>NC_080865.1:15259735-20259735 GCF_030435755.1 Ochotona princeps
TCGGCGGCGGCCGGGCGGCCGGGAAGTTCCCGGGGCGGCCGCGAGGAGCACCCTCCCGTAGCTGCCGCCGCCACCGCTCGCTTCTCGCAGCGGAGCCCTAGCTAGCCTTTCAGCGTCTGCCCAAGCCGTTCTCGCCTGGCGCGAGGGATCTGGGGGCTGCGAGGTGGTCCCGGCGCAGCGCCCCCCCCGGAGGAGAGGGGGTAGCGGGGGGGTCCCTGCGGGAGCGGCGGCGCGCCTCCTGGCGGCCCCCCAACACACACACGTACACACACTTCGCCGCCGCCGCTGATATGGCGGGCACGTGAAGCGCAGCTCGGCGCCCCGGCGCCAGCCAGGGAGCGGCCTGCCCTGCCGGCTCAGCTTACCCGCGGGTCCAGGAACGCGGAACCGGGGCCGGGTCGGGCCCCGCACCCCCTGATCCGCCCCACGCCGGGGTTTTGGGGCCGCGCCAGAGACGGCTCGCCCGAGGGGAACTCGGGCTGACTAATGGGACGCGTGTGGGCCTTCCGTGAGGCCCGCTGTCAGCTCGCTGGGCGCTAAAGCCGCGGCCAGGCTTTTCGGGGAAGGGCTAAATGAGGGATTTCCCCGCCCGGCGGTTTAGGCTTCCCGGGGACAATCCGACTGCGGCTGCCCACCCCCAACCCTCATCCCTGGCCTTTGGGTCTTTTTACTGCTTGGTTCCCCCCCCACACACCCAGAAAAGGCAGATGGTGCGCACCTCTGTGCCAAGGTCCCGATCCGGCCCAGGGACTTGAGGAGGTGGGAGCCGGGAGCAAGAGGTGAGCTCTCAGCTCCGCCTGGGGAGGGGGACCTGCCTGGAGCGCCTGTGATTGGGGGTGGGGTACCAGCCACTAGGCTTGGGGGGAATTTGCAGCCCGCCCTACAAGCCTGAAGTTCGTTTACCGAAACCGTCTTTCAACAAATACAAAAGTCTTCCGGAAATCCCTCCGTGAGATTCCTGTGTTGGGGGGGCCCGAAGGATTTCTAAAACTCCGGCCCCACTGGGCGATCTCGCGTTTGGATCGTGGGATACTTTTCTGTCCCTTGACAAAGGGGACCTGTGAAAATCTCCCGAGTTTCTTAGGATTTAGCATTAACAAGCACCTCATGTTGACATAAGTTATATGACCCTTCCAAATATAACTAGCTGTATAGCTTCCAAGCACCAGCTCAGCGGAGACGACAGGCACACCGTGGCCAGCACCCGAGAGAAGGGAACCGCGGCCGGGAACTGCCTGGGTTGCACGCGGGATAAATGCTCCTCACGCATCCCTGCTTTTATTTGGCCTAATTACACTAGTAATCCTGCTCCCCAGGAGAAACCCTAAAACCCCCATGGCCCAAGTGCGACTATTCCTGAGGTGGAGCCCCGCTGCTGGGAAGAGGGGCTTGCGTGGCGGAGGGGAGGTGGTTTTTAAATGTCATTTCCAAATGAAAATGCTTTTCCTTCAACCTTTTTCTTCTTTCTTTCTTTCCTTCCTTTCTTTTCTTTTTTTTTGATGGTGTTTTCGAAAGGAGCATTTTTTGCGAGATAAGAAGTGACCGATCAAAATCGCGCAGGGCAGGTTGTAAGCGCTGCTTCGCTGCAGCTTAGCCTTATCTTATCTTTCACACTTGCATGGCGGAAAAAAATTGGCTTATCTTTATCCCCACCCCCTTCTCGCCTTAATTGCTAAAAAACACTGGTGTGTTAAACCAGGAGGACGGAGGTCTCTGGATCCTGGGTAGAAAGAGAAGCCTGAAGAACTTGGGCTGGGGATTAGGGGACAGACTAGGGTGGAAGGATTTCTCCCCCTTTCCTCCAGGTCTTGGTGCAGAGGCTGGAGTTTGGGGTAGAGGGCCTCAAGGCGAGATTTTTAATTTTTTTTTTTTTCACAAAGAAAAAAAAATCTGGGGGTGGCCTTCAGTCCTGCGGCTTCCCCAGACCTCGCTTTGTCAGCATTGCCTTTGCCAGTCTTTACCCCTACGTTGCTGGAAAAACGAACAAGCAAGCAGGCAGGCAGGCGTTGGGTCTTAGGTTGCGGCCTCTCCTTCTGCCGTCTTTTCCCCTTCTCTCTACACATCGGCCTTTTTTGGGGAGGAGGGATGCGGGGCCTGGGACGCCTAGCCTGTTGGAAATCATGAAAATATATGCGAGTGCCTGCAAACACACTTTTAAATCATGGCGTTTCCCCTCCACGCTGGTATATTTAAACTCCAGAGCGAGCTGGATCTCCTCCCTCCCGGTCGTTTGTCTGTGTCACCGACAGGCCGCTAATGGCCGGGCTTCCAGGCGCTGTGCATTATACATTAGCCTCCTCCCTTCGCCGCACACAGAAGGTTCTGTCAGGCCTCGCAACACAAACCACCCTGAGCCCCTCCCTCCACCTCTTCCCACCCCCAGCACTGGCGACCGGGAGCTACAGCGCAGCGAAGGCGCAGGGGTGGAGCGGGTGGGCACTGGGGGGGTGGGGAGCGGAGGCAGAGCCAAGAGGGCCTGGGAGGTGGAATTGGAGCCCATAGAATCTGCCCGCAGATTAAACCGTTTGGAACCCCCCCAACCCTGCGGGAGCCCCCGGCTTTGCCCCTGTCTGCGACCTTCGCGAAGCAATCACCTCACTCCATTCACCTCTGTGACTGAGTTTGTTGCGCGGGGGTGGGGTGGGGGGGCGCTCAGGGGTTATGCAGAAAGAGCGCGCGCACTAGAGAATATCAGCGCCCCCATTCCATCTGCTGTTCTGCACCTTCCTTGCCGCCCAGGGGGCCAGGGGCTGGCTGAGTCTGCCATATCCCTTTGGCGGCTCCCGCGAAGGGGTGGAGGGTGGCTATGGGACCAGGCCCAGCGCAAGTGCCGGCCACCCAAAGGACTGCTCCCCGGTGGCTTGGGCTCCGGAGCCCACACCCGGAAAGGATGTGATGAGTTGCTAGGAATCGCCTGCGGGAGGGGTAGGAAGGGCGAGGTTACCATTGGCTCCTCTTCCCCCGCAAAAACACACTCCAAAGGCAGAAGTGCGAGTGAGGGGAGCAGCCCATTGACCACCCCGGAAGTGCAGCCTCTCTTCTCAAGCGCATGTGTGGCCTGGCTCAGTGATGGAGTTAGAGTGTCACTGGGTCAGCCCAGAGTTCTTTGTGGCAGGAGCCTCCACGTGTGGATGTTCTTGCACCTTTAAAGTTAGTCAGTGTTCAGACTACCTCGGGTCAAAATGTTATCTATTGTTCTCTGGGGTCATCCCAGTGCCACCTGTGTGAGAACAAACTCTGAGGAGAGCTCTGTGAGGCCTAAGAGAGACCTTTAGGGTCTATCCTCCACCTGGGTCACCCATGAGTCTCCCACACAATGGCATGGTCAATTTGAGGCTCTCCCTCTTCCCGCCCCCCCAAACTCAGGTGAGGAAGAGGCCCTGGCAGATCTTTCTTTGCATAGCCAGTCTGCCCCAAGAAATAGGCAACTGGGCTCCAGGCCTGCTGCAGAAGCCCAACTAACCCGCCCACTTGCAAAACCAGCTCGGAATGTGCAAGAGGGAGAATGAATGAATGTGCTAGAACCCGAGGTCCAGCAGGATGGCGTAAGCTCCAGAGCCTTCCAGGAAGCTGGGAGCAGGTAGCGGAGAGGCGGCCCCCCCCCCTGCACAGCCTGGGGGCACCTCTCATTTCCACTCCGCTTTCTTTCTTCCTGGACTGCCTGCACCAACTCCCTTCCCTTAGAGCTTCCTGGTTGCTGGCTTGGCTCACTGGCCTCTTTTTGCCTTTGCTTCTGCTTTCATTGAAATCCTCCCCTGGCTGAGTGCTGGGTATAGCCACCTGACCCTTGGGTCAGCTCCCAAGAGACTCGTGGGAGGGGAGGAACAGAAGGAGAGACTGAGTACAGTGCAGGCCTGCAGTGGTGCCAGCCCCCAGAAACTGTTCCTGAGTGGGCCCGCGACCTGGGAGTACTACGGGGTCCCCGCCGCTTTGTGTTCCTCTTCACTGGTACAATCCTGAGTAACCAAGTTTGACCTCCAGGTGTTCCTCACCTCCCCTGTGCTGTAGGACGCCCCAGGAAAATCCCACATGTTCAATCCCAGTGAGTCACGAATTCTACGCCCCTCCATGCCTCTTAGGACTCGCTTAATAAGATATTTTTTAAATCCCACAGAGTTGGAAAATGTATCCCTAGGAGATGGAGGAGAAACCCTGTAATCCCACCAGCAGGCAGTTGGATGCTGTGGAGGCGAGGTGCCCTAAAACAGGGAAGGTGAATGGTGCAGATTCTGTCCAAGACAAACCTACAGGCCTGTTTGCCTCCAGCATCAAATTTCCCACCCTGCAGCCAGCGTCCCACAGCCCCTGCCCATTTACAGCACCTCCCCTCATTTCATTTTAACTCTTGGACTTTAAAACTCAAACAGGCCCCTCCATCAGCAGCTGCGGGAGGCAACATGCCCCAGGCTTCATTCCTGAATTTTCCAAAAGTTCTGGATGGTTACATGCCACTGGGAACCCAGGGAAAAATCTGTGCCTGGGGGGTGCTGGAAGGAGACTTGGGGAGACAAGAGAAGGTGCCCTGGCACTGGGCCAGCACCTCTGCCGTGCGGCCTAACCGAGCCGGAAGAGCCTGGCACAGCTCCTCGGTCACTCGGGCCAGCTCACCGCCCAGCCTGCAGCAGCTTCCTCGCCTGGAACCGCATTCGGCGACTTTCCCTACAAATACCCAACTTCAGCCTTCCTGGTTATTTTAGTCTTTTTGAATAAAAGGAGTGCACTTCAAAAAGAAATGTTGCTACAACACAACCAAGGGCCTTTGCTGCAGTTCTGTCTGCAACTCGCATGCGTTCAGTCTAGTAACTTTTAATGTCTGGCCCTAAAATGTCTTTATAAAAAAATAGCTTTACAGCATAATAGTCCAGGTGTCTTTCTGCTTGTTACTGGAGATTAAAAAAATGTGTGGGTTAGCTTTGTGAGACATCCTCCCCCAGAAAGACCACGAAAAGAAAAAAAAAAAAAGAGAGAGAGAGAAGCAGACATTCCATTCTGCAGGGGCTCAGCCCTGGACTGGTTCTTGCACCCAGTTAAGCTGGGCACTGTAGGAGGGGGGCACTGGCTTTGCCTGCCTTTTGCATCAGTTGCTCTAAGCAGCTCCGGAGCTTGAACACTTCATTCTGCTTGAAGTTTCAGGTTTGAATGGTAGAGAAGCAGAAGTGAAACATCTTTTAATGTGCTGAGAACTGCAACAGAATGAATAAAATCGCACCTAGTAGTGGTCCCAGTGCATTGTGAGTCTAATTTTTTTTAAAGGGAAAATATCTACTAGCGAGAGTTGATTTTGGCCTTGACCTTGACTTAGTAGTCAGCTTGAGATGCTTTTGATTATTTTTGGCATGGGGACACTCCAGGATATTATTTTTAAAACATTTATTTTTATGGAAAGTCAGATATACAGAGATGAGGAGAGACAGAGAGGAAGATCTTCCATCCAATGATTCACTCCCCAAGTGACCGCAATGGCCGGAGCTGAGCCGACCCGAAGCCAGGATCCAGGAGCTTTTTTCGTGTCTCCCACACGGGTGCAGGGTCCCAAGGCTTTGGGCCGTCCTCGACTGCTTTCCCAGGCCACAGGCAGGGAGCTGGATGGGAAGTGGAGCTGCCGGGATTAGAACCGGCGACCATATGGGATCCCAGTGCGTTCAAGGCGGGGACTTTAGCTGCTAGGCCATCGCCCCGGGCCCTCTCCAGGATATTTTAAAACTTTCTGTGTGGATTTACAAGCCACCACCATTTCGGATTTATATTCTCATGCAAGCCTGCACCATCTTGTCCTTAGGCAGAAAGATCCACTCCACCTCCCTTCCCCAGCTTAAGAAAGACCCCCAGCGAGGAGCTGCAGGCGGTCACCTCTGGCCGTGACGTCCTGCAGGCCCGCAGTCTGGGTGCGGTTAGACCGGAACCCCCCTCCCCCACTCCCACCCTTCCCGCCAGCCTCACGAACCGGGCTCCTCGGTTCGCCCTTGAGGCTGGGGGCTGGGGCGGGGGGAGTGTGGGTGTGTTTGGGGGGGGAGGCCGGAACCTCATTTCTCCGCTTCCCCCTTCCCCCAGCCTGCCTCTCGCCTTCCTCCCCGCGCCCAACGCCGCGCTGGTGGAGCTCTGTACGTGTCAGTAGAATTGAACTGATGCGGGCTCAGGCTGTACGCCGCCGCCGCCGAGCCCGATCAGCACGACGTTACCGAGTGGAAATTTATGGGGCAAACGGCGTAAGCCAAAAGTTGTTCCTTGCCAAGGGAAATAAAACACTGGAGATCATCTCCCGAGCATTGGTTGAGGGGCCCAGGCAGACCCGCAAACCTGGTGAGGTCGCAAACCTGAAATGCTGGACATCCCGGAGCCAATCCGGCGGATATCTGTTCCCTGACCCTCCCCCCCCGCCACCGCTCCCCCCCCATGCCTCCTGGAACCCCTAAGAGGCTACTCCCCCTCCCCGCCCCCTCCGCCTGCAAACAATTCCCACACAGTTGAAACGTCCGGGGGAACTCGGGCACAGAGTTTGGGCGGAACGGTCACCGTTGCGTTGCCCCGGGGTGGTGTTTTCTGCTTAGCTCTTGACACCGAAGTGGGAAAAAGAGCTCCTCCGGGAGGAAGGAGCGAACGGCAGCAAGACTAGGCGCCGACGCACACCCGCTGGGCTCTGCGGGGGGGGTCTCGGAAGGGGGACCCGCGGCCAAAGGGGGAGCACTGCGCCGGCGGCTAGAGGTGCGGCCGCTGGGGTTTGACAGCTTAGGCTGAGCGCAGTGCGAGGCGCTTTATGGTAATTGCGGTCCTCCACTGGCCTTCTGGGTAGCAAGGGGAGTCTCGGCGCGCGGCTGTGAGAGCCGCCCCTGCCGCCCCCGGTACGATCCCGCGGGCCGCTACCGCCGCCGCCACCTCCCCAGTCAGTCTCGGGCTTGCTCAAGGCGTGCGCCGGGGACCGGGCGTGTGCAGCCAACTCGGTCTGAGCTGAGAAAGGGGAGGGCCGGGGGCGTGTGTGTTTTGCGGGTGTGTGTGGGGGGGCGCCACCCAAGTGGTCCGAAATTCGGAGCTGGAGAGGCCCAAATGCGCCCGGCCAGGAATGGATGACGGCCGGGGAAACTCGGGCAAACCTTTCCTGGGGGAATCGCCCCGCTCCAAATCCCATCGCGGAGGCGCCGCAGAGGAGGGTAAGCGGAGACTGCGAGAGCTCAAACTTGCGAGAGCTGGAGGCGGCGGCGGCGGCGGCGACGGGCGGGCGGGAGGCTGTAGCCCGAGCGCTGTGCCTGCGGGGGAGGGGAGGCGGCTGCTCGCTGGGAGGGAGGGAGGGAGGGCGGAGGGAGGGGAGGAGGAAGAGGAGGGAAGCAGGGAGGGGGGGACGCGTTGGGATCACGGCGTGCGGCGGCAGACGGAGCCCGGGCTCCCAGCGGCAAGGTGAGGCAGGGCTGCGCTCCTCGCTGAACGCGGGCAGAGCTCGGCGGCTGCGGGGGAGCCGGAGCCGAGACCCACGATCGAGAGCGGGAGCGAAAGCGGGAGGCGGCGGAGGGGGAGCCCGTGAGCCGCCAGGCGGAGAGCCCAAGCCGCGCTGTCGCCGCGCAGGGACGACTTGGCCAACACACACACACTCACACACATCCAGCCCGAGCGGGCGCTCGCGGCGAACCGACAACATGGCGCTGGGGCTCCTGCCCGAGCGCGGGCGGCAGCGGCGGCGCGGGAGCTGCTGCTGAAGCCCCGGCTGAGCCCAGTCCAGCTGCGGGAGCCTTAAAGGATCGCGCGGGGCTGTCGCCACCTGCCCGGAGGCTCGGAGTCCGCCCCGCCCCGCCCCGCCCCCACCCGGCCCTGAGCCCACCCCTCGGCGGGGCCGACCCCGAGGGCAAGCCGGCTGGCAGCAGACGGCGAGGGAAGCGAGCGAGCGCGGTGCTGAGAGCGGGCTGCGGGCAGCCGGGGACGGCAAACTTTGCTGATCGCCGCGCTTCCCCAGCCCGGCTCCTTCTTCGCTCGTTACCGTCGCCCCCCACAACCTCCGAACCCCGCACACTTCTCCCTCACCCGCTCCACCTCCCAGCCTCGACTCCGCTGGGTGGGGGGCAGTGCGGAAACTTCAAAGCGCCGGATCACAGGCTCCTTGACTACTCCTCGACTGGGAATTTCAGGTCAGTGTCCGAAACACCTTTCCCCGGGGAGGCCGCGGGCGGGTGGGCGCACAGAGGGCTGCCATCGGCCCCCCTTCCCGGGGAACCCGCCCGCCGCGGGGTTTTCTCTTCGGACTCTCGTGGACGCCGCCGCGAAGCTTTTTTGCTTCGCGCTTTCCTTTAGCTGCTTGGCTAGCTTTCGTTTTGATTCTATAGCTGTAAGTTATTAGAAATGCAGCCAACCCGAGCGGCCCCGCGAGGGCACCAGGGAGGGAGGGGCGCAGTGGAGAAGGGTCCCTGCTGTTTCCTCCTACCCCACAACCCCTGGGGGGCACGGAGCAGAAGAGGGAGTTCGCGGAGTGGAAGTTTGCAGCCCGTGTGTCTGCGCGGTCGCTGGGAGTCAAGCGGGGCGCGCGGGGTGGGGGGTGGGGCGCCCGTTGGGCTGGAAGCTGGGGAGCTCGGCTCGGCGTTAGCTCGCGAGCAGGAAGGGGAGGGCGGTGGGTTCCCGTCTGCTTTCTTTTTCTACTCGGGAAAGAACTGTAAAAACCCCCAAGCCTCTGCCGCTTGGTCTTGCCTCTCCAGGGGCCGCTCGTTCTTCCAAGTGGAACGCCGGAGTGTGCGTGCGCTAGGGTGTGTGTGGCGGGCGCCTCGGGCCGAGCCGAGCTCGACCTGCTACCGCCGCCGCGCAACTCGGCAGGGGAGTCCCAGGTTTTTTCTTGGCTTGCCCCAAAGCGTGAATCATGTGGATTAAAAAAAAAAAAGCTAGGAAATCTTGCCGAGCCAGGGGTTCGGATTCAGCCCGTCCGCCCGCCCGCGAGGTCGGACGCTTTGTTTTGTAAATGTTCTCTGAAGATTGCGTTCCGCGGCCCCCTCCCACCTCTGCTCTCTCCTGCTTCCCACAGCACTCTCACCCGTCGGTGGGGGAAGGGTGGATTTTAAGTTCCTAGTCCCCCGGGGTGGGTGTAAAATGTGGTTGGGAGGGGGTCGGGGCCGGCGCGCTTGTATCGGGCTGTGGGGGAGTCTAGTGCGAAGCCTTGATGGGCGTGTGAAAGTCTGGGGCTGGAGGAAGTTGGTCCCACTTGAAGGGTGTGCGGCGCGGAGGCTCGGGGCGAAGAGGAACTTGCGCACCCGGGCGCGATCGGCAGCCCTGAGAGGGGCGGGCGAGGCGCTGACGCGCCGCGGGGCCCGCGCACTAAGCGGCGGGAGCCTGCGCTGCAGAGCAGTCGCCAACTCGGGGACTCCGGGCGGCGGCGACGAGTGCTTGCTGTTTACGAAGAGAGGCTCGGGGCGCCGTGTGCGGACAGTGGCAGTTCGAGGCACGCCTGGTGGTCCCGGCGGGGCTTGCAAACGCTCGCACGCTCTAGGGCACACGTACCCGCGTCCCGGAGATCGCCGAAGCTGGCCGCGTGGAGGCCGAAACCGGGCGAGGCTTAATATGCTGTTAATGAATCTTTTCCAGAAAGTCCGCGATCTCCAGCTAGAAGCTGTGAGTGCCCGCGCGCGAGGGCGCGCGCCGCCGGCGTCTGGAGGTGGGGGTTGGGGGAATGAAAGAGCGAAGAAGGAAGGAGGAGGGTTATGTGTATTTAAAAACAAACCTTAAAAAAAAATCAGCATGCTTCAAATAGGTATTCGCCCAGTCTCGCTGTGTCTCGAGAGCTCGGGGTTTTGGTTTGTTGTGGGGGGGGGTTCCCCCCTTTTTTCTAGCTGAGAGGAGGCTAGGAGAGGAATGATGGCATTTGATTCCAAAGCTAGCCTTTGGGGGGGATCCTTAAAATGGCCTGGGAGTATAAAACGAGGAGGAAACGGCCCAACCCAGAAGGTGGTGGGTGGTGAGCTCAGACAAGACTTGGGTATTTCTAGCCATCTGACACTTCCTGTGGCACTGCAAACGGACACCGCGGGCCGAAATCAATCCTTACGAGGTGTTAGATTCGGTTTTGCCAACAGAATTGCCTGTGTGGAAGGCATTTTAATTGTCAGTTTCGGCGACCGGTGTCCGTGGGCACTTGGGAGACACACTGGCTCCTTGGCCCCTCCTACTATACCTCCCCCCACTCCCTCCCCCGACCTGTTATCTGGCCTGGGCTTTGCAGTGTTGGTTCTCATTGATATCGGGCACGATTTCGCCGCGTAAAGGGCGGTGGGGGGGCGGGGAGAAGAGGCGCTGATTAATATGCCGTCCAGGTTTTATCCAGGGCTGGCCTTCGGTGTGGCGGGTGAACGCCGCCACGCACGCGAATGGCCTGGGGTGGTGAGGGGAGTGCTCCGGGTTCGGGCGCCAGGCGCGAGGCCCCGCAGGTCGGGGGCTGGGGCTCGGCCGGCCCCTGCGCTGTCCTTTGAGACGCTGTCACCAGTAGGTGACTGAGAGTTAATTAGGAAGTGTTCTCCGGATCAATGGGCCGCACAGCTCATTAGCGATTCTCTCCAGCCCCTTTGCAGGGCCGGACTGGCCTCCGCCTCCCACACAGGCCAGGGCTCCGAGGTCCCGGCTGCGGAGAGCGCCGCTGTGAAGTGGGGAGGGACCGGCAACCAGGGACAGCGGGGAGGCGAGTGTAACTTTGCGGGGCGGCGCGTCGCGTGCGGCGCCGCGAGGCCCGCGCAACCGACTCTTTTCTTCCTGCTCGCGGTCGCCTCCACTGTGTCTTTAACTCGCTCCCGCTCGCGTCGCTGCCTAGCTGCTCCTCCCCGCCTCCCTCGCCTATCTCTTGTTCTCTAAGCACGACGCCTGTGCTCCCCGCCCAGCTTGGGATTAGACAAGATAAAAATAGGACTGCCCTGCGCGTAAGAGCTGGGACTGTGTCCCGGTAGCCTGAGTGGTGCGAGCGCCAGGGGGCCGGGGCCCCGCGGTGCGCTCTGGGCACCCAGCGCCTGTAGGCCCCTGCCCCCACCCCGCAGGCGCCGTCACGCTCCTGAGGTTCTGTCCCCCGTGAACCGTGCGGGCCGGGGACCCGGGCGCTCTCGCGGGTGTTGTTGGTGTGCCGGTGATAGATCGGTCTAGACAGGCATGCAGGCTCCCTCCCGGCGGAAGGGCGGCCGGGAAGGTGGGGGGAGCGCAGAGACGGCGTGCCGTCTCCCGCGAGCGAGCGACGAGTGAGCGCGCTAGCCTGCGGGCCCAGCGAGCTGGAGCGACTGAAGGCTGTGGGGGTTTCGCTTAACCCTTTAAGGGCTATGAGGATCGTGTCAGAGGGAAGGGGCGCGCTGGGGCTAGCAGGAATTCCTAGAGGCCAGTAGCTTGGAGGGGGGGGGAAGGGAGGAGGGAGTGGTCGCCTAGGCTATGAAGTCCCTTTTCTGTGTGTGCCTAGGCACATCCTGCTGCAACGGGATTCTTCCGCAGAAGCTGCTAGATGGCTGATCCAGTTTGATTGGGTACTTCTCAACAGAGTAACTGAACACACATACACGAGGGGCACCCTCACTTTGGGAACTCAATCCGAGAGACACCATTGTGCACCTCAGAATTCTGTGGCCTTGAAGGAAGGGGAGGGTTGAGTCTGAACAGAGCAGTGATCCTGCAGAGCAAGGACTTAAGCCCCACATGCCCAGCCTACCGAGTTCACCAATGTACGGGACAGAACCCAACAGCCCCTTGAGTCATCTATATAAATATAGATGTACTTTTAACCACGAACTTGTGGGGAGTTGGATGTGTCAGTAGACAGCCTCCAAACAGGACTTGGACACAAGTGTGTGGTGAGACCCATTATTTGTGTCCACCCACGTGGGGGGCTGACATTGACTGGAATGCAAGTCTGAGTAGAATACCCAGTGCATAAAATGCCCTCTCTACTGCCCTCTCTCCCTTGGAAGGCATTCTCCCGTCCACAGCAGCTGCGTAGTGCCCAGGCCTGGAATGAGCCCCATTACAGGCAGGCAGGGAGAATATAAGGCTAGGGAGTGAACGGAGGAGACAGGATTGCCCAGATTAAGATGTGCGACTGAGTGACATGTGCTGAGACAAATCAAGACACTTGGGCTCAGAGACCCACACGGAGTGTGAGATAGCGGAAGAACTGGCCAGGAGGGCCGCAGACGCAGCTATGCAAATACGGTGATGTATAGCAATATCAAAAGAAAAAAGGCCCAGCACTTGGTGGAGCTGCAAACTGGGGCAGAATTTCTCTTAAGTTCCAGAGACAAAAGCCCATTTAAAGGTATGAAGAGGGCCACTAGGAAACACAAAAAGCATTCATATGTAGACATCCTTGCTTAGGTACACTGGCTGAATGACAAAAACTCCTGCTTGCCTAATGAAGGTGGCTGCGGAAGTGTGGGCCCAGGCCCACACTCATTTACAGGCTAATGGATCTTTGGCCTGCTGGGAAGCTAGCGCCCCAGCCGCTGGCCCAGCTGAGGTGCCTCTGCCTAGGGTTTCTGGAGCTGGCTGGGGGAGGGAAAGGTCTGTGTAGAGCAGGTAGAATTCCTAAAGAGTTTTCTTTCCTTGAGCTGCGGGACGGGTTTGGTGGGGCAAAGAGTACTAAGTTTTCCACTTGGCAGCGGGGAGGAGATAGTGCTGCACGTCTAGGGTCCTGTGTGCGGCGAAAAACTGAAACAAGTGTGGCCTTTGGGAGGAATTAGGAGAGGGAGGTTGACTGTCCTGTTGTTGCGTGTTTTTTTCTTCCTGGAAGAGACCATGCAGGGGCCGGGGGCCAGGACGGCTTGTGTAGGGTAGATTAACAGGCGGCGCCTGGGTGACCCAAGACGCGCACGTAAACTCCAGCGAAGGGTTTGGTTTTGCCCGCGGCGTCGATTTGCTGCGGTCCCTCTTTGTCTAAGCGCAGCCGGGAATTCCAGCTTTTATGGGGAAGACCGCACTTGGGTGGAGCCCGCGCAAGGCCGGGCTGGGTCTGGCTGGGCGGGGCAGGGCTGGGTGGGCAGGTTCACCGGTCCGTCGGTGCCGCCCCAACCCCAGGACGGGTCCTCGGCAGCGCCGGGAAGCCCTTGGCGATGCCACGATGGTGTGGTTTCCTCGAGGGCGCCCGGGCCCAAGACAACCCGGTTGCAGGACTGCGTGGGTCGTTCCCAACCTCTCCCCCGCCGGCCCGAAGAGTGAAGAAAGCCTTTTGTTAGGTCCCGAGGTCACACCCTTGCCCTGGGGGCTGCCGAGGGGGGCGGGAGAGCCGGGCTCCGGACCTTCTCCCCGCCTCCTCCAATGGGGCCTGGTTCTTTGCCGGTGTTTATGGCCGACGGGATTCCGCCTGTTTGCCGAGCCGGTTGCCGCTGCTGAGGCCTAGGTGGCAAGGCCGGCAGGAGAAAGCTGCGGGAATGGTGTGAGCGGCTTGCGTTCATTCCCCTGTGGTTACAAGGCGCCGCTTTCATCGCGAACACTTGGCCAGAGTGGCCCTCAGGCTGCTCCCCGCCCGACGGCTTTGCCAGGTTGCCCAGCAGGCGGTTTTCAGGAAGGACTACGTGACTTTGTTGGCTGATGGTGCGTCCCTGAGCTGTTTGCTCACTTCCTTGTATTCCCCCTTGGAGGGTCTCAGAAATGTGGTGGGGGAGGGGGTGTCTCCCACTAGGGTAGTGTCTCTGTCTCCTTGGCTGGTAGTGCCCACGGACTAGGCTCCCCGTGGCTAGACACGCAGGGCAAGTCCGCGAGGAGAAGATCCTGACAGCATAAAATATAATTTGTGATCTAAAAGACAGTTTCCAGTATAATCTCATTATGCACCACAGACTCCTGGTGTTATTTTGTGGAAGGCGGACAATGATCAATTTACATTGACCCGGGGCTGGGCGAGCTTTTAGATGGTAATTGCCATATTGATTTGCATGCAAAAAGGAGACCTGCTAAAATTAAAGACCGGAAGCTAAATTAAACCAAATTTATTGTCTAGGTGCAAAGCCCGGGAACTGTTGGGGGAGGGGGAGTGAGTTAGGTCAGGGTGTCAGGGGCCGAGCAGGTGAGAGACAGGAGGGCTTCCTGAGGTCACAACTTGGGGAGCGATTTTAGCCTCTGGGATTTGCTAGAGTGGGGAGGGTGATGGATATAGAGAAAAGTTACCTCCCAAAAAGAGCGCTCTTGCTTGGAAGCCACCTGGGTCTTTCGGTTGCTGACGGTGAATGTGAAGGGGAGGGGAGGGTTATACGGAGTCTTCCTGCACCATGTCCGGCCCCCCTCTCACTTCTATTGTTCTGTCTGGGCACTGACAGTCGTGCCAGGGATCACGAAAAAACTCTATGTATGTAAAGTTTAGGAGAAAAGAAGTAACCCTTTCCCCTTCCCGCCTTGCGCTTTCTCCACGTCACGCCCTCCTCACACCCAAGCCCAGTGCCTGTTCGCGCTCCGGCTGGCGGTTTGCTGTTGGGACTGCTCAGAGTTCCTGTCCCGACGTGATGGCCATCCGGCTGTGTTGGGACAAGGATCCCATGGGGATGCAGTAACATCCAGCTGGTCCAGCTTGGCAGGGGTGGGGGTAGGAGTCGGGTCCTGCCGGAGGTGGGGTGGGGTGGAGTGGGGTGGGGGCGTCGCTCCCCACTCCCCTCCCGGCTTTCTAATCCCGCTACGAGCTGGGGAGGGAAGTGGGGAGGGCTGGAAACTGTCCGCTCGTGAAGGCCGGAAAGTTTAAAAAGAACGAAAGCCACTTGCGGAGGGCTGGCCCTGAGCCAGGGGCGGCCCGGCCGCCGGGGCATACTCGGCTGGTGAAGCGGGTGAGCGGCCGGCGCCGCCGGCGGCCTTCAGTCCTTCCCGCCGCCGGAGCTCTTACCCGCCCGGCTGTGGAGCGGAGCCATTTCGCACATCCGGAGCTTAATCGTGGGGCGGGCGGGCGGGGGGGGGGGAAGCAGCTAATTCGGGGACTGTAGAGTGTCCGTGCTGGTTCCTCGCTGAGCCGAGCTGCAGCATGTCCTTGGCAGTGGAGCCCGGGGCAGTGTTCAAAGTGGTGTCTCTGCCACATACGTGTGAAAGCCGGGGGCAGCCCTGGAAATAGTGAATGGGGGAGCTGTGGAGGGATGTTGGGTCGGTCATGAGGTTGTGGGAGGAAAGGCTGGGGAACTGGAAGACACACCATCCCCCAACTCTGGCTGGTTTTTCACCCCTGTGGGAACACTGGCCTGATCCCCTAGGACTGGAGTCTTGTAAAGTGGTTTCCCTCTGAATTCTCGATCGGAGCCTACTTTGGTCTTGGGGGTCTTTTGTTTGAACTCTAGGCCTTCCCTCCAAAAGGGCTGGAGGAATGCAAAGCTGGGTCTTGTGGGTGTGGGGGAACCTTGGCTTGGCTTACAGCTGGATGCTTTCCTATAGGGGGACTTGCAGGATGCGAAGGGGAGAAGGGAGAGGTAGTGAAAGATTGTCCAAAGCACCCAGAGGGTTGGGTGTGGGAGAAGCTGGGCTGAAGCCTGGTTGTAGACTGAGGTGGGATGGGTGTTAACCGTGACCCTTGTCCTTGTGGGTGGGGCGGTATACACGGCCTGAGGAAATCTTGGGAACTTCTTGAAGGAGACAGTATGTGAAAATCCAGGTTTCCAAGGGCACAATTAGACCCATAATTGGCTCCTCTCCGCAACTCCAGGACTGAGTTTGACCGTGGCCCATTTTTACTAGCTGTGTGACCTTGGGGGCAAGTTATTTATGGCCCCTGAGCCTCTGTAAGTTTCTTCATTTGTAAGACTGGGAATAATTATCCACCTTGAGGATCAAAGAATACTTGGCACATAGTAGGCCCCAAGGATTAATAATTATGCTGAATGGCTGAGCCTGTTGCTATGGGCTGCTCTCCCCTGTCTGCTGCCCAGGAGACCCTCTGGGACTCCCGAGGCCTGGCACCCAGGGCACAGATTAAAGTTTCCCTTTGGAGAAGAAGGCTATTCCTCTGGCCCGCCCCTCTTTCCCTTTGTTACTGTTCTTTGCAACTTACCCTTTAAAAGATTCCATATGAAAGGACTTGGAATGGGATCCTTGTATGGCAAAGAATTGATTCCAGAACCAGTATCCGGGTGCTGCTGGGCTAGTCCTGCCATCATTTGGGGGGGGGGTATGGACTGAGGGGGGGCGGGGAGCAGCAGCAGCTAGAGTGGACAGAGCTGGTTGGCAGAGGTGAGGGGTGGCCTGCCACGGAAGCCAGAGGTGCTTGATAGGGATTAGGTCCGGATGTAGTTTTCAATAAAGTCCACCAGGCATTGCTTCTTCTATATCGATATGTATTTAAAAAAAAAAAAATACTAGCAAGAGAAGAAAACCAGACCCGTATGGATCCAGGCCTCTAGTAAGGTACTGTGATCAGATTTCGTACTCGACTCCCAGAGGGGGCAGGTCAGCGTTTGATTGAAGCTACACTTGGTTCTTGACTCTCAGGGGGATGCCTACTCTGAAACAGGAGCCCTCTGTCTCTCCCCCTCCCCCCCTTTTTTTCCTTCTTCCCCTAAAAGCTTTTGTGCTGAAAGAGCTTCAGGAGGCACGAATTGCTGGTCCATATCGAAAGAATGCCTTGCAGCCCTCGCTGACACTGTGATGTGAACAGTGGATTCAGTATGGTTCCCTCTGTTCCCTACTTTTAGCTCACTAGGTTAGAGGTAGTGGCTGACACAGGATGCGCCTAACTGCTCATTGCCGCAGGACACAGCGTAGGTCTGGCCTGGACTCCCAGACCACCTTAACCGTTGCCCTATGGGGGTTCCTCTAGGATGGAGTGAAGGTGGGCAGCTAGGATGTTTGTGAGGGTCTATTTGTTTTTCTCCCCGGCCATAGAGGCTGGTGATGGAATCCGGGCAAGACCAGAGAATCTTGCCCCAGCTTTGGGTCTGATTTAAAACTTGATTTAATTGGAGAAACTCCTAGGCGTTTCACAGTTTGGTACAAATGCAAACTTGAAATAGCTCGAGGCCTACGTCATTTAGGAAAGAATAAATGAAGTACAGAAATGCCCAAACTATGTAAATCCTGGAGTTGTCTGCCCTCCCATAAACACATGGCAAGTGCCGAGGCATTTCCAGTCAAAACACCCATGGACCAGGCAGCCTCCATCCTTTGTATTTCTGATTTTATTAAGGGCATTGTACACGGCTTTGAACAAGCACAGCCTGCTGGCTTTGTGCCTATTGGGGCTCAGCAGATGGGAGGGGTGGCAAACGGATGGGGCGGGTGGGGGCAGGGGATACTGTGTTTAGATGGGTCAGGAGAACATTGCCTGTAATTTCTGTTGGGCAAAGCCAAGACCAAAGAAAGTAGTGCTCAAACCACACTCCCATCCAGGGACTCAAGTTGTGTGGGCCAGGTGACAGCTGATCTCAACTTCCAGCACAGAAGGTAAAAGAAGGCCTTTGAGGAGGAACGGACACCTTCCCCATTGGTTCTTGGAGCTTCTCGAAGAGTCAGTATTTCTCAGGCTAGCAGGATCCTGGATCCGGGTGGAAAGTTTATAACGAAAAGTAATGCCTTTCTTAAGTCATAAAATGAGCCTTGTATGATTATTTAATTAAAATCTATTTAAGGACCGATTAGGCGTGTAATTTGCGCTAATAATGACGATTATGGAAATGTTCAACTTAACCAAAAATCATAAAGGAGACGTTTTGATCACTGGGGCGACCAGGAAGTATTCAGTAAGTTGGGCAATTCCTGAAAGACCAGAAGCGTTGTGCTGTGGGGCTGTAGACTGCACACACCTGCCTGGACTCTGTTGTGACAGGGCAGGGAGAGCTGGCCGGCCTCCCTTGGCTCCCAGGCCCAGCGGGGCTGCGGAGGACAGGCCAGCACCCCCAGCTCATCTCTTCACTCCCACCACCCGGTTTGCTGAGCTTGAAAGCCTGAACACCCTTCTTTCCTACACCCACCTTCCCCAGGCTACCAGGAGGAGCAAAAGGGGCGGGGGGGGGATGGGGAGAGAGCTGCTGAACCCGCACAGAGATTTCTGCGAAATGGCGGTGCTCTCTGGCAACAGTGCTGACAAACCCGCATTGCCTCCTTGGCTGGCCTTGGCTGGAGCCTGGAGGGGGTGGGGTGGGGGCGCCGGGGGTCCCTTGTTCCGGAGAAACCTGCCAGCTGCTGGGCTCGGTGCGAAGGCAGCGAAGGCAGACACAATGCTGCTGTTGTTGGTTTGATCTCTAACTGTGGATTGTTAGTCTGGCTTTAACTATGTGGTAAGGGGGGAATGTGAAGGCTGTTTACAGCGAGTGCAAATAATGTGACAGCTGTTGGCGCACGAGCAGCACTGCGCCTCCTCAGCGCTTACACAAAGCGCGCACTATACAGGCCTGCCGAGGAGCGGCAGAGGGGGCTGCCACTTTCTGGCTGACGCTTCCTCATGTAGCATTGCCCCCCCCAGTTGCACCTCCCCAGCATACATGCGTGTGTACACACTCACACACACCCGTTCTACCATTGGCACGGCCAGAACTGGGCTTGGGAGTACGGCCGCTTTCTCTTGTGGTTTCCCCTAACTTGCCAGATAGAGGGACAGTGAAGGCCTGTTGGGTCATGGACAGGTGTCTAGCCGTGATTTGGGGGGGCTTCAGTCCTCAGCTGCTTTTTTCTTTTTCTTTTTTTTTTTTTTTTTCTTAAGAGGTGGGGGGAAGATAACTTAAGGTTACCTAGTCCTAAGAAGGCTCGCCAGAAAGGGCAGAGGCGCTGAAACCACTGTTCTGCCCTGGCCCTGTTATTCACACACTTGCCCAGATGGTACATGCAAAGTGTATAGGTGCAGACTCCCAGGGCTGTGTGTCTTCCCCCAACCCCCCACAGGGAGCAGGCTGCCAGGAATTGGCTGCCTGGTGATGATGACCCACTCCATCCTTTCACCTTCCTGTTTTCCAGAGCAGGATGCCCAGGGGGCAGCCCTGCGGCCTGCCCACAGACAGCACCACCCACTACTCTGGGCATCAGCTAGATGCCCACAGCCACAGGCCTTCCCCCGGGGTTCCTGGTAGCCTGCCAGGCAAGCCCTGCAGAGGAGGTGCCAGGGGAGTTGGGAGAGCAGTTGGTGTCAGCAATCATACTGGCTGACCCCAGGAAGGCAGGCTTTAGGATGGCCAAGTATGAGGGCTTGACCTGGGGCTGGTGGAGGGAGGAAGGTGGGGGAAGTGTGTGTGAAAGCCACTGGGCTGCCCCTGGAATTTGGAGGACCCCAGCCCCCCCCCCCACACACACACACACTTCATTGTCCAGGTTGCTCTCTGGATGAGCCTTGCTGGACCGCCCATAGGATGCTTGCCGATGGGTCACCAGTTGGCTGCTCAGTTTCACTGCAGGACTTCTACTTTTAGCTGGGTTCTGTATCAGGGAACTGGGAGATGCTTCTGGAGTGATACATGAACTTCAGTGCCAGTTCTATAAATTGGTCTCTTTTTATGATGTGTGCCATTTTCTGTAGGAATGCTGCTTGCAAAACGAGTTTCGCCTTGGAGGAAAGGCGGAAAGATAAACAAGCCTGCAACGCCAAAACACTGGCAGTCTTTCCCTCCTTCCAGCTCTCTTAAAGCAGCCAGCTTGTATTTCCAGGATTAGAGGCTCATGCTTGTTAGGAGGGACTTGGGTTGTCTTGCCCCCCCCAAAGCAAATGCAAATTAGAGAAAAATAATTTTCTTTCAACGATATGCAATGTATTAGTCACTTGTTATCGTGCTCCGAGGCAGGCCTCATTTGTGCGTCTGCCAGCTCGCTCACATCTGCTCCGCGCTGTTCGGGGCATTTTAACCTTGGCTGTGTCGTGTCTGGTCCCACGGATCAAGGAGGAATCATTAAGCTTGAACGACTACAGAAATGCATGGGTGTCCCTTTCCCCTACAGTTGTCCCCCCATGGCTTTGTTTGGGGTTCCAAGACTGATTAGCCAATCTGGGATCCCTATTGTCCGCTCTGGTGCTTCCCTCGTGTCCCTGTCAGCCCCGGCCTTCCTGAAACTCAATCCATGCCTAGGCTCTGGGCTTTCAAGGGAAGCTGCCTGGAGATCACAGGATCCCTGTCTTGGGCGCATCTTTTGTGCTCTGAAAGTTCTTTTGTGGTCCCTGTGTATATTAATGTTAGCTGCCTTTGCTATCCTTACGGTATACGCTGTTGCTTTCTGTTGAGAAGAGGGGACATTACAATGCCTTTTCTTCCCACAAAGCCCTGGTGGAGACAGGAGTGCAAGGACCCGGTGTTTGGAGGTGTGCTATGAACCGTTTATTCTGGATTTATTCCTAGGTTGCACAGACTGAAAATGGGGGCCCCCTGTGTTGCGCCACAGGGATTAGAGAAGGCTTGTGTTGTTGGGGGGGGATGAGGGAGGAGGAGGAGAGGGAGACTAACAGGGTTTTCTGCTGCTGGGTGGCCTCCCATGTAAGAACACCTGTTTACAAATCCACCCCCTCTGAATACCCATGTGGTTCCCTGATTTCTGGTGTGGCATAACCACGGCGGAAAGTGAAAGGAACAAAAAGCCAGTGCTGTGGCCAGGACAGGCTGTCCCCAGAGGAAGAGGAAGTGAGCGGGCTGGGAAAGGACTACACACCTGGCTCTTGGGGGAGGGGTATGTGTCTAGCAGCTACCCTCCGGGTGAATTCCTGCTGCTGTGCCTCTCCCCCCCTCTTCCCTCATGACTGTTTCTTCACAGCCTTCGGGGGGAGTGCTCCTTTGGGGATCCCAAGGGATCCCAGAATGACAGCAGGGAGGGGGGTGGGTCGACAGCCGTTGGCTTTTGCTGGGAGGTCTCAGAGCCAGCCTGGGCTCTCCCCACATCCGCCCACCCCCCCAATCCCCCAAGGTTTCTGTTTGTTGGAATGTAGCAGGACAGAAACCATGGCAGGTACTCGGGAAGGGGGGTGGACACAGACTTTGCCTGCTGGGTCACAGGGTCCCAGGGGTTAACTGGGGTCGGGACTGTCCTGGAGACACTTCAGAGGAGTTCCTGGAAGGCCTGGCGGGGATGCCTCAGGAGGACGTGATTGTGCGCCGGGTCCTTGGCTTGGCGGAGGAACAGCACGACTGTGTGTGGTGGGAGAAAAATCCCTTTGTTGCTTAACATTGGTGCTCAGCGCTCTCCAGCTCTGCAGAGGCACGCTGGGAGGGGTCGCCCTTCCCCCTCTCTGGCTTCTGCTGCCCAGGGCCAAGTTCACTCTCGACTCTGGTGGCTCTGCTTTCTGACCTAGGCAACCCTGGGACGAGGCAGAGAAGGTTTGGGGGGCTTGAAAGGTCAAAGCTGGACAAGTTTCTTATTCCCTCCCCTCCTGCTCCCCAACTCGATCTGTTAGTCATGCAAAACTTGGAGGTGTGGGTGGGGATGACCCCAGAGGTTGCAGTCACGGCCAAGGCTCTAGCTAGGAGTGTGCCCAGAGAAAGCATCTGGCCCTGCTGGAGCACTCCTCCCACTCACAGCTTTCCCAGTCTAACCTTTAGGATTCCCTTGGGGGCGGATGGAGCCAGGGCAGTCACCTGGAGGCCTAGGACCTGGGGATAGCCTTGGGGTCCTCTATTGCAGAGTTATATAACACATGAGGAAGCAGCCCAGTGGGACAGGCTCCACACTTCACATTCCAGAGAGCTTTCCATTCTCCGCCCCCCCCCACACACATACATTCACAGCCCCTTCCCCCAACATTCTAAAAATAGCAATGCTTCCTCTCCACCATCCCCCCCCCCCCAAACTTGGAGTAAAGTTCCCTGCGGAAACCCCTGAAGGCTGTTTTAGCTTTGAGTGTTGCTGAAGGTCTTTCTCCAGCCCCCTAGCATCTTTACCCCAGACGCCACCCCACCCCCGCACACGTCCCCTACAGCCCTGCCTCTGGGGACCTACAGCTGCTCTGGGGGCTTGTCTGAAGTGTGTTATTGAAGTCAGATGCTATTAAATGGAGTTCAATGTGTCCAGCACCAGCTATTGCCAGGCAAAACTCAAGTCCATAGTGCAGCTTAATCCTCTGGAAAACATGGTGCCAAATATTTACAGAAGTGGGCTAAGGTTGGAGAGCTTCAGTCACCTGCCTAGAGACACACAGTCGGTGAAGGTGAGAACAGAGAGCATGTGGTGGTCACCATGTTCTTCTCTGCCTTGCTGAGAGTGAGACCCCTTGCCAGAATAGGATGCTTGGGGGGTACTGGCCAGGGTCACGACCTATCTCTGCTGGGCCATTGGAGCTGGAAGTCCCTGCATACAGATCCTATTTTGTGGCCACTGACTGGCTGAGTGAACCTAGGCAGGGGGTGCGCCTTGATTTCCAGGAGTCGGCGTGGATGGGTGGCGATGGATGCTGTGCTTGGTCCTTGCCAGTGGAGGTGGAAATATTGGGTGGAGCTGATGGATTGTCACCTCGAGGGCAGATGCGATGTGAAGCGCAAAGTGGCCTGGTGTGGCTGGAGCCAGGGACCCTGGCACCAACCCCTGGGCCTCCCATTCAACCTATCTTGTTTACAGGCACCTGTAGAGGAAAACCAAGCATCCCCGTCTTTTCGCTTAGCCCGTAGCCAGGCATGAGTATTGCTCACAAGGTGTAATATTCTTGCTCAGAGATGCCCAGGTCAGGTTGTTGCCCCTCTGACCCCTTTATAGCAGTCAGGCCCATTGCCTGCATGCAGGCCAAGTGCAGGCACTCTAATCAGAACCCTTGGCTCTGGAGCAGTCGACTGCTCCAAGTGTGTCCAGAGTGACCCAAGTTCTCCTACGCTTTTATTACTAGCACCCTACCAAGAAGGAAGACCATGTAGCAAGTGTGCAATGCCAGAGCTCCATGGCTCTTTCCCAACCCTGGGACCTGAGTATCCCAGCAGTAGGCAGGCTCTGTGGTCCTAGAGTCTGTCTTTTAGAACCCGTACACCCTGCACTCCTGGCCTCAGCCATCTCTCTCCCCTTCAGCCCGATCTGCCTCCTTGGCCTCTGGTCTTCACACGACTCATTTAGAACCGAGAGCCAATGTGCAGCTTAGCAGCTCATGCCTCAGACAGGTTGGTGCTTGTAAAGCACCTTTCATGAGTGACTTCACACGGCTTGGCAGTTGCAGAAAGCATAGCCTGCATGTGGAAGAAGAGACATGTGGAAAACTAGGGGCTAGTGAGCCTCCCCTGTGGCAGCCGAACGCCTGGTGCTGCTGTGGGTCCTGGTGGTCAGATCAGGCCAGATCATTTATCTCCCATGCTTCAGTCCCATGGCTGCCAAGCTCAGCAGAATTGTTGAAACAAAGGCTGGCACTATTTTGACAGCACCTCTAGAAGCCAGCAAAGATGAATGTCAGTGGCCCTCTGGCTTGGTCTTTCTGTTTCTTACCATACACAGTCCCCATGGGGAGTGAGATGGGGGGTTGGGGTGCATGGGGAATGGTAATGGCTCCATGGAAGTACAGACTTGCTTGGGTGTTTGCCGATGACCAGGATTTAGGCCGCTATTGTTTTGTCACCCTGGAGAAGGGGCCAGGCATGGCCCATGTGCATTAGCTCCTTGCACTGTGTTCCATCTTTGACCAGGAACCTGAAGAGTTAAAACGTCTTTAGCTTGTTGCAATGAAATTATAGCTGGCAGTGGCGCCGCTGTTTGTTCAACAGACCTCCACTTTTAAACAGTTCACAAGAAGTTCATGGGGCAGCTAAAGACTGTTAGTGTGTGCGAGTGTGCATGCATAACGATGCCTCCTCCTGCTCTCTCTCCGAACCCAGCCCCGTTTGCTGCTCCCTTCAGCACCCTCCCACCCCACCCCAACACACTGACGTCACTGAAATGATGCACTCCTGGCCGTCTATTTTCCAGCTGACCCCTGCGCATGTCACAGCTCTTGGTTCTCAGGGTTGGTGTCAAGAGAGAAAAGCACGAAGGACGAAGGCTGGGCTAGCACGCAGTGGTGCCTCTGTTTCTCTCAAGGCACTGAGAGGTCCTGGTCACAAGGTGACCACTGAAGGGGAAGCCAGTATTGAAGAACCACCAGGCCAGAATATGGAGGTCTCTTAGGCACATGCCTGGTTGAGCTTCATTTCTTTGCTTGCTGTTGGATGAAATCAGTGTGATATGGCCCCAGCATTGCAATCTGCCCGAGGCACAGCAAGGGTTGACTTTCCGCCTTGTTTGTGAGAGCAAGGTTTCCCTTGGGTTAGGAGCGGGGATAGGAGCTGGGGGTGGGGTGCCTTGTGGTCAGCCTAGCGCACCAGCGGGTGGCCTTCTCCCCTTGTCTTAAGGTGTTCAGGAGTCTCAGAGCGGATTTATGCCTCTTGCTCCGGCCCCCTTCCGGCTCTTCCAGCTTCGTTGTTGAGCTCTAACTGTGCTTGTGGGTTTTCATTAACAGCCGGTGTTCAGGGGGGCGGGGATGGTGCTGGTGGATCCAAGACCTAGCTGGAGGACAAAGAAGTGGCTATCCTGGCCCTTGGCTTCAGCCCTCCCCAACCTCCCACCCTTACTCACTCTCAGCGGGAGTCCCTGATCTGTCCCTGGGTCCTGGTGTCTCCAACCTGGGGACCCGCCAGTCTGCTCCCTGCGCTAAAGTGTAAAGCAAGCATTTGCATATTTTTCCCCTTGCTAACAAAGGAAATGTGTGGACTTCAGGAACATTTGGGCTTTCGGAAACTGTGTGGGTGGGTGTGTGAGGGAGGAGAAAGAAAAGTTCCCGTGGTGATCTGCACTCCCAATTATTTCGCACTTTGGGCTTGGGTCCCGTGGAAAAATGTCACCAGCAGCCGAATCCGGACAAGGGAGACTGCGGGGTTGTGTCTGGGAGCAGGGAATTGCCTAGGGCCATGGGTCCCAGGCTTTAAAGGCTCCCCTACTTATTAACCCAGCATTTAACAGCAGGATATGGGCTGAAGCGCAGTCAAAAGAAACGGCTCACTCTCCAAAGAGCAATTAAAATCGTGCACGAGGATAAATCACGCGCCGTGATAATCCTGTTAATAAAATGCAGCTTGTCCTGACCCTTCACTCATGTAGCAAACTAGAATGTGCTGTGGGGGGAGGGGGGAGGCAGGGAAGGTAAGTGGGGGAGGAGGTGGTCTGGGCTCCTCTGCCTCCCACAGTCTTGCTCTCCGGCCCTGGTGGCCTTGAGCCCATCAGCCTGGGGTGCAAAGACCTCAGTGCGTGCAGGCGTCATTACGTTACTCGGCCAACTTCCTCTGTACCTCCTAGGCAAAATCACCCAGGCAAAGGCCTCCAGTGGGGCTCCTCACCAGCCCACCGCATCCTCCCCCCTTTTTTTGCACCCTCAAGGTTAAATTCTGTGCCCCATTGGCCGCAGTGTTTGCCTCTCTGCCAGAGATCCACCATCCCACTCATGGCAGCGGTCCCTGGCCCCGGCGGCTGCCGCCTGGTCTCCCAGTTAAATAAGCTCTTCCTTCCCTTTTACAAGGGACAAGAACCAGTGATTTTTTTTTTTCTTGACCACCATGCACTTTCAAAGGCTGGGAACAGCAAGGCACAGCTGCGGCCGTGTGCTGTGACTTAGATAGGCCGCCTGTTTGGCTTTAAACTTCTCGCCCACCCCTCCCACCCCCTCCCCTCCCTCCTGCCAAGGGAGTTGCATTGCCTGTACACCTGTGAGTTAGCCAGCCCAGTGCACCTTGGCGAGGCTGTGTCTGGGATGAAATGCTGACAAAGAAAACCTTCTCTTAGTTCCCTGTTTGACTCTTCTTTATTCAACCTCCTTTTTTTTTTTTCTTTCCTTCTTCCCCCTACCCCGTCTTTTCTTTTTAAACAGACTAGACGCTTAACACTTAACGCAAACCTGTTCTCCAAGAAGACGACATGCTCTCAGCAACCCCCCTGTATGGGAACGTTCACAGCTGGATGAGTAGCGAGAGGGTCCGCATGTGCGGGACCAGTGAAGACAGGTAAATGTGCCTGCTGGGCCCAAGTCCCTGAAGAGGGAGCCAGTCTGTGCAGAAGCAAGCCCCCTGTGACACCCCCTCACCTTTCCCTAGCTGGAGGGGGTGCCCAAAGAGAGGGGTGGGGAAGAAACGGTTCTCTTCCCCCCACAGCCCCTCCCCCCACCAAACCACCCTGCTTCGCTGGCAGCCCCTGATTTACAGTTGTAACAGGCAACCTGGCTCAGCCAAGCATTGCCGCCCTTTAAAAGATTAGCCCCGAAAGCGGCCTTTCAGTGCACTTTTGTCCTTAATTTATTATTTCATATTTATGAAGGAGAATTAATCCCAGCCTATATGCTGCTTTAAGTCTAAATGTCAGGAGCATGGGCCCAGGTGGATAGGCATTCGATGTGCTTTTTAAAACAAATAGTTGGCTCAGTAATAAACGGGAGGAGCTAGCTACCCTCTTGTGCAAGCAAGCCCTGCGTGTCTGGTTCTCTTCCCTGCCCGACTGCTGAGGCCACAGGCACCTACCTGGGTTTCAAGGCGCCTGCCAGTCCGTCATGGGCTCTTGTGCTGCTGGGGGGGTGGGGTTGGTAGAGGCAGCCAAGCTGGAGATGATTGAAGCTACTCTTTGGGGGTAATGATGAAACTTCGCCTCCGCTGCTTGTCAGCGATTGGATCCTGGGGATTTGGAAGTTGGCACCAAGCACTGTCTTTATCGATGCTCTCTGATAACAAGTCCCAGGGCAGCCACAGCAGCCTGGCACAGATGCGTGCAGCTTCCTCTGCAGCCTGGCGCGGCCAGCATTTGTATCGTGTTATCGTGCGTGCATGCATGTGTGTCTGTGTGTATGTCCCCATCCGTATCCCCACCCCGGTCATTGTGTTCTAAATGATGTCATTATCACTATAGCAAAACGAGTTCTGTAGGAACTTGGCTAACTTTGTTTTGAGAAAAAGTTTTGAAGCCCTGTCCTCCCAGATAACCCCAAAGAGGTTGAGGTGGCCAGAGCCACATTCATGGCTCCTTCTAGTACCCTCCCCCCACCACACACACACACACACACACACACACACACACCTTGCTCTTTAACTGATAGATTTCCTTACAATGTGTCCTCAATGCTTAAGGACTGGCTAGGACGGCAGCAAGTGAAATGGACCGGGTTTGGTTTATAGAAGAAAATATTGGCATGGCATGTGTGAAGTTTGGGTCTGCTCACCCAGGGGACATATTTGTGATTCCTTTTTGGGGTCAAGTCAATTCACCATTGGGGGCAACTTGGACTATGCCACAGCGAGGGGCGCTGGGAAGTATGGGGGTGGGGGGGAAATGAATGGCCTTTTTTTCCCTGGGTTGAGGGGTGGATCTCTGAGAGACTGCTCCCTGACTTCTCCGGTGTCTTTCTTTTTTAATAGGAAAATTCCTGTGAATGATGGTGACACTTCAAAAGGCAGATTGGAACTGAGGGAAGAGAATCCCTTGAACCACAACGTGGTAAGCAATTCCTGGCTTCTGTTGATGTGATAACAGATCTGTAATCAATCGTGCGTTCATTTGCATGTCGTTAAAGGCCTGGCCCCCCTGCCGTGGGTGGGCAGGGGAGGGGGGATGGTTAGCATAGGGCCACGCAGGAAGGCTCTGCTACTGGACAATTCATCCTGTCCAGTTGTCTTCATGCTGGCCCCCCAAAAAACGCCAACCACAGCTTGACCCCTGGCCTGTGTATTGATTGAAAAATGAGCCAGCTCAAACCCTGCTTTCCTGTCTTCCCAAGGAACAGTGTTAATTTGCGTTCTGTGCTGCCTTTGTTGTGGGGGGGGGGAAGGGGAAGGCCCCAGCCCCAGCCCCAGCAGCGTCAGCCCCTGCAGGCCCCTATTTGAGTTAGCTGTCTCCTTGGAGCGAAACGTTTTTTGCTGAGAGTGAATTTTCCAGAGTTAATAGATGACCGAATTAGCGTATGGGCCTCGAATCTAAAGGTTGCATGCTTGCCAGGGCCGGATGAGGTGGTGGTGGCGGGGTTCGGGGGAGGGGCATCAGGCAAGAGTGTTCGGAATAAAACACATGGTGTTTTCCCACGCAGGTGGATGCAAGTCCCGCCCATCGCATCGATGGCCTGGCTGCACTGAGCATGGACCGTGCCGGCCTGCTCCGGGAAGGGCTCCGAATGCCCGGGAACATTGTTTATTCGAGCTTGTGTGGACTGGGCTCAGACAAGGGCCGGGAGGCTGCCACAAGCTCCTTAGGTGGCCTGGCTTTCTCTTCAGAAAGGAACCCAGAAATGCAATTCAAACCCAACACGCCCGAGACCGTGGAGGCTGCTGCAGCCGCCGCCGCTGCTGCTGCTGCTGCCGCTGCTGCTGCCGCTGCAGCCGGGAAGCCCCCCAATGGCTTTAGTGCTATATATAAAACGCCATCTGGGATCCAAAAAAGTGCTGTCGCCAGCGCAGAGACGCTAGGCTTGGATAGGCCTGCCAGCGACAAACAGAGCCCACTCAACATCAATGGTGCTAGTTACCTGCGGCTGCCCTGGGTCAATCCTTACATGGAGGGGGCCACGCCAGCCATCTACCCTTTCCTTGATTCGCCAAATAAGTATTCACTGAACATGTACAAGGCCTTGCTACCTCAGCAGTCCTACAGCCTGGCCCAGCCACTGTATTCTCCAGTCTGCACCAATGGGGAGCGCTTCCTCTACCTGCCCCCACCGCACTACGTCAGCCCCCACATCCCATCATCTCTAGCTTCACCCATGAGGCTGTCCACTCCTTCAGCCTCCCCGGCCATCCCACCGCTGGTCCACTGCGCAGACAAAAGCCTCTCCTGGAAGATGGGAGTCAGCCCAGGGAACCCGGTTGATTCCCACACCTACCCCCACATCCAGAACAGCAAGCAGCCCAGAGTCCCCTCCACCAAGGCCGTGAGCAGCGGCCTGCCAGGGGACACGGCCCTGCTGCTGCCGCCGTCGCCTCGGCCCTCGCCCCGCCTCCATTTGCCCACACAGCCGGCCGCAGACACCTATTCTGAATTCCACAAGCATTACAGCAGGATCTCCACCTCGCCATCAGTCACCCTGTCGAAGCCATACATAACAGTCAGCGGTGAGTTTCCCACGGCCAGGCTGTCCAACGGCAAGTATCCCAAGGCCCCGGAAGGGAGCGAGGGTGCCCAGTCGGTGCCCGGGCACCCCCGGAAGACTACGGTTCAAGACAGAAAAGATGGCGCTTCACCTCCCCTGCTGGAGAAGCAGCCCGTTACCAAAGATGTCACTGACAAGCCGCTGGACTTGTCTGCTAAAGTGGTGGACGTAGACGCCTCCAAAGCAGACCACATGAAAAAGATGGCACCCACGGTGCTGGTCCACAGCAGGGCTGGAAGTGGCTTAGTACTGGCCGGAAGTGAGATTCCGAAAGAAAGTTTGTCTCCTCCAGGAAGCGGCTGTGCTCTGTATAGATCAGAGATCATCAGCACGGCCCCCTCATCCTGGGTGGTGCCTGGGCCAAGTCCTAATGAGGAGGACAGCAGCAAAAGTGTTAGCCTGAAGAATAAGACCTTGGACTGGGCCTTACCGCAGCAGCGGAGTTCCTCCTGCCCCCGCATGGGGGGCACCGAGGCTGTGATTGCTACCGTTTCGGGGTCCATGTCAAGTGGGGGCCGCCCGGCCTCAGCATCACCAGCCCCCAATGCCAATACTGACAGCACCAAGACTAGTAGGAGCTCCGTGGACACCACGCCATCCGTCATTCAGCATGTTGGCCAACCCCCAACCACACCTGCCAAGCACAGTGGCAGCGCCAGCAGCAAGGGCACCAAAGCTAGTAATCCGGAACCACCAAGTTCAATATTCCTCTCTCCCAATGAGGCATTCAGGTCCCCTCCGATTCCCTATCCCAGGAGTTACCTCCCTTATCCAGCCCCTGAAGGGATTGCCATCAGTCCACTCTCCTTGCACGGCAAAGGACCTGTGTACCCTCACCCGGTTTTGCTGCCCAATGGCAGTCTTTTTCCTGGGCACCTTGCCCCAAAGCCTGGACTGCCCTACGGACTGCCCACTGGCCGGCCGGAGTTTGTGACTTACCAAGACGCCCTGGGGCTGGGCATGGTGCATCCCATGTTGATACCGCACACACCCATAGAGATCGCGAAAGAAGAAAAACCCGAGAGGCGATCACGCTCCCACGAGAGAGCCCGCTACGAGGAGCCCAGCGGCCGCAGTCGCTTTTCAGACATGTTGGAGGCCAGTGGCACCAAGCTTCACCCTGAGCTTCCTGGTGACAAAACCATGAAGGCCAACCCCAGCTGGAACCCAGGAAAGACCGTAGTCAAGAGCGACAAGCTCGTCTATGTGGACCTGCTGCGAGAAGAGTCCGAAGCAAAAGCTGAGCCCAACGCGGCCAAGGCCAGCTTTGCCGCAGACGGGGCAGGTCAGAGTGTGGAGGCCGCCAAGCCCCCGGCGGAGCCCGCTCTGCAGCCACTCCGGGACTTCATCACCCTGCGAGAGGACTTGGGGAGGATGGGCGATTTCCATGACACTTATGCCTTCAAGCAGGCGCCGGGCCAACCCGTGTTCAGCCTAAATAAGGACACCAGCCCAGCCAGCACCAACAAAGAAAACCTCGGGATGCCAGCGGCCACGCCCTTCCTGGAGCCCACCTTGGGGGGTGATGGCCCTACTACAGTGGCTTTTGGTAAAAGCCAAGAGGATCCCAAACCCTTTTGTGTGGGCAGCACCCCTCCAAGTATGGATGTCACCCCCAACTATACCAAAGATGGAGCAGAGGAAACAGAGCCGACCGACGGCAAAGTTCTGAAACCGAAGCCATCCAAGCTGGCCAAGAGGATCGCCAACTCGGCGGGTTACGTGGGTGACCGGTTCAAGTGCGTCACCACCGAACTGTACGCTGACTCCAGTCAGCTCAGCCGGGAGCAGCGAGCTCTGCAGGTGAGCCCCCTTGGGCTGGAAATTCAGGATTTGGTGGAGGGGTGGGGGGAGCGTGGCAGGGCAAAGCGCCAGGCAGATGTGAATGACGCTTAAGGTAAAATTGGAATGTTTGCAATGTGCCCAGGAAGGGGATGCGAGTGGTAGTGCACTTGGGTGGTCCGTGTGCTTTAGTCTGTAGTTTATGCCAAGAGCTCTGCTCAGATGCTGGGGGCGGAAGTTTTAATTATGTCGAAGGCTATCTAGAGACTGTGTGACGTTTGCCTATCAATTGCTTTGATTTCTCTGCCTGTAAGATAACAGATAATTGTGCAAGCGCTGCTTACAATGCCATACTTGATACTTGGAGCAGTGTAAAGGCCGCATGTTTGTGGGAATCATACAGTTTTGTCACAGAGGGACAGAGTGAGAAAAGTTAGGTTAAAGGGATAGAGTATGTGTTTAATTTGCCGGTGACGTATAATAGATGTTGCTAGGAATTTCCTTAAGATATTTTAGTTTTACTTACAAGATGAATGAAGCCAAATTGTTTTTGCAATGTTAAGAAAAAAAATTGGTTTTTGCTTATAAAAATGGATGAAGTTATCTAAATGATCCATTGAGTGCCCATTTTAATTACATAGATGGAAGGATTACAAGAGGACAGTATTTTATGTCTACCCGCTGCTTACTGTGAGGTCAGTTCTTCAAATTTTTATTACTAGAATCTTCCATAAACCTTTTGAGTTAAATTTCATTTCCAAATATTACAAAGGGAAGTTTGTGGGCCATGGTCGTCTTTATTCATTGTGCATTTTTGTTTCTTTTCTGTCGTGCTGTTGTTGTGTTTTTTCCTTTGCGTTGTGTTTTCTCTTGTGTTTTACTATCTCCGAGAGAGAATGTCTATGCAATCGTGTATGTGTGGCTATGCATACACACCGCATACCTAATCTATAGCCGTATGACTTAATGAGTAAAAGAATATGTGACTCGTCACATATAGATACTCTTAAATTATATCACTAAGCTTTAAATACCTGAGTTGTATCTCATAAATTGTGGTTGGTTTTGGGCAAACTTTTCTTTTGATATGCTTTCCTTTAAGGTAAGACAAATGAAATCGCTTTTATGGTAAGGTGTTGTTTTTCTTTTTTTTTTTTTTTTTCTCCTTCATCTCCACTCTCTTTCTAGCGTGCAATGATGCGCTTCTCAGAATTGGAGATGAAAGAACGAGAATGTGGCCACCCAGCTACCAAAGACACCGAGGTGTGCAAATTCGGCCCTGCCGACTGGGACAAGTTGAAAGGAAATCAGGACAAAAAGCCAAAGTCGGTCACCCTGGAGGAGGCCAGTGCTAACCAGAATGACAACGAGAGATGTAAGTGAACCCACACGGCTGGCTAGGGGGGTGGGCGGGCTGGGTACCATTAGGATGAGCACAGGACGAACGCAATTGCAGATCCTGGGCAAGAGACCGGGTGTACCCACCCCCAAAATGGCCTGTTGTGCTGGTGCTGTCTGCCCTGAGTGGTGGGCTTGGCCTTGGCTTTCCCTACCCATGGCATTAACCAGTTGTTTCTACATTTCAATGCTGTAGCAGCCTCCAGGCGGGGGTGGGGGCCACCTGCACCAGATTCCTTTCTGAGACTGTCTCCTGCCAAAGAGCCTCGTGCCTGGTCGCGGGTCCATCCAATAAAACAGCAGTTCCATTTCCTAACTGAGGTGTGTGACTTGTTCTATCCGCCACCTGCCACTGTGTGGCCAGTGATGGAGGGTCCTTGTGTTCTCTCCTCTGAAGGCGTATAGGTTTGGTTGAAGTGGGATGGGGGTGCCGTCAGGATGAATGTGGTTGTTTAGCGCATTAGTGGCAACAAAGCCCTACAGAAATAGTGTGGCTCTTTGTGCTAGGCAGAAAGTGAATGGGGTCCTGGAGATCATGAGTGGAGAGAAAGCCAGGGCTTGCCTTCCTCCTGCTTCAGCTGCAGGAGCTGGTCCCCCACTGGGATGGAGCTTGCGATGATTTCCGGGGATGAGACTTGGAGAGTCAGAGTGGAATGTCTTTGTCTTCATTTCTTGAATGCGCTTGCTGGATTGCTGCAAGTGTCAGGAAGCTGAATCCTCAGTGAAGGTGATTTCAGGCATCCGAGTGAGCACAGCAGGGAGAGCAGGTGCGATGGATTCCCCAGAAGGGGCAGTGGAAGGTGTCGGGCATTTCCTAGGGCTCCATGCAGTGGAAGGTCTGGCATTTCCAGTTCAGTTCATCTGTACCTGATGGAGTTTGGGAGATTGCTGGTCAGGGCACGAGTCCTTGTTCATTGCCTGACCATCTCTAGGGAATCCCCTGTGGTTTGCTACAGGCTTTCTGGGTATAACATTGTTGAACATTAGTTTTGCAGAAGGTAGTTTTGAGTTGCTGGCTCTGGGGAACCTTGCCCATTTGGCAGAGTCCCTTGCTCATTTGCACCTTGGAGGTGGCCGTGTGGCACTGGAAGGGCGAATTGTTCATGGGTGAGCCTGCGGAGAAAGCTTTCTTCCTGGCACATGCCTCATGACATTGGCTCTTGGGAAGGTATCTGGGATGACTTGGCAGAAGTGGGCACCAAGGAGTGAAGACTGAGGGAGACAGTGGGGGCGGGGAAGGGGTTGGCGGGAACTCGGGCAGCTTCAAGTCTTCTGGTCTTGTCTCTAGTTTCCAAAGAAGGAGGTGGTTTGTGGTGGATCGTGGAGCGTGCCCTAGACACGTTGCTATCCTTTGCAGTCACTGCCACATTCAGCTACCAAATTAACTTTGCCTTCACAGCCTTTATTGGGGGCCCTGTTTCCTAAGGGGGCTCTTCAGTATGAGTTTCACTGAGGCCAAGATCCAAGCTATCATCTGATGGGAGAGGGAGTAGGGAGGGCTCGCCAATCAGGTGCAGGAGGCAGCCCTCCCACTCCTGGAGGCACCATTGGCTTCTGAAATGGGGGAGGAGGGGAGGTTGGGCTTGCTTAAGGAAAGTGAATGAACACCAGTACCAGTCATGGCTTTCCTAGCCTCTTTACAATAATATGGGTGGCTGAGTCAAAGTTTTTACTGTCAACAATCATTGTCGAAACTGATCCAAATTCTCCTTTAGTGGAGCCATCAGCAGCATTAGGAAGGTGGAGAGGGGCAACATGGAGGAATTCTTGAACACGGTCACCATCTCCCTTGTTCACCACTTGGCTTGAGTAAACCTAGACCTTCGGGGAGGGATGTGTCTTTTTGGGGAACTTGGAGAAGGCCCGAGTCAGAGGCCCTGGTTGGGATCTTGTTCCTCTGGCAAGTTGCTTTCCAAGGGAGTACCTGCAGGCTTTGGGAACCACTTGGAGGTTGCAGCAGAGAGAGATCATGCGCATTTTCAATGTAGGCCGTGCAAGCCACAGAAGACCAGATTCTGCTGGAGGTGACACAGTTACTGCCCAGGGGCTTGACCTCTTGAATAACCTCGGACTCAGCACTACCTACCGGCTTGTTTTAGGGCTCATTGGGCATGACTGCCTCAATGGTGCGGTGGCCGTGTTGCCTGGGTGACATGTAAATGTCATGTGGTGGTGTACGTTTGAGGTGGTGCTGCAGAACAACTTGGTAGATTGTGTGATATGTGTCATCTGACCATGGTTTGGGGGAGCAAGCAAGTGTTAAGCCAGTAGCCACACAGCCATATTCATGCCCGTCTCCATGAAGTTAGCAGTGGCCCTGGAGTCTAAGGGCTAGAAGCCCTGTCTGTCGCCCTTGGGCCGCCTCGTTGGTCCCAAAGGGTAATCCAGGAGGTAGCGGTTTGAGGAGGGCCTGTGCCAGCTGTGAGGACTGGACATGGAATGCATCCCTGCAGTACGTGGCATTCAGTGGATTTTTTCAGGATTGTCTCCTGGCCTGTGAACCATCACTCTAGTCAGTGAAGATGTCTACCTGGGCAGTCAGAATCTGTGCCCCAAGAGGCTGCGAGATTGGGGGAAAGGGGAAGGCCCAGTTTGCAAGTTCTTCCTGCAAACGGAGGAGAAAGCAGCACTGGCTGCTGCCTGTGCCTTTGGGTTTACAGTGGGGGCGTCTCCGGATGTGGGGGAGCCACCATGACTGCTCTGCCAACATCAAGGCACAAGGGAGCTGAGGAACTAGCGGGCAGTGAAGTGCTTTTCCCATCTTGGCAGCCCGAGAGGAGGCAGGTGGCAAGACATCTCATCTGGGAAAGTGAACTGTTAGCCCAGGTCTTCCAGGTTGTTTTCTGTGGGCCAAAGTTGTGGGCATTTTTGGCAAAAAGGTGGGGTAAGTGAGTTCTCTACTCCCTGTGCTGCTAGGAAGTTGGCAGTAGGAGTGACCACTTGGAAGGAAAGACCTTCTCCCTGAGAATAGATGTGTTAGGATTCAGGAGGTGTTAAAAACACCCTGACTCTATGAGCCCTGGAGTTCAAGTGTCAGATGATGAAAGTGAATCTAAAACAGGGTGGAGAGAGATTGTGCATCTGCCGTGACATGAAGGGTTTAGGCTGCTAGGAACGGCGCCAGGGTGGAGTCCTCATTTCCACTCTTATCTCTGATCTCTGCTTTTCGAAGCCCACCCAGTTTCAGCCATCTTTCCTACCTCCAGAGTTGGGGGAAGGAAGGGCTTTAAGAACTTTTAAGCACTAGAGTTCAAATCCAAATTGGTCTCAGGACTTCAATGCCCAAAGTCTCGGGGCCTCCCCTTGGCTGCCCCTGGGGACATGGTGGCCATGCTGTCCTTGTCCCACCTGAAAACAGGGGCCAGATATGGGGGCAGCCCTGTGGCTTACTGAGCCTGATGGTAGGCCCCCGTTGTGACGTCTGGGGTCTGGCTAGTCATTCCCAACTCAGCACTGCCAGTCTCCATGGTGCATCACCAGGAGGAGGAGGAAGATTGCAGGACACTGGGTGGGGGTGGGGAGGTAGGTACAGCCCTGTCTGTCGTATTGTGGGAGGGACAACCCCGGAGAGGAAATGAATGAAGCCTTCCAGTGTTGAGAGCTCAGGCTAGCCCCGCCAGCATGCAGCTTGAACCCATGGTCATCTAGCACTGGAGTGTCCGCCCAGGTGGAGGCTTGCGACGAGATAAGGAGGCCTGGCGGACAAGTTCTCCTAGGTGAGGGGAAGTTTTCATCATTGTATCCAGGAGCCAGCGATTTCTGCTTCTCACCCCTGTGCTTACCAAGCTCTCAGACTCACACCTCGGGAGAGGAGCCAGAGCATTTTAGTGGGCCAGGGGCAAACACCTTGATGGTGGTCATTTCCATATTAGAGAAGAACAGTGGATGAGCTGTTAATCAAGCTATGGCACAAGTGGGAAGGGCTAAGCTGACACTAGCCCAGTCCCCTGGGGCTGGGACGGGCAGCTTCCAAAAAAGCCACACCTGCTAGTGAATAGGAGAGGGGGCGCCTTGTGTGTGGAAGTCGGCACGGAAGGAGCAGGAGTGCCGGATGGAATGGGGCGACTGGGCCCTTGCCAGTTCCTTCCATCTCTAGTGGACAGGAAATGGGAGGCACTTCCTGATGCCAGAGACCTGCTTTTCCCACTACATGTGTGCAGCTGTGAAATTGTTGAGTCCTTTGTGGTTGCTTCTGAACTTCAGCTAGGAGATATTGCCTTTGGCTTTGCCCAGCATCCTTGGCCCTTGCACAAAACGCTTTCTTTCACTTTTGGCTGGCAGGACTGTCAGGCCAGGCTGAGCTTTCCACGTCTCCCACGGTTCAGTCACCATCTCCCCTAGTGACCCTTGTGAATTTGGTGCCATCTCTTCTGGAGAATGGCATTTTGGGAAATGTGGGAGCTATTTTGTTAAATCCACTTTCCATTCATTTCAAAAAAATGGCCTCATAGCAAAATGTTCCTAGAGAGATGGTTTAGGGCAACCCTGACTTGTTTGGACCTTGGCTGCTGCAAAAGCCGAATACAGTGTGTGTGCAGACCTCATCTTTATTCCTTCGTGCCCCCACATCCTCAGGGGCACTTGAAAAGCTCATGGCAACACGCAGTCGCAACATAATGGTGTGAAAAGTTTACAGAATGCGTGTAAAGCTCTTTCCTGCCATGCATTTTCTATGAGCTTGTTGAGGAGCGCCCCCCAACACACACACGCAAAGGGCATGTGAGTGTGGCCTTGATACTGTACCCCCCAGTGTGTGAGCCCCCCGTAGCAGCAGATGACCTGGCCGTCCTGCTTACACCCCCCACACACACACACACAGCCCACCTTCTCAGGGGAACTGTCTCTGCCCCTCACTGTAGGTGGTCTTGTCTTTTCTCCTGTGCAGGCGACTTCAGTGCAGCAAACAAGCATGAGCCCTTTGAAGGCTCAGAGGACAAAGACCTTCCTGTGGAGAAGTACTTTGCCGAGAGGCCACCTGGCAGTGAGCCGCCTGCACACCAGGCGGCCACTGACCTGCCGCACAGCCCCACTGTCCGCTTGGACAGGAAACGCAAAGCCTCGGGTGACAGCAGCCACCCCGACACTGCCGCCGAGGAGCTGCCAGAGGACCCCGCGCTCAAGGCCAAGCGCAGACGGCTTTCCAAAGGTGAGGCCTCTGGCGGCTTGCTGGGGGCCCTGTGCATGTGGGGGCGCGCGCGCAATCCCGTAGACAGAACAGTCAGGGAGGGGGAACCTTACCATTCCCACACTGCCTCCCTGAGACACCCGTACTGCCCCCCCGCCCACGTGTGCACCCCTTCCCCCCACCCCAACCTTGGCGTGCTGCACCCCACTCCCCCGACCCTGCCCCCAAACAGGCACTCAGAAGCAAACGAGGTGACCAGCTCAGGCAGAGGCGGTCACCTCTCCCACTCTCCCCCATCCCTTCCCCTCCCCAAGTAGTGATATGTATAAGACAGTTTTGTTCCCCGCTCCAGGGAGCTTGGTGATTAATTTGTAGTTATTTCTCCATTAGATGACTGGCCTGAGAGGGAAATGACAAACAGTTCCTCTAACCACTTAGAAGACCCACATTGTAGTGAGCTGACCAACCTGAAGGTGTGTATTGAATTAACAGGGCTCCATCCTAAAAAACAGCGCCACTTGCTGCACCTCAGAGAGCGGTGGGAGCAGCAGGTGTCGGCCGCAGAGAGTAAGTGTGCCCGGCAAGGCAGAAAGGAAGTGGCCCAGGCACTTCCGTCTGAAGTCACCATCCAGGGAAATAACCTCAGCGAAGAGAAAGCCAGCAGGAAAAGGACCGAGGCCAAAGGCAACAGAAGTTGGTCCGAAGAGTCCCTTAAATCCAGCGACAACGAGCAAGGTACAGCAGTGCACCTGGCTGCCTGGCCGCCTGGCCCTGGGGGAAAGAGCCTTCCAGGTCTTTCTCTCCCTCCTCCCACACCCTCCACTCCAGTTCTCCACCCCAGCTGCAGGGCACCAGGCTGGTTTTGTCAGGCCTGGGGCCCCTCAGCTAGCCTGAGGCTGAGCCAGAAGGGAATTCTTGGGTGGCTACTGGGCTTGCAAACTTAGGAGGGGGTGGGTGGCGGCAAGAGAGTGGGAGGACTCATCTTGTAGCTCTCCAGTGAAGAAGCCCAGCCACTTGGCATTTTGTGGGTTAACCTCTTTGCTGGCTCAGTGTGGGATGATTAAAATATTAGTGTTTTGAAAAACATAATTGGTGTATCAAAAAAACTGGAGCCGTTCTGGTGATGGGGGTGGAGGTGGTGGGGGTGCATAGACCATGGGCTTTCCCCACTGCCCCGCCACCTGCTTACACACAGATCCCTGTAACGCCTGCTTCTCTCCCTCCCTCTCCAGGCTTGCCTGTGTTCTCCGGCTCTCCGCCCAGGCCGAGCCTGTCATCCACCCATGTGAGCGGGAAGAAGCAGAGTCAGCCAAACTGCGCGCCGGCCCCAAGGCTGCCTGCCAAACAACCGAGAATTAAAGAAAGCCCGAAGACAGATGCGCTGTGCACCGACGAAGAGGACGACTGCTCGGCGGCCTCTCTACTCCAAAAGTACCCGGAGCACAGCGAGAAGCCGGCGGGCAAGAGGCTGTGCAAAACGAAACACCTTATACCTCAGGAGCCCAGGCGCAGCTTGCCGCTGCCAGGGGACTACTATGTGGACAATGCCGACGGCAAGGTAACCCCTGGACCCCTTCCCCCGCCTGCATGCTAGTCATCACTCCTTGGTCCTCCCTCCCCCGCCCCGCCATCCCCTCCACACGAATGTGAACAGGAAGCAAAGTGCCTTTCTCTGGCGGTGATGGTGGTGGACAAGGTGTTGGCAAGGATGCCTTAACTGCCTTAACCGTGTGACGTGGCCTGCCTCCCTGACAGATGACCGTGCGCAGAGTCCGAAAGCGACCTGAGCCCAGCCCGGACTACGATGCGTCCCCGCCAGCCAAGCAGGAACCCAAGCCCTTCGACCGCCTGCAACAACTGCTGCCAGCCCCGCAGGCCCCACCGCAGCTGCCCCGCTCAAGTTCTCCTCAGGAGACCACCCAGTCGCGCCCGATGCCACCAGAAGCACGGAGACTTATCGTCAATAAGAATGCCGGCGAGACCCTCCTACAGCGGGCTGCCCGGCTGGGCTACGAGGTATGAGGAATAGGAGGGCAGAGCCCGCCCCCTCGGCATGAGGGCCTGATTGCTAGTGTTTGCGGGGCCTCCTGCCTCTTTGGTGGCTGGTTCAATCGCGCTGCTGTGAGAAGAAAGGCCTTTCTGATGTTTAGTTCGCATCCAGGCTGGATGGCTGCTTCAGCCTCCTCCAGTGACCGTCACTTATCTCTCATACGAAATCAGACATGCGCCAGGGCCGGGCTACCAGGGGAATTTTAATGAGCCGTTCTGGATTCTGATGAACCAAGGGGACAGGTTGTTTATTTGCTCCATTTGGGGTTGCATCTTACTGTCTGCTGCTGTTGGGGGAGGGTTGGTCTTGGAGGCAGCGGCTGTGTGAGGTCACAAGAGGTACAGATCTAAATGGTTTCTTTCTCTCCCAATTATTACTTAAAGATTTATTTACTTAAAAGGCAGAGAGGGAGACACACACACAGATCTTCCACACGTTGGTTCACTCCCTAGATGCCAGCCATGCCTAGGTCTGGGCTCGGCTGAGCCGGGTGGCAGGGACCCAAGCACTTGGGCTGACCTCTGCTGCTTTCCCAGGTGCATTAGCAGGGAGCTGGATCAGAAGCCAGACAACTAGGGTTCGAGCCAGCAATTCCACATGGGCTGCTGCTGTTGCAAGCTGTGGCTTCACCCACTGAACCACAGCACTGGTCTAAGATAGGATGAGGCAGCCCCAGAGGTCAGGAGGTGTGCCATCCCCTCCCCCAGCCCTCTCAAGTGTGGTTGGGGGAGCACTCAACGCTGGGCTCCAAGCCCCGCTCAGGCTGTCATCACCTCCGTGTGGCAGGAAGAAGCGTTAGCCCCTGTTTCAGATGAGGAGACTGAGTTCCAGAAGGCTTATAAGCGACTTGACCAGACAGCCCAGCACTCCCTGGGACTGGCTTGGTGCAGTCTGAAAGCTCGGTGAGATAGATTGCATCTGCTGCCTGGCACACCAGTCAGTTGAACTCCAGTGGTGCAATAGCCTGTGGAGCAAAGGTTTTTTTTATTTTCTTCCCGCTGGCACCAACCCTCTGGTAGCTGACTGTGGAAAAGAAAACACAGCTCAGCAAATGGTGTGTAGAGGAGCAGTGGGGTAGTGGGCTCTATGCTGGCTTCACTTCAGGGACCCCCTCGACCCTGCTACGGGGGCCTTGCACCTGGAATCTCTCCCACCAGTACCACGTAACCGCTGCGCTTCCTGCCTCCCCGCCAAGTCATGAGTGTGCAAGTAACACCTTGAAAGCGAGCCATGGGGCCGGCCTGGGTAACACTAACAGGGCACTTGATTGTGTGTGCCTTTCTGGGTCTGTACCAGTGTGTCTGTCTCAGAGAGAACTCTCCAGAATGATTTGGTAATTAATCCAAGTGACAGCTGCTTGGTTGCCCGCAAGTACCTGGGGGGAGGGTGGGGGAGGTGCAACATGCTAGCAGGCAGGGCCACTTGTGACTAATGGTGGGTGAGAAAATAGACGTGTGGTTCCAGCGGCACCAGAGACGAGCAAGGGCAGGAAGGCAGCGAGCTGCCCAGGTTCTGTGGCTCGGGACTCCTGCCTCGGCCTTTGATGTTGGCATCCTTGGCACGCTGTTGCTGCAGAGATGGTGCTCCAGCCTCTAAGCGAGCATTTCCATGTTGGAGGTTTTTGTACATACAGCCTGCGTGGGCGTAAGGCTGGGCTTCTGAAGTGCTTAATGCAGAATCTATAAGGCTACCAGGCTGGCCTGCGAAAGCCTAGGCTACCCCCTCTCCGCTTTCAGAATGTCACTTGCATGGCGTAAATTGCGCAGGGCATCTGCTTTGATACTGGAGGCTTCAAGTTGCTAGCTGAAAACTTTTGACTTTCTGAACTTTAACTTTCCGGGACTGGGGGAGCAGAGATTTTTACACGGCTGGCGTGGTGGGCCATGGTAGGTGTGCATAGCAGTGGAAGATTGTGTCAACTGCCTTGGGGGTGGCTTTTTGGAGTTTCTTCTTACTGTTGCTTAGCTGAAGTTGCCACGGCCTGTGACGGACTGGCCAGGCTTGGTTAGGGCTTCCTCCACTGCTGTTTCTCGGTGCTGAACGGCAGCACCTGTCTTCAGGTGCGTCTTACAGGGACCACCTGGGCTGCCAGGGAGAGTCAGACTTCTCCCTCCCTGGCAAGAGGCCTTCGATTTCTTAGGCTACAGTGCCAGCGTGCGACCACATGCTTGTGCTTTTAGTGGTGATGGTTAAATTTTCTATGAATTGAATAAGTTATGTTTTTAAAAAAGTTAATGAGGCATTTAATTAATTAGCAATGTCGGGTTTATGGCCTTTATGGTTACATTTTGCGGTTAATGGCATTCAGCTTATAGCCACTTACCAGAGAATTGTCCAACAAAAACAGTTTGATTTGTTGTTGTTGTTGTTGTTGTTGTTGTTGTTGTTGTCTGGGTAGGCTGCCCCACAAATGCTCCCATTGGTAGCTCAGACAACGGGTGTCTGCACCTGATTTTGTCACCATTCTCTGTATTGGTCATGGTGCTGGCTGTCCCCCCTCTTTGGCTGGGATCTCTGAGGGCATGCTTGACCTCCACAGAGAAAGTCTCCAGGGGCTTGGCCACGGCTGGCTGGCCTCAGGGAACTGGGTGGCAGGGGAGAAGCACTACGACCCTCAGTGGTGCCCACGCGGTTGAGTGAAGGCAGGCCACGGCAAGCTATCTGACCTGGTTGCCGGGTGATGCTTGCCTTTGCTCCCGTCCTCTGGGGGGAACGAGCTGACTTGCCCTTCCGCTCCGCTGTCCTTTCATTTCTTGGCTCCCTCACATCAGCCGGAGCAGCGCTGACGGTTTCCAGGTGAAGGCCATAATTGTCAGAACAAATAAACCCGGGGTTGGTAGGACACCGGGCAGGCCGCCGGGATCCGAGTAAATTGATCTGCGCACAGCAGTGGGTGGTGCTCGGAGCTGATCCCGGAGTCACGTGATGGGGGCCGCTCCCCGGCTGGGGCACACAACTCATTAGCTTGCCACCATGCACTCGAGTCTGGCTAGTGAGGGCCGGCGAAAAGAGCAGCAGCTTCATGCTGTATCCTGGATACCAGCGCTCAGGGCAGGTGGCCTGCGAGCTGCGAGGACAGCGGGCTGGGCGGCAGTTAGGACCCGAAGGCAGGAACCTGCTGCAGGCATGCCTTCTGTCTTCCTTGTCTTGTTTCTGGCCTGGAGTTGCTGCTCTGACCGGAAGCAGCGAGGCACTAGTGTGCAGCCCGCAGCTGCCGGGAGGAGTACATTCCTTCTTAGCACCACCTTGATCGGCTTGTCCTAGAAAGGGCAGATCAGGTTGTTAACACCCACCTCACATTCCTGAGTGATTCAAGAGTGGTGGCCCAGTGGCTGTAGGCTAATCCACTGGTAGGGCGAATTCCCAATCCCACATCCTTGGTCCGATTTTCAGACCTGGTTTCTCTGCTTCTTATCCAGCTTCCTGCTACTGCAGAATCCTGGAAAGCAGCATGGCTCAAATGCTTCTGCACCTGTTACCCATTGTGCAAGAGCCTGAGGAAGCTCAAATAAGCATTGAAAAGGAGTTGTCACAAAGGAAGTTAGCTGTGTGCCACAGGCACCCTTCAGCGTGTGCACCACGGGTTGGGTCGCCCACCCACTTCATGGCACCTGCAGCTCTCTGCTGGGCGGGGTGGGCAGGGTGGTGCTAGGACATGTTTTCTGATGGCAGATCCTGTTCCATGTGTTTGAGAACTTTCTTAATCAAGGTAATAAAGCCACGGAATAAATTACTGCTTTGCTAACTAGCAGTGGTTCACGCTAGTGTTTTCACAAGCCAAAGAAGGAAGGTTAGCCCCGGAGATTCCCATGCAAACTGTCAGTGCGGGGCGCATCTGAGCAGTGTGTCAGTTGCACTGTGTGCTGTATTACAGCACTGCCATTCACTCAACTCAGTAGGAACAGAGCCCATGGATTTGGCCCCAAGGAAGGTGGCGAAGTGAGGCTTGGGGGAAAAAAAGGGTAGCCTTATTTAAAGCTTGTCATTTTTTGATGATTTATGTGGTTTACAGGGAGCCTCATCTTGAACTTGACTTCCCATTTGAACAGAAACAATGCAGCCCAGGCTCTCCTTCTAGTCTTTCTCTCTCTTTTTTTTTTTTCATTCGCACTTTGTTTTGGAAGGCAGACCAGACACAGGGATCTTCTCTGCTGCTTTACCCCCCCCCCCCCCCCATAGCAACAATTACCAGGGCTGAGCCAGGCTGAAGCCAGAGCCTGCCAACTTCCATCCAGGACTCCCCTCACCTGCTACCTACCAGAGTGGGTATCAATGGGAGCTTGCGTCAGCAGCAGGGAGCAGAAACTCAAACGAGGGCCTGGCTGACCTTCTGCACACTCGTTGAATCTGTTGTACACGAGTAGTCTTCACTGTTGTCAACTTGGGCTGTCACCCACCACTGCCCGCTGCATGAGCTGATCAAGTCCATTGTGCGTTGGCATCTTAGGATCCAGCTGCCTAGCTGTCTTTGGTTCTGGAAGGGCTGGGGGGCAAGCAGAGGCCCCAAGATGTGGTCCCTATCACTCATGTGATTGCCTTCCCCAAGACTACGACCCAGCCCGCATGAGTCCCCACTTCCGGACATGTGTGTTTTTGGAAGCAATGAGCATGGTGGGATTGACCTGACAGTGTTCCCTGTCCCCTCTGCACAGGAAGTCGTCTTGTACTGCTTGGAAAACAAGATCTGTGATGTCAATCATCGAGACAACGCAGGCTACTGTGCCCTGCACGAGGCCTGTGCCAGGGGGTGGCTCAACATCGTGCGGCACCTCCTGGAATATGGCGCTGATGTCAACTGCAGTGCTCAGGACGGAACCAGGTCAGTGGCGTGTCTTGCCAGCCTCCTTCCTGGCCCTGTTCTGGGACCCAAGCAGTGGCTTCTCTGGGTACATGGGGAACCCCCTTAGGAACGGCAGCAACAGGTGACCTGCAAGCACCCTGGTGTCTCTGGAAATGCCAAAACCTGCGCTGAGATCCCCACCCTGGAAATCCCTGGGAGTTGAGAGAGAGTCCCTAGGGTGCATCTGCCCTTCTTGCCACTCCTGCTTCGCTAGCCCTCACCCTGTCCTCGGCCCCAGGTTATTGGTCTGAGACCCAGGTCTGAGCCATCACTAGTGTCTTGCTTGTGGGTGGCGCTGCCGTGAGGCAAGGTGCTCTGCTTGTTCCCCCAGTGGCCCTCGGCTCCAGGGCCTAGAGTGCTGCTGACTGGCAGGTGTGACATCCTGCAGGGTCAGGTCAGTAGAAGTCTGTACTGCCTTCTGTATGAATGAGACTCCGCCCCTACTCCCCAGGAGCCTGTTGCTGGTTTGAAGCATGTTTTTTTGGGGTGGGGGGGATGGGGTGGAGTTTTAGTTCTTCCTTAGCCTTGAATTCAGATAGATGTGCTTTGGGAGAAGGAAGCTTGAAGCAGTGCCTTCACTCACAAGGTTGAAGGTTAGGTGATGTGTGCCTTGACCTTGGAGACCTTGGTCTCCCTGTCTGCGCAGTGGCGATGATAACAAAATATACATTCTGGGTAAAGTGCCATGCCCAGGAGACGCTCCCCATGGTCCACACATGTTCAGTGCTGTCTGTGGGCATCCACTGAAGACAGGTGGCACATCCGGGAGCTCAGTGCCACCGTGTGCCTCTTCCCTAGGCCTCTGCACGACGCCGTGGAGAACGATCACTTGGAAATTGTCCGCCTGCTGCTTTCCTATGGTGCTGACCCTACCCTTGCCACGTACTCAGGGAGAACCATCATGAAAATGACCCACAGCGAACTGATGGAAAAATTCTTAACAGGTACTACCAAACGGATCCAAGAAATGGTGTCTCTCTCATTGGCCCCTGTTGCTTGGCACTTAACAAAGCTCAGGCATCATGCATGGGAGGGGGATAGGGACCCAGTCACTAGGCTCTTTGGCCTTTTATGTCTGGCAACCTTATTCTTGCAAAACTAAATGCTTTCCCCTGAGCGCCTTCCAAGAGTGTTTTTGTATTTTCTGGGACTTGCAGGTTTACGTTTGGCGTCAGCCTGAAATGACTCAAACACCCCATACACAAAAGACTACTGCTAGCACGTGTGGGGTTTGTCGTAGGAAAAATATGTTCCTGAGCTTCAGGCAGATCCCTAAAGCAGAAACTCCAGATTGTCTTGCATGTCAAGGACCTGCAGTTAAGCGCCTAGCTACTAAAGTTACCCCTGGCCCAGCCTTGTTTACCTGCAGAGATGCATGAATAAACTGCTCCTCTGTGTCTGCTTAGAAGAGCTAAGAGTTTTAGCTGGTGGCTCCTGTTGGGGTAGAGTCAGCACATCGGTGAGATACTGTGAGAACAGGGTTGTAGGGAAGTAACATCCTTGATGTATACAGAGAGGCAACAGGAACGGACTGGCAGCTGGAAAAGAGTTTACGGGGGGAGCAGACATCTTCCCCCACCCCAAATTTGATCAGCTGCTTGTTCTCATGGGGCAGAGTATTTTCTTGACTAGGCATTTCCTATCTCTTTCTCCAGATTACTTAAATGACCTACAAGGTCGCAGTGACGATGACTCCAATGGCTCCTGGGAGTTCTATGGCAGCTCTGTATGTGGTAAGTGTTATAGCAGCCTTATTTTTATTTATATATTTGGAGTGGGAAGTGAGCACGGTAAAACTGCTTGTGGGCTTGGTGGGGGGAGGGAGACAGGGCAGAGGGCTGCTGTTAGAAGCCAGGTTCAGTTAAGAAAGAAGTTTGTTGACTTAGAGCTCCTCCCTTTTGGGGCGGGCAGCAGCTGACATCTTGCTCCAGTTTACTGATGCCTTTTTCCCTGCTTGGTCCTACATTAGAACCCGATGATGAGAGTGGCTATGATGTGTTAGCAAACCCCCCAGGACCAGAAGACCAGGATGAGGATGATGATGCCTACAGCGATGTGTTTGAATTTGAATTTTCAGACAGCCCCCTCTTACCGTGTTACAATGTTCAAGTGTCCGTCGCTCAGGGGTGAGCATGGCTGTCCCTATGTGTGTAACACAAACCAGGCTTGCGGGGAAGAGAGGGAGGGCAGAGACAACAGCTGGTGGTGAACCTCACATGACACAGTAATCCTTTATTCCAAGGGGTGGCCTGTTGCACATGATGTAAACTTTCCTCATTAGAATAGTAACGTTTAAGTCCACAGGCAAATTAGTCAATGGGGTTTCACAGAAGAGTCAACAACTTGGGTACCTTCATCACCAAAATGCTCTGAGATATATTAAGATAATCATTATACATGGCACTTGGGATCTTCCAGTGTCATCACATCTGGCTAGATCTTGTCTTACTCACATGGCTAGGCCATTGTAGCCCAGTGATCAATCCTTGGCTCTACCCTATGTTCACGAAGGAGCCTAATGAGTAAGATCCCCTTTAGGCTCTGAAGCTATAAACATGTATGCTGTTACAAACAGTGAGAGAAATCATAAAGTATGGCAGAATATATGCAACCAATGAGATGCCGTCACTCCCAACAGAGTTGAGGGGTGTAAGGGAAGGAGAGATCAAAGAGGGTGCAACCCAGATTCTTCCCCTAGTGCCTGTGATGGCTTAAATTATGGCCAGAGCCTCAGGACTTCCCCTGTCCTTTTCCGTCAGTAGTGAGGGTAGTGAGGTTCTTTCAGAATGTGGAGGATCAAAGAGGGGGGTGGTGGAATCCCTGGGCTCTGTCTTACGGCTAGGGGTTGGGCTAGTGAGGGTGGATAACTGGGCTGGCTAGGAATGTTTTGCATTTTTACCGGGAACTCTAACCACTTGCCTTTGCATATCATAGGCCACGAAATTGGCTACTGCTGTCAGATGTACTGAAGAAATTGAAGATGTCCTCACGCATCTTCCGCTGCAACTTTCCCAATGTGGAGATTGTCACCATTGCCGAGGCAGAGCTCTACCGGCAGGTCTCCACAAGCCTTTTATTCTCTTGTCCCAAAGACCTGGAAGCCTTCAACCCGGAGAGCAAAGAACTGCTTGATCTGGTGGAATTCACCAGTGACCTGCAGACTCTGTTGGGCTCCACCATAGAGTGGCTGCACCCCAGTGAAGGCATGTCGGAAGCCAGCTGGTGAGCTTGGCTGCTCCTCGGCGGATGGCGGACAGTGTGTTCTGTGGGAATCCTTGTGCATATGTGTCATAGTACAGCTATTTCTGTAAAGAAAGGACACTATTACATAGGAAAATATCTCTTCTTTATATAAGAGAAAGTGCTCCAGTCAGAAGAACTTCGAAATCTGTTGTTTTCTTTTGAAACTTTTAAGTCAGTTTTTATAAAGTTGTTATATAATGTTTCTTTTACTTTTGGATGCACACATGCTTTGGAATTGGGATAGATTTGTTTTTACTTGGAACATTTGTTTCTTTTTTTTTTTTCTTTACTTTTTTTTTTTTAAAGGAGAAGCAGACATGAGGAAAAGGAGCTTCACATTTTGACTTAATTTCATTAAAAGTTCTGATGCCAGAGGTTCTAAGTATGTAATGTGTGGTCTGAATTGTGTGGTTGGTTTTGGGGAGCGAATTTGGTGAAGGCACTTGGTGGTGTTGTATCTTTATGTTTTGTTTACAGAGTACCTGCTTGGGCCAGGTAAATGCTATTGGATGTAATCCAATAGTGTGTAATATAAATTCAAACCATATCCACACACAACAACTAATTGTATGAAACTTTTATATCCTAATTTAAAAGCTGTGAAATTAGTTTTCACGCATCAAACCGGATTGTTTATATGTTTAAACATTTTATGCTCTTATTTAAAGAAGACTTTGAGCTATTTTTTTCTGTACCCTGTAAAATATTGAAAACTAACATAATATGTTGAGGTTGCTTGAAAAATGTACATAAAACTAAAATTTTCTGAATTGTGTGTTTATGTTTGAAATCTGTGTTTTAACTTTGTAAGTAAATTCTCTGCCTTTGTATTTATATTTTACAAAAATTTTCTTAAAAGGCAATAAACCTGTTGAGGAAAGGAGAAAACCGAAGTACTTTTGTGTCCTATGTATTTCTAATGTGTTATTGTCGTCACCGGTTTTTTTAAAATGCTGTTGATGGGACAAAGTTCAGGCCATTTATAATCCATATAAATTGGAAGATTCCAGAATACAATTTAAAGTCCTATTCTAAATGCCCAGTTTCTGGACTTAATGCTTTCCTGTCTCTTCTCTGTATCCTTTGATTCCCCTCAGGCTTAGGCATCACCTTTGACCTTGGCCTGCTGTAATTCCTGCATCATAGCCAAAGCCTTATGTTGATACCAACCAAGCCTTTGTGTGTGTGTGTGTGTTTAATTGGGAAGTCAGATATGCAGAGAGGAAGATTTTCCATCTGTTGGTTCACTCTCCAAGTGGCTGCAACAGCCAGAGCTATGCTGATCTGAAGCTAGGCGCCCAGAGCCTCCTCCAGGTCTCACACGCAAGTGCAGGGTCCCAAGGCTTTGGGCCATCCTCAGCTGCTTTCCCAGGCCACAAGCAGGGAGCTGGATAGGAAGTGGGGCTGCCGGGATTAGAACTGGTGCCCACATGGGATCCTGGCGCGGTCAAGGAGAGGACTTCGGTCGCTAGGCTACTGTGCCATGCCAAGCCCTATTGTGTTACTGTTTTTCCTCCAGATAGTTTTCCTCTGTTAGCTTTAAATTCCAAGTGCATGCTTGGTTGGCCTAGTCAAAGTATGTACCTTCCATTGTTCAACTGCCGTTTTTTCCTGAAGTATCTGCATTGGTCAGCTGATGCATAATTTCGGCACCACATCCATTTATGTCTGTAGAGACTAAAATGTTGAGAACTACCCAGACTCCCTTGCAGCTATGTTTCTGTTTCTGAATGTCCTTTCTTGGAAAGCAGTGTAGAGTAAATGTAAATACCTTCCTACTGTAGTGGTTGCTGATAAGAAAACTTGAGGAAATGGGCCCAGCCAGTGCCTCAGAGCAGTATTGTAATCAAGTATCTGGAAGCTTTGTGGGTGATGAGTTGCAGTAGTGGTTATGCCATTGGTGGCTTTCGAAGTCCTCCTTGGATAGTAGCTTCAGCAGGTTGTTCTGGAACCTCGTAGTAGTTGTGGAACTGTCCCTGACTCTTGCTCCAACTCTTACAAAAATCTTGTAACCCGTGCCCCTGGGTCACAACCATGTGTGCTCCATACTATGAGATTGCTCATTTTGTACTGAACACTGAGAACCCCAAGGCAGAGCTGACAGGAGGGAGGCCAGGTCAAGGAGGGTACGGGTATGCTTTGCTTCAGTAAATGGAGGGGAAGTGGAAGACACGGGCAAGGCATGGTTGGCAATAAGAAAATCTAGTAGGTCAGCTGGTCCTGACAGGAAAGCGAGTCCTTTATTGGAGAAAAATGGGCAACGAATAAAGTCCACAATGTATCCTGCACACAAAAAGCAACTGACAAGTTTTTGAATCCATTCATTTTTCTGATTGCTTAATAAAAAACCTCGTTTGTAAAAAATAACGCTAAACATTTCATAGATAACTTTATTCCACTACTAGTTCTGCCTTGCCCTGGCCGGGGGGTAATCACTCTTGATAAAAAAAAAAAAAAGTTTGCTTTGTAGGAGAGCAGTAAAGCAAACCTACAGAAAGATGTAAGTAAAAGAGGACTGGGGAGCTTGGAGTACTTCAGGCAGCAAGCAGTCTCCGGAGAATCCGAATTGCAGAATGAAAAGCTGACCCACACACTGGGGAATTCGGCTCTTTGTATTCGTATTTGGGCTAGAGGCAAAGGGGCAGCCTAAAGCCAACTGAGGTTTCTATCTGGAATAAAGGTCATCCTATTCATTAAACCAAAGAAATAGGTGCCTCCCCACCAGCTTGATAGCCTAGCAGCTGAAGTCCTCACCTTGAACATGCCAGGATCCCATATGGGCACCTGGTTCTAATCCTGGCAGCTTCCTATCCAGCTCCCTGCCTGTGGCCCAAAACTTTGGGATCCTGCTCCCGTGTGGGAGACCCGGAAGAAGTTCCTGGCTCCTGACTTTGGAACAGCTCAGCTCCAGCCATTGCAGCTGCTTGGAGAGTGAATCATCGGAAGGAAGATCTTCCTCTCTGTCTCTCCTTCTCTCTGTATATCTGCCTTTCTAATAAAAATAAATAAATCTTTAAAAAAAAGAAGAAAAATAGATGGGAGCCATGAACTTGAGGGTGGGGGAGGAGTAATGAACTTGAGTTAGGAAACATGGAAGGTTGTAACAGCTCGCAAAGCTGGAGGAGCTACTAGATGAAACTGAAAGCCACCAGGGTAGTTAAACATGGATGTGGCAGTGCTACCTGGAGTATGGGCCAGAACCCCAGCTGGGTGAGGAGGAGTTGGTACCTGTCCAGGAAGTCCCCTTGGGTATAGAAGAGCTCAGTACAGGAACAGAACAGGGCACGGGGTGGGGGGAGAGATACCCCCCGTGTCTGCAGGAATTCCATGTGGCTAGTCAGATGCCCTGCACAGGTGAGGACTGACCAGTATGGGACTGGGAATGCCTTACAGAACAGAGTTGTTTATTATCACACATGTGGAACCCCCAAAGTCGGGGCTGAGGGTAGGGGAGGAATGGAGGAGAGCTCAGCAGGGCTATAGTGCAGGAAATAGGGAGGCAGGCCTTGTGGAAGTGGGCAGGCCCACAGCACAACGGCATGGAGAGAAAGCACGCTCATGGGTACCGGAGGCTCATCCTGGTATGGAGAGCAGGAGTGGTTTGGGCAGCTCCTGACAGTAGCCCAGAGGGCCAGCGGCACGCCGCACTGAGCCCCGCCTTGCTGAATCTCATGGTCATAGATATAGGTCAAGCAGCCATCTTAAACTCTGTCTTCCTGCTCCCTGTATATCTGACTTTGCAATAAAAAAAATAAATAAATCTTTTAAAAATATATATGTGGAAACTTCTACGCTTTGGGGTTCCATGTTATAGCAAAGCAGGTTAAGCTCACCAGTTCCAGTTCTGGCTACATCACTTCCAGATCAGCTCTCTGCTTAAGTGTTTTGAAGAGCAATAGGGCCCAGCGCAGTGGTGGCCTAGTGTGGCTAAAGTCCTCACCTTGAACATGTCAGGATCCCATATGGGTGCCTGTTCTAATCCCAGCAGCCGCGCTTCCCACGCAGCTCCCTGCTTGTGGCCTGGGAAAGCAGTGGAGGATGGCCCAAAGCCTTGAGACCCTGTACCCGCGTGGGAGACCCGGAAGAGGCTCCTCCTGGCTCCTTGGCTTCGGATCAGCTCAGCTCTGGCTATTATGGTCACTTGGGGAGTGAACCAGTGTATGGAAGATCTTTCTCTCTGTCTCTGCTGCTTTCTATATCTGACTTTGCAATAAAAAAAAAAAAAAATCTAAAACAAAACAAAACAGAAAAGCAACAGAAGATGGCCGAAATGCTTGGGCCTCTGCACCCACATGGGAAGCCCTAGTAGATTTACTTCTGACTTCCACCTTGCTCAGTCTCACCTTTTGCAGCACATGAAAGATTATCTCTGCCCACCTCCTCCTCTTGCCAGCCCACACCCAAATTCTTTGTAACTCTGCCTTTCAAATACATACTTTTTTTCAAGAAAAGAAACCTTTGTGCTTCTGGGTTTTCTACTCCTTCAGTAAATCTCATTGTAATGCGCTTCCTATCTGGGTCAACTTGGACCCATCGCCTGCTCAACATTGTTCTGTTGTGTCAAAATCAACCTGAGGGCTCAGGCAATGCAACAGTTGGCTAATCCTCTCCCTACAAGGGCTGGGATCCCATATGGGCACCAATTCATGTTCTGCCTGCCCCGCTTCCCATGCAGCTCCCTGCTTGTGGCCTGGGAAAGCAGCTGAGGATGGCCCAAAGCCTTGGGACCCTGTACCTGCATGGGAGACTTGGAGGAAGGTTTTAGCTTTAGTCTGGCCTGGGCCTGGCCACTGTGATTACTTGGGGAGTAAAGCAGCATATGGAAAATATGGACTTTCTGTGTGTGTATGTAGCTTTGCCTCTTCAAACTAATAATAATAATAATAATAAAGAAATGGCTCTCCTTGTGGGGAGAGGTGTACTGGCTGTGAGGGAGAAATGGCAGCTTTGCTCCAAGTATTGGCACAGTATAGGCTGCTGTTTAGACTTCGCGTCATTATAGCCTGAAGCAATACCTCCAACAGGAAAAAGCACAACAGACCCAATTCAGCCTATGCATGCAGTGGCCAGCACAACCACACAGGAACCATTTCAAGTGACCAAAATCCCCAAAATTGATACTACAATCTCTCATGTACTTACCCTAAAGGCAGACTTGTAGAAATATTTTAGCTTGGGCCCAATGCAGTGACCTAGTGTCTAAATCCTCACCTTGTACCCACCAGGATCCCATATAGACGCCAGTTCATGTCCTGGCTGCTCCACTTCCCATCCAGCTCCCTGCCTGTGGCCTGGGAAATTAGTTGAGGATGGTCCATAGCCTTGGGACCCTGCACCCGCATGGGAGACCTGGAAGAAGCTCCTGGCTTCAGATTGGTTCAGCTCAGGCCATTGAGCAACTTGGGTAGTGAACCAGCAGATGGAAGAACTTATTTTGTATTTTCTTTCTGTATATCTACCTTTCCAATCAAAATAAATATTTCAATACAAACAAAAAACATGAAAATGGGCTCAACACAATAGCTTAATGGCTAAAGTCCTCTCTCTTTGTATACCCCGAATTCCATATTGGCGCCGGTTCATGTCCCAGCTGCTCCACTTCCCATACAGCTCCCTGCTTGTGGCCTGGAAAAGCAGTCAAGGATGGTCCAAAGCCTTGAGACCCTGCACCTGCGTGGGAGACTCCTGACTCCTGTCTTCAGATCAGCTCGGATCTGGCCATTGCAGCCACTTGGGGAGTGAATCAGTGGACAAAAGATTTTTCTCTCTGTTTCTCCTCCTCTCTGTATATCTGACTTTTCGATAATGAATAAATAAATCTTTTAAAAAAATGAAACCCTGAAATTGATCAAGCCTCTACAGTTAGCAGTGTTCGGTAGCAACCCAATCTCAGCCATATGCGTGAGTCCAAGTTCTCTAGTATCTACATTTAAAAGAGATGTATAATTAACTTCTATGATAGTTTGTCTCAACTCAGTATATCCAAAGTATTACCATTTTGACACACAATCAATATAAGATGTTATTAATGAGATACATTTCGCTTCTTGTGGTGTTAAGATTTGGCAAATCCTGCTGCAATTTTGTATTTAACAGCACTTATCCACATGAACTGACCACAATTTCAAGTGCTCTACAGTCATGTGTGGTTACTGGTTGCCATGCCACCTACTTACCAATTGACAGGAAATATACAGGGAATGGAGAACATACTAGAATAGAGGGCAAGCATTTGGCACAAGTCAGACCCTTACGAGGCTCTGTAAGATGTTTGCCTTACTTTCTTCAACAAATAAAGTGTAAGGAGATAAAAAGATGTAGGTGAATCCTGAGGCTAAAAGACACTCGGGACAGTCACCAATAATTGCAATGGGCACACCAGAGTCCAATTTGAAAGACAATTAAAAAAAATCATGAAAACCAGGAGAAACAGGAATCCTTAATATATATTATTTCAGTCCTTGTCTTTTTAGCAATACATGCTGGGGAGGGGTGGGGAGAATCCCAGCACCTATGAAACTGTGTCACATAATACAATATAATTAATGAATTTAAAATAAAATTTAAAAAAAAAATGAAATAGTTATTGAATAAAGAAAAGATATCCAGGGGAAAGAGAAGATGGAGCCATAGACAAAGCCAACCTCATCATCAGTTTATAACTTAAAGCTTAGTTATTTTATTATTAGAGAGGCCGAGAAATTGAAAGGCAGAGCATTCCCATCTGCCAGCTCACCTCCCACATACCAGGTGCTGAGCCAGGGCGGAAGTCCATCCAGGAAGCCAATGAGTGGAGCCATCGCTGCTGCCTGCCAGGGTGTGCGAGGGCAGGAGGCTGGAGTCAGGGGCTGGAGACGGGATTTCAAATGAGGTCAGCCGCTGCCGCCTTCTTCTTCTTCTTCTTCTTTTAAGGTTTATCTTATTTTTTATTGGAAAGTTAGATATACAGAGAGCAGGAGAGACAGAAAGGAAAATCTTCCGTCCGCTAAGTTACTCTCCAAGTGGCCGCACTGGCCCCAGCTGAGCCAATCCGAAGCCAGGAGCCAGGAGCTTCCTTGGGGTCACCCATACGGGTGCAGGGTCTCCAGGCTTTGATCCTTCCTCAACTGCTTTCCCAGGCCACAAGCAGGGAGCTGGGTGGGAAGCAGGGCTGCCGGGATCAGAACCAGCACCCATATGGGATCCTGGCTCGTACAAGGCGAGGACTTTAGCCACTAGGCTACCACACTGGGCCCCAGGGTCAGCCTTCTTAACCATGGGGTCAAATATTCATCATCAAGTTTATAATTTTGGAAATGAGTGATGAACTCTTCTCTGTCTCTCTGTGTGTTAGCTTGCGATTTTCCACAATGAAAAGTTAACTTTTTGAAATTAAATGTTAGCAACCGTCCCGTGGGCTGTTGTGAGTATTGAATACACTCATATGGGCAGACTGAGCAGCCCAGGCTCAACAGATAGTATACAGTAAAAAACGGCTTAGAACCTCCTTTAAAAAACAGACAAACAAAAATTCTCTACTTAATAAAAACAAACAAAACAAAACAAAAAACGAAATGAAAATGCTGAGAAGAACCTGTCCCTTTACACACAATTTTTAAGCTCCTACTTTCAAGTTCCTTCTCATCTCTGCCACTTGGTTGGTTCCTAGGGGAAACTGCGAGGAGCGAGCATGGTGAATGCCCTCAGTGCCAGAGGCCCGAGTGTGCAGGAACCAGGTGTTTCTGGCTGTATCTGGCTTTTTACCGGATCCTACACATGCTTAAGTACTTCCTAAAATCCCAAGTAAATATAAACGGAGGAATAAGGGCAAATACTGAACTTGAATTTAACAAGAACAAACAGAACCACATGATCCTAAAGGCATCACCAACTTAGAAGCAGCAGGAGCCTGATTTGACAGGAGCGTTGGATGCAGTCAGCAACACGACCCTTGGGACAATCGCATCTCCCATCACGGGGCTTGCTCTGCTTCCAAACTTCTCCTCCTGCCTTCCAGCTTCCTGCCGATCCCAGAATGTTGGGAGGCAGCAGGTGCTGGTTCAAGGATCGTGATGCCTGGATGGAGCTCCCACATCCTTCCTTCGGCTGGGCTCAGCCACTGCTATTAGAGGTGCTGCAGGCATTTGGAGAACAAACCATGGGATGGAAGAACTCTCTCATTCTCCTTCCTCCCTGTCCCCCTGTTTTTCAGCATTTCAAATTAAACAAAAATAAATCAAAAAGCAAAACTTTACCTCAAATACGTGTTTTAATATCTTAAAAACAAAATTTGTCCTGGGCCCAGCGTGGTAGCCTAGCAGCCAAAGTTCTTAATCTTGCACCTGCTGGGATCCCATATGGGCACTGATTCTAACCTTGTGGCCCCCTGCTTCCCATCCAGTTCCCTGCATGTGGCCTGGGAAAGCAGTGGGGACAGCTTGGGACTTTGTACCCGCCTGGGAGACCTGGAAGAGGCTCCTGGATTTAGATCAGCTCGGCTCTGGTCCTGGCTGCCGCTTGGGGAGTGAATCAACAGATGGAAGATCTTCCTCTGTCTCTCTTCTCTGTATCTCTGACTTTCCAATAAAAATAGATAAATTTTAAAAAAAATAAATTATCCTGGGACTGGGCATGGTAGCTTAGTGATTAAATCCTTGCCTTGCATCCAAGGAATTCTATATGGGCTCCAGTTTGTGTCCCAGATACGCCATTTCCCTTCCAGCTCCCTGCTTGTGGCCTGGGAAAGCAGAGAAGGATGACTCAAAACCTTGGGACCCTTACTTGCATGGGAGACCTGGAAGAAGCTCCTAGCTTCTGGCTTTGGATCGGCTTAACTTCAGCTGTTGTGGCCACTTGGGGGTCAACCAAAGGATGGAAGATTCTTCTCACTGTCTCTTCTTCTTTCTGTGGATCTGCCTTTCTAACAAAAACAAATCTTTTTTTTTTTTTTAAAGATTTAGTTATTTTAAAAAATTTTTTAAAGATTTATATATTTTTATTGCAAAGTCAGATATACAGAGAGGAGGAGAAACAGAGAGGAACATCTTTTGTCCGATGATTCACTCCCCAAGTGACCGCAATGTCCGGTGCTGTGCCGATCCGAAGCCAGGAGCCAGGAACTTCCTCCAGGTCTCCCACATGAGTGCAGGGTTCCAAGGCTTTGGGCCATTCCTCAACTGCTTTCCCAGGCCACAAGCAGGGAGCTGGATTAGAAGCAGGGCAGCCGGGATTAGAACTGCCGTCCATATGGGATCCCAGCGCGTTCAAGGTGAGGACTTTTAGCTGCTAGGCCACCGCACTAGGTCCAAAAGATTTGTTCATTTTTATTGCAAAGTCAGATATATATAGAGAGAGAGTAAGAGAGAGAAAAACATCTTACGCCCACTGGTTCACTCCCCAAATGGCCATGATGGTCGAAGCTGAGCTGATCCAAAAGCCAGGAACTTCTTTCGGATCTCCCATGTGGATACAGAGTCCCAAGGCTTTGGGCTGTTCACTGTTTCCCAAGCTACAAGCAGGGAGCTGGATGGGAAGTGGAGGAGCCGGGACACAAACCAGTGCCCACACGGGATCCCAGTGTTTACAAAGGGAAAGATTAGGCACTTGAGCCATTGCACCAGGCTCTATTTGTAGTTTTTCATCATGCAGCTTTCCACTGACTTTTTGAAGACCATTGATACAAAGCAGACGCTTACTGAATGATCAAAGCGTCATGTATGCCACCTGTGCGACCGAGCGGTCCTTCAGATGCCACAATGCAGATCTTCATGAAGACCCTGACAGGCAACACCATTATGCTTGAGGTGGAGCCCAGCGACACCTTCAAAACCATTTTTCAAGGCGAAGATCCAGGACGAAGAGGGCATCCCCCCGGACCAGCAGCGTCTGATCCTTGCCGACAAGCAGTTGGAGGATGACCGCACTTAACATCCAGAGAGAGTCCACGCTGCACCTGGTGCTCCGCCTGCGGGGTGGCATCATCGAGCCGTCCCTGTGCCAGCTGCTCCAGAAGTACAACTGTGACAAGATGATCTGCCGCAAGTGCTACCCCCGCCTGCACCCGCGCACCATCAACCGCCGCAAGAAATGCGGCCACACCACCAACCTGTGCCCCAAGGAGGCCAAATAAGGCACTACCTCCTGGGGGGCTCCCGCACCCCTCAGCCTCAATGAAGTTTCCTTTGGTTGACCTGAGCAACAAAAAAAAAAAAAAAAAGAAAAAAGAAAAAGAAAAAGTCACGTGTTTACACAAAGAATACTATTTGGCAATAGAAAGAAGGATGAGGTTCTGGCACTGTGGCCTAGCGGCTAAAGTCCTCACCTTGAAGGTGCCAGAATCCCATATGGGCACTGGTTCTAATCCCGGCAGCCCCGCTTCCCATCCAGCTCCCTGCTTGTGGCCTGGGAAAGCAGTCGAGGACGGCCCAAAGCTTTGGGATCCTGCACCAGCATGGGAGACCTGGAGGAAGAGGCTCTGGGTTCCTGGCTTCAGGATTGGCACAGCACCGACCGTGGCGGTCACTTGGGGAGTGAATCGTGGGACGGAAGATCTTCCTCTCTATCTCTCCTCCTCTCTGTATATCTGACCTTGCAATAAAAAATAAGTAAATCTTTAAAAAAAAAAAAAAAGGAAAGAAAGATAAAACACTGACTCACTGTGCCACAGGGCTGGGCAGGGGGTGATGGAAGCGGGAAACTTGAAATCACTGCTACGGACAGAAAGGCAGCCCAAAAGACCACAGGTTGTGTTTCTGTCTTTAAAACAAACAGACATAAAAAATTATTTGTTTATTTGAAAATCAGAGTTACAGAGAAAGGGAGAGACAGAGAAATCTTCTATCTGCCGCTGGTAATAATGACCAAGGCTTGCTTGGTCAGGTGGAAGCAAAGGAGCTAGGAGCCTCTTCTGGGTCTCCCACACACATAGGGGATGCGTATAATCAGCTTCCCCTGCTTTCCAAGACACATCAGCAGGGAGCTGGATCAGAAGTGGAAAACCCGGGACTCAGATCTGCCCCCATTTGGAATGGAAGGTCAGCAATTAAGGCGGTAGCCTTACCCATCAAGCCACAGCACTAGCCTCATGTGATTCTTTTTATATGAATGATCCAAAACAGGCAAACCTATCCAAGCAGACAGTGGCTCGGTGGTTGCCTGGGACTGGGGAGGGAGGAAAGGGAACAGGGGTTCCAAGGTTTCTAGGGAAATGATGAATGTGTTCTCGAATTGATTGTGGAGACGGTTGCACGAAGCTATGAGTAGACTGAAACCGTTTAAATGCACGGTCTAAATGAGCGGATTTTATGATATGTGAATTATGTCCCAATAAAGATTTTTAAAGGGAACTGCATTTCTCAAAGCAGGAACATTTAGCTTGCTTGTGAGTCTGCAGGTTGAACAGGCCTCCCTGGGGACAGCCCACCTATGCTCCACTGAGCTGACTTGAGGGCTGCAGCTGGAATCTTCTGGGTGTTCCTCTCCCTGCCTGGCTGGTGGCTGACGCTGGCTGCAGGTTGAGATCAGCGGGGATCCCTTCACTGGGCATGTGCAGTAGAGTGCTCTTTCCCTGCATAGCAAGATGTGATGGCTTGGTTCCAAGTGCGAGCATCCCTTGAGCAAGGAGTGGGAAGCGGCACCAACCCAGAAGACCCAGTTCTGGTCCTGACCTCCCTTTCAAAGTCTCACATTGTCACTTTTACTGCCCTTGGCTTTTGGAAGCTGGGAACTGAGGTCAGCCCACATTCGCCAAGTGATGAATGAGTGGGTACCTCTTGTGGGAAGAGTGTCTGAGCACTGGTAGACAAGTTTGCAAAAACACGCTATACCCTTCTTTCCCGACATTTGCCACTCCCGGCAGGAGCAGGCCAGTGTGTGCTGTGCATGAGTGTGAGCAAGGGGCATGGCTCCTACACACACCATCTGCATTTGTGTCTGTCAGTCTCTCTCTTGGGTGTTTCCAGAGGGCTGCAGGGATGGTGCTGAACCACCCAGCATAAGCCTTTGTCTAAAGGGGCTGATGGAGCTGGGTGGGTCGGAGAACCTGGTTTTGGATCCTAGCTTTTGTTCCCTAGCCCAGCTTCCAGCTAATATAGATAGCAGGTGGCTGCTCAGCGAGTTGAGTCCCCGCATCTACTTGAGGGATTCAGATGGATGCTCTGCTGTTGTGTCCATTTAGGGAATAAGCCAACACATAGAAGATTCTCTCTCTCTCTTTCCCCATGCTTTTGCCTCTCAGATAAATAAAACACAACAAGTCAAAAAAATTTTTAGTACCAGGGCCAGAGCGTGTTCTAGACAGCCTGTTGCTGCAATGGCACACCTGATCGCCAGGTCTTCGGTTTTGCCAGAACAGTAAGTAGGAGCCAGCAAACTGGATTTGGAAGTAAACTTGCATAATTGCCCTTGACACTGATCAGATGATAGGTGGGATCAAACAAAAGCAGGGGCAAACAAGGCAAAGGTGGGAAGCCACGGAGTTGTTCACACGTATGATGATAAGGAACGGAAGAAGCTTCCTGTTCTCCGAGGGCCTGTTCACACCCTCTGTGTTTGGACAGAGAAACCTCTGTCCAAAAGTGCCCCCTAGATTTGGTGTGCATTGGGTTTTCTTTATTTCTGATAAATTAAGTAAATTCAGTACAGAAAATGAGTTTAATAGTTTTTAAAAATTTTTATTGAAAAGTCACATTTGCAAAGAGAAGGAGAGACAGAGAAAGATTTGTTCGCTGGCACTCCCCAAGTGGACACAATGGCCAGAGCTGAGCCGATCCGAAGTCAGGAACCAGGAGCTTCTTCCGGGTCTCCCATGCAGATGCAGGGTTCCCAGACTTTGAGGCATCCCCTACTGCTTTCCCAGGCTACAAGCAGGAAGCTGAAACTTGTTGTTGTTGTTAAGACTTACTTTTTAAACTGGAAGATGGAGAAATTCACACGTCACACACACATAAACACTCATGGAGAGACAAATACTCTTCCAGCTACTGTTTGTTCACTCCCCAAATGCCCTAGGCTAGAGTGAAACCAAGAGCCAGGAACTCCAACCAGCTCTCCCCGACGGGGAGCAGGAAGCCAAGTACCAAGGTCACCAGCCATTGCTGGCCAGATGCATTCGCAGGAGGCTAGATGGGAAATGGAGCCTCTGGTTCAGAATTGGCACTCCGGTGACAGGGAATTGCTGGTGTCTCAGCCCTTTGGGCCACAATGGCCGCACCCTGAGCATTTTTCATTGTATGAATAAACCATCCATCAAACAGGGTTTCTGCTGATATACCTTCAGTCTTCTCTTTCTATGCATGTGTCTGGGATTTTGTTGTTTTTTTCATCTCGCCTGGGTATTTCCTAATTAGCTTTTTAAACTTATTATACCATGAGTATTTTTCTACATCCATAAAGATGCTTCTCTGTCTTTAATTTCTAGACTTAACATGACATTTTACTGCACAAGGGTTTATTTCAACAACACCCCGCTTTACCAGTCAAGAATAGCTTTGGATTTGAGAGCCAAAAACCAAAACATGAACAGCAACCATCAACACAGTAACAGCAACAAAACATGAATTAAATAAGTGGCCTAAATAATTTACAAGTTGAGGCCTCATTCATTCTGGGGAAGTCTGGAGGGAAGCAGGGCAGTGCTCATGTGGCAAGCGTACCACTTCAGGGAAGCAGACAAATACACCAGTTCAGGGAAGAGGATAAAAATACCACTTCAGGGAAGTGGGTAAGTATACCATTTCAGGGAACTGGGTAAGTACATCATTTCAGGGAAACAGATAAGTATATCAATTCAGGGAAGCGGACTCCATTGATCTCTGTCTTTCTCAATGCACATGAGTTTTTGTCTCAAGATCCAACAGAGGTACTGAAAGTCTGGCCATCCTACCCACATCCCAGACCACAGGGAGAAAGAAAAGGCCAAAAAGCAATAGCTGTTTCCTTTAATACTTCCTAACAGGTTCTCTCCATCAGCTCCATGCATGGTCCATTGAGCATAACTGAACAATATGTCTTGGCTAGCTGCAAAGGAGCCTGGGAAATACAGTCTTTATGTTCTATCTCCTGTGCTTACAGAAATCCTCATGACCCAACAGTAATCTCATCATTTACCATGGAAAAGAATAAAGAATCAGCACCATTTACACTGGCTGATTCCATATTTCAGGTGGGGAAACAGGGCTGGAGAAGTGCCTGCAATTTTTTTTTAAACTTTGCATATTTTTATTGCAAAGTCAGATATATAGAGAGGAGGAGAAACAGAGAGGAAGATCTTCCGTCCGATGATTCACTCCCCAAGTGACTGCAATGGCCGGTGCTGAGCCACTCCAAAGCCAGGAGCCAGGAACTTTCTCCAGGTCTCCCACGCGGGTACAGGGTCCCAAGGCTTTGGGCTGCCATTGACTGCTTTCCCAGGCCACAAACAGGGAGCTGGATTAGAAGCAGAGCAACTGGGATTAGAACCAGCACCCATAGGAGATCCTGTTGTTTCTACACTTGATCTTAGCCTAAAGAAGCAATGATCCTGTTGTTTCTAAGGAGAGGACTAGCTAACTGAGCTGCGGCACTGGGCCCCAGGCCGTAAGCAGGGAACTGGAAAGGAAGTGGAGCAGCCGGGATACAAACTGGTGCCCATATGGGATCCTAGGTCTTGTACGGGGAGGATTAACCAATTGGACAACTGTATCAGACCCCAAAATTAAATAAATCTCTCTCTTTTTTTAAATTTGAAATTAGATATACAGACAGGAGCAGAGACAGAGAGGAAGATCTTCCATACACTGGTTCACTCCCCAAGTGACCACAATAGCCAGAGCTGAGCCTATTTGAAGACAGGAGCCAGGAGTCTCCTGCAGGTCTCCCATGCGGGTGCAGGGTCCCAAGGTTTTGGGCTGTCCTCAACTGCTTTCCCAGGCCACAAGCAGGGAGCTGGATGGGAAGTGGAGCTGCTGGGATTAGAACAGGCACCCACATGCGACCCTGGCTTGTGCAAGGTGAGAACTTTACCCTTAGGCTACTGCGCTAGGCCCAAAATAAATATTTTTTTTTAAAAAGTAACTGTGATGGATTGAAATGTGTTACCTATGCTCACTTGTATTATGAGTTATGATGAGAGAGTGAACACACCACTTGGCATGTTTCAGGGTCCCTAGGAACACTAATGGGAAAGTCAAGTAGGACGAGCCATTCAAGGAGGAGGCACTTCATCGTGCAGACACCAAAAAGAAACACAGAACAGTACCACTGGGCACTTCTCTAAGGAACAATGCGTCTCATGGTAGCTGTCGAAACCACCAACATCACAAAAACAGGCTTATTATTGTTATTATTATTTGAAGGTGCATTTATCCAAAGTACAGAGTAACAAAAAGGGAGGGGGGAAGAAGAGAGAGAGAGAGATCTTCTGTCCACTGGTTCATTTTCCAAATGGGTGCCAAGCCAAGAGGTCAGAACTCCATCCAGGTCTTTCATGCAAGTGCAGGGGCCCGGACACTTGGGCCATTTTGCATTGCCTTCTCCTAGGCCAAAGGTGAGAAGCTGGACTGGAAGAGGAGCATCCAGGACTCAAACCAGTGCTCATATGGGAAGCTGACACTGCAGGTTGTGGCTTACTCTACTACACCACAAGGCCAGTCCCAGGGAGACAACTTCTTGATTGTATAGCTTGACCAAAAAGAGAAAACTGGAATCCAAGTCTGGGGGAGCTCCTTACTCTGTATCCCAGTTTTAAAAGAAATACAGTGGTCAGAGAAACATTAGTCACCTCCACGGGGAATGCAAACAGCAAAACTCAGATTCTGTAAGTCTCGATAAGTGATGTGGTGTCTTGCACACACCACCTCCTGGTCATAAATTTGCCTTTTCAGGTTGGTGTTAGGATGTCAGTCTCTGAACCCTGTGTCCTGTGCTGACGTATGTGGCCCTTCCCATCGTGTCTTCGGTCCGTCAGCATCACTGTCTGGAGCCAGCAGGCCGACTAGAAAAGTGACATCCCTGTAACCCAGAACCGAGGTGATGGCTATGTGGTTCAGCAGGAGTTCCCCACCTTCTGGACTCAAAAATGGCCTTCCCTTAGGTCCTGTAGGCGCCCACAGATCTGATCTTTTCACATTGCTCTTCTAGAAATCTCTGCCTTCCCTCAGATTCTTTCCTTTCCCTGACGACCTCTCACTTTTAGCAGTGCCCTGTGCAAACCCTCCCCTCGTCCAGCAACATCTCTACCCACCAGCCCTGCCCTCTTGACTTTGCTTCTAGATTTTTTTCACTGGGCCTAGTTTTACTGGCTGGGCCTGGGTTCTCGATTCACTGGTGCAGCCCCAAACCGAAGTAGCACATGAAGGCCTTAAGTACCATCATCTTGCAAGGGAAAGGTGTGCCTAGGGGCAGGCTGGTGGGGTGGCAAAGATGGAGGTCTGCTTAGGTGTGGTCCTATCTTGACAAGGAGTTGGGTGGCTGGGGACGGTGGGGTGGTAACAAGTGTTTCATTCTAACCTTGACTCTCTGGAACCTTGGAGTGGTCCCGTGTCCACACATTTAGCCACATCTCCTCCGACCTGCAGCACCGGCCTCCTCCTGCCTGTGACCTGGGTGATACTTGGCAACTCCAATCAGAGACATCCTCTGCTTTTTCAGCTGAAGTTCATAGTCAGACATAGCGCCTTCCCCTCCCTGACTGTCAAAGTACCCCAACTCCATTTGCCAACCCCCCGAACCACACATGCCACACAGCCCTGTCTCTGAGGACTACTGATCAGCCACCGCATCAGATGGTGGCTGGCCCAAACCTTACTTCTCAGTGGCCTCAAGTGCTCATTCGCACAGCCCTGCCTCCTGCCAGCTATTTTGTCTGATTCTCCCTGGCCCTGAGCCTTCTGCATGCTCCTCTCTCCTCTTGGAGCTGAGGCCTCGCACACATCCCTGCCTCTGCTCACAGCCCTTCCAGAATCTCTGTTCAATGGTACAGCTCCAAACCGTGGTGGGTTAGGGCTGGCTGCTTGATGCAACCATGAAAATGATGCGTATACACTTGCTTCTTGTGACAACTTGCCTGGCTTTGAGGTCTGGCTCCTCTTTGGATCCCAGCTCCCTACTCAAGCACATCTGGGAAAGCGACAGAAGATGGCACAAATGCTGGGACCCCTGCCACCCAAGTGACATGACCCTTGCCACCCAAGTGGGAGACCCAGATGACCTGCATGGAGTTCCAGGCTCCTGCCTTTGCCCTGGCCCAGACATCTGTATCTCTCGCTCTCTCTCTCTGCCTTTCAAATAAAAATAAATAAATCCTTTAAAAGCAAATAAGGTAAAATTTAAGCCACTGGCACAAACCTAGGCTGAAAACGAAGCTTGTAGAGGTCCCGGATCAGCAGTCTGTTGGCTTCTTGCCCTTCCTCTCATTGAGCCACAGGCTCACTACTTGGTTGCACCCTGGGGCATTCCAAGTTCTTGTGGAGAGCACCCCACTTCCGCTCAGCCCTCTGCACACGTTGCTGCCTTGGGTGAGGATGCGGCCTGACCCACCCTGAGTTCCTTAATGATGGGTTTAAAGGAGGGAGACAATCCCATTTCTCAACCCTGGGTCACTGGCTCTCCACTGGCCACTTTGTAACCGGGCAACCTACCTGGAGGAATGCCTATTGTCTGGGTGAAATGACAAGATCTCCTTGTGGCTGGTTGTGGCGCCTGATTTTTTTTTTTTTTTTTTTTTTTTTTTTTTGAGTGCACTTGCTGCTTTAGTACCAGGGTAGACTCAAGACAGCTAAGCCCTGGCTAAACACGTGTGGCGACATCTCTGTCCCTGCCAACAGAGAAAAGTAGTCAGGGGACACTATTGCCTCAGGGAGGTCTTGGGTGCCTAGGTCTTCGCTGCTGCCTCAGAACTTGCATGCTAGGTCAGCTATTCCAGGGTCTTCCTGCAGAACTGAGGTATTATCCCACATCCTCAAGACAGTAAGGCTTTTGACCCAGAAGCTTTAGTTCCTCTGTGCTGGCGTTTGGCACAGTGGTTAACAAAGACACCCTCTAAGGTGCCCACCTCCCATGCCAGGGTGCTGTAGCTCCAGCTCCCTGCGAATGTGCACCCTGGGACACAGCAGGTGACGGATGGCTCAAATGCTTGGACTCTTGCCACCCACATGGGAGACTCCAGCGAAGTTCCAGGCTCCTGGCTTTAGCCTGGCCCAGCCCTGGTTTGATCATTTTTTTTTCTTTTTTTAAAAAAAGATTTATTTATTTTTATTGGAAAGACAGATATAGAGAGAGGAGAGACAGAGGAAGATCTTCCATACACTGGTTCACTCCACAAGTGACCGCAATGGCCGGTGCTGCGCCGATCCGAAGCCAGGAGTCAGGAACTTCTTCCAGGTCTCCCACATGGGTGCAGAGTCCCAAGGCTTTGGGCTGTCTTCGACTGCTTTCCCAGGCCACAAGCAGGGAGCTGGATGGGAAGTGGAGATGCCGGGATTAGAACCGGCGGCGCCCCAATGGAATCCTGGCGAGGACTTTAGCTGCTAGGCTGCCAGGCCTCCTGGTTTGGTCTTTAAGGATTGAAGCAGCAGGTAGAGGATCTCTCTCATTCTCTTTCTCTCTGACCCTTTCAAATAAAAGGAAAATGAATAAATAAAAAGATGTAGGAAGACAGTAGGACACTTTCTGCTGTGTACATCCGCTCACTGGTGGCTAGGACATCTCCTTTGCTTCCTGCAGCCAGTTTCCGCTGTTGTTCGTGCTGACAGCCTTCCCGCCCTCCACAAGCTCACCCCGGTTCTTCCTGCTCCCTGTTTTCTATCATTTTAATCGGGCAATCTGCAGAGCACACCCGGCCTTCTCTGGCAAGCTGCAGCACCACAGCCAATACATAAATAAGAAAAGAAGCTTGCCATATCCAGGTGCACATGGAGGATATGGCAGTATGCTGGAGCCTGCAGGGGACACCTGGTACCACAACAGAGGACAGAGGACAGAACAAATCAATCAACTACCCCAGCCAAGAGTTGGCAGTGAATACCTGGGCAAACAGAGACTCTGAGGTGGACTACGTCAATCAGTGGAGTCTGGAGAGATTTCGTTGTGATTGGAGTGGCAAGATCAGCAGCAATACAGAACTGCTGAACTATCAAAACCACTTGCGCAGGACCCTCGGAGCATGCCCGCCCCCGGAACCCTGGGATGGGTGGGAGGCTGGGTGTGGCTTCTCCCCTTATCTCTCCCCCTCCCCCCAGATACAGGAAGGAAAAAGAGAATGTGAAAACAATGGTCTCATCCACTTTCCTGTAGCCCTTGACCCTTCGCACCCTAATCAAGGCTGTAAAAATTATCAAAAAGAAAATTTATACAATTTAAAAAAGAAGAAGCAGCTTGCATTTTGTTGCTTGGCTTTGAACCAGCTAGCAAGGTATGACACCTCTTGCACTGGAAGGGGCTGATTCTCTTTTTTGGGTTCTTGTTTTTTCAAACATTTCTTTTATTTACTTCAAAGGCAGAGAGACAAACACACACAATCACACACACAATCACACACACACACACACACACACACACAGAGGGAGAGAGAGAGAGCGAGAGAGAGATTTTCCATCTATTGGTTCACAGCTTAGGTCTGAGCCAGGCTGAAGCCAGGAGTTAAGGAGCCATGTGGGTGTCCCACATGAGTACACGAGCCCAAGCACTTGGTATATCTTTTTTTTTTTTTTTTTTTTTTACTTTCCCAAGCGCATTAGCAAGAAGCTGGATTAGAGGGGAGCACCTGGGACTTGAATCGGACTCAAATCAGAGTGTGAGATGCTGGAGGCTTAACCTGCAATCACAGTGTTGGCCTATCTTTCTTTTTTTTCTTTTCTCTCTCTCTTTTTTAACTCCATGAAAGAACATCAAACACTGCATAACTCGGGCTTGGGATCACTTCGCGTCCTTGTCGAATTTACACATAGCCGCGAGACCCGACCGCACCTCTTTGTCAGACAGGATGAGGGCGGTGGCAGAGCCATCCTTGTGCAGGGTGATTTTTCACTGCCTGTGTAACAAAGTGTAAACAGGCCAAGGCTGGGAATTCTGCGGGCATCTGGCCCCCTGCAGCTAAGTGGCTCACACCCCATATCAGAGAAGCTGCCTTAGATGCCAAGCCCTGCTCTGAGTTGCAGCTTCCTGCTGCTGCTGCAGACCCCAGGAGGGCATGATGGGAGCTCAAGTATTTGAGCCCCTGCCACCTATGTGAGAGACGTGGATTGACTTCCAGGCTCTCAGCTCCCAGCTGCCTGGGCTTTGTGGATATCCGGGGAGTGAACCAGTTGATTGGAATTTTCCTATCTATCTCTCAAACAACAGTAGAAATCTATCAATAGGGGCAGGCATGATGGCTTGACTGGTTAGTCCTCCCCCTCCAAGTGCTGGCACTGGTTCATGTCCTGGCTACTCCACTTCCCATCCAGCTCCCTGGCTGTGGCCTGGAAAAGTAGTGGAGAATGGCCCACATCCTTGAGACCGTACACTCATATGGGAGACTCAGAAGAAGCTCCTGGTTCCTGCTCAGCTCATGTCTGGCCATTGAGGACGTTTGGGGAGTGAACCAACCGGCAGATGCATGCCCCAGGAGCTGAAGGCCAGGTTCATTTTCAAAGACACTGAGAGAAATGCTTTGGAAGCAGCTGCTTTTGGCAAAGCCAGTTAAGCTTCCACCAATTCCATTTCTGGCTACTCCACTTCCCATGCACTCCCTGTTAATGTGCCTGGGAAAGCAGTTTGGGCCCCTGCACCCATGTGGGAGATGTGGAAGAAACTCCTGGCTCAGCTCAGCTCTGGCCATGGCAGTCATTTGTGGAGTGAATAAGCAGACAGAAGATCTCTCTGTCTCTCCTCCTCTGTGGAATTCTGCCTTTCAAATAAAAATGTAAAAATAATAATAAAATAAATAAGTAGTAAGACACAAATAATTAAAGAGCGTATGATCAAACGCACATTTAAACTCAGAGTTGGAGTCCAATCAGGGTCCTCCTTAAAAGGAAACTAGGCTAGAGACATGGCTACCCACACAGGATTGCTGCGGGAACGGGGAGGCAATTAAGTGAGGTCATACATTGCTTCACGGTCCCTGCTAAATCCGCCATGGCTGCTGCGTGGTCGCCACGACTCCCAGGGACCCACCTGCTACTACTTCAACAGGCTGTCCCTGCTGGGTGACCGGCTGGTTAAATGGCAGTGCCACCTTCTTCCCAGCTGCCCAGGCTTGACAGGGCTGGGGGTGAGGGATGGGGAGTGGGGTGGCAAGGGGGGCCTCATCCTCTGCCACAGACACTGTGCCGCCTTGCTGTCGGCCTCCGCCTCTGCTTCTGTTGCCTGGACGCCCCCTGTGCGCATGCTCCCTCTTCCGATCCCTGCTCTGTGCTCTTCACAGGCGAAACCCCTCCTGCTCTCAACTCTTCCTAGAGCAGGGAGGGGAGCTTACTTCTGCCAGGGGCCATGGGGCTATTTATAACACCATCCGCGGGCCACACAGCATCATTGACTGAAAAATCAGCCTGCTCTAGATGGATGGAATTTCAAGTCCCACCAGCTGTTGCCTTGGCAGGGCCAGACCTATTGATTTCCTGGGCCTTATAAGGCCAAGAACTTGGCCTCCTGTCACCAACATGGGAGAATGAGATGGAGTTCCTGGGTGCTGGCTTCAACCTCACCCAGTCCAGGCCATTGTGGTCATTTGGGGAGTAAACCAGCAGATGCAAGCTATCTCCCTTTCTCTGTGTTGCTTCTTCTCTCTGTAACTCTTTCAAATAATATTTTTTTGAAAGATTTATTCATTTTTATTGCAAAGATAGGTTTATAGAGAGAAGGAGAAACAGAAAGATCCTCCATTGGCTGGTTCACTCCCAAACAGACACGATGGCCAGAGCTAAGCCAGCCCAAAACCAGGAGTTTCTTCCGGATTTCCCACACAGGTGCAGGGTCCCAAGGCTTTGGCCAGTCCTTGACTACTTTTCCAGGCCTCAGGCAGGGAGCTGGATGGGAAATGGAGCAGCCGGGACACAAACTGGCACACATATGGGATGCTGGTGCTTGTAGGTAGAGAATTAGCCAGTTGAGCCATCGCACGGGCCCTCATTCATTGATCTGTCTGCCTATCTATCTATCTATTTATCTATCAAGTGGGATCACAGGAAGCTTTTTCCCAGGTTCCTGCAGCACTGTTTTGGGGTCTGTGGCTAGCATGTGAGCAGTCTGCGTTCAGATCCACAGCGTGGAGAGCCCAGGAAATGGCCCAGAAGATGTGATTCACATGCTCCCAAGGAATCCCACAGTCATTTGGGCCAACCGGTCTGAGACCTCTGACATTGCCCGCAACAGAGGGGGAGTATCTCACTCTGTTCTAAGCTACAGGTTCAAGTGCAAAAGAACTGATAGTTGCTATTGTTAGCCACTCAACGTTGCTGTAATTTGTTACATATCACAGATAGCCACAATGCTCATGGATGAGCAAAGACGCTTTAATTCCCAATTAAATAAAAAGATCTAGCAGCAGGGCTACGAAACACCATCATTTTGGATTAGGGATGGAATCTGTACATGGAGCTGTCTGCCTGCGCTGTAACATGAGGTGAAAACAGCTGTGACTTTGACTGGTGACAAAGGCTTCCAACGTTGGAATTGTTGCCTGTGTATGGTGATAGGAAATCTAAACTGCAGTTCCAGTTTAATGCGAAGAAAAGGAAAAATGGTTCGCATCCATATTGCTGAGTCCCATAAAATCTGCCTTGGCATCCCAAAGGGCGAAGTCCAATTTCATAGAGAAAACGGGGCATTCCTCTGATGACTGTGCTTTTTCCTTTTTCCTTCCTCCCTCCCTCCCTCCCTCCCTCCCTCCCTCCCTCCCTCCCTTCCTTCCTCCCTCCCTCCCTCCCTCCCTCCCTTCCTTCCTTCCTTCCTCCCTCCCTCCCTTCCTTCTTCTCTCCCTCCCTCTCTCTTTCTTTTTTCTCTCCCTCTCTTCCTTCCTTCCTTCCTTCCTTTTCTTTTCTTTTTCTTTCTTTCCACTTATTTATTTACATTGTAAAGGCAGATCTCCAGAGGCACTCCCCAAGTGGCCGCAGTGGCCAGAGCTGAGCCGATCTGAGGCCAGCACTGTCATTGCCCACTACTATTTTTGTCATTGTTTTCGTCAGTTAGTGAGCACTTTTCACAGTGAGTTGTGTCCGCATTTTATTTACTATTGATTTCAAAGGCAGATGTGCACACATGTGTGCATGCACACAAAAAGGTTGTGAAAGATTTTTCCATCTGCTGGTTCACTTCCCAAATGCTTGACACAGATGGGTCTGGGCCAGTCAGAACCCTGGAATCCAGAACTCTCTGTGGGTCTCCCATGAAGGTGTCAGGGACCAAAGCACTGCCTCTCAGAGTGTGTGTATGATAGCAAGCAGTTGGTATTGTGAGAGGTGGAACAGAGACTCAAACCCAATTATTTGTATTCCAATATGGGTTGGGGTGTGTGCAGCACTACCTGCCAACCTCTTTCATATGCAGGACTTTCCCCATGTAGGCTCACAGCAAGGAGTGGAACTAAATCTTCTGCATTAAAAGATGATCTACTTACCTCTTTGGTGGAGGGGAGTCTTAGCCCCATCACGTTGTCCCTGCTCTTCTTGGGGCAGGAAGCAGCCTGAGTCATTTAGGTCACACTCCACATGTTTCATCATTTCGGTTGTTGAAAAACACCAGGGCAGATAGAAAAGAAGCCAATTTATCTTTGAGCAATACTTTCGGGCATACCTATAGGAGATTCACTCCTCCAGAATTTAATCATCCCAGTCTCATTCTTTACATTTTTTTGGTAGCTTCTTGTAGGGGATGAGAGTGTGTTTTGTTTCGTTTTGACTCTGCCCCCAAGCATGGTTCCTCTCTGTAAGTTAAAATGCTAATGAATTCTTACAAAGATCTGACTTTCCGCTGTAAAGTGATCAAAAGAACTATTTAAAACTGCTTTACTGCTTCTGCTATTCTGTCATTACTGTTCCTGCTGGAGACTTGATTTGGCTATTTACTTTCACTCTTCCCTCGGTTTCCCCACAATATCACGTAGCTTGTTCTACGTGGCTTCCAGAAAACCAGATGCGTTTCTTGGGAGGCTGTGAGAGGGTCAGCCATCCCCTCAGACCAACAAAAGTCTGCATTCCTTTGTTGGCCTGTCTTAGAGCTCTGTACCGGGTACAAGATCGACTCGTTTATGAGTTATCTATTGTTGCCTAGTTAATCAACCCACAATCCAGGGGCTTGAAACAGAAGATTTGTTGTCCGAGTTGATCTGAATAGTGGTGGCTCAGGGTTTTTCGGAGGGTCTGGCCACCAGGCTGGCTGTGGCCACAAGGCCCTGGGAGCTCTGACCCTGCGAGTGTGGGAGACCTCAGTTCTTTGACACAGAGCTCTTTGCCATGGCGCTGTGGGAAGGCTCCAGGCCATAGCAACCAGCTTCCTCCAGATTAGCAAGGAGGAAGCCGCAATGCCTTTAGCTGCTTTATAATAAATGTCACATAGCGTCACTTTTGTCATTTGAAGTGAGTCAAGAAGTCCAACCCACCAACCCACAACTTGGGAAAGGAAAATTCGGTTCCACCTTTCCAAGGGAGGAGTGTCTTAGACTTTGGGGTCTTATTTAAATGCATGAGCGCAGGCAGTAAATGGCTTAGTTGCATCCAGTCAAGAGCTGTGGCCACAGGGTGGGTGCTGCTCAGTTTCCTTTCCGCCAATTATTGGAGAGAGAGGAGGTTCAAGTGAATCAAACAAGAATTTATCTTGAGGGCCCGGAGTGGTAGCCTAGAGGTTAAAGTTCTTGCCTTGCACGTACTGGGATCCCATATGGGCACCTGTTCACATGGGATACAGGATGCTTGATTTCCCCTCCAGCTCCCTGCTTGTAGTCTGGGAAAGCAGTTAAGAACGGCACAAAGCCTTGGGACCCTGTACTTGCATGAGATACCCAGAAGAAGCTCATGGCTCCTGACTTGGGAATCGGTTCAGCTCCGGCCATTGTGGCCACTTAGGGAGTGAACCAGCGGATGGAAGAGCTTTCAGGTTTATATTTTTAAAAAAAAGTTCAAGAAAAATGAGTGGTATAAAAAAAGAGAGAGAGAACTTTATCTGAATTGTATGAACTCAAGGTCAAGGAAAAACATTCCACCCCAAAGGGCATGGCATTGAATCTTTGGTTGTCATAGCAATTACAAATAGGATAAAAGGACTCCACTGGTCATCTGAGGCAGACGGTCCTCTTCTTGGAGATTTGCAGGCCTCCTATCCAAGGTTCCAGTTCCCAACTGGCTGCAAATATCTTCTATAGGGAGCCACAAACCATTGGCCAACAGGAAAGGATCAGTTTGAAAAGCAGGTCGACTCCTAACTCTCACGCTAATGGACAATGACCATGTGCCAGCCATTTTATTTAATCCATTAACTAAGTGGAAGCATGTCCCAAGAACAGATGGGCTTCTAGATCAAGGAGTATGGAAAGGTATTTGCAAGCAGAAGTGAATGGCTTTGGGGGACAGGGTGGGTGGGTAGGATCACTCCTAATAGCGGTGATTTGATTCTACCAGGCAAGAAGTTTTCCCCATCCTTGCTATCTACACTCACAGAGGTGCAAAATAGCTTGGGTAAAGACACAGCCTTCCCTCCCTGGGGGTTCAGTCTTCTCCCTGTCCCAACATTCCACTGGAAAAAATAATAGTGATCTCTTTTGCTTACTCCAAAGCCTTACATTTTTTCCTTGGCTCAAGTAACCTCAACTCCCCTGAGGTGGCAAAAATGTGTTCTTAAGAGGGTGTCCTTTTAACCTTGGGAAGGAGGAGAATTGCATATGGAGCTGATGCAATGAGGCAAGGTACTGCTGCGTATTCACGGAACAGTCTGGGAATGGGATGTAATGTCTAGTGTTTATGAAAACTTGTGGGGGGTGGGTACTAGAGAATCTGATAGGCTATTCAGGATTGCGTGATGGACTGGCGATTTTAACGTAAAAGGAATGAGAATTTGACTTCAACCCAGGGTTGCTGGGTTGAAGACAATTGGATATTCAATATATTTACGGATGTAATGATTCAACTTACACGTTTAGGTCCCTGCTAAGGTCTTGTTCACTAGGACCATAAATTTGTCAAATCAGCCATCTGAGTATTTAAAAAGAAAATAAAAATAGATTATATATACATATAGTGTTTAGTAAAGTGTAACTAAATTTATTTAGTATACTCTGATGTCCTCAAATTTTAGGTAAAAAATGACCAAGTTGGGGCAGGTGTTTGGACAGTGGATGAGGCTCCCAGCTCTGCTCCCCATTCTAGCTTCCTGGGAAACAGTCGATGAGTTCCAGTAGCTGGATCCCTGTCACCCATGTGGGAGGCTTGGATGGACCTCCCAATGTTTTGCTTCATCTTGGCTGAGCACTGGCTGGTATTTAAGGAGTAAGTCAGAACATTTATACCAAAGAAGCATTTTTCTCTCAAATCAATCAGATTTTTTAAAAAAGATTTATTTTTGTTGCAAAGTCATATATATAGAGAGAGGAGGAGAGACAGAGAGAAATATCTTCCATCTGATGATTCATTCCACAAGTGACCGCAATGGCTGGTGCTGCATCGATCCGAAGCCAGGAGTCAGGAACTTCCTCCAGGTCTCCCACATGGGTGCTGAATCGCAAGGCTTTGGGCTGTCCTAGGCTGCTTTCCCAGGCCACAAGCAGGGAGCTGGATGGGAAGCATGGCTGCCGGGATTAGAACCGGTGCCCATATGGGATCCCGATGAGTTTAAGGCAAGGAGTTTAGCCGCTAGGCCACTGTGCTGGGCTCAGATTAAAGAAAAAAACCAAAAACTAAAAAACCAAAAAACAAAGCCAATGTTAACAAATTAAAGACTTGTAGGAGCTAGATTTTTAAAATCTGGAACTTTAATAAATGAATAGTAACTTAAAATCCACCATGTGGATGATGTTATCCATATATACGCACACAAAGTTACAGGGATACTAACTTGCTTCCGTTGTTGGGAGGAAGGGCATGTGTGAGAAAGTCAAAGTGGATGAGGGGTGTGAAGCAAGCAATAAAGTCATATATATACATATATTTTAAAGATGTGTTTGTTTATTTCTTTTTGGAAAGGGAGATTTACACAGAGAAGGAGAGACACAGAGAAAGCTCTCTTATCCACTGGCTCACTGCCCAAATGACCACAATGGCTGGAGTTGAGCTAATCTGAAACCAGGAGCAGGGTCCTAAGGCTTTGAGTCATCCTGTACTGCTTTCCCAGGCCACAAGCAGGGAGCTGGACGGGAAGTGGAGCCGCCGGGATTAGAACCAGTGCTCATACGGGAACCTGGCTCATGCAAGGAGATGATTCAGTCACTGAGCCATTACACTGGGTCCCCATGTAAATGATGTATGTAGTGGTGATCCAGTTGTGTGGTAGTGCACCTGGAAAGGCACCTGAAGCTGGCCAAAGTGCTTGGAGTCCTGCTACCGATCGTGGGAGACCCAAATGAAGCTCCTTCTCTTGGCTTTAGCCAGGCTAAGCCCTGACTATTGTGGGCATTTGGGGACATGAAACAGTGGAAGGAAGAGTTCTCTGTTTCCCTCTCTCTCTGTCACTCTGCCTTTCAAATCAGTCAATGAACCTCAAAATAAAATGATGTGTATAATCGTTCTAAAACAATAGCCCCCCCTAGTTCTTTGGCATGTTTCCTTTTTAGCAGTGGAATAGAGCCATCTGTGTCCTGCCCTTGACTTTGAACTGGGTAACAGTTTTGACCAGAGGAGTACGGCTTAGGGGCTTAATACCTGTAGTCAGGCCTAGGAGGTCTCACTCAGTATTTACAATCCTAACTCTTGTTGAAACCAGCATAGGCCCAAAACAGGCTTTGGGGAGTGTTTAAACTGAACGAAGAAGATTGCCCCAAATCTGCTTCAAGTCTCACGCCCGAAGTAACTGGCAGGCTCCTCTCTTGGCATGCTGGGATCTCTCCTGGGATGCTGGCTTTTGGCACCCGGCCACTATGCTGTGAGGAAGCCCAAGCCACCCTGGGGAGAGGCCTGCATGGAGAAGAAATGCGGCCAGCTCCTATTTGCCAGGCACGTGTGTGACCTATTGGAAAGTTGAGTCCCCAGCTGACAGAGCGTGGAGTTGAGATGTGTTGTCCCGGCTCATAGTGCACTCTCTTTTATAGACAGATCTGCCATCAGCTGGTTTATTCTCCACACATGGAGCTGATGCAGGCTGAAGTGAGGAGCCCAGAACTCCATCCATGTCTCCCATGTGGGTAGCAGGAGCCCAAGGGTCAGGGCCATCCTCTGCTGCTTTCCCAGGTGCCTTAGCAGGGACCTGTATCAGTCCCTAGGCCCATAAGGGATGCTGCTGGCATTGTAGGCAGTGGCTTTACTAGCTGTGCTGCAATGTCGGCCCCATACTGCAGATTCTTGAGCAAAAATAAGATTATTGCCATTTTAGACCACTAAGTTTTGGGGTGGCTTTATACAGTGATAACTAACCCAGTTAAGGGTTTCCCTTAGGCCTAGCAAAGTCCACAAGCTTTAACTGTACAGCCTGATACGTTTTTTACTTATATATAAAACCATATAACCATTTACCAGGTGAGCTGTAGAATATTCGTTAAATCAAAAATTCCTCTCAAATTATGGTCTGAGCTCCTGAAACTCTTAAGTCAGTCCATGGCTAAGGGCAGCTCAACAGTCCCCCTCCTCCCCAGCAATGTTTCCAAACATAACCGATTTAGAAACACTGTCTTCAGCACCCATGGAGAAAATAAAAAACAGGCTCCAATGGGGAGGCCAGAAAAGCACAGGGAGGTTCCAATGGAAGACAAGCTGACTTCAGTCCAGAATTTCTGGGGAAGCAGATCAGCCGGAGCAGGAGCCCGTCTGCTCTTAAATCTTCCGTCCGCAAAGCCGCCTCGTAAAACCCAAGTGCATACAGGACAGACTGCTGTCCTAGTACTTTCCCATCAGGCCCGGGAGTCCTAATGCCTGTTTCCCGCAGCCCTCAACCCGGTCCAAAGTTACAAAAGGAACCAAAAAGGCTTGGAGAGGAATCCTCAGCTGGGTAAAGGAGACCCCCCCCCCAAAAAAAAACCTGCTTGGCCAACTGCTTTATTTCCAACTGCGGGCTGATTTCCATTAATCACACTTGGCCCTAATTACCCTGGAGCAGCCGGTCTTCCTCTGGCTTCCAGCAGGAATTTGAAGGGGCTCCTGACAAAAGTAGGTCCCGGAGGCCAAACAATAGTGCAGGCTCCAGGAAAAAGGCGGGGTGAGAAGGTGGCCGCCTCCAGTCCTCCCCTTCCGGGAGCCCCAAGTTCCAGGCGGCCTATTTATCTCCCCAGGTAGGAACCCGAGTTCCTCCACTAAATAGATTTTCCTTTTGTTGTCACATTAATTTGCAACTCATTAATAGTGACAGAAGTGAGGTACTGAACTGATGTCATTTGCATATTCATGAGTGACTTATTATTAAACAAATAAGATTTCCCTATCTTCGCGAGCACCCAAAGTAAGGCTGAACAGTGCATTACACCGGGCCCGATGCTTTATTCTCTCTTTAATATGTTAATAGATGCAGTTGATTTCTTTAAGTAAATACGCATCTATAAAACAACACGTACTTTCTAAAAAAGAAATCATTTAAATAATAATCTATTAGCAAAGTTGGCAACAATTTAAGAACAGCCCATTAATACCAACGCGTGGGAATCAATTTGCGAATTTTAACTCGGGTGGGTGATGGGTTGTGGACGACCGAGAGGGACCTGCGACAGAGTGTGTGCGTGCTTAAAAAAAAAAAAGCCAAAACATTTTAATGAGTTTCCGCAGACGAGCCCTGGGCTGCTTGGCGTCGTTCAGGTGCTGCTCCCAGGAGCTGCAACCTGCGCGTCTTCTCCCAGTTCAGCGTTTTTTTCCTGGCGTCAGCTGGGGACTGGAGTGGTGGGTTGAAAGCAGGCCTGAGCGCCACTATCTCACCCCGCCGCCTCCTCCATAGCGGCTCCCCAGTAACACCGGGTTGAGCAGAGTGGGGGTGGGGCGCAGCCCGGTGTCCCCGGCAGAATCACCCCCCATCCCCACGAGGCTGAGACTGCTGTCCTGCCCTGGTGGCCCGCCACTTCCCCGGCTCCCTCCCCCCGCCCCCCCCAGCTCCGGCACGGGTTTCAGCGCAGCCGGTTCTTTCCAGCCGGGGTCAGGGTGGGCTCCGCCCGCGGCGGCTCGGAGCGCGGGGCCAACCGCGCACCCTTATCTCGGCCGAGTCAGACACTCGCCGCGCGGAATCTGTTGACATTTACTATTGTTCGCAGGAGTCCGGAGCGCGGGGTGGGGGCGGGCGGCCGGGCCGAGGCGAGGCGAGGCGAGGGAGGGCGGCGAGTGTGGGGCCTGCGGTTGGTCCGGGTGACTCTGTGTGTGTGTGTGTGTGTGTGTGAGAGAGAGAGATCACGAAGTGGGGGAGGGGCTGCCTTCACGGAAAATAAAAGTGGCCGGCGGGCCCGGAAGCCTCCAAGCCGACTCACCGGCCCGCGCCGGGAATTGAGGTGCTGGTGGTGATGGGGGCAGGAAGGAAGATGGGGCAGCCGGCGGTGGGGTCCTTGGGTGGGGGTGGGGTCGGCTCCAGCCGCAAGGCCCCCGGTGACCCGTAGGACACAAGTGCATTTGTGCCGAGCCGTGGCGGGGATTAAAGTGCCATACGGCCCGGGAGAGGGGGGCGAGGCGGGTGGAAAACAACTCCCCGCGCGCACAAAGCGCGCATTGTTCCAGCCACCTCCATTATGCCGCGCTGCAGCCAAGAGCCCGTTTCGCAACTGCCCTCTCGACGCGCGCGCGCGCTCTCGTGCACGCGCGCGCGTACACACGAGTTTGCCCTGGCGCAGGCCGGGGGTGGGTGCGCTACGCCGGGACTAGGAGGGGCCGCCGGGGAGGAGAGTGTGGAGGGGCGGGCTGTCTCGCAGGCGTCTTTTTCAGTTCCGATACGTGTCTATTCAAGGGCTGGGCTTTTTCTTCTCCCTAATCTTTTCCGTGGCACTTTTCCGTTTCTCTGGTTCCTGGGGCCTGACCCGAGTACATACGAGAGCCCGGAGCTTACCCGGGGACAGGCGGCGATGGTGGGGTTGGGTGGTGGTCTGGAGTGGGGTGCACTATTGGCCCCATGTCACTCGCGGATCACAGCCTGGGGCGCGCACAGCGCTTGCCTTCCAAGCTGAGGACACGTGCGCGGGAGAAACGGGGGAAAGCCGACCGCCTTCCCAGGAGAGGCTCCCGGAGCGCCCCCATCCCCCTCACGAGGCTCTCGGACACTCCCGGACTTTCCCAGGCCGGGAGAGGGAGCTGCGGAATCCCGTGTGTCGGCCTCCCTGGCCCGCCCGCCCGTGCGTGCCAAGTGGGCCAGCTCGGCCACCCCCACCCTACCAGGGAGGCCAGGGCCCTGTCTTCCGCCCTCTGCGGCCTTCACTGCACTGGCTAGGCGCCCCGAGAGGAATTTAAAGCTTGCCAGCCTTTTAGGAGCCTCTTCTCTCCAGGGAGCAAAGCTCGGGGGAGAGGGGGACCCGGGCCAGCCCCCCTTCCCCCTTCGCCGCCTCCCGCTGCGCCCTCCTGGTGGGCAGGTGAGGGGCAAGAGAGGCCGAGCGCTGCGAGCTAGCGCGGTCTGGTTTCCTTTACGTTTACAAGCTATAAATAAACTTCCCCTTGGGCGGATGCGCGCCGAGTCCAAGGGCGGCTTCCCGCCGAATCGGCCGGGTGGTTTACGAGCTGGGCCGGGAGCTGGTCTGCGCGCGGCTGGAGTCCTGGGTGGGGCGCTGGCTCTGCTTGAGCGCAGAGGTCGGCCAGGACTGGCCGAGTGACCCTCCTCTCTCCCGCGGGGCCGGGGCGCCTCTGCCCCGAGGCCTGCGGGTGGGGCTGGGTGATTTATGAGCCGTCACCCCACCCCGCCCCTCCCGTTTCACTTGTTTTCCTCGTCTCCAGCTCAAACCCAGCGCTGCAAAGCCTCGGCCCCAGCCTTCGCCAGTGACGATTTGGCAATTTCGGGCTGCTAAACGCGGGCCCCGGCCCCGGCTGCGCGCGTGTGCGCACGGCACGAGTGAGGCCCTTCGGGATTTTTCACTCCCTGCGCCCTCCCCTACGCGGGGCGAGATGAGGCTGGGTAGTCCGGGGGCGGCTTTGGCCCGGAGGGCCTGGGAGGAAGGGCTGGCCTCACGGCTCCGGAAACCGCGGGCCTGCCGGGTGGATCCCTGACCCTCAAGGTCACGGGGCGCGGGGAAACCGCCGGCTCACAGCGGAGCCTAGGCCACCGCGCCGTTCGAGATCCAGCCGCAAGGTTGCACAAGGCCCGTGCCTGGGTGTGCAGTTCGGTGAGGTCTCGATAGAAGACTTAGCGTGGAGACCGCCGCCACAGAGACAGTTTTGCTGGGCCTCAGCACGCACACTACTGAGCGCTGGAGGCCTGGCCTCCTGAGTCTCCAGCGCGCGCACACGTGTGTGTGTGTGTGTTGGGGGGTAGTGTTCGTGTATGGGCCTACCGCAACAGGAAAAAGGTTGACTCTGACAGCGGCCACATTCGCTTCCCCCTGAGACTTGGAAGGCCAGAAAGGAGAAGCGAGGCGTCCCGCGGGCGAGACAGCCTGGCCTTCCGTGGGCCTTTCCCGGGGGCAGGCTCCAGAGCCTGCGTCCCCCTTCCCTCCCCTCTTGGCGACCCGCCGGCCGCAGGGCCTCGCAGGCCTGCTCTTCGCTCTTCGGGCGGCTGTTTGTTTAACCCTCAACCTCTCCGCAGCAGCTGCGGGCAGAGGGGGGGATTCTTGGTGGCTCTAATCCTGGGGCTGGACCCCAAGTGGGGGTATCCGGAAGCGTCTCTCCTGCCACCCCGCCCCCTGCACCTGCGGTGTGTGTGTGTGGTGGGGGGAAATAAGAGGTGCCCGAGTGAAGTGGCGCTGCCACCTAGACGGGTGTAAGAGCTGTCAGGGGTCGGCCGGAGGGGGAGCCTTGGCAAGATCCCCATTGTTCCCCGGAGGCTAGGAAGCTGACTCACTCGGAACGGAGAACGTCGCCGCGCAGCGCTTTCTCGGCAGCCTTTACCCGAGTTCTTTATTTAGACAGGCTTTATTTACAGTACACATGTTTTCAGGCTCGTTATTCTGAGGCGGGAATGGAAACTGGGCAAAGCCGTTTCCCCGTGTGCCTGATGGATCGGAAGGGGCTGAGGCGCAGCCGAGTCACCGATCCTACTACCCCAGCTGCCCCGTGTTCCCTAAGTGAGACGCCGTGGCCGAGAAGGCTGCAAGGCACCGGTGGTAGAGGGGGCCCGCAGCCAACAGGGGAGGGGGAACACACCCAGGGAATCACCTCCCTTCCGGGCCCCCACGTGCCCCGCTCCCATTCCACAGGTTTGGAGAGGGTGAGAGCCGCCAGGATGAGCAGTTGAGTATGCCAAGTGACTCCATTTCCTGGTCTTCCTCGGCGGGCGGGTCGTGCATGCCTCCAGGGTTCCCCGTGGTCTTGGTATCTTGGGACTCTGGAAGGTCTTGTCTGGCTGCCAGAGCCCCAGACCCCGCCAGGCCAGGCCGTAGTCAGCAGGCTTTTGGCAGTGGCTCAGTCCGTGGGGGTGGTCCGGTTAGGGACTGCAGGAAATTGTCTGAGCTAGATTAAATATTTTACCAAACCTTCGGGGGGCCTACGGTTGACTTGAAGCTGGCAATGTTAAACCAAACAAAAGTTAACGACTTCTCTCTCCTGACTTGGGAGGTGTAGTTCAGAGAAAACTGGGGCCTGTGGCAATCTTTAGAGGAAGCACGTTTTAATGGCGTTTCCTCTCATTTTTCTTCACATCGTTCTCCCTGCTGCTGACACAATCCAGTAGCCTCTCTAGGATTGAGGTGGTACTAAGGGACGCAGTGGGGTTCCTGCTTGAGGAGGGCAGCAACAGCCTTGAGTTCCCCCCAAGCCTTAGCCTTCAGCTGACTTGTAACCCCAGTTTGTGGGATGCGTGGCTCCTGGAAAAGGCCCCGGGATAGCCCTTTGCGGGGGGGGGGGGTGTTTGTGAAAGGTGTATAGTTAGAAGCGAGTGCACAGGGAGCCAGTGCCTGTGCATCCTAAGCAGAAAAACTGCCTCCTCCCAGGGGGGCGGGGCAGTGCAGTCCCGGGCCCTCAGAGGAGTTGGGGGTGGGGGGCAAAATTGGGCCTACAGTGGAGGATGGGGCCCCTGGAGAAGACCAGCTAAAGGAAACCAGGAGAAGGAGGCCCGGTCACCAGGAGCTGGCGCAGCCGATGGGGTGGGGCCGGCCTGCGAACCTGCAGCCGGCTTGGAGTGGTCAGCATTAGTGTTCGGCGTGGCGTGGCTGAGACAGGACTTTCCCAGGGAAAGCAAGATCTTTGCTTCTAAGTTCCAAGAGACTGAACGCAGATACACTCATTTTAGAGCCAGCTCAGGCTCATCCAGGGTTTGCGTCCTGGGTAAGGGGTTCCAGGCAGTGCAGGCCACGTGTCAGCCTTGTTAAGTTGGGGAGGGGGGAGGGGTTGGACAGGGAAGGGGTGTGCCCCAGAGGCAGCCAAGAGGCAGTCCGCTATTAGAGGGTGAGGTGGAGAAGGTGCAGCCTTAGCTTTGGCGCTGCAAAGTATTGTTTGAGCCTGCACCCAGCGCTTCTCCAGCCGGGCTAATTCTCCACGTGTCCAATTTTCGTGTTTGGGAAAAAAAAAAAAGCAGCAGCACAGAAACAAAACCATATGACAGGACGGGCTGCAAACCTTGAACAATCCAGAGGGTGGGGGAGGTGGCGGCTGGGAAGGAGGAGGAGGGTAAATTATGCGCGTGGGGTGGGGGGGCGGGGCGGCGCACTACACAAAGTTTCGGCGATTTCCTACCCGATCTCACCTCCCAGCGAGCTCATCTGATGCTGTTCCAAAGTGCCTGAAACGATTCTGCAGCCCCGGCGCTCGCGGGAGTGTGGAATTACAGTCTGCAGGCGCTGCCGCGGGAGGCGACTCGTCGAGCCCGGGAGTGGCGGAGGCGCAGCGAGACAACCCACCCCCCAGCCCCGGTCTGCCGCGAATCACCGCGGCCCCACGCCCTCACCCGACCTCGAGGGGATGGGTCGGTGCACCTTAGGGTGGGGAGGGGTGCAGGGTTTCTTCCAGAAAACCCAGAATAGCCAGCCTACCTCTGGGGGGGGGCGACGCCTCCAGCCCCCTCTCCCTCCAACTGCCCCCCCGCCAGACCCATTTTCTTTCAAAAGAACCCCCAAGAATCTAGGGGAGGATCCGTTTCCAGCTCCCTGTGCCCTGTCAGCGTTCTCTGAACCCACCAGGCGCCTTGGGCCTGGCCTCTGCTCGGTCCCCATCCTCGCTTCCGCCTGTGCACGAGTCGGTGGCTGACGGCCCGGAGCTTTGTTCTCCCGCTTCTCTCTAAGTCAGCCCGGTCTGCACACTTCTGCGACCTCCTCTCCTCTCCGCCCACCCCATCCTCGCTCCACAACCGCGCACACAAACAACGCGACTCCTAATCTCATTAGCATAGGCCTGGGTCCGGGTGGCTGCTAGGCTCCCCCGAGCGCCAGGGCGCAGGGCTCTTCTTCGCTGTGAGCCGGCGTGCCTCCCCTCCGGCCCCGCACCATGCACGCTCAGGAGTGGGGGTCGGGTGGGGGTGGGGACAGGCGGTATTGGTTTCGGGGCCGCGGCCAGGGAAGGGGAGGCCGCCTGGGGCGGGGGGAGCGGCGGGAGGAAGGCCCCTCCCAGCGCCCAGTTGCCGTGGTCCCCGGAGCAGATGGCAACTTTGTCTCCTGGTGTGCGCGCAGCGACTTTCAACACATTCAAAAGGCAGCGCTCAGGCTGTCGGGGAAGCCTCGCTGACATTCAGAACCGATTAAAGACCCGAGACGGTGCCAGGCGCAGTGGAGAGTCATGAATTAATCATGGGGGTTACCGATATCTGAGGCTCCCCAGGGCAAACCCTCTATTATTAAGTAGCCCCCACTGCCCATTCTTGACTCACACTCCCGGCTCTCCTCCCCCTCCTCCCCCCCCACCGCAAAGGAGTAGGCGTGGTGTCTTTTTGCGCAGTCCCAATTAACAGCCACCCGGTAATGTGAAAAATGTTTGCCCTGCCACCCTTGGTGAGGGCTCTGGCCGGGCCTCCTCGGCCTGCCAGAGGCTCGGAGCCAAAAGCTCGGGGTCTGGGACAGCCTCCGGGGAGAGGTGATCTGGGAAGAGGGGTGATGGTACTGGAGGAAGGCTTGCCTCCAGCCGGTAAGGCCCAAGGGCTGGCTCACTCTGACCTGACCAGGCTGGAGGCCCTGGCTAGTGGGCCATGCCAGGGGCCACCCACAGCTGGGAACAGATCCTGGGTCTTGGGGGCAGCAGCAGGCTCGTGGTTTCGCCTTGTGCCTCTGGCGATGTTCCAGACTTGCAAAAAACGTGTGTGAAAGCCAGTGTAGCCTCCCCTCCAGCCTTCTCCAAGCTCGGTTTCCTAAGAGATCATCCGACTGGAAACCTAGGTCCGAAGCAGGCCTGAGTAACCCGAAATGACCTGCACCCTTGGGGACCCAAGCACCCAATCCTGAGACTCGCAGACTGCGCGAATTGTTAAATCCCTGCATACCGTTCTAGTTTCCCCTATTTATTGTGCAGGCCTGCCTGGCCACAGATTTCTGCAAGACGGAGCAGTCTTCGAGTTTCTCCTGCTTCCAGAGGGGCCATAAAAAACAGATGGTCTCATTAGGAACAATTTATGCATATATATTTCGAAGAGTTCAGCAGAGCCGGGGTAGGTTTGCAGCCCCTGCGTCAGGCAGGAGCGAAATATCACCACTTGCAAATGTTTCCAGTTTGCAAAATAATGGCCTATCCAAAGTAGCTAAGCAACGAATTACTCAAACACTAGAAGGTTAGATGCCAATATTATCACATTCGTCCTGTTCCTTAAACCCTTCTCCTCCGCGGTCATTGGATTTCCGAGGGAGGCTTGCAGGCCTCACACCCCTCCGCCCGCGGCTTCCTTTCAATGACTATTTCCAATCTCCAAGTCAAATCACTTATTAATTATAGAGGCAACTCGAGCGAACCCAATTACCCGTAGGCAGACCTTCCCAGATGGGAAGTCTGTCTTGCACGACTCCCACGGTGGCCCAATTTCTGGGAGGTTTCTCCTGCGTTCGATTTTCTTTTTTCTACCCTCTATTGGTCAATGGTTGGTCAGCGGTCCCGAACATTTCCTCTCCCAGGGTTCCAATTCCCAGCGACTACTCCCGTTTCCCCAGTCCCCCACCCCTTCCCTTTCCATTCTGGAAGGAGAGGGGCCCGCCCCTTAGGAAATGCTGCCTTCAGGTTAAATTTACCGCCGCGCCAGGTTTTAGCCTCAGGCAGTGCAGAACTGGCGTAGGAATGGCGGAAGCCGCAGACAGAGCCTTATTCATTTGCAAAGGCGGAAGGTTGAGCGATTGGCTCTGTCGCTTACCCCCTGTATCCTCTGTCCTCGCTTCAGGCCTAGCCGGTGGTTTTGGCCTCACCTCGCTCTGGGGAAGAGTTGCCCCAAGACTTTATAGGATTGGTTGGAAAAAGGCCTCCTCACTTTTAAGGTCGCCACCCGTCTGGCCATCTGATAATTCTAGTGCTAACTGCTAGGAAGTTTTACGCATCCGTGTGTCTATTTTCAAACTTCGCAGCCACAGACAAGAACATCAGTGCTCCCATTCCATAGATAAAGAAACTGAGGTTAAGAAGCGTATCTCAAGTCACACTACTAGTTGGAAATGAAGACCTTTATCCAAAGCCTGATGTTCCATCCGCGGTTTCAAAGACACCTTCGGGATAGCCTAAACCGTAGGTTGCGGGACTACAGATCTGGGTGTACATTTGGGAATGTGAAAAGCACGCTAAGCGTAGCTGCGCTGGCGAGAAGGCAGGGTTGCAGCTTTCAGGATGAAGGTCCATCCTCTTCATCGCGTGTTAGAAGGTGGTTTTCCAGGGAAGCACTGCAGGGTGCGACGGTCTGGATCCCACGAAGGGCTGCCGGGACGGGGGTTGGGGGAGGTAGGCGACTCGGAAAGCCAGGAGCCCCAGGAGGTGGCCAGAGGCAGCCGGCCTGAGCCGCGTCCCCCCGGCGCGCCGGCTAAGATGGAGCCAGCAGTTGCGCGCCTGAGGCGAGGGGAGGGGAGCCGGGCGCAGGCTACGCGGGCGAGCTGGTAAGCGTCTGCAGCCAGGAGTGTAATTGCCCCTGTGACCGCGGGCGGCGAGGGCGGGGCGCTCGCGCCGCCTCCGCCCTCCCCCGCCGCCCGCGGCGCCGCCGAGCTGGCTTTTGGCTGCGAAGGCGCGGAGCCCTTCGAGGGCTTGGCCAGCTCGGTGCGAGGCGAGGCCAGCCCCAGCTTTTGTCGCCGGGACACTTGTCCTCGGCCCTGTCTCCTGCTCACGGATCACTTCCTTTAGGCCCCGGACCCATTTAGACAGCAATCTTGCTTCCCCCCCGGGGGGGTCTGTCAGTTGCGCCTAGGTGACCCACCCACCTCCCGTCGCCCGTTACTCTGCAGCGCATCATTGAGGGGCGCGGTAGTCAGCTTCCAATGCCAGGTGGCCTATGGGCCATAGCAAGCTCGGTCCGCCGGGGCGGGCCTGAATGTTGGCACGCTTCGGGTCGCCCTAGGCCACCACTGCTCGGCAAGACCGATTTGGGCTGCGCCGTCCTCGGCCGCAGCCACCTTTCCCTCCCGGATCAAGAGTGGGGATGGGTATTATGGAGGCTTCCTGCATTCTCCAGGCGCTGCTGGCGGGGGTGCCTTGCTCTGCGGTGGACTTCTGGGCGCGCGCGGCGGCGGATCGCAGGGGGCTGGGCGGGAGCGGGGGTGAATGTGGGGTGGGTGGAGGTGGGCCGGGCCCGGGGCGGCCAGGGATTCCGGAGTTTGTTAGCCGTGTAGTTTCTGGCTTTCACGGCTCGTTTGAAATCCTCCCACAGGAAGATGTCTGCCAAGGAGGCCTGCGCTGCTCCGAGCCCCGCGCGGCCACCCGGGTGTGAGTGTGTGGGGTGTGTGTGTGTGTGTGTGTGTGCGCGCGCTCGCCTAAGAAACCCCAGAGGGATTGGGGAGCCGGCCCCGGCACTTTGCCGGCGGCTGGTGTCCGAGCCCTGGCGGGCCACCCGGGGCCTTGTACGCCGGGCTCCCGGACCGCCCAGGTCTCGGCTCCACTGCATCCCAGCACCGGTCTGGCGCCTTCCTCGCTGCTTGGGTAGTGGGAACTGTTAACCCAGGCAGGTGACGGCGCCCCGGAGCTCGTCGTGCCGTTGGTCTTTCTATCTCGTGAGTTCAACACTAATGAGTTATGGGTTGGCCCACGAAAACATAATGTGTAAATTAGGAATTTAATGATGTGTAAGATTAAAAGCTGCGCAGGGTTGCATTTATTTAAGGCTGCCATCTTGTGTTCGCGGAGAAATTACTTGAACGACATTGACCCCCCCCCCACCCTGCCCAGAGGACTGGAAATGGCACTAGGGCGGGCGGGGGTGGGGGAGCAGGGACTGTGGGAATGGAGGCCCCTCTCGGCTTTTTGCAGGCCTTGGAGCCCTCTGGGGCGCTGGAGGGGCTGATTTGAGGTGGGCCCCTTTGCAGGAAGCCTGAGGGAGGTCAGGTTCTCCGGGGTCCTGGATTACCAAGGCTCACGATTCTTGGAAGAAATTGCCTACTCCTTACCATCATCTGACTCTTCGTTTTGTAGGGCTTGTTTCAAGAGTTCAAAAGAGCCTATTTTAACAAGTGCTATTATTATCATCATCATTATTCTTTACCCACTGCCTTCATTTGTCTAAACTGCAAGGATTGGGTCTGTCCTTGTTGGCATAAAATCCATCCCACGAGACAGACAAACCAGGGTCTCCTGGACCCCTGAAGACCAGAACTCTTTGGGGGCATCTCGTTGTTGTTGTTGGTGGTGCAAACCCCAGGGGGAGATGGTACCCCTTGCTCTTCTGCCTTTGCACTCTGGCATTGCAACTGCCTGCCTTGTGTAGCATGCCTGGGCACAGATCAGCAGGCAGCCCAACTTGGAGCTGCCGGGCCCCTGAGGTATCTTTGCAGCTGGGGAGATTCTGTGTGCAGTCTTCCTTGGACAGGAAAGGCTCCTGAAGATGCGCACATGTGCCTTGGAGGCTCCGCACCAGGTGCTCCTGGGAGCCAGGGGGAACCATGTGAAGCTGGCCATGTTGGGAGGTCCCCCAACCCGAGTGGCCATCAGCTTACACCGTCCATCTGGTTCTGCTGCTCCCGTGACCTTAGGTGACATGCCTCGCGCTGCCACCTGCTGCAAGGCTTCTTGGGAGACTCTCTGGCAGGTCTTACCCCAGCTGAGACCAGAGCCAGGACAGGCTGGGCGCGCTTGGCTCCAAGGACCTGGCGTGCGCGCGTGCTTTGCAGGCCTTGCAAGAGGTACTGGCAGAACTGCTGCTCCTAGCTCTGGTGTTTGCTTTATCTGCGCTTATCTAACCAATCACCGGAGGGTTATAGCTTCAGAAGTTTCATTCTCTTTGCCACTTGGGTGGTGGGCAGTTTCAGAAAGCTCCAGCTTAAGTCATCATGATAATCCGTTCAAATTCCTTAGAGTTTGAGGCCATTTGGTGTTGCCACTTGAGTCCTGTTTAAAAAAAAAAAAAAGCCAAAGGAAGGGGGGGGTGTGGGCAGCTGGTGCTCCAGAACGTGGCACATGGCCCTCGAGCCCTCTCTCCCCAACAGGGATCTGCAGTCGGCCGGGATCAAAGGGAAGCCAGGCCAGCAGATGTGTGACCTCCTGAGGATGCGTGGGGAGCAGGTCTGAGTGCTGGTCCCTTGAGAAACTACTGATACAGCCCCACAGCTGTAGGCATCAGAAAGATGGCATGTGCTTTGCCCTGAGCGCCTACAGCTGACTTCTTCCTCATCGGTGTGGCTTTCCTAACGTCCCTGCTGCTGTCTTGCTTGCATCCCTGCCCTCTTTGGCCCGTATCAGCCGGTTTGTGGGAAAACCGCTATTGCGGTTGCCACTGTATCCTGGACCTTGGGCTGTGACAGCCTCATGTGTCCTGGCCTTCTGTACAACCTGGCCTCCTGCAACCCACCAGGGATTTCTTTTCCCCCAGAGACATTCTGCCCTGAGCTGTTGTAGCAGGCTGTGCAGGACCTATTCCTTTGGGTTCCTTTTAGATCTTTATGCCTAGGCCTAGGCGGTCTGCAGGTGGAAGGGGCCTCTGAGTGTTTTTGCTGAAATGTACTACCTTGCTCTGGCCCTGGCCACCCTCCCCCCTGCCTGCTTAGGCAGGCCTCCTCTCCTCTGGGCACCCTGGTAAGAGGCCTGGAGGGATGTGCCAGGGCCTTTTCTGTCCAGTCCATCCTGACAGCCTCTGACAAGGCTGCAGGCAGCCAGAGGTTTTATCCCGGGGACTGTGCGGAACGCGATGTGGGCAACAGGCAGCTTGTGATGGATTGGGAGCCTTGGGTGTTTACGGCTTTTTGGCAGCTCCGCAGAACCACCGTGCTAGACAGCTTGGCCTGTTCTGCGCTGGGCCTCCTTGTGAGCTGCAGGTGCTGTGCTTGTTTAGAGCCACCTGCTGTTCTGTGAGCCTCAGTCCCATGCTTCACTCCTGCCCCAATGGGGGCAGATCTACTCTGTCACCTCCAGCTTGGCCACAAGTGGTTAACTCACAGTTTCTTACCGGTGTTGCCAAAACAAATGAGGCTTTTTCGTCTCCCCAAGAACAGAGAACTCCATGGCAGTCTTGTGACTGAGCCTTCATTGGCTGAGCCCCTGGATGTAGTTGAACTTGAAGCTCAACTTGTCACAGTGCGTTTTAGTTTTTGTGTGCTCCAGGTTTGGAGGTACTTAGTCCACGAGATGTAGAATCCAGATGGAACCCCAGACTTCACCTGCCACCACTGGTCACAGCCCAGGGAGCTTGGTTGTCAGTGTCATTTTCATTTTCTTCCTCTGGCTCTCTTTCCTAAGGGTGTGTCCAGAACTGATGCTACTGGCCCTGGTGCGTCACGCCGTTGTCATCCTGGTGGATGCTGAGGACAAGGGTTTGCCTTTGTTTGTAGTGAAACTTGTTTAAGATGTCACACGTTGCTCTTAAAACCCTTCTTGGGGTTGGCACTGTGGCACAGCATGTAAAGCAGCTACCTACAATGCCACTAGCATCCTACACAGGTGCCGGTTCAAGTCTTGGCTGTTCCACTTTCTTTTCTTTACTTTTTTAAAAAAGACTTATTTATTTTTATTGGAAAGACAGATATACAGAGAGGAAGATCTTCCATCTGATGATTCACTCCCCAAGTGACCGCAACGGGCCGGTGCTGCGCCGATCTGAAGCCAAGGAGCTAGGAACTTCTTCCAGGTCTCCCACGCAGGTCCAGGATCCCAAGACTTTGGGCCATCCTCGACTGCTTTCCCAGGCCACAAGCAAGGAGCTGGATGGGAAGTGGAACTGCTGGGATTAGAACCAGCGCCCATATGGGATTCTGGCATGTTCAAGGCGAGGACTTTAGCCGCTAGGCTACTGCGCCGGGCCCTGCTCCACTTTCAGTCCACCTCCCTGCTTAATGTCCTAGGAAAGCAGTGGAGGATGGTCCAAGTCTTTGGGACCCTGTGCCTATGTGGAAGACCTGGAAGAAGCTCCTGGCTCCTGGTTTTGGACCTAGCCCAGCTGTAGCCATTGTGGTCATTTGGGGAGTGAACCAGTGGAAGGAAGATCTCTGTCTTTGTTCTCCCCCCCGCCCGCTGCCACCCACAACTCTGCCTTTCAACTATCTTAAAACACACACATACACACACATACACAAAACCCACAAAACACCTTTCCTAGGGCTTCACATATCTTCTTTTGGTTTTCTGTTTTGTTTTCTACCCTTTTTTCCCAGGACATTTTCTCGATTCGCGTCCATTCCCTTACTGCGATCTATATTCTACTTGCAGGGCACTCTCCAGGTCTGGCTCTGGGCACTGGGTGGGCGGAGTGAATGACAGCATGCTCTTCCCCTGGGCTGCCATGCAGGAGCCCTGGTTTTGAGCAGGTCCTAGGGGCTCTGGGCTAAGGAGGCGTGCCCCGCTCCCTCACTCCCCGGCCGCACTGTGGCCTACTCAGTCTCTGCGAAATATCTGCGGCCCTCCACCAGGAGGTAAGAGAACCCATGGCAGGTATATTTGTCTGCTAGTCTCACTCCAGTGCCTTTTCATCTCCTCCTCTTGTGGCTAAGTGGTGACATTTTTGAATTCCCAGCCTCCTTTACGCTTAGCGGGGAGTAGCCCAGTATTGGTCCATGCGAGGTTAGGTAGAAAGCTCTGGGGAAAGGTTTCCCTTCCCCAGTAAGGCAGAATCTTGGATAAAGATTTCTGTGTTCTTTCTGCCTGGAATTTAGATGCTGTGTCTGGAGGTACAGCAGTCATTCTGGGGTAGTAAGGATGAAAGAGAAAATCAGATCCTGTGGCTAGGAGAGCTACAAGGTGTGTGGGTCCTGCATAGCTTGAGCCTGGCTTCTGTTTATTCCACTGGACTTCTCATTACATAAGCAAAAAGAACCTCCTGCCTCATCACACCTTGCACATCCAATGACTCCATTTGAATCCATTGCATAGAATGTTAGTGCCGGTCTGCATTTTTAAAAAATATTTATTTATTTTTTATTGGAAAGGCAGATATACAGAAAGAGATACAGAGAGAAAGATCTTCCGATCTGCGGCAGTTGACACATAACGTATCATATGCAGCAGGTGGTTAGCAAATGATTCATTGATGGAGAGGAAGAGTCAGCCAGACCCTGCAACTGACTCGGGTGGCCTTCTGTGTTTGGCCTTATTCGCTCACTTGTGACACAAGGTATATACCTACTTCTTTTTTTTTTTTTAAGATTTATTTATTTTTATGGTAAAGGCAGATGAGATTTATGGAGAGAAAGAGAGACCGAGAGGAAGTTCTTCCATCTGCTGGCTCATGTGCCAAATGGCTGCAACAGCCAGAGCTGAATCAATCCAGAGCCAGGAGCTTCTTCTGCGTCTCCCATGCAGGTGCAGGGTCCCAAGGCTTTGAGCCGTCCTTGACTGCTTTCCAGGCCACAAGCAGGGATCAGGATAGGAAGGACTGCAGCAACTGGGGCATGAACCGATGCCCACATGGAATCCTAACACTTGCCAGGTGAGGGTTTAGCCTTTGAGCCATTGTGTCAGGCCCTACATACCCATTCTTTAAGTGCTGTTGTAGCTGCTTGGACATGTATGTGCATGTAGTTCTCTGAGACCACATTGGTGCTGAGCCTTCCCTGGAAACTAGTTGGTAAATGCTCTGTATCCATTCATTCATTAAAAAAAAAAATTATTTGTTCATCTGAGAGGCAGAGAGTGTGGGCGAACTTCTCCTTGAACTGGTTCACTTCCCAGAGGATCACTATAGGCAAGGCTGGGCCAGGCTGAAGCCAGGAGACCAGAACTCAATGTGGGGCTCCCACGTGGTTGGCAGGGATGCAAGTACTTGAACCCGTACCTGTTGCCTTCCAGGGTGTGTGTGAGTGGGAAGCTGGAATCCTAGCCCCACATGGTGGGTGATCCTAATCAGATTGTGTTTACTGTCACACAAGGCTTGATGACAAGGGTACATTCTGAGAAAACGTGTACTCAGGGCTGGGTTTTTGGGGGACACCACAGAGGGTCCTTGCATAAGCTTGGATGAATGGTATATGCCAGTCACTCCACTTGGCCTCTGGATGTCTCTGATTATTAGGTTAGCACACACCTTAGGCAGTCTCTGCGGCAGACCATGGCATGCTGTTGCCCAGCCAACACTTACCCTCTGAACTCATGATTAGAAGCTCGCACATGGAGCAGTAAAAACAGTCGCCAGCCCCAGAGGGAGATGCTTGCCACAATCTAGTATGAAGGACTGCCCACCGTTGTACAGGAGTGCTATCGGTGTGTTTGTAGCAGTGTCACCCCCCCCCCACACACATACACATGTGAACCATGTAACGTGACTAGGCAATGGGAATTTTCCAGCTCCATTGTCACCTTACGAACGGACTCTCGTTGACCAAAATCATTATGTGGCTCATGCCTGGATTCTGATGAGCACAGCGAGCACTTGAGGGTGGAGAGGGAGGAGGAAAGGGGAAGACTTAAGAGTGCAACCACAAAAGCCTGGAAGCAGAAGGGTGGACAGGATGCACTTGAGGCTAGGTAGGGGACTGCGGGTGGAGGGAAGGCGTGGCGTGGTAAGGATGGCCGCCAGGACTGTGCCGGACCCTGTACTGGCATTCACACACAAGAATCAGGTCTGGGATCACCTCAGACGAAGTTTCTCTGGGGATCCCTCCAACTGAACTGCTGATCTCAGAACCCCAACCATGAAGAGACTATGTCAGCCAGTGGATTCTGAAGAAATTTCATCGCTCTTGGAGTGGTGAGATTGGCAGCAATTCAGACCTGTTGAACTATCAAAACTGCAGGACCCTCGGGGGCCTGGGATGGGTGGGAGGTTAGGAGGGACTTTTCCCTTTATCTCTCCCCTTACCCCAGATACAGAAAAAAAAAAATTAATGTGGAAACAATGGTCTTAACCACTTTCTCGTAGTCCTTGACCCTTTGTGCCCTAATCAACTATATAAGGATTATCAAAATAAAAGAATAATAATAATAATAATAATAATGAAAAGGATGGCCGCCAGGTCAGGAGGAAGGGCTGCATTGCAGGCTGCCGTTAGGACTCACCCTCCCTCTGCATGCGCACCCCCCACCAGCTCGTCCGCGGGCTGGGTAGGCCATCCACTGCATGGTGGATATTGCGGATCAATTTTTTCCACCTCAGTGGTTTCTCCGTCTCTCATTCCACTGCGCGTCGTTAGTGGGGGAGAGGTTGGATTTCTGTTTTCTCATTATGAAATATTGGACTGGGGTGGGGGGAGAAGTGTAGGGTTTAAAAAATCACAATTAAGTTTCTGGAGTATGGAGTATGTCCCTGTGCCTGCAGCCTGGGCCTGCGGGCAGCAAGAGGCGAGCAAACCCAGAATGTTGGCTAGCACTGGGGGCAGGAGGTGAGTCTTGAACCGCAGACTCTCCAGCTGGCCTCCCTACTGGAAAGTGGAAGGCGGGGCAGGGCTGCCCAGGGTGTCCAGGAGAAGGTGCACCTTTCTTTGCCTTCATTTCCCCAGAGCCCCTGGTCCCAGGCTTGTTTCTAAAGCTGACTGTCACCTGCCTGATCCCACCTATAGCTTCCCAATGCTGCAACTGCTGGTGCCATGTGGATGTCGCTTCTCCATGCTCTGTTGACTGACGCTCTCTCAGTTTCATTTAGTCAGGATCCTTTAGGGCTTGGGGACACACAATGGGGGCTCAAGAAGTATCCACTGAACAAATGAGTGACTGAAGGAATGAACAAGTGAGGGGGCGGTAGGTTCTTAGGGTGTCCCCGCTGATTCTTGTTTGTGGTATCATCCTAGCAGATGTTCTTTGCTATGTGCCGTGTGCCGTGTCCCCAAGAGCCGCAGGACTGCAGCTGGTGTGTGGCTGCGCCTGGCTGTGGCCTGGGGCCTCACCTGGGAGAGCCAAGAGCAAGGGTGGTCCAGCTCCCCGCCCTGCCCACACAAAGGCCGGCAGGAATCCTGGCTCACCCGCCTGCCTGCCTGCCTGCCACCGCCCCGCGGCCCCCGCGGCCGCCGCCCATCCTTTGCCATGGTGTTGGCAGTCTCCTAAGGAGAAAGGAATCATTTTGTCTCCTGTCACGTAGCAAAATAAAAGCTTTTGGCAAGCATGAAGACGGGAAGGCTTTCACTGCCGCACATATAATTAGGACTTTGGGCTAAACCCATCCCTTAGGAGTGAAATGTTAAATTGGAAGGCACATGCTTTCTGTTTGTTTATTTTTTTCCTCCAAATGAAAACACACACAAAAAAAGCAGTTTCTTTCACGCTGTCCAATGATGTCACGCCAAGTCCCACCTGCCCTCGATTGGACACCGCCTGTGAAGGGGGCACAGCGCCCCTTGCCTTCCTTCGGATGCCTCACTCAGGCATCTTCTGAACCTGCATGCGGCATCCTGGGTGGGCAGTTTCCTGCAGGTGTGAGGCTCGTTACCAGGAACGCGTGTTCTGAAACCAGGCCGGCTCCCAGCACACCATTTCCACATATGGATATTAATTTATGTGATCACTTGAATACAAACGCTCAGCTGTCTCCATAAGTTATAGAAGCGATCATCCCAGGGAGCAACGGAGACACCGAGAGTCAATTCTTGTGTAATAATTTCATATTCGAGCCAGGGATGCCAAATCACCGCCCCTTTGGATAAAATGTGAGCCTGTACGAATGCTCCCCTCCCCCTTTTATTATTGTGCATTTTATTTCTCCATAAAATACGTTTATGCCCTGGAAAAACAAACCAACCCGGGGGGGCCAGACTGACAGTGGATTATTGCTGGGGGTGGGGTAGGGTGGGGAGGCTTCCTTATCCATGCTGCTCAGAGCTTCGACCTGCCCACTGGCTGGAGGTGTACACCTGCAAGGAAGCTCTCTTGGGGTGAGTGGTGCAGTGGCAGGGGGAGGGTGGGTGGGGGCAGGGAGTGGGAGTGGATGGGTGTGATGGTGGATACAGCAGCTTGTCCAGGAATCTGGGCATGGAAAGGCATCATTCAACCACCATGCCCATCTGCTAGTCCTTTAAGGAAACAAGTACAAAGAAAAAAGAAATCCCAGCTTTTCTGGGTCTGATTCATACATCACATGATTCACCCTTTCAAAGTGTGTAATCTGAAAGTTTCTAGTACCTGCGCACATTTGTGCAAATATCACTATTCGAAATTTTATTTATGTATGCATTTTTAAAAATGTATTTGCGAGACAGAACGAGACAGAGTTCCAACTGCTTGTCCATTGTCCAAATGGCTGCAACAGCAGAGGCTGGGCTGGCCTTGAAGCCAGGAGCCTGGAACTCCAGCTGGTGCTCCGCTGGGAGTGATAGGGACCCAGCTGTTGTCCCCTGCTGCCTCTCAGGGTGTGTATTAGCTGGAAGCTGGCATCTGGAACAGAGGCGGGAGTCCACCTAGGCCTTTAACATGGGATGTGGATGTTCCCACCAGTGTTTGAATGGCAAACAAAAGGCCTGCTTTAACACCACTGTTTGTTTGTTTGTTTGTTTCTCTTTCGCTTCTAAATTTAAAGATTTATTTAGTTATTTCAAAGACAAAATGACAGAGCCAGGAAGAGAGTGAGGGAAAGGGAGAGAGACATTGATCTTCTATCTGCTGGTTCACTCCGCAGTCAGGACCGTATCAGGCTGCAGGCAGGAGCCAGGAATGCCATCCTGATCTGCGTGGGTGACTGGCTGCCTCCCGCTCCCCCGTGCCATGCTCTGCGGATGGATGGGAGTGGGCTGAGCAGCTGGTCCAGCTGCAACCTGCCAGTCAGCCCAGGTTCCAGTCACACTGTCCACCCCTGCCCTCAGCCTTCTCCCTGCCCCCAGTTCTGTGCCTCCTTCCCTGGGAGGGTTCCAGCTGTGACTCACAGTACACCGTGTTGCCTGTCACCCCTTCCCTTCTGTTCTCTGACTTCCACAAATGGGTTGAAATCTCTAACCTGTTGACCCTTGAGGACTTGAGGACCTTTGCTTTCTTCTTATTTATTTTTTTTTATTGGAAGGTCAGATATACAGAGAGGAGGAGAGACAGAGAGGAAGATCTTCCATCTGCTGATTCACTCCCCAAGTGGCCACAATGGCCAGAGCTGAGCCAATCTAAGGCCAGGAGCCAGGAGCTTCTTCTGGGTCTCCCACTTGGGTGGGAGGCTTTGGGCCATCCTTGACTGCCTTCTCAGGCTGCAAGCAGGGAGCTGAAAGGGAAGTGGGATCGCTGGGACCCATCTTGGGTCCCGGAAGCTAGTGCTGGCATCAGCTGGTGGGGACACGTTTTGTATTGGGGAGGTATGATCTCTCTCATCGCAGGTGGAGAAGTGAGCTGGGGCAGGGAAGAGAAAGAAAGCTATAAAGAGAGGGCAGTCAAGGGACGATCAAGGGCATTAACCAGGGCTGAGCACAGTGGAAAGCTCTGGAAGGCAGCAGAGGGAGATGCAACAGCATTGGGGCAGGCCTTGACCGTGCTTGCTCTTTGCTGGGCTCCATGTGGGCTCCTAATTCTAGAGCTAACGGTGTTCTACTCACCGCTAAAATTCCTCTTGAACGTGTGGGAGTGCTTGCGCTGTCATGCAAATTGGCATTTTTTTTTAAAGATTTTATTATTATTGGAAAGCCAGATATACACAGAGGAGGAGAGACAGAGAGGAAGATCTTCCATCCGATGTTTCACTCCCCAAGTGAGCCGCAACGGGCCGGTGCGCGCCGATCCGATGCCGGGAACCTGGAACCTCTTCCGGGTCTCCCACGTGGGTGCAGGGTCCCAAAGCTTTGGGCCGTCCTCGACTGCTTTCCCAGGCCACAAGCAGGGAGCTGGATGGGAAGTGGAGCTGCCGGGATTAGAACCTTTGCCCATATGGGATCCCGGGGTGTTCAAGGCGAGGACTTTAGCTGCTAGGCCATGCCCGCCGGGCCCCAAATTGGCATTTGTAAACACCTGGGGACACAGAAGGGTCTTGGAAAGGTAAAAGGAATTTAAACAAACAAAAATTATTGATTGCTTGGGAATCCTCAAAAGGTGTCAGTGCATGGTGGAGCTGAAAAGTAGGGATTGTGTCCGAGTCAGCTTGGTAGCATCCCAGAAGCTCCTTCGAAGCAGAGAATTTTCTCTGGCTGGTGGCAGAGGAAGAAAGCAGAAGTCAGGTAAAGCCTTAAGATTAGAAGTAGTTTTTCTGGCCTGAAGATGAGCAAGAACTTGAACTTGAGTGTGACCTCTAGGAACAGAGTAGCCCTAGTTGACAGCCAGTGAGGCTATGGAACTGCTTGGCAGCCACAATGAGCTGAATTCTGGCAACAAGCTGAACGAACTTGGAGGCTGATTTTCCCAGTGACCCTCTGGATGAAAGCCTAACCTTGACTTTGGCCTTGTGAAAGCCGGCGCAGAGGAGGCAGAGAGGATCCAGGGCATGCGGGCTCATGACCTACATATAGGCAGTGCATGGTGCTGGTTGCGGCCGCTAAGTTTGTGGTGATTTGTTACACTACAGTGGAAAACGAAGACAGCTATGCACTAAGGTGTTAATGGTGGTGATATCTGGGAGGTGAGAGTGTGAAATTTTTATTTGAGCATTTTTGATGGTCTACATTTTCTAATGTTCTCCTTTGCACCTGCTATATGAAAAGGATATTTTGAATGAAGCCTTTCGGATAACTTGGGAACAGATGATTCCTTTTACCTGCTGCATGATATTTGCTCTATCGTGTACCCCCTATGTTATTACGAACATAATATTTTGTATTTAAATCTTTTCCTTTAAAAAAAGAGAAACAATTCTAAATACTTTAGCCTCCTCCTGAGCAGTAATATTTATGAAGCTCTGTGCTAGCAGTGCCAGTTCTCTTTTTTCCTAGCACATCAAAATACATAAGCATAATTATTAAAAACTATGGCTCTCTGTACCTCCAGCGGTATACAAAACAGGCTCTGGGAACAGCTGATCCTGTATAATCCTTTCAACGCGTTGGCTTGGGTTGAAAACAAAAGCCTGGGAGGAGGCTGGCTCCTGGGTGCCTGTTAGCTTCAGCTGTGGCCCTACCCCAGAAGCTGGAGGGCTGGAGGAGGACGCTGAACCCTGGCTTGTGGCATGGGCCACGGAGGAGGGAAGAGAAACTGTAGCAGGATGGAGGAAAGTCTGATTCGTGTTTCTGAACACTTCCCTGCTGGTAGATGCAGAGCGTGTGTGTGGCGGGTGGGGAGATGGGGTTAGTCAGGGCCTTGATTCAGCCCTTCTCACTGCTCCTGGGTTCATGGCACTTTGCTTCCTCTGGAAAAGACCAGAAGGAACTGGGCCCGTTTCCTTGTCTTGGAAATGGGAATAGTGTTGACAGTGGGTTTTGCAAGGTGTTCAAGGCAAAATTGCCAGCAATTTCCGCAACCCAACCGTTGACCATGACGTTAGTGAGTCTCGTATCTGATGATGCAGGATTATTCAATGTGGCATCTCTTTACCACTGTCCCCCTTCTCCCTAACCTCACTTTGGTCCTCACCTCTTTACATTCTGCTCTGAAAACAACAGCCAGAGGGGACCACCCCCATCTTACTCCAGCTAAAACCAGAGTCAGATCCTGTTCTTTTGGCACAGAATCTTTCAGAACCTTCCTATGTCATTGCAGTGCAAGGGCTGTGGGTTAGGAAGGCTCGCGATGATCTGGTGCCTGCCTCTTCCCTTCTCAAAGGTCACGGCCAGCCAGCTGCTCTCCTCCCCTCCAGCAGTGAGGTCCCTGCGGTTTCTCGGGCGGAGGGCACTGAACTCTCAGGGGCCTTGCACTGCTGTTCCTCCTCTGCTGCTGGGCTACTCCCTCACCTGCCTCCCCTCCTCCTTCTTGTCCACAAGACTCCCTTCTTCAGCCTCCCGAGGGTCATCCACAAAGTGGCAAGTCCCGGATGAGTCTCTTGAACTTTGCCATCTTTTCCAAAGCTCCCCAGCTGTTTCGCCCTCTTTGCTCTGCATCCCGCTTTCTCCCCCTGCCCTCTGTCACCACCGTGAAATACACTGCAGGTTGAGCTTGTTTATTTGCTACCTTTCTCTCCCGCAAGAATGCAAGCTTTTAGACCGCAGGGATTTTTTTTTTTTTTAATCTGTTTTGTTCATGCCAGTTTCCTAGGGCCCAGAACAGCGAGTGACATATAGCAAGCGCCTGGTGATTATTCGTTGCATAATGAACGCCTGAGCAGCGAATGACGGGTTGGGAGGATTAAATGAGACCATGCGTGTGAGGCGCGGGGTGGGGGCCCGGTGGCCTGGTTTGCGCAGGGTCTGGCCTGGGGCTTGCGCCTGCCTTGGCCTGGAGAGCCAAGGACTTTCTCTCCCAGGATTCCTTGCGGTTTGAATGCCCGTGGCCATGATGTCAGAGCAGCCCCCAGCTGGCTCTGCTTTCACTGGCTTTTCAATACATGATTTCCCCGCACGGACAGAGCAAGAATCATTTAAAATCATTCATGAGAAACTCATGCAGGCCACGCGAGCCTGGAAGGGTTTGTGGGCTGAGCAGAGAGGGACAAACATTCTGCCTGCTTTGCTCTTGTTGTTCCCCTGCCATCTGCCCCGGAGGCTGGGGTCACAGAATTGCCGTTTGGAGCAGACATCGTTCTCAGGCCCATGACGGCTGATGTGCAGGCACGCTTAGGTATGATGCGTGCCTAGTGTTAGCCCCCTGGTAGGGGATGCAGTTATGCTCCACCAACCTGCCTGCTTTCCCTGCGGGGTCTCCCTGTGCCCACAAGCTGCTCCCTCAGGTGCAGCCTGGGGCTCCGGGTCTGCCCCAGCTGTTGGCCCCCTCTTCTGATCTCAACCTGGCTCCCAGCAGCCCACCCCTGGGAAGCGCAACCCCAGTTTCTGATTCAAAAGGATGGTACGGTGGCCCTAGGGGTTCATCTATGTGATCCCACGTGTCCTTCTGTGCCCTCCCAGCGGTTAAAGCTGTGGCTTTGGGCTTTTAGCCAGAGGACCTCTGCCTGCCCCAGAACGTGCTAGGACCTGCCCTTGGGACCAGACACTTTCTTGGGTGTCCCACCCGCGTGTCCTGCCCAGAGCGCCTGAGGACTGCTGACTGCAGACACCCAGGGCTCTGCCTGCAGCGGTGTGTCTGGCAGCTTCTGTTCCTGCGTGCCAGGATGGTGCGGGCGACACTCCAGCTGCCTCAGCTCTTGGCCAGGAAACTGAGGCGTGTTCTCCAGCGTCTCCCGGCCAGCGCCCTGGAGCATTGAACCCTGGGTTGCCCGCAGTAACAGCTGCCTGGATGACGTCGCATCATTGCTTTCCTTCCCTTCCTTGCTCACGTCCTTGCCTGCCTCCTTGGGCAATCTCCAATTGCGGTAGATTAACAGTGGTTGTGAAGTCGTTTATTGTTCCTCCCACCAAGAAGAACTATATTGCCCAAAAAGAGGTGTGTGGAGGTCCCATCCCTCAGTGCCTGAATCCAGTGGCAGGTGTCCTTGTAAGAAGAAGAAATAGAGACATCTAGCTGAGTAGGTAAGACACCCACCTCCCCTATTGCAGAGCCTGGGGTTGCTCCTGGCTCAGGTTCCTGACTCCAACTTCCTTCTAGTGCAGACCCTGGGAGGTAGCCCACCTGGGTGAGAGAATTAACTGGTATTCTCAGCTTCACCCTGACTTTGCTCTTGTGTGCATTTGTGAAAAGAACCAGTGCAAGGAAACATTTTATTTCTGTGCTTCCCAAATAAATGAATTAAAAAAGGGGGTGGGGGCGGTGCAGAGGCATAGCAAGCTAATCTTCAGCCTGCACTGCCAGCATTCCATGTGGGAACCTGGTTCAAGTCCTGGCATCCTCACTTCCCATCCAGCTCTCTGCTTATGGCCTGGGAAAGCAGCAGAGGATGGCCCAAGTCCTTGGGACCCTGCACTCATGTGGGAGACCCAGAAGAAACTTTTGGCTTCAGATCGGCTCAGCTCTTGCCTTTGCAGCCATCTGGGGAGTGAAACAGCAGATGGAACACTTTTCTCTTTCTGTCTCTCTTCTCTTTCTTTAGAACTCTGACTTTTAAAAGGGGAGGATACAGAAATAAATGCAGAGAGGACAGGGGTATGTGATGATGATATGGAGATAGATATACTGACAGGTCTCAGAGCCACGGAGGCCAAGCTGAGGCACAGATGGGGCGATGCAGCAGAAATAAACCTGGCAGCCATGGGAGCCAGAACCGAAGCTGGGAGCCAAGAAACCTGAGTTCCCACAAACCCAGACAAGGTGCTGGCCCCCAGGACTGGAGGAGATTTTCTAATGGCCTCGGGTTATCCCATCTGTGTCTTCCTCCGCTCCTTTGGATCTAGGCTAGCACTCCTTTGGCCAGTGGCGTAAGGTGGCAAGATACAGCGTGGAGTTCTGCCTAGACCCTAAGATATTTGGCAGCTCTGGTGCTGTCTGTCCCAGAGGCGAGTCAGTGTGCTGGGTTGAGATGGTATCCCACCAACTGCATGATGAGCCTCACCTGTGGGAGACAGGAGGCCCCCCCCCCAGAGAGGAGAGACAGATAGGAAGATCTTCCGTCCCATGATTCACTCCCCAAGTGAGCACAACGGCCGGTGCTGCGACGATCCGAAGCCGGGAACCTGGAACCTCTTCCACGAGTGCAGGGTCCCAAAGCTTTGGGCCGTCCTCAGCTGCTTTCCCAGGCCACAAACAGGGAGCTGGATGGGAAGTGGAGCTGCCGGGATTAGAACCAGCGCCCATATGGGATCCCGGGACGTTCAAGCCAAGGACTTTAGCCGCTAGGCCACGCTGCCGGGCCCTACCCCAACTTTTTAAAAAATTTTATTTTTGATGATGCTTACATAGTTGATTAGGGCAGCAAGGGTCGAGAATTTGGGAAAATGGGCAAGACCGTAGTTTCCAAATTTCTTTTTCTTCTTCCTGTATCCAGGGGAAGGGGAGAGACAAGGGGAGAAGCCACACCCAGGCTCGCAACATACCCCAGGGATGGGGAACGATCAACTGATGTCACCCCAGAGTCCCCGATGTGGAGCATGCTCCTAGGGTACTGCTCAGGTGGTTTTAATAGTTTTGAAATGCTGTTGATTTCACTGCTCCAAGGATGAGGAAATCCTTCCAAGGTCCATTGGCTGACATAGTTCACCCAGATATTTGCTGTCAAGATTGGCTGGGGTAGTTGAGCAATTTGTTCTGTCCTCTTTCCTCCGCACTGGTACCAGATGTGCTCTGCAGGCTCCAATGAACTGCCATATCCTCCACGTGCATCTGGGTATGCCGTCCACTGCTCTATCTAATCCACTGAGGAGGCCCAGTTCTGACACACGCACTCCATGGTAAGACCACAGATCCTGCAATTCTCCCCATGGTTGGAGTTCTAAGCTCAGCGGTTCATTTGGGAGGATCCCCAAAGAAATCTTGACTGAGGTGATTCCTGACCTGACTCTTGTGTCTGCTTGCCAGTACAGGGTCCAGATTTGTCCATCACCCACATCAACCTACACACACACTAGTAGTTGCAATTGCTGGGTCAGTTCTGTCTCCTGCCCCATCTCTTATGCAAACCAGTGGATGCTGTGGGCCAGCCCAACCCTGCCCACCACACACTGGGACCTCATGTATACCAGCAGGAGCTGCAGCCTAGTCAGAGCGATCCCCAATAATCCCCACTAGGTCTGCCCCCAGCCCTGGTTCCTGTGCTTGTCAGCATGTGCAGCAGACTGGGCCAGTCTGTCCCACATCCCATTCAGCTCTTGTACATGTCAATGGGTGTTGAACAGTAGCTCAACCCAACTGACCCCACTATCCAGCCCATACTCTGCCTTCAGCCCTGGATCTCATGCTCACCGGTGGGAGTTGCAACCCATTGGGGAGATGCCTAGTTTCCCTACTGGACCCACTTCCAGACCCAGATCTTACAGATCTTGTACTTTCCAGGTGATTCTACAGTCTAGCTTGATAGGATTTACCCACAGTCCCAGCACTTGCCAGCTGATGCTGCAGCAAAGCCCAACCAGAACAGAAGCTTTTACTCTGGGCTATGCATGCACCAGTGGGTACAGTCGATTAGCCCATCCGGACTCTCAACCCAGTGCACATGTAAGGCAATAGGTGTTGTAGCCCTGCCTGGCCTGGTCTGCCACCGACTTGCTGGTTCATTAGGAAATGGGTTCTGTCCAGTCCCAATGAGGCAGCCATAGAGGAATCTCTTCAAGCTGTAAAGCTGTGAGTCAATAAATGATTATTGCTTATTTTAAGCCATTGGGTACTGGGGGAGGAGAGTTCATTGCCAAGCATTTGACAATCAAGTTGCACCTGACCTGGACCTCTGGCAGGATCCTTTCCCAAGTATCTGCTATGATTTCCACACGGTGTTTATCTTCAAAACTCCTGTTGAAATGGAATCCTTCAATGCTGGGACAGTGCTGGGAAGTGGGCCTGACGGAAGGTATGGAGGTCGTGACAACTTCACCTTCATGAAGGGCTTGCAGAAGTGGGTTCCATCTCTTCTGCTGTGTGAGGAGATAGAATTTATTCCTCTCTTGCCCTTTTGGACCCTGCTGTGTGAAGCGACAGCACAAAGGCCTTGCAGCCTGTGCTGGTACCTTGAACTTTGAACTTGGACAACTTTTTGTGCTTTCTAAATGACTCAGCCTTTGCTATCGTGTTTTAGCCACAGAAAATGTACTAGCATGCCCTCCCTGTGGACACTTGGCTCCCTTATCTCCACTGGGTGTGCCCTGCTGGTCTCTCTTCAAGGGAGCACATGTAGTGGCACACACACTGCTCACAGTCCTGTAACTTGTGGTAAGGATACATGTGACATTACTGTCGCATCCTCCACCCAATGACATGGACCCTTCCCCAGGGTCGTTTGTTTTTCCTTCCTTCTTCCCTCTTTTCCCTTCTTTATCCCCTCTCTTTTTCTTTCTCTCTTTCTTGATCTTCCATCTGCTGGTTCACTTCCCAAATGGCCACAATGACTGAAACTGAGCTGATTTGAGGCCAGGAGCCAGGTGCTTCTTCTGAGTCTCCCATATGGGCACAGTATCCCATCCATGGCTTTGGGCCATCCTTGACTATTTTCCCATGCCACAAGCAAGGAGCTAGCTGAATGGGAAGTGGAGCAACCAGAACATGAATTTGGTGCTCATATGGGATGCTGGTGCTTGCAGGCAGAAGATTAGTCAGTTGAGCTATTACATTGGCCCTGTTTGTTTGTTTGTTTGTTTGTTTCTTTCTAGGATTTATTTATTTGAAAGGCAGAGTTGGAGAGAGAGAGAGAGAGAGAGAGAGAGAGAGAGAACAAAACAGCTTCCATTTGCTGGTTCACTCCTCAAATGACTGCAATGATTAGGGTTGGACCAGGCTGAAGCCAGGCACTGCGTCCAGGTCTCCTATGAGGGTAGTAGGGACCCAAGCACTTGGACCATCTTCTGTTGTCTTTCTAGCAGCTGAGATTCAAACTGGCACACTGGTAAGGGATGTGGGTATCCCCAGTCAGGGCTAAGCCACTGTTCTGGCCCTGGTAGCTCTTCTTGTTGGCCTTTTCAACCAGCCACATGTCCTCAGCTCTGCCTTAACCCTGCAAAGCCCTTCACTTCTCTCCTTCTCCTTGACCCATCTTACGTCTTCAAGTCTTAGCTCAGAACTGTTGGGTTCTGTACCTCCTGTATGCATTCAAGATCCAGAATGGTTAAGTGTGGGTACTTTGGGGTTGGTATTGTGGCCAAGCAGATAAAGCCTGCAGTGCCGGCATCCCATATGGGCCCCAGTTCGAGTCCTGGATACTTTTGATCCAACTCTCAGCTAATAACCTGGCAAAAGCAGTCGATGGCCCACGTTCATGCTCCCCTGCACCCATGTGGGAGTCCCAGAAGAATCTCCTGGCTCCTGGCTTCTGTCTGGCACAGCCCTGGCCATTGCAGCCATTTGAAGAGTAAACCAGTAGATGGAAGATCGATCTCTCTCTCTCTCTCCCGCCCCCTGGAACTTTTAAAAATAGAATAAATAAGTCTTTTAAAAAAATGAAGTGTGGCCTTTGAAACCACATACCCTGGATTAGAATTCTAGTCCTGCCACATCTCAGCTCAATGACTTTGGACATGTTAGCAAACCTCATGAGCCTCAATTTTCAGTTGTCTCATCTGAAAATTGGGGATAATGATAGTATCTTTCTCAAAGGGGATTAAATAAATTGACATTTGAAAAGTGCTAGCGCAGTACCCAGAACAAAGTGCTTTGTCAATATCTGTGCACTAAAGTACGAATGTGGCAGGTGTCATTGGGGAGGGGTATGTAAGTATGCCCATGCCAGGACGCTCCCCTACACCTTACCTTCATCATTGACCTTGTTGCTGCTGCTTGGTTGGCCACCCTTGATGTTCAAGGGTCTTTTTTTTGCTTTTAACTTTTATTATTATTTTTTTGATTGAAAAGTCAAATTTACAGAGAGAAGAAGAGACAGAAAGAAACATCTTTCGTCTGCTGGTTCACTCTCCAAGTGGCTGCAATGGCTAGAGCTGAGCTGGTCCAAAGTCAGGAGCTTCTTTTGGGTCTCCTACATGGGTGCAGGGTCCCAAGGCTTTGGGCCATCCTCCACTGCTTTCTCAGGTTACAAGCAGGAAGCTGGATGGGAAGTGGAGTATCTGGGATATGAAACAGTGCCCACATGGGATCCTGGTGCATGCAAGGCCAGGACTTTAACCACTAGGCTGTCATGCCAGGCCTGTTCCAGGGTCTTAGACTTCTCTACAGGTTCTCTGGTAGCCTTGGATTCAGCTTTCCTCTTTCCTCATGTTTGGCAACTTCCCTGCTGAATAGCCATACCCACCTTCTGGCTGCCCACTGCTTGGAACTGCTTGGATTTCTCTTGGCATTCTGGGTGGGGACCCTGGAGATGGCCTGCATATGCCATCCTGGAATATGACACATCAGAAGTTCTCCCAAGGGGGCAGCAATGCATAGTTCAGTATCATTTCTGTATGAGGAAGGTGGTGCGAGGGATCTTTTTGCTGCCTATATTGGAGAGGTGTGGTGGTGGCACTCATGATCATTAGAAAATGACAGTGGCTCCCCTGAGTAGCCACTGAGTGCTGTGTGGTGCAGCCCCACCAGCTGCACATCACTAAAGCTGTAGCCCACTGAGCCATAGACGGGACAGGTCACTTTTAGGGTTTCAGTATTTGTTGATTTATTTCAGAGGCAAAAAGACAGAGAGAGGGAGAGGGAGATTCCATGTACTGGTTCACTTTCCAAATGCCCACAATGGCTGGAGTTTGGTCGGGGCTGAAACCAGGGGCTGTTTAACTCAATCTAGGTCTTCCGTGCGGTTGACAGGGATCCAATCACTTGAGCCATCACTGCCGCCTCTCAGGGTTGGTATTAGCAGGAAACCAGTGAGGGAAGTGGAGTCAGAGCCAGAATCAAACCCAGGAACTCCAATGTAGGAGACGGATGTCTTAAGCAGTGTTCCAGCAAGCGGACCAGATAGTCGCTGCTGAATGGGTCACTTCCGCAAAGTCACACAAGCCATTAAGAGGCTGGGCAGGGGAGGAGTTGAGGGAGACTGCGTGAAAGTTCAAGGGTTGATGCTTCCCAGAGTTCAAGTTCTTTTTTATTTCCCTTAAGGACCTTCCTAGACACTGGTCTGGGTCTTCGTGAAGGTAGGGCTCCACGGTGGCATTCTGGTACCTTCTTTTCTGCTTTATACCTGACTGGGGGGCTACCCCTGCTCAGGCTAGCTGAATGTTGTTGCTCTAGGAAATGTGACTAACGTTGGTCCCTCTAGAGGGGACAGTGTTCAAGTATGGAAAACTCGAAACCAGGAGAGTGTTTGTAAATGTTCGTAGGGATCTTTACCACTTAGGGTAGTTTCTAGGGCCCCGTGCTTGGAAACTAGAGTGCACAGCAAACACGTGCAGGCTGGCCGGTTCAGGAACGGAGAGGTGAGGCTGAGGATCCAAACCAAACCCCAGCGGCAGGCAAGGCCTGAGATCGGCGGGTTGCCAGCCACCTTGGATTCTTGCAGTGGCAACCCAGAGTGGGGGAAAAAAATAGATGACCGTGAGTGCAGGAAGCTCTCAGGCTTGCTTGGAAATGCACGTGGAAAGCAGTTTTATATCCCAGCCAATTTCTCCATCATCTTTTGCAAATCTTGGGCTGTTCAGGTCCCTGGGGGTTTGGGTAATAAAACGGGATGGTTAAAGGCCATGTTTGTGCATTAACGAATCTCACTATGCAGACTGGGCTTGAGCATTATGTAAATGTTTACTGTAATTAAGAGATGAAGTTGTCAGGGGGCAGTGCTTTTGGGCGGCTGGTTGGGAGTTCTGGCCATGAATAGCTGAGGAGGAAGAGGAAGGAGAAGAGAGAAGAACAGGTGAAAGTGGGTCCAAGATGTGTGGCCAAGCCTGGAATTGGCTGCCTGGTTTGTCTCCCTGTGCCTTTTAGCCTATAATGTCATGGAGGGCAGGAACCATCTGGGGCAGGGAGGCAGGTGTGGGCTCACTGTGTGTGCCTGCTTGCGTGTAACTATCTTGGGCTGACAAGTGGGATTTCTGTTTATCCCCAAAATGGGGTATGAGAAATTTGGGAACCCATATTTGTTACAATGAGTGGGGAACAGAGTAGTGGGGGATGGTGAATTTCAGTTTTGAAGAAAATTGAAATACACAGAAAAATAAAATGCTATTAAAATTAAAGAAGGACTTTGTCGGGGCCAGTGTTGTAGTGTACCACGCACCCCAAATCGGAACAAAGCTTCATGTTCTGGCTGGTTGGTCTGCTGCCAAACCTGGCACCCGAGAAAGCAGTAGAAGGTGGCCCAAGTCCTTAGGCAACTGCCACTCGCATGCAAGACTGGGTGGAGGTCCTGGCTCCAGGCTTCTGTGGTCATTTGGGAGTGAACTAGTGGCTGGAAGATCTTTCTCTTTCTTGTCTTTCAGAGAACTGAATAATTTTTAAAATAAGAAAAAAAAAATTCTGTTGCAGTAGAATGAATACAAAATTGCCCAGACTTCATGTGTACAATTTGATGTTTTAACAAACACACACACTCGGAAACTATTACCACAATCAAAACAGTAAAGAAATTCATTGTTCCCGACTTTTCTGCCAGTCCCCTTGGGGTCTGTCCACAGCCTGCCTCTTCCAAGCAACCACTGTAGAGGGGTCTGTGATGTGTGCAGTTGCCTAGCTGTGGCCTCACACAGTTTGGGATTTTTGGGGGCCACCTTTTACTGCTTTCCCATGCTACAAGCAGGGAGCTGGATGGGAAGTGGAGCATCTGGGATATTACTAATAGCTCCTTTTTCATTTTATCTATGCCTGCTAGTGAGTGTGTGTGGGGGTGGGTTTTAATTGAAACCTATATGCACTTTTTTTTAAAGATTTATTTTATGTTTATAGGAAAGGCAGATTTAGAGAGAGGAGGAGAGACGAAGATCTTCCATCTGCTGATTCACTCCCCAAGTGACCGCAATGGCCGGAGCTGAGCCGACCCGAAGCCAGGATCCAGGATCCAGGAGCTTTTTTCGTGTCTCCCATGTGCGTACAGGGTCCCAAGGCTTTGGGTCGTCCTCAACTGCTTTCCCAGGCCACAAGCAGGGAGCTGGATGGGAAGTGGAGCATCTGGATACGAACTAGCGGCCAAATGAGATGCTGGCTCATGCAAGGCAAGGATTTAGCCACTAGGCTATCGTGCCGGGCCTGGAGCCTGCATACTCTTTCAAACTTTCCATGGTACATAGATGTGTAGGCATGGGTAAAAACACAGCAAGTTGTACATGCAAGACTTTTGTGTTTGCTGTGGGCCATTTTTTTCCTCAGTAGTGCTATGTCCTGATACATTCATTTTAAGTGGAAAATGTTGCAAGTTGAAAATATAGTTAAACCACCAAAGCGATTGAGCATTTTAACCTCAGCTTAGCCTCTCCTAACACTTACTTGAAGCACTTATACTAGTTGGCAGTTGGGCCAAACCATTTAGCCCCAAACCTGCTTTCTAATAAGGTGCTGAATGTCTTATGTGGTTCACAGGATACAGTACTGAAAGGGAAAACCAAAACTGTTGCATGGGTTCTGCTCTTGTACCCTTGTAAAGTTGAATAAATTGGCGATTGAATCATGGCAGTTCAGGAAACGTCTTACAATAAAAGACCGCACAGAGAGAGAAGATTCCCTTGACATTGACACCTCATCTAGTTGGATCCTCGAAATGACCTTCCCAACCAAGTCAGGGACCCAGCTATGACACATAGACCCCCCCCTTTTAAAAAATATTTCATTTTATTGGAAAGGTAGATTTGCAGAGAGAAGGAGAGACAGTGAAAGATCTTCTATCTGAAGATGGCTACAATGGCCAGAGTTAAGCCAATCTGAAACCAGGAACCAGGCGCTTCTTCTGAGTCTCCCATGCGGGTGCAGGGTCCCAAGGCTTTGGGCCATCCTCCGTTGCTTTCGCAAGCCACAGGCAGGCAACTGGATGGGAAGTGGGATCCCTGGGACATGAACCGGCACCCATATGGATGCTGGCACTTGCAGGTAGAGGATTAGCCTGTTGAGCTACTGCATTGGGCAAATAGGTTCTTTTAGGAAGGCTTGCTGGGAGGTGGTGGCAAGGTGAGGACTGGTAGGTGTGGCTCACATCCAGAAAGGCAAGCTGGGACCCCAGGTTGGTGCCAGTGCACGTGAATCATCCAGTTTCCTAGATCCTGGAAAAATTGTACCCTGGGCCTTTTTTTTCCCAAAGATGTTCTTTGAAGTCTTCAAGATGAAAGCTTTCAAGCCGCAGCCATGCCCCACTGCAAAGGAGGTGGCAGCCTACTCCTGGCCACAGCTTGAGAGCTGTGGGGTAAGGCTTAGGGTACTGCTGTGGCTCACCTTGTAGAGACAAACCCCAGAGCCTGATGCCTTCCCAAACACCTGGGCGACAATGGCTTGGATCTCTGCCCTCTGCCTTATGCCTTGGCCAAGTCCACACTGACATTACGGTATACCCGGATCAGGAGTTCCACTCCAAGGCTTCAACTTGCCACCACCCAGGGGCGTTTGGAAATGAGTCTTTGTGGTTTCAGTGGTCACAGCATTGGGGGCAGGAGGGCTCTTTCAGGAGTTAGTGGCCAGAGATCATCTTGTGCTATGCAGGAGCACCCTCGCCCCTGGCAAATAGTAACAACGCCAAGGTTGAGGAACAGGTTGCATCTGATAATTGAGTTAGTTGACTGCTTAGGTGGTAGATCTTTCTGTTCTGGCAGTATCTCAAACTCAGGCTAGCAAGTCCATCAAAGCCTTCCGATTGTGTTGGTTGCATTCAGAGTGCACTGCCGCTGGTGACGATGAAGTGTGTCTGGAATAGCAGCAACACGCTAAAACACTTGGAGCAGCAAATCCTTCCCACCTAAGAGGTTGCACTTAGTCCTTGCCCTGCTTCTAAAATTCTCCAACCTTGGAGGCGTCGTATTAGAGATGTTTAAAGAAAAGCGTTGATAGCAAAAGCGGTAGAGAAGTATCTCTTGCTGTGATTTAGCTGAGATGCTCTCTTTCTGACAATTGGTTTTTGCACCTGATATGTCAAGTGAATCTAAAGTTGCTTGGCTGGCGTTGGCGTGGAGCTCGAGGGGAGCAGAGCTGCGGGAGTACTGGTCGGGGTGACCCGAGCAGGTCTGATGACGGTGCAGAGAAGGGAGCTGCAGTTTTCTGATATTAAATATTAATGCTGGGTATTAATAATGAAGGCTGCCAGATCCTCTCGCCGTGTTGCTGAGCGCGTTTCTCCCCAGCCCGTGAGTCCAGCAGGCCCTGAGCCCTCCCGCTGTCAGAGCCATGAGACCAGAGCCGCCTGTTCTGGAACGTCAGAAAAGGTACAGAAAACAAGTCTTGAGGGTCACCCTGAGAGGCAAGGCCCGCAGGCTGGCCTGGGCCACAGTGCAGCACCAGGCTTCCCCATTCATTGTCTTCCCTGTAGGCTGGCCGCCTGGAAAGCAGCCGGGTGCAGGCAAAAGCAGGAGGTGGATGTGCAGGGTGGAATGGACTGTGAGGCTGGACAGGAGGAAATCGCTTCCCTGTGCCAGGTCCTGGGGCCAGGCTTCTGGTCTCAAGGACTACCACGGACGCTTATTGCCTGGGAGAAATTGGGTGCTACCCGCACGTCTCCAGGCCGACTCCCCATCCTCACCCCTTTATGCCCGTGTCTCAGCTATAAACTTCCTCATCTGGCTATGAAGGCCTGCGGCTGGTGAAGGGAGTGGTAATGGCCTTGCCACATTAGACTCTGTCCATGCACACCTTGGGCAGACAGCGACTAGCCATGCAAATCTGAGTTCCACAGCCCCTTGTCCTACCTGGCTGCCTCCAACTTCCTTGCATGCTCTAGGACATGTGTATGCATGTGCACATGTGTGCCAGACTAGCTTCCGGCCTGCTTAGCTCTGGTGGTGCTCTGAACCAGGAAGGCCAAGGCAAACTTGAACTTACATCCAGGGAGCTGGGCTGGCTGAAGTCTTTGCTTGGAGCTGGAATAATTCAACAGCCACTGATGTCTCAGGCAATGGAAGGTTCAGAGAGACCAATGTAAAAGGAGTGGCATGATTGCTCAACTGGCTAATCCTCCACTTGCAAGCACCAACATCTCATGTGGGCACTGGTTCATGTTCCAGCTGCTCCACTTTCCGTCTAGCTCCCTGCTTGTGGCCTGGGAAAATAAGAAGAGTCCAGTATGAAACAGACCCATGCTACACACTCTGCTGGTGGCCTGAGTGGGTGCTCATTTTGCTTGCATTTGCTAATTAAAGCGCGGTCCTGTTTGGTTAGTTTCTTTTTTACCTCTGTCCCTAACCCCAGTGACCATGAGGGCCGTGGCCATTGTCATTGAAGGACGTGATCACCTGCCCGGGCCTCTGCAATGGAGCATGAAGGTTTTAGCCAGGCTCACTCCCAGCCCAACAACTCCCTCATTCCTGCCCGCCTTTGCCCCAGGAGAGGGCGAGCTGGCGGAAATGGAGGAAGTGGCAGGGTCCGCAGCCGCCATTAGTGGTACTAATTAATCAGGCTTGTGGTCACCTTGCACCTTTCCTGTGAGGCTGTCCAGGTGCAGATGATAATTAACTAGGTCTCCCGCCCCTCGCGTGGGGTGTGGACAGATCTGTGGTCCTGGAGGGCTGCGTTCCCTGTGTCAGGCCACGGGGCAAGGTTCCCATGGTAGTGGTGAAGAAAGCAGAGACATGCCTGAGCTGTGGCTGTTGCGGAGGCCCGGGGCACAGGGATAGCCACTCAGCAGCAGTACCCAGGGGCATCATTGCAAGAGCAGGTGCGTGGTCCCTCCCCTCAAGCTGCCCCCAAGGTCTTGCGGAACTCTCCTGTCAGCCAGGGGAACGCAGTTGTTGGGGTTGCACCCAGTTCTTCCATGCTGCACAAATGTGGCCAGGCATGGCTGAGTCCTTCTGTGGGGGATGGGGAGGGGTGGACAGCCATTCAGAACAAGGGAAATGTTCTCGTCATGGGTAAGGAGTAATGGGTTCTGGAATTCCTCCTCGAGGAGTATCATGGAGATATCTAGGCAAGACCAAAAAGAAAAATAAAGAAGGATTTTTTTTTTTCTCATTTTGCTAGCTAGCTGCCCACCTTGGAGATGGCAGAGTGAGGAGGTTAGCTAATAATATGCAAAGGCTTTCTGGAGATTACTTTATTAAAAAAAAAGATTTATTGGGCCCGGCGGCGTGGCCTAGCGGCTAAAGTCCTTGCCTTGAAAGCCCCGGGATCCCATATGGGCGCCGGTTCTAATCCCGGCAGCTCCACTTCCCATCCAGCTCCCTGCTTGTGGCCTGGGAAAGCAGTTGAGGACGGCCCAAAGCCTTGGGACCCTGCACCCACGTGGGAGACCCGGAAGAGGTTCCAGGTTCCCAGCTTCGGATAGGTGCGCATCGGCCCGTTGCGGCTCACCTGGAGAGTGAATCATCGGACAGAAGATCTTCCTCTTTGTCTCTCCTCTATGTATATCTGGCTGTAATAAAATGAATAAATCTTTAAAAAAAAAAGATTTATTTATTTTTATTGGAAAGTCAGATATACAGAGAGGAGCAGTGACAGAGATCTCCCATCTGCTGGTTCACTCCCCAAGTGGCTGCAACGGCCGGAGCTGAGCTGATCCGAAGCCAGGAGCCTCTTCCAGGTCTCCCACGTGGGTGCAGGCTCCCAAGGCCTTGAACCCTCTTCCAGGTCTCCCATGTGAGTGCAGGGTACCAAGGCTTTGTGCCATCCTCTACTGCTTTCCCAGGCCATAAGCAGGGAGCCGGATGGGAAATGGGGCTGTTGGGATATGAACCAACAGCCATATGGGATCTTGGCACTTACAAGGTGAAGACTTTAGCCACTAGGCTACCGTGCTGGCTGGGCCCTTTCTGGAGGTTTCTAATAAGTGCTTCTGGCCATGGCCCAAGAGTTGGGGGAGGTCCCAGCAGGGGGACAGAGACACACCACGAATGATGAGAATGTTTCTCTCATGCTAAAGTTCTCAACTCGTAACAAACTTGTTTGCCCGGATGTGCACTTTTGGGAAAGAGACAGTGGCTTGGGTTCAGCATCTACTTCAATTCCCTATAGACAGTTGTCCATTTCTCCAGAATCCCTTGCAGCTAGGGTACCGGGTATGAGGAGGTTCAGCCAATCAGATGTTCCCAAATGTTCTTATGTGAAACTTGACCTTAAATCTGAGATAGAGAGAGATGCATTTTGTCAAACTGGCAGTGGTGGCTTGACATTGGGTAATGACTTCTTTAGTGTGGCAAGGGTAGCTGCACACTTTTGAGTGATGCGGCTTTGGGGCACTTCGTTGTAAGCTTAGCCTACAATGGCCTACTTCAGCTCTCCAAATAATAGACTCTCTCTCTTTTTTTTTTTTTTTTTACAATTTACAACATCATGAAGTTAATTGACATGGTATTGAGTGACCCATACAAATAATAGACTCTTTTTTTTTTAAAGATTTATTCATTTTATTACAGCCAGATATACACAGAGGAGGAGAGACAGAGAGGAAGATCTTCTGTCCGATGATTCACTCCCCAAGTGAGCCGCAACGGGCCGATGCGCACCTATCCGAAGCTGGGAACCTGGAACCTCTTCCGGGTCTCCCACGTGGGTGGCAGTGTCCCAATGCATTGGGCCGTCCTCGACTGCTTTCCCAGGCCACAAGCAGGGAGCTGGATGGGAAGTGGAGCTGCCGGGATTAGAACCGGTGCCCATATGGGATCCCAGGGCTTTCAAGGCGAGGACTTTAGCCGCTAGGCCACGCCGCCGGGCCCAAATAATAGACTCTTAATACCCCACAAGGAATCTGTCCCTTTCAACAAACTACATTAAATTCCATTCTCTGGACTTGACCTCTTACCCCTGACACTTCTGTTTTTTCATGATCTCTCTATCTCATTGGCTGCATTCTACCTTCCCCCCCACAAAGATTTATTTATATTGGAAAGGCAGATTTAGAGAGAGAGAAGGAGAGACAAAGATCTTCCATCCTCTGGCTTACTCCCCCAAGTGGCCTCAACGACCGGAGCTGATCTGATCTGAAGCCAGGAGCCAGGTGCTTCTTCTAGGTCTCCCACATGGGTGCAGGATCCCAAGGTTTGGGCCGTCCTCGACTGCTTTCCCAGGCCACAAGCAGGGAGCTGGATGGGAAGTGTAGTAGTTGGGACATGAACCGACTCTGTTATGGGATCCTGGCATGGTCAAGGTGAGGATTTAGCCACTGAGCCATCTCGCTTGGCCCTACCTTCCTCCTTTGTAAAATGAGAGGTGCCACTTCTTTGGTATTTGCATCAAAGGCTACTTCTTAAAGTCGTTGTGGGAAAGAAAAGGTTTCCACGGGAAAGTGAGTTTGGAGTCAGCATCACTAAAAGGTTTCATTATTACAGGGCTTCTTAGGCAGTTTTAAAATTAATTGCATTATTTATTTGAAAACAGCAAGTGTGTGTGTGTGTGTGAGTGAGAGAGAGAGAGAGAATCTTCCATCCAATAGTTTACTCCCCAGATGCCCAGGAACTCCATCTGGATCTTTCACTTGGGAGTGCAGAGGCCCAAGCTCTCAGGTACGGCACTGCTTTAGCACTCTTGTGCGTGCCAGTCCACTCTGTACTTTGGTTTCTAGAAGGTACTGAGAGCAGGTCTGATTGGAACTGGAGTTGGAGTGAGTGGGTGAGTAGTTAGCTGAGCTAATCTGAAGCCAGGAGCTTCTTTCACGTCTTCCACGTGGGTAAAAGGTCCCAAGGCTTTGGGCCATCCTCAACTTCTTTCCCATGCTGCAAGCAGGGAGCTAGCTGAATGGGAAATGGGGTCATTGGGGCTATTCAAATGGGATCCCAGAGCACGCAAGGCAAGGACTTTAGCCACTAGGCTACCGCGCCGGACCCAGAGCCCCTTTATTTTTTTCGGACTCCAATCCCTCAGCAGCCCCGCCTGCCTTCCCTTAGGCGCGGTGGAAGTGCTTCCTGTTTATGCCTCTGTGTCTTGAAAACCCAGAACTCTCTGGAAAGGTGGGGCTTCCGCCTGTCAGCATGGTGGTGGTGGGGTGTGGGTGTGGCACAGTTTTTATCAACTACCCCCCTCACTCTAGCCCCCTGGTAAAAGTCCAGCGGTGGCTTTGTAGTGTGTGTGGGGGTGGGCTCAGGGACACCCCGGGGAGACACATCAATTTGGCCTTGTTAAGAAAACCTGCTGGGATATAAGGAGTAAGGGTGATCGTGTTACCAAGAGCAGCTGGGGCCAGACAGAGAGCTTGCCCAGGGTGGGGGTGGGGGCTGAAGCCGAGCAAGCCCCCTCCCCCACAGGGGACGCCTTTCCAGTCCTGCAGCCAGGGGAAGCGGAGACTGAGGTCAAACACCTTTCCCCCTTTCTGGGTGGGAATCACCTGGGACGTGATGGGGATTTTATCGGAAATATACACAGCAGCATTGGGGCACGGGGTTGGGGGGAGGCTGTGTCCCACCCAGAAAATCCTTTGCGTGCAATTATAATTTATGGATGTATTTTATATACTCCCCCCCACTCCTTTTTTTTTTTTTTTTGTGATGGTGGTGGTTGAATTTATAATTTTCCACAGGGGCCACATGCTATTGTCAGGAAAAAAGTGACACACACAAAAAGACTAGAGGGTACATTTTAGAGAAATCATTGTTTTGGATTTCAATAGAATCCTAGTCTTAGAAAACAGAAAGTTTAGAGAGAAAGATTGAAAGGAAGGGCGTGAAACTGCGATCCGAGTTTATCTTTCTGAAAATATGGTTGGTTAATTATTGTTATTATTATTTTTATTTTTACATTTTCGAAAGGAACGCTTTCCTTTTGGACATTAGGAGTGGGTAGTTGAAAGTGAATGTGTTTTTAGTCCTACCTTTATGCGTTCAAGAAAGAGATAGGGAGACCCTGTTCAGCAGAATGCCTTGATTGGCAACGAGGCTTCCACGGAGAAAGCAAACATCAGGAGTTTAAAAATGACTCTCTCGTAAAGGGGGCAGCTGTTGGGTTGCACATGGGAGAGACCCGGATGAAGCACCTGGCTCCTGCCTTCCACTTGATCCCCTTTGGGGAATGAACCAGAGGATGGAAGGTGTCTGTCTTTCCCTCTCTGTCATTCTGCCTTTCACAAAAACAACAAAAAAATTTAAAGCAGTTTTTGGAGAAACAGGGTTTATGTTTTTTCCATGACTGTTTTAAAGGAACCCCCCCCCCCCCATGCTAGCAGCCTACACCTGACCTCCCGGACTTACCAGATGCATAACTTGTTGTCCTGTAGGGGGCTTAGTCTGAGGCACTTGTCCATAGCAGTGCGTCCTGCCTGAAACCATAGCAGAATTCAAATTGGAGGAATCAGAAGTGGCTGTCTACAGGAGACCTGGGACGAAGGTCAGAGGGGGCAGTGCAAAGGCCCTGAGACAGGATGTGGAGAGACCCAGCGATAGATGCAGGTGGGAGGACAGCCCAAGCGAGTGTCAGGACCCTCGACCATGCGGCCCTTCATCAGTGGGGCTCCAAGTTCCGGTGGCTGTAGATGCACGCCCTGGTCCCCTCACCCTTGCAGCCATCCCATTCATTCCTGGCTCCCCTTTACTGGGGTTTTAAAGGCCTTGGTTGTGGCTATTTTTCTTTTTTTTAAGGTTTATTTATTTTTATTGGAAAGGCGGATATACAGAGAGGAGGAGAGACAGAGAGGAAGATCTTCTGTCGGATGGTTCACTCCCAAGCGGCCGCAATGGCTGGAGCTGAGCCAATCTGAAGCCAGGAGCCAGGAGCTCTTCCGGGTTCACTCCCAAGCAGCCGCAACGGCTGGAGCTGAGCCAATCCGAAGCCAGGAGCCAGGAGCTCTTCCGGGTTCACTCCCAAGCGGCCGCAACGGCTGGAGCTGAGCCAATCCAAGGCCAGGAGCTAGGAGCTCTTCCGGGTCTCCTACGCGGGTGCAGGGTCCCGAGGCTTTGGGCCGTCCACTACTGCTTTCCCAGGCCACAAGCAGGGAGCTGGGAAGTGGGGCCCCCGGGATTAGAACCGGCGCCCATATGGGATCCTGGCGTGTTCAAGGTGAGGACTTTAACCACTATGCTATCGCGTCGGCCCCGGGTTGTGGCTATTCTGAATGAGAAAGTGAAACAAACCTGCAGACCCAGGCCTAGAGAAGGGTGCAGGGGTAATGACAACACCAGGCCTCAAACTGCAGCTGCACCGGCCAATGAGATGGGGGCGGCTCATGGGTTCAGTGCTGAGCCAGCAAGCGAGCGTCATCCTGCCTGCCTCCCTCAGGCCGCCACCCTATGCTCCTGGGAACACAGACGCCAACCTCATCAGGAAAGGCCGTTGATTCACCTTTGCCTTTTGGGAGTTGGAAGTCCCCAAGAAGGTACAGCCCTGTTGCTGCATCATGTGGTGAGAGCACGCATGTCTCTCTCTGTGGCTGCTTTCCGTTGTCTCCTCTTTGAAAAATGCTGATGTATACATTTGAAAGGTAGAGTGCTGGAGAGAGGTCTTTAATCCACAGGTTCACTCTCCAAATGGCTCCAAAGGCTGGAGCCAGGAGCCTGGCGCTTCTTCCGGGTTTCCCATGTGGGTACAGGAACTCCAACAACCTGAGCCGTCCTCCACTGGTTTCCTAAGCCCTGCCTCCACCTGGCATGGTCGGATGAAATCTGCAGCCTGTTGGGAGCGTGAGCTTGGGAAGGGGCATTCAAGCCTTGCCTGAGTGTAGCACCACAGCAGCTTCCTTCTGACAGTGAACTTGGCTGTGAATCACCTGCCCTGCCACAGCTCCTGGGACTCCCTGGCAGCTGACTTGCCTTACTCAATGCCTGAGCTGTCTGTCTTGAGCGCTGGGATCCTCACATCTATACTGGAATCTGGCTGTCTGTTCGCATATAGGCTGAATAAATATTATGTCTCATGTGCATACACACGACCACGTTCCAACAGTGTGGCTGTGGTGAGGGGCAGATATGTCATGGGCAAGCCTTCCAGAATTTCCAAATTGCTTTATACCGTTTGGCCTGGTTGGGGCTTGGAGAGGCAGCAAAAGCAGAACTTACTAGACCTCATGAGAAGCCGGGCCTGGGCTTGCACAGGAGAAGGGTGGGGGAGGGGCATTCTGAGCATGATCCTCACTGCCCCCCATCCTCCCACCCCCCCCCAAACAGTGTCTATGGGCCTATGTGTCAAGGCAGGCAGCATCTGTCTTGCGGAAGGGTGTTCTTGATGTACTGGTTGCTTCTCCGAGGTTAACAGCAAGCAGCCTGGCACCTCTGTAGGCCCCAGTTCCTGACTGGCAAGTGCAGGTTGTAGACGGGGGCCCCGGGGCTCTGGCCCAAGGCTTAGCCATGTCCTTGGAGTGGGCTGAGTCTCTACCAGTTAGCCCAGCTTGCAGCGAGGTTGGGCAGGCTCCTGTTCCAGGGGATCCACGCCCATCTGTCTCGTTCACTCTGCAACCAAAATTCCTGTGCAGGGTTTGGCGGCGTCAGAGCGACTCAAGTAGCTGGCGCTACCCGTGAGATCCCATGCTTTGGCTGAAATGCCCTCTTCCATGTTTATTACATACCTGTGTTTGTTTTTTGTTTGTTTTTTTTTAAAGATTTATTTTATTTCCATTACAAAGTCAGATATACTGAGAGGAGGAGAGATAGAGAGGAACTGGAGCTGCCGGGATTAGAACCAGCGGCCATATCGGATCAAGGCGAGGACCTTAGCCACTAGGCCACACTGCCGAGCCCCATACCTGTGTTTGTTACAGCTGTGTCTGAACATTGGGCTGGCCTAACATGGTAGGCACTGCAGCCTGGCTGTACACACTGGTCTTGTTCTATTAGAAAGGCCAGGAAGCATCGCTTCTTGGCCATTTGGCTAAGATCAAGCGTAGAAAGGCCAGAAAGCAGAAATGTGTGATCTCCCAGACTCCTTTGCAGCTGGTGGTGCCCATGGGACTCTCAGATCTGGCCAGCTGGATGTAGTAGAACCAGCAGGCCAAGAATGAGAGACTTCTCTCCCTTCTCCATTGTCCTCCACGTGTGGATTTTTTCCTCATGATCACAGCATAGCTGCTGCACCCCCAGTCATCAAGTCTGCATTGCAGATAGGAAAGCAGGGGCAGGGAGGAAGGCAGGAAAGAAGGGCATGCCAGTTGAAATGGTCATTTGTCCAAAGCTCCCTCAAAACCCCCGCTCAGGGGCTACTGGCAGCAAATGGAATCAATGGCCTGTGGCATGGGCACACAGTGGACACTGCGCCAACTCCCAGAATCCACGGTGAGCAAGAAAGCCAGAGGTGGGCATGCACTGCTGTGACCACAATGCTGTCTCCTGTACACTTGAGTATGGGACCCCAGTCCCAAGTGTGTTGGTCTTGGGAGGTGGGGCTCTTCAGATGTGGTGAAGGGGGTAGAGGCCTTCATCAAAGAGACACCAAAGGGACCAACATTGTGGCACAGTGGGTTAAGCTGCTCCTAGTGACACAAACATTCCCAGATCACAGCACTGATTTGAGCCCCGGCTACTCCACTTCCCATCCAGCTCCCTGCTTGTGGCCTGGGAAAGCAGGTGAGGACAGCCCAAAGCTTTGGGACCCTGCACCCGCGTGGGAGACCCAGAAGAGGTTCCTGGTCCCGGCATCGGATTGGCGCGTACTGGCCCGTTGCGGCTCACTTGGGGAGTGAAACATCGGATGGAAGATCTTCCTCTCTGTCTCTCCTCCTCTCTGTATATCCGGCTTTCCAATAACAATAAAATCTTTAAAAAAAAAAAGATTTATATATTTTACATGAAGGTGTAGTTACACACACAGAGAGAGAGAGAGATCTTTCATCTGTTGGTTCACTCCCCAATGGGCTGCAATACCCAGAACTGAGCCAATCCAAAGCCAAGAGCCAGGAGATTCCTCTGGGTCTCCCACATGGGTGTAAGGACCCAAGGACTTGGACCATCCTCAACTGCTTTCCCAGGCCATTAGCAGGAAGCTGGATGGGAAGTGGAGCTGCCGGGATTAGAACCGGCGCCCATATGGGATCCCGGGGCGTTCAAGGCGAGGACCTTAGCCGCTAGGCCACGCCCCGGGCCCAAAATATATAAATCTTTACAAAAGAGAAAGAGAAAGTGCAACAAAGGAGCTTGATCTTGTGCAAATGCAGAGGGAAGGCAATCTATCAAGCCGAACAGGCACTTCGCAGACTCTCACTTGCAGGCACCTTGATCTTGAACTTTCCAGCTTCCAGAACTGTAAGCAATAGGTTCCTGTGGTTTATGAATGACCTAGTGTTGGGTGTTCTGTTATAGCTGCTGGAAAACATGAAGGCAAGCACATCCTGTCATATTTTGTTGATGCCAAGTTCAAAACCAAGGCACAGCTAGTTTCTGGTAACCAGGAGAATGGTTATCTGCGAGAAGCTGGGCTGGTCTCCCAAAGGATGCCCGAGGCTTGCGTGCAGCTCCAGCCGCCATCCTCTGCTTCTCGCACCACAGGCTGGTTTCACAGGTGTCAGCTCCTTCTGTGAGCTGTCCAAAATTGTCTACTCTTGACCTGCCTGACATCTGGATTTATGTGCTTTCTGCACATTTAGAAAAAAATCTTCCAGTTTGCTGTGTAGAGAAGGGATGTGGGCTGAGGGTAGAGACAGGTCCACCTGTGAGGGAGCAGGTGTCGCTGTCCAGGTGAGCAGGGACACAGGTGGAGGCTTAACGTGATCGCTTACTTGGGCCACAGGTCAGAAAAAGAGGGAGTGGGGAGGGGGAGGGGAGGCAGGTGTGTGTGTGTGGGGGGGATCCACTTGTGGGCTGGGGGGAGTGTTCAGAGGATGAGTGGGGGTGTGGTCCCAGCAGCACCTAGGAGAAGCTGTGGATGGTGACCTGTTCTCCACGGCTGTTGTCCCAGGGCGCCTTCCTCAGAGATGCAGCGTGAGACCAGTTTCCTGACCCGAGCTGGCTTTACTTTCTCAGAGAATTCACCACCCCTTGTTTCTGTTAACCTCTCCTGTTGCCTAAGCAGCCACTGCAAAGCCTGGGGATGGAAAACACGAGTGACACCAAGCACGAATCACACCAAGCATGAGTGACACCGAACACAGGTCACACCAAACATGTTGGGACAGGGTCTTGCTTCTAATCTCCTGTGACTTGGAGACTCAGCTTGGAATAGCCAAAGGCTGGACAGTGACTGGCGGCTAGGGCCTGAAATTCTCTGGGGGCTCCTTCCTTAATGCGTCCATCCCTCTGGGCTGTGGAGACTCTCATGGGCTCAGTTCAGCTGGGACTGTTGACTGGAACCTCCGCCTGGGGTGTCCCGGCTGTCGGGCTTTCCCACAAGCATGGCTGCCTCAGGCAGGCACGTATGCGCTAGTGCAGCCCAGAAGTGCAGTGCCAGTCCTTGTGGGGAGTGAACAGAAGCTGCCCAGGCTTTGTCAGTTAGCTTTGGGATTCTCTTAGCCTGTCTTGGGCTACTTTCTGAGGTGGAAGTAGTCACAAAGATAACCAGATTCAGTGAGAGGGGAATTGGGATGCCACTGCTCGGTGGAGGATGAGTATTATAGGACTTTGTCCCCAGGTCATTTTTAAAGGTTGATTTATTTTCTTTGAAAGGTAGAGTTACAAAGAGAGAGGAAGACAAATGGCCATGATGGTTGGCATTGGGCTAGGCCAAAGTCAGGAGCGTGCAACTCCATTCGGATCTCCCACTTGGATGCAGCAGCCCAAGTACTTGGTCTATTCTTTGCTGCTTTTCCAGATGCATTAGCAGGGAGCTGGATCAGAAGTGGAGCAACTAGGATTTGAACTGGTTCCCGTATGGGATGCTAACACCGCAGGCAGAGGCTTGACTTGCTGTGCCACAGCACCACCACTGTCCCCATGGCACTCTGACAACACACTTATTTTTTAGAGGTAAAGAGAGTGTGTGCTCAAATAATGATGACAAAGTATAGCATAGTAAGTACATAAAAAGTCTCAGAATCATTTGCTCTCATTGGCAGGTGCTGATGAGTGAATGTGATAGCAACTGTGTGAGTGGCACCTGGAGATGGCTGACAGTGTGGTAAGTGTGTTCATACCAGCATCGCCATGAAGTCTGTGCTGCTTGGTGACACTGGGAGGGCCATGACATCACCAGGCAATAGGCATTTTCAGCTCCATTTTTGTCTTCTGGGGCTGCCCATCACACGCACGATGTTTTGTTGACCCAAGGGTGTTACTTGTCTCTCGGTGGGAAGCGACTTGTGTGTCCAGATGGAGCACTCAGCAGGTGTACCCGGTACCTGGGGCCCAGCTGAGGCGCCTGTAGTCCAGCCCCCTTCCCCTCCCTCCAGAGCTACCTGTTCAGTGTGTGTTACTGGGAGGTGTTGGGGAAGAGAGAATGGTGGAGGGTGGTGGAAAGCCCCATGAATAATTTTAAGCTGATATTAAAATGACAGGATCAGCCCAGCTTTTTCTGAAAGATCATTTCTCGCAGGTGGACAGTAGCCATGCGGGGCAGCCCTGGCAGCCTGGCCTTGCATGCAGTGCTCCACCAAGCTCCCTTCTCAGTCCCTCATTAAGCTGCACGCACGGCTTCTGTGCTGGCTGTGGGGATACAGGCAGGCGGGCGGCAGAGGATTGGGAAGGCAGCATCCCGGGCCTCCTGGGGACCGGCTGGGAGGCTGTTCATCTCTTGGTTTCAGACAGAGGGAGGGCTACACACACAAACACACACACACAAACACACGTCTCACTCCTCAGCTGCCAGCCTATACATTATTAACCCAAATGAACATCTTCCACGGACATGGGGTGGGTGGTGGTGGGGGGAGTGTGGTGCCTGGAGGTGGTTGCAAAGCCTCATGGGATACAGGGTGAGGAGGGTGCAAGATCATCACTGGATAGGGTCACAGGACTCCTCTTCCAATTCTCTGGACTTTGTGTGCAAGTTTAAGATTTTCCATCATCACAAGTTTGGAAACGCATCATCCTCTTCCTCCTGTTAATTTGGTTTCCTCTTCCTCCATGTTCCCTTGCAATAGGTTTTTTTTAAAAAAGCAAGCAAGCAAGCAGCCATCATGCTGGGCACACTGCATCGCAGTAATGTAACAGCAATATCTTTGGCCACCATGTAAGGATAACAGCAAGATTATTTGCAGCTCACACAAGAGGTGCAAGCAGTAATCTTGTTTTTCAACTTATTGTAGTGCCTTAATGGTTGTATATTTTATCCTGAAGCATGGAAAATGAATATTGAAAGTATACACTCCAACACAAAAGCTGTGATTTTTAACATTCAACTTCATGTAGAGTACGAAGGGTCTACTTTCATAAGGCAAGGAGGGAGAATCAACAGTGGGCTATTGGTGGGATTGAAAGAATAGACCCCCAAGCACTGGCATCCAGTTGAGACGACCTGGGGCTCCTAAGACTCAGAGTTAGAGGTTGTGGGGGCAGAGAGTGGCACCAGCATTTCCGCCAAGACCCCCAAGTGGCCTCAGTGACGTCATCTCAGTGTCAGTTCCAACTTGGCTGCCATTTCCAAGATGGCTGCCAGCTAGGGCACAGCCAGGCCTGGAGTCCTGAGGCAGAGATGTGTCTATGAGGCTAGTGAAGTGTTTCTCTCTCTAAAGGACAGATCTCAGAGGCCTATGTCCATGTGTGTGCTCCTAGGGGCTGAAGTAGACGGATGCAATTGAGGCTCTGGCCCTGAAGTTGGTTACACTGGGCCTGTGAGTTCCAGGAAACAGAACATCTTAGGTATGAGGGTTGGGACAGGAGTGTTGAGGCCACAACTGCTGGGGGATGGCTGTGAGGGGGCAGGGCTGTGACTCCTGTTTCTCAAGTGACACCAGGAGTGCGAGCAGAGCTTGGAAGCAAGGGGCTGGGGGCATGGTGGTGGGAAGGGAAGAGATGTTCTGGAATATCCTGAGTACTTTGCACTGTGGGCTTAGGGGCGTGGCACTCCAGGTGCATGCCTCAGCGGGGAGGCTTCTGGTGTGTGCTGGCATATCCCAAGGTCCTTGAATGCCTTGACCGAGACCTGGCAAAGGCCCATGGTCATCCTTGGCCCTGGCTCTGCCCCGCCTGCTCTCAGCAAAACCATTTGTTTCTGAGTACCTCTGGCCCAGCTGGGCCTCCCACAGGAAGGCTGCTGGCTGCTGTAGCTAGCTTGCCAGGCCTCAGATCCCTCCTCTTCCCTTCTCCTCCTGACCCCACTGCATCACTGAGTCACAGCGTGGTTTCCCAATTCTCTGAGCCAAGGGCTCACATCCCTCCTTGGCTGTCCAAGGCTTTCCCTGGGCCGGGCCCCTCTCCCTGTCCACCTCAGGCAGCACTCCAGCCAGCCTTAACTCACCGTTCTTCGCCGCCTGGAACACAGCAGGCATACAGCTCCCATTTACGGCTGTTCCTTCTGCTAAACATACTGCAGCCCGCCATTCTCCCCGGGGTTCGCTTCCCCACCTGTTTACATCTCCATTGAAACTATTCCCAAGCATCATTATATAATTTGTTTACTTTCATCAGAGAGGTGGATTTTTATAGAGAAGAGACGGAAAGATCTTCCATCTGTTGGTTCCCTCCCCAAATGGCTGCAGTGGCCTGAGCTGAGCTGACCCGAGGCCAAGAGCCAGGAGCTTCTTCTGGGTCTCTCCCATGCGGGTGCAGGGTCCCAATGGTTTGGGCCATCCTCAACTGCCTTCCCAGGCTGCAAGCATGGAGCTGGATGGAAAGCGGAGGATGCAGGCACGAGCCAATGCCCATAAGGGATGTCGGTGCTTGAAGGTGCAGGATTAGCCAATTGAGCCATCACAATGGGCTCCAAAGCGGCCTTCCCAAGATGCCATCCAGCTGCTTCATTAGGTCTCGGCCGGTTGCCTATGGCCCTTTATTGGAACAGAAGTTCCAAGCGGGCAGGGACTTTCCATGCATGACTGCATTCCAGGGAGTGTAGAAACAGTCCTGGCCACCCAGGGTCACTCAATAAGCTCTTGGTGAATGAGTAAGTGAGTGAATGACTGAGTGAGTAAGTGAATGAATGGACATGTTCACTCTTGCACTCATGGGCCCTGGGTCTTTGCGTCTTTGCTGGGACTCCTTTCTGCAAGTTCAGATCTGCACATGCCTTTCCTTGTCAGACTCTTGTGAGAGCTGCCCCTCAGGGCCCGCTGCCCCTACACCTTGGGAGCCCTTGGGTTTGGCCCCTCCCTCTCTGTGGAGCTCCCCATTCCGCCTTGTACAGCACCCACCCCTCAATGGCTGATGTGCCCCTGGCTCTTTTCTGGTGCTCCCGCAGGTACCCCTGGTATATATCCCCCCTCTACTCTGCCCCCCCGCCCCCGCTTGCCGGTGTATGCTGGCTGTGGCTCAGGGCTGGAGGGCTGGCCTGGAGGGCCTTGTCTGTAGCTGTCTCTCTGCTGTCTCTTGCTGTGTTCTCCCTTTAGAGGTCTCTGCCAATCTCCTGAATCCAAAATCAATAAGGAAAAGCCCGACAGCCAAGTGTGTGGATTAAAGAAGAATGGGGGTTGCGGGGCTTGAGGGGTGGGAAGCAGGGGGCGGTGAGAAAAATGATAAGAAAGCAAACAAGCATGAAGATGAGCCTGGCTCATCAACTGGTGACCTGTGCCACTTCAGCCCTGCTGACAGCCTGGCCACACCCCTGGCACTCAAGCTGGCAGTCAGCCTGGGCTTTGGTGCTTCTTCCCCTCCGTGGGCACAGCCCTGCCCCGTTGCCTGCTCTGGACTGGGGCCAGTTCCTGGGGCTAGTCAGGCCACCACAGGCTTTCCTCCCCGTTGCTGGGAGTTTATGAAAACTCGCAGAGAAACTTCTGGGTCTTCTGTTCCCAGAGGGCTGAAGGCTCTGCCAGGAGCGGGGAAACCACTCTCGCTATTGACAACAGGCTTGGAGGCCGCGGGAGCTGAGCAACCCAGCAGGGACCTATGGCATTGGTGGCTCTGGGGTTAGCAGTGGCGGCTAGAGGCTTATGAAAAACAGGGTGCGGGAACAGAGGAGACACAGCGGGGAGAGTGAGATGCTGCCCATAGGCCGAAAGTGAGGAGAAGCATCCCACCAATGTCTCCCATTGGTTGCACCTTGAGCGAAGCCACTTGCAAGGGATCCTGGGAAGTGTAGTCCTCCCCCGCCACCTTTCTCAAGCCCCGCCAGAGTCGGACAGGGAATGGATGTGACAGCAAACAGACTATAGATGGATACACACGCCTTGCGGACCACCTTGTGCAGCTGCTGGCTGTCTGCTAAAGCAACAGCCGAGTCCTCAGTGCGACCTCGTCCCTGAGCTGGGGCCTGTTGCTGTTTGCTTGGCTAGCTATCCCCGCCCCCGCCCTGGAGATAGATGTTGCAGGGACTTCTGCTTGTGGCATTCACCCACCTGGATACCCTTTCTCACTCAGCATCCTCTGTCCAGGGTGCTTTTCCTTCCAGCCACACTTGTGCTATCTCACCAGACTTCAATGCCCGGGTGAAATGCCACCGCCTTCACGAAGCCTTCCTGGTCATCCCCCTCCATCCTCGGCCTCCCCCAACCATCAGCATCACCACCACCACGCGTGTGCCCCGCCCCATTCTTTTCTTCCTTCCCGCACTTCCTGCTTTCCTGCCTCGTTTCTCCCTGTAGCTCCGTTATTAATGGGCTTGTCTCGGCTTCCCCATTAGACTGCAGCCTTCCTGAAAAGCTTGTTCAAAATGAAGCTTCCGCAGCAGCCTGTGCTGACAAGGGCTCACCGCACTTTAGTTTAATGAATGAACAAATAAGTCGCAAGCAACACATCAAGCACGTGGCAATGCCCTGTCACTGTAGGTGAATTAATTTGGGCTTTGGCAATCCCTGCCTTGGGGGGAGGGGTGGCGTGTGTGTGTGTGTGTGTGTGTGTGTGTTTGAGAGAGAGAGAGAGAGAGAGAGAGAGACAGACAGACAGACAGACAGACAAGGCCCAGGCAGAAGCAAGGTGCGGAATCATTCAGGGCGGGGAGCAGATGGCCACACTCCGCCTCTTATTGTTCCAGGTTTTTTTTTTTTCTCTCTCTCTTGGAGGGAAAAGAATCCGCCCATGTTTTCATGTTGTTTTCATTGAAATACACCCACAGGCTGTGGGCGAAGCCACTGGCAGGGTGCAGGCAAGGGGGGAAGGTGGCCTGGTCGTTTCTTCCCTGTGGTTGCAGGAGACAGCAGCTAAGCCCCTCCCCCCTCCCGGCAGGCAGCACTTGTCACAGGCTCACCTGTTCCAATGCAGCAGGTCCCCAGAGAGCTGCAGGTGTGCTGCTGAGAGGAGGTGGAGGTGTGAGGCCCAGGTGTGAAGTGAGGGTCCACTGGAAGGAGGAGACGTTTGGGTTCCCCCAAGCCGCAAGCTTAAGCGACCTGAGCTAAGTCACACAGCCCTTCTTTAGCAGTTGCTAGGAGGTTCGAACCTCATTTGGCTGCCTCCACATTCAGTGGACTTAGGGCGGCTGCCTGCCACAAGCCTTTCCGCGCTTTGTGGGTCCCTGCAGCACGCTGGGGACACGTGGCTCCCACTGAATTCCCACTTGAACCTGTCCTCCCCTGCCCTGCCCCGCCCTGCCACCCTCCCCCCCTCCGTTTGGGGGGGCGGGCCCTGTTTGGCTGATTCTGTCCTGTGCTGTTTATAAAGCTGTGTCAACTTGGGGTGTGGACGGGAGTGACCTGTGCTGTCTAAACAAACTGTGAGCTTCTGGCAGCCTGCCCGCCCATCCACCCGAAGGTCTGCCTGGGAGTGTGTGACATCTCCAGCCTGCGGGAGTCACCCGGTTAGAACCTTTGGGCGTCACTCCTTGTGAGAGCCCTGCACTGTGAACACAGGTCCTAGCTCTCTTGGGCACTACATGGAGCCAAGGCTGGTTAGTTTCTGACATGTGACATGCCCATGGCTCATCGGGGGCTGCATGTTGCCTCCCAAACTCCCCGAAACCCACTCCCCAGTCCTGCCTGCCTGCCCTGTGGCCCTCCCTCCCTGCTCTTCTCTCTTTCTCCTTCATTTTCTCTTAATCCCCGGGACCTGTAAGGAGGTGGTGGGAAGGGGGTTGGGGGAATCCCAGGCGATTTTCCATACCAGAAACCACAAGGAATTGGCATATTGGAGCAAAATGAAGGCCTGCTTATTTCTTTCCAAGGCTCTGGCCCCAAATAATACAACTTTGGTTTTTCACCCTGAGCTGTTGTTTGAATGAGCCGGCTTAAGTCTGTCATTTTCAACAGCTTTTCAAATGACACAGAAATGATACTATTTTTAGGTCAAACGCCTGGTAGAAGTTGGCATTTTAAGGTTGGGCTATGTGTGAAAACATCCACAGGCAAACACGTGAGTTCTCTGTTTTTCCCAAACAATAAATAAGAGGTGCCTCCTTCGTGGAGTCTCGTGCGTGGTCTTGCTCCTCTCAGGCTGGCACCTGCAGGGTTTATTGGTGGCATTTGTTCGGCGACATACCCAACTGTGGCGATGTCACCTGCAGGCTGCCCTTTGGCGACGTGGCGGCCCCAAACAAGAGCAAGTCGTTATTACCAGACCTGGCTTTTGTTTCCTTGCTCCTGCGTTTTTTGCCCTGCGCACGCGGGCTCGCTATATATAAAGGCATAACCATTCAGAGTCACACGTGTCCTATGAAAGGCACTGCTGGGACATGAAAGATTTTTTAACCTCTTCCTCTCTTCTCGGGCCTTGATGGCAGCCGCGAGCGCTCAGTCCCGCAGTGCCAGAAGTTTCCTTCTGGGCTGCTGTGGGGTTGGCGAGGGGGGAGTGGAGGAGGAAGTAGGTACGTGTGTGTGTTATCAAGTGATACCTCCAACCCACTGCCCTCGCTGGTCTCTTCTCGCCTCAGTTCGGAGCGACTGGTGGTTCGCACGGGTGGGGGTAGGGGCGGCAATAGGTGAAGCTCGCTGTTCTGGGAGTTTTGCGTGGGACGCTGTACTGCGCCGTCGTGCTGGGCAGGTGCCGGGCACTTTAAGTGTTTGTCCGCGCCACCCGCCGCCGTTTATATTGAAGCAAGCACAGGGCCCGCCTGAAGGAATGCAGATGGCCGTGAATGTCACTGCCAAACAGGGAAATGCCAGCTTGCTGAAAGTGCCACTGCTAGCTCTAACTTCGGACCTTCAGTTAAGCCCTTCCCAGATGCCTGATCCAGGAGCCTGCTCCAGTCCTTCAGGGAGAACTTTTTTTGGTGTTTTTGTTTGTTTGTTTGTTTGAGAAGCCTGGTCAGAAAGCATGCGCAGATCCTGGTGCAATAAAGTGTTCCAGTGTGAGCCCTATGAGTGGGGCTGGTCCGCTTTTCACTCGCTGTGTGACTTCAGCTGAGTTCCTCACCTCTCTGAGGCGGTTTCTTGCTCTGTGAGAAATCGCCATCAGCTGCTACCTGAAAGGGGGATGTGTGAGGATAGGACAAGATGAGCATTGGAGCCCCTGGCCCCAGAAACAGCTCGATAGTGAAAGTGTTAAGCAATGTAGAAATGAAGTTAGTTGCCTAACCCAACTCTGTTCGCATGGGGAAGCTCAAAACTGACCCCAGGGTTTGGCGGAAGGCTTCTGTGCTCCTGGCCAGCTTGTTTCCCACCCCTGGGCCTGTGCTTGGGAACACCCTCCCTCCCCCCCCCCCCCCCCCCCGCGACCCTGAGTCTCTCTTGGGAGCTGATATTTGCAAGGGGCTGCCCCTGCAGGGACACCTGTGTGGGTTAAACAGCCTTTATCCTGAGAGCACAGCTGTGCTGGCTAGCAGCAGGACGGGTGTTGTGGCACAGTGAGTTAAGCTGCCACTTGCGTTGACAGCATTCTATGTGAGTACCAGTTCGAATCCTGGCTGTTCCACTGCTGATTCAGCTTCCTACTAATGTGCGCGGGAAAGCAGCAGAAGGTGGTCTGAGTGTTTGGGCCCTTGCACCCACCAGAGAGACCTAGATGGAGTTCTAGGCTCCTGAGTTCAGTATGGCAAAGCCCCAGCTTGTTGCAGTTACTTGGGGGAGTAAATCAATGCATGGAAGATATTCTCTCTCTCTGTTTTTTAATATTTATTTTTTATTGGAAAGCAGATATAGAGAGAGGAGGAAAGAGAGAGGAAGATCTTCCGTCCGATGGTTCAATCCCCAGGTGGCCGTAATGGCCAGAGTTGAGCTGATCCAAACCCAGGAGCCTCTTCCAGGTCTCCCACGCTGGTGCAGGGTCCCAAGGTTTTGGGCCATCCTCAACTGCTTTCCCAGGCCACAAGCAGGGAGCTGGATGGGAAGTGGAGCTGCCAGGATTAAAACCGGTGCCCATATGGGATCCTGACACGTTCAAGACGAAGACTTTAACCGCTACACTATCACACCGGGCCCAGAAGATATTCTCTTTTTCCCTCTCTGTTATTTTGCCTTTCAAATAAATAAATCTAATGATGATAATAATAGTAATGATGATAAAAGGAGACCGTATTGTTATGATGTGCCTATGATGGCCAAGGCCCAGTAATCACCTCTGTGGTTCAACCTGTACCTGCAACCTTCCTGCTCCCCTTTGGTTCTTCTGTGTGACCTGCATGGCCACTTTTCATGCAAGGTGCTATGCTTCTGGACCTAACTTTCTTTTTCTTTTTTCTTTCTTTCTTTCGTTTTTTTAAAACCACAGTTTATATATATATAGGGAGAGTTCTTACATCTGCTGGTTCACTTCCTAAATGCGTGCACAAGGGCCTGAATGAAGCCCATCTGAAGCCAGGAGCCAGCAGCTTCTTCTAGGTCTCCCACGCGGGTGCAGGTCCCGAGCAGTTGGACCATCCTCCACTTCTTTCGTAGGCCACGAGCAGGGAGCTGGATGGGAAGCAGAGCAGCCAGAACACAAACTGATGCTCATATGGGATGCCAGTACTGTAGATGGAAGCTTATCCTACTATACCATGGCACTAGTGCCATGAGACTTTCTTGGCTCCTGAGAGCTGAGACAGGTGAGAGAGGGATCAGGGAGCCCAGCTGCACAATCACATGGCGGGGAGGCAAGTGCTGGGGTGCACCTGCTGTGCTTCATGGGCTCGCTCTGTGTGTTCTTGGATGCTCTTCCCCTGGGGAGGGAAGCCGGCGGCCTAGTGGTGAGCCCCCACATACTGGTCACAGCCTTCTGGTGCAGCCCCATGAGGGAGCTATCCTGGAAGCAAATCCTCCAGCCACAGTCCAGCCTCGGGTGAGTACAGCCCCAGCCACAGGTTTCATGGAAACCTCATGAGAGACCCTGCGTTGCCGGAAGCCCCAGTTATCTGGCCCATAGAAACCAGCTGGGGCCAGGGCCAGGGCAGGCCGGGGGCGGGATCAGAAGCAGCTTAGATTCCAGTAGCAGAAATGTGAGATGAGGTGTTAGGGGCCAATGGCCAGCCCTCTCCTTGTTCTGCAACATGCCTGCCCTTTCTTCCTAGCCTGTGACAACGTGGGAAGTGGGAGCAAGAAGAGGCTTGGTTTGGTGACAGGGCAGTGTCTCCCATTCATTTGTTCCCCAAGAAGTTGTCAATCACAGTGGCCCAAGCTCCCCTGTGGCTGTAGGGATGGAGCAGGTGTCTGCAACTTGGCTAATCGGAGGGCTTCTTTCCCTTATCACAGTGATTGGTTATGGGAAGGGCACGTGACCGCACCGGAGCCAATCCACATCTCCCTCAGAGGGTCCCTGTTGAGAGCCTCTCTGGGCTAGCTAAGCCAGAGGGCTGTGAGTCTGGTGTTCGCCAGTGTGGCGGGCCTGCCTGTCTACGCAGTGACATTGAGCCAGGTCCTGCAAAGAAATTGTGCTCTGGAGCCACTTGACTCCATGCATCTAGCCATAGCTGAAGTCATTCTTCTCCTTGGACTCCCTGATTACCAGCATGAGAAATGCTTCAGCTGTCCCCTTTTGGCCTGGGCTCAGCTCCTTTGCCATGGGCTAGTGTGGTGGGCGAGGCAGTGGCCAAACTCTGGAGTTGTTTGGGGCAGTTTGCTGTGGTGAATAAACAGAGCGGGTGCTGATACTGCTGTCTCCTTCCAGGCCAGGCGCCTCCTGCTTGCCTGGCTCTGAGTACTGCCTGGCTTCAGGACCACGTTTAACTTGCACAAGGTGCAAGGGCAGCGGGGAGAAGGAGGCGATCCTGAAACGCTGGAAGCAGCCTCTTCCTGGGAGCGATGGAGGCAGCTGACCATGTGCCCCCCGCTCCATTGGCCCCACTGTACACCGTCCCTCCAAGCGGTCCTGGCAAGATCAAGCCTGCTGCCTGCGGGGGAAGGCACAGCTTCTTGCCTTTCCTGTATTGTCACCTCCCCCAATTGCTCACATGTGTCTCCTGGGATTGCCTCTCAAATGTACCACCTGAAATTCTATCATAGAGCCTGCTTTCAGGAGGCCTTCAAGGAAATGCTGGATGGCGGGGAGGGGGTCAGTTTTCTGAGATGTGCAGGTCTGGAGACAGCCATGGTGACTAGGAGAAATGACACTGCAATTGTGTGTGTTCCTGTTCCCAGTACTGGACATGTGGGGTACACATGAGGCCTGATCAGCCACAGTGAGACCCCCCACGGGATTGGAGCAGCTGTCTGTCTGTCTGTCTTTCTTTCTCTTTCTTTCTTTCTTTCTTTCTTTCTTTCTTTCTTTCTTTCTTTCTTTCTTCTTTCATTTATGTATTTGAAAGTCAGAATTAGAGACACAGAGAGAGAGAGATCTTCCATTTCATGGTTCACTCCCCAAATGGCTGTAACAGCCAGAGCTGAGCTGATCCGAAGCCAGGACTTTCTTTGAGATCTCTCACTTGGGTGCAGGGGCCCATGGACTTGGGCCATAGCTAGGAGATGGATCAGAAGCGAAGTAGCTGGGACTTGAACTGGTGCCCATATGGGATGCTGGCATTGAAGGCAGTAGTTTTACTTGCTATGCCCCAATGCTAGCCTGTAGCTGTTATTTTTTAAAGTTTTATTTATTTTTAAATAGTTGAGGGGACTGCAAAAAAAAAAAAAAAATTGAAAGGTAGATCAAAAGAGAGGAGAGGGTGGCCAGACCAAAGTTAGGAACCTGGAGCTCCATCTTAGCTTGAACCATGTTGCCTGTTGCCTGCCCAGGTGCACACTGGCAGAAACCCTGATCGGAGGTGGATGTGGGACTTGACTGCTGGTGCTCAACCCAAGTGGTGCCTTCCTGTGCTGTGCCATGCCGTTCATCCCATACCAGCCATTTTGAAGCACAAGTTGGTGGGGGCAAATGGGGCTGGAGCATTTGGGCAATTTGGGGTTGCTTCCGGTTGGTATTTGGTAGGGTGCTTGCATTTTCCCATGCATCCAGATTCTAGAAACTTCTTTGGCCATCCAGGAGCCAGGAGCAGTTCAGATTCCACTTGGTTTCCAGTCTTGGGCTTGTTTGCCTTCTCTTGGCCTTTGTTATCGCTCTTTGCTTTTCGCTGCTTCTGTTTGTTTACGTTCCAACTTGGCCTGTGTCGCCAGGCGGCTGGGGAGGGGGTGACTGGGAGGGAGACAGGCTTGGTCCTGGCTTCCAACAGAGGCTCATCTGTGGCAGCAGGGGTGGGGGTGGGGATACTGGACCATTGGGTCAGTCAAGCTCTGCCCCCCCCACCAGGCTGGCTGGTCCCCTGCTGTGCTTCCTGGTCACTTCCGCAGTGGCATCTGGAGCACAGACATGGCCCTCCCTAATTGCATTTCAGCCAAGGAGCACTCTGCTAATAGAGGGACCGCTGGAGAGGGCTTGCCAGGGCTCAGCTCAGCAGCTGTGGCTTCTGTGCAGGACTTGAGCAAAGAGAAAAGAAAGAAGGTTCATTGTGGATGGCTATAGTCACTTTCCTCAACCTGGGTGACTCCCCCGACCCCCATTCTGTTTCTCAGGGGGGGTGTGAAGTAGACCCAGGGCATCTCATGTGTGAAGTGGACATAATTACCACCTTCCAGAATAAGATAGAACACACGTCCATCCTTCCAGAAGGTTCCCCAGAGTCCTTCCCAGTTGGCCTGGCCAGCCAACAGAGGCAAGCACGTTTTGGCCCCATCCCTTTTCTTCTGCATCCACCCTCTGCCGCCAGCCAGCTTTGTGACCCCGAGGGCCAGCCACGCTGTTTGCATGAAGGGCTGTTGCTCACGTGCCCTGGGGGCACCTGTCTTCCCACCTTCAGGAGCCCTGTGGGCCAAAGTCTGGCTCAGGCATCCACCTGCTTGGACTGGAAACTTGCCAACTTCTTCGGCTGCAGGGAGAGTGGAGTAGCCCCCGAGGTGGGCTGCAGCTTGGAAATCATAAATGATGATATGGCACTGGAAGACTGGTGACTCTCCCATCCTCATGGCAGTCCTTCCAGCTCTTCCTGCATTTGGGTGATGGCCCCAGACTGCTGCCCTGTGACACGGTGACACCCTTCCCCTCCTGTGATTCATTGGCTCACAGCCACCAGCCAAGCTCCAGGGCTTCCTCCTTGCTAGCCACTCCCCTGCTCACCAACCTGCTGTGACTCCACATTCCCCCCTCCAGACATTTAATTAAGAAGCTTCACAGATTGCTAGAGCCGCCCCCCTCCCTTCCCCTCTGCCATTGTTCCTGGGTGGATGTCGCCTCCGACTTTGAGCAGCTGGGACTCTGAGCCGGGATTGTGCCTGCCAGTGTGACCTAGTTGTCTGTCCGTGCCTGTCACTCTACTGTCGGAGGATATTGCTGTCTGCTCCGACTGTGTATAATCTCAGTTCCCAGGACACTTTCTGAACCAAGAGGCCTGCTCTAGGCCCAGCCATTGTGACTGGGTTCCAGCCTCCGAGATGGCCTGAAGGGAAAGAGGACTTGCTCCTTTCCTTTAGAGTTAGTAATAATGATAATGGTGATAGTAGCAGCAAGCTGTCTGAATCATTTCCCCTGTGCCTGTCACTGTTTTCACACAGCCTTATGAGGAATGAGGAAAGGGCAGCACAGAGAAGTTAACCAACTTGTGTGCAAGATCGCACAGTTCAGAAGTGGCTGAGGCAAGGTTTGAGTTCCGGCAGTTTCAGGCAAGTGTCTGGGCTCCTAAAGTTTCTGTTGTGCTTTTTGCTGCCTCGTCATAGTTCATACTCCTCCCTCCTCTTCCAACCCATTGGCCAGCATGTTGGCATGTGGCTGTACCTACCTGCAAGGGAGGCTGGGAGATAGAGTATTCTTTCTTTTTCAGGAGGTCATGCACATAATCAACTTTGCAAGTTTGATTCCTTGGGAAGAGGGGAGAACAGATCTAACACAGGGAGTAATTGCCTGTCTTCGCATTGCCCAGCTAACTGTGACTTGTCACCTCCGCACTCAAGTCTCTAATTCTCACAGAGGGTGTCACGTGGACCCTGAGTGGGGAGTGGCCTCCTGGTCTTGCTGTTGACGTTGAATCCAGAATAATTGTGGTGATTCTGCAAATGACCCAAAATAGGAAGTCATGTGGTGTCATGTCTTTTTTGAAGATTTATTTAACAGAGAGGAAGAAGAGAGAGATTTTGCATTGGCTGGTTTACTTTGAATAGGTCCAAACTGCCAGGGCTGTGTAGGCCAGAACTATGAACCTGGAACTCCGTCCAGGTTTCCCATGTGAGTGGCAGGTACGTGCACTTGGGCCATCTTCCACTGCATTCCCAGGCGCGTTAGCAGGAAACCAGATCAGAAGTGGAGCAGCCGGGACTCAACCTGAGCCAATACAGGATACTAGCAATGCAGGAAGTGACTTAACCACTGTGTCACGCCTCCAGTGGTGTCACTTCTGCCACTTCCTATTGGTTATAAGCCACTCACAAGCACAAACAGATTCAAGGGTGAGGAGACATGGATCCCATAACTCCAGAGAAGGAAGGCCAAAGTCACCTGGCAGAGGAGCCTGCTGGGAACAACCCTGTGTCACTCCTGACCGGGGTGCTTTGTTCTCAGGCTCCTTGCCACATGGGTCTTGAGAGCCCAATGCTTTTCTTCTTTAGCTGCTTTGCACATGCTGTCGCTTTAACTTATGCTCTTGGCTTCATTGTCATAGTCACCCTCAGTCTGAAGCAGGGCCATTAGCTCCTGTTGTAGTACTTGTCGCAGTGTCTCCTGATAAGTATTCAGTTAGGTGAGTTGCTTAGTCTCCCCAGCGTAAGCTCCCCAGGCATGGGGACCAAGGCTGTTCACGGTGCTGGTTCTAGAGTGTAGGACTCTGACAGATAGCAAAGAAACCTTTACAATGCTCTAGAATTCTCAAACCGGCCTCGGGGAGGCACCGCTGACGGATCAAGAGCAGCTATGCAGGGATCTCCATTGTGCCTCTCCCAGGGTGTGGAGCAACTTTGGTTGGGAACAGAGGAGATGGCCACAAGACAGGTGCTGGTCCTGTTTGGCTCCTCCCCTGGGACTTTGTGCTGCCAGTGCATACCCAGGGCTGCCCATTGTGCCCCATGCCTGCTCTCCTGTCTCTCTGGGGTCTCTGCACAGTTCCTTCAGACTTGATCCCTTTGGCCTCTCAACTTGTGCCTGTGCACCTGCTGGCTCTCCTGCTAGGCACATCTTGTCAGGTGCTCCTATCAGGCAACTTCACAATTCTCCTACACCTTCCAATCCTCAGCCTGGGGGTTTCTGCTTTTTCTTCTTCTTCTGTTTTATTTATCTGAAAGTCTAAGAGAAAGAGAAAGAGACAGAAGGAGAAAGAGAGAGAGAGAGAGAGAGAGAGAGAACGAACAGAAAAACGTCTTCTATCCACTGGTTCACTCACCAAATGGCTATGACAGGGCTGAGCCAGGATGAAGCCAGGAGCCAGGAACTCCATCTGGGTCTCCCATGTGGGTGACAGGGGCCCAAGCACTTGGGCCATCTCCTACTGCTTTTTCCAGGTGCATGAGCAGGGAGTTGAATCAGAAGTGGGACAGGTGGGAGTTGAACTGGTGCTCGTATAGGATGGTGACATGACCTTCAAGATGACTCTTAATTGCTCTGCCAAATGCCTTATTCCCGGAAGTTTGTTAAACACCAAGCCTAGGCACATAGCGGCTCCATCAATTTTGCTGGGTAACAGGTCACACTGCCTTGGTGGTGCTCAGCCTTGCCCAAACCTTGGGCACTGTGGTGGAGGTGGCACCTGTGAGAGGGTGCTGTGGGTGGAGGGAGCCGGGCAGCATCTGGAAGCTGAACTACTCACTCCTTGGACTGTTCAGCTGTTCTCTGGCCATGGTAGTAGCAGTCGCGGCAGCCAGGGCCTAGCCTTATTAGACTGCCTCCTTCAGGCCGACCCACGAGGGAGCTCCTCGTGCATGCGTAATTACCTTAAGTTCTTTGATGAGATCTAGACACAGGGGTGGGCCACATTCTTGGAGTCTGGGTTTACCTGTTCTCTTAGTCTGTGGCCAGCCATGCCGAAAAGGGGAGGAGCCTGAGTGTGTGCGTGTGTCCCCTGCCAAGGCTAGTTCTAGCTGTGGGGTCCCTGTACCCCTGAACTACCCTCAGGATGGCCTGAAAACCCAGCGCAGGCCAGAAGGCTAAACTAGTGCCGCTTGTCCAGCTGACATTTGCTTTGTGGGTATGGCTGTGTAGAGGGCGGGGAGTTGGGGGTGGAGGAGGGGCTGCCCCAGGCTGCTGGAAGCCCATGGCTTGGATATCCAGGGACAACACTGCACTTTGTTTTCCCAGGTACTAACTGAACTGGTTGTTTGCTTCACATACACAGCTGGGGGGGGGGGGGGGTGGGGTGTGTGTGTGTGTGTGTGTGTGTGTGTGTGTGTGTGTGTGTGTGTGTGTGTGTAGTCTTTCTTTTTAAAATCACTTAAACAGCTTTTCAAGAAAAACCATTGGTAAACAATGCTAGCGTCAAATTAGGCCATAATCTCATGCTCTTACACAAAAACAAGTACCAGGTGGATTCAAAGGCTTAATGTTACCTAAGACAACACGTGCCTGTGATGACCTTTCCCAGTGTACCATTTAGTAATCATGGGGGTGTGGCCAGCACTGTGTTGCAGTAGGTTTAGCCCCTACTGGCCAACACCTACATTCCATCTTAGAGAGCCAGTTCAAGTCCTGGCTGCTCTCCTTTTGATCTAATTTGCTGCTAAGGCATCTGGGAAGGCAGTGGAGGAGGGGCTCAAGTGTTGAAGTCCGGGAGAGCTGGATGAAGCGCTCGGCTCCAGCCCAGCCTCAGGCGTTGCAGCCACTTGGGGAGTCAACCAGTGGATGGGAGATCTCTCTCGATCTCTCCCTCTCTTGGTCACTCTCTCTCTCTTTTTAAAAGATTTTGTTTATTTTTATTGCAAAGTCAGATATACAGAAAGGAAGAGAGACAGAGAGGAAGATCTTCTGTCCATTGATTCACTTCCCAAGTGGCCACAACGGCCAAAACTGCACCGATCAGAAGCCAGGAGTCAGGAGCTTCTTCTGGATTTCCCACATGGGTGCAGGGTCCCAAGGCTTTGGGCCATCCTCGACTGCTTTCCCAGGTCACAAGCAGGGAGCTGGATGGGAAGTGGGGCTGCTTGCATCAGAACCTGCTCCCGTATGAGATCCTGGCGCATTCAAGGCAAGGTGATGACTTTAGCTACTAGGCTACCGCGCCGGGCCCTACTCTTGCTTTTCATGCAAACCCAAATCATGGGAGTGAGAAGAACCCCTTGTTTCAACTCTCCAGCTGCACAGGTGTGGAGCTGGACTCCTCGGCAAAGAAAGCTATGCCAGTGTGCCACAGGATGCTGGTTTTTACCTGTAAGGTTGGCAGAAGTACCAGAAAGGTGTTTGAGAGGCTGGCTCTGTCATGCCCTGCTGGTGGGACTGGAAGTTCAGGCCTCTTTGGATGGGGGGCAGTTTGACTGTATCAAAGGTGGTCACATGCTTTGGGCCAGCATTTCTCTCTCTTGGTCTCATCCCTTGTAGCTTCCCTCCTGAGCTGAGACAGGGTGGGTCATGACCTCCATGGCTTTTTGTTTGTTTGTTTTAGGATTTATTTATTTTCATTGGAAACTCAGATTTACAGAGAGGAGAGGCAAAACGATCTTCCATCCGCTGATTCACTCCCCAAACGACTGCAGTGGCCGGAGCTGAGCTGATCTGGTTGGAAACCAGAAACTTCCTCCGGGTCTCCCATGTATGTGCAGGGACCTAAGGACTTGGCTCATGCCCTGGTGCTTTGCCAGGCCATTAGCAGGGAGATGCCTCAGAAGTGGAGCAGCCCGGACAGGAACTGGTGCCTGTATGGATGTTAACACTGCAAACTGAGGCTTCATCCACTACACCCTGGTGCCGGCCCTATGGTTGCATTCACTGAGTCTGCTGTCCTGTTCCTGGCAGTGCTCTGGGATGCCACTGTGTGTAAGCTCCTCCACTCCTTTCGCTGCTGCTGAAACATGCACTATTTTAAGGCCACAGTTGACTGACGAGGAAGCTGAGTCCAGTTGTCACTCTGCTTCCATAGGGGTTTGGTAAGCCCTCCCACATTTCCCTTCCCGCCTGCTTTCCCCTGTATGCCAAAATCTGTGGTTTGGGTGCTCAAGTCTCTCAGAGGAACTGGAGTAGAATTTGGGATTTTCTGTCTAGTCAGTGCAAATATTTCAGTATCTGAAAAGAAAAGAAAAGGAAAAAAAAAATCCCAAAGTGAAAGTGCTTCTGGTTACAAGCCTTGTGGATGAGGGCATCTCATCCTGTGCATCTAATCCAGGGCCTGACCAACACAACATGCCGTGGCCGTGCGGTCCCCAGGAAGCCATCGTACAACTGACTGTGAAACCTGGAGAGGCACGCGGAGGGGCAGCTGTGGAAGGGCGGGCGGCGCCCGCAGCAGGTGATCGGCCTACAGCGAGCTGAACTGCCCTGCTCTAGAGGGGCTCTTTTCCTGGACACTTTCTGTCCGGGGATGATCCCATGAGTGAATGTGGAACCCGTGGATACCCAGATGATGGCAAAGCCAGCGATGACTCCTAAATCACACAGCTGGTGAGAGAAGCTGGCACGGAGACCAACCAAAGTCTCCCCCAGCACCATTTCACCTAGGCATGACTGCTGTCACCATCATAGCATGTGCTGGGTTACGTGTCCGTGTGCATGTGCTGGTGTGAGCACACACAGAACAGCCTTTTAACTCCCAAGTCTGACAGATCTTGTGCCCTGACCATCTCCCTCTTCATCCTTCCCTTCTTTCTTGCTTTGGCACTGCCTGGAGCTTTTTATTTGCTTCCTTTGGGGGCATTTTTCCAGAACACATCTGGAGAGTTTCCTGTGCTCAGGTCATGATATTGGACTCTTGAGTAAAATAGCATGTCTCTGTTGGAACAGTCAATCTGGGCCCAACGCAGTGGCCTAGCGGTTAAGTCCTTGCCTTGAATGCGCCAGGATCCCAAATGGCTTCCAGTTCTAATCCCGGCAGTCCCACTTTCCAGCCAGCTCCCTGCTTGTGGCCTGGGAAAGCAGTCGAGGACGGCCCAACGCTTTGGAACCCTGCACCCACGTGGGAGACCTGGAAGCAGCTCCTGACTCCTGGCTTCTGATTGGTGCAGCACCGGCCGTTGCGGCCACTTGGGGAATGAATCATCAGATGGAAGATCTTCCTCTCTGTCTCTCTTCCTCTCTGGATATCTGACCTTGCAATAAAAAAAAAATAAATGTTTAAAAAAAAAAAAGAAAAGAAACAAAGTCAATCTGGAAGACTACCTGGTGGCGGTGTCCTGGAAGGGAAGGGATCTTCAGAAGGAGGACACTTGCTGTGCATGTGGGAGGCAAACAGGTTGCCGGACCCTTGGGACTCAGCCTTGGGGTGATGTGGTCAAAGACCTAGGCTGGCTTCCTAAATGCCCGCAGCAATGGGGCTAGGGTCTGGTCAGGCTCAGTTGGCCCCCACAACAGTTTTTAGTGAAGGGCTGTCTATGGACAATGTAATGGAGATGACACTGTAGATGCAGAAGCCACGAAGTCGTCTGTGCTGTGAGGAGGGCTAGACAGGAGCCCGCAGAGCATTTACTCTCTGGCCGTGTCCTTGGCTCCCCAAGTCTTGTGTGCACCCAGTGCAGCCCTGGCCCACAGCTGTGCACTGCGCATTGTTCAAGAACAAAGGCAGTTCCGTTTTTTTTTTTTTTTTGCAAAAGAAGGAAACAAACTCCGCTGGATTCATCTTGCACAGAAAGGAGGGTTGGCCCTGGCCCCTGAACGGCCGGGGGTGGGGAAGATGTGCAGGGTGGGTGGGTGGTGGCAGAGGGGTGGAGGTGGGCCTTGGCACAGCTTGGCTGTAAGGGAGTGGGGGCAGGGAGGTGCAGGAGGATGTGAACAGTTGGTGATTTATGGCGCCAATAAGCAAAACAGCTCAGTCTTGCGGTTTCCCTTCAAGATGTGCCGGAGCGCAGCCCCCTTTCAGAGCATGCCCCTTGGGTGGCTGGGCCACAGTCACGACCTCTCTGGGTTTTGAGGCACAGCATCTGTGCGTGCCACCAGCCGGTCCTCCCTCAACTGTGGGTCTGAAGGGGCGTGGCGGTGGCACCATCAGGAAGGATCCGGGGACCAGCTGGCTCTGACTTGGACAATCCCAGGCTGGAGAGCAAGAGGGATTCACGTTTCCGGCTTCTCTTCTCTGTGCCTGATCCTGAGCTAAACCCTGGACGCTTCATGTGTGCTCTTCATTTATTTATTTTATTTTATTTTATTTGTAAAGATTTATTTATTTTTCTTTGAAAGGCAGACCTACAGAGAGAAGGAGAGAGAGAGGGAAAGATCTTCCATCCATTGGTTCACTCCCCAAGTGGCCGTAATGACTAGAACTGAGCCAACATGAAGCTAGGAGCTAGAAACTTCTCCTGGGTCTCCCACGTGGGTGCAGGGTCCCAAGGCTTTGGGTCATCCTCTGCTGCTTTCCCAGACCACAAGCAGGGAGCTGGAAGGGAAGTGTAGTAGCCGGGACACGGACCAGCACCCATATGGCATGCCTTTACTTGAAGGTGGGAGATTAGCCAGTTGTCCACGGGTGCTCTTTAAACTTCACAGCTGTACCTGTCATGGCAGAGGTCTTACTGGCTTTTTTTTTCCAGAAGAGGAGAGTGAAGCTGAGAGACCTAAAATTTCTCACACAGAGACCGCAGCTAGCACCTGGCAGAGGCGTGAACTGAACCGGAGTTTGTCCAAATCTGGAGCTTTTGCTTTTCTGGTTTTCAAAGATTCATTTGTTTGAAAGGCAGGGAAAGAGGGAAAGAGAGAGAGAGATATCTTCTATCCACTGGTTCACTTTCCAAGTGCCTGTTAACGATCAGGGTGAGGACACGTTGAAGGCAGGAACTGAGACTTCATCAGCCTCTCCCTCATGAATGCAGGGGTCCAAGCACTTGGCCCGTCCTCCGATACCTTCCCAGGTCCATTAGCGGGCAGGGGGCGGGGGGGGGCAGATTCAAGCACTGAGCAGCCATAATCTCCAACATGGAATACAGGATCCCAGGCAGCTTAACGTTCTGTGCCACAGCGCACACTTCTCAAGTGATTTTAAGAACGAAGGAACTCAAACATACCTCAGTGCCCAGGTGTTGAGTTTGCTGAGAGGCAGGCCCAGGAGCACTCCAGTAGCCCTCCCCCCGACTCCACAGAGTGGACCGAAATTGCCCCCTCAACAGCAGAACAGGTCCTAAGCCTGTGCGGCGTGGGGTCCGCTATGGTTGCTGGATCTTCTGCTAGTGGGCAACCCGACCATCTGCCTTGGAATCTGAAGTTTTTTCTTTCTGAAAGTTTGACTTCACAACTGACTCCATCTGCTCTGTTGGGTTCCAGGGCTTTTCCTGACCGCAGGAGAGATGGAGGAATGGAGGGAGGAAGGGAGGGAGGGAGGGAGGGAAGGGGAGAGAGAGAGAGAGAGAGAGAGAGAGAGAGAGAGAGACTCTGACTGACTGCAATATTGACCTGTAAGCTAGCAGTTGTCAGACCCTGGCTTTCCAGCCACTGACTTTGGCCCTGACCACTTCCAGTTGTCAGAGTCACAGAGAAGCTCACGTTTGGCCAGTTTTGGAGGGAGAGGGTGAAGTGACCAGGCAGGTGATTCTTCTGGGCATGGGTGATCATCCTGCCCCTGTGTCCCACAGCCTCAGTCCCACCCCCACCAACTCTGCAGGCAGGCAGTGAACAGCAAGGTCCTGCTCTCCCCAAAGAGCTCCGGGGCTGGAAAGAGCACCAGCTCAACCCAAGGGAAAGATGAGCCAGCCAAAATGGAAAGCCTCTGTAGAATTCCCCTCCCCTTCACTTCCCTTCTGCCAGTGCCAGTTCAGCAGCTTGAGCCTTCTCCCCATGTGTTTACTGGAACAGCTTCCTGGCAGGCCTGGACCATGACACCTGGCAGGCTGGTTGCCAGACGGGCCAATGCAGTACCCCGGAGTGGCTCCACTGAGGTTGTTGTGTGCAGGTGCTACTGACTGGATATCTTCTTTCTCTGTGCACCTGCTGTTCTTTACATCTGTGCTTTGGTGAGATAGCACTTGGATAATGTGTTACAGGCTTGGTCCCCAAAGTCCTGTGCTAATGGCTAATGGCTTGGAGGTGGTGGGGAATGAGAGGCAGAAACATAATCCAATCATGGTGCCCAAAGGTGGGGCTTCAGGAGGTGGTTAGATTGAATTAGGTTGCCAGGGTGGAGCCCTATGAATAAAGCATGGCGGCTTCAAGGGGAGGGTCCACCTAGATATGAATGACTAATGTGCCCCCATCTCCCTGCCATCTTGATCTTGACCTGCAAACCTCCAAAACAGGGGTCTGAAATGAACCTCTTTTGTTCCTAATAGTTTCTCTCAGATATTTGTTATAGTGTCAAACTGACTAACAGAAGGAGCAGGGGGTCCCACAGCCACTTGCCTTTCCTGGGAGGGCTGTGGACAAGTGGCTGAGCACCCTGTGGTTCAATCTATTCTTCCTCCTGAGTGAGCGTGTGGGAGAGGCTCCTGCCTTCCACGTCATAGTTCAGAGGTAGAATTCTCTCTGGGGCCCGGCCACCAACAGCCACGTAGACCCAGACTCCTATGACAGATTTCTTTGTCATCTGTGGCTGTCAGGTTTGCAGATTCCTTTGCCATCAGGATCCCTCCCTAGTGCTTGGGGAAGCAACACATGCGGGGATGTGACAGACAACTGGTGCCATCAGGCTGGGGCTGCCCATAGCCATGCGGAGGCCCAGCTCCAAGGCTGCTTGGCAGTGCCAATTTTGGTGTCGGATAGAACTGGGAGCAAATCTTGCCTCTGTGAGCAGAAACTGAGTGAATTTCTTGCCGGGCTTGATCTCTGCTGTCCTAATCTGTAAAGCGGGGCCCAGGGAGAGTCCTTTTGGAGTGACCAGAGAGTTCCATTGGATCCTGCTCGCCCAGGGGAGTGATCGCCATAATGTGTTTTGTGTGGCTGTCCTCCGTGACAGATCTTTGCTCTTCCACCTGTTCTACTCCATCATGTCCAGTGACCTCAGGCAGGTTTATCAGGTGGTTGGCTAAACCCTCCCTACCTGGCATCTGACATTGTCAATGTCAGGAGTATTTCCTTTGAAATGCTTCTCATTCCCTTGGGATGAGTTCATCCTAAATGGTTAACATCACCTGCTACTGGCCCAACGTACTTGATACCTCATTTCATCTTTATACCAGCCCCAGTGATGATATTGATGCTAGTCCTATTTTACAGATGAGAAAACTGAGACTTGGGGGCCAGAAGTTTCACACAGCTGTGCTCGGCTATAACTCACTCCAGTGCCTAGTTGTAAAGCCCAGGCCCTAGGCTCCCTTCTGGGATTGTGGAGAGGAAGGCAGTGTGTGAGGAATCCCCTGGCCCTGGGGTCATGATGCACCATGAAGTCAGATCACTCACACCCAGCAAAAGGAGTGGGCACAGGCTGGTGTGGGCACAGAGCTGAGAGCCTTAGGGACCTGCAGGGTCGTGGCATCGGAAGCGTTGGTTAATGTCCCTGTTCTGCTGTGTGAACCCCAAACAGCACAGAATGCTCACAGAGAATATTCTTTCCCATGTGGAGGGACCAGCCCTCCTGTACGGTGTGAACCCTGGCCTGGGAGAAGAGTCTCTGTCTCAGTCTCTCTCTCTCTCTTAAAGAAAAGATCTTATTTATTTGAAAAACAGAGTTAGAGAGAGAAAGAGAGATTTTCTATCTGTTCACTCCACAGATGACTGCAAGTCAGGTCTCGGTCAGGCCAAAGCCAGGAGCCAGGAACTCCATCCAGATCTCCCCATATGGGTGGCAGGGGCCCAAGCACTTGGATTCTTGGATTGTCTTCTGCTGCCTTTCTGGGTGCATTAACAGGGAGCTGGATTGGAAGTAAGTACAGACGGGACTCTGGCGCTTTGAGACAAGAACCCTGGCCACAGAACAGTCTTGTTAATACAGCAGACTACTTTGAGGACATTCATTGGCATCAAAAGCAGTTCCTCTATGCTGCCCCACACTGCCCAAGACAGTTGAAGCACATATGAGGCTAGATATGTAGGGTTACAAAAACACAACCTTTTCAAACAGCATGAGTGGTAGCACGGTGCAGGTGCACAGAATAGCAGGAGTGATGTGTACAGAGTGCAAAGTGAGCCATGCTCCCACCCAACAGCTGTCCCTGTACCAAACCATAGTACCAGGAAGCTACACATACCTAACCTCTATGCAAAGACAGGCCGGGGCATACCATAAACATCCCATAGCATTCTGCACTTCTGCACTTCTGCACTTCTGCTTGGCACGTCACCTCACAGCGCAGTCTGCCTCAGTGACTTGCGACTCTGTTGCCTTCTTTGTGGTGGGTGGCAGCATCTTGATCTATGGTGAGGCCACGCCAGCCTTGGTCTCATTGGCTTCTTATGAATGGACACACGTGCAGGTTGCTTCTGGTGTTCAGCAGCTACGAATACTTCTGCCATGAATATCCCTTTATGTAAAATTTTGCTCACGTGCGCTGTGTCTATACACTCTGAGAAAAGCATGTGCCTGTTCAACACGGAACATCGTTAAGGTAAATCTCTTGTCAAATCCATGCCTACACTTCCATCCAAGAGATGAATCACTAAGGGTGGAATGCCAACCATCCACATCTCCCCAAGCAAAGCCTGCCGCCCACCTTGACTGTGGTCTTGCTGGCTCTCCAGCTTCCAAGCCCCAAGCGGCAGTGAACTGAATCAGTTGGAGGATCCAGGCATTCAAATGCCTCGAGCAAAGGCCGGCAACATTGTATGTGTGTGTGGTGTGGGGTGGGGGCAAGAGTGCCCTGTCTAATCAGTTTTCCCACTGCATTTCATTGGCGGCCAAGAGAGAATTTCATAACTCTTGCTATCTTTACAATATGTCGTTCAAATTTAAAACATGCTAAAAGGGAGAAAATATTTATAGAATTTTTCTCTGGAAGGAAAAAAAAACCCTACTTTTAAGCCTAGCCAATGACATTTCTGGAAACCACAGAGGAAAGCAGCAACAATTCGCAGAAGATAAAATGGACTAATTACACAACAGATCTCTAATTTAAGAACTAGCTACATTCTTCTCTCTCTTTTTTTTTAAGATGATAGAGAATAAAAATACTGCTTTACCAACTTATTAAAAAGAGAATCCCGCCGTCTCTGTCTGTCCTCAGGTGCTGGCCTCAATGAGGGTCCGGGAGGAGAGGGTCGCTTGTGGTGGGCTATCTTGGCCCAGGAAGTAGTTTCCCATGGGAAGGAACAGGGATTGTGCCGCCTGAGTTATTTAAGTCTCGGAGATCTGGGAGCGTGTCCATGGCCACAGCTGTTGTGGACGCCCGGCCGGGCAGCCCCTGGCTAACCTGCACTTGGCTCTCAATCCTTGGAGCCGCCACTGGAATCCTACTGGCTCCCTTAAACAAGTCCCCAGGCTTCTAGAACAAGTGCTTGGCTGCAGGGTTGGGGGGAGGGTGGGCAGGGGGGGCAGTTTTTGGCTTCTCTGGGTACTGTGAGTTCTGCTTCAGGGCACTGCCAGCCAGGCCAGCCCCGACAGAAGGAATCTGGACCCCGCTAGAATTTCCAGAAGGCAGAAAGAGACTGCGGCTCAAACCTCTCCGTGACTTGGGTTTCTGTTTGGATTTTTATGGAAACCATTTCGCCCAGACATGCATCCTGTGGGACCACACGGCTTCCCTTCCCCTTATTTTTATGTATGACCGGATTAGGCCGGCTGTTTAATGGGATCCCCACCAGCCTATGGCTTTTGGATGCCTTGTGAGGCCTGGATCACAGCTTTTCACTGGTGCCTGGAGGGGGGTGGGGTGGATTTGTTTCTTGCTCTCTCTTTGGGAATGTGGGCTGCTCCAGCAGCAGTTGCTCTGATTTGAAGGGGAGGGGAGTGGATGAGGTGGCAGCGGGGAGGGTGAAGAATTTACGGGCTGTTCTGTAATCTTCCAGGTCTGCATTGTAGACCAGAGCTCACTTGCACCGGCACCACACCAGGGCCCTCAGCAGAATCAGCAGACTGCTGGTAAAAAACAAAGGAGCCACGGTGCTGGGGCGGGGGATTGTGGGGGGGCACTGGGAGGGAAGAGGCTGTGCCTGGCCGGAGCTCTCCCAAGGACAGGGGTCTAGATTTGAATTTATAGTGCTGACATCAGCTGGAGTTGATTGGGCCTCAGTTTACCTAGTTTGTCTCCTCTTCCTCAGGAGACCGCAATGTGTGGATCTGTGGACATGCCCACCTGCGCAGCACGCAGAACTCAAGAGGCTGGGTGGGGTGAAAGGCCCCGGGAGAAAATCGGATGGGTCAGAGAGGGTTGGGGAGGCCTTTATTGGCAGTGCCAGGGATCTCCTGTGCAGGCCCACACCGCTGGGGCTTCCCTGGGCCTCTACCTGTGATGCCAGCATCCCATGTGGGTGCTGGTTTAAGTCCTGGCTGCCCTGCTTCCTATCCAGCTTCCTGTCATGCCCTGGGGAAGCAAAGTAGGATGGCCCAGGTCCTTCAGATTCTGTATACCTGTGTAGGAGACCAGGAAGAATCTCCTGGCTCCTGGCTTTGGATTGGCCCAGCTACGGCTATTGTAGCTACTTGGAGAGTGGTTCAGTGCACGGAAGATCTTTCTGTCTCTCCTTCTCTCTATAAATCTGCCTTTCTAATAAAGAAAAATCTAAAACAAAAATGCACATTGGACTTCCTGTTGTTGCCTCCTGAGAACCCTTTGTGACACTCCCATTGCCTGGAGTTGAAAGCCAAGTTCTTTGTGGTAGCTTAGCATGACCTCCCCATACATTATTTTCCTGGCGCTGTGCCTCCAGGTGTGTGCCTCCAGGTGTGTGCCTCCATGAGCCAAAGTGACTTGTGTGCCCAGCATGCGCCTTGTAGCCACCATGCTCTGTAGATGTAAGTGCCTCAGCCTCCCCCTGATAGCCTTGAACCCCCTGGCAGGAGACAGCCTGCGTGCTGTGCAGTCATGAAGGCTCTCCTTTTATGGTTTTGAGAGCTTCAGAGACATACAAGTGACAAGTACCTCCGCTAGTCCGTCTTCGTGGTCACGCCAAGCTTGAGCCCAGTCAATCATGAAACAGGAAACAGTGAGTCCCGGACCTGCCCTTCTTTCTGCACACTGCACACCAGCAGCTTTCTTACTTGGCAGGAGATCTCACAGTGTGCCCAGCCTCCCCATTCACAATGGGGCAAAGGTTTGGTGTGTGAACTCTGTGTTTTGTGTGTGTGTGTGTGTGATGTGTTCCTGGTGGCAGCTGTAACCTGCTAAGTCATAGCATTGGCCCTGGCAGGTGCACATCCTGTGATAGAGTCCCTGGTTTGAGTCCTGGCTCTGCTGTTGACTCCAGGTTCCTGCAAATGCACACCCTGGGAGGCAGCAAGATGGCTCAAGTGATTGGAGCTCTGCCACTCTAGGTGGGACACCTGATCCAATTCCCAGCTCTTGGCTTTGACCTGGCCTAGGTTTGGCTGTTGCAGGCATTTGGAGAGTGGACCAGCAGGTAGAAGATCTCTCTCCATCTGTTTCTTTCTACCTTCCAGATAAATACACAGGGGAAAAAAACCCAAAAAACAAAAAAGGCTATGGTTAAGTTAAAACGAGGCCATCAGGTTGGGCCTAATGTTGACAGAAAGAGGCGGTTTGGATACAGTGATGCCCCAGGCACATGCGCACAGAGGGATGAACGTGTGAAAGAGCAAGGAGAAGACAGCCATTTTCGAGCCAAGGAAAAGAGGCCTCAGAGGAAGCCGGCCTCGCTGAGAGGCAGATCTTGTGCCCTAACCTGGTGTTTGGTGGTAGAAATGCAAGCAAACTAACCCGCTGCCCAGATCAGCCACGTGGTCCCAGAGGCTTAGCTCAGAGTGCACTTCAGAGGAGAAGCAAATGACCATGTCAGCCTTCAGGGACAAGTGGTCAATGTCAGGGTATAGTCTAATTGCTGTTATTTTGGGCGCTGAAAGATCCAGACCCTGAGAGCAGTTTGTAAAGAAATCAGCTCATCCTCTTTTGAGCAGAAGAGAAGACAAAGATTCTGAAGTCATAACCATTGTCATGTTCACCTTCTCGAATGGGGATCTGGGACTGGTTCATGGAGAGGCGCTGGAGTCACGTGGAGATGTCCACGCGGGGAGTCGGGCCTGGGATAATGCGCTGTCCGCAGCGTGTGAATACAAATGCAGTTATTCACGTGAAATTGCTTCAGAATGAGGGCTGCTCGAACACTGACCCCCAAATGGAGCATTTTGTGTTACAAAATAAAATTGCATCCCTTCGGCTCGGAGAAAAATGCATATTGCCCTCATCTGAAATGTGGTGATAATTATATACCACATTATTCATCTCGTGTCATTTCTGGTCACATTCAGCATTTGGCACAGAGGCAATTTAGGGTGGGCTCGAAACAAAGGCAGTCACGGTGAAGGCAGCAGGAGTGGATTCCAGGCAGCCAAGGTAGCTCCGCGCTCCTGCAACCTTGAGGCTAGCTCTCCCACTCCCGCCTCCCGGGGATGGCGCTGTGGCTGCTCTCCATGGAGGACCTGCTTGCCCATGCTTTTTAGGGCTTGGGCAAGAGAGAAAAGTGGCAAAAAAAAGAAACCAACTCTCAGAATACATCAGTGTCAAGGAAGGTGGAGTATGTGTGTGAGGCCATGAAGGTCAGGGTCTCCTGTTCTGGCAGATGGTCCCTCATACAGCCTTATCTCAGAAGGACCAACTTGTCAACCTCTGCTGCATGCCCCACCCCCCTGCCCCCTGACGCCTCCCACCTGCTTGTCTGTAGCAAGTCTCTGAGTCCCCAAGAAGGAGGGGAATCACCCAAGGACAGAATCCCCACTCCCAGGAGGTGGGTGTCATGGGCTAGCCTCCCCCACCTGAAAGTTCTCGGGCCTGAGAAGTTCACTGTCATGACAAGTGAACGTGGAGCACAGGACTCCCTGTATGGGGAACTGGAAGAATCTTGATTCTTGCCCCGACTGTCCCTTCCTGCCCACCTCGCCCACAACAACCCCTCCAAGACTCAGTTTCCCCATCTGGAATGTACAGTCATGCTGACATCACAAAAGCAGGGCCAGTTGAAGGACCCAAGTTGCAAAATACTTCAAGGTGGATGGAATTCCACTTGGTAGCCTTGAAACATGCACCCAGTGTTGGGGCCCAGAGGGACCTGTGTCTTTGTGCTTTTAGGGGTAAGTGAACCTTATCACTCTCCAGCTTCGTTGGGTGTCAAGGCCAGAGCCCGGGCAAGGTGGAGGGCGGTGTGATGGTTCATCTGGCTAATCCTTCATTTTCAAGCATCTTATGTGAGTGCCAGTGCGTGTCCCAGCTGCTTCTCTTCCAATCCAGCTCCCTGCTTGTGGCTTGCAAAAGCGTTGAGGATGGCCCAAAGCCTTGGGACCCTGCACTTGCGTGGGACACCTGGAAGAAGCTCCTGGCTCTTGGCTTTGGATCAGCTCAGCTCTAGCCATTGTGGCCATTTGGGAAGTGAACCAGTGGACGGAAGATCTCTGTCTCTCCTTCTTTCTGTAAAATCTACCTTCTTTAGAAAATAAATAAATAAAATCCCAGAGCAATAGAGGCATGAACAATAAGATGAACGTGGCGCAAGGGGACACACCGACACCTTGTGTCTCTCAGAACCTTGGTCTCCATACCCACTGATTTCTCCCTGGCTCTGCCCCTGCCTCTTCACTGACCACTTCCAGTGAGGAAGAAATCCCTCTAGTACTTTCTGAATGAGGGGTCATGGGTCGTAAGTCTTCCTGGAGGAAAGGGAGGCCCTCAGGTCTCCCGGCCACCTGCTGGCCTTGGGATCTGCCATTGTGCTTGGGACTGGGTTGGGGAGGGGTGGTGGTGCAGGGTGGGGATAGCAAAGGGGAATCTCTGCTCCTGCTGAGCTCTGTCACTTATTAGCTCTGGGGCCAGCTGACACCTCCCTCCCTCCGGGCAGGGTTCTGTCTGCCCTGCTTGCTACTGTATCCGCAGCTCCTGGCTGAAGCCTGCCTGTGACTCTTTTTAATTTAATTTTTAATTAAAGCATCATTTACATACATTGAAATGCACAGAAGGTGTGCAGTTTGATGAGTTTTGGCAAATATATGCATCAGTGGAACTCCACTCTGCCTCACCCCTCTCCCCCCACTAACTTACAGACGTTTCTAGTGTGGAAGTTCCCCTCCCCACTCCATTCCCAATCTATTCCCTTGGGTACCACGGGCTCTGTATTTTGTCACTGTGGGTCACTTTGAAGTCTTCTGGATTTCATATAGATGGGTTGTATGGCATATGTCCTTTCTCTCTTTAAGAATAATTTATTTGAAAGGCAAAGAGAGAGAGAGACAGACAGAAAGAAACTTTCATCTGCTAATTCATTGCCCCAAATTCACAGAATAGCCAGGGGTGAGCCAGGCCAGAGCCAGGAATTTTGGACTCCATCTGGGTCTCCCACATGGATGGTAGGGGCCCAAGGATTTGGGCCATCTTCTGTTGCTTTTCTAGTGACATTAACAGGTAGCTGAATAGGAAATGGAGCAACCAGAACTTTAACCCAAACAATCCCATTTGGTTTGCAAGGATCCCAAGTCACATCTTTAACTCTGTGCCGAATGTCCGCCACAGCCATGCTATTTTATTTTATTTTTGTATTTGAATGTTTTAAAAACTTTAGTTTAAAGATTTATTTATTTATTTGAGAGTACAACAGAGAGAGATCTTCCATCTGCTGATTCACTCCCCAAATGACAACAGTGACCTGTGCTGAGGCAGGAACCTGGAACTCCATCAGGGTCTCCCATGTGGGTGCAAGGGCTCAAACATTTGGGTCAGCCTCCATTGCTTTCCCAGGTGCCTTAGCAAGGAACTGGCTTGGAAATGGAGCAGCCAGAACTGTAATCAATGCTCTGATACGGGATGCCAGTCTCATAAGTGGTTGCTTAACCCACTGTGCCATAGCTCTGGCCCCTTGGGATTTGAATCTTGAGTGGAAGGACAGGAACAGCAAAATGCCCAAATGCCCAAAGCTTTCTGCTTGCCCCTGGCTCTGTTCTGGCACTTGCTGACAGTTTTCTTCTCTTGATTTCCAGTCAGCTATGCCAACCCAAGCATCTTCCAGTGAGTTCCCTGTTAACTCAAAACCTGTTTTTACTATTTGCAATGAAAGAAATGTGTGTAACTGACACACACCTGCCGTGTAGTGGGTCCTCAGTGATTCATAGACCTCATCTGCAGTGCCTGTGACCGGAAGCATCTGTACAATTGGGATTTTGGAATATTTCCATTGCACAATCTATTAGGGATGGCGCTTAAATATAAACTTGTAATTCAGTTTTTTTTTTTAAAAACTTTGCATGTAGTTGGAGGTAACTTTGTAGACAAGGTTTTAAGTAATTTTGTTCACGAAACCAACTTCCAATGCAGATTTCTCCCTCTGTAGTGTCAGGTCAGTGCTCCAAGTTCTAAAGTTTGGAGTGTTTTGGATACACGCCTGTGCAAAGTGCGGGGGCACAGCCTCCTTGTCATCAGCATTTTAGCTCCTTTTAAAGTGAACTGAGAGAGCCTCCCAGAAAGGAATGCCTGTCTCTGAGACTTCCCAGATATCTGCGTGGCCATCTTTTCAATCTTGCAGTGAGAGGATGGGGCGGTGTGGCTCTGAAGGGCTCCGCTCTGGCAGCGGGAGGATGGCGCGGTGTGGATCCCAAGGCCCCGCTCTGGCAGCGGGCGGATGGCGCAGTGTGGATCCGACAGGCTCCACCCCTGCTTGTGGCCTTGACCTCCTCTGGCAGGATGTATGGAAGCACCAGCTGCTTTGGATTTGCAAGACAGGAAAAAGCCCCTGCAACTTTTGAACATCTTTGCTTTTATAACATCCTGGCCAAAATGAGCCAGAACCCACTGGAGGGGAAACTCACTCCCACTTGGAAATGGTTTTTTTTTTGGGGGGGGTATACATTTTAAAGATAAAACTAAGGAAGACTGGCTCACTGCTGTATTCAGTACCTTTGCGAATACTGTTAGGAAAGTACTGAACAAGGGAGCACGTTGTTTGTGGACATGTGAGCACCAAAGTGGGAGTCCAGAGAGAAGGCATTACTAGCCCAGGTTCTCCAACCTAGCCTCTGGGTGACAGTTGTCCAGGCCTTGCCTTCCCAGGGCCTCAGTTTGACCCCTTTGTGAAATGGGGAGCAAGTGGGGATATCCCACAGGCACTGCCATGTGCTGCACCTGCTTCTGCTCCATGCCAATCACGCTGTTGGTTGCTATGGAAAGTGCACCAGCTGGAGTCCTGTGCCTTTTTGGGAGTAAGTTCCTCCAAGTGGAGGAGCCAGAGAACTCGGGGTGGCTCAGGAATCAGCCTACTAGCATTGTGATGGTTACTACCTGCATGTTGATGGGCAGATCTCAGCGCTACTTGGCTTGGGCTGCTTTGGCTGCCCCAGCATGCACTGGGGCAGAGGTGGTGGTGGTGGTGGGGGCTCTGCACTCCAGGCAGGCAGGCAGGCAGTTGCCTAGGGCTTGCCCTAGGCGTTTTGGCAGGTTCATGAAAAACAAAACAAAACAAAAGCATGTTTAAAGTCTGGGTGTAGCTTACACATGATGAAACACCCATCTGAAGTGGTGGGGTTCGGGAGTTATGACAAATGCCTCTGCTTTTGTGAGAGCCATCCTGTATCAAGAAGGAGCTCATGTCCAGCCTTCCAGAACCTTCTCTCATGTTCCTTCTTCTCATTTTTGTCACTGTTGCTTAATCTCACCCCTTCTAGAAGTTCGTGCACAATCACACACCCCATGATGATGCATCAGTCAATGGCTCCTAGTAATGGTTGGGGAGGGGTCATATATACAATGGGGGTCCCATCAAGTGGTAATGGAGCCAAACCATCCCTACACCTGGTGACATCACAGCCAGCTCAGCTGTGACTCACCTGTGTGTGATGGTGCTGGTGTGAACATACCCACAGTGCTGCCAGTCTCTAAGGGCTTAGCACCTGCAGTCATTTGCATGATGTAATAAGTTAATAAGTTAAGGAATGACCATGTGACTGGTTTATATACTTACACTGCTATACTTATTGGTCATTCTTGATGAATGTCCTCTAATTTATGAGAATAGTTTGCTATAAGCCAGCGTGCCGTGTCATGCTGCCAGAAGGTGCTTACATCTCGTGTCTGTAGTATCTCTTGATATTGCATCAAGAGGCCACACATGTGGTGGGAAGTGCATTGTAGTGCAGCAGGTTCAGCTACAACTTGGGACACCCATATCACATCTCAGATCAGAGCACTGGTGGAGGTCCCAGCGACTCTGCTTCCAGTCCAGCTTCCTGTTAATGCACAGCCCAGGAAGCAGCCCGAATCCTTGAGTTCTTGCCATCCACATTAGAGATCCAGATGGAGTTCCAGACTCCTGGCTTCAGCTTGGCCAAGCTCTGGTCATTGTTGTCATGTGGGGAGTGAAACAGCAGGTGGAAAATTCTCTCTCCTCTTTTTTTTTTTTTGTCTCTGCCTTTCAAATAAATATCTTTACAAAAAAAAAAAGAGGCCATGTTGAGCGGTTGGTCTGCACCATGCCTGCATGTGTCAGCGCACTCTTTGATGTTTGTATAGTCGCAACACCTCCTAATGCCACACTTCTCTGAACATGTCCCCGTCAGTTAACAAGACGTGACTTTCAGCGGGAGCGTGCTTGTGTCGGCCTCTGGGCTGGTCTTGCAGCACACTGTATTTGGGATTCAGCTATACTGGAACAATGCTGTACTCTTCTGTTCAGCAGATTAGTTGTCCACTGTATGGATGTACCATCTTTTCTAGATTCACCCACTCCACCCATGGGTGGGGGTTGTTCCCCATTTTTGGCAGGTGTGATTAATGCTTCTACCAGAATTTGTGTTTAAATCTTCCTGACAAATGCGTTCTATTCTTTCTAGTGTACATTCCCAGGAGGACAGCTAAGTCTATGCATGTAAGCCTGTGCATGTAGAACTTCCTAAGAAACTGTTGTGGCCAGCATTGTGATATAGCAAGTAGAACCACCACTTGAAATACAGGCATTTGCTATGGGTTCTGGTTCAAGTCCCGGCAGCTCCGCTTCTGATCTAACTCCCTGTTTATGCACCTGTGAGAACATTAGAGGATGCCCCAAGTCCTTGGGCCCCTGCACCCACATGGGAGACCCAAAACTCCTGGCTCTTGGCTCCTGGCTTTGGCATGGTGCAGAGCTGGCCAATGTAATGTGTAGGGAGTGAACTAGTAGATGGAAGATTTCTCTTTCTTGTTCCTTCTCTACCTGTATCTGACTTCCAAATAAAATAAATAAACCTGGGACTAGTATGGTGGCTTATCAGCCTAGTCCTCCACCTGTGGTGTTGGTATCCTGCATTGGCACCTGTTCTAGTCCCACCTGCCCCACTTCCCATCCAGCTCCCTGCTTGTGGCCTAGGAAAGCAGTAGAGGACGGCCCAAGGTCTTGAGACCCTGCACCCACATGGGAGACCAGGAAGCAGTTCCTGACTCCTGGCTTTGGACCAGCTCAGCCTAGGCTGTTGCAATCATTTGGGAACTAAACCAGCGGGTGGAAAAATCTCTCTCTAGCCGTCTCTGTAACTGACGTTCAAGTAACACGTAAAGAAACCCTAAAAAAAAAAAAAAAAAAAAAAAAACCTTAAAAAACTCATCTTAAAAGAAACTGTCCAACTGTTTTTCTTTTTTTTTAAAGATTTATTCATTTTATCACAGCCAGATATACACAGAGGAGGAAAGACAGAGAGGAAGATCTTCCGTCCGATGATTCACTCCCCAAGTGAGCTGCAACGGGCCGGTGCGCGCCGATCTGAAGCCAGGAACCTGGAACCTCTTCCGGGTCTCCCACGTGGGTGCAGGGTCCCAAAGCTTTGGGCCGTCCTCGACTGCTTTCCCAGGCCACAAGCAGGGAGCTGGATGGGAAGTGGAGCTGCCGGGATTAGAACCGGCACCCATATGGGATCCTGGGGCTTTCAAGGCGAGGACTTTAGCCGCTAGGCCACACCGCCGGGCCTGTCCAACTGTTTTTCAAAGTGGCTCTACCCTGTTCTGTTGTCACCATGTGTGATAATTCTACTTATTATTTTTCCTTGCCAAGACTTAGCATTGTCACTCTTATGTTTTAGCCATTCTTGTGGATGGTCTTAACTGTGGACCATTCTCCAGTTCTAGGTGAATTTGGGGTCGCTGGTAATGCATTGAGGGTGGCTCCATGAGTGCTGGCAGAGCTGCTCTTCCACCATCTACAGTGAAAATGGGTTGGGAACTCTGAGGAGCACTGTTAAATGATTCTTCTTCTTTTTTAAAAATAACGCTTTTATAGATTATGTTTAACTTGAAAGTCAGAGTTGCAGAAAGAGAGAGAGACAGAAGTAGAGACAGAGAGAAAGATCTTCCATCCACTGATTCACTTCTCAAGTGGTCACAACAATCAGAGCTGAGCCAATCCGAAGCCAGGAACCAAGAGCTTTTTTCGGGTCTCCCATGCAGGTGCAGGGTCCCAAGGCTTTGGGCCGTCCTCAACTGCTTTCCCAGGCCACAGGCAGGGAGCTGGATGGGAAGTGGAGCTGCCGGGATTAGAACCAGCATGTCTGGGATGCTGGTGCGGCATGTGGAGGATTAGCCTGTATGTGCCACTCCCTGTTGGCTGATTCTTGACAATAGCAATGGGAGTGTCTGCGTGTCATCGTGACACCACCCCATCTTCAGACTCTGCTTAACAGTCTTTGTTTTGCATAAAGTTACTGAGAGAGAGAGAGAGAGAGAGAGAGAGAGAGAGAGAGAGAGAAAGGTGTACATTTCTCTATACCAGTGCAGTTTTTCATGGAATGCAGATTGGGCAGGGACTGGTTGCAGCTGTCCACACCTGGATGGGCAAATGTGGTGGGCCTGTTGCTTGCCCTCTTACAGGGGTCTTGCCCAGAAGGTCTGAGTTAGCACTGCTCATACTTTGAGCACAGAGGCGGGCCTGGCCAGAGCTGCAAGGGCTCTTTGAACAATATCCCTTGTGCCAACCTCAAGGTGTCCATGAGCCCTCTGAAATTGTACACATACTTTTGTGTGTATGCCATTTTTATTTTTTCTTTCTGGCTGGAATGTAGATACGATGATTGGAGCTGAAGCAGCCATATTAGACCATAAGGCAAAGAAACTAGTAAGAAGAGATTTGGATCCCTCTGAAGATGGAACCATCATATTATGGCCTGTTTGCATAGAATAAGTGAAGCACAGGGAAATACATTTTTCTCTTGCTTAAACTACTACTATTCTTTCCCCTCCAATAATTCATATTTTTCTATAGCCTCCTCCCATAGTCTAGCCAGGTTGGTCTGTATGACCAGTAGCATATGGCAGAAGGGAAGGCATGTTGTTCCGAGAGTGTAGGAAAACTCTGGGGCAGGCAGTGCAGAGCACGGTTTTGGCCACTGTTTGAGACAGCTGCATTTCATATCTGAGGGCTGGATTAGCATCCTGTCTCCATGTCTGGCTCAGTGGCCTGCTAAGAATTCACTCGTGTCCAAGACCCAGGGTCCTGCTTGTGCGGCGAGTGACGCCTAGAGTCCTTGGGCCTGTGCCACCCCACGTGGGAGAAACTTGAATGGAGCTCCAGGCTGTTGGTGTTAGCCTGGCCCAGTCCTGGCTGTGGTGGGTATTTTGTAGAATGTATCAGTGGATGGAAGCTCGCTCTCTTTCTCCCTCTCTCCCTCTCTTGTTCTCTCTTCCCCCTCCCTTTCAAAAACAAACAAATGTCAAGTAAACCATGAAAGATGAGCCGACTGCCGTCTCGGGCTGTCTCCTTCTGTCGTGGATTGCTGGCCGTGGGGAGCTGTGTCACGCGCAATGCGGAGAGGGGGTGTGTGCAGCACATTTATTCATTTGAAAGCAAAGAGAGAGGATGTGTGTGTGTGTGTGTGTGTGTGTGTGTGTGTGTGTGTGTGTGGAGAAAGAGAGATGGAGAGATCCAAATGCCCGAAAGAGCTGGGGTGGGCCAGGCTGAGGCCGGGAGCCAGGTACTTCTCCCCAGGTCTCTCTGGCAGGTGGCAGGAACCCAAGGACTGGGCTCCTGTGCCCTGAGGCCTCTCTGTGTGCATGCCAGCAGGAAGCTGGGTTGGAGAGCGAAGGTTGCACTTGACTTCAAGTACTGGGCAGGTGTGGGATGATTGTGTCCCACACTGCATCCTCACTGCGATACCGAGACCCCCCGCAGGGCAATGTCTTCCCTTGGACTAGAGAACTAGCCCAGGTTTTCTGCCACAGTCAAAGCCAAAGCCAGTGCTGCTGTCCCAGTGCACAAAGTGATGAGAAGTACCAGGTGAGGGAGGGGCTAGGCCGGTCCCTAGCCTTGGGTTCTACCCCCAAGTCTCTAGTAAGGTGCTCCTTGGCACTGGATAAACAATGTAGCTGATCAGGGTCATATGTACAGAGTCTCAGATGGTGGTAGGTAAGGCAGGCAACAGAGCCTGGCGGGGAAATAGGGTGCAGGCGGGCAGGCACATCCCATGACCTACTTCGCAGAGCCTTGTTGGGCCTGTCCCATCTGGAAGAGGGACTCTGTGAGGTTGACTAAGAACCAAACTGCTTTGCTTAAAAACAAGTCAGGTAGTACGGGCTGGTGCTGATGCATAGCAAGTTAATTCTCCACCTCTGACGTCGACTTCCCATATGAGTGCTGGTTCATGTCCCGGCGGCCTCACTTCCCATCCAGCTCCCTGCTTGTACCCTGGGAAAGCAGTTGAGGACTGCCCAAAGCCTTGGGACCCTGCACCCACATGGAGGATCCAGAAAAAGCTGTTGGCTCTTGGCTTCGGATCGGCACAACTCTGGCTGTTGTGGCCACTTGGGGAGTGAACCAGTGGATGGAAGATCTGTCTCTTTCTGCAACTCTGCCTTTCAAACAAATAAATACATTTCTTAAAAAAAAAATCATGCAGAAGTGTCCAAGGAAATCTGCAAGGAGAGAAGGAAAAGGGTGGGAGGAGAAGGGGGGGTTCAAGGAGAGAAGTCTGATTGTGGCCGTGAACTCGGGCCAGGGAGCAGTCCCTTAACGTGGGGGACTGCTGATGAATTTTGACAAGAGTGAAGTGTCATGGAAGTCATCACTTGTGCTGACATCGGTGTCTACCGCCCAGCTCCCATGCCCCAATAGACCTACCGCTTGCACATGCACACTGCAGTGCCGTGGCTCTCACAAGCTTAGCATCCTGGAAGAGTTACAGGTGCAGGTGTGGCTGCAGACAGGCCCGGCTTTGCATGTGCGTTTGGCCGCTCTGGCTGTGTGGCCTAGAATTGCTCTCCTTCGCTCGCTGAGCCTTGCAGCCTCTACAATGGCTAGGCTGAAGACTCCAGATACCGCTTGTCAGGCCCGGGGAGCTGTGGGCCTCCACGTGGAAGTCCGGCTTGCCACCCTCTCCCCCCTCCAGTTGGATGCACTGCAGGCTAGCCGCACTTCTGCAAAGGGCAAGCTGAAACTTCGCCTTCTGCTTGCCTGGGGCTCTGCTTTGGACATTAGCCTGGTGTCCCCCAGAGGCTTGTGTGTGAAGCCTGGGTCCCCCAGGGCTGATGTTAATGGGTAATGGATGAAGAGTAGAGACCTTGTCTGTTTCTGGGCTCTGGGAGGTGGGGCCTTGTGGGAGGCCCACAGGGCCCTGGGTCCTTGGCCTGAGAAGATGCGGCCTAGTCTCTCTCCCTCAGTTGCCTGGCTCCTCACGTGATTTTTCTTTCAAAAGGCAGAGTTACAGAGGGAAAAGGAGGGGAGAGAGTGAGAGCGAGCTCTTCCATTTATGACTCACTTCTCAAATAACTGCAAAGGCCGGAACTGAATAAATCTGAAACCAGGAGCCAGGAGCTTCTTCTGGATCTCTCCCATGGGTGCAGGGTTCCAAAGCCTTGGGTCATCTTGCACTGCTTTCGCAGGCCATGTGCACGAAGCTGTATAGGAAGTGAAGCAGCTTTGGCTAGAATTGGTACTCCTATGGTATGTTGGCATACTATGCCACCGCACCAGGCCCATGTGGGTTCTCCTCTAAATATTCTGCAGCATCAGCACACAGCACTCAGCTAGGCTTGCCAGACCTTGGACCTTGAGCCTCCCAAACTGGGAGCCCAAAATCAACTTCCTTCCTGCCCTATAGGAGAGTGAGAGAGAGTGAGAGCTCTCCTAGCTTTGGTTCACTCCTTGAATGGCCACATTGGCCCCCCATGATAAGACTGTGCCGAAGACCAGGAACTCCATCTGGGTCTTCCACTTGGGTGCCAAGGGCCCAAGCACTTGAGCCCATCCTCTGTTGCTTTCCCAGGTGCATCAACAGGGAGCTGGATTGGAAGTAGAGCAGCCAGGACTCAGTGGGTGCTCCTAGATGGAATGCCAGCCTCAAGATGGTGGCTTAACCTGCCACACACAGCACCAACTCCTGCTTCTATTTCTAGATATGGAAACCTCCAGCAAGCGACTTGACCCCCAATGGGTGACAACAGGGCACCCTGGCTGGCAGTGTGAGTCTGGGCAGGGGTTGGGGAAGAATGGCAAGGCCTGAGGTGAGCGCAGCTGCCTTGCTCTGGCAAGGCGTCACTGGCGAGGTGGCCAGCAGCAATGGCTTTTCTCCTCCTCTTGGCACTCAAGCCCTCTGCAGACACTGTCTCCATCCCCTCCACCCCTCCCCCTTGGCCACTACCTCCATGTGGGCGGTATGGCTTGACCCCGGATGACAGCCATCGCCACACGCAGCCGGGAGAAACCAAGGCACAGAGCTATGCAGGGTACTGCAGACACTGCCAAGAAAAGACAAGCCCCGGAGGAGCCTGCTGGGGCCTGCGTGGCGAGCACCTGTCGCCCCAGCCGATGCTTAGCTGCTCTGACTGCTGAGCCACAGCCCCGCTTCCTTTCTCTGCATCTTTCCAACAGGGGCCTGGGATCTTCGCCAAGGGTCCCCACTGAGGCTGACAGCTCCCGTTCGGACCCTGGGATGGGGGGCCTGGCAAGGACAGGCTGGCCCTGACTGGCTGCTGCCTGCCTGCTCTGGTCTGCCACACACACTTTGACTCTACCTGCCCAGCTCTTCAAGGGACCTGGTCCAAGCCTCAACTGGGTAGGACTGGACCCTGCTGCCCTGCTCCACCTCTCTCTCGTTCTCTGAACTTTCATCAAATCCTCAAAGCAGCCAGCCATAGTCTCTTCAGCACATACTAGGAGGCATGGAAACCAAAGTGCCAGGACATACGTGATGTGTAGGAGCTCTGTCTCCACGCCCTAGGGCAGCCATAGCAGAACGCCACTGACTGCGGGCTGCAACCACACACGTTTATTTTCTCAGTTCTGCAGACTTCGTGTCCAAGATCAAGGTATCGACAATGGTGGTGCCTCCTGGGACCTTTCTCCCTGGAGTGTGGATAGCCACCTGTTCGCTGTGGTCCTGCCTATGGGTCCACCACACATCTCTGGTGCCTCTGTGTGCTTCTTCCAGGGACACCTGTCACACTGGATGGAGCCCACTCTCATGACTTCATTTGAACTTCAAAGTCTTTATCTTCCTGAAAGGTCACATGCTGAAGACCTGGGGTTAGCTCTTCAGCATATCAACTTGAGGGGACACCCTTCAGCTCATAGCAAATGTAGTCTGGAGTGAATAATTAAACTGACCTTGGCCACAGACCTGTCTGATGGGGCAGCCTCTTGGGAAAGGTTGCAATGCCCCATGAGAAGGCTGACCCAGGCTAGTGAAGCTGGGTCCTGGTCCCGGCTGCGCCTGTGTGCAGCATCAGCACTGCCTTGTTAGCACAACTTCCAGATGAATGAAACCAAGTGGCCTTGGGCATTGCCACATGTCACTGAGGTGTCACCCCACCCTGATTTTTTTTTTGTAAGAAAAGATTTGTTAATTTTTATTTCAAAGATTACAGAAAGAGACAAAGAGAAAGATTTTCCATTTGCTGGTTTACTCCCCAAATGTCTACAACAGCAGGAGCTGAGTCGATCCACAGTCAAGAGCCATGGATACAGGGGCCCTAGGACTTGAGTCATCCTCCACTGAATTCCCAGGCCATTGACAGGGAGCTGGATCAGAAGTGGGGCAGTAGGGACACAAACTGGTGCTGCCATGTGAAATGGCAGCATTGCAAGGTGGAGGACTTGCCCATTGAGCCATTGTGCTGCCCTTCACCTCCCCCCCGCCAATTCTTGATGTTCAACCTCATGAAAGATAATACAAAGGTTATTGTCTTAAGCTGCTGAGTTTTGGGGTCATTTGTTATGCAGTAAGAGTTGCCTGGGGATTGTGGAAGGAGATCATTGCCAGGCTGGGGGAGCGGAACTGGTGAGGCACATACCTCTAGCAAGAGTAGGCCATGACTCAGTGTGCTGGGCTCTGTTCCCTTTCTGTGCAGGGCTAGGAGAGCAGATATTGTCTTCTCTCCCATGCTTCATCTTCTGGAATCCAGAAGCCCTGCACTGGGCATGCCATCATCCCGAGGGCTTCAAGGGTCAGGATGAGTACCGAAGGGGAGCAGCCACTTACTGGGTCCCTCCAGGAGTTGCTGAGTCCCTCAAGGATGAAGGTTCTTTCCACCTGCACAGATCCCTTGCCAGGAGAGCCCATCCAGGCTTCGCATCCACCCAAGCCCACGTCTGTGTGCGGACCAAAAGTTGGCAAGCTCCCTAGTAGTTTGCAGGTGGGTAGTGGAGTGTAGCAGGTTAATGAGCCAAGCTGGGCTGAAACGTGCAAGTTCAGAAAGACCCACAACAGGGTGGGGGGGAGGGGTTGGGGATGTGTGTGGAAGGAGGGGTGAGACACACTCATTGCAGGCTGGCCCAAGGCACGGAGGTGGGCCCTGGCCACTGGCCCCAACAGAGCTCATGTGAAAGGAGCGAGGCAGGGAGGAGTATGGTGTGAGTGTGGTGGGAGACCCAACTTGAATTGTCAGTCTTGGAGGGCCAAAGTCAAGGACAGGGCTGGCTTCCAAATGGCTCTGCTTCTGGGGAGTAGGGCAGACCTAAGAACCCAGGCTGGTGGCAAGCGTCCCCTCCCCAGCCCCTGTCAAGAGAGAGGGACTAGACGTGTTTGAACTGATTCTGAGCCCTTGCATGGGACATGCAGAGCTCTGAACCATGCTTATTTCAGTTGTGGAATGGGAGAGGTAGACCAGATGATCCCCTCAGTGGCTTCTAGCTGTGACTAATCTATAAACTCTCTTTGTATCTTTTGCAATAAAATTCTTCCCTCCCTCCTCTCTCTCTCTCTCTCTCTGTCTCTTCTTCCACCCCTTCCTTCTGTACCAGCCAATGCCTGCTGTCCCCTAGGGTCCTGCAGTCTGGGAGGGGAACATGGTTGATTGTACGGGGTACACCTCAAAATTTTCATGGAGAAATGGAATTTAAAGTGAAGTTCATTTTTTTTTTTTTTTTTTGGCTGCAACATTTTGAGTATCTGTGCCTGGTTTGCTCATCATATGCATTTTTTGTGGACCTTTCAAGAGCTCCTTGTGGTTCCAGAAGGGAGCGGTATAGCCATCGAGTGAGAAGACCACGTGGTCTACAGGTGATGCCACAGCGGGGGGAGGGGCTGTACCCTCTGGAAACCATCACCACTCTGGGAGGGAGGGAGCCCAGTGGTCACTCACCTAGGTCGTAGTTGGAGCTCCCCCCACCCCCAGCCACTCCTGCCAAATCCCAGGCTGTGGCTGGTGTGATTCTCCCCACCCCCCCTCAGGCTATAGCACTCTGCTGAGGCTGCACGATGGTGAGCAAAATGAAATCTTGTTGTTTTCAACTGGTAAGCTTTGGCTGATTCGTAAAGAAGCGATTTGCAGAGGCTAGTGCTACAGTGCAGTGGATTAAGCTGCCGCCTGTGAAGCAGGCTTCCTCATATGAGCAGTGGCTCCCATCCTGGTTGCTCTGCTTGTGATTCTGGCTGCCGGCTAGTGTTCCTGGGAAGGCAGCAGAATGGCCCGAGTGCTTGGGTCCTTGTCCCAAGGGTTAATCCATCCAGGCTGAAGCGAAGAAGGTGGAATTCCATCTGGGTCTCCCATGTGGGTGGTAGAGACCCAAGTACTTGAGCCATCAGCTGCGGCCTCCCAGGGTATGCATTAGCAGGATGCTGAATGGGGAAGCTCAAGCTGGGACTCAAACCCAGGCAATCTGATCAGGGATGTGGGTGTTCCAAGTGGTATCCTAACCCACTGTACCAAATGCTGCCCCACCCCCACCAACAATTTTCTTTTTTTTTTTTTTGAAAGATTCATTTATTTTTATTGGAAAGTCAGATATACAGAGAGGAGGAGAGAAAGATCTTCCATCCGTTGATTTATTCCCCAAGTGATCAGAATGGCTGGAATTCAGCTTATCTGAAGCCAGGAGCCAGGAACCTCCTCTGGGTGTTCCATGTGGGTGCAGGGTCCCAGGGTTTGGGCCGTCCTCAACTGCTTTCCCAGTGCACAAGCAGGGAGCTGGCTGGGACACGAACCTGTGCCCACCGGGGGTCCCAGTGCTTTTGGGGGAGGATTAGCTAATTGAGTCATAGCATGGGGCCCTTGAAGGGGTTTAGAGCTCTGTATGTGAAATGCAGCTAGCTCTGTGTGCACCCTGGGTGGAGAGGCACACAACCCTCTATGCACTCCTCTTCCTCTTCCTCAGGGCAGCCGTGCCTCACCATGGGGGCTGCACTGGTGCCACTGTCTGCATTTCATTGGGGGCAAAAAAAAGTCTCACAGAGGGCAAGTGGCTTGATCAAGGTCACCCGAGGAAGGCTGTAGGTCTCCAAGACCCAGGACCCATGCTGTCCTCTGCTTCCTGGATGCCAACACAAAGACTCAAAATGGTCTCTTTACCCCTTTGTCTGATCCCAGGGGGCAAACTCTGGGAGCTAGGCTGCTTGGGACACATCTCTGTTTTGCCTTCTGGGACTTTGGGCAAGTTACTCAATGGCTCTCTGACTCAGTTGCCTCATCTGTGAAATGGGGCTAACACTGCCACCTGCCTGGGAGCTCTGATGAGGATGAAATGAGTTAGAATGCAGATAGCACTTGCACGGTGCCCGGACGGGTGGGCCATGTGAGTTTCCCCTCAGCACTTCTCCCTTGTTGCTAAGTAGAACGCCACTTAGTCGCCATACCTGATTGCATTGTGGGTGGTCAAGAGTCTAATATCAGCGGTCCCCTCCCCTGCTCCTCATCCCAACCTGGCCCCCCTCCCCCCACTGGTCTGGGACCTCCTGGAAGACAGGAGGAAGGAAAGCCCTGGAGTTGCATCACAAAGCTGGCCCTCCTAATGCACCCCTGTTTTTGTAGGCGTTCCCTGTGGATGCTGATGGAAAGAAATCAAAGCAGGCTAGCTCTGCCGCGGGGGCTCGGCAAGCCAGAGTGTGTCACGTAGGAAGGGAGTTGGGTTGGAGGGGGGTTTACTGTGTGTGTGGAGGAGTGGGTGCTGTTGGCTTCATGCCCAAGTTCCCTCCCTGGGAACCAGGGCTCCTTATCCCTCTCCCAGTTCCCCACTCTCCTCCCCGACCAGGCAACCCAGGCCTGCCCTTTGACCCGCAGCCCTGCACACAGCATGAGCAAGTATGACTGGAAAAGAAAGGCTGGCAAGAATCGGGCTGTCTTTGGAAGGGTGTGATGACTGTCCTGGCCTCTCAGGCCACTGCTGGGAGTCCGCTGGAGGAGAGGACGGTGAGGAATAGGGCACTCGGAGGATGCAAGAGTGGAGGGCCCCGTGTGCACATCACACAAGAATGACAGAGGGAGTTTGTGTCCTGCTGGTTTGGTGCCAGGGCCTGGTGAGGTTTCTCCCTGAGCCATCACCATCTGGCTCTCTTGTCTGTCGTTGTGTGTCCTCCCATGATAGTTGCCATTCTCCCTTACTTTAAGGAACCTCATGGACAGGCCACAGGGGATCCAAGCATGTATGGTTCTGGCCATGGGGGTTGGGAGGGAGGACTGGCTGTCCACTTTGTGTGCATTCTCTCCCCACAGTGTTGCTGCAGGTTGGGGGAGAGGGGAGCAGTGTGGCCAGCCCTTGCTCGTGTGCTTCCCCATGCCTCACAGCTCTCGCTCTGGCTCTCCTGCACGTGCAGCACTCTCAAATCGAACCAAGTCACGAGGTCACCTTGCCTCAATGTTAGCCTTGCTCCGATCTTTCTACACTGTAGCCAAGGCAAGCTCTCTGAAACAGACCTGCACTCCTAAAGCCTTTCAGGACTCCTATGTGCTGGCAGGAGAAAGTGTGCGCCCCTTAACGGAGGCCCCTCAGGCGTGCAAGTTTCTACAATCTCATCTCTGGCTACCCTACGTTTCAGGCAAATCCAGCAGCTGGCAGCCCCTGGGGTCACCTTTTCTCTGAAGCCTTTCCTGATTCTGCCTACACCTGCTCAGCCCATCACTTGCGGCCCTCATGCTCCACGATGGGGGTGGGGGTAGGTGCTGAGCATGCCTCTGTGGTAGAATGGAGAATGCTGCTGCTTCTAGCAGGTCAGAAACCTTGGAGGGCAGGGGGTGCAGCTCTTTTGCTCTGGTTTCCCCAGGACAGAGCACACGATTTCAAATGAGAATTCTCTGGAAGTGAGGCTGAGAAGGGCAATCCCATGCCTGTGATTTATGGAGTGTGTGCTCCCAGGAGAAAGCAGAGTGGCAGTGCGGGAAGTGGAGAGAGAGACAGGGAGATTAGCTGGGGTTGGGAGTAGGGATGGAGGGGTGGAATTTCAGAAGAAGTCAAGCCTTAACCTGGTTCCTGGGGGAGTCCCATGGTGGAAATGGCCACAGACAGCAGGAGAGAGCAAGCGAGCAGGAGGGCGAGCAAGCGAGGCAATGAGGGGGCAAGGAAGTGGGGCAAGAAGAGCAGTGAGCGAGAGAGGAACATGAGAGTGAGGAAGAGGGTAAGAGTGACAGGGTGGCGGGGGGGCATGCCAGAGTCAAACAGAGGGAGAGGAACTACATGAAAGAGTTCAAGACACAGCAGGAGGCAGAGGAGGAGGACTGGAAAACCCAAGGCAAAGGGGAGATGGGTGGTCAAGTACTTGGTGTAGCTATTAAGGTGCCACTGGGAGAGTCTCCATCCTGGATCACAGTGCCTGGGCCCAGTGCTGGCTCTCCACTTCCCATCCAGCCTCCTTGCAAATGATGCCTCAAGTATTTAGACTCTTGGGACTTTCTGGCTTTAACCTGACCCAGCCCTTAGCTGTTGGGATCATTGGGGAGCATGGGGGGTTGGTCAACTAGAAAACAGAAAGTCTTTCTCTTTTGCAATGTCCTTCAAATAGTATGAAAATAATTAAATTAAGACTGAAAATAAAAAAGAAGACAGCAGGATGAGAAATTGTGGGCGAGTGCACATAAGACAAAAAACCTGAAAAAAGAGACAAGGTAAAAGTGAGACAGAGAGTAAGTGAGCTGCAAAAGCAGAGGACAGACTGAGGAAGCTCAACCCAAGCCTTGCAGCCCGGGCCACAGAGTCCATGGCTGTCCCAGGATTTTTGGGCAGGATCAGAGGTTAAGGCAGTGCTAAGGGGCTGAGACACAGAGCAGGGCCTCCCTATGGGCTGTCAGTGCTGCTTGTGACAAGTGTTGCCGAGGCCCTTTGGCTTTGGAGGACCGCGAGGGCCTTTGGCCTGAGTGTGTGGGAGTCTGCTCTAATTGCACAGCCCCTGGAGGAGGGAGGGGACCCCAATAATGGAGTTACTGCAGAGAAATCTGAGGCCCCGGGGGTGGGGGTGGGACTTGACTGGGTGCAGAAGTGAGTCATTGAAGATGGCAGAGGGCAAGTGCATGGAGTGCTGTGGGGGCAGTGTTTGCTTGTCCAACACAGACACCCAGGGCAGACAAGGGGGCAGCAGATGGTACCACTTGTCCCCACCCCCCAGACCTGCAAGAAACCTTGTCCAAGTCCTAAGTGAAGAGCAAGCTCTCCTTTCCGCCTGCTTAGAATTGTTCAGAGGGGACAGGATGGATCCAGGGTGCAGTGGAGCAGTACCAGGATCTGGGTCATGTCTCTTTTAAAAAGTCCCAGCATGGCCACAGAACAGAACAGGGCATTGAACAAGATGCTGAGTTTCTTGGAGCCCATATTTCCTCATCAGTAAAGCATGGATGAGGCCCACCTTGCCCGTTAAGTCCTAAGTGCGCTGTGAAGTTCATTAACGTCATACAAGGCAAGTGGCAGTCCTCGAGGACTGTATCCCAGTGGTCTCCTATTGCTGTTCTAACAAGGAGCCACAAATCCGATGGCTTGAAATAAGAGGCGTGTGTTCTCTTATACAGTCCTGCAGGCCAGCTCTCTGAGATTAGCCTCACTGCGGCAAAATCAAGTCATCAGTCCAGCCGCCTGCTCCGTGCCTCTTTCAGTGTTCCTGGCTTGGTGGCTGCCTCCCTCCAAACTTCCAGACCAGCACCTTCGAATGCTTTTCCCTCTCCGTGACTCAGGCACCAGGATGGGGCGGGGGGTGGGGAGGACAATCCACAGTCAAAAAGCAAGGAGGGAGTTCTCCATGGCTCCTCTGCCCATGCCTGCTGGAGCAGGGCCTGTCTCTTTGGGAGAGCCCTCTGGAGCCAGCCAGTGGCCATCTGAGGCTCGCTCTAGCCCGTGGAGCTGGGACTTGAGGATCAGACCGGACTGCCGTGTCTAAATAAAGGGCATCCTCAGGATTAGACCATGGGTCAGCAGAGGACGCTGGCTGTAGCTGACCAGCCTGCCAGGGTGGCCTTAGCGACCGATCAGCGGGACCCCACAGGAGGCGGGGGCTGGCCTTTCTGACTGTGAGCGCCACCCTGCAGCAATGCAGCCAGCAGGGGCAATCTGGGATCTTTAGAGCTGGGGTCAGCCTGGGGTCAATGCCGACATAAAACCCAGCCAGCTCCAGCAAGACCACCTACATATTTAAACAGATCTTTGCCAGTGAGCGAGCTGTGCCGTCACTTGCTTGCTGATGGAGTCAGCATGGGTCTCGGGGCTGGAGAACTTGCTTTGCTTTCACAGTCCTGCCTTTTCAGAGTTGAAGCTCCAAGAGCCCTTCCTGCATTCTCCTTCTTGCCCTGTAGGGAGAAACGATGGGAATCTGTCCTGCGAGTTCTGGGGAAAGTCGCTACCCACCTGTGCATGTATGTATGTGTGCGAGCAAAGAGATGGAGCCATGTACTTTCTTTCTTTTTTTTAAATAAAAGCCCCAATGGACCAGCTCATCTCAGCATTGCTTACTCAATTCAATGTTTCTCATCCACAGGGGGGAAAAGACAGAATGAGAAAGTCAGGAACAGCGGAAGCACGGCTGTGGCTGAAGTCTTATCTGGGTTAAAAACCCCAGGAGAGCGCCTCTTTAATTTTTTGGTGTAGCAGGATCAAGGAATCGATTCACTCTGGCTCTGCTTCCTGCCGTTGTTTCTGTGGTGCGTGTTTGATCTGGGTTTCACGTTCGGATCTGCTAGCCATGCGTCGCACCAGGTCAGCCTCCATGATGGAAACCCTTTGCGGGGGGCGAGGGGGGAAAGTGATTTCAAAGCTCCCCCCCCACTCTGTTTGTATAAAGGATTTTTTTTTTAGAAGGAATAAAAGGGCCAGTTCTAGAATGTGACCAGGGAATCCTGAACATAACAGTGGGTAAGGCTGTGGCCTTCACCCGCCAGCCTGGTCCGGCCACACAGCCTCACAGTGGCATGCCAGTCCCACCCCAGTGGGCAGGGGGCATCGGGCCCTTTGATCGTATGTCCCAGAGAGGTTATTCTTAGTAACAATGGTTTACAGTGAAAGAGAGCTGAGAATGGGGACAACAAGGCTCTTGGGCCACACGGAGTATCCTGAAAGGGTAATCCGGTCCAGGACACACACATACGTGTACACACACACACACACACTGGCATGCACACACTCATTCCCTCAGCATTTTAAGGGCCAGAAGGAAGTGGAAGCCACGGTGGTGGTATCACATATATGAAAAATGTGAAGGCAGACAGGCCGGGCAAATAAATAACATGGCGCTGGCAATAAGAGACGTGCCTGGAGTTTTAGCACGGGGTTGTAAAAAGTTGACAGGAGCCGTTTGGACTGGAAACGGCCGGGTGGGTATGGCTGCCAGGTTCTGCCAGGCGACCGGCTGTTGAATACTACAAAACGGAATAGATAAAAAGGAAAACAACGGCTACAGAAGAAACGAAACACACACACACACAGATACACACACACATCCCGACGCAAAACCACCCACACAGTGTGCACCCAGCCCTTCCCCTGGAGCGCTGCGCCCTCTCCCTTTGTTTAGATAAGGTGTCCGTTGCCCGCCGCTGCTCCTTGGCCATCAGCCAGCTTTCTGTCTCCAAACTTGGGCTTTCAGCGCTACACAGGAGACTCCACTCGGCGGCTGCCGGCCCCGAGTGTCAGCAGCACCCCGAGGGTCCCCGCGGCTTTGTGTTCCCAGAACGATGATTTGTTTGACAACGGGGCTTTCCTTCCAGACGGTTCTTCAGCCTGCCACAGCGTGTGTGGGTCCTCGGGGACATGGCAGGGCCGTGGAGAGTTGGAGCAGGTACCTGGAACAGTCCCGATGGATCGAGTCACTGTCTAATTATGATAGCCACATAAAAGAGACCCAAGCACAGTCAAAGGCCAAGGGCTGCGGTGGCCTGGGGCAGCAGGAGGGTGGGGTGGGCAGGTGGGGATGCCATGGAGGATGGGAGGGGCGGGGGGGGGGGAGACAGGAGAGTCTTCGGTTTCATGGACTAAGTGAGACGTTTAAGCTCAGGAGGCCTGAAAAAGAGAAGTGCTGGAGGGAGCAAGACGGACAAGATTGGAGTTATTCTACTCCACACAAAAGATTTTTGATAAGCTCCAGAGATGGCCCCTCCCCCACCCCCTCACATTTGTCTTTCTCACTCTCCCTGCCTCTTTTCAAAACTGTGCGGGGGGGGGGGGGGGGGGGGGGGGGCTAAAGAGATGACTGCTTCCAGGAGGCCAACAAGGGCGCCCCTGGTGAGTGGCCCACTGAAAAAGGCTGAGGTGCACCTGCAGACAGGTCTGGCAATTGGCCCTGGACAGATGGGGAGATGGGGGCATGACAGACAACTCTGTCTCCTTTCAGGTTCTTTTTTTTTTTTTTTGGCAGGGAGAGAGGGGAGCTTCTAGAACTTTCCATCAGTTTGATGATGAACCTTTTGGGTTCCTAGAAGCCGATGAAGAAAGCTGGAGGGTCTTATTTTATAAGTATCATTTAGAGTCAATTTATAGGGGCCTTCCCAAGGAGTGACGGAGCTATAGAGCTAGGAAAAATGAGGACCCTATTTCAAGTGTCACCAAATCTATCCTGTTTAGTCACCAAAGTCTCTGCCCTGGTAGGTTGGGGAGAGCTGGGACATTTGGTCTACCCCGGGCATTGGCCTAACTGTCATGTTGTGATCAGCTTCTTAAACTGTGTAAAAGGCAGAAATGTCTGTTCTTGCCAGACAGCAGGGAGTCCACAGATTGGAAGGGTGAACATCAGCAGGGCAGTTTCCAATGCCCACCCAAGGTAAAGATACTTGCTGTGACATCTGGTCCTCTCCTCCACGGCACATAAGCAACACCATGATCATTGACTCAGTTTCCCAGGAACATCAAAGAGGATGGCTCAGAATCAACTCTGGTTTTCCTGCCTTGAGGAACAAATATACCCCATCGCTAGTGGGAGAGTTGGCATCCAACTGTTTTATTTATTTATTTATTTATTTTTACAGGTTTTTTTTATATTGCATTTCATTTTATAACATCGTTTCATAGGCTCTGATGTTCCCCCATCCCCTCCCCGTGCCCTCCCCCCATGGTGGGTTGCTCCACCTTATTGCAGTATTACAGTTCAAATTCAGTCTTGTTTCTTTCATTGTAAGCGGCATCCAACTTTTACATTGATCTCTTGAGTTTGGTGTGTCAAGCTCAAAGTCAGGTCTGGTGGACCCTGGCCTGTGCCCGGGGTGCTGACCTAGTCATTTCTGTGCCCACTCCCTGTTACAGTAGTTAGCTTGGGTGGTCTCCTCTGCTTGCTGGTCTGAGAGCTGGACTCCCTTCTGTCACTTTAGCAAGTCTCTTATTTGGTGGATGGGGAGCAGCCCTTCCCTACTGCCCTGACCTATAGGAGTCACAAGGCAGGTGAGGGGTGCTCTGGCGTGAAGGAGGAAATTGAAGGTCCCATTTGCACTCATCCTGGTCCAGTTGTTCCTCTTCCCCATGTGGAGTTCTGTGTGTGTGTGTTTAATCTCTTTTGGGGGATGTGCACTGGGGGAATTAATGAGCTGAGGAGAGAGAATGAAAGGTCTCGCTGTGCCCCTGAATTGCAGCCTCTTCCTGAAGGGATATTACATTAATGCCCCAGACGAAAGGAAACAAACAAAAATCCACCAATGCCTTGCTTAATAGATGTGGACAGGCGTAGTGGTGCAACAGGTAAGGCAGCCTCAAATGTTGGGAGCAACCAGGAAGTGCCAAACTATTCCAGGAATTCCCTGCTCTCCAGTTCACCGCCTGTCTTTGTCACAGCTATGCTAGATCCTTTTCTCAGCAGGATGTCTTTATTCTTGGGGCCAGTGTTGCGGTGTGGTAAAGTTGCTGCCTGTGATGCTGGCACCCCATTTGGGCAGTGATGGGTGTCATGCTGCTCTACTTCTCATCCAGCTCCCTGTTCATGGTCTGGGAAAATCAGTAGAAGATGGCCCGAGTGCTTGGGCCACTGCGTCCTGCATGGAGGACCGAGAAGAAGTTCTTGGCTCCTGGCTTTGGCCTGGCCCAGCTGTGCACATTGCAATCTTCTGGGGAGTGAACCAGTGGTGGGAATATCTCTGTCTTTCCCCCTCTTTCTGTGACAGTGACTTCCAAACACATAAATAAATATTTTTTCTTTTTAAAAAAACATTCATTTATTCTCATTGGAAAGGCCAATCTACAGAGAGGAGAGACAGAGAGAAAGAGCTTCCATCCACTGGCTCACTCCCCAAATGGCCACAATGGCCGGAGCTGAGCTAATCTGAACCCAGGAGCCAGAAGCTTCTTCCAGGTCGCCCACACAGGTGCAGGGTTCCAAGGCTTTGGGCCATCCTCGACTGCTTTCCCAGGCCACAAGCAGGGAGCTGGATGGGAAGTGGGGCTGCCGGGATTAGAACTGGCACCCATATGGGATCCTGGCATGTGCATGGCAAGAATCTGGCCACTGAGACATTGCGTTCAACCCCCTATAAGTCATTTATTTAAGACAACCTGTTCTGTCCTGTTTATTTAAGACAACCTGTTCTGTCCTGATGCTTTTTAAATGAGAGTTTAAAGTTTTCTTTTCACATTATTTATTTATTTATTTGAAAGGCAGTTACACAGAGAAAGAGAGATCTTCCATTCTCTAGTTCACTCCTCCCAATGGCTGGGGCTGAGCTAGGCTAAAGCCTGGAGCCAGGAACTTTATCCAGGTCTCTCGCATGAGTGGCAAGCGTAGCCAAACACTTAGATCAGCTTCTGCCACTTTTCCGGAGCAATAGTACAGAGCTGGATTTGGAAATGAAGCAACCAGGACTCAAACCAGCACTCTGATACGGCATGCTGTTGTTGCGGATGACTTTACTCACTGGGTTGCAACATCAGCCTCTCAACAATATGTCTTAAAGATAAACAGTTCCTCCCTATTGCCTGAGAAGATGCACTCACTGGCGCTTGGCTCAGGATACCTGGCCCTGTTTTAAACACAATATATAAGAAGCAGGCACATCGGCGCATCCTTTAGCTGGGAATGATTGATTTAGAGCACTGTTCTCTGCATTCCGGGGTGGAAGGGGGTGCTAGGAGATGAGGAAGCACACCCCCACTCTCCCTCTGCTCATGACAGTGGGGAGGGGACTCCTCTGTTCATCCAAGGTCTTCTGGATGTGGTAGGAGTCACCCCGAGCCTCCCCGCTTGGTTATGCGTGGCTACGAGCCTTGGGGTTGAGCTCAGGCCTTGGTGGCTGTGTAGCTTTCTCCTTTTGGAGAGATGGGAGACACCTTAGAAATCGAATCTTTCCATCCTGGGTGCTCAACATCACATCACGCCCTGGAGCACCCATCCCAGGGTCTGCCTTTGTCCCGGCCCCTGGTGCAAGCCTACTCCACAGGGGTAAGGGTTAGCCCGCACCACTCTGGGTGACTGTTCATGGTGCGGGGTACTCCCTTATGCCTCTGCGAACTCGAGCTGCAGGAGGAAGCCCGCTTAGTGAAGGCTTATGGGTCTGGCATTGGCATTGACCAGGCCCTCTATGTGCATGTTTGTTGGAAGGAGGGGAGGAGAGGAGACTGATGACCACAGTGCTACTGCTGTCCACCTGGACATCAGAGTCTTTAACGTGCATCTGCACCTCTGATGCAGCCCTGCAGTTCAGATCTCTTGGTTCTGGGGTCTGTTCTGGGCCTGGGGTTTCTAAAAGGTGCCTTGTGAAGCCCAGGGGAGGACTGCTGGCGTCAAGGGGCTGGCTTGAGTTAGAAAAAACAAAGTGCCTTTGCATGCCTTGCTGAAATCCAGACTCAGTTTGCACATCTGTTGAGTGGGTGGTGGTAATATGCACCTCCTGGTGTCCTTGGGATGAGAGATCCAGACTGTGTGTGTGTGTGTATGTGTGTGTGTGTGAGAGAGAGAGAGGGCGAGAGAGAGCGTGTGAGAGAGAGAGAGAGGTAGGAAGCATGGGGCAGGTACTTGGGAGTGGTGGATAGTTGCTGGTGTTCTTGTGTTAGGAAAAGCACACTGACTGACATCAACCCCCACCCCTTCCCATACTCCAGGACTTGAGGCTGCCTATTTTCTCTTTTCTTTTTGCCTGCCTCATTCCAACTCAAAGACCTGCATGTGGCTGAGGCTCATTAAGTATTTGCAGGCCAGCGGAGGAGACAGAAGGGCCTCCCAGTGCAGAGCTCGGGTTCTCCTTTTCAGTTTTGGGGAAGTGCAGGTTTCGGAGGCCCCTAGTGATTGCTGTGAAAACAAACGAGTGGTGGCTCCTGCAGCCCTTTGGGCAAGCCCGGGGGCAAACACAGTGCCTGGGCACTGGCCCAGCGCTCTGCCTTGCAGCCCACACCCCCGCGCCTTTGATGAGAGGCTCCGGGTGATCCTCAGCCCTGGGGACTTGTTCAGCTGTTCGGCATTTAGCAAAATCTGGCGTGTATTCTGCAGAGCCCTCCATTCCAGCCCCTGCAAGCTCGTAACTTCCCGCTGTTTCCCAGCCACCTCGGATTGCACAGCGAGGGGCGTGGGCAGTCTGCCGGGGCCCTACTCTCTCTGGCTTTGGGTGAGTTTTCCCTGCTGTCTATACTTAACAAAAAAAGGGGGGGGGGCGCTGACTGCTCCCCAGCTGAGAGAGCCAGAGCTGGCAGGCACACTAGGGGGCTGTGTGCACTGGAGGCCTGGTGCCTGGGCTGAGACTGAAATGTTCCGGTGATGATAATGACTACTACGCCTTGTCTGTAATTATGCAGTCTCTAAGCCCCCGGGGTGGGGATGGTGTATTTGCCTGTGCTGTTTAGGGGTTGATCCTGCTGTCAGCGCTTAGCAAGAATTAACAGTGACGCTCTGCGCACCACAGTCATAACACTAAATCTGGTCTGCATGTTTATGATTCATTAACAACAACAATAACAACAACAACAACAAAATCCACCCCACCGTCACTGAAACCCCTCCAAGCCCATCCTAAAAGGAAATTATGCACAGTTGAAAGAGTGATTTGACGTCATGGACCTACGTGCCTTTTCATGAACGGCTGGAATAGGAGGCTGCGCTCTGGCAAGTGGAAAAGGGAACTGCGCTCTGAGGGCTCTGGCTGGCGGGCATCCTGAGTCCCAGGTGCCTGCCGCTCACTTTCCGGGTTCTCTGAAGTTGAGTGTTTGAGGATCCCAGGAGGGTCATCACCAGCACATTTATCACACCCTTCTGGGCCACTCCTTTCAGGCTGTGTAATCTGGGGAGGCCAACACTCTATCCCTTGTTTTTTACATTTAGTAACAAATTTTATTTGTCCTCCTCTCAACCATAGATGGGAAGAAGAGTGCTTCAGTGACAACATCCCAGCATTCTGAAGTCAAGAAGAGATGAACTGTGGGTGATGGGTTATGGTTCGCTTTCTGGGGGCACTCCTCTACTTCACTGCTGCATGAATGAGGAGTTTCCTATGGAGTCCTCTCCCTTAGAGGACCTGATGGCTTGTCCTGCAGGAGAAGCAGGGGACTGGGTGGCAAACCTCCTGGATTCAAATCTTCCCCTTTTTTCCCCCATGAATTTTTAGCGCATTATGGTTACATATCTACAAAGCTGGATTATGAGAAATTCTACCTCACCATGTCTCATAAGATCAGGTTAGGAATAAGGAAACAAGGTGTGTATGTGTGTGTGTGAGGGGGGTTCTGATCTCTTGATACAGGAACTTGATAAGTAAACATTTTTTGTTCCAGTTAGTACTGCTCTGCAACAACCTATCCCATATTAGTGGCATAAAGCCACAGCCATTTTATGATACATAGAATTTATGGGTCAGGAATTTGGGCAGGGCTCAGCTGGGCGGTTCTTTTGTTCTTTATGGTGTCTACTGAGGTTACCCAGTAGTAGAGGGGTTGGTCTGGAGGATCCAAAATGGCTTCTGGTGCATTGGTGTTTAATATCGGCAATAATTTTTCTCTTAACCCTTGTAATAATGTGGGTGATGTTATTGTACCCATTATGCTAACAAAGAAAGTAAGACTGAGAAGTAACTAGGTTACACAGCAAAAAAAAACCAAAAACAATGAAATGAATTTTGTAGAGACTGGATTTTGAAGGTGGATGTACAAAAAGGTTTTTTTCTAGTATATTCCATGCTTTTTTTTTTTTTAAAGATTTATTCATTTTATTACAGCCAGATATACACAGAGGAGGAAAGACAGAGAGGAAGATCTTCCGTCCAATGATTCACTCCCCAAGTGAGCCGCAACGGGCCGATGCGCACCGATCTGAAGCCGGGAACCTGGAACCTCTTCCGGGTCTCCCACGCAGGTGCAGTGTCCCAATGCATTGGGCTGTCCTCTACTGCTTTCTCAGGCCACAAGCAGGGAGCTGGATGGGAAGTGGAGCTTCCGGGATTAGAACGGGCACCCATATGGGATCCCGGGGCTTTCAAGGCAAGGACTTTAGCTGCTAGGCCACGCCGCCGGGCCCTATTCCATACTTTCTAAAAACAATCTTTTGAAATTTCTTATGCGTTGTTTGTAAGACCTATCTCCTACACTAACACTCAAGATTAAACAGTACCCATTCTTCATGGAGAATCTCTTAGCCTTTGGTTTTCCATCTCTCTCCTTTGAATCTTAAACCAGTGGGCTCACAATAAAATGCTAATTCATCTAATACAGAGAATCGAAGAAGTCAAGCTCAGCCAGACTGGCAGCTCACAGGGTAAATATTTGATCAGTGAGTAAAAATTCAAATTTGCACTATTTGCTGAAGGTGAAAAGTATATTAGGGAATGGATGTAATGGAGGTTAAGTAGACCTGGAGGAGGTCTCCTCTAGGATCCTGTACCTAGAAGCCACAGCTTCCCGATGACCTGACTCACAGGCAAGTGTGGACTGGGCAGCTCTAGCCAAGACCATTCTCCTGCTTCAGTTTGAGTTGGCCACACCCTCCCTGGCTGCTTCCCTGGTTTGTTCCAGAAAAAGTCTCTAGGCATTCCTTTCCTACAATCACACAAGCCAGAGGTTACTTCTGGTTTCCTTGGTCAGCCCCCAGCACCGGTCATTTTGTGGCATAATTTGTGCCAGGGAAAGGAGCCACCCTTGGCTGGGTTTTGAAAGGCTGTGACATGCGGAGGTTAGGACAAATGTCAGGGAGGGCTGGTTTTTGCCTGGAGGTTTAGCTCAGTCCCCACAGTTCCTCTTCAGGACCCTGATGATTAGTCCCAAGGGAGAAGTCAGACCTCTGAACAGCTTGGGCGAATCGAGAAGTTGGCAGGCATCGGGCCCATGTGCCTGTTGTTCCAAGAACTGGGCTCCAAAGCAGAGCTGGAGCTGTGGATGCTTTGGAGGTGAAGCGACATGGCTGGGAAACAAGTGACAGCTGGCTTCCAGCAAGGCTCGCTCGGGAGGAAAGGGACTGAACTGGTGCCTGGGGAGAGCCATGCTTGCCACAGCTGCTGGGTCGGGCCCAGGACATTTTTGTGGCCCTGATTGGCTTGTACTATTTAACTGCGGCTGGGCCCCAGGGCTTGTCCTGGGCTGGCTGGTGCCCTGGTGGGTGGAACAATGGAGTCTAATGACCAGCACTGGAGTCACCACCAAGCCCTAAACAAGCTGGCAGCATTAGGCCCCCTGCAGTTGCAAGCTGTGATGGCCCTGGCTCCTGGGACTCCAGGCCTGAGTGTAGGAAGAAAACACAATGGGGAAATCGGCCCAGGGTTTTCAGGCCAGGGCCTAGGGTCATTTAACAAACCACAAACCTTGGGCTGGGGTCAGCTAGGGTTTCAGACATGCATCAGCCTGTACAGGAGTAATAAGGGTGCAGGAGGGCCTACAGGCAAGAGAGAGAGAGAGAGATGGATCAGTCCAGATGTGCTGGAAGCAGGGAGGGGAGAGGGCACAGTGTTCGGGGAGGAGTTGTGCCCACACCCCTCTCTCCGAGGGATCTCTGGCTGCCCAGCTGCCTGGAGCATCTTGGCCAAGGCTATTCTCTTGGCCAAGGTCACTCTCTGCTGGGGAAGTCATATCCAGTAGTTGGCCTGGGTGGGGGTTGTGGGAGCTGTTACAAGGTTTTGTCATTTTGGATGAAGGCAAGACATTGTGCCAGGCAATCATTCCAGAACACTCTCTGTGTCTACACCCTGCTCTGCTCAGGCCTGCTTCTCCCTGACCCCCCTTTTCACTTTTCTAACCTTTTGCAAAAGTTCCTCCCTACTTAGTGCTGGTTTTTGAAACAGCCCAGCCTGGGGCAGGAGTGGGGAACCTACACCTTAGGGCCATGATTGCATGCCCAGATCTGACAGGACAACAGATGCCATTTCATTAGTGTCTCTAGGGATTTGGTCCAAGTCCCCTTAAGTTGTTCCAGAAGCTTCCTCCCGTGGCTTGTACTTTATTTCCATTCACTTTGAAAGATCCTTCCCAACATAATAGCCTCTCCTTTAGGCACACATCTGACCTGCACCAGGCCTTTTTCCTCTGCAGGGCCCCTCTGGCCCTCGTATCTGCTCTCCCTTCTCATCCTTTGTGATGGTGGCTTGCTGCCAGGGTCAGGCAGAAGGTGTCCTTTCACACACAGAATTCCATCTCCTGCTGGTCACTGTGCCTTCCCCACTGGCACAGGGACAAGCCAAATGGCTTGTCAAGAAGCATGCCACCCTTAGTTGACTATCTCATCACTGCCGACCATGCCTGCCCCTTTAGGCTCTCAGTTCTCACCGCATCCTCTGCCCTTTTTTCCTGGCTTTGGCGGGCCAGCCTGGGAACTCCAGTTGTTCTCTTCCAAGGGCCTCAGGAGGGCCCAGCTGGTGGCTCATCAGCAGGAACTCCTTTGACCTGCTTGGCAGCCACCTCCCTAGTGCCAGGTGCTTAATTAGTAGCTCAGGATTCCCCTTCCTGCCCCCCCACCCCCGCCGCTTTTTCTTCTCTTCGGAGCCCCATCACTGTCCTGGTGGGCACCCCAGGTGTCACAGTGGAGCAGAATGATTATCAGAGGTGAAGGCTGTGTTTTCTGCCAGAGATGTTTCCAGACCACGTGCCTGCTTACAAACTTATGGAATATCTCCTTGTGGGATGCCATCCAATGCTGTGTGTGGCTGATCTACGCCTGCCAGGGTGCTGTGGGCCACACAGGGAGCTGTGCCTCTGAGCATCAGCTAGAAGGGGCAGCAAGAAGAGCGCATTGCAGGGGGATCCAGTAGCTGCTTGGAAGGGCTTATTCTTCCTGGGGCTGCCTCCAACCCTGCACTGCAAGGCCTGAGACTACGGAGCGGGGTTCAGGGGGCACATACTCCCCTCCTCCAGCCCGGACAGACTCCTGAAGGCTTCATTTACACAGACAATCAAAGAGCCAACCCAACCCAAATGAAATGCCTGCATTTTATTGCTTGCAGTGTTTTAGCTCTCATTTGGCTTCATTTGGAATAGAGGTTTTACTAAGTGGCATAAATTGAGCCTAACAAATTTTAGAACTAAAACAGTAGCACCCTAAATGCTTAAAACTGTAATTGGAGAGAGATAAAATGTGAGTCCTCTGCAGGGGTAGGGGTTGGGGATGGTAAGGGAGGCAGGGAGGAGGGGGAAAGAAAATTGCAGTTCCCCTGCTTGTGGTGCTTGGCAGGGCTTCAGTTCTGCACCTCCTCCCTCAGGCTCAGCCCCATCCCCTCCCCACTAGAGAACGCACACCACACTGCGCTGGGAAGCCTCCAGCAGCCTGCCTGTGCCGTATCCTGAAGGATGTCTTATACGCAGTGGGTGCTTGGGAGACTGCATGAACTCGATCTGCTTGGACAGGGCCTGTGGGAGGAAGGACAAGTAGATTGCTTAGAGGGAGGAACTTGCTGGCCCTTCCAAGAGGACGGGCCGGGAGGCCGTGGCCAGCCTCCCTCCCTCCCTGTGGCTTCTCCCTTTCTACCTCCAAGACCAGCCCGCCCCACCTGCCTGAGTGCTTTGACCTTCCTTTGAAGGATTCCATAAGGCCACTGCAGATTCCTGGGCCCGTATCCTGTCAGGAGGGAGAAGGTTTGGATGGCAGGGGCCCTGAGGCTGTCCGCTTGCTGTGCTATCCCCTCTCCCTGCTTTCGGGATGAAAGACAGCCAGGGATGGGGAGTGGATGGCTGGGTGTGTGTCCCTGGAGAGATGGCCAGGTCACCAGTGTGTCTGCTTGGGGGGATCAGTACTTGGCTTTCCCTTTAAGGTATCAAACTTCCTTTAAGGAAGCCCCAGGGGACCATGGCGAGCAGCCCCAGTGTCCCCTGAGTGGGCATGAAGTCATCTGGGGCCAGGCTGCAGAGTCCCCAGCACCTAGCACTGGTGGGTACGGGGAGCCTCAGGCCACGATTCAACAGGTGCTTTTGTTGTGCTGTGGTGTGCAAGTGCAAGATGGCCTAGAGACACATCCAGCCAGCTGCAGAACTCTGCCCTCTATGTTTAGGGTGACCTTGGCCAAATCACCAAGTTCTCCAGTCTCCCTTTCCCCAGCTGCACACAGAGGGCTGCCAGTAACCATGAAAATCCCGAAAGCAGAAATATGTCTTCCAAGGTGAAACTGTGTCATTATCTTTGTCAGTTGATAGGAAAAGGCCTTGTCTAAGGATACTCATGATAGCAAGGATCAGAGCATTACTTTGATTAGCTCAAGGAGGTAGGGAGTTTGATTACAGGATACAAGGCCCCTCATACAAAGCCAAGCGCAGGGCAACAGTTGTCGGTCATGGTCATGGACAGGGGTGGGAGTTGGGAACTGAAGAACTCAAAATGAGGCTGGCTGTATTTCTCTGTAACCATCTCTCGGTTGGTCTGGAGTTTATGGTCAATGTCTTCCCTGCGGACTCTGTTCACGGGATCTTGTTTGGTCTCATGTGGTTCAGTCTGGCTGTCTCAATGGCAAGACAAGCTGAAAGGCTCTGGGAGCTCCAGGCCTTACCTTCTCCTACTGACTTTCACCTCTGAGTCCAGAATCTCACAAGACAACCTCAGTGATCAGTTCCAGTTAGGGCCTGCTTCTGTCCTAGGTCAAGTACATTGTCATGGTGAATCAGTAATGACCAGACAGGTTGGGTTGTGAGGAATACATGGATTTCCTAGCCTACCCCCCCAACAGGGCCTTTGGGTAGATTCATGCATTATGAGGGGTTTAATGATTGTCACCTCTAAAACATTTCTGAATACTGTTTCATACACACACACAATTTTTTTTTTCTGAATACACTGGGATATCCAACCCAGAGCCATTGAGAAACATGCCATTGATTGATTTTGTTATTACATAGATCTCACAGAGTGTACATACATGAACCCAGGAGGGGCAGGTGCATTCCTCACTGTCGCCCTCTCGAAGCTGAGATGCAGGAGACTGCTGCCCATGTGATATGCATGCTGCTGTACAGTCGACTGTTTTTGATAACGAGAAGGAGGATACTGCAAAAGAAGCACCACAAGTCCCACAAGTCTAGCAAACACATACACCAGTGGTACAATTATCTATGATTATGGTCGAGTCACAGGTGTTGTCCAAAATTTTTGGTATTGTAGCTTCTTTAACCGGCAGTGTGGTTGGTTCATCCACAGCATGTGAATACTGCATTGTGCTCATATGTTATGATGGCTGCGGGAGTGCCTGGCAATAGAAATCTTTCAGCTCCAAGGTGATTGTATGGGATCATGTGTCATGCTTATGTAGCACATAAACTAGTTGCCTATGGTTTTTGATTGTCTTTTTGAATTTTATTTTTAAAGATTTTATTTATTTATTTGAAAGGCAGAGTTACAGTGACAGAGAGAAAGAAAGGATCTTCTATCTACTGGTTCATTTCCCCAGTGGCTATAATGTCCAGAGTTGGGTCAGTCTGAAGCCAGGAGTCAGGAACTTCTCCTGGGTCTCCCATGTGGGTGCAGGGGCCCAAGGACTTAAACCATCCTCTGCTGCTTTCCCAGGCTGTAAGCAGAAAACTGAATGGGAAATGGAGCAGCTGGGATTCGACCTGGCACCATTATGGGATGCTGGCACTGCAGGTGAAGGCTTAAGCTACTGTGCCACGATGCCTTCTGCTTGCTTTGTACTTGTTTGAAGAAAAGTTGTTTCCCACACAAACTCTGCTCTTTGTGTTTCTTTTCCTCTGCTTGTCATGAGGCTTCTTGTCTGGCATGGCGGGCTTCAAGAACGGTGATCTTGGTCCAAAGGCGACTCTTTCCAAGATATAAAGACTTGCCATAAATCAATAGGAAAAGTATTAATGAGGCCATAGGAAAAATACACAAAAGATACAGACACCCAGCTTGCTGAAAGGGAGCTACGGATGACATTTAAATATATGAAGTATTGCTGACTTTCATTCAGGACAAGAAAAATGTACATTAAAACTACACAGACATTTTCCACCTGGCAATCGGCACACATTGGAAAAATGTCACAACATACTTTGGTGGCGAGGTACTCTCCTACACTGCTTGAAAAACTGAAATTAGTCCAAACCTTAAGCAGACAAATTGGCAATATCTATCAAAATCAACATTTCAGATACAACAGCATTTGGTCCAGCAATTCTGTTTCTGAGAATGTATCATACTGGCATGTGTATTGTGTGCTAGGTCAGCTGGCTTTTGTTGTATAATTGAGTTTCCCAAGTTGCAGAACCTTAGAGCTACAACCACCTTTCGGGGCTGGTGTGGTGACTGGGTGGGATACTCTTCTGTCTGTAGCTCTGGCATCCCACATGGGCTCCAGCTCATGTCTCAGCTGCTGTACTTCCCATCCAGCTCCCTGCTTATGGCCTGGGAAAGCAGCAGAGGACAGCCCAAAGCCTTGGGATCCTGAACCCACGTGGGAGACCTGGAGGAACCTCCTGACTCTTGGCTTCGGACCAACTCAGCTCTGGCTATTGCGACCATTTGGGTAGTAAGTCCATGGATGGATGATCTCTTTCCCTCTATCCTTTCTGTAAATTTGTCTTTTAAATAAAAATGAATAAATCTCTCTTTTTAAGCTAAAATGACTTACTATTTCTTACTGTTTGGATGGGTAGGTGAGCCTGTGGATTTCGGGCACACTAGGTTACTAGTGGCTCGGTTCACTTGTGTGTCTGTGCCCAGTGGTCAGATGGGCCAGCTCTAGCTCATCCCTGCTCTTACCCACCTGCAGGCTGGCTTGTTCTCAACCTGACCTGGACATGTTTCGAACAATTGCAGGCAAAGAAAAAGGGCAATGGAAGCTTCAGGAGCTTTTATAATCTCCTGCTTATCTCAGATCAGCTAGGCACCTTGCATGGTGAAGGGGTCAAGCAGCCACAGCTAGGGTCAAAGGGCAAGAGTGTAGGGTGTTCCTGTACTCAGTCCTCCACGTGTGTGTGGAGTAATATTGAGACCTGGGTACTTACCTGAGGCATTGCCAGTTGATAGAAGCAACTACAACTGCTATCTGTGGGGACAGGCCAGATCAACTCTGAGTTCCACCCTGCAGAATGATCTGCCACTGGCAGAGAGGATCACAACTCCCCTCTGTGTCCTGAGTAGGTAGATTGTTAAGTCAAAGCAGCCAGGTGCAGGGCTGTGTATCTATAGCACTGTACCTTGTATGTAAAAAGGGGAGAGCAATAAGAATACATGTGCTCCTATTTGCTTGTATTTGCATAAATCAACTGGAAAAAAAAGACGAATGGGAGTAGATGTTTGGCAATGGCGTACAGGGTAGATTGGAGATGAGACGGAAGGTAGGACTTTTCATTGTATAAATTAAAAAATACATCCTAAATGGTTACAATAATACATGTTAAAATTGACATAAACTACTCTCATGCCTAAAATAGTGAATTAAAAATGAGAGGAAAAGAAGCAAAGTGAACATAACAAGCCAGCATGGCTTCCAGAAACTTCTTCAGATCTTAAAAAAAAAAGGCCCCGACCTGTGGGCTCTGAGTCATTAGACCTAATTTAAGCCTTCCTGCCTCACCTGCTTTGCCCTTTGTGGTTGTTCTGGGAAACACCTGCTTTCCTAAGGCAAAAGAGCTGGCGTTTGCACTCTTGTGCTGTGCTCTCCCCGGGAAGTGACAGGCCACGCCCCTGCCCCTACTCATGGCCAGGGGCTGGCATTTCCCAAGGATGCCACGTGCATTTTGATTTGAGCTGGGATATCTTCCTCAGCTCTTCAAATGTCAGCATCCTGGTCTACTGGAATCGGACCCCTTTTCTCTGCAAATGTCGGAGCCGCCTGGGAATGAGTTTCAGAGACAGATGCCATTGGCCTCGGGCTCCAGTGATGGGAAAGCCTTGAATAACGGCAGACCAGCCTTCTGGGCCTGTGCAGGGCGTCAGGTGGCCAGCCCTGGGCTGCACCAGGCTGCTCCTTAGGGTGTCTCCAACAACTGTCTGATGCCCCCTTGGGTGCTTAAAGCCCCTGAGCTCCAGCCTCCTCTCTGCTCGCCAGCTGGGCACAACACGGGCTGTAGGAACTGCTGTCCTGGCCAGCCTTGCCTTCAGGGAGAATAAATGAGCAGTCTGTGCCTGTCCTGCTATCAGTGAGCAGACGCTACCCTCACCATTCCACACATGCGGGCTGAGCACCCACTCTGCCAGGAGCTCTGCCTGGAGCCCCAACTCCCCAGGATGGAAGACAGCAGTGGGAACCTGCTCCTGGTGGAGCACATGGTCCCTTGGACAAGCACATGCAATGGTGTTTGCATGCTAGTCATTCTTTCGTTGCAAGGAACAAAACTCAACTCTGGCTATAAGGGGAATGCCCTCATTTTTAGAGACATGGGCATCTGATTGAACTTCAGGGAGCAGTGTGGCTGGGCTCAGGCTGTTAGGCACCCAAGGACGACTTCTCTCCATCGTCTCCTGCTGTCATATCTCTTCTCTTAGTTTTCTTCATGCTTGCATCCTCATAAACCAGTTCATGCTTTGAAACATCCAAAACTCACAGCTTCAGCTACCCAGTTGGAGATGACTTTTAGTCACCATCCCTACCCATATATGCTTTATTGTATTATTTCTTTTCTCTCCCCCACTGAACTTATTTTTTACTATTCTCTGTTCTTGTTTCATGTGGTAGCTATCTCCACTTCTCTCCTGAAGGCTATGGCTCATGCTGATGTTAAATACTAGGCCCTTCTGGAGCGATTGGCTGGTTCTGTTGTCCGCTCTGTGGCCTTTTTCTCTGACAGGTGTTCTCTCTAGGGACCTCATCATTTGGTCCCAGTGGGGGAGGGGGCACATGTAGGGAGACAGGGCCTGCCTTGGATCTTGTGCACTGGGGAAGTTCTGAAGGTCAGGTCTTACGGAGATCAGTTCCAAGAAGGTAAAACAGAGACCCTTGGACTGCAGAGCCGATATCAGTCACTAGCTTATAGCCTCTTCACAGACAACCCCTATGGCTGGGGGAATTCCTCTCAGCCTTTGGCACCCATAGCTGAGGACATGGCTTCCCAAGTTCTAGCCCATTGACCCTGGAGACTGGAGAAAAGGTAGGAATAGCTATCCAGGACCCACTTCTCTGCCAATGCCTCTTCTTATCAGCTCCTTATCCAGGAGAACTTGTGATACCCAGTCACCCTTTCGGGCTCAGGGCTATTGTCACTGATGTCTGCCATGCAGGTGACTGGGAAATGACAGTCCCATGTCTTCAAGCAGGTGGTGGTGGGGAGCAGTGAAGACCCAAATTTACAAAGTTTCTCTTTCATTTCTGTTTCTAGCGATCCACCACCGATCCAGATACTACTTGGCGATGGCATTCAGTGTCTCCTGGAGTTTTGGTTGGCTTTGGCATTGTGTGTGACCCTCTCACTTCTTTGGCATTTCCAGGTTTGGGAGAGGGATCCAGTAGCCCAGAAGAGCTTACCTTTTGTGTGATTGATTTTGACCTTACATTTGTCCTAGAACTAGGTATCCTTTGGGCCTCCTGATTAGGTCTAGCTCTGGTTGAATCCAGTCCAGCCTCCAACCTGTCTCCCGGCAAGTTAACAGACGAGTCTCTTCTCAGCTTTTGGATCCCTGGTTCTCCTCTGGTGAATGGCTTTGTCTATCTTCTGAGTGTGGACAGCTTGAAGCATGCACCCTTAACCTATAGCTGGCACAAGATCCACACATCTGCCAGGGGCCACGCTCATTGGACAAGGCTGCCTAAGGACAGGGCACAGACTGATGGAGTCACTGTTTGGCAGCTAGAGAAAGAGTGCTGAGAGTGTCTGTGCTGGGTGACATTTACACCTGGACACTGAATATTTAGAATAGACTCTGAGGTTTGGGATCTGAAAGTCCCTTGTGTTCTGGATTGGAGAGGAGCCTAGGGGCTCTGAGAGGATGGTTTAACGGTAAGGGTGGCAGGTGGGGACCCTATGGAGGCCAGGGACAGTGGCTATTTACTATCCAGCAACAGAAGCATTTCAGTATTTTAACCACCTGTATGGCTGTTGTAGCAGTACATTTGGGCTCGATGTCAGTCCAGGTTGTAGGTGGCAGTGAGCAGCTGGACTGCCACATTGGCATTCCGAGCAGATGGAGTGCTTATAAACTGAAATGGAAGAAACTCAGGCTCATCATTGGGAAACTGACATCATTACCTTTTAACACCAAGGGCCTGTGGACAATCCTGCAACCTGGGGGAGAGGCAATTTTGTCAGGTAGGCCTGCCCTCGGGTAGGGAGTGGTGATGGGGATGGGAGTGGGGAATGCAGATGGGGTGAGGGGCGGGACTTCTTCTTTACCTGCTCTTGAACTTCCACTGCAGCCTGTGGTGCTGGGTGCTGAGGTGACAGAGTTAAAGAAAGCAGGACTTTGGTCTCCTGGAGTTTGCATTGGGGGCACAGGAGGTTAGGAGAGAAGCTGCAGATCCATACAGCAGCAGGTGACAAGCAGTAGGCGGCAGGTGCGGCATGCTGGCTAAGTCCAGGAGGCAGAGTGACAGCAGCTTCGGAGCCCTTGGGGATGGCAGTGGGGCACTGGTGTGGCTGAGGAGAGGCCTTCCTGTGGGAACAGGGTGGGATCAGCCTCTGCATGCTTTTCCTTTGCTGCTAGAAATAGCGAGGGAGTGCCACTGGGCTCTGATTTGCCCCTCCCGGTCACAGGCTGTATTTTGTCCTTGAGACATTGGGTTGGCCCCGCCAAAGTGAAGTCAGTGCCTGTTAGCTCTGCACGACTGAGATCAGAGCCTGTCTTCCTGCCAGCAGCCAGCCAGCAGCCAGCCGGCCAGCCGGCCAGCCAGCCAGCGCCTACACCAGGAGTGTCCGCAGCAGCTCGGCCAGCTGCTGCCCACACCCACATCCTTTCGCAAGGTTGACCTCAAGGTCCATTCCAGCAAAGAGGTACCCATACAGACCCATGATGGCCTTAGCTCCAGCTGCCTTCGAGAGAAAGAGAGAGAGAGAGAGAGAGAGAGAGAGAGCGCAAGAGAGAGAGCAAGCACCAGTCTCGGGCTGCCCTGCTGGGTGGCCCCTGCCCATGTCTGGAAGGGCGAGCTGTGGCCTCATAAGGGCTCTGCTCCACGGGGTCCACAGGGATCCAGGGTCCTCCCAGCTTGCTGTTCTGTGGTTCACAGGATGGCACCTTGGCCCCACCATCTAGGTAGGCAACCCTGATAGCCACATTTTCTGCAAACAAGATAGAGGCAGCTAAAAAGAGCCAGCTGCCTCCCACTCCTACCCGCATTATTATTATTATTATTTTAATTAATTTATTCATTAATTACATTGTATTACGTGACACAGTTTTATAGGTACTGGGATTCTCCCCACCCCTCCCCAAACCCTCCCCCCATGGTGGATTCCTCCACCTTGTTGCATAACCACAGCTCAAGTTCATTTGGGATTCCTTCATTGCAAGCATATACCAGACATAGAGTCCAGCATCCTATTGTCCAGTCAAGTTCAACAGCTTCTTAGGGAGACCCCCTCTGGTCTGAAGGCAGAGCCAGCAGAGTATCATCCCGATCAATTAAAAGCCCACATTATTTTTATTGTGGTGAAATATGTGTAATGTAACAGTGACCATCTTAAGTATTTAAAACATTTAATCAAGAGGGAGAGAGGGGCTGGTGTATTGACTTAATTTGCTAATTCTCCCCTTGCATGAGCTGGGATCCCATATGGGCTCCAGTTTGTGTCCCAGCTGCTCCACTTCCCATCCAGCTCCCTGTTTGTGGCCTGGGAAAGCAGTGGAGACTGGCCCAAGGCCTTGGGACCCTGCACCTGCATGGGAGACCCTAAAGAAGCTCCTGGTTTCAGATCAGCTCAGTTCCAGCTGTTGCAGCCACTTGGGGAGTGAACCAGCAGATGGAAGATCTTTATCTCTGTCTCTCCTTTTCTCTGTAGATCTGCCTTTCCAATAAGAATAAATAAATCTTTAAAAAAAAAAAGATGGAGAGAGAGCATGAGAGAAAGGGGAGAGGGGAGGAAAGGCATGCCCATCTACTGGCTCACTCCCCAAATGCCTACCACAGTGGGTAGGCATTTAGGATCCTGGCATCTTAACTAGCATTTTTTAAAATTTATTTTATTTACGTTGAAAGAGTTACAAAGAGTGAGACATATACCCAGAGAGAGAGAGAAAGAGAGAGAGAGATCTTCTATGCACTGGTTTACTTCCCAAGTGGCTGTAATGACCAGGGCTGAATGAGACCAAAGCCAGGAGCCTGGAATTTCATCCAGGTGGCAGAGGCCCTGGCATTTGGACCATCTTCCACTGCTTTCCCAGCTGCATTGACAGGGAGTTGGATCAGAAGTGGAGCGGCCAGGACCAGAACTGACACTCATATGGGATGATCGCATCTTAAACAGCAGTTACACCTGCAGTGTCCTTGTGGTGTCAGAAAGCCCAGTCCTACACCATTTTTTTTTTTTTTTTAAATCTTGTAAACCTGAGACCCTGACCACCAGCATTCCGCTTTCAGTTTCCCTGAGTTGCATTACACGGAGTGCTTTGTAGAGACTGGCTGTCTTTTTAGGAAGATTCTGGGAAACTGACACAACATGCTTCCAGTTCCATACCATTTGCCAGAACTTAGTCACATGACCAATACCTGGCTGGGTAATTGGTCTTTGTTGCAGGTGGCCACTAAGGACGATATGCAGGGACAGCTAGCTGAGATGACAAAAAATAGTTCAATCTCACCCAAATGCTGGGGTTCTTTGATGCAAATGATGTGAATGCTGTGTAAAAATCTGATAAGCAAAGAGACGAGCTGTAAGTTACATAGAGCTTTATGTTTAATTTTAGCTATTGATTTTTTGGCCTCTCTTGGATCTTTGCGAGTCCTTTCAATTTGCAAAACATTTTAACGAGTATTTCTCCTCTCATTTCTCCATGGGCTTCTTCTTTTTTTTTTTTTTTTTTACACTTTTAGCTTTTTTTGTTGTTGTTGTTTTTAAGTCTGTCTTGTTGGGCCAGGCTCAATCGCTGAATGGCTAAATCCTCACCTTGCAATCCCCAGGATCCTGTGTGGGCCCTGGTTTGTGTTCCAGCTGCTCAACTTCCCATCTAGTTCCTTCCTTGTGGCCTGGGAAAGCGGTGGAGGATGGAACAAGCCTTGGAACCTTACATCCATATGGGAGACCCAGACGATGCTCTTGGCTTCTGGCTCCTGGGTTTGGATTGGCTCAGCTCTGGCCATTGTGGCCATTGAGGGAGTGAAGCAGAGGATGGAAGATCTTTTTCTCAGTCTCTCCTTCTATCCATAATTCTGATCTTCTTTCCAATTAAATATCTATATATCTTTATACATACATACATCTTTAGAAAGTCCATTTTGTTACTCGCAGCCAAAGGCCTTTTTGACAGTTACAGGTCCTTGGATTTGCCTATCCTACCTCTGGCCTCCTGTTGGGGGAAGCCTACGTTGTCTGGGCCTGTCTTCTCCAATGTCTGTTCCTCTTAATACCTTACCATCAACTTGTCACTTTATTCCTGTGAAATCCAGTGGCTGGTTTTCTTCCTTGGCAGCTTTGTTCTTATTGATACTCCCATTTCCTTTGGTTTCTAGGGGATGGTGTAATTTACTGTAGTGCTTATACATTTTATACACTGGGGGACATTTTATATGCTGGGGGGCCTCTTTGTCTTAACCCCTAGTTCTAAGTGTTTTAATCTTTAAACCTTAACGTCAGTCCTTTTATGACTCACTAGCTCTGCTACCATCCCCACCATCTTCACCCCTTCTATTACCATCACCACCCTCATCACTATTTTCACTGTTAATACACAAAATAATTTCCAGTTGCCCAGTCATCTCAATGATGCAGAAGGTACCTGAGATTGTGAGCATAGGCCAGTACAACAGCAGCCCCGCACCTCTGCTTGCTTATGGGTATACAGTCCTGATTGTATCACCATGGCTCCTGTCTAGTCTAGTTAACCTTTTTTCCCCGTAAAGATTTATTTATTTTCATTGGAAAGACAGATCTACAGAGAGATGAGAGATGTGAAAGATCTACCATCTGCTGGTTCATTCCTCAAGAGGCCACAATAGCTGGAGCTGAGCCTAACTGAAGCCAGGAGCCAGGAGCTTCTTCCAGGTCTCCCACATGGGTGCACAGTCCCAAGGCTTTGGACCATTCTCCTCCACTGCTCTCTCAGGCCACAAGCAGGGAGCTGGATGGGAAGTAGAGCAGCTGGGATATGAACTGGTGTCCATATGGAATCCTAACACATGCAAGGCGAGGCCATTGTGCTGAGTCCATCCAGTTACCCTTAAACTGAGCCTTCCTCATACCCTTGCCCTGTCCTGTCCTTCTAGTGGCTTCCTGATGCCTCATGGTAATGTCCTCACCCATGTGCATGCTCTCCACACTGCCCACTGCTTGCCAGCAGTGTTGGACATGATTGATGCTGTCAAGAGCCAGCTCTTTGCCTCGACTTCACCACAGGTCCCACTTCCTATCCCTTTGCAGATAGGGTTGATAATTTGTTCTGGCCAATGAACTGTTCTGTATGTGTAACTGATGAGTGATGCTTTCTATTTTACTTTTGAGATTTATTTATTTGAAAGGGGGAATTAGAGAGGAGAGGCAGTAGAGGGGAGAGGAGAGGAGAGGAGAGGAGAGGAGAGGAGAGGAGAGGAGAGGAGAGGAGAGGAGAGGAGAGGAGAGGAGAGAGAGATTCATCTACCTTCTGGCTTATTCCCCAAATGGTACCACAAGCTGAGCCAGGTCAAAGCCAGGAGCCAGAGGCTTCATCTGGGTCTCCCATGTGGGTCCATGGGCCCAGGGAGCCAGGTACTTGAGTCATGTCCTGCTGCTTTCTCAGGGGTATTAGGATGCTTGGAAGTGGAGCAGCTGGAATGCGAACTGGTGCCCATATGAGATACTGGCACCGCAGGTGGACACTTAATCTGAAGCATCACAGCACTGTCCCCTGTTGTGTGGTATTTTCAAACTGAAGCAATTAAAAGGCGCTACCGGACCCTCTGACTTTTCTGAGTCCTTGCTGAAGGGACCAGTGCCAAAGACCTAGCTGGTGCAGCTTCCATTAACCTGAGTCCCTGAGTGACACTGTGGAGCAAAGCAGGTTTCCTTTGTCAGCTGTTGGGCTTGCAGTGAGGTTGGCACAGACATGGGAATTGTTAAGCCAGTGTGGTCTTGGAGTTGTTCACTCCTTCAGCATAAGCCTGGCATGTTCATCAGGAGAAACCAAGGTGTCTGTAGTAATAACTTCCAAACCTCCATGGCCTACAACCCATGAGCAGGGGCTCTTTTCTCGCCTGGGCTGTGTGTTCTGCTTGGGTCAGCAGGGTGACATTGTTCTCCTGGTTGTCACTTAGGAGTTCAGGTGAGTGAGGAGTCGGTGTTCACTGGTGCTTTATAGTCACCTCCAAGGGGGAAGAGTGAGGGAGGTGAGTGACTCACACTTTGGCTCCAAATGCTTAGACAGGGCATGAATGACTACCATTTCCTTCACCCCACTGAGTCACGCAGCTGTGTATGACTTCAAAGGGAGGCTAGTAAATACATTTCTACCAAAATGCCAGAAAAGCAAGGTATGGAACACATCACTGGTGTTGGCATTAGCCTACCAGGTGAACTGTTTACCTGCATGCCCCATGCAGTCCTGCCTCCGAGACTTATTTCATGCCATTTCTGCACCTTTCCCATCTTTCTGTAATGTTTCTTTAGGGGTCCCTAGTATGTCTTCTTCCTGCTTCCAAACTCCTAGGATATTTAAGGTAGTCAAAACGCAATTGGTTACTCAACTGGTTTATGTATAAGTAAGGAGACTATTTTTTTCTTACATTTTTCCTTGCACATTCATGTATTTATAAATCCATCTAGCTTTATCTTTTTCTCCCTAGATACAACCACTTGGGTGGCTGATTGTTTATGCCAGCAATGGTTCATTGCTGCAAGATGGTTGTGGAATTGCCTTGGAGTTTGTGGCACATCCATTTCCTCATGTGTGAAAGGGATATGCTAATGGTGCCTGTATCATCCACATGTGGGAGAACTAAATGGGTCGGTGTACGTCAAGTGCTGCGAACAGCAGCTGCCACATACTAAACACCCGATAGATTGCCGCAGCTGATCTCTGTTCATCCCCATCTTCTTCTTCCGAAGGTGGATGTGATGGGTCAGAAGTCTTTCAGCTCGGTATCTGCTGGGCCTTGCACCCGTGTGCCCTCTGACAGGCCCCAATGCCTCCTGCAGACAGGCTTGTTCAAGGGCAGGGCTACCCACAGGCACCTCCACCGGGAAGTGTGGTCTGGCCTTGGGAAAGAGGTGAAAAGACAATGGCTCCATTTCTCCATTTCAGCATTTCTCAGGGAGGCATATTTTTTTTTTTCTTTTTAAAGGTTTATTTGATTTATTTGAAAGGCAGAGTAAGAGGGAGAGAGAGATCTTCTATCTGCAGATTCACTCTACCAGCAACTACAAGGCTGAATCCAGCAGCCAGGAGCTTTTTCCAGGTTGCCCACATGGGCGCAGGGGCCCAAGCACTTGGGCCATCTTCCACTGCTTTCCCAGGTGCATTAGCAGGAAGCTGGATTGGGAGTGCAGCAGCCAGGACTTGAATAGGCACTTGGATATGAGATGCCAGGGCTGTAAGTAGCAGCTTAACCAGGGTGCCCCAACAATGGCCTAAGGGGGACCCTTCTGAGGCATGCCCCCATAGTCTCCCAAAAGGGACTGGGCTTCTATCGCCCACAGTGGCAACCTGTTCATTAGCATATTCTTTTTGGCTTTCTCAACTATGTTTCCTGGAGTTGTTTTCCACATACATTGCCTGTAGTCAGGGATGATGCTTCGGGAAGGGGACAACCCTGGGGTGAAGCTGAATGCAGTGTACCCTGTTTCTTCATGTGCTCTGTTAGTGGCCTCTGTCCTCAAAATGGGGTTTCAGGATGTCTTGAATCATGAGCACAGTTACCTAAGTTTGTGGGTGTGGGCAGTGAGGGAGACCCTTTTGGGTTTATGTGTCCTGGAATATACTGATGAGGGCTCTGGGGCTACTCAATGGGAACAGAATACTGTCACCTGGTTGGGTGGCAGGGTTTGTGAGCTCTGGAGGAGCCTAGTGCAGGGATGGTCAATAAATGCTTTGATTGATGTTCGGCTGTCTATGGTGGGCAGAGGACACAGGTTTCCCAAACATCTGTAGCACTCCTCCCCCATTTCCGGAAAGCCTGCAGGGCGACGAGTGGCAGGAAATATTCAGGATAATTCTGCTGGTGATAGTTTGTTTGCAACCAACAGAAAAGATATTGAGTGGCTTATGCCTGTGTGCATTAATGTCAGAAAAAAAAAATGAAAAAAATCTCTGAACCAAGGAGAGATTTACCCCCATTGCTTTTGGGGGGTGTTTTAATTTTAATTTTTTTCTCTTTATTTTTACTTTGTTGATGACCTTTACATAGTTGATTAGGGCACAAAGGGTCAAGGGCTAGAGGAAAGGGGGGGTTGTTTAAAGAGGGAGCTTTCCTGAGCAGGGAGGAGGCGAGCACAGACAGCTGTGAGAAGCCCTTGGAAGCCTGCTCCTTGGCCCGGCTCCCCCACCCTTCCCATCGGATACAACATCCAGGAAGCTGGCCGCCTGCATGCATTGTTGTCCAAAGGCAGTGCTGTTGGAAGGGCTATTTAGGATCATATGGGTTTGCAAAATATATAGGCCCGGAGAAGGGAACATTGGCAATTACAGGAGAGAGAGAGAGAGAGAGAGAGAGAGAGAGAGAGAGAAATGAACGCACAGGAGGATTTTTCCACATTTCTGGAATGTCAAACGCTCATTGTAATATCTACATCCCCTGTTGTGAAGGTTCAGAGAAGGGAGGTGTGAGAAAGCCTCCAGCCTGCTTCTGCTCATGGCATTCATTCCAAACTGCACAGGAGTCTAATAACAGCCATCCTATACAATCCGTGCTGAACTTTCTCTGATGGCAGTCTGGTTTTCTAAAGATTTATTTGTTTACTTGAAAGGCAGAGTCAGAGGAGAGAGAGAGAGAGAATATCTTCCATCTGTTGATTCAGTCCCCAAATGGCCACAATAGCTGGGGCTGCGCCAGGCTGAAGCCAGGAACGACACTACATCTGAGTCTCCGATGTGGGTGGCAGGGGTCCAAGCACTCGGGTCATCTTCCAGTGCCTTTCCAGGTGTGTTAACAGGAAGCTGGGTCAGAAGTGGAGTGGCTGGGAAGTGAACCCATGCACTGATCATGGAATACTGGAATTGGAAATGCGGCTCAGTCCACTGCACCATAATGCTGGCCCCAACATTTTGATTTAAAAAATAATAATAATAAAAGTCTTATTCTAACCTTGAGTACTTTGAGAGCCACCTTGAACCAAGCATGGCCCCTTAAAACAAATTGAACAAATTGTCCCCATTTCCCTGGGGCAGTCCAGACCATGACAGGCAGAGTTATTCTCAGCTCTTTCAGCTCTTTTCTTTTTCTTAAATTTATTCATTTGAAAAAGGCAGAGAGAGAAAGAGTGTGTGTGAGAGAGAAAGCTTTCTTTGCTGATTTACACCCCACATGCCTGCAATAGCTTGGACTGGGCCAGGCCAGAGCCACGATAAGCCAGGCGCTCCATCTGAACTTCCCATGTCAGGGACAGGTTCCCAAGCACTTGGCTCATCATCTGCTGCCTCAGGGTTGCCCATTAGCAGGGAGCTGGATTGAAAGCAGAGCTGGGACTGAATCCCTGGCACTGTCCCAAGAAGTGGCTTGACACGCTGCGTCACTATGCAGCTGGCTTCTGTCAGTGTACTTGTAGAAGTATATGACGTCACTGACAGGTGCTGCGCACGTGCCTGGCATGAAGAAAGTAGACAGGGGAGCCACTCCCAGAGTGCAGGCAGCCAGGCAGCGTGCAGCCTGTGGGGCGCCCTGGCCTGGGGACTGCAAACAGGAACGCGCAGAACCCAAATTTAGCCTGTTCCTATTCTCGGTGTGGAAGCTGGCTGAGAATATGGAACACTGTGAGCTAGACACAGCCAGGGGGGCCTCCCCAGGCCAGCCAGCCAATGTGGAACGATTGCTGGACCTTGCAACAAATCTTGGGATATTTAGAGTTTTGGGGTCAGAAAAAATCTGTTCAAGCCCTTTCTTGCTGCCCGTGAACTTCAGCGGGGGAAAGAGAGAGAGAGAGAAATCACGCTTCTGCAGGAGCCAGCCAAAAAGCCGAGCCCGCCAAACCGCAAATGCAGCTGTCTCCAACCTCCACGTTATTAGGCTGATTGAAATAATCAGAAAACAGCTCCGGAGTGGCGGCTTTCAGAAAAGCAGGCAATTTCTGCCTGCCGGAGAGCGAGGCGAGCCACCCCAGCGGGGGGAATCGAATGTTGTCTGTCTCACCCTCTTTCTTCTCCTTCGGAGAAACTTGCCTGCATCATTTGATTTTCACATCAGTCTGGTGAGAAGGGACTGTTGGCACATTCCCCCCACCTGCTGTGTTGTGGAGGTGGGGGGCCTCCCAGCTTCCTGGGTCCCCAGGTTGACAGAGGAGGTACAGAATGCACCCTCCCCCCAGGAACACGGTGGCTTTGGCATGTTGAAATTGGCTTTGTTCCTGGAGACTGGGTGTCTCTCCTGGCCTCTGCCTTACTCGCCTTGTCATGGAATAGATAAAAGGGCAAAAAGCCGGGGGTGGGTGTGGGGAAGGGAATCTCACTTACGAGGCAGAACTAACAGTCCCTATTTGGTAGGGGACAGATGGAGCAGGAGCCTGGGACTGGAGGAAAATTATTAAAATCTCCCTGTGATAAAATCGAGTTAATGCTAGCTGCATTAATGCCCGTTTAGAGTGTGGAAGGAGCTGTGACCAGGTCAGAGCCTTGAGGGAAGGGTGTGTGTGTGTGTGTGTGTGTGTAAGAGCCCATCCCTCTCCAGCCCTGCAAGCTGGAGCCTGGAGCACTCAGCATCCCTACACCTCCTTTAGGCGGTCCCCCATTCAATGTTCCTGATTTGCCAGAAGCATCCTCTCCATGGGACCTCCATGTGTTCCTCCTCCCTCCACTGACCCCACCTATGCAATTCTAGAGAAATCTGGGAGGGGAATGGGTGAGAGCAGTAGGGGGCATCTCGGATGGGTGTCCATCTGCAGACTTTGTTACTGTTACATGTATTTGTTTGTTTGTTTTTATATATATATTTTAAAGATTTTTTAATTGGAAAGGCAGATTTTTACAGAGAGAAGGAGACACAGAGAAATTTCTTCTGTTTGCTGGTTCATTCCCCAAGTGGCCACAATGGCCAGAGCTGAGTTGATCTGAAGCCAGGAGCCAAAGGCTTCTTCCAGGTCTCCCACATGGGTGCAGGGTCCCAAGGCTTTAAGCCGTCCTCTACTGCTTTCCCAGGCCACAAGCAGGGAGCTGGATGGGAAGCAGAGCAGCCGGGATTAGAACTGGTGTCCATATGGGATCCGTGCATATGCAAGGCAAGGACTTCAGCCACTAGGTTGCTGGGCTGGGCATGACTTTGTTGTTGTTAGTATTTATCATTGAGTTGAGAAAAAGAGAATGAATCTTGTCTGCTGATTCACTTTCCAAATGCCTTGCAACATCCACAAGCGGGCCAGACAAAAGCCAGGAGCCCTGGTTGGTTACGCTATCACCACTGGCTCATGGGGTCTGCATGAGCAGGAAGCTACAGTCAGGAGCTCGAGCCAGGAACTGCGGCCAGAGGCTCTGAAGTGGGCGGTGAGCATCTTCAGTGGGAGGTGCACGAGTGCCTGCTTTCCAGCTGGACTCTTGATACTTTAGCGCAGCATGGAGAGGCAGGAGGACCGGGAGGGGGAACAGAGGAGTTGGGAGGCAGGACCTGTCTGTGTGCTATTTGCATGTTGGAGGGGGAGCGTGCTGCTTCCAGCTTTCCAGCAATAACAAGGCACGTTTGCTACTGCAGGTTCATTAATGAGGCCTGCGGGAGGGAGGATTGGCTTGTCCACTGTGTTATCCGAACGGGAGGAAAGTAGGAATGTCAAAGAGGGATGTTCAGGGTCATGTTCAAGTATTGCTACTCCTTGTGGCCTTGGCTATCACTGGGGTGGAGTAGGGAAAAGTGCTTGTTGATACCGTAGGGAGCCCCTGATTCTTCTTCTTTCTTTTGTTTTCAATTTGTTATGTTTCTGGGTCACTCTTGAATATTTCCTGCCCCTCCAAAAGAAGCTCCCCCTGGTACCCAGACTGAGACATTGTGAAACCGACAGGCAGTTTCCCCAGGATTGTACTAGCCCAGGTCTGGAGCCCTGAGGCCTGTGTGCCCTACACGTACAGTGGAGAGAAAAATCCTAAAGAATCCTGGCTGGGCAGAAGCCAGGAATCAGGGAGTGTCACTGTCACCCCCTCTTCCCCTCATTCTCCTTCTCGCTCCAGCAGCTCACCTGCTGTCCCTTGGCTCTGGAAGTAGACAAAGCAAGGAGCCCTGGATCTGTGAGACACATGGGCATCCCGTGGCTCCCTGTGCTCCCGTGGACCCCTCCCTGCCCTGGAACTCGTGGTCCTTCCTTCCTGTCCTCCAAGGTGGCTCAAATCTGCAGCCAGCCCTCCTGTTTGTTGCGCAGACAGTGAAAACAGCACAGTGCAGCGAAGCTTGGAGCTTGGCACCCAGCCAGGGGCCCTGGCAGCCACGGCCCAGCGTTGGGAGGAAAGTGGATCCAGTGGGGAATTCTGGAGGGCCCGTCAGCCCTTGCCCCTGCCTCCATGGAAGGCGGGCAAGGGCAAGGCGAGGAATCGGGGCTCATTTCTGTTCTGCGTCTTGTCAGGGGAGCAGGAGTCCTGGCAAGAGGTTACTTGGGGAGGCTGGATGATGTTATCGACCAAATTGGGGTTTGGGGATTATCTGCGGATTTCATTTATCTGTGTTTTCCCTGGTCTCTCTTGTTGTAGGTAATTAAGAGCTGATTGCTGGTAATTAAGAGTTGTTGAGAGAGGCAGCAGGATCCAAAAAGGAGGCCCGTGTTTTGTCTTCCTTTGGACAAGACTCCTGACCTCCTCCCCTCCTCCCCTGCCGCCTCGCCTGCTCCCATGTGTGTACCTCCTGTAGGGACGTGGGCCCTGGAGAACGAGTCGCAGCTTGTCAGCGGGATTATTTATGAGCAAGCTGCGCTCTGGCTTAATTCCCTCCTGTTGGTCCCCAGCCTTGAGGAAAGCCTTGCACGTCGGCTGTTGAAGCTCCACCCTCCTGCCGCTCCAGGGTACTAAGATGGAGCATTCCTTGCTTTCTCTCTCACTGCAGCCTTCACTGGGCTCCTGAGCCCCTGCTTCTACACACGGTGGTCAGCTTCAACTTGCTAAGTCAAGGGGCGGGGGAAACAGTCCCTTCTGGTTTCTGTCATGGTCACTTTGAGGTCCACACTGTCTCTTTAGGAGCTTCGCTTGCTCGCTCCTCCCCCAGGTAGGAGCTGTGCATGGGTTGGGAGGTAGGCTCACAGACCTTGAACTCATACAAGGAACCGTGGTGTCCTGGGTGGTCCTGGCCTCTACATTCTGCCTGCTGCTCTGCTGCTGGCCCTCCCACTAGGTCTTCTGGGTGCCCTGGGTGGGGTGGGGCAGGGGAAGAGGTCCTTGGCTGCTCTCTGCCAAGATAGTTTATTTAGCTGTGGAGACTTCACCTCTGTAGCGCTTCTCCACTGGTAGCTGCTGTCCAGTGACGCTCTGTGCCCCTCCCTCCCCTGCTCTGCCATGCCCATAAGCCTGTCTGTGGTTTCTGTGCTCCTCCCATGTGGGACCCACAAGAGCTTCTAGCATGTTTCAGGGCTGCAGGTGGCACGTTGACCCTTCTACCTAGCCAAACCTCATTAATTGCTATCCCTTTAGCCTTCTTAGTGGCAGCACGACTGCTTTCATTTCCTTCCCTCTCCCCCATTTATTGTGGTATAGAATGAATATTCCAAATCCAAGGTGTCTGATACAGAATTAATGTTCCAAGTCCAGAGCACCTACAAAGTCAAGTTCAGAATTCTGAGACACCATCATAGTTTCAAGTTCTGCCCTTCTCGTGCTTCCATCCCCAATCCATGAAGTTGGTCAGTGATAGATTGGCAGAATCTTCCAGAATCCTGGAAAGTCTGGTTTGTTCCTAGTACATCTACATTTATTGAGTGTTTCCAATGTGCCTGTCGCTTTGTGTGGGGTAGGATAGGGACATCTCACAAGGGGACTGGTAGGATGCCCAGTTTACACATGAACAAATGAAGACAGAGGACTTTAAGAACTTTGTGGATCAAGTGCCCCAGGAGAGGCCTGGCTTACTTCCTCATGATCTCCCTTGCTGCTTCTTGAAGCTGTGGTTGCGGCAGGTGCCTCCAGCAGGGCCTTGACTCAATTCCCTCTAGTCAGCTTCTTAACCCAAAGTGAGTGCCACACACTTGTGCCTTGTGCTGTGGGCCCCTGTACTGCTCTGCCACTGCAGACTCTGCGGGAGCCTGTATCTGCACAGCCAGCACAGAAGGCTCCCTCACTCACAAGGAATGCTGTCTACCTTTGAAGCTGTGAGTTGTCCAAACACCTATGCATGAGCTTTCTATGTGGCTTGGGCTTCTGCACAGTATGGAAGCTGGATTCCAAGCGTGGGTCTCAACAGAGAATGACAGAGCAGCTAGTAAAATTTGCCAAGGCCAACATTGTGTAGTGGTAAAGCTACTCACCTGCAATGCTGGGATCCCATATGGGTACCGTTTGAGTCCTGGCCACTCTACTTCTGATCTGCTCCCTGGGAAAGCCGCAGAGGATGGCTGAAGTTCCTGGGCCCCTGCTCCCACGTGATAGACCCAGAAGAAGCTCTGGCATCCTAGCTTCAGACTGGCCTAGCTCTGGTTATTGTGGCCATTTGGGGAGTGAACTAGTGAACATAAGACCCTCCCACCCCCCACATCTCTCTCTGCCTTTTCCTCTCTGTGTGTAACTCTGACATTCAAGTCAATAAATGCATCTTTCTAAAAAAATATTTATTTATTTTTGTTGGAAAGTCAGATATATAGAGAGGAAGAGAGACAGAGAGGAAGATATTCCATCCAATGGCTCACTCCCCAAGTTACTGCAACGGCTGGAGCTACACTGATCCGAAGCCAGGAGCCAGGAGCTTCTTCCAGGTCTCTCACGTGGGTGCAGAGTCTCAAGGCTTTGGGCCGTCCTCAACTGCTTTCCCAGGCCACAAGCAGGGAGCTGGATGGGAAGCAGGGCTGCTGGAATGTGAACTGGTGCCCACATGCAATCCTGGCACATGCAAAGTGAGGACTTTAGCCACTAGGCTACCATGCCGGACCTGCATTTTTTTTCTTTTAAAGAAGCTGTTGACAGTTTATGAACTGACATCATAACCGCCATAGCATGACTTACAACATGTCTAATTGTCTGGATGGTCATAGTACAGCCAGATTCAAAGGGAGAGAAAAGAGACACTAGCTTTTGATGGAGCAATATGATTCTTGAAGCTGATATGGGACTGAAAATATTATGGTGGCCTTATTTGAGTGAAACACACTTTTGCATCTCAAGTGTCTCGGAAGAATTGACAGGACATGGTGTGCGCATGTTAAAATTCTTGGGCTGGTGCTGTGGCATAGTGGATTAAATCACCTGTAACCCCAGCATCCCATACAAGTGCCAGTTCAAGTCTTGGCTGTTGTTTTTGTCATGTGGCACCCTACTGATGTCCCTAGGAAGGCAGTGGTTTTGATAGTTGTGAGACATTATTGGTTTTGTTGCTCCAGGGTTGAGAAAATCCTTTTAAGGTCCATTGGCTGACCAAGTCCACCCCAGTGTATCCACTCATTCACTCAGACACTTGCTGCCAAAGCTTGGTCAGGAGAGTTGTCCAACCTGCTCTGCATTCCATCCTCTGACAAGTCACTCAACATCATCTGTAGGCCTAAATGAGCTAGCCACTATGTCTCCCATGTGCATTTGGGCATACTGTTCACTGCACAAGCATGAGCAATTGAGGAGGCCCAGTCCCGATGCATGTACCCCAAGGTCCAAGCACAAATCCTGTAATTTGTCCTGTGGCTAGAGTTTTGAGACCAGTGGTCCAGTTGGGGGATTCCCCAAGAAACCTGAATCTTTGTGTGCACCAGCCGGTGAGGGGTCCAGTTTAGTCTGTCCACCACCTGGGTGCTCTCTGTTGCCAGTTTGCGTCCTGTAGTTACTTGTTCACTGTTTCCACCCACAGCCACATACTGTTTGCCCTTACATCATCCTACTTAGTTCAGCTTCCTTTACACATTTCCTCACCTTAACAAATCTATTTGTTGTAGGGGGCACAGTGTCACATCTGCAAGTGGATCTATGGGACATCACATTTGAGAAGCAGAGTCCAGCATGGTCGCTGCCATATGCCACTCCCTGTCCTGCTTCTTCCTGCCCATCCACCATCACTTCATGAGTCTTGGTGTTTGAGCTTGCTTCCACACCAGGGACAGGACAGGGCAGTTTGCTCTCCCTTATATCGGTCAGGATGAGGCTGGGCTGGGAGTCCCCAGGACACCCATGATGGTGGCAAGTCCAAGGTTCACTTGGCTTTCTTGTTCTCCTGTTTAGGAAGTGCAGACTTAGGTGGTTGTGGCATTGCACGGGTCAGGGATGTGGGCTCCTTGCAGTTCTGCCATGCGCAGTTGAATTCCCCTCTCCCTTGCAAGTGGGTGGGCCAGATGTTCTTCCAAGGGATTGTGTGAGGTGGAGAGATGCCCTGGGTGATTTCCAAGGTGGGGTCATTGAGGGTAATATGATTTCTGTCTGCTCTTCACCTCCTCCATGCTCCTGGGTCTTTGGCTCCCTGAGCTGTCACTTGAGAAGTTAGGATACCCTGAGGTCCCCATGTTAGAGTTTGCTGACTGGAGGTTTCCTGGGACGAGAGGGGAGGCACACACTCTCTGGCTTCCCATCAGATGTTTCAGTCTTGCTAGCACAGCCTCTGGCTGTGTGAACCTGTTCCCATGTTTCTGATCCCTTCTGGACCCTATCAAGCCCACCACCCAATAAGAAGATCACCTTCCTGGGCTTGGTGCAGTAGCCTAGTGGCTAAAGTCCTCACCTTGCAGGCACTGGGATCTCATATGGGCTCTGGTTTATATCTTCGCTGCTCCTCTTCCCTTCCAGCTCCCTGTTTGTGGCCTGGGGAAACAGTGGAAGATGATACAAAGCCTTAGGACCCTGTGCCCACATGGGAAACCCAGAAGAAGCGCCTTGCTTTGGATCAGCTTAGCTCCTGCTGTTGCGGCCACTTGAGGAGTGAATCAGCAGACGGAAGGTCTTTCTGTCTCTCCTTCTCTCTGTAGATCTGCCTTTCCAATGAAAGTAAATAAATAAAAAAAAAATCACCTTCCCAAGGGGAGACGGCTCTTTCGAGTAGGCAACAGGGCTCCCCAAGATCCTGGGGACAAAGAATGACGTTTGCCACCTGGGTTGACAGTGGCCCACTTGTCTCCATGCTAGCTTCTCTCAGCCCCCAGGTAACACAGTTTCTGCCTGTCCACTCCTCTGGCCTCCTGACTTACCACCAAGTCTTCCCAAGTATGCTATTGCTCTGGCCCCTTCATCTCGGCCCAGGGATGTGGATTAGGGGGCAAGGGGTGGGGAGGAGGCCTGGGGATCCATAGCCCTGGGCTAGTGGATTCAAGAATCAAGTCTAGACGGAATACTGTCCTACAGGCTCTGCCACTGATTGACCAGGAGACAGGGCTAGTCCCTGGACCGTGGTTGCAATGTCCTTGCCTATAGGCCCTACGCAGGTTGAAACTTTTTGATTGTGTAGTACTTACTGGATGTGCATCCCATTGCAAAGCTAGGCTCTTTGGAGGCTCTGCAAGTGATTGCGTGTATTAGTGACTTTTTCCACAGTGAATCCTGTCTAACCCAATGTTACCAAAAGGGAGAAGTTACTGGTTTATGTTACAGAATGCTTTAGAGACAATCTAATTCTAGATATGACTTGATTTAGGGCTTGACTGATGCCACCAGCACCCATTCTGAGCTCTATTTCCACTGCATCAGCTTCATGGTTACATCCAGAGGTTGTTCTCTGCTTCCACCCCTCCTCAGCAACGTCCAAATCCCTAGAACTTCCAGCATCCTGTCATCCTTTCTGCCACCCACCAGCTGTAGTTGTGCTACTCCATGTCTTGCATACCACCAAACCCAGCCCAGAAGAGAGCCATTGTGTTCTAGCATTTTCAGTAAGAGTCCTTATACTCAACATGATTGCACCAAACCAGGCACGTGTGTCCTCCCTTCTACATGTAGCCAGTCAGACTGATGCTGATGTTGGATGTGTAATCACAACCATCCCCTTCCCCCAACTCCCCAGAGCTCCAGACTGGGAGAGGAGAAAGTGGGCACTGGCAGTGCGTAGTGCATGCGTGTATGCTCCAGGATGGTTTATATCCTCAAAGATCTTGCTAAGAAAGCAGCTTTATACCCAGGAGGCAGACAGTTGCATTCCTTAGGTCCTTCCTTCCTTGGGGAATTTTGCAAAAGTCATGCCCCCACCCCAAAGCAAGCCCTGGCATCAGAGAGAACTTCTAGGAAGAGGCAGGACTTGGGTGCTAAGGAGAATTTATGCAGGAAAGAGCCTGGCAGGGAGGGCGGCCAAGGGTGCTCTGATGTATGATCTACAACCCAGCAGCTTCTCCAGGCCCGGAAACTCCTTGACTGCAGTTGGAAGGAGTTGTAGCTGCCGGAAGCTACAGTCAGTTTGTGCTGCCTGGTATTGTTGCATGAACTGTGTCCCGCCCCCTTTCTCCCCAACCAATTCCTGGCTCCTCCTCAAATCCTGGGCTCCAGACATTGAGAATGGACAGCAGCCTTTGGAGATAGGGGCTTCCGAGAGGTGGCTAAGTGGAAACGATCTCCCACAGGAGAGCTCTGATCTACAGCCATCAGGGTGCTTCTAAGAAGAGGAGCCATAGACACATGCCAAGGGCCTACTGCATTAGAGGGCAGGGGGGCAGCCCTCTGCAAGCCAGGGAGAGGCATCAGAAAGCTCCGACCCTGCCAGCACCTTGATCTCAGACTGCCAGCTGGCACAATAGGGAGAAAGAAAAGTTCTGCTGTTTTAAGCAGTGGGCCTTTGTTAGGGCAGCCCTGGCCAGCTAATTAGAGCAGGTTTCAGAAGTTTCCAGGAGGGGGCTGCTGTTGTGGCATAGTTGGTCAAGCCATCACTTATACTGGCATCTCATGTCGGTGCACTGGTTTGGAGCCCTCGCTGCTGCTCTTCCAATTGAGCTCCCTGCTGCCTATGTGGTACAAACGGGAATAAAGCTCCTAGCTTCAGCTTGGCCCAGCCCTGGCTGTTTTGGCCATGTGAGGACTGAACCAGCAGCTGGATGATCTCTCTGTCTCTCTCTGTCTTCCTGTTGTTCTGCTTGTTAAATAAGTGTTTAACAATTAGGGGCCTGGGGCCCGGCGGCGTGGCCTAGCGGCTAAAGTCCTTGCCTTGAATGCCCCGGGATCCCATATGGGCGCCGGTTCTAATCCCGGCAGCTCCACTTCCCATACAGCTCCCTGCTTGTGGCCTGGGAAAGCAGTCGAGGACGGCCCAAAGCCTTGAGACCCTGCACCCACACAGGAGACCTGGAAGAAGTTCCTGGCTCCTGGCATCAGATCGGCGCACACCGGCCCGTTGCGACTCACTTGGGGAGTGAATCATCGGACGGAAGATCTTCCTCTCTGTCTCCTCCTCCTCTCTGTATATCTGCCTTTGTAATAAAATAAATAAATCTTAAAAAAAAAAAAACAATTAGGAGCCTGGCATACAGATGGCTCAATTGGCTAAATCTTCGCCTTGCAAATGCTGGGATCCCAGATGAGTGCCAGTTCATGTCCTAGCTGCTCAATTTGCCATCCAGCTCCCTGCTTGTGACCTGGGAAAGCAGTGGAGGAGAATGGCCCAAAGCCTTGGGACCCTGCACCCATGTGGGAGACCTGGAAGAAGCTCCTGGTTCCTGGCTTCTGATCAGCTCAGCTCTGGCCATTGTGGCCATTTGGGGAGTGAGCCAGCAGATGGAAGATCTCTCCCTTTCTGTCTCCTTCTCTATAGATCTGCCTTTCCAATAAAAATAAATAAATCTTAAATAAAAATTAGATTCTATGAACCCTTTATTGCCTCAAGCCTTGGCGGGGGGAGCACTAAGTCTGCCCCTCCCTGCTGTCACCCCAGCCTGACTGCTGTCAGTTGAGTGTGGCCTGGAGGCTCTGTCCTGCCTCTTCTTGTCCCTCCCTCTTCCCAGCGAAGCTCTATTAGATCCTGCAAAATGCTCTGCGGCTTCTGGGTGCTGGCTCTGAACTGTCTCAGCGAATTAAATCTTCTCCCTCCCCCCCTCAGTGGATTCAGCCGTTTTTCTTGAAATAGGAGATGGAATTTTCCCCCAATGTAAAAGTAATGGTGCCCAATTCTTGTGGGAGGTGGACGAGGCTGGTGCTGGCACGGCAGGCCTTGCCTTCCCTCAGAAATAGCCCCATGGTGGCCTCATTTTCTAAAACTTGCAACTCAGCGAGTACTTAGCCTTTAGCAGGAAGAAGCCAGTCCGCTAAAGGTTGAAAAGGGAGAGCAATCCATTTGTCAACAGAGGCAGCCACTCCAGGCTTGGGACTGATGATTCCGCCTCCTCCCACTCCAGTGTTCGTGTGATGGTCCTTGGGGTTAAGGCAAGGGGCCTCATGTATCAGGGACACATGTATCAGGGTTCGGCTTCCCCCACACCTGATGGGGCCATGCAGAACCACATGGGGTATAGTGGTAGGCTTGGAGCCTGAGAAGCCAGCTGTAGCAGGAGGGCTCTGGGGCCACATGGGGAAAGCATGGCACAAAAAGTATTCCATAGTTATGCAAAGTCCCTGGTTGGGAGCTGATCTTGTTTTGTTTGGTTTTGAATTGGAGAGGCAGAGAGAGTTTGTTCCCATTGACTGCTCTGCTCCCCCAAGACCTGGGTTAGGGTGGGACACCTGAACCATCACCATTGCCTCCCAGTGTCTGCATTAGCTGGAAGCTGGAGTCAGGAGCCCGAGCCAATGGAGCCAAGGCACTGTGATGTGAGGTGTGGGCATCCTACTCTTCAGGTGACACGCCCACGCTCTATGAGCAGACCCTCATATATTTGACCCTCACAGGGAAGCCCTGATCCCCACTCCCAAAATCTCACACGGAGCTTTACCTTGACAGTGAAGTGAAGGCAACAGGGGTCGGGTGGGAGTAGGGCAGTCCTACTGCAGGTCCTTGCCTTCTGGTTAGAGAAGCATTCAAAGCACAGGCACACGTATGGTGCACCAAGTGGTAATGTTGATTTAAAAGGTGAGAAAGCACACACACGCACACACAGGCACAGTTGGAGTGGAATGGGTCATCCAGGCAGAACGGGGGAGTGAAGGGGAGGAAAGAGAGGTTGTGCCTTGGAATCTTCTCCTTGTGGCCTCTTTTATGAGTTCTGAAGGGCCAGCCACACTGCCTCTCCCAGGTCCGTGGTGAAGGAGACACATCTCTGGTGAAGGGGGCCGTTTAAGAGGTGGATAGGATTACAGAGGGTGGGGCTACAGGTTTCCAGCTCAAGGCTTGGAATTAAATGTAGCCTGTGTTCCAGTGTTCATGTGTTGGTCATTAAAATGTAGCCTGTTTATCCCACAGCAGCATCTTGCGTATTAAAAACCGACAGAGGACGCTCATCTGACCTCCATCCTATTATACTCTAAAAGGATCTCTGAGTCCTATTTGTTTACAAAATGCATTTAATTATTTGAAAGGCAGATGGACAGGGAGAGAGAGAGAGAGAGAGAGAGAGCGAGCTTTTTTCCTCAGGTTCACTCCTTAAGTGACCGGGAAACTAGGAGCTTCTTCTGGGTCTCCCATATGCATAGCAGGAACCAAAGCACTTGAGCCATCTTCCGCTGCTCTCCCAGGTGCATTAGCAGGGAGCTGGATGGGAAGTAGAGCAGCTGTGAAGCAGGACTTGAAGCTTCACTGCTGGTTTTTAAAAGAGCAATGCAAGTTACGTCAATCAGCCTGTTCGGGTCTCATTGCAGCGGAAAAGGGTGGCGAAGGCTTCAGGGCAGGGGCTATTGTTAGTTGCTGTCTTTGAATGGGAACCGGAAATGTACTGTTTCTGGAGCATTTAGGGTTTTCCTTCCATTGTTGTGTGGTCTTGCCACCATCCTCCAACCTTGGCCTTGGGGATCAGGGAGCAGTATGGAGGGAGGGGGTGCGGGGAGGTGGTGGTGGACACGTGCTTAGGGGTTCAAGTGTCCAAACTTTCTTGGTCATCATGGAGGTGGGAGACGCGGGTGCAGAGAGCTCATAAGAAAGGCTAGTAGTACCTGACAAGGTCCATTCCCATTCCCCATGGTTGCTGGGACTTCTACTGCTATGCACCTTTTCCAAGCGCCCTTTCAGACTCCTTGGCTCCTCCCCTCCCTCTCATCCACCCGCTCCCCCGCCCCCAGCCTAAGCCCAGCAACTGTCTTTTCTGTTCCTGCCACTTTCTTGTGTACCCTTTGGTCTGATGAGTGACGAATCAGCAAGTGCTGCCCACCTTAGGAATAAGTCTCCTGCAAACAGGCAACCTTTTTTTTTTAACGCACTGCCCGTTATTAATTGTGGTTATTTCTGCTGCTTGTTACCAGCTCTTTTCCTGGAGCAATTCTTAGGAACAAAGGCTCTTCCTAGCATTCCCCACCCCCCAACCTGCTGGGCCCTGCCCTCAGTCCTTCTCCCTGCTGGCTCCATCAGACCTGCAACAGGGCTTGCTTCTCCCAGCTGCTGCTCACCACCCCAAACAAGGCTGCTGTGCTGTCCAGAGCAGCCACACTATTTTTATTTTATTTGAAAGGCAGAGATGAAGAAGAGAGAGAGGGAGCATGAGATCTTCTACCCACTGTTTCACTCTCCACATGCCTGCAGCAGCCAGGGCTGGGCCAGGCTGGGCCAGGAGACAGGAGCTCCGTCCAGGTGGCCCACATGACTGGCAGTGGGGTCAAGCACTTGGGGCATCACCTGCTGCCTCCCAAGGTGTGCCTTAGCAGGAAGCTGAATGGGAAGCAGAGGAGGGACTTGATTTTAGGTGCTTAAAAAAAAAGAATAAAGATTGAATAGGGCCCTTGAAAAAGTTTGTGGAAAAGTGGAATCAAAACCTCAATGTATTTTGAACCAAAATGTATGAAATCCACGCCTAGGGTTTTCATGCAGTGTGTGTGTGTTTTAAGATTTATTTATTTTCATTGGTAAGTCAGATATACAGAGAGGAGGAGAGACAGGAAGCTCGTCCATCCACTGGTTCACTCCCCAAGTGTCCACAAAGGCCAGAGCTGCACCAATCTGAAGCCAGGAGCCAGGAGCTCTTCCAGGTCTCCCATGTGGGTGCAGGGTCCCAAGGCTTTGGGCCATCCTCGACTGCTTTCCCAGGCTACAAGCAGGGAACTGGATGGGAAGCGGAGTCGCCGGGATTAGAACTGGTGCCCATATGGGATCCCAGCGCTTGCAAGGGGAGGACTTTAGCCGTAAGGCCACGGCGCCAGGCCCATGCAGAGTGTTTCCATGAACTTCCTAAAGACTCCTCATAGGTATGCATTTGAAAATCTAAGGTTATGAGTTTCTACATCTGTATAGACTTATAATCACCCATGTCATGAAACTGGTTCTTTGCAGCACCTTTCCTGAAAGCTTCCATTAAAAATGATCATTATTCCAACTTCTTACAATATAGACTTGTTTGTTTTGAACCTTGAATAAATCTAACTATCATATGCTTTCTTGTGCATGTGGCTGCTTTTATTCGACTGTGTCTAGGTTGTTCATCCTAGCTGTTACCTGTCGCAGTGATGTGTTCCTTTTCAAGGCTGTGTAGCATGAGTACCCCACCATTTGCTTATCTGTTCTGCTGATTGACATTCAAGCTGTTTCTGGGTTATGATTGAATAAAACCTCGATGTGCTTTTGTGTGCGTGGGTTTTGGTGGACCCAAGTACTCACTTCTCTTGGCTGCAAAGTTCAGAGCAAAAAGTGTTGTAGCATAAGAGATGCAATAAAGCCATGCTTGATTTTTCAAAGGGCAAATCAAAAGAGGGCAATGCTTAGGCCAAAGGTCTGGAAGATAAATGGTGGCATTGCAGTCATTATGTGGGTGGAGTGATACTTTTGCTCATGTTTGTGGTAGCTTGTTGCAATTACAGCCTGCGATGAGTCATGCTTCCTACCATCCACAGCCAAGGGTTGTCACCTGTCATGCAGATCTTGCATTTAGCCATGTGATTGGTTTGGCCAAGGGGACATCAGTAAGCCTGTTGCAAGCCAGCTTTGATAAGCACTTGATCCCTGAGGCTTGCCGAGTGCTATGGTTTGCCTGTTTTTAGTCCTCTGAGGTTGTAGAGTCAGAATCCAATACTCAATGTGATGGTATTAAGAGGTGAGACCCTTGGGAAGTGACCGGTTCAAGATCACTCATCAATGATAGTAGTGCTCTGATGGAAGAGACTTGAGGGAAGCCATCGGTCCCTTGTTCTCTGTGAAGGTGCTAACAAGATGCCATCTAGAAGACAGAGAGCCCTCAGCAGACACTGAACATAGTGGCATCTTAGCTTGGCATCTTGCACTTCCCAGCCTCTGGAAGTATGAGAAGCACATTTCCGTCATTTATGAAGCTCCCAGTCTAAGGTATCTCATTGTAGGAGCAGAAGCAGACTAAGCCAGCCACTTCCCTGACTGCTCTCACTGTGGGCAAATGTCCGGATTAGCCTCCTGGAGACGCCAGGGTCATATGGAGAGAGTGACCCAGATTGGGCCGACTGGGGAGTGAGTTCTGGCATGGCAGGCCACAAGGAGGCTGGAATGGTAGTCCCCTGAGTTAGGCAATGGCCAAGCAGTAGATAAAACCAGGACTGGGTCTTTCTCTGATCTGTGCTTTCTCCTGCCACTGCCTTCTCACAGATTCTACAATCTCCCCGCGGCTTTTGATGGCCCTTCCAACTCCAACACTCCCTGTATTAGTCAGTTTTTGCAGTGTTAGAGTGAAATACGTGAAATGGGGTAAGTTTAGAAATAAAAGAGACTTATGTAGCTTATAGGTCTGGAAGTTCAAGAGCATAGTGTTTGACTCTGGTAAGCATCTTGTGGTAGAGGGAGAGATCACGTGGTATGATAAGACATCAGAGCACAGGGAGGAGTCAGTAACAACCACCTCTTAAAGGTCCCACCATCTGTTGGCATCACCACGTTGGAGACCAAGCTTCTAATGCAGGAGCCCTCGGGAGACAAATCACCCTAAGATTTTAGTCTGATATGGGAAAGAGAAGAGGAAATATAAGGTGATAAAACTTGATGTTCCTGGGCACCAACTTCAGAAAGGAACCTTTAAGGGGATTCCCTTTCATGATTTGAGTCTAGGACAGGTAGATCTTTAGCGATCAAGGTTACAGAGTGTGCCTTTTATACAACTTGTTAGTGGATTGCCCCACAACAACATATATTACCCTGCTACAATTCCCTTCAACATTGGACTTGAGCTCAGCTGCCTCTATACCCCGCCCCCAGCCCTACTGCTACCCAGCAACATGTCCTTCTGCAAGCATCACTTCAACTCTTCGAGCTCTGCTTCTTCTTGTTTTGTCAGTTTCACTGGGACAGTGACACTGGCCCTGCCTCCACAGAGTAGCTCTAAGACTGATGGGTTCATGCCAGTCAAGGGCCCTTGAGCTGTGTGCAGGAGTCATTCTAGTGTCTTCAGGAACTGCCATCAGTTCAAGTTGTTTCACTTTGGGGCCATGGGCCTGGGTTTCTCAAGGTCAGTTATCATGAACAGCCGCTCTCTTTAGCAGTCCACATATATTTGGTGTGTTCAGGAGTGACAGAGGCCTCCGGAAGCTTTCTCCCACTATCTTTTGCTGCATTTTCAAACCAGTGGAGCTATCTAGCAGGGCCATCATCTCACCAAGGCTCTTGACTCATTTCTGGAAGGACTGCTGGACAGCTGACCTCTTCCACACAGGAACAGAATCCTATCTGTGCGGGCCACCACTGCTGTTTGTGCGTTAGATTTCCTCTTGGGCTAAACTGAGGAGAGGGGTGGGTTTTAACCCATGGGCAGGCGTCAGGGGGTTCATGATTATATGCAAAACCCCCTGGGAGAGACATGCGTTTGGTGCAGCCGTTTAAGATGCTGGTTGGGGCACCTGCATCCCATATAGAAGTCCTTAGTCTGAGTATTGGCTCCACTTCTAATTCCAGCTTCCTGCTGTTGTGCACCCTGGGAAGCAGCAGGTAATGAATGGCTCAAGGACTTGTGTGTCTGTCACCTACCTGGGAGTCCTTGTTTCCTGACTTTGGCCTGACCCAGGCCTGGCTATTGTGAGCATTTGCCAAGGAGGGCAGCAAATCAACATATAGATTTTTCTCTGTGACTCTTTGTCTTTGAAATAAAAAAGAAAAGAGATCAACCAGCAACACCAAAGCTCACAGCTGTGTGGGAGTAGTCGCACACATGTACATGACCTTGTGCGAACACGTGTGCATCTCCTTCTGGGCAAAGAGCCCACAGAGTATTCATCAGATCCACAAAAGTAGACCCCAGAAGACAAAGCCTCTAAACCTTCAGGCTGCGACTGTAGTGGCGACATTAGGAGTCTGCCATACCAGCAAGAAGCAGCCACTATTGAGAACTACTGTTCCCCAAAGGAAAATGGCCCAAGGCGCCCGGCTGTGCTATAGCTAGGTCCTGCAGGTAGGCAGGCAGGTGTGTGGGCAGGTGTGTGCCAAGCCACAGCCCTTTGGAAGCAATACGTGCCTCTCTAGGCAGATCCCCTGGTGTGGGCATTTTGTGGCTGGCAGGCAATGGGTTTTGGTAGAAAGGAGGATGGTACTTGAACTCCCATGCAACATTGAGAAGCACAGGTATGGAGAGAGAGAGAGAGAGAGAGAGAGAGAGAGAGAGAGAGAGGCTTGATTTCATTTTCTCTTTCTTTGAACGACTCTGTTTTCCCTTCTTTGTAAGGGTGCCAACAGCCGAGCTCACGTTAGAGACGGGGAGCCGAAGCACTCAGGGTTAAACTGGGAATTTGCACTCAGTCGACCTTGACGAGCAAACAGCTCCAGTGGAACTCTTCCAACAATGGTTGCTCTGTTATGTTATTTTATTTTTTAAAGTGATGCCGGCAATGGAAAGAGACGATGCAGAGTTATACAAGTGATTTCTTGGGAAGTACCTTGCTTGGGAATTACCTTTTGGGGACAAGTCACCCTTAATCTTTTATAAAGAGGAATAGATTTAGGGATTGAGCTCCTCACATGACCTGGGAGCCTGCGAGGGCAGGACAGGAGGAGGGAGCCGCTGTGCTATCACCTTGGCACGGGTTCATGGCCATCAACGGCTCACAAGGGCCCCTTCAGGGAGATGAGTCCTGATGATGCTGTAGAGCAGCAGGAACTGCATCCAGAGAGCCACCAGGCTTTCTATTCAGGGCCTGTTCCACAACCTGGCAGGGGGCACTTGGAAATGGGGGTGCATTTTTGATGATCATAGTGACTGGGGCATGCTATAGGGGTTTGGGGAATCAAGGACCAAGGACATTTGCCATCCTGCACTGGGGGTGGGGGATGGATGGCCAATATTTACAATGGGGATTTGTGCAGGCCCAGCTCCTAATAGTGCTGCCATTGACGTGCACCGTATGGCCACTGGCCACAAAGAAAGTTCCAGGTGTACTTTCTGCAGAACCAATTGGTTCATTGGAGACCAATGATCATTTTTCAAGGTGACCCAAGGGGAGCCAAATCAAAGGTTAGGGACTTTCTCAGGAAGGCTAGACAGCCTGCAGCCCAAGGGAGTTGGGGAAAGAGGTGCCCCTGTGCTATTGGGGGTTCAGGTTGAGCCTACCTGTATGAAGAAGAGAGGGGAGTGGGGAGGGCTAGAGGAAAGAACGGTGATGCTGGTGGGTAGAGATGTCAGTAACAGCAATGGAACATGAGAGAGGGGGCTTGTAGGGATTAGTGGGCTAGTGTTTCACTGTGAGGCTGCCTTGTTCCCCCTCCCTGCCCCCTTCCCCTTCCTTGCTATCCCTGCCCCATGGCAGCAAGATAGATGGCAAGTCAGAGAAATGAACCGGAGTACCTAAGACAAGTGGTTTAGAATAGGGCAGTACTGAAGAGGCATGGGGAATCCTTGCAGAGGCCTACATTGGATAGACAGAGTCCCTGCTGCTGGCTTTGTTCTGTCCTATCTGCTGCATCCCCGAGTCTCAGGACTGGGGGAGGGGGTGCCTCAGGGGACCCAGGGAAGTGAGGAAAAGTTGCCAAGGTTGCAACAGTACTAGTGTGGCCTTGGCCGCTGCAGGCCATGGGAGGGGATCACCCCTGAGAAATGGAAGAACGGTATGTAGGAGGACTTGTGCCCCCCATTCCCACCCCCAAGGGCTGCACCCTCTAGTCACCCACAAAAAGGAGAGGCAAGAGGGTCTCATAAACCCAGCCCACTGTGCTCATTCCGCGTCTCACAGCTCCCGTGGCCGGGCTGGGTCAAAGGGACTCTAAAAACAGGTATTGAGGTCAGCCATAGCCGGCTGTTCTGTCTTCTGCTAATCTGTGGTTTGCAAGGCAAACGCGTGAGATGACAGCGGCGGGGACACACTGCAGGGGGAGGGGAGCTGATGTGCCACCAGCACTGGGGCCCAGCTGCTGACAGCTTTACAAAACAAATAAGTGTGGGCCGAGCTGGTGACCTCAGTGTGATGGAAAAAGACAGTGCTGTTTCGCAGCCCACCTGTTAGGAAGCAGACAGGCTGGTGTTGAGTAATAGCTATGTGTGAGCGAGCAAAGCAGGAGTGGGCGTCTGTTGTGTACCTGGCCTGGTTCTGAACACTGGTTCGCTGACCTCGTGCATGCCTTCCAGCTGGGCCTTTGGAGGGCTCCAGCACCATTTCCCCACTTCGGGGTGAGCAAACAGAGAGAGGGACTGCGTTTCCTGCTGTAAGCTTGAACACCTGAGCAAGAGTGTAAGGGGCCATGAATCCTGGCGCCCAAATGGATGGAGGGAGTGCCTTGCAGTTAGGCGCCTTGAACGAGGTCCTGTGAAGATCATGCATGCGTATGCATGTGTGTGTGTGTATACACTCCTATGCAGTTGCCCTGGCTTCTGACTGGCTATTGCCGGGTTATACCATAACTGCAAAGTCTAGTGGTAGAAAGGGAAAGAAAAAACTATGGTGCTCTTAGGACCTGTTACTGCTCTAGAAGTTGATGGCATGCTCTGGATCACTGTCTGTCTCAGCCTCATGCAGTTGCCACCAGATAACACCTGAGGCTGAAGCCGTCTTCTAGGCTTCCTATCTTGTGCATATGTCTGGCCATTGATGCTGCCTATTGGCCAAGATTTTGGCCAGAACATCTCCACGTGGCCTCTCTGTTGAGTCTCAGTTTCCTCACAGTATGGTGAAAAAATTTTTTTTTTACTTAGAGTAAGTATCCTGGGGGTAGGAGGGGAAGCTGGCATCATGGTGTAGTAGGCTAATCCTATAGGATGCTGGTTTGTTTCCCAGCTGCTTCACTTCTAATTTGACTCCCTGCTGATAGCCTGGGAAAGCAGTGGATGAATGCCCAGGGCCTTGGAACCCTGCACCCACGTAGGTGAGACCCAGAAGAAACTCCTGACTCCTGGCTTTGGATCAGCTCAGCTCTGGCCATTGTGGCCACTTGAGGAGTGAACCAGCGGATGGAGGATCTCTCTCTGTTTTTTCCTCTGTCTCTGTAACTCTGATGTTCAAGTAGAAATACATCAATCTTTAAAAAAGAATAAGTACCCTGGGCCAGGCACTTGGGATGGTATTTAGGATGCTCTCACGGATGCCCTTATACCATAATAGAGTGCCTGAGCTCAAGTTCTGCCTCCTTTTTTGGTCCAGCTTCCTGCTAATCCACACCCTGGGAGGCAGCCAAGGAGGACTCAGGTCCCTGGGCCCCTGGCCCTCATGTGAAAGACCTAGATTGAGTTCCTGACTGGATGCACGCTTTGGTCTGGCCTGCCCTGGCTGTTGTGGGCATTCGAGGAATGAACCAGTAGATGGAAACTCCCTCTGCCTCTCTACCTTTCAAATACATTGAAAATAAGGAAAATATATAGAAGAAAAATAAAAGAGGCATCTTGAGAAACAAAGGAAGTCATACACGGACACTCCTCCCCCTATCACAAATCCACCCAGATTCAAAGGGAGGGACCGTGGATCCCAGCTCCCACTGGGAAAAGTGACAGCCAGTTGTAAGAAGGGAGTGTGCCATGGGAGTGCCCTCTTGGATAAAGCACTATGTCATGGCATTTTTTCATTTGCTTTTTAATCCTGAAAGGCTCCTGACGCTGGGAATGAAGCCCTAATTCATTCTGGAGTCACATTATTGCTGAGAAGCTAAATGAGTAACGACCCTGATCCTTACCTCCATCCGTCTCCCTGCTCAGCCAGGGACAGAGCTAGCAGGTGGGGGCCTAACCCCCACCCCTCCTGGGGAAAGGCAGCAACTGCCAGCTGTGAGAACCTGTGCGCTCAAGGATCCTGGCTTTCAGTTTCTGCAAACTGTTGGAAGAGGCTGTGAGCCCTGGACCTTCTCCCCCATCCTTGTGTGGGTCTGGCCTTGTCATTCTCTGAACTGTGTTCTTGTGGTCTAAACTGTGACCCTTCTGTTTCAGGTTCATACAGTCTCAAGTCTCAACTTCCAGGACTCAGAATGTGCCTGGAAATGGAGCTAAGGTCTGTAAAGAAGGGGTAAAGGCTGTACCCATCTCAGGGCTAGGAAAGTGCCTCTTCCCTTTGTTCTGCCTCTGTCTCTCTGCTCTTCTCTCTGTTTCTCTCCTCTCTGCCTTCATTTTCTGCCTGCCCCATGCTACTTCCCCCGCGGAAATAAAGACCTCACGTGTGACTCACTTATTGTGTCTGGTGTCTTGGGTTTGTGCAAAAAAGCTAACCAGCAGGATACTGGGACACCGGAAGAGACCCTCCAGGATTGCACAAGCAGAAAAAAAGACCAGGTGAAGGCACAGCTAGAAAGTGGCCACCTGCAGGGCTGGGGAGAGGCCTCAGGAATAAGCAAATGACCTTGGACTTCAGCTTCCAGAGCTGTAAGAAAATGTCTGGTGTGGAAGAGAAGAGAAGCTCCCTTCAGGCAACATGGCGAAAATCAGTAAAACTCCAAGGCCTCTTGCTAGATCTAATGGGGGAAGGGTGATGAGGAGGTGGGGGACCCCTGGGGCAAGGGTGACCCCTTTGCCCCCATTCTGTCTAGGCAGCACAGATGACAGCTTTGATGCAGGGGACCCTCAACTTGTCAGCAAGGGGGCAGGTCAGGATGGGCAGGAGGCTGGCACACTTGCCAGCTGGTGTGGGGCAGGTGGAGGTGATGGACCATGTAGCAGCCTCTAGGCTGGCGCTAGAAGATCTGCCGAGTCTGATTCATTGAGCTTCCCAAGGGTCCCTGGCCTGGCCCTGGCTCTGTTCCAGAACCCTGAAGCCCAGGCTGTTTCCGGGTGCAGGGTGTGTATGTGTGTGTGTGTGTGTGTGTGTGTGTAACGGGGCAGAGGGGGGTAGTTCTTCCTCTTTTGGGACTGTTTGTGCCACACACAAACAGGGCTTGTGTGGCCCCAATGCATTTTTTATTTTTATCTTTCCATTGTCCTGACGTGAATAATTTAGGCTGACACAGAACAAAAGGGCAGCCCTTAGCGCTCAAGGGAGGCTGTGGGCTCCCCGAGACTCTGTTCTCGCCTCTTGCACTCATGATGCATTTTGTCTGCCTGCCTCCTTCTCGAACCATTCTCAGGAGCTCTGGCTCTGCGCGCGCACACATGCATGCACGCATTCACACACACGTGCATGTACACGTGCAGCCTTCTCCCCTCCCCCAGACCTCAGGGGGCGGAGAGTGTCTCTGGGATGCAGTTGCTGCCTCTTAGCATGCATGATCTGTGCTGTCTGCAATTCTCATTGCGCTCCTGGTTGGCCCTGCCTGCCTGCCTGCCTTCTGCATTCCTTCCTGCCTCTCTCGTGTGTTTGCACGGGAAGTGTGTGTGTGTGTGGGGGGGGAGGGTTCCTTTATTTGGAAAGACAGCTTCTTTTATGGTCTCTTCGTAATCAGCCAGTATGCAATCAGTTGCTTGGGAGCGGGAAGACCGAAGACAGGGCCAGGAAGGAGTCCTTGTCCTTGCCTGGCAAGGCTGTGCATTCTTAGATAGCAAGGGGCAAGTGTGGGGGTCACGGATACTGGGGCCTTCTGTGTGCCGCCGGGGCTTTCTTAGGATGGAGCCCTGGAGCTGCAGCTGGTCACTGGCATTATTTGGAAAGCAGCCTTGGCCTCACTCCACCTTGAACCAGGAAGTAGGCCATGTTTGCCCGATAGCAATAAAATCTCATTGTAAATGTCCGAGAGCCCTCATGAGAGGAGTAAGAAGAAACAGGTGAAATGAAGTTTAAGGATGTCTGCTTTCACCCAGTTTATCCAAATCATGAGGATTTCAACACGGACTTAAAAAAATAATAATTAAAAATTCCCTGAGATATCTGACACTGTTCCAGGAAGTAAATCTCCTGAATGTATGGTGGCTTGTAGCAGTACACCGGATCTCAGCGTGCACCGGCCACTGCATGAGTGCTCCCCAAACGCAGGTGGCTAGGGGCTGCTGCCCTGCAGACTGCAAGCGTGGCCCAGCCGAGCCTGGGGGTGCGGGAACCTCAGAGTGGGCTGCCATTAAGAGGAAAGTCTTAGGCGGGCGCGACGTAGTGTCGGCAGGGTGAGGTGATGGGAAGACTGTGGAGGCGCATTGCGGGAAGCTCTCTGAGCCACCCCCCCCCCAATCATTAGCAGTCATCATCATCATTAGCATGCTGGCATAACCCACGTCCGGCCCTGTGTTCACGTGGCAGTCTATGCTGGGTAATTGCTGACCCAGATTCTGTGTTTTTTTTTTTTAAGGGTGTGTGTGTGTGTGTGGAGCTGAGGGGGTATGAATTTTAAGTGTTCTCTCTAGGCCTGCCCTCGGCTGGGGCCTCACCTCCTAGGTGCCAGCTCCTCCCCCTTGCGTCATGTACTGATGGCACCCTTGTGGCCTTCCCGTGCTATATATAGTGTTGTGTGGTGACAGCTGGCCATCCGATGACTCATCCGTCCCCGTGGGTGTCTCTGGATGGAACCCTGAACATTTATTCATAGGGTGCTTTTGGCAGTGTCTGAACTCCTTCCTAGTCATTCTTGCTTTTTAGGCGTTGTCTTTGAAAAATCACACAGGGAGGGACAGGCATTTGATACAACCAACGATGATACTGTTTGGGATCCCTGCAGCTCTTTTCCAAGTACCTGGGTTTGAATCCTGGCTCTGCTTCCAATCCCAGCTTCTTGCTGCTGCGCAGCCTGGAAAGCCACAGGTACTGGCCCAAGTGCTTGAGCTCCTGCCACCCAGGTGGGAGAGCCTGATGGCATTCTAGGCTCCCTCCTTCCATCTTGGTTTTACCCAAGCTGTTGTGGGCATTTGGGGAGTGAAGCATCAGGTGGAAGATTTTCTTTTTCTCTCCTTCTCTCTTTGTCTCTCAAATAATGAAAATGGTTAAGTAAGCATCTTTTAAAATTCCACAAGAATGAGGGATTTGGATTGCTCAGTAGGCTCCTAAGCAGAGGCCTAATGGGCTCAGCAAATCCAGCAGAGCTCTGAGCTTTCATAGTAGCCTATGAATGCTGCAGAAGCACTTCCCAAACTGAAGGCCGCTCTCACCTTCTTGTCTTCTGTCTCGAGTACCTGGCTGGCCTGAGATTACCCATGGCAGTGAAGCCAGGGAGAAGCTAGCTCCTTTGAGGAGTGTTGGGATTCCCCTGCGGGGCCCATCTCTTTGCAGTGTGTTATGGAAGAGTGAAGGTTGACCTTGGAGCTGGTTTTAGAGACTATTTGCCCCTGAGGGGGGCAGACCCCATCCCCATCTATGTAGGCTGATGAGCGGTAATGGAAACTTGGTAGAGGCGTGTGGGGAGAAGGATGGCGATGGGCAAGCAGGTGGTTTTGGACAAAGTCCCTTTACAGACGTGTATCTTATTCCATTGTGACTGCTGTGCTGAAGTAGCCTGGCCTTGGGGGCTTCTAAGCCGCAGACATGGACTTCTCGCTGTTTGGAAGCAGAGTGCCCGGGTGCTCGGGTATAGGGACATGTTTGGGTGCAGGCAGCTTCTTCCCCTACTGGCTCCACAGTTAGGGGCAGCACTGGGTAGAGGACAGAAACCTTCTTAGAGTGGAGGCAGCAGCTCCAGCACACAGGGGGAGGTCGCCAAGCATGGCAGGTGCAGGCTGTCAAAAGAGGGAGGGGGCACTTGTAAGCAGAAAAAGGGGGCTGAGAGCATGTGGGTGGAACATCCCCAGCCTTCTAGCTCCTCTACCCCTCCCACCTGTGGGAATGGAGCCGAGGCTCCCCACACCCCTTCCCTAAGGGGGCTGTAGTCAGAAGGAGGGGACTTTGCTTTTTCCTTCCTGTAGGGGTGGGTGAGGAAACCTCTGAAGCTCCCTGACACTCGGTAAGGCCAAGGTCAGTGCCCTCACCCAAGATTCCAGCACCTGTTGCTCTTCCTCCTATTGTACAGGCAAATTTCTGCAAATGCTTTGCAACGCAGGTCTGGGAGATGGAGTAGTGGCAAGCAGAGGTGGGGGGGCGGTGGAGAATGTAACCCAGTAGCCTCCCTGTCAGTTCCTTGTCTGACACTTGCCCAGTGTCGTCGTTGAGTCACCCTGCTTGCTAGGGCTCCATGGTTTCTGTCTCCAGCTCGCCAGCTCCAGGCTCTTCTCCCCAAAGCCCCCTGGACACTTCTGTCAATTTTTTTCTTTCTTTGATTTTGTTTACAAATTTAATATATTGCAAGGGAGAGAGAGAGAGAGAGAGCGAGCGCGCAAGTGACCAATATCTTCCACATACTGGTTCCTCTCCAAAAAGTCTAATACCCAGGGACAGGCCAGGCTAAAGCCAGGAACCAAGAACTCTATCTGGGTCTCCTACGTGGCCAGCAGGGACCCAAATACTTGGACTTGGAGCCAGTACTGCTGCCTCCCAGACTGCACATTAGCAGGAAGCTGGAATGAGGGGGGAGGACTCGGATCCTGGCATGCTTGTATGGGATGCCAACATATTGTGCAACCTGAACTGCTGGAGCAACATCCCTCTCCCCCATCTCTTTCCTTGCCCCCTTTAGTTTCTCTGTGACTTGCCTTGCAACCTGCCAAGGGCATTATTCTCTAAGAGCATAGGTCACTTTTTCACCCTGCCATGGCTTGGGTGCCTCAGACCAGACAACTCAGGGCATGCAATCCAGAGTCCCCGACAGCGTCGCCTTCCCCAAGTTTCCATTCACCAGCAAAAATGACTATTTTTCTCCGGGCCAGGAATTTGAGGTCTGAATGATTTTACCACCTTTCTGTTCTCGGTGCAGCTGGGATTCCGTTTATCACGGGGTTAGGAATTTGATTTCCTGCCTTTTCCATGCCAACAGAATTCTCTCCCCTCGCTGTCTCCTCCTGCCTCCTCTTTCTCTCTCCCTTTTTACCTTCCCCATTTTTCCATCCCCTCCCCCTCTCCTCTCTTGCCTCCACCTTCCTAATTCTCCCTATTTCCTTCCTCCCCTCAGCCTTTTTCTTCCCTTTCCCTCACTCTTGCCCCTTCCCTCTCCCCCCACCCTCCTGGGATTGCTTTACTGCCCTCAGGGTGACGGTGACCCAGGCCAGGCCCCCTGGGATAGGTGAGGGGGAGCCCTGCAGCCCGCAGCCCGCAGGCAAACCCACACCTCAGGTGCCCGGAAAATCTGTGTTGACAAGTGGCCAGGGGCTGCTGCTGTTGTCCCTCATTCTCTCACCCACCCGCCAAGCACTGTCACCACAGTGGCAGTCATTATTATTATTTTTCACTTAAAAAATTGCTCAACCCAGGGCACGAATATATTTGCTATTCAGTCACAGTCGAATTGGAAAAGGACGCTTTGAGAGGGTCATTAGGACAAACACTGTTTGCAAATTTTACAGTGTCCTATTTAGCTATTTGAAAATGTGAGCATATTATCGCGTCCTTTGTACAGACTCCGGAGCTCAGGAGTGCCTGTGTAGCCTCACCCTGGCTCTCAGCTGCGCTGCAGCTCGGTGCAGTCAAGCTTCGGGAGGACGCTGGTGCTTGCCTAGCAGGCGGGAGGGTGGCAGGAGCCTTCTCCGGGAAATCTGGGGTTGTTAGCAGCCACCGGCCATCAGCCAGTCCTGACATTGAAGTGTGCAGTGTGTCCGGGATGTGAGCTCCAACTGCTGGGGCTAGCCCTCGGCAAAGGGGAATGCTTGCCAGTTTTCTTGGCAAAGGCTCCCTTCCCATGGAGTAGCCTGGGCATGAAGCATGCCCCCCTCCCCGTGCCGGTGCCCCTGCCCCAGGAATGGATTACTAATAACTTCAGCTGGGCCAGCCTCATGAGCTCAGCTGAGGTCAGAGTTGTGGGGTGGGGTGCACACAGCTCAAGCCGTTAACCTTGCACAACGGGAAAGCAAAGCAAAACAAAACAAAACAAAACACCTCTCCAGGTACAAACAATGCTGCTTAGCCTACCTGCCCAGCGCCTGCCTGTGGACCATTTGGCCAGTGTTTCCCATGAGTCACCAGGGGAAACGGCCGGTGGGGGCCAAGCTGGTTGGTGGCAACAGGCATCGATCACAACTGCACAGGGCTGTGGAGGAAAACCCCAAATGCATTACTGAGTGCAGAACTGAGTGCTTCCAGTGGGGATTGGCTAAATGTACAATGTACAGGCTGCTTCCTAAGGCCATGTTCTTGGCTCCTGGGCTCCTGAACTCCTGCTGTGAGAAGATCACCTGGTGGTGCAAGCTTCCTTGAGCCCTGGAGCAGGTGCCCTGGGTCCCTGGTTCCTCCAGCCAGCACCTGCAACCTTCAGCCTGAAACTCCAGTTGCTTCAGCAGGCAAAACCCCTAGGGAATGTAGGCCACTCCAATTCCCCGATCAGGGCTCTTGGCTCAGTTTCCCAGCTTCCTTACTATTCAGGTGGGATCATCTGAGGTGTCTTGCAGATTGTTAACCAGGAATGTCTCACTGGACCCTGTCCCCTTTGGGGCACAGTGGTGGCCTGCTTCTCACTTTGTCCTTTGGCTTCCGGGTTTCTGGCGCCTCCTGTAATCAACTTCCAAAGAAATGACACTCAACGCCTCGCATCTGATGTTGCTTTCGGGGGAGCAAGGTGCATTCTAGTCTCAGTCTCCCTGTTCTCTTACACTGTACCTTGCACCCGCCTAACAGTGCTCCCCTGGATCTGTACCGAGGCACTTATTTGCATGTTGCTGGGCTTAAAGTCTGTGTGAGTTGACATTTCATCACTCCGATGACATCTCCGCAAGAAGCAGCTGCTCATGAATGAAGGGTTGCGGTGGCTCATGGTTTTGTGGTTCACAGGCCAAGATGTGGTGGCGGCTCCACTGGTTCAGTGTCCAGTGCTGGCGCTCTCGCTGGCAGAGTCCCGAGGTGGTGCAGAGCATCCGGGGGCATGGTGGAGAGGGTGTGCCTGTGTCTCCACTTATCAAGCTGGCAACATTAGGTGATGGAGGCTCTTCTCCCAACCGAGCCCGATCTAATTACTTCCCAAAGATACCACCTGGCCACCCTGTAAATTGGATTATGTTTCTACACTCTTAGTACCGTTAACATGAGATTGTGACCAAGCCTTTGACACCCATGGGCCTCTAGGAAGGCAGTTAACATCCAAACGAAGCGATGTTCAGCTTTCTCCAGTAGAACACAGGCTGTGTTGTGCGGACAGAGAAAATGAGTGTTCTGTTCCTTGTTAAATCCCTACATGTCACTGACCCTACATCTCAACGTGTGGCACACGCACAATATAAATTCCATTGGAAGAATGAGTGCAAACTCCTTGGAGCCTCCTAATCTTTCAGGTGCCTTTCAAACATGACCTCCAAGTTCTTTGGCATGCCCTCCAATGAGATATGGGTCTTTCCTTCTCTTAGGCTTGGCCGTACCAGGGGCTTCTTCAGCTCAGAAGCTTGGATCGTAAGAGGCCATAGCTGCATGGTTGGCATGGAAGAAGTCTGTCAGCCCCAGGTCAGCCATGCTGTGGGGAAACCCAGTGCATGTGGAGGGGGCACATGTAGGAGCTTGGGGTCAGTGTCATCAGAACCCAATCCCCAATTCGTTCATTTTAGCCCAGGTGCCAGATGTGAGAGTGAAGGAGCTTCTGGAAACTTCTAGGATACCTTCCAGGCTTCTCAATTGAGGACTCCGGATACTGTGAAGCAGAGGTACAGTCGTCTGAATTTCTGATTTCTGGAACCTGCCAATATTCAGGGTGTTGTCAGGGTGCCAATGTTTGGAGGAATTGGTTATGTAGAAATAACTGGAGCAATTCCCTGGAGGAGTTTATTAATCCTCATTCATTCGACAAACGTCTATTAAGCTTCCACTGCGTACCAGGTGACGCTTATACCATAGAGAACAAGGTAAAGATCGTTCCCTTCCGGAAACTTACAATCGAGGGGGCTGCTGTGAAAAGCGTATCTTGGAGAAACCTGCGTGATGCTTTTTAACAATAATGAGTAGGTTTTTCAAAAAAACCACTTCCAGATGGTGTAGGGGGAGGGGCGCTTCCTGCATGAGTTGCCAAGGGAGGCTGCCGAGGTAGGTGGATTAGATAACAGGGACCCCGGCGGGGCTAGGTTATTTGCTGCCTGTCAAGCTCTTCTGTCCTGTAATGCGTCCACACACCAGCCTGCACCTTCACGCTGCCAGGGAGAGGCTTGGGGAGATGGGAGGTGCCCCCTCCGAGGGGGTAGGGGGCAAAGGGACAGGCCAATGACTCCTCTGCCCAGGTCCTGGCAGCTATGGCACCCACCTCCTGGAGGAGAATGGCATTGGCTGGCTCCAGGCAGGAGTGGGGGGACTTAGGCACAGACTGGTACCTTGGCTCCCTTAGCCAAGCCCGGTTGGATGGCTGTTCGGGAGCCACGTGTGTAGGCTTGCTTTCTGCCTGTACGCACGACTTGAGAGTGTGAATGGGATTGTATGCTGCTTCTATTCCCGCTCCCCTTTTTGCTTCTTTGAGCAAAGTTGAGTTTTAAAATACCCACTCAGGTGAAACGAGAGAGAGGCCTCTGGCCTGCTGAGGGTCCCTCACTGAGAGTGTTTGGCTTGGGGTAGCCTATTGTGTACAGGTGCAAACAGCAAGAGGAAGGGAGCTCTAGGACTTTGGCTTCCCAGCTTTCTCTGGAGTTTTCTGACTGCTTCTAGAAGGTTCTACGGCTTGTATGAGGAGGAAAGGCCATGTTAGAGCATTGTGCAATGAAACAGGATTGCAGGATTGCCCCCCTTACCCCAGAGATTGACAGTGGAAGCAGTCAGCAGCAAGATGCCAAGAACACAGCCAGCATGTGAACCTTCAGAGTTCCCTCTGGGGCTCCTGGCTCTGGTCACCCCAGGTCTACCACACTGGTCTCACAGGCACTTTGTGTTTGTAGGATAATGCCTTTCTAATCGAGTAGCTTGACTGAGCGTTCAGTTAGGTCTTCACTAGCTGTCTATTCAGCAAATACTTAGGGAGCCACGAGTCAGGGACATTTCTAGCTGCGGATGGAGTCGCGAACAAGACCAAGGAAGACTCTACTCTTTATGCAGCTTTGAATCTCTCATTTGGAAGCGGGCAAAGAGAAAGTCACAGAAAAACCTGAGTAGGTGGATTGCAGTGTCATGAGGCATCCTCAGCGGGGTGTCCCTCACCTCAGCTCCTCAAGTAAATATTAGTTCTGCACCTCACTGCTGCTGCAGGCCTTCCAGAATATTCCTTCTCAGGGCTGGCATTATGGTGCAGTGGGTTAGGAGGCCACCTGTGACATCAGCATCACATTTCTGAGGGCAAGTTCAAGTTCTGGCTGTTCCGTTTCCCATCCAGCTCCCTGCTGTTGCACTTGGAAAGGCAGTGGAACCTGGCCCAAGTGCTTGGGCCCCTGCACCCATGTGGGAGACCCGGATGGAGCCCTTGGCTTCTGGCTTTGCCCTGGCTTATCCCCGGCTGTTATGGCTATTTGGGGGAGTGAACCAGGGGATGGAAGTCTTTCTCTCTCTCTCTCTCTCTTTCTCTCTCTTTCTCTCTCTTTCTCTCTCTCTCTCTTTCTCTCTAACTCTGCCTTTTAAATGGATGAAGAAAGAATGTTCCCTCTCTAGGCTGATGAACGTCCACATTTCCTGTCCTATTGTGGCCACTTTTTGCCTGAGTGACAGCGCAGGTGAGGCCATCTTCGGAGGGCATTCTGTCCCCAGCACAGGCTTTCCTGGGATGGTCCTAAGGAGGGGATATAACATTTCCCAAGCAAACGATTTGGAGACCTAGCACCTTCTGCGGGGGTCCTCCAGCTGCACCTGCACCAGGAGGGAAAAGCGCTTTCAGCTGGGGACTCTCATTAGCATGACGGGACATTTCCTCTGTGTTGTGGCTAATTCCGGGTGTTTCTCGCCTTCCGATTCCCGACTTCCTCTCGTAAGCCACTCTGGATTAACCTGTCACACTCTGTCAATCTTGATGCAGGCGGCTCTCTGGAACCCGGGTCCTGGTGGCATTATATTATCTCCAGTTTCGGAGTGGCGCTATTTATTTTCCTTTGGAAATTAGACCAGTGGCTTCCTAGAGGTGGGGGTTGGGATTTATTTCCTCAACCTATTTCCTATCTTCTAGGATCTAATTGACAGTGCATATTGGGCACGGCCTCCCAAAGTTGGCAAGCTGCTTTGTTTGTTTTTGTTGTTTTTTTAAAGATAGATTTATATTGGAAAGGCAGAGAAAGAAAAGAGAGACGAGAGAATGTGACATTTTCCATCTTCAGGTTTACTCTCCAAAATGGTTACAAATAGCAAGAGTTGGGCCAGCCCGAAGTTGGGAGCCAGGAGCTTCTTCTGGGTCTCCCATGTGGGTGCAGGGTCCCAAGGTTTTGGGCCATCCTCCACTGCTTTCTCAGGCCATAAGCAGGGAACTGGATGGGAAGTGGAGCAGCCAGGACATGAATCAGAGCCTATATGGGATGCTGGCTACAAAGGGAGGATTAACCTGCTATTCTATTATGCTGGCCCCAGCCAAGCCAGTTTTTAAAAAGATTGATTTATTTGAAAGGTAGAATTACAGGCAGAGAGAGAGAGAGCGTATCCTCTATCCTCTGGTTCATATCCCAAATAACTGCAACACTTGCGGCTGAACCAAGTTGAAAGCAGGAGTCAGGAGCTCTACCTGGGTCTCCCATTTGGGTGACAGGAGCCCAAGCACTTGGGCTAGCCTCTGCTGATTTGCCAGGCATGTGAATAGGGAACTGGATTGCAAGCAGAGTGGCCAGAACCTGAACCACTGCTCCTATGGTTCCCGACATCCCAAGCGGTAGTTTAACCCACTGTGCCACAATGCCACTCCCAGGCAAACTGTGTGCAGCACGGCAAGCAACAGCTGAGTAGCCCTCCATCATCAATATCACCTGGTCCTTTGGAAGGGCCTTGCTGTTCTCTTTTAAGTGGAACGAACGTGTGTGTGTGTGCAGCCACGCATGTGTGCACTGGAAATAGGATGAGGGAGGGGAATGGGACACCCAGGACTGTGGCCTTGCCCCTTCTACAGGCTGTAGAGCAGAAAGCACTCCCCTGAGAGGCAATGTCCCTCTCCCTCCATATGGAGGGCCTGCAAGCTCCTTCCACTTCCTCCACTGTTGCTACTGCAGGTTCACTTTGGGTCTGATTCCTAGGGCTGGTTTTATGCTCTTTGTCACGTGGCTCTTGCGGCTCCTAGAACAGGCGAAATGCCAAAAAGCAGAGGCCCGGGCATAAGGGGTGGAGCTGAGTTCTCACCTGCTGTGAGTGGCAATGAAAATGAGGTAGCCACTCCACCCTAGGCTTTCCCCTGGGTGCCAGCCATCCCTGGTGTGCCACTCAGGACAGAGACTGCAACACCTCCTCTCCCCCGCACCGTGCACACAGATCTGTGTGTAGAATATTCAGAGCTACTCGACACACACAGCAACCCTAAATGGAGTCCGGCCCCGAGGCTCATCACTGACTGATACACAAACTGGGCACACAGGTGCCATGTACTGGTTCTCAGGCACAAAAAGGGAGCCTGTTATGGATGCCTGCTGAGGCGTGGCTGGACCTGGACTGAATGCTCAGGCAAGCGTGTAGACACCAAGTCATCAGCATGAAACTTAAGCAGAGGCAAAACTGAGTCTGGGCAGGCCATGTAAATCGGAAGTGACTCCCTCCCCGACCCTGGTCTGCCGTCCATGAAGCGGGGGGCATTTCATCATGGCTGGGGATACTTGGTGCTTGTCAGAACTGGGGTGCGTGAGAGCTACTGGCATATGTCATGCACCATGTGTAGGACATACACAACAGACTCATTCTGCCCCAAACTGTGATGAGTGGAAGCTCTCATGAACATTGACAAAAGTTGGGAGAGAGGTGACTTCTTGGGGTGAGCTTGAAAGCATGAGAGAACTTTCTGGAATGATGGAAACATTCTGTATTTGTGCTGTCTAGAACAGTAGCTGGTAGCCACGTGTGGCTGTTTCAATTCAAATAAAGCACCTTTTTAGATTCAGTGTTTTGCTAGCCCTGGCCGCGTTTCAAGTGCACATGAGTCATTTGCGACAGAGTTGCCTTGGACCGGGCTGCTCTGTTTCTGGAGGGAAGCTTTGGCAAAAGTCATTGAAGCTACACTTGAGATCTGCTTCTTTTATTGCATGTTAATTACGTACCTCGGCACATTTAATCCCATGGAGGAGACAAAAAAAAAAAAGAGTCCTTTCTGTAAGCAATGCTGGGGCAGGGGGTGTGGGACCTGTAGGGGGTGAAGGAGGGTGCGGGGGAGGTAGTGTAGGGGACATCGCAGCCTGGGCTGGGGTGTGCATATCTGTCTCCAGGTCTTATTGCAGGTCAGGTCTGAGCTGTGCATTCAGAAGCCAGGTGATGGGGTGGGGGTGGGGAGTGAATAGGAGGGGGGGCAGGGTTTGCTGGGCGCGCGGGGGGGGGGGAGGGGTAGGGTGAGCAAATGCCAAGCCATTCCTTTTACAGAAAATGCAAGGGCTGCCTTGGCTCCCAGGGGACTGACTGGCCAGCCAAGTGGCCCCAGCAAAGCAAAGGTCCTGTTTCCCACCTCCACCCGCCTTGGCCAGGTAGCCTCACCCCAACCCCCCCAACACACCGTTCTGGGTTTGCAGGCTCTCCTGGCAGAAATTGCTCTATTCCCAGTCACCGCCTCTCTCTCGCTCTTCTGGTGTGAGGGTTTTACAATAATAGCATTGTAACCACTTTGAGAAAACCAATAAAAAGGCGGTGACAAAAGAATAGCGAGTCGGCTGGAAATTGCACGCAGTAGCGAGGGCCTGGGCCTTTTGCCGCTGCGTGTTTAATAGTGCTCCCGGGCTGCAGCCTGCAAAGACGCACGTGTTTATTTGGGGGCGGGGGGGGGTGGCAGTGGTGGCGGTGGTGTTGCGCTGTCCCTTAAATAATGAATGTCGCATAAGCATTCAGATGCATGTGGGGAGCACTGGCTGCTGCTGGCCACGGCTTGCTCAAGCCTTCTCATCCAACTGGGGCTCGTCAAAACGTAGGCCCGGCTGCCCTTCCAAGCCCCGGTCAGACTGGAAGAGCATGGTGCTTCGTGGTGTGTGTGGAGAATGAAGTAACTTGCTCATTCATTTATTCAGTGAGTCACAGAAACGCATGCATGCACCACTTACTGTGCGGTGAGCTCAGTGACACGCCCTGGGCCATAAAAAAAAAAAATGCTTACCCAGCTTGCTGCGGCTTGCACGTGGCAGAGAATCCCAGAGGCAACTTCCGGCTGAGATCAGCACCGTGCTGGGTCATGGCCACCTTGTCTGCCAACCCTTGCGGGGTGGGGGAAACGCTCCTGCTCACATGGCTGACTCTAGCCCACTCTTCAGCTCGTCCTTTCTTTGCTGTGCCAGAGAAGCCTAAAGTGTTTTATTTGCTTATTAACCGCCCTCGCCCCCCTCCCCAGTCATAGATAAATTGCAAACATAGCATGAGGAATTCTGAGGTTTCCTTCACCCAGATTCTTCAAGGTAAGTGAATTTTGAAAGATGTAGCGGGGCCTCGTGTAGTAGCCTAGTAGCTAAAGTGCTCGCTTTGCATGCAGGCACTGGGATCCTGTGTGGGTGCCGGTTCATGTCCCATTGGCCCCGCTTCCCATCCAGCTCCCTGCTTGTGGCCTGGGAAAGCAGTAGAGGATGGCCCAAAGCCATGGGACCCTGCTCCTGCTTGGGAGACCTGGAAGAAGCTCCAGGCTCCTGGCTTTGGATCAGCTTAGCTTTGTCCGGAGAGTGAATCATCAGATGGAAGAATTTCCTCTTTGTCTCTCCTCCTCTTGTCTCTCCTCCTCTCTGTATATCTGACTTTCCAATAAAAATAAATAAATCTTTAAAAAAAAAGTTTGTTCATGTTGTTTGAGAGAAAGGGAGACAGAGAGATCTGCTGCCCTCTGTACGTGCCTGCATAAGTAGGGCCGGGCTGGTGGTACCCGGGGAGCTGGAACTCTAGCCAGGTCTCCCAGATGGTGCTAGGGATGCAACTAGTTGAGCTACCACCTGCTGCCTCCCAGGGTGCAGCACAACAGGAGGTTCGAATTGGGAGCAGATCTGGGACTGGAACCCAGGCACTCCAACACCAGATGTGTGCCTGCCAAGTGGAATCTGAACAATTCTGTCAGAGAAGCACCTCAACCCTGACATTTGAAAAGCATACGGGTTAGTTATTTTGCAAAATGCCCCTCTGCTAGAGTCTGTCTGTCCTGCTTTTTCTTCACAATTCAATGCAAGCGTACATGTCTGGCAGGAACACCATGAATCGGGGGTGGGGTGGGGTTAGGCACGATGGCTCACTTGACTAAATCTTCGCCTGCAAGCACCGGGATCCCATATGGGTGCTGGTTCGTGTCCCGGCTGCTCCACTTCCCATCCAGCTCTCTGCTTGTAGCCTGGGAAAGCGGTGGAGGACGGCCCAAGGCTTGGGACCCTGCACCCGTGTAGGGGATCCAAAAGAAGTTCCTAGCTTAGGATCAGTTCACCTCTGGCCGTTGTGGCCATTTGAGGAGTGAATCTGTGGATAGAAGATCTTTTTGTCTGTCTCTCCTTTTTGTAAACCTGCCTTTCCAATAAAAACAAATAAATGTTAAAAAAAAAAAAAAAAGGAATACCATGGACATGATGCCAGCTCCTCTCTTGGTGAGTCTCACCAGGTGACGCATGGTGACACCAGCATCCTCACTGAGTTAATGTGATACCCACTGGGCTTCTCTGATGGTGAGAGACAAAAGTTTGCTTTGCAAGGACTAGCTACTTTGTGGGCAAAGCCTTTTGCTCTTGGGAGGATTTTACTCCCCAGAGGAATGGCTAGCACACTACCTGATTTAAAAAAAAAAAAAAGATTTATTTATTTGTTTGTTTATATTGGAAAGTCAGATATACAGAAAGGAGAGACAGAGAGAAAGATCTTCCGTCTGCTGGTTCACTCCCCAAGTGGCCAGAACTGAGCTGATCCGAAGCCAGGAGCCAGGAGCTCTTCCAGGTCTCCCATGCGGGTGCAGGGTCCCAAGGCTTTGGGCTGTCCTCAACTGCTTTCCCAGGCCACAAGCAGGGAGCTAGATGGGAAGGGGAGCAGCCGGGACACAAACTGGACCGTATGGGATCCCAGTGCATGCAAAGTGAGGACTTTAGCTAGTAGGTTGCCATGACAGGCCTACCACCTGATCTTTTTAAAGATACATTTTATTTCTATTTGAAAGGCAGAGTCACAGACACAGGAGAGATGGAGAAAAAAAAATCTTCCATCCGCTGGCCACAGCTGAACCCATCTGAAGCCAGGAACCTCCCCCGGGTCTCCCACACATGTGCAAGGGCACAAGGACTTAAGCCATCCTCCACTCCTTTCCTGGACAGTAAGTGGAGAGTTAGATCAGAAGTGGAGAAACTGGGACATGAATTGCCACCCAAATGGGATGCCGGTGCCGTAGGCGGAGGCTTAGTCTACTATGCTATGGTGCCGGTCCCATAAGACTTGGTTTCTAGCTCCCTCTCAGTGAGAGGGACTTGAGGCTTTTCTAGGCTTTCACAGTTTTCTTAGTGAGGCCAAAGCTTCTGGAACCTCTCAGCAGGACTCCCTCTCCACCCTCCCACCACAGACAGCTCGACTCCTTAACCCAGAGGTCAATGTATCAATGTCGGCCCAGCAGCAGGGTTCCAGGCCTGCAGGTGACACACCCTCCCCATGGCAACTGAGCTGTGAGGCCTCCCCTCCCCACCACCTGGAAATAATCTTTTCCAGGCACTGCCTTTCAAGCCAGTCCTCCCAGCTTACCCCCGTCAGCTGTTCCATCAGGTGTGTGCATTCCCAGGTTAGCAGCGAGCAGGTGCCTGAGAACGGAAGGAGTTCAATCACAGTCGACAGACTCTCCCTAGGGTTTTCTGCAATTGTTTGCGGTCCCCAGCCCACTCCAGAAGCCTCCCTTGGCAGCTACAGAAGGATGTGCTGCAGAGCCACATTATTTACTTCCCAAGATGGCCGGCATTGTAACCCGAGTGTGCGCCATTGTTGCTGATGCGGGAAGAAGCACTTTGACATTTCTGGTTGTGATTTCAAGTGTTCTCATGTGATCGTCCTAGCTCTTGTCCCTCAGAGCGTTTAGACACTGAGGGGGAGTATGGAAAATAAGAAGCTAGAGACCAATATGAAGACATCCAACTTAGAAAACAGCAGGGTCCCATTTGGTTGAGAGCAGCACCAATTGTGTGTGCACATGCATGCACGTGTGAGTGTATCTGTGTGTGTGTTATGGCTAAACTGTATCTAGTATTCTTAAAAAAAATACAGTATTTTGCTACCTTTTATAAACATGGTCCGGAAACCGTGTCACAGGGGTACTGTAGTAGCCACACTCTACATGTGTGTGCAATCTGGGTGCTCCTATGCATGTGTGTGTGGGCACATTGGGCATGTATTTTTGCATGGGCTCATAGGTGGAGTGATAGTTACATGTGCTGTACTATGCAAAGATAATGGATCATATGGGACTATGCTGAAAATGTCGAGACTCTATGACATCAACAGTGTGTGGCTGTGTCGTTGTGAATCTGAGCTCTCTGTAGCAGCAGGTGAGGGGAAGCACGTGCCCCGAGGAGCTGCCTGAAATACCAGTATTGGCGACTTGCGACCATAAGTCAGTACACACAGAAACTACACTTGAACTAATGCCTAAAACCTGACGGAGACATACTTCATAGTTAATCTGGTTACTCGGGGTTTATTTCACAGTCAGAAGTTCTTATGATGGAAGGGGCCCCTGCTGGCTTTGCCCAGACACATGACTGAATTAATGAATGAATGAATACAACTTACCAGAGCAGATTTAAACTGCTTACTGAAACAAAATCTGGTCATTTTTCTTCCTTCCGTTTTCTTTTAAGATAAATACAAGCCTCATATGGATGCTGTAAGAGTCATTAATCCTTGATAACCGACTGTTTTATCTTTTGATTAAAAAAAGGCGAGTTGACTGACAGCGAGCTTACAAGCCCGGCTCATTAACAAGCTGGGTTCAGACGTGGCTGGCGAAGAAACAGCCAGCCGCTATTCCATTAACCGGGCAGCACCCACACGCCACCGAGGCCTCCAGGCCAGTGCTCCTGGGCTTAAAACGCAGGGGACAGATAAACCAGCCCTATCCTGCTGAAGCAGCAGAAAGCACTTGAATTTTATTTATTTATTTATTTATGATTATTATTTTTTCAAAATGAGCACTTTCTGCGTGGCTCTCTAGTTGTCAACTTTTAATGGGTGCTTGTTAACGGAGGCTCTGAGATAGTGTGATGTATTTGACCATCAGCAACTTTCCGGTCTGCTCTTGGGGCTCACCATGGCTGTATTTTAATAGGTCCCTTAACAATCCAGAGCTCGGCTGTTTAAGCTGGTCCCCGGGAGACGGGGATGCAGCGAGGTGTGGTGGGGAGAGTGTATCTGCTTCTAGCAGGTATTGGAGAAGGGCAGGGCGTGGCGAGGAGGAGAACCCTGCTGCTGGGAGGAGGGGGCTGGATTTGGGAGAAGGGGACTTGTGGGAAACAGAGCAGGAGCTCCCTCAGCCCACGACAGCTCTCATGGGTTTGGGAAAAAAGATTTTCCCAGCGACATCTCCTGAATGTGGCTGGCTCAACCTGGGAGCTGCCAGCCACCAGCTCTGCCTGCCCTACCAGCAGGTGCAGGAGAGGTGGGCTGGCTCCTACCCCCGCCCCCGCCTCTTTCCTTGTCTTCCTTCTTTCTCAGTTGGGACTCCTTCTCTCCCTTCTCCCTCCTCTTCCATTCCTCCCTTTCTCTTTCCTTCCCCTCCCCATTCCCCTCCTCTCCTTGTCCATTTCTTCCCTCCTTTCCCTCTCCTCCCTCTCTCATCCCCTCCTCCTTGCCTTCCTTCATCCTCTCTTTCTCCCTCGGGATAACATGGAAGAGAATCCCAAAGTATGGTGGCCACTAACGAAAGAAAAAAAAAAAAAACTGGGGGCGGTGGGACAGATGACGCATGACTCCAGGGCAAAGGGCGGCTCTGCCCCAGACTGCAGGGTGTAGTCGGCACTTGGGCTAGAGGAAGTGTGCTGCCCTGGCAGCCTCCCTCCACACCCCACCTCATCCTCATGCTATTCTGAGCAAGTGGGGCTCTTGGCTGGGTCAGAACCCTCTGCAAAGGAAGTCTGTGAATGGAGCTCTCAGATGGAAACTGTTTGCTGCACCTGGCAGAAGATGGAGGTGCACGCAGGGTGTGTGTGCATACACACATGTCTGTGTGTGTGTGTGTGTGTCTTGCATCCCTGGGAACAGGGAATGAAAGCTTCCATGGGGGATGAAGGCAACATCGTGCCTGCAGCTGCCCAGGAGACCTCGGGCACCACCGTGCCTTCAGAAGAGGCATGAGTGCTTTGCCAGTGGAAAGCTTATTTTGCTCAGCAGGACCAAAAATCCAATTAAAGGAAGAATGAGGGAAATGTGAAGTGTGGACTGAGTATTGGCACCTCCCTGGCCAACTTCCTTGGCAGGGAGCTCTGGGAGAGGAAGGTTCAAGGCCGGGGCTAGGGAATGACCCAAGTCAGTGGCTCCCACGTGCCATAGCCAAACACAGGAGCCATTGCTAGTGGCCCGGTTCTGCCCACCACCACTCTAGGGCTGCGGCCACCCACCGGTGGGTGGCCCTCGGAGATGAGGAGAGCCAGGCTGCCTAGCGGAGGTGCTGAGACGCCACCCCAGACTCTGCTCTCGGGCCATTGGAACCGCCCGCCCGCCCCTATTGACATCGGGGAGAATGGCACAGGCAGATTAAAGGCAGCATATGGTCCCCCAACTGGAAGCCAGTGGAGCTGAACCAACACTGGCAAATTGTGTTCAAACCGCATTGAGAATCCTGGCAGCTGCACCTGGCATGGGGAGCAGCCGGCGACCTGCATACAAAGGGAGTTTTATACACAGGGGGCCCTGCCAGGCGCCTCCCCACAGCCCACTCTTATTTCCCCCTCTGCTGGGATCTGGGCACAGCCCTGCCAGAGGGTAATTATTTGTCCAGGTTTCTGAACCTACAGGATACGCCTCTGCCTGGAGCTACAGAGCTGGAATGAATTTATCAGCCCCCATCCCCACTTGAGCAAACCACCTAGCCCTGCACCCAAGTGCCCTCCCCTCACCCCCTACCCATGGCAGGTGGGCAGGTAGCAAGAGCACAGCAGACAGTAGGGGACCTGTAGTCCTCCTAGCTTTACCGCTAAGGGACAGGTGGCAGCTCATCTCTTCCAGCCCCTGGGACAGTGTCTGCCAGTGCCAGGGTGATGCTACCGTCGCTCGTGTCTCTCCCTCCCTCTTCATCTAGGTGAAAATTAGAGGCAGAGACAAGCAGGAAAACTTATGTAACGTAAGCCAGTGTGATGGGATTGGGTAATGGTGGAGGGGGCAACCAATGACCTTGCAGTGAACCAGTGAAGCCAGGCAGGCTCAGCATTCATAGTCAACATGTAAAATGAGCCTGCGTTCTGGCACCTGCTTCATCAGGTGTATGCTGCAGGTCAGCTGGGGACATTCTAGCAGGCTGAGCAGGGAAGTCTGGCAAATACAAACGGATGTACCAGCAGGCTGGAGTAGAATGGTAGTCAGGGAGGCTATCTCTCTGGGTGGCCATGACACAATCCTACTCGCTGTTTCCCTAGCGTTACTTCACCCCCAAAAACTTGCCACTACCCTGGCAAGTCATTAAGAAAGCTCTCTTGTTCCCACTTACCCCTGGCTGGCATTTTGTGGGGGACAGTGTAGATTCAGCGAAGAGGAAAATCACCCCTCTTTACGATGTGATTCATTCCCACATGCAGGAATGCTGGAGCACAGGCCAGAGCCAGGCCTGCCTCCAGGACCCCTTCTCTGCTCAGAGCCCGAGGGGTTCCCTCCTGGCTGGCCACCTGCCATGGCCCATGAAGTAAGATTTCAAGGTTTAGTTGGAACATCATTAGACAGCATCAGGCTTGAGTGATTTGTGGGGAAAGCAGAAGCAGGCTCCCTTGCATTAGACCCCGGGGGAGCTGGGGGGAACCACAGCCAAGGTCAAGACCTTTGGGAAGAAAGCTAGGCTGTTCGACTTGCTACCCAGACAAGGTCTGAAAGCAACCTTGGAGCACTGGTACCCTGGCCTTCATCACAGAAGCTATCTTCTATTGAGGCTTGGGACACACAGCCATTTCAAACAACAGGTCGTGATGACCTTGAAGTTCCTCACAAGTGCTCTGGACCGTCTTGAGCAAGGGCCAGGGCACAGGCTCCTGAGAAGGGCTGCAGGAGTACTTTATCCCACCACCGCTTCACTTCCTGAAGTTGCTGAGTCGCCTGCTCAAGGTCCTTCCAGGCAGTGGGTACAACACACCGAGACTGCCAGACCTGCCAGCGTGAAGTCTTGTGTGGCTGTGACCGCTCTCCTTGTCATCTGGCTTGCTTGTTGCAGACAGAGGTTGACCCTCTAGCCTGTATTGGCTTGGAAATATGAAGCCATACAGGGTCAGTTCTGAAAGGGACCAGCCAGCCTGGGGGTTGGCCATTTTCCTTCTGGGCAAGGCAGCGAGGACTGCTGGTGCCCCAAGGGAGGTGCCATTCTGGGTGTGAGTGTGTGTGTGTGTATGTGTGTGTGTGTATGTGTGATTTCTGCCCATCCCTCCTCTGTCAGAGCCTACTTTCAGCACAATGGCAGGGCCTGGGAATCAGAATTCTCTGTAAAGAGGTGGATGGGCTTGAAGCTCCCAGTACTTCCTAGTTCCCCCAGATGTGGCAGAAATCCCTAAGTGCTGGGAGTACACGCGGGCTCTGTTTGCGAGGGAAAGGGGAAGGAGTGGGATTTCTCCATGAGAAGACTTCCTGCTAGAATATTCTCTCCCTTTGGCCCTCGTCTTTGACAAACCACACTTCTCCCTTAAAGTGTCATGCACCTTCAAAGATCAAAGCAGCTGCTGGAGTGGGAAAGCAGCTTTCCTTTCTAGCTTGACAATGAATGCGCCTGCGAGGGTGCACATACACTTAGTAGTTGCATCCGTCATTCATGGAGAAGCTGTGTGGCAGTAGCGGACCTCATCTTGCTTGCACCTGCTTGCATTCAGCTCCTGGGGAGGTCCCCTCCTACTCTAATTCTGGGTTTGGTCCAGTGGCTTGCAAGCCTATCAGGTGTTGTGGCACAGTCGACTAAACAGCTGCCTGAAGCACTAGCATTCCACAGTGTTGGTTTGAATCCTGGATGCTCCACTTCTGAGCTATCTCCCTGTTCATGCTCTTGAGAAGGCAGCAGAAGGATGCCCCATGTACTTGGGCCTCTGTACACACATGGGAGAGTTGGATGGAATTCCGGGTCTTTGGCTCAATGCTCTGGAAGCTGGGAGGTCTAGGAGCATGCTGCTGCCATTAACTGGAGGACATCATAACATGGCACAGGATATGCCTTGGCAAGACAGCAAGTGTGCTAGCTTGGGCCTCTCTCCTTCTAAAGTCAGTAACGTCATTGCAAAGGCCCCCTACCCTCAGGAGCTCACATAATCCTAGTGCCCCAAACTGCCCCACCTCCAAATTCTATTAACATGTGATTATGGAGATTAAGTTGCCTCCATGTGAACTTTCGGGGGACACATTGAAAGCATAGTACATGCTATCTGTGGGACTCTCTCGACTGCCAATGTGTACACATACTTGAGAAGACAGATGGGAGAGATGTGGCTTAGTCACCTCTGCCACCCAGGTGGCAACCAGCGCCAACCACCAGACAAGGGTGTGGCCATCCTAGAACCATTAGTCCCATGCAACCTGCCAATCAACCACCTGCATGTAAATCAGGCCAGAAGAGCCCCTCATGACTCCCTATCTCAGCCCAGCCCAGCCCAAGTTGGCCATATGCAAAACCAGGCACTGAGATATGGGGGCTGCTTATCGCAAGTTATGGATGCCTTTATGTTTAAAAGGCAGATGTTACAGGGCCCAGTGTTGTAGCCTAATAGGTAAAGTCCTCACCTTACATGCCCCGGGATCCTATATGGGCACTGGTTCGTATTCTGGCTGCTCCACTTCCCATCCAGCTCCCTGCTTGTGGCGTGGAAAAGCAGTCGAGGACAGCCCAATGCCTTGGGAACCTGCACCCATGTGGGAGAAATTCCTGGCTACTGGCTTCGGATCAGATCAGCTCCAGCTGTTGTGGCAACTTGGGCAGATTTACATAGAGGGAGAGACACAGAGAAAGGTCTTCCATCTACTGGTTCACTCCCCAAATGCCCAGGATACAAACCAGTGCAGGCAAAGCGAGGATTTAGCCATTAGGCTACTGTGCCGGAGCCCCCATTCTACTTTTCTGTTGATGCATGAATACTTGCTCCCTGCCAACCACATAGGAGACCTAGATTGAGTTCTTGGCTCCTGGCTTCGTCCTGGCCAATCCCTGGCTATTGTGGCCACTTGGGGACTGAAAACCAGTCTCTTTGTTTTTCAATTCAAAACACCCAAGCAGGCAGCTTTGGGCTCCCTCAGGCATTCTCCCCTGTGATCATGTAAGGCAGGAGAGGGGTCAGCAGGGAGGACAGAGCAGGGTGAGGGAGGTGCTAGGAGTTAGTGTGCAGAGCCACCGCCCCGGCCTGGCCCTACCCTGGCCACTTCTCAGCCCTGGAATGGGAGATGGGCCTTTAAATGTCCTGACTCTCAGGTTTTCCATCCACGAAAGTGAATTTCATCTCAGTGCCCTTCCCGAGGGTGATCGGCCAGGGAGCCTATGCTAGATGTACTCCTGGATGCTCAGTTAACAGGTGGGGCCAGCCAGAGTCCCTGTCCCCTTCAATTTACTGTCTTTCTGTAACTTTTGTTGGAAGGGAATTATAGAAAGCCAAGAGACAGGCCCAGTACAACAGCTCAATGGCTAAATCTTTACCTTACAAGTGCCAGGATCCCATATGGGCACAGGTTCATGTCCTGGCTGCTCCACTTCCCATCCAACTCTGTGCCTGCAGCCTGGGTAAACAATAGAGGATGGTTCAAAATCTTGGGACCATGTACCCGTATGGGAAACCTGGAAGAGACTTTGATTTGGCTTGGCCTTGGCTGTTTGCAGCCATTTGTGGAGTGAGCTTTTCTCTGTGTCTCTCCTTCTCTCTGTAAATCTGATCTGCCTTTCCAACAAAAATAAATAAATCTTTTGAAAGAAAGAAAGCCAGCCAGCCAAGAGACGGGGACTTCATTAGTCATGAGAAACGATGCCTTCAGAGGTGTTCTCAGCATTTGCCGTGGAAACACTCATTTGTCCTACAGGTGTTTATGTTGAGGATCTAGAACATTCTCCAGCTTCAATTCAAGTTAGGACTCTGGGATGGGAAGAGTGTGGAAATAAAGAGGGAGGCATTCTGGGTAGAGGAGAGGCAAGGGAACCTTTAGGTGCTGTTGTGAGTGGCTGCTATAATATTCATCTTCTTTCTAAATGGAACCTCTATTTTCCAGTTAGACATAGAAGCTATCCAGAATAAAGGTGATGTTTTCCAGCCTTGTTTCCTCCTAGGGATGGACAGTATTATGTCATGTCCTGTCCTGAGGCATCCTCCAGGAACTTCCTGAAAAGACAGCTGGGTCATGCTCTTTTTATTCATCTTGCCCAACACACTACTGTCTGGAATGCAGATACAATGGCTGGAGTTCTAGACACAATTCTAGACAGTGAGAACAAAGCTGCCATCCCAGCCACCAGCTTTGGCAAAACAAATGAGCTAGATGGAGCCTGGGTCCTGGTCCCGGTTACTTTTGGTGTGTAACAAACTGCAGGCTCAGTGGCCTAAGATGACTGTTTTCTTGGGTTCACAGATTTTATGGGGCAGGGCTTAGGGCAGGGTTTGGCTGGGCAATTTTTTTTTTTAAATGCTCCTGATGGTGTTGCTGAGGTCATTCCGTAGCACTTGGCTGACTAAAGGACTGGTCTGGAAGCTCCCTAAGCGCTTCCCTTGTTTGTCTGGAGCCTGGAATTGGGATGACTCACAGATTAGGCCTGTCATCAGATTACGTGACCATGTGTGGCCTCTATGTGGCTCGCTGTTCTATAGTCTGCTGGCCTCAGGGTAACTGAACATCTTACGTGCTGTCTCTGAGCTCCAAGCAGGAATGTTCCAATGAACAAGGAAGCCATGTGACCTTTTATGGCCCACAATTTTGAAAAGTTTATATCTATTTACTTGAAAGGCAGAGTGACAGAGAAAGAGGGAGAGATACCTTCCCCCAGAAACAACAAGAAGAAATAGCAAATTGGAAGCAATGAGTATACCCAATTTTCCCTAAACCTCATTCCTTCCCACCATGAGCCACCATGTAATCATTATAAACAAATAAAATTTATAATAAAAAAGAAAGAGAGACAGACAGAGCAAAAAGAGATCACACATCCTCTGGTCTACTACCTGAACAGTCACAATGGCCAGGTTGGGCCAGGCGGAAAACAGGAGCCGGGAGCTTTATGCAGGTCTCCCATATGGATGGCAGGGTCTGGAGCACTTGGGTCATTTTCTGCTGCTTTCCCAGGCTATCATCAAGGAATTGGATAGGGAGTAGAGCAGCTGGGACTTGAACTGGTGCCTTGATGTGGGATACCAGGATCAGAAGCAGTGGCTTAACCCACAGTGCCATAATGTTAGCTCCATTCTGGCCTGAACAGTGGCCATGAGATTCTAGCCTGCTTCCACTCAAGGGATGGGCAAGTAGCCTCCCTTATCCATTGGAGGGCTAATTATATGACAGAAGGGAATGAGGGATAGGAGACACTGTTTTGTCCAGCTCTGGAAAATTCTGCCTGTCTCAGTCCCTGAGGGGCTTGGGGCACAGCACAGCAGCTCCAGACCTCCAGGCTCAAGAACAAGAGTGACAAATTCACTTTAGACTCCTTTCAGCAGCTTGTTTTGACATTTGTTACTTGGAGTCAAAACCTGGGCTAAGGCAGGGACATTGGTTCAGTTTGGGCTTGAAGGGACTTGAGGAGAAAAAGGAGGGATATTTGACTGTTCCCAGGACTTTGCAGGAGTTGGCAGCCGGCTAAAATGTGTCTTCTTTTCCAGCAGTAATAGACAGTAGTAATCCCTAGCTCACACTTCCAGGCCTTCTTGTCAAAATCAAGACAATGTCTGTTGCATATTTTCTGTGTGAACACACGTGTTGGAAAAACCATGGGAACATATCCAGGCATCAACCAAAGAGGGACCTTTCCTTCTAATTTAAACTCCCAACACTGTGTCTGCAGTTCTTGGGCTAGCAGAATCTTGCTCCAAGAGCTCATGATGAACTTGAGGGTTCTGCAGATGACAGCCAAGGGTATGTCAATGTAGACCCATGACCCTGGCTGAGGTTTCAAATTCCAGGATGACAGAGGATGGGGCCCACCAGTAGGTCAATCCCAGGGTCCTCTTGAGGGATCATGAGAGCCACAGAAGCAGGTGAATGTGGTGGTGATGGTGGCAGCAGTGGGCAAGAATATTTCAGGGCTTCACACAGCCAGTGTTTGAGGTGGGACACCGTCACCAGGTTGTCACAAACGGGGAATGCTCCCTTTGTCCTGCACGTGGCTTGGGAGACCAGATGGCACCGGTTGTTGACCTTCTTAGGGAGTTGGGAGATAGCGCAACTGGAAAGTTCTAAAACTGATTGCTGAAGTCATATCCTCCCTTGGCTGTATGCCCATGGCTGTGTAGCCTTGATCAATGACCCTCACTGCGGTCCCATTTCCTCACCTGACAAATGAGCCCTGTTTCATGGAGTGGATGCTAGCACACCCTGCATGGTGCCTTTGTCACACCAGCCACGGAATCAGGCAGAGGTGGAATATGTGTGTGTGTGGGGGGATATGTCTGGGTTGGCATGTTGCACTTGCTAGTAAACTGGGCCCAGTTCTCCTGACAACTGCAGAAGCGTAAGAAACCAACCTCCCGGGTACATGGCAAATCTCTATGTGCTGTGCATCTGCTAACATCGCATGAGTGAGGTTCCACATCAAGGGCAGGGCCTAAGTTAAGGAGAAGGGAAAGATACTGCACTTGCAGTGAGGCAAACTGCCAAGTCACCTGTGAAGGGGTGAGGGCTGAGGAGAAGGCCTGGCATCTAACACATGTGTGTTTGCACATATGTGCATGTGTATGTGTATTTGGAGATGGTATCAGTGGTAGAACGAGAGAGAAAAACCAAAGAATCTACTGTTCTCCGACCCGCCACAAATCCCTGTCCTGATTGAAGTACCTTGTCACTTGCTGCCTTGGGCTCAACAAATATTTGTTGACTGACTGATAAATACATGCCGACATTCACGGGGACAAAGCAAATCCCACGGGGGCTTAGCCTGAATGGCAATGAGCCTGAAGATGCCCTCCTAGCTGTGAGTCATGGAGACTGCACCTGCAGGCTCTGGGGCTGGGATTCTTGCCTGCTCGCCTGTGCTTTCTAACCTTCCGACCAACCGGCCAGGCCAGCGCTTTATGTCTGAGGCTCCCTGGAATGCATCCTGTCCTCCTCACCCAGACAGGGATGTGTGGCTCTGGAATCAGGCGCCAGCCCCCTGATCCTGAAATGCTGAACCTGTTTTGTGGGCTAGCACAGGATGGACAGATGTGCTTCCAAAGTCTGGGAATTCTGTTGAGATGCCAGGTGCCATACATGGGTGCTGTGGGTGCTGTGGATGCCAGCAGGATGTGTGTAAGTCACAGTCTGCACTGGCACACAGTGGATGATTAAATCGGGCAGACACACATGTATGCCGGATGCTGGGGCCATGAAAGCCAGGGCGGTGCGTGATTGGGAGCGAGGCAGGGAGGGGGGAAGTAGCTGTGAGGTCTGGTCCCCTGTGGACTGGGAGCTTCTGTGAGCAAGGCAGTAAGTGGGGGCCTCTCTGAGTTCTTCCCCAGGAGGAATGTTAGCAAGGGGAGGGGAGGAGGGAACAGTGGAATCGTCCTGGCCTTCTGAGGATCAAAAGAAAGAAGGGTGTGAGTCTAAAGTCTAGCCAGTGAACTGGTGACGGCCAAGGAGCCCATTGTTTTTTTTTTTTTTTAAAGATTTATTTGTTTTCATTACAAAGTTAGATATACAGAGGAGAGGAAGATCTTCCATCCGATGATTCACTCCCTAAATAGCCGCAACAGCCGGTGCTGTGCCGATCCAGAGCCAGGAGCCAAGAACTTCCTCCAGATCTCCGACATGGGTGCAGGATCCCAATGCATTGGGCCGTCCTCAACTGCTTGCCCAGGCCACAAGCAGGGAGCTGGATGGGAAGCGGAGCCGCTGGGATTAGAACCGGTGCCTATATGGGATCCCAGCACGTTCAAGGTGAGGACTTAAGCCACTAGGCCACCACGCCGGGCCCAAGCCCGTTAGTTTTTACTCAGATTGCAAAATGATGCTTCCCTCTGCACAGTGATCAAAGTAAATTACATTCTGTTGTGGAAGACTTAAAACACGGAGAAGTGTGCAACAAAGACCCTGGACGCCCCCCATAATCCCTTGCTAGAGAGCCCTGCTTGCACCATTTGGACACATCTTTTCTCCAGCCTGTAACAGATGTGTGTATACTGCCAGGATTAAAAGTTATAGGACAACAATCCCACAGTTAAAGGTTTAGTTTGGTGCTTTGTAGCATCAAGCTCTATCATTTGAGCCACCTTATGAGATGTCTTTGTGCCTCAGCTTTCCTATCTTTAAAATGGGTATGTAAGTAGTTACTCTGTGGAGACAGTGCAAGGAATGACTGAGATGGTTCCTGGAATACAGTAAGTGCTCAATAAATGTTAGCTCTTTTTATTATATTTCTACACACAATTTTAGATCAAACTTTTAGACTAAACTTTCAATTTTATTCCAAATTGGGCCTTTCTCACCTAACATTTTCCCATGAGCATTTTTCCTCTATTGTTAAAATCATTTTTTAAAGAAAATTACTTAATTTATTTAAAATGAAGAGAAAAAAAGATTTCCCATTTACTGGTTAACTGTTCAAATGCCCACTCTCGGTAGGACTGTGCCAGCCTGAAAGCAGCAACCTGGCACTCCATCCAGGTCTCCCACATGGATGGCAGGGATCCACACACTTGAGTGATCACTTGTTGCCTCCCAGGGTGCACGTTAACAGGAAGCTGGAATTAGAAGCAGAGCTGGAATTCAAACCCAAGCACTGTGATACAGGGTTTGGGGCATCCTAAGTGAAATCTTAATCACTGCATGAAATGCCCATTCCCTGTTATATCCTTAAAAACTCTTACAAGGCCTTATTTTAAGTGACTTCAGAATTTTGTACTCCATAGACTTAGCATAATGTATTTCAGAATGTTCTTGTAGCTAATCCTCGGCGTTGTTGTCAGGTTTTGGCTGATATAAATAATGCTATAAAGGAACATCTTTGTCAGAAACTCCTTTATTTTGTTACTAATGTTTTTCCTTGTGATGGCACTCTATTTCCACACTTTATAGAAAACCATTAGAAAAAGGCAGGAGGAAGAAAAAATTAAATTTAATAGAGGGAAAAGGGAGATTCTCATTAGGGTAAGGGTATTCCGGTTCTGGCTACAGGCAGGCTTGGAGGTTCTACCAGATGTGTGGCAGCATAAACACAGCCGGAGTTAAATCACAGCCTGAAACAACATGAAGAACATCACCAACCTCCAATTTCTAACTACCAGCTAGGCTCTACAAGTTCCTTAACCAGCAGTGTTTGCTCCTGGTGACCAGCTGGGATGTGGAGACTCTTGAGATTTTGATGAGAAGTTTTATAACAAGTGTTTTGAATTCTATATCCCCCATTTTCTCGATGTCTTTCTCAGTGAGCTCTGAGGTTGGCAAAGGGTTTTGTACCTTTGCAGGGGAGTCTTCAGTAATATTCATTGTGCCTCTGTTTCTTCTTTTGCTCTTGGTCATTGTACTTCTGGTTATCAGACTCCCTTCCTTGGGGCAGGTTTCTAAGCTGTGTCACCCACAGGTCTACAGCTCGATTTTACTTATTGCAGTTGGTACACGGTTCTTTGTTTGCAGTCGGTTGTGCCACTCCTTCTAGCGAGTTCCAGGTCTGGGTTCTTATGTTAGATTTCGACCATTGTCTCTGTAGCCCCAGCTCCTGGCTCACCCTTCTCCTCCTGTGATACCGTGATGAGGCTGCACTGTTGTCCATACAACCTTTCTCCCACTTCTGGTTGGAGCAGGTCCCAGGATTAGGGAGACACCAGGTGTCCTATATAGCTAGCTTGTTGATGGTGTTGATCTTGTCAGAACCTGTTGGCCCTTAGGCCTGAGGGCCACACGGACCTATTTTGACCAGTACAATAAAGTAGTCGGTATTATTTTCCTGTGGGACCAGTGCAATGCACTGAGCTCAGTGAGTTCTTGCCAAGCTCAGCGTATGTACAGCTCACCGCTGTCCCTGCAGTCTTAAATTCTTTGCCACACTGTGCAAAATGGCACCTGATATGCCACTACTAGAGTTCTTAATCTGTTGGCTGTCAGGTATGAGGGCTGCCAGGATCTATCTTGGGTGAAACCTGTAGGATGCCACGTTGTTGCAATTCCCTGAGCCAGAAATGAGCTCACTCCCAGCTCAGTGCATGCACAGTTCTGTCCATAGCCCTTGCTTCCTTAAATAAAATGGTGCCCAATACGGCTCTAGGGGGCAGATTGGGTTGTGAAATCCACCGTGTTCCTTCACTGCCCATCTGGGATCTGCTGCTCTGTCTCTGCTCCTGGTCAAATCAAACAAGCCAGCAGTATGGGCAGTTCTTTGTCTGGGTTCACCTCCTGAGCTCCCTGGTGAAAGTCCCTTCCCACCTGGCTACTGGTGTAGTTCTGGCTGTTGATGCGATTCAGATCCGCCACTTCCTGAATGCCGCTGGGTTATAGGTCACTGCAACACCACACCATTGTGTCCACTGCTTGCCTGTGTCTGTCAGTCTCCAGGTACCCCTCTGCTGTTGTTCTGTCCTCTCCAATTTCCTGGAATGTGCCCTCAGGCTATACTTTCTCCATCTGTTTAAACGTGCCCTTACCTTATTCTGCCATCTTGATCCTCTCAGACTCTTGAGATTTTAAAGAAACAATGGGGGTTGGCACCTATGGCATAGTAGGCTAATCCTCAACTTGTGATGTTGACATCTCATTCGGGCATCGATTTGAATCTCGGAAGCTCTACTTCTGATCCAGTTCTATGCTTGCAGCCTGGGAAAGCAGCAGAAGATGGCCTAAGTTCTTGGGACCCTGCACCCACATGGGATACTTGGAAGGAGTTCTTGGCTCTTGGTTTCAGATCAGCTCAGTTCCAGCCATTGTGGTTATTTGGGGAGTGAGCCAGCAGATGGAAGTTTCTCTCTCTCTGACTCTGCCTTTCAAATAAAAGTGAAAAATAAAAAGTAAAAACACATTGTTCTGGGCCCGGCACAATGGCATGGTGGTTAAAGTCCTTGTCTTGCACGCGCCGCGGGATCCCATATGGGTGCCAGTTCTAATCCCAGAGGCACCACTTCCCAACCAGCTCCCTGCTTGTGGCCTGGGAAGGCAGTCAAGGATGGCCCAAAGCCTTGGGACCCTGCACCTGTGTGGGAGACCTGGAGGAGCTTCTGGCTCCTGGCTTCAGATTGGCTCATCTCCAGCCATTACGGCCGCTTGGGGAGTAAACCATCAGACAGAAGATCTTCCTCTCTTTCTCCTCCTCCTCTCTGTATATCCACCTTTCCAATAGAAATAAAAAAAAAAAAAATCGTTCTGTTGAGTGAGATGTTTTCCAGAACCTTCCCCAGACATCGTTCTGTTGAGTGAGATGTTTTCCAGAACCTTCCCCAGCCAGGACTTTTTTTTTCTTCTAGAGGGTTTTTGGACGAAGCAGGCTCTACGTGTCTAGTCCGCAAACCCTTGATGAGCCTTGCTGTGTAAATGATTCCCGCCCCCCCCAATTGAGTAGGGGGAGCTGTGATTGGCCTAGAGGGGTGTCCCCAACCTGGAATGGGTTCGGAGGGCACAGAGACCTTAGGAAGGAACTTTGAGCCCACCCCCAGCTTCTGTAGGGATATGGACTATGCAGCCTACAGAATTTGATGGCTCTGGCAGATGTGCCACAAACCCAGCAGCCCGAAGTTTGCTCCAGCTGTGTATATGCATGCTGTTGTGGCCATAGCCCCCCTCCCTTTGAATTGGGCCAACTTCGTGACTTGGCCAAAGGCAAGCAGTGGAAGTGTTGCCACGTGACTTCTGGATGTAGGCCTGAAGAGACCTGGCAGTGTCTGGCTCTGCTTCTTCACATAACGCTGCGACATAAGGACTTCATATAACGTTGGCCATTGGGAGAGGTTGAGCAGAAGAGAACAGCAGCACTGTGGCCAATGGCTGGCATTGGTGGCTGTCTAGAAGGTTCCAGACCCAGTCCAGCTCCCAACTGCCAGCAATGGCAGAAGCCCCAGCTGCCACGTGAGACAGAAGCACACAGCTGAGCCTAGCACGCTCTTGGAATCACAGGGGGTGGCTGGCTGGGGAAAGCAGCTGTTGCTGTTACAAGCCACTGCGTTATGCAGGTGTTCCTCAGGCAGCGGGAGAGTCAGAAGCCAAGTCCAGCTGGGATGCCAGCAGGAGAGGAACGGGCCTTGTCCCTGCAGGGCTCAGGGAGAAAGTCGGGGTGTGGAACCTTTAGGGGCAGTACAGGGAGGAGACATCTAAGAAGGAAAATGCTGGGGCCAACATCGAGTGCAGCAGGTTAAGCCACTGCCTGTAATGCTGGCATCCCATATTGGAATGCCACTTCAAATGCTAACTGCTCTGCTTCTGATCCAGCTCCCTGCTTATGTGCCTGGGGAGGCAGTGGAAGATGGACCACGTGGGAGGCCCTGCCACCCATGGGGAAGACTCAGACAAAGCTCTGGGTTCCAGGTGTGCACCTAGACCAGCCCTGACTACTGCATCAGCAGGTGGAAGATCTCTCTCTCTACGTCACTCTGCTTTAAATAAACAAAATGACTAACAATGAAAAAAAAAAAAAAAGGACCCACATGTGACCTTGCTATATTTACTGCAGGGACACAGGAAAAGACAGAGGTTACTAACTGTCCAGAAGAGGGACATGGGGAAACTGAATGGCTGACCGCCACCCCCCCAGTACCACCTTGAGTTTTTGTGACTTCAGTCCCCTTCCACACTCATTGCATTCACTTTTCCCATAGGAAGAACGCCTGTCATAAGCCCCTGCTGGAAGACAGTGCCAACCTCCTTGCTCCTGTCTAATCGTGCTGGACTTTGGTCAGCCCAGAAATTTTTTCAGATTTACATATGCCACTTGTTTCAGAAGGCTTCCGGCGTGACCTTGGTTTCCTAGGCACATACCTTGATGGCAAGCTTGCTATTTGATTTCTTTGCTGGCACAAAGCCAACAGCCTAGACAATCACCAAAGCAGGCAAGTGGCACACCTGTAGGCTGGAGCCCCTCTGCGTCGCAGGCTCCTCAGCTTCCAGCTTGGAACATGGGGGTGAGGACAGGATGACGTCAGGAGGGGACCTCCTGAACTCAGCAGCTGGTGGCTGACTTGCCACGCCTGTTCTGCATGCCTCCCCCTCCTTACGCCCCCCCCAACACACACACACACCGCTGGCAGGGAGGAAAGGGTAGAAGCTAGGAGTATTGGTGGGGGCTGGAGCTCTGTCATGCTCCCTGCGAGGCCTGGGGAGTTTTATCCTCATTCGCAGAAGCCAAACGTGCGCGCTAACACACACACACGCACGCTCACACACACACATGCACGCACACACACGCACTCAAGCACGGAGACTGCCTCCGGGGAGACACTGTCTGCAGGAACCAGACTCCCCAGGCTCCCCAGGGACTCGTCATAGCGTCTCTCGTCAAAGTGTCACTTGTCAGGCTCGGCTCCAGCTCTGCGCAGTGCAGCCTCCGCTGCACAAGGCAGCCAAGGAGGGCCTCCGAGGAGGGTGGCGCGGTGGTGGAGTTTCCAGGCAGGCGCCGCCTAGCTTGTCCCTGGCAATTTCTTGGCCCAGCCCCAGAAACTCTAACGAGCTGTGGGCACGGAGAACAACCCCAAGGTGGTTTCTCGGAGGTGCCCACATGAACCTTGGAGGAGCCAGACCTGTCTCAGATGCATACTTGGTGATATTCAGTCTAATTTTCACCAGTTCTTAGACAGGAGCAGGTGTGAGCTGGACCTGCCTTCCTCTTCTTGTACAAAGTGAATGAAAAGAAGGGAGCAAGTGTCTCTGGTTAGCAGCACAGAGCATGGAGGGGCTTGGGAGTGAGGTAGACGGGCTGAGAGCAGGTGCTTGGGAAATGTGGCTTTTAGTTTCCTGGGGCCTCAAGTTCCAAGGGAATCTCTGTAGAGGAGGAATTCCTATATAAACCACTTTGGGTCAGAAACCTCTCACTTCAGCTCAATAAGGTCCTTGGCATCCCTGAATAAGCTTTAAATACATATTTATGTTTGCGAATTTAAAAGGCAGGGATAGAGAAAGAGAAGAGAGAGAACTTCAATTCACTGGTTCATTCTCGTAGCTGCTGCCACCAACCAGAGCAGGGTCAGGCCCAAGCCAGGACCTGGGAGCTAAACCGGGTATCCCATGCAGGTGGCAAGGGCCACCACCTGCAGCCTCTTGTTGTACATATGAACAGGAAGCTGGACTCAGGAGTGGAGTCAGGATTCGAACCCCAGTACTCTGATATGGGATGCAGGTGTCCTGGCTACTGTGGCAGATGCCTTCCCTCTCTAGGAAATCTTTGCCTTCGTTCAGCTCCTCCTCCCCGCCACCCCAGGGCCAGCCTTGGCCAGAGCAGCCAAACTTGTAGCCTGGTCATGGCATGGCTGTCTCTATTGTGTCTGGGAGAAAGACATCTAAGTGTGCCTGTGCAAACACACACACACACACACACACACACACACACACAGATACACACACACTCACTTCTCAGTTCTAAGTGTAGGGAGCACCTGCCACATGCAAGGCCAAAGTTCCAGCATATCATCAGCAAGAGACAGAGCAAACACTGGGCCAGAGCATACAGCAACACCCTGGGCTGTGATCTGGCAGGCAGTGTGACACGCCTCTCCCAGGCCCTCAGCCCAGCCAGCTGAAGCTCTTAACCCCTGCCCCTTCCTTTTGATTCCTTTGCTCCCTAGCCCGGATAGCTACACCGGAGTCTCTGGCCATCCCTGGGGAGCCCTTGCTCATTCAAAGCCCTGGAGCCAGCCCAGCCAGCTTTGCACACCTCTCCCACCTCTGGTGGCTAGGAACTGCCTCTGGGAGGAGGAGGAGGGTTTGCTCTGTGGAAACCAGCAGAAGGGGGTTCTCCCTGCCTCCCCCACCTCGTGGAACCAATTGATAATCGTTGAGTAGCACAGCACTGGTGAGAACCCCCAGCAGGCAGCTGACAGGGGGCACTGCTAAGGACTATACCCTCTCCGCAAGGGAGCTGAGCTTGCACCTTTACTTTTGTCACATGTACGGCCACACACTGGCTCGGGGGCAGGCCTTGCATGGGCTCTGGCCACCCCCCACCCACTCATCTCGAGAGGCTACCTGACCAGGCTCTGTCCCTCCAATTCCCACCCTCACTCTGCAAATGCCATCTTGTAGCCTCCTGCACTGAGAGCGCAGCCCAGCTTGTAAGCCTGTTTTTCCTTGGCTGCTGCACAGTCTTGGCAAGAGAAGCTTGGCTGCGGCACGAGACATGAGGAGCACCAGGTCAGTGGGAGAGTCAGATGGGCACCGTGGGAGGAACAAAATCATCTAAGATACCTGGGAGGGTGCACTAAGCCTGAAGATGGCAAGCCCAACCTCTTCACTCCTCAGCCAGTGCTTGCTTGTGCTCCATGTGACAGACAGGACTTTTGAGATCACCAAGTCCAGTCCCCCACATTTACTTGGCCACAGACCCCAGGCTCCCCACCATCAGGCCCTAAAGCAGTCACTACTGCAGGGTTAAGAGTCCAAGCGTTGGAGTCAGATAGTCCCTGGCACTGAGCACAAGCTGTGTGAGCGTGGACAAGCCATTTGTCCTCTTTCAGCCTCCAGCCACAGGTGCCAAGTCGAGATGACAAGGGTGCCCGGTCGTCAGAATGCTGGCAGGACTAGTGAGACGCTGCATGGGCAAGAAGCGTGTCCTTGGCATCCACGAAAGGCAAAGCATGTGTGTGTCCTTTATTCTGCCTGATGTCAACTGGGTCCCCCAGGAAGCCAATGAATGCCAAGATGCAATTCTATAGGCGAGAGGTTTAACAGACAGATGCATATGGAAGAGGAAGTAAAGAGAGAGCAGGAGCGGGGTAGAGGGAGCCCAGAGGCTAGGGTACAGCCTGTCCTCTGTGGAAGGACAGGGGGAAGGAAGGAGAGGTGGGTTTAGCCAGCTCCGAATGGCAACCGCAACATTAAAGATCACCCCTTCAAAAAGTCTGGAACTAGCTCTGAGGGGCTAGGTCTGAGGGGCATGCTCGGTCATTGGTAGTGCATGACCTTGGCCTGAAAGCTGAGGCAGAGCCCAAAGGCACCCGCAGCTGGCAGTTGGCCACGGATTGTACTTCACTGGAAAATTCTCTTTCAAAGGCAAGTCTGGGCAGTGAGCCTCCGTGGCTGCTGTCCTCCCTTCTCAGTTGGACCCTCCTCATGGCATTCCTTTCTGTCACCACGGTGCTTGGTGCTGTGGGGAGGCTGCGGGTGCCCCGTGCTTCCTGAATCCCCCCTCATCCGGTGGTTGCCCAAGCCCTGCTTCAGAGAACCCCCGGAAGTCCTTCCCAACTCCCCACCCCCGCTGCTCTGCACCTGCTCCTGCTCCCCAGCCTCCCCTCTCCTGAGTAGGGCCCACACCCCAGTTTGGTCTCCACATTGCCTTCTCAGTTATTTGCTTGAAAATCCCTGGAGCTCTGAAGCCAACAGGCAAAGGGAAAACATCAACGTTAAACAGATCTTTCCTGGTTCAGGATCAGGTACAGGAGCTCAAGGCAGGAGCCCCTCCCCTGGGCCCAGATCTGTCACTCCCAGCTCCACTGCTCTGACCCCTTCTCCTTCATCACCACTTCGCATCTGGGTTTTTCCTCATGATGCTCTCCCTGGAATAACTGCATATCGCCCGCCCGGTAAACTCCTTCTGTCTTCTCAGGTCCGCTGAGGCTGCCACAACCCCCAGCTCCTCAAGTGCTCCCACCTACCCGCTGGGGCCCCTACTGCAGAACCTGGCCCCTAAGGTATTTAATTCTTTTGTTTTTATTTTCAGGAAGACAAGTGACAGTGTGAGAGAGAGACAGGGAGAGGTAGTTCTTCTATCTCACTGGTTCAATCCCCAAATGCTTGCAATGACTGGGGCTGGGCCAGGCTGAAGCCTGGAGCCAGGAACTTCGTCTGGGTCTCCTACATGAGTGGCAGGGGTCTAAGGAGTTGGATCGTCTCCTGTTGCTTTACCAGGTATGTTAACAAGGAGCTGGATTGCAAGCAGAGCAGCTGGGACTCCAACTGGCATTCTGTCATACAATGCTGATACTGTAGGTGGCAGCTTAAGCAGCTATGCCACAATGCTGGGCCCTCTTTTTCATTTAATCTAAAAACATTTTTAAATAATCTGTTTTTATTTACTTTAAGGGCAAAGAGCCAGAATAAAACACACACACACACACACACACACACACACAGATCTTCCATCTATTGGTTTACTCTTGAAATGCCCAGAACAACCAGAGCTTAATGAGATTGAAGCTACCAACCTGGCACTCCATCCAGGTTTCACATGTGAATGGCAGGGACTCAAGTATTTGAACCATTGCTTGCTGTCTCCCAGCATGTACAGGAAATAGGAATTAGAGGTAGAGGTAGGACTCAAACCCGGCACTCAGATGTGGGATGCAGGCATCTTGACAGCTAGACCAAATGGCGGCCCTTAAGGCATTCCTTCAGCAAGTATTTACTGGCCACCTGTTGTGTGCCCGCCGCAGGTACCCAGGTGTGATGATGGATAATGGAGACTGGCCTCTACCCTTATAGGCAACTGGTCAGCAGGAGAGCCTGGCAATTACCCAGGCAGGTGAGAGCCATGGTGGCAATAAATAGTCCAGGGAAGAGTCAGGAAGGCACATGGCAGGGACCGTCAATGATCTCTGGGCTGAGCGTGTGACAAGACATCTTTTTGTATGAGTGCAAAAAAGAAATATATATGCTGGACATGTTGACCCTGAGTTGTTGGAAACCAGACAGAGCCCAAGAATGGGGCTGGTCCCAAGGCAGGCAGACAGACACTTGGGACAGGAAGGCACAGGATGACATGGGCAGATGTGTGGCAAGATACCAGGGTGAGGGAGGAGTGGGCATCTGGTGCAGGGAGTAGGTTGTCAACTGGGACACCCACATTCTATGTTGGGAGTGCCTGAGTTCAAATCTTAGCTCCACTCTTGACTCCAGAGTTCTGCTAATATGCACTCTGTGGAGGCAGTAGTGGATGATTCAGGTACTGAGATTCTGCCAACCCACACGAGAGACCTGGCTTTAGCTTGGCCCAGCCTGGGCATTGTGAGGCATTTGGAGAGTGAACCAATGGATGGAAGATCTTTCTCCATCTCTCTCTCTCTCTCTCTCTCTCTCTCTCTCTGTTTCTCAGTGAGGCTGAGTGACAAGGGAGACCCATGGTGTCACTCCAGGGGGAATAGGGAATTGAAGAGAAGCTATTAGAGTGGGGACCCAGTTTTGTATACCACTAATAGCAAATCACCTCCAAACTTAGTGACTTACATCAACTTGAGTTTATTCATGAAACTGCTAGCTGGATTGTGCTCCACACAGACATCTTGCTGTTTCCACACAGGGCTGGCTGACACCACTGAGTGTCAACTACGGATGGTCATGTGACTCAGGCTGCTTTACAACATGGCAGCTGGGTTCTAAGAGCGTCAGTCTCCAAGAGAAATGGGTGAGGTGGAAACTGTGGCACTCCTTCTGACCTAGACTGGGAAATCTTCAAGCATCTCTTTGGTAGCCTCCTGTTCATGGAGAGAGTCAACAAAGTCTCAGCCAGGTTCAGGTACAGGGGAATCAGGTTCCTCTTGAAGGAGGATAGAAGCAAGGTCCTGGAAGATCAATATTACCATGGCCATCTTTGGAAAACACAGGGAGAAGTCACAGTGTCACCCTCTCCCAGGAGAGGAGAGGAAGAAGTTGGACCAAGTTCAGACCCTAAGCATTTGTTCCTGTGATCATTTGTTGAGCACCTAGTAAGTTTTGTTTTTAGGTGGATGAATGCTTGCCCCATTCCCTATAGAAATTATATCTGGGGCCCGGCAGCGTGGCCTAGCGGCTAAAGTCCTCGCCTTGTACACCCCGGGATCCCATATGGGCGCCGGTTCTAATCCCGGCAGCTCCACTTCCCATCCAGCTCCCTGCTTGTGGCCTGGGAAAGCAGTTGAGGACGGCCCAAAGCATTGGGACCCTGCGTTGCGGCTCACTTGGGGAGTGAAACATCGGACAGAAGATCTTCCTCTCTGTCTCTCCTCCTCTCTGTATATCTGACTTTGTAATAAAAATAACATCCTTAAAAAAAAAAAAAAAGAAAACAAAAAGAAATTATATCTGAGGGGGAGGAGTGACAATAAACAAAAAAAGATCAGGTGAATATGACATCATGGAATGCTAAATGTTATGCATGAATGGTGGCAAAAGCAAGTGAGTAACTTGGGGGGTTCCCCAGAAGTCCAGCCTTTGTTCTAGGGTGGAGGAAGGAAGGTCTGTGAACTTCAGAGGGAGTGGTAAGCTTTGCCCATTCTTTTGACTGTATTGCAGGCACCTAGCTTGCCTGGCTGCCTTAAACTTATGCAAGGTACAAGGAAAAGGGTGCTGAGTCCTCGTCCAAGGTCACTAGCTAATTAGCTGCAGGACATGGGGGGCCACATTTGACCCCTTACCTCCAGATCTCATCTGGTTTCTAGCAGTTAAGCATTCCGGGCGGCACGAGGGGGGATGGTTTCTTGCAAAATGGGCAGTGTGTACACAGTGTGTGTGTGTGTGTGTGTGTGTGTGTGTGTGTGTGTGTGTACACGCGCGGGCAGGGTTCTGTTCCTTCACAGAGCCGGAAGGGCTGAGTTGGAACGGGTCTGAGCCAGAGGAGTCCCAGAGAGGAAAGAACGTGCGGATTTAATTGGACTCAGCGAACCTTTCCCCGACCAACCGGCGCAAACTCTCCTCCTCCGAGGCAGCCGTCTGTGCCAGGTTCCCCTCCAAGCCTGGGGCGCTCGGCGGAAGCGTTGTCACGGAAGGGAGCCGGAGCAGGGCCATCCAAGGTCCGCCCTGCCCCTGAGCTGTGCACCTCCCTGCCAACCCGCCCTGGCTCCAAAAGCCCCGGGGAGATCGTATCGCTGGGGGTTAGTTTGGAAAGCAGGGAATGTTGTGTCTGCGGAGACGGAGGTGGGGGATGCGTGTTGGGCTGGAGGGATGTTCCGGGAGGGGAACAGGGTCTGAGAAGGGGAGCAGGGTGTAGTGTCCATGGAGGCCCAGAGGCGGCAATGCTCTATGTGCTCTGTTTGTGTGTGTGTACGATGTATGTGTGTGTGTGTGGCGGGGGGAGGCAAGGCAGCCGGAGATGGGGGCGCGATGTTGGTGCTGGAGAGATAGGGGCCCCTGAGGCATCTCTGACCACAAAGGGCCCCGAGTTCGGTCCCGCGGTCTCTGCGAGCCGTATTGATCGAGGAGCCTGCGCAGCGAACGCGCTGAGAGCTGCTCCATCCATTAGGGCCGCTGTTCGCCTCCAATTAGAAAAAAAATCATTACTCAGCAGCCAGCAGCGGCCTGCGCACCGCCCGGGACCGCCTGCGAGCGAGCAAGTGAGCCAGCCAGCCAGCCAGCCAGCCAGGGAACGGCGGCCTCCCCACCCCCAGCCCCCGGCGCCCCGCCTCCCCTGGCCCTAATGACAACTATTAGAACTGCCTCCCCGCACCCACCGCCCGGCGAGCACAAAAGCGCGAGATTCATTTGGTAATCGGGGTAATTACAGCGGGGCGCGGGGGCGCACGCGGCGATGGCGGGCGCGCCGGCGGAATGCTAAGGGGCCGGGCGCGCCGCCCGTTCCCACCCTGCCGCCCTCCCCACCCGCGCCCCGCGTCCCAGCCCTTCCCCCTCCAGCCCCCGCGGGAGGGTGTGAGTAGGCACGGCTTGGGGGATCCCGGGGGCGGCACCATGACTCCCCCACCCCACCGCAACCCCGCTCCAGGTTCCCTCGCCATCGGTCTCGGCTCCGCAGCCCTGCGGAGCTCGGGACAAGATTTGCCGCGTCCGGGAGCCGGAGAAGCTCTCCGAGGTGCAGACGCATAATAAATACCGTGTGTAATGTATTTACTCTGCTGCCCCCAGTTAATTTACACACCCGCGCCGCGCCGCGTCGTGCGCCCTCCCCCTCGCGCGCCCTGGCCTGACGTTCGTATTTACAGGCGCCAGGCGCCGTCCCTCGAGAGGGTTTTTCTCTCTCTCTCTCTTTCTCTCTCTCTCTCTTGTTCACGCGCGCTCTCTCTCTCTCTTTTTTTTTTTTTTTTTTTGAGAGAGCTTTAGGATGGATGCAACGTGTCATTAAACCTGAAAGGAGCTGTTACTTATCAGTAATGGTGTTTTCCACAGGCCTTTTTCCTCACCTGCGCTGGCACAGGTACCACCTGGGTGGTGGATGTGGGGCGGGGGTGCCTGAAGGCCCTGTTAGGGGCAGGGTGGTAAATTATTCAATTTACCAGGAGGAGGTTTGAGGCACTCACTGCTCAGGGCTCTAGCTCCAAATTGTGAGGAACATTGGGGGGGGAGGGGCATCCCCCAGCACCTGGAGCTGGTCCCTCTTTTGCCTAGCCCACCCTAGACTGGGTGGGGGGAGGGGCAGACTTGTTCCTGCAGAGCTGCCTATAGCAGGGATGTGTTCGGGGAACTTTGCGGTAAGAGCCTCCCTTGTTTATTTGCTGGCAAGGACGCGGCCTCTCTACCCTGTGCGGTTCTCCAGCAGCAGCCCTAGTGCCTGCCTGGGAGACCACACTTTACAGGGAGGGCAGCAACAGGACTCATCTGCTTGGGAAGCAAAGCTGTGTGCTGGAGGCAGGCCTTACTAGTGGAACACTCCCTCAGCCTTGTGTGTTCTTAATGAGTCAGGACAGAGTCCTCGGAGGCGAAAAAACCACACGTTACACCCCTTAACTCTTTCTGCTCTCACCCGGGACTAAGTGACCACTTCACACAGACTCCTCAGGGAACTTTCTCCCCAGCTCCCCACTCCCCCTCCCCTTGGGCCATTTTATTCCACCAGAGCCAAATCTTTAGGCTAGGTTCCCATCACTGCCAGGAGCTTGGACAGGAGCTGCCAAATCTTGAAAGGGTGGGCAACATCTCGAAGGGCAGACTTTTGAAGATATCTGTGTACCCCAAAGGTTAAGAACCTTAACTTGGGCTGATCAGTCATGACCTGGCTTCATTGAGACACCCCAGTATGATAACACTTTTGTATTTGTGTACCGTCCAGACTCCTACAAAGAGCAAAATTTTAAAAAGATTTATTCATTTTTACTGGAAAGTCAGATTTACAGAGTGAAGAAGAGACGGAGAGAAAGATCGTCCATCCACCGGTTCACTCCCCAAGTAGCCTCAAGGGCCAGAGCTGAGCAGATCCAAAGCCAGAATCTAAGAGCTTCTTCCAGGTCTCCCATGCAGGTGCAGGGTCCCAAGGCTTTGGGCCATCCTCTACTACTTTCCCAGGCCACAAGCAGGGAGCTGGATGGGAAATGGAGTAGCCAGTGTGAACTGGCACCCATATGGGATCCCAGTGGATGCAAGGCAAGGACTTTTGCTGCTAGGCTACCACGCCAGACCCCAAATATCACTTTTTAATGGTGCCGAAGATGGTTGTGCATATGCAGGTGTACTTGTGGGTTGGTGCAGGGGAGGTTGTGTGGTCATTGGAATTGCACTTTTTATTCTTGGGGAGGCTCTGTCCTGAACCCACTGCTGTCACCCTACTTCAAGACCACAGAGAACTGATCTTGAATGTTCCACCCCACTGCCCCCTTTGAGACCCAGGAAGCCTGACTGGGAACAGGGATGGAGTGGGTAGCTGGATCTTCTTGCTGCAGCCCTTCTGGTCTGAAGCAGACTTGGAGTTTCTGTTGGGTGCGTTGTAGGCATCTGCCCAGAACAGGCGCCTAGCTCAGGAAAAATCCAGTTGGTGGCTGGGGAGCTCCCTGAGCTGGAATCAGCTCTGTCTCCCCTATGTACTTGCAGCTGAAGGCCTCGCTTGCTTCTTCCTCATTTATGCTTTGGAAGCACCAGCTAAAAATGCTGCTGTCTTGCCATCAGCTCTCTGATGCACGCAAACTGCTACAGTGACTGACACTCAGGCACCTGTGCCCTCTGCTGCGTGAGGTTGGACCCTTATGTGTGCAGGGAGTTTAGCGTCAAGGGCAGGGCTGGGTATTCTTGGTTATGCCTTTGCTCTGTTCCAGAAGGTTCCAAGTTCTAGGCACTCTCCTGGGCTCTCTAGGGCTGCATGACCAACTGTCACACTCTGGCAGTCAGGTTGCTTGTGACTTGTATTGGTTCACCAAGGTCCTCCTGGGTCTGCTAGAGCCCATCTCTACCCAGGGCTTCTGCCTGTCCAAAGACTGTCTCTACCTGCAGTTTCCCTGGTTGCTCTGCGAAGTCGGACCCAAGACCCAACCTCCTTTCTGAGACCCAGAAGTCTTGTCACCTGGCCATGCCGAACATGAATCTGAGAGTCGCATGCCAGTCTGTAAATTCTGTATATTGACTCAAAGACTCCTGCCAGACCGATTTCCAGAGATGTAAGGGACACGGTGTCGGGGGAGGGGAGGAGACAGGAGGCAGCGAAGCCCCCTGCTCCATTGGTGACCTGGATGGACAATGAGCAATGAAGAGGAAAGGAGGGGAATGGAAGAGGAGAGAAAGAGTCCACTCCAAACAAAAGAACTGCTGCGGGAAGCCTCCGCTGCATCAGGACAGGCAGGCAGGAGTCCGAAGATGGATGAAGTGGAGGGCTGTTTTTGTAAGGCGAGGGCAGAGGTCAGTAGCTTGGAGAATGTGTCATATCTGACATCAGGGGGGCAGGGGGTGGAGGTGGAGAGCCCCGCTCAGTGCACCCTCTCTGCCGGCTGGTGCAGGGTGGGTGGGGGAGGAACAGGCCCCCACACCTGGGCACGCTGTGGTGTAGAACCCTTACTGCTGTGGTCTGATGCACTGCCTTCTCCCCGGTGCTTTGGAAAGGAGGAGACACCTGAGAATTTGCACTTCTGCAGTTCCGAAGGCTCATGGGACAAAACTTTCAGAACCAGCCAGTGCCACCCTTTCAGCCTAATTGAAAATATATATATATTTAAAATCCAGAGCCAGAGTTTTCTTGGAGAGCACCAGCCTTTTAGAGTGATCATACTGCCTGAGGGCTCCAGCAGGATCCTCTGCTGAGGTGGCTGGGTGGGGGCAGGGGAGCACTGGGTACCACGCTCCTGCTGCTTCCAGGGCCAGGAGAGTTGGTAAACAGAGGAGGGATGGAAGGGGGTGGGCGACTCCTGCAGCTCTCCAAGCGTTGGTTAGAGATGCAAGCCAGTTCTTTCCCCACCTCCATCTTGCCCCTCCCTGCTCCACCACCTTAAACTCATCCCACCAGCTGCACCCTGGCTCCCTGGGGACTCTTGGGGGGGGGGCTTTGCTTGAGTTGCATGCCTGGAACACTCTTATGTAACTCCTACTCATCCTTTCGCTTTCAGCTTAAGCCCTAGGAACGCTGGGCTGCCCCCACAGTAAACAAAGGCCTAAGTCCTTTCCCCCAAGCCTTGGGCCACAAAAGGTCTCCGCCTACCCCCATACCTATTAACCCTCTCTCCAACAGGGTGAGGAAGAGGATTAGGAGGAGGCCAGCAGAAGCCCCTCTTAAAGGGAGGAGGATCCCTGTTGTATAGCTTCTTTTGAGCCTGCCTACCCTGTGGTTGGGTACCATTGGAGAGAGAATGCCAGCATAGCAAGCCAAATACCTTGTTTTTGCATCCAAAGTGTCAGATCCAGGTTTGAGGCCTTCAAACTTTCATGGTTTTTTTTTTTTTGGGGGGGGGGGTGGCTTCTTTAAGACAAATAGTGTGGGGCTACAAATCATAACTACCCAGTAGAGCCTTTGGAAGGGAAATGGTGCCAGCTGGCAGGCAGCCTGGCCTTTCAGCTTTGTCGCATCAAGGTCCTAGCCACACCTGTACAGAGGTTGAACCATGGCACACCAGTGTCCACATTCACATGTGGGTCAACTGAGTGGCCCTGGCTGGTTCTGCTTGGATCCTTCAGGAGTGCTCTGCCAGGTCAAGGTCACAGGGCTGCCAGCCTGTGGTGTGCTGGGCTGGGCCTGCCCTCACATTGGCACATCTCCTTCAGACCTGCAGACTTGGGCAAAGCAGCATCACAGTGGTTGGGTAGCTCCATTTGCCCCCCTCCTTCCTCTCCCTCTCATCCACCTGCTGTGTCCAGGAGGCTGATCCTTGATCTCTTGCCCTGACTTGGCTCATTGGCTTCTGGTCAGGTTTGGCCCACAAAAGGCACTGATGGACCATGTACTTAGAGGTGAGGAGGAGTTTCAGTGTTCGGTCTCTGAGCCAAGCTGCACTGTGGGCAGTGGCTGCGTTTCCGGCCACCAACAGCTCTCTCCAGCTTCTGTGGCAGCTTCCCAAGTGTCGCTACTCCCCCAGGTCCGTGCCTCTCCCTTGCAGCTTCCTCAGCTGCCCACAGCTCTGTCAAGAGTCCCTTGACTAAGCTCTTCTCAAAGGAACCCTCTAGTTGAGCATGCCACCCTCTCCTGCAGGCAGGGGGAATTGTGCCTGGGGGCAGTCTCTGCCATCCCACCAATCACACGTGAGATATCTTGAGTTTCCCCCATGGGTCCATTTGAATATGCAAATGTGGAAACATCCATCACTTTGGGAATAAGCTTTCCCCAGCCATCCCGAACCCAGGGTGGGGGGGGGGGGACTCCCTGACTCACAGCATCCACCACTGCCACTGCCTTTGAACTGGTGTACGTGTGTGGGTTCCCTTTTTCTGGCTGTCCAGATGAGCGAGGCTGTGTGGGAACATCGCCCTTGTGTCCTCCAGTTGGCTGTGTGTTTTGGGGGAGGGAAGACACTGTAATTTGGGGGAATGTGACAGAACTGCCTGAAACCAACCCACATGAATCATGGAACTTAAATGATGGGCTGGCAAATGTTTTCCAAAGGCTCACTGCTTCTTGCCTGGCCTGATTTGAAGCCTGTGCTGATGCTACCACAGCTAGTTTCAAGCTACGCTTGTGACAGTGTCGACCGTGAGGTTGGAAAGAAAGGCGCACAGCTGCACACACTCTCTACCACCCGGCCATGCGGGACAAAAGAACTCCAGGAGCACCTCTAATGGTCCACGGTGGTGAAGTGATTGAGGTGGTTTGGAGCTGGAGGATGTGTTGTCTTGGCCAGGACTAAGCCCATTTCAGGTTTTCATTTTCCAAAGCGTCAGCTGATGCACTTTCATTCTTGTCAATGGCTGTGTGCGTTTACCAGCAACGTGCAAACTTTCTGAAACTGCCATGTGCTCACAGAGGACTGACTGCTGTTGTAGGGCTCCAGCAAGCCATGGCAATGGAAAGGCAAATCAGTTTCAAGACAGAAAACAAAAACAAAGAAAAACTACGAGTATTTCAATTGCGCCACCTTGTGGCACCACCTAACAGTACCACACCCCCAGTATGGGAACTCCCCCCCTCCCCGCCCCCACTCTTTTTGGCCAGGCTGTTACTATGTGGGGTGATGTGCCGGTTCATCTGATGTGCGGGTGTATGTCTATCACCCTGGCTTCACTACAAACAGCAGCCTTTCTTACCTTCTCCAAAGAGTCCTGGTTCAGACAATGAAAAAGACGGGCATCCAACCTCCCTCCTAGTTGACTGTATCTTGCTTGAGGGTAGGGACCCCTCTCTTTTACCCTCACTTCCCCTGCCAGCCAAGAAGGCAGCTGGTGGATGTTTGTCAAAAGAGCAGCGAAAGAAGGCTATAGAAAAAAAAATCGCGTCCCTGCCTTGTGGTTACACTGATAACCGCTGGGATTCGGAAATTTTTTTGTTGTGCAGAGATTTTGAGCGTAATGTGATTGGCTCCGCAATCCCTGACCCGGCCGTCCTTGTCCTCATGTATAAAAAGCCAGGCTGATAGACGTCACAGCCTCCTCTCCCAGGGAGCGGGCGGCAGCCAGAGAGTGTTGGTCTGGCCATCTGGTGCAGGCACAGTGGAGCCGTGTGGGAGCCCAGCTGGCAAGGGAATCCTTGGCTGTCCCCCCGGAAAACAGCATGGGGAGGAGAGCTGTGGGATCAATAGTAATTTCCTTCAGAAGAACGGCGATGTAGTGTGGTTGGCAATGGCGTTGGGCTTTCCCTGGCCTGGAGGTCTCTAAATGCACTTGGCCTTCTGAGCTAGGAAATGGACTTGCAGCAGAACGCTGGACAGGGAAGGGAGCAAGGACAAGACTTGTTTGGCTTGAGCCCAGAAAAGCTTGCCAGGTTGGCTGTGGAAGCAGGCTTTCTGTGTGCTTGTATGTCATCGGCAGAAGCCACGTAGACACTTTGAGATACTCAAAGGGAGCTGTGGAAGCTGGAACTTTCCCATGAGCCGGCTGATGCCTTCCGGGCCGCATGCGTCTGAGCACTGAGGGAGCAGCAGTTTCTGTATGCCAGGAGCCAGTGGGGAAGGCGGCTTCTGCTCCTCTCCATCGAGCGCAGGTGCCTTAGGAGTCCTCGAATGTTTCTGAAGTCGTGTGCTATTTCTGCAGTTGGAAACAGGGGTGGCTGCAAGGTGCTCAGCAGGGCTAACAGGCTGAGAAGGGTGAAGGAAGGAGGAGGAAGAGCTGCATATGGGAGGTGCAGGATGCCCCTCCCCCACAGCCCCCAAGATCCCTACTTCAAGGAACTGCTACCTGCTGCTCTGTCTGAACTGTGCTTGGCAAATAGGAGCTGCCTTGCCCACACAAATGCTCCTGTCCTGGGGGGACAAATTGTTTTCCTGTGGCTATTCCACGAGAGTGGCTGTTCCAGAGCTCACTCCCTTGTCTCAATTTTAGGATGTCTCAGAAGGGCCATCCCAGTTCCAGAACTTTCCAGGGAGTTGGCAGAAGCCTCTATGGCAACTGCATAGCAGTTCGACTTCTCCCTCTGCTTCTGCCTGTGGCCTGCCTGAGGGCACCTTCAGTCCAGCTCCCGTGCACATGGAGCTGGCTCCCACGGGCCATCTCCCAGGCAACCTGACCAAAGCCAGGACCTGTGGCTAGGAGGCACGCTTGCTCTCCAGGAAACAAGCAAGACAGGCCAACAGGCAGGGAGGGTGAATATGGCAGGCTGGGGACCAAGCTCGGGCTGTGAGAAAGATCACTCTGGGATGTGCATTCCGAATCCCACAATTTGGGCTGTCAGAGAGGAATTGTGACATGAAAATCTTGTCTTCTTGTGGTTGTGGCACTTCCAGCAATTCTGGCTTTTGAAGAATAATTTTTCATTCTTATGTTATGTGTATCTTTGAAAGACACACACACACAACACACACACACACACACACAGATGTCCTCTCTCTGTTGATTTATTCCTCAGTTGCTTGCAGCAGTGGAAGCCAGGTAAGGGATAAGGAAGCGGAGTAACCTGCACTTGAACAGACTCTGAGATGAGACACTCGCCTTGCAGCCAGTGGCTTCATTTGCTATGCTGCAATGCGGACACTGGCACTTCTTAATATAATTGGGCTACATTTTGCTCCAACCACTGAAGTCGATGCTGTGCCTTGGTTCGAACTAGGAAAGTGAATCAGGGTAAGCACTTTGAAACAACATAGCCCTGCGTTCTTTTTTTTTTTTTTTTTTTTTTTTTTTTTTTTTTTTGAGCGATAGAAACTATGGACAGATTCCCTAACCTGTTCAGTATTTGTTTCCCACATGTGAAATGGGGTTGGTGAGAAGGAGCATGGAAATGCTGCCCGTGGGAGCCAGCACGTAGTAGTAGCGGTAGTGGTAGTAGTAGTAGTAGTAGTTCCCTTTTTTTGCTTTCCTGCCATTTTTGGCCTGTTTACTCGGATTTGCACTCCTTTATCAGAAATGCTTGCTAAATGAGCATGGGGGAGAAGCAGGGGAAGGCGGGGATCTTTGGAGGGGCAGGAGGTGTCAACAGAATCCCAAGCAGGAATCCTTTCGGAAACTCACCCCACTCCTAAAGCTACCCCCACAGCAGGCAGCCCAACCTACAAAAAAGTTGGCTTTTTTATTACCTCCATTTCCCAGAGAGGGAAAACTGAGAACTTGACAGTTTCTGAGTTACCTGGTCAGCAAATAACGCCTCGCAATCCTGAGCCCAGGGCTCCAGTTGCCCCAGCCCTTGGCCCTCTAGACCTCAGGACAGCACCTGCTGGTTGATGTCATTTCCGGACATTTACCATTGCTGTTCCCACCACCAATTCTCCTGTCTCCTCCCCTCCCACCCCGCCCCCCCCCACCTCCCTAAAGACATAAAAGAACACAGCGGCTTGGGGGCGTGGGCAGGGCTGTCCCCAGAGCCCCTGAGCAGCCAGCAATTGCTGTTGTTTCCTCGGCTCTCTCGCCAGAAGGGCACTTCCCTCCTCCCCACTGATGTCAGCCGATGATGACGTCTGGGCTGCATTCAGGCCATGCTGTCATTTGTCCCATGCTCATTCAGCTGATTAAAAGTCATCAATTGTTTTTTAAGCCACCAGCAGGCGAGCCACCAGGCGCCATTTGTTATTGTTCGGCCATGCTGTGAGATACTGTTTAAACTTACTGAGCAAAGCTTTCGCAAACCAGAGGCCAAAAGCAGTTTTTTTTTTCCTGTCTCTCTCTCTCTCTCTCTCTCTCTCTCTTTGAAAGGAAAGAAAATAGGAAAGAAATGAGTGGGCCCACATCTTCGCCAGCGAGAACAATCGGGGAGGGTGGGCAGCTGAGGGGCTGGTCTCTGTTTCAGCAACTCCCACACACTTCTTTTCAGGGACCTTTCTCTTGGGGCCAGAGCCACGGGAAACCCCCCCTTCATCTCTCTCTCCATCGCGGAAATAATCTCTCTCGTGGCTACCTCACATTCGCTTGGCAGGGGGAGGTGGGGAGGGGGCAGAATTTTTACCTAGTCCTGCTACTTACAAGTTGTCCCCCCTGTTCTGTGATCAGATTAATAATATGCAATGCCAGCCCTGCTCAGACACCTGTAGTGGCTCCCCATTGCCCATGGAAAGAAGAAAAAGGCTGTTGCCTGGCGTGTGAGCTCTCCGTGGCATGCTTCAGGTCTCTCCTCTGACCTTCCTAGCCGCTGAGCTTCGAGCACGTCCCACCTGTCAGCCTCGCCCAGGCGTGACGCTTGATCACACTGGCCCTTCTGTTTTTACTTCATGCACCACTTCCCTACCCCGCAGCATTTTGAACCCCCAAGGATCTGAAGAGAACTGCTTTGGAGCTCGTCGCTGCACTGGCACACTGGCGTCTCCCTACGTCCATATCCTTTTAAATGTTTTCCAAGCTTCGCCCCGGGTCCCTTTGTATTTACCACCTGTGTCCCTGCGCCTGGGGTCTGTCTCCAGCCTCGTGGGCCTTCTCTGTCCACACACAGCAGGTAGGCAGTACCGGGGGTTCATGCTTCTTTGAATACACCAGCTTCCCTGTCCATGGGTGCAATATTCAGGAGCAATTGTTCTGTGCTGGCTCCGGGAGGCTGCCAGTGAAATGGAACTTCAGTTACCTCCAGGAGTAGCCTATCCTTCGGCCTTTCCTTCCCTGCCTTCTCCCGAAGACAATCACCTGTACCGAGACCTTTGTCTCGGGGTCCACCTTGTTAGGGAAGAGCGGAGAACCCTGACTCGGACAATATGCTACTTTGTTCATTCCGGTTTTGTCTGGTTGAACAAGCCTTGGCTTGCCTGCGTGGTGCCTGGGCCATACAGTGGCTACTTCATCGTGGGTGACTAGCAGATGATGAATGGCTCAAATCTGTGCAGAAAAGCCTCCAAATGAAATAAGCAAAGCCTGTTGTTCTGTGGATTGCTCTCCCAGCTCTCGTGCACTCTCATGCCTCTCTCCTTTGGCCGGCCGTCAGGACATGGAGCTACTTCAAGACCTAGTGGGAGCCTCCACGTCGGCCTGAACACACTTACTACCACTTGTCTCGGAACTATAGTGCAATCTAAGCTACATCGTCTCGCTTTGTCTTTGCCCCATATTTTTGCTTACGCGCATGCATTTTCTCTCCTCTCTGGGTTCCCTTATTCTCAAGAGTAGCTTTCCTAATCCCAAAGGCTTCCTGCTACTCACTCCTATACCCAGGAGGAAACTGAAGGTCTGACTCCAGAGGATTTGGCGAAGGCCAGAGTCATTGGCAAAATTATCTGTTTTCCCCAGCCTTTGCTGCAGAAGTTTGCGAGTGCGCTCTGCACGGAAGCTGTGTTTCATATTGCTGGGGCACAGTGGCGTGATGCACGGAGAGAGAGGGAAGGGAGAACAAAGACAGCTTCTCCCTCTTTCCTCCATGAACTTTCTAGCTTTGTTCTTGGACTTGGAGATCCGAGTCCCACGGTGACGTCTCTCACCTGGCTGAATAGGGTCCCTGCCAGAGCCAGGCTAGGTGAGGCTGACAAAAAGTCAGCAAGTCCAAGGCTACTAGTCTTGTGTAGATGGCGCATCTCCAATGCTCCCCCACTGGCTGCTTCCTCATTTCCCAGTTGCCTCCTCAGATGGGGGAAGCGTGTCTTGGTCAAGCCCGAAGAACAACAGGCCAAGGCGAAGGGGACACAGGCAAGCTCTCTGGGCCTGACGTGTGCCATACCCCCGGAAGGAGCATTCCATGCGCCCCAGAGACAGCTCCCGTTCCCCCCTTGCTACAAACCAAGCCAGGCGCTGCTGCCACCGCCACTCCTCTTGTATCCCCACAGACTTCTCCAGACCACAAACTGGGCTACACTGATGACCAGGTGTGGGTGGATTGATGGCGACACACCAGCACAGGCTATTTGCTCAACGTGGGAGGTTTGGCCCCTGGGGCCCACAGGACTCGATGGGGTGGCCCTGGCCCTGAGTGCCAAGCGTGTTGGCTGAGGACATGATCCTCTGGCCTGGAGTGTGGGGTTCTTCTGCAGTAGCCTGAGGAATTGGAAGCTAGGGGCCTTGCGTCTTAAGTGTGAACTTGGTGTTAACCTGGAAACATTGCTGCTACTGGCCTATGGCGCCTAATAACATTCCCCCAAAGTTTTCAGGGGTAGCAGGTTTTTTGTTTTGAATGATTTCCTACATGTGCCTTTGTGTGGGTAGCACTGGGCCCCAGGAAGGCTCAGTATTGGAAGTTAGGCCAGCAAAGAAAAACACAGCGAGACAAAAAATATAGCATTATAGGTGGTGGCTTTACCTGCTATCCCATGGTGCTGGCTCCAGATTTCAGTATTTTCTAATGAAGTTGGCTGTCTGCATGGCTGCAGTAATGCCGCTGGGTAGGATGGCAGAAATGGTCATGTTACAGAAATAGCCAGTGATGAGCTACCATGAGACATTTGCCATCCCTTTCTCCTTTCCAGCTTCCAATGTCCTGCTCTTGAGCTCCTGGGCCTAGAACCCAGTGTAGAGGGACTGGACCTCCTGACGTCTGTGAGGGCAATGCCAGAGAACTGCTTCTGCTTCCCGAGGATTTCCTTGGGAGAGTTGGTGCCATTGTCCACAAGCAGGAGGCCAGCTGGGAGCTTCCAAAAGCAACACCTTCGAAGAACCAAGACTCACTCAGGGGACATCCTTGGGAGAGCTGGGAGGACCCAAACCCTTTCTGCCCAAATGACCCTCTTCGGATGGTGCACAGAATTCAAGGGTGAGCTGGAGCTGGAAGTTTCTTGTGTCAATGGCGGGGGGGGGGGATATGAAGAAGGGGAGAAAAACTTTGAACTTCCCAGTTGAACTTGTTCCTATCAGTGAGTGCACAATTGTTTTTTAGAAGCTCTGTGCTCTGAAATTAAAGATAAGTTTTTTCAGCTTGATTGAGGTATGATTGACAAAAAATGGTGTTCTGTTTCAAGTGTACAAAGTTTGATGTGTGTATTCCTTGTGCAATGGTGACTAGAATCAAGCTAATTAGCATACCTGTCACCTCATAGAGGTTTTTTTTTGTGTGTGTGGTGGTGGGGAGTGAGAACAATTCAGATCTATTTTCTTTTTTTTTTTTTTTAAAGATTTATTCATTTTATTACAGCCAGATATACACAGAGGAGGAGAGACAGAGAGGAAGATCTTCCGTCCGATGATTCACTCCCCAAGTGAGCTGCAACGGGCCAATGCGCGCCGATCCGAAGCCGGGAACCAGGAACCTCTTCCAGGTCTCCCACACGGGTGCAGGGTCCCAAGGCTTTGGTCCGTCCTCAACTGCTTTCCCAGGCCACAAGCAGGGAGCTGGATGGGAAGTGGAGCTTCCGGGATTAGAACCGGCACCCATATGGGATCCCAGGACTTTCAAGGTAAGGACTTTAGCTGCTAGGCCACGCCGCCGGGCCCCAGATCTATTTTCTTAGCAAATTTCTTTTTAAAAATGACTTAGCTATCTGTTTATCTGTTTATTTATTTCCACTTCATTTGAAGGGAGAGAGAGACAGAGAAAGATCTCTGCAACCCAACCAGGGTTGTCTGATCTGGAACTCTCTCAGGGTCTTCCATATGGGTGGCAGGGACTCAAGAACTTGAGCCACCACCACCACCTGCTGTGTGCGTGGGTAGGAAGCTGCATTGGATATGGGGCTGGCACTTGAATAGGATGCTCTGTTGTGGTGGGTGGGTATGGCACTCTGCCGCCCTGTTCTGGGCCAATCTCACATAGACAATACAATATTATTAATTTAAACCCCACCCCTGTCACCCCGCTGCTAGACCTTAGAGCTCTAGAACTTGCTCATCTAGCATTAATTGATGTCTTGTACCCTTTGATCAGCATCTCCCCATTTTCTCCCTCCAGGCTCTGGTGATGGCCATTCAACTTTCTGCTTTTGTGGGTTCAGCTCTTTCAGATTCCATATAGATGTGAGATCAAAAAGGAGGCAGTTTCAAGATGCAAAAAGCACTGTTTTCCAGGTCAAGTGCCCGTTCCACATGGTCCCACTATTTCCTGGGCAACTTGGCTCTCTAGCTCAAGTGCTCTTGCTGCAAGTGTGTGTGATGGTAAGGGCCTTTGCTGTCCCCAGGAGCTGCCAGGCCCGGGGGCTCTGCTGTGAGGATGCAAAGCTCAGAGGATGGAGGACTCTAGGCCACCTGTGCCCAAACCCAGGGCAGGGGTTTGTGCTTAGGGGTCTGAAGCGCAGAGGCAGAGCAAGAAAAACCTGCTTGGCTGGCTCCCGATGTGCTGTCACAATCCCCTTCCTTTCCCCCACCATCCATCCTCAGTGCCCAGGTCCCAAAACTTTGGGCTCTCTCCTCACATTTTTCTCCCTTTGCTTTCATCCTGCCTGGTTAGCATACCCTGTAGGCCTCACTGGCAAATGCCCCTCCAGGCTGTTTTCATGAGCAGCTGCCATGAGGTTGGCCTGCACTCTGGTTCTCTCTCTAATGCATCCTCTCTGGCCTCACCACGTCACCCACTGCCCTTGGCAGTCATTGAAGAATCCAGCCTGCTCCTGGTGGGCCTTGGCACTCACTCCTCAGCTCCAAACCTCACTTTTCCCAGCTCACTCCCTCTACATCAAAGCCGTGATGCTGTTGGTCCAAGGTGGTGTCCTATAAGGCCACTACAACCCAGTCCCCATCACCTGTCTGATGTCGCCTTTTTGTTTGTCCTTCCTCCTTCTATTCCAGCCACACTGCCTGGGACAGAGCTTCCAGGAGTGCCCTTCCCCCCATTCCAAGCTGGCTCCTTGACTTCAGTTTGGGTGTTCAAGTCACTTTGCTCAGCTCTACCTCTCCAATACCAGCCCCTCCCCCACTGTGTGGGCCCTATCCTGCTTCACTGTTTGCTGTGCCCTTGACAGCCGTTCTCTGACTGACACACCACATGTTTGATTTGCTCATCTACCTTAAGTCTCTCTCTCTCTCTCCCACCAGGATGGTAACCCTGGAAGTCCCCTAAGTACAGATTTCAGGGGCTTCCCCTCAGTCATCCATAGCTGCTGGGAATCTTTGGGTGGGGGGGGGGGTGTGGGCATCCTTCAGCTTTCTGGAAACAACTATGGGGCCCTTTGGCAGGCAGGTGACATTTCCTGCTAACCCACGCCAGTGGATCAGTCTCCCTAGGCCCCATTCTGTGTCCCCATGGCCTCTAGGCTAGATGCTCTGGCCCTGCCAACTGGCTTTTTTGCTGACAAAAAGGGAAACCAGCACACCTCAGCAGGTGTCTACACGGGTCCACACCGGGGGAAGGCAGTCACGAGCAGCTTGCCTGTTGAAAGCTCACAGAATTTGCTTTGTGTCTCCCCTGACCTCCCCTGGTGGCTTTGGTCTGGGGCTTCCCTTGACAGCTTCTGCTTTTGAGACCACCTTCGCCGGGCAGTGTTCCTTTCACTGCCCAAGGGGAGCAAGGGCAAAGCCGCATGTCTCCTGTGACTGCTGCTTGCACTTGGCTGTGGTCCTGGCTCGGCTTGGCAATCTTCCAGGGAGCTTTGCAAAAGATTTCCTGGGGCCAGTGTTGTGGTGCTCCAAGTTAAACCACTGCCTGGAGGGCCAGTTTAGTTTGAGTCCCGACTGCTTTACTTCCAAACCAGCTCACTGGGAAGGAGTAGAGAATGGTCCAAGTACTTGGGCCCCTGCCACCCTCTTGGGAGACCCAGATGGTGTGTCAGACCTCATGGGTAACCTAAATGGTGCTCCTGGCTCCTGGTTTCAGCCTGGCCCAGCTTTGGCTCTTGTAGCCATTTGTACAGTAAACCATCCAATGAGAGTGCGCTCTCTCTGTCACTATGTCTTCCAAATAATAATAAATCTTCAAGGCCTAGCACAATAGTTCAATTGGCTAGTCCTCCCCCTTCAAGCACTGGGATCCCAAATGGGTGCTGGTTCATGTCCCAGCTGTTCCACTTCCCATCCAACTCCATGCTTATAGCCAGGGAAAGTGGCAGGATGCCCCAAACCCTGGGAGATCCGGAAGAAGTGCCTGGCTTCAGATCGGCTCAGCTCAGGCCTTTGTGATCACTTGGGGAGTGAACCAGAAGATGGAAGATCTTTCTGTCTGTCTCTTCTCTTTGTAAATCTGCTTTCCCAATAAAAAGAAATCTTAAAAAAAATTTCCTAGGGTTCAGACCCTTGTAGGCAGCAGCAGATGAGCCTAGTAGTTGGGTGTCTGCCAACTGTATGGGAGACCTGGAATGAATTCCAGCCTTTCCGGGTTCCACCTGGCCCAGCTCCAACAGTTCTGGGCATTTGGGAAGTGAACCACTAGATGGGAGAGTTTTTTCCAAAAAGAAAAACAACAACAACACCTTGGGTACCTGGGCTTCCACTTCACTCCAATCAAATCCTCGGATATGATGATGATGGGCTACAGGCATTGCTGGGTTTATCAGAGACCACAGGGGATTCTGTCTAAGGCCGTGGGTGACACGGATGGGGTGGGGCAGATTTGTCCCAAAGTCTGACCTGCTTCTGGTTTTGCTGGCGTTCCAGCTCTCTGGCCAGCCACAGGGCCTGACTCCACAGAGGCTGCCTCTGGCTGCTGGGCTTGTTTTGGCCACTTGGTAATTAATCATTCCTTCCTGGGTCCATTATCTGACTGTTGCTTTGTTATTTATCTTCCACAGTAATAGCAGCCACAGCCACTGCCGCCACCGCAGCAGCAGCGCTTACTGAGTCGCCTCCAACCCGGAATTATACGTTCCCTTCTCTCATTTAACCCAGGGTTCCGATGGGTACCGAATCTATGACAACAAGAATTTGGAAATGTAAGTGCCTGCGATTGGAAATGAATGAGGTTAACAGAAGAGAAGAATGTCCCAGACCCTTGAAGGTCTGTTGGCAAGGAGCAACCTCAGTTCCAGGCAAGGCACCCCTTGCATGAGAGAGCAAGCGAGCGTGTTGGGGGGGGGGGTGCAGGTAGAGGCTAAGAGAGGACTTCTCCTCAAGGCTGCTAATACTCCTGGACTGGGGTGAGCCTCATTAAACATTTGTAGCTTGGCTGACAACAGCCCTGGAGTTTCCAAGAAACTTCTGGGGACAAGCGGCCACAGTCAGAGATTGTGAAGCGTGCTTCACTCAGACCTTCCTCTGTGGAGGAGGGGACTGGAGCCAGAGGGAGGAAGAAAGCTCTGGAAGGCCACCCAGGGAGCTCCTGGGAGAGCCAGACGGAAAGCCAGTCCAGCTGCCCCTCTCCAGGGGCCTCTGGCTGTTTTCTGGAAGGCAGGGTTATTAAACTGATAGACGGCAGGAGGTCCGTGAACTTGGATGGAGAAACCAAAATTACGTCTTTATTTTCACTAACCTCAAGCTGGAACGCCGCGTATCCTTGAACGGAGGTAGAAAACAAAGCTTCGTGATACTAGCAGGGGCTGTGAGTTTGTCACCGAGAGAAATCACAGATATTTTCATATCACATTGCAGTTATTACAGATACGTCACATGCCTATTGTTGTTCTGAAAGTGCCGTAGATATTGTTACCTCATGATCTAAGGCATTAAATAAGCACATATATGATGAGATCCCCAGATGCCTGATAATCATTCCCCTATGCTTGGTTTGCATTGTAATTCTGGTCTATTTTTTCCTTATTTATTTTCTTTCTTTTTTTTTTAAAAGATTTATTCATTTTATTACAGCCAGATATACAGAGAGGAGGAGAGACAGAGAGGAAGATCTTCCGTCCGATGATTCACTCCCCAAGTGAGCTGCAACGGGCCAATGCGCGCCGATCCGAAGCCGGGAACCTGGAACCTCTTCCAGGTCTCCCACACGGGTGCAGGGTCCCAAGGCTTTGGGCCATCCTCGACTGCTTTCCCAGGCCACAAGCAGGGAGCTGGATGGGAAGTGGAGCTTCCGGGATTAGAACCGGCGCCCATATGGGATCCTGGGGCGTTCAAGGCGAGGACTTTAGCCGCTAGGCCACGCCGCTGGGCCCTCCTTATTTATTTTCATTGGAAAGGCAGATCAGATTTACAGAGAGAAAAGGAGAGACAGAGAGAAAGATCTTTCATCCACTGGTTCACTACCCAAGTGGCTGCAATGGCTGGAATTGAGCCAATCTGAAGCTAGGAGCTAGGAGCCAGCAGCCTCTTCCGGGTCTCCCACGTGGGTACAGGGTCCCAAGGCTTTGGGCTGTCCTCAACTGCCTTCCCATGTCACAAGCAGGGAGCTGAATGGGAAGTGGGTCCACCGGGACATGAACCATAAGGGATCCCAGGGCTTGAAGGGGCAGGATTAGTCAATTGAGCCCTTGCACTGGCCCCCGCTTTGCAAGTCTTGCTCCTCCAGGGAGTTTTGCCTGGCACTGCTGAGTACCTGTCCTGGGTGTCAGGGCAGCCAGAGAAGAGATTTAACTTACGCCTGCACCGAAGTAGGACATGATGTAGGCATTATTGATTTTCCTATAAAGAGTGAGCTTTCTATTAAAACAATCACATACATTATTTAACTAAACCCCACATAGCAGTCTATGGCAGTGTATAACCAAGAGGGACAGGCTCAGGCAAGCCCTTGAAAAAGGGCTCGAGTACAGAGCCTGTGGCATGTGGCTTGTGTGTGTCAGTGGGGGTGCAGGGAGGTGAGGTCACGAAGTCACTTCGTAATTTTTTTTTTTTTAGCACTTTGAGATTCCATGTGATCTCACCGCTTTGCATAAATGGTTCAGGCACCAGAAATGCAGACTTTTTCGATTCCTGGTCACTCTGGCTTTACCGAGAACAATGGCACCTGGCGGCTCTTGCGGTTGTAGCCATCTCCACTCCCCCCAACCCTCTCTTGTTTTCGGCTTTGATCACAGGGAGGTTGGAGCTACAGTAGGGTGGGGGGCAAACAGAAGATGCTACGCATCTCAAGATGTCATCACCTCCCCAGACGGCCATCATCCCAGAAGCATTGCCTCAGAAACTCCACTATTAGCTTCTTTCCACAACCCATTCCCCCACCGTTCTGCCGGTCTGGATAGAAAAGCCTTTTTTTCTTTTTGCATTGAACAGCTAATTATTATCTGGTAAGTGCCCAGCACTCCTTAGCAGCTTAACATCTGCTCATCTGCTTCAAGCCTGTTGGATTTTTAAAGACTTTTTTTTTTTTTTTTTTTTTTTTTAGCACTTGTCCTCAAGAACATTTAGAATTATGGCACATTTGGTTGAAATATAGGATTAAAACAAAACACAATGAGTTATACAATGAGTTATATTGTAGATCCTTTTCTTTTTTTTTTTTTTTTTTTTTTTTTAGATCCTGGTGTTAAAAAAAAAAAAAAAGCCATTTACTTCTGCCCAGGAGGAGGGTGGACGTCTGGCCTCTATTGAGCCCAGAGAGCCTGTTAGTCTCTGCCTTTTGTCTCGAGCTGTCTTGGGTAGAAGGCTACCGCACATGGGGTTAATTGCCCAGTCGTAACTCTGGTCGTTAAAATTCAAGAGGTGTGCTCTGTAAGACACTTGAGGTAGATGAACTGTCCTGTAACTTTTTATATATGGCATCCCCCTCCCTGCTGTGGGTTCCCACACTACTGTTGGCCTAAGCCAATAAGAATGTCGCACAAGGCCAGGCCACATTTCCCAGTGCAGGCTCTGCTGGGAGGTCCCAGCAACCAACTGCCTGGCTGGTCTTATGTGTTCATTTGAGTTTCGGACACCAAGTGCTTGTTTTTGCAGTGAGGGAAAAAATAGAGCCATTTTTTCCTTTCCCTCTACTCCACAGGACCAATTTAATAGCTTATTTCTTGTAAAGATTTTATTTATTTGAAAGGCAAAGAGAGAGAGAGATCTTCCATCTGCTGGTTCACTCCCAATATGGCCACCATGGCCTGCAGTGGGTTAGGTCACAGCCAGGACCCTGGAACTCCACTTGAATCCCTGACATGTGTGGCAGGGGCCCAAGTTCTTGGATCATCTTCCACTGCGTTCCCGGGTGCATTAGCAGGCAGCTGAATTGGAAATGGAACAGCCGGAGTTCAAACCTGTGCTCATATGGGATGCTGGTGTCATGGGTAGTGGCTTAACCTGATGTGCCACAGTGCTGGCCCCAAGATCTTACGTATTTTTCATTATAATTTTTTTTCTCCTTCAAGATTGCTTTCACACTCTTATTTGAAGACAAGTCTTTTTGAACAATTCACAGTAGTTGAATGAAATATAAAGCACAAAGAACTTCTCCCCTCTCCTCAGTCTATTTGCCTCCCTGTAAAGAGTCCACCAGATTCTCCCTTTGTGGCCAAGATTTTTCAAACTGATCAGCATACAACTTCCTTGGCTCTGTCACTTGGTGTCTTCTGTGTCCCTTGTGTGGCCAGCTTGTGAGCCTGTGGGAGAGAAATAGAGAACGGTGAAACTTTATCTGCCAGTTTTTCAGAAGTGAGGCGTTGAATTCTGTCCCCTGTCTGTGGGAAAACTCTCTTTTCCTTCATACAGGGCTGCTACCCACACAGATGAGATTTGTGGCTTTGAGAACTAAACCAGCAAGACATATAGGTAAGGTGGTAAGAAGGCCGTTAGTGTCACTTATGGTGGAACACAGCAGCCCAAGTCCTTGGCTCACTTCTGCCCCTTCTTTCTGCTGTTCAGTGTGACCTATCAGTAGTGATGTACTGGAGTTGGCTTGTTCCAACTTATAAGAATCGATTGGACACATTTCTTCCCATCACATCACATTGATAGCTTGAGACTAGCCACCGTGAGAGTATTTACACTGTAGAAACTGGCAGCTGCTACAACCTGGGACTTTTTTGAGGGGCTAGAGGTGATGCTTATCTCCCATGTGCACCTGTGTGCCATCCTGGAGGGCAGAAACTAGAAGGCTGCCAAATCCTCCCTAGACTTCAGTGCAATTCAGGAGGATGCAGAATAGTACACTAAATTGGTGTCTGCTCCAACAGAGAGGTGAGGTGGAGCTTGAAGCCCTGCACCTTTGGCTGTCTTTCTATATACAAGTGAGCTTGTAGAGACAGTTACCATTTCCTTTCTTTTCATTTTATCTGAAAGGTGGAGACAGAGATCTGCCTTTTACTGATTTCCTCCCCTACATGCCACCAATAGCCAGGGCTGGGTCATGCCGAAGCCAGGAGCTTGGAATCCTATCCAGCTTCCCAAGTGGGTGGCAGAGATTCAAGTATACTTGAGCCGTCAGTTATTGCCTCCCAGGGTATGAGTTAGCAGGAAGTAGGATCAGATTTGAACTAGACACTGTGATTTGGGACGTGAGCATCCTGAGAGCACAGACTTGACTGCGTTACCGTGTGCCTGCTCCGAGACCTGCAAGTTTCTGTGGCAAGATTCTAAAATCCAATATCTAGCCTCATTGACGAAGAACAGTGATTACAGCAGCCAGGCGCGATGTTCTAATTTCCCGAGTTGGGTATTTGATCCTTTGATCACACCTCTGGCTTTGTTCTTGAATTCATTAGTCACAGAGGCACCTTCTGATGGCTGTTTTTCTGACTGTGGTTTCCTCTGGGAGCCAGTTCTGGAGATGATTTCAGAAAGAGCCAGCTCAAGCATTTGCTCCACAGTCCTTCCACTACTGTGCTAATATTCAACTCCTTGAACTCCATCCTCCTTCTGTTAAGATCCCTGAAGCAATGTTAGTTCTTGGCCACTTCCAGATTTTACTCCCGCCATCACTCCGGCTAAGACCATTCCTTTTGGGGAGAAAACTATGTTCTCAGATATTTAAACTGTTTTAAGAGGTGAAGACGAGTAGTATGAGCCTTTTACACAGTGGAACACAACAGAGGCCACAATGAATGACCAAGTGCATAAGCAAGCGCGTTGCTTATTGGGTATGTGAGTGATGCTGCTCTGTGATCAGTCTCTGATCTCAAATGCCTGCCGTGATCCCCCCTCTCCATCCATGTAGTATTGCTTACTGCAGAAATGCCAGCCTTGGCCTCACACTTCAACTTGGTCTTCATTTTAAGATTATCAGAAAGTTACTCTGTAAGCAGTTTCCTTATCTATAAGATGGGACCCGTGTTTGTGATACCTGCTTTTCTGGGTTGTTGGGAGGATTCAAGTGAAGCTCCACTCGTTCAGCCCAGGGCAGGGCACTGGAGTGCACTATTTGGACTCAGACTCAGGTGGCCTTCTGGGCCCTCTTCTACAGCACCGACTGAAATTCCACAAAAACTTTCTTCCTAATTTTGCCCTGGGAAAGAGAATGGGCAGGCAATCGAAAGCTCCAGAAATAGCAGGTGACAGTGAGTCAAGCCAAGCGGGCTGTGTTTCCCCCTTGTGTTAACAACTCCTGGGTCAGCCCAGCTGCCAGTCTGAAGGTGTTGGAAGTCAGGGAACAGGCTTCTGATTGCCAGTAGCCTAACACGGGGTAGAGCCTCGTTCTGCTACTCATAGTTTACTAGGCACCAGCAATGCTGTATTTGAGTCAGTGATGTCACTTCCTGGCTCCGTGAAGACTGTCATGGTAGCAGGTGTCAGGGAGAATCCCCTGAGACTTCTTAGGTACAGAAAAGAACAGATAGTCTGCTCGGGCCTGCAAGTGCCCCCTTTGAGTAGGATGTGGGTCTGTAGTGGCCTGTTCCAGCTTTGTGGTGCCATCACCAAACTAGTCCTTGGCATTGTCCCCCAGCAGACTCCTCCTCAAGCCCTCTGGATTGTTGCTGCTAGCTTCCAGCCAACCCTTCTTGGCCTTCAAATGGTGGGACCATCAGCCCCATTTGTGGAGAGCACTCACTCCAGTGGAAGACAGCCAGCTCTTTCCCCAGATCGTGGGCAACCCTTTCCTTACACTGCTCTATCAGGCATGCTGGGCTCAACTTGAACATCAAAAACATTGATTTAAGGCTCTCAAGGCCTGTCCTTGGAGCCTGAGTTTTTAAGAATGGTGCCCAAGAGTCCGTGTTCCTTAATCCTTGGAAGCCCTCAATGGGATGAGAGATTTCATTCCTGTGGTTGTCAGATGTTCTACAGCACAGCTGATCATGAACAAGGGAGATTATTCACATGGGCTTGCTCCAATCACATGAACCCTTAAAAGCAAGGAATTTTCCCTGGCTGGTGGCTGAAAAGAGCAGGGAAAGGTCACTCACATTTAAAGCCCGAGAAGAGCTTGCTGTACCCTGGTAGGCTTGAAGGTAGAGGGCATCAGGTGGAAAACATGAGGAGGAAGTGTGTTCTGTCGACAACCAGGATCAGCCTCAGAGTGTGTCCTTCCTCAGCTTCCAGACAGGTGCAAGCCTTGCCAACACCTGGATTTTTAGCATCGTGAGCTTCATAAAGAGTCAGTGCAGTTCAGCTGTTCTGTCTCTTTCCGACCCGTGGGAATGGGAAGACAATACATGGGTGGGGTTTGAAGCTGCTGAGTCAGTTTTCTTTGGGTACCCAGCAAAAGAAAACTGACTTAGAGGTTAAGGCCAATTTCATGCAAGTTGCACCATTGAGAACAAGGGAAAGAATGGTCTCCTAGCTAGGATGGCCCGAGGAATAAAAATGTGAGACTCAGTTAAGTTTGAATTGGAGGTAAAATATAGTTTTTTTAAAATTTTGTTCCCAATTTAAATTTCAGATCCATGGTTAATTTCCTTGCTTTTTTTTTTTTTTAAGTATCTTACTAGTTGGGATATAATAAATTATTATACTTCCAGTTATAGTTATCAATTGTACTTCTACAAATTATTCATTATTTAGCTGAAGTTCAAATTGCACAGCCCCAACCACATGGGAAGGCCACATACAGGCACTCTGGTGGACAGCTGACCTCCCAGATGGCAGCTGGCATCAACCCCACAGTCCTGGGTAGGAGCCATCTTGGCTGTGCAACCCAGTTGAGTCTCCAGAGGACTCCAGTCCCAGCCAGCCGCTCACTGCAAGTACATGAGAGTGCTGCCATACGAGCCGCCCCCCTGAGCCCAGTCACTTGACAGAACAGCGGGGAAGAGGCTAGCATCAATTACTGTTTTATAGGCTGCGATTCAGGACACGCTATGCCAAAGTATGGCACCTTGGCATTTGAGAGAGAGACCACAGAAAGGGGAAGGACTCTCTGCCCTTCTCCTGCCCTTCCCCCTGCCCCCGCCTTCCCCCAAGCAGATCATAAAACCTAAAAAGAATCTTCCGACCTTCGCTGGAGGAGGTCATGAGCTTCTCATGGGAGAGGTGCCTACCTTTCACCCAGAAGAAAGGAATGTGCTTATCACACAAGGAGAATCTGAACCAACAGGCCTGGCTGAGTTTCCCACACCCCCCCCCCAACTTTATTGCCATGGTTTTGAATCTTCTGTCCAATCTTTACTTGTCCATGCCTCTCCAGATAAGGTGGCTTTCCGCTATCTCCGGGGCCTTCATTTTGAAAGGCTCTAGTGTCACAGAACACGCAGCTGAATTATCTTGCGCACTTTTATCTTTATTAACCTGTTTTGCTTCAGGGGCTCCTTCTAGGAACTCCGTGATAATTAACCTCCCTCCCCCACCCCATGTGCCTCCACTGTTTTGGGTGTGGTGTGGAGACTGGACCCCCAATCGATGTGACAATTACTTTAGGTGGGGGTGAGGTGGGGAAGAGGACTTTTCTTCTCTCCTCCCACAGCCCCTTGCTGCTCGCCTTTTAAACCCATCCCTTACCCCTGGGAGTGAGCTGAGGGCTGTAGAGCCCTAAGTGTGACAGCATAGTAGTTAAAGCAAGGATAGACACATCAGGCAAATACTGGCTCACATTTTGACTGTGCAAATCCCTTTACCTCTCAGGACCTCAGTTTGTCAATCTGTTCAATGGGAGCAATGGACTAGTGTCCCACTTAGAGCGCTTCTTGTGAAGATGACACGAGAAAATACACATAAGAAGTGCCAAGAGTGTCATTCACCAACAACCTCTATCCAATTATTGGCAGGAAGAAGTGTGGTGGTTCTGAAGCCACCGTTTGTGATGGAGGTGATCAGCACTTCACCGGGCCTGTCACCCCCGCAGCTAATCACACAAGGGTGGTTTGGAGAACTCTTTGTGCTAGTTCAGTTTGGAAAATTCATTAGGATGTCACACAGAGTTGAATGGATTTTTTTTAAAGATTTATTTTATTTTTATTGGAAAGTCAGATATACAGAGAGGAGGAGAGACAGAGAGGAAGATCTTCCATTCATTGATTCACTCCCCAAGCAGCCGCAATGATCGGAGCTGCATGGAAGCCAGGAGCCCAGATCTTCTTCTTGGTCTCCCACGTGGGTGCAGGGGCCCAAGGCTTTGGGCAGTCCTTGACTGCTTTCCCAGGCCACAAGCAGGGAGCTGGATGGGAAGCCGGGCCATATGGGCACCAGTTTGAATGGCTTTTAAGGGATGTTAAGCTAGCTTTATCTGAAACAGGAGAAAAAGAAAAAAGATTCCTCTTAGAGATCGATGTGTTCCTGCTCTGTAGCCCAGAGCCACGGCGACATCACCACAGCGACATCATGCTCCCTCGCTGTCTCCAAGTTACAGGGCCCCTGGAGGATCCTCTGGCAACCGTCTGGCCACAGGTGAGGGCCTGCGTGGGGGACTGTGATTCAGCCCAACCTCTAGGGAGGATGGGTGTTTCCCCCTTCCCCTCCCAGTGCCCTAAGATATTAAGCCTGCATTTTACCCCTCCCTGGTGACCCCAAAAAGTCATGCGCTAGCGATCAGAGATCACCAAGGGCTTAGAGAAGGGCTTAGATTTTCTGCCTCTAAACTTTCTGCTCACACACCAGTTTTATTGGGAAACAATACTTTCCCTCTATTTCAAAGTTTATTTATTGAAGGGCAGAGTGTCAGAGTGGAGCCACAGTGAGGCGGGTGTGGGGGATGTGGTAGGAGGGGAAAGAGAGAGAGAGACTCTATCCACTGGTTCACTCTCCAAATGTCTGCAACAGCTTTGGCTTGGGCTGAAGCCAGGAGCTGTGGAATTCAACCTAGGTGTACCACGTGGGTGGCAACGGCATGATCTGTTTGCGCCATCTCCGCTGCCTCCATCTGTCTGCATTAGCAGGATGGTGGAGTTAGGAGCAAAACCAGGTACTGAACCTATGGACTCGGACACTGGCTGTAAGCGTCCTTACTGGTGTTTTAGCCACTCGGCCTGGGGCCTGCCCTGCCACCTGATGGTAGGAGAAGGAATTCCCTCCACAGGGCCAGCAGGAACGCCGTCCGTCCGAGGCGGCCCTCCCGTGAGCTGGTCACCTAAGTGAGCATTTACCTTACTGTCTTGCTCTAGGCCCTACCTCATCACCTGCCACCAGTCCAACCCTGCTACAGTGGGGACCAAGCTTCTAGCACAGAGAGTTTGGAACAACGCATCCAAACCCTATGCAAACCGTAGCACCCCTAGACAACATGCTGTGCAGTCATGTGGCATGGTGTGGGTGAGTTTTTATGTTTCATAGCTGTGCAAGGATGTGATTTCTATGTAGTATTTATGCCATTCTGTGTTGAAATCTGCCTCCCTCATCTTCATCTTGACTACCCTTTGTTTTTATATTACCAAATCCATGAGTCACAGGGTGATACAGCTTCCTTTTGTTGCCTGGGCTGCTGGGGAACTCAGCCTCAAACTGCTTTTTGCCTTTTAGGGAGTGTAGTGAATTTCACTTAGATTTTTGTGTAGTCACCCTGTACTTGGCCCTGTCTTATTTTCCTATCCTTATGTTCCCTTTGTCTCATTTGTTCTTATTTACTTGTAATTTTTTTTAAGATTTATTTATTTTTATTACAGCCAGATATACACAGAGGAGGAGAGACAGAGAGGAAGATCTTCTGTCCGATGATTCACTTCCCCAAGTGAGCCGCAACGGGCCGGTGCGCGCCGATCCGAAGCTGGGAACCTGGAACCTCTTCCGGGTCTCCCACGTGGGTGCAGGGTCCCAAAGCTTTGGGCCGTCCTCAACTGCTTTCCCAGGCCACAAGCAGGGAGCTGGATGGGAAGTGGAGCTTCCGGGATTAGAACCTTTGCCCATATGGGATCCCGGGGCTTTCAAGGCGAGGACTAGGCCACGCCTCCGGGCCCTTTACTTGTAATTTATTTTATGCTGTCCTAGTGTATGCATCTTTGTAAACCTTAAATACATCCTTGGAACCAGGCGGATATAAATCAATAAAAGATGCATAGTGGCTAATGGAAGCTCTGGATAGCTTTGTTCTTGTGAAAACAATTGTCCCTGAATATATTGCTCCATGTCCTGGGGCTGTGGAGGGCAGCTGAGCAGGGAGGGGAGAGAAAGCCTGAAGGGCCTTGAAGTAGAGAAGTGCGTCTGACTAGGAAATTGACGCTAACTAGGACAAAAGGAAGTGAAGGGCATTGTGTTTGGGTGTGGCCCTGGCCCCCATGTTTCACTTAAAAATAAAGGTCACAACTGCCCCTTACAGTCACAGAAGAAAACGGTGCAGTTTACAAATAAAGTCACTTGAGGGGCCTACTGGCTATATTCCTCGTCTTGCATCCACCAGGATCCCATATTTCAGGATTTCCCATATCTGGGTGCCAGTTTGTATCCTGGTTGCTCCACACCCATTCAGCTCCCTGCTTGTGACCTGAGAAAGTGGTAGAGGATGGCCCAAAGCCTTGAGACCCTGCATCTGTGTGGGAGACCCAGAAGAAGCTCCTGACCCCTGGTTTTGGATCAGCTCAGCTTTGGCCATGGTGGCCACTTGGGGAGTGAACCAGCGGATGGAAGATCTTTGTGTCTTCTCTCTGTAAATCTGACTTTGCAATAAAAATAAGCAAATTTCAGTCACTAGAGAAAGTTACTTCATTATGGAGAAGTTTGAATACATATGGAATTAGATTAAACATCTATGGGATTGTCATGAACCTGTCATCTAACTCCAATACTCATGACCGCATAGCCAGCCAATCCCGCCCCATATGTATATGCTTCCTGTGTAATTATGATTGTTAATTTTCATTCAAAGTATATTATGCATACAAAAGAGCTCACCTGTCATAACTAGACGCTGACCACATTTTCATGTGTGGGACACATCTGTGAAACCGGCACCTAGTACTAGACAGTGAACATGACTATTCCATTCTTCTCCCTGGAAGCCCTCCATGTCCCCTTCCCAGTTATTGTTTTCTCTGTTCCAGGACAGCTACTATGCTGGCCTCTAGCCACAGAGATGAATTTTGACCTTGAACTATGGGCTCCTTGAGTCTGCCTCTTTGGTGGGATGCCATGTTGGTGAGAATCATCTGAATAGCATGTATGTAGCATTAGTAGCTCACTCCCTGTGTTGTTGAATAGTGTTCTGTTATGTAGATGTGTTACTGTGTGTGTGATCTTCCTTGGATCTGAGTCATGCTATCATGAATAGCTGCAATGATTATTCCAACACTTGTCTTTGGGTGAGCGCACACAGGGACATGCCCAGATCTTCCTTTGTTATTCTGAAGCACATCCCAGGCACCATATAATTTCACCCATAATTATTTCAGTACGTATCTTGGAAAGAGGACATAACCACAATTGCACTTAGGTGACAGTTTGGGGAATAAATATGTAAAGTTGATCATAGAAATGAACTCCTTAATACAATAATTGTCTAGTCAATGTTCCAAGGTCCCAATTGTAGGGCCCTTCTGAAGCCCTTGGGGTCAATAGAGGGTAAGATGGGGGGCCTAACAGTACCATTGACTGGTGGGTTCTTTTGAGTCCAGATGAACCCACAGGTCAACTTCCTATCTGGCAAAGGAGAACAGTGGTGGGGTGGGGGTGCTCCCTGCTTCTGTGCTTCTACCCTGTCTGCCTGAATAAAGGCCTCCTTTAAGTGAAGTGGCCTAGGGAGACAATGTGAATCTGATTTGAGAAGCACCTGTCTCTCAAACGTAGGTTTTTACTTTAAGGACTCTTTCAGACAACCTCACCAGTGGAGTGCGATTGGACCCATTGCCTAAGTCATCTCCTTAGGCAGTCATGAAGAAGCAAGCTTGGATTTCAATAAGGGCTGGTTTGTTGTTTGCCTTTCCCTGTCATACTCCATCAAATAATGGGGAAAAAATAAAAATAAAGAAGTCAATGAATATGTGAGGGCATGGTGGAATGAAGTGTGACTGTAGAAGAATGAACTGCTGTTAGTTCAAGGTGGCTGATGGGCTCATGGGCGAAGTTATTATATATATTACTATACATACACATGAGACATTACTAAGCTCCCACACTGTGGTGCTTTGTTGTAGCAGCTCAAATAGGCTGAGGCGCTCCCCAAACACCCACAAGGAGAGACGTACTGCTTCCAGCCCTTCTTCACCAATTAGCCATGACAGTCAGAGCATCCATAGCCAGACCTTGCTTCCACAGGCATTTTTCACTGGAGTGGAAAACATACTCACCAGCTTCCACTTTAGACAAGCCTGACCCTTCCTCTGTCATGGCCAACAGGGAAGCAGAGTTACCAACGCAAGGAAGTAAAACCAACATGGCAAAAGAGAGGGTCCCAACTATCGAAATGAAGTGGTCCCCCACCGAACACTCTCAGGATATAGAAGACATTGAAATGGACTGAGTACTCTTCATAATAGAGAGTTGACTGCTATCAGAGGAACAGGTCAGTGTCCTTGGGCTTTACAGAAGTGCAATTGCTTAGGTAATAAGCTCGTTGGAAGGTTGATGACTGATGGACCATGGCCGAGACATTCTCCCCGAAAGTACCAAATAGACAAAGGGAGTACAAAAATGTAGGAGAAGAATTAGGAGATGTGGCAAGCAGGGGGCGGGGTGGGATGTGGGATTCAATGCTGTGTCGAATCAGCCTTCTCAGTAGCCAAGAATCAAGAGCCCTGTAGGAGAGAGGAGAGTCAGAGTTGTAGCAGAATGTTCAAATGCCCAGAGCTGCAGACACGTTTTGCATCTTTCAACAGCAATTCAAATGCCAAACTCAAAGAGCCATGCAAGACCCATCCCTTAAAGGCATCCAGAGGTCTAAGGATGCTGAAGGAAAAGTCCAAGTCCTCCAGGAAGATTAAAAAAAAAAAGTATTCAGGGCCCGGCGCTGTGGCCTTAGGGGCCCGGTGCGGTGGCCTAGTGGCTAAGATCCTCATCTTGCACATGCCCCGGGATCCCATATGGGTGCCGGTTCTAATTCCGGCAGCTCTGCTTCCCGTTCAGCTCCCTGCTTGTGGCCTGGGAAAGCAGTCAAGGACTGCCCAAAGCCTTGGGCCCCTGCACCCACGTGGGAGACCAAGAAGAAGATCTGGGCTCCTGGCTTCCACGCAGCTCCGATCATTGCGGCCGCTTGGGGAGTGAATCAATGAATGGAAGATCTTCCTCTCTGTCTCTCCTCCTCTCTGTATATCTGACCTTGTAATAAAAATAAATAAATCTTTTTAAAAAAAAGTATTCTGATGTTAGAGACCTTGTCTGCAAAGCAAGAGGACAATGGGACCATGTCCTTAAACTTCTGAGCAAAGTCTGGGGTGTGAATTCTAGACTGAGCTCTCTGTCAGGGGCCAACCAAGAAGACAAAAAGCAGCAACTGTGTCTGATTAGAGCCAGCAGCTGGAAACTTTTCTTATCTCTTGCTTCCCAATCTCCTGGTGCCTCTTCCTGGCAGAACCTACTAGAAGCAATGGTGGTGGTGGTAGACAGCAGTTAAGCCACCACTTGGGATATTTGCATCCCATATTACAATGCCTGGTTCTAGTCCTGGCTACTCCAGTTCCAATCCAGCTTCCTGCTTAGGCAACCATGGGAGGCTCATGCTGATGGGTTCCTGCTACTCACATGGGAGACATGAATGGAGTCTCTGGCTCCTGGCTTCAGCCTGACCAAGCCCCTAGCTGGGGAGTCAACCAGATGATGGAAGATCTTTTTCTCTTACTCTCTTCCTTTCTCTTTCTGTTTCTGTGACTCTGCCTTTTAAGTAAATCGGCTTTCAAAAAAGAAGCACACATAAATGCTGAGAGGCAGAGCGAGTGTACCAGTTTGAGTCTCCTTTGTTCTTCTAAAAGCACTCTTTGCAGCCTGGGGCCCCACCCTCAGGACATCACAGAATCCTTCCGAGCTGCCCAAGGCCTCACCTCCAAATTACAGGAGCATGTGGTTTTGAGGAAGATGTCTCCAAATGCATGGAACTTGGAGACGCAGTCAAGCCATAGCACAGTTGAAAGAAGATGGGGCGATGAATGTATAGTCTTGTGAAAGGCTGGGATAGGCAGAGGTATAGGAGCTTTCTAGCAACTTGTTGATTTTGACCTAGCACCCTCCCACAGGCCATTTCGGCAGAGCAAGCAAGATGGGCCTGAGGTGTTGGAGGGGCCCCTCTGCTGGTAGCCCCACTTGGGCTTCTGTGTCCTCATTCTGGTTCCTCTGGCTGCTTTCCAGGCATCCTCTCTTCCTCCTCCTGCCCCCCAACTTATCCTGTGCTCCTCTCTCCCATCAACACCTGCTCTGGGCTCACCTCACCTAGACAGTTGCCAGTGTGTGTGGGCTTTCTTAAGGACAATGGAACAATCAGAGGAATGAAACTACGCTTTTGGGCTTCCAGGCTCTTGGCGGCCCATGGGTGGGATGTTTCCAGTCATCTCACGGAGGCTGCAGTTTTGCCAGCAGCACTGTTAGGGAGAAGCCTCCAGCACAGATGAGAAGGGAATGGAGACTGGCTCCTGAAGGATGTGAAGGATGCGGAGGATGCTTGTCCTCAGGAAGCTGCGTGATAAATAGTATCTGAAAAAAGAATCTTGAGAGTCCAGAGTGGTGGTACAGTGGCTTAAGTCCCCTCTTGCTAGGATAGTATCCCCTATGGAAGCATAAGTTTGATTACTTGGGATTCCATTTGAGTCCCAGCTTTGCTTATATCCCAGTTTGCTGCTAATGCATTTGGGAAAGAAGCAGAGGACAGTCCAAGCAAGTGCTTGGGTCCCTGTAACCCACGTGGAACACCTGGAGGAAGCTTCTGGCTCCCGGATTTGGCCTGTTCCAGCAGTGGCTGTTAGCGTTTGGGAAGTGAACCAGTGCATAGAAGATTCTCTTTTCTTTACTTTCTGTCACACTTTGCCCTTAAAATAAAGAAATGTTGAAAAAAAAATGGAATGCTGGGTCAGGTGTCTGGTGACATGGTGAAGACACCTGTGTCACAGGTCAAAGTGCATAGGGTCCAGTCCTCGCTCTGCTGCTGGTCCCAGCTTCCTGCTAACAGGCACCCTGAGAGGCTGTGTGTAATGACTGAACTAGCTGGGTCCCTGCCATCTGCAGGGGAGGCTCAGATTGAGTTCCTGGTTCCCAGCCTCTGCTTGTCTGAGCTCCAGCTGTTACAGGCACTGGGGACTAAACCAGCAGATGGAACATCTCTCTCCATCTACGCTGTTTCTCTACCTCTAATAAATAGTGTGTATATATTAAAATATCTTTATAAAAGTCTGCTAAGTTTTATAAGCTAGTTTGAAATGTCCAAGTAGCAAAGACAGGTCTACCCTAACGTGACTAGTACCACTTAATTGCCACCTTGTGAGCATTCTTCTCTCTCTCTTTTTGAGATTTATTTATGGATTTGAAAGTCAAAGCTACACATAGAGAGGGAGAGACACACAGAGAGATCTTCCATCTGCTCATTCTCTCTCCAGATGGCTGCAACAGCCGGGGCTGGGCCAGGCTGAAGCCAGGAGCCAGGAACTTCCTCTGGGTCTCCCATGTAGGTAACAGGGGCCCAAGCACTTGGGCCATCTTCCATTGTCTTTTCCAGGCCATCACCAGGGGCTAGATAGAAAGTGGAATAGCCGGGACACAAACTGGTGCCCAAATGGGATCCTGGCATCACAGGAGACAGCTTTCCTCGCTATGCCATAGTGCCCACACAAGTATTCTTCTGTTAGTCCTTCCTGCCCTTACCAGCCTGTTCGGCTGCCTTTACAAAGCCCCGGCCCCCAAGTGGCTGAACCAGCAGAGATTTATTGTCTCTTTGTTCTGGCTGAGCTCAGGGTGCCCCACGGTTGGCTCTGTCCTTGACTTGCCCAGAGTTCCCTTGTCATTGTCTTCCCTGGTCTTCCCTTTGCCCATGTCTGTGACCTAATCTCCTTATCAGGACACCAGTCATATTGGCTTAGGGCCCAAACTGATGACTTCATTTTTAATGTAATCACCTTTAAAAGATGCCCATCTCCAAACACAGTCACATTCTGCAGTGCTAGGGGTTAGGCCTTCAACAGAAGCACTTTCGGGGCAATAGTTCATCCCAGAGCACGAACAAAATCCCAATGTTATGCACAGTGGCAAGGTGTCCAGCCACTAAGCTTTAATTTCCCAGGCTTCTTTGCAGCTAGCTATGGTCCTATGACACAGATTCGCCACCAAGGTGCAGCTGGCAGAACTGTTAGACGAGATTGCTGGAAACACTCCTTAGAAGAGAAGCTGATTGTCCTTTGTTTTTTATGCTGTCTGGAATTCTTATGTGATGGTTGGCGTTCTAGCAACCATCTTCAGAGGAAGGGGTGATGATCACACCTTCGTAACGAATCCCAAAAGTGGTGTATCTTCAGTGTTCTCCTGGGGCAGCTGCTCTACCCCCTGCCCGCCTCCCTTTGGACCAATATTACAGGAGAGCAAAATAAACCTCTCCTGTAAGCCACCAGTTTCCAGGCTCATGTTGCCACAGTGGAACATAGCATCTAATTGTCGGGGCAATAAGGACTTTGATTTTTCCAGTCCTGGAAACGTATTTCCTGCAGCCCGACAAGGTAATCTGCAGGCTGGGGGCTTGGCTGGAGGAGGCGGAGTGGGCGGGGGCATCTGTGGCACTAAGCGGAAGGAGGCCGAGAACGCTGCTGTGCGCTGATGACTGTAGCCGAGAACTTGGCAGGCGGCGTGAACCCCTCTGAGGATCCCGCAACAGACGGTGTTTGAAGTGGGGTGGGGATGCCTTCCCGCGACTTCTCAGAAGCACCTGAGGATAAAAGCTCTGGAAGCGGAGGTGTCTGTAAAAGTGACATGTCGAGAATCACTGAATGACTGCGAAGGCTCCGCGGGTCCTTTCCTGTCGCCTCTGCATGGAGCACAAGGCCCCCTTCTGCTTGGGTAGATGGGGGTCCTAGCCTCGACGGGGGTCAGTGTGAGTGGCATTTGTCACCAGTGGAGAGGGAGGGCTGTGGCAGCCCCGGAGCTTGTGGGCAAGCCTCCGGGCTTCAGCCTCTCCCTGAGCACGCACGCACCCGACATACCAAATGAACCTGATGCTGGGATGCGGACATGACAGCTGCGAGATAAGCAAGGGAAGAAAAGGCACACGGGGGGAGGGTTCAGTGGGGGGATGATGAATATTCTATTTGTGACATTTTTCCTGTATTCAGTCAAATAGAAGAAAGTGTTCAAATAACGAGCAGTCACTTTGGTGGCTACTGTGGCAGTTCCTTGGTAACGCAGCACTTAACTCACCCCCTTCTGAGAAGGGGGTAGCCTCCCTAGGGGTGCTTGGGGCAGTTGAGGGGCTGTACCAGTGGGAATGTGGTTGGGGGGCGGTGCTTGGCGAATGTTCCATGATGCGAGTCTGAGTTCTATCATTCTGTTCTTCGACCTACGGAAAGAACAGAAAAGCTTTTCCGTGGCAGACTGGAAGCATGACTCTGGCCCAGCAGTGGGCAGGAGTGCCCTGGCCCCAGCAGTGTGCTCCCTGCTGCTGCTGTGCTCCTGGGCTACAGCAAGGCTCGGGGTCGTTTTGAGGGTGTGTGTCTTAGTCTGGCTCCTCTTAGAAGTAGGTGCCAGATAGGGACACTGGTATAGGAGTTCATCTGGGACCAGAATAGGGGCGAGATGGAAGGCAAGGAAGAGGTTGGTAGGATAGGATGGCAGCAGAAGGTTGGCAATGAGCAAACAGCACCATGAACAATGGGGCGGGGCGCGGTCCGTTGCCCCGGGAACCTCCAAGAGGCATCATAGAGTTGGCTGGAGGGGTGAGGAAGCTGCAGTAGGTAGCCACCACCTGCCCTGTCCCCGTGGGTAACAATCATTCCCTGGATCGCCTGCAGCCCAAGTTGCTCCTGTGACCAGGGAAAGCCTCGGGCTCAGTTGCAGGTGTTTCTAGGAAGGCACTTCTGTTTCAGAGATGGGGTCAATCTGGCCAAGGGCTTTGTGTGGCTGGGACACTGGTAAGGCCTGCTAACAGTGCTTTGCCTGGGTGCAGATCCTGCTCTGTTACACTCACCTGTGCCCTCGCACATCCACCACCCCTGCCCCCTTATGTACCCTGAGCTCCCTGGTTCTCGGACTATACAGGAGACACTGGTGGGAGTGACAGAGCAGGGTAAAGGAGGAGGCCTGGGTACCTCCTTCTTAATGTCTGAGTGCAGTGACATCCCCCTGCGGCCTGTCTCCCCAGTGGTCCTAACTTTTGCCAGGTAATCCAGCCTCAGGGCTGTACTTTTATTATCTCCTCTTTTTGTCCTTGGAGTGTGCCTCCGCTGGCCCTTCCGTACCTCTGTCACTGCTGTGAGAGCTGAAAAGGGGTGGGGAGAATTCCAGTACCTATGAAACTGTGTCACATAATACAATGTAATTAATGAATTTAAAATTAAAAAAAAAAAAAAAGAAAAAAAGAAAAGTGTGGGTGATATTCCCAGGCCCCACCATGCTGCCTGGAGGGCATGGCTTAAGCCCAACCTTCCCCATGGCCTGAGGCACAGCTTTCAGGCCTACACATAGAGTGTGACTCCAACAGGGCTAGAAGGTCGAGGGGAATATACCTGAACATGACCTGTGACATCCCCGGAAGCTCTAGGGAGATAGACGTGTCATACAGCCAATTGCAGTGTCTTTGCTGGGCGTGGTGTCTGCCGGAAGGCTCCCTTCTGCCCACCCCTTCCTTACCCTTTAAAACCTGTAACCTGCGCGTAATGAAGCGGACAGGTCTCACCAGCTTGTTTCAGCTGGTTCTCGCGGCCGAAGGGGCTGCTGGCAGGCCTAAACCCCGAGAACTGGCGCCTGAACAGGGACATCAAAATTTCGGGACTTCAGGACCTCAGGTAAAATTGGCTGAGGCTCCAGCCTCGGCTTGTGGGCTGAGATTTTGCGCCCTACCCAGCGGGCTCTTGAGATTTTGCGCCGTAATCAGTGGGTTCTGAGTTTTCTGCCAATGGAACAGGCTGGGTAGTTAGAGGCTAGCCAACTTTCCTGGATGTTCTAATCTTCTATATTAGTTTCTGTGTTTGTTCTAAATGAGAACAGAGGTCTTTATCTGAGCTAAGTTGGGCCCCTGAGAGACCCTTATGGTCACTGTAAGAGGAAAGGATACCAAAGCTAGAGCCAAGGAAAGAGAAAGCTGCTCTCCGTTGTCCAGAGGGAAAACTTTGTTTCCCTACACCATGAGGACCACCTGGGGCTCCTGGGTGCTGTCCTGGTGTGGCACCGGAGCCCGCAGAGAATTCTGGGCTGCTTCAGTCCTGAGTGAGAGACTCGATGGGGAGTGGTTGACCCCAAAGTTCTCGGCCTTCAGGGCAGTCAAACCTCCATTGTTCTCTTTGGCAGTTGGGACACGTCCTGGGTGTCCTTCTTGATAGCTCTTGGCGAAGTCTGCTGCTGCTTCTGCAGACACGGAGTGGCATGTTAGGGCTGCTCACATCTTTTTTTGGAAGCGATGACAGAAAGGAAAGAGTCCGATGCAGATGGAAGACAGGTGGTTTCTCTTTTGGCTTCCAGACGCAGGTCTGTCTCAGCCCATTTGGACTGCTATAACAAGCTACTGGAGACTAGGGAAGCTTATAAACAACGTGTATTTTTGAGACTGGGACATCCAGCATCAACGTACTGGCAGATTTGGGGGTGAAGACATTAGCATATGTGTTTTGGGGGAAGAGGACACAATGATTTGGTCTGTCATGGTACTGTCTGTCTGGAATACGGAGTCCAACCAGTAGCCCAGTCAAACCCAACTAAAATGAGTTGGCCTATAGAAGCAAAAGCAAGTGGGAATGAAATGTGGCGTGCCATGCAAGAAAAGCTGACAGGTGTACCAGCCAACTCCAGCTTCCCTCATAACCAGCACTACTGTGTTTTCAGGGCAAGTGCAAGCGTGAGAGACTCACCCAGGGTGATGAGAGTTTGGGGAAAAGCAATAGGAGTGAGCACATTAATGAGGCGCTGTTAGGTGCCAGGCACTGTTCAGGATGTGACGGTTGGATTCTCATGAGAACTTTGGGAAACCTGTGCTGTTTCCCTCCATTTTGCAGATGAAGAAGATGAGGTTGAGTAGCAATTGCATCACCTACAGGCTACAGGTGCTTCCCCTTTGCTTGCCAAGCCCATGCCCATTTACTGTTTGATCTGAGGCCTGAAGTTGCTTGCACCTGTTCTCTGTGGTTGTGCCCTAAGAACCAAAGCAAAGCAAAGCCCTCATCTTTCACATTCTGTGGGTGGGGAATACTTGAACTTGGCTCCCTTAAGGTCTCTAAACTGCTTCCCAGGAACTGAGACATTGTAGGCAGGCCTCAAGTGAATATGTGCCACCGAGACGTGCATGCTGTCTCTGTCTTTGAGGACATGCCCCCAAGAACCCAAGGAAAGCCACTGAATACTGATCACAGCCAGTGACATCTGTGTGACATCCGTGCTGTATGCAGCTTGGTTTGATGCCTGAAATTTACAGCCCATTTGGCAAATAATTACCCATCGCCTATTATGAGGGAGGCACCATGCTAGGGGCGAGGACTGCAAAGGCACCTCAGTCTCAATCTAACTGCAATTTGAATTGTACTAATATCATTTTTCTCTTGATACAGCCAGCTAAAATAGGCTTGTGATTTTTAATTCCCCCAGAAGGACTGAGATTGAGTGGTGTTTTGGGGACACCTCTGTCTCTTTTGGGGTGTCTGATACAGATGGAAGACCAGCAGTTTTCTTCTCTCAACTCCCAGCTCTGGCTGTTGTGGTCGTTTGGGGAGTAGATCAGTGAATTTGAAGATTTTTCTATCTTTCCTCTCTGTAAATCTGCCTTTCCAATAAAAATAAATCTAACACAAACAAGCAAAACATCTTAGTCTGTGCTGCTAACAGAATACCTGAGAATGAGCAACTTTTATGAAGGAGAGACCTGTCTTGTTCTGGCATCTGGAAAGTCCAAGTAGAAGGTGGCAGTGGGGTGAGTGGCTGAGAAGAGGCCTGGCCATGCTTCTAGCATGGTATCTGTTTGCTGTGTCTTCCTGTGGCTGTTGGGAGAAGGGATTCAAGAGGTGACCTCATCCGAGCCTTTTATAAGGACACCTAATCCCCGCACTATCACGTTGGAGATAAAGTTTCAATGGGAATTCTGGAGGGGACAAGAGCAATTCAAACCATAGCAGGCACTATAATGTGGTACTTTCCCTTTTGCATGCTCTCTCTCATATACATCTAAGTAAAGAACAATTCAGATTTGTAGTTATTAATATGAATGGACCATTTATTTATGTATCATGCAATATTAATTATTGTTTTGCTTTTATTTGAGATGCAGATTTACAGAGAGGGGGAGATAGAGATCTTCCATCTACTGGTTCACTCCCCAAATGGCTGCAATGGCAAAGGCTAGGGTGATCCAAAGCTGGGAGCCAGGAGCTTCCTCTGGATCTCCCTTGTGAGTGTAGGGGCCCGAAGATTTGAGTCATTCTCCACTGCTTTCTCAGGCCAGAAGAGGGAACTGGTTAGGAAGTAGAACAGCCAACACTTGAATTGGTGCCCATATGGCACCAGTTTTAATTGTAAACATATGAGCATTTAGCTAGTAGGCAGAATTGTCAAAACTACCATGCTTGTGTTTCATTGCTTGCACCTAAATATGTGTTATATTCTTTTTAAAGATTTATTTATTTTTATTGGGAAGTCAGATATACAGAGAAGAGAGACAGAGGAAGATCTTCCATCTGTTGATTCACTCCCCAAGCGGCAGCCAGGGCCAGAGTTGAGCCGATCCAAAGCCAGGAAACTCTTCCAGGTCTCCCAGGCGGGTGCAGGGTCCCAAGGCTTTGGGCTGTCCTTGACTGCTTTCCCAGGCTACAAGCAGGAAGCTAGAAGGGAAGCAGGGATGCCAGGATATGAACTGGCACCCGTATGGGATCCTGGCACATGCTAGGCTACCATGCCAGGCCCTGAATATGCATTATATTCTTACCAGAACAGTATAAATGCCACACAAAATTGACTCAGCTGTTTTATCTGGCTTCTGGACATGCTCACATTGTATCCACACTCTGTCTTTAGCTGACCATTGAGGAAGGAAGGAGTGGAAAGAGGAAGTACTATGGGTAGCCCTGTCTTTCTCTTTTCTTCAAGACCATACCATGTTTAAGGGAAGTGCTTGGCTAACACATGGAGACAACACAAGAGAGGCTATGAGAGACTTCTTGGTCATTTGTGCTTTTTCAAACACCACTGGCTGCTGTCTGTGTCTGGAGCAGGCCCTGTTTCGAGCGGGAAGCATACCCCCTCATGGCTCTCAGCCCTGGCTTCCTCAGTCAGAGATGGCACAGGCTTATTTTGGCCTGGCTTTGAGTTCTGTCAGATGTCCATGCTCTGTTTTCCTCCTCTCTCCACTTCCCAGGTATTGGTTCACATGGGAGCAGTGTTCAGAATTGGAGACAGAAACCCATTCAACCCAACACAAGGTCATTCTGATTGAGGGGCTCCAAGAGACTGCTCACGTGGCATGCCTGTGGAGCTGGCCTTGATTGGTCGCGTTTTCCACCATGACTGATCTCTGGTCTCATGGAGAGCAGAGTCAGAAAGAGATGCGCACAAGCTACTCTGGGAGCTGAGGTAGGAGATTCCAGAATACACCCGAGGCACACAAGCTCCTGGTATAGGGACGGAAGGTCTGGTGGCAGCCATCTTTGGAGACAAGCATGGACAGGCGCCATGACTGAGCAGGAGCAAGTGCTGTCTGCACATGCGTGCGTGTGCAGAATGGAAGGACACTGAGTGGAATTTACTAAAACATTGAGAGATTCTTTCTTGGTTATAGGAGTAAAAGCGATGATAATAAAATAATTACTTTTGCTTATCTGTGGTATCCACGTTTTCTAAAATAGATATGCATTACTCTTACAATGAAAATGATAAAAAGTATCCACAAAACGTCTAGCAAAAGTTAATACAATCTTAAAAAGCGTAGGTTTTGGTGGTGGGAGTCTATAATCGTTGCTACATGCCATGAATAATTTACAAATTAAATTGATTTTAAAGCACAGCTAAAATAAATTTGATAAGATGGGGCACAGTTATGTTCTTTCTTATCATTCACATTTGTACATTTTATAGTCAATGAAGAGTGACAAGCACTATTTAGAATTCCAGCAAAGAGCAACCATAACTATTTGTCACTTGCTCAGCATCTAAACAATGGCCTGACTGTTCACCTGCCCGGCTTCGGTGGAAGCGACAGAAGCCTGGATCCCCACTAAATAACAGTTTATGACCGCCCAGGCAGAGAGGAGGAAAGGATGCTTGCTTCGTAGAAGTGATGAGAACAGTAAGGAGGGGTTGAAATATGTCAGTGAGATGCGAAGTTGGGGTGTGGGGAGTGCAGGTGTCAGCAAGTATCAAAATCTCAGCACTGAGGCCAGAAAATAGAGTTTCAGAAAGATGAGTGGCTGGAGAAGGAAACTGGTGGCTTGGAGCTGCGGCGGCCGGGTGGGGTCCAAAGACCACTTTCCAGAGAGATGCCTGGACACTTGAACGCTCAGAGGCGGGCCAAAGAGACTCCCAATGATTGTGGCAGGGGGTGGGAACCGGCAGATTCCAACAGTGAGTGAGCTGTGGTCCCTGAGAAACCTGGCTGGGGTCATTAACTTGCCTTCATCGGAAGAAAAGTTTTCCAAGTTGGTTCCCTGGTAGGGGGCTGTACTTCCGGCCAGTTGAAAGGAGGGGCGTTAAGAATCTGACCCAGCTCAGCTCCGGTTGCAGCTGGGAGAAACACCACAAACCCCGCCCTGGCTTCTGAAGCTCCCAGGAGCTAAGAAGCGATCACCTGGGGGTCTTGTGAAAATGCAGGTTCGGTTTCTGCCAGCCTGGGGTGGTGTGGGAGAATTTGCAATTCTAACCAGTCCTCCGAGGCTGCTGGGGTGGGGGGTGGGGAGTACCATTAGTGAGCTGGGAAATGACGAGCTGGGCGAAACGGCTACTTGGGGCTGTTTTGTTCCTACAGGCCCAGCTTCGGATCAACCACAAGCCCCAGTGGTCACGTCCTTGTCCAAGCTTTTTTTTTTGCAAGGGGGCCCGGCTGTTAGTGGAGAGGAAGCAGCCGGTCCTATCCCCACATGCCTTCTTCCTGTTTGGGTATTCGATTTCTCTGCCGCCTGCTCGCACTCTGCCTCTCTCGCCTTTCCTTCTCTGCACGTCTTCCCCTTTGCAACAGCCTCGTCATTATTGCAGGAGATTTATTTTTAGAGTCAAGGCCACAGAGTTGCAGATTCGGCAAGGCCTAAAACAAATCGACAAACGGAAAGTGTTTGTCTTTGAAGCGGTGTGAATGAGGGTCCGCTAGCTGCCTGCCTGTCGATAAACTCTTATCTAGGCTTGTTTTCCGAGAGTCGCCCACGTGGGCTGCCTCCCCCCCCACCGCGCCCTGCCCCCCAGATCAGGAAGGAGGTTGAGAACAAGAAGCAGCGGAAATCTCATCATCCTTCCCTATGAGATCTTAAGATCCCACTTTTACTGACCACTCGGCTAGAGGTGGTAGGTCCCAGAAAGGGGGTGAATCATAACGAATCAGAACATCTGGGCTGGGTCTCAGCCCCCAGCTTCCGGATCCAGGGGGTTGGGTTCTAAAAGCACTATTATTGGCAAAAAGCAGTGAGAATGAATTGGCTGGGAGGTGCAAGGAGGTAGTGAGAATTTTCCTTTTTTTTCTCAAGGTTTATTTACTTATTTGAAAAGGCAGAATTATGGTGAGAGAGACAGAGAAACAGATTCCATTGCTGGTTTGTTCCCCAGATGGCCACCTTGGCCGAGGCCAGCCTCCAGGAGTGTCATCCAGGTCTCCCTCATGCGTGCAGGGGCCCAAGCACTTGGGTCATCTTCTGATGCTTTCACAGGCACCTTAGCAGGGAGCTGCGTTGGAGGTGGAGCAGCACTCCCAAGGGATGCTTGGTGTCACAGACAGTGGCTTAACCTCCAGTCTCCACAATTTTCTTCCCTTTTCGCTAAGTGGAGAATTCGGATGGATAAACAAGAATCCGCCTTGATGGGTGCCTTTCCAATCCCCTCTTTGGGGATTGCTGGGTGCGTGCAACTGAAGAGTAAGTCAGCTGATACCCACTCATCCTCCCAAAGGCCCCAAGTTAGCTGTTCTCCCAGGGTTTGGGGGCGCCAGCTCCCTTGTTCTCATGTCAAGTAGTAACGTCCTCCTTATTGTCAGATTTTACCTCCCCAGTGCCAGAGCCTCTTGGGCACATGGACCCAGGAAGAAGAAAAGGAATTCTGGGGTGGACATTAAAGTGGCAGGGGAGCAGTATCATTCACCTCAGTATCCAAAGACCAAGATACGTGCAATCGGGAGTGCCTAAGTGAGAATGAGCGCGTTCTAACCGTAGCTCAGCCTCTATCTTTGTGTCTGTAAAATGGCTATACTGCCTGCAAGCATTGTGGCTGGAATTAAATGAGCTAGTTGAGTCACCTGTAAATAGCATTGTATCAGGCAAGGTGGGGGTACTGGAGAAATGTTTTTCATTTTAAAAATATTTTATTTGTTTATTGGAAAGGCAGAGTGCCACAGAGAGAGTAAGATCTTCGACTGTCTGCTTCATTCCCTGAATGGCCATAACAGTCACAGCTAATATTAGCAGGGAGCTGGATAGGAAATGGAGCAACTATGTTCATGCAGTGGAGCAACTAAGCTAACCAGTGTTCATGCCAGACCCAAGCATCTCCGATAGCGGCTTATCCCGTTGTACTACAATGCTGACCGGCCCTGAGAGCCTGGGTGCCCGAATCACCATGTGCAAGGCTGCCCCTGGAGTTGCCTGATCAGAATGTCAAGTGAGCAAGAAATCAACGTGATGCGTGTTCCTTTAAGCCAGGGCAATTGGGGGGATGTTCGTCCCCAGCTCCTTGCCTGCCGTGACTAACTGAAGGGCCTGGTGGCTCAGGTGCCCCTCATAAACCTTGAAAGGCAGTGGCTGGGGGTGTGGGGGTAGGGTGAGGGGAAGGCCTGGGGCAGAGAAAGCAGCTTGCGAGACCTTGATGGCAAATGGGAGAACTTCGTCCTTCACCCCGGCTACCTCTGGGTTTTCTCAAGGAGCCTTTGCAAAGAACAATAAACAAAAATTCTGCCGCAGATCAGGGCCGTGCCAGCCACAGAGGCCTCTCAGTGTAAACCAAGATACCACCCCCCCCCCCCCCGCCGTTCCTGGCAGTGGGCAGCTGTGGCAGCCCCGATCCCCCAGCTCTCTCTCCCACCCACCCCCAACTTCATTTAATGATAATTTTGACTAAGGGAGTGTTTGCAGTTTTGCTTTTCACTGGTCCTTGCCCCCAGACAGATGGTTGCGATGCCCAAATTTTACATTATTTATGAGGCCGGGCCAGGCTGGGGAGAGCATTGGCCTGGTGCTTTGTAACCCTGGATTCTCATCCCAGGCTCGTGCCACGTGGCAGGTCATGTTCCCTCTTGCTGCCCTGGTTTGCTTGCTGTTTTGTAAAATGAAAGTGGAGGCCGGAGATAGGTGGGACAGATTTATTTTTTTGCGGGGGGAGAGGCTTTCCAGGCCTCATGCTCTATAATTCAGTATCTGTGCAACGGAAGGAAGAAGGGTAGATGCAATTTGAAAAAAATGCAATGGAAACCCGAGAGGGAGCCCACTGGACTGTGGCCTGTTTGTCTTGGCTGCCTGGGAGCCACAGTCACCCAGGCATGGTAGCCAGGTAGCCAGGTAGCTGGGCAGCCGAGCCCTTCAGCAGAAGGCACAAGCAGGCTAGAGCCCAGCATGCTGCTGAGCCTGTGACCCAGACTGGCCATCGCGCTGAGGAAGGGCAACTAGAGGAGAGACCTGGCACAGGGCCAGGGCTGTCCCCGTCTGGGCTTCTGAGCCCAGGGAGCCCCGGAGGTCAGCTGTCTCCCTGGAGTGGAGAGCAGCCAGTTCTTACTGTCTCATCTGCCAGCTGCTGCCAAATCACAGTGAAGCATTCAAGGTAACCAAGCACCGCAGCACTGCCCACACCCGCCTCTCTTCCTGGAGCTGGGGCCAGGCACTGCCCAGGACACAAGGGACTCGAACAGGGGCGCCTTTAATCCGTGGCGGGCACGCAGCCCTTTTACACCTGCTGCAGCCCATGGACCTTTTCTCCAAAGAATATACTTAAATGCATAGAATGGGATTGTGAAAGAACCCAATTATACGGAAATGTAGTTATTTAAATATTAAAAAAAACCAACTTGGTATGTTTGTTCGTCAACACATTAAATAACAAGATTTAGTAACAGATCTAATAAGTGCTATCATGTCATGCTTGCGAGCAGCAGCGGAAGGGATCTGTCCAGACAGCAGTTGGGAAGGCAGTTGGGATTTGTTCCCGTGGCTGACAGTGGTGGGTAGCACTGCTGCTTGTGTGGTGACTTGGTGGCAACAAGTGCCTAATTTCAGTTGGAGACCAGGGAAACTGAAAATGTGGGAATGTGCTGGTGGTGTAACTGGGGCTGCAGACAAGGCTGTGCAGTAATTCTGTCTTCGCTGGTTGTCAGCAGGGCAGGTTTCACTATATCTGGGATTGGCTAACCTGGGCTCAGTGCTTCCATTGTGCCATCCCCCATCCCTGCCCAAGGTAAGCAGTGCTGATGGATCTTGATTGTGGGTTCAAGGAGCCCTGAGACAGCAGAAAAGGAGCCTTTGACCCCAGTGCTTGATGGCTGTCACTATGTGAGTGTAACTAGCTGGCATTAAAAATGAAGCCCATTGCCCCTGCCTGGGTTGGAAGTCCTCCACTACCTGTTTGAACAGGGATGTGACCTGACTACCCATGATGATAATCCACTCCTTGCCCTCATGTAACTTCTCAACTGGGTAGCATCTTCAAGATCAGGGTCAAGCTGGTGGGGGTTGAGAGGGCAGGGGGAAGGCATGTGTCTGCAGAGCTGCTTACCAGGCTTGCAGTCATTTCACCGTCTGGGCATCGATTTTACTTTTCCACTGGTAATTTCCGCCTCCTGGGTTCCATTAGCACTCGCTCAATAGATGGCCATTCGCCACTTCTCTGGCCACCATGCTGAGAGGCATGTGTGGCTAAGCAGAACAGTAAGACACAGCCTGAAATCGCATTACTTACCTGGAAGCAATGATTGGGGCCTAACACAGTCGAGCCCTTGATGGCTTCTGTATGTAAGCCATTGTTCCACCTTCCTCGTTTCCCAGTCACTCGGACTTCTCTGAAGGGATGCAGGATGCACCATTAGGTTCTGAAGCCAAACACGGTGTCTTGTCCAAACTCCTTAGGTGTGAAATACCCAGCAGCTGGAGGCGGCCGCTCCTGTGTTGTTTCAGATACGCTGTGATTCACAGATCCTTTGGAAAAGACCCAAATCCGTTCAGCCATAGCTGCTGGGAGCACCTTGATGAACACAATCAGGAGATAACAATTCTGTGGCAAAAATTGTTCTCAAAGTGGGGTCCCCCTCCCGGTAGCGTCACCTTCATCTGGACACTAGCTAGAGCACTGCACGCTGCAGTTTGCTTTTTCTTTTGGAGAAAGATATGTAACGTAATAGGCTAAGTCGCCACCTGTGTTGCCAGCATCCTGTAGAGATGCTGGTTTGAGTCCCTGCTGCTCCACTTTCGATCCAGCTGCCTGTTAATAGACTGGTTAAACAGCAGAGGATGACCCAAGTCCTTGGGCTCCTGCACCCACATGGGAGACCCTGAGGAAGCTCCTAGCTCCCACCTTCGGAGCAGCACAGCTCTGGTTGTTGCAGCCTTTTGGGGAGTGAACCAGTGGAAAAATATGGTATTGAAATGTAATTGATACAATATATAAATAAAAAACAATGTTATACATTGTGGCCAAAACAACTTGAAAATATAAGGGTGATATCCAAAGCTTGACTGGTCACAGCAAAAGTACATACATAAGGCTTGTGGTTTAAAAAGGAGCCACAACAATAGCATCTGTCCTCGGGATCTGAATCCCAGGAATTAATCCCAAGCAAGGAAGAAAGTAGATTAGTTCCTAAGACATGCCTTGGCCCATCTATATGTGGCTATACCTGTCTGCCGCACTGCCTCCCCCCATGCCTTTCAAGTTTCCCATTGGTTCTGATACCTGGTCCAAGAGAACCCAAGTCCAGGGTCTTTCAGAGTCATCCTCTCTCTGTGTGTCTCTTTATAAGGATTTATTTATTTATTTATTTATTTATTTATTTATTTTAAGATTTATTACAAAGTCAGATATACAGAGAGGAGGAGAGACAGAGAGGAAGATCTTCCATCCGATGATTCATTCCCCAAGTGACCGCAACGGGCTGGTGCTGCGCCGATCTGAAGCCGGGAACCAGAAACCTCTTCCGGGTCTCGCAGGCGGGTACAGGGTCCCAAGGCTTTGGGCTGTCCTTGACTGCTTTCCCAGGTCACAAGCAGGGAGCTGAATGGGAAGTGGAGCTGCTGGGATTAGAACCGGCACCCAAATGGGATCCCGGTGTGTGCAAGATGAGGACTTTGGCCATTAGGCCACCATGCCGGGCCTGGATATATTTATTTTTATTGGAAAGGCAGATTTAGAGAGAGAAGGAGAGACAGAAAGATCTTCCATCTACTGGTTCACTCCCTAAATGGCTGCAACACCCAGAGCTAAGCAGATCTAAAACCAAGAGCCAGGAGCTTCTTCCAGGTCTCCCATGCAGGTGCAGGGTCCCAAGGCTTTGGGCCATCCTCTACTGCTTTCCCAAGCCACAAGCAGGGAGCTGGATGGGAAATGGAGTAGCCAGTGTGAACTGGCACCCATATGGGATCCCAATGCCTATAGGCAGAGGATTAGTCAAGTTGCACCAACATGCCAGCCCAGCCCTCACCTCTCTTGACCTCAGGGTGCATTGGGGTTTAATCCCAGGGTATTCACCGCTGGAACTATCAACATCTTCACACAACATATGGGCCAATAAACACATCGTTAGTCCTTGGGGAAAGGCACATGAAAATCACAATGACATGCCACTTCACACCTCTAGGATGCTTACTGAAAAACTAAAGAAAGGAAAGGAACAAGTGTCAGAAAGTGGAGAAAGTCTTATAGGCTGGTGAAAGTGTAAAATAGTGCAGCTCCTGTGGAGAACAGTTTCTCCGTTCTTCAAGAGGCTAGGCAAGAAGCACTCTTTGATCCAGTCATCCGACTCCAAGGTATACCCTGGGGGAGCTGACAACACACAGCCACACACAAAGCTACCCAATGTGTGTAGCAACAGGAGCCACAGTAGCTCAGACAGGGAAACAGCCCACATGTCCATCAATGGCTAAACAAAATGGACACTACCCCGCCCGTGGAATATTACGCAACCATCCGCAGCAAGCAGGAACTGATGTGGTGTGAATGAGCCTTGAAACTGCTGAAAGAAACCAGACACAAAAGGAAATTCTGGCAATGTCCAGAATAGGCCAATCGATAGACAGGAACAGTAGATGAGTGGTTGTCAGGGGCTGCAGGGAGGGGAGTGTGGGGAATGCCTGCTTCGTGGGGATGAGGGTTTTCTTTGTGGGTGATAAAATGTTCTGGAATGAGATAGTGGTGTATTGCAAAATACATTTATTCCCACTGAGTTGCATACTTTCAAATGCTTTTGATGCCAGCGCCCCATATGGGAGTGCTGGTTTAGGTCCCAGGTGTTCTGAGACAATCCAGCTCCCTGCTAACACACCTGGGAAGACAGCAGATGATGGCTCAAGTGCTTGGAACCCTGCCATCTATGTGGGAGACCTGGATGAGGCTCTTGGCCCCTGGCTTTGGCCTGGCCTGGCCTAGCCTTAGCTATTTCAGCCGTTTGGGGGAGTAAAGCAGCAGGTGGAAGATTTCTCTCTCTCTCTCTCTGCCACTCTGCCTTTCAAACAAATCTTTTAAAAAATGCTCACGGTGGTGAATTTTATGTTATGTGAATTTTACCTCAATCAAAACAATATGGTCAATTACCCTTGCTTTGGAACAGGCTTTAGGGTAGGAGGGTCACCCTACAACCCCTAATTCATCCAGTAAGCCTTAGGGGATTGAGATTGTGGTATTCAGCTACCTGTGCCCTGAGCCAGGTGTTACAGTGATAAATTTGGGAGTTGAATACAGATTGTCATTTCCTCTTTTTTGCAAAATAATTTTATTTCATTTTTTTTAAGGGGGGAGGGAGGGAAGGGAGAGAGAGAAAGACACATCTTTTATCTGCTTGTTCATCTCCTCAAATGCCCACATAGGCAGCGCTGAAACTACAGCCAAGAATTCAGTGTAGGTATCTTCCATGCGGGTGGTAAGGACCCAGGTAGTTGAACCATCATGTGCTGCCATCCAGATGTACATTAGCATGAAGCTGGATGGAAATAGGGCAGATGGGACTAGAACTCAGATGCTAAGATCTGAAATGTGGGTGTCCCAAGTAGCTACCTAAGTCCCTTTAGAAAGGGTCTCATCTACCTCTACAATACAGCTCTCGTCCCTCAAGGGAATCCCTACACAGGAACCATCACAACAGCCCAACCCTGTTTAAGTGACACACGCTGGTATGTGCATGGATCATGTGTATACTGGGGGAGGCTGTTTGTACCTCACCCCAACCAGTATCAGCACAGTTGCTAACAGGCTGAGCTTATCACAGACTAGCTGGAGGGTCTGGGATATTCCAGTCTCAAGCACTAAGTGAGAGGCAAACCCAGTAAGACTTCATACTCGCACAGAACTGTGGTCAACTTCTGCAGCAACAGTTATTGGTGCTCCCTTCCCCACCCTTAATCTCTTTGGTATTCATTCCCAAGTCCAGAACATTCTCTGAAGACATGAGAATCCCACCCAAGGGCTTGGCAGCAATGCTCCAGGGAGCAACTATCAGGCTGTCTGGGATGGGAACTCAAGAATTGATCCATAGCCAAGCTTGCTCACTTCCCAAGTCCTTCCAGGAAGCCTGAGATACTACCCCCCAGTGTCTCCCCTATGTTACTGCTTGCTTCCCTGGCCTACCTCTCTGCTGCACTCTGAGTGAAATCCCTCAGCCCCAAAACTTGCTTCTGGGAGAGGCCAATCAAAGACACCTTCCCTTGACCACTCCTGCTGTATAACCTTGAACAAATGCTTTCATCTCCTACTATCTCAGGGCTGTTGTGTGTTTACAGGGTCACTCGGGTGAGGTGCCCAAGGACATCTGGCTTATTAATGTGACTGGGAAAGATTTTGAGGGGAGATTGTTTATGATCTCTTCTGCACCCCCAGGCTTGAGGGCCTCAACCGATGGAAAAAGCAGTGAAGAATTTTCCAAATCAAACCTTAAGGGAGGGAACCTAATGCAATCTCAAAAATGTCCCTGAAAGCTACAGCTCCCTTCTCACCTTGTCCCAGCCCCACAGGACAACTTCCTGATTAGGGGCTGGAGGCATCAAGAGTGCTTGGAGAAACAGACACTTTCCAGGGCTCCCAAAGATCCTAGTGGCCAGAGAAGAGTGACCATTGGGTGTATTCTGCCTAGGCTCCCCATGGGCTGCCAAGAATGTTCCAGAATGTGAATGACAGACCTGGAAGCTGTGTCTGGACCTCACAGTTGGCAGATACCCTTCACCCTCCCGGGCCCTGGCTCTGCCTTCCTTGGCCAGGCTGCTGCTGGGCAGGCTCCTGGGGAGGGGTCCTTTGGACAATGGCATGCTTCTTTCCGGCTTCAAGCACACTGCAGGCCTGGCTGTAGACTTGCTGGTTTTCAGGCCTACATGCTGTTTCCCCATATGTACAGTGGATATCGTCGTTAGTGTGGGGTGGAGGGGGTGGAGGGGATGGTGTCGGGGCGGGGATTGTGCATAAATGGGAAAGAAGTACATCAGACACTTCAGGAGAGTGAGCCTCTGGCCCACGTGCTCAGCATGCAAACCTGGTAGCTATCTCAAGGGCTCCGGGCACAGCCCTGACCTTTGGAGAAGTGGGCACTGACCAGAGAATATAGGTGGAAGTGAGGGCTGTGGGTGCCTCCTCCTCATCTCCCTGTCCCTCCCTCTCCCCCCAGCCCCAGAGTGGCTGACTGGTTTTGGTGAGCTACTGAGGCAGTCTGAGCTTTCTGGGCTACTTCCTGCCTTGCTGCCACATTCTTTTCAAACAGGTTCCTTTCCTCATGGGGACAGTAGAGTGAGCTGGAGAAGCAGCTGTGAAGGGGGTGGGGTGCTGAAGGTTACTTTCTGGGCTCTGTCTGGACCCTCAGCTCCCTCTCAGCCACAGTGGGTGCCCTGGCCCCAACCCGGAACAGGGAGCGTGGCCTTGTCCCTTGAGTGCCAGCCTGTGGGCCTGCCCTGCAGCCACTGTTCTTACAAAGGCCATCCTTGGTGGCCTCCTCGTGGCCTTTGTTTTGTTCTCTAGCCCCCCCCCCCATCACCTGTGAGTGCTTCTGGACCTGGAGAGAAAATATTTACAGAAGTGGCCTCCCTTGCCTCCCAAACAGAGCTGGCTCTCGGGGTGCTGCGGTGGTCCTGGGTCGCTCCCCATACCCCCCCCACCCCCCACCCCCGTCCTTCAGAAGGCATGCAGCCCCGGGCAAACCTGCAGACGCTGGCTGCCTGACCATGTGGGCCAGAATTGTTTTCCACAGTAGATGAGGAGCTGTTTGTAGCTTGGAAGGTGGGGGAAGGGAAGATCTCTCAGGGTGAGCGAACCGAGAGCTGTGTAGCGCCAGAACACCTCAGCCTGGGTGGGAATGGCATGGCCTTGTTGGGCACACTGCCCAGGCCGCTTCCAGCCAGCGCTCTTCAGCAGGAATTGTCAGCAGACATCTGCTGTTTCAGCTGCCCCCAGCTGTAAGTGCTGAGTGGTCCCTGCAACAGCCAGGCCTTTTCCCCAGAGGATGCAGTCTTGGCCTGGCAGGCAGAGCTTTGAAAGGGTTGGGAGCCAGGGGGCTTGGGCACACAAGTCCCTCCCTGAAGGAGAACCAGCACAGCCCCCGGGGCGGGGGGTGACATCAGTGTCCTGAACGTCGAGTGCCTTGAAAGCAGAATTGTGACTGTCGAGAGAGCTGCTCTCACATCAGCCAGCTAAGAGGCCGTTCACTCCGCTGCAGACACTTGCAATCTTCCGGGGTGGTGTGGGTGTGCTGAGTATATCCAAAGGCCTGCTGCCTCTCCCTGGATAAGCTCCCAGAAGCCCTTGCTGTCTAAAATGTGCTCTGAGCACCAGCAGCCTCGATATCCCTGGGGAGTTTGGTGGGAATCAGAATCTTGGGCCCCACCCGAGCTCCTGCTAAATTAGCACCTATGCTCTAACAAGCTCCCCAGGGACTATGTGCCCATTCAAGTCCGGGAAACACTTCCATAATTCTCTTCTCTGGCCCTGTATACCTAAACTGAGTCTTATGGAAGACAGGGCCAGAGAAACCTCGGGCATTTCCCTAACAGGCCCGTTTAGAGAACTGAAGCACACTTGGCCTATTGCATGCAACTCAAATGTCATCACCCCACCCGTTCTGCCAGGGCTGAGAACCAGCAGGTCAGCCAAAGGGAAGAACTGGCGTCCTTCTTGGCGTTCCTGACCTGTGGGTCTACTACATGCAAATGAAGGGCGTGTGGCCCGCAGAGGAAAGCCACACAACCGGTTGATGACAGAGATGGCATCAGAACCCACAGACTTCGCCCTGGGTTTTTGCTGCCATTACTGTAAGCATGCACCAAGGACTTGTGCCAGTCCACGAACTGTCTGGCACCTCTCCTTAGCGAGCTTAGGACAGATACTAGGAACAAGTGCTTAGAAAGTTTGAGAACCAGTGGACAGATTTCTGTGAAATCGAATGCTAAAAGTTTGGGCTTGTATTTTGATGTATTGAATGTCTTTAAAAAAATTCATTTTCCTAGCAAATCATTTCTACTGTATTTTTTCATGAATTTGAGTTAATTAAATGACTCCAGGTCTTCCCCCCTTAGCTGTTTCAAGTTAAGTGGACAAAGGTGCTGGCGGCCAGGGGAGCACCTAAGGCTGGGCAAAACACGTGGACACTTAAGCTTGAGGGGTCAGGCTAGCTTAAAGGGCATGCGATATCTCTTTACGTCCCAAAGGTTGCTATGGGGGATGGGGGAGCAGGTATTAGTGGGAGCCTGGGGCTATGTCATGCCATCTCTCGGTGCCCCAGATTCCTCCTGTGCAAGTATGTCACCCGCAAGTGGGTCAGAGGTGTAACCCCTCCCTGCCGTGCTTGCCTCGTGTCCCGAAGAAGCCACAGATCTTCGCCAGCCCCCCCCACCCGAAAGGCGACATTATGTTGGGCGTGAATAGCCCGGCACCAGCAGTGCTTTTCTTCTCTCCCAGCTCGACCTGGCGCATTCTCGTCTGGCAGAGGAACAAGCGGTTTCTTTTTATGAGCCTACAAAACCTCCAGCCTCCCAGCTGGCCAGGCGCCAGGGCCTGGCCTGACACACAGGCCCGCAGCTCTGGCTGCTCCGGATTCTGGAATGGCTGAGTCACCAGGCCTGGACTGGCCGACGTCTCCAGGCTGCTCCTAGGGGCTGCTGATAGCAATCTATCGGCACGGCTACATTTTGGCCTCCTCCCCCTGCTGCCGCCTCTAATCCCAGCAAAGCAGACTGTGGGTGTCCCGTGGTGAACTGCTGAGCCGGGGAAGGGCTTCCATCAGAGTTCCCTTGCCGCGGGCAATCATGCGGGGTGTGGAAATCTCCCTCTGTCCCTCACTGTGCTGTGTTTGCGTGCACGCCTAGGAGAGCGAGAGTGGGGCTGTGGGCCAGCAGGTTGGCAGTGCTGAGGCTGCAAACCATTGAGCTTTCTCTGGGATGTTCGCAGACCTGCAGGGCACCATGCACCTGCAGGACCCTTCCAGTTTTGCCCCGCGGTTTGGACCCCTATTTAATGAGTGTGTTTGTGGTGTGTGGCTCTAGCCCTGCTTGGTGAGACAACCTTGCTGTCTGCATCACAGGTCTGTGCACCAGGCCCAGGAGGGGGCAACCCCTGGACAAACTCTGTTCTTCGATTCTTTCTGAACCAAGCTCTTGCTGCTTGCCCCCTCCAACCCCCTAGGATTTGGCTTCAAGACCTGCTGGGGCCCCAGAGAATCTTATTTCCTGAGGGGCTGATGACCACAGTGGGGGACCACAGCCAGGCCCCTTTCCCTGAGGGTCCCCCCACACCCCCTCCCTTACCTCTCGGGGAGCCAAGTCCCAGGCACATGGCTCTCTGGCTTCCCTGGGATTGCTTGGTGCATTGATTTGCAGTGTGGCTGTGAAGAAAGGACACAGAGCCATTTGGTGGGCACCTGCTGGCTGGGAGTCTTGTGAACATAAGGTGGGGGAGGGGTGGGTGCTGAGGTGGAAAACCTGCTAGGCCCAATCTCAGGCCGGCTGTGCCTCCTCCCAGCAGGCTTCCTGACTGTGCACAGCCCTACTTCTCCCCTGCTGCCCCTTCCCCATAGTGCAGCCCCAGGAGACCTTTGCATTTTTCCCTGAACAGAAGTTGGTTTTCAAACAATTTCAGACTTCTTCAGTGTTGCAAAGCTGATGCCCAGAGTGGTTGCTCAGGATCTCTCTCTCTCTCTCTCTCTCTCTCTCTCTCTCTCGCTCTGTGGTTACACACACACACTTACATGCTCTTAAAGTTTTTCCTCAAACTTCAGGGATGATGTCTCAGATGTGAATATGACGCGCCTTTACTTCTAAATACTTTAGCGTGCAGTCTTCGAAACAACGGCCACAAGGTCCCTTTGCTGTGAGCGAATTTTCCAGAAAGCTTCTGTGTTGGGAGCCTTAATCCATCGATGTGGGGCAGGTGGGGCCTGGGGCACGTGAATGTGCTTTGGCTCTGCAAGGACAGGGCTAGGGACCGTGAGACCAGGTTGCTGGCACACAAGGCTGTCCCTCAGGTTTTGCAGGCAGCCACTTGCCTTGCTGCTTTCGGCCGTGAGATGAAGCAGCGGTGAGTCACCTTCAGACACCAGCACCCTCAGCCTCGGGACCAGTGAGCTCACATGAACCCCTGTTCTTTATAAACTCCCCCAAGCTCAGGGATTCTGTGCTAGCACCACAAAAAATGAAGTGATAAAAATAAATAAATCTTTTTAAAAAAATCGAATTGGCGCAGCACCGGCCATTGTGCTCACTTGGGGAGTGAATCATGGGACGGAAGATCTTCCTCTCTGTCTCTCCTCCTCTCTGTATATCTGACTTTGTAATAAAAATAAACAAATCTTTAAAAAAAAATGAAGCGACACAACATTCTCTTAAATAACCAGAGTACAGTTTATCACAACCAGGAAATTAACACTGATGCAAGACAATGGTCTGATCTGCAGATCTTACTCAAATCTTGTCAGTTGTCCCAGTAATGTATTTTATAACAAAAGGAAAAGAAGAAGATTTTTGAGGTCCAAGATCCATTGTAAATTGCACATTGTATTTGGTTGTCATGTCCCCGTAACCTCCTTTAATCTAGTACGGTGCCTTCGTCTGTGTCCTGCCTTTCATGACATGAGCACTTCTGGAGACTCCAACCCTGTGATTTTGAAGACTGTGCCTTAGTTTGATCTTGCTGCTTCTCAAGAATAAATTCAAGTTTTGTGTGTTTGGCACGAGCACTGTTCCTGTGGTGTGTCCTGCCCACAGTGCATTGTATTAGGAGCCACACAATATTCATTTGTGCCATGACCGGTGATGTTAACCTTGACCACTTGGTTAAGGTGGTGTCTTTTAGCTGTCTTCACTGCACCGTTTTCTCCTTTAGAGTCAATAGACATGAGCAGAGTTGTATTTTTTTTTAACGTCTATTTATCTGAGAGAGAATCTTGCATCTGCTGGTTGATTCATTCCCCAGATGCCTCTAGCAGCCAGGGCAGGGTTAAGTCCCAGCCAGGAGCCCAGAGCTCCATCAGGGTCTCCCACCTGGGTGGCAGGGGCCCATGCACTCGGATCATCTGCTGCTGCCTTCCCAGACAGCAGGGAGCTAAAATGGGGCAGCCTGCTTGATCCATTCTACCACAATGCTGACCTCCTAGAACAATCTTTTGAAAAATAGAAATGCAATTTGGTCTCTTCCCCTTCCTAAGTGCCGTTGAAATCCTAGCTCCTTATTTGTGTGTGAGCTGCCTACCAGGTCTGCTATCTGGTGGGTGCTGTGATAGCACGTACTGTCACTCTTCTGTGGCCCTGCAGGCGCACCGGCTTTCCTCCTCTTTCCAGAACTCACCAAGTGCCTTTGTAGTAGCTGGTTCCCCTGCTCAGGATGCTCCATCTTAATAGCCATGCACTTGCCTTCCTTGGGGCCTCCAGATCTCTGCTTCGGGCTCATCTCAGGGAGCTCCCTAGCCACTCCACTGTGGCACCCTGTGCTTTTTTTTTAAACCACAGAACTTAATATCACCTGCCATTTGTTCCTTGCCTCTGTCAGGAGACAGCAAGGACCGCGGAGACCTTGCTCCATGTTGCGCTTGTGCATAGGACCTGGCCCTGTGGTTGTGGAATGAATATTGAGCGAGAATTTGCTGAATGAATGCAAAATGAGGGATGGCTCAGTAGCAGGATGCAAGTTGGGGTCCTAACCCGGAGGCCTTGGAGTGCTGCCAGATTGTCTACGTTGTCTGCTGCATGGCTCTGCTGGGCCTGGGCTGCTATAGGGGACATGGTAGTCGAGTGGCCAAGGGCTTCCTGCACGGTGCCCTCAGGGGGAAATGGAAGAAACAAGATGGTGTGACAAGAGGGGGTAGGACAGCCTCTCTGAACCTCAAAGCGCACATCCTGTACTCCCTCCCCCCCTTTCTTCTTTCCTGCCCTCTTTCCTCCTTGCCACTTCTTCCCCCCTGCTTGCCCTTTACCCTATAAACATTTGGGGGTGCGGCAGCCGGGATTCAGGCACAAACATACTCACGTTCAAAGCACATCTAGAAAGAAGGCAGCAAAAGTTCCAAACTAGGCTCTAGAATGGAAGCAAATGACCTGAAGGCAACCTGCCAGGGTACCAGCTTCAGGGACATGGGTACAAAGCCAGGCCCTTGTTTTCAGATTCTGTGTCCCCTCTGCCCTGGCCAGAGGCCCCAAGCTCTTGTTGCTTGGCTGTAGAAACACACACACACACACGGGAGGTAGTGGAGCCTCACTGGGAGAGTTTTTGTCTGAATCCAGGCCCTGTAATGCTTGATACCCATGGAAAGGGCTTTCCAAGCAAATGTGCCCTGGGTCAGGCTGCCTGTGGGGAACTCCTGCTTGGGATGGTGCTACCAGCCTGCGGCAGGATAAAACTATCCCCATGCCACCGGTGGAGAGGTGAACCATGCCCGTGTTCTTCTTTCCCCTCTGCTCTTTGCCACTTTGTTTCTTTCAGGGAGTATAGCAGTCAGCTCTGGCTTCTAAGGCCTTAGGTCACAGACTCCATGACTACAGAAGCAGACATTATTGTCTCACACATCTGGAAGGTACAAGTCCAAGATCAATGGACCAGCAAGGTTGCATGGTGGTGAGGCCTCTCTCCTACGCTTGCACCTGACTGCCACCTCAGCACTGTCTCTGGGTACAACCTTTGCTTTGCACAAGTACCACCTGCAGGGGGAGGTGAGCTCTCTAACATCCCACCTCCTCCTCCTTTTAAAAAAAAGAATTATTTTATTTGAAAAGAAGAATGAGAGGGAAAGAGGGAGAGAGTGCTTCCATTTGTCGGATTATTTTCCAAATGGCTGCAATATCGAGGACTGGACCAAGTGCTAGGAACTTCATTTGCATCTCCTACATAGGTGTAGGGGCCCAAGCACTAGAGCCATCCTCCACTGCTTTCCCACGCACATCAACAGGGAGCTGGATCAGAAGCAGAGCAGCTAGGGCTTGAACCAGTGTTCATACAGCATTCTGGTATCACAGGTGGTGGCTTCACCCACTGTGCCGCCACATCAACCCCACAGTATCTCTTTAAAAAACACTAATCCTGTTAGGGCCTCACTCTCATGACCTTGCCTGTAATTGCTTCCTCAAAGGCTTTTTATCCAAACACAGTTACCTGGGAGGTTTGGGCTTCTTTATAAGTGATTTAGGGGGACACAGGGCATAGCAGGGAGTGACTTTCCACTCTGAGAAGGGAGCTACAGAAATAACTTTTATTTCTTGGGGCCAGCACGATGGTTCAATTGGCCAATCCTCTCTCTGCCAGTGCCTACATTTCAAATGGGTGCCTGTTCGTATCCCAGTTGCTCCACTTCCCATCCAGCTTCCCGCTTGTGGCTTGGGAAAGCAGTAGATGACCCAAAGCCCTGGAACCCTGCACCTGCATGGGAGACCTATAGGAGGCTTCTGACTCCTGACTTTAGATTGAATCAGCTCCAGTCATTGCAGCCATTTGGGGACTGAACCAGTGAATGGAAAATCTTTGTCTCTCCTTCCCTCTGTAAATCTGCCTCTCCAATAAAAATAAATCTTTTTTTAAAAAAGTTACATTTCCTGGGGGGTATCACATCCCTCACTTGAAGTTTCTGGGCTTGGAAGTCTCATTATGAGAAATTGTCCTGGAAACAACCAGGGTGCCCCCAGGAAACTTCTGACTGAAATTCGTAGAACTGGGAGCCTGGTGGTGTGGCCTAGTGGCTAAAGTCCTCGCCTTGAATGCGCCAGGATCCCATATGGGTGCCGGTTCTAATCCCAGCAGCTTCACTTCCCATCCAGCTCCCTGCTTGTGGCCTGGGAAAGCAGTCGAGGATGGCATTGGGATCCTGCACCTGTGTGGGAGACCAGGAGGAGGTTCCTGGCTCCTGGCTCCTGGCTCCGGATCGGCACAGCACCGGCCATTGCGCTCACTTGGGGAGTGAATCATTGGGCAGAAGATCTTCCTCTCTGTCTCTCCTCCTCTCTGTATATCTGACTTTGTATTAAAAATGAATAAATCTTAAAAAAATTCGTAGAACCGAACTTGGGCCTTCTCAGGTGAATCTTATCAAGAGAATAGTCAAATGGCAAGAAGGTGGTGGGTGGTGTTGCAAGTAGACCCTGGGTCTGGAGTCTAACATAAGGGGTGTGTGTGTGTGTGTGCTGGTGCACGCACATGCTTGCTAGTTAAGGAGGTACAATCATTTCCTTGTGACCTCTCCCTTTTTGTAAACTCGATCCCACCAACTTGTGCTCCCTTTAACCTCTCCAGATGCAGCCCAGGACCCCTGCTGTCTTCTCTTGAATTCACTGAAATGAGGTTGGAATTTTCTAGAAGCCTCAGGAGTCGCCAGGGACCTTTGTCCTGTGACTGACACACAAGATGTGGGCAGAGCAGCAGTTGTTGCAATGATCTCTCGCCATGCGTATAAGAAACCATTGCAAAACTGAGTGATTTAAAAGAACAGTGGTGCTAGATTTACTCGTGAATACACCGTTTGGACGGTGTTTCTCATTGATGGGTTTTCTCAATTTGCCTCTGCATCAACTGGGGTGGCTGGAAGCTAGAAGTTGCACTGTCTGAAGGTCTGCTCACTAGCGTGACTGGCCCTTGACCTTGGCCACTGGCTGAGACTTGAGTTGGACTTGTGGATGAGAACGCCTAAACGTGATCTCTCCAAGTGGCTGTATGGCTTCCTCACTACACTGCAGCAGGGTTCCAAGAATGCAAGTCGCAAGGAGGAGACCCAGGTGGAAAATACTGCAGCTTTTCTACCCCAGCTCTGGGAGTCACTCAGCATGGCTTCCATCATACCTTCTTGGCTAGAACCCAGTCCTGAAGGCTGCAGAAGGATCCCGGCTCTGACCATTGGTGGCAGAAGTGTCAACGATGCTGTAGCCTGCTTCAAAGCCACCACAGTGGCTCCCACTGGCCCTGGGACTAATCATACCGCTTGCCACTCAGCAGGACCTCTGAAAGCCAGGGGAGAGAGAGAGAGAGAGGAGCAAGTGAGCAAGAACTGGTTCTTCCACAAATCAAGGCTACAACAAGACTCAGGAGGACAATTTGGTACATCTTCATATGCAGAATTAAAGGTTTCTTGAGAGCATCATTTGGTGGCAGGTGACAGAGATCTACACCAAGACCAAGGTGAATTCCTTTCTTGCACATTGATCTGGAGGTGAGCAGTGGGTGGGCTGATTGCTACAACCCCATGCCAGCCCCTACCTAGGCTCTTCCTATTCCACTGCTCTGCCACGTATAGCTTGTCTTTTCCAGGCTGTTTCATGGTCAAAGACAAAGGCTCCAGCTGCAGTCAGCCTTAAGTCCATGTTGTGGACAGAGGGAAGAGGAAAGGACCAAGGAGCAGGAGCAGCAGCAGGAGCAGAAGATGCCCATGGCAGTCACATGTCACTTACTACGTTCAGAGAACTGCATTATTAGGTGACTTCATCATTGTGCAAATGCAGTGTCCTTATGGAAAACCAAGATGGCTATGACCTCATTAGGAAAAACAACCTAATGGCAACACTGTCATATACACAGTTCCTCAGGACCTGAAATATCATTCAGCACATGGCTGTTTCGTAAGGTTGGGGTGGGGGGCCCAGAACTGTCATGTGACACTTCTGATGGTATGTCATTGTCCAGAACCTCTCCATACAGTCACTCCTAACTGTGAGAGGCCGGCAATGTAGTCTGTTCTGGGTGGCCATGTGCCCCACTACAATTGTGATTCTCTTAGTATGAAAAATGAAAATAAAGGATGCTACAGGTCAAGAAGTGGACTCTGACAAATTTGTTAATTAAGCAATTTTATGTATAGACAGATTTACTCACTAATTTATCTCTTGTGGTCAGACTAAAATGAGGAGCTGCAAAATGTTTTCTCCTTTCAGGAGTCCTTTGCCCTGTGTCTGTTCCCTTTGGCAATTTCTCAAGTCAGGCAATGTGTTTCTGTGTTGGGGATGGGGGTGAGTGGCTTAGCGGAGTGTTGTGGATTGAAAGGTTTACAAATTCCTGTATAAAGAGAACTCTGTTTGTGGTAAATAGGAAAGCTACCCCACACTTTATTTGGTTTTAGATTTCAGCTGATGGCAGCTATATGTGTGTATTACAAAAATATCCAGGGGGAAGGGTCAGGACCAGCCATGGGTGTTGTTAAAATTTCCATATAAGGTTGCTGTTTACTTTGGTAAGAGCTTATGGAAGCTGGCATGGGGATTTCTATTTATGCCAGTGGTATTCTGGCCCCTCTAACAGACTCATACCCTAGACAGCTGCCCAGCGGGCCTGCTTGGTCACCGCTGTGTTTGAGGACACTTGGAAGGACTTTACAATTGAAAGTTATCTTTGGTCTGATGATGGTTCCCAACAGGTGCAGTCTACCTCCATATATGGTAACAACTCTAGTAATTGTAGAAGGCATTTAATTTTGTTTGATAGGACTCCTAGGACAAAGTATAATATAGCTTGGGCATCCTTGGTCTGAAAATCCAAAATCTGGAACTTTTGGCATGCCAACATGATCTCATGAGTGGAAAATTCCACACCTGACTCTGTATGGCTAGTTGTATTCAAAATGTAGGTGAATGGAAAAAATGTATAAAATTACTTTCAAGTTGAGATATATTTGAAATATGAGTGAGTTTTATGTTTAGGCATGGGTCCTATTCCCCAAGAACTTCTCATGAATTTTTAAAATATTACAACATCTGAAAAAATTCCAAATATAAAAAAAAATACCCTCTGGTTTCAGGCATTTAGATAATGGTCATTCAGCCTGTATCATGGATTGGGTACTTCTCTTTTTCTTAAAGATAAATTTATTTTCATTGGAAAAGCAAATTTACAGAGAGAAGGAAAGACAGAGATAAAGATCTTTCATCCACTAGTTCACTTCCCAAGTGACCATAACGGTGAGAGCTGGACTGATCCAAAGCCAGGATCCAGGAGCCCTTTCCGGATCTCCTATGGGGGTAAAGGGTCCCAAGGCTTTGGGCCATCATCTACTACTTTCCCAGACCACAAGCAGAGAGAGAAACTGGATAGGAAGTGGAGCAGCCTGTATTTGAACCTGCACTAGTACGGGATGCTGCAATTGAAGGTGGGGGATTGGCCAGTTGAGTCAACGTACCGGCTTGACTGGGTACCTTTAAGTAACAGGAAGTCTTTGTTGCCCAGTTCTAGAAGCAAGACATTCAAGATCAAGGTTTTGATAGGACCACGTTGCCTCTGCAGGTGATGGGAAGGATGTATTCTAGATTTCTCTCTAAGCATCTGGTCATATCCCTGGCTTGTGGCCAAATGGCTCCAATTTTCCCTGTCAAGATTTCCCCTTTTTCTGAGGACAGCAGGCATACCAGATTAGAGATCTACCTGGCCAGTACAGCTTCCTTTTTAAAAAATTAATTACACCTGCGATGACTGTAGCTCCAACTAAAGTTACATTTTGAGGTACTGGGGAGTAAGAATTTGGGGGTCAGTGCCATGGCTCCCTTGGATTAAGCCACAACCTGAGATTCTGGCATCCCATGCCAGCAGTAGTTTGCTCCAGGCTTTTACACTCCCTGCTAAAAAGCCTGGGAAGGCAGCTGAAGACGGCCTGAGTGCTGGGGCCCTTGCCACCTACATGGGAGATCCAGATTGAGTTCCCTGGCTTTAGCATGGCCCAGCCTTGGCCAATTCCTGGCTGGTGAATTCAGCACTCATTGACATCATGGTCCTTCCAGTCTTTTTGGTCTTTTTGTTCTTTTTGTTCTTCTGTGCTCAGTATCAATGTCAGTGTTGGTTCTTTGCTTTGCCTCTTGGTCACAGGAGGGCTTCATTGGCTCCAGGCATCACATTCCAGCCAAAGTGCAAATGTTTGGCAAAAAGCATGTTCCTTCCTTGAGTCTTTTTCTTTAGAAAAAAAAAAAGCCTAAAAAAATGTATTTCTTGGAAGTAGGGGTGGGTGGGGACCGGGAGAGAGAGAGAATGAATTTCCAGGATGGTCAATCTGGGAGCCAGGAAACCCAGGTCTTCCCCATGAGTGGCAGAAAGTCTGTCACTTGAGTCACTATGAATAGAATCCAGGTACCCCAGTACTGGGTATGGGCCTCTCAACTGGCCTGCTCAATTACCAGGCCGAACACCTGGCCCCTTTGAGGCCTTTTCAAAGAGCCCTTAGCAGGTTTCTTTTCACACCTCATTGGGCTGAGTGGTGTCGCTGGGACCGGAAATAGCGGAAATAGTGTGATTAACTTTTTGTGATTAACTTTGAGTCATCAAACTTCACTCACTGGAGATGGGCAGGGAGTTCTTGGTGAGTGCAGCAACGCCCTTTTCCTGAATACAGCTGGAGTGAGCTTGGCAGGGAAGGAGCCATGACGGTAGGCTTTACCGGGAAGGTGACTCACCCAGTCTGCTACCCAGACTGCGGTTCAAATGGAAGGATGGCAGGTTCTCCTTGGTCAAAACGGGTGTTGGGTGGAATGAGGACAACGGACAGGGGGGAATGCCATGTAGAACCGTCAGTCAATACCTTCTTAGAATAACAGTTCTCATCAGGCACTGGGTCTGACTTTAAGCTGACAAATGATTTTCCTTCACAATAAAAGTACAAACAGAATCCTAATTAATGAATTTGCCAATAGCTGTTGCCTATTTTATGGGCTTTAGCCCGGATTCAGTCTGTGGACAGGATGAGTGAGTGCATGTGTGCAGCTGGGGCCATAAATCAGCCAGGGCCCTGGACAAGGGCAGCCTGCTCAGGCTCCTCCTCCGAGCTGGCCTTTCCCAAGGGAGCCCTGGCTTGCCCTGACAGCCTCAAGAGCCCGGAGAGTCACCATAGCTGTGACAGCCCTGGGCCCCATGGGACATGTGGCCTCTGGGACAGCCCCGTGACAGCATGGCTGAGCCAGCACACTGTGGCTGCAGGGGCTAACATTTTTCTCAAGAGACCGTTAGCCTGTCCCCTGCACAGGTGTTTTTTGTTGTTTTCCCTTTCCTGTTTCTACTCAGAGACAGTCCATGCTCCCTTCAGTAATCTACGTGGTCTGCAGGCAATGCCTGGAACTGTTTATTTGGGTTGGGGACGGCAGTGTGTCTGCATCTTTCGTTTCCCAGCCAGGAGGCGGGCCAAAGACAGGTGAAGCCCTCAGAGGCTTGAGGGTTTTGCCCCGGGCTGGTCAGAAGGACAGCAGGAGAGAAGGAATTCTGGGTTATCTCTTTGCTTTCCTGGGAGGCCAGCAGAGGCGGGGGAGGGGGTGGTATGGTGAGGCCCACAGTCACAGCGTGTACATGGCAGCTTGTGACAAGACCTCAGGCCAACAGATGTCAGATAGCAAAGTGAGCATGAGCTAGACATGGGGAAAGATTTGCTGAAGTCAGAGGGAGCTGGGTCACCTGCACACAGAATGAATTTTCCCAAGGATTCTGATGCAATCACCTGCCTCCCACAGGGCCTCTGTCATCATCCCCCCAATGACAAGACAACTAATAAGCCCTTACATGTGGGGAGACAGTGGAGTATCTTCCCTGTCCATAGCCTTCTTAACCCCATTGTCTTCCATTTGCCCTGTTTGCCAACTATTGTTAATGATTAATAATTTGTTGAGCATTAACTGAGCTTTTTTTTTCTTTTCTTCTTCTTCTTCTTCTTTTTTTGTTTCAGGCCACATTTTCCTGGCCATTTGCTGCAATTCTTCACAACCGACTCCTTGCCTTCCCACCACATCAATAAATTAGTTTCCTTTACTGGGTCCTTGATGTGGCTGAGAAAGCCTGGTATTCCATTCACAATAATTGGCCCTTTGGCCTGTTTCTATCTCCCCAGGGGTGAGACCAGTGGTGCAGGTGGGCGTTTAGTGGGGTAGCCTCTGGGGGTACCCTTGCTGTGATCTCCTTCAGGCAGCATGCTTCTCATTCCCAGGGTTGAGTAGAGTCCCCATCTCTGTCTACATGGTGCCATTTAAACACTTTATTTCCTTTCACATCTTAGAACTCCTATCGCTCAGTCCACTCCACTTCCAACAGTAAGATTTCCAAGTCCCCTTTTTTTTGTCTTTTGTGACATGTGTCGCAAGGGCCCTCATCAATGGCATTTCCTCTTTGCTTTCAGTTTCTCTTGGCTAGACGCTTCTGTGTCCCACAATGCCCTGTGACTCCCGTGATCTCATGTCTTCTTGATTGGTCTTTCTGGCAGTGTGTGTGTCAGCGAGCTAGCAGTTTGCACTTGGAATTCCTGTTTCTTCATCTTCAAATACTAGATGGAAGGATGGCATGTGATCATCCATGCCGAGTTATCTAAGATGGGTCTGGCACAAAACAGGGACTAACAGTCTACCACTTCCACTCGTGGCTGTCCACTCCCAAGGCCCACAACCTGCATCTCCTTGCTTGTGGGATTTCTTTAACCACCAAAGCCTTCTCTCTCTCTTTTTCTTTCATTTTAAAGATTTATTTCTTTTTATTGGAAAGACAGATTAATAGAAGGAGAGATAGAGAAAAAGATCTTTCATCTTCTAGTTCACTTCTCACATGGCAACAGCTGGAGCTGAGCTGACCCAAAGCCATGAGCTAGGAGCATCTTCCGAGTCGTCTACGTGGGTGCAGGGTCCCAAGACTTTGGGCCATTTTCTGCTGCTTTCCCAGGCCACAAGTAGGGAGCTGGATGGAAAGCAGAGCAGTTGAGACACAAACCAGCACCCATATGGGATTCTGGTGTTGGCAGGGGGAAGATTAGCCAATTGTGCCAGGCCCAAGGTTTTCTCTTTTTGTGTGGATAGCAACTTTGGAGTGTCAAGGAATATGTGATCTGCAGGAAGAGCCCACACGGAAGGATGAGTAGGAGTCAGCATATAAATACTCATCCCCCCTGATCCTCAGATGGACTAACCCTAAGGTGAACTTTCCCAGAGTGCCCCAGCACGATAAGCTTCATTTGGCTCCCAGCACTAACTGATTTATAAACCACCCCACACCTCCCCCTTAATTGCTTCCTTCTCTTCTTTGTCTCACCTCCCCTGCTCCCTTTCAGGGTTTCTGGAGATCAGCTTCCCATAAGCCACTATCCCACACGAGTCATTGTCTTAGAGCCTGCATTTGAAGAAACCCAAACTGGGAATGTTTTCTCCAGCCATTCTCCCAACCTCTACTAATCATTTCCAAGTTGTTTTCTGGGCTACCTGGGCTTACAGCAAACTTGATGTGGATAAAATTTCACTTCCTCTCTTCCCATTTGCTCATGGTTGGATATGGTTTGAGCATGTCTCCCAAGGTTAATATGCTGGATACCTGTGCATTCCCCCCAGTGTGAAGCCATCCACAATGAGGTTCTCAGCAACAAACCCTTGAGCCTCCAGAAATATAAGCAAAATAAAGCCTCTTTTCTTTATAAAGTACCCAGCCTCAGGTTCTTTGTTATAGTAACAGAAAACTGACTAATCTACCACTAAACCAGCCCATTCTCCAGTCTTTCCCACATGTCTCAGTCATCATATCATCTCTCTTTAGTCTTTCACTGCAGAAGCATGGGCAATATTCCAGCATCTTCAGTTAATATTGGCAGTGAATATTTACTAAGCTTCTTTAGCAGATCTATGTTGCCCCTCGGCCAGGACTGTTGCTGCTTAGTGGTCTTCCTTGTCTCATTCCCCCATGTTCTCTTCACCTCACATCCCACTTACTGGCCCCTTCCCACTGGAGTCTCCCAGAATGCATTTCTTTACATTCTTCATCTGACTTCTCATCTTTGCTGCCAACCCATCCATGGCTCCTCATTGACTGTTGGGTAAACTTCAGCTTCACAGCTAGATAGGGAAGGCTTTTTACTTCTTTAGTGGCAGGGAATCAAGTACTTGAACCAACATCCAACACAAAACTTATTTACAGTACAGTTTTGAGCATCTCATGTAATATTTTAGATATTTATACCCAAATGTTGACAACATAATCCATGTGGAATATGAGATGATTGTGTGGCTGATCAGGAGCTGTGATTGCTGGCCTTACCCCAGACCACCAGAGAAGATTGCACTCCATATCACTAGCCTAGGAAAAGATGAAGATTCTAAATTCAAAGTATAGCATATGCATTATGTGCAGCATGTTAAGCTTCTACTGAAGATGCGCATATCCCAGCTCTCAGTTCAGCTCTGACTAATGTGCTTGGGAGGCAGCAGATGTTGGTCTAAGTACTTGAGTCTCTGTCACCCACATGAGAGCCCTGGACAGAGTTCCAGACTGCTGGCTTTAGCCTGACTCAGTGCCAACCATTGTAGGTATTTGTGGAGGGAACCAGCAGATGGAAGATCGATCTCTCTGTCTCTTTTCGTCACTCTACCTTTCAAATAAAGAGCCTCTCCTTCCCCTTAAAATTTTAAAGTACAATTTCTACTGGTGGAATATTGCTTTCATATCAATCTCTGTAAAGTCAGAAGTCTTCAGTTGTTGGTGGCGCCATAGGCAGAACACCATCAGAAAGCCAAAACAACGAGGAATCTAATTTCTGTGGGAAGTGTTGGATGTCTGATTAAGTCCTGTCTGAGGAGGACTCATGAACAGGAATTCCAGATATAGAAGAAAAACCAAAAATAGTCTGGGTAGCATGAATTTTTCACAGAAAAACTCTAAGCCTTTGAGGCCCTAAAAAAGACCAGTGAGGATAGAATATGGTGGATAGCAAGTGCTGTAAAGAGAGATGGGGCTGGGATGCCCATCAAGGGCCAGATGACTCAGGGTCCTGGAGGCTGTGGTAGTCGGGTTTCTGTTGTAACAATGCTGCTTGACAAACAGTCCTCAAACTCAGGGGCTTGTGAGGACATTCAAGCCCACTTGCAGGTGTTTGGGCAGCCCATAGTTCAGTGGGCCTCAGTGGCAGCTCTCTAACATTTCTCTCATTCTGGGACCAAGACAGATAGAGAAGCAGCTGCCTGGGGTGGTCTTTTCTTACTGGCAAGGGGCGGGGGGGGGTGTTAACCCAAGGAAGCAATCAGAAACAGTGTCTCTTAGAGGCCAAGGTTAGTAACCAGTACACTGGTTCACATCCTGTTGGTCAAAATCATGAAGCCAGACCCCAAGTCAGAGGAACAAGGAAACCACCTCTCCCTCATCTACTAGGAGGTGGGCATTCAGATGGCAAATGATGTGTCTGAGGGGTCCCATCTTTAACAAAGGGAAAAGTCGGACACAGAAATCCAATTACCACAGGGACTGTGTTAAGGATTTTGCTTTTTATTCTAACACAGTTGGAAACCTTTGGCTCTTTATGTCTTCTTCCTCTGCTTTTTGTAATTTTTCTAATTTTTAATGATCCAATGAACACCACAGTACATTAGCAATGTAGATTACTGTAGCCACGTGACAAAGCTACAGTCCTTTGTTACTCCTAGTGGCCCCCAATCGAGGCCCTTTCCCAGATGTGACCCCTGTTATTGTTTTGTATGCTACTTCTCTAAGACTTTTTAACAACATATCTTTATGCACACAAATGTGTATGCAGAAATGAATTTTTGGTGTATGTGTTTAAAGATGAATGATAGCCTATGAACATGTCGTTTTGAAGCTGTCTTGGAGAAGGAGTTTGCAATCTGGCTGGGCTGAAGCACCAAGCTGCAAGGTCAATCCAGCATCATCAGACATGAGGCACTGCAGGTCACATCCTGGTGGATTTCAGAAAGAAGAGCGATGATAGTTGGTCATGCGGTCATGCGAAGTGATGACACTGAAAGCCACCAAAAGTTTGGGATGGGATGCTCCTAGTTTTGGGGAAAGTGATTGATTTGGTTATAAATATACAGAGAGTGAGGAGGTTTAGCTAAGGGTTGCAGACAGAGCACTGAATAAAAAAATCGAGCCTCTGGTCATCACCGGTGTTACCCTGGTGTGTCCACAGGGTCTAAGTTCAGGAACCTGGGTAGACATCTCAGTCCCTGGAAGTTCAAGTTCCTTATATGCAGTGGTAATAGTATCTGCGTAGAGCCTACACAGTCTTCCTGTAAATGTGGAACCATCCCTATATTAGTTATAAAGCCTGATACATGTTAATGTTCTGTAAATTGCTGTTCTGCTGTGTGGTCTAGAGAATCATGACAAGGAAAATTCAGTATAGACCCATTTTTTACCAAATAGTTCTGGTCCAAAATTGATGGAAGTCTTGTAGATGCACAGCCTAGTTGGCAGGAGGGCCAGAGAAAGTACCGGGCACCCAGTTAAAGCTGGATTTGAGATGAACAAATGCATATGTATTAGTACGGGTATGTCTCGAATGGACGAAGGCTCAGAAAACATGACTTCCAAGGCAGTGAAGACTTGAGGCTTTGCTGGCAGCGGACCAGATGTCCTGTGTGCATGTGGTCCCAGCTCTGCCGTGGTCATGCTGTGCTGTTGGGCAAACTACTGTCTTAACTTGCTCCAAACTGCATCTAAACGAGGAGGGCAACAGTGGCCCTTCCTTTAGAAAGTGGTGCAGGGAGTCCATGAGAACAGGTGCATAAAGTGCTTAACATGGCTGGCTGTGCAGCACATGCAAAATTAAAGTGAGATATTATTATTCTTTCCAGTGCCAAACCTCTTATGGCCCCAAAGAAACCGTTTATTCAGCAGCAGACGTCTTCATGCTTTGGCGGGTGAGGCTGTGTGTGTGTGTGTGTGTGTGTGTGTGTGTGTGTGTGTGCAAAGATAAAGATGCTGCCGCTTCATCCCCCAGGAGTGGGAACGTGGTGTCCAGTGAGCAGTAGTAGACGAATCCCACTCCCCACTGCATTCAACTCCCACAGTTAATAACCTTGCAAAATGAGGCTTGTGGAGGCATTCTCCCTTCCTCGGCATCTTTGTGGGCAGGTTTTTAATTTGAAGCAGAAGAAAACTCATCAGGTGTTTGAGGCTCCTGGGGGGCAGCTAATGCTTCCTGTCAAATGCTCACTCCAGGGTGCTTTGTTACCCTGCCACCTCCCGAACTCAGAGTCAGCGGCAAATTGCAGGACAAAAAATTCCTATGCTGCAACTTTATTGCATATTCATAGAATTTAGGCCATTAGGCGACGTTAGCTTTTTTCTTTTTCCTTTCTTTATTTCTTTTTTTTTTTTTGAGAAAAAAATTGTTGAAGTATAAGCTACATTTAGAGAAGTACATGTATTCCAAGCATGCAGCTTGCTGCATTTTTGCAAAGCTGAAAAGTACCCAAGCATGACAGCACCCAGGTGGAGACCCAGAGCAGCAGCAGCAGCAGCAGCTCCACCCACCCCCACCTGGAAGTCCCTCTTGCACACTTTCCTACTCATGATTTCCCCCACGGGAAGTGTCCTCACCCTGCGCTTTGTCTTTGGACTTTACTTACATGGAATCTTAGAGTCTGTTGTCTTTGTGTGCTGCCTTGTTTTGCTGAACACTTTAAAAAAAAACTAGGAAAAATTGTGTTTATATATGAGAGAGCGGGGGGAGAGAGAGAGAAACGTTTCCATTCACTGGTTCATTCTTCAAATGTCTCCAATAGCTCCTGTTGAGCTGGGCTGAAGAGGGAGCTGGGGCGCCAGGTACCCTGGGGAGTGGAAGGAACCCAATCATTAGAGCCTGTGCTGCTGCCTCCCAGGGTCTGCGCTAGCCAGAGTCAAGGTCACTCAGCATTGAGGGGCTGAGACACACCCACCAGGTCTGGGGCAGTGGGCAGTCCTGGTTTGTTCTTGTTACTGTGTGATGGCGCGGGTGTGATGAGGTCACCATGTATTTACCCATCTGTTTTTGGGCTTCTGTGCAGGTTCGTGCTGCCGTACTCGTGGTGGTACGCACCTTTTGGACGACACGTGCGACTCCTTTTTGTGCATGTGTACCTAAAAGTGAAAGAAAGCATATATGTAATTTTAGCCTTTGAATAAGACTATCTGGAGAAAGGGAGAGAAGTCACCCATTTTCTGGTTCATTTGCTAAATGGCTACACCAGATGGGGCTGGGCCAGGTGAAAGCCAGAATCCTGGAGCTCTGTTTGGGTCTTCCACGTGGCTGGTATTGGGGCCATTTTAAAGCTGTTTTCTCAGATGCGTTAGCAGAGAACTGGATCTGAAGTAGAGAAGCCAGGACTCAAACTTGTGCTCATGTGGGATTGCTGGTACTGCAAGTAGCAGTTAAACTCCCCACATCGCAACACTGGCCCCTACATGTTCAGCTTTGGTCGATAACATCAAAGCATTTTCTATAACATCATTTTTTCATTCTGAAGGCAGAATGTATCAAACAAAGGAAAAATATTAGGGGTCTTAACAAAGTTCAGGCAAAATCTATATTAAGAGAAAACTGTGTGGATATTAAGATTTTTTTTGCACCAAAATAAAGCTATTTTTAAATTCCATTTTCTATGAATACTTTGATCAAACATTTCTTCTGGATCTTTTTTTATATTCTAACAATGTGAATCAGTGTGAAAGTGGAGCAAAAATGATCATTTTCTATTTTTAATCTGTGTAGTAAAAGGCTTCAGATGTGATTTTTGAAAAGTGATCTCTGTCTGCTTTGTCCTTTTCTCTGGCACATCCTTGTGGAAACAGATGTTGAAAATATAGACGTTGAGCTGCCTTGTGGTGCAGTGGGTTAGCCTACTGCGTGTGATGTTGGCCTCCAATGTCAGGTGCCAGTTTGAGTTCCGGCTGCTCTGCTTCAGATCCAGATTTTTGCTAATACTTCCTGCAAGACAGCACAAGACGGCCCAAGTACTTGGGCCCTGGCCACCCGTACGGAAGGTCCAGAGGGAATTCCAGGCTCCTGGCTTTAGCCTGGCCCTGGCCCAGCCCCAGCTGTTGCAGTCATTTGGGAAGCGAATCAGTGGATAGAAGATCTCTCTGTGTGTCTCTATCATTTTGCCTTCCAAATAAATGAATAAATAAATAAATAATTTCTTTAATTGGAAAGTCAGAATTACAGAGAGAAGGAGAGACAAGATCTTTCATCTGCTGGTTTGCTCCTCAAGTGGCTACAACAGCTGGAGCTAAACCAATCTGAAGCCAGAAGCCAGGAGCTCCTTCTGGGTCTCCCACGCGGGTGCAGGGGCTCAATGCTTTGGGTTGTCCTCAATTGTTTTCCCAGGCCACAGGCAGGGAGCTGGATGGGAAGTGGGGCCGCTGGGATTAGAACCGGTGCCCATATGGGATTTTGGCGTGTGTGAGGTGAGGACTTTAGCAGCTAGGCTACCGTGCTGGGCCCAAGTAAATCTTTATTTATTTTTTTAAAAAAGATTTATTTATTTTTATTACAAAGTCAGATATACAGAGAGGAGGAGAGACAGAGAGGAAGATCCTCCGTCCGATGATTCACTCCCCAAGTGAGCGCAACGGCCCGTGCTGTGCTGATCCGAAGCCGGGAACCAGGAACCTCTTCCGGGTCTCCCACGCTGATGCAGGGTCCCAAGGCTTTGGGCCATCCTCGACTGCTTTCCCAGGCCACAAGCAGGGAGCTGGATGGGAAGTGAAGCTGCTGGGACCAGAACCGGCGCCCATATGGGATCCCGGGGCGTTCAAGGTGAGGACTTTAGCCGCTAGGCCATACTGCCGGGGCCCGAAGTAAATCTTTTAAAAAGTACATCCTCGTCAGAGGATGGAAATCAGAACAAATTGGAGAGTTCTCCTGGCCAAGCTTTGTACGTTTCTGGGTCGGTGGATGCACTAAGTTGGACTTTGTGAACAAATAGACCCTGGAAAGATGTTCTCAACCCTGGAGCAACAAAGCCAACAACTTCTTAGAACTATGAAAACCACTCCAGTAACACCCCCAGAACACTCTTCCCCACATTGGAATCTCTAAGGTGTCATCAGAGGACACTCCTCATCTCTAGGTGCTGAGGTAGTTTGACAGCAAGGAGAGGTCCCTCTCCTATGTACACAGAAAAACAAAAACAAAAACAAAAAACCAAACATTTGTCCCACCCACCTTCCTCCATATCCGACCCTCCGTGCTCTAAGCAGAGGCCCACATGAGCGTGCATCCTTCTCAACTATGGGAACAATATTAAAAAGAGAATCTTTACAAATCTAAAAAATAAAGAGCTTTGACATTACCTTATTCCAGTTTGTGCTGCTAAAACAGAAAAAAAAAAAAAAAACATAAGGAAGGAGGTTTATGTTGGCTCATGGTTCTGGAAGTTCAAGGTCATGATGCCCTCATCTGTTTGGCCTCTGGCGATGGCCTTGTGCAGCTTCACCTCTCACTGGAAAGCATGCAGAAGCGCAAGCAAGCAAATACGGAAGAGGAAAGGGAGGGCTGAACTCCTGTGGTAACGAATGTATTGTCGCTCGGATGGCATTCGTCTGTTTGCGAGGACTCTGAGCCCATGACCCGACAGCTCCCAATGCTGTCACACTGAGGAGCAAGCCTCGTGATGAATTTCCATGGGGATGACTTGTGTTCAAACCGAGGCAAAGGAACTCACGTCCCCCTGGCGATCTCATCAGGAGTGCAGATTCTGATGCAGTGGATCTTGCTGGAACCTGACATTGTGTTGAAGTTCCTATGTGAAACTCATGCTGCTGGTCCAAAGAGCATGCTCAGAGCAGCCAGGCCACCCACGGAGAGGGGCTCACTGTCAGGTTCATGATGTACCATCTGTCCTGCACCTGCTCGGTTAGCTGCCAGCGCATGCCTGGTGCATCTACCTGCAGGCAGTAGGAGCAGAACTGGAGAAGAGCTTGCAGCAGCAGTGTCGAGTAACCACAAAGCAGGGAAAGCCCTGGGCTGTAGCATCAGCAGGGACCACCCTGTGGCCTGGCTTGGTTTTTGTAGTTGGGCACTCCCTCGCAGAACACTCACCACCCTGAGGTTGAGTCTCTTTTCCTCTGTGACATACTTGAATAGTGTGCTCGTGCTGTAGGTTTGGCGTGGGCCATGCCTGTTGGAGGCCAGGCACACACATGGGGCTGCTGGTAAATGCCAGGGATCATTACTCCTGAGGCAACTGCAGATAACCCTTGTGAGTAAGTGGGACAAAAATCCCTAGGACCATGCAAGTCTCGGGGCCCATGAGCAGAGAGCTGTGGTTTACCTCAAGGAGCCGCAGTCCTGTAATGCAGTCCTGGATTCTTCCAGTCAATCTAAGAATCACCCTAGGTGGGGTGTAAGATATTGTGGGGAGACAGAGGAGGGGCAAGGAGGGAATCCGAGAAGGCATTCAGAGGAAAGGAACCTGGATTTTGAAGGGGGAGCAGAAGCCTGTCAGACAGATGGGGCTAAGGGTCAAGGCAATGACTGTGCCATTTCAAAAGTAGCATGTGCAAAGACACAGAGTCAGAGTGGTCTGACTGTGGACTGTTAAATTCAGAGGCCTGGGAGGTGAGCCACGTGATGGAGGTAGGCTGGGTGCTGGGGTGAGAGGGTACCAAGGACCTCGGATCAACCCTTCAGCAAGCCTGCCAATATAAACAGGTCCCCCAGCCATCCTCCTTGAGGAAGATCTCCACCTTCCACTTCTAGTGGAACAGGAGTCATGTCCTGTGATGGAATGCTCTCAACAATCTAAGGTGATATACCTTCTAGAAGGGACCCCAAGGTTGCCTTTAGAACTTGGTGCTTTGGGCCCTGCGCGATAGCCTAGCAGCTCAAGTCCTCACCTTGCACATGCTGAGATCCCATATGGGCACAAGTTCTAATCGCAGTAGTCCCGTTTCCCATCCAGCTCCCTGCCTGTGGCCTGGGAAAGCAGTCGAGGACAGCCCAAAGCCTTGGGGCCCCTGTACCTGTGTGGGAGACCCAGAAGGAGCTCCTGGCTCCTGGCTTCAGATTGGCTCAGCTACAGCCATTGCGGCTGCTTGGAGAGTAAACCATGGGACGGAAGACCTTTATCTTTGTCTCTCCTTCTCTCTGTATATCTGCCTTTCCAATAAAAATAAATATTTAAAAAAAAAAAAAACCTCGGCACTCTGAGGTCGGCATTGTAGTATAGCAAGTAAAGCCGCCACCTGCTGCGTCGTTGTCCTGTGTAGGCGCCAATTTGAGGCTCCACTTCTGATCACCCAGCTCCCTTGTTAATATATCTGGGAAAGCGGTGGAAGATGGTCCAAGTGCTTGGGCCCCTGCACCCATGTGGGAGACCTGGAAGAAGTACCTGGCATTTGAACAGCCCAACTCTGACTGTTGCAGCCATTTAGGGGTGTCAATTAGTGATAGAAAATCTCTCTCTCTCTCTCTCATTCTCTCTCTGTAGCTCTGCCTTTTAAACAAATAAATCTTAAGAAAAAAAAAAAGAATCCAGGGGCTCAGGGAGGGGGTGACACAGTCATTTCTTTACACGACTCCAAGTCACAGGTGGGCTTGAGCAACTCCTGCCACCACACTCTCACTTGTCCACTCCAGTGGCACATGTGGCCCACTGGGATGCCCCAGGCTTGAGCCCAGCACGTGACTCTGGGATGCCCCTTGGGGAACAGTGACAGCCTCCTGGGGTGCTGGGCCCAAGCAGAAGAGCATCCCATCTGCCCTGGGGCCACTTCTTCTGCCAAGCAGCGTGCTGGCACACAGCTGAGGACACTGTTGCCTTTGGCTCCTGAAGGTGGCTCTGGGCCAAGGCATTGTGTCCAACCAACCCTTGCTGGAGAGCGAGCCACTGTGGGGTGAGCAGGGCCCCTGGGCCAGGCCCCCTCCTTCAGCATCCTGAGTTTCAGCCAAATCAAGCCTCCTTGCCTAGCCTGGGGCCTCAGGACACGGGGCAGTGGGGCAGGGGGTGTTGGCAGAGCCCTGTGTTCTGGGGTTCTGCACAGGCAAGAGGTTGCCTGCAAACCACAATCCTCTAACACGCCCCAGGCGGGCTGGCTGTGAGAGAAGCAGGGTGGAGGCCCACGTCCACTTTTGCCTTTACCAGCTCCCTTCCCTGCCCATCCCCACCCTTGCTCTTCCTCCTGCCCAGCTTTCAAAGCCACAGCCTCTCAACCCTTCTGCCACTGAGGCCAGTGGAGGCTTTAGAAAGCTGCTGGGAATGGTCAGAGGTCGAGGCATGGACTGGGATCAGCTGTCCTGTGGGACTGTGGAGAGGAGGCGCAAGTTCAAGTTCCCTCCTGTCTGAGAAGACCAGGAGTTCAGCCACAGTGCTGTGGGAAGGGAAGGCAGCTGTGCTTGGGTCGCTGGCAAAGGGGGGGGGCAGGGAAGGAGGGGGGACTTTTTCTTCCAGGCCTCTCCCTGCCTGGCACAATCTTTTCCCTGCCAGGGGCTCTTGATTAAGGGCCCTTTCCCTCCCCCATTTCCACCAGCTTCGCTCCCCTCCCCCAGCCATTAGCCGGGAAGCGGTGTTGTGTTAATGTCCCTTCCTCATTCTGAGCAGGCCAGTGGTGTCCCTGCCAGGTTCCTTCCCCTCTCCTAATGATTTGTCCTGGCAGTAGAAATATTACAGTGATGATTTCACATACAATTTCATTTGCCTTTTTTTAAAAATCCCTTGCAGAAGGGGCTAAGGAATGAATGGGTCTTTGAGAGAGATCAAAGCTGGATGTGGCAAAGCACAAATAATAATCATAGCTAACATTGCTTGGGAACTTCGCATGTGCCCAAGGCTCCCAGGTGTGACCACCCTTTGAGGTGGGCACTGCAACGTTCCCATGACTGAGACAAAAGGACCAAGTTGTGGTCCATGGTCATCCAGACCCAAGCACGGGGCATCAAGTTTAGAAGATAGGGTGACATTATGCTAGTGTCCCTGGCTATGCCACCTTGTGAAAATATTGGCAGTACACTGGAGTGGGAATCCAGGAAACTGGACTGACTTAGCTCTCAGGCCCCCCAGCTGCTGAAGCCAAGTCCAAATTGCTGGGGAGGCCTATGGATTCCTCGGGGTTGCTGGGTGGGGATGAGGCATGGTCAGTGACACTTCTCAAGTTATCTTTGTGTGGCTCATAAGCCGTGGCTATGGGAGGGAGCCTGCTCCACATTATTCCACTGCCTGAAAGGTCATTTGTTTCTTTCTCCCTTTTTTTTTCTTTCCTTTTTTTTGGGGGGGGTTCCATTTCCCCAACCCCTTTCTTTCACAAGGTAATGTTTGTTAAGCACTTTCTGTGTATTGCAGGGCTTTACATAAAATGTCTACTCCTCATGGCAGTGTATTAGTAGTCCCTTTGAGAGATGGAGAGATGAGGCCACTTGGAAGATGAGGCAACTGTCACTGCCTTGGCTCAAGGCCACACAGGGAGTGAACATGCTCTGATCCAGAGCTGTGCCAGTGCCAAAGCCCCGGCTGTTGTCTGCTCTCCTCTAGGTCATTTACAGGCCCGCCCTCCTTCTGTGATGTCACATGTGTGGAATGGCAGCCCGAGATGATAGTTTCCTACAGGAAGTTACCTGGCTAGTGTGTTTTGTCTCAAGGAACAGAGGAGGAAGCATGTTAAAAGCTGTAGCTGGGCAACAGCAGTTGAGACACTTTGAAAATGCTCTATGGGTATTGAGCAAGAAGCCAGCAGAGTGAGTGGACTTGGTCTATTTGTCCATCTCCATGGCCATCCACCCGTCTATCTCCCCATCTATTGACCCATCAATCTATCCACCACCCATCTAGCCATCACTATCTACTGATTCACCTGTCCCCGATCTTGGAGGAGAGACCAACAATTCTGGGTATCCTTTTGGTTTGCCTGCTTGATAAGTGTATGTCACCTATTCTGGGTATGATCTCAACATTCCTCTAAGACCTCTTAACAAGAAATTATTATGCAAGGAAGCTCCAGGCCCCATTCATGAGGCAACCGGTTCTCCCTGCCCCTGCCCCTCTGCAGGCAGAAGTGAGGCCCAATGGAGCACAGTAGGAATGGTATGAGCAGCAAACTTCCATCTCACGGCCAGTCCTGAAGTTGGAAAACTTGGAAGGGGAAGAGGGCTTGTTGAGCTGCTAAGGTCTCTGTGAGAAGTTCCTCTTCTACTGGGCATAGGACTCAGGCTGAGGAAAGTACCATTTTGCCCTCTTCCTGCCACTCCCACATGTATGCAGCAAACGGGCATTTAGGATGTGATGGCTGGAAGGGAGACAAGTAGGAAGTTGATCTGTTTAGAAATTTCATTTGGCTTTTGTGGCTGTGGTTTAATTGCATTGATCAGATTTTCTGTGATCAGAAAGATTGCTCAGGGCATTTGGGAGATGTGTCCTTTAGAATTTCCTCCAAGAAGAAATTGATTCCCTTGATCTCTTTCTAAATCTGGTTCAGTCTTCATGTGGCACCAGATTCTGCACCTGTGAATTTATTATTATTTTTTTTAATGTTTTCAATGAATTTCTCTGAAAGGCAGATTGATGAGGGAATAGAGAGTATGCTCATGTGGGTCTCCAACTTGGCAGAGCCCTTAGACTTGTGCCATTACCTACTGCCTTCCAGGGTGTGCGTTAGCAGGAAACTGAATTGGAAGCTGAGGCTGCATTTGAACCCAGGCACTCTGCCATGAGACGCTGGTGTCCCAGTAGACACCTAAATTACTGTGCCAAGTATCTGCCCTGTGTAAGCTAAACTTGGTTCTTTTCCTTTCCTAACATCTTTCCCACACCACTGGCCCCTTGATTCTTTTCAAGAGCCTTCCGAGGCTGTTGCAGTTTTGTCCGTTATTTCCCCAAGAGTGTTGCTCAAGAGTGAAACCTTTTTAGTGGCACTGGTGTGATTTGGTTTAGCAAATATTTGCCAGCTTGGTCTGTGCCAGGCACCAGCCAATGCCCAGCATGCAAAAGCAGGCTTACAGCCAGCGGCCTGGGTTCCAAGGCCAGCAATCGCCTTACTGGTAAGCAGCCAGGGCCCGGAGAGTTTCTATTCTTTAGTCTCACCTAAGAAGTCTGCCTCATGTGTATCTCCCATGTGTACTGACACATTGAGGCATCATAAGACTTCATTTGGGTCTACTGGTTGCCCATCTTTCAGATGATAAAACCAAGGCCTTGAGAGTTTCCTTTGTAGTCCGGTTCACCCAGCTGGTACAGCAGAGTTGAGATCTGCACTCTAGTGGGTTGTATAGCCAACTCCCTATTTCTCCTGTATTCCTCTGACTCGCTGAAACCAGAGCCTCAGTTTCCCCAGCTGTGAAATGGTCACAATTGTCTAGGCAATCTTAAAAGAATGTGCTCTGAGTGCAATGAAGGTTTCAGAAGAAGCTATTGACTGTTTTTTCCCGTTTTTTTTTTTTTTTTAAGATTTATTTTTATTGGAAAGGCATATCAGATTTACAGAAAGAATTCCATCTGCTGGTTCACTCCCCAAATGATCGCAATGGCCAGAGCTGAGCCGATGCCAGGAACCAGGAGCCAGGGACGACTTCTGGGTCTCCCACATGGGTGCAGGGTTCCAAGGCTTTGGGGCATCCTCCACTGCTTTCCCAGGCCACAAGCAGGGAGCTGGATGGGAAGTGGAGCAGCTGGGACGTGACTCCATGTCTAGATTGGAATCTCGGTGCTTTGCAAGGGGGAGGACTAGCCAATTTAACCATTACACTGGTCCCTGAATGTTTTCTTATTGATCATGAAGTAGGGTCTGGAGGGCTGATTAGTGTTGGGGAAGAGTCGCCCAGTCCTGCAAGCTGATGGCAACCTCAGGAAACCCGTTGGCGAGCCCATACTTAGAATCTCCGCAATGGGCAGTGCCTGCTGACCCCTCTCCAGCGCTGCCAGCCTCCCTATCCCAGCACCTGTAACTGGGCTTTGACTTGTCCACTTTGGTTCCTGAAAGTTCCATGCAGGTGTCTTGGGGAGGGGGAGAGTCACATATCTCACAAAGTATTAGCAATCCCATCCTGATACACAGTGGAAACTGAGGCCTGGAAAGAGGATCAAACTTGCCCAAGGTCACAAAGGGGGTTAACAGCAGGGCTGGGATGACCAGACAGCTGCCGGAACTTTCCCTACGGAGCCTGGAAATGATTGACTAAGTTGACTTTTCTAACAGGAAAATGCAAGGTCCTTGGGAAGGAAAGCAAAGAAGTTCCTACAGGAGGGTGGGGGAGGGGAGGGAAAGGAAGCCAGCCAGGTGGGGTTGGGGGACAGGGTGGGGGAGCTCAGGCAGTGCCCCAGGAAAACCAGTGAATTACCTAGCTGACATAATCAAGGGAGGCCCCCTGAGCTGGCCAGGCAGCCCAGGGTGCGCAGCTGCAGTTGCAGGAGTCTGGCGCTGGGATCTGTCACATAGATTGGCTTGCTGGGTTCCCAAAGCGCTCATGCTGGCCCAGCCTCCCCCTGTGACAGAGGAGCACCTGAGGCCGCTCCTTTGCACCAAGCTTCTCCCTGCACAAGTCTCCCATCCCTGGTGATGCAATGTGGACGGTCCCAGCCCCTCCCCTGTTTCCATTTCTCCAGTTGACCCGGGTCGTCTTTGCCCCCAGCCACCACAGACCCCATGACAAACACACTGGGGCCCAGGCCTGGAAGATGTATTAGTGCCACTCCTGTCACCGCCCGCCGAGCGGGAGGAGAGGCAGCCAAATGCTGTGCTAATTATTCTAGCTTCCAGCAGGGTCTCGGAGGCCCCAGCCATGGTAAATCTTAACTTTCATGCTATGGTGCACCGGGATGCAATTTACTTCAAAGAGAGCATAAATCCCCACTGCGGCGTGTATCAGAGGAGCGTTACATAAAAGTGGCCCATGTGCTTCCCACCCTGGCTGCCTCCTCTCTCCTCTACCCTCCCTCCCCACACCCCCTCCCTCCTTCCCTCCCTCGCTCTGCTCTCTCCTTGTAAGTTTGAAAAAGCCAGCCCGCGGTTGGCTACACATCTCGCACGCAAAAACATTTACACACACGTCGGCTCCCAGCCTTATAAATCACCAGGCTCAGCGACTTGGCAGCAGGAACACAGGCGAGCTCTATTTTTACCAACACAGTCCGCAAGCAGCCCCAGGGGCCCCCCTCCTTTCCTACAGTGACACCTACTGGTGCCAGCTCTGGCCAAAGGCAGCCTTGAACTTTAGACCCATTTCTCAGGCTTTTGCAAGAGCCACTGACCAAGGCCTGGCCCTTCCCCCCAGTGCTCCCCTTCTAACCTCCTGCAACCTTCTGAGGAATTCTCTCAGCCACATATTCTTTCTCGCCACCCCCGGAAGCCCCGCCCTGTGACCACGCCCCCTCCTGTAGACCAGCCATGAAGGCGTGGTAATTGCCTCTCACAGGCCTATGGGTTGTGCAAGCCAGGCCAGCTCTGCTCAGGAGGATGTGAAGGGATGGTGGTAATCAAGGAGAAAGGACTGCCTACCATGTCACATCCCATCTCCCCCAAGCCAGGAGCCTTCTCCCTATGCAACCTCTTGGGTTGGGGAGGGGGAGAGTTGTACAGTTGTGTTTCAAGTAATTACTTCACCGTGAAAGACATCTGTTATCTTCGCTGACACATACAGCCTGGCAGCCACCGTGGTTTCTGCAAAGGGGCTTGTGAATCCTGGCATTGTCGTCACTGCCCTGGCTGGGAAGGCAGGAGGCAGAGTGAAACAGACGCACGTCTGTCCTCTGTCCCCAGGCCTCAGCCCTGTCTTCCTCCCAGCAGCCTCTCCGGAGGCAGCCGTGTGGACTGCCCGGCTAATGGCAGTCTGGAGGGGCTCTGTGGGTTGCTGGCCGAGGACAGGACCCTCTCGGCAGGCGTGGAGCTTTGCAACAGGCCCAGGGCAGCTGGCTGTGCTGCCCACATGTTGGTAATGAGGCTGACCCCTGGCAGTCAGCCAGCAGTGGAAAATGCTCCAGAGTGGAGGGCACCCTGGGGACCCTGGGCAAGTCACAATACCTATGAGCCCTGGGTTCCTCAGCTGGAGGGAAGTTGGGGGGTGGGGACAGAAGGGAGCGGATTCTCTGAGGTCAGACACTTCTGTAGCACCTGTAGGAAGGGCTGTAGCTGACACTGGCTGCAGACTTATCAGATACACTCTTGGGACCACATGGGGAAAAGCAACATCCCAGAACCTCTGGCCGGAGTTTCAGATACTCCAGTGCTTTCTACTGGAGTGCTGCCCTTGACTGGACAGAAGCCCTGGGGCGCAGTAAAGGGCTTATGCTCGCCTGCATTCAGGCTTTGAGTGTAGGTAAAGGGGAACCTTGAGGGGCTCTTAGAACTGCAAAAAGGCAAGGAGAAATTTTGCTCCTGGCCTTCCACGCCCTGACTGGCTTTGTCCTCCTCATCCCCAGCGTGCCCGCCCTGTCCCTGTTGATGGGACACCACCCTTCGTGTTCAAGCCTGGCTGAAATCGAAAGCAGGCTCTGTCCCCAAGTCAGCCCTGTGGTGGCTGTGAAACTCTGTAGCTCCAAGTTCTTTTGCATGTTTCCCGTTGTGGGAAGGTGGTTTCTACGGCTTCCCGTCAAGTCTGAGTGAACTTGTGATTGCTCCAACCAAAATACTACAATAGGAGTGCCCCATGGGCCTTCCAAGACCAGGTTATAGAAGGCCACTTCTACCTCGCTTGGTAGAACATGCATGCTTGGCACTCCCAGCTGCCGTGTATGAGAGCTCGTATGACTGGCTGCCATGCTGTGAGGAAGTCCAATTCATGTGAGGAGACCCTAAGTTTGCATCAGTCAACAGTCCCAGCTGGGTTGGCCTTTGAGCCACTTCAGAGCCAGACGTGGGGAATGAAAGAGCTCCCAAGTTCTCTCCTTCAGCTATTGCGTCATCCCCAGCCATTCACATCTGCCCAGCTGAGGTCCCATTACAGAGCGGGACTAAGCTGCTCCTGCTGGGCTCCATCTGGATTCCTGCCCCCATGGAATCCAGGAGCAGATTCAAGAGGTTGTTTATACTGCTAAGGTTCGGCTAGTTTGTTAAGCAGCAAAAGATAACAGGAATGGCCCCTTAGCCCAGCATCCTGCCTGGCGGCCAGCCTGATGCACTAAGACATGACACCTGTTTTCCATAAAACAAGCAGGAAGTATTCTAGAAGGTTGAGGATGGCACTGGGCCAAAAGATCTGCTGTGTGGGCTGCACGCTTAGCTCCTGGCTACAGAACCTCTGCTCTGGTCTAGAGGAAGGCTTGAGCCCTTGAATGTCTGTTAGCCTAGGTGTTGGGCATGAGATTAGGATTTGGGGCTGTTCAAGTCTCAAGTCATTTCCCACATGGCCCAGATAGTTGAGGTTGAGAGCAGGAATGAAAGATATTGTGGCCATTTTATTTTCCCACTACTTGGTAACCTAGGGACTAAATGGGGTGGCTTTGAACGGGAAGGGCAGGCAGGGAGCCAAAACTAGTGCATGTGAGCAAGCATCCGTCTTTTTGTGGTTTATCTCTGGCAGAGGACAGAAGCGAGATTCCCATCTAGGGCACCAGGAATGTCATCCAGCAGAGTAACACATGAGGTCATGGCTGTTGCTTTGTAGTGAGGGCACATTTGGTTGCTTGTGAGCAGTCATTGTGCTGATCTATCACTTGTGTAATATACAAGGAAATCAGGGCCGCGTTCTGCATTTCCCCGAAAACTTCCTGGGCATTCGGCTGTGGACAATCTCACACTGCCCTTACTTATTTGCTGGAATTTGCGATCCTGGTTAGGTCTGATACGCAGCATCCTCGTCACAAATCCTTGTTAGCTAGAGTTGGAACAATTCTACACTAGAGCGTTCTACTTTGATCAAAAAATTTCCCTGGGCATCTAGATTGATAAGTGGCTGGCTAGGGGTGTGAAAGTAGTAACCCTGAGGTGAAAATAGCAATCTGAAGCTCGTTTTGATTTGCAAATCAATGCCATTTGGCAGTGCTTGTCTTTGAGGTGATAGGTTTTGGCTAAGTGTTAAACTTGACCATGAGCAAAGTTCACCAAGCCACTAAAGTTTGAAGATTTTGAAACAAGGCTGCAGGTAAGAACAATCTCAGTTTTCTTAAGGCGGTGGTGGGAGGAATTGGGGGAGGAAGCTGAGTGACCATGTATGGCCCCACAGCAATAGGCTGCAGACCAAGGTTTGGGCTTGTGCTGCACTGCTGTCCTTTTGGTCCTCCTCTGTCGCGTCCTGGGAGACATCCACCTGTCTCCCAGCTGTCTGGGACTGACTGTCTGCTGGAGCAAGTGACATCACAGTGACCAGAAATCACCTCCCCTTTGTCTCGAGCAGTTATGATGTCATTCTCTCTGGCAGCGAAGCAGGATGTTGGCAGCTGGGACTCCTTCGGGTCCTCCTGAAGTGATAATTGCCTTAGATTTTGTTATAAAGTACAGCTGCTAATTATCTTGTTAAATCGCAGCCATATACTTTTTGGATTTTTTCCTTTGCAACCCATTTAAACATTCTGAGAGATTAAATAAAACCACATACCCTAAACAAAAACAAAAACAACCCAGACACACACACACACAATCTTTTTTTTAACACCCTAAGAATAATTTTTAAAAAATGCAAAAGGCACAGATATGGCATAATTAGATTGCTTCCATTAAAAAGCCATCATTTCAACATCCTCATATAAATATCTGCATCCCATTGCATATTTTAACCAATTGCATAATAAGCCCCCAAGTGAAAAACACAGCAAAACTCATTTCCTGACCACAAAAGGAAAAAGGAGTCACTATGTGCTCAGAGTTCCAAGGAGAACTGGATTACATTCCTTCCACACAGACTGGAGGGAGGTGGAGTTCACTGCTCCAGGGGAGAGAATTATGACAACACTTAACCACTGTGACCCACCCCACTCCGTGCCATTAGCCATTAGAAGCCTGAAGCTCCCCCACTGGGCTTACTGGGAGGAAAGAGAGAGAATCCTGATCTCCTCCACTTGGCCAAGGGTGCTCCACGTGTGCGGGAAAACCCATTCTGGGGTTCAGCATCAACAGGTGAAAAGAATGCCAGGTGGCCCAAGTGTCATAGCCATCACTGATACTTGCCCATTTTCAAGGCTTCTGACTTTCCGAGGTCCTGTTAGAAGTTTACTGAGCAGGGCGGAGGAGGGAGCCCCTTGTGGGCGTGGCCTGGGGGGCCTGCTACATTGGGAGGCCCATTGGCACTGCCTAGACCTTGGCTTGCAACCATGCCAAGTGACTTGGGACTGGGAGCCGGTTTTCCCATCTGTCAAGGGGGGTATTACACTACTTCCTGTCTCTTAAGGCTGGTTGTGAGGACCACACAGAGTCCTATTGGAAAGCACCTAGGCAACTGTAGCACTTAACCTGTGACAGAGCCAAGCAACTGTCAGTGATAGGTTGCAAGGGGACCCACAGATTAGGGAGGCCACCCTTCAATTCTCCCATTTGAGGGGCAACAACTCAGGATGAGGTCATGTTTTCCAGAGTTGAGGCTGTGTCGGGTCTCTGCTCAAGATCACTCCCTTTCTCATCTGCCCTGGGCTGGGTCTACCTTTGACAAGCACATCTTCCTTTAGTGAGCCCATCCCCTGCACTGGCTTCTTCAATAGGAACCATACTCTGGGGGCCAGCATTGTGACTCAACAGGCCTCCTCCACCTGCTAGCACTGGCATCCCGTGGAGTGCCAGCTAGTGTTCCTGCTGCTCCGTTTCTGATCGAGCTCCCTGCCTGTGGCCTGGGAAGGCAGAGGAGGATGGCCTAAAGCTTTGGGACCCTGCACCCGCGTGGGAGACCTAAAGTAAGCTTCTGACTCCTGGATTTGGATCAGCTCAGCTCTGGCCATTTGAAGAATGGAACGGTGGATGGAAGGGCGCTGTAAATCTTTCAAATAAAAAAAATCTTTTAAAAAATCCAAAAAACACAACATACTCTGATGCTGTGTTTAGGCAATCCCCTTGGGCTCTGGGGAGAAGAGAGTAGAGTGGCCACTTCCTTAGGGGTGGACCCACTGCCTAGAACTGTCCCTGGGCTGCTGGCCTGAGAATAGGTGTCCAGTCAGAGGCAGGCCATGAGTCCATGCTAGAGGTGCTGCCTCTGCTGCTCGGGCCACCACAGTACATGGAAGGCCCTCGGAACCTCTTTCTCGGGAGCTGGCGGCTCTTCACTACACACACAGGCTAGGAGCTTGGTGGGCCTTAGTGAGTGACGCCATCTGGCCTGGCATTTAGGTGGAGAGGATGAGGAGATTGCCAAGGTGACACTCTTCCAGGGATCAAACTGTGCCCCTATGCATCACAAAATGCAAACATACAGGCCTCTGGTTGCGGATACAGGAGGTGTGGGGGAAGGGCAGAGGAGCATTTCCAGATTGGGGAGCACACACACACACACACAATCCCTGGAAGGCTAGATAAGAGCTCAATAACATTGGCTGGCTGGGTGGGTGGCTGTGATAAGGGTGGGAAGGAAACTCCTCATTGTCCACTCATTTGTACCTTTGGAATTTTTATTCACATGACCATATTTACTATGTTAATTGACATAAGTAAAAACAAATACAAAGCTATGTCTAAGTGTATGTGAATACATACCCAAATACATGTTAAGCATGTATGTATCCACACCCATAGAGACATACATGTCTAGTGGACTTCTGTTACTTGTGTTGACATGGCAACCTGATTTCTTTCTGGGGTTGGTAATGACCTTAACATTCACTCTCCCTATGTACTTGAGGGATGCAGGCCTACCAATCAGACATCAGAATACCCCTGGCCGCAATGATTGGCTCAGGCTTCGGCACTTAACACAAGTCAGACCAATGGCAGCCCTCCCTGCAATTTGCTATTGCTATAGGAAAAAGAGATACTCTCTAGGGTTTGGACCTGAGGAGTGAACAGGATATTAGCCTAGACTGGCCAGCAACTGTCTTAGCTGGGAGCAAGGGGAAATCCTGCCTTGGAATGAGGCCAATATGAGGAAACTAGAGGGTGGAGCAAAGAGAGAGGGAAATAAGCTATGGCTGTTGTTGCTGTCTGAAGCTCTGGATGCAGTCATTCCCGAAGCGTACTGTATGCCATGAACTGGCAAGGTACATGTGCAGATAACTTCCTCCGCTGTTTTTTCCCTTCTACCTGTTCACATTGGGTTTCTCTCCTTTATGACTGAAGAAGTCCTGAGTACCTACACGTTTCTAGCTGGGCATCCCCACCTGCAGTTCTGCACTTGAACTGAAAATATTCCCACCCCCTTGCCCAAATCCTAGTGTCTTTAGAGGATACAGATATTTTTCTTGTCATTATTCTCCAAACAATATAGCCTACCCACTCTTTATATAGTATTTGCATTTTATTAAGAATTATAAATAATCTTTAAAATATGGGGAGGATTGTGTAGGGCCTATGCAATGATATATAATTTTGTGTAAGGCTCTGGAGCATACATATGGGATTCTGGAGTATGCTGGGTGAGGATTTAGCTACTAGGCCATTGCACTGGGCCCCAGCTTCCCGTTCTTAAAAAGGAGGAATTATGCCTCTACTGAACTCTGACTTTGTGGTCTTCTTTTTACTCCCTCACTCTAACCATTCTTCTTTTTCTTCTTCTCCTCTTTCTTCCATTTTAAACTCACCCAATGTTTATTGACTTGTGAATTTGTTGCAGTTATAGTTTATGCAATCTGAGGATTCACTCATCATCCTGACCCCTTTCTTGGCCTCCCCTTGAGAAGGAAACCTAAGGCAGGACTCGCCCCAACTCACAGGGCATATGGAGAGATAAGAGGAATGCAGGGAGAATGGCAGGGCAGCCAGCAAAGCTGAATTCTAGGGCGAGACTCCATACTCCCACACAGAGGCGAACACCGGGGTGGGATGGGGGTGTGGGTCTCCTCCCCCACTTGGCAGCCATGAGAACAGTAGGAAAAACCATCCAGAAGACCTTTCCACCCTTCCGGTGTTGAGACTTTCCTGGACAGGGACTAGGCAAAGCCGCTGGTTGCTGCCTCCAGGGCACATAGGCCCACAGCAAAGGTGTGGGCTGGCCGGCTAGTGTCATGGCAGATGAGGAGGAAGACCCCACCTTTTTTTTTTTTTTTTCACGGATGAGTTTTTAATGTGAGGCAAAGTCAGTCCACAATACAAAAGTCTAAAAATCATGCCCACTTTTCCCACTTGGTTTCTAGGAAGGGAGGAGGCTGGGGATAGCTTTGCCCATAGGGGAAGGGGGGAAGGGAACAGAGGGAGGCCAGAGGAGGCTAGGAGGGAAGGTGAGGCCCTGGAGGCTTGGCTGGAGGGACGCCTGCCCACCTGAGGGCCTCCTGTGGGCTCGGCCCATGTACGCCCTTTGGGTCCATGCACCGCCTGTCTGCTCTGGACCCAGGGGCAGCCCCCAGAGATGTTACTTGTCCTTCTTCTCCAGCCCCTTGGCTGCCGCCGCCTCTGTCGCCTCTTTGGATTCTGTCACTGCTGTGGGATCCTTAGGACTCGACTCCTCATAACTGAACATTTCTGTCACTTCTCCCTTGGCCAGCGCCACCAGGAAAGGAAAGCCGATGCAGGCAGGGACCAGGTACAGCAGGGCAGGCTGCGCGTGCTTGAAGAGGTGCATGATGAAGATGGTGAGGCCCAGGCCGAAGATGTAGGCTGCGAAGCTGGTGTAGAAGTAGGTGTGCATGTTCTTCTTCAAGCTGATGTCAAAGCGCAGCAGCAAGGCAATGAAGATCCCTGGAATGACGATGTCTCCCAGGCCCAGCATGGCGAAGTTGTCTGCTTCGAGGCCCTTCTCCAGCAGATCTTGGGGAAACACCAATTTTATTGGTGCTTCAAAGGACTTGGCCACTGTCACCATCACGTTGGTGCCAAACACCCAGAAGACATCGTAGATGAAGAGGCCGCCCAGCAGGATGCAGCCTGTGCTGACGTTGTTCAGGTGCAGGAGCTCCACCCCATTCAGGGAGAAGGCCAAGCCAAACAGGTTGCTGGCGATCCAGTGCTTCCTCAGCAGGTACCAGACGCCAACAATGCTGCTCAGGCCCAGGCACACCAGATCCTTAGTGTCAAACTCGGAATTGATGATCTCTTCTTTGTTCTCCCCAGAGCCCTGTGTGAAGAGCAGCTGGTACTGGCGGTTGGGGAAGTTGACTGGGAAAAATTTATTCATGAAGGGGCTGATGGTGTGGGACAGGGCCAGGATCCCCAGCACGAAGAAATACATGGACAGCAAGAGGTTGACGTACTCCTGGGAAAATATCTCCAGAGGGAACCTGGGACTGTCCCTGGCTTAGGCAATCCATGAAACGTAACCTTCCAACTTTCTACTCGAGCTGGAGTTACTTGGGCTTGGAGCCTCAAGCACCACAATAACTGACTTGCCCAGTAAAGACCAAGGTCAGGGATCATGGCAGGTGCCACTGTGGGAGCTGGTGCAGGGGATCAGCAGGCAGGCAGCTGTGCTCAGTTTCTGTTCTCTGGTTTTCAGGTGTGGTGAGGAGTGAAGTCATGTCTCACTGCCTTTCTAGTGGATCCTTCTCTTGGGTTTCCCCCGCACCCCCCATCTGTACTTCATGCCTGCCTCCTCTTCCTACATCCAGGTCCCATATCCACCCAAATATATATATTCTTTAAGAGATGTATGGTAATTTACTGAGTATACATGTGCTTTTAATTTATAAGAAGAGTAATTTAATTTAAAGCTATAAATCTTCCTCTTCTTTCACTCAGCACGTTGTCTTCAAGATCTGCCTATGAATTGTACGTAAATCTGGTCTGTGGCTTCTGACTGACATGTGGAATTCTGTCATATATATCCTCCACACTCACAGTGAGTTAGAGACCTGGGGGCTTTCAGGAGCATAAGCGTGACCTCTTGGCATCGTCACAGGATCCACCTGTTGGACAAGGTCACTTTGTTACTTGCATCGGGCATCTCGTGAGTCCCCAACTTCCATGTCTTCTACAGCACTTGGTCTTACTCAGCTTCCCACGCTTCTTTGGTGTCTTCAGATTAAGGGATGCTGCTTTAATCTGCATTTCTCTGATAGCTTATGGGGGCTGACAGCCCCTTCTTCTGGTTACTCATTAGAAGGTTGCCATCTATGAATTGCTTGCTCATGTTATCTGACCTTTCCTGCCACTATTTCCTGAGGGTTGAAAAAAATTCATGTCAGATTTTGATCTATGTTGTTAATAGTGAACACACGCAACAGCTAATGGAGTCCACTCACAATTGTGGTTTAGGACAATCCATAGCTTAAATACTTGTTTTCCTCCATTACAAATCTAGTTCACCACTTACTTTTTCATGATAAGGAATAGTTTTGAGGCAACTGAGCCAAAACAACACAACAAAATTGTAGTTCTGGTCTCTCCCTCTGTCTTTTTTTTCCCAGACAGAGGAGAGGAAAGAGATTGAAAGATGAAAAGCTGGAGTGGTTGATAGAATGGAAAGAAAAAAACCCCCACAGGAGTCTAAAAGGGAAATCTTGAGGAGAAAGAAATGATAAGTATAAAGAGGGAGAAACAAGAGGAGAAGGGGAAGCAGGGAGGGAGGGAAAGAGAAGAGAAGAGAAGAGAAAAGAGAGAGAGAAATACAGTGAAATGAATCGAAAGACAATGGATTCCTAGTTGATCATAGTTGAACTTAAATTTTTGACGTTACAGTGATATGAAAGCAACACACCTGCAGTACTTCCATTTCTATTTGGGTTCCTTTCCAGGCTTGTTCTGAGTAGTGAGACACAGTCTCATGAGTGAGTGTAGTTCCCAGGAAGCCCTGACATCACAAAGGGGAAGCCATCCCTGCCCCCACAGCACCCTGTGCTGCTGAGCCCTGTTGGGCCTTGGCCTCAGGCTCCATGTGTTCTCCACTTACACTAGTCTCAACCGTGGGTGTATCCAGGAGTAATCCCGTCCTAAGTGCAGGAGCACCTGTACAGGCAGAAAGACAGTGGGAGAGAGGAAAAAAAAATAGAATGGGGGTTTTGTTTTGTTTTTAAAGATTTATTTTATGCATTTGAAAGGCAGAGTTACAGACATAGGGGGAGAGGGAGAGATAGAGAGGTTTACCACTGGCTAGTTCGGTCCCCAAATGGCTACACTGGACTGAGCTGGGCTAGGCTAAAGCTTCATCTGGGTCTCTCCCAAGCGGGTGCTGCTTTTCCAGGCACATTAGCAGGGAGCTGGATCACAAGTGGAGCAGACAGGATTCACACTGGCCCCCGTGTAGGATGCGGGTGCTGCAGGATGTAGTTGAAGTCACCACACTGCAGCGTCAGCCCCTGGGATGGGTGGGAGTCTGCTCAGAATGCATCTGTCCCCGTAGTTTATCTTGCATCTCCTTGTGCTAAGTGCCCTTTCTAAATTTTATCTGCAGTGCCATGTGGTTCACTGAACGCAGAGTAACTCCCTTGTAGCTTGGGTGCTGCTGTGGGCTGAATCTTCTGTTTCTCACATGATCTTTGGGCATCTGACTTGATTGTTAGGGCCTCGTGTCTTTCTGCTGAAGTGTTACAGCGTCCAGCCTGGCCATTATTCCGTAGGGTTGTTGGTGAAGGAACCTGCTCCTTGAGCAAACCCAGGCTGCTGAGGCAAAGCTGCGTTCCTTGGCTCATCCTGCTGCCTTTCCCTGGACCTGCACCTTGGTACCTAGTGAGTTCACAGGAGCTGAGTGCATGCATGAAGGGGTCACATACCACCCTGCTCTGTGTCATGGCTAGGCGGCGACCCTGTCAGTGTCATGGTGACATTTCTTATGAAACGGCTGGTAAGAGCGGAGGCTGAAGGGCCCAGCCAACTCCCAGCATGGAGTCTGAGGGCTGCTGGTGGGAAAATGCTGATGTTTGTGTTGAATGTGGGTGTGCTTTAAGTCTTGTCTGAGGTCCGATCGCAAGTGAGCATGGGCCAGAGTGATGGTTCTGGAGCTGTACGCCGGGAGTCTCTGCTGAGGGCTATACGGCAGCTTTCTCTTTGGATAAGATGCACAGAGGGCACATGTTGGGATGGCCTGGATGTTTTGTGGAAGCTTTGCCCAACATAGAAGCCCTTATAAAACGGCGGGATACTTTCCTGGTGTTTATTCAATGAGCTGTAAGGAGAATTTCTTTCAAACTGTGGGATTACTTTTCATAATTGGGCTTTTTTTTTTCAAAAAAGTATTCATTTTTTTATTTGAAAGGCAGAGCTACAGATAGAGGAGATACAGAGAGAGACATGGCAAGATTGAGACAGAGAGAATTATCTGCTACCCACTGATTCACTCTCCAAATGGCCGCAACAGCTAGAGCTGGGCAGAGCCGAAGCCAGGAGCCAGGGGCTTCCTCTGGGTCTCCTATCTAGATTCAAAGGCCCAAGGACTTGAGCCATCCTCCCCTACTTTTCCAAATCATAAACAGGGAGCTTGATCGGATGTGGAGCAGCCAGGACATGAACTGGCATCTAAATAGGATATCGGCATCCCAGATGGAGGCTTAGCCTACTATGCCATGATGCTGGCTCCTACAACTGAACATTGTGGAAACTGTAGCAGTAGGAAGAGCATGGACTCCATAGAACTCAAATCGGAAGCACCTATTGGTTCTTCAATTTCTTTCTTCTAATGAATCCCACAACATATCGGCAATATCCGACTGGCCTCTGTAGAGAGCACTATGTAATAGCCGAGACACTGAACTAAAGATAATGTCACTTCTGGCCAACCCTAATGTGATGCTCTTTCCTGTGACTTGGGAACTGAGTGGTTTGGAAGAGGAAGAAGAACAATTGGGGTTTAGTTCTCATGGCACCCTGAAGTGAAGCCAGGCAGCAGGAGGAAAGTGAAGTTCTGTGCCTGGCCCAGCTTTCCTGCATAGTGAGAGACACACAGACCTGTGCTTTGCGACAGCTGTGGCCCACTTTGTTTTAGAATAAAAGTTGCACTGAACTCAACTGCCTTGCGTTGAATCCAGGAGGCTGTCACCACAGCTCCACTCTTTTCCCTTTTGCTTCTCTCACTCTCACTCTGGACTTTCCTACCCCCCGCCCCAGCAAGGAGCTGGACAGCCATCCAATGAGGGCTTTGTGACTTAGGAGGAAGTGGAAGGAGGACAGGGTCAACAGGGTGTGGATTCTGAGTGTTCTTTTGTGTACCCTCTTAGAAGTGCTGATCTGGGAAGGAAAGTCTCTACTTCCGAGGCTCACAGTGGATAGGAGAGCAAAAGAAGACAGAGGAGCTTCAGTGTTAGAATATCCTAGAAGAGAGGCTGTGAGCATTGGTGGATGGAATGGGGGATACAGAGGGCTTGCTGCAGGGGGCATGTGGCTGACGCTTGCCTAGGAGGGAAGATGTACATCGGGGGGCCAGTACAGCTATACCTGGGAGGAACTGAACGCATTGCCAAAGAGAGCCCCTCTTCCGAATCATGTCTGTGGCCTAGAATTCCGGGCCTACCCCCAAGCCTACCACAACTGATTGCTTGAAAAGATGTCTAACAAGTTCTTACAACCTTCCCCTTTTTGCCCCTGACCCCCTGGCAAGGTAACTTTGCCTTTCATCCCATCAGGAGGCTGAATCCTCTCCCTCTGAGTCTGGACTGACTGACCTGCTTCCAGTGATGCTATATGAGTTCCCGAGTTAGGCCTTAAGTGACCTGGCAGCTTGAATTCCCACCCTTTCTTGGACCATAGAGACCACCATACTATGGAAAAGCCCAGGATGGACCACTGAAGTCTTGTGGAGAACTGAGGCTGGCTGACAGCCAACACCAGATTTCACACATGAGTGAGGTCAGTTGGGGCACTCCAGTTCCAGTTAACCTGGCTTGGGATAGCAACTATGTGAGCAAGTCCAGGTGAGATCAGCAGAAAGGCCACTAGAAATAATCCATCCCTATTTTATTTTTTCATTTTTAAAAAGATTCATCTATTTACTTGAATAGTAGAGTTACAGAGAGAGATGAGAAACACATAGAGAGATCCTCCAACTTCTGGTTTACTCCCCAATTGATTGCAACAGCAGAAGCTGGGCCAGGAAGCCAGGAAGCCAGGAGCTTCATCTGAGTCTGCTACCTGGGTGTAAGGGACCCAGGCACTTGGAGCATCTTCTACTGCTTTCTGGGGGGTGCTTGCATGGTGTCCATTGACCTGGTGCTGGCCTGTGGGTTGCTGTGATAAGAGGATGTGCTGGGAGCTGCTGGTCATGGAAGGCAGAGATGTATGGAGCAAGCCTGAAGCTAACCTGCAGCCTGTAGCCAAGTTTCACAGAGAGTTGAATGGGAAGTGGAGCAACCAGGACTCAAACTGACATCCATATGGGATGCCAGTGCCATAGGCAGCGGCTTTAACAGCTATACTACAGTGCCGAGCCTTAAAAAGAAAACGCTTACTGCTTTGTTTATTTGAAAAACAGAATGACAGAGGGAAGGTGGGAGAGAGAGAGCTCAATCTTCCATCTACTGATTTATTCCTCATTGCTACGCCTACAGTAGCTGGTGCTGGCTACTCAGAAGCCAAGAGCTCAGAATGTCACATAGGCTTCCCATATGGGTAGTAGGGATCCAAGCCTGCACATTAGCAGGATGCTAAATTTGGAATCACAGAGCAGCTGGGACTAGAAACAGACACTCCTGTAGGGGATGTGGGTGTCCCAAATGGGAACTTAACCTGTTATGCCACAAAACCAGTCCCACTATAAACCTTCTGAAGTACCCTCGTATATCTTTTCCTATATGCTAAGTACTTTGTACATGGTGACTTCTTTAATACTGGTGGTCACCCTGTAAAGCAGGTTCCTTATTCACAATGTTATTCTAGTTTATTGATGAGGAACTGAGGCACAGAGAACTTGAGCAACTTGACCAAGGTCACACAGCCATTTGGTGATGGAGGTGGAATTTGGATCCTGGCGGTGTGGTTTCTGAGAGACCTCATATGTAAAAGCCCCTCCCCAGGCAGTATTAGATTTATGGCAAACAAGATGCGCACGCTGGCCACTACAGGCTATTTCCAAATATCCCAGTGTAATATCACAAAGGTTTAATCAAGTCATATCTGGGTGATGAAAAACATGGGTTTGAAAAATGGTGCCTGTGATGTATCCGGCTGTCGTAATGATGGAGCGGAGTCTCCCGCACAGCCGATCTGATTGTCTCGAGAAATCATCACTCATTAAGGCATTGGGAGAAAAATGAATCGACCCCAGAGGCCACATGGAGAGGCAGCTCACGGGTGAGCTCCTCTAGAATACAGCAGAACTCGGTCGCCGGCAGCTAGGAAGCCAAAGAGAATTATATTTAACATGAAACATAAACATCAGCTAAAAGGCAGATGAGGTGCCCAAATCGAGATGTGATCGCTGTCTGGTGACGCAGAAATCCAGCGGCCTTAGAATGCGTACCCTCATGCTTTTAACTGCATGGCATTTCGGATGATGAAATAGAGTTCTTCATTAGAGCGGCTGCAAGCTCTGCGAAATGCTAACAGTGATGTATCTGAGACAGGAACCAGAACACAGAGGGTGGAAACATCATAGTGGAGAACCACAGTTATTCTGCTATTCACTTCTGTGAAAATGGCCACGGGGTGAGCTCTGGGCCCTGGCAGCACAGCGGTGAGCATTTAACAGGTCCCTGTGTTGCTGGGTGGCTGTGCCTTGAACGATGGACCTGTGGCTCCCGGAACTTGTCGTGTCTCTGCTTCCCAGGTCTGCCGTGTTTTCCAGAAACAGAATAGCTGTATGTGCACCCGGCAGGAAGCAGGCGCGGCCCTCCTCATTTTCATAGATGCAGAAATGTCCATGCTGAGTGATGCCAAACTGGACCCAAGGTCACACAGCCATGGCGTGGGTCGGGCCAATGGGGCACTGGCCCAATTTCCCCAGAGCAGCAGGTTCCCGCTGTTCAGCCAAGCTTAGAGAAAGGGGTTTTTGAAAGTGCAGGCGCTGTTCCACCTCTGCAGCAGTCCTTTGTCTTTGTCGGGTTTTTTTAACAAAGGTTTCCATTTCCAGAGGGCTGGCCCTGACGCAGGTTTTAGAGCACAATCTCCTTACAGCGCATCTTCTGCAGTCCAGGCCTGGGCAGGGACTCAGCCCCTTGTGGGACAGCAGCTTCCAGACCCCCCCTGTGTATAGAGAGCATGGAGACCTATTCTGATGCGTTCATGCATTGCAGAGCTCCGTGCACCAGCCAGCAAACATTCGCAAAACATATGCAAAGAATTACTTACCACAGCACATAATGCCGGTGTCACCTATTGCCTTAGATGCGTTGCCATATATATGCGTCTATGTATGCATGTGTTTTACAACCTCTCCCACCCCGTGCAGATGATTTTTTTCCCCCCAGCAAGCACTGGGGATTGTTTTTCAGAGGACTCTCCTCATGCTACTGGAGCTGCCTTGCCTCGCCCAGAAAGCTGAGAAAACTTCTGGTGTCCATCACACCACCTGCTGCAGCCCCAAAGGCCACGGTCACGGCCCATTCACCAATTACAGGCAGCAGGAGCGTCTGCCAGCCCAGCTCCCTTGCTAGGGTGTATTTCACACTCCAGAGTATCCCTACAGGACCAGTGGTCTCTCTGCAAGTGTTTCCCTTGAAGTGGCCTATTGGTTCCTCGGCACTCTCCCCCTCCTTGACTTGCTTCCCAGCTCTCCTGGATGTGCCCCCGTCAGCAATCACTTCACAGGACTCTGCCTCTCTGGATCTTTGGGAATCCTGATGTGCCACTGTGGTCTGTTTGGGTTCTTGTGACACAGTGCTGATTGAGAAGTGCATGTCAGGTTCTCTTCCCCCAAGAAGACCTTGTGGCTAAGATGATTCCCAGTGCAGACAGTAGACTCCAAGGCAGGGTGCAAGGACAGCCAGGTGAGTCAGAGACATGGAAAAAAGGATCATTTCTTAGGATTGTTCTCTGTGTTTTATCTTGCCCTCGAATATTTTATTTGTGAGTGTTTCCCACTGAAGATAATGTTGATATAATGATATATTTAAAGTTAAATATAGTTATAATTATAAATTATATCGTTATAATTAACTACAACTATAGTTAGCTATAGTTACAGTTCAAATGAAATAAGGGTACATAATTATATGGGGAATACTCAATATGTTCTTTTTTTGTAGGGAAGTGACATGAAAAAGTTGAGACACAAGAGGTGACCAACATTAATGGTAGAGGTTAAACACATGCTTAGTGAAACTGGAGACCCCTCGTTGCCAGTTTCCAGCCCTGGCATGTATTGAAGACCACAGTGAAGCAACCCCCAAGGTCTTTTCCATTCAAAAGCAGCCCTACCTCTGTAGTCCTTCCTTCAGCTGTATCTCCCTGCCCCTTCAGCATTTCTGTCGCTGTTCTTTGGCCCCTTTCCAAGTTCCACAGGCCTGGCAATAATTGTAAGGCCCAATATTCCTATAATTGCAGGGTAAGTATTTTTGTGCCGATCACAAACCTGACCTCCTTTGTTATTTAGTTTGAGCTGGATTCTCCGTGGACAGAGGGAGAGGCATGAAATGAGTAAATATTTAATTCAGGAGAAGCCTGCGGCTTCAAAATGTTTTCCCATTTGCTCGGTGCTGGCCCGCACAGCGAAGCTGCTTCCACAGAGCTCTGGGTTGTGCTCTGTGCTGAAAAAGTGGCTAGCCCCAGGAACTCCATGGCTCCTCTGAACAGCACCTTGAGAGTGGGCCAATGAGAACCCAGGAAATGACTGCACATCAAATTGAAATCAATGAACAGAAGGAAGGGACGCAGTCATCAGTAGCTCCAGGAAGGCTGCTTGCCTGGCATGGGACAGGCGCCCAAGTTAAGGACTGCAGTGGAATGAAGGGTGGAGGAGGTTAGCTGATGGGTGGAAAACACCCTCAGGCAGGGGAGAATTCAAAGCCTGGAGGCCAAGTCCAGGTGGTGCTGAGGGAAGTCGTGGGCATCAGAGAGGTAAGAAGGGCTGGAATCTCAGAAGCAAGTGGCGCTTGGGAAAGCATGCTCTGGCCCCGTCCCACAGTGCTATGGGGAGTTATCTCATCCACATGTGCTCCATGTGTGTTTCCCAGCCACCATAGCTTTATATGAGAGTGGGCTGGCTGTGGCTGCAGCTGCACTGTACTCTGGGGCAGAGAAGCTATTTTCTGATGCTATAGGGCTTAGCTGGCCCTCAGTCGTGATCAATTGACATACCAGCATTTAGACTAGAAAAAAACAGAAGTTAATGAGACTGAGAAATGGTATGTAATCAAAAGTATGAATACTGTTGTGATCTAAAGACTGCATGAACATGTAGTTACATGGTGAGGTCCTAGATGTCAGAGGACTTGTATTACATGAGTTCTGTTAGTTCCTAGCTAGCAGAGGAAGCTACAGAACATGAAATGATAGCAGTAATACAAATGATATTTAGAGTCCACCTACCCACCTATGCATGCATTTGTTGCTCATCCATCTATCCATCCATCCACTAATTTGTCAGTCTGTCCATCACCTTCCCATCCATCCAACCTCCTATTTATGTAATATGGGTCAGGCACTGTACTAGACATAGGAACAACACAAAGGAGTAAAACATTTTGGTGATGGGAAGGGGGCTGATATTGTGGCTCAGCATGCTAAATTTCCACTTATGATTTCACCGTCCTTTATCAGAGTGCCAATTCCAGTCTGGCTGCTCTGTTTCCAATCCAACTTCCTGCTAAGGCTTCTTGGAAGGCAGCAGAAGATTGTGGAAATACTTGGGCCTCTGTCACCCATGTGAGAGACCAGGATGGAGTTCCTTGCTCCTGACTTCAGATTGGCTCAGCCCTGGCTGTTGTGGCCATTTAGGGACTGAACAAGCAGATGGAAGATCTCTCTGTGTCTCTCTCATTCTCTCTGTCATTATAACTTTCATATAAATAAGTCTTTAAAAAACACAATCTTGGGCTCAAAAAGTTCAAGATTTGATGGAGCAGCTCTGTTTAATGGCTATAATTCAACCCAAATCAATTTTGGTTGCATACAAGACCTATAAGCTTAAACTAACAAAGCACTAAGTACTCCAATGGACGGAAGAAGTCATTGGAGCAGAAAGAACCTTAAGCAGGAAGAGCCACCTGCCTTCCCTGATTTCATCCCTCAGAGTGTCTGCCTCTCTTCTGGCAATGTCCAACACTTGCTTCTTTATCTTTGGGCTTTTTTTCAGGGCACAAATATTTCCCTTTTTTTCCCCTTTGGCAAAATGGGAAGACTACCAGAAAGCTACAACCAAGAAAGAATTCCTAAAATGCAAATATTTAAAAATGCTTAAGACTATTTGTTTATGGAAGAATACCCAATCCCAGGAATCCTAATATAACACTCCGAGTTTCTCAGCACACAATATCTTCATTCTGAGTTTGTATGATAGTCATGGCTTCCCTGGTGACTAACGTCTAGAGTTGGGTGGCCTGGTTTCTTTCTCTTCTTGTTCTTGGTCTTCTTTTCCTTAGAGTCTCTTGGCTTGGCCATGTAGATCAGTCAGCTACTGCTATGTAAAAAGCAATGCCAGAATCTCAGCTGTATGATTGTAAGCCTTTATTTCTCCCTCACATGTGAGTTGGCAGTGATTGCTCTTTTAACCTAGAATGGGTCAGCTGGGCTTGGCGCTAAGCTGCAAGTTGGATCTAGATTGGCTCTGCATGTTTCTCATCCTTGCACTGGCAGGAGAGCTGGGCGCATGTTCTGATGGTGATGGCAGAGGTGCAAGAAGGCAAGCAGAGACAAGTAAGGCCACTGATTCACTCCCCAAGCAGCCGCAATGACTGGAGCTGAGCCAATCCAAAGTCAGGAGTCAGGAGCCTCTTTTAGGTCTCCCACGCAGGGGCAGGGTCCCAAGGCTTTGGGCCGTCCTCAACTGTTTTCCTAGATCACAAACAGGGAGCTGGATGGAAACAGGGGCTGCCAGGATTAGAACTGGCATCCATATGGGATCTTGGCATGTGTGAGGTGAGGACTTTAGCTGCTAGGCTATTGTGCTGACCCCCAAGAAAAATAAATCTTAAGAACAAAACAAAAGAAAATGATCATCACCAAGCCAGTTTTAAGCTAATCTTCTAATTCTGCTTGACAATGGAGCCCATTTTTTTCCTGAACTTTTCTCTGCCTCAATATACTGTTTAGCAACACTCTTGCTAGATAGCAAGGCAGGAAAAGCATTTTTGAAAAGGGAGATTTCTGCTTTTTTCCTCCAACATTGCTGACCTCTTGAGTAAACCCATTTCCCTGTATTAAGTCCTAACTCTGGTAGATTGGCTGGGTGGGTCTGAGTCTTACTGCGTCGAAATTGGGGAAGTAGATTGTATACTAGGTTGCATGACAAAATGTGTAGGTAAAGGGGAAGAATCAGGTCCAATAACTTAATTACTCATTAATGGAAATAGAAAATTTTAAAAATATGCAATACAGATAGTCTGATTTCCGATGAGTTACTTCACACTTTTCTTACTTTCTCTTGGTGCCAAAGTGATATGCATTCCATAGAATCCACAGTTTGAGTGCTGATGTTTGCTGTTCCCTGGGCGAATGCTGTGTGGTCAGATGATGTCTGGAGACCCAGGGCGCGCAGCTCCCAGGCAGCCCTGTGGTCACGAAGGGAGACCACCCACACTCTAAAGTGTCCTATGCTGCTGGACTGGACCCTGGTGAGGAGGGATTTGTGTGCATTTTCCATGTAGGCTAGTTTCAGTTTCTGATGTCTTTGTCAGGAAAGTAACCTCGTCATAAATTGAGGGTGTCTATATAGATTTTTCTACTCCTCACAACAACTCCCTGTTTAGGTGATTAGTAGGTCCAATTTTGTAAAGCCAGCATGGAGAACATGAAGTCACCAAATGACTTGGCCGAAGTCTTGCAGCCTATCTGCGTGGCTGTTTCTGCAGTGCAGTGTGGTGCTCCAGGAGCAAGTCCTGGGTCCCCTGCCTGACCCCCCAGTTTCTTCCTAAAATACATCCGGAGTCCACTTGAAAATAGCTAATATCCCCCACCCCACACACACGCTACACACACACTTGGTCATTTTCTTGTTTCTGCTCTGGGAGTATGGCTACTCTTGCTCTCTTTTGCATAGCTGAGCTGATTAGCATGGCTGCACCCAAGGAGTGGAGCTTGCCTATGCAGGGCCTGAATGCTTGCTTGGCTCTTGTCTCTCCTGTAGAATTTTGCATGGTTCCCCCAAGAGGAATGGCTTGCAAAGCTCCAACATGATTATCCATAATGTATAAAGCCCTCAAACATATATTGATTGACATTAATACAGCATGTAGGAAAATGGAGGGTCATTCTCTCACATGGGTGGAAGTGTTCTGGGTATAAATTACCTTTAGAACCAGCAGGCAAAAGCCTCTTAGCACTTTGGTGGCCTTTCATCAGCCTGCAGGTCACCGGACTTGGACTTCAGGTCTATTGGAGGCCCTTCAGCCTTACCCGAATGTATTTGCAGAAGACATTGACTTTCAAATTTATTTTTAGTTGTTTATTAGTCTGAGAAAACCATAGTTTTTAGCATTGGCTCTGACTTGTGCATGAGGGGTTGTATTGTTATATAACAGAGGTAGCATAAAAGGAAATCATTGCAACAAAAAGAGAGATAGTACACCTTTCCTTCCGAAGTATTCTTTTCTATTTTTCTCATACTTGGCATGTGTATAATTCAAGTACTGCAGTAGGTCTCCCAGACATTTTGTGCACAAGCATCAGTCCTTGGCATAGCTGCCCTGCCATCCTCTTTCATCTCCTTTGCCCATCTCTTCACAGATTTATCTCCCTAAATAACACGTTTACAGTACTGCTTCGAGATCTCCCCATTTTCAGCATTAGCTTTCCATTCCTATTGATGTCCTATTACAGAATAGGAGTGTTCAGCTTCTTTTACCATTCTCACTTGTACTCAGTTTTCACTGTCTCACTTTCTCTCAAAATACTTGGCTTCTAATTTAGGTCAGATCAATACTGTTTGTTTTACAGCCATTCCTTGGTGTCCAGTGGATATTGGTTCCAGGTCCTTACCAGTGACCAAAATCCATGGATGCCCAAGTCCTTTGTTGAAATGACATCATATTTGCACAGAACCTAATGACTCCTCTGTACTTTGTATTTTAAGTCACCCCTAGATTACTTACAATACCTAATACAATGGAAATGCAACATAAGTAGTTGTTACACTATATTGTTTAGGGAATAATGATGAGAAAATACCTGTACATATTTGTGCAAACACAATTTTTTTCTATTATTTCTGATCTACAATTAAGTTCATGGATGTGTATGACTCTATTATGACTATATTCATAGCTGAGTCATGTAGTAGTACCCTGGTATTTTGTTTTCACTCTCTCTGTGTGACACAGGATTTGCAAACATGGCTATCTGAATGGCTTGGTTGGCTCCTCCAGTTCTTGAATGTGAACTGGGCCGTGTGAATTGCTTTAGCTAGTGAGAGACACTGTTTCAGTATCCTGTTGATGCTATGACAAGTCATCACACACTTCCTCGCTTTAAGTCACATAGTTTTATTCTCTTTCAGTTCAGGAGATTGGAAGATGCAAATCGGTTTCATTGGGCTGAAGTCTATGTGTAGGTATACCTGAGGAGAGAGTCAATTCCTTGCCTTTTCTGGCTTCCAGTGGCCATCTGCCCTCCTTGACTTGTGGTCCTTCCTCCATATTGAATGTGCATCACTCCAAGCTCTATTCCTGTCACCCAGCACCTTCTCCTCTGCCTCTTCCTGTCATCATCTTGTAAGGACCATTGGAATGACACCAGGCTCCTCTGGATAATCCAAGATATCTTGCCAGTGTCAAGATCCTTGGGCCCGGCGGCGTGGCCTAGCGGCTAAAGTCCTCGCCTTGAAAGCCCCGGGATCCCATATGGGCGCCGGTTCTAATCCCGGCAGCTCCACTTCCCATCCAGCTCCCTGCTTGTGGCCTGGGAAAGCAGTTGAGGACGGCCCAATGCATTGGGACACTGCACCCACGTGGGAGACCGGAAGAGGTTCCAGGTTCCCGGCTTCGGATTGGCGCGCATTGGCCCGTTGCGGCTCACTTGGGGAGTGAATCATCGGACGGAAGATCTTCCTCTCTGTCTCTCCTCTCTGTGTATCTGGCTGTAATAAAATGAATAAATCTTTAAAAAAAAAAAAAGATCCTTGACACAACTTCATTTTGACATATAAAGTCACATTCCCAGGTTCTGGGAATGAAGATGTAAACATATCTGAGAAGCCATTTTCTAGTCAATCACAGATGTTAGCAAATGCAGTGCAAGATGAAACCTGAGATCATGATATGACTGAGTTGAACCATCCTGCTGGTGAGGCCACATGAAGGAAAACTGAGGCTTCCCAAGCAATAGCCAGGCAATCAACAGATATATGAGTCAGGCCTTTTTGGACCATCCAGACTTAACTGAGCCACTGGCTGATTGCAGCCACATAAGTGGTTGGAGGCAAAGCCAGAAGAGCCACTCAGATAATCCCAGCCCAAGTTGTTGATCCACAAAGTCGTGGTCAAATAGCACAGTAACTGTTTTAAGTCACTGAAATTTTGAGATTCATGACATGGCAATAGTCATCTGAGATATTTTTCTAGGTACCTACTCAATCCCCCGAATCTCTATTTATTCCTAAATCTCCTTTTAATGTAATAGGACACAAACAATATTGTACAAATTCCAAACACCACTTCTGGAATCTTCTGATCTAACTCCAATCTATACTCTTGGCCTCTAACTCATGCTATACAATTGTATTCTTGAATCAGTCATTATCATCTTCCTATTGTACTCCTGTTTGCCTCCTCTAGAATAGATGTGCTTTTTCCTAGATTCCAGGCTTTCCTATTAGTTGGCTCTCTTGTTTTTCCTCCTGCTAGTTCGCTGAGAAAGGTTGCATAAAATGCAAAATTTTAAGGACCTTTAGGGTTGTAAATATATACAATCTCCATGGTTGCAAATGCAAAGGCATTTCCTTGTATTTAGACAGCCCCTGAATTACAACGGTTCAACATGAGTTTTTTTTTTGCCTTATGATTTTGTGAGAGCAGTGCACATCCAGTAGAAATCATACTTCAAATGTTGAATTTTGCTGTTTTCTAGACTGGCACTCTGCAGTTCCTTCCTCTGTCACAATGTTGGGCAGGGGCAGTGGGTGCAGCTTGCAGGATGCCCTGCGGTCACCAGGGTCACTCTACAGCACACAGTGCTGCTGGTTTTTTTCTCTTCAGTGCCACATTTATCTCTATTGCTGGAGGCACCTGGCGTCTTCCATTTCTAGATACTTGGGGGGCAGTTGGATGATTGCTGATGATAGGCTGTCTCCCACCTCAAGTCTGCGAAGTCACTGACTACTCAGCCACCTGCTTTTTATGTCCTAAAATCATGCCACTTTGCTGTTGTTCCCATTTTCTCTGCTTTTGTGGATTTGTCTTTTTTTTTTTTTTTTTTACACAAAATTCACTTTCTGTTGGTTTGTGACGTTTTGAGGGAAATCAGAGCTAAATGTCCATCTTTAAGTCACCTTCTTTTGAGAGAAGTTTCCACTGAACCTTTCCTTTAGTTGCAAGATAGACTTAGGAATTCCATCTTGAATGTCTATAGTCAATTTGTGTGTTCATCCAGCCTTCATTAAACAGTAAGCCTTTTGCATTCTCTAACTTGGTTTTTCGCATCAAAAATCCTGTTCATGGTTCTGAAAGTACTCGTATAGAAGCTAATGGAAAAAAGATAGGGAGACAGTTAAGATTCTGAAGTGAGGAAAAATTATGCCAGAAAATTAGACAGTGATCCTTTGATGAATGACTTGGGCCTCACATAGCGCCCAGCTTTCCATGGCTGGAATATTAGGAGAGTCACATAGCCCCACAAATTGCACTTTCACCTCCTTGATTTCTGATGGTTTGCTGGGAAGCAAATTTCTCCAAAACCTACCTTCTATGGTTATATTAATGTGAAATGTAATAATTTATACCTGTAAACTAGTTTATGTAATTCACAAATGGTTGAATAGGGGGAAGATAATTTATTATCAATTTACATAGAATTTAATGTAAATGTTAATGTAAAAAATGCAAAGCTTATCTTTGCTTATTTCTGGAAAAGGCTTCCCGTTAGAGTATCTAGTGAGAGTGGGGTGGGATGGGGTGGGTTAAGATTCATCTCGGGAAGTCTTTATGGGTTTGATATCTGGCCTCTTTGGGAAAACCTATGGGCTCTTGGAAAACTTTTTGTTGAGGCCCCACGTTCAATGCATACTAGAAGACTGAGTTTCTCAGTTTCCTTGCTGGCTAATGAAAATATCATGATGTATGATAATCCTAGGTCCAGGGTTGACAGGAGGACCATGTCAAAGACCATCAGAAGGAGTCAGGCTTTGGAGGAGGCAGAATGTGTAGCCCTGATCTACTGTGACCTGGGGCTCAAATTCTGCCCACCACCTGCTTGTATGAGTAACTTTTTTTTTTTTTTTTTTTTTTTTTACAACATGGTTACGCCTATTTTTAAAATTACTGTCTGTGGCCATCTTCATGGTACAACAGAGAATGGAATAGCTGAAATAGACACTACACGGTCTGCAAAGCCCGAAGTCCTTATCATCCAGCCCTTTACAGAAGAAGCACTATAGACTCCTGGTCTACAAATGGCTCTGTACCTGTTTAAATGAAATTCAGTTGCAAGGGACAGTGTTCTGGTAACCTACTGATAATAAGATGTTTAACGACTTCATCGCTTAAAGAAAACAAGAATCATTTCCTTTTTTTATGAATGTGTTGTTTGAGAGGAGCTAAGTAGAGAAGACTTGTCTCTGCTCCATGTGCATCAGCTAGAACTGCTCAGCTTGAGGCTGGAGAATCCATGTCCTCCAGTGGCTGGCAAGTTTGTGTTGCTTGTCAACTGGCAGCTGAGCCAGGCTGGGAGCCAGGGTCCCAGCTCTTCTTCATGTGGGACTCTCCACAGTTTCCCTCATAGCTTTGAGTCTAGGTGCTAAGGGCAAATGTCCCAAGAGAAAGATGATTGCTTCTTAAGGCCTAGGCCTAGAAGCGACACAGATTCCCACTACATTCTATTGATTGAGTGGTAACAGAGTCCAGACTCATGTTGGGGAAAGGGGAAGGCACAGACTCTGCATCTTGATGGAGAAGAGCTCAAAATGCTAAAGTCATTCTTTAAATGTGTGATTAATATTATTTTTGATTGGCAAATAATTAAATGTATTTATGAAACATAATGTGGTGTTTCAATATATGTATATGATATAGAATGATTAAGTTGACCTAAACTGCCATATACATCATCCTGCTTACCATCATTTTTTTTGTGTGTATGTATGGTGAGACATTTGAAATATACTCTGTAAGTTACTTTGAAATATACATTATTATTGACTATCGTCCTCCTGCTGTGCAATAGATCTCAGAAACCTAGTCCTCCTGTCCCCCTGAAGCTTTGCACCCTTTGATCAAGAGCTCCTCACCCCCCCTCCCTCCCCCTGCCTCCAAGTCTCTGGTAATCATCATTGTACTCTGTACTTCGGCGAGTTCAACTTTATTAGATTCCACATACAAGTGAGGTCATGCAGCATTTGTCTTTCTGTGCCTGGCTTATTTCACTTAAGTGTAATGCATTCCAGATCCATCCATTGCAAATGACAAGATTTACCCCATTTTTAAGGGTAAATAGTATTCCACGGTGTATATGTACAATGCATTTTCTTTATCCACTAATTTATGGTCCATTGCGCTCTCTCTTTCTCTCTCTGTGTGTGTGTGTGTGTGTGTGTGAGAGAGAGAGAGAGAGAGAGAGAGAGAGAGAGAGAGAGAGAAACTCTTAAATAATCCTATAGAATAACCATGAGACAGTGGCCTAAGTTCTATACAGTAGTGTTTATCAAGAATGCTTCTTGCTTCTGCTGTGAAATCTTTATTTTCTTTAACTCTTAAAAAAGTGTTCATTTGAGAGGGATATATATATATATACACACTGCTCTCATTGGCTGGTTTACTTCCTAAATGTCCTGGATGGCCAGGGTTGGGTTTGGCTGAAGCTGGGCTGAAGCTGAATCTAAGTCTCCCACTGGGTGATAGGATCTCAAGTGCTTGAGTTATCACTACTGCCTCCCAGGATCTGCATTAGCAGGAAGCTGGAATCAGGAGCTTGAGCTGACATTTGAACTCAGGCACTTTAACCGGAATGCAGGCATCTTAGCTGTTAGGTTGAATGCCTGCCCGGCTTCTGCAATCTTATAGCATGTTTTTCTGGGGTAGGCATTGTGGTGTGGTGGGTAAAGCCATTGCCTGGGATATTGACATCCCATATGTGTTCTGGTTTGAGTCCCAGCTGCTCCACTTCCAATTCTGCTTTCTTTTAATGATCTGGGAAAGCATCAGGGCATGGTCCAAGTGTTTGGGCCCCTGCCACCTATGTGGGAAACCTAGATGAAGTTCCTTGCTCCTAGCTTGACCTGACCTTGGGTACTGTGGCCATCTGCGGAGTCAAACAGCAAATGGAAGATCTCTCTCTCTCTCTCTCTCTCTCTGTCCCTCTTTCTTTGTAACTCTGACTTTCAAAGTAAATAAATATTTAAAAATTTTAAAAAGCATGCTTTTTTGATCCTTAAATATGTCACCTTATGGCCCTAAGAAAGTAGTTACAGTTTTATGTACCTGTATAACAGTAGCCCAATCAGGCAAGAGGAGAGTGAATAGAAAAATATCTTTTGCTGACTTATGCGGAATTGGATCATAGGATCTTTTCCAAGGTCTGATAAAGATTGCTTTCTTTTTTTCTTTTTTTTTAAAAATAAGATTTATGTATTTTTATTGGAAAGTCAGATATACAGAGAGGAGAGACAGAGAGGAAGATCTTCCGTCCTATGATTCACTTCTTAAGTGTCCGCAATGGTCAGAGCTAAGCTGATCTGAAGCCAGGAGCCAGGAGCCAGGAGCTTCTTCCTGGTTTCCCACGCAGGTGCAGGGTCCCAAGGCTTTGGGCTGCACTTGACTGCTTTCCCAGGACACAAGCAGGGAGCTGAATGGAAAGCAGGGATTAGAATTGGCTCCCACATGGGATCCTGGCACATGCAATGTGAGGACTTTAGCCGCTAGGCTACCTCGCCGGGCCTGAGGACTGAAATTTCAATGGCTGAATTGGCACAGAGGTGGAGAGGCTGGAGGAGACCTGCATGTCCTGTTCAGGTGCTCTCTGCCAGCAAAACCAGGATTGTGTTAGCAGCAAAGAAGGGAAGAGGGGCTGCTATGGAGTCAGCCCAGAGTGTCCGCCATGGGGGATCCTGCTCAACTTGGCTTTTTTGTCAATGGAGGTCTTGAAGCCATTGGGGCCTGATGGTTGAGGTCAAGGGTGTGGGAAAGGAAGTAAAACTTGGAGCTGAACGCAGAGGCATTGGCTGACATAGTGGACCTTCAGTTCTGGGACACACTTTCAGTTCTGGGACGCACTTTCAGCTCAAGATGGCCCAGGGAAAGCCAACTGGGTCACAGTTGTCCTTTCTGGTGCCTACATCCTCTTGCTAACTTGGGTCTCCTGGAAGCTATGGAATTCAACTGTCCTGGCTGGTGGATATATTCTATGAAAGCTTTGCAAGTTGAGCAGTTTGGATAGTTTCCTACATGCTGGTCCATGGGCCAGTACCACAAGCTCCTGGAGATGCTTGTCAAATCGTGGATTCTCAGACCCCCTCTCCACTCAGGGAGTCTGACTTTGGAGCCCTGAAATGAAGATCTCTCAAGGCACAGATACTGTATCTTGGAGCTCCTTTTGTAAGGTCCCTTCTCCCCTGTCCCCATCCCTGCCCAGCCCGTAATTCTGAGGCCCATGCAGGCTTGGAAACCACTAGTCTGTGATTCTAGATGCAATTCAATCCATCTGAAGATGTCGAGAAACAGGTGGGGCATCTGGTTAGCTCACTAAATCCCCAAAGGAGAACTGCTTTGTGAATCCCTGTGGCATTTCACTCCCTGATGGAAGCAGGCACTAGGAATCCTCTTGGGTCCTGACATTTCCCAGGGACCACTTTTTTTTTTCCTTCCAAGAAGTGATGTCTTGCTCCAATTTTTTTCCAGGAGCTCACTGGCTAGTAAAGTTGAGGTTATTGCATCCGCATGGCGCTCATGGTGTGGAGGAGGGATGGCGGTTGGGGGAGACACCTGCATGGGTTGCATGCTCCTAGACTCCAGGTATGTCAGTTTGGCTTTGCTGCAGTAATACATCAGTACAAATATACAGTGACTTGAAGGAGGAGCAACTTCATTTTCTGTCAGCCATGGAAGTTCAGTGTCTGAACTGTGTCTTACTGGGTGAAAATCAAGGTGTCAGCTGGGCTGGGTTTTCCTTCCAGATGCCATATGGATGACTCTTCCTTGGCTTTTTCCACCTTTTTGAGGCCGCCCATGTTCCTCGTCTTCTGGGTCCTCCTCTTCACTTGCCAAGCCAGGAATGGCAGGAGGAATCAGTCTCGCTTGCTCTCCTACTCTTCCCTTTTCCTAATAAAGACTTTTGCAATCACATTGAGGCCACCCTGATTATCCAAGGTCCTCAACCTAACATACCTGCAGAGTCCCTTCTGAATATATCAGGCAGCAGACCCAGGTCCCTAGGTTTAGGCTGTGGTCATCTTTTTTTTTTAAATTTAATTTTTTTTAATAATCTTACATAGTTGATTAGGGTACAAAGGGTCAAGGACTACAGGAAAGTGGGTAAGACCATTGTTTCCACACTAATATCATCATTTTTCCCCCTGTATCTGGGGTCAGGGGAGAAATAAAGGGAGAAGCCCCACCCAGCCTCATACCCATCCCAGGTCCCCGATGTGGGGCATGCTCCAAGGGTCCTGCTCAAGCAGTTTTGATAGTTCAGCAGCTCTGAATTGCTGCCAATCTCACCATTCCAAGCATGATGACATCTCTTCTGAATCCACTGACTGACTTAGTCTCTTCATGGTTGGGGCTCTGAGATGAGCAGTTCAGTTGGAGGGATCTCCAAAGAAACTTCGTCTGAGGTGATCCCAGACCTGATTCTTGTGTGTGATTGCCAGAACTGGGTCTGGCACAGTCTGTTGCCCCAATCAGCTTATGCATATGCTGGTCGTTGCAATTGTTGGGTCAGTTTTGTTTCCAGCCCTGTCTTCCACATGAAACAATGGGTATTGCAGTCCAGTCCAATCCTGCCCACTTCACACTCGGTCCTCATGCAAACCAGTGGGAGCTGCAGCCTAGTCGGGGCGACTCCCCATAACTTCCATCACGCCTGCCCCCTGCCCTGGTTCCCATGCTTGCCAGTATGTACTGTAGACTTGTCTGGTCTGTCCCACATCCCATTTAGCTCTCATACATGTCAATGGGCATTGAAGTCTAGTTCAACCCAACCAGCCCTATTATCCAGCCCACATACATGCTGGCAGGTGCCTTTCTGTCTAGCCATGCCTGACCCAGTCCTGGTGTTCATGCTCTCCAGTGAGAGTGGTAACCCAAGAGGGTGGTACCCACTATTTCCCTCCTGGGCCCACTCCCACTCCCTGATTATGCACTCTCCAGGTGGTTCTGCAGTTTAACTTGACAGATTTAGCCTTCAGTGCCAGCATCTGCCAGCTGATGCTGTGGCAAAGCCCAACCAACCCTCACCCATTCTGATTTATGTTTGCACGAGTAGGAACAATTAGCCCAACCTGGCTTTTCCCTGATCTGGCTCACATGAGGCCCACAGGTGTTGTAGCCCTGCCTGGTCTGGTCTGTCCGCATCCCAACTCACGCTCTGCAGTGGGAGTGGTTGTCCAGCAGGGGAGCCCACATTCCCCCTGCCAGCTTTGACCCCTTCCAACCTGGTTCTCACGTGTGCTGTTTGGGCGCTGTGGCCACATCTGGTACAGCTCACCTCACCTTAGCATTCCGTAACGTGCACTGGTTTGTGTCATGACTGAACCTGGCCCGACCTACACTCAATTCTGGTGCTCGGATTTGCCAGCGGGTGATGTCTGGTCTGCCTCTAACCTATGCCAAATGTATGACGGTGTGTATCTTTCTCTGGCCTGGTCTGGGTTGCTCCTTATCGTGTTTCTTTCACTCACCTGTAGGGACTAAGCTCCTCTATCAGAACCTCTCCCTATGCCAGATTTTGCGCATACTGGTGGGTCCATGGGCCAGCCCTCCTTGCTGGCCTTCAATCCATTCTGGTTCTTACTGTTGGATGTTTCAGCCCAGCCAAGGCTCGTCCATACCTAGACATGGTTCACACATGGCTCAGAAGGGGTAGAGACCTAGCCTAGTGTGTCCTACATCTACCCTGGTCCTCTAGAGCCCCAGATAGTGCTGGAGTCTAGCCCAGTTAGGTGTGCCCAGACCCAGTTCACACTTGTGCCAAGGGAGATTGCAGCCATATCCAGACCAGAACGCAGCCCTCACTCCAGCCCCCACACTCACCAGTGGGAATCCCAACCCAGCTAGAGTGTACTCTCACAGCTCCCCAACCGGGCCTAGTCCCAGCCCTAGATTACATGTGTGCCAGTGGTTGCTTTGACCCAGTTGGCATAGCCCCTCACCTGTCTTTGCCTTTGCTTTGGATGCTGTGGCCTAGTACCTCTGGCTCATGCAAACCAGTTGGTGTAAAAGCCTAGCTTGGCTGACCTGTGCTCCATCCAGATTTCTATTTTTGCTTGTGCGTTGAGGTTTGCTCAGCCCTGCCCAGTGTGGCCCCTTCCAAGTTGCAGCTCAGCCTACCCCACATCCTGTTTTAGGATGCACATTTGGGTGCTGCTGCCTTGACCTGCCTAGACTGTTTTCGGTACCTTTACCCGTAAATGATGGCAGGTCCCATGGTCACACCTAGCTTAGCCCATTGCCACCCCAGTTCTCAAGCTAACCAGCGGGACTTGTATTTCTACAGGGCTGGGCCCACACTTCCCCCACAGAATCTACCCCCAGACCTGGTTCTCTTGCGTGCTGGTTAGTATCTTGACCCTGCCAAGTGTGACCCTTCTACGGTTCCACTACTCAGTCAGGTTCTGGTACCTAGCACTGCCAGACAGGCCCCCATCCATAGCTTTCGTGTGGACTGGTGTGTGGTAGTCAGTGAGGCTCTATGCTAACAGCCCATCTCAGAATTCCCATGTTGGCTGTTGAATCAGTCTGGCCCAAATAGATCTCCCCTCCAAACCATCAGGTCTCAGTCACACGCTTGTGAGAAAGTTCTGTGACCCCATTGCTGCGAATCACCCAAAATTCATCCCTCACCTGCACTCTCACTGGCCTTATCCATGGATGTCCCTAGGCAGCAATTACAGATCCTAAAAACCCCAGAGCTCATCGCCAGGCGGCCAGCAGGCAGAGCCTCGCGCCCAATAGGCGCACTGGCAGCCCAAAGCCTAGGACTTGGTCATTGATTTTGGCAGTGACATTGGCCTGAGTCCCCAGCATTAGGTCCAGCCTGGCTGGGGCACCCCCCCACAGCTGCCACACTGCAGGAAGCTGCTTTTGCTCCAACCGGCTATGGTCATCTTTGAGGCCACATTTGGTAGTATGGTAGTTCTGAAAGTCGTAGGAGAAAAACTCTTGAACTTCTGCAGTTCAAGAGCCATTTCCTTGGTTGAGTTGATTTCTCTCCCTTGGGATAAATGAGTTTTCCCAGAAGCTCAGAAGAGAGAAAGCTTGTTTTGGGAGTAAGGTCATTTCCTGGTGGGGTTCTCATTCAAAGCCACTCCTGTTTCCTTTGATTTGGTCAAAAGTCCGCTTATGGCTTCTGGACACGGTGTAAGAACTGAAAATTTCCTAATGGAAGGCCATGTGATAACATGTGTTTGTCTTTCTCAAACCATGATGTAGCACTTTGAGTACAGGACATCTTCTTGGTGTTTGGGTGTTCGAAAGAGCTTTAAAACACTGCCCTCGGGCCCGGCGCTGTGGCCTAGCGGCTAAAGTCCTCGCCTTGAACGCCCCGGGATCCCATATGGGCGCCCGTTCTAATCCCTGAAGCTCCACTCCCCATCCAGCTCCCTGCTTGTGGCCTGGGAAAGCAGTCTAGGACGCCCCAATGCTTTGGGACCCTGCACCCGCATGGGAAACCTGGAAGAGGTTCCTGGTTCCCGGCTTTGGATCGGCGCAGCACCAGCCGTTGCGGCTCACCTGGGGAGTGAATCATCGGATGGAAGATCTTCCTCTCCGTCTCTCCTCCTCTCTGTATATCTGACTTTGTAATAAAATAAATAAATCTTTAAAAAAACAAAACAAAACATTGCCCTCATGGTCTGGGATGTTCTTCCCTTTAGGGCTTTGACCATATCATAGAAAGCATCCTGAAAATTGCTCTCTTTTCAGTTGTATTACTCCGTCTCATCTGTTGGTACTGTCTGCTGCCTTTGCCTTCCTTGGGTCATCTGAAGGAGGATGTGGTAACCCTCTTGAGCAGCGTAATCCTATGGTAGAGGTCCTCTTAATCTAGTTTAATGTGAGAAAATGTTTTTTTAAAAATATTTTTTTAGAATTTATTCATTTTTATTGCAAAGTCAGATATACAGAGAGGAGGAGAAGCAGAAAGAACGATCTTCCATCTGTTGATTCACTCCCCAGGTGGCCACAATGGCCGGTACTGCGCCAATCTGAAGCCAGGAGCCAGGAACCTCTTCCTCCAGATCTCCCACAGGGGTGCAGGGTCCCAAGGCGTTGGGCTGTCCTTGAGTACTTTCCCAAGCCACAAGCAGGGAGCTGGATGGGAAGTGCGGTTGCTGGAACTTGAACTGGTGCTCATATGGGATCCCAGCGCATGCAAGGTGAGGACTTTAGCTGTTGAGCTACTGTGCTGGGCCCGAGAAAATCTTTTCAGGGAAGAAATAGTGCTGTCTTGAGGCTTCTGGCTGCTGCAGCTTCCACCTCTGGTTCCCCAGACCTCTTTCATGTATTATGAAGTGTCTGTTTCCCCATCCATAGGAGGGGGATGATAATACTGTTACAGGCACTATTGGCACCTTGCCCATATTCCCTGCTTCCTCATACTTTAATGCACATAGGCCTGTTTTCCAGCTGCTAGCATCTGTTGTCTATTGGCTTCCTCTGGATCCAGAGCCCACTCTACCTGCATACAGCAGACTAGGGAGTCAGCCTTCAACTAATGACTCATGCCAATTTAAGGATAAATACCCCAGTTTCCTCACTCCTTGAACAGGTTAATCAAGGTGCATATTCTACAATGGCTCCCCAAGCTTCCCAGCGCGATTGAGCCCCAATGGCCCAGCGTGCTCTTACTAGCTGCCTTTGTTGCCCTACCTTGGTTCCACACTGCACTATTGGTGCCTGCTGGAATGCCTTCCCAAATAGCTTGTGTTTACACCCTTATCTCATGGTCTCCTTCTAGGGGAAGACAAATGCTACTTAATAGAACATTCTGTGCAGAAGATTAAACAAGCAAAGCAAGCAGGAGTGGGTGTTTGGTGCCATGATGAAGTCACCACTTGGAACACTCATGCCCTGTTGGAGTGCCTTGCAAGAAGTCCAGGCTACTCTTCTTCCTACCCAGCTTCCTCCCAGTATGCATTCTGGGATGGGTCAAGCACTTGCAGCCAGGCCATCTATGTGAAAGTCCCGGATTGAGTTCTGGGCTCCTGGCTTGGGCCTGGCCCATCCCAGCTGCTGTAGTCATTGAAGGAGTGAACCAGTGTTTGTCTCTGTCTTTTCTTCTCTCCTTCTGTCTTTGTAAAAAAAATGACATTGAAAAGAAACAGAACAACCTGTAACAATAATCAGTTCTCAATAAATATTGAGTTAGTTGAGTGCTTTGGTTAAAATATGGGCTCCTGGCATGTGCCCTGTGCTGTTAGCTAACTCTGCACCACCACCTCTGGGGTGTCTCTGGACTTTATTTTCCACATCTAATGGAAGTGTCATGGGTTGTGTAACAGTTAAACGAGATAATGCTCCCAAAGCTCTTTGCACATTTTAAGACTCAATAGGTATTACTGACTTTTCTTGGCTTCGTTTACTTATCCATGGTCTCTTGCCTACAGAAAGCACTAAGAGAGGGAGAAAAAAAATCCCAATTCAGAAATTCTGTTGGAAAATACAGTGAGATGTGAATGACAGCTAGATGCTAGTTAGTTCATTGAAAATGTGTATCATAAAATGTGCAAAGATTTTTATGAATAGAAAGAATGTCAACAGTTAGCTTTGTCTCCAGTAAGCTTGAGTACTTCCAGAAAGAGCTCCCTGAACCATATAGGTGGCAGAAACCTCAGCCAGGGCAGCAAATGATCTCTTAGAAGCAAACTAGAGTCTAAAGGACAGACGAGCACTGGCAGGAGAAGAGGCAATCAGTAAAATCACCCTGTCCGCTATTGACAGCGCCTTCCCTGGCTCCTGCTTCCCCAGTCTCTTGTGCTAGCTAAGCAGGCTGAGAGACAGCGGAGAGGACAGGCTCGCAGCTGCTGATGTTTCCCTGGGGGAAGGGGCAGCACATACAGGCTGTCTGTTTCTTTCTCACCAGAACACCAAGATCCAGCTGAAGCTACAACGTGGCCGAGGACAGAAAAGAGAGATCCATTGGGTCCACAGCCCCAAATCAAAACCAAATGGATGGGGTTTGCCTTGTGGGTCAGTGGGCAAAGCCTCTACCTACAGTGGCAACATCCCGTCACTGTACCCGTTTTGAGTTCCAGCTTCTCCATTTCCAATCTGTCTCTCTGCCAATGCACCCAGGAAGGCAGTGGAAGGTGGCCTGAGTGCTTGTGTCTCCGCTAACCGTGTTGGAGAGATGGATGGAGCTCATGATTCCTGCCTTCAGCCTGTCCTAAAGCCTTGGCTGTTGTGACCATTTGGGGAATGAAGATCTCTCTCTCGTGCTCTCTCTTTCATGTCTCTGTCTTTTAAATAAATACATGAATCTTAAAATAGAGCTGACATGGCTTCTATTGTCTAAGTTGGTGTATGGCTTAAATGTATCTCCCAGAGGTCCATTGTTCAGACTTTAATTCCCAAGGTGGTTGTGTTGGGAGCTTGGGCCTAATGGGAGGTGTTTAGATTCTGAAGGCTTTACCCTCATGAATGGATCAAGGCTGTTCTCGCTGGAGTGAGTGAGTTCTCACGGGAATGGGTTCTGATGAGAGGGGGTGGTTAAGAATGAGTTTGGCTTTCTCATCCCTCTCTTGTACCTTATCTCTCACTCTTCTGCTGTGCTGTGAAGTAGCAAGAAGGCCCTCACTGGGAGGAATCGTGAACCAGATAAGCCTTTTTGTGTAAATTGCCTGATCTGTGGTTTTCTGTTGCAGCAATAGTGTTTGGCACTTGGCCTTGTCTGTTTCCTCCAAAATGAAAGAGATTCTTTTAAGTAGATCTTCTTTAATATGAATGTTTAATTAGTTTTTAAAAAACTTATTTAAAGGTAGAGTAACAGAGAGAGAGAGAGAGAGAGGTGGGCGACAGAGAGAGATCTCCCATACACCGGTTCACTTCCCAAATGCCCATAACAGCCAAGGCTGGGGCAAGTCAAGGCCAGGAGCCATGTCTGAGACATATCTGAGTCTCCCATGCTGGACCCTCCTAGGGTGTGTATTGGCAGGAATGCTGGATCAGAAACAGGTGAAACTCCTAGGCATTCTGCAATGGGACAAGGGTTTCACAAGTGACAGTTTAACCTACTGTGTCATAAAGCTTGGCCCTTCATGTAGACTTGACTCAGTGTACTCATTTAAAATGGATAATGCAAACCCTATAGAAAACCTAGTCCTAGAGAGCTCCTTCAGCATTTCTGCTTTACACATTGCACCATTCGTTCAAGAATCATTTATTAAGGATTTATTATGTGGTTGTGTCTTTGTTTAAAATATTTTATTTATTTGAAAGGTAGAGTTACATAGAGAGAAGGAGAGAGAGAGGGAGAGAGAGAGACCTCTTATCTGTTGGTTCATTCCTAAATGGCTATAACTGCAAAAGCTAGGTCTCCCATGTGGTGGTAGGGGCCCAAGAACTTGGCCCATCCTCTTAGCAGGAAGCTGGATGGGAGGTGAAATAGCTAAGACAGGAACTGGAGCTCTTGTGAAATCCCAACATGGCAGACAGTGGCTAAACCCACCATGCTATGACACTGGCGGCAGTTTGGTTTCTTTAAACACTGACTCTGAAACAAGGACTCAAAATTGTGAATAGTAGTGTATTTGGGACGTGACCCCAAGGAGCATCATAAGGAAGGTGAGTGCTATGTGGGAGAAGGAAGGGGAGAAAGGCAAGCAGGCAATAAGGAGTATATTGTCAGACCCTACCACAGAGGGCAAATGGAATGTCAGACCACAGGCAAATGTGGAAGCCAATGTAGAATGTAAGCCACAACTTTTCCATCCAGGAAGGGCAAGGGCCAGGCCACCTCCTGGAGAGAGTTACTGGGAAGGGCGTGAATTCTCTAGCATTTCCAGCCAGCCACAGGAATGGCAAAACAGGCTCTGGAAGCCAGAGAAAACACTTGGGCAAAGATACAGAGGCTGCCTGTTTGAATCGGAGAGGTCTGCCTGTATAGCAGTTAGAGGCCTTGCTTGGGTCAGTAGGTGGGCATGAGCTGCACCTGCTGGACTGAATGAAATCTAGGGTAGCGGCAAGCGATATAGCTTTATCCCCAAAGAGATGGCAATAGGCAGAGGACAACAGTGTAGTAGGCATTTGCAATACCCTAGGACTAGTGTCTTCCTTGGCATAAGCAAGCCTAGGATGCTCTAGGGACAGGGTAAAACAGGTGTGGGTGTAGGATTAGGGGAAGGGCATGCTTACTGGAAGTGATGAGACTTTTGAGTGCCTGAGAGAGATGGTCAGGAAGGCATTTTCCAAGGAAGGAGACTTGGATTTGCAAATGCATGAAGGCACAAGGCGGCATTTTGACAAATGTCCTTTCTGTCTTGTTTTTCACAGCAGGCACTCCCTTTTACCAAGAGCAACCTTTCTTGAGCTCTCCATGCCGTCTGCCGTGCCCATTACTACACGTCTAACATACTCAACAAATTCTATTATTTTATGCTGGATGTATGGGGCTATCTGTTAATATATGACAGTTATTACCCAGAAACTAAATGAACCTTGGAGTGAATATTTTCTTTTCCTTAAAAAACAAATAAAGGAGAAAAGGTGAAATGTCAGAAAAAAGAAAAAATATTTTCATCCATGAATCATCACAGATGCATGACATGCTTTAAAAAAAAATCCATGAAAAGATGTGCGTTTGAGATGGGGCTAGGATGCACCCCCAAAGCCAGCACGGATGTACCCCAGATCCTTGCACATGGCTTATCAAGGGCTCCAGCTGCGGACTGCACTCATTTCTCAAAGACCTGACATCTGATGACGTCATGGGGCCAGAGCTCTCCTAGGCCTGACTTTGGAAAGGTGTGTTGTGGAAACTGCATGTGGCTACACTCAGCACACACACAGTTTTTTTTTTTTTTAACATTTATTGTTTTTATTGGACAGGTAGATTTACTTAGAGAAGGAGAGGCAGAGAGAGAGAGAGATTGTCCATCTGCCACTTCACTGCTCAAATGGTGGCAGCTGCCAGAGCTGAGCTGATCTGGAGCCAGGAGCCACTTCTAAGTCTCTCAGGAAGGTGTGTCTGGTCCCAGGGACTCAGGCCATCCTCCGCGGCTTTTCCAAGCTGTAAGCAGGGAACTGGATCAGAACTGAAGCAGCCAGGACTCAAACTGGTGTACATATGGAATGCTGACACTGCAGATAGAAGCTTAGCTTACTGTGCCACAGTGCTGGTCCCTCCTCCCCACTGCTTCTTTTCCATGACTTGACAGATTGGCTGTGATGGTGGCTGGAGTCTCTCATATGTCAGATTAAAAAGAAATGTGCTTAAAATCTGAGCTGGCCATGGGCAACATTGTGAAGTGGGTGAAGCCTCTCTCCCTCCTTCCATGCTTGGGTTTACCCTGTTTCTTTTCTGGTCTGACTGTCCTGAGAGCGTTCAGTGGGAAGAAGCTGGCTAGCTACTCCTCTCCCCCTATTATATTAAGGAATTGTTACTACCTGCCACCTTGATGGATTTATATCTTAAAGGAGCACCCTGAGTGAGGAGGAATGCTTACCATAAATCACTGTCATATGGATGGAGGCCATTTGGCTACAGTGGGAGCTGGATTGGGGGAGTCTGGGAACAAGGACTTCCGCGACACTACTGGTGGTGTGCTTCTTTATCTGGGTGCTGGTTACGAGATTGGCTTCATGATGGTTCAGCAGATAAGTGGAAGAAGTTCCCTTAGTGAAAAACAAACAAACAGGTAGCTTTGGAGTCTAGAAAGAGAATACTTGCTTCTGGGAGCTCTGTTCTTTCCCTTGTGCTGTCGCTGCTGGTGGTGAGCCCCCAGCCTTTAGTCCTCACACCATCCCTATCGGCCAGGCCCATCTAAGCTTCAGATGGCTGCGGCTGCCACTGTTGGATAGTGTCCACGGGTAAGCCACCCAGCTGTGTCCACTCCACTCACAGAATTCAAGGAACAATCATGGGAAGATTGTCACACAAAGAGACCATGGCAAAAAGAAAGACAAGGGTCCTATAGATTGGCATGCTGAGGGCTGTCAACCAAAGAGGGAGGCTACAAGCAGAGCCACGCTTCCCCACATCAGAGTGCCAGCAATGCCAGCCTTCTGGACACCTGGGCTGTAGGCTTTCCTCTATCTACCACTTCTGTTCCTGGCCCTTTGAGCAAGTGCCCCCCCCAACCAAACTGGGTTTCCCGATTTATTATTTATTCTACAAATGCAGAATATGGTATTTGGATTCCATCTAGAGCAGAGAATACAACAGTATGACGCAGTCCTGAGAACCCTTGCATACAAACCCATGTGTAAGTCAATGTTAATTACATGCATATCTTGTAGAACACTACCTGGAACATTCTAAGGGCTCAATGTATGTTTGCTGCCATCATTAGGCGGTGCTTGCAATTTATTTCTTTGAATGGGGTCTAAGAGGATGCCGGGGGCCCTGGCTGCAACTTGAAAAGGCTGAGTGCAACTACTTTGGAAAATTGACAACAAAGTCAAACATATTTTTGTACCTAGTTTATGGCCCAGCAATTTCACTCCCAGGTATATATCTCCAAAGATGTAGATTCTTGTATCTCTCAAACATAGAAAACCGTATTCACAACCACTTCCTCACAGTCCCATGCTGTAGGTAACCCAAATGTGCACACCAAGCAAAGGGATACATACAGTATGGTACCTTTGCCCAATGGAACAACACTCAATGTTTTAAAAAGGGTGATCTACCGTTTCACACAATACAATGGAAGGATCCAGTAGAGTGAGTGAAAGACTCCACGCACCAAAGAGAACATGTTGAGGGAACCTTCTGGAAGGTTGGCAATACTAATTACTTTGACCTGGGTGGTAATTATAGTGGTAGAGTCAAATGCAAAGATAATCAAGCTGTGAAGATGTGTGTATCCTAGGGCTCAGAACATAACTCCCCTGAAAGACTAAACGAAACAGTTCCACAAGCCAGTGTCTTTGGTTCTCTCAGGCTCGCCCTCCTCTTGCTCCTGAAGGAAGTGCCAGAAGCAGGATTTCTCGTTAGGGCACAGCAATGAGAATCCTTCTCTCCAACAGCTGGCCATAAAACCCAGATGTATCCCTCCTTCCTTTCTTCATTGCAGATCCCAAGAGGGGGAGGTGAGGCTGAGGGGCGTGCTACACAGACAGACCTTGCGGGGCTGCCTCCCTCCCTCCCTCCCTTATCGCTACATCACACTCTTTGGTTCCATCATGGCGTACAAGTCTGTGTGGTCTTCACTGAACCCAGCAATCTATGCAGCCCACCTTCTCTGGGTCTTGGTGCTCTCATGTCACGTAAAATGTTGAGCAAATACATTTGCTGTATTTTTCTCTTGTTAACCTGTCTTTTGCTCCAGGAGAATCAGCTGTGACTTTTTAAAATAATTTTTTGTTTATTTTTGTTTTATTTGAAAGGGGGAAAGAGAGGACGTGGGCTTCTATCTGTTGATTGCTCCCCCCAACATGCCTGCAACAGGCCCCACACAGCAGAACTCCATCTGGGTCTCCCACGTGGGTGGCAGGGGTCTAAGCCCTTGGACCATCCTCCTCTGTCTTCCCAGGGAGCTGGATGGAAGTGGTGAAGCTGGGACTTGAACCAGCACGCCAATAATGGGTTGCTGTAGCTTCAGGTGCTACGTCAAATGCACATACCCCGGTGGCACTCTGATAGTGGGGAGAAAAAGTAATCGGGTCTTTCTGAGCTTTGTAAGGTTGTTCCACAACAAAGGATAGAATCAGGGGCAAGCTCACCCCGGGCAAGCTACTTCCTTGTTGGGACAGAGATGGGGAATGCTTTCGGTGGAGAATTGGGAGGGGGGAGGAAGCATCCTCTGTTCTCCTTTATGAGTGTCAGTGTTAGGCCAGACACCCTGGAGGCCACTGAGTCACTTCCCCTGAGGCTGGTCTGAGCTGCCACCCCCCCAACCCACCATGGCTGGGGCCCAGGTGGGGCTCCTCCATCGACCGATAAGTCCCTGAGGCCCCACGCGTGTCTTCCTCAAGCAGAATCCCTGGACAGAATTCTGTGGGCATGAAACATCAACGACTTCCAGACCCCGGCACCCAGCACAAAAGCCCAGGCTGGAGTGGTGACTAGGCAGAGCTTACTGGGGATGGTGAAAGTTGAGAAGGGGGAGGGGGGCATTTGGTGCAGAATTTCTAAGGGTTGAGGGGTTGGGGAGCCTTTGGGGTAGTGGCGGCTGGAAGGCTAGCTTTCAGGAGGGGGAGGACTGGCTGGAGAAGGGCTCCCCTCTCCCCGCGCCGGCCTCTGTCGTCTTGGAGAGCGAAGTCGGTAACACACGATCGCTCCTGGCCACCGTGCCCTTCGGTGCAGACTCGTCCAAGCCCGCCGGAGCCCGGGCCGCCAGAGCGCAGCGGCCTCAGTGTGTAATTAATTTAGAAACCAGGGTGGATTTTTATCACCTTCTGAGCTGCGGCAGGTCTCGCCGCTGCCTGCGGGCTTCTCTGGGAGGGCTCTGGGGCGTTGAAGCTTGGGGGCATCCTCTCCCAGCTTCCCCCCACTACCACCAGCCGTGCGCTAGGGTGGATGTGTCTGGACCACCGTTGTCCCTGGCAGCGAAGCGAAACCCCCAGGGAGTCTCCCATCCCCCCTCCTCTCTCTGCCCTCCCGGCTGCGCGTTCCGTTCCTGGCACCGCTCCGGGGACACGGGGGACTGCCCTGGGGCTGCCGGAGGCCTTGGCACCGCCGCAGGGTAATTGGAGCGCGCTGGGGACAGACTGGGGGAGGAGTAATGCCTGCGAGGCGCCGATCTCTGTCCTAGCCCGGGAGTGGGAGGCCGGGACCCCGAGGGCCAGGCCAGGGTGCACACGGCCAACGAAGCCCCCTCCTCGGCTCCGCGCCCCGAGCCGTGCCGTGCGGTTCTCCTCGCGGCTCCGCCCGCTCATTAGCGGAGGCCGGGCCGGCCAGTTCGCCTCCTCCGGCCGCCAATTACCCGCCCTGCTGGCTCCGAGCGCGCCGCGGGGCCAGACAAAGGCGCGGGTGGCGGGCGGGGGAGGGGAAGGGGAAGGGAGGGAGCCCGGGGCGCCCGCGCCTGCAGAGCCGCGGCGGCGGCAGCAGCGAGATAAGGGCGTCTGGGACGCGCAGTGCTCCAAATGGAAATGAATCCAGCGAGCAGCGCCGATTAGCGCTGTGGCGCGCCAGGCACCGGCAAGGAGGTCGCACCCGGCTCGTCTCCTTTGGATCCACATTCTCTCACCCCTGGTTAGGGACATCCAGACCCTGATTGCCGCCCCCCTCCCCGCGCCCCCCATGCGCCAATCGCTCCTGTCCATCGCTGCTGTGCGTTTGGAAAGTGCTGGAGCTAGGCGCGCCACGTGCCTGCTTCCTTCCGCAACTCGCTAAACCTCACTGTAGGGTTGTGCTTAGCTCCGTGAGGCTAACCAAAGCTTTCCAATGTTGCCTCCTCCTCCGCCCAGACAGGCCTTTCCCAGGCGAAGCTAAGTTGGGAAGCTGGGTCGGGGATAAAATCAGCACTGCGCCTTGGCACTCTGCCTTTCAGCCTTTTCCTTTGATGATCAGGCAATTTTTCAAATTACATATGTGTATATATATATGTAAATATACATATATATGTATATACACATATAAATATATATATATATTATATATTTGGAGAATGAGGCACGGAGAAGTGCAACGATTTATTCCCAAGTCCCCAGATCAGGAGCAACAAATAGCAAATGATTTGTGGGCTTCCCACATTTGAAATGCCCGTGGTTTTTCAGACAGAAGTATACCACACCCAAACCTTGCACTGGGATATTTTTAGGTTTCAAACCCCTTTGCTAAGTCCTTCCCACCAGAGTCTCTTCCCTCCTAGAGAGAAGACAGAGAATCTGGGATCATCCCCTGCCCCAAAGCCACAGTGATTTCAGGGAGGTTAAATTTTGTAGTTTGCCTTCTGAAAAGCATCAGAGATTTAAAAAAAAATTATTCAAGGTTGATTGTCAGGCTGGACGTGAGCTTTGAATTTCCAGGCTCGCTGGCCTGGGAGGAGTCACTTTCAGGGGCTGAATCTGTCAGCCCAGTTCTGGATTCTTGCACAGGTGCATGGAGCCTTCTGGGGTGCTTCTGAGGAGGAGGGTCACCTCACATCTGTCACCCCGGCTCTGAGGGGCTTAAAGAGGATGCTGGCCCTTTAGTGCAGCCCGGGGACAGTGCAGTGCAGTCCTGGGACAGTGAGCAGGAACCCTGAGCACGAGCTCAAGGGTCAGGGAGACTGGAGCCTCGGGGCATGCCTCCGGGATGAGATGTAGACTGCCCCAAATGAAGACAAATGTCCCTCAATAAAACGACGCTGTCTGCTGTCAGCCAAGGGTTAGGGCTCTGAGGTCAAGCTCTTCCTCCTCCCACCCCTCCCCCACTCCCTGCCCCAGCGCTGGCTACTTAGCTTTGCACAGAGAGTAGAACTAACCAGTGGTGGTGTTGGCTTCCTCCGTGTGCTCAGAAGTGCTGCCTCAGAGACCAGACACCGGGCTAGCAAGATAGTGAAAGACTGGGAGTTGGGGGGCTGTGTGCAAATCATTCAGTGCTCCCGGTGAGAAGACAGGTTCCAAGAGTAAGGCATGTGTCTGCTTGGGAAGGGACTGTTTCACCTAAGCTGCTTCTTGGGGACCTGTTTTACAGAGCAGTCATCTGTCCTGTGGCTTCCCACCAGGAGGTCCTGGCCTGGGTCATACTTAGCTGGCCTGCTCCAGCAAGGCTGCAGCAGTTGTTACAAATGTGACCCTTCCTCTGTGCTCTTTCAGCCCGGAGCCCTAGCTCTCCAAAGTGGTCCTCTCTCAGCTCCCCTCTCTTCATGTAGCGAGGAGAGGGTTAATGGCAGGTGCAGCAGGAAGGTTTCCAGACTCTTTCCTGCTCCCAGTCTCTTCCTTTCTGATTGGTCAGTGGAGATGACTAGAGGTGGTGGTGTTGGGGAAACTGTCACTGACCTGGATTTTTAGGGGGCCAGTTAATGACCTGTTGGTGAACTTGAGAGGTCTCGCCCTCAAATATCCGTGCTGTGGAGGCTCCATATATCTCTCCCATGATTTCGGTGTGTGTGTGTGTGTGTGTGTGTGTGTGTGTTATGGAGCTTTGGCCTCCCCTCTGATCCTGTTTTCAATGTTCTTTTTTTTTTTTTAAAGATTTATTTATTTTTATTACAAAGTCAGATATACAGAGAGAGGAGGAGAGACGGAGAAGAAGATCTTCTATCCGATGATTCACTCCCCAAGTGAGCTGCAATGGGCCAGTGCGCGCCGATCCGATGCCGGGAACCAGGAACCTCTTCCGGGTCTCCCATGCGGGTGCAGGGTCCCAAAGCTTTGGGGCGTCCTAGACTGCTTTCCCAGGTCATAAGCAGGGAGCTGGATGGGAAGTGGAGCTGCCGGGATTAGAACCGGCGCCCATATGGGATCCCGGGGCGTTCAAGGTGAGGACTTTAGCCGCTAGGCCACACCGCCGGACCCTCAATGTTCTTTATAGCTTAGGTTTTGCACATTTTGTGTCCTGGAGGTGAGTGAGTCAGGGAGGAATTGGTGCCAAGATGGAGGGACTGGCCAGCCCTCCTCAGCCTAACCATGGAAACACAGGAGACTGCCATCAGTTTGGGAGGGAGTGGTGGGGTGGTAGGGGCCTGAGGTTGGAGTCACACAGTGGTCCCGGGTGATCAACCTGGGCCTCACGTGCCCCCCTCCCACTCCACAGCTTTGGGAAATCTACAGCTGTTCCCATCGTCCTTAGCAGGGTTTGCTCCTGGTCAGCTGTGAGTGGGTGTGTGGAGGAAAGCAGCTGGCTCTTATCACCTTCCCACCTGCATGTGCTACAAAAGTAAAGCAGAGAGACCCTCAGCTGTCATTGCTTAAGATTTTCTGAGCTGGGGACCACAAACCCCGATGACCCCTTCCTCCAGGGAATTAACCCTCGGAGCGGGGCAAAGCTACACCATAAGTTCAGGTGTGGAATAGCACCCTTCGCAGAAGCCAGCTCCAGTTGCTTTAGTTTGGAAGTGATGAGTGACCTGCGGCTCTTTATTTATCTGAAAGGGACAGAGGGAGGAAGGGAGGGGTTTACTTGTCACATGCCTGCAACAGCCAGGAGGCTAGGGGGAGGCTGAAGTTAGGCGCTACCAACTCCTCCATCCGGGTTTCCCACATTGGTGGTCCTGGGCCTACCTACTGGAACTCTCATCTGCTGCTTGCTCAGTGCTCTAATATTAGCAGGAAACTGAGTTGGAGGCAGAGCTGGGACACAACCCATGCATTCTGATACAGGATTTGAGCACAAGTGACACCCTAAGCACTGCATCAAAACTCCCACCCCAGACTTGTAGCAATAATGTTGATGATCCTTTGGGGGATCATGGAGGATACCTGCCTTGAGCAACCTTCTCGGGTGCCAAGGTGGGGACATGGACAGTCAGCAGGTGAAGTGATCTTCTTGTCCAGTGGTTTTACCTTATCTAAACGTCATGAGAGGCAGACATCAATTGACAGAAGGGATGAGAGACAATGCAGACAAAGAGTAATCAGTTTTCAGAATCGCCAGGACAGATCTCAGGCCATCACCCACTGGGACTGGGCCCCAGGAAGGAAGGGGAAAGGTTTCCTCAAGTGTTCATTTGTAGAGTTGAAGAAACCCACTAGGAGAGAGAAGTTCACCAAGCAAATGACTACATAAACAGCTTTCCAGGGGGCCTATTTAAAATGCTCAAGGGAATAAATTGTTTTAAAGCATTTAAAAAACACCATTTACATACAATTAATATGTTGATTGCACAGCATTCTTATTAATTCATTATAGCAAGAGTTTCCACGAAGCAAAACAGCCGTTCAATGCATAGCTTAGTTTGTAATAAAACATGAACTAAGACACATTTTACATATATATGTACATAATCACTATATGAGGCTACTTCAAAAAGTTCATGGAGAAAAGGAATTTAAAAGATAAGTTTATTTAGATGCAAAAAATGGAATTCCATGCATAATACATGATGAACTTTGTGAAGGCCTCCCCGTCTACGTGAATGTACAAGTGGTGTGTGTGTGCCTGTGTGTGTAAAATGCTGTCTTTAGTAATTCAAACCTTGTTTCTCAGCATCCATACCGTGCTTGAAACGAGCGCCATTTGCCACATAAGTTAGAAAGGAGATTTTATTTTATATCCTTATAACCCTAGTACCCCAATTTGTTATCACAATCAAGGTTCATGACTGAGTGAAGCACTTGATAATCAAAATTTTCTTTGTGGGAATTGTAGATGCTAAAGTTTAGCAGAAATTCTATTTTTGCTGAATGGGGGTGGGTAGATAGTAGAAGGGTGGCAGTTGGTGGGGACCTGTAATAAATGGATGTCAATGGCAGACATGTGAAATTTTCGTGAAGGGCCATCAGAAAATGCATACTTGACTCTGAGGCCAACAGAGAATAATGGCATGTGTTGGTTGTTCATTGCTATGTAGCAAACTGTCCCAGAACCTGTTGTCTTAAAGCAAAAGTGATTTTATTATTTTTCATGATTACATAAGTTGTGTAGGGCTCAGCTGGGTGGATGTTCTGTTGTTTTTGCTTGGGGTCTTTTGTGTGGCTGAGCTCAATGGTAGCTGAGGGTAGAATATCTGCAGTGGCTTCATTCACATTTTTGACTCTTTGGTAGGACTGGCTGGAAATCTGGGATATTCCATATGATTTCTTCTCATGGCTAGCTTGGGATGCTTGGCCTGGTGGCTGGATCCCAAGAGTGAATGTTCTAAGACAGCAAAGTGCATGTGCTGATCTAGCCTCTGTCTGCTGTCCTCTTGCTAAGGCCATTGACCAAAGCAAGTCATGTGGCCCAGTAGCAGGTTAGAATGGGAGGGAACTACACAAACAGATGAGTCCTGGGAGGTGCTGTTCACCAGGAGCCAGCAAAATAATTGCCTACTAAAAGAGGGACTGCTCTGTCATCTTCGAGGTTTGTATTTTCGTATATCCTGTGTTCCTTATTCTTTCATCCCTTCCTCTCCCCTGGTCCTTATGTCCATAGCAGGTGCAAATGTCTGGTAAGGTCAATACAGTGACCAGTGTTTGGCAGTGGTGGTTTGTTCATTTCCTGCTTTCCCAAGCTGCCTGCCCTTTGCCAGCACTTTGGGACAACCTGTCTTTATTTCTGAACTCAGAAATATAAAGGCTTCTACAATATACAGACTGAGCAGGCAGGATGGGTTTTGTTAAGATTCCAAGTCAGATGTTTTAATATTTCACTGAGCTGCTGCAGAAAGCCCTTCCTTATGGGATGGAAATGCTTGGAAAATGGCCTTCTAATTAATGTGAAATGAGAGAGTGCCCCTCCGAGCAAGGGGGACTTGGCAGCTGTGACGGTGATGTCAGGATGCCAGCACTTCCTGGGTGGGGTGATTGGATGGGGCCCATCCCAGGATAGATTTGCCGGCACGGAGCTCATTCAGCATAAATCCTGCCGCGGGGCCAGGCTGGAGACAGCAAATTGAGAACCTTCCACAGCTCGCTGAGTTACCGCTTCCCAGAAATTGCTGAAGCCATTGATCTTGATCTTTTTAAATCATTAAATGATTTTGGCATTCAGGCACGCGGCGGGTCTGTGCTTGGTGACCTGCAGGAAGCCAGCGTGAATTCGACAGCAGATCCTGGGCACGGACTTTCCCTGGGCACAGACTCAGTCACGTGGGCCTCAATACAGTGCGACCTCTGTCCCAGGGTGCGACCTGGCTTCTAAATACCACCCAGAGAGGCTTGCTTGGCAGCCCTCCCTCTCTCCTCTGAGAACCTCAGGAGCGTTGGGGAGGTTTATGAGGGACCGCAAAGGCGGTTCAAATCCTGGCGCCAGAACCCCGAAGACTATCTCTGAATTATATAGCTCTGCTGTCTCGGATGTGCCCCTCTGTGAAGCAGTTGGCAGTGCTGGGATGGAGTAAAGGGAACGAAAAAGTTTGCTTCAAGCTGGGATCATTGGGTGGGAATTGTATCAACAGCCATACCATCTAATATCTACGGAGGATTTCCTGTGTGGGCCAGCAGTGCACCATGTCCTCTCCATGATATTTTGCATGTGAACTTGACTACAGTCCTATAAAGTAGATACTATTATTATTTCTCTTCCAGAGCTGACAGGTACCAGGTCTCATAGCTATTTTTAAAATATTTGCTACCCTGCTGGCCACCTGACTCAGTCCTGTGCTTCTTATGACATTCAATTTAATCACTATTGATTGAGTGCCTAGAGAATGCCAGGGCCAGAGGAAGACAGGACCAAAGGACAGAGAAAGAGTCAAGTCACTGTACTTGAAGGCTTATGGAAGGAGAGTCATTCCATTATTGAATGGTTCTGACTGGCCAGCCACGCCACAGAGCAGGGGACTCTAACAGAGGCAATAGAACACAGTAGAAAGTTGCAGGGGCTTGTGTGCCCTCAGAACTAAGTTGAAATCGCAGTTCTGCTGTGTGCTTTGGGCTGTGTGATTGCTGTAGTCTCTGGCCACTCTAACAAAACACCCGGATTGGGCATCTTTATAAGGGGAAGTGGTCAATTTGGTTCATAGTTCTGGAAGTTTAAGGGCATGATGTCAACATCAGCTCAGTTCTTGTGAGGACTTCCTGCTCACAAAGTGACAGATCACACCACCAGATAGGAAACCAGAGAGCAAAATTAATTCCTTCCCAAGGCAGCACTCCTAAACACCTGAGCACCTTCTCCTGGGGCCTGCACCTTAAAGGTCTCCAACAATTCAATACTGCCATACTGAGGAGTAGCAAGCAGTCCAGCACATGAGCCCTAAGCCACAGCAGTCCCTAGCCCTTTGGAGCCTCAGTTTCCTTTTCCAGAGAGTGAAGGTAACAAGACCTGTGAGGGAGTAGAATGGGTCAAGAATCTGACATAGATGCTCCACAATGCTCGTGTCAAGTGTGGTCCTTACAGGTTAACAGGAGAGACGTGGGGGAAAGAGGGTCATTGAAATGAATTTTTGTGATTGATTTTGTGGCTGGTTGCACACACACAGGTGCACATCCGTGTGCACGTGGGACTGGAGAGTTGGTTGGAATTTGGGGAGAGAGGTCCCATGAGAAACCCCACGGAGGCTGGGTAGTCACTGCCGGAAGTCAGCTGCAGCTGTTTCACACAGGATGCTTGCTGTCTCTGTCTCTGAAGGGTTGGCCCTGCAGGTGCTGCTGGGAGCAACTGGGTGGGCCCTGAGCAGTCCTAGCACATCCTATACATTACTGACCTCATCGGGACTACAGAGTATGTCGTTTGGGTGGGCTTGAGGTGATATGGGTGGTAGCTGTGTACCTAGACTTAGCAGGTTGGCCTGACACCATAGGTGCAGAGCCTTGCCCAGGCCCTGGGGTCCAGTGGGAAGGTGATCAGTGCCTCCTAGGGCTTCGGCAGGCTAGCACTGCCCAGAGACCTCCAAGTTAGGTTTCCTTCCAGAGGGCTGGAACTGCCTCTTCTGGTGCAGGGCCAGGCTGGCCTAGGTGGTCCACCACAGCCTGGCATGGCTTCACTGTGGCTGTTACATCAGGAGGAACTATGACTCTTTGTGGATTGCAAATGACAGAAATCCAACTCTAACCCACGGGAACAGAAAAGTCTAACCTATTGGCCTGGGGATTGGAAGTATCTAGCGAATAGCTTCATACACAGTTGGATCTAGGGGCTCAAAGAGTAAGTTTCAGGTTCTGTCATTTTATTTCTCAGCCAGTTTTAAGACACGTGATAGACAAGATGGCCACTGGCAGCTGCAAGCCTCCTCTTATCCTGTGGAAACACAGAATCATTATCTCTGGAAGAAAAGTCCTACGGAGAGCTCTGATTGGCTGAGCTAGTATATGATGCACAGTGACTGTACCCTGTACTGGTTGGTCAGCAAAGGAAAGAAAACTTCTTTGAATAGAAGATGGGGTGCTGTGCAGACGAAAAGCGACAGCCACCCACGACCAGCTACCAACTGGTCTCTCTTGACAGGAGGCTGTTACTAAGGCAGCTCCAGAAACTTCTACTGCAGCCCACTTGCCTTTAGATCGCCCCGTGGAGGTGCCTGAGGCGACTAGCCAAGAGAGCCTGCCTCCCCTCTTCACCCCGCTGCTCCCACTGAGCCCAGCTGCATCCATTTAGCTGGGCCATTCGGGCTAGGAACAAGGGCTGTCCTTTGACTGTCTGTGGCATTCAGGACAGCCCTCGTGCTCCGCCGAAGGGCTGTGCCTGGTCCAGATGTCCAGAGGGGCTGGTGTCATGTGTCTGACAAGGCCGCCTTTCTGGGCAGCAGGATCTGAAGGAGGGAGACGTCTGCAGCCTGGACATGGGGTGATAAATGCCCCCTCTGGAATGCAGAGATGAATTCTTTTGAGGAGGGAAAAAGGCTTTCATGGTTCTTGCAAAGACTGCAAACAAGGGAGTTTTCTCATTGCCAACTGCAGGATGGACTAGGAGGAGGGGTGCTGGGGAAACGGGAAAGGGGGAGGGTGGCTGGGGATGCTGACACAGACACTTGACTGTGAACCTACCAAAGCAACAACCTTTTTTCCTTTTGAGCAGCCCTGGGGGCCAGTGGTTGGCTGGCCAGCCAGTCTGGCTCAGCCTCCTGCTGTGTGCGCAGTGGCTGGCTGGAGAATGCGGGTGGTGTTTGCTTCTCTGTTTCTCTCTCTCTCTCCTCTACGGTAGCCTCCATCCACACACCGCCCCAGAGCTGCCCCCTGCACAAATGGCATTGTGCAGCCACGGACAAAAAGGGCCCTTCATTCCCGGCCATGCCTGGGGGACAAAAAGCTGAGTGTAGCCATAGCTTGCTTTGCTGTGGTTTAGAAAAGATGGGGCTGCTGAGGACAGAGCCAGAAGGCAACTCCAGACACAAATGAGCTGTGATCATGTGAAAGAACTGTGGGACCCATATCCACCCAGCGAGCAGGGCACTTCCTTTGAAGACCTTTGACCTGCTGGCACAAGCACATCACTTATGGTGAGGGCTGATGGTGACATCAGTGAAGGGATTTCCAGGAGTTCATGGAATAATGGAATGGAAAGATAAGTTTACTCTATTGCAAAAAAAAAAAAAAAAAAAAGAAGAAGAAATCTATGCATAATTTTTTTTATAATACATGTTTTCCATCAACTTTTTGGAGACCCGTACTTTGTGTGCAAGATCTCTTTTTGCACTCAAAAAATTCTTACTTTTTACCTCCATGTTCCATGAATTTTTGGAAGTACTGTCAGTACTTTTTTGGAAGTACTGGTAAAGCCCTGCGACTTTATGACTTTTACACCAATAACATTTATGGAATCAGCACATGGTAGGTGGGTCAAGCATGGAAGTTGGGGATCAGGCAGAACTGGTTTGGAAATCTGTCACCGCTTTAGCTGTATGACATTTCCTCAGCTGTAGCATGAACGTTACCATTGCATCTGTAGGGCTCCTGGGAGGAGCAAATGACACAATGCAGGTAGAGGGCTTAGCCTTGAGCCTAGTAGGTTAAAAGTGCCCAAGACAAGTTGCTAATTAAGAAATAATATTAGTAGGCTCATTCACGTGTTTGACATTTTGGAGGGAAAATGAACATTCTGGAAGTCCCACCTTACGAATGAGTTGTGTTCCAAAGTTAACTGTGAGTCTGTTATTTGGACCTAGAAACATAGTTCCCATAGAAACCCTGCTAAGAAGAGTCTTGAGGTTCCTGCTTAACCCACAAAAGCCCATTCAACTGTGAGTGTGACAGAAATAGCTGAGTGGTGACTTTAAAACATGGCAGAGGGCCCGGTGGCGTGGCCTAGCGGCTAAAGTCCTCGCCTTGAAAGCCCTGGGATCCCATATGGGTGCCGGTTCTAATCCCGGCAGCTCCACTTCCCATACAGCTCCCTGCTTGTGGCCTGGGAAAGCAGTTGAGGATGGCCCAATGCATTGAGACACTGCACCCACGTGGGAGACCCGAAGGAGGTTCCAGGTTCCCGGCATCGGATCGGCGCGCATTGGCCCGTTGCGGCTCACTTGGGGAGTGAATCATCGGATGGAAGATCTTCCTCTCTGTCTCTCCTCCTCTGTGTATATCTGGCTGTAATAAAATGAATAAAGTCTTGAAAAAAAACATGGCAGAAAATTCTTTCATGTTTCTGCCTTAAAAAGGTGGGCTCTGTGTCCCCTCCCTTTAAGTTCAGATGAATTTGTGGCTAATGCAGTCAATAGAGGATGACAGAAGTGACATCATGTGACTTCAGAGGCTGGGTTGCCAGAGGCTACAGGGTTTTTTTTGCGTTGTTTGCTGGCAGGTTCATTGTCATGGGCCTGAGCCACCACATAAGGTACTCTCAGTGGAGAAGCCTTGAATCAATTAGTCTCTCTCTCTCTCTCTCTCTCTCTCTCTCTCTGTCTCTCTCTCTCTCTGTCTCTCTCTTTCTCTGTGTCTCTCTCTCTCTCCTACACACACACACACAAACACACACACACAGGCGGGGAGACTATGAGCCCATTGTCATTCAACTCAATCCTCACCATTGGAGTCTTCCCAAAGCCCTCTTACTTCCTTCTGTCTGAATTTCCAATGCATGGGCTCCCTGAACTTTAATTCCATGGCTTTTTTTTTTTTTGCCACTAAACTTTGGGGTAGTTTGTTTCCTAGCAATTATTATCCATAGAGCACACCTACATCATGGGGACGCCAAACATTCCTGACAGCAGACCCCAGTGTGCCTGCGTGTGCCTGTGTGCACAGAGCACATTCTGGGACCTAACCCAGTCCCTCCTCAAATGCACCTTTGGAGAGAATGTAGCAGCAAGCAGGGATAGATTGCTTGGATACAAATATCTTACATATTAATACCATGCACAGTAACTTTACACGAAGAAAGTGTCTTAAAGTCCAATGCTGAGGCTTGAAGGAAAATAGATATTAATTAGCTAGGTCTAAGGACACACATGGAGACTTGGCAGTGATTATGGATGGCACTTCTAGACAATTTCAAGAGTTGTTAGAGATTGATAGCATTGACTCTTTATTTTATCTAATTTCACTTCAAAACTAATAGCCTTTCTTTTCCTTGGTTCAGTTTTATCTGTTGCAGAACTTCATGTGGCACCACACGTTTTTTAGCTGAGATACAGAATGAAGAAAATGAAAGGGGAGTTTTTTTTTTCCTCCCATGTGATTGTTCGACAGGCTATGCAAGAGAAGGGCAGGAGGACAGAGGGACCAGCAAGACAGAAGGAGCCAAGTTGAAGGGAAAGATGTAGCCAGAGATGTGGGTTGGTGATGGAATGATAGGTGAATGTATCCAATAGACTCTTCCCCTTGGGGTAGATAGAGTCATTGGCCCCAATTCTGTGCCCTTCCTGCATTCACCTCTTTGTCATGGTTTCTTTGTGGGTAGAGTGCACATAGGTTCTTACCCCTTGACTTTGGACTTGCTTGTGTGACTTTAGCTTAGCCAACAGCATGGGGTGGAAGGGTTAATGTTATGATTCAGAGCCTAGGCCTTAAAGCAACTTGATGAGTCTTTTTCCCTTGCACTCTTCACTGTGCCATCACCATGAGAAGGGTCTCATGAGAAGGAGAGTGGCAGACCTAGAACAGACCGAGTCTCCTCCAGTCAAGCCACAGACTTGTAAGAAGTGCTGGTTGTTGGATGGTGTTAGGATTTTGACATTGTTGGGTAACAACAGTTGACTGATACACCAATAATCCAGTTGAATTGAGGGAGGGGGCGAAAGAAATGGGAATGATTGGGGGGCATTGAGTAAATGGAGAAGTCATTATCCAGTTGTTGGTTTTGTACTGTGGCAATCTGCCTCGACTGAACTGTGTTCCCCAGAGTCCCTTTCCCTATAGTAGCCTTCTGGGTTGGATTTGGCCAGGAGAGGAATTTGTACGTGGGGAAGTCAAGGAACAATGCTTTGTGCCCTCTGACAGCCAAGGGCAGGCCTGCTGGGCACAGTTGCAGCTCGCATGTGTCATTCCTGCCCCACAGGCTGACATTGTTGCTGTGGGCTGTAGGCAGGCCAGTGCACTGCTGGTCAGTGCCCTCTCTCAGCTTTCCTGAGTCCAGAGGCTGCTGTGTGTGACTCTGGAGCTGAGGGCACTGGCCTGGCCCCAGGTCACCCATGTTTTGGAGGTTGGAGGTGATGAGAGATGGATATGGGTCCCAGTGAGGTTCATTGTGTCCCTTGGTGCCCCCATCCTACCCATGTCCACCTTTCCTTCCAGTGCACTGACCAGGTTGCCTTGGGAACCAGCCAGAGGCAGAAGCCTTACCTTCTCCTGAAGCATGCTTGATCTGTCTCTGATGACTCGCTCTCCTTGAGGTCACGCAGACTGGCTCTGCTTTCCCACTTAAAAGACTGGAGCAACCAGTCAGCCACTGTGCACAGAGGACATTCGCAGGCCTACTCTCTGTAACCATGGAGGTGTCACATCCCTGCCTTGAAAAAAACTTGAAGTCTTCTTGAGAAGACAGCACCTCTGCCAATGGTCAGAGGCAAGTGTGAGGTATCAGCACTAAGGTATGGCAGGCCACCCAAGGGGGCAAAGCAGGTGCAGGAAGCTGGAAGCAAGGATTCCTTCCCACCCCTTTGCATAGCCTGGTTTTTTAGACTTCTAGGCATAGCAGTTGCTAAGTCAAGAAACAGCAGCTAGGGTGAGAAACGTAGGAAAGAGCGAACTGCTGTCACCCCTCTCACCCGTAACTAGATGAGAAACTGCTTTCTCCCTCTTCTCCTAAGACCTTGTGTTGCCCACCCCACAACCAGGTCTGCGCTGCGGAGCAGGCAGGCAGTCAACAAACACTGCTGATCTTGTCCTTCCCTCTTAGGGGGTTTCACTTCTATTATTTATAGTGCCAGTGTTCCTGCTGCCTGCCTTTCAAATAGATGCACGCTTAGCTACAGCTAATTTGGAATTTGTTTCTCCAAAAGCATTTAGAATTGTTTTTGCCTAATGCATCAGATTTAAATCCTGGGGCTAATTAATACCAAGGCATGAGAAAGAAAGCAAAAAGTCAGTTAAAATGCCTCGTGGAAATGAACTGGAATAACCCTCTCTCTTCAGTGCTGTGCTGGTGCTGTGCCTGTTTCACATCTTGCTCTCTGCCTAGGTAGTCAAGGAATGGAAAAAAAAAGAAGATAGTGTATGTGTGTGCACGTGCCCGTGCATGCTCATGTGTGCTCTGCGTGTGTTGCACTGGTTTGGGGCACTGCATGTATTCTCTGTGTATTCTGTTCACATGTTGAGCACAGCGTATTTGTGTATGCTGTGCACATCATATATGTTGTCTATATTCGTGTTGTGTTTTGTGATTTGTGTGTTGTGTGCATTTCACATTTGCCTTGTGTGTATATTGTATCGTACGCATTTTCTCTCTCTATTGCCTTTACGTGTGTTGTGTGTTGCATACATTCCATATTTGCTTTATCTGTGTGCATATGCTTGTGTTATGTAAGAGTTGTGTTTTGTTTTTCTTACTAAATGCTTGAAACTCAAGGGGCTTAAAATGAGCTTTCAAATATAAGAGTTGTTGTATTTGGCCTTGAACTTGGTATTTTCAATGAAATCAATGCAATGTTCTCATTCACTTTAGCCTGAAACTGAAAAGGCTGATGTGAGATTTGAACCTTGAACAGTTCAAGGTTCTACAAATGCATAATACTAGATGTTTGTGTCCCCTTAGCCGCTGGTATGTGGAAATTCTAATCCCATGGTGATAGAATTCTGAGACCAGAGTCCTTTTGAGATAATTAGCTCACAAGGGCTGGAGCCCTTGCAAATAGGATTAGTGTCCGTCAACAGTGGAGGCTGCCTCAAGTGCTTTGGGTCCTTCACACCCATGTGGCAGACTTGGAGTTCTAAGACTCCTGGCTTTGGTCTGGCCTTTGTGGCCATTTGAGGAGTGAATCAGAGGATGGAAGATCTCTCTCGCTCTTTCACTCTCGCATCCTTTGGCTGGGACACTAAGTGTGGTCTATGTTTCCCTAGAGGCCTCCTGACAAGATAGAGGCTCACATCTTATATGACCCTCTTCTTTTCCCTGTGCTATTTCCCATGGTTCACCTGGGATCACCTGCCAAACGAACTCCCTGTCTCAGGTGGGTTTTTGGAGAGTCCCCAGGCCACTGAAGTTTGTTGCAGGGCCGTAGGGGCACCAGGGTACTAGGGACTGACATTTAGTCTATGAGCTATTTGTGGAGCCTCCCAGCTGGCATTTGATACATGTGACTGGAACCTTCAGTGACATCTTGATATTCCTCTTCTCCAACTCCAGGTTAACCAACAAGTACAACTGGATTTTCCTACATACCACTCGTTCTGAGTGACTGTGTACAACCCCTTTCCCGGAGGGTCTGATTTGTCTCTTGAGCTCGAGCATTATATTAGAGCCACATGAAGGAGTGGATTTATAAAATCATGGATGGTCCACACTCTAAGTTCTAACTTCATCACTCTGTAGTGGATCCTTTGCAGGTGAAACTTTCCTTGGTAGGTACCTGTTGATTGCTTCCTCGCCCTTGCCTATCCTCACTTGTGCTCTCTTTACTTCTGTCCCTCTCTCTTGCCGCTCCCCCAAGTTCTTATTCATTTCATTTTAATTTGAGACACACATACACACACGCACAGGGACACACACAGAATCCCTTCTGTCCCTTGCTGGGACAGATGCTCATCTGGGTTACCCATATAGGTGACAAGGACTCAACTACTTGAACCATCACCTCTGCCTCCCAGGATCTACATTAGAAAAAGTTGGGAGTCAGGATCTAGAATTTGGGACTGAACCCAGGAAAAATAGGCATTTTCACTGGCATCTTAACCATTAGACCAAAGTCCTGACCCCCTACTCATTTTTTTATGCATAACATTTTATTGATCTCATTTTTTTGGGTTCAGCTCTAAAGCACACCCTTAGAATCTTCCCTGCCCATTTAAGGCCTTTTCCTAAACAAACACTATTTCTTCCCTAAAAGGAGTTCCATTGCCAGCCTTTCAAATAATTATGTCACCCCACTACATGACCATGTAAGGGAAAGAAAGGGCAGACAAAACAGCACCTAAATGAATTCACATGAGGCCATTTGGAAATTACTAAGTACTGTCACCAGCATCATCTTCCTTGATTCTATCCTCAACTGGATGAGGCACGGGAGGAAGAGTAAGGGATGACAGATTGTTCTAGGTGGATGCTATGGTTTGGATATGGTTTGAGTGTATCTCCCAAAGGTCCATGTGCTGGAAGCTAAGTCCCCAATGTGATGTGAGTGGCAGTGAAACATTTAAGAGGTACGGCCCAGCGGAAGGTCATTAGATCATTGGGGATACTACCCTTGGAAGGGTAGTCAGTTCCTTTGAGAGCGGGTTGTTAGAACTCAAGGGCACCCTATGCATTCAGTGCCTTCTGTGTGCAGCTGTCTGTGATTGGGGCAGGTGGACTGAGCAGATGTGACCACCTTCAGCCTTCAAAATTGTAAGCTCCATCAAATTCTTTGTAAATCCCCAGTTTCAGGGTATGTTATTACAGCACAAGAAAGTAGGCTAAGACATAGCATCACATAGAAGACTCTGAAAACTCATGTGTGAGTGATTAGGGATGGATTCCCAGGAGAGCCTCTGAGGGAGTTGGGGGAAACAGGGCAGGGAAGTGGAGGGGGCTGGGCAGGGTGGGTGCTCAGGTCAAGCCTCAGCCTGCTCCTTCGCAGGAGCCCAGGAGGAGGATGAAGAAGAGCTCCAAATCTATCCCAGCTTGAGGAGGGAGCTGCGCTTCTGCCTCCATACCAGCTCGCGTTTCAGCACGTGCCTCACCGGGGGAGCCTGAGCTCCCAGACACCTCTAGCTCCTCACAAGCTGGGGAAGGCAGCGCTGGAAGCCGCTGACCAGCTGGCTCAAAAGAACTGCAGATGTGAGCTGTTCAAGCCCACGGCAGAGGGGGAGGAGGGTACACAAAAGCCATCAAAGGGAACTGAGGGAATTCACACCAAACATGAACAGGATCTGCTGCACGGGTCGATTCGGACCCCCACCCTGCCATTATTTTAGTATTCTGTTGCTGGGAAACAAACTGTCACAAATGTAGAAGCTTATAATTCCTTAAATCTGTCATAATCGTGGGCCACATGATGATGATTTGGTCACCGATAGACTGTATGTGATGCTGGTCCAGAAGAAGATATCAGTCGGTAATGTTGCAGTCATCCTTCTTTGCGTACGGACGCTTCACGAGGTGCAAACAGTGAGGAAATCACCTAGTAATACATTCAGCAGGGCAGATCCACATCAAGTGACACACAACTGGATCTCCCAGTTCTGTAGATTTGAATTCCTGGCTCAGTGTACCTGGAATTTCTGGTGCGGGCCTCCCCGGGCTGACACTAAGTTGTTAGCTAGGGCTGTGTTTCTCACCTGCGGCATGGAGTCCTCTTCTGAGTTCATTGGGTGTTGGCAGGATTTAGTTCTTCGGGGTTGTAGGACTGGGGCTCTTTTTTTTTTTTCCCCAAGCTATTAGCTATAGACTGCACTCAGCTTCTGCAAGACATCTGTAGGTCTTTGTCATATATGGTCCCTCAAGGTTGTTGATATAGACGTGCTAAGCCATCTGAGGCATGTCACTGTCTCCTCCTCCTCCTTTTTCTTCTTTTCTTTATTTTTGACAATCTTTACATAGTTGATTAGGGCACAAAGGGTCAAGAGCTACAGGTGAGTGTGTAAGACTATTCTTTCCCTATTATTGCTCCCCCCCCACCCCGTATCTGGGGTAAATGAGGAGTTAAAAGGGGAAGCCCACCCAGCCTCTCACCCATCCCAGGTCCCTGATGTGGGGCATGCTGCGAGGGTCCTGCTCAAGAGGTTTTGATAATTCAACAGTTATGAATTGCTCCCAGTCTTGCCCTTCCAGGCACGATGAAATTGCTGTAGAATCCAGTGGTTGACATAGTCCACCTTACAGTCTCCGTTTGCCCAGATTTTCACTGCCAACACATGGTTGGGATAGTTGATTGATTTGTTCCGTCCTCCATCCTCTTTTGTGGTACCAGGTGTCCTGTTGTCCACTATTCCATCTGAGCATCTGAGGAGGCTCGGCTCTGGCACTTGTACTCCGTGGCAGACCATGGAACCTGCACTTCTCTTCATGGTTGGGGTTCTGAGTCCGGCAGTTCGATTGGGGAGATCCTTAAAGAAACTTTGTCTGAGGTGATCCCAGACCAGATTCATGTGTGTACTTGCCAGTACTGGGCCTGGCACAATCTGTCGCCCCCAATCAGCTGGTGGTTGCAGTTGCTGGGCTAGTTCTGTTTCCAGCCCTGTCTTCCACATGAAACAATGGGTATTGCAGTCCAGTATGATTCTGCCCAGCACACCCTCGGCCCTCACAAAAACCAGTGAGAGCTGCAGCCTAGTCGGAGTGACCCACAGTAACCCCCACCAGGCCCGCCCCCTGCCCTGGTTTCCATGCTTGCCTGTATGTACCACAGACTTGTCTGGTCTGTCCCACATCCCATTTAGCTCTCATACATGTCAAGGGCATTGAAGCCTAGTTAAACCCAACCAGCCCTACTATCCAGGCCGTAAATATGCTGGTGGGTGCCGTCCTGTCTAGCCAGGTCTGCCCCAGTTCTGGTTTTCATGCTCTCCAGTGGGAGTGATAACCCAAGAGAGAGGTACCCACTATTTCCCTCCTGGGCCCACTCCCACTCCCTGATTATGCACTCTCCAGGTGGTTCTGCAGTTTAACTTGACAGAATAGTCCCCAGTACCAGCATCTGCCAGCTGATGCTGTGGCAAAGCCCAACCAACCCTCACCCATTCTGATTTATGTTTGCACCAGTAGGGACAATCAACCAAGCCTGGCTCTTTCCTGATGTGGTTCGTATGAGGCCCACAGGTGTTGTAGCCCTGCCTGGTCTGGTCTGCCCCCATCCTGACTCCCGCTCTGCAGTGGGAGAGGTGCTCCAGCAAAGGGGCCCTCCGCTTTCCCCCTACCAGCTTTACCTCCTCCTTCCCTGGTCCCTATATGTGCTGTTTGGGTAATACAGCCCAGTCTGGTGTGACCCTCCTCACCAAAGGGTGCTGTAGCCTGGCCTGGCCTGGCCCATCCCCTCTTCCAGCCGACACTGGTGAGGGTTACAGTCTAGCCCAGCCAAGCATGTACCCAATCCTGGCTGTAATGTGTACTGGTAATGTTTTGCGACCAATGCTGGCCCAACCCTCACTCTTCTGGTGCTCAGATTTGCCAGCGGGTGATGTGAACTGGTTCAGCCTGATCTGCCCCCGACCTATGCCAAATGCATGACAGTGGGTATCTCTCTGGCCTGGTCTGGGTTGCTCCTTATCGTGTTTCTTTCACTCATCTGTATGGATTGTGTCCTGCCAGAGGAGTTGCCCAGGCTCCTCCATCAGAACCTCTCCCAATGCCAGATCTCGCTCATACTGGTGAGTACATGGGCCAGCCCTACTTAGTCCACCTCCTGTCCTAGCAGAAACAGTGGCTTTTCCTGACTGGCCTTCAATCCATTCTGGTTCTTACTGTTGGATGTTTCAGCCCAGCCAAGGCTCGTCCATACCTACACATGGTTCATACATGGCTCAGAAGGGGTAGAGACCTAGCCTAGTGTGTCCTACATCTACCCTGGTCCTCTAGAGCCCCAGATAGTGCTGGAGTCTAGCCCAGTTAGGTGTGCCCAGACCCAGTCATCACTTGTGCCAAGGGAGACTGCAGCCATATCCAGACCAGAACACAGCCCCCACTCCAGCCCCCACACTCACCAGTGGGAACCCCAACCCAGCTAGGGTATCCTCTTAGGTCCCCAGCCGGGCCTGTTTCCAGTCATAGATCACGTGCATGCCAGTGGTTGCTTTGACCCAGTTGGCATAGCCCCTCACCTGTCTTTGCCTTTGCTTTGGATGCTGTGGCCTAGTACCTCTGGCTCATGCAAACCAGTTGGTGTAAAAGCCTAGCTTGGCTGACCTGTGCTCCATCCAGATTTCTATTTTTGCTTGTGCGTTGAGGTTTGCTAAGCCCTGCCCAGTGTGCCCCCTTCCATGACCAACCCATGCATTAGCCAGCCATTTGGAGCTACTTACTGCCTCCTTGTGTCACCAGCTAGAGGATACTCTTGACTTTCAAAGGGTTCTTGTGATTAGCACAGAGTCCACCTGGGCTGAGCTAATTTTTGCCATGCTGTGTGACCTAGGTGCAGAAGCAATATTTGGCATATCTTCAGATTCTGTCCACACTCTGAATCACTGGATGGGTCTCCTCTCTGATCCTACATCCTTGCAGACACCTCTGGTCAGGAGCGTGACAGTACCTATGTCACACCCCGGTGTTGGTAGATTCATGGACACTGGTAAATTCCTGGAGCTTGTCCTGCTCTGCCAGTAGCAGTGGTTTTATAGCTTTACAGTCAGTTGACAATTGGAAGATGGTCCCCTGTGCCTGTTAACAATCAGCATGGTGTGTCAGAGAAACTCAGGAAAGTACAGTCTTTCGATGCTAGGGATGGGTCTCACCCTTCCCCGGGGTTCTTAAGGCCTGCTGGTGGGAGTAGCGTAAGACACCATCATCTTGGCCCTGAGCATGAGTGAGCTTCCCTGGCTGCTGTCACAAACCACAGCTGTGCTAAGGTACCTCTGGATTACCTCTTTAAAGAAGGTTGATTGGTTGATGGATTTTTAGTCATTTGAAAGATAGAGATAGACAGCTTCCATCCTTTCGTTCACTCACCCAATAGCTACAAGAGCTAGGGCTGAGTCAGACTGAAGAAGTAGGAACTCAATTTCAGTGTCTGCCGTGTGTGGCAGGGAACCAACAATTTGAACCATTATCTGCTGCCTCCCAGGGTATGCATTACTGGGAAACTGGAATTGGATTCAAACTCAAGCATTCCAATATGAGATTTGGCCTCCCAAGCAGCATCTTTAACTGCCATGCCAAACATTTGCCTCTGTTAAGTGTAGGGAATCCTGTGCAATGCAGCATCATTCCACTCACACCCGTGTTTATATTTGGCTTTGAGTTGAATCTTTCACTCATCTTAATGTAATAGTAACTGCTGTAATAAACTCTCAAATGTCAGTAGTTTCCTTGTTCATGCAATAGTCTGATGCAGATCTTTTGGGGTGGTAGATTCCTCTCTTCCATGTGGTCATTCAGGAACCCAGGACTCTTGTCTTTTGTGGCTTTGTCTTCATCAAGTGATAGTAGTTTGGAAACTTTAGCAAGGCATGGGAATTCCCTGATGAGGAATTATTAAATCAACTACTGGAGTCCACCCCCAGAATATCTGATTGAGTATGCCTGTGGTGAATCCTAAGTATGTGGATTTTCAATGAATTCCCAGATGTTGTTGCAGACATTGCTGGTTGAAGGGGCATACTGAGAACCACTATTCTAAGGCTTGGGTGATCTCAGTTTCTGATATAAAGGGAAAGGAAAGAGAGAACACTAAGAAGGCAGGCATGTCTATTAAATGTCTTCATCTGGAAGTAATAAACCTTGTTTGCTCTTTCACTCAACGGATGTGAGAATTAGTCACATGGTCACTCCAGAATGCAAGGGCTGCTAGGAAATGTAGTCTTTGGCTGTACGACTGTCTACCTATGACAACCCTATGTTACACAAGCAGGAGGACACAGATTTTGGTGGAAGATCTGACTGTCTCTGTATTACCTCTCAAGTTGGGGCTGTTATGAGTTGAGTCATGTTCCTCAGAAAGCAAATGGACACTGGTAAGGCCCAAAGATTAGCAATAAAACAATATATATTTTGCCAGGACCTCCATGGCACAGCTATTTCAATGGGACATGTTCTGATGATGAGCTGCCAGACCCAGCTCAAGCTGATGGGTTGTACTTCAACTTCTAGTTTTGAAGGACACATTTTCCTTTGCTTTAGATGAAGTACACCCTGATTTTAAGACATGACTTCAAACCAATGGCCCAGTCCAGTTAACCAGCTGGACCTTCAAGGTATTTCCTTGTTAGTACCCATCTTGGTACACCCCAGCTTGCAGGGCTGCTGGGCTTCCCATCTTCCTGGTGCCATGGACTTTAACCGTGATGCTATTACCACGGTCTGGGCCTTACCTACGCTCAGCCTCCCATTCAACCTTAAGACCTTCCCACCTAGTTGAGCTCCTGAGGACTGTGTATCTCTGTCTGGATCTACAGTGTTTTCATCTCACTGTTGGTAAGGCAACATTTGAATTTTCCCCCGGAGGTAATGGATATGAACTGAGCTTGCCCCCTACCGTTGCCCCAGTCTGGTTCCTTACTGACAAACGGCATCCATCGTTCAACTGAATGCTCACTGCATAGAGTACAGTCTGGGGACAAGCACTCATCACAGACAGGTCATCAACTTCCTGTGTCGAAGAGGGATTAGTCATCCAGCAGTGAAAAGAAAGGCATGTTTTTGGTTCTCATGTAGAAAAAATATTAAAGACACATTAAAATAGCTGTGCCAGGAGAACAATGAGGGCCACTTCTAATGGGAATCCAGAATGTAAAAGGGTCCAATTCAGGCTTAGAATTCACGGCACATAATGTCACGTAATGGCAAGACAGTCGTTCATTATTTCATTGAGTGCACAGTTATTCCACTCTACTGTGTACGCTGAGTCATACAGCTCCCTGGAAAGCTACAATTGATAGGTTTACAGGGCCACCGAAACAAAGTGAAAGGGAAATTATTAACAGTGATGATTTGGCTAGTTTCCAGATTGCAAACTGATCATAACTAGAAGGTTAGTTGCAACTTCTGTGGTTTGGCCAGTGAAAATGACTCCACTTTGAGCCCTGTTCCTGGCACCGGACAGCCTGGTTTTTCATCTTGGCTGTATCACTCAGTGGTTGGCTGACCCTGAGCGGGTCAGCTCTTCTCCCTCTGAAACTCCTCATCTTAGGGGTTCTCTAAGAGCCCTTTCTGTTCTAGCATTCTGTAGATCAAGTAGAGTCCACTTGGAAATCTTACAGGTGGCTAAACCTTTCCTACTTGTGTTCTCCCAGCCACAAACTCACACATGCAGCCACAATTGCATTGATGACTGACACCAGGCCCATTTGTTGGGTATGGAGGCTTAGTTAAGGCAATTCGAGTTAATGTGACTGCTCCTTAAATGACCAGACGACTACAAAAAAAGGAAAGAAAGTGAAATAGGTGGTCACCAGGGAGATAATGGACCCCCTAATTAAGGGAACACACTCTTAGTCATTGTGGGTGATGCCAAAGAAGCATACTGATGTAGTTAAAAGACCACAAAGGTAGAGTCACAGTAATTGGAAAGTAAATTTTATGCTGGATGCTTTATAATGTCTAATTCTGACCTCAATCCTTTTGTGGTGGTTAATTTTATGTATCAACTTGACTAGATTAAGGGAGATCTAGCTAGCTTGTAAAGCATGATCTCTGGATGTGTCTGGGAGAATGTCCCTAGGGCACATTGGGACTTGTGAGTAGGTGGGCTGAATGGGGAAGATTCATTCTCAAGGTGAGGTAGACACCAATTAGCCAAGAGCTCATATAGAACAAAGAGGTAGGGGAAGGGCAAATTTGCCTCTGTTCTCTGCTGAAGCTGAGACTTCTGTATTTTGCCCTTGGACATCAGAACTTTAGGTTCACCAACCTTTGGACTGCAGACTGCAGCAGCAGCCTCTCACTCAAGTCTTGGCTTCCCTATGTTCCATGTCTTTGGATTTGAACTGAGCCACACTGCTGGATTCCATAGTTCTCCAGCCTATGGGAAACCTATTACGGGACTTTTCAGTTTCCACAATCATATGAGCCAAGTCCCTTAATACATTTCCTCTTAGAGATCCAGCTATATATTCCTATTGGGTCTGTCTCCTTGGAGAATCTCCTTGAAACTAGGCATCTCCAGCTTACAGATGGGGAAATTGAGCCTTAGACAGGATTAATTGCCTAGTGACAGCCACCTAGAAAAAAATGGGGCCACACTTTCCTGACTCCAGAGTCTATGTATTTTTTTCCCTCATATTCTGCACTGTCTCTCCAATATGTCTTAACATTAATGCTAAAGAGGTAAGGGTATTTTCAGGTAAAGACCAACGAAAAGACTTAGTACTGATTTTGAAAAACCCATTCGATCCAGCAGGCTCAATATTCTGTCAGTGGCTAGCCCTTACGTTGCAATATTTAAAAAATGCAAAAAAGTAAGCCAGTATATTTGTCTGTCATAAATACTTAAGGGAAGAATATCAGTATCATAGACAGGAATCTCAGCAACTGGTGGGTTTTATATTTACTTATATAAATACATTTTGGCCTCTAGTTCTGGCAATACAATGATCAAGATAACCTGAAAACCCATTTTTCCACAGCTATCTAGAAATAAACAAATATTTATTTGAATGAATAGATGAGCACACAGGAAATTGACAGAAGCTGTGAGTGAAAAGAGGTGTAGAAACTAGGGACAGTGAGCTTGTGAATGATGATGTGACTGCCTTTGGGTGGAGATGAATGGAAAGAGACATTGAATTAATACTCCAGGGACTTGGACAATTTAACATCTATTTGGGGGGCAGTACCTGATATCCTGAGTCCCTGGTAGGCAGTCGTTGAACCTGAGGTACATTTCATAGATCTGGAACTCTCCACATTAGGGTAGAAGAGAAAAAAAATCTGCTCATTGACTGAGAGCTTGTCTGTGCCAGTTGAAACTCTGAGTAGAAAAAAAAAGAGTCTCTTGAGAAATTTTTGACATATCTTATGAGGTTTTAGAATTGCATATATATTACTTGTGTGGTGCAGGAAGCCCCAAGCTAAGACATTATTATAAAAATGATATCAAAACCCCTAGAGAACTTGACAAAAGCAAAAACAAAACTTCATAGAGGGACATCCCATCAATTAGGTCACACAGAATCACTACACATAAAGCCATGCTTATCAGGAGCTCACAACTGAAAAACACAAAGCAGTGGAAGAATCAATCCCATCACGAGCAAGGCTCTCAAGAATTCAGATAACAAAACAATCTGTTAGTAGCCATAAAATGAGCTTATTTAAAATGATTAAAAGCATAGAAACAATAAAAACCTAAGGAAAAAAATGGACATGAAAAAAGAACATGCATGTTTGAATTAAAGAGCTAAATAAAACTTTTAGAAATAAAAATTGAGTAATTGAAATAAAAAAACTCAAGTTTAGTTAAACAGGAATCCTGAACCAGAGAATGATGTTAAATAATTACCCAGGATACAATTCGGAGAAAGAAAAATAAGGAAAGTCAAAAGACATGGAGGATAAAATGAATAATTCCCCTAAACAACTAATAAAAATCCCAGAGTCAAAGAACACAGGTGAGAGAAGCAATATTCTATGATGTAACTGGAATTCTTTGGAGTTGATGAAACACAAGTTCAGAATGTGTAAATCCTCAACAGAATAAATAAAAGCTAAAGCCTAATCACATCATAGTCAAATCTCGAAAAGAAAGAGCATCTTGAAAGCCATTAGAGAGGAGAGACAAGTTATGTACTTAAGAGTAACGTTAAGACTAGCAGCCTATTTCTCAACAACAGTAAAACTGGAACGATGATGGAATGATGTCTTCAAAATATTGAGTAAAAGCAATTTACCTAGCATTCTGGATTTTGTTAAATGATTAATTAACAATATGAAACAAAGCCATTTTCAGATAAACAAGAACTGTTTACCACTAATATATCATGGCTGAAATGACTCTTTAAGGATATACTCCAGAGAAAAAGGAAGTGATCCTACTTACACACCAAGTAAATATATTGGTGAGCACAGATTTGTGAAATAATCTGGGAATGCTATCAAACTTGAAGGGTGAAAATAAGTCAGTGCCGAATTATGACAACAATAACATAAAATGTGGAGGAAGATGAAAGGAAATGAACTACTCTAAAGGTTCTGCTTGTATCATTCAAGATGAGAGCTGTTACTAATTAACTTAAGACTTTGTGTGTGAAGTATGTATGCTAAAATTTTAAGGGTAACATTAAAAACATGGAATTGGGATGCACAATTTCCAAATCAGTAGAAGAGAAAAAAGAGAATAAAGGAAATCCATATGATCTAATAGAAGAAAAGAAGGATTAAAAACAGAAACCTGGTGGATGGCTATTTTATCAACTGTGTAGTAGTTTGGGTGTCTTCCTCTGGTCCATGTGTTGAGTGCTTGATTCCTAAGTCTTTATAAAAAATGTTGAGTGGCTTAGTGGTTAAAGTCCTCACCTTGCAACCACCAGGGTGCCAAATTGGCACCAGCTCTCTGCTTGTGGCCTGGGAAAGCATCAGAGGACCCTGCACCCATGTGTGAGACCTAGAAGAAGCTGGTTCCTGGCTTTGAATAGGCTCAGCTATGGCCGTTTTGGCCACTTGGGGAGTGAACCAGCAGCTGGGAAATCTTTCTCTCTGCCTCTCCTTTGCTCTGCAAATCCGACTTTCTAATAAAAAAATAAATAAATCTTTAAAAATGTTGATTTATTCATAAAGCAGAGTGATAGGGAGAAGGACAGAGGGAGAAAGAGAGTGAGATTTTCTATCTGTTGGGTCAAATGCCTGTAATAGCCAGGTTTATACCAGGCTGGAGGCAGGAGCCAAGAGCTCCATCTGGATGTCCCATGTAGAGAGCAGAGACCCAATGTCTGAGTCATCATCTGCTCTCTCGGGCGTATTAGCAGAAATGTGGATTGAAAGCAGAGCAATCAGGGCATGAACCAGCACTCCAATATGAGATGCCAGCATTGCAAACAGTAGCTTAACCTATTAAGCAACGATGCCAGCAGCAATCCCTAGAGATACATGTTAATAGATTAAGGATGCAACTTAATTATGATGTCTAAGGTGGGGCTTTTGGGAAGTGACTGGACTGGATTTGGTTGCTAGTAGTGGAGCACCATGACTGAATCATGAGGGTTTACCAGAGGAGAACACAGAAACGAGCCTGTCTTCCCCCGTCTCCTTCCTGGCTCATCCTATGATCATCACTCACCCATCTCACAGTGGAGTCAACAGATCCTGAATTACAAACCCCTGAGCCTCCAAGTCCAAATGAGAGTCCCTTTTTCATAAATAGCTCTTCTCAGTGACAAAAAGCTGATTAATATAAAATCAAATAAGATGGCATGTACAAACATGGCAAATCATGCATCCAAATAAATGGAGTGAATACTTCAGTTATGAGTGAAAAGTGAGAATGACTTCATAACTTAGTAAACGTACTGCTCTACAAAAAAAAAAAAATAGGATGACTCTTTCCACTAAGTACATTTTTGTCAATCCTGAGCAAACTTCCAGCAATGCCAACATGGTGATGGGTTGGGTAGGTAAAACTGGAAGGATGTTGCATATACCACAGTACTTCTCTGGTTTCAGGGTCAATAACTCCATTCCAATTGTTACACCCACATAAAAATCACTCTAAAGCATAGTGGCTTAAAATAACCATAATAATTTTATTATCTTTCAAGATTTCTGTGGGTCAGAAATTCTGGAAGGGCTTAACTGAGTGGTTCTGGCTTGGAATATTCCATGTGGTCACAATTTGACTGTGGTTAGAGCTGAAACAGCAGAGGGATTGGAGGAACTAGGGGCTGTTGGGGCATCTTTCTTTACACAGTCTCTGGGCTCTCCATGTACTCTCCCTGAATGGGCTATTTAGGCTGAGAGCATGGCAGGCTCAGAGGTACCTGGACTATTTAAGTGGTTCAGGGCTCCAGCATTAGGGCTTCAACAAACAAGATAGAAGTTGGAACACATTTTAGGATCTAGCTTCAGAAGTCAGAGAGTCTCTCTGCAACTAAATTATATTTAAGTCACAAGTGCAGGTAAAGGAAGGACCTCCTCCTGTTCCCCAACCCTAAGTCCTTCTTGATGGGAGGAATGACAAGGTGCCACTCTAGAATCCTACTGTGGACTATAGAATAATATGTGGAATGGGAGAATGTTGTCACAGCCATCTTTGAAAAATGCAATCTGCCACACTATAGGCCTTGATAAATTTAATAAACTGATGACAATTACAGCACTCATCAGAATAAATTTAGACCATCTGGGGTGGGTTTTATGGCACAGTGGCTTACACTACCACTTGAGAGGCTGGTATCTCAAAGTGCCAGTTCAAGTCCTGGCTGCTCCACTTCTAGGAGTCAGCAGATGATGACCCAAGTACTGCCACATGAGAGACACAGAGGTCTTGGCTCCTGGCTTTGGCTTTATCTAGACTTCTACTACTGTAGCCACTTGGGGAACTGAACCAGCATATGGGAAATCTCTTTAAATGCTTTTCAAACAAAGAAATAAGGACCTGGCGTGATAGCTTAGTGGCTAATTCCTCACCTTGCAACCACTGGAATCTCAAACGGGTGCTGGCTCATGTCCTGGCTACTCCACGTCCCATCTAGTTCCCTGCTTGTGGCCTGGGAAAGCAGTAGAGGACAGCCCAAAGTCTTGGGACCCTACACCAGTGTGGGAGACCCGGAAGAAGCTCCTGGTTCCTGGCTTCAGATCAGCTCAGTTCTAGCCACTGCAGCCACTTGGGGAATGAACCAGAAGATGGAAGCTCTTTCTCTGTATCTTCTTCTCTTTGTATGTCTGCCTTTCCAAGAAAAAGGTAAACAATTTTTAAAATTTTAAACCAACCAACCAGCCAACTAACAGGTGCTAGTATTGTGACACAGGAAGTTAAGCCACTACTTGCAATAATGGCATCTCATATTGGATTGCCAATTCAAGTCCTGGCTGCTCCACTTCCAACTCGGGTTCCTGCTATTGTGCCTAGGAAGGCAGCAGAGAATGGCTCAAGTGCTTGGGTTCTCTGCCACCCATGTGGGGGAAGTGGATGGACTTCTTGGATTCTGGCTTTTGCCTGGCTCAGCCATTGCAATTGTAACTGTTTTGGGAGTGAACGAGCAGATGAAAGACCATTTTTCTCTGTCTCTCATTTTCTCTCTGTCACTCTTTCAAATAATAAATACATTGATGAATAACATTTTATCAATTTGATACATAAAACCTTAAAAAACTTGAGTGTGTGTGTAGCTTATAAGCTAGCAGAGAAACATTTGATTTTTTTTGAAGACTTATTTTTATTTTTTATTGGAAAGGCAGATAGAGAGAAGAAAAGACCAAGATCTCCCATTTGCTGGTTTACTCCCCAAACGGCTGTAATGGCTGGAGCTGAGCTGATCCAAAGCCAGGAACCAGGCGTTTCTTCCAGGTCTCCCGTGTAGGTGTAGGGTCCCAAGACTTTGGGCCATCCTCCACTGCTTTCTCCAGCCACAAACATGCAGCTGGATGGGAAGTGGAGCAGCCAGGATATGAATTGGAACCCATATGGAATGCTGGTGCTTGCAGGCAGAGGATTAACCAGTTAAGCCATGGCACTGTCCCCAACATTTGATGTTTTCAGTGAAGGTATGAATAAAAATAAACACAAAGAAACATTATAGTTACTACAAAATAGGAAATAGGATGGTAAAGTGAATTGCCAGTGGCAGTTATAATCAAGCAAGTGGGTAAACTCATTGATCAGGAACCAGTCTGCTCTTGTCTTGTTTTCAGCTCTTTTGTATTCTTAACACTAAGGAATATAGAGTATAAGGTTAGACATTTGGCATGATTTATTCCATAGTAGTGTGCATGGGTTTGAGTCCTGATCCCGCCCATAATTCTAGTTTTCTGCTAAGGTGCACTCTTGTACTCAAGTACTTGGGTCCCTGCCACCTGCACTGACTTGCTCGCTCTGAGGGATTTTGGAGAGTGAATCAACAAATGAGAACTCTTATTCGGAACATCTCTCTCTCTCTTTGTAACCCTTCCTCTATCTGTGAAATTCCAACTTTCTGTGCCCCTTCCTCTCAAATAAAATCAAAACATAAATAAATCAAACTTTAAAATAATACAGGATGTAATAGTCTGCTCTCATCCACGGGTTCCTTTCTTCCCGTTATCTGAGATCAGCTGTAACCTGAAAATATGGAAGTGGAAAACTTTAGAAAGAAACAATTCTTAAGTTTTCAACTGTGTGTTTTTCTAAGTAGCGTTCTGAAATCATGTACCATCCAATGCCATCTCTCCCATTGTCCAGAATATCTACACTGTATGTGCTACTCATCTCTCAGTCTCTTGGTAGCCAGCCTGGTTATCGGATTGATTGTAGCAGTATCCCAGGGCTTGTGTTTGGGTGACCCTTTCAAGCATGTTACAGTGCCTATGTTGATCACTTCATTTCATCTCATCACATAGATTATCTCATACCATCACAAAAAGGGCAAGTATGGTTCAAGATATTTTGAAAGGAAGAGAGCACTCTCATACAACTATGAGTGCAGTATGTTTTTGTAACTGTTGAATTTTATTATTAGTCATTGTTGCTAATCTCCTAATATGTCTAATTTATCAGTCAGTCCTTATCATAGTAAAGAATATGGCACATACTTGTAGAGTTCAGTATTAGCTACAGTTTCACAAATCCACTGGGGGTCTTAGAATGTGTCTCTGGAGGTTAAGGGGAGATTACTACAGCTCAAAGGAAAGGAAAACAACATGTGAGAAAAGACATCGAACGAAGCCAAAATAGCCATCTTTTTTTTTTAAAGATTTATTTATTTTTATTACAAAGTCAGATATACAGAGCGGAGGAGAGATAGAGAAGAAGATCTTCCCTCCGATGATTCACTCCCCAAGTGACCACTACGGCCAGTGCTGTGCTGATCCATAGCCAGGAGCCAGGAACCTCCTCCAGGTTTCCCATTCAGGTGCAGGGTCCTAAGGCTTTGGATCATCCTCGACTGCTTTCCCAGGCCACAAGCAGGGAGCTGGATGGGAAGTGGAGCTGCTGGGATTAGAACCGGCACCCATATAGGATCCTGGTGTGTTCAAGGAGAGGACTTTAGCTGCTAGGCCACTGCGCCAGGCCCAAAATAGCCATCTTAATATGAAAGAAAAAAAAAAACCCCAAGGGAAAAGCACCATCAAGGCCAACGGGGGTGTTGCATGATGGGAAAGGAATAATATTCACAGAATAAGTAATAATTATAAGCTCATTTATTATTCATATAGCAAAAATGCATCAAACACCTACAATATTATAGGTATTGTTCTAGGTTTGAAGGATATATCAGGGACCAACTCAGACAGAAATACTTACCTTCATTAGAATTTATGCCCTGCGCAGTTATCAGTGTAACGTCAAGTATTTAAAGCAACAATGGACAGAACCAGAGAATAAAATAGATCAAGCAGGAAGTGTATGTAGCTGGTGATGTTAATGTTTCTCTTTCAATAGCTTGTATTATAAAATAGTGAGTAAAGCTTTTGCCTGTATCCCGTGGTGGACACCAGGTCATGTCCTGCCTACTCTATTTCTGATCCAGCTTCCTGCTCATAGCCTTGGAAATGCCTGAGATGGCCTGAGAAACCCCTGCACCTGAGTGGGAGACCCAGATGAAGTTTTTGTCTCCTGGCTTCAGCCTGACGCAGCACTTACCACTGTCACCATTTGTGGAATGAACCCGAGAATAGAAAATCCTTGCTCACTCCCTCTCCTGACTTTTGAGTAAAATATGTGTGTATATATATATATATATATCTTAAAAATAATTTCTTTCTGAAAACCAGTGAAAAAAGAAGCAAAAATAAATGAAGCTCTTCAAGATTTGAGCCACACAATTCATAAATTTAACCTATAGATTTGAATCAAATCTGACACTCAACAGATGTATTCTTGTTGAATGCTCAAGAGACATGTACAAAATGAGAATAAAGCCTATCAAAAAGGCAGCCTCAACTAATTGCAAAATCTCAATGCAATTCGGGGTTCAGAGCCCTTTTCGTTGAGCCCAGACACACTTTTTCTGTGAGAACTTTGGAAAGGCAAAGCAGGAGGAAGTTGAATGATTCTATGATTTTTGAATCATTGGTTTCTCCCAAGCCCAAATTGAACCTGCACAGCCAAGGCCATAAAAGGGTCTGTCCTGAGTTGGCCAAATGGGAATGTTTCATTGACAGGGTATGCCTCCGGTTCTCTTCAGCGCTGTTCTTTGCCTTGGTGTGGTTGCTGCTCAGTAGGAACACAGCGAGACTGAGCCAGGAAGAGGGGCTCTGCCTCTGTCTCAGCGGCACTTTAGGGTGCAGGGCCAGTGGTGGTGCCAGGGCCGGGGGGCAAGTGTTGCTTCGCTCGTATCTGGACCCTCCTACTTGAGAATGAACTCATCTGCTTTATGGGTTGGAGATCACAGGTCTCAGGAAGAAATTCTGGCACTCTCTATTACAGTCATCACCAGAATCACAACAGAGACTGGAACTTCCAAGGCGCTGTGGCCCAACTTTTGTTACAAAGGCCTCCTGCATCTGGCCTCTGCATCAAAGCATTGACCCGAAAATTTCTTTCAATCATTAAATGTTGTTGCATTTAGGGCAAAATTTCAGCCCTCAGTCTGTGCCCTTCCTATCACTTCTCTCTCTCTCTCTCTTTTTAATGATTTACTTATTTTTGTTTGAAAGGTAGAGTTACAGAGCGAGAAGGAGGGACAGATCTTCCATCTGTTGGTTCACTCTGCAAGTGGTTGCAACAGCTGGAGCTGAGCAGATCTGCAGACAGGTGCTTCTTTCAAGTCTGACACATGGTTTGCAGGGTCCGAAGGTTTTGGGCCGTCCTCGACTGCTTTCCCAGGCCACAGGCAGGGAGTTGGATGGGAAGCGGGGCAGCTGGGACATGTACCTGCAAACCATAAGGGATGCCAGGGTCACAGGTGGAGGCTTATCCTACTACTTGCTGGCTCTAGCCCTGATTCACTTTTCTTTAATTGCGAAGATCCTCTCTATGTTTCCTGGATATTTGCAGGACCTGGTCTGATTAATTCTTTTTCTTTTATTTGAATTTTTCTGCTGAAAAAAGGTTAATGCAACATACTCCTTTTAACTTCAAATAGTATTCCTCCATCCCATACCTATTTACTTTCCAGAACAAAACAACACATACACACACACACACACACAACACACAGAGCAAATCAAAGTGGAGATACTCTAATAGAAGTTTAGAAATCTTCAGGTTGATTCTGTACTTATGCCTGGATTGCAGCCTTTCAGATGTAATTCTCAGCCCTCACCCACATATTTAAAAAAAATAAATGAGCCTTTTGATTGGCATTTGGACTATTGGAACCTGAACCCCGGCTTTATTTTTAAAGCCTGTTCCCATTGGTATTCACGGGCGAGCTTTGCTCTCTGGCTTTGTCCTTGCCTTTTGACATTTAGGTGTTACCCAAGGCAATAAATGGCCCAGATTTTTGTCTCCGAAGTAGAGATGGGATACCTGAAACCGGCTCCCACCTCATACCGGGTTACCACTCCAGGGTTTTCACACAGACAGCCCTGTATTTAATGGTGTGTAGTAGTTAATTTGGTTTCACGTTTGAAAACCCTAGAAAAGCGGTCACTTTCCATGGAAGCTGCTTGTAAGGATGCACTTGGGCAAATGCATCCATTTTCACAGCTGCTGTCCACTTATCGTGATCGAAGTGTCCGCCCCGGTCTCCCCCAGCCTCCATTCTACTCCTTTCTGGTGGATGTGGGCAAAATTGTCTAAACCATTTCTGTGTAATTCTCTCCTTTTTCAAGTTCTATCTTGAAAAAACTTCAAATCTTCAGAAGACACATAAAGACTGGTATAATGAGCACCCATTGTGATCCAAGGATCGTTATTTTCATTGTGTTTGCTTGTCGGCCTGTCTGTCTGCGTGTCTACCTTTCTTTTTCCAGAATCATTTGAAAGTAATTTACAAGCATTGTGACGCTTCACCTCTAAGTAGTTCAGCCTGTATTTCCAAAGAGTGAGGAGATTCTCCTACAGAATCGCAAGAGCATCATGCATCCCAAGAATTTATACCAAGAGAAAATGATCATCTAATGTGTAGTCCATAGTGCAGTTTTGTCAATAGTCCCCATACTGTACTTTATAGCATGTTCTTTTCCTGATCCAGAATCCAATGTAGGATCAATACTGCATTTAGTTGTCATGTCTTTTTAGCTTCCTTTAATCTGTTGTTCTAAGGAGGTTGCTTGCTTTTGATGGGAAATGGTATTTAGAAACGAAGGGCTAGGTGGCCTCATTCTGAGCAATTCCTTTTAAGCCGGGCTGTGAATTGGCTGCAGAGGGGACCGTGGTCACTCAAACTTAGTGAGAATTGGCTCAGACCTTTCTGCCCCATCTTCCATCAATTTTAACTGGGAGTCCCAGGTGAGGAGTGTGGTAAATGAATTTGGAGCCAGACAGATAGGGATCTGACCCTCCCCCATATGGTCTTTAGAAACCTATGCAGTCATTAAGCACACTTTCCCATCATTAGGACGGAAATCACTGTTACTAATTTTACTGCACTGGGGTAAAGATTCAGCGACAGCACACAGCGAACCTCACGGCGTGTTCACGGCACACATCTACTTTCCTTCCAGCACGCTGTGTGATGAAGGCGGAAGGGTGAACAGAAGTGGCTATGATCCCAGCGCTTGCAAAGTTGACCATTTAGAAAGGGAGACCCTCACAATACTTCAGGGGTTCAGTTTCTCACACCCAGATGGAAGAGTAAGCCCTCGATATCTCACTCATTCTGATAGCCTCTGAATTTAGCACAGTGCTTGGGTACGTAGTAGGCGTTGAAAGCTGGTCGGAGTCTTTGGCAACTGACTAGAGGGCCAGGCAAACCATGGGAATTTCTTGGGGTCTGTCACTTTATTTGGATCCTTAATAGCGTTCAGAAACAGAGTGCAATCTGTAATGGTGCTCTTTTGAGGAGGAGATGGGTTTAGGGGGATTGAAATGATAGCCACCAGAAGTGAAACCCCATGACATGAGTACTTTGCAAGGGTCTCCTATGCCTGAGAATGGTAGAATTGGAAATGCATGGCTCTGTTCCAAGTGTCCAGGGCACAGCCTGAGAGGGAGGGAGGACAAGAAAAGTGGGCCTGAGTCTGAATGGAAATAGTGGCAACAGATGGGGAATGCTTGAAGACAGACAGGGAAGGGCTCCTGGTGGCGGAAGCAGAGGGGGGATGCCTTGCGGGGGGGAGGGGTGGGCAGGTCTGACAGGTGCAGAAGGGGGTGGCGAGGGAAGCACCTGAGACTGTCTTCACATTGGAACAGACGTGGTGGAGTCCTGCCTTTTCTCAGGCTCAGAAAAGGGGGTAAAACATGGGGGTCCTCAAGAATCCTTAAATTATCTGGCAGTATGGAGAAAAATGCTGTTCTTGATGGCAGTTTAGAAAGGGATCAGTGGAGCGGAAGCAGCTGAAGTAGCCCAAATGAAGGCACCTGAACAGGATAACGAAGACGGAAGAGCCTGGAATTACACAACTTGGGTTCTCACGTTTTACCTGTGTGACCTTAGGCGATTAGCTTAACCTCTCTGAGGCTCCACTTCAACTGCAGCTGGTAGATGGGTTAAGTGACGTCAGAATGCTGAGTACCTGTTGAACGGAATGACAGCCTCACCCCTCCCTCCCTGCCCCCACACCAACAGCCCCAGAGGTCCATGGGATGAGGGACCTTCCCCAGCATCATGTGTGCTAGAGGCCACTGAGCTCAGCACTACACAGCCAGACTCAGGTGGGTCCAGAGCCTGGGCGTGACCTCTCAGGTTTGCCCCCTCTGTCCACCTCCGGCTCCTGTCTGCCTGAGAGCAGATGGCAATGGAAATGGACAAAGCCAGGCTGGAGAAGCAGCAAGTGAGCGGGCTATGAGCCTCACTCTCCCCTCCTGGCCTCACCCGGGGCTGGGAGCGCGTGCTGAGAAGAGGGATGAAATCAATGCCAATTCACATCTCTCCAGAAGCTGGCTCCCTGATCCGAACTAATAAGCAAATCATTAGTGAATTAGGGTTGGGGAGGGCTCAATGGCAGAGCTCCTTCACTCCAGCAGTAAGACAAGCAGAGAAACCCAAGCGCCTTTCCTGCGCCACCTCAAAATCTTCAGAAAGAAGAGAGATCATCTGAGGCCAAGTGACAATCCAACTCTCCCACTGCCCCAGCTCTGTGAACCCCAGCACCTTTGGGGGCCACCGTGGCCAGCCAGCCAGCATCTTTCTGGCTCTGAATACTGCCCCCCTGAAATCTTGCTTCTCTTCCACCAGGCCACAGAGCCCAGCAGGCCAAGATGTCCCCTCCCCATCTACCCCTCCTAGGGCACAACTTAGCCCCCTTGCTTATTTTCCGGTGAAAACCCATTATCTCTCATTTACATCTAAACTAGCTTTTCATACTATTTTAAAGACTGTTCCTCCCCTTCTGTAATCTCCCAGCGAATGAATTAAAAGTTGATTCTTGAAACGCACAAATCTTGGGGGCAGTTTCTTTTCCCTTCTTATTTAAATCATATGCTGTTTTGGACTAACCCTTTTATTTCCTCCCAATTATGATTTCTGGTGTGTTTTCCAGAGCTTTACAACATGGCATCTGATTATACACAAAGCTGCAGAATAAAGCCCTGTTTTTCCCTTCATTAGCGACACAAAGGATAGCTGTGTGCTCCACACAGCACTTTGTGATTTAATGCAGCTTTACAGTCTAAATCGCACCCGGCTTGGGCAAAGCAGATTTGGGAGTGAATCAACGCATTTTCTTGCTGCCAGGAGCTCCCTTGCAGATTCCAGCAAATTCTTTCACCACACGGAATTAGCATTTGATTAAGCTCTGCAGACACGTTCAAACTTTTACCAGAGTGCCGGCAGGGCTGCAGTAATCTCCTGGGAGGGGAGGCACCAAGAGCAGCCACTGTGCTGTTGCACGCTTGGCAAAAAATGCGGGATGGGGGCGCGGTGATGGGTGACAGGTTGGGGAGGGGCAGCACCAGAGGGAGCAGGTGGGGGCAGGATTGACAGGGAGGACACATCAGATGTGTCCTTTGGCTTATGACAGACTTATCCACTCTGAATGTGTACTGCATAAGGAATCGCATGATCTGCAACCAGAACTGGGCCCCAAGTCTGATGGAGCAGAGTTGGGTCTTCCTGCCAGGTGCCTCTGCCCAGCCCTGTGGTCCTGTCTTCCAGCCATCCACCCGGGCAAGCTCGTGATTCTGCGGGTTATGCCTCCCAACAGCCTGGGTTTAACATCTTGTCCGTTTCCATTATGCAAATGTGAGAAGCGGAAGTTTATCAAACTGGGGCTTTGTACCTAGAAAGTGGGTGTGCCAGCATGGGGGGCTATAAAGGCTTTATTGCCATGACTTTGGGGTGATTGCTTCCCTCGCAAATGCCAGGAGCACGATTGAATTATGCAGGTCTTCCCAAACAGGTGGCAATAAAAACTTTACAGCTTCTCACACCATCGCATATTTTGTTTATGCCTCTTAGGTGTCTTATTTTGTTCGAGATTTTTTTTGGACCCTTCTGTTACTATGGAAACAGGAGTAGGAGGAGGTGGTTCCCCATACCTGTTAAGGCTAATGCAAGGTAAATCAGATACCATCCTGTGCTGATTTTAAACTGTCTTTGAGAAAATGGGGTTCTGTGAGGAGGGGAAACAAGACATTCTGGAATGTCACAGCCACTCTTAAATTCCGTAGCATCCCTGAAAGTGAGAAGGAAAGGTGGGAGAAGTATCCATTTTACAGATGGCAAAACAGAGGTATGAAAAGCCTCTTTCCACAGTTGGCAAGGTTTCCACAAAGGAAGAAAAGAAAATGAGCTCACTGAATGTGATTTTCAGGTGCCTGCTTGTCTGTGAATTTCATCGGACTTCAAAACTAAAACTGGCTCTTAGGTTTTGGTGGCCAGGGGTCAGCCTGTAGTGACCTCTGCTGGAAGGTAGAGCTGGCCAGAGCAGGGTTTTCTGTTGCTGGCATCCGCCAAGCTGGGAGATGGTGGATCTATTGCACGGAGTTGAGGATAGCTTGACTGGGGAAAAGGGTGCGCAGTGCAGCCTCCCCTCCTGAAGCTGACAAGGAAAACATCTCAGGCAACAGGGTCCCAGGGTGAGGGTGGGGAGGGTCCAGATCTCCATGGGGCCAGAAGTCCTGTCAACTCCTTGATGGGACAATTGGCCAGTGACCAGGAGGAAATGCCCAAGGTGGATTTCCTGTGTCTGTAGCCAACAGGAAGAGGTCCTCCGGCTTGGGCATCCTGTCCAGCCGTCTCTTCTGGGACTTCACAGTGTTCTTGGGAGAGGGAGGGGGAAAAAAAACAAGAAAGCAGGACAGAGTTGGGAGCAATCTGAGAGGGTTCCCTCTGAAACTTTCAGCAATCTCAGAGAAGAGGGCTCCTGGAGAAGAGAATGCCTCCCTTTGGGGTGCCCTCATGTGAACAATGGTATATGTTCATGAGAATGAGGGACATTGGCACAAGGGGGTATTGGCAATGAAGAGGAAGATCTAGCTGTCACAAGCTCTCTGTGAACTTGAACATAACCCATACCTGCCCAGACCCTTGGTTTCTCCATTAAAAAGTTACTTATTTTCATCTACTTGAAAGGCAGAATGACAGAGAGAGAACCAGTGAACACGAGAGCTCTTCTGTCTGCTGGTTTACTTCCTCCACCTCCCCCAAATTCCCATAGCAGCCAGGGTTGGGGCATGTTGAAACCAGGAACCAGGAACTGCATCTGAGTCTCTCTTGTGAGGTGGCAGGGACCCAAGCATTTGTGCATCCTCTACTGCCTCCCAGGATGCATCAGCAGGTAGCTGGATTGGAAGCTGGGTAGTTGGAACTTGAATCAGGCACTGTGGCATGGGATGTGGTTGTCCCAAGAGGAGGCTGTATCACGCCTCCGCCTCTGGTGTTCCCCATTTAAGAAAACCCAAATGTGGGGCTGACGCAGTGGTGTAATAGGCTAATCCTTTGCCTGTGGTGCTGGCAGCCATTATGGGCCCAGGTTCATGTTCTAGCTACCCCACTTCCAATCCAGTTCTTTGCTTATGACCTGAGAAAACAGCAGAGGATGGCCCAAGTTCTTGGGCCCCTGGAAGCTTTCAGCAAGTGGGAGACCTAGAACAAGCTCCTGGCTCCTAGATTCGGCCTGGCCCAGCCCCGGCCATTGCAATCATTTGGCAGCTGAACCAGCAGGTGGAAGATTCTCTCTCTCTCTCTCCCTAACTCTGACTTTCCAAGTAAAATAAATCTTTAAAAAAGAGAAGGACCAAATGTAAAATGTATTTTACCTCAGTTGTCATGAGTAAAAGTGACAGAGCAACATGTGTAGAATTTTATACTGAACAAAGGGCCAATATGCATTCCTGTTGCATTAGACAAAGATCTTCTCCTGAGGGGCATCACCCATCCCGGGGCTTGGCTTGACCTCCCAGAGTCCTCTGCACAGTGGTCCTCCCATGAGCACTGGCTTTAAAATAATGTGTTAGCAGCGACAAGACAGTATACACACTACAGAGAAGAACATCCAGAAGCTTCTATCACAAATGACCAAGTGATTTTTACCTCTGTCAAATCTAAATACCGACACTCTGGGCTTTTTAAAGTTTATTCCTCCGCCACCCCCACCTCAGTCATTTCTTTTTACTATATTTTCCCAAAGGTCTGTCTGTGAAAGATTGGCAAAGCGGAAAACAGGAAACCACTGATCTTCCAGGCACAGGTAGTTGAAGGAGCGTTGCTCCATGGGATCCTACAACATGCGCCTGCTGTGAGACTGCTGGAGGAGTCTCCCTCCTCTTGGAGCTGCTGTCTCCTTCAGTTACATTACAGAGCCCTGATCCTTGCAGGTGACAGTGCTGGCTGCGGTTGGGGAGGATCTCCATCCATCTCTCTGCGCTGACACTCAGGCCTCCCGACCCTCTCTGCCTCACTGGGCTACATGTGTCTGCTGGTACAGACTCCTGGGACATCTCTTTTCCCATCAAACTCCCCAGTAATTTGAGAGCACAAACAACGAGTTCTCTCATAGTCACCCCCGCCACCCTGCACACCCTCCCTCTAACGCCTTTCCTTTCCTTTTGGTTCTAAGCAAACCTGAGCGTACAGTAGGAGCTAGGAAACACGCCAATGTGATTTCATGATTTAGTTCATTAAACTGACTCCCTGGGCCTGCCATCCTCAGGCAGCCGCTGTGGCTTGTTTTCTCTGGGGAGATATTCCCTCCATGTACCCATTAGTGCTCTCCTCTGGTCCAGGTACCTTCCCTCTCCTGTCCTCTGCCTCATGCAACACCACTGGCACAACCATGGCATTTCGTTGGCCGGCTTGAGCCATGATCCAGGGGACCGTATAGAGGGATGAATGGGTCAAATATCAGGACTTCCAGGCAGTTTTCTTTTTTGGCCTCACTCTTCTGATCTGAAATGCTATCTGCATCCAGCAAGTTAACTGAAAACAGGAGTGAAAAACAGAAACAAAACCCAAATGAGCCTTTGATGGGCGAGTGTTATTGTTTTCCAAGTTTTGATTTTGTGGTCTTGGGCAATTAAACCTAGATCTTCTTTTTTTTTTTCCTCTTGTAATCTGTGGATTACAAAGATCTCCTTCATCTGCTTGTCCTAAGGATTAAAGGCATGATACTCGGGGTCAGAGGAACAGCTGCTGGATTGCTGCCAGCATTGCCCCACCCCCTCGCACATCCTTCAGGCTTTTGTCCAGCTTGGTCCTTCTTGGTCCCCCAACCCCACTGCCACGCAGTGACTCATTTCTGTTTAGGCAGACCTGAGGATGTTGTGTTCAGGCAAGAGGGCTGTGCTCTTCTGATGTAGGGCGGGAAATAGAGTGTGTGCTTGTGCGAGTCCTGCACGTGGGCACATCCCTGTCACTCCCTGGTTCCATACAACCCTGGAGAGGCCATCAGCACTGTGCCCTTCCTTGGGCATTGTCAGGCACTTTCACAGTTGCAGGAGGAATCAGGAGACACCTGCAACCAGGCCCAAGGAATGCCAGCCTCTGGCCACTTCAGTATTCCACTTTTTTTTAAATTAACCTTGCCTCCAAGAACGCCTGGAGGCCACTTATTTTTCAAGCACATGGACAATCATTTTTCCTTCTTGTTACTAATTTTATCAATTATGTATTTTTTTTCCTTCCTTTGGCAGCAGATTCTCCATCATCTTTTTCCCTTGACCAGCCCACCTGGGTGATTCAGTTTAAAATCGTGAAATAAATACAATCCCAAGGAAGAGTAGCAATGAATCAAGCCATTATATTAATTATTGTCACGATTGAAGTTCTTTCAAGCTGAAAGGCAATGGAGATGACACATATTTTAACACCTATTTAATGTCAAACTCAGTGCTTCTGAATCCACTCCGTATCTTTATTGAACTTGTGCCTTTACAAAGTTGCTGTAGCCACTGATATGGGGGACTAGGGGTTCAGGCGGAGCACTGCACTCTGTGGAGCACTCTGCTCCCTGGTGGCTAGAGGCTCAGCTGGAGGACTTGAGGTCTGGGCACTGGAACCATTGGCCAGTTAGTGCATTCACATGTCTGGCAGGTATGGCTGGCTGTCAGCTGAGCCCTTGGCCACCTGTGAGCTTTCTGAATAGCCTGGGATCCCTGCCAGTGTGGTTTTCAAGAGCAGGTATTTACAGAGAGGGCCAGGTAGATGCTGTGTCCTTTCTGTCACCTAGCTTTGGAAGTCAATGACGTCACTTCTATGGAACATCACTGGTGGAAGTAGTTACATGACAAAAACTCCACCTCTCCATGGGAAGTACAAGGTTCTGGAAGAAACACACAGGATTATAACACAAACATCTTTTGGCAATATAATCGGCCTCACCGACGCTGTCCTTGGTCAGGCTCTGTTTGGTTTCCCTTTCAGAGGTGCTGGGCCCGATCTTCTGTCTGCAACAAACATGTAACAATAGCCTGGCTGATCTTCAACAGTGGAGGAGATTGGAATCGCGACCCCACCATCTGACTTGAAAGGATATGCCAGAATGACCTTGTGCAAGCTCAATTTGAATCAGGGCAATTTTCTGCCTCCAATAGTTTGTTGCTTCCCTTTCAAACTCAGGGAAATACACAAGCCTCTAAGTGGGACTTTCCAGGCTTCCATCTCCAGCTTGAACTCTTGTCACTCACTCACCTTCCACTCCAAGTTCTGGTTTGTATTTCAAACTCACTTGGTCTTCTCTTGTTTGTGGGAATCGAACAAAGCATCTCCTCTGAGAGAATGCTGCCTCCATTTAGAACACTTCTCCACTAACTCGTTCTCTTGTGTGCCTGTACAATTGTCAGATTCTGAAGCATCCATCTCCTTAGATACTCTAAAATCATCCATTATTCCCCAAGAGCGCTCATTGTACCAGAGTAGAAGGGCCAGCTGAGGCCAAGTCAGAGCCAGCCTGTCCTCCTTGACTCTCTAGACCCGTTCTGTGCAATAGAAATATAAAGTCCCAGATGTGAGCTGGGTGAGTAATTAAAAATTTCTAGACATCACATATAAAAAAAGTGAAACACCAGTTCTATGGATCTATTTAACCCTATATAGCCAAAATATTTTGCATGCCTTTTTCACATCTTTGACATTGAATGTATGTTTTATGTACAAGTGCATTTCCAATATAACTAGCTTCACTTCCAACACTCCATTGCCACATGTAACTACTGGCTACCATATTAACACAAATATCTGCTATTTCCATCACTCCTACTGATTGGCTAAGTCTAAAGTACATTTGCTGTATACATAAGTTACAAGGCACACAACCATAGAAGTTCTTGAGTCTCATGTGCCACTATTGTTCCTAAAAAGCTGAACACAAACTGAACTTTGTATAATTAAATAAAACTTAAACCATCGGGAAAGCTAAGTATTTAAAGGGAAGCTGAGGCTCTTCTCTCTCTTTTTAAAGATTTTATTTATTTTACTTGAAAGTCAGATTTACAGAGAGGGAGGGAAGGAGGGAGGGAGTGAGGGAGAGAGAAGAGAGACAGACAGACAGAGACAGACTGACTGTAACAGCCAAAGCTGGGCCAGTACAAAGCTGGGAGCCAGGAGCTTTTTCGAGATGTCCCACAGGACTGCAGAGGCCCAAGACTTGGGCCATCCTTCACTGCTTTCCCAGATTATCAGCAGGAAATTGGATCAGAAGTAGAGCAGCTGGGACTAGACCAGGTGCCCATATAAGGTGCAGAACAGCTAACTACATTCCTGTGTACTCAGCTATTTTGAACATTTTATATTGTGTCCCATTTGCTTTATTATTTGTGCAGATTCAGCCACCCGTGGCTGGAAAATGTAGCTAGGACTCCAGTGTTGGTGTCTGCAATGCAGCTATACAGACTTATTTTTCCACTCATGTAACAAAACCGTTCACAGACTAATTACTTAGCACTCACATTGTATTAAGTATTATAAGTAATCTAGAGAGCATTTAAAGAATAGGGAGGGTTTTATAGCTTTTATACAACAAGCCATTATTTTCTATAAGGGACTTGAGCATTTGTTTATTTTGCTGTCCATGGTGAGCAGGGAGTAGGGAGGGTCCTGGAACAAATCCTCTGCAAATCCTGAAGGACAAATATATACCTTTTTATTTTCTATACTGTTTGAGGATAAGTTGCTACCTTAGTATGTTCAGGCTGCTATAACCAAATCCCATAATCTGTGTGGCTTATCAACATTGAGCATGTATTTCTCAAGGCTCTGGTGTCTGTACAGTCCAAGATCAAGCAGATTCAGCATCTGGTGAGGGTCCACTGTCAGGTTCATAGAGGGCATCTTGAGTTGAGTCTTCACTTGAAACAAGGGATGAGCTAGCTAGTTCCTGTTATGCAGGTGTGGTATTCCCATTGATGAAGGTTCCACCCTGTGATCCACCCACCTTCCAAAGGCCCACCTGCTAATACCATCACATGGTGACATGGGCGGGATTTCAATACATGCATTTTGAGGGGACACTAGCATCAGGACCCTAGCAACAGTATACAGCATGGTGCTTTATTTGTAAATACTTCAGTATTTCCTAAAAATAAGGATATTCTTTTTCATAATTCCAGCAACCTGGTAACAATACAATCATTGACTTTTGTAAATACACCCTCAGTGCAGTGCTTTCATCTGATCTACCTATCATATTTTGGTTTTATCAACTGACCCCAGAACAATTCCAACAGCATTTCTCCAGTTCTAGGATAGAATCTAGTCTAAGAAAAGAGATTGCATTTAATCAACTCATCTCCTTATGTTTTCTGTGTGGAGTGTGTCCAGGCCAATTGCTTCAAAGTGCAGAGTTGTCCATGAAATGAGTCGTGTTGTTCCCACCTCTCCATCTTATTTCTTTTGTACGTTAAATGGTTGGTCACTACATAGAGCTAGCTAAAAGGCAGAACACTCCTATTTTAGGAAAGTAACATGTGACACAAGAGGCTTCACCAAAGCCCTAAGTGACGAGCTGGGGCTGAAACTCAAGTTCTGAGAAGGGCATCTGAGGAACGCAACCCTTCCTAATCTGGATGCTCTGGCTCAAGCATGTCAGTCACTAGCAGGATGGGGCAATAATCCTGGGCTTGTCGCAGCAGCCACCGAGGCCGCGGCACCTCAATCATCCTCCTAGTTTTCCTTGTCTTCTTGGGGAGCTTTCACAAGGAGCTCACACCAAGGTAGGCGGTAACTGGCTGATGTTTGCTGGTAAGCTGGCTTTCCTACTCGGTGATTTAAGACCCAGCTCCTCTACACAAGTTCATATAAGCTCCTCTGACTGTCTAGATTGCAAAACCAGGCAAGATTTCTCTAAACTCCCAGGAGATCCAAGCAAGTCCTCTCATTTGCTCAATTATAGTGATAGACCACAATGGAAGGAAACACTAAATTCATTGTGAAATCATTAATATGACCTGCTTGGTGGCAGTGACTGCATGGGGGGGATCATAGATGTGATGACTGTAACATACTGGTGATGGGGCCACACCCATTGGCTCCTTGGCGGGCCTTGAACTTGCTGGAAAAGACCAGGCCTGCATACAGGGTCCTGTAGTCATGGCAACGGGCTCTCGCTCAGCAAAACACATAAAGATGATTCATTTTGTTTTCCTTTCCTTTCTTTCCACTCAAATTTTCATGTGGGTTGGAATCTATTTTTAATTTTTTTCCTTGGAGGATAGGCTATTTTTAATTTTGTTACCTCCCTCCTGGGGGCTTGCCAGGTCTCAGTTTGAATGGCTGAGGGAGGTGGGCCACACCAATCCTGTGATTCCAGAAGTTTCTGGATTTTTCCAGGCTTGGGGGAAGGGGTAAGAAAGATGGGGCCTGGTCTGGAAATGGGACAGGAGTGCGCTCTGTGTCATAGCTGGAACCTGAAACCTTGGAAACAGCCTTCAACCACCTGAGCTTGAGGTTTTGTCTCCCCAGCTCTCCGTAGGGCAAGAAGGAACCCTTCTGGAGTGTTTCTGGTGCTGATGGCATTTTGCCGTTGGTAAATTGCAAAGTATCTAAAGTGACACTATTGGATCAATGAAGTAGTGTAGTGTGATCCACTACACCCTGCCCTCCCTATCCCCATGTCAGGCACCCATTTTTGTCTCCCAGAGGGAGCCCTGGCCAATGGGGGAAGGGCACAAAGTGATGAGCTCCCTGCCACATGTAGTAGAGCTGGTGCCTATAACTTGGGCTGTGACCTCTGCACCTGTTGTGCTTGTTTAACAGCTGCAGGCGAGGGAAGGAGGATCCCTTAGAGGACGTCCCCTCCCAAATCCCTAAGACTGTGAACTTGGACAGAAAGAGGAAACAGTCCCTTTACTTCCACTAACTTTTTAATGAGATTAAGCATTTCTTTCAGTTATGAACAAGGCAGGCAACAAACCTCGGCAGTATTAGCAGTACCTGAGACCTTGTCTCCAATAGACATCAAAGATATTTCATATCATATTACTCTTGTTACGCAGATTTCAAAATATCGTTTTCACTTATCACTTCTTGGAAATTACAGTGGTTATTAGACCTGCCACTCTACCTTATTAATTACTGTGTTAATAAAGAAGCATACATATTATAATATCACAATTGTGTTTTTTATTTTGATAACTACATTTCAAGGTAATTGGTTTTCTCTGTAATTTTATTTTATGTTATGCACTCACCAACCTTCTTCTGAGAAGCAGCCCCTGGGTGCTCTGGTTTGAATATAGCTGCTCCTCTCTGAGACTCATGTTGAAATTTGATTGTTACTAAGGCAGGATTGGGAGTTGGGGGTCTCTAAGAAGTGATTAGCTCACTGTCCTTTTTGCATGTACCTGCTTGCCCTTTCATGTTCTGCCACATGGTGATGCCCTGTACAGACACCACTGCCATGCTGTTGGACTTCCCAGCTTTCAGAACCATGGGTCAATACAAACCTCTTCACTTTAGAAATTACCTGATATAAGGTATCCTGTTATAGTAACAGAATACCAACTAAGACAATAGGCTTCATCACATTGCCAAAATAGTCCGTGGCCCAAAAGGAATAGAAACGCTGGCATCATGTCCTCCTGCATCATGCATTAATCATGGGATAGTGCACCACATTTGTAAATCCGATGCCCGAATCCACGTCTCTTCCTTCCTATCTCAGCCCAGGTCTCTTTGAGATACAGTACAGGGTCCCATCTCTTCCGGAGCTCAGCCCTAGGCTGCTTCTGTGGAGGTGGTGTGGGAGGAAGCTCTCTTCCTCAGGCTTCCTGTTTATTGGACTTTCTGGTTTATGAGAAATGTTTGGCGGACAAAGCTCCAGAACATTTTTGTGCTGACAGAAATGTTCTCTGTCGCTGTTGTCCAACATGGCAGCCAGCAGCCATATGTGAGACTGAACACTTGACAGCTCATGTAATTGAGGAACTGAATACTTCATTTTCTTCGGTTACAATTCATTGAAATAGCTCTGTATTGGTAGCTACTGTATTGGGCGGTGTGATGCTTAGGCCCCAGTTATTCCTACTTGAGCATGTGTAGAGTGGAGGACTGGTTAAAACAGAGAACTGTGTGCCTATCCCAGAGTTCCCAAGTTGTGGGGAGGGGTTCTGCCTTAGCATCTGCTCACCCGGCCAGTTGTTATCATCAAAAATGTCTCTGGATGTCACCAAATCTCCCTGGGAAATAAAGTTTCTCCCTTCTCTACCAGTCAAGAATCACTAATCTACTCATATAGAAAGATATGTTTTGCTTTGTTTTTTTAAAGATTAATTATTTTTTATTGGAAGTACAGATTATATTTTATGGAGAGAAGAAGAGACAGAAAAAAAGATGTTTCACCTGCTGGATCATTCCCCAAATGGCCACAATGGCCAGGGTTGAGTCAATCCAAAGCCAGGGACCAGGAGTTTCTTCAAAGCCTCCCACGCCTGTGCAGGGTCCCAAGGCTTTTAGCCATCCTCTACTGCTTTCGCAGGCCACAAGCAGGGAGCTAGTGCAGGAACTGGTGCTCATATGGGATTCTGGCGTCTGCAAGGTGAGGATTCAGCCATTGACTATCGTGCCAGGCCCACTATTACAGATATAGAACATAACTGGAATTTTCAGAGGGAGTTGTTGAGGCCTTCATGTGAAATTGTGACACTTAAGGTGCATCGTTTTAATAGCCTGTGAATTTTTAAAAAAAGGAAGTATTTTTTATTAATTAGATTTATTTTTGATGATAGTTGATTAGGGTGATAAGGATCAAGGGCTACAGGAAGGTGGGTGAGATCACCATTTCCATATTCTCTCTTTTGCCTTCCTGTATCTGGGGAAGGATAGGGGGACAAGCAGAGAAGCCACACCCAGCCTCCTAAACGCCTCTGCACCCTGGGATGGAGGACAGCATCCTATCTACTTATGATCCAGCACCTTGTTAATGGCCTGGGAAAGCAGTAGAAGATGGTGCCCATGCTTGGGCTGCTGCCACCCACATGGGAGACCTGGAAGAAGCTCCTGGCTTCTGGCTTCAGCTTGGTGAAGTGTTGGCTGTTGCGGCCCTCTGGGCAGTGAACCAGTGGAGTCAAGATTTGCTGTTCTCTCTCTTTCTCTTTTTCCATTTATTGTCCTTTCAAAATAAATAAATGGGTAAATGACTAAATAAAAAATTTTAAAGAAACTGTCTTGAATTACAGTCTAAACTTTATTTCTTCTTACACCTGCCTCCCCTGCAGCCTTCCTCTCTATGCCCAACCTCCCATCCGCGACAGTGCTGGTGTACCTTTCCCAGCCTTCTGCACTGTGGATTTTCCATCCCTGCTGTGTATGCCCATCTCTGGCCCTGCCCTTTCCTCTCCTCTTTTTTTTTTTTTATCTCTGGTCTCTGTTTATTCTGGGCTGGACAAGTTTGGGCTCTGGCCCAGTCAGCCTCAGCTCTAAGTCGGTCTCCACACCCTGCCCCTACTGTACCTCACAGTACCCCTGTGGAAGGCCATTCTGTTGGACATGGATGGGGTAGATTCTGTAAGAATTGAGAAGAAATGCAAAGGGCACAGTTTCCAGGGCCCCTGCCACAGTCGTGTCGGACTGTCGATTGGGAGGCCATTAGGATGTAGTTGGTGTATTTTTCAAAGGCAGTGTTTAGAAATTGTTGTCATCACCATTTTTTTTTAAAGGGAAGCCCAATTGGTGTTGGTGGGACAGTCGCACGTGGTTGGCATTTGTCACAGGCTGACATTCTCCTATGGAGGTGACATTAAACAAACAAGGTGGCGGAGAACTCTTTAAATCACCAGCAATATTGCAAGCAGTCAATCAATGGCTGTGACAAGCCTGGGGCCACACGCTAGCCGTGACCACGGACCTTGGCTTCTCACAGAAACAAGCTCGACAGGAGCCGTGCCACTAATTTGGGGCATTCTGTCTCCCTACCCTGTCTTCACCCACTGGCAGTGCATTACAAACAATGACCTTTTAAAAGACCCTGGCTGAAGACTATTTCTACCCACTGCTAAGAATGTGGGATTACTTGGAAATATCAGATTGTTGACTAATATTTTCTGTTTTCAGCCGCCTGTTTGGGCTGGTGTCAGAGGCACTAAGTCACACAGAGAGTGGCCCTTTCTATTTAAATCCTTATTTATGAAAGTAAAGACAGATACTGGAGGAGCCCAAGTGAGGCTGGCTCCCAAAGGAAAGCTAGGAGGATCTGGTAAATTCTGTGTTTTATTCTGCTGCAAGAGGCAGCACTTCAAATTTGTGTGCTTCGGGGACAGCCGGGCAGGCTCAGCCTTTGATTCCTGCTGTGTTATAAATCACTGATAGGAGAAAGTCACCTGGTGCTAGGCTGCAGCTGATGACGGATGACCTGCTGGAGGGTTCTGGCGAACCAAGGGTGGGGGGTGGCGCTGAAGGTGACAGAGTCACTCCCAAGAGGGTGACCGGATCTCACACACAAAACTGAGATCCTTTCTGATGGCAATAGAGGTCTAGGAAAACCCAAGACCATGAACCTCTGAAGAAGCAGTTGGGAGAACTGTTACTAAGGAATGGAAACAGCCCAGTGTTGGGGCATTGCAGTGGCGATAGGAAATCAGAAGTCAGGGGGAGGTGGGGGGAGGGAGGTAACCATCTATGGAGCACAGCAGGGAGACAAATGCTGTGCAGGGCAGGCAGAGGCCTCTGAGTAGGTCGGGGTCCAAAGGAGCCTGTTTACTGCTGGCTGTCCTTCAGAGGGGACACTGTCCAGGGCCCTGTGACTTCTACCTGAGAGTTCATGGCATATAAGGACCTAGCAAATTCCAACAGCTTGTTTCCATCTCAGCCAGCTCTGAAGAGGAGGGTTACTTTACAATGGCTCTCATCAGGTCTGAGGATTCGAAGTGTTTGTGCTGCTGTCATGGAATGTCAGCGATGGAGGACCTTACAAGGAATAGAACTTCCCTTCTCATAGCCTTGGAGGCTGGGTAGTTTAAGAGCAAGGCGCTGGTGTTCAGTGTCTAGGGAGGGTCTTCATACTGTGTCCTCAAAAGGCAGAACAGAACAGAGCATGTCCTCTCTTGTGGGTTCTGTCCTCAAGACCTCTACCACCCAAAGACTCCACCCGGAGACACTGTCGTTGCCTTGGCCACTAGGTTGGCCACATGGAGGGTACATCTGGACTACAGCTAGATGTAACCTGTATATGACAGCTATGCACATGCAAAAGTAAGCTTAGTGCAGACAATTTCTGAAATTTATGCAGAGTATTTAAATCACACACATTGGACATGAATTTCCAGAAGACTCCTTGTGTTTAGCAAAGACAATTCATATTCTCCCTCTTGTTTTTCAGCAGCAATGATGATGTCAGTGTCATCAACTATTCCTTAGGTCTCATGACCCTTAGGTTCCTGCAGTGTTCCTTGGGAGCAATTCATACTTGTCTGGGGTCCCTATCAGTTGTGACTCTCAGACCAGTGACTCTCAGACCAGTTTTGTTTGAGTTAGCTAATGCTGTGTAACAATGAGCTACAGAAATCCTAGAGTTGCACAATGGGAATCAGTTTATTCTGCTCACGAGACCGGGTTGACTTAGGGCCAGCTCATCAAGACAGGGTTTGGCTGGGCAATTCTGCTGATCTTGACTAGACTTGTTTACATTTCTAGGCTCAGCTCATGGAGGCTGGACTTGGTTAAGGCTCTTCATTCCGCACTGTGTGTCTCTTATCCATTCCAGGGACCTGTGGGCTGGCCTGAGAATGTTCTTTTCATGAAGATGACCCAGGCTTGCAAGAGTAACCCAGTTGTACAAGTGTTTTCCCCACCTTCAGGCATGTGAAGCATGCTAACGAAACAAGTCACATGGAAAATCCTAATACCAAGTTGGAGGTGGGGGAGGAATTCTGATTTTTTTTTTTTGTGGGAGAAACATTAAAGCTTCATGGCAAAGGGCATGGACAATAGGAGGGCTGAAGAAACTGGGCCATTGAAACGGGCCTATGGTGGATTTGATCTGATCTGTTCAAAGGAAACCTAGGCTATTCCTTTTCTTTTTCTGGATGCTTTGTTTTTATTAACCCATTCAAAGATCCAAGAAACCTTTTAGGTAGCTGTATTGATAGCTTCCATTGAGCTTGTTGTCTAGCAGAAACTAATAAATTTTTTTTTTTTGTATATGCGTGCCAGGTTCTGGACCTGTGTCACTGACCTCTTAGGGTCAAATGCAGGACACCACAAGTATTTCTATTAGATTATATCTTGATGGAATAAGGACCCAAAAGTATTCAAGTAAGGTGAGATCCATGTACTTTCTTCTTTCGTGTCTCATATTATCCATAACTTTCATCATGATGCCTTGGTGGTGTCAATGGTAGCGATGTTGAATTGGCATGATGAAGATAAATAAGAATTCTGTGCCCCACTGTCAGATTCCAACATCTGGTTTGCCAGAGAGCCATTACTCTGCATTTCTTGAGCCTGGCATAAATTCGCATAATTTAATCACCAGCCAGCCTTCATTTTTCCGTCTTGCCCCTAGGGGTATGAAAAGACTGAGGAATACCTGCTGTGATTCCATGAAAGACAGGATTTGCAGAGAAGATGGGACAGAGCCATTGTAGACTGAGGGGATGGAATGAATTACACCTCTAGATGGGGATGAGTATGAGTGTATAGGTGGGCAGATTCTTCTGGTAGATACACAGAGGCACATAATAGCCAGGTGAGATGAGAGACTGGAATGTAAAGCCAGAAAGAAATTGCATTCATGTTACAAAGCATCTTGGATACAAGGATGAAGATTTTGCAACTTTTTCAATGGATATTGCTTTTCAAAAACGTCTACAAGGTACACTGCTTAGCAGTGCCTGAGGGGTTACCTTGTTTGAGGATTGTGGGACTGCTTGTCATTCATACTACTGACTTTTAACTCATTGTGTGTCTCTCCGGAATAAAGAGTACATTTCTCAGTGTCCACAGTACCTAGGTATGGCCATGTGGTATTTGGCCAATGAGATTTAATTAGAAGAGGCAGAGGTAATTCCAGGAACTATCTTTTTAGGGACAAAGCATAAACTTTTTTTTAAGGATTTATTTATTTGTATTACAAAGTCAGATATACAGAGAGGAGAGACAGAGAGCAAGATCTTCCGTTTGATGATTCACTCCCCAAGTGAGCGCAACGGCTGGTGCTGTGCCGATCCAAAGCCAGGAGCCAGGAACCTCTTCCAGGTCTCCCATGCGGGTGCAGGGTCCCAATGCATTGGGCCGTCCTCCACTGCTTTCCCAGGCCACAAGCAGGGAGCTGGATGGGAAGTGGAGCTGCTGGGATTAGAACCAGCGCCCATATGGGATCCCAGGGCGTGTTGAAGGCGAGGACTTTAGCCGCTAGGCCATGCTGCCGGGCCCAGCATAAACTTTTTCATCCCTTCTTGCTACCTGGCTATAGATCATTGATCTGAAGTAATATCGGAAACCTCTAGTGACAAAGCCATAAAATAGGAGTAATTTGGGTCTTCGGCCATGCAGAGTACCATATCAGTCATACAAGAACTATTATGGATTTCTTCGATATTTGGAAAGAAATAAAACTTTAGCCATGTTACATGATGTGTTCCTCTCGCAGCCAACCCAATCCTAACTAATGAAAAGGGTCAAAAAACTAAGTGTCAAGCTCTTTATCTGTTACGGTTTTGGGAACAAGAAAGGGCCACCCTGCTGGACAATGGAGGTCCACAAGTGGTTCTGAAAGAAGGAGTGGCACAACAGCCATTGTATTGAAACAGCAGCAAAGCTGAATCTCGCCATGGTAAAAAAAGGAGATCCAATGGCAGCATGGGAGTAGTGGCTCGGGACTGTCTCTACCCAGGCTGGGAAGGCAGCCCCAACGTGGGTAACTGAGAAGCATAGATCAACCAGTCCCAACCACCATTAAACCAGCTACTTGTGTATCTATGGGATGTGGACCTTTGTCCTACTGATCACCTCGCTTAAGTCACTGGTTGGCTCTGCCTACCATACTCTTGCTGGATGGGCCACTAGCTTAATTTATAGGATGCTGGAGTCTGCCTGGGGTATAAGGATAGAGTTCAAGATGGGCTTGTTTACATGAAGCAATGATGAAGCATTCTCAATGTATTAGTCATCAGGATTTTATTTCCGTTGCTGATAATCACTGCTGTAGTTGGTAAATACCTATCTTTCAGGAAGGAACCAATGGCTCTATTCCAAGGCAAACAGTGGGTGGCAGGACTAGAGAATGCAGAAATTTTAAAATAAACTCCACAGTCCTGGAGTTAGGTATGGAACATTTTTCATTTTTATGAAATTGGACTGAAATTGGCCTGGATCTCTAATCTACCAAATGGTGGAAAACTTGACCTGGTCTTCCATAGAAACTGAGTCATTTAGAGATTTGTTTTTTAACTCCATCAGTTTAGGGTTCTGCCATCAACTTCCAAAGCTTCTAAGCTCTAGGGTACTTACTGACTGTTGTCCTGACTTGAGTGCAAGGCCTCTGGTGTGCGGATAGTTTTGATCCTGCAGTGGTTGTCAGTGAGGTCAAAGCCACCTGTTCAGTTGCCTGCACGCAGAAAACATCTATGTTCTTTTTGCATGCAGTTGGCCATGTGTGGGCAGTCACCTGGTGGCTTCCCTGTTTACTTGGGGGAAATGTTCCGTGCCCTCGTGGCAGGCTCTCAGCCACTCTGGGCCATGCTGGGGATGTGAGCAGCTCTCTGGAGCTTCTTATCCCAGCCCCAGCATCTCCTCCCAACACATGTATTTTCCCCCTTGAGCACTGTCTTTGCATGTCTCTGAGAGGCCCCTCCACTCCAGGATTCACCAGGCCTTGTGTGACCCTTTTCTGCTGTTGGTCTTGTCCCAGCCCCAGGGATCACTCGGGGTGAGGAGCACATGAGCTGGGCCTCCTTCTGATGGATTCTCCAGCATGGAGTCTCCAACACTCCTCCCTTCCAATTCTCTCCTCTCGCCAGCTGGCGTAACCTTGCTCAGCTCTAGGGCAGGCATCTGCTTCTTGCTGCTCTGCTGTTTGCTGCTCCAGTGTCAGTTCCGTGCCTCTTAGCTTCTTGTTCTCTTGGCATGTGGCAACCTTTGCTCTCTCAAGAGCCCCATGCTTGTCATCGAAAGCCCTGACGTTCCAACTGTGGCCTCTGCTCTCAATTTTCTGAAACTCTGTGCTAAAACTGAACTAGCTGCTTTGGCTCAGGCTGGATTCTCAGCCCTCCCACATGCAGGCACACCAGGAATACCGCTGACGTCATGCACCAAAGGCTTGCAGAGGCAAGAGGAAAATGTAGGGAAGCCTTTCCTGTTATTATTTCAAGATATTATATCATCACAATATTTTCTCTGTTTCTAATTATCAACCAAATCAGTAAACGTCAAAAGAAAGTGGCTTGTGAGTCCTGTTTCAAGGTACCTTTTACTTTTTGAGTATTTATGTGTTTTTTTTTCTTTTTTTGAAGAGAGAAGGAGAGAGAGAGAGAGAGATTTCATCTTCTGGCTCACTCTCCAAATGGCTACAACAGGTGGTTTTGGGCCACCACAAAACCAGGAAGCCGGGACTCCCATCTGGGTCTCCCATATAGGTGATAGGGACCCAAGTAGTTGAACTATCATCCACTGCCTTCCAGTGTGTGCATTAACAGGGAGTTGGATTAGAAGCTTTGTAGCCAGGACACTGACCAGATATAGAACACAGGTGCCCCAAGTGGTGGCTTAATCCATTGTACCACAATACTCATCCCTAGGTGTGTCCTTCTTTATTGTATGTTTCTTGTACCCCCTTCTTTGTGGACACGGTATGCTAGAAGACCCACATCTTGGCTACCATTCCTGTTTCTAATGAGTATAGCACCCTGGTTGCTAGCATGAGCCTGAGTATGGCTCAGAGCCAGAACTCTGGGTCCACACTGGGACAGACTCTCATTCCTCCTTTGTGGGCAAAACTTCAAGTATTCCAAACATTTAGGGTGAGGCTGGAATTTAATATTAATTTATATTTAAATGAATTCCTACCCACTTCTACTCCCTGCCCTACCAAATGTATATAGTAGTGAAAAAAAAAAGGAAAAAGAAAAAGTGAAAAAAAAATAGTGGATTACACAAGTGGACACAAATTTTCACCCTCCCAACAAAGGGTGTAAAGACTTCATTTGTGGGTTTTGACCTTGCTCGTGTCTCTGCTTTGGTCAATGGGGTCGTAACAAACATGGCTCAACTGTAGAACTCCTAAAGTGCTGTTCTTACACTCTTGGATGTTCTGCAGTTATCACCATATGAATTAGTCCTAAGCTAGGCTGTTGTTGATGGGACATCTCTGGCTTACTCACCCCTGTGACCTCAGCTAACTTGGCAGTTGACCATAGAAACAGGATTGAGCCTGTCGGAGACCAGTACAACTGTCCAACTGAGCCCCACCCAAACTGCCAATCCGCTGACTCTTGAGCTAAACAGGTGGTTACTGTTTTAAGTCACTGAATTTATGGGGTAGTGAATTGAGCAGAAAAAGCTCACTGCTGCAGGACACAAAACATACTCAAATATTTGATCAATTGACACTTTGTAATTCTTGGGGTTTTAGATTGAACATCAATTGTAATTCATATAGGACTACAGATTTAAAAGAGGCTGAATTTGTAATGAGTGCAGAATATACTTAAGACCTTTTTCTTAGAATTAATAACTATGTTCAAATGTCAGAAGAGTATGCAAAGATGCCATTAAATTAATTAAATTTATGCTGTATATATTTGGTTTGTACATGGGAATTTCTGGAACACCAAAGAAACTGTTAATAAAAAATAATGCTGGTTTTTGGACTACAGGAATGGGGTAGTATATTCTTTATGCCAAGTTTAAAATTTTCCTCATGATTACTTGTTAATTTTATAATTTAAAAAACTTACATTTTAAAAAGAGTGAAGTCCATGGGCTGATGTTAAATTGCTGTTTGTGATGCTGGCTTCCATATCAAAGTACCACTCTGAGTCCTAGCTGCTCAGCTTCTGTACTTCTGATCTAGTTCCCTGTAATGCACCTGGGAAAGCAGTCAGTAATAGCCCAAGTGTCATCCATGAGGGAGGTCTAAGCTCCTGGCTTCAGCCTGATTTAGTCCTGGCTATTGTAGTAATCTGGGGGAATAAAGCAGCAGATAGAAGATTTTTCTCTCTCTCTTTCTCTGTCAAGTCTGCATTTCAAATAAATTAATCTTGAAACAAATTACTCTTGAAAGAGAATTAAGTTTGTCACCAAACTAGCCTAGTTGAAGGAGCTGTGCTGTTAGTTTCTACATTGTTCCACCCCCCCTTAAAAGTTTAGGGTCCAAAATATATCCCAATTACTTCAGGCTTTTTGTTTTTGTTGTTGTTGTTGTTAGCATGGGCACCAGTGGATTGAATTTTTACTCTGGTAAGCATTTGCTGCATGTCAGAAATACTGCCTTAAAAGAAAGAAAATGCTTATTTATTTAGTTTTGTATTAATTTCCCACCTTACTTCCAAGAAATAGCTGAAACTCCTAAGGTAATGCATTAATTAAACGCTGCTAAGGCACAATTTCTAGCCAAGTAGAAGAATTCGTATTACCATAAGCGCTACATTTGCAAATTGGAAAAATAAAACACCATAAAATTTGACTTCATTGAGGGCTCTTGGCCCAGATCCACCAAACGCAGTTTGAATCAAGACTACGATTAGGATGGCTGAACTGAGAGACGAGGATCTTGAAATGAAAAGACTCTGGCCCTGGACCATTTGGCTTTTAGCTGTTCTTCACAGACACATGACTAGCAGGACCCAAGAAACCAACCCCTAGGCCTTCAGAGAAATGCACTTTGCTTTTGACTTCTAGGATCTGTCAAACCAAGGCAGTAAAGAGTGTACAGGAAACATGCTGATTCTGAGCTCACAGGGCTGTCTGGCTCTCCTGGGAACTGGTTAACCACACTGTCCTGTGGTATCTGAGGATCATGTCATCAGCTTTGCCTGTATCACACTTGCTGCAAAAAGGCAGTGGGAAATGGACTCTCAGCTCAGAACATGAAAGCATTCCAGGCTTGGGGTTTGTGAGTGGATTTTGCACATCAGATGTGCAATGTAGGGGAGAATCTTGACTTAAACACGGCCAGGCTGGGCTGGAGGTATTGAGGCACCACTTCTGAAAAGGACAGAGAAGAACCTACATTGCAGTGAGACGTGCTGAGTTCCAAAGATGGAGGGAGTAAGGGTAGGGATTGGAAAGGGCATTTAAGAACAGTTCTGCGTCGTGCAAGCCGATATGCCTGTGTTTGTAATAGAAACAGAAGTAAACTGAAAATGAAATACTACCAAGAGACCTCAGAGGTAGCCTTAGTCAAAGCTTTTTGGCTGGAAAGAATGTAGGTCATCTGCACTGACTCAATTCAAGACAACCTTTTTCAAAGAGACTTCAGAGACACATGGGCTCATGTGTCAAACAAACAAACAAACAAACAAACAAAAACTAGCAAAGCCCGGAGCTGCTGGTTTTTCTTTCTCTTGGGGCCACTCATTCTTTCATATTTCCTTTCCCTATTTCCCTCCATGCCTTTGCAGGTAGATTTTTTAATTTCTGCTTACAAATCAGCATCCATGTAGAAGAAACAGGCTATTGCTTCTCAGTGTAGGAGGCATCTCAATCCCGTGTCTCTTAGCACTGAGGTCTGAATGCACCTCCCAAAACTCAAATGAGGGTAGCTCTCAAGAAGTGGTGGAAAATCAAATTAAAAGACAAATCAATTTTGGTTCTCTCCCCCCAATCAAGAGTAAAATGCACACATGGTTTCACAGAATGTTCATTTGCCATGAGCTTTCTGAAAACAACCTATGTTTTTCCTTCAGCTGGGGGACCCCAAGTCAGTTGTAATGTACTGTGGCAGTGACCAGCCCACACCCTCAGAATTTACCATCTTGGTGCATGCTGGCCACATTTCCAGCTAGCAATCCCTGCATCTCTTTGGGAGCATCTCTAGCCACTGCTTTGCCTTAGCAGGAGTGGCTGGCTAGAAGTGCTGGGTATGAATGTTTAATGAGTGATAAGAGTCAGTGTATAAACCCCGAATATCCTTTGCCCGTTTGGTGGGATAACTATTACTTGCCTTCTACACTATTCTCCAGTGAAGCAACTCCAGGTACCCACAGCAGATATTTGAAACTGTGTCTTCTATGGCGACCTTCATTGTTTCATTTCTCCACTACAGACCCAGCTTAGAATCACTTCCCAAATTACTTATATGTGATCTTAGCCTCAGCATCAGCTTTGGGGGAAATACAAACTAAAATACTAGTCCAATTTGCTGTGGCCAAAGTCCCTTGAGGAGAAGGGTCATCTTCAGAAGGTGGTTGTGGGTGGGGCGGAAGTAAGAAGTTGACCTTATTGAAAAGAAACCATTAGCGGGGGAGGTAGAACATCCACACACATGATAAAAAGATTTACACCCACAGGCCAGAGGGTGGGGCTGTGTTGGAAACAATGTGGATGGAGATCAAAGGCAAGGGAAACAGAAGTCAGATTGTTGTAGGAGTGCGTTATAAGCTGCAGGACCAGATGGAGAGCCTGATGGATTCCTGTCTGGGACCACACAACTGGCTCAGAGGATTTATTAATGGAGGTGGGAGGTGTGTGTAGGGGGTTGGTGTAGCACCAACTAGTCTACTCAGAGTTTCTATCAGCTGTATGCGGAGCACTGGGTTAAACTCTTAGCTTACAGGATAGGGGAGTAACAAAGGGAATTATAAACCTTGAGTTTTCATTGAAGAAGTAACTGGTGTGGCCGTGGAGCAAGATCTTGGGAAAAGGTAAACTTGTTACTAGAGAATGAGGGTGGTGAGGACAGGGCTGCTCAGACTTCAAAGGGCCTGGCACAGCAGTTGCAGGCCCCTACACATAGCCAAAGGTTGATACCTCTGCTCCCAGAAATCTGCCTGCAAGCCTCTGATTGGATCGGTTAGGATGGTCCAGGCATCTCAGGTGGACTTCTTGCAGAGGGTCTGCTGAAGACAGAGGTATAGTGCTTTAGAGAAAACTGGGATAAGGCTACATGGCTGAAGTCCTTATGGAGACCACCCAGAAGAATGGAGGAACTCAAACATGGAATTCCAAGTCGACCACCACAAAGGAGATGGGGGCGGGGAGTGGGGGAAGGAAGAAAAGATCAGCCCAGGAATGAGCTGCTACTCGGCGGGGAGCAATATTGCATAGGATGTTTGAAATAAAAAATAAAAAATAAACATGCAGAGGAGCTGGCATAGAGCCAATGAGCACAAAATGGCTGCAAAGAACCCTAAGGGTATTCCGAGGAGGATAAAAGGCAAATTGAGCCTTAAGCAATGTGAGGGCCTTCAAACGGGCTTTTTGGGTTAAATTTTGTGTAGGAGTGTGAAGGAGAAAAGTGTCTGCTGACCTTAAGTCAGGGAGTGGCTCTTTTGAGAATTACAATGTCCTTGACCATGGTTAGATACATCCCATGCCTAGTTCATCTCATTCAACCCTCACAGTAACCATGCAAAGCAGACATTCCTAGTTAGTTGTCTTAAATTCCTAAGTGGGAGAAGTCCAGCTCAATCTAACATGGGTTGAAAGAGAACCTCTTGGCCCTTGGACATGAGAAGTAGGCTGAGGCTTGATTAAGTCTCAGATGATGATGGGGGTCATATTATTTCACATTGTCTTTGAAAATTATTATTTTTTTCACCTTACTTGAAAGAGAGAGAGAGAGAGAAACTTCCATCACTTTGGTTCACACTCCAAATGGCTACAAACAGCCAGGCCTGGGCCAGGTGGAACTCAGGAGCCTTGAGACTCAATCTGGATATCCCATGTGGATGGCAGGTGCCTAATTAACTGAGTCACCACCTGCTGCCTCTCAAAATGTGCACCAGGAAGCTAGATTGGAAGAGGAGGCAGGACCACATCCCAGGCACTCTGATGCTGCTTGTGCGCATCTCAAGTATGGTCTTAAGCACCCAAACACTTACACCATGTTTCCTTTTCTAAGGTGGGGCCTCCCTGGCTTCTGGCAGACAAACTTCCTACATATGCTGGGGAACTGAGTCATGGCCAGTGCCTGTTCCACAACTTTGTAGTTACTAGGCTTTCAGGCCAGAAAGATTCCCTGCTAATTCCAATTCAGAGAAGGGCCCCTGGCTTGGCTGCTGGACACATGGGTCTGTTCATGAAAGATTAAGTGAATGGAATACTGTAGTTGGTTCTGTCTATGTCATATGACCCATGGATGAGTAAGGGAGAGACAGAATCTGTTAATCAGAAGGAGGGACCTACATTTGAAAGATCCTGGTGAATCCAAAAGAACAGCCACCGTGGTCCTGTCCCCATTTTACAGATATGCAACCTGAGGCTGAGAGACATAAATGAAGTTGCTCAGATGTTGTATATGTGTTGTGGGAGCAAGACTCATGATGGACATTGCTGCTTCTGCGAAACCTAAGTAGCTTTCATCCAGGTGAGACTGTGCATGCCATGTCATCTTTTATCCTCAGGACAGCACTGTCCAGTAAGGTGCTTGCTTAAATGGGTTTAAATGATTACATTGCTCTCAAAGTCATGTTGAAACTCAATCTCCCACGCAATTTAAAGGTGGAGCTCGGGTCACCAGGGCTCTTCCCCAGGAATGGGATGAAGACCCTTATAAAAGAGGCTCTGCAAAAGGTCGGACTTCTTTATCCTTCTGCCTACTGCCCAGGGAGGACACAGCACTAGTCTCTTTTGCAGTCTTGTCACGTGGCACATAGCATTTCTTGCCACGGAGGATGCAGCAAGATGCAAGCCAAGAGAAAGGAAATCTCTGTGACTAACAAATCATCCAGTCTCAGGCATTTTGATAGCACAACTGGACTAAGACAGGGATTTGGGCTGAGAAGTGGGGTGTTGCTCTGGTGGAAGTGGCTTTGGAACTGGGCTGTGGGGAAAGGTTAGGGAACTTAGGAGGAACAGGCCGGGAAAAGCCTGTGTTGGCATGGAGGAGTGGCACCTGTAGCGAGGATTCCGAAGAGAGCTGCCGACAGAGCCTCGGTCGTCTCAGAGTCGCCCTCAGCAGCCATGCTCTGCATACTGATAGGAACATGGGTAGGGGAGGTCATTCTGGTGAAGTCGCAGATGGAAATGAGGCACATGGTGCTGGAAACCAGAGGAAAAGCTGTCCTTGTTACGAAGCAGCCAAGAACTTGACTGAACTTATCTGTGTCCTAGCACTGGTGGTTAGTAGAGCTTCAGAGCCGCAAACGAGCATCTTCAGCTGAAGAAATCATTAAGGAAAGCGCTTAGTATGTAGCATGGCAATATCTTTCTCTCTCTCTCTCTCTCTCTCTCTCTCTCTCCACAGCAAATTGATCTCGGGCGCCAGGGAAGACAGGGTGGTGACTTCATTGCCAGTACACAACAAGTATACAAGTTTGACCTTGTTAGGGATCAAACTTGGGTGGCAAAGTGGAGGCAGCTTGTGTCTGATGAATGTAGATTCAGGATGGCTAGGAAAATAATGGTACTTTAATTTCCTCTGACCAAGAACCAAAAGCAATGGTTAACTTCTTACCTCCTACGTTGTGCCTGTGCTTGCAAACCAGAGAAAGCTCTACGACAGAGAGAGAGAGAGAGCAAGAGAGAGAGAGAAAGAGAGAAGCACTGAAGTGGATGTAGTGGGCTTGCTCAGGAAGAGCCCACAGCTGCAGGTGACCTGAGAGGTGCTAGAATATCTTGGGTGGAGACCATCAACATGTGGGCTGCCCGTGTGTCGCCCTCCTTCTCGGAAAGGCTCTGTTCCCACCACCATTCGTTACTACTGTCTCACTTGCCTCTCCGGCTGTTTCTTCTAGGGCACTCCCAGATACTTCTGTTACCACCAGCTTCCTACCCCAAAGCCAGATTGTGCCCCCTGTTCTCACTCTTCTAGTTCACCCTGTGCTGCCTCCCCTCTAAGGCTTCCATTCCTACTTCTTCCTGATGACTTCTAACCCTGTCACTTGGCCCTGAATTTCCAGGTACAGTCTTACCCCTTCAAATCTAATCTGTCCATATGACATCTCTGTGTCAGGCATGTCACAGGCTTCTCATCACGTCCAAGGCTGTACTCGGCAACCGCCACCTCACACTCCGCAAACCTAGTCCTTGCCTCTATTCTTGTTCTCCATAAGAATGGCACCATCACCCCTTCAAGATGCCAAGGCAGAGTCTCAAAGCCCAGCTGTGGCAGACAGTTGCTTGGCTATCTCAACACAGACCGTGAGCCAGCCTGTTGGTAGATACCGTTTAAAGTAGACACTTCCTATGGGTTTCAGGGGGAAAGCTTTTGTCTTCATGATACAACTGCTCCACCTCCTTCTTCTTCTGGCTGGAATGTGGACACGAAGGCAAGACCAGCTGCAGCCACCTTGCAAGCATGAGGGAAGGGCCAAAAGACTCACACAGTAAGGTGTGAGCATTCCCCACTTCCTTTCTTCTTGCGTGTGAGCACAATACAAGTTCATTGTTTCAGAGCCTGTAGTGGGGCCATTAGAGACATGCAGTGTGTAAGGAAGGCACTGCTTGGATTGTCCCTTTAAGGCAAAAGTCTTCCTCTCCCCTGCTGTTCGGAGTGTTCACTGTTGGGTGTCACTTAGGTCAAAGTATTCCATTTCCCCATTCCTTCCAAGGCCCGACTGCCGGTTGGAGCTGTCTCTTTCTGGGGCTCACTTGTCTGACTCACTTGGTGGGCTGTAAGTTTTGGTAGCACAGGACCCCATCTGCAGAGCCTACAACCCCCTAGGAGTCCTTGACATGAGCCGACACCAAGTTGGCTTCTATGTCCTGTTTCGCAGCTACTCACTCTCCAGGGTGTTCTGTTTGGAATGTGTCCAGTTGGCTGAGAGCCTTTTCAAAGCATGACTTTGAGAACTGAGCAGAATGTTCCAGGAGTGTTAGCGACAAGAGCAGGACCAACTGGCACCATCTCGTCTCTTTTTGTGGACATTCACAGCTGTGAGTACAGCCCAGCACAGGGTGCTTTCCTTTGCAAAATATTAATCTATTTGAAAACAGAGTGACAGCAGAGTAGGAGTGGAGGGAGAGGCGGGAGGAGAGAGAGGGAGAACCTTTAAAGAGTTTACTCTTTAAATGGCCACAACAGAGAAGGCCAGCAACCAGGAACTCCATCCCGGTCTCCCACATGGGCTGCACAGACCCAAGCCTTTTGGCCATCCTCTGATACTTTCCCAGGGCTTCAGCAGGGAGCTGGATGGGAAGTGGGGCATCTGGGACACCAGCCAGTACCCGTATGGGATGCTGAATCACAAGTGGTGCTTTAACTCATTGCGGTACAATGCTGGTCCCAGGGTTTTTCCTTCATTCCTTCAGCCCCCACGCGGGATTTTTGACTCACTCTGGACTTCCCGTCCACTGCAGTTGCTCTTTTGTTCCAGATGTTGCCAAGCCACACTTCTCAGGTCCTACCCTGGGACTCCTATGTTCTCTGCACTTTTTCCTATGACATGCCACCCTTCTCACCAGTCTCAAATGCCAGTTCTAATATATACTAGAAGTGAACATGACATTGACATTCTGATTTGCATATTCTCCTGGAATGTACTAGGTTTCTGCCAATTGCCGCCAAACTTGCATGAAGCGGAGGTGCAGGTGTATGCCTCAGCAGAGGCCACCAGTTCGTCTGGCAGCCTCAGTGTATGGGAATCCTAGCACATTCCTCAGTCTGTTCATTACCCCACCGGGAATTTGTGAGGTGTGTGCCTTCCAAGGGCACATCTGCTCCACACACGAACATGTTGAATGGGGGCTACAGAGGCAGCCCTGCGGGGGAGTCTGAAAGTGTCTCACCCCCTCCAGATTTGATGAGATTGAACTCAAGCCTCCCTCACCAAGACCACCGGATTCCAGCCAGGCAGACAGTAAGTGAGGGCAAGAGCGGGTCAGCCAGGGGGCCTAGACAGGCGCTTACACCAAATCCGAATCATTTCTTTGGGGATTACCTGCTCTTTAACACACTCCGTACCTCTGCTCCCCTCCAGTAGTGCAGAAAATGGACAGAAGGCTGGCTCTTGGGCCCTCCCTCCTCCTTTCCCCAGAAGATAGCATCCACGTCCACCCCAGCCCCCTGCTGGCCTGCTGGTCTGCTGGCCTTGGTGGTACCAGGGGGGTCCCTGCCAGGCATGGCCTCCCAGTTACCATGCGGGAGGCCAGGCCACACTTTTTTTTTTAATGACCACGCGCTTCCACTTTCTTCCTGCATTAAAATTTTATTCACCACATGTCAGCCTGCTTATTAAGAAAGTCCCAGGTGCTTCGTATCTAGCCTGCATGTCCGCTCTCCAATCTGGCCACTGCTGTTTGCTCATCTGTCCTTTGTAGGAACTAAATGTCTCCACGGGTTCTCGGGAGACACACAGCAGGCGGAGCAGTGGGTCACTGCATGTGACACACCTAACTTTCCTGGGGATGCAGGGCAACACGTCTCTCTTCTAGCCCTATTCTTCCACTCCATCCTTCATCACAGAGAAATTGAGCTATCCCTGGCCTGCTGTTTGCTCCCAGCTAATTCATTCCATATGTTAATTTCTCTGCCCTCCACCCCAGCAGGGGAACCTCAGGGTTAACCCTCCACTCCCCCTTCCCAATTCTGGGACTGAACTCCCCTCCCCTTTCCTTGTGTGAGATCAGAGCTCTTAAACCTTTGCTATGCTAAGGACTTCTGCGCCATCATGTTTCGCAGACTTTAACGTGAGTGGGGAATTACCCCAGGATTTATTACAATACAAATTCTGACCAGACAGTCTGGGCCAAGATCTGCATTTTCAGCTAGCTCCCAGGTGATGCTGCTGGTCCGTGGATCACATTTTTTAAAAATATATTTTCATTTTGAATTATGTGGTACAATTTCATATAGGCTGGGATTCCGCCCCAAACTCCCACCCCCGACAATTTTTCTCCCTTTTACTACAACGGTGTAGTCCTTCATAAGGAATCATAATTCTATCAGTCTCTTATTTGAGTGTACCCCGGCATTGTTGGTACAATGTCAGACAGTCCAGCATCCCATTGTCTATACGTGTCCAATAGTTTCACTGGAAATTCATCTTTCGTCTGGATGCAGGAATGCATGTTGCATTATACCCCCACATCTGTATATGATAGACCCCAGTACTCCATCACTATACATTTCCATAAGTGAGAAACCATGAAACAAGGTCAACAACTGGTATGAGTTAGAACAGCCACAACAGCAGCATCAACAACAAATTACAGCACCATGATAAAAACGTGCCACTGAGTAACCAACACATGAGTGACAAAAAGGAAACACAAAAGTCTCTTGGGAAAAATGATGCCACCATGTAATCCATGAGCCAGTGATCAATTCGACAAGAGAAATTACTTGGAATAAACAAAACTGAAATTAAAAAAAAAAAAAACATCGAAACACATGGGATACAGCCAAAAAAAAAAGTATGGGTCGGATTATTGAAGTTACACTTTCCATGCTGGTTTCCTTATATAAGAGAGAACATATGGTATTTGTTCTTTTGTGATTGACTCATTTCACTGAGCATAATGGTCTCTAGTTGGGACCACCTGGTTGTAAATGGAATAATTTCATTCTTCTTAATAGCTGAATAATATTCCATGGAGTAGATGTACCACAGTTTCTTTAACCACTCTTCTCTGGACGCACATCTGGATGGTTTCCATGACTTTCCTAATGTAGATTGTGCTGCTGCAAATATAGGATTACAGATCCCCTTTTCACATGCAGATTTCACTTCTATTGGGTATATTGCTAGGAGCGGGATAGCTGGGTCATATGGCAGGTTTATTTGCAATTTTCCAAGCACTCTCCATACTGATTTCTACAGTGGTTGTACTAGCCTACACTCCCACCAGCAATGAAGGAGGGTGCCTTTCTCCCCACATCTACCAGCAGGTGTTGTTAGTAGAGTTCTGAATGTAGGCCCGTCTCACTGGAGTTAGGTGGTACCTCAACGTGGTTTTCATTTGTCTCTCCCTGACGGCTAGGGAGGCTGAGCATCTTTTCATATGTCTGTTAGCCATTTGAATCTGTTCTTTTGGAAAATGTTTGTTTCCTTTGCCCATTTTGTTACAGGTTTTTTTTTTGTTTGTTTGTTTTTTGCTGTCCCTGGGTTTCTGAAGCTCTTTGTAAATCCTGGATATTAGTCCCCTATCACTTTTGTAGTGTGCAAAAGTTTTCTCCCATTCTGTTGGTTGCTTCTTCACTTTGTTAATTGTTTCCTTTGCTGTACAGAAGCTTTTTAGTTTGATGTAGTCCCATTTGTTCATTTTGGCTTTGCTTTTGGTGTCTTTTCTAAGAAGTCTTTTCCTGTTCCTATATCTTGGAGTGTGTTTTCTATGTTTGTCTCTAATAGTTTGATTGTTTCTGGTTGTAGATTTAGGTCCTTGATCCATTTAGAGCTAATTTTTGTATAATGTGACAGGTGTGGGTCTTGCTTCTTAATTCTGCAAGCTGCTATCCAGTTGGGTGGAGCACATTTGGAGCGATGAGGCCTTAGATGCTTCCAGGAGGGGACAGGGAGGCAGACCACATCCCTGCTGCCTCATCTCCCCAAGCGCCGGGGGAGGAGGGGAAAAAAATCTGTGGCTACAATGCCTGCGGGTCGCAGGCCACAGCCTCCAGTGAGGCCCAGCATCACAGGTGCGCATCCAGCCGGGCCGGCCTCGCAGCAATTCATCAGCTGCCAACAAATGCTTCTTTATAGTCCGGGAAGGGGAACCAGCTCACCCTGAGCCGGGAGCGCTGCCTGCACTCCTCCCACCTTTCCGGGCCGCTGCGCAAGGGGAGGGCTTCAGGCGGGGCAGCTTCATAAACCAGAGGGAAAAAATAGAGAAAGAGGGAGGGAGAGAGAGAGGGAGAGAGAGAAAAGGAGAGAAAGAGGGAAAGAGAGAGAGAGACACACACACACACAGAGACAGAGACAAAACAATTGAACCTAGCGAGCCAGTATTGCTCCAAGGAACAGGCTTTCAAAGGCAGCAGAGTCTGGCTGCTTTCCAGGCTGCGGGATCAGCCAAAGGGCGCAGGCTTTCCTCCCTCAGTGTGACAGGTGCGCCCTGGGCAGGCGCTGGGCTCGAGGCCTGCCCTTTGCTCCCTGGCCCCACGGGAGTGCCGAGTCACTTGCGGTTTGTAGGGTCACCAGCCCCGAAATTTGCACAGCAAGAAAACACGGTGAGAACACATTTCCTCTAAGTCCGGTCTAGTGGTGTGTCCGCTCCCAGACTGTTCAGTTTACAGGTTTAGAATGATACTTTGTACTGACTTTCTAAAATCTTTTTAGCCCCATCCACGATTGTTTTTCTTTCCCACCCTTCTTCCTTCCCTTCCTGTCTGATGCAGTAAGATCTTTATCTTTTACCTAATTACTTCTATTCCTTGAATCCAGAGCTAGACATTGGACAGATATCCATAAAGCTAACACATAAATGCCGTTAAGTCCCAATTTTCAGCCTCATACGGTCCTGGCTGGCCTGCCGTAGGAAAATTGTAAATTATCTCAGAAAGAAAGAAAGAAAAAAGGTCTTAAAGTAGCATACCCCGGATATGAGTCTGGAACCAGCAGTGGCATCACTGGGGAAATGGAGTTAGAAGATGGGGACTCTGGGGCCGCTGCTACAGTGTCCTGAACTAGACATCCCAGAGGGGTGGGGCGCTGGCACCTTGTCACACAGGCCTTGTGGGCTGCAGCTTGAGAAGCACAACTCTAGGGAAATGGAGAGTGCACGGTCAAGGTCTGTGTCATGTACGGGGCAATGAGCTGGTGAGCAGATGGCCCGGGTTCGCGAGATGCTGTCGCCTTCCGGCTGCACAGACTGCTGACAAGCCCAAGCCACTGCCAAGTGTGCAGAGGCTCCTGCGGGGCTCCTGCGGGGCTCCTGCTTCTTGGGAGGATTTCTCGGTACATGGAGCCTAACCCTGGCTCCCACGCTACCTGCCAGCAAACAAGATCACAGCATGGAGGGATGAAATATCTGGAGTAGTTAAGTAATCAAGGCAGGAATAATTAGGTAGACGAAACCCCAACAGAAATAATCCATCTTTTGGAAAGAAATGACATTTTGAAAAATTTAGAAATCTTCATCATGCTATTATGCCGCTGAAATCTATAAGCACGTTGCATTATGTTTTCTTTCCTTGCAAACATGCAGCACATGTGTGAGTAATTAAGGGACTTCACTCTGTCCCCAGCACTTCATCTCAATGATGGTGACACTGGACACTGGGGACTAATATACATAACTCATCAATTACCTTTCCGAAATAAATTGTCCATTGGGTTAAAGAGAATATCTTTTGGATCCAGGTAGTTCAAAGCCTTTTCGATGTGTTGCCAGCCTTCAGGGAGTTTTTATTGTTTGGTGAGCAGAGAAGGCAAACATGGGCCTCATTTCAAGTGTCTGGGGACCCTGAGGGGCCTTCCCTTCCGTGCCTGTCTTCCTGCTTTACTCAGTTGATATTCGTGATTAACCCGCTCTGTGAAATATGGGAGCTCCTACCCTGGAATGCAGGAGAAGATTTTCACAGATTATATCCTCCAGTGAAAAATGACCTTTGTCATCAGTGACTCAGAGAAGACATGGTGGGGTGCTCAGATATATGGAGGCCAGCTAAGACTCAGTGCTGGCCCTTGAACACAGCTTGCAAGACCCTTGAGCTGCGGATTTCTTACCTGGACAGGGACTGGGAGAGAAGCTCAGGGTCCTAGCCCCCAGGGGACTTTGATTCTTCCAGAAGGAACATTCCTTATTGTTAATCTCTCCCAGGTGGGTGGCTGATGTGGGTGGCAGGAGTGGCATTTAAGTGCCCATGGTGGCACAGCTGCCTTCCTCACCCCCTGCCCCCCACCACTCTCCTGCTGCCCCTGTTGTGGTTTTAACTCACCTGGGACCTGGCTCTTCCTGCCCTGATTTTGAAATTGCTGAGTGAAGATCTACCTGGCTGGAGGAAGCCGCCATGCTGTGTAGCACATTTATACCCAGGCAATGCTTGCTCGGCGCAACTGGAGCACACAGTCTAAGCGACTTATCCTGAGCTGCTGTGAGGATGTAGGGCAGAACAGGCCGGGCAGGGGGAGGAGGAGGACACCTGCTGACTCAGGTGCTCTCCTGCTCCTCTTCCCACGGTTCCAGGGGCATCACCCCACCATCAGGATGAATCTCCTCTGTCGTAGAGGCACCCCTCTTCTTGGCTGACCTCTCCTGGGTGACTGGGGCAGAGGCATCCTGCTAAATCTCACCCTAGCTGTGCAAAGGTCTGATGGTTTTCATAAGAGACCAAGTGGTTGGTCTCAGCCCACTTTTCAGCCCAGGGTGATTGTGAGGCCTCAGAATACCAGGAAAAGTAGTATTTGTGAAGCTGCTGTTGGCAGAAAGCTGTGCTCTGAACAATTCAGATCTTAATTTAAAGCCCGCAGATTGGCCGGGAAGAGGATTTCTGGTAAGAAGACAATTAATGGGGCTTTATCTCAGAGCCTAGTTCATTTCCTGCCTTTTAGCTCCTTGGCTGCTATCCCCTCGAGCCACTGCCTTGCTTGGCAGAATCATTTCACGGATGAGTGACGTTGTTCATTCGTTCCTTCGTTCATTCATTCATTCATTCATTCAACACACATGTACAACACAGTGGACTATAGGCAGGTGTTGTATTAGGTCCTGGAAATGATAGACACATAAGATAGTGATCTCTGTCATCAGGGAATGGTGAACCTGTTGGGGACAGATGAGCATTATAAACACAGGTGCATGCCACGTAGTATGACAGATGTTACTTAAGAGGTGATGAGAGGACTGCTGGCTGCACACTGTGGTTCAAGGCTAAAATCCCAGCACTAAGATCAGCTCTCCTTGGCATACAGAGGATTTTTAAAAAATGGATCCAGGGGCTGACGCAGTGGCCTAGCGGCTAAAGTCCTCACCTTGAACACGGTGGGATCCCATATGGGCACCGGTTCTAATCCCGGCAACCCCGCTTCCCATCCAGCTCCCTGCTTCTGGCTTGGGAAAGCAGTCGAGGACGGCCCAAAGCCTTGGGACCCTGCATCCACGTGGGAGACCAGGAAGAGCTCCTGGTTCCTGGCTTTGAATTGGCACAGCTCCAGCTGTTGCGGCTCACTTGGGGAGTGAATCACCAGACAGAAGATCTTCCTCTCTGTCTCGCCTCCTCTCTATATATCTGACTTTGCAATAAAAACAAATAAATCTTTTAAAAAATGTATCCAATAATAAATATGGGAAGATCTCATCAGATAAGTCATGCTTCTCGGCTTCTCTGGAATCCTTCGAAGACCAGGCAATTCTGGGCTAACTGACTATAAATAGCGGAATAATTGATGCCAAATCATCACCACCCTCTTTTGATGGGACTCACTGTGTCCAGAACACCCACAAGTGTGCAAGTTGCACCCTTTCTCTCCAATTAAACTTGTAACTGTAGAACTCGAGGACAATGGAGGAGCAGAGATGGGACCATTGAGCCCTGACCAGTTAGCTTGTCCCTGTGATCTGGTCGCTTTCTTTCTGGGTTCCCAAAAGCTTCCAGGCATCTTCAAATTCTGCTTGTGAGAATGGACCATGCTGTTGAATGCCCCTGCGGTTGTATTGTTTGCTCCAGTAGCTGCTAGCCATATGTACATATTTCAATCTCAACGAAAATGAAGTAAGATTGAAAATTCTATTTCTCAGTTGCACTAGCTATATTTCAAGTGCTTTTTAATAGTTGATGACTACCGTGTTCCATGATGCAGATCTAGAATGCTTTTATCATTGTAAGAACTTCTGGGCAATAGTGGGGTTTTGCTTAAATTGCTGCAATCTCTCTCCCATGTAAAAGAAAACTCACCTCTGGCTTTCAAACAGTCATCTTTCTGGTAAGAGATCACATAAGCATCACCATCTCTTGGAAGCCTTCAGAGACCAGCTCCTGCTGGGTGAACTTGTCCATACCCGCATCTCTGTCCCCATCATTTCACTTTACACGCCATGGTGGTGCAGAGGTCACCTCATTTCTTGTGGATGCAGAAAGAAGTTGTTCATGTCTTATTAGTAGCAGAACTTCTTTCGGTTGCAGGTGTGTTGGTACATGAGAAATGCCTGATAGATGCCTAAAGAATGAATGAGGAAAAGGAATGGCGTTCCAGGCAGAATGAAGGGTGTGGCACTGTGGTGGGGACCTAGATCACAGGAGCCAGAGACAGGCAAGACAGGGAATGAGGTGACCTGGTTCACTGATGATGGGTCCCATGGTCAAGAGCTGGGAGACGGGTGCTGGGGCTCAGTTTCAGCTGCTCCCTAAGGAACACTTGATGTCCCAGACCTGTCAGTGAGGCAAGGATGCCAGAGAAGTCTTTTTACAAGCTCAGCCTCGGGTAGCACGCACATTCACAGCAATTTCCAGCTCGAGCGAGCTGTTACTGCAAACCTCTAAGAAGGCAGTGTCTCGCAACATTGAGCAATGAGCAGCCAGCCTTGAGGGGAGGGGGATGAACTCGCAGGCCTTGTTTATCAACTCTTCTTTTTTTTTTTTCCTTCCCTTTGCCTTCTCTGCTTCCTAGTCTGTCTCCTGGGCTCCTTCCTGCCAACCCATTGACCCTCACTCCACACCGAACATAGGTCATTTATACCACCTGTGTTTATACCTCCAAGTGGCTGGATTTGCCCAGCTGAAGGAGTGCAACAGATAGTGCAGTGCACAAGCATGCATTAAAAATAGGAATTCAGAATCTGGATTGATAAGAAATGGCTTGATAAGAATGCCTTCACAAGGGCAGGGGTTTCAGGGAAGGATGACTGGATGGTGCCTGTGCTAAATAAATAAAGGGGGAGGATTTTTAGAAAGGTGGCTGTGGTGTAACCCGGGGTGCTTGGGTGGATTGGCAGGGGGTGTGTGAAGTTCATCTGGAAAAGATAGTGTTCTGAATTTGGCTGGAAATAGAAAGTGATGCAGACTTGTGTTAAAATGCAGTATATGCTGTTTTCAATGATATTCCCTAGAAATAGACATTGAACTGGAAATATGTATGCAGGAGTCTCTTTTGTTATTAAAACAGCTGCATTGGGGCCCGGTGGCGTGGCCTAGCGGCTAAAGTCCTCACCTTGAAAGCCCCAGGATCCCATATGGGCGCCGGTTCTGATCCCGGCAGCTCCACTTCCCATCCAGCTCCCTGCTTGTGGCCTGGGAAAGCAGTTGAGAATGGCCCCATGCATTGGGACCCTGCACCCACATCGGAGACCTGGAGGAGGTTCCTGGTTCCCGGCTTCAGATCGGCGCGCACCGGCCCGTTGCGGCTCACTTGGGGAGTGAATCATCGGATGGAGGATCTTCCTATCTGTCTCTCCTCCTCTCTGTATATCTGACTTTGTAATGAAAATAATGAATCTTTAAAAAAAAAAACAACTGCATTGGAGCATGATTTACATACGATAAAGTTCATCTGTTTTTAGCATTTGGTTTAAAAATTAGCCATAGATGTCCTGGGTGCACTCATTACCACAATGCATATGTAGACTATTTCTGCTGCTCCAAGAAGACCCCTGGTGACCATTAGCTGTCCCTGCCCATTCCCATCCCCTGGGGTCCAAGCAATCATGTGTCTACTTTCTGTCTTTTCTGGATGTTTCATCTATGTTGATGTGCACAACATATGTTCCTTGTGTCTGGCTTCCTTGATAGGGTATAGTATTTTTAAATGTCCTCCATGCCGTAAAATTCATCAGTGTTTTGTATCTTTTTATTGCTGAATACTATTCCATTGTGTGAATATATCACATTTTGTTTATCCATTCCTCTAAGGATGGACTTCTGGGTTGTTTCCACTTGTGGGCTATTATGAATTCTGTTGATAGGAATATTCTTTCTATGGATATGTGTTTTCATTTCCTTTCGTATATACCTAGGGGTAGAATTGCTGGGTTGTATGAGAAACCCATGTTTAGATTTTTCTGAAACTGCCAAATTGTGTTCCAAACTGGCTGTATCATTTCACGTTTCCACCAGCCATTTCTGAGTTCCTCCACACTCTCAACAACACTTGTCACTGTCTGACATTTTAAAAAAATGCTCATTTATTTTTTTCCATTTACTTAAAAGGCAGAGCAGCAGAAAAACATGGAGAAATGGAGAGACAAAGATAGAAAGTTAGTTGGATAAACAGATAGAGAGACAGACAAAATATTCTATCTGCTCGTCCAGTGCGCAAATAGTTGCAAAAGTCAAGGCTTGGTCAGGCTGAAGCCAGGAGCCAGGAACTCCATCTAGGTGGCAGCCATCTTCTGGTGCATCCCAGCTACTCTAGCAGGAAGCTGGATCAGACGTGGAACAGTCTAGACTTTAACCAGCACTCTGATATGGGATGCAGGCACCCTAAGCTAGTTTCACTCGCCATGCCATAAGGAATACCCTGAGCTAAAGTTCCACTTTTAGCCATATCATTGAGTGTAAAGTGATATCTAGTGATTTTGATTTGCATTTCCCTAAGATTGGGCATCTTCTCATAAGCTTATTGGTTGTCTGTATGCCTTTTTTGAGAAAACAGCTATTTTAATGACAATTTTGTCATTATAAAGACTTGCTTGTTTATGGATCATGCGTTGCATTATAAATAAGAACTCATTGTTGAATTCAACATCACAGATTTTTATCTTATATTTTTCTGTCAAAGTTTGTAAGTTTGGCTTTTACATTTTGGTCCATGATCCCTTTTTGATTGAATTTCTGTGTAACATGTGAGGTGAAGATCTAAATTCACTGTTCTGTATCTGGCTATCCAGTAGTTATGTATTAGAAAGACTATCCTTCCTCCATTGAATGGCCTTGGCATCTTTGCTAAAAAGTCATTCATCCTAAATATTAGGATTTCTTTCTGGACTCCAAATTCTGTCCCACAGATGGATATGTCTCCATGCTACTCCCACATTATCTTGCTTAGTGTGGTTTTGCTGTAGCTTTTGAATCAGGAACTGGAAGTCCTCCGACTTTATTTTTCTTTCCAAGGCTGCTCTGACATCCTCATATGATATTAGACTCAGCTTGAGAAAATGTGCATGCAGAAAGTTAACAAGTAATGTGTCTGTGGGGTATAGTGAGGGTGGCCAGCTAGGAGAGCTGCCCCAGAGGGTGTTATGATTGGGAATTCTGGAGTGGGGAAGGCACTTTCCCAGAGATGAGGAGCCAGACTTTTGTACCCCGTGTCAACTGAGGGTGGCTGAGAGCTGCCTCTCATGTGACTGAGGGCATTGCCAGGGGAAGGGCCGAGCTGTGAGGAGTCAACAGCTGATATTCCTGCTGCTAGGGCACAGGTACATGGGTCCTGGCCTGGGACGCTTATTCCTTGCTCTTGTGAGAACCACTTGCTTCTTAGATAAGTTTATTTCTTCGGGAAACTCTTCTCTGAGATTTTCAATGCTTATATTTCCTGGGAAACTTACAAAAGAATAACCGGTGTGTTGTGTGGTTCTGATATTCATCATCTTCTATCCAGTCTAGATTTTTCTCGTACTGAGCTGCTACCTCTGCTCATCCAGACAGCTTTCTTGTTGTGGCAAACCAGATTGTCCTCATATACTGAAATTGTCTGAGTCTGTGGTGACCAGGGTTGTCATGTAATTGTCATTAAAACTGGATGTGAAAGAACCATAACAAGATTGTAGGAATCAGTACAATATCTCAACTGGCTAAAGCACTACCTGCAAGTGTCAGGATCCTATATAGATGCCGATTCATGTCCTGGTTGCTCCACTTCCCAACCAGCTTCGTATTTATGGCCTGGGAAAGCAGCAGAGGATGGTCCAAAGCCTTGGGACCCTGCACTTGCATAGGAGACCCTGAAGAAGCTCCTGGTTCCTGGCTTGTGATCCACTCAGCCCAGGCAGTTGCAGCCATTTGGGGAGTGAACCAGTGGTTAGAGGATATTTCTCTCTGTCTCTCCTTGTTTCTATAAATCTGCCTTTCCAATAAAAAGAAATAAAACCTTAACAAAAATAGAAGATTGCAGCGGGAACTTTCGTGCCAGATGGTTGAAATTTTTGTTTGCTGGTTTGTTTGAAAGGCAGAAACAAGGAGAGAAAGATGGACAGAAAGATGCAGAGAGAGCTCCTATATACTGGCTCATTTCCATATGCCCTGTGGCTGGAACCAGGAGCTGGGCAGTCAACCTAGGTTTCCCCAGGCACCCAACCACTCAATCCATCACTGCTGCCTCCTAGGCTCCACACTAGCAGGAAGCTGAAGTAAGGAGCTCAGCATTGAACTCAGGCACTCCTGTGTGAGATGCATACATCCTGAATGGCATTTTCGCGACCATGTCAGACACTGGCTCTGAGACGGACGAAGTTTCATCATGCTACCGATCCTTCTGCGAGCCTGTATCCCCTTGCAGGCAGTGCTGTTGGGCCAGACCTTACTGACTTCTCCAGGCAACTTGTGTTCTTATGAAGCTTGCAGGCATGGGGTCGCTGGCTCCAGCCATCTCCCTGAGGGAGATCACCCAGAATCCAGAGCAATCTCTTCCAGACTCAGCAAGTCACACCTGTGGTCACTCAAGTTGCAATACAAATATGCAGCGATGGCAAGTGAAGCCCTACTTTTAGTTTTACATTTTCAAATCAATCCACTGGTGAAGCTCTCTCCTAGGTCTTTAAAAAAAAAAAAAAAGAAAGAAAGAAACCCACGACTTAGTCTCCTCTGCTAAGGGTGAGAGTTTTGAGGATGGGATTGCAAAGCACAGCCCACGATGGCCCCACAGTGGAAAATGTTTACCATCTAATCTCCTGTAGAGGACAAGTTTGCCAACTTCTGGTCCAGGGGACTAGGTCCGCAATTAGACTGGCACTGGCTGCTGTAACAAACAAATCCAAAATCTCACCGGTTTACCACAATCAAGGACTCCTTTGTGTCCGTGTGGCACTCAAATGCAGGTGTGGACTCTGCTCCAGGCAGTCATTCAGGGGCCCATTGTAGGAGAGGCTCGGTCCCTTTCTTGGCCTGGCACCCTTCCCGCAGCTGCTGTGAATGTTGGCCGCTAATTGCTCACAGCTGCACCATTAGCCAGATATTTGTCCTGAGTTGACAGACAGCCACTCCATCCAGAAATGTCTGAGAGGAGAGACAGCCCTGGGGGCAGCCTGGAGCTAGTGATTGACTGATACGGGGGTCTGAATGCCTGGATCTTTAGGCCTCCAGTGGATATAACTCCTTAAAGCCCATCCATGAACTTGTATCCAGATCGCCCTGAAGGATCAGAGCTTGAACTTCATCTCCAGTTCCCTCTTTGCTGCGATTCTTTCCTGCTTCTCTAACTCCTTTGCAGGTTTCCCTGGAAACATGCTGCCATGAAATGCCTTGCACGGAACCTAAGCTAGCACCTCGGGCTCGTATGACGTTATAACTCTGCCATCTTCAAAACATGCTTTCAGGGTCACCCTGGTGTGTTTATCCGAGAGAGAGAGAGAGAGAGAGAGAGAGAGAGAGAGAGAGAGAGATGAATGGAGAAGGCATCTCACATCTCTTAAAAATCCCAGTCCTTGCTCACATTTCATGGGTGAAAGCTGTCATCAAGATGAAAGAACTTTCAAAACTTTTTCACTGTATGCCCAGGAAGAGGAAACAGTAGTTCAGGTGAGTTTCTGTCTCTACCCCGAGGCGTATGTCTGAAATGATTCTTGAGTAAAATTTCTGAGCCAGAAGACAGTGCGTGCAAGAGCAGGTGGCAAGGCAGAAGAAGATGACTTTCCCCATGTGTGGCATAGTCACTGAGACTTCCTCTGCCTCGTCGCATTCCGTGCCATGTGCGTCTTCCCAACTCTCTTTGCATGACTGCAGCCACTTCTGAATCACCTCTTCAGGTCCTAGCCCGATGCATGGGACAGAGAAGGAATGGAAACAAAGCTCAGTAAGTGGATGACAGCAATGCAGAGGATGAAAGTTTGCTGGCTTTTTTTGCAATGGTCAGACAGATGGGCAACAGTGGGTATGAGGGATACATGGCGTCATCCCGAGCAAAGAAAAGACTAAGGGGAGAGAGCAATTTTTCTGGTACTGCTCCTGCCACTACCCACCCCACCTAGCAGGAGAGCCTCCTGGGAAGGAACCCACTTTGCCATGGCCCGCATATTCTTTCCCTGATAGGCACAGTCATTTCATCACTATCTCCACATCAGCTACTTCCTCTGCTCCCCCAACACAGCTGCCTTGCCTGTTAGCAACTGCAGATGTTCTGCTAGAATGGGAGTTTATCTGCCCTCCACGTCTCCCTTCTAGGGTTGTCTTGGTGGCCTCTCTCCTTCTGCATTCTTTGCCTGTTTTGGTCTCCCAGCCAGCTCATTAGTTTCTGAGTCTGGATGTTTCTTGTCTTGCTAATCGGCACCCCCCTTGGCTGGGGGCCTGCCTGGCTCTCATTAGCAGTTGTAGTCCTTGTGGAGATCACAGGGAACCCCTATAGAAGTCATATTTGTAAGTATCTGCTGCAGGAATAACAACAAGATCATACAGAAGGGAATAGAACCTAGTAATTAAAAACATTGCCTGGTCACTAATGGCGGCTTGTTCTTAACGAATCACGTGAAGACAGATTCAAAAGTGACCTGAGTTTATTTAGAATTGGAGGAATAGGATCAGAAGGGGCCATGTGGGTTTTTAATGCAAACCAGGCACTTTGGAGTTAAACCTTGTGTTATCTTCTTTGGCATCTCGTACTTGATTTTATTAAAACCTCTGCAGACCTGGGCTTATTTGTCAGGGACAGCTTGCCATACTATTCCTGATGTCAGGCACCAGGATTTGCATGTTGGGGACTGGCCCACATATGTCCAGCTATTGGCAAAATCTTTTTGAATGCCAGCTTTAGAATTCCTGCTGAAACAGTGCCTGCTGCCCTGGAGATGTCTCTTCTGCATATTCTTACAAGCAGAACAATAAGCAAGGACACTTGGAAGGAAAAGGGCAGCTTTCTCTGATTGCCACGTGAAATACAACATCATTACCGAAGCCTCCCGCTCTGCCTTTGGAAAAGCTGCGATTTACACGTTCTTTTCTCCAATGTATTTAAAAAAAAAAAGAGTAAGACATTGGTTTCAAATTAATCTACAGAACTTTGAACTAAAATGAGGTTTTTTCCTAGAATGCTAGCCCAGAAAATGACACAGTAGGTTGCTAGGAGCCAAACCAGGGGAGACGGGAAGGGCATGGCTCTGGTGTGGAAGAACTTTGAACAGAGCTCCGTCCTTCAGTCTGGGACACCTGCTGACCTCTATCTACCTGCTGCGGGCGGCTCATTCTCTGGGCTGCCTTGGGAGACTATTGCCTCACCACCACAGTCCCCACGCCCCGCTTCACCCAGGCCCTTGTAGTAAATAACCTCCTTGGATCTCTGAGAGTCAAGTTTACAATCTCTCACTTGGTATCTTCTGTAAGCTGACTTTGGAGCTGTGGGCCATGGCTAAAGACTAGGCCAGGCTTTGCTTGATGTCATTTTGAACAGAGCTGTTGGTTTACAGAAAGTTTTGAGGTGAGAAAGAGGGAGAATGAAGAAGACACTGAAGGTGCAGGTCTTGGGCCATAAAGTCATGTTGGCTGTTGTGAGTTCTAAGCTGTAAGCCGGCCCTGCAGGACTTTTCTTGGGGGGCTGGTATTTGACTCATGATTACCCTATAAAGGGGCTCAAAGGTGCTTGCTTGACCTAAAGAAAACCTCAGAGAAAGCATCCGTGTGGATCTTGCATCCTCACCCTGCAAAAGGAAAAGGAGCCACCGCCTGCTGTTGGTTGAGGCAGGGGGCTGCGGGTTGCTGGTGCCAGCCTGGCAGTTTGACATCCCCATCTGGCCTTTAGCTTGGAATCTCCTGCCAGCCGTTGCCTCCCCTGGTGATGTTTGGACCCATCATGCCTCATTAAGACAGTGTGTGTGGAAGGGGGCAGCACCCTGTTGGGAGAATAGGAGTGTGTCCCCCCCACCATGTAGGGAAGGGGGCTTGGTATTCCACACTTTCATATTTCTTCATTTCTAGTTTTTCTCTCTCTTACTCAGTGGCAGGGTGGCCACATTCTTAATGATAATTTTCCAAAAGTGCCAGGCCTCTGCTCATTTGCAAATCATCATGCTTAATTTGCATAGCAGATTCAGGAGGCCCTAACTCCACATATGGAAAATGGAGTTCGGTCTAAATAAGATAAATGGATTAGGTCAGCTGACTGCCACTGTAGCCATGGCCGACCCACAGGCCCAGTGCACATGAACTACAGATGAGGTTTGTCAATCAGGCTGTATTTATTCCGATCCTGGAAGTGGAGAAGCGAGATGTGTGCGCACGCTTGCACACAGGCTTGCCTCACCCCTGCTGGGAAATAGGCCATCCGGTAGTCCCTGCACGGGGCTGGCATGGCCTCTGAGCCTCCCGCGGAGGGGAGGGGAAGCTCCTGCAGACCACCTGCCTTCAAGGATCCCCTGTCAGAAGGAAGCTTTTGGCCTGCACGCTGTGGGTGGCCAGTGGAAAGTCAGTCTCCTTGAACTTGCTGACTCAGCAGCCAGCAGCTGAAAGACTGGCAAGAACAGTTGCTGGAAGGAGGGGTCCGGGCACCTCCCAGACCTGCCCACCTGTCCTGATGCTCAGAGGCTTGCCACACTGGGCCTGAGGATTAGGGGTTATGCAGAAAGTCTGGTATGGTGTTCAGCCGGCCGCTCACTCTTATTCACCTCACAACCCTCTTAGGCCTGACACAAGGGTGTCCACAGCTGAGCCTGCACACTTTGGTGACATGGATCATTCATCATGGCAATGCCATCCAGAGCAATACCAGGTGGCTTGTCATTTTTATCACCACAACCCGGGAAGTGAGACGTGGGCAAGGGAGCTGCTCCTGTGGATTAATATGCTACGATGTGGTCACCTTTTGTAATTAGTTAATGGGTCAGCTCCATGGGGTAGGCTTCTTGGGCCTTCTGTCTCAGGATTAATGACCTAAGATGACAGATGGGGACCTAAAATCTCTCAGGAAAAGAAAACAAATCTGCAGCAGGGGGAGTTTTTTTTTTTTTTTTTTTTTTAAACAGGGAGTTGGAGATGGGTGTGTGTTTACAAACACGTATGTGTGCTGCTGGTGTGTGCATGAGGGCATGTTTGAGTGTACAGAGGCATGTGTATGTGACCACAACTGTGGATATGGCTGTGCACGTCTTTGCATGTGTCTGTATGCTTGTGTCTGCACTAGAGTGTGCGTGTGTGTGTACTGTATGTGGGTATATGTGTGTCCAGTTCTGGTCTGGGCTTGCAGAGGCCAGCTAGACTCTGGCTTGGGGCTGAACTCCTCTGGCTCCAGGGCTGGCTATACTGTTCACCCAGGGCCTCTGTCTGTCCCCAGTGGGCGTCCACAACTCCCGTGGTTCCAGGACTGCTGGGCTCTACCTGCTGTCCTCTCCATGCAATGCGAGCCACAGCTTGTCTTCTACAACCTAGAGGCTTCTGGTGTGAGGATGTTGAAGCTGGTCACTGCATGGGAAAACATTTGGAGGGAGCATTCAGAATTGGGAAGAAGACTGGGGGAGGCGGCCCAGAAATAACACCAATGGGCACATGTAGAAAGGTCTTTCAAGATACTAGCAGCAACTGGGCACTTTTGTGAGGTCAGGGTTGGCACAGGATGGCTCCAGGGAGGAACATAAAATGCTGCCTCTGGGCTGGCATTACCTTCAGTGGTGAAGTCACACTTGAGGCAACTGTATCCTGTGTTGGAGTCCAGGCTGTTCCATGTCTACTCCAGCTTCCTGCTAATGCATCTGGGGAGGTAGTAGGTGATGGCTCAAGTACTTGTGTCCCTGTCAATCACGTGGGGACCCAGAGACCCGGATGGAGATCCTGGCTCCTGATTTCAACCTGACCTATCCCTGATTCTTTTGGGCATCTGGGGAGTGAACCAGTGTTTGGAAGACCTCCCACACCCACCTTTCAACTAAAATGATAACACATATGGAAAAATTTAGATGCAAGGTACAAGAAAATGGGGGCTCTCTTGTGTTGATTTAAAGGCTGCCCGTTTGCTGGCCACATTGAGCAGGGGATGAGATGCCAAGAAGTCTGTTGTGGCTGGCACTGTTCCGGGCCACAGAGCCGCCCTGGACTAGCAGGTGGGTGGGAGCTGGACTGCTTGCATGCTGAGAGTCACAGCCATGGAAACTGGAGAATGCTTACGTCAGCTGCACAGAGCAGGTGGCACTGAAGAATTAGCTGGGGTTACCTGATACCTACAGGAGAGCTGCTTGGGGCCCAGGGGCCCAGGGTCTGGACTACCTGCAGCTAAGGTGAGAGTCTAATACCAGGGATCTCTCGATCCTGGCTTCACAAGGAGGATGACCCCGTTCTGCAGAGTATACCTCTGTTCTGTGGTAATTATAAGAATCCCCCAGAGGGAAGATATTTTTCCAAGCTTCATTTAAAAAGGGATTTATTTATTTGAAAGTTAGAGAGAGAGAGAGAGAGAGAGAGAGAGAGAGAGAGAGAGAGAGAGAAAGAGAATCTTCCATCTGCTGGTTCACTTACCCAAATGACTACAATGGATGGGGCTGGGTCAGGCTGAAGCCAGTAGTTTCATCTGAGTTTCACATACCAGTGGCAAGGGCCCAAGTCCCTGGGCCGTCTTGCACTGCTTTTCTCAGACCATTGTCAGGGAATTAGATTGGCAGTAAAACAACCAGGACATGAACTGGCACCCACAGGAGAAACTGGCTTTTCAGGCAGCAGCTTTATTGGATATACCACAGTGCTGGCCCTTCGAGCTTCCTTTTAGGCAGAGTGTTTTAGGTTGCTTGTGGTGGAGAGACTATAATTCACATAGCCTACTGCTGGCTGGCGTGATGGCATGATGGCCTAATCCTCCCGTCACAAGTGCTGGGACCCCATATAGGTGCTGGTTCGTGTCCCAGTTGCTCCACTTCCCTTACAGCTCCCTGCTTAAGGCCTGGGAAAACAGTGAAAGACAGCCCAAAGCCTTGAGACCCTGCACTCATCCACGTAGGAGACCTGGAAGAGGCTCCTGGCTCCTGGCTCCTGGCTTTATATTGACTCAGCTCTAGCCATTGAGGCTATTTGGGGAGTGAGCCAGCAGACAGAAAATCTTTCTCTCCGTCTCTCCTCTCTTTTAAGTCTGTCTTTCCAATAAAAATAAATAAATCTGTTTTTAAAAAACTAGGCTTAATGCACAATAAATGATTAGGGTTTCATATCACTGGGATGCAGCACACACCATATTTGACAGTTCTTTGCTTTTCTCTACCACTCCTCTTGACTCTGTTTCCCTCTGCGCTGCCTTCATCCACTGCAGCACAAGAAATTACTGCCTTACAGTGTCCCAGTTGAGCAACCTCCTGGAAGGAGCTTCTCTCTTGATTTGCGCATTTCCTGATTTCTCTAAGGCACAACTAATCCCAGCGTGGCTAATTGCAAGCTACGCGAGAGCTGCACATACTTGGTTCTCAAGAGCCAGTGGAAGCAGGGTTTCAGTGTGTCGCTGTCCTTGTGCCTTCCACTCTTTTGGTCTGAATGCCACTCTTGGGGCCTTCATTCTCTGCTTCTGTATGCCCATTCCAGGCAACCAGTCCCTCCGCCCCTCCTCGGCCCCCAACCCCAGTCCTGTGCCTCATGCCTCACGTGGGGAGATGTGTGTTTGGCTGGGGCGGGAAGGGGAGGAGGTGTATGGATTTATGCTGACTCATCAAGATTCAGTTCCTTGTTGCCTCATGCCCAAGATAGGACAAGGTGTGTAAGATGATGGGAGCGATAGCCCCGTTAGAAGTACAGGAAAATGGATGGGTGCTGAGGAAAGGTCCAAGCAATAGTTGTGTTCACAGCAGTGTCGGGAGGAGGGCGCTTTGCTCTGTTGCCCCAGCTCTGCGCTTCTGCCATGTCCTTCCTGCACCTGCTCTGGAAATAGGGAAAGGAGGAACTGCTGTCAGAATGACATCCTTCATGGAGGAAGTCTGGGAAAAGGAGGGACTGGGTGAGTAGTAGGGCAGGGACGAAAAGGGGAATGGGAGAGCTGCTTGCCGATAGGTTGCAGACTATTCAGAGTGAGGCGGGGTGGGGAGGGGCCCAGCTAGCCCGAGTTGGCAGGGCCCCAGCGTCTTCTGCGCTCATTTCTCCTAAAACAAAGATGTCAAGGGAAGCCACCAAATGGCAGGGCTGCCTGCAGAGAGGCAATGCCGCGTGACCAGGAATCTTGACCTCCTGGCCTGAGCACAGGATGTCACAGGCCCCAAGGAGTGGTGGATTCCTCTTATCCCAGGAAACGAGCCAGCATCTAGGTGCTGCTAATCAGACTGTGTTTGCATGTATGTGTGTGTGCACGTGTGTGTGCGCATGCACATGTGCATGTACATGAAAGTGCGCATTCACATGTGTGTCCCATCAACAAGTGAGGCAACCAGGGAGTCTTCTTAAGGATCAGTGGAGGAGAAGCCTGGACAGGGCAGGGTGAGTGCAAACAGGGCACAGAGACAAGGAGCGAGTGGGCAATGCATCTGGCAAGGTGGGTGGCCCTTGACTGTCAGAGAAGGGGGCTTGCCCATTGCTATCTCGGGAGTTCTGAGCTATCCTGGGCACTCAGTGGACTTTGTCACATGTTGAGTAAGGGGAAGGAGGAGATGCTTTCTAGAAATCTTGTGCTCTGAAGCAGTGATTCTCAAATTGTGGCCCTCCTTCCAGCCTCCTCCCCTGCCTTCCCCGAAGACAGGTGGCATCCACATCACCTGGCAGCTGATTGGAAATGCGCATGCCCAGGCCCCAGCCCAGACTGCTGAATGAGCCACTCTAGGGATGAAACCTGGCACCCTGTGCTTGACAAGTCCTCCTGGGGTGGAGGAAGGGCTGGGGCAGGGGTGGTCCAAGGTGTGCTTAGGTGTGAGAGTCACTGTTGTGCCGCATCTTCCAGAGCATTCTGTGTTGCTATTGTGGCACTTTGTGAAGAAGAGAGGCTTATTTAGCTCATGACTCTGGAGTCCCAAGAGCATGGTGGCTTCCGACCAGGGTCAGATGGATGACAGCATCACATGGCAGGAGTACTCATGTGGTGTGGGAGAAAGTGACGTCACATGGTGAGGGAGAAGCAAGACAGTGGGGAAGGGGTCATTCTTTTATAACAACCTGCTCTCATTGGAAGTAACCCACTGCTGTGAGATCAGCATGGGTTGCTTCATGAGGGTGATCCTGATCCAACCACATCCCATTAACCAAGCCCCACCTCTTACCTCTTTCCTTCCAGTACCGTGACATGGAGGACCAAGGTTGAATGTGAATCTTGGCAAGGACTAAGCGCAGGCCAGAGCACAGCACAAGGCATCAGCCGATGTCCATGGGTGTCTCTAGGGCCAACATTGTGGTCTCAGTGTGTGCTGGTTTTCTGTGCCCTCCAGGACCCAGTCTCACCTACTTCCCAGCACATCCTGTGTCCTAGGGACCGAGCTCTGTGGACTGCCTCATTGGATTCCCTAGCTGATTGACTCTTCGTTGCGTCTGGCTAATGGGAGGGCTAGTCTTCAGTTGGGCTTGATTAAATAGGAGCATCCAAGTTGGGGTGGGGAGCAAAAGGAAAGTTGAGGGCATTTCTTCTTTGCTCCCTCCCTCCTAATGGAGGAGCAATACCCTTTCTCCTTAAAGCTCCCACTGGGAACTCCCTCCCTGCTCCTGCCTTTCCCCAGGTTCCTATAGGACCCGATTCCCTGCCCTTACAGCCCTAGGAGTGGTAATGGCTTCCAGCTGTTCCTAGTCCCTGGCTATCTCAACATCCTCTTGTGGCTCTTTCCACCTGACAGCACCTCTGCAGGAGAGTGCTGCAGTTGAGTCTGTCGGAATCTCCTGGGGTGAGGGCTGCTTCCTGGCAGCACCTCACTGATACCAGGTGCCACATGCTCCTGCAGGTACTGGGGCTCCTGCCAGCTGGCCTTGTGGAGAGGGCAGTTCATTTGTCTGCTACCCCGAGGGAAAGAGAAGGAACTGTGATTGGTGCAGCTCCTGCTACAAGAAGGGAGCCTGCTCAGCGCTGTCCTGCACCTGATTTAATTCACATTCCCCCAGCCCTCCATGCTAGGCACTACCATTTCCAGTGTACCAATAAGGAAACCCAGGTTCTAAATATGACATCTAGAACGGGCAAAGATTTGAATTCCTCCCTATCTCACTCCCAAGTCTATGCATTTTCTCTAACCTAGGCTGACTGCCTGCTGACTGCCTGTAAGTGCTCCAAGTGCCTGAAATCTTCTCATGTCATAGATGGAATAGAGACAAAACCACAGACCAGGCATAGTCTGGGATGACACACGAAAGACAGAAGATGTATCCTCTGACAATTGGCTGAGTAATTTTGTTACTCAGCCATCCTCAAGGGAAAGGGAAGGACAGGGGAGACAAAGGCATTGAGTCTCTCTGAGGGCCTAGGAAATATTAGCCACTTTATATCTCAGGGTCTTTATCAAGGGAATCCAAGGTGGGGATCATGACCCATTTCACAGATGGGAAAGTTAAGATTCAGAAATGTTAAGTCACATGTTCAGAAGTAACTCTCTCTTTCTCCCCTACCCATTTTCTCTACTTTTTCTTCATGGAATTCATCTGCTCCCAGCATGTTATAGTTTGTACTTCTTTGGTTAGTTGTTCCTGCCCACTAGAATGGAAAGTCATGAAACAAGAGGCTTTTTTTTTTTTAAATAAAAGATTTATTTACTTTTATTGCAAAGTCAGATATATAGAAAGGAGAGACAGAGAGGAAGATCTTCCATCTGATGATTCACTCCCTAAGCAGCTGCAGTGGCCAGAACTGAGCCTATCTGAAGCCAGGAGCCTCTTCTGGGTCTCCCACAGAGGTGCAGGGTCCCAAGGCTTTGGGCTGTCCTTGACTGCTTTCCCAGGCCACAAGCAGGGAGCTGGATGGGAAGCGGTGCCGCCGGGATTAGAACTGGCGTCATATGGGATCCTGGTGCATGCAAGACGAGGAACTTAGCTGCTGAGCTACCACACTGGGCCCACAAGAGGCTTTTGTTCATTCGCCACCCGCCCCCCCAATAGCTATAGCCTAGTAGGGTACCTAGCACATAGTGGGTGCTCAGTAAGTATTTTTGGGATGGGCCAATGAAGGTACATCACAGAGCTGGTGAGTTGTAGATAATGGGTGATTGGACCCAGAAGTCAAGTTTCCCACATTACTGCCATCCTATTTCCCCTCAAGTTAGTACCTAGAACTGTGTGCCCTTACTGAGCATTGGTTGTGTTTTTTTTCTAATGGTGTGTTTGTATGCACACCCCTGACAAGTGTTCTTTATACATTTTCTTTTTAAAAACTATTCAAGATCTCTCTTTCTTTGCCTCAATAATACTTAATCTCATTATGCTTGTTGGGCTTGTTGGGCACTGTGCCCATTTGTGTGCTCGTAAGTCATCTGGATTAATGACTTCACTCATTATCTCTCACCTACTCTATCCAAAGGCATCCACCATGTTGTCTGCACAGCTGTATCCTGTAGAACGGAGGAAGGTACCAAACTGGTGACAGATGTACCTCTGGTGATAGCATGTACCTCTGCTATCATGGGGTCCGGGCTGCCCCTCGTGTCACAGTGGCCACTGCCAGTCCTGACATGCTGCTTCAGGCAACAACTTAGAGATGCCCAGATCATTTTCTCTAAGTATCTACAAAAGCAAGGGTTACATCTATATAATAACCCTTGACATACAGTGGGTGCTTGGTCAAGGTAGGTTGAAACCAAATTGATGTGCCTGACATGATAGCCTAGTCACTAAATCCTTACCTTCAGCTGCCAGGATCCCATATGGGCACCGGTTCATATCCCAGCTGCTTCACTTCCCATCCGGCTCCCTGCTTGTGGCCTGGGAAAGCAGTAGAGGACGGCCCAAAGTCTTGGGACCCTGCACCCACATGGGAGACCCGGAAGAAGCTCCTGGCTTCAGATAGGCTCATCTCTGGCCATTGTGGCCACTTGGGGAGTGAACCAGTGGATAGAAGATCTTTCTTTCTCTATTTCCTCTTTGTAAAGGTGCTTTCCAATAAAAAAACATAAAATAAATGTTTTAAAAATGAAAACCAAATTGATGCTATCATGAAGTGAACATGGAAGCCTTGGTGTGTTCGCCTTCTCCACTGGATCGGTGAGGCATCATAGCCCTGGTGCAGCAGATCTGGGAATCAGTAGTCGCGCGTAACCCTCATCAGTTTGCTCATAGACCCCCCTCTACCTGGTGAACATCTCAGTTGAGAATTGAAGCGTAAGACTTTTACCAACGCCTCCTGGAACGGTGGCCTTAAAACTGTCTTTAAATGTGGCTAACCAGGAACTTGTGATGTGCGAGACAGAAGTTGGAGCAAGAAAACATTACTTGGCAACTCATCTCTAGCAATATGTGAGCCCACTCTGCCCGGTCCTCCTGCCTCACTCAGATGCAGGGGACAGTCTCAGCAGTGGGAAGTGCTCATCTTGAACTCCATGATTTTCCTGGGATGTCCCCAGGCCGCCTGCCACAGGGCAGCTCCAGCCATGAACGGTTTGGGCTGTTTCTTGGGTTCACATGAGGATGCTCCAAAATGTTCAAGGCAGATTTGAATTAAAATATAAATCTATTTTGGTGCAAAACTTTTCTGAAATCCATGAAGCGTTTTTTCACGACATGTATTTTCCTATGAACTGAAAAAAAAAATATTTATTTGAAAGACAGAGAGCCACAGAAAGGACAGAGACAGATGGGAAGAGGACTAGCTTGCTGGTTCACTGCCCATACGCCTGCAACAACCAGGGCTGGGCCAACCTAAAGCCAAGAACCTGGAACTGCATCTAGGTTTCCTGTGTGGGAGACAAGACAGGCCCTGGGTGCTTGAGCCATGACCTGATGCTTCCCTAGGGTGAGCGTCAGCAGGAAGCTGGGGTTGAAAGTGGAGCTGGGATTCAAAGCTAGGCTTTGGGATATGGGCATCCCAAGGATGGTCTTAATAGCTATGCCAAACACCTGCTTGCTCTCTGAAGCCCTTTTTTTTAAAGATGTATTTATTTTTATTGGAAAGGCAGATATACAGAGAGGAGGAGAGACAGAAAGGAAGATCTTCTGTCCAATGGTTTACTCCCCAAGCAGCCGCAACGACTGGAGCTGAGCTGATCCAAAGCCAGGAGCCAGGAGCTCTTCCAGGTCTCCCACTTGTGTGCAGGGTCCCAAGGCTTTGGGCTTTCCTTGACTGCTTTCCCAGGCCACAAGCAGGGAGCTGGATGGGAAGTGGGGTTACCGGCATTAGAACCAGCACCCATATGGGATCCTGGTGCGTGCAAGGCGAGGACTTTAACCACTACGTTATTGCGCCGGGCCTTTCTTTTTTTTTTTTAAGATTTATTTATTTTCATTGGAAAAGCAGAGTTATAAAGAGAAGGAGAGACAAAGATCTTCCATCTGCTGGTTCACTCCCCAAGTGTCTGCAACGGTCAGAACTGAGCCGATCCGAAGCCAGGAGCCAGAAGCCTCTTCCCAGTCTCCCATGCAGAAGCAGGCTCCCAAGCCTTTGAGTCGTCCTGCACTACTTTCCCAGGCCACAAACAGGGTGCTAAAAGGGAAGTGGAGCAGCCAAGACACAAATCAGCCCCCATATGAAATCCTGGCAGCTGCAAGGCAAGGACTTTAGCCATTAGGCTATCATGCTGGGCCCCATTCTCTGAACTTTTTGAAAGTACTTTCATATGTAGGAGACTCAGTGCCATCTCTTCAACTGGTCTGAACAGAAACACAGTAAGAAAGAAATTTTGTGACCTAAAACTGTGTAGAGGACTGATTTCTTTGTCACCAAAGCATGTGTCTCCGCTGTAACAGGAGTCACTGGAGGAGGAAAGGAACACGAAAACCACCTAGCCGGAGGACATTAAGCAATCCCAGAACCTGCAAGGGAGTAAATGAGGGTATAATTCTCCACACTGAAATGCAGAAGACCTAACCTCACGGTTCCTCTAAGTGGCAAAACCCTCCCTTAGGACATTGACAACATTATGGGTCACTCATTCACTCTTTCAGCAGTTACTGAGCTCTTAACATATGACAGACAGGGGGCTAGGTGCTGGGGACTCAGAAATGGGGCAAGGATGTCAGTTCAAAAAGAGATCTGGGAGGGTTCACTGCACATTTCGATCTGAGTGGGCCACAAAATTCCCAAATATTGGGCCAAAGGTTCTGAGTATGTCTGTGAAGATGTTCTGGACGCGATGAATATTTAAATTGGCAGAACCAGTAAGTCTAATGATGCTTGCTAATATGAATAGACCTTATTCAAAGAGTTGAAGGCTTAAGTAGAACAAAAAGACCCGGCCTTTTGCAAGCAAGAGGGCAGCCCACAGTAGTCTGCCTTTGAACTTCATCTGCAGTCCTGTGGGAAGTCCCCGCTTGACAGCCTCAAAATGGAACATTGGCCATTCCTGAGTCTGCAGTGTGCTGGCCCACTCCGCAGGTTGGAGGTGCCAGCTTCTATATTCATGCTAACCAGTTCCTCATAGTAACATCTCTCTTATAATACAAGCGGTCAGAGGCCTTCAGAAAGTTGGTGGAAATGTATATCATAAAAGAATGCATAGATCCCAAAATTTTTTAGCATCAAAACAAAGTTATCTTTTAAGAGTATCTTGATTCCGTTTCTTTGAAGATCTCGGATTGCTATCATAGTTATCTGGTGTCCTTCTAGACATTTTGTCTATCCCTTAAGTTGTATTGCTTTGGGAATTATTTCCTACAGTAAACATTAAACAATATATTATGTATAAAGGGGGAAAAGGGAGTGGGAAGAAGGGTGAGGTGAGCACCCGGGTGATTGTCTTACAAGTAACTGTGAGAATTGCAGTCCTACAGGTGCAAACCAATACCTACTGCAGGGGCAGCCATGTGTACCACCTGGTCACATTCCAGTCCTGGGTTGTTGGCCTGAGACTAAGGCACCTTGACATAATTCAGGCCATCTGATTTATGGGAGTTTTTTCTTTAAAGTTTTATTTATTCTTATTGGAAAGGCTGATTTACAGAGAGAAGACGAGAGACAAAGATCTTCCACTTGCTGGTTCACTCCCCAAATGGGCACAGTGACAGGAGCTGAGCCAATCCAAAGCCAGGAGCTCCGGCTGGCTTTGGGCCATCCTCTGCTGCTTTTCCAGGCCATAAGCAAGGAGCTGGATGGAAAGTGGAGCAGCTGGGATATAAACCCACATCCATATGGGATCCCAGCACTTGGAGGTGGAGGATTAAGAGGTTTAGTTATCACACCAGCATCCCTCCTCCTTGGGAGTTTTTAACCTGAGATAGGAGCCACAAGAGACCAAGTTTGCCACTGTGAGGGCTGTAGTGAGAGCAGCCAGTGAACTGGAAATGAGAGAGAAGTCAAGAAGAGAGACGGAGAGACAGAAAGGCTTCCTGCTCAAGCTGTTCCTGGGCCTGAACGCTTTCCTCTTCCAGAGGACATGCCTGTGTCCTTACCACAAATCCCTCCCTGCTTCTGTTTGTTTTGCTTAATGTAGTTCAGGTTAGTTTCTGTTGCTTTCAACCAAATTATTTTTTAGACCAGAAGGGAAACAGCAATGGGAACATGTAAAATAAAACTAAGGTTAAAGTTAGTGGACAAACTTGAGGCTCCATGGCCCCATAGCCATGCTAGAACTGGGTCACACCGTTAGCTTGAGCTCTGCAGCAGCCAGAGCTAAGCAGGAAGTTTGGTGTATGAGACTCTCAATGTCTACACACATCAGAAGAAACCAATTGCTCAGAAGCAACACTCCTCAAGCTCTAATACAGAAACTAGAGGAACCTTTCTCTATGGGTCTCATTAGCAAAGGTACATGGCAATTTAACAGGGAATTTATTTTTAAGATTTATTTATCTGAGAGTCGGGGGGGGGGGAACAGATAGATCGATCTTATATCTGCTGTTTCACTCCCCATGTATCCACAAAAGCTAGGGCTGGGCCAAGGCAAAGCCAAGGCCAGGAACTCCATCTGGATCTCCCATGTGGGCAGCAGGAACCCAAGTACCTGAGAGATCATCTTCTGCCTTCCTGGATGCATTAGCTGAAAGCTGAATTGCCAGTGGAGTATCCAAGACTTGAACCAAGCACTCTGATATGGGATGCAAGGCACTCCAAGTGGTAGTCCAGTTGGCTGCACCACAGCACCTGTCCTGGACTGTGATGATCTGGAACAGCATCACCAACATCATCAGCATCATCACATGGGTTTGGTAGAATCTTGTATTTACCATTTGATAGAATCATTTATATCTATCTGTATTTGGGGGCATGGCCTACCACACTGCATTTAGATAAGCGCTCCCCTTGACCCTGAAGCAGGTAAATGTTTGAGAAACACTACTGTGTGACAAGCAGTGTCTTCACAATGTCCCCCACCTCCCAGCACCACACCCAACAAGCAGCATGGCCGTGAGCTTCCTGGAGCTCTTTCTCGTCAACGCAGCTGCTGATGGCTGTGGTTTTTTTTTTTTTTTTGTCTGCCCTGCACCATTCTTTCACTAAAAGACCTTTTCCCCCAGCCTATGCTGTTGTGTGGTCTAAGCCTGGCCAGTGCTAAACCTTTAGTTGAGCATGATGACTAAGGGGATCATGGGTCCTCCATAGGTGAGCTGTGAATACACTGAATGATAATGGGGAATGAGAAGGGCTTGGGACTCTGCACCCATGTGGGAGACCTGGAAGAAGCTTTGGTTCCTGGCTTTGGATCGACTCAGTTCCGGCTGTTGTGGCCACTTGGGGAGTGAACCAGTGAATGCAAGATATTTCTCTCTGTCTCTCCTTCTCTCCACAAATTGATCTGCCTTTCCAATAAAAAATACATATATCTTAAAGAGAATGAGAGAGAGTGTGTAAGAGGCATGCAGGGCTGAGAAAGGGTGAATGCAGGGAGCATTGGGTTATATGAGAGAGAGATTTTGGGTTGAGGAACTTGATGTTCCTGGTTCTAGATCCATACCCTTCCTGAAAACCTCACAGATTTTCCCAACTGGGTCTCTGGCCAGAAGTAAATCCTGGTGAGTTTTTGACTTCCTGGCAAACACAGACCTTACCAGGGCCAGTGGGCCTTTGCTGGCTGTTGTACAGGGTTAGGCTTGTGGCTTCACCTTGAGAGTCACCGGGGAGAAGCCAGAACAGAGAGGATAGAGGCTTCGTTGGCAGAAGTGCCTCCATCCGTTGGCTTTGCATTCAGCCTCAGTTTTTTTTTTTTTTTAACCTCAAGAGTTGCCCTCAAAAGGTATGCTAAGAAGTACTATGGCTCAAAATTAAGCAACCCAAGGGCTTGTCCCTGAATCCTGTAGCCTACAAAGCTGCTAGCCTGCTGGACCCATCATAGGTGTTGAACTTGAATACACATGGCTTTCTCAGGACCTCTGCTGCTCTCTGGAGAACTTGGGGATTGGTGTGTGTGCGCTGTTCTGAGTGCTTGATCCTTCACTTACTGCAACTCAGGAGGTCTGTGCCTCTGCCCCCCACCCCAGTGGATTCCTTAGTGTGTAGAGGAAATCTCTTGGATTGCTTTCTTCTTTTTGGCACTTGAAAGAACCAAAGCAACTTCCTGTTTTTTTAAATAGATTTAATTCATTTTTATTTGAAAGGTGGAGTTGCAGAGAGGGAGAGGCAGAGTGAGGGAGAAGTCTTTCATCCACAGGTTCACTCTCCAAATGACTGTGATGGCTTGGGCTGGACCAAGCTGAAGCCAAGAGCTTCATCTGGGTCCCTCACATGGGTGCATGGACTCAAGGAGTTGGATAATGTTCTGCTGCTTTCCTAGGACATTGGCAAGGATCTGGATTGGAAGTGGAGCAGCTGGGATTTCAACCGTTTCCCATATGGAATGCAACAATACAGGTGGCAGCTTAACCTACCATGGCACAGCACCAGCCTCCCAAAATTACTTTCTGAGTGTCCTGACTGTGCAGCCTTGCACTTTGCATCCCTACTCCAGACCCCAGTATCTTTCCTCTTCCCTGCATGGCAGGAAGAGGGGCCTTCACAGCAGGCTGCATCCTCATGTAGCTCTTCAGATCTCACCCTCAGCCCCTCAGCAGCATCAAAACCCACACAGCTAATTGTTTTAGCATGTGACTCCACATACAAATGGTCACACTTCACTCACAAACTCTGACTATTGGGAGTCTAACCTTGACTGCACTGTGGCTTAATGCCTGCCAACGATTGGAGGAAAGAAAAGATATTTATGGAGGATTTCCTGAAGGTGACATAGTCCATATATCCCATACTCCTAGCTTTCTCTTCGGATTAAGTCAAAGCTAAGAAGTGACATGCTAAAGAGGAGTGGCAGATGGTTTGAGGTCAAGTTCTGGATACAGCAATTACCAGCTGTGCTACCTTGGACAAGTATAGTCAACTTCCTGTGCTCAATTTTCTTTGCTTTATTCGATCTAAGTGTCTTCTTATTTTGAAATTAGAATAGTGCAGTGATTGGTTAGTGGCTGAAATCTTTGTACTCATCTGCTAAAAGTGTAAATCAGCTGACCCACCCCTCCCAGACAGTTATAAGTGGACTAATGGGTAGAGCAAGGGTACTGCTGAAATTGGGGTGGTGAAGGCTGACAGATTTCCAGTAATGGATGATTTTCAAAGTTGCCACAATTACAGAATAAAGCAAGTGTTCAGTTTTCTGGCTAGTGGAACAAACATAGTGATAGTAGTGACTTCTTGTGATGCGTTGTGTTGTTCGTTCCAATGTTCCAGGATGCCCTGAATCTGTGTCATGGGCTTTGTAACTTCACAAAGCTACTGCTCTGGGCAGAGTGGTGATTGCTTCTCTTGACTTAGAGCTCAGCCAGGTAACTGACTTTGACCAACAGGCTGTTAGATGTGACACAAGCAGAAGGCTTCAAGTGAGCTTGTGCAGTGGGGCTTGCTCCTTTGTGCCTCGGTCACTGCCCTGAGGACAAGCCTCTTGGACCGTGAGACACACAGAGCAGAGCTGAGTGGTCCCAGCTATGACTGTAACCTGTTTAGATCATCCTGATGACCCAGATGTGCAAGCAAAACCAACCAAGATCAGTAAGAGCTTCTCAGCCTAGCCTGTGGCTAACTGCTGACTGTTCAGTGCCCCTAAGATTTTGTGCTAGTCCACTACACAACAGAAGCTCACTGTTTCAGTCAAGGTGTTGTGAAGATGAAATGACCTCCTGTATGTCACTAAGAATGGTAACTTCAGACTGCCATGTGCTCAGGAAGTCCTGGGCATGGCACACACATCTGCTTTGCATGTCTGTGCTTCTTTGTCCTGTCTTGTTCTGTTGACCTTCTTGTCATGGCCCCTGGTGCCTGGAGGAAGAACTGGGGGTATTGAGACACTGAGGTTAAGCAGACTTCACACTACCTACTGGCTATGGACTTGGAAAGCTTGACAACCTCTCTTGGGGGACAGGCCCTGCCTCTCACTTTCTCTGCCTTTCATCTCTCTGGGTCAGACATTAGGATGGGAGCTCCAGGAGAGCAGAGACCCTCCCCCCATCTCTAGTGTCTAAACTAGATAGGTACACAATGCACATTGATTGGCTGGTGCCACACACTTGCCAGTTTGAGTGTTAGCTGGGCCTCATGGTATTTCTCAATTCCAGTGAGCTCTTGTTTGTTTCTCTTTTTCCCTTTCCTAAGAATGTTTGAAGTCAGTGGAGGACGGAGGGGGGCTTTGAAATTCAGAACCTGATGGGCAGGTGACTAATTAAAACCCCAGAAGTAGAGCAAGCTCTATCAGCTACCCCCTCATCCCCACTAGTCATAGGCAGAGCTGTCATTCTTGTAAGTGGAGTTGCAAGCTGGCCAATGGTAAAAGTTGAAGACTATGGAAGAGATAGCCTTTTAAAAAAAGCTGCCCATCAATGATTGCTGAAATTCTACCTAGAGCTTCCATTTGTGTTAAGGCACTCCACGCTCCTGTCATTAGCTTCAAAATGCAAATAACTTGGAATCAGCATTGTGATGTAACAGGTTAAGCTGCTGTTTATAGTGTTGGAATCCCCTTGTGGGTGCTGCTTCAAGTCCTAGCTGCTCCACCTGCAGCCCAGCTCCCTGTTAATGAGTTGGGAGAAGTGCTTGGGCCCTATCACTCAAGTTAGAGACCCAGATGAAGCTCCTGACTCCTGGCTTTGGCTTGGTCTAGTCCCGGGCATTCTGACCATTTGGGAAATGAACCAGCAAATAAAAGATGTGTGTGTGTGTGTGTGTGTGTCTGTTTCTTCCCTTCCCCCTGTAGTTCAGCCTTTGAAATGAATGAGTTTTGTAAATGTGAGGGAGGCATGCCACGTTGATGATTCAACTCATAAACATGCATGTATTTTTAGAATGACCCCCTTTATAAAATCATGTAATTGTGCTTATCCGATTCATTCAGAAAGCATTTTCCGAGCAGCTACTGCTTGCTGGATACAGAAGATGTAGTGATATTCCACCTGCAAGAAATTTGAGGCTATTGAGTGTGGTGCTCCATGTTTGTAGCTTTTGCAAGGTGTGGGTAAGATGAGCGCCTTCAGACACATGATGACAATGACGATGACGACGATGATGGTGGTGGTGGTCTTCCATGATAAATGTTGAAGTTTCTCCTCCTGAATCTGCGTCTTTATAATGTGGATTCCTGTATCAGGAGATAAATCTTTCCTAAAACATTTATAAAAATGATGAAGAGAGACAGTGCTCCCACATGTTGGTTTGTTCCCCACATATCCTTCGTGAGAACTCAATCCAGGAGTCTCATATAGGTGGCAGACACCTCACTACTTGAACCACCACTGCTGCCTTCCAGGTTCTGCATTGGCAGGAAGCTAAAGATGGGAGCTGGAGTTAGGAATCAAAGCCAGGCCCTGCCAAGTGGGACACTGATATCTAAACTAGTGACTATAGGGCCCAAGGCCTGTCCCCAAGGATGGATTTTTTTTCCTTTCACAATTTGAATCTAACTTCCTCCTTTGCCTCACTCTGGCCAGTGGGGGGACACCAGAAAATGCAACACAACCTGAAATTGGAATGATGGTTGTACTTGGATACTGCCCTTGTGCTACTCTCACACTCCATCTGCCATAGCACAGCATGGACAAGTCTACTGTGAAGGGTATGGAGGGGGAGGTCCAAGTGATCCTGCCACCACCATTGTCAGCAGTCAGCCAACTTTTGGACATTTGCATGAGATCCCTCAGGACTTGCCTCCTGCAAGCTGAGTCACTAAGGAGCCATGCACACCTGCATGGGCCATGTTGAGATCTGCAGAGCCTAACTTGGAGCAGAGGAATGGAACCATTGCATCAAGCTACTAGGTTTTGGATTGTAGGTTTATGCAGCAGTAAATAATTGAGGTACCATTTACTGATGGCTGTTGATGTACTGAGCATGACACACACACACAATAATTTAATAAACACTCACTTATACATTGTACTAGCTTTGCCTGGGAGGTAAGACCTTGCCACTATTCCATAAATAAGCCAAGAGAGACCCAGAGAATTTCAACCACTTACCCAAGGCCACACAGCTACTCAAAGCAACAATCCAGCCCCAGCGCCAATTTCCTGAGCCTGCACATGGGCATCTAGAACATGGCACCAAATCATCTCGTACAGGGACACAGGCATGGCATGAGTGAGGTCCAGATCAAAGCTGGGGCAGAGAGCACAGGAGTCAGGGGAACCCCTTCTGCCTGCCCCTCATGATGGGGGGATCACTGCTCAGACACCCCTGAGAGAGTAGCCCCAACCCAGAGCAGAGACAGAGGCCACTTGTCTTGTCGCCTCTCTCCCATGATGAATCTCCTCCTCTCCATTCTGGTTTTGCATAATCAGCTCCTGTCTGGAATTCCACCTGAGTGGTTCCAGGTCCCTGGCTGTTCCTCTAGGCTCAACATGTCTCAGCTGCCAATCCTCGGTGACAAGCTCTCCACCTCACCCCCCAGCGGCTGGAACGGTGATTTGTCAATAATAAATTTTGAAGCAAATTGAAATATTTTGCGACAACATAAAAACAAATGGGAGAAAAGAGTTCCCATCCCGAAATGCTGATTGAATCAAATATGGCGATATCGATTGTGTGATACATTTTCATATTTAATTCAATGAAAACCATGGGGTTCGAATGCTTTCCATTACCCTACAGAATTTTTCAGTTTGCTGGAGAATTTATTATTGGTGTGCCACCCAAATCGGATTACTATTGAATCAAAACCCTGCCATGTTATTCAATCAAAGACCGTGATTCTAACCCCAAGAGTCGATCATTACCACTTTTCCCAAAGTGTATTTCCTTTTCTCTGTCTCACACAGGAGCAGCCAGGGCTCTTGTCTGTCTAGATCAGCCACCCCTCCCCGCCACCTCACCCTGCAGTTAAAAATCTCCCACTTACACAAACCCTGGCAGAATGAAGAAAAACTGCCTCTTCAATATCAGCATCAAAATCAATGGAGGCTCTTTTGAGAATTTGTGCTCTCATCTCTGTTTTTGTCTCCCCGCCAGGCCCCAGTGTGGGCTCCTGTCTGCCATGTGTGGAAGCTCCCATCAGTGGCAATTAGCTGCCTCCGGGTAGCAATGGAGCACGGGCCCTCCCTGAAGAAGTACTATCTGTACTGTTCACCCTGGCGAGCCTTTTCCCACATTCATGCGTACTGTCTTCCGGTTGCTTCCGTTCTTAACAGCCAACCCCCTTGTTGCTGGTTTTTCAGAAGAACTGGGAGTACCTGGCAACTGAGGTTCCTTCCAGAGAAGTCAAATCAATATCCCAGGCCCTTGTTCTTAAGTTGGGACACCTTGGAAGGTGGCTTGCCTCCTTTCTCTAGGCATCTCTTGTGGGATTATCGCCAAGTTCCCCTTTGTGGGACTTTATCTCAGACTGTCTCCTTGTATCATTTCTTCACTTCCTGTCAGAGGCTAAATTGTGCCTCCTTCCTTTTCCCCCGTTCTTATGACCAAGTCTCTAACCAATCCAAGAGAACTTGACACTACTTATAAGTAAGGTCTTTAAAAGAGGTGTTCAGGTTCAAATGATGTCCTTTGGGGTCCTCGTAGACGAGGGAGATGAGGGCACAGACATGCACTCAGGGAGAAGGCCACAGGAGCATGAGGAAATCCAAGATACACGAGGAGCTTCTACACTCCAAGGAACACGAAAGGAGAGCCCTTCCCACCCTCAGCCCCACCCCCAGTCCTCAGAAGCAGCCAACCCTTGCTGACACCATGGTCTTGGACTTCAGCCTACAGCGCGGCTAGGCAACACAGTTTTGTCCTTGCGACCTCCCAGTGTGTGGGAGTTAGAGCGGGGCTCACAGCTGATGTGCTCCAAAGAAGTGGGGAGGCTGGTTTATGTGTCCTATTCAGATCAGATTTTCAAAACCTGCTCAGAAAACCTCCCCCTACACCAACCCCCCCGGCAGACCCTTGTGTGTGTGTGTGTGTGTGTGTGTGTGTGTGTGTGTGTGTGCATGCGCGCGTGTCTGTAGTGTGTGATGGTGGATGGCAGCTGGCTGGGCCAGGCCAGGCAGTGTTGGGCTCCTTAGCCTCCTCCTCACACACATCTTTCTTCCATGCCCTTACAGCTGTGGCCCTGGGTGCTTCACCAAAGTGGAATTGAGTGTCCCTGAAAAATATAGCGTAGCATCCTTTCCCTGCCGCGAGACACTAAACCAATAAATTATACATCAGCCGGCAGCCCCGTGACATGAGGATGTAATGAGAAATGCAAAATAAGAGAAGACATGGGGAGGAGGACACGCCCCTCCTGCTTCCCCAGCTCAGCTCCCTGTGGGCTTGGAAGAAAAGACAAAAACAGTTGCCTTTGCTTTCCTTTTTCTGTATGTTTCCGTTGTTGCATGGGCACAACACACACACACACACACACACACACACACACACGTGCCTGCTAATGGTCCACCAGAGGCTACTATCAGGAGTCTGGGAACAACACCAGGATAATAGAATTATTTGGTTCCTGGGATTTAGAAAAAACTCCGGGCCTAAAGGTCCAAGTGGCTCTCCCAGGCCAGTTTCCTTTGGCAAATGGTCAGCCCAGCTCCATCCACTCCTGTGCTGTGGTCTGCGGTCAGGAGAATGCTCACATTGAGTGGTACCTGACGCCAAGCCTTTTCCGGAGGTCCTCCAGCACACCTTTCCAGAATGCCCGTGCAAGGCGCGCCTGCCTGCCTGCCTGTCCTCGCGGGCGGAACCCAGCTGCTGTCCTCGCTTCTCTCTCCCTCTCTCTCTGTTTGTTTATTTATTCATTGCCTCGCATCCATTTATTCAGCTATTCAGTGACTGATAGAGGGGGTCTGGGAATGAATATTTTCAAGGCCTCTGGGGAGCAGAATGATGCTACTAGAAATGCAGAAGCCGTCTATTTTCCTCTGCCACCACCTCAGCCTGTTGGCCAGCTTCCCCCTCACCTCTATTCTGAGGTCTCTGGTGTTTCTGCCTGTCATGCTGGGCCCTTACTCGGGCAGAATGCTGGCAACCTACGAATCCAGCCATTCGCCTGCAGCACCACAGCCCCAAAGCCTGGAAAATGGAGGCTTGGCCAAAACCCTCTTTTGATGGCAACCTTGGCTTGAAGCCGCCGAGAGGCTATTTAAGGCTTTATTTAAGCCCGGTTAATGTGACTATTCATGCATTTTGCTGCAGAAATGTTAATGCACTTCATTGTGAGGTACTGCCCCAGACACTGCCGGGGTTTCACGCATTGTGCAGTAAATGTGCCTGTGTGCCTTCCGAAAGCCTGCAAAATGGAGAAATCTACAACCTAGCCACCCTCTGGGCTTTGAATAACAGGATTGTGGACCCACATTAGCTTCCATCTATTGAGTAAAAGTCAAGGGACAGAGGCAGGGTTGCCTCTTTTCAAATCGTGTCGTGCCAAAAACTAATGACAGCATTGTGTGTGTATACATGTGTGCATATTTATGTGTATGTATGTATATATATAGATATACGATGCATATATGTATATCTATACACACATACAATGCTATTATTCATATAGTGCTATCATTCACATTTTACAGGAGGGAGAAACTAAAGCCCAAAAAGTTAAACAACTTGCTTCCAGTCTGCCAGATATTGAATATTGTCTTTGTATTAGGCAGTTGGTTTTTTGTTTTTTGTTTGTTTGTTTGTTGCTACTTTAATCAAAACACGTGAAAGAAGAAAATTTGTTTTGATTTTCTGTTTTGAAGGTTCAGAGTTCAAGGTCAGGTAGGCCCTTTGGTCTGGGATTGGACGAAAGCAGCAGGAGGCAGAATCTTGGATAGGGAGGAGCACACAATGAGCCCAGGTGCTGAGACTCGGGAAATATGCTTGTCATCTATCCACTAGGTGACTTCTCCTTATAAAGCCATCATGATTTGATCACGGGCCTCCATCCTAGGGACTTAATCCAATCCAATTTCTTCCCAAAGGCCCCACCTTCAGACACCATAATTGGATCAAGGCTCCGTCCTAATCCATCAACCATTAGCATCAATCCATTAACCATTAACAGAAGACTTTGAGGCAGAAACATCTGCATGAGTTTGGGGAGCCAAATCCTGTTCAAATCAGAGCAACCTTGAACAGCTTTTGATCCCTGTGTTAGTTATTATGCCCTTCTGGGACCTCCCGAGTCCTGGCATTCACCTGGACTCAGTGGGTGCTGTGTAAGTAGGGTATGGGTAGAGAGGAGAGTTCTAATGGTGGTGGTCTGAGGCATGGGTAAGAAATTAGAGGGATAGGAAGGAGCTCTCAGGGCCTGGAAAGAAAAAGCAAACTCCCCAGCCATCAGAGTTCCCCTAAGAGCTCTCTCAATTTGCTCTCAAAGCATCATGCATGTGGAGGAGGGATGAGCAGTGTTGATTCTGCCCATTGGCCAGACAGTATCCTTTCTTCCCTGCATAGCCACACGGGCAGTGGGACCACCTCCTTCTATCTTAGGGAAAAAATTCTGCTCACCGAAGGCTTACTCCTTACTGGTAAAAATCGTCATTGCCAAAGTGGGGGTGGGAATGGCCACATTCTAGAGTCCCTGAACTACTGCCACCTTCGGTGAAAATAATGCCAAAACTCTATTAAAATGGACAAAAGCATCTCAGTAGTTATTAATTATTCTAACAGCCTAATGAGGGCTTTTCTCTTCATTAATTCCTCTCCAGTGTGGCTCTTTACTTGAACTGCTTCATTCACACAGCCACACGCACTCTACACTTAACACTGCATCCCAGAACAAAGCACACATCTAATACTTAACGCTTAGTTAATTCAAAATGTTGAGACAAAAAAGAGGAAAGATGAAGTCATCACCAAAGGGTCTGCACTTGCTATACTTCTCACTGAGTAAGGACCATGCCAGGGGACCAGGGACATGTGGTGAGCATCCTGGCAATGCACAGGCTGTCCTGTGATTGAGTCCATCCTGTGGGGTTTGATGGATACGGTCCTTACCCCATTGACTTTGGCCTTAGCTCTAAGGCTTGCTTGTCCGATGAGATATAGGCAGGAGTGACAACGTACCAATTCTGAGTTCTGGCCTTAAGATACATCTTGTGTTTCTCTTCAGTTGTTCTGGACTTGTGTCTGCATGCCCCATGGAATCACAGATTCAACCCAAAAGAAGGCACATGGAGCCAACCCAAACCCACTTAAGAGCCTGACCCCATTGTGGTCTTGTTAGCAAGAGTAATAAATGCTTGTTTGACAAATGACAGGTGCTCATCAACTTCTGGTAGGATTACAACCTGATAAACCCATTGTAAATTGAGGTTGTTGTAAGTGGAGAAAGCATGGCAACCCCTAACCTAGGGCACATCTCAGCTCATCAATATGGAGCACTTAAGTGCTATGGTGGCCCCCTTTCATGACCCAAGAGCTGCCTGAGAGCTGTGCTGACTGCCACTGGCCCAGCATCCCTGGATAGGACCTGACTACACAGTGCTAACCTGACGAAGATCCAAATTTAGCATCAAAAGCAGGGTTTCTACTGGATGTCAATCACATTTTTTTGCCATCTTAAAACCACAAAGTCTTCAGTTGAACTTGGTATGACAGGAATCCTCTGTACTGAGTTTGGGGAAAATTTTGTTACACAGTGTTGTTACAGAAATAGCTGACACATACACTTACCTAACGTAAAATTCTTGAGCCTGAATACATATGCATTAGATCCTCTGAAATCTTACAACAGAGTTAGGTTAGGAGTGTAGTGTACTTTGAGTCATTTACCCTGCTAATGTTTAGCTAACTTCAGACTGCTGGCATAAAACCTTTTGTAAATTGCTGGGTTGCTTTGAACCCTGAGTAGGTTGAGGCTGGCTTGTTTTCCTGCCCATATTATAATGCCCTTTTTAAAAAAAAAGATTTATTTATTTTTATTACAAAGTCAGATATACAGAGAGGAGGAGAGACGAGAGGAAGATCTTCCATCCGATGATTCACTCCCCAAGTGAGCCGCAACGGCTGATGCTATGCTGATCCAAAGCCAGGAACCAGGAACCTCTTCCAGGTCTCCCACACGGGTGCAGGGTCCCAAAGCTTTGGGCCGTCCTCCACTGCTTTCCCAGGCCACAAGCAGGGAGCTGGATGGGAAGTGGAGCTGCCGGGATTAGAACAGGCGACCATATGGAATCCCAGGGCATTCAAGGTGAGGACTTTAGCTGCTAGGCCACGCCGCCGGGCCCTATAATGCCCTTTGAATCACCAGAAGATCTACATCTCCATTGTTAAACAGCCCAGTTTCTATTTCCAAATGCCTTTGATATACATTGTGTATAATATTAACAAGACCATAGAGTTCTTGCCACGTCCATAGCTTTTTCCTGAGAAATTTCTTCAGTGGTGTCTCCAGGCCAGTGACACTGGATACTCACTACCCTTATGTGTGTTGACTGGACCAAGGGCAACATGGTCACTTGTTATAGGGTAGCCAAGTCACAGGCTGACCAGGGACATGTGAGGTAGCCTGCCTATGAAGCTTCACCAAAGTGGAACATGAGTGACAGGTTTCTCTCTCTGCAATGAGGAGGGGGTCACCACTGGGGTCTATGGTTTACTAGAATCAAGTCATGGATGATTGAGGTGAGGGTTTGGTACATTGGTTCAAGTGTTACTTGGGTAGCATATGAGTGTCTGTATATGAGTCCTGGCTCTGTTTCCAATTCCGGCACCCTGGGAGGTGCACATTAGCAGATACTCAAATTGAGTTCTCGGCTCCTGGATTAGGTATAGCCCAGCTTCAGCTATTGTAAACATTTGGAGGAGTGTGGCAGCAGATGGAAGATCTCTTTGTCTTTCTGTCTTTGAAATAAAATGAAAAAAAAAATGTGTAGACTAGGCCTTCAAATTGTTTCCCTGGAGGACAGGTGGGCATTTACTCACTGATTCCTGTCCCTGTTGGTTGTGCTTGCCCCCAAGGACCATTAATTACTCACATGATGGGGCTGAGTGCACATGTGACCGAGCAAGCTCTCTCGGTCAGAGAATATGACCTGCACCACACAGAGCTCCACAATTGGGGCTTAATGCCCCGTAGCCACCATCTTGTTATTCTTAATAAGATTATCTTTGAAATTGTGTTTTGTACAGGAAGTCTAATGGGACAGTGAAGCACGCTCGGGGGAACTTACAGCCTCCCAGCCTTCCCGGGATGGGCTCTTGGCTACCGGCCGCACGGCCCATGGCCTGTTGTTACTGCTGATTGCCTCCAGCGGGAGGCTGGCGTTCAGGCAAAGGGAGGCTGGACAGGTGCCAAATTGTAGGGTGTGGCTCCCATCCTGCTTTTTGCTTGGCCTATGAAAAACCCCTTGAAAGTAGAGGGAGTTCAGCATCAGTGGCAAGCAAAAACCACAGTGAAAGTTCAAGAGAGAGAGAGAGAGAGGCATCTGTCTTGCCTGTTGAACAAGGGGCCAGCATTTTCATTTTGCCTTCCACCAGAAGAACTATGTAGGCTGCCCTGCTCCTGCTTTGGGAGGAGCCCCTGCGATAGAGGGACAGCAAGAAGTGGAAAGATGTTATCGCATGAACTGTCTGTAATGATGGCAGGTGAACTTAGGAACTTCCGGAGGGGGAGGGGAGTTTACGAAGTAGGGGTGTCAACAGGTGCAAAAGCAGCCACGTTCCCTTCTTGAAGCAGGGGCCTTCCACACCTTGATGTTGTTTCCTGTGGTTTCCTGTGAGTTTCCTTCTCCCAAGCTGGTGCTGAGTCTTCTAGCACATTTGAGCAGGACCTGAAATTGTTCACAAGCTCTTGTGGTTGCTTGTGCCACATCTGCTAGTGTCTTGCCATCTGCTTCTGCATAAAGGAATTAAATCTGCAAAATTTATCAAAGAGATCACTCCAAAGCCTTTAGAGGAATTCTTGGTTTCCTGCACTCCTTCCCACTTCCCTCGCCTCCACACCACCCTCCCCAGCCCCCAGTGTGTTGCTTCTTCTTCTAGCTGGTGGCATAAGGTTAGGAATTCCTAAATTCTGGACCACCATGTAGCTGCCTTCCAGGCTCTTCCAGTAGAGTCTGCTGGGCCATGGGTGGCAGAGCAGGCAGCCATTGCTGCCCATGCTGGGACTAGGGCAGTTGCTTAATGCAAACTTCAGTTGGAACGCTGGGCCCAAATCTACAACTGCCTTGGGCATCCCTGCTGGGAAGAGCAAGTACAGGGCCACCAGAGGCAGAGCACAGAGCCGTGCGAGGCTGACCAGACTCCCTGCACTCTACCTTCGGCTTCTTGTCCCAAGGGAGGCCAGTGGGGTGGCTCAGGTTGAGAGGTGCTAGGTTGGAGTGAATGCAGCCAAGAGTTGCCTTACCAGAGGCCATGGCTATAAGAACTGGCTTTCTCACAATTGTCTGTGCTTAGACAGAGCCCCCAGCCCCTTTAGCCAGGTCTCAGTGCAGCCAGTGCTCAGACAGGCAGCTAAGCCATACACAGGGAAGTAACAAACTTTGAAAATAGAGCACAGTGAATTCTGCATTTCAGGGTTAGGTGCTGTTACTGCATGGCCCGAGAGATCCTGCTAGTGAGGCCTGCTGGCTGAGTCCTGATTTTGTCTCCTCTCTTTTGCCTGGATTCCTGAGACTTGGAGGGCCTGCATTCCTTGGGCTTGGCACTGGCCAGTGTGCTCAGCTTGAGTGGGTGTGGCTTTAGCCCCCAAAGGCTTGGACCAGCAGCCACTATTGCTCAGTGAGACAGAGTAGAGCTGGGATGGGGGTGAGAGAGGGCGGAGGGGGTGAGAGTTCACTCCGTGTGTTAGAGCTGGAGGCAGGGACCCTGGAAGCCACATGGTAACTATTCTTGTGTCCCAGTGAAGGGGTTTATCTGCAAGGCCCTGGGGGAGTGCTGGGATGAAATGCTCTGGAAAGATCTATGTGAACTCAGTTGTGTTTTCAGCCTCCAAGTGAGATACTAAGCAACAGTCCAGGGTCGTGACCCTGGAGTACTGAGCCAGATAGGCAAAGCCAGACTCCTCAGAGCCAGCAGTGTATCCTCCCAGGAAGCTAAGGGCTTAGTGAACCTCCAAGTGACAACAAGCCCTGGACCTGCTGGGATGAGAGTTCTCATTCACAATTCTTGTTCCCAGGGCTTTTACTGAACTTTTACTCCTGCAGAAGAACCTGCAGGAGAAACCTGGCGATGATGGCCCCTGCAGTATTTCTTCATCAGGATGCCATTTCTTCAGCAGGTGCACCGGCCATGCTGGGAACTCCCCTATGAACCAACTTTTTGCAGACGGAACCTGGGCTTTTACCCTCAGCTATTCCTAACTGCTGCCCTGACACTTATCCTGGGCTGTGAAAAACGCTGGGGTTCTCTGTGAAGCAACACCTACTATACTTTCATTAGTTCTTGAAGGCACCAGCTGGCAATGGAGCTCTTTTAAAAATACATCTTATGGGGTGGGGGTGGGGGGGTGAGAAGAAGATCACGTTTGATAGAAAGCTGATGTTGAGATGGAGTGAGTGGTTGTGAGACATGATCTAGTCCTTGCTTGGCTTCCAGCAAGGACTGTGGGAAATTGGGCATAAAACTGGGCAACACAAAAGCAGCCCCCATGAAAAGAGATGGGGAGGAAGTGTAAGGGAGCCACCAGGCAGTGATATAGAGCTCAGTAGTCACCACCAGCCCAGTGGTGGCTCAGAATTGCCCATCAGAAGAATCCCAACACCGTACAGATCGCCTGACTCGGTCATTGCATGGGCCGCCCTGAGGCAGCCAGTCCTGCTGAAGCCAACTGCAGAGAGCTATGAGCTGGCCCACTCGGGGCAGCTGTCCATGAGGGACACAGGCACTCTGAGTGGTGCCATTCTGGCTCACAAGACCCAAAGGAATTTGGAATTGACCTTAGCAGCTCCATCCATAATGAAAGCAAAGTCTCTTGGCCTTCAGGACATCCCCCCCAAAAAAGCCCCAGGTCCCAGTTGAGAGGAAGCTCACCCAAGATGAAGGAGACTGCTCAAATAATTTGTCTGCTACCCTGGGAATTTCCCTACTCAGACCAGTGAAAACGAGCCTTCTACCAGCACCACAGAAAACCTTTTCGTATTTTCCTTTCTCCTAATTTGGTGGAGAAGATGCAAATGGATATAGATTCCATCAAAATGCTCTCACCAATGATAGATATCCCCTATTTTGTCTCATTCCCGTTTGGGTTGTTAGCATGGCAGCAATTAAACTTGACAAAATAGTGATTAAAAAACAATGAGAGGCAAATGTACCAGCACACCAGCATGGATCTAGACCATTCTGAAAATTATCTCTTAAGTGTTTGAAATCTGCTTTATTTTCCTACCACAGGAATGAGTTTTCAAAAAAACAGCACTTAGGAAAGGGCAATTTGCCACCAGCGTTCCAGGGCCCCAACAAACAGTATTTCTTCTGAATGGACTCTTCCCCTCCAAATCTGAGCTGCAGTTCCCAAATCAAATTTGTGCTGCAAAGGAACAAACAAATGCTACAGCATACCCGGAGACTGAACCTTTGCCTGCCACTTTGAATCACGCAAAAGACAAATGAAACTTCACAACAGTCCCTTTCCATCTGGGGTTTCCAGGGTGCCAGCTGTTGGGGTCCCCTGGTCAGGGGGGTCCCCTGGTCAGGGAGGTCCCAGCCACCAGGGAGCTGGGCAGTGTCACCTCCAACACTCCCCGATCCCTGCCAAAGTCAGCTGTTGCTGCCTTCTGAGTGGGGTCTTTCAAACATCTGGCCACTCTTTATGGGACAGAAGAGTGTGACACGCAGGGGACCTTTTTGGAGAGAGGAATCAACAGCCCAGGGCATTTTCGGCTGTGGGGTTTTTGTTCATTTGTTTGCTGAGATCTTGATGCAGATCTGGTTCGAGCAAAGCCACGGTGGTGGTGGCAATACTATCATTTCCACTTTCTGATACGCCAGCAGCTTTCTGAGTCTGATAGCTGTATTCCCGTGCATCCTAATCAATAGTTCAGAGTGTCCTCACTGTCTTCAGAACTGTCTAGTTCTTGCCGATGGGCTGGCATTTCAACCTCTAGTGGGGAACAGGAGTTGTCAGATTTCCTCCACGCCATCAACCTCAGCTTTTCCCAGAGCGCCCTTTAAACCTGGAAGAGGTAAGTTCGAGCCCTACCTCAGGAGGCCCCATCTGCAGGGAGGCTGGAGGAGGCTGTGAACAAGCCTGACAGTATCCAGAGGACTTATGACAGCAGCGCAGGGTTCAGAAGCATGGTGACAGCCAGCACCTGAAACGGCCTCATAGGCAAGCTGCGTGCTCAGAGGACAGGCAGAGGAGACCCACTGGCAATGGCGGGCAGGGACCCTGGGCTCAAGGCAGCCATCCACACGCTCTGTCTCAATGATCTCAGGTAGAACCGGGATGGAGCTGGCTACTGAGAACTGTTCTGTTTGCAGCTTCTGTTTAATAATGAGAGATGTGCGGCACCAGGGTGGCCAGGAAATGAAGAGGCAGAGCACAATTTGACCTGTAGGGCACAGGAAACCACTGAGCTGAGAGGTGCTTAATCACAGGGTTTTATGGGCTCAGCCTGGGGGGCTGCTCCTCAGGGCTTGCTGCCTCCTCTGTCTGTGACCCCATATGTGCCCTCTGGATGGACTTCTCGTCTTTTACCAGGGCTGGTGGGTGCTGGGAGCGGGAGGGGAAGGCCAAGCTGGGCATAGTGCTGAGGATCCAGAGAAGGTAGCCAAGGGAGCCAGAGGGTGACAATGGCCCCAAGCAAGGTGTCCTCAGCTCAGACAGAGTAGCAGGGAAACCCCCCCGCCCTGCCCAACCACCGCTACCTCCCTCCACACACACACACATTCCCTGCCAGCTCCCTGCTTACTTGGGCACTTTCCCAGGGCAGCCCTGCACGCAGGCATGACCGGGGAAGGGAGGTACATCCAGGGACCACTTGAAAAGCAGCCGGCGTGGGTAACGCTCCCATGCCCGCCAATCCCAGGCCTGCCCGTTCCTATGGAAACAGGCGCCAAGCTAGGAGCCTGCTGCTGGGAGCCGAGTCCTAGGCGGCTGTCAGGCTCAGCTGCTGGCTGCCCGCTGAGACCTGGAAGTGCCCTTTTCCAAAAACCATCCCTGCTGGCTGTGAGTCAGAGGGGTCTCCTGGCATCCATTGAGCTAGGAGTCTGGATGGAAGAGGATAGGGAGGAGAAGGAGGGGCACGAATAAAAATATTTACGCTTAACAAACACTTTGATGTTTGAAGACTGTGTGTACAAATGGGGGCTGGGAACATCTTTGGTGAAGGCTTTGCGTTTCCAAGCACACCCCCCCACACACACACACACATGATCCTATGTTCCCTCTCTCTTGATGGCCTTAAGTTATCCCCACAGCACAATACAATGACAAGCCTTAGGGAGAGAGTGGGCAATGACGGATGAGGGAGTATGCCCCCTGTGCCTTGGTGGGCCTTCTCCATCGGCCTCGGGTGAATGGATGGAGGATGCAGGAGGCAGCTCAAGCTGCCCAGCTGCATGGAGTATGCTGGGAAGGCTTCCAGCTGCAGTCCTGCATTGATTGGGGCACTGGGTCTAGGAAGGCCCATGTCCAATGCTTAGTGACTACAAAGATGGCCATTGGGCCTGCTGTCCTGGTGCTTGGGTGAACATACAGCTCTCTTCAGAGAATTGCTGCAAAGGCTTGCATTGGGGCTTTTATCTTCATAGATCTTGAAAATTGGCAAGGGCACATGGTGGTGGAGACATCTGCAGGGTGCTTAGGCAGGAGCGGTGATGATGAGGGTTTCAAAGCTGGCAGCTTTGGCTGTGTGATCTTGGAAGAGTCACTTAACCTTCTCAATCCTCAATGTCTGAAGTTCAAGGTAATACTAGTAACCACCTCATGGGATTAGAGTGTGGACGAAATGCATGAAAACATATGGATCTCACTGTCTTTGATCAGTGAATGCCAGTGAATGTTACTGTGTTCATCCAACAGATGATGACTGAGCTTGTACGATGCATAGGGAACCATGCTCTGGGGATCTTTAAGGCCCCATGAAAAAACCAAGAGAGGAACAATAGTAATTAGAAAACTAGGCATAATATATAAATGGAGAGGTCCTAGCATCCATGCTTTATTCCCTCCAATATTTTGGCATTGGGGGTAAGATAATGGACATGTATGCTACTCAGGGAAAACCAGCTGCTATAACAAACAACCCTCCCATGCAGGCGGTGAAACATCTGCCCAGGTTTGGCATGTGGTTTTCTGTGGTGTGATATCAGAGCCCAAGATCCTCCTGTTTTGTTTCCGTATGGGAATTCTCTACTACTCTTCTCCATCCAAGAGGACAGAGCAGGAACAGGAGAGAGCCCGTCAGATTGCATAGAAAGGCTCAAAGACCAGATCTCAATGTCTCCTGATTTTGTAGTAAAGAGCCCAGTCGTTGGTCCACCTAATTGCAAAGGTTGCTGAGAAACCCAGTCTTGCTGTGTACCCAACTGGGAAGTGAAACAGGGATTGGTGAACACAAAGTGTTCTTTCTGTTGCTGTTGAAAAATGAGTTGAGTATTCAACAACCAGACAGCTTTTAGGGGTGGTTGTCCTGGCTACTTCCTGCTATCTAATAACCCCTTGAAAAATCTAATAACCTAGAAGAACAATTTTTATGTAGCCCATAAATCTGTAACTTGGACAGGGCTCAGCAGGGCCTGCTCTTCCATGGTCCACTCCATGTCAGCTGAGTTGGCTCAGACAACTGGAGTTTTTCAGATAGCTCTCTATATTTCTTCACTGTAGTTTGTTTTAGTTTTCAAAATTGATTTTTAATTGACAAGTAAAAAAGTTATATACACTTGTGGTGTACAAGATGACATTTTGATATAAGAGGAATATTCAGAAGGTACATGGGAAACTCATAAAAAACTCTGCTTGGATTTCAAGATGTTTTGCAGCAAAATAAACATCTCTTTTTAGATTTATTTACTTTAAAAATTTATTTGATAAGAGAGAGGGGGGCATCCACTAATTCACTTCCCAGATGCCTGAAATAGCCAAGGATGGATCAGGTCCGAGTTAAGAGCTTTGGAAAAGCAGCAGGTCTCCCACATGGACGGCAGGGTCCCAACTAATTGAGCCATCACTCGCTGCTTCCCAGGGAGCACATGTTTCTGAAACTGGAATCAGACAAAGAGCTGGGACTCAAACCCAGGCATTCTGATACTGAATGTGGGCAAGCCAAATGGCATCTTACCTGTTAAGCCACCCACTAGTACCCTTACCCCTAAACTCTGCTTTCCATGAACTTGTTGAAGTATCTTCATACGTATATACGTCCTGTGGAATGGTTAAATCAATCTTGTTAACATATGCATTTCCTCATGGGCTTATCTTTTTTTGTGTGTGTGGTGAGGGCATTTCTAATCTACTTAACAATCATTAAACACACAATACATTGCTATTAACTGTAGTCACCAGGATGTATAGTAGAACTCTGAAACTTACTCCTTCTGTCTAGCTGAAATTTGGTGTCGTTTAAAGAACAATCTTCTCCTTGGGAGCCAATCTTACCAGACACCAAGAAAGAAATTTATGCCAAAATCTGGTTCACAGCTCTTGAAAACATAAAATTTCTTATGACTTTAAAGTGCTGGCTTGGAGGCCCTGCTTGTCATGGTCTGCAATTTTCAGGAGACTGGGGTGATGGCCACTGAACCGGTTATTATCAAAGCTTTCTGCTCACACTGTTCACTCTTGTAGAACTCACCATGGCTTCCAATATCAGATCCTGGGGTCCATGACACCTGCCACCACAGTGTCATCCTGTTGCCTTGGATTGTTTCCCTCTGCCTAGTCTTTTTCCAGCCAGGTTCCTGCATGTTCCCCACTCATAGTCTGTATGAAAAGGCAACTTGCCCAGTTCTCATAGGTAGTGAGGAGGCATCAGTCTGATGATTTCTGCAGAAAGACTCATCAGAAGGCACACCATGCCTCAAAGGGACGCTGAGTCTTAGCCCCATGCAGAATGAATGATTTGTTGTCAGCTAAGGCTCTGCTCCATGGATTGAGTTGCCAGGCACCACGTGGCCATTGTCCCGAAACATGTTCAAAATGTCTGTCTTGGACCTCCCAGAGGCTGGAGCATGTGCTACAGGAAGAAATGATGCTTTTGGGGTGATTGTACCACGTTGTTCCTAGACTGGCTTGCGTCAAAATGGCCTTGTGTAGAGGATCTGGGTGGAGATGTTTTTTTTTGTGAGGAGGTCCCAGGTAACATTAGTAGGGGAGTGGCAAAGTCACACAGAGAAGAGGAGCGACACAAAGCATCATGTGTTGAACAGCAGCTGGGGCTCGGTCCCACTACACACTGCTGGGGGATGGTGTGGACATCCTTGGGGTCCTCATACCCAGCCTGAGGGAGTCAGTGGTTTCCTCTACCCATCCCAGTCATCTGTGGCAGAGAGCTGTTTGCAGTTATTGGCCAGGACCTGGCACCCCAGGCTGCCTTGCCCAAGAACCCAGCACGCTTTAACAGTGCAGAGCACTCAGTCAGAGAACGGTCTGTGTATGTCCCATGGGAGGGTGTAAGGGCAAGACATCACCAACATCTGCCTCACACAGGAGCCAATTTTAGTTTTTTAGCGTTTTGTTATGGAAAACGTCAGAGGGGCACAAAATAAGCAGGATAGTATAATAAGCCCCTATGGACTTGTACACAGCTTTAGCAATGATCAACCTGCTTGCTGTCTTGTCCCATCGCTGCCTCCACACTGGTTTTGATGGGATAGAGGAAGCGTGGTAACAAAAGGAGGGCATGACTCTAGGCAGGAGACATGACTTTCCAAAGACATGGGAATGTGAAAGCAGGACACAAGCCAGGCCAGCAGTGCTCTTTGACTTCTGTGTCATGTGCATGTGTCACGTGCATGAAGTTCAAGTGGAAGGATGCGTTAGCTGGTTGGGGAGGTGTGGAGGGACATCCTGTGGCAAGCTTCTGTGTAGGTGAGTAGTATGGTTCGTTCTACGTGCTTAGATGCAGACCTTAGGAGGACTCAAAAACAAGGAGAATTTTTGCTAAGCAATGGTAGGGGAGTGAAGAAGCAAGACAGAGAAGGCAAACCTAAGTGGCGTGGTCAAACCAGCTTCAACTGGGGAAAGTGCAAGTCAATGTGGAACACACCGCTCAGTTATTTCCATGCAAGGGTGGAAAGCTGGGATGTTTGTCTCCTGACTCCTCTTCCACCGTAGTTTGAGGGCTCTCTTTTGGGGATTCTAATTCCTTGACTCTCTCAACTGGTGATTCTTGTAGAAAAAAAAAAAATTCCACAAAGAACAATGTTAGAGAGAGTGAGAACTGATAATCTATTGGAGTAAAGCAAACTGGATGTGTCTGGAGGAATGTGGATGGGGCTCTGACAGCCCTTCCAATCCTGATGTTGGCTGGAGTTCATCAAGACACAGGATTTGTGATAGATTGGGTCAGGGGCGCTTAGGAGGCGGGGTCACCCCAAGGAGGCTTTTGCTGTGATCCAGGTGGGAAGAGATGAAGCTGTGAGCTAGGAGAGTGGGATGGAGGAACAGGTGACAGATGGGGGACAGCAAGATTGGGGAGGGAAGACCAACAGGATTTGGCAATTGATCTTACATGTACACGCGTAGGAGGCAAATTAACCAGAGACGGAGGATAAACAAAGCTCAACCTTCGTAGCGGCATTTTTTTTTTTAAACTTCTGGTAAAGCAATCAAATTCATCAACAGTCTTGCTGAGCTTCTCTTGATTCCAACAGCTCAGCCAAGCACCCCAAGGCTCCGAGGTAGACAATTATGTGATGGAGGGGCTGGCATCTTCTCAGATGTAGTCACAAGCCTGACTCATTTCAGACAGTTGCAAGCTGTGCTGCAGCTAGGTGAGAGTAGCCAAAGCACCACTAGGTGATGAGTCAGGAAATCCAAGAGCAAGTCACTCTGGTTTTTAAATAAATAAAACACTTTTTTTTTCTTTTTCAAAACAGATTAGCCTCGTTGATCCTGGTTAGAGTAAGAGATGGTGGCATGTTGAGAAAAGCAGAGAAAGAAAGGCGATACCAACAGCAGAGATTAGAGTTGTGCGATCTTGAGCTGAAGAGTGCTGCTGGCCTCTAGGAGCTGGAAAAGGTAAGGAAACCAAACATGTCCTTGGGCTTCTGGAAGGACTGCAGCGCTGCTGGCTCATTGCAGATGTCTGATTCTTTTAAAGATTTATTTATTTTTATTGGATAGGCAGATTTACAGAGAGAAGGAGAGACAGAAAGATCTTTCATCCTGATTCATTCCCCAAGTGGCTGGAGCTGAGCCGATCTGAAGCCAGGAGCTTCTCCTGGGTCTTTCATGTGGGTGCAGAGTTTTACGGCTTTGGGCCATCCTCGACTACTTTCCCAGGCCACAAGCAGGGGGCTGGATGGGAAGTGGAGCAGCCGGACGCAAACTGAAGCCCATATGGATCCTCGTGGTTGCAAGGCAAGGACTTGAGCCACTAGGCTATCGCACTGGGCCAAGATTTCTGATTTTCAGGAGATAATAAATCTGTGTTGCTTTAAACCACTGCAAAACTCATGGCAATTTGTTATAGCAGCCACAGAAAAAACACATACATCTGTGAATGAACACTATGCAAGATTAGCCCTCAACCTATCCTGATGCCTTCGGGTGGATAAACCCACTGGATTCTTGACCCTTCCGGTAGGATGACTCTGAGGCTCCCATTTTATACCGTTTCTCAGCTCCCCGTGGAATTAAGCTCCTCTCCTCTCTGCAGTCACTGGCTTAGCGATGTGTCCCCTTTTGGCTTTTTTCTTGCCTTATATCAGCTTAGCACTTGCCAGGATTTCTGGGATCCCTTCCCAGAGAAATCTCTTGTACTTAGATCCTTCTATAGAGGTTTGGTTCTAGGGGAAACCAGTCTATGATCGTTTAGAGGGAGGGCCTCCCCGGGCACCAGGCCCCAAGTGAGCTACGTGGGTTCTCTGAACCCTGGGAAGTGGCCCGTGTTCTCCAGTTTCTGAGAGGAGAGGCAGCCAGAACCTGGCTTGCATCCTGCAGCTGGGAAGGAGAGCTGCCCGGCTTTGAATCCAGATGTGCCTGAGCTTAAAGCTAAGCCTTGGTTGAGGGGAAACTTGCCCACGTCATTTTCTGGTTTTGGGCTGTGACCCCTGGCCTTGTGGTTGGTTACCATGTCTCAGCCGCCTGCCTGGTCTGGTCCCACAGAGGCAGCATACTTGGTGTCTGTGTTTGTGTTGGCATGCTGGGGCGGCCGTTAGCAAGCAGCACAGGTGTAGCGACACAATGCCTCATCCCACTATTCTGGGGGCTGCAGGGCTGTGAGCACAGAGTCAGCTTTCTGAGGGTTGGGAGGGAAGGAGCCACCATAGGCTGCTCCCCTTGGCCTGCCCATTGCCAACTTTGCCCTGTCTTTTTACATCTTCTTCCCCTCTTGTGTATCCACTTGCAGGCCTGAATGCTGTCTTTGCAACTAACTTTGGATGTCACAGTCCTGGGTCCTGATTTCCTTTTTCTTGAGGCTCCAGAATGCACAATCCTTTGCTTCTTAGGCACCAAAATGTCCAAGCTAAGCACATACTAGGCAGGGACCAGCTGTGGTGCAGCCAGCTGACGGGGAGGGAGTGAGATTGTGAACTGATGAGGGAGGAGATGAGGGCGATGCAGGGTAGTTCCAGTCTGTGCTCTTGTGGGCCTGAAGGAAGAAATCAGTCAGCTGAGAGGAAGGGTCCAAGGGCAGCCACTGACCTATCTTATTCCCTATTGTGTCCCTGTGCTGGGCACTGTGCCCGGTGGCACACAGCCACACCCCGTGGACCCGCTGCTTGCCTGATCAGACAAGGGAGCTCTAAGCACTGGGTGAGTCACACACAGCTAGAACATATGAACAGCAGATGAAGGTGTAGTCTGAGCAGATTGAGGGTGAATGGAGAAGGAAATAGGGAACCTAAAGAATCGGATCGACATGGGGCCATGTTCCCTGAGCATTAGGCTGTGTTAACACTGGGGCAGATGGGGCATATGCATGGCATTGGCTGCTATCCTGCTTAGGTACACACGGTTCAAGGTCAGGGTCAAGGGAAGGGAGCCCCCCAGGAGGAAAGGCTGGGAGGAAATGTGGGCCAGAGGGAAAGCAGCCAGCTGCACTTGGCCTTTTATTACGCTTGCAGGGCTGTGTAAACAAATGCCCACAAATAGAGCAGTGGAAAACAACGGAAATTGATTTTCTCACAGTTCCTGGAGGTTAGAAGTCTGAGATCAAGGTGATGATGTTACTGACCCCAGGGTCTCTGGCTCATTTGCAAACAGAAATTGACATGAGGCCAATGTGTAACCCAGACAAAGTGTGCTGGGAATCTGTGCCTGAACACAAGAAATTCCCCTGACTGGCTGTCTACAGGGAGCCCAAACAGGTGTTTTCAGGGCCATGGGGAGGTGGCTGATTCCCCTTCAGCACAGGACCCTTCAATGTGCTCAGAGTTGTGGCTCATCCCCTTATGCACATAATACTTTGGTTTGGGCCTGGCTCAGTATTCTGCACAGGTGCTATTTGTTTTCTTTCACACATGACACATTTAAAATGGTTTTACTCACTGTCACCACAACAGGTAGGTCATGTATCTGTGGCATGAGTCTAGTCTGGATGTGTGCAGGTTGGGAATGCCCCTAGCAGGGTGGCAAGAAGTCTTCTGTGGTTAGAACACAGCTATTCCTTGCTCCTGGTTGGTTTAGCGCTGCAGAGAGCTACATATCAGTTCAGGAGGGACTGGATTGAGTAAATGCTGCTTCTATCTGATCTGTGGGCAGTATTGGTTCCTTCCAGAGGCTCTGAACCCACTCTTCACCCAAGCCTCTTTTCTGATTGCTGGCGACTGCTGCAGCTCCTAGGTGTTCTTGTCTTGTAGCTACATCACTCAGCCTCTACATCTCCTCCTCCTCTGGATAGCCTCACCTCTTCACTTGTAAGACCACCTGTCATGGAATTTAAGGCTCATCTAAATTCATGATGAGCTCATTCTGAGGCTTCATTCACAGTTTCAGAGTAGATACATCCTTGGAAAGACACCATGCAACCCACAGACCCTTTGAACTTGAACTGAGGCTTAAAGAGAGTTGCTGGTTAGTCTCCTGACACGTTGTATTCTTTTCATTTTTTGAAAATATTTATTTTTTTATTTAAAAAAGAGAGAGAGAGAGAAAGAGAGAGAGAGAGAGAGAGAGAGAGAGAGAGAGAGAGAATCTTTTGTCTGCTGATTCACTTCCCAAATTAGTAAGGTGCAGGTTGAAGCCATGAGCAAAAACTCCAACAGGGTCTCTTAGGTGGGTGCAGTAGCCCAAGGACTTCGGCCATCTTCCACTGCTTTTCCAGGCACATTATCAGGGAGCTGGATTGGAAGAGGAGTAGCCGGGATTTGTATTGGTGTTCATATGGGGTGCCAATGTTGAAAGTGAAGGCTTAACTCGCTGTGTTCCGTGGTGCTGGCCTCCTGACAAATTCCATTCGCCCATGTAGGGCACTGATGGGTTTCTTTGGTATCACATCAGCAGTGAGTCCCATGTGAGGAGCAGGTCATGAGGGTGGGGTGGGAGATGGGGGTAGGCTTCTCTCTACCCACTTCGGAGCTCAGTCTTTCTAGGCAAGGACACCCAAACCGTCAGTTTTACCTGGGGTACCAGACAAAGCTAAGAAATTCCAACAGGAGACGGTAAGGCAGACTGGGTTTTTTCCCCCAAAGGAAATATCAAAGAACCAGTTAAAGGACCTTACATCCAGAAGAGGATATCAAAGGCAGGTTTCTTTGGTGAGACTGGATTCCTTGCTGGGAGCCTTCAGTCTCCCACCCCAGAAAGGGAGTTAAGATGGATGTGGGGGTGTGAAGGAGTAGTTCCTGGCATCCTAAGAGGAATGACGTGACCATGGTATTCAGAACCCCGTGATACTTAACCCCTATGGTTACCTGGGCATGGGGACTGGGATATAACACCAACTTTTCTTCTCTGAGAAGCTTGGTGATTTGCTGGAGGCAATAAGGTAGGCGGGGAAGAGCAAGAGTGAGAGCGAGAGCAAGTGGGAGGGGAAGGGAGGGGGAGAGAGAGAGAGAGAGAGAGAGAGAGAGAGGTGCTTCTGAGTAGAAAATTACTCCCCTTGGATGGCACATGAATGCCAGGTACCAGGTGAATCTGGGTAGGGATGTTGGTATGGCTCAGGCTTACCGCTGGAGGGAACATGTCAAGAAGGCTGCAGCACAGGTTCCCAGGGACCCCCATGGAGCCTGTTAGCATCTATCTATCCCTTCTAAGCCTAGAGCCTTCTGCCTGTAGGCTGGCTCTTCTGACTTAGAAATGTCCCCAGGTCCTGGCCTGGTAGTTCCCTAATGCCAGGAAACTCATGCCACAAAAAAGCAACCTGAAAGCAGTGTTGAGGGGTGCAGGGGGGTGTTAATGATCCAGTCATCTGTTTTCCTATTCCTTGGGTGGGCCAAGTCTGACGTATGGTCTAAGCAGTGTCTCTGAGTGCCCAGCTGCCTATTGGTACACCCTACCTTTATTGCCATCCCTTTCCTGTCTCACTTCCCTCTCTCCCACTGGGAGCCTTGTGCTGGCCTCTTCAGAAGGAACCTGAACTAAGGCAGGAACTTTGCCAGAGGATGAAGTGGGGGGTGTGGTCCCACTGAGGGCAGTAAGGGTGTCTGGCCCCCAGGGGAGACTGTGCACTTTGTCATTGGGCACATAACTAGAGGCTCTCATGTAGTCCCCAAAGCCGGGGCTCAAAGCCTGGGGCAGGCCCAGGATGGACCATGACAGTTGTCTTGCTACATCAGCACTGTTCTAGCCCTCTCTTCCTCTCCAGCCCCAGCCTGGAACCCTGGGAAGCTGAAGTTAGCAAGGAAAGGAGGAGCCTTCAAAGTGGTGCTGGCCGATGGCCAGGCTGTGGCCAGTGACACTGCCACTGTGTTAGTCACCGAAGTGTGGTAATCCAATGACCAGGGAGGAGACTCTGTGTGCATGTGTGTGTGTGTGTGTGTGCGTGCTTGTGTGTATAACCGCAGTGACTTCATAGAAGAGGAATGAATGAAGCCCTTGGGGCCTGGAACAGAGCAGAAATCTTCCTCTGTGGAAGTCATCGCATTACTATTTAATTTTTTAAAAAATGTCAATTGGAAAACTTTAACAGGCATAGAAAAAGTGTAGGTATTGATGAGGTTCAGGGTGATGTTTTGGCACATGTATGAATTCTTACAATGAGGATTGTGTCCAATGAAGTTCACTGCAAACATTTAACATATCTTCATGTTGAAGACACAAATTCATTGGAACGTGACAGAGAGTGTATGTGTTTCCTGGGGCTGCTAGGTATTTATTCCCTGTGGCTGTCGTAGCAAGTTACCACAAACTGGGTGCTTCAAGAAAAGGGCTGTTGATCTCAGGATTCTGGAGACAAAAGTCCAAAACCAAGGTGTTGGCCAAGTTGGTTCCTTGTGGCAACTCTGAGTGAGTATGTGCTCCGTACTTCTTTCTGAAGTTCTGTGCTTGTCTGCCATCCTCCAGTTCCTTGGCTTGTGGAGGGCTCCCCTCTGGTTAGAAGTGCTCCAACCCATGGAAGGACACCCTAACTCCAGAGTGGCCTCATGCTTATCTGAGTATGTCTGCAGACATCATTTCCAGCAGCAGTCACGGTCACAGGGAGAAAGTCATATTCAGGGATCCCAGTTGTCTTTTTGAGGGTCATATGTCAACTCAGAGCAGAGAGATAAACTCAAGCTGTGCTTTGTGTTTTCAGAGGTGCTCATTCCTTGCCTGGTCATCTGGGGACTGTCCCAAGGTCATGTTCTTGGCCCAGACATGAGTGAGTGACTGAGACCCTGGCTGTCGTGACTGGGATGAAATGTCACCCATGGCCAAAAAGGGAGGATGGGAATATAGATGTCACCATCAGTGCCAAAAAATAGATACATTCAAGGGCTTTTATGGGCTTAAGTGGGATACTCTTTTTTTAAGATTTATTCATTTTTATTTGAAATGCAGATCAGATTTATGGAGAAAAGGAGAGACAGAAAGATTTTCCAACCATTGATTCACTTCCCAAATGGCCACAACAATCGAAGCTGAACTGACCTGAAACCAGGAGCCAGGAGCTTCTTCCAGGTTTCCCACAAGGCTGCAAGGTCCCAAGGCTTTGGGTCATCCTCCACTGCTTTCCCAGGCCACAGGCAGGGAGCTGGATGGGAAGTGGAGCAGCTGAGATACAGACCAGCACCCATATGGGATCCCAGTGCTTGCAAGGTGAAGTTTTAGATATTGAACCATTGTACTGGGCCCAGGTGGGATACTCTTAACATTCTCATGCAAGGGCTTAGCAGGGGCTGAGAATTCATATTGTGTTACCTTTTTTTTTTTAAAAAAAATATTTGTTGGTTTTTACTGGAAAGGCAGATTTATAGAGAGAAGAAGAAAACCAAAGGAAAGATCTTCCATCTGCTCTTTCACTCTCCAAATGGCCTCAATGGCAGGAGCTGAGCTGGTCCAAAGCCAGGAGCCAGGAGCTTCTTCTGGATCTCCCACACTGGTGCAGAGTCCCAAGGCTTTGGGCCATCCTCTATTGCTTTCCCAGGCCACAAGCAGGGAGCTGGATGGGAAGTGGAACAGCCAGGATATGGATTAGCATTTATATGGGATGCCAGCACTTGCAGTGGGGAGGATTAGCCAGTTAAGCCATGGTGCCAGCCCTACCTTGTGTGCTTTAACAGTCTCAGGGCAACACGACTGAGGGAGAACTAAATTATGCAGACCTTTACTGAAGAGGATGCTGCTATCTTGCCTAGATTTGCTGCAGGACTAGGGCCCTGGTGGCTTCATACCACCTATCGTATCTACTACAGATGACCTGCTGCTTGGCCATCAGCCGCTACTGGGTCCCCTGTGTGGACAAGAAGAAAGCAGCTGCCCTGACAGAAAGAGGAACCCTGGATCCCCAGTAGCTGCATCAGTGGGCCTTACTCAGTGCAACTAGAGAGCTTGCCAGATGCTGGGCTGTGGCCGTAACAGTCCTCTACCAGGCAAGGTAGCATTCAGGTTCCCACGTGAGAATGTGGAACTCTTCCTCATTTGTGGTAGGACTTGGATCTTCACCTGGACCATTAAACTAAGGTCTCCTGAACTTGCAGTATGTGGGCTTAAGGCATTAGAGATCCTTGAACCTTCCAGAATTTCAACCCAACATTTATAAACAGTTGCAAGGGAGTGTTTTTCCAGGGTGGGGGGAGAGCTTATCATTTGCAATAGACTCTGGTTAGTGCTGGAGCTCCCCAAATGACTGAGATCTGATCAGACGTGCCCTGGTGCTGCTCTATCCTGGCAGCTCATGATCCCAAGACTTCCCCAAGACTTCCCCAAGACTTTAAGAAGTGGGCCAACCCAGAGGGTCAGTGTTGGGTCCAGACAGATACATAAGTGACGGCATCCAAGTCTGTTTGATGAGTAACATGCTTTGGGTTGAATTGGGTCCTCCAAAGACTTACGTTGAAGTCCTAATCTCTGGTACCTATACGCATACATTTATGTGAACTAGAGTTTTCACAGATATAATCGAGTTAGGAGGAGGCCATACTGAGATGTGGTGGGCTCTAGATCCAATGACATGTGCCCTTAAGAGGACAAAGATTTGAAGATGCCAAGAGGAAATCATGCAGAGAAAAGCATCAATTGTAAGGATGTGTGCTCGAAGCCAAGGGCATGACTTGTGATGGTCAGGAATGATGGAGAGGCGAGCAGGGAGTCTCCCCCAAGAGCCGTCAGAAGGAGCGTGGCCCTGCTGACATCTTGATTTTGGACTTGGCTCCATGACTGTGAGGCAATCAATTTATGTTGTTTCCAGCCACACAGTTTGTGGTAATTTGTTATGACAGCCACGGGAAATGAATACACAGCTTCAGCGACTTTACTTTCCTTGTTCAAAACCATACTACATTGGGTTGATTTGGCTTTATCACTCGCCTCCCAGCTCGGCAATCGTGCAGGGTGGGGGGGGGGCTTCCTCTAGGAGGGATCCTCTCATCAACTGTCTGAGAGGTGTTTATGTGCACATACACCTTTACCTCTTTCCACACTCTATTTTGTAAAAGTGGAGCTGGCTTCACTGTGCCATATTCATCCAAAGGGTCACAGGAGCTCCTGCAAATGCCAGCAGGGTGAGTTTTAAGCTCTGAGGCTTGATATGATCCAACCCGTCTTCCTCCATCCCAACCACAATGCTCTATCTTCATGCTTCATGCTTCTCTGGGACTTGTAATATGCAGACCCCTTTCTACCTCAGGACCTTTGCATATGCTATAAGCTTTGTCAAAGATGCCTTTGAAACAACTTTCAATTGTGGAAATATCAAACATATACAAACAGATAAAAATAATACAACAAATCTGTATGTACCACCAGCTAGCTGTAACAATGACCATCCTCCCGGTGAATTTGTCGCATCTAGACCCTTATCCATGCCCTTCTCTGTAACCATGTATATCATTTGGAAGCAAAGGACAGTGTAACATCATTTTACCCGTGTGTAAGTCCATCTTCGGTTGTCATAGCTGGGTACCCAAAGCTAGATATGTTGCAGAGGAAAGAAGTTTATTCGGCTCACAGTTAGAGCCGTGAAAACTCAGTCAGGTGGCCATACCGGGTAGAGTCTGTGAGGGCTAGCTGCCTTTATCACAGGATGGTGGATAGCATCACCTGGCAGGAGAGTAATCAAGGGACTGGGGAGAGGCCAGGTTCACTCTTTTCCAACAACCTGTTCTTGCAGGAACTAACCTGCCATTTGAGAGCTGCATTAATCCCTGCTGAGGGTGGTGCCCCATGACCTAAGCACTTCCCTACAAAACTCCATCAAGTCACTTCTGTTACACTGGGAGTTAAGCCTTAAAATGAGTTTGGTGGGGACAAAGCACACTGAAACCATAGCAACCTGTAAATATTTTGGTATCTATCTCTAAAAGGCAGGGATTTTTTTTTAAAAGAAAGATACCTGAAATGCCATTGTTATATCTAAAACATGTAACCAATTGTCAATACTATCAAATATCCAATAAATGTTGAGATTTCCGGTTGCTTTCACAAGCATCATTTTTCCTCCAGTGGTTTGTTTGAATGGGAAACCAAATAAGGGCCACACGTTGCAAATCGTTATCTCTAAATTATCTCTCTTTCTCTTTCCTTTTGCAATTTATTTGCGGAAGGAAACCAGGCTGTTCGTCTAGTAGAGTTGCTCAGTCTGATTTTCCCTGATTACCTCCTTGTAATGTCATGGCGCATTCCCCTGTCATCCGTATTTCCTGTAAATTGCCTAGTGAGACCTCAAGGCTCTATTAGATGCAGGTGCAGAGGGGAGTAGAGTTGGGAGTGGGGGAGCACTGCGGGGGGCCGTGCTGTGAACTTGACCAGAAGGGACATAGCATCTTTTTTGTTGCTGATCACACTCTCTGTGTCCCTTAGATCACAGGTCACAAGATGTTCTGAGAATGCCCTTACACCTTCTGTAACAAGCTGCCTCTTATCCTCAGATCTTACCTCAGCAGCCTGGAGTTGCTTCCTCATCCTCTTGACCCTTTCATACCTTCTTGGTAGAAATGCTCATGGCAGTGGTCACCTTCCCCCACCCAGCTCACACATTTAGTGAGATTTGTTTGCAGGTGTGGCTGTGCCATTACATCCTAGGAGCCTGGAGGGCGGATACAGCACCTGTTTCTGCCCCTCCTCCCCTTATTATATTTCCTGTGCTTGGCACGGAGTTATGGCTCAAGGAGAGTGTTGAACCAATGAGGAACTGAGTGAGTGAGTGAGTCAGTCATTTGGCTGTCGGTTTCTCCAAAAGCCTGGAGAGGGAGTGGGAAAAGCTTGAGCCCGTGAGTCCGGCATGAGGTCTTGCACAGTCCAGATTGTCCACAGAGTGCTCTCCTCTGCCAGGAGCACAAGGCCCTCTGAGGGCCTTGACTTTGCCCTGACCCTGGCTGCCTCACCCTCCAACCTTGCTGCTGAGTTGCTGAGAGAGACTCGCCCCCTTTAGTACCGGATGGCATTGACCAAAACAAATACTCTCTTGCCTCCGCTCCAGTCCTTGGGGACACAGAATCTCCCATCTTTAATCACTGCCTAAAATGCAGGATTTTGATTTCCTGAATTCGAAAGTGTTTCCCTCCCAGAGCGGCCTGCTGTGCCTTCTGGGGAGCCCTTTCCCTATGCCTTTGATCTTCTAAGAGCGTTCCACCAGCCACTGGCTCCTGATGAATTAAACAAAAGGTGAGCCGCTCAGGATTCTGCAGGAAGAAAGTCAAACGGGCCAAAATGTGTGCAGAGGGCTGCTGGCAGCGAGTGGGCAGGGCCATTTCCTGCTGACCCCTCCAGACCTTTTCCCTGGGAACTGGCTTGGCCTAGAGGGCACCTGAAGGTCACCTGATCCTGTGTCCTCAGAGACAATTTGGAGTGTATAGAGGCAAGGGGGAAGAGTGAGTGGTTCCTCCCCTGGTGGTTACTACATTTAGCCTAGGGGAGAATCCATGAAATAAAATCCAGAATAAAACCCTCCCTGTTCCTAACCTTGAGGTGCCTTGCCAAAAACTAAGGGGTTGGAGCACACCCCCTCCCTGGCTTCCAGTGCTGACAGCTCCAGGACCCCTAGGTGCCAGGCAGCCAGTGAGGAGCGTCTGGGGCCGTGAGGCCATCAGATCGATGGCTGCCTTGGCCAGGCTTCGTTGTTCTGGAAGCCAGCCCAGAGAAATGTTACAACCTTCCTTGTATAGGATGTTGTCCCAGAGACCCCAGTAGACAGAACCTATCCTGGTTTGCTCACTGATGTGGCTTTTACTGGATCCTTCCAGGGGGAAAGTAGATCATTTGTGCTCCATCTTTCCTCTGTCTGTTCGGTTTACCATCAGGAATTTTTTAAAACTGATATAATTTGCCCGTAATGAGACCTTGAATTAGAAGTCAGCCTTCCACAGCTGCTTCTTGTTCCTGAGGGTATTCCCCTGAGGGAGACACCTGCAGAGGCATGTACCTATAGCCACGTGGCTACTGTCACTCAAAAACGGTTGGGGAATGCATCTCGTTGATGTGCCTGTTGGAACGCAAGCCATGTGCTTCCAGGTGGCTTTGGCACCAGTGGCCTTTGATCCTTGGGCCACTCTTTGGTGGCTAGATGCAGAGGGTGGGGTGCACCGTGGAATCTGGGTCAGTCTGGCTGGTGGCTCTGTGCCCAATACTCGGCTGGATGCTCAGAAGCTCCTGGTGGATTAAAGGACTGATCAGGTCTTTCAAGATCAGAAATGAGGTATCATGAATCACAAAGGCGGGATGAACTTGACTTTCTTGCTTGGCTTGTCAGTAGCCCTGGAAGGTGTTTTTAGAAACCTACTTAGTGATGTATCATCCTTCTGGCACATCCTCAACACTCAGAGCTCCGGTCTGCCCTGCCATAGGCAGGGCCGTGGTTTGGGGCAGCCTACTTTTCAGGTGGGTTTGATTGTTGGGCCCATTGTCTGGGGCCTCTGGATAGCTGACCCTGCTCTGTATCTGAGTCCTAGCACAGTGTTTGGCACATGGCAGTGTCCTGGTTGATGTTCCATCAGGAATGTGTGTATGTGTGATTTGTTCAAGGCTGACAAGTTCCCAAGGGAAAGCCCAGTAGGGGGTATAGAGTGAACCGGAAGGAAGGAAAGCCAAGCAGTGGAATGCTTAGGAGCAGGTGAGCAAGCGACGCTGAGTTCTGTAAGGACCTGTCGGGAAGGTTGTGAGGAGCAAGTCTGGGAGTGGGCTGTGAAGGTGGAGGTCTTGATTGAGACTTATCCCTTGTGTGTGGCCTGCCGGCGCTTCCCGGCTGCCTGCTGGGTAGGCTGAGCACCCCTCTGCACCCGGAGAAAGCCTGCAGGCAGTCATGCATGCTTGGGCCAGGAAGTCACTGTGGTGTTCACAGCTCTGCACCCAGCCACAGGAGACCTCCAGCATGGGCCTAGAGGCCAAGGGCAGTCTGCTGCTGCAGTGAATGACCAAATGTGTCTGAAATACAGATCCTTCTCACACAGGGAGGATAGTTCGAGTGAGGATCACAGTCAACATGGCCAAGCACACATGTGTGCACACACACGGGCTGACACAAATGCCAATCTCACACTATTGCGTGTTCAACTCCTCTTGATGTGCAATCAGCTATGCTTGACTCAAATGCTAATTGCCACATTCTTGGCACTCTCCCAGCAGTGCAATGTGTGTGTCCCCGGAGTGCAGGGTTTGCAGGAGGGCCTGAGTTTGAATCTTGCTTCCACCTCTCCATGACCTCATGGAAATGATTTATTCACTTTGCTCCTCATCCTAAGGGAAATGAAGCAATAGCATCATCACCCAATGCTCTTGGGAGGCTCCAAAGGGCTGACGTCAGCTCTGGACAAAACTATTATTTTCCTGAATATTCTTACTGTATTCAGCTCACATCTTATTTGCTGGATATTGTTCCGAGGCCTGCCTTCTTATGATTTGCACCCAATAGAGACAACTGTGAAGGGAATAGGTTTAAAAAAAAAAGAAGCAGAAAGCACATTTGGCCATCTTGGAGAGACTGGGGTGATCCTGCAGAAGGAATGGGCCCCCTCTTCAGATGGTGATGAAGGCTCTGAAGAGAGAATTCAAGCTGCGAGTGCAGAGAGGAATGCATTCAGGAGGGCGTGGTGATGTTTGCGTGGAGGCTGTCCGCTGAGGCCCTTCTCAGAAAGCGACATGTGAGCTGAGCTGAAGGAGCTGAGAACGCAAGCCGCAGCGGCTTGTGGAGGAAGAGCCTTCCCGGGAGGTGACTGGCGAGTATAAAAGCCTTCTGCTGGGAGAGTGTGTGCCTAGGCAGAGAGGCACTGCAGAGCCCAGCTGTGCCTGCTTCCTGGGGCTGCTGCTGCTCTTGCCCGCAGACTGGGTGGCTGGCGACAATGAGAATTTGTCCTCTCACAGCTATGGTGTCCAGCAGTCTGCAGTCACCATGATGGGTGGGTGGTGAGTTGGTTGAGGGGGGCGTGTGTCACACTGTCCCTGGAGGCCACCTAGCTCCTCATCTTGGGGAAATTGAAAACTGGTGACTCCTGAAATGGATTTCCATTGATCTTCACATGACCCACTAATGTCTAGTGAAAGAGAAGGCAGTGGGTCTATAGAAAGATCTGAGAAAACCTCTTGGAGGTGGTAACAATATGTCCTGGGTTTGGAGGGAAGTGTAGGAGTCTTACTGGAGGAAGAAATCCCTGGAGCAAAGGATAAAATTGATTCCTCCATAATCTTTGGTCCTTGGGTTCTTGCTACAAGGGCTGTGGCTTGCTTGCTCCTTCCTCCTGGGTGAACTTGTTCCTAAGGTGCCTTCTCGCTGCTCAGAGGCTGGAGTGTGGGAACCCAGGAGCTGAAAGGCCTCCTCAGAGCCCAGAGCCTGCATATGGCTAGCGCGGTGTTGGCATCACTTGCCTACTAACGGTGGGTGCTGGGAAACAAGCTGGCCATAGCCACCGCCGGGGCTTAGGCGTTGCTTGAGTCTGAAATTAGTTGCAAAGTCACCTTTCACAGCACTCCCAGAGACAAGGCGCTCTGCCTGGGCTCTCAGCGAGCCATATGTTGCCTCTGCTGCTGGCCGTGTCCTGGGGGACAGCGTTTTTCCCCTTCAGCAAGCCTCCAGAAATGTCATTGAAATTGATATGCGTATTCACAGAGCCGATAAAGCAGAAAACCGGCGTTTCAGCTATTTTTGTTTTGCTTTGCAGGTGGAGTGTAAGAGGCATAAATCTCTCCCTCATTGGACTTTGTGACCCCTCCCCACCTCCACTCTGTTCTGCGACACCGTGTGGGGGTGATCGTCTGGGGGCCGGGGCCCTGCTTTTGCCTGTTACCACCCACATAGAGGGTTGACTGCAAAACAGGACAAAAACCGCTGCTGTGTTGACTGTTCCTCGGGGCTCCCCCTGTCAGCCTGGGTGGCCAAACTGGAGGAGAGAAGCCCCGGGGTGGCCACGTGCTGCTCTGCTGATGTCTTAGGTCCTGGCAGCCTGGGGATGCTGCATCTCAGTTCGTGTTTATCCACAGGTACCCTGTGCAGCACATAGCTCCAAAATCAAGGTGCTCTGATCACCACTGCTGGGAACAGTGACAGCCTGGATGCTTTTACTTACAGGTGCCCACGCTGAGGGCTCTGAGAGCTTCCTTCTGGGCAAGACTAGGGGCTTCCCAAGTTCAGGTCAGGGTCAGAAGCAGGGACCACAGGCCTCTTCTCCACCCAAGGCTCCCAGGCGGGCTGGGCACAGGGGAGGAACGAGTTTGACTTCAGCCCATGGAGCCTGTAGTCTGGGTTTTGCTAGAGGAGTGATCCTGGATCTTGCAGGACTTTCCTGGGAGGAAGAAGGGAGTGGGGCTGGGTGTGGGTGGCCCTGTCTGTCGCAGGGAGCAGCCCCTCTCCCAGTCAGGGAAGCCGTTCTGACAGGCGTGCTTCCAGGGCTGTGAGCTCCTGCCGTGCTAGTCATGCAGAAAATGACACAGCTTGGACACAGGAGCTCCCCTTTCCCAGGTGGAACAAGCCTGCTGGCCCCGCCGCTCCACCTGGAAGCACCTGGGACATCCAGCTGCTTCCCATGCTCCCTGCCCCCAGCCGCCCCTGTCGGAGACAGCTTCATCTCTCACCTGTGTTCTCCCTGGCCTTTCTTGACCTCAGGACTGTATGCCACTTGAACCGAAGTCACAAGTGTCCCTCCTCTGCTCTGAGCTGTCCTGTGAAACCCATCGCTCTCTGAATAAAAGGCACTAGCCATGCTGATGATGTCTCCTATCCCTGGCTGCACCTCACTGACTTTCTTTTGTGACTCTGCCTCAGGGCCTTTGCACCTGCTTCCCTGCCCCCATCCCCCATCTGAAAAGCTTGCTTTCTCACCTCCTGCAGGTCTTTCCTCCAGAGAAGTCTTCTCCTGTCACTTGACTCAAAATCGAAGCCCTTCCCCTACTGGCTCCATCCTGCTGCCTCTGTCATTATCCCCTGCTACATGCATTGCTTCCTGAAACCTACTTATTTGCCTTTACACAGTGTTTCCTTTGTTGGAGTGTAGGCTCTGGACGAGTATGGGCTAAGTCTGCTTTTCTTGTGATTGCAATCCTGGGGCCTGCAATAGGATCTTGCAGCCCTGCGTGCTGGAGGAATGTACATTCACCAGTCCTAACTTTTGAGACAAGACAGATAGCAGCTCCTTAACTTCTTATGTCAAAGTTAGCACGCTTTCTGTGAAAGGATCAGAGAAAAACTGTCTTAAACTGCATAGACCGACCTGGTTCTGTTGCAACTGCTGCGTTCTGCCAGCATAGCACCGAAGCAGCCATAGTTAACCTGTGGGCAAACAGGAAGGTTGGGTGCCAATAAAACATTATTTATTGGCCAGCGCAATGGCATAGCGAGCTAATCCTTCACCTGCAGTGCCAGCATCCCATATGGGTACCTGTTCTGGTCCTGGCTGCTCCAGTTCTGATCCAGCTCCCTGCTTATAACCTGGGAAAGCAGTGGAGGATGGCTCAAGCCCTTGGGACCCTATACCCACGTCAGGGACCTGGAAGAAGCTCCTGGCTCTTGGCTTCAGATCAGCTCAGGTCCAGCCATTTGTGACCATTTGAGGAGTGAACCAGAGAGTCAAAGATCTGTCTCTCTCTATTTCTCCTTCTGTCTGTAAATCTGACTTTCCAATAAAAATAAATAAATCTTAAAAAGAACCCACTTTATTTATAAAAACAGGAGTCAGGCTAAATTTAATGGGTCCACTCCAAGTTGACCAATCCCTGAGCAAAATGTCATCTGAAGTCAACCATCTCCAGCACAGAGAACTCAAAGGACTGACCTGACGTCACTCGAACACAGCACAAGCAAAGGTGAGGAGTGAACTCACAGTTCCTGGTTTCCCCACTGGGTTCCCCTTGGGGAAAGCCGAAGGGAGTCCCAACTCCAGGCTCTATCTCAGTGAGGCTCTCATTAGCATCACTGCAAGTTCATAGAAAGGAGTAATTGCATTAGGTGCTAATTGCACTCAGGATTGGGTGTTGGTGTCACTGGCTCCAAATTGCAATTAAAAGATGGAGAGAGAAAGGGGAAAGAAGAGGTGGAGTGATGGGGACAGAGTGCAGAAACTGAGGTGCTGGGGCCTGCTGCAGATGCGCTCTAGGACATGCAGAGTAGGCTGAGAAATGGAACTCAAATGGATGACACCAGGAGACTGCTTTGTCCCAAAAGTTCACACCAATAAAATCAGATGAAAAGAAAAGTTAATTCTGGTGCAAAAATTATTGAAGTCCATGCACACTTTTCTTCCTGATATGCATTTCTATGCACTTGGTGAAGAGCCCGTCATGCCACTTCTGGAGGGAGTTCTAAGCTCTAAGTTCCCAGCCCACCCTGAGCCACTGCAGCCATTTAGGGAAGGAACCAGGATATGGAAGATCTCTTTCTCTCTCCCTCATCTTTGAAATAGATATAACACATCTTAAAATAACAATAGAGATCAGACTCGCAGGGAAGGGTGTCTTTGCTCTCAACACCCTGCTTCAGATGCAGCTAACACCCCTTGTCTTGACTTTCTTGGCACTTTCAGTTAAATGTGTTGGTTCCCATATCAGGACTCTCCAATGGTCTATAAGCTCCTTGGGGGTAGGGATTTGGTGCCATTCATCTCTACCCCACAGCAGCAAGCACTGAGCCAGGAACTTTCCAAGGTGACGTAACTTTGCAAAGTGTTAGCCAACAGCTTTCATGCAACTCAGGAGTATGAAGGAACTCCTGGCTTTTGAAAAACAATGGCCAATGATAGGTAGTGATGGGCAGGGACGATGGGTGAACATTTTCTCATTTTTAATCCAAGCTCAGTTAAAGATCAAATGTGCATGCAGTGGATAAATACTAATTAAATTGTGCTTTGAGTTGATGGTCAACAGAGCTGCAAGCTTAACCTGTGGGTTTCCTGTCCCTTGCACCTGTGGGAGGCCAGAGCATGAGGCATGCCTGACCTGTGTGTGCACAGGACACACACCTCTTGATGTAGAAGGGTTTGAGTCACTCTGTCACCTGGCTGTCCAGGAGAGGAGAGCATATGGCTTCCTAGCTTGGAAGATGAAGACCAGGGAGGAGATCTGGAGTAAAATCACAGAGTATGCTGCCTCAGTTCTCCTTTTTTTTCTTTTTCTTTTTCTTTTTCTTTTTCTTTTTCTTTTTCTTTCTTTCTTTCTTTCTTTCTTTCTTTCTTTCTTTCTTTCTTTCTTTCTTTCTTTCTCTCTCTCTCTCTCTTTCTTTCTTTCTTTCTTTCTTTCTTTCTTTCTTTCTTTCTTTCTTTCTTTCTTTCTATTAAATATTTATTTTTATTGGAGAGACAGAACCAGGAGCTTCTTCAGGGTCTCCTACACAGGCTCAAGGTCCTAGGGCTTTGGACCATCCTCTACTGCTTGCTCAGGCCACAAGCAGGGAGCTGGATAGGAAGTGGAGTAGCTAGGACACAAACTGGTACCTATATGTGATGTGGTGCTTGGAGGTGGAGGATTAGCTACCTGAACCCAACAACCTGGCCCCTCAGCCTTCATTTCTTATGCCAGATGTGAGGTGTCAGTTCTCTGCCACCTCCCACATCCTTGAGGCAGTGGGCTCCAGCACCTGCCTTGTATAACTACCTCCCAGGGACGACTTCCCCCTGGGATGCTGAGATGCAACCTGGGTGTGTCCCCTCTGTCCATCCCCCTTATCCTTTATGCATCGTGCATACATGTTTCTCTGGTGACCATTGCATTCTCCAAGTCCTGCAAGCATGAATGCAGCTGGCATAATGCCCTGTACCCCAACAAACATCTCCCCATCTCTTTGACCTTTGATCTCATCTCCCCATGCTGATGGAGCCTGACTGTTTTGTACTATTCCTGGCTGCCTGTGGGCTCTGCAAGGTGGCCCCAGCAGAAACTGCTTTCATTTATTTCCCTAGATTTGTGGAGCTGCTTCCTCTGTGGCTTGCCTGACAGAGCTTCCCACATGAAAGTTCTTTCTCAGGAAATGCTGTCCTGGAAAGTGATAGAAGTAGATGGGACACAGGTCAGACAGTTGGCTCAGGCACCTGCAGCAATGGGCCAAACTTCTGAGAGAGGCCTGTCCTGGCAAGAGTTTGGGTTCAAAGTCACTGCCAGAGAGGAAGAGAGCACACGATCAAATGGCATGGGGCCGGTGCAGTGGCTCAGTGGCTAAATCCTCACCTTGCAAGCACTGGGATCCCATATGGGCACTGATTTGTGTCCTGGCTGGTAGTCTTCCCATCCAACTCCCTGTTTGTGGCTTAGGAAAGCAGCAGAGAATGGCCCAAAGCCTTGGAACCCTGCACCCACGTGGGAGACCTGAAAGAGCTCCTGGCTCCCTGCTTTGGTTCAGGTCATCTCTGGCCATTGCTGCCACTTGGGGAATAAATCAGCAGGCACAAGATTTTTGTCTCTGTAACTCCTTTTCTCTGTAAAAACAAGTCTTTAAAAAAGAAAAATCAAATGGCAGAAAATCACGAGGGCATGCTGCTGGCATCTTCCCCGCTTCCCCTGTGCATGGCAGGTCCACCTATGTGTCTGCCAGGGTGGATGGCATCAGCTCATAGCTGTCTTTTCTTTCTCAGGGGGACTGGCTTGTTTGATGAGTCCTGCTTTACTGGGTGGGCATGGTCAATAACAGTTACCGAAGCAACTAAAGCCTAGATTATGCTTTGAGATGAAGAGAATAACTCCGTGGTGACTTTGATCCATGGAGTCAGTTGCAGGTTCTATAATTAATGACTCAGGGTTCCTTAGGACTGGTCATCTTTAGCCACTTTGGCTTGGGCTTGAGCAGCATGGTCTACCAGGTTTGCATTTGCATTTAGTTGTCCCTGGGAACTCAGCCCTGCTTCTCAGAGTCCTAGCTGGGTCTCCTGCTGAGTTCTTTTCTTAAGGACTCTTCTTCCCTTGCTGAGTGTGGCCCAGATGTCCTGAGGATGCTTGGCTACAGGCAAGAGCTCCTGTCCAGGCCAGCAGACCGGCTTTCTGGGTCACAGTGACTGGATGCATGCACATTTGGTCATCATGCCACTGTTTTCCACATGAGCTCTATGCCATCGTCTGAAGAGTTCCAACAGCTGGGTTCCCCTTCAACGTTCTCTGCCCTTGGCAGTGCTATGCTCTGGCCATGATCATGTCTCCCATGTCTGCCCTTCAGCCTAAAACCAAGGTCATGGCATCGAGTGGGGGAAAAGGGCAATGAGCTGCAGTTCGCTTCTAGCCCTGCTCATAGAGATTCCTGAATCCCTCTAGGCTAAGAATCTCCACCCTAGGAAAAATGGCTTCCTGAGTTCTTGGGAGCACTGGTAGCGATGGGAGGTGCCTAGCACTTAGCCACAGGGGCTGGCTGCCACCGGCTGCTCACTAAAGCCTTTCCTCTTGCATCTTTCCTCAGTGCTCCTTCCACACATCTGCAGTTTCATCCCATACAGGCTTCCAGAAGTGATCGAAGTCTGCACTTCTTGCTCAGCCTTGTGATTTAGCCCTGTCTCCTAGAACTTTCTCGATTTTAGCTGTGGTTCAGCCTCCTCTTTGCAGGCTTTTCTCCAGATATTATTCTGCTTTCACACTGTTCATGTTATGCTCTCCCGATGGCTCTCAATTAGATACAAATCAAGGCTTGGATGCATTGGTTTGAGGCTTTCGGCTCTGCCTCAGGAGACCACTTCCTGGAGGACCCTTGCACAGGTCACCGAATGTCTGATCTGGGTCTTTCCCGGGGAGTGGCTAAATGGGACATTAAGAATTTTCGGTTGTGAACACTTTGATCCTGCCCCACTCCCAGAAGATATTCGGGGCCCAGCTGTTGGGGAGATGTACGTTTCTATACCTGTTCACATTACCAGTCTGCTTGTCATAGGGCCACTGTGTGTGGAGAGAGGTGACAAAGCTTAGAATTCACCTTAGAATCTCAAGACAAATGCCTGGAGCTTGGTGTACTCTTGGAGGATGACATGGAATGGAAACCTGTGAAATCCTTAGGGGCATTTTTTCCCCCAAGGCCAGTTCTGTGTTGCAACAGGGGTTTTCAGGGGGAGGAGAGGGCTGTCCCCAAGGAGCTGGATGAAGGCAAATGAGTCTGTACCCCCCCAGTCACCCAGGGAAGCAAGCAATGCTGCGATGAACGGAGACGGGTTGCATGTGTCAGGGGCATAGTCAGGTTAAATGTGCGGCTAATAGCATCTGAGTCACTGTTTCACCATCCCCTAGGAGGGGAGGCCTGCCACCTCTGCCAAGGGGAGAGGAGGCAGGTTGATGGTTGGCTCGGAGCCACGGGGTACATCAGCAGCTGGCCTGGGAGCTGCGTGGGGGCTGTTGCTCCTCCTGGGCTGGGGATGTGACAAAAGACAGCTGTCCACAGACTCTTCAGTAACTCCCCACTTCTGCCTGCAGCCAAAGTGTAGAGCATGTTGGCTTTAGTGCAGGCACCTGGGGACCCGAATCTTCCCTGGTGTGGAAAGCCGGCTCCATGGGGAGCAGCCATTGAGCAGAGACCTGGCTCGCTTGTGTATCACCGCCAGGCATATGGATGCTGCCCTGACTGGTCTGAAAAAACAAATTAATTGATTTGACAGGCAGAGCAGGAGAGAGAGCGAGAGAGACAGAAATGGAGGAACAGAGAGATCTTCCACCTGCTGGTTTACTCCTCAAATAGCGACCGTGGGCAGGTATAGACCAAGCTGAAGCCAGGAGTCTGGAACTTCACCCGGGACTCCCCCATGTAAGGTATCAGGGGTCCTTGCGTTTGGGCCGTCTTTTGTTTCTTTCTCAGGCACGTTAGCAGACAGCTGGATTGTAAGAGGAGCAGTTAGGATTCAAAGTGGATTTCCAATATGAAATGCTGGCCTTGTAAGGGGGATGGCTTAACCTGTTGTGCCACAATGCTGGTCCTGAAGATTGATGGCTCTTCCCAGGGAACAGATAGTGGGCAGCTATCCCCAGAGTCCCACATGGCCAAGGTTGCCATGGTGCACAGTCCCAAGAAAGCAAATCTAAAGAGTCCCTCTAGGAACTGTGGCCCCATATGCCACATGGCAGCCCTGGTCCACTGAGAGCCAGCTCTTTTGGGGATGTGCTGGACAGGAAAGGCAGTTATTTTTTTTCCTTTTGGAGTCAGTTGGCCTCAGGGTCCTGTCCTTCTCTAGCTTGTGCACAATACAATGACGGAAGAGAAGTTTCCAGATTCTTCTCCAGCCCTCCCTCTCCCCTCTCACTGCCCCACCCCCTCGCCCCACGCATCAGGTTACCTCCACAGCAGTGAAAGGACCCACAAGATAGCTGCCCAGGATCCCAGTGCCTACTAGGCAAATTTCACACCAACTCAAAGGAGTGCTTTACATGGGAATCACGGAGCGATGCCAGACTGCCAAATGTGTGTTTACTGTTCAGTAAACGCCAGAATCGGTGTGTACGTCAAACCCAGTGCATGGTGTATCCAGTCTCAACTGTTCTTCACCACAGAAGTCATCACACCCTCTGCTCCCTGCTTAGCTCACATTATCTGGGAAAGAGGGCTTTTGCTAGGCAGCCGCCCAGAGAGATGCTCCACAAACAATAAATACAAGAAAATAAAATAATAAAAATGCATTGATTTGAAAGGGGAGAGAGAGAGAGAGAGAGAGAGAGAGAGAGAGAGAGATGTATCTTCCAAATAGCCAGAGCAGCTAGCAGCTAGATTGGGCCAGGAGCAGGAAGCTCAGGCCAACTCTTCTCATGGTAGCACAGATTCATGCACCTGCTCCCTCCCAGGGTGCACCACAGCAGGCAGCTGGAATCAGAAGCAGAGCCAGAACATGAACCCAGGTACTCCAATGAGAGATGTGAGCACTCTGAGCAGCATCTTAAGCTCTGAGCCAAATGACCACCGTATCAGAAGGACCGTGCAGGCCTTGATGGCTGAGTGACAGCCCCTGTGAATGGGCAGGGGCATGGAGGGCACATGAGCTCAGGTATGCTGTCCTCAACTGTCAAGGCTGTGCACCCCGGCCTTGTTTAGGCCTCTGCTCAGATGAAGTCTGGTTTTGGAGAGGCTCAGTGGGGAGTGCTTTCTCCTTAGCCACCCAGCCACCCCTCCTCTGACCCGCACACTCAGCTTATGACTGTGGTTGGGCCATTACTGAGAGTGAGGCAAGGTAGTTTAATTGTGGTCTGAGTGCAGGTCTGATGGAGTTTGGGCTAAAAATGAAAATTGCTGTAAAAGCCCATGAACAGAACACTCCCTCCATGCTGCCCCTGCCACCATCCCCCATGATTGCAGCAACTTCGAGGCTATTCCAGGTCGATAATTTCATGTCCAATATGGACTATGTTACGACGGTGGTGATCAATAGATTAATTCGAGCTGAGGAATTAATGGCTGACAATGGCCCTTATGCGATAGCCTGGTCAGGGACCATTATGTTGAATATGCCTTAACTTTTACCTTTGGAAAAAATATGAATGCAGATTTTATTTAAATATAGCATGAGGGTGAAGAGTGCACCTCTCATATATGCCCACCTGGTGAACAGTCACGAACGGAGTATACGCATGTCACGTGCACACTTGCATCAAGAAACACACCACACCCAGCAACCAGAAAGCAATTGTATTCCCCCTCCAGTCCCTCACCTACCTCAGGAGTTAAGCATTATGCTGACTGGTAACAACAGAGTGAGCAAAGTTTGTTCTAGAACTTTCTGTACAAAACCCCATATCATTTGGTGAATTTTGTGTCTGATGGTTTTGTTCAGCATCATATGTGGAGCAGTGCAATTTGATTATTCTCATTGCAGCATAAGGTTTCTTTGCGTGAATACACCGCAATTTATTTATTCAACTCCACAAGCATTGGAGTCCTTTGCCAGCTGGCGGTTATTATCCGTGGCGCTGGGTGGAGCGTTCTTTGCGTGCATCTCATTTGAACACATTCTATCGAGTCTGTACTTAGGAGTGGAATAGCTGGGTCAGAGGGACTCTGATACTACCTTTTAGTTGAACTTTGAGATATCATTAAAGCATGATTTAGGACTAAGAAACGTTCTACATACAGAAAATTTGGAAAAGTAGTACAAAATCACCATGAACCTATCACAGAGATTAAACAAATAGCATGTTGTCATATTTCTTTATATATTTAAAAATAGAAAATGCCAAATACACAGCCAAAATCTCCTGTCTCCCTCCCATCTTTCCTAAGATCAACGTCATCAAAGGGTTGGGGGAGTCACTCTCTGCCTGGTTTAGAGGCATGTTATATATGTATTTGTCTACAGATCTCTTAAAGCATGGTTTTCAATGCCTTTCTATTTTCTATGCTGGACCCTCCTTTTGTAATTTGCTTTTCATTACTTAGTATTACTTGCTCGCAATAGGAGAGTACTGGAGAGCTCTGAGATGTCTCACCGTGGAGGATCTATTGAGTTGGCTGCAGCCATTGACACCCATATCCATGGATAAACGGAGAGTAGAGAATGGGAGCTGCCATACGGGTTCTTTCTTCACTCAAGCTGGAAGAGGCACGTATGGGAACAAGACAGGACTGTGTGAGTGTAGGATTGTGTGTGTGTGTGAGAGAGAGAGAGAGAGAGAGAGAGAGAGAGAGAGAGAGAGAGAGAGAGATTAGCACTGGCCTCTGAGTGCCATGTGTCCTGGGCTGCCCTGCAGAGATCTATTGACTCTGGGCAACTGAAATGTCAAGCATCTTAGAGACTGTTTGATGGGCAGGTACAGATGCCCACCCAGCCAACTGCAGATTCAAAGAGTGCTGTGTCCTGAGAACCCAGAAAGCCCTCCTGCAAGCTCTAAGCCCTATCAGTGGTAGGTAGATTGTGGGTTCCCCTGCTGTGTATTGCTGCTGCCAGGGCTCTCATCTGGGCTACTTCCCTAGGCACATACCTCTGTGCCTTGCACTCAAGGCCCCATGGATGCCATGGGTACAGAAGGCTCATTGGTTGGGCCTACATCAGCAGCTCCGAGGATCAGGGCCTAGAATGCATATGGGATCTTTGGAAGCTGGTCTGGTGGCAGGCTTTGCCATGGTCCACTTCTTTGGGGTTTTGTTCCCAGCATCCCAGCTGCTTCTGTCTGCACTAGCTCTTGGCTAAGCAGTGGACAAGAGTCATATAGGAGCTGATAGTGCATGCTGCCTGCTAGTGAGATCATCTCGTTGGCTGCCCTTCACCCAGTGGGGTGACTAGCTTGGGACAATGGCTTCTGCTTCATCCCCTCAGCCTTGGCTGGGTGCTCCGTGTGACCGGATCCAATGGCAAGGAGCAGGCTTCTGATGAATATAGCCAGAATACTGTGGCTCCATCCCAAGACTTTTCCATCAGCCTCCAGTATGTGGCAAGAGAAAGGTGACATGCAGGAGCCTGCAGGCCTTTTTTCAAGCCCTGGTTGTCCAGGTGGGCACTGATTCACCCTGCAAATGCCTGCAGCTGCCTGAGGCTTGCCAGCTCAGTCCAGATCTCCCACAAGGATGGCAGGAATCCAAGCATTTGAGCCATCCGCCCACTGCCTCCCAGGGTAAGCATTACGAAGAAGCTTGAATGAAAAGCAGAGCTAGGACTTAACATACGTGCACTATGGGCATGGGATGTGGGTGCTGCAAGCAGCATCTTTAGCACTGTGCTAAGTGCCACATGCAGCACACAATACTGCTCGCCTGTTACCTCTTTCGGCTCCACCCCCACTGCCAGCCTCAAGGGGTTCTGTTGGCAACAGCTGGCGGCTTTGCGAGGTTACCCAGGACATTGGCACCTCCCCTGGAAACACACGTAGGGGATTTCTGCTCCACCCCTGCCCTTCTAGCCCCTGACACCTCTAGCTGGTGACAAATGCTGAATAAAAATACTTGGCCCCATTGCCTGGTGGCAGGAGAGCAGGAGAGACCCCCGAGGTTCGGTTTCTCCTCCACAACCCCCGCCCCCTGTGGGCAGTGGAGACAGAGGTAGGGCTTTTGTTTGTGCCTTTGCTGGCCTGCCTGCCTGTGCATGCTTTCCTGTTCTTCTTACCCTGGCCCCGCCCCCACTCCCTCCCCTGTCTGGCTTCTCCTAGGAGTTCTTCCTTCATAACTCACCTGCACCCTGAAAACTGTGGCAGGATGCCGGACTCCTTACTCCCCTCCACAGGGGAAGCCTGGACTCCATAGCTCTGCAGCCCTGGGTCCCATCCTGCTTCTGCCTGCAAGGATCCAACCAGGGAGTGCGTGGAAAGTGTGTAGCAAGCACACAGCGCCCACTCCCAGAGCTGCTGCTGGGGCTGTGTTGAGAACGGAGATGTGCCTGGTGCTCAGGCAGAGCTCTGTGGGCACACCCGTGTAGGGAGTCACACCTTATTTGATACAGCAAGCTGTGAATGCAGCGGGGGCGACCAGACTGGAACCATGCCAATGACCAAAGATTCCAGTGACACATGATAAAGAAAGGCAAGCCAGTGGTTCTCCATCTAACTCACTTCTGGGAGGAGTTGGGGTTTTTCCCCTTCTTTGTATCATAATGCTTCCCTCAGTCAAAGTTCTAATTAAAACATGTCCAGACCCTAGGGGACTTGTGATACATTGGAGTTCACATGGTTCCTTGGTGAACTCATCTTGGCTAAATATACGGTAGATATGATTCTTATTTATTATCATTTTCATTCCAAGAACTGGCGAGCACTTTGCTCAGTGATTTGGAGCTTCTGCGACTCTGCTGCGTTTTTGTGTTTCTGCTGCCTTTTTGCGCTGGGAGATGCCCCGGGTTTATGCTAATGGGGGGCAGCAGCCAGCAGCGCTTTGCACACCTGCCTCTGTGCCTCATTTATTTGTGCAGGGCTCTAACTCCCTGGAACATCTTCTGTTTCCAAACCAAATAATTCAGACCCTGATGTTTAGTTGGTGGACAAGGGATCAAGGTTACACCCACAGTAATAGAAGGAAAAGTGACCCTGTGGCTTGGCTGAGAAGGCCCACTCTGATGTGGGCTTGCTTGTCAAGTTCTCCTGAGCCTTGGGAATTACCTGCCAGCCTTGGGAGCTCTGGGGTCGCTCAGCTGCCAAGTAATGTACGTGCCTGAGAGAGACCCCTCCTCCTTGACCATGATTCCCTGTCTGGAGGCCTCTCCCAGTCTTGTCAGACACTACCTTCCTCTGTGTGCAAGCCTCAGCATCCCAGAGGACGGTCCCCAGACCATCTGTCATGGTTTGGGCCCCAGCAGAGTGGAGCATGGCTAGCGGCAGGAGTGCCAACAGCTCATTTGGAAGGAGATGGCAGGAAACCCCAGGCGGCGAGTGAAGGATTGAGACAGGGACAGGAAGGGGCCGCTGAAAGCAGTGTGAGCTAGCCCAGTTACCCACGAGGTAAACCATGGCTAGGGATGCTGGGAGATTGGAGGTGATGTGCCTCTAACTTAGCCCCACACTTTCAGAGGGTTGGGCTGTCTGTCTTTGGCTGAGAGCTACTTTGGGGAAGGGGCTTGTTTGACTTACAGGAATTGTAGCTGGTGCTCTGAGGCACGGTGGCCTCTGGGAGCCAAAAAGCCCTCAGAGGTATGTAGTGCTGGCCATTTACAATCAGGGCCAGCGGGCGTGCACAGACTAAATTGGAGTGGGTGTAGGCAGGGTGCCATGGTTTCTGATTGTCATCCAAGTCACAGTGGTCGTTCTTGCCCATGTGCCCAGAGATCAGTTCAGAGTTGTTTTGAGTGCTGCTTTCCCTATAAAGGAACACTGGCTCTGGGACATGGGCTTAGCAGCCTAAATCAGTTTGGGAGATGTCAAGATTCAGGGACCTGTAGCGCTCTGCACACCTTTGTAGCCAGTTGGTGTACATGGTTCTCTTAAAGGCTTTGAAATCCCTTTCAGCAACGGACCCGCTGTGGACGGCAGCAGGAGGTTGCTCACCTAGTTTCTCAAACAGGGTGAATGAAGGGCCCTAATTTTGCTGCAGTCTATACACCGACTTTAGCTCCTAGCAGTGGGGTTTCAGGCTGTCCCAAAAAGGCAGATGCGGCACGTGCATCAGCACTGTGACTTGAGATGTACTTTATGTTATCTTCTACCAAAGGGGGATTGTGGAAAAGAGTGTGCACCCGGACATGGAGACTGATATAGGAATCACTGATGTCCCACTTAGGGTAGAGACGGGACAACTGCCGGCGAAGATTCCAGAAGGGCAAATGTCGCAGGAAACTGGCTTTCAGCTCCAAGTCAGATGTGTTTTGTATTTTATTTTATTTTTGCAAAAAGACAACTGGAAAACTCAGCTGCTTGCGTGGTAAAGCCCTGAGCTCCCTGCAGTGGGGCCTGCTTCCATAGAGGATGGGTCTATTGGGAAGGGGCAAAGGGTGATTGGGCCACAAGCCTACAACCCCTTTTTATCTGTTAGATTTACCGTGCTAGGTTCGGAGGCTTTGAGTCCCAGCTAGATTGGAAGCTGTTTGAGTGATGGGCTGTGTTCTACACTCTTTTCTATTTCCCTCAGTGTCTAGTCTGGTTCTAGGCATATAGTGGGCGCCAATAAAAATTATTGACTGGATGGATGGGTACATGGATAATGGATGAATGGGTAGCTGTACTGACTTCTAGATGCCCACTAGCCAAGTTGGTTTTTTGCAGGGCTGATGCTGAGTGTTTCTGTACCTGTAGGCTATGCTGGCATAGGTTTAACATGACCCGCAACTTGCACACCATAATTCCATAGCTGTGAGATAGCTGTGAGATAATCACAGCTATGAAATCCACAGTATGGGTAGGTTGCAATCACTCTCCAATGTTTTCTCCTTTAGCCCTCACAGCATTCCTATGAGATAGGCATTATCATTGGGGCCATTACCTTGATGAGAAGATTAAGGCAGCCAGAGGTTGTGTGGCTGGACAGTAGTGTAGCTGGATTTGGTTCAGACCTTCTTGACTCCAGGACTGGGATCAGAACTACTTTCATCAAATTTCCCAGAGTCTGGGTCCTTATTGTCACCCCCAAAAAACTACTGCTTCCCACGTTCCCACAGGACTTCTATCTCCTGGGAAGACCACTGTCTACCTATCATTGGAAGTGGGGAAAGTGGGGGAGAGAGAGAATCAGAGAGAGGAAGTGGGAGAGAGAAGGAGGGGAAGGAGGAGGGGGAACGGGAGAGGGAGAGAGAGAGAGAGAGGAAGAGAGAAATGCTTGTTTAGGCAGACAGGAGGCAGTGAGAAAGACTACGCACTTGTGGGGGGGTGGGCAGGAAGAGCTCAGCAGAGTCTGTGACTTCCTTTCCCAGCCCTGTCTGGGTAGACTCATCCCTGTGCTAGCCCGGAAGGGAGGGGGAAGAGGAGAGGAGGCGCAGAAGCAGAGCGGGGTTGGGGAGGGGAGGCGCCATCACAAGAGGTGGAGTGGCCATCTGGTTATCATTTCAGGTGCATGGAGGTGTCTGGGCCATCTGTGTCTGCCCACCTGCTTTCCCGTGAGCCCTCTGTAAGCGGGTAGGGCCACAGCTTTTCGTGACACACAGGCTGCACACTGAACCTGTCCCTCCTTTCGTGGCTGTGACTGCTGTATTAATCACGGCTGGGAGCACACCTCAGCAGATCGCACGTTCCCATGTGCCCTGTCCAGTTCAGAAAACGTGTCTGCCTCTCTCGGAAGTCTTGGATCTGAAGTGAAAAAGGAACTGAGAAGTCTCACCCCCAACATTTGAAACCAAGTGACTCAATTCCCTTTCTTCCTCCCCTCCTCTCCCCCAGTCTCACAAAAACTAACACACCACCAGCTCCTCTCATGTTGAATTTGGGAATGACCCCTGAAAAAGGTGGCACAACTGGTTCCAATTTCTGGCCTCTCCTCCCAATCCTTGCCCACGGCCGTTGAACCCGTGACGGATCTATTTCCTGTCCCAATGATGCTGGACTTGGCTGAGCAAGTTACAGTGGCCATTGGAATGCAGGCAGAAGTGATGAACTGAGTCCCAAGCCTTATCCTTAAGTGGTATCATGTGTTTCCACTGCCATCAACCACAAGACAAGAGCCACAGAGGGCCAGAATGCTTCAGAAAAAGAACACACGTGGAAAACCTGATCTGAATCTATAGCTTTGAGTCTAGTCCAACCCAGACCAGCCAGATCCCAGTTGCCCTGTGGCATGAGAACAGATGCCTGTCACTATGTGTCACAGAGGGTATGATTCGATTGTGTCACCCAGCAATGGTGGACTGATACAACCCACATCTTCTGTAATCCCACCTCCCCGAAGGTGTGTCTGAGGCAAAGATGCATTATATACACAGCCAGTGGTTGAAAACAGAGAACGTTAGGGCCTGGAAATGCTCAGCCTACGTTTTACTGTGTGACTGGTTTCTGCCAAGCCTGTCTGTGCGGGCAGGAATGTCCGTTCCGAGGACATGTGGATGACGCTCCGCAGCTGCGCTCACAGCACGTTGGTTCAGAGCGTCTTTCTACCACATCCACCTGGTGGCCTTTTGCAAATTTGCTCTTTTCTTTTCTAAGCTTAGGTTTCCTCATCTGTAAAATGGATCCATTTCTCAGGGCATCATTTGGATGTCTCAATGAAAAAAGTGTGTCACGTGTAGTGTAGTGCATGGGCAGTGGCAAGAAATAAATAAATTGATAAAAATACATTTTAAAAAATCACTGAATTAGTTAACTGGAGTTATTTTAATGTATGGCTACAGCAAAAGCCCCACGTGGATGATTCATCATCTTCCTCAAATTTCTATCCAGTTGTTTTTCTGGTTTTCACTACCATGGCTTTGCTAAAGCAATCTCGCCAACTTATACTTTTTGTGTAGGAAGAAATAGGGTAGTGAGCCCCAGTCCTCTGAGTGATGGCTTTGCTTCTTGCAGGAGCTCGCTGAGTGACCTTGAGCAGGCCAGCTCCAGTCTCTGGGTCTGTCTCCTTCACAGTGAAAGGCCGGGATTAAATTCATCCCACAGGTGCCATCGTTTGGTCAAACTCCCTTTGGGAAAGATGGGAAGAACTGACAAGAACTTCCATGAGGATATCATTTATGCTTCTGGTATATTAAGTGTAGAATTTGCTTTCACATAAAGGGTCAGGCTTGGAATCGCAGAATTGCCCATGAATTGACCTGGCCCTCTGTTCTAGTGAAGTCACCTTAGAGAAAAGAAAGCCTTGTCTCTGGGCAGCTAAATGGATCACAAATGAAATTCACTCATTTGGCAAACAAATGTTGCTCTACAGGCCTGGTGCTTGAAGCTCTGCACACATAGGATGCTGTCCCATAGCCACCCAACCCTGGTAGGGGTAGGAGGGGAGGCAGTGAATGCATGTATGTGAGCAGTTGCATCCATGCTATACGTGTCTAAGGTTTCTGATGCTAAAGAGAGCTTGGGAGGGGGATCTCATCCAATCTAACGCAACTATTAGTTGCTGCAGCACTAACAGTGAGCTAAGCTTTGTTAGGGGTGGGCACTGTCTATGCACCTGACATGTATTATTGACTCCTCACAATGGAAAGCAAGTACTATTGTCATCACCATTCCAACTTACTGGGAAGAAAATGGAAATACAGGGAGCTTAAGGCACTTGCCTGAGCTCCCACAGCTAGCGAGAAGGAAAGCCAGAATTTCATTTGTGTTCATCCAGCTCTGGAGTCTGTATGTTTTAATGTATTCATTTCATAGACAGATTGAGAGGGGGTGGGAAGAAGAGAGGAGAGGAGAGGACATCTCCCATCTGCTGGGCTACTCCCCAAGTGCCCACAATCCCACATTGGCTGGGCTTGGAGGACCACGTAATGGAAGCCAGGAGCAGGATATCAATTCCAGATCTCCCAAGTGGGTGGCAGGGAGCTGATCACTTGAGCCATCACTGCTGCCTCCCAGCATCTGCCTCAGGAGGAAGCTGGAATCAGGAAGTGGAGCCGGGTATTGAACCCCAGTACTCTGATATGAGACTTGGACATCTTAACTATCAGGCCAAATGCTTACCCTGCAGCCTGTGCTCTATAACCCCACATGACCTTGCCCCTCTGGGAGAGCATGCCATCAGAGCTATGCCCTGAGGCTTTATGAGAAAGGTAGCCACCGAGAGGGAGCGACTGGGCAGAAGGCATGGCATTCACATGTCAAAACCCTCCTGGGAAGCACCAGGGGGTCGCATCTATGCAACTTGGGCCACATACACACGTGTAGTTCTGTGTGCATATGTCCATACATTTTTGCACAAGTCTGGGTCTATGTGTTTGTGTGTTTGTGTGTGTACACATGCCTCTATCTTGTGTGCCTGTGTATTACTATGAAGGAATGTATGTGAAAGTGTGTGCATGTATGTATATGTACATGTGCTTCTTCGTGTATGTGTGTGTCCTTGTGTGTGCTATTGTGCTCCATGGGTCTATGAGTATATGTGTAGAGATGTGTCTGCACATCCATGTGTGAACATGAGTGTAAGTGTGTGGATATGAGCATGTGAGGGAAGCTGAAGACAGACTGAGGTGGGGAGGAGATTACATGCATGTAGCTGCCAGATCAGGAGGGGTCTGAAAGACTTGGCTCATAGGGCAAAGGGAATAACTCAGTCAACTGAAGGATTGGGGTGTATTTTTATGTTTTATTTATTTGAGAGGCAGACAGGCACACACAGAATGAGAGCTCCCATTTGCTGGTTCACTCACCTAAATGCCCAGTGACTCAGGTTGAGCCAGGAGGAAGCCAAAGGTCAGAAATTCAATACAGGTCTCCCACTTTTGTGGCAAGGATACAATCACTTGAGGCATCAACTTGCTGTCTCCCATGGGCTCCATCAGAAGGAAGCTGGAGGGCCTGGCTTGGTAGCCTAGTGGCTAAAGTCCTTGCCAAGATCCCATATGGGTGCAGGTTCACATCCTGGCTGCTCCACTTTTCTTCCAACTCCCTGCTTGTGGCCTGGGAAAGCAGTCAAGGACGGCCCAAAGTCTTGGGACCCTGCAAACATGTAGGGGACCTGAAAGAAGCTCCTGGCTATTGGCTTTGGATTGGCTCAGTTCTGGCTGTTGCGGCCATTTCGGGAGTGAATCAGTGGATGGAGGATCTTTCTCTCTTTCTCCTCCTCTCTCTATATCTGACTTTCCAATAAAAACAAGTAAATATTTAAAAAACCAAAGGAACCTGGAGACAAAAGACAGAGATAGGAATCGAACTTGGACACTCTGATGTGGGAGGCAGGTGTCCCAATGAATATCTTAATCACTGAGTCAAATGCCTGCCCCTGGGGTCACATTCTAGGAAGGTCTAGAAAGACTGCTCTGTGAGTGCAGGTCCCATCACCCTCTGGTTGAATAAAGGAGAGGAGCCAGGTCTATGGTGGTGGTTGGAAGAAGGGGAAATATGCCAGGAAGAGGAAACAGCATGTGCAAAAGCCCTGAGGCAAGTGTGGGCCTGATGTGCTCCAGGGCAGCCAAGAGGACAACAAAAGAGCAACTAACTTTCTTGATGTCACATCCAATTCATATTACAAAGAAAAATTCTCCTCTCCCAGCTGATTGTCTGCTTCAACTCCTTTCCATGAAGCTGCTGTAGATCACAATTGGACAATTGTAATAGTTCTTTGAAACCCAACTAGTCTTCTGGTGGTAGAGCCCATCACAGGCTTCCAGACTGAAGTAACAAGTACTACATGGAAAAGGTTGGGTGCAGTTTCTGGAACGTATGCTCAACGAACACGCCCTACTATCTCATTTAATTCCTTCATGAACCCTTTGAGATAGATGCTAGGCATAATTTATACTTACGGAGTTTTGAGAGTTTGCATTGATGAGCCTGAAGTGGTGTGACTAGTTAGTGGCCTCCTAGGTCCCACCAAAAAGGCAGTTTCCAAAGGAATTCATGATTTTGCTTATGACCGCAAGGGCATAGAGAGTTTGCTTCCAGCACCATTTGCTGGGAGAAACCTATGAAAGCAGGTTTGCATGTTCGTCCCCTCAGATGGGTGTGTGGGTGGGGAAGGATTAACAGGTTAGGAAGCTCAACATCATTGTCACTGCCAATGCCACCATGAAGGTGTCATCTGTTCAACAAGGTTGGGCCGGACCCTAGGCTAGGTTTTCCAGTGTGGATGGACCTCATGGATGACAATAGCTGAAAAGCGAGATTGAAAACATCTGAAGGAGTGCTAGAGAGGTCTCACTTATGGATGAGAGCAACTGAACAAATTACCCGTTCTGCAGATGCCTGCTCCTCTGGCTGGCCATGCTGTTGAGCTGGGCAAGACGGCTAGGGAGTGCTGTGGATCCTGTGGGAACAGGAGAGGATGCCTCCGTAGCCAGAATTGCTGGACACAATTGTCCTGAGGCTACTGTTATAATAAAGGAAGAGCCGAGGCAAGGTTGTCAGAGTGGTTGTGAATGAGTACCACCTGCCTAGCCCACTCTTCCAGCGTAGATGGCTACTGCCCTAGCTCCTGCGGAAGGATGCCACTACAGAAATGCTAGGTAGGTTTCTCACAGCCTATGAGTCAGGACATGGTGTTAGGAAGGGATCTGTGCCCTGACTCACAGATTCTATTTCTGGAGTTGACCTCACAGGGTCAGACAAGTGTCAGCCTCCACTGAACCCTACCCTACCCTACCCTACCCTACCCTACCCTACCCTACCCTACTCTATCCTATCAGAGCCAACAGCCCTGGGAATTGCTAAAACTTAGTGCTTTAGTTACTGTGATCATAATTAATCATCCTCAAACCTGGCAGATTGAAATAATAGTAACGATTTCCTATGTTCACAGATTGTGCGGATCAAAAATTTGGACTGGGTTTATGGGGACAGCTTGCCTGTTCCTGGATAGCTGGGAGCTCTGCTGGGGGCTGGGCCCATCTGAAGGCCTCATATCCCTGGAAACTAATGCTGGCTGACTGACTGCAGGGCCTTAGTCCTTCTCCTCTATGTGGACTTGTTCCATGAGAAACTTTGGACTTCCCCACAGCGTGGTCTCTGGAGTCTCCCAGAAGGAAGCATGTGGAAATTGGATCCTTCTTATGACCTGACCTTGGAAATTACACCATGTCATGTCTGTTGCAACCTGTTGGCTGGATCAATCCTTAGGCCTGCTCAAATTCAAGAGGAAGAGCTTGAGCCATGCCCTCTATTGGAGGATTGGCAGTCACAGTGTCAGAGGGTGTGAGGGTATGAGAAATGAATGCTTTTGTGGCTATCTTTGGAAAAAAGTTTCCACCATGCTGTTTAACCAGGCTGCTACAACAAAGCATCACAGACCAGGTGGATTATAAACAAGAAAAATTCTCTTTCTTGTAGTTCTAGGGACTAAGAGCCTAATGTGTCAGCAGATCTGGTGTCAGCTGAAGGCCTGCTACCCAGTTTAAGAGTTCTCTTCTTGTGTCTTCATGTGGCCGAAATAGGGAGAGATGGCTCCAGTTGCACTAATTTCTTTCCTGTCATTTTTACCTTATCCAGTCCCCTCCCAACACCCCTCTCCCCTAATATCATCATGTTAGAAGACAGGATTTTGACATAGGAATTTGGGGAGCTGGTGGTGTAAAGATTCGGTCTACAGTGATCCACCCCTGGTCCATGCAAGTCATACCCTTCTCACATACAACATGCATCCCAACAATTCCAAAAGTATTAAGTGCCTCCAGCAAGAAGTCAAAAGCCTAGAATCCCAAATGGCATCTAAATATCATGTTAAGCCAGGCCTAGGTGAGACTCCCCACGTGTTTCTTCCTGCAGGAAGCTGCTCCCCAGCTGTGAGCCTTTGAAAGCAAACATGTTCCATGCTTCTACAACACAGTGCAGGACAGGGATGGGCTCAGGACAGATAATTCCATCCTAAAAGTGAGAAATAGGAAATAAGACAAAGGCAGTGCAGCTCAAGAAGTCCCAACTACAAGGGAAAATCCGTGAGATGTTAAGGATTGGTAATAATCCTCCTTGCCTCAGTGCCTTGGTTTCCAGGCCCACTGAGGCAGGAGTCCTGCCTTTTGACCCATGCGGGCAGTGGTTTCAGCATCCGCAGCTTTGGGGTGAGACCATCTGGCCTGTTGAAAGCCAGTTGATGGTCTCTCCCTTGGAAGCCCAAGGAGGCAACCCTGTTGGTTTCTGAACCACATTCAAGATCATTCTTTCCTTGTCTTGAAGAACAGCATCTGGCTTCTACCGAGATGCCAGATGAGGTCCAGGGTTGACACCATGCTAATCTTTTATCACATGGCTGCTTGGTCACACCCTTAGTGTTCTTTCAGAATATACTTCCTTTTTTTTTTTCTTTTTGCAATATGCACAGGCTGAGAATTTTCCAGTTCTTTAAGTTCTGGTTCCTTATTTCCTGAGCAATTCTGTCTTTAAGTCATTTATCTCTGTTACAATCTAAGGCGTCAAGAGGAACCAAGCCTCTAATACTTTTGTTGAGAAACTATTTCAGCTAAATATTGAACTGCATCACTTAGAAGTTCTACATTCCACAAAACATCAGAATGTAAGCACAATGAAGCCAAGCTCTTTCCCACTTCTTAGCTAGGGTTACATTCCCTCCATGATCTGGTAACACTTTCTCTTTTCTGAGGCCTCAACAGAATGACCCTCACTGCTGTTACTTCTGCTCATCACTCCTTGATATTCCCACCAAGAACTGAGGGGTCCTCTATAGCTATCCCCTTTCTGAGCCCTAAGCTCTGCCTTTACATGCTTATTTAGGACACTGTGGGTATTTTCTAGCAGGTGCTTGCACAGTCTTTCAGCTTCTACCTGGTGCCCAGTTCCAAAATATATTCTATGTGTTTTGATTTTGGTTCCGGCAGCATCTCTACTTCTTGGTACCAATTTTCTGCCTTTGTTAGGGCTGTTATAATGAATTGTCCTAAATTGGGTAACATTTAAGCAACAGGAATTTATTGCTCACAGTTCTGAGTCTTGGGCAGTCCAAGATCCAGGTGCTGGGAGATTTGGTGTCTGGTTCTTCCTAGTTCACAGATGATGTCTTCTCCTGCAGCTTCCATCAAGCAAAAGAGTGGAGGGAGCTCTCCATGGCCTCTTTTTTTTTTTTAAGATTTACTTTATATTTTATTGGAAAGGCAGATATACAGTGAGAAGGAGAGATAGAGAGGAAGATCGTCTGTCCACTGGTTCACTCCCCAAGTGGCCGCAAAGACCAGAGCTGAGCCAATCCAAAGCCAGGAGCCAGGAGCTTCTTCCTGGTCTCCCAGGCGGGTGCAGGGTCCCAAGGCTTTGAGCCACCCTCTACTGCTTTCCCAGGTCACAAGCAGGAAGCTGGATGGGAAGTAGAGCAGCTGGGATATGAACCAGTGCCCATATGGGATCCTGGCAGATGCAAAGCAAGGGCTTTAGCCGCTAGGCTATCGTGCCAGGCCCTCCATGGTCTCTTACACTTTAATCACCCCCCAAAGGAGTTATCTCCTGATACCATCAGTTTGTGGGTTAGGGTTTCATCGTATACATACATCTGCACAGGGAGGCCAACATACATATTTAGATGATTACACATTGTGCCCCATGGATCTTTCAGGAGAGAGCAGAGAAATAGCTGCTCCATCACCACATTCCTCAGCAGCCAGGGCCCCAGTTCCCCACTTACCTCATAGAAGCAGGCCTGCTTCCTGCCCTTGAGGTGTAACCCCACAGTCTCAGCTGTGACAGCAGGGGAAAGAGAATGGCTAGGAAACTGTGAACAGCCAGGTTATATGACATTTTCCCAGTGACCTTTCCTGAAGCGGGTATAGTCAAGTCCCAACTTCAAACAGGGCTTCCGAGCTCTGTGACCTTCACAGAGGCTGTTTGGCATCCGGCAGGTGTGGGCACCTCAGCGCTGGCGGTGTTGGGGTGTGGGAATAAATCAAGGATTCTGACAAGACAGGAGCTCCTGACGGCGGATGTCACGCCCTGCAGGGTACCTCATGATGACCAGGCTCCTGCAGGCTCTATGTCTCTCACGGGTGCCATCACCCAGAATGATGCCACCCTCCATCTGCCTTGGCATGGGAGCTGTATCTCCCCCTCAATCTGTCTTCATCCCACAAGGGTTTAGCTGCTAGAAAATCACAGAGGAGGTGATCCTAGAGTTTTGCAGGTGATTTTGGCTTTACCGCTTGGAGAACTCGGAAAGTCTCTGATTGAGGCAATGTCCCACGAGCAAGTGTTGAAAGGCAGCCTGAGTGGCTTCTGGTTTGTTGGGTGGGTTTTGGCAGACAGTGTGTGGTCTAACAATTGAGACAGTGACTTTCTGACTGTGGAGGGACACTCATCACAGCACAGCCTGTAACTCCATGGGCAGTCCAATCCTTCATGGTGCTTTTGGAGAGTTAGCAGTTCCTTACTTCTAAAACTTACTTCTACACCACTTTGGAAGATCCTTCAATAAACACTTAAAAAGAAGATTTATTTATTTTTATTGGAAAGGCATATTTTACAGAAGGAGGGAGAGACAAAGATATTCTATTTGCTGGCTCACACTCCAAATGGCTACAATAGCTGGAGCTGAGCTGACCCAAAGCCAGGAGCCTCCTCTAACCTCTTGCAGGATCCCAAGGATTTGGGCCACCCGCTACTGCTTTCCCAGGCCATCAGCAAAGAGCTGGATGGGAAGTGGAGCAGTTGAAACATGAACCAGTGCCCATATGGGATCTCGGTGCTTGCAGGTGGAAGATTAGCTAGTAGAGCCATTGCACTGTGTTCTGCAATTCTTTTGGTGCTCAGATTAGCCAAGTGAATTCAGTGCTCTGCGACTGGTCACTGATCCTTATATAACTGTTCCATCTCTACCCTGGGAGGTCCAAGGTGGTACTTGGTACTGAGTTGGTGCTCCATGTGAATAAGTAAATGTTCAGAAGGGCCCAGGACTATCTACCCTACAATCAAATGCTTTTCAGGAAATTCAACTCCATCATAAAGCTCTTGGGTCCTTTACCTCTGCTCTCTTCTAACCATGAATGACTTCTTAATAACCCGTGTCGGAATTTACCTGAATGAAGTCTTGATTTATTTCCTCGGGTTGAATTAGTAGGGACCCCTGCCCCTTGCAGCCCTGAATCAGACGTGGAAGCATCTGTCTTTAACCTTGAGAGTTGTTTAATGGCCTAGAAGTAGACACAATGTTTAGTCAGTGACACTGAGGGCTGTGAATCCTACATCCATCCGCCAGGTATTTCTACTGACATTCAACATCACTGCCTCCTCACTGCCCAACTGGCTGGCTTACCCTGAGAGATGCCATTTATTTAGTTTGGCTGGGTCCTGGGATGCCCAGGTGGTGGGACAGCCATTATCTCTAGGTGTGTCTGCGAGGGAAGAGATTTTCATCTGGACCAGTGGCCTGAGAAGAGCAGCTGCTCCTTCCTCAGGCAGGTGCCCGCCCCAGGCCAGCGAGGGCCTGGAGCAGGCACAGAGGTCCAGGAAGGTGGGATGGGCGCTCCACCTGTCAGCCTGCCAGAGAGTAAAGGGCCTTCTGCCACCCTCGCCGCTCTAGGCTGTCAGAGTGTTGGGCCCTGGCTGGCATCTGCACCTTCAGCTTTCTGCTCTCGGGACCCTGGACTGCCTCACCCTACTCCTGAGTCTCCAGGAGCACAGGGCACCTTGAGGGAATGCTTCAGCCTCCATAACAATGTGTGCCCAAACTCCACACTAACTCTGTTGAACCTTCTCCTGTCTCTTCTACTTCTCTTGACAGCCTAATACAACCAAGAAGTGGACGTGGCAGGCCAGGTATGAGGCCTTGGAGCAGCCAAAAATCTTACTCACCTTTTCCCTAAGCATGGGGTGTCTAGCCAGACTTTAAAAGGCTTAGCCTATCAGAGCTGAGCCATCCTGCCAAGAGAATGCCAGAGGCAGCCTCCTCCCCCGAGGGGAGCCAGTACTGGTCAGGCAAGAGCAAGACAGTCTTTGAGAAGATGTGAAAACTTACTAGCTGGCGTAGCTCTAGCCCCTGACAATAGGATTGTCTCAGACATGACTCACCCCAGAAGGTCCCAATGAGTTGAGCCAGCTGCTGTGCTTCAAATGGACAGAACCATCAAGCAGATGCCTTTGGTTACAAACTGGGAGAAACTGACATGAGCTGAAACTCAGAAAGTTGAATAGGTTCTTCCAATGTACCCTTGAGGCAGTGTGCAGCTGGCAGGGCTGGGCCAGGTGCCCACAGGTGTATTGGCTGGAACTGCTCAGCTTGGCCAAGGCCTTTTGGTGCTTGCAGGTGAAAGAAGGGGCTTGAGAGTCATTACTCTTAATACTTTTAGTGTTCAGCCCATGGATTAGATCAGGGCCCTGTGAAAAGCTAGGCAAGCTGCGTGATGCTTATCACTGTCTTACACGAATGCCAAGGTTAAAGTCAGAAAAATTGAATTCTGACTAGGTAGGTCATAGATCTGAGATCTAGTGAGAGCTGAGTCTAGGGTGGGGGAGAGACTGGAAGGGAAGTAATTTGGAGGCCCATGGTCACCATGGACTGAGTGGATGTGCTGGATTACATTAGAGGGACTGGGACCTCCTCCTATTGCTGACTGGCAAAGGGCACACCTACTGAAGATGCCACTGCAATGATTAAGTGGACAAGGATATGCATTCAACACTTTCTGCATACCTAGGTGATCTGTTCAAAACATTTCACAACTGGCAGAGCACATGCCCTGACCCTTTGGGCTTGAGCTGTTTCTCTGCTGGTTTGTGAGGAGGCCCGTGGGTTGTGAAGGAGGTTCCTGGGAAAGTCTGGGGTGGTGGAAAGAACCCCGACTGGGGTCTTTGGGGCTGTGGTTTTCTGTTAGCAAGTCTGCAAAGTTGTTAAGGGCAGACCAGCTGACACATCTGGAGCTGGGAGGACTGGCTGATTGAAAGCCTGGGATATGTTGATGGGAAGAGCTTGATGGGGCACTGAGGCCTGGGTGCAGCACAGGAGAGAACTGGGGGATGCTGGCTAGGCTGTGATGAATGGAGGCCTCCCCTGGTACGTTCAGTCTCAGACTCTGCCTGCAGTCACCAGGAGCCCAGCCTGGAAGGCTAATTGCAACAGCCTCCCCACCAGTTAGCAGGGCTTTCAGAAACTTCTCGAATTTCCACGTGGGTATTGGACAGCCTGGTGAGTCTGAGCTTCCTGCCTCTCCCTATGCTACCCTCAAGATGTCACTGGCTTTTTCTGCCAGAGCCTTAGAGTTTTGGGAATAGTCCAACACCCTCGTGGGCCTTTTTCCAGAACAGTGAGCTGGCTCCAGTCTTGGCCCTGAACTGTCTTCCTCCCACCCGCTCCGCCACAACACCCTCCAACTGGGACACTCTGGCTGATGACTGATGCCCATTCAGAATGAGCCTGCCATTTTGCCACCACCCTGACTCCAGTTGCTGTGACTCACCACGACTTCCCAACGTGGGGGCTGCTCTGGGAATGAGGTTGCCCCCAGTGCTGTCCCTCCTCTGTCAGAGCCTCTTGCTTTATTGGGGGCTCTGTGGCCAGACACGGGGTTTGGGCACTGGCTTTTCTTTCAGTGGGCCTTTTGGGTTACTGCAATGGATTGAGTGTGAAGCCGTACATAACCTAGGAATGACTCCAACAGCTGTTTACACCTTGCTGTGTACCTGACATAGTCCTTGCCTTGTAGGAAGACTCTTGGGTGAAACACACTTTGGGGAACTTACTGGTGACCCACACGGAGCATGCCACATCACCTAAAGACTGGAGGAAAGCCTTGTGATTCACTAAGAATAAAAATCCCTGGACTTGTTGAAATAGTCTGTGCTTTGACCTCCCCAAACCAAGTTAAACTGCTGTGTGTTTTCCATGAATGGTATCCTAGACTTTGAACACAATGCATAATAAATTTTCTGGTCCTTAGACATATGATTTCTTTCCACATGTTACCACTTCTGAAATGAGGCTATCCCTTATCTCTGATATATTCTTTTAATATGGTGGCCTGTCTTGCTTTTTTCTCATCTTCTTGTGCTTGTCTGGAATTAGTCAATGACACCTTGTGACGGAGGAATGCAGGCCTCACACACAAAGGGATCAGCTGATGGTGAATTCCCTTTTGTTTTCCCATGGTCATAACTCCTTGAGTAATTAGGTGATAATGCCCCTGTCACAAATAGGGCAGGGGTGAGATTTAGCAAACATCCCTAAGGACAACCAAGAAGGGTATCCTCTCTTCAAATGTTGCATACAGGTGGCTGCCAGCAAGTGCAACGGGTGACATCACTCCAAAGGTCCTTTCTATACGGGGTTGGCTTTCCTGAGTGTTTATCTGGGGCCCAGGCTGAGGCGTAACAGATGCTGAGAGGAATCTCTTTTCCTGTGATGGCAAGGACAGAAGTGGAATGGCTCGTACCACTACCTATGGAAACGCAGTCCCTTCTTTCTTATTCCGTTGGCCAGTTTGGTGGGGTCAACATGGTCAATGGCATGGATACATAAAATGATTAAGAACAGCGGCCATGAAAACAATCTGCCCCCATGAGATTCAGTTCTTTATATTGCCTCCCTGTTTGCATCGAGCTCTTAACCCCAGAATAGCGTCAGTGCTGATGGAACAGAGCAAAACAGAACACACGCAACGGAGTCTATGGTTCCAAGGGGGCAAACTCAGAAATCGAACCCAGGTCAGCCTGGCTCCCAGGCCCTGGGTCCCTCCCAACACATCATAGTGCCTGCTGTCTCCAAGTTCATCACATGCCCAGGCAGCTTGTCAAACCCAGACAAGTCCTGTGGCTATTTTTTTTTCCCCCTGCTGACTTTTCACCAGGGGTGCGCCAGCCACACAGAGCTGATGTCACGGGCTTGACGGGTGTCAAACCTCGTGTGTGAAGAGCGTCCCCGTCAGCCCGGCTCTCTGTTTTCTGAACGCTTATCTCATTACCAAGGGCGGGGGCGGGGGCACCGGGGGAGCTGGCGAGGCAGGCAGGCAGCGTGCAAGTGTTTACTCTAATTAGGAGGTGATTCTACGAGATGGAGCCCAGGTGGGGAAGCGACATGGGGGTCTGAATGATGCTTCAGCCGCCCCTGATTACCCCAATCCCCAGCTGGGGTGAGGACCCCCTCACGTGGGGCGGGAAAGCCAGGGAATATTAGTTTCCGATACAACGAGAGACAAGAGAATAATTCTACGAGGCCGTGTAGAACAAGCGGAGAGAGAAAAGCTCTTTGAGTGCAACAAGGAGCGGGGTTTTAAAATTTCATTTGCACAGCGGCAGGTCTTGCCAATTGGATCCTTTCCAGAAAGCAATCTGCTAAGTCTGACAGTCGGAAGAAATGCCGGGCTGCTGAGCGAAGAGACGCTGGGGTTTTTTAAGGGTTTATTTTTCATCCAGGTCCTTTGTGAGCAATGGCTTTTTTTTTTTCCATTTTAAAAGAAAAAGACACGCAGCGATCCTCTTTGTGAGGCGGGAAAGGGCTTCCCTGGCCATCTGGGCCGCAGAGGGGCTTGCAGAGTGGCGGCCTTTTGTGCCGGGGCATTCAATGCCTGCGCGGCCGCAGCCGTTTATCTTGGCTGCCACTCACACCAGGCTGGCTTCGCTGCCGGCTGGCCCAGGGCACACACAGCAGCTCGGAGCAGTCCTCCAAGTCCTTATCTGTGTCATGGGCAGGAGGTCGGGGGCAGGGAAGGGAGGGGGCATTGCTCTCTGAGCCCACCCAAAGATTCATTGTGCTGGCTGCTTGGAGCCGTGGATCAGCACCACACATGTCTCTGCCCAACCCCATTCTTCAGCACATAGCTCGCTCTCTCTCTCTCTCTCTCTCTCTCTCTCTTTCCCTTCTCCCTTCCTCAAATCCATGCCCCTCCCGCCAGTGGGGCTGGGGGCCCTAGAGCGAACACAGGTTCTTGGCCGAGGGCAGTTGTTACAAGAACATCGTATTGCATGTGCATGCATGTGTACACACACACACACACACACCCTCCCAGCCCCCTTCCAGCTCGCCTGTCAACCCGGCTGCAAAGCCTGAGCAATCTTTTTATAGAAATGCTGAGGTGACGAGGCTGTCTTGTGCTGAGTCCTTGCCGGAGAGCCCGGGCTTGTTTTGTCCTCAGAAAATTACACTCTGCCAACACTGGCGAGGGAAACCCAGGAGCACTCTGCCTGCAAGGGCACGGTGGCCTGGTGTAGGGCAGACTTGGCTAACAGCGCTTGCACTGTGCAGGGGTTTGGGCTGCTCTGGGGGGTTCCGCTGGAGTGTGCTTTTCCCAGTTTGCAGGGTGTGTTTCCATTGGCATTGCTAAGTTCTCACAATAACCCTGCGACAGTAGGTGGGACACACATGCATTTCACCTTCTGGCTGAGTAAACTAAGGCACAGAGAATCTGGGCCAACCTGCATTATCCTGGCAGGGAAGCTCAACCTGAGTGAAGGGAAGTGTACTGCACACACTCCATTCCTTCCTGCCCTGACCTGGGAGACTTCTGAAGATGCCAGCTGAGCCCTCATAACGCAGGCATTTACAATGCCAACAGCTGTTGTTTTAACACCAAAGCTGCCGTGGGTGTGGAGGTCATGACGTCTTGCTGAGATGTTACCAGGTGCTCATGGCAAAGGAGTTTTCTACAGAAAAGGCAAGGACTTGGAGATCCAATGTCTTCAAGGGATTGTGACCTCTATAACACCCAGAGGGGTACAGGTTAAGTCAAGAGGGTGCTTGGGCTATGAGCATGCGGGTATAGAGACAGCAACAGAGCTGTGGGAATCCAGCCCTTTCTTCCTAGCCGGCACAATGCTTGCTGTGATAGAAGACAAGAAGGACAGAAGTTGGGGTGGTGGGGGTAGGGGGAGCGTTGGCAGAGGCATCCCTGTGGCATTTGTTACAGGTGGTCGGAGGCATGTGAAGACACCCCACAGACATGGGCACTGTGGCACAGCAGGTGCAATTGTGGCATGCCCAGATTCAATATGGTACTACCTGGGAATCAAGTCTCATCTCTGCTTCCAATTTAGCATCCTGTTGATGTGCCTGGGCAGCAGATCATGGCTCAAGGCTTTTATTGGAGTTCCTGGCTCCTGAATTTGGCCTGGCACAGCTCCAGCTCTTTTGGGCATTGGGGGAGTGTTTTCTCTGTCTTTCAAATAAATTTAAAAAGTGAACACAGATTCTTAAAAAGGCACTCAACATTTCAAATTTAGTTATGGGGACACATAGTAGGAGCCTTGAGGGGCAAGTCTCCACTTCAGATGCAATGACCCAATAGTGTTTCTACAAGATCATGGCCTTGGTCTGGGAGCTTTGGGCTAAGGAGGCATGGCTCATAGAAGTCCCGGTCACCAAAGGCTGTGGGGCATGCCCAGGCACCCCCAAACCCAGATCAGCAGGAGCCTCTGGACCACAGGGCTCTTACCACTAGCCCTAGCAGTTGTTAGAGTATCAGAATACTTCATCCTCATTATCCCAAGTGTGTCCTCCACCAGAGCTGCCACGCATGCTCCCAAGTCCCTGCCCCACGGCTGTGAACTGGGACTCAGTCTGCGTGGCCTTGACCCAGACTGTCCCCATTGTTAAATATTCGGAATGTCACCCCAGTAGAGCCCCACAGCTCACTGCCACCTCAAGCGTGGCTTTTTGTTCCTGTCCACCCAAGGCCTCTGAGCTCAGAAATACCAAACACTCAGCGAATTCAGGTTAAGCTGGCCTGGCTGTGCTCCGTGCGTGCCGCTGCTGGGAGAATAATAGTGTCCCCCAAGATGGGAGGAAAGCAGCCCCTGTTGATTTCGTAGCCCTTGAACAAGAGCTTCGTGGAAACCGTTTGTGATTCGTGTGGAGGCGCTCCCCTAGCCCCAGCCGCCCAGACGCAGTGTAATGCTTCTTTTCATGTGGCATATCGGATATGACCAGCGTGGGCTCTTTCTGTCAGATATTACGAGTGGTTATTACCGAGGCAGCCCAGCTGCCGCGCGGGCTCAGTTCTCGCTCAGGGTCTGGCGAAGCGCCGTGACCGTATCTGGATTTCTTCATCTGCAAGATCTGAGTCCAATCGAGTCGCTACAAGCCTGTTTGTGTGGCTGAGGGTGGTGGTGGTGGGGGGAGAGGCCCACGTGAGGTCGCCCATCCTTCCGGGCAGCTTTGCTGGTTAATGAAATCTCCGAGTCTCTGCCAGAGGGGAGGCCCCCTTTCGCAGATGCAGAACAGCTGACGAGGACGTAGGGTGTGTCAAGATGGCACACTGTGACAATTTGGACCTACAACAGCAGACCAGGGTGTCTTGTCTGTATATCTATTTTTCTTTCTTTCTTTCTTTCTTTCTTTCTTTCTTTCTTTCTTTCTTTCTTTCTTTCATCAGGTGCATTGGGCAGAGGAAAGCAGAGGCGGCCTTCAGGTGTGTGTGTGTGTGTGTGTGTGTGTGTGTGTGTGTGTGTGTGTGTGTGTACCGTGGCTGGTCCGCATTTGCAATTCCACCCATTCTGCATTCGGGGCTGTGTGCGTGCGTGCAGTCTCAAGCTGGATCTGAATCCTCCAGCTCACTAGCCAGGCTCATTATTTCCCTCCCAAGGAATGAGGGCCCCAGAAGACTGGGGTCTGCTGCAAGAGCCATCGGTGGGAGGAGGATTAGTGTCTCTGGCCAGCCCCAGGTCTTTCCTGGAGGGCTTCCCAAACACAGCACTTTCAGAAGCCCAGGTTAGGAGTCAGTTGGTGATTCTTTCATGCTCCAGGGACAGAGACTAGAGAGAAGGGAGGAGGGGCATTTCAAAAAATAAGGCTGCCCGACCACAGGCTGCTGTGTGAAAGGCCCTTGAGAGGACAGCCTGTCTGGCTGCCTCAGCTGTGGTTTAAGAGAGGGGATTAGGGGAGATCTTGCTGGGCCTTTTCTCACTCCACCTTTCCCACCAGCCTTCAGACCCTCCCCAAGGATGAGCTTGGCGAGGGGGGCAGCTGAGGGGGGGAAGCAGGCAAGGGATGCAGTGGAGGTGGGGGAGGCCCCTGCAGCAAGGTGAGCCTTTTTCAGTTTGGAGTTATTTTAAGTGAAAATTGGTGGCTTTTCTTCTAGGTTAACACCTGCCCCGAACACACATCAATGTGTTGATAAGTTGATCAGTTTCAATAACATGGTACTCCATCAGTTCGAAGCGGCTGTGCCCTGATTACTCTATCACTCACCTTGGGGGCAGCCAGAGGCGGACAGGGAGGGAGAGATCTGGGGCAACTGTTTCCCCAGTCATTTCCTGAATACTGAGAAACACACACATGGTATGGGAGGGGCTGTCATTCTGCACAGGGTGGGTGTGCCCAGGAGGGCAGGTGCACACAGTTTTGTCATGTTTTGGAATGTTAGCTGGTCTCTTCCAGCTCCCAGAAAGCTGTACGTGCAGTCCCTGGTGCTCAGTGGAGAGGTTTTCTCCCTTGGCATGGCCAGAATCTGCTGCTGCTTTCCCAACAACCTCTGTCATGCTTTCATCTGGGATCCATCTCTCCTAGGGTAGGCAGCACTGTAGGAGCAGAGTGGGGCATGGCCCCTGCCCTCAGACAGAGATGGGAGGAGATGCAAGGATGTTGAGGACTACTCACAAGGCCCAGGGCTTAGTAGCCAGGGTCACAGCCGGCTCCCCTGGTTGGAGGAAGAGGAAGAGTTAGTTGGGTGGGGGAGGAGCTTCTGAAGACGACTTTGGCACTAGGCCTTAAAGAATAAGGATTTCACAGTAGAAAACGACATTCCAGGCGTTAAGCATGAAGGAATTGCTGCACGATGAAGAAGAGACAGCCACTCTAATTATAACTGACACACTGATTTAAACATTTATTCACTGCAGCCGCACCGGCACACACGTGCATGCACATTCGCGGCACCAGCGGCAGGGAGGGGCATTGGGGGCTCCACCTTCTGTTGCAGCTGCAGTCTTTTGCAAGGGGACTGGCATGGTTGTTCTTTCTTCCCCTGACTCAGTCTAGCATCAGATGTCACACAATGCACCACGTGTCACACCTTCCAAAGACCTGTGGTCTGTGGCCAAGGGCCGGTCACCTCTCAGGATTTCCCAGATGGTCTGTAATTTAGGTAAAGGCGCCCTCTGTGTTGTCCTAGGTCAGGTTCCTCAGGCAGCAGATGCAGGATGGGGAGTTGGAGGCATGCTGTGCTCTATTGGGACCCACGCACAGCAATGGAGCAGGCAGCACTGGCTAGAGGAGGCGCTGGACCTGTGCAAAGCCTGCCCCTGAGGCTCATCTCACAGGGACCTCTGGAGCTGGGATAGCCCTTCTGAGTTGTCCTGGGCCCGAAGCAAGAAGGCAGCATTTCTGGGACTCAAGATTGACCTGTCACAGGTAACCAGGTGCTCATGGGAGAGATGTGACCTTGAGTGAGACTAACACAGGGATTGGCTGAACATGTGTAGCAGGTGGGGCGGAGTGGAGGGCTCCCCTGGGAAGGGGGAGTAAGGACCAGGCGTTCTCAGAAGCTACTCCAGAGCACTCCCCAGGATGTGCTACTTTAGGGCCATGTCTTCAGATAGGAAAGAGAAGGCCAACTCTGGCCTCGGAGGTTGCAGCAGGCTGTGAGCTGCTCCCTCACAGGCCGCCGAGTCACCTCCAGGAGCCTGTAGGAACTTGCAGCCACATGCATGGACTCATACCCTGTGTGCCTGGCTTTGGATTCATCTGTTTTTATACACTGCCATAGTCTTTCTCACGGGGGCAAAGGGGAGATAAAGCAGCTTACACTCACACACACTTGGGTAAGTTTGCCCCTTTCTTTAGCTCTGTAAGAGAGGCCGGCTAGGAATGCCTATCACCATTTTACACACGGGAAAGTTGAGGAGGAGGGAGGTTCAGTGGCTTACTTATAGTACACAGCTACTGGGCAGAAAACTGGAACCCCACAGTGGGATTCCTTTAGAAAGGTCACTTTGCAAGAAGAATTAATCCTTAGCCTATGTTCCCAACCATGATAGGTGAGATTGTTGTTTCTAATTCTGACTCTTCCTATTAGGGATGGATGCTTGCACAGCCTTGCCATGCAGCTTACTGGTTCTTTCTCCTAGAATCAGGTATATTTCTTACTCTATCAACACTCACTTTAGCCAACAGGATGTTAGTAGCTAAGATGTGAACTGAGGTTTTCTGTGGGGTTCCATGATTTTCCTTGACTTTTGAGCTCCAGCCGTCATCCTGCGTAGAACTGCCTATCTGGATATGGCAAGTATGACAGACCTGAACTGCATTTATGTTCTGGAGCACAGTCTAACTGAGCCCAGCTGAAATCAGATGGACTACAGATATGTGAACGAGAAAATCAAATATTCCTTGTTGCAAGTTCATAGAGTTTGGGGGGTTATTTGTTATGAAGGCGTATCAGGACGCTAGCTAGCTGACTAATGCATTGACTTGGGGTGTAGCTTAGTTGATTGTCCCCTGTAGTTTAAAAATTTAACCCTTCCTTGGGGAGAGAGTATGGCACAGTAGTTAAGATGTTACTCAGGACATCGGCATTCCAGATATGAGTGCCTCAGTTCGAGTCCTGGCATGGCTCCAGATGCCAGCTTACTGCTAATGTGTACCCTGAAGTACTACGGTTGAGTTGTGGATTGCTGCTTTCATCTTGGATCAGCTCCAGACATTGTAGTCATTGGGGGTGAAGCACACAGTGGAAGTTATCTATCTGCCTTTCAAATTAGAAACAAAATAAAAATAAAAATATCAAATTCTCAGGTATTACCTTCAGGCATTCTGATTTAACTAGTCAAGGGTGGGATCCAGGCAGCAGCAGCCTTTTTTTTTTTTTCACATACAATCCCAGGGATTGTAAGACACAGGCAGGGTTGAGAACCAGGAGTTGAGACCCACAGGGACATCTAAGCTATATACCCATCAGGTTGGGCCCAGGCAAAATGGTAAAGTCTTTACTCCACAGCCCATGTTTCCAGTGCTCCTCTGGCTTACAGCTACTCACTCTTCCCATCATCAGTGCCCCCTCCCTTTTAATTTAGATTTTCTACTTTCCCTTGTCCTTCATCCCTTAGCCTGAGTTCAGAAAAAAAGGAGTTGCCTCCGCTGGGATTGCTTATAATTTTAGCTTCTCTATATTGTGGTGTAAAAGACTTATCTTCTGTGAAAAGACTTGCAAGGAAAACTGAGAAGAGCGCAAAGATGGATGGGATCCAACTGTGATGGTGGCCTGCCTGTACAGGGGCCTTCTGGAATGTTCTAGGGGGGAGGGTTGGTGTGGGTGCAGCTGCTGTTCTGTGTAGTTGACGGATGCCTGCTTCCTATTTCTATAGGCCTCCCAGTGTCCTGGACCACAGACCAACTCTGACACAAGTTAGGTCAGATTCCTCTGCCACACTGCCAGCCATTCCTGCCTTTCCTCTCTCCCCATTGCTCTCTAGGGTCCAGCCATTCCTCCAACCCCAATGGGCTGACCTTCCTCTCTGTTATCAGGTGATGCAGCTTTATGATCTACAGTGAAGCCCAGACCTTTCAATAATAAAACTCCCGTTACACATGGGCTTCAGGGAGGCCTCATTGGCAGAGCGGCTCTCCACTTCTTTTTGTTTGAACATGGAAGGCTTGTTCCATCAAACCCCGTGGGACATTGTCCTTTAGCGATGACTCCTACTCCCAGAAGGAGCCTGCCAGAGTCCCATACACCACTCTAAATCAAGCACAGGTGAAAAGGCAAGTTATATTTTCAATAGGACATTCTGCTACAACCCCCTTTCTTCAAGGTTCAGATGTTCCAGGAGACAGCTGATATTTTTCTTTCTGGGGAATGGACACAAATGATGGCACTTGGAATGTCACTGTGACACACTTCCAAGGACCCCTTTGAGCAACTGCTTGGCCCTCCTGCTGGGAGGCGTATAGAGCCTTCAGTACTCAGTGTCTTTAGAGCTTACCTTGGTAGCGGGTATTCCTAGGTCACACCCCTTCATGGGACATTTCATGTCCAGAGACTCATCATGTGATGATGTGAAGATCTGCCCCTTTCAGCCCAGAAGGGAACAGCTGTGAGGGCCAGTCCAATTACTCAGTTTCCCCGGGGGGCCAAGATCTTAGCTTTTTGAGCAGATTCAGCCAGCCCCACGTTTGTTAACAGGGTCTGGAGTCCCTCACTCGTTGATGACTTAGTAAGAAAGCCACATCTCTGTGTCCAAGTCTCCTTATCCTCCAACCAGTTTGCAGAGTACATTGGTTGAGCACCAGCTGAAGAAGGTTGTCACGTCCTTTGACATCCTTGAATTCCCTGCCAGACTACAGTGCACTCTGGACCTGCTTTATACTTGAGTCCATTGCTCATGGACCTCATGGCCACAGGTTCAGTGTCATCAGAAGGAAATAGCCCCTGTCTTAGCGATCACTGTTTTCCATGGATGTATCAACTTCCCTTCCTTGTTAGGAAAAAATCTGGTGTAATTCTTGGAGGAATTAGTTCTTGATAAGGGGTGGTCTCACAAATGACAAGATGACACACTCCGAATCACCAGATGATGATGCTAATAATAATAATTAGAACAAAACAATCATGCTCAGTTAATTTTAAATAGTTATTTACCTTCCTCTTTATAAAACTTGGAATCAGGATTATTAACAGATAAGCACATTTCCTGATTCAGACTTTGCTTCTTGTGTCTTCCCAGTAAGAACACTCTCTGAGCACTGAAGTAGTCAGCCATGCGAGCCAAGAGTTGGTGTGGTTGAGCTCTGCTGTTGATTTGATAACTCCAGAGCATGCTCCTGTTTTGGTCTCACTTTTGTCTGGTAACAGCTTCTTGACTGCTCTTTCACCAACTCTCTCCTCTCTCCTATTTCATTGCAGGAGACTTGTTGGGGACAGATGTCCTGACCGTCGGTTCTGGAGGTAAGTACATGACTCAGGTTTGGTCCATCAGCAGGGGTTAACCCTGGCCACATTATGGGTTTGTCACAGGTAACGTGTATGATGCCAGCCTTGCCAATTGGAACAATTGTTGGAACTTTTGCAGAGAGAAAATCTTTCTGTTATGATTTCTGAGGTAACAGGATATAAAACTGGACTTGCCAAAGGGGCATCTTTGCCACCACATCAGAGAAGGTTTCCTGAACATGAACTCAACACAAGAGAAAACAGAACTGATATATGAGAGAGGGAATAGAGGATGAATATGAATGATGTCATTGGACACTTAAACCTAGCCATGCTTGAAGCTAGCTACTTCTGGACTTTCTAGTTAGATGAGCTAATGAATTCACTCTTTTAAGATGGTTTCAGTGACTTTCAACCAAATAAATAATTCTAATTGATCTAACAATTCAGAGGCTTTTGCACCTAAGGTGTGAGGCTGAATGAATCAACTCCATTAAGGAAAAATACATGATGGCGGCATTGGCGGCAGAATACCCTGAAGGGTTGATGCTGTGGGAGTGATTAGTGAGGAGGCCTGGAGGAACTGGCACCTTCTATGGTAAACTGTTAACATCAGTGAGTCCCAATGAGACACAATTCCCAGTACTCATTCCTTTATATGAACACAATCCTTTGCCACACATACTCAATGGGCTCTTCCATGTAGCTTACTTTGGTTGGAAGACCATTAGGAAGCATCTTAGAAACAGAGGCTTAGCAGGAACATCTACACTGGAATTTTTTCTCTTGGGATGCTCCTTCTTGGCACCCAGTAGTCTTGCTCTGAAGAAGTTCAGAGTGGCCATGAGGCCATCATAGACATCGCAGCTCCAACCGGGAATGACCCAGGTGATAGGCCATCTGTCCAGGTGGTTCATAGACTCCTGAGAGAAAGAAGTTACTATGATTGCTTCAAGCCACTGAGGTTGGGCAAGGTTTGTTTTGTTATGTGGCAACAGGCAACCGGACCACCCTCCAGCTAGCGATGTGCTAGGGGTAGTAACATGTACCTTCCCCAAAGGGTCAGTGGTTGGGAGAACTAAAGCTCAGAGGGGAGTGGGCGAACATGCTGTGTACATGTAAAAGCTTCCTTGGGCTACAGTGTTTGATGAGGGGGCAATTCGAGAACTCTGGTGAGAGTATAGATTCCCTACGAGGCCCTCCGGAGTAGGTGTGATTGGTATGCATGCAGATGATCAGAGTGATGCTAAAGGCCCCAGGTACTTTCTCACTCTGGACAGCTCCATCAGTTGCCCCATCAGAAATGCCTACTAAACCTGGCATGGCAGCCTAGTGGCTGAAGTCCTCACCTTGCATGTGTTGGGATCCCATATGGGCGCTGGCTCGTATCCCGGCGGCTTCACTTCCCCTCCAGCTCCCTTCTTTTGGCCTGGGAAAGCAGTAGAGGATGACCCACAGTAGAGGATGACCCAGAGCCGTGGGACCCTGCACCCACGTGGGAGACCTGGAGGAGGCTCCTGGCTCCTGGCTCCTGGCTTCAGATCAGCTCAGTTCAGCCACTTGGGGAGCACAGGGCAGCAGATGGAAGATCTTTCTCTCTGTCTCTTCTCTCTGTAAGTCTCCTTTCCAATAAACATAAACAAATCCTTTTTTTAGAAATAAAGAAAGAAGGAAAGAGAAAAGAAGAAAGAAGGAAAGGAAGGAAGGAAGGAAGGAAGGAAGACCCATTAAAATGGAGTGCAAGGAGCTGCAGTGGCAGGCACAGTGTGGCATCACCGGTGTGCTAGGACACGCCCCCGTCCCAGGTTAGGTCCCCATGACAGCCTGCCATGGGCAGAGGCAGTTATGTGGGCTAGCAGGTGGGCTGCAGAGACAACAGAATTCAACCACTGAAAGAGGGAAGGAGGCAGGGTGATCAAGTAAGAGTGCTGGCAGGGCTGTGGCTACATGCTGGAGGAAAACCATGGGCCCCAGGGTAGCCCACACATGACAAAGCGGGAGATTAACTGGACTCTGGGGACTGCCTTTCCAATTGGCCCCAGGGCTATCAATGACCTCAGTGCTTGGGATACACAGTATTGGGGACACTGGAGTCCCTTGGGGAGTATGGAGCCCCAGTAAGAAACCAAGGTGCAGCTGCCTAGCAGGTGGTGACTGCAAAGCCGTGGCATAGGGGCCCAGGTGGAGCAAGCATAGGGCAGGTGCGGCTGCGCAGCCTGCTTCACTTATAATCAGCTCTTTCAGAATCTGTCTCCCTCTCTCCTGCCTCCAAGCCATCTATTTCCACTGTGTGTGGATGCATTCCAGAGAAGGAAAGAAATGCCTCCGTCGTCTTTCTAGAAATACAGGTTCTTTGAACCAGTCTCATCAGTATGATGAAGAAATAGAAAGCAGATCTAATCTATTGGCGTGTTTTTCTAATTACTAGATTGATTTACCAGCGAAATCTCCCCAGGAATTTGACTTTCCTGCAAGGTCTTTGCAAGCTCTAAATTTACTCTCTGCAAAGAAAACAACACCACAAAACAGCCCAAGGAAATCCACCTAGATTTGGGGGTCCTGGGTCCACCTAATCGGGGCCCTGAAGCTTGTTTGTTGTTGGATGGAATCCGAATAGAGTTTCACAATGCAGCCGTTCCGTGTGCTGTGCATTCATATTTTTCATTAACAAATTAGGAGTTATTTTGCTCTCCGTTGAACGGCAGTCATGTGGGCCTGGTTCCTTTTTCGGCCAATTTAGTCAACTCAGATGATTTTAATTACAACAGTCACGAGCACCAGAAATTCCTGCCTCTGACACATTCCTGACCTGGTCCATTGACTCTAATTACAGAGGGCTCTGAGAGCGTCCTTGGCCATCAGGAAATGGAGCCTGGCCCTGGGTCCATGGCCACAGCCAAAGAAAGGCTTCACTTTCCATTTTGGGAGCCACACATCCTGATTCCAAAACATCCAGTTCTCCCTTGGCATCACCCTCAGTTTCCAAGACACAGCACCTCCTATTTCTGAGACCCATGGATGTGTAGCGAAATGATTCTAGTTCCCTTTCCTAGGGACTTTGGCCTTGTTCCCGCACATCCTGCACTTGAACATGCACAGGATTCCCCCTTGGGGACCTTGCTGCCAGGCAGATTCTGATCCAGTCAGCTTGGGCAGGAGCCTGAGATGATGTATTTCCAACAAGGAAGCCAGTCTTTGCTGCTGGTCCACAGACCACACTTTGAGTAGCAAGCTATTGGTGAACTTCTCTGCTTCTTGAGGGTCTACAGATCTAGACAGGGGGGCAGTCACCAAATAAAACGTGGGAATGGGAAGGCAGGTGGAAGGGAGAATCTCTGATTCAACTGCAATATGTTTGGGGTTGCCACAGCACTCACCCAACGTACTGCTTCTCCCATCCAAGATGGCTACCCGAGCAAGCCAGCCATCTTCTGTGGCCTTGGCTGGCCATGACAGAACAATCAGCCATGTGTGCAAAGAGCTGATGAGTGAACTGGATGAGCAAGGGGCCCTGAGGGAGACCGGGAGCTTTGTGAAAGTTGAAGAAGCAGCCAACCACATTGGAGGCAGCACGAGTCCATTCTGAAAACAAATCAGTCCCTCCCTTCACTGCCAGAACGGATGCTGAATTAGCAAAGCCGAAAGAACCCAGGGAACACAATGTTCCTGGAGAGGTTGCAATCAAAAGGGTCCCAGCTCCCTCCACCCCCTACTGAGAATTCTGTGAATTTATGATGTGTCGACAATTTGAGCCTCAGCGCAGAGCAGTCTGATGGGCTACAATTAAGAGTGTGTGCCTAGCCCCCTCCCTGTTCCTCCATCACATAGTCACAAAATTTATGTGGTATCAGCAGAGCGAGCGATATGCACATTTGGGGCAAGAATTTTAGAACTATGATGCAATCATCCCTGGAGAGATGGGCAGGAGAGAACGAGAAACCAGAAAGACAAAGTTGAAACCCCTCTCCTGGAAATGGATTACAACCAAACTACGTTGTCATCATTCCTTTTCTGACATTCTGGAGAGGATTGGCAACTAGAATACTGTGAATTGAATGGCATTAAGGGCTTTGTGTTCACTTGAGGATTTGAGGATAGTAATTGTGGTAAACAGAGACACCTATCTTTAGTGATGCATACTGAAAAATGTTTATTTATAGAGGAACTTATATGGTTTCTCGGGTTTGCTATAAAGGAATATAGGGGTAGGAGAAATGGGTGAGGGTATAAGGAAGACTGTCCAGGAAAGAAAATTGTTGGAATTGTGCAATGGGGACATAGGACTTTATTACACAGATCAGTATCTTTTTGGATGTTCCAAATTATCCCCATTAAAAAGTTTAGCGGCTAAAGTCCTCGCCTTGAACGCGCTGGGATTCCATATGGGCACCAGTTCTAATCCCGGCAGCCCTACTTTCCATCCAGCTCCCTGCTTGTGGCCTGGGAAGGCAGTCGAGGACGGCCCAAAGCTTTGGGACACTGCACTTGCATGGGAGACCTGGAGGAATTTCCTGGATCCTGGCTTCAGGTCGGCACAGACAGCACTAGCCATTGCGGTCACTTGGGGAGTGATTCAACAGACGGAAGATCTTCTTCTCTGTCTCTCCTCCTTTCTGTATATATGACTTTGCGATTAAAAATAAGCTAAAATCTAAAAAAAAAGTTTTGTTTTTAAAATAAATCTTAGGAAGAGTGCTTGGTACGATAGTTAAGCTGTCTCTTGGGACACTTACATCCCATATCAGAGTGCCTAGGTTCAAGTTCCTGCTCCACTTGCTCTCCCTCCCAAATAATAACAGATACTAGAGCACATTATTTATGCAGCTGATACTACATAAATCCTATAAATGAGGGTGGAAAGAGAGGAACAGAGAGGAAGAATAAGAGGAAGGAGAGGGAGTGAGAGGAGAAGAAGAGATAGTGCGAGAGGGAGCTGGAGTCGGGCCGGTTTGAGACAGTTTGAAAGACACAGCCTCTCTCTCCCCTGAACTATGGGCTGGGGAAGTGAACAAAAACAATGACTGTGCAATAAGCCAGTACAACCACCCCTTTCTTGGTGATGCGCTGCCAAGGACCTGCCGGAGACCACACTTTTGAAACATGTGCGGGGGCTCTGTCTTATGCTCTGGGAAGACAGCTGCTGTGGAGGACATCCACAAAGCTCTGGCCCAGCTCACGCACCAGGCTTTGCTGCTCTCCTTGTGGCTCTGCAGGGCAGTAGGACCACCGTGTGTGACCAAGTGTTTTGAACCCTTCTCACACCCAGGATAGACTGGTAGGTCAGTTTCCCCTTGTGGACCAGGTCCTTGACTCTGAAGAGATTCTGAGGGGGGAAAGACAAGCTGTACATACTTATCATAGACAAAGCTAAACATGATAGAATGGATTCTTTGGTCTCAAATTGAGCTGTGAAGGGCACGGTAAGGCAAGGGATGCTAATGTGGTTAGGGGAAGTAGAGCTGGACAGGGAGAGAGGGGGTACAGGCACAGGTTTTGGTGAGTTTTGTCAGCAGTAACGCCGTTAACAAACATCAGCCTTGTTTGGTTTTAGTGTTGACAATGAACTTCACTGAGCATGTGTTATGTATGCAGGGGTGTCGCGGGATTGGGGCCTCTGAAGCAGGCAGCACTATCCATGCTGTTTTTCAGTTTTCCCAGGAAAACTGGCACAGAGAACAGGGAATTTCAGCAACTTGCACAGGACACGTAAAAAAGAGCATTGGAGTCAGGGCTAGGCAAGCCAGTGAGATGGGCAGCCACCTCAAAGGAAACTCAGGTAAGTGATAACTCAGACCTTCTGTACCTTAGACACCTCATGAACTTCACCTAGCCCCAGCTGGAGGCAGGGTTCAGGCCCAGGCGTGTCATAACATCAACACCTATGCTCCTGAGTAAGTGCCTGTGGAGTTAATATGAAGGCAGCAAGAACTGGAATTTAGAATTGATATGATTAAAGGGGAAGGAGAAAAATAATTGCTAATGCCTTTGCCCTCCATGGTGACAGGCTTGTCCTTGAACTTGGCATATGAAGACTGCAGTCTTTGCTATAGGGCTCTGGTCTTCCTATGCAGCAGCATCTGCTCTATCCCTTGAGTCTCGGTGCTGGAAGGTGGAGGTCTGTCCACCTAAGCCTGTTCACCCCAGGATCTCTGAAACAGAATACTGGAGACCTCCACCCCCAAACTTCCTTTATTACTTTATCCTTTGTACTGATGGTTTGTTCTGGTAGTTGAGATTTTTTTTTCTGTATGTAACTGTTGTAAATTTAGAAAAAGACCTTTGCTAAGGTCCTTTGTTGTGTGAATTGCTAGTGGCAATGTGCAGAGGTGTAACCACTTTGGAAGGCTGTTTACAGGTATCAGCTAAAGCTAAGCCCAAGCTTAGCTTATGGCTCAGAAATCTCCCTTGTGGTTGTATGCCACAAGTGTTCATAGAAGCCACCTGCTTCACAGTGGACCCGAACTGGAAACAACCCAAATGTTTATCACTGTGAAGATGGAGAAATAAGCTATGGAACATCACACAGCAATGAAAAGGAAGGACGATAAATGATTGTCATAGAAGTAAAATTGAGGAGGCCGGCACAATGGCTCAACTGGTTAATTCTCCACCTTCAAGCTCCAGCATCTCATATAGTAAATTTTCCATCTTGTGTGGGAGAAGCTGAGCTGGGGTGGGAGAACTCATCACAAGAAGCAGGGAAGAATCCATTTGTGCCTGAGAGGGAGTGGTTTGAGGGAGAAGGAACCGTGGACAGACATAAGCAGACGGCACAGACCAGAAGCTGCGTGAGGTAAAGGCATTGGGAACCTTACAAAACTTGTGTCGTTATTGGGGATAGTGAATGCTTCATGGGCTCCTGGGATACTGATGGGGTAGAAATGAAGAAAACTCAGTATCTGATTTTTTTTAAATGAACCTCCTCATTATTAGGATGTAGCTAGTTTGGAGACGTAGTAGCATGGAGGGCATGTTAAAAAATGACAGCATCTGAACCCCTTTCAGGCTGGCCTGCTTCTAAGATAGCTGCAAGTACAATTATTTCCCCTGCTAGTGAGTTTTTCAAGAGATCCTTGTTTTCTTACATTTTCTTCTAGCCTTCCCATCCCCCCTTTCCACAGTAAGGAATGACAGAAACTGTAGAAATAGATATTTCCAGAAAACAGATGCTTCCCAATGTGATGTAGCAATGTTTTTTGGCTTCAAGTAAGAAGCAATAAACTGAAGGTAGTTTAAAAATAATGAGAACATCTAACAAGAAGTCTGCTTGCAGGGTTGGTTAATTCAGCTTTTTAGACAGGTCATTAAGAAGAGATAATGTTCACATCATTCTCATCATGACAAAATGGCTGCCACAGCTCCATGTATCATCTCTCACCCAACTGTGTCCAAAGTAGGCCAGAAGGAGAAGTTTTTCCTCATCTACCCTTAATAATCTAGGGAGGTTCTACCTCAGCAGTGCCTTTGAAATCTTTTCTTTAGATCCAAAAGGTTTGGTTGTGTGGCCATAGTCCAGCCACAGGAGAGGCTGGAAAAGTGAAAATCTGGTGGGTTCGGTCTTTTAAGATCAGTGGGTCTGACAGAAAGGAAGAGGTCAGAAAGGAAAAGGGCCGCTGGAGAGGTAACCAACAGTACCTGCCACGGCTACCTCTTCAATATCAGTTCCTGCCTTTGTTAATGAGCACATTTCTCCGTCATGCTAAGCATAGATCCCGGAGCTGCACATCTGTTACACGGGCAGCACAGAGCCAGGAGCACGGCTCTGGACTCACTTCCACTGGCTGTTGGTTCCTTGGTGAACCCGTGTTCACTCACCTTTCCTGTACTGCGAAGACTCAGGTCTAAGTCCTGACTTGCGTGTTGTGGCCTCCAGCCCAGGACTGACATTTCACAGCAGGAGGTCTGCCTTTTTGACTTTTTGCTCCCTTTTTCCACTTAAATTGTGACCAATTTTATTTACTTGAGAGGCGCACACACAGACACACAGACACACAGACACACACACACACACTCCTCAAATTCCCAGGGTGAGCATTAGCAGGATGCTGGAGTTGAAAGCTGAGACTCAACTCAAACCCTCGGTTTGGGATGCAGGTGTTCCAAACTGTGTCTTAACTGTTGCACCAAATAGCATTCATACAACATCTAGTGTGACTGCAAAACTTTGAGACTTCTTTTGAGAAAGGAAATGACTTTAAACCCTCTAAGAGTTTGCAATTTTGAGATAATTATACCTATACATGCATGCATGTGTTTTCCAAGGATCTTCAAAAGTCCATGAAAAATGCATGTGACGGGAAAACTCTGAATGGATTTCAACATTTTTTTTTGCACCAAAATAAGTTTGCTTTTAATTCCCTTTTTATTTGCCCTGAATTTCGTGCAGTCCCCTTGTACTGTTGCTGTTGGTGATGTTAACATAAGGCTGAACCATGTGAGAGTAAGCTGTAGCCTGCATGCCATTTTAACCCATGGGATTTCTGCATGTGCCACTTAAGCACATGGGCACTCTCCTATGTAATCTGTTGGTGTGATGATCAAAACCACACAGCACAGAGTTGATATGACACTATTGTCTGCCATATAGACCTTTCCCAAATATTGCCAATTGTTGCCAATAACGCAGTAAAGGGCAGGGATTTTTTTGGATGACTTTCATCTGAGACCATTTCCAAAGCCAATACTAAGTTCAGGGGTCATTGTTCTGGAAGCTGTGGGGGTGACTCACCTCCAGGGAGGCAGCACCTGAGTCGACAGCCCTATTGGACTTTTAACTTTTTCAAAAACTTTTGTCACTGCTTTCATCCCACTTGATCCTGACTACAGCCCTGGAAGGGAAGGAGGGCACAGGTTAGCATTTCCATTTTATGGATGAGGACACAGTTACAGAGGTCAACACCGAGAGCTGAACGATAGCCCTGGTTTTGCACGGAGTCCTCTGACCTTTTCTCCACTCTCCAGCAGTGAGCACTGAGCCAGGCCTCCCACCTGCAGGGGTTTTGCCCTACTGCAGGTGATGTCACCTGCCTTCCGGCTGGCATTGTCCCTCTGGTGCCAGGGACCTCAGCGGGGTAGGGTGCAGGGAAGGGAGACAGTTATCTAGAGGAAGGTCAAGTCGGCAAGACAAAGGCAACTGGGGAAGAACCTTCACTGTCCCCAGTTCTGGAAGTCATGCTACTCGGTAACCTTTGAGTGCTACAATGGGCTGATGACTCACTGAGAATGCAGCTTCTCTATCTCTTACAGGAGAAGAGGCCCTGCCTGTGGTTTTCATGGTTCCTTCCTTTCTGACTGCATAGCCCACACAGTGACCTTTGGCCCTAATCATCATAGCATGCCCCTCCACTTGCAACGGCTAGCACTTCTGTATCATCTTGTCTAAGACTTTTTCCTACACCTGCACACACAGTGAGAGGGAAGTCGCACCAATTCTCTTTGCCACCTCACCATGTGACCAAGCATTAACTTATGCATTGGTATGTAAAGGTGGGCTCTCTCTCCTCAGGTGGGCTAGCCTTGACACATAAGCATTCAAAGTGTGCTTTCTGAACTGCTACCAGCTCTAGAAGCTATTCATTCCTGATTTGCAATAAATACAGAAATTGAGAGTAAGCATTTGAGGACTTCTACAGCAATCTCATACAATAATTACGTGTTTCTGGAGCCCAATACTGAGATTGGGGCTTGAATGTTCTATGTCTTGAAGTTTTCCAGTAATTCATTTTTAGTTGCATCACCAAAAGTCACAAGAGGAAAAGTTGGGCCAAGATGGTTTCCAAGATGGAAATTAAAAAGGGAAAAAAGAAAAACAGCCCTAATATTCCACCATCATTAGCTTGAGAACTGTTCTACATTGCTTTCAATGGGGTGCAATTCCAGTTGCCCCCATCACTCTTGTGGTTGGAATGTATCCCTCAAAAGTTTGTGTTTTGGAAACTTAAACCTCCAATTGTCATATTGACAGCATTTCGAGGTGGGGTCACTGGGAGGGCATTCAAATGAGATGAGGTTGGGAGGATGGGTCCTACTGGCATGAGGTCATGTCCGCTACACACGCCTTAACATCACAAAGCCTGCAGTTTGCTCACTTTCTGCTCGCTGTATCCTGCTTTGCTGCCTGCTGAAAACTTACACGTTGCCCATACAAAGACACTTCCAAAAAAATCACAAGAAAACAAATTGAAAAATGAATTTGCTTTGGTTCAACAATTTTCTAAATCCACACATGAGTTTTGCATATTTCCACACAATCTAAAGTTCTCCTCATCAGTACAGATTTCACACACACACACACAAATATTAGTAAACAATTTTCGCACCAAAACAAAGTTTGAATATCACATTTTCCACAAACATTTCGCAATCCTACTGTACTGCGCATGTAGCTCCTCAGCTGTAGAGCTCTTGGGAGCTTGGTACACACTGGGGCTGGAAAACAGGTTCACGCTCACTCTGAGGCCTCAAAACACATAGGATTTCAAAGGAGCTGATCACAAATCAAAGTAAAGAGCCACGGTCTTGGCTTCGTTCCCTGTCTGCTGTTTGTATATTTTATATTATGCACAGGCCGGGGGGGCACCCATGGCGGGCCCTGCTGGTTATAACCACAATCAATCAATTCTAACTTATTTTCTGGACCTGCCAGCCATCCAGACAACTTCCAGAACTATTGGAACCCTCTTTTCATTATTTAAAGACTGGTGAAAGGATGCAAAAATACTTAATGAAAGGGTCAGGCTGAGCAAGTGACAGGGTGGTTCAGGCATCGGAGTCCATGCTGTCAGAGGGGTTTTAGCACCTTGGTCTCTGAGGCAGGCTGGGCACACTGTAACTCTGGGCATTTTGTCACCCTAGGCGCTGAGGTAGGGTAGATCTGGGTCAGCTTTACTGTAGTGCTGGAGAGACACAGAGGGGCCTAGGAAACAAATGAGTCCCACTGCTTCATTACCTTCATTAGATCATTCTCCCTAGGGCAGACATGGTGGCTAAGAATCCCGAACTCTGGGAGTTGTGGCCCAGCGAAGAACTCATGGTTCCATAGAGCATTGTGCTGGCCCATACTGTCACCCCTGAGTCATGTATCATGGTAACCAAATCCTGTTTCTGTTGTGTTCACCCCAAGACCCAGACTGAAAGAGCAATGACTACTGGGGACATACTCTTTCAGGCTAATCCTCTGCCTGAAAGTGCTGGCATCTGCCTGAAAGTTCATGCCCTTGCTGCTCTACTTACCATCTAGCTCCCTGCTTATGACCTGGCAAAGCAGTGGAGGATGGCTCAAAGCCTTGGGACCCTGTACCCTCATGGGAGATCTGGAAGAAGCTCCTGGCTTCTAGCTTTGGATTGGCTTTAACTTATAATTTTACACTTTAACTTGTAACTGGACACACTGTCATCATTACCCATATTCCATTGGCCTGAGCAATTCCTATGGCACAGTCCAAAGTCAAGAATGAGGAGCTATGCTTTTCCCACAATAAACAGCGTCAGGGACGAGGAGTGAAGAATGTGTGAGGCCCTACTTAAAGAGATCCAGAAAAACAAAGCAGGGTCTCAGCCCCTGAGAATCTCAAACTGGCAAGAGACACAGATGGATTAAGACCCACAGAGGTGCCAAAAATGAGAGGTAGGGCAAACAAGTAGCAGGAGCCTGGAGGTGGGCACGGCTCTGATGACTAGCATGTCTATCCTCCCATAGCATGTTTGGAGCTGGGCCCACGGCAACCAAGGCCATGGGTGGGGGCAGCTAAACCGGTTCACAGCTGCAGGGCATGACATAATGGGGAGCTGAGTCTGCTGGGGCTGGGACAAGTCCATTGCAGAAAATCCAAATGAAACAGTCCAAAGCAGCTAACAATTGAGAGTGAGAACTGGCTTTCCAGCAAACGATTGGCCCAGGCAACAGGAAACCCCAGCGAGCCACTTGCAGAGGCCTGCATGCAATGAGTTGCACAGGCAAAGGTCTGTCCCTGCTGCACTTAGCTGCAGGTAGCCAAGGCTTGGGAAGGCCCCCAGATTGGAGGGCAGGAAAAGGGAAGTGACTCCTGGCAGCTGTCCAAGAGAAGAAGGCATTCTAATCGGGCAAGGCTTGGGAGTAGGAGTTTACTAGCAGGTGGATGCTAGCTGGGGAAAAGCGTGTGTCAGGAGTCTGGATGACAATTCCATGGGCTAAGCCCCTGCAGTTGTTGTTAGCTTTTTTTTTTTTCCCCAGCCCATGGCTCACACCCTCCCCCAGGCCGGGCTTCTGCCCACAGCTGCAGGCTGCACTGTTACCTACAGCCATCTGTGTTTCCAGGTCACTGAAGTTTTATTGACTTTGAGGTTCAAAGATTTTTTTTCTCCCCTCAAGGAATTGAAATGATGTGGCTTGATTTCAGGGTGATTACAAAACTCTAAGACTTCCAAACGGGAGCCCTTAGACTGGGTTTTCCAGGGAAGACAGGGCCTAGAATGCACATCGGCAGCACTCAGTTAAAGCACATGGGTCAGCCTGGACGCCGTCCTCCATGTGAGCACGGGGAGAGTGCTGCTTCCTGGGGGACATTGCTGTGTTGGCTGGGTGGAGTCAAGTTTGGATGGTCCAGTGTTTGGGGAGAAGTCCAGTGAATCCCTCAGGATGGTATGATTAATCACGCCAAGGTCTTGGAGTCACTTGGTAAGGGATTCATGAGAAGTCAGCTTCTGGAAGCCTGCCATAACATCCCAACATGGCTCAGCTGAAGGAACCGACGGGGCCAGCCAGAGCTCACCTCCAAACAGGAAGGTGTTTCAGGGCCCAAGACTTTAGTGGTTCAGCTGGCCAGCTCTCACCTTAGAGTACCTGGGTTTAATTCCTGCTTCTCTCTGGCTCCATCCAGCTCCAAGACTCCAATATCCTTGCTCATGCACTCTGGAAGACGCCAAGTGAGAACCATAAGTTCTGGTCTTTTGGCTTCAGCCTCCCCTAGTCCTGGCTGTTTTGCACATTAGGGAAGTGAGCTAGCAGATAGGAGATCTCTCTCTCTTTCTGTCTCTCTGACTCTCAAATGGGTAAAATTATTCAAAAGTGTTTTTTTGTTGTTGTTAAGGAAGGTGTTTTGGGATGAAAGGAAAGGGAAGGTGAAAGGAATTAAGGGCTAAACATGTCAACGATGTTGGGAGAACTCATGGCTTGCTAGGGCAGGCTAACTGGAAAGGTTAGAGAAGGGAGAAGCATGGGGGGAGGAGCATGGGGAGCTGGTGAGTGAGGAGTTAATGGAGGAAGGATCTGATGGAAGGAGGAGCTTGTAAGAGGGAGGAGCAGGTTGGGCTTTACCTTCTAGGTAGTGGTGACCATAAAGCCATTAAAAAGGGTAGTGGCATCTTGAATACTTTCTCAGCTCTCTGCAGGAAGGTTCTAGTGAGGATGGAGGAGGCTGGAAACTGACTCAAGGGAACCATGATGAGCATTGTGCTGCTGCTGAAAGCCTGGGAAGAGAAGATTTCAGATCTACCTTTGGTTTATTTGAGCAGGGAATTTAAAGTCCATTTTCTGCAGGGATGGGACAGGATTGTATGGGTTTTCTCTTCATTTCCATAAAAACAGCCTGGCAATGCTTTGTGTAGTGACTGCCTAAGAAGAGTCTCCTGGCCACCAAGGTAGATGCTCAAGGCTCTTACTGTTGAAAGATCCAGCCGTTTGTTTCCACATCCTTGATGACGACTTGAGTAGTTCACTCTCATATTGATAGCACCATACCAGGCAAACCATATGAAAAGAAATGATTAATGACAATGAACAGTTGGCCTCAATGGTGGACACACCAGGTTACCACTGCAGCTCTGAGAGAGGGACAGGTATGCCATACCTCAAGGGTGACTGTTGGCTTCTTTTCTCTAGTGCTGGAGGCCAGAGAGTTCTGGTTTGCAAAAGGCTCCCGAAAAGTAGTCTAATGTAGTCTTCCCATCTCAAAACCTCACTCACCAACTCACGCTGGTTGGAGTGCCTTCTGGGCCATCATGGACCTCCCAGGCCTCTGAGGACCTCCATGTGCACCTGCTTGCCAGCATCTTCACTGGAGATAGTGTCCTTGGGTGTGGAATCATCCACTTTCTCCCAAAGTAAGACATTCCAAATAGGCATGGAACAGATGGGAAAACTGTTATCAAGGGCTCAGTGCACCGAGGTGGACATGAGTCCTGATTTGGTAGACCTGTGAGAATTGAAGGAGGAAGAAGTCTTAGGTTTCTGGCTTGGGCCTGTTTCCTGGAGCTACTCCCGTGAGGCCATTGCTGTGTCTCCCTCCCTGTTCCTCTCCCGGCCCCCCATGCAAGGATATTTACTACAATGAAATTTAGATGGGTCAAGAGTTCATGGAGGCTTGAACACCCAGCTGGAAACTACTGGAACTGGGAACAGGGTGATAGGGAGGGGAGGGCAGTCAAGTCATCTGTGCTGACTTTCCTGGTGCTGCTGTAACAAAGTATTCCAAATTAAATGGCTTAAATGTGTCCCGTCTCAGTTCTGGAGAACTGAAGTGCACAAAGTGCTGTGTCTTGCCCCTTAGGAGGGATCTTAAGAGATGTCCCTGCTTTACCTCTGCCAGTTCCTGGGGGTTGCCACCAATCCCGGGTCCTTCTTGGCTTCTGGATACATCCTTTCATCATTTGCTTGTTCCTTTTTGTGGCCATCTCCTACCTGTGTTCCTCTCATAAGGACTTCCGTGCTCGTACAGAGGGTCCAGCTCATCCTGATTGCATCCACAAAGACCCTAGTGCAGGAGTCCAGGGCACCCAAAAACCTTGGCTGTCCCAGCTCCTTCCTTTCCATCCCTGTGCATACAGAACAATTATGGGATTTGCCAAAATAAAATGTCTCAAGATAACGAGGTAGTATTAAACAGGCTGGGCTGTTGGCACCCTCCTACAATAGGATTCTTCAAATGTTTGTTTTCAGTGATCCACATGGTACCTAGGGTACAAAGCACAGGCTAGACTGCTTTTGTGGAGTCCTTCAGAGGTAGTGTGACGTGGAGCATACATAGACAAGCTGCCACACACCCTTGGAAATATAGTTTTTAAATGTTTATTTATTTTAGTTAAAAGGGTAGAGTTCCAAAGAGAGGGAGAGACAGAAAAAGAGCTTCTATCTCTTGGTTCACTACTCAAATGGCAGCAACGGTTGAATTCAGAAGCCTGGAACTCCTCTATCTGAATCTCCCACCTGGGTGGCAGGACCCAAACTTAGACCATCATCTGCTTCCCCAAGCACATTAGCAGGGAGTTATATTGGAGGCAGAAGATCCAGTACCTAAATTAGCAGGTGCCTGCAGTGGTGACTGAACCCACTGCACCACCACATCCAAACTTCTGGAAAGCTTTTTGGAACCTTGGGGGATCAACTTGCCATGGATGCCAGGCTTCGGTTTATTCTCGCTGCCTATAAACAAGAAATAAATATGCTTGGTGTGTGGCTAGCTTGTGAGTAACAGAGAACATTTGCAGGTAGTTCCCAACAAGGTCACGTTCTGAGGCATTGTGGGAGTGGGGAAGGAAGGGCACGGATTTTGAGTGGACACTACGCTATTCAACCCTGGACACTGGCTACATTGGATTCCTGCTTCATTCTTCAGGGGAGTGTCCAGGTGGGCCAAGAGAGTGGCAGTGCTTGCCCAAGGACCCTGGGCTCCCACCTGGCCTCCTTGATCTCAAGTAGCATGGTGGCAGTGACCTCGCCATCCACCAGGCTAGGGGCTGGAGACAGGCCTGGGCTCCCAAAGGAAAGCAGTGGCACTCCACACCCCAGTGCTAGGCAGGGGCTTGATGGCATGGCCCTGCAGTTCTCATGGTTTGGGTCTCACCTGCTTAGTGTAGGAGCTGCATCCAGACAGGAAGCAACAGCTGCCACCTGGCCCAGAACTTCTGCAGACTGGAGTGGCTTGAGAGGGAATATGTGGGATTGAGAAGAGGGAGCAATGTTATGCTCCAGCTGTGCCTTGGCAGCCCCACACCTCCTACCGGGTGCTTAGAGAGCCTGTGGTCAGCTGTCTAGGCCCTTCCTCCCTGAGCAGCGTACCCACCTCCTTTGGAAATCCAGAATCCCCAAGGCAGAGCTTGTGGGCCTTCCCAGTCAGAGAAGACCTTACCTATCACTGAATCTAACCTTGCTCATTGCTTTGAGTCCTCTGTCACAGCAACTCCTTGGGGTCTGCCCACACAGGGCAAAAGCAGTGCCAGGGCATGCGTTTGCTACCCCTCCCTCCCAAATAGCCCCATTCATGTTTAGACACCTCAAATCTCAATCAAATTAGTTCTGATGCTGACTCAGAATCTGCCTCCCCAGCACATCATCCCTTAATCCCCGTTTATCCACTGCACCCCCACCTCCGAGTGCCAGTATAATTTATCAGATCATCAGCTGTCCCAGCTGGAGGCCACCAAGGCTGACCCCTCATCTTAACTCCTCTCTCCTGCTCCATGTGCCACTTCTAGAAGCACCAGCCTTGGCGAGGGTCGTCTGTACTTTGTATTCATCTGCTTCCTCCTTGGATTTTCATTGTTGTTTCTTTTGATTCCTGGTTGGCCTTGGACACCTCTTCTGATAAATTGGGTTGGCCTTGTGAGCCCAAGGAGGAAAGGAGGAGAAAGCATGCTCTGGACAGGTGCAGGGCTGGTGGTCGCGCTCGCAGACCAACAGACTGAATTGGACGGGTTGCGGGATGAGGCAGTAGGATGTGTTTGCCACAGATATGGTGATGGTGGCAGGCTCGTCTCCCCAGTAACCCTGGATGTATATGTGACCCAGGCCTGCCAGCAGCTGCTGCTCTCCACCTACAGCACCCCCCCATATAAAAGCACACCCATCACAGTATTTATAGAAATAGTAAATAAAGAATAAAATAGCAAGTGCAAGTAGGGTTTGATTGCCTACGTGTTGGCAAAACCCAGCTGGAATCATTTGATGCAAACGTGCAAAAATGCCTTGGAAGCAGGGCCTTTTTTTAGTGTGCTGAAACCGAATGCCTCCAGCCGCTGGTGGAAAGCTCAGTTCCTCTAGCTTGGCTCCAAGACTACAAATTAAAATCTAAAATGAGATTGCAAGAGAACTAATTATTTGATCCCTTGAAATAGCCCAACTAGCCATTTTCCAGTCCTGCAGACAAAGCTGCTGAATGAAGAGTGAGACGAAGAGGGCGGGGGAAGTGCTGGCTCTGACTTCCAGCACCAGAGGGGACAATGTCCGTGTTTGTCTGGTGGAGAAGAGACCGTGGACCCGCCCCACGTGTCAGACGTCCGAACACAGCCCCAGGGCAGAGAGGGCTGTTTCTGTAGGCAAAATGAGGCACCATGTGCGTTTCATTTCTGCTCCCAGTATCAAGGCACTGTGACTAATTTTGTATTCTGCAAGTGGTTTTGAGGAATGAAAAATCTATCCTTTCCACCCCCCAGCCACCCACTCCCTCAAACAAGGGGTTCCCTTTCCTGAGATGCCAGATTGCTGTGCACACAATGTGGCTTGCTCTTTGGGGGAGGCTCTGTGGGAAGCTAGCGTGGAGAGGGCATTGCTGCTTCTGTCCTGGAGTGCCCTGTGGCTTAACAGCCACTGGCCTGTCAGTGACCCATGCTGCCCACGGCTGCTGCATTGCCTGCCTAGCATGCCCCCTCAGCCCCACAGCAGAGTAGCATGCAGGCAAACACATGCACGCCTGTACAGCCCCAATATGTTGACACTGAGAACTCATTAAAAACTGCTTTCAGAGAGGGAGGTCGACCTGCTCAGTGGCTCAGCTGGGGTAATCTTCCATCTCCACATGCACATCCCACACTGGTTCATGTCCCAGCTGCTCCACTTCCGATCCAGTTCCCTACATATGGACTGGAAAGGTGGTGGAAGCTGACCCAAGTCCTTAGGACTCTGCACTTGTGTAGGGCAGAAGGAGGAAACTCCTGACTCCTTGCTTCAAGGGGGAAGCTCCTGACTCCTTGCTTCAGATCAACTCAGCTCTGATTGTTACAGCCGCTTGGGGAGTAAACCAGCAGTTGCAAGATCTTTCTCTCTGTCTCTCCTTCTCTCTGTAAATCTGCCTTTCCAATGAAAATATATAAACCTAAAGAAAAGAAAAGAAAAAAGAAAAGGAAAGAAAAGAAAATTACTTTGGGGGAGTGGGTGTTTGGTGTTAGCTACAGTTGTTAAGGTGCTGCTTGAGACACACCCATTGCATATCAGAGTACGTGGGCTCATATCCCATTTGCACGCCCAATTCCAGCTTCTTGTTAGTGTACACCCTGGGAGGCAATAGTCAATGGCCCATATATAGTCCCTGCCATGCAGGAGATGCTTACTGAGTTCCTGGCTTTGGTCTGGCCCACCCCTGGTTTTTGCGGCCAACATTTGGACCATTAGCCCATGAAAGCATGTTTGCTCTCTCTCTCTTTCTCTTTCTTTCTCCTTGAAAACCTTGAAAAGGCCATGTGGAGTGATGGGTGGAACAAAGTTAGAATGATTAAGGACTGTGCTTTGGGGGGTTGGGCCCAGGAGGAGAACCCGCAGAACATGTGTCTCCACTTGTCTTGACAGGTTTTCTGTCACTTTCATCCTTGGTTGACTAGTTAAGTACCCAGTTGCCAATTGAATTTTCAAGATCTTTTTATAAAAATGGATACTTTTATGGATGATAGGAATTCCAGTCACTCACATTTTAATGAGAATTACTCGAAGGAAATTGCTTTCCTTGGAACACTTTTTTTTTGGCCACACCAAGAAAGTGAGATTTGCTCTGAGAGACAGTGCAGTGATTCTAGCAATGGCACATTTTGGGGCTGGAGCCCTGAAAGGAAGATGAGAGATGGAAAACGGGTAACAGAATACCATCAAAAACAATCGTTTTCTTTCCTATCACATTATGTAGATTTCTACAGTTGATTTCCAGCCATTTCTATCAGAAAGATCTGAAGCCTTTGATGATACGTCTAAGAGGATTGAGCACCACTCAAACACCGCCTTGATGGGGAGCGCTTATTCCTAGTCCTGTACGAGTCAGTAACTCAGACTGTGGCTGGGCAAGTAGTGCCCGAGATTCCCGGCCCGGCCCGTGTGAGAGTGCCTGGGTGCCCATCCCACCTCCACTCCGGGTTCCAGTTTCCTGCTGCACACACAGCCTGCAAAGCAGCAGGGATGGGCCTAAGAGCTGAATCCCCATCTCCCACATGGGACAACTAGATGGAGTTCCTGGATCCTGTCTTTAGCCTAGTCTAGGATTACTTATGGACACATCTGGGGAGTGAACCACCCAATGGGAGATCTGTGTATTCCTCTGTCACTGTCACTTTCTCTCTCTCTCCCATCTTCTCCTTGAATAAATCAGTTCAAAAACAATTTAGAGAAATCATGTAGGCTGTACACAGAAGCTCAGAAAGGTAAAAGATCTCGCATGGATGGTAGTATCAAAAGAATGAACTCTCCCACCTGTTCAAGGCATTATGTCTCAGCCAAGGGATATACTCTCAGTGCAAAAAAACCCAGGAGGACATACGGTGAGGTCAGGGTTAAGTGTTTGCTCACTGCATTCTGCTGCCACTCTCTGCCTTTCTGGCACCCTTTATCTGCCAGGGGTGTTCTGAGGTATGGCAGAGTAATGCCTCGAATTCCTGCCTGCTGAGGAGGACATCCTTATAGACATTCATTCCTCCCATGGGGCACTTCCTTGCAAATCTAATTATGCATATTCTAATGAACGCCGGGGCTCCAGTGGCTGCCTTGATGCATGGCCTCTTGTCACTGGAGTGCGGAGCCAATGCCCAGAGTCCTGAGCCTGCCACAGCTTCAGGATCACGGGGTGGAGGCTAGAAGGGGGTTGAGGAATAGCTGATCTCACGTGGCCCCTTCCAGAGGCAGCAACTAGGCTGCCGGCTAACTATCACTTTTCACAGTGGAAAAGCTGACTGGCCCCTGTGTTGTAGACAGAAATTCAGGAGCACATGTTGGGGTAGAGGGAGCTCACAGATTCCTCTTATTTTATCTGATTTTATTTTTGACACAAAAAATTGGCATACTTAATATGAATTTCCCATGAGCCAAAAGTGGACAGCTCTTGAGGATTTGGTTCACCTGGGGTCAACTAAACTCACATCCTCACTGCAATCCATGCTGTTCCTCTCCCATTATTGCATTCTTTTAGGCATTTTATTTTACTTTAAAAAAAAAGCATTTGTTTATTTGAGAGGCAAAGTGAGAGAGAGAGAGAGACCTAATGTCTGCCAGTTTAGTTCCCAGTTGCCATGACAGCTGGAGCTGGGCACAACTAAAGCTGGGAGCCAGGAATTCCATCTGGGTCTCCCATGTGCATGGCAGAAGCTCAAGCACTTGCATGAACATCTGCTGCCTCCCAAGTGCGTTCACAGGAAGCGGCACTAGAAGTGGAGGCAGGGCTCCACTAGGCACTCAGACATAAGATGAGGGGATCCCAAGCAGCAACTTAACCCACTGCACTACAACAACTGCCTCATCGTCAGATTTTCAAGGTGATCTGATTTCCTTTTCCTTGCCCACGACGCCCTATTCCTCACCAGCCCAACCACAAGGGCAAGAGACATGGGTATCTCAGTCAACGACTTCATGTTAGAGACAAGCTGAAACAAAGACAATGTTCATTGGTCTCAAGAGCTAAGACTGTGCTGCAACAGCAGACTTGGGCACAACACACAGCAAACCTCCAGCATGCCTCGCTCACCCTCCATGGCTCAGGGAGGGTGGCAGAGAGAATATGCCTGGCGCAGTGACACATGCCCAAGCTGTGGACGTCGGCTCCTGCCTATTAGTTGATCTGTCACCACAGCAGCAGGGTAGACTGTGAGGGTCCCCCTCCCCCAGGATACTCCAATTTCATTGACCCAAGCAAGTCACGTGGTCACAGCGAGTGAAGTGACACCAAAATAGGAGAGGCTATCTGATTCAGTCATGTGCCTGAATGGAGAACAGGAATTTTTGTGAATAGCCCTAACGACTACTGCTGTGATATAAAAGTGGTTTTTTTTTTTCTAAAGAACACCATAAAGTGTTCAGCTCATCCACTTTAAAAATTAAGAGCAAGGAACATAAAACTGTATTCAACAAATATAGTAGATAAGAAGAATTTCAGCTCTGTGTTATGACCAATTAAGATAGAAAAAGTCAGCTGGAGAGAGATGGAAAGAGGGTGAAAGAAAGTGAGAGAAGAGAAGAAAGGGCTGGGAAGAGAATGAAAAGGCTTTTGTGGGCAGAGAAGTGGGGCTGGGCCATGGATCAGTCGTTTCTGCATGTGGAACCTTCTAGCTCACCCATGCCCCCAGGCTGAAGCTCCAGAAGTCCAGCCCCTTGGCAGTGCCCACTCTCCCAAGCTTCCCAGCATCCTCTCTTTCTGGGGACTTCTCTAAAAAACGACAAGGCCACCAGGCTGTGCGTGGGATTCCTGGCATGTGGGCAGCTCCTTCACCCAGGGCTGCATACTGAAGACCATCCAAGTGAAGCGAATAGCTAGGCATGGCTTCTAAGCCCACTCAGGGTCACCCCTCCCCACCAGATGCCAGGGTTAGTTTAGAGCCCTAAGACCCCCTGCTCAAAGGCCTCAGACAGACCAACATGTGCCCAGAGTGGCACAGGCAGCCTCCCTCCCTAATGCAGTAACACAATTCAGTGCACGCATTGAAACTATGACATAAATATGCTAAGCACATACTTTCTAATAGAAAAGGCTCTGTATGTCTGCATGTTTTAAAGGCATAAACTAGCCCCAAGGGTTGCACTTCTTCCCACCCTGCCCATACACACACAACGTCCCACCCCGACTCTTGGAACTGAGCCTTTTCTTGCTTTAGGAGAGCCACTCTCACGTGGCCATTTTCTTCGTGCCACCTGCTAGGCCTACTTCCTGCTGGCAACAGGAGGTTTGTACCCAGCGAGACAAACCAGGCTGGTGGCCTAATCAGGAAGACAACTCGGTAGTGACACAGCATTGTGTTGTCTTGTGTTTTCAGGACCAGCTTCAGTTCCCTCTGTACTGCTACCCTCCCAGGGTCAGGTGAAGTGAACTTGCCCTGGAAAAGTCAAGTCCCCTGGACCAATCAGCGGTTGTCATCTAATAAATGACCCCAGGTTTTGTAGTGTAAGCCCACCCATGTTCATCAGCTTCCATGAGTAAGTGTGGATTTGCCGCGTGGCTCTTCTGGTGTGTGCTGGGCTGAACAGGTCTGCCTTTGGCTTGCTTAGGCATCTGTCCCCAAGCCACTGTGGTAGCCAGGGCTACTGGGGCTGGCTGAGGCACCTCCTGCCAGGCTAGCTCAACTTACTCATGTGGCTATCATCTCTGTGGCCATGAGAAGTCACATGACCAGTCCAAATTCAAGAGTAGTTGAATACATTCCATCTTGCTGGAAGTGGCATTGCAAGGGAAGGTAACCGAGAAGCGAATGGTCTGCAGCCACAGAACCCCTTCCTTTCAACACTGTGTCATCAACCATGGCTGATCTCCCTGATGTCTTTCCTCTCTATCTCACGGTCAAAACGGATCAATGTGTACAGTCCTGTGAGAGATTTGACTACCATTATGCACAGATAAAAGGACAATCTCTGGGTTAGACTTTGTCATATATGATGGCGAAAACTAGACCAAAAGTAATGTCTGTCTCAGGCCAAACAGGAAATTTCGGAGCCTTGATGAGCTCCTCAAGGATCAGAGTTTATTGATTTATCATCCCCATGTGACTTCTGACTTGTCTTCCTGACAGAAAAAGGCTGCTAGAGCTCTAGCCATCACATCTGAAGGAAGCAATATTGAGGAAAGGAAGAATAAAGGAGATGTCTTTGTGTTCTCACTCACTTCTGTTTATATCTGTAGTCAAAAACTAATCATTCTCCAGGGCACATCTCCTCAGAAAGGAGGCTGCTAAGAAGCTGGGTATATTGGTACGTCAAATAAATTTTCCAAAAGGAAGGGGGTGATCGTTACCAAATGATACCCTTCACAAACATATTATTCACTTGACTGCAAAGCCAAAAGGCATTTTTTCCAACAAATCTCATTGGCTAATTCACTGAACCTGGAATGGATTCATTCGGTCAAGTTAGGGTAAAGGCACAATGTCCACTATTGGGCGATGTTTTATTTCCTGTGTCCCAATGGCCTCTGAGTCATCTTATTTTGTTGCCAGTTTTAATGAAAGTATGGTAATGACATGGCGATATTCGTGTGTGTAAGGTGCACAATTTCAAGAGCTGTTTTACTCTTTAAAAAAACTGTTTTCATTTATGAGAGAGCGAGAGCAAGAGAGAAAGAGAGTGCTTCCATCTGTTAGTTCATTTCTCAAATATTCACAACAGCCAGTTCGGAGATAGACCAAAGCCAGGAGCCAGGTGCTCTGTCTGGAGCTCCCATGTAGGTGGCATGTCCCAGGTGTTTGGACCACCTTCTGCTGCTTTCCCAGCTGCATTAACAGGGAGCTGGTTCAGAAGTAGAGCAGCCAGGTCTCGAGCCAGCGCTCTGATACATGATGCTGGCATTGCAGATAGTAGCTTAAGTCGCTGTGCTACAATGCCGGCCCAAGCCTGACAGCCTTTGACATATATAGCAGCTATGTAACCATCATACAGATCAGGTTACAGAACACTTTCAAACCCCACTCCACCCTCCCTCTGGCCCAGAAACTTCCCCTTGCACCTCTGGAGAACAGGAGGCCCTGGGATTTGGGAGGTAGAGTGGGGGTAGGACAGTGCTGGGTAGTCTCAGCTGCTGCCGTGCAGATGGGAGCAGGCTGGGGTGGAGGGGGGAGGGTCCCACTGTGAGGCCCTGGGATTCTATGAGGGCTACTGAGAGGCTGTCCGTTCTCGGCTCTGTCACCCCTGGCTCTGATTGCCTTGTTTACCTTGTTTACCTTGTTTCTGTAAGTTTGGCACTGATGTGTTTGGAGGCAAAATCTGCTTCAAACTGGAGCTGAGGCTTTGGTGAGTCATTATTTACTCCACATTGTGTGACTACTCAGACGTTGGGGGCATGCAGATGTCAATGTGTCAGACTGCTCCTTGGGCCGGTGGGGCCCATTCATCAGTCATGGTTTCCACAAATCTTTCCCCTCCCTCCTCTCCCCCTGACTCCTTCCCCCCTTTCCTTCATTCCTTTTTAGATCTCAGACCTTTTTTTTTAAATATTCATTTTATGAAAGAGAGATAGAAATCTTCCAAATGCTAGCTCACTCTGGGCCAGGCAAAAGCCAGGAGCCTGCAATTCCATCTGAGTCTCCCAGAAAGGTGGCAGGGATCCAAGTACTTGAGCCATTACCTGCTGTGTCCCAGGGTGCACATGAGCAGGAAGCTAGATGGGAAGTGGAATAACCCTGTGGGATGCAGACATCCCGAGTACTATCTAAATTGGTATAGCAAACAAGAAGCGCCGTTAATCTTTGTTTTCTAGTGTCTGAAAACCTCCCCGTTCTGAAATGTAGCTAGACCAAAGGAGTTCAGGTGAAGGATATGAGCCTTAATCAGCCCCTTTCTGTTCATAATTGATGCATCCCACTTTCTTTAACTGCTTCTTCCTCTTAGTGTTAATCAGAGCCTTAATATTTGTTGGAAAAAAAGGTCCGACTATGGAAATCAGTGACTTTGCCCTTGCTGCTGATTACAGCCTGGTGACTCTGCCTTTCTTTTCCTTTCCCTTCTGAAAGTGTGTAAGTGCATCCCCAAATTCACACGAGCAGACATTTTCGTAACACAGATGCAATTCCTCTTTGAATAACACTGTGCTTCTACCTCTGACTCAGACCCTGCCCTGGTTGGAGTCATGTTTTTCTTTCCATGACAGTGGAGTCTCATGGCGTACAATGATAATTTGCTCAATGACAGACCACCATTGAGGTCCCATAAGATGATCATAGGCATCATAATGTCCTGTTGCCATGCATCACTCCCGTGTTTGCAGTGGCATTGATGTGAACACGCTAACTGTACTCACCACCACCTGCTACTGGCTTGCGTACTTAGCATACTTTTGAATCATTCTTTTAGAGGTCACTCCTACTTGCACATATATAAGAAATGAGTATAGGCAGGCAACACCATCCTGCATCTTTTCTCTTGGTGGCATCCTTTTTGTTCATCCCTGGTTTACTCTCCTGGTGCTCATCACAGCCCTGAGAATAGCAGGCTCTACTCTGCAGCCTAGGTGTGGAGTCAGTTGTACCATCTAGGCTTGTGTAAGTCCGAAGTTCACACAATGACAGAGTTCCCCCAATGACTACGATGTGTTTCTCAGAAGGTGGCTTTATTGGCAAGGGCCCATGGCTGTAGGTCTGTCTGGCAGAGGCTCCTGGTGACTGGCCTGCATCCTGGAGCCTTGCTGCTCCACTGCGTGTCCCTGCCCCTGCCTCCAATGCTCTGCCAAAAGCAGAAACTGCCAGAACTTCCAGTGACTGAACAGCTTGATGGAACAGCCCTTAGCCAGTGCATCTTGGGACTTGATGCCTAATACACCAGTTTCCTTGCTTCTTGGTCAGAATGACATGGAGATGTTTCCTAGAGGTCCCCAGCAGGTTGGAGACCCAGGGATCCCTCAGCAGGAGCTCACTGGGAAACACAGTTTCTAGGGGCTACCTTCCCTATCCTGTCCCCCTTCCCCTGCCACCTGCTCTTTCCTGACTTTCTGTCACCTCCCACACAGATAAATGCTTGTTTGCACTCGTATGCTTATCCCAGCGTCTGTTTCTGCAGATATCTAGCTATGGCAACGTGGAAAGGCTGTTTGTGTTTTCTTAACTACCAGGTATGCAACAGCAGAGCTAGACCGTGATCTCTGCCACCATTCTCCTATTACTGCCTTGTTATTGGACCAGTTACAGTGCTGCCAGTTTTCAGTGGGATAAATGAGGCTGTGGTAAACCTCATCTGTGCCACTGTGTATACAGTAAGTAGTCCACCCTTTCGCTTTCCTTGCATTCAGTTAGCCCCAGACAACTGCAGTCCAAAAAGAATAAAGGAAAAATTCCAGAAATAAATGGATCTTACATTCTAAACTACAAGCCATAGACATTTCAATTTTGGTTTACATTCAACCATGTTCTATACACCTTAAAATGGCTTAGATTGTTATTCAGCTGTCTCATGCCTATTTTAATTTTAGTCTTTAGTAGTTTATAGCATTGAAGCATGTTTTCGCTGAACCTGGCTGTTTTTCGGGTGGTCTAACTCTATAATTCTAACAGGATATATGTCAACAGGTTAGGTGAGCATGTTTAGGAAGGGTGTGCAGAGAAATCTTTTATACCCCAGTGTGGTTGAGAACCTGCATTTTCCTATTAACATATTGGTTAATCAATACCATGTCAATTAATGCCACAATGTTGTAAATGGTTAGAAATATTATGTTGGGGCTTTTAATTGATTGGGATGATACTCTGCCAGCTCTACCTTCAGACCAGAGATGGTCTCACCAAGAAACCATTGAACTTACCAGGACAATAAGGTGCTGGACTTTATGCTTGGTAAATACCTCCAATGAAAGAATGTCAACTGAATTTGAACTATGGAAATGCAACAAGGTGGAGCAATCCGCCATGGGGGAGGGTGTGGGGAGGGGTGGGGGGAATCCCAGTGCATAAAAAATGTATCACATAATGCAATGTAATTAATTTTAAAAATTGAAATGCAATAAAAATATGTTTAAAATAAAAAAAAATAAACTGCAAGCCAACATGAGATCACTTGTCACACCCTCACTCCCCCTGCTAGGATTGGATTCCTCCCTTTGTCCCATGTGCCCGTGCTGTGTATACTGCCCACCCACTAGCCCCTTAGTAGTCATCGCAGAGATAAGATGGCCAGCTGGTGATATTGCAGTGCTTGTCCAGGGTCCAACAGCAACAACAGTCACAGGAAACCACTGGGGTCTTGGCACATTTCCCTTGCAGATAGTGGGAGACTAGTGGATCTTTTGAGTGTGCATGTGAGCATTTCTGGAAGACTCTTAGAGGTAGCATTTCTATGTCAAAAGTTATACAAATCTGAGATTTTAATGGACATATGCATCAAGCTTAAAACATTTTGGATGAGGTATCGCCATCTCTTTTAACTTGTCTGTTCCACCTCCGTTGGCTCTCTCCTGCTCCTCTGTTTTCAATCTATCTTCCTGGCAGCTTGCACCTTTGACTGGGCTCTCACTTTCCAGGGCTCTTGCTTCTGGGGCCTCTGCTTCAGTATCCACAGCTAGAATTGCCCACCTCAGCCATGCTGAGCTCACCTCTCCCTGCTTGCCTTCTGATCCTGTGAGTACCCCTGCATTTTCATCCTTGCATTGCACTTGCACAACTACTTGCTTCCAAACACAAACACATTTACCCTCCCCTGTATCCTGCAATGGGCCAGTGCGTTTATATAAGCCAGGCATCAAGGAGAGCCATTCTGACACTCTGTCCCTTTGTCTAAGCCATTCATTTCTCTTTTTAAGAAAAATATTTATTTATTTTTATTGCAAAGTCAGATATACAGAGAGGAGGAGAGGCAGAGAGGAAGATCTTCCATCTGATGGTTCACTCCGCAAGCAGCAGCAACGGTCGGTGCTGCGCCAATCCGAAGCCAAGGGCCAGGAGCTTCTTCTAGGTCTCTCACACGGGTGCAGGGTCCCAAGGCCCTGGGCTGTCCTCGACTGCTTTCCCAAGCCACAAGCAGGGAGCTGGATGGGAAGCAGGGCTGCTGGGATTAGAACCGGCGACCATATGGGATCCCTGCGCATGCAAGTCAAGGACTTTAACCACTATGCTATCGCACCGGGCTCTAAGCCATTCATTCCTTTCTCCCAGGTGTTCTTGTCTTCCTTTCCCGGATCTCATTCTAGTGGATATTCATTCTCTCTTCTTGGGATGAAGTATAATTTTTAAAAGATTTATGTATTTTTTTTATTGCAAATTCAGCTATACAGAGGAGGATCTTCCGTCCGATGATTCACTCCCCAAGTAATGACAACAGCCGGCGCTGCACCCATCTGAAGCCAGGAGCCAGAAGCTCTTCAGGGTCTCCCAAGCGGGTGCAGGGTCCCACGGCCCTGGGCCGTCCTCGACTGCTTTCCCAAGCCACAAGCAGGGAGCTGGATGGAAAGTGGGGCTGCCGGGATTAGAACCGGCGTCCATATGGGATTCTGGCATGTTCAAGGTGAGGAGTTTAGCTGGGACTTTGAAGTATAATTTTTACATACCTTTCAGTAAACATTTTGACTATTTATTCAAAAGGCGGAGAGAGAGAGAATGTCCTCCATTCAGTTTACTTCTCCAAAAGCCCGCAAGGTGAGGCATATCTCCCATGTGGGTGGCACAGACCTGAGTACGAGTTATTGCCTGCTGCCTCCCAGGGTGCACATGAGCAGGAAGCTGGAATGGAGGGTGTAGCCAGGACTTGGACCCAGACACTTTGAGAAGAGATGTGAGTATCTCAAGAGGAGGTTTAACTGCTGGGCCAAATAGCCACCCTTCTTTCTGTAAATGCTTCAAATTGGTTTTATCTTCATCTGGCATGGAAGTAAGAGGAAGACAGAGCTGAGTTTATGTGTAAAGTGGTCTCAAGAAACACACTTGGAGAAGGGGGGCCTGAGACAAGGAAGGGATAGAAGGTCATGATGTTTGTGTTTCTTAACCAATCGTTTTGTGATCAACCATGGCTCAATCCAGTCAAGGTACTTTGGAAAATGGTGTGAAACATTTCTGTAATGTACCTACCTGAGTATGAGGGAGATAGAGTATTTACACATCAACTTCTTGACTACCCTTGGTGCTTTAGTTCATTTCCTATCATCAGTACAGGACTCTGAGACTGTGTAAATGATAAAGAACAAAGACTTATCTAGGCTATCCAAGATCAGGCAGCTGTCTCTGGCCAGTTTCTCGTGATGGCCACGTGCTGGAAGCTGGAGGGGGAAGCAGGAGTATATGGGAGAGAGGCCACGTGGTGTGAGGAGGGAGTGGGGTGAGGGAGAAGCCAACCTGCTTTGCAACAACCCACTTTGGAGATAATTTCATTTTTTCCAGACTGAACTCACTGTCCTGCAATCGAATCAAGTCTCAAGAGAACTAGCCCAGTCTCTAGAGAAAGACTTTCATCTTTTCATGGGGCTCATGCTTTGTGTCCAAACCACCTCCACTGGGTCCTCTCACAGATGCCATCACCTCTCAATACCACCACACTAGGGACTGATGAACTTGTTTGTGAACCTTGGAGGAGCAAACTTTATTCGAAGTACAGAAGCAGGCGAGTATTGTTCTGGTGGTGGTAGTGGGGTGTTAAAGTTCCTGAACTTCCAGCTGGCCCTGCACAGTGCCAGTATTCAGCAGCCCCCTTCATACTCAGGGTGAGTGCACGTGGGTGAGGCATCTATCCATCTGTTGTGGTACTCCTTTCCTCTTCCTGCCTGCGTCACTGCAGTCCCTTTGTTGGTCCCTGCGCTTCTAGTTCTGTTTCTGTCCCTTAGAACCACAGGAATTCCAACTCACATGTGTCCTGCTGCCTTCCCAGCCCTGGCTGCTTGCTTGTTGCTGGGGGCCCTGTGCATTTCCTCTCTACGCCCTCGGCACTGGCTGTCTTGGGCCTTGCAAAATTATCTCTGCACTCATATATCCCATTTCTTCAAGCAGACCTCAGGCCTTACTCACTGGCAGAATGCCAGGTCCTTGGAATCCCCACAGTCACCACTTGAAGCAAATACTGGAAGTGCATTTAACAGGTGTGGTTCAGAGAAATGAAGCCGTTTGCCCGAGGTCACACAGCTAGGAGAGGATAGAGCATGTGCTTCAACTCACCTCTGATTGGTTGCTATGCTTTCCCTGCTTTGGCTCATAAGCCCTGCTTTTTCGCTCTGTGGCTTTGTCTTTCAGCAGGTAGCACTCTCTCAAGCTGCCCCACTCCTGCCACCACCCAATGAAAACATCTCCCATTACCTCATTCCCCTGGCCCTGCGCATTCCTTCCTAGTGTTTCAACTCCCTAAGTCCCTTACGGTTCACTTGGATGGAGGAACTTCTCCCTACTTCTGCTGTTTCCTTTTGAGGCTTCTCTGCACATCATTTGTTAGAAATATCGGTGGGGCTGTTGTTACCACCCCTATGTCGCAGAGAAGGGACAGAGGCCAGAGTCTGTTGGTGTGACATGCTGAGGCTGTACAGCAAGAGGTGGGCAGAACCTGGCTTGGAAACCAAGCTTGCCCAGAGACCTTGCGGTGTGGCTTCACACTCACTGTGCTCACGGGTTGCTTTGGGTAGGGGCCACACGTGACATCACTTGGACAGGAGGGGACCGTGCTTGGTTTCTGTCCTTCTGAAGCATATGACAAGATGAGTTGCTGTCTCCAGATGTATCTGTGAAGGGGACACATGGGGCAGTAGCCCTGGGGAGCAGTGAGCCTGAGAAAGATCTGTCCCCACTTTCTAGTCACCTGCAACCTGTGAGCCCCAGACGGCTGGACTGTATACATTTCTGCTGGCCTGTACCTCCTGGGCCAGGGCTCACACAGCGCTGACATGGAGGCCAGCCAAGCGCCCCCGGGGGAGACTCACTGGGAGGTACCAGCACCCAGGAAAGGGCAAGCCCTGTTCAACTGTCGCTCGGCAACGCCACACACAAACATTTGCTGACAGGAAGAGGCGTGCGGCCTTAAAGCCGCCTGACAGGGAAGTGATGGGCCAGCCGGGGAGACGGTGTGTAATTGCCAAGCCGGAAGGCTGGCCTGTGGCCAGCGCAGTGACTTTAACCGCCTGTGTCACTGCCCTGCACATCTAAGGAGGATGCTGCCTGCGGCCGTGTTTCCAGGCTCAGCGCTCTGTTGGGGTGTGCTCTGGGCTGACCCAGGGACGCCATGTGGAAGGCTAGTTTTTTTTTTTTTTTTTTTTTTGGCTTCCTGCTTTTCCACCACAGGCTGGGGGGAGGAGGGATGGAGGAGGCTGTCCAGTGGAGAAGGCAAGGCTGGCTCTGTCTCATGGGCACCCTGTCTGCCAGGCTGCACAGCCTCCGGAAAGAGCCTCTGAGGAAAACAGGGGGCGCGGAGGGTCTTTGCTGATCTGCGCTCCCTTGTGACGATGTCCTGCCACGGGGAAGCCTGGAGCCTAGCCCAGGCCAGAAATGAAGGCCCTGAGGCTTCTGGCTGGGTTTTGTTCATGCTCGAAGAAATTTCTGGAAGCCTGGGGAGTAAAGCCTGCCCTCCTTGCGTGGCCCATGTCTACTCGGCAAAGCACCTGTGATGCTCCAAATTTGCTGTGAAGCCCCTTCTAATGTTCCTGCAGTGGAGACCCAGAAAAGAGCTGGAATGGGGTGCGGTGGGGGGAACAACACACGTGAAGCTGTCTGTCCCAGGGCAGCAGGGCCCTTGGCCTCTGTAAGTTCCAGCCAACAGCAGGCTGTGAAATCTGATAGCACTCTCGTAGCTTCCAAGAAATAATTATTCCCGCGAAAGCATTTTCAATTTTTAGATAAACCACTGTTTAAGAAGCGGAGGGGACAGGACTCAAAACAGTGGCAAATGTCTGTGGCTTTCCCCAGCGGGCCAGTCATTAACCATTGTTCCCAGAGCTAAAGGCTGCGGCTAGAGCCTCAATTAGCAGCCGCATTCCAGCAAGCTCCTTGTTTATCAAGGCATTAGAGCTGACATCTGGGGACAGCTTGCCTTCCCCGGGCCCACCTGCTGCGAGGAGGACTCAGCTCCCGCAGACCACACTCCCCAGGCTGGGGCACTGGCAACCGGTGGTCACAGAAGAAGCCCGTTGATGTGCCTTCCATGGCACGCCTTCTCCCTCCTCCCTTCCCACAAACTGCCATGCCACTCTCTGGCCAGCCACAGTAGGAGGCAAGCAGCCTGGTCCCTGAGGTGACACATGCCTGCACTCCTGTGTGTGAGAGCCTTAGGTTTCCAGGAAAGCTGATCTGGAGATGACTGTCCTAGGAGTTCTCTGAAAACAGAAACACTCTCTCGTGTGTGTGTGTGTGTGTGTGTGTGTGTGTGTAGGAGAGGCCACAGCTTCTCTCCATGCCTCTCACTCCCCTGGCTCCACCATTTATTCCCTGCATTTTTATTGCCTTTTGTTTTTCTTTTTTTCCGGCCCCTTTCGTGAAGATGTTCATTTAACAGCCTGCTGTTCCCTTCTTGGGAGTCACCAGCTGCCATGCTCCAAGGACTCGGGACGGCTCTGTGGCAAAATGGTTACCATTACACCAGCAGCCTTTCCCATCAACCGCCCCTACCCCCAGTCCTACTGGACATCCTTTTATTTATTTAATGACTGTGAACTTATTTGCATTTACTGGAAAGCCAGACAGAGAGACAGAGATCTCCCATGCACTGGCTCACTTCCCATCTGCCCGAAACAGCCAGGGCTGGTCCTGACCAAAGCCAGGACTAGGAGCTCATCCGGATCTCTCACATGTGATGGGAGCCCAAGTTCTCCCCTGCTGCCTCCTGGGGTGCACCTTAGCAGGAAGCTGGAATCAGAAGCAGAGCTGGGACTGGCTCTTGGGTACTCCGTTCTGGGATCTGGGTGTCCTCCAAGCAGCATCTTACCAACCACTGTGCCTAATGCCTACAGCACACCCTCCCCTTTCCTCCATGCCTTCTCTGGGGCCCCCGTTCCTGGTCTGTTTCCATTTCCCAAGGTCTAGTTCTCAGCCTTCCTGTCTTTTTCTCTGCATTAGATTTCCTCCAGGAGCCAAGCCCACTCCCTTATGCATTGCAATGGAATCTTCAGGAACCTGTAATCCTGCCTGCTTTCTGGTCTTGGCTTGTGACCACTCTGCCCTGCATATTCTCCTAGCACTCTAATTTCCAGTGAACCAAATCCAGTCTGAGCCCTCTGCCCTGATAGTTTCCCATTGCTGTCCACCACTCTCCTCTTGACCCTCCCTGGAGAACCATGCTACATTCTTTCCTGTTTCCCAGCTCACTCTCTCCCACACCTATCCCTGCGCCCAGGCCAACCCTGCCACTTTACAAATGAGCTGAAAGAGACAAGACTAGGATCCCTTCTTCCTGGCCTAAGAAAAAACAACGCCCCCTCCCAACTCCCAAAGGCTTTCAACTTTGACTCCTCCTGCCAGAGTTGGCAGATCCATCTTACCCTGCCCTGCTTCTTTGCCCCTTACCCCCGACCTCCAGGGTCTCTGTGTGGTCAGTGTGCCCCTGCCTAGAATTGATTGCAGTGAGTTAAGAGATTACATGGCGTCAGTGCCGGTCCTTTGCAATTTGTGGCTTTGGACAAATGCTGGTTACTATTTAAACAAGAGTAGGGGGAGGTAGAGTAGGCTTGCCTTTCATATCTTTAGTGAAGACTTCGCAAGGGGATATCTGTTATTTTGCTTGGCTAGTCAGTATCCATTCCCCCACCTTCTCACCATGTTTCCTTTGTTGAACCACCTTTTCTTCATTCTTTATGATTGCAGTGAGGCCAATCATTCCACCCCTGACACCCTGGAGTGGTTACAGTCCAAGTCAGCCAGTTTTAGCCAGTCCATGGCAGTTCTGAATATTTTTCCAGAACAATTGGAAAAGAGCTATCGCAGTTGTTCTGCTACTAAAATGTCAGCTGGAAACTGCTGGTGGCCATATTTTAAAAATTATTTTATTCATTTGGAAGGGAGAGAGAAAAAAAGAGAGGGGGAAAGAGAGAGAAACAAAGAAAATGCTCTTCTATCTGCTGATTCACTCCTCAAACAGCCACAATGGCTAGGAACTCCATGTGAGTCTTCCACGTGTATAGCAGAGGCTCAAGTACTTGGGCCATCTTCTGCTAGCTTCCCAGATGCATTTACAGGGAGCTGGATTAGAAGTGGAACAGCTGGGACTTGAACAAGCAGTTCAAGCATTTGCAGGCATCAGCTCAATTCACTGTGCCACAGTGCTGACCAGTGGCCATTTAACTACTCCCGAGAAAAGTGTCAGTGTTGAATGGTCGCCCCCATACTGTCTGGAGCTCTCCGTCCTCACTTATTCTTATATCCCTCACTGATCTCTCACTGCATGCAGCTCTGCAATGCTTGACTTCTGTTTTCAGCCCATTTGCAATGCATTACCTGTCTCCTGGCTGCCGGAGCTCTGGGGGTTATCAGCCCTGATGGAATTCAAAGTGTGACTCCCCCTGCCACATTCGCAAGGCATTCAGAACTTTAGCTATGCCAACGACCTGGGAGGCTGAGACATTTTTATTGTCCCATTGCACTGATGAGGACTCCGATACATGGAAAAATAATGTAACTTGAGCAAAGTAACATGGTTAACAAGTAGCAGAGGCAAGATTTGGCCCCAGGCAGTCCTGCTCCAGCCCTCATGTTGGGCACTAGCAGGTGTTGGCTCATAAAACTTTTTGCTAAGGTGTCACTTCCTTTCCAGATATGGGTGCTGCAAATTCCTCCAGTGTCACAGTGTTTCAACTCAGGATCAGAAGCACTCTGGGTGCTAGAGTGCATGTGGGCATCTGCTGCATTCTCCCGATCGGTGTGGGGCCCCAACCGCAGCATGTTTTGGAACAGCTGGAGAGCCTGGTCTATCCATTGCCATGCCAGCTGTCTTTTTTGTTCTTTTTGTAAGTTTTATTTATTTATGTTAAAGGGACGGAGAAAGAGAGAAACACAGAGAAACAGGCAGAGATCTAACACCTGCTGGCTGCTTCTCCAAATGTCCTTGACAGGCTGGACTACATCAGGATGGAGCCAGGAGCTGGAAATCAAGCAACGTCTCCCACATGGATGGCAGAGCTTCAAGAATGTGGACACGTCACCTGCTGCCTCCTGCTATGCACAGACCCGGAAACCGGCATTGGAAGCAAATCCTGGCCTCCAACGCTGGCGCCTGCTGCTTTGTCTCTGCATCTGCAGCTGTGGAGTTTAGCCTGACCAGAGTGCCTTTATCCCGTGACCTGAGTGCCTTTATCCTGTGTCCTGAGTGCCAAAACTGTCTGCATTTTGGGACAAGAGAGGCTCGCACCCTCTTGGGATGTGGCACATTGCCCCTGGCCCTACACTTCAGTGGCTGCCTAATTTTACAATGCTGTGTAGCGATAGCTTCCTCCCTAAAAAAACAACTCCTCCGAGTCACAGACCCAAACTCAACTGATCTCTCCATTTGCCATCTCTAACAATACAACATCCGTGTCATGCCTTGCAGATTTTAAATTCATTTTTTCATCATTATAACCATCCTATTTGCTGTTGTCATCATTCCCGTTACATGCATGAAAAAAATCAAGGCTTAGAGATACTCTGATGTAAGACATAATGAGACTGGGACACGAAGCCATGTTTTCTGGCCTCCAGAGAAGAGTCTTTGGGGCTCTGGATCCTCACATGAGGCTCATTCATTTTAAAGTGGTGCATTGGATATATTCTATGTGCTGGGACCTGTGTTGGCAGCTGAATATATACATGTGTGGGTGGCACTCAGAGTACCAGGAAAACAGCCACAGTCAATCTCAGAAGCAAGGGGTGTGAAAAATGAAGACCTTAGTTCACAGAGAAGGGATCTTGAATTCTTCCAGGAAGGTAACCCTATTACAGAAGGATTGGAAGAAGTGACTGTCACCAGTTTGTCTTTAATGATGTGTACATCACAGGCCAATTAGTTGGGACACAGCACGGGTCCCCAGAGGCCATTGCCAAAGTTTCCCAGTTATCTTCTAGACTGCCTCTTTCCCTGTTTGCCTGTGACCTGTGTCCTGCCCATCTGGGTTTGGCTTATGCTCACCACAAGTGAAAACTCAGCAGTATACCCATTTTACAGACAAGGAAACCAAAGCCCAGGGAGATTAAAAGACTCGGTGCTTTTGTTTTGATTCAGAAGGACCTGGAAAAGCCATCTCCACTGTGGAGGTCTGCACAGGACCCACCCAGGCCACTGCTATGACCACCTCATCACTTAGCTATTCCTCTGCCTGTTCCTCTTTCCATGAGGACCGTCTGCTATGTCTTCCTCAGCTCCATTGTTGTTGCCTACAAGCAACAAAACTCCAAGGATGTTAAGATTTTTAGCATAAGCAACTAAGTGATGTTCCTCTTGTTATGTTCCTCTCCCCAGTGTGGTTGCCACTTCCAGAGTTCCCTCGTGGTTCAAAACAGCTGCTTGAACTCCCTATCACAACCACTTTCAATGTGGGCAAGAAGTAGGACTGAACAAGAAGGATTACACTCACTTTCTTCACTCACTTTCCTGAGTGGCTCCTGCTTACACCCATTGGTCAGACTTGGTCACATGATTGCACCTGGCTGCACATGGAAGCTGTGAGAGGGAGATTTGATGGAGGGAGAGGAGCACGTGCCAAGGTAAAACTTGGGGGTTCTGTATGGAAAGGGGACAAGGAGGATGGGTATGTGTGACAACTAGCAGATGCCTAAATCTGACTGCAGCAGGACAGGCAGCCCCCTTGGAGAGTCTAGAAGCTGTGTGTGGCCTGGCAGGCTTGGGAGACACTCCACCCCCTCATCTCCACGCCACAGCTCGCACCCTAGGGGCCAAGCTGGAAGAACAGGCCTCCTCTAAGGGAAGATCAGCTTCCCTTCTTCTGCAGTAGCTCTCCTGGACTGGGACGGATGGCTTCTTCTCTCCACTCCTCTCCCCCTCTCCCTCCCTCCCCTTTTTCTTTTTCTTCCTGTGGCTCCTTCACCCTGGGGGCGTGTTGCAGTTCCCCACCTCCCTCACCCCAGAGACAGAAACATCCCTTGTTTGCCCACAAATAATGAACCGCTCTAGTCATTGAACATGCACACAGACGGCACCACCATAATTACAGAAAATATATGACACATCAGGCGCACGCAGGAGGGACTGGCACCAGAGGTGGAGGGCTCCGGCATTGAGCCCCAGGGGTTTATTCCTGGTGGGGCCCCTTGGTCTCCTGCCAGCCCTCTCTCCATGCCCTGTGGGAGGGCCACCCTCATCCTTGGCCAAGAAGCTGTGATAACTGTTTGCCTTCCCCCCCCTCCGCCCCATCGTGCGTATTGTCAAGTTCCCTGCCCCCTGCATTCTCTTTTCTGCTGAGGCAGTAGAAACAGTGGGTGTGGGGCGTGCTGACTGTGTCATGGAGCAGAGGAGAGGGAGCGCCGGAGCGGGAGGGTCTGAGGAGCTCAGCGTTCCCCACCATCCCAGGAGAATCAGGTGTGGCCAGCGTCACTGTGTACATGAGTCACTTGGGGCACAAGGGCAGGGCCCAAGAATGACGATTCCCCACACATTTCCCCCAGTCCCGCTGTCACTGCCACAGCGAGTGCACGGAGCACACCATTTACAGCCATTTTCCAATCTCTTCTCCCCTTTAATTCCCACAGGGACTCTATTCCTAGTGACTCTGTTTCACACCGGGGGGGGCGTGGGCGGGGGGAAGAGAGGTTCCCAGATACCAAAGAACATGTGTGGGGTCACTGGCAGCGAGACTGGCAGCTCTCCATGTAGCTGTGTGTCTCCCACAGAGCCCCAGAATCTTTCTGGGCACAAGGGCAGGGGATGCAGGTGGGTCCAGCTCACAGACTTGGAGAATGCCTACCAAGTGTCCCGGATGAGAGACATACAGGGACAAGAAATGGCTCCCAGGGGGGCAGGCAGTGCAAGGCATAAAGCAGGATAGAGTCAAAAACAAGAGTTGAGTCTATCATCTGCATGCTATAGTTACTAAAGCCTTGTGCCTGGAATCTCTCAGCCCACATAGTGGTTGTCTCCTGGAAAATGCTCACCCCCGCATAAGATCGTATCTTTGTGTTCTGCCTGCAAATGTCTTAATTTGGCTTCCTAACAGAGGAGGGGCTTACCAGGGAGAGCAGGCAATAGAGCTGTCATTAGAAGAAGGGCATCCTCTGGATGGATGGGTGGGTAGTGGGCTGTGTGGCCACAGTCAGACATTGAATGAGGTAATGTGTGTGAACTGCTTAGCATTGCACCATGAGCTCACTGTGCGGTCGTTCTTATTAATTATATTAATAAATCAAAGAGACCTCTTGAAACTCAATGCAAGGGTTGGGTGACAAGTGTGTCCTTTCTATGAGTCAGCAGCACCTGCTGAGAGCCATCAAAGGGATGAGACCTAAGGATGCTGTAAGTTTTCACTTCCCACCTGCCAGGAATAAGGCCAATGAATGAGGCTGTGCAGGTGCTGCGCAGGATCCACGTGGGCTGGAGCTAGAAAGCTCCAGCTGGGCAGGCTGTGGGGAAGGAGGAGGTGGTGGAAGGCATGGCCATGCTTCTGGATTAGTCCAGATCCTTCCAGGATCAGATGTTAAAAACAGGATTGAGCAGATGGACAATTATTTGAGTGGGGAAATACCAATAAGAGCAATCAGAAGGTAGTTGGAAAGGGCGGGGGATACAGAAAGGCTATGTTGAGCTCGAGTAGCTCAGCAGAGGAGAGAGGCCAGGCCTGGGCTGGTGTGGGGAAGGGCAGTGGTGTCAACACCCTAGACAGTCACGAGGACCACAAGCAGGATCAGCAAAGCTGTCCTCCACCCAAAGCCAGCTGACAGAGGAGTCTGTCTTCTCATCTGTCTTTCCTACCTGCCAAGCACAGTCATTGGCAGATAGCAGCTGATGGGGGCTGTGGCCTTGAACCAAATGCCACAGCAGGTGCATTTGCAGGGGTTAGCATCTGGGACCCTGTGCTCACTCTGCATCCTGCTCCCTGGAGTTGTAGGTATGTGAGGCTTGTTCTCAAAGACACAACAATGTTCCATGCAATGACTTGCTGGTGAAGTTGCCTGCCAGGAGGGGAGCAGCCCCATGAGTGTCGGTGGCACATGGGTCCCAAGCTACTGGCAGTGTCTAGCAGATAGTTGTCACTCTGTAAATATTTGTGAAATGACTGTAAGCCTGAAGGATGAGTTTTCATTTTGCTAAGCACACCTCCCCAAACGAGATCGGAGATCGATCCCTTGCTTTTCGAAACATTCCTCTCTCATGACATTAATCGGTTTTGTCAGGGCCTGGCCAAGGCGGGCTCTGGAAGTCCTGCAGGGTGAGAAGCTCCATGGGCCAGAGTCTGTTGGCTCTGTGGGCCTTACCCCTGCTGCGTGCAGGCAGCCCAGCTGTGGCGGGATCACTCACTTGGGACAGCCCCGATCCTGCAGGGCTACTTTGGGGTCAGGTTTGCCGCGAGACAGCAATCCGAATACAGGCACTGCTTGCTTACGGAGAGAAAGGTCCCGTGTGGCTTTCCTGGCTGTGGTTCATTCCTGTCCCTGCCCCTCTGCCTGACATGCAGTATGTTAGTCCCCACGGAGACCGTGCCCGCAGCAGTCAGCTTGCAGGAGTCACGCCACAGAGGGAGGGGCTTTGGAGGAGGGCCAGCCAGACGCTAGGAGCTTGGGCTTGCCATCAGGAAAGGAGTAGCAGCCTGGACTTGGCCTCTAAGGCCTTCTAGGCGTCCTGGGGTCAGGTACACTTCTCCCTCCCCTGCCATCTCCCCACAGCTCCCACCCACCCCTCCCCCCGCTCTGTCCTGCTTCTCCAGGAGCTGGGGGCAGCTGACTTGGAGGTGTCCCCCGACAATACAGACAGATGCTCCGCATCCATCTTCCACACTCGGGTGTCTGCCTGCAGAGGAAAATAAAGCAGCTGCCTTCTCTTACACTCATACATTACTGTGCTGTGGCCTGTGGCATGGCGGGACTGATGAGTGAGTGAGAGTGTGTGTGTATGGGTGCTCATTCAAAAATTAGCTGAGGGAGTGGGTGCCAAAGAGGAGTACGGTAAGGACAGCTAAGTCCCCCACCTGCTAGTGATGTTACCAAGAACAGGATTCCCAGTGCTTGCAGTTCCAGCACAACCACAGCTGCAAGGACAACCAGCAGCGCTTACGTAGCACTTGTTGTGTGTGAGTCCCATGCTAAGTACCTTGTATGAAGTAACCTGGCTAGCCCTGACATGACCTGCTGAAGATTGGGTCCACTGCCTTCCTCACTTTGCAGATGGGCAGACTGAGGGCAGGGAAACGAATTTGTTCCAGGGGATACGCACAGTGAGGCACAGCTTACACACTGCCAAGCCTTCTAGCAGCAGCTCTCTCATCAGCTCCCTGCCCTTCAGAATACTCTTTGGTTTGAGTGGGAGAACAGAAGGAAAAGATGCTCCGCCAGTTCAAATGGAGTTCTGTAGTGTTGTTGTGCATTAGCGAGTACTTTAGACCCTGGAGAAATACACTCCCATGGTTGAAAAACGAAAAAAGAACCCCACCCCCATATCCCAGTTTATCAGCTACCAAGATCCCCTCCTTTACATGAGCTGGTAGAGCACCAGAGAAATGTTGGTTGGAATGAATGTGCATGTGGTGTAAGAGTTGCTTTCTGGAATGATTCTGGTCTTCCTATCATTTGCTGGTTCATTTTCTGCTAGGAGCTTCGAGGACCAATAATTCTGATGGAGTGTGCTTTGCCGTCTTCTGGATTGTGAAAGAACTCACGTCATTTCTAGGAGTTGCTGTGGGTTAGACAACTCTCTCTGGCACCCAGGCACTGTGCTGCACTGCACAATAGCAGTAGATTGCCAGCCAGCATGCTGTGGTCTGCAACTCCTTAACTGCCCTTCTGACGATGAAGAGGCTTGTTTAGCAATTACCATGTCTCACCCATTGTATTAGGAGTTTGTGGGGACTTGGAAGCTGTTCTGGTTCCCTGTTGTTGTGTGACCAATCACTTCCCTTCCCCGGCTTAGTGGTCTACAAGAAAAACAGAGGCAGGTGTGGTGGTGTAGCAGGTTAAATTAGCGCTTGGGATATTGGATTAGTGCCACATTGCATATCAGAATCTGTGGTCCAGCTTTCTGCCATTTGTACCCTGGTTTGAGTCCTAGCTGCCCTGCTTCTCATCTTGCTCCCTGTTCATGATTCTGGGAAGACAGGGAAAGGTGTTCCAAGTACTTGGTGTCCCTATCAGCTATGTGGGAAAGCCAGACGGAGTTCCTGGCTTCAGCCTGACCCAGTGCCAGCTGTTGCTGGCATTTGGGGAGTAAAACAGCAGATGAGAGATCTCCGTCTGTCTTGCTCTTTCTTTGGTTCTGTCTTTCCAATAAACATTTTAAAATGCAGTCACCCCCCTCCATTTCTACGTGCTGGGAACTAGGCAAAGGCACAGCAAGGCAGGACTGGCTGAGGCTGGCATCTCTCAGGGTCTCTCCAGGTCATCTTTAAGGTCAGGCATGCTTGGGCTTCCTTTACAGCACGGCAGTCCTGGGTACTGTGGAGGTGGATGTGAGAGCTCAGCCCGAGGGTCCCACCAAATCAGGTGGCATCTGCTTTGTCTGTTATGACATGGCTGCAGAAGCCACGTGGGGTCACATCTACTACACTTAGACTTCAGGGAAGATTTCATCTCTCCATGGGAAGAATTTCAAAGTCACCACAGAAGCCTGGAAGCTGTATAGGGTTCTCTTGTCCTAGGGCATACCCCGGGTAGAGGATGATGCAGGAGTGCTGACTGAAGGCTGAATGGAACCGGATGTAAACCACCAGGAGCTGATGAAGGCGAAGGCAGAAAGGGTTGGAGGTGGGGACTGGGTGATAGGGGACAGAGCCTGAGTGGCAGCCGGACAGGGGCCACAACGGAGATGGTGACTAAGACCAGATTGCCTAGACCAGAGGGGGGACATCACTCAGAGGACCACACAGCAGCTCCAGACACGACTGCTCGATGGGGCCATCACATTCAGCTGGGGACAAGGAGCGTGGCACTGGGGAGAGTGCCCGACCTAGGTTTCTACATTTACCTGAGCTGGCTTGATGTCACCCCCCCAGGCAAATGGGAGTGGTCACCCCACAAGGTGGAGGGCAAGGATATCAGGAAGATAAGGACAGGGGTTGAGTCCTGGAGCTTTGCCTGAGAGCACATGGCTCTGAGCCAGCCCTACAGGAGAAATTGATTAGGCGGCCACCTTGACCGCTTAAGGCCTCGGTGTGGAGAGCGCATCCACCAAGTGCCACCCCCCACGCAGGGTGCCTCAGCGGCCTCTGTTTGAAGGTAAATCCATCCATAAGCCTGCCGTCACTCCGGGCTTAATGTACATGATTTCTAGCATTTACAGCAGCACAGCTTCAAACGCTGCAAGAAACTCCGGCAGAATAATTTGCCAGGAAAGGCAAGCACAATGGCAATTGCTCATGGCCCATCTCAACAGCGAGGACTCCTAGGAAAACAAGCTCCCTGACAATGCCAGGGCTGCTAGCCCCTGGCCGGTGCTAACCCCACTGCTAAGAAGGGCTTTTTATATATATATAGGCTTTTCCTAGGGGTGTAGCCAGCAGTTGAGGTCAGGTGTGACCCCTGAGTTACCGCTGGAGGCTGAAGATGTGGAGTGGTGGGCTGGTGGGGGTGGCACTTGGCTATCAGGAGCTGGAGGATTTTCATGCAAGTTAAAAGCCTCCTGTGGAAGCAGGGACTGCAGGCTGCCTACTCCCCCTTCCCCCCACTGCTGGCATCTTTCTTTGGCCTGCTGGCTAGTTCTTTGGCAGACCTCCCCTCCCAACCACACTATCTACCATCCTCTCTGCTTACACCTGTTGCTCTGGCTCTCTGCTCCATGCCTCTGCGTCTCTCATTCTCTCCCTGCCTGTCTCTCCCTCACTCAGTGTCTTTCCCTGTGTGTGTCCCTGAATCTCTTAACCTCTTTGTTTCTGTCTCTCTGTGTCTTTTATGTCCTTTCTTTCTCTGCTCCTCTCTCTCTTTTCCCTTCCCTGTCTGTTTCTTCCTCTCTCTCTTGCTTTCTCTCTCCATCCTTCTTCCTCTTCTAATGTCTCTCTTTGTAGTTCCGTCTCTCCCATCTCTATCTCTTTTTTCGTCTCTCTTCCCATCTCTCCACCAGTCTCTTTCTCCTGGTCTCCGATGTGTTTCTGACTTGGGGTTCTGTCTCCGTGCTAATTTCTCCGTCTCTCTTTGGAAACCTGAACTACTTATCGGGAAAATGCTTTCACTTCCAGGACAGGCTGTGGAGTCTGGGAGCTGCACTTTTGAACCCCTTTGCCTTACCTAAGCCACGGTTTCCTAAGCTTTGCCAGCTTGGCAATCCTAGGCAAGCAGGGAGCGAGCACCACAGCCTGATGGGGCAGCCTCATGTCTCAGGCAAGCACAGTCTATTTTTAGCGCTGGCTGTGCTCTAAGTTGGCTGGCTTGGAGCTTTGGCTTCCTGAGCAAATTGGACACACACACACACACACACACACGCACATATCCACACGAGCACACCCTGGAAGCAAGACCTTCTAGCGCTGCCCAGGCCACTCCCTTGCTACAGAGACTTTGCTTCTATCTTCTTCAATTATGTGATAGGAGGATGCCACATTATGCAAATACGGCCTCCTCCATCTGGGTGCCTGTTCCCCCTACTACAAAAATAGATTCCACAAGGCTTCATCCAATGACGAGATCTGAGCTGAGTAGCATCAGAGGTGACTCCGAAGGCAATGTCTGCCAGGAGACTGGTAAGGCAGTTTAGGGACACTGGCTGAGGCAAGGTCCCTGGAGGGTGGCTGTAGCCAAGGACCACACAGGAGCCCAGTAGGGTAAGTTGTGCCTCCAAGTGGTTCCACTGCAAAGAATTGACCATAAGGCAGTCATTTGTTAGCAGCTGTTGGAGGCATGAGAAGGAATGGAAAAGTCACGAGCACATTGCATTCCCCACAGGTGTAGGGAAAGAGGACCCTGTCACCGCAGTTATACGTGTGGATCCCTGAGAATGTGTAGAAGTACAAAAACTGCCGCAAGGCATCAGAGTTGTGAGCAGAGCATGATACCGTGTCTCCACTCTCTCCCCAAGCTGGGCTGGGCTGGGACAGCATCCTTGGCCACTTCCCCTGCTTCCAGCCTTCTCAGCTTTCTACCTTTACAACCTTCTGCTTATTCCCAATGGTCTGCAAAGGCAAAGGCAAGCCATAACATGACACTGTGCACTGAGGATGAGTAGCTTAGAGGCGAGGGGAGGGCGGGCAGCATTCTGCATTGTGGCGTACCTGTGCCATGATGAGTCCTAAGCCTGGCCAAGGAAATGGCGGCTATTAGAAGCTTTTGAAGACAAAGGAAAAGCCCAGGTAAGGTGTTCTGAAGCAAAAGTTCTGGGGCTTTCCACAGGAGCTCGCATTAGCTCATTGGTGGGGATGCCCTTGTCTTGCAAGTTCAAGTGCTGGTTGAACTACAACACTGCGGCGTTGAGGAGCTAATTGCATGGTCCCAGGCTTGGAATTTATACACATAGAGGAATACATTTGGCCTGGCCCTGACACCTTTTTATTAGAGGTACATGCTAGTGTCTCCATTTGAATATTGTTGAGAAGTTTTGGAACAGGTAGAACTGTCCCTGTATCTGTACCACAGTAAGGCCACTGTCCTCTCCTACTTCCTGTGAGCATGCTGCTAAGCAGAATGATGCTGAGGATACAGCACCTGGGTGGCCACCAGGCCTTACTCCCTGTTATGCGCATCAGCTTGTCACATCCCTACTGTACCCCTATGAAGTATTTTGGCTTCTTAGCTTTGCTTTACAGAGAGGAAGGAATGAGACTTACAGGGGTGCAGGAGTCTGACTGTGAACATTGAACCTGGGGATTAAGACCAGAAAGACCAGTTCCAGAGATCACAGCCTTCACCCCTACTCTGTGTCATGCTGTCTTCTGACACATGGCCTAGAACAAACAGGCGTGATACCCTGCCCCCAGCCTGCAAAACAATGATTCCCTGCCTGCCCCTGCTCTGCCCCCAAACACTCCGTCCATTTTTAGAAACCAAAGCTCTGTCAACTTGTTCTGCTTCGTACAGCAGTTTTGATGTTTTCAAAAGGCCACATTTCCAGCCTCTGGTCTTAAATGTGCTACTGCTTGGGACAAATGCCAAATGGCACAGCACGGAGAGAGATCCCTAGAGCAGAGAGGCATTGCCTTCTCCGGGAGCCCAGCTGCTGAGAGCCGAGCTTGCACCTCTGTAGAACAAACACTCCTGCCTCTGTGTGAGGCCAAGGGCAGGGGGTTGGGGGCGGAGTCTGCTTTCCTGGTGGTGGCAATCATGTGGTGGACAAAATCTCATGGGAATATGTGGAAGTCTGGGGCCTCACTGGCCTTCTGGGGGTCCATTTGCACCTCATCACCTTTATCATCATCATCATGTGCAACAGCAGCAACATCAGGAACTCTGCACTCACACTACAGGCCAGACAATGCACTAAGTACTTGGCAAGGGGTTAAATACAAGGGGACATGCATTGTACAGTCTGATGCAAATGTTGGAAATTTCTTCTCCTATCACCATGGGCAAAGAGGTAGAAGGGGTTCAGGGGTCTCCAGGGTCAGCTTGTGGGGTTATCAGGTGACCTCAGTACACAGCATCTAAAACTCACAAGCTCTTGAGGGCAGTAGGTGCCTTGCATCCTGCCTTAGGTTGCTTGCTTGGACTGCCCTCGTAGACTACCATAGACCGAGTGCTCCAAGAGTAGACACTTACTCCTCATGGTTCTGGTGACCAGAAGTTCAAAGTCAAAGTGCTGGCATATTTGATTCTCAGTGCTGGCAAAGGGATGGCAGAGTGAGTATTCAAGCTTCCTCCTCTTCTTCTAAAGTAGCAGATCCCATCATTGGCCCCCATCCACAGGACCCTGTCTTAAAACTAATTACTGGTATAAGTCCCATCTCCTGACACCATCCAATAAGAGGGTCGGGGTTTCAGTATGTGAAATGGGGAGGGTGGTGGTGCTGAGGGATACACAAACATTCAGCCCAGAAGCCATATCCTACAGGGCCTCTGGGACTGAGGGGCAGGCTCAATCATCCCTGGATAGATACTCAGGCCTTGGGATGATGGGTTGTTTCCTCCTCTTCCACCTCTGGAGGGAAGAGATCTCTGGGGTAAAAACACTGAGGCCCGGAACCATTCCAAAGAACCTTAGCCAAGCCAAGGAGAGGGCAGGCAGAGTCCCGAGGAGGGCCCATCCCCCAAAGCCTTTTAGGCCATTCACATTACTATGGGGTCTAGGCAGTTTATGAACTTGAAGGATGAGAAAAAGTCAAAAGAACTTCAGGAAGTACTCTTACCCCATCCTTGCTGAATCTGCTCAGAGCAGCTATCACGGGACCCCCTGGGCTCCCAGGGCCACAAGGGGGAGTTCCAATTTGACCACCTGGGATGCTCTTGAAGGCTGAATGCACTCCATGGGGGCTTTGGAGGAGGGTAGAGGTTGAGAAACAGGCATCTCCTTGGGGGGTAGCTTCTCTAGCTCTGTCTCTCTAGAGCACTTCGGGCCTGGGGTCTGACCAGAAAGAGGTAGGGCCTCTGCCTGGAGCAAGGGGAGGGCAGTTTCCCTGGCAACCTTGGCTCCCAGCCAGCTCTGCTCGTGCTGGGATAAGGGAACATCCTCTGACCATTGCCTTGTGCATTACCAACACCCTGCACCTGTGCCTTCTGCAGAGTGACTGCCTGTACTGTTGTATTGGGTTTTACTGAGAACAATCACCCAAAGCCACTGAGTGCTGAATCCTGGCCTCTGGATGACTTCCACCAGCCTGAAGCATTCAGGTGGCAGCTAAGACAATCCCAGTCATTCTCAAACCGATGTGAGCTTCTGAGCTCTTTGTAAATACGCTAGCCCCCAAAGCCTCCAGGAGCCCAGCAGCAGGGGGCGGGGAACCAAGCCTCCAAGAGAGCAGGCAACTGTCCAGACTCCCACATCCCCTGCTGCAGACTCACACACCTCACCCCTGCAGGCATTGACTTCCCCACGTTCCTGCTGGGTTTTGCTTGACTCCTGGCTGAACACTCCGCTCATTAAACAAATGCTCTTGGAGTACCCTGCCCCCGGATACAAGCATTAGACATTGGGGTGCCTTGGCACAAGTGTCTCTGCCTTCCGTAGGAAGGACGCACAAGCAAACAGAAAAGATAAACAAGCCAGCAGAGGGAAAAGCTGTGGAAAGTCACTCTGCTGTGGGAGTTCCTAAGAGTGATAGCATACGGTCAGGGCCACTGAAGGGTGGCAGGGCTTGTTTCAAGCTTGAGTCTTCCCCTGTCTGTGCTTCAAATACTTGGCACAAGTTATAGTCTTTTCCTTGACATGTTCCTTCAAGCTTTCCTCGGTGGACTTGGTGTCTCTGAACACACATTTGGAAACATCCCTCATCAAGTGGGAGACCCAGTCTACCTTGGAGCTTCAGGTGGGCCCTGATCAGGACAAAAGGTTGTGTGCATCCAGATCGTGATCTGTCCTGAATGAGACCCCTTAGTGCAGCCACAGTTGCTTCACTCAGTGCCTAGTGCTAACACATCTCACAGCTTTGTCACGTTAAATGTACCTCATCACATGGTGATGTGTCCTGTCTCATTTTTATGAAACCAACTTTGTGTGTGCATGTGTGTAAAAAAAAAGTTATTTAGAAAAAGATCTTCCACCCTCTGGCGTACTCCCCCAAAGAGCCACAATAGCTGGGGTTGGGTCAGGCTGAAGCCAAAAACGAGGCACACCATCCAGGTGTCCCATTTGGGTGGCAGGAGCCCAAGCACATGGGCCATCCTCTGTTTTCCCAGGTGCATTAGCAGGGAGCTGGATTGAAAATGGAGCAGTTGGGACTTGGACAGGTGTTTGAAAGGGATGCTGATATTGTAGGTGGTGGCCTAATCATCTGTGCCTCGCAAACAACCTTCTGAGAGTAACACTTTGCGTGAAGATCTGAGACTCCATGGCAGGTTTTTGTCTTCCTCCCCACCTTCCAGATGCAGACCCTTGGTTCTGTTTTGTGCTTTGGGAGGCTGGCTTCTGCAGATGCTATTACTGGACTCCCTGGCTCTCTGGCTCCCCCTGGAGTGTAGCCAGTGGAAAGTTCCTGTGGGACTTCAAAATGAGGGAGGACAGTGGGTTGGGTGCTTAATTGTTTTGAAATGTCGATTTAGTCATTGATTTTATTTGAAATGAATTGCCTGAAATTGCTGGGAATTCCATCTGGGTCTCCCATACAGGTGGCAGGGACCCAAGTTCTTGAGTCATTATCTGCTGCTCCCCGGGATGCATATTGGCCAGAAGCTGTTTGGAGAGCCAAGTCAGGGTTCGAACCCAGGACTCTGAAATGGCATGTGGATATGTTAAGCCCCATGCCAGACATCTGTCAGGAGGTTGGGTATCTAACCCAGCCCGAATCTTCCTTTTTAAGACACAGGATGCCTGTAGCTGTATTTCTTACAGACATAGCTCCTGTCTGGTGGCCCCTGTGCTTTGGCTGTCATACAGAATTGTGACAAAGCCCTTTGTTTCCCTTGCCCTTTCAGGCCTATGAGTGGGAACAGCTTCCTGTGGTTGCCGGTCCCTGGATGCTTCACCATTCCTTGTTAGTTTGTTCAACACTGCCTTTGCTTCCGTAAAGAGCTCCTTCATTAAACTCTCTTCAATTAAACTTCCCGAGTGTGTGAATGGTTCCTGCTGGGTCCCTGACAGGTATAATTTAATTTCCTTGACTTCCGCTCATCACTGCAGTCCAGTGAAATCTCTTTGAGGCTTAGTTTTTCATCCATCATAATAGCTTTGATTTCCAGTGTGATCTTTACCTGGAAACTTGCTGAAGAAGCCTTCTTTCCTGTTCAAAATGCGCCCAAAGGTCTACAAGGAGGTCTGGTTTGAAAAGTTCATGGCACTCTTTAGCAGGGAGCACAGCCATTTCCTGGACAGTCCAGATGCCTTTCCTCCACTCCCTCCAGAGCTGCCACTGAGAAGCAGGAGAGAACTGTGCACCTGGCAGTGGGAGGAAGGGAAGTGGCAGGACACACAGAGAAGGGAATCCAGAAAAGCAGGCAAGTCCCCTGTCTGATGGCATCATCAAGTAGAGACAGGAGACCCCTGTTGCCCAGGCGAGAGCGGTGGTCTATGCCTGTGGAGCGTGTGCTGAATTCTCCCATTCTGTGTGAATCCAGATAGTGTGGGACCTGTCTCCATAGAAGCTCACATTCAGCTGCCATTACCTAATAGAATCTGAGTTTCACCCATCCTATGCCACTATTCGAGTCATTGAAAAACTGGAGTTTTGCTTAGGGCCGGAATTGGAGCTTGGCTGGATCCAGACTTGGCCCTCGAGACTGATTTCCGTGGAGATCAATGCTTGTGGCAGACATCGCTGGTACTCTGGTAGTCACGTTTGCCTCTTCCTCGCAGTGATGTCGTTAAACCCCCTTCCCTAGGCCCCTTCTGCATCATGGAATTCTGGTGAGTGGGATGTGGGTGGAGATGATATGCACAATTTCTAGTTACGGCTGGCGGACATCTTCCACAGGAAGTTTTCCTTTCTAGCCTCTCTAGGCCTTGAAGGTCAAACATTGAGGATGGCGGCATCTTAAGAGAGAAAGGTTTATGTAGAAGAAGGACTGCATGAGGGTAAAAGCCTCTTGTGTTGGGATGGGGACAAGCAGGCATGCTGGTTGGACCACTGAGATGGGAGGACTGTCTACTGCAGTAACTCATCTGTCCTGATTGATCCAGCAGTGGGGACCAGATGTGAAGTTCAGAACCACATAGGCACACAGCTGGCCAACTGGTTGCAGTTCTACAAACTCTAGTCAGCACACTTTGGTCTGTCCTTTCCAATAAGCATACATGGTGGTATTTCATAAAAATGCTTTGTAGCAGTCAAGAATAATTGTGTATATTAATTTTCCATGATACACTGTGTGACTTGCTCTGACTTATTGATAAAACAGATGTCAACTGAGTTTGGTTTTGTGTGTGGTGAATCCATGATGGTTCTCAATGCATTTTCCTTCATCTTCCCTTGCCTCCTTGCCCTCCCATCCCTTCTCTCTTTTCCCTCCCTCTCCCTTCCCCTCCCTCCCTTCCCTTTCTCCCTGTTTCTCCCTTTCTCTCTCTTCTTTCCTTTCTCTTTCTTCCTTCTCCTGCTTTTAATTTCTTTTGCGAGGAGTTAAAAAAAATCTTTCTTAATATTCCATTTAATTTTCTTTCTAGCTAACATCCTCAACTTCTTGGTTCTACAACTCAAAAAGCTGCATTTCTCTTTCTTTTGACCTATTTTACTGAAAGTAGCTTCTATGAATGTAGAAAAGGTTTATACTTCCACCCCTTCATAGAAAATGCCAGAACCTTTTGACAGTTAAATTCTAAATTCTGCAGGTACATTCGTTCATTTTATCCCCATCACAAATCTATCAGGCTGGTAATTCATTATCCCCATCGTACAGCTGAAAACACTGACATGCAGAGAAACGGAGTCATGCTTCCAGAGGTTCCCAGGGTAGAAGTTGTAATGCCAGCACTCTGCCCTCCAAGTCCCAGGGCCAACTATTACAGTCTACAGTGTTAGCTGCTGATGTCTAAGCCAAGTGTAGTTTCCTTTAATGTTTTGCTTCCTTTCTCTAATATCTCATATCTACTTGACCATCCATAGCAGAGTTCTGGTGAGGGCAGAATCCCACAGCCTGTGAACAGACCAGCCAAGGTACTCCAAGTCACTGGGTATTGTGAGCCAAGTCCGTGTGCTAACAAGGAGGAAGAAGATGCCTCTGGCTATGCTGCCTCGGCTCAGTCCCAGCCTCCGTGCTGCCTCGGCTCAGTCCCAGCCTCCGTGCAGTCCCACCACAGCCATGTTCTTAGGAACACCCACTCACTCGATACCTGGTAACTTGCCTTGGAGCACTTGGGGGGCAAAGGAGAGGGAACACGCCTGCAATGTAATTAACACTATAACAACTTGTTTCCCCCTTGGAGAATTACACCATTAGCTGCTTCAATTGTGCATGAAATATAAATTACATTACTCGGAGGCATCATGTCGGAGCAGACGGGATGCTAAGTGATGAGGCTTGCCGCGGTGCATCCCACTCCCCAGCCAGCAGGTCAGAAGGCACACAGGGGCCCCCGTGGCCAAAAGCCAGGAGATCTGCCCTTGAGCTGCTTGGCTGTTTCAGCATGGACAATCTTTCCTGGGTGGTCTGGGAAGTGCAAGTCCTGGGTGCCTCAGCTCCAGCACTTTGTCCTCTTTGTCAAAGACTTTGGGGGCTTGGGCTTTCCTTCTCTCATCCTCAGCTCCCCCACAACAGTAGAAAAACAATGGGTACTTCCTTTCTTGCTGATGGGTGTGTGTGCTTGTGTGCATATACTCAGGCATGCTTGTACATGTGCGTGTGTGCCATTGTGTCTATGTGCTCACACACAGTTTGGAAGGAAGGCACGAGAACCAGTTTAGAGTCTTAACAATCTGTCTGGTTCACAGAAGTCAGAAGACAAATCCACTCAAAAAGGGAAGAAGGTAATCCTTCACCAGTTGCATCCAAACTGGTCCCCAGCATTCATTCATCCATCAGTTCATTGATCAACCAGATCCGGATCCATGCCATTCACTCTCTGCTTTGTTTCCATGCCAGCTGTCTGGACAGGTGCCTGACTGCCTTGAGTCTTCCACTCTGGTATCATCAGGACTGACTTCAGAGGGTGCTGACAAGTGCAAGACATGGTTTTGGTCAAACATGCCTCTTGCAGCCTGCTGAGGGAACTTTCCAAATCCTGCTGCAGTGAGAAAGCATCCTTGCTCTGGGACAAGGGATGAGGGCTGGTTTGCCCCTGTTTCCATTTGGAGAGAGGGAAGTGCCATTGGGTACACTGAGGAATGAAAACACCATTGTGCCTTTTTAGAACTTTTAAAATCTATCTGGCTTGTTTCTACTTGAGAGAGAAAGAGAGAGAGAGAGAGAGAGAGTGTGTTCTTCTATCCACTAGTTCACTACCCGAATGTCCACAATAGCCAAGGCTGTGAGTCTGAAGCCAGGAGCCCTGAACTCAGTCTGGATCTCCCATGTGGGGAGCAAGGATCCAATGACTATAGATTAGCAGAGAGCTGAATGACAAGAGGAGTAGCTGGGACTTGAACCCAGGCACTCTGATGGAGAATGCAGACATCATAAACAGTGATTTCCCTGTTGTGTCCCACACCCATGCCCACTGTGTCTTCTGTGAAGCCACCACACCCCTGACTCCGTGATCCTGTGCCTCTCCTGCTAGAACCCTGGGTCTGATCTCACGGGAATGCTGGGAGGGGCTGCCCCCAAGGGCCATTAGCAGCTGCTGGGAAGGCTCAGGCCAGCCCTTCTCACCAGAGACCCCTGTTCGGGCAGGAAGTTTGGAAACTGCGCGTGAAGCTGCAGGAGAAATTTGGGAAAATATCGTGCAATTACCCTAATGACAGCTGTACAAATCACATAGCCACCCTTCACATCCCCCGCCGCTCAGCTGAGCCAAAAACAGGAAGAGCCAAAACCCACATATGGATTCAGGGAGACCTTTGGAAGCTGTCCCCAAGGAGGGGCCTGGGGGGAGGGGGGAGATGAGGAAGGAGGGGAAAGAAGGACGCACAGCATCCAGGGGCTCTGGAGGGGCTCCCCTTCTAGGCAGCCCCCTCTGGTGTAAGCTCTGACTGGACCCATCCCCAGTCATTCCTCCTGGTCACTTGCTCTCTGCCCAGCTGCTGCCTCCAGCTTCTGCAATCTCACAGCCCATCCCCCAGTTCAGTCCAGGAATGTCTTTGAACAGGGCATGCAGGCTAGGGTGACAGCTGTCAGCTGTTATTGTCCTGGCTTGGGAAACCTCGTCCATTCTGCAGGTCCAAATATTTTCTTGGACTTTGATCAAGACGCATGCTGCGCCGGACTGCCTTCTTTCCTTGTCGAGCAGTCCCAGGCTCCCTCCCACACCCAGATCATAGCCATGACAAGCACTGGCTGGGACAGGGAGGTGCTTCTGTCCCAGCTGTTTCCCACTGGCTACGCCATTCTTTTAGGCACATGAGGTGGTGAGTCACCCACCTGCAGTTCAGTGGGCAAGGCTTGTTCTTCAACTGTCTGACTGCTCAGGCAAAGACTCCAGGGAAGTGAGAGCAGCTCCATTTTACAGATTGGGAAACTGAGATCTGAGAGACACAGAGGCAACTAACAGGGATTAGGCTTTTTTTTAGGGGGGTATGCTTGTGTCAGGTCCTGGGCTAGGCACTGGCAATACACCTGGGAGTAAATTGCCACCTGTACCTTCTTAGACCAGGGCAGGTGGGGTATTCAGATTTGCTTGCTTTGTGAATTGGAGACAAGAGCCAAAGTGACAGGAAAGTAGGCTCATGGGGACCCCACTGGGGGGGTGCTCTGAGGGGGGTCCCAAACAACTTACCGAACAGGGAAGATGAGAGTAGGAAGGGTCGTTCTGAGTATCGCCCAGGAAGGGCTGTTTGTTGGCATAGATGACACCTGGCAGGACATTAGAGGCTGTGTGTTCCTAGTGAGGGATCTGAAAGGAGGAATGATTTTCTCAAGGTCAAGGCGACTCCTAATAGAATTCTTAGCAACAATAGCTGATATTGGTTTGAAAGGTTATCTCCACCTCAGCAGGCCTGGTGTCAGACTCCTTAGCCACGCTATCTCCGCAGCTGGGCAGGTTCCTGGCAGGCTGCAGCTCTCTGCCCCACTCGCCCAGCTCTGCAGCCTTGGGCAAGTCAGCAAGCTCCCTGGGTGCCTCCAGCTGTGCCTGCAGAATGGGTGTAGGAGCAGCTCCGACCTCCAGTGGCATGTGGTGAGGATTAGTGAGTGAATGCACATGTGGAAAGCATCAGTGTTCTGCTCCTCCGCCACCCCCCTCCACCCAGCTTCACATCACCACCACCTGGGAGCTCATTCAAAACGCAGGATCTCAGGCCCGGGCCCCAGCCCTGCTGAATGGCACTCTGCATATTTACAATATTTACAAGACCCCCAGGGATTCCTTTGCACTGCTCACCCCGCCTGCCAAACAGTAAGTGCTCTCTAACTGTTGGCTGCCATTGCGTTATTTATTATCCCATCCAAGCCGGAAGCACACCCCCTGGGCAGGAAACCACCACTCAGGGAAGGTAAGAAGTCGGGCCAGGGTTCCCACAGCCAGGAGGAGGGCAAGAGTCCAGGGCAGAAAGAGTGGGCAGCCAGCCTGGTGTGCCCCCCTGGGGCTCAAATCCAGTTGGGCCTGGGAAGTCAGCCCTGTAGGGGACAGGGAGGGGCAGGGAAGTCCTGGCTATTAAAAGGGTACTTCCGCAGTACAAGCTGCATTTTAAAATGGTACTGAAACCATTTTAAACTTCAGTTCAAAGTCCAACACACTGGCGTTTCTCATTGCTCTCTGTTACCACTAATTCCAGGATTTTTCAGCACCCCTAATAATCCTTTTCCCCCTCAGCCCTGGGCGACTACCATCTGCTTTTGGTTTATAGATTTGCCTGTCTTGGACATTTGACGCAAATGGGATCACATTCTTTGTTGCCTTATGTGTCACTTAACGAAAAGTTTTGGAGGGCCATCCGTACTGTGGCGTGTGTCAGAATTCCCTTCCTTTTTATGGCTAAATACTATTCCATAGCATGGTAGACCTCAGCTTGCTCTTCTATTCCTCTGTGGGTCAACATTTGTGGCATTCTGGCTTTGGTGGTTTGAATGGTGCTACTAGGAACACTCATGAACGAGCCACTGTACAGCTCCCTGCTTTCAATGTGGATGAGGAGAGGTATAGGCCTAGAGGTATAGATCATGATCATTGTATATTTCGCTGGTTGAGCAGCACATGTTTGTAAGTCCCCTTTGTGTCAGCACCCAAAAGACCTCTTCTTATGCAGGATGGAGCAGCATCAAAACCTTGTTCTTTTGGAACCCAGGTGTAGGAGCTGAGTGGGAGCTGCCTCAGGCTGGAGAGCCTCCACTTGGCCTCTCCCTGCTTGCCCTGCACACTCCTTTTGGGACTTAACCCCTAGGTGAGCGAGCCAGCTTCAGAGAACCCTGCTAGGAAATCAATGAGCTGGGGTGCCTGGGAGAGTGGTAAAGAAACCAAGTGGACGGAGGGCACTCACATGGATTGGAGAGCTGGAGTGTAGGACTGCTGCATCAATGAGTTATGGGATGGGGTGGGGGTGGGGCAGGAGAGGGTGCATTCCCAATGGGCGCTTCAGCTGAGCAGCCCCATGGCCCGAGCCAGTTGAAGCAGGGGAGTAGGGGGTGAGGGATGGCAAGTCACCGCTCAGATTCCCCTGAGTCAGTCGCAGTGGCCTGCGACCCCCTGAGCAAGATGCCCAGGTGAAGGCTCTTAGCAGCGAAACAGAAGGGTGGGTCCGGAGGTCCCCCTCCCGACTGCAGTGGGCTGAATGAGCCCAGGGGCCGGGGCCATCTCCCTCATCCAGCACTGGATGGGCAGGTTTGGCTTTGTGATTTTTCTACAGTGAAAGCCCAGAGAGGGGAAGATGGGGAAGGAGGAGGAGAGCGCTTTGCCTGGAGCAAATAATGAGCTGCGGGGCCACCAGGGAGGACAGGGGGTGGCGGCCGGGCAGGCAGACACTGCTGCCGAGGTGGCTGCCTCCTGAACTTGAGGAGACTGGCGGGTTTAGAGGTCCGCGAAGCCTAACTCTGAATAATGTTCCCACTCCTCAGCTTGGCGGTGCAGGCTGGGTTTCGCTCTCCGCTGTAAACACTCCAGCTTTCACCTCCAGGAAAGCACTGAACCCCAAACTGGGGCCCTTATCTGCCCGCCCCTCCCACCAACCTGTCCCTGTTCCCATGGAAACTATCTCCGGGGTAAGGTGATCTCTCTCTACTTGCAACCTCCCAGCTTTCAGCACCAATCAATCAAACCTCGCCCCCCCCACCCCATCTCCAAGGGGGAGGTCCTAGGGGAGAGTAAGGAAGGAGAGAAATTAAACACAGGAAAAAGAACAACAACAGTAATGAAAACTGAACAAAGAGAGGGGTGATGGAATTCTGGCCGGAGATCAATTCCTTTTGTCCCTCCAGCAGCCACACCCTTCCTGTGTTTAACTCCCTGGTGGATGTAGGGGCTCTGGCTTGGGGTTTTCCCCAAGCTCCAGGCTGGACCCAGGGCAGGATTCCTGGCCCCAGACAAGGCCTTCTGAGGATTTGCCTTCCAACTGTCCGGGCCCCCTCCTCTGCAGGAAGGTCACGGGAATGACAAATCAGCCTGGTCATGGGTAATTAGAACCGGGCTGGAGCTCACCTGCCAGAGTGAGCAAGGTCACCACTGGGTTGACCATTGAGGATTGATTTCCTCTGGCAGACTGTAGTTTGCACAAATGGCTAAAACAATGGTTTCTGCCCGCATGCTCTTCAGGAAATTTGTCCAGTGGTGTTTGTGGCCCCCTCCTGCAGAACCTGGCCACAGAACTTCATGCTGTCTTTGTTAAACATGAACTGTGCAGAGGATGCTGGGGGGACCTTGGAGGTTGGGGCAGGCCACACTGCTCGGGGCCTGGCTCTCAGTCAGGCCAGCATCCAGGCAGCCAAGTCCCCATGCCGTGAGGAAGCCCAGGCTACATTGTGTGTGTGTTGGTGGGCATGTTCTGGATAACAGCCCACTTAGAAGATGACTCTGGCATTAGCCACTGTCTGGCCAGCAGCACAGAGAGGTTCGCCCAGCTGTACCCAGTTATTCCATTCCTCAGAATTTCAGCTGATCATCCTAATGATGGGCTGCTGTTGTAGCACAGTGCATGAAGCTGCCCCTATGACGCCCACATCCTATATGCTTGCCAATTGAGTCCTGGCTCTTTGACTTCCTCTGCAGCTCCCTGTTCATATGATTGGGGAAATTTCAGAAGGTCACCCAATTCTTGGACCCCTGCCAGTCAAGCGCGAGACCCAGAGAAAGCTTCTGGCTCCTGGCTTTGGATAGCTCAGCCCTAGCCATTGCAGCCCTTTGGGGAGTGAAGCAGCAGAGGTGACAATGATGTGCCCTAAAGAAGGTGGATGACCTGTTCCCTTGGGCACTTGTCTTACCTGTTTACCCATGAATAACAGTGTCACTCGTGCCAGCTGGTCACAGGCAGATAGTGCCAAAGCCAGTGTGTTTCACCCCCAGCCCCCGAGCCTCCACCCGTGTCTGTTCTCCCTGGACCTCCTTATGATGTCCTGTTCCATTCTCCTTCCTGACCAGTTGTCACACTTCTTCCTGTTCACAAACTTTTACAAAGTTGTTGATATCCATGGTTCTCATACTTCAGCCTGGATCAGAATCACCTGCGAGGATTGCTTATACTAGCTTCTTGGACTCCAGCCTGCGAATTTCTGATCTCATGGGCCTGGAGTGTGGCCCAAGAATTTGTGGCCAGAGGATGCTGATGCTGGTGGTGTGTGCAGCACACATTCGGCAGCGACCGTAAACATCCTTCCCTCCATTCTCCATTCTCCTCTGTTTCCTTTCCGGCATATCATCGGGATCTTTCCCTAGTCTGCAAGGTTCCTGCGAACATCACCGATGCTTTTGTAAACATGAAAATCAATGGCTTCTTGCTCATCCTTAAGCTCTTTCGATGTCTCGGCATCATTAAATGCCGTTGATGGTTCTTTCCTTCCTATTGCTTCTTCCTCCTTTGCCACTTGTTACACATCTCTGGCTGTGAATCTGTCTTACTGAACTGTCTCTCTCCCATGCTTAGCTCTCAATGGTTGATATTCTTCAGTGTCTCTTCTTGATCTTATTTTTTTCTTTTTATTTTCTGATTCTATTTCTTTCTCCTTTTGTCACTTACCAATGTCTTCCAAATTCCTTTTCTTTTTAAACGTTTATTCATCTTTATTGGAAAGTCAGATATACAGAGAGGAGGAGAGACAGAGAAGATCATCTTCTTTCTGATGATTCACTCCCTAAGCGGCCGCAACAGCTGGAGCTGAGCCAATCCAAAGCCAGGAGCCAGGAACTTCTCCCACGTCTCCCACACGGGTGCAGGGTCCCAAGGCTTTGGGCCATCCTCCACTGCTTTCCCAGGCCATAAGCAGGGAGCTGGATGGGAAGCAGGGCAGCCGGGGTTAGAACTGGCACCCATATGGGATTCCAGGCATGCAAGCTGAGGAGTTTAACCACTATGCTATTGCGCTGGGCCCTCCGAATTCCTTTTCAAGTCTTCCCCTTTTCTTCCTTTCACTCTTATTTGGATTCTTAGTAACTCTTGCCTCACCCATTATCATGGCTTCCTAAATCCTTGCCTCCCCACTGGCCCGTTGCCTTTCCATCCTGTGTGTTTACACTGTTATCAGTCAGATTTCTGCCACAGAGATCAGATCACTTAATCCCATGAATAAAACATTTTGGTGGCTTTCTGCTACTATAGTAGACACTAGCAGCATCATACTCTGCGGTCTTTTTTGTCCTCTGCGTGCACTCTGGCTCTCAGTGTGACTTCACTGCTGACAGCCAGTGTCCTTTTGCTAAGGGATTGCTCTCAGGATGCTAGAGCCACCTGACCAGCATTGTGGAGGCATGCACAGCCCCAAGTGCCTGTGGCAGCTCCGAATGATGGGCTCACAGGTAGAAGGCCCTAAGTCCTCTGACTCCCTGGATCGAATCTGGCTAACTCAGAGATGGCCCTTACATTGTGTCCAGATTTCTCCTGCAAGATGGGGTGAAAGTTGTCCTCTGTGAGTTCTCATTTGGTATGGTTCTTTGGCTCTTCATTTTTGCCCGCCCTTCCTCTCTTTTCTAGCCTTTTCTGGTAATAGTTCCTAATGTATACTATTTTTTAAAATGCTTATTTAGTTGAAAGATAGAGCTGGAGAGCGAGAGAGCGGGAGAGAGAGAGCTGCAACAGCTAGAGCTTGGGGTCAAGCCAAAGCCAGGAGCTGGAAACTGTTGCTTCCCATGGTGGGCATTAGTAGAAAGCTGGTTTGGAAGAAAGAATGGACTCAAATCAGGAATGTGGGGTTCCTAAGCAGTGACTTAACCATTATGCCACAACACTCATCCCAATAAAATTCATTCTACAACAATCCTTGGCTGTTTCTAGGGGATCTTGTTCTAAGACAAGCACTTATAGGATAAAAAGAAAGCCCCTTAACCTGGAAGTCAAGGCCTTTTGAGATCTGGTTGTAACATTTCCGGATTAATCTCTCTCGAATCCTACCCAATACCACAGCCACACAAAGGGCTTGAGTTCCCAGAAAATGCTACATGTTTCCAAACTCCTGCAGCTTAGATATTGCCTTTCTTCTTTGGGAAAGTCACACCAGCTCCTTCTTGAAGGCACAATAAGTACGTGAGGACTTCTGAAGTTTCTCTTCAGGTCCTACGGCCTGCGGTCTCTTTGTGCTTGTATTTTGCATTTTGCCCTTGTATAGTACTAGAATCTTTCATAAAGTTGATGGAAACCCAAATTGAGATAAGTTTATTTTGGCACAAAAACAATTTGAAATCAATGCATAGATTTTCTTTCTTTTTGGGAGAAGTGGGGCAGGGGCTGAATTTTTGAAACTCTATCAGAATTATCGAGACATATTGAAGCCTTAGACATGCAGAAGTCTAGTTCCCACAGTGAGTGTGAGCTCCCTTATATGTATTCATACTTTGTATGAATGTTGGTATTCTTAGGAAGATTACTCCTTAGCAGGTGCTTTTCATGGGTTGAGTTGTGTCCTGCCCAGAAAATATTTGCTGAAGTCCCAACTCCAAGTACCCCAGATGGTGACACTATTTGGAAATAGGGCCTTTGCAAATGTCATCAAGTTTAGATGACATCATAAACTGGGCTCTATTCGAATGTGACTGAAAGGTTACATGGACACTAAGAGATGCTGTACTCCAAGGAACCCCAAAGACAGCCAATAAAACACCAAAAGCTAGGGGAGGGAAAGAGAATGGGTTCTCTCGAACAACCCTCTGAAGGTACCAACTGTGCCGACACCTTGACTTTGGACTTCAGACTTGAGATGATATATTTCTGTTCTCCAGAGCCATTAGGTTGCTGGTATTGTGTTGCAGCAGCCCCAGACAATGAACACAATCTCTCAATAAATGCCTGTTTGATGAATGCATTTGATGAATGAATGATTCTGATGTAACAACTTAACTTTGCACCTCCCACATGCCAGGCACTCTTTTGAACCCTACATAAATACTAACTCCCTGCATTCTCACAACACCACTCAGAGGCCTGTGCTGTGACAACTTCACAGAGAAGGAAGTTAGGATCCAGAGAGGTTCAGCAACTTGCCCAAGGTTGCTCAGCAACCGATAGAGCCAGGACTTAAAGGGCACGCTCGCTGTCTACAGAGTCTGAAAGCTTCCTCACGTGGCTCTGCTCGATTCAGATCATTCTCATGGCAGCAATTACATGAGAAGGTCTCAGGACAGATAGCAGGGGACAGAGACTGACATGCAGGAGGTGAACTGCCCACGTGCATAGCATGGAGATGGGGCAGCTGGAAATCCGCCACCTTTTTTTTCCTCCCCAATTCCAAATCTAGTTCCCTCTCTACCAAGCCTAAGACAAGGGCCTTGAGAGCATCTCATGATAAATACCCATATTTGAGAGTCATTGCTACGGGCCTGGGGAGCAGCCAGTAGAAACGGGGCAAATAGTTGTTGTCAGGGAGACCTGGCTGCTGGGGGCGGTGCAGAGGGGGGTGGGGAGGAGGATGTACGGGGCCGGTTCTGGCCTCACAGTGCTCGTGTAAATTTTCATTCTCCCTGAGTGTAACTTCCATGAGTGATGGCCGGAGGTAGAATTGCTTGGGCTTTAGATTTGTGGACCTGATGCCCATAAACCAAATTTTCATATAGAATACATGTCTGAGGAGAAGCGGGCATGTTTTAATCTCATGAATTACGGCGCTGCCTCCCTCTACACCTTCCGAGGAGTGAAGAGGTTACTGTGGTGAAGGAAAAAAAAAACCCTGCCCGGTGCCTCTCCGCTCCCTTCGCCACTTCTTCCTCAGAGGCCAGCTTTTATTTACTCGGGAAGGAAGGAGGGAGGAGGTTCTAATCGCTTCTTAAGGGCCCTTGCTGCCTCAGAGTGGTAAGAACCGAAGAGTTGTGTGCGTGCAATTTTGGCCTCTTAAGCTGTGATGCCCGGTAGCTGTTGACAGCTGAGTGGCTCAACAATGGCATCGCTTGCAAAGAATGATGGGTGGTGGTAGAATTAGGGAAGGAGGGTGTGTGTGTGTGCGTGCGCTCATGTATGCTTCTTCACAATCAGTGGACTCTACGTACCAAGTCGTTTAAATTCTAGGTTACTTTGGCGATGGACACAGTGTGAAGAAAGAAGGTACATTAGTCAGAAAGCTTCTAGAACAATGAGGCTAGGCTGAGGTGGATGCTGGGGTTGTGTTGGCCAACCACGTGCACAAATCCCAATCAAACATTGCGCCAGGAGGGGGCGCTGTAGAGTACCAATGGGTGTAAACTGGCAGGTGCTGTTAAGAGGTGGAATGAATGGTGGGTCTAGAACTGGGTGGGAACTGAGAAGCACAGGCTCTGCAAGGTGCTTGCACAGCGATGCTAGAGGACCCAGCAAGGGTCCAAGCACCAGAAGATTGAAACAGGGAGCAGGCAGCTGGGCATCTAGGAGCAGTTTTTGTCTATAACGGAAGACAGGGAAAACTGGAGAACGCAGAACAATCAGAGGCATTCACTGTGGGAGGATTTTTGTTAGCAGAACTTTGCAAGTGGTGTTATGCCAGGTACTCACAATGCCTTAGCCCTTCATCTGCCTCCCATCATGCCATCATCGTGTGATTTTGCCCTCCCCTTAGCCGTTCCTTCTCAGTGTCCTTTGTACTTCTCACCCCCTCACTGTGCCTTGGGACTCACTTGGGTGCCCCTTCGCTTGCCTGCCCATGGCTTTCTTGTAGGTTACCCCCGTAGTCTCGTGGGGTGAGGACCATCTCTACACTGAGACCCTCCTGCTCCAGATCTGTAGTGCACTGCCCCAACTCCCCCCACCCCCAGCTGCTGCTCGGCTCATTCACTCCCCTAAAAGGCCACAATTGTCTGAGGCTGGGCTGGGCTGGGCTGAAGCCAGGAGCCTGGTGCTTCTTCCAGGCCTCCCATCAGGATGCAGGGACCCAAGCACTTGAGTCATTCTCTGTTGCCTTCCCAGGCCATAAGCAGGGAGCTGATTTGGAAGTGGAGCAACTAGGACATGAACTAGTGCCCATATGGAATGTTGGCAGGGCAGGCAGAGACTTAGCCTTTTATGTCATGGTGTCAGCCTCCATGATTCTTTGATCTTACTAATATATTTCTCTCTCTTTCCCCTCCCTCTTTGCCATTGGGCCTTTGGAAGATGATTATGCTTAAATGACATCATGAGAGTGAGGCTCCCATGATGACATTCAAGTCATTACAAGAAGACGAACAGACTGTAGCTCCCTACACCATGTGAGGACACAGAAAGGTTGTATCTGTCTGCTAGCTAGCCAGAGAGACTTGACCGAGAACCCATTTGTGCCACTTTGATCTTGGACTTCAAGTTTCCAAAACTTGAGAACTAAATGTCTAATCTTTTCAACCCACCCTGGCAGGACAGTTTCATTTTTTAAATTTTTTGAAAAAGATTTATTTTTCTTGGAAAGGCAGATTGACAGAAGAAATTAGAGAGAAAGATCTTCCACCCTCTGGTTCACTCCCCAAATGGCTGCAATAGCCAGAGCTGAGCTGATTGGAAGCCAGGACTTTATTCCAGGTCTCACACATGGGTGCAGGGTCCCAAGACTTTGTGCCATCCTCGACTGCTTTCCCAAGCCACAAACAGAGAGCTGGATGGGAAGTGGGGTAGCTGGGATACAACTGGTGCCTATAAGTGATGCTGACTCTTGCAAGGCGAGGATTTAGCCACTGAGCCATTGTGCTGGGTTGGAAGGACAGTTTGAAAAGTGCATTCTGCACAACAATGTGGGCAAATGGAATGTCGCTTCCCGACCCCCCAGGGACAAGCTCCTCCTTTATAGCCTTTTTATTGACTTCCTAGTTTCTCCTCCTCACTTCTCTTATCCTTCTCTGGGTTTACTGAGCCCACCTCCAAATAACATCATGTGCATCAAAGTTCCCTGTCAGAGTTATCTTCTAGGGGTACCTAAACTGATACAGAAGGGGACCAGATATCTTTGGTGTTACTAAGAGACGTCTGTGTCCCTGGAGAACAACTGACTGGCCCTTTGCTCAGATGAGTTCAGGACACCCAATTACATGTGAATTTTATACAGATATTTTAATGATAAAATGTATTTATTTGAAAAGCAGAGATAGAGATAGAGAGAGAGAGAGAATGAGAATGAATGAGAATCTCCACATGCCAAATACCTACCATAGTTAAGGTTGGGCTGGTTGAAGCCAGGATCCTGGAAATCCACCTATGTCTTGCATATAGGTGGCAGAGACCCAAGTACTTGGGCTGTCAGCTGCTGCCTCCCAGGGTGCATGTTAGCAAGAAGCCAGAACAAGAATGGATCTAGGACTTGAATTCAAGCACTCTGATATGGAACGCAGGTGCCCCGACTAGTGTCATAACTCTGATGCCCAGCACTTTCTCCCAGGTATGCTTCACATATAAGTGTGTTCTCTATGCACCGGGATCCCATATGGGTACCGGTTCTAAATCCGGCCAACCAGCTTCCCATCCAGCTCCCTGCCTGTGGCCTGGGACAGCAGTCAAGGATGGCCCAAAGCCTTGCGACTCTGCACCCGCGTGGGAGACCCGGAAGGGGCTCCTGGCACCTGGCTTCTGATTGGCTCAGCTCCAGCCATTGGGGCCACTTGGGGAGTGAACTATCAGAGGGAAGATCGTCCTCTCTCTCTCCTTCTCTCTGTATATCTGATTTTCCAAATTAAAAAAAAAATAAATAAATCTTAAAAAAAATAAGTGTGTTCTCTATAATACCAGGAGCACACTGATGATTTTAAAAAAAACACCATTGTTTATCTGAGATTCAAATTTAAGGGGCATCCTGTGTTTGGTCTGGCAAGCTGAATCATGGCTGGAAATAAGAGTGCACTAATAAGGATATAGGAAGTAGTTACAAAGGTCTGGCTTATGTACGACTTCTCTGGACACAGCAGAACTGTTTGTGAACATTAGCCTTTAGTCTACCTGATATGGAAATGGCTTGCATTCCATTGTCCCCTTATCAGATTGAAGAGGGGGACTGGGTACAATGACAGTGAGGGAGAAATGCCATGTAAGGAGGTGAAGGGGACAAGTCAGCTCTGTGCCCTGGGTCAAAAACTCTACTGGCCTTTGAGGCAGGTGGTAATGGCAAGGATAGTGATAATGATGATGGCGGCTGCAACCTGGACAGAAGTCCTTGGGTAGGCTCTGTGGGTCATCACAGAGCCAGTAGCTAGTAGTGCAAAATTTCAGCCCCACTCTTGTCGTTGGCTGCCACCTGTGTGACAAGGGTGAAATCATGCTGCTATTGATTACTTCCCAAGAGGGCCATGGACCCTGCTAGCTTGAGCACCTTAAGCTGGAGGTCTGAACCAAGTGGGTCTGGGACAGTGTGGGTGCTGGGTGCTCGAGGCACAGCATGGGTATTAACCCATTTGATACACTACCAACTCAATAAGATAGGTGGATTCCCATTTTGAACTGAGGCACACTGGCTCACTCAGGTGGGAGGTGGAAACATGGCCCCTGGACAGTGTGGCATGGAAGCTATGGCTCTTAGTAGCTGCAATGTACAGTTTAGAATAGATCTGGAGCCTGTCACATGGTACTTAGGAAGGATCCAACAAGAAGTCACTGTATCCATTCTGGATATGGCCATTCATTAATTAAAAAAATAATTCTAATCATTTGTTTGAAAGACAGTTTTATATATAGAGGCAGAGATTGTCCATTTGCTGGTTCACTCCTCCAGATGGCTGTGAAAGCCAAGACTGGACCAGGCAAAATCCAGGAGCTCAGAGCTGCTTCTTGGTCTTCCATGTGGATGCAGGGGATTAAGAACTTGAAACATCTTCTGCATTCCCAGGCTCATTTGCAGGTAGTGGAGCAGCCTTGACTTGTGCCTGTACCCATATGGGATGCTAATATTTCAGGCAGCAGCTTTACCTGCTATATCACGGCTCTGGCCCCGTGAACATTTTTTAAAGGTTTGTTCATTTATTCGAAAAGCAGGATGATAGAGACAGGCAGGTAGAGAGTAAGAGAGATCTTCTATCTGCTAGTTCACTCCCCAGACTGGGCCATACTGAAGGCAGGGGTCTGGAACTCCATCTAGGTCTCACATATAAGTGGCAGGGGTCAAGCACTTGAGCCATTTTCTATTGCTTTTCCAGGTGCGTTAGTGGGCAACTGGATCAGGAATAGCTGCGACTTGAACCAATGCTCACATGGGATGCTGATGCAGCCATCACTCTAGCATTACAACTATCTCCAGCTTCTCCTTGTTCTGGAAGGAGCAATCCCAAGCATGATGCTGACTGTACAGGGGCCAGGCTGGTCTGAGGACACCTTGGCAGCTCAACTAGACTCTTCAATTCCTCAAAGGCAGTCACCTTTGCCTGTAGCTGGCAGGCCCTGAGCCCATGGGGACAGCCAGGAAGAGCTAGCAGGTCCCCAGGAAAACAAGCCTGTGTAGGAAGAGGCGTGCGATGCCCCAGCTCCAAATGGAACCGCAGACTGAGCCGTTGTCAAGGCAATTGGCAGCTCTGTGTTCAGTGTTTTGGGGAGAACTGAGTTTAGATGCTAGGCAGGTTAGGTAAAACTCAGCCTGCCCAACAGTGTCTGTCCTACTCATTTGCAAGTGGTCAGAGTGAAGTTTAGATTTCAGGGTGGGGGTGGGAAGTCTGGAGTTGCCTGCTTTCTAGATACTCTCTGGCAGATACTGTTGGAGCCCTCCCTGTTCCCTCAGCGTGTCTAGGCTCGTTCCTGACTACAGTTTGGGCATCTCTTCAACGCATGGCTTTCTAGAAATTGTGCAGGGCTTCTCTGCCCTCAGCCTTTTCCCTGTAAGTGAAGGAACCCAACAAAACCCTGAACTGGTGACTGGCGTAAGTTGATACAGAAAGAGCCCAGCTCTGTGGATGTTAGGTGTGTATTGTGCACCTGTGCTACTCAAAGTGTGGTCCCTGAAACAGCAAGCAGCTGGGGAATATGTCTTAGTGGGTCAAGACTGAGTCCACCCGGGCAAAGGCAGAACTGCTGTAATGTTTAGATGGGATGTTTTCAAAAGCATCCAGCCTGAATGGATTGAGAACCCTGCCAGACACCTCAGGTCTTCCTGCAGCAACTTTGAGAACCACTGATTTTGTTTGCGCATCATGATTAAACCTCAGTGGTGCCGGGGACTGGATAACACATTCTTGGCTCCCTCCCTACCCCCCTCCCTTCCTAGTTTCCAGTAGGCTTCTGGGGCAACCGAAACTGCCACCCAGCTTTGTAGAAGGCTTCCCATGCTGCCAGCTGTTCTCCTGGGGCATGTCACTTTGCTCCCAAGGAGTTCAGTAGCCTAATTAGAAATGATAGTCATCTGCCCACCTCTGCAGGTCAGAAGGTCACTGCCCTTGGCACCCACATAGACTGGGCTGGGCCTCATGGGAGATGCGCTTTCAGGCCACAGGCAGCCAATATTCTGGACAGTAGTGCCGATCTCCCCAGTGTACCCCTATGCCCTGCCCCAGTCACTGCGCCACCAGCACGGGCTCTCCTGGAGGGGACAATGCAGCTTCCAGGTAGGGATCAGCCACCAGGAACAGCAGTCAGGAGAACCTGGTCTGTTTCTGCAGGCACTTCAGCATGCACGTGGAATGCTTTTGTTCAGATACAAAGTGCCTGGGCACCTCTTTTTATGCCTTGAATCATTTCCATGTGACTCAGGGCCTCCCTTGACTTGAAGGCTATTATCCCTGTGCTGGTTAGACCACGCTCTCTGTCTCTAGGCCTGCTCCTTGCTTGTTTACAGATTTCTCAATCAGCCTGCTCAGGCTGAAAGAGGCTCTCTCACCCACAAAAATCTTGTGATTTGAAATTCTCTCTCTCTCCAGTTTCTAAGACTCCCAGAACCCAGAAGTCAAGCCACGTGGATTTTCCTTTTCCATTTTGCCACATACATTACCTTCTTGGGGGTGCTTGTGCAGGCACTTTTGATGTCCCCACATGCCACTACTACTCAAATGCCTGTCTCGGATTGGCCCCACCTGGGCTCGAAGGATCAGGTGCATGAGCAGAGGTTCAGGCACTTGGAAATTAGTTGGATTCTGGGCTTGAGGGGTGCTGGCAGCCCTGCACATCCGTTTAGAATTTGCTCAGTGTGAATGTGAGTAAACCAGGTCAGGGAGTGTGGCAGCATCAGGGATGGGAGTTGTTTTAGTCTGGTCGCAGCATAAACGAGCCACAAGAAGGAAGCACTGCTGAGAGGCAGCTCAGGAGATGGGATGAAGTCAGACGCGTGCAAGCTCACTGCCTACGTTCCAGTGCTGGCTCTGTCAGTTGTAACCCGTGTGAATTGAGTATGTACCCCAGTTCTCGGAGCTTGCTTTCCCCCAACTGGTAAAGGGTGATAGTAACAGCAACCACCTTACTGAGTTGCCCTGAGGATTTCATAAGTTAGTGTGAGCAAAGTGCTCAGTGGCTCACAACATGAGCTATCCAGCTCCAGGCGGGGCAGCGCTAACCTGAAAATCCGGAATCCCACATGCTCCTAAGTCTGCTCCTTTCTGAGCCCCCAAACAGTGCTACAAGGGGAAGAGCCCACACCCAGCTTCATGCAATGGATAGGTCACAGCCGAAACACAAGCACTGACAGTATTGCATGAAATCACCGTCAGGCTGTGTATAGCAGGCGCATAATAGGCAACATAAATGAATGTTATGTTTAGACTCAGTTCTCATTCAGAGATATCTCATTAGGTATATATGTGGATATATCCAGATCTAAACAGACAAACAAAACACCTGATAGTTGAAACACTGCTGCCTGTAAGCATTCCAGATAAGACCTACTCAACCTGTATTACTGGTGCTACTATTATTCTGATATTATATAAAACTGATAGAAAATGGAGTGTTAAGTTGGATTCTGGTTATCAGAGAAGGCATCTTGGAGGAGGAAGCTTGACTAAGTATGGAAACATGGGCAGGAGGGCATACTGACAGCATTTTCCAAAGCTGGTGGTCAATGATATCTTCTTATCCACAAGGTTCTTTTACAAAATGACCTTGACCCTTCTCCCGTTGAAAGGTGGGTGCTGTGCCTTGGGATAGAGTGGCAGGGGGAACTGAGATTGCTTTAGTGAACAGAATGCAGGGGAAGTGATGCAGGGTGACTTCTGAGACTGGGCCATAGCAGGCCACGTAGCTTCTGCTTTATGTGCCCAATCCCATGCATGGGCTCGCACTCCCATGTCAATGGTGTGACTGTGCGCAGGGGCCATGCTGTGAGGAGGCCCCAGCTCTTTGGACTGCCTCCTAGTGTCCATCTAGTGATGCGTGAGTCCTTATAGTCAAGCTGCCAGACATGTGACTGGAGGATGCTTCAGATAACTACAGACCCCAGCCTTTGACTGTGAGCTATCCTGAGCCTTCCCAGACAAAGCTGCCAGCAATCTTAGAGCAGAGAAAAGCCTCCATTGATGTGCGCACCTAGAGATTCCCTCCCACAGCACCTCTGAACATAATACAGTAACTTATTTGAAACTACTTCCTTCTGGGGGTAATTTGACATCCAGCAAAGATGGTAAGGTGGGACCTTCATCCTGCCCTATGCACCTGTACCAACCCCCTCCCCTGCCCCATCCTAGCATCCTAGAGGGGCTCAATGTGATAGAAGGAAGACCATGACAATTCATGGAACCATCTGTGCAGATTGTAAAACACTCCCCTTTGAGCAATTCATTCTCTGACACAGAGAAACGTGCAAAGAATATTGTGATAAATAATAAGAAAGTCACACAAAATGAACTGAATGGCCTTGCAGACAGATACTTGGATTACCTACCTCTTTCAGGGAGACACAGAGAAAGATCATCCATCTGCTGGTTCACTTCACTCCCCCATATGGCTGCAAAAGCCCGAGCTGATCTGAAGCCAGAAGCCACGAGTTTCTTCCAGGTCTCACACAGGTGCAGGGTCCCAAGGCTTTGGGTCATCCTCTGCTGCTTTCCCAGGCTATAAACAGGGAGTTGGAAAGGAAGTGGGGCAGCCAGGACATGAGCCAGCACCCTCATGGTGCCATTTGGCACCAACTCTAACCATTTTGTATTTGAACCCAGCAATCTTGGCTCCTTTAGTGATATTGTCCAATTTAGCTGTCCAATTTTTGCTAAAAACCAAGCAGCTATCTATATCTTCAGCTTTTGTTAGTGTTGGTGATGGCAGAGAAATCAAAATGGAGAATGATATTGAAGTAATAGGGATTATCTGTACTTAGTTAGGACCTATTAAATCAGCACACATTAACTTGTGGCACACAGGTGCTATGGTTAGGGGGTGTTTTGATGTCTACCACTCAAAAAGGATCAGGTGCAGGAAGCTTGGTTCCCAACGTAGCAGTTTAGAGAGGTGGTAGAACCTTTCTAAGGTGGGACTTAGTTGGAGGTCATTAGGACAATGAAGGCTTCACCCTTGGAATGAATTAATGTAGTTCTCACAGGACCCTTGCTAGTTTTCGTGACAGCCGATTGTTACAAAGGGACAAACCTGGCCTCTGCGTTTCTCGGATCTCCACATGTGCCCTTGCCATCACATTGCCCTCACTCAAGCCGAACAAGTTGGGACACTGGATTTCACCCTGAGAAGCTCCCTAACTGTACACTCAGTAGACCCCTTTTTATCTTCAAAATTTCTCACTCAGTAGTTAGTAGTAACAGCAGCAAACAGAGGAGTGCAGTAGACATCTGCTTTAGCATCACTGGTGTTTGTGAGATGCCACCGTCTCAGGATGCTGGTCAACTGGTTTGAGGCAGAAGGGATATGAGGAAGAACTCTGTATTGTGAAGATGCTCATGTGCTTGCTGACCATGCAGGCATTGTCCTCACTTGTGTTCAGATTCTACTTCTCGAACTGATTTTTTTGCTTCCCACCCCCCGCATGTAGGGGGCTGGGTGCAGGCAACAAACAGATGATCCTTTTAAATAGACTGTGCTTGGAATAGAGACGGTTTAAAGGCTCCGATCAAGATGAATGAAGTCCTTACACTTGAACACCAGTGGGGAGCAATCTTCACCACCAGGCAAGAGAGGGTCTCGGACCTTGGAGAACCTTGAAGCTGCCTGGCCTTGCCCCTAGGAAGAGTTCCCTTATGATCTCTGAGTTGCTTTCTGCCAACAGCTCTTAGGGGATGCACAATGTGCCTCTTAGGGACATTGACCTAAACGCTCCTCAGTCTGTCTTGCTGCTGCCTTTTGGGGAGTTTTCCATCTCCGGGCAGCCTTGGAGGCCCTCCTCTTCAGGCAGGAAAAGGAGCCAATGAATAAATTCACATGAAGGTGCTGCAGAGTGATAACAGCTAATCCCTTCCAAGGGCAGTTGCTCATGGGGAAAAAATGATTTAGCTCAAAAGAAAGAAAAACTTTGGGAGGAACACCACACACTGGGGGCGGGGGGAGGGGTGGCCTGGAGTAGCAGTCACTTCTGGGCAAGGGTGCCCCAAACGTTCCCAGTCCAGCCCTCTCCTTTTACACGATTGTGATTTAGCCATTCCCCAAGAGGCTTGCTGCTGCTGCTGCTGTGGGAAGCTACATGAGGGAAGGCACATTCTTGGATGTGTTCTCAGCACGTGGCAGGGTGGTGATCTGCAGATATTTGTTGAATGAAAGAATGAATGAATGAAATGGATCCTAACGCCCCTGGGCTTCTGTCTCCAGTAACAAATTCTGGATGCCTCCCTTCCTCCCTCCTCTTCCTTTGTGGCTTGCCTAGGATGGAGCTGAAAAATGATGTTTCACACATTTCACGCTCATTATAGCCTCATCCCTCAGAGTGGGGCTCCCTGGTCATCCCAAAGACCTGGGGTGAATGTGATGGAAGGTGATGTAATGGGGAGCAGCACACGGAGCAGACAGCCCGAGTCGAGAAGCAGGCAGGAGTCTGTCTCTCCATGGGCAAGGAGAAAAACCAAATGTGTGAAAAGGAGAGCAACATCCAACACCTGTCCCCAGAAGACCTAAGACCAAGAAGACATGGGACAGCAGAAATGAGAGCCAGGCAAACAGAGCCCTCCAGGGCTCCCTGCTTCCCCTACCCCACCCCACCCCACCCACCTCCTGGCTGCAGATAACTAACTTCCCATTTATTTACCTTGCAGCTGATTATGTACTGGGTTAGGGCAGGCAGGGAGATTTTATTGACATTTGGTCTCCCTTCACACATTTTTGCGACAGCCAGGCGTCAGGGACCGAGCTGCAGGATATTAAAAGGATTTGGAAAAGTTATCAAGGAATGGGACATATTTATCAAAGCCACAGTGATATTAGAAAGCTGGACTGCTGCTACACCTGGGTCTGTTACTTGATTAAAAAAATAATAATGATTCATCCTCTGTCTGGCTCTTGCACCTGCGTGAATGCCGAGCGCTTGTGCAGGACCACCCTGGGTCAGGGATTTGCACATAAAGACCCTCTTTGGCTTGGGCAGAGAATGGTGGGTGATAGATGATACCAGGGACTGGAGGAGGCAGGGTGTACCTGCACCCATGCATATGCATGCATGGTCCAGTGGCAAGGCCAAACAGGAAGCTGTTACACAGATCTCCCCGGGGGGCCAGGTCAGCTTACACAACAGCTTGCAAATGTTCAAGGCATGCTCCGAACATGTACTCCCCAAAGAGGCCTCCATTCAAAGCTGGCTGAGCTACTGAAGAGCTGATGCACAGGGAGTGATGATGGAGGGTCCCTAACCTGCTTCCACCCCTGCGTTTCTGGTGAGTAGCAATTATGTAACACAGGAACTCTCCACTTGTGACACCAGCAAGTACGAATATACTAGAAGTCACCTCCATTTAGCTCTCCCCCAAATTTTTCTGCATGAATTATTCAGTGTATGACTGTTTCAATATGTCTGTCTTTAAAAAAATGCTAGATGAACTTGAAGCAGCAAGAGAATGTGCCTGCTTTGCAAAAACCATGGCCACCTGCATATTTATCTGAAGAGCAAAGCCTTTAACACATTCACTTGGGTGAAAAGACCATGAATGCGAGGGACTGTCCAAATGACCACCAGAATTCATGGGGTTAATCCAGGTTTTGCCAGTTGAGTCTGATCCATCAGGCCTGGCTATAAATCACTTATATCTCTGGGCAATAAAAAGCAAATATAAATTTTCAAAAAATTTAACCTTGCATGGTATATAAAGAGAATACATAATGTTCTCAGGCATAAATATGTCTCAAGACAAACTCATTGTGTATACCCAGAATACGTAATGGATATGACCAAGATATATTTTTCCCATAGTGAGAAAAAGCTAGAACTCTTACAGTAAACCGAGTGCTCTCTACAGTGTGTAGACTGGAGTTGTGCTTCTGCCTCTCAGTGCACTTTCGGAACGGCATAGGGTCCAGCTGAGTGAGATGAACCTGGTAGAAGATGGGAGACCTGGCTTTAGGGGACCTCTGCCAAATGTTGTTGGGCAAGAAGTGCCCCAGGAGCTTGGCAAACTGCAAATTCTGACTTGATAGGTGTGGCACAGGGTCTTGAATTAGACATTTCTGATGCTTTGGCAGGTGCCTGCTGTTCCTGCCACTTCTGCTGATCTGAGACCACACTTGCATTAGCAAGGTACTGGCATCCTTCGCAGCACTGTCTCTTACCCTCTTACCCTTGGTTGCTTGTTGCATCTGCTTGGAAAGCTTTCAAAAATGCCAGTGCTGACACCACTTCCTAGAACAACTGAATCATGATGATTATTGTGTCTGTGATCCAGACATTTTTAAAAAGCTCCTCAGGTAATTCCAAAATGCAGCACAAGTTGACTAAGAGCTAGTGGTAGACCTCCCCATGGCTACGCATACACTAGAATGGAGCCAGCTTTTGGGAGGTTTGTGACATTGTCATTCATTGTCATTCATGCTTGTGCTAATCCACTAACAGCATCAGGCGCAGGCCACTGACATGGTAGTCTGCACTGAGCAACAGTGTCCCAGAATCACAGTCCCTCCTTTTTTTTTAAAGATTTATTCATTTTATTACAGTCAGATATACACAGAGGAGGAGAGACAGAGAGGAAGATCTTCTGTCCGATGATTCACTCCCCAAGTGAGCCACAATGGGCCGGGAACCAGGAACCTCTTCCGGGTCTCCCACGCGGGTGCAGGGTCCCAATGCATTGGGCCGTTCTCTACTGCTTTCCCAGGCCACAAGCAGGGAGCTGGATGGGAAGTGGAGCTGCCGGGATTAGAACCGGCGCACATATGGGATTCCGGGGCTTTCAAGGAGAGGACTTTAGCTGCTAGGCCACACTGCCGGGCCCACAGTCCCTCCTTTAACAGGTGAAGATGCTGCACCTGATTGTCCAGGAACTAAATCCTGGTGTCTTCCATGAATGTCTATTGGGTAATGGGCTGACAAAGGTGGAGCTGTCTTTATTTTTCTTTGTAATGTGTCTTTACCAAAGGACAGTGAGTATTGCAAACACAGATGCCTACATGGGCCACACAAATCAGAAATCAGAGGCAGAAGTTTGCATATTTCAATACTCAAGTGTATTTTTTTTTCTTCCTGAAAGAATTATGTTCTTTAACCTTTTTCTTCAAACTCATGGCTGCCTGTTCCTTTATTCTCCTGCTTTTGATAAAAGCATTGTCACAAGAGAAATACTTATCTACTGTAAGAACAAAGTACTTGAAAAAGTTCATGGGAAATGAAATTAGAAGGGAAGTTTATTTTGGTTCCAAAAAACTGTTTGAAATTTATGTATACAAGAAGTCTTCAAAAAATTTATGGCAAACATCTATGAGCAGCAAGTGCAGTGGCTCAAAAGACTAATCCTCTACCTGCAAGTTCTGCCATCCCATATGGGCACTGATTCATGTGCAGGCTGCTCCACTTTCTATCCAGCTCCCTGTTTGTGGCCTAAGAAAGCAGTGGAAGATGACCCATGTCCTTGGGACCCTGTACCCACATAGGAGACATGGAGGAGGCTCCTTAGTCCTGGCTTCAGTTTGGCTTAGCTCAGGGTGTTACAGCCATTTGAGAAGTGAAGCAGAGGATGGAAGATCTTTGTCTCTCCTTTTCAATAAAATAAATAAATCTTTAAGAATACACATATAAAAACACTGCATGGGGATTTCAATTTTTTTCAGCAACATAAACTTATCTTTTAATTCCATTTTTCGTCCATGAACTTTCCAACATGAATTTACACACCAGGGCACCTGCAGGGGTGGAGTCAGGTGTATATGGGACCTGAGATTTGTTCAAATTGAAGGACCCTTTTTAAAGAATACGCTGTACTTCGACTTTTAGAAATTTACAAAAACATGCAACTGAAAAGATATTTCTGTTCACACCTGAGGAAATGGGACAAGGCCTGCGCAAGTAAGGAGAACCTGAGCTTTTGGCTCTATTAGCTTCATACGAAATCCACTTATGGTAAAAGTAAAAGACAAACAAAACAAAACAAAACACAGGTGACATTCAGGCTCACTGCCCTATGTACTCCAACCTAAACTTTACAGTACACACTAAACTGCAGCAATTCAATAGTTGGAGAAGTTTAATCCAGACAATTCCACAGAGCAAATGAGATCCCTTCTTTCGTGACCTTGAACTGGGTTAATAACCTTGAGTAACAGCCTCGTGGTCTAGACCCCTCAGTATTAAAAGCATAGCCCACAGGCCAGGAACACATCAGCAGGGGGGTTGATTAGATCTGCCCCATCTCAATCCCACCCTGGACCCCCCATATCCAGAATCTGTACCCCTTATGTGACAAGTGTGTATAGAAGGTGAAGGACTCTATCAATGAATCTTTGAATCTTTGATAACACACAATGTCAGGTGTTCTTGGAGCACCTCTTCACCAGGAACTGTGACAGGATAGTTCAATGGATTCAGCAAAAGACTTGCAGCAGTGATAAAAAGCACTTGGTTTTTCCTCGTATCCCCAATTTTCTTGCCCTATTTCCCCTACCCTCAGGAGACACATGCAGGGTGATTGCGGGGACGTGACATTGAGTTGAGATGGAAATCTATCTGTTGGACCGCAAACAGCTAGATGAGCGTGTGCACTGAATTCCAGAAACAGCTCAGCACAGCATGTGAGGTGGAATGGTGGTGAGTAGCCATCTTGCAGAGTTGATGAACACTAGCCAACAGCGGCTGAGCTTCAGGGGTGACTCTTGTGACAGTCATGGAGAATGATGCCTTACCTCGGAAACCCTAGATCTCTGCCCTGCCTCTCGGCTCATAGGCTACTCTTTGGTGTTTCATTTCACCGCCTTGAAACACAGAGTGGAGTGAGCATGGAAAAATCTGAGATCTGATGGCTGGGGTTTGCGTGTGCAGACTCGCAAGCTACTGGATTTGACTGAGTCTGTGGGTGAGCTTTGGTATATTTCTGTCTCCTTTGCTGTCATCTGGGTGTGATGAGAATGCAGCCCGGTCACACACACAGAGAAAGCCAGTTCTGTTGCAGATGTGAGCTGCTGCCTGGGTGACTGGCAGTGGATCAGTGTGGGGGGGGTTTGAGAAAGGGGGGCTTATCAATCATTTACAACTTAGTATAATTTAGATCTTACAGCAATCCGGGTGAGGGGAGAGGGATGAGGATAGAGGGGAGGGTTCTGGCATCAAGAAAATGGCCTCGTTATTGAGGGGTGCTGACCGGGAGGGTGGGATGTGAGGTGCCCCTGGCTTGGCTCATAGGAGGAAGAAACAAGAAGGTGAGGAATGCCCAGGGTTAAAAGCATTGTGGAAAGGCTAGGCTCTGGTGCCTGGACTCCTGGCTACATATATGTGTGTTGATCAAATTTGTGCCCTCTCATTAACCCTTTGTGTCTTTTTAAAAAGTGATTTATTTGTTTTTATTGGAAAGGCAGATTTACACAGAGAGAAGGAGAGACAGAGAGAAGGGTCTTCCATCTGCTGCTTCACTCCCCAACTGTCCACAATGACTGCAGCTGAGCCAATCTGAAGCCAGGAGCTTCTTCCGGTCTCACGTGAAGGTACAGGTTCCCAAGGCTTTGGATTATCCTCCACTGTTTCCCAGGCCACAAGCAGGGAGCTGAAAGGGAAGTAGAGCAGCCAGGATACAAACTGGGGCCCATATGTGATCCTGGCACATGCAAGGTGAGGACTTTAGTCACTAGGCTACTGTGCCAGGAACTTGTATCTTTTTTGTTCCTGATGTGGAACACCCCTACACTCTATTTTCCAAGCTGGGAGAAGCCATGGTCAGCACTTTTGCCCCAGCCCTGCCCACCCTTCCCTCTGCATTAAGTGGGATGGGCATGCCCGAGGCAGGATTGCAAGAGAAACAGAAAGGAGCCTGATCTTGTTTTTGGATGTTTCCATGTCCCGCTTTTGCTGTAACCTGGAGTAAATTAAATGCATGCTTGCGTGACATACACACATATACCCTTGGGTGCATAGATCTTATGTAGCAACACCCACTTGTCTCACTGCTGTCTCTGAGTGTTCTGTGTCCACCCACCCACGTGTATGTGATTTGTGCGGAAGATGCTGTCTCTTCCGAATTTGGGGGTCAATGTCACAAAATAGCTGCCTTTACAATGGGTCTGATCAATAGCCACCTGTGGTGTGAGGCTTTAGCTGGCTATAATGTCCTCCCTGGGCTGGAGCAGAGCTTGTCTTAGGCACTACCGTCAGTGTAGTTGCAGGCAAGTGGATTAAAAGGCAAGTTCACTTTGGTGCAAAACATTGGAAATCTATGCATAGTTCTTTCATAATATGCATTTTTATGAGCTTTTTGAAAGCCCCTTGTATTCACGGATTTCAAGGTTTGGGGCTAAAATAGACTTAATTTTTTTTCCATTTTTTATTACATTTTTGACAATCTTTGCATAGTTAATTAGGGCATAAAGGTTCAAGGGCTTCAGGAAAGTGGGTAAGACTATCATCTCTACACATTTTTGCCCTGTATCTAGGGTAAAGGGGGTTAAAGGGAAAAGCCCCACCTAGTCTCCCACCCACCAAGGTCCCCGATGTGGGGCATGCTCCGAGGGTCTTGCTCAAGTGTTTTTGATAGTTTAACAGTTATGAATTGCTGCCAATCTCGTCATTCCAAGCATGAAGAAATTGCTGCAGAATCCACTGGTTGACATAGTCCATCTTAGAGTCTCCGTTTGCCAAGGTATTCACTGCCAACATATGGCTGGGGTAGTTGATTGATTTGTTCTGTCTTCTGTCTTTTCATGGTTACAGATATGAGTCCTGCAGTTCAATTGAGGGGATCCCTAAAAAAACTTTGTCTAAGGTGAACCCAGATCAGGTTCTTGTGTGTACTTGCAAGTGCAGGGCCCAGTACAGTCCATTGCCTATTGGCTGGTGGTTGCAATTGCTGGGTTGGTTCTGTTTCCAACCCTGACTTCCACACAAACCACTGGGTGTTGCAGTCCAGCCTGATTCTCCCCAGTACACACTCGACCCTCACTTAAACCAGTGGGAGCAGGAGCCTAGTCGGAGTGACCCACAATAACCCCCACCAGGCCCACCCCCATCCTGGTTCCTGTGCTTGCCATTATGTGCAGCAGATTAGTCCAGTCTGTCCCACATCCCATTTAGTTCTCACACATGTCACTGGGCACTGAAGCCTAGTTCAACCCAACCAGCTCCACTATCCAGCCCGCACACATGCTGTTGGGCGCCCTTTTGTCTAGCCACTCCTGCCCCGCCCATGCTGGTTTTAATGCTCTCCATTGGGAGTGGTAACCCAAGAGGGAGGAGCACACTATTTCCCTTCTAGGCCACTCCCACTCCCGGATCCTGCACTCTCCATGTGGTTCTGCAGTTTAACTTGACAGAATTAGCCCCCAATGTCAGCTTGTGCCAGCTGATGCTGCGGCAAAGCCCAACCAACCCTCACCCACTCTATTTTTTGGCTGCACCAGTTGGAACAGTTAGCCGAGCCTGGTTTTTCCCTGATCTAGCACACATGAGGCGCACAGGTGTTGTAGCCCTGCCTACTCTGGTCTGTCCCCATTCCAGCTCATGCTCTCCAGTGGGAGTAGCTGTCCAGCAGGGGAGCCCCCCGCCACTATTCTCCCTTCCAGCTCTGCCCCCTCCCTCCTGGTTTTCACTTGTGCTGGTGGTGGTGCGGCCACATCTGGTACAGATCACCTCACCTTGGCATTCTGTAATGTGCACTGGTTTTTGTCGCGACCAAACCTGGCTCGACCCACACTCTGTTCTGGTGCTCGGATTCATCAATGGCTGATGTGAACTGGTTCATCCTGGTCTGCCCCAAACCCATGTCAAATGTATGCCAGTGGGATACTTTCCATGGCCTGTTCTGGGCTGTTTCCTATCATGCTTCTTGTGCTTACCTGCAGGGTCTGTGTCCTGCCAGAGGAGTTGCCCAGGCTCCTCCATCAGAACCTCTCCCAGTGCCAGAATTTGCGCATACCAGGGGGTCCATGAGCCAGCCCTACTCAGTTCACCTCCTGTCCTAGTAGGAACAGTGGCCTTTGCTGACTGGCCTTCAACCCAATCTGGTTCTTGCTGTTGGATGTTTCAGCCCAGCCACGACTTGTCCATACCCACATACAGCTCACACTTGGCTCAGTAGGGGCTGAGACCTAGCCCAGTCCATCCCACATCTACCCTGGTCCTCCAGAGCACAAGATGGTGTTGGAGTCTAGCCCAGATTGGTGCATCCAGTCCCAGTCCACACTTGTGCCTAGGGAGACTACAACCATATCCTGATAAGAATGCAGCCCCCATTCTAGCCCATGCACTCCTTGGTGGGAACCTCAACCCAGCTAGGGTGTCCCTTTAGCTCCCCAACTAGGCCTGTTCCTAGCCATAGATTGCGCGCATGCCAGTGGTTACTCTGACTCAGCTTGGTTCAGCCCCTCACCTGTCACGACCTCTGGCTTAGATGCTGTGGCTTCGTGTCCCTGGCTCATGCAGACCAGTAGGTGCAAGAGCCTAGCTTGGCATGACCCGTGCTCCATCCTGATTTCTAATTTTGCTTGTGAGCTAAGGTTTGCTCAGTCCTGCCTGGTCCACCCAGTTCCATTTGCAACCCACATATTAACCAGCCATTGGAGCTACTTTGTCCAGCTTGTCCGACCCCCAGGTCTGGACCATGTGTCCACCAGCAGAAGCTATGACCCACCAGGGGAGTTAGACTTCTTTTTTAATCTCACTTTTTGTGAACGTTTTAAGCTCTTTACTTCAGCAAGACCCTGCTATAAGTGCAAAAATCTCCCTTCTTTCTGATAAGTTAAGAACAATTACAAGGATGGTTTAGGGGTGAGCTGGTGAATTCCCCATCTCATTAACTAGCTGTAAGGATTTGTTTTTATTGGAAAGGTAGATCAGATCTACAGAGAGAAGGAGAGACATACAGAAATATCTTTCATCTGCTGGTTCATTCCCCAAATGGCCACAATGAACGGAGCTCAGCCAATCCGAAGCCAGGAGCTTCTCCCGGGTCTCCCATGTGGATGCACACTCCCAAGGCTTTGGGCCATCCCATACTGCTGAATGAGAAGTAGAGCAGCCGGGACACAAACCAGTGCCCATATGGGATCCCAATGCTTGGAAGGTGAGGGTTTAGCTATTGAGCCTTTGTGCAGGCCCATGAGTTTTCCTTTCCTTCGTGCATTCATGTAGACAGGAGGCTGCTAAGAGCCAATCCTTGTTTCGGGTGCTGGGGAAAGTGTAGTGAACAAAACAGACAAAATAATGATTCTAGTGTAGTTTATAAACTGACCTAATAAATGACAAAAATCAAGCTGAGACTCTCAATGGAAAGAAAGCCATCTTCATAGAGATGAGAGGAGCCAGTTTGTGAGACAGAGTCAGTCTTCATCAACCTAGAAGGTGCTGAAGCTGGTGCAATCTTCTGTTCTATGGTTTGTTTCCCATGTGTATCTGTTTGGAATTGTTTGATTGTAAATGACTCAACCCAAACTAACCTAAGTCACAAAAGAATTTTTGGCTCACAGAAATGGGATAAAGACATGTCCAGCAGCAGCAGTGTAGGTGGCAGACAAAGTTGGATCCAGCAGCACAGATCAGGGGTCTGATTTCTCTTGATCTCTCTTCTCTGTCTTGTGCCAGGTCGACTGTCGTTCTGCATAGTGCTTCCCATTTGCTTCAGGTCATCCCTTGTAACCAAATGATCTTCAGCATCTTCACATCTCAGTGTGTAAGAACTGCCTAAGAAGTCCCACACACTGGTCCTCATCTCTCATTGATCCCATTGCTAAAGATGAAGCGGTAGACCACCCATACCAATTACTCTTTTTTTCCTTTGAGATTTATTTTATTTATTTGAAGTGTAGAGCTGAACAGAGAGAAAAGGAGACAGAGGGAGGGAAGGAGGGAGGGAGAGAAGGATGGAGAGAGAGAGAGAGAGACAGACAGACAGACAGACATTGTCCATCTGCTGATTCATTCCTTCCATAGCAGGTGGGACTGGGTCCAGCCAAAGCCAGGAGCCCAGAACTCCATTCAGGTTTCATATGTGGGTGCAGGGGCCCAAGCATTTGGGCCATCTTCTACTCCTTTCTTAGGCGTGTTAGCAGGGAGCTGATCAGAAATGGAGCAGCTGGGACTTGAAGCAGGGCTTTTACATCCTCTGGTGGCTTCACATGCTTTGGCACAGAACCACCCCCAGCATTTCTGCTTTGCGTGTGGGAGAGCCATAGGCAGGGTATGCCTGAATCTGGCTGAGCAAAAAACCCTCCACATGTTGAGAACTATGGAGCAGCCATGGCAGGGGCCAGGAAGTCAAGGTGGAAGCCAACCAAGTGACAATTTGGCCAGGATGGCAGTGCAGGAAGTGATCATGTTTCCTCGTTTGTTTACTTGTCTCGGTTTTCCTCATCATCCCTAATGACCACAGAGGCTAGAAATCAAGTGACAGCTGTATGACATGCCTCAATGAGCTGGCGTGCACTATGGGTTACCTTAAGTCTGCTGCCGTTGTGAACATGGTGAGTGCATGATCCTGGGACGCTGGAACCCTGCATGTAACACTCCTCCCTCCCCTCGCAAACCTGAGAACACAGCCCACTTGCCTCTCATGGAGTCCACAGGAAGCTTCACACCCAGGGCAGTGCCCTGAGTCCCACTTCCAGGCAGTAGGGACCTATTCCTCCACAAAGAAAGGATTGCTGAGAAAAGACCTTCTTTGAGCAGAGGATATATCACATGTCCTTCTCTCTCTGCCCCTCTGAAGAGTCCATGGGAGCTGGGCAGAGGTGCTACCGCATGATGTTTGGGGGTACTGAACAATTCTTGAGGCCTTTGGGTTGCACCTGCTCTTTTGTCCTTGTGCCTGTTGCTGCTGGAAGGCCATCCAGCAATCACATGCAAGGTTAACAATGCGTCTCCCCTTGTAGCCATGTAGAGCTCTGCAGGCCCATTGAGGAGTCACTAGCTACAGGTGGCTTTTCAGATTGAAATAGAAAAGAAGTAGAATGAAGCATTCATTACTTCCACCTTACCAGCTAGGAGAGATGTATGGGAGGCCATCAGGCAGCACAGGGTAGTGCTAGAACATGTCCATCAGCACAGGAAGTTCCACTGGACAGTGCTGCAGCCAGTGGTGCAAGCCATTTGATGTCACTGGCTGATGCTTGCAGCCAACTGATCACCCAGGTATCGGGCTTAGGGGTGTGAGGGCAAACTCTGTCAAGGACTTCTCATGGCCTTTTCATTCCTCTCTGTGTGTCACTGGCCAATCAAATACCACCTCTGTGGTGGATGACTGTCTCCACACATAAACAAGATCACACCTTGCACTTGGGTGGCTGTCAAATGTGGGGCTACAAAGAAACACAACAGGACTGCATGCAGTCCCTGAGGCAGACAAAGTCACATGACTGGGAATCCAGCTCTCAGCCCTGCCGCCTCTAGCCATGCCCGGCACCCCTGTCCCCCTCACTACCCCTGCCTCTCAGGACTGCAAGCAACAGTGGTCGGAGGGACCCATCTGCCCTAACTGTTAGGACACATGGCAATGGTGGGTCATTCGCTGTGGACAGAAGCACTGCGTGGGAACTTGGGGATTAAAATTCCGCATGCTTGGAATCAATATTCTATGCTCATGTATAATTCACTTTGCGAGGGAGCCGATGCAACGCTCCGAATTCTTGGGTGAAGTAAACCACATATCTGAGGGATTAAGGCGATTTCCCTGCTTCTAAATCGCACCCAGTGGTAGGTGGGTGGAGAGTGCAGGGGAGGAGGAGCGAAGATAGTGGAGGGGGTAGGGGTCATGGAGGAGCGAGGGGGATCACTGGAGGAAGGGAGTGAAATTGACACTCCAGTTCCCATGAGGGTTCTTTTTTAAGAATCCCTGAGTCTGATGTGCCACGCTGAGCATCACACCATGCTATGCTTGCTGAAGGAAGTTACATGAAAAGGTGGCCTGGAGGGCGTGGGTAAGCAGCCCACACCAGAAATGACTCTTAGTATATCCGAGATGCTCAGGCAAGTGCTGTATACAGCTGGCGCTCTTCCTGACACCATTATTAGCTACTGTGTCTTAAAAGAAATAGCACTGAGACGTTTGCAGGCTGTTTCTTTCCCACCCCGTTCCCCCCTCCCCCCCCAGCCCCTGCCTTGTCCCTTAGACTTGCAAGTCAATGCTGATCTCTGCTTATTTTGTGCTGCTTTGAGAAAACAAACGGGGATCAATGCCCTAAGGTATAGCAGAACCTTCCATATGGGCTACAGCCAGTTAGGGCGGATTCCTATCGCCCCCTTCTTCCACCCCCAAGTGCACCCCCCCGCCCTTAATTCTTGAGCCCTCATGGACACCACTTTTAATGCAGGAGAGAAATGCGTGCAGAAAGCCCCCTCCCTCCTTCTCTCTCACCCTGGAAGAGCTGGCAGAAGTCCCGTGTCCCCAGCAGGACAGAGCCACTTTGGGCTGCAAGTGCAACCTGAGCGAGATGGCAAGCCAAGTGCACGGGTCAGTGTCGGCCTGCTCCCTAATGGGGAACAGTCAATGTCGCAGACATCAGCCTGGCGATTTGGCATGATTAGAAGGCGCCGCTTCTTCGGCGGGCTTGCGGATCACAGCCTGAACGCGGAATTAGCTCTCAGCCCCCCAGGGAGGGAGCCCAGTCCCGGCGGAGAGGACCCCCCCACCACTCTCACGAAGGAAGCAGAGGTAATAACTAATAACCTTGCCTCCGCCCCGCCTTCCCCTAACCTTGTCGTGAACCGTAGTTGTTTTGTTCAAAGAAGTGCCCGTGCGACCAGCCTTGCTTTAATGAAAAGCAGACCCTCGCTTGCCATTGCCCCCTCCTTGGGCAACCCAGATAAAAACCTAATGGCATGTCAGATCCTTGCTGGCAGGCTCGCCAGGAAAACAAAATTATCAGGGTAGAGCGCGGAGGCAGGGGAGCGTATCTGCTTTTGTACCATAAAATCACGTAACCTGATGACCCCCTCATTTGCTGCAGGGGCACCCGCCTGGAAACCCAGAGGCCTCTCGCCCAAGTTCCTGCTGCGGCCTTGGCCCCAGCTCTGCTTCCAAACAACCTTGCTTTGGTTCCCCCCCTCACCTGCTGCCCCTGCCCAAGGCTTTCAGTCCCTCGTTTCAATATTGCAGGGCGCAAGCTTTTGAGGACAACCTGTTTATCACTGCATGGACTGTGGCATTCTGGACAGGAAAAAGTTCAGGGAAGGCTTCCTTCTTGGGCAGGCACACATGCACACAACATACACACACAACACACACACAACACACAAGCTTGTGCCCACACACATACATTTTTGTCCTGTTTTAGGCTGAGATACAAAATGTCCCAATGAATAGAAAACGGGCGAAAAGGACCTTAGGCAGCAAGCCCCTCTGGGCCTTTCTTCCTTACTTCCTTCTTTTACAGGCATTTGTTGAAAACATGCCTGGAGCCAAAGTCTAGGACAGGTTCTGCAGAAACCACCATGAGCATCACAGACATGGTGCCTTTGTGATTTCTGGTCACCCAGTACCCATCATCTCCACCAAGAAAAGCCCCACTTTTTAACTGAGCACATGGATCTCCAGAACAAAATTGTCCATGCAAGCATCCCTTGCAGCTACCTGTGACTCTGAGGCCAGGTTCCAGCTAATAGGATATAAGCAGAAGTATCATATTAAGCTTCAAGGAAGGATAGCTAATGTGAAGAAAGCACAGCATTTGTTGCATTCTTCTTGTGTCTTGGCTTATGGATGTGATGGCTGGAGTTCAAGCAGCCATATGATACCCAGAGGTTGAAATAACCTGTGGACAAAGGTAAAACAACAAAATAGCAAAAGGCAAAATACATGCTTACTCTATTTTTAGCAATCCCACTCCTAGGTTAACTTACCTAAGAGAAATAAAAAGTTATGGTCACACAAAGATTTGCACACAAAGATTCCTGGCACTTCTTTTCACGCTAGTCTTAAACAGAGTGACATGACTGTCTACCAACAAGTGAATCAACAAATTGCAGTACAGATACACAGTGTGTACTGCCAAGTGCTGTAAAAAAGGAACCAACTGGCCCAGCACGGTAGCTCAGTGGCTTAAGTCCTCGCCTTGCACATGCTCCGGGATCTCATATAGGCGCCAGTTTAATCCTGGTTGCCCCACTTCCCATCCAGCTCCCTGCTTGTGGCCTGGAAAAGCAGTTGAGGATGGCCCAGAGCCTTGAGTCCCTGCACCCACGTGGGAGACCTGGAAGAAGCTCCTGGCTCCTGGCTTTGTATTGGCTCAGCTCCAGCCATTGCGGTCGCTTGGGGAGTGAATTGTCGAATGGAAGATCTTCCTCTCTGTCTCTCCTCCTCTCTATATCTGTATAAATTTAAAAAAAGAACCAACTGATGCACTGAAGCAACAGTGAAATCTAAAAGCCTGAGCATACATCAAGTTCATGGAAGAGTGGAATTAAAAGACACTTATTTGTGTGCAAAAATGTTTGAAGTCCATGCTTGATTTTTTCACACTACACATTTTGCAATAACTCCTTTCTTGTACATTTGTTTACTGAGTTGAAAGGTACAATTGCAGAGAGACCAAGAATCTTTTGTCTGCTAGTTCTCTGCCCAAATGGCTGTAACATTAGGAGTTGGGCTAATCTAAAGTCAGAAGCTACAAGCCTCTTCCAGGTCTCCCATGTGCGTGCAGGTACCCAAGGACCTGAGCCATCCTCTACTGCTTTCCCAGGTGGGTTACAGGGAGCCAAATCAGAAGTTGAGCAGCTGGGAGTCAAACTGGCGATAGATGTCTGAGTCGCGGCTGCCTGCAAGGGGTAGCATATGGAAAGGGGCATGAAGGAACTCGCAAAATGATGGACTTGCATTTTGGCTGGGCCATTGATGACACAGTGCACACAAATGCCAAGACTTATCACCATCTGTGTGTTTCACCACATGCCCAGCATCCAAGAATCCTAGGAAGGGCCAAAGAACAGCCTGGGTCTTGTCTGTGGGAGCCCACCCTTTCACCTAAAGGGCCCACTCATGAACTATACTCATAGGAGAGGGGTGCTTCATGTGGACTCCGGTGGCATCTGCTGCCCCTTTGAACTGATCCCATCTTGACAGCACCACATTGTCTCCATGCCAGTCACTGATGGCGCGGCTGGTTCCTCTGCTCGGCATGGAGGAGCAGGTAGTGGGAGCCAGTGTGCAGGCTGCATTTGACAGTGGGGTTTGTTTGGCCCACCACAGTCTAGAAGTGTCTCTCCCTGGCTTTGGCTTCCAGTTTTTGGTGGACCTGAGCACAGCCGAGCCTCTGCCTGGCTTCTCAGCACACACAGGAGAACATGCGTGGCTGTCTCCCTTGACTCACACCTGGCAATCGGCTCAGCAGGCAGGCTCCCCACCTTGCAGGGCTCACTTCGGTCAGCCGATTATTGTTGATGCTGGGGCTAGGACTATTCTTAGCACAGTGCCAATTCCCCGGAGGCTCTGACGATGCACGAGGCTGAGTAACAGCTGCATCGCGGCTATTACTGATGCTATTATCATCATCATTATGGCAGGGATGTGGCTTTTGTGGGATGCCAATCAGGGCATGTTCGGGGGGCCGTTTCCATAATTGGAAGAAGCAGTCCAGGGCACACGTGGGTTTCCACTCAGAGCAGGATGGTCGTGTCAGTGAAACACATTTGCTTGCATGTAGGGGGGGCTGCAATTTCTGGTCGGCAGCTGCCTGCTGGGAGATCTTTTAGCTTGATCCTCTGCCCTCCTTTTCTAATATGGCCAGCCAGACCACCTGTGCCCCAGCAAGTGGCCCCTTCAGTAGCCACCACAGATTCTACAATTTGAGGTTCAGTCCTTTGACTTGATGTGTATTCTGTCACTCGATGGCAAATCCCTTCACTGTCTTTCCTAGAGATGCATTTTCTCTCCCCACCCACCCCCCACCCGCCCCCCACCCGCCGCCTCATTTTCCCATTTTAAAGAAGAGAGTGGAGCACATAAAGAACCCTGGGAGAGGATGCAAAGGTGGAGTTAATAGTGTGGATGATAAGGAGGTGGGGCCGTAGTGAGTGGAGACCAAACAGGAAAGGGGAGTGCTCCTAGTGTTTCCGGTGTGTTCTGGGGATTGACACACATGGTGCTCTGAGGGTAACCTTCTTCCTGAAGCCAGGGCTAATAAGCCCTGTAGGAGCTAGGAAGGGCTGTACAAAGCTTAGCACGCTTAATGTGCATATCAACCCCATGGGATGCTACACGAGGAGGCTGAGGCACAGAGAGGTTAGGCAACTTGGTGAAACTCAAACAGCTGCGAAGTGGCAGAGCTGAAACTATAGTCTGTGCCTATTAGAACATTTATGTAACTTGCACTGCTCCCTTGTCTCACCAGTGGTGATATCCATTGCTGGATTTTTTTTTAACTGAAGCAGCATTTCTTCCAATTAGCTATTTTGAGGGATATCATATTGTAATGGATTTCTTTTTCATGATGAGATGGTTTCATTTAGGGGTGCACCTGCACAGTCCCAACACCTCATTCAGATTTCTCCTCCCCTAGCCACTTTTCCAAAGGGAAAGGATGCGGTTCCTGTTTCCTTTTTTGTTATTGTTTGTTTTGTTTTTTTTAGGGTTCAGGGGTGGGCATTTAGCACAGTGGTTAAGACACCATTTGAAATGCCTGCATCCCATATTGGGTACCTAGGGTTAGACAGCAAGTGCTAATCACCATATGCTGCTGAATTTGGGGGCAAGTTGCTACACAACCTCATCACCAGAGGCCAGTCATAACACTGCATTCCCCTTGGAAGATGCTGAGCCCCAGGAAGTGAATGGCTGAGCCATGGTGGCACTCGACACTTCTCAGTGTCCAGTTCCAAGGCCTGCTTGACTCACTGGATGAACTTGAGGAAGAGAAGAAGAGCAAGGGCCTCCAGCCTGCAAAGGTTGTCTGGAGAGAGTATATTTGGGATATTTCTTTTTTTTATTACAAAGTCAGATATACAAAGAGGAGAGACAGAGAGGAAGATCTTCCATCCGATGATTCACTCCCCAAGTGACCGCAACGGCCGGTGCTGCGTCGATCCAAAGTTGGGAACCAGGAACCTCTTTCAGGTCTCCTACATAGGTGCAGGATCTCAAGGCTTTGGGCCTTCCTCGACTGCTTTCCCAGGCCACAAGCAGGGAGCTGGATGGGAAGTGGGGCTGCCAGGATTAGAACCGGTGCCCATATAGGATCCTGGAGCGTTCAAGGCGAGGACTTTAGCTGCTAGGCCATGCCGCTGGGCCCATATTTGGGATATTTCTTACAACAAAGAGAGAAACCAGGTGAGGATCATCTGGTCCCCAGGCTGGTGCTCTGAGGCAAGTGGGAGCCATCAGGCTAAGGCACCAACAGGCAGAAAACCTATACACCCCGGGCAAGCCCTCAGAGGTGTTGCATCCCAGAGATCATACGCTCAGCCTCTTGCGCTTCACTTTCAAGTACCTTCCTTTCTTAACCCTGCAGAAGTCACATGATTTTTCAAGGTCCTTGGGAGGGGCGGGAGAGGGGAGTAAATTCCTACCAATTGCTGAGTTGGTACAAAGAGCAGAATTGATGGTACAGAAAGTAAGAAAGCCCGCAGCACTGTACACCATGTCAACAGATCATCCTGAGCCCCACGAACAGGCACATTTCATCAAACCCTCGCAGCCCTTCTCCTAAAGAGGGAGGAATGCCCTTCTTGTAGAAAGAGATGGAGACCTGGTGCAATTTTCACTAACGCTTTGAGAGCAGATTCACTTGAACTAAGGTTCATTTTCATCGGCTCGTCTTCAATCAGGAAACAGATCTTAACACCCCAGGACTATGACTGGGATGGACCCTAGTATCCAGAGAGAGGGAGTGGGCATTAGCCCATCCCAGAGGGCAATGAGGCAAGACCCCAAGAATCACATTGTGATGTGCCGAGTAAGGTCCTGGAGGCTGAGGACTTGTTACAGGCAGGAAGAAGGAGGCCACCCTGATGCACACTCTCCACTCTACCTGAGAGAGGCCACAGGGCCACCATCTAGATGAAACACAGACCGTGCGCAGAATGGCAACTTGCTACCTCTCAGGTACAGCTGTGCCCACTGACTGATGGGACTTCTATGATGCCAACCTAAGCCGCTGAGAGGCATGCCCTGGAGGCACCTCTGGAACGTTACTGGAAATTAAGACATGCCAAATCCATGACTCAGACCCCTTGTCTTATGTCCCGGCTGGTGAAAACATGTGAAAAGAAAGGTTGATGCATCCTGGAGACTTCCATAAAAGACACATGAGCTACAGAGGCAGAGAATGGTGGAATCTATTGAATAACTCCAGAGGGAAAGAGTGCTGGGATGCTTTGGCTCAGAATCCTGGAGCCTGCTAGGCCCCTCAGTCCCTGAGCAAAGAGCAGGGTTCTTGACACAGGCAAGTGAGGAAGGCACCTAGGGCACATGGTGTTAAGGAGAGACTCAGTGTCAGAGTTGAGGAAGTTCAGGGTCAGTCCTTGAATGGCATGCCTCATTTGCCTTCTCTGAGCTCCAGCCCCAGCCCCAGCCAGAGGACTCAAGGCACTGGGTACACATGTGAGGGAGAGTTGCTGTTGGAATCTGAGTGGGTCCTGCCACTTGTCACCTCTGCGATTCCGAGCCTGTTCCTAACCTGTCCACGCTTGTTTCTCCGCCTGTGATGCAGGCATGTGGTTCTAGCATCCCTGAGGGATAGCAGAGAATGCTGCTTGCAGAGTGCTAAGCACAAGCCATCAGAAGGTGGCCCCTTGCTCCAACTGGGGACAATTCTGAACAGCCGTGTGGGCACTCCAATCCCCAGGGCATTGGTGGAGGCCTCTTGGTGGACGGCATTGCATCCTGAAGCTGCTGCCTCTACACCGTGGCAGGGCTCCTTCCAGAACTTTTCTCTAGCCACTTCCCGCATGCCACCTGCTAACCATTTCAGAGTAAGCTCACTGCAGAGCCCAGTCTGCTTTTATCAGCCCACTCCTTCCTTCTGTGTCTGGACTCACCAGATGAACCACGAGCCTTTTTTGGTTATAAAATGAGCAAAAGGAACAAGGCAGTGGACAACAGAACCCCAGCAGCACTGGAAGGTGGAAAGATCAGGGGAGTCACCGTCTCCCTTCTAATAGATGTGTGTGTCTGTGTTTGCAGGCTGTTTTGCCACAAATGGTGACACACATACCCTGCAGAGCTTCTCCATCCTGCCCCGTTAAGTACCGGGCCATGGGAGTGATATGGACCAATTTCTAGTGGAGAACACTCTGGGGAAAAGTTCCGATTGGTCCATCTTAGGTCAGGTGCCACCTGCAATTGAGAGCTGGGTGCAGAGATCATGTTAGAAAGTGATCACTTTCCTGGGGACCACCAGGTTTGGGCAGTGAACAGAGGAAGAGGGGGAAGGAGAGTTTGGCAGACAAAGGAAAAAACACCCACTGGTAAGGAAGGGTGGCATATTTGTGGTTGCCTGGCATCCAAACTCCCTTTCTCTGAATCTAGGTAGGAGGAAGGGCCCACCTGTCACTTGAGCAGCTAAAAATGCGTGGCACTTGCTGTAGCAGACGCTGTTGTGCCCACGCATAAGAACTTGGCACTCACGCTGCACTGTATGCTCTGAGCATGTGAAATTCTCCACGCAGTGAAGTCGGGTTGGGCAGGGAAAGCAACTTCCTTCGGAAGCTCAGGTCACCCTTGTCCAGTGACAGATGGGAGCTGATCAATTCAAACTCCCTTATCCTCAGCTCTCAAATGGAACCACTCCAAGAGGGTCTATACTGCCTCCCAGAGGTCCCCAACAAGAATAAGCCCCAGCTGGTGACATGTACAGCACTGATGTGCGCATGGCTGCCTCTGTGACCTCCCCTCTCCCATCCCCAAACCCCACTATCTGCTGGCACTTCCTAGAATTGCTTCCCAAGGGAACAACTTGTAGTGGAATCCTTATCTCAGGGAACTCTCGGGGGAGGGGGGAGGGAAGACCAAGCCAAGACGTGTGCCTTCTCAACACTCCTGCTGGTCAGGCCATGTGCGACTTGGGTTCAGCCAGTCAGATAGACCTGCTTTAGATTTTAATATGGAGCTGGGAATGGCACCAAACTCCTTCTGGCAGCAACTGTGATGACTGCAACCTTCTAGTTCCAGCAGATCCCAGCAGATGCAGGAGTGAGGTCTGTGCCGTCTGGTGGTGGTACGAGCTGGGGTTTTTGTTGGCTTGGGGGCTACCTCTCCAGCTGCCCTCTGGTACTCTCTGTTTTGCAAGACTATTTCAGCAGCATAACCAGCAATTTGGTCAACTGCCCAGTATCGCTTCAACAATCCCTTAAATAGCACCTGTGAAGCCATGCTTTCTCTTAAACTTCTAGTCACCATCAGCAAATGCAGCTGCTTATATCATTCGCTCCTAGGCAGAGGGTGTGATTGTCTACCGGGTGGGGATGTCTGGTATCACTGTGCATGAGTCATTTGTGGTAAAGCCTCTGAAGAGCTGGCTGAGTGAGTCAGGCCATGCTTACGGTGCCAAGTGCATTCAGTTTTTGGTGACTGCCTGGCTATGGTGCATTCACCAAAAAAAACCATCTTGGAGGACAGGACCTGCTTTCCTCCCATGTGACTAGCAGCATTTTCTCAAAGGTCACTCCTCTGCATTCCTCTGAATCAAGGTTCTCTCCTGCACCTATTCAGACCCACTCACAAATGAGCTTCCCAAATACAGGGGAAGAAGCAAGTGCACAGAGCCAGGGAAAGGGATAGTGGGAAACTCTTGCCAGGAACCTTTTGCTTACAGAAGAACAAGGACAGAAAAAGCTGCGTGTGCAGCTTCAAGCTTCCACCAAAACCTCTTTGCTGCAGTGAAGAAAGAAAACCCAGGAAAATATGCTCTTACTTCTTGCCTTCTCCTTGGACTTGGTAAAATTAACATTGCTAAGTGTTAGTCTTCTCTGAAGATATTCACGGGAAACATTACAATAGAACAAAGTGGAATAGAGTGGGGTAAGAACCGAACAGGATAGAATAGACTGGAATACAATAAATAAGAATAGGATAGAGTAGGGTAAGACTAGAATAGAATTGTGTAGAATAACAATAGAGAAGAATAGAATAAGCAGAATGGAACAAAAAAGTAAAAATAAGACTAGAATAGAATAAGAATAGGAGAAGAATATGAACAGTCTAGACTAGATTAAGAATGGAATAGAACAGAACAGAATAGAGTAGACTCAGCTTAGGACAGGATTGGATAGCATAGGATAGGATAGGACAGGACAGAGTTGAGTGGATACACTGAGCTCATGGTGCAGCCAACAATGCCATCTTGCTTGGTGGCTCTCAGGCCAGCCTTCCCTTTCTTTCACAAAGCAAATACCCTGCAACTCTATTCCAACCTCCAGGAAAGATGGTGAAAATGAGCAGAACAGAAACTTGTTTTGTTGCGTCCAGATGACTGTGAGCAGCAGGGGAGAAGGTAGTTCAAGAAGACCTCATTTGGCCAAAGTTCCATTTCCACACAGGCATACTCCTCTCATGTTAATATTTGCATTGAGCAAGCCATTCTCTGAGCTGACATTTTGCAACTAGTTAAATGCCAGCACATCCGGAGAGATGCAGTCTTGACCTGTGGTGCTGCCCCTTTAAACGAGCCTCGAACGTTCATGCTAATTCCTTATATTCCCCGTTTTGGATTCTTTCACCTCCCATGTATTTTAAAAACTAGATTAAATGCTTCAGACTTAATATTATCTCTGCTGAATATTTAATTGAGAAATGTTGTTAAAAAGGCATTTGATTTAAATGATCTAAGTGTATGCATAGATATTTCTTTTCCGACACTAAAGTGGCTTTGAATGATTTTTGTTATTATTAGGAAATTAAAGAAGAATTTGCCTTAAAACATTCAATATAGTAGTTTTTAAAGAGCCCATGGCTCCGCTCCATGTGAGAGAAGGGCTGCTGAGTGTTGTGTGATAATGTTGAGTGAGTTGGTGGAGTGGAGAGATGGGACTATACGGGTTCTGGAAGAGAAACGTATTCACAGCTGGCATCATCCACACACTGGCCTCAGACGGCAGGACCATGGGCCATGCCTTATGGTGGTGTGGCTGAGATACAGGTGGACATGGCCCACAACAGCTCCCTCCTTGTCTTCCAGGGGTTCGGAGACCACATGCCCTGGCCATGGGCTGAGAGCTGGGAGACATGGCCAGTGGTCCAGGTCTCCCCTTTCTCCATATTTAGACCTGAAGACCCAGGAAGTTTAGCATCTCCCTCATGGGAAGCAATGAATAAGGGTGTTCTAGAGGAGGGTATATCTAGCAGGTCACAGGGGCAGCCTGGACCCCAGCTCCTGACCTGCCAGCTCTGGGCTTTTGGCTGTCTTTCCTCAACACCTATCCGCACTGTGTGCTGGGAGCTTGGAACTCCTGCAGCTTTCCCACCTGAGGCCCTTGTACTTTAGCTGCCTCTGGGGGCTTCAGTTTCCTGAAATGCCATCATCTCTGATGTGTTCCAAAAGATGGGCCTCCGAATTCAAGAAGAACTTGGGACCAAGTTGCCCTGGAGCACATTCTATTTTCCCAGCCACTTTTATTCTAAAATAAGACGTGTGCTTTCATTAAAAGAAGAGAAGGAATTTTTTTTTAAATAGACTGAATTGCATGTGTTTCAGTTCATAAAACTCTAGAATTATGGTTAGGCCACAGAATCCAGGTTGTTGAAACCCAAGAACAATGTGGAAATTGTCCTTTAAATTGGGTTGTCTTTAATTCTTTCTTAGTTCTGCAGAATTTCTACCATGCTTATAGTCTATTTGCTATTCATAGATTCTTGGCTTGGCTTCCGATTTTTTCATTTATTCATTCATTCGTTCAACAAACCTTAAGTGTCCCCTGAACATCTAGTACTATATTGTGTGCTGTGGGTTCAGAGATTAATAGGAAAATTTCTCACTTGTGGGAAGCACAGTTATTAGGGGAGCAAAGCAGGATGTTCATGAGTGTAACAGAACAGACAAGCTTGGGTTAAGTTAATTACAAGGTGATCTAGAAGCCTGGAGAAGGAGTATAGAGTATGGGAAAAAAAAGGTCTGTCACTTAACTGAAAAGAACTGGGGTAAGGTGGTCATGAAATGCCTCCAGGAAGTAGTTTGAGCTGTGACGTGATGGTTAAGAGTGCCAGCTCAGGTCCTCTAGGAAACACTTTGATGGAGTTAGATAGTCATGAAGGATCAATGGAAGCAGCATGGAGGGGCCTTCTGCTGGGGACGGGTTTCCATGGAAGAAGAGCACAAGGAGGAATGGCTAAGAGGAGCCTCTGATGGTGGTTGTGCGGCTCCAGGAAGATCTCCGCCAATCCGCTGGGAAGTTCTAGCATAAGGACAGGTGCCCATAACAGAGAACACTTGTCGGGCAAGAGTAGCCCAACTCTAGTCCCCTTTGTCATGGCCGGTCAGTCAATGGGACAACTTAGACAGAGTGTGACTTTGGCAGAAATACTCTAGTGAATCTCAAAAGTGCAGGAGCTACAGGTCTACCATCAGCCAATTGGCATACCTTCCAGAACATTCTCCAGCACAGGGAGGTCTGGGCAGTCCTGTCTCCTGGCTGCATACCAAAAGAAGGCTACCCTGGTACAGACTGTAGGGAAAGACACTTGCAGCAAAGCAAATAGTTAACCAAAGGCTTGGTGGCAAGAGTTTGCAGGATCAAAGAATACACAGTGGGGGAAGGGACAAACTAGTCAGTGAACAATTTCAGATAGAATGAAATTGAACCCTTACCTCAAGCCACATACAAAACTCCATTCAAAATGAATGAAAGACTTAAATGTAAGACCTAGAATCATAAATCTACTAGAAGAAAACAAAAATCTCCCTGACATTCATCTGGGTAATGCTCTTTTGAATGATCCCCAAGCACTGGCATTAAAAGCAAAAATCAAATAGGATTCTGACTAACTGTAATGTTTCTGTGCGGCACAGGCAAAAAAAAAGGCAAAGAGCCCACTGATGCAATGGGAGAAAATATTTGCAAATTACGTAACAGATAAGTAGTTCATGTCCAAACTATGTTAAAAACTCAATAACACAATAAAAAGAAAACAAAGAACTCAATTTAAAAAAGGGTAGGGTGAGGGCAAAGGACCTGAATAGCTATGTCTCAAAAGCAGACATACGAACAGCAAGCCAGTTTATGAAAAGCACACCGAACACCACGAATCCTCGGGAGATACAAGTCAGAACTACAATGAGGTATCAATTCATCCCTGCTGGGATAATTATTATTAAAAGGATGAAGAATACAAAGTGCTGGTGAAGATATAGAGAAAAGAATACCCATACACGTTGTCCATGGCAGTGTCCATTGGAACAGTCATGGTAGAGAACCACGTGGAAGCTCTTGCGAACATTCAAAGAGCTGCCTTATGAGCCTGCAATCCCTCTTGCAAGAACTACAGCTGCAGAAACCAAAGCCAGTATGCTGAAGAACTATCTGCACACCCACGGTCATTGTAACACTGTTCACAAGGTTGAAATATGAAACCAGACACAGTATTAATGCGCAAAGAACAATAAAGAAATACACCCCAGGGAATGTCATTCAACCTTAATGAAGAACGGAATTTTGCCCTGTGCCACAGCAGGAGTGAACCTGGAGAACACTAAGCTAAAGCAGACAAGGACAGACACGTGCTACTTGATCTTACTTATATGGGAATGTAAAGAAGTTCAACTCAGAGGAATGGGGGAAGAGAATGGTGGTGGCCCACGGGCTTGTGGGGATGCCGGTCAGAGCACACAGTTTCAGGATCACAGGATGGCTCTACTTGGGAGCCCTGCCACCAGCCTGGGTCTGGAGTTAGCTATACTCTATCACACACTGGGAAATCTGCCAAGAAAGGACATCTGAATCGTAAACACACACACACACACACACACACACAGATGTGAGGTCATGAATATGTTAATCAGCTTGATGGTGGCCATGATTTTACATATATATTAAAACATCACATTGAACACTTCAAATATACACAACTATTATTTGTCAATGAGACTTAATAAAGCTGGGGGAAAAGAGAGTATATGACAAGCTGTGGGGAACAGATCCCTCACTTGTCCAGATGTACATTTTACCTTAGTCCCCAAACATAGGGAATAATGGAAAGGTTCAAGGCAGAATGGTGTGGTCAGACCTCCTGGGCTGGCAGGTGAAAATGCCAACTGAACATGAGCTGCCAGGTTCATGCTTTAAGCTTCCAATATGCTTGGTATTCCTCATGGTCAAAGCTAAACCCTTAGTGAATGCTTACTCTGGTGACACCAGCGTGGGAAGACTCACACAGTAGCTATCATCTATTGAGCATCTAATCTATAGCAGACATGATGGCATCCCAGGCTTGCAGTGACTCATTCAAACCTTCTGACAATCCTATAGGGAAGGTGCTGCTACGTCCTCATTTGCAAATCTGGAAACAGAGACACGAGAAGTGTGGCAACTTATCCAAAGGCACACAGCTGAGAAGTTACAGAGAACACAGGCCTTTTGACTCCCAACCTGCACTTTCCAGCACCATCCTCTGTTTTGCTCCAAACTTTAGATCTCGAAAAGAGATTTGAAAGTGTGACATTGGCTCCTAAGTTTCTCCCACTGAGCCTCGCCAGCTGACCAAAGCAGGCTGCTTGGAAATGTGAGGGAATGAGAGAGAGGTCTGGGAGACTGGGGAATCTTCTGGAAGGAAGATCTGGAGGCTTTTTCCTGCTTCTCCCAGGCTCTACTTCCCACTGGGAGACATGCTGTTTTCTGTGCAATGACAGCATGTCAGAAAGGGCTCTAGGTCATGGTCTTTTGGGGCATGACCCCAAGCACAGAAATTCAAGAGCCTGCTCACCCCAGTACCCTGGAAACCTTGGGATAGTCTGACTCATTCCTAGGAGGCATGGGCAGAGCCTAGCACCTGATTCCTGTGTGATGAATCTGAAAAGTGATGGCAGGTGAGGGAGTGTAAAGCTGCGCTCCTGGGACTCGGTGTGGCCAGGGTGAGGGGGCTTCCAGGAAACCAAAGGAGCCCCATAGAAGCCGATCAGGCCGCAGTTGTCCTGGGAAGACCTTGCCCCAGAGTTGCTGCCTGCTGGAATGAGGAACCCGAGCAGTGAGAGGTCATGGGATGAACCACAGTGATACGGGATGCCAAGTTGCCCTACAGTCAGTCCCCCAATGGCTCATTGACCCCTTACAATGATCCTATGGGAAAGGTCTTGTTATGCTCTCATTGGGGGTACTATAAAGCTGAGGACTTTGCAAGGCCTCCCAAGCACCTATAAATATCTCCCAAGAGAGGGAAGCATTTGGAGGCTTCCCTGGAGACAGCTGATGACAGAATTATAGGGGCTGGTGTGTATGACGATCCCCTTTTCCTCCACTGCTCTATGAGACGCCTGTGTGTCAGGCAAGGAACGAAGGCAGGGAGAAAGGCCAGAAGCAGCCGAGGAGAGCGGTTGCGGGAGCACCAGATGGGCTTGAAGAGGAAAGACAGATGGTCTTCCTGTTGCCAGGGCAGGTTCCTGAAGCTCAGGCCAGGCCCCAGAGCCTCAGACTGGGTAACTGAGTCTATGGAGGTTCCTGGAAGGTGCAGGAACTGCAGAAGGTGTGAAGCGATAGGGAGAGAGAAGGGCAGTTGATGGTTGCAGGTGGGAAGGCAGATGTTGGCGAGAACGTATCTGCTTTCTGTTACGACCCCATCAGCTTCAGTTCATGTAATAGGCGAATTTCTTACACAGATGCTAACCAGCCACAGGGCCATGTAGTAAGACAAGGGGATATGACTGTCTTCGTTCCACAAACAAGGACACTGCAGTACAGAGAACAAAGGGTTATTTGATTAGATCTTCACATTCAAATGGTTTCTTTCTTGGCCAGCCTCACACACCTGGGATTCTTGGTGTCGTAAAACAGGACCAGCCCAGAGTTACAGGGACAGTGCAAAGTCAAGGGAGGCTCAGAGCATGGGTGGGAGGGGACATCAGGGACGGAAACCTGGCTGTAGTCTCTGCTGTGGGAGGGGACTGTAAAGTTGGGGACGTTGATAGTGGTGGCTCAGGTGACATGGCGACTGGCATCAGTGGGACAGGCACAATTGTGGCTCCGGATGAAACTCACAAATGTCCCTGGAAGCCTGCCCTTCAGCACAGTTCTGGGAGAACAACCTTTTATCTATTTTTTATTTGTTATTTTCCAGTGATGTTTATTTTTAAAAAAACAACAGTAATTTGAAAGGCAGAGCAACAGTGAGGGATAGGGGAAAGACACACACAGAGAGGTCTTCCATCTGCTATTTCCCTCCCCAAAGTGTCTGCAACAGCTGGGGCTGAGCCAGGCCAAAGCCAGGAGTCAGGAACTCCTTCAGGTCTCCCACATGTGTAACAAATATCCAAGGACTTAGGCCATCACCTTCTGCCTCGCAGGTGCATTATCAGGGAGCTGGCTGGGCAGTAGAGAAGCCAGAACATCATGACAGGTACTGCACTATAGGATATGAGTACCCCAAGTGGCACCCTGACCAGCATTGCCACAATGCCCACCCTGAGAATAGACTTTTTTCTATCCCTTTTTGTTTAGGTTCCTCTCTGACATGTCATGATGTACACATGCTTACACACTAACACATGTACACATGCACGTACAACATTAATAATGTCCGTGAATACATGAACACACACCACATGTGCATGCACATAGGAACAAACACACATATATACATACTGATGCCTACTGAGAGGCATGTATGCATCTACATGCAAGCACACACCCACATGCACGCAGACATATAGGCACACACATGCTCATATAAACTGATCTTTTTTTAAAAGAAGGATTTAAATTATTTTCATCTGAAAGGAGATTTTACAGAGAGAGATTCTCCCATGCACTGGTTCACTCCTTAAGTGGTTGCAATGGTTAGAGCTGAGTTTATATGAAGCCAGGAGCCAGGTAGATTGGATGGGCTAAGTGCTTTATTCTTTAAACTACTCTAGAAGTTTTTAAATATCTTTCTAATTTTTTGGCACTGCTCCTTTTCAGAGGTGGCATCCATGCCCTTTGCCCTTGACTCCAGGATGTGTGTGATTGGTTGACCAGTTGATGCTGGAGAAAGTGAGACTAAGCGGCTCCAGTGCTGCTTCACAAAAGATCCTGCAGCTTCTGCTGCTTCCTTTGGCATACCTTGCGAATGTTTCTTCTTGGAAAGTCCTTCTTCTTGTTTGCCTTCTCACAATGGTCTTAGAAGTCAGCCATCACACTCAGAGAAGCCCCAGGCCACAAGTGAGATCAAGTGTAGGACAGCCCCAGCTGAACGCCCCCTCCTGCAGCCAGCAGCCAACATGAGTTCTGTACAGGTGCCATCCACTTTGGATGCCCAACCCTAACCCTAACCCCAAAGAATGCCACCCCGGTTGCTTTCTGACTGTGATGGCGTGAGAATCCTGCAGGGTCTAGCTGAAACCAGTCCACTCACAGAACCTGAAAGGCAAGAAGTGATGGAAGACACTAAGTTGATGGTGCTTTCTTACACAGCAGTAGGAACTGGAACCAAGCTTCTGCTCTACCCAATAAGAGCATGCAGAGCTAGATGGAGATCACGCTAGTGCTGCAAGCTCACTTCCTGTTTGACTGGTTGCTATTTGTTGTGCTGTTGCCTGGATTCCCATGGAGCTGGAGGGAGCGGGGAAGCACTCCTCGGGAGACCTCAGCGTCAGAAAGCTGGGAGGGCTGCCAAGCCGACTGTGGGAGCCCCGGCTCAGGGCAGCCTCCACGGGAGGCAATTAAAATATGAAATTTAACCTTTAAGGAAAGAGCTTGACTTTACCTTTGCATCTTGGAGATTTGGGCTGCAGAAGATCTGTCAAATCCCTTCCTCTACGCAGCGCTGAGCCCGTTTCTGCCTTGTGTTTGGACACGGCCCTCAGCCTTGTGTACACATGGAGAATAGCATCTGGCGCCAGGCACACAGTACGAGCTGCAGAGCTGGTGCTTCTTGCCTCAGGAAAAAAAATCGGTGACAGTAGAAAGACAAATGGGGAAGAAGAAAGGAAGGAAGAGACAGAAGAAGGAAACAGGGAGAGAGGAAGAGGAAGGCGATGAGGCAGGAGGAGGAGAGGAGGGAGAGAAACGAGGAAGAGGGGAGAGAGAGTAGGAGGAAATAAGAGAGAGAAGGAAAGCCGTAAGAAAGAAGAGAGATGGCAAGGATAGAAGCATTGAAGGAAGGGGGAGGGGAGGGAAGGAAGGAAGCCTAGGAGGGAAGAAGAGGGAAGAGGAGCCATGTGTCAGGACAGCACTGCGGGAGCTGATCTCCACTTCGCCAAGGTATACCTTCATCAGGAGCACATGGCCTGAAGGCTGTCCAAGCCTGCCCAGGCAGGAAGCCTTGCTTTCATGTACCCAGGTCACGTGAGCAGATTGTCATTCTGCACGGGCAAGTGTTTGAACTTACAAGGAGTAACCCAGCAACAACCCGCTGTGCTCTGATGATCCAAAAGCAACCAGAATGGAGTCTTCTAATTTCACCAGGTGACAAAACACTGGATTCTGATATTTCACCTCCACCTGCCAATGAGCAGGGAGACACCAGGAAGCCAGCTGAACGCATAACCCACCCCCCCTAACTACTACTGCTCCCCTACCACCCTGGCAGGGCCCCTGGCCTCCCTCTCAACCTCAGGCCAGCAGCCAATACCGAAGGGCCCCACCACAGGGGCTTTTGTTTGCTTGGAACACAGCCCCTGAATCTCTTATCAGATTAACCATGACAAGGACCAGGAGAAAAGCAAGGTATTGCTAAGAGCTCATCAGTGCAGACCCCACTTACTTTTAAAAAGAAATTTGGATTTCTTCTTTGTTTGTTTATTTTTCATGGAGGACAAGAACACATGTTAGTCTTGGTACCATTCTTGGAAAACTTTTTTCTAATAATATAACAATGGTGTGTAACATTGACCCTAAGCAAGGGCTTGGCTGGAGTGTTCCATGTAATGCCCTCTTTAATCTCCAAAGTAACACTATGAAGAAGGTCTTATTACTCTCTTCTTTTTGTGGGTGATGATTTTGAGGCACAGAGAGGTCAAGACTTGCTCAAGGTCACACAGCAAGTGCATGGAAGAGCCTGGCTTCTAAGGGCCAGCAGTCTGATGCCAGAATCCCATTCTCAGTCCCGTTTGGAAAGGCCACTTCTAGTTCAGTCAGGAATCCAAATTGTTTCTAAGGATTTGGAAACTGTTTCAACAGCACCTATGTCTGTTCTTCAAAGCACAAGGCACCAAGCTGAAGAGTCTCTGATGAGTCTCTGCACACACAGCTAAAACTTGCCTTTGTTTCAAAAGACCCTTGGATTCAAATTTTCCTTCCTTTGGCACTGCCTTCCTGGACCATTATTATTCAAAGTCGTCCCTTGAAGGCCCAGAGACTGGGTTAATCATAGCTGCCTAGGAGGGGAGTATGGGGAAGGGGGAAGATGGCTTAAGGCGCCCTCTGGAGTGGCAATCAGGGGCCATCCCATGTCATCAGCCTGTGACTCCCCGGGCAATTCCGCACCAGGCTGAGAGCCCTTGACGCCTCCTCGTGTTGATAGGCACTGTCTGTGGCCGCTGAGGTTCCCCGTACTGGAGGAAGGTCAGGTCAGCCAGGGGCTGATGGCGTGTGTTGGGAATGAGCCAAGACATGGCCAGGCAAGGCAGGGGTGTGTGTGTGTGTGTGTGTGTGTGTGTGTGTGTGTGTGTGGTTTTGGGGAGGTCTGAAGTGGTTCTGGGCCTGCGTTTCAGGGCAGGTGTGGGAAGAAAAAGGCAGCTCCCTTGCCGTCTCCGGGACAGATGGCTGGGTCTTCCCACAGCAGCCGGGCTGCCAGCTGATACTAAAATATCCTAGCTCAGAAACCTCGGTAAGGTAAGCTGCAGCCACCTGCATTTTCTTCACCAAACCCCTCACTCCTTGACTCTGTGAAAAAGGCAGGGAGTGCCACTCTGCCCTCCAATTCAGTAACTTAAAATAAATAATAAAGCACACATAACTGCAAACTCTCGAAAGGCGGGGATGAGATGTAGGGGCGGGAATGGGACAAATTTGCCCTGCCAGCTGGAAAAGGTTACCCTGAAATTATTGTAAGAGGGAAGCTGGGCATTCCCAGAATCCTGTGAAACTACTGGGCATCACCTGGTTGGGGTGCAGTGTGGGCAAAGAGATTTCCCTAGAGAAAGTGAGACAGTCATGTTCTCATGAGAAATCTTGAGGAATTGCTTCAATTATAACACTGTTTATTAGGAAGTCATTTGGATCAAAGCAAACACACTCAGGAACCTCATTCAACGTGCGCCCATTGGAGAGCCCTGGTGCCTTGCAGACATGAGGAGAGGAAGGGAAGTAGGGATTGCAAGATTGAGGAGTGACAGCAAGTCCCTAGCAGAGACTAACACCCACCTCCTGCAGTGCAGTTCCCTCCCGCCCATGCCCACCTTCCCTACTCAGTCAGTCCCCTTCATACCCCAAGGGCTCATGTACGTAGGGCCTGAGGGGTTTTTCAAAATGGTGAAAGGTTATGTTGCCTGGGCAAGCTGGAGGCACCAAGGAGGAGGAACCATCCTCCTGAGAGTAGAGGAAGGATGGTCCTCCTGGGTGGAGGGTGTAGCCCATGAACAGTGGCTTCAGAGAGAACTGTGTATAAATACCCTGATTCCCTGTGGCCTTGCCTGGGAGAACTTTAACACATGCGCTCTCCACCCTTCCCCAGCTCTTCCCTGGGTCAGCACTTCCGCAGTGTTTCTTATATTTCCCATATACACTAGCTGCCCTTGAATCTTGGGGCAGGTTCTGCCTTGGGGAGATGTAGAGCCCAACCTGGGAATGAACAGCTGTGATGTGTATAGAGAAGAGGGCTGGCTATTTCTGGGGGTGCCTTCCATGCAAACATTATGTAGGGACTTTCACCCTACCGGATACTAGCAACCCTGTGTCCGGGGCAATCTGTTGGGGCCTCATCCAGGACGCCTGTTGATTCCTGGGCCTGCAAAGGGAAGGAAACAATGGCAAGCGGCCCTGGCTTGCATGTGCTAGCTCACAGTAGGCAGAAACAGAGAACATGGCAGGCTGGCCTGGCTCACATAATTACAGGGACCATGTCTCTGAATATCACCTAAATGCAAAATAATGAGCATGCCATTTCTATTTAATAATACTTTTATTAAAAGTAAAGTTCAATTCAGTGATGTGAAAAAGCTGGGAAAATTATCTTCCCATTTCTTTCTCCTGTCCCCTCCCTCCTCTTTCCTTTTCTCTGCTCCTCCCCTCCCCCCCATCCCCACAGGACACTGGTGCTAGTAGCAGCTGGATGACACCACGGTGCTGGGGCCATCGTTTAACTCCTTCTTTGCCAGCACGGCTGCTGCAGCAGGAAGCCCTTGCTGTGAATTTCCTCACTTTTTCTTCTGCCTTAAGAGGGCCTGGTGACATCCGGATAGGGAGTCTTCCCCTTGCCCATGCCATGATCCCACAGATACCTGGTCAGGCTACAGACCTCAGGGCAATCATTTTAAATACACTGAGTCAAATACAGAGAGTTGTGAAAGAAAGCAGTGATGTTACAAGTACAGTTAGAAAAATAGGGGAAAAAGCAGGAATGTGATAAATGCTCATTTATTAATGCATTAAATATGATCTGGTGGCGGGTATAATAACTACCATAATTTCCAAGTAGTGCTGAGCATATTTCAAGATACCTTCAACAAGTATAATGTATTCTAAAAGTCCCTATAATTTCTCTTGGTGATAAACTCATGGATATTACGAATATAGCTGTGGACACGTTAATTGCAGTCAGAAGCTAGTGAAATAAATATAACTTCTCCCATCCAAATGGACAGAGTCCATTCACCTAATATTCAGTCCTCCGGACATTAGGCATATAGGGAAAAAGGTCATTTCTTTATGGCTTCTAATTTCCAGCAACTGTGTTTGCCTTGTGTCCCTTGTGGATAACAGTTCAATTGTCACTTAACCTACATCCCTAGAAACCATTTATTGAACGCCTACTGTGTTCAGGCACTTTGTTTACTTTGAGAAGTTATTTAGGTCTTCAGGTACAGGAGAGTGATCACTCACACTCAGTTTGTGGCAGGTGAGGGGCATCACCAGATTATGTGATTTTTAAATTTGAGTTATTTGAAAAGCAAGAGATAGAGAGGCAGACAGTCAGACAGAGAACTTCATCCTTCAGTTTACTCTCCAACTGTGTGCAATACCCAGGGCTGGGCCAAGTCAGTCAGAAGCTAGAAACACAGCCTGAGCCTCCCAGGTGGGGGGCGGGAACCCAAGAACTGGAGCCAGCCCCTGCTGCATCCCAGAGTGTGAAGTTGGAGGTAGCTGGAATGGGAAGCAGAGTCAGGCCAAAAAGCCAGGTGCTATGAAATGGATGCGGGCATACCAAGCAGCTTCTTTCTCGCTATGCCAAACCTGCGCCCCCACCCCCCGCCGCTGCCTTGTGTTTTATTTTAGTCACACTGCCTCTGATATATGCCCCAGCACCCACAGACCTACCTGAACTCAGAGGCTTGCTATAACAGGGTTTCATCTCAAACACACAGTGTACATTTCTTTGTGTACTTGCTTATTATTTGTCTTGATGCTTTTGTCAGAGCACAGAGACCTGCTCAGTCTGGAGGGAAAGGCCAGGCCTGTTGGGGAGATGCTAAATAGAGTACTCCACTTAGCCCGTGGAGAGTTAGTATCCTAGCCTGTTGTATTTGGGGCAGACAATGCTAGGCAGGGTGCTTTATTTCTCAGGGGACCTGGTGGCAACAAGCCCTCATTGCCAACATCTAAGACTTCAACAACCCACTCTTACCATGGCTTCTTTTCACTCCCCTGCTTTTTTTCTCTCGTACTTTCTGATTTCACACCCCACCACCACTAATACATACAAGCCCTCTGCTTTGGAAGCGATCCAGTCCCAGCCATGTCCATTGTCCCTAATTCCCACACCAACTTCTCATTCTACAGAACAGGAAGAAGGCTCCTCAGGAAGGGTGATGTTCCTGAGGCTACCAAGCTGGGAACTGACTGAGCTGGCATACAAGGTCATGGTCACTAATCATTCACTCATCCATGCTCCTGTCACGTGTGTGCTTTGGAGGATGCCAAAGGTGACTGAGTCTCAGCACTTAAGGAGTAAGCTGATTGGGGAAATGAAGCAATATATGAAGTAGTCAGAGATGAGTGCAGTTCTTCCTTCCGTCATTCTACAGAGCAGGGATCCAGGGATCCAGCAGCAAATGCGCACAATTATTACCATTGTGAAGCTTACATCCTAGCAGGTGCTATAAGGAAATAACGATAGTAATTGTAATTAATGAATTTTACATTCTTTTCACTACTTCCCTTCAGCAGGGAATGTATTTGTCTACTCAGAACAGAGACCCAGACTCCAGGGGCTTTAGCACAAAGGGCTTTAGTTTTCTTCTGTAATAGGAAATGTTGAGATACGCAGCCTAGGACAGGCACACCTGCTCAAGGAAATCAAGGATAGCAACCATTTTTTTTTTTGTCTGCCAACCTTATATGGCCACAAGGGGGCTGTTTCCCCTCCAACATTGTGACCATGTCCTAGGCATGATGATGACTAAATAGCCAAGGATAAAACAAAAATAAAAAGGTTCATCTTTGCTTTTGACAGAACAAAAAGAAGAAATATTTCCTCCTTTCCTGTGATGCTTACTCAGTAACTCCTGCATATGTTTCTTCAGGAAAACTAGATTGCATGCTTTTGCATAGCTGCAAGAGAGTCTAAGAGAGTAAGCAGTTTAGCGAAGTACGTCATCACTCCAACCCAAATTGAGGTTTGGTTAGTGTAAGAAGGAGCAAATAGGTAGTGGGTAGGCACTGAGCAGTGTTGATCCCAATTCTAGTCTGTCTCAATTTGCATGTTGCAAGCACTTCGGAAAAAAAATCACTGAGCATGAAGCGAAGGGATATCTGTCACAGCTGGGAGCCTCTCCTATTCATCTCTCATGCGGTTCTTCTTGCTCCCCCAAAGCTTCCTTACTAACACGTCTGTGAGACAGTCAGATCAAAGAGCTTGAGTATAGAATAACATGTCTTTAATTGAGTGATGGGAAGGGGCGCTCTTACCTCTCTAATAATAGCTTGAAACATACACATCACCTCTCCAGGGTTCTAGCAATGTAGCAGATGCCATGGATACCACACACGTGTCCCTTAGCGTTTGTCAGTTGTGTGCATGCTGGCCTGATTTGCACCTGCATCTACCTGTGCCTTGGTGTCTGCAGGCTCTCTTACTACTAAGATCCACATGGCCTGGGTGTCAGCGCCCCAGTTGCCATGAGGAATTAGAGGCTAAGTATCCCATGTCCCTGTTTCTTTGGGTAAAACAACTCTAAGATGAATTTTATACATTGTTCCCCCAAAGCTCCCTGCTGGGATTTTGTTCTAGTTGTCTGAAATGACAGTTTGTTTCCTGTGATGGATAATTTTATGTTAATTTGGCTTATCCATAGTACCTAGCTTTTGGTCAAATACTGTTCTAGATATTTCTGTGAAGAGATTTTTTTGGGGTGGGTGAGATAAATATTCCAATTGATAAATTTTGCACAAGGGAAATTAGTCTGCTTAAAGTTGTTGAGCATAATATATGATCAGACCAGACAGAGTTCTTCCTTGAAAAGGCATTTCTATTTTCAAACTATCTTCAGGCTTGAGACTACATCAACTCCTCCCAGAGTCCCAGTCCTAAGTTCTCAGATCTGTCACTCCCCACAATCATCTAAAACAACTCCTTAAAATAAATGTCTCTATCTCTATGTCTCTATGTCTACCTCTGTTTACACACACACACACACACACACACACACACATACCCACACACCCATATACTGTTGCTTCTATTTCTCTAGAGAACTATAATTACTATTCTTCCTTACTTCCTTACAGGTCTTCCTAAAATAATCCACTGAATTCAATTCTTGTCTCCAGATTTGCTTCTGGGGCAACCCAAAACTAATGTGTCCACTTATGGCTCTGTTGATCATGTTTATTATTGGTATGGATTATAGGAGAGTCTAATCCAAATCCACACTTGAATAATCACTGAAGGTCACAACTTGCTTTCCCAGCAATGGTCAGGATATCAGAGCTCTCGGTGTCCTAGGTACAAAAGTCCCCATCAGAATCTTGCAATCAATTCAATGCAGCGATGAATTGCCAGTGTCTGGATGTTCACATTCGTATTTGGTGAGGGGAGGGGAGACAGCATCGCTCAGTTTTAATCCTGTGTTTGCTCTTAGGAAAGTCAGCTCTGATTGGGAAAGTGAAGTCACTTGTAAAACATGAGTGCTGTGTATGGCGGAAACAACCCTGTGTACGAAGTGGATGATTTTGAGAGAATAGAGACTGAGAAGCCATACCAATAAACATCTACTACTACTACACCAATGTAGAAGCCTTTGACCAATTCTAAAACATAGTGTTATTAGAAATTATAATGACAAAGAACATGAAGGAGACTATGTAAATAGGGTTGCTATGGCTAAATTCACATCCTTATAAATATCAAAGGACAACTCACTGTGAGGACGGACTTGTTGCCAGGAATGATAAAATTATTGCAAATTTATTTCAAGGGAGGAGCCTCCGAAGAGCTGGGTTTCCTGCAGGTGAGGAAAATTAAGCATATGGAAGTGGAATGAAAGGCGAAGCAAGTATTCCCTCTGCACGTGGGGAAAGCATTATAAATAGATCTTAGCCAGGCAATAAGATTAAGGCATTTAGTGGGCCTGGGATTCTATACGTGCCATCTGTTTATTACACAATATATCAGTAACACCTCGAATCCCCTCTTATGTGGAGTCCTGCAGGCATGGGCTTTCTCCCTTGCCCTCCATGTTGTCTTTTCTCCTTTGATGGCGCCAATTACATGGTGATTCTGTCATCAGGTCAACAACTTAGTTGGAGTTTTAGGTGGCAGCTTATGTATTTTGAGGATTTGTTGTATACCCGTATCACTGTCTCTCCCAGCCTTCTATCTGCCATTATGGTCCCAGGAAGGAGGAGAGGTGTGTGTTTTCTTAGGAAAGAAAAGGTTTGCTACAGGAAATATTCCTTCCAGGTAGGGAGAGAAACATTTGCTGGATGGGGAAAACATCTGGTTCAAATCACCTCCCTGCTTTGGGCTGAGATCCCGGACGTTAAGGGGAGTATCAGGGACAATGGCATTCCTGTGCTTTATATTTGGACCTTAGGTTGTTCAGTTATAATCCTATAGCTAGTAATAGGGTGAGAAATGGCAGTGCAAACTGATGAAGCATTGTTTCATTATCTACTGCTTGGTAACAGAAAATACTTCCCAGTGTAGTAGCTTAAAGTGATGGTGACGTTTTAAGTATGATGAGATATCTACCATTTTGACAGGACTCTGAGGATAGCCTCTGTCTGTTCCACAAACCATTGCTTGGGACATCTCGGAGGCTGAAGGATAGAATCACTTAAAGTTTCACTGATTCACATGTCCAGCAGTTGATCTTGGCTGTCAACTGGGGCTCAGAACGGACTGTCGTCTTTATGTACAGCGTTTCCTCGTGGCTTGGGATTTCTCACAACATGGGAGCTGGGTTCCAAAGAGGATGCAGCTGAGTGAAAGCTGTAGTGCCTTTGTATAACCTTGGAAATCATACAGTATCACTTGTACTATAATCATAGCCCTTCCAACCTTGATTTCTTGAAGACTGGGTGTGAAATTCACATGATAAAAAGAGTGCATGGAGTGGGAGATATTGGGGCTTGTCTTTGACTGAATGAGAGAGAGAGAACATGGAATTATTTTTGACTTTTTGCTTGTTTATAAGATAGTTATAACTTCCATAGGTGCTAGTAGAATTCAGGGGACAGCTGAGAGTCAGTCTGAGAACCCTATCAGTGCAAGTTGCTGCTACTTGACACAGGAGTGAGTGTCATGATCACACTTCAGCGTGTTTTTAGCAGCATCAGGAACTGAGGGATTGGGCTCAGTCCCCCATGGGCTGGAGTGGTAATGAGTATCTGAGTTTCCTGTGAGCTGAGGAAGGTCAACAATACTGAGTTGGGGTGCGTGTGAAGAGTTGGGAAGAGGCAACAGAAGCAGCAGCAGAAGTCCCAGGACTGGGACCGGGCATTGCAGATAGAACACCCAAGCCCAATATAAGCCCAGACTAAGCCCAGATAGAGACAGCTGGAGAGTCTGTACTAGAGTAGACGAGACCAACATAATGACGGTAGCTATGGGAGCCACACACAGGTAGGAAGCAGGGAAAGAATCCTGGTGGGAAAAATGCTAAATTGTCTTCCAGGTGGAGTGTTGAGGAGCCAGCTCCTTTTGGGGAGTCCAGGAACTGACTTCAAGGGAGGGGGGCAGCATCGGCACATCTTTTGGCAGCCCTGCACACCACAGACTTCTTATCTTCTTACACAAAATCATTGCAAGGCAGCTGTGTCTTTGTGGTGCAGCTAAGAAAGGAAGCTGAGAGGGGATGAAACTCGCCCATCGTGGCATGCTCAATGGCAATGGCAGATGGTGCTCTACCCCCTCCACCCTGTCGAACAGAACTTTCTATGATGACAAAGATTCTATATCGATGCTAAAATATGGTAGCTTCTCATCGTGTGTGGCTCAGGGGCACTTGAAATATGGCTAGAGTGAGGAAGAGAATTTTAAAATTGTATTTCATTTTAATTCATTTAATTTTTAAAGATTTATTTATTTTTATTGGAAAGTCAGATATACAGAGAGAAGGAGAGACAGAGAGGAAGATCTTCCATCCGATGATCCACTCCCCAAGTGACCGCAACGGCCGGTGCTGTGCCAATCCAAAGCCAGGAACCAGGAACCTCCTCCAGGTCTCCCATGCGGGTGCAGGGTTTCAAGGCTTTGGGCAGTCCTGGACTGCTTTCCCAGGCCATAAGCAGGGAGCTGGATGGGCAGTGAAGCAGCCGGGATTAGAACCGGCACCCATATGGGATCCTGGCGCATTCAAAGATGAGGACTTTAACCACTACACTATCACGCCGGGTCCAGTTCATTTGAATTTGACTTTCTGCCTTAAAAGGATGGCATCTTATATTTGTCTAATGGGATCCTTTTAAGTATGTGTATGTGCTTTCAGTTTGAGAAAAAAGTGAAAATTAAAGATTATTTTCAGGAGTAACATGTTATATTCTTTACCCAGTTTTCCCAGTGGCCACTATCTTGCCATATTAATCATTTCTCTGTAAGTATATTACCATTCACTATATGTACATGTGCTGTTATGATTTTGATGAGAGTAAGTCACAGATATCTGGATTCTTCATTCTAAATCATCAGGTATGAAGTTCCTAAGAGCAAGAACATTCTCTTCTTCTTCTTTCTTTAAAAGATTTACTTTTTTAATTGGAAAGGCAGATTTACCGAGAGAAGAGACTGATTGATCTTCGATCCTCTGGTTCACTTCCCAAATGACCACAACAGCTGGAGTTGAGCTTATCCAAGGTTAGGAGCCAGGAGCTTCCTAACCAGGTCTCCCATGTAGGAACAGGGTTCCAAGGACTTGGACCACTCTCTGCTGCTTTTCCAGTCCATAAGCATGGAGTTGGATGGGAAGTGGAGCAGCTGAGACCTGAACTGGCTCCTGTATGGGATCTGGCACTGCAAGACAGAAGATTAATCAGTTAAGCCATTGTGCTGGCCCTGAACATTTTTTCAAAAGCCATAATATAATGATCAAGTATAGAAACTTAACCATACTATAAATATTATTATTCAATTTACAGCCTGCCTTTAAAATCTTCCATTTATCCCACAATCTCCTTTTGTTTGTGTGTGTTAGTGATTTAAGACTCAACCCAAGAATGCCTATGATATTTAGGTTTCTTGCCTCTTTGGTTTCATTTAATCTGGCACAACTTCCTCAGACTTTCCTTGTCTTTCACAACAGTTTGAAGAGCTCTTGCTAGTCATTTTGTAGAGCACGCCTCAATGTAGCTAGTTCCTTACTATTGGTTTCAGATTGTGGGTATTTGGCAGACACACTCCATATTTAGCATTGTGTTCTCAGTGCCTTGTATCAGGAAGCACATTGTCACTTTGTCCCAGTGTTGTTGGTGGTGTTAACTTTGACTTCTTTTTAGGGAGGCTTCTGCTATATTTCTCCTCCCCAATGTTACCACCTTTATGTTTGTAAGTCATTAGTAATCACGAAGAGATACCTTGAGACGGTGTGACTATCAGACACCTCAGTGCACTTTGACTCAGCACTTTTTATTATGCACTGAGGAGCTCACCTGAATTAAACAGTCCTCTGATTGTTGCAAAATAGTGCTTATTTAAATCTATCATGTCTTCTAATTTATTGGCTAGAATTCTATGTAAAGGAGAGCTTTTCCTTTGCTCTCTATAAATCAATTCAATTCAATCAATGATCTACTACTCTCACTATTTTCTTTGTTGTTCAGAAACGTCCAGAAAGAGCCCCATCAGGGTCACTTTCTATCTCTTTGACATTTCTCCATCATTCTTTGAGTGCATTGTTGAGGTGCAATACGAACTTCTAGGCACTTCCTATACTTCCCTAGTCTGGAATCAGCTATTTCTCCATGACATTGGTAAAATATTCAGTTCCTGAATACTTTTTGGTAACTGATCTGTAATGCATTTATAGTCTTCCCCTCATCGCTACCCCAGGAAGATATTTGAGAGTGGTGAGGAAATCTGGTTCCTGTCTATCTCTTGGATTGATATTGATTTGGAAGGAGTAGCTTTAAAAAAAATATCATTGTGACTTGAGAAACTGTTAGTTAAAAATGTAAAATATTTTTACACCATAAAATTTAAAAATGTAAGTAATATCAAGCAGAAGAATGCAGAATGGACCAATGCCAAATCCTTTCTGGAAGGTATGAAGCAATCTATGGGGCCTTCTGTGACATCTGCCAGCATTAATTACTCTGTTACTAAGATCACAGATCAACAGATCTCAAACACCAGGACAGAGAGGGATGAAAGGAAGATTTGAACAAAATCCCAAACCAGTATCACGGATTAATAAGCCATCAGACTTGAACTGTACCATCTAAAGAGGGTTATATTTTGAAATAGGAATGCAAGCCTGGCAGCATGGTCACAATCAGCACAGAGCTCCCATTGGTGGCTTCTCTGGAAGTCACTTGAGTGCTTTATTTACTTTGGAAAATCCATCCATCCCTTCATCTCTTTTACTTAAAATGCATGACCAGTGCTTTCTCATCACCTCTCTTACTTTCTGAAAATGGGCTAGCATTGCTCAAATAACGACAGAACTTTGAGATATGCTTGAAAACCCTACGAATCTGTGCCCCAAGTTTATCTAGACAAGCACACTTCATAAGAACAGAGCAAGCTTCTGGCAGCTCCACATATTGCACAATGTTTCCAGTGATCTTTTTTGGAGCTTGACTTCCTTCTCTAGATTTTGTAACCAACAGATTTTCAAAAGCATGGGGCATCAAACTTTATTTTTACCTGCATCATATCTCTTCCCATGCCATCCTTCCCCTTGCTTTGATGTCGCAGGCTTCTCATGGGAGACATATAAGGTGATAAGGAGTTTTGGGATCCATTCTCATTTTCTGAAAGAGTTGGTGATTCTTTCTTAAAATCTAGTAAAGAGTAAAGTGGTAGAGCTGGCCTCAAAGGTAAGGTCACAGACTCAGAAGGCTCAACAAATAAGGAGGACATTTAGGTAAGTGCCCATGGTTTAATACTGGAATACAATACCAAGATTATGAATTGTGAGTCAAAATAACTAAAAACAAAATGTATAAACCTATGAAGCTGGGAACTACGGGGCAGAGTTCCAGGAATCACTGGATCCAGGTACTTTACACTGATGGGGTCAGACTTCTGTGCCTTTCCTTTCAGATCCCTACCACTCTTCTAGGCAGGCTCCCCGCCCCTCTCGCCCCCATCACCTTTTCTCAAAAGTCAGAAACCATGTTAGAAATATTTTTTCTTCTTTCTCCTGGTTTCTAGGGAAATCTCCAAGGTTATGTATCTTACCGACCCAGCTTGCTTCATATACTGGCCCTAACCCAGTTCCACCGGCCAGAGGGATGAAATGTCCTGATTGGCTACATCTGGAACTGGAAGTAGAGTTATCCACCAGAGAGAATCATGGAGATGGAGAGTAAGGGCAGGATGTTGATAAACATATCCTTGTACTCGCCTTAGAAGCAAATCTTGCTGCTCTATTGGTTACCACTGGCTACGGTCATGCTACCAAACCACCACCCTAACAGTTAAAACCTCAGAACAGTTCTTCACACATCAGCTCTTGGAGAAGCTCAGCCACAACTGGTTGTTAGAAGAGGGAGCATCATAGGTGAAGGCTTTGCGGCAGGAAAGAGCTTGTGCTTCAGAAACCAAAGGCAGAGCAGTGTTGGCGGATGCTGGAGCACGGAGATGGGACCTGCAGGCCTTTGAAAGCAGGAAGTGATTTCTCCAGATGAATGCCAGAGACAGCCCCATTCTGCCTACTGGGGGAGAGAGAGGGAGAGAATGGAGTGTGTAATTGGAAGGGACAAGAGAAGCAGCAACTCCTCATGACTGGTGGAGATGGCAGGAGTGGACAAATGCTGAAGGTATTGGGGAAGAAACAGTTGAGAAATGCCTGCTAGGGAGTGGGAGTGGGAGAGGAGAGGAGGGCGGGGGCCAAGTGGGGATGCTCCGCTGTCCTCCAGTGCTATGTCAGGGAATGCCCAGGCAGCTTGTGGGCCAGAGGACAATTGCGCACTCCCAGGGGGCTAGTGGGAGCATTAATTAGTTCATATTTGTCTGCATATTCTCAGATAAAAGAGGCTTTATCATCCTCCAATGAAGCATGAAATTTTGAGCTGAAAGAGGCCATGTAGTGCAAATGAAGATGGGAATGGTGGGGATGGGTGCAGCAGGGTCATTAGTCAATTACGAAGAGCTTGCACGTGGCTGGCCAGCGTCTCTCAAAGTGGAACTGGCTGCTGTCCACCGAGGTGTCTTAATGACCAACCTTCCACTCCAGCTGAGAGGGGGACTCTTATTGCAACCAGAAAATAAAAGCCTTTTCAGTGAAGACAGTACCTGCCATAAGGTTAATTTCTTCAAAAGGGAAGCAAGAACAAAAAAGGAAAGATTGAAGGGGTCCTAGACAGACTCTCAGACTCATTAAAACTTCATTTAAACCCGAGGCAGCTTCAACATTATTCGGAGCTGTTCTCCCGGGCATGTGTGTGCGCAGGGTAGGGGTGGGTAAAAAGAGGAGGTGAAAGGAAGGCCTGAGGCTGGCTGAGGGTGGCTAGCAAGTCTTCCAGGGAAGCAACTCCAATGGCCGTTTCCTCTCTTGGACATTTGATGTTGGCCCCATGCTTTTATCCAAACATTCTCTGTAGCATGCTCAGATAAAGCATCAAAAATTATATTAAAATGCTAGTTAGGAAACATCAGCCCCAACAAACCCTGTTCATCAAAATGTTAGTGCTCTCTCCGGGGGCCCTACATTCAGTTTGTCAACAAGCTGAAGCCGCGGAGCTGGGGCTCTGTGAGGCCCAGGAGCATGATTTAATTAATATCCTACCCATAATACCTTGCTGAGTTTATGCAAACAAAGCCCTGTCACTCCTCACCTTAGGATTTACCCTCTCCTTGAAGCAAGCATTTATTTACCCACAGTTTGACCTCATGATGGTGTTCAGCAGATGTGGCTCCTACTTATTTGCATTGTTTTGTGACAGTTGCAAAATTCATTAGTAGCTCAGGGAGAAATCCTCTGTGGACCGCCCCCAGTGATAGGTGAGGTAAAAGGGCTGGCGCTAATTAATCCTCCTCTTCAGCAAGGATGCTTTTAATGATAACAGAGTGGCCCCTTTCAGAATGCACTTGTGTCAGGTTGAAATTTTGGGGGACACAAATGACAGCAAGTGACTCTTGGGTACCGTGGGCAAACAGCGGATCATATGTGATGGGACAGGACACTGTGCCTGGGCAAATGAATGTCCTCTAAGTCCATTCTGACTCTACGTCCCTCTCTTCCCTGCCCGTGGTCCTTCTGGAAGATTGCTAGATTATGGCAATGAAGGAGAGCTGTCTCTGACCTCCATGGGGAGTTGGAAGGCAGCTTATTGCTCCTTCTACTCATCTGCATAAACCAGTCCAAGGCCTGAAATTCCCCACCAGTATAAGTAGCAGCCTACTAGCTGAGGGTAGAAGCTGTAAGCAGGACCAAGTGAGTAGGACCAAAGTTTCACCAGCGTATAGTGCATTGCATGTTATCTGTGCACCAATGCTGATTCCTTTGGCTTGCAGGCTCCAAATGTTTTGCTGCTAAATATCACACATAAGAAAAATGAGAGGAACTTGGAATACTCCACTTCATCTAGAAAACTCAAATCGAAGTGGATGTGAATGGTGTAGGAGCCCACTACGTGGAGCCCAGTATAACATTGCTTTGGCTTCTATGGATCTGCAGTAGTTATGCTGTTCTCCACGAAGAGGACTCGCTTTGCAGGCTTTTCACTTCATGGTAAACTATGTCTCAATGAGGAACCATGATTTGACAATACTTGTCTGGGAAATAATGGCCTGCTTGTTTTGGTCTATGCTGAAAGACAAAGTGGGTGTGATGGACTGATGGGGCAAACAAGTAACAAAATGACTTCATACATTCAACAAATTCTTATCACATATCTATGATGTACAGTTGAGATAAAAGTGAGGTGTTTTCCTGGATGGAAATAAGGTTTGGGAAGACCTGGGGAGTAAAGAAATAAGAGGACAGATCAGATGGCCTGGAGAGAAGGGGACAGTCCCTCAAACCTGCTCATCAGCTTGCAGGGCTTCAAATCCCCTTGACATGTCGGTGACTTTCAAATGTATGCTTTCCAGCCTGACTAGTCTTTGACTCCAGATCTGTGTATTCCACAATGTTAAAACCCACAATCTACAAGTGGACTGTCGATTTCACTCTCATCTCTGTTCTTTTCCACCAAAACATATAGGCAATGGTGAAGCCCTTTATTATGTTGTTCACCACCCTTCATGTTTCTCTCCATCACCCTCTTCCATGCAAGATCTGATCCTTCATTGAAGACTGCTGGTTCCCACTCTACAGCTGCTCAGGATAACTGGATGCATCCTTCATTCCTGTGATCATCACACTAGAATTACTTCCTTTCATGCCTCCTTTTGTTGTTTCTCATAACTGATATTCTGGTTCCTCCAAATCCATGCAGCCATTAGGGTAAATTCTTAAAAACCTTTCGACATATTCCCAATGGACTTGGGCTAAAATCAAAGCAAAGTCATACACAGTTTTCTAACCCTTGTCTCATCCCCAGCTGCTGATTGTTCATTCTGGTCTTCCTTCTATCCCAATAAACATGATAAGCTCTAGCCTCCCTTGAGGCCTATGGAATGCTGGGTTCTCTGGGAAGATTACTACACAGATGTGAAAAGTCTTGGTCAGCACTGCAGGGCTTCCATCATGCCAAGGTTGCCCACATTGCATGCAAATAGTCAGACCCTAGTATCGCAGCTCTGTTTAGACACTGGGTAGGGATCACACCAAGAGAAGCATGATCTTGGGTCAAAATCTGAGACTGATCGTACTAAAGCCAACAGCTGGAGGCTCTCAACTAGCAAAGTTATGATAGTTGGGCAATAAACTCAGAAAGCGAATCTGAACAGTGTTTCTCTGTGTCTGCCATATGAAGTCAACGTATGTTCTTTCTCTCCCTCTGGTCTCCGCAGCCATTATCTTTCCCTCCATCAGAATGGGATGTATGTTCAGGTCCTGTATAATAACTGGCACCTGGTAGGTGCTTAAAATATTTCTCAAAAGGATGAAAGGATCAAAGGGAAGAAGGAGAGGCTGGATGAATGCAGAGAAGGAGCAGAAAAATTGAGGGAGGACTGGAAGAAGAAAGAGAAAAAGAGGAAATAAGAGAGAAAGGGGAAAGGGAGAAAGAGGAGAGACAGGAGCCAATGTATGAGTAACTGAGAGAGATCTAGGCTCACAAAGACAGTCTTTGATCTTCTCTTTCCGCTTCATTCTTGGGCTAAAATCTAATGCTCTCTGACCTCTGGGTCTTTGCATATGCTGTTCTGTATCTTTGGAACACATAATCCTGCATTCTTTGTCCGTTTGCAATTCTGATATCAGCTTAATCTCAGTTTTGCAGTGATGTCTGGTTAAATCCATTTATCTGCTAGGATAAGACTTAGCAATAAGTCATAGAAGCTCAGTATAATAAGCATTTAAGTGAGATAGTGGTGGATTTTTTGCTCACTTGAACACCTAGAGGTAGGCAATACAGAGTGGGCTTGGCTGTTTGTTTTCAAAAGTCATCAGTGGGGTTGCTTCCACCTTGGTTCATCCTGAGTGGTCTCCATTTTCAAGGTCACTTATGGTCGTGGGGGCCTGCCCTGTTTCACTTATCACGTGCACATCCCAACCAGCAGGAAAGAAAGGAAAAAGGACACTTCGTGGAAGTTACGTGTGATGCTGCCATGTCCAACTGTTGCTCAAACCGTAGTTTTAGCTGTAGGGAAGGCTGGAGGGACGCTGTTATCCCAGGCAGCCATGCCAGTTAAAATTTATGGTTCTTCCTACTATTAATAAAGGAAGGTATATCAGAGAACAATGTCTAGAATTTTCAGCCATAACCCCAGTCTACATGAAGTATTTCTCTTATTTGTTTCAGGAGCTTCCACTATCTCTTGCTTTAATCTATCCCATTTGTACTTGCTCAGAGTCTGTGCTTCACAATACATTAAGATTTTTGTTATGACACAAATTGACGTACAGTGAGTGTGCATGTGTATGTCTGTGTGTGTGAGACAGAAAGGGAGAGAGATCATTTCTTTTTGGCTGGTTTACTTTTCAAATACTTGCAGTGGCTGGGACAGGACCCAGGCTTAGCCCAAACACAAGAGCCGGGAATTCAGTTCAGGTATCCCATATGGTGGTGGCAGGGAGGCAACTACTTCAGCCATCACCACTGCCTTCCGTGTTGGCAGGAAGCTGGAGCCACACACCAGAGCTGAGAATTGAACCCAGGCTCCCTGCTATGGAAAGTGGGATTCTTAACTGCTGGGTGCTGCTAGACTCTTGAGTTAGCAGTGACGATAGTGGTCTGACCAATGTCCTTTTTATTTCTGATACCTATATGCTAAGTAGCAATAAACAGATTTTTGACAAATGAATGAAACGTGCTTCTCTAATGGACTCCAAAGCACTGCAGACATCTTTAGAAAATGATAACAACTGCATTTTGGAGTTTTGCAGGTGTAAATTTTTAAAAAATTATTGGGACACAGCTTATGAGTTGGAAGATGTCATCTTTCAATATGTAATGTAATCTTCTTACATTGTGCTTTTTAAACTGGAGTTTGACATGTCTTTTAAAAAATGCAAGTCTATTTAAAAAATAATGCAGGTATCTTACTGTAAAAACTGGAGTTCTCTGTAACAACTTAGATGTTTAGACTTAATTCTTTTTTTATTATTTTTATTATTTTTTGACACTGTTTAACAGGCACTGGGGTCCTCCCTTTCTCCTCTCCAAGTTTCCTCTCCTCCCCACTGTTCTCCGCTCTAGTCTTACAATAGGTGTCTTTCGTGAATTTTTTTTTTTTTTTAAATATACATTTTTTTATTTGAATTTCTTTTTTTTTTGTCTTTTTTTTATTATTATTATTGGAAAGCCGGATATACAGAGAGGAGGAGAGACAGAGAGGAAGATCTTCCATCCGATGATTCACTCCCCAAGTGAGCCGCAACAGGCCGGTGTGCGCCAATCCAAAGCCGGGAACCAGGAACCTCTTCCAGGTCTCCCATGTGGGTGCAGGGTCCCAAAGCTTTGGGCCATCCTCGACTGCTTTCCAGGCCACAAGCAGGGAGCTGGATGGGAAGTGGAGCTGCCGGGACTAGAACCGGCGCCCATATGGGATCCCGGGGCTTTCAAGGCGAGGACTTTTAGCCGCTAGGCCACGCCGCCGGGCCCTCTTTCGTGAATTTTTACAAGTTCATCGTGCTGCACTGAGGTGTCTCCCAGCAATGTAGGAAATTATCAGCCGTATCGCTGTGAGTCCATCCTTGTACTGCATGTATGAAGACATACTTCTCTCTGTTTCCACCTATGAACATATTAACTACCAATACACTTCCATTATGCATCCCCTTAGGTACAGTCCACAACGGGGAGAAAAAATGGTGACCCTTCATCCCCATAAAATTGACAAACACGTAACAAAGGTATTAATGTGACACTAAGGTGGTACAAAGGAGTGTCCAACATCTTCTTGTTGGACTCAATTCTTTACCCCTTTTTATATACCTCTGCCTTTTGCCCCATCCCTTGATGTTTAAGTTTAGTCATGTGACCTGCTTCAGCTAATGGGATTCCGACACAGATGAAGCTAGCCCCTCGTGGGAGCTCGTGGCCAGCAAAGTCGAACTCACCTCACCTCACCCTGAGGACCCACGCCCAGAAGACCTGAACCCCAAAATAAAGCTTCTCAGTGGAGCCAGACCAGAGCAGCCAACCCACAGCCCACACCTGACAAGTGAGCAAGGCTTTGTGTTTTAAGTCACTGAAGTTTGGGTTGGTGGTCAGGACAGAGATAGTTGACAAATTCACCTGTTTCTTGACTGTTACATACATCATCTCACCATTAGACCATAAACTACAAACTTCTTAGTGGCAAGAAAGTTTATAAACTTCCTTACCTTTTCTCCTGAGAATGGTGACAGAAGCTATAGTAGAGTGAGAGCATAGACTTTGGCATATTCCAGTTCCACTCAATAACATGCTAACTGTGTGATATTGTCAAAACTGTGTGAATTATCTTGTGCCTCATTTTCCTTCTCTATAAGATGGGAATATTCAAATCTCTCTGACATGGTTGTGGAGAGGCATATGTAAGTCTCCTAGCAGGGGGACTATCATGAGCTCACAAGGCAGTGTGGCATCTGTGAGGAAGACACAGACTGCTTGTAGGTTTCTGCTTATGTACATGTCCCTAGGGTGAATAGGGAGCTGATGTGCCTAATGGAGTGTCTACCTGTTTGTACACTCCTCGTCTTCTTACTGCCCTTGGCCTTGAGCTCACCTCATCTCATGGTCAAGTGTCGTTGCAGGACAAGCATCCCAAGGGCTCCCTCTGTCTGCAGGAGAGACCAGGCAAACTGTCATTGCCTCAGCCTGACACCAATGTGTGAGCCAAAGGGATGCCATTACCCCTCTGTGCCCCATTTTGCTGACCAAGCAACTGAGGGATGAAAACTATCCAATGACTTTGCAAAAAATGAAATGTCAGTTGCTGGGGGAAACAAGAAGAGACTTTTAATCAAGTGCTTTTCTCCTATACTATGCTGCCTCCCAGACAGCCAAGAAAATGATGTAACCCAACCCAAGAAATCTCTTCTGGAAGCTTCCCACAGCCTGTCTATCTGAAGATAAAAACAACCACAAATTCAGTTTACATCTTCTTTCACTCCCTAGCCTGTTTGAGCCAAGGCTGAATGGTGCCAATTTGCCTATGGTGGTTTTTATGATGTGGGCTGGGACCACTGGGGCCTGTTCTGGAACCATGAAATTCATTTCAATTAGAAGTGTAACTTAATGTCCAATTTTCAACCCACACTCCCTGGGTAAGAGAAGGCCATTTTGCTGGCTGTGTTGCCTCAACCCAATGAGCAGTATTTCTGGGTGCTAGTTATGCCCATTGTGCACCCTGACTGGGGTAGAAGTCTCTCCAAGTTAAGAGGTGGGGCTCTGTCAAAATGATGGGTGGCAGAATCAGCATGGAGATGGCGGGATGTGTGAAGTTGCAAGCAGTAGAGATCAATTTCGGAACACTGCTCTGGGATTCCTACAAGACAACCCAGGGAAAAAGAAATACATTTCATCCTTATTAACACTCAGAACCCTTAAATGAGTCCCCATGTTAATCCCTAAGAGATGCCTAAATGCCTATTGCAAATTGCTGCCCCACTTGTCTTATAAAACAACTTGTACTTCTTTTTATTCTCTCCATGTTCAAAAATAAAGGAAATTCCTTTTGCAGTCGAGGGCCAAGGAACAAGCAAGGCCTGGCTTTGATTACTGAAAGCCAGAGAGTTTTCAGCGAAAGCTGCAGCCGCCTGCCAGCCTTGTTATTAGCAATAAGCATCAAGCAGTTCTCAGGAGAGCAGGGCCTTTTGAGAATGTCAGACAGCAGCCTGCACCTCCCTTTGCCAGCACCTGCAGCCCCTGCTGGAGGTACCAGCCCATCCAGAACTCCATTTTCCCTTGGCTGAATCAGCAGCCGTAATCAACAGAGAAATAACTCCTTATGTTTATAATATTCACCTACAAGCAACCCAAATTGCCATGCTCCTGTTTAAGATTCTACAATGGCTCGCCATTGTCCCTGAAACCAAGTCCAAATGCCTGGTGATAACAGAGCCCACTTTATTTATGCAGGAGTTTTTTTTTCTCTTCTTTTTCTTTCTCTTCCTTTCTCTCTCTCTCAGACAGCTTTCCAGTCAAGATGCTTCTGCCACCTAAGAGGGTTATTATGGAGATAGTAGCAGGATTTCCAGACCAGGCAGGCTGGATTCCAGCCCCGGTTCTACCCAGCTCCATGGTCCGGGCAGGCCAGGTCCTCACCCTCCCCAGCATACACTTCCTGCCTCATTGATAAAAGCAGGCACTCGGAGCAGAGGGTCCTTTGTGAATCTGAGATCTTAAGATCTTTTTTTAACTCTATGGTTAGCCTTTTCCAGTTTCCCTGCCCTCTTGCACCCACTTCTATGCTAGAGGCTAGACATGCAGTGGCCAAGGCAGTGCAGCTCTGGCCAGTGAGACTTGAGGCGCTCTGCTGGTGTGGCCCGCGTTTCTCAGTGAGCTTCTGCTTTGGCTACAGGTTTGGCGGACAGTTCTGTGTTGTCTGGATTTACCTTCTGCAGGCAGTGGCCTTGTTCGAGTGTGTCCTGTGAATGCAGCTTCCCGCTCCGTGCTCCGCGGCCTTCACTGACACCGTGGAAGATCTTGGTCACGCACAGAAGCAAAGCCTAAAAGTGTAGAATTCATGCCCTTGCTGTTGACCTTCAACCAGTGGTGAATGAGCCTAGTGACAACCTCCTGTTTTTCAAAGATGCACTTACGGGAGCCACTGCATACACTTTTCAGGAGGATAGGATGTAATTAAGTGTGTATTGCCCAAGGCAGCACTTTATTTAGAAATTAAAAACTAAAGAGAGAGAGATCCTATCCTATCCACTGGTTCATCCATTCATCCCACAGATGCCAAGATAAGTGTGGGACAAGCTGAAATCAGAGCTGGGAATTAAATCCAGATGTCCCATGTGGGTGGCAGAAACCCAGCTACCTGAGCCATTACTGCTGCTTCCCCAAGTCTGTATCAGAAGGAAGTTGGAGTCAGGAGCTGGAGTTAGAAGTTTAGCTGAGGTACTCTGAAGTGTGACATGGCGGTCTTGGCCACTAGGCTGAACAGCCACACTTACATACTCTTTCACATGCCCCTGTATTGTTTTTTTTTTTTTCTCTTTCTCTCGTTCCCCTTGCTTCCTTTTCTGCTTCCAGGGATCAGTTTCCAAACAAACTATGGGAAACCAAATCTCTGCTTTTGGAAGAATCCAAACTTAAATGGTTGGTATCATTTTCTCTTTTTTTGTCTATCTGGAATGTCCAGACAGATGTGATGGCTGGGACTAGGCAGCCATGCTGAGAATAGCATGAAGGAAATGCCACTTCTGGCATCTTCCAATAACTGAATCGACAGCAGCAATTGTCAGTTTCTGAATTTCGTGTTATATGGAACCCTGTTCATTTAAGCTATAGTTATTTAGATATTTTCTTACTTGCACTAAACACAATAGTACTGGATATATTAGTTGTCTCTCAATGAGCTAAGACTGTCTTTACTCCTTTCTGTTTTTCGGAATACCTCTTTGTTTTCTCACTCCTTTCTGACATCTTTCCTCCAAAGAACCATGGTCTTTCACGTTCTATAAAATTCTTCCCACCCTTTGTCCATGTAGATGGAAATAGCATCTTGCATTTGCTGCTAAGTAGCCCTGGAGTTGTTCTACTTCATTATTTTGGGATGATGTCACTTGCATTTCTCAAGGCGTGGTCTGAGTTCACTTGCATCATCTCCAACCTTCCACATATAACAAAAGGGCCTTAGGGAAAAAAAGTAGAATCTTGGGCCATACATGTTTGGCTTATGCAAATTAAAGCCTGGCTCTATGAAAGTGAGAAGAGAGCAATTGACACCGGATGGGTGAGTCTACACTAATTGCCTGAGATGGAAAAGACTTATCTGTCTCCTAATATGATCCTCTCTTTTCACAGAATGCAGCTTTTTTTTTAAATTAAAAGTGACTTAACTATTGTCTTCATGTGACATGCCTTCATGGTGCCAGCCACTTTCTGCTCTGGTGGCCCTGGGAGGAAAGAGTGATCTGCTCCCATAGTGCAGGGACAGTGACTATGACAAGCTCACTTGGGAACAGATATTACTTGCCAGTCCATCTTGCTTCACTGAAGGGCTTTGTCTGCATCTGATGTTATGCACAGATTTAAGAACCTGAGGCACACATGCAAGGGGTGCCTCTGATTTGCTCATGACTTGGGGCATTTTCTTTCAGTTTACATCCTTCTCCCTGGGCTGTGTCCTCCACTCCCAAACATAGCCCCTTCTAAGTCTGGAGCCACATGTCAGAGCACTGCTGTTCTTTTCTATGTGGCTTCAGCCACTGGGACTCAAGCAGATAGAAGACCTTGGTCACCAGCTCCCTCTTCCAGTCTCTGCTACCACATGAGTGATCACTTGGATCGCCCTCCACATTGTGGTGCACATTGATCAGTCTGCATTTAGGTCCCCACCAATCCTGCTAGCACCTCTTGCCAGGGCTTTGAAACAGCCTCCTGTTTCCTTGCTCCCTCGCTTGTGTCGCATCATTCCATCTTGGACATTGCTATCAAAGTAATGTTTCTTCTTCTTCGTCCCCATTTTTAAAGATTTATTCATTTTTATTGGAAAAGCAGATCAGATTTAGAGAAACAAACGGAAACAGAAAGAAAGATCTTTTGTCTGCTGGTTCACTCTGCAAATGGTTGCAATGGCCAGAGCTGAGCCAATCCAAACTTAAGAGCCAGGGGTGTCTCCTGGGTCTCCCACATGGGTGCAGGGTCCTGAGGCTTTGGGCCATACTAGATTGCTTCCCCAGGCCACAAGCAGGGAATTGAATGGGAAGTGGAGTAGCCAGGCTATAAACTCGTGTCCGTATGGGTTCCTGGAGCTTGTCAGGTGAGGATTTAGCCATTGAGCCATTGTATTGGGCCCTGACAAAATAATCTTTCTGAAGGTTGCAGCTGGGCACAGCATTCTCTCATCAAAAGCCTTTCAGTCACTTCCCTTTTCCCCATAGAATAAAACTCAAATTGCTTCTTCATTCTGTTTTGGTTGGCTTTATTATTACATAGCTAAAATGAACAACCCACTATTGTGAGGATACAAATATACTTTATAGACTTAGCCCTCTGTAACTACAGAACCCCAAATCTCAGATGCTCAAGTCCTTTCTACAAAATAGCCTGGTGGCTGCATAGAGTCCATGCATGTCTTTTTGTATACTTTAAACCAACCCCAGATGATTTGTGATACCTAACACAATGCAAAGGTGATACAAATGGTTGTGACACTGTTGTATTTCAGGAATGATGACAAGGAAATACCTGTACACATTCAGTGCAGGTGCAATATGTATAGGTTGAATATCAAGGGGAGGTTGATTGGATCCATACATGTGGAATCCGTAGCAACTGAGTGTCAAGTGCTTTTACAGGCCTCTGCATCTGGTGTGTGCTCATGCCCTGTGTTCCTTTCGCACCTTAAAGGTCACTCCCTCACTTTAGCTTTTGGAAGGTCTCCTCTTTCCTCAAATGTCATGTCCTACCTGGAAGACATCCCAGGCATCGACAATCGAATGAAACTTTCCCTCCCTTCTATGATAGCATTCATGGGCCACATTCTTGACTTGTGTCTTAGTTACAATCTTCTTTCCGAGGTGCTGCTTATTCTCTGTAATAGCACAGCACAAAGCTTACATTGTCCTACACATGTACACTGGCACACTAATCATAGCTTACAGTGACTGTGGACTCACCATGTGCACCAGGCTGTGGTGACCTCATTCTCCGTGTTAGCTCAATGAATTTTGACAACAGCCCAGAGAAGTCGTGGGATATCCTCATGTTTGAGATGAGGAAACTGAGATGCATAGAGTGACATGCAAGAAGCTGCAGATTTGTGGTTCCAGCCTTAGTTAGTTCCCTTGCAGGGCCCAAGCTGCAGAACAGTCTTCCATTTGGCCCAAATTGCAAGCAGTGCCAAGAGTGAATGTGAGGAAGGTGTCCACCAAGGGCTTAGTCTTCAGGGAATCAGACCATGTGACCTTTGTAGCAGCTCTGTCAGTTCCTTTGCCATCTAAAGTTGGCCAGGTGATTTCATGGTACGAAGTTTCAAACTATGTGTTGACAGATAGGGGGTTAAGGTGGACAATTGACGCAGCTGTTAAGAAGTTGCTTGGGATGGCCACATCCCGTATCAAAATGTCTAGACTTAGCTCTGGCTCCAGGATCCCATTTCCTGCCAATGCACAGATTGGGAAGCCGCAGATGATGGCTCAAGTACTTGGGTCCCTGTCACTCAGATGGGAGACGCAAACTGAGTTTCCAGTTCCCAGCTGCAGGTTGCTCTTATCCAAGGTATTGCCAGCATTTGGAGAATAGGCCAGTGTAGAGGAGATATCTCTCTCTCCTCTATTTCTTGTCTGTGTTTCAAATAAGTAAACTAATGAAATGAATACAAATTGAGAACAAAATGAATCCTGGGCTCTCTCACCTGGAGAGGGTTTTGTAGGGGCTTACATGAGTTACAGTCTATGGAAGGGCCTTTGCTAACATGGCAGCCATGAGGCATGTGATGCTGACAAGAGGCCTGGGGTGGCGACAGAGGTGATGGATGGTGTGGTGGTGAGGCAGGGCGACCAAGCCCAGATGGCAGCATGCAAACCTTGATGATTATGAGTCACCATGACTCCAAGCACTCAAGTGTGCATGTGGAGAAAGTTAACGACTATTACCTCAGCAGTTAATTTTCAGTGCATTTCCCTTTGCACAAGGGTGCTATATCATACACAACTGTCTAAATACATTTAAAAGTGCTCTTTAAATAACTATACAATGACAATTTATAAGAGGTATGAAAGCATTGTCTTATAATTTAAATGGTGGTGCTTTTCTCTGATTGGTATGTAAAATATTGGTCAGTCTTGTAATGGACCAAGTCCATTGAATGAAGCGCTTTTGTCTCAAGGGATAGGACGCAAGGGGCATGAGGATACCTGATGGGGAATCTGATCCTATTTTGTGTGTTAGGGAGGGCTCCCTGAGAAAGTGACCTGTGCAAGGACAGGAAAGCTGAGAAAGGCTCCTTCTATTTTCTTAGGAAGAGACACAGAGCCAGTTCTTATTTTATCTAATTCTCACAAGAGGTCCCTATCAGCAGGCCACTGCTCTTCTGCAAGCTGTGCTACTAGCCTTAGGTGCAGCTCCAGGCCACCTGCACTGCATTCAGTGATGTCCCTGCCTCTAATTCTGAGAGTGAATGAATGACACTGACCTAGGTAAGGAGAACCCAGTCCTCTGAGGAGGCAGACCGAAATGTCAGCAGCCTGTTCCTCCAACTGATCCTTTCTCTGTGGCTGCTGCAAACTCTGGGCTGGATTATGACAGCAAGGTTTCAGATCTGAAGCTTTCCTTCTGTTTGGGCTTCATTTCTTTGTGTTCACTACCTTGATGGGTAGTACTGGAAGATGGGTTTCAAAAAAAGGCTATCTCACAACACGGGAATTTGATTGCTTATCAGATCCTTTGGAAGTTTCCGAAGGATGCATCAGATCAGGAACCAGATGATGGTGGAACAAACAAAACAGCATCTTTGTAATTAATGTGAACCAACAGGTTAACCAATGAGTGAGGCAATGTGGCATCGATAGTGACCTGTACTTCCTTACTCCTAGTAGACATGGCTACCTGGGTATGGCATTCTCTCCTAGGCCAAGATGGAGTCTCAGAATGGGCATCACGTTGCTTTTGGACAGTCTCTTCTAGTCAGCTATGGGTGTGGAGTTGCTCCTGGAGACCTGACCAGCATATTTAGCTGTTTCCGACCAGCCTTGTGACCAGGAACAAGCAATTTGACTCTCTGAGCCTCACCTCAGCCTTCTCTGCTGTCAACAGAAGGAGTTGTTCTGATGCTGTTTGCATTCCCTTCTTGTTTTCACATTCTAAAATTCTGGAAAGCACAAGCCAGTGGCATTGGAAATCCACATGGACTGCAGAATTACTCAATTTGTAGAGGTATACTGTATGTTCGGTGTGCTTGTTAAGCACTCTTTAAAGAAACAGAGAAATATAAACCTGAGCATTCCAGAGTCTGGAGTCAACCCTAGGAAGTGACACGCATGTATATGAAAGGCTTGGGCCAATGAGCAATTCTGGTATAGAGAGACATAATGGAGAAAACCACCATCAGAGTTCAACTTAGAGTTGACGGCATTATGACAGTCAGCTCTTGCTATGATAATGCTGTGTAACAAGCAAAACCTGTAAAAGCGCAGTGACATGTCACCATCAACATTTACTCCACTGCTAAGTCTGCAAGATTCAGCTCCTCTGTCCTGGGCTCTGCTGAATACAGCTGATTTGTTCTTGCAACTGTGGTCAGTGATGGGGCAACCGGATGGTTCTGTTGACCCTTGGCTGGTCTCACTCATGTGAAAGTCTTTTGAAAAGTTCATTTAAAAAATGGAATGAAAAGATAAGTTTACTTCCTGCAGAAACAAAAAATGTTTTTGAAATCCATGCATATGTTTCTCCCAGAGCACATTTTCCATGAGGATGTTGCAGATCCCTGGAGGCCAGATGCCAGAAGTCAGCCTCGTGAGGCTCAGGCATAAGTGCCAGGAAGGCTGCTTGTTATCAGTTGATGTCCAATGATTCTGCTCCACATGACTAGGAACACTTGGCTCTGTTCCTTATACCTTTCTTCATTGTTCTGGTGAACTCAGGCATGCTCTCATTATATAAGATTGAGTCCAAAAGCACTACCAGGAGCAAAGAAGCCCTTATTTCAGCTTTGCTTGCCTTACCCTGCTAACTTTGCAGAGAGGGGGAAGGCCATGTATGAAGTACACCTGAATAACTTAGAAGGTGCATTGCCTTTGGGCTGAGAGAGTAAATTTACTTCAAATCCAAGTTTGTGGTATTGTGGTTCAGTCAGGGATTGCCAAGCCACTTCCACACATGTCAGCCAACCCATGCAGGTTTTGGAAGCTAAGCTCCGGAACTTTCCAGTATCATAAGATTGATTAGAGGGTCCATTGAGGGGCAAAGGCAACACTTCAGCTTTTAGCCCTGCGTGAAGATTGGATGCACTAAGTTTGGTGACCATTTTCTTCTGATATTCTAAGTTGGTACTCAGTAACCATTCGAGGTCAAGTTTAAGCATCAGCTCAGTTCTGTAAGGCTCGGTCTATCACCACCTACACTTCTCGGCCACTTGTGTGTCCCAGCCAACGTGGCTTCCATGACTACTCCTGTTCCCGTGCTTATGATGTGCCACTACGCTTGCCACATCGGGATTCAGCCTGGCTTTCCCTAATGCATGGCAAGGCTTCCAGCTTCAGAGCCTAAGGCTTTCCTTCCCTAAGAGTTCTTGGGAGGCTGAGGCCCATATCCTGCATGTGTGGAGCAGTTAATACTGCTCTGGGGCAAGCTGTGATAGAAGAAACAAAGAGGTAGGAACCCCTGGCAGAGGTTTCCAAGTACATCTGTAAAATGTCTTTGAACAGCTTGGCCATGACTGAGTTGGCTGCCATGTATTCTGGAATAGGCACCGCCTCTCATTCGTTCCTGCTCCTTCCCTGCCTCACCTCTCATTCCTGAATTCCTGGAATCATCTTCTTTCTAGGACATTAGCAAATGAGTTGACCCCAGCCACTGTTTTCTTGAGAACCCTGGCTCATAGCACCAGCCAAACTTGACCTCTATGGTTTGAATTTTACTCTGTCAGTATATTTGAAAGTACTTTCAAAAAAATTCATGCAAAAGTTGACTTAAAAGATATTTTTATTTAGTGCCAACCATTTTGAAATCCACGTACATGAGAAGCATATGTTATCAGAAAATACCATGTATGGGTTTCATACTTATTCTGGCAGCAACATAAACATATTTTTTTCATTCTATTTTCCACAAACAGAAGTCCCCCTATGGAGGCAAGGAAAGGAACTTTGAATTTCCCAGGAGTTTTTATTGCACAGCTCCTCACTGAACTCAGTGCACACTTTTGTAAAATGGCATTTTGATTAACAGATGTGTTTTCTATTTGGTCACATTAAGAAGCAACAAGCACCGAAATACCTCCTTGGCTGAGAGAACTGAATCCTTGACCCAATGAGAGTGAATTAAGTTCTTGGTCATAAGTCCATGATAAGGAAAAAGTGTAAGACACTGCAAAGATTTTTTAAAAATCTCTTCATCTTTCTTCATAAGGAACCTGTGTCCATATTCTTACCTAAGAATCCTCTTTCTTATGATTTAGGTTCAGGCAGGAGGCAAGGCTAGCACTCAGGATGCTTACATTTTAATATGGGACCTTTAGACACAGAAAAGCATTTTAAGGAAGACTTGTTAGAAATTTAGGCACCTTAATGACAGCTACAATATTTTATGGTGGGCTTTTGTTCGAAAAACCCAACTGTTCTTTACTTGTAAAGCAACCAGAGATGACTATCCAACCAGGAACTGGATCCTCAGAGAAGTAACCTAACTCACCCAAGATCGCTCTGTTGCCTAGCAACCAAGTCAGAACTAGCTCCACCTCTCTCCACTTCCATCGTAGAGGGAAGTGACAGAGATCAACTTTGGTGGTACCTCCTGCAAAACTGTGAACTCGTGAGGTCAAGGGCAGAGTTTCAGGGCACTGTTTGGTCGAGACTATCCTTGGAAGTGTTTCTAGAATGGCTGCCTTGTCTCTAGGATCAAGTCCAGAATTCCAAAGCATGAGGCCTCCAGTGACAACATCCTGAAAGCTTTCCCCGGCCCAGATAGCGCTGTGGTTGTACTGGTGACTCCGACAGGCTAAACATCTGCTCCCGAGTTCAAGGGCCCATGGTGTGCAGGCAACGCAGGCCAAAGGCAGAATGAGAGGGCTGTTGGTGAACAGGTTGCATCCTCTGCAAAGATGCTGCGCAACTGAGGAGAGCCGTTTGACCTCTCTGAGCCCTGGAGTTCAGCGTTCTCTAGACCTCTCCTTATAAGAAATAGGCACAAACCCTTTCTTCCCTAGCCCAAAGGGTTGCTGTGAGGTGCCACAGGGGGAAGGTGCCTAAATGGAAGGCCTGTGCTAGCCCAAGATGCTGGTGGAATAGATCAACTTTCTACTAGACAATACACAGGAGCCTGAGGAGAGAGGTGTGCATTTGTTTCTTGCGGCTGCTGTAACAGTGACTGGGAGACTTTCAAACCACACAGAGCTAGTCTCTTACAGCTCTGGAGACATCGGAAATCAGCCTCACGAGGCTTAGGTTTAGGCTTAGGAGCCAGGAAGGCTGCTTCCTTCTGGAGACTCTGATGGATGAATCACCTTGTGTTGCTACCCGTGTTCCTTGGTGTGTAGCCTCTTCCTCACATCACTTCAACTTCAGGCTTCCATCATCACATCTACTATTAAGACTCTGCTCTCTGCCTTGCCCAATAAGCACCGATGTGAATATATTGGGTTAAAGTGGTTAGCTCAGGATGATTTTTCCCATCTGAAAACCCTTAACTTAATCCTATCTGTAAAGTCCCTTTTGACAGGTGTATTAATTCATTTTCTGTTTCTAAACCGAAATGTGTGAAGCTATGGCCTTTTATAAAGAAAAGAGGTTTGGGCTTGACGTGATGGCCCAGTGATTAAATCCTCACCTTGCATGTGCTGGGATCCCATATGGGGGCTGGTTTGTGTCCCGGCTGTTCCACTCACTTCCAGCTCCCTGCTTGTGGCCTGAGAAAGCAATAAGGATAGCCCAAAGCCTTGGGACACTGCTCCCATGTGGGAAACCTGGAAGAGGCTCCTGGCTTTGGATCATTTCAGCTCCAGTGGTTGCAGCCATTTGGGGAGTAACCCAGCAGATGGAAAATCTTTCTGTCTGTCTCTCCTCTCTGTAGATCTGCCTTTCCAATCAAAATAAATAAATCTTTTAAAAAATGAAAAAAGCTTTATTTACCCAGTTTGGGAGGTTGAAAGCATACAGTCACATGGTTCATTGGCTTGATAAAGACTTGATGGCTGCATCGCGACAAAGGAGTTGGCCTCATGATGGGAGCACATTGGGGTGGCCAATGTGGCAAAGTGGGTAAAGTTGCTGCCTGGGATACTGGCATCCTATATGGGTGTCAGTTCTAGTTACAGCAGCTCCCAGTCCCATAAAGCTCCTTGCTGATGCACTTGGGAAAGCAGCAGCAGATGGCCCAAATCCTTGGGCTCTTACACATACTTGGCAGATCCAGAAGAAGCTCGGGGTTCCTGACTTTGGCCTGGTCCAGCTCTGGTTGTTGTGGTCATTTGGGGAGTGAACTGGCTGATGAAACACCCCTCTCTCCGTAACTCTGACTTTCAAATCAATAAAATAAATATTTAAAAAGATGGGGACATGTGCAAGAGGAAGAGAAGTGTCACACAGAGAGTCAGAAAATCAGAGACAGGGACCAGGCTTACTGTTTTTACAGACTGCTCTCCTGAGGACTAGCAGGTGTTCAGTGAGAATTGCATGAATCCTTTCCAAGGATCGTGCCTGCAGTGACTCCACCTGTATGAGTCTGCTTTTTGTTACTTTAGCTGACACCCAAAGGGAGCTTTGGGGAAGGAGAATGTGTTATTTCAGCTTACAGTTTGGAGGTTATGGTTCAGGATTTAGCTGTCATAGACTGGCATCTGGTGGAGCTGTGTTCAGGCAAGAGAGAACAGATAGAATTTGAACTCACATAATCAACCCTCCTATGAGAAACAGCCTCTTGTCTATGGCCATACCACCCTGAACGCGCCCGATTTCGTCTGATCTTGGAAGCTAAGCAGGGTTGGGCCTGGTTAGTACTTGGGTGAGAGAAACAGCCTCTGAGCATCATGCCCTCCTATTACTAACCAAATACCTTCCAAGCACCTCACCTTTCAGATACCACAACTACATCAAGTCCCCACTCTTAATTCATCAACCATTAACATGATGGCATCATCGGTGGTTAAATATTTGCATGAGTTTGGGGGAAGTAATACTGGTAACTCTTAAAGGTGTCATACCATACAACGCCATGGTTGAGTCCAAGCTTCCAGCACATGAAACTTTGCGGGCAGCCATTGAAACCACAACACCATGTACGATAACAGAACCACTGACTCTGGGGATTAGCAGGTGGCTGTATTGGGAGTTGCATTATTGTCACAAGCCCCATTCCCACCTCTCTAACAGGACTACTGTCAGCAGCATGCCCACTCTCCCAGCCTAGCCTGTCAGTACTCTGAGCACACGCTGACAGTACTTAACATGTTTGGCCTGCTGGCTGGACTTCCAGCTGCCAGCAGCTGCATCTCTGTACAGGGGCTTTTCACCACTGGAGCCCGTTTGCCCATGCATGTGGCAGGAAGAAGGTGTCAGAGGATCGATGTCCCCTCACCCTCTTCCTCCTGACATTGGAAGCAGCTCTCTACCAATGCATGATCAGAATTGGTACATGAATACCTCAGCTTTCTGGTCCTGTGGGTGGATAACCGAGGCACGTCCTATACTGCCCCCCAGAGTCCCCGAGAGCTTGTTCTCCCGCTTCCTACAGGGATAACCTGCTTCATAACATGACCTCGATGGGCTGCCTACCATTGCTTGTTTTCCTCCCCCGCTCCTGTATTGGTACTTTCTGGAAATATCTCCCAGATAAATGACCTGCACTCAAATCTTCAACTCTAAACCAAGACACAGACATTGGCTAATGTTTCTTCCAAGCCTTAGTCATGTTATTTTCCTGCCTCCAGTGGCACTTTTGTTATCATGGCCACCTGGTTATTTTTGCAAAGCCTTCCTCGCCCCATAGCGTCTCCTCTAGCATTGTTGTGCTCACTAGTGTCTCCTCTCCTGCGCATCCCAGTGCTCCCAACAGGCTTTAACTCATATCTATATCAAACAATTGCGAGAGATGGTGCAGCCTCAAGGTTAAAAACCCAGATTCTGAAGCCACATTTCATGGGTTCAAAATCTTGCCCACTGCTCTCTAGCTGAGTGAGAGCGTGTGCTGTACTTGGCCTCTCTGAGCCACAGCTTGAGGACGGGAAGGGGACCTTCTTCTTTGAGCTTGCTGTGGGAGGTAGCAGCACTGACAGGTTCCTTATAACAGCATATGGTACAGAACAAATACCTGATTAGTGGTAGCTATGAGTGGTGGCCCCCACAAGTTGGCCAAGGGGGTACTGACAGTATTGCATATGCCTTTTTCATGCACTTGTTGAATCTGTGGTTAAGTAACACTTTTGTTGAGCTTTTGGTGTCATAATTTCCTCTAGTATGGAAGCTCTTAGAGACCAGGGACCAGTCCCCGTTGATCTCTGCTTAGTCTCAATGCATGTAGCAGGGAATGGATGTTTAAAGGTTCTAAAACAGGTATTGTTGCCTAAAGGAGGGTACGGGCATAGAAAGGAGCAAAGACGACAAAGAGGAAGAGAGGAGGAAGGGACCATGCGGGTAAGGTTAAGCAACTGCTCTTGTAGTTTTGAACTTACCAGAGGTGCAGAGGGTTGGCAGTGTGTACGCAGGCAGCCAAGGGACACTGAGTAGCTGGGGAGCCCTGGGCAGCCCTGACAAACCAGTTCGGCCTCTGATCACCTGAGTTGGCTGGCTGCTCCAGCCTCCCTCAAGGAAAGGCTGGCTACCAGCTTCCTAGGAGGGACACATGAGCTACTGAGAGCTTCCTGGTCCCAGGGCATGCCTTTCTTAGGGTGGTCAGCCTCTGGCGACCCACTGGTTGTGGGGGGAGGGAGGAAGGTCTAACCATCTTTGCCCAACATGAGACTTTCTGTGGGAAACCTTTGCCTGGAGCACCCCACTGGGTTGTACAAGTTTTAGGCACACACAGGCTTGAACCCCACTCCCCCTGCTTCCTCCCTTCCATAACACCTCTCTGGCAAGCACATTACATCTTGACCTTCACCTTGGCTTGGAGAGGGCACAATCTGGCACAAGGACAAAAAATTCAACCTCCCCCCAAGTTCAAGTTCAGGCTTGAGGCTTTGTCTATAGTAGCTTAGGGACACAGACCACCTTCTGTTATTCCTCTCTGGGAGTTGAACTCCTCAGTGGAGCCTGGGAAGGGCCTGAGCCTGCTGTCCTGGGGCCCAGGCAACGGAGAGCTGTTTATCTTTCAACTCCACTTCGAACAGTAAATAAAAACCCTCATTAATTCAGACTGTTCTTATTTGGAATTTGTGATGATCCAGAGAAGGGCCCCCGCGGGGCTTTGTTTACTTTTGCTTATCAGGGAAAGGAAACTTGCCAAGCAACGGGAGAATGGAAGTGAGATTGTAGGAACCGTTTCAAAAACAAACCACTTTCCATCATTTTAAAAGCATCAGTTTATAGGCCTCCAATCCACGTGACATGCTTATCAGTTTATTAGAGCTGACACCAAAACCTTGTTTAAAGCAACCCATTGGTGGTCTACTCAGCTTCGCTCTTGGAGCTTAATCCAGTTTGGCGTTTGCTGAGCTTCTATCCCCTGCAGAATATGAGCTAACTCCTGTGAGGCAAACCCAGACAAAAACAATGCAATTGCTACCCACAAGGAGTTTGCAGTCACAGTGGATGCTATATCAAGGACCACAAAGCATAAACTGCTTCCATTGCTTTTCAAATCTTTCCTCAAGCCTAGCCGCTAGGTTAGGCCAGAAGTGCTTGCTAAATCGAAGAGATCTGAGTCATCTTGGCCCTCCCCTCTGTTGCTGGCCACCCAGCACCTGTGTGATTTGGCCATCAGGGTCCCAGCAAGGCAGTGTGTTCATGACTGTGTTGCAGCGAGGTGACCCCAACAACATGCTCACTCTCCCAAGGCTAAGTACATCATACCCACAATGATTAGTTGTGATTGGAATGTATTTTGAGAAAAGACCCTGTTTAAAATGGCCATGGTGACCTTGGATCAGCATGCTTCCTGGGGACAGACCTGGCTGGGGTTCTGGCCTGTGGCTCAGCCTGCGGGCATCCAGAACTTCCAGACAATTACCATTCCGCTGGAATTGCCCTCACTCCTGATTGCTATTGGTTAATTAAAGAAACCTAGGCTCCAGACTGTATTACCCACCCATATGTCACATCCGATGTAACTAACGACTTCTCAGCGGCACAGGGGCTTGGGAGTAGGGGGACAAGGTGTGGGCGACGTTGTTAAATCTGATGCGCTTGCACCGCCACCACGCTTCTCCCTACAGAGAGGGGTTCCCTGTCTCCCCTGTGACTTTTCAGCCGATGACAAGCTCTCCAGTTCTGCCAGCTAAAATTCTGTGCATTTGCCAGCATCACCCATGAAGCCTCTCCCTTAGCTGTATTTTAGTTGTATGGGCTCTGCTTTTTTTTTTATTTTTTGCACTTAATAACTCCTTCTCATCCAACTAGCTTCAAGTACTTCCTATGCTCTTTAATAATTACCAGTTTAGAGAGAAGATCCTATTCCCCTTCTCCCAAAGCAGAGCTTATTCCATTTGATTCAGTTCAGTGACAGTTCAGCCCTCATCTAGATGGTTCGAGGACAGTAAACAGAGACATGGGCCCTGTATTCAGGGTATGGTCTTTTTGCAGAAATAAAGCAAAATTCTAACAGCATGTGTAGAAAAATTCCCTTCATTCACTCATTCCTTCATTTCACAAACCTTTGTGGAGCAGTGTTGTCAGGGTGTAGGCCAAGCTACCTGAGGGGAGAAGCTCCTAAGATGGAGGGATTGAGGAACTTATTCATGCCCCAGGGTAAGGTGAGTGTTCTTGGTTTGCAGGATAGCTCATAGTGGGTGAAGCTTCACCAGTTGGGCTCTGTCACTCTGTCACTCTCGTGCTCTGCCATCTGCTAAGGTGCTGCACATCTAGAAAGTCAAAGGTGAGCTCATTTGTGTTCTGGTTTGAGGGAAGGTGAGAGAGGAGCCTCAGAGCAGGCAGCCTTTAAAGCAAGTGAGGCTGAGTGGCACCTACATCTTCCAAGTTCATCCCGATGGTCAAAGTCTAGCTGTGTAGATGTCTAGTTTCAAAGGACAGTGACAACAATTTCTTTGGGTGGCCATGTGTCCCGGAGTAAAGGGAGAATCGGTTTGGAGGAGCATCCAACAGCCCTATAAGCTTCTACTATATCCCGGATTCCATGCATGTAGGAGTGACCAACATGGTATGGCTGCTGGCCACAGAAAGCTTAGATGTGCCTGGAACATAAAGCGATTAAACAGTTGCTTTTAGAGTTGCGAAACAGAATGGGAACCTCACAGGATGCCAGGCCTATCTTCTGAAGTGTTATGTTGTAAGAGTCCAGGACTTCAAAGCTATGTCCTTTCAGATGCTCTTCTTCTTAACATTTGCCAAATACTTCCCCAAAGCTCAGGATAATATCCACAGATTTTGATGGCATTGCCCTGGGAGGACTGGTTCCTGTCTGTTGAGCTTAGTTTTCTAGATTCCTCACATACCCTTGGCTTTGGTCATGATGAATTACTTGCAGTTCCCTGAAATCAGAATATCCTTTCATGCCTCTATGCTTGTGTCTTAGCTTTTTTCTTGTGTGTATAACACCTGCCCAAGGTCTTGGAAATCCAAGTAGCTGGGTTTGTTTCTTTTCCCTTCACGTCTGGTACATATCTTTGTGAGGCATTGCGCCATGGTGTGAAGTGGTAGAAAACACTTGGGCTTGGGAATCAGACAAATGTGATTATAAGAATCAAATTGCAGCTTTGTCATTCACTTTGGGACCTTGGAAAAGGTGCTCAATTTCTTCACTTGGTGAGAATACTGTAAAGAGAGCAAGTTGGTTAGAACTGAATTTCTCTATCCTGTTTTCAGGATAGAGCAATTACTCAACAGAGAGCAATAATTGCCCTTTGCCCATCTCCGCTAAGAGGTGGCGAGCTTCTCAAGGCACAAACCTCACTGTGGGCTCCCAGAGTCTAGATCAAAAGAGATGTTTGGTGTGTGTCAGTTAAATGAGTAAATGAATTGAAGATGTTAATTCATACTAGCCTGCAAATGACTTACTTCATACTATCTCTTTCAGGGCATTCATATTTTTTAAAGACCTGTATAAAGATTGAAATGTTTAATCCTAAGAAACAACTTTCTGGGGAAATTTTAGCAAGCTTTTGGAGTGAAAGAATCTGGGTTCTTACAACTCCCCATAATTAACTGGCTACCCTTTCCAGTTATTTCTGAGTCCTGTCTTATTCTCAAGCCCAACATTCATCTCTCTCAAATTATCCTGTTGTCTTCCCTACCAGGGAAGCTCCTAATTGCTTGGTACCCTGCTCCCAATCACAGGGAGGAAATACACTGAGATAATTGCACAAAGCTTCCAAACACTGGGGCTTGGGGGAAGGATGACTGGCGCATTGGGAGTTAGAAAAACTGGGTGTCTCTTTACTTCCGGCCCTCACCAGCCCAGTGACTGCATGTCTGGGCAAGGTCCCTCTGTGGGCAAATGTCTGAGCTTCCCGTCAATCATCTGAAAACAGAAGTTAACTCAGTGGCATAACTCATATCTAAGGCCCAAGGGGATGCCCCATTCCCAGATGAGGCTGTCTTGTTATGAGAAAGCATCCACACCTTGCCTTGTTTCTCAAAGGGCAACAATTGGCAGATTCAAAAACTCATCAGCATTAAAGATGTTCCAGAGATTGTACTCTTCCATATCCCAGACCCACAGAATGACAGTTTAGGCCTGCCCTGCCCTGTCATGTCCTGGGGCCCCCTCTTCTCCCATCAGCCTCCTCTGATAGCTCTGGCCAAGACTCTAGCTCTTCCCTTCTAGCCTATGCCTGGAGAGCAGACACAGTCCTTCCCACCTACAACCCTTTGTTCAGGCCAGTGTCAGTTTTCTCATTATTATTCAGTCCCAACACCTCCATCATCCTGGCATTTTCATTGATTCAAATTAAGAGTCAGACTAATAATTAATGCAAACTGTCCCCTCATCCTCACCCCCTGACTGATGGATTTTCAGTGTCAAAACATTAACCTTTAGGTTTGGGACCTTGATGCATTCAAACCCCATAAGCACCTGATAAGCAAGCAAACTACAGAACCTTTTCCCTAAATCAGCTCTTTCTCACTCACCTATTCTTATTTGCCTATGTAAAAAGATATTTAGTTTGGGAAAGAAAGCAAACAGACATTCACAAAGTCACATATGCAGAGACCCAAACTGGCCTTCCTAACTGTAATGGTGGAATCCGAGACCTATGTAGCAGCTCTTCTTTCCCACTGCACCAGGATTGAAGGCACTCAACTGGATACCCAGAAGAAATACTAGGAGGCAGTAGGGAGACCCCATTAGAAATTCGTCCTGACTCCAGGGGTAGGACCACACTCCTCTCAGCATGAATGAGGTGTCCTAGTTACCTATTGCTGCAAAACCAACCACTGGAAACATTAGCAGCTGAAGACAACACCAATAACTTACTTGCTCCTGATCCTGCTGTTTAAGCAGAGTTGGCTTCAGAAGCCTCATCTCTGTTCCACACGGCATTCTCTGCACTGGCTTGGCTGGGAGTGGGGAAGATTGCCTCCTGGGATGGCTTACTTGTATGGCTGGCTAGTTGGTGCTGGCTTTCCTTGGAGAGTTCAGTGTTCCACTGTGGGATCTCACCACAAGCCTCAGACTTCTCCCTGTGGGGCAGCTCTGTTCTGAGAGAGTGTGCCCCAAGAGTGAACACAAACCCCAGTGTGTAAACCTCTGCTTGGTTTGCACTTGCTGGGAACCCAATGGTGAAAGCTAGTCACGTGGCCAATCCTGAAGTAAGCGTGGCAGTGAATACCATGAGTCCATTGGGGCAGAATGAGGCAGATGCAATGATTGGTGTCAATGGCCACTGATGAAACACTAAGATAAACTTTCTTTCAACACAAAACCAATTATCTCATAATCTGCATGGCTTTAGCAACTATGGTTGGATCATGTCTTTTAAACAAGAAAGCAAGGCAGGACCACTTTAATTCACTCTAGCGTTCTTGTGTACAACACCAAAGGGTCCAAGGGCTGGGGAAATCTTCAGTATCCATTTTAAATAAAGTGTGCCATGATTTCTTCACCCAGTGACGCTGTTATTTTCTCCCAAGTTTCCCATCAGATCCTACTCATGATGTGTGTGTGTGTGTGTGTGTGTATTTGTTCTAATGTGTCAGTGTCTGTCTTCTTTGTCTCTCTTTGATTCTGTTCTGACTCAGGTATGTGGTTTTGTTTCCTCTGTGCATTTGTCTGCACATTCTCTCTCTCACACTGTGTGTGTGTGTGTGTGTGTGTGTGTGTGTGTGTGTCGGTGTGTTGCTCACTCTGTCCTAAGAGTTTCACAGTCCCTGAGCTTCTCTCTAGCGGGGTGCCTTTTTATGTCCCTGCATTCACATTTGGCCTCCCTGTACACTTTGCTCTCAGATCCCAGCTCCAGGTCCCCACCCTGCCAGCTGCTGGTGGGTGGTTCTGGGCCTCCTAGGTGGGCAGGCTTGGTGCTCACAGCTGCTCTGTGGCCCAGTTATTTCCCACACTGTGAAAGGCAGGGAGGCTGCAGTGGTGATGGCTCGTTTGGGAATTCAGTGTACAAGTCCATTTCCAACAAGGAGGGCAGAGGTCACACATAGTATATCGCATGCCCACACTCAGACTCATGTATTTTATAGATAGGCCGACAAACCATTCAGATCCGCTATCAAGGAAGAACTTTCCCAGCTGCTGGAAGTGCCACAGTGGACACCCACCAGCTGTCAGCCCTTTCCCAGCTGGCCTTAATGGCAGAGTGCTTCTCTCCTTCCTGGGGCAGCTCATAGCCAGTGAGTGATTTATATAGGATTATAAAGGTTTGGTTGTCTCAACTCATCTCTGAAGGAAAAATCTTGCTCCTTAATTCTCCCATGTGGTTGGGCAAAGCCGTTAAGCCTTCTTCCCAGCAGCTGGTCAGCTCCCTCTGCCCAATCCTGCTTCCTTTCCTTCCTTTCTCCAGATGTTGACTTCAAGGTCTCTCTTTAATCAACATCCTGCACACAGAAGTCAGTCTTCAAGCTCACTTCCTTGGACACGCAGCTGGTGACACACACATTTATCTCCTCTTTCATCTTCTCTCCATGCACATACCCTCTCTACTTTTCTTCTCTCCTGGGTGCTTAAAACCCACCTTTCCTGCAGAACCTCTCCTTTGTCAAGTCCTAAGGCCCTGCTCTGTGGTGGCTCATCACATCTGTTTCTGACCCCCACATGTCGCATGTACATGTCTGACTCCCACAGGCCCTTGTAGTCTAGTCTCTATCCTGTGATTGCCTTTTGGGTTGTGCTCAAATCTGAGAATTTACTCTATATTATACAGCAAATGAATACTGGTGCAAGATCCAAAATGGCCTTTGATTGTGTGCAAAGCCCAACTAAGCACTGCCCAAGGGGAGACGAATCTCCTGGATGTGATGACAGCAGGCAGGCATGGGATCCATCCACCGAGGGGAATTCCACATGGTCTAGCAAAGAGATGGGGATGACTTTGATACTTTCGTGGGTACTTGGTTCCAGTGTATTTACTGCCCAAGAGCCACGGACAAGCCAAGAAACATCTGGGGTCAGGAACCCCGAGAAGTCCACATTCCACTTTAACCAACTGCATGATCTCTGAGGTCTCTCCTTGCCATTCAGTCCAAATATCTTTCTGTAATGCCTGCTCTCTATTCTCTGGCTCTTTGAATCCCATCCCTCCCTCTGAGGGCAACACAAATATCATAAACCCACAGTTGCTTCCATTGACTTCAACATGAGCTTATCTCCCCGCTTCTGGCTGGCAGTGGAGCCCTGACTCCACCTTCATTGAGATGCCCATTCCTGCAGCAGAGGACAAAGGACTCATCTTTGCACTCAGAGCTACCTACCCTTATATCTAGACTCTAGAATCCATCTGCTGTTTGACTTTAACCCAGTCACTCAATCTTGGTGTTACTTTGGCTTGCTCCGATATCAGACCTTGAGACAAGAATTCAGGTTCAAGTAGTTTCCAGGAAGGATAGAGAGACCAAAAAGGAAAAATGAAAGTTGATTACAAATATACTAATAAGTGAGTTACTGCTGTGGGCAACTGAGACTTAGTCTTGCTGGGGATACTCTGAGAGGTGGAGAATAATCCAGTACTGTGAATTGTTCACGTTGTGGTAATTCTCTGGCCATTTTGGTCAGTCTCTTTGTGTGCTAAGCATGTCCTACAGGCCAGAGAAGAGCCTCAACCAGACAGACACACTAAGCCATGGGCATACATTGGAACTTTCAGCAATGACCTTCTGGGAGACTGGCTGGGCAGATCATTCAAGTTGCTTATTATACCCATGAAATTACTGCTTCTTGCTTACTCAAAAGTGTGTCTTTCCAGGGGACAAGTGTAGGTCACTTTATTAAGGTCAGGAAACTGTCAAAACTATTCTTTTCCTAAAAGCAAGAAGTTTTTTTTTTTTTTTTTTAGTATACTAATGATCAAAATATTGTCGCCCTCCACCTCCCTTCATCCTGTTATTATCATGTCACACAGTGCTCACCTCCTGAGTAGCCCTTCCACATATTCTTCTCTGCCTCTCCACTAATTGAAGTCCTCACCATCTCTCACCAGGAATGGCCTCCAACCTCTGTTCTCTGAACTTTTCCAATCCATGCCATTGCTGAGATCATGGTACTAAGCAAAAGTCTGATCATGCCCCCTCCTAACTGAAACCCTTCAGGACTTTCCATTGATTTCAAGGCCAAACTCTTCAGTATGGTAAATGCGGCTACTGCTTGGAGATCTAACATCACTTGTCACACCTCTGAAATTCATGGTTTCATTTCCATGCACACTATGACACATTCATGCCTTGGTGTCCATGAATCTTGTGCCTGGAAATTTCTGCTCCACCCAGCTCTGTCATTGTAATATTCAAAGCACACTTTGCCACTACAGGAAACATAATCTTTTCTTCTACATCTCACATGCCCTCAGTGGGCATACCTTTCTAATTGGCTTTCAATGATCTTGAATTCACTATGCTTAGCATAGCACTTGACACTGAGTGTGGGCGACCAAAGAACATGTGATTCAAAGTGGAACATTCCTGAGAGTGAAATAGGAGGTCTTAATACTTACAACAAGATAGTCAACACTGTCCTAAGGTAGCCTTGTTTTGTTGTTTTTTTCTCAGCACCCATTGACTGCCTCTCTCAGGAAATGTAAATAACTATTTGCTGACAGTGGAAAATGTTAAGGCATGTCATCTTGTGTTCACATCAGTGTCTGAAGGAACCTCGAAGCTATGTGACCAGGACAGATGTTGGACTAGTAGTTAAGATACTGCTTAGGCTACCTGCATCCCATATCAAAGTACCTGGGTTCAACTCCCCATTCTGGCTTCCAGTTACAGCTATCTGCTAAGGCAGATTGAGGGAGGTAGTGACAACAGCCTGAATAATTAAATTCCAGTCATCCATGTGGGAGACCCAGGTTGTACTTTCCTGGCACAGGTCCCAGGATCAGCCAGCTGTTGCAGGCATTTGGGGCGTAAAACAACAGACAGGAAATTTTGAGTCAGTCTCTCTCTCTGCCTCCCTCTCTCTCAAATAAATGAATAAATTAAAAGCCATGTGATTCAGGCCCTTTTGACCCTGCAACTTGAGAACCAGATTCTAATCTACATGATCTTGAGTCTGTCCCTGAATGCTTCGGGGACTGTCTTCTCATCTGAAAAAGGGTCCTATATTGCTTACTGTATCTACTGCATAAGATTGTTATAAACATGAAGTAAATGAGAAAGCATCTTAGAAGTGTAGGTTGTCTTAAGGCTGGGTTCTCCAAGAAGCAGACTCTTTGAGACTAGTGTTGAAGTGTGAGTTGCTTATAAGGAAGTTGATCCAGGAAGCTCTGCTTGAAGGTGGGAAGTAAGTCAGGAATAAAAGGGCTGTGAGCAAAGGATGCGTTCCTGAGCAAATTACTGTGGGAGGCAGCTGGGGTCCAATCTTACTGCATCTGTTTTGAGAGCACACCTGAGGAAGAAATGAGTCGGATTACGTTTATTCAGAAAATTCTATTAGTTCCACAGGATACCCGAGACAGGGTAATACATAAAGGAAAGAGGTTTGCTTGGACTCCAAGAGCATGGTGCAAGGATCTCTGCTTCTGGTTAGGGCCTTGTGTTGCTTCATTTCATGATAGAGAAGCCATCTCAAGCAGTGGGTGCATGGAGAAGGAGCACATGTGCGAACCAGGGAAGGGACAAAGGAGCTGACATGCTCTCTGGAGAATGAAGCTCTTCCTGTGGGGACTGATCCAGTCACAAGCCAAAGATGTTACATCCTTTTAAAGGCTTCCCAGCCCCTGAGCCACTGAGTCAAAGACCAAGCCCCTGGCATGAGTGATGGTGGGGATAAGTCACATCCAGACCACAGCTCAAACTGATTTCCTCTCTGACATTGTTTGAGGATTTTGTGTCCTCTGACCACCTAAAAAGTGCAGGTGTCTCCAGATTTCAATTGTTAGAGTACAGTTGTCCAGAAATTTTTATAATTATCGGCATTTGTATGTACACCTCCAGAAACAGCATGGTGTGATTGCTATGAGCACTGACCTTGGAGTCACACTGTAGAGGTTTGAATCCCACCTCGGTTGCATACACGGTGTACACCTTGGGAGAGTCATTCAGTGTCTCAGTGCCTCCTGTGCCTCTACAGCACACGGGAGAACAATGGCGCTCATCTTGGAGTGGTGGCTATGATGAATCTGTGTGTTCATACATATTCACATTCGAAACAGTGTCAGGCATGCTGTGAATCTCAGCTTGCGACATCCTTAGAAAAGAACATGCAAGGTGAGTAGAAAGTGTAATGCTTTTTGGAAAGCTGGGGAAACTGAGGCACAGGGAAGCTTGGGCACACTGCTAGGCTACCTCTGGGGTGCTGCTTCCTTCATTTCTCACTCTGGCTCCTTCAGAGTTCTTATTCTTTCCCTGCAGGCTGCTGGGAGGCCTCATGCTGCAGGCTCTGCCGCACAGCTGGAGACACCTGTGTGTGTGCGTGTGCGCTTGTGTGTGTGACCTCTGTGCTATGTATTACAGTACTTCCAAGTTTCCAGGCATGCGAGGAGGAGGAAAAGGCAATGCCTTGGCATAAGTGTCTAACCAGCTGGGCAGCCACTCACCAGGGAACCCTGGGCCCAGCAGGCAGCCTAGAAGCTGGAGCTGTGGGCTCTGCACGGTCCACTTCACCCTCTTCTCTGGCTGTGTTGAATTGAGCAACAGCCCTGGCTCATATTCTCTTCCTTGCACATAGACAACCATAGAGATCCATATCTGTTGCCCTTGATAGCTATAAACCTGGGGACCCACAGATGACGCACTCCTGTTGACACTTGGGGACATTTACCTGGTCTTAATTACATGTTTCTTAAAACTCATTGTAAGAGATAATAAAGAAGTTATTTTTTTAAAGATTTATTCATTTTTATTGGAAAGGCGGATATACAGAGAGGAGAAGAGACAGAGAGGAAGATCTTCCGTCCGATGATTCACTCCCCAAGTGAGCTGCAACGGCCGGTGCTACGCCGAACCAAAGCCGGGAACCTGGAACCTCTTCCAGGTCTCCCATGCGGGTGCGGGAACCCAAGGCTTTGGGCCGTCCTCTACTGCTTTCCCAGGCCACAAGCAGGGAGCTGGATGGGAAGTGGAGCTGCCGGGATTAGAACGGGCGCCCATATGGGATCCTGGCGCGTTCAAGGCGAGGACTTTTAGTTGCTAGGCCACGCCACCGTGCCCAGAAGTTATTTTTTTAAGTTTAATTTTCTCAGAAAGGCAAATTCAAAGAAAGAAGAGGAGACAGAGAGGGAAAGATCTTCCATCCGCTGGGTCACTCCCCAAATGTCCAGAAGGACGGGAGCTAAGCTGATCCAAAGCAGGGAACCAGGAGCTTCTTCTGGGTCTCCCACATGGGTGCAGGGTTCCAATGATTTGGACCCTCCTCTGCTGCTTTCACAGACCACAAGGAGGGAGTTGAATGGGAAACAGAGCAGCTGGATCATGATCCAGCACTCTTATGGGCTGCTGGCACTTGCAGCTAGAGGATTAGCCAATTGAGCTATCATGCTTACCCTAAGGAGGAGTTTTTAAACCGATAAAACATGCACCCGTGCACACACACACACACACACACGCACACGCACACGCACACACACACACACTAAGTCCAACACCAGAATAAGGGGGAAAAACACAGAAGTACATAGAGCAAAAGGAAAGCTCAAACTCCCCTGGTTCCAAAGGCAGGTTGGGAGAAAGAGGAGACAATTAGAGTCTGCTTTTTGACAAAGACTCTGTCATTGTGGGTCCCTGTCATGCCAAGTAAATCTGACAGAGAAAATGAAAGACAGAGACCTGCACGTATGGTTGTAAATAAGGCCGTTCGTGTTGCTGGTGCGGAGGAAGAAGTAGTACAAAGTGAAACTCTCAGAGTGTGTTCTATTGATCTCAATTGAACACAGGAAATGGCACCTGCTGCAGAGATAGCATCAATGCCAAGGCAGAGCTGCTACGGGACTTGCAGAGCCACCGCAGGACTTGGCTGTGCATGCCACCTTGTATGCAAGCCATTGCATTGAGGTGGTAATTGTCTCCCTCTCTCTTTCAACGCTACCTTTAGACCCTGCATGTTGGTCAGATGCCACTATGACTGAGTCCCCTCTGAAAGGCAGGCACTGGACCTGGCAAGACGGATGTGCAGATACATACAAGGACACTTCCACAAGTTCATGGAAAATGGAGTCACAGGAGAGGTAGATTTATTTGAGTGCAGAAGGTTTGGGGAATCCGTGTGTAAAGGGGTCTTCTAAAAGGTCAGAGAATGCAGATTATGAAAGAAAATATAACATGGCGTGACTTTCAAAATTGTTTTGCACCCGAAGCAACTTCTTTATTAGTTCCATTTTCTACCAGTTTCGTAAAGGATCCCCGAATGATGTCAGCCCTGGCTTCCAGGAGCTTCTCAAACAGCATAGAAACAGAAAACAGCTTCAAGGTCCTGAGAGATAGCTCATTGGTTAATCCTCCTCTTGCAAGCACTGGGTTCCCCTATAGGGGTGCTGCTTCAGGCCCAGCCTGCTCTACTTCCCATCCAGCACCCTGCCTGTGGCCCAGGAAGGCATCAGAGGATGGCTCAAAGCCTTGGGACCCTGTACCCATGTGGGAGACCCAGAAGAGACTCCTGGACCCTGTCTTCAGCTCAGCTCAACTCCAGTCCCTGTGGCCATTTGGGGAGTGAGCCAGTGGGTGGAAGATCTCTCTGTCTTTCCTTCTCTCTGTAAATCTGCCTTTCTAATATACATATATACACATATATATAATATATATTGTGTATGTATGTATATGTGTGTATATATATATATATCTCCAGCTTCAGGGACTCCAGCTGTGCAGCAGGGAGTTCCAGAGTGCCGCAGACACACTTGTAGGGACATGGACTCAGAAGAACAGCAGGGGACTTAGTGACAACACTTGCCATCACCTCTGCTATCTGCTTCCAGAGTGCCAAGCGTGCGGCATCCTGGGGTGTGCTAACAGGCTGCTCTGAGCGGTGAGCTGCTTTCCCTAAGGCCTGGAGATGGGAAGGATGCAGTCAAGGCTGTGAGCTGAGACTGTTTTACCTCGGCAGAGAGCTACTCATTTGTCTGGAGCAAGCTGCTGGGCATTCCAGCTTCACGGCCGACTGCCACCGCTTGGGAGATGACTGCAGGCTGCAGCCATGGGCAAGGGAGCTGGGCTCCTGGGCCATCTGGGGCCAGCCATTGTTCACCAGGGCAGGGCAATCAGTGCCCCCTGATGGTTGGTTAGTGGGCCACAGGACATTCCCTATAAAGCTCCTCTCCCAACTTCCACTTCTATGCCCTCTAAAATGTCAATACAAAGGGACTACTTGCCCTTGGTTTTGCAGGCAGGATCTCTTCCATCTGCAGCGCCCTACATAGCTCAAGCAGCAGACGTGTTGAAGCTGGGCTGCTTCTGACATTAGCACCCTGCCTATACGGGGCCACCTCAGGGCAAATGATCAGAAGTGGAGGGAATTCCTGGGGTAGCATGCTGTAGGGAAACATGACTTCATTTCGGAAGGTTCTAAGACCCTGGAGAATGCAGTGCACGTAAAGTTCAGATTCTACAGGTGGAGAGAGAGGGTTGCCTCGTGCCCTTGAGCAGCACTGCCTCTGGTTTCATACATCTTTAAGAGGATCTTCTACACACACGGGACAGGTCACTGTGGACTTAGCATGGGCTGCGTGACAGAGCCTCCCTATGTCTTCAGACAGAAATCATTGATGGCTTCACAATGTTGGGAGGAAACAGGGTGTCTGCTTGGGGTCGCTTCTGCTGGTGGGCATCCCTTCCACTCCCACGTGTCAGTGTGTGCTTGGGGACATGTAGCAGAGACATCGACAGCTGTTTAGACAAAGGCTGTTCCCCCTTTTTGCTATCCAATAAAGCCTTGATTTGTTCGGTGGCAACGTGCCCTGGCTCAAGGGATAAATCATGATTAGACCAAGGCAACTGGAACAATTCTGTTTTCTTTCACAATTGACTGGTACCTGGTGACCTAGTTCTGAGCAATGAGACATAATCAGATCTCTAATGGAGGGATATCGGAAAATAAAGCAAGAGAGCCACAGGGGACCAAGGCCCATTTGGTCCCTCCCTGCCTCCCACTTCAGATGCTGATATTTCATGATGATGCTTTGGGCTGCAGCAGCCTTACTGAGATGGCGAGGTGGTAAATATGAGGATAAAGGGATGGGACTGATGATTCAAAGTTTGAAGGGTCTCTGTTTGGCCTAGTGGAACTGCTGAACCAGTTTCACCACCGCCTACTTTCAGATCACTTGTTAAGTCAGCAATAGGCGTAGTCATTGCATAAACCAGTGTTAGGAAGACAATTCTGTTGTAGTGAAATATATACTAAGTGCTGCTTCACAATAATTATGGACATCAGATACTAGCATAGTCACTGTGAGTTGTATCAGGTGAGATATGCTAATTGTTCTTGGGTTTGCTGGGGTGCTGAACCTTACTAACGTCAAAATGTTTTGTGGATGGATTGATAATGTACTGGCTTTCATTGTGTGTGAGCTCAGGATAGCAGAAGGGCCTGGTGTCCAGAGAGCCAGGCTGTGGTGTCAGCCCTGTCTCTTGGGTCTCAAGTTCCTCTTTTCACAGAAGAAGCAAAATAGACTGAGACAGAATCAGAGTCTCCTGACATTTAATTGAGTATTGGTCCGGGACCAACTTTCCAGATGTGGTTTTTCTTTTTCTTTTATTCTCTCTCTCTTTGTCTCTCCAAAATCTTTACTTTTTAAAATACGTAAAATTCACCTTGAGATGTTTTTATTATGACCTCCTATTTTACTTAACAATAAAAGAGAGGAATAAGACTTTATACAGGCTTCTATTGCTTGTTGAAGAATTTTAATAAATAGATAATACATCTATAATGATTTTCATTGATCCAAAATGGGGGATTTAGAGAGCTGAGTCCTCTAGGCATTTGTGTTGGAAGATATTGAATCAGATGGTTCCCTAAGATTCCTCCCAGGACTAGCAAGCTGATTCTAAGTAGAAGAAAAAATGTGTTGGAGTTCTTTGCCAACAAAGACAGCCAGCATGTGGCCTTGGGTGGTGGTGGTGTTCTAGTTTCAGGAAGGGCCGGGACAGACACACTGAGAGCAGGGACTAGGATGGCATCCCAGCTGCCTGCCTGTTGAAGCGCACGTTGAATTTCTAGGTCAGGGAGCTGTTTGCCAATGTCATACTTTGCTCATGCCCCTGAATGAAAACTTGAACACAGTGTTCCAAAGAAGTAAGGCAGAAAGTGCCAATTTAGGAAGTGTGTCAGATCTTGGCTTGTGGAGATCCATTTCTGATGCCCTTCTAATTCTCATTTTAATAGTACAAGATCAATGGCTGACAGATTGTCAGATGATGGAGCACTGCCGATTGAGCTCTGTGACACGGTCTGTAGTACTGTGTGAAGACATGGCCCTTTGTTCCAGAAGTTCTGCACATCCATAAGGAAGTTGATAACGTAAGAATCTCAATCTTGCTTTTCTGGATAAAAGGAAAGAAGTTGACAGTTACATAAATGGACAGGCATAATTATTTTGCTCTGGAGTGGGGCTGCTCTCTGATTAAACCAGACATGATGAGTCCATCTCAGTGACTTGAGATTTCTCCCTTTCAGGATGGCCGCAGAGAGCCTCTTAGGCTGAATCGCCTTGATGCAGAACCACAGATGAGTTTAGAAATTGGAACCCCTGAGAGTAGGCAAGTTGGGTCCTCCACTTGGGATGCCTGCATGCCATATTGAAGCACCTGGGATTGAGTCCTACCTCCGCTTCTGATTCAACTTTCAGCTAATGTGCACCCTGATAGGTAACAGATGATGACGTAAGCAGTTGGATCTCTGCCAGCTATGTGGATGGAGTTCTGTGGTCCTGGTAGACTATCATAGCTTCTTGTTTGAGAAGTGAACCAATGGATGAAGGATGTCTGTGTTTCTCTGCCGTTGTCCCTTTCAAATTAATAAAAGTAAAAATGTTAAAAATGGAGCTTAGTCTCCCTAGTGAGGTCCCATGGCAATCTAGAAGTGTCTTTTATCCAGAAATTCAAGTATTAAACACATCGTAATGTTTAATCACAGAGCCTCCTATAGCCAAGTCATCCAGAGCTTTGGTGAGTTAACTACATTCTTGATTGCAAAGCTGCTAGGTTGTAGATGTTCAGCCCATTCACCTGTGTGTTGGCCTGACTTGAACTAAGAGGAAGCAAGAAGGTAAGGCTGGCTGATTATAGAGAATCCTATCTGTTTTGGGAGTGAGGGGGTGTCTTAAAAAGAGAGGGAGTGGGCTCAGGAACAGAGCTAGATTCAAAGAACACTGCCAGAACAGAAGAGCAGAATGCAACGATTTTCATGGAGAAAAAGGCTGAGTGGGAATGAAGCTAATACCAAGAAAGGCAACATAAGAGGGAGAAAAGGATACATCTTCTGCATTTGAACTCCTAATATAGGCAAGGCCTTATGTTTCTGAGGTCTATTAACCCATAGATTTCCCATTAGCATTTTTAATAAAAAGAAAAAAAAGGATAAAAAGCTAAGTAAACTATGTAGTTTCGCTGCCAGGAAGACAGGCAGCAAAGAAAGTTCTAGAACTTACAAGAAGGTCAAGGACCAAAAAAACTGGACTCAGAAACTGAGAAAAAATAATAATGATAAAGGCATGTTTGAGGTACAGCGTGCTTCATAGTCTTTAAAACCTCATCAGCTCTTAAGAGTGTGCACTGTGCATTCCAAATGCAATCGCAGCACTGCTCACCACTATGGTCTGCGTGCTGATGCTTAGGAATGCAATCCAGTGTGGCCTTGGGTTTTGGGGGCATCTCATTTCCAAGAACTTTGTTGTCATGACATTCCTATAGGGCTTGTTATTTCATGTTATTCTCATTTCATTTATAAAGAAGCACATGAGATCACAAGCCTGCTAAATGGTCAGACTGGGAACGGAATAAAAAATACCTAACCATAAGTGCAGTGCTCTACCCGGTTAGTCATTCATCTGTCCTCCCTCCATCTCTCCCTTCCTCCTGTCTTCTGTTATATTTGCTCATTCAGAGATGAATAAATGCATGCACCGCTTATTCAACAAACACTCAGTGGGCTCCTTTTATGTAACAGACAATGTATAGGATTCTGGAGATTAAAAAGGCTTGAAGGGCAAGTGAGATCACACTAGCATTTGTACCTGTACCAACAGGGGTTCTCCAGAGAAGCAGTAGTGTTTCTGTGTGTGTGTGTATGTGCGTGTGTGTGTGTGTGTGAGAGAGAGAGAGAGAGAGAGAGAGAGAGAGAGAGAGAGAGAGAAAAGAAACTTGTTTAAAGGCTTATGTAGCTTTGAAGTCGGCCAAATCCAACATCTCCGGGGAGGTTTGCAGGCTGAGCATCCAGGGAGGGCCAATGTTCTAGTAGAATTTCATTTCATCCAAGGGAGGTTAGTTTTTTGTCCCATTCGAGCCCTCACCTGATTGGATGAGATCCACACATTTACGGGGCACATCTACACAATGTTTACCTATTCAAATATCAATCTCATCCAAAAATGCCCCCATAGAAACATCTAGAAGAATGTTTGATATTTTATTTTGACACCATGACTTTAACACCTAAAACCTATCCACACAGTAACTACGCAGCAATCATGCGTATAAGAATAGTCTCTCCAGGCTGGTGTTGTAGGAAAGTGGGTTAAGCCACCAATACAATGCCAGTGTCCCACATGGGCGTGGGTTGATGTCCTAGCTGCTCTGCTTCCCAATACACTTTGAAAAGCAGTAGAGGATGGTCCAACTGTTTGGGCCCCTGCACCCTTGTGGGAGACCTAGATGAAGCTCCTGGCTCCTGGCTTCAGGTCAGCTGAGCCTTGGCTGTTTCAGCTATTTGGAGAGTGAATCAGCAAATGGATGATCTATTTCCCTTTCTGTCTTTCGCTCTACATTTCAAATAAAAAAAATAAATATTTCAAGGAAAAAAAAACCTGCCAATAAGGTTTCAGTATCACCATGTTTCCTCCAGATGTTTCTGGAAATTCCCAGAGAAAGCCATACTTGTTTGAAAGAGCATGTTCAGTCAGGTTTTGTGACTTCGGCATCGTGGCAAGGGTCACCATTGGCCGACTACTGGGGAGCAGGTGTTCCTTTTTATGGACCCTGCTCCAGGGCACCTCAGAGGATGTGGTGTCCCTGGAGGCACTGGGCACCTGCAGTCCTTCCATACAGTGGTCCTGATTTGCCAAGGTGCAAAGGTTGCGTTGAGGTCTGGGTGCGTGGAGATGGAGAAGAATGGGCTCCTGTCCAACTGCCTTGGATCCTTGTGCAGCTTTACTTGTCCCTGTCTCACATCTCCTTATTATGAAATCATCTTTCGGCTTGTTGACCTTTATATAAATAGGTGGACTGATTCCACCTAAAATGTACGCCCGTAAACCTCAAAACATCATTCTAACCCATGGCAAGCCTCCCCACAAAGCATATAATTTGCCATCTGATAAAACTAACTCGGGATTTCTTCAAACCTAGCTTATGCCTTCATCAAGAAAGTGGTCCTGATACAATAAGCCCTCCATATTTTAAATTCACCTACCTTGATTTCCATGTTACTAGGTTATCAAATCTGATGGGCACTCTCTTGGCCTCTTCTTGGTTTTCTCAGAAGTATTTGACTTAGATGATACTTGCCAACCTTTAAAAGGCTTGCATCTTTCAGCTTCCAGGGCAAAAATTTCATTTTTTTTCCGTTTATTCAACTTTAATGGAAAAAACTCTAAAGTTTTCCTACCTGGTTTTCTCTTCTTTTAACTACACTGCCAGCCTCAGGTGACTGCATCCTATTGAACTATCTATATACTGGATTTGGATCTCCAGCACAGACCTCTTCCTGAGCTTCAGGCCCATGTGTCGGCCTGCTTACTTGTGTTCATTGTAAGTCCTCCTAGAAGCAGACTGGGCTACTTGGGAAGGATGTATTGGGGAAAACATCTCCGAATGACCGCAGGTAGGCAGCTAGTATGATTGGGAAGAGCCTCTAGGCTGCAAAGCAAGTGTGATGTAGGTGGAAGGGCAGAGGGAAGGAGGACTTCGGTGTGAGGTCTTGGATTGAAGTCCTACTCCAGAAAATACTCATTCCATCCAAAGTTAATCTTGCAGGAGTGGGCCTGCCTTGGTATGCCCCTTGTACTCAACCGTTGCCTAGGGCCAGCCTGTGGGAAATTTGGCCTCACTGTAAAGTGCAAAAGCTGGGACCTCAATTAATTTTGCTCCCTGCAGCAAGAGATCTAAACAGCGCATTTTAATGTTCCCAATATCACTTCTTGAATTTCTAGTGGATATCTTCAATTTAGACTGGAAATAAAAATAATAGTCTTGATTCTCCCCCAGCCCCTCACACATACAGGTTTGTTCTCTTTAAGTTTTTGGTATCTTGCTAAAGGATTTCACTTTCCTCCAAGAAGTAAAGCCCAAAGTCTAGAACCAAGCCTTGATATTTGCCCGTAGGTGACTCCAGCAGAGACCTGAAAACAGCAGCAGCAGCATTGTTGGCTCTTGGTTGACTATTAAGTGAGTGAGCCCTCAAAACTATCCTTCAGGTGCTAGTGGTAGCTGTTTTAGGTAGAAATGGGTTTTACTACACATAACAGAGGTTTGGTTAACTTTTTTGGACTGTTTTTTGAAGGACCAAGAAATTCAGTCTAGTACTACTCCACGGTTTCCTGAAGGAACTGGAAACTCCTTCATGCTTTTCTTGGGCTGTCCAAAGTAGGAATCATTCATCCTTCCATTTCATGCTTCATGGGCCCAAGAGGACGATTCTGCCATTTGTATACCACCTTTGTGCCAGGAGAGGGAGGGAAAGGGTAAAGGTTAAAAGGTGGATGTAGAATGCATCTCCTTCAAAGGCATTGCCACAGGTGAGATTACCCAGGACTCGGACCTTTTTTTTTTTTTTAACATTTAGGTATTTTTATTTGAAAGGCAAACTTTCAGAGAGAGAAAGAGAGACAGAGAAAGAGAGAGATCTTCCATCCACTCATTCACTCCTAAAATGGTTATAGTAACTGGAGCGGAGGCAGAGAAGAGCCAAGAAGTTTGTTTTGGGTCTCCCACAAGGATATGGGAACCCGAAGACTTGAGTCATTCTCTGCTGTTTGCCCAGGCTTTATATAAGCAGGGAGCTGGAAGGGAATTGTAGCAGCTGGGATACAAACCGGTGCCCATATGGAATGCCAGCACTGCAGGCAAAGGATTACTCTGATACACCACTGCACTGGCCCCAAGAATTCAGACTTTCAGCAGGCAATTAGTGTGTAGCAGGTTTATGTTAGGGAATGATGTTAGGATGAAAACTTGAAAAATTAGCAGAAGGAACCTGAGTAAGCAGAGGAAGAAGTTGCTTCATGACACAGGTCCAGTGAAGTGCTCAACCAATCCTATGGGAGCTCTGGATTTTAGAAGGTTCTTGGGAGTTTATTCCAATTGGGAGCAAGGGGCTAGATGCTTGTCCTCTGTGTGGATAAGCTACCAGAAGCTAGCCTCCTTGGAAGTTTCTTTAGCTGAGACATCCCGTGTGGGTTCAAATAACCAACGGATGTCTGCCAACAGTGTTCCTAACAACCGCAGTAACAAGTGCTTTGCTCCTGAAGGGAGATCCAGGTGGTGTATTACAGAGGTGACAACACACATTCCTAGAAGCCCCACATGTTAATGTGTACTTACATCTCAGTGGTCAAACTGCCATGAGCTTCCTGCAGCTGCAGAGTAGCTGGGAAATGTAGATTATTTTAAAGATTTATTCCTTTTTATTGGAAAGGAAGATTTACAGAGAGAGCAGATACAGAGAGAAAGATCTCCTGTCTGCTGGCTCACTCCCCAAGTGGCAACAGTTGGGGCTGAGGAGCCAGGAGATTCTTCCAGATCTCTCACATTGGTGCAGGGTCCCAAGGCTTTGGGCCATCCCTTAATGCTTTCCTAGGACACAAGCAGGGAGCTGGATCACAAGTGGGGCAGTTGGGACAAGAACCAGCACCCGTATGGGATCCTGGGCATGCAAGGTGAGGATTAGCCACTGAGTCATCACACCAGACCCGGAAATGCAGATTTTTAGCTTGGCATACTGCTGTCCCCAAATAAAATAATGATGTTGTCCTAAGAAGGAAGGAGAGTGTATTCAGGGTATTTAGGTAGGCCACCAGAAGCCTCCATCATTGGGATTTTCACTCCTTTGTCTCTCTTTTCTCCTCTCTATCTTCCCAGTGCTTCAGCATTGAAAATAGGCAAGTAAAGCCACGAGACAGATAAGCAAATTACGCATGAATGCATCTCATTAAGCAGGAAAGAAAAGTTTATAAACAACCTCGTACTAAAAACGTACATGAAAATTCATGCTTATAGATCTTTCAAGGAACATAGTTGCCACCATGCCAAGGACATTTGGATGTTCACTGGGACCAGTGCAGCCAATATGAAGAGATACAGACTCAAGTCTCAGGAAACTCACACTGTAATGTGAAATGGGCTAATAGAAGATAAGCTGTCATAAAACAATGCTGTAGGTGGGAGGAAAATTCTAGAAACTAAGGGTACTTAAAAGTGATGCAGCCTCATCTATGTCAAGGAGTCAGGAAAGTTTCTACATAAAAGATGATACTGCAGCCACCATCTTAAGGAGAGAGGAAATGATTCATTTTTCTCTTCCTTTCCTCCCTTCCTTTTTCCTTTCTCCTTTCTTCCACCCTTTGTTTCTGTTCTTTTTCTATTCCTTATTTCCTTTTCTGCTTCCAAGATATAATTAGATTTTTATCCTTTTTTCTGATGATAAAGATAGGATGTGTAAGTGTGTGTGTGTGTGTGTGTGTGTGTGAGAGAGAGAGAGAGAGAGGCGGGGGGTGGTCATTCTCATCTGCTAGTTCATTCCTCAGATATCTGCAAGAGATGGAGCTGGGTCAGGGCTGAATCTGGAATATGGGAAATCTATGAAAGTTTCCCATGTGGGTGGCAGGATCCCAACTGCTTGAACTGTAACTATTGGCTCTCAGGTTCATGCTAGCAAAAGTCTGATTTCAGGACCCAGAGCCAGGTGTCTAACAGTCTGTGGGTTGTGGGCATCCTAAGTACTGGGCTGACTGCTTTCTGTGTGAACAGTTGCTATTTTTCCAGAGTTCAGGAGGATAGGTAACATGTATTACAAGTTGGAGAGGGGCGAGATGGAGTTGTGGATGGCCAGACTGAAAGCATGAGGGGGGCAGAGTGTGGGGCAGTGCCTGGCACTTGGAGCAAAGAGACAAGTGCTTCTCAAAGAGCCCTGGGAAAACAGAATCAAAAGAAATTCGGTTCAATACAAACATTGTTGAAATCCTGAAATCTCTTTTTCATAATTTGGCCTTTCCTGTGAACTCCGCAAGGCCCTCTTGTTGCTCATGAAGGAGCTGCAGTCTCTCTCTTGGCACTGTGTTCTCACTGTGCAGCTCCAGGGCCAAAGCTGTTCTGCTCAGGTCTCCAAGCCAAGATAGTAAGAGGCATGTGCAGCCTGCGGTGGGGCTGCTGCAGAAAGAGGAGGGAAGGAGGCTTGCAGCCAGTGGCAGGAGGAGAATGCCCACATGTGCAGCCTGTGTCCACAAATAGTCCTTTCCCAGTTGTCTAAAGAAAGGAACTCAATGGAAAACATCAGTTGTAACCACACACCCAACTGCTCTGGTATAACAGGAAGACAGCAGATACATCAAGTTGCTATGGTACAGCAAAAAAAAAAATGATTCTGGTTGGAACCACAGTTGTACCATGGGCTAGCTGCATGGTGGCAATCTCTCAGAGCCTCCTTTTCCGCATGTCTCAGATGGAACGCAGAGGACCCTGCCCTTGCCTATTCAGTGGCTATTTACTCTCTTTGTTCTTTCTTACAGAACTTTAGTGACGTTTACATGTCCACCTTGGTCATTGAGACCATGGCTGTAGACGTCAGCAGGCTTCAGGCCTGGTCTCCCTTAAGCAGAAGACTCCTGATCCACCTAAGTGCAGTTTGGTGATCGCACTGCCCTTGATAGTGATGGGTTCAGCATGGGTATGTGATTTAATGATGGTAATGCTGAGAGAAGGGAAGGCTTTGGAGGGCCCTTGGAGAGATGTAGGTGATGAAGACAGATGCATGAAAATAGAAATCTCATTTCTTTTATTACACCTTTTGTTACCTGCAGATGAATTCCAGAGCTGCAGCAGCCATCTTGCAATCATAATGTAGATTCGCCAAAGTCAAGCTCATTTGCTAAGAATGCCCTCAGAAAGGTGGAACGAAAATGAGACCTAGACAAGAGAGGCGAATCACTGAATTAACCAGTTCCACAGCATCCCCACTTTGGACCTCCTTGTTACTCAAGGTAATAAGTCCCTTGTCATTTAAATCAGTAGCATTGGAATTCTGTTATTTGCAGCTAAAGGCAATTCAATTGATGGAAAGAATATTTGCCACAACAAGGATTAAATATACTGACATTTATAATGCCAACTCAGAGCCAATATAGTAAGTCAATAATATTTATGTATTTGCTTATTTGAATTCCATTTGGTTATGATTTGTCTCAAAATCTGCACTATGCATGTAAAAATATTTCACTTGAAAATCTTCCTGTCTGTGACTGTGTCTTAGGGTCACCACCAATCTGGACCATTGTCCAACGGGTTACAGAATTTGACCTGCTTCCCAATCACTTGGCAAGTGTTGGCCCAGAAATGGTCCCCAGAGTATGTCTTTCAGACAGAGCCCACAGCATGGGGCTCAGGGCACAAAGAAAGAAACTTTGATTTTTAGTCTAAAGATGTTTCCTCCTAGAAAGAAATAAGACATCTTAAAAAGCCAGTTTATTTTCAGATATTGCAACTTAGGAAAATTGGAATTAAAATTGTTTGGGGATTGGGCTCATATAGAAGTTAGTTATCTTCCGAAGAGCCCCCAAATTTATAATTTGAGGATTCTTCTATTGTTTGCCAATTTGGGAATTAGTACATAGACTCCAGACAAAGCAATCTGACAGCACAAAAGCAATGTACAGTATAAATATTCTTATTTCCTAACTACTTGTCAGCTATTTCCAGTGAGTAAATGTTTACATGTTTCCCTCCCCCCCTGTGGAAAGCAGTACTCACATATATGAACATAAATATTTTGGTGTATATAAATATTTACTTGCATGAGCAATGTATTTCTTTTTTCTAGTCTTCCTTGTAAATTCTTTAATAACAGAACAATTTCTGCTTACAAATAAGTTCTGATCTTGCAACTATCATATTCTGCAAATGAGAGGCATTTTATGGAAATGGTTAGTTGCTGCTTAAGCATAATACTTGGAATCAGATTTGAACTCAAAACCCTGCCACTTGTGTGACCTTGAGGACTTTCTTTTGTCTTTCTGAGCTCTGAGTTCCCTCATCTGTAAGATGAGGATAATAACAGTCTGTAACTTGAAAGACTTGTAACTTGAGAGTATGAAATGATTTAATATGTATAGTGCTTCACATAATGACACATTGAAAACCCTTAATAAATAAATACTAAAATATATATTTTGATTGGGGGCTTGATCTAGTGATTTAAGATGACAGTAAGGTGAGCACAATCCATATTAGAGGCTCTGGTGTTTGGTACAATATTAAAAATACTGCATATGGCAACCACATCCTGTATCAGAATGTCTGGGTTCAGTTCATGGCTGCGCTTCTGCCTCTAGCTTCCTGCTAATGTGCACTTTGGGAGAAAGCAGTGATAACTGAAGTACTTGACCCCAAGGAAGATCCATACTGAGTTTCAGGTTCCTGGCCTTGGTTTGGTTCATGGCTGAATATACAATTTTTAAAGCTAAACTTCACAAAAATATAAACAACAAAAATGATAGAGTTAAAAAACCCAAACCCAGATTTTCTTGATGTGAAAGTCCTTGCTCGAAACCACTGTACATTCTGATTTCTAATGTTTAAATTTCCAACATTTAAAAAGATGTCTCTTACAGGAAAGACTCAAGGGACTTCTTTTATCATGAGAATGAAGGAAATTGCATTCTACTTTCTGACTTCTAGTAGAACAGATGTTACCAGCAAACCAATATTGCCTCACTTAGCACTTCATCACTATCATGCTATAAAATGTAGCTAACTGGATCCTGTGGAAACTCATCTAACAAGCTCATTTTTAAAAAAAATAATATTAGCCTGGATTCTTCTTGGTTACTCCTGACTGCGTGTAGAATCTCCCTACCACAGCTCCTGATTTTGCATTCATTTTGCTGAACTCCTTTGGATTGGCAGATTGAATTGAGAACCTGGGGCCTAGGTATGTGGTTGCTGTTCTCAGAAAACCCACAGAGACATCCTCTGATTGGACCTTATTGTTACCTGCCATAATCACGCCTCTTAGTCATGCCTTACTTGGTTTGGAACCCTCTATTTCTTTTGACTGTCAGGCTCTTAGAAATCACTGAATGAGGACCAATGGTATTTTGTGGCTTTCCTGCCCATTATGGCCCTTTCTCAGTAGACATATGATCCAGAAGCCGGGAAACATTTGCTCTCACTGTCTCCATAGCTACCTGCATCCATAAAGTGGCTGATTAGACATAGACATACAGTAGACCAGGGCAGCCAGATGCTACCATGACGTGGGCAGAGCCAGAAAGCTAACCTTCACTCTCTTTCTACCTTCCAAATCTCTCAGAATTGTATCAAAATCAGAGAACCCTAGTTCTCTAAAGGAGTTTTCAAAATGTAGGTTTTTAAAAAGATTTGTTTTTTGAAAGGAAGAGTTATATACAAAAAAGGACACACACACACACACACACATTTGATCTTCCAGCTGCTGGCTCACTCTCCAAATGGCTGCAACAGCTTGAGCTGGTTTGGTCCAGGGCCAGGATCCAGGAACTTCATCTAGGTTTCCCAAGTGGGTGCAGGAACCCAAGTGCTTGGACCGTCTTCTGCTGCTTTCCCAAGTCCTTAGTAGGGAGTTTTAGCAGAAGTGGAGCAGTCGGGACTCAAACCAGTGCCCACATGTGATCCCGGTGTCGCAGGTGAAGGGCTAGCCCGATATGCCACAGCTCCAGACCCAAAATGTAGTTTTGAACCTTTCCAACATATCCAAGTAGAATGTCCCACTGGAACTTGAGAAATGCAAATCTCACTACCCAGCACTATTCTTTCATGCATCAACTTGCTCCGAATTGCATTTAGAAATTTTTGAATTGAGGACACAAATGTGTATTTATTTGAGCTTTGTTCTTTAGATGTAGTTTGTATTCCAGTTCTTGAGCAAATTAGAAAACAGTATTTTATTATTTAGGGAGAACTTTTGAGTACCTGCTATGGGTTAGGCAGTGCATTCAACACAGGAAACTCAGAAATGAGGAATATTTGGTTTGACTCTTCAAGAACTGCAGTCTTTAAAAGTAGAGGAACAAGGATACTGATGGTAGAGTGAGAAACAGTAGGGAAAGTGTACAAGGTTACTGTGGGAGTGGAGCAAAGCAGAGCACAAGGTTCCTGATCATGCCAAGAAGGGGACATAGGAGAACAGAGAGGGAGGAATAAGGGGAATGCTTTGAATAGACAGAGCATGTATAAAAGTTGAAAGACGGGCCCGGCGGCATGGCCTAGCGGCTAAAGTCCTCGCCTTGAACGCCCCGGGATCCCATATAGGCGCCGGTTCTAATCCTGGCAGCTCCACTTCCCATCTAGCTCCCTGCTTGTGGCCTGGGAAAGCAGTCGAGGACGGCCCAATGCATTGGGACCCTGCACCCGCATGGGAGACCTGGAAGAGGTTCCTGGTTCCCGGCATCGGATCGGAGCGCACCGGCCCATTGCGGCTCACTTGGGGAGTGAATCATCGGACGGAAGATCTTCCTCTCTGTCTCTCCTCCTCTCTGTATATCCGGCTTTCTAATAACAATAAAAAAAATCTTAAAAAAAAAAAGTTGAAAGACATTGCTTTATTCTTCTTTTAAAAAAAGACTTATATTTTTAATTTTTATTGCAAAGTCAGATACACAGAGAGGAGAGACAGAGAGGAAGATCTGTCCAGTGATTCACACTCCAAGTGGCCGCAATGGCCGGAGCTGAGCCAATCCGAAGCCAGGAGCCCTGAGCCTCCTCTGGGTCTCCCATGCGGGTTCAGGGTCCCAAGGCCTTGGACCATTCTTAACTGCTTACCAAGCCACAAGCAGGTAGCTGGATGGAAAGCAGGGCCGCCTGGATTAGAACCTGCACCCATGTGGGATCCCTGCACGTGCAAGGTGAGGAGGACTTTAGCCACTACGCTAGGCTACCATGTCGGGCCCTTTATTTTTCTACTGTAGCATAAAGACACACCCCAAAATTTAGTGGCGTACAATATTTTATTTATTCAAGATTCTACAATTTGGGCTGGAATCAGCTGAGAGTCTGCTATTGGCCTTGCTGGTAATCATTCTCATGGTTGCCAGCTTGACTGAAGAGTGGGTTGGGCTGACGTTTTCTCTCTACAAGTACTGTTGAGTGAGGAGGCCTGTCTCTTTCCATAGTTGTTCCACGAGTTTTCTTTAGCAGCACGGAAAGGCTTCTTAAATGGTAACCTAGGCTCCCAAGAGCACAAAAGCAGAAGCTACCAGGTTTTCTTTGGTGTTAGACCTAAAGACAGTCATGGGACCAGCCCAAGTTCAAGGGAAGGAGATTAAACAAAGGCAAGGATATCGGGAGGCACTGTTCATGTGGTTGATCAGCTGGATGACACTCTGAAAAGTTCCAGACGGAAAAGGAAATATGAGTAAAGATAAGAGGTTGCAAAACTCCATGACTTTAGTGGGAAAGTGGAGAGAATGGTGAGCAATGATTCGCTTGACTGTGGTTCATGCTTGGTCCCTGTTCTTTATTTCATCTGACTTCTCTGGACTTGCTTCCTGATGATGCCTTATGTTCCATTTAACTCCCATCTGATTTAGCTCTGCCTTGGATATATGAATATGTAGACTATGTTGATAATTTCTCTCTAATGACAAAAACCATTTTCTCTTCTTCCTGGGTACTCAGGTAGACTGTCATTCTTAGCTTCTCCTGCCAGCAGGAGTGGCCTTGTTCAATGAGTTCTGACCCAAGAAGCATAAGTGGAAGTGATTATATATGGTACCTCCAGACCCACATTTGAAAATCTCATGTTTGATTTTTGCATGTTCTTTCCCCCTCTCTGATTAGCTTGAAATAGTGACAAGCTTTAAGACAATGCTGGGAGCCTTGTGTTGAATATGCAGAAAGTTCAGGATAGAAGGTTCCTGTAGAGAAATGCTCAAATGCTCTGCCCAAGTGGAATCTCCCATACTGAGATGCCAAATAAATGAGAGCACAGTAATCTTGGTTGTGATAAAAAAAAAAACATGAAGCATTGCCTTTAACTAACAAAATGGGGAACCCAGGAGGCTGAGACATTCTTAGCATCACCATGAGGAAGTGGGGAATCTGTAGGAAAAGGGAGTTGAGGGCAAAGAAGAACGATAATTCAGGCTGAAGTAGGACCAGCCGAGTCTGGGAAGACTTCTATGAGTGAGATAATTACAGTCTTCCTTTGCATGAGGCCAAATTTGTACAGAGGAACATCTGGAGCTCACTGCAGGTTGACTCACTGACACATTCCCATATGAACATGGATTTTACCCTCAGTCACTTCAGATGCCTTTGACAACTTGTGTCCTTGGAAACCCTCCATATTTAACCTCCCAACAGGTGAGCAATACAGCTTTTTTGGACAAGGTAAAGCAACAAGATTTTATATTAACCTACAAAATAATTTATATTTGATTTACAGCTTTAATTCGATTCCAACAACAATTCTTCAAACTTGGATACATAGGATCTATCTATCTATCTATCTATCTATCCATCTATCTATCTATCTACACACACACATATATATACAGAGAGAGCATTCTGGAGGAGGAAATCAAGGCTGAGGGGGAAGTTGACTAGATAGAGATTATGGAATCAAATGGAAAAGACTTCGGAGTCAAGCCTTCCAGTTCAAAGTTACTTTGCAACATGATATTCAGTCTGCTGAGGCCCTATCAGTATCCTCTGTATCTCTGAACATCTGATCGTTGAGGTCGAACATTCCAGGGCCTCGATCTCTCCCCGATCCTGCATCTCTCAGGTTCTCTGTCTGAAAGCTTGTCCTAGAATGCTGGAAACTTGCATAGTTCAGGAGATGTCAGTGAGTTGGCATGCCAGGGGCCAAGGCTCATTCAACCGCCAACAGGAGGTGGGAGAGTAATGTCCTGGCTGCCGCTTCTCTGGGAAGAGAAGACCCCCAGGGGAATTGACGTCAGAGGGTCTCTCTGTTCCTGACTCAGTCTCCCCACTTCTTCACCCCTGTGTTGTGGGGGCTCCTCTCCAGTAAGCTCTGCCTGTAAATCTTCTTTCAGAGAATTTACAGTGAGGCAGCACACGTGGAGTGCGGAAGGGCTAAGAACAAAATCCTTTTCTTTAGGGGAAGTCAGAAGAATAGTTACGGAAAAACCGTTTTCTTTCCTCACCTTCTCAGAACTGAGTTCAGATAACCTCTTTAGGCAGTGAGCAAGGATAAAGGCCATGGGATTCCCTTATCAAACCCCTCCTTTCAGACTCTCCTTCCTGTCAAAGGCAGTCCGTGACATCTGCCTGTCTGGACCCTCCTATGCATTGGTAACTTTGCTTGGCTGCCCAGCTGGCACCAGATGCTAGATGAGCAGCCTTGGTCCCAGACAGCAGCAGATGCTGCCAGCTCACCAGCTTCTGCCAGCAAGTCCGGGGTTGGGCCTCGGCAGTCGAATTCGATCACTTGCCCTGGCTGCCTCGGTTCGCAGTCTCTTGCCTGTATCGTGTCGTCAAGAGGGAGGCCTGGATGATAGAGATGTCAGCTTAGCAGTGACTGATCTGTTGAGACAAGCTTAGTGTGGCATGGGGCCATGGGGAGTGGTAGAGGAGCCACAACCAGATGCCAAAGGGCCCACAGCCTCGAGTCTGACATGCTGAACCATGGCAGGCTAGGTGTGTGAAGATGCCATTTGTGGGTTACCTCGCACAACAGCTGTATTCACTCATTCCTCCATTCGTTCATTCACTCACGTAATTTTTACTGATGGTCCTTCTATGGCTGGCACGGTGGTATGAGCTTGGCATACACTAATACAAGAGACATTAAGTTCTCCCTTCCTTGAATTTCTAGTATAGAATGGAGGCAGATTTGATCAAATAACAGATATCGTTCTATGGCAGTATGAGGCATTCTTTATCCTTTTTCTCATATCTGCTCTCTGAAATCAAGTCGTTATCACGATTAAATATTTTAGGTGTTGGCATTGTGGCACAGAGGGTTAAACCATCGCTTGGAATGCTGTCATCCACATTAGGTTTGACTCCTGGCTGCTCCACTTGAGATATAGTTGCCTGCTGATGTGCCCAGAAAGCAGATGATAATGATTCAAATCGTTGGGCTCCTAAACTTACCTGGGAGACGTGTAAGAAGGTCCTGGTTTCGAACTAGTCCAGCTTCAGCTGTTGTGGCCATTTGGAGAGAGAACAAGTGGATGTAAGATTTATTTGGCTCCCTCTGCCTTTCAAATAAATAATTCAATTCTTAAAAGAAAAAGGAGTATTTCAAAGCTAGATGAAAGTGTGATTGAAACTTCAGATTTGTCCCAAGAGGCACATAGCCATGGTGTTGGTAGGAGAAGAGAGCACATACAACAGTTCTCCAACACACTCTAATTATGACCAGTATCATTTCTCTGAAGGCTGGGGTGATTCAGCACCATACCAGTAAGTCATGGGAGGGCTGTGAGGTCAGTGGAAATGGCTAATGGAAGCGCAAATGGGACTCTTCTTCTCAACCGCCATCCCATCACATCTGGGCACCTCAGGGCTCCCAAATGCCAGAGGCCCGAGTTCCAAACATAAGATTTTAATCTGTGGCAGGAGAGAGGTAGCCTACATGGGCTTATATTTCTAGAATTTGCCTGTGCTTCTAATAGATGCTGGCCTGGATCTGGGAAGGCTGAGCTTGGGGCCTGGGCTTCCTGCTTGTTCAGAAAACGGCCAGCTCCCAGCTCCAGTCACTGCTGTTCTCTGGGGCTCCCTGAGCTCCGGTTCTTGCAGATGCTATTTGGAGCAGCTCCCAAGCCATTAAAGCTTTCCTCCTGGGGAACTCCACAGCTGTCAGAGAGGAGGGGCAGGGGCTGGAACAGCCAGTTCAGATTCACTTCAAGCCAGAAGTGGAACAATTCCTGTTACATTATTAATCCCTGGAGCCATGTAAAGTTTCATCTGTTTTCTCTCAACAGTTTTTTTTACAAGCTACATTTTCCAAAAGCTGTAAGACCTATGACCAAGCAGTATCTTTCACATGTGTGTGAAAATCCCGGGATAACTCCTACAGGGCTGAGAACTGGGGGTACGGTCTCTAATCTTGTTTTTGGTAAAACAAGCCAGCTGCATGACAATGGGGGAGTCACTTTTCCCTTCTGGGCCTCAGCATCTTTTGGGTTAGCTGTCACTTGGAAAAAAGCCCACAGTCTCAGTAGCATGCAGGGACTGTTAGTACCAGCAGGTCTGGGTTTGGCTTGGGTTTGGCAGACCTGGCTTGGGCTCAGCTTGCCAGTCGTGCTGTAGATTGTGCTAGCTCTGCTTCTTGTTGCAGGACTGGGCTTTGGTTGTGCTAGCCTTAATCTCTACTTGTCTCTCTTCCCCTCCTTGGGTCAGTGGGTTAGACAGGTACTAAGGCTTAAATTATTTTTTATCTCCTCCAATATTCATATGTTAGAAACTTAATCCCCAACACTGCAGTGAAAGAAAGTGAGGGCTTTTAGGAGGTGCTTAGGTCACTACTATGGGCTGCAGACTCATGAATGGATGAGGGTCATTTATAAAGGGCAGGAATGGCTTCCCCCTGTTTTACTCTTCCATCCTGGAAGGAAATGAGCTTCATGTCTTGTGATTCGGCCTTCTGGCATATGAGGATACAACAAAAAGGCCTACAGCTCCGGCCCAGCACCTTGATCTTGAACTTCTCCTCCAAAACAAACAAACAAACAAACAAAAAACCCGAAAAACAGAAGTAAGATTTCTGTTCTTTGGAAATTACCCAGTATCAGGTATTGTGTCATGGCAGCTCAAGTGGATAAGTGTGTTTTATTCATACAAGATGCAAGAACAGAGCACCAGGAAGAAGCAGAAGCACAGGATGTGTCTTAAGGGTTAGTCTGAGAACTAGTTTCAACAAATCACTTGGCTACAACTCAAATCAAAGGCAAGGAAGTGTTCGCTTCCCCACTCCCTGCCATGACATGGCATGACCAGAGTGAAGTGAAGCATTACGTCCACTAATTCAATCTACTCTTCTCACCTACAGCATGAAGACAGCATCAGAGGCCATGTTTCTTTGGATTGGTTCAAGCCTAGGCATTCTGTACGTCTAAATAATGATGTAGAAATAGAGCATTACACAAAGATGTCAAACAGGGAAAGGAAGCAAGCAACAAATCTGGCCTGTTTTAACAACAACAAAATTTCCCTGAACAGATAGATGAACAAATGACAACCAGGTACAAACAACATGGTGATTGAAATTGGCCCACCTCACCCAGCTCAAACCATCTGTGGATGTCTATGTAACAATGCCGGAGGGCTGTGCTTCCAAACTCTCATGTCCTTGCTTGTGTCCCTGATACCATTCAGGCGAGTTAGGCCCCAACAGAGGACAAGGCCTGAGCACCTCCCAATGTGTACATGTTTTGCGCTTTGGAGGCAAAAGAAGCAAATTCCTGCCAGAAAATATGCAATTAAAAAATTATATCAGCAGGACTCTCTTTGCTGGAAGTGTGAACTCGATAGAAATCAGAAATGCAAATGGTATTCAAGTATGGTTAAAACTTCCGCTTTCCAAAAGGGGGAAAAATTAATTGCTTTTATACTTACCGTAGTGATAAGCCGGAGGCGCGTGCTATACACAAGGAACAGCATCCAGAAACCTTCCAAAAGAAGGCAGGAAGGGAGGTAATAAATCTCTGTGAGAAAGCCTCCTGGTCCTCATTGCAGATGTGCCTGGCATGTAATTCTGTAGCTGTGCACTTCAGGGCCTTTGCCAAGAATTTAAGCTTCACCTGACTTTTGGGAAGCCGACCTGAGAAGAAGATGTTTCTGGACAAGAGTCATAAATGATACAAGGAGAGCCAAAGCAGACACTTTGCATCTAGGACTCATGCCCCCATTTTTCTGGGTGGAAAAGTGCTAGATTAGGGATTTTTAAATCATTATTACAGAGACATCTGCAATTACCAAGCTATAGGGGACACAGGAATTTGCAAGAATGCATTCAGGGCCCAGCACAGTAACCTAGTGGCTAAAGTCCTTGCTTTGCGCTTGCCGGGATCCCATATGGGTGTCGCTCATGTTTTGGTGGCCCCATTTCCCATCCAGCTCCCTGCTTGTGGCCTGGGAAAGCAGTAGAGGATGGTCCAAGGCCTTTGGACCCTGCACATGCATGGGAGACCCAGAAGAAGCTCCTAGGTCCTGGCTTCGGATCAGCTCTGGCCATTGTGGCCGCTTGGGATCGGACAGAAGATCTTCCTCTCTGTCACTCCTCCTCTCTGTGTATCTGACTTTCCAATAAAAATAAATAAATCTTTAAAAAAGGAATGCATTCAAACCTACAGTCACCTTCATGTTTCTTAATGGGTGATCCCTGTTGGGGACGCTCAAGCATGTATGCATTGGCAGGTTTTCTGTGAATAGGGGAATTATTTGGTTCTCTTTGCCTGGGAGAGTCCCAGTTGATTTCTGTTGCTCTGGTGTTTTAGGCAGTTAGCAACCCCATTTTCTCTCAAAAGTATCTCAAGGGTACAATATGTCTGAGAAAGTTGCTTGCAAGTGTCTCCTGATACTGAAGTGGTACACAGCCCTTGCTCTAGCAATTCTGTTCCTAGCCTCTGTGCCACAGAAATACATATACATGTTCATTAAAACCCTGTGTACAAAAATACTCATAACTGCCAAAACACAGAAACAATTTATATAAAGCATGGTATATTTCTACAATGGAATACTATACAGCAACGAGAAAGAGTCACCTACAGTTAAGCACAGTAATATTGAATGAAAGACTTCAGAGACAAAAGAACACACAGATGCATGATTTCATTTATTTGGAGTTCAAAAGAGGTAAAATTAAGCCATGCTGTTGGAAGGCAGAATATCAGTCCCTATTGGCTATGAGCAGTAGGGAAGAGGGCACCCAGGGACCCTCTAGGGAGTTGGTCACTTCATGTGCCAGTCTGAGTGTCATTCGCACCAGACATGTTGAGTTTGAGAAATGCATCAAGCTGTGTACCTATGATGCATGTGCTTTTTTGGCATGTCAGTCCATGACTCATATCACCTCTGAATTTCACTGAGTCCCATTTTTCTTCTACCATTTTTGGTGTTTGTGGATGGTACCACCACTTGGACAGAAGGAGGAGCCTTGGTCTATACCTCTTATTTACATAATTCTAAGATAAAATCATGTTGTTAGCTGTTTCAGTAGTACTGCTTCAACTCTCCCAGGCTGGTGCTGGGAGAAATACTAGATTTGCCCCTTTGGGATTTATATAGGTTTTCATTTCTCTCTTCACTTGTTGCTATTGATTAGTGTTGGTATACTCCTCAAATTCACGTGTGGAAGTCCTGGTTCACAATTTGATGATATTTGAAGCTTGGTCTTGGCAGGACATTGGTTTGAGTGAGCCTCCAAAAAGCTCATGTGTTGGAAACTTAATTCCCAAGATCACATACAAATGGAATTTGGAGGTGCGGCCTTTGGCAAGTTGTTAGAATGAGACAAATTCATGAAGATAGAAGCCCCATGATAGTGATTGAGGTTTTATAAGAAGACGAAGTGAGACTTAAACTACTGTTTGTTCTGTCTCAATACATGATATTCTCTGCCATGTTATGGGGCAGCACAAATGCCCCTACAGGATGCCAAGCAGGTGCTAGCATCGTGTACTTGGACATATCAATTTTAAGACCCATGAGCCAAACAAACCCTTATTCTTTATAAATCACCCAGCCTCTGTTACTGTGTTATAGTGACAGAAAATGGACTAATATTGGAGGTAACTAGGTTTAAATGAGGTCACAGAGGTAGAGTCTCTTAGAATGGGATTAGCGGTCTTATGAGAAAGAGAAATCAGAGCCCTTCCTCTCTTTCTGCCAGGTGAGGATGCAGCAAAAAGAAAACCATCCACGAACCAGGAAGACTATCCTTAACTAGAACCTGACCAAGCTCGTTCCCTGACCTTGGACTTCCAACCTCCAATACCTTGAAAAGTAAGTGTTGGTAAGTCATCCAGGCTGGGGTAATTGGTTAATAGAAACCCAGCCTCACTGAGCCACTAGGCAAATTCAAGTTTTTCCTTGTGGAGTGTGGAGATTTCCAGCTGTTCTTCTCTGGTTCTCTTCTGATTCCTCTAAATCTGCTGCTCTGAGGTACAAAAATGGAAGCAGATCAAAAACAAATACATCCCATTCTATATGTGATTTGAGTTCAGTTCTTGGATATAGAAGTCTTTCTTTTTGAGTGTCCTTAGGTCTGAAGGCTACCCAGTTTGCTGCTCTGAGTTCTCTAGAAATTAAACGGTTTACATATCCACCTTGGGCAGATGGGCATTAATAGAAAAATGTTCAGTCCCCTCTCCTCCATCCATACAAGCATGTTGTCTCTCTTTGAAGATCTGACTCTACTTTAGGCTCACTTATCCATTCCATTTTTTACTGTAAGAACCTGTGCACTTGCCAGATCCTCTGTCTTCAACCTTTGAATTTCTGAAGATGGGAACTGTGTGTTGCCCTTGTTGAAATTATGACCTTTCTCCTTCCTGGTTTTTTTTTTTGAATAGCTGCTCCTCCTCCCTTTCTTGGTTCAGTTCCACCTTGCATTCTTTCTGGCATCATATTCTAGGAGACTATTCTCATCCTATTCATCAGGACACCCTCCTCAAATATCCATTAATTGTATATCTATAGGCCTGGCCTAGCTCAAGGTGATGAACTATATCATTCCCAGCCTCCCATTCAGACTGTTTCAATGGGACAGTTCGGCGGGGGGGGGCTGTTCTATTAATTGCCATAGGCACTTCTAGCACTTATAATTCCCTCAAGTTCTACGTAGTTTTTTGTCATACATAATCAGACAATCTCACTTGCACATGCAGTTGAAAAAAGTTGACCTGATAGAAAGAGAAAACGGAAAGATGGTTCCCAGAGGCTGGGCACTAGTGGGAGAGATGTGAAAAGGAAGATGGTAAGCAAAAGATAAAACTTTCCATGAGACCTAAGGAATAATGTGAGTGATCTATTTTAGACATGGCGACCACAGAAAATAATAATGCATCATGTATTTCCAAATTGCCAGAGTGGAGTTTTAGTATTCCTATCATACCCACAAAAATATAAATCGGTGTGATGACAGATATGATGATCGACCTACTTCCTAGCATGTATACATCGATGGCAACATTCCCATTGTACTCCACAAATACAGCCAATTACAGGAGAGAACTGGGAGTTTCTTCTTGGAAATACACCTATGGAATGAATAGAATCTGTTCTCTTTACATTAATAATAATTTTTAAAAGCACAGCCATTGATATCTGCTCCAGGAAGAGAGAAGGAAATCCTTTCTTTGAACTGCGTTCACCCCTGAGGATTCCATGACAGTTTAATTGAGGTTCCTCATTTGAAGAAATAAACAAAATACTTCATTGTATTTTTCAAGGAGTTTTTTTTTTTTCTGATTTGGCTCTCAAAGCAATCCTTGCAATTCGTAGCAAGTGCTGATTTTTTACTTACAGTTTGAGTTTCATTTAGTTTCTATGTAATGTAGTTTTTGAAGGTAATGAATTCCACTATTCATCTTATATTATCCTGGCTCTTAATTAAATAGTTTTTCTCCCATTTCTCACTCAAAAAGAGTAAATTTGAACACCTGAAATGTTTTCTCTGAGTAAGAATGTGTTTCAGAGACAGCAGTAGTCTGGGACATGCAGAGACCAGCTATATGTCCATCAAATCCATTTTCCTTTGTTCCTGGCCACTCAGCTGAACTGGATCTCCCAGCTGGCATGGGGGTGAAGTGTGGTCATGTGACTGTCTCTGGCCAATTAGGCATACACAGACATGATGTATATTGCTTCCAGGTCTGGTCCATAAATACTCCCCACATAGCCCTTTGATCTGTTTTTTCCATTTCCCACAGCTGCTGGTTGAATATCAGTTCCCAGGGTAACGCCTGGAACTCAGGAAATTCCCAGTCCTAACTGCCCATTAGAGACACAAGAGGAACTGAAAACAATGTCCAAGTCATACCCTGAAGCAATGGAATTAGAATCTCTGTCAGAGAAGCAGAGCTTTCCATGGCTTTGAGTCCCTCCTTGACTGTGGGAAGCAGTCTTTGCTTCTGTCACCAACATGATTTTACCTGAAACAAACAAAAGCTTCCATTCTACTAAACTAGTGATAGCTTTACCTTAACTGAGTAACACACACTGCCTTAACGAATGAATGCAACTGCATTTCTGCAAATGGATTCGCCAGTCATGAACTGATTCTTGCCTGAAAGACGGCTGTTGGAGGGAAGGGAGTTAACAGTTTACAGCTTCAAGGAAAGGGGGCATAGAGCTCTTGCCCAAGCATCCGGGAGATGCTGGATATCCTCGGGCACGAGAACAACGTGCTGAAAGATGAAAAATAGGAGAAAGGAAGCTGAGACCTGTATGTCATCAAGGCCCTATCATCATATGGTTTGAGGGAACAGGTGCAAGTGAATGAGAAAGGGGAGTTAACCTTTGTGAGTTGGTACACATCAATTTCAGCCTAAATGTGATATCCTTTTAACTCTGGATTGTACTGCCTTGTAAATGTATGGGGAAAGTGCCTTGGCCTTAAAAGAGACATGCTCCTCCCTGCAGAGATGTGCCTCCCGGGGTAATAGAAATTGGCTTGCTCAAAGTGCAGTGACTCTTGCGGCTTCATTTTTAGTCTTTGGCTTAAAACTGACAACCAAGAATTCCACAAACTGGATGCTCTCTACTTAGCTAAAATGACATTTCCTGGCTCTTAACCACAGCTTCCTTCTCTTTCTCCTCTTCTTTTCTTTTCCCTCTCTTGCTTCCTTCCTTTCCTTCTTGCTCCCGTCTCCCTACTACCTCCCTTTGCCCATGCACGCTTTCTTACCTTTTCCCTCTGATCTCTTTTATCCTCTCCTCTTTTCCTTCCTCTCCCCTTGAGTTGTTACCCCTTTCCTATCCTAAATGCCCTTTACCCACTCTCTTCTTCACCCTGTGTCCCTCCACTTTTCTTTTTGTCCAAGTTTTTCAACGAAACAGTGACTTTAAACTCCTAGAAATCCCGACCAAGCAGGTTATGAATGAATTTGTCCCTCATTCACTCTTCCACCAAATCAGCCTTTTCCCAGTGGGATACACTGCAGACAGGAACTGTGCTTCAAACGGCGATGCAGAAACATGCAAGGTGATTTTTCCTGTAGAAATGCTAGAGCCTCGTGAAGGGTGGAGGTGGGAATTGACACTACTGGGAACCCAAGATGCTGAGGAGTAAAATGTGAAGAGTTAGCAGCTGGTTCATGTCTAGCAGAGGAGACCTAAGAAACCTGGAAGCAAATGTTTGCATTCATGAAGAACCCATTGCTGACACTGGGTGTTTTTAAGCTTGTTGGCTATAAGGTAAGTACACACCCATGCTGTGGAGCAGCCTTCGGCAAAAACCAAAACTAGGGCAGGAAGATCTTGAACAAACTGACATAGTGAACAAGAGATCTTGTGGGCGATACAGTATAAACTTTTATCCCTTCTGTTTGGGAATTGAGACTGATTTGAGACCATCCCTGATGTGCTAAGGGGCATGATGGGCACCAGAGACCAAGCAAGGATCTCAGTGATCATGAAGTGCTTGTGCATAAAGAGGGAAGAAGTCTACACTGCTAAGATGACTTAACCCTCTGAACCACTAGGCATGCCAGTGGGAAAAATGTACATCTATGTAGGTAACTAGTGAAACAGATGGTATTAAACAAAAATCATCCCACAGTCCAAGACCTAATGTGAGCTAAGAGGAACCCTGGGGATTATGTATTTGGTCCCCAGAGCTTGGACAGTAGAGTGATTCAAAGACTAGACCCCACTAGAGTTTTCATATTTTCTTTGATGGTGACTTAATGGACTCTAAGCTATTTTTAAGGAAGAAAACAACATATACAGACACATTATCCATGGGTGTCTAACTGTACTAACTACCACAGAGCAAGTGAGAACATTCCCTACAACCTAGAAGCCTTCTTCATATCCTCTTGACAACTTTTCTGACTGTTCTAGTTCCTGACACCACGTTTCCCTTTCACTTGCTTTGGAATTCTCTGGTGCTGATCCACCATCCCTATGATATAATGGGTTCTTATCACCAACATTTCTTGTGCCAGGCTTTCCACTCTGCAAACCAGCATAGTTCAACCCAGTTCAGAGGGGCTCAACTCATCCTATACCTGCCTGGCCACTGACCAGCCCATCCTCGCTGATCAGGTGGTCCAGTGGTAGCCTGCTGACCTTACTCTTAATTATTCACCAAAAGAGATAATCTTTTCTCTTAGCTACAAAAGAAGGAAGAGGAACATTCCACTTTGCCCGTGCCCCTACTGAGAGACGCAGTCATGGCTGAGGAGGTATGATGATCTGTTTTAAGCCATTGGAAATTCATTCCAGGAACTGAGATGTGAACTGTCCTGCTCAAAGCCTGGCTGTGGCAGGGGCATGGTTCATGGTGTCAAGTCAGGGACTACTTTTGACCCACAGAAAGCAGACCAATGTACATATCCACTGGAACTAGCTTGCATAACTTAATCCAAGGGTGTACAAGAGGGCAGTGAAGATAGACTGGACTTAGCCTTCCTCTGGAAAATCTTCCTGGATGCCTTGAATTTTGGAGAGGCACTACTTTTATGTTCTACCAGGACCCTATCCTTGTGCTCTGGCCCAGCTCCAAGGCTTGTGTGTGATCTTTCTACTTGCTCCTGTCCTGTTACTTCCGTAAGAGCAGAGCTGGAGGCCAATTGCCTCCTGGTTGTAATTCCAGGGCTGAGCAATTTCATGACTGAAGCAAGGACAGGGCTGTTAGTGGCCAAGTTAAAAAGAGTAAGGTAGACAGACATTGGTTCTAATCTTGACTTTGTTACCCATCAGCCTTTCCTTGGGCAAGTCCCCTATTCCTTTAGAGATTTCATTTGTTATTTTACAAAGTAGGAATAAATATTCTAGTAGTTTCCTGTTGCTGGGGGTAACGAGTTATTACACACAGGGCTTAAAACAGCACAGGCATATCCTCTTACACTTCCGGAGGCCAGAAATCAGAAGTAGGTCTCACTAAGCTCAAATCAAGGTCATGGTCTCACTGCATTCCTTTCAGGGCTCCAGAGGAGAATCAATAGCTTCGCCTTTTGCAGCTTCTAGAAAGTACTTGCACTGCTCAGCTCATAGTCGCTTCCTGTACTTTCAAAGCTAGCCATCACATCATGGTGACCTCTGCTTCGATGTCAAATCTCCTTCTGCATCTCTGGTCCTCTCTCTGATAAGGACTCTGGTGATCACACTGGATCCACCCAGATAATCTGCACAACTTCCTATCTCAACATCCTTAACCTCGTTACATTTACAGCAAGGTAATACACACGTGACAGGTTCTGGGATTAGGAATGAAGCATATTTAGAGGGTGTGGCTCCACCCACCACTTTAGTGTGGATCAAAGAAATACCTGTGAAGTATTTAGCACAAAGCCTGGCCCTCTGTGCCACTCACAATTATGTTGACTATTTTCTTTTGGAAACAAGTGGCTGGTAGGATAGCAAGCAGCCTGCACAGAGCAGATCTTCCACTTGGGGGTTCACCAGGCAGGTTATAGTTGGAGCAGAGTCAAAAGATTGTGGATCTAATACCTACACAATCGGAAAAGAATGAGTGGCATGTGGTCCAGCTTGGGCTTCTACCTGTCATCCCCTGCATCCCAGCTTGCCCCTTTGAACTCAGCTTTGCCCTATTCGATGGGCTGGGGCTGAAGACACCAATGAGGGGCTTCCTTCAGTTTCTCCTCTTCCAGGAGAGCTTCTGGTTGTGGAGGGGCCAAGGCGATGCCTATGTGGTCTCAATTCATCAAAGTGAGCATTAGGTTTGGGTCCCAGTTGGATCAGTCTCCTCCCTTCACTACCCTCCCCACACACTTTATTTTCACTGAGCCATCCAGCTACCGAGCAAATGATGATGCACACTGACTGAGCTCAAGATGCCAAACCCTGTGATAGATGGAACCCACCATTCATCCTAGATCTTAGGGATAGAGAGGGCGAAGGAGGCTATGTGGCTTGCAGCCTGCCAAGCTGGTTCCCTTGCCATCAGGGGCAGTGAAGTGCAAAATACTTCTGTGTTTACAAGCTTAAATAGATATCTGGGTTCCACACTCAGGTGCTGAGCTTAAGTTATTCCTTGGGTCATTCTATCCTTATACCAGACTTGGGTCCTGTCTTTGCCTCAGCTCCACCACTGGCTGTTCGTGTGAATTTGGACAACTGATTTCATCTAGTGACGTCTCATTTCTTTGGGGATGATAGAAGAGCTAGAGTACTTCAAGAGTGGGGATCTGATTGACTCTTCAGTTGTAGTAGCTTAGTCACCTTCTCGGGTCCTCAGAACTTTCGACTTGCGGCCCAGCATGATAGCCTAGTGGCTGAAGTCTTCACCTTGCATGCACCAGGATCCCATATGGGTGCCAGTTCGTGTACTGGCTGCTGCACTTCCCTTCCAGCTCCCTGCTTGTGGCCCAGGAAAGCCTTATTAGAAGATGCAGCAGAAGCTCCTGGCTCTTGTCTTTGGATCAGCTCAGCTCTGGCCATTGCTGCCACTTAGGGGAGTGAATCAGCAAATGGAAGATCTTTGTCTCTGTATATCCTTCTCTTTTTAAATCTTTCAATTAAAAATAAATATTTTAAAAATAATAGTAATAAATAAAATGCTTCTGGTATTTTCTGACAGCTCCTTTTGAGGAAAGATGATATGGAAGGAACCAGTGAAATGAAGGATTTCTGTACCTTGACAAAAAGAAAGGAGCAGGTAAGGAACGTGTGAGTGTGTGCATGCGTGTTTCACATGTGTGTGTGGTCATGAACATGTGAGGATATTTCCAAAAGACCCTGCAAAAAAAAAGGAACTAAGCACTGAGTTTCAGAGTTTTCTCATAACACACATTTTCACATATTTGAAAAAATATATTTTTTGCACCAAAATGTTGTACGGCATCGACCGAGAGGTTCCTGGCTGCTCCTGGGTACAGAGGGTGAAGGCATCCAGAAGTTGGGTTAAAGGTTTCCCATCAGCCTCACCTCCATCTGGAAGAGCCCAGCTCCCAGGAGTCCAGGTGCAAGACCTTTGTTGCTCGAAGATGTTCATGCACACGCCTCACCCGGAGGAGTGCTGTAAACGTCGATGCCCACCTGCGAATGTCAGCACAGGACACAGGGCCTTCATCAGAGGCAGAACGCCCAGGGTCTGCCAGAGGGTATGATAGTCAGGGGGTAGAGTGCGAGAAGTGGGGGTGTTACGCATGCTCACTTGTTGAAGTAGTCCACTTCCTGGACTCATACTTCAGGAGAGATACAGGGTAAGAGTTGGGGAGTGGTGAGGAGACAAAGTCCATTTGCTGAGTCCCTCTCCCAGGGATACAGATTCCTTTTTCCTTTTTCTTTCTTTTTTTCTCTTTGGCGCAAGCAGATGGTTTGTGGCCTGTACCTTTTCATTTCTATTAAACTTTTCAAAGGAAGAAAAAAAATCCAAAGGCAATAACCCTTCAATTGTCTCGGGTTGTGCATGACATCAGACCCAGGACAGCCATTCTCAGGGTTCCACTGCCCTGTCTGGCATCGATTCCTCTTGTTTTTCTCACAGGCCCACTCCTGGACTCCCCTGTATAGCTGTACAGGTTGTGCACTGTACAACGCCTCTTGTCCCCAAGCCCTGCCGTGTTTTCCTTGTGATCCTTCTCCGGTCTCCCTCACTCCCACAGGTCCCTTCTTAATTCATTTCCTGCAAGCTGCTCTTTCCTAACTGTCTCAAGAGAGAAGCCTGGCCTCTGTAGGGCCTGACCTACATCCATCACCCTTGGCGGGGTGGGGCAGGTCCAAGGCCAGGTGTCTACTGCTCCAAAGAGCCAAGGAGCCCCTCCTTCTCAGTGAGCTGCCCCAAACAGCACACACGGCCCAGACTCTTGCTCATCACAGTTCTGCCTTGCCAGATGTAAATTGTTCTCCAGGTTCACCAAAAGGCCATAGAAGCTGTTTCATAAATAAGCTCAGCATCTCCCTTTGCGGACTCCCTTCGACCCGGCAGACTCCCCCTCCCCCAGGCCCATTCTGCGGGAACTGCATAAATCCATCCTCACAGCACCCCGCGCAGTTCACAACCTCAAGCACTTTCAAAAAACCCAACTTTCTTTGTTTTCCAGAGCAAACCCAGGCTGTAGGCATTGACTGCTTTTTATGACACAGGATCCTGGAGACTTGGTTCCACAAGGCCTACATTTGGACTGGGGTCTGCTGATCTCCAAGCCTGGCCCCCAGGTCTTCATTTGCCCTAAGTTGTCCCGACTCTACTCCCATCCCACCCCCTTTCCCAGTCCTCTCCGTATCTGGGGACATGGCTCATCATTGCCTTTTTACCTCTGCAATCAGACCTGAGTGCCCAGGCTGGACATCTGATGTCTGTCCTTGACCTCCAGTCACATTTGTCTCCCCAGACTGCATCAAGCCATGTCCCGTCCTTACCCTCACCATACTGCTGCCTGACCCAGCCCTGGCCATAAGGCTGGCCTTCCTGCCTGGGGTACTCCATACCTAACAGGTAGCACCTGGACACACTGCCTCTCCTGGTCCTACAGCTCCTCCTGGCAGTCGGCTTTACTGCCTTGCGCAAGTGCATACCACACAGTGGGCCACATCAGTCCCCTTTAGCAAAACAGCAGCAGCCTCATCAACATCAACACAAGGCTCTCTGGCCACCTGCCTCCTCTCCTTTCCTAGTGCCATCCCTCCTCCCTCTCCTTTCTCCTGTCTCCCCACTTCTCCCTCCCCCCAGCCCTCAGGGACCAAGATGGAGAAATTGTCCTGTAATCGCATTTTGCATGCACACGCACATGATCGAGACATTCCTCTCATCTGGTTGTCTTTAGAAACACTGGGAGGGAAGGAGATATTAAACAAATCTTCCTCTGCTTCCATCTTAAGGGGAAAAAAAAGCAGCACATTTTGATTCACTCCCTTATCTTTAAAGAAACCCGACATGGAAAAGGCAGTGAGATAGGATCTATGACTTCATCAGCATGTTCTCTGAAGTTGTTTCAAGCTCTACCATCCCCTGACAGGCCCCTTAATTTCCTGTTTTCAATATCTAATGGCAAGGAATACACAGCCGCTCAGAGCTAAGTGAGCCTGGGGGTCAGCGCAGGAAGCTGGCCAGAGAAGAAGCTTTTAAGATGCAAACTGGAAGCTGGCCACGAGTCAGGAGCAAATCCTCTTCATTCGGGTTTTATTTCTGCCTTCACTTTGTGGTCAGCGGCTCTGGATGGCGTGTGGTCTCGAAACAGCAGCTGGGTTGAGATACCTTAAATAGAATTTGAAAACTCCTAAGACTTTAAAATTAAAAGCAAAGGAAAAGTTTTCGCATTTTATAACAGGAATTCTGGAGAACATCTTTCTTTCAAGATGCTCCAAATGCCTGCCAGACGTGCTTATTGCGTCAGCCCTCGCCGCCTTGCACAGCGGAGGCCGGGGAGCGGGTACCATCTGAATCATTGTGTGGAAGGGAAAACAGAGACGCCCACTTGTTCCCACTTCCCCAGCAAGTCAGCACAACATTTTGACAGGTGTTTCCCTGGGCCCGACCAGCTCAGGCTGGTGTGCATGTGTGTGTAATATGGGTCACAATTGCAATGTCAAGAGCAAGGGAAAACCATTTAGCTTTGGCTCTGGATACCTGCCATAGAGAGGCAGTTCCTGGAGTCCCGGGCTCTGCTCCATCTCTTCCATCACAAGAGGGCTCCTTGGGTGGGCTCTTGCTGGTTGCCATGGAGACACAACCAGCTACCCTCTTCTGATTCACAGAATGACATCCTCTGCAAGAGGCATCATATTGAGATATCCCCATCTACCAAGCTTGTCTACTCTTGGAGGGACTGAGCACATCACATGTCCACATCAAATTCAACCTCCTAGGGCACTAAGCTCTGTGTTTCTCAATTTGGGCTTCCTTTTGTGGATTCTCCTCCCTGTGACTTATCCCAAGGCTCCATAGATGTGAGCCTTGAGCCATGGAGTAGATCTGTTACCTACCCGGGGTCAGGAACAGTAGGGCTCTTTTAGGTGTGGGACTAGAGCCCAAAGTCAGGGCCTCTTGCCTGAAAGGGTAATCTGAAGTAGAGCTACCTGCTTGTTGGTTGGGGGCAAGGCTGCAGCAGATGCTGTCACAATCCCAACTATGTCCCCTCACGCTTGTCACTCGAGTGAATGCACCCAACTTTAAGCCACCAGCTTCTCTATGCTTTTGCATTATGAATCTTTTGAGCCCAGAGTGCACTTTGCGGCTGCTAAGGGTCTCCATTGCCTGGGGTTAGCACCTTGCTCAAGCCTGCAAAGCAACCTCCTGAACCATGAACTGACAGGACTAGCACTCACTCTCAGATGGGCTCCCTCACTCCCAGATGGGCTGCCTTGGAAGTATGTTTTCTGTGCTGACGTTCAGTGGCTTCTAGCAAGAGTAAACTCCAAGTGTCCATAGTCACAAATAATGTGACAATGCTCTGTCCAATCCCCTCTCTCTTCTCCCACTGGTGTTTTGGGGAATGATAATCCTAAGTAAACTATTTTTACTTGAATTTATTTTTTTTAAAGCTCTACTTATTTATTTGAAATAAATAATAGCTTGAGAGAGAGAGAGAGAGAGAGAGAGAGAGAGAGAGAGAGAGAAAGAGAGAAAGTCTTCCACCTGCTGGTTCACTCTCCAAATGGCTACAACAGCTAGAGCTGGGCAAGTCCAAAACCGGGAACCACGAGACTCCGCTGGGTCTCCCACATGGGTGCAGGGACTCAAAGACTTGAACTGTCTTCTGCTGCTTTCCCAAGTGCATTAGCAGGAATTTGCATTCGAAGTGGAGCAACAGAGATTCAAATCAATGCCCCATGCCAATGCTCTATGCCACAGCACTGACTCCAACTTGAATTCTTATCTCAGTTCTGCATCTAGGGACCTAAATTGAGTCAGAGGAAGACCATCCCTGTCACCCTAGCCAGTGATGGGGATGCCATTTCTGTGGATAAGACAAAGGCTTCTGGAAACTCTCTCTTGCCCGGGGATAAAGCTGGGAGAGTCTTTGACCATTTCTAGTTTTTTTCCACAATCCCCTGATCCTCAAAGTCTTGTCCTTGAGCCCCATTCTTAGCTATATGGTACCGTGGAGGTCTGGCACAATGATCTCATTTCTAGTTTATAGAACATCAAAACCGAGTCTCAGAAGAATGAGTTACCCTGATTCATTTGCTTTATAAATAGCAGGCAAAGCAGGCACCAAGATTTAAGCATCTGGATTTATGGTTCAATGTACTTTGCAAGTACAACAGCATCTGTGTATGTTTGGCTTTTGTTCTCAACTTTTCTTCTTTTTCATTACAGCAAAGAATTGAATTCCCAAAGTAGTGTTCTCAAAGAAGACTGCCCTCATGAGCATGTGGGTATGGCCCTGCCCGTGGACCCGACGTATGTGCGGAGAGATCAGCACCTCCAGGGACTGAAGCCCCAGAAGCACAATTGTCTTCCTCAAAGCAGACACAGGTAGATTTGGCTGGTAATGGAAGAGCTAGGGAGCCAGTACAGCAAGACTTCTATGTTCCCTCTTTCCTTGGCCTGGAACACCGCTGTCCCAGGTAGCTCAGCACTTTCACTTGCTTCAGAATCTGCTCAGTTACCACTGTTGGAAATAGCTCTCCCACCCACCATTTAACACAGATCCTCCTATCCTGCAAAGCTTTTACCCCGCCTTAGTTTCCCGTGGGTATCCATCACTGGCCGACATCATCCGCCCTCCCCTTCCACCCTGCCACTGGAATAGGTGCTCCTCAGGCCTGGAGATGCTTGCCGCTCCACTCTGTCCCCAGCACCTGCAGCAGCTTTGGTTCATTCTAGCAGTTTGATGAATACTTACTACACTGATTATCGAATCAGAAAGGAAACTACAGATTAGGACAAGTGAGTCACCTGGGCTCAGGTTAACACATTCGGCTTAGTAGGGTAGAAGCAGGTGGGAGCCCCAAGTTAGCTGTCCACTGGGATCTCGGGCCTGCTTCTCTGCCCAGTGCTGGCTTCATTAAATCTCTAAGTAACATGCGACTCAGAAAGCGGAAAACAAGAAGAGAGTTGGATTCTCAGTGGAGACAGGACATGTCCCCCGCACGCGTGCATGCACACACACACACACACACACACACACACAGAGCCTGTTCCCTCCTTCCTCTGTCTTATCCCAAAGAGCTCCTTAGGAAGAAGCCGCCCTGAACTCTCCCAGAAACTGCTCTCTGAACACTCGGATGCACAATCAACCAATTGTTAAGTCCTCGACAATACCTCATCAGCGAGCACAGCACTATAATTAAAAGTAAATCCAGCTCAAGCTCGTTAAAATAGGATCTAATTTAATTGGTGCGTTTAATCTATCACTGTCACTCCAAGCCAACCAGGGGAAATCTCTTCGCAGCGGTAGGTGATGGGAAGACTTTCGCAGACCCTCTGCAGGGTCTTCCCACTGCCCCAGGGCTTGGTGAACAGCTGTGAAGGGACAGGCGGCAGCAAGCTTGGCAAAGTGAGCACCCACGAGGACCACATGGGTGCCAGCTGGAACTTGGATATGGTTGCTAGGGTGCCATGTTCTGACACCCAGTCCCACTCCCGTGACAGGCTCCACTAAGGGGTCCAGCCAGGAGCCTCTTCTGCCCTCCACATCTCTCCAGAAATAAAGCTCAGGGAGAAGCATCAAAGAGGCTCACATTCACACACCTGAAGGTGGAGTGTTAGCTGTCTGCCAGGGTCGTGGTACGTCTCTACCTCATGTCAACTCAACTCAGCAATAAAGAGTGCCTGTCTTTTCAGAAAAAAGGTAACACAAGTCGGCCGTGGCCCACACCTGGGGCCAGCAGGAGCTCTGGATGCCCCACCCGCATCCCGGGGGCCCACCCTGGAGGCTGATCACACACAGCTACACAGGCTCCTCAGCTCCATTCTGCTGGCAGCTTCCTAGTCTTCCTGCCAGTCTGTTGTTTGCCCCTAAAGGAACTCCTTCCTAATGAGAGGTGGAATGGAGGCTAAAAATCCCAGATGCCACATCCAGGCTCTCCCACAGCCTCCAGCAGGAGGTCCCACCTCTCACTCCAGTGGAATTAAGGTAGTTGCACATTTCCCTCACACACACACACACACACACACACACACACACACACACACACACACACACACACAGACACACACACACACACACATGCTCCTGATCTTCTCCTAGCTCTCCTCTCTCTTATCTCTCATCATTCCATCCTCTCACTTCACCTCCTGGACCACCAGCACAGTACCTCCTGAACCACAACTAAATCACATACAGTGCTCAAATCCTTATCGTGGGGTCTGCTTAGGGGGCATTCAGGCCCAGGTACTGGCATGATTGAAGTGATTAATATTCATAAATATGAGTATAATGTGTGTTGCTCTAGCCTCTGGGTATTTGGAAGTCAATTATGGATCTCCCGGCTGAAATTTGTGTGTGTCAATTTCAACAATTCCCCTGAGACGCTCTGTAAAGAACTTCTGTGCCTGTGGCCTGTGCCAGCCTGCACTCTGCAGCCTCAAGGAGGAGTGACCAGGCAACACCCTCGAGCCCAATCTCCAAGTCTCCTTGGACCCCATAAAAAAACTCACCCAAGGGGCGTGGTTACATAACAGTGCAATACCGCCCCCTCTCAGATTCCAGGTGATGATAGGTGAACATGACAGGTGGACAGGAGGGAACACCTAGGTGGTGGGGGGGAGTGGCTTCCAAGCTCGTGACCCTGAACTAGTTGCCCATCCTACCACAGATGTTTTATGCATATACCATTGTGTTTTTACATTTCAATAGTTTTAAAGTAAAAAAAAAAGAAATACATTTGTTTTCTTGACAAGATTATTTTTGTCCTTTATATTGTGACGAGAATTTAACAATAAATCCAGTGCTGTATATCCATGCACAAATGTTTCTGAAGTTGAGCCATTGTCCACCTTAAAAATTCTTCTTGAAAATATTTGTGGGCCTGGTGCGATGGCCTAACAGCTGAAGTCCTTGCCTTGAAAGCCCCGGGATCCCATATGGGCGCCGGTTCTAATCCCAGCAGCCCTGCTTCCCATCCACCTCCCTGCTTGTGGCCTGAAAAAGCAATCGAGGATGGCCCAAAGCCTTGGAAAGAGGGTCTTTACCAATGGTCAAGTTAAAATGATGTCATTAAGATAAACTTCAATCCAGTAGGACCTGTGCTGCAGCAAGAAGGGTTGATGCAAGGGCAACATTTGGTATGGTCGTTAAGAGGTTGCTTGGAATGCCAGCATCCTATATTCAAGTCTTGGTTTACCACAAATGCAGGTCCTGGGCATAGCAGTGATGGTTCAAGTAGTTGGGCCTCTGCCACCCACATTAAAGACTTGGATTGAGTTCCTATGTTCCAATTTTTTTCTGACTCAACCTTGGTCATTGAAGATATTTGGGGAGTGAACCAGTGAACGAGATATTCTCTCTCTCTCTCTCTCTTTTTCTCTCTCTCTCCTTCTTTCTCCTCTCCTTTAAAATAAAGTAGAAGCCTTCTGAAAAGTGTGATGTCAGGTTACACAAATAGACACACTCAGGAAGAGTGTCGTGTGAAGACTGGAGTGATACTGTCACAGGTGGCAGGATGCCCAGGAGCTAAAGCAGAGCTTGCAAACACATCTGCAGAGCAAATCTGGTCTTGCCGGCACCTTGCTCTTGGATGCCCAACCTCTCAAAGTGAGAAAAACTAATGTGCAATACTTAAGCCATTCCATGTGTGGTGCTTTGTTCTAATAGCTATAGCAGACTACCACAGGGATCTGCCCTAGTGGATGGCCTGTGTGTGGCAGCAGGCATGGTGTGCACAACGCTAATGTTTCCATGAGGTGGCTTTTTAAAAAATTCTTTTATTTTGATCATCTTTACATAGTTGATTAGGGCACAAAGGGTCAAGGGCTACAGGAAAGTGGGTAAGACCATTGTTTCCACACTAATATTATTTTTTTTTTCTGTATCTGGGGTAAGGGGAGAGATAAAGGGAGAAGCCCCACCCAACCTCCCACCCATCCCAGGTCCCCAATGTGAGATATGCTCCAAGGGTTCTGCTCAAGCAGTTTTGATAGTTCAACAGGTCTGAATTGCTGCCAAACTCACCACTCCAAGAGCGATGAAATCTCTTCAGAACCCACTGGCTGACATAGTCTCTTCATGGTTGGGGTTCTGAGATGAGCAGTTCAGTTGGAGGGATCTCCAAAGAAACTTCGTCTGAGGTGATCCCAGACCTGATTCTTGTGTGTGATTGCCAGTACAGGGTCCGGCACAGTCTGTCGCCCCTATCAGCTTATGCATATGCTGGCCGTTGCAATTGTTGGGTCAGTTGTTTCCAGCCCTGTCTTCCACACGAACCAATGGGTGTTGCAGTCAAGCCTGATTCTGTCCACTTCACACTCGGCCTTCACACAAACCAGTGGGAGCTGCAGCCTAGTTGGGGCAACTCCCCATAACTTCCACCAGACTGCCCCCCTACCCTGGCTCCCATGCTTGCCAGTATGTACCGCAGACTTGTTCAGTCTGTCCCACATCCCACTTAGCTCTTACACATGTCACTGTCCATTTAAGCCTAGTTCAACCTAACAAGCCCTACTATCCAGCCCACACACATGCTGGTGGGTCCTGTTCTGTCTACCCATGCCTGCCCCAGTCCTGGTTTTAATGCTCTCCAGTGGGAGTGGTAACCCAAGAGGGAGGTGCCCACTATTTCCCTCCTGGGCCCACTTCCACATCATGCACTTTCCAGGTGGTTCTGCAGTTAAACTCGACAGAATTAGCCGCCAGTGCCAGCCTCTGCCAGCTGATGCTGCGGCAAAGCCCAATCAACCCTCACCCTCTCTGATCTAGCTCGCCTGAGACCCACAGGTGTTGCAGCCCTGCCTGGTCTGGTCTACCCCTATCTCAACTCACACTCTCCAGTGGGAGTGTGGGTCCAGCAGGGGAGCCCTCCACATTCCCCCTACCGGCTTTTCCCCCTGCCCCCACGCCCGGTTCTCACGCGTGCTGGTTGGGTGCTGAGGCCCAGTCTGGCATGGCTTTTTTTTTTTAGTTTTAAAGACTTCTGGATCAGATCAGGCTTCAGTCCTGACAGTCCAGGTGAAACTTCTCTCGGGTGTCTCCCCTCTCTCTTGCTTCTTAGACCTTTGTTCCCAGGATTCTGTGATCTCTTTCCCCTTTCTGTAACCCATACTTGGAGTTAAAGACAGATGACAGTCTTACCACACGCTGTATTTTGAAAATGTTCTGTCCTCTTCAAAGCTGCTTCAAATTTGATTGGTAAAGTAATGATGCGAGGAGGTGGGGGCTTTTAAGTGGTGATTTGGGCCATTAAAGTGGATTAATGCCCTTCTAGAGGAACTGGAGTGATTACAGCAAAAATGGGTTGGTTTGAAGTGACTCCATCCTTCTGTCCTTTTGGTGTTCTGTCATGTTACAGTGCAACCAAACCCCTTGCCAGATGCAACTGCTCAGGTTGGGACTTCCAGCAACCAGAACTGTAAGCTGAATCAACTCCTTGCCTTTGTAGATTATAGTCTCAGGTACTTTGTCCTATGTAGCAGCAGAAAATAAATTAAGACCCTTCTCAGAAGGTGCTAATGGCAAGAAGAGAGGTCCAAGAAAAGCCCCTCTAAGTGTCAGAGCTTTTAGCCTGGTGTCCTCAGATGACGCACTGCCTCCCCCCAATGCTTCAGGCTTGCCTAACTCTGCGATCTCAGCAGGGACCTCACCTGCTGTCACTTCTGGCCCAGCCAACGGCAAGACCATTCTTGGCTGGCAGCACTGCTTGCTGAGTCTCTAGCCTCAGCTTTGTGTTTCTGCCTTCTGCTCTGAGCCCCCCAAAAGCCTGGCCTTTGTGGAATGCATCCACTGGGCAGCCCTGCCATCTGGCTTCTGGGTGGATTGCCCCAGGGCGATTTTCTGGCAGGAGCCCAGAGGAGCAGGCCGACAGAGAGGTTGGAATGTTTGTTCGACTGGCTATCCCCCCCACGACTTCCCTGCCAGGTTGAAGTTGGTCCTGGCTACTTACCCTTACGTAAGGTCCCAGCTCCTGTTGAGTGTCCCTCTCTTGTAGCTGTGGGACTCTCCAATGTCTGGGAACTCTTCCATTCCTTTTGAGAGTGCCATCTGTTTCCTGCCCAGAGCCTGACTGGCACACCTCCTAATCAGGATCCTTGGGCTCCAATTTCACCTGTCACCATCGCAACCGACCCTCCAAGCTGCTCTTTGAGGGCGCTTTCAAGAGCTCACAACACGTCACTATTTAAACACTGAGGGGGCTCCCTTTGCCTCCAGGGAGTGCAAATGCAACATCTCCTTTGGCTCACACTCCAGCTGATCTCCTACTGCTCTCTACAAAAGGAGCTGAGGCTTTGGTCTTGTCAGGAGGTCTGCACTCCACTGCACTTGCACTGTCGGGATTCACCACCCGTGCCCCCTGAAGTTCATTGCTCTTCCTGAGGAACATTGGCCAAAATATTGTGTCCTCCTAGAAGATGTCATTGAATTTCCAGTTCTGCCAGCCCAGGCTGTATGACACACTCTTAAGTGGCTCTCTGGATCTCTGAATGAGGACGTACCCCAGCATCGGATGCTTTGATTGTTGACCTGTCTGCCCACGAGTTGGTGAGCTCCTTTAGGGCAGAAGCACCGTGCCTACATCATCTCTCCATCTGTAGCAAACCAGGTTGATGCCCCCACCTTGCATCACCTCTGTTTGTATCAATTTAACCCATCTCCATTATCTTAGCCACAGAGGGTGGACCAAAGCACACTGATAACTTCCCATTCCAAGTGGCTGCCTTCCCCACCCCCCATTTTCTGTGCCTCAAGGTTTCCCCAACACCTTAGGATCTTGCTTGGTTGTGAATAGGCATAACCTTGAAGCACAAGAAAATTAATACCTCTGGGGTCAAAGGAGTTAATGGATCTGGGGATGAGAGTTGGTGGATTGACATCCCAGACTTTCTGTTTGCTATTGAGAGGCTTCTTGGCATGTTCTACACAAGGCCCCGAAGAATCCTCAGGGCGACTGTGCCCCAGCTGCCCACACTGGGGCAAATAGCTCATCCCAGCAACCGTCAGTGGCTTCTATTTCTTTCCTGTCTCTTTTCTTATTCCCTACTTAGTGTCCCCTAGATACTCTTTTGAATAAATGATCTGCATCTTTGACCTGCTTATGTGGGGTGGGGGGGACACTGAAGCTGATACAGTGTCCTCAATATCCACACAGCACCAGGCTTCCATCAGGTGCCTCAAAAACATACAGGGATGAAGGATAAAGGACACACGGCCGGCTAGCAGTCAGATGCACTTCTCTCAGGCAAAATGCCACCCACCTCTAAGCGGACAGTCCCAGCCCTTTCCCATGTGAGCTACCTGCTGGCGAGACTAGTGCCGACAGACAGCTATGATTATGTATGCAAATGAAGGTCTAGCCCCACAGCTTATTGGAGAGTCACAGAGCTCAGCCTAAGCCACCCTGGAGAAAGAATCTTACAAAGAATACTAAAGAGCATCCAAGTGTGAAGAATGAAACACACGTGAGTTTTATTTTTTAAAAAATGGAAATCAAGTTGTGCTTTCATCTCAGCTTTCTCGCAAGTCGGCAGTACCCAAATAAGCCCTAAAAATGTGAAAAGACTTTATCCAGTTTTCTGACCTGGATTTAGATCAACCATCAACTCTCATTAGATAGAAGCTTGCAGAATATTATGTGTCTATTTCTAGAGATATGCCCCCAAGAAGACAAGCAAGGGGTAGGCCAGAGGGGTTTGGTTCTCATCTCCGAGTTCAAAGGCATGATGTAAAGGAGACCCACTAAGACAGCCAAAGGCTTGGAAATGAGAACTACAAGGACAAGGAGTGTCATTACCGGCAGTCACAATAGCATGTGAACAGACATGGTCTGGCTGAAGAAATACTGATTCACCTGGCTACTGTGTTCAATATGTGCAAGGGAGTGAAACAAAGTAAAAGTGAGGAAGTAAACAGGGACCTGATTATGAGAGCCTTGTGTTTCTTGCTAGGGATAGTCCCTGTAAGCTCCATGAAGCAGGGCAAAGAGGACTCTCTGAGGTTTGCTCTAACAGTTCACATTAATGTTAAAATCAAAGAGGTGGTGTATGAAGACAATCAGTAGAGATGGATTCACAAGACTTGATAAAAGGCAGAATGGCAAGCACCAGGTAGAGACAATGTTGATCAGATGGAAGCTTAGGCACTGGAGTGAGTCAATGTAGCAAAGAAAGGGAAATGAAATAGGCTATTTTGGTGGTGATAACAGGAAGGGTTGAGCTGGCATGGAGCCCAGTGGACTGTAAACCCAGGTAAGAACTTTCAGATGGAAATGTCCTGAGTGAGTTGGATGGCTAGTGTCTGAGAAGCTATGAATTTTGCTGTCATCTGTGTGTGGATGGTTGATGGAAGCCATGAGAACTGAGGAGATCATCCTGGGGAAATGAACAAGGAAAGAAACAAGAAAGTTGAAGACAAAATGCAAGCTAAATAAATGTTGAAGGAATGGAATCAGCAAAAGAGACAAGAGTTCAGAAAACAGGAAGCCATATAAGGCAGGCAAAAGTTGTAGAGATACTCTCCATGTATGCTGGTCAGCAACGTTCAAATGCTACAGAGAGGTCTAGACAAGTGAAGACTGGAAGCTCTTCTATGCATCCTCCTATTATCTGTGAGTTCTTGACTTGATGGTTGGAGCTCCATATGTACCTGCCAGTTGTTGGGAGGAGGCGGGTTTATTGACCAGCTTATGGGCTACGTAGGCCTTTTGCCCGTTCTCTTTTGAGTCATCTCATAGTTTATCAGCCCTTTAACCAAAGGCCAGAAGGGAAATAAACTTTCCCCAGTTGATTTTATAATATAATTTATCAGTTCTTTGGAAAGATTTAGCAGAAGAATAATTTGAAATGATTCCTTGGTTTCTGTTTGTCCTCGGTGTTGGATTATCTATGCATTTCATCATTCCAGTTAGGGCTGGTGCTCTTCTTTAGAGTTAACCAGCCCCTTTCACTACACACACAAAATAAATTCCATTTAGATTAGAGAGAGTCATATTTTTAAAAAAAATGTTTAGTAGAAAAGCCAGAAGGAAGTAGAAACATTTATTTAGTAAGTCTCTTGGGGGAAGAAGAAGCTTCTACCTGCTGGAATGATACGTGACACCAGGAAGGAAAAAGACGAACCAGTTCAGCTTCACAGTTACTCATAGTTAAAAATGGTCATTTATATGTATGAAAGTGTTTATGAAACAGTTGCAGTGAAGTGTTTGTTCTACAGAGATCAGAAAATGGAGAGAAACCAAGGCATTTAGTTGTTGATACTTCAATGGGCAAAAAGCATAAGCAGATAACTCACCGAAGAGAAAATGCAACCGGAAGAATGTCATGCCTCGTTAGTAAGAAAATAATTGCAAATTAAAATAGTGAGGTACCATTTCCCCAATAAAATTGCCTAAAAACTTACCTAGTATCACTGAGGGTGAGGATGTGGTCAAATTATCAATGACAATGATGTCAATTAATAGAACTGTGTTGGGAAGGCATTTGGTAAACACAAATTAAGAGCCATAAAAAAGTTCATATGAAAAATGTTCATATGGCTAGACTCAGCAATTCCATTTCTATCCAAAAGAAGGCAAAGATGTGAACATAAATCTGAAAACCACTATGCGTGGGAATGCCATATCAGCACTATCACAAATTCCAAAATCTAAACTTTCAGCTACAAGGGACTAACCGAATAAATTGTGTTGCATTTACCAGAAGAAACATTATGAATCTATTAAAAATAATAGTTAGGAAGACTGAATGGTATAATGGCACCATTATACCAGGAATATGGTATAATGTTAACAGGAAAGGGGGGAAAATACATTCAAAGCTGTATTTCATAATCATGGAGATTCGTATGTACAAACACACAAAAATTAAAACCTGAAAGGAGGCAGAATGAAAATACATCGAACGACTCTGTCACAATGCTACTTTTTGGCAGACTTTTGTTTTCTCAAAATTTCCTGATGCATATTGATTATAAACATGGATTTGGGGAATCAAGCAGGCCTGGATTCAGATTCTAGTTTTAATAAAGAAACGACAAGGAAACAGAAATACCAGAACATGCTGTGTATATGGGTTGAAATCTTAACATTGTATCCCATAAAAAATACACAAGTACTACATGTTAATTTAAAAAATCCCACTTTTGTTATCATGTCATCTTGGGTAAATTCCTTAATCTAAGCTTTACATTTCCTCTTCTGTAAATGGAGAATTATAACATCTCACACTCTCTCATTTAATCCTCATTGTTTGTCACTGCACCCAGAAGATCCTATGCTATCGATAAATGGGAGATTTGACTATTGGAGTTCTTGCTACTCAAAACAGCCAAAGAACCTTATCTTTTTTTTTCTTTTCTTTCTTTGTTTTCTAAGATACATGCTAGACCAAACAAAAATTTTTTAAATTTCCTGCCCTCCATTCTTCACTGACAACCACTAAGGAAAACTGTCAGAGTTAATTTTAGGGAGAAAAAGGTTTGCATTGCTTAATGCATGAGAACTTCCCCATTTTTTTCTAGTTTGCTTTTCTTTCAAGTTGTTTTTGCATCAACATCAACCGGGCAGGATGTGTCAGGTGACAAGACTGTGGGAAATTTCACATGGAAACAACTTGCCCGATCTCATGCACCCAGATGCCGGATCTCCAGGGCACCCAGGGGCTGGGTCATACAATGTGCCCCATATTTCTGGTACCCCAGCTCAGGGCGACTTCTGGATTGTCCTTTTACCTACTCCAGCCTTTGCTTTTCCTCCTGCTGAGCTTTAGCAATTGCCAGATATTTTGTAGGACGTCCCAACCAGAAAATCTAGAGACACAGAAATCCAAGGACCCAAATGGGGATGATTGTGAAAGAGAGAGAGAGAGAGAGAGAGATAGAGCGAGCTAGATAGTTGATGAGCTCTTTGAGAAAGGCCAGCTAGGGAGTAGACAATGGCAGAACCCTCGGGGATTGTCAATGTCCAAATCAAATAATGTTGAATCCCTTCTCTGGCCGAGATTTGTGCATTCCTGAAGGCTGAGAGCTCCGAAGCATCTTTCTCTGCCCTTCACTTCCTACCTTGTCTCTCTTTCATTCCTTTTATCTAACCTTCCTGCATCCCAGGTCCCCAGGATCCCCCCTCTTCTAATAGTCATAAAACACGTTTCTCTCATGTTCCCCCAATAGCTGTGGACCCTATCACATCTCTATCTTTCCAGATCTTTCTTAGAGATCATGAAAGCTACATTTGCTCCACCCTGGCATCAGTCTCACTGCTGGAGAAAATCTCACAAGTGTGTCCACAAAGGAGTTGAGAAACTGATCTTATTTCCCCTCCTATAAGGTCCTGGTAACATTATAACAATGACCAGGAACAGCCACCTCTTGCCCAGCCCAGGATACCACCACCATCACCACCTTGCACCATATTTTCTGCTCCCAACTTTCCATTTCTTAAGTTGGCTGCTTCAAATCATTTCTTCCCTTTCTGATAGCCCAAGCCATCTATAGCATCATCAGTGTTGTTTGATGTCCTAATTTTCTAATTCACACATACACACACACACACACACACAAAATAGAGGGACTGGTATTGTGGGACAGGGGCTTAAAAGCACTGTCTGCAATGTCAGCATCCCATATAGACTTCCATTCAATTTCCACCTGCTCTACTTCTGATCCAGCTCCCAGTTAACATATCTGAAGAAGCAACAGAAGATGGCTCAAATATTTGGTCTCCTGCCACCCATGTGGGAGAGCTGGATGAAGCTTTGGGCTCTTGGCTTCAGTCCAGACTAGCTCCAATCACAGCAACTATTTGGGGAGTGAACCAGGAGATGGAAGATTTTTCTGACTCTTCCTCTATCAGTTTGGCTTTCAAATAAATAAATAATCTTATTTTTAAATAAAAAAGGCAAAGGAGAATCAAGTTGAAGTACCAACTCCCCAGATCCTGTTTCCCCAGCATGCCAACTTTAGTTTTTCCTGTTTTCCGTGCTTCTCTGAAGCCTGCCTTTTCTTTGCCAAGAAGTTGCTTCCTTTGTTCAGAACAGCTCCTCCCTTGTCCTGATGCTTCCCTCTATGTAGACAATGTGCACTCTGATATTCTATCCTCTTGAATACTAAGAAAACTCGGAAAACTCTTCCTGTATTTTAAAGGTCAGGAAACTGAGGTGCAAAGCAAAGTAATCACTCAGTAGTGATTGATAGAATGCAGACTTGAACCCAGGCCATCTGGCTCCTGGGCTGGTTGTCTTAGCAACCACATGATGCTGTCCCTCTTGCCTTTCCCCGGAGGAACTGGTTCTATCAATTATTTATTTCCTTTAATCTCTTCAATCTATTGCTCTTTACACACTCAAGTTACCTCTTCAGAGAATAAACACGTGTTTCTTACACTTCATTTTCAAGGTGCACTGTGTCCTTCCAATGCCAAATTTCCTACGACAGTAAGCAATGTGTTCTCTGTACTTCCTGATCACTGTCTACTCAATATCACTGCTTTCCCCCACACACCCCTCATGCTGAAGACCTGCCATGTTGTAGCAGATCACCTTCTTCAAGACGGCTGCCATAGGTTCTCCCATCCTCCCAAGGGTGTCTTTTATTTATTTGTTTGTTTTGCTTATTTTTATTGGAAAGGTGGATTTATGAAGAGAAAGAGAGACAGAGAGACAGAAAGATCCTCTCATTGGTTCACTCCTCAAGTGGCTGCAAGGGCCAGAGCTGAGCAGATCTGAAACCAGGATCCTGGTCTTCCACATGGGTGTAGGGTCCCAAGGCTTTGGGCCATCCTTCACTGATTTCCCAGGCTACAAGCAGGGAGTTGGAAAGGAAGTGATGCAGCCGGGATACAAACCAGTGCCCATATGGGAGTCTGTGCTTGGAGATGGAGGATTAGCCAGTTGAACCATCATGCTGCTCCCCACTCCTCACGTTCTTATAATATGGCCCTGACACTTCTTTCTCTTGAATCTGAGCCTGTGACTGTGACAGAAGTGACATCTGACCTAGACCATAAAATGTGGCAAAGCCTCTGCCTCTTGAGGGGCTCCTCTTAGACTCCAGCCACTACACTCCAAGAAAGTCCAGCAACCGTGCAGTGAGGTCCACTAAGATCCCATGCAATAGCTCGTGTCAATTGCCAGACATGTGAGTGGAGATGCTTCCATATGCAACTGTCGCTTCCAGATGTGGAATATTCTTGGTGAGGTTTTGATATTGTGGAGTGCAAATAGATTGTCTTTGCTGGCCTGTTCAAAAACAGTGCGGGATAATGAAATGCCCCAATGAAGACCAAGACAATTGGAATCTACACAGTGCTGATCCCACCAGACTAACCTGCAGTGTTTGACCTGGCCCATTCCTTTCTCTTCAATAACTAGAAGAGACAAAGAAGACACAATTAATTGCAATATAGGTTCATAGATTAGGTACTGAATAAACAATGAAAAAGGACCCCAGTGGAGAAACTGGTTATGTGCACATTGAAGTCAGCTTAATTGTTAGCGTTATTAAGAACAACACTAGTAGTGTTATTAAGAACATTGTTTCCATTCTTTATTTTTTTAAAAAAAATCTAAGTATTTATTTGAAAGAGAATTTTCCATTTGCTGATTCAGTCCCCACATGATTGCAACTGCCTGGCCTAGGCCAAGCTGAGTCCAGGAGCTCTGGCCTCTATCCAAGTCTCCCAGGTTGGTGGCAGGGACCCAAGGACCTGTGCCAGGCACATTAACAGGAAACTGGATTGGAAGCAAAGCTGCCAGGACTCAAACTAGCACTCTGATATGGAATCCTGGCATTGCAAGTGGCAGTTAACCTTCTGCTCCACTATGCAATCTTCAGGTTTAGTAACTGCACTATTGTCAGGTAAGTCATTAACATCATGAAAATTGGATAAAAGGATAACTATTTATAAAATTATTCAGTAAGTCTGAAATTATCTCAAAATAGAAAGCTGAATGATAGCAAGAATAGCACACAAAATACAATATTTATGAAAAAAATCTCTTCCCTCTTGACATCTGGAATTGTTTCCTTATTTCCTCTTCCTTCAATGCTCTTTTTTTTTTCTGTTTCCATTGATAAGCACTTTCTGTTGCCAGCCCAAGAACCAATACTACCCAGCATTCTGCATTCTATTTTGCCCCTCTTCTCGCTTTCTCCATGCTTAATATCTACAGCTAAATCCAAAGGTGTTTTCTTGTAAGCTCTGGGATAGATATCCACCGGTGTTCTAGATCCATCTATCTCTGGGTGTAGCTCAGGCAAGATCCTGCTCATTGCCTCTCTCCTTTTCTGTTTTCACCTGCCCCAAATCTCCATCTCAGCAAGAGCCCTCATCATCTCTAGGGCCCCCAGTAGAAACCTCAGTTCCACTAATGCAAATGACTCAACCACCTAAATTGTTTTCAAATTTTGCTATCTCCTTTCTACTCCTACAGCCAGATCCCTGTCATCTCTTATCTAATACAATTGCCTTCTAACTGGTTTTTGTGCCTCTGGTCTCTTTCCTCTGTCCCAGCTTAATGACTGTTATCAGAGATTATTCTGAAGCACAAATCATGGTCATGGCACTTTGATGACTCTGGCTTTTGGGAATGAAGTTAAACTTCCATATTAATATGGGACACAAAGCCCTTTTCAAAACTGGTCCCAGGCAACTGATTCAATGTCATTGCCTAACATCTCTTCCCTATTCCCACCATCTGAAGTATCACCTGTTCACAGCCACTGTTCACCTTTGAGTTTCTTAATACTTGCAAGTCCTTGCTTAGGCTGTTTTCTTTGTCAGAAATAAGTTGTGAGATTCAAGGTATCTTCCAGACCCAGTGGCAATGTCCTTTCATCTGAGAATCCTCCTGTGATGGTACCAGTGCATTAATCATAAATTCTTGATCCATTTCTCTGGGAAAGTATTTATTAAATGCTATTATTTTCATTTGCTGAATTGTGAATTTCAAGAGGATATAAACTGGGACTTACTCACCATAATGTATCTCAATAAGCGATGGAGGAATAAAGAATTGAATAGCAATGTCAATGCATGGATAGGTGCTGGGAGAATGGTTTGTGGGTGGAAGGATGGAGAAGTATACAATGGTTGGTAGGATTGATAGCTAGATGGGAGATGAGTTGATTAGTGAATGAGTGCGTGGGTGGGTGATGAACAAAAGGAGGGATAGATACAGAGCAGCTGATGGCCAAATAGTATACACGCAATTGAGTAGATGGTCATAATGTATATGGATGTTGAATGGAAAGCAAGTGGAAAGGAAGGCAGATGATGAGTGAAAAGAGGGGGGATGAATAAGTGGGCAGGTAGTAACTAAGTGGATTAGAAATTTGAATGGTAAGAAAATAGTTTAAAAATCAATGGGAGGTTGGTGAACACATGGGTGGAGAGTAAAATCTGGGGTTAAGATCAAGGCAAATCTTAGGAGAAAGTATAGGCACGAGCATTGGGCATAATAGGTAAAACTTTCTGTGACACTGGCATCCCGTATACTGCAAATTTGCATCCTGGATGCTGTACTTCTGATCTAGCTCCCTCTAATGGCCTGAGAAAAATGGCAGGGGATGTCTCAAGTACTTGGACCTCTGTTACCCAAGTGGGAGACTTGAATGAAACTTCTGGCTTCTGATTTAGGCTGGGCCAAGTCTTGAGAGATGAGACCACCATCTGGAGAGTCAATCAACAGACATAAGACCCCTCTCGCCTCTCCCCCCCACACCACAACTCTCTTTCAAATAAATAATTTTTTTTTTAGACAAAGAAGGTGTAAGCCTCACCAAAGAGTTCTGTGTCCTGAGGTCATATGATTGTAGATGGGCTCGATGTTAAGTCAAGTTCCACCTTGCCAATTTAACTCCTATACTTGGGGATCTTGGGGGCAGGGGCCTGGCCTGGTTATCTGTACCTTCCAGAATCTACTCAAGCTCTTGATTCACTCAAAGCATAGAGCTAGTCAATGTTTATTAAACAGAACTCATTTTTTCCAGATAATTCCCTCCATCAAGCAACTGGATGCACAGGGTTTAGAGAAATGTCTCTCCTTTGGTTAAGGAAGGTATGTAGTCCGCTCTTCGTCCTGCTTATCTGAACTCTGCCTTGTCTTCCCTATTTCAACAGGAACCAAAGAATTCACCTTCATCTTCCCTGGACACAACCTTTGTCATCCATAAACTAAGTCTTGAACTATGTTGGTTCTGTTAGCTTGACATCTCTTGACCCAGGATGCTGACGAAGCAAGTAATGCAACTGTGTCAACTGCTATCAGTGTTTCAGCAATACGGATGGGAAACCAGATGTTTGCTTTACAGAAGCCCACCCAGCAACTAGCTAATAAACACTTTGGCTTTGGGCTAGAATTACATTCTCCCTGGCAGAAATATGGGCAGACTTCAGATTGTCCTGATCAGGAACCTGCTTTATAATTTTATAGCCCCTTATTAAATAAGAAAGGGAAACTAAATGAATTATTACATAATAGTTGGAGTGCGATTGCAAAATCGTTCCAAACATGATGATCCTGAGGATAAGTCTGTCTGCTCGTGGCTTTTACATTCAGCTGGCCCACCCACACTGCCCACACCGCTGGACTATTTCAAGTCCTTGCTGGCCTGCTCTCCTCCAATATTCATTCTGTCCCCAATTATAGACCTGTCATCATGGCTTGCCAATTCATGGTTTTCCAGCATCTATCCCTGCTTTGGGTTCATGTGGATTATGGGTAATTTCATAGCACATCCCTTGCCCTTTGGAATATTGGCTGATCTCTTTAAATAGTTGCTACCATATCATCAGCCGCGAAACTCTGTCCTTTCTTTTGTGGCTTTGCTTCTGCTGCTCAGGCTCCCCTCACCCAACCCACACTAAAAGACGGGAGTCTGAACTGTGACCCATAAGACGGAGGGGGAGGGAAGGGGCCCAAGGCCCCTTGTTTCCAGAAACCTCCTGCAGCAGTGTGAGAGGCAGCCTCATGCCCTCAAGGCTTAATTCATAGCGCTCCTTAGAGTTGATCCATAGGAACATCTTGAATTTAAAACACGTGGCATGGGCCCTGGCTCCTCCAAGTGTGACACGTGGGTCAGCTGCAGCAACAGCAGCTGGGAACCGGTTAGACACGCAGCATGTCAGGCTCTGCTCAGAACTCCTGAATCAGAATCTGCATTTTAACAAGACCCCCAGGGGATTCCTGCACACAGGAAAATCTGTGAAGCCCTGGGCTAGATGACAAAAATTCAGCATGATGTAGTCAATAAGTCAAAACCTTCAGCAGCTCCAAAATGTCTTACCATCCTCCTACCAGCGATAGTCGCCCAGGCCATGTAAAATTGCCATCTAGAAAATCTTTTTGCTGCAAAACCAAAAATTCAAGTTCTGAGTAGTTTACTCACCCATTTAGCATAATTTGGTTGTCAGCCAAAAGCAAAGCAGGCACTCAGCATAGCTCTGAGGAAAGCGGATGGCAAATGAATGATATTTGCTTCAAAAGACACAGGTGCTGTGGGGTTGCCAGTACAGCCAGGTGAGCGTCTGGCAGGTGGATGGAATACGACAAGGATGTCCAGTCAGAGGAATCTAAGCCCCGTAGAGATAAGTATGGGAGGATGCCTAGACCCACTTTTATATTCAGGACCTCTAAATGGGGCTGTGTCTGGAGATCGGGTCTTTAAAGATGTGATGAAGTTAAAATGAGGTCATGAAGGGAGCCCCTGGTCAGAGGACTGGTGACCTTGTGAGCCAAAGAAGAGAGATCCGAGCTGGCTGTCAGCACACACAGAAGGCAGGCTCCGTGAGGGCATAAGGAGAGGGCAGCCATCTGCAAGGCAAGGAGGGAAGCCGCAGACTGCTAACGGTGGTCCAAACAAGCCTGCCACGGCCTTCGCCTGCCTAGCTGTGTGAGTCTGGCCAAGCAGAGGAAGGGAGCAGTGGCGGCCCCTCCTCCACCCTTGGAGCCTGCTTCTCCTGACAGTGAATGTTGAGAATAAACAGAGGCCGGCTGAACCCAGAACAAAAGCCTCGCACTTCTCAACGTCTGCTCTCAAAGTCTGGTACGCACTGCCCAGGAACTTGCGCACGCTGTTACTGCGATTGCTAGGGTCCTTTAACCAGGGGGAGGTCAAAGTCCTTTATAATCGTAATAGCTACCACTCTCACACACCTGCATTGTGCCGGCACAGGCGCTAAGCACTGTTGGCATATCAAGCCCCCAAGGCTGAGGAGGATCTTTTGCTTTCTCCCCGCGGTGGACACTGCACTGTGTCCCTCTTTCGAGGAATGAAGTCTTTCGGCTTTCTCCTGTTACTCCCCACCCTCTTATTGAGAGGGCTGCTTGCAGAAGGTGCTGAGTTCTCAGTGTCTCAGAAATAACCAACATAGTGGTATAGAGGCCTGAACCTGCACCCCTACTAAGGATCACCCCACTGCCAAAGAGAGCTCTCTGAGGGCGCGGGCTGCTGCAGCCTTTGGGAAGAGCCCGTTGTGTTCTGATCCTGTCCCCAACCCCCTGGCTCTGTCCTGTCTGTGTTCATCCCAACAGTTCACCCTAATACCTACCGGAGTGCCAATCTCTGTCTCAGAGACAGCTTCCTGGGCAACTGAGCCTGCCACAGCTCCTTGTTCTATATAAATCAAAACCTGAGATCCGGATAGGTGATGCGATGGCTCCAAGGTCACACCATTCTCAAATGATAAAGTAGGGGTTAAGTTCAGGCCCCCTGCGGCGGCTACAGCATCTGCACTTTGGGCCACAGGATCCCCATGGTCACATAGCTGAGTGCCCAGTCTCTTTTTGGAGCATTGTGACCTAGGAAAGAGTGGTGGTCTGGCTGCTGCCTTCCTGGCTCCCTTGTGAGGCTATTAAGAGATTTCCGGAAGGTTCCAGCAGGGCTCTGCTTGGCTGAGAGGCAGTAGGTAGGGAGACTGAGGGGAAGGGAACCACCTTTGGAGGGTCTCCCTGCACCTGCAGCCCCGCCGTCTCCCCCCCCCCCCCACCATTGTGGTTTCCAGGCTGGGAGTTCGGCAGACACTCCCCCTTTCCCTTCCCTTCCTCTGACCCATCCCTCCATGCTGCTGCCTGGATCATGTAGGAACACAGCGTAATTGCTCGCCTGGTAGAAGTGAACCAAGCCAGCGTCCCTGTGCTGAGAGTGTTAGTGACAGGTGATTGCATCAAGACACTGGAGCAGCAGCCAGGGCCCGGGTGCCTGTGTTATTTACTGGTCCATCATGTATAATTTCTGAGTTTAATTTTATCTTCACAAACTTACAGGTGCAAAATGCAGGATAAAGTTCTTTAAGTGGCCCCTATGAGAAGGCGGCTACACTTACCCTCCCTCCCCACACCCCCAAGAGCTCTCAGGGTGGCTCACTCAAATTAAATCATTATTGAGGAGGAATAATCCTGGTAGGTTCAGAAAATCAGTTTTAAATTCAGCCTGCTAGCAAAATTCTGAATGTATTTACTTTCTAGATTTCATTTCTCCATCCATATTAAAGCTCCGTGGCATTATCAATTATGGGTTTATTGCAAAGCACAATAGGATTCAATCTGGAGGAGGCCTCAGGGTATGTCTTAGGAGGACGATAAAGCTAATAGTAATGGGTCTACAACTTCTAAGGCTAATTTTCACAGTTACAAATTTCATAAATAAATAGAAGGCATGTCAGTTTCCAGTCACCCAGCTTGAGGCCACCCGGACTGATAAAATGGGACCTGCCATCGTACCCCGAGATCAGGGGTCTCCTGTTAGAGTTGTGGGCTGATCCAAAGTGTCTCAGGTCTCCCAAGGAAGGACAGTGAGGGACAATTCATGCAGAGTCCTTCAGACCCCCTCTGCTGTTTCACTCCCAGTGTGAATGAGAAGAGATCCTGGAATCTGGGATGCTGGCAGTACCACATCAGCCCAGAATCACGGCAAATGCTGTAACATGGCTGGAAGCTGGAGCCAGATTTGAGGACTCCAGGCAGTGTGCAACTGTGTCTGATAGTCTGGGCCTTTTGCTTTCCTTCAAGTAGGACCAAGCAGAGTAAGGAGGCGGTTTCAACCCTCCTGGGGTCAGGTGTTTCTTCTACTCTATCAAGGTTCCACCTACTGACTCTGCGATGCCAGCTCTCACATGCCATCCATGTGACCTGCGATGTCTACTGCCAGCTCAGCCTTACTTCCAGCTGGCAGCATTCCAGTTCAGGTGCAGAACTCTGGTCTTTGCATTTTCTGTCTTCCCGCTGTAGCCGTCTCCTCTTTCCCCGTCTCCGGCCCTGAGCCAGAGCATGAGCACGAGCCAGAAGTGCAAGGTTAACGAGATCGCATCTGAAGTGCAGGGGCTCTCTGCAACCAATGCAGAATGGGAGCTGAATTTAAGGTCTCCCACCTGCCTTCTTGCAAACGGGCAAATCCAGATGCACTCAATGCACTTCACAGGCAGGCCCAGCAGGGTCAATCCCCTGCTGCCTGTGGCTGTAGACTTACCCTACACTCAGAGGCCCCCTCTGTCTTCCTGTCTTCGATGCCTTGCCCCTTCTTTGCATCCAAGAACTACCTTCCATATGAATGATCTGAACCCAAGCTGTCACCTCAGCTTCTGCTTCCAGAAACATCAAGCTAAGACAGACACACATCACTGGAATCTTTCTTCTTAGTAAGGGAAGGCAGGGCATCTTCCCATGGCTTTTCATAAAAATGCACACATATAACTTGGCAGGGGAACAAACGTTCTCTCCTCTTTCCTACTCATGTGCAAGTTCTACCAGGGGACTTATTTGTCACCTGGGAAGTCAGGGAGAGGGGAGAGCCAGGAGATGTAAAATTATTAATGGAGGGTGGGGGACAGCAGGAAACAGGACAAAAGAGGCCCTGGGGAAGCAGGACTCAGCAGGAGTGACAGGAGCAAGGGCAGGCAGCAGGCGGCAGGCCCATTCCAGGTCGTATGTGTCTACATGTGTGTATGTCTCTGTGCAGAGGGGCTGCCGGGACTCCAGGCAGTACAAATTGCACCTGTGTGTAAGGAAGTGCCTGCAACATCCTGTGTCACTGGGCTAGGGGCCAGACTCAATGGCAAGTGCTTTGCCTGGCACTTAGTTCTGAGCAGAGGTAGCTTCTGTCCCCACAAGTGACCTCCAGATGCCATAGGGGCCCACAGGGTTGTATAGTCACAGCTGGCTCAGACTGGGAAGATGAACAGCAAAGCTCAGTGTTGAAGGTGCTGATCAGGGTACCTTCCTGAAATACTGTAGGATCCGGGATTCAACACCTGGTTCTGGCTCCTAATTCCTGCATTAGCTTCCTTGGTCACAGTGATGATGGCTCAAGTCACTGGGCCCATGCCACCCATGTGTAAGACCAGAACTGAGCTCTCAGCTCCCAGCTGTTGTCCTCAATCCAGCTCCAGCCATTGTGGACATTGTGGGGGAGGGGTGAACTTGCACTTAAGATCTCTCTCTCTCTCTCTCCTTGTTCAATCAGTAGATACATTTTTACTATGGCTGGGACCAGGCCTGGTTGGGGAGCTAAAGGGACACCCTAGCTGGGTTGAGGTTCCCACCAAGGAGCACAGGGCTGGAATGGGGGCTTCGTTCTGGTCAGGATACGGTTGTAGTCTCCCTAGGCACAAGTGTGGACTGGGACTGGACGCACCAATCTGGGCTAGATTCCAACACCATCTTGTGCTCTGGAGGACCAGGGTAGATGTGGGATGGACTGGGCTAGGTCTCAGTCCCTGCTGAGCCAAGTGTGAGCTGTATGTGGGTATGGACAAGTCGTGGCTGGGCTGAAACATCCAACAGTAAGAACCAGATTGGGTTGAAGGCCAGTCAGCAAAGGCCACTGTTCCTACTAGGACAGGAGGTGAACTGAGTAGGGCTGGCTCATGGACCCCCCCCGGTATGCGCAAATTCTGGCACTGGGAGAGGTTCTGATGGAGGAGCCTGGGCAACTCCTCTGGCAGGACACAGACCCTGCAGGTAAGCACAAGAAGCATGATAGGAAACAGCCCAGAACAGGCCATGGAAAGTATCCCACTGGCATACATTTGACATGGGTTTGGGGCAGACCAGGATGAACCAGTTCACATCAGCCATTGATGAATCCGAGCACCAGAACAGAGTGTGGGTCAAGCCAGGGTTGGTCGCGACAAAAACCAGTGCATATTACAGAATGCCAAGGTGAGGTGATCTGTACCAGATGTGGCCGCACCACCACCAGCACACGTGAAAACCAGGAAGGAGGGGGCAGAGCTGGAAGGGAGAATAGTGGCGGGGGGGCTCCCCTGCTGGACAGCTACTCCCACTGGGGAGCATGAGCTGGAATGGGGACAGACCAGAGTAGGCAGGGCTACAACACCTGTGCGCCTCATGTGTGCTAGATCAGGGAAAAGCCAGGCTTGGCTGATTGTTCCTCCTGGTGCAGCCAAAAAATAGAGTGGGTGAGGGTTGGTTGGGCTTTGCCGCAGCATCAGCTGGCACAAGCTGACATTGGGGGCTAATTCTGTCAAGTTAAACTGCAGAACCGCCTGGAGAGTGCAGGATCCAGGAGTGGGAGTGGCCTAGAAGGGAAATAGTGTGCTCCTCCCTCTTGGGTTACCACTCCCAATGGAGAGCATTAAAACCAGGATAGGGGCGGGGTGGCTAGACAGAAGGACACCCAACAGCATGTGTGCGGGCTGGATAGTGGAGCTGGTTGGGTTGAACTAGGCTTCAGTTCCCAGTGACATGTATGAGAGTTGAATGGGATGTGGGACAGACTGGACTAATCTGCTGCACATAATGGCAAGCATGGGAACCAGAATAGGGGGCGGGCCTGGTGGGGGTTATTGTTGGTCACTCCGACTAGGCTCCTGCTCCCACTGGTTTAAGTGAGGGTCGAGTGTGTGCTGGGGAGAATCAGGCTGGACTGCAACACCCAGTGGTTTGTGTGGAAGTCAGGGTTGGAAACAGAACCAACCCAGCAATTGCAACCACCAGCCAATAGGCAATGGACTGTACTGGGCCCTGCACTTGCAAGTACACACAAGAACCTGATCTGGGTTCACCTTAGACAAAGTTTCTTCAGGGATCCCCTCAATTGAACTGCAGGACTCATATCTGTAACCATGAAAAGACAGAAGACAGAACAAATCAATCAACTACCCCAGCCATATGTTGGTAGTGAATACCTTGGCAAACGGAGACTCTAAGATGGACTATGTCAACCAGTGGATTCTGCAGCAATTTCTTCATGCTTGGAATGACGAGATTGGCAGCAATTCATAACTGTTAAACTATCAAAACCACTTGAGCAAGACCCTCAGAGTGTGCCCCACATCAGGGACCTGGATGGGTGGGTAGGAGACTGGGTGGGGCTTCTCCCTTTATCACCCCTTTTACTGTAGATACAGGGGAAAAAAAGTGTGGAAATGTTAGTCTTACCCACTTTCCTGTATCCCTAATTAACTCTTGTCAAAAATAATTAACTATTGTCAAAAATAAAATAATAAATGGAGGAAAAAAAATGAAAAAAATAAGTAGATACATTTTTAAAAAGTCAACCAGTCTGAAAACAGCATCTATTAATAGTATCTAGTATTTCTTAAGTACTTGCCATTTGCCAAGAGCTATTCAAAATTGCTTGCCATGTGTTAGCTACTGAATCCTCAATACAACCATCTGAGGCAGGTACTACTATTATTCCCAGTCTACAGATGAGGAAGCTGAGATACAGTGTGGCTAAATAACTTGATCCCAGTTACACAACCAGAAAAGTCTAAACTAGAATTTGGAGCCAGGCAAAAATATGAGCAAGACAAGATGTTTGGTACTTCAGAGACATAGATGTCATATGAGACACATTTCTGGCATTCAATGACTCTAACATTTATTGGAGGAGACAGACATTTACACAAAAAAAACAAAATATGAAGCAAATGAAATAAGCTCCACAAGAGCCTCTGGGGTACCATCCTCTGTTAAATAGTCTCCGATTCTATGGCTTATGTTGCATTCTGGCTTTTACAAGATCAGTTGCTTGAAAGTTTTGGGGTGGATGAGCTAAGAGTCCCAGGAGCAAATGAGAAAATATATATATATATATATTTTTTTTTTTTCCTTAAAGAGTTATGTTTGAAGGGCTGAGTTATAGGTAGAGGGAGGGAGGGAAAGAGAGAAAGAAAGAGAGAAAGAAAGAGAGAAGAGACAGAAGTCTTCTAACTGCTGGTTCATTTCCCAAATAGATAAAATGGCTGGAACAGGGATGGGCTGAAGCCAGAAGCCTAGAACTCAATTTGAGTCTCCTACATGGGTAGCAGGGATCCAACAACTGGCCTATCTTTTTCATCTTCTGCAGTTTTTACAGGCACATTAGCTTGGAGCTGGATTAGAAATGCAGCAGATAGAACTCAAACCAGTGCTCGTATGCAATGTTTGTGCTATAGGTAATATCTTAACCTGATGAACCAAAACAATACCCCTGGATCGCAGTTTTCCTTCAGATCATCACACCTCATTGATACTGCTGAGAACAGGGTTGTGAGTCTCCTTTGGGGATTCCTGCTGCAACACCTCTATCACTTCTAATTCCTCTCATAAAGTTCACTCACCCCTTAATTCTGTAACCCCATATTAAGTATCTTCAGCTCTTATGTTCATATTCTGACTCCTTTTAGGCAGCAAAATCATTCTGAGCAGGCACAGCAAAAACACAGCCCTCCTGTGCTTGCGCCTTGCTGAGTGGGCAATGGGCCAGAGAACCATGCCCTGTTTTTGTTCCAGAGTTTATCAGATAGCAGCTCCTGACTTAAGGTATTGGTGGTGGGCATGGGTGGGCAGGTGTGTCATTTGCTGTGCTGAATCTAACTCCTTTACTGGAAAACATTAAGTAAAAAGATCAGCCTTGTTTCCATCTGTGGCAGATACTGAAACATGCCAGGGTGTGTCATTCAGCCCTTAGGTGGCTCTGATAGGCTATGCGCAGTGAAGAAATGAAATTCTGTGGGAGGGAAAACGGGTATGGAGGAGGTGCTCAGAAACAATCCAGGAACAAATTTGGCATGTGTGCTCTGAAAGAATGGGCCCCTCAGTTCCTATATTTTTCTTCCTGATTCTAGTTCATAACAGACTTGATGGTGTCCATTGGCCATGGATTTTGTGAGATCTGTCCATTCACCAGGAAAGCTTCTTCCTGCAGCTATTTGCAAAACTTTTTTTCCCCCTTAATTTAAATTCTAATTTTTAAAAACCTTTTACTGGAAAGGCAGATTTACAAAGAGGGACAGAGCGAAATATCTTCCATCTGCTGGTTCATTCCCCAAATGGCCACAACAGCTAGATCTGAGATGTGAAATCAGGAGCCAGGAACTTCTTCCAGGTCTCCCATGCTAGTGCAGGGTTCCAAGGCTTTGGGCCATCCTCCATTGCTTTCCCAGGACACAAACATGGAGCTGGATGGGAAGCAGTGGAGTAGCTGGGACACAAACCAGTGCCCATATAGGATGTCAGCACTTGTAGGATTAGCCAATGCAGCCATCACACTGTATCCTTGCCTTGAATAGTTTCTTTGCCTTATAACCAGGAAAGGCTTTTATTATTCTTCATTTTTAGATTAGGTAGAATTAACCAGTGCACTGTGGTATACTAACAAATAATAAGACTGCACTAATGAAGGTAATGAGACAGACATAATATGCAGATAAAATGTTGTCTTTGAAAATATAGAAAGAATAGCTACAAACATAAAGTCAGTGTATCCGTGGTCCATGACACAAATGGTCAAGGGGGATTAATGACAACTTTCACACATGAAAATCTTAATTGTAAATTCATGCCTAGGAACACATCAGAGTTCAAAATTGCAATTGAATGTATTCATTCAGACATTAAAAACTATTTAGTGAGCACCCAAGAACTTTGGTAAATCTAGGGAATGTGGAGTTGAATCTGTCATAGATGGTGCCCTCATAGTGCTTATGGCCTAGATGTGGAGAGAATAAATTAAGCAGACAATAACAATAATACCTATAAAGTTGAGTAAATGTAATAATACAATATTACAAAAATTAGTACAGGCTGAAAATGAAAGAAAGAAAACTCCTGAGGTGCCAGTGTCCAATAAAAATTTAAGCCAGAGTAATAAACTCATGAATTGATGTAGCACCATCCAGGGAGTTTGATCAGAAAGAATGTCAGCCCAGGAGCCAGGAATCCTAGCTTGAACACAGACATGGGTCAGAAAATGTGATCTTGGGCCCTCCTAAAATGGAAGAGCTGAAACTGAGATCTTTGCTTAAGCTTGATAGCTTATAAGAATGAGAAAAGGCCATCGAAGTCCAGGATATTGGTAAATATCTTCTTCTCTAGGTAGTAAATATAAAAATTTTATTGTATTCTCTGTAGGAATTCAAAGTCCCATGGAGTCTGAATTTTCACTATATGTATGATATAGGAGTTTCCAAAGCCATAATATTACACAAAAGATGGTTCTAGAAAGCAAAGGCAAAACTCCTTTGTAACAATGCTGCCACATAGCAAGGAGAAAAACACTTCAGTTCAACCACCTAAAAGGGCTTAATGAAAAGGATTTCCCAATACAAAACATTGTAACCATAGGAAGACATGAATCACCATGAGGGAGAGTCAGGAGGCAAAAAGTAAGCAAATGAAAATATAAGCATCTTAAGATGTGACTCAGTAGTACAAATGAATGAGCCTTTAAATGAATAAATGTAAATTATGAAATCAATACAAGAAATATAAGTCACAATGAAAAGATATGATTCTATACTGGGAAAAAGGCATATTTCGAAAAAAAGCAGAATTTCTGAAAATGAAACATAAAGACTAACTGAAATTAAAAATCCAACAAATACGTTAAGCCAGATTAACAAATAAGACAATGTGAGAATTTTGGAAACTCAAAATGGAGGTAAAGGAAGCTTCAGCATTATCAAGTGAGACAAAATTACAAGAAATTCAAAAGAGCATAGAGAATAAAAAGGTCCAACATATAAGAGGGCTCTTTAGAATGTTTGTTGAAACAAGGAATTAAAAGGTGTTTATCTTAGCAAAAAATAATTTTGAGATCCATGCATAGTTTTTTCATAATATGTATGTCCCATGAAATTTTCAAAGGTTCTCATGGGTAAGAAAGGTTCCAGAAAGTAGAGAATAGATGTAGAGGTAGAGCTAAAATAGAAAAGTTCTGTAATAGCAGAGAACTTTCATGAATTAATAAAATGCATGAATTTTCAAAAGCACAATGAGTTCTGATAGTAAATGAAAATCAGCGTACAGTTAGGTTGAAGCATAGGAAAAAGCAAAGACAAATAAAAAGTCTGACACACAGCCCAAAGAACAGTGGAAATAGTAAGGGGTAACAACTGAATGCCAGCAGCAGATTTTGCAACAATGTTGGCAGTGGCCAGAAAGAAGCAATAACTAAAAAAGCCCAGAAAAAATAGCTGCTTATTCAGAATTCTATACCTACATAAACTATCACTCCCAAGTGAGGAGGATGATGGTTGTCAAGTTTAGCATTACTGACAATGCATCCTGATATGATGTAACATATAATAGGCAACACGAGCTATGAAGTTTTCTTGAGAAAATTGTTTAAGCTAAAAAGAAATGGATATGAGTGAGTGAGTATGTGTATGCATGTAAGGAACACTCATGTACTACAAGGTTTTTGAAAATCATTACTCAAACAATTCAGTAGAACAACAACTCATATCGAATTCACACCATCACATTAGGTATCAAAATGGATCCAGAGATAATTTAAAGTATATGTGAGGATGTGTTCAATTTATTTACAAATGTTAAACCATTTTCTATAAGAGATTTGAGAATTTGTAGATGTTGGTATCTGCATAGGATCCTTGAAGCACCTGCATCATTGGGACTGAGAATCTGAGGTATGTTGGAGTGCTAGGGATTCCCAACACTGAGTCTTTAAGGCAGAGAAAGCAGAGCAGTTACTAGGACATGGCAGGATCTGAGAACTTTGGTAGAGAAATCCAACCATTCTCATCTCTTCACTCACCTTTCTGATCTTCTGTTGGAACCACCTATTGTGCAAATCCAACCAAAAATCAAACAGTAAGAGAATCTGGATATACAGTGCATGGACATGAGCGTCTCAAGAAAAGAGCAGTATGTAGAAAGGAATAGGGAAAAAGTAAAACATATTCTGCGCAGGTAGAATGTGGTGATGCTGTAATCTATTTCAAAATATGTTTGAAAAATAGATGAAGCAAATATGGCATATGTTAACAACTGCCAAATCCAGATGGAGAATATGCATGTCTGTTACATTATTTTTTCTATTTTTCTGTACTTTTGAAATTTCTGTACAAAAAGCAAGAAGAAAGTGTAGGTCAAACATACATAGGCATTTTAGAACAAAATCTGAAATAATTTACACTTATGAAATAATTGAATAAGATTTTACTTCAGAAATGGAACCCAGGAATTAAACCCGAAAGAAAATTGTTGGAAATGAAAGGCAATGATGAATGATAAACTTTGGTAAACCTGCAAGCGAATCTAAATGAACATTACTTATAACAATGGCTGGAATTACACATCAGTATATAAGCTGATATTGCAGAAGACAAAACAGAAAAGAGGACATCACAAATCAAGAAGGGAGTTGAAGAAGGTTTCTTATAGAAAGGAAACTGCAACACATCAACCTGGGCTTTAAAGGTCAAACAGAATTTATCAGAGTGGAATCAGAAAGTAGGACAAATTCAGAACAGCTTAAGAGAGAGCAGAGATGATTGTAAGGGTTGCATTTCATGCACTTGGGTGATAGAAGATTCTTTAGGGGTATGAAAGAAGTAGGTACACGGGAGCCACACCCAAAGAATCTCTTAAAAGTAGATCTGAAGGAGCCTAAGTTAAAACCTGGGGAGCAAGGGAAGCACATTAAGCAGAGGAATGACCTACTCGGATTTGCATCGCAGCTCAAACTGACATCTGGAAGACTGATTGGAATGTGCAGAGGAGAGGCAGCATGCCTTTAGGGCGCTGTTGCAGCAATCAAGGTGAGGTGGGATGAAGGTCTGAACTTCAACAGTGGTGGAGGTAATGGAGAGGGAACTGATTTGAGAGATAGTAGAGAGGTCAAATGAATAAGACCTGGCAGTTGATGCAGGAAGGCAGGATGGGGTCTATCTCTCGGCTTTGCATTGGTAACTGGGTGGATAAGGCACAATCACCAAACTATCAACCCTTGGAGGGAACAGATTGCAGAGAAAGATGATAGCTGAGCTTTGTTCCATTTGAAGTACCTGGATTTGAAGTCACAAACTACAGTGGCAACCACAGACATCATGTTTAAATTCAGGCAAGGAGAAGATAGAAGGATGGCCTTGCAAGCTTCATATATTCTTAATAAAGCAGAAGAACAGCTTCCCCAGAGTGTGCTCCCAATACAGCGGTCTTCTGTTGGCCAGAATGAATTGGGTCATGTTACAGCCACAGCTTGCCTGAAAGCTGGAAAAATAGAGAAGAAATTTTTCAGAATTGGTTTTGATAAATCATGATCTAATGCTTGGGGATGGTGTATTGTCCCCTCCCCCCTAAAAAGTAAATATCTGTTGGCAAGGAAGAAGCAGAGGTGGGTGTCAGGACAGACAACGAAGAGTGCTTGCGTCACCTAATCAGATTAACCAAGGATAGGATTTGAGAAGTATGGGGTTGGAAGTGGTTAAGTCACCCAAAGCTGAGGCTGGGAGAGTCCCCCATCATCCTGAGAAATGTGGGAGAACAGCTCCCAATCAAGATATATCAAGTTGGGGAATAGAAACCAAGGATGATTGAAAACTCTCTGCTTCAATAGACTGTTCTGGAACTCAGCACAGTGCTAAATGTGCAGATAGAAATATTGATGGTCCTGGCTGAAAGTATGCAGGAAGTAGAGAAGGAGGTAAACTAAAGAAAACCAAGTCAATATTAGGTTTTCTCTAGATTTCCCTAAAAATCAAACATACAAAGGAAGAAAGAAAGAAAGGAAGGAAGGAAGGAGGAGAGAGGGAGAGAGGAAGGAAGAAAGGAAGAAAGAAGGAAGGAAGGAAAGAAAGAGAAAAAAAAAGCAAAGCCTAAAAACCAAAAATCAGTCATTCCCGGCAGTTACAGTTTCTGTCTCATTCTGAATTCCATTGTTAATTCCAGTGTCAATGACTTCTCTGATCTCCAGATACTCATTTTGGCCCTCACTAGGCCTTGAGTCTTGCTTCCGTTGATCATGTAGGATAGGAGTCTAATCCCTTACCTGAGCCAGATGCCTGCAGTCCTGTTTGTGGGAACCAGTTTCCCTTCCGCTGCTTGCCTTCTTTGAGAGCCCAACCTTCTGATGTTCCAAAGTCCCTCACAGCAGCTCTGCCTGCCTGGTCTTCATTATAGTTGAAATTCCTAGAGGAAGAGCAAAAGTGCTACCTCTCATCCATCTTTGCAACTTCCACAGTGCTTCCTACCCACGTTCCCTTCAAAGTATTTTTTGGTTTCGGGTCTATTAGCTTGAGAAGAAAGATAATTTAGTGGTTAAGAGAATGTTCTCTGGAGTCAGACTTCTTGGGTTCAAATCCCAGCTTTGTTGTTAGCTATATGACCGGAGCAAGTGGTGCTGTTTGCCAGCCAATACATTTTGAGGGTATAGCACTGGTACCAACTCCCCCTTAAGGATCATTTTGAGGACACAAGCACTTAGACCAATGGCTGGAACAAAGAGTACCAAGTGTTTATTCTTTTTATTAAAGGTGCACTTAGTCATGGGTTGAGGCTGTTAAGGCTGATCCTTGCAAAAGCAGGCCCCATCTGGCTTTACTTCCTCCTACCACCCTCTCCTTTACTCTCATCTCTTTCAGTATAAACTTTCTTCCTCATTTCCTGGATCCTTATTATAGTCTTCCACCTGGCTGTGCCTTTTGGCCCAGTGATGTCTGTTTCAAAATGAGTCTCCAGCCTCTGTCTCTTCTAAAGCTTCTGCACCCAGCTACTTGCCACAGAGCCACTACTTCAATCTACAGTGTTAGTACATTGTACCAGCTTCTTCATTCTTCATTCCCCATTCCCTGCAAGAGTGTTTTCATACTAACAGAGAAGACCTCAACACAATGGATCAAGGGAGACACTTTCTAAAGATGTATGTATTTTTTTAGAATGGCAGAGAGAGAGAGAGAGAGAGAGAGAGAGAAGAGAGAGAAGAGAGAGAAGAGAGAGAGAGAGAGAGAGAGAGAGAGAGAGAGAGAGAAACAATCTCATCAGGTTTGGTCTGGTCCAACTTTGACTGCTGAAGGAATTTGGGAAGTGAACTATCAGATGTAAACTCTCTCTGTGTCTGTCACTGATTGTCTGGTTTTCAACCAAATATAAACTTCTATCCCAAACATGTGAAAAACTGTCTTAAGCTTTTTACTATTTATTTTTATTTTACATGAAAGACAGACAGACACAGAGAGAGACAGAGAGAGGAGAGAGAGAGAGAAAGGAATAAAGAGAGAGAGGAAGAGAGAGAGCTTTCATCCATTGGTTCACTTCCTAAATGCTTGCAACAGCCAGGGCTGGGCCAGGCTAAAGCCAGAAGCTGGGAACTCCATCAAGGTCTCCCATGTAGGTGCTAGAGACTCAAGTTCGTAAGCCATCGCCTTCTGCCTTCAACAGTATGCATTAACAGAAAGTTGGAATGAAGAGTGCAGTTGGGACCTGAATTCAGACACTCTGATGTGGGTTGCAGTTGTCTTAAGCAGTGGCCTAGCTATTTTACCAAATGCCTGCTCCAGGGGAGAAATATTTAGACAGAAAATATTTAGGGGCCCCTCCAGTTGCACTTAAATTACAAGCATGGCCACTGGTTTTGTCACTTGTAAATAATCATATACACTATCGGTTGTGTGAAATACAGAGCAAAGGTATAGGTGTCAGGGCAATATGGGCCCTTCTAGAAAGTCTGTTTTCCCTCATTGGAACCAATATTCCAAAGAAGTACTTCTGTACCCTATAAGGGCCAGATCACAGACACACCTGTACAGGGCCCGGCGGCGTGGCCTAGCGGCTAAAGTCCTCACCTTGAACACGCTGGGATCCCATATGGGCGCCGGTTCTAATCCCGGCAGCTCCACTTCCCATCCAGCTCCCTGCTTGTGGCCTGGGAAAGCAGCTGAGGACGGCCCAAAGCCTTGGGACCCTGCACCCGCATGGGAGACCCGGAAGAGCTCCTGGCTCTCGCCTTCGGATTGGCATAGCACTGGCTGTTGCGGTCACTTGGGGAAAGAATCATCGGACGGAAGATCTTTATCTCTGTCTCTCCTCCTCTCTGTATATCTGACTTTGTAAAAAAATAAATAAAAAAATTGAAGTATAGGTGAGGTGGTCACAGAAGGTGGCTGGGAACCCGCATTTACTTTTAACATATTGGTTACTCATTACTATGTCAATTAATTCCATAATGATGTAAATTTTTGCTGATGGTATGTTGGAGCTTTCAATTGACTGGGATGATACTCTGCTGGCTCTGTCATCAGACCAGAGAGGGTATACCTAAGAAGCCGTTGAACTTGACTGGACAATAAGATGCTGGACTCTATGTTTGGTATACGCTTGCAATGGGGAAATCTCAACTGAACTTGAGCTGTGGTTATGCAACAAGGTGGAGGAATCCACCATGGTGGGAGGGTTTGGGGAGGGGTGGGGAGAACCCAAGTATCTATGTAACTGTGTCACATAATACAATGTAATTACTGAAGTTAAATAATAAATAATTAAAAATAAATAAATAAATAAATAAATAAGTCTAAAAAAAAAGGAAACACCTGTACAAACAAATGGAGTAACGGAGGTTGACTGGATCCAGGGACTGAATTTAGTACAGGAGACCAAGGGAGAGAGCCTCTGAGATTCCTTCTGGACTGCCTTGAAGCTGGCTCTTCCCCTCCCCGCCTTCCCATCCCACACTCTCCCCTTCCTCCCAAGAAAAAAAGCTGATTTGAGGAAGTAAATGCAAAGGCACAGAATGTCATAAGACTCTCAAAAATAAGAGGAAGACTATAGTTATGTATCTTGGTTCAGACTTCTATAACATGAAAAAAAAACAGATAAGGTGGCTTATTCACAACAGATACTTCTTACAGTCCTGGAGTCTGGGAAGTCCAAATCAAGATGCCAGCAAATTTAGCCTCTGGGGAGGACCTGCATCCTGGTTGCAAATTGCTTACTTTGCTCCCATATGCCTAAAAGACACCAAAATAGTTTCTGAGCTCTTTCTTCTAAGGGCACTAATTCCATCCAGGAGTGTCCCATCCTCATAACCTAACCACCTCCAGACATTCCCCACCACCTAACAGCATCACATTGGGGGTTTGATTTCAATATGTAAGTGGATTTTGAGGACACACAAGCATTCAGCATGGTTTGCTGGCTGGGAGAAATTGATTGCCTCTTTGATATTGCATTACATTTTTAGAGTACTCTTAGGCTTTTTAGAGAAAACAACGTGGGCTTTTAGAGCACTCTCACATGCATTTTCCTATTTATCCTCATAATAACATCGTCAGGTAGGTAGAGGAGGGTAAAGCTGAGTGAAACCATAGAATATCTTAGTCAAGCTAGCTGCAAAGTTGCAAAGTTTCAGTGTCTCAGCAAAATAAAATGCATGGCTCACCCATGAAGCAGTCCAATGGAAGTGTTCCTGATCTAACTTGGGATCCCCTGCTCCTTCTGTCTTGTCCCACTGTCATCTCTGAGGGCCTCAAAAGCCTCCACTTCACTATCTGCAAATGACCAACAGAAGAGAGGACAGCAAGTGCACAGCAGTTTGGGTAGGTTTTTTGAGCCAGCTCTAGAGTCAATGTTCTTGCCTTCTCATCCCAGTGAGCCAGGTCATGCCAAATGTATCTCCTGCTACTGAGTAGGTCATAAACATCATTTATTCCTCACTGTTCGGAAGACTGGAAGTCCAAGATCAAGGCACCAGAAGATTCACTGTCTAGTGAGAGTTGGCTTCTTAGACAGCCATGAGGGCCCAACACCTGACTATTGTCTTCAATCCAGCTTTCCACTTTCCTCTTTTGTGCCTTCGTTCACAAAGAACTACATTTCCCATGATCCGTTGTCCTTTTACATTCAGCTCGCTGGCCAATGAGTGACCCTGGTGGAATATTGGAGGGTAGAAGGAAGAGAGGAGTTATCATTTCCATCACACGATGCTTCTTGGAGCCTCTCTAGCTGTAGACACTCACTCTCATAGGACAGCCACTCCTTCTGTTGTCGCAGCTCCTTTTAAAGAGCTTGCACCATGGTTCATCCACCTCCTGACTGTCTCTTGCCAGGAGCTCTTTAAAACCACCCCTCTGTCCATCTGAGTCTTCAAGATGACAGCCACTTCCCATCATTGCTGGTCTCTGGATTGCCTCACCATTGTTTGACTTTCTCCTGCTTCTGTTTCCACTAAGAGCAATTCTCTGAATTAATTTGAAAGACTTTGGAGAAGTTTCTGCTTTCCTATCTGGATCCTGGCTGGTTATGCCTACCTTGTACCCACAAAACATTGCAAATACTTTAAGGGAAAAAGATAGCACCATACCATGACTGCATTTCTTTTGTAAGATTCAGAAAGTTGTCCATGAAGCTTGTATGTGGATTTTGATGTTGATCTTTCTCTGTGGCTTCCCAAAAGAAAAACCAAGACCTCTGGTGTTGTGGCTAGCCACTGGAGGTGACACTCAGGTCACCCTCCAATTCCCAAGTGAGAACAGTGCCCTGTATAAAAGGCCACAATTAATTTTTATTGCACATACATGTGGGGAGATACCTGCTTGGCCTCCGTGTGAGAGCCATAACTCTCTTAAATTGATGTGTCAGCGAACTAAAACTCAATATTTTTTTTCACACAGTATATTTTGCAGTCAGAAGCCCTTCCCTAATCGGAATAAAGCAATTTGGCTCCCTGTCACTGCTCACTGAAAACAGATGAGCTGGTTGGCATTTCTAGCAGCCCAGATTTATCAGGGTCTCTGATCTAGTGCACAAGAGGTTCAGGGCTGTGGCATGGACAAAAGTGGATTTTTTATGATAGCATTGTGTGGCATCTCTGCATAGCAAGATTTATCCCTTCATTTCAGAAATATTTTTACTGTCTTTAGGCCCTGGTCTACATTGGTTTGAAAAGATTCCACACAGTCTACATGCGGGTTTGAGATCATTCTTTCTGTATTGAATAAGCCTGAATTCGCAACCTCTTAAAAAAGTCCTCATGCTGCCAACTTCAGTGTTGGAGGATATGGGAATTCAGGCTCTGAAGTGCTAAGTCCTCTGCATGTCAGCTGTTGGCAGCATGAGAGTGGGTCAAGGACTGAACTTTTGGAGCCTGAGGGCCAAGGTCTCATCCTTGTAAATCTGTATTGGAAGAGAGAAAGCCACCATGTGAGTATGCCTGCCATCGTGCTATAGCCAACACTGCCCATGCTCCCTTGCGTCCCTGTTGTTTCTGCATACCCTTCTGGCTTCTATGGGATTTGCTTTCTAATTGCCTACACCTGTTCTCCTCAGGCAGTAGGAACCATGCTGCCTATATTTGTGCAGAGCTGGCAATGCCTGGGAGTTTCTGTTCCCCTGGGATGGTCCTTAATCAAAGACTAAGAGGTGAAGGAGTATGGAAACCCCACTCGCTTGCCTAGTCTCACAGTGGAATCTGAGATGAAGCTTATATTTCACAGTTCCCCTGTGGGATCAGGCAGAGGCTGGGACCCTGCTGACTCAGAACACTTCCTTGGCTTCTTTTCCTTCTTTGTTCTGCTTCTCCCACCTCCTTCCTGCCCTTCCCAGGATGATGCTCCATAATAAATCTCTGGCACCTGATTCCTCCTCCCATGATGTTTTTTTCAAAGAACTCGACTGAGGACACCACGCTTTCAGTCCCTTGTTTCAATGACACATTGGATGTTGTAAGATCCTTTCCCCATGGCTATCCAGCATCTACTTAGGTGGGAATCTCACTACCACCAATGGCAGAGGACCCAACGAGCAGGAAACTCCATACCTCAAAGAATCTTGGACATAAAAGCTAGAAGCAACCTCGAGGTCATCTAGATGTGCCTCAGTGTTGATGTGCCGTCCCACGTTCTGTCAGCATCCTGGAGACACTTGAAGTTTTGGGCCACCTTTGGCAAGATAGCTTCTCAGCTCAGGAGTTTTCCTTTCCATTTTTCTTTTTAAAATCCTTTACATATTCTGATATAAGTTCTTTTATTATTTTTTTTTAATTTGAGAGACAGCAAAAAAGACAAAGAAAGCTACGATCTGCTGCTTCACCTCTCCAAAGTCTACAACAGCCAGGGCGGGGGCAGAAGAAAGCCATGAGCTGGAAACTCAATGAGAGTTTCTCACATAGGTGGCAGGGACTTGAGTCAGCACCTGCTGCCTCCCAGGACATACATCAGCAGGAAGCTGAAATGAACGGCAGAGTTGAATCTTAAAACTAGGCAGTTGACTGGGCCCAGTCCAGTAGCCTAGCAGCTAGAGTCTTTGCCTTGCATCCGCCAGGATCCCATATTGATGCCAGTTTGTATCCTGGCAGCTCCACTTCCCATCCAGCTCCCAGCTTGTGGCCTGGGAAAGCAGTTGAGGACGGCCCAAAGCCTTGGGACCTTGCACCTGCGTGGGAGACCCAGAAGAGGCTCCTGGCTCCTGGCTTTGGATTGGCTCAGCTCAGCTATTGCGGCCACTTGGGGAGTAAACCAGTAGATGGAAGAGACAGAGAGAAATGTCTTCCATCTGTCTCTCCTTCTCTCTGTAAATCTGATTTTTCAATAAAAATCAACAAATCTTGATAAAAACACAAGTATTCCACTAAGGGATGTAGGTGTCCAAGGTGATATCTTTATCACTCTGCCAGACACCTGCCCCTGTATGTCATTTTTTATATCACCCTCCAGAATCATGAGCATAACCTACAAGTGTGGATAAGCCAATGTTCAAGGGTAAGCTGATGAGTTGATTCATAAATACCCCAGCTTCGTCATCCCTTAGGAGGCTGGTTCTAGGGGTGAATCCTAATTGCCCCAAGCCATAATTTGCTCAGTAATGAACATTTATTAACTTTCTCTCTCTTCATTATCTCACTCTCATTTTTCTGTCACTTGTGTGTCTTGAGACCATCTCACAAATAATTGACCTAATACCCAAGTCCTCATCTCAGCATCTGTTTGGAGTAATTCAGACTAAGCCAGAGAAGCTAAAGGATCTCGATTCCTTGCCACTGGAAAGTTCTTCCTCTCACCAAGCGAACTTCTTGCCTGCAGATCTGCTGAACTGGCAGAAAGTCTGCAGTGAAAGAGCGTGAGCCTCAGCCCTTTGAGCTCTAGGCCGGAGCTCACAGTGTGATGCTATGCCACACGCATTCACTGTGTTGAATAAACTATACTTCTACTTTGCTTGGTATGCTTCACTTGAAACTTTCCTCTCTATTTAATTCTATAAACTCATTTGCATAAATGCAGTTTTGTATTGGTGTTTAGATGCTATTTATTTTCTTGGGACATAATTTCTACACCACAAGTTGAATGGCTGCACTAGTTCATGCTACTCGTGTTACTAATGAAAGTGATGAGTCAGACCTCCTGATCCCCAAATCTACAAACATTGGCCCACGGTGGTCACACACAACCCTACTAGTGTCCTCTAAGATCAGCAGAGAGTTGTCCAAGGAAAGTTTTTGTGTTTGTATTTGCTTGGTTTTGACATCAGCCCCCGCACACGTTGCTGTGAGAAATCCTTGGAGCTGGGACGCAAGGCTGGGCCATGGCAAGCCACAGGATTTTGTTGATGCCCTGGCCTAAAGTCCAGACTGACATTCATGAATGTCTCATCTCTTCTCCTACCCCATCCAGCTCCTGCTGGGATTCTTTGGCTATAGCAAGGACCTCTCCTATGATTATCAGCCATGTGAGAGAACCCTCAAAAGGTTACATCCCAAGGGAAGGCCAAAAAGACTCTCATTCTGCATGCTCCAAGTCCTCTAACCTCCCAGTTAGGCATAGTTGAAGGTCACCTGCCCACATCTGGGCCCAATAAAGTCCTTGCCCTTTATCTCTCTATAGTCCTTGTTCTTTTGTCCTCCCCAGAGATCAGAGGGAGGCAAGAGAAGCCTTGAGCTCCCCCTAGAGGTTACATGTTTCTTCATCAAGTGTTATAAGTGCCTGAAGAGTACAGTGTCTGTCAGAGAATAGAATTCCGTAGGGTTCACTAATTGATTATGTATATATAATATGTGCATGAAAATTGCATATCTGCACATAGCACGAGTAAAATGAAGAATTAACTGTGTGTAATGGTTAAAATCAGGATAGTTTCTCAGTAGACAATCACATATGCACTTTCAAAGAACTATGTATGATGAGAAACTAGAAATAAAGTAACATTGAATAGTACTTAGCAAATGAAGTAAAATGCCATATTTCTTATCGCCTCCTACTTGGGATACATGTAAATGGAGTATGGCTTCCTTTATTCAGTTGCCATCATGAGTTTAAGATGAACAAAGATAGGCCTATGTGAACTGTACTACTTCCCGTGGTCACCACAAAAATCATGACTTCCTCTGAGAAAACAGTACTATGCACATGATTTTTACTGGATACTTGTGAGTAGGAGTCTTCAGGGCTTATATGGTCTATAATACCATCCAATCTGAGGTGTAGAAGCCTGAATGTCATGTTTCAACTAGAACACTGCACAGTTCAGTGATACCAGGCAAGTTGCTTAATGTTTTCAAATCAGATATTCCATCATGGTGATGTGGAATTGACAGGAATGCTTCAGTGTCTCACAGGAGGGCTGCTGAGTATCACCTGCAAGGATGCAAAGAACTGGAAATGGTGACCTATTTGTGCCCATCAATGAAAGAGTTCGCCCTCCTGAGAGCTGGAGAAGATAAACAAATACAAATACTGGCTTGAGATCTGAGGAGAAGGTGACTGACTAGGAGACACGTTTTCCTTCTAAACTTGAGGTGCTTGCTTTTGGGGAAAATTACAATATGGGCTGCTTTATAGATAGATCATAGGTAAATAAGCTGCAGAATTAATACATAAAGAAATAGATGAGGAGGAAACAATCAAGTCATATGGATTTTGCTTCTTCTGCTCATTGCAAGAAATACACACTTAACATGAAGTAGTTGATTGATCTTAATGCTTCTTTAATTATTTCCTGTTTTATAGACATGTTTCCCCAGTTCACACAGCTGGGAAGACAATCGTCAAAGGTGAGTCCTTGAGTTTTCTCCAAGAGAAATCAAGACAGCCTATTGATGCTAAGTACGGATGGATCAAGTGTTCAGCTTGGGGCTGACAGTGGTGCCCAGGTCCTAGGGCTGAGACAGAGAGGCGATCTCAGAGGACAGTTTGCCACCAGGCACAGGGATGGCTCGAATAGGGGTTAACAATGACTTTTCTAAGTGGGCCACAGAGGGGCCCCATCAAGTTCACATGTGTATCGGCACACACCCTGGGTGCCTTAAGAAAAAGTTCTGGGAAGAGAAGAGCCCCAAACAGTTCCAAACCAAGCAAATACTAGAATCCAGAACATCACTCTTCAGGATGAATCTCCTGGGATCAGAGCAACCTCCTCAGAAGGACAGGAGGCAGGCAAGTGCCCTGACACTGGAACATAGCTTCTGCAGATCAACCATGGGGTTGGAAAAGTGGTTCTCATTTCCTGACACCAGACTGGAGGAAGTTCCAAGGCAATGGAAGAAAAAGAAATGGAGGTGACTGGTGAACACCGAATGAGTTTTACTCTGAAAGGTAGGGGAGAAATGAGTGGTAGCTGCAGTTGGTGTGTGTGTGTGTGTGTGTGTGTGTATACCAGGGAGGATTATATGTGATTTTACTGGCAGATGTTACAACATGTTTATGTGCTGATGGAAATAACCCAGTGGAAACAGAACAATGGGAGAAGTGAGAGAGAAAGACAGACAGAGAGAGAGAGAGAGAGAGAGAGAGAGAGAGAAACTAATTGCAGGAGTATAATCTTCAGTAAGCAATAGGGCAGCTTCCAGTTCACACTTGGAGGGGTTGGCTTTCAGTAAAAGATGAACTTCATTAGAAGGAAAGTCAGATTTTATGGGTTTAGATGCATGTAGAAAGGTGGGCAGATGAGGTGCTACAAAAGGGGCAATGCTCCCCTGATTGCTTCTCCTTTAGGGAAATACAAAAGATGTTGCTCGACTGAGGAGGAAGAGAGAAGGGTTGCTGGAGCTTTGAGGAAAGGTGGAAAGGCATACAAGAGTCATCTCAGAGCGAGGGGAGGTGAATCAATGGGGGAAAGGGGCTGCAATTGCCTTGCTGTGCTGAGGGCCCACTTGACGTCTGTCGTCATAAATTTCAAGTGAGACCAGTCAGTAACAGCTGATTGTTTTTCACCAGGTAGCTTTGACTGCTTAGGAGCTAGGCTAGAAGAATTGGCAGGTTGGAATTAACAAGGCTGTGCTTGCCTATAAAGGAAAAGGGGGACAATGGCATTGAGAAAAAGCACAAGGAGTTGACAGCATGTGCAAGGCATGCCTTTAAGAATGGGCTGTAGACAATCTTTTATTTTATTTGAAAATGAGATGACTTTCTACTTCGTTTGCTTTAAGGACCATATGATGGTTATAAGTGTATTTGTAATTGACCAACACTCAGTCCCCGGCATTCTGAAATTCATCCCCATGTGGAAACCATGTCCCCTCCAACTGCTGCTCCCAGCCTACAAGTACGTGTGGGCATGTCACCAAGTAGGAGCCATAATGGTGTGTCCCAGACTCCTCTGATCTGCCACATTGGGTGTAGTTTTGCCAGAGCTTTGTTAGATATGCACTGAAGCCCAGGATTTTCCTTACGTAACCAGCCTTCCTTCCGCAGATTCAGGCCTGTGTTGTATGCTTCTGGCTCTTTTGGTCTTTTCCAGCTCCCTGTGCACATTATTGCCCCTCCAGATAGTTTTCGAATAAACCCGTGTCTTGCTGTCAGCATCTCAACCTGAGTTGGGTAGCTGAGAGAGAATGTGGCAAGTGTGGGCTGTGAGGATGGCTTCCAAGGAACTGGGTGCTGTAGGGAGTGGGAGGCCACACACACTATTCTCCCAATAGCAAGGAGGGGTAAGGACAACATTTATCCCTCCTCCAAATCCAGGGGTGGATCAAATACACACACCACTCTTCAAAAAAAAAAAAACTAGTGGGGTCCCAATGCGGTAGCCTAGTGGCTAAAGTCCTCACTTTGCACGTGCAGGGATCCCATATGGGTGCCGGTTCTAATCCAGGCGATCCCTCTTCCCATCCAGCTTCCTGCTTGTAGCCTGGGAAAGCAGTCAAGGGCGACCCAAAACCTTGGGACCCTGCACCCCTGTGGAAAACCCAGAAATTGTTCCAGGCTCCTGCCTTAGGACCAGCTCAGCACCTGCCGTTGCTCCCACGTGGAGAGTAAATCCTCGGCCGGAAGGTCTTCCTCTTGTCTCTCCTCCTCTCTGTATATCTCACTTTCCAAAAAAAAAAAATAAATAAATCTTTTAAAAAGAGGGGGCTAGTGGGAGATAGGGGAGTGGCATCCTCAGGATGCAGACAGCATTCACGGAGGGGAAAACAAACGGAACTTTCTGGCAATTCCTGACCTGACCACCTTGCCTTGATGACCACATCGTCCCGACAGGATACAATCACTCAGATTCACACAAGTGCCAGGCGCGCCACATATGGTGGGATAGCTTACTTCCCAGGAGGTCAGCTCACAACACAGTCAACCACTTCTGTTTTCTTCTTCAAGCCTATTAATCTAAGCCCAGCTATCACCAGTCACACTAAGGGACAGTGCCTTGCTAGCACAGGCCACAAACCTGTTGCCTTTAAAATACTTTCCCCATGGGGTCCAATGTTGTGGCACCTCTGGTTAACCTGTGCTAGTCCTGACTGCTCTGCTTCCGATCCAATTCTGTGCTAATGCACCTGGGAAGGCAGTGGAAGAGGGAGTTCCAGTCCATTGGCTCTGACCTGAAACCACCCACTGGCTTTGGCTCGGATCAGCTCTGTTGTTCAGGCCATTTGAGCAGTGGATCAGTGGATGCAAAATATCTTTCTCTAAAATATCTCCCTCTCTATCTGTCACTCTTTTTTTTTCAAATGCATAAAATACAGTTTTTAAAAGACTTAATCTACCCCTCAAATGATCACAATGCCCAGGCCTTGCCGAGAAACTCCATCTGGGTCTCCTCCATGGGCGCAAGGCCCAAGAACTGGCCCATCTTCCTCTGTTACCCTAGGTGCATTAGCAGGGAGCTGGGTTGAAGTGGAACAGCTGGGAATCAAACTGGCACTCAAATGGGATACTAGCATGACAGGCAGTGGCTCAATCCACTGTCCCATACTGCCAACCACAGATTAACTTCTCTTTTAATTCCATTTTTTTCCTGGACCCTTTTGAAGTGCCCTTAAACTATGTGATAGGCACTATACTAATTGCCTAAGGACACATTAGAAGGTACCATCCAACCTTTAAGGGCCTTAAAATTCTGAAACAACACAGAAAAGTGCATAAGCTACTTTTTAAAAAGTCAGTTACTACAACAGACCTCTTGGGGAGCATGGATAGACACAGACACAGGCGCTTTTAGCCTAACCTCGGGATTCCTGACAACCGGGGTTGAAGTCACATCTGTAATGAGAGTCCTGTGATTGTGTTAGCATTGCTTGCTGCCAGCCTTCTGTATCACCTTTTCTGCCAAATGGGAACCAATCTGCCTATTGTCCCTGCTGTGCTTTCTGGGGCTCAGTGCCTGCAGTTCTTGCTGCCCTCCCATTGCCTGCTGCTTGTGCCTGCCAATATGGTTGCCAACATTTGTCCCCGTGCTTTGCTGCATTCCTGCTACGGGCTGAGTGGCTGTGCTCCTCCCACCCTCAACCCCGATTCCTGTGCTGCAATCTAATGTGCAGTGTGGTGGTGTTAAGAGGTGGGGCTTTGGGGGGAGGTGATTAGATTGTGAGGGCTGAGCCTTCATAAACAAGATCAATGCCCTTAGAAAAGAAGCCCAAGGGAGCTCATGCTTCCTTTCTGCCCTATGAGGGCACAGCAAGAAGGCTCCATATATGAAGGAAGGGCCCTCACCAGTTGCCAATGCTACCTTGATCTTGAACTTTCCGGTTTCCAGAACTGTGAGAAATAAATACTTGATATTAGTAAGACAACCAGTTTATGAATGCTTTTTGTTATTGTAGCCCACGTAGATCAAGACAATCACATCCCCTCATTAACATGGAGACTCTGTCCCAAACGCCCTTGAGCTTGGACTGGCCTGTGACTTGCTTTGTCCACCAGAATGCAGTCAAGGTGATGCTGGGCCAGTTTTGGGCCCAGACAGTTTGTGCTTTGGTTCTCTAGTTACCCACCGAGAGGAAACTTCCCACTGATCAAGAGTATCCATTTTAAATGCTAAGTGACTTAGAAAAAATCTTCTGCCATGTTTGAATATTTCACTTTTTTTAACAGCAGTTAGCATTACCTTCATAAAGAAACTGAGTATTTGTGATGCAAACAGTGCATCTTTAGGACCTTTAAATTGGAACTGAAAGCAAAAGGAATTATTAAATAATAAGTCTCTATATGTAGTACAATGAACATTTAAGCCCAAATATTAAGTTAAATTACATACACCCAATGAGTCTGGATAGGCCTAGGACTGTCTCAAGCACTAGGTGATCCTAACTGCAGATAGAGGTCAGTCCAAACCTGCAAAGATCCTGACAGAGGCAGCAAATATGTCCTTCAAGCCAGTGCAGTTGGAATTCTGATATGCTGGGGGGCTCAGCGTATTCTTGCCTGGCCTGCCTTTGCTGTAGACCAGGTCTACTGCCCAGATTAGCTTGCAAAGCCTCTGGGTGATGGTGTTGACTCTTCCTTCCTGTTCCAAGCACTTGAATCAGTCAGCAGGATTGATTGGAATCTTGCCCAGGACTCTGCCATTATTTTGGGTCAGATTATTTTCTTCTTCTTCTCCATTCACTTGAGACCAAAACCCTATTCTAAACCCAAGGTGATCTGTAATGTAGTGTTGGCCTTTTGCTTTCCTTTTCCAGGGATATTTTCTGTCTCTGTGCACCAGCTTGATAATTAGTATCTTCACTGATGATAGAGCAGTCTTTCCCAGGGTGGGTGGTCATTACCTCCAGGTCCCATTTTACCACTGCCTGGGGGGGGGGGAGGTAGCACTGCTTAGTGACTTCTTCCTTGAGTCTAATCATTCCACAAGATTAGGTGTCTAAACCTGCTTCTGCCGTCTCCAAGGTTGCCCCAGACTCCCTGCATTGTCCTCATTCATTCCCATCAACTCACCTGGTAATGACCTTGTGTCATGTCTTTATAATGTCACGTGGCAACCATTACTGATGTTCCCACTCACAACACCACTGCCACCCAAGCTCACCTATGAAGTTTACTTGTGCACGTGCTGACTCCGACTGCTTATTTCTTGAAGTACTAGCATGTTCCTACTTTGCTGTCTCAGTATTCAGTAACAACAAAAGAGATAGCTTAATTCCAAGCATGGACAACACAGAGGGGCGGTCTTAAGCAATAGAGGGTCAAAGAGAGTGAACATCATACTCCAACTACCTCATTTGAAGGAGTACTATAGAGGGTTTAACAATGGCCCTCTAGAGTGGAGTAAGAAAAATTCCAGAGCCTATGGAACTGTATCATACATTATTATTATTATTTAAAATTTAATAAATCTTAACATTTGAAAAACATAAATTGAAAAAAACAAAACAAACAAACAAAAAACAATGGCCCTCTAAAAAAATGTCTGGGACCTGTGAATGTGACCTTATTTGGAAAATCGACTTTCTCAGCTGTGATTAGGTTATGAATCTTGGGATAGGATCATGCTGGTTTAGATTGGGTCTCACATTTAGTAGAAAATATCCTAACAAGACGAAAGACTGAGGGGAAGACAGAATATAAGGTCAAAGGAAGACAGAGGTGAAGATTGGAGTAATGCATCTACACATGAAGGAATTCCTAGAATTCTCTGAAAATACCAGAGGTTAGCAGACAGAGTTGGAACAGATTCAAGTTCAGAGACTTTGGAAGGAACCAATCATACCAACACCTTGATTTGGAAGATCTGATCGCTATTGTTACCACCATGATTGACCCTGTCTGAAAACAGAGGTGCCCCATCATTGACTTAAGCCATCTTATACTTTTCCTCATTTCTCCTCCTATTCTCCCTTTCCTTCTTTTTTGTGTATGTTTGGTTTCTTTCAGTGGTTTGTGAATCATTCACAGCTGTTATAATCCTGTACTACATAATACACTTTTGGCCAATGACAGACTGCATACATGGCAGTAATCTCGAAAGATCATATGGTCTAGTGATGTCATAGCTGTCTTTGTGTAAGTAGACTTTATGATGCCTACCAAATGATGAAATCATCTCAGAATCCGCTCCCACCATAAAACAGTACACGATTGCACACAACTGGAGAGTTTTTATTCATCTATTAGAAAGTCACAATTGAGTCAAGAAGAAAGGCTTGGTTTCTAAGACTGTCCTGAAAAAGATTAGTTCCTTAGGAAACAACAAAATGGTCTTATTTATTTTCAACGATACTTCCAGTTTATTTACCCCCAAAGCATCTCAAAGCTATAACGGTTCAAAAGCAATACATGATCTCAGCACTTTAGGCTTTTAACTTTGAATTGCTTATTCCATTAAGGTCACGCTGGGACCTCCCCAAATGACATGTCCTTTCCTCTGGGTCTATTTGACCTTTGGGTTCCAGTCATGTCCACCACTGGCCCAGCCTGCTGTTGACAGGATCATGGGTGGGACAAATGTGTTTGTTCCTCTTTATGCATCTAAGGCTGTCTTTGAGCAGACTCTAAAGCAGTAGGATTTGGGCATTAGCCACTGACCTTCATTATTTGGGTAGCCTGATATTCTCTGTCAGAACTTATTGTAGATATTTAAAGTGAACTATTAGTTTCACATAAAATGCAGAAAAGTTTACAGTTAGGAAGTAGTCCAAAATCTATTCATTTGTCACCTGCTATCTACTTTCCAGTCCAAGTGAGAAAGATATGATTTCCATGTTGTTATTTCAATTTGTTTTCATTCTAATTCAAAAGCTCCAAGTTACTCACCTCCTCTAATACCATGTTGCTTGCCCACATGTAGAATTCTTGACTCTTGGATAAAGTTGGGAAAGGTCTGGGTGAGAAAGTGGAGAGAGATTTTGGGATGCTTCAAAGTTAAAGCTGTAAGGGATCCAATAAATAACCTAGCTCAACAACTTTGCTCCTTAGAAAAACTGAAACTCAGAGGAGGTGAAGTGACTTGGTCAAGATCAGATAACTAACCAGACAGGGAGTTTCAAACCCTGCAAAAGAAATGTAGGGCACAGTGCTCCCATGACCAAGTAGATTGGAGTTTGAAAACCAACGCTCAGGTTGAAGCTGTTGTCTGTTGTCTAAATCAGCCTGATTACTTTCTTCTTCCAACCGTGTTTTTAAAAATCTCTTCTTGTGTTCTCATCTCTGAACAAAGTCATCATTCAATTCAGTAGGGGGCTTACTTTGTTATGTGCAAGTTCCCTCTGAAAAACGTGAAACGATCTCTCTCTCTCTCTCTCTCTCTCTCTCTTTCTGTATATATATATGAAGTTCAGCATTAGATAAATCTGTCATTAACTGAACATTTTCTCTTAGAATTTTCCCAGAATGCTTTCACTATTTTTGCCCAGTGAGGGGACAATGACTCACCCTGAATATTCCATCACCAGTGCCCTTGTTCCCACTGAGGCCAGAGCAGAGGTTTTCTTCCAGCCTTAAACCAGGGAGGTGCCATCCATTTGTTAAAATGAAATAAATGGTCTTTGCAGCTTGGGCTCCCGGGCAGTAGACAAGCCAAATAAATGCGGAATTGCTCTTTTTTCTCCAATTCTATGGCTTCAGACAGAATACAATATCTATCCATTGTCTAACACAGCCCATTAGCCACCTGGCTGACAGAAAATAATCTTAAATGGACACTTTGAAGATGGGTCAGCCTACAGCTTTTTTCTCATAGGTTTCAATCTTAATAGAAAACTATACTTAGCATTTATAGAACCTTGTCAGTCAAAAGTCAGGGGCTATACTGAGTCACAATTCCTTTTTGCTAAGAGGAAAAGTGGCACTTAGGAATTGTTATTATTATTATTTTTGATAACATGATGATATTCCAACCCATTTTTTAAAGCATGAACTCCTTTTTAGAATTAAAAACCTGTGAAAAATCATCAGCTATGCAGTCTTGGAGCTTCACTTTTCTCATTTTGAAAAAGTGGATGATAATATCCACCTGGCAGAAGTGTGAGGGTTAAAGAAGAAGCATCTGTAAAATGACAACCTGATACAGAATCAGCGTGTCTTAAAGATAAATTTTTTGCCTTGTAGACATATAATCCTTCTACTAGTCAATTGTCTCCCCCTCCCCCAAATTTAAGAATGCCACTTAGACAACCACAGCAGGCAAACCAGTGCTTTTCTTGTGGCAGGAGGAAGATAATTTTTTAGTATAAATGGAAATGAAGCTTGGTGTGCCATCCTCTCCTATGACTGGGTTACAGAGCTGTCTTTCTACTGAAGACCATTGGCCCACACAGAAAAAGCAATCAAAGGCTCTTACCTGTAATATAAATCATCATTCTTTTACAGAAAGCCAAAGTAAAGGTTGAACTGACATCATTTTATCCATCAAGAAAAGGTAGTCCTGATTCCAGTATGGCTGAGTAAGTTCCTACTGGGATAATCCTGCCATAACTAATGACTTCAAACTCTGGACAAAACACCCAAATCACACAACTCCCGGAATCACACAACTCCCGGAATCACACAACTCCCGGAAGGCTTTGAAGGTGGAGCATAATTAAGCACAAACTTCAGGCGAGTCAACTTTGAGCAGTAGGAGGAAAATGGCATACGCTTCTGATTTTTACAGTGTTTAATGTAAAGTTACAGACTGTGAGAGGCACCTCTAAACAATTCTGAAGTGTTTGAAGCAAGCTGAACCCTCAGCTATTAGAAAACCAGATAAAAGCCCTAGATATGACTGATCTCTATTAAATTTTATGCGTAAACTTTGCCCAAAACTCTCACCTGACCCCTCAGCCACATACACAGGAAGTCTCAGAGTATCCCAGAAAAGAACAAGAAATTATATCAAATGAGAGCTACCACCTAAGAGAATGATCAGTTTGAGACCAATCAATTTAATTGTCTGCTGAAAGGAGAAATGCTCTTAAAAGAAGTATAACAGAACCCAGAGTCTCTGTAACACAATGTTCAGGCTAGAATTCAAAATTACAGAACACATAAAGAACCAGGGAAGTGTGAATCATTCTGAAAATAAAATGCCACAATGAAAATTAACCAAAAGACAAAACCAAATGTTACAGCAAACAGCCAGGGATATTCAAATAGGTATCATTACTATGCTGAATGATTTAAAGGAAATTATGCTTGCAATAAATGAAAGAAAATCTAAGACACTATTTCAAAAGATCAAATAAAAATTCTAGATCTGAAATGCATGCTATCTGAAATAAAAGTTAAAAAGAAACAAATTGTACCAAGTTATTATTTTTAAGGATATTTGAGTCACGTTATATTATTTAAGGTAAAGGTAGAGTGAGAAAACAGAGGAAAGAAAGAAGAGGTGGAGAGTTAGGGGGCGGCCAGGAGGAAATATGGAGAAGAAAGTAAGAAAAGAGTAACTATCAGGGAAGTTTACAGGAGAAAAGATACAGTAGAAGGTTGACAGAGGGCATAGACTGAAGCTGAGTGAGAGAGATAGAAGCAAAAAGCTCACAAAATCTTCATCTTCAGGCTGGTAAACCACTTTTGTTTAAGCTGCTGTTCATTTGGCATGAACCGGAGAGGTTTATGAAGAGCTGGAATATGTTGCTCCTAATCACCTTTACAATGACCTTTTAAAATGCCAGGTATTGCTTAATAAATTGTGAATCAAACTCACAGTGATGCCAATCTTCATTATTTCCTTGGCTTCTTGGGGGAACCTTAAGCCACAGTCACCTAAACAGGGGTTCGATTCTCCATCTTCACACTCCACAAATCACAGAGCACCCAGTTCACATCGATCATCTGTGACAACTGTCAGAACAAATTCCAGCAAGGTGGATACTCAGAAATGGCCTCCTCTCATCCGTGTGAGTGGGGTTGGCAATGGACTGAATTATCAGGGCTCACAAGGTAGCTTGAGAGCGTGAGAGAAAAGCACTACCTGATATAAAATCAACTGGAATCTTCTGTAATTTCTGTACTCCTCCTCTCTTGGCACAAAACTGGCTTCCAGCTAGGACTATCAGGGTCAATTTGTAGTTTAATGGGGAATTCTGGTAAATAATAATAAAAAAACTAAAACCTTAAAGATAATAATTTTTAATGGCAGAATTTCAGGAAAAAAGATAAATTTGATTGAGAGAGGGTGGGCTTTTAAGACAGAAGCCCTTGCAAGGCTCCTGGAACTGGAGTCCAAGTTGGAAAATGACCAAGGGATTGAAAATAATTGATAAACCACTGTCCAGTTGTGAACTCTTTTTTTATTATTTATTATTTTTAATTCATTAATTACATTGTATTATGTGACACAGTTTCATAGATACTTGGGTTCTCCCCACCACTCCACAAACCCTCCCACCATGGTGGATTCCTCCACCTTGTTGCATAACCACAGCTCAAGTTCAGTTGAGATTCCCCCATTGCAAGCATGTACCAAACATAGAGTCCAGCATCTTATTGTCCAGTCAAGTTCAGTGGCTTCTTAGGTATACCCTCTCTGGTTTGAAGACAGAGCCAGGAGAGTATCATCCCAGTCAATTGAAAGCTCCAACATACCATCAGCAAAAATTTACATCACTATGGAATTAATTGACATAGTAATGAGTAGCCAATATGATAAAAGTAAATGCGAGTTCCCAACCACCTTCTGTGACCACCTCACTTACATTTCAATTTTAGTTTATACACAACATATAACATTCATAACATAACATGTTATACATAACATCATATCATGTCTTTTTTTTGATGTATTCTATTTCTTTTTTTTTGAAATTATTTATTATTTTTACTTCATTAATTACATTGTATTATGTGACACAGTTTCATAGGTACTTGGGTTCTCCCCACCACTCCCCAAACCCTCCCACCATGGTGGATTCCTCCACCTTGTTGCATAACCACAGCTCAAGTTCAGTTGAGATTCCCCCATTGCAAGCGTATACCAAACATAGAGTCCAGCATCTTATTGTCCAGTCAAGTTCAGTGGCTTCTTAGGTATACCCTCTCTGGTCTGAAGACAGAGCCAGCAGAGTATCATCCCAGTCAATTAAAAGCTCCAACATACCATCAGCAAAAATTTACATCATTATGGAATTAATTGACATAGTAATGAGTAACCAACATGTTAAAAGTAAATGCGAGTTCCCAGCCACCTTCTGTGACCACCTCACCTACACTTCAATTTTAGTTTATACACAACATATAACATTCATAACATAACATGTTATACATAACATCATATCATCTTAAATTAAGGCAAACATGTGGTATTTAACCTTTTGGGATTGGCTCATTTCCCTTAGCATTATGGTTTCCAGTTGGGCCCATTTGGCCACAAAGAACTGCATTTTGGTTTTTTTAATAGCTGAGTAGTATTCCATGGAGTAGATGAACCATAGCTTTCTTATCCAATCCTCTGCTGATGGGCATTTTGGCTGCTTCCATGTTTTTGCAATTACTGATTATGCTGCTATGAACATAGGAGTGCATGTTGGTTTCTCATAAAACAAGTTAATCTCCAGAATATACAAAGAGCTACAAAACAACCAAAATGTCAAAACAAACAAGCCACTCAAGAAATGGGCACGGGAAATGGGCAGACACTTCACAAAGGAACAAACCCAAATGGCAAATAAACATATGAAAAAATGCTCAAGTTCCCTGGCAATAAGGGAAATCCAAATTAAAACACCAATGAGGTACCACCTAACGCCAGTAAGACTGGCCCACATGAATAAAAGCACCAACAGCTGTGAACTCTTAAGCCACATGCAAGGAGAAACAATGCAACAATTTCTAACTCTGCTATCCTAGTATCACTTTTCAGATTCAGCATCAGACATCAAATTGACATTACTATATCCTTTCTTTTCCATTCTATTAGGCTTTTAATCCTCCCCAAATATGAATATTTTCATGCTTACATCCTTTTATGGCAGTAATGTTGTTTCTCTGAATTGGTTGTGTTTTTCTGTAAAATAGTTTTGATCATAAGCCATTCCTTATTTGTTCAGAGAAGTGATGAGAATTAATCTCTAATACCATTTGATTGGAGGAAAAAGTTAATGGGAATTTTAGCATCACATCACATCAACAGAAATATAGTAAGCTTGATGATCTGTACTGATTCACTAAACTGCGTGTTCTTATATTCATGAATTCAGGAACATTCCATGATCAAGAAAAAAACTGTAACAATTTGCCTTGATATAAAAGCTCTTTGTGTACAAAGCAGATGCGGATCTGTAAACAATGCAAGTCTCCTTCAATGAATGTCCTAAATGAATTTAAGTTATGTTGTGCTTTGTTTTTCAACTAAAAAAAATGCTAGTGTTTCAGGGAAATTCATCACTTTCTTCAACAAAAATAAGCTGAGTTATGGGGTGCGTGAAAAAGTGTTGGGTACTCAAAGTATTCATTATTTGATATGGAAAAATAATTAGAAAAATATAATTAAGAATTCAACAAGAAGGAAAATTAAGACTTTCCTTTGTCAGATCAATAAATAATAAAAAAAAACTTTAATGATAGCTCATAGTTTTGTGAGAATGAGAATGAATACAACATGATCTCTATGGTCAGAGAAACTGTTACATGGTTGTAGTTTGTTATCCAAGGCTAACACTGTGAATATAGCAAGGTATTCTGAATGTGGAGCCAGCTTCTTTTTCTAAGACTGCCGTGAGAAATTTCCCCTCCACTTTTTAAAAAAGATTTATTTCTTTTTATTGTAAAGACAGATACACAGAGAAGAGGAGAGACAAAGAGGAAGATCCTCCATCCAATGACTCACTCCTCAAGCTGCTGTAATGGCCGGTGCTGCGCCGATCCGAAGCCAGGAGCCTGGAGCCTCTTCCAGGTCTCCCACGTGGGTGCAGGGTCCCAAGGCTTTGGGCTGTCTGGGATTAAAACTGGCACCCATATGGGATCCCTGTGTGTTCAAGGCGAGGACTTTAGCTGCTAGGCTACCACTCCGGGCCCTCCCCTCCGCTTTTTCTAAGCTATTTTATTGAGACCTAATTTACATACCATTGTCCACTTACACATCCTTATCATCCCAGAATGAAGAAGTCCCATATCAACTGAACATCAAATTCCAGTCCCCCTTCCCTTTGATCCCTGGAAGCCACTAATCTACATTCTGCTTCTGTAGATTTGCCAATCTTGACCATTCTTATAAGTGAATCTGTTTAATCCGGAGCCTTTGGTGTCTTACTTCTTTTTTCTAAAATATTTATTTATTTGAAATACACAAGAGAAAGAAGAGAGAGACAGAGACATAGAAAGACGTTTTACTCTCTAATTCACTTCTCAGATAGTCACAATTGCTAGGGCTGGTCCAGGCCAAAGCTGGGAGCCCGTAACTCCATCTGGATCTCCCACCAGTGTGTCAGGGTCCAGGTACTCAGACCATCTTCCGCTGCTTTCCCAAGCATATTAGCAGGGCGCTGGATTGAAAGTAAAGCAGGCCGAAGTGGAGCTGTTGTTGCTCCAATACAGGATTGTGGTGTTGCAGACCACAGTGATGCAGATATCACTAGATCATTCCTTTTTCTGACATAATAATATTTCTTTGCATGGATGCACCACATTTCATTAATCCATTCATCAGTTGATGAATACTGGGGTTGTCTTTACTTTTTGCCTATTATGAGTAAACGTATTATGAACTTTCCAGTGCAACTTTGTGTGTGAACATATGTGTTCATGTCTCTTGGGTAGATTCTCAGGAGTGCAATTACTGGATCACACGGTAATTTCATTCTGAACATCTGAGGAGTTTCCAAACATTTTAAGAAAATGTCTATACCGTTTTAAATCCCCTCCAATATGAGGAGTCTAGTTCCTCCATGCCCTAACATTTACTTCTATCTGTTAGTAAATACATGTAGTATTTCATCACCTTCCCTCTCCACTTCTGTTTTATTTGAGGAAAGGGACAGAGTGAGACAGAAAGCACTCTCATTTACTGGTTCACTTCCCAAACAATAGCAACAACCGGAACTGGGCCAGACCTAAACCAGCAACTGAGAACTCAGTTGCTGTCCCTCACATGATTGGCAGGGATTCAACTACTTGACTCACTCCTGCTGCCTCCAGGGTACATGTTAGAAGCAAGTCGGAGTGTCAAACCAGGCACTCTGATACAGGACAGAGGCATTCTAGTTAACGTCTTAAACCCTGGGTCAAGCCACTGTCCTTCCCTTTACTTTTTAAAAATTATTGTTACTAAGGCTATTTCGTAAGCCATCAACTCCCTAAAGACTTTTACTGTGTTCACTTCTTCTCTTTTTTTATTGTTTTTTGATACAATTTAGTTGTCAGTGGGCTGTCCCCTCCCCCAAAACACATTTTCTCTTGTATTCGGTAGCAAATCTAGTGAAGAAATCATTCATTTGTTCACCTGTCTAATATTTACTGAACACCAACTATTCCAGAAAGTGAGAGCAACATAGTCCCAGTCCTCACACAGTCAGTATGGAAGACCACTGTTTTCCCAAGGAAACAGTTGTGTGTTGGTTGAAAAATGCAAGGTCCTTACTATAGACTGATAGAGAATGGCAACCATGAGGTTAGAGGAATGAAGGAAGGGGAAATTCATAAAGAGCTTGTGAGCCAAGTTAAGAAATTTGAGCTTTAAGAACATGAATAAAAATGATTGTTTAGACACGAGGGGATAGCTTGATCAGATTTGAGCGTTTAGATGGTTACAGATGGAAGCAGAAACCTAGAGGAGAGAAAGCCACATAATGGCAAGCATGATTGGCCCTGGAGTAACCCAACTCCAAACGGGCAAGCATTCTCGGGGAGGCATGCTCTGTGTCCTTGGCCTGATGGCTGAGACACCTCATTCCCTCACAAATCCTATTCCCCTTTACTAAAGACAGTGGTCCTCAAAGTGTGGTCCTTGGACCAGCATCCTCAGTATCACCTGGAAACTTGCTAGAAATGTAGACTCCTGGGTTTTTCTCAGTATCTGCTGAGTTAGAAATTTTGGAGGTGGGCATAGCAATCTGTGTTTCAAGGAGCCTTTTAGCAGATTCTCACCTTTGAGAATCATTCAGGTAACTTGAGCAGACCTTCTTCATTCCTTACAATTAAACCATGAATACATGCAGAGCATTTCAACATAAAGCCGGGCTACCAGGAAGTATGGATTTAACTGCCTAATGGCTACAAACTCTAGTCTATAAGCATATCTTAAGAACTTGCCATTCTTGATAGTTTTATTGTAACATAACCATGTATGTTGGTTTAAATAGTGTCTGTTGTCTACTTTTGTGTTGTGAGAGCACAGTTGAGTTGTTATGGCAGAGACTACACACCCCACGGAGTGGAAAATACATAGTGTGTGGCCCTTTACATAGAAAAAGTTTCTTAACCTCTGGCTTAGACTAGTTGCATGCTACAGGGACAATTCTGTGAGAGAAATGTCAGAGTCTTTGTAATAAAATAAAACACAGGTACAAGTGATAATAAGCTCTGGGCTCTCTTAAGTATAATCCTGGAACACATTTTTCTTGGTGAGCAGGACTTTTTGGGCACTATTAGGCTTTCACAAAAGTCCTCACTGATGACAAGAGCTTGAGATCTCAAACTTCAAGCAGCTTTCAAACACGAAACCTCTGTCTTTCCATTCTGAGTTGGAGCCATGGCTCCATCGATTGGAGGTGGAGTTCAGGAGTATGCGTTTCTGCCCAGTCTCCAGGGGAATCTGAATCAAGTGGCTGCACATCACTGTGATGGGCACTGGGCTGGAGTTGGGTCAGAGGTAAGTAGTCAGTGTTGTGAACCTGCATGAACTCACTCACATGGTAAACATTGCTTCTGGAACTTACTTGTCCTTTCCCATCCATGTGAGACCCAGGAGTAACAAGAAATCTTCCTTGGACCCCCTTTTTCTTATATTTCTTACTTTTTTGATCTCTAAAATCTACTTTCTAACATCGTATGTCAAATATCCAGATGATTCTAACTCTAAGACAATGAAGAGGCAAAGCTATTCCTTCTCCATCTTAGGATTTTGCTTGAGTCCCAAGTCCCTGTCTAAGGACTCATAGGCTTTTGCAAATAACCTCAAGTCCTCAGGAAAGACTGCCCCTCTTGTCCGTGGATCTGCCTTACTTTGCACATCTCAAGAGAGTGGCCTTAACAGAACATAACACAATTATTGAAACATTTATTCAAAGCAGACCGGCATACAGTATAAGGGTCATCTGCTTATGAGGTCATGACATCTGGACAGTGTTATCAGAAGGCTTGATGGGATGTGACACACAGTCAAGCCAGTCCAGCCACAGGGCAGCCAGACAACTTAGTATGGCTTCCTTTGTAACTGATATGTCCACGCTCTTCACATCTGGTACCGTAATTCTCTCTTTACTTGTCTATATCCTTACTAGGTAGAACAGTTCTTTTTTTTTTTTTTTTTTTTTTTTTAAAGATTTATTTTATTTTTATTACAAAGTCAGATATACTGAGAGGAGGAGAGATAGAGAGGAAGTGGAGCTGCCGGGATTAGAACCAGCGGCCATATGGGATCAAGGCGAGGACCTTAGCCACTAGGCCACGCCGCCAAGCCCAGAACAGTTCTTATAAACAAAATTGTCTCCTTAATTCTTGTATTTTCAGCAAACAGCTTATCTTATAGGAACCTTTCAACAAATGTTTAATGACTCAACAAATGATGTCATAGATGGTTTATTGAGTTGTGTTAACCTAGAAAACTATAAAGATGAATATGACGGCACTTTCACTCTCCTATTTTAAAAATCCCATGCCAGTAATATGAATGAATTTATCGAAGTGATAGTTACATCAAGATTCTTCAGTTTCTTTTAAGCAAGTCTTATACAAATCCTTGGTATAGACTTTTAAATTCAAATTCAAGCCTAGCCTTTTTCAACTATCCATATTATGTCCTAAATCTGGATGACCATAAGTGATGCTCTAACATTCTCTGAAGTCCAACCCCTAGCATCCAGCTGCTTCTGAGCCTAAGGCAAAGGAGAGGTACAACTTTCTCCTGTTTGCCTGTGGCTGTTGCGTGAGTGCTGAGAACCTATCTGGGGACTTAGGTTCCTGAAAATGACTTTGGGTTTTCTGCATGACCTAAAAGTAGTGGTCTAATATCTTCAGCCAAAGAGAAATCAAGTGTGACATATTTCAGTGGACAACTTACCTGCATTCTGGTTGGTTTTACCAACTTATAATTCTGTTCATTTATCAAGTTTCCTCATTTGAAGTTCACTGTATAATTTCCCTTTTCTGAATGAATTTGGCTTTACTATCAATCTCAGTTTGAATTTAGTGACTTTGAATTCGTTGGCACATCAACTAGCTATGAATTCTAATGGGAAAAACTCTAAAATGAAGAAAAGATGCCCAAGCAGTGGGATAGGGAGAAGGAAAGGAGACAGAAAAGTGGTCCCCAGGTTACAGGCAGAATAAGTAAGTAGGAAAATGTGCACGCATGGGAGCACTCCTCAAACCCAACGTGACATAGAAGATAGAGCAGTTTAGTGTAAAGATGCCCTCAGTAGACTGTAGGAGATCTGAAGTCTCATTCTACTGTCACCATTCTCTGGTTACATTGAAATCTTAGGTAATCTCATCAGCTGTAGGGAGTACCAATTTTCCCACATGCAGTTCAAAGCTTTCTTTCAGGTATGTACTATGTACTTCAGTTATGATGGTTGCCCCACCTTGGGCCAATTAAAGGCCAGCCCACTCACAGCTCACGTAAGCCCTTGATCAAAGGCAGCCAGTCTGCGGTCTTGCATGGCTTTAAGAGACAAGCTTAGCTGATTGTATTCCCTCTGTATTAAATATACTCAAGAAAAAGCAGGGGAAGGGATCCTTGGGCAAGTGGAGTTGAACCAGAAGGATCACTATGTAGTGAAAAGTTAGAAAAACAGGGGCCCCGTGCAAGCAGGGGGAGAAAAGCAGCAGGAGCAAGCAGAAGTTGGGAATTAAGGATTGGTGCAAGACAAGAAAGTCTCTAGAGAGATGGGTGTTTGTAAAACTCCAAATTCCTGCTCCTTGGGAGTTATACAAGATATTGCCAAAAAAACACATGGTGAATAAAGTTAAAAGAAAAGCTGATTGCAGTGCAAAAATAATTTGAAATACATTAATGCTTCTTTCCAGAACATTAATTTTCTACAAACTCTTTGCAAACCCTTCAAATACTTACTGGCTTTAGAATCTTCTGGCAGCTCTCTGCCCTTCCTGAGTCCTAGGCACACAGCATGTCCTGGCAGGAGAACCTTTATCCAATTGAGGTTCTCTTGAGGTAGTACTCAGTTGTTACTTTTGAAATCTGAAAGGGCTTTACTGTAATAGAAATTTGAAGTCTATGGTTCTATGGCATTTAACAGGGTAGTGCAGTATACACCATGTACCAAGTGAAAGAACAATAAGGTATATTAACTTGAATCAAGAGTTTTGAAACACTTGATTGCCAACAAGTTAGCTAAATCAACAACTAGCTAAAACTCAAATCCAAACAGGTGACAGACTCTTCAACTTTTGTTTATGTGAACATGGGCAAGATCCCAGCACTCCAGACTTCCAGAGTAAGGTCGGGAGTGTAATTGCTTCTCAGGCCAAAGGGACATGACACACCTGTCTGAGTCAGCCACCAGAGGGAGTATAAACAAATGCACAAATAGGATAGGGGTTGCCCTTCCGTCTCACATTTCTCCTGGGTGATAGAATTTCCACCAATATGTTCTTTCATCTGCAGTTCATTCCAGGCAGCCTGCACTTGACTGGGGACAAGGGGGGACAAGGGTGGATCCCAGAAAGGGGAGCACTTGTCACGAACTGGAAGTGTCTAACGTCAAATCTATGGCCTCTTTGCCATGTCACAGCATGTATTGCTCAGGTAGGTGAAGGGCTCTTGGTGCATAACATCGGGGCAGTGAAGAGCTAAAGAATACATTGCGTTCTTAAAGGTTGTTTCCAAATTGCCCAGTGCCCAGAATACCTTATCCCACAGAAACAAGAACAGTAAATAAGGAGTCTTTGGTATTGCAGGCCAACCCTTCAATGATTCTTAATGCTTGCTCAAATTGGGCCACAGAGCCAACATTGTTAACTCTCTGGAGAACTAAATGGTATTTAAAATACTGCTTTGTGTGCTGTTAGGTACTACTGTTTAAGGACCAACAACATCTCCTCCATATAGCATTTGTTGATAACCCCTGTCTTCGCTGAAATTGAGCGTATTCTCCTTTGTACCTACTCGCTACCATGCACACCCACTCAGGACCGTCTACATCTTTCTGTCATAACATCTACAGCTATTACATGAAACTTATTTTCATGTATGTTTCTCTCAACTCTTCTGCAAACTCAAGACCTTCTTGCAAGTGGAATGGGTGTTATTGTCTTCATTACCCTGGTGCCAGACACAGAGCACTCAGTTGAGATGCATTGATTCAAAGGGGACAATGGTGCAATTCTTCCAAAATGCGTCTCACCTCTATCTTTCTGAGTCCCTTTTCCAGCAGCTTCTCCTTCCTTCTATAAGGAAAGCCTGAGTCTAGTGGCTTGGCCTTCAGATGGAGAGTAAGAAGACTTCAACTATTTTTTAATGACAGAGAGGATCTTTTCTGACCTGTGGAAATGGTGAGAGTTGGGGAACAGAAAACTTGACAGCTTGTCTGTCAATTGATTCATTGGATCAAACTAGCAATGAAGGAGTAAGCAGTGGTCTTAGCTCAATAGACACGTAGTTCTGGGTCCTCACCTTGGCTCCATCAAATGGAAGTTCAAGATTCTGGAAAAAAAAGCAGAACAAACTATATGTGCTCATTGAAGGAAATAATAATTTGAAAATACAAAGATCTTGAGTATTTGGGTTTGGAATTCATAAAATAACCATTGGAGTCTTGGGTGTTGGACTTAGATCTACCACGCAGCCATTCTGAGCCACACAACCTCTCTTTTTGGTGAAGTGGCTGATTGATCCTATTCACTGACTTCAGGGCAAGAGATTTGCAATAGGCCACCTTCCCATTTCTTTGGAATCCTTTGTTATCGTATGGAATTTTAGAGTGAGAAGGGTTCTTAAAAAGCATAAAGCCTGTTGGTTTCTCATAAAACAAGTGTTCTGGATATATTCCTAGGAGTGCTATTGCTGGATCATACAGTATGTTGATTTTGAGTTGTTTGAATGTTCTCCATACTGATTTCCGTAGCGGCTATACCAGCCTGCAGCCCCACCAGCAGTGGAGTAGGGTTCCATTTTCCCCGCAACCTCGCCAACAAGTGTTGTTGGTGCTTTTATTCATGTGGGCCAGTCTTACTGGCGTTAGGTGGTACCTCATTGGTGTTTTAATTTGGATTTCCCTTATTGCCAGGGAACTTGAGCATTTTTTCATATGTTTATTTGCCATTTGGGTTTGTTCCTTTGTGAAGTGTCTGCCCATTTCCCGTGCCCATTTCTTGAGTGGCTTGTTTGTTTTGACATTTTGGTTGTTTTGTAGCTCTTTGTATATTCTGGAGATTAACTTGTTTTATGAGAAACCAACATGCACTCCTATGTTCATAGCAGCATAATTAGTAATTGCAAAAACATGGAAGCAGCCAAAATGCCCATCAGCAGAGGATTGGATAAGAAAGCTATGGTTCATCTACTCCATGGAATACTACTCAGCTATTAAAAAAACCAAAATGCAGTTCTTTGTGGCCAAATGGGCCCAACTGGAAACCATAATGCTAAGGGAAATGAGCCAATCCCAAAAGGTTAAATACCACATGTTTGCCTTAATTTAAGATGATATGATGTTATGTATAACATGTTATGTTATGAATGTTATATGTTGTGTATAAACTAAAATTGAAGTGTAGGTGAGGTGGTCACAGAAGGTGGCTGGGAACTCGCATTTACTTTTAACATGTTGGTTACTCATTACTATGTCAATTAATTCCATAGTGATGTAAATTTTTGCTGATGGTATGTTGGAGCTTTTAATTGACTGGGATGATACTCTGCTGGCTCTGTCTTCAGACCAGAGAGGGTATACCTAAGAAGCCACTGAACTTGACTGGACAATAAGATGCTGGACTCTATGTTTGGTACATGCTTGCAATGGGGGAATCTCAACTGAACTTGAGCTGTGTTCATGCAACAAGGTGGAGGAATCCACCATGGTGGGAGGGTTTGGGGAGTGGTGGGGAGAACCCAAGTACCTATGAAACTGTGTCACATAATACAATGTAATTAATGAAGTAAAAATAATAAATAATTTCAAAAAAAAAAGAAATAGAATACATCAAAAAAAAGAGATGATATGATGTTATGTATAACATGTTATGTTATGAATGTTATATGTTGTGTATAAACTAAAATTGAAATGTAAGTGAGGTGGTCACAGAAGGTGGCTGGGAACTCGCATTTACTTTTATCATATTGGCTACTCATTACTATGTCAATTAATTCCATAATGATGTAAATTTTTGCTGATGGTATGTTGGAGCTTTCAATTGACTGGGATGATACTCTGCTGGCTCTGTCTTCAAACCAGAGAGGGTATACCTAAGAAGCCACTGAACTTGACTGGACAATAAGATGCTGGACTCTATGTTTGGTACATGCTTGCAATGGGCGAATCTCAACTGAACTTGAGCTGTGGTTATGCAACAAGGTGGAGGAATCCACCATGGTGGGAGGGTTTGGGGAGTGGTGGGGAGAACCCAAGTACCTATGAAACTGTGTCACATAATACAATGTAATTAATGAATTAAAAAAAAGAGAAAAAAAAAGCATATACCCAAGCTTTTTCATTTTACAGCTGTAAAACCTAGGAGGATCCAGGAAGTAAAGGCATGTGTTCAAGGTCACCAAGCTAATCAGGAGTTGTATGAAAAGTGGAAGTGGGGTCATCAGACTTGTGGCTTGGCACAATTCTGTCTTGTCTCCATGTTCCCTGAACAGACATCCACAGAGGGGACTGGGGGTGCACCACAAGTTAGAAGGAAGTAATTTGGAATTTTAAAATTAGCTGTGGATAAGTTACACATGGGTAATCAGGGACCGAGTGCAGCCTGGGCTCTTGCTGAGCTTTAAGTCAATATTATAAGCCTGAATATTTATGGGTATTTTGGTTTGTTTCCAAAAATGGATGAAAGCACCATCCTTTTTCCTGTCACATAAATGGAAAACACCAGCAAGATAGGATTTATGGCGGCTTCCCTGCATTTGTGTGTCTTGATGTTGATGCAGGTGGACTGCAACCTGACTGCAGACAGAAGGGAGAGAGTGCTGCTAGTTTCTTGGTTTTAAGGAGTGAAGGGTTGATTAGAGAATTCAGGTTTCTCAGAGCAGAAGATGCTGTTGGGCTGAATGATTAGCTAGACAATTTGAAAAGCACTATGGGGCAGTTTTTAAAGAATGACCTTGAATTCTCCGGAGGACAATGCTAACTTTAGGTGTTCTTTTGTGCTTGGCACTCACCTCCTTGCCCCAGTTATGACACTCCATTGCTATGAGAAATTTGATCTTTTTCTTGACTCTCCACTGCAAGTAGAGTTGCAGGACACTTTTCAAATTAATTAAAATCTAATTAAATTGTATTTTTCCTTTGATAACTTTACAGTGCCCTTGAGATCATCTGGAAAGATAAAAGCAAGGGGCTTGAGAGTGGAATTCTGAGATCATGGCCTTTCTCTGTAATTTACTGGCCATGTGCACACCTTGATAAGTCGCATCTGTAGAACAGGAATCTCATGTACCCCACAGAATTGATGTTCAGGTTAAATGAAGGACACATATGAAGTGCTTTATAAACTGTAAAGTGCAGGGTCCTGGCACTTACTCCCCATAGCCATTATTTTTTTTAAATTTATTTTATTTTTATTGGAAAGGCGGATATACAGAGAGGAAGATCTTCCCTCCGATGATTCACTCCCCAAGCGGTTGCAATGGCTGGACTGAACCACTCCGGAGCCAGTAGCCAATTCTGGGCCTCCCACACGGGTGCAGGGTCCCAAAGCTTTGAGCCATCCTCAACTGCTTTCCCAGGCCACAGGCAGGGAGCTGGGTGGGAAGTGGGGCTGCTGGGATTAGAACCAGCGCCCATATGGGATCTCAGCGCATGCAAGGTGAGGACCTTAACCACTACACCATCGTGTCGGGCCCTCCCATAGCCATTATTAAATACCACTGGGTCTTGGGCCGTTGTATAGCTTGGAATGGGAAGTATATAACTCTTCTTTTCAGTAGGCCTAATTTTAAAATGTCACAAATGTGGTTGGGATTGAGCAATCATCTTCTTGGGTCTTCATTACAAGTAATGTTCATGAGTATGTGTGATGAGTCAGGCATTGCACTACACAAGGTTCCCCATGTCATTGAATTCTTACAGTAACTTGGAAGACAGAGTTATTATTATTCTCATTCTACTGAGGAGCAAAATGAACCATAGCTATGCAGTTAAGAAGTATCAGATCCTAGAAGTGAAACCCATGGGTCGTGCTCCAGAACTGCGTCAACTACCTTGGTGATGCTATTCTTCAAAGATAGCCATAACAGAAGCTCCTGAATCCCAGTCACTCCCTCATCAACTGAGTAAGATAATGCCATGTGGCTCCTGGCCTGGGTCAAGAGGAACCATGTGACTTCTGTTCAGCTCTCTTAGGAAACTTATTCTCAGGACTCTGTCTTTGGGGCTGCCCCTTCTTAAAACCTAGTGTTGAGACTATGAAAACCTCAAGTCACATGTAGGGGTTTAATGCGGGCTCCCTGTCAATGGTTCTACCTGAACTTCACCTTCATGTCACCCTAGCCCTGGTACTAGCTACATAGTGAGGAAGTATGCAGACGGGCTTGGTCTCCTGCCATTCAGGCCTTCCCTTAAAAGGCCTTGGTCACTGGAGAGCAGAGATGAGACGTTTTTAAAACTTTAATTCATTTTAGTTCCTCACTCATGGCCTCCATGAACATCTAAACCGGGAGTGGCTGTGTCTTTCTAAGTTTCAGGTGGTTTGTTTTACAGCAACAGAAACCTGGAACAACCACTGTTATTCCCAATTCCTTCAGAGACTCTCCCTCCTGACCAATCAGATTCTCTGCTGTGATGTCCTGGATGGACAGAAAAACCTAGCTATTCAGTTTCCGATTCTCCTTATGAGAGGGGGCAGTATGGAAAATTTCAACTGCATTCATCCCTGTTGACCTAATTCCTGACTAATGCCCAGCCCTCCAATGCAGCAGTGGGTTAATCTGCTGTGCACCTGTCTTTCTAAAGGTTCTTGGTGCCAGCCAGGTACATGGAGTTTCTGATTTTCCACTGGACAGACTCTGGACAAATTTCTGGATGGTATGCTGCTCAGACCATCACAGAGGTTGCTCTTGCTCTACTTGGCACTGCTGCAGTCAGAGCAATCTCAAAGGATTCATGCACTGGTAGTACCAGGGATAGGACTGATACTGTAACAGTCCAGATGCTTCCCATTCTGCTTGATTTTGTAACATCTCAAAGCTAGACCCCCTGAGCTTCTCACATCTGGACACCAACACCTGGCTGAGACACCTGACAGCAGGACTCTCTGTTGAGCCATTTCAAATTCAGAGAGGCATTTCTTCACTGATAAGAGTTGGGGACTGGTGGGAAAGAACAGGCCATATTCTGTTTCATGGTCTGGGTACTGCTTATTCTCTGTGTTCACTCTCTGGGGAATCTTTGAGCTGTGTACTTAGGACCTGCACACTTTTCTTGAGCGTATGTTGCGTATCAACAAAAGAAAAAAACACAAGGCCAGTAATATAGTTGTGGGGATGAAAACCAAAATAAACAACTGAGAAGTAGGTGGAATGGGGACACTCGACAGTAAGCACCTTCAGAAAAGAGGCCATAGTTTTTGTATTTGGGCCACCATTACCAACAAATAGCCTGACATACAGAATGTATACAGTGAATACACATTGGATCACTTCCTTTAGCCTCCCCTTCTGCTTCTTACCTCCAACAGATAGGAAAAGCTTTTCCAGATGCTCTTGGTCAACTATTACCACTACTGTAACAGATCTACACTTTGTTATAGCCACTCCCTGCCATTGTTCATAATCTGAGATAATGTGGAATAGTTAAGGCAAGGATCAATGAGGTCTCTGAAATTCCAAAGGGCACTTTAAATCTTTGCCTGATTCCCCAGTAAACTCTTTACAGAGCTCTGATGAAACACCAGCTTATAGTGGCTCAGTGCCCTCCTTTGGCATTGCTACAGCATCTGTATGGGATGGCAACTCCTCATTTTGTAAAAGGTTAACTGGGTCTCAGGGAGTGAAGGAAATTCCCTAAAGACACAGACAGTAAGTGACAGAGCTTACGTTTGACCAAGTGACCTGGCTCTAAAATCCATCAGTTTTACACTGTAAAAGTTATATTTTTACGTTAAAAAACAAACAAACAAAAAATATACACTCAGGAATCATACCAAAATTATTTTTTAAAGATTTGTTTTATTTATTTGAAAGGGGGAGGGGAATGGAGTTGTTTTTATCAGCTGGTTCACTAACCAGGTGAGTGCAACAACCAGGGCTGGGTCAGGCTCAATCCAGGAGCCCAGAAAGTCACCCTGATCTCCCACATGGGTGGAAAGAATCCAAGCTCTTGGGCCATCTTTCCCTGCTTTTTCAGGAGTGCCAGCAAGGAGCTGGATCAGAAGTGGAGAGGTTAGACTTAAACTACCTCTTGAATATATGATGCCAACTTTGTAGGCAGCTACGTAAGAAGTAATATATTCTACGACTTAACATGAACCAGCAGCAGAGCTGGTGGCACTTACTCTCAGCAGTTGGAGGTGACGATGGAGAGAGGGTAGAGGTGGGGTGTGGTGGTTTGCTGGGCCTCCCGAGCCTAGCAAATGAATGTGCCTCGGATCAAGAAAAACAAAGCCATACTCAAGGCAGAAAGATCCCTTGCTATTCCCCCACCCCCTCAGGATCTGAACAGATAATCAGAGCGTGCAGACATTCAGCAGTAATCAATTAGTACCTACTTTAGATTAAATTGAGAATATGTAAATCGGGCACCTCATCAAGGCTGCACACAGCCAGTGATTTGAGACACAGGCACCCCAATGACATGCTGCAAACATACCGATTCTCTGTGACACAGAAGGGCAGGTAAATCTCATCCCATCACTGAGAAATTTCTTAGACTGGGAAATCTGCTATTTTTCTTAATGTGTGCATGTGCGTGCGTGCACACACACACACACACACACACACACACAATTTCCTCATCTGCTCTTTTTCATCTTTCCAGAGAATTGCTTCTAGCACCAGGAAGAATTCTCAAGGCAAAAATCCAGTGTGAGGATCAGCAGCCGAGCTGCATCCAGAAAGCCTTGTCACCTGAACAGTCCAGAAATTAAGCCGGGCGTTGGTGTTGGGTGACAGTTTTTATTTTTGACAGCAGGATAAACAAAATCAGTGGCTAAATATGACTTGGGCTTCCTGGGTTTCTCTTCAAATCTCTCAAATGGAAATGAGAGAAGAGGACAGGGAGCAGGTTTCAGGTGGCGTTTCTGAGGGCAGGCTGACCTGTGACCGGAGAACACACATGCACCAAGGCCCAATGCAATGGACACACTAGGCTAGGGATAAACAGTCTCAGAAGGCCAAATCCAGGCAAGGGAAGGCCTGGCTCAACAAAGACACCCGTGCCTGGGTGCAGAAGGTCCTGAGAACACAGAGGAGAAGGCTCCAACTTTCTGAGTTGGGGGGTGGTGGGGGGAGATGCGCAAAGGAAAACCACAGCAGCAGGTGTGTTGGTCCACATAGTAGTACTTAAAACTTTGCTGACTGTTGAGACCTAGACTCACCTTCATCACAGTTTTCTGAAACGTAAGGGTTGAGAAAGATGTTGGTGGCAACTGTAGAGTATGATGGTGAGCTTACAAAGGAGAAACTTTTTAGAGTGATTCAGGACCAGAGGGCTGGAGAAAACTGTCCAAAGTAACCCATGAGGTTTGACTGAGTTCAAGGTTAAGGAGGGGTGTCTAGTGAGGAAGCTAAACTCATTATACCAGCTGAGCTTTATCTTCTTCTGAGGAATACTGAGGGCATATGTACATTGGTTAAAGGTGAATAGGGAAAACTGGCTTTTAGGATAATCCTGAGCTATTTCTCAACACGTGGGCCAGTTTTTAACAGTAAATAACTGACAAGGATGGTTTGGTTCTTCCCAGATGTAGAACACTGCACTAGATAAGAATGTAAAGTATAAATATGTATTTCATAAATATAGACTATTCTCTGGAGGATTTGTGTTCTAATTCGGAAGACAGACATGAGTTCAACAAATGATCAGAAAAGGGCAAAAAGGAAGTGAAAATGCAGACAGCTGAAATGGCAGGGAGTCGCTTGTTGGAGACTCCTCAGATCAGAGTTCCGAAAAAAAAGACAGGTTACCCTTGGAAGAAGAATCTGAATTAAGGAGAAGGAGCAAGGAGGAAGAGATTCCCATGACAGAATGGACAAGAAGGGAATACCAATGAGCCAAGCCACAGTCCACGCTGAGTGTGGTAGATTATAAATACGCTTACAGGAGCTGCTGCTGTAGCAAAGCCGATTAAAGTGCCTCTTGCGACATTGCCACGCCATATCCATGTGAGCCAGGTTTCAGTCCCAGCTGTTCTGTTTACAGTCCAGCTCCCTTCAATAGAAGATGATACAGCAAGTGATGGGGTCTCTAATACCACATGGGAGTCTAGGATGGAGTTTTGGGTTCCTGGATTAGGCCTGGTTCAGGCTTCCTCCCTATTTTGGCTATATGGGGAATAAATAAGCAGATCAGAGCTCTCTCTCTCTCTCTCCCTTCTCCCTCCTATTCCTTTCCCTCAGTCTCTCTGCCACTCTTTCAAATAAATGAATATTTAAAAAATATGTTTATGATTTTTTTCCTTCACTGTGCACCTGCTTCCTTATGATGTGACATTGTAGATCCTTCCATCAAAAGGCAGAATTTCCCTACCTCTCAAATATGGGTTGTCAAAGGGACATGTTAAAGTCAAAGGACACTAGTAAATGAGCCACAGGCAGACACTTCAAAAAGAGTTGCACACTGGGGCTTGTTCTCTTGCTATGCTTGAGCCATAAGACTGCATGTGAATGAGCTTGAATTATTAGGTAGGCTACATAGAGAACTGTGGTATCCAATCCAACAGTCTGCCAGTTATCAAACATATGGTGGAGATTGTTCTTGTCTAGCTAAGTGCAGATATGTGAGTGTGTTCAGCAGAGTCCAACCAAGCCATGTCAGAATGGCAGCAATGCACAATCACCCACAGAACTGACAGTTAAGTAAGATAGGTACTGCTTTATGTCACTAAGTTTTGTCACTAAAATCTGGCTTATTATGCAGCTAAAGCTAACTGGTACGTTGGCTGAGTAACCAACTTTGTGCATAGTAATTATATTGTTCCTAAAAAGGCTTTGAATTGGACAGTCAAGGTGAGTGGGTATTCTGAAAATCACAAAGAACAAGAGACACTCAAGAACCTGAGAGATGCTTTGGCAGAGTAATACATTATTGTAACAAATAAAAGAAATAGTTGATTGCAAGGGTAGGGCTGTGAGTGGAGAAATCCCACATGGAGGTGATTAATACATGAAAAAGAGAGTATGCAAAAAAATTAGGAGAATGTAAGAGGAAATACTAGTAAGACATTAAGGGTAGATAAGTTATAGAGTAGAAAATGATGGTCTTAAAGTTGATCCTTTGGAACTTGGAAAAACAACAGATATTGAAAGGTGTCTTAAAGAAAGATATTGAAAGGAAAGCTGGGAAGGCCTAGAGAATTCAGACGATTCAGTCAAAAACTTCATGGTGGGAAAATTGAAAAATTTACAAACTCAAAGGAGGGATATTTTCGAAGAGTTAGGGTACCCTGCAGAAAGGAAAAACTGACAACACAAGCATTATAGAAAGGGCAAGAAAAAGGCAAAGTCTAGAGAGTCCAGCAGCAAGATGTTATGAATCTTCACTGCAGCTTACCATTCTAGAATCTCCTTGCTCTATACTCAGTTCGACTTCTCGAGAGGCAGAGAATCTGGCAGGCAGTAGCCCGCTCTGTGGATACACTTTTAGGTCACCTGTTCCTGGACTCTGATCTGGTCAGCTATAGAAGGGAATGAGAATGATCAACTCACAGGGTAAACTCTCTCAGTTGCGAAGTGCCCAGGAGGGGGAAAGAGAAAATAATGAGCACCTCCACAAAACAGGCAGATTTGAAAGTGAAAGTAGCAGCTCCAAAAATTCTAGTGCAAGTTTCAAATACAGGACTAAAGTTAAGTGTTAGTTTTCAGATACGAGCTACATTTATCTCACTAGCAAATCAGCAATTGTCTTCAAAGAATAGCACAGGACAAGACCCCACCCTCATTCCCAAGGCAGAGGTTTGGAGTCATGGGCAATGTCTGTAGATGTGAAAGAAGAAAGGGAAATGACTAAAAGAGAAAGGACAGAGAAAAACAGCTTCAGAGCCAAGTGCGACGCCAGAGCAAGGGGGCCTGGTTAACTGTGTCTGATGAAATGTGAATCGCGGAGACTACAATCATGCTAAGGTGATCGCTGGTCTCTTGCCAAAGTGGAAAATAGAGAATGAGGGTTCAACTCCTTCTCCCAAAAGGAGGCACAAAGCAACTTGATGGGAGCAGTTTACCAGGAAATTCTATGCAAAATGCAAATGGGCTGATTTTCTTGCAGAACGTAAGGATTGAGGATAGAAAGAACCAGAGGCATCTTCAGTTGTCCCCACATCAGCCTTGGGAATATCTTCCTTTGAGAACAATGGTGTGTCCCAACTGACCCTGTACAGAACCATCTGCTTCCCGGAGAGTACCCATGGGGCACCTTCCCAGTATTCGTCATGTGACAGCCAAAAGACCAGCTGAGACATGCATGATTTGTAGCTTCCAACTTCCTGTAAAACAGTCAGTCAAGTGGTTGGGCAGCAGCAGAGACAGTGGACAAGCCCTTCTTGCTCACAGGGATGCCTCTGGGGCTTCTTTCACTGCAGTTAATTTCCAGGACATGGCGCCACTAAATATTAGCATGTCCCCTCGTGTTAATGGCAAATGGCAAGAGGCTCTCATAATTTAGATATTTTTATGGCTGTTCTGTGGAAGCTAATTTTGTCTAACAAAACCCCATTAAGTTTTAGTTCTATCCTTTTCCCTTCCTCCAACTCCCAGAACTGGGACTTATATGTTAATTGCAGCCAGTCTATGCTAATTAGGTTTCATTTCTGTTTCTTAAAGAGACAGATGCCACCAGGTCCTGCCCCAGTCATCACTCTTTCCCACCTCTATAGCCTGCTTTTTCAGAGGTTAAACTCTAGACTGGATGAAGAATTCACTTAATGTTTCCATTTGAAGTTGGAAAGTAGAGGGATTAGGTGTTCCCATATTCCACACAACTTCCTTTGAAGAAAAAAAATGCTTCATTTCTCTGAAATTTATTGTAATTGAGAAACAAATCAAAATACTATTAGATTCTTTAACTACACCCAAACTCAACAAAATGCCCCTAAGGCCTATTATCACCACTGCTTTTGAACAAAAGACCCTCAATCCTGGGTTTCCATCTGTCCTATGCTCAGTTGGGATTCACGACTCCAGGCTTAGTAGGGATTTATAGGAGAAAAACTGCCCAAGCAAAAGAGCAACTTCCTATATTAATTCTTGGTTCTGTTCATTGAATGAGTGCCTCTAAGAGCCCACTAGGTATTGAGGAGGATACAAAGATAGGTAAGACAAATACTTTACTAATAAAATGTCTCCAGTCTATCAGGAAGATAAAACAGTATAGAATAAAACAAGTTACCTACTATTTATGAGGCACTGCTGTGATAGGGTTCCCATACATTTATGTGTTTTAATCATAGCAGCAATAATATGGGGTTTATATTCATAGACCCATGATACAAATGGGAAAACTGAGGCTCAGAAAGGGCTAATGCAGCCATTACAATGTCACAAATAAGGCTTTGCTACCAATCCTCATAAAACTCAGTGGCATACCATAACTCCTCCACTGAAAAAAATCAAAGCTGGTCTTATGAGTCTGCTGGTGCAACTCTGCTTTAAGATACAGGGTACCTTGGCTTGGCTGTACGGGTTGAATTGAAGTCTGTTCTACCTGTATTACCCTCTTTGGGACCATTGACTAACCAGGGTTGTGTCCTCCTCCTGCTGAGGGTAGAAGCATAGAGGAACAACTAGAGACACATGATGCCAGTTGAGGTCTTAAAAGACCTATGCTCAAAGTTCACACTGTCACTGTCACCCACATTCTATTAACAAATCCAAGTCACATATCCAAGACCAACACATCCATAAACAGGGAAATAGTCTGCATCTAATCAGATTGGGAAAAGGCCACACAGAAAAGGCTATGGATACATAATTCTAATAAGAAGAGGGCATGAAAAATGAAAAACAGGCATCTACCACATATCAAAATTGGTAGCAATGGGAATGAAATTTAGGATCATCAGGTTCTAAAGTCCAGCCTTTTAATTATTATGCTAAATATAAACAACTAACGGTAATAAAATAAGCTAGTAGGATAGGCATTGTAGTATAGCAGGTAAACCACCTTTTGGTATCACCATATCCTATAAAGGAGTACTATATTCCATGTAAGAGTGTTATAGCTCATTTAACCAGTTTTTGATCTGGCCTCCTGCTAATGTGTTTATGAGGATAGTAGAGGATGGCTCAAGTACTTGGGTCCCTGCTAAGTATGTGGGAGACCCAAATAGAATTTGGGGCTCCTGGATTTGATTTGGTCTAGCCTTAACCGTTGTGGCCATTTGGAAGAGTGAATCAGCATATAGAAGATTTCTCTCTCTCTCATTTTCAAACAAATAAAGACTTCAAAAAGCTCAGATAGTGGCAAATTTAGATTGGAGGATTGCATCTAGCTTCACAGAGTAGATACTTGGGCATGAAGATGAAGAGGGGTTGTGAGAGGGACAGATGATATTTAAGATGTGGCTGCTGGAGGAGGTTGTATGAGGATGGATGGAAGGACATGATGTAGTCATGAGACCAGAGCATTGGGTTGTGATGGAGAGGAAGGAGTGGTGAGAGCTGAAGTTATGATGATAGGATGAGATCAGGGTGGAGTTTTGCAGCTGTTTGTTGAATGATAAAATCTGGAATCCTTTGGACCAGTGTAACTCTAACATTACTGAACATAGAAAATAGCCTAGGGTTCTTGTTAGAATTCAAGAGTCTGACCTGATGAAAATTGGCCAGGCAGGGATGGGGACACTAAGAGGCTGCTTTTCTACTGGAATCTCCAGTGATGTTGGTGCTGTTCTTCCACACTGTGAATATAACAGTGATCAAACAGTCTGCTAGCCATTAGGGTCAGGGATTATGTTTCTCTCTGCTCCCACACAGTGCTTAGCAAGTTGGCTTACACCTAGCAGACCCAGCATAGAGACTGGATGTTATTGCTACTCATGCTTTCTCTTTAATTTTATCAGCCTCTTTGCCCTCTCTTCAAGACTCACCTCTCAGCAATAAAAAGCCAAGGTTTTCCAGGCCCTAGTTCCACTGGCTACCTGTATGCCCAAACTCTAGCTTGCTTTCTCCTTAGCAAGGGAGAAAAACAAAGCATTAAAAAACTCTTCTATTACTGAAGATCTATGCAAATTCATTAGAGTTTTGGGGAAGCCATCAGAAGTTGATTGTGCTTGAAGGGGTTGCTCATCTCCTCCCATTTCCTAATTTGATTTCACGGCTCTTCAATGAAGTCAGAATTACAGCAACATTAAAGATGGGAAGAAGGAGAAAAAAATTCCACTATGAATCCAGTTCCTGAAATTTTCAAGGTGCCTTTTCTCAGTTGATTCATGGAATCATCCACTAGTCTATGGTGAAGGTGACCCCAAGAGAGGTGCATGGGTTGAAAATTCGTGACTTTCCTAATTAACTCACAGAGTAGGAAGAACATAGGTTCCAGGGAATTCTCACACTTTCGGGTAATGGACTCCAGAGGAAAGAGGGAAAGGGAATCCCACTTCGGTTAGCGTTCACCTCAGGAGGGCAAGGTAAGGTCCAACAGGGCCTCATGCATCAGGATGTCCTGACTCAACTGCTCATCCCTCAGCTTAGAGATATCCTGGAGTTTAAAAGCACCCTTGAATTTAAAAGCCGCAGATTCAATCCTCTGAGTTCAGGTGATGTTCAGGTGTGTATGGCAGATGTCGTTGCCCATTGCCATTCAGTCCTCATCCCTTAGTATTCACACTGGCATTCTGCAGGCACTTACACTGAACCCCTGCCAGACTCTGCTGCAGGGCTTTCATTCTGGTCATGAGAACTAGTTCAGGCCTCAAGCAAGAGGAGCTTGGGTGTACCAGGGACTTCACATCCCAGGAAGCAGTGTGCAATCAGTAAGACCACCAGACGAAGATGGCATGTTTTCCCACTTGGGTCGGGTGACCTTCTGGGACACATTCCATACTGTCTTTTCAAAGATGCCCCCCATAGCTGAGCTCCAGTTGCCAAAGACAGTGCCTCAAACTTCCCCACTCTAGGATGCCAAGGGTTTATGAACGCAGTAATGACAGTGGCTGTCAGACTAGAAGGTAGAGAGGCACTCAGAAATCCTTTGGGCAGGAGATGGGATGGAAATATGGGGTGTGCTGGAAGATCATGGAAACTAGGTGCAGCACAGGTCACAGATGGCCAGATGGAAAGGTGTCAGCTCATTTACCATTATAGTTGTGCATGGAGCTTATCCTATTCTTGGGTTTTCATTGCAAAATGGAAAAAAATAATGGGTTTCCCTGAGATACGGGGTTGGAGGCTTGCCTTGCCTCCTCCTGAGTGTATAGCCTAGAACAAGTCATTTTCTCTTTGTAAGTTGTGCTCTTCTTGGATGTAACTGGAGTTAATAATAACCCCCACTGAACCAAGCTGCGTTGACACTTGGGGTAAAACATAGCCCTCTAACTCTACAGGACTGGGACTAAAATATTAGCTTTTTCTTTGACATGCTGGGTGATCTTGTGTCAGTTGCCTAACATCTCTGGGACTGTTTCAGAGAAATAAAATTAATGTGAAACTGCCTGTGTTTGACTCTTCCATCTCAGCAACACCATGTGACTCAACCTCAAACCACAGGCTTCACAGGAGGATGTAAAATATCACATCTACAGCATCAAGGCTCTGACTGGCACACAGGAGGTGCCCCCTGCACCATAACAGTTGCTAGGATTGTCACTGAGACCCCATCTTAGGTGATTGCGCCATAAAATGACAAAAACTTGGCTTAGATTTGAAGTAAATAACCATAAAGCATCCCATTGCCCAAGGACCCTGTGTATCTGTCTGACCCCCGACCACGATTAAAGCCAAGTGACAATCACTGGACAATCTGATACAGAGCAGAATTTTCTGTTTGTTTTCCCAAATGTCATACTGAAACCACTGTGAAGGGAAGAAGAAGAGAGGACTTATGCTTGCGTCTTTTCTGAGACTCAGGTTTAAAAAATAAAGGAGGGCCCAGCAAAATTAACTTCATCATTTTAAGAAACAGCCATTGAAACAGCCGTTGCAAATATATTCATTATTCTACAACGCCATGCGCTGTGCACCAGTGCGCGCGGCATCTGTCTGCTCACTAATTCTCCCGTTATTATTACCCATTGAAAGGGCAGGCGGGAGAGAATCCTAGGCAAGCTCCCTCGGCAGAGGTTGGCAGGTTTCGTGGAGCACTCAAGACTCCCCCACACGTGCTCCTTGAGCATTTGGCTTGCTAATCTTGTTGACGTGACAGAAAAAAAAAATCGAAAATAGCTAATGGCCTTAATTTTCTTATACCTGACAGCTACCCAATTCATCCCACCCCAAGCAGTTACTCATTTGATTACCCCTCCTTCTCTCTCGCTCGCTTACTTGCTCTCTCTCTCTCACACACACACACACCCCACTCTTCCAAATCTGACAGTCACAGCCGTGTGCTTGTGCACACGTGTACGTGTGAGTGTACGTAACGGGGCTTAATTTTATTTCATTGCCTTTCAAAAAGGTCATACGTTGCACTCAGATGGCAAACAGGGAGGGACAAACAGAATGGGTTTCTGTGCCAACTGGGCATTATCAGGGTGACATGTGGGCTAGCTCACTGGAGGTGACCACGAATGGAGAAATCAGCAGGCTAGGCCTTCCAGGCAATCTGGTATGGGTCTGCTGTGTGGGCTGCAGGGCCTAGTGGCGACTGCTGCCCTTGCAAGCATCCCCTAGGGAGTCTGAAACCTGGGCAGTGCAGGAGTATCTCAGAATGTCACTGGTGGTGCCCATGATCCAAGCTCACGGGCAGCCAAAGGGGAGGGAGGTGGTGAAAGACATCAAGAATTTGTAGCTTTTTCCCCCTCCCTCTTTCCTGCTTCCTGGTGCACGTGTTAACCCTTAAAATCTGGAGCCAAGGCTGTGTTTGAGCCCATGGAAAATACAGGGGCAGTAGTGGCTCCAGTGGCACAACACAAAATTGAACACGTGTGTGTGTGTGTGTGTGTGTGTGTGTGTGTGTGTAGTGTGGGCGGGCGCAGGATGGTTCTGCATTTTAAAGCGACGGATTAATGACTAAATGGCTATTCTCTGCTTTAAAGGGCCAGCTGTTCAGCAGTTTGTATCACAAGATTTATCTCAGAGTGATTTTGAAAAATCACCCTTCCCTTCCTCCCCGCCCCAGCTGTAGGACTGTGGTTGGGAACGAATAGAAATAGTAACTGTGTGGAGAGAAACACTCGAATGGGCAACGGACACCCTCCTTGTCCAGTGGAGGCCTGGCTAGTGCCTCCTTGCCAAGGGGTCTTCTCAACGTCTGCAACTTCCTGGATAGCCTGGACAATGGGTCTCAGGGAGTCACTCACCTCTGTGTGTGTTGGCGCCACCCTGCTCTGCTCCTGTTTCTCCAGACTTGGAGCACTCCTGTAACTTCAGTGGCTTCTGCTACAAAACCTTAGCCCATGCACCTGCCTTCAGTTCTGTTTGCTGTCTCCTTCTTCCTTTTCATGCCTGGAACCTTCTGCCTCCACCTCCCTTCCAGTTGGAATGCTTTCACTCTCTCCTTCTTGCGAGATAGCTAAGTCTATGTTTGCAAGAAACTGCGTCCCTCCAATAAGCTTTCCCTCACTCGCTGCCCTGAGCACGCAGGCTCTAAGCCCCAGGGCTCTCTGAGCAGACGGTGTGCACGTGCCCAGGTGCCTGTCGTTTTCCTTCTGTTCTCCTTCCTGTCTGCTGAACACACGGTTCATTCCTCCTTCTTTGATTTCCTGCTCTCTTTTACCTGCAGCCCTGACTCCAGCTTGGGAGTGGGGTGACCAGGGACCCTTGGCGATCGATGACTGCAGACTGAAGGGCAGCTGTACAACAACTGGAACACATCAAACCAAGGCCAAACGTCAACTACTTCTGGCAATTTCTCCTCCCCCTGGGCCTCCCGCCCAGTCTCCAGAAAGGTTAAAGGCTCAGGTCATAAAAACATGCAAACTCTTAGGTCCACAAATCATCCTTGTGAGCCAGAGGGAGACACCCAATAGTGCTGACATCCTCTGGGACACACATTAGTCATCTGCATGGCCCACCTTTAGAAAGCATGAATTTTCACATGCCCCAGATGGTTCTGGGGATGATGACGAAATACATGGTCCGGGAAGCTGTAAGGGAGCGATGGGGCTACTCGGAAGTGCTACTAGCAGCTAACTCTCAAGGCTGACCAAAACGAGATGAGGGGAGGTTTCAGTTACCCAGACACCAAAAGACCTCAGCTCTCCACCAGTTATAGACACGAGATGGCTTCTATGAGCAGGTGCAGACTGAGCTGCCACCTGCACACATGTCCTAGTTGGGATTTGTCTTCCCGTGAAAAGCTGCTTCTCTTGAATAAAGACCTATATTCAACTAGAAACGTTGAAGTCACAGACACGTTGGACTGGACTCCTCAAGTTTGTGAACATTTTGATAAAGGGTTCTTTTGGATGATGAGACAAGCCATCCCAGACAGTGGAAGCCTGACTTTAAGTAAGAGATTGCGGCTCTTCATGCCTCAGTTTCCACATTTGTAAAATAAGGGAAATGCCGTCAATTACCTCATCAAGTTGATTCAAGGAATCGGTGAGATAGTCTAGGCAGAGCATTTGGAACAAAGGAAACACTGAAAAAGTTTAGTTGTTACTTGAAACAGGAGTTTGAAAACCAGTTGCTGATCTGTATTAAGTACGGGAAAGGGACAAGGTCAGATAAGGTTGGTAGCTCATCATGTCAAGAAAGAACTGATTTAACATGAAAATATTCTGAGAAAATTCTGTATTTCAATATTTGATCATATTGGACATCTATCTCCAAACTCCTTTGATTTTCACTATTTTAAAAAAAGCAAAATGGCAGGTAAGGTACTAATCCCTGACACTGTCCATTGATAAAGAAACAAAGGGATTAGATTGGCAATATATTGGTTTTTATATTTATTTTCCACTCTCTGATTTCCTTCTGTGGTACTACACTTCTTCTCCTCCTAGCCTTTGGTTTGTATGCAAAATAGAGTGGTGTGCTGCAGACAACGTCTAAGAGCTCTGATTGTGTTCTTTTCCCAACCAGATAACATCTAACTATCTATGTTAGTAGGAACTCTTGTTTGCACATGGCAGAACTCCAACACCAACTGACTCACATCAAGGAAAAGGAGGAAAACATTTATTGAGTCTCTTGCCTTTTAAACCAAAGGTTGACCTGGTTTGGGCACAGGACCATTGAGCATAGCTTGAAATCAGTCATGATGGGAATATTTACACCACTGAACTTGGCAAAAGTTACCGTTGAGCATCTTGTTTCCCTCACATCACAGCTGGTTGCAAAACATTCTCTAGCACATCCATAGGCTCATACCTCTTCTGCCATAGACACACAACCAAGAAAAGGCAAAAATAGCATCTTTAACTTCCTGGTCTCCGCGATAGCTTCAGTGATGGATATGTGTCCAAGAGCCGGATCTATGAGGTGTAATCTCAGCATGTCTGCTGGAGAAATTGGGAAGAAAATGTCCATGTCAGTGGAATTATTAAGATTCAAACTACTAGTGTCAATCTAGGGGAACTTTTCCCCTGAGAGAAGGAAAGCATAGGAAGCCAGATGAAGCCAACGCTTAAATCCTAAAGGAAAGGGATCTGATAAAGTTCCTCTTTTTTTTTTTTTTTGATAAAACTGCTGTAGTTTGGGCCTGTCATGTGTGAACAAGAGTCCTCGCTAGTGGAGATAGTGGATGCTACCCAGTGTTAAGATTTTATTAATTTGCGGTATAGTATAATGGTTAGATCCTCTTCCTATCCCACTACAAACATGGTTTTGTAATGTGATTTTCCAATTAAACCCTTCAAGAATCCCTGTTTCTCTTTTTCTTTCAGCCTGAGCTGCCCTGGTAATTTGATTTGACCCATAGAATGCAGCAGAAATGCTGCGGTGAGACTTCTGAGGCTAGGCCTCAAGAGATCTCAAAGCTTCCACCCATGTTGCCTTGGAACACTGAAAGTAAGACGATCCTCTTGGGATCACTGTCCAGGTGCAATGAAGAACTTCATGGGAATGGATGGCCTAGTGCCAAGCCAGCCCTCCCACGGAATCCAGCCGCTTAACAGTATGAGCAGGATCACCAACTCACAGAACTGGGAAAAATATTGAAGCTCTGCTTTATGCCTTTTGCTATTTGCATGTTTGTTACACAGGGAAAAGGTGTCCAATCCATTTTATTATCCAAACTCATTTCATTATCCCGCTCATGAGGGGATGAACCTTTATGTGTAGGAATAAAATTGGGGCTTTAGGACCAAAAGGTGAACTTGCATTGTGGTTCCTCCATGGAGTAGCTATCTGTGTCCTCTTGGTAAATTTATTTGATTTCTATGTGTTTTTGTTTTCCCATGGGTTATAGAATGAACTATGCACCATCAAAATTTATCTGTTTGTGTCCTAACCCCCAACATGACAGCATTTGGAGACAGAGTCTTTGAGAGTAACTAAATTTGGATGTGGTCAAGGAAGTGGGTCTTAGTGCCATTATAAAGAGAGACAGCAGGACTGGCATTGGGATGTGCCATGTTAAGTATCTGCCTGCTACGCTGGCATCCTATATGGAAGCTGACTCAAGCCCTGATTGCTGTACTTCTGATCCAGCTGCCTGCTAATGCACCTGAGAAAGCAATGAAAGATGGCCCAAGTGCTTGGGCCCCTGCATGCACACAGGAGTTCTGGAAGAAGCTCCCAGTTACTAGCTTCAGCTTGGCCTAGCTCTGGCCATTGAGGCCCAATGAGGAGTGAACCACAGGATCAAAGATCCTCCCTGTTTCTCCTCCTCTCCCTGTGAGTCTGTCTTTCAAATAAATAAAAAAATAAGCCTTAAAAAGTACAGCAAAGAGTTTGTTCTCTTTTCCAATCATGTGAGAACATAATGAGAAAGTGTCTATGTACAAGCCAAAACGATGACCCTCACCAGAACTTTACTGTGAGCATATCCTGATTCTGATGTTTACTACCCAAAACCACAAAGGAAAAAAATGACTGTTGTTTAAGCCACCCAGTTTATGCTATTTGGTTATGGGTGCCTAAGCAGACTGATACATCATCTATCAAAAGCAGAACATAATAGCACCTACCTCCCGGAGTAATCATGAGGAATAAGCAAACAGAAAACTTACATGTCCAGTACCCAATGTATAGCAAGAGTAAAGAAGTGTCAGTTGCCACAATTACTAATATTAGCACTCATCCTGTGAGAAGCAAATATAAATTCTGATGCCTGGGGATTCTAACTATTAGTAACTGCCCTGGGTTGAGCCAATGTTCTGGTCATAATAAGTTCCTTACTTATCCAACCATGTTTGTAAGGACTGAGGAGGGGAGCAGCCAATCATCTCATGGCATTTGAGATCAAAGATATCCCTAGGAAAAAGCACGAGATAGGAAGAGTGGCAGGAAGTAGTAGTAGTCTGTATTTATTGTGTATCAGGCATTAGACCAAGCATATTCCATGCATCATCTCATTTGAACTTCCTAACAATGCTTTGAAGATGGTTCTCTCGATGGCTACATTTTGTAGATGAGAAAACTGCAGCACAAGGAGATTTAGCTATTGGCCAAATTCACTCAGCTAGTGAAGGTGGAGCCAAGGATTTCAGCCCTCCAAGCTACTTCTACTCTCCTAACATGTCACTACATGGCTATAGCTCTAGAAGAATGGGACAGAGCTGACCAGCACCACTGAAGTTCTCTAAACTGGTTTTTCCTTTAGACCCAGGGGAAAGCTGGCAGGACTGACAGCAGCCCCTGTGTGATCACAGGAGATGGTTCCTCTGCTTGACACCAGCTCGCTAGTGTGGAGTTTCAACACCCTCAGCATATATTGGAGGTCTTATGTGGCAGCTGGCATCTTTGACAGGGCCAGCACTGCAACAGTGCCTTTGATTGGCACTGGGGTGAAAGGGACATTTCAGCTTAGGCAGAAATGGGAGGCTGAAGTGGGGTGGGAAGTAGCACCATAAGCCAGAGGCAGTGGGAGCTTGCCGAGCACAGCAAGAAGGCTCCGAAAGCATTTGGGAAGAATCCCATGGGCGCCTAGTTCCTAGAGTGGGAGGAGAGCCAGAGACACTCTGCTTTTTATGGCTCTGACTGTGATGCTATTCTTACTCCCAAGCAATGCAGATTGTAGAACATGTCAAAGGCAGCTATGAATCCAGGTGTTGGCTAATGCAGAGGCCAGGGAGAAGTCTATCCCAAGAAATGGTTTCCTCTCAATTGCCTTGCCTTCTGAAACCATGACCACATGATCCACTTTTCAAGGTTAAATCAGCATCTTTGGAACCCCTCTGGCAGTAACCTAACACATCACAATCCAGTTCATTGCTGTGATTATTTCTATTAATAACAATAACCACCATTTACACACTACTTGTGACTTGATGGGATCTTTGCCCTTTTAAAACTCCCCAGAAACTCCTGACACAGGCATTAGCCTGGTTCAGAGTAAGGACACATGCTCAGACAGACCCCACGATGTATTAAGCATCCTACCAAGTGTGAGAAGGAGAAATGCCACTTTTCTTTACCTTCCAAAAAGTTCTTGCCCTGTCTGCCTGCTGGCACCAATTTCTGATTCATGGAGAAAAGAGACATAAAGTATTGCAAAGATGGCCACATGTTCTTTGGTATTTTTCCTATTGAGAGGTGGAATCTAATTCTAAATGCGAACTAAGCTTAGTGCCTATTTACAACCAAGAGACTGTGGTGGAAGTGACACCAGGTGACATCGGAGGCTACATCAGAAGTCTTTCAGCCATTGTGTGCCTCTCTCTCCCCTCCCTGCTGTGAGCAGTTCAAGCCACTTGTACTCTATGCCATAGGTTACTGTGCTCCCAGATGACCGAGGACTCCTGTTAGTCTAATTATGGAGGAGAGGGAGGACCTCAGGGCCTTCCACCTTAACCAGCTACCAGATACTGTTGCTGCAGCTGCTGACCCAAGGGCCACACCCTGAAGGGGTCTTCACCTATCTCTGTGTTGGATCATCCTTGATGGATCCCAGCAATTGCCATGTTAGACACAAGGGACCCTGAATATCTATATCATAGTATTGTTCTTCAATGGAAACACACACTTAAATTTGAGGCTAATGTGAAAGAGTAACTTGACTTCCATGGGCATGTAGTTTCTGAAAAGGTTCATAGAAACAATTTTTCAGAGACTTTGAGGACTCAACAAGGATACATCCAGCACAAACATTAGGGATATATAGATTTCCAACTGGTACTATTTTTTTGCATTCTGTAAGATGTCCCAGAAGCAAAAACGTTTTGTAGGCACTTACTCCTTCATTTGTTTATTCATTCACTCAAAAAATACTTACCAAACACCTTATCATTATCAGGCAAATGCTAGGGGATAGATGATGGGGGCGGGGGACAACAGCTAAAGGACCACGGGACTTGAAGTCATGGAGTTTAATGTCTAGGGAAAGAGTCACATAAGGGTCCAAAAGTCACACCCTTGAGACCTGGGGAGAGGAGACCTGAGCCCCCTCTGCAGTCAGCATTTGTTTTCCTGGGGAAGAGCTTGAACTGATGTGTAAGGCTGGGTATATACAATGTTTTGTTGAAGGCATTGTCAGAGGCACTTATAAAGTCCTTGTAGGATCCAAATCCCATTTTCCTATAGATGAGAATAGCACATCATTCACTCTGTATCTCCAGCCAGGCTACTTTCCTGTCTTCATAAGGAGGGGGCCTTGGATGTTTAGGCAGCCAGCTGCATGTCTTCCTGGAGGGAGTCATATTTGGCTATTCTCCAGGTCTGTGTTCTTTCCCGGTCTAATTGCTGAGGACAAACACAGAAGAGTGGGATGCATGGATTCTGACTGGAGTGATTTCTACGAGTTGCTTTGTGATTTCTCTACCTCCTACCCCACTACCAAAGGACATGCTCAAGTCCTAATTCCCTACCCCCGTGCCTAGGAGTATTCCCTAATTTGGATACTGGGTCTTTGCAGGTGATTAAATTAATGTCATTAGGATGGGACTCAATATAATGTTATTTGTGTTATTATAAAAAGAAAAGACTTGAACACAGATATCCAAGGAGGATACTTCATACAGACACAGGAGAAAGACAATTACCTGAAGATGGAAGCAGTGATTGAAGGGATGGTGCTCCTACCTGAGGGTGACTGGGGCTACCAGAATCTGGAAGAAGTAGGCAGGAACGCTCCCTTACAGACTTGGGGAGAGGCATGTCCCTGCCAGCACCTGGATCTCAAGCTTTAGCCTTCAGAATTGAGTCAATTAATTTCTGGGCTTTTAAAGGTGTATTTATTTGAAAGGCAGTGTGACAGAGAGATGGAAACACACACACACACACACACACACACACACAGAGAGAGAGAGAGAGAGATCTTTCATCCATGTTTTCACTGCCCAAATGGCCACAGTAGCCAGGTTGGGCCAGGCCAAAGCCTGGAACTTCATCCAGGTCTCCCACATGGGTCAAGGGGCCCAAGCACTTGAGGCAGCTACTGCTGCTTTCCCAGGTGCATCAACAGGGAGCTAGATAGAAAATACAACATCTAGGACTCAAACTGGTGCTCTGATGTAGGATTCTGTTGTGCTGAGTGGCAGTTTTAGCCACTGTGCTATAATGGTGACCCCCATGTTTCATGTTCTTGCTCATCCAGTTTGTACTGCTGTGTTAAGCACTCCTAGGAAATGAATACATTGGTGAAGTGACTCATGGGACTATCCTTAGGGAGCTGGACCTGGCAGGCTGGGAACATGGATACAGGGCATTACCCTGCCCTAGACTCACCATGTGACCACCTAGCTTTGGCTCCTGAGGTCAGAGTGGTGTGTAGAATCCACAGGACAGGTGGGAGGTCTCTGCAGCCATCATGGACTCCTGAGATACTGAGAAAGTAAAAGGGGATGGCGTTTGCTGATTTCTATGGCAGAAGACTAGGTAGATGCCAAGTGTGACCCCTGTTTTCCGACTTGAGGGCCTGCTGAGTGTAAAGGTAAGGGGAGCCAAGTGGTTTTTTCTGCCTCATCTCATCAAATAAGTTAATTATATTCTTCAAAACCTTTGGGCTTTCCTCTCCAATTTGATGGCTAATTTTCAAAATGAAGAATGTTTTCTCACTAGAAAAGGCATCACTCATGGAGAATGACAAGCAGAGACAACAACGAAGGTCAATGGCTTCCTTTCGCTGCTGTGTTCCCCCTCTTCTCTCCTCCCCATCTTGTATTTCTCCAAGGAGGCCAGTGAGAGTGGATGGAAGGCAGAACTCTCAGGTGACCCCAAGGACAGCTGCCGCTGTCTTGCTTTCCCATCTCCCTTGAGTGTGGGTGGGCCATGAGTGGATAAGTCCCTTCAAGGGGATCTGCAAGTCAGGGAGGGAAGACGTCAGACACATGCTGTGGCTGGCCTGGAAGACGTAAATCACTGGCAGTGTTCCAGCTGCAAGGAACTGAACTTGGTCAGCAGCCACATCAACTTGTCAGCAGATCTGAGCCTCCGAGGAGACCCCCTGGCCCAACCACTGCAGCCTAGTGAAACTCCAAGCAGAGGCCTGCGCAGGGCTGTACCAGACACATGATGCATAGAAACAGTGTTCTCAGAATCATCCGCTTCAAGCCCAAATTTCCGGGCTATCTGCTAAGCACCAACAGATGACAGATATGCTGATGAACTTGCTTTCCTCAGCTTGAGAAAAAAACCAACATGATCCTTCCTGTTTTCTCCCCCATCACACTGCCCCACCACCACCACCATGAAATACACCCAAGGATGTTGAAGTGTTCCAGTAATAAGAACAGAAGGTGCCAGGACGTTTGGATGAAAGCATGACCAGCAGGCAGAGAGAGAACTTCCTAAGGCCCTGGCATTGTTCCTTTCCCTCGTTGTTGGAAGGGGCTGAAGGTGAACTTTTCCACTCCTCCAGCTTCTGTGTGCCCATGTGGGCTTGGGTGTTGGGGAGGGTCTAAGGAGACAAACACCACAAATAGGAGGAGAGGCTGGCCATTCATTCTGGATCAAGGAAGGCAAAAAAGGAAAAAGATGATATGCTTCTCCAAAAACAATCACAGCTAACCAGGGCTATTGCAGAATCCAAGGTAGTACAAGGAGTGTTTCATTCAAACTCCAGGCAGCCTGAGGGCTGGGATAAGCTGGTGGGAGGTGTGATGTCCAGGATGTGAAGGTCAACAGGGAATGTTGAGGCACCCACAGACTAACAACAGCGCTGTGCACGAAACACAAGGGAAAGATCAGGATTGTAGTAGAGCTGGACCGTTGATGTAAAGGCCATGGAAAAAGGCATGATCCTTGGCGGAGCTTGGGTATGCTCCCTATCATTGCTAGGACAAATGCCCACACCTCTAGTGACTTAAGCAGTACAAAACTATTTGTCTAATACTTCTGGTACTCAAAATGGGGCTTGCAGGGCTAGAATTAAAGGGACAGCAGAACATTTTCCCTCTGGATTTAGTCCACAGCGATTCATTGAAGTATTTGTTGATTCATTCATTTATTCAGCCAATATTTATTTGCTGTGGTTCCAAGCATGACACTAGGTATTTTTTGGGTGAGGAATAAATGATGCCCAGTTCCTGTCCCATAACCAGAAATCTGTAACCTGTTATGGAAAGAAAGGATCTTGAGAATCCTTAGAGCAGCATGAATGGAAGAAACAGCACTTGAGGAAAAATCCTGCAGAATATGTCAAATGTGGGCCATAAAGAACAGCCTTGCCGAGGAAATGTTGTGTGCAAAGGTAGGTGGTTACAGAAAGTTTTGATGGATTCGGAGAAGAATGAGAAGTTTCAAAAGATTGGAACACAGGGAGTGTTGGACAGCTTGGCAAGAGATAGTTCTCAAAACATAGGCTGAGGTCAGCATAAGCAGGACTTGGCAGCCACGCTAAGTATTTATGATGCTTTTCTATCCACAACCGGAAGTGCTACTCGATTTTAAGTAGGAACACAGCGTCATTCGATACAGGGAGACTTGTTCTAAAGTTGTTGTAGAAGTCTTGGTCTTGCTGGTTTCAAAATGTGACCTTAGAGCTCAAGGTTCCACATGATACAAGGTTCAAGTGGGAAAGTATGTGAGCCACCTTTATTTTTATCCAGAGCACCAGACCTGATCATTTCACACCTTGGGCTTCCATGAGAAATCTTCCTTGAGGGAAATGTGTTCCTCTAAGATTGGTTAGATGCCATTGAGAAAGGGTGACTGGGATTAGAGTCTTGGCTAAAGCTCCTAGTGAGGTTGACAAGCAAAGCAGAGGCCAGAATTGGAGACCCTTTCTTTCCTGCAGTGTCAGAGGCACATGGGCACGGAGGAGATGAGGTGTTTTCGGCTCTACCTAGTCAGATCTGACTTTGCAGGGAGTTTGTTTAAATCTAGCATGTGGCATCCTTATTCCTATAGGGTTAGATGCCAGGAAATATAAGGAGACTTCAGAGCAAGTATACAATAAGGAGACTAAATGTTACATTTATTTGTGGTATTAAACAACCTGAAATCCTTACACAGATTTTTCATAGCACACACTCCCCTTAGACTTTCTGAAAATGCTTTGTCTACCCTCTATGTTTGCTTCACTGAAGCCCAAAAGAGCCTGCTGCCTCTTGGAAATGTTTTGGTAGTGTGGGCTGAGATGCTCATCCATTCATTGGTTTGGTTTGGTTGGTAAGTATGCTTTAAGTACCGCTAGAGGGTAGGAACTCCAAAGAAGATCAGACACAGTCATTGTCTTAAAAAGATTCACAGTGCGGGTTATGATCTGCAGTAAGGAAGAAAATAAGGGTTGGGAGAGTGGTTGTGGCTGTGAGGGTCCCTGAAAGGAACCAGGTTGCCAGGGGAGAGGCCACCCCCTCCCCACTGTATAAAGTTCCCAGTCCTCCCCATGTACCCCACTCCTACAGTGGCTATCACAGACTGCCATCACAAGGAGGCGTGCCAGGGAAATGCCAAGTCCTGTCTTGGCCTCAGTTGAGGAATGTGTGCACTCAGCTGGGACTCAAACCTGAGACAGTCATGGGCTTGTTGGGAACTTGGGGTGAAGACTGCAGAAAAGTCTCTCTCTTCTTTCCTTTGAGAGCCACTCTAAAAATGTTTTCTTCTTCATTAGAGTTCTCAACCCAGGCTGTATTTGAGAAAGTAGAAAAGTAGAAGAATCTAATGTATGGGTTTTTATTAGGGTCCCAGATGATCAATGCGGACAGCCTCAAATTTTAAAACAACACAGAGTCCAAATTGGGAGGCGGGGGGGTGGGGAGTGAATGCTCAAGCCAAGGGAAGATCCAGGGCCAAATTAGAAGGACTATTTAGCAAATCTGGCGAAGATTTTGTAAACTGCAGGCCAGGAGTTTTACAAGGAAATCACCAAAACTGCACAATTAAGCTGTGCCCTCCTCTATTCAACCTACATCTCTTTACACCATGAAGAATTTGAAGCCTGCATGCTTCTGGATTGCCCTGGTGAATGTTTAATTTCCAGCTCAAGAAAATCCATGTCAGGAACGTGTCCTTCAGTGTTCTCAGAGGATGCATAAACGAGTGCCACTGAAACAATCCCTTTTTAAAAATGTGTGTGTGTGCGTGTGTGCACAGAAACATCAAAGAAAAAATATGGGAAGGAGAGAATGTAAACACTATAAATTATAATGCATGAATAAAGAGATTACAGGGATTTCTTTATCCTCCCTCTACCCACACACTTGTGCCCCCATGCCACACACATACACTTTGGGCTTTCTTTTTTCTTGTCAATGAATTTTTCGTAATTGTTTTGTTTTGTTTTTTTGTTTTCTCTCCAAGTAGCCGCAATGGTAGGAAGTGAGATAATCTGAAACTAGGAGCCAGGAGCCTTTTGTGGGTCTCTCACGTGGGTGCAGAGTCCCAAGGCTTTGGGCTGTCTTTGACAAGCAGGGAGCTGGAAGAGAAGTGGATCAGCCAGGATATGAACTGGTGCTCAGATGGGATCCCAGCACTTGCCAGCTGAGGACTTCAGCCACTAGGTTACTGTGCTGGGCCCCATAATTATTTTTAGAAATGAGATTTGGGCTTTTTCTTTTCAGAATCACTATGAAAATCAGTTTCTTTATCCGTATAAAGAAGAAAAATCAACCTCGCCTAAGGTATATGAGATCAGAAGACGTAAAGGACATACTGATCTAGACACAAGCCCTGAGATGTGGGAGATGCCCAGTAGAGGGTACACCTGCAGCAGCAGCATCAGTCCATGTAAGGTATTATCACATCACCTTGCTTTTTAACAGAAAACGCAGAATGCAAGTTTCATGCAAGTGTGGCAGCATAATTTATGAAGATATTAATCTGCAGTTCGATCTTGCCACTGAGGGTATTTTTCCTATTCCTAGTACTCTCACAGAAAGACAAGCAGGGTTCCTTGGCCACAGGGACTCTGTGTGACTGCCACCAGGACCCAGGATAGGAGGAAATGCAGTCCCTGTCTGTGGATTCACAGAAAGAAATCATCCTAACAAATTGCGTGTGTGCGTAGCTGTGTTGGGGTGGTGGAAGGTCATGAAGAAAAGGAGGAAAGGGTTTAGAGTTCACTGGAAGAAACAGCGAAAAGATAAAGACTGCCAGGGAGAGGCCTTGGAGGAAGAGGGTTAGATTCCTGGAGGTTCTGTTAATGGCAGGGGATATGAGCTGGTGGGGTGAGGCAAGGATGTTGGTTAGTGGGGAGGAGGCTGAGATAGGGATGTATGCTCTGACAAAAGGGCTCTGGGATAATAGGGGTGATGATGTCTGTATTTAACTCTAAATGACTTCCTCACAGATATATGTTTTGATGGCTGTGATAGTTTCAACTACAGGGGCCATCCATTGCCTACCTCCCAACTCTGGGAGTGCTCAGCTGATTATGAAAGTGAAATGGCCCCTTGTCAGAGATGGCTACTCCAAGCACCCTGTCTACAGGGTTTCAAATAACTGAAGTTCTCCTAAGTCCTGTATAGCAAATATCAGGATGGGTTTCTATTGCTAAAAATGGCAACCTGTTAGACAATACCTCTCTTCCCACATGGAGCAGATGTTGTCAAGCATGCCACTTGGGTTCTGTTGCTTTTACATGCTGGGGAAATCAGCATCCAAATGCCAACAGGTCCATTGGCTTTCTAGGGGATTCTTCTGTCACCAGAGTCCATTTTACTGTCTGTGTGGTCAGGCAAAAATGCCAGGGAATTAACTCCTTTTCAGTAGCCCTCAATCAATAACTAATCAGAGACGGTGCATAAATATTGCAGCTCCTTCATCCCTCAGGTAGGATAACTCAAAGGTGCGTATTCTACATTAGCTCACCACATTTTTTTTTCGCAAATTTAAGCTCTAGATGTCCACAGTGGTAACTGGCTTGTCGGGCTCACTTATCTACTCTTCTACTTGCAATTCCTTTTTCTCCTAAATGAACTACTTGATGTTAAACCCTGATTTAAGGGATAACCCAAATGGAGCATGAACAGACCATAAGAAGTCAGCAAGACCCACATCTATAGGAACCTACAGGTTGAAGCTCTAAATGATCTTGTCTCTAGCCTTGGACAAGAGAGACTTGATAGTTTGATTCAAGAATGTTGCCTTTGGAGTTTTGAGATTGGTTTCAAGAGAAACTTTCAAGTGAGGTGGTGGTTGGGGACCCCTGAAAGGGGTTTCCCAAGCCTATAGGTTGTAGAAACCATTCGTTTGCTTTCTTTAAAATATTGACAAATGTGCATGCACTTGACACCACTTGTTCTAAGATTTTCACTCTGTGGGCAGGTTATAAGAAAAGTAGTTACTGCTGCCCCATTTCAGTTTTTTTCTGGTAGCAAAAAGAACATGAAAACTACGTATAGTGGCAGAGAATTATTTTCAATAGCAAAGAAATAGTATTAAACATCAAGAACTGTGGATTTCAGTGGTTGGGCACAATATCCTGGTCCGGTATACCCCAAGAAACCATAATAGCCTTCAAGATGCCATATTGGCCTCAAGAAAGACACGAGTTGGTGATCACTGAAGACATCTTCTGGGTTTCTGTTTGAATGTCTGGAATTCACAGCCCATTCCTCGCTTGCACACAGTCTCAGGAAGAGAGCATGCAGAATTTTCAGTAGTAACTGAGATCGACTTTACTGTGGGCTCAGAGCAGATTAAGTTAAATATAGTAAAATAAAGGTACAGTTCAATTCTTGCACACATACTTACGTATATTGACGTTTGACTTCATCTGTGCTTTTGCACCATTTATCAAATCCATACTGTGTACTGAGTTGTCGGATTTTTCTAAAATGTGCATTGACTTAACTCACTCTTAAATCCTTTCCTAGCTCCAGCATTTCTGCTGTAAACCAAGGGTCTGCACTGGGGGACTCTGCTACACTACCTGGTGGCCCTCGCTGTTCATTCCTGCAAGCCCTTATTCCACAACCTCTGGCCCTCTCTCAAACAGAGCGATCTTCTACAGCCTCAGTTCTCAGTGTAAGATACTATCCAAATGTCTTCTAATTCCTCAAAGGGAAAGAACCAAATCCTGTAAGACACTTCTGGAAATGGTCTCTTTTCTGAATACCTCTATATATTCCACCTGGGCCCATCTGGGCCCCAGGCACAATATCTTTATGTTATTGTAACAATAATGCACATTGAGTAATCCTTAAAGAAAGAAACCTGCTTCTTCCAGCTCTGGAGGCTGTGGAGTCTAATACTGAGGCATTGATATATCCTGAGGCTTTCTTGCTACATCATAACATAGCAGAAGGCATCGCAAGCTAACAGAATGCCTATGAAAGAGCTTGATTTTATAACTAATCCATTTCCATGGGAATCAATCTACTTTTGTGAGAATAGCATTATTCCATTCATGGAACAGAAGGTACATAGTCTAATCACCTCTTTAAAAATAGAGTTATGTTTTTATCGGAAAGTCAGATTTTCAAGAAGAAGTAGAAGCAGAAAGATCTCCCATCTGCTAGTTCACTCCCCATGTGGCTGCAATGACCAGAGCTGAGCTGGTCCAAAGCCAGAACCAGGAGCTTCTTCCAGGTCTCCCACATGGGTACAGGGTGCCAAGGCTTTGGACCATCTGTGATTGTTTTCCCAGGCCACAAGCAGGGAGCTGGAAGGGAAGTGGAGTGTCTGGGATATGAACTGGGGCCCATATGAGATGCTGCATATGCAAGGTGAGGATTTTAGCTACTAGGAGCCGGGTCCCACCTAATCACCTTTTAAAGTTCCTCTCTGAGGAGACCCTTCAAACTTAGCAGTCTTCAGTATCCAGAAAGTGGTTTAGATTTCCCCCATCTGAAGCAATCTACTCACTTCACCCTGTCCATTCTTCTACTCACTCTCTACCTTCAGCTTTCAGTTCAAAGAAAGCTTCAGAAACAAAGCCATGCTGGGACATGAACAGCCCCAGGTTGGATCACTTTCCTTGGTCACTGTGGTAGGGTACAGGTGATCCCTCAAAAGATGTTTCAATCCCTAGAAAGGTAAACAGTATATGGGGAAGATCTTGTCAGTGTGATTAAATTAAGAATTTTGGTGTGGATGCTTTTTCCTGGATTGGCTAAATGAACTTTACGTGCAATCACAAGTACCTTTGAATTTTAGAGTGATACAGTCACAAGCCAAGGGCCAGAATATTTTGAGAATATTTTCCTCAAAAAGCCTCCAAATAGAGTGAAAAAGTGATAAATTTGCCTTAAGTCCCTGAGTTTCTGGTCATTTCTTACAACCATCTCAAGAAACCAATGCAATCATGTAGCAGGTGTCATCACTCGTTATGTGTTAGGGTTATTCAGTTGCTGTCTGTCTGTCTGTCCTCTCAAGCCAAGGGTTCTTAAACTGAAATCTACTGATCAAAGAATTCAGAACATCCATTACTTTGCATAATGCTTACTTTCATACAATTTGTCCAGAATTCAGTCTTTATGTATGTAAACAACAAACCTCGGTAGCATTAATTGTACCATGACTTTGCTATCAACAGGAGCTGAAGATGTATTCATAACTCCATTTTTGTGAATATTTGTTTCTCACTCATCACTGCTACGACATGTATTAGACTTATGACTAGAACTTGTTACATACCGTATTAATAAACCACATGAATTATTAGGTAACAAATTGACATGTAAAGAAATCTTTTGGCAACTGCTGTAGTGTAATGAATTTCCTTGGTAAAACAGTTATTTTGTATTTTATGGAATTGATTATGAGAAAGAATGCAGGACTTGGCGTGGCAGCCTAGTGGCTAAAGTCATTGCCTTGCATGTACCAGGATTTTATATGGGCGCTGGTTCTAATCCTGTCAGCTCCACTTCCCATCCAGCTCCCTGCTTGTGGCTTGGGAAAGCAGTTGAGGACAGCCCAAGGCCTTGGGACCCTGCACCCCTGTGGGAGACCTAGAAGAGGCTCCTGGCTCCTGGCTTCAGATTGTCTCAGCTCCAGCTGTGTGGCCGCTTGGAGAGGGAATCAAACAGTGGAAGATCTTCCTTTCAGTCTCTCCTCCTCTCTGTATATCTGACTTTGCAATAAAAATAAATAAATCTTTGTTTAAAAAAAGAATGCATAGACTTCACCAGCTGTCACAAGGGTCTGCGGCATGAAAAAGTTAAGATTTCTAGGCTCTATCTTCAGAAAGACAGAGCTCTTGTTACTTGCTCACCAGAGAATCCTGAGCATCTAAAAGCGCACCTACTGCTATCAGAGACTCAACAAACATTTAGTTGATAAGTAAATGGATTAATGAATGACTCATCGAAAACCAGCCAGGGCTGGACTGAGAAGGGAAATTTAGCACCATGAAGTGATCTTTGCTTCAGAAAGCCGGCACCGATGGGGTGGAGGAGTGACAGGAACAGCTTGTCCTTATTCTACAATGTCCCTCTTCCACAATGTGCTTCAAGTACTAAGTCTTAAGTGACTGTGTGAATCCATGGCTGGGTATTGTAATCATCTGGAGGCTTCTTGACCCACATGCCTTGGGCCTGGGCTGAGGTAATCCAAAGACTGGGAACTCCTGGAATGGTTTATCAAAATATCTACATGTGGCATGTTCTGGTGCCTTGGAGTTAACAGTTTGGCTGGGTCCTAGCAGGGAGGGGTCCTGAGAGCAAGTAGCCAGAGAATAAGTACTTCATGAGATACTAAGGGATCCACCTGACATTTTATGATCTGGATTCAAAAATCACACCTGCAACACCATCCCATCAAACTCTTGGTCAGATTACTCACAAACCCGATCATATTCAAGGGAGAGGACCCAGATTTCCATCTTCAGGGAAGAATTTAAGGCTTGTTAAAGAATCCAAGCCCTGAAAAACAAACAGTATAGCCAGTTTGGAATAAAATGTGTTAAAGGCACATGGCCTTTGTATTTGAGACCCTATAGGAACTACTACCCTTGAATGATTTGGACCTTCATCAAATGCAGATGAAGCTCTGGATGTTTGATATTAACTCAGTTCAGGAATGATTCATGTGATGGTTGCTGCCACATCCTAAGGATGAAATGGAAAGGAAGACAGCTGAAATATTAATCTATAGAGGCCTGTCTTTTCATGGGGTCTTATAAATTATACAAAGCAAGTCACTGGTTCTAAGTGGATTAGCTGCCCATCACGAAGGCAAGGTCATGGACCTGTGCTCTAGTTAAGGAAGATTGTTCCCCTTTAGTTGAAATGATAATATATCTAGAGAAACTTTGAACTCAAATGTGAGTAGGCAAGCTAAGCTGAAATTTCTTCTCATGAAACAAATTTCCTCTCTTTGAGGCAGAGCAATAATTTCTTAAATTCCAAAGAAATGAAGTAGCAAGTAAAAAAAAGTAAACCAAAATTTTAGTTCACAATCATAGAATATAAATTTAATCAGCTTTCTGAATACCTTCAGAAGTGAAATCCTGACTACAGTGACTTGGCAGTGGTCCACCTAGGTCTTTGGAAATTATTAGATTATTAGCATAATGCTATTAGCATAATGATGATTTTCCTAATTATGTGATCATATAGTGCGTTTGAAGAGTTCCTTCAAAATTTTAGGGGAAATATTAATAGCTATTATCTCATTTTATCTTCATAATCAGAACTTGAGAGAAAAAAAACAACTATCTGAAAGATAGAGAAAATGGGACTCTGAGAGGTTACAAATTGTCTTAGTTTAGCCAACAATTATTGGCTAGATCAGCTTCTAGAATCACACAGTTATCCTGGTGGCTAGCAGAGAATATTATTCCTGCTATTGTCTCTGTGGCACATTGGTAAATGTCAGCTCCCTATGGAGATGTTTTCAGTCCCTTCCCAGATATGGGCCCTGAAAAATCCAGACCAAGGCATGAGAAAGTGCAGACTCGTATATGTGCCTTGCCAGGTGTTTTTCACAATCCTTAAGGTATCCCATAAATCCTTTAGGACCTGTGGCTCTGCAGAGTATGGTGTACAATTACAAAAGGTCCCTAGAATTCCTTCTCTTTTGCTGTGATGACAAGATCAAAGTGATCTCAGATGCCTCCATACACATTGCCCTTTGTAGCTGTGTAATTTACCTTGGGCTGATTCCCTCTTCATAAAGTTCATGATTTAGCTACTGGCACTGGGCAGTCACCTATGGGTCATTTCAATACTTTTCTTCTCCTTCCTCCAATATCTAACTCTTCATCAGTTCCTCTCTTGGTGTTCATGAATATGCTTCTCAACCATGGATATATAAGTAGATGTTTAACAACTGCTGCTTGCAAAACAAAGTTGTGGGGTTTGCCAATTCCTGCTGTGTAAATTCGCTTGCTACAGCTGATCTCAAGCTAAAATGTGATGCCAGTGAATGTTGAATTCAGAAAAAAAAGATGCACACACTTCACTCTTGCAAGCTAGGGCAACCAGCTCCAGCACCCTACCGACTCACTGCCTCTTCTCCTATGACTTCCTGCTGGGATTGCTTTTCATTCACACTGGATCACTTTCCTGTGGGATTTACGTAGGATCTCTCCAGTTAGTCTGTCTGTCTGCTGCTGGAATCAAGCCACATCTACTCCCCGTTCCTCAGCTACTTACAACTCAGCAGCCAAAGGGAACTTTCCAGAAATGTATATCTAATCATGCCTCCCTGCTGCTTGTTGTCCAAACCTGGTTCCATCACCTAGCACACATCTGAAGTTTTACAAGAAGGTACACAAGTTCTTTTAAGAGCAGTGATTCTTACAGCTGAACTGACCATGGATTCTTTTTAAAATGTTTCCTTTCCTGCTTATGGAGTGTTTGTACTAACTATAATTTTTTAAATTAAAACTTGGTTTTATTTTATTGGAAAGGGAAAGATTGAGACAATGTGTCAAGGCAAGGAACACCATCTGGGTCTCCCTTATGAGTGAAAGGGACCCAAATACCTGTGCTGTCATCTGCTGCCTCCCAGACTGCATAATAGCAGAGAGCTGAATTGGAATTGGAGGTGGGTGGGATACCATTTCAAGCATGCCAAATTGGGATGTGTGCATCCCAAGATGGCTTCACCAGGTGCACCACAATGCCCATCCCTACTTTCAAATATTACCTACCTTGACCACTGAGCTTTTGAGTGCTCTCCTTAAATTTTATACCCAAGACAAGTACTCAGGTGTACCCAGGGAGTTCTGAAAAAGCCTTATGTCAACATAGTGCTCTCCACTTATTAGAGCAGACTCTCTAGAGGCCCACATCAAGAGTCAGACATTTGAGAGGTCTCTGATTGACCCTGACACACAATCCTGTTTGAGAACAACTAGACTTGCTTTTCTTGATTTCATCTCTTGCCATGTGATCCAACATTTTTAAAACCCTGGGACACATCACACATTTTCATACCTGCAAGCACTTGCACTTTTATATTTGTATTTGCTGCCCTCTTTAAAGTAGTTGCAATAGTCTGGCTGCATTTGCTTTTTATTGAAGTCTCCTTCTTTATCCCAAACTTTTTTTGTGATACTTCCCTGGGCTTCCTCCATGCCACATTGTTAATCACTCACTGTATTAGTCATTTGCTGCTATCTAACAAATGCCCACAGACATGGGAATCTTGAAACAACCTATATTTATTAGCTTACAGTATCTGTGGGTCAGGCATTTGGATGCAACTTAGCAGGGTCCTGTGTGTCAGAGCCTTCCATGAACCCACAATTGCATTGGCAGGTAGGCTTAAGATCTCTTCCAAATACTGTGGTCTCCCTTTCAAACCCTCTCCTATAAGGTAAGGACTTGAGACTGAGTTTATTGCCTGACTGGCACTTTTTTTTTTTTCTCTCTGCTACATGCTTTCCTTTTACGTTCTTCTCTGTGTCAGGTTGGAACCCTGCAAAAACAATTTCCCAGACTCCTTTGCTAGCTAACTTCCAGGTGTTTTCTTTTAATGGGAATAAGTGGTGGGAACAGAGAAAGCTAAAACATCCTAGAACGCATTTTCCTTTTTTCTATCTCTGATGTCATCTTTATCAATAGTGTGTTACTCCAAGCTCCAGTGCCATCAGTGGCTCAGAATTCTCCGGAGTTTCAGTCATGGCTCTGTTCAGTCATGTCAGTGGTGGGCAGCCCCCTGGGTTGAGCTCTCTGGATAGCTGATGCTTATATGGAGCTTGACCTTCAGGATCTTTATTAAGGACCAACATCTGTGACAGGGAGCAGCAGGAAGTAGGGATGGAGCAGCAGGAGAGCCAAACTGTGAGGCAAGCCAATAGAGAAATCTGGAGCATTTAGGAACCATTAGGTATCTGACTGAGCCAACATGACAGTCTTGGAAGGCATGATCTTGGGCAGGGTACTGTGTTCTGTTGAGATAGAATCCAAAGAGGGCTGACAACTGGTAGCTGTATTTGTCTGACATTCCCAACAGCGGGGGTAACAGGTGTTTCTTCAAAGGGAGTTCTGGGTGAAGCATCATGGTACTCCCCACACATCCCTTCTCCTACTTATTCAAAGCATATGTAACCAATTCCATTTGTCCAGCTCTTTTTCTGGCAATATGTAGAGCACAGGATGCTGTCTTGATTGAACATGACCTGATACAAAAAGCATAGTATTATCCAGGAAAACAGGTCACTGGACCAAGGTAGTTCCTAACAGACAACAGGAAAAAATGATTGATCTTAGACACACCATGCTGTGTCCCCACAAAGGTGGTGATTTTTAATTTGGAAGGCACAAGAGAGAAGGAAGAAAGACCCACACCAACCAACTGGTCAGCTGCCTTTAAGCACTTCCCAGATGCTCTACCCAGTGACCAGCAGAGGCTGGAAAATGTGGTTTTGATTTGACCATATTGCCACCCCAAATAAAACAGCATTTTGTTTGTCAGGAAGAAGGGGAGAATGAATATTTGATAGGCAATTAGCACTCTTTGCCACAGATGGTGATAGTAAATTAGCAAATTTTGAGTATATTCTTTCTTGCCAAAACTAAAAGTCGACATAATTATGGCTATCCCCTAGATTTTTAAAAATTGCATTTGTCTGTGAAACCCAAAATCCCGATCCACTGCTCTTAATCATATCTGTGTATGAGCTCAAACTAGGATATACATGATACTTGAATAGAAATAGCAAATGCAATCAAGTCATTATAGGTTGAATTGAAGATGAGAAAAGACTCTGGACCACCTAACTTCCAAGTCACCTTTCCTTTGGCTTTGCTGTGGTCTTTTGATCCTTGTGCAGCCCCAGAAAGGGGACTTTGACAATGGGAGTGGTATCGATATTGAAAAGGAAAGTAATGTAGCATCCTTGGGCTCACAGATTTTTAGCCTGGTCTCCTGCTCTTGCTTACAATCATCACAATAAACCTGAGTGACTTCCTTTCCTAACATCTAGCTTCTATGTTGTCTCCATGCTCTTTCTTAAGGAGGGCCTCCTGCCAATCGCATTTCTTGCCAGTCCCTTATGGCCGTTAGGAAAATCCCAGCTAACTTTCCATGCCCAATTCAAATTTCACTTCCTCTGCACAATTTCCTAGGACCCCTCTAACTGAGCGTAGCACCTCTTCTTTGAGAACCAAGAGAAGTTCACCAATACTCTATGAAGAAAATGACTGTGCTTAAAGCACAATATGGCTGTTTGCCTGTAAGTTTGGTTTCTTTAGGTCAAAATCTTTGCCATATGCATCATCATGTAGTCCTGTGTTTTGAGTTTCTGTAAACGGATACCCCACATATGGAACTTTATAAAGGAAGGGGGCAGTATTTAGCTCATAGTTGTGGAGATGCAGGAGCCTTGCTGCAGCATCTGCTCAGTTCTGGTGAGGACCTCATCACAGATAGCTGGCGTCACAATGGTGAACACATTCATGGAGCAGCTCAGATGGCGAGACAGGAAGCCAAAGACAGGTTCAGGGGCAAGGCTGACTTTTTTTTTTAAATAGTAACCCAGTGTCATAAGCACTAGACACGGTATGGCAGGAACTAACCAGCATTCTGATAGAACTACTTTGATCTCTTCTGAAAGGCGACAGCTGCAATGACCTAACCATCTTCCACAGAGCGCCACCACTAGAACATTCCACCATGTCACCACTACCCTATCCAAGGTCAAGCTTCCAGCATGTGAACCTTCCAGGTATGCACTTCAACAATATCAGAAATCATAGCATGAGGGAAGGCTTGCACTGACAATAATACCTGGCCCATAAAAAGGGACTTTAGAAAGTTCATAAGAAATGCATAATCTGGAAAAGAAAATGATTTGCAGATTTTAGGAGCATTGGAATCAAAATAAGCACATCTTTTCATTGCATTTGACACAAATGTTTTGCAGTACTCTCTCAGAAGACACGTAGTATATGTTTGTTCAAAGAGCAGATATCCAATAAATGCAGAATGAATAAATATTGCCATTCACAGATACAGATTGAATGGATGAACACATAGAGAAATAAATGGGAAAGGGGAGATATGAAAGAAGGGAAGGAGAAAGCAGGAGAGAGGGAAAGAGAGGAGGGAAGGGATGAATGAGTGCCCTGCAGCTCTCGGCGATAAGCTTGTGTTGGCACGGGCATTGACAGCCTCCAGGCTGGCTAACTCACAGACTCAGCAGTGCTCACACCTTCACAGGAACCTCTCTTGTCATTGCTCATTATCTTCTCCATCTCCAAGTTGCCTCTTGTCCTCTTCCCCACAGATAAAGAAGAGAATCCAACTTAGCAGGCTCAGCATGACCATGGGCTGAGAACCAACCTCACCTGCCGGCAACCAGCGAGCCACTGGGCTGGACTCGCTGAGCACAGAGCTCTATGAGGTGAACGAAGACAGCAACAGAATCCAAGAGGGCCCAGGCCAGCTGCATCTATCATTTCACATGAACAAATGTCTTCTGACAACTGGGACGGACGAGTGATCAGGACACATTTCAAGGCAAAAGGAAAAACAAAACAAAACAAAACAAACTACCTTGGCAAAATACAAAGGAGACATATTTTGTTGAGCTTTAAAGTAAAAATAACAAAATGCAGTCAACTAAGCAAGCCACTAACCCAATAAGCAAATAAAGAAAATCCAAATGAAATAATTCCTGCATCTTCACTTACAAAAGCAACTTTTTTGTTAAGAGTAAGCCTGATTTTTTTCCAAGACTGCAGTTGTTTCAGTAGGTTTCACAGAAATAAATGGGCAGGCTACAACTCTAATTCTTTCCCTGTCTTTTTCTCTCCCCTCCTTCTTTCCCTCCTTTCTCTTTCCTTCTTCCCCTCCCCCCTCTTTCTCCCTGTCTCCCACTAACTCTCCTCTAACCTTTTACCCACACAATCCATCTATATCATCTCATGATTCTTGTCTCCCACATCCCTTTCCAACTCCTCACCCTGGATTCCTCTTCCTGATCGCTGGGCAAGGTCCTGGTGCAATTTCCCCTCTCCAAGGTGCTGTCCTTTGATCAGGAAAGAAACAGAAATCACAGCTCCCACAAAAAAGGCCCAAATTGACAGCTATGATGTCAGCCCGGAATTACATTCTCCTCCCATGATATCAGACCTAGGGCTATAATCAGATAGAATATTTTGGTACAGAAGACAGTTCATTTCAAAGCATTTGATAGGCATTAACTAATCTACCCTCACCAGTGAGGAAGGAGGTTTCCCAGTATCACAGAGATATGGTTCTCAGCCCCTTAGCACACACAGCATAACCCTTTGTGAAGGGAGCGGGGAGGCGAAGGAGAGGGAGGGCGAACACAATGTGTCTGCCACACTAACTCAGTATTCCTTGTACAAGTCCTGTTTCCTGCAAAGATGTCTTCTTATCAGATGCCAGACTCTGTTTTCTTCTATTTCAAGCTTAAACTTAACTGAGTTCATTATTTCCACACATTTCTTCTGTGTTTGGAGGGTGGGGCTGTGTGTGTGGGAGATTTCTACAGGATTAATGAAACAAACACTGAACTCTTCACCAACCCTAAAGTAAGGCAGTGTGTGTGTGTGTGTGTGTGTGTGTGTGTGTGTGTGTGTATGTGTGTCTGTGCACGCAGGAAAGAAGAGGGAGTGAGAAGCTGGGTGCATGGAACTAACAGTACATGTGGGTGTGCCCTAGCCCATCATTTGAAAAGCAGCTGCTGTCATCCCAACAACATGGTCTTAAGGATGCAATTGGATTTCTTTCTTTTGAGTTTTTTAATTTATTTTTATTACAAAGTCAGGTATACAGAGAGGAGGAGAGACAGAGAGGAAGATCTTTCGTCCGATGATTCACTCCCCAAGTGACTGCAACGGCCGGTACTGTGCTGATCCGAAGCCGGGAACCTGGAACCTGGAACCTCTTCCAGGTCTCCCACACAGGTGCCGGGTCCCAAAGCTTTGGGCCGCCCTCGACTGCTTTCCCAGGCCACAAGCAGGGAGCTGGATGGGAAGTGGAGCTGCCGGGATTAGAACCAGTGCCCATACAGGATCACGGGGCTTTCAAGGCGAGGACTTTAGCCGCTAGGCCATGCCGCCGGGCTCAGATTTCTATTTTTGGAATGTTCTGCTTTGCGAATTCTCAAAGTAGTCCTTGACTATGCAAGGCTCAAGGTCAATGAGTGTTTCTGAAGATGCTGATGTATCGGTATCCTCATTCAATGCCCACCCCAACCACATGTTTCCCTTCTGAAAACTGCAGCATCATGAGTGGATTTCTCTCTAGGCCCATTTCAGCGTTGGCCAGGTGTCTTAGACAGTTAAGCACTTCCAGCACTTGGTGGAGATCTCTGCTGGCCGGCCATATAATGCCAGGCACCACAACTCCATGAGGATGTCTGCAAATGTCAAGTCTGCATTCCATTTTCCCTTAGCGACTCAGAATTCTGAAGCCAGGAGAGCCAATAAATATCACCTGGGATCACTGGCTCATCTTAGAGGTCAGGAAACTTAAGTCCAGCAAAGAGTGGTGGTTCTCAAGAAGCCATCCTGCTAGACCTTGGTTCCTTCTAGTAAGCTTCTAGGCCGCCTATCAAGATTGTGTCAGTGAATACTTCATGGTCCAGAGTCCTTTCTTCACAGCCCACTCAATCAAATACAATCTTATTGATGAAAGTTCAAACTCCTTTTTGGTTACTTTGCCTGAACGTCCATACCTTCTTCTCAAAGTCCCTTTTGTGTCGGCAGCCAGCCCTATAACACATCTCCTTCCTCTGCTGGGAGGACAAAAAATGGATCACTGACCTAAGATGTACCGATTGAAATTCAAAATCAAATGTCTGAGATCTGAGGAAACCACTGGAGTAAGTCCTGGTCCAAGTCCAAATGGCTGAGAACCTGCAGCACCAGTGTTTAAGGGCAGACAAAAATGAATATCCCAGTTCAAGCAAAGAGCAACATCACCCTTCCTCTGCCTTCTCATTCCTTTAGGGCTGTCAATGAATCAGACGATACCCAACCACATCGCTGATGATGGATCTTCTACTCAAGTCACCAAATTAAATGCTAATATCCCCCGAGAACATCCTTTAGAGACACACCCAGAAATAATATGTTACCAGATATCTGGGCATCCCTTGGCCCAGCCAAGTTGACACATGCAATCAAACACCACAAAATGAATGACTCTCTAGGGCACCTGATTCCCACATAAAAGAAGAAATAGAAAATGCCACTCACTGAGACAGAAGGAGATCATCTCAAAACGCTTTCTGGCACCACAAACAAAAGGATTCAGGAGTAAAAAGGCCTATTACCTGATTCTTAATCCAATTTTAAATTTAGTTTCCAGGGGCCCAGTGTGATGATGGCTCAATTGGCTAATTTTCCCCCCTGCGAACACCAACACCCCATATGGGCCCCAGTTTGTGTCCCAGCTGTCCCATTTCCCATTCAGCTCCCCTCTGGTGGCCTGGGTAAGCAGTAGAGGACTGCCCAAAGCCTTGGGACCCTGACCCATGTGGGAGACCTGGAAGAAGTTCCTGTCTCCGGATTGACTCAGCTCCAGTCTTTGCGGCCACTTGGGGAGTGAACCAGCTGATGAAAGATCTTCCTGTCTCTTCTTTTGTCAGTAAATCTGCCTTTCCACTAAAAATAAATAAATATTCTTTAAAAATACTTAAATTTGGGTTCCAGTTCTCATGAGTTGTACTGTCTTCCTTGCCTTGGAATCTTCAAGTTTTGGGTGGCAACTACAAATTCTTCTAATAAATACTCCTTTATTGCTTGAGGTAGTTTTAATAGATTTCTCTTACTTGCTTCTAAATCCATATCTTACTCATACTTTCATTTTTGTCAACATTAAATACAATGCCTTCAGTGACAGTTATCTATGACTATAAAAAATTACTCCAGCCCTTAACAACTAAAAACAAACAAAACATATTCTTTCCTGCTGCTAAGGGGCAGACTCGGGTTCCTGAATTTGATTTAGCTGGGTGCTTTGGCCCAGTGCCTGCCACAAGGCTGCAGTCACAGCCTCCCTGAAAACAAGTGGCGAGACTCATCACAAGAATATGCTTTCATGCTCACACACATGGTTATTGGCAGGCTCAGAATCCCCTTCCAAGCTTGTTCACATGACTCTTTCTACAGACTTGTCTCATGACATGACAACTGACTATCTGCTCCCAAGCAAGCTAATCCTCCCCCTGCAAGCACCAGGCTCCCATAAGAGTGGCAGTTCATGTCCCAGCTGCTCCACTTCCCATCTAACTCCCTGCTTGTGGCCTTCGAAAGCAGTCAAGGATAGCCCAAAGCCTTGAGACCCTGCAGCCATAAGGAGACCTAGAAGAAGCTCCTGGCTTCTGGCTTCCAATCAGCTCAGCTCTGAACATTGCGGCCACTTAAGGAGTGAACCAGCAGATGGAAGATTTTTCTCTCTGTCTCTGCTTCACTCTATAAATCTGCTTTTCCAATAACAATAAATAAATAGCTCTTTAAAAAATTAGAGAGAAAGTGCCCAGGCCAGAGGCCATGGTCTTTTTATATCTAATATTGAAAGTGGCATCCCATCATGTTTGCTAAAGCCCATCTATGAGTCAGTAGGTCTGCTTCTATTGCAGGGGAAAAAAATTCACAAATCCATAAATATCTGCAGGACTAGCTAATGGGTGGGAGACCCTCATAGAGGCTTCATGCCTTACCCTCCCAGTTCAAATTCAGAACTAAAATTTGTTGAATAAAATTTTACTGTAAGCACTCTATTTTCTGAGTCCTTTTTGTCTCTTCTGGACCACTGTTGGATTGAATATATTGGGCTCTTAAGGCAGCCCACTTTCTAGCAAGGTGCACCCAATGATGACTAAGGAGAAAACTTCACTGTCATATAGATTACAAATTCCTTTGAAAGTAGGATCTACCCTTATATTTATATTATGTTGTGAATAGCAGTTAGTCAAGGAAAATGCCATCATTGGTTGAATGGATCCCAGTGGTTCAGCAGAGAGAGTTCTGATGTGAACCTCTGGCACCCAAGTTCTAATTGTGGCTCAAGATCACCTATTTGTCTTTGAACAAGTTACACCTTCGTGGGGCCTTGCTTTTCTCTCTTCATAATAGAGACTGATCCAGAACTTTAAAGACACTCTAATGAGTAGAATATTTTAGTCTTCCCTCTTTCGATTCCTTCTGGAGAACTCAACCAAACTGTTGGGATGATTTTCTCCATTTGCTTAACTCACCTCTTATTTCAACGACAGTTGCTGTGGGCAGACTCACCTGGACCTGAGTCTCTCCATTTTCCTTCAACCGATGACTCTTCTGCTGTGTCAGAGTTGGCCTGGACCAGGTTCTGTACAGATTGGAAGTGAGGGAATATCACCAGGGGCCCTCTGGTACACGATCACTCCAGTCACCCATCTTTTCGATGAGCAGCTTTCTCTAGACTTCAGTTAGAAATTAACCCCTATGTCCCTCCATTATACTCCTCTGTCTCAGGAGCCTCATTTTCTTTCATTCTTGACTGGAATCAGCCTCTTAAATCAATTACCTTAACAGAAGGTTTTCTTTGGTCATGATTTGGTTTTAAGTTAACTCAAGTTAAGACAGGAGGCCACTGCCTTCTCTGTCATTGGGATCGAACCACAAGGAAGTTTGGGCTAAGTAATTGATGCACATGACACATGTGGAGTTCCAGCTAGACTGAAGCTCCTCCTTCTGACCTTACCTGGAACAAAGTTTTAGAGAATGGAATGAAGGGGAAAATGAGAGGCAGATATACACTCATTTACACTGCCTGGCACTCCAACAGGAAGCTGCCTGGCCTGGCGCACCTGCAAGAACCTGGACCTGTTTCTGATGAGGCAGACAATAGCACTCCTGTGCCATGCTGGGCTCTACTGGACATGCAGGAGATTTCAGAACCACACAAAGGCCCCTACAAAAATAGAGACATTGGGGAGCAGAGCAGATCCTGGAGCCAAGTGAAACAGTGAAGCCACCTGAAGAGGAGATATTCCATAGAGATCATGGTCATACCTTAGTGGGTCTTTAACAACAGTCGGGGCTGAGTAGTGGCTGAATTGGCAGGGAAGCCCACAGGGGCCTGGGAGAGGACATAACTCTTCACTGACCATGCTCTCAGTGGCAGCCTGCAGTGTGCACACATATTTGCAGGGGAGACTTGAAGGACCCAGAACGCAGGATGGAAACACTGTAGAGCTCTCCTTCACCCACAACCAGGAGCAGATAGCACACTGCAGCTTCACACCCATCTTAGAGAGGACCAAGTACAGTAGAGTGCAAAAAATGGAATTTCTGAAAGCAATTATTTCAGTCACTGAAGTGGATCAGGCTTACCACATCAGAATGAGGTACTGTGCCCACTTGCACTTGTGGGGCCCAATTTCTCTCTCTCTCTCTCTCTCTCTCTCTCTCTCTCTCTCTCTCTCTCTCTGTGTGTGTGTGTGTGTGTGTGTGTGTGTCTTGTACGTGTGTGCTGGAGAATTCCTTGGTACAAGTAAGTGGAGTATGCATAAATCTTTCAACTCCTTATGGATACTGGTGTGGCAAGGTCTATGGCTTCTGTCTCTGGGTCCAGGTTCTCCCAGCTGGGACAGGAAGCTTGCCAGGCTCTGGGCAGGCTCATTTGGGTTGCAAATACCCACCCGCCACAAAGCCACTACCAAGTGTCTGCCTGTACCTGGGAGACACAAGTCAGAAATCTCAACACACTCAGTGAGAAGTGTGAAGGAGGAGAGGCGTGGAGGCGTGGAGGCTGTCGGCATGGGCTCCTTTCATTTCTGTGGGCAGTCTCTTCTTCCCTGCCCCCCACACCTGGGCTGTATCAAGGCTGTGTGTGTCCCCCTGTCTTCCCCGGCCTCCTCTGGGACGCCTCTTCTGCCATGACAGTTGCTGAGGGTTCCCCAGGGCAGGTCGAAGCATGATTTGCTTTTCAAGCTCGGCCCACTTATTGATCTCCTGTCTGAGAAATGCCAGCAGCAGCCGGGAGCGCTCCCCGCGAAGGCACTTAGCTTGGAAGCCTGTGGTATCTGCCTGTATAAGCCCTCCCGCCTCCTGCCTGTCTGGCTTTAGAACTCCCCTCACCCCCACCTTGGGAAAAGTCTTCTGAGATGAGATGGCAAGAATCAAACAGCGACGTGCTTTGAACACCGGGCCGGGAACAAGATTTAAATCAGGGAAAAGCCATAAGCTCAGAGCCAGTGCATTTCACTTCCTGCCTTCCCTCCCCCTCTGAGTCTTGTCCCCGCGTGTGCAGGTAGGGAAATCTTCCTGAGGAGCCTGGCCAGGAGTAAGTGCTTGCCCTGGAGTTGGAAGGTGGGGCTTTGGTCCAGGAGCTGGGCAGATAAAGGAAGGCTCATTCTCTCAACTGCCATTTCTTGTCCCACACCCACACTCAAGACAATTTAAATGCAGGATTAGGAGGAGGGGAGGGGAGGGGAAGAGAAGGAGACTGTGTGTTTAGTGGTTAAACCTTTTAAAGTTTAAGTGTATAAACAGGGCCTTCTCCGTATCTGTCTCGAGCAATTCCCATGACAGTTACAGCGAAATTACAGAAACTGGGTCGTTTATATAACCCTTTGTATTGTCAAAGCACATTACATGTCTGCTTTCTGGCACCCTGCTGAGCTGTCTTCAGCTGTCAAATCCCCATACTGCAGCTCAACACACTGAGGGTGAAGGACTCTGGCAACGCGCACGTGGGGAACCCCGGACCCTGAGGTGCAACAGCTGCTGTGAAGAGGAGATTTCAATTTCCTTAGCGCACGAGTCCCGGAGGGAAAGCTTTATGGAACTCTCAGCTTTCCAGCCAAACGCTTTGTCACCTGGCTAAGGGGTTGTCCCCGTCTCTGACCCTCCCCCCCCCCGGCCGCCACCGTCTCATACACACACACATGGGCAGCCACAACATTTGTCTTTTATTCTGGACAGGGTTGAAAGAGCTTATTCATCTATTCATTCATTTGAAAAGGATTTATTGAATGTTTTCTGAAATACTCAGACTATGAATAATAGGCGCCAGTCGGCGTTTTAAAGGATTTGTATAAATTAACTGCTTTCATCTTAATCTAAGCCAAGGAGGTAGACCCTGTGCTTATCTCCATTTCCTAGATGAGGAAACTGAGGCTCAGAGAAGGATAGCAGAGGCTGTGATTCATTGGCCCGATGTCCTTACAGGACTCAGGTATTCATTTTTCCCCCAGCTGCATGGGAGAGCTCATGACACATGCTTCCACCGAAATGACCTTCAAGGTCATGCTCCTTCTTCAGGGCAAGCTACACCCTCTGACAGGGTCATGAAGCACTATAAAGGTCCTCCACAACAACCCAATTCAGGATGATGCCACAGGCCAACCCAGTTTCAGAGGGTTGCTTTGTGACTAACTTATAGGCATTCAGCTGCTCCCTGTCCCAGCTCTGTCTGCTTTCCTCACCCACTGCTGTTGATCCCCAAAGGACTCCTCTTCAATTGGTGTCTTGTACTCACATCTCCACTGCCATCATCTCTACCTAATTCCACCTGCAGCTCCATCACTTCCTTCTCCATCTTCATCTCCATAATCTCCATCTCCTCTATCTCCATCTCCTCTCCAACCCCATCTCCAAGTATATTTCTGTGGGATTCCACCTGGTATACGAGGATGAATATCAAGTAGTATGAAGTTCAACAAGGTCACGGAGCTGATGCACAGTAGTTTTTACTTACTTCCGTATTTATGGAAAAGCTGCTCTCTAGCCAACCCTGAGCTTGACACTTGATCCTCATGCCTTGACTTTCAGTCCTGGAGGTCTCACCACACCCATGCTGCATTGAAGACACCAGATGCTAGTCCTACTCAGCAACGGGTTGGGGCCTTTGGTGTAGGATTTGAGTCTGGATCTCTTAGACCCCAAAGCCTTGACCTGCCTGGCAGCGCCAGCCCCAGTCAACTCTCCACTACTCCAACCAATCTGTGCTACTGTCTCATAGGGTTCCTTCAACATCAAGAAGGTGTGCAGAGGGAAGTATTATCATCTCCATCTTAACAGTGAAGTAATTCAAGCATAGCAAGATAAAGAACTTACCATGTTTAACGCTAATAGAGTAGATACTCATGCTCCATGTCTCCAGTTTCTGGTGCCCTGAACTTGCCCATGACACTGACTCCTCACTCAAAGATTTATCTTGGGAACAGGTAGCATGCTCTTCTGTGTGACACTTTACTCCTGTCCAGGAAGTGGCCCCATCTGTACCTTTATTCTGCCTCTCTGCTTCAGTCAGGGTTAAGTGTCCCTGTAACCCACTCTAGCATGGGTCTTCTGATCACAGCTGCACAAATGAGGATGCTGAGACATGGACTGATGGTCATGATCACTATCAGGTCTCATGGTGGAACTTGGACTTGAACACAGGTGTTCTCACAATAAGCCCAGTGTTCTTTGTAACCTGCCCTGCCCCATTTGTTCTCTTCCCAACTGCTTCCCTTCCTTGGCTCCCTCTGGGTTGTGCACATGTATATCAAGAGGCTCACTGTTGAAGGAAGCAATAGGCACCAATTGGGGGGTAGCTTATGGTGTGATATAGAGGGCTCTAGGAAACCCAGCCAAATTCAATATGTTATTTTCTATTGTTAAGATGGAAAATCCCACCTGTCCTCAGCTTTTGCAGCTGGTCATTGCCTTTTACCTAAAACATTCTTTTGACATGCAAAAAGCAGCTAGAGAGCCAAACTTTGTGGCCGAGCTGATGCAGTCACAGTCTGTAAGGGCACTGGAACCACTATATCAAATGGGCCATTCAAGTCCCTGTTGGCTCTGCTTCTGAACTAGCTCCCTGCTAATGTACCTGGGAAAAGCAGTGGAAGACAAGTCCAAGTGTTTGGGCCCCTGTCACCTACATGGGATACCTGGATGGAGCTCCTAGTTCCAGTTTGGCCCAGTGCTGGTCATTACAATCAGCAGATGGAAGATATCTCTCCCCACTCCTTTTGCCTCTCCCTCTCTGTGTGTTCTCTGTCACCCATGTGAGAGACTGATGAAGCTCCCAGTTCCTGTCTTAGGCTTAACATAGTCCGGGCTGCTGGAGCCATCTGGGGAGTGAACCAGCAGGTAAGACATATCTTTGTTTCTCTCTTTCTGACTTTCACGTTCATAAATAAATCTTTAATGAAAAATGGAGAAAAAGGAAGATACAGAGCGTGAGTGTGTGGGGAGAGATCTTCTGTGTCCTAATTCAGTCTCCAAATATGCCCATTAGCCTGGGTTGGGCCAGGCCAAAACCAGGAGCCTGAAACTCCATTTGTATCACCCAGGTAGGTAGCAGGGGCCCAAGCACTTGGGCCATCTTTTGCTGCTTTCCCAGGTGCATTAGCAGGCAGCTGGATTCCACGTACAAACAGCTGAAATTTGAACAGGAAACTTGATATGGGATGCTAGCATCACAAGTGGAGGCTTAACCTGCTGCATCACAATGTCAGCCCCACAACTGAAAGGCTTTTACTCTACTAGTGGGAATGTAAAATGATACAAACAACTTTGAAAAGGTCCAGCAGTTTCTTTGAAAGTTAAACATGGCTATTATTCCACTCTTAGATATTTACCCAGCAGAAAAGAAATCATGTCCAAAGACTTGTACATGGAATGTTCAGAGCAACTTCATTTGCCGTAACTCCAAGCCTGGAAATCACCCAAATGTCTGTCAACAAGGGAATGGATGAACAAATTGTGATATATTTGAATTTTTCACCAACAAAAAAGAAAAATCTGTCAATACATGCAATAGTATGGAGAAATCTCAAAGACATGTTGAACAAAACAAGCCAGGTGCAAGGTGGCTCATAATATATGAGTCCACCTATACGGAGCTCATGAACAGGCAAAGTAAATCTATGCTACAGAAATCAAAATAGTGATTAACTTGATGGAAAAGGAGACCACTTTTACCGTAAAGGAGTGCAGGGAACTTTCTAGAAAGCTGGAAAATTTCTACAGCTTGTTGTCTATTACAATTAAATATCTATAAAAGCTTATTTTAAAAGCAGACCACTGATAGAGCAGATGTGATATTCTCAGCCCAAAATTCCAAGAGTCATTGACACCACCATTAAACCACATGCACCGTTGTGAGCCAGATGTATTTCACAGGAAGAACACTCTAGTTTTCCTCAGGTTCCATTTGGACAAGAGTCTCTGCAGCTCACAAGGATCACAACATCTCAAATAAACCATTCTGGGTTGCAGATCCAGCAGACTGTTTTCTTTTCCAAACTCTACAACCCTTGGTGGCTAGATTCCTGGGGACGCAGGAAGATGTCCAAGGGAACACAAACCAGTCTTGCACTGTGGATAGAAAGGAAGGCTGAAAGTCAGTTCTAACATTGAAGGGTCACCAGGCTGCTTAGCTCCATCTTCCAGTTAGTTGGCAGAGCAGCCACCATTGGTCAGGTGTCCAAAACCTATGCAAGTTTGAAATCACAGTCTTGTCATGCTTGTTTAAGTCCCCACAAACGTGGCAAAATCATATTATCTGCTATATATCATTGTACTGACAGAAGTGGGTGGGCACTTTGGACACCAGCAGATGTACTTTATTCCCTTGGGAATGAGCTCAGAAAAATTCTGTCTTGACACAAGCCTCTGAGCAATCGAATCTGCCCTCCAGACTTAGGCTGGATGGGGAACGGATTGCGTTGAAGCAGCTCTTGTTGCTGAGAAGCACGTGGGCCTGCCTGTGTGTGCACGTGCACATACCAGCAAGAGCCAGGGCGGTCATGTGCAAGATATTTCAAAAACTAGCAGCAGCAGCAGCACTTGGGAAGCTAAAATGCTGAAACCTGTGAATCAATCCAAGTACAAAGCTCTCAGTTTCTAATTCCGTACCTGTTTCCAACACCTTGCAAAGAGTCAATCTGTGCAGAACCTCACGCTCTTGGCATTTCTGATACTCAGTTCTAGGAGGCAGCAGTAGCAGCAGGTGTCTAAATCATTGATTTCTTTGGAAAGATCTTATGCCTTCAATGACTTCCAAACTTCTCTTGGACTCTTCAGGAACTTTTCAGTGTCCGCAGTTGGACATACACAACACAAAGCTGATACTTTGGTCTTCTCCGGACTCTGGTTATAGCCAACCCAGAAGATATTTTCACTGAATCATCCAACATATATTCATGGTGCATCTCCTATATGTCAGGCCCTGGACATGCAGCATCACATGTGACAGGAAAATTCCCTGCCTTCCAAGAGCTCATGTTCTGGAGCAGCGATAGGGAGTCTTTTTTTTTTTTTCTGCCAAGGGCCATTTGAATATTTATAACATCATTCATGAGCTATACAGAATTATTAACTTAAAAAGTAGCCTGCTATAGATTTATTGAATTTTCAGCCCCGCCTGCAGTTGCTTTGGCAGGGCCAGATCAAATGATTTCATTGATCCTACATAGCCCATGGGTTGGATGGCTGCTATCCCTATTCTAGAGGAATACGAATAAACACATTATATAATCTATTATAGTCTATGACAAGAGGTAATGCAATGGAAGAGGACAGTGGGTAGAGGAATATGAATAAACACATTATATAATCTATTATAGTCTATGACAAGAGGTAATGCAATGGAAGAGGACAGTGGGCTGTCATTTTTAAGATGATCAGGGAGGGCCTCATTGGAAAGAAGATGACTGAGAAAAGACTTGGTTGTGAGGGTGTTAGCTCTGTGGGTAGCTGGGAAGACAGCCCCAGGGAGCAAAATCAGTCAAATGACGAGGCCATGAAGCAGGAACATGATGGAGTACTAAGAGGAACAGCACAGGCCCAGTAGAGCAGAACCAAACATGCAAGGACACTGGGACTATGAGATAAAACTGGTGGGGTCCAGACTGTGGGCCCCTGTAAGACTGGACTTTGAATCAGAGTGAGACAGAGAGTGTGCAGGAAAAGAGGGTTTTGCTTTAACTTGGGTTTTGAACACACCACTCAATCTGCTGTTGTGAAATTGCACCAGGGGCAGAAGCAGTGTGACTTCATTCTGGAACATTTTCCTGTTCACATCCCTAGTAGATGTGTAGATGTCAAGTAGGGGCTTGGGTATGCAGTTTTGGAGTTGAACGGGGTCCTCTTGGATAGATTTGGCATATATGTGCTATTTAATGTTTGGAGGCTGGATTGCATTATGATTGGATAGAGCACAGAAGGACCAAGATCTCAGAAATGGGTAGCATCAACATTGAAATGTTCATGTATTTTCTTAAGAAAAATCCCTACAATTTATATCTTCTCTCTGTATGTTAACTGCCACAAATAAGAGAAAACATGAATGTCAGATCATTTGGCATTAGTTTTAGATATTGCTTCACTGAATCATACCATGTAAATGACACCATATTCTTGCTTCACATGCTTTAAAAGATGAAAGAACTGGAGGAGGGGGTGGTGAGGACTGTTGGGCTTCAATTAATATGTTGTTCCAAATCTGGATGTTGGTGATCAGATGACAAAAACCCTTTGATTTGCATACTAGAGCGCATTTCTTGATACATAACTATTGTTCAATAAAATGCTTTTTTAAAAGAAAAATCCCATCAGTGTGCTTTTTTTTCCCTTGAAAACAAAAGTGGCCAGATTGAAACACGTTCAATTATTTTCAGATGACAGTAATCATGGTGATAACTGACAGTGGAATAACACTTGTTCTCAAGTTTACTGAGCCTAGAAGGAAAAGGAAATCATGGAACGGCAGCTTGAGAGAAATTTAGAACCCTAACTTGGTATCTTCTGAAGGAAGGATTTAGAGGTTGATTGAATTTATGTAAGAATTAATTCCTTTCTTTTTCCATTTACTGCCGAACACTTCCACTGCTCTCGCCCCTCAGGGACCAGATGGGTAGGGTCTGTGGTGGAGAGAAATGCCCTCATTTAACATATCTAACACTGCTGACTCTGTTTTATCTTGAGATACTAGAACACCTCTGTCTTAGAAATATCTTGTGGTTCATGGGGCCACCCTCCACAAAAAAGTGGGGTGCTTAGAACTTTATTACCAGTAACCTTGAAGCTGTACATATGTGGTTCTGATCCTAATTAGCATACCAAAAGATTTTGAGAACTGAACTGAGAATAGACTATTGCCTTGGTCCCAGGCCAGCCACTGGATGGCTCCAATTCAGGACCTATCTAACATGCACTACCAAGGCTCTGATCTGAACTGACATGGTAATCATAGTTCTTGGAATGTGGATTGTGACTTACAACTTGAACCTTACTCGGTGAAGTGCATGCTGGAGCAAAAAGATGAATCTTCTCCATAAAATACAAATAAGATTCGGAGTCTTACCATATTGGAAATGTCCAGGGTATAACCCCAAATTACTGTGCATACAAAGAACCATGAAAATTCCAGGACACACAAGCAAGGACCATCCACAGTTGCCAACGATGAACTGACACAATTGTTAGAATCATCTGGCAGACATTTTAAAGCAGCTTCTTTAAGATTTGCTTCAAGAATAATTATAAATATTCTCAGAACAAATTTTACAGCAGAAAGTGTCAGTAAAGAAACAAGATATAAAGAAGAACCAATGGACGTTTTAAACTTAAAAATGAAATAACCAACATTTAAAAATGAAAAGGATGAGCTACATAGTCAAGGAAACAGTCTGTGACCATGAAGATAGATTAATAAAAACTACCAAATCTGAGTAACTGGAAAGGTCCAGAAAGAGTGAACAGAATCTCAAGGACATGTGTGGCTTGACATTCGTGTGATGAAACACCTAGAAAAGAAGAAGAATGCAATACTAAGAACTTATATAAAGAAATAATGTCTCAAACCACCCCAAGTTTGGCAGAGGCTTTAGACTGACATATGTACAATGAATAAATGCCAAAGAAGATAAATCCAAAGGAATGCATTTCAAAGTGCGTTATAAACTGGTGAGAAATAAAGATGAAGAAAAAAGTTGGTGTGGTGTGAGTGTTTAGTGCGGAGGTTAAGACATCTTTTAGGATGCTTGTATCCCATATATAAAAACCTGGATTCAAGGTCTTACTCTGCTAGCCTTTCTACCTTCCTGAGAATGCCCACCAAGGATGTAGCAGGTGATGCTCAAGAAGTCGGTTTCCTGTGGCCCACATAGGAGACCTGGATTGGGTTCCCGGTTCCAGGCTTCTGCCTGACCCGGGTCTGGTCGTCACAACCATTTGGAGAATGAACCTGTAGGATGGAGTATTGCTGTCTAACTCTCTTTGGCACTGCCTCTTTCTCTCTGCTTCTCAAATAAATAAAATGAGTTTTAAAAAGATGAGGAAGAGCTCCAGAAAGCTACCTGAGAAAAACAGTGCATCATTTACAGAGTGTTATCAATCTGGCTTTAGAGACCACACTGCAAATAGTGGAGGCCAAAAGAAGCGGGCATGATGTTTTTAAAGTGCTAAAGGAAAGTAAAACCTTGTCAATAGATTTTTAAATTGAGCCAAAATATACCTCAAGAATTAATGAAGGTGAAGTGAAGATAGTCTCTGAAAACAAAACCAAGAGGCTTAACACTCAGAAGATCTTCTCTAAAAGAATGGTTAAAGAAAGTTATTGAAATAAAATGAAAATAACAACAAAAAAGAATCTGGGATTACCAGAGAGGAACAGCTGCAGAAAGTCCAAATCTGCGTAAATAAAATAGACCATTCTTCTATTCTGAGATATCTAAAATGTTTGGCTATTAAAAGCATATATCGTAGTATCACCTACTAGAGTTTTTTTTTTTAATGTAAATAAATGTGATACATAAGACAACCATGAGAAGTCTTCAAAAAGTTCTTGGAAGTTAGTATTATGAAAAAACAATGCTTGAATTTCAAATACATTTATTTTTTCAAAAGAAAATATTATTTATTTGAAAGGCAGAGCTACAGAGAGGGAGTAAAGGAGATAGGGAAAGCTCTTCCATGTGCTGGTTCACTTCTCAAGCGACCACTGCAGCCAGCACTAGGCCAGGCCAAAGCCAGAAGTCAGGAAGTTGTTGTGAGTCTCTCACGTGAGTACAGGGACCCGAAAACTTATGCCATCTTCTGCTGCTTTACCGGATGCAGTAGCAGGGAGCTGGATTGTAAGTGGAGCAGCCAGGGTTGCAATTAGCGACTATATGGAATACTGGCACTGCAGGTTGTGGCTTAATGTGCTGCACCACAATGTCAGCACATTAATTCAATTTTTAATTCAATTTTTCATGAGATTTTGAAGCCCCCACCTACAGCACAGGCAGGACATAGCTGTAAATTTGTTACATTTATACTGAAAAGACAAAACATTGATTCTAAGTTTCTGATGAAGAGTTGTATATTTTGTAAACCTTAGAACAACCACCAACATGACCATATGAAGTGGAGCAAAAATCACCATGGGAAAACTTAATACAAAAGATGTTCAAGTAACATTAGAATTCAACACAAGGTAGTGTCCTGGATTGAATTTCTGAATAGAAAAATAAGATGAGTCCAAAAAAATTGGCAAGAATTAAAAATTGAAGTTTAGTTAATGATACACCAATGATTATTTTTTGATTTGGGCAAATGTACTACAACAATATAAAATGCTAACATTAGGAAAAGCTGTATGGGGAGTACATAATAACCCTTTGCAAGATCGCTGTAATTTTTCTAAATCCAAAATGTTATCAAAGTCAAAAAGTTTAATATTTTTTAAATATCTCAAAATGAGGCAAGAAAGGAGAAATATAATGGGAATAATAGGGGGAACAAGCAAAAAACAAGTGGTAGAATTAATCCAAACATATTCAACAATTACATTAACTAAAATGAACTAAACGCAAAAATAAAACAAAGATGAGTAGAATTTATTCATAAAAGAACATAAGTCAAGTATATGTTGTCTGCCAAAAATTTATTTCAAATACAATTGTATTAAAAGGTGAAAAGAAAAGGGAGGAAAAAGATGTACCATATAACACAAATCAAAAGAAAGTTGAAGTGGCTCTATTAATACTAGACAAAGGAGACTTCAGAGCAGGGGAAATTGCTAGGGATCAAGAGGGACATTGCATAACAAGAAAAGGATCAATTCACCAATAAGGCCTAACATTGCTAAATGCGCATGCACCCAACAAGAGTTTCTACTACATGAAGTAAAAAACTGACAGAATTGAAAAAGAAACAAATTCACAGTTATAGTTAGTAACTTTTCAGCACTCTTTTCTCAGTAACAGATAGAACTGGTAGGCAGAAAATCAGAAAGCATATAGAAGAACTTAACAATAATGCCAACCAACTGGATCTAATTGACATTTGTAGAGCATTCCACCCAACAACAGCAGAATACACTTTCTTTTTTCAAGTGAACATGAAACATCCAACAAGATTGACAATGTACAACAATTCTTAACAGGTTTAAAAGAATTGAAATGATACAACGCATGTTCTCAGACCATATAGAGTTAAAGTAGAAATCAATACCAGAAAGATAACAGAGAAAGTTCCAAACATTGGAAAGTTGAATAGCTAATTCTAAATAATCAATGAGAAAATACCGGGGAAAAACAAAAGCACTTTGAGCTGAGTGAAAATAAAAATATATCTAACTGCCTGTGATGTTTCTGTAGCGGTGCTTGGAGGGGAATCTATAGTATTACATGCTCACAGCAGAAAATAAGTCTCAAATACTAACCAACAGCTTCCATCTTAAGAAATTACAAAAAGAAGAACACATTAAACCTAAATCAAGTACAAGGAAGGAAGAAAATAATGCAGAGTAGAAATTGATGGAATAGCTACCCAATAAGCAATAGATAAAGTCAATCACACCCACAACAGGTGCTTAGAACAGATCAATAGAACTGATACATCTCCGATGAGGTGGAGAACAAGAAATATAGGAAGGAAAGAAGGACGAAAGGAATGGAGGGAGGAAGGAAAAAAGGAAGGAAGGCAGGCAGGCAAGAGGGAAGAAAGAAAGATAAGACACAAATAAGATAACTATCATTACAATGGGGAAAAGGTCCATCAAAAGAGACCTTGCAAATCTGTGCAGGATAATAATGAGAGGATATGAACAATATCGTGCACTTGAACTTGACAATACACATGAAGTAGATCAATTTCTTGTAAGCTGCAAACTAGTAAGGCTCACGCAAGATGACACAGATAAGCAGAATAGTCTTTATTTTTTTAAAAAAATGAGTATATGAATGGGTTCACTGCTTCCCCTGTGAAATCCTTCATACTCAATGAGTAGTTGCTGAGCACACAGGGCCATTCAAATATCCACGGTGTGTGGCTGCAAGGAAATGTATACATATTTGCACAGATTTTGCAAACTGAAACAGACATAATTGAATTTCGTAAACAGAAGGAAAAGGAAAGTTAATCAAAGCTCAGGTTTTTTGTGTGGTTTTTTTGGGGGGGTGGTTATGGTTGAATATTCTGTTTCAGATTTATTTATGTCTTTAAAGATTTATTTATTTTTACTTGAAAATCAGTTAGAGAGAGGGAGAGACAGAGAGAAAAAGAATGAAAGAGATCTGTCTTCCATCTGCTGGTTTACTTCCCAAATGATTGCAATGGTCAGAGCTGAGCCAATCTGAAGCTCGGAGTCAGGAGATTTTTCTGAGTCTCCCATGTGGGTGCAGAAACCCACGGCCTGGGACAGTCCTATGCTGATTTCCCAGGCCATGAACAGGGAGCTATATCAGAAGTGGAGCAGCCAAGACTCGAATCGGCACCCATACAATATGCCAAGACACAGGCAGAGAATTTTCTTGCTATGCTACTACACCAGTCCCAAGATTTATGTATTTGAAAGTCAGAGATACACAGAGAAAGGAGATACAGAGAAAACTTCTATCTTCTGGCTTATTCCTCAAATGCCATAATGGTGAGGACTGCACCAGGCCAAATCCAGGGACTTCATGTGTCTCATGTAGATGTCAGGAACCCAAGCAGTTGGGCTCTCTTTCGCTGCTTTCCCTGGCCATCAGCAGGAAACCACATTGGAAAGGCAGCATCTGGGACAAGGACTGGCACAGGCCAGTGACAGACCCTAAATAGTCACCTTCTAAATAATGCCTTGAGGTTTAAATTTAAATTCATCTTTAATAGCATTGCTACATAGAACGAGACACGAAATGATGACCTATTAGCTATTAAAGAAATTAAATACATAGTTAAACACTTCCAAAAAAGAAATCATGAGGCTCAATGGCAAATTTTACCAAACATTTAAAAATAACGTTAGCCCAATAAAATCTTTGCCCAAAAACAGTAGATGGGGCTCTTCCAAACTCATTTGATGAGAGCAACATCACTCAAATATCCAAGCCGAACAAAGAATGCATGTCAGAAAATTACTCATTCGTATTTCTCATGAACACAGACACAGAAGCCCTTGATGGAGCACTAGAAAAGTGAATCTATCCATATAGAAAATGATGCAACCAAGCCAAGTCTATCCCAGAAATTTAATATTCAAAACTAGCTAGATATAATTCACAATACTGACAATTAAAAGAAGAAAAAGCTTAAGATATCATATCAGCAGATACAGACAAAGCATATGATCAAACAGCCAATCATAGAGGGAAAAAACAGTCTCAGCAAACTTAAAATAGCTGTTCCTCATCCTGATCAAAAGGCATGTATGAAAGACCTATCTATGAAACATCACACTTAATGATAAAAAAGAGTAATGGCAAGCTTTCTCCCTTTGACTGGAAACAGGGCAAGGGGGATGGCATTGTGGTGCAGGTTACACCACTGATGTCAGTACTCCATATCTGAATCCTGGTCTCAGTCCTGGCTTCCCTGATTCTAATCCAGCTTCCTGCTAATGCATCTGGGAAGGCAACAGGACATGGCCCAAGTGCTTGGGCCCTGCCACCCATGTGGGAGAAGCCAATGGACTTCCTGACTCCTGGCTCTGGCATGTTCCAAAGCTGGTTGTTGTAGCCATCTGGAGAGTGAACCAGCAAATGGAAAATCAATCTCTCTTCTCTCTCTCTCAAATAAATAAAAATTTAAAATAGAAAACACACAGGACAACGATAATCATAACTATTCCTTCAACTCAACACTAGTCAATTTGGCAATGTGGCAAGTGAAGAAAAATAGGTAAAGTATATACACACACATAAATACACACTCACACACACATAGGAAGGAGAATATATTTGTCCCTTGGTAGGACACGTGGTTGTCTATGCAGAAAATGCCAAGGAATCTACAAAATCCTAGCCTCCCCCCCAAAAAAAACACCCTTTCAGAATAAGTGAGTTTAGCAAATTTGTAGATTTAAGTGTAACATAGAAAGCTGAACTGCAATTCTATGCAATAATAATGTGAAACCGAAAGCTTAATTTTGAAAAAGTAACATAATTTATAGTAGCTCCAAAATAATGAGCTACTTATTAGCAAATTATGCACAGGATCCATAAGCTAAAAACTATAGCAGTGTGATGAAGGACAACATGCAGGACTTCAAACAGCATAAAGCAGCATACCAGGCAAAATGATAAATCAGTACCACAGACTGTTCAGGTTCAACACAGTCAATGCGCCGGTCCTCAACATAATGATTTACAGATTGGATTCAGTGCCAATTAATACCCCAACAGGATTTTGGTACACATTAACAAACTGATTCTAAACTTTGTATAGAAAGGCAGAAGAATTAGAAGAGCTAAAATCTATTTGGAAAAAAATAATAAACATGTCATTGCACTTGATTTTAAGACTGTGTAGCTGCAATGTAACCCAGATAGTGTGGTACTGGCAACAGCATAGATGTTTGGATAGAAGCAGCAAAATAAGGTGTCTGAAAATAAAGAAACAACAATATGGTCAACTGACAGCTGAATTAGTCACAGGCAGTAGATCACAGCTTCCTTTAGCACTCCGCGGCCAGCAGCTCAAGTGAGCCCTGTGCAGGGCTCCACACTGCCCTCAGCGGATGGGAAGAGAGATACTGAGCTTCTCCCACAGCCTAGGGAAAACGGACCCAGGCAGAGATGACAGTAGGTAGAAAAGGCTCTGGCATGCCTAGGTGACAAGGAAGCCAGTGTGGTTGGAGTCCAGGCAGTTTGGGAGGGGACAAACAGGAGGTCACCAGCGGCCAGATAGAGAGAGCCTAGTCAGCTTTAGGGAGGACTGGGACTTTTCCTCTGAGGTGTGCCAAGGGAGATTTTTGACCTAGAGAGTGACACAACCTGACTTAACTTTTTGTAAAATGTTATATTACAATCATAATTTAACTAATTAGCGAGGCAGAAAGCCAAAAAGCTCCATCCAGTGGTGCACCCCACAAATGCCTGCAATTTAGAGGCATTGTGTTGAGGTCAAAGGCAAAAACTAAGAGCTTAATCTGGGTCTCCCAGGTGGGTAGCAGGAGCCCAGTCCCTTGAGCCATCACATACTACCTGCCAGCATCTGCATTGGCAGGAAGCGGAGTCAGGAACTGAAGTTACATATCAAGGCCATGCACCTCAATGCTGGATGTGGGTATCTTAACCACTAGGCCAAACGTCAGGGCTTCTGACATCCCTTTTAAGAGGTTCTTTTACTGTTGGGTTGAGAAATGACTGAATGGGGTGGGGGCAGGATACGAAGCAGAAACCCCACTCAGGAGGTTACCAAGATAATCCAGGCGCTGGATGACGGTGGCTTGAAGCAAGGTGGAAACAGGATAGGTTGACCTGCACATGATTTAAAGGCATACATGGGGTGGAGGGAAGAATAAAGAGAAAGAGAGAGTGTTAGAGGTTGTGATGAGAATTTCGTTCTTGGATCCAAGATATATTCATTTTTCTAAGATACATTCATTTTTATTGGAAAGAGATTTACAGACAGAAAGACCTTCCATCTGTTGGTCCACTCCCTAAATAGCTGCAACGGCTGGAGCTAAGTTGATCTGAAGCCAGGAGCCTCCTCCAAGTCTCCCAAGCAGATGTAGGGACCCAAGGCTTTGGGCCATCCTCTACTGCTTTCCCAGGCCATAAGCAGGGAGCTGGATGGGAAGTGGGGCATCTGGGACACGAATCCGTGCTCATATGGAATTCCAGAATGTTCAAGTCAAGGATTTAGCCACTTAACCGTGGCGTTGGGCCCTTGTTCTGCTCTCTTGAAGGCTGCCTCTCCTCCCAGAATTTCAAGCCTCTGGATGACAAAGCTCGAGAGTTTGAGCCTGTAACTGGTGAAGGCAGCAGGAGGTGGCCCTTCAGGGCCTTGTGTCCTGAAGTCTGTGTAAGCAGCCATTCTCTGTCACTATCCCACTGGATGGCCTGGCCTCAAGGGATCCAGAAACAGAGAGAGTGCCCCTTTGGGAGACAGAACGCACTCATTGGGGTTTCCACTCCTACCTGCATAGATGTCCTTTCCTTTCTTCTGTAGATAAGTAAGTGCAATGCCCTGTTTCCCCGGGCCCATTGATGGTGGAGTTTGTGTTTCTTTCCCTTGCCCTGACTGTGCCAGGGAAGCACTCAGGGCAGATGACCATCTTGCACGTCTCCCTTACTTTAGTAAAATTACCTTTCCCACTAACCCCATGGCCTTCCTCCATGAGCCAGGTGAGTTGTGCACTGGCCAGGTTGGAATGATGCCAGTTGATACCCTCCAATACTCCACTTCATGGGGAGCTCCTTGTCTACTTGCCATGTTGGGGCTTCACTGACCTAGCCAATGAAGGTAAGCAAGCAGCAGTGGCAGCCAAACACTGTGACAACCCAGAGCAGGGGGGCTAACAGTGTAATGTGCCCAACAGGCTAACATGCTGGGTGTGTGCTACAGTTTCATGCCACTTAAGGCATGTACCTGTTGTTATTTTTATTTGGGGGCAAATCTATAGACCTACTATGGAGTTAATTAGGCCCTCCCCAAACGTCATCTATATGTTGAAGTTCTTGCCTGCAGAACTCTCAACGTGACTGTGTTTGAAGACAGGGTCTGCACACAGTTATGCAAGGGAATATGACATCTTTAGGGTGGGCACTAAGTCAATGGGACTGTGTCCTTCCAAGAAGAGGAAGTATGTGTGCAGATAGAGGGAAGCCAACGTGAAGTCAAAGGGAGAAGACAGCCTGCTGCCTACCAGGACCTGCCTGGGATCCATTCTTTGCTCACAGCCTTCAGAAGAAACCATCCCTGCTATGGTCCTGACCTTGGGCTTGAAGCCTCCAGAACTGGGACAAGTGCCATTCTTGCCGTTTGAGACCCCAGCAGCCCGCGGAAACTAATACTAGAGTCATAAACCACAGATGAAGGTGCCACAGGGGCGCTTTCCCCCAGTCTGAGCCTCCTGTCCTCAACAGAGGGGACAGTCATCAAGATAGGAACTATGGAGCAGGAAGCCCAGGCAGAACATTTCCTGTAGCCCCTGTCCCCATCATGGTGCCTCTTCCCTGGGCCCTGCTGCGTAGAGTTGATCACCAACAGTAGAGAGAAGAGAGAAACGGCAGCACTGCCTAACAACCAGTGCTTCCCTGGCACCTGCAGGTGCTGCCAGCAGGGATGAGGGAGGGGCTTAGAGGGGCTGGTCGCCTCCTCTGCTCTCATCCCCATCTTTGAGAAGCTTTAGCCCGGGAGCACACCTGCTTGGAATCTTCTGGAGAGAAGCTGGGCTCTGTTTCTACCACCTGCCCCTGTTCCTCTCTGTCTTGCTTTCTTCTTAAATAAGAGAAGGCAGTTCCTTCAGTCCCAGCAGCGAAAGAGAGGGAGGGGGCCGAGAAATGAAAGCCACGGAGAGTGTTACACATAACAGTGGGCGTATTTTATGGAAAGCAGCCGACAATCAGTGTTTGCAGAAGCCTTTTATTTTATATTATTTCCTCATCTGTTCAGCCTTCTTGGGCGAAAGCCAGAAAGTTAATATTCTCAGTCAAAGTCGGCCTTTTATCTGTCAGGTTCAAAATGAAACCGAGACGCTGGGTTTTAAAGTGTCTCAGCCAAAAGGCAAACACGGGCTCTGAACAGCTGCAGCCTGGGGACTGGCGCATACTGGCGCTTCGCTGTGGCTCCTTAGCCAGGACACAGGGCAACATGGGCAGTGCGGCCTGCCTGTGCATTTTGGCATCAGAGTCCGTGAGGTCTGCTGTAATCACCTGGTACCAGGGCTTGAAGGCAGTTGGGCAGGTTAAAGAGGTAGGGGAAAGGCCAGGAGACAGTGTTTAGCTCCTGTCCCACTTTGGCTGGAATCCTAAAAGGAGCGCAATGACAAATGGTGCGGGTGGAGTCGTGATGGACTTAGCACTTGTCTCCCATCTCTGACTCTCCTTCCATGAGAAGCTGAGGGCTTAATTGCCATCTTTCATGACTCCCCTCTAATAAAGAGTTACAGAAGTAACAAAAAGTGACACTGTGTGGCTTCCCCAGGCTGCATCATAAAAGACAGTTCAGCTGCCACCTGGCTGTCTCTCAGGGGACGCTCACCTTGGGAGCCCCGAACTGCCACAAGAAAAAAAGAAGCCAGCTGTCTTGAAGCTGCCATGCGGGAAGGACTTGTGGAGAGACCACACACAGAGAGACCAGGAGCCCAGCTGTGGCAGCCCCAGCTGTTTGTGTGTTCCCAGGCCAGGCACCGACATGCAAGAGAGGAAGCCCCAACTCCAGACAGTAAGCCGCAGCGGCAGCAGAGATGGGCTGTAAGAAATGCCATCCCAGAAGCCAGCCACCCCAGACCCAGCCCTACCCCTCCACCCAAGCTCATGATGAAGCAATCCCAGCCCCGCTAACCCTGTCACACGTAGAACGGTTTGTTGTATGACAGTACATGATTAGTCAGGTGACCTTCTCCCTTCTGTTCTGGATTCTCTCAAAGTGTGGACAGGAGGTCCTTTTCTGCCATATAGTTTCGTGCAAAAACACTTTGAGAGCCAAGCATTGTTTTACCATAATACTCATTTTTCCGTGAACTTTTGGAAAAACCCCTCAGACAAATCCTCCCTGAACAGTTAGTTAATCTGCAATCCAAAAGCCTGGATTTCAATTCTGATTCTTCCTAATACATCATTTTGGTCCACTCACTCAATCCTTGTGTACATCAGTTTCTACATACACAAAATGGAGATACGAGATAAGATTAGCTTCACTGAGCTAAGGGGAAGATCAACTGAGTTAGTGGCTGTCCTGCCTCCATTTCTTAACACCCAGAGATGCACAGCTAGAGTCAACACGTTTCTTTTGAGATTCTCCCGATGGCAAGTGTGTGGCACAAAGATAGGAGGATATTTCAAAAACTTCACTGGCAATGGAATTTTAAAGCTATGTATATATTGATGCAGAAAACAGTTTTGAAATCCGTGCGTAGCTTCTCTATAAAAAAAATTAATGGAAAGAGGCATGTTATGAAAAACTAATGCATGGATTTCAAACATGTTTCCAACCAAAATAAACATATCTTCTCATTCTCTTTCCTGTGAACTTTCTGGAGTATGCTCAGATGTGTAACCCATGTAACAAGTATTCCCGACAAGTGGACATGGGCAGGCCTCAGGCAAGTCAGAGAGGAAAGGGACCTTTTGTCATATATAAGCACTATTCAGATGCTTCTGCCTGTTTTTATGATTTAGCATGGTTATGTGACCATAACCAGTGATCCTCTCCAGCCACAGAGATGAATTCTGTCCTAGGAAACCCAAGGCTTCTAAGCCTTCTTGGTTGCAACCCAACCAAGGCACAACTCCCTGCAGTCCTTTAAGGGGCTTCCCATGGCTTTGGGTGTCAATCAGAATGCAACGGAGGCAAGAATCCCAGAAAGTCCCTGTACCCATCATAACTTTTTTACACCCAGTTGAACTCAGGAGTGTCTTTTGAGGGAGGGGTGGAAGGGCAGTTGAAATTGGAAACAAGGTCAGCAGGATGGTATGCAGGAGGAAGTGGAAATGTTCTCGCATGCTGTACTGCCCCCATACTTAGCTTGGACCCAGAATTTTCTTGTGCCTCTGAGTGTTCTGTCCCCAGCACCCACCCTTTGGTACTTGGTGGGGCAGGGGAGGGGCCTCCCACTTTCTTCAACACGATTGTTGCTAATAAAAGAAAGCACTTATTACAGCAATATTATCTTCCCACTATTCCAGCATTAGCAGGCCATGCGCAGGGGCCGGGGAGGCAGAAGAATGTCTTCCGTGCTGTCAGTAATCGGGGGAAGGCAGTTTAGTTTAATGATAATGACTTACACTTACATAGCTGCCCTCATCCCAGAGGGCCCTGGAGCACTTTACAAACACACTCTCACTCCGAGCCTTTCTAACAAACCTGAGTTGTGGCAATGCTTATAAATAATATATATTCTGAGTGCCTCTATACACTGCAAATGTATGATATAAATATGTATAAATGCAACAAATACGATTTTTGCATGTTACATTGATAATCTTTTTAAAAAATGGTGACCCACCATAGGTATTCAGTCACGAAACAGACTCAGGATGCTGAAGTCCAATAAATATTGATACGGCGCAACTTTACAACAGGTATCAGCCTGGGGGCTTTAAAAAGCTGAAGGACTTGCTTGAGGTCTATGTTCGCTGGATTCGTCTTTCCATGGGAAGGTCATCCTCAGGTCAAGTTCCTTCCACTAGTCCCACTCTGGACCAACCAGCGTTGATTCCAAACCTGGCTATATGATTCAGCGACAAAGTGAGAATGCTCTCTGGACTCCTTCAGTCAATTCCTAAACACGGATGGCTATGAGCACGTGTGGCAGCAGCTTCTGCTCTTACTCCCAATCCTGCAGGCTTTCCTGTATTGTAATTATACACCTGTACCCTTTGCTATTGGAAGTGGGATTTCTTCAGTTTGAAGCAAGTGAAGCTTACGTCACAAATTTATGGATTCAGAGTTTGGCCACAATTTCTGATAGCTAATATTGTGTAACAAACTGCCACACAGCTCAGCGAAATGGAACATGCATCTGTTTTCGGTGGGTCTGGGATTTGGGCATGGAACAAGGGGATAGAACTCATTCAGCTCCAGGATGCATAGCTCTTCACTGAGAATAACTAGTAGCCTACGAGGGACTCAGTGGTAGGAGCTGGGTCTAAGCTACAGATAAGCACAGCCCACCAGAGACCCTACATAGACTCTGTCCATTGACTCTGGGCTTCTGCACAGCACAGCAGCCTCAGAATACTCCCACTTCATACATGGAGCTTAGGACTCCAAACCAACTGGGCCCATGGCAGGCAAGAAGCTGCCTCACTTACTCTTACTCAGCCTTAGAAACCAGTGTCACTTTCACTGTCATCCACTGTTGAAAAAAATCAAAGGTTTTCCAGTAGATTCCTCTTCTTGATGGAAGGAGTGTCAAGGTCCCATGGTAAGGGAGAGAGTGGGATGGGGTAAGTGTATACTGTAGCCATCAGAATTAGTTTGCTATGTTCACAAGAAATTATCACAACTCTAGGTGCCTTACCACAATGCCCAGGTTCACCATTCTCATGAACCAGGAGTTGCAGCTCAGCCTAAGTCATCTGCTCAGAATCTGAGGAAGCTGCAAACAAGATCTCATTCCTGGGGCAGGGGTTGTGCTATATTATTGCCATTTGTAACTCCGGCATCCTATATCAGAGCAATGATTCAAGTGCCTTCTGCTTTGCTTCTGATTCGGGTTCCTGGTAATGCACTTGGGAAAGCTGTGAAGGGTGGCTGAAGTACTTGGGCCCCTGCTACCCACACGGGAGACCCAGATGGAGTTCCTGGTCCAGGCCTGGCCATTGTGATCATTTGAGGAGTGAATCAGTCATGGAAAAATCTCTCTCTCTCTCTCTCTCTCTCTCTCTCTCTCTCTCTGCCTTTGAAATAAATAATATATATATGTATATATATATATGTATATATGTATATATATGTATATATATATATATTAAATATTAGTCAGGATCTGGCATGATAACCTAGTGGCTAAACCCTTGCTTTGCATGCTCCTGCATCACATGTGAGCACCTGTTCATGTCCCGGCTGTTCCACTTCCCATCCAGCTCCCTGCTCCTGGCCTGGGAAAGCAGTAGAAGATGTCCCAAAGCCTTGGCCTGCACCAGCCTAGGAGACCCAGAAGAAGCTCCTGGCTCCTGGCTTCGGATTGGCTTAGCTCTGGCCATTGTGGCCACTTGGGGAGTAATTCTGCCTTTCCAGTACAAATAAATAAATCTTCAAAAAACAAAGAAAAAATGTCACCCAGACTGAATTTCTGAGGCTCGGGGTCTTCTTCCACATTCATGTGGCTGTTGCCAGAGCTGTTTCCTCAGGTATGAAAGTATGGTAAGGCTCAATGGTTGAAAAAAAAAAAAGGCATGAAGATTTCAACGGTGCAAAATAGAGCTGCATTGATGAGACTTATTATTCTGCAACTAGGCTGTAAAACTCCCAAGGTCAGGGGCACTGTACTACATTCACTTAGAATATACCATAGAATGTACCTAGAGCACAACCAAGCCTGTGGTTGAATGTCAAGAAATGCTGGCTGGCCAGCTGTATGCATTAATAGGTGACTAGATAGATGAGAGATGAATACTTGAACCCCAAGAAGGTTCTGGGAGAGTTAAAAAATACAGAGGTCGGGGGGAGATCTGCTGTGGCTCTGATACTATCACAGGCCAAAAAACCGGCCCATGGAAGGAAATCTCAGAACCTGGTATCCTATGCTTGCCCTTGTAGGCAGTTTTAGTGCTTCTGGCGAAAAGTAGTGTGGTGATGACAGCAGGGCTTCTGCAGTCAGACCAACTTGCATTGAAATGCTGGTTCAGCCCCTTTGCAGAGAGTGACTTCTGGCTAGTTATTGAGCCTCTGAGCCTTAAGGTTCCCCATTGATGCAATGAAGGGTGGCGGGGTGCGGGTTCTTCGTGACACCATTCTCAGGCTCATCTAGAAATGTCTTCAGTATCAGCAAGTTTTATGCAGGAGTTGCAAGCTACAAGCCCAGCTTCCAGAATGGCACTGCCTACTTCCAAACATGACTTGTCCCCACTTCTTGGCGGTGTGACCTCAGGAAAGTTACACAAGCTCTCTGATCCTGCATTTCTTTGATTCTAAAATGAAGGTAATGTTTTACATGCTTCACACGATAGATATCAGGAATAAATAGGACAATTTACATAAGATGCTTAGACTAGCACATGGTCCGTGTTCAGTACTCAGTGATTGGCTGTTGCTAATTTGCTACATTATTTGCTTTCTTTCCCACTCCTCCCTCTTCTCCTTGCTTCTCATCTGACCACCGCTAGTGAGGTATTTCCTGTTAACCATCCCTGTCTTGAAGTCTTCTTTCTGAACAACCAAGCCAAGCAATCAGTGCCCCAGATTTCTCCACCACTCATTTCATGTGTGTACAAGGTTCATGTCTCTTCACCAAGGTTACTCTCCATCTTTCTTTCCCCATGATGCAGGGAGATCTGAAGCTTGCTATTCCAGCCGCGTGTTTTTCATCCTGAATATGTTGAACGACTTGTTCAAGTGCAGTGTGCCTGACCACATACTCAGAGTCTGATTCTGTCACTGTGGGTGAGGCCTGGGGATGCACATTTCTCACATGTGTGCAAAAGCTGCTGCTGTCACTGCTGCCCAGGGGTCCCCACCATGAGCATGGCCAATCAGAATGCTCCCTGGCTTAGCATTTTGTAACTTCAAGAAGTCGTAAAAGAAACTCTCATTCAGTACAAGCTGTGCTTCCATTGTAACATTCACATCTTTTCTTGGCTAGTGCCATGCATCCCAATCCTCTGTCTTACTGCTGGGCAATATCAGCCAGTGCAGCTCCCAAGCAGTGCCAACAGCCACCGGCGGAAACCAATGTGACTCTACAGTGAGCTGAGCTGGGATGAACCCTAAATTAGGGAATGTGACATCATCACAAGTAGAGGAGCAGGCTGAGACCCACTTTTTTTTTATTGATCACATTGCATTATGTGACACAGTTTTATATTGCATTATGTGACATGGTTTTATATTGCATTATGTGACACAGTTTTATAGGCACTGGGATTCCCCCCACACCTCCCCAATCCCCCCCATGGTGGATTCCTCCACCTTGTTGCATTACCACAGTTTAAATTCAGTTGAAATTCTTTCATTGCAAGCATCTACCAAGCATAAAGTCCAGCATCTTATTGTCCAGATAAGTTCAACGGTTTCTTGGGGAGACCATCTCTGGTCTGAAGGCAGAGCCGGCAGAGTATCATCCCGATCAATTAAAAGCCCCGACATAACATCAGTAACAATTTATAACGTTATGGAATTAGTTGACATGGTATTAAGTAACCAATATGTTAGAAGAAAAAAAAAAAAGAATGCAAGTTCTGAACCACATCCTGTGACTTCTACATTAACATTTCAATTATTAGTTTATATACATCTGGGTTCCATACACCTTAAAATGGCTATAGATTACTATTCAGCTGTCTCATGTCTATTTTAATTTTAGTATTTAGCAGTTTATAGCTTTGAAGCATAATTTTGCTGAACCTGGCTGTTTTTTGGGTAGTCTAACTCTATAACTCTAACAAGACATATGTCAACAGTTTAGGTGAACAATTTTAGGAGGGGTGTGCAGAGAAATCTTCAATACCCTAGTGAGGAGTAACTAAATTTTGTGTCCCACCCAGTGAGTTATACGTGCATCCCCGCTGACCATTTCCTGTCTGTTTCTAAGCTTTCCTTGTTGTTCTCTATCTATTCTAGTTTTTGTTTGTTTGTTTGTTAGTCTTGAGGGGTTTCTGGAGATATCCTGATGGTCATTGCCAGAGAGGGTGGGGACCCAAAGTCGGAACCAGGCAAGGACCAGAGAAAGCTCCCCTCCCTAGTCCCGAAGGAAGTTTACTGTTCTTCTTCTGCGGACTGCTCAGTGCTCCTGGTTGTCGTTCTGATGACCTTGGATCCTGCGAGGAAGGATTTGGGCTTCTTCCATCCCATGTGGTAGATCCAGATGGGGGTGGGTGACCTCAGAGTTCTTGGCCTCTGAAGGCACTCCATTTCCCTGTGATCTCCTTGGCAGTTGGGATGTAGTCCTCGGTGCTCGTACTGATAGTACTTGGTGAGGATCTGGGAGTCTTCAGGGTTGGGATACAAGCCTCCTCCTGTCCGCCTGCTCCACTCTGGGGAGACCCACTTTTTTTTTTCTTCTGATTCTGGTCCTTGGTGTGTCTTGGCAAGGTGGTTCACGGTGTTCCTTTACACCTGGGAACCTATGTTTAATTATATTTTAATCATCAAGAAGAAGTCTGGCCTGGGCAGACCCTTGGGTAAGGAGAGACCAGTGGACTGAACACGGGAAACCACCCTTGTCCTCTGGCTATGCTATATTTTCAGCCATCTAGGGCCTGGCTTCTCATTCTGTTTGGCATTCTACTCCCCTCCTTCCTACCACTAAGACAGTTTCCTGAGCCCCAGTTACTCAAGATGCCATCTTACCAGGCACTTGTGCACCGGAGATCCTGGGCCAAGCCAAGGTGTGGTCTCAGCTTCGCTCAATGTCCCTTAAGTTGGGGGTCTCCAGAAGAGCCACAAGAAAACAGGCAGGCAGTATGCCTAGCTCATAGAACTAACTGAAGAGTGACTCCTCTGTGGGGCGTTAGTGCCTTGCAAGGCTTTTGGCTTTTTTTTTTTTCAGTTTAATAAAAATATATATGTACCGTGAGAAAATCACAGCAATAATTCCTTGCACCTTTGTTGCAAGGAGCCCAAAGCACTCCCCATATATTATCATATTCATTATCCTATTTTCTTCACGTTTCTCATTAATTTTTTCCAAGGTGATATATTAATATGAAATTCTAAATCACATTAAGGATACCACGAGTCCAACTCGTTCTTTCTCCTCACCCGTTTCTCCACCTTTCTCTTCTCCCCTTTCCATCCATCATCCTCACCTTCCCTTCCCCCACTCAGGGGAGGGTAAGTCAGTAGCTGGTAAGCGGCTGATGGAGGGATTAGAAGACTAGGGGAGGGTAGGCGCCAGAGCACAATCTTGCCAGTCAGCTGCCTGGCCAGGCCAGGGAACCAGGGCTCAAAGTCCCCCTCCCCAGGGCCACATGATGTGACCAGGGTTGGGAGGCAGGCTGTAGAAAGGGAAGCTACCTTTCTCCCCCCAGTTGCCTTTATGGGGTGTAAAACTGACTCCCCCTCCCTGTGTGAGAGGGAAAGAATCAGGCTCATTACAGATATTATCATGCAGCACTTCATATTTCAAAGAGCTTTATAATCGCTAATTAGTTATTGCCAGAGAATATGGAAATGGCGCCTTGCTGGAGTCCCGCGGCCTGGAGGCCAGAGTTCCGCAAGCAGGTCAGCCTGCAGGTGGCTGCTCCAGCCAGCCTGGCCCTCAGAAAGTATGACACCTCTCCTCTGCGCCCCTCGTCCCCTGAGCCCTGCAGTTCAGAGGGAATAAGGTTTGCAGTCTCAGCTGGTGCCGAACTGTAGGATCTGGGCCGAATCAACACAGCCTTACCATCCAGAAAAGTCTATGATGAACACAGATATATATCCCCCTCCCAGGAGACTAGTTTAATTACAAGCATGATGGCTAGACCACACCCAGAGAGCTTGCTCAGAGATGCTCCAATGCAAAGCAAGGGTAAGCATGTTCCAGAAGCTTTTGGAGATTTCCTAGGGACACAGCTGTCCTTGAACAGATTCTGAAGTCCCCCAAAAATCAATAAAAGGAGGGACTGGGAGCATTCTCTTCCATGCTGGATTACCTCTAGTTTCATTCTAAAGCCTTATGGAAACTAGAGTCTGAAGGTGCTTATGGGAGGCAGGTCTCTCTCTGGGAAATGAGATCAGCCTCAGATGGAGGAGGCACTGCCTAAAGAAAAGCCATAAGCGTTGGCAGCAAAAGCTTCCCTTCTAGAAAAGCCTGCAACACAGGCGAGACACAGTGGGACAAAGGGCACAGGCAATCTTCCTGGTTGACAGCATGTGGGCTGCTCCCAGCACCTTAACTTCCACAGACTGCACAGAATCCTCACACATGGATATCCCTGACTTTTTCTTCTCTTTTAGGCCATAGGACAAGTAGAGGTCACTCAGTCACTTTGTGATTCTCCCTACAACCACTCCAAGTGTTTGTGAAGCAGCAGAGTGGCTATATAAGACAGCAAGGTGGAATTGCAAGTCTTAGTGTCCAGGGCACACAGTTCTGTGGAAGCCAGGCCTTTGCATCGGAGACAGTCATCTGCCTACTGCTGGTGGATTTCCTGCAAGAAGCCTGTTCTTAGCGCATAACTATGCCGTGTATAAGGTTGATGGGCCCCAGACTGGGTTTCTCAGTATTCCAACAGGTTCAGGTGCATCACCTTGCATTGCAGAGAGCTGGCCTTTATGAGAATCAGCAAAGCAGGGTGAGGGGAGGTGGCTCAGGCCCACCAGATCAAGGCCTGGTGGGGTAGGATGGGAGGGGGACATGGCAGGAGCACTTGGCCCACACAGAGAAGTCCCCTTCAGCCTTTGGGAAGCAGTACTTAAAAAGCCATCGACCTGGTCCCTCCCACCTCATCTTCACCCAGTTTTATACTGAGGCAACTGGAAAAGTGGTCATACTCAAAGGCTTCTTTAAGGGCTCGATGCAGTGGCCTAGTGGCTAATTTTCTTGCCTTGCATGTGCCAGTATTCCATACAGGCACCACTTCGTATCCCAGCTGCTCCACTTCCCTTCCAGATCCCTGTTTGTGGCCTGGGAAAGCAGTGAAAGGTGGCCCAAAGCCTTGGGACCCTGCACCCATGTTGGAGACCTGGGAGAAGCTCCTGGCTCCTGGCTTCAGATTGGCTCAATTCTGGCCATGCGGCCACTTGGGGAGTGAACCAGTGGATGGCAGGTCTTCCTCTCTGTAAATCTTTTTCCATAAAAAATAATTTTTAAAAAAGGCTTTTTTGAGAGCTTAAGCTGCACCGCACTCAAGTCCTCTGAGTATTCTGCTTTTTTCCTCCAAGATTACAAAAATCAAAGACAAGAAGAGATCACCCTGGGGTGGGTGCTGTTGGGGAGTCTCCCAATCCTCAGAATTTCTTGGCCAGCGTGGCTCCTTCTCGCTCCTGAGCTGCCAGCAGTTTTCTGCCCCAGCAACCTTCCTGATAGGATTTGTGTGTACCTTTCACTCCAAGCCCTTTGAACACCGCAAAGAACAAAGTAGTTGAGACACCCATATCCCACACTGCACGGCTTGGGATCCATTCCTACTCCAACTCCTGTCTCCAGCTTCCTGCCGAAGTAGACTCTGGAAGGTAGCAGTTGCAGTTTGAATAATTGGGCTTTTCTGCCACCAACACTTGGATTGAGTGCCTAGCCAGTAGATCTGGCCCTGGCTCAGGCCAATCTGTTGCGAGCATTCAAGGAGTGAATCAGCAGAGAAGAACTCAGAATTCATTTCTGTGTGTGTGTTTGGGGGGGGGTGATTCTGTACTTCCTGTATTTAAAAAACTGCATGTCCACTATAAAGGCAGCCACTAGCCTCATTTCTCAGGTTTGAGGATGGCTGAAAGAGAAGCTGTGTCCATGAACCTGGGGTTGGCACAATCTCTCATGTCCCCAGCTCTCTGGCACAAGCCTTAGGTTGCTCACATTACCTTGTACCAGGCTTACTCTGCCAAACAGGCTGGAAAGAGGACTATTTCCTGATGTGCCAGAGTGCCTTCTGCTTCCTAGTAGGCATTGTGCTGTGTGCAGGTGCACACTGCCTCCAGACACACTCTGACCCAGGCATGTTCAGCACTTACCCGCTTGCACACACACGCTTCCTCACACAGGACGCACTTGGGCAAGCACATCCATGTGGCAATGCTCACTGGTATGTAGGTCTTCAATCACATGTGGACATTCATTCCAACAAGTGTGCCTGCTCACACAGGTTCAGGCTGTGACCTTGACTTAAAGATTTCGCTTCTGTTCCAGCTGGGGCAAGGACTGGGAGGCAAGGCAGCACCAGGAATGGCAGGTTTCTAGTGCTCTCGTGATGGCTCCTGCTTCCAGCAGCACATTGGAAGTAGAGAGGTGACATGGGCAGGGGAGCAGGAGAAGTGGGGTGCAACAGTGAGGAGACCCTGGAGACGCCTAGAGCCTCTGCTTGGGTTGGAGGAGGAGAATCTGGGCTGCTGGCAGGCAGGCATCCTATTTCCCCCAAGAACTCTAGTAGGAAGACATGGGATGGAGAAAGTTTGGCCCACATTCCTTGTAACCTTGAGCCAGGGAGTTTATTTAGTGTATCTATGCCTCAGTCCCCCTTCTCTACATGAAGGTGGCATTTGTATTTCAGAGGTGTTGCGATGAGCAACAACGATGTTTGCTGACTCCAGGACACAGGAAGGCCTTGACAAATGGCAGCGAGTGTCACTGATGTGTACATCAGAAGTGGGTTTGGGGAAGTGCTAGTTCTAGGCCCCATTCTTAGAAGAGGCCTGACAGGCATGACCTTATTGTTTTCTTCTTTTTATCTTTATTTATTTAAAAAAAATTTTAGGGCAAATTCACATGCCTTGTGACTTCCCAGTTGCACAGTCATGGAGGCAATGGTGTCAACTGTGGCAGAGGTGGCAGGTGACAGGGTCACCCATGGCAATGCAAGGGATGTGGAGAGTGCCACATAAGGTCAGTGCAATGATGTCCGGGAAGGTCAGGGCTGGGTAGCTGACTCCTACACCAAGGGCCAAGGAGAGAAGAAGAGTACATTTGTCTTCCAGACTGTGGGGAAAAAAATTGGTTTCTGATGGTTTAAGGTGTGGCCAGAACCGCCAGGAGGGACCAAAGATGCGGGAACCTGCAGGCGCATCATCCACTAATGTAGGGTAAAGAATGCCAGAAACTGGCAGCTTCATGCACACTGCCCTCAAGAAAACGAGGCTACTGTCTTGAGAAAGAGGTATCGGATCCTACCCCCTGCTCACCCACACCGATTCTCCATGTGTCTTTTTCTTGTTCTTCAAATGCAGTTACTTTTTTGAAGGGCGGAGTGGCAGAGGGGAAGAGACCAAGAGAAAGAAATCTTGAGTGTGCTGTTCCACAGCTGCAACAGTTGTAGCCAAGTCAGGCCAAAGCCAGGAGCCCAGAACTCCATCCAGGTCTTCCACGTGGGTGGCAGGGACCTAAGTACTTGGGCCATCTCTTTCTGTTTTCCCAGGGGCATTGGCAGGGAGCTGGATCCAAAGCAGAGCAGCCAGGACTTGAAGCAGTGTTCTTATAAGGGATGTTAGTACCATGGGTGGCGGCTTAACCCACTGCACCAATACATCAGCAGCCCCTCGCTTTGCTTCTTGGAGCACCCCGAAGAACAAAACACTCACCACCGAGAGGCTGCCAGGGCAGTGGTTGCAGACCCAGATTCTGGAGCCAGACCTTCTGCTTTTGAAACCTGCCTCTGTCACTAGCCAGCTGTGTTATTTCATTTCAATGGGCCTTGTTTCCCTCATCTGTTAAATGGGACAGTTGAACGCACTATCGCACATGCAGTACATGCTATTGCAATAGCGATGATACGTGCCCTGCACAGCAAATGTCTTCTGGCAGAAGCTGAGCGGACTGTGACCTTATGGTCCACTGTAGTCTCATTGAAGGCCTGGCCTAGCCTGAAAAATAAATCCTAGGGGAGCTGTGGCTACAGCCCTCCCTTTGCCACAGACTGCCCCACTCTCCCACTAGGAGACCTGAACCCTTGCTTCAGGCCCTACTCCTCCCCTCGACCCTCTGGATGGGCTCAGCTGACAGCTTTCCCATCAGCCCCTCTGCTCCACTTGCCAGGTCCCGAAGCAGTAGTGTGCCCTTGAGCCTGGGTTTCCCTGCTAGGGCAGTGCTGAGAGAGCCGGGTCCAGAGGCACCAGGCTGCCTGCGGGCCAGGCTCAGCCCCTCCCTAGCTGCTGATCAAGGCAAACTGTGCCACGCTCTCCTATAACTCAGTTGTCTCATCTGACAAATTGGGGGAGGGACGAGATGAACAACTACTTACCCGGCTCCCCAGTGCTTTCAGACTCTTGGAAAGTGCCAAGAACACTCCCAGGTACAGTGGCTTCAAATAACAGCTGGCTGCACAGCTGGCCTCAGTCTTCCAGGTGCCTGTGCATTTCTGATGTCCTGAGCTGGCCCACGCTAGGCTCCCACATGCACCTGTGCTGAGCTGTGCAGCAGCCCAAGGCTCTGGCGTCTTGAACTGAGAACTCCAAATGCAATGACCGAGCCAGTTCAGCTCGGTGACACCTGCGCCCTTCTCTGCCAGGCCTTTTGCATGTTCTTATCAGGAAGACAGGAGGACAAGAGTGAGGAACCAAGACTTGTAAGAAGGAAGCCAGAAATGTATGAATGTATGTGCATGTGTGTGTGTGTGTGTGTGTGTGTGTGTGTGTGTTTGCCGAGGCTGCACTTGTACCATATGCCTTTACTGTATATGTATATATTTGCTTATTTATTTGAAAGGCAGAATCACACACACACACACACACACACACACATGGTCTTCTATCTGCTGGCTCATTTCCTAAATGGCCACAACAGTTAGGTTGGGGCCAGGCTGAAGCCAGGAGCCTGGAGCTGTATCCAAGATCTCCCCCGTGGGTGACAGGGACCCAAGCATTTGGGCCATCTTCTATATGTTCCAAGTGACATTAACAGAGAATTGGAACAGAAGTTGAACAGCTGGGACTCAAACCAAGGCTCGTAAGGGATGCCTGTAAGTGGTGACTTAACCCACTACACCACAATGCCAGCCCCATGCCCCTGTTATTACAAGTATATGTAATTTCTGCAAGTCTCTGCAGGCATGGAATGAGGATTGTCTTCATTGCTCCTGGATTGATTTGGATGTCTAACTCAGCCATTGCTTGAACAGTGTCCTCTGCAAGCATATACCTGCAATTTTAATAAGTCCCTCTTTTCAACATAGAGCTCTTGTGCAGTGTGCAACCTGAACAACATTACATGGCTATCCTGAAAGATTATGCACCAAGTGGAGTACACAGAGGCCTGACTCCCATAAAGTCTCATTTTCCTCACCCATAAAGCAGGGCTAATGGCTGCCTTGCCTCCCACAGTGGATATTCATACAAATAAACACAAGCAAATTCACAGTAAAATCAATTCTTACACTGTGAGAGCTCTGAAGATGTAGGCTCTTATTAGAGATAATAGTGGTTTCTGTCTGAGTAAACCATTTGCATCCACGGAACCAGAGAATCAAACTTCAAAAAAGAGAAGGTTTTCCAATGGAGAGGGGAGTGAGGGAGAAAAGCTGGGGGCTGACATTTCAGGGACTGCAGGTTGGCAGGCCCAGGGACACTGGGAAGGCACTGCCTCGGGCCTGCGCCCCTGGCTTTTGCGGGGGTGGGGGGAAGGAGGTCCTCAGGTGACAGTTGGACTGCTCCATGAAGCCCAGGCTCTACATGCTCTTGCGGGTTCAAAGGACACAAGTGTGGACTATGCCACAGCGCATCCCTGGCGAGACACCCGCACAGCTTTCTACCTGCAAGCAATGCCCTCTCCGCCTGTTTGGCTGCGGGCTGTTCCCAGGCACAGAGACCCAAGGTCCCCCACCCCCAGCTGCTGTCGTCTGCTCGGCGTCTCCGACCTTCCCTGAGCAAGCGAGACTGCCACTCGGAGGCCAATCCCGGTACCACCTCCAGCGCCGCGCACACCCAGGAAAGCCACCCTGGCGAGCCAAGGGCCCTTCCCCCTTCCTCCGGGCTTTTATAGGAGGGCAGAAAAGAGGGTGGAGGGTGGGGGCTGGCAAAGGAAGGGAGGATAGAGGAAGGGGAAGGTGGCAGCAAGGGCAGCCAGAGAAAGGGGAAGTGAGCAAAGAAGGCAGGTGCGAGGCTAAGGGAAGAGAGCATGAAGGTGAAGGTGAAAGCAAAGGAGAGGAAGGGGAGATAGAGGAAAGGGAGACAGGAAAGGATTTAAGGAAGGATGGGAGAGGGCTGGAGAGCGGAGAGGTGAGGAAGAGGAGACAGGGATTAGGTGAGGAAGGAGAACTGGGGCTGCTCCGCACACTCCAAGGTGGAACTTGGTCCCAAGCAGCCGCCAGATAGTGAGACTAAGGGTGGAAGGTCTATGGAGAAAAGCTGGGTACACGCAGACCTCAGATGTGGCATTGGCTGGAGGCAAAAGCCTCTAGCAGTCACTGAGAGGGAGGCCCCTTTCAAGCAGGTGGCAGTAGGTTCTGAATAGGAGGCAGCAGGTTCACAGAGTGGGGGAGGAGTGACACCAATGCCTGCTTCACACGGGTGGGATTCTTAAAGAAAATGAGAGGCAGCAGAGAGCTACTGCTGGCATGCCCACCCTCAGATGCTGGCCCTTTCCCAGGGTGGGACTGCCCTGGCTCTGAAGGGTTTGAGAGGCTAGTGCCCCTTCCCCAGGGTGACGGCCACCTGATGCAGCCAAGGTGAGTGTGATACAACCCTTTTTGCACATTGACATTCTCCTGGGGTCCATGGAGTATGATCCTCTGGCAGGGGGGTCACAGGCTGTCCTGGGTCGGTCACAGTGTTTCCTCTGAGGACGGGGAGAAGTGAGGTGGGAGTCAAATGATGTCAAATGAAAATAAACTGGAGGAGGAGTTCCCCAGAACTGCTGTGACCTGGGTCCTCAGCCAACCTTCGCCAACAGGACTGTTGTTGTCCCTCCCATCCTCCCAAGGGGCAGCTGAGCAGTGAGCAGGTGGGGAAGCTAGTGTCTGGGGCATTGTGGGACTGGATAAGTGTGGGAGTCATTTGAGGGATGAGAAGAAATCAGAGCACACTTGAATGGGGGAAGTACCCACAGAGCTTCCATTTTGCGTGCAATTAGTGTAGGGATGCCCTCATTTGCATAAGGTTCATAAATTTGCATGAAATTGCTTGAGGCCCTAACCACCAGTACAGAAAATAAAATAACATGAATCAATTAGCAGGCCTGGCTGCTATATTGCAGCGAGCCGGGTGTTAGGGAATCTCCTTTTTCTGATTGGGACAGCACCATGTTGGCTGGAAGGCAGTTCGGGCACATCCACACTGGCTGGGGCCCTGGGAGGAAAATCCTGCCCCCGCTGTGCCAGAGGCAGAGGGAAGGGAACGTCTCACCACTGGGGGCAAGGAGTTAGGCACGGGAGATACAAAATTGGTGTCTTAATTGCTAGAATCAAGCAATGGTCAGGGCCAATCCAGCATGCGGAAGAGGACATCAAAGATGCAAGAAAATAAGATGGAAGCAGATTCATGGAGAGCAGCTCAGCACCCGGGCTCTGCAGTGACACGGGGTCTCTGGCTAGACCTTGGCACCCACTCTGTTGTTTGATTCTTCTGATGATTTTAGTGAATTGACACGGTTAGCTGGCACCACCAAGTTGAGGAACCGTGGCTTCAGAGAAGTTACAGCCTAGCACAGTTGGAACATTAGCCAACCTAGGTCCAGCTCCGGAGACCCACAGCGACCTCGCCGTGAGCACGGCGCCTGGCATCCGGCAGGAGCGCCATAAATATTTATTTAATAAATGACTGATGGATGTGGAGATGAGCTCTGAGGGGAGGTGAAGGTCAAACTGAGGACGCCATGACAATTCTTAAGGGAAAACAGGTTACAAGGGAACCACAGGATGCAATTTCCTGTTTAAAGAAAAAGAAAAAATAAAAAAAACCAGCAAGCCCTATCCGTCATCTTGGGAGTCTGGGAAGATATAACTAAATCCCGTTTCTCCCCTCATCCAGCCCAACCCCCACCTGTCACTTCTGTGAGCTGAACTTTGGCTGCCTTGTTGGCATGACCCTTGCCTGCCCTCTCTGCTTGCCCACTTCTGGGCCCTGCCAAATATTCTCTTTGGGCTTAGCACCTGTGGTCCTCGGTGAGTCAGTCATGGCCATCGCTAACTTAAGCTTGGAGCCCACGTTGGTTTCCCACAGCTGGGACTTTCATTTCCATCTAATAGCAAGGCTTTGCTGATAAATCACCAATTCTCTCTAGCTCTGTCCTTCTCGTTTGCATTGACCCTGCTGGTTTATAAGAACTCCCAGGATTTTTTTTTTTTTTTGTCTCTGCTCTCTGCCTGAGCCTCCTCCTCCCCCAGAGTCACCGTTAATGAATCAAATTGCCCTTCGACTTGAATTACGGGCAAAGCAGCGTCACCCACTACTAGCAGTAGATGGGGTGGCTGCCCCCAGATCCACACTAGCCTGGTTGCGATGACTCCGAGTGGATGTTTATTTTTGAATCGTGCATGCTTTATCTGAGAAAATGGACTACCGATGGGAAACAATTACCTAGCACTTACCCCCACAGGGCTGATGGGAGCAGATGGCACATGTGATGCAGAAACAGCCCACTGCATTAATGTCATCAGCACCTATCACAGCCGTAATGAGTCCACATCCCGGGCACAGAAAGCCACGGAGAGGCAAGAGCAACAGCTGGGCGCTTCTGCAGTCGGATCTGCTCACAGCCACTCCAATGGCCTGCTCCAATTTCACTAATAGGCCAAGGGCAATGGGATGCTACAAGAGGACCCAACAAGAAGAGGTCTTGCTTTCAACTCAGCTGATGACCAAGGAGCTACTCTCCATTGTTTACCTGAGCCCATTGAGCACCTTCCCTGTGCTGAGCTGGATTAATTAAAGTGTGTGTGTGTGTGTGTGTGTGTGTGTGTGTGTGTGTGTGTGGGCAGTGACAAGGAAATGTACAAAGCTAGGAGCATTGCGCAGAGTGTAATGCATGTGAGAAAGATCTGCAGGGATACGCCATGATTTGGAGGCTTTGGCTGCTGTGATATCAGAAGCTGTGAAAACAGAGCACACATCAGTTGCTTAGCTCTAGAAAGGCAGATGAGGAGGCCTGAGTCCAGCCAGCAGCTCGGCTACACCCTGGGGCTTTGGGCAGAAAAAGAAAAATCACCCCACTCCACCCCGACAGGTCTACAGCTTACACCACCACCATAGCTGTACTCCTCACTCGCCCCCCCCCCCGCCTCTTCTTGTGGCTTTCTCAACACCCACCTCTCCTCCCCCCAAGTTCAGGGGTGTTTTAGCTTCTTGCCCCTGCTTCCCAGATTGGCCATGTAGTGGGCTCTATACCATTGCCATAAAGAATCTTGAGGTTACAAGTTTTTGAGACAAAATTTGGCTTTGAGCTTGAGCTTGTCCAGTTCCAGAGGCCCTAGGCAGCCTGTCTGGGATCACCTGATCTCTTAGACATCATGGCATCCATGGTTTCCCACCTCTCTAAGTCGGCAGAAATATAGCTCTCCCATCAGGCACTCTAACTGAATATTAGAAATCTGGAGGATTTTCAGACCACCTTATGAGTCTGAAACTCAATCCTCAGAATTCTAAGGCTCCAAAGAGCCAGCTGGGCTTTCATTCTGGCTTTGGGACTAATATGCTTGTTACCTGTAGGGCCGCTGCTCCCTAGTGCTTTACGGGGAAGGGCAGGTTTATCTAGTTGTAACCAGGTCAGAAGGTCTTGTTGACTTTGCTGGGTCTGATGGATTTCAAAACACACCTTGTCTTTAGATTTCATTTTCCACAAAGTTTCTGAAGTATCCTCATCAACACTTTCCAGTTACTAACTGTTCTTATTCTGTGTCATAACATAAATTTTTGTTAACTGTTCTGTGTAAACAAGAGTGCTGTGTAGTAATATAAGGCGTAAGTGTTTTATGGGTAAGTTTATCTTTGTTTGCACATTCTTTACTCACTGTGAACGCAGAGGGACCCCATCCACCCTCCTGGTCTGGCTTGTATCTCAACCACTCCCTTGAATTTGCTCTTTACAACTACCTATTTGTGGCTCCATTCAAAGGACACTGACCAGGCGTCATTTTACTTAACACTTCGGCAGTGTCTTGTCACTGTTAACCCCATCTCCCTTTCTGAATGCACTGGCTTGGTGGTGGGGGACTCCAAGAGTGTACTGTGGAGACTGGCAGCAGCAGGCCAACTGTTTCTTCCACAATGAGATGGGTACAAAACCCGAGGATAATGGAAACTTCTGTAGTGATTTGATGGAGTAAATTTTGTCTGCTGAATTTAATACTCTCTAAACCTAATAATCTGGTATTTTGATTGTCTTTCCAGATTTTTTTTTTGCTAATTCAATTTTATTACATTTTATTGCACAAGTATTGGTCTGTAACACATTGTAGGAAAAACCTAGTCCTTCTCCATATGGTGTAAGTAGCATTGTTATAGGGTTTTGTTTCTTTTTATTTCCATTAAATTTGTATTTATTTGAAAGGCACAGATAGAAAGAGAAAGAGAGAGAGAGAGAGAGAAAGAGAGAGAGAGAGAAAGAGAGAGAGAGAGAGATCTCCCATCTTCTGAGTCATACACCCCAAATGGTCACAATAACCAGAGCTGACCCAGGGTGAAGCTAGGAGACTGGAACCCAATCCAGGTCTCCCTTATGGGTGGCAGGAACCGAAGTAGATGGGTCATCACCTGCTGCCTCTGAGGGTGCACATTAGCACCAAGTGGAGCCAGGACTCAAAGCCTGACATTCTGTTCTGGGATGCAGTTGTCCCAAGTCATGTAGCACTGTCTTGACTGCTGTCCAACCTCTTGCCCAAGCGCTATTCACTATTCTGACTCCTGCTCTCCTGGCTTCACCCACACTTCACTGTTTCTGAAGCTTTTCACATTTGCTTTTACCACTCTTACCAGGTAAAATTTGCCCTCATTGTTGAACTCCTATCCATGTATTGGATCTCAGCAGAGGCCACTCTTGCCACAGAGCTTCTCCTCTGTGCTGTCCGCATATCTATCACTATCACAACCCAAGTGATGCCCAACTGTGCCCACTGTCCCCAGACCCCTGAGTCCAGTGTCTGGCACACAGCGTGAAGCCAAATCAGTCTTGGTGGAATGAATGAGTTCCATGTCGAGCAGCCATGGAGTTGTTCTCGGGAGTCCTGTGTTCATCAAGTTTGAATGGCATTTTTTTCCTCCTCGTTCTTCTTTTTTTTCCTTTGTCCTTTCCAGAGTACGCATCCTGGCTGTCAGAAAGTAATGGTGACTTTAAAAATGGTGGAATCACTTCTTTGTTCCAAGTTACAGTTAGAAGAACGTTAAGTGGCACATGGTACATGATTTCCTTTTACTGGGGATGGAGAGGAGCAGTGATGCCTTCTCCCTCAGAGAACTCCTTCTGATGGTCTTACAGAATCCTGGGAAGCTGCCAGTCTCCTTGGAGGAAGTGGCCTGCCCTCATGTAAGCACAAGTGGGGAACCAGTAGCCTGAGCTGAAGTCCTGGCCAGCTAGAGTGGCACCCACGAAATGGAATGCCAAGGCCTTCTCATGCTCCTGCTTTGGTGTCCTGTATGCTGAATGAAAAACAGGCAGCTCCCCGGGACTGAGCTGAGGAGGGGCTCTTATTAGCAACTGTGTAGCACACTGGGAACAGAAATGTCAAGTGTTACTATTAATAATGTTTCCTCTGCTCTGACTTCCGAGATTCCTTATGCCTTCTGAATTCCAGATTCTCCAGAAAGTAACAAGAAATATGGCACAGAAGGAAGAGAGCTGGATTTGTAGTGAACCTCAGCATCACTGGAAACAGAAGCACAGATGGATAGGCTGCCTTTCAACAGTGACCCTGAAGACTAAAATCCCAAGGAAAAGATGAACTGTTTTAATACATAGAAAGATAAAACTTTGTCATTGCACACACAAAAAATCTAGAAATGATAGAAAAATAAATTTTAAAAAACTTAGGACAAATATTTTTATATGAATAGTGATTATAAGAATATCCTTCTATGTAAAATGCTCTTACAATCACCAAGAAAGGAAACTCCAAGCGGGAAAATGAGCCAAAGACATCAGTAGGTAATCCACAAAGGAAATGCACCTCAGCCAATAGGAAGACCGAAGAGGCTCCTGCTCACTGATCACCCCAGAGATTCTGGATGAAGGGTTCAGGATAGAGACCTGGGAGGGAAATAGTGGGCTCCTCCCTCTTGGGTTACTACTCCCACGGGAGGGCATGAAAACTAGGACGGGGGCTGAGGTGGCTAGACAGAGAGGCACTCAACAACATCTGTGAAGGCTGGATAGTTGAGCTGGTTAGATGGAACTAAGCTTAAATACCCATTGACATGTACGAGAGCCAAATGGGATATGGGACAGACTGGATTAGTCTGCTACAAATACTGGCAAACCAGGGTAGGGGGCGGGCCTGGTGGGAGTTATTGTGGGTCGCTCCAACTAGGCTGCAGCTCCCACTGGTCTTTCTGAGGGCCTAGCATGTGCTGGGCAGAACCAGGCTGGACTGCAACACCCATTGGTTCCAGTGGAAGTCGGGACTGAAAACAGAACCAACCCAGCAATTGCAACCACCAGCTGATCGTGATGATGGACTGTGCCGGGCCCTGTGCTTGCTAGAACATACAAGAATCTGGTCTGGGAATAACTCAAAGTTTCTTTGGGGATCTCCCCAATCGAAATGTCGGACTGAGAACCCTAGCCAAGAAAAGAAAGAAGAAAGAACAAGTCAATCAACCACCTCAGATATATGTTGGCAGCGAAATACTGGGCAAATGGAGACTCTATGATGGACTATGTCAATCAGTGGATTCTTCAAAGACCTCATCATGCTTGGAGTGGCGAGACTGGCAGCGATTCATAACTGGTGAATTATCAAAACTACTTAAGCAAGGATCTCAGAGCATGCCCCACATCCGGGACTTGGGGTGGGTGGGAAACTGGGTGGGGTCTCTCCCTCAATATCCCCCTTTACGTCAGATGCATGAAGGAAACAATATGGAAATAATAGTCTTACCCACTTCCCTATAGCCCTTGAACCTTTTTACCATAATTAACTATGTTTATAAAGATTGTCAAAAATATAATAATAAAAAAAGCAATTTAAAAAAAAGATGCTTGTGTCCCATACAGAGTGCCTGAGTTCAGATCCCAGCTCCAGCTAACAGTTCCAGCTTCCTGCTAATATGAACCCTGGGCAATAGCAGTGATCGCTTAATTATTTTCCTGCCTGCAACATGAGAGGCCCAAGCCCTTACAATTTGTAGGCAATTAGGGAATGAACTGGTAGTGGACCGATTTATCTTTCCATCTTTCCATCTTTCTGTCTCTGTCTCTCCCTCTCCTTCTCTCTGTCTTTCTCTGCTCAAATACATTTCCAAAAAGAAATTCCAAATAAAACAGCACCTAAGCTCTCTGTCATTTATTAGCTGGGCAAAGTGAAGCGAAATGGGTTTTTACATTTGCCATTAATGGAACTATAAATTGGTGCAGTCTTTATGGAGAGCAGTTGGAGGGAGCAGATTCCATATTTAGAAGAGAAGTTTAAGAAATATTCAAGGTGCTGATGTTGTAGCAGAGCAAGTAAAACCATTGGCTGCAATGTTGGCATTCTATATGAGCACTAGATAGAGTTGTGGCTGCTCCACGTGCCATCCAGCTTCCTGCTAATGTGTCTGGGAAGACAGCAAAGGATAGCCCAAGTACTTGGGGCCCTGCATCCATGTGAGGGACATGGATGAGGTTCCTGAATTCTGATCTTGACCTGGTACAGGCTTTTGGGGGAGTGAAACAATGGATGGAAGATCTGCCGTGTGTGTGTGTGTGTGTGTGTGTGTCTGTCTGTCTGTCTGTCTTTCTCTCTATAACCCCACCTTTCAACTAAATAATAAAGAAGGAAAAATTCAGGCAAAGACATCAAGATGTATATAACAAGACCAAGCATCTCTGCTAGGTTCACAGCAGAAAATCAGAACCAACTTCAAAGTGCACTGACGTGGCCCGGCGTGATAGCCTAGCAGTTAAATCCTCGCCTTGAATCCATTAGGATCCCTATATGTACTGGTTCGTGTCCTGACTGCTCCACTTCCCATCCAGGCCCCTGCTTGTGGCCTGGGAAAGCAGTGGAGGATGGCTCAAAGCCTTGGGACCCTGCACCCATGTGGGAGACCCAGAAGAAGCTCTTGGTTCCTGGCTTTAGATCAGTTCAGCTCTGGCCATTGGGAACCACTTGCGGAGTGAACCAGCAAACAGAAGATCTTTTTCTCGTTTCTCCTTCTTGCTGTAAATCTGCCTTCCCAATTAAAATTAAAAAAAACTTCTTTTTTTGAAAAAGGGTGCACTGATGGCTGATTAGCTAGGACCACAGTGAAATACGGTGTGGTCTCTATCTGATAATATGGCAAAGTGTCTGTTATGTATTGTTGCCAATAAATAAAGAAAAAAGTGCCCATGAGGTATTGTTGCCAATAAGTAAAGGAAAAGAAAAAGATTGGAAGGAAGGGAGCATAGAATTGTCTTATTTTTAGTATTTCTGAAGTGTTAACGTGTGGGGGCATCATCTTGGGTTATCTCTGGATATTGGACAATCAAATGTTGAGATTAGAGGTAGTTTTCATTTTCTTCTTCTATACTTTTTCATAATCTGTTGACTTTTAAAAGATTATTTTAAAGGCAGAGAGAGAGAGAGAGAGAGAGAGAGAGAGAGAGAGAGAGAGAGATTGTCCCTGTACCAGCTTACTCCCCACATGCCCACAATAGCCATAGTCAGACCAGGCCAAAAGCTGTAGCCTGGTGCTCCGAGTCTCCCCATCTGGCGGCAAGGGCTCAAGAACTTGAGGCTTCATCCATGATCATGAAAGTGTGTTAGCTCTTCTTTGATAGGGGAAGAGGCATCTTGAAAGCCTATTTGAAATGGCTACGCCATAAAGATATATAGGGGTTTATGCTATAATTTAATCTTGACAAGATTATGTAATAGTTTTACTAATATCTCATGAAGAAAGTCATAAAGGTTATATAGTTGGCTTGAAACCAACTAGTGGGGGTTCGATTCCTTCCTTTCTTGTTCTAGAATTTAACATAAGTGGGCTCCTCGAATATGTGATATAGGGAGGCCAGCTGTGAAGTCACTCTAGGTTAGTTGCAGTTAGTTCCACCATTGAAACTTCCTGTTTAGAGGCGAATGCCTCTCAGATTATAAAGAATATAATTACAACGGCAGTTAGTGAGATAAATGCCCCTATAGATGATGCTGGATTTCACATCATGTAAGCATCAGGGTAGTCAGAATACCGTTGAGGTATTCCTGGTAACCCTAGGAAGTGCTGAGGGAAACATGTAAGGCTTACTCCAACAAATATTGCGGCGAAGTAAATTTTTGCTCAAACGGGGTCTAGAGTATAACCTGAAAATAGGGGAAACCAGTGTGCAAATCCACTTATGATAGCAAAGACAGCCCCTATGGATAACACACAGTGGAAGTGTGCGACTACATAATAGGTATCATGTAATACAATATCTAGTGATGGGTTGCCTAGCACAATGCCTGTTAGAGCCCCAGTTGTAAAGAGGAAAATAAAGCCGAAAGCTCAGAGTATAGTGGGCGATCATTTGATATCACCTCCATGAAGGGTGGCTAGTCTGGTACTTTTACACCAGTGGGAATAGTGATCATTATTGTAGCTGATGTAAAATATGCACGGGTGTCTGCATCCATTCCTACTGTGAACATATGGTGGGCTCAAAGGCTAAATCCTAGGAGACTGATTGATGTTATAGCTCAAACTATACCTATATAACCAAAAGTAATAAGTTACAATGTGTGAAATCATGCCTTATCCTGTCGTGACAGGTGCGTTAGTGTAAAGCTGGATCACAAGTAGAGTAACTGCTTGAAATGGCACTCCAATATGGAATATGGGCAGCTCAAAACAGCAGCTTAACACGCTGTGCCACAATGCCTGCCTTGATTGAAATTTTTCAACAATAAAAATGTCTAGTGATTGACACTGAGAATTTTTTAGAATACACTTGGTCCGGTTATTTTTGGCTATTTCATGGAGTTGGAAGAAGCAACAAAAATATGGCTGCAAAAATCCAATCAGTGCTAGATGTGCTTGTTCATACCTGGAATCTGCTTCTTATTTTGGTACATACAAAGCTCATGGAAGCTTCCTTAGTCTGAGCAGACTTCTCTCTCTCTCTTAAGATTTATTTTTTGGGAGGGAAAGGCAGTTTTACAGCTAGAAGGTGAGGCAGAGAGAAAGATCTTCCATCCACTGGTTCACTTCCCAAATGGCTGCAATGGCCAAAGTTGAACCTATCTGAAGCCAGGAGCCAGAAGCTTCTTTTGGGTCTCCCACGTAGTGCAGTGTCCCAAGGCTTTGGGTCTTCCTTTACTGCTCTGCCAGGCTATAAGCTGGGAGCTGGATGGGAAGTAGAGTAGCTGGGACATGAACCGGCACTCTCATGGGATACAGGTGCTTGGAGGTAGAGGATTAGCCAGTTGAGCCAATGCGCTGACCTCCTCACCGTTTTCTTTTCAAAATATTCTGACTGTTCTATCACATTAGCTGCTCCTGAAGTCATTATTGGGTACAATAATTGTACTTTTAGTTTTTAAATTGCAAGTAAAAATAATTGCCAATTAATTCTGATAAGCTCTTAATGAAAAGCGTATCTCTCCCCAGGGATATGTATTCTGTCTCCACTGTCGAAGTGAAGCTGTGTGCAGAGTGTCCGGGTGCCCATCTTCTCTGGGCCCACCCTTACAGGTACAAGGGCATGCTTCTCCTGGGTTGTAACTAACAGTATCACCACTGCTGCCAAGTAACCTTCCCATGTGCCAGCTTCTTATTGTAAAACGGCTAATGGAAAGTTCTCTTTATATTTTTAAGTATTTATTTATTTGGAGAGGGAGGGAGGGAGAGAGAAAGGCAGAGAAACAGAGATCTCTGTTTACCAAGTCATTCTCTGAAATGTCCACAATAGCCAGGGCTGTGCTACACCAAACCAGGAGGTGAGAACTCAGTGCAGGTCTTGCCCATGGGTGGCAGTCATCCAACTACTGGTGCCATCACGTGCTGCTTGCAGAGCCTGCATGAGCATGAAGCTGGATTCGGGATCAGAGCCAAAATATGAAGCCAGGAACTCCAAGATGAGATGCGAGTTTTACAAACTGCATCTTAACTGCTATGGCCAGGGCTCACTCCAACTCTGAGTTATATTCTAAAAGAACCAAATCGGGGCTTGATCCCAGGTTGAAGAATGTAACCTAGGACTGCCAATGGGTTTACTGTCGTCTTAGCTGAGTATCAGAACACAAAGAGCGTACCAGTCCTTGTGGTGAGACTTGGTGGAGAATACGGATGCGAAGGAATCCCCATTATCCAGACCGCGTTATCATCATTACATATCAAAAGTGTATCCATTCATCCATCTGACACAATAGTACCTTGAACCACGTGAAATGCCTGATATCAACTCTGTTTGACCTCTCATAGGCAATTTCATAAGATTCAACCTTGCATATTATTGTGATACCAGTGCTATCTGGACAGTCTTAGACTGTAGAATAAAGCAGATACTGATATTCTGATGTGCCCGCAGCTTTTGTTAAGCAGTGAAAAGCTCTTTTCAGAGAAGCAGAAAAGCGAGTGTTCTAAGTGGGTTTTCTTCTGGCCAAAGAATAGCTGTGTGTGCGCGTGTATCTATGTATGTGTGTCCTTAGAAACTCAACGAAACACCACCTCGTAGGCATTTTCAAATTAGTCTTCATCTGCCTTCCTCCCACGCCCTGACCAAAACCAGCTTGCTTAAACTTTCTTTTTTAGTCTCTTTCTTTTTTCAGAGCCTGTATCCTTCAAAGAAGCATGGGGGGGGGGGGGGAAACCCCAGTGACATTACTGTATTATTATTGTTATTGTTGCTGGTGTTATTATTATTGTTTTGATTTTGCACATGACGGCTCTGCTCATATCCCTACAGATCAAGCCATTCTTTGATAGTAGGCCAGAGAAGTTAAGCAGCCTGCCCAAGGTCACACAGCCAATTAAGGCAGAGGAGAAACTAGAACCCTGGGCTTGTCTACCTTTTCACCCTGAAAAGGGAGTAAGGACACTTATTATCAGCTCCCCTCCCAAAGGACAGGTCGGCTCGATGAAATCGCTGGGCCAGGAACCAACAGCTGGAAGGTCTGAGAGCAAATATCATCAGTTGACAAATTATCCTGATCATTATTAATGTTATTATTCATATGCTATGTCTGCGGCAGAAAACACGGGTTTATTTAAAATGCACATAATAATTTGAGTTTGCCCCAACATTTATTTTCTGTCTAAATTATTTTTTAACTGATATGAATGCAAAGACTTCTGAAGACAAAAAGCGAGGCTTTTTAAAAATCCATAACCTTAAATTAAGACCACATTTATTCACACTGCTGCTAGCAGCCCAGAACTTTCTTCCTTTTAACCCTTCAGTGATGTTGCTAGGCTGCATATCTGCCTCTTCTTGACCCAGTTTTTATTTTATTTTATTCTATTCTATTTTATTTGTTTTATTTTTCTGTAAAACAACACCATTGGAAGATGGAAGAACAATTTTGCAGGCAGAATCCTAATGGGATTTTTAGTAAACTGGCCTGACCAGCCCCCTTCCCCAGTAAAAAGACACCTCTAATTGATCTCTACGTAGAAACAGCAGCTGGCGATAAGAAGCCCTGTGCACCGCCTGGTAATTATTTTCCCAGGACAAGCACTTCTGTCATGATAAGAGAAACGGCAGGACCTGGGGCGAGAAACACAGGACAGACAGACACTGATAAGACCTCTCTGGAACCTCACTGCAGGACCCATGGCTCCTGTCACCTTAAATGGCGAGTTTCTGATAACCCATGATGGATTGGAGCCCAGTGGGGGCTTACAAGGGTTTGGGGAAAACTCCTAGTGCGGAAGGTCAGAAAAAGCCAGCTCCCCAGATAGTCTGCATTTGCCCGGAGCTTGGTTAGGGGGCGCTGTGGGGCTGCAAAGTGCCGCTTCCCCACCCTACAGGAGCTTCTGGCTTCCTACGCCTGCAGTAGTTAAAACCCCCATCTCTCTTTTGGCAAAGAGTAGGTGTGTCCTGGCCAGGTTCCAGTTTGGGTAATTACAGCCTGTCAACCTAAATTCCCTCCAGGACTGCAGTTAAATATGGTACCCGTCTTCACAATTAAATTTGAGCTCTAATAGGACACTCGATTGTCATGTTACGTGACAGTTAAATAGCGGCCGCAGCATACCCCAGAGGTAGCTGCACTTTTGTGGTGACTACAAAGATTTCTCTGGGTGCAATAAATGACCTGTATGGGCAGAACTGGGGGGGCTCTTTCTGCTAAATAGCAGTTGATGACTCTAGGACTTTGCTCATTACTCAAAGTTTTTTTTCTTCCCCTCAAACTCTTGCAGGAGGGGGGGAAAATCTGGGAAACACTTAATTATTCCCATGTCATTTACACTTCTTCTACCTGGAAAGAAAAATCAGGATGCTAGGCTCTTACAGGCTTGTTCACCTTCTGCTAGAGATGTCATGGCTGCCCTTGTTGCCTGTATCCTGGCTTCCACCACAGTTGGGAGCTCTTTCCTTTGCTCTCTGTTTACAGAAATATTTTATCCCTGAACTTCCAGCTCAAACACCACCACCTCTTTCATGCTATCATCCACAATTCTTCACTAAAATTACGCAGTTCTCCCCTTATGACCCCCCAGTACCACATTACACTGCCTTCCCCAGCCTTTGCTTGAGTTGGCCATATAAGGAGCTGATACACACACACACACAAGCTCCCAGCGTGGCTGCTGGAGTGGCGTGGTTAAGCTGTCATGTGGGACTAGATGTGTCATGTGGGCCCACATCGGAGAGCCTGGTTCGAATCCTGTCTCTGCTTCCCATCTTGCTTCTTGCTTCTTCCCATTTTGGGAGGCTGTAGATGATGACTCAAGCACTTGGGTGCCTTCCACATACCCTGGGGTGGCTCAAAGACTTGAGTTCTTGCCATCCGTGTAGGAGATTCAGATTGAATCCCAGGACCCTGGCTTTGGTCTCACCCAGCCCCAGCTGTGTGGACACTTGGAGAGTGATGAAGTACATGGAAACTCTCTCTCTCTCTCTCTCTTTTTTTTTTCAAATCAGATGAAAATAAATCAGTTAAACATTAAAAAATGATAAACTAAAGATTCCCCCAAGGACAGAGACTTCGATTATTTCTGCTTGTATCTGAGCACAGTGCTTACTAGTCCTGAAAGAAAGACGGTAGCCCTCCATCCCTTTCCAAGGACATAAACAGGAATAGAAGGTGCTTGGAGAGCATTCACTGCATGTTAATCATTGTTCCAAGCACTCTACATATATTAACTGATTCACACCTCGCCATCCCAGAAAACATTATTGTTATTTCTGTCCCAATTTTTATGGAGGAAAACACTGACACAGAGAGAGGCCAGATGACAGCTGTGAGGCTAACCTCCGGAACCGCATACTCTCACGCTGTGGCACAGGAAAAATGTTGCATTCAACATAGAGCCCCATTGCCTTTAAAGTTCCAGTGCAACCCAGGTTCATCAAAGTCCCACTCTTATCCTGAAGGGGTAAAGTGTGACGACGGGAGAAGTTGACGGCACGTAATCCACCTGTCCTCATTGTGCTTGGACTAGCCCACAGAAGAGGCTTGCTTTCCCAAACACTGCCCACCACAGCCCCCCCCCCATCCCGCATTCTTGTTTGTCACTTTCCATCCTTGGGCAATTATTTCGCACCAAAAATGAGAAGGTGATAATCTAAAGGATTCGCAGCCAGTCTTGCCTACAGAGGTGTGAGCTAGGAGGAAGATAGCGTGTTATGATTATAGAGGGAAGAAACAAACGCTGGTGATTACAATGAGGAGAGAAGGGGTCAGCCTCATTATTCTAATGCATAGTTTTTCGGCACCCATAGAAATATTTTACTCCAACAAGTTAATTCCTTTAAGTGGTGAGCGCTGAGTGTGGCAGACGCGATTACTGTCCATAGGTTTCTTGCTGCTTTCTCCCCACCCAGCTAGGGAAAGGATTTGTGCAGCTCACCTGGTGCAATTAGAAACAGCCCCACAGGGCAGAGGTGCAGCCTGCGCTCCCAGATACTCTTCTGCTGCTGAAATAAAAACAGCCTTTGAGAATATTCTCCTGCCAAAATCATTTTAGCATTTCACTGTCACACAGTGGGAGGTTGAGAGAGAGAGAGAGAGAGAGAGAGAGAGAGAGAGAGAGAGAGAGAGAATCCTTTCCATGCACAACTGGCAGGACTGCGAGACCTCATGAGTTTTCCCTGTGTACAAGGAAATTAATTAATTTCCTTTCTTATTTTTGCAAAAGGGGGCCATAAAAACATAGTTCAAGATGTTACATTTTCATAAGGAAGAAGTCTCAATTGTAAATGAGTTCCTCTTTTAAGACTAGGCTGTAATTAGATTGCCCGTGGTGATGATGAATGGGGAGGGTAAAGGGTCTTTCCTTTTTTCTGGGGAAAGAAACATCCTCGAAGGCGGCGGCAAGGGCTGCCTCGAGCAGCCACGCTGATGTCAGCGCCCAAGACTGTTCGCTCCCACGAAGCTAAAAGAAGAAAGACTGCTTCTAAACGCAAGGCGGAATAATAACAACGATGACAATTTGGATGGTGAACCAGTGGTTGCCTAAACAGGGTCCAGCGGTGCCAACAGGGGGCGCCGTACCTCCCAACCGCTGGCCGATTCCAGTAATTTCCGCACAATGACTTTCAGCCTGGGTGTGCTTTCTGTAATGTGGAAGAGGGGAGGGAGGCTTGCTGGTTTCTAGTGCCCTTTCCCAAATGCCTCATTTTGTTGTGGTCTCTGTACGTTTGTTGGAGGGGGCGGCGCAGATTTCTGTCCTCTCCCACATTTCCCAGATGCAGATGTTGAATCGTGAACTCCTACTTGGAGACGGGCCTCTTTAGACAACATTAAATCAAAGGGAGGCCTTTATCTGGGGCTTAATCTGATCTGTCTAATGTCTTCAGAAGAGGAAGACATCTGGGCACATACAGAGATAACAGCGGTAAGCCTGTATAGAGGAGAAAAACACGTGAGGACCTGATGAGAAGGTAGCCATGTGCAAGCCAAGGAGGGGGCCTCAGAGGGAACCCAACCTGCTAACACCTTCGCTTTAGACCTCCAACTTCCAGAACTCTGAGACAACTGTCTGTGTCTTAAGTACCCCCAGTCTGATATTCAGAACCTGAATTGCATGAGCATGGGATTTGATAAGGTCCCAAAAAAATATGATTCATGGACCACTTTCATTAGAAAATGATGGGTGGGTTAAAATGCAGATTCCCCAGGCCCTATCTATTCCCACTGAATTGAGCCTGTAGTCTTTTACAAGCCCCCACTTGCATCCCCTAAGTCATTTCAGTACACGCTGGAGTTGGGAAATCCCAGCAGCTGGAAATGATTGAGAGAAAGGTCACTTTGGGGGTGAAGTGAAGGGGGCTGCCCCAGTCGCCATACTACCTAAATCCCCGCCATGAGCAGAGCATTCTTGCTAGTCGATCGTTGCCCTCCCTGGTGGATCTCTTTTCAGTGCGAAAAGCTCCTGGATGGAGGTGACAAATTAAGTCAATAACCTTTGAGTATGAATTCATTTATCAGTTGAATTCCTGTGGGATTGGAAGGATGCCAAACCGGAGAGAAACTGAAAGAGTAGGAAGGCATGGGGCGGAGGGCTTCGGGGGAGTGTGTGGTCGGCTGAGAGATGTTGGCTAGTCCCAGTGGGAAGAAGGCGTAGTCTTGACAGTCTTGCTGCAGGCTTGCTCCAGGGGGAGCAAGCCAGCCCTGAGAATGGGTAGCTCTGCAGCATCTAGGGAGAAACAGAAGATGATCTGGCTTTCGGGGGAAATACAGTTGATGTCCTGTCCTCTCCTGCGATCATGCTTGATGCTTAGAAGTCAAGGGCAAAGCCAAGCTTGCCTTGGTCTGTCCCCGGAAATGAAGCAGGTTGTGGGGGAGGGGTCCTGTGGAGATAGTAGAAGAGGGATCTTGGGGCTCAGCACAGTAACCTACTGGCTAAAGCCCTTGCTTTACATGCACCAGGATCTCATATGGGCACCAGTTCATGTCCCAGCTGCCCTACTTTCCATTCAACTCCCTGCTTGAGGTATGGGAAAACAGTAGAGGACAGCTCAAAGCCTTGGAACTCTGTGCCTGCATGGGAGACCCAGAGGAAGCTCCTGGTTCCTGGATTCGGATCGGCTCAGCTCTGGCTGTTGCGACCACTTGGGGAGTAAACCAGCAGGTGAAAGATCTTTCTTTTTGTCTCTCTTTCTCTCCGTAAATCTGCCTTTCCAATAAAAATAATAAATCTTTTTTTTTTAAGTGGGGTCTTGGAAAAGGGAACTAGGCAGTAGATGTAAGCAGAAGTGAGATACAAAGTGTTTGATGACAAGCACTGCCCTTAAGATAGGTGGAGGCTTAGGATCCTGAGTAATCTCTCCGTGCGAGCAGTTCACCTTCTACTCCCTGGCTCATCTGCGGTTTGGGCAAGGAGCTGCCTTCACCGCTCCCAACACAGGCCCAGAAGAGGGGGATGGGACCCAGAAGGTGTGAGAAGGAGGATCTTTAGTGTCTTCATACTCTACAGAGTTCATGGCCATTTGGAAAAAGAAAGCATCCCCCCTCCGTGTGGCTCAGGCCCTGGGCAGTCCAAGCCAATGCAGTTCACTCTGTGTCCTCCAACTCCTGAGTCTCGCATCCGGCAGCAGGTGAGGGCTAGGATTTGCCTTGTGGACAAACCACTGAGGGCCGCCAGGAGGCCAAGAGCCTGAAGGGCTGCCTTTCCAAGGAGCCATATCCCCGGGTTTGATAATGACCTGAAACCCAGAGCCCTCTGCAGAGCTGAGCAGATGTCAATCCCCGTCCATACCCCCAAAGCAAAGCAAAGCATTAGACTTGTGCCCAATAACTAGACACATCGCAGGCCATTGGGAGCTCCATATGGAGACATGCTTTCTGGCCTCCCCTCTTCCCTGCAGAGGATGAAGCCAAGGTGAAGCCTGCAACAGACACTGGCCCGGGATTACAAACTGTGATTGTGGAAGCAGCAGACGGCCGCAGAAGACAAAGGCCAGCGTGGCCCGGCTGTTTCCTGGTCCAACACTCTTCTCTCCCAAGATGGCGCTGCATGTTCCAGCAGACAGCGTTGGTGCATTATCCAGAGCCCCTGAGGTTCCTTTTGACCCTTTGGGTGTGTGCCCTGCTTTGTGTATTTCTTTCAAGTCCCCAGCATCTGTGTTCTTTCCTTTGGGAGCATCAGAAGGGAGCCACTTGGCACATACACGTGGCACCTTCCCTGTGGAGGCTGGCAGTCAGTGTTACCGGGCTGCAAGTGGAATAACTCAGCTGCCTTCTTTGATGTAGGGCAACTGGGAGATTTAACTTCCCTTTAGGAGCCCCGCTGAAGGTCAGCCTGAGTGTACCCTCAATTTGCTTTTTCCAGTTTCTTTAAGAACTTGGGCCCTTCCATGCCCAGGCTTGAAGATACCAGCTGCCCAGGTATACTGTGTGCCAGATGTACCCATGCACGGCCTTCACACTGCTCACAGCGTAGACGCGTGTCCTGAAAACTTCACATCAGGCACCCCAGTCCTATGATTAACCCACATTAATTTTTAAACACCCGGAGTAAAATGCTTGCCCTGGCTTTCTTTTCTCCCAGGTTTCTCTGGTTAATTAAAAACATTTTTAACCAACACATAAAAGCTGTGCACATTTATGGGGTGCCGTGTGATGTTTCAATACATATAGACACTGTGTAATATTTAAGTCAAGGTAAACCTATCTATCTTCTCAAACATTCATCATTTCTTTCTAGTGTAAACATTCAAAATGTTTTTCTGTAGATTTCTTTTTTAAGAAAAATACACAGTGGGCTTCTGAGCCTGGACTTCACATGCTTAAGTGGCCTTTCATCTGTGCCCCCAGTAGGGCACAGAGCACAGATTTCAACTTTCACATTCATTCTCTTCAAGGGCCTGGCTTCTCCCCGTAGCAACTTTGTCTTTGGCAGTCCTGGGAAAATAACCTCGCAGCTCAGCCAGACTCTGGGAACTTTTCCAGGGACAATCTGTCATCTGTGTTAGTCCCCCACACATACCTTTGGTCACTTATAAACTCGTTGAGTGTGCTGGAGACTCAGTTGGGCTGCCCCCGTTCCCCCTGAAGGACTTTACTGTCCAGCCCTGCAGATAATCTCCAGCCATCTGCCCATTTGGGGTCTGTCTGTGCAGCTAAGGGCTGCTCTGCCCAAGGTCATGTCCTTCGAGCGTGAGCAAGGCAGACATGCCAGGGCCTGGTCATGTTGGTCTGATAAAAGGAGACTTGGAGGCCAGTTCTCAATCCAGAGCTCCCTTGCCAGATCGGGCAAGGCTTGGTAGGGTCTAAAGGGCACACAGCTCCAGATCCTCTTCTGTGCTACCTGGCTTTCTTCCTCTCCTTTTCAGAGGTGTACATGCCCAGCGCCCCTGTCGGCACCTGCAGCTGAGCACAGCACGCGCCTCAGCTGCGGCTGGACCTTTCGCCGTTATAGCACTTCCCTGTGCAGCTTATTTTGGAAAGCATGTCCCAAGCATGGGCCGATTCAAGTTCCATTGAGATTGGGAGCTGTTGCTTCTCGGCCTTTTGGCTAAGATCAAGTGAGATTGGGAGCTGCTGTGTGCACCAAGTGAAGCAAGTAAAACATTTTACATACTGTTTCCTTTAGTCCTCAAATAACCAGCTGAGAAAGGCACCATTATTGCTCCCTTTTGACAGGTAGAGAAACTGAGGAACAGTTAGTAAACAATGAAGTGAGAACAGGAACCTGGGCAGTCTGATTTTTTTTTTCATAGGAAAATGTTTTTATTTTTACTTTTTATTTGAAATGCAAAGAGAGAATGGAGAAACACAAAGATCCTCCCATCCATTAGCTCACTTTCCAAATGCCTTCAACAGCCAGACCTGGGCCAGGTCAAAGGCAGGAGTCTAGAACTCCATCCAGCTCCTTCCACGTGGGAGGAAGGGATCTAAGTTCTTAACCCATCACCTGCTGCCTCCCAAGGTGCACACCAACAGGAAGCTGGAATCTGAATCCAGACACTCCAATATAAGCTGGTATCCCAAAATACCATCTTAACCACTGTGCCTAAGGCCCACCCCCAGACTGGTTCTTGAGCCAGAGCGCCAGACCTCAGCTCCAGGTGGGAACTGGCAAATGATTATGAACAGTGAAGAGGAGACCTGTGAGGATGTTAGACAGTGTCTGAAGGTCAGAGGGCAGCTGACACAACATCCCAAGTGGAACTGGCAGGCTTAGGAACTTTCTGAGCCTGCCCTCCAGGACAGTCTTCTTAGTTTGCCCCTTTTAAAACAAGACATCAGAGGACTGCCTGAACTTACAGTAAAATGGGCCTAACTTCCCTAAGGTACAAAGCAGGAGCAAAACCAGAGAGGCTAGGGAATATTCCCCAGGTCACAGAACTTGATGAGATCTAGTCCCCTAGACCAGGTGGATTTTCAACCCATCCCACCGCACCCTGTCTTTTCTTCCCTGCACTCCACAGCCTAGAGCCCCCTGGTAGGTGGTAGGTGGATGCTGAAGACCAAAGGGTGCTTCCCACTTGGCTGAGCCAGCCTTGGAGTTAGGAGTTCACTACTTTCTCCACCATATCCTTCCTGCTCATCCATTCCTGTCAGTATTCTCAGCTTATTGAGAATGTCAAGGACAGGTGATTGAAAGAGCTGCCACCCTGCCCAAATTCTATTATTACATTTTCCCATTTCTACTTACCAATGGTTAAGTACTATGGAGTCAAGAAAGCCTTGGTGTGACCCCGCCTTACCTCTTTCTAGCAGTGTGATCTTGAGAAACTCACCAAATTTTTTGAGTCTTTCCCTATGACAGAGGGAGAAAAGCAATAATGAAAACAAAAAGGTTAGCACAGGGCTCCTGAACACAACTGCTTACTAGGAAGCATAGCCACTGTTATTTTTATTAAAGATACATGAGAGATGACATGTGGCACCCAGTAATCATTCATCTGACGCCCTCAGTAGGGGAGCATAAATCAGCATGTGCTTTAATCAGGGCTTCTCATAACCGAAAGAACGTACTTGATATATCCAGTGACTCAGGATAGAGTCAGGACCAGACTCACCATCTCTGGACCCAAATCTCACCCCCAAGCAGTCCCCAGCACAGAACTTCCTCTCTCCCAATGGGTCCCTGATAATGCACATATAACCCCCAGGAGCCTGGCTTCCTGAAAGTCAGAAGGAAGGTGGCCATGATGTAACAATGGGACAGAAAGTAGGAGGTGGGGATGGGAGGGAGATATCTGATAACACACAATGGAAAAATCAAAGAGAAGATGAAGGAAAGAGGGAAGGGAATGGAAGGAGGAAGACAGGAAGAGACAAAGGAAAGGAAAGCATAATCTTCCAGATCCTAAGTTCAACTCCAAGTCCTTGCTTTCATTTCCAGAAGACAGGTCTGGATATAGCTATTGTTGTGTTTTTTTGTTCATTTTGTTTGAGATGCACAACGAAAAAGAGAGAGAGAGAGAGAGAGAGAGAGAGAGAGAGAGAGAGAGAGAGAGAGTTCCCATTTGCTGGTTCACTCCCCAAACATTTGGAGCCAGAACTCAATCCAGGTCTTCCATGTGATAGTGCTCCAGCTGCTTGAGCCTTTACCTGCTGCCTCACAGAGTTCGCAGTAGTAGGAAGCTGGAATTGGAACTCTGGTATGGGATGTGGGCATTTCTAATGGCATGTTAACTGCTGGGCCAAATACCCATCCCTAGATGTTGCTCTTTATAGTCCAGCTATTTCCTCATACTTAGTGTTTCTTTAGCTTTTGTATCATGGGTTCTCTTGTGATCAATTGATCCTAATTGACTCACTCTTCAAATGATGTTTTTCCCTGATGAGGGTAAAGCATGTTGGAAATACACTTAAATCATTAGAAAATAAATTCATGAGGTGATCATGTATATGTTTTTCTTATCACTGTGTTAAATAGCAAGATCTAGCAGTTCCATCATTCTGAATCTTCATTCATATCCATTATACCTCACATAAGCCCAATAAGGTGGTGCATTTTACAGATGAAATTGTTTATTGTAGGCAGCCTATGCTTCCCTCCGGAAGCAATCTTTGCACAGTGCCCCAGAAAACCTCAGTCCAATCACGTCTGGAGATCTTGCTGAGTCATAGCGCTTGAATGGATCAGGATCTCAGCCTCGTGGCTTCCTTTTTATTCATAATTCCATATTTTTTTTTTGTCATTTCAGTATGTGGTAGGTAAGCATGTGTTCTTCGCCCAACAGCTTTCATTCTGGTCTCCGCATTTGGGGCAATGTAAAACGATAGGGCAGTTGTGAAACTTTGCTAATCTGTCTCTTGCTGCCAAGTGGAAAGCCCCTATTCAATCTGAGTGAATGGCTTCCTACGAGGATGATAATTATTACCTTGTGAGGCAAAGAGTGCAAATCTGGAGATATTGCAGGGAGCCGAAGTTTCCTGATTTGGGACTGATTTTATGCCCCCATTCTCTTCCCTCTTCCCTGCCTTTATTTGGAGCATTACGTGAGGCTTTCTCAGCAGCACCACAGCTCTGGCGTGTCGGTATTGGGCATTTGAGGTTGCTGGTCACTTTAGGAAGAGCGTCTCTCAGCAGACGTTCTTCCCTTTTCGCTTCCACATGGAACAAGCTTTCTTGGAGGATCTTGGGAAAGGCTATAACATCCTGATCTTTTCCTACTAAGCACGAGAGTTTCAGCATGGGTGATGGGTGACAATTTAGCCAACAGTTTTGTTACCTCAAAATGGCTTATCTTGTGGCCAGGCCATAAACATAAACTGGGGCCTCCTCAAGAGTGAAGACTGGATTTGTCTTAAGCTGCTCAGGCCACCATAACAAAATTCTATAGACTGAATAACTTGAATAACAGAAAATAATTTTTTTTCACAGTCCTGGAGGCTGGATACCAAACTCACAATGCCAATGTGGTCCAGTTCTGGCTAGGATTCTTTTCAGTTTGCAGAAGGCTGCCTTCTCACTGTGTTCCCCTAGATCTTTTCCTTGATTTGTACGTGTGGAAATAGAGAGCGCTCTCTCTCTCTCTCTCTCTCTCACTCTCTCTCTCTCTCTCTCTCTCCTTCTAATAAAATCACTAGTCCTATAAGATTAGGACTGTGCCTCATTTATTAGTCCATTTAACCTTAATTAAGTCTCAAAAGCCCTACCTCCGAATACTATATGGCTTACAAAAGTTCATGAAAGAATGGCAGTAGAGATAACGTGCACAAACCTTTTGAAAACCCCTCGTATAGTCACATTTCGGTTTAGGCCTTTACTACATAATGTTGAAGGAAAGCATAAACCAGTCAATAGCATTTTTTATTGGAGAAATCCTGAGAAAATCACAGAGTGCAATATCAAAGGCAATCAGAATTTGGGGCCAATGGAAAGCATTTCAGCATTGCCTATAAATAAGAAGAACACTTAAAGTGGATTTTACATACACTGGCCATAAAAAACTCAGGTGTGGCTCCTTTGACACTTGTTGATTCTGCTCAAGGTTCAGACATTCAGTCAGAGAATGTGATTGGACAGGTTTGGGTCATGTGCTCATCTTAAAGCTAATCACTCTGAAAGAAAGGACTATTGGTCAACCTGGCTTGCTTACATGTACATGTGTATACAAAGCAACTCTTATCTAAACCGTGCAGAGAATTTGCCGAGAGAAATAGAAGTTTTAATAGGTGGAGAAGATGGGAAGGCAGACTGATAGGCAAACACAATATATGTCCATCATAAAGTATCTGGATTTTGGACAAAATTTATTGAAGTGTAATATTTTGGAAGGAAAATATTACTTGGCTCAAGTGGGGTGGTCTGTGGCATGGTACAGACTTTCATTTTACAAGATGACCACCTTGTGCAAAACTGAACCCAGAAATTGAACTTTCCAGGCCCTTGGAGCTGATTTTGCACATAAATTAATTTCCAAAATGAAAAGCAAGACAGGTTTGGGATGTAAAGGCATCCTTGAGTATGCACATTTTTCTTTTAAGGAATAACTAATGAGCAGGGATTTGTTATCTTATCATAAAACACTACAACTAATTTTTAAAAGATTTATTTCTTTTTATTGGAAAAGCAGATCATATTTACAGAGAGAGGGAGGGACAAAAAAAAAGATCTCCCATCCACTGGTTCACTCCTTTGATGGCTGCAATGACCAAAGCTAAGCTGATCTGAAGCCAGGAGCCAGGAGCTTCTTCCAGGTCTCCCACACAGGTGCAGAGTCCCAAGGCTTTGAGCCATCCTCCTCTGCTTTCGAAGGCCACAGGCAGGGAGCTGGATGGGAATTGGAGCAGCTAGGACATGAACCGGTGCCCACAGAGGATCCTGACTATTGATGGTGAGGATTTAGCCAACATCACAGCAAATCACCTGTCCAGTTTCAATATGAATGAGGAAAGGGAGGACTGCAAGGTCACACTGCAAAAGGCGTAACTATAGGGAGAGAGGAACACAGGGAACAACAGTGCCATCTACAACAAACTTGAAGAACAATGACAAACTCAGAAAATGAAAGTGATTGCTCTGGATTGATAAGAAATTAGATTAGAGGCCTAGAGAGGCCTCCCTGTGGTAGGTGTTAAGTAGTGAGGTACAAACTCTTGTCAATTCTGGACTTTAAAAGGAGAAATGTGAGGCTGATGTTGTAGTGCAGATAATTAAGCCACTGCTTGTAATGCCAACATCCCACGATGGAGCACTGGGTTGAGACCCAGATGTTTCTCTGCTGATCCAGCTGTCTCCTCATGCCCCCGGAAAATCAGTAGAAGATGGCTCAAATTCTTGGGCCCTGCCATTTACATGGAAGACCCAAACAAAGTTCCTGGCTCCTGGCTTCAGCCTGAACCAACCCTGGCCTTTATGACCATTCAGGGAGCAAACCAGCAGTTGAAAGATCTCTCTCTCTCTCTCTGTTTATGATTGTCAGCCTTTCAAACAAATAAAATCTTTATGTAAAAGAAGTGCTTCTTGATAGAGTTTATTTAAATGAAAATTGTTCTGTTTATTCCCACGGTGAAAATGAATAGTCTTACAATTTAGTTTACCTGCTAACCATTAAAAAATATATAGAAAGCTTTCAGTGAAAAAAAAAAAACTGGCCCTGACCCCTGATAACTTTAATGTTGATGTATTAACAATTTCAGAAGTATCAGATGTGAAGTAGCTTTCTCTGCTTTCCTCGTGATAGTAGGTGGGAGTTCTGTCTTGAAACTTAGAGTGGCAGTGCTCAATGCGTAGATTAAAAGCACGTTTGTGAATTTTTCCACCTTATCATATTGACCATAACATAATAGCTCTCAGTCATTCTCTCCTGGAAAGGGATGCTTCAGAGTAGCCACATTTTTTTTTTTTTTTTTGCAGATTTGAAACAAGCCCCAGAAAACCTAAATGTCCTCCAAAGTGATCCAAAATTTGCTCTAGCCCTTCCTCGCTGCCTCAGTTTATCCCTCTTCACTATTCCTCTGGCTTTAGGAAAAGCTTACAAACTTTTCTTCTAATGCTTTTCTACCCTAAGGGGCCACTATTACCAATTTTTGCATCAGACTCCTCCATGAGCCAAAATTATATTCCCTTTTGGAAGACAAAAGCAAGAATAGACTGTTTAAGGGGAATTCCACATAAATAAGTCATAGAGAGCAGCTGTTTCTTGACAGGAGAGCTAAAGCTAAGAAAAATGGCAAAAAGAGGAACTCTGTAAAAATTCTGGTTCAGCCCTGGTTTGTTGGGCTTGTTGAGAAGCATCTTTATTCTACTTACCTTAAAGCTTGGCAGTCCTCACTGTGATGATGATGGGTGCAGATGGTATCTGAATTACATTTACAGATGTAACATTTTTTTTAAGATTTATTTATTTTGTTGGAAAGACAGATCAGATATACAGAGATAAGGAGAGACAGAAAGAAATATCTTCCATCAACTGGTTCACTCCCCAAGTGGCCACAGCAGTCGGAGCTGAGCCTATCCAACACCAAGGAGCCAGAAGCTTCCTCTGGGTTTCACATGTGGATGCAGGGTCCTAAGGTTTTGGGCCATCCTCCACTGCTTCTCCTGGCCATAAGCAAGGATCTGGATGGGAAGTGAAACAGGTGGGACATGAACTGGTGCCATATGGGATCCTGGTGCTTACAATGTGAGGACTTAGCCATTGCACCATTGTGTCATTGTGCCATTGAGCCGTACCCTATAGATTGTTGCAAACTGTCCAACAAAAAGTCCTTGTAGGGTTAGGCTCTGATGTATTTACAATCTGTATCATGCCAAATGCACAGAGACAATTAATGTCAAATACGAGACAGTTTGACTCATCCAAGGCCATTTTTGAAATCAATATAGATTGGAAGGTGGTTACTCTTTTCCACCAGCTCTCAGAGGGAGACATGGAACGCAGAGAAAGAGCTGAAATGAGAGATCAACTTGAACCATGCAGCACACTGATGCTGCAGAAGAGTAGCTGTGCTTTAAATCTCCAATTCATGTCCAGATGGCATCCCAGATAGATCTCTTCAAAGGAATTTTACCATACAGGTAAGAAGACAAAAGGGAGTTATGACCAAGAGCGCAACAAGGTGTGACTCATATATGCTGGGTGTCTGGTCTCAGGCCCTGACTATTTCACTCTTGTTAAGACATCTGCTTCTTTAAGGGTGTACATCTGCCCAACTCGCTGTCACACATCCACAGAGCCAACAGGACTACATTTAAGGTGATTGATTCTTCCCTCCCACAAACATATCTTTTGCAGGATGCCATATGCTTGCTGGCAAAATTAAGATTGACTCAAATTTGCTGCCTTCTGGACAGAGAGTACAGGCAGAAGGAAAGAGAAAGACTGGCTCTAGTTTCCAGCCCAAGTCCCTTAATGTTCTCCTCAAGTGATAGGATCACTAGTGGTGATGTGAACGAGGAAGGGCTGCCTCCTCACACTCACTCTCTACACCAAAGGAGCTGCTTTATCTCTATCCAAGAGTTGACACACTAACTTAACCCCATTGTGAGATGCATTTAGCAAACCTGCATTAAGAAAAATGTCCATCAAGCTAAGTTGGCGGGATTATTCTGCTGTAAGTAGATCTGCGTGCACTGAAACCCTATACATTAATCACAACAAGCATGTTACTCCTCAATTCCATGTTTGTTTCAAGTGTGCTCTTAGAGCATGGAAACCAAAATAAGCAACAAATAAACATGGATTCTCTTGCAGAATGAACAATTTTAGAGGCATTTCAAAGGAGCTACATGTGAAATTTCTTCTGTAATAGGATGACAAATGGAGAAAGACATTGGTTTCCCTATAGATCAATGCCTCTGACTCCAAGGAAGGGATTTGGAGACCCTAATTGTACTAATGGGTGATGAAGAGACCAGGAAATGCTTAAGATGAGCAACGAGGTGTGGGAATCTGGGATGGAAAAGGAAAGGAAGCAAATTAAAAACACAACATGATGAGCTGTCGATACACACCCTCCAGAACAGCTAAAATGAAAAAAGAGAGAAAACACCAGGTATGAGAGATGGGGCAGCCAAAATTCTTATAAACTGTCAATGGAACAGTAAATTGATAAAATCCTCTTGGAATACTATTTGTCTGCGCGCACGCACACACACACACACACACACACACATATAAATGCATGCATAAGTTCACCAGAGTACATATACTTGAACATCCATAATGGCATTATTCATCAAATAGGAAACTACTCAAATGCCTGTGAACAGTAGAATGGATAAATAACTGATGGCATATGCACAAAATAAAATACTATAGATCAATGAGATTGAATAAGCTATAGCTACGTACTACAGTAGGAAGAAATCACACCAACACTGGACTGAATAAAAGCCATCCAACAAGGAATTCATGCTGTGTAGTTTCATTTTTTTCCCCATCTGGATGGTGTTATGGGTTGAATTTTCACCCACAAATGATACGCTGAAGTCCTAACCCCCAGCACTTTATAATGTGACATGATTTGGAAACGGGGTGCTTACAGATGTAATTATCTATGACTAGGCCGTACTGGAACAAGGTGGGTCCTTAAGTACAATTGGTATTCTAATAGCAGGATATTAAAGCACTGCAGTGATCTTCTAATTTCTTCCAGTAACCTCATTTACTCTCTAATCTGAGCTCCTCTGTTCCTGGTTGAAAGTACTACTTGGTTTCTGTATTATGTCTTCTCTAACCAATGGGGTATAGTTGAGTCATGGTTGTGCAGTGTCTGAGAATAGCCTACTTGGTTTCAAATCCTTGCTTGACAGCTTTCTAGCTGTGTGGCCTTAAGTAAACTACTTAGCATCTCTGTGATTTGATTTCATTGCCCTCACAATGGAGACAACAATGGCACCTATTGCTCCTAGAATGTTTGCTATGATTGAATCAGTAAACACAGTTGACTCCATTCAACAAATGTTGGCTATCAGGATGTTTTAAACTCTCACTCAGACATTTAACATTGGATAGAGCCATCCCCACTGTTTACCAATATCTAGTTCCTCTCTATGTCCAGGAATAGGAAATTTCAGTTCCCTGTTCCTTGTTCTCTTTTTATTGGGAAACAATTTACATATAATAAAACACACTTACTGTTATGAATTGACTCATGTCTTCTCAAGACTCTTATATTGAAGCCTTATGCCCTTGTACCCCAGAATGTGACTGAATTCATAGAGAGAGTCTGCAAAAGATGATGAAATTAAGATAGGGTCATTTAGATGAATCTTACAGCAGTGGGGTGGTTGCCCTTATATGAAGATGTGGACACAGACACACATGGAGGGCTGAGCATGTGAGGACACAGTGAGAGGGCAGTCACATGTAAGTCAGGCAGAGAGCTTTTCGAAGAAGCCAACCCTGGAGACCTCTTGATCGAGCATGGTCTTTCAACCTCAGAGCTGCAAGATAGTAAATTCCTGTTGATCAAGCCACCCTGCATTTTGTGACAGCATCTTTAGTAAACTAATACAGCTATATCATGTGTTCCGTTTGATGAATTTTATCAAGACTTAGAACAGGTCTGGAACCCAAGGAAGATTTGACATGTCCCTTTCAAGTCAATGCCCTCAATCGCATAAGCAGCCATATTCTGACTTTTTGTCACCATCAAGTGTTTTTGTTGGCTTTAGAACTTCCTAAAAATATAATTATGTGAACATACTTATTTTATATCTGGCTTTTTTTTTCTTTTTGCTCAAGAAACACTTCTGAGATTTAGTCATATGGTTGTATTGGTCATTGTTTTATTCTTTTTTATTTTTGAATATGTTCCATTATACACATACATCACAAGTTGCTAATCCGTTTGGATTGTGTCTTGTTTGTGGCTATCACAAATAAACCTGCCATGAGCATTCATATACTAGTCTTATTGTGAGCTTATCATTTTCCTTTCTTTTGTGTAGAAATACCTCGAATCAGTTTGCTCCTTATGGATGTATATGTAGGATTGTAAAAAAAAAAAAAAAAAAAAAAAAAAAAGGAAAGGAAAGAAAAGAAAAGAGAAGAAAGGAAAAAGAAAAGAGCCTATTTTTCAAAGTGGTTGTACCACTTTGTACACTCACCAGCAATATATGAGTTCTAATTGCTCCATATCACCATCAATATCCATGATTGTCAGTCTCTTTTTAATTCTAACTGTTCCAATGGATGCAAAATTCTTCCAATTTGTATATGCTTTGTGAACATAAGCTGGCTTAAAATCTACTAAAGAGACAAGGCCGGCAGTTTAGCTTATGTAGAAAGAAATAACATGGTTTCCTAGCTTCTTTATTTCATCCAGTGCTATGTAATACCTGGGGCTTGACTATGTTGGGAGTGCCCGGTGCTGGGGTCAGGCCCCCAGCAGGAACAGACCCATGAAAATCTGAGAAGAGCACTGCCCGGAGGTCTGAATCTCCAAGTCTCATAATGTGGATGACCTGAAATGGCAGAGACAAATAGCAATCCATAGGAATTGATCTTTACTGCTGAGTGAATACCTACACTATGCAAGGTGTTCCCAGGGGGACTAAGAGGGGGCCAGAGCAGACTTTGAAAGATTTACTTCTCAGGATTTTGCATTATCTATGCCTCCAGCCCCTTCCATTAGCATAAATAATTAACAGCTGACAGAGCTATCAGCCACAGTAAGAGCTCTTAAGAATCAGGATTTGTCATGTGCCAAGGAAGAGAAAAGGTTCTAGTGTTTGGATGGATGATTAGTGATGGTGGTGAGGAGGAAGAAGATGAAGCACATTAAGTACAAATGCCATGCAGTCCCTTAGTTCTTGTTTGTTCTACAACACTTCCTCTGAATGTACCTGTACCACTCAAGTGTTAAATCAGAAGTAAATAAAGAGAAGCCCTTCAAAGATGATTGGCCCCTTTCTGACTCTACTTTCCAAGCAATAGCTAGAGTTCACAGTTGAAGGGTGTTTTTTTTTCAGTCCTTCCAGAAATGGACCCTAATGCACATATATAGACCCTAATGACCATATATAGATTTCCTTTTTTAGCATATTGATGGAATTATGTCCATCAAATTATCTACAGCACATTATCATATTATTAAATCCATGTTATTTTGGAAGACTTATTTATTTCTTTATTTGGAAGGTACAGAGAGAAAAAGAGATATTTTTCCCTTCACTAGTTCACTTCTCAAATACCAGGCCAAACAGGAACCCAGACTTCATCAGGATCTGTCATGTGGGAACCAGGGACTGTAGTACTTGGGCCATCATCTGGTGCAGCAACAGGAAGCTAAATCAAAAGGAGAGGCAAAACTTGAACTCAGAAACTCTGATACAGGATGCAGGCTTCCAAAGTGGCAGCTTAACATGCTATGCCACAACACCCAACCTTATCCATGCTATTGTATCTTTCCCTGTCAGTGCATACCTAAGGACTCTATCTTACAGACATGCACCAATTTATTTAATCAATTATCTAAGGGTGGATATGCAGGTCAATTGCATTTCTCCCCCACAGCAAAGATATATGTATATGTGTGTATCTATGTGCCCATCCAGAGAGAGAATGAGTTTTGGTACACATGCAAATAGATCAATGGAATAGGGTTTTGAGAGACTGACATGGACGAGGAGTTGCAGGAGCAAAGGCTCTAAGCGCTTGGAATGTTTCTTAAAGCTGCCAAACTTCTCTCCGAAATGTCTGTGCCAATGAAAAACTCCCATCAAGGTATCCAACAGTGCCCTTTTCCCTCCCACTCTCCCCAACAGTGGATATTATCAAGTCCTTTAATATTTGCCAAGTTGGTGGATGTAAAATGGTCTCTCATTTCTGTTTATGGTTGCATAGAACTGATTTCTAGTGAGGCTGAATATCTCTTCATAGTTTGTGTAACACCTATCAGATCTATAAGTAGGAAATATTCGTGTGTGTGTGTGCTCTAGCGTTTTCTAACAAAAGGGAGCAGAAAAGTGACAAAATATTGCTCCTGGCCCAGTCATTCAGTCTTTGGTGTGGTGTTGCAATCCAGCCAGAATGAAGTTGCTCGAACCTTTGGCAATGACTTGGGAGGTGGATTTGTTCAGTTGTGTTCAGGCCCAAGTAATTAGCTGATCATTTGGGCATTTAGCTGAAACATTCTGCCAAGATGCTGTTGGCTCTGAACTCCCTATGAGCAAAGGCTGCACTTGGGTCTGGCTTGTCTTTAGAGTGCCTCCTCTGGCCTGGAAGGAAGCTTCTGTTCTGGCAGGGCTGTGCCTTGGTGCATCACCTCTGCTGCTGAAGGCAGATGCAGACCATCAGCTCAGTTGCTCACTCCAAAAATGGCTCTCATGGCTTGTCCAGAGAACATTTATGACAACAGAGAAGCAAGCGTTTCTAAACAACGCAAAACTAAAGCCCTATTGTCCCAATCCAGACCCTAGACCCTGGGAGTGGCATCTTGTTTCTGCCTTCTTTTTCTTCTGCCATGCAAAGACTCTAATCACTCAGAATTGAATACCTATGGAATATCAGGCACTGTGAGTCAGTCTTCTCGTGTTATTGTCTGAATGAAATCCATTCTAAAAACGCCACACACTGTCCTCTTGCACCTGTTCCTATGAGTGGGCCTTACTGTTTGCTCTGCCTGGACCCAATACGTGGTTCCCTTTCTCATTTCATTCAGGTCTTTTTAAAATATCATCCCTCCAAGAGGGCTTTCCTAATGACCTTATCCAAAAGAGCACTCCCTGTCACTCTCCTCTGTTCCTTCCCTGGTTATTTCCTTCATGACATTTTTTTTTAAAAAGAAGGTTTACTTCTTTCAAGGGCAAGATAACAGAAAGAGAGGGACAGGGAGAGGGAGAAGGGGAGAGAGAGGGAGAGAGAGAGAGAATCTTGCATCAATGAGTTCACTTCCCTAATCTCAACAACAGTCAAGGTCAGGTCAGATCCAGAGGTCTGGAACTCCATCCAGGTTTCTCATGTAAGTAAACAGTTGGGCCATTTTCTACTGCTTTCCTGGGTGCTTTATCAGGGAGCTGGATATGCAAGCAGAGCAGCCAGTTCCCAAATGGCACTCTGGCATGAAATGTTACTGTCACACAGAGCAGTTAGTCTGGTGCACCACAGTGCGCTTGCCCCTCCTTATGACATTTTCCACTACATATTTCATGATGTATTGAGAAGTTCATTGCTGTCTCCCACACTTGACTATGAGCTCATGGAGAGTTGGGACTCTGTACACTGCTACATCCCATTGTGCCATACATGTAGGAGTTGACGCCATGGCTCGACAGGCTACTCCTCCAGCCTGTGGGACCACCCATGTAGGCATCAGTTCATGCCCGGTTGCCCCACTTCCCATCCAGCTCCCTGCTTATGACCTGGGAAAGCAGCGGAGGATGGCCCATATCCTTGGAACCCTGCACCCGCGTGGGAGACCTGAAAGCAGCTCCTGCCTCCTAGGTTTAGACTGACTCAGCTCCAGCCACTGTGGCCATTTGAGAGTAAACCAGTAGATGGAAGATCTTTCTTTCTCTCATTCTCTCTATAGATCTGCCCTTCGAATAGAAAGAAACAGATCTTTTTTTCAAAAAAAGTTTCATACATGTGGTTGGTACTTGAATTAGTCATCTTTTTGTTACTATGAGGAAATGCCACAGGCAAGCCAACTGGGAAAAAAACAGATACTTTTTTTTTTTTTACTGAAGTTTTGGAAACTGAAAGTGCACCAGGCATGTCACAGATGCTGGTGGGAGTTCCCGTGGTGGCAGGTGGCGGGCCTGCAAACCTCAGTAGTCACTGACCTAGGGAGATGCTAGGTCGGGCCAGGACCAGGCTTTGGTAACAGCCCTGTTGAGAAGGACTACCAGGGTCCTACAAGCGCTATCAGAAGAGCTTTGGGGGGGAGTGTCCTTTAAGCACCTCTCACTTGGTCTCACATGTTACAGGTTCAACCTCCCCAAATTTTCACACTGAAGATCAAACTCCGCACCCATAAGACATTGCGGGAAAGAATAAGCAATGCCTGAGCCACAGCACTTCTCAACAAATCTTTGCTGAAGGCATGAATTCTGAAAGCCATTTGGCAAGGTCAAAAGCCTGAAAGGTTGAAATCCCATCCCTGGGATTTTCGTCAAGAACGATTCATGCACAAGCCTATGAAAAAGACATATATGTGTGCTCTTTATGAGAGGAGAGAATTAGAAACCACCCAGGTGTCCATTATTAAAAAAAATGATGAGAAAAAGTGGGTCTGTGCACACCATAGAAGAACACATTACAGTTAGAGGGGAAAAAAAAACCCTAACTGTAATATACCCACATGCATAGTCCTTTAAAAAAAGTGTGAGTGAATAATGTATAAAAGAGAATGGCATTTAAAGTATGCCATTTGTGACCATGGAAAACACATTGGCACAGATCAACATTATGCAGTATCCAAATATCCCAACACATTTAAGGATTTCATTTATGCACATTGAAGAAGTTACCTATAATGTACAAAAGTGGGCCTGGGGAATCGAATGTTGAAAGAAGAAGAAAAATAAAGAGGGAACACTGATGGACCAATGGCACAGCAGTGCTTGCAAACCAAGAGAAAAAGCTTCCCTGACTCTATCGTTCAAACTCAGCTCAGCCATCATCTCTGTTTGGAAGCTTCCTTTGACCTTTTCTCATACGATTAATTCCTGCTTTCCTGACATTGCCCTAGCCCTTTCATGCTACTTTTATTTTATCACTTATAACCTCAGAGAATAGCTATTTGTGTACACATTTGCCTTCTCCATCAAGAGATTTCAGAGTGACTTACTAATTTTTGTACCTCTGGCACTTAGAATTGGTCATGAACATATTAATGGCAATTTTAAGCACACATTTTCCAGGGCCTAAAGAATTATTCGTTTGATGGGGTCGGTGCTGTAGCATAGTAGGCTAAACCCTTGCCTGCGCAGGCAGTATCCAAATGGATGCTAGTTCGTGACCTAGCTGCTATATTTCCCATTCCTCTCCCTGATTATGGCCTAGGAAAGTTCTTTACTCACTTGGAAAACTCAAAGGAAGCTCCTGGCTCTCAGCCATTGCATGAAAGATTTCTTTGTCTCACTTTCTCTCTGTGCAACTCTGTTTTTCAAATAAAAAATAAAATAAATTTTCTTTTAAAAAGAATTACTCTAGCTTGAACTTCAAACTTCTGTGGTTTCAGATTCAGTCAGTATGTGACTGGATGGAAGTTTGGTTTCTGGTGCTATTTGGGCACCAGAGGCAGTTTGATGATTTGATTACCATGATGGAATGGAAATGAGTGCTCTATGGTGCAGCCAGTGGTACCTGGGGTGCCTCCTGGACCAGTAGCCCCATGACCTAACAGACCAAAGGGGTGCCAGGGAACTGGAGCAGGCTGCAGAGCCATACTAAGGTTTTGGGTGGATTCCAGGGATGCTGGCACAGCTGCAATAGCTATTGAAGCAGGTTAATCCTGGAGACCGAGCCTGGCATCAGAGTGTTAGCCACTTCAGAACTTTTTCCAGGCCAATGTCCAATCCTAAGGACAAGGTAGCTGAGCCTGAGACTGAGCCTGGGGCCCAGGAACCTGTGATGGGTGGGGAATAAAAAAGAACATGATGCGATGCCAGAGGCCCAGCAACAGAGGGCAGTCTCTTGCTACTCGCGGAACTTTACCTCCTGGTAAGGGTAATGATTAATGGTCTCCCCATTCAATCGCTAGCAGACAGACTACTACAAACCAATTTTTCCTTCTTAAGAACCTGTCTTGTGCCAGATGTTGTGCTGACTGCACCAAGGAAAGGGAATTGAGGTCTTCGGAGAAACTGAGGCATCTGATTTGGAGAATGAAGGCATGAGGCTGGAAGAGTCAGGATTTGTACCGGGACCAAAATGATCAGAACTCTAGGTACAGGGTAGTTGGTGTTAAATTCTCAGCCTCTGTCACTGGAGCTATTATTACAAGCATTGAATGTCAGTTGCCTCCACATGTTTGGAGAACAATAACCATGGAGAGGTTGTGCAGGGCCTGCTAAGCCCAGATTTTCCTACTGCAAATCTAGCCTGCTTTGTGAATGCTGTGATTTAAATGTAGTTTCCCACAAGTTCGAGTGCTTTTGGAAATCTGACACACAACATCACTGCTAATCATATTTGAAGGTGGCACTTTGGGAGGGAGTCATTACGATTCAATGGCATCATGAGGGCGGGGGGTACCTTGATGACACTTGTGACTTTGTAATCAGAGGAATAGCCGTCTGAGCTGGCATGCAGCAAGAAGGTCCTCATGGATGCTAGTGCCATACTCTTGAGCTCTCCAGACTCCAGAACTGTGAGGCAAATGGATTTCTATTCTTTATAAATGACCCAATCTCAAGTAGTCAGGGACAGTAACAGAAAATGATGAAAACAGTGACCTTGGCTGGACCTCCCCCCCTCCTTTTGGTGTTTCCATTTTTCATAAATAGAACTTCTTTGCAAAATGATTATCATATGCTCCGTGTTTGCAAAGTGCTTTGAGAATGTTCTAGATGTTTCCGTCTCATCTTTGCACCAGTTTGCAGGTTGGTGTTAGGACAGCGTGGCCCATTTCTTTGGCCGTTGAAGCTCTTCTAGGGACAGAACTGGCTGTAGATTGAATGTGACAGCTATGATCAGAACTGCAGGTGAGCTCAGACAGCATGGACACAGCTGGCTTCATGAGGCCCATGAAACAGCTATTGGGTCTCCCTCCTCAGCCTTTCTCAGAGTTAATTGTAAGTGGTGCTCTCCGGACAGCCAACAGCACAGTCAGCACCATGGGCAGCTACGAGTTCTGCATTGCACAGGGCCAGACATTGATGATGCCCAGGCCCCTGCTCTGAGAGCAGTTGGTCCTGTGAGTTCTCAGAGAAAGGGCAGCAGGTGCTCAACACATAGGAAGAACTTATCCAAGTAGAACGAGGATGTGGGTGTTCACCCATGCCCCTGTCTTGGTGCACCCATGTGGCATGACTTGCCACTGCTAGCACTTCTACCCCCTGAACATTTTCTGTGTCCTGCAGGCTCTAGCTTGCCTCCCTGTACAGTGGGCCCAGAGAGTCGGACACTGAATGCCTCCTGAGAACTACATTCACCTGCTAGAGACGCCCCTTGTCCCTCACTGGGCATGGTTCCGAGGTATGTGCCTTCAATATCTCCCAACGTGCTCTCAAATTAGCTTCAGTTACTCAAAGTAGTGATTTATTTGCTTGATAGAACACCATGTTTTAGCTTCCTTTCTTCTCATCCCTACCCATTTCTTCACATCCTGTCCTTTTCTCCCTGCAGTGCCCCAAACTGATTCTTTTCACCCAGTTCATCATCTCAGGGTTTGATTGTGGAGAATCCTAGTCAACACACCAAAAAGGCCTCTCGGTGTCTTCTGGAGGAGACATCTAGAAAGTTGCAAGAGTCAAAGAGGGACACATTGTTTTCTAAACTTCTTCAAACATGGGCAGGGCAGAGAAAGTAAGACAAGAAGTCGAGAAGTCTAACAAGGGGCTTTCACAAAATCTCACTGAAGGAAGACCTAGAGCGTTCTAAACTTTTCGAACTTACCAGTACTTCCCTGAAGCTTCCACTGGACTGTGGGTTCAGGATTTGAGAATGGATGCAAAAGTGATCCTCCCTTTGTTCTGACAGGGCTCCCCTTCTTGGCACTCTGGTTATCTTTTGCCACATCCAGATGGAAATGACTTTTCTGCCTCGGTTGGCAGGTGAATAACCGGAAGTTTCTTCCTGGGTAGCAGAAACCTCCAAGTCAGTCCCCATATTTATGGAGGACACCATCCCCTTACTACCATACCCAGTTGCTCTTGGTTTAATAAAGCCCCGCAGGTGCCAACAGAAGCACTGCTTGCAAGGTGCTCATCTTCACAGAACCCTGGGTCTCCCTGAGGATGGTAGACAAGATTGAAAGATAGGGCACCTCCCTAGGGCATTGTTCTCCAGTCCTTTCCACATCAAACATTCAGGGTATTTGATGTCATTTCCTGGATACTCAAAGGCAAAGAAGGGAGGAAGCTCTTGACCAGACCAGTTAACAAAGGGATTTTCAGCACCCCAGACCCCAGGCAGCTGCCCTGACGGGCTGTGAGGTCAGGTGATGTCTCATCATACCCACAACATATGTGATAGGCCAGTGCTATTAACAGTGTGTATCAATAACTATTTGGGGAACTGGCACTGTGGCCCAGCACACTAAGCTACTATCTGCAGTACTGTCATCTCATGGGGGTACCAGTTCAATCCCAGTTGTTCCACTTCCCATCTAGCTCCCTGCAAGTGCCCCTAGGAAGGAAGCAGAAGATGAACCAAGTGCTTGAACCCCTGAACCCATGTGGGAGACCCAGATGAAGCTCCTGGCCCCTGGACTTGACCTAGGTCAGTCCATGCTATTGCAGCCATTTGTGTGTGGGTGGGGGAAGGGTGAAGCAGTGGATAGAAGAAGTCTCTGATCTCTGCCTCCCATTCTCTGACTCTGCAACTCTACCTTTCAAATAGATAAATGAATCTTTTAAAAACCCCATTTATTTTTAGTTGATTCCAGAGGAATTCACATTGTATCAAGAAATGAAATGGGTGGTTTCTACCTGGAAGTTTCAGGTCACTCCTGAGTTCCAATTGTGCTGCTTTCTGTGATTCCCTTAAGAACAAATAACTTGGGGCTGCCAATGTGGCGTAGCTGGTTGAGCCACCACTTGCAACACAAACTCCCATATCTGAGTGTACCCCTCCCCCAAGTCCAGGCTGCTCCTTTTCTGATTTAAGCTTCCTGCTAATGTGCCTGGGAAGGCAGCTGGAGATATCCTAAGTATTGGGCTCCTGCACCCATGTTGGAGACCTGGACAAAGCTCCAGGCTCCTGGCTCCAGGCTGGCAATTACAGGAATGAACCATCACATAGAAGAGCTCTCTCTCTTTCTCTCTCTCACGTCTTCTCTATTACCTTGCCTTTCAAATAGATAAATAAAATGTTATTTAAAAAAGAACAAATAACTCAGTTCCAATGAGTAGCTTACTTGAATTACAATTTATATAACATACGATTCATCCATTTTAAGTGAGCATTTTCATGAGAAGCTTAACATATTTACAGAGTTGGGGATTCATTGCTACAATCTAATTTTAGAGCATTTTTCTATCACTTTCCAAAGAACTCACTTTTTTCACTTTTATAAGGAGTACAAACTTCTTATTTTTGTTTAATTCTTTTGATATGAACATTGTCAACCAAAACTTTAAAAAGAGTAGCATCTCAAAAGAAGTCACTTTCAACCCACTGTTGCATGAGAGAGACACTAACAAAACACTACCCAGATGTGCCTTCCCTGCCCTGGGTATTTCTGGAAGGGCACTGAGGGTGGGGATCATCCTACCTGTGTAGGAAACTGTTTCTTCCAAGCTGTGAAATATTTCCCAGGTATGGCCACTGAGGCACACTATCTTTTAAGCACCAAAGCTAAGTTTGTTCTGCAACAATGCACATGTGGGTGGGAGGAAGCCTCTGACACCCTTAAACTGTCTCAAAGCTCCCTTCATCATTAGATCTTCAGTAAGCACTTGCTACTTGCCAGGCTCTGTGCTGATGCTCAGGCGGCGTTCATACCCTGGAAGTTCCCTGGTGCTTACTGCAAGCCAAGTTGAGAGAATCACACTTGCCCCTCCACTACTCAGACTAGAGTGTGTCTGGTGCCCATTCCAGGCCCATGCCAGGATCCTGGCTTCATTCTGTGCTTACAACCAAAAATTGGCTTTTACCTATTCTTGTCGTGTTGGCTTTGCCTTTAAACAAATACAGTAAATAACACATTGTAGATGTGATCCCGCCATCATTGCTACCTTTGTGTGAAAGCCATGACCGTGTACAGTCTTTCCCATGGGTGTCTATGTGTTTTGCACGCACGGTATATGCTGTTGGTACACCATTTAGATGTGTAGGAACTTTTACCAGATGCGTGTGCCCCTTCCCAGCATCTGTGGACTTTTTACTTCTTTTACTCCAATAAAGCTTGGAGTTTTCCAGTGGGGGGTTAGAGCTTCTGTGGCTGCAGTCAGTGTCAGAAGTGTCTAAAGCATTTATCGGCTCCAAGAGGCCCTTAGCCAATGACTGACTCTTGCAAGAGACAGAAGACCCAGAGCTCCTCTTCCGTATCAGCTGAGGCTGCCTGGACTTTGCTGAATTCAACTCACTTGGCTTCTTCCTCACCTCTTACCTGCTCCCTCTCCAGATTCCAGGGGAGCACTTCCTTCATAAATCACTGTATCATTCAGAGTTCCGCAAAATGAGAGCAGCCCCCATTCACATATGTTCAGGTCTCCTTCTGTAGAGGCGTGGCATTCTCTCTAAGGTGGAAATGCCAGTGCAGTTGCAAGGTCAGAGAGAAGGCACAGTATTCACATTAACAGCTGCTTTCCCAAGTACCCAGACTAATGCACAATTACACCACAGTGACCAAGCATCCCTGTTTTTTTATGCTCTCGAAAACACGTGATGTTGCCAGACTTAAAGTTTTATCAGCATTGTGGGTAACAAGTGGTACCCTGCTATTTTTCTTCGATGCCTTGACATGTGCTTCATACCATTTCAGCTTTTTCCATTGTGTGAACAGCCTGTTCGTACCATTTGCTCATTTTTCTGTTGGATTTTTTTTTCTGTTCCCATTAGATTTGCAGGAATTCTAAGGTGTTCTATGTATCTGTGTCTGTTGAAGTTTGAGCATGCTGTATTGCTTCAAAAACAAAACAGCATTTTAAAGTATTATATAGTACATACTTATTTTAAAATTCAAATGAGGCAGGCCAGTGCCATGGTATAATAACTTAATCCCACACTTGTGACACCAACATTCCATATGGGTATTATTAGTTCAAGTCTCGACTACTCTGCTTCTGATCCAACTTTCTCTTAAAGGCCTGGAAAAGCAGCGGAGAATGGCCCAAGTCCTCATCCCCCAGCCTCATTTGAAGATAGAAAGGTACGTGTGACCTAGTTTGGACCAATAATATGAAAGAAGATTCTGTCAGAGGGCTGTTCCAGTAACAGGAGAATCACGGAATTTAAAAGACTTTTGTTTGTTTATTTGTTTGTTTTTGTCTTTGTGGCCCGTAGCATAGCTCCCTGTCTGGAGCAATTGTAATGTCTGGAGTTGTAGCAAGCGTCTTCTAACTGAGCTCATTAGCATGAAGGCACAAATATGCCAATATACAAACCCAGGGAGAGCAGAAGGGACAGCAAAGTTATTGATTTAATCACTCCCATGGCCTGAGATCTTGAACAACTTTTTCTTCACGGTGGACAGAGTATGAGAGGAAGCCTTTAATAGAATTATACAAGTTGGACAACACATTCCAGAAAAATTAGAAAATGTAGCTAAATAAAAAACAAAGAGAAAATCATAAGTGATCTCATCACCTAGGAATAATTACTCTTGATTTTTTGTTTGTGCCTTTGCAGGTTTACACACACATACACGCACACATCTGGTGGCACAATAGCTGCAAGAATAGGCTCTGAAGCCAGGCTGCCTTGCGTTCAAAGTCCTACTCTGCTATTTTTTAGCTATGTAATTTTAGGCTAATTAACTTCACTGTGCCACAGTTTCCTTGTTTGATAATAGCAGTACTTTACCTCATACAGGCATTATAAAGATTAAATGAGTTCATTTTGGTAAAACACTTGAATCTGTGCCTAGAAAATAGTAATTATTTAACAAATATTAGCTATAATTATTATTTATTTACCCCAATGTTATCCTACCGCACAGTTTCAGATGCTTGGTTCACAGTTGCATCCTAAACAGGACCTCAGTTATTTACATACTCACTCACAGTTGAGCATCTGAGGGAGACATTACTGTTGTGTACGGGTTCTTGGTGACCCTAAGCGTGCAGTTTTGGCACTGATGGGCCTTTCCAGAAGCCCAGTCCTACTAAGTAGAACAACATTTTGCTATAAGAATTGTTGCGCATCTTGTAATTTTGTGGCTTGGCTAATTGTACATCTTCTTAGTAGTTATTTGTAGTTGTTTTCAAACTACCAGTACAATGTAGATACTGGTGTGTCTCCCCCAAATAGTTTCCTATTATTATCTAGTCTTGGTTGTTGAAGTTTCAAGTCTTCATCTTAATGTCATGAGGATGACAAGAAATACTGTTGCTATAAAATGAAATAACAGACCAGTAAGCATGTCAATGTTATCTTCATGGGGCCTGCTTTGTGGCTAAGTGGCTTATGCCTCCATCTGCAGTGATCTACATCCCTTGTGGGCACTGGCTCAAGTCCTAGCTGCTCCATTTCCAGGCCAGCTCCCTTCTAATGCACCTGGAAAAGCAACAGAGGATGGCCTAAATCTTTGCACCCCTGAACCAACACAGGAGAGCTGGAAGAAGCTCCTGGCTCCTAGCTTCAGATGTCACTAGCACTAGCAATTGCAGCCATTTAGGGTGTGAACCAGTGAGTAGAATGTTTCTCTTCTCTCTCTCTCTCTCCTCTGCCTCTCCCCTCCATCTATAACTCTGCCTTTCAAATAAATAAATACTTTTTAAAATGTTACTTGCAATTTTTAATAAGTTCTGAGTTCAAGTCTGCTCTAGCCAAAAATAAGCTAAACAAAGTAAAGTGTTTCAAATCAGAGACTGCTGCTGTGTAATGTATTTGGGCATATGTCATACTAGTCAAATGAATGAAGTTGAAGAGAGACCGCCTTCAATTTGGTTTCATTGAGATTTGACAGAATGAAATATTACTCGTAATAAATATGCAGCTGGTTAGACATTTGCCATAGATCACAAAAAAAATCCATAAAATCTTTACAGCTCCTCCTGCCAAGAGATGTAGTTTATTTCTCCACCCCTTTAATTTAGACTTGGCCATGTGACTTGCTTTATCCAATGAGACAATAGCAAATATGACTCTAGTAGAAACTTGACAAGTTTTGTATACTGAAACTTCATTCTCTGACATTTCCCCAGAAAAAAAGCAAGTCTAAATTCATTTGGAACCACAAAAGACTGAAAATAACCAAGCAATCTTGAGAAGAAATAAAACTAGAGTCAATACAGTTTCTGATTTCAAATTATATTATAAGGCAGTAGTAATCAAAATAGCATGGTAGTGACTCAAACATCAATGTAGGAGCCTATGCAGCAGAATAGAGTCAGGAAAGACACTGTCATATATATAGTCAGATGATACAAGGTGTTAAGGCTATCCAATGGGGAAAGGATGGTTCTCTAAAAAAAATCATATTAAGAAACCTAGATATATACATCCCAAAGAATAAATTTGGACTCTTGCACCATATACAAAAATTCACTCAAAATGGATTAATGATCTAAACATAAATTTAAAACTACAAAATTCCTAGGTGGAAACCTAAAAGTAAAGATTTATAACATTGGATTTACAAATAATTTCTTGGCTATCATACAGAAAGTATAGACAAAAACTAATAAATCGGATTACATTAAACTTAAAAGCTTCTGCACTAAGATAAAGAACCAAAGGAATGAAAAGGTTAACTATGAACTAAAAGAACACATTTAGAAATCATAAGAAAAATTTTTAAAGATTGATTTGTTTATTTTTATTGAGAAGGCAGATTTATAGAAAGAAGGAGAGCTATCTTCCATCCACTGTTTCATTCCCCAACTCAACAGCAACACATAAAGGATTCAAAGAAGAAATCTAACTGACCATCATGTATATGACATATGCTCATCTTCATGCATTTTGAGAGCCATGCAAAAATTGCCCTTTAGGATGTCTGTCAACAAAATAGAGAAAGCACCAAGTATTGATAGTGTAGGAAGAAACTGCATATATCTAAAAGAACAGGATTTCAAAAGCAGATTTGCACACCCATGTTCATTGCAGCATTATTCTTAATAGTCAAGAGGTGGCTCACCCTAGGATGACTACATAAAGAAAATTGGATCTACAATACATTAGGTATTATATCGATATTATTGAACGAATCATTAAAATCTGTCACTGCAGTGCAGGAAATCGCCGTTATGTCACATGAATGGACCTTAAGGATACAATATGAAGTGAAAGAAGTCAATCAGAAACAGAAAAAAATTGCTGTATGACTTTATTTAGTTGAGATCATAACTAAAGTATGCAAACTCAGAAAACAGAAATGGTGATTGCCCGGAGTCGAGGTGAGCGACAGGGAGACTATCCCTTGGTGATAGTGTTTCAGTTTTGCAAACTGGAGACGTTCTAGAATTCCATTGCACAGTAGTGTGTGCATGGTTAATACTTCTGTACTGCACACTCAAAAATTGTTAATATCATACATTTTGGGTGGTGTGTTGTTTAGCAAACTTAAAAAAAAAAAACCAGAGGCAGATTATCCCGAATTGACCTAGCCTAATCACAGAAGCCTTTAAAACTTGAGTTTTCTTTGGCCAGAAACAGAAAGGAAGCCAGAGATTCAAAGCACAAGAAGGGTGCTGGTTTCCAGATGGAGAATGTGGTGTGACAAGCAACGCACGTGCTCTCCAACAGTTGGATGCTACCCCCAGGTCCGAGGGCCAACACAGAAATGGAACCTAAGACCTGTAATTCCAAGAAGTTAAAATCCTATCAACATCTAGAATGCTCTGTGAAGCCAAGTTTTCTTCCTGAATTTCCAAACTACAACTCAGTCTAACTGAACATTTCAGCTGAAGCCCAACCTCTCTCTTCTGACCGGCCTATGTACCAAACTGTGAACTAATACAAATGTACAAACTTAAGCCACTAAGTTGAAACCAATTTGTTACAAAGAAATAGAAATCTAATGCAGCTGACTGTCTAGGCAACCGATGTTTGCTGGAATAGGATAGAAGAATTTCTGTATACAATTCTCACAATATTACTTGTAATTCAATTTTACTATCTGACAAGGGTGTCCCTAAAAGGCCATAGATTCTAGATCACTGGAGCTGGTTCATCAAAAGAGATATGAAACTACACCCTTTCTCCTCATTTAATGGCTTTTTTAACTCCTGGAAAAGTGTCATTTAAATGTTATACAAAGAAACATTTCCATTTAAAAGCTCAGAGAGGGAGTTGTGGTTCACTGTATTAAACCACCATTTGGGATGCCCACTTTCTACCTTGTTCAAATCCTGAATACTCTGCTTTGATCCACCTTCCTGATGATGCGCCTGTAAAAGCAGTAGAAGACAGCCCAAGTTCTCGGTCCCCTGCCACCCACATGACTTGAATGGAGACCTGAATGGAATTCTGGGCTCCTAGCTTGGTCCTGGCCTAACCCTGGATCTGTCTCTTCCTTTCTCTCTCTCTTTCTCTCTCTCTCTGTCAGTCTGCTTTTCAAGTAAATAAAAAAACTTTCAAAAAACCCTTTAATGTAAAAAATAAAGAAAAGGTATCCTTAAGATAGAAAGATTTTTTTTTTACAGTCTCCAATATGATAGCAAAGAAGTTGTATTTCATTGTTTTATAATTATTTTAAATTCACAGTATGTGACAAACATGCTAGAAAAGTCTCCTACAACTATGACTCAGCTTCCCATAACAGAGACATCTTACAGAACAACACTACATTATCAAAACCCAGAAACTGGCATAGGCAGAATGCAATTAGATAGACCCTAAACTTTACTCCGACTTCAGCATTTTTGGCAGATACTCGTTTGGTTTTTGTGTGTGTGTAGTTCTGTAAAATTCAGTCACTTATATAGATTTATTCACCAACCCCACCATCGAAGCAAGGAACTCTCTTGCACTGTCCCTTTAGAGCCCTTTCCTGCGTCATTTCTAAATGCTTGTCAATCATTATTGTATTTTTCTTCCTATTTTTTTCTTTTGGAGAATAACAGGCACACAGTTTGTTTACCTTATAAGAACGGCTTTATTAATTCACTGTAATAACTTTTTTCAATCCAAGTTCTTGCATGTATTATTAGTTTGTTCCTTTTTATTAATAAGTCATATTCCCCGGTATGGATACCAAAGTTTGTAATCCATTAACCCATGAAGGGTCATTTGGACTGTTTTCAATTTGATGTTAGTAGAGATACAAATTTGCTAAGTATATTTGTGCATAGGCTTCTTTTTGTGGGAAAGCGATTTTGCATTTCTCTGGGATAACTGTCCAGAAGTTAATTGCTGAATTACATGATTAGTACATGTTTAACTTTTTAAGAAACAACCGTTTCTCCAAAGTCATTGTGCAATTTTGTATTCCCACTAGAAATGTATGAAAGATCCGGCTTCTTTATTCCTTTGCTAGTACTCACCTTGTCAGTAGTTTTATTTATTTATTTACTTACTTATTTATTTACTGATCGTAATGGGTGTGTAGAGGTTTTAATTTGAATTTGCCTAATGGTTAACGATGATGAACATTTTTTCATGTGCTTAATTTCCACTTATAAATTTTCTTTGGCAAAGTGCCATTCAAGTCTTTCATCTGTTACCTAATTGGATTCAATACTTTGTTACTATTAGAGAATTCTTCATATATTTTCTGTATGTATCCTTTCTCAAATTTGTTTTCTAATTATTACTTGTAGATTTTTATTTATTTGGTTGAAAGTCAGAATGACAAAGAGGGGGAGAGAGTGAGAGAGGCAAATCCTTCAGCCACTGGCTCACTCTCCAGATGATCACAACAGCCAGGGCTGAGCTGATGTGAAGCCAAGAGTCAAGAGCTTCTTCCAGGTCTCCCACTTAGGTACTAGGGGCCCAAACACTTGGGCCATCTTCTGCTGCCTGTCCCAGGCTATTAGCAGGAAGCTGGGTTAGAAGTTGATTAGAAGTAGAGCAGCAAGGATGCAAACCTATATCTATATAGGATGCTGGCATCGCAGGCAATGGTTTTACCTGCTACACCACAATGCTGGTCCTTGTCAGATTTGTGATTTACAAGTATTTTCTCCCAGTCTGTTGGAATTTTTATGGAAATTTTGTTGACAACATAGATCAGTGTAGAATAATTAACATCTTTGGCTATGTTTAGTCTCTCCATTTACAAATACAATATTGTCCCTCCATTTATTTATAACTTTGTTAATGTGTGTCATTAAAATTCTGCAATCTCTAATAAATAACATCTGTATTTTTAGGTGTAGACATTCATATTATTTTTGGAACAACGATGAATAATATTGGATTTTTTTCATTTTGTTTTTCAATAGTTTGTTGCTTTACAAATGTGATGATTTTTCCAAATTCACTTATTAGGTCTAGGAGTTTTTCCTGTAGATTTCTTGAATTTATACTACATGGACAATCACATCATTTGCTAATAGGAAGAATTTGAAAAGTTTCTTTCTAAGACATATGCCTTTTATAGGTTTTTTGCTTGTTTCATTGCATAGATAAAGATTTGAATGCTATGGTAGATGAAGAGTGGTGATAGGGTTCTCCTTGGTTCTGATCTTAAAGAATTTTTCATATCATATGGAATGCAAACCTCCCTCCCTCCTTTCCTTCCATTCTCTCCTTCACTTCCCTCCCTCTTCTTTCTCCCTTCCTTTCCTCCTCCATTCCTCCCTTCATACTCTCTTATTGTTAGCTCCCATGCGCAGTTGATATAAGAAGCATATGTAGTGCTTTGTTTTGCTTTGTTTTGGTTTTGATGTGCTCAGCTGGAAAAAGGCGTGTGTGTTGTCAAAATGCTCTGGTCCTCAAGGTTTTCCAATTTCCCTGTCCTTTGTGCATAGAAGGTTTACCATGTTTTATTGTTTTGTGTTGATTTGATTTCTTCTGTGCTTGATGTCTCTGGTTTATGAGCTTCTATTAGGATTTATAGAAGGCCAGAGGTTCATTCCTCAAGGCCCAATGCTCCTAGATAGAGCATTTTGTCTCTAGTGTTCAGTATCTTCTGGTGTTTGCTTCCTATGGGTTTTCCAGGGATTTTAGGAACAAGGTGAAATGCATCTAGAATGTTTTTTCTGAAGTTCTATTGATTTTAATAAGGGGAGTTATAATGTGTTCCATCTCAGACTAAGAAATGGATTATCCCCAGAAAGATATTAAAATATTTTAATTAAACAGCAAAAACAAATTTATATGAATAGAGAACCATTTGAAAGTGAACAAATTCAACTTAAGTGTAACTGAGCATTGTGTAGTGGTTCAGTGTTTTTGTCAAAAGAGAAAATAAAGGTTTTCTAGGAGTCATAAGTGATGCAGGAGCTATCTAAGGAACTCATTGTTTGAGAGGTGCGGTCTCTTGTTTTGGGTACCACTTTCTTCAAATTTTTACACTTACTGGGGTTCATAGTTATCTTACATCTAAGTATCATAAAATAAACTTTTAGGATAGAACAATGCAACAAAAAGTAGCAAAAAGAATGTTTGTAAACATGACAATGCCACACATGAATGATGCATATAAGTTGTAGAAGAAAATCTACCTCTTCATCTTCTTTTGAAGTCTACATATTCAAGAAAAGCATTTTGGGTTCATCCAAGCATGGAATGTAATACAAACTTCTTGCCTTTGGTATACTTTGACTAAAAACTGGTGTGTCAGTTCATTTGGTGAATGTACCTTTGCCTGTAACTGTAGTGTCAAAATATCACTTGTTACAGTGTATTTATTTAGGGTGTTGTCAGATGAGAAAATTATTATACCTAACTGAGATAAAATAGAGGCATACTAAAAGAAACCTAAAGATGATATAATTTTCTAAAATTTATTATGACAAAAATACATGACTGAACAGTCAAGATGAGGAGTAAATACATATAATTTAAATCTGAATTATGCTGAAGTAACTGAAGATCTATTAAGGAAGCAAGAAAACTTGACACGACTGTTCTAGGATTTCCTTAGGTCCTCCATGTGGAGAAAACAAAAAGCCTGCGTTCCTGGAGGAGTGTGTCTGACACATGTCACTTACATTCTTTCCTGTCTCAGCTCTCTGGGTTCCTACAGAGATGGACCGTAATCAAAGCTATTTCGTCTAGATTTGTAAAAATAGAAGGCTACACACATCCATCTCTCAGATTATAACAAAAAAGGGAGCATTAAACATTTTTTTCCCTATAGCTTGGGCTTTGCTATGGGCCTGTTGCTGCTGCTGCTGCAGGGGACCTTGCCACGATGTGGAGCTGCCGTGGCACACAGCGAAGATCCTGGTGCCTGAAGACCAAAGGAGAGTGGCGTTTCCAGGAGCACAGCACCCTGGCTGTCCAGGGAAAGAGTGTCTTTCCACTTGTTTATGGGTTCAGTGCTGGGATTACTTTGGCCAATAAATGAAGTAGAAGTGAACTAGCTTCACATACTTAATGATCCATTTGACACAGCCGTGAGAAAAATATGGCTAGGCCAGACCATGGTCTCAGAGAGAAGACAAGAGACAGATGGAGCAGAATTTAGTCACCCTAGGTAAACTTCTATTTTCCGAATCTCTAGCTCAAAAATGTAAGAAGCCCAGGCAGTGCGAAGAACTATCCTTCTGGTTGTAGGCTAGATCAGTCCACGTCCACAGAAAAACTTACTGTGCTTGAAAGTGACACAAGTTGTTGAGTGGCTTTGTTTGACAGCAATAATGTGGAAACAGGTAGCTGATGCAGTGAGAAAGCCATTCACAAGCAAATAAAGAACATCCGAAGTATCACTCGGTAGAGGAGCCTTTAACAGCGATGAGACAAGGACTGGAGAAATGTGATTCGCTACTGTGGAGACGATGCCCATTAGAATCCCAGTGTTGTGTGCATTGGGAAGAATCTGTCTGTAGGGGTATATACAAAGAGTTTCCAAAGCCTAGGGAAGTGTGTGCATGTGTACATATGAAGATATATAAAAATTCACCAAGATTTTTAAAAGAATTATTTATTTGAATGACAGAAAGAAAGAGAAAGAGAATCCCCCATCAGCCGCTTCACTTCCCAAATGATTACAACAGCCAGAGCTGGGTCAGGTCCAAGTCAGGAACTGTAAACTCCACCTGTGCCTCCCATGTGGGTGGCAGAGAACCAAGTACTTGGGCCATGTTTTGCTGCTTTCCCAGGCAAACTCGCACGAAGCTGGACCAGAAGCAGAGCAGCCAGGACTTGAACGAGCCCTCAATATGGGATGCCAACTTCACAAGCAGCTTAACCTATTGAACCATAATGCCAGCCCTATTGTTTATTTAAGTTTCTATAAGTTAGAGCTCATTTTAAGGAAATCAGATAAAAAGGAAAGGACCTATGCCAGCATATAGAAGCCAGTGACTCCCTTTAAACTAAATGCACCAGGAATGAAGGGAGTCCATGCACATCCCCAGTGTGTCTGGTCCTGTCCACATGAGCCTCTCGGTAGCCTAGGCAACATACTTCAGCAATCAGGCGGGTCATGCGCAGTTCTGAAGAATTCTGATTTTGGAGTGTGTGGCAGTCCACAGAGGAAGAGAACGGGTGGAACTCAGAGATTCGTTATCATCACTAGAGATGGTTTCATGTCCGTACAGCTGGACAGCCGAGCCTGTAAAATGAGGCATCGGACTGCAGAGAAAGAATCAAGAGGCTCCTCCAACAATGAAGGCAAGGTGCAGCAGGGACCCCTGAGCAGCTGTGGCTTGCTTCCTTCTAACCAGGGAGCGCAAGCAGCGGGCTGCTGATTCCCTTATTATAGTAATCATTCCCAAGAAGGAATTGAAGCAGTTTATTCCTCCACCCTGCACCTTCTTGCCTTATCCATCCGCTCCCTTTCCTGCGCCTGTTCACTCCTTCTTTCCTTCTCCCTTATCCTCCAAGGAGCCGCCTGATACCTACAACTGGTTTATCAGTCTCAAAGCACTCTTTTTTTTTTTTTTTTTTTTTTTTAAGTTCAGTCTTGAAGCATCACGTGCTGGTGGTCGAATCTCCTGGGGGTTAGACAGCTACTCGCAGCCAGGGCCTGTAGCGGAGCCAAAAGCTGACTGTGAAAAAGGGTGCTTTCTGTTTGCCGCTGCCCAGCTCCGCGCGCCGCAACTGGCAGCCTGTAATTAAGTGCCGTGCTGCCTTCTATCAAGCTGCAGCAGGAGGGGAGAAAATCGCTGGATAGTAATGATGGAATAGAAAGAACCCTGGGCCCTGTCTCTGACAATCAGAGTGTGAGTCCTGGCATGCAATGTTCCATTGGGTGTGGAACATTAGGCCTTGGCGATGCAAAATGTGCTCTGCGGACCAGCGCCATCAGCAGCCCGTGGAGCATTTCAGGACCTCTCCAACCCTTATTGCATTTGAATCTGCATTTTAACAAGATCCCCAGGTTAAATGTGAGAAATACTAACTTAGGCAAAGCACCAGATCTCGATTTCCACACCTGAGTTAATACCATGACCTAGCACAGAGCCAATGTTACCTAAGTGGTACTAATATCATGGTTATCATAATGGTAATGTTCTCTTTATTTTTTTCCCCACATATTTTTATTGTGGTAAAATATGTGTGACATAAAATTTACTGTCGTGGCCCTGTGGCTGCGGTATAGAGTTAGATTGAGGCCTGCAGAGCTGGCATACCTTATGGGCACTGGTTTAAAGTCCCCACCGCTCCACTTCCCATCCAGCTCCTTTTAATGGCTTTGGAAAGCAGAAGAAGATGGCCCAAATACTTGAACCTCCTGCATCCGCATGGCAGACCCAGGAAGACCTCTACATTCTTAGCTGCAGCCTGACCCGACGCTGTCCACTGCAACCATTTGCTGAGTGAAAATGTATCGTCATAACAATTCATAAAAGACTTCCTTATTTGAAAAGCAGAATAAGAGAAAGAGATCTTCCATCCTCTGGTTCATTCTACAAATGGCCACAATGGCTGAAGCTGTAACCTGGATGTGAATTGCAGTCATACATGAGGTCAACTCAGTCCACTGTAGCAGAGTCAGGCCTTCATAGTAGCAATCTTTTTAGTAGTTTTTGGCATTTAAATACACTAGCGATGTAGTTCAGGCACACTACCACCTAGCACCACAACCCTTTTCATCCTCTAAAACCCAAACTTTGTATCCATGACTAACTCCCCATTCCCTGCATGCCACCACTCTACATTCTGTTTGATGATTTTGACCACTCAAGATACCTCAGGTAAGAGGAATCCTGCAGTACTTCTGTTTTTCTGACTGGCCCATTTCATGTAGAACAGAGTCCATAAATTTTCTTTTTGTTGTCATGTATGTCAGGATTTTCTTCCTTTTTAACACTAAATAATATTCTATTGTATGTGTACATATACATTGGATCTTATTCAGCCATTCACATATCAAGGGACACATGTTGATTCCGTACTGTAGTTATTATAATACTGCTATGTACATGGATATCTTTGAAACCCTACTTTCAAAGATTATTTGTATTAGGCAGCCAGAAGTATAGTTGCCAAATCGCGTGATGATTCTGCTTTTCCCTTATTGAGGACGTGCCACTCTCTTTTCTACAGTGGCTGCTGTATCATTTCATAGCCCACACATAGTGCCCAAGGATTGCAATTTCTCTATATCCTTCCCAAATATTTATTATTTATTTTGTTTTCCTTATAATATCATTCCTAATGCACATCTCATTTTGGTTTTGGGTTGCATTTTCCTAGTCATCAGTGAGATTCAGCATCGTCCTCATGCTTCTTGGCCATGTGTGCATCTTTTCTGGAGGAACATCTATGCAAGTTCTTTGCCTCCTGCCCTAAGCTTAAAACTTCAATCATTTTTGCTGTTTTAAAGTTTTAGTGCCTTGTACATTATGGATATCATTCTCTTACCAGATGTATGAATTAAAACACTTTCTCTTATTCTTTTTGGCTTTTACTCTGTCGATATTCTCTTTTAAGGTACAAAATTTTTAAGTTTTCTGAAGTCTATTTTTTTTTTTTTTGCCCGTGCCTTTGTTGTCACTTCCATAATCTAGTCAAGCTTTTTTCCTATGTCTTCTAAGACTTGTACAGTTTCAGATCTCAGATCCACTTTGTGTTTATTTTATACATAGTGTTGGATAACTGGTATGGTAGGGTTGCTGGTTTGGGGTTTTCTCCACAGTTCATGACTTACAAGCTTCATCTGGAGGCAGGGTGTTAGGAGATGGCTTTGGGTTACTTGGGGTAAGCCCTCAAGTCGTAGTTTCCATGCAACCCTCTCAAATTCTCAGAAGGATTTCATCAAAGCCTGAATTGAATCTCACCTGCTTTTTTGTTGACTTTGTGTCCCTCTGCTTTACTGAATTTGTTTTACTTCTTAAAGATTTGTGTGTGTGTGTGTGTGTGTGTGTGTGAGAGAGAGAGAGAGAGAGAGAGAGAGAGAGAGAGAGAGAGAATGTTAGAGTTCTCTCTATGTGTCCTCCATGAGTAGAGATAATTTTGTTTTTCCCTTTCCAATTTGGGTAACTTTCTTTTCCTTTTCTTGCCTAATTGTTCTGGTTACAATTTCTACCACTACATTAAGTAGAAGTGGCAAAAGTGAACATGCTTGCCTGCTTCAAGATGGCAGGGGAAAGCTCTCAGTCATCACCAATGCCTTTCTTCTGTTGCTAGCTTATTGTTTTGAAAATCATTACATAGGGTGTTGAATTGTGTCAAATGCCTTTTTTTGTGTGTTCACTGAGATAATCAGGTAGTTTTTCCATTTCATGACGTTAATATATTTCCTACACCAGATTTCATGTATCAGCAATAAATCCTACCTTTTTAGCATGATGCAAATTATTTGATTCAATCCCTTTAGTGGTTTATTCAGATTTTCCACTTCTTTGCAGTTTAGTACTGATTGCATGTTTCTAAGAATTTACCCATTTCATCTTAAGTTATCCAATACACTGACATACAATCATGCATGTTATCCACTTATAAACTGTTGTGAAAAATTATCTGTAGAATTGGCAGTAGTATTCCTAGCTTATATTTCTCATACTAGTAATTTGAACCTTCTCTCTTGTTTTCTTGGTCCATCTGATCAAAGGTTTGTCAAATTTTCATCTTATGTAGGAACAAATATTTGGTTTCATTGATGTTCTTTGCCTCTGTTCTGTTCTCTGTTTTATTTGTCTCTATTCTAATCTTTGCTATTTACTTCGTTCTGCTAATTTGGGGTTTATTTTGGTGTTTTTCTCTCAACTTCGTTGATCTATAAAAATAGGTTCTTGATTTGAAAGTTTTCCTATTTTTCAGCGTAACCATTTGTACCTATAAAATTTCCCCTGTGTGCTGACTTTGCATTTTCCCATAAAATTTGGTATGCTTTTCTTACTTTTCTCTCATCTCTAAGTGTCTCTTATTCAGGTATCAGCCATACCCCATTCTCCTTAATTTATAAGATCAAATGAGACCAGATAAATTCAGGGTAGTATGACAACCAACTGAGTATTTTCCATTTTTACATATGATTTCTTCTTCTTTGGCATTTTGGGTGTCAAAAATTATTTCTTCACAATTTTGTGAATATTTCATTCTTATTCCTGCTACTGAATTCTAACTATCTCAGTGTAGTCAGAGAAGATATTTTGTATGATAATTTTATTTTTAAATCCGTTGAGATTTAATTTGTAGCTTAACACATGGTCTGGCTTGGAAAAAGTCCTATGTATGCTTAAGAAGAATGTTTTGGCTGCTGTTTTGGGTTGAGTATCCTAGGCATGTCTGTTAGATCTGCTTGTTTTGTTGTGTTGTTCAAGTTCTCTACTTCTTTATTTTCTAATTGTTCTGTTAAGGAGAATGGGATAATGTTGGAGAACCAATAATTATTGTGTTGCTATTCTCTTAAGTCTTTCAATTGTTGCTTCATTTATGCTGATGATTTGTTATCAGGTGCTTAAATATTAATTATTATATCTTTCTGCTCTATTGAATTTTTGTGATAAAATGCTTTTCTATGTCTCCTGCAAGATTTATACCTTTTTTTTAACCTTTAAAAGTTATTTAATTTTTTTATATGATGCTTTCATAGTGATCAGGGTGGGAAGGATCATGGTAACCCTAACCATAACCATAACGGGGAAAAGTGGATGTGATCACTGTTTCCAAATTTTCTATTTCTTCTTCCTGTTTTGGGGAAGGGGAAAGATAAGGGAGAAAGCTATACTGAGCTTCCCAACTGCCCAGTACACAGGGATGGGGAACAGCCACCAATATCAACCCAGGGTCTTTGATGTGGTGCACACTCCGAGGGTTCTGCCCAGGTGGTTTCGATAATTCTGAAATGTTGTCGATCTCTGTGATCCAAGGATGAGGGAACACTTCCAATGTCCATTGGCTGACATAATCAACCTTAGAATCTCCATTTGCCCAGATATTTGCTGTCACTTTTTTTGGCTGGAGTAATTGTTAAATTTGTTCTGTTATCCTTCCTTTGCTATGGTACCAGATGTCCTCTGCAAGCCCCAATGGGCTGCCATATCCTCTATGTGCATCTGGGCCAGCTATCCATTACTCTGTCTTTTCTGCAGAGGAGAACCAGTTCTCATAGGTGGGCCCAAGATCCCGGGCCAGATGACTTGGGCCACACCAGACCCCCTGCCCCCAGGAGTTCCCCAAACTCCTCTGTCAGGTCTCCTCCCAGTGGCAGATCACACAGCAGTGGGTCCTTGGCCCAGAATGACTTGGCCCATCTCTTGTTCTAGCAGGAACAGTGTCCTTGCCCAATCAGCCCACACCCTTTCCGGTTCTTACTGTTGGGTGTTGTAGCCCAGACACACCTAGTCCATGCCCAGATGCTTTTCTCATGTTGTTCACCAGGAGCTGAGATCTAGCCTAGCCTGTTCTACCCCCACCCTGGCTCTCATGAGTACCAGTGGGTACTGGAATCTAGTCAGTTTGGTGTTCCTCAGTCCCTGTCCACACCCATGCTGAGGGATGCTATAACCATGTCCAACCCAATCTGCTTCCCCCCACTCCAGCTCTTGTGCTCACTGGTGGGAACCCCAACCAAGCAAGGGTGACCCCTTAGTTCCCCAACCAGGCCTTTTCCCAGCCACATATCTTGCATGTACCAACAGAGACTGTTTTTGCACTGGAATGAGCCCACGTACCACCCCTCCACAGATTCTTCCTCCAGACCTGATTCACTCACGTGCTGGTTAATGTCATGACCCAGCCTCACGTTACCAGTTCCCTGTTCCCTGTTCCCTGTTCTGAGCTAGTCCTGCCAGATAGCCCCCCAGCCCCAGCTTTATTGTGTGCCCATGAACAGTATTCAGTGCTGGTCAATGCTAACTACTCCAGCTCAAGCCTCCCACATGTGCTGGTACTTTGGTTGGATCCTTAAAAGTCCTCCTGTTCCACCCTCCAAATTTCTCAGTCTCAGACCCTTGTTTACCTGCAAGTATGGTGGTCTTGCCCATGAAAGTCCCTCAGAAGTCATTCCTCATCTGGACATGAACTCTTAGGTCCCTGTTTGCCCCACTTGTGCCATCCCACAGACCCTCTATAAGCCCACACCCTCCAAGGCCCCACAGCACACCACTGGGAGGCCCAAGGGGCAGAAATCCAGTGTCCCAATCCTAGGCTGCTCAGGATTCCGCCAGCTACAGCCATGCAGCAGGTGGTCCAGAAATCCTGGGTGCAACATTTTCCATTTAAAACCTATTTTATCAGTTATAAGTTTAGCTACCTCTGCTCTCTTTTAATTATTTGCATGAAATTTTATTCATCTTTTCATTTTCAAATTTGTGTCTTTGGATCTAAAGTTAATATGTTGTAGCATATTATTAGATAATTTTTAAAATTCATTTTGTTAATATGTGTCTTTTTATAGGAAAATTTAATCCTTTTAATGTTGAATATTTGTCAATGTTTGTAAAGGTTTACCATTTGATAAATCCTTGAAAGAACAGATGATTTTTTGCTGCTGGTTGTCTGCTCTAATTTTCATTGATTTTTGTTTTATTTTTATTATTTTGTACTATTTACTTGTGTTGACATTTTAACTCAACTTTTCCTAGATTATTTTTATGTAATGTTAATTTTTATTATTATTATTTTATGATACAGTTCCTTAGGCTCTGGGATTTCCTTTACCCCCTCCCCAAAGCTCCTCCTAGTCCCACTGATTTTCCCCAGATTATCACAATAGTATAGTTCCTCACTAACAGTGATAAGTCCATCATTTCAGGCATGGACAATGACAGAGAGTCCAGCATACTGTTGTCAAGATATATTCAACAGTTTCATTGGGAGTCCATCTTTGATCTGGAAGTAGAGCTGCATACTGCATTATTTCCTCACATCTGGCTATAATAGCCTCCATTACACAGTTACTATACATCCCCTTAAATGAAAAGCCACAAAATAAAGTCAACAACAGGAAGAAAAATAGAAATTTATAACTCCATAAAGTCAAATAACATGCTATGGAATAACCAATGTGTCGTTGAAGAAATGAAAAAGAAAATCAAGAACCTTCTTGAAGAAAGTGCTGCTACTGTATGATCTATGAGTCAGTTAAGGATTTAATGAGAAAGAAGCTGTTTTGAAAAAATGAGAATAAAAAACATCAAAATTTATCAGCTATAATTTCTGCTGATCTTTGTTGGTGAGATGTGTGGGTTTGTGTTTTTTTTTGTTTTGTTTTGTTTTTTTTTTTTTTTTTGATTCAGTCCACTAACCTACAACATTTCATTGATGAGTTTAAGTCATTTACATTCAGGGTTAATATGAATAGCTGCCAATTTGGGCCTGTCATTTTAGCAATGGGCTGTTCATTGATTGATTTAATCTTCTGTTGTTATTTTACTGGGATGTTCTTCACATTTGTCTTTGGTTTTGATGGGTGCTATTCCTTTTCTCTGTCAAGAAAACATCTTTACGTATCATTTGTAGAGCAGGTTTGGAAGAGGCGTGTTCTTTGAGCTTTTCTTTACTGTGGAAGGATTTTATTTCATTTTCAAAGACAAAGAAAAGCTTTGTTGCTTGTATTATTCTTGGCCGACAAGTTTTTCCTTTTAGAATCTGAAATATGTCGCTCCATTCTCTTCTGGTCCTCTGAGAGATCAGCTGTGAGTCTGATTATTGTTCTTCTATATGCCAATTGATTTTTTTACGTGGACATTTAAGGATATTTTCCTTCTTTTTGACTGAAGAGAGCTTGATTATGTGTCATGGTGAAGACCACTTTTGGTCAGCCCTGTTGCGGGTTCTGTGCCCTTCCTGTATTCTGTTTCCCAATTCTTTCTCCACACTAGGAAAGTTTTCCTTTATTATTTCACTGAATATATTTTTAAACCCAGCTTCTTGTTCTGTGCTTTCTGAAACTCCGAGAACTCTTATATTTGGCCTTTTAATAGTGTCTCTTAATTCTTAAATACTTTTTTTTAGCTTGACCCAGATCTGCTTCCAGTTTTTTTATTGTTTCCCCATAGTGGCAAAAAAATATCTTCCAATTCTGAGATTCTTTCTTCTGCCTCATTTATTCTATTATGGAGACTTTGCACCAAATTTCTCCCTATATACTATCTTAGCTGGATCCCACAGATTTTTAATTTTGTATTTTCACTTTTGCCTAAGGTATTTTTTTAATATTCCTTGGAATTTTTTGATTGATAGATTTTACAAAAATATGTGCTCAATTTTCAAGTGCTAGAGAAGTTTAGTTATTTTTATTACTATCATAGTTAAATTCCTTTATGATCACGGAACATATGGTGATTTTAAAACATTTAATTGTTGAAATGTATTTTATGACCCAATATAATGTCTGCATTTGTGAATATTCAATATTTTCTTGAAAATAATATGCTCGCTGATTTTTCAGGTACCACATCAGAAATGTCAATTAAGTGTTGACTAGGACATTGCTGGGGACATTGACGTACCATACTGGAGTGCCTGCTTTTAAGTACCAGCTTTGCTTTTGATCCCAGCTTCCTGATAATGTTGATGGCCCAAGTACTTGAATCCCTGTTACCCATATAGAGTTTTGAATTCTCAGTTGCTGGCTTTGGCCTTCTCCATTCCTGACTATTGTAAGCGTCTGAAGAATAAACTCTCTCTCTCTCTCTCTCTCTCTCTCTCTCTCACTCTCTCTCTGTTTAGTAAGAGGAATTTAAAAATAATTTAAATACAGTAGTTAGATCCAAGTGGCTAATGGTGGTGTACAGTTCTTCCAAGTAGTTGGGTCCAATCCTGGATCTGAAATGGAGGAGCCAAGGCTCAAACCAGGTACTCTGACATGGATGCAGGTATCCCAACTGACAATTTAAGTGCTTCATCATGTGCCTGCTTTCACAATAATGTTTTAAAGGAGAAAGAGATAATGCAGGCTTGCTTGCTGTTGGAAATCCTTAGAGTTTCAAGCATTTACCATGGGAACAGACATTTGGTGCAGCAGTCTCTGTCTCTCCCCTCTCTCCTTTTCAAATAAATATAAGAAATAGCAAAAGAAAACTTAAAACTTTAGTCCAACAATTCTTTTATCTGTGTTATCTCAGCATTACATTTTGGTTTTCATACACTGAGTGGTTATGAATTGTATCCTAGAGGTTTTGAATGCTATAAGATTCTAGGTCTGGTTTTAGCAGGCAATCAACCTGATTGTGTTCAGTTTGCAAGTTCTGACCAGACTCTGTTGTGATTTCGATGTCAGTTTTGTTTGCAAAGCTTTTTGTTTGTTTGTTTGTTTGTTTTATTAATTATTATGCATTATGTAACAGTTTCATAGGCTCTGGGAATCCCCCCCACCCTCCCCACGCCCCTCCCCCCTGGTGGATTCCTCCATCTTGGTGCAGTATTACAGTTCAAATTCAATCAAGTTTGCAAAGCTTTTGCAGTACAGTTCAGTTTTTTTTCCTGTGTCCACAACCCAGTGGATTCTTGGACTTATTCATTGCTCCATCACTTCATTTTGTTCTAAATGTTTAGGATTGCATCCATCTATGCACAAGCCTGGGATGATCCCAGGAATTCATGGTTCTCTTACTCTGTGTTGTCTCTAGCTGTTTTCACTTTGCCCGTATTGCCCCTTTTTACTTCTTTGGCAAGATACCACCACAATCCATCTGCAACATCCTGGCAGGGAGAATCTTCTATAGAATACCTCATTACACAGACATTTTCATGAATAACATTTATTGTCTATCACATACTAAGTTGTATCCTGAACCCCCAACCACCCCCCTTTTTAAAGAAAAGGGCATCATTATTGTTTCCAATATATTGAAAATTTGGAAACTGACGATGAGACAACTTAGACAATTTACCAGAGAATGCACAGTTCTTCGCAGTGAAGTATGTCAAGGTTCAGGATTTGAACTCATGCACCTTAATTCTAATATGGTTCTGCTTCTATTGTGTCACCTCAGCATATAAACCATCCTTTGCTTCTGCTCCACTTTGCACACATTTCCATCAAAGCAATTAGTGCTCAATAACTGGAGATTGTCATTATTGTATCTCACCTCTTTTTCAACCCCGTGTTGGGGACTCTGTTGCTTCCAGCACCAAGTGAGTTATCATAACACACAGGATCCTAGATATCCATTTGGACTGCTGCCCTTTTTTCTATCCAATACCCAGTAACCCTCCCCAACTCTTCTAAGCTTCTTTATTTCTGTCCCTGTGAATCTTTCTAAAATAGGTTGTTTTTGGACAGGACTTTTGCCCAAGTTCCCATCAATTTTTTTTTTAGATCCTTGTATAGTACATTCATCTCCTTGTTCTCTTATCCTTCAGAAAACTTATATCCCATAGTAGATGTGCGTGGAATCATGTTACAAATCCTACTGTACTTCTATGCGTATTTCCATATGTTACATATCCTACTATACTGCTGATGCTGGAGCAGACGGGTAAACAGTTTTCTGTGAACTTAGGATCACCTTCTCACCGTCAGAGACCACCATCCCTTTGTTCTCTGCCCCAAGACGCAAACGGAGCCACAACACTGCATGCCCAGGAAGAGTTTCAAAGCACCAATGCACATGAGCTGTTCTCTAGCAAATCGGGAAGGAAATATTCTATATTCTTGTTAGGAAGTCATCCCAGAAGTGGGCCCTGATAGTACACCCATATATTGGCTTTCTTTCTACTCTTGCCTCAAGCATTTTACACTCATTCTTGATTTTTGCAATCTCCTCCCAAACATACTATTCTGTAGGGATCAGCTTTTCATCATGTTTTTGGAGGCTCTCAGTTCAAAATCAGGTGGCCTCATTGGTTTGGTGCCTGATGAGGTGATGGTTGTTGGAACAAATACAAAAGTATCACATGGTAAGTTGGGAAACAGAGAGAAGCAGGGAGCATACTCATTTGTGCATGTCTTCCTTCATAAGATCGCCACGATTTTAATCCAATCCAACCCAATCTAATCCAATCACTTCCCAAAGTTCTAACTTCACTCACCACAACTAGGTTTCCATCTTTCCAGCACCATTTAACATACAACTTTGGAGATGAAGCATCTACATGATTTGGGTAGCAACATCAGATTCAAATACCAGCATATTTGTTATCAAATGCTCATTTCAGTGTCTGCTGTGTGGTAACCCAAGTAAAGCATACCCTCATTTGCTGCCCCAAAAGGTTGTAATCTCAGTGACTATCCAGCTCTGTCTATAGTTTTTCCTCCAGCGCTCAGTGACAGCACACTAGCAATCAGCTTTACGTGTGGATGACAGAACAGTGGAGAAAGGTGAAGGGAGGCCGGGGGCCTAGGTGAAGAGGCAGGGTGGAACGCTAGAAAGGGTCTGGACTGCATCCTCCCTTGTTTTTACTGCTAGCATCACATTGTTATATGTGGCAGTACTAGAGTTTAAGCCCTAGCTCTTTCATTTCCTGATGGTGTCACCAAGATTACTCTCAATTTGTTTTTTTTTTTCCCCAAAGAGTCATACCCTGATATGGTAAAATACGTTTGGCTCATTTATGATTTATTGAACCCTGTTAATAAACCACAAAGCTGAATGATTTTATGCTACAGATAGTAAAAGAGCCTTTTGTATGACTTGCTTTTGCTTCTAATTACTTCCCTTAAAGAACCCAGCACCCACATCATCATTTATGTTTCTTCCCTGCCTCGCCAACCAGGATCTCCCACCAACCTCCCGTGCCCTGACCTCTTTCTTCCTCAAGGGGAGTTCTATTGTACAGCAAGTAAGGCATCTATACTCCCTGATTGTTTAGCTTCTCTGTTCTGAGGCAAACACTCCTTGTTACCTGCAACCGAATGGTGACAGGGGCATGGCCGGGGCCCTTGTGGGAAGACCTACCCTGTACTCTTGCTGTGTTTACAGAAGTTACTCAGTCTTAGGTGATGCCAAGCCCGCATCATCTCTGAAGCAAGCCCTCGAAGCATCGGCCTGATCCAGCACACACAGATGACTCCTGCTATCTTTTATCTCTTAGGCCCAGAGGACAAACTCTTTTCCTTTGTGTTCTATTTTGACATTATTCTGCTTCTTTGTTCCCATTTGAGGGCAGTGTGAGGGGAGCTGTGCATTAGCTTTTGTGGGCTTTAATGAAGCAGGATTTGACAGCATTTCATATCAGGTATCATCTTTTGTGTGCATGGGGAGAAGGGATGAGAAATGTGCCTTTAACTGGTGCCAGAAGAGAAGGCACAGAAAGACAAGAAAAAAATCTGATAACTGGTTTTTTTTCCATTAAAGTCCTGGCCCCTTTCTAAAACACGCTATTCGTCTATATTTCAAATCAGTTGGGAATCATATCTTTCCACAACAGCATTTCCTTACTTCCTGAAAACATATATCACGGGATGTATAATAAATGTTTATGCTAGCTGTAAAGAGGAAAGTAACATTTCATAAAATTTACCATAGACCCCAAGGTGAATTTAATATAGGAGCCCGAGTGACAAATCCCAAAGCAAGTGGATTTGGGCTTCAAGCCCATATTGAACTGACTTCATTATGCCTAGTTGATGTTTGGAGGAAAGAACACAACGAGAAACCTTCCTGAGGTCCCTGTATGGCTGAATTGGAATGTGCATCTTGCATTAACCCTGCATTTTCCTTTGCATCTCTTAGCTGTCCCACCTAAAGGATTAGTACTGAGCAAATGGGGGCTTTCTTCTGCCTGTGTCTTTGAAGGTTAGACAAGAAAAATACTGAAAATAGCTGCAATACCTTCACAAACTAACAGGGAAAAGATTGCAATTACACAGAAATGGCTGATTCTTCTAGAGATGATGATGCCACAATGAGAGCATCTTTGTGCAGCTTCTTGCGTAAAAGGGTAGTCCCTGACTTTAGAACTTCCACACACAGCTTGCCCATGAAAGAGAGGCCCAGAATGGCTGAGATCCATTTCAACCGAGTGTCAGGGGCATAGCTGATTCAGTTGCATACAGAGATCTGCAGAGTCCCACATTAACTTGCAAGTCAGTGTACCTGAGATTGGGCTCCAAAGCTTTTCTGGAAAACTATAGGAGCAGCCATCCCAGGGAAACTGGCACCAGGAAGCCATTCTTTTGCAGTTGCTCTGTGATACTGCTTTATGCATGGTCAGCTCATAAGAATTCCTCAGATAAGATTGGCTATTACTCATTTCCATGTGGCCTGCAATACAATGTCTGCAGCCTGAGCGGATGGTGAGAGAATCTTTAGTCCAGTTCTGCAAGAGAGCAGACTGCTTGTGTCATGGTGATGTGACCCTGTGAGTAAATTGCATGGAACTAGGAGATCCTGATCAACAGCTGACAACATCCTGACAACATCCTAAGATCCAGTCCTTCCCATTCTTCCTTCCAGGTCCCAGCAAGCATACCATATGCAAGTCTAGCATGGAGGAAACAAGAGCAACTGGAACTACCATACACCTGGAGTGAATGCAAGCTTAGTTCTTCAATATGAACTTTTACAGCAACAGAAATAGATGGCAAATTGATGCCTCTTGCAGCTTGGGAGGTAGTGAGATTAGGCTGGGGTAGTGCAGTAGTTCAGGAGGCATTCAGTCTCCAGGGCTAACTCTGTACTTGCATGACCCTGGCCTTGCCAACTTGCTTTGCTCAAAAAGGAAGAGATTGCCAATCAGAGGCTTTAGGAGACTAGGAGCAGCTGCCCTTCCTTCTGATGGACTGCTGGTGGCTGAACCAACCCAGAAAGGGCTCAAGGTGACCTGGGTCACACACACTTATATTGTGAAAGAGAATTCAAAAAGCTCGTGGAAACCTGAATGGAAAGATAAATTTATTTTCACGCCATGAAAGTTTTTTAAATCTGTGTGTAGTTTTTGTAATATGCAGGAGACTTCAACAAGTTCGTGGAATATGTGTATTATGATTCTTTTCAAATGTTTTTAAATTCTGTCTTTCTAAAAATGCCTTGAAATAGTACATGAGCTCAAGTGGTCCTTATTTTATGCGTTGACGAAGTCACGATGTTCCAGGACTGTGCTCTCGGGAATTGGGAGAGAAAAGTACTGTTCACTACCTACCTGGATCCAGGCAAGTCTAAATCCTCCCTCAGTATTTTGGACAGGGCTTTGGCATGCTTTTAAGTAAACAGTCAGCAATGGCTGGACCTCGGCAATCCAAGAACTAAGTAATGGCAGTGCCTGGGACTGCTTCACAATTATTCAGCCAGCCCTTCAGCCTACTCCCTGAGAGTCAGGGAGCCCTGAGAGCTGCCTCAGGACTGTGGCATGCAGGGAGGCACACAACACAGCTCCACATTGCTTCGCCAGCACATGACATGAAAAGGCAGGAGGGCTTAACACTGTAGTGTCCACTATAGTGAGGGCATGATGAAAGCTGATCAGGAGGACTCTAACCCGAAATCTAGCAACTCAAAGAGCTTAGGAATTCATACCACAAACAACGCCCACAGAGTCTGTTTTTCAAACTGACCATCCTGCTGATGCAAGCCCCTATCCCGAGGAGCTTCCAAACAGGCCAGATCATGGTATACTGGAGAGCATTTTTGGAAAGCGGCAACAAGGCCTCTTTTCTTAGTTCATGTTTTGTTGCTATAACAAAAGTTTATTTAGTTGACAGTTTGGGAAGTTTCCAGAACATAGCCCCAGCATGTGGTGCAGGCCTCGTGCTGCTTCATCTTTGGTAGAAAATGGAAGATGTCATATGACCAGAGGAAACAAGAGAAAGCAAAGAAGGCCACATTAGTCTTTATAACAATTTGCTCTCCTGCTGACTCACTCCCATGAGAATGCCATTGGTCCCTTTATTTGGGCAGAGATCATGTGGCCAGAATACTTCTTAAAGGTCCCATTATCTCTCAATACTGTTACACTGGTGACCAAATTGCAACAAGAGCTTTGGAGGGAACTAGTAGCATCTAACCCTAGCACACCTGCACTGGTTAATCAGACTGCAGACAGCAGAGATGGGCACATACTTGGCAGGCAGGTGTGAGGGTGGAGATAGCAGGTGACGTTTGTCACATGTGAGTGCCTAGGTGTGTGAGCTGAGAAGCATGATCCCACGAAGAAGCTGTACAGTGCACCAGCTGGGCATACAGCTTTGGAGTCAGACTCTGCCCTTGAACCCTGCCTCTGCTTATTAGCTGTACTCTTCAAGGAGGCTATCTATTCTCTATGCCCGGCCGCCACTCTATGCCCTGGATAAAATAGAAACAATAACAGGGGTGCTGTGACAATGCAACGAGATAATATGCATCCCATGCCTCTAAGGACTGTGAAAGTGTTGCCGTTTATCCCTAAGGAGCCCTGTCTAGGCTTTGGCCAGGTCATTTATGTTAAGTGAAAGCCATGGGCCATGCATCAGATCAGCAGCCAGACCATAGGAAGGCACCCTAAGGCAGTGACCAGGTCTTGGCCTCAAGGCCAATATCATCCACACTGAGTTCACAGCTCAATTGGCCTCCAAGGTGGAAGATGGATTCCCCCGCACCCCCGTCCCCCGCTGCAGCCAGATGGGCGTTATTACCTAGCAGTGGGAAGTGCCCCATGGGAGGTGGGAACAGCTGAGAATTGTCCTCCGCTTCCCCTAGGCACCACCCCCGCTTAATAAGCAGTTGCCCTTCCTGGGCCCTGGCCTGATGTCTCAATCCTTCCACACCTTCTTGCTGAGCTGCTGCCTCCATCGCCACCATCAGGCTGATGAACTTCCCTGGTTGAGCTGGGAGAACTGCCAGGAAGAATCCGCGCAGCAGTAAGCTCCAATAATGCTAAACAATGGATTAATTACACTCTGTGCCTGCTTAGCTGGAGCTCCTGGGGTCACCTGCACGTGTGGTCACAACCGACAAAAACAGGTGTGAGATGTTCCTAAAAGCACTGATGCCGCCCTCTGCTCCCAGTTCCACCTACCTCCCAAGCTCCAATCAACTCCTTAGGCTTCCTCCTCCCCGTTCCCTCCCCCTCAGAGATTTGAAAGGCTTTTGTCTTCTCTTTCCTTTCCCTCCTTTTAAAAAGGGTTTCATGCTGGGAGCCCTGCTTGTTTGCACAACGTTGCTTGGCACCGTAGATGGGAGAGCTGCGGGTGGCAGGAATCATGGGCTGGGGGTGTGAGACTTCTTTCCAGGAGGGCATCTGGCATGGGGGTGACGGCTGTGCTGGCCCCACTCTGAGCCCACCTGGGCAGGCAAGGAAGGGGCGACAGCTGCTTTATGCTCCTGTGAGCGCCAGCTTTCCCGAAACGAGGTCAGCCTTGGAGACCAAACTGCTAATTAGGTCGCATTCTGCTTCCTGCTGCCACTTTCATTTCCAACCCAGAAAACCTTCAGCTTTGAGTGCAAGACCATCAGCTCCTTTCACCCAGATGCAAATGTTCTCAGGGCCTCTCTGGCTAGCCAGCCTTCCCCTGGCGCTGGAAGCAGCAGCAATCAGACTCCAACAAACACCAAGGAAGGGCGAGAGCTTCCAACAGAGATGAACACTTTAGGAAAAAAAAAAAAACTGTGTTTAGAACATTTGGAGTCTACCTCAGTTTGGGCTTACTTTGAGGAAGAGAGGCAGCTAGGGAAACTGGCAGTTATGCACGAGCTGTGAATTGAGGGTTAGGGATTTGGGGCTACATTTTATTTTGGTAGTAAGGAGTTTACTAAGGTGGCATCGGGCAAGTCACGTCTGTTCCTTTAGTCCTTTCCCTCGTTTGTAAAATGATTGGGTTTGCACTTCACCCTACCAGCCTCCATAATAGTCATGGTGACTACAATTTTATTTCATCGGCTCCATTTTGTTTCGTTTGTTTTTCCAACTTGCCATTGTATTTATTTATTGAGATAGCATATTTTTAATTTATGCTGTAGTCAAAGCTTGATAGCTCTACTAAAAAGAAAATTCAACAAATAAAAAAGAAAAAGACCACAGTTCAGCTGGAAAATACACAAGGACTGTAAACAATAATCCATTAAAAACACAGTCAACTTGACAAATATAAGTAGATTTTAAAATAGTCACAAAATCATTAAAATGAGAATATCATATGGTTCCTATTCAATATGTTTGACAAACACTTAAAATCAGGCTTTATGGAATATCTTATTTTCATTAAAAACTACATTTCTTTATTTTACTTGGAGGTCAGAGGTACAGAAAGATGGAGAGACAAAGAGAAAGATCTTCCATCAGCTGGTTCACTGTTCAGGTAGCTACAGCAGAGAGTGATGGGCTAGACTGAAGCTGGGAGCCAAGAGCATCTTTGCGGTCTTCCATGTGGGTGCAGAAGCCCATTACCTTGAGCCATCCTCTGCTGTTTTCCCAGGCCATAAGCAAAGAGCTGGATGGGAAGTGGAGCAGTCAGGACATGAATCGGTGCTCATATCGGATACTGGTGCCACAAGTGGAGGGTTAACCTGATACACCAACGTGCCAGCCCCAAAATATTTTCTAGTCACTGGTTCACTCCCCAGATGACCACAGCAGCTGGGGCTGGGCCAGGCCAAAACCAGGATCTTGGAGTTAAATCTAGGTCTCTCATGTCGGTGGCATGGGCCATTGCATTCCCAAGGCACATTATCAAGTAGTTGAACCGAAAGCAGAGCAGTTGGGATTCGAAGCTCTGTTATGTGATGCCAGCATCACCAGCAGCAGCTTCATCTCCAGCTCTACAATGCCAGCCTCCAAAACTTCATTTCAAAGTAACAAAGAGGGGCCTAGCGCAGTGGTCTAAGAGCTAAAGTCCTCGCCTTGAATGCACCGGGATCCCATATGGGTGCCAGTTCTAATCCCAGCAGCCCCACTTCCCATCCAGCTCCCTGCTTGTGGCCTGGGAAAGCAGTCGAGGGTGTCTCAAAGTCTCGGGAACCTGCACTCATGTGGGAGACCTGGAGGAAGTTCCTGGCTCCTGACTTCGGATTGGCGCAGCTCCTGCCATTGCGCTCACTTGGGGAGTGAATCATTGGATGGAAGATCGTCTCTCTGTCTCTTCTCCTCTCTGTATAACTGATTTTGCAATAAAAATCAAACAATCTTTTCTTAAAAAGTAACAAAGAGCTCATTTTAAAACCTGTATGTCCCTTGTTGCAAGTATAGAAGCAGTATATTTCACTCTTCCCTCCTAAAGATGCAAGCCCCTTGACGAGGTTGACCTCACCCGTTCTTGTTTGCCCCATGAGAGATCTGAACCAGAACTATGCTTTTCCCCAAGGCCTCTCAACAGGGCACAGTATAGCTCTGGCTCCTGGACTGCTCAAGCACTATTGTAGAACTATCAGGCCAGAAGCCCCTGGGTGGATATAGCAATCCTGTCTCAACCCACATTCCTTTTCCTGGCCTCTCTGCACAGCTTCTTTTCCTATCTGATCTTGATGCTGTTCGTCTCAACCTCAGCTCCACTTCCATGACCCTTACCCAAACCTTACCCAAAAAGTTTATCATTTGTCCTTTGGTATCCATTGAAAACAGGAAAAACAGTTGTCTACTTTTCTTTCTTTCTTTTTCCTTTCTCTCTCTCTTTCTCTCTTTATTTCTCCTTTCATTCTTTCTGTCTCTTCTTTTTAAAAATATTTTCATTTACTTGAATGGCAGGGGGAGAGGGAACGAGCAACCATTCCTGGGTTGGCCTATTCCCCAAACTCCTGCAACAACCCAAGGCTGGACCAGGCCACAGCCAAGAGCCCGGAATTCTGGGTCTCCCATGTGGGTGGCAGGGGCCCAATACCTTGGGTCGTCCTCTGTTTTTTCCCAGGACGTATTAGTAGAAACGCAAGATATTTGAATCAGTATTCTGGTATGTATAGGATGTGAGTGTCACAACCAGCAGCTTAGCAGGAGCGCAAGGCCTGCCACAGCAGTTCTCAGGTATATTTGCATGTTCAGCCTCCTGTAGTGGATGCCCGCATGCTCTCTCCCTCGTATTCCACCTCCCAGCCTTGCGAACAGTCCATTGCTGCAGCTCACTTTGAGATCTGTTTTCAGCAGATAGAAGCTTTGTGGCCCAAGAACATACTCTTGTTCAGGGGCTGAAGAAGCATACAAAGGCCCAGCCCCCCCCCCCCTTGCTTCAATCAAGGACAATTCTATAAGGTCATGCCAGCCCTGGGGCTCCCTGGGGGTCAGTTGAGACCTCTATGGCAATGGCATTGCTGTTCAGCTTTTCCCTGTGCCACAACCTGCAGCCTCCCTATTCCTCTCCCACCTTCTCTTCCTCCCTCCCTAAAAGGAGTTGTTCCTGAGAGGTCTCTCCATCCACTCAGGCATGCTAATCTCTGACTCAAGCTGTGTTGCCCAGGAAACCCAAGTGAAGGCACCTCCATTCTTTGAAGGAGAAGCAAGGCATGCACCCTTGGCTAAAGGAATTGCAGTGCTGTGAGTGGGGGCATATTTGGGAGCAGTTTCCTTCCTGGAATGGCTTATGCAATGATCTCTGGCCAACCCAAGGGCAGTCCTGTGGGCACAGTTTGACATCTGACCCAATCTTGGGCCAAGGGCAGAAGGCCCCGCCTTGGAGTGCCTTTCCAGACAGGACACACGGGTTTGTGAAATCCACGGCAGCAGCAACACCCAGATAAACTGCCTGCAGCTCAGGCTGCCAGTGCTCTGGAGCAGCTCCAGGGAGGCCACTGGCAATGCCTCTTGCATTGTTTCCTCCTTGCTGGGTATTTCAGGAGGTCTTTGCATCACATTTTGACCCCGTACTATTACATCACAATCTGGCGTTGCCTATCTTCCTCATGGCACCAGCATCTGCTGAAAGAAGCATGTGGCATCCTGCCTGTGCACAAGGCCGAGGGGAGGCTGTTCAGGACTCCTGGGCTCAGAAAGGGGCCTCCAGCAGTGATTTACCACTTCGACACCAGTAACAAATGCGCCTAGGACATCGCAGCAAACTTCTTGTGATCCTCTGGTCTGTATCAGGCTCCATGCCACCATTTGATACCCAAGAGATGAGTAAAATCTCATCTTGGCCTTTGCAGAGCTTCCAAAATGATAAAGACATACAGAAATGGTTACAAAGCAGTGGAACCAATGTCGTGTAAGGAGGTGTGTAATCTGATGGCTAAGGGAGTAAGAGGAAGGAGGATCCAGTCTCCATAGATAAAGGTCTGGAAACAGGTGCTATTTTCCTACTCTCACATAGGCCGATGGTAACTGAGCCCAAACAGGACCATTTCTCATCAGTTCAGGTACATTTACAATATGCTTGGTAGTGGGAGTTGGTTTACACTCTATCAGTCTGTAAGGGGCATCCACCCATATGAAGGGAGCTTGTAGGTTTGCCTGGAATTCTTAGTGCATCTGCTGACCTCTCTGTGCTGAGGCCAAACAGAGCAGGGAGAAATGCCAACACCACATTGAGAATCTCAAATGAATCAAACATGCACTAAGCGCCAGACTAGCCCCAAAGCTCATTTAAGGGTGTACTAGGAAATAGCTGCTCTTATTTCCTCAGTCACTGCTCCTGTGTACCAGAGTGCAGAGACTATTTGGGTGAATCAGCTAGACCAAAGTATGTAGCTGCAGTGGAGTTCAAGCAAATAGAGGGAAAATAAGAATACCGAGAGAGGGCCCAGGCTGGTGGTCTAGAGACTGAAGTCCTCACTTTGCATCCGCCAGGATCCCATATGGGTGCTGGTTCATGTCTCGGCTGTTCCACTTCCAGCTCCCTGCTTGTGCCCTGGGAAAGCAGTGGAGGATGGCCCAAAGCCTTGGGACCCTGCACCCCCCTGGGAGATCCAGAAGAACCTTTGGATTGGCTCCTGGCTTTGGGTTGACTCAGTTCCTGTCATTGTGGCCACTTGAGGAGTGAACCAGCAGATGGAAGATCTTTCTGTCTGTCACTCTTCTGTAAATCTGACTTTCCAATAAAGAATAAAAAATCTTAAAATAAAAGAAAGAAAATGATCACAGGCATTAAAAAAAGAAGAATATAGGGAAAGCTCCAAGCAGGCTCTTTCTCCAATCTTGGGCTTCAGGCTTGGAGATTAGGGAAGGCTCCCCCAGATGACATGCCCTCTAAGATCAGACTTGAAGAACTGAGGTTACTCAGCAAAGGGGAATAGTGGTGAGACTAAGAAGACCAAGGTGTTGAGAAGAGACGCAGCAGCACCATGAATGGGGTCTGATCCGGAGGCAAATAGAGCCTCAGCATAGCTGGGGTAGAGTGTGTAGAAAGGGCTGGAGATGCTGTGCGTCTTGTCCTAAGGTAGATGCAGGTAGAGAGATAGGCATCAATCTGGGAGATATTTCATAAGCGGGACTGGACAGACTTGGGTGGTGATTGACATGGGAAGTGGAGAAGAAGGAGGAGGAGGAGGAGGCAAGGACACTGCATGAGGCTCAGGCTCAAGGGTCTGCAGAGAGGTGCAGCAATTCATTGCTATTGGTCAAAGGCCAGGAACAGGTTTCCAGGTGCTTGTGATGAACACACTTTCAACATACTGCACTTGAGAGGGCCATGGGTCTCTACAGTAGTTTGAAACCTAGGTATATGGGCTGAAGGTAGAGGTTGGGGTACACAGAATACAGACAGATCATGATTGAAATCTCATGAGTGGAGGAGGAGGACAGAGCGCCCAGGACAGGAATCTTAACAAATAAACTTTAAGGGTTACGTATAGAGGAAAGAGCCTGCCAGTAGCCAGCAAGCAAATACTTGGATTGGAGGTCACTAACACATAGGCAATAAGTTCCAAGACAGAGGTTGGCCACCAATGTGAGATACTACTATGGAAGAGTCAGGTGGGCTGAGAATAGGACAATCCTTCATGAAAGCAGAACAATTTGGTTAATTCTTAGAGAATTTGGTTAGATTTGATGGAAGGAGAAGTCTCCTCTACAAAAACAAAGCCATTGTGTTCCCAATATTGGTGGACAGCCAACCTTTCCAAAGGAACATCTTTAGAAAGATTGGGAGTGAGCAAGACATCCCTACCTTAAGTTCTTTATTCTAGTGTTCTCTTTAGCTCCCTCAGCCACCACCAGTGACCTCATTAGCCAGTCGTGTGAGATTCTCCCTTTAAAATACTCCCTTACAATGAACACAAGGTCTTTCCACTTTACCAATGCATATTGCTACAAAAGATATGGCCCCCTTCTCTTAAAGCCTTAGGCTCTTGCTTGAATACCTCAAAAGTGTATGCAAATTCTTTTTTAAAATTTATTTTGTCTTTTTTATTGGAAAGGCAGATATACTAAGAGCAGGAGACACACAGAGAGAAAGATTTTCCAGCTGCTAATTTATTCCCCAAGTGACCGCAACGGACAGAGCTGAGCTGATGCAAAGCCAGGAGCCAGGAGCTTGTTACAGGTCTCCCATGTGGGTGCAGGGTCCCAAGGCTTTGGGCCATCCTCAACTGCTTTCCCAGGCCACAAGCAGGGAGTTGGATGGTAATCGGGGCGGCCAGAACACGAACTGGTACCCATATGGGATCCTGGCAGAAGCAAGGCAAGGAATTAGCCACTAGGATATCACACCGGGTTTGCCATGCCAAGTTCTTAATCATCTCCATGTCACAGATGGGTTGTATTTGCTACAGCACCTAAAGTGACTATTATGCTAGCTGCTTTCACACACTCTTCCAGGATCTAATTAACATTTTTTGTTCCCTTCCTTTCCCTTTCTCCTCTTTCGTCTTCTTCTCTTCCCTTCCTTTCCCTTCTCTTGAGACAAACAGTTGTCAAACAGACCTTTCTTTCCACAATCCTCCTCACCTTCATTCTCAGGCCACTACAGGCAGGCATCAGTATAATGGTCCATACTGCCATACTCAACAGGCACATTTGTGACTTCTCTTCCTTATCCCCTCTCTCCTACATGAAACTTAGGGTACTTCCACTGTTCAATGTGCTTCAGTGACATCACTCTCCTAGATTTTTCGCTGCTTTATCTTCATCTCCTCATTTGGTGTCCACTCTGCTCCCTTTCTCATTTCCTACAGTTTGGGATTTCCTTGTGTTTTCATTCTAGACTTTCTATTCTAATTATTCTATAAGCATCTCCCAGATAACCCCTTTCCACTCACCGCTATGACAAGGCTCTCCAAATGCTTTTGTCCATGTTATGGTTTTAAAAATTTGGCAGTCTGCTTCGCATGTACACTTACTCACAGGTCACATATATGAACTATCATACATGTTTACTCAGCATATGTAATACACTAAATGAATAGAAAAGCAAAAATTAAATAAAAAATATATCTAAATGGAAGCCCTAATTATTTCTTTTCCCTCTTAACAGCTCCTCTTGGAGACTACTGATTGGCAAAATGATTGCTCCTATGACAGAAACAGCCAGCATTCCTTAACAATTCAGATTCCCCCTTCCACAGCTGTAGCATAGGAGGAAAAAGGCAGCCTCACCTGTTAAAAGAACAAAACTAAAGATGTACATTGATATCTGTGTGTGTGTTACCTACTAGACACTGGAAATCACAGAGGTGTGCCAAATCAAAATTCAGCATGTCCAAAGCTAAGCTCATTATCTTTCCCCTCAAAGTTCTTGCCTTCAGGAATGCAGCAGACGATGGAAAATAATAGAAAGCAAGGAAGTAATCAAAGGCTCCTGTGAATATGGCAAAAGAGACACTCTAATCTGTTCAGAGGGGATTCAGCTAGCTAACTTTTGGACAATTATAACATCAAGAAGAATGATGACAATAATGGATTATAGCACATTGCATACATAAAAAATACAGGAGTACATAGTGATACTTTGTGGGAAAAATAGTGAAGGAAGTGGCGAGGTAGGGAGGAAGAACTTTTCTTTACAGCTGAGTGCCAGCTAATGATTGTACAAGGAATGACACATTTAGGAAATCAATGTTTTGCAACCAACAATACAATTATTGACTCAGGCAAGCTGTCATGAATGGATGATACCAGTAACATGTTGTTTAGGACAAGATATTTACACAGTCACATACTGTCACCCGCCAAAAAATTACTGATTAATTACAAAAGGGGAAAGGTGTCTTTACTGTGGATGGAGCCAACTTCACATTGCTCTCAGTGGGACAGCTACTGTGTCTCTCCTGCTGTGACACAGCATGAAGGATATCTTTTCAGCCAGTGGAGTTCTTCCCTAGATGTGCAACCCGGATGTAACAAGGAGGAAACTATCAGCAATATTTCGATGATGGTTCATCCTACAGGGCAACTGGTTTGGCCTCTTAGGAGAGACTGGGCCATATGCAAGAGAAAAAGGCAGAGGAAACTGTTATGTATTGCAGGAGGCTAAATTGACATGACTACCACATACAATTCATGTTCCTTGGTTCTAGATAAAATAAAAAAATATTCAGTGTATGTGTGAGGGCAGTTAGGGAAATCTGGATGTGAACCACATATCCAGTAATATGATTGGACCAATGTTAAATGTTTCAGTAATTGTGGACACATGACTTGTTCTAAGGAGATGCATGCAAATATATCCAGCGAAGCTATATCATGGTGTTTTTGAGTACAAATGGCCTAGTTAAAATGTGTATGTGTGTGAGTACATGCACTGAAAATAGAGGAGGGGGAGGGAAAACAGAATGAAAGAGTGAAGGGGAGGAGGAGATCCTGCAAAATGCTAACACGTGGTACATCTAGGTGATCACAGTTACTCATTGGACTGTGCCTCCAACCTTTCCGCAGGTTTGAAAGTTTCCAAAGCAAAATACAGAGAAACAAGAAAACAAATCTTACCCCTGCTCCTACTAACACTAAGGTTATTAGTATTATTGATCAGATTGAAGAAATTTCTATTTGATTAACTTACGAGTTGAAATGTTTTCTTTAGTGCCAAAGGAAATCATAGAAAGATGTTAACCAGAAAACGACACAATCAGATCAGACATAATAGCTGAGAGCAAAGAGCTCAGTGTGATTCTATCTGCTCGATTTTTCCTTGTTCCCATCCCTCTGTCTGGACGTTTGCACTCCTATTCCTATGGGAAAGGTCTGAATTCACACCCCTTCCCCCAAGACGACCACTGTTCCTTCCACACCAAGGCCTCTCCCAAATCATTCTGTAGTGGAGGCCAGAGTGACCTTTTTTAAAATGCGAGCAGGACTAAAGCAGTTGCTGTTCAAACTTTGCAGGGACTCTTCTGGGAGAACAGCCAGACTCTTTGGGTAATTGCCAAGACCCAGCTTGGGTCTGGGGCCTGCTTGCCAGCCTCTCCAAACTGTCCCTCCTGCCACCTGCCACATTCCCATGCCTGTCCTAAGTGCCAGTTCATCCAATGGCAATGCCTCGGAGCTGTCCTGCTTGTACATATAACCTCTTCAGGACTGCACACAATACATTCCTGCCCATGGGAACTACAGCCTTCCCCCTTCCACTACTTGGACCACCTTTATTGGGCCATCCAAACTGAGCTCTAGTGTTCTCTCCTCTGGGCAGCCTTGCTTTGATTGCACCAAGTCAAAACTGCTTGCTTCCTATGCTTGCCTGGCACCCTCCTAGTAAGTCCATGGTGGCTCTTCTTTGAACCTTTTCCATGTTTTATTTCTGATGAGGGTGTAATAACGGTGCGTATTGGTGGCATACAGTGTCATGTGCAACATACACTGATCATATTAGGGTAATCATCATAGCCAGGTCCTTATTTTTTTGGTCTTTGCTGTTGGAATATTCCAGCTCCTGTCTTTGCCCCATTAGGTTCTAAGGCCCTTGAAAGCAGGGACTATGTTTTATCTGTAATGATATCTGTGCCTGGCAGATGGTGGTACTGAATAAGTGATGACTGATTGACTGAATGCAACATACATGGAAATATCAGCTGTAGTTCTTCAATTAGAAGCACCAAAAAATCAACTCTGGTATGAAGCGGAATTTGCTAGAAGGATGCTCCACATTATACACATCAGAAGCCAACCATAGATCCCATGGAGGGAGAAATATGTAGACTGTGGACTTGAACAGCACAACGTCGTTAAGTTTCTTAGGAGCGGGTGTGGGTGTGTGAGGCACAGGGATTAAAGCCACCACTTGGGAGACCCACATCCCATATTGGGATGCTGGTTCATATCCTGGCTACTTTACACTTCCCATCCAGCTGCCTGCTAATGACCCTTGGAGGCAGCAGGTGATGGCCCAAGTGCTTGGGTTCCTGCTACCTCCTTGGGTGACCAGAATGGGGTTCCTTCCTGGCTCTTAGCTTCACAGTATCGGAGCCCTGGCTGTTGCAGCCACATGGAGAATGAACCAGTAGGTGGAAAATTCTTTCTCTCTCTTCCCTCATTCTATCACTTTCTCTTTCCAGTAGAAACATTTTAGAAAATTTTCTCAAAATCACTGCTGTTGGATGGATAAGGTCACTACATGTCAAAGTCAAGGCAGTGGTGTCGTTTTCCTACATGTATCCTTAATAGTACACAGCAAAATGGAGCAGAGGCACAGCAGCAGTGCAAAGATGGTCTGAGTTCCAGAAGCCAGGAACTGGGGTGTGTGTAGGGGGAGGGGGGGGCTTTAATTCCCCATTCTTCAGCTATTCAAACACAGATGGTTGACATCAGTGACTGCGATGAGCCACTGAGGCCCTGGGAGCTACAATATTCCCTGCGGTTGCAGGAAGGAAAGTTCAGTACTAAGGTTGCAAAGTAGCATTGTTTCCAATGGACCTCGGCAAGGAGGCCAGTCCCTGGGAGCTTATAGGTCTTTCTGGAGTTGAAGTGAGCCTTTGAGGCGCAGGTTCCCTCCTCCCTGAGAAGGGCTCCGTGGAGTGCTGGGGCCAGACACTTCCGCGCGCTAGTTTCTACCTCGGGATTTGACCCTCCAGCGTTGAGGTTCACTTACATCATAAATCGCCTGATTCCTGTTCCCCAGACATTCCCTGCACACCTCCGCAGGCCCCCACTGCTCTTCCAGCTGGTGAAGGCTTGGGGTGGAGAGAGGAAGAGATAACGTGTCAATCAAGGACAGAACAAAGCACACCTGAGAAGCCCTGGGGAGCTTAGCTCCCCTCCTGTACTCCTTTCCCCTTCAGCACACAGTGGCCTTTGTACTTTCTCACAATCACTCTTTTGTAAAACCGTCTCTGCCTAAAGGCTTCAGACGAAGCTCTGGGGCCAAAGGCACCCGCCGCCACCCCAGCTACTCAGAACAAGCTGCCTCTTGTGTAACAAACGAGAGTGAAGGGCGGTAATTAGTCCTAGCATCTTCGGAAACAAGGGTAACCTATTTCACTCCCCCTAAGGAGAGTACCTTCACTGGGGAGAAAGAACCAATGGCCGGCTATATTCACACTCCGCCAGAGGAAAGCTGAGGTGGCTACCTTAAGCACACCCTTCAAGTAAGGTGGGTTTTGTTGTTGTTGTTGTTGTTTTTTGCAGCAACATTTCTGCAGAGAGAGACCAGAGGAATCGCCTCTGAGCCTGTTTGCCAGGAAATCTGCTTGCCCGGAGGCTCCCAGATGCCCGGCCTCTGTCTGCAGCCACACAGCATCGGCCAGGCCCGCGTGACGCCGCACCGCTGGCCCGTGGTGTTGCACACACTGAACCTCAGCCTTTGTGCATCTGGAATGTGCTTGTGCCTCCTGGAGCTCCAGAGGCCGGGAATCAGAAGGCCATAAATATTGTAAGACTACTCCTCCGCATAGGCTTGCAGCTGGAAGCTTGTCACAGAGCAGGCCCACATGATTTTGGCATTCGGCCACTCGGCGCTGCTCTGAAATATGTCCTAAAACTGACAGCCAACAAAGACACTCGGATCTCAGGGCTGCTTGGGGCCAAGTTCTTCATCTGGCGTCTCCACTCTCCTTTGCTGTCTTGTTGGCCTCTGACCCTGCTGACCCCTTAGCTACTGCCATATTTCTTGCTTCTTGATCTGAATTCATCATTGGAATACTTGCATCCCAACCTCAAGTGCCTCTGAATGCCAGGTTCCATGGCTTTCTCCACAAACAGCTTCTTGCCCCTAAATGTCATAGTCTCCCATGGGGTGCCTCTGGTAATACAGTGATTAGCACCATTGTTGTCAACACTACAATCTTCATCAATAAATGGCCGTGAGTTTCATTTGAATAGAGTTTAATTGCCTTCAAAGCACTGACCCTTACTGTCCCATGGTAAGCTTTTTATTAAAACCAATTGGGAATAATTTTAAATTTACCAAACAAGAATTGTGGAGTTGTACTCAACTTCCCCTATTGCTGACACCTTGTATTAGTAGATTTCTCACAATGTATAAATTGCATCTGACTTTCCCTCCTTTTTAAATCCAAGTTCCCTCTTTCCCCTTCACCCCTCTGAGCCTCTAGTGATCACCACTCAGTGTTCAGCTTGAGCTTTGAACTAAAGCTCCCACATACAAGGAAGACATGTGCTATTTGTTTTTCTGTGTCCAGCTTAGCTCATTTCACTCCATAGATGATGTCCTCCACTTGCGTTCATTTTGCTGCTGCAGACTGTAGAATTTCACTGGGTTTTATAGCTGAATAACATTCCATTGTGTATATACATATACCACATATTCTTTATCCATTCAATTGATCATGGGCACCATGATTGATTCCATATTCTGCCTATTGTGAATGGTGCTGCTATAAATATGGTGGAACAGATATCTCTTTGATACAGTATATCTTTTGGGTATATACTCAGTAACAGGATTGCTAGATCACGTGACAGGTGTACTTCTAGCTTTAAAGAAATCTCCACACTCTTTCTCATAGTGGCTGTACTAATTCCCAGCAATAGTATATGTGTTCCCCTTTCTCCATATCCTGGACTGGCCAGCATTGATTATTCTCTGTTTTTTTTTTTTAATTTTTTTTATAAGATTCAATCTGACAAGGAGGGGGCACAGCGAGGTGATATCTCGTTATGATTTTAATTTGCATTTCTGGGATGGCTAACAATATGCAGCACTTGTCATTTATCTGTTGGTCATTTGTATTTTTGCTTTTGAGAACAGTTTACTCAGGTTCTATGACCATTTCTTAACTTGATTAGCTATTTTTGTTGTTGACATTGTTGTTGCTATTGAGTTTTTGGAGCCGCTAATGTATTTCGGCTACTAATCCATTATCGGGTAAGTAACAAATATTTTCTCTCATTCGGTTAAATGGCTCGTCACTCTACTGAGCATTTCCTTTGCTGTATAGTTTCTGAGTTTGTTATAAACTAATTTATCTAGTTATACTTTCATTGCCAGCACTCTTAGGGTCTCATGCAAAGGAAAAAAAAAATCATTGCCTACACCAATATCTTAAAGTGTTTTCCTTATGTTTTCTTCAATCATAAATTATATGAAAATCAGAATTATGATCTCTGTTTTTCAGAAGGATCTAGATGTCCAATAAAGTGAGTGATTTGGTCAATGTCACATGAATGCCAGAACTGAACTTAAATTCAGTCTTCTCCTGGCCAACAGATGGTAAAATGTCAGAAAAAAAATAGTGCAAGCTTTGTCCACAGCAATGCTTTGATTCCAGTCTGTATTAGGATTGAAATTTGGCCAGTATTATTTTTTTAGCCTTTCCATCTACATAGTCCAATTTGACAAAGCTAATCTTGATTTCTGCCCAGAGAAACACTTGAGATTGTGCCTATGAGGAAGAGACCCCATGTGTAAAGGTATAAGACCCTGCATGATATCCCAGGAAACCCATAGTCATCTTCCGTCTTGATCAACTGTCCTTCATACCCCGCCATTGGCTTCAGTGCCTACTTCTTGTATATCTAGCTTATCAGCATTTTGCCCTGATTTGGGAATGTTCTGCTAGCACAATGAAGAAACTCCAAGCCCTTCCTCAGACAGTGCTGAGCCTTGTGAAAGAATTATTACTGACCAAGGAACTTCAGTTTTTCATACCTTGAAAACATTGTGCACATCTCATGTTCTAGCAAGATATAAAATTTTAGTACATTTGTTACTAAGACTTCCTTTCTTTCCTCCATAATTTGAACCTGATTCCAAGCTACTAAAATTCATTTTGTAAAATGTCTCCCCAGGCAGCTCTTAGCAGCATCAGCTCTTGTGAATGGGCTGACCTTCCACTAGGTGCAGCACAGTGGAAGACCCAGCAGGTTGCAACAGGGGAGGTGGAACCTGTAGTTAAGCATTGTTTCTGAAGCTTCTTATGCAGAGACATGAAGCCTTGTTAATGTTCTGGAATAGCTTAAGATAGGAACAGATGGATTCGAAAAGCATCAAATGTGTGCACTATGGCACTCAGTGGGTGTGTCTTTATACCCAGAAGAAAACTGCCCCCATGCTTTAGATGCAGCATTAATTTAAGCAACTCCACAGACCTGAAACATTTTTCTCTTATGGATGAAAATCAACTTTGGAATAGGAAAGTACTTGGAGTCGCTGGGGAATGAATATAATCTCCAAAACACATTTACTGCTCACATTCAAATGAAGATTAAATGATTCCTTTAATACTCATCAACTCTATTAAACTTCATAGAAGCAAAACCTTTTGAAATAAATTAGCCAGATACTTTCTGGAAACAACAGGCTTTTGAGGCTACATTTTCTTCTGTCATTTATCCCATACACCTGTCAACCACGGAAGGGAGGGAGGAGGCAAGAAGCCAGCTAACACGTGTACAAGACACGTCACACATGCTTGGCAAGGTATGAAGCACCATGCATGGGTCATGTCATTTGTTTGCCCAATAACTCTGCAAAGCAACCACTATTATCATCAGTCTACCCATAAAAGGTACATGAAGGATTTCACAACTAGAAACTGATAAACTGGGGGTTTCGAAGCTGGTTCCAAACAACCTGTACTGCCTTTTCTGCTTGAATCTAAGCCAAAGCTAAGTATGGGTCGTAATTACAGTGACATATAATGCAATTGGAGTCCATTCATCAATTGTTTGAGTTCTGGAATCTGATCACTTATTTTAAATATTGTTTATTGTTTTTCTTGCTGTGAAACTCAGGGAGTTTATTAAATTTTTTTAATCCTTAGTTTCCTCATCTGTAAAATTGAAATGATAATAGTGAAATGCCAAAAAGAGTGCCCAAATGTTATAACCAGCTAAAATCAATGTGACTATAAATCATCTTTTAATGTGTATCCCAGAAGTAGATGCTGAGAAAGGGACTCATGTACCTGGAGTGCATTAGACAAACATTCAAAGAATCTCAAGAAGAAAAATGCCAGATTATTGTGGAGAAGAGAAGGAAACCTAGGAATGATCCATGAGTGATGAGGCTACCCTAATGGTAGACTGAGATGTGTGGTGACTCAATGGTTAAATCTTCACCTTGCAAGCACTGGGATCCCATTTGGGCACCAGTTCTTGTCCCAGTGGCTTGGCTCAACTCCAGTCATTGTGGCCATTTGGGGAATGAACCAGCTGAAGGAAGATCTTTCTGCTTCTCCTTCTCTCTGTAAATCTGATCTGCCTTTCCAACAGAAAAAAAAAGTGTTAGCTGAATTATGCCTTGCAAACAGTTACACACTTGTGCTCTGGACTTTGCAAATCTTAGTGGCAGACCTGGGTTTGAAGACAGTATTTCTGCACCTCACCAAAGATCCCCTGAATGTAATGTTACCTATTCTGGACAGAGCGTAGCCTGAAGTGATAATTACGAATACGAGAGTGGAATTTTTGGTAAAGTTTCCCGCTCTCAAAGGTCAAGTGTTCAAAGTATGAGTTGATAAATGCTCACTGGAAAGAAAGTACAGATGACCTTCAAGAAGGACATACAATACATGATTCCTCTACTATAGAAATAGGAAGTTTGTATTCATTTGTTTGCTTATTTTTATGGATGTGCTGTGCAGATCAGTATGACCAACTATATTTATACCTTGTTCATTCAAAGTATTTCAGAAAGAAACTTTTCAAAAAGCATTATTGTGTGAGCAGCATTATTTCCAGAAACACCTGCATAGTACTATTGATTTTATCATTAAATATACTCTTACCATATTAGTAGTAATCCAGTCACATTGTTGGAAATCCTTCAAGAACATTAACAAAAAAATCATTTTTTTGGGTAAGGTTCTAAATGAAAGCAATTCAACAGTGACCTATTAAAGTCATATTGGCAGGTCCAGCACCATGGTTCATTTGGCTACTCCTCCCCCTTTAAGCACTGGTATTCCATATAGGTGTTGGTTAGTGTCTTGGCTGCTCCACTTCCCTTCCAGTTCCCTGTTTGTAGCTGGGGAAAGCAGTAGAGGGTGGCCCACAGTCTTAGACCCTGCACCCGCATGGGAGACCTGGAAGAAGCTCCTGGCTCCTAGCTTTGGATTGGCTCAGCTTCAGCCATTGTGACCACTTGGGGGGTGAATCAGCAGATGGAAGATCTGTCTTTCCTTCTTTCTATGAATCTGCCTTCCTATAAAAATAAATGACTCTTTAAAAAAAAGTCATACTGGTTAGAACTATAGGAGAAGTATGGCAACTGTTTAAGCCCCCAGCAGGCTGATGATTTCCAATGGCCATGGATGTTAATGAAGTGGAGAGGAGAGATGGGGCTAGACTCAGAGTGTATGCATCACACTCTTTATTCATAACCCATATCTTCCTTCATGAAATACTCAATGTGCAACAGGCACAGGGTTATGTCCTGAGGAGCTCATACTGCATAGATGGGCACTTGTTTTGTGGTTCAACATTCACTGGCTTTATTCATGAGAAGAGACACTCCTCTGCCATTCTCAGCCCAAAAAGGCTGGGGCAACTTGTCTCCAACTTCCAGACTCCTCAACTGGGGCATGTGATCTCTCTCAAGTCAGTCAGAGACATCTATCCTCGAGACCACAGTGATTGGTTGGATACACATATATAATGCAAGCCATATCCAATCAGGATCAAGAAAACATGTGTCTAGTTTCAGAGAAAAATAGGTAGGAATTTTATCTCTTCTTGGCAGGACTTCTGAGGTGATTTTATCTTGAAGATCCCAAGGAAGACCACGCTTTGCCAGACAGCCCAGGAATCATGAGGCTGAAGTTTATCTATAAACTGGATCTTGGGGATGTTTTGGAGATGTCGTTTCTAGTAACACAAACTAGTAAATTTTATTTCTGATTGAACTCATTATTGTTTTGTTTTGTGGCATTTCAAATTTAAAAGACACTAGCTGATGATAGAAATTATTACAATAAATGATGATCATTCTGTAACAGAGTGGATTATGGTGAGATTTTGGTTCTCTCAGGAAAAAAAAATAAGAAGAGACTTACTCTGCCTATTTAGGAACCAAAAAATTTTAGAGGAATGTAACATTGAACTGAATATTTGTAAGTAATTCAGACATGATCAAGCAAAAGAATGGATAAATATCTCTTTTTTAAGATTTATTTATTTTTATTGGAAAGGCAGAGAAGATTTATGGAGAAGAGAGACAGAGAGATCTTCCATCAGCTGGTTCACTTCCCAAATGGCTGTAGCAGCTGGAGCTGTGCCGATCTGAAGCCAGAAGCCTCCTCCAGGTGTCCCACATGGGTGCAGGGTTCCAAGACATTAGAACTATCATCTACCACTTTCCCAGGTCATTAGCAGGGAGCTTAACAGGAAGTGGAGAAGCTGAGATGCAAACTGGTGCCTATATGTGATCCCAACACTTGTGAGGGAGGATTTAGCCACTGAGCCATAGTGCCAGGCCCTAAATATCTCATAGATACAGTAAAATAACTCATGATGAATCTGGAAGGATTAGATGAGCTTTCTTGAAGGAGAAGGTTGATATAAAAGCCTGGACTTGAGAAAAAAACAAAGGTTAATTCCATAGTTGTCACCAGTGGGTATGTTCCCCAAATCCTGTAGACCCAGAGCTAAATCCCTGGAGACCACAGCAAGCCCTTTCTCTTTTCTACTTCCCTTCTGCCTGTTGCCTCACAGCTACCAGAGTTCAAGTACCTGGTTGCAGCTGAGTCACAATCTCTTGGGGCCTTGGATCCAGGGGCAAGGTAAGGACGCCCCCTCCTTACCAACTCACTGCCTTATTCTCCTGCCCTGCCAATCGTTTCAATCGTATCTGGGCCAAGAAGGCAGTTGACTCAGTCTATTGACTCCACCAAGGGCTTAGCACAACTGCCATTTTACTCACAGTTGATTTCAGGGATTTTGTTTTCTGGCATATAAGCTCTTTCCTCCTTATTCTGGGTAATTTTTATTCTCCAATTTGGAGAGTTTGGGAGGTAGCAGAGGCCACACCACTTCTCTCTATGTGTTTATCTATGGAACCCTACAAATGACATAGAACAAACAAGTACACATTCCAGTATTCCATAACGCCCCCACCCCCAGAAAGTAGATCTACTTTGCCCAGGAGTCAAGGTGTTTATGTGTTCTGCCTACTCCTGTGGTATCCCCAGGAGGCTTTCCTGAGGTCAGCTGGGTTGGAATCTCATAACTGGAATCACTTCACAGAATTCACACATGCCAGGGAATCCCTGGAAGAGCATCTAGACTGATGATTCAGGAAACAAAAAAGGATCAAGTCTCAGAAAGGGAAAGGATTGGCTGGCTCAGTTAAGTGCTAAAAGCACTTCATACTTGGGTCTGGCCATGCACAGGATTTTTCTAACACCTCAAGACTCATAAAATTATATAGAAGAAAAGAGTTTCACCTATTTGTGTGAATGGTAGAGTTACAGAGAGAGGAGAGAGATCCTCCCATCTAGTGGCTCACTCTGAAAAGGGCAGCAATGGTCTGGGATGGCCCAGGCCAAAGCCAGGAGCCAAGAGCTTTTTCCAAGTCTCCCAAGTGGCTGCAGGACCCCAGTGATTTCAGCCATCCTTTGTTATTTTCCCAGATCATTAGCAGGCAGCTGGAACAGAATTAGAGCAGCTGGAACTCAAATTGGTGTCTATATGGGTTGCTGACACTGCATATGGCAGCTTAGTGCCACAATGCTAGTCCCATGAAAATATTTTTAAGACAACAAAAATTTTTAAACAGAAAATTTCAGTTGGAAAAGTATCATGGTTTCATTTTCTTTAGTGTGTGTGTGTGTGTGTGTGTGTGTGTGTGTGTGTTCAGGTGTAGGTAGTAAGCGAGTTTGGTGGTTCTGTCCCAGTCATTCTTTCTTGGGCCTATCATTAAGGATCTTCCTGAAGGTTTGTATTTCCCAGTGGGACAAGTTGTTTCAGAGGACCCAAAGCTGGGAGTGTGGAGGATGTGGTAAGGGAAGTTGGCTGACATTCCCTTTCCCTACCACCATGTATAATCATTTACTGTGGCTATTTTAACAAGAGCCAAATGTTTTCTAATTTTAAAAAATCGGGGTTGAAACACATAAATCATTGTGCTATTGCTCTAGAAGGTTTCCTAGAAGGCAGATGTCAGGGAGGGGAAAAGAGGCCCTGCAGAAGAAGAATTTGGCATCAGAAAAGAAGTGAACCCATTTAAACAACAATGCCTCATAAGAAAATGATAATTTCTGGGTACAGCATGGTGGCAAATAGTACCAAAGTACTTCCCCCAGCCCCCCATAATGAATTGAAGCAATTTTCACAAAGTTATGGTGCTGTGTTTCAAACAACCTTGCTACAGTCCCCCACCCCAACTGATGGTATCAGCACTCGTCACTTTGCAAGACCACAGCCATGGCACTTCTGCCTCATCATAGTAAAGCTCACTGGAACTCCATCATGGCCTGTAGCTGCATAGCCCTTGGGCACACAGGTGCGTAGCAGCCCAGAGGGCCACTGCTGCAATACTGGAAGCGCAGATTGCAAAGTCTGGCCTGGCTTTGAGAACAGGCTTTTATATCCTTTGCATTCCTCTTCTAATCCTTCTAGGCATCAATAAGTAATTGAATCTGTAAATAACAAAGCTAAGTCACTAAATTTACATTTTTTATAACTGTTACTTTACACCACCACCTTGCATCTCCAGCCTTATTTGCCGATTTTTGTTATTGGTTTCTGTTATTCTAGAATGCAGCGGAGAAAACAGAGAAGTCCAAGATGGGTTATGCACACCAGCACTGTCATTAACTAAGCAGATAACCTCTGGTTAGTCACTAATCCCTGTAATTCTTAACAGGAGTACCTCCAACCATCTGGGGTGTCTTAACCACTATGGGCCATTCCTCATGTAAGTAGTTAACAATAATAGCCAAATCTTGAAATGTCATAGTAACTTAAAATATAGAGAGTAATGTCAAAATAATGTCTATAAGGATAACATTCTTATTTTCCTGTGTTATTAAGGATGGGATAACATGTTAGGAACATTGCAGCCGGGGCAGAATTCATCCATTGCCTGGTGAACTCACAGACAAGGGACTGCGCAGGATGCTCAGAGCCTTGTGCTCCACATAGCCATTCACTGTCAAGGATTGTCATCCAAGATGCCTTTTTTTTTTTTAATATTGAAACAATAAAACTGATGCCTTCTGGAAAAGAAAGTAAAATGCGTGTGACTTGTCAAGATCACCCATTGACTTGGGGCTGCTTAGCACTCAGGATTACAGAGTCTTTCCTGTTGACTGGTTCAGGTTGTAAAGTGGAAAAAGTCTGTAGAATTCTTCAAGCATGCTCAGGGAAACCAGACACTTCCTACTCCGTCAGTGCTACTTAGCGCGATTACAAATCTCTACAGCGCCCGTGGGTTGTGATTCTAAAATTGCTGCCATTTTCTTTACATTCAGTCATGTATTTCTAACCATAAAACTGAAAACAAAGCCAAGAGAAAGTGCTCTTTCTACATGGCACATAAGTGAAAATAGTCTGAGGTACACTTCTGATAGAACAGTTAGCTTCCAATTAAAAAAAAAATTGAGCTAAAATGATAAAACAAATGAAACTGTGAAAGGCTCTTCATGTTTACAATAACCTGTTGATACACTATAAATTGGATTTTCTGTGATATTAAACAATACAATTAGATTTACTTCCATTTCCCTTCCATCAGCATGCTTATTGCCTTATTCGGTTTACTTTGGGACAGAAGTCTAGACAACTTCAAGACTCATTTTTCCAAAAATAAGCTCTATTCAAGAAAATGTGGCTGACTATCTTTCTCTTGTATTGGACCACAGGAACACACAATCAAATTAATCTTAATCCTTAGTTCAAGATGTGCTTTGGCAGATTTTGTTTTTTTTGTTTTTTCCCCCAACAAAGGCAGCTGCAACAACACCTGCTTCTCTCAAGTGTATCAACGATGTGACCTGGATGTTCGTCCTACATAGAGATAAGATCCCTGGCCCTGCCCCTTGCAACTGGGTAGGAGGGTGACTATTTGTAACCAGTAGAATGTGACTGAGTCAGAAAAGGTGACAGAACTGCTGTCTTGCACATAGGAACATTCAGACTGGATGCCTGAGCTGCCGTGCTGGGAGGAGCCTTGATGGCAAGACCTCCTCAGGAGCCTTCTAAATGACCTGATGAAAAAAGAGCCAAGGGTTCCACATAATAGCCTAGCGGCTAAATCCTCACCTTGCATGCACTGGGATCCCATATGGGTGCAGGTTCATATCCTGGCTGCTCCCCTTCCCATCCAGCTCACTGCTTGTGGCCTGGGAAAGCAGTAGAGGACAGCCCAAAGCCTTGGGACCTTGAATCCACTTGGGAGACCTGGAGGAAGCTCCTGGCTTCGGCTTCAGCCATTGCTGCCACTTGGGGAGTAAATCAGTGAATGGAAGATCTTTCTCGCAATCTCTCCTTCTCTCTGTAAATCTGCTTTTCAAATATAAAACAAAATAAAATAAATCTTTTTTTTTTTTTTGAAGAGCCCGTTTTTTTTTTCAGTCCCAACCATGATCTTATATGCAACCTTATGGCAGGTGCTAAGCCAGAATCACCCCCAGGCACAGTGAAAGATACTAAATCGCTGCCGTGTTAAGCTATTGAATCTATTTTTTGGAAGGGTGTGTTTTATTTGAAAGAGCTATAAAGAGAAAGAGAGAGAGAAAATCTTCCATCATCTGGTTCACTCTCCAAATGATTACAACAGTTGAGCATGGGCCAGGCTGAAGCTAGGATTTAGGAGCTTCATTTAGGTCTCTGATGTGGGTGTGGAGGCCCTCAGACTTGGGCTGTCTTCTGCTGCTTTCCCAGACCCATTTTCAGGGAACTGGATTAGAAGTAGAGCAGACAGGAGTGGAACTGGTGCCCAACCGGGATGCCAGCATTTTAAGTTGAAGCTTAACCCTTGATGGCACAACACTGGTCCCCATATCAGGTTATTCAGTTTTGATTTAATCTGTTGCCTAGCAATTCTGATGTAACACACACTCTCATTATCAATCATGAATGTTCTGTGGATTGTTTTATTGATTCAAGATAATACAATGATCTTATGAGCCCTAATTGGCCACCTTTGGGGACAGTTTTCCTAGTAACATTCTTATTTTAGCAACAGACAGAAAGGGAGTTCCCACCTGCCGTTCACTTTCCAAATACCTAGAGCAGCCAGCACAGGGCTGAACCAAGGCTACAAACCTGGAGCTAATCCCTTGATCTGTCGTCTGGTGCTTCCCTACTGCATTGTCATAAATTGGAAGTCAATGCTGGAAATCAAATCGAGTCACCCCATATGGACAGTGGGAATCTGAAGCTATATAATAACCACTAAGTCAAACACCCATAGCCAATAACGTTTCAACATTTTCAACTGATTACAAATCACATGTTTATTTTTAATGAATACAGTATCAAGCCTTATTTCACATATCCCAAGTAGCTCATAGTAGTAGGTGGCATTTATATATTTACCCTAGAAGCTTGAATTGCTTCTAATTTCAATATGATTATGGGATTGGGTCATGAATATGAACTCTACTCATCCTTGTGTCCTTCTTCCCCAGTGACTGAAAGCTTAGGAACTTCCAACTTGAGTCCTCTGCACTTCAGTTTGCCCTGTGTGTGATGGGAGCCTGATTGCAAACTTGCCTGGGTCCCAGTGCTTCTGTAAACACCTGTTTAGAAAATGCTGGGGCAGACATCTGACTTAGCAGTTCAACTGCTGCTGGGCTAGTTTCATCTTATATCAGAACACCTGGCTTTACGTCTAGCTCCTGGCTTGACTCCAGTTTCCTGTGAATGCACACACATCCTGAGAGGCAGCAAATCATGGCACAAGTGATTACACTGCTGACACCCATGCGAGAGACCCAGGTTAGGTTTCAGGCTTCTGACTTTAGCCTGGCCGGTCCCTATGGCTGTGGGTGTTTGGGGAGTAAAGTAGGAGATGGAAGAACTCTGTCTGTCTGTCTCTCTCCGCCTTTGAAATGTATAATATATCCTTAAAAGCAATTATAGCACTCCCTTTATAAAGAAAATTAAAGCACTTTAGTTGTGATAAGAACATATATTAAATTATTTTTTGGAGAAATCCACCATGGGGGGAGGGTACAGGAAGGGATTGGGGGATCCCAGAGCCTATGAAACTGTGTTATACAATCAAATGTAATAAAAAATATTATAATGGTAGAGCAACAGAGAGAGAGACAGAGAGAGAGAGCACGCACCTTGATCCACTAAAACTCTTTCCAGATATCCACAAAAGCTGGGGCTGGGCCAAGCTGTAGCCATGATCCCAGGAGCTCCATCCAGGTCTCTGATGTGAGTGGCAGAGGCCAACATTCCTGATCCAGCACTCATTGCCTTCCTGAGTGTGCATTAGCAGGAAGCTGGATTGGCAGAAGCAACAGAAATCAAAGCCAGGCAGTCTGACTAACGTGGTATAAGAAAGTCCCAAGCAGTGGGGCAGCTACTATGCCACCATGTAACTCATCGTCCTCTCTTTCTCTTTCCTTTTTTCATCTGTGGAACACAGCTGCCACCTTGTTTGCCATTATGTGCACTTAAAGAGTCCCTCTGTAAATGATTCCTGTCTATGTAGCATAAGTCTGTACATCTCCTGAGATTAGGAGATCAATTTCTTGTTTTCTTTACTGCCTTCACATTAGTAATGTAGTAACATTTTGTTTTGAATTTTTTTTCTGTCGAGATATACCAAAATCTGCTGGCGTGCCCAATACAAACTGTAAAGCATACAGTGTCATTGGCAAGACCAGCCCAGTTTCCATCCTATTCTAGGTGAGGTCATTACTGAAGAACCAGGAGGGTCTCATTAGAAGGTGCTTTTGCCCTCCAGGCAGCCCAGTGGCACAGCCCCTAAGGACAGCTTTCTAAAGATTCTGTTGTGCCAATCCTGGAGATTTCTAGAACTAACATTCAGATATCCATCTGCTACACAGACAGCAAGAGGGTTGTTTTTGATGATGCGATGTTCCTAATTTCTATTCACAGGTCGACTCTGTTTCCTGTCTCCTTTGGGAATTAAAGCTGGGGTCTTGGGTGGGGAAATCTCCGAAGAACTGGCAACATCATCCTTGGTTTTCAAATCTCACATTCAGCTCAGTCCCTAATTGCCCACACAACTTCTGTTTACCATGCAAGGACTTGGGACCACATGAGGCTTTTTTTTTTTTTTTTTTACCTATAGGCTGAGACCTCCTTGCAGAAGGCTGGCAATCTCGCCTTGGGGGATATTTCGCAGCTCATTATTTTTTCTCTTTAGATACGGTAGCCTCACTTCTGCTCATTAGGTTCCTTTCACTACATCATTGCCTTTCTTTAATGTGGCTGCTCTATTAAATAGCCCTCACCTGGCAAAGCCCCTCAGTGGCCTGAACGCTGCTCTGCTCTCCCGCTTTCAAGGCATGGTTTGGACGTCCCTTTAATAAGAGTGGCACGGGCGCCAGCATCCCAGCTCTCCTTGCAGAGTCTCGCTGCAGCAGAGCGGGAGGGGGATGCCACGAAACTCAGCAGACAGGCCACTTAGTGTTCACAGGTTCCTAAAGGCTTTCACAGAAACAGATTGAGGGACATTGGAGGAGTGGCTTGGAGCAGAAATATTGGCATCCCATTTATTCAGCGCTACCCAATATCAAAAGGCAATTGATTAAATATTGATCTGACAACTGCTTGAAAAGGAGCAGGTGCTTCTCACAATCTGGCAAGGAAACAGGGTCAGGAACACCGAATGTGGATACTGCAAAAGCATGTTTGCAAAATCTCCGTATCTTCTTGCCATGATTAAAAGGCTTGTTAGTCACGGGTGAAATCCTATAGAGGGTATGTGCTTGAGTGTCAGTTCCTATTAAGCTGCATGAAATTCATGTTTCTTCTTTAGTCGGCATGCCTCAGACTGACCCAAGTGATATACTTGCCTTTGTGGTTCAGATGAGCTTCTTTGGACTTATTCTGAAGGTCAGTGTTTGAACTGAAACACATCTGAAAAAAAGGCTACCATTCAAGTCTTTGTTTGAAAGCACAGACACCCAGTTTTGAAATACTTCAAGTAAGAACGGATTGATCAAAACAGATGCATATGATGTACATGTGTATACATGCATACATGCATGTGTGCACACACATATATCTCACTAGACTTAAGCTGAAAAGTCTTAAAAAAAAAAAAACAACTCAACTTCCCTTCCTTCCTCTCTTTCTGTACTGCCTTCCTTCCTCTCAAGGCTGTCACGGGCTCAAATTTTTGCCTCTCTCTGCCCATTTAAGGATTTTTCTTCTCTTTTTCCACAGTCCAGAATCCTCTTAGTTCACTTATAACTGGCTTGACTTTGATTTGGTTTGTCCTGGTACTCAGTCCTGCCCCCAATCAATATAACATTTTACTATTGCTGCAGGGCTGGGTGGCAGTCATGTAATGGTTGCCATTGCCCTTATGGTGGCGGATGTAGCCACAGTTATACACATTGTCATCACCTTGAGTGAAATCTGTGTATTGCTGAGGCTAAACATGCTGAAACAAATTCTTATTCACAATGTCTTTGCAAAGATTATACTATGTTTTAACATTGAACCAAACATGTATACGTATACAAAATGGCATGTAAACAGAACAATGGGACCCACATTTTGTATTGGCAAAGTAAATATTCATCATTCAACACATGGCAGCAATTTCCTTCAAAGTTTTCTTTCAAAGCATCAACCAAACACTTCATAGATCTAGGTAAGGGAGACCCCTACAAGTAGACCACACTGTAATACATTTTGATTCTGACATGCAGGCAACAGGTTGACTTGACCTCATGTCAAACATTGCAACCCAAAGCAAAGGAATGGGCAGACTGTTTGGAACAAAAGAAATTCAAAAGCCATGAGAGCTGATGCCAACAGTTCAAGTGTCAAACGAGACTATTGTTAAGGCAATGGACATCTGTTTGTCACCTACTTTCCAACTTTCAGCAATATTTGCTTCCACTGAGGAGAAAATAATGAATAATTTGGTAAAATGGTGAAGTACCAAAGTCTAAACTTGCCAAAAAGGTGTTAATATCATCGTCCACATCAATTGAGACATCTGGTTGATTTGCTTATGCTCTGTCTTCCCCACTAGAACCTTTTTGGGGCAGATTTATTTTTTTCCATACTTAATGCATGCCTCATACATAAGGTGCCCTTAGCAAGTGGTGATTTTCTTAAAACATACGAGCACATTGGAGTGGGCAGTTGGGTATTAGAAAAATCATAAAAAAGATTTCCTCGACATAGCATTGAAGATGAAACTTGAAGAATGGAGCAGAGGTGATACAGGTTCAATTTAAGAGCAAGAGTATTCCAGGTAGAGAGAAGACACAAAGAAGGGAAGTGTGGAACTTGGCATAGGGTGACAATACCATAGATGGGGAGATGGAGGAAAGTGCTGCATGAGCATTGGACAGGGACAAATGACGATAGGCTGCTTAAGCCCTGCAGAATTCTTTGTATTTTATCCTGGTGACAGGTGCATTAAAGGTAAGTATCTATTCCATATTTTATATAGGAACAGTGTCTACAATACTTCTATACTATCTGTTACAGAACAAATCACTTAGTAAATGTTTGTTGAAAAATAATCACATTTTGCCATTCACACAGTCAAAATGATAAGATCAAAAGCCAGCTATAACCATTGCATTGTGATCTTGAAGAATGAAAGAACAGCTAGGGGTTCCAAGGCCTAAACCCAGCAAGTATGGGAAATGAGAACTATCTTCAGATGGTGATTTGAAGGTCTGGTTCTGAGAAACATACAGCACATTCAGAATGAGATTTGATGGCTTACTAACCGCAGCAAGCTGTAGGTGGAATTAATTGTGTTCTTTAACTTCTCTCTATTGATTTATTTATGTTCCTCCTCAAGCCAGAAAAGATTGGAAGTAATTTGTATAAGTGCATTTGATACAATAAATTGATATAAATAAATGTTGAAATCATATCAACAGAAAAAAAATAAGGAAATAAAATAAACCAGAATCATATCTTTTTAAAGATTTATTTATTTTTTTTATTGGAAAGTCAGAATTACAGAGAGAGTAGAGACAGAGAGAAAGTTGTTCCATTTGCTCATTCACTCCCCAAGTGGCCACAATGGCCAGAGCTAAGACGTTCTGAAGCCAGGAGCTCTTCCGGGTTTCCCGTGTGAGTGCAGGGTCACAAGGCTTTGAGCCATCCTCTACTGCTTTCTCAGGCCACAGGCAGGGAGCTCAATGGGAAGTGGGGCAGCCAGGGTATGAACCAGCACCCATTTGGGATCTCAGCACATGCAAGGCAAGGACTTTAGCCACTAGACACCACACCAGCCCAAATTATATCTTCTTTTTCGCAATTGATCAACAAAAACAATAGATTAAGTGTTTTAAAATAAAACGAAAGAAATTCAGCCAAGATGAAAAATAGTAAGATTATCTCTCAACAACAGAAACAAATCAGAAAATAAAAAACATAGTTAGATTAAAGTTATCATTTTTCTTACGAATTAACCAGAATCGGGAATGAGGTTTAAGTTGCAAGAGAGGGACAGAGTTCAGCATCTGTAGGTTAAACGTGCCCTGTGTCAAGGACTTGACTGAAGCTCCTTTTGCCTCTCTGAGTTAGTGATATCCAAATATCACCATGAGATGGGAGCTTTGAAAACACAATGTAAAATTCAAGACTGCAGTGGCCCAGAGAGAGAGGTGACTCCATAAAGAAACCAAAAGAGTTGCTGTTGTCAAATTCCCGCCAAAGACAAGCCGGTGAAACCCCAAATTTCAAACACATGAACAAACAAGTACTGAAAAATGTGGTTTATAAACTTGGTAGTTAGGAGATAAGTTTACTTTGAATACAATGAAACTAACATAGTGATAAGAAAGCAACATTCACATTGATATGTTATTATTTCTAGGGTCTTCAAACAGATCAGGAAAGAATAATAAGATATAGAGAACAGAGAATTAAAAACATATGAGGGGGGCTCGGCAGCGTGGCCTAGTGGCTAAGGTCCTCGCCTTGATCCCATATGGCCGCTGGTTCTAATCCTGGCAGCTCCACTTCCTCTCTATCTCTCCTCCTCTCAGTATATCTGTCTTTGTAATAAAAATAAAATAAATCTTTAAAAAAAAAACATATGAGTGGACAAAGTGACTAAAACAAAACACAAGCAAGAAAACGTAAAGGACTGTTAGCCATCTTGGAAATAAATAATACAAGCCATGGAACAAATCAATAAATGAAATCAATTCTCTACTGGTCATTATTAAAGAGAAAATTAATTAATTGGAACACAGTGGAATTTATAAAACAGAGTACAAAGAGATATAAGTATATGAATGGGATAGCAGGTAAGAGTAAGAATGGAAGAAAGCCTAACACATTTCACTGACTTTTTTTTTAAGATTTATTTTTTATTGGAAAAACAGATCTACAGAGGTGAGAGACAAAGATCTTCTGTCTGCTGGTTCACTCCCCAAGTGGCCACCAATGGCTGGAGCTGAATCAATCCAAAGCTTCTTCTGGGTCTCCCATGCAGGTGCAGGGTCCCAAGGCTTTGGGCCATCCTCGACTGCTTTCCCAGGCCACAAGCAGAAAGCTGGATGGGAAGTGGAGCAGCCAGAACACAAACCACATCCTTATGGGATCCCAGCATGTACAAGGAGAGGATTTAACCACTGAGCCATCATTTCAGGTCAACCTCACTGAATTTCAAAACAAAGATACAAATGTTTCCAAAGTTTATGGTAGTTTAACAAAAATAGAAAGTGCTGTAGAAAAGTCACACAAAAGTCCAAGAGGTATAAGTAAAATTACATCCAAACTTAGGTAGATTGTATCTAACCCTTGCAACACCAAAGACAAAAAGAAAATTTTAAAAGTTACCAGAATAGAATGACAAATTATATTCAAAAGAAAAAATGTATTAAATTTCCAGCAGATTTTCTAAAATAGATTCTAAATGCACTGAAATCTTCAATCTGCTAATGAAGAATATTTGTCAACCCACATCGTGATTTTTGTTAAAAAAAAATCACTTGAGTGAGGGCAAATAAGACACTTTCAAATCCAAAAATAACACTAGATATTCATTTCATGAAAAATGAAAAGATGCATTCCAAGAAGCATAAAAGTGAATCCAAAGAGGAGGAGGAGTCTGCCAGAAACAATAAAGAGCAAAGAAATATACAGTAACAATAGACACTGGTAGGTATAATTAACTGTTGGACATTAAATATTAAGAGCAACAAAGTGCTTGCAAAAGAATGAAACAAAAACTCTATAAAAATAATAAATATAATGGGGATAGATAAAATTTAAGAGAAGAGAGGTATTTAATAGTTCAAGACTTGAAAAATCCTAATTAAATACATTAAAAATGCATAGATGGACAGAGGACAGAACAAGTCAATCAGCCACCTCAGCTAAATGTTGGCAATGAAAATACTGGGCAAATGGAGACTCTATGATGGACTATGTCAATCAGTGGATTCTCCAACGATCTCGTCGTGCTTGGAGTTGTGAGAGTGTCAGAAATTCAGAACTGTTAAACTATCAAAACCACTTGAGCAAGAACCTCGGAGCATGCCCCACATCAGGGACCTGGGGTGGGTGGGAGACTGGATGGGGCTTCTCCCTTAAAATCCCCTTTTACATCAGATATATTAAGGAAACAATACGGAACTAATTGTTTTGCTCATCTTCCTGTAGTGCTTGAACCTTTTTACCCTAATTATGTCAAGATTGTAAAAAATTAATTAATTAATTTAAAAACACACACACACACACACACACAATGCATGGATGAACCCAATGCAGCCATCTTGATGGGAGGGGCCCAGATGAGTTCGACCTCGGGATTTGGATGAACAGACCTCCTGGCAGCATGGCAGCTGCTGGGGGCATTTGAGCCAGGTTGAACTCAATGCTTGGAGCCCTAGCCCCAGCCACTGCTGTCAAGTGGTAGGTGAATCCAGAGCATGTGGGCTTTGCCTGCTGGCCACCCAGCAGCAGCTCTAGGGTCTTGAGAGGGTGGAATTACTGCCTAGGGACATCCATGGATAAAGCCACTGTACGTGTAGGTGAGGAATAAATCCTGAGGGGACTGAGACCTGGTGGTTTGGAAGGGAGAGACCGGAAGATCTGTATGGGTCAGACTGATACACTAACTTACATGTGATTCCTAAGTAGTGTTTGTTATCATGGAACATTGCTGACTACCACAAGCCAGTCCACATGAAATCCAGGGCTGGGTACCTGTCTAGCAGGGCTAGATCCAAGTACCAGACTGAATGTTGGAAAAGGAGATGGGTGACATTAGGCAGGGTCATGTCACTAGCCAGCACATGAGAGAACCAGGTCCGGTGTTAGATTCTGTGGGGGATATGTGGGCCAAACCCTGTAAAAATACAAGTCCCTCTAGTTAGCTCAAGAGTTGGGGTGGTGATGGGGTGAGTTAAGTGTGAGCATGGAGCCTGCCACACTCACGGGTACAGGAACTGAGAATAGTCTGGGCAAGTCCAGGCTGCAGCATCTGCATGTGCATTCTAAAACAGGGTATAGAGCAGACTGGTCCACAACATTCACCAGCTCATACAAGGCCAAGATGGAGGGGCAGGATATGCTGGGCAAGGGCCAAGCACCTGCTGGCATGTGTAAGATCTGGGTCTGGGTAGTGGGTCGAGTGGGGGAAAGTGGGAAACTCGCCTAGTGGATCATAGCTCCCACTGGTGATCATGTGGTCTGGGCCTGGGAGTCAGGCAAGCTGGGCAAGGTAGCTCCAAGTGTTGGCAAATGTGTGGGTTGGTTTGGGAAGGGGGCGATCTGGGAAGGGCCAAGCAAACCTTAGCTCATCAGTACATGCAGAAACCATGCTGGAATGCAGGTAATGCCAGGCTAGGCTGTCACACCTACTGGTTTGCATGAGCCAGGAATGGGAGCAGACTGAGCAGGGTCAGGTTCCAGCACCTGCCAGAGAGAGTTGGGACTGGGAGCAGGCAGGGTCAGGCCAGGCTACAGCATCCAAAGGCAAAGGCCAAGATAGGTGAGGGACTATATGCCAAGCTGGATCTGAGTAACAACTGGCACATGCAAGATCTGTGGCTGGGAACAGCCCTGGTTGGGGAGTAAAGGGGATCCCCTGGCTGGGTTGTGGTTCCCACTGGTGAATGTAAAGGCTAGATTGGGGGCTGCTGTCTGGTCTGGACATGGCTGCAGTGTCCCTTAGCACAAATGTGGACTGGGTCTGGGCTGGGCCAGACTCCGGCACAAACTGGTGCTCATGAGAACTGGGGTACGTATAGGATAGGCAAGCTAGGTCTCTCCCTGCTGATCCATGTGTGAGCTGTGTCTGGATGTGGACCAAGCTTGGCTGGGCTGCAGCACCCAACAGTAAAAACCGGAATGGGTGAAGGTCAGTCAGGAAAGGTCACTATTCCTGCTAGGACAGGAGGTGGACTAAGTAGGGCTGGCTCATGGACCCACCAACGGGTGCAAGATCTGGCATTGGGAGAGGTTCTGATGGAGGAGCTTGGGCAACTCCTCTGTTGGGACACAGTCCCTGCAGGTGAGTGCAAGAACCATGATAAGGAGCAGCCCAGACCAGGCCAGGTAATGGTACCCATCGACATACATTTGGCGCAGGTGAAGGGTGAACCAGGCTGGTCAGTTCATATCACCCGCTGGCAAATCTGAGCACCAGGATAGAATGTGGGTCAGGTCAAGTTGGGTTACAGCACAATCCAGTTCACAAGAAGGCCAGGACTAGGGGCTGGCTGGGTTAGGCTAAGCTGTAGGCCCTACCTGTGTGAGCTGGAATTGGGAGTGGGCTGGGCCTGGCCAGGCTATAGTACCCACTGACAAATACTGAGATGAGGTGGCCCATGTCAGATGGGCCGTAGCACCCAACCAGCACACACAATACCAAGGGAGGGGAGAGGTGAAACCGGTAGGGGGGGCTGCATGGGGCTCCCCTGCTGGACCACCACTCCCACTGGAGAGCTTGAGTTGGGATGGGAGCAGACCAGACCAGGCAGAACTATACTACCTGCTGGCTGTATGTGAGCTGGACCAGAGAAAAGCCAGGTTGGGTTGACTGTTCCTATTGGTGCATGCATAAGTCAGTGGGTGTGGGTTGTCTGGGCTTTGCTGCAACATCAGCTGGCAAATGTTGGCACGAGGGGAAATTCTGTCAAGTTAAACTGCAGAACTACCTGGAGGGTGTATGATCTGAGAGCGGGAGTGGGCCCAGTGGGATAGACTGGATCCATCTGCTGTACATACTGGCAAGCACAGGAACCAGTGTAGGGGGCAGGCCTGGTGGGATTATAGGTTGCTCTGACTAGGTTGTGGCTCCCATTGGTTTATATGAAGGCCACGTGTGTGGTGGGCAGGATTGGGCTGGGCTGCAACACCCATTGGATTGTGTAAAAGACAGGGCTGGAGACATAACTGGCCCAGCAACAGCAACCACCAGCATGTGCATGAGATGATTGGGGCAACAGACTATGTCGGATCCTGTATTGGCAAGCACATACAAGAATCAGGTCTGGGATCACCTCAGATGAAGTTTCCTTGGGGATCCCCTCAACCAAATTGCTGGACTCAGAACCTCAAGCATGGAGAGAATTGCAGGTTCCATGGTCTGACCGTGGAGTGCATGTGTCACAGCTGAGCCTCCACAGTGGACAGAACATCCAGGTGCACATGGAGGACATGAAAGTACATTGGAGTCTGCAGAGGACACCTGGTACCACAACAGAGGACGGAGGACAGAACAAACTAACCAGCTGCCCCAGCCAAGTGTTGGCAGTGAATATCTGGGCAAATGGAGAATCTAAGGTAGACTATGTCAGCCAGTGGATTCTGGAGAGATTTCATTGTGCTTGGAGTGGTGAGATCGGCAGTAATTCAGAACTGTTGAACTATCGAAACCTCTTGAGCAGGACCCTCAGAACATGCCTCACATCGGGGACCCTGGGTGGTACCGGGTGGCTGGAATCAGGGTGCAGAGGTAATTGGAAGGCTCGCTGCGACTTGTCTCCTTGTCTCTCCCCTTCCCCCAGGTACAAGAAGGAAAAAAAGATGATATGAAAATGGTAATCTCACCCACCTTCTTGTAGCCCTTGACCCTTATCACCCTAATCAACTATGCCAAAAAAATAAATAATTAATGGAAAAAAGAAAATGCATGGATGATTATTAAAATGTTAAAATACAATATACTTATCTCACAAACTAATATAGAATCTATAAGCTAAACTCAATCTGGCAATTGTCTGCTAAAGTTGATTAAAATAAATAGTCTCCTAAGGGATATTCAAAATATCCGAGGTACAAAAAATGAATTCTCCTCATACTAAAAATATTAAGGAATATAACAACTTAAACCAGAAAGATAATTAATTCATACCAATATTAAAATCAACCATGTTTTAGAATATGTCAACAAAGATTTTTTTAAAAGTCACTGGAAGGGCCCGGCACAATAGCCTAGCAACTAAAGTCCTTGCCTTGCACATGCCAGGATCCCATATGGGCACCAATTCTAATCCTGGCAGCCCTGTTTCCCATCCAGTTCCCTGCTTGTGGCCTGGGAAAGCAGTCAAGGATGACCCAAAGCCTTGGGTCCCTGCACCTGAGTGGGAGACCTGGAAGAAGCTCCAGGTTCCTGGCTTCAGATCGTCTCAGCTCTGTCCGTTGCAGTTGCTTGGGAGTGAATCAATGGATGGAAGATCTTCCTCTCTGTCTCTTCTCCTCTCTGTATATCTGACTTTCCAGAAGATAAATAAATAAATAAATAAATACGTCACTGGAACCAGTGTGGTAGCATAGTAAACCCAGCCTCTACCTTCAGTGCTAACATCCCATATGGGCACTGGCTTGCGTCTTGGCTACTCCACTTCCAATCCATCTTTCTGACTGTGGCCTGGAAAGACACTGGCCCAAATTGTCGGGCCCCTGTATCCACATGCGAGACCCAGAGGAAGATCCTGGCTAGTGGCTTCAGACTGGCCCAACTCTAGCCATTGTGGCAATTTGGGGAGTGAAACAGCAAATGGAAGATATCTCTTTCTCTCTCTCTTTCTCTGTAATGCTGCATTTTCAATAAATAAATCTTTTAAAAAGATTTCATAAAATTATTAAATAACTATTAATTTATTTTAAATAAATACAAAAAGAAGACCAGAGCAAAGTAAATTTTCTGAAGTGCCAACTTGACATTATAGAACTGAAAAATACAGTAACTGAGACAGAAAAACTCACTAGATGAGCTCATACCATAGAGGAGCTATAGAAGAATCACTGACCTTGATAAACAACAGAGCAAAATGTAAATGAAATAAAATTCAGGCCCTCAGGGACCTTTGTAATAATAAGAAGAGATATCAATTCAAATCATCTAAGTCCAGGAAAGAGAAAAAATAGAATTTGGGACTGAAAAAGTGTTTGAATAAATGACTGGTGAAGAAATCCCAAATTTGGCAGAACACTTTTAAAAACAGATTTAAGAACCAGTGAATTCCAAGAAGATAAACTCAAAGGCATTCAAACCAAGAAAGTAATAAAATATCTGGAAACCAAAAACAAAACGAAAAATATTTTTAAAATATTTGTTTCTTTTTAATGTCAGAATGACACAGAGAGAGGGAGGCACAGAGAAAGATACCTTCCATCAGCTCGTTCCCCCCACAAATGACCACAGCAACCAATGCTGGAGTTTCATCCAGGTTTCCCATGTGGTCGGCAAAGGCTCACGCACCTGGACTATTTTCCCCTGCTTTTTCCAGACCATTCACAAGGAGCCGGATTAGAAGTGGAGCAGCTGGTGCTCCCGCAGGTGTCAAATGGGATTCCGGTATCATAGCAAGCTTTACCCGCTACTCCATAATGTCGACACCCTGCCAGGGAGCAGGAAGAGGGAATCAAATTTCAAGTAACAGTGAGTTTGTCAACAAAAACTAGAGAGACTAGGAGGAAATGTCATGTGCTGAAAGAAAAGAACCGTCAACCATAAGTTGTGGAACTATTCAAACTATCCTTTCAAAATGGAGAGGAAAAAAAGACATTGTCAGAGAAAGGAGAACTAAGAGACCACACTGACACCAAATTTACCCTTAAAAAATATATCCAAAGGAAAGTCTTTGATTACAAAAGAAGGTATAAAATGGTTGGTTTGACCTTTGGGGAAAAATGATAATACAATAAATAAAATAAGGACAAATAAAGTATGTTTGCCCTCATGTTTTATGGCTGAAACAACAATTATAGCATTTGTTTTATGCTTAGTTAATGAAGGCAGCGAAACACTTGAAACAAACACTATATTTTAAAAGTGAAGAAGAAAAAAAAGACATAAATATGGGTGATATTTACAGAACACTGATGCTAGTCAGTTTTATATTAGACTTGCATATTATACATAACATCTAGAGCAACCATTACAAATATTATACAAGCAATATACTAGAAATAAGCATGAATAGATGGAATCATAAAAATTAAGTAACCAACAAGAAGGCAAAAAAGGAAACAAGCATAAAACAAATAATTAAGGAGCAGACTTAAATTTAATATATTAATAGTAACTTCAAATGTACCCAGTTTAAGTAAACCATTGAAAAGACAGATGGTGAAAGTGGGTAAAATGTCATGAATTAAATATATGGTTTCTAGAGTAAACATACTTTGAACACTATGGTAAAGGCTTGTTGAAAGAGTGAAAAAAAGGATACATTACTGTTTTTTAAAAGGAAACTAGTTATATTGATATACAGATTTTGGAGTAAAACATATTATTAAGGACAAAGTGAGTTATTACATAATTGCAAGGGGACACACATAGCCGAAAACTGTTTGCACCAAAGTGAGCTTTAGAATGTGCCAAAGCAAAGTGGATAAAGCTGAAATCAGCATATACACAAATATATGAGCACTTGGAACTTTAATATCTTGTTCAAAGTCATTGAAAGCAATAACAAAAATTAGCAAAGACAGATAAGAATTGAAGAATACCATCAACCAATAGGGTCTAACATCTACACAACACCCCACCTAAAAACAGCAAATCACATGTTATTTTCAAATACCTACAACATATTCGTCCAGCTAGACCTTATCTTGGCATGGGTGTTGTGGTCCAGCATATTAAGTAACTGGGCTGCTCACATTAGATATTGGATACTGTTTCAAGTCCCAGCTTCTGTGCTTCTGATCCAGCTTCTTATGAACACATCCTGGGAGATGGTGTGGGATGGCTCACCTGCTGGGCCTCTACTACCAGTATGGGAGACTTGGATATCGTTCCAGATTTCTGCTTTCAGGCTAGTCATGCCCTGAGTGGTGTCAGTATTTGGGAAGTGAATCAATAGATGAAAAATCTCTTTCTTTCTTTCTGTCTCTCTCCCTGTCTCCTGTCCCTTCTCTTTTCATCTCTCTCACTGCTCTCTTTCTCTGTGGCTCTGCATTTCAAGTAGATTGAAAAAATAAATGAACATTAAAAAGACAGATCATACCTTAAGCCATAAAACAAACCTCTCTATGTTTGAGAATATTGAAGTCATGCAGAGTATATTCTTCAGCCATAATGGAATCAAAATAGAAATCAATTTTAAAAAGACAAGAAAATTTCCAAACACTTGGAGATGAAATAATGTACTTCTAAGTAATCCATAGGCCCAAGAGAAGGTCTTAAAGAATACATTTGTAATAGATGGAACTACATTAAATTTAAATTATGATATATGAAAATTTGTGGGACACAGCTAAACTGTTGCTGAAAGGAAAATTTACAGCACTAAATGCTTATATTAGAAAAGAGAAAAAGTCTCAAATCAATAATTTAGGGTTCTATTTCAAACAAAACAACAACAACAAAAAAAAACAAAATAAACTCAAATAAGCAGATAGATGGGAATATGAAAAATATTAACAGAAACAGAGATTGGCTTTTGCCCAATGATTAAGGCACCAGTTGGTTTGCCTGTATCTCATGTTAGAATGCCTAAGTTGGATGCCTGGATATGTTTCTCACTAAAGCTTCCTTCTAGTGCAAACTGGGAAACCAGCAGTGATGGTTCAAGTGACTGGCTTCTGACCACCCATGTGGGAAGCCTGGGTTGAATTCCTGATTCCTGGCTTCAGCCCCAGCCTAGCCCTGGTCATTGCACACTGTGGGGAAATGAATCAGTGGATGGGAACATCCCCCTCTCCTTCTGCCTCTCCCTTCCTGCCTACCAAACACATTTTTTAAAATAAGAGGAGGGCTCGGCAGCGTGGCCTAGTGGCTAAGGTCCTCGCCTCGATCCCATATGGCCGCTGGTTCTAATCCCGGCAGCTCCACTTCCTCTCTCTATCTCTCCTCCTCTCAGTATATCTGACTTTGTAATAAAAATAAAATAAATCTTTAAAAAAAAATGGTGGTTAAAATAAGAGGAAAGAAATGAAATTGAAAACAGAAGAAAAGGTTGTGAAACCTAAAGCTGGAACTTGGGGAGAAAAATCAATCCAATTGATAAACATCTAACAAAATAGACACATACAAAAACTGAAGAGACACAAAGCACCAGCATCAGGAACACAAGAGAAGATATCACTAGAGAATCTGGGGTCACCAAAAGGATACAAAAGGAATATAATGAACAAAAACGACATGTGTCTGACAAGTTAGGAGAAATGGAATCCTTTCTCAAATCCACACATTGACAACTAGTTACCAAGGTAAAATAGCTAGCATAAATACTTAATTTATAATCCAAAGCTCTCTAAAATGAATCCACAGGTCCAGGTGGATTTGTTGGAGAGTTTTACAAAACATTTAAATTAACACTGAGTTTATTTAGTCTCTTCCAGAAAATAGAAGAGCAGCTAGCAATTCCCTACTCATTTCACGAGGCCAGTATTATATTGATGCCAAAAGTGCGGGAAAAAAGAGTACAAAACCACAAAATACAAGCTGATATAACTCATGAGTCTAGAAACAAAAATTCTTAACAAAATATTACCAAATCTAATCATATAATGCATAGAAATAATTATATGCCATGATCAAGTGGAATTTATTCTAAGTTTTCAGAGCTTATTCAGCATTCAAGATCACTGTTATTGTAAGTCAAGAAAGAAAATTCATATGATTCTATCAATAGACATAGAAAATTGAAAATCTAGCAGCTTTTATGAAGAAAGAAAACTCAGCAATAGACAGGAATTACATCGACAAGGAGCATTTGTAAGAAATGTACAGCTAGTATCCTATTTACTGGTGAATGACACCCTGTGATCAGGCGCAAAGTAAGGATGTTCATTCTGACTGCTTATACTCCCCGGAGTACAGGAAGTTCTAGTCAATGCAACTGGCAAGAAAAGATATAAAAAGGATAATAAAATTTCCTCTCCATTTGCAAATAACATGATAGCCTATGTAGAAAATTCCAGTGATGTACACATATGCAAAATCTCTAGAATTATGAGGGAGTTCAGTTAAGTGACAGTGTATAAAACCAACACCTTTTTTTATTATTAACAATGGATAGGTGGAAATCTAAATTAAAAATACAATACAAATTGCAATAACTTCAAGATGACTCAAAATACTATTCTTGGTTTGCACTTAAAATATTTGTAAGATGTCTAGATTGGAAGAAACACTTTAGTATATACTTGGCACACTGACAGCATCCGTGTGCCAACAATTACAAAAGACTAAAAAAGGAAATCAAGGAGACCTAATCAATGGGTCGACCTTTCTTTTTTTTTTTAATATATACATACATTTTAATTAATAACTGTGTGAAACACATAACAAATAGATATGTAGGAAAACATATATATATATACATCATTTCTTCTAAATTTTATATTTATTAAACATTTCTTAGAAAAAAATTTTGAAGAAACAATGGAACGCAAAATCCTTCTTTCTCTAAATACATCATATGATTTTTTTTCTTTCATCAAAGAGTAATAATATTGTAATGATGAGCTTTTCAATTTAAATGTGATTCCAGTAACACTTTAGAGAAAAAAGTAAGTATATTTGTTGAAAAACTAAAGCCTAAACAAAGCATGTACTTTATGTAGGAGTGAAATCCATGAAAAAAACAACATTTTTTAATTTTCATACTCAAAATAATTAGCTAGCCAAATAAGGAAGAGCAGCCTGGCCAACATTCCAGCTTCAGTTCCAGAGAACCAGAGATACATATTTTCTGTATCTGAGTTTAACCTGAAGTTCAAAACAATATACTGCACATCCATATATACACTTGTTTTTCTTTACTCTGAGAGTAAAGTTTTGTAGAATTCATCTTTATTCAACAGTGCCTTTTTGACTATAGATTTACATTCTTATGAGTAAAACCAAATCAATGTTTTATACAAATATCAGTAATGTCTCCTCCCACATATTTATCCTTCTACATGCTTACATATAAACATGTCTGAGTAAAAACAATCCTGTGTAAAATACATATTTTCATGTAATTAAGCTAGATTCACTTTACTATATTGTAGCATACCTATGTACTTATAAACTTAACTTGTTCAAATTCACATTTTAATATTTATAGTTCATTTCTGCACTCTTAGTATAAATTTTAATCCTGAGACATGTAATATTTATTGGTCAATTTGCTTTAAACATTGGATGCTTTTCTTTTTGTTTAATTAATTACATTGCATTATGCGACACAGTTTTATAGGTACTGGGACTCCCCTCACCCCATCCCAAACCCTCCCCCCATGGTGGATTCCTCCACCTTGTTGCATTACCACAGTTCAAGTTCAGTTGAGATTCTTTCATTGCAAGCATATACCAAACATAGAGTCCAGCATCTTATTGTCCAGATAAGTTCAATGGCTTCTTGGGGAGACCATCTCTGGTTTGAAGGTAGGGCCAGCAAGTATCATCCCTATCAATTAAAAGCTCCAACATGACATCAACAACAATTTATAATGTTATGGAATTAATTGACATGGTATTGAGTAACCAATATGTTAAAAAAAATTCAAGTCCTTAACCACATGCTGTGACTTCTTCATTGACATTTCAATTTTAGTTTATATACAACCGGGTTCTATACACCTTAAAATGGCTATAGATTAGTATTCAGCTGTCTCATGTCTATTTTCATTATAGTATTTAGCATTTTATAGCGTTGAAGCATAATTTTGCTGAACCTGGCTTTTTTCGGGTAGTCTAGACTGGCTTACAACTCTAACAAGACATATGTCGATAGTTTAAGTGCAGAACAGTTTTAGGAGGGGTGTGCAGAGGAATCTTCAATACCCTAGTGAGGAGTAACTAATCTTTGTGTCCCACCTAGTAAGTTTTAAGTGAATCCACGCTGTTTCCTGTCTGATTCTAAGCTTTCCTTGTTGTTCTCTATCTATTCTAGATTTTTTTGTTTGGTTGGTTATCTGTTTGTTTTGAGAGGTTTCCGGAGCGATCCTGATGGTCATTGCCAGAGAGGGTGGGGACCCAAAGTTGGAACCAAGTGAGGGCCAGAGAGAGCTCCCCTTTCTAGTCCCGAAGGAAGTTTACTGTTCTTCTGCTTCTGCGGACTGCTCAGGACTCTTGGCTGTCGTTCTGATGCCCTTGGATCCTGCGAGGAAGGATTTGGGCTTCTTTCATCCCATGTGCTAGATCTAGATGGGGCTGGGTGACCTCAGAGTTCTTGGCCTCCGAAGGCACTCCAATTCCCCTTGGTCTCCTTGGCAGTTGGGATGTAGTCCTCGGTGCCCATACTGATAGTCCTTGGTGAGGATCTGGGAGTCTTCAGGTTTGGGATACAAGCCTCCTCCTGTCCCCCTGCTCCACTCTGGGGTCCCCCTGCTCTGTGCATATGACCTCCTGTTAAGAGGTTGTCAGGAGCGCTCTTGATTCCCCCTATATGTCTTTGTAGTTTAACTATTGTCTAATGCTGATTTGAGTCTGTTTGCTATGAGTTACCAGTTATGATCCTGGTAGGTTGTGGGTCAGCCTTGCAATAAGCGGTTTAGAAGGCTCAGTGAAGATGACAGTTCTTCGCAACTGATACATAGGTTTAATGAAATTCCCATCAAAATCCCACCAAGATTTTTTTGTAGATGTAAATAATTTACTCTACATGGAAAAACATACACCCTCGAACAGCCAAGATCATCTTGCGTGTGTGTGTGTTGAGGATTTATTTATTTGAAAGACAGAGTTAATGGGGCTGGGGGAGATCTTTCTTCTGCTGGTTCACTCTCAAAATGGCTGCAGCAGCTAGGGCGGGGCCAGGCCTTAGCAAGGTGCCTGGCACACTATCCAGAACTCCCAAGTGGGTTACATGGGTTCAGGACCTTGAGCAATCTTCTGCTGCTTTTCCAAGTGCATCAGCAGGTAGCTCTATTGAAAATGGAGCAACTGGGACTCAATCAGCACCCATATGAGATGCTGGCATTTGAGGCAGAAGTTTAACTCACTATACCACAATAGAGGCCTCAAGCAAGACAATCTTGGCAAAGAATCGTAAGGTTGGAAGAAGCACTCTACCCAACATGAAAGCATATTATTATTTTTAATGTGTGTAAATGAACATTTACTGAGCATGAGAAAGAAACCACAGCAAATTACAAATGTTAAAAGGTTGAAAACTTTATAAACATCACAAAAAACTTAAAACCCAGTATTGCTATTAATTAACTTCCTGGCACACTTGTATAATATGTTTTCCCTACAGTTTTTAATTGCTTCCTCTTTAATTGCCTCCCTTATGAGAATTGTTTTGTTACACTTTCTATGGTAAGAAATGAAAGGTAATTTTATTAAGGCTTATTATTTAGCCACAGTAATCAAGAGTGTGCTGTTGGTGTAGAAATGGATGTGTAGATCAATGGGACAGAATAGAAAGCCCAGAAATAGACCCGCAGAAATCTGCCCAATTTGATTTTGACTAGGATACAAAAGCGATTCAAGGGGAAAAGAATAGCTTTTTTCTTTCTTTTTTTGGCAAATAATGCTTTAACAATTAGACAGCCATAAGCAAAATAAAAAAAGAATCTTTTGCTAAACCTCAAACCTAACAGGAAAAAAACTCAAAATAAACTGTGGGATTAAATATAAAACATAAAATTCTAGCATAATAAAGCCAGGTGAAAGTCTTTGTAATACAGACAACGAATTCTTGGGCTTCACACAAAAACACAACAAAAGGAAAACTTGCTGGATTGGACTCACCCAAATGACCAAATTTTGCTTTATGAAATTCTCTGTTGTGAAGCTGAAAAGACAAGCTACCGATTGGAAGGAAATATTTGCAAGCCACATATTTGACACAGAGGACTAGTATCTAGAATATACAGAGAATTTCCAAAATGCAACAATAAAAAAGCCAGATAGTCCAATTAGAAAGTGAACAAAACTGCATAAAGATAGAATGTACCAAAAGGGAGGATAGAGATGGTAAACACATGAAAAGACGTTCAACATCATCAGCTATGGGGGAAATGCAAACTAAAACTACAACGAGCTACCATTCTACACTGAACTGGACACCTAACATAAAGACTAGTAAGAACACCAAATGCTGGTTAGTATGCAGAATACCTGGATCACTTACAAGTGGCTGATGGGAATGTTAGGCGATATAGCCCATGGGCAGAATAGTTTGGCGCTCTCTTGCAAACATGCAGCTACCATGCAACCCAGCAACTGCATTCTTGGGAAGGGTGCAAAGTTTCCAAAGAAATGAGAATTTAGGGGCCTGGCATGATAACATAATCGGCTAAATCTCCCTTGAGGAGCGCCAAGATCCCATATGTGCAATGGTTCACATCCCAGCTGCTCTGCTTCCCATCCAGCTCCCTGCTTATGGCCTGGGAAAGCAGTCGAGGACGGCCCAAAGCCTAGAGACCCTGCACCTGCGTGGGAGACCCGGAAGAAGCTCCTGGCTCCTGGCTTTGGATCAGCTCAGCTCTGGCTGTTGCAACCATTTGGGGAGGAAATCACCAGAGAGAAAGTCTTTCTGTCTCTCCTTCTGTTTGTGGATTTGCCTTTTTAATATAAATAAATAAACCTTGAAAAGGAAAAAAAGGAAATGGGAATTTAGATTCACACAGAATCCTGTACATGAATTGTCATAAAAGTTGTATGCAGGGTAGCCCAACTCTGTAAGCAACCCAGATATTCTTCAGTAGATGAATAGCTAAACAAATTGGAATACATCTGCAGCATTGAATATTGTGTAACAATAAAAAGGAATGGGCCCGACACGGTAGCCTAGCAGCTAAAGTCCTCACCTTGCACGCACAGGGATCCCATAAGGGTACCAGTTCTAAGCCCAGCCTCCCTGTTTTCCATCCAGCTCTCTGCTTGTGGCCTGGGAAAGCAGTTGAGGATGGCCCAAGACCTTGGGACTCTGTACCTGTGTGGGAGACCCAGAACAGGCTCTGGGCTCCTGGCTTTGGATTGGAACGAAGTATTGATATATCTAGCACCTTGCATTGAACTTACAAGAATTATGCTGAGTGAGAGAGCTGCAATCTCAAAAGGTTTTAAGTTGTATGGTTCCACTCATATAACATTTTGAGATGACGAAATTTTTAAATGGAGTATAGACTGGAGGTTGTAAAAGATGAAAGACAGGACAAGGTAGAGAAGAGAGAGGTGGCAATGGTAACAAAAGCTTCTTGTGGTGATGGAAAGTTCTATAGGAGACTGTAGTGGTGTCACATACAGATGTGACAAAATTGTATAGAAATAGACGCACAAACACACACACACATAAATGGGTATGAGCACAACCATGGAAAAATATATAATTCAGTGTTTTCTATCATGTCCTGGTCATGATATTGTATTACAGTTTTGCAAGACGGTACCAGTGCAAGAAACTGGGTAAGGGGTGAGCTCTGTGTTGTTTCCTATAATCGCATGAGTCCATAATTATCTCAAAATAAAAAGCCCCAACCCTGCAAATCAGAGCTTTCTTCCCACTCCTCTTCTCCAACTCCTTTGTTAATTGCAGAAGCCCTTTGGAGAACAAACTTTGAGTTAGCAGAGCTTGTTGTGCACTCCCTGAGTGCTTCATGGAGGATGAAGTTGTTAACTGGAGGTGCTGGAAAAGCCTCAGGACAGTAACTTCACTTGCTTTGGCATCAGTTTTCCTCATCAGCAAAATGGGGAGTTAGTATTGGAGGAAGAAGAAAAAAATGAACCTTATAGAGACCCAATTTTAGCTTTGCCCTTTTTCACCTGCTCTCTCAGAAAACCCAATAACGACCCATGCATTCAGTTTCCATTCATGAGGAAGCAGAGAGGCATGTCTAGCAGCGAACAGATGGAGTTCAAGTCCAAAGCCCAGGTGCTTTTCGTTAGCATTTGCTGTCTGGCAGCTATTGGACTTCTGACCCTGAGTCATGTAAGGCAACCTCTCCTGGTGAAAGGTGAATGGGACAGGGTGTGCTGGATCCTGTGAGTGAGGAGGCCTGGCAAGCGTTCCTTCAATCCCTTCAAGCAAAAGCTTGCAAGCTCCAAAAGTCACAGGTGAACTCCCCAGCGCCCCCACACTTCCCCAGCTGCCACCGCCTTGGATGTGTGTTCCCTATTGTGTGCAGAACAAACCCAAGACAGGTCGGCCTAAAAGGCTGAGCACTTTAGCTGGAGGCAGGCAGGAGATGGGCAGCAGCAGCCCTGAGCCACGGGAACCTGGCTGGCAGTCCTGCACAGTAACACACCAGGTGGAAGGCTGGTTATGGGAACCAGAGATGACGCATAGGGAGCAAAGGTGGTTCGAGTCCTGAGTAGGCCATCCGTAGACATGAACTTCACCTCTCTTTGTGACTTCCTCTGAGACCACGGAGAAGCCAAGCTCCCCACACTGGGGTTCGATGCCTTTGTCGGTAAGATCAGGGTTCCAGAGGCCTCAGCAAGCCAGCCCTCATGGGCAAGTTCAGCTCTATACCGGCATGCGAGGACTGCTTAAACCTACCACCGCTCACAAATATTATTGGAACAGAAGTCTTCGTCTGATTTCATTTTTCTTTCAAAGCTGTTTATTGCCTAACAAATGTACTTAGTGGTAAATTCGTGACTGTGATGTTAAGTGTAGGCTACAAAACCAGAGGCGAAAAGTGGGGGGAGGCGTGGGCAGCATAGAGCTAGAAGAGGGAGGACCACGCAGAGGCCTGGGCAGGCTGGAATTCATAAACACGGGAACCATTCCTTATTTATGCACATCCTGTGCCCTGTCTGGGTTCCGCGTGGTCTCCACTTCTTGTTAGCTTTTCAGCTGCACACCAGGCCCCAGCTGGCAGTGGCTAATTGCAATCAGCAGGTGAGAAATGTAGGTTCTCCGAAAAGGAATTATCTCCAGCGCTGGGAACCATTCTGGGAAATGTAACAGACCTGGGAAGAGAGGGGGAGATGTTTAAAACCTGAACTTCTGTGAAAAGCATTAATTGAAAAAGACAGCACCGCGCACCAGGAACCCATGACTCGCTTGCCTGAAAATATAATGAAGCAAGTTAGTGTGGAAGGCGAGACGGGGGAGAGCTGCCATCTCCGCGCACGCAGCTTCTGCTCGCGCATGCAGCCTCTGCTTGCCCTCTTTTTGCAGGAGATCTGGAGCACAAAGGTTTGCTCTTGGAGCTTCATCCTTTACCTTTGTATTTTGCTGAGTAAAATCTCGCTTGGCCAAGCCAAGGACTGTCTGTTTACATTTGAAAAAGAGACCTGTGAGACTGGATGACTTGGGGAAGCAAGTTCAAAACGGGAGGTCACAGAACACCCAAGGGTCCGTTCATGCTAGTGCCAAGAGAGGGGTAGCATGTAGAGACAGTCGGACATCCTAAAAGGTTGCTCCAATTCTTCGGGGAAGCAAACCTTGAGCCAAGGACCCAAGTCCCGATAGAGCCTGCCGCATCCTCAACTCTAGACTGCTCTCTGCAGCTCGTGTCCGGAGCAGCCGAGGACGGGAGAGCTGGGTGGCCTTCCTGAGAGCTGACAGCCTGGCCCTAGAAGCGTCCACCTGCGCACCAACAGAATCAGCTTCTCCCTGTGTGTGTTATCAGGAAAGGGAGCGCGAAGCATACCAGAGCGGTGATTTGAATTTCCTTTTCTCAATATGTTCCCCACAGGGGAACGCTGCGTGGCGTGCATGCTGATTCAAAGAAAATTGTCTCTGCTCGCTGGGGTTTTAAGGCTAGTCGGGCAGCTCACATTGCACAGGGCTGTGGGGTGCCCTGCAAACTGCCTGGAGGGGGTCACACAACCTGGGTGGGGGCGGGGGGACTGGCCCCACAACCTTTATGAAGAAGCTGTTTGATTCCAGCGGTTTCCCAGACTCCCTGTGACCCACCAGGCCCACAGCCACTAACTGAGCGAGCTGTAAACTGCGACCCTTCACCTTACTTCAACTTAGGTTCCATAACAGGAGAGTGATAAGATGTGGCTTCAAGCACACAAGATTCGCCCCTCAAAAATGAATATTTCGCAGGGTGTTTTGGAGGGTGGGTAGCTTTCTTTTCCCCTTCCTTTTGCTTGTTTGGAGGACAAAGGGGAAGGAGAGGTTGAGGGCATGGAGCCCATCTCAAAAGGAACCGTCCCCTCCCACCCGGAGCTCACCCTTAGCCTGGATGCTCTCAGGGGGCTGAGGAATCAGTGTCCACCTGCAAGATCAGGCCTCACCCCAACTCACCTGCCACCCTGTGGGGACAAAAGAATGTCAGTGGAAGGATTAATGTCTGCGGGGGAGGAAACAAAGAGGCCTCCAGACCTTCAGCCTCAGAGCCAAACGCTGAGCTTTGCGATCAAAAGACAAATAAACAGCCATTCCCACAGGGTCTTTCGAATCTGCTGAGTGGCACACATGTTTCCTTTCTCTAAAGAAGCTTACCTGAAGCTGGCGAAGAAAACCAGACCAGATTTGGGCAGACCACTTAGGAGACACCGCTACTCATAGCTCCTTCAGTGTCCTGCTCACAGCTCTCAGAAATAAGTTGTCCAAGTTGGAAGGAACTCTTTACAACAAACGGACTCACCCCCAGCGCCTCATGTCAGCTTCCCCACCCAGACACAGAGGGATTTAGAATATGAGAAGATTTAAAATGAGAAGCCACAGGGAGGATTGCAGCAAGGCTGAGGGACTGTGAAGGCAAGCAGAGAGAGAAAGAGATTGAGAGAGGAGCCTGCTTGCACCCCCTCCCCTTGCCATGAATATTGGGCTGGGCACAACCCGCGGCAAGAAACTCCAGGGCAGGTAGAGCTCATATTGAACTTGACCAGAGTTCTGTTCCAGGGCATGCCCTCCAGCACGGAGCACTTACTAGTGGTGCCCTGTGGAGGGAGGTAAGCTAAAGGCCTCTGAGAGGACTAGCCACGCGGACACGGCAGAATGCATCCTGGGGAAGCTTGCACTGCTGTTGGTCAGTTCCAGCTGTTGCTGGAAGGTAATGAGGGCTATAATGAGAACATACTGTGGGAGATGGTTGTGGAATGGTTGTGGAATGGGCAGGGTTGTGATTTATAGTTAGGGGACCATGAGAGGCCACATCCAAAGTGACTTTTGAGCAAAGGTTGGGAGAGAGGGAACCTTGTAAAAAGGACTCAGGTAGTGGTTACAGTGAGTACAAATGCCCTGAGGTAGGTGAAGGACTGGCAGAACCAAAACACACTGAGGAAGCCAGTGGAGCTGGGATAGAGAGACAGTAGCTGCTTCTGCAGGTCCTGAGTATAGTCGAAAGCCAGGTGGCATGATGGCAGCCTGCTCTGCTGGGCTAGGGTCTCATCATCCAGGTCTGGGAACCCGCCTACTCCCTGTTTTCCCATTAACCAACCAACAATCATTCTCTGATGTGGTCTTGTTTAATCATTAACAGGTTAGGGGACAATGTCCGACTCCCTGAATCACCTGCATTTAAATGTGGGCAGTACTAAGGCCTAGTCAAGCACCAGACCTTAAGTAACAAGGTGGAAAGTCACAAGAGGTCTGGGAACTGCTGAATTCTCCTTGCTCTGAGATGCTGGGGACCCAAGAGCACACTCTTATATAAACCTCCATCCATGCCTTCATCATCTTGGATGAGATTCTTGGCTGATCTCATAAGCATTTCTTTGGCCAAAACCATCCCCTCATCCCCTGCCTTCTGGTCCCCTCTCCCCAACCTGCCCTCCCTCTTGTCTTTTCAGCATTCATCAACACCAGTACATTCTGCCATGCAGCTCAAGTCTCGAAGCCTAAGCAAGACCGAGAACAGGTAGCACGTTATCTTGGAAGTCTAGGGACCTGGGTTCTGGTCAAGGCTGTGTGGCCAGATCAGCTAGGGTATGGTCAGAGAGAGAGAGAGAGAGAAAAAAGCCCTGTAAGGCTGTAAGCGAGGGTAGGGCAAATCCCTTGTGGTTGTGAAAGCTGTGTTTTCAGTCTGTGCATGTCCATGGGTCCAAGTGTCGAGACAGTTTGGGTGGCAATTGGAAAACAGAGGTGGCATGAAAGTGGCAGAGCGGGGCAAAGCAGAGACCACCTGAAAAGACAGGAACTGTATGAATGTCTAACCGTCCTCCATAGGCATCAGCAGCCTGCAGGCTAGACAGTTACTTCCCCACCACAGAACCTACAGTGACTGACACTCCAAGCTGTGCCAGCACCCACTACATCTCCTCCTGACTGGAAGAGCTTAGGAGTGGCTGTGCATTCTCTTCTGCTTTCAAATCACACTCATATTCCTCTTTCGGTTCACCCCAACCAGAAACGAGGAAAAGACCCCATCTAGAAAAGGGGAGTAGATGCAGTTGCAGCATTTCCATGGAGCTACTCTACTACAGATGCGCAGTGGTGACTTTGAACTGAGGCCTCACATTCCTGATTTGCAGCTTCTAGGATTCTGCCTGAAGGAATCTAGTGTGAGTATCCCTCTTCAGAGAGCAGCTTCTTTTCTGTCTCCCTGCAAACCAATGAGGACAGCACCTTGTGCCAGGCCAACCTGTGTTGCTTGCAGAGGTGCCAAGACAGTCAAGATGCCACTGCTAGACTGGGAGTCACTATTGACTCAAGTGTCTTAGCCCTAATCCTCTGAGAAGCACCATGCTCTAGGGACAAAAGCATGTCCCTTATCCAGGTCAACAGGAACCAGACATTATCATCTGTCTTAAGCCTTAGATCTATCATGATGCTGGCCTGGTCTTAGTCAGGGGTGAGGTGGTGATAACAGGTGGCAAAGGCTCCATATCTAGCAAGCAGTTGAAAAGGGCCAAGGGTCTGCTGTAAGATCTCTAGGCCACACACAGATCAGTCAACAACCTGGGCGCAAACATTTTCAAGAGCTGGTCACCTTCAGATGATTACAGAAACTGAAACACAACCTAAAGACGCTATTTCTGAGCAAATCCATATGAGCATTGGGAATCTATGGAAGGTTTTCTGCAAAACATTCTCTTTTTTTGTGGAGTTTACTCTTGGGGATTCCAGAGAGAGGGAAAAAAATTGACCAAACACAAGAAAAAACAAGACATAAAAGTAAAAAAAAAAAAAAAAAAAAAAGAAAAAGAAAAAAAAAAGAAGATGGAAAGCAACGCAAGTTTGCAGAAAAAGAGCAATGAAAGAAGACTCGCTGATGACTGAAGAACTGGAACGTGAAAGCGATGAGGCTGGGATGCAGAGCCTGATCAGGGGACTCAGTTTTCTCATAACAGAACATGAGCAGCTGGACTTACAGGTCTCCTCTGAAATTCCATGAGCTTACAAGACCATCCATGCAATTGAAATCAGCCCACAGGATCCCATTATACGTAAAACGTGCAGCAAAGAAGGGAAGAAAAATGCCAGAAGGAATGCCTTCATTAAGAGTACTTCTTGAGGGTTGATGCTGTGGTCTAGCAGCTAAAGTCCTCGCCTTGAACGAGTCGGGATCCCATATGGGCACCGATTCTAATCCCAGCAGCTCCACTTCCCATCCAGCTCCCTGCTTGTGGCCTGGGAAAGCAGTCGAGGACAGCCCAAAGCCTAGAGACCCTGCACATGCATGGGAGACCTGGAAGAAGCTCCTGGCTCCTGGCTTTGGATCAGCTCAGCTACAGCCGTTGTGACTGCTTGGGGAGTGAACCAGCAGACAGAAGATCTTCCTTTCTGTATATCTGACTTTGCAATAAAAATAAATAAATCTTTTAAAAAAAGAGTACTTCTTGAAAGGAAGGATTTCCGTTATTGGGAGATGGATTTGATGCAATGCTGTATAGAGCACAGTCCTAGAGTCCTGTTTTCTAGCCGTTTTCCCTGAGATGTGGAACTGGAGCAAAGGGATGTCTCACCAGTAGTGACGTGCTCCAGATCCCAGCCAGGAGTCCCCAAGGAGCAAAGGCAGATCAGCGGAGAGGGATGAGGGCTGGGCTGCCATGACTGTGAGAAGTTGGGCTATTGAGCTTGCAGGAGTTCAGGTGGTTTAAAAGTGAGATTCACAGATGAAATGTAGAAAGTAAACTAGCATACTGGGAAATAAAGCTACTTCCCAATATGCATCTCTACTCCCCCCTAAAAAGGGAAGACTCTCAATGAAGCTGTTGAATATACATTGTCAATAGCATACTAGATTTTCTACCATTGCCTATCTACAATGTCATGATACACTCAAGTAGCAGAATGTTGGACTTGGGACTGTTGCTGAAGGACCATGCTATTTTTAATAACATGGAGAAAAACAGATGGGGGAGGAGGGGTTAGAAGCAGGAATCTGCCTATGAAACCGTATCATAAAGAAAAATCAAATAAATAAAAGCGAGAGATAAACTCAATGTGAGGTTCCTTTAGTGTACAAAATCTCCAAACTTCATGTTTCAGCATGCAGTGCTAACTTCGTTATTGAATCACCATATTCTTTCTAAGTTCTCGTGTTCGCAGTGGTTCTGTGTCAACATGACTCATCTCCCACTACTCTGGCAGGCAATGAGGTTAGACTCATCCTTCCTGGGAGTAGGAATGACCCCAATCAGAGGTAAGTCTGGAATATCAGTGTCTAGGGCAGGAGTTAGAGGCTAGATGCCAAGTATATTAGACTGTGTGGGTCCTAGAGTGTCTGTTGCAGCTCCTCCACTCTGTCATTGTAATGTGAAAGCAGGTGACTGAGGGTGACTATGTTCCAATAAAACTTATTTACCAGAACAGACACAAGCTCAATTTGGGCTTCAGGCTACAGTTTGCTTGAGCACCAATCTAGTGCTTTCCTAGAAATTTGGGCCTGCATATGCTCAAAATATGGGCACACTGAAAGTTTAAAATATGCACTGGATGCAAATGATACATATTCTACCACAGCAAAGAAAAAAGAGAAGCAAGCAAAACAGTGGGGAAGAGAATTAAAGAAAGTTAATGCTTGCTTGAGATAAGAGCCGGGAGCGGTAAAAGACAAGCTAGTTCTTGGAAAGGCGAGGAGGGTAACCTTGGCTGGGCAGGAGGCCACGTCAAGAGCACAGAAGCAGAAATCGGGGGACTCTGACTCCAAAGTCTTCCCTGCCATCACCAGGCCTGTCGTGACATCTCCCTGCCCTCCCGCTTCCTGTTCTGCGAAACACAATGCTGGGACAAAAAGCTCTGCTTTTTTTTTGCCTTTTTTTTTTTTTTTTTTGTCACTCTGCCCAAGCCCAGCCTCACAAAGCCATCAGAATCCAAAGCCACATAGGAACAAAGACGCAGCATGCCGCGGAGGAGCCGCTGTGGGAGTGAGCCGAGGTGGGGATTTCGGCCGCTCCTGCCGCGTCTCTGCCCGAGGACAGATTCCTATCTCGTTGCTGCAGCGCATTATGCTGAAGACATATCTGAGCTTGCGCTTAAATAAACAATTTAATCAGCAGCCCAAAGTTTCCTTTTATCACCCAATCTCCCAGCTAGACTGAATAATTATTTTCCATCTTCTAACCCCTGGACTGTTAAGTATCAGCTGAAGCAAACAGAATGCCAGGCATTGTTGAACGCCATTGCAGCCCTACTCTTTCACTAAAGCAGTTCCCATGGTGGCTGGGTTTTTCAAAGACCTTACAGCTAAACATGGCTCTCAGAATGGTTGTGCTGGAGAGAAGTACTTTATAGTGTAGGAGGGAGGGAAGTTTGTTTTGTTTTTAAAGATTTATTTATTCTTATTTGGAAGATAGATATACAGATAGGAGGAGAGACAGAGAGGAAGATCTTCCCTCTGATGATTCATTGCCCAAGTGACAACAAGGGCCAGAGCTGAGCAGATCCAAAGCCAGGAGTCAGAAGCCGGGAGCCTCTTCTGGGTCTCCCATGTGGGTGCAGGGTCCCAAGGTTTTGGTCCATCCTCCACTGCTTTCCCAGGCCACAAGCAGGGAGCAATGGGAAGTAAAATGGCCGGGATTAGAACCGGCACCCATATGGGATCCCTGTGTGTGCAAGGCAAAGACTAACTAGGCCACTGCGCTGGAGTGGGGGAGGCCTCCCCTTTTTTTTTAGCATGACTGCTGTCAGCCTTCTGGTCATTAACAAAGAAAAACAGGGCCCAGCACGATAACATAGTGTTTAAAGTCCTTGCCTTGAACTTGCCCGGATCCCATGTGGGCAGCAGTTCTAGTCCCGGCAGCCCTGCTTCCCATCCAGCTCCCTGCTTGTGGCCTGGGAAGGCGGTCGAGGACGGCCCAGGGCCTTGGGATCCTCCACCCGTGTGGGAGACCTGGAAGAGGCTCTGGGCTCCTGGCTTGGGATTGGCACAGCACCAGCCATTGCGGTCACTTGGGGAGTAAACCATCGGACGGAAGATCTTCCTTCCTGTCTCTTCTCCTCTCTGTATGTCTGACTTTGCAATAGAAATAAATAAATCTTTAAAAAAAAAAAAGAAAGAAAAACACATAGGGCTCTGATTGCCACCCATGCCATGCCCCGTTCAGACACAGAAGGTGTGTGGGGTCTTCACAAAAACTTCACGGAAAGGCATATGATGAAAAACCAATACATGGATTTCAGCATGTGTTCACATCACAATAAATTTCTCTCTGAAGTACAGTTTTTTTCCCCTTAAGAATCCCCTTACTTCTAGGCATTACCAAGAGTCATCATTTGGACTGTTTTAGCCTTACTTCTTCACTTGCCAAGGAGACTAGAAATGGTCACCTTATGTGACTGTGCAGGAGAATCAATCAGGTAGTGAGGAAGTGTGTCTGACCCAGCCAACAGCACCAAATGGGTACTCTCTATACAGAAGTTGCTTTGATAATATCAAGGACAGAAACAGCCCACTTTTTATATAGGTGAGGTTGTGACAATTGGGTCTCTCCTTTTTAAAAGGTCTATTTTTTTTTTTATTAGAAAGTCAGATCTACAGAAAAGAGGAGAGGCAGAAAGGAAGGTCTTCTGTCTGCACATTCACTCCCCAAGTGGATGCAATGGCCAGAACTGAATCGATCTGAAGCCAGGAGCCAGGAGCTTTTTCTGGGTCTCCTGTGCAGGTGCATGGTTTCAAAGCTTTGGACCATTGTCAACTGCTTTCCCAGGCCATAAGCAGGGAGCTGGATGGGAAGAGGGGCCGCCGGGACATGAACTGGCACCCATATGGGATCCTGGCATGTGCAAGGCAAGAACTTTAGCTGCTAGACTACCATTCCAAGCCCAGTAATAGGGTCTTTAAGAGGCAGAAAGACAAAGAGAAAGAGAGAGAGGGAGAGACAGAGAGAGACAGAGATTTTTCCTGCTGTGTATTCATCTTCTCATGGTATCTGCCTCCTACAACAGTGCCTCTCTGCCCATAGGCTTGTGGCTGGTGTGGATAGTATTGCCATTTGAGAGCAGGCATTGTGGACCTTACCCCTTGGCTGCCATCCCACCTCTAAAATCAGTGTGGAATTACGGAAGTACATAGGAGTCAGGACAACTCAGGACTGTAGTTGTCTGGGTAATCTGACATGCCAGCCATTGAGTCACAGGTTTCTCTTGGCAAGGTATACGGTGGAAACACCCTTCCTGTCACTGTGGCCCTTCCCAAATCCACTCCCTCTCCTGGCTCCCCTGAATGCCCATGTCCTCCATACAAAGCTTGCCCAGCTGGCTGCAGAGAAAGGAGGGATCAGTCTCATCACCAAGGCATCTTCTGTCCAGGCTCTCTGTAGGCACACACTGAATCATGGGAAGTCCTATGCCACCTTCTAGCTGTTCTGTGTGACCTCAGCCTTGGCCCGTGCTCCTCGCATGGCCAGCATACCTGATCCAAATACCCAGACCTGCTCCTGACTACACCTTGCTTAAGAGCCAAGGCAAGCAGAACAAAATTCAAGCACTTCAGGAAGTTTTAGAAATCCTGTCCCAAGATGGCTCCAGCTTCCTTTGGAAACCTCCCCTTCAGACTTTTGACCTCATTGTTGCTCTCCCTCATCTTCTTGTCCAACTTCTGTTCAACTTTAATGCCACCTTGTATCTGACACTCATACTACAAGAAGGTACCAGTGACTTCCTGTGCTGTATTCCTGTAGTAATTTGTATCTATTCTAGTACTCTTGAACCACACTACAAATACTTGCTGATGGTTTCCTTGGCCATAACATCAAGAAGGGCATGGTCTATGACTTATTTCTTCTTGGTATCAGCAATATCCAACAGACAACCTGACGTACGATAGTAAATGTATAGTAAATGTTGCTAATGGTGCAGAGTGAGTTGAGATAAAGAATTCTCTGGATCAATGGAGAAGGTGTAGCTAAAGTAGGCAAGACACGGGAACTCCTGAGACAACGTCAAGGGAATACACTAATATTTCTTTATTAATGGTTTTTAATTTTTCTTGCAATTGCCTTTGGAGAATTATCCAACCTTTCCTTCCACCCCCTCCCCCTTTTCCTACCAAATCAATAGCAATCTCTAGTCTCAGAGCTGTCAGTCATCTGATATCTATGGTTTTAAACTATAATTATAAACCATCCCTTGCCTGCCTGTTTTGTTGTTCAGTATTCACAAAGCCCATGAGATTCTTTTATTTTTTTTAGCACTTGTCTTGCCATCCCCTGCACCCTCCTTCAGATACGAAAACCTTATCAATAGTTTGCACATGCAAAGTTAAGAAATGTTCTGTTTACAAATGAAAATTTGGGAGGGGGGGTGGTGAATAAAAATCTCCTGCATAATTGATTTAGTCAGTGTTTCCTTACTGTAACAAAATGCCTGAAGCAGAGCAACAGTATAAAGTAAAGGGGTTTATTTTGGCTCATGGTTCTGGATGTACAAAGTCCAGGTTCTCATCTGGTAATGACCTTCTCTCTGGCAGAGTCCTGAGGTGGTATCGAGCAGCACAGGCTAAGAGAAAGGAGCATGCATGTCTACTGAAGATGTATGTTCTTTCCCTTTTCTGATAAAACCACAGAGTTCAATCATGGGAGTACCAGCATAATTTAGTCAATTACTTTCCAAGTCACCATACTTGAGTTAGTATCATCAACATAAAACTAGGGATGTTCAGAGGGGAGATCACATAAATTTGGAAAGAATGATCATTCAAACCATAGCAATAACCCCTTTTGCATTTCTTTACTGTGAAACCCATGGTGACGTTCACACTCACTGATGGAGGATACAAGGTCTTCTTTCTCTCTTTTAAGGTTGGGGTGTTACTTGTTAATTCCAAACCCAGTGAGGGACTTTCAAACTGCTTTATGATACATTTCCTACAGTTGGAAACCACAGGTATCTTCATGCCCACCAAGGAAAGCTAAAGAGATTTGTGGGTCAAGGTTTGCCTCCTCAATCCTAGAACCATTCTAATGAATGGGGGATGAGCTACTATGTGCTTTTGGGACAAGTAAGTAAAGATTACTACCTTGAAGTTACCCTAGGTTCAAAGAGTATATTGGGACAAGAGGAAATGAGAGTATGGTCAATATGTGGAGCTTATCCAAGTCCTGATAAGCTAGTGTGTAGGGCTCTCAGATAAAGAAGCTAAAGGTGCTCTGCCAGATGTCTGGAGGAGGAGCTGTCCTGAGCCACCACCCTTTATGGAGACATATCAGCCAGAGGTCAAGCGAGCAGTAGGAGTGATATCTCTAGCCAAGAGAGCCTGTGAAAGTGACAGGAGAACAGCGCAGAAAGGCACAGTTGGCTTTGCTTGTCTTTCATGCTCATTTCAGGATCCTGGCTGGGATCCATATTTGATCATTGAAAAATGAGGCCCAGAAAGAGCCGTGATTGCCTGATCAGAACTATCTGCTTCCTAGCTTTTCTTCTTTGAACTTCAACAACGGGCACAGCAAAAATGGCAGCTAACATGTAGAGGAGGAGTTGAGCAAGGAAGGAGAAGCTCTACCTCACCGTCACTAATTTGCCTATCATGCTCTTCAGTCTAACAGACACCTGAGCAGGCAGGGAAGATTTAATGCCAAGCCAAGCTTGGAGTTTGGACATTTTACATTTTAAGTGGGCCATTCTAATTACTCAATTGTGAGTGGAAGTAACCATAGCAACCTATTCTAACCACGTGGAGAAGTGAGTCCCGCTTACTTTGAATTCAGGTTTTGAGGAAGATTACCGTCCCTGAAAAAGGTCAAGTAGTCAAGTTCTTCTTTGTTCACCTCAGAGGCTACACTCGTCTTGCATGCTGGTTATACAAGCATGTCCTCATGTATGTGCATTCACCTCACACATACATTCCACCACTCCGACTTAGCACACTGGCTGTTGCAACCAGCCAAGAGGCCAAAGGGTCCCTTTCCCTTTTAGTCTCCTTTGCACACAATTTCCTTCCCCTTTATACTTCTTTCTCTTTTATCTTCCCTCCCTACTTGCCAGCGTTCAGCCCATTGCACTTTGACATTTTTTTGTCTCTGAGTTTTCTTCTCCAAATACTAAAGTCTTGGTCCTCACTTCAGAAGGAAATCGGGTGGTGAAAGAAAGGAGAAGCTCACATGGCAGGTGAAAATCCCAACAAGATGTTGGTGTCATGACGAAAAGTATGGAAACGTATGTTAGCATGGGTTAAAGTTTTGATGTATCAAATGAAGTGAGTCAGCAACTCCAGTGATCAGCATCCAATCTTGTTTATCTTAAGCTTTAACTCCAACAATAAAGATACAGGATTATATCTAGTCAGTAAATAGTGACCAAAACTGGAAGGAAGTCTTTCTAGAAGATTAAATCAGGACTCAAGATCTCAAATGGATTGGAGGAATGTTTGAAAGGAACAAGGTGAAATCCATAAAGATACGTATAAATATCTGCATGGGGCTCAATTAGTGAGTGACGTAGGCAGTGGCATCAGCTCCCTTTACAAAGCCCTTGGAAGTATTCTTGATTCCATGGGTCAATAGCAAAACATGGCTGCTGACATAAATGCTCAAAAACCAGACTTGATCGGATTATCAGAGCAGACCAAAGAAAGAAAAAAAAATCGGCAAACTGGAGCATGCCAGAGTCTGATTTCATGTGCATGAGAGATCTGGAAATGCCAGGATACAAGAAAGAAGAAATGGGACATTTGGAGAAAAGAAGCAGGAATTTATGAGAGTAGCTTTTAAGAATATTTTAAGAGTAGCTTTGAGTTGACTATAGTACCATATTGTGCAAGAGGAGTTAGTTTTGGAACGCAAAACTACAGCAGAAATTGCAAATGTAACCTGTGGCTCAAGATACTAAAGAACTCTTTCAATCTAAACCTGACAACCATGTAGCAAGCTAATTTCTGAGAGGGGAGGATTCTAGGTCACCTAAAGAAGTCTGAAAGGAATCTCAAGAGCAATCTAAAAATGTTGTGTGCAGCATTCCTTTTGTGATTGCACCTTGGCTTATGTGAAGAAAGCCTGGATGAATTTGGGAAGCAGGTGAATTGGAAAGTGAGGTTTTAGCATGTGCAGATGCTGGCTCTATCTGAAGCCAAGTACATAGTGTGTCCTGATGAAAGGCCTTGGGAGGCCTGGTAGAAGGGACTTGGCGCAGAATCAAGACTAGTTTCGTGCCGTTGTGTTTGCATGAGTGATTTAGAACATGGTATTCAAAGGACACTAATAACATTTCCAATAAGAACAAACAGAATTCATCAAGCACTACTAATAAGCAGACCCCAAAGGTTCCCATCTTATGGAATTAAAAGCTAAATAACTGAAATCCTGTAGGACTAGAGGCAGGTGATCTGGGAGTTAGACGGAGCTGAGAGACTACATCAGAGTCAGATGCCTTCAGATGGGTTTGTTATGTCAAACTTCAGAATCTTTAGTTTAAAATGTGCGCTCTCCAAAAAGGAGACTGAATGAGGAATGAAGAGTCTTAGGCACTGCCCCACAGTTAGTAAGTGAGGATCTGAATTGTAATAAGAGGTTCAAAGATGCTGTTATATTGAAAAATCACTGTTGTACATTAGAGTTATAAACTTGGTTTGGTGTTTCTATTATGCTGTCAGTAGCTCTATATTGTAATTCAAATATGGGAGCCATAACCTGAGAAGTATTTATGAAGACAATAGAAGAGTAATTTTTACAATAAAGACTTTCCCATCTGCAAAATAGGTTTCTGATGTCACAGAAAGATCAACATTTGCTACTCAAGTGACTCTGTGCAGTATGAGGAAGTTGGGTTTATCCTGAGATAAACAGAACTTGCCTCTCAGAATCTGATGATGCTAAGGAGTTTAGGGAAGCAAGCTTGATCCTTGGAAACAAACATCACGGCAGGACTAAACTGATGATCTGAAATCCACCAATTCAATGCTAGAAGTCAGGACAATTATGGTGATGGTAGTATCTTAGTTTGGAACTGCTGTAACAGCAAATTGAGATTGAGTAATGTGTAAAGACAAGAGCTATTTCTTATAGTTGTGGAATGTGGGAAGTGCAAGATCAAGAGGCTGTATCTAATGAGGGCTTTCTTGCTGCATCATAACATGGCAGAAGGCATTCCAGGGGAGGAAACGGCGCTTGAGAGAGAAGAAGTGGAACAAACTAATTTCTTTCTCCAGAAAGCCCTTGTAAACTGAAAAATCTGTACCCACGGAGGCTGCCCCCACTGCCACCATTTCTAACCTACTAACTTAACAGCCTACATCTACACCTCCCCAGTCCCATATCTATGCTTGTTCAAGGCCCTCTTCTTCCTCACAGCTCCATCAGTCACTCTGTCATTGAGTCTGTTAAAGTCTTTCTTCTCAACCCATACACACGATAAATATCCCTCCTGTCCAGAAGACCAAGCCCAGTGAAAATACAGTACACACAGAAGAGCACACCCCCCCTCTCTTACCTCCTCCAATCACTGTTGGCAGTTCTCTTCCCAGACACAAGCCTTCAGAGAGGGGCTATATGCTGGCTGTCTCTATTTCTTCAGTTCCATGTGGTCCTCAGCACCAGTCTTTAGCCCCTACTCCCATTCCACTAAGATCCTGCTAAGACTACAAACATTCTCCTTCCAAATCCGACAAGAAACTGTTTAGTCTTTTTCTGCTACTTACAGCACTGTTGCCTTTTTGTTACTTCTAGAATCTTTTGATACTCTCAACCTCTGTGTCCTGATTCTCCTCTCACCTCACTGACTATCCCTTTACTGACCCCATTGAAGAATCAAGTATCTTGTCTATCCCAAAGTTTCCATAATGTTCTCTGTTGACTGAGCTATGTGACTCCACTGTACTCCATTAACTCTTTGAATCTTGCTAAATTATGTCGAAATGATCTGTTTGTGTGTTTCCCCTCTAAAACAAAAAGGTCCTACAGGGAAGTAGTTATGTTAACTCATCTTTAAATCCCCAAGAGTTATCACAGATGTATAATGCCCACAAGCATGTCATAAAATGTGTTCAACTGCCTGGGAACAAATGCCAAGGATAAATGGGACTGATTTCCACTCTAACCGTTTATGGAGGATTTTCTTTCTGAGCACACACATTCTCATTTTCTCTCTTCTCCTCAAAGACTCCTGAGCTACAGGAGTGACCAGAGTTCCCAACTGACCACAGGTGAAGAAAGCTGGAGTTAGAGTTCTACAGATTTCCAAACCCTATTTGTCAAGGTCTTTCTTTGTCCATGTTTTGACCCTTTAGCACCCCATGCTGTTGATCTCTTCTATTGCCTGGCCTTAGCACTTTGGGTGAGTACCCCAGGGTCACTGCAGAGAATGTGGCTCTTGATTGCACAGCCAGCTCAACTTCTAGGCAGTTGTTGTTGTTGTTTGCTACCATAAGACACTTTGGGAATTTTGAGTTCATCATTTGTTTTTCTTTTATGTTTTAACAATAGTATTTTTTCATGCAAAAACATTTCTTTTAGGCATTTGCAGAATCTCTGAGAAGAAACAAAACAAAGCAAAAACACTGGTATTTAGCAATCTTACGAGCCTATGCTACAAAATATTGTCAGGACCTCACCTGTCTACATCATATCAGAATTTAGAACGGAGCCTCTTCTTTTCCTGGGTTGTCCCTATTTCCACGTATGACCCCGGCTTTGATGACTGATTCTGATCTATCAGACTTTTACGGAAGAGTAGAAGCCCTTGATGTTCTTGAACTGTGTTTCCTTTCTTCCTTTTTGTCCTGACAGTTTGTCCTGGCTCCCGTACCATTGGTTCTGACCCAAGTTTACTGCTCCAGTCTTTTGTGAAAGACCCATATATCAACTATTACAGGTCACACTTCTCTCATATGTCTACAAGAATGTTCTCGTGATTCTCCTCATCAATTTTCAATTTCACCTCTGTAAGAAACTCCAGATGACTACAGACTTGTGCCTTCCTTCAAATAGCCATCTCTACTTAGACAGCTGAAATCATCAGAGTCAGGCCATGTCGAAATTCTCAGCCCACTGGATAGATACCCGAGATAAAATACCACGGATTCATAGCAGGCTCAGAACAGGATGAGAAGTCCTGAACGGGATTGAGATCTCACCCCTAACTCATAGTGAACCCCTGACCAAGCCAGTCCATTTAAAAAAAATTTAGATAACTTCAGAAGTTCTTTCAAGATCTACTAATTTTGGTTAAGGATTGAGGATGTTTTTTCAGGGCCAAGAGAACACAGATCGCTGCTGTCACTTTATTCTCCACAGTCCCCTGCAGACTACCTGGCAAGTCACTTAATTGTCCACAAAAGACCTCCCAAGTCCCAGAGACACCACTCCTCAAACTCTTATGACCAGGCCTCCCCCTGCCTCAGCTTTAGTCAGACATCAAACAGGATGCTAGAGGGCAGCCAATGGAGTGGTCAGGTGTATCTCAGAAGCTTTTCAGATCTCAACTAGAATAGATAACACTCTACACACTTGCTTTGGGGCTCCTTGATGTGTGACTCTGTGTGACTGTTGTCACTTTTCACCCAGCCCCTTGGCACATGTCTAGAGACACGATCATCCAGTGATTCTTATGATTCTTCTCTTCCTGTGTCTCAACCTCAGGGGACAGACCCAGGACTTTTGGCCGCACCCCACGTCAGAGCTTAGTTACGCATTCATTGTCTAGAACCGAAGTTGGCCACTTTTTTTTCCATCAAGTAATAGATAATAGTTAGCTTTTCAGACCACACAACCACTGTCATAACTACTCAATTCTGCCAATGTGGCACAAAAATCATATACCACATGCATAAATAAACATGATCGAATTTCAATGAAGTCTTACAAAAGCATTTAAAAAGCCCAATTTTGCCCATGGAAATAGTTTGTCTTTCTCCAACTTATCTCTGTGTGCCACCAGCTAGAGCTGGTTATATGGCCTATCAGTAGGGGCACCTGATTTGTAGAACTGAGTTGGATCCCTTTGTCGGTGTCCCTTTTGTTAGCATGAATTTTTTGGTAAAGATTTATTTCTTTTGATTTGAAAAGCATTACATATATAGAGAGAGACAGAGAGACAGAGAAGGGTCTTCCATGCACTGGTTTACTCACCAAATGGCCACAATGGCCAGAGCTGACCCAGTTCAAAGCTAATAGCCCAGAACTTCTTCCAGGTCTTCCATATGGGTTCAGGGTCCCAAAGCTTTGGGCTGTCCTCTACTGCTTTGCCCAGCCATAAACAGAAAGCTGAAAGGGAAGTAGAACATCTGAGACTTGAATAGGCACCCATATGGAATGCTGGTGCTGGCAGGTAGAAGATCAGCTTGCTATGCCACCATGCCAGCCCCTGTTAGTACAATGTTGTATGACCATCTCATTAACAGTGCCACCTATTGTAAGTTTATGACACAATCTGCCTGAAGACATTTAAGATCCATGAGTATCATGGCCCTATGCACGATGGATATTTTATTTTGTGTTTTTATCAATAGCCACATAGCTACTTTTTAAAAGATTTATCTATTTGAAAGACAAAGTGAAAGAGAGAGAGATGTCTTTCATCCACTGATTCTCTCCCCAAATGTCCACAATTGCCAGAGCTGGGCTGATCCAAACCAGGGGCCAGAAGCTTCTTTCAGGTCTTCCATGTGGATACAGCAGCCCAAGAACTCGGGTTATCCTCTGCCGCTTTCCCATTAGCAGTGAATTGGATCAGAAATGGAGCAGACAGCACTTGAATTGGAGCCATATGGATTGCTGATGCCACAAGCAGCTGCTTTACTAGCTATGCCACAGCACTGGCCCCCACACTGCTATTCTTGATCAACATTTGCCAACAGCCTTCTCCCCAAAGGCAAACTTTTAGGAGACAAGGTCGTTGAAGTGCTGTCCAATCTGGGTATATTGTTGTTAGGCTGACTTTCATCAATGTCATAAGTGACTTCAATTCCAGATGGTCACCATATGTCTTTTTATGTATACTAATAGACTATGTTTGGAAGGAAGCTTCTATGCCCCTTGTCTACTCTTTGTTTTCATCTTTGAGCCTTGGAGCATGCTGGGCCCCAGAGTTTTATAGCTTTTGCAACATATTCTGATATCAGTTCAGAGCATGAAGAAGAGGGATAGGGTAATTTTGTGCTAAGAACACAAAATCTGAAGCCAGAGGAACCTAAGGCCAGGTTCCAGCTTAGCTTCCAGTTCACCACTAATAAATGCTAATGGCTCTGTCAAAAGACCATTGAGGTGATGATGTGGCAAACAGGATGTGAAAGTACTTTGTGAAGGACCTTGGGTGGTTGTTGATATTACTTCCTCACTTCATGACTAGCCTCAGCGCTCACTGGTCTCAATTGTTTGGGGATGATTCCTAACTGTCACCGTTAGAACTCTCTAAAAGGGACAGAGGCTGATCTCTGTCACATGGCCACCAGACACAAGTTCAAATTTCCCCTCAAATAAGGCCTTCCATCTGTAACACTTGGAAATACTCATTCGTAAATATCTCCCCAAATGCTGTGTTACTTATTCTCACTAGAGCTCTTTAAAGATAGCAGGAAAAGTATTATCCCATCCATTTTTCAAGTAAGAAAACCGAGGGAAAGAACCATTGAGAGGGAACCCAGAAGTCATGCAGCTGTTTACCAAGAAATGAAAAACCTGCCTTTTTGCACTTGGATTTGACAAGCCCTGCGTACAACAAGATCTTGCTAGGATTTCTCCTGGTTCTGGTTCTCACTAAAAAGTATTTGAAATGTGACCCACATTACCCATTTGGCCCTTTCTGTGCCATTGTTCCTCTGCTTCTTGTCAATGTTTTGCCTGGAAACTATTGTTACATTAGATGAGACTGATAAAGGTTTATGGGAACAGAGAGAAGCAATTGCTGTCATCACTAAAATAAATGCCAAACCCCTCCCCCCGCCCCCAGATCTATCTAATTGGGAACTTACCTTGTCTTTTGAAGAAAGAAAAAAGTGGACAGCAAGACCGTCTGATATCAGTTCTGTGTTTGCTTTTGTCTGAGTTCTGAAAATGTCTACCAGGTCACTGCAGATGCCTTAACTGTATGCCTCCACTTCTCCCAGGCTTCGGGAAGAGTAAGTGCTTTTCTGATTCCAAACCTGAAGTTTCCTGAGTCTCATTTAGAAAAAATAATATACTCTGCCTGTTGACTGAACCAAATGTGATGCTAAAGAGGCAACAGCTTCCCCTAAGGACCCAGGTCAGCACATCACACAACTGTTGCGCTTTATTAACTAATCCAGGTCAAGAGTGGGCTGGTCTGTGTCTTGTTTTAATATTTCATAGCTGAGTCTCTTTACTAACATTATCACACCACAGGAGGACATAGACTTTAGAAACCAATCTATTGTTCATAAATACTGTCGCTGATATTATATGATTTTAGTAGTAGCATTTAGTCAGATTTTTAAGTAGGCAATAAGCTCGCAGAAGCTATTGCAAAAAAAAGTGAATAAGGAGACTCCTTTTCCTTCGTTCCCTACTCAGCCCTCAGCCTGCGTAGCCACAGTTGCTCCTGTATTCAATCATATCTAACATGGCGTCAGTTTTAAGATGTATCATTACGTTATGTGCCACTAAGAAAGGAAGTAATATGGGTCATTTTAATTCTGAAATGCCATACGAGGAAATACATTCTTATTTCATACATGTTAAAATGTGAGGAATGCACACCATAGAACATTCCTTTATTTCTCTATGGATGTACAAGCAAGTGTGACTATAGCCATCAATTCTACATCCTAACGATAGCAAAGAATACATAATGGCCTGCTTTCATTGCTCTTTTCTCTTTAAAGTGTATCTTGGAGCTCGTACTAAATTAGTAGATGGAGATCCGCCTCATTGACTTCTAAGGCAATCAGAAGGATATGAATATAATTTATTTAGCCAATCTCCTATTGTTGGACATTTGAGTTGTGCCTGATCTTGTGCTATTTCAAATAATGCTGCAATGAATAACCTTTTATGCACATTATTTCATAAAAGGGCAAGTATTTCTATAGGATAAGATCCTAAAATTGAGTAGCTGGGCAAAGTGGAATAGGCAATTATAATTGAGGGGAATATTGACAAATTTCCTGCCACAGGGGATTATACCAAATTCCCCTTCCAACAATGAAGAAATGAATGTGCCCATTCTCCTTCATTTTGTTAAGAGAGTGAGTAAAACTTGCTGTTGTTACTCTTGTTTTAGTACTAACCTTATTGCAGTGATACATACGTGTAGTTTTCATACTTCTCATGAGTATAGCTGCACATCTTTTCATTGCTTATAATCATTGATATGTCCTTCTCTGCAAAGCATCTGTTTACATCTTTTGCCTGTTTTGACATTACATTATTGTTCTTATTGTTTTTTTTTTTTTTTTTCAGGGAGATTTGAACTTTGTAGTATGGGTGGCAACTTTCCTTCTAGGATGTCATTTGCTTGTTGTTTTGTAGCCCTTTTACTTTGGTTATGGTGTTTTTATCAGTGCAAAGATTTCAGTTTGATTTTTATGTAATTAAGTCTATTAATTATTTATTTTACGGGTTCTGGATTTTTCAAGCTGCACTTAGTAAAGCTTTTGCTTACATCAAAATCACACAAGAATTACCCTATTATTTCTCTAATGATTTTCAAAATCTTAATCTTTTTGCATTTAAACCTTGAGCCAATTTTAAAAATATTTCCTACAAGATTGTATGAAGGGCTCGGTGGCGTGGCCTAGTGGCTGAAGTCCTCGCCTTGAACGCCCCGGGATTCCATATGGGCGCCGGTTCTAATCCCGGCAGCTCCACTTCCCATCCAGCTCCCTGCTTGTGGCCTGGGAAAGCAGTCGAGGACGGCCCGATGCATTGGGACCCTGCACCCGCATGGGAGACTCAGAAGAGGTTCCTGGTTCCCGGCTTCGGATCGGCGTGCACTGGCCCGTTGCGGCTCACTTGGGGAGTGAATCATCGGATGGAGGATCTTGCTCTCTGTCTCTCCTCCTCTCTGTATATCTGACTTTGTAATAAAATAAATAAATCTTTAAAAAAAAAAAAAGAAGGTGATAAGCCCTAGTTCTAAAAAAAAAAAAAGATTGTATGAAGACTAGATTCATTGCTATTTTATCCAATGACTAGTCCGTTGTGCCAACACCATCTGTTAATCAACTCCCTTTTTCCATACTGATTTGAGATACCTCCTTTGTAGCTTAAATTCCTATTTGAAGGCTCTTGAACAGGTTCTTGGAAAATGAAATTAAGCAATAAGTTAGTTTTTGTGGAAAACATTTTGAAATTCATGAGGTTTTGTAGGCTGTATACACACTCCTGTGAGCTTTGTGAAACTCTCTCGTAGGCATGGCTTTCAAATATTTTTGGCCTTAAAATAGATTTATATTCTAATAACACTTTCCATGAATATTTTGAAATGCCTTGATATTTATTTGACTGCATCTTTAGCTTTTCTTATCAATTCCATTGGTTTGGAGTTCTCTTATTTAAACACCTATATGTTAAAACCCCAGCCCCCAATGTGATGGATGTTAGGCAGTGCAGCCTTTGGGAGGTTGATTGGGTTTAGATGAGGCTAAAAATGTACAAGGGTGGAGACTCTGCAATGGGATTAGTAGCTTTGTAAAAAAAAAATTAGGAAGAAGGATCAGAGCTTTCTTGGAACACTAAGATGTCATACTAGGAAACAATGAGATGACAAGTGTCTCTAAGCCAATCAGCAAGCACCTTGATCTTGGACTTCCCAGACTCAAAAACAAGGGAGCTCAATTTCTGTTGTTTAAGCCATCCAGCAACCTGAGTTGATTAAGACAGCTACCTATATTTTTATTTTTATTTTGTATGTTTCAGCAAAATTTTGTGGACATTGGAATTTGAACTTCATATTTAAAGTATAGAATATGAGATACAAAATTTGAGCTTTTCTCATATCACATCATTTTTCATTTGATGAACTTTTCTTTTTTAATATTTATTTATTTTATTTGAAAGGCAGATTTTATAAAGAGAGAAGGTCTTTCATATACTGATTCACTCCCCAAAGGGTTATAACAGGTAGAGCTGTGCTGGTCTGAAGCCTGGAACTTCTTCCAGCCCTCCCACTTGGATGCAGGGTCCCATGGACCTGGCATAAGCAGAGAGCTGGGTGGGAACTGGAGCAGTTGGGACATGAACTGGCACCCAAATGAGATGCTGGCACCCCAAGGTGGAGGATTAGCTGTTGCACTACTGCATTAGCCCCTACTTGATGTTGTTGTCAATCATTAATGATACATATATCTTTTCTTGGCCTATGAACCATTCAAAAATAGGGGACAGAATGTGCTCATTCCATAGATCATTATTATCCACTGACCCCAGGCCTAGCACACAGCAAATAAAATGTTTGTTATGTAACTTTAAATGTCTTAAGAAAATTTTAGTAATTTTACGATATAAAGATATTACACTTTAAATTAAAGTTAGTTATCATTTGTGATATTTAGTTTAAAATCACTCTTAAGGACTGGCCATTTGTGAAGTTCACATTTGGCAACTCATCTTGGACAAAGCCCTGTTCCACAAACTATATTAAAAAAAAAAAAAAGTACAAAAATCACTCCACCTGATGAAGGCCTCCAGGGTGAACTTGGTGACACAACATGGCTGCTATTCTGCAGAAGAGTAGTATTGGTAATTACACATAGGAACGGCCAATGTCTCTTAGAAACAAAGACTCAGATACTCCAGATTCTCCATAGACTTCCTTCTATAGACCAAGTCCTGACTTACTCTACCCAGGTTGTCTTCCACCTCTTAGAATCTCCATTCTGACCTTCAATGCTTCCCTCTTACTCTCATTTTTTTTTTTGGATATTTGATGCTTATTTTACTTGTAAGAAACAGTAACTTAACCATCTTCATATCCTAAATGTATTTCAATTCCACTCTCTTCTCACTGTTTTCACTAGCAGCATCATGGTCCACATCACCAATATGTTTCTTCTGGATATCATCTGTCTGGTCATCCTGTCTCTAGTCTTGCCCTCTTTAATCTAGTCTCCTTATGACAGGTAGCCATACTTTCCTTTTTATTACTATATTTCTTTATTATTTATTAATATAGATAGAGCAGATTTCATGATTTCATTGATATAATTCCAAAACTAAAATATTTCTTCCCTTTCTCCTCCACCCTTTCTTCCTTTTTTTCAATTTTATGCAATAACATATTTTCAACTTCCTTTGCACTCACAGGTTAAGCGCTCCTCTAACCAAAAAGTTTTACAAGTAAAAAGTAGATAGATCACTGTTCCAGGCTTATAACAATGGTAATGGACAACAATCAAATCACAAGATGTCAGCTTAACATGATATTTATTCTTTTGAGTTGGCTTATTTCACTAAGCACAATGGTCTTCAGTCACATCCCTTTTGCTGCAAAAGGCAGCATTTTTATTCTTTTCTTTGGCTGAGTAGTGTTTCTTCTTCTATATGTATCACATTTGCTTTATCAAATCATCAGTTGATGGAAATTTGGGTTGATTCCATAACTCAATTCAATTAGTGATAGATACAGATATTTCCAAAGTACAAATGTATGCTACTGTATTAGTTTAAAACTTTTCAATGGCTACCCATTATTGAGGATTGTGACCAACACCGTTAACATGGTAGAAACTCATGCATGATGTGGGTTCTGATTATCTCTACCATAATCTTACAGTATGCTTCCCATTTCTTCCTTCTGCTTTAGCCCCACTGTGATTCTTTTAGCGTCACAAACACATTTTACACAAGCTATTGGCTCTTCCTGGAATATACTTCCTTCATTTTTTTAACTTAGCCAACTTTCAGGTCTCAGCTCAGTACAATGTTTCCCTCATTTCATCTGATGCTACATCCCTCCCTTCAAGATGTTTATCTCAGTGCATAATTACATATTCATCTGTATTGTAACTTGATTAATATCTGCCACAAGTACTAACAGTACCCTGTCTTTTATGTTTACCACTTTCACATCAGTATGATCATCTATCCTGAAACATTAAGATGCCATAACATACTGTCTCTATTAAATTTGTATTTATGTCTAAATACCTTTACTTGCCCTACAGAAGCCCTTTGTTCATCACTAGCTTTGATACTCTGTACTACATGCACATACCTCAGATTTGTGCCAAGGACTGAAATAGAAGAAAGAAAGAAGGCTTAGAGCTGTTCTTTGAAAATATTGCTTACAGCCTCTATCTGCATGTGACCAATCTGAATGCAGATAACTTGGCTGAATAGATTTTATTTCCATTGAATTCATGGATCAGAACATGGGTCTTCCAACTGTCTAAATAACAATGATCTGTGAAGACAACATTTGAACAACTATGAAAGCAGATCCACACTGGCAAGAATTTAGGTTCCTGTGAGTGAGCCGTTCTGGACAGTTGCAGCAGCAACTGACATATATAAGGAGATTCCAAAAGGTTTATGGAAGTAGCACATGTATTTTAGTTCCATTTCTCACAAACTTTTGGAAGACCCTTTGTTAAGTACAGCCTCACTCACCATCTCAAGTCAGAAACCACCAAACTGAGCCAGCCATGAATCCCCAGCCCACAGAAACTGCAAAATATAATAGAACAATTATTGTTCTTATAAGTCAATAAGCTTTGGAGTGGTTTGCTCTACAACAGGCCATAGAGTCAAAACCAGGAGCTTAGTGTCTGGGTTGTGTCTTTGCTGTTCTAAACATAGGACCTTTCTTCTCCTTTTGTATATGCTTTCTCTGCTCCTTTTTGTAAACATTCTACTTTGGAAGTAACCCATGTCCTTTCATCTGGGCTTCTTCTATACATGCTTCAATGCTGGTCTATGTATGTGCCGTACAGCACAGTGGTTAACAGAATCTGTTTTTGGAGACAGTGCCTTCATTCAAATTCTTAACTCTATTGTTTACTACTTGTATGACCTTGGGCAAGTCACCTAACCTCCTTATACCTAAGTTTCCTCATTTCTAGAATGGAAATCAGTAGCTGCTTCATGGAGCTGATTCCAGTGCCCATCACAAAACTGGAGAGAAAGAAAGTGCTCCAAACACTACGGCTGTTGCTTCTTGCGTTACTTTTGCTATACCAGTCTCACAGCAAGCATTGTGTACTTCCATATCACATTCACTTTCCTGACCGCACACAGCATTTTGAGGACAATTATTTTTGTCTCTTCAGTTATATAGCATGACCTGATACATGGTAGGAGAGAAAACACAGGCATGTCAGAGTAGGATGGCTTCTGATGGGGTGTAGGCAATTTGAAGCTTAGACATTTGAGTTACAAGGGACTAGAACAAAGATATTATTTGTAGTCCAAGAGACAGGCCAAAGAAAACACAGGGCAGAGCTAAGAATTGGGCCAGACGGTAAGGCAGGAGGTTGTCCTGCTGGCCAGAGAAGGTGAGGCAGTCCTGGCCAAGTTGTCAGGATGATTGCTTTTTAACACAGAAGGCTCAAGCTTTGCTGCTGAGTTCTCAGTTTTGGTGGTATCTTCCGATTGTGAAGGGCCCTTACTAGTTGCTGGTATAAGGCAGGGCTGGGTAGGGGGTGTCCTACATAGGTCTTCGTAACTCAGTAAGCCTTGGTTTTCCTATCTGAGCACTAAGGATAAGGAGCATCACATTTAAGAGTCAGGAACACTGAGGGTTAAATGTGATTGACTTGGCATAGCGCTGGGCACAAGAAAGAGCCTAGTCATTGTTAGCCCCTCTTGGCTTGGGGAAAACGTCACCATGATTATAATCGTTCATTTTCTGGTGTCTTGATGCCAAAGGATTTTGATGATTCTCAAGCTTTTATGCCTCCTTTGCAGAAAAAAAAACAACTAAGGCACACACATGTGGACACACACACACACACACACACACACCCCTTTCCTTCTGGAAGAGGTTAACTATTGTGACCGGTACAATTAGCCCCTTTCCATCTGATAACAACCCCATCTAAGGAATTCACAACCGTTAATTAGAGGCACCCGGTAATCTTGTGAGGGAAGAAAATTATCGCTCTGACTCTAGAAGCATCTGAACCAAGTTGCTCTGGGGTAACCCCAGTCACAGAGCCCAGGCCTGAGCAGGGACCAAACAGGATGGAGCCTGCCAGCCCCTGGCCCCTTCACACCGCCTCTTCCCTCATGCGGGGCTCCAGGGGGCTGACTGGAGGCCCTGAAGTTGTAAGTTCATTATTAAATCATTTCTCACCGAAAGAAGAAAAGGACTCGAAGCTCCACACACAGTGGTTTTTAAAATGCTCGTCTCTCTTCAATAGAAATTGAATTCACTGATGTAGCCCAGGGAAAAGTGAGCTCCTTCTTCCCCTCCAAATGATTCTTTCAGGGTAACATAGCAGTTAAACCTTCAGGTACATAATAGCACACTGGTCTATTAGCTAAGGCGATTTTATTCTTCAGCTTGCAGCATCTTGCCTGACAGTTGTCACCTAGACAACCACGTCCCCATGAACTCAAGAAGAGACGGGGGCGGGGGTGTCCTCTGAGAAGACAGTCAGCCTGATACATCAAATCTTGTGGTGCGAAGGAACCATTCTTGGCTTTGCGATGTGGAACATACTAAATAATGCATTCAACTGTTGTCTATTCATCTTTTCTATCACCACCACTGCAGGCTCCTCGTTGCCCGTGACCTTGAAACGCTCCCTCAGCTTTAAGCTTTCCCATTCTCCTGTTATCAGCAAATCTGGTCTGTTTGCAGTATGTGTGTGCATGTATGTGTGTGTGTATAACAACTTCCAACCTTGTTGCTTCCTAGCTATGTTTGTTGTTTTTTTAATTATTATTACTATTTTGAAACAAAAAACAAACTACAAAGGCAAAAAGTTTTCTGTATCAACACACATGGAAACTTGAATCAGATAAGCTCCCACAAGCTCTGGTGCCTAATGAAGAGATGCCGTCTTGGGGCGCGTCTACCAGAGCAGGGCTAAGCCCTAAGGCAAGAAAGCAGAGCCACCTCTCCTGACATACAGACAAGTTCCAGCAAGTCAGAGAGATGGAGGATCAAAGAGCACATGGTCATTACGGGACAAAGGACCAAAGTTACATGCTGCTCCCACCTAGAAGCAATGAGGCCCCTGCCAATGTTACATTGAGAAAGCCTGTGGGATTAGTGGCAGTAGCCGCAAAATGCCAAGTGAGGTCAGTAGACCTTGGCCACCACATACAAGGCCATGATTACCCACAAGGTGAGGCTGCCTTTGTAGCGTCAAGGAACATATCGCATTCTGCGGATTGACTATCCATGCATGCGTGTAGCAAATAGTGACTGTTGATGTGTTTTTCTGAGCTCCCTTCTAAAGTCTCGGGATATAGTCATGAATGTTCCGCTGTTCTCATAGACAGGAGTAGACGAAGTGTTGCTAAGCACTATTTTGAAGTCGTTGAGTTATCAATGAATTCTTTGCTGGAGGTGTTTGTAAGATGAATGGGCATCACAGCCTGTTCAACCATAGTGCATGTGGAACAAACCAACTGTGCCCTTAGTTCTTAATCCACGCCCTCATAGCTACTCAGGCTCCACAACATGGGTTTCTCATTTTCTCATTTACAGCTGTGTGGCTGCACTCTCTATCAGAGGCCCCTCTTTTTTTAAAAAAAAAAAAAAAAAAAAAAAAGATTTATTTATTCTTATTACAAAGTCAGATGTACAGAGAGGAAGAGAGACAGAGAGGAAGATCTTCTGTCCGATGATTCACTCCCCAAGTGAGTGCAACGGTCAGTGCTGCACCAATCCGAAGCCGGGAACCTGGAACTTCTTTCCAGGTCTCCCACGCAGGTGCATGGTCCCAAGTCTTTGGGCCGTCCTTGACTGCTTTCCCAGGCCACAAGCAGGGAGCTGGATGGGAGGTGGAGGAGCTGGGACTAGAACCGGTGCCCGTATGGGATCCCGACGCGTTCAAGGTGAGAACTTTAGCTACTAGGCCACGCCACCTGTGCCCAGAGGCCCCTCTTTAGAGGAGTTGCTCGGTGTTGCACGAGAGCCAGCTCAGGCTGTCTCAACGAGGCTATTTGTGCATACTACTTCTCAAGTTCATGTTTTAATAACATGTTGGTAGCTTGAAATTAGCTATGGTGGATATATATATAATGAAAATACCACTACCCGTGGTAGTGTGATGACATCTCTGTCCTGTGTTAGCCAAGAATTATCCCTTTGTCCCATGTATTTATGCTCTATACACGACCCACCCAGGATTCATTTAGTAAGTTATGTCAGTTATCAAATGATCCATAGCATTTTCACAGGAAACGTGTTCAAATAGTCCTTGCTGAACTTCATAATGGCCCTAACATACAAAATTAGTGATTCTGGCAATACAGATATGTCAAAAAGAATCTTGTGAGTGAAAAGGTAAAAGTAGACTAAAATATTTCAAAGCAAGAGAGAAGGCCTCATTCACATCACTTTTATTGCAGTTAATATAGTGTAGTATTTTATTATTAGCAATTATTGTCTATCTCTTACCAAGCCCAATTTATAAATTAAGCTTCATTGTAGGCATGTGTGTGTAGATAAAAATACAATAGAAAGAGTATGGTACTATCTGCAGTTTCAGAAATCCACTGACAGACTCAGAACATATCTTTCACGGATAAGGGGGATAGAATACACTAGAACTATTCTTCCATCAAGTTCTAGAAGCTCTGCTTATTAAATAGGGTATTTGGGTAGGATGATACCAACCTGTCCAATCGAACACATAATTCATGTCTAGCTAATCAAAATACTCCATCTTCTTGGTCAGATAAGTTGGTAAAAAGATAGGTACATGCATGATCCAAACTAGCCAATCAAGGTCTTCCCCCAAATCTTTCTTTATACACACATACATAAATATATTATTTTAATTGTATAATTTTTAAGTACAACATGTGAAAAATGTAAAAACTGTTGACTGACTAAATTAAGCTATTTAACTTACATGTTACCTCATAGTGTTTTTTTCTTTTTGTGGTAAGAACACTTAAAATCTGCTCCTTTAGCCATTTTTAGAAATACAATATAATTATCATCAACCACAACCACCACGCTGTATGATTATCTCTTGAATTGATCCCTCACGTCCAATGGAAATGATACATCCTCTGATGGATATCTCCTTAAGTCTCTCTCCACCATTCCTAACACTCATGCTTCTCTCTGGTTCTACATGTTCAACTTTTTTAGAATTCACACATAGGTGAGATCATGTAGTTTTTGTCTTTTGTGCCTGCATTTCATTTAACATAATGTCCTATCAGTTCCTACATGTTGTCAACAATGATGAGATTTCTTTTTATGGCTGAATAGTATTCTGCTGTGTATACAGACTATATTTTTAAAACCCATTCATCTATTGACAGATGCTGTATTAGTCAGCTTTGTATTACTGTAATGAAATACCTGAGACAGGCTAGCTTTATAAGGAAAAGAGTTTTCTTTATCTCACAATTTGGAAGGTTGAAAGTCCAAAGAGCATGGTATAGGCTCTGTGAGGGTGGTTTCTTGCGTCATCACCTCATGACAGTAATAGTGAAAGTGCACGCGGCTGGAAGAAATCACATCACCAAATAGGGTTGCAGAAACGCTGGGGTTCCACAATCAGAGAGAGAGACCTACTGTCTGTTGGTTCATTCCCCCACTGGCTGCAATGGTCCTGGTCAAAGACAGGAGCCAGGAGCTTTTTCTGGGTCTCCCACATGGCTGCAGGGGCCCAAGCACTTGGGCCATGCTCTGCTGCTTTCTCAGGCTATACGCAGGGAGTTGGATTGGAAGTGGACCAACTGGGACATGAACTGGTGCCCGTTTGGGATGCCAGTATCACAAATGGCAGTTTAACATACTACACCACAATGTGGTTTTCTCTTAGCCATCCCATTTAAATTCCTTTTGAGAGCACACTTACAAAGCCCTAAGCATCTTCCACTAGGCTTCCTCTCTTAAAGATACATGCCATCTTCCAATCCTGCCACTCTAAGGACCACATAAGCCTTGGGTAGACACACTGAAATGTATATAGATCATGGCTGTCACTCAGGTTGATCCTGTATCCTGGATGCTGGAAATATATTGTGATTACCGTGAGAAGCCAGGCATCACGTAAGTATCATGCAAGCCCCGAGTTGCCATCTTTTCCTATTCTCTTCTCAGCTAGCCACATAATACAGTCAAGACATAAAACAGGGGAGGTATAGATATCACTCCCATAAGTGGCAGGGACCACATCGCTAGGAAGATAACATGAAAGCTAACATGATACCAGCAGTGACCAACAGCAGCTATATATGCCCGAAACCATTTACTCCTGGGCTTACCCATGCTAAAACTCTCTTTACGTGACTTCACTTTTCTCAAGCTAGGTCGAGATGGGTTTTTGCCACTATCAAGGGAAAAAAATCCCAATTCTAATTGGGTGTCTTTCTTCAGAGCCCCATCTGGCCCTCCCGCAGAGAGCAGTAGTGATGCAGTGACTTCTCAGATTCTTTACTTAACTCACCTTTCTAGATGTCTTCTTGCTATATGCAAATCGGATGCTGTCAGTCTGTGGAGGGAAGGAGCCAGAAGGCTGGTACATTAACTAGCATAGTGGTGGGCACAGCGCAATGGCCTCACAGCTAAATCCTCGCCTTGCGTGCACTGGGATCCCACATGGGTGCCAGTTCGTGTCCCAGCTCCTCCATTTCCCATCCAGCTCCCTGCTTGTGGCCTGGGAAAGCAGTGGAGGATGGCCCAAAGCCTTGGGACCCTGCACCCACATGGGAGACCTAGAAAAAGCTCTTGGCTCTGGCTCAGCTCCAGCCATTGTGACCACTTGGGGAGTGAACCAGTGGAAGGAAGATCTTTCTGTCTCTGCTTCTCTCCATAAATCTGATCTGCTTTTCCAATAAAAATAAATAAATCTTTTTTAAGTATTAAGTAAAATAAAAGAAACAAGCATAGTGGCAACGCTAAACCAGGGACCAACAGGAGACAGTGAACAAACAACCTAGTGTCACATAGAACCCTAAAGGACCGGAGGACTCCCACAGGATTAGCTCCTGTTTGCCCATAGTGGTAACCTGTTGAAACATTCTCTCTTGCTTATCTTCTCTTCCCTATCCTTCATCCCCGTTCCCAGATGATGCTCCTTAGAGTCACATCCTTCATCAACTATGTGTATCCAAATCCTTGTCCCAGACTGCTTCTGGGGATATCCAACATAGAGAAATAGTGGCCAATAAATTAAGTAAGCATCTCACCTGATTACTACAGCCCAAATCATTTTGTCCACACCCTTCAAGCGCTGCCCTGAGGTGGCGATTTCTCAGCTACCATTAGGTTGTGTTCCTGGTTCTATGCTACCCAACGCTATTTCTAACTGAAAGCAAGGGATTATGACTGTTAACTTTCTGCCTTTTGATATCTGTCACAAATGCAAACTTGATTTGACTTGTATTTGGTTTTGGCTGTGAAATGTTAAATTATGCCTTCACGCAGAGGTTGTCTGCGCTTCCCGAGGAGCACGAAGCAAAGCCTTCATTAACTTTCTCTGATGAGGAAGTCAGCCTGAGCACCTGCAGATACTATCACATGGAAATAGTTCACTCCCTTTCACCTGATGTGTTCGCATTCATCACGGGTTCAGAGGCTACCTTAGCTAAGGGGCCTTTACTCGGCAAGAGAGTCAAAGCTGAAATAACCATTTCATAAAGAAGCCAGCCTCTGGGAAACGCCAAAGTGCGCATACTCATGAAATCAGGCAGCTCTGTGAGAACCACACCCACTCATCCCGGGAAATAGGGAGAGAAAAATACCTATTCCACGCAGCCATTAGACCGCCAAGCTTTAGCAACTCCTGACACCTCGATACCCGTATTTTTCCAAAGCCTTGGACTGGGAGTCATTTCCTCGCGCATTAGCGCTCCTTTGGAGGGTGTATGCCTCTGACTTCATGGCAAGTAGGCAGGAAGGGACTAATTAAATACATTTAACTGAAAGACTTTGCGATACCAGATGAAAAGAAACCAAATTTAAATTGCTGTAGGAAATGCTTCCAGGAATAAGAGATCTTCCAGGAGTGCAATTCAGGAGAGTAGTACCTGAGCTTGCAGTAGACCTGTGTGCAAATTCTAGCTGTCACTTTCTAGCTAACTGGCAGCATGTATAGTGGTTATAAATACAAGCTATCTGGAAGCAAAGATAGGGGCTGTATGTACAGACTCTGGAGACAGAATGCCTGGATATGAACTTGAGCTACATTGGTTAATAGCTGTGTGGCCTTGGGTAATTTAAGTAACCTCTCTGGGCTCAGCTCCTTTATTGATTAACTAGGCATAAGAATGGTACCTGACTTACAGGGCTGATGCAAGTATGGAGTGAACTAATATCCCTCCATGTTTTAGAAGGGTGCCTGATGCACTGTAAGCTCCAAAATGTCTGCTCTTACTGTTGGTCACGGTCACTCTGGCTTTCTATTTTCTCATCTATAAATGGGAGATTCCTGCCTGGCTTCTATTTGGGGATTTTGTGAGGACAAAATGACACATTATTGCAAAAAAGGAAACGTGGTAAAATGCAATATGAGTTGAGCTTATAGTTAAATTCACTCGTGCTCTTGTGACCCATTCTCTTCCTTGCCCCCACCCCTCCCCTCCCCCTTCCATAAAGACCCCAGCTGGGCATTTAAGGATTTGGCTAGCCTCTATTTCCAGGGAAGAAAACAAGAGCTCAGGGAAACATGCCCTCCCATCTACAAGGGTCGGACATATGGCTAGCAGCTGGGATTTATGCAAAGCATTCTTCAAATTAGTCCAAAAGTCCCGCTGTTCGGTTATTGCCCCCAGTGCAGTCATAAAACCACAGCGCACAACTGCCAGCAGGTTGTTCCAGCCCCAGGCCTGTGCTTGCCCTAGCCGCTCTCAGTTGCCAAGCCGTGGCCACTCCAAGTTCCCTGGCTCCTGAGCCACCTGCGTGTCCTCTGGTTCACTCAACCTGCTGTCAAGCAGGAGGAAGTAATTAAATAGGGGACATGTCAGTCCCACCATAGGCTCTGGACAAGTCAATAAAATTTAGTCATCAGAATGGGAGCTGATTTTTAACCACTCCACCATAAACCCTGACGTGTACAAAAGGTATCAGCTTCAGGTCCCAAAGCAACCAAGCCCAGGAACTTTAGGGTCTCAGTACAGTTTCCCTTAAAACAGTTTCCATGGGACAGAAGGAAGCCAAATGAAGTGCTGTCTACTTCTGTGAGAAACTAAGCAAAAAGATTTTGTTTTCATCATCACTGTATCCCCTGCAGCGATTAAGTGGAGGAACAAGGTGGTGGTGAAGAGGCGACAAGTAAGAAAAGAGGACAGGATAAAATATCATCGCAAGAGACATAGGCCAACCACACTCAGGGAGACTGCGTGCGAGAAAGTCAGCCCAGAGGCTGGGCATGGATCAACAACTCGATCACTTGCCTGTGGCGTCAGAATCCTCCGGCCTCCTGTTGTACTTTCTTCAGAATTTGAATGTCTTTTCTCAGCAGTCACAGGAGCGTGTCCCCAGGGGGCCTGCAAGAAGGAAAGGAGCAGAACGGAGAGGCAGAGTGTATGGGAACTAAAATGTTGACTGACCCATCTGCCCTGCCCTGCTGTCCTCACTGGCCTCTTGTTGTTCTCCAGTCCTTTCAGGGCTGTAAATGACATACCATTTTCCTGGAAACACTCTCACTGACCACCCCATGGTGGTGGGGCGGGGGGGCGGGCAGGCTCTGCACACCAGGATCAATATTCTGATGTGGCCAAGCGTGTTGCAGGTAGGTGGTCTGAGACAGAGCAGGGATGAGAGCATTTCTTCTGAGACATTACAACAGGTGTAGAGGCAAGGAACGTGTCAAGGAACCATTGCATTAAAATGAGTGGTTAGCATTTACTGAACAGATTTTAACGCTTTCATCCTCATAGCAATAGATTCTAATATCATGATACCTATGTAAAAGGTGAGAAGACTGAGCTACTGCAAAATCAAGGAAAATGCCCAAGGTCATATGGACTGGGGAGTGGCAGGGAGAAGATTGGCTCACTCACTGTTCATTTCCTGTTAGCTCTCCAGGCTAACAATAGCTGGCATTTTTCTAATGCTCAGCAGATTCCCAAGCATACCATGTACATTTTTTCATTGCATACTCAACACATCTCTTGGGGCAGGAGTTCTTATCCTGAGCAAGGAGATGAGGAAACTGAAATTTAGAAGGATTAAGTGATTCTCATAATATTATATTCACAAGGAAGAAAATGAAGGACAAGAGTCAAACACACCTTCTGGTTTTCTCACCACACCCTTTCTAGCAATGGTGAAGTCTACGTATTGGCTAGCTCTCACCAGCCCTGGCAAAGCCCTCAGCCTCGTTTCAAGGAAATAACCCCATCCTAGGCTTGAGGAGGAAAGTGTGACGGAACCGTCATTGGCCACATCCACCTTGTTGGTGAGATGTGCTTGTGTTTCCTGCAAGGTGGCTACACAGAGCTGTGCAGGTGTTTGGTGAGTGACTTCGTACATCAAAGAGGGGCTCCTTTCACATCACAGAAGTGGTCAATTTGTAATTGTGAAGATAATTTTCCAGTAGATGGCAGTAATGTGTCTTATGGAAGGGGTGGGTACCCTTTCCTAATTCATACAAAAGCAATGTAAAAGCTAGTGGGTTCTTTATGGTGTCTAGTTTTACAAATAGATTTTGTTTTGAAGGCAAATTATTTCGATTATTACCAATGGTGGTAAAATGGCACTAATCCATTTATCTTCATTTAGTCACTCAAAAGATCAAAAGTAGGAAATGTTTCCTACAGGAATTCATGTATTCAGTCATTGACATTCAGTAGTATGCTAATTGGGTATCTACAATGGGGCAGACATTGTACAAGATGGACTTATAATGGTGAACAAAAGAAATATGTTAAATACTAAACTTCAGGAAGGACCCAGGGAAGGTACTACAGCTTACTATTTCTCTCTGGCTTGCCTGTTGCCCTGAAGATTGCTAAGGCTAAATGGAAAAACAACAACAAATATAACTTCATGTGCTGGACTCCCTTCCCATAGAGTGGTCGCGAGAGTCAGTTCTGGATAATAACACTTCATACTGCATGGCATACAGATGCTATGCCTGGAGGGAAAGCAGTCACCTTGTAAAGTAAGGATTAAAAATATCTGATATCACCATCAGAGAAATGATAAAAATAACCTGAGCAGTGTATGGCATCAATGAGCCTCTAGAACTGTGCTAGACTGCCTCTGTTGTTACAGGAGATAAATGAACTTGACTTATTCAAGGCACAAACAAGTCCTCTGGTTACTTACAGCTGAACCCTATATGAGGAGACCTACCTTAATCAAAAAAGAACAAAAACAAAATATATAATAATAAATGTTAATCAATGCCAATCTAGAGAAGTGCAGGACACCATGGGAAAATGAGCACCTGACGTGGTCTTGAAGATGAATGAGGCTTGGCTGAGGGAATGTCATGCCATGTCAACAGCTACAAGCTGAAGCAAGATGGTTAGTGGCAGAGTGAGAAGATCGTATGAAGGCCTTGAGCGGAGAGGAAGCGCACACACAGGACTATGCAGAGGACAGTGTACAATGTGTACAAATGTTCTCAGGTAAATTGACCCTTAGGGATCAAAACTGTGACCCTAACTTCTTTACTTCGTTCATTAGGCAGCAGAATTGACTTTCCACGGTGAGCTAACCACTCAGGCAGCACCAAAGGGAAAGGAATGCAAATGGAAGTTTCCTCAGGCCTGGCTGAAGTGGAAAGAAATTAGGGTCACTCCTGATTATTCACATCCATAGAACTCCCCAAGGAAAGCCAATTTAGAAGTGCTCTTGGTGAATAACCAAGACCGTGAGTGCCTGTATGACCAAGGCACCCAATAAGTGTTTGTTGGGTGACTAAACAAACACTGTCCATGAAAGCTATTTTGCACTATGAAATGATGCACAAATCATTATCCCAAGCTATAATACCCTTTATGGTATAGTTAGTACAGTTTACCTCCTTCCAAGAAAATGTGGTAGTGGGTAGAAATGCTTTTACTACAAGGTCAAGGGCATTCTCTTCCTATTAGTTGATCTCAGCTGTATCCTTTGAGAAGGAGACCGTGAACATTCTTCTAAAGACAGAGCAAGGCCCTCCATAGTGTCCACCTGCCAGTTTGAGCCAGGGCACACACAGTAGGCTCTCATAACAACAACAAACTCTTTCATACTCAACTTCGAAGAGGCTTAAAACAGAAGACAGTTTCTTCCATCAATGCTCTTTCAGCTCTGGAATTCCAGAGCTAGATGGAGTCACGGCTAAGCTCTCTTTGGAGAGCCAAATTCCTTTGAAAGTAGGATTTTTCTGGAACTTGGGGAATTCCATGAGGTGCTTCAGAAGGATGAGCAAAATAAGCAGAGCACAAAGAGAGGGCTTGCTTGGAATCTTCCTAGACGCTACTGGTGAAGGACTCCATCCTACCCCACACTCCCCATTTGCAGATCCTTGACTCGGGCGGCAAGTGTAGCAGGAGATACTGCCTGTTAACTGAAACTAATGGGCTACTTGCATCCAGTTCAACTCCAAGATTCTGTGAGCTTATGACCATGTGTAGGAGAGCCATGGCAAGATGGAAAAAGCAGGGACTTCAGGTAGCCTGGATGTATCTGTAGCACCCCTAAGGAGTATTTGAGGAAGGCAGAAGGTTTCCTTGGATTCAGTGCTTCACTGATACGCCAGCACCCATGGATGTTGGGCCAGCGCCAGGATACATTGTCCAGGAAGCCTAATTTCAAATTCAGACTCAAAACACACCCACTAGTATGGAAAGAAATGCAAGAGGGCCTCCTGAAGAATGTGAGATTATGTGAACAAACGCCACAGTCCTAATTCTCCCAACCATGTGTATTGAGGTCTCAGACACTAGAAAGAGGTTACACTAGACCACCCACTCCCAGCCAAGTCATCTCAGAACCAAAGTCCACAACATCTTAAGTAAACACATCTTGCTGTTTCCAACCTCTGAATTGGGGGGTGTTTCGCTACATATCAGAGGTCCAAGTGATACAAACAGCATCATCCTGTTATCAGTGCTTGAGATCCTACAAGGCTAGCATTATTTTGTCTTTTTCACACTTAGAAACTTGAAAAGTTGTTCATGTGCATACATTAGAACACATATCCCTGTATACCACTCAGTGCTTTTGCATCCTTAGGTAAACTCAGGGAAAACAAAGAGCACCAACTTTCATAAAGCGTGTTTTAAACACATGAATTTAGCCTCAAGAGAAGCTGGGCCCTCAAGAAAGGAGTTCAAGTATTGCATTGGTTTAGTATGCAGCTAGCTAATGGTTGCCCATTCTATCCCTGTCAATTGGCTGTTGTGGGGAGATCCGGAGGAGGTAAGCAAAGAAAAGTGGATGACAACACAATGAAAAGTAGTCACGTTTTTTTCACCTGGCCAGTCCGACCATTCTCAAACCCCAAAACCTGAGCACAAGGCCATTCTCATAGTCTCTGCCAACTGCTGTGAACAGGTCAACTGGAAGCATCTCACCCATGGCAGCGGGCATCAAGGACACTGCTTGCTACCGAGGAAGTCAGCAATATGTGTCCATGTGGAAGCCAGCCGACTGGCCAACTGTGAGCAGTTATTCCTAATCGAAGGTTGTAGCAAACAGAGTTCATCTTTAGGGCCCAGTGCAATAGCCTAGTGGCTAAATTCTCACCTTGCATCCATTCAGATCCCATATGGACGTCGGTTCATGACCCGGCTGCTCCATTTCCCATCCAACTCCCTGCTTGTGGTTTGGGAAAACAGTTGAGCGTGGCCCAAATCTTTGGAATCCTGTGTCCATTCGGGAAACCCTGAAGAAGCACCTGACTCCTCACTTCAGATTGGCTCAGCTCTGGCCATTGCGGCCACCTGGGGAGTGAATCAGTAGACAGAAGATCTTTTTCTCTGTCTTTCCTCTCTGCATATCTGCCTTTACAATAAAAATAAAATAAAATAAAACAAAATAAAATAAAATAAAATAAAATAAATCTTTTTCTTTTAAAGAAGAAAGTTCATCTTTACCCATAGTCTGGCACCAGTTGGCTTACCACCACAAAGTCCCACCTGGATGTTTGAAGGGAGAGTCCATGCTCTGTCTGTTGGGTCATCTAGATGCTCTGGTCAGTTGCAGAACATCTACATTTCACCAAGCACGACAGACCTGCTAACTCACCCAGTAAGACAATGGAGGTGAAAAACCAGTTGGGGTGAGTAAAATCAAACCTGACCAAAAGTGATGAATCCTGCTAGAAGAACTGAAACACACCCAGTCATCTCAGGGTCGGCACAGCAGGACCTGAATGTCTGAGGACCACGACTGGCATAGACAATGCACTCTGGCTAGTGGCGTGGGCCTCTTGTCTGTTTCTCGGTCCTAACAATTGCAAATGGATTTTACCCTGCTTGCTGAAGCCCTGGTCTCCTTCTAAGGCATACTCTGACCCTCAGAAAGAGAGGCACTCTAGGCTACATCTTAACTGTCAACACCAACACTTGCCTGCTTGGTTTTTGTTTGTTTGCTTCCTTTGCTTTTGTTTGTTTGTTTGTTTGTTTTCAGTCAGGTCTGGCCAGGCCAAAGCTAGGAGCCAGGAGCTCCATTCAGCTCATCCACAGGAGTGACAGAGTACAAGCACTTGGACCATCTACTGCTACTTTCCCAGGTCATAAGTAGGGAACTGGATCCAAAGTGGGGCAGCTGGGCCTTGAACTCAGCCAATGCAGGATGCTGATGCTGCAAATGGTAGCTTAATTCACTACACCACAACTCCAGCCCCTACCAAGGCTTTCTGGCTACCTTTAAAGTGCACCATCAGCTTTCTCTTCAAGTGATTTTTACCCAGAGGAAATCAAATAAATAAGTACCCTTCATTTCAATTAAATTGTTAGGCAGAAACAGCTGCTATGGCAGGAATGAACTTCCAATAAATCTCTGCCTCAAAACTAAGGTTAACTTGTGTGTACACTTATTTATGCCTCATATCCTGCCACAAAAAAATGCTTATGACAGCAATGGCAAACCATCTAGTTTAGCACTCTCATTTCAAACTACCAAGCCTGGAAAAGAAGAAAAAAATTTTTTTTAGTTTGTTTTGCTGGCAACATCTTTTGGCCTACACTTGGTGTTCTATGCAACGTACATGTGCAAGAGATTGCAACGGTGGGAAGGGCAGGTGTTGTCAGCTCAGCCCAACAGGGAGGGTATGAACCTACTAGCCAATAACAACCAATCCCTTAGGTTAAATACAATCCTGAGGCGGGAATGTCAGTTCCAGATAAATGCATGTATTTTCTGGCTTTACAATAGAGTTTGGAGAAGTGAGGGATCTTGTCATGGCAAACTCCAAAGAGTTTTAGGGAGGAAACCAAGAGAAAGGGAAGTGTTTGCTGATACAGCAAAGTCTAAGTCCCCGTGTCTCTCTGTTTCTGTGATGGAGAGTACTCATAACTGGTGTCCCAATAAGCTCATTCAACAATTGTACATTTTTAAGCTATCTAAAATTCCACTAGAAGAAAGGCTCCTCCAGTAGAGTTGTTGGTAAAGGCGAAAGGATTTGACGAGGTGCTTGAAAGAACAACTTGGGCTATATTGCTCAACAGCAAGGGAATCTGGACCACACAATCCATGCCTACACTTGACTTCGTAACAAGGGCGACTCAGTCAGGGTTGGCTTCACAATTCTAGACTCAAACTGTCCCTGAGTGATGTTTATTTCAAATCAATTTGCTTTTCTCCGTTTTAGTATGGAAAAACTGTCAAGCACACAAGAAAGTTAGGGAATTTTTACAGTGAACCCATACCCAATAGCTTATCTCTATACTTAGCATTTTGGATCAGTTGCCTTATTGCATGTCCATCCCTTTATCTAGCCATCAGCCACAGTCTTACTTGGATGCATTTCTAAATGAGTTGCAGCTTTCAGTTCAGTTGCCACCAGATGCATCTGTGTGCATATTATTAACTACAGTTCAATATTTGACTACGGCTTTTTTTTGAGGTTAAGTTTACAAGTAATGAAACACACATGCATTTTCAACATACTATTCAAGGAATTATGACAAAGGCGTAAATCCAGACACCCCAAACCTCTATCATACAGAAACATGGCTGGCATCCAGAAGTTTGCTCATGTCCCTACTCGGTAATTCCCAGCCTTAATTCTCAGAAGCAGTTTTAGTTCTGATTGCTTTTGGTACCATGGATTGGTTTTATAGATTATAAAAGCATATGATTTGCAAATTAATCATACCATATTTGCTTTTTTGTAAAGTTCGCATCATTCAACATGACATTTTTACAATTCATCCATGCTGTATCAATCTTATTGCTTCATAAGAGAAGAGATAGAAATTATTTCCATAAATGGGAACAATTAGTATTTAATGTCACCTGGAGTCTGGGTAAGAGGAATACACATCACTGGTTTTGAGTCCTGTTTTCCCCAGCAGGAAATTGCCCACTACTGTATTTCTCACTTCTTCCATCAGGGTAGATTTCAGGCAAGGAAGCAGTCCCTCCTAAAGTTATATTAAACTCAAGATCTTATTGTCCATGAGGTTCCAGTTTCCCAACTGCTAGAAGAAACTTCTTTTGGGGGCCAGTGCTGTGCTGTTCCACTTCCAAGCCAGCTTTTTGCCGATGTATGTGCCCAGGAGGGCAGCAAAGCATGGCTCAGTTGCCTGAGCTCCTGCCACCCATGTGGAAAACCTGGATGTAGTTCCTGACTCTTGGCTTGGACCTCACAGGAACTGCTTATTGGAGACACTTGATGAGCAAACCAGCTGACAGAGGATCTATCTCTGTTGGTCTCTTTTTCCCCCCCTGTCTTGCTCTGCCTTTCAAATAAAATAGACACATATTTGTAAAAAATAAAAAAGAAACTCTTTTGGCTTCTCAAGAATGTATAAAATAATTTTATTATTTCTACATCCTCACCCTCCATTGTCTCCTCAACATATTTCAATCCTGCTTCTAATCTCAGTACAGTGGTAAATAAAACAAACTTGAAGAAATTTTCCCTGGAGTTGGCATCCATCAGTGATGTCGGAGATAAGTTATGGGAAGTGTTGCGAGTAGAAAGGACTTTAATACAGTCAGAGAGAAACTTAGGGAACTGTGAACTAAGGAATGCAATACAGGCTAGAGGCAGAGGTGAAAGGATGGGCAGAGATGGCACTAGCTAAGAGGATACTTCATCCACTTGAGAAGTTTACCCACAGTCAACCCCACCCACCCTAGGGTCACTAACCAACTTGAAGCTCAGAGCTGCTTTCTGTTCCCTTTCCTGTCCCCGAGAAACACTTCTCACCAGTTTTCTCTCAGTCTCAGAAGGTATTGCCATACTTCATTGCTAGTGGTTTGATTGGGATCATCTTTGCTCCCCCAAGATAAAACTAACCAAGACAGCTCTAACTGTAGGTGAAGTCAGGCTTCTTGCCTATTATTTAATGCTACTGCTCCAGCCCTGCTGGCAGCCTGGGGTCCTGATGGCAACCTGGGACTTTAATGACAGCTTTGCCACATTCCCTAGCATCCTTGAGGCTACTGTATCTTTTTGTTTGTTTGTTTTGTTTTGTTTACAGTACTACTATGCCTACATGCCTCCAATTCCAACTCATCTCATCTTAAAGCCAGAGTGCCTATTGGGTCTCAATTTCTAGTTTGCAGGTTTGGGGAAGTATCTATTCCTCAGTTCATTTGCAACACAAATGTAACCAACATAATCCAAGCCCAGTGAATAAGCATCAATCAGTAATCTGCCACTTGTGTTCTTGCAGGTGACTCATTCAAGTTTCTCAATCATGACCATATACAAACCTCATCCCCACCTAGTTGTATGACCTCTCACAGACCGAAGGTGGTTGACATGCAACATCAAAAACACTTTAAGCACACAATGACAATAGGACCTTTAATTTCCATTGAGGAAGATTCCTCAGCAGGGACATCATTGTGAATATGTACTATTCTACTGTGACGTAATAAGGTTAGATAATCACGTCATGTAGGTATGTTCATTGGTTGGTGAACACTTTCTGGCCTTACACCATCATGATTTGCAAGTGTCTGTATTTGAGAGTTTTGTCTCCCTTCTTTACTGTTACCAGCTCTAAGTTCTTTTTTCTGGTGTTGTACCTGTCTCCAGCAGCACTAACCACCTTACTTTTTAACCTTTCTAATGAACCATTTGAAAACTATCTCTCTCTCTCTCTCTCTCTCTCTCTCTCTCTCTCTCTGTATATATATATATATATATATATATGTATGTATATATACAGACTGTGAGTAATCACAAATGTAAGTGGGCACAGTGTCTGAAATGTTACAGGTGCTCAAAACACTTTTTAAAGAAATAATAAAAATCAAATGAAAGAAAGCTTTCCTGCTACAATATGTGAAAAGTCAGGATAGCATATCTAATTCTTTCCAAATTTCTAAAGAAAAATAAAAATTCAACAGGTTTGGCTTGAAAGAAATAGAAACACCCATAATCCATATGAAAAGAGAAATGAAAACCAAAGTAGTAGATTCACACCAGTGCCATGGTGTCCCTCAAGAGCTTCAGTCCAGATACAGGTTCTGGAGACAGACACAGGGACTTGAAAATGCTCTCACATAGAGAATATAGCACCTTGGGCCCATACAAAGTGAGAGCTCCAATTGAACCACCTGTTTAGAACTTGGAGGCACAGAAATATCCTGCTCATCACAAAAGCAAAGAATTTCTTTGTCCATAGGCTCAGGAAAGTAATAAGGATACTTGCTGTGTAATTTGATCCTTAAGCAGGGAAATAAAAGAGACATCTTTGAAAAATCAGAACTCTCATCTTCTATTCTTGGTAGACGTGGATTCTAATTGATACTACCTATAGGTTTAGAAAACCCAAGTTGTGAAATTAACATGTAATCTAATTTAATGCATGGGGAACTCAAGAGTCTGAACACCTTAAAAATCCCGCAGAAGGAAACAAAAGCTAAATTCATTATAAAAAAATAGTAGCTACACAAGGAAATTCAATACCATAAGAGATAGTAAGCAAACACAACAAGAATATAGCCTGACCACTAAAATAAAGGAAAAATCAAGAGGGTAATACAAGATAAAGACCCTGAAAACAATGAACAGGATAAAACAATAGACATCATGGTGAATTTAAAGGATAATATGAATAAAATCAAGCTGAGTTAAAATAATAATAAACTTGAAATTACAGTAATAATAATCTGTAAGCACCATAGTTGAAATTTCGAGTTAATGTATTAATTTGGAAGGAATTTAAGTGAGGCAATTGCCACAAACATAGGCAGTGGAAAAAGACTCAGAGAGAAAAAAAAAATAAAGGAACACCTATCAACAGGAGTAGAGAAGCCTGTGGCTACACTGACAGCCTTCATGGAGTTAGATCCGGGGACCATTTTCTCTTTGATCTTGCCCATGCTTGCACATGTCCAGCCGGTGCCCAGCTTAGAAGAAGCCTTCAGAAAATGTTTATCGAATGATGTAGTTACAAAAGAGCCAGTCATCAGTAAAAAGATTAATGAATAATGGAGTAAAATGTTCCAAGGCAACATTCTGGTGTGAAGGCTTTCTTTTCTCTCTTTAAGCCCAAGATACCTACCCAAACTCAGTCCGTCTTAGCAATGACAGACAATCATAGGTCAAGGCCATTTATAGACATCCAGAGGCAGCAGACATTTTGTTAGAAAGCATTTTGCAGAAGACTCCAGCTGAGTTCATTACCTTTGTAGATTGTGGTGGCACTGAGAGCTACACTCCAGTCCTGTGTGGATTTAAGCAAAATTGCATGGGGACAGAGAGAGCTAGGGCAATAAAAACACAGTTGGAGAAGTCCATGCAGAACAAAGCAGAAGGTCTCTACTCTGAACATTGCACAGTTGCCAACAGAGGACCAGAAAGCTTCCTGCTCTCAATGGCCCAACTTGTCAGTAGGGACGTGACCAGCCCAGCTTCTATGTGGACGGGACTGGTGGCTTGTGAATGTCGAATCAGGTCAAAGCCAAATGTAGAAACTGATGACAAAAGGCAAAGAAGACCCAGTCCAAAGTCGGCTCAATGATGCACCTGCAGCTTCTTCAATAGCTCTAATGGCTAGGAAGTGAAAATTGATACAAAAACCCAATGTTTCCAATTCCAGCGTTCTCAGCTTATCTATTAGTTTGCTATAAAATCCACTGTTTTTTTTTTTCTCGGCAGTCTCTGCTCAACAATGTTTCCACTGCTTGATAAGGTAAACTGGTAGAAGTAGTCCCCACAAATGGAAGCAGCAATAAACTGTTGCTACAGGCAACACAAAACACACTTTATGAGAGGTTAACCCTCTAGAATATGGGAATTGACTGGTCGTGTTTCTGTGCTTGTTGCAACCACCCTGGGAAATGAAACATGCCAGATGACTTTTTAACCTTTAGTTTTTCCTTCCATAAAATCAGAATGAATGGAAGGGGTTCAGGGTATTAGTTTGGATAGCAAGGTGACTAGGATTGGAAGCTGGATTTTCATTTCTAACTCTCTTCTCTGGGTGGGTCCCATAACCTCTTTGAACTGATCTAATAGATAGGGTAGAAACTACCATCAGTTGAACTTGCTTAAGCAGGTACCATGCTAGTGTACGGTCCTGACCTTATGGGGCATTTGAGAAGATAGGATGAAGTGTGATTGCAGCTCTTTGAGTTAATCTGAGCACCACGACGGTCATTGAAAACACATTATGGGCTTTTTAAAGTGTTTACACATAGATAAAAACTCACCCAAAGAACTAAATTGTTGAAACAAAACACTGTGATGATGAATTCAAAGCCTGCAAAAGAATTACACCCCATAACTCAGCAAAGCAAAAAGCGAAGTCTAACCTGGACCCAATGGCATTGATTTCCAGAAGCAGAAACGTGGCACCTATATTTACAGAGAATGCACACTAAGATGCTGACCAAAAACAGAGTTAAGACATATGATCAGGCATTGGTGAGTGTAACCTTGTGGGTGATTGAACACGGTGAAACATTGTTTCTTGCTCCACCATCAGGACATGGAGCCTAGAGTGCCCCGCTTGTTGAATCTGGACTCACCTCAGTGACTTTCTTGGCCCCTGTCAGGCAGTAGAAGTGATGTTCTGGAACTTCCAAGGCTAAGCCAAGGAAGATGTTCAGCTTCTGCCCCTGATACTTACACATGGCCCTCTGCCATGTGAACAGTGTGACTACCCTGAGGTAGCATGTTGGGAAGAACAAGCAGCAAGCTCATGGGAAAGCCTGGGGAGCGCATGAGGCAAGAGGCAGAAGTGCCCGGCATGCTCAGGCCTTCCAGTCATTTCCAGTTGGCGTCTTAGACATCTCCAGGCAGGCAGTCAGGTTGTCCCTGGGAGGCCCTGCTTAAACTGCAAATTCAAAAACAAAGTGCATGTAGATTTGTTTTCATGCTATTAAGGTTTAGGATCATTTGTCACACAGAAACATATACCTTATAGAAAATAAATTTCTTTATAGTCTGATTTTTTTTAACAACCAACACATGTTTCTCCTTTAGTTTGAAAATAAAAGGGAAAAATGAAAGAGAAACTTAAAGGAGACAAAAACCTTTCTAGAGAGAGGAAATGTCTCACCCGCTTCATGTTGCTACCCTCTACAAGAACCTTTCCCTACTCTTTACTTAACTTGGATGGCAACGGCCTCTTCCTCTGCAGAAAATCCCCATTTGATACCTCCTGTCATCTCGTGGAACACAGAACCGCTTGCGCACAGCTGCCGGCACAGGGCAGAGACCCTCGGAGAGTCTAAGACATGAGCACAATCTCCCTCAGGCTTGAGAAATCATTCTACATCTGTCCCTACATGCAGTTTGCCATGCCATTATTCATAAATTGATTTAACTTGAACCTCGCTAACACACACACACGCACACACACACATGCACACACACAGGGGAGCAATTGCTTTAGAGTGTAGAAGGTGGAATCATTATGATGCGGCTTGGGGAAAGATCAAGCTTCCCTGTGAGGGATGTGGTCTTTAGGATCTTAGAAGCAATCTCAGGGAGTCTTGTGTTGTGTGACTGGAGAGAGGGCAGGAGGTCATATCACCTCTTGGCCTCTGTCTCCATACACAAAGAGGTTCGACTTGATGATCTTGAAGACCTCCTGTAGTCACAATGTTTAATGCTTGAGGCTAGGGCAAAGGCCCCAATATTGCTTTGTAACATGTCAGATAAATCAACAGTGGAAAGGAGTGTTCAACGGTGTGATCACAGGCAGAATGCTGAAAGTTCAGGGTGAACTAAAGGGGCATTCTCTCCTTCCTCTAACCCCTTTTGAAAGGGTCAAATTCCTGTGGTACGCATTTCCGATATTATCAGTTGATATTTACTTGTAACAAAATACCCGAAGCTGGGCACTTCATAAGAAAAAAACAAGTCTATTTAGCTCAGCATTTTGGAAACAAACAGGCTAAGATTGGGAGACTGTGTATTCACCCTCTTGTGAGGGTTCCATTGGCTACATCAGAACATGGCAGGTGGCGTGGTGGGGGCACAGGTGAAAGAGGGTGGTCACATGGGGGGACAGGAAGCCAAGAGGCAGGGAGGGGTGAGTCTTGCATTTTATTTTTTTTAAATAAAAATTATTGTTAATATTATTTCCATCCCCTCCTCATTTCCCCCTGGTACCGATTTCTCCCATACTATTGAATTAGTATAGTCCTTTAGTAATAGCTACCAAGTTAACATCCTGCTATTGAAATGCATCATGGCATTACAGGTTATAGAAAAGGTAGGAAATCTGGTATCATCTTTTCAAGGTATATTTAATTGTTTAGTCCTCCTTTCTGTCTTGTTTTTACAAAACAACTTCCTTCTAGGAGGCTAACTCGATCTGTGAGACCAGGAGTAAGCCTTGCCAAGGACAATGCCCCTCAGGAGTTAACCACCTCCCTTCCCACTTCACTTCCTAAAGGTGCCACTACATTGGAACCAAAGCTACTGATGCATGAACCCTAGGGATACAAACCATACACTAACCCTGGCAGAGATTTTAGGCATAAAGAAATGCCAGTTTGTGTTCTGAGAGGAATAAAAAAAAGTTACTATTTTTGAAAGGTGTGTGATATGCTAAAACAAGCAGCTTCTGGGAAGGACTTTTGATGCCTTCTTGGTGGGGGAATGGTCTGATGTGTGGGTATCAGTCATCACCTAGTGCTGAAGGTACTGCACCAGCAAAAGCAGCTTTCGGAGAGCACGACCGTCTCCCCAACCCCCTTGTGTAAGAATTCCCTCAACAGTTAGATGGAGACTCCACTCACCCCATGAACTCTAATGAGGCAGGTGGCTCAGCTGTCAGCAATTCTCCATGCGGAAGAACACAGCAAGCAAAGGAGATTATAAATTAAAAGCAAAAGATGGCTAAGAAATGTTTAAGAACATTTTCTTTATTTCAGCACCAAAATAAGTGGTTGCTTTATTTCTCTTAAGATTTTTCTTTTATTTATTTGAAAGACAGGAACAGAGAAAAGAAGAGACAGAGCAAGAACAACATCTTTCATCCCTTGGTTCATTCCTTAAGTGCTCACAACAGTTGGGATTGGGCCAGGCTAACGTCAGGAGCTAGCATTCTATCAGGGCGTCCTACTGGCTGGCATGGACCCGAGTATTTGAACAATCTTGAACCTGCTGCCTCCCAGATCCATTAGCAGGAAGCTGGATGTGAAGTGGAGCAACTGGGACTTGAACTGGCATTCCAATATGAGATGCCTGTATCGCAAGCCATGGCTTAACCCACTGCACCACAATACTGTCCTCAGTTGTTTTGTTTTTATTAACTACATTGGCGTACATCTTCTCTCTACACTTCAGCAGGAGTAGAGCTTGAAACATAGGCTTGTGAACAGGTAGTTTATTGGTAGCAGGAATAAAGGAAATGGGGAATGAGAGAGAGAAGGTGGGCAAGCTTTAACAAGAGTTGGCAACCAAGACAGGTGAAGAGTGGACTCTGCTGGACTTTTTTTGGAGCTTTGTGGCATGCATACCTCAGAGTTGCCTGCACATGGGATAGAGAATGGAACACCTCGGCCCAAAGGTAAACAAAGGATGTTAGCTCCAGCATACTACTCACAGTGCATGGATGGGTGTGTAGCGGACACCCTATGTGTATCACATTACATCACCAGAAAGCACCTGGACTGAGTATATTTCATGAGCTCAGGAAGAGAGGCATCATCTCACTGCACCTGCCAATAGCCAGGCAAAGCCAGCAGGATTGAACCAAGATATGGAACTAAGAAGAAGTTGAAGTAATGCCCACAGTCTATCCACATCATCCACGCTTCTTCAAATGTAATTTCTCTTTCTGGACCTACCCATGTATGTGTGTGCTTGTATATGTACATGTCTATCACTTTTACTTTTCCATGTAAGGATGTCTAGAATATTAAAGTGGAATCTGAGGAATTTATGTGAGTATACAATGTGACTCCATTATATGTAAAAACGTAGAACATTTCAAAAACTGACTTTCGAGATAGTCAAATATTTCCAAGATAGATCAAGTTTTCATTCAAGCCATTTCCCTGAACCACCAAAGTGACAGCAAGGGTGCAGAGGAGGGTACACCTTCACTGATATCTTCTCTTGGTCATGATTTAGAGAATATGTGCACATATTTAATTAATGTACAGATATCAATTGAAGAAAAAAGTACTCTTGATCAAATTTATTAAAAATATTTAATTAAAATGCTGCTTATTGCATGCAAACAAGAGGACACAGATTCCTTATATCATAACTCGCTTATCTGCACCCTTGAAGCTCTTGAACATTTACAAATAAATGTAAATAGAACTGTAACACCAACACAATTCTAATTAACAAAATTGATTTAAAATAAGGAATAATATCGTTTTGCTGAAACCAAGCTGCAACTGGCAGTGAGAGTATGAGAAGGAGCATTTTGTCAGCACAACCACAGGTCAAACAATGGCTTCATTTTCCCAGTGCTTTTCAAATTATTTTTGAATTACTAGGAGACCTGGACTTAAGCAATGAGCATTCAGCACAAATGCCTCATTTACATATAACGGTCAGCTTTTGTGATTTTTTTTTTTTTGTTTGTCTAAATTAGGCGAGGACAAGTTAAGCAGAACTATTCAGCACTAATTCAGTTACAGGCAAACGCACACACACACACACACACACACACAGAATCAGAATGTAAACTGGGGGCAAGGTCTGTAATTGTTTGGTTGCACCATTATATCTCCAGCAAGTGGGAGATGGAGAAAGGGATGAAGACCTGAAACCAAAACTGATTCCTCTGGTAATTTTTAAAAACAAGACTATTAATAACTTTTCAAAATAATCAAATATTTAAGGCCAATTAGATGAATAGGAAAAAAAAAGGATCCGAAATTCTCAAATTCCCATTTGGGCTTTGGCAAGCATATACACGGTCTGCAGCTCTTCTGAGGGGGGGGCCTGAGAAAACAGTAAGTCCACAAGGACAAGAGAGAGAATTAATCAAGGAATACTAAAAAGGTTTGGGACATTGCTGGTGTTGTGTGGTTAGTTCCACAGACGAATAGGAAGGATCAAAGGAAACAAAATTTCTCAGTACCAAAAACCAAATAGGCCTTGTCAGTAGATGTGGAGAGGGGACAACCAAAGTGACATCATTTGGAGGCAAAGGCTCAATTTCGAGAAATGCTGGACGACAACGCAATCAAAATCCCTGGACATTTCCATAGGAAGCAACATTTCTCAAGGATTTCCACAGCAACTTGCTCACATGGTAACTAACCTAATTGTGAGTTCCCACTTTACAAAAGAAGCTGAAGCTCACATAGATCAAACAGGAAGGAAGAAAGACTGAAGCTGAGGTCTCCTGTTTTGTGCTCTTGCCAATACTTGGAGATCAAAGAACCAGAGGCAATACAGTCTTAGTGGACAGGTGTGCAACCTTGAAATCAGATACCTAACGCTCTGAAACCACCTCTCACTGGCTGGGATGGGCACCTGGCAGACCCCACTCTCGGTCTTTCGTCATGCAATGAGATGATATGTACAATAGTGCTCAGCACCCCGTGCCCAGCACATAGTCAGTTCTCATTAAGTGCAGTCGTTACAGTTTTCAGGGTGTATGGATTCTCAATGGAAATGGGAGTAGATGAATTAATGTTGTCGTACTGGGGAGCAAAGAATTCAAATACAATGGTGTATGATTTTAGGAACAAATTTGACACACTGAAAGACTTATTTTAAAAAGGATACACTGTAGAATTTTTGACTATTAGGGAGTGAAGAATGCTAGTTCTTACCAAAAGGGAATAAAAAGAGAATTGAGGACTAAACTGAACAATGAGATTAGACTGGGAAAGTCAACATTAACACTTACTCTTTTATGTTGCCATTCAAATATATCATGTTTAAAAGAAAGATTAGTTGATAGATGATTTAAAATTGCATCTCACAGTGAATGCAGGAAGATTCAAATGAAACTTGCAGGTGCTTTATGCATACTGCATTAGGAGAAAACGTCTAATGGGTAGATAAAAGACACATTTTGCAAGGCTTTCCTCGGGTTATTTCATTTCAATTCTGTTCTCTTGTGAAGACCTCATTTACTGAGCATCCACATGCTCTTGTTGGATTATTTTAGTCCTATGTGCTAAGGATTTTGCTAGGTCCTGCAGATCAAAGATTTAAAACTCCCATCCTTAGCCTTTCAGTGTAGTAGTAACTGATTCAATGATATGAACATAACAATGCCAGGACACTGTGGTAATACCTTCAGGTGTCATGTTTAAGTTAGGAGATATCCTTATGAGGACATTTGATTGATCAAGTTGTTGGACCCAATTTTTCATAACTGTTATTATACACCTGTCTCTACAGTGTTGCAATAGTCTCACTGTAGGTAGAGTAATTCCACGCCCTTGGACTTTCAACTTAACAATATGATTGATTTAGGCCAATGATTAACAGATATGCCATAAATAGAAGATTAGAAGGCCTTTGCCCTCTTGTGCTTCTCATTGTTATGAACACATCATACCATGTATGTACACAAGTCCAAGCAGGAGAAATGAGAAGAATCAACTCAGTTCCAGTTCACAACTTAGCACCAAATGCAGCTGGGCCCCACCTGGGTTTGCTAACCTCTAGCCAACCCACAAACACTTAAGCAAGAAAACTGACCGTGTTAAACCCCAAGCTTTGAGGGTGATTTGTTGTGCAACATTGTGACAATAGCTAAGGGAGATGGGCAGGGATAGATGCAACCCACAAGAAAAGCAGCAGAACTTTATTGTGGCTTTTCTCTGCCCGCATTCTCTCCCACACAACCTTCACTAAACACATAACCACATCAGAAAACACTTCAAAAGGCCATGGAAAATAAAATCAAAAGATAATTACTTGATGTAAATAATTTTGAAATCCATACTGAATTGCTTCATAATATGCATTTTCCACAAACTTTTTGAAGACCCTCCTTCTCGGCATGGATTTCATTTTTTTTTTTTTTTGCACCAAAATAAACATCTTTTAATCCAATTTTTCTGTGAATCCTTTGAAGTACCTTCATACTTCAAAGAATTGTTGTAGAAGTTGTTTCAGCCACCAATGCTGTAAATCAGACTTCCGTTCGTGTTGTATTAGGGCAATTCAGGACCCACGCATTAACCTTTCATGGACATCTCCAGAGTACCAAGAATGAGGAACAGCAACCCAAACGTCATTCAATATGCAACTTACTTTCTTGAGACTCTGGATTAAAATTAATGGCTCCTTCAAAAAGCACAAACATGGCGCTGACTCAAATGTAGTTACAGCAGCCCCATCAGCCATGAAAATCTAGAGCTGGATTTCCCAAGAGGAATGAGCTGGTTATAGTCACCATGCATGGCCAAATGTTGCAACCATGGGTAATACAGCTCTTAAGACATGGAGGGGGCCCAATGTGATGGCTCAGTGGCTAAAATCCTTACCTTGCAAGTGATAGGAGCCCATATGGGCACTGGTTTGTGCCCCAGCTGTTCCACTTCCCATCCAACTCCCTACTTGTGGTCTGGGATTGCAGTGGAGGACGGCCCAAAGCCTTGGGACCCTGCACCCATGTGGGAGACCTGGAAGAAACCCCTTGTTCCTGATTTCTGATTGGTTCAGCTCCAGCCATTGCAGCAATTGAGGAAGTGAACCTGTGAACGGAAGATTTTTCTCTCTGTCTCTGCTCTTCCTCTGTAAATCTGCTTTTCCAATAAAAGTAAACAAATCTTTTTTTAAAAAGGCATGGCAGAAAAAAAATGTTAACTCATGTATCTCTCCAGGTCAGTAGAAAGATGCAAAGGAAAGGCAGGGCAGAGTTCACAAAGGACAGGCAATATGGTGAGGAGAGTAGTAAAGAAATTCTTTCATGCTGTGAGGAATACAGAACAGTTCCACATGTTTCTTCCACAGCATAAAATAATAGGAAATGCATTTCAGAGACAGAGGGTTTTGTTAGAAGTTTTTGTTAATTTAAAAAAGAATTTAAGGAGAGGGTTTCCAACTAAGGCAGATGAGTCCCACAGTATTAATACAGTTAAGCAAATATTGGAGGATCATAGGAAATGAGGTTGAATAAATTACATGTTTTATCAGACATCTTTGGGCTTTGAAATTGCTGACAGCCCACTGTGGAATATTAAATCTCACATTTCTCAATTTGCCTTTTTATTGATGTTGGGGAGGAGGTCGTATATGAAAATCTTCTTCTCTCAACACTTATAAAATATTGTGTATATATTAACGTATGTGTAAATATTTATTTTCAAACGTGTCACAGGCTGAGTTTCCCCTGAAGCTGAACATGAGACAAGGACTGGGGTGTAGTTTATTTGGGAGGTGATCCCAGAAAACACCAGTGCACTCTCTGGGAAGTAGGGGCAGGGGAAGGGTGGTAAGCCAGGGATGGGAAGCCAGTATAGGCTTCTGCACAATCCAGTGTGAAACAGGAATTAATCCTGTTAGAGTTCTCTACAAGATATCTTGAATGGTGCTCTCACCTGAGAAGAGGGACACTAGAATGTTTATCATGAATTTCCATCCACTACTGGCTGAGGAATACTCCCCCAGATACCAACTCCTATGCACTTCCAATCTGCCCCATCTATCCATCCACGAACAGGGCCTGAGAAAGAGCCTTCTGACAGAGAGCCCCTGGCCCATTCTGTAGGCTGTCATAGGGTGTGTAGGACAGGGAGTGCCAAGGGCACATGGGCCAACTGCTTAGGGTATTACATGAAGTACATAATGAAGTACATGCATTGACCAGAAAAGAGTTATTACGTATTAGATCAGGTGTTTTGAAGGCATCCACTTGTCTAACCTACCAGTTCTTCCGGACCACACTTAGAATTACACATGAATCACAAAATTCCCTTTGTTATTACATTAGGAGAAAGTCCGTGAAGGAGCCAAGGCAACCAAGGTGAACGGGAAAGCAGCAATACACAATTGAAGCTCAGCTCCTTCAGAGTTTTAATAGCCAAGCAGCCTGGGCCCATGTGTTTCCTGACCAAAGCATCTCAGTCAAACAACCTGCCCAGAAACACATTGAAACACCTCTAAGCTTCAGTTTAAGTCCAGTTTAAGCCTTTTTATTTCAAACCATCATTATCAAATTATGGCACCACGGACAGACGTTAGAGGAATCCAAGAAGTCATCCAACCCAATCACAAATTATACAATCAGGCAGGTGAGACCCAGAAGAGTTGAATGTCTGGAAGATATCACACAGATAGTAGTAGAGTGGGAACTGGGATCTAACTACCTAAGCTCCTCCCAAGCTTTTGCCCTCTTTCTCTGTAGCATGTGTTCTCTACCAATAAGACACATGCTCAGGAGGAAAAAAAAGAAAAAATTTTAAAAAGTCTTTTGAAATTCAATGTGATGATATGCTATCTCTTGAAAAATTTGACCAGAAAGTCATTTCAGTACGTGGTTTTGAATCCTTATTAGCTCCACCTGTTTTGGCATTAAGATCATTCCACCCTGGAGCTAGACATACGGGAAAAGAAGAAGACAGGCATTGTGGAAGGAATTGTATTGAACAGGTGGATGCAAGATCTGGATACTTTACAGTTTCATGTCAAATGTCCCAAGTGACTGTTCAGACATATAAAGGAGGAAAAGAAACTTTAAATAGGAGAGAAGAGAAAAGCCTGGGAGGAAACAAGTGTACAAAGGGAGCAAATACAGAAGCAAATTCTTGAAAAAAAAAAAAAAAAAAAAAAGAACCATGTCCAGGAAAGTCCCCAGAGACTTTAGCAGCAGCCTCTGCTCAGGGAAGGGACAGCCTGAGAACTGGGTCTTTGATGCGCTTCCACTAGCACGCAGTTCCCATTCATTCTTTCACTCAGTTAGTCAATGTTCTTTGAATGTTTCGTAACAACTTTATTAAGACATACCACACTATTCACCCGTTGAAAATGTACCATTCGGGCCCGGCGGTGTGGCCTAGCAGCTAAAGTCCTCGCCTTGAACATGAACACGCCAGGATCCCATATGGGCGCCGGTTCTAATCCCGGCAGCTCCACTTCCCATCCAGCTCCCTGCTTGTGGCCTGGGAAAGTAATGGAGGACGGCCCAAAACTTTGGGAACCTGCACCCACATGGGAGACCCGGAAGAGGTTCCAGGTTCCCGGCTTCGGATCGGCGAGCACCGGCCCGTTGTGGCTCACTTGGGGAGTGAATCATCGGACGTAAGATCTTCCTCTCTGTCTCTCCTCCTCTCTGTATAGCTGACTTTGTAATAAAAAGAAAATGTACCATTCAATGGTTTTTCATGAAATCAAAATTGCACAATCATCACAATCAATTTTAGAAGTTTCATCACCTCAAAAAACAAAAAACAAAAATCTTCATATTCTTTATCTCTAGTCTGTCTGTCTCTGTCTCTTGGCCAGAAGCTGAGCAAGCACTAAGTCACTTTCTGTCTCTCTAGATTTGCTTATATCGGATATCATACATATGATGAGTAGAAGCTTATAATTTGTGATCTTTCGTGATTGGTCTCTTTCAGTAACCATAGTGTCTTGCAGGCTCAGCCATGTCTGTGCATACATCAGTACTTCATTCCTGTTAACAGATGAGTGATATTCTATTGCGTGAATATTTCACATTTATCCATTCATCTATTGGTAAACCTTTGAGTTTCTCGACTTTGGGCTGTTATGAACAATGCTGCTATAAACATTCATATAGCATATTATATATATTATAGCGTATTTATATACGCTGTAATATTTTTATGTGGCTCAATTTTTGAGGCTTGTTTCACACTAAAGTTTCTGGAATCTAGAGAGACAGAGATTAAGATAATCGTTTCTCTCGAGAAAGTCACAATCTTACAAGGAAAGAATGATGTGTTTAACAAAGCTGTGACAATCTGCTGTAATAAGTGCCACACAATGGCATGTGCAAAGAGAGAGGTAGAGAAGTTGACACTTGAAAGAGGTGTTGAAAGTTAGTTCAACAATAGGTTCTGATGAGGGACAGGGAGCTACAGGCTGTGGGAACTACTGAACTACTGGTGCAAACGCACAGAGGTGTTACAGAAAATGCAACATTCTGGTCATTGTAAATAAGAGCAGTGCTATGTAACCTTTATGAAGCTTGCTGTTTTAGGCACTGTTCTAAACCCTTCATTTACATTAACTCATTTACTCCTCATCTTAGGATATTTTCACATCCCCCATTTTTTAGGTGGAAAGACTGAAGCACGGAGAGGCAAGCAGCTTCCCCGTGGCTACACAGCTAGTGGGATCCTGGGTTCAATTCAAGAGAACTCATTCCAAAACCTATGCTAAGTCACCATGGAGATTGCCTCATTGAATTCTTGAAATCAAATGGGCTTGTTGTGTCGTGGAGTATGTGGAGGGGTATGGCAGATGATGTTGGAAGCAAGCAAAAGAAAGCCATTGAAGATATGTGTGCAAGGCAATGACACACATGAGATTTTCATTTTAGAAAGACAAGTGGCAACAGCTGGGGGATTGATTAAAAGCAAGGAGAGCCCATGGGCTTGTTCCACAGTCAATATCACTCAATAACGAACACTGCCCTGCCTCCCTTTCCCATACAACATCCCCATTACGGGTGTGAAATTGTGAAAGTAGTATTGCTTGTGCTCTCCTGGATTCAATCTTTGCAGGGGAATGCCATGGTCAAGACCATATAAAGATAGTTCTTATTTTTCACTCTCCAACTTCACTGTCATAAGGTTGAGCCTAATTCTGAAGGAAGCAGGACTGGGAGTTGCATTAGAGCTCACTGTGCAAAGGCAAGGATTCAGAGTACACCACACCTGTGGATACATTTTCACAAACACCAACTGACAGCATGCAGGCAAGCAGAAGATTCACATGCCAGAGGACTATCTGATTGGGTTTCTTCCACATATGCATTACTGAAGTGGCTGGCCTTCAGCACATCAATGGTTTGCAGAACTCGCATTCCTGTTTTTCTCTCCTCGCGCTTAATTTCATTGTAGCTTCCCACCCCCTGGCAGAGATCAACTCAACTATAGAACAAGCAGGGGAGTTCCAAGGGCACTGTGGAATGAGTGCTAATAGAAAACAGGATGTGACTGTCACACCTATGCCAGGCACACAGAAAGCATGCCCTCAGTCATTACCTTTCTGTCTTAAAATCAAGGTTGTTTTAGGGAATACAGAGGATGATCCTCGAACCAGCAAGTGTTCATTTCCATTGCACAGGTAGAGAAGCATAGAGAATAAAGGACGGGGAGGTTGACCTGCTATATTCAAATTAGTGCTGGTAAAACATGTGGCTCTGGGCAAATCATCTCACCTCATCCTCTCCCCAGATCTTTTTTGAGTTTCTGTTAACATTGTGAAGCACTTTCTAAGCTCTGAGATAGTGCTGGCTTCAGCAAGTGCAACACTTAATGTGCATGTACTTAGGCTCTTGCCATTTTAGCTGGGATTATGGTAGGTGTGCTATAGATAGTCGTTAGATGAATGAGTGTTGGAAATCTCTCTTGTGTTTAGTTATCAAACCATCATTTCTTTTTCCTTGTCTCAGTATCTCTTTGTCTCAGTCTCTCTCTCTCTCTCTCTCTCTCTCTCTCTCTCTCTCATGTGTGTGTGTGTTAGTGCCTTTTCTCTGCTCTGAATTGACGTATCTATTTTACAAGGCAGGTAAAATTGCTGGGTCCATGGACAATACTGGAGATAAAGGCAATGTCTGGATTCTCAAGAATTTTAGGTCATTTTTTTAAGATTTAAATTATTCTCGAGCCTATATGAGATTTTCTTTGGCCTATATTTAAATCAGGGAAGTTTAAACATGAACTGTTTTGATCTCCATTAGTACTGTGGAAAGGGTGCAGGCTGATCCTCCACGGTGTTCTTCCCAGGGTTCCTGAGCTACTATTTTGGAGTGTTGTGGACAAGATTGGAACTTCTTCTTATCTAGGAGACTTTTGAGATGCAAAAGTACATTCTAGGAAATAACATCTGCAAGGGAAAAATAATATATGTGGATGCACCAAGTTTACTCAAGAAAAATAAGACAAAGTTGTAATGGGAGTGTAATAATTCTGACAAGAGATCAGCGTATTATTCAAATTGCCTTCTGTCTCCAATCTCATGATACTAAGGTAACAGGGTTACAATAAAGGACAAGTGAAACCTTCAAATATCCATTTCACTAAAATACCCATGAAATATCAAGAACTTAGTTCTCAGCAACATTGGCATGCACAACATTCCCAAGGGTGGGGAGCAATGCTTTTAGTTTCAGCATCAATAGCAATAGCCACACCTGAATGGACTCAATGAGTTAAGATCTTGGGCATCGGGACACACCAGCAGCAGTGTTTTGGAGAGAATGACAGTATGTGTTGCTACAGAAAGCAGAAGAAAAACAGAAAAGTGGTGACTCCAGCAGTCAATGGGATTACACAAGTTTTATGTAGCAGCAAAGAAGATGCCCAGTCATGTGTGAAACATCTCCTGGAGAATGCCAAGGTAATGTGGAACCAATTTGAAAGTATCTGGAATTTTAGCAGATGATTAAGGCAGAACAAGAAAAAAAGCTGTTTGCAAAGATATGCTAGCTCTGATTCTTGTGCTCACTTTAGGACGTGTGTTCTGGGGAAGTCCACGGCTATGCTGAAATAGTGTAAATCAGAGATTAAAATCTTTAGAACAACGAAGAGAGAGTAGAAGAGGGGATATATCCAAGAAATGGTGAAAAAGGAAACTGACAAAGTGTGGGAACTGAGTAGAAAAGTTAAATAAAAAGGAAGAATCACAGGTGACATTGTGGTCAGTGATGATGCAATTAACCAAAATGGAGAAGTCAGACAGAGGAGCTTGAGTGGGAAAATAATGAACTCTGTATTGGGGTATAGTGAGTTTGAGAGGTCTAGAGATAACCAAAGAGGAGGTGCAGTTTAAAATATGTGACAGACACAGTTAGAAGATGTTTGAATATAGTTTACAAGTGAAACTATGGGCTAAATAAGTCATGAAAAGCATGATGAATGAAAAGGAAAAATATAAAAATGAGTCTTCTAGAAAAGTCAAGTTTAATACCTGTTGACCTGATCAAGTATAGACATCAGAATACATTCCTGTGTCTAAACATCAGGTGCAAATGGGCTATTCAGAGAACGAATAAATAAAATTGAGAGGAAAAATAACATGATGTGACTAACAGTTATTTTTTTTCTTATTAAGGAGAGTGATGATATTGCAATATATAAGATCCAATAGACACTTCAAAAAAGAAATCCCTTTAGGACAGCTCATGTTGAGTCGCCCTTGTCCAATTAAGAATGGGCTTTGATATTTCAAAGCCTGGTGTGCTAGATATTTTCAACACCCTCAGTCTTTTCCAAGTGACTCAGCAACTGAGAAATGCAGAGTCACTGGGGAAGAGGCTGGTTCCAGCTAATCTTTTCTTAGGACCACATTCATTTGCCAGAACAGAGGAGGACATTCCTTTTTGCTTGGCCAAACAAGAATGTTTTCAGAGCTATATTAAAAGCACAGTTGGGATGGGCATTATGATTAAGCTATCTCTCGGAATGCCAGTAGCCCATGTCAAAGTGCCTGGAATTGAATCCTGCCTCCACCTCCAGTCTAACTTCCTATTAAATGTGCCTGTTGTCATGCAGCAGATGATGGCTGAAGTATGTGGGTTCCTGCCAACCTTGTGGGGGATCCTGCATGGAGTTTTCTTTTGCTGCTGGCAGGAGCCTGATCCAGACCCGGGTGTTGTGGGCATTCGGGAAGTGAACCAGTGGAAAGACAATCTATCTCTCCCTCTCTCTGTCATTCAAATGACAGGCATTCAAATCAATCAGTCACTCAATCACGCAGTTTTACACTTGATCTTAGCCAAAAGGCCGAGAAGCAATCACTCAATCAATTTAAAAAAACCACAATTAAAGTGAATCCTCAACCCCTAGCACAATTTTAACTTGCCTGCAACATTATTTAAGTTAGTAGTGTTCATTTTTTTCAATCAGTCATCTGTCCTCTTCTAAAGAACCCTGTAAATTCATTTTTCCTTTTGCCCTTAAATTCCCACAATCAGTCATTGACTCCTCAAACTTTACAGTTACATAGCCCTTAGGGTTCCAGTAGTTTAATGCCTTTATTTAGTTGAAGATATTCAAATACAGAGAGGTTGAAAGTTCCCTGTTGAACGGCTTCTGGGACCAGATAGGTAAAAAATAATTAAAGCAGCAGGCCTTGAATTTTCTTTTAAGTAATCGTTTATTTCCACTTTAAAATATGTCCTCCCTTATTTTTCTTAAATTGTGTGGCCCTTGTATTCCAATTATGACACTACACACACACAGACTCAAACACACACTCACACCCACATACACACTTTCAATATAGTGTGGGAACAGAAGAATATTTCCAATGATATGGAAAAGTTATAAGCAGGATGAGAATGGTTACTGAGATCTGATACCAGGGGTTAACAGGGAACTAACTGAACAACTCAACGGACCAGCTCCATTGCGAGGACCCATCTTTTCTCCATTTTTAGTTCATAGATGGCTTGAATAATTGAACCCATTGCATCAAAGCTTCAACATGTGTTTCCATCTCTTTTACTCCCCATCACCTACAGGCTATTTCATGCTCTTTTTCACACTTTAACTCATATCCTCAAACTAAGCTATCGATTATGATGAAGGCACAGTTAACTTTCCTAGAGCTTCCCCGTTAATCTTTGACTACTGTTTGTTTTTTTCTGTTTTTCAGATTTGTGGGGAAAGCTCTAGCTTTCTCCAGTCTAGGTCATCTGAAACAAAACATGCCTGTTTCAGCTCTCTCAGGCTCTCTTTGTTTATTTTCTTGCAGACTACCCCCCCCAACAATAACTTTCGAGACCAAACTAAATAGATTTCAAACAATGATATTGTGGTTTCATCACAGTAAATAATAGATTAGGTAACCAGCGGAATGTGCCAGGTCAGTTTTCCCAGAAGTTCATGATGTAAAATTACAAGTAGGTGCCAGAAACAGTTCAATATGTATTATCTCTAACATGATCAACTTGAAGTTAGGAGGTAACTAGTGTGAATCTATTGCATACAAATCCCAGATTAAAGCTCAGGTTTGTGAGTGCATTGGCTGCCTACTGCCACAGAACAAACAACTCCACATATTACAAGTATAAAAAAACAGGTTTACTATATCACAGCTTTTGAGTCAGGAATCTGGGCACGGTTTAGTTGGGTATTCTGTAGTTGAGTCTTGTGCAACCTGTAATCAAGGGATTGGGGAAGGATGTAGTCCCACCTGAAGTTTCTGTTGGGAAAAGATTCATCTGCAAACTCCTTTACGCAGCTGGCAGACTCCAAGTCTTGACAGCCTGAATTCTAACCACACACAGACCTCTCCGACATTTCACTTTGTGAAAACCATCAGGATATGGATTGTGCCAACACAGCAAAATCCAAACTCTTCCAAGGCGCATTCATAGAGTTGATATCCCCACCACCTTTGCATTTCCTCTTAGCTGGAGACAAATTATTATAAGTCTAGTCCACAGTCAAATGAAGGTGATTACCCAAAAATGTGAATCCCAAGAAGTAGAAAGCACTGGAAACGATTTAGAAGTCCATGACCTTTCACTTTATCCACTAGATCTTACAAGAAGTTTGAATTTTATCCTAGTCCTTGAAGCTGTGGGAGGGGGTGAGAGGTATGGATGTGAGAGTTCAGATAACACTGGCTGCTGTAATAAACACACCCCCAACTTTCACTCGCTATATGCAAATAAAGTTTCTAATTGCTAGCACAGTCATGCAGTGTGAGTATTCTTGATCAGCTGAGTCTCTTCAAAGTGAAACTTGTCCCAAGGGTTGATTCCAGGCTCCTTCCATGCCGCTGCTCAATTCTCTTCACAATGGAGTTCAAGGTCACCCTGGAGACATGGAGGCTAACGGGTGATATTCTGAAGAGTCAGAGCTGCACACGGTGCTCTCCCTCAGTTCCCTTCAGCTATAGTTCACAGGCCATTCCTCACCACAGGGAGGCTGGCAAGTGGAGTTGGCCTATGTTCTGAGAAAGAAGAGCAAGCACTTCAGATAACAGTTATCCTGTTTCTGCCACAGACACTTCATCATGTTCCTTCACTTCATTTCATAATTGTCAACTAAGAATCTTCTTCAGGCCACACAATGTGTTAAGTGTTGAGGATATACACATGAAATATTTGAAGATTCCTATTAGAGTCTTGTACTTTTTTCTTTCAATTTCTCTGTTGTTTCTTTTTAATTGTTCTTCACCAATGCTTTCTATTTTCCTTTAATTATCACTGCTACATTTTCACTAAAGATAGAAGTAGCATCTGTTTCACCTACCATTAACCTACACCACATCATGCATTATTTTGATGAAAAACCTGCTGTGAAACTGGCACAGCTTAATTCCACAGCACTGGGACTAGATTACTCTTAAAAGCTGGCATCTTTTTCCTTCAGCTTTATGGAACCCCGAGATTACCATCTTGTACAGAAATTCAAGTTAGAAACACAGGTTGAGGCCAACATTGTGGCATAGTGAGTAAAGCCGCCAACTGCAGTGCCAGCATCTCATATGGATGCCAGTTTGCTCCCCACTGCTCTACTTCTAATCCGGCTCCCTGCTAAGGCTCCTGAGAAAGCAGTAAAAGATGGTCCAAGAGCTTGGACCCCTGCCGCCCAGGTAGCAGACCTGGATGAATGTTCTAACACTGGACTTCAGACTAGCCCAGATCTGACCATTCTGTATATTTCAGCAGTGAATCAAGAGATGGAAGAACTTTCTCTTTGTCCGCCCCCTCCCGTAACACTGTCCTTAAACTATAAACAAAGATATTTTTAAAGAGAAAATATGAAGAGGCCATGTGTGGAAAAGAACCAAAACATGCAAGCTAACAGCTCTGGCTCCGCCATTCATTGGCTGCAACCATGAGAAACTCCAATCAACACCCAGTAGAACAGGGCTCCCAGCTAATTCCTACCAAGCCAAAGAAGCCTGAAATATACAGAGCTGCTACTATGTTAATCCAGTCAGTCTCATAGTGGTTCATTACATAGTAATAGATAATCAGAACACATTTCACTCATTTCCATTTCCTTTCTTCCATATTCTTCACATTGCTGGCATGGTTTCCAGAGGAAACTCAGGAGAATTTCCTTCTGATCAAGGGAAAAATAGGTGAAGCATACCGTAGAGGACAAATACATATGACACAATCAGAACTTTGGGCAATTACAATATTTCAAATCATTGGTTCATTACCGACAAAAAAAAAATTATTTGCCTTCAGGAAAGTGTAACCAATGGTAAAATGCCAAGTGAACTTTGGATGTGAATGGCTTCCATTCCCAGCCAGATTCTGTGACAGTGAGCTTCTGCTGCCATGTAAATATTGATAACTTTTAAGCTCTAGGTTAAAATAAAAGAAAGTTGCAAGCAGTACAGTCCTGATCAGGATGTCAACTGAAGCGAATAGGGATTAGTATAATATTCATAGCTGACAATGTGGAAGGACAGATCCCAGTAACTATCGATCTTTTGTGTCTGCTTTACCCATTTAAGCTACAATTAACCTACAATTCTTTTATTAAAAACAGTTTTATTTATTTTTATTGGACAGTCCAATTTACAGAGAGAAGGCGACACAGAAAGAAAGATCTTCCATCCACTGGGTTAACTCCTCAAGTTGAGATGATACGAAGTCAGGAGCCAGGAACTTCCTCCAGGTCTCCCACACAGGTGCAGGGTCCCAAGGCTTTGGGCCATCCTCTACTGATTTCCCAGGACACAAGCAGGGAGCTGGATGGGAGGGGATCAGCCAGGATGTGAATGGGCATCCATATGGGATGCTGGCACCTGTAACGGGAGGATTAGCCAATTGAGCCATCATGCCAGGCCCTAACCTGTAAATCATATGCTATTTCAAAAAGAAGTTATACAACAAGATGGCCCAATTCAAATAAAAAAAAAAAAAAAAGGCAGCCTAACCTAGACCTGGTACTACCTCATGCCTTTTAGCAAAAATATTCTCTTATTTCACAGAAAAGAGAAATGGCTCCTCTCTAATGGATGAGTGGTGGATTCTACCATTAGGTTCTGACCAGCTCGGACAAAGCCTTGCTGAATCTCCTCTGTCCTGAATTACTTTAGGTCATTTTCCTGGCAGGGCACCAGTTAGCTGTCTTGTGCGACATAACTGGCAAAGGCCCATACCTGCACTAGTCAAAGCAGTAAGAAGTCAGCCCGATTTCACAGGATGTAACAATGGTGAGCAGTGCTTAGCAGGGATCCACAGCATGTACTTACACCAAGAGAAATAATCAAGGGGGACAAATTGAGGGGACACTTTCAGTCTCAGAAATTTTCTAGCTTGCAAAATTAATCTAAAGTCTCATAAGTCAAAAGAATGATTCTACTTGAAGGAGACGTGACAGGCAGCAACATGATAAAGCTTCTAGGGTGTCAACAGTGTCCTGTTCATTTTATGCAAGCGGGCCTATACAGATACATTGACGTTGTGAAAATTCATCAGACTCCACACTCCTGATTTGTCCACTGTGCTGTGTGAAGGTTACCCTTCAGTTTTTAAACATTTTATAAACTGAATAAAGCAGTCACAATGCAAAACTAAATAAATGAATCAGTCCCTTCCTGGATCATAAACTGCAAGATCATTATGGTTATTACTCAACTCTAAGCTATATAAGAGAAATCAAGCAATTTGCTCAAAGTTGAAGGTGGAAGGAACGTGACAAGCGTGCTGTGGCCCCCATCACTTACTAACAGAAAGTACTCCCTCTTCATGGGAATCCGGTGCTAGGGGCTGTAAGAGAGCCACTAAGAGCCTGGCTTGGGCTGTTGTGAATTGAACATGACTCAAAGGCTCCCACAATTCAGGGAGATGCTGAAACCTCTACGTGTTATATTAAGAGTGGAGACTTAGGGCAGGCACAGTGGCACAGCACAGTAATCCTCCACTCTGTAACATCAGCATTCCCTATGGATGCCCCACTTCTGATCCAGCTCCTTGCTTGCGAAGGCAGCAGAGGACATCCAAGTCCTTGGGACCCTGCACCCATGTGGGAAACTTGGAAGAAACTCCTGGCTCCAAGCTTCTGATCAGCTCAGCTCTGGATGTTGTAGCCATAATTCAGCAGATGGAAGGCCTTCTCTTTATTTCTCTCTGCCTTTCAAATTAAAAATATATATATATATTTAAAAAACAAAGTGAAGACGATCTAATTGTGGCATCCGCACAATGGACCTGGTGGAAGGTTTATAGAACATGGGGGACCTGCCCTCAGAAGACGGTGCTCATGAAAGGGTTCATTTTATAAGCCCAGCATGATTCCTGTGTCCCTGTATGTTTCCTGGTTCACCACGTGATCATTCCTCCACATCTGCAAGGTCACTGTTAGCCTCCACCAGATGCCACTTGATTTTGAACTATGTACCTCCACACTGTGAACTGAAATAAACTTTGATTCTCAAGATGCTGCTCTGAGGCAATTTAGCTAAAGTGACAAAAAGCTGATGAACACGTGCACCTCAGAGCTTGAAGAATGAGAAAGAGTTGTGGGACCGCTTTCTGGGAAAGTCTAAAGGGGCAAGCCTGGGGCAATCCTGGGGCTCACCAGTTGCCCTGGAAGCAGTAACCAAGAGAGCTGAGGCTGTAGGGAAGATGTAGATCTTGGGAGTGATCTGGACTGAGTGGTCCCAGGAAGGCTCTACCCCAAAGGGCTACTTAAGGAGGCAGCTGGCCACAGCGAGACACGAACTGCTTCAGAGCCAGGGGGCTGAGGCAGACACTTACAAGAGAGAGGTTGCCGGCTATGCAGAGTTGGAGGGATCACAAAAAGGCTAGAAGAAGAGTCAACATGGAACATATTCCACAACTGGCAGGTTGCTCGGCTAGTAGCAACTGCACCGTTCTCCTGATGGGTTCTTCACCCTGTGCTCTCTTTGTCTTAAGCACCAATCATAGAAGAATTAAAATGGCCATAAAGAAGAATGAAATTGTGTCTTTTGGAGCAAAATGGCTGCAATTAGAAGCCATTATACTTAGTAAAGTAAGCCAGTCCCCCAAAGGCAAATATTAAATGTTTTTCCAAATCAGTGATAACTAATACACAAAATACAAAAAAAATTGTAATCTACAGGTACCAGAGTGACACTATGGGATTTGATTATTGTGTACAGTCTTTGTTCATACTCCTAAAGAACAGTAGGCATTTTGCTTTCTTGTTTCTTTCTTTTTTTTTTTTTTGGTTGTTATTGTTTGTTATTATTTTCTGCTTCCTATGCGTTGATACCATTAATTAATGGAGTGTCAAAGTTGTGGGGGGCAATAAATACATACACATAAGAATTTTTTAAAGTGCACCGAAAATCATAAATAAAATATTAAGTGGAAGATTTAGAAAAAGAAAAAGAAAGAAGGTGGAAACAGGTAGCTAGAGACTGAAGGTGGCAACTGAAGGAGAAAAAGGGTAGAGGAGATTAATGGTGCCTCCCCTGCACACATCCTGGTCAGAGGCAGGCCGGAGTGAACACCGAGCATCAGGGAACGGGGTGTGTGTGTGTGTGTGTGTGTGTGCGCGCACGCTCCTCTTTTTGTTAAACCACCAGAATTTAATCATGTGGGCTCCATGCTAAAGATCTTATCCAATCCTAATCACTGCCAAAAGGCTTTACCTCTAAACACCATCATGAAATCCAGCTTATTCTATTCTTTATTAATGTTAATATATTACTTTTGGACATCAACTCCTGTGTGAGTTTTTGGGACAAACCATAGCAAACTAGCATAGGTAATCAGCACCTGGGCACTACATTGAGACTGCAGAAACAGTAACCAAAACAAAAGTGTTCTAAGCCTCTTGAAGTTTTCCCTCTATTAAGGAAGACAGGCACATAATAACACAAAAGAAGGTACAGGAGTGCTAAAGGGAAGAGGCAACAATAGCAACATCAGAGAGGTATCATTTAACTGTTAGGGAGGTCAGAGTGCTGTCCTGTGGGGGAGCGGAATGCTTGGGAGAGGATCTGAACAGGGAAATGGTAGGAACATGGTGGTGAAGGGACTGCACATGAGGTTGAATAATAAAAGGAGGAGGTGAAACCTTAGAATCCCAGTGGGAATACTATTTCAAATAAAAATGTAGATAGGGGCTAGGCCGAAGGGAATCCTGTAGTGCTTGGTAATGATTTGAGACTTTGTTTCATAAACAAAGGCATCAAGAAGCTGGCCTGTTTGTGTGACTTAGCATCAGAATTGACCCCACCCTCAAACACAACTCAATTTACTCACTGCCTTCACCCCCACTGCCACTAGACTGGTCCAACCCACTGTCGTTGATCCCTATAACAGCTGATCTTTGAAGCCATTCCCGATGGCCTTCCTGACTCGGCCCTGGTCCTCCTGCCCCTCCAGTCCTTCAGCCACAGCGATCCTTCTTAATGTGGATGATGGGTCATGTTCTTCCTGTGTGACCCACACCCTTCGGTGTCTTCCCAGCATTCTAGAAACACCATACAGAGGCTTTGCTGTGCTCTGTGAGGTTTTGCAGGAAATAGTTTCTCTTCTCTGTTTCCCAGGTCCTGTCTTGTTGCTTCCCTCTGGCTCCCTCTGCTCCAGTCTGGAGTGTTGTCTCCAGGCTGTCTTCCAGGCTGTCTTCCGTCCAAGATAAACATGTTTGTCTTTTCCCACTGCAGGGTATTTGCACTTGCTGTCACTTCTATGTACTCCTATTTCTCACAATACTGTGTCTGTCTAGATCATCATTCTTTCAGAATTCAAACACCATCTTGTCAACAAAGCCTTTTGAAAAAGGAACACCCTATCACCTCTATATTTTCTCCATCATTTCCTCTGTATTATGGTTCTGAAAACATGAACACTGGCACCTGACATATTTATTTTATTTATTTATGTCTGCCAGCCATGTCCATGTGGGCAGGAATTTTCTCTTACACATCCCATTGCCAAAAACACTGTCAGGTGTATGATGGTATCTCAATGACTATTTGTTTAAGAATAAGTATATGGTTATGGGGTGGAAATTGTACAAGTTTAAGAGTGAAAACAAAAGGATATTAAAATTTTTTCAGTGGTTTCTACTTCAATGATTATCAGCCTAGGAAACTGATATCCCAAGAAATGTGTAATACAGACATACATTGAGATACAAAGAAAACAAAAAATACATGATTTTTTTAAAAAATATTAAGCTGCACTAGTATCTAAAATTTAAGAAAGCAATGCTATTTATAAACATTTCTTTAGCATCTGTACTGAAAATATGTTCATGATAGTGGCACATGATTGAAGTGTCTGGAAATTACTGAGCAATCATGGCAACATTGATTAGGACGGGAGAGAAGTAGATCAAATAGATGGGCAAATATAAAGCTAGCAAGATTTGAGGGGGACATTGCATAAAGAGATAAGAAATATGGATCCGTGAGAAGACGGGCTGCCATGATGACAATGTTCACTACTAAGAAGAAGGTATAGTGGATATAGCAGGTAAGGATGTGGTAGAAACAGGCATCACTCTCCGGCATTGCCATTCACCTGTTTCTTCTGGACACTTCACCAATATAGCTGTTCTTTTGTCCCTTTGTTATAGGGTTTTTGACCCCGAGTACGGCAGCAACCTCAAATTCTTGCCTCACAGGAAAGAAGAACTTTCATGCGGACACAGTTTAGCTTTAAAGTAAGATTTATTAGAAAAGCTAAGAAGGGAGACTCCCGTCCTAGTGACGGGAGGGGGCTCTGAGATAGAAAAGACCCTTATCCCCTGCCATAGTGGCAGGAGGAAAAGTAAAAAGACCCTAGTCCACTGCCATAGTGGCAGGAGGAAAAGCAAAAAGAGAGACCCATATTAATGGTGGGGAAAGTATCTTTTAAAGGTTCCCCAAAGATGTTTCTCCATAAACAAAGAAAATTCCTGGTTTCCATGGTACCTGGCCCTGGGACAAAAGGCCAGAAAGGTGTCACTGGCCAACTTCCTTGGTCCCTTTCTAATGATAAAGAGGCCAGTCTGAAGCCCTCCCCCTTGGCAATGGCTGGAGACAGAATCGGGCTGAGGCTTCAGGTGGGGAATAGATATGTTAATGTCACCCTTGTCCCCTGGGGAAGCATTCCTGATAAGTTAAGATATGCACTTGTCTTGGGAGAGATGTGCTCTGGAGAATCCAAGACATGGTGGGGAAAATACCCCTCTATATTTGAGAAAAAATGACTTGGGGACCCAGAAAACCCTAACTGCCTACCACCCAGTCTAACTCCTCTCACACCTTGAAGTGAAATACACGTGTAAGTGATATGCAGTTTTCCAGTTGACAACTTAGGACAGCTGGAGGTCCCCATCCATGCTCTCCTCCCTCTCTAGCACCTAAGGCTTAGGGAAAGAGTGAGCCAAAGTCAACAGGGTACCATTTAGACTTGGACACCTCTGCTGGCTAAATAATTTGTGTGTCTGGGATAGGGATCTTCAGTCCAGGTCGAATACGCAGGATTCCTCATTCCAAAAAGGAAGGGTAAATATTGTTAAAGATCCTACAGCCAAATGATTATCCTTCCTGCAGCAGTTTTCTGTGTGCCCGCCCTGGTGTTTTATTTGTACTTAATGTCAGGCTGTCTTAGGCATGGAGGCAACTGGGGGGGAAATACAAACTCTCACAGGTGGCTACAGGCTTCCACCTTGAACTTAGTGCCATATGTGCACAGCCCACTGGCATCCAAGTTTTGTTTCTAACATACACTGGCCCAACATTCCACGTCTCAGTCAGACACAAGTGATTTGAGCCAAGTATCTCCTCTTCTCATGAGCTCCCATCCTTCCAGCCCATAGTCCACCATTGCCAAATCTTACAGCAAATATTTTTTGGCACTGAAAGCCCACAGCAGAGGCGGCTACAGCTGTACCCTACACCAAGACCCAACTCTCTTACATCTGTGCTCAGACCCCCCCCCCCCCAGTAGAGGACAGAGCATAGAAGGTGGCTATTGCAACAGGACATGCACAGGGCAGCAATGGATCAAAGTTCCACCCCGGCAAAACAGAGAGGCGGTGGAAGTCAGGAGCTCATGGATACTTCAAGCTCCCGCCACCATTATGTTCCACTGTGCCACCTGGTTCTATTTGCAAAGTAGAAATTTAGAGATGGAACTGCTGAGAATCTTAAGATGGCAAATGCAAATAATTAAACCCTAATCCTGATCTATTACTACACTGCTTGCCGGCTCATGAAGCCAACCCTGTGCTTGGTGAGAGATACATGGTTTCTTAGCCATGGGAAAGTGCAGCCATTATATTGACCACTCTGGTAAGAGCATACTGGTACGGAACATAACCCTTAGCCCTTATTCCCCTCCTAGCAGTGAGTGGCATTGTGCAGTGTGGACTGAGAGTTCTTACAGCACCCTGCAACACCCCTGTCTCTCTGACAGCTCTTCTCTGCTCTGCGTACTTTCTGCTCACATTGTAGGGTTAAGTCATCAACCCACCCCTCCCTTGAACCTCAGTGCCCACCTAAACTTTTTCCCACATCTCTAATTACTCTGGATGGTGGTTTGCATAAAATCTTAGCTGATTCGGGGAGGAGGGTGTGTTTTGTATAACCAGATTTAGGGAATGGGGCAGGGGGAGGAGAGGGCACAGTGGGAGGGTGAATATGCTAAGAATGTTGAAGAGGTACTTTATATCTCTGTGAAGTTCCCTGTTCTTGGAATTCATATTTTTTGTTCATGTTTTAACCTGAACTTCCTGATGCTCTGAAGAAATTGCTTGCGGACTGGAAGTGGGAGGGAGAAATCACAAAATGTCACTGAAGCCAGGAGAATTTCAGGACATTCAATAAAAGTTGAGAGCAATCCTAACAATTATTAATTGCTAATCACATGTTCTTTGAGAACTTCCAAAACAGACACTCAAAGAAAAGAGTTCAAAGAAAAAATGTTAAGTACAGATAAGACTTTCACAAACACTCACCCAGCTACGTGAATGTAAATGCACATGTACTCCCAGAGCAGTGAATGGGAATTTCAAACAGAATTAAACAATAGTAATAATAATAAATACAGTAGTATTACTATGTATTTACATGCTTCAAAATATTTTATTTGTAGTAACCAATTTAGTACTCACAGCAACAACATGAGGCATCACTCTTCCCACTTTACAGATGAGAAGGCTGAGATTCATAGGGTGACCTAACTTGAATAATGGGTTTGGACATTGTCACTGTGTACTCAGAAGCCTCTAGACCAATCACCCAATCTGAATTGCTAATACTGAAAGATCACTTTCCAGAAGCAGTTCTGGAAAGGAAGGATATCAGCTTCACAAGTGAAGTTTAAGAGAACATAAAGCCAAAGCATAAAACAACAATTCTTAAAATATCCCCGTAAGTATGTCTGTCCTGTTTCTACCACCAAATTTCACATAGCGGCTCCATCTCTGGCTTTGTGGAGGACTAGGAGGGAGATAATATGACCACATAAGCTGTCACAGCACAGAGTCTCTTCTCTTGACGATAAACAGAAAGTTCCCACATGGGCTCGTTTTTGAAACACTTGCAGGAAGCTTGCCAAAGGCATCCTGACTCACTGCTGTCTGATGGCTGCCCCCTGAGCCACACTCAGCTGCTTCATCAGCATGGTCCTAAAAGTCCCTACATACCAGAGCAGTGACCTACCAAATATAGGAGAGGCCCTATTTTTAAAATGGTTCAAGTGAGCTGGCAGAGGGCCAGCAACTCATGCCACCAAAAGAGGTTTATAAAACTCATGCCAGGCCCTCTGCATGACATCTGAATAATAATAGTAAGGCAATGCAACAGCAGTGGCAATAAGGGAAAGGGGTGCTTAATAAGGGCCTCTGAGCAACAAGGCTCTATGCAGTACTTTCCTATGCATGTTCCCTCAGGTCCTCTTGGCAGTAGTACTCTGGGATAGATTTAATGATTCCCATTTTACAGATGAAAAAAAAAAGGCAGCCTCAAAAAGCTTCACATAGTCAGTAATCCCCCCGGCTTTCGAGAGCATTCACCCAAAGGCACCATGCACTTCTTCGTTTCCAGAGGCAAGACATCTGTGCCACAGGAAGTTAACACGGGGTGAACTCAGAAGCTAAAAAGAGACGAAACTTATTGGCAAGCTCTTGTTCCCACACCCCTGAGTCCACTGAGGCAGCCTGCCTCAGCCTTCAACATGCAGTTCCTCCTTGAGGTTACAGACTCTAAAATTAGAGCAAAGGTCCAAACGTACAAGTCGCAATAATAAAATGTCTAGAAAAAGACAAGAAAATATTTGCAGCATTGAGATAAGAAAAAAATGGACAACAAAAACAAACAAGGAAAATGTATGAATCATAAGAAGGAAAAAAATGAAAATGAAATGGTCTGTAATGAAACATAATACTTTGGTTCTTTAAAAGGTACTTTTAGGAAAATGAAAAAAGAAAGCCACAAGTGGGATAGAATACATGCAACACAAATATTTGGTAAATGATTTACATCCATAATATATTAATATATAACTCCTGCAACTCAGTAATAACAAAAAAATCAGTTAAAATGGGCAAAACATTTCAGCAGAAATTTCATCAAAGAAAAACTCAAATTGCCAATAAGCAGGTGGAAAAGTTCTCAACACCATTCATTGGAGCACAAATTAAAACCGTGAGATATGATTACATACCTACTAGAATGGCTTAAATTGAGAAGTCTTACAAGTGTCTAATGCAAGGATCATCTTCAGTATTCAGGATAATGTGAAATGATGTGATTGTTTTAGAAATCAGCTTGTTTCTTATATAGTTAAAAATATACCTATCATACAGGGGCACTTAAAAACGTGGTGGAAAAATGGAATTGAAAGATAAATTAACTTTGGTATGAAGACATGTTGAAATCTATTCAATTTTTTTCCATAACATACATTCTTTTCCACAATCCCTTGTATGTAAGGATTTGCAATTGCTTCTCACCAAAATAAACTTATCTTTTAGTTCCATATTTTGCAAACTTTTGAAGTTCCTTGCCTGACCTCAGTCATGCCACTTTTAGGCATTTCCCCTAAAGAAACAGATATATGTCCTTACCAAGAGCCTATGGAAGGATACTCATGGCGGATTTCTTCATCAGAGCTGAAGATGAGTAACAATCCAGTTGTCCCTCAACAGAAGAATGGGTGAATAATTTTTGATACATCCCTGCAATGAATACTCAGCAATAAAAAGGAGAAAGCTACTGTGGCGTGTAACATGGACAAATGTCAACATAACGATGTTTGCTGGAGGAAACCAGACAAGAGAAAATAATGCGAACTGTAGATTCCACTTATATGGCATCTGAGTACAGACAAAACTAATCTATAATGACAGAAAGCAGATCAGGAGGTTCCTGGGCCCGATGCTTGGAGTGGAATTGGCTGTCAATAGACACAAAGGAAATTCAAGGGTAATGGAAATGTTCTATATCTTGATTTCAGTGGTCACACACAGCACGCTTGGGTATGTAAACTTGACAAAAACCCTTTGACCCAGATGCTTAAAACTGACATGCTTTACTACATGTCAATTCTATTTCAATAAAGATGATATTGAAAATAGGGGTGTTTTGTAAAAGGGCAGGAATTCGGAGGAAAGGGCAATTGGTTGGATGAACTGTGCGCTAGCTGCTGGAGGAAGGGGGACAACAAGTGAGAGTTCCAGAGCCTTGGTGACTACTTGGCTGTGCCATTTGTCACTCTGAGAGCTTCAGGCACTCTTCGAGGATTTATCTGGGCAAGGAAATTAACTCCCTTTGTTGTAGGGTTTTTGAACCCCGAATACTGCAGCAACCTCAAATTCTTGTCTCGCAGGAAAGAAGAATTTTCATGCGGACACAGTTTAGTTTTAAAGTAAGATTTATTAGAAAAGCTGAGAAAGGAGACTCCCGTCCTAGTGACGGGAGGGGGTTCTGAGATAGAAAAAGACCCTTATCCCCTGCCATAGTGGCAGGAGGAAAAGCTAAAGAGAAAAAACCCATATCAATGGTGGGGAAAGCATCTTTTAAAGGTTCCCCTCAAAGATGTTTCTCCATAAACAAAGGAAATTCCTGGTTTCCATGGTACCTGGCCTTGGGACAAAAGGCCAGAAAGGTGTCACTGGCCAACTTCCTTGGTCCCTTTCTAATGATAAAGAGGCCAGTCTGAAGCCCACCCCCTTGGCAATGGCTGGAGACAGAATTGGGTGGAGGCTTCAGGTGGGGAATAGATATGTTAATGTCACCCTTGTCTCCTAGGGGAAGCACTCCTGATAAGATATGCATTTGTCTTGGGAGAGATGTGTTCTGGTGAATCCAAGACATGGTGGGGAAAATACCCCTTTATATTTGGGAAGAAAAATGACTTGGGGACCCAGAAAACCCTAACTGCCTACCACCCAGTCTAACTCCTCTCACACCTTCATTCTCAGTGTTCAGCGCAGCAAAGAAGGTGGTGCATAGATTTCAGTAATCCTTTCCAGGGTTAACCAGAGCATGGCTCCATGGTGCCAGATTTTGAAGACCTCCAGAGCTATCTATCGCATTTTTATCACAAGGCCTTCCGTTCCTGCTTCTGGCTGCCACTAGAGTACCAGCCATCCCTGACTGGGAAAGTGACACTTCTGAGGAGCAGTTGGTTGTCATGACACAGAAACCCCAGTTTTTGTGAGCTTTAGGGGGGGAAAAAGCTCCAAATACTACCACATCTCATCTCACAAGGACAAAATATTTTCCAAAGTAAGAAAAGTATCTTTCTGTTAGTGTTCACACGGGAAAATGTCCTTGCTTCAAAGGTTACTATTAGAAAGTAGATGTTATTCAGATGTTTGGTCCTCCAGCCATTTATCCCCTCATTCCCTCATTTGACAAGCATCTGTGAGCACGTGTGTGTGTGTGTGTGCGTGTGTGTATGTGTGTATGTGTGATTGAAGTAAAGGAGCAAAACTCCAAGCAAAAGGAGGAGCAAAGCCCCTGTTGAGGATTAATATAGAGAATACATGCACTCTGCTGGCTAGGAACTAGTCACTATGTACAAACATGTATCTACGGCAGGGAGAGAAGGCTGCAGGCCATTAAGAACGCTGTTGGCCTCCACCCACAGCCCTGAGACCTCTTTCCCAGGACGCTGTGAGCCTGCTCACAAGGTGCTTTCTCTCCCACAGAGATCATCCCAGTCTCTTTAGTAGAAACCTGCTCTAGGGTTTCTAGAGCCTATCTTTTCTGCATCAAAGAAAGCCAGAAATGTCTGGGAATTTCCTCTTCCCTTCTCTTAATCAGTGATGATGGCTGGATCAAGTATAACTATTTTAGCTCCCTTTTCCCCCTTTGGGGACAGTAGTAACACTGGCCTTTATGGTTTCTGGAGCTGCCCTCTGGAAGGGGATTTGGCTTAACGATAAGCCTTAGCTTTCTCTGCTTCCTTCCTTTCTGTCTCGTTTCCCCTCTCCTCCACTGGTTACTCCAGAAAACATTTTTTAATGGTTTTAGGGCCCGGAGCAGTAGCCTAGTGGCTGAAGTCCTTGCCTTACATGTGCTGGTATTCCATATGGGACTGGTCTGTGTCCCGGCTGCTCCACATCCCATCCATCTCCCTGACTGTGGCCTGGAAGTGCAGCAGAGGATCGCCCAAAGCTTTGGGACCCTGCACCTACATGGGAGACCTAGAAGAAGCTCCTGGTTTCAGATCAGCTCAGCTCCGGCCATTGCAACCACTTGGGGAGTGAACCAATTGGTAGGAAATCTTCTTCCCTGTCTCTCCTTCTTTCTGTAAATCTACCTTTCCAACATAAATAAATAAATCTTTTTAAAAAATGGCTTTACCAAAAGTCTTTACTTAAAGGTCTATTTCTTTGAAATCCAATCTAAGACTTGTTGCAGTTGTGGAATACCCAAGTCGATCTGTGGAGGCCACAGTAGGGGCACTGGGGTCAGAGAAATCTTCTATGAAGGGGTGACTTTGATGTATGTGCTCAATGGAGGTGGAAGAGCAAAACTGTAAGCACATGGAGGAGCAAGAACCAAGGTCTAGTTAATTTTGAAAGTACATAAGGTATCCAGCTGAGCTGGATCACAGCACACGCATGGCAGAACATGAGAAGCGATGAGGCTAGAGGCACCTGCAGGGAACAGAGATCCTGAAGATCCAAGTCACATTAAGATTTAAGTGATGCTTCAAAACCACAGTCAACAAGAGTCAAGCGTTCATTAGTAGGATGATTTATTAACAAGGGTGTGTCAAGAAAACGAGCACGAAGGAATGATTCCTGGATGTTATCACATGTATGGAGAAACTCTGAGATTCCCAGTTCTGATATTGCCTGCTCTAACAACTCAAAGGGCCAATAGAAAGATTAGGTTGCCAATTGTTGAAAAGTAGTTTGGGAAATTAGGGTTCAGCTCTCAGGGTGCCAGGATGGAAGGGGATATTTAAGTATTCATAGGTTCTGTGATGGGTCAGGAAAGCGAATAGAAGAGGCCAAGCCATTTGCCTTTATGCCACAAGAATGCCTCAATTAAAATGCCATTCAGAGAGAAGAGGCAGAAAGAAAAACAAACCCTTCAGTTGTAATTTTGCACTGGGCTTTTTACATGTAAATCAAGGGGGTGCAAATGGCATTTCCCAGCAGTCACAAGTGTCAAAAGCCCAGAGGTCTGCAGCTGTTATTCTGCAGTATTTATCCACTGATCATTTAAACAGCCCATCAAACCCCTTCTGGCAAACAAGGTTCCCAGTCCAAGTTCCAAGATCAACCACTTGAAGTGTTTGACTGCAGTGGAGCCATGAAGTCTCCAAAGTGACCTTACAAAGCAGGGTTTCCTCAAGGTTGGGCCGTGTTGGTTTTTGTAGTTGGTACTGTGGTTGTCAGGTTTGAGTTTGCTTGCTCCTCCAAACACCTCCTGCTGCCAACAAATTGTCCTTGGACAAGGAGCTGTCGACCTCAGGGGACAAAATGCAGTGTACACACATCAAGGAAAGGTTAAGAGGAACTCAGTAACCTTGGGATAATGTGGAAATGAACAGTGCTAACAATAGTCCCTGCACACAGCGGCCGCTCAGCAAACAACGGAGCGGTGGCGGCAGTTGCCTGTGATATTCAGTAGGCAAAACCGCTCTGACCCTTCCCTCCCACTTGACAGAGACACATGGGGTGATACGACTGAAATGTTTATTCATATCCTCACCAGATTAGGAATCCCTTGCATACAGAGCATCTAAGCCCTATGCCAGCCTACTAAAGACCCCTACAATGACAAAATCACATAGCCCAGATGGTACTCCGGATTTTTGCTTTATCATTTTGTGAAGAATTGAGAAAAACAGGGAAGAAATCAGAGACCAAGAGAGAAGAGAAAAGCTCCTGCATTGTTCTTCTATCTTTCTACTGCTGAGTGATCGCAAATGAATTACTAAATTCCTCTGAGTTACAGTTTTCCCAAGCAGAAAATGGATAAACCACCCCCTGTTTATGAAATGCTTTTGGGAGACAACTGAAACTATATCAAAAGTTCATCAAGTGAGATTTCTCAACTAGAATAAAAATTGAACCATGACATTTTGGATAAAACTCAATATTTTGTTAGTCAAATTCCATCAAAATTATACTTAGGCACATTAACTTAATTTAAGAACTAGTGGCAAATTATATTACTATTTGACACATAACTGCTCTGCATAATTATTCAATCAGAGCTCCCCTGAAACAAATTAATGCTGATGCAGCCTAATTTTTTTTTAAGTGAAATAGTTCAAGAAAACAGAAAACGAAGGAGAATAATGTAATGAACACCATACACTTACCACCAGCTTTGTTGAAGATTCCCCTTTTGCCATATTTTCTTCACATGCTTTCTTAAGGAGCAACACGTCTAAGATTAGGTGAAGTTCCCCGTGTGAGGTGATTTCAACAAGTGCGTGGAAAAACTGAATAAAAGGAGAAGTTTATTTTGGTAAATTTTTTAAAAATCCATGCATAGTCTCCATGAAGTTGTGAAAGACTCCTATTCATGGATTTCAAGTCCAACAAGCACGCCAAGGAGCCACAGCCATCAATGAGGAAGGAATAAGTGCAGGGTCCTGTAGTATTCTCCAGGGATTGGTTCTAGGAGATCCCAGGAGTACCAGATTCCATAGATACTCATGTGCCTTCTATAAAATTGCATAATATTTGTATAGACCCTCTGCACCATCTCCTGTTTATTTTTTTTTCTCTTTTTTTCCTTGTTTACTTTAAATCGTTTCTGTATTGCATGAGAATAGTTGTTACATTATGTTGTTTGAGGAATAATGATAAGAAAAAAGTCTAACCATGTTCAGTACAGAAGCAACTGTCATAGGCCTAACTGCTAGCAAATCAAAAATAAAAACACAAGGCAAGCAATGCTGGAGCAATGACTGTTGAAGAGAGGCTAAAACGGCAGGGGCTACAGCAAAGGCATGCCTACACAGCACTTCATTCCCATGGATTCAGTGTGCTGATCCTTGAATGGCAAAGAATTTTTAATCAATATTTTTGATCACTGGATATGGAGAGATGACTGTATGGGGATGTATGCAAGCCCTTAAGAGACTGATAATTCTCAGAATTTCCAATGCCACTGAGCCCTTTGCCTAAAGCAGTGACCTCGACAACACATCCCTTTTTGCCATTTTTATTCTTTGCTTGTCTTTCTCTAACATCCATTCCTTGTTAACACTATATTTGCCAAGTCCTGGTCTCAGATGCTCCTGTGGAGACATTTAGCCTAAGACACTCTCCTACATTGTTTTTAAGATTGATTTGCTTACTTTGAAAGTCAGAGGTAACAGAGAATGAGATACAGAAAATTTCACCTGTTGGTTCACATCCTTGATGGTTGCAACAGTCAGGAATGAGCCAGGCTGAAGCCAGAAGCCAGAAGCCAGGAACTTCATCTGGGTCTCTCACATGGGTTGCAGGGGTCCGAACACTTGGGCCACCTTCTGCTGTTTTTCCCAGGCCATTAGCAGGGAACTGGGTAAAAAGTGGAGCAGCTGGAAAATGAACAGGAGTCAATATGGAATGCCTCATCTCAGGTGGCAGCTTTATTGGTTACAGCACTGCACCACAAGTACGGCTCCTCATACAATTTTGTATTGCTTATAGGCAGGCATGTACCACTTACAAAAATATTGATGTACTTGGCTGTATCAAGGAACAATCATAATATTCTTTTGCATGCTTTAGAACATATTAAAAACAATTCCATTATATACATGCTTCTCACATTTGTGACTTCTTTACTCATTCCATAGCACAAGGAAAAGTAAGCAGGCACAAAATATATTTGTTTTCTAAAATATTGAATAACTGCTATGTCCAACCCACTGAACGATACATTAGATCTTTCTTAATTAACAACACATTAACATCTAAAGGGGCTTTGGCAATTACAAATCTCAATACAGAATCAATTTTCCAATTCGATGCAAATGTTTACATATAGAGAGAACTAAGAATACTATTTGAGTAAAGTGTTGATTTTTTGAGATAAACAATTACATTACCACATTGAATGGGACATTGGTTGCAATTGTCATGGCCTAAAACCCAGTTCTTGTACTATTTGCAGTCCTTTCTCATAATGATGCGATTTGACATAGATGATCTCAACCAAACCTCTCAACTCTATGACACTGACCTACCTGTTTCGCAGACATGCTGAGCTCAGTGCCTTCCACATAGTAGGCATTCAATAAATATTTGTTGAGTGAATGGCTCACCATGTCATTCATGAGAAAATTGAGGCCTCGAAATATAAAAACATCAAGTACACACAACTAATTAGTGGTGTAGGAAACAGATCTGGGAGCCAAAATTTAATCCAGGGCATTTTGAATCTGTGTAATAGTATGTTTTACTGAATATCTTCCATAATTAATGGTTACCCAAGTACAAGCATGGTAATTTCTTTTGTTCACAGACAAGTTTATCAAAACAACAGGATAGAACATTTTCCTGGAACATAAAATGCTAGCAGAATCAAGGACGTAACACAGTATCCAAAGGAAAGAAGCTACTATTTCCTTTTTCTACATTTTTTAAAGCTCTTTAAACATTGTACGTAACCTATACACAAAATGCAAAAAGAACAAAATCACATTTCCATGAATTTTGCCATCAGATGAAGATATGGAACATTTCCAGTAACTTCAAAATTATCTTCATATCTCATTTCAGAAATATTGTTTTTCTTAAAACATTAACCACTGTTGGAGAGCTGGCATTGTGGAGCACCAGGTTAAGCCTGCGATTTCTGCACCTCTTATCAGACTGCTAATACCGGTCCTAGCTGCTTCTTTTCCAATTCAGCTACCTGCTAATGTGCCTGATAGGCAACGATGGTGCAGTGCTTGGGTTTCTGCAACCCAGTTGGGAGACCTGGGTGGAGTTCCTGGCTCCTGGCTTTGACTTGGCCCAGCCCTGACCATTGTGGCCATTTGGGGAGTGAACCAGCAGATGGAAGATTCTCTCTCTCTTTCTCTCTCTGTCTCTGTCTCTCTCTTTCTCTGCCACTCTTTCTTTTAAATCAATCAATACATTTTTAAAAAACAGCCATTGTTCATACATCTCTCACAATGGATTCTTTCACCTATTTGAGTACTTCACATAAAGAGAATCACGTAGTATGTATTTCTGCGTCTTCTAGTTTCTTTACTCAATATTATATTTATAAGACCTGTGTTATATATCAATGTTCACTACTTTTAAAATTGTATTTTTTTATTTGAAAGAGAGGGAAAGACATACTGCCATTCACTGATTTACTCCCCAGATGCGCCCAAATGCCAGGGCTGGGAAGGAACCAAACCTGGAAGATGGGAACAGAGTCCAAGTCTCCCATGCGTGTCACTGAAACCAATTATTGCATTAATTACCATTGCTTCCCGGTGTTGCCCTGGCAGCAAACTGCAGTCAGGAGCCAGAGTTGGGTATTGGGCCCAGGCACTCTCACATGGCACACAAGTACCTTAACTGCTGGGTTAAACACTCACTTCTGCAGTCACTGTTGTTTCCATTGCTACATAGTATTCTGCTGCAGGAGTATACCATAATTTACTTACTATGCTGGTGGACACTGTAGGGTATTTCCAGTTTGAAGCTAGTTACCACGAATAAAACGTCCACGAATGATATTACATGTGGTTTTTGAAGTATCTAAAATTCTAATTTCTATCAGTTGGATACCCAAAAGTAGATTCCTGTGTCACAAGTCTACATATGCTTCATTTTAATATAGGCATTACTTGGGAGATATTGCCAAGAATTTTCTGAAGGCGAAAAGATTGCCAAAGAGCAAAGCTCCAGCTCCTAAATGGCTCCTACATAAAAGCCATGGAGTTACTGAAGAAACCTGAAAGAGGCAGTGACCAGATCTCCTATATGACAGCTGTGCCCTTTCATAATTCCATTCATGGTGTATCTGGACTGGGCCACCTTTGGCAAGCAGAAGTCACTGCCTCCAGAGGTCTTGGACAATTTTGCTACATTATGACTTCCATTTACTCTCCCCTTTAAATCATCCATGCCTTGAGATGGTGTTCATTGTAGCAGTTAAACACTGCTTGAAATATTTGAATTCCATATCAGGGTGTTCGGGTTCAATTCCTGGCTCTGTTAATATGTAACCTGGGAGGCAGCGGGTGATGGCTCATGTACTTGGGTCCCTGCCACTCACGTAGGAAACCCTTACTAAGTTCCAAATTCCAGTATTTGTTCTTGGCCCAGCCCCAACTGTTATGGGCCATTGATTGGAAGGTCTTTGTCTTTCTATCTCACCCACTCTGTCTCTCTGACTGTAAAATAACAAATAACTATTTTTAGAAAATCTCCCAGACCTCAAGTAGGATCATATATACTTGCACGGTTTGAAACTCATCCCCAAGATCCTTCTTTTTCTCACTGAGTCACGGACCAGAGCTAGCTCCAATAAGAACCAAATCTGCTTCCAACTGAAGATACACTAAGGCGTCTTCCCACTTCTGTCAGCAGTCAAGGGCAATTTAAGCAGATGGGGTAATTCATGACAGGATAGAAAAATTAGAGATCAATCAGTTACTGACCTCAACACTGGTGCCTTATGTGAAGGTCTCTCAGATCCTTTGAGACGCTGCGATATAATTCCATCCAACATTTATCCAGTGCCAAATCTTGAAGTATAAAATCTCTGCTTAAACATCCAAGGAAGAGAACTTGGCTTATTTTGAAGTAATCTACCTTTCAGTCACATAGAGCCATTTGCTAGAAAGTTCTTCTTTCCTTATAGCTTAAAACTGCCTTCTTTCAGTTTCTATCTAATGGTCCTTATTTGCATACCGGGAATACTGAAAATATGCTTTTATTTTCGTTTAGCCTTTCCTCAAATTTTATAGAAACCATTTCATCACTGAAGAAAGCTGTTGTCATGAATGCGGTGAATTGAGGATAGAAGCAGCTTGGGACTTGAGGAGGGGCAAACACAGTTTCATGTTTTAGGTTTTATAATTGGCAATTCTTCACTAGATACTCTTCTATTTTTAATTTTGATACAGCTCCACTGATCATCAAAGAAGGAACGTGCTGCTTCTATTATGTATCAAGGCCATAGTGACACCTCTCTTCCCATAGCTTGGTGTCTTTGTAGTCTGGCGGTTGACAAGAGCAAGATCTGGCTTATCTACCAAGCCCTCTGGACCAATCTGGCTGGCAGCGTGGTGTGAGGTTATGTAGACTAAGCATGATTTTTGCAGTCATATTAACATGCCTGAAACAGTGTACCTGTCTAACCACTTCTTCGGATCATGATGTCTTTAACTGGAAAATGCAGCTTTTAATACCCTCTTCAAAGGAATAGTTCAAGAATTAAATATATTCATGTTTATGAAGCACCTGCCACTATTCTAAACATATACACACATAGCATATTCAGCATGTTCTTTTCCCTAATATTCCTAACCATTGCTACTTTTGAAATCACGGGGCCTGGCGCAGTAGCCTAGCAGCTAAAGTCCTCGCCTTGCTCGCACATGCCAGGATCCCATATGAGTGCTGGTTCTAATCTCAGTGGTCCTGCCTCCCAGCCAGCTCCCTGCTAGTGGCCTGGGAAAGCAGTCGAGGATGCCCCCCAAAGTCTTGGGACCCTGCACCTGTGTGGGAGACCCGGAAGAGGCTCTGAGCTCCTTGCTTTGGATTGGCTCAGCACCAGCTATTGAGGCCGCTAGGGGGTGAATCAATGGATGGATGGAAGATCTTCCTCTCTGTCTCTCCTTCTCTCTGTATATCTGACTTTTCAATAAAAATAAAATAAATCTTAAGAAAAGAAAGAAAGAAAAAAGAAAGTCACAGCAACCTAGCCATGAAAAGCAATATCGTATCATGAAATATATTATGTAGCACAAAATATCAATATAGAAAATACAAAAAATATCATGTAATGTAATTTCATGAAAAGGCCTATGGTATTGCATTGCATTCTAAGCTGAGGCTACTAATTTTAATGTTGTGAAGCCTAAAACTACTGAGGAACCTTGAGAAAGTCATTAGGTTGTCTGGACTTCCTGTGTTCAATTGGATGCTTCCTCATCTCAATTCTACCTTAAGAAACCTATAACTGCAGATAACACTTCTCCGAAGTCCTATTGCCAAAACTGTTCACAGACACCAGAAAATACCCAAGTCTTTCATCTCCCAAGTCAGCTTCATCAGAGGCTAGTCATTGTCCAGATCATCTCAGCATGTCTGTATACCCTTGGTGGGTTCTCATACATTTTATTTTGCATCTTAATATCTGTGATATAGAACCTTCTGAAAGTCTCACAGTGTCATTCAAATGCAGCCATCTTCAGGTTTTATTAACTTACTGTGTATGAAGGAAGCTTTCAGAAACACACAGGCTTGGTGATGGTGCTCATGGGCTGAGCAGGACAGGGCTGAAAGTGAGGTCACGCTTGGGTATGTGACATTGTTGACACAGAAGCCCTGCCAACCGATTCTTTGAGGTGAGCAGACACTGACCCCCGTCATGCCGTTGGTAACTTGACTGTTTGGAGCGTGTGACCAGAGCACAGTTGATAGGACAACAAACCAGTCCTCGGAGTACTCTAGGGCAGTTTACTGCACCCCTCACTGACACAGCTCCAGCTGAATACAGCCGCTTGAGTGGTGTGCATGCTGGGCCGGTGCATCACCCAGTTCTTCATCAGCACACACTTGCTGAGGCCTCTCTGCTTCAGCTGTTACCAGGGAATGGGAAAGAAATCAGATCGCCTCCACAGCCCGCAGCTGATGTTTCCGTCCCGCGTCAAGAACACACTCCCCACTCCCACTAAGCCCCTCCCAAGCGGGCCCATCCTGATGGGTTGAAAGGTTGAGCCCCTTAGAAAGCAGAAATCCGGCTTCCTCCTTTGCGTAATCTGGGTATTGTTTAAGGTGTGATTTTTTTTTCCCCTAGTACTGTCCACAGACACAAGACAATCTTTCGGACTTGCTAAATGTGGCAGCTTCTACCAGCCCAGAAGAACTTGCCTGTGCCTAGATCTCTTGTGCATACCACATCCTTGATTGGGGCAACGCATTCCCAGGGAGGACATCTGCTTATTTCATTAATCCAAGCAGTTCTTCAGAAAAGCTGTAAGAATGGCGCCAAAGGAAACCATTTCCCCACCAGAGCTTAATGGTAAATGAATTGGCTGGAGGGGGGGAGGGGCGGGGGGAGAGGAGGGCGTACAGGAGACCCGAGGCTGCATCCTAACAAGAAGACAAGCCGAATCAGGCTCTTGCTGCGGTCTCACTGATCTGAGACCGAGGTTAAGCAACCCTGACAAAGTGGTTCATCAAATCGGAGGCGAACCCCACAACTATTGGATCTCATTAATTCCCAGACTGGTTTATTGTCAATCCCAATCAATTCAGCCCACCACGTGGCACTTTCGTCTTTCCACACTTGCCTCTGCCATCTATCTATTGGCGGCCTGACTCTGTTCCCGGAAATAATGTCACTGTTGTTGTCACGCTGCCTACTGGCTGGCTGCTGGGAATCCTAAAAGTCCCATAGGTGATGAGCAGGACTGCGACTGGAGACTTGCATTTGCCCACAGGCCTTTCTATTTTTACATTAGCAAAAATATTCCATGCTGAAGTTTCCTTTCTCTCCCTCCCCCCATTTGTGGTATTTTTAGGCACACGGACTCTTCACAATGCGTGCCTCGCTTGCTGGGCACTGCAAATAGATTTCCCCCTTACCTGTCAGTCATGATGCACCACAGGCATGTGTCATGTGGAGAGCTGGCTCTTTCACTCCAGTCTTTTACATGGGCCTCGCTTCTGTGTGCTGCTAATCTGTCTAGAAATCAAAGACGCACCAGACTTAAAGGGGCGGCCCTGGCCCACAGCTGCGTGCCAGGGTTATTATGCTGGCCCATCCATCCTGTACCAGGAGCTCACTGGGAGCAACTGGCAGCAGATGAGGGAAAGACAGAGATCAGGCATCTGAGCAGGGAAAGGCGATCTGGGGGAGAGGAAGGTGGGAAGGGGCACCAGGGATCAGGACTTAAAAGATGCCAACACCCTGGGGATGCTGCAGTCATGACTGTTTGCGGACAAGGGCAGACACAAGAATTAGCAGAGATGCTGTGCAAGGGAGACCAAAGGTCCACCCAGCCCAGGGTCTCCTCTGTCAGGGGTGGCTCAGGAACTTCTCCGGGCAGGAGAGAGGGGTGGAGCAAGCTAGTGAACCATTCTCCAGTATGCCATCCTCCCCATCACTCCTGCAGATCTAGAGGTAGGACTGCCAGCAGCCCAGACCTTCCTCAAAAGCTCCTGAAAAAGAGTGAATGAAAACATTGGTGAGGGCGGTGCTTCTCAAAGTGCAAGCAGCGGCAGTGTCTCCTGGGAGCTTGACACACATGCGATTTCTCAGGCTCCATCCTAAATGCACAGAATCAAATGCTCTGGCAGTGGGACCCTGTACTCTGAGCTTTGACATTTCTCCGCAGGACTCTGATGCTCCCCTCAAGCCAGATAACCACTTAGCCAAGGAAAAGATGCCCACTGTAGAGTTGACTGAAGGAGAGTTTTTGAAGTATGTAAGGGGATAGAATAGACATGTTGGGAATCATGGTAGGTGGTGTTGTGCAGCGGGTGACCTGCCACTTGGGAGGCCCACATCCCATAGTGGAGTGCTTAGGATTGAGTCCCACTGGCTGCTACCAACTCAGCCCCCCTGCTACTAGAGGCAGCAGGTGATGGCCCAAATGCTTAAGTCCCTACTACTCATGGGAAACCCAGATAGATTTCCTGGCTTCTGGGTTCAGCTTGGCCCAGCCCTGGTTGTAGGCATTTGGAAAATGAACCAGTGAATGGAAAATTCTCTCTCTCTCTTTCTCTCTCTCTGTCTCTCTCTCTCTCTCTCTCTCTCTCTCTCTCTCTCTCTCTCATTCTCTCTTTCGCTTTTGAATAAATAAACTTTGGAGGAAAAAATAAAAATACTGAGATTTGTGTCACTTATATTAGTATTTCTGAAAGGAAAGAAAATTGAATGAAACGAAGGCCTTCAATATCTTGAAATGGCTATAGACCAAAGGGAAAAAAGTACATTTAAAAAATTAATGTCATAATGTTAATTAGATATTACTGGAATTCTCTCACGGGGGAGAGGGGTGACTCCTCATTGGAAAAACTGCCTGTGACCTTTGAGATCAATGCATGAAATTTCATTATGAAGAAAGCACCATGTATGACTAAAACTGCTGGGTTCCCCCAAAATATTTTTGTGAGAGGCCCTATACAAATGTTTGTATGTTTTGTTGGTATTTTGTCTTTTTTGTTGTTGTTTGTATGTTTGTTTTTTATTGTAAAGTCAGGTTTATAGAGAGGAGAGACAGAGAGAAAGATCTTCCATCTGACGGTTCACTCCCCAAGTGGCTGCAACAGCCAGAGCTGAGCTGAGCTGAACATAGGAGCCAGAAGCTTCTTCCAGCTCTCCCACATGGGTGCAATGTCTCAAGGCTTTGGGCCGTCCTCGACTGCTTTCCCAGGCCACAAGCAGGGAGATGGATGGGAAGCGGAGCAGTTAGAACACAAATCGGTGCCCCTATGGGATCCTGGCGCATGCAAAGCGAGGACTTTAGCAAGTTGGTTGCCATGCCAGGCCCACTACTTAATTTTTTAAAGATTCATTTTATTTATATCTGAAGGGTAGAGTCACAGACACAAGGAGAGATTGAGAGAAAAAAAAATCTTCTATCCACTGGCCACAGCTGAATCAATCTGAAACCAGGAGCCAAGAGCCTTCTCCCAATCTTGCATGCGGGTGCAGGGTCCCAAGGCCATGGACCATCCTCTATTGCTTTCCCGGCCACAGTCAGGGAGCTGGATTGGAGGTGGAGTGGCTTGGACATGAACCGGTTCCCATGTGGGATCCGGTGCATTCAAGGTGAAGATTAAGCCACTGAGTCATCATGCTGGTTCCTTTGCTAGAGTTTTAAAGAAAGACTTTCACGGACAACTTTTAACTTAAAGTTTTTGGCTAATAAGTAAAGTAGAACAAGGTAGCAGACTCATCCCCAGCTCATTGTCTTCTTTCTCATTTACTATGGAGAACGAAGTCATAAGGAGTGAAACCCCACAGCAGCCTTCAGAAGCTGCCCTCACATCCCACATCTCTATGCTTTACCTCTGCATTTCCTTGTGTGAGACCTGCCTATGATGCTCTCTAGAGCCATTCCTTCCCCTTGTGCCCTGGAGTCCCATCAACTCTTGGGTCCTCAATGACCCTTCTTCTGTAATTGCATTGCCCCCTTTACAACTGCATACAAGTATCCTAAACTGTCACTACCCACCTTTAACTTGAGCCTGTCACTGCTCTCAGCTACCATTCCAATTCCCTGCTCCACTGCATAGTGAAACACAAGTGAAATATGGCTAAGCTTGCTGTCTCTACCTTCTCTTTTACTCTTTTTATACTCCTTTCCCATCAGCCTTCTATCCTCATTAACCCCACCAAATTCATCCTCCTCTAGGTCACCAACAGCTTCCATTTGTCAATGGACAGTGCCCCAATCCATTTGGTTTGGTGTATCAACAGCATTTGGCATAGTTATCACTTTACTATAGACTTCTTTGATTCCTGGCTGAATCTCTCTCCTTTCTCACTCTCCTAAACTGTGGAATACCCCAGTACACTCCTTGAGCCTCATCCCCACTTTAGCAACTGGATTAGATGAGCTCATCCACTCCATTCAACCCTGCCATTTAGCCTTCTACCTTGCATTATTTTTTCATAACATGGCTTGCTACTAGGCATGTTATGTGATTACTTGCTTATTGCCTGCTTCCTCACATAGCATAAAATCTGCACATTTCCCAGCATCAGGAAAAGTACCTGGCTCACTGTAGGTTCTCACAAGAGTGTTTTGTGGAGCTGTGAAAACATGAATGTTCAGGCTGTACTCCAGAGAGAGCTTGATTTTAGTGGTCAGGATTGGGACTATGAAAACTGCAGACTGTTAAAGGTGTGATGTTAGGAGTACAGACTTGACAGCTGTGCTGTCGGGTTGAGTCCTGAGCCCATCACGGCTATAGGACATGAGGCTGGTGACTACACCACTCTGAATGTCTGCTTTCTAATTTTCTGTTCAAGAACACACCTTCTTGCAAGGCGAGTCTCACCATTTTTATCACACCGAGATCACTTTCCCAACCTCTCCCCATTTTGCCCTGATGGATTTTTCCTCAGGACTATAGAAAGGGTGACAGAGCCCACTCCAGGACACAGCTGATCAAACCTGAGCAGTTCATATGTCCGTGACATTATCTGGAGCCCAGAAGTAGAGCAGCCGTCTGGGGCTGCCCTCCCCAACATGTTCGTGTACCATTTGTGTGGGTGACAGTGGCCCATACACATGGTGCACTTTCAACCAGACCAGGGCGGGGCAGATACTTTTCACAGATCAACCTGTTAATCTTTTTAGCCTCTCCACAAAATGGATGCTCTCATTTTCATTTTACAGGTAGGGAACTGAGGTAAGAGGGTGGGAGAGGAGTGTCCACAATCGTAGAGTGAGGCAAGGTTTCTGAGCACCATATTCTCGATTTTGAGGGCTGTTGAAAGGATCATGTTTCAAAAAAAATCTGGAATTGGACCTGTCCCGGTGCATTCACTTGAGCGTGCACACACATATCACACTCACATTTCACTATAATCAGTAAGCAGAACTATGGGGCTGGGGTTGTGGCATAGTGTATTAAATAGATGGAACATATTCTCTCTCTCTCTGTGTGTGTGTGTGTGCATCATCCTGCCATTCAAAATATCCATATCTGGTAACACATTGAACCAATGGATGTGTTAGCTTCTGTAACTTGAGTTATGTAACTCCATGGGTTTAAGCTGACAGACCCTTAAGGGCTGATACAAGGAAAGTACTAAATTGGGGGTCCAAAGTCCTGGGTTGAGGCTCTTCTGTGGCTATTTACTGTCACTTTGGGCATATTCCTTTTTTCCCTCCAAGCCTTAACACCTTCGACTGTATACTGATAGCTATAATACCTGCTTCTCTTGCCTCATGAGTAGAATCAAATATGATAGTGAAGGGGAAGGATTTTGAAGATTTCAAGGTGCTTTATCGTTACGTCTGTCAAGAGAGAAGCCAATAAATGCTTTTGTGCATTCAAACTGGTATAGTGTAGACAGTATGAAATCTATAGTCACAAATCTAAGTATAAAAAAACTGACATTCTGGGGCCCGGCACGATAGCCTAGGGGCTAAAGTGCTCGCCTTGAACGTGCTGGGATCCCATATGGGCGCTGGTTCTAATCCCGGTGGTCCCGCTTCTCATCCAGCCCCCTGCCTGTGGCCTGGGAAAGCAGTCAGGGACGGCCCAAAGCCTTGGGACCCTGCACCTGTGTGGGAGACCTGGAGGAAGTTCCTGGCTCCTGACTTTGGATCGACTCAGCACCGGCCATTGTGGTCACTTGAGGAGTGACCCATCGGACGGAAGATCTTCCTCTCTGTCTCTTCTCCTCTCTGTATATCTGACTTTGCAATAAAAATAAATAAAATCTTAAAAAAGAAAAAACCCTGACATTCTGGGATCCATGTTGTAGCGCACTAGGCTAAGCCACTGTATGTAACACCATCATACTTTATTAGAGTGAAGGATTATGTTCCGAGCTGCCCCACTTCTGATCTAGCTCCATGCTAGCACACCTAGGAAGGAAGCCGAAGATGGCCTAGGTACTTGGGCTCCTGCTATCCATGTGGGAGACCCAGATGGAGTTTGTGGCTCCTGACTTCAGCCTGGCCCAATCCCTTACCTTGTGGGCATTTGAGACATAAATGAACAGATGAAAAACTCTTTCCCTGTGTGTGTGACTGACTTTCAAATAGATAAATAAATAAATTCTTAAAAGAATTGTGAGTTTTAAATTTCTTAGAAGCTGGACTTAAATTCTACCTGGAGTTCCCATCTGTCTGGTGCAGAAAGCATAGTCCGATCACCAATAGGCTGTCAGACACTCCAGTGATTTTCTCAGTCATCCAGATTGAAACTCAACCAGACTCAAAATCCCTGCACTGCCCGCTCTCCTTCTCCTGGGCTGGAGCTCTGCTTGTCTCTTACCCAGTGCTGTCTCTGTATCAATAGGAAGAAGTGCCTCCCTGTTGGTCTCCATCTGTCTAAGTCTTTTGAGATATGCCTGTGTCCTCATTCTCTGCTTGGCTGGGCTGTCCATTCACTGCCAAGATGTCTCCCTATGTGGCATTGTTCTCTTTCTATCTGTCTCTCCCTTTCCTCCCTCCCTCTTCTCTCTACACCCTTTAGCTCCTTCACGGTGGCTTCTTTCAGAATCCAGTACTTGCTTCTCTGCTGTGGCTCTCTATATTGTTTCCCTCAGGCAACTTGTCCACCTTCCTGACTCTCCCAGGCTTACATGTGAGGCGTAAGTCTTCAAATCCTAGTTCCAGCCTCTTCATCACACAATTTTGATGTCGATACTGAAAGGAAGCCTTTCCCTTCAGGACTTTTCATCTTCAACTGCCTAGCGAGCAGCTCCCTACCCTGGTTGTTTCCCAAGCACCCCAAATGCACTGTGGCTGAATTCAAGTTCATCATTTGTTTCACAGACAGCCAGCTCCTTTCCATGCCGCCTTTTGATTTCCAAGGGAAATGTCATTACTTGGGTTGTTCAGGAGTAAAACCTGGAGCTTTCCTGAGTTATTCTTTATTTTTCTCCCAGACCAGGCGAGAATTTGCACTGTTCAAATCTCATCATAGAAGGTCTGCGGAATCAGTTTTCCTTTCTATTTGCACTGGCACCACCAGAGTTCTGGCACCTGCCATTTCATGCCTTGAATACTGGAATTGTGTCCTCACTTATTTCCAATTAAAATCCATGCTGCCTGACATGTCTGCTCTCTAGCATGAGACCTCTCCCAGTCAATACTTGTGCAGACAGAAGGGGCCCTTTAATGGGTGATACAGGTTCACAGATGGGCTCAGGGGAGGCTGTGAACTTTCTGGAATTATGCAAAATACAATTCTAACCAGACAGAGGTAGAAGTTTGACTTAAGATGCAAATGTTTCTCAGAAAGAGAGAGCATGTCATCTTAAAGTCACATCTAAAATTCAACAGCTCATGTTAGGACTTCTCCTAAGACTGTGTTTAAATGGCAAGGGTGCAGGTCCTGGGGCTTGAAGGCTGAGTTGCAGTTCATCTTCCTTCTCTTGAGCAGTCACAAAAGCTTTCAAACTGCTTTCTTGGTCTCCAATCATTCTTTCGGTCCTCATTCGTTCATTCATTCATTTCATTTCATTGTAACACATAATCTGTGCCAGAATTTCATGCTTCATTTCATTTAATATTCATGTGAAATCCCAAGATTCTTTTGCAGATTATATTATAGCACCCATTGAATGAGGCCACTGAGGTTTAGAAAGGTTAAATTTCTGTCCCACAGCTACACAGCTATATAGAAGGGCTAAGATGCAAATGTAGTCCAAGTCCAATGTTCCTATTTCCTCCTACATACTTTCTTACTCAACCTTATGCATTCCAAGCACTGACCTAGCTCTAGCTGTATGGAACTAGATGAAGGGATGTATGTTAAGCCATGGGGGCTGACACCAAGCGGGAATTCAAAATTTTAAAGAAAAAATCACTGCAAAAATAATACTGAGTGTTTAACTTAAGGAATTCACAGAGTGATAAGAGAAGCATGCAAGATGCCAAAGAGACATCAGGGAGGAGCATCTATCTACTAGTACAATCAAACCCAATAGGGCGGTGGAGGCGGTGAGGGGAGGCTGGGGTGTGGTGGTGGTGATAGACGAGTACCCATCTCTACCGTGTGCATCATTAAACAGTGAGCAATGTGAAACCCAAGGCTTGACCTCCATCATATTCGTTCTGCTTTAAAAAAACAGAAAGGTTTGGAAGAAATCGAGTCCAATACATAGTTCACAGATGAAACAAACTGTGAAGAGAGGAGAAATAATAATGATAAGCTATTTATTGTGGATGCTTAATTTGCTACTTTCTCTGTCTTGTTATAAACTCAAGGCTCTACAATGCAGACGTTAGGCCTTTTCCCGTGGAAAAAGACATTGTTGTTTGGAGAACGACAGATACAAGATCCCAGGGTTGGGGTACAAAATCTTCCCCTCCATCCCTCTATCACAGAAAGTCCACACTTCTGTCATGTAGTGTGTCCTTGAACCAAGAGGAACTGTAAGTAGCTGTTGGGGGGAGATTTGTTTCACAGATAAACACACTGTCATTCCCAAAGGCCTGAAACTCACTTGCAAAGTCACAGCAGACATCAAGCAGAAAATTATAGCCAATGCGATTATAAAACTTGTTGAAGAAAGCTAGCCCATGAGAGGTCTCAATGCTTGTTCTAAGCCTGTAGGGCAATTTCTCCTCTATGAAGGAGGGCAATGGACTTCATGAGTTTGACTTTTCTCAGGGCCAAGCTGGGTTTTTAATTATCATTCTCTCATCTTCTGTTCCTCTTCTAGCCTGGGACTTCAGATGGCTACTAGCTCTTGGTTCCTCACAGGGAAGTCCTTTCCTCAGATGGATGTGATAGCTGTCTGCTCGTCATTTTTTTCCGCTCTCCTCTGCGGATGGCCCCTGTCTCATATCCCAGTGGACAATTTCCACTGTTCATGTGATACATCAAGGAGCACCTCAGGGACTCCCTGCTCAGGCATTTCATTGGTGAGTTCCACCCCGCCTCAGAAGCCAACACAGAACTACATCTATTCTTCTCACCTTCTTTGTTTTTGCCTCCAAGTGACCTAGTTTCCTGCACGCTTCGGCCCTGAAAGAGGCATCAGAGTGAGAGAGCTCGGACAAAGTGGATAAACGGTGCCAAGACGCAACCGGAGTAACAAGCATGAAGTTCAAGGGCTGTGTTCTTGCTGAACCATTTCTCCCCAGCTGACACGGGAGGCCAACTCCCATGCAGAAAAGGCCACACATATTATTTATCTTATTCAATTAAAAAAGCAAGAAGACATTTTATTCCAATTTTTGTAAAACATCTTTTGCTTCTGCCTCTGTAGAAGTGGGGCATTTGATTTCTTCCTGAAAGCTTCATTTCTCCACTTTGTTTCTGCAGCCTGAGTAGAGGCACAGTCCTGCCCCACCCCCAAACCCTTATGGGAGGTGTTTCTCCCTGTATTTCCATCTGCCTGTCCTTCTGGGCCTGAGACATGCCCTTCTTCCCCAGTCTACCTCTCATGCTCCCCGCTTCTTCCACCTACAGGTGAAACCTCTCTTTGCAAAATGGTAAGACTGGGACCAGGAAAATGAACACAAAGGAGCAAATGACTTAGCCGTGTGGGTGGTTTGGGTGGGTGGCTGGGGGTGTTTGCAAATAAAGTTCAGAGGCAAGGGAGGTCATCTTCTCACCCAAATGCCTAGGGCCACATTCGAGTTCCTCAGAGGCAAGGCTGCCCAGCACAGTCAGTGCTGGATGGAAATGAGGACGTGTCATGCATGCTGGGCACACACCTACCAGGCAGCATGCTGACGACATTTCAAAGGTTTCTTCATGTCTAAGTACATGCAGGCTCTTCTACTTCATGCTCTGATGCATTCAGACAGGGTTGTTAGTAAAATTATCAGTGGGATTGTTGTGAATATGTGAAGTGAGCTGTTTCTAGTCCCTCATTATAGATTCATGACATAGATGCTCAAAGATAGGGGTGCTTTATTATGGAGGGGGTGTCACAGGTGACCGTAGACACTGCCTCCTGCATCCTGGACCGTGGAAAAGCATATCATGGCAGCTGGAGAGCACAAAGTTTTATTGCCATCTTTAGAGACTGCATCTACTTACCCCTAGAGAAGGTGAGCTGAATAAAAAGACTGTTTAAGTCAATGTTTTCTTAGTCTATTAGTTTCAACCTAGGCTCTGTGAAGGGATTTGATGATATAATATATTGATTTCTAAATTTAAATGAAACAAATTGGCATCTACATTTTCATTAAGTTCTTTTTTAAAGATTTATTTACTTTTATTGGAAAAGCAGATCTACATAGAAAAAGAGAGGAAGATCCTCCATCCACTGGTTCACTCCCCAACTGGCCACAATGGTCAGAACTGAGCTGATCTGAAGCCAGGAGCCAGAAGCTTCTTCTGGGTCTCTCATGTGGGTGCAGGGTTCCAAGGCTTTGGACCATCCTCTGTTTCTTTCCCAGGCCACAAGCAGGGAGCTGGATGAGAAGTAAAGTAGCTGGGATGAGAAGTGGTATCCATATGGGATTCTGGAGTGTGCAAGGTGAGGATTTAGCCATTGAGCCCTTGTGCTGGGCCCTGTCATTAATTTCTAATCAAACTTCAACATTTCCTTTGCTTATGAATACAGGAATGAGATCACAGTTTTATTAGTAGTTTCCTTTTTATCACCAATAAATGTCACCTGTTCCTTTGGATCTCATTACAGTGATCCAGAATGTCTTGGTATGCCATGTGTGCTCATCTCAACTTCAAAATCACAGCAGTTAGTACATCTGCCACTAGAGCTTGTTGAATATAGCAATAAAAATCGAAATTACTAATTGGTTCCTTTTTTTTCCCAGCCCTGTGTGTTCTGATACATTTGCCAAACACTGGTTTGAGCAGAAATTTATTGGCTTCATCACATTGACAAAACGGCACACACACACATACACACACAAACCTGGGACACATCCCTGGCTTTGAGCATCTGTGTCGAGTGCCTAGTCAACGAATACAGTATACTTCACATGGTCACCACAATCGCACTGCTCATTTTCTCAACAAGCCCATTTTATGAATGAGGAAATGCAAGCCCTCAGAGAAATTTGTGTAGTTTCAAAGGATGTGGCTTCTCTTTCATCTCTTCCCCTGCCCCGCCCACCCCCACAAATACACATATGTTTTTATACCTCCCAAGCATCCAGTCAAAAATTCAATTAGCACAGATACTATTGGCCATGAAGCTAAATGAGCTCCTGATCCATCTCCACAGTGCCACAAGAACTGGATGAAACAATTAAAACAATCAGTCTAACAGATGTTTCTTCTAATTGCATTCATTACTTCGTGGCCGTCTTCTCCCTCCCCATGTGCCTGAGTAGGCCAAGTTTGCTGGCGAGAGGGCCACCCGTTACATGAGTGTGCCCTCATGAAGGTGTGGAGGAAGCCGTGGCTGTGCTCCTCACCCCACTGGGGATGGGACATCCCGGTGCAAGTCTCTGCGTCCCCTCCCCTTTCCGCTGTGGCCATCTCTTGTTCCACCCCCTGGCTTTAGAACTAAATTATTCATGAAAAGAAGGGAAAGGGAAAGGGAAGGAGGAAGGGGAGGGCAGCAGGATGATTCTGCCAGGAGTGCTGGGGGAGAAACACGTGGGCTTTTTACACTTAGGGAATGAACACAAAGTACTTGAGTATAAGCAACCAATAAGTCCTCAGACAACAGACTGATTCGCGACAATGGCAGTGAGTGCCACACAAAAGGAAGTGAGCGCATTATATAACAAAGGGCCCTCACCTAGTCTGGGCATGAGGAAAGATTTCTCAGAGGAATCTATGTTTGTGAACTCATCTCTTCTAATATTTATGGTTTTAATATCCTGCTGGCGTGTAACCATCCTTTCATTATAATATGAAATACAAGTCAGGCCTCACCTCCGCCGTCTCCTTGCAAGAACTGTTTTCCCACCGTTTTCTCGTTAAGATTCCACTGCTGGGATGCCAGAGCCCGTGGCAAAGGTGTCCGTCACACTCCGTTCATGCAGAGCCCCAAACAGCTTGAGATGTCCCCAGCCTGTGGCACCACAAACGAACTGAGTGGGATGGAAAGGGGTGGCAGGCCAGCCTGGCCCCGCCCATCCCTGCAGCGCCACTGCAGCCACTGCAGGGCCCAGAGCATGCAGGCCGAATGCCTCCTGTGGCTTGCAGGCTGCCTCCTGCGAGCCTGATCAATCAAACTTTACAGGCCAGTGTCCCATTTGTGCATGCTGTACCGCATAAATCCAGTGTCTTTTCAACTAGAAGCATAACAGTCACCGTTATGATGAGGGATGGTGGTGGGTGAAGCCGGCGGGAGCGCTGAGCAACCCGGGAAGGGAAATCTCCTTGCCCCGAGAGACAAAGATTTCACTCCGCGAAGGTTTACAATTCCTGCTTGAGAGCCAAATGACAACGCATTCGGGAAGTACTCCTCCTGACAAATTATTCCACGCGTTTTTTTGAATCCTCCTTTTTCTCCCTTCTGCCATCTTTTGACATCACAGATAATGGGTGCTAAGCAACTTGGGAAAAGGAAAATGAAACAGGAACAAAGACACTATTGTTAACTGAAATCAGAAATAATAAATTGAGTTTTGTCTGGTGTTGCTAATAAATAAGTACAAAAACTCCTTATATTCAGAATGAAAGCTTTTCCTCACCTTAAGACATCTCCCTATGGCACCTCTGCTGTTGATGGACATACATATCTCATGACTATGGGGAAAAATTGTACACCACCTACATAAGATATGTCCTTATTCTTGGGAGTTTTGATCCTTGCACCTGTATTTATTTCCTTGCTAAGTATTATCCAGGGGTCATCTTGCTTCTCTAGAGGAAATCTTAGTTAATAATTATTTACAAAGCAAATTTTCTTTGCCTGTCTCACTCCCAGATAATATCAATAATGACAACTTCACATCCACAATTTCCTTCCAGACACTTAAAAATTTACCTGCTGTTGTTTTTTAGTACAAGGAAAATAAGATTCCTTATTTAAATTAGTGGAATCTGATTTAGTAACTACTAAAGGGGAAAAATAAAATCACTATACACCATCTTTTATCTTATCTATAGCCTTCTAAATCATACAACATGAAAGTTTTCTGGTCCCGGCGGCGTGGCCTAGCGGCTAAAGTCCTCGCCTTGAAAGCCCCAGGATCCCATATGGGTCCCGGTTCTAATCCCGGCAGCTCCACTTCCCATCCAGCTCCCTGCTTGTGGCCTGGGAAAGCAGTTGAGGACGGCCCAAAGCTTTGGGACCCTGCACCCACGTGGGAGACCCAGAAGAGGTTCCTGGTTCCCGTCATCGGATCGGCGCGCACCGGCCCGTTGCGGCTCACTTGGGGAGTGAATCATCGGATGGAAGATCTTCCTCTCTGTCTCTCCTCCTCTCTGTATATCCGGCTTTCCAATAATAATAATAAAATATTAAAAAAAAAAAAGAAAGTTTTCTGAAAACAAAATAAGATTTCAGCTCTCCATGAAATCAAATTTAAAATATCATTCAGTCTTGTTACTGCCACTATTGATAAGATATTGATTGTACTTAGTCTAACTTATTCTGATTTTTAATGGTAAATTCTTTCATGCACTTTTTGAATCTTATCTTTGACTAAATTTACCAATTTACCAATTTTTCAATAGTTTTCTAGCCTCCTTCTTCCACGCTTGTTTTGCCAGGACTTCCAGTTGGAGTAGTGAAATAAGCTATTCCTTTAAGCTGATGACTAAGTCTGTTTGAGCTGCTACAACAAAATATCCTAGACAGGATAATTTATAAGCAACAGGAATTTATTACTCACAATTCTAGAGTCTGGGAAGTCCAAGGTCAAGTTGACAACAGATTCAGCATCTGGTGAAAGCTAATAGACGTAACCTACCATGTGCCCTTACATGACAGAAGGGCAAAAGGTTCTCTGGGTAATCTGTAACATGGCCACTAACCCCATTCAAGCCAGTGGAGCCCTCTTCCAGAGGCCCTACCTATTAATGTAGTCATCTTAGTGAGGTAGGTTTCAACATGTGAATTTTAGAAGGGACGCAAATACTCAGTATACTATTTCTCAAACCGATTGTGTAGAATACTGGTCATCCACAAACTGATCACATGCCAATAAGAAAAGGTTCTATATTGAAATATGATCAGATACCATAAGCTGTATGTCTCAGGAACGTCACCAAGTCCCTTGGCATAGAAAATGCTCTGGGGGAGGCTATTTGTAAAGAGATCTCATATAACTGTATTTGATTCTGTATTTGTCAGAGCTTATTTACCTGTAACTTCCCCTGTGGCCCACTGCACCACCCCATCCACAGCCCACCCAACCCTGCCACCAAACTCCTTACTCGGCCACACCTACAGAGTATAGAACATATCTCTTCAGAAAAAGGTTTGGGACACTCTTGTAGCAAAGGATGAGCATGTCTACATGCCAATAAATACAGTTTTGCGGAGTGTCATTTGAGTCATCCAAACTAATATTTAGTCAGGAGTTGAAAACTGTTTTCAAAATAGTTGTGCACTTCACTTAGTTCAATAGTTCCTTTGTTGCTCATTTGAAAATATCAGTGTCTGTACATTAATAAATCGACTATCTCTAAACAAAGTGAAGGATCCTATCAAGATGATTTCTACCCAGGCTTTATTTCAAAAGCTTGCTTTTTATTTCAGTACTAGTGCCTCGCAGCAGCCTCAAGCCAGAATCTCAAGACTGGGAGAATTAGAAAAATAGAGTGTTTGAACTCAAAGAACTTTAGAAGGGGCCTTCAACTTACAGGCAAGTGAATGGAGAATCTAGCTCTCATAGCCACTCAGTGGCTGGTCAGCCCAAGAAAAAGGACACTTGCTCTATGTCCTATAGATTCAAGTTCACGTTTGTCCTTTCTGTTTGCCAATTAGGCAACTTTACCTGTGCTGATCTCAGTGCTGTTGGAGAATTCATGCTTACAATGAACAAGAACATGCTCAGGCACACATATACTTTATGTTAGAGAGGCACTTCTGAAGAGGCAAGCCCTTCAGTTTAAAGGGTATGATAGAATAGATACCAACTCTTTCAGGGAAATTTAACATCACAGTGTGAGCCCTTAGAATCATACATATGGACTTATTTCTTTACTAGGGTCTTGTAATTAATCCTAATTAAGAAAAACATTAAGTAATGTTTTCCAATTAGCCTATAAGCAGTTTTCGACCCATGGTAGAGTGTATGTTTGTTTTTTTGTTGGGGACATTAATATTATTTAACACTGATGAAAGATAGCATTTGTTGTCTGCATCCTCTGGCGGTTGCAGACTTGCTTTTTACAGGAAAGACACAAGAGATGCTGGTTTTTCCTGGATTAAACATTTGTTTGGGGACTGACGTTTGGCACAATGACTCAGACACCATTGGGAATGCCCACATTCCTTTTGGGAGTGTCTGTGTTGGAGAGCTCCACTCTCAACCCCAGCTTCCTACTATTGTGTACCCTGGGACTAAGCAGGTGATTCCTTGATTATTTTTTTAAAGATTTATTCATTTTATTACAGCCAGATATACAGAGAGGAGGAGACAGAGAGGAAGATCTTTCGTCCGATGATTCACTCTCCAAGTGAGCCGCAACGGGCCGATGCACGCCGATCCGAAGCCTGGAACCAGGAACCTCTTCCGGGTCTCCCACGTGGGTGCAGGGTCCCAATGCATTGGGCCGTCCTCAACTGCTTTCCCAGGCCACAAGCAGGGAGCTGGATGGGAAGTGGAGCTGCCGGGATTAGAACCGGCGCCCATATGGGATCCCGGGGCTTTTAAGGCGAGGACTTTAGCCGCCAGGCCATGCCGCCCGGCCCGATTCCTTGATTATTGGGGTCCCTGACACCCATGCAGATGATCTAGATTGAGTTTCCAGCACTCAGCTTTTGGTCCCACACTCAGCTTCAGCTATTACAGGCATTTGAAGAGTATATCAGTGGGTGGAAGATTTCCGTCTCTCTCTGCCTCTCTTTCCTTGTCTTTCAAATAAATAAAATTTTAAAACAAAAATAGATCTAGGAGAACCTTGGTTTGGAGTGGTCGTGGTGGTCAGAAGAGAGGCAGCGAATGAAAACTACGAGGAAGCTCTAAAACCTTGGATGCTTGTCTGTCTCCTCTCTATACTTTCTACTTTGCACCTAAGCACACATCTCTGGAAGGGTGATACTTTTCAAAGTCAAATGCTACACCTGTGGCTAATTCTCAAGCAACACAAGGAAGCCTCTGCCACATTAGAAGCAATTGGCTGTTTGCAGGGAAACACGATGATCCATAGTCACAGCTCATTAGGGGAGCCTGGGCCCTGTGGTGCACAAGAGAAACAAACGCTGCCAATGTCATTTGTTTTATATGCCTAATTCTCTTCCTTATAATTAACATCTGAAATTCGCAAACAAAATGAGAGTGTTTTGGGCATGAGTGAGATCTGCTGAGCATTTTCATAGAGGCTGGAGGTTTAGAGCAGCATTCAATCACACCTGATTCTTCCCCCCAGCAGTGTGAGCTGTGACTGGGACAATCTGGTCACCGAGAGCTGGGGTGAAACCTGGAGGACTGAGCCCTGAAGCATAATTTCAGATGGTGGAGAGACAGAGGAGATGGGGGGTAAGAAGTAACCTTTGCCCCATGCTGCGCGCGCTCTCTCTCTCTCTCTCTCTCTCTCTGAAATAAAAAGTATTTATTTGAAGTGCATTTACAGATAGTTCACCCACACTAGAGACTCAGAGGGTAAGAGAGTGTGAGAGAAAGAGAGACAGAGAAAGAGAGGAGGAAGAGACCTTCCATCTGTCCCTAGCTTGATTTCAGGAATGGTTACAATAGCTGGAGTCGGGCTAAGCCAAAGCCAGAGACTAGGAACTCCATCCAGGTATCTTATGTGGGTGGCAGGGGCACAAGCACTTGGAGCATCTTCTCTCACCTTCCTAGGCACATTATCAAAGAACAAGATCAGAAGTGGAGAAGCTGGGAACCAGGGCTTCAACTGATGCGTACGTGGGCTTGCTGGTGTTACAGGTAGTGGCATAATTCACTATGCCACAATGCTAGTCCCAGAGTCTAGCTGCTCCTTTCTTTGTTGGGAAGACATAGGCTTGTAAAGAGAATTCAGCCATGGCACACGGTCACTAGTTAGAGCCTGGCTTTGCATTTTTTGCAGTTATTCCCCCAATTACTCCTGGTTGGATAGCCAGAAAGAGTCACACATGGAAAGACAGAGAAGAATTGTGGCATGATGGGTGTTTTGCCATCTGGCAAACAGATTGTGGTACTAAAGAGAGGTTTATTCTCGTCTCTGTAGTGTAAATAGGACTATGCAAAAAGGGTGTTGCATTGGCCATAATATTTGGCACCTGCACATCTAAGATGACCCAACAGAGATTGGTCTACATTATGACTGCCCCAGACAGTTCCCTGGGCTACAAACACCAGAAATTTGGTCCTGGATCATTCAAATTGAAGAATTTATTGGTAAGATATTGGTTAGCTCCCGTATTTGACAAAATGAAACACACACACACACACACAGAGATGAAATGAGCAATAAAAGCTGGAAGCAACGAGCACAGAGAAGGTCATGATCAAAACCAGTCAATATCCCAGGCACTGCCACATATGAAAATCAACCCGAGGCACTGCCACTACTTAATAACAGACACCACCCAGCCTACTTCCTTGTCTCCCAGTAACACAGGAGCAGGGGCACTCAGATTGAGGTAGTCAAAACATAACAAGTATTTCTGAGCATTGCTTAGTAGACTGGGCTAGTACGTTGCTTGTTTATTTGGTTATGGAGTTGATGTTAAACCACAGAAGATTCAAAGTATAATCTCAATTTCTTTCCTGTTGCTACCATAGGAACCCTGAGCCCAAGTAACTAACGAGAATATAAGTGGATTTGGCTCAGGGAGGCTGGGAAATCCGGGAGTACAGAGCCAGCATCTGCTCAGCAGCTGGTGAGAAGGCTCCTGCTGTATCTTAACATGCCAGAGGAAATCACATGGCAAGACAAAGCAAAAGTACCAGTTTGTCTCTTCTTATAAAGCCACTAATGCCATTATGTGGCCTCCACTCTCACAACTTCATTTAATTCCTGATTTTGGCTGCCCTGCGCAGTGGCTCCTGGAGTGTAGCAGGAGCTACTATTGTCAAGCTTGGCCAATAGACTCCTCTTAACATCCTGCGTTTGTGTCTGGCATGATCTCTGTCGCTCTCTGCTACAGCAGCAAGGTGACTTCACAGATACTGACAGGTGAACTGAGGGAGGAATCTACAACCTTTAGGAGAAAGTTGGGAACCCGAGGGACAAGAGTTACAGAAAGGTCCTAAGTAATTGGGTAAAGCAGGAGCACTGACAAATAAATAAGCAGTAAGTAACAAACCCACCACCCACCCCTGTTGCCCCAAACAGGGCTTTTCCCAATACCCAGCCAGGGGGCAGAGCAGGTCACAGAGTTCAAGTCATCTTGAGTATTTACATACATCCTAGAAGACAGCATTATCCAGGCTTCATTCTCTGAGCCTTTCTTGCCCTGTGAGATCTCCATAGGGCCTCTGTTTAGAGTGCACTGTGGTCAATTTCTATCCTTCTTTTTTCTTTTTTCTAAAGACATACCTGTTCTTTTTTTCTTTTTCTTTTTCTTTTTAAAGACTTAACTATTTTTTTTCTATATGAAAGTCAGATTTACAGAGAGAGAATGACAGAAAGATCTTTGGTCCACTGGTTCACTCCCCAAGTGGCCACAATGGCCGGAACTAAGCTGATCCAAAGCCAGGAGTCAGGAGCTTTTTCTGGGTTTCCCACACAGGTGCAGGGTCCCAAGGCTTTAGGCCATCCTCTACTGCTTTCTCAGACCACAGGCAGAGAACTGTATGGGAAGTGGAACAGCTGAGATACAAACCTGCGCCCATGTGGGATCCCAGAGCATGCAAGGTGAGGACTTTAGCCACTAGGCCACTGCTCTGGGCCCATCAACTTCTGTTCTCTCCAAGTTTCACAGTGTGCCTGAGCATGTGAAAGACCCTTGAAAATTCAGAGACAAAAAAATTTTTTGCATTTGTTATAAGTTGGCATTTCTCAAATTTGCTTGATTGTGGAATCATGTTTCATAAACTTCCTGCTACTGTCTTAGAGAATCTTAAGGCTTCAAGAATATGAAAAAAGTACCCAAGTCACCAGCATTTTATAGCACAACAGATGCTTCTCCTATGGGTCCACTATATCCTGCAAGACTCTCTCTCTCTCTCTCTCTCTCTCTCTCTCTCTTTCTCTCTCTCTCTCTTTCTCTATTTCTCTACCTGGAAGAAACTAAATGGTATCAGTCTTTACTTATATTTCTCTATGCTGTTCAGACATTATTTTGTCCAGTCCTCCATTAAACTGTGTACAATTTTTGAGAAAAAAAGTCATGTCTTTTATTTCCGTGCCTAGCTCATTTCCTGAAAGTTACTCAGTATATCATGTAAATTGGTGAGTAAATAACCTTTTGCAATTTGTAAAAAAAAAAAATTAGCAGCCAGCATTATGGGTCAGCGGGTTAGGACACCACCTATAATACTGGTATCCTGTATGAGCACAGGTTTAAACACCAACTGTTCCATTTCTATTCCAGTTCCCTGATAATGTGTCTTGGAAAGCAGTGGAAGATGGGCCAAGTGCTTGTGGCTCTGCTACCCAGGTGGAAAACTCAGATGGAATTTCAGGATCTTGGCTTTGACCTGGCCCAACTTTGACCATTGTGACTATTTGGAGAGTGAAGCAGTAGATGGAGGAGCTCTCTCATTTTGTTTCTTCTTCTCTCCGTATAACTCTGAGTTTCAAATAAACGTAATAAGCATTTTAACATTTATTAACATATCATAATAGTGTATTTGTCATAATTACTGAACCACATTCAGCTTTTCCTATTTTTTATCCAAACCTGGTCTATGCCTTCTACCCCTTTCAGACTCTAGTAACCATCATTCTGTATTCAGATTGTGTACATTTTTTTTTCTTTTAAGCTCCTACGTGTGAGGGAGAACATGAGATATTTGACCTTGTGTTTGGGTCTGGTTTAGTGTACTTGATACACACAATGGAATACTACTCAGCCATAAGAAGAATGAAATTCTGTCATGTGTAACAAAAAGGATACAAGTAGAGAGTCTTGTAATACTGAGCAAAAACTAAATGGAAGCCAAAACTTGTTCCAATAAAATTCCAGCAAACTCAGAAAAATGAGCTGATGATTTTTTTCAGAAAACACCTACTAACAAAAAGCAACTTATCTGTGGAATTTTAATTGAAAGATATCCAGTTCCATATCCTATTGCCTGTTATAGCTTACCAAGTCCATGTCTATGAAACAATGACAATGCCTTTGTTTAATTGGAGCCTCATGTTTTAATGGGAAATTGACTTTCCTCCCCTCGGCAAAAAAAATTCAGTGACCTTACAATGGGGAAAAGAAACCTTAACAGTAAACTTACAAATGCTTTAATTTTTACTGATAAAATTTGTCTTTCTAAGACCTTCTAGAAGTGGCGGCTGAGTTGGCTGTGGGATCCATTTTCGATGCTCTCAGCAGCTCACTTTCTTATGTTCCATTCTGGGGCAAGCATTTTTCAATTGGGTGGGAGTTCCAGAATGCCTAGACTTTCATCTATCTTCTTGGTTTAGGGGAAAAAGAACTGTTATGATTCCTGAGTGTGGGCTTTCTTAACAAAGTGATTGTCAGAAATGCCCCTGTTCTATGCCCTTCCCCTCTCCAGCCACAAGGAGAGGCATCATTTAATGATTGTCACTTGTAAAGGGAATCCAACTAAAAAGCAAGAGAAGGTAGCAGAAGTGGGAAGACCTCCAAAAGTCATAGCCCCCATTACTGTGTTTCTAATTCGAGCCACACATACAGCTGCAGACCTGAAGAAATTGGCACTTAACGATATAAGCGGGTTTCTTTTAAGTCAATCATATATGACTGTCCTTTAAAATAGCCCATTTTCAGTCTGCAAACTATTTTAAAATAGCTTGGTGGTGACAGGCGTCCCTCACGCTGTCCTTGTCCTAAACTCAGATACAATAATGAGGATGGAAAAAGATGCAAATAGAATTACCAAGTATCAAAGAAGATAATACCCAAGTCTGTGTTTTCCTCAATTTGAATTTTCAATTCACCTGGGAAGTATTTCATAGTCTGTGGGCATGTTTCAAGTTGAAAACGATCACAGCCACAAAACTTAAAAACAATGTGTATGTTTTCAATTTTTAGGATAGTATTTTCTGGCGTTTTAGTTTTTGTGCATTTTGTTTTGTGTATGTGGAATATAAGGAAGCATGTTTAGTGGCCTAGTTCAGCACTTCAGAATGGCTGGCTGTGTTCTTAGTCTTGAAATGCACTTGGCTGCTATCTCTACACAAGTCACCATAGCCATCTCCCCAGCTGTTTTGCCAACCCTAAAAACTGACCAGAGTTGCATTTAGCCCCACAGCTAAGGTTCAAGGGCTATGTGAAAAGTTAGCCAATCTGCTGCCTCCCCCAGGCTTTAGACAGGGTAGAAAATAGTAGTATTCTGAATAGTTTCAGCTCTGTGGCCTGTGTGTGTGGCAAGCTGCTTCATCATCCATACAGAGCCTTTTTCTTTAATCTTCCCCATGAGCATGTGCACTGGTTCAAATGGTGATAATTACCATAAAACAATTGTGTTGTCCTTCTCTCAATAAAAATCACTGTTAATCAGCCAATTTGCAGCCCCCTTGTCTGAGGACTCTTATGCCAAACTGGCAGGATAGAACGTGGCTGCAGATAAATTAGCCCACGTGTGAGTGCATGTGAAAACACATTGATTTAGGATTTTTTTTTTCTTCTCTCGTTCAACCTGACAACTTGTCTAAATAGGCTTCTGCCTCGACCTGACAGCTCGTGGACAAGCTGTGTACAACAGGCCATTAAAACTCAATGTGCTGAATATGGAGAGTATGAAGCGCAGACAAAGGGGTAAGATTGAAAGATAAAAGGACGAACAAAGAAAGTGAGGCGTTTGTGTGCGGGGGTGGAGCAGGGTCTGTGGAGTTACCCATTAGTTGTGCTTTCAGACTTTGTCACAGACTCGATTCTCTGAAGCACATCCTGATATCGAGTTTGGGATAAAGGTTATTTAGGAGGGATCGACACCAACGGAAGGGAGGAGGTAGAAGTGGGATTGAACTGAACAACTTGAAGTGCAAGGCAAGTCAGTAGTAGAACCAGCTAACTCTCACACAGGGAAACCTCTGAAGTGGTGCTGTGTTGGGCTAAAATGGTTACACCTTTATCCCTCAAACTTTTCATTATTAATTGCAAAGCAAAGGTGTACTTCACAGGTTAAGTTGGCTCCCAATAGTGGCAGCAAATCTTGACAGCTGACAAGGGGAATACGTAGTGTTTCCTTGGAGGGGGATCTGGGCCAAGCATCTCTGCATCTATTGCTGAGCTGTTCATGATTGGCTGTGTTATCATAGCCCAGCTCTCTATGTGTCTACTGCATTTTCCACCTCAGATCAAATTATGAATCCCCTTTGGCCACAGTATAATAATAGCTCCTTTTATTAAGTATGAATTATCCCCATGCTATAAGCTGGACCCGTTCTATTTCTTTTAATTCTCATAACAACCCTAAAAGGTGAGTATTCTTATAATCCCCATATTGTCAAGGAAGAAATCAAGGCCAAGATATATGGCCTTGTGAAAGGTCATGTAACTGGTAAATGGTAGAGTTAGCCTGTGAATATGTGGCTATCTGATCCCACAGTCTACTCGCTTAACTCTCACATCAAATTGATTGGAACAGATCTAGGTCTGTAAGTCCCACCACAACTCCTTCCCTGACCTTCATCTGCAAGGATTGAAGAGAAAATAGTTCTGTTGGGACTCTTAGGATTCATAAAAGAGCCCATTTCTTGGGCTGGGAGAAACAGACATGTGTTCCTGTAGACCTTAGCCACTCTCTGACTATCAGACACAATATTTTATTTAGCATATATGAGAGAATTTCCAAAATTTTGTGGAAGGGTAGAACTAAAGTATAATGTAGTTTATTCTGGTGAAAAACATTTCTTAATTCTATGCTTAGCTTTTCCATAATATACTTTTCCATGAACTTGCTAAAGACCCCCTGTAATAGCTTCTGTTTTCTCTGGATTCCCAGGAAAGCTGATTCTATGAGAAGCTTTAGTATGCAGGTAATTTATTAGAGGATGCTCTTGCTATTAACACCTAGGGAAACAAGGAACAGGAAGCAGAGTGGGCAGATGGAGAAGAGGGGCTTCAGTGCAGATCTGTAAAAGGCCTCAACTGACCTCATAGGGAGTCTAAAATTAAAACTGCTTCTCAGTTGTTCTGAGTTAGAGCAAAGAGACTGAGCTTTTATGTACAGTGCCAGGTACTGGGTGTGTGATACCCTGGGGGTGGAGTGTGATTTGGGGCTAAGTAGTTCCCTGCAGATGAAGCATATCACAGAGTAGCCGTCAGCTGTCAACAGCTGGAGAAAGGAGTGTTTCATTCTTTCTAGGAATCCAGATGACCAATCACAGCATCCACTGCAAGTATTTTCTTTCAAAAAATCCAGTGGTTAAGTATTGTTAGTCCAATTATACTGGGGAGAAAATGGAGGACCAGATAGTTTCAGGACTTATCCAGAGATAGATAGGCAGCATTTAAAAATTTAAAAAGATTTATGTATTCACTTGAAAGACAGAGAGGGGGGACAAAGAGCTCTTCCAACTGCTGGTTCACTCCTCGAATGGTCGTAACGGCTAGGGTTGGGCTGAGCCAAAGTCAGGAGCTAGGAACTGTATCTAGGCACTCCATGTGGGTTCAGCTGAGCCATTCTCCACCATTTCCCAGGCACATTACCAGGAAACTAGATGAGAAGTGGAGTAGCTGGGACTCAAACTGGCACTCATATGGGATGTCACCATTGTAGGTCATATCATAACCTGTTGCACTACAACACCAGCACCAGCATTTTTAATGTTTTAATCCATTCACTTGATAAACAATAACTTCGCAGTTTCTCTGTGCCAGGTATTGCGCCAGATCCTAAGAACTTGATGGTGAGCAAAAGAGGGCTCCTGAACCCATCCAAAATATGTTCGGTTGTTAATAAATACTACTTTACTGTAGATAATACTGAACCAATTTGGCATGACTGCTCATTTCTTTAGAATAACAGTCTAAAAATGTACTTGGTCTGGGGAAGGAACAGTTAAGCACTTTAGTACCTATTGCCAAACTGCTTTCCAAGAAAAAAAAAAATGTGACTGTGCATTCCTAAAAGTTTAAGAAAAGAGAAAAGGAAAACAAATTCAGCCATGAGGTGTCTGGTTAGTATAATGAGAGAATATTCAGTGTAAATCAACCTTGAAGCAGCCAATTCTGGTCTGAAACTCCAAAAGGCACTATATACCAGCAAATTCTTCATTTCACTGATAGCATCAGCAGCCAAGACCAAAGTGCCAAACACTGAACTTTTACCACATATGCATTTCATTAGATCATTTCTTGCTTCAGAAATTATTGTTTAAGACATTGAGTTGGGCCCGGCGCCATGGCCTAGCGGCTAAAGTCCTCGCCTTGAATGCGCCAGGATCCCATATGGGCGCCGGTTCTAATCCCAGCAGCTCCACTTCCCGTCCAGCTCCCTGCTTGTGGCCTGGGAAAGCAGTCGAGGACGGCCCGATGCATTGGGACCCTGCACCCACGTGGGAGACCCGGAAGAAGTTCCTGGTTCCCGGCTTCGGATCGGCACAGCACTGGCCGTTGCGCTCACTTGGGTAGTGAATCATCAGATGGAAGATCTCCCTCTCTGTCTCTCCTCTCTGTATATCTGACTTTGTAATAAAAATAAATAAATCTTTAAAAAAAAGACATTGAGTCAATTACTTCTCTATGAAGAATTAATAAGCAGCATGGCTGGACCAAGTCTCCTATGCACAGGAATTTTTATTATCCAGTAACTTCATGTTTGACTATTGGTTAAACCCTGACATAGTCAAAATAGTAGCCAACTTACTACTTGCTGCTACCAGTGCGCTTTTGATGGTCCTAATAAGTCATCTCAACCTTAGTGCACCCCTTCCTTTTACCCCATTTTGGTATCATGAGTTTGTTTTGATTATGAAAAGAGGAAAGGAGAGGAAGTTGCCTCTATTCTGGGTTCTGACTCAGTTAGGCAAGGTATAAACTTACACTGGAATTTAAAAAACATTTTGATCACTCCCACAGCCCCTAACCCTGAGATCACTGAAGCTTTCCCTCTCACTGCCCCCTGTAGTGTCCATATGAGCATAAAAAGGAGCTTGCTAGTTCAAAACACTGAGGGGAACACAAGTTTTAATGGGCACTCTTGAATCACATTGACAGCCCTCTGAGCTAACATTTGTAAGTCAAGTATATTTAAAGCCTGATCAATGAGTGGTTGCGTTGTTCAGAAATTAAAGGCAGATTCAAGTCACAGTGGATTTCTCAAAGACAAAAAACATAGCAGGGACCTGAAATTTCTAGAATAGTGGACTTGATTATGGCTGTAAAAAGGTGACATTTCAAATTCTTGGCAGAATGGGCAAGAAGCAGATCTTATCCACTACTCAGTAGGAAAGCAGCCGAATGGTTTCCAGTGATGGACAAATACATCTTTGTGTCACAAGGATGATCTTGACCTTAACATGAGAAGAACAAGCCAGAGATCTCCACAGCTGGTGGATAAATTTAGAACAGTCAGGTCAGTAAGAAAAACAATTTCATCTGAGGTAAACAGTTACTCAGAAAAGATCAACAAACTGTGCAACTTTCACTTTACCTGAGCTGTGCAAGGCTTGCTCAGGGAAGATGTCAGGGATAAACCTTAAGATTGTAAGACATGGTCAGGATGAAGCATACTCACCAGTATTCTTGAATGTTCCATTCCTTGGACTACTTTTAGATAACTCCTTACTTGCTAATGGGCCTTGAGTTTTCAAAACTGAGCCCTCAGATAAAACATTTGAAACAGTTTTCTGGGACTTCCTATCACTACGAGGAGGTCAATTGTTTTCACTTAAAAATTGATGAATGCAATGACTGTGACATCCTAAGTGCCCGTCAGAAGTCACCCCCATTCTCATCTGCAGTAGACTTGGCTACAAAAAACAATGCCTGTTATGTACCTCAGCCCGTTTTTCTTCATAACCTTCAATCATGTAAAGGTCTAGCAGAAGCTTGTGTTAAAATACTCTTTAGCTTTATAGTGACACAACATGCCCAAATATTCTTTAGACTTCAAAAACAAACCCATGAAATATGTCTCCTATATATCCCCGCTTAGGTAACAAAGAAAGACTTACCTGAATTAAGTGATCATTCAACATGCTCATCTTGGCATTCATTTCTGGATACTTAACCCCTCCGAGGAGAACAAGTACAACCTCAGGCAGGGGAAGAGATTTTTAAATGGTTGAAAACCTGTAAGGGCTTCCACAGCAACAGGTGCTTGAAAAACAAGGGAGATATGATGAGGAGATCTAGCATCCTGCATCCAGTCTTCTCCATGAGAAACCTCCTGATGCGCAAAAGGTTTGGAATCAGGATTCTTCTTAGGTAAGCAAAAAAGTGGCAACTAAAACACTAGGAAGCCCAATGGAGCTTTGGAAAGTCCCATATTGTGGGGAGGCAAAACTTGGCGTCCAGGGTTATGCCAAGGGTCAGAACTAGAAAGGCCAACATGTCAGAGAAAAGGAAGGATAAGGCATTGAAATGATCTCAACACTCTGAAGCTTTAATACAATGCCCTTCCCTTTTGCATAAAGATACAAAGAAGTTGAAAGTAAAAGGATGGAAGTTATACTATGCAACGATTAACTAGAAAAAGCTGATGTAGATACTACAACAGCAAGTAAAGGCAACTTTAAGGCAAGAAGCATTATAAGAGATAAACAAGGAACTGGACTTTAAAAGGGGGAGTCACAGTGTGTCAAGAAGGAAAAAGTAATCCTGCATGTTTGTAATAACACAGTCACAAAATGTGAAGCAAAGCTTCACTGAAATAAATAGGAAATAGAGAAATTCTCTGTCAGTGGAGGATTTCAATGCAATTCTGTCACTCTTGAAAATCCAAAACCACCAGCAAGTCTTTGGACCACCCTTTCACAAAATCAAATCTTTCTGACAAGGAGGAAATTTATTTTAAAAGAACGCAAAGAAATGGGAAGCATCAGTATATGTTCCTCATCCTGGGATCTGATTAGCCATTTCCCTCCATAACCAAGAGGGGGAAAAAAAAACAGGCAAGAAAATAAGGAACAATACGAAAAATTTGACTAGCACAAGTGAAAAAAAAAAAGTATGTGTATGCTCTGATTTAAATGTGATTTAGTCTCTGAACTCATTCAATAGTTTGGTACCCAATGTCTTATGCTAATGGCACTAAGAGGGTGGGAATTCAATCCAATTATGGTGTCTAGAAATGGAGCCTTTGTGGTGATTAGACTAGATTTAGTTACTGTGGTAGGCCCTGATTAACTCCTGCTGCCTTTGGAAGAGGCCACATGAGCACCCACCAACACAGGCGCTCCCTGTTTCTTGTTGCATGGTGCTCTGCACCAACCCAAGACTCTTCAAACAAGAAGACCACCACCAGATGAGGCCCTTGATTCTGAACTGTGGAATATTAAGCCAGAATAAATCTCTCTTCTTTGTAGTCTGCTGTAGGTATTTCCTTATATTAATGAAAGGCTTTCATACAGTATATGTGAGTGTGTGCATGTGAGTATGTATGGATAAAACACTTGCTAAAATTGTAGTTATGTTTGGATCATAAAATACATCAGAACAAATGTTGAGCAACTGAAATCAGTGACTACACTCACTGACCATGACTGCATTAATCTAAAGGGACACTTTAACAATAGGCATAACTAGAAAATACTCAAATATTTGGGAATTAAATCTATTGCACTTCTAAATGATGCCTAGGTTGAAAAATCACAATGAAATTTTGAACTGAGAAGTAGCAAAAATACAATCATGTGCTGCATAATATTGCTTTGGTCAGCCACAAACCATATATATATATATATATAGATATATATATATAAACTGTAGTATCACAAAATTATAGTGTAATAGAAAAATTCCATAGCATACAGTCATATATCATAGTACATTATTCATATAATTCTTGTGATGCTGGTATAAACAAGCCTACTGTGCTACAACACATACAAAAGTATACAGATACAATCACATACAGCGATTATCATCAATGACCATGTTACTGGCTTATGTATTTGCCATAAATTGGTTATCATTTTAGAGTGTACTCATATGTATAAAGACATATTTAATTTTGTACCTCTTGTGTTCACTACATGTCGTGATTGCATCAGTATACCATGTCCAGTCATTGACCCACACCATCTAGGTTTGTGTAAGTTTACTCTGGGAAGCTTGCAAAATGACAAAAATCATGTAATTAGAAATTTTCCAGAACAAATCCATGTTGTTAAGTGATGCAAACCTGGATAGCACAGTAAAACTTATGAGACATAGCTAAAGCCATGCTAACAGTAAAAGTAACAACCTCAAGTTCATATATTAGAAATAAGGCTAAAGGTCATTCCAATGAATAAGGAAAAGTGCAGTAAATTATACGCAAAGAAAGCAAAAGGAAAGAAATCATAAAGACAACCAAATGAATCTAAGTGTATAATACAGAAACTCAACAAAATGAAAACTTGGTTCGTTGAGATGATATAACAAAATGGGAAAGGCTGATGGGAGCCTTGCCTATCTTAAGGCAAATAAGCATGACTTAAGGCCCTGACTGAATATTCTTCAGGTGTTCTCTGTCATAAGAAGTCCTGAGCAAGTCTGCCAGAAATATAACTCTACCATAGTTTGAAAACTTTGCAGGAAGGGCAGTGATCAGAGGTGGAGTTGGTTGTATGACTTACTGCCCAGTTGTAACACTGGAGATGAGGAATCACTGAGTGCACTTCTAGAAGCTTCTACAGTCAAGCATAAAGGAGTCTGAAATTGCCAGGAGCTCTTTACACTTGGAGTTATTCTAGTTTTCTCTCAAAGTAACTACAGCATCCCGTGAGCGTATCAGTTGACCTGTGTAAGTAGCTCTCCAAGATTCTCCCAACATAGCTTACTTGGGAACAGGGCACTTGCCTGAGCATTGGAGTATTGCACCAGCCTCCTTCTTGAGCTGGACAAGCTCAGATTGTCTTAGTTTCCTATGTCTGAAAAGCTTTGATGGAGCTAATGATCCCTCAGATTGCATCTTGCAAAAGAATCCAAGTGATTTTCATAGAGAGAAACTGTAATGTACTGAGTATCCACTGTGTGCCACAGACTTTCAATGAATTCATTCACTTCCTAATCACAACCTGTCTGAGCTATGTTCAGTTTTCAAATAAAAAAAAACCCCAAAGGACAACATATTGAAATAACCTTCCTGCAGTTAGAGAACTTTAACTGGAAGTTTTTGTTTTGTTTTGTTTTGTTTTGTTTTGTTTTGTTTTTATGCCGAGCCTCACTTTCTGGGGAAAGATAATCAAGTGAAATAATTAAGAGAATGGATCTTGCAGTCAGAGTGACCTTGATTTCAGTTCTGGTTCAGTTCCTTAAGCCGTTGTGACCCTGGACAAGTTAGCCAACCTCTATTGGAGAATAATGCCAGAACACACATCCTGGGACACTTGAGAAGATTAAGTGAAATCATGTGGACAAATGCTAAACCCAGCACTTGATGCACACAGTAAATGATTACTGCTCTTATTCTTCCTATTCCCATTATTACTGCTGCTCTGGCTGCTGTTATGCTACCAAGCGCACAGCAGCAGCAAGAGTAGCATATCTGGCCCATGCTGCCTGCATTTAGCTCAAATGCTGGGCTGGTAACTACACTAGCTTCACACAAGGTTGTTCTAAAGAGCCAGATTCACCCGCCATAAAAATAAATGAGGAAGTTACAGTTGATGGGGAAGCATGAGCCCCAGGACTCAGGTCCCATGGGTTTTGTTTTGGCCACAGAGTCACATAGTGATCAACATCACATGAATGTTGGCCAACTCTCCCTGCTGTCCATCAGGGGTGAAGACATAAACAAAACCTGCTTTCCACAGTACAATTCACCGCTTGTTTTAAAACTTCCTTGGAGGGAAACAATTAGGAATCACAACCAACAGCCTTGGGTGATGGAAGCCTTTCGTTCTGCCACCAGGCTTTCCTTGTAACTACTCAGCTACTCAGCTAGTCTTCAGGTACTTCTTAGCAGAGCAACACAGGCAGGTGAGCAGGCAGGAAGTGTGGCCCTGATACAGAATACAGAACTCCACCTACTTGAGGAATAAAATATGAGTCAAACTGGCATGTTGTAAAGATATGATTGAGTGGATGAACTGGCGAGCATGTGTGCAGTCATTCATTGCTTCCAACTTGTTCCAACTTTTAGGCTTTGGTTTTTTTTTTCCTTGGGCCTACAAGGTTTCATGTGTGTTAAAGGTATTCTTGGTACAGTGGGTTAAGTCACCACCTGTGACACTGGCTGAACTCTTGGCCCTTCCATTCCTGTTCCAGCTCTGTTAATGCACCTGGGAAAGCATCAAAATGCGGCTTAGTGCTTGGAGCCATCCTCTGGATGCAGTTGATGGCTTCTGGCTTTGGCAAATAGCCCAGTCCCAGCCATTGCAATCATTTGGAGGAGGGAAGATCTGTTTGTCCGTGTGTGTGTGTCTGTGTGCGTGTCTTACTCTCTCTCTGCATAACTCTGCCATTCAGCCAATAAACAAATAAATCTGTTTAAAGGCAGAGTGAAGCATTAATCCCTATACCAGAAAGCCTTTGCACCTCTGCTCCAGGTGGTAGTAAGCAATGTGCTAGAGCTCCAAATTCCTGCTGAGTTTGGCCTTTCTGACATTTACCACTATTACAGTTACTTATTTTCTGAATGATTTATTTGATAGGACTAGCACAGAGCAAAGAATCTGGCACACAAATAATATTTGCTAAATTCCAGTGGATAAATGAATGAGTGAGTCAACTGCTTACTAATCAATGCAGATTTCAGCTTAGGGCTGCTGTGCTTTCCAGCTTCCGCTCATGTTTTATCTCCCAAGTAGGCTAGGGTACACCCTTATTGCTTTGTTGAGTTGAAATTAAGAAATGCCAACTTTAGTGTGAGACTGTACTTGAAAAACTCAGCTACACTGTCACTAGAATGTCTCCTCCAGAAATCCTTAGTCACAGAAATAGGAAAATAGGTGATTTCCTCTTTGTGCACAGAGTGACTCAGCTTGCTTTAATGTTGCCTTGTCCTGTGCAAGTGGAGTCGTGGTTACTGAGAGAGTCACGATGGGCAGAGAACCTCCTAGAAACCAAACATGCACCTGCCAGAGCTCACTTGCTTCCCTCACCCAAACAGGGGGGCAGACTCTCCAAATGCTGAGTATGTCATGAGCTCTAGGTGTGGCAACCTTTACTTTCAGGCAAACAGAGCAAGGATCCAGGCAAACCTTGGCTAGATGATACCTTCTGGATTTCTCCCCCAGAAATAGATTTGGCCAGAAGGCAGAGAAGAATTTGGATTGCAAGTGGTGTTCTAAAAAGGAAAGTAGTCTAATACACAGGGCTCAGTTGAGAGGAAGGGACATGACTAATAAGGGATTTCTAATGTGTTAAGCTCATACCATGTTTATAGTTAGCATTGGAGCGTGTATACTCACAGGCTTTATCGCTCATCCACAGGTCCACACTTTCAGAGCTCATTGATGCACATGGACACTTGTTCCTGACAATGAAACTGCTTGACCTCTAAAAGACTTTCATTAGCATCAGTCTTGCAGCTCTCCTAATGCGACTATGAATAAAAGCCTGGCTAGGAAAAACAGATGGTATTGGTGCCCTGCCCAGATCCTGTTTTCAGTAGGTGCATCAAGAGCACAGCTGCTGTGAGCTGTTGGTTGCTAAAAGCTCACAGCTGTCTTCTCTGGAGCACTGTACTTAGCTAACAGGAGTGGAGCCCCACTCCAAGAGTGTCCCACCCTCACAGCCCACAGCCAATAACTTACTGATGTAGGGGTACCAAAGACCCAACCTTCTTACTTCAAGGCAGGGAAACTCTGGAGCCATTCATACTCCAGGAGCTAACACAGAGCAGATTATAGATGGATTCCATGAACCACCTTACCTTACCTCCTTCCCCTGCTTTGCCTCACTTTCCACATACCCCTTTCCTGAAAACATGCTCTCAGTTGAACTTGGTCACACATTTTCATCTCAGGCACTGGGTTTCAAGACTTAAATAAGGGCAAGGTGTCTGGTGCAGTGCTGAAGATGCACTTGGAGTCCTGGCTCCATTTTCAATTCCAGCTTGCTGGTGGTGCACATCTTGAAAAACAGTAAATCTCATGTGCTTAGATTCCTGCCATCCATGAGGAAGACCAGGATTGAGTTCCAGCCTCCTGGCTTCAGGCTGGCCCATCTTTTGCTGTCACATGCATTTAGGAATGAATCAGTGGTTCGGAGATTCTCTCGACCCACACCTCCACTTTGCCTTTCAAATAAATAAAAATAAGAAAAATAAAACATTAAAGAAGATAGACACTATTACAACTAGCATTTACCTAACACCATATGCCAAATGCTCTTGTAAGAGTTGTGCATATATGAACTCTGTTAGGCTGTACAAATCTACCTCGGGAGGCAGATGTCATTATTACCTCCTGCTGAGATAACCTAAGCACAAAAATGTTGGCTAATTTTCCAAATATCCCATAGTGAGTGATGAAACTACAATCTGAACCCAGACCATATAACCCTTAACTACAATTTATGCTCATTCTCATCATTCTCATTTAACAAATATCTTTTCAGTTCTTTTTCCAGAAAGTCAATTTAGCTCTCATGCCACTCCTTCTGCATACCTGAATATCCATGAAATAGAGATATGTTTAAGACTAGCCCTAATAAGGAAAGTTCAATAAGCCTACGAATGTCCTCTAGTCACATCTCAATTTCCGACACAAGCAGATGCTGCAGTCTGCACTTCGGTGGCTACACAAATGACACTATTTCGGAGGAAACAGGAAAGACAGCCCAAGAAAACAGTCTTTTTCCCAGGGAAATCCTAGCAAATCACACTCAGCTATTGGAAGTGGTGGTGGCAGACAATTACCCAAGATAGGGAGCTCGAGACGGGTCCTGCAGTAGCAACATGATAGTGACCCAGGGCTGCTGTGAGCCACTTACAGGAAGGTGGACTGCATAATCTTCCTGAAGAACTCTCCAGCAGCACCTACAAAGTGGAATGTGGATAAGTCCATGGTTTGGTAATTCCACTTCTAGGAATATAGCCAAGAGAAATGACCACATGAGCTTACTAAAAAGGAAACAATTGTAATGCTATAGTGCTAGCTGTAGCAGACGACACCCACAAAGCTAGAAACTATCCAAATGACCATCAAAAATCAAAAGCATAAATAAATGGGTGAATAACTGAAATACAACTACATGGAAATATGGATGCATTCCACAGACAAGACAGAGAAACAAGAAGCCAGACACACAAGGACGTATAAGACTGCATAAGTCTATTTATATTAAATCCCAAACCAGACAGAACTAATCTACGGTGCTAAAGGACAAGATGTTGGTCACCTTTGGCAGAGGAAGTGACTGGAAGGAGGCATTGAAGGATTCTTCTAGAGTGCTGATCATGTTCTGTTTCATGATCTGAGGTCTATTTCATGAGTTGACTTCATGCAAATCTAGGCAAATGTACACACAATTTGTGCATGTCTTATATGAACACTATACTTTAATAAAAGGCTCAGGAAATGGTGGGAGACAATTTTGCTGAAAGCAAAAGCATCCACACAGACAGGCTGTCTTTTTTGATCCACAAGGAAAATTTCAGTGAGGACCAAAGTAAATTCTTTCCTGAGTGACCACACTTGGGGGTTCAATTTCCCAAGGGAGGTATTTACTTGATCTCTCAAAGAGCTGTTCTTATTCCTCCTACTTGGCCTTACGCTGATTTCTGGAATGTTTTTCCCATCCCAGAGCACCAGATCTAGGCCATTTACTTAGAAGCTGGAAAACAATCAGGAGAGACATTCATTAACCACCAGAACAAAATGTCTGTGCCACCCACCCCATCTGTGTTTACCTAGGGCATGAGTCTCGGACGACAAGCAAGCAGAAAGCAGAGCAAACTGAAGACTGTGCTACGTGGAGCCAGTGTCCAAGCTGTAAAGAGGCCCTGGCAGGCAAGGGCTCCCTTTGGAGGCTCTAGCCTGCACCTAGCCATTCTGCCGCACCTCCCCAACTCTCCCTTCCTTAAGTCAGTGAGCAACCTCAAAGAAGCCAGCGATTTAACTCCTAACACCACCAGTTCGTTTCAATACACACCAGGGTCCCCGATGTGGGAAAATCAGATGCCTATGCCTCACTGACATCAGTTTCTGGCAATCACAAAGTGCCATTTTGTTAAAAAAAAAAAAAAAAAGACCACATAAAATACATAATAGCTTCTGAGAGATTATTTGTGACCTTATCAAGGGGACCTGAAAGAAATACTTTTCTCTTCATCATCTGAAAGCCCTTTCTCTTCTGTTAGCATAAGAATGAGGAGTTTGTTATGGGGTGCAGCCAGTGATAGCCAGCACCTATTGACAGTGGGCAAATGAAATTTGGCTGTGTTCTCCATCCTCTGTCCTAAAGGTGGGTCCTAACAGCAATGGAATGTTAATTCCATCCTCAACCATCCTCCCACATCCTAAATTAGCCAGGATATTGGAAGTCCAATTAGTCTAGGTGTTTTTAGCTACAAGCCCAGTTCCTGTTCCTGCCCATCCTAAGGAGCACTCATCAACTCCTTAGCCCACAACACTTAGGTATTCGCTCCTGCCCACCTGTGACTCACCTATCAACTGAGAGGGGACGGTATTGCATTGTTGTGTAACCACTCCCCTCACAAGCCCCTTTAATAGGCCTGTGAAGCAGGGGCTCGCTCTGTTTCTGGCCAGGTGCTTCTGTTACTCTGGCACTTCGACTCTTGGCTGACCCAGGACAGGTAATCCCCTGAGCATGGTCCCTGTGTACTGCTTCGATGGGACAATGGATATAATAATGTTGTTACTGGTTTGTGTGCTGTCGGGAATTTCAGGAGGGGTGAGGCCTATCAGTGATGGAATGTGGGCAGAGAAGCCAGAGAAGAGTGAATGTCTGCAGCTTTGTAAGTGTGTCCAGGTTATTCGTTGCATGTCTCTTAGGATAGCTTATATTGTTGGGGAAGCTGGGACGTAAGTCTTCAGCTTAATGGGTAGATTTAAGGATAATGACCATTTGTTCCTTTTAAGATTATGATTGGTTGGATTGTGCTCTATTGTCTCCAAGCTTGATTAATAAAGACTCCTTAATAAACCTTAGACATGTCTGGTGTGATCTCGCACCCTGCAACAGAGTTGTTTTGGAGAAAAAGCAAATGTGTGATAACACTTTTCCAGACACTACCTCTGTCCTTGGCCTTCAGGCCTGAGGCATGTCCACATAGCCATGTGCTTGTTCCACAAACATTTATTGAACAGCTACTATCTGTCAAACTTTACCCTAGGTGCTGAGGGCATTATGCAGTGCAGCCAGTGATTGCTCCTTCACCTCTGCTTGTATACTCTTCCCCCACATCCTAATTCAGCCCGGATGTCTGATGCAGATGAGTCCAATTAGTCTTTAGCTACAAGCCCAGTTCCTGTTCCTGCCCATCCCAATGAAAGCCAACTAACTCCTTAACTTACAACACGTAGGTATTCGCTCCTGCCCACCTGTGACTCACCTATCAACTGAGAGGGGACGGCATTGTATTGTGTAACCACTCCCCTCGCAAGCCCCTTTAAAAGGCCCACAAAGCAGGGGCTCACTCTCTGGTCAGGTGTTCCCGCTACTCTGGCACCTTGACTCTTGGCTGATCCAGGACAGGTAATCCCCTGAGCATGGTCCCTGTGTATTGCTTTGGTTGGACTTGTGATCGGTTATTTTAGTATGTTCTGTTATCACCAAGCTTGGTTAATAAAGACTCCTTAATAAAACCTTAGACATGTCTGGTGTGATCTTGCTTGCACCCCGCACCCCGTAATAAGGACAAGGAAGTGACTTAGAAAAAAACTCTGGTCCGTAGGAGTGTCAGTTGCCTGTGCAGAGCTTACTTGGAACATGGCAAGGTCCTGTGCCGAAGCCATGTTCCCCCTAATAAAGTTTGTGATGCTCAAGCACAAAGGTCCCCTTCACAAAGCATGCCGGCTTCTCTCTCTTCCAGTGCACAACCTTCCCCCACTCCCAGCTGCTCCTGGGCACCGCACTGCTTGTAACCTTGGCTTAAAGACAGCAGGCAGCATGCTTGTCAGAGATCTTGAATCACCTGGCCCCTGTCAACTTCTGCAAGCTTATCTCCAGGGACATCCTCCTCCGCCTGTTTTGCCAATCGTGGAGGATGGCCCTTGGCCATCATGCTGACAATCTGAAGGACCAAGCTCTCAAGCACTTTAGGACCCTCTCTCACTCTGAGTTTCCCTCTCCCTGATTTTTTTCAAGTAGTTTTAACAATGGCTTCTTGTTACCGAGCATCAGTGTAAACACTTCCCTTCAGAGAGATCTTTCCCAACCATCACCTAGAGTGGGCTCACCCCTCCAATTTCTGTTCCATTCCGGGATTGCCTGACCCCCAGATGTGTGGATGTTCTGTCTTCTCGCACTCCATAGAAGGTAAGTGCAGTAACCATAGTGACTGAGGCTGTCTAGCTCACTTCTCAGAGCCTTAGAACAGTGCCTGGCATGTAGGAAAAACACAACATGCATCTGGTTAATAATTTAATGAGTAAAAGAATGGATGAAAATATTAGAAATAATTTAAAAAATCCAACAATTGGAGATTTGTTAAATAAATAGGGTAAATCCCTGAAAGAGGCCATCGTCTAATAAAATTGACTTTGCAGACTAATATTTTTCTCAAATTATAAATTGCAATCTCTATGTAACCTTTGTAATCAATTAGTGAGTCAAGCAACTGTGTATGCCAATGTGTGCTATTTCATTATGATATAGAATAGAGAATTAAAGTATATAATATATTGCAAAGACATGTATTAGGCAAATGTGTGTGTGTCTGGTAGGTGACAATATAAATATCTTGTATGAGTCATAATCAGAAAATTTGGAAATCATTCTCTTAAAAAATAAATGATAAGAAGATATATTCAAAATGCATTAAGTGGAGAAAATTGCATTGAAAGAGATTAAAGACAGTATATGTGTATAAGATAAAATATTAGATTATAATATTAATGGCTTTAAAAAGCATGGACAGAAATATAAAAAAACTAAAAAATTAACCAAAACGTTGAGTATATTTTTCTGTGTGATTTTATTGTTGTCTTCTTTGTATTTGTCTTTTTTTTTTCAGTTAGCTACACTAAATGGGCAATTTTTTAAAATGTAAATTATTTCTAGGAGATACTGTATAATACTCTAGAAAATAGGCTTTCCTTTAATAAAAGTATCTTAATGATAATGTCATAAATTATTGCAAATAAGCTTTTAAGTGTCTATAGAAAGCATAATTATGACCGGGAGTTCTCCATAAAAGTGTTTCGTCTCACATTATCTTGTCTAATCTCCATAATAATGCAAAAAGGGGGGCAAGACAGCAGTTATCTTTATTCACAGGAGAGGAAACTGAGGCACAGAGATGTCAAGTGACTTATCCAGAGTCACACGGTGGGTGAGTACTTAGTCTAGGGAAGCACCAAGGCCTCTGAGGGTTCATCCACATCCTGCACAGCTTTCTACACTTTACCTGTTTTACTGCCATTCCGATGCTTTATTGTGCTGTGTGGGACATAACTGCCTGCTTTTCACCTCTGTTACAAAAAAGTGAAATGTCCTTGTTTTACAGCCTGCTTTTCTACTAGGCCCCTGAGGCTGTGACGCTAGAGAATGGCTTAGTCACTACATATGCCATAGTCCCATTCTTTTAGCTACCAAGGTATTGCTATTTCTATAAATCCACTTCACATATTGGAAGCACTGCAGTTTAGGTGTTAAAAGCCATCAGCTTGCACTCTCAGCTCTGCCACATTCCAGCTGTGTGAGTTTGAAAAAACCAAAACTGTTTTAACCTCTCTCGTCCTTGATTTCCTCATCTGTGAAATGGGAGTGATGATCATGAGAACTGTTTTGACTTCATAGCACTGTTGTGAAAATTAAATGAGCTAGCAAATGTAAAGTGTCTAGGAAGTATCTGGAACCATACTCAGCATACATTATTGCTACAATTATTGCTTTAAGATAGTTTTAGAGGATCTGTGGTTGATCACTTTAATACAACATCCCTGATTTTCTTTCTGTCCCCACTGCCCAGAGTGCAATTGGCCCCAATCTCCCTTCTAGATGCTTCTGAGTGTTCTAGTCCAACACGGTTCCCGATTTGGGCCTCTTGTGTTTGAAGCTGCAGCTTTCCATACTGGCTGGCGGTTATGTAGATGTGTGCATGGATGACTCTTACTGAAGAGAGTGAACACCCAAGAATATTGACGGTTATCTGTCTTAGATAGTCTCTTGCGAACATTCTGTTTGTCTCCCAGAACCCATTCTCCCTTTGGCAGCAACAAAATCCAGAGTTTTGTTTGGACACTCTGTCAAACTAAAGTCCCAATGGTCTGAGCATGGCTCTAGCTCTCATACCAGAGGCTCAAAAATAAAGAGAAAGAATCCCTTTCTGGCAACCTCTGTCAAAATTTGAAGCTTCTTTCTGATGAGACTACCAAGATTAAAAGCTGAGAAAATGAGAAGCCAGCGCCAATTCTCTATACCTCATGAAGGCCAAGAATGAAGCCAACAGATCAAGGGTGAGCCTGCCAGTGAACGGAAACGAGTCTCAGAGTCCTTACTGGAGCCCCTGAACAAGCCAGTCTAAGCACTCAGCTTCTCACAAGCCAGCACTTTTTCTAAATGTTCCTTAATGCAGCTGGAAATTGCTATTTTTTTTATGCTTGGGAGGAATCCTAGAAACAGAAATGTTACCAGAACCCTTAATAACAGTAATAATAAAAGATGAGAGAGCCTAAAGAGAATGTTGGAGCAAAATTAATGCTCGAGGAGAATTGATTGCAAAATATGGCAAATAAATATGCTAGTCTCTAAGAATCTCTGGTAAATTCAATTCAAATGTCCTTTACATGACACCAGCCTCCATCTGCCCCAATGTCACTTGAAAAATGTACTTATTTAAAATAAAATAAAATAAAATAAAATAAAATAAAATAAAATAAAATAAAATAAAAATGTGCTGCTTGGGATTACGCCTTTGTGTAGTAGGCTAAGCTTTCCGCCTATGGCATTGGCATCCCACATGGGCACCAGTTTGAGTCCTAACTGCTCCATTTCCAATCAAGCTGCCTTCTGATGTGCCTGGGAAAGTAGCTGAGGATTGGCCTGAGTGTTTGGACCCCTGTACTCACAAGGCAACTCCCTAAGAAGCTCCTGGCTTCTGGTAAACTCAGCTTTGGTCATTGTGGTTATTTGGGGAGTGAACCAGCAGATAGAAGACCTTTCTCTCTCTGTCTCTCCTTCTCTTTGTAAATCTGCCTTCCCAATAAAAAATAAAACACATTTTTAAAACTGAACTTCTTCTTGCCAGGGAACTTGAGCATTTTTTCATATGTTTATTTGCCATTTGGGTTTGTTCCTTTGTGAAGTGTCTGCCCATTTCCCGTGCCCATTTTTTGAGTGGCTTGTTTGTTTTGACATTTTGGTTGTTTTGTAGCTCTTTGTATATTCTGGAGATCAGCCCTCTATCACCTATGTCATGTGCGAAGATCTTCTCCCATTCTGTGGGCTGCTTTTTTACTTTGTTGATTGTTTCCCTTGCTGTACGGAAGCTTCTTAGTTTGATGAAATCCCATTTGTTTATTCTGGTCTTGATTGCTCTTGCCTTTGGTGTCCTTTTTAGGAAGTACGAGGTACCACCTAACGCCAGTAAGACTGGCCCACATGAATAAAAGCACCAACAACACTTGTTGGCGAGGTTGCGGGGAAAAGGGAACCCTACTCCACTGTTGGTGGGGCTGCAGACTGGTACAGCCTCTATGGAAATCAGTATGGAGAACATTCAAACAACTCAAAATCAACATACCATATGATCCAGCAATAGCACTCCTAGGAATATATCCAGAACAATTGTTTTATGAGAAACCAACATGCACTCCTATGTTCATAGCAGCACAATCAGTAATTGCAAAAACATGGAAGCAGCCAAAATGCCCATCAGCAGAGGATTGGATAAGAAGCCAGGAACTTGGGCCCGGCAGCGTGGCCTAGCGGCTAGAGTCCTCGCCTTGGGGGCCCCGGGATCCCATGTGGGCGCCGGTTCTGGTCCCGGCGGGTCCACTTCCCATCCAGCTCCCTGCTTGTGGCCTGGGAAGGCAGTCGAAGACAGCCCGAGGATTTGGGACCCTGCACCCACGTGGGAGACCCGGAAGAGGTTCCAGGTTCCCGGCTTCGGATCGGCGCGCACCAGCCATTGCGGCTCGCTTGGGGAGTGAATCATCGGACGGAAGATCTTCCTATCTGTCTCTCCTCCTCTCTGTATATCTGACTTTGTAATAAAATAAATAAATCTTTTAAAAAAAAAGAAACCTTTCTATTTTAAAAAAAAAAGAAAGCTATGGTTCATCTACTCCATGGAATACTACTCAGCTATTAAAAAAAAAACAAAATGAAGTTCTTTGTGGCCAAATGGGCCAAACTGGAAACCATAATGCCAAGGGAAATGAGCCAATCCCAAAAGGTTAAATACCACATGTTTGCCTTAATTTAAGATGATATGATGTTATGTATAACATGTTATGTTATGTATGTTATATGTTGTGTATAAACTAAAATTGAAATGTCAATGAGGTGGTCACAGAAGGTGGTTAAGAACTCACATTTATTTTTAACATATTGGTTACTCATTACTATGTCAATTAATTCTATAATGAGGTATGTTTTTACTGATGGCATGTTGGAGCTTTTAATTGATCGGGATGATACTCTGCTAGATCTGCCTTCAGACCAGAGAGGGTATACCTAAGAAGCCGTTGAACTTGACTGGACAATAAGGTGCTGACTCTATGTTTGGTATATGCTTGCAATGGGGGAATCTCAACTGAACTTGAACTGTGGTTATGCAACAAGGTGGAGGAATCCACCATGGTGGGAGGGTTTGGGGAGGGGTGGGGAGAATCCCAGTACCTATGAAACTGTGTCACATAATACAATGTAATTAATGAATTAAAAAAAAATAAAATAAAACTGCACTTCTTCCAGGTCCAGGGGTATAGCTGGGCCTGGGTCACCTCGCCTGGGTCCTTAGACCCGCCTGTGCAGTGTGTGCCAGGTCCATGAGTCATGGGGGAAAGGGTTCCAGCAAGGTCTGTGTTGCCTTGCCTGGGTCCTTAGGCCCGCCTGTGCAGTGGGTGCAGGATCTGTGAGCATCGGGGAGTGGGAGGTCCAGTGGGGCCCTAGTCAGGTGGCCTGGGCACCTTCCTCAGTGGAAACACACAACAGTGGATGGCAGGCCCAGATGCACATGGAAGCTATGGCAGCCCACTGGAGTCTACAGAGGACATCTGGTATCATAGCAGAGGAAGGAGGGCGGAGCAAATTTGACAACTACCCCAACCAAATGATAGCAGCAAGTTTCTGGGCAAATGGAGACTCTAAGGTTGACTATGTCAGCCAATGGACTTTGGAAGGAGTTCCTCATGTTTGGATTAACGAGATTGACAGCATTTCAGAACTGTCAAAATCATTTAAGCAGAACCCTCGGAACATGCTTCACATCAGGTCCCCTGAGAATTAACAGCTCTCCAAGAGCAGACAGTGGTAGGCCAAGAAAAAAAAAAAAAAGTGTGCATCAATTCATCTTAAAGACTAAAGCTGTTTTGATCCAAGTTTGTGATCTGAGGACCTAGTCTCACTGAATTCTTCACATGAAACCTATTGCAAAAAAAAAAAAAGTCATACCTGGGAATATTTATACAGTGATATTTAAGGAGCAATGTCTGTGAATGTGTGTGTGTGTGTGTGTGTGTAGACAATGCACAGCCTGGGAAGATAAAGAAAGAATGAAAAGAGGGCAAATCAGATTTTTATTGCCTTTAACTAAAGCCTTTTCCCACCCCAAGCTTCCATTGTTTCCCCAGTCACATGCTGTACAGTTGGGTTGTTTATTGGGGGTGTGGCAATTCTTGCCTCCCTCTGACATGCAGAGAAGTTGCCCTTGTCTGAAGCCAGGCATTTTCTTTTCTTGCAAGAGGCTGGTAGACCAGAATGACAACTGTCTGAGCAAAAATGCAAGTCATCAGGGGCAGGAACAAGAGCAGAGATGGAAGGGTTGGCTCACCCTGCTGCCCTTTTTTTCACCTTTTCTCTGCTTCCTAAACCACTTCCTTGGCTGCGTCGTTTACAGGCATGGACTGGAATAGGCTGCTCGTGGTGTGGTCTGAAGCCCAACCTTATTGTATCCCTGAGTTACTCACTGGTTGTGCGGGGAGTTCACAGGCCAAGACACATGACCTGAGAATGAGGCACGCTAGAGAACTCTGGCACAATTGCCACTTCCTGGCAAGGAAAGATCAGAAGAACACCAGCTTAAGACTGTTTGAAGGAGCCCTGCAGTTGAAATTCTAGGGAAAATGATTGGTGCCATGAATCCTGTGTCTCAAAGAGAGAATTACAAAAATGGACCTTCTGTGAGGGATCAAGTGAGATTCCATTTCACAAACCCAAGACCATGATGGTGTTCATTCCTGAAATCTGTTCTGCAGACCCAGGAATTTTACCTAAGGCTACTTTGGTTACCTCTGTGAGCTGAATGGAGATGAGAAAAACAGTGAGCACAGAGTGAGAGGAGCAAGAGGCTAATACAGAGGGCGAGGTCCTATGCAGTACAGGTGCATTTCTATCCAGGGGAAATTCTTCCTCCTCCTTCTAGTGAATATGACTGCAGTCCCTCCTCCCCAATAGGCCTGGGAGGGGCTTTTAATCATTAGCTCAATTGATAATAAATGCTGAACAAACACAGCTTTGTTTCTTGTGGTGATAAAAGTCAACATACTGCTGGGGTGGTGAGGGTGTTAAAAGGAAATAGTTATTCCATCTATGCCCCAGATAGATTTTTTTTTATTTTTTAAAAGATATATTTTATTATTTTTTTATTGGAAAGTCAGATACACAGAGAGAAAGAGATACAGAGAGAAAGATCTTCCATCTGCTGGTTCACTCCCCAGGTGGCAGCAAGGGCTGGAGCCGAATCAATCTGCTTCTTCCAGGTCTCCCACATGGGTGCAGGGTCCCAAGGCTTTGGGCCATCCTCTACTGTTTTCCCAGGCCACAAGCAGGGAGCTGGATGGGAAGTGGAGCAGCCGGGATATAAACTGGTATGCATATGGGGTCCTGGTGGATGCAAGGCAAGGATTTAGCCACTAGGCTAATTGCACCATGCCCACCAAAAAAAATTTTAAATTGTTCTCAATAAAGCTTATGACCAAACAGCATTCAAGTAACAAACTGCTTCTTGGAGGCTCTCCTAACTTCCTGAGGCAGCTGTGGGAGAGAAACCTTGACAAGTACCCAGGTGTCTTTACAGGTTCTGCCCAAAGATGTGAGCCAGGACACCAGACCTTAGGGATAAATGCATGGCATTTAGAAAAAGAATACTGTTCACACCTCTAATTCCACACTGAGCTGTAGCAAAGAATTCTAAGGTCAAGTGACTGGTTTGGATTTGGAAAACAGCAAGATGACCAAAGTGCATAGAAGTGTACTCCTTTATTCATATAATACAGCATAAATAGGTGTTTTTCCCATTATCACGTAATTGTGGATACATATGCTTAATCTTCATAACAGCTCCTTGAGAACCTTTCAACAACTCTTTCACAGGAAGTCAGAAGTCCAACTTTTAGTTGCTTACTTTTTTAAAATCTTGCTTTTAAATGGGTGGATTTTGACAATAAGATTTACTGTCATTGCAGCTGGAGTTGCTGAATTTTTTAGAAATTTTACTTGAATGTTTTTTGTTGTAAAAAAATTAGCTGGATTCTAGGCATTGTCCTTAACTAGGAAATATTGTATTGTTCACTTATTTTTATTTTTATTTTTATTTCCAACACATGACTTTACTCAACAAACAAAATATACACATCTAGGTTTTATTAGTGACAGGCCTGGCTTGATGTAAATAGGCTAGGAGTCTGCACAACTCTTGATGGCAGCCCAGTGGCTTCTGCTTTGATAGATTCCCGGTGTCTATTACATAGTTCCACCAAGACTTGATGCGTCATAAATATCAAATTGAATACAGGAAATTTCATGAGCTCCGAGCCACTGTGAGTCACCAATATCTGTACAGCTAATTAGCAGTCATGATCTGGACTATAAATGGATCTAGGCCACACAGGAACCAGGAAGTCACCTACCTTCCATGCCAAGATTCCTTCAAGTGCTGTCTGCCAACCTCCAGCACCAGCATCACCAGGCCATTTGCTAAAAATAAAGATCTCTAGGCCGGACATTTAGCAAATCAGAATTTCAGAGTGGGAGAACAGGATGCTCAATGTGAATCAAGAGAACCTGTCTGTGGCTTCCTGCATGGGAGCACTTGAGATGTAGTGTTATCTTGGTGGGGGAATCCCAGGTGAGTTTGAAATGGAGGCACAGGTGCTTGACCCTCCCAGCCATGTGGCGACCGCTGGGGGAACCAGGGCCAAACCCTCAGGCCACCTGGCAATGCATTCTGGGAGCTTGGGATGTGGGCTTACAGGGAGTCTGAGAGCTGGCACAGGTGAAATTAGCAGAGACCTTAGGGTTCCAGTCCAGATGAGGAATGACTTTTCATGGACAAGGCCACTCTACCTGAAGGGCTACAACATGGAACCCAGCACAAAGTGTCAGAAAAGGGAATAGGTTCTGTGAGGCTGGGCTATCAAGTGAACATACATGTGTGTGACTTAGGTCTGGAGTAGAATCTGCAGGGGAATATGTGTGCTCACCCATGTGGATCACCAATCTCTGTTGGCATATGCAGGAACTGTGGCTGGGAATAAGCCCAGTTGGGGAGTTACGGGGATGCCCCGGTTGGGCTGGCATTCGTATTGGTGAATATGAATGCCAGAATTGGTGCATTGTCTTGAGCTGAACATGGCTGCAATCTCCCTTGGCACAGGTATGGCCTGGGTCTGGGGAGAGCCTGGCTGGGCTAGACTCCAGCACCCACTGGTACCTGTGAAAGTCAGGGTAGGTGTAGAATGGGCTGTGCTAAGTCTTTGCTCCCTCTGAACCATGTGAGAGCTATGTCTGTGCATGGAACAGGTATGGATGGGCCACAATACCCAAAGTAAAAACTAGAAAGTGTATGGGCCGATTGAGCAAAGACACCATTCTTGCCAGGGCAACAGGTGGACAAAGTCAAGCTGAGACCCACCGGTATGCACAAGGTCTGCCACTGGGAGGAGACTGAATAGAGTTTGATGAACTCCTTTGTCAGGTTGCAGTCTCTGCAGGTAAGCGCAAGAACCAAGACAAGAAGCAGCCCAAACCAGACCAGGTTACAGTACCTGCCAGCATACATGTGGGTCTGGTCCGGGGGTAGGCCAGGCTAGACCAGTTCATAACATCCACTGGCAGATCTGAGAACCAGGATGGGGTACAGGATGGGGCAAGTAGGGCTGCATCATGAGCCAGTTCATACTTGAGCCAGGACTGGGGACTGACTGGGAAAGGCTAGGTTGTAGCACCAACCAGCAGTGCTGAAACTGGGGGCAGGTTGGACCTAACTAGGCTGAACTGGGTGGATGCCAAGGAAAGATGAGCCATGTTAGTCTGGGGGTGGCGGGTGTTGTTGGGTACATGAGCCTCAGAGGTGGGGGACCTGGAGGGCCCTGGGTTTCCTGGCCCAGGTTCTAGGGCTCACCTACATGGTGGGCGTCGGGTCCTTGAGCCCTGGGGGTGAGGAGTAGAGGATGTGGGAGGGACTGGATCTACTGGCCCAGATACTAGGGTTCACCAATACGGGGAGTGGAAGATCTTTGTGTCTCCCCTTCTCTCTGTAAAATAAATACATTAAAAAAAAAAAACCATCCAAACAAAACAAAACAAAAATGATGTCATGCTACTTTATTGTTTTGTTTTAGGATACTTCAAAAAAAACTTCATGGAAAAGTGAAATGTCAAAATAACTTTAATAGCAGGCATTTGGCCCAGTAGTTACTGTATTAATTAAGATACCTCGATTCCACGCTGGCTCCTGCCTTCAGTTTTTTGCTGCTGTGGACTCTGGGAGGCAGTAACAATGCTTCAAGTGATTGGGTTCCTGCCACCCACATGGAAGACCTAGACTGAGCTCCCAGCTCTCAGCCTCAGCCCCTACGTCAGGGAGGATTTGAGAGAGTGGACAAGCAGTTGGAAGTAATCACTCTCTCCTCCTTCCCTCTCTTTCTCTGCCTTTTAAATAAATTTTTGAAGAAATTTGTTGCAAACGTTTGATGCCTATGTCTGGTTTTTTCTTTTTTTTTAAAGATATTTTTCTTTTATTGGAAAGGCAGATCGAATTTACGAAGAGAACGAGAGAGAGAAAGATCTTCCGTCCATTGGTTTACTCCCCAAGTGCCCACAACAACCCAAGCTGAACCAATCTTCAGCCAGGAGCTTCTTCCGGGTCTCCCACTTGGGGGCAGGGTCCCAAGACTTTGGGGACACCCTCCACTGCTTTCCCAGGCTACAAGCAGAGAGCTGTATGGGAAGTAGAGCCACTGGGACATTAATCAGCACCCATATGGGATCCCAGTGCTTGCAAGGAAAGGAGTCTACCATTGAATCATTGTGCCAGGCCTGTCTAGTTTTTTCATAACGATGTCCATGAACTTTTTGAAGCCTCCCATGTATGCATGAATTTGAAATATTTTTTGCACTGAAATAAATTCATCTTTTGATTCAATTTTCTCTGAACTTTTTGTAGTACCTTTGTATTTCTAACTTCAACATCTCAAAGAGTAATATGAAGAAACTGAAGATAAGTCAAAGCAAGACTTAGTTAAAGGAACTAGCTTATATAAGGACATCCCCAAAATAGAAGGTCAGAAGTTGAGGAAAAGCCTCCAAGCATACAAAGGAATGTAGCTTTAGGGGGAGGGATAGGCTGACTCACAGTTCCAAGTTGCAGGCTTCCCCCAGACAAAGGCGAGCATGCTGTGCTGGAAAACCTCCTAAGTCTTTGTGGCCCATCATGAACAGGCTCCCCCTAAAATCTGCAGGACTGAGCCAAGAGTACAAACAGAGGCCCACATACCATACATCTGAATGTTTAAAAGTTATATATCAAGTGAACAAATGTTTAAATAAAAAAGGTTCTTTCCTCCTATCTTGACAAACAAACTGTCATATAACAACTGGGAAGGCCAGGTGTGAATTTAGAGTGAAGAGGCTCATTGGGGTTCCACACTGGAATTTGGAGGCAAGGATGAGCTGGCCCTCAGCCAGCATGAGTCTATATTCACCCACAGGTCCATCCTGCACTTGAGGGAGCCATGGGGCTCATGCATGTGGCTAGTTCAGGACCTCCTCAAGCTGCTTTCCAAGATATCTCAGCTTATACCCTTCCAAACAGCTCTGTTAATCCTTCCTTAGGTCTAGGGGACCAGGCATTAACTTTACAGTCATCTAGTGTAAGCCCTGGAAGTAGGCTCAGGATTTTGGGGAAGAAAATTTCAAGATCCGGGAGGCCAGATAGTGTTCTAGAAGATGGGCAAATTCTACTTGTGCATAATCCTTTGACCTTCCCTGATCTTTGGTAGTGGAAAGTGATGTGATCAGAGGAGAGGACCTCTGAAGGAATACTTTTAGAGCTAATGTGCCGAGGAAACCCTTAGGGATCTTGTGAAAATGTAGGTTCTGAATCCTTAAACCTGGGGTGGCATTCAAGAGCGAACTTCTCACAAGCTGCCAGGTGATGCGAATGCTGCTGGTTCATGGACCACACTCTTAGTAGCAACAGCTGGAAACCTAAAGTCTCCGTGCAGAGGTCCTTCTACCTCCAATCTAAGGACAAATGCCAATTCCTATTACTCCTCTGGGACCCAAAGAGGCTTAATGAACTCTTGCTCAGGCCTGTAGGTGGTTGATTGAAGGACAGCAGAGAGGAGGGGCAAAGTGGGCAGAGGGATAGAGAAAATGAGTAAAAGGGGGGAGGGGCAGAGAAAGGGAGGAGAGATGGAATAAGGAAAAAAAGAAGCAAAAAAGAAAGAAGGGATAATGGAAGACCTTTGCCCTTGACCTAGACATCATCTGTGTTAGTACAAAACCTAGACTGACAATCAAGTTCTCTTTGCCCACACTCCCGAATCCTCCCCCATCACCCCTCTGTCTGCTTCATAGAGAAAACATTAATTTGGAGATGCTTTGAATCTTTCAGAAATTTCCATGTCACTGAAGATTCAAAAAGTCAGTTCACATTCCCTCTGTACCCTTTAGTTATTAAATCATAAACTTTAATTCAAGACATTTTAAAGGGCCCAAAGGAATTTTAATTTGATGTGAATGACTTTCAGATCTGAATAAAAATCACATCATATAAAACTGTGCAATCTCTATCACTTTTAAATAATAGAACAAGTTTAAAAATAATCAACAGCCAATGTAAAACTCCTGTATAATTCAATTGAACTCTTATATTCTGGACTAATGAAGGAGGCAGTGAGGGAAGTCATTTTAAATCATTGGTATGTGGCCTTGCATATGACGGGCACTCCTATTTTGACTCTGCATAACTATGTTTAAATTAACGATGTTCTTTAAGGAACAGGCGGTTATGGCAGAATACCCAGGCAACACTTGTGAGGTATTAGTTAATGACTCTTAGCAATGAAAGCCAAACAGCAGGCTCCTCCCCCTTGCCAAAACAGATGGTATACTGTATGGACACAACCATGCATATCACCTTAGAGCAGCTTTGAGAATAAGCGTACAGTAATGCTCCAATGAAGAGACTATAGGTTTTTGGCAGGGGAGCAATGATGGAAACCATATTTGGCCAATTAGTGATCAGAAGACTGTTCAATAAGACAGAGATGTCATGGCTGTCACATTGCCTGACATGCCATCAGTCGAGCACCTACAACACTCAGAACACCCCAAGCTCCAGTCACAAGAAGGCATCAGATCCATAAAATTAGAAAACTTCAACTCCAGTGAGCTCAGTCCACGAGAAAGAACAACTCACGGCTTGAGCCCACAGGTCAGAAGAAGAATGGTTCCCAAGCTTGATCAGGCGTCAGCATCATGGTCTGTGAAACCCACACTTTGTCTTTGATTTCCTAGGTCTGGAGCAAGGCTGAAGAACTGGCATTTAGAAGGAGCATCCAAGTGAACTGCTGCTGCAGTGATCATGTTGAGAACCATTAGAGCATTAAAAGCTGAACACACCCAGTAGCATCTTTCACTACCTTAATATTCACTTGCAAAATTGAAGAACTGCACAGCAGCCCTCTGCTTGAGAGGATCCTAACAGTTGCTCTGAAATCCAACATTAGAGACCTGCTGTTTTGGACTTAAGAGTCGCATCTCCTCATAGATATTACCACCAGAATGTGAAAGACTTGTGAAAGGAGCAATGCTATCAGCCAGTGTGTTAAGACACGACCCCTCAAACTCGACTCTGAATTGTCTGACAAATACTGAAAATGCTGATTCCTCGGCCTTACCCTGGTGATTCTGGTTTAATTAGAATTGACAATTTCACTGTTTCCAGGTCATTCTAATTAACTTAAGTTTTAAAAGCTCTGCTTTTGCAGAAATAATATAAGATGATACAGTAGTTAGACACTAAGACTGGAGAACTGGTTGTTACGATTTCCATAGTGTTATGCTGAAATACATCAGAAACAACATTGCCTGTGTCAGTTTTACTAATCCTGACCTTTTGGCATGCAACTACATATTTTTAATTATGTTTTTTTTAATTTAACAGGCACACAGACAGAACTCCCATCACCTGGGTAACTCCCCAAATGCCTACGGTGGCTCCATGTTCAGAACCAAAGCCAGGAGCCCAGAACTTAATTCAGGCCTCTCACATGCATATCAGGAACTCATTGCTTTGGCTATACCACTGCCCACCTTCCCTTCAGCTGCTCACAGGCTCAACATGGTCAGAAAGTTAAAACCTAGGAACCAAAGCCAGGCTCAGGGCCCAATGCAATGGTTCAGTGGCTAGATCCTCCCCTTGCAAGCGCTGGGATCATATGGGCACCAGTCCGTGCCCTGGTTGCTCTGCTTCCCATCCAGCTCCCTGCTTATGGCCTTGGAAAGCAATAGAGGAGAACAGCCCAAAGCCTTGGGACTCTGTACCCACATGGGAGACCCGGAAGAAGCTCCTGGTCTCAGATTGGCTCACTTTGGGCCATTGCAGCCATTGGGGAGTGAACCAGTGGATGGAAGATATTTCTGTCTCTCCTTCTCTCTATATATCTGACTTTCCAATAAAAATAAACAAATCTTAAAAAAAAAAAACCCAGAATCAAGCCCAGATAGCTCAATGTGGGACACAGGGTGCTAACCACCAGATCAAATGCTCTCCCAAGCTCTGGAGTTGAAGGAACTATTTTCTCCACCTGGAGCCAGGCTGAGCCTGGGAAATAGTTGGTACTGTGGAACTGACTTGGTTGTATCATCATTAAAAGTGTGGTTGCTACAATATTGACTGCTGATAGGGCTGGAGTGCAGCTAGACAGGTCTACACTTTTAAAATGTATCCATTTTAAGCTCACAACATTGTGTTTTTATTGTATACAATGTGATTTAAAGTATGCACATGTCAATTAACAAATGAATTATCTCACATGGTTGTCATTCTTGTTGAGAGCACATAACATCCAGTCTCCTTACATTTTTAAAGACAACAATACATGGTCATTAACTTCGTCCTCTTGTTGTACAAGTGATCTCCTGAAATTTGTTCTTCCTATCTGACTGTCATTATGTATCATTTGACCAACAGGTCCCTGTCTCCTCCTGCTCCCAATCCCCCAGCCTCTGATAGCTATCATTCTATTCAATCCTACATGAGTGGGATAATAATGTATTTGTTTTTCTGTGTCTGACATTTTACTTAACACCCCCTAGTTTCATCCATGTTGTTGCAAATGAAAGGATTTCTATCAGTTTGGAGGTTAAACAGCATTCATTGTGTGTAAAGACCATATTTTCTTTGTCCTTTCATCCATTAGTGGTTATGCAAATTCATTACACACCTTGGCTGTTGTAAATAGTGCTGCAATAAACATGGGAACATATAGCTCTCTTCAGTGGACTGATTTCATTTCCTTTGGATATACACCCAGAATGAGATTCCCACCAGCATATGATGGTTCTATTTTGAAAGCTTATTTATTCATTTTTATTTATTTGAAAGACAGGGCAACAGAAAATGAGAGAGATCTTTCATTCACTGTTTTACTCCAAAATACCCACAGCAGCGGGGGCCAGACAAGACCAAAGCCAGAAATACTGATGATAAAGCCAGCTACTTGAGCCATTGTCTGCTACCTTGCATGATCACATTAGCAGGAAGTTGGATCGGAAGAAGGGTAGGCCAGACTGAAACCAGATGTTCCAATATGGGATGTGGGTGTCCAATTAATATTCTGTGCCACAATGCCCATCTCTGGTAGTTTTATTTTAATTGGAGGAGCATGCATACAATTTAGCATTTTATGATCTTGTTAAAAGAAACTGAGGAAAGAAGGTCCTACCATCTCTGTCAATCGAGTCATCAGCAGTTGTGAACTAAGCACTGTCTTAGCCACAAAAACAAAACAAAACAAAACAAAAAAACATAACAATATACTCCCTTCCTTCCATGAGCTCACAGCATGGCTTGCTGAGAGTCAAGTGAGAAAAGATTGAACCCAAACAACATACACATATCATAAGAGTATATGGCATGGGTAAAATAAATGAAACACCTTGTTATCACTTACCTATCTCCCACACAACCCGTTTTGCTCATTTGTTGAAGATTTAAGTGACTAGTTCATCTTTCCCTCTACCACCGCAACTATCACAATTCCTAATGACTTTGACATCAATACTGCTGACCATTCCAACTCCCCAGCTTCTCAGATATTTGGCTATTTCTCCTCCAATAATTGATAGGTCCCTGCCCTGCCTCAGCTTTTCATCCCAGTGCTACATTCTAGATCTTGCCATTATCTTGTCATCATCTCAGTTAGAAGTGTTCTGTTCTTCTAACTTTCTACATCACTCTCTCTAATCCCTCAACCAAATTCTTGGATCTTGTTGGCATTCCGTATCTGCTGACCCTCCTAGCTTTTCATCCACCTGAATCCCCTTTGCAAGCTTGCTTCTGTTCTTACTTGGATCTCATTATAACACACACTGTTTTTCCCACTACTTCAACCACCTCAACTCTATCTCACCTTTATACATCAATGTTGCTTAAATCCCCCTCTGCACTTCCTTGGCACCTGCATACAGGGAGCTACGGTAGCCTCAGGACTGCTGGTCTCCCTTTAAACTCATCACTTCAAACTTAAGGTAAATGTCTCATGCATCTTAGAATCCAACTACACTTTACCAATCAATCTGTTTCTTTGGCCTCTAAAACAACTCTCACCAGCGATACCTCCACAACGGAGGTTTTGTCCACCATATGACGTTACTAGTGCTATTACCACAGTCTTCCACTGTCCCTGCTTCCACTATCAGTCCATCAGTCTCATTTCAACACAACAACCAAAGTTTTTCCTGGAAACACATAAGTTAGATCATTTTATTGCTCTGAGTGGGTATTTGGCCTAGGAGTTAAGATGCCAGTTAGAGTAACCAGTATGTTAAAAAAAAAAAAAAATCAAAGAACAAAATAACAAAAAACAAGTCCTAACCACAGCCTATGATTAGCTCATTGACATCTCAACCATGTCAATTCCATAATATTGCAAATTGCTGTTGATGTTATATTGGGACTCTTAATTGACTGTGATGATATTATACCAGCTCTGATTTCGGACCAGAAATGGTCTCCCCAAGAAACTGTTCAACCCATCTGGACAATAAGTAGCTGGACTCCTTGCTTAATATATGTTTGCAAGGAAAGAATCTTGATTGAATTTGAACTGTAATGCTGCATCAAGGTGGAGGAATCCACCAGGGGGGAGGGGAGGGAGGGGGAGGGGGATTCCCAAAGCCTATGAAACTGTCACATAATGCTAAATATTAATTAAAAAAAAAAAGATGCCAGTTAGAATATATATCATCCACATCGGAGTGCCTGGTTTCATTTTATGACTCTAGCTCCTGATTCTGGCTTCATGCTGATGTAGACATTGGAAAGCAATGGTGATGGCTCATATGATTGGTTCCCCGTCACCCGTGTGAAGTCTCAACTGCCCCAGTCATTGCAGTCATTTGAAGGTCAACCAGTGCATGGGAGCTCTATGCACTCCCTCTCTCTTCAAAAACCAAACCAACCAACCAAACAAAAAACACCTCATCTTCTTGTTATCTGGTTCATTTAAAATGAAGTCCAACGTTCTTTCTGTGGCCTAATGAGATCTCATATGACTTTGTCTCACTTCTAGATTTTAATCATTTGTTCACTGGAGTTCCAGTTACAGAGAATTCCTTGCCATTTCTACAAGGTTCCATATGTAGGCTTACTGTTTCTTAGCCCTAAATCCTGTTCCCCTGAACAACTGCATGGTTTATTCTTTTCCTGAGTTCAGGCTTCTACTCATAGATACTTATTTCACAGAAGTCTTTCTGGACCTTATCGATACTAGTGCTGCTATCTTTCTGCCCTCTCTACTTGCTTTATTTTTCTTCACATCACCTAAAATTTTATTAGGTCTTAGTATGGGTCCTCTGAAAAAAGAGCCTTTAAAAAGGCTATAATGAAGGTAGTTTACTGGTGAGATGATTCCATGAAGGCACTTAGGATAACATATTTTGCAATCCATCCATGTGATTGCATTTGTCAGTAGTTTAAGTCCTTTCCTTTTATTTAAAAAAACATTTATTTATTTTTATTGCAAAGTCAGATATACAGAGAGGAGGAGAGACAGAGAGGAAGATTTTCTGTCCGATGATTCACTCCCCAAGTGACCACAATGGCCGGTGCTGCGCCGATCTGAAGCCAGGAGCCAGGAACTTCCTCCAGATCTCCCACATGGGTGCAGGGTCTCAAGGCTTTGGGCCATCCTCAACTGCTTTCCCAGGCCACAAGCAAAGAGTTCGATGGGAAGCGGGGCTGCTGGGATTAGAACTGGCGCCCCTATGGGATCCCGGGACGTTCAAGGCGAGAACTTTAGCCACTAGGCCACCGTGCCGGGCCCAGTTCAATTGCTTTTCATTTTGAGTAACATGCTGACATATGGGTGTGATGGAGTCAACTGACCCCTTTTCCATTTGATTGACATTCAGGTTGCTTTTTTTATATAAGCAGAACTTTTATGATCATGAATGTTCTGGTGCTTGCATGGATACAGGACTTCATTTCTTTAGGATAAATAGGTAGTATCAGTTTTGTTTTGTTCAATGCTGCATACTTAAGTGCTGAACTCATTTCTTGGCAGAGAGTAAAACCTCAACAAGTATTTGTTGAATGAATTAACATAGAAATAGCATGTTCAAAATTACAGCGTCATCTTCATACCCAGAAAGATTCAAATAAAAGCTGAAAGGTAAACTTTCTGTAGGCTACATGGATGTTTATAAACATCTTATCTGAATAACGTCTGGGACAGCATCTATTTCCATTATAGAATTCATGGAACAGCACTCATCTAGCTCATCAACTAATCCCCAGACCTCAGCAGGCTAATACTTACTGCACAGAGGTATAGGGTTTTTAATGCTTTGCCTTGCACACCACACGTGCTTTGGTTTGTTTGTTTGATTTAAATTCCAATTCATCTTTCCACCATTTGATTCCTTTCAGACGCTAGGCCTCTGGACTCATGCTGTCTTGCATGGTCACATTATCAATAGATGCAGGAACAACACAGTTAAAATAAACTCACACTCTCCTTCCTCTCCCCAGCCAGTACAATTTCTCACTAGTTAATGGAATCCCATGGGGAGCCAACCTTTTCTAGGAGTTTCTGGACTTTTTAACCAACATGCCCCATCCTTGGTTGCCATGTTCATGACACAGCTTCTCACTGGTATTATAATTGCTTGAGTTTTTGCTGGCCAAACCTGTGGTCCCTGTGGACATGCATCACTAATAGTAGCCAGCATTCCATTTACCCTCTTCCCTGTCCATTGCAGTTCAGGGAGGCCCCAGCAGCAGCTCATGCATCTCACGAACAAGTTGGCCCGACCATCTTCACTATCTGCCAGCTTTCTCTGGGAGGCATATTTGTTCCATAACTTCCCACTGAGCAGCATCATTAAAGCCTGGAACCCAGAGCACAGCTATCTGGAACAATGGCTAGAAAATGCTGCTCAGACTGCTGAGATATTTTTCTATTTTTGGAGTCCCACAGAAATGCGGACTGCATGGTTCTGGGTTCCCAAATTGAATGAGCATAACTCCATGGGTTTTTATTCACAGCCCTTTAGTGCTTCAGTGACTCAGCAATCACATCTTCAGCATCTGTGGCACACTGGGCTCTATTCCTGGATTGCTACAGAGATATGGAAAGTTAGGCAGGCAGGGTTCTCCAGAGGGACAGAGGCACTAGGAATAAGTACACAGACATCAACGTGAGAGACAGGAATTGTTCATGGACTTGGCCCTCATTATTCTAGAGGTTACAGAGTCCCACAACAGGTGTCAGTTCTGGGGTTCTGATGACCAGGAATGGGAGAAAAGGATATCTCAACCAAGAAACACATTTTCCTTTCTCTGTTTATGTTTTGTCTGCCCCCTCCCCTCCCCACACCCAACATACACCCAATTTGTTGAATAGTACCGGCCACACGAAGGATGGATCTGTTCCACCAAATTACACTCAGACCTACCTGCTGGTCTTCCCCTGAAAATACCCTTACAGACACACCCCTACAGAATGCTTTACCAGGTTGATAGGTTTTCCTTACAAAATTTCAGCTGCTCCCTAAATTTCACTATCACATACATCATCCTTGTGCCAGGACCCTCATTATCCACTCAGTCTCACTTCTGATCTTGGCATGGCTGCAGTGAACACTGTGCACCAGTTGCCACCCCTTTTTGGTTATATGGTTGTGTTTGACCACGAGAGGAACTAGGTGAAACTGGAAAGGCAGCAATTAGCCAAGAGGCCATTATTCTCAGGAAGTTCTGGAAGCCATTTGTGACATAATTTTCCATAATAACTTTGGAAAATCAGCCGTCACAGTGTTTTGTTGCAGGCTGAGGTTATCAGTGGATAATTTACCCTGAGGTTTTGGTATTCAGTCTCTTTAATTTTCACCTCTATACATCTTCTCCTATTCATATAAGCTCCAATTTCTGTATCAAATACAAGGGTCTCTCTTCCAGCACAAAGCACATGCACTAAACCCTTCTCTCGGGTTCTGCCTCTGAAGAGGAAGCCAAACTAAGGCCGATCTTGTCTTCAGGCAGGAAGTGGCCAAATGGGACCTTGTCAGCCTGTGATATCACAAGAAGTAAAACCAAAACGATAATGTGAGAGGATTACAAAGTCTGGGAGGGGCAGTCCCTTGAAACGAAACAGTCAATGAAAGACAAAGAGACACATTCATATTGAGGTCTAGAGAATGAGAAAATATCTTCCAGGTCAAAATAATTGGGACGAAAGGAATAGCAAATATGTAAGCAGTGCGAGGAGAATGGGCCTGGCTAAGAAAGAGGTAAAAGTTCCTGTGGTTGAAAAACTCACGTCAAGTGAAAGAGAAGTGCAAGATAAGGTAGTAGAAACAGGCAGAATTTGCTCAGGTAAGATCTCAAAGATTTTCCTAAGTGTAAGAGGGGATTTATTTACTGCTGAGTGGAGTGAAAATCCAGAACCCTTATTTTTTATTTATTGATTTTTAAAATTGATTGTTTTATGATACAGTTCCACAGGCTCTGGGATTACCCATCCCCCTCCCCAAGTTCCCCTTCTCCCCACTGAGTTCCCCTCTAGTATTACAATGGGTGGTCCTTTATGAACAGTCATAAGTCCATTATGCTGTCATTGAATTGTTCCCCAACATTGTTTTAAGGCACAGAAATGAACTGATTCATCATTTTAAAGTAATTATCTAGATACATTGTAGCAAATAGAATATGTACAGGGGACAAGAATGGGAACTCCTCTCTCCTCAGGACCCAGACAAGAGTTCAGAGGGCACATTGGTTTAGAGTGTCAATGACCACAGAGGATGGAGTCACAATCACACCTCCCTCCTAAAGGTCAATGCTCCTCGCCCTGGTCACATTCCTTGGGCCTGGCGAATCCTCCTCCACTCACCTCTTTCTTAGGAATTGTCCTTTGTGAGGCCCCTCGGTCCCTCAAACACAAGGAAGTCCCATAGACTTCTTCCTGTAGCCCTCTACACACTCCGAGAGCATCAGAGTGGCAGCTAAGTTGCCGTTGGTGTCCCACTGTAGCAGGGGTACCCAAATGACAGGCACCCATGTGACTTAAAATTGGTCTGGCCTAGTTAAAAGATACAAATGAGAAAAGCAGAGGCCTGCATTCAATGGAGCTGCAGCTCCTTGGCTGCTCTAGCCATTTTGGCAAAAGGAGATGTGTGAAAATGGTCTCAAGATTGTTAATGGGACCGAATCACACAGAAAACATGATGGGATTGAAACATCTCCAGTGATAGACTCAAAATGGAGTTTTCTATTCTGGGTTTGAGAAGCAAAATGAGAAGGGGCTAGCTTTCAGGAGACAGGCCCTATTTCCATAATTATGGGCAATTGCACAAGTTACTTAGGAAACACGCAAGTCATAAGACTGGACTGTTTTTAGACCAAGCCATAATTTAGATGTGGGAAGTGGTTTCACATCTTTGTACCACCACCGCTACGACAATATACACTGTATTTCAATCTATCAGGAGCTTAAATTTGATCAGTATGCTTTTTTTCCTTTTTCTTTAAGAAACGTATAGCAAATTGCTTTTCCTAATTAAGGTAGATGAAGACATCAGCATGCATGCTACTTACCACTCTGGGATAAAATTGACTTTCAAATGATATTTAATGGACCAGCCTGATGGTAATATTCTACAGTTCTAGGCAAGAGGCCTGGATTTGATTCCCCTACTGCAGGAAGAGAGAGGATTATGTATGTGCACCTGTATGTGTGTACACCATATATGCACATGTGTGTGCATATATGTGTTTACAATGCTGAAACATAAGAGGCAAAAGTTAACGATACCTTCACTGAAGAATCCTTTTATTCTTCTGAATAAACAAATTGACCTTTGTTTTTGCAAAGGAAGACTAAGAAGAAACAAGGTGAGGAATTGAAATGAGGATATGGCTAGGGAGTGGCAAGGATTTATTGTGCACATTTAAAACTTCTACGTGTGAGTTTTCTGAACTTTTTATTATTTTTTTTCTAAGTGGAGACTAACTTATTTCTAGGCAAGGGAGCTTGATATAATAATACAGACCACAATAACCATAGCTACACTATGACACACCTGCTAAGCACCACAAGCCACGCTGGAGATTTGCACACACTGTTGGATGCAATGCTCACAAAAGCTCTATGGATCATATGTAAGTGATTATCCCCATTTCACACAGAAGGGAACTGCTGCTTGCAAAGGTGAAGGGGCTGCCTCAAAGTAACAGATCGGACTCCACAGTGTGATGCTTGAACCATGACACTTCACCACGTCACTCAGGTTCTTCAACCCATGCCAGTGTTTTGCTTGTCATACGTGTCTATCACTTATGAATGTGTTTCCATATCTAGTGCCAGGGGCCAGTAAATAAGCGGCAGTTAGAGTGATCAAAATGCTTAAGTAAACAGCAACTTCCCTGTAAGTTCAGAGCAGGCAAGATGATGCTCGTTAGTTACCTGGAATCTCCATATCCACCCCTCAATTCCACTTGGAAACAGATCCTTCGGAAATTTAGAGATTAGCTGCAGAGGGAGGAAGGGCACTGTGTTTCACTGGGTCTCATCAGCTCTTATCTCACCCTGCCTGTAGTAACACCCAAACCAGACAAACCAGGTATATTTGGATATCATCTGAGTCCTCTCTTCCTTGAAGATCTGGGTCAACTCAAGCTGCCAGCGCTAGTAGAAATCCAAGTCCTTCCCAGGACTTCATTAAGCCTGAGGTGATTAGAACGCTGGCTTCTCCCGGGCTCTTTTATGGACTTTACCTCACAAGTGCAAAAATCAGACCTATTTCTAAAGGTCACAGTAAATCCACTTATTCCTTTATTTGTGTGTTAAAAACAGAGGTCTTCAAAAAGTGGAGAAATGGAATTAAAACATGAATTTACCTTGGTGCCAACAAATGTAAAATCTGTGCATAGTTTTTTTTAATAATGCACATTTTCCAAGAGTGTTTCAAGACCTCTAATACTTCACTGAAGAGTTTACAGACCTGGTTGGCATCACTTACTACAAATACCTTGCTGAATTACAGTATCACCACCTGTGAAGTGCCCCACGGGACAGCCGTTTGGTGCGGTGGTTAAGACACTCTATGGAATGCTTCTGATTCATCTTTCTACCAATGTTCACCTCGGGAGGCATCAGGTGATGGCCTAAGTACTTGGGTTACTGCCACTCACGTGGGAAAGCCAGATTGAGTTTTAGGCTCTTGGCTTTGACCTGGCCCAGCCCTGACTGTTGAAGGCATTTGGGAAGTGAACTATGGAATGGAAACTTTATCTCTCTCTCTCTCTCTCTCTCTCTCTCTCTCTCTCTCTCTCTCTGTGTGTGTGTGTCTGCCTCTGCCTTTCAAACAAAATAAAAATAGAGACAATGATAGTAAATGAAATGTCCTATGACCACATTCGCATAAAGAGGGAGCTGGACTCAACCTTTTCCCTTGCATGTTGAGCCCTTCCCAGCTCTAAGTGCTTCCCCCTCATAATCCACACAAAAGAATTTGTTTCCTAAGTTTAGTAAACAGAAAAAAGACAGCTTTGCATTTCATTAAGAATTCTTTTTTTAAATTTATTTATTAATTACATTGTATTATGTGACACCGTTTTATAGGTACTGGGATTCCCCCCACCTCTCCCCAAACCCTCCCACCATGGTGGATTCCTCCACCTTGTTGCATAACCACAGCTCAAGTTCAGTTGAGATTCCTTCATTGCAAGCATATACCAAACATAGAGTCAGCATCTTATTGTCCAGTTAAGTTCAACAGCTTCTTAGGGAGACCTTCTCTGGTTTGAAGGTAGAGCCAGCAGAGTATCATCCCGATCAATTAAAAGCTCCAACATACCATCAGCAACAATTTATAACGTTATGGAATTAATTGACATAGTATTGAGTACCCAATATGTTAAAAATAAATGCGAGTTCTTAACCACATTCTTGTGACTACTTCACTGACATTTCAATTTTAGTTTATATACAACAGGTTCTATACATCTTAAAATAGCTATGGATTATTGTTCAGCTGTCTTGTGTCTATTTTCATTATAATATTTAGCCTTTTATAGCATTGAAGCATAATTTTGCTGAACCTGGCTTTTTTCGGGTAGTCTAGACTGGCTTATAACTCTAACAAGACATATGTCAACAGTTTAGGTGCAGAACAGTTTTAGGAGGGATGTGTAGAGAAATCCTCAAACCCTAGTGAGGAGTAACTAATATTTTATGTCTTCCACTCACCTTCTAGGATGATGGAAGATTTCTCCGCTCCTCCACCCCCTTATGGAATAACATAAGGTATTAAAAGTATATTAGGTTTTATAATTCTTTGATGTAGATCATAAGCAGTCTGACTCACATTTACTGTTGGTTCGTTGGTTGCTTCACAATATCTGGTTGCACGTGAGATAGGCTGTTTGAGGTTGAGATAATATTACATTTTACAGCTCTGGAAACACAAAAAACTACGAATGGCTAGAACCATCCTAAAGAACAGGAAGTTAGCAGGGGGAATCACAGTTCCGGACCTCTGGACATACTATAGGGCAGTGGTTATCAAAACAGGCTGGTACTGGCACAAAGATAGAGAGGAAGATCAATGGAGCAGAATAGAAACACCACAAGGGAACCCACACAGATACAGCCAAATCATCTTTGACAAAAAGACAAACGACAAGCCAGGCAAATGGGAAGGTATGTTTAATAAATGCTGTTGGGACAACTGGTTAATAGCCTGTAGAAACAAAAAGATAGACCCACATCACTCACCATACACCAAGATCAAATCTAAATGGATAACAGATCTAAATTTACATCCAGAAACCTTCAAACTTTTGGAAGAAAATGTTGGAAATACTCTGCAAGATCTAGAGGTAGGTTCCGACTTCCTAAAAAGGACACCAAAGGCAAGAGCAATCAAGACCAGAATAAACAAATGGGACCTCATCAAACTAAGAAGCTTCTGTACAGCAAGGGAAACAATCAACAAAGTAAAAAAGCAACCCACAGAATGGGAGAAGATCTTCGCGCACTACGTAGGTGATAGAGGGTTAATCTCCAGAATATACAAAGAACTACAAAACAACCAAAATGTCAAAACAAACAAGCCACTCAAAAAATGGGCACTGGAAATGGGCAGACACTTCACAAAGGAACAAACCCAAATGGCAAATAAACATATGAAAAAATGCTCAAGTTCCTTGGCAATAAGGGAAATCCAAATTAAAACATCAATGAGGTACCACCTGACGCCAGTAAGATTGGCCCACATGAAAAAAAGCACCAACAACACTTGTTGGCGTGGTTGCGGGGAAAAGGGAACCCTACTCCACTGCTGGTGGGGCTGCAGGTTGGTACAACCTCTATGGAAATCAGTATGGAGAACATTCAAACAACTCAAAATCAACATACCATATGATCCAGCAATAGCACTCCTAGGAATATATCCAAAATACCTGTTTCATGAGAAACCAACGTGCACCCTTATGTTCATAGCAGCACAATCAGTAATTGCAAAAACATGGAAGCAACCAAAATGCCCATCAACAGAAGACTGGATAAGAAAGCTATGGTTCATTTACTCCATGGAATACTACTCAGCTATTAAAAAAAACAAAATGCAGTTCTTTGTGGCCAAATGGGCCCAACTGGAAACCATAATGCTAAGGGAAATGAGCCAATCCCAAAAGGTTAGATACTACATGTTTGCCTTAATTTAAGATGAAATGATGTCAATATGAAAAATAATGCCTGTAAAATGTAATATTATCTCATTAAGAATTCTTAATCGAGACGTAAGAGCTGAGGAGTCCTGTAAAAATAGAAAAATTCTTTTTTTTTTTTAAATAGGAAAATTCTTAATTGACTTTTACTAGCCTCTGGCTAAAATTTATTTTTTTCTTTCCATCAGAGATCAACAGACTTCAGCACTGTGGGCAGCACCTGAGACCTCTGTGACCAAGAGAAGTCGTGGACATTGTCACTTCATCTTAGATTTGTTGTTGCTAGCTCAAAATATCATCTTTGCACATCATCACTTTAAACTTCTACTAGGTGTTAGTCTAGTCTGCTAGATACTGTTATTGATGTATTAATTAAGAAGCATAGATATCACTATTGCATTTATTTGAGTTTTAAAGCCTTAATAACAAAATGTCAAACTCATTGGCATACTTTGAGAGTCTATATATTTTATTTTGTGTACTTACATACATGATTTTGTGAAGGAGTCTACCTACCTTTTCTTACCAGATTGCCATGGGATGTATGGGATACACACAAACTATTAGGGAGGCTGGATTTAAGAAGGCAACTTTTAAAAAATTTTTTAAAACATTTTTATATTTCTGACATATAGTGATTATATGTGTCCATGGGGTAGAGTGTGAGATTTTAATTTGTGTTTGCCACATGTAATGATCAAATCAGAGTGACTGAAATATTTATTACCTCAGGCATTCATCATTTCTTCATGCTGAGAACATTTAAATTCTCTTTTCCTAACTATTTTTGAAATATTCAATTAATTGTTGCCAACAATAGTCACCCTATGGTGTTATTGAACACTAAAAGTCATTCCTCCTATGACACAGTGTATTTTTAATATGGCACTATATATTTTTAAGCTTTATTTATTTTTATTGGAAAAGGCAGATTCACAGAAAGGAGGAGAGACAGAGAGCAAGATCTTCTGTCTGATGATTCATTCCCCAAGTGACCATAATGGCCGGAACTGAGCCAATTAGAAGCCAGGAACCAGGAACCTCCTCCAGGTCTCCCATGAGGGTGCAGGATCCCAAGAATTTTGGCCGTCCTCAGCTGCTTTCCCAGGCCACAAGCAGGGAGCTGGATGGGAAGTGGAGCTGCCAGTATTAGAACTGGCACCCATATGGGATCCTGGCACGTTGAAGGCAAGGACTTTAGCCACTAGACCACTGCGCTAGGCTGTATTATATTTTTAAATATTTATTTTTTTAATTGTTCAAAGGGAAGGAGAAAGACAAAGAGGAAGAAAAGACAGAGAGAGGTGGGGAGAGACATAAAGAGAGAGAGAAAAAGAGAAAGAAAGATCTTCTACCTGCTGATCCACTCCCAAGATTGTTACAATACCCAGGGATGGGTCAAAATAGAAGCCAGGAGCCAGGAATCCCATCGAAGTCTCCCACATGGGTGGCAGGGACCCAAAATTCTACACCATCATCTGCTGCTTCCCCAGGTGTATTAGCAAGGAACTGGATTGAACTGCAACTCTGATATGGGATGGCGGTGCCACAAATAGGGGTTTAACATGCTGTGCCACAATGCCAGCCCCTGAGCAGGGATTTTTTTATATGAATTTTACTGTGATAAAAAAAAAAGAGCTCCTGATGTCATGAGACTCACCCACATGGGAGCATTGTAGTTATCAAGAAGCATTTTTGTTCCCTGTAACTTGAGTTTACAAGTTACTCTGTAATTCATGCAGCCAAACTCTTCAAATCGAACCCTAACCAGTCTCTGCTTACTTGCCCCCTGGAACTTTGTGTTAAAGGCTGCTAATAGCAACGGAAAGGTTAACTAATGGGAGAGGAGCTGAAACGGAAGGAGTGTCAGGTGGGAAAGGGTCGTTTGGAAGCTTGATGTGCTAAGGTTGGGTGCTATTCATTGGAGTTTGTTAAACCTAAATTCACTGAACTCATCCATATCTCTGCTTAGATTATTTTAAATTTTATTTAGATGAGAAGCAGAGAGCTAGAAAGAGACAAAGACAAGTTTCATTTCCACTAGTTTACTCCCCCAAAGGTCCACAGCATCCAGGGCTGGGTCAAATCAAAACCAGGATCCTGGAACTCAATTTGAGGCTTCCACATGAGTGGCAGCGACCCAAGTAATTGAACCAGAATGTGCTATGTGTGCATTAACTGAAAGCCAGAGTGGGCAGCAGACTCAGGATTTGCCATTCTGCTATGGGATGCAATCGCCCCAAGTGGTATCTGAATCTGTAGGCTGAACACCTGTCCCTTACATGATTTTTATGTCAGTTAAATTCCATTCCATTGGTGTTGAATCCATTTCTTCAGTTTCCCTTTTTTGAATTTCATGTTTCTATTTTTGTTTGTTTCGAGTGCAACACCAATATGAAATGTTGGAGACAATGAAAGCATTAAGACAGAATGGAGCAATGCTTGTCAATGACTAGCTTTGCGGACTGGGAGTGGAGAACGCTGTGGTGCCCCAGTAGGGAATAATACACATTTTCCATTGAGAAAAGGATAGTTATATGAACAAAAACAATCATCTCTAAAGGTCCTCTCCCAGGGGCAGCACCAGAAGAGACCTCAAGAGAATTCAATGCCTAACCATAGCAAGGAACCGTGATTTGTGGATTCACACGTTATAAAAGCTACTTCTGCTGATTTTCTGTAAATGTCATGTGAAATAAATTGCTGTATAGCTTGAAGATTGTTTTGCAAGTAAAAAATGTTTAGGATGGCATTTTCCTTCAGAGGAATGAATTTATATTGAACTAAAAGCCTTGAGTGGCTTTTTGGTAGTTTTTGCTATTTTTCATGTTGCAATACATTTGTGCAGGCCACTGTGTATGCACATGTCTTGCTGTCCATATCAAACCGAGAGAAAATTTATGACCCTGTGAGCTCAGGATTTGTTCTTCATGTTACCATGTAGTCGCCTGCTACTTCTTCCTACTTTTTAGTATACAGTAATATCAGTGTTTTTCCTTCAGCTTCCAGTTGTAGTCATCATCTTATAAAATACCTATTACTTCAATAATTTGTGACCATGGGCCCAGTGCCATAACCTCGAGGCTAAAGTCCCCACCTTGCATGCACAGAAATCCCATATGGGTGCCGGTTCTAATCCCGGCAGCCCTGCTTCCCATCCAGCTCCTTGTTTGTGGCCTGGGAAAGCAGTTGAGGATGGTCCAAAGCCTTGGAACCCTGTACCCTGAAGAAGTTCCTGGCTCCTGGCTTCATATTGACTCAGCTTCAGCCATTGTGGCCACTTGGGGAGTGAATCATCGGACAGAAAATCTTCCTCTCTGTGTCTCCTCCTCTCTGTAAATCTGCCTTTCCAATAAAAATAAATAAATCTTAAAAAATATAATTTGTGACCACTTCCTCTTTATTCAAAAAGTCAGCATGTATCCATTCAGCCTCACATGATAAATCAATGTGTAGCCACAAATAATGAATTTTTTTGCCACAATGTTTGGTGAGCGCTTCCCACGCTCTACCAGGGTTAATACCAACCATGCTTTTCTCAATTATGGTTACCCCAGAAATAGGCCCTGAGAAAAGACTTAAGTTCAGGCACTTTACAAGGCAGTACCCTAGAATGCACAATCAAAAGAATTGGAAATATAATAAATAGAATAGGCCCCGGCATGGTAGCCTAGTGGCTAAAGTCCTCGCCTTGCATGCACCGGGATCCATATGGGTACCAGTTTGTGTCCCAGTTGTTCCACTTCCTTTCCAGCTCCCTATTTGTGGCCTGGAAAATCAGTAGAGGATGCCCTAAAGCCTTGGGACCATGCATCTGCATGGGAGACCCAAAAGAATCTCCTGTCTTCTGATTGGCTCAACTGGGGAGTGAACCAGTGGATGGAAGACCTTTCTCTCTGTCTCTCCTTCTCTCTGTAATTCTGACTTTCCAACAAAAACAAATAAATCTTTTTTTGAAAGAAAATACATAGCAAATAAAAAAGCAACATGTGCTTTAGTGAGTGAGGGTCCACCACCAGCAACTGAAGCTCAATCCTGTTGGGGACCTTTTGAGAAATGTTTCTAGAACATTTTTCTGAGTTGTCTCACCTAAATACATGGCAGCTGGGGTCCCTATCCAGCAACTCCTTTTGCTCATTGCCTGACGTTAGCTCCTAGGGCCCTTTAATCCCTCAGAGTTTCCAGGATCTGCTAGCAAGAAATGCAAAGATTTGACAGGTTCCTGATAAGGTCCTCAGACAGACAGGCCAGAGAATTCAAGTGCTCAGGACAAAAAAAACAACAAAAAAGAAAAAACAACCTGTTCTGTACAAGAACTCAGAAAGAGGCAGATGCAGGCAAACTCAGGCAGGGGTCAGGGAATACAAGACAAGACGTCATAATGTATGCTGTAATAGTCTTAACTTACTGTTTTTATACACTAATCCATTTAATAAGAAGAAATCTTTAGTATCTGTCTTGAAGTACCTATGCTTTTTTTATTTACATAATTCATTTGCTCTCCTGAAGAAAATTTAGTATTGCTAACCACTTCAAGCAACAGGGAAAGCAAATCATCAAGTCACTCATTGGATAGATCAAAACTGGCCCAGCCTTTTTGCCAAGCCTGAACAAAGCCTTCACTTTTTAGTAAGAATAGTCAGTTTTCCCAAACAAAATCTTCACAGTCTCTGATCATGACCTAAGGTTTCTTGAAACTTCAAATTCCATTTTCTCCCCATTACAGTTTGCACTGGAAGGAAAGCACAAGAATCTTTTACACAAGCATGCTCCATGGGAGGACATCTTCCTGTTTCTCCAGAGACAGTGAAATGCAACTTTGCACAGCCTGGTCATTGTTATGTAACACCGGGTTGGGGCGTTCAGTACTTTCTATCAATAGTTTCCTGGCTTTTTTGGAATTTGTGTTTGTCTTTTACCATCATTCATGCCACTCTCTAAAGTGACATCTGCAATGGCACAGTGGTATTTATCATTCCCTCTGCTGGATACACTGCAGAAGCTGAAACTGGGTAGAACTTCCAAGGCAGCAGTCAATCCCAGTCTGAGATCAATAGGTACAGAGCCTGGCATCCCTTATCAACTCCTCTTCTGGGATTACTTTGGTGTATATGTAAACTCAGAGCAAAGTCAGTTAGGAGTCAAGGATTATTGATACCTGTTAGATTTGAAAAAAAAAAAAAGTCCAAAAGAAACTTTCAGTTTTTGAAGGCTCCTTTCTCTAGTTCTGTTGCTAACAGGACTCTGGTAGGTGAGACAGGAAGTACTATTGTTCATAGTCAAGACTTTTGTCTTATTCCAGTTTCATGCTGCTCTGCGCAGGCCAAACATGTAACTCACAGCATTTTTTCCCAGAACCAATCTGGGAAAAGAGAATTCTTGGCCTATATTAACTGTCTTCCAAGATCTCATCTTTTTACCTTGAGACAACAGGCTCCCAAATTTCAAATTTGAGAGGGAAAGTAAAACAAAAAAAAAAATGTTCCAAATTCTCTGGCACTCCCAAATGTATTGGTGAATGACATACATGAGCTTACGTTCAACATGGATGCTTGAGGCATAGGTTGATTAGCTTGTGTCCTGGTAATCCTGGGTGGAGAAACTTAACTATATTTCACTAAAACACGCCAGACAGTTGTGAGCAGACATATCTATGGCCCTGATCCCCATCCGCGGAGCTGAAGCACAAGTTCTTGTTCAGTCAGGATGTGCCTAGTAGCTAAAACATCAGCACCACCAGCTTGTGTTCAGATATTCATATTTTGTAGGTGTCATCCACAGCCTGATTGTGAGCAGCAGAGCAGAAACACAGCCTCGTTTTTGCAGTTTGGAGACTTTTTCAGCTGAAATTGCCAGACCATGTCACATGGAAAGATTGCAATGAAACTCTCAGAGGGCAACTGCTTGGTTCATATCCAAGCTGGATCGTGAAAAAGCCCCTTCCCCCCAGAACAATCCAGAAAGGGGACCAGCATTGTTAGGTTTCTAGGAAATCAAGGTAGGCTTATATATACAGGCAGGCTGTTCCACCCCCTAGATCAACAGAGCTCAGCACTGGAAAGCACTCTAATGTCAGCCCCAGGAGACCTTGGTGGTCTGGTGGGACTCCCTTCCCTGCTGAGGCCACTAAGCAGGTCTAAGGAGAGTCCACTCTCTGCTGGCAGATTGCAGGCATGCACTGAAAATTCTCAAAGACCACTGCACCATAGAGGCACTTTGAAAAATTCCCTTGAAAAGCACCTAGGATTGTCTTAGTCATTCCTACCTGCAGATTTGGGATGGCACAAAGGCTGACCCACATCCCCTTGATATTCCCAAAGCTGCTGTCTGCTGGAAATTTGTATCTAAAGTCCTTGGCTTTGTTTTTTTTTAATACTTCAGGGTTCTCTTTAACAAATATTTTCAATTTATGAAAAAAATGTAGCTATTGAGTTACAGATAACACAGAGTTCCCATACACCTCACTTGCCATCCTCTCTATTGTTCTCATCTTGCGTTAGTGTGGCACATTTGTGTGGTTACAGTTAATGAGCCCATGTTGATATGTTATTAAATGGAGTCATAGGGTCCATGTTTTATTCAGATTCCCCTTTTCTGTTTTGGGATCCCATCCAGGACGCCACATCACATTTATTTATCATGATTCCTCTTGGCTGTCATAGCTTCCTCAAGACTTCTCTTGTCTCTCATGAACTTCGTTTTCTAGGGTCCCAGGCAGATGTTTTAAAGTATGCCCCTCTATTGGGATTCACCTGATTTTTTCTCACTGTTAGACTGGGGTTACATGATGTTGAAAGATCACAAAAATAAAATGTCATTCTTGGTACATCATATTGAGAGTCCATGTTGTCAACATCACTGATACTTGTTGGTGCTGACCTTGATTATCTGCTGAGGCAGTTTTTGTCCAGTTCCTTCACTGTAAAGCTATTGTGATCCCCCATTTCCATATGGAACTCTTTGGAAGGAAGACACTATGCCTAGCCCATGCTTCTGAGGTGGAGGGTTATGTCCCACCTTCCTGAGGGCAGAGTATCTACATACATTATTTGGAATTATGCACTGGATATTAGTGTCTCCTCTCCAATTTATTTATGTGATTATTTCTATCTGTATGGACTCATAGATATTCATGTCATACTTTTGGTTCAAATCAATATTACTTAATTTTGTTGCTCAAATTCTTCCAACTTTCCATTGGGAACTTTTCCAATAGGCTCTATATCCCTTTAACATGCTTCCATCATTTTTTTTTAGCATTTCATTACCTCTTGGCTCTACAAGATGCCCTAAGTTCATCTTGTATATTTCCTGCCCTAGGATGAACCATTTGCTACATTATCTTTTATTGGTTTATTGCATTAAGAAGCAAAGATCTTAGCATTAAGTATGTTTGTGCTATTGAAATGTCATTGCTTCTAGCTCCCTATAGCTGACAAAGAAATTTAATGCATATTAACCCATGCATATATGCACACTTATAAATGTTTCTATATGCAATCATCTGCATCTAAATAAAGCTAAGCATGAGTCCATGCTGTGTTCCCAATTCTTATCCATTATCACCTGGATCATTCTAAACACAGATCCTTCTTTCTTAGCAGTATTGCTCTACTTCACCAACAGAAACTTGGCTTGTATTATCCATCATCAATTTGCTAAGATGCTCAGTTCCAGTGAACTTATTTACCAGAATCAGAATTGTTAATCTGAATCTTTCCCCACCACAGTGCATTGCTTTTGTGCAGTTTTGGCCTTTGGTCTCATGCAATCTAATCTTTTCGTGAGTTACGTATGTCAACAATTCCCTATCCCTTTCAGTGAGGTTCTTTCGTTCATTTGTTGCAGTTAAATTCTTTTGTCACGGTCTGCATTCTATCTTAGGATCCCTACTGGGGGAACTTTGCCTCCACCAGTGAGAAAAATGATTCATACTATTCTTAATATATTTTGCTATTTGCTCAAATCTAGAACACACAAATTTTTTCAAAATTCCCAACTCTCACAATTACATGAAACAAAACTACCAAAGTTCAGTATTTGTTGGCATACATATTTTAAATGTACAACCCATCGTTTTTGACAAATGCTTGTACCTATGTAACCCATTCCCATAATAATAGAGGGAATGTTTTCATTATTCCAAAAATTATTCATACACTTTCATAGTCAATTCACCCCATCCCTATTTTTAAATCATAAATTAGTTTTCCAGTTCTAGAATTTGTATAACTAGAATCATATGTATAGTATGTGACATTTGGTCCCTGATCTCTGCCACTCAGAATAATACCTATGAGATGTGTCTGTATCATTTCTGAAGCCTTTTAATTAGGCTAGTCATGTCCGTGAGCAAACTCCAGCCACCAGTGTGTTGGTAAACATTTAACAACCAACTCTCTATGAGAGGAAAAAACGTACAAACAAACCTGATCTGGAGAATTTGCTGATTTTGGTGATGTAAATGCTTCAACCATTGCCAGTTTCAAACTATTCTCAACAATTTAGCAAATGTTTTATGAGAACCAGCATGCTTTAGCCATAGCCAACCACTGAAAGTTCTAGCTCATAGCAGTCTACCAATTAAGCACTTAAATTCCTTCCTGCACTATGTTTTTTATTGTTGCATCATCCAGGCAGCTTGCAAGATTGTCAGTCTAAGAAGACTTTCAATAGAAGTACCTCCAGTTAGCCAGTATTGAGACCTGTTCTGTGACAGTCACTACTATGTACATGTCTATGAAAGGTTTGCTTACCTTTGCTCATCTGGTGATTGTATCATTGAGGACCAGGCCTTGCTATCATTGGAGGGTGCATGAATCATTGTGGTCACTTTAACCTATTTAATTTGGGGCCTGGATTAAAGCTGTGAAATTCTTCTATAAAATTGAAATTAGTCCACTTATTACAATACTGATCCAAATAGCTAAACCTAGGATAGATGTATCTGCTACTTGTGCCTCTGGCAGATGACAAAACAAGTGTCAGATGCAGCTGTACTCAGGGAAGACAAAGCAGACACATCGCAGTTATGCCAAGGAAATTTTCAAACAAATGATCCAGAACAAAATCCTCAGGCACTTGAAACAGTAAGGGCTCTTTCTATGAGGCCTTGGCTCACTTAGTGCCTACAGCTTTGTCAAGACAGACATTTCCCCTGCCTGCTTTGATTTTTCTATTTCTCTAAGTGCTTTTCTTAAAGATGCTTAGGGTTAGGGTCAGGAAACGAGAGAGAATAGGCATAGGGGAGGAAAGTGCTTAAAGATCCTACTTCAGGTCAAAGTCCCTTTCTAATGCAGGACTACATGTGAGAATCATTTGAGTTTGTTAACATCCTCTTCAAAACATCGCATGAAAAAGAAAACCTTCCTTTCAGTTTGCCAACCACTAAATTTGGCTTTTGTGTATTTATAGGTTAGTGTAAGACCAGGGCCTTCTGAAGTTTGATGAAACAGTATAATAAGCAGCTAATGCAATCCAAAGACCTTGAACGTTTCATGTAGATGCTGCTTGGTAGATAAAAAGCATGCATCCAGACTTTGCTAGAAACCTTATTTTTAATACAACCCTTGTCCAGTAATTTCATCAATACTATTACTATAACCATCCACACTGCCTGTTTTTTTCTAATCCTCTTTGGATATGGTCTTTCATCAGACCATTTAAGGCTTGTTTCTGATTCAAGGGTACAGTCATTGTGCCATTTTATCAGGTCCCGGATAAAGCACCCTTTGCCTCCCCTCCTAATTGTGTATCTTTCTCCTTGAGTAGTTTGCAGTCAAACCAGACTCAGTGGCCTCCAAGTGATACTGCCTTCCTTAAACCTATGCTTCATCTGAGCCCTACACTTGGGTCAAAACACTTCCTTCCCCCCAACTCATTCCTGTTAACCAAGGTTTCCTTCCTTATGTCCCCCAGAAAGGGAGAAAAGATAACTTTTTCCAATCAAGAGAACAACTCAGAGCCCACCTACCACCAAGTTCTCTTTTCTCCATCCTAAGGTAACACTGTGTATTGCTTAGCTAGAAGATTACATTCATCTCTGCCTGCAACTTTAGCCTGCTCTGTGTTATTGCCCAACAGCCATTATGGATGTTCAACCTCAATGGTCATCTAGGTCTAAGAAGGATGAAATGATACCAAAATGATAACCAGTAAACAAAAGATATAATATATGGCCTCAAGACAAAAAACAAACAAATTAAGTGGATGAGATTCCTCATTTCACCCTCCTTGCTACAAAGATGTTTGTTGGTGGTTTGGTGGTCACACAGGTGTGTGTGTGTGTGTTGTGTGTGTGTGTGTATGTATTTGTATGTGTGTACACATACAAGCACCATCCTCAGATTATTCATGTTAGTATGTAAAGAAGTCCATATTCCAATCCCCTACCTTATAATAGCATAGCTTGTACCCTTGCACTTCTTACAGTATTATTGGGTTTGTTAAAGAGTTGAATGCAAAAAGGCTGGCCAAAGCTTTCAACAATGGATCACACAGGAGATTTTAAATTCTCTCTCTCTCTCTCTCTTTATATATATATATATATATATATATTATTTTTTTTTTTTACCGCAGCTTAACATATTGTGGACTTTTGATTAAACTCTTTCATGTCTATATGATGAATTTCCTTTCACCTGAGTTCCTGTTGTACCATTAAATTAATCTTTTGACTGTGGCTTGGCCAAATCATTACTTGGACTTTTCTGCATGAGTTTCTCAAGAGCTGAGCCCAGAGCTTGCCTGTCTTGAATCTTCAGTATGTACCATAGATCTTCTAGAGCCCATTTACATGAATGTTTGCCAAGTTGCTGGTGAATGTTGTCCCACAGCACAGTAGCTGACTTAACTGTGAGAAAAGGGGGGTGGTATCTGTTTGATTTTCTGCACAAAATCAGGTAATACCAATGACTTATTTAGTAAGTTCTATTAAAAACTGACCCAATCATTTATTTCAGCTTTCACTATCTGTCCATAGTTTGTGCATTTCTTTGTCAGTCAGACACATTTGCAAAAAGTTAGGGAAACCAGAAAGGCAAAGCTATTTTACCTGCTGTATTTTAAAGCCCAACAGGAACAAACCATTTTCTGTGATCTCACTGTCATCTCCTTCAGAAATGAACATCAAGGACTATGGTTTTAGATGAGAAGTGAATGACATTGAGACCAGGGAAAGCCTTAATAGATGATTTGGAGCCCATTTCCCCAGCTCCCTTAGGCCACCTGCCAGTGTGAGAAGAACATGTAGTAACCCTATCAGCCTGCTTCACAATTAGAATGAATTCATAAGAAACAAAAGATCTTGTTTTCATGGGAAAATATCCTTTGTGATATCCAACAAAGGGAGAATAATTTTGAAGGCATGTGACTTGGGGTCCCATCCTGCAGTTCTTGCACAGACAAAACTCTCATTGACTCTATCAATAGAATTGTTGCTACATAAAAGTCTTTTGCAAAATTTCCATGATGCTTCAAAGCGCATTTTAAGTGCATCAGGCCCAGCATCCCACACCCTCCCCATTTTAATAAAGCCGGAGAAGGTTTCTCTTAGATTGCCCTATTGTGCAGCAGGAGACAAACACAGCACAGGATTGGAAGCCAATGGACACCGCCACCCCCCCCCCATTCCTGCATATATCATCATTCCAAAATCCACGGCAATACAGAGAAGGTCAAATTTCAACTGGATTTCTGAGCTTGAATTTTCGCTTTCAAATTGCTCTTGCGAGGTAGACAGAAACTGAATTTCTCACAGGCTTCAATAAATACCATCTCCAAGTAAAATCCCCATTTCTCAAGTAGATAACAATATAATGATTGGTATTGCTATTCCAGCTAAGGCTGAATAGCAAGCAGTCCATTCCTTTTTATGTAGTATGCTCCTTAAGAGCCTCAAAAGACAAAATTGGGCCTTCAGTACTGCTGGAATGAAGGACAATGGGCCCTATCTCTTCTTTTCAATTCTCCTAGCAAATGTACTGCATAAAATAAAATGCGGTGCGAGCAAAGACTTTCCCTCTCCAAAAAAAAAAAAAAAGCTGGCAATATCTCGTCTAATAGGTTATCCATTCTCATTCATACCTGTGTTGTTGTTCACTCAACTGATGCAATTTTAAGTAGGTACTATATTATTAAACTAAGGGAAAAATTATTTTACGACCTTCTGCCCTAAAATTGCTAATATCAACAGTTCCACAAATGGACATGAAAGAAAATTGGGGAGCATGTGGCCTTGCCCCTGGAAATTTTGAAAAACAAAAAGACCTTTTACAAACTGAGATGGCTGAAGTGAACACTTAGCCTTTCTGGGAAATGATAACCAAATTATACGAGTACTCAAGGAAGAAAATTAAAATACCATCATGAAACTTAAAACATTGGGTCTTTCAAACATATTCCCTGACATTTCTCTCTCTCTCTCTCCTCTCTCTTTCCTCTCTCTCTCTTCCTTTAATGAAGATTTTTTTTCACTTTCTACATTTAACAAAATACACTCTACTCTGTAACATCTGGCTCTTTTCACACAATTATTCTGAAATGATTTCATTTTTATATCCTGTCTTCTCTGTTTGAAGACAAAGAACCTAAGGCAGGAACTAAGCCTTGAATTTCACTTGCATACCTGCACAAGCAGAAATATTAATCACAGTAACAACCAACATGGATTGAGCACTTAATCTGCACCAGATGCTCTTCCAAGGGCTTTATATGTATTATCTCATTTAATACTCACTACCATCCCACAGGGAAGGTACAGATCAAGTGTGGAAGGGAAAAAGTAATACAAATAGTGGTGTTTTAGTAAATAATTATTGACTGTTCCAAATAAATGGAGCAACAAAAACAAACAAACAAACAAAACTTTGACTGTCTTGTGTCTATCAGTGAGTCCCGGTGCCTGAGTCTCTGATCTGGGATTTCTGGGGTTGATTTTAACCTACTACACGGAGAAACCATAATTCATGAGAAAGCTTAGAACCAGCAGCCTGTCAAAAACCCTTTCACTTTCCAATCAGACTATCTCTGCTTTCCGCATGTCATACAACCTCGTTCTGCTTACACATCTTCTGCTAGTCATGGCAGTGCTCAGCCGGGCAACCCCTTCTTCAAATCTCCATGCCCTGCCCACTACTCCATTTCTGTACACACTGGATGAGGCTGCTTAGTAGCAGAGGCAGGGCTGCCACACCACCAAGCCCCCACTGTTTGCCCATCTGCGGCCTGAGTCACACACTGTTGACATGAGGGTAAGTACTCCTCAGCATCATACCCAGGACCAAGGTTAAGAAAACAGAAGCAGCATCTGGACTTCATCTCAAATGCAAAATAGTAACTGCTGTCCACTTGCTGTTCGTTTGTTCTTTCAACAAATATTTTAGAGTACTGTGTACTCTCATCACTGGATATCCAATGTTAAGCAGCCCTGCCTCTGTGCATTTGAAGTTCACATTCTTGTGAACTTATAAAAGTGTAATCTGTACTTCATTTCTGCACTAACACTGAAGTCCTGACGAAAACCCTTTTCACAATTCCACAACACAGAAAGAGATTTCAAAAAGTTCATGGAAAATTACATTATGTTTCATTGCAATTGTGTACAAACTTAGAATTTAAAAATATATTTATTTGAACGTCGCAGAAGCAGATAGAAGTCTCTCGGCTGGTTCATTCTCCAAATGCCAGTGACCATTGACAAAAGCTGAAACTGCTGCTCCAAAATGCCCATCCATGGCCACAGACCTTTAGACATGCCCTTATATTTGTCTTTGTAAAAGTCATTTTGTTCTGGGGATATTTTACCTTCATGAAATATCCCCATAGAGTAAGTCTATGTGGGGTTAGGTGAAGTGGGGGTCAGGTTGACCCAGGAGTCGGGGAGGGGGTAAGAAATTAATCAAAGAAAATGCAACTGTACCTAGCATAAATGAGCGAGAGAAAGAGTCTTTTGCAATTCTTCCCACTCTGCCTTCTTCCTTGACTCTTACTTTAAGACATTTCTATGAAAATCCTTAGAGAAAAAGTAATAACGAATTTCTGTCCACTGCATGCCATTGACACAGCAGCCCGTGCAATATGAATGATTAATTTGTGAAAAGAAACTAATAGTAAAGATACAAGTCCTTCTTCTTCATCCATGAATCAGCTTTGAAACACATAATGAATGGCATTCAGACTCTTCAGACAAACCCATTCTCAGTGAAACATTCAGGTAAAAACTATGTGGCTTCAATCTTCAAATCAATTCAAACTTCCTCTTGATCTTAGTACCTGGAAGGACTTGATCCAAAGGGTAAAATGAAGAGCACCAGAAGGGAAGTTCTTAGTGGGCAAGTCACAAAAGAACTCAAGACTGGCTCCTTCTAGAGAATTAATTAGATGTTTGAAACTGGATAGCTTGCTTAGTCTTCCTGAGCCTCAGTTTTCTCATCTATAAAATGGAACATGAGCATGTTTCCTCTGAGAACCAAAACTGCCAGCCCTTCACTCAGTCTTCACACCAACGACCCCAAGAGCAGGACTTCTCACTTCACTGTCTTCATTCGTGTGGTTCTACTTTTTCAGGACTGTCTTGTCCAAGGAAATCATTTCAATATTTGTCAAAGGACCTTGCTGAAAGACCTATACTGGAAAACATCAATAGACAATTTGCACCCTAAGATCCCTTGTGCCAAAATCTTATTGCTTCTTTTCATCAATCTGGAACTGCTGTCTGGCATTACTTACCTAATCCTAGCAAAGTCTCCATACATCAAAAGATGCACCTGAAACGGAACTTCCAATTCTTAATAAGCACTTATTTTACCTTTCCCTCTCTGGTACACTCCCAAAGCAGGACATTCTGGTTTGTATTACCAACGGGTTGCGTCAGTGATATTTGTGTAGCTAGTTTTCGACACTTCCCAGAATCATCGTGATAATAAGTGTGAAAAGTCATCGAATGCTGTGAATTGCAATAAAACTATGAAATGGCCTGTAACAATGAACCAATCCCTCCTCCTTCCCGCATGACATCTTTGCGGAGGCCAATAAATAGTATCCTGCCAAATCAGAAGATGTCAGTGTACCAGAAGAGGATGCAAACACCACGGTGAATGACAGCTCCCGAAACTGTAATAATAGAGATATGTGTGTGTGTGTGTGTGTGTGTGTGTGTGTGTGTGTGTGTGTGATGGAGAATTCTATACCTACCACCAGAAGCAATAAGGAACTATTCCTTCTATATCTGCCCCTGGATTGTCCTAATTCACCTACCCAGGCAAAAGAATCTGCCACTTGTCAGTGGTAACCAAATTTGATCTGTTAATCTAGGACATGAATAGACAATAGGTGTGCAGATGGCTGGGTGGCTACCAAAAGATGCCTTCACTTAAGCGGCCAAATGTAGGACAGACTTTTCAACCTGGGAATTCAAAAGACACCACCTGGTTTTATCAGCTCTACACATGTTAAAATTGTTTAGTTGGTTAGATGTCTTCTTCAGCTTCCTCTGGCCACTCAAATGTTACTAATTTGTCACTATCCATGTCTGTAGATTTTGTAGTGAGTCAATCCACCCATCCCAGGCTTACAAATGTATCTGAAATTTAAATTCATACTATTACTTTTTGCTTATCCAGAATGAACATAGAAGAATTTGGTCAAAATAAGAAAGATGACAAGATGGGCTTCATATTAGTGCAGAGAAGCTAATAATTAACAAACAAAAAAAAACTCCATATCATCAAGTTAAGCATTTATCCCAATAGCTGGAATGAAAAGTACCTTGAATAAATAGTGTGTTATCAGATATTGGGCCATATCTACCCTCCTGGACTCAAAAATGTTCTCTGCATCTATTTCAAAGAGTGCCTGACACAAGCAACACCTGAAGGTATATGTTGATTGATGGGCAGACAGTTGGCAAAATAAAACAAACACGAAAACATATTCAGTATCACTAGGTAACCAAAAAGATTTATATTTAAATGGCATCTCATTATTTACATATTACACTAGCACAATCACAAACATTACCATGTATTCATACTGTTCTCAAGGGTGGAGTCAGATGGCCTTTGTTATGCAATTTTACTGGAAAAATAAATACATAAAAAGGCAGTCTAGCTAGGCATTTGAATCAAGCTTCAAAAATACTAATTCCCTTTATCCCACTGTTGGGAATTCATCAAAAGAAATAATTTTAAATGTAAGCAAACATGGCAACATTATAAAGAAAAAATATTGGAAATACATTTTTTCCACTGTTTCCAACAATTGGGAAGGTAGGTAGCACACATTTCACATTTGTTATCTACAAGGATTATGTCAGACTTTGGAGGTCCTATCTAATCTTCACAGAAATCATATGAAACGGTTCATAGTATACCCATTTTGTAGAATATGATTGAAGGCTTTTGTCTATTCACAGAGCTGGAAACTGAATGGAATAGGACTAGAATCATGATCTGGTTGACTTCAGAGCATTTATTATAGAATAATAATTGTAAGAATTAACTTTGAAAGACAAGATAAAATTTAATGCTGAATGAAGACCAGATAGAAAATTACACTTGTTTAATATAAATTGTGTAACATACACACACATGCACACAAATATTGGAAAAAAGCATTCCATGAAATGCACTGACTATGCAGAATGGTTTTTTTTCTTTCCTAAGAGGTTGTTCTATAGGTAACTATGGATAACTGTTGTTTTTCACTTTTTAATTTAGATGACTTTTCTAATTTTCTATCATGATTATTATTTTCTTTTATAAACACAGGAATGTTGTTGAAAAAAAAGTTTTTCAAGTAATATGACTAAAATGAAAGAAAAAAACCCAACTCAGTGTGATTTTTGAGAGGTATCCATGTTCCACAAAGAGAAACATTAACTTATGCAAGAGTGAAGACCCATCACTGTTGTGAAGAATCACTAAAGCTGCTTTGCTCATTCTTAGATTACCTGTTTATTTTTTTCACTTCTGTATGTTCATCTGTAAGGACAGAATTCTGCAGATGAATTAAAGTGGATCTTTTCCTCAGATAGAACCTTCATTTTTAGTGCATTGATCCCATGGAGGAGGTCAGCTGCTGCTTCTCCATTGTTTCTGACAGCTGTCACACATCTTCTGGTGCTTGTGAGGCTAGTCCTTAACCTTCTCCAGTCATCACAGGGCAGAGAGCTACACAGTAACTTTGACAATAGAACCAAACCAAGCAAAGCATAATCCTCAGCCAATATCACCGCAGTTCGAATTAAGTGGGAGAAATCTGAAAATACAAGGGATCTTCCAAAAGTTTATGAAAATGGCCTTACCAGATGAATTTAATTGGGTGCAAAAAATGTTTTGCGAATCATTCATAGAAAACTCATGTTTTGTAAAATTATATGTAGATTTGAAAAATTTTGTGCTGAAATAAACTTATCTTTCAATTCCATTTTCCCAATATTTTTGAAGTACCCTGGCAGAGGACTTGTGGCACCTACAATGCCCTGAGTGCAACCTAAGCTAAAGAAGTTTGGACGCAGAGCATAAACCAAGTCCACTGCAATGCACGCAGATTATTTATGCTTGTTATTTGCTTGCTTGTTTCAGAGACTGGACCTGAGCATACCAGCAAGGGATAATTGTCCAGTAGAGGTTTGTGGTCCTGTTGTTACTGTATTGTTGTAGAGGGAGGCTTCCCCACTTGAGTCATAAAGATAAGGCATTCATTAAACCATTTCAGAAAAACATTCTAAACCAGTAAGCAGCTGAGCAGCATTCGACTCTGGGGATTCCATTGACTGTTTTGTTGTTGTTTGTTTGATTTACCATCTTTTCTTCTGTGACTCAATCTTCAGACACACTGAGCTCTGCACTAACGATTCATTTTTATCTACATATAGTTTCCACAGGAATGGTAGAGCCATCAGTTCAAGGTCTATGATTGTAGCCTTATCAAGTCACTGCCCTTCCAGCTGCTAGTTTTCATTATCTTACATCTCCTGCTCCTTCTTTGTGAGTAGGAGTAACTCAGAACCTCCATTGCTGCTCCTGCTTAACCTGGCTGAACTTGTTTTGATACAGAGCATAAGTCTGCTTTATGAAGCTGTAGGAAGAGAAAGAAGATGCAGGGATACAGAATCAACTTGCGTTTTAACAGCATCCACAGGTTCTCAACACAATGTGAGATGGTGCCTGGGCATCTATAAATGGTACTCAAAAAGTTCATGGAAAATGCACATTATGAAAAAAATACATGGATTTCAACATTTTTCACACCAAAATAAATTTGTCATTTAATTTCATTTTCCAAGAACTTCTGGAAGTATTTTCATACAAACAAGAGAATACATGAAGTGGATTCTTTGGTAAATCTTAGAATTAAATGGAATACTTTTGAGGTCATGTGATCCAGTATCCAAGCAAAATACATACCATGTTGGTGAGATCACTGCTAATTTTCTTCAAAATTCTTTCTGTAACAATAGCACACCCTAATTCAGAGAGCCATCCTTGGGTTCTCTCTGGTCCCTGCTGTCAGGAAGTCCTTATACCTGGTAAAAGTATGCCCTGCCATACAGAGTCTATTCTTGTCTTCTCATAAACACGAAGCATAGCTATTTAGGATTCCTCTCAACTGCTCCCGGTCCCCTTTATATGTGATCAAAGGAGTCCTTGGCTTTTGAAAGCACAGCCAGATGCATAGATGGAAAATAAGGAAGGCTACATTAAAAATCTCCTTCCTGAACTGATGTTGTGGCCCAGTAAGCTCGGCCTCACTTGTGACGTAAGTATTCTCTATCTGGAAGTAGAGCTGGCTTCAGTCCTAGCTGTTCTGCTTTCATTCCAGCTTCTTCTAAAATGCTCAGGAAGGCAGCCTGTGTCTTTGGAACCTGCTACCCTCTTGAGAGATTCAGATGAGGTTCCATTCTAACTTCAATCTGGACCAGCACTAGATGATGTAATCATTTGGAGAGGGAAACAGCAGATGTAAATATCTTTCTCTCTTTACTCCTCCGTCTTTTATATACATAAAAATCCCAAAATCTTTAAATAAACCCTCCTTTCTAAGAGGTAGACAAGTACCCCTGATCTGAGTGAATGCCAAACAGTTGGAGAATCACTCATCTTGAAAACCTACTTCTAAGAAAATTTAGGTGAGTTGTTTGCACCACTATCAAAACTGTGCTTGGGAAGAGGGCAGGCAAAAAACAGCCCCAGGCCACTGGCTCACCTAATCACCAAAGATGGGAAGTTTTCTTTTTTTCCATTCATCCTTTAATCCCTATTTTTGGTAGCTCTGTGAATGCTCATGGTTGGGAGACTCCTGTTCTGCAAGCAAGGCTTAATTGGCCTGAGCATGAATTTCTCCATATGAATAATGTGTTTGTAAATTATAGTTACACATGGCTGAAACAGCAGTAGTAGCAATGTGTTTCATTTTTTTAAATTTTTTTTTATTACATTGCATTATGTGACACAGTTTTATAGGCACTGGGTTTCCCCCCCACCTTCCCCCCCGCCATGGTGGATTCCTCCACCTTATTGCATTACCACAGTTCAAATTCAGTTGAGATTCTTTCATTGCAAGCATCTACCAAGCATAAAGTCCAGCATCTTATTGTCCTGGTAAGTTCAGTGGTTTCTTGGGTTTCTCTGGTCTGAAGGTAGAGCCGGCAGAGTATCATCCCGCAATGTGTTTTAGATAACATGAGTCCACTAGGCTATTTAAGACCAGCTTACATAGCGACACCTCTAAGAAGCTGGCTTTCATAAGGCATGTGACTACGTACTACCAAAGGAAGCACAGAAGCAGGATATAGTTTCCTGAGACACCATAGAGCTAAAAAAAAAAAAAAAAAACTTCATTGTTAAAGTTCTAAGTATCTACTACACCTGAATAAATATAGCACAAAAACAGAAAACAAACGAAAACAAATAGAGTGTGGGTGAACATAATGGCCATAGTAGTATTGTATCGCTGTAAGACATATTAACAGAAAATTTAAAATCAACAATTATTTTCTCAAACAGTTTCCATGTGTCTGGAATCTGGAAGCAGCTTGGCTGGGTGGTTCTGGGTCACAATCTCTCACAAAGTTGGAATCAAAACTTCAGCAGCTATGGCTGTATCCATCTGATGGCCTGATTAATTGATGCTGCAGGAACTGTTGCCAAGATGGTCCATTCACACAACTCACAGACTATTTCCTCATGTTGGCAGGAAGATTTGATACCTCACCACAAAGATCTATCTGGAGGGCCACTTGGATGTCCTCACAACATGACAACTCTTCCAATAGAACTCATGATCCCAAAGAAGGAAAGTGAAAGCTATGATCTCTATTATGACCTACATTTAGCAATCACATTTCAACGAAACCACACTATCCTAGTGAATACTCAAATCAGCCCCATTCATTTGGGAAAGAACTGTATAGCAATGGGAATATACCATGACAAGGGGGTCATTGGGAGCAACATAATGACTCACTGCTAGTGTGTCCATTAAAGATGGTAACTTGCATATAACACCTGTTTCCTAGTCTCACCTAATATCATCTCAAAGAACAATTTATTGGACTCATTAATGAAGCCAGTTCCTCCTTTCCTATTTACATTCAGGGTTGATATGGATAGATGGCAGTTTGGCCCTGTCATTTTAGCAAAGGGTTGTTCTTTGATTTAGTCTTATGCTATCCTTTCACTGGGGTGTTTTCCACATTTGCCTTTGGTTTTGGTAGGTGCTATTCCTTTTCTCTGTCAAAAGAACATCTTTAAGTATCATTTGTGATGCAGGTTTAGAAGAGGCAAATTCTTTCAGCTTTTATTTACTGTGAAAAAAATTATTTCATTTTCAAAGACAAAGGAGAGCTTTGCTGGGTACATTGTTCTGAGCTGATTTTTCTTTTCTTTTGGAATCTGTAATGTTACTCCATTCTCTTATAGCCTGTAGAGTTTCCTCTGAAAGGCCAGCTCTGAATCTGATTGCTATTCCTCTATAGGTCAATTGTTTTTGTTTTGTTTTCCCATGAGCACATTTAAGGATCTTTTCCTTGTGTATGACTGAAGAGAGCTTGATTATCATGCGTCACGGTAAAGATCACTTTTGGTCAACTCTATTGGGGGTTCTGTGCCCCTCCTGGATATTGTTTTCCAATTCTTTCTACATATTAGGAAAGCTTTCATTTATTATTTCATTGAATATACCTTTAAACCCAGCTTCTCTTTCTGCACCTTCTCGAACTCCCATAACTCTTTTATTTTGCCTTTTAATAGTGTCTCTTAATCCTTGAATACTTTTTTAGCTTGACCCAGCTCTGCTTTCAACTTTTTGATTGTTTCTCCAATGTGGCAAGAAATATCTTCCAATTCTGAAATTTTCTTCTACCTCATTCATTCTATTATGGAGATTTTCCATGTCATTTTTAATTTGCTCTATTCTGTCCTTCATTTCCAATAATTGGGCTTGACTTTGTTTGATTTAATTTCCTGTCTACGACCATACCACCCTGAACACACCCAATCTCGTCTGATTTCCTGTGTGACATATTCCTTAAATTCCTTGAACTCCTGTATGTGTTTCTCATTAACAAGTTTTCTGAATTCTGTATCCCCCATTTCTTGATGTCTTCCTCAGTTAACTGAATTGGCAGGAGCTTTTGCTCCATTGTAGGAGAGTCTTCAGTGATATTCATTGTGCTTCTGTCTCTTCTTTTGTTCTTGGTCATTGCAATTCGGTTAGCAGATTATTCTCCTTAGGGCTGCTTTCTAAGCTGTGTTACCCACTCCCACAGGCAACATTTTAACAGCAATGAGAACATTAGAAGAAAAGTTCCCATCTCCCATTCTATTCTAGGCTCTTCTTCAAAGTATCCTTTAATCCGCACATGGTCCTCTGTAAGCTAGAATCACTGCAGTCAATTTTGTGGGATACAAAAATACTCTATTTAAAAAATCATATTTTCCACCTTGATGCTCTTATAAATAAAAGCCTCATTATAGCAAAGAGTCCCCTCCTCCTGGTCTCTGAGAGCCTGGTGGACAGGAGCCTCATTTTATCCATCTCACTGTCCCCAATAACTTGCTCAGCTCTGGGTCTGTATTAAGTGCTGAGTAAATTTTTAATTGACTTTCAGTTCTATTTAATCATAATATATCCAGAGCAGAGTTCAAGGTCATTTATGAGACCAAAAGACTAACGACAGATGGCAAGGGCTTCATAAAAGTCTTTGTTGTGTTTGTGATTAACATTATTAAAAACTCAAAAACAGCAAAATATAGAAAACGCAACTCTGTAGGTTTCTGAAAACTACTTAAGATCAGTGGCAAGTATAAAAGTGCTTATTTTATCTAAGTAAATTTCAGACTTTCTAATAATTCTGTTCAATAAAAAATTATTTACAGCAAAATTGTATGTAGTATAGCTTCCACATACCATTCAGTTTCTCCTAATACTAGGTTTTCACATTACTGTGGTAGGTTTATCACAATTTACAAATGAGCGCTGATGAATTATTAGTGATTCAAGGACATATTTGATTTGGTTTTCCTTGGTTTTTGGCCTAATGTTCCTTCTCAGCTCTTAGAACCGCATCCAGTACAGCATGGTACATTGAGTCATTGTGCCTCCTTAGAGTTCTCTTGCTTGTGACAATTTCTTAATGTGGCCTGTTTTTTATACTCTTACATTTTCGAGAGGATAGGCCACGCATTTCATACAATGCCATTCTGTCAAAAATTGTCTGGTGTTTTTCTCGTGATTAGACTGGGATGGTGTGTTTTGATGAGAAAGACCACAGATATAGCCCATGCGATTTTCATCACATCACTGTCAGTATGACTGCATGTTCCTGATGTTAAACTTGCTAATCTGGCTCAGAGTGTGTGTTAGACTTCTCTACTGCAAAGTTAGTTCTTCCCCACCCCCCCAAAGAATTATTTTTTTTATTTTATTGAAATGTTAATTTAGAAACAAGAAAATCAGTGCATCAATTTTAGGCACACATTTTGACAAAGATTGACTAAATACACCAATGATTCTCAACTGAAGATGATCCTGACATCCAAGGAGTGTTTAAAACTATTTGGAGAAATCTGTGGTGTCACAAATGGTGGGGGAGGGGCATAACTACTGGCATTCAGTGAGTAAACATCCTACAATAGGCAGGACAGACTTTCTAAGACAAGACACTACTCCAAAACACAATAGCACCACGAAAATGTCTTGTAGGGCCCATTGTAATGGCTTAGCAGCCAAATGCTTGGCTTTCTTGTGCCGGGATCCCATGTAGGTGCCATTTGAATCCCGGAGGCCCCACTTTCCATCTAGCTCCCTGCCTGTGGCCTGGAAAAGCAGTAAAGGATGGCCCAAGACTTGGGACCCTGCACCTATGTGGGAAACTCTGTAGAAGCTCCTGGCTCCTGGCTTCAGATTGGCTCAGCTCTGGCCATCGTGGCTACGTGGGAAGTGAATCAATGGACAGATCTTCTTCTCTGTCTCTCCTCTCTGTAAATCTGCCTTTTCAATAAAAATAAATAAATCTTTTTTAAAAAGCTCTCTCATAATTCTTTGCAGTCAGTCTTCACACTGCCAGTTCTAACAAAATACTACTTTGGCAATTTTGTGCTGGAGTGGTCTTTCCTGTTCTTAAACCTTACAAAATGGAATCCTGTCTTATCCTTCTTTGCTCTCTGGTTTCTTTTGCTCTTCATAGTTTTGAGACTCATCCATGTTGTTTTATTTATCAGCAGTTTGTTCCTTTTCCATTTGAGTAGTTTTCCATTGTATGGCTACACTACACACTATTAATAATAATTTGGGTTGGTTCCAGTTTGGGGCTTTTAGGAATAAAATGAAAGCTTTGTAGAAATCTTTATGTATTTTTCCAATTTTCTTAAGTGAAATTGCTGAGTCATGAGATAGCCATGCATTTAACTCAAAGCGCTTTTATTTTTAAAATAAGAAAGCCAAAATAAATGATGCTTTCTCTTACTTTGTATTATAGGGATTTCCTCACCATTTCTACTTTCTCATTTCAGCTAGAAAGTGAGTTTTGAATTATTATGTAGAAAGTCCTGCCGGGGACATCCCGTTCTATTCCTCCCCTCCCCAGGAAGAACTCCTTGCTAAAGGCAACAGACTTCATCAGTTCCCTTCTCACTCCCACTTTGCCAAGTAAAAGCTGCTGTCTCTTAAGACCAGAACCAGAAACAGCTGTGTCTCTGGTTCTTTGGGTAACATGCATTTAATTTTTTTCTTGAGAAGATGTTTATAGAAAAATGGCCGGTGGCATGGGCACTTGTGAAAACTTCTGCTTGGAACCACTGCAAATTTTTAAAATAAGCCAAACCCTAACATCACAATATGGCTATGTAAGGTATATTCAAGCCAAATCCATTAGATTAGGAATGCAATATTTATTATAATCTGAATGAGACAACAACAAGGAAAGGTCTTTAGATTTTCCTTAAAGTTGTACTACCAAAACTTTCAACATTTATGTTCCTACAATGAGTTTGGGAATTTAACTATTGACTTACATATGGGCTCAAAATGGTCATCAGGGAAGAAAAAGTGGACAAAATTCATAAAACAAAAATCAAATATTTTCAAGGTGGAAAGTAGAGACTTTCCATGCTAGTGAGCATTCCTAACCTATGTTGGATGTAGATAAAAGGATTCTTTAGTCTCAAAAATTATTTATTATGAGTTGATCCTTTCCCACAGAAGCTAATAAGTGATTCCAAAATTTTAGAAAATCATCTTCAAGGACTAAACTTTAAGAGTTGATAAAATTAAAATTTCAGATCAAATTTAACAATTTGCACAGGGACAAAATGATCAATGTCATGAAAATAATAAAGCTTTAAAAACTGAGGGCCTGGCACAATGACTCAATTAATCCTGCCCTTGCAAGCACCAGCATCCCAAAAAGGCACTGGTTTGTGTCCCAGCTGCTCCACTTCCCATCCAGTTCCCTGCTATGGCCTGGGGAAGCAGTAGAAGATGACCCAAAGCTTTGGGACCCTGAACTCATGTCACAGACCCAAAAGAGGCTCTTGGCTCTTGACTCCTGGTTCCTGGCTTCGATCGACTCAGCCATCTTAGGAATTAAGCAGAGGGTGGAAGATCTTTCTGTCTCTGCTTTTCTCCATAAATCTAATCTTTCTGGTTATGGCCTGGGAAAATAGTAGAGGATGGCCCAAAGCATTGCAAGCCTGTGCCAATGTGGGAGACCTGAAAGAAGCCCCTGGGGCTCAGCTTTGGCCATTGTGGCCATTTGGAGAGTGAACTGGCAGATGGAAGATATTTCTCTATGTCTCTCCTTCTCTCTGTGAATCTGTCTTTATAATAGCATAAACCTTTAAAAAGAGAGAGAGAGATTGAAAGACAAATTATAGTCTTGCCTCTGTAAGAAGCTAGTTGATGGAATACATACTAGATGGATCCCTAAAGTTCATTTCAACTCTAACCTTTTATGAATTCCAATGTTTAACTTTCAATACACATATAAATAAATACAAAAACTTGTTTATATAAGCAATGATTCCTTCAATTCTTTCTTAGCTCACTTCAGAGTATTCCTGGGGAGGAAGTACATTAGATTAGAAGCATCTGTTAAGTTATTTTCTTACACTAAATTATTACTCAACGTGTAAGATTTATTATACAAAAATATCTTCATTATTATTATCATTTTAGTTACAATCTGATGAAGACTTCTCATTGCCTTTTATGTCTTTCTTCTCAGGTATATTTATGTCCCCCAGATGTAAGGTTAAACATTCACATGACACTTTAATGTTTACTAAGTACTTTAGTATCATATGCAGGTTGATTCTCATAGGAGACTTTTAAAAGTCAGCCTGGATTATTTAAATGGAAATAAATTGCTGTGGGAAGAAAGTAAGTCTAAATAGAGTTAACTTGGAAGGAAATATATGCCACCTTAATCTGAAATCATCATAGCAAGCTGAGAAGGGGATGCAACTATTGTTGAAGTCAGCTTCTAGCGGATCACATCGTCTCTGGTCCTTAGGGATAAATCAGGTCCTGTCTCGCATCATTCCTTTGTATGCAGTCAGGAGTACCACTTTTTGCCAGTTCTCATGTATCACCTGACTGTCTTCCTATGAGTTTTCCTTTTTGACACATCCCTTCCCACACAATACCCTTTAACAAGAGACATCTTTTATTCAGGTGATCATTTTGAAGTCATAAAATTAACTGCTTTTCAACTGGGAAAAGAACTATGGGTAGAGACATTTTTGTATATTAGCCAAACAGTTGGAGCTTCAGTAATTCTAGAAGTTTGGAGACTTTTGGAAAACTCATAAACCACACTAGGAACAGGTGGAAATAAACAACATTAATGTCACCTACAAATTGTATTTGCCATGAAAGTGGAACCTTGACTTCTTTGACTTAGGTTATTAAACTATCAGATTTAGGGTCCAGCGTGGTAGCCTAGTGACTAATGTCCTTGCCTTGAATGCGCCAGAATCTCATATGGGTACCGGTTCTAATCCCAGCAGCCCTGATTCCCATCCAGCTCCCTGCCTGTAGCCTGGGAAAGCCTTGGGACCCTGCACCCGCATGGGAAACCCAGAGAGGCTTCTGACTGATGCAGCTCTGGTCATTGCAGCCACATGGGGAATGAATCATTGGATGGAAGATCTTCCTCTCTGTCTCTCCTCCTCTCTGTATATCTGATATCCCAATAAAAACAAAAACAAACAAAAAAAACTATCAGACTCAAACAGTATAGTGCTTACTTTTTTGCATTTTAGCTTTCATGATTTAACAGCAAAAGATACACTTTTAAATGAAGTAAAAGCTAAATAGTTGCAAAAGTATGTGAATATCTAGGATGTACAGAGCTTCATAAATTCAACATCAAACAACCCTATGAAGAAAGGGGTGAGGGAAATGAGCAAGCATTTTTCTTTTTTTTATATCAATATATAAGTTTTAATGAACTTTGACACAAAAGCATTGTTACTATACATGGGAAAGTTGGGGAAAATTGGCTTGCCACAATTGACAGTTTGAAATCAGGAAAATGATACAAATAATACACTGGTAAAGAAAACTTGTTAATCACAGTGCAAGATGCAAAATAACATCGCTCAAAAAAGACACATCCAAGGTATTCTGTCATGTATCAAATATGAAAACCATGAGAACTTTGAAAGTATTTAAGAGATCATAACTCAAGAGCTTTAGCTGGAGCATCTAATCCAACACCCTCAGATTCCCATTTTACATTTAGAAAAAAACAGAAAGATAGTTCTGCCAAAATCATTCAGCAAATAATACAATACTGTGATAATTCTGTTGTGGGATTTCATGGCCTAATAAATAACAATCCTGTATTTGAACTTTCAATATCTGCAAGAATGCATATAGAATTATCTATACTCTATAATTATGTTAGTAGAATAAAACAATTTGGTAACTATCACAAAACCTCGTTTCGGGCAAATGACGAATCTGAAATTAAAATCCTTATTTATATAACCTAGCATATAATCCAAGCAAACACTCTTTCCACAATAGTTCTTATGTGGTAGTATTTTTATTTAATGCTTACTTCCACTCCTGCAAGAATGCATCAAGCTATACCGTGAACCTGTTCAAGTTTTAGACTCAGTATGAATGAGATTATCTGGACTTGATGGATATTTGGATTTTATTGCCAACCTCCAGGCATTGCGAGAAGTTACAAGTGTGACACTCATGGCTACAGTTTGTCCTGAACCCAAACTGTCACACGCAACCAAATTTCATACCTGTTTCAAGTATTGTAAAATTCCTTTCAAAACTGACCTTCTTTCCCCACTTTTGGCAGAAATGAGCCATTCTGTCTGATCTTTGCTGTTGCATAGCCCAGGTTGGCTTCCTCTATTCTCTTATTCTGAACTTGCGTAGTAGGGGAAATACACTAAGGTGACAGAAGCAGAGGAGTGCCAGTAGTTGTAAACAAAGTGTGCATGCCTGGGTGTAAGTGTGAAAATATTTATCAATATGCTTAAGTGTTAAAAAATGAGCAAGCATTTTTCAAAAGAACAAATTGAAATGGCTAATAGATGAAAAAATAGATGAAGAAAATGCTCAGGCTCCCCAGCTGTTAAGGAAATACAAATAAAAACCACACTGAGATTCCACCTAACTCCAGAGAGATTGACCTACATTCAGAGCTCTCTAACAGCATCTGTTGGTAAGGATATGGGGGAAAAGGTACCCTACTTCGCTATTGGTGGGAGTGTAGGTTAGTGTAACAACTATGGAAGGCAGTATGAAGAGTGCTAAGGCAACTAAAACTTGACCCAGCTATCCCATTCCTGGGAATATATCCAAAGGAAATTAAACCAGCAGGTGAGAGAGCAACCTGCAATCCTTTATTTATAGCAGCACAATCCACAATCGCAAAGATGTAGAAACAACCCAGGTGTGTGTCGACAGACGAATGAATAAAGAAACTGTGGTATAGCTACTCCATGGAATACTACTCAGTTTTTTTTTTTTTTAATGAAATTCTACCATTTGCTACAAAATGGCTCCAACTGGAGACCATTACGCTCAATGAAATAAGCCAACCCCAAAAGGACAAATATCATATGTTCTCTCTGGTATAAGAAAAATCTTCATATAAAACACATACAAATAGGTAAATATGTAAACATGTACATACACATATTCTCATAGATGAACTGTCATGGCAACTAGCATACCAGGAAGTCAAGATACATTGCCGTATGCATCTCTGCTCCTGAATGAAAAGAGGACTCATAATAATACTTTTAAATAGACCTTGATAATGTGATACTAGATTTTGTACCATTGCCCATTCCTATAATGCCATGATACACTTAAACAGTAGAATGTGGGACACATGACTGTTGCTGAAGGACTATACTATTATAATAATATGGGGGAGATATATTAGGGGAGAGACGGGGGAGGGAGGAAGTGGAGATGGAGGGGGAAAAATCCTTTTACCTACAAAACCATGTCATGTAAAAATAGTAACACTAAAAGATACTAAGAAAAAAGTATGTGAATGGGCCATATTTTGAGAGCCACAAAGTCCAGAATGAGTAGAGATAATTATATTGTTAAAACAATCACAGGCCTAATGCCATAGCTCAGGGGATAAATCCTCACCTTGCACGCGTTGGGATCTCACATGGGCTCTGGTTCATGTCCCAACTGCCCCACTTCCCATTCAGCTTCCTGCTTATGACCTAGAAAAACAGTTGAGGACAACCCAAAGCCTTGGGACACTGCACCCACATGGGAGACCCGGAGGAAGCTCCTGGTTCCTGGCTCAGCTTAGATCCACTCATCTCCAGCTGGTGCAGTCACTTGGGGAGTGAACCAATGGACAGAATATCGTTCTCTCTATCTCTCCTTCTCTCTGTAAAGCTACATTTTCAATTAAAAAAATTAAAAATATTTTTAAAAAGCAACCATACTAAATAAATTTCTCTACCACTGACATAAGAGCACTATTTTTAAGTGGCTCAATGAGTAAAATCGAGCCAAAGGGTTTCTTTCTCATGTAACAGTGAGACTTATGCTGCAATGACCTATCAAAGCATTTACCCTATGGATATATAACATAGGGAGGAAATTTTTACCATCAATAAGAAATTATATTTTAGGTAAGATAATTTTCTCAATTGAAACATGAAGTTGTTCTTTTGGAAAAGGCTTAAATCGACAGAAATGGGTGACTGGTGCCAAGGTATAGCAAGCCAAACTTTAACCTGCAGCAGAAACATCCTATATGAGCACAGGTTCAAGTCCTGGATGCTTGACTTCCAGTGCAGAATCCTGCTGATGCATCTCAGAAGGCAGCAGATCATGAACCAATTGCTTGGGCGCTTGCACCCACACAGGAGACCTGGAAGAATCTCCTGGCGCCTGCCTTCGGACTTTCCCAAATTAAGCCATTGTGGCCATCTGATAGACCAATGTATCAAGATCTCCGTCTCTCCTTCTCTCTGTATATATAGCTCTGCCTGTCTCATAAAAATAAATTCATCTTTTAAAACATCAGCAAATATAGACTATTCTTCAATCTTGGACTAGCCATCGGATCTCTGTTTCCGTGAGAGAACTGTTATGGGGAGATGGATCTTTCTAGAATGCCTGCCAGACTATCATATAATTAGGCCTTTTCTACAGACTGCAAATAGATCATTAGGAGGAATTAGCTTGCTGTGATAGGAATGTATTTGATTATCACACACAGACACACATATGCATGTGTGCAAAGAGAGAGAGAGAGATCCTTCTTTCTACCTTTCTTATATGCTTGCTCCAAAGCAAAGATGTAGAAATTTACTCTTTCCTCTCATTTAGTCTCACAAACTTTGGTTACATTCTTGTGCATGGACCACCACTGTCCCTACCCCACGCAGAATTGATTTGTTCTATCCAATTAAATTGTGATCCTCATAGTCTCCTGTCCATTACAGAGCTGTCTTTTACACAAGTCATGCTAGCTATTTCCCATAATTCAGTACTCAAGTCCCTATCTTCTATCTTCTTTGGCTACATGCTCAACACACAATCAAATATTTTTACAAGTACCCAAAGCTCTATTGGCTTTTAGAAGTCCAAACTAGTCTTTGTTTCCCAGTGTTTGTTCCCAAAATGTCTCTATCCTTTCCTTACTCTTCCTCAACATAGGTATTTACATGTTAAATCTTGGTATGCAATCGGAAATGTTTGAACAAATGATTGGTGTTAACTAGGCTCGAATTATTATTGTCCTAGGTTTTAAAAATATGTATTTATCTTTCCCTTGCATATAAAAGGCAGAGAGGGCCCCTTGCAGTGGTCTAGCGGCTAAAGTCCTCACCTTGAACGCACCGGGATCCCATATGGGCACCAGTTCTAATCCCAGCAGGCCTGATTCCCATCCAGCTCCCTTCTTGTGGCCTGGGAAAGCAGTTGAGGACAGCCCAAAGCCTTGGGACCCTGCACCCACGTGGGAGACCCGGAAGAGCTCCTGGCTCCTGGCTTCAGATTGGCACAGCACCGGCCATTGCGGTCACTTGGGAAGTGAATCATCGGATGGAAGATCTTTCTCTCTGTCTCTCCTTCTCTCTGTATATCTGATTTTGCAATAAAAATAAATAAATCTTTTATTTTAAAAAAGGCAGAGAAACAAACACACTGAGGAATACCTTCATTCCCAGGTTCACTCCCCAAATGCACACAGCTGCTAGGGCTGGGTCATGTCAAAGCCAGCAACCAGAAACTCATCTTACATCTCCTACAGTCTCCTACCTGTCAACATGGATCCAATTGCTTAAAACATCACCTGCCGCTTTCCAGAGTGCATATAACAGGAAGATGGGACAGGAAACAGAGCTAGGACTTCAACCCAGACACTTCAATATAGGATGCCAGTTTCCCAAATAGCATCTTCTGTTTCTTGATTTTTATTTTTCATGATACAATTCCTTAGGCTCAGGGATTTCCCCTTCCACCCTCACCATCTGACACACATTGCTTTCCCCTCTATTAGAATAGCATAGTTCTTCATCAACAGTCACAAGTCCATCATTCTGCTCTTTAAGTGTTTCCTGACATTGAAAGTAGAGACAATGTAGAAAGTCCAACATCCTATTGTCAAGATACAATTAATGGTTCATTTGGAGTCCAGCTTTTATTCGGGAGTAGAACACATACTGCAGTATATCAGCACTTCTTGGTATGATAGTCTTCCATATACAGTCCCTCTGGATGAATATATGTACATACATGTTTACCTATGTATCTATCGATCCAAGTGGCTTTTTTTAAAAATTTTATTTATTTTTATTGAAAGGTCGTATTTACAGCGAAAAGGACAGACATAGAGAAAAGTCTTCCATCCACTGGTTCACTCCCCAAGCAGCAGCAGTGGCTGAACCTGAGCTGATCCGAAGCCAGGAGCCAAAGAGCTTCCTCCTGGTCTCCCATGTGGGTGCAGGGACCCAAGGCTTTGAGCCATCCTCAGCTGCCTTCCCAGGCCATAAGCAGGGAACTGTAAGGGAAGTGGAGCAGCTGGGACACGAACCAGAGCCCATATGGGATCCTGGCAATGCAAGGCCAGGACTTTAGCCACTAGGCTATGGCTCTGGGCCCTTCAAGTAACAACTTAAGTACTAAGTCAGACATCTGCCCCCAGGAGAGTTACTTAGCAAAGAAAATACAGGAGCTTCCTGCTTGCCCCCCTACAACCTAAAGGGAAGCAGTTTAATGATGCCACACCTCTCACAAAGGAAGTTTTTATTTGTGCCCATTTTGAGTAGAGTTTCTGATGTTAGTAGGGATTTCCCACACCTCCAACTCATGAACATCCATTCAGTGCAACGATCTGCATCAGCTGAGTCACAGAGGAACATTCACATGTCAGCTGCCTCCTCACTGAGTAATATCCATCACCCTTTGGATATTTGACCTGCCTATAGCTGGAGGGTAGAGTTTGAAATACATTAAAAAGCACACAAATCTGGGGAGGAGTTAGGGGAATCCCAGAACCTATAAAACTGTGTAACAAAACAAAATGTAATCAATAAAAAAAAAGCACACAAATCAAAGCATTTTTTAAATAAAATAAATAATGAAATTCCTCCTGTCACTGACACAGAGATAATCCGTAATTGGATTTTCTGTGGGCTATATTATAATACATACGTTTTTCTGGCCTCTTGTTTAAAAGGTGCTTTGTGACCATATCAAATTCCAAGAATGATCACCCAGGCTTTGTTGTTTTTAACTTCTGCAGTTCCTTAATTTTACTACAGTATCAAAATAAATAAACTTCATATGCCCCTCTACTCCTAAAGAAATTTATACCCCAAAATAGATGGTAATTTATTGTAATTGTCAGCTCTTGGTATCCAGGCTTCTTTGACACTTGGGTTGCATTAAATAATATCACCCAGGAGTAGAAAGTGTGTTGTACTAATGTCCTTCTTGAAATGAAAATGAAAAATGGAATGAGGCTCATGAGAAACCCTGCACATGGACACATTTCACCCCCATGCTTGTGACGTCAGACTATGCAGAGACCACCTTGAGTGTTTCTTTTTACAGAGGAGAGAAACAAAAATAGATAGCAATGCTTAAAACTCAAATCTCAGCTGAGCTTTAGCAGTATCAAGGAGCAGAATGCCGATTCCTGCTTTGTGTCTCTTCCTCTTTCCTTCCTGTCCACAGTTCCCACGTCCTCTATCCCCCTCTGTCCTCTCTTCACACTACTTCCCTAGCGTGTCTCAATATCCAGGTTCCCCACCACCCATGCTCAAAATGAAGATGAATCATGTGCTTCCAGACCCTGGGGTCATGCTGGCGGAGCAAAGGGAAAGAGCAAGACCGTCAACACCGAGAACAAGAGATCTGTAGGCAAGCACTGAGAGCTGCCTGTGCCAATCACCATTATCTGGGCATGTTGCCACCTAAAAAAATATTACCACATTTTCCAACCTTCCTAGCAACTATGATCTGCTAATGTAAAAGCCAAAACCCTTCCAAAGGCTTCCAGGTTGGAAGTTGTGAATAAAGTGGAACCAAAGAACTATACACAGAATTACTTGTATATGGGGTGGCATTGCTGCTTATGATGACATTGATTTGGTTGACAGCAATAACTCAATACTCTGTTTTCTTCTGCCTGCCCTCCTGCTGGCCACTTGAAACACAAACATGGTGTGCTCAGCTTCAGCAGCCATCTTGCACCATAAAATGTCTAAATTGCAAATAATCTTCATTTCCAAAGCCTGCTCTTTGGCCCTGGTGCTACCAGCCATCGTGAACCCCATGTAGACTCTAAGAATCACCCTTGACTCCTCCCAACTCCATAACCTCAATAACATCCCATCACATTCTCTGATTTACACTTATCTTAAATATGTCATTCATCCACCCACTTCTCGCTTTCTTCACCTTATTTTATTTTGAGATCACCAACAATTCTCACATGAATTATTCCAAACTGGCAATTGATCCTCTCTGGATTGAACCATTTGCTACATAGTGACATGAGTCCTTACTCAAAACCTCAGCACCTTCCAATGTCCCTCCACTGCCTATTCCCCTTTCTAATCACAAAGTGCTTAGGGTGACATGATAAACCAATTTGTTTTGAAATAATTTTTGACTTACAGAGAAGTTGCAGAAGCTATTCACAAAATCTTTCCTTGTACCCCTCACCTATATATTCTATTTTACTTCTTTTCTCATTATTTCTTTCCCCATAAACATATTTCTTGCTGAATCACTTGCATGAGTAAGTCTCAAATACAATGTCCCTTTATCCCTAAATACATCAGTGTGTATCTTAGAGAAAAGAACAGTGACTTACATAACCATACTACAATAATCTTTTTTTTTTTAAGATTTATTCATTTTATTACAGCCGGATATACACAGAGGAGGAGAGACAGAGAGGAAGATCTTCCGTCCGATGATTCACTCCCCAAGTGAGCCGCAACGGGCCGATGCGCGCCTATCCGAAGCCGGGAACCTGGAACCTCCTCCGGGTCTCCCACGTGGGTGCAGGGTCCCAAAGCCTTGGGCCGTCCTCAACTGCTTTCCCAGGCCACAAGCAGGGAGCTGGATGGGAAGTGGAGCTGCCGGGATTAGAACCGGCGCCCATATGGGTTCCCGGCACGTTCAAGGCGAGGACTTTAGCTGCTAGGCCACGCCGCCGGGCCCACTACAATAATCTTAACCAGAAAATTAACATTGCCCCCAATATAATTATTTAAAATAAAAAATATGGCTCAGGTTTTAATTAAACGAATTTTATATATTCACACACACACACACACACACACACACACACGTGCACAATGATGCTGATTTGTCAGTTCCAAGATCTAATCCAGGATCTGACACTGCATTCTGGTTTCCTGTCTCTTTTACCCTAGAATAATGCCTCCATTTCATGATTTTGACACTTCCAAGGAGTACTGACCATGTACTTAGTAGAACGCCGTTCAATTTTGATTTGCCTGATATGTCTTCATGGTTAAATTTAAGTTGCACATGTTGGACAGGAATATCAGAGACATGGCATGTCCTTTCCTGTCCATCATATCATGGGGGTGATCCTTTGAAATAATTCAAAGCCTTTCTTCATAGCATTGCTTTTGTTAATGCCTGGCCCTCATCTTTCAGACATGGACCCAGAGAATGCATCTCAATTGCACTGCCACTTAGCTATTTCACAGGATTTCCTCTGGTTTCAGTATACAGGTCAGTTTGTCCAAGTGTTGTGCTGAATCCATAGGCCTGATTTAGGGCTTCTCTTGGTACAGCATCCTGCACACAGCTATCACAGAACTTACTAGGATGCATTGTAATAGCTCTGTGCCCTCCTTTGTATCCTAAACCTATGAGGGCAGGGACTGTGTAACATTCATTGCCATCACCAACACATTTCACAATGTCTGGCCTATAGCAGGTGCCCAATAAATATTTCCTGAATGAGCCACCACTTCTGTGAATCCTCCCTGATCTCTTCCAGCTTTCTCCTGCGTGTCCCCAAAACTCTGCAAAATTCCATCATCTGTCTCAGATTGTCACGAGCTTTGATCTTTTTCACAAGCCTGGACATTTCTGGAACCATGTCTGAGCTCTTGTATTTGATTGCCCTGCACTTTAGTGCAGATAGAGGAAGGAAGAAAGGGGGAGGAAGAGAAGGAAGGAACTGAGTCTGTTTTACAACTTCTTTCCTTCTCAGTTTGAGTTATGCAGGTGCAGGCTCCTTTGGATGTTTCTCCCAGCTACCCTTCCCCCCTCATGTCCCATTTCCTGTTTATTCTGCTTCCCAAAATCACAGTGGGGAACAATGCAGAACGGGAGCATAGCCAGCTTCATTCATGACCTTCCCCCTCCCTGTAAGTCCCAGTTCTAGAATTTATGCTCTTCACAGAATGTTATCAACAAAAAGCTAAAGCTTCTACTGTGAATTCTCATCAGTGCATATAAAAATAAGCAATGGAGCAAATGAAAAAAAAAATAAGCAAGTGAAGAAAGAACGAGACCTAGAAAATCTACAGATTAATTAATTAGAATAATTCAGAACTTGGTGGCGATGTTTCACACAGCCTGAAAGGACAAATAGGATGACAAAAAGATGCTCCTTCTTCAAAGGTTTACTTTAACTTCCCTCCCTGGCTCCCATTTAATCAGCAACTGCAAACACTCTAAGATTTTACAAATTTGTCTTAATCTTTGCAATATCTTAAAGACTCGTTTTTTCACAGTAACTTCTTCTAGCTCTTATTTCAATATCAGTTGGGATTATATTTGTCCATGAGCAACAAAAGCAACATTAAGCAAGACAGTCGTTTATTTGTGGCTTTGGTAAACAAGGTCCATAGATAGGCCATCTACGACACTCAGAAATCAATATTCCATCTCTCTCTTATTTCTCTACCTTTTTTTTTTTTTGGTTAAAGAGTTATTTTATTTATGTGAAAGTCAGAGTGACATAGAGAGAGGGAGAAGAGGGAGACACACATAAGAGAAACAGATATTCCACCCCCTTGTTCATTCCCCAAATGGCCACAACCACGTCTGGGCCAGGCTGAAGCCAAGAACAAGGAATTCCATATGGGGTCTCTCGTCTGCATGTCAGGGGCCCAAGCAATTAGGCTATATTCTGCCATCTTCTCAAGTGCGTTAGCAGGGAGCTGGAGTAGTCAGGATTAGAATGGTGCTCCAATATAGGATATCAGTGTCACAAGCAGGAACTTAACCCGCTGCATCACAACACTAGCCCCTCTTGAACTGTTGTTCTTAAGTTACGGCTGTCATTTCATCAAGTGAGATGGCTGCTAGAGCTCCACGCATCCTTAGACATTCCATACTGTAGGAAGGAGAAGAGTATTCTCATTCTTCAACGTCATCTCGTGGAAATCGTAAGCCAAGAACATTATGTGATTGAGAGGAAGACACCACTAATCAAAGGGTCTAGACAACTGGATCTTTCGCATACTACTAGTAGGAAAACTGCTACAACCACCAAGGAAAACTTCGGCAATGCTGATTAAGTTAAATATATCCATTCCTCTCCTATGAATTAGCAGTCTTACTCCTGTGTACTCATTCTCAGAAAGGTTTAAACTAGAAATTTTGTACAGATTTATTCATAATAACTTCACTAAATAAAGAAAGAAAACAAAACAAAATTAATATTCATCAACCAAAAACTGGATACTCAAATCATGGGATTTTATAAAACGGAACATTACTCAGCAAAATAAAATGAGTGCTGACGTATAAAAATCTTTGTATGAATCTCACAAATATCATTTTCAGTGAAAAAACAGGCACAAAAGATAATAGACTGCATATACAAAGTTGAAGAACAGATAAAAGTTATTTTGTGGAAATACATATCAGAATAGTGGCTGCTTCGGAAGGGATAGGAAAATGAAGAGATCAGAAAGGACAATGTCAAGGCTTTTTAAGGTGGTAGTTATGCTCAGTACCCTGAGTATAGTCTTGATTAGGGCTGTACACATTTTTCAGAACTTAACAAGTCAAACAATACATGTGCGTTTTCTTACATGAAATTATATGGCAATAGAAACAAAAATAATGATAAAATGAGGGAACTGCAGAAACAGCTAGTACACAAAGAAATCACAACATCCTTGGGGAAGGAAATGTGAATGAGGAAGCAGGCATAGGGCCTAGCAGTTCACATGCTGGCTCAGACATTTGCATGCCGTAGTAGACTGCCTGTATCCCATGCCTGGCTCCGGCTTCTGGTTCCAGCTTCCTGCTATCGTGAGCCCTGGGAAATAACTCTGATGGAACCAGTTATTAGGTTTCTGCCCCACTCACGAGAGACCTGAATTGAGCTCTCAGCTCCTGGCTACAGCCTCATTCTGCATTGTGGGAATTTGACAAGTGAATCAGTAAACGGAAGCTCTTTCTGTGACTCTATCTAATCTGCCTCTCTCTGTGTCTCTTGAATAAGTAATTTAAAAATAATTTTAAAGAAAACGTAGAACAGGATAAAGCAGCCTCAAGAGTAGGTCTAAAATCAACATCAGAAATGCATGGTACTCTCTATGTCTGAGGCAAGACTTTCAGTACTAGAGCAGCATTCCCATAGGCAGTGTCTTTTTAGGCAGGGCTACTGTGAACAGATGAATGCTTTAAAGAGAAACTAAGTTTCTTCCACAAAAGAAGATGCAAAGCATCTCTTGATATTGTTTGCTAGTTGTGCTCAAAAGCCTATTTTAATCAGCCCCAAAAGCAACAAATGGATTAGTATGTAAACCTCTTGTTTCCTGATCACATCTTAGAAGCCAAGTATGTTAGTTTTATGTTGTGTCTATAAAAATTCCCCGAACAAAGTTGGTGGCTTAAAACAATGCGGAATTGTCACCTTCCAGCTCTGGCAGCTGGGTGCAAAGGGGGTTTCACTGGGCTAATATCAAGGGACTGGGCTGGGCTGCTTGCTTCCTGGAGTCTAAGAGGGAGGGAGGAGGTGCTTCCTCACCATTTCCAGCTTCCGGAGGCCGACTGCCTCCCTTGGCTCCTGGGCCTTTCTATCGTCTATACAGGCAGTGATGATAAATCAAGTCTTTTTCATGCTGCTCATTTTTCTGCCTCCTACTTCCAATCTTTAAAAGACCTTTGTGATTACATTGGGCTCATGCAGGTGATCCAGGATGTTTTCCTCATCTGAAGGTCAAGTGATTAACGATACTGAATTCCAACTGCAACCTTAACATGCAAGGGAACACATTCACAGAGTCTAGCAAATCTGGGGGTGGCGGTGGGGGGTAAGAAAGGGATGTTATTATTCTGCTGAACACACTCATTTGTAACAGAACTGTAAAATGTTATTACTGAATCTCTCTCATCATTCATGACTTCTAATCCTTCTATGCTTCAGCTCAGCCATCAGGTGGCTATTTCAAATGTTCCAGGTTAGTTACACACTGCTATTCATGTAAATGTGGTAATGCAAGGCCTGTTCCACAGCCCCTTCTCTGCTTTATCTCACAAAAATTTGGGAAAATGTATCTGTTCCAATTGTCTGTTGTATGTGGGAAATCATTTAGGCACATACAATGATGATAATATTTTGCACACCATTCTGAAATTTGGACAGAGCTCAATCAAAATGGTCTGTTTCTATGCCACTTAGCACCAGTTGGCGAGGCTCAAAGGCTGGGAGTTGCAATAATTTGGTGACACTGTCATATGTTTGACAGCGGATGGTGGCTATTGGCTGGGGAACCATAGCAGTATTGTCAATTGCATCAATCACCCATGACCTCTTAATGTGGCCTGAGATTGCTCTCAGCATGACAACTGTGTTCCAAGGACCAGTCTCTCAAGGGAGATCCATCTACCTCATACAAAAGGAAGCCATAGCACCTTTTATGGCACATCCTTAGAAATGACAGCCACAGATGCAGACTAAACCTCACCTAAACCCAAAGGGAGAACAGAAGTTGGCACCATGGCCTAGTAAACTAAGCCTCCACCTGCAGTGTCGACATCCCAGATAGGCACCAATTCATGTCCTGGTTACTCCATTTCCCATTCAGTTCTCTGTTAATCGCCTGGGAAAGCATAGAGCATAATTCAAGTCATTGGGTCCCTGAACCCACATGGGAGACCTGGAAGAAACTTCTGGCTTTAGATCAACTCAGTTCTGGCCCTTGCAGCTATTTAGTGAGTGAACCAGCAGATGGAAGGTCTCTCTCTGTCTCTCCTTCTATCTGTAAAATCTGCCTTTCAAATGAAAAAAAAATTAAATACATTTTAAAAATTCAAAGGGACGAAACAACCTTATTTGTTGATGGACAGTTGATGGTGTGGAAGCACTTATAGGAGCAGAAACAAGTTTGTAGCCACATTTAAGAAAGACAATGCCCTAGTTTTGCTGCCACTTTTCCACTTACTCTTTGGTTTTAAGCCTCCTCTTTCTTCCATTCTATTTGCTTCCTTTGCCTAATCGTACCTCATAATGATATCCTTTTGTCATCCAGCCCTTCTAGTTCAAGTTCACACCAACCTTGAGTTGATAAATGATAGTTTCATGCTGGAATGAGAAAAGACTCTGGCATGTCCAAAACAGGGGCTCTTCCCTCTTGCAATCAAGAATTATTCAACCACTTGGAATTCAGAAAAACGGCAATTTCATGTGTTGGATATACTTTGGATACGTTGGATATGCTGCCTCCTAGTCAAAGCAAACCATCCCAACAGCCTTGCTTTCTGAAAGGAATAAATTCTCCCTTCTGCTCAGGTGTCCAGTGGCTGGGAGTGTCCTGAAACACATTGTAACTTTTTCTATCTCCTTACTCACCCTGGCCCACAGCAGGTGGGGGCATCTGGGATGTTCGGAAAGAAAGACCACGTTAGGCAGGCTTGTCTGTCTTAATAGCGCACTCTCTCTCTCTCTTTCTCACATAGAACTACTCCAGCTGTAGAGAGCAAACATTTGCATCTGCTATTAACCCAGGGAGGACAGAAGCTGTTGGTTTCTGAGATGCTTTCCAGACTCCAATACCAGGATTAACCACCTAAATTTTTGACACTTTCCTCCACAAACAGTTAAGCTGTGAAGGAACTGTCAACCAGGGTTTATTACAACAGAAACAAAATTATACTACTGAAGCAACCATGAGTTACAAACTTCACTGTCAATTACATGCCGTAAACATTATACCTTGTTTCTGAATGACTAAACTAACTATACTAACTACACTCCTTGCATTCTACACTTACTTTGGCTGCTAAGGAACATATATGTGTTCTTTCACAATGTGTATGTTTTACTTAGTTAAAAAGGAGAAAAAGCTCGGTTTACAGTTAACACAGCGTTGAGAACAACTGGCAAATTTTAAATACCTTAGTCAGACCCACAGTGTTGTTGTACTTTCGTTTTCATTTTTCTTTCACTACCAAACAGGAAATCTCAATTAAATGTCTTCTAAGAAGGGAGGGGGGTGGGGGAAGGAAGGCCATTATTCAAGGACACAGCAAGTTCTGTCAGGTATTTCAACATGGTAGAAGCGTAGTCAGGTTTTAATTGGCCTTATTGAGCTCACCCACAAGCTACAACATTCTTTAGCTCAGTAGTTTGGTATTCAAAAGGAAAAAAAAAACTACAAAGTTGGTTTCTACCTTTGAAAACATCAAATGAATCCTGTCCGGTTTCATCCTGTTAACTGAATGCTCCTTAATAAAAGTGCACATTACCAACACTAGTAAGATTGATACGGAAGCTGAAAGAAATTCAGAAAAGTGCCCCACCCCCAACATCGTTTGTTGAACTAAAGAGCTGGGCTCTGTGTTTTGCTAGTATTTCCCTAGTATTCTTATCTCCTGAATTAGAAACTACTTTCTCTCTAGACAGTTGAAGGTCGGACAGTTGCCATTTATAACTTTTTTCTTATCTAGGCGATAAGAGCTTTCTCTAAAGCAAATTCTTACGGGTTTGGTATTATTCAAATACTAGAAGATACATTTTAAATTTTTTCAGGTGAAGGTTTCTAAAAGAATATAAAGAAGTAATAAAATAAATGAAAAAATAAGAGAAGGTACAAAGAATGTTGCTCTTAAAAATAAGAGAATGCCCAAACAGGAAGGACTAAAGTTGTGGTTTTCATGAATGTTGTTTAAACAGATGCACAATTACTTGTGCTTTGTTTTGTTTTGTTTTGTTTTAACTTGGCCAAGACTTCTGACATTAAAAAGAAAGCAACTTACTCAACTTTTAAAAGGGAAGAGAAAAAAATATTTGCAGTAAAGCCCACATGATTTTGTGGAAGACGTATAATAGTTGCCATCAGTCAAACACTGAATAGCAAAGAGCTAGAGAAATTCTTTGTATAGATGTGCTTTTCCTTTTCCTTAACCAACATTTCATTAGTGAAATGCAGTTCTTCAAAGGCGCAAGAAGACTCCGGAGGAATGAAGGAAAGAGAAAAGGTATGGGGCTCGGCAGCGTGGCCTAGTGGCTAAGGTCCTCGCCTTGATCCCATATGGCTGCTGGTTCTAATCCCGGCAGCTCCACTTCCTCTCTGTCTCTCCTCCTCTCAGTATATCTGACTTTGTAATGAAAATAAAATAAATCTTTAAAAAAAAAAAAAAGAGAAAAGGTATGGAATCCCCATTTCTCAAAGTCAAGCGAGACCAGAAGAGCTTGAGCTGCTTTCATTCCTTAGCTTCTTTGTTCGTTCTGAAAGCAGGAAGCAAGACAACAGAACACATGCCCCCCCACCCCACACACACACCAGCCTACACTCTTCCTACCCAAACTCCATCTTCCACCACACTTGGCCTTGCTTGCACTCATGTGGGAAGCCCAGTCTGCATTTCCAAGCCCTGTCCACAGCTCCTCACCCTGCCTCAGGTGTACGCTGAGGGTGCCTGCAGTGTACACACCAGTAGCTTACTCATTATTGGGGGCACAAACCCAAGACAGTTGTCCATGGGATCCCTGGAGTGCTCTCAAGCTCATTTGGGCAGGGGATTCTGGGAGGCAAGGTAACCCTAGTGTAGTGTGGAAGTAGGGTCACACAATGGCCTTTCTCTTAGCTCTGAGGAGCTCTTTTTTCATGAGTAACAAGGTCTTAGGACAGAGTGGGGATCTTCTCCAACTGGAGGGTTCAGGGCGGAGTCTTGGTACAGCACTGGCTTTCGGATGTAGAAATGGTTGTCAGTGGTAAATTATCATTGTGTGTATTACCTGTCAGTTAGTTCTGCTCAGCTCTAAATAAACTAACTAAATGAATTGTAAAAGAACTAGATGCCAAGTCAAGTGTTTGGAATAACCCCAGAACCATCTTTAAAATTCCATTAGTAGGTACAGGCACTTGACAGAGCTGCTAAGCCAGCAGTCAGAGAAACCCAGGCCTGGATTTGATTCGAAGCTTCAGATGCCAGCTCCATGTTAACAGAGATCCTGGGAGGCAATGGTGATGGCTCAAATAGCTGCATATGGTCATTCAAGTAGGACATCTGAATAGAGTTCCTGCTCCCAAAATCAGACCGGTCTAACCTGGGCTATGGTTGGCATTTGAAAAGTGAACCAAAAAATTGGGAGTGTGTGCTTACTCCCTCCACCCATCCCCATTTGTGTGTGTGTGTGTGTGTGTGTGTGTGTACCTATCAGATGCTTTTTTAAAATTTTCCAGTGTTATGTTTAAAATAGACATGACCACATGGCCAAAAAAGAAAAATCTGTATGATTTTCAGTTTAAATTATCTTGGTAATTAAATAAGCTTCATCAAGAACTGCATAATTTTTTTTTAATCAAGCAGAACTAGATTTATTGAGCACACTGTTAACAAGAAGCAAGCATGGGCAAGCAAGTCACGTTAGGAGCTGACCATGGCTGCCTACATAATGTTTTAAACTTTAAAAACACCAAGAATTAATTTTAGGAGACCAATCCAATTTTCCACAAGTGTGAAGTTTTCAAAAGCTCCCAATCAAGCTTTTTAGTTGTTTATTGCAGGCAGAAAATCACCTACATGATTTTTTAACACATCCCCTCCATTATTTTGCCGAAAAATCTTCAAATAAACCACCAAAGGTTATAAATAGTGATAAAAGCTTCCTAGATGTCCTGTCATTTTAATAAACTCTCTTTTTTCTTAAATAAAAGAGTATACAATATAAAATATGAGCCCTCCAGACACTGGACCAATTTCCAAACATCTTAGAAAACATTGGCATGGTAGAATACCGAAAGAAAGGAGGGAAGAAGACGGAGAGAAGAAATAAAAGAGAAGACTATGGATTTTTGTTCAGCAACTAAAAATAATGAAAAATGATGAGGCACATGAAAATGATAGTAACTTTCCCTTAAAAAACTTTTTTGTTGGGCCCAGTCTGATAACCTAGTGGCTAAATCCTCGCCTTGCATGCCTGGATTCCCAAACTGGCACCAGTTCATATCCCAGTTGCTCCACTTCCCATCCAGCTCCCTGCTTGTGGCCTGGGAAAGCAGTCGAGGATGGCCCAAAACCTTGGGCCCTGCACCTGCATGGGAGAGGAGGAAGCTCCTTGTTCCTGGCTTCAGCTCAGCTCCCGGCTGTTGCAACCACATGGGGAATGAGCCAACGGATGAAAGATCTTTCTCTTCGTATCGCCTTCTCTCTGTATATCTCACTTTCCAATAAAGAAGAAATAAATATCTTTTTAAAAAATTTAGCAATATATTAGTTTTCAACTTGTTCCAAAGAATAATCAACCATCCCACTTGCAATGTCACATGCTAATAAATTGGGTTCAAAGTCAGAGAAAGAGAGTAAACTAAGCCAGACTACTAAGGAACATCCCATAAAAGTAAAACACGAAAATGCTGGTGCAAGATAAACAGAAAAATTATATTTAGAAGCACAAGCAGGCTTTCTCAAAAGATTTTGTGATGTCGTGATTTCTTTTTAAATTTATTTATTTAGTTTGAAAGGCAGAGGGACAAAGAGAGAGTATCTCCCATCTATTGTTTACTCCCCAAATCATCACAACGGCTGGGGTTAAGACAGGCCTAATTTGGGAGCCAGTAACTCCATCTTGGGTATCCCACTGGGTGGCAGGTGGGCCTTCTTCTTCTGCTCTCCCAGGTGCACTAGCAGGCAACTAGATTAGAAGCACAGCAGCTGGGATTCACTCATCACAGGCAGCTCCTTAATGAGCTGTGCAACAACAAAGGTTCCTGGTGTTGATAAAACACTAAAAATGTAAATATATGCAAAGTAATTAATTCCAATCTACACTGTTCCTTTCTCACTGTGTTTCATCTATAGGTGCTTTTCGTTTATTCTTAGGCTGTCATGGAGATGGGCAGTGTCAGACAGCCTTTATGCACGAGCTCTTGAGAGCGATATCAGCACAGTGACTAGGCAACACTTTTTGCATTACAATGAATGCATCTTTTAATTCCATGTCCATGAACTGAAGTACACTTTTTGAGTTTTGGAACTTTCTAAAAATATGAAGTGACTCATTACATCGGAAGTTAAGCAAAATTTAACTTGAGAAGCTTTTAACAGGTGATTCTTATTGGAAATCTGTCCTAATTTTGTTTCATAAACTGCTTGTGAATAAAATAGGAGCTATTATTGGTAGAATAGTACTTATTGGGTCTGGGAAAATCCAATGCTTAAGGCAGACGTTTGATGGAATGCTCTAAGACACTGCTTGGAATGCCTGCATTCAATTTGGAAATATCAGGGTTCAAGTGTCAGTGACCCTTCTGATGCCAGCTTCCCACTGATGTACACCATGACAGACAAAGGGATTCCAGGCTGCTGGTTCGTACCTAGCCCAATTCCAGCTGTGGCAAGCATCAGGAGAATGAGCCAATGGAATGGAAGATCTCTGTCTCTCAGAATTCCAAATGAATGATAATAAATTGCTTAAAAATCTAATGTTTATAGTGAGCATTATTCTATATGATCAAAATCACTATATAAAAACACTGTTGTGGGCAGTAACACTTTCAAAAATAAAGTTGATAATGATGGTAATTTGCATTTTGGTTTTTTCTGTCTACACATATTTTTCAGTATTCAATAAGCCAGTAGAATATTCTGAAAATAACTCACAGTTAATATCTCATGAAATTCTTCCCATTACTTTACCAACTTGATTTTTTTTTTGTTTTAATTCTGATTCTCCCTGATAATGTTGAGAAATGAAGTATCTACTTGTCTCACACCTGTACCAGAATTACATTCTTCTTAATTACAGACGTATTGTTCTAAACTGCATCTGTTCCTGAAGAGATAGAGTGTAGGTGGAAACGAGGGTATAGGGCAGCATTTAACAGTAAAAGGAACAAGCTTGGCAATTCAGTATTGCTTAAAGAAACTTAACAGGGCAGGAGTTGTGCTCTGGTGAGGAAAGCTACCCACCTGTAATGCCCATATCCCATATAGGAACCAATTCAAGCTCACTGCCAATCCAATGGCCCTCTATTGGCCTGAGAAAAGGAGCAAAAATGGCCCAAGTACTTGGACCCCTGCCACCCTTGTATGAGAAGGAGCTCCTGGCTGGCATAGTGCTGGCAATTGCAGCCATCCGCAGAGTAAACCAGAGAATGTCAGAGCCCACTCTCTCTGACTTTCAAAATAAATGAATAAATCTTTCTTGGAAAAAGTAAAACCACTTCTAAGTGTTACTCTTTGTATCACCTCATTTAATGTTCACTGCTATTCTGTGAAATAAGCATTGTTATTATGTTGGGCTAGAAATGTGACAAAAAGCTTGGAGAATTAAATACATGCACTTTCTAAGTACTAGCAAGAGAATTTGCACATGTGTCTTCTGACTGTGAAGTCTATCATTTGGCTTCAGTGAGTTCTTTTAATATTTTGCTTATACTTTGATATTTTAAAGAGGACATAAGAGACTAGGCAGTCTACATTTGGTGCTGCGCACCTTATCATTACATATTAATGATTAACTTTCTCTGGCTACTGACATGTACCCTAGTCTTGAGACTTCACCCCACTTTTTTTCACTGCTGCTAAAAGCTGATAATAGAGCTCAGGGGCTCCTGTTCATGCTGTGTGTGCGCGCGCACACACACACACACAGAGAATTAAACTTCAAACTCACACCCTTGTTAAACTCAAGCCCCGGGTTCACAGAATATTTGATTACTTCAAAATTGGAAACCTAAATTGATCTAACCTTGACTTCCACCAAAACAATGAGAAACAGAAAATATCACACACTGTGTTTCACTTGTCCCCCTATCCCTGTAGAGCAACGGGATGGCAGCAAACATGCCCAGGGATCGTGCCACAGCAGCCTCAATCAGATATGCTGGCCAAAACTACAGCCCAGCTCACTGAAACACTACCAGCACTCCTGGGTGCTGTTCAACACAATGCAACTCAGTTGCGAAGTCATTTTTAGAAAATGTCCTAGCTCATGTTATGATGCAGTTAAGCCCCTGTTCCCCTCAAAATAGCATTTAAAAAAAACTTTGCAAATAAAGATATGCATACAAGTGAAAGTTGGGGGTCTCTTTTCAAAGTTTCACCTCTCAATAGCGCCCAAGGAAAGGTTAGGCTTTAAAAGCAGTCTTTACACTTCAATTTGTGGTTGTGTTCCTTAAAAATTAAAAATGTTAATATTTCCAATAAACTAGCTAAATTAACTAAAAGAGAATATTAGTACCTTCCCATATATTTGGGATACTTATTAACTTTTTGGTAAGATGTATTTAGTCTGATATTGGTATTGGATTAGCAAGTCTCGTCAGTAGCTACTTCGCAAACAAAACAAAATACCTGCAAAAAGGAATATCCACCACCTTGAAACACTGGCGAACGAAATAAAATTTGTTTTTAAGAAAGCAAGTCACTCACATTTATTTTTATTTAGGTAGCTAAGCCTGTAGACAGATTAAAGAGCAACAAACGCTGGTCTAGATTAGTTAACACATTTGGCTTTTTTTATTTTTGTGAATATAGTCTACATCTGGATTAAAAAAAAGGTTTTAAATAAAATTAAAACAAGTAACAACAGAGGAACCCTTCATCACTCTATGCACAGGGCGTGTAGAATTTCAGTTGGTTCCATTTTGGATAAATTCACTTGTCATAATAATGTTATTATTTTCACTGGCAGAGTGGCAAGCTTCGTACAAACTGACACCCTTCCAGCTTACACACACTGGAGTGGACGTGGGGTGGGGTGAAGGGGCTAGGGTGAGGGTGCCACAGGACTACTGTACAGTGTAACAGAGGATCATTAATAAAGTAGTACCGGTTACAGACAGTGCTGTTTGTGCGCTTATCACAATGGAATCGCCTAAGTTTCAAAGCGAGGAGACTTGAAATATTTAAGACAGGGCCACGGTTACAAAAAAGAAATAGTGCAAACAGGAAAACTGATGCAATCCTAGCAAGGCCAGGGCCTCCACCGGCCCGACGACAGGGCGGCGGGAGGCTGCGCGCGCCCCGCCTTCCCCAGCACCCAGCTCTGGGCTGCGTTCCCAAGTGAGGCAACCCCAGCGCCGCGCCCTGGCATGGCACCCCTCCCAGGCCTTTTTCCTCCGGAAAGAACAGACAAGAAACCCCAGGAAAGGCACAGGCTGAATGCGGGGCGTCAGCCCAGTCCCATTCCCACCAGCACAGAATGCAGACACCCTTCCGCGGGTCCTTAAGTCCCCCGCGGCCCGCGGCCGCGCTCCTCTCCTCGCACTAAGAACCCCTCCTCCACACAGCCCCGCCGCGCCCTCTGCTCCTACGTAGCTCCCCCATCTCCCCAACCCCCAACTTTGCAGTCAGCCCTCGGCGCCCCACAGCGAGAAGAAAATAGCTTGGAGGAAAGAAAGAGGGTGAGAAATGGGGCTAGAGGAGAGGGTGCTGGGCAGCCGCGGGCGCCTCGCCTCAGTGGCCCCAGTTGCTGAAGCCAATCTCCTGCTTGTATCTGTTGGTGAGGATGTTGGCTTTGCGCGTGAGTTTGGACAGCACAGTGTGCAGCCCGCGCAGGTGGTAGTGGAACTGCTGCTCCAGGTCTTCTTCGCCGGCATCCGCTCTCTCCAGGGGGCTCAGGTCCACCAGGATTTCTTTGGACTTCCAAGCGCTGCCCTCCTCGCTGCCTGCAGCCGGCGGCGGCGGCTGGTGCAGGACTCCCCATTCGATGTCGTTTCGGATGGACTTAAGCAGCACGTAATGGCTGTACATGTCCCGGGAGGGCGCGAAAAAGCTGCCGTTGGCGCTGCCGGGGCTGGGGGCCGGGGGCGTGCCCTCCTCCAGGCAGCCGCCACTGCTGCCTACCTCCACGCTAACGTCGTCATCTAGCCCGGGCTCCGCCAGGGGCACGTCGCGCAGCAGGCTAGGCACCATCACCGTCTGGTCCATGTTGTTCACGGCGCCGATGAAGCGATTCATGGCGTTAAAAAGCGAGTGCTTCTGGTTGTAGGTGTCGCAGATTTGCATCATGGTGGCCGCGCCGGAGTCGAAGCACAGGGACACGGAGGCGACCCGGAATGGCCGGTCGAGTAAGGGGGGGAGGTGGGCACGCCTTCACGCACTCCGCGAGGCCTTCGCCGGGGGCCTGGCTACAGCCGGTGCGGCGGGATTCCTGGCTCCTCCTCCGCACTCTCTGGCTCTGCTCTGTTTGCAGCCGGGCGGTGTGAGATGCGCGGCTTCTTGGCTTTGGCGTCTGAAAGCTCGCGATGGCGATGGCGGTGGGTGGTCGGTGGGAAGAGCACTGGCCTGGCTGGGAGGAAAATAAATAAATAAAATAAAACAGATTATTCACATGGTTAGTGTATCTGACACCCCTGACTGCGTGCACCCCCTTCTCTGGCTAAGTGTTTGCCTGGGACGGCACCTGGGTGGCTCCCCGCGCTCAGGCGGTCCCACCTCCTCGCCTGCCCTTGGCCATAGAGAAAAAGCTGGGGTGCCTCGGTCCCCACTTCTCCCTCAGTAAAGCGTGCTGGACGAGACACGATGGGGCAGGGGTACCCACCTCTTCCTGCGTCTCTTGATTCTCTGCTCCTTGACAGCTCAGTGTTCCGGCTGCCGGCTGCCGCCCAAGGGCACTGCTACTGTCAGTAGCCAGACTGTGACTGCAGACGACAGTGGCTGCGTCGCCCCCCTACCCATCCCAGGTGCTCAATTTATAGTCCGGGAAAAAAGGTGTCGCCTGTGCTCAGGGCCACCCCTGGTGTCTCCTCCTCCCGCCTCCCCCAAGCCAGCGCCGAGATAAAAGGCCGGAGCCCGGTGGTGACCGCAAGTAACACCCGCCCGGCCCTTTCTACCGTGAGGGCGGGGCGTGCCGGGACAGCTCCGCCTCTCGCCTGATACCCGGGCTGAGGGAGGGCGCCGGGGCAGGGCAGGGCAGGGCAGAGGAGGGATGAAGCAGCCGCTCCCCTCCAGCGCCAAGCCCAGGGCCTGCCGGCTGGGGGAGGGGAGGGCAGGGCACTGCGCGGGTGAAGAAGGCGCCAGCGTCCAGACAGACCCAAGGGCGGACCAGCGTGCGGGGGTTGGGAGGCTTTTCTTCACGTTCCCGGGAAGGGATAACCAGAATGCACGTGTCCAGGTTGCAAAGTGAGCCCCTCCACCCCGACTCTTGAGTGGACTGGGCTGGAAAACTGCAACCCCGGCTGCGATCAGCCCTCGGGGACCAGAGACCGGCAGCAGCCCAGCCGCGACTCCATCCTGGGACTCTTACGTAAGCTGGGTGGTAAGAAGGATGGCCGGACATGCTGGGTGCACGTGGACACGCAATGCTCCCGCTGTGGCCCTGCTCTTGGCTGGCTGCGGGGAGGGGGGACAGCCTCAGAGGCACTTGCTTCCCCGACGGCGGTGGAGTCTTTCCTATAACAACTGCTGCTAGAGATGAGGAGCTGCAGATTCCCCACCCTCACGCTCCCTAGAAAAAGCACGTTAGAAACTGACAACGGGGAGAAAGTTATGATGGAGAGCTCAGCTGGGTTGTGGGGACTTGGGCCTGCCAAAAGGCAGAGAGGGTGACAAGTGGTGAGGCCTAGTAGTGTTAGATATCTTTCACCATTTAATGTTAACCTGGGGATATGTCCAATAATATTTTTAGCGCAGGAAGGGGGGTTGTGGATGAAACATTTCTTTCAAAAGACAGCTCTAAAGGCAACAGGACCCTTTCCTAGGGCCTAAGCTAGGTACTTTGAAGAACCTTGTGCTTGAACTTTCATTCTAGGACCTCCAAATCACAGTCCACTTTGTTTTCTCATCTAACTTCATTTGCCACGTCTGCCTTCCCCCAGTCTTCTCCGACTACCGAGAATTATGACTCAAACTTTTAATTTTGCAGCCTGATTCTCTAAAACCTTTCAGGAGTGTGCTCAGTAGAACAATACTTTCCTACAGGTCAGGAAATGCTCCAATCAGGGAGAAGTATGGAATACAGAAGTTTTTTTTTTTTTTCCCTCTCTGTCTCTCACCTTAATCTATACATAATTATTTTTCCAGCAAGTCATCTTTCGGATGGTCTTTTGAATAAAAAAATTGACTTGGTACAAGGATAGACGACAGAACAAAAGCCCAATTACCCCGGAGATGGATCCCAACCTAGGGCTACCTCTATGTCCTTGACTAAGTAGCTATACATCATAGCCCATGTTTTGTTATCTACAAGACTGGGGTGCTAACCTTTCAAATCTAGTTAGCAATGCGAGAGAGGGCCTACGGAAAGGAAAAGATAGAGGGGAAAATGGTATTATAGAAATTCTACCTATCAAAATAATCTCACACCGATTTAGAAATCTTTCCTGCCTCAGTTTCCTTATCAACATCATGGAGTTTCTCCCAGAGGGGGACTATGCCACGGCTTTTCATTAAGATTAAATAAGATCATGGTTGTAAAAATAATTTTGTGCTTTAAAAATACTTTACAGGTTCATTGTACTTAATATTCATGCAGAATCTCATCACAGTTTTAGAAGTGTTCGTGTGAAGGTCAAATCTAGCCTCAATGTGTTGGCTTGTGCCTAATGCCATTGAAATGAGCATTACAATAGAAACACTTGGGAAAATCCCATACCCAGTTTCCAATAGCTGGACTTCTGGAAAATCAAACCATATTTGGTCCACCATCTCAGGCGCTCTTCATATTTTAAGGACATGTACACCAGCATGGACACTCGTTTAGACTAAAGTGCCAGAATCCCAATGCCTTTTTCTTCTTTCAGTTTCAACGTGTGAGAGTAACTCAGGGAAAACGGAAATCCAAGGGAATTTCACTCAGCAGAGAAGGCCGGTTTTGGAAAAAGCCCCTTCTCTCCTTTCTTTTGCCTTTCACTGCTTCCCTGATCTGTTTCCTGCCTTCTCTCTGGTCTCCGTCCCCTAGTTCCTGATTCAAGCCACTGTGTTGCACATTTGTTACATACTCATGCACCTGCCTGCAACACTTCCCGGACCGGGCCTCCCAACTCCCCCAGCCCACGCAGCAGCTCACACCCACCGGGGTAACTCCAGAATGAAAAGCTCCACGGGCAAGAGCTCCGGGTCCTTGGAATCACCCCACCACCACCCCTCTGACTTTAGCCAATCATAAACCGTAAAAGAATGTTAGGCAAATAAGCCTTTGAGCTCCAGCCACTCAGAAACCAAGGACCCATCCTCCCAGTGTCCTCTCTCACCCCAGGCTGGCAGAGCTGGCGGCAGCGTCCCTGGCAACCGGGCTGCAGCCAGTTTTCTTCCAAACGTGACTGTAAAATAAAATAAAAAGAGTTCCTTGGGGTCACATGGGCGCGGGCTGTCCCAGGCCCGGTAGGAGAGAGACAGGCTGCCTCTCTGGTTGCTCCAAGCACCTTCGCTATCGTGATCCGGAACAGGCTGGAACTACTGAGCAAACAGCCTGGGACTCTTTTTGCTTCCTGAAAACAGAGGAAGTAAGCCACTGAACAAATAACTTTTGTGTACTTGTAGCAGGCACACAGGCTCAAGGCAAGGGACCTTTGGTCTCTACTTTCTTCCCAAATACATCAAATTCCCAGTAAAGGTTTTGTCTAAGCTCCTTCACACACCTGATTTTTTTTGGTCCACAGCAACAGCTCTGGAGATACTTAACTCTGTTTCTTCATTCTGCCTTTACTTTCTTACTTTGACAACCAGGAAATCAAGCACAGCTGACTCTCCCCCCCACAACCCCTCAAATGTCCGTGCACTGCTGCATTTATTGTGTCCCTTGGATTATTTGAGAAATGATGTATTTTAAACGTGACTCCAGATCCCTAAATAAAGTAATGAACAAGAGTCAACTGATGGGAAAAGGTATGTTGGAGAAATAAGAAGTCTAACCTAGGCTTAGAGAGAAGGTAGTATTTCAAGGTTAGAAAATAGTTTAACCCAAGAGAGGGAAACTCTTGACTTCTTGAACCAACACTTAGAAGGAACTACTTCATGGAAATTGTCGTGCAAGTTTCACAGTTGTGCCATGATATTGCAGGCCACATGGTCCAATCATCTGCTTGGGCTGAGATCGCTCACAACCTCCCCACCAAGGGGTTTCCCTGGCCCATATCCTTGCATTTTTCATTTTCTAGTATTTGTTCTGCCACTTTGGAGCTCTCTGGAAGGCCACGGAGCACCCCATCAGGTGTTAGGATGTAGATGTGGTCTTTGAATCCCTCAGTCATCACATCCATGCTCCCCTGTTCATGTAGCAGTTCTTCCTGGTCAGTTCTGGGTCATTCATCCTTCCTACTCATCCTTGGAAGCAGCTTCTGTTTGCTTGCAATATGGCACGTGGAATGTATTCAAATACTTGTATTTTCTGAGACAAAATGGAGTGGCACAGTCACTAATGTTATTGTGAACAAGAGCTTTTCTAGATTATGTTTGTTGAATACAAGGATTTGGAATTTAGACATGATCATTTGTTTTAATTTTACAGTAACACAGAGAAAAGTGACAAAGAATTTAAGGACCAAAAAGCAGAACTACACGTGGCCCATATTTCTGTGGCCGGATCCAATGTTAAACAAATAACCGGCATCTCCTGATGCTGCCCAACATTGAATGGCCTTGTTTTGCCAGCTTCACTCACATGCTGTTATCACACAACAAAATGGTGTGCATCTTTTGCTTTAAAAAAATCATTTTATTTGTTTAAAAGGCAGAGGGAAGGGGAGAATATGAGAGTGAGAGAAAGAGCTAGCAAATGAGGAAGAGAGAGTTTCCATCTGCAGATTTACTTTCCAATGGCTACAACAAGCAGCAATGAAGCCAGAGACTCCATCCTCCATCTTTCCACCTGGGCGGCAGTGTCCCTTGTACTCAGGTCATCGTTCACTGCCTTCCCAGACATATAAACAAGGAACCAGGTAAGAAGCAGAGCAGCTGGGATCCAAATAGGCATGCCTATATGGGAGGCCGGTGTTGCAAGCAGCAGTCTAACCTACTACACCACAATGCTGTCCCCCATGCATATGTTTCTTAAGCACTGGGACTATTTTTGAACCAAAGTACAGAACGTTATATTATTCTACTTAAACTTTTTCTCATTCAATTTGGCCTAATATTTTAGCCTTGTTTAAATATATGTATATATATATTTGGAGTTCTAATTCTGTTCTCTGATATATTTGGATACCACACATACATTTGATAACATGCATAAATTTGAATATATATTGTATATTTTCATCTGAGTTATGGATGATGGGTACCAGGCAGAGCCGGACAAAGAGCAAAATACTGCGGAATATCTAGTGAACCCCTTCAGTTTTTTTATCAATCCAATAATTAGCACCTTTTGGAGTATGCTGCTTCTGCCAGCTATGAATCACTTTAATTGTATAGTCATCCAGACTGCACCTTTTTTCTTGACCACAGAATATTATGAGAGACCTTGCTAAACGTCTTGCTAAAGGTCCAAGTTAATAGGTTGCTTTTCTCCCCCCTGTTGGGTCAGGGAGGGCATTTTTGTCATGTGCTGCAGACAAATCATTGTCATATGATGGAGAAATGCAGAACTAGCCTCACAATATTCCAAGTTAAAATTAGAATGATAGGGACCCACGTGGCAAGCAAATCCTCTGCCCTATGGTATCTGCATCCCATGTGGGGGCAGGTTCCTGTCCCGGCTGCTCCACTTCCCATCGAGATCCCTACTTAGGACCTGGTAAAGCAGTGAAGTCCTCGTCCACATTCCCAGGCCACAAGCAGAGAGCTGGATGGGAAGCGGGGCTGCTGGGACAGGAACCTGCACCCATATGGGATCCCGGTGCATTCAAGGTGAGGACTTTAGCCGCTAGGCTACTGTGCTGGGTCCTGAAAGTAAGGTTTTAACACTAAAATTTTCAAGAAATGTTGCATTCAAGTTTGAGAATACTGGCCTATTGATTTTTAGTCAAGTGATGTGATAGCCTTGGTTCACACATTCTTTCTTACAGCCTCCTTGTCTTCTGTTCTGCAATGTTTTTGTAATGCTGGGCTGATTCCTCCCTCCCAGAAAACACCTTTTCGCCGCTCTTGGTGTTGGTGAGATCCTTCCCTGTTTGGGTACTTGAAGACTCTTTTCTTCTTCCTTGAAGTTGAAAAATAAAACTAAGTTGCTTTTCACTTGTTTGAAATAATTTTACGTGGTATACAGTGTGATTATGAAATCTACAGGTAACCGCATTTTGTCAGGGAAACTTGTCTATAATCCAGCTATTTGAAACATTTCGCTTGTTGAGGTTTTTCTCTCAAGCACATGGATTATATTGTGTCATAAATAGCAAATGCTTCTCTTGTGTTGTCTTTTATTTCTATATCCAAGATTGTGAATTTTTTGGTCCAGGTTTTGTTTCCCTTACTCTATAGCATGTCTGGTTTATTATTTTTCCAATAGTTGCCAAAGTCTAGAGCTGGAAAGACATGTGGGCTCTATTTGCTTCCAGACATACTTATTGTGTATTATCTTTTTTCTTATCTCTATTTTTCCAAACTATTCTTCTCTTCTTATACATGATTATGATATTAGCCAACATGCTCTGTCCAAACTGTATAATGATATAGGCAAATTCTCAGGTCACCTTGTACATGTTTAGCTCTCTGTATTGTTAGGGTTAAAAGCACTGTGGAAAACTTAGACATGGAATTATAACAACTTTTCTATGAAATTGTATTGTCTTCATGACATCAAAGCTTTAACAAAATGTGTATTGTGTTGTACTGTACTCCTCCCAACTCTAGACTAAAGTGTCTTGACGGTTATTTTGTGGCAAAATGTTAGCTTCAATGTATTCATACATATCAGAATCTGAAAGTAATAGTTTCAAAGCCAGCAGACTGACTGCTTCATGCCCCCATGATTTAGTATCTTCCTACGTTCTCTCAACTAAATCTTCACAATGGTACTTCCTACAAAGATAATGACAGGGCCCAGTGCGATAGTCTAGCAGCTTAAGTCCTCGCCTTGAACACGCCAGGATCCCATATGGGTGCCGGTTCCAATTCCAGAGGCCCTGCTTCCCAGGCAGCTCTCTGCTTGTGGCCTGGGAAAGCAGCTGAGGACAGCCAAAAGCCCTGGGACCCTGCACCCATGTGGGAGACCTGGAAGAAGCTCCTGGCTCCTGGTTTCAGATTGGCTCAGTTCAGCCATTGCAGTCACTTGGGGAGTGAATCATTGGATGGCAGATCTTCCTCTCTGTCCCTCCTCCTCTCCGTATATCTGATTTTGCAACAAAAATAAATAAACTTTAAAAAAAAAATCTTGCTTTCAATAACAACAGCACCAACAGAAGAATCATAACTAAAGAACTCAGGAGTGGAGAAACTCTGCTAAAGAGATTCCTGGTGAATTTGATAGCATAGAGGCACAGAAATAAGGGTCTGGCGCTGTAGTCATGTGGCTGAAGTCCTCACCTTGCATGTGCTGGGATCCCATGCGGGTGTCAGTTTGTGTCCTTGTGGCCCTGCTTCCCATTCAGTTCCCTTCTTGTGGCCTGGGAAAACAGTCAATGTGGCCCAAAGCCTTGGGACCCTGCACCCACGTGAGAGACCTGGAGAAAGCTCCTGGCTCCTGGCTTCAGATCAGATCAGCTCACTCGGCTATTGTGGCCACTTGGGGAGTGGACCAGCAGATGGAAATTTTTTTTCTTTGTCTCTTCTCCTTCTCTCTGTAAATCTGACTTTGCAATAAAAATAAATCTTAAAAGAAAATACGTAAGTAAGATAAAACAGTATAGCCAATTTGCAGAACAGAATGTATTTTAAACCTTGGCAATGAAAAACATAATGCAAAGAGCAAAATTGGAAGACAGGAGAATACACAATAATGTAGCTAATCATCTCTCATTGCAGTTGGATGATCAGTGATATCTAAAACCAAATTGTGGGGTAGGCTTTTGGTGCAGCAGATAAAGGGTATCTGAGATGCTTGTATCCCATCTCAGGATGCCTGAGTTGGAATCCCAAGTGTTCTACCCCGACGCAGTTTCCTACTAACACACACCCTAGAAGGCAGTGAATGATGGTTCAAGTACTTGATTCCCTGCCACCTATGTAGGTCATCCAGATGAGTTCTGGGTCCTTGGGTTTAGCCTGGCCCAGCCTTAGCTACCCGAACCATTGAAGCAGTGAAATAGCAAAGGGAAGCTCCCTTTCTGTCTGTACCTGTATCTCTTTCTCTGTCACCCTTTCAAATGAAAGTGATATGAATAAATGAAATTTTGTTTAAAATTTTTCTCCAAAGAAAACCAGGGCCAAGTGTGGTGGCCTAATGGCTTAAGTCCTCACCTTGCATGTGCCAGGATCCCATACGGGAGCTGGTTCGTATCCCAGCTGTTCCACTTCCCATCCAGCTCCCTGCTTGTGGCCTGGAAAAGCAGTCGAGGATGACCCAAAGCCTTGGGATCCTGTACCAGCTTGTGGGAGACCTGGAGGAAGTTTCTGGCTCCTGGGGAGTGAATCATCGGATGGAAAATCTTCTTCTCTGTCTCTCCTCCTCTCTGTATATCTGACTTTCAAATAAAAAAAAAAAAAGAAACTATGCCATTTTAAAAAATAAAGATACGAACATCTTATTACTTTTCAAAATACCTTTTCTGACGTTTTAAGAACAACTATACGTGAAGCAAAGAATGTCTTTTCTAAAGTTCAGAGTTGCTTTCGGTGTCACTTCAGTTACTACTCAATAGTGAAGGAAAATTAATTTTATTTAATGTAGTTTGTATAATGTATTTCTTCAACTATTAAATACTAGGCAATAATTTCATAGGTGTGTTTAATTTGCAAAAAAAATTTATTGACAAGTTGTTTCTACATTTTCTGCATTCGTTGTATTTAAGTAATTGTATTTTCAGATACCATTCATACAACATTTTCTAGGTGTCAGGGTGGCAAGGGAAATGAAAGAGTCCACAGCCTTATGTGATGATCTTGTTTGTAATTAAAGCCGCTCAAGTGTTTTGGGGTGAGGGGTGAAAGCACCTCTGAATCCAACTGAAATGGCAGTGGAAAAACAGGAAGATGTTCAAACTTCAGAACCTTGAGTCAGAACCTGCTGTCCTTGCAGGTTCTCATTGTCCTTCTTAAAGCAGAGTTTAAGAAGTCGAATATTGAGGCTTCCACATCTCAGTCTTAAAGAGATGAGATTCTTGGAGATGATTCTAGGAAAGCAGTATTTTTTTCTGGAAGCTCGAATTTTCTTTTTTTTTTAAAGAGAGAGAGAAAGGGAATCTTCTATCCAATGGTTCACTCCCAAAATTTCTATAGCAGCCAGGGTTGGACCAACCCAAAGCCATGGGAACTCAATGTAGTTTTATCACCCAGGTGGCAGGGACCCTGGAACTTGAACCATCACCTGCTCCCTGCCAGGAAGCCAGAAGGCAGAAGCAGTACGGGGACTCTAATATGGATGCTTAGCAAGCAACATCTTTTTTTTTTTTTTTATTACAAAGTCAGATATACTGAGAGGAGGAGAGATAGAGAGGAAGTGGAGCCGCCGGGATTAGAACCAGCGGCCATATGGGATCAAGGCGAGGACCTTAGCCACCAGGCCACGCTGCCGAGCCGAGCAAGCAACATCTTAACTGCTGCTCCAAACACTCACCTTCTTCATACATTACTTTTGAAAATACATCTTAATTGACTGGGACGATATTCTACCAGCTCTACCTTCAGACCAGAAATGGTCTCACCAAGAAACTGCTCAACTTATCTGGACAATAAGATGCTGGACTCTATACTTGGCATAAGTTTGCAAGGAAAGAATCTTGATTGAATTTGAACTGTAATATTGCAACAAGGTGGAGGAATCCACCATGGGGGAAGGGTATGGGGGGAGATGGGGGAAACCCAGAGCCTATGTAACTGTCACATAATGAAATGTAATTAATAAAAAAAAATTCCAAAATAAAAGTAAATTCTATTTTTGAAAAAAAAAATACATTTGCACAGTGCATTTTTTTGGGTGGATATTCACCTCTGTTATTCTGATCTATTGCTGGTGATCGAAAATATATTGGGAGCCAGATATCTACTATCCTCTCTGTGAAGTCAGTACTTAATAACCTTAAAGATAAAGAAAGATCATGTTAAAAGAATTCTAAGAGTTTTTATCCTCATCTATACACTCAATCTTGCCAAGATATCTCTATTATATATTTTTTTAGCCATGGTACTGTGCAATGATTATTCTTACCACTTTGGTCTGCAAAGATCAGACATTAGATCAGCATTGGACTTGAATTTAGAAATACAAATGGGTACATGATTAATTTCCTTGTTTCTTTTTTAAAAATAGATTTAGTTGTTTTTACTGGAAAGGCATGTTTACAGAGAGGAGACAGGGAGAAAGATCTTTCATATTCTGGTTCACTCTCCAAGTAGCCACAATGGCCAGAGCTGTGCTAATGCAAAGCCAGGAGCCTGGAGCTTCCTCCAGGTCCCCCACACAGATGTAGTGTCCCAAGGCATTGGCCCATCTTCTACTGCTTTCCCAGGCCACTGGCAGAGAGCTGGATGGAAAGTGGAGCAGCCAGGATGCGAACTAGTGCCCCTATGGGATCCTAGCACATAAGGTGAGGATTTAGCCACTAGGCCATTGTGCTAGGCTCATGACTTCACAATCCATAGATATTTGGAAATAAATTTATGAACGCACCATTAATAATCACCTTGAACTTTAATTATTATTTAGTTCTGGAAAAATACTAAACAAGGAAACCGGTTTCCGTATTTAAGACACAGAGTGCCTTGCATAATTTAATTTCATACCAAGTAGATGATTACCTTGGCCGGAAGTATAAGGTGTTTTGCAAGCTAGTGTCACATCAGTAATATTTGTTGTAGATGTTTATTTGGAGCTACAAGTTGTCTATGGAAATGACGTACTTGGCTTCTACGGGAGGAACTCAAATAAATCTCTAGTCCTGATATAAACCATCAGCAAATGAGGGTGAGATGGCTGAATTGATTCACACAGTATTTAGACCTTGGATTTGGGGAAGAACAACCTTGATTTACCTAACAAAATGTCTGGTAAGTAAAAGAAAAAAGAACAGCAGGGACAGCAGCACACATATGAAAACGTATCTCTCATTTAGTCTTTTCCATCAGAAATAAATGATCTAATCACTGAGTTTCAGAGGCAGAAGCCTGAGTACTTCAAACTGAAAATTTTTGAGCATCTTAGAACATTAAATTAAGAAACTCGAAGTGCAGACTAAGTGTTCATTCTATCCTTTTTCATTTCATTTAGTTTCAGACAGTATATCCATTCAGCTTTTTTGTGTCCAGGTTTAAGCAGATCCGATGTAGCTAAGAACGTCCAGTTTAGCAGCTTTTCTAATGAAAGCTGTTCCGGACATATTGTAAGGCTCACACTTTTATATATGCAGCTGATTGATTCAAGTGTTTCACATTCCTCTACCCATTTCTGTAATTCCTCCATGAATTGAAAAGAAAAATCTCCCCTCCTTTGCCTACCTCTCCCCTCTCTTCTTGAGAAAGGCCAGAAACTGAAATGAGATGAATGCCTAGTGAGAATATAATGCACTTTAAAGGCCCTGATTATTTTGGAATGCTCTGTGATCCACTCAAAAAAGTAAGGCATACAGGGAGGTCAAGTTCACCTATAAGAGAGCATATGGATTAATCTAATCAATTAAAACATAAAATGACAAACCTACTACACATTATAATGCAAGTAACCAATTCTAAAATTTTGGCCACATGCTTAGAAAGACCATGGAAACATTGGACTACATTTGCAATGTAATATGAAAAAGTAGAAATACATTTTTTGTAACAAGCATTCTATTTTTATTTGTGAAGGTGGGGTGTAAGTGTATGTAAGTATATGGAAAAGAACAAAAGATTTAGGGGCTCCCAGCTCCCAAGCTCCATGCACACTTTCTGGAAATGATCTCTGTTACGTCACAGTTTGTAAGCTCAGGGAAGAGAGGTGGTCTCAATGAACATCTGTTCCATCACCTGGCAGAGTCTATGGGCTCAGTAAAGACAAAGTGTGTACCTTGTACAGTATCAAGCGACGGCATAAATGTGCTATTGGGCTATGAGATAGTCTCACTGTATATTATATTAGTGTGTATCACAATGATGTGTATAAGAATTGAAATGACTATCTATATGGTTTTTGTGCCCATCTATTGTAGTTTGACACATTGCTTCTGACCTTGAATCTTTTCCAATTACAAATTTTATGGATACTTGGTGTATAGATTATTGACTCTTGCTTCCTGCCTGCATGCCTTCTTTTTAAAAAAACGTTTAATATTTGTTTGAGAGGCGAATCAAGATGGCGGAATAGGGTAAGGACACATTTAAACAGACAGAAAAACATTTAATCAGGATGAAGCAGAGAGGACATATTCCAGGAAATAGGAGAAGACAGAACGACAGCAGAGGCTTACCTGGAGACACAGGAAAGCAGACATGGGAAAGGAGTGGATACAATGGTGTGGTGTTGCAGTGACTGATACTCCAGCAGCATTCAGCTAATGGCGATCTGAACTCCACCAGCAGCTGGAACTCCACCAGCAACCAGGTGGGAAGGGACTTTCACTGGGAGCTTGTGAGGTGAACCCAGACAAAGAACTGTCTGTCCTGCTGGTCCGTTTGATTTGACTAGGAGCAGAGACAGAGCAGCAGATCCCAGACGGGCAGGGTGAGAACAGCGTGGATTTCACAGCCCAGTCAGTCCCCTAGAGCCGAATTGGGTGCCATTTTGCATAAGGAGGCAAAAGCAAGGGAAAAGAATGAGCATACGCTGAGCTGGGAGTGAACTCATCTCTGACTCAGCGAACTGTAGCAACAAGGCATTCTACAGGTTCCACCCAAGACAGGTCTGGGTAGCCCTCAGACCTGATGACCAGCAGATCAAGAACTCTAGCAGTGGTATATCAGGTGCCATTTTGTATACTGTGGTAAAAGTTTTAGGACTGCAGGGGACAGCAGTGAATTGCGCATGTGCTGAGTTCACGAGAACTCACAGAGTTCAGTGGATTGCACTGGTCCCACAGGAAAATAATACCGACTGTGGCATTGTACCGGTGAAAATAGGTCCGTGTGGCACCCAGACCTAACGCCCAACAAGTTCTGGAAGGATCAGCACCAACAACAACCCAGCTATAGAAGACACCTGGTATCTCCCTAATTCTAGCACTTGTCCCAATCAGAATTGGGAGAAAGGTTGCAGAGACAACGGTGCAGCCTCAGCATGATATCACAGGAGGTGTAGACTGGTGAGCCAGGAGCTGGGGCTGTGGAGACCACGGTGGAAATCTGACATAAGAACCCAGATCTGGAACTTGCTGGAGGTTGTGGCACAAGTGGCTGCAAGAAAAGTTGTGTACCAACCGCAATAAGTAAAATCAAACTGTAGATCTGTGGGTGACACAGCTTAGAAACTTACCCCAAGGAGAAGAATCTGATAACCAGAAGTACAATGACCAAGAGCAAAAGAAGACACAAAGGCAAAATGAATCTTTCTGAAGACTCCCCTGCAAAGGAGCAAAACCCTATGCCAATCTCAGAGTTAACTGAGGAAGACATTGAGAAAATGGGGGACATAGAATTCATAAAACTCACTACAAAGCTTCTGATCAACAATGAGAAGCACATACAAGAGTTCAAAGAATTTAAGGAATGTGTTACACAAGAAATAACAGCAATAAAGCAAATCAAGGCTGATATATCAGAAATTAAGAACACAGTAGAGCAAATTAAAAGTACAGTGGAGAGTCTCCAAAATAGAATGAAGCAAGCAGAAGAAACAATCTCAGAATTGGAACATAATTCCGGATATCAGGGAGAAGCAAACAAAAAGCTGGAAGCAGAGCTGGATCAGGCCAAAAAAAGAGTATTCAAGAATTGAAAGACACTATTAAGAGGCCTAATATAACAGTTATGGGAGTTCCAGAAGGTGCAGAAAGAGAAGCTGGCTTTACAGATGTAATAATAAGGAAAATTTCCCTAATCTAGAGAAAGAATTGGGAAGCAGGATCCAGGAAGGGCACAGAACTCCCAACAGGCTTGATCAAAAGTGATCTGCACCATGACATATGATCATCAAGCTCTCTTCAATTGAACATAAGGAAAAGATCCTTAAATGTGCAAGTGAAAAAAATCAATTGACATATAAAGGAATGCCAATTAAACTCACAGATCTCTCACAGGAAACTCTACAGGCAAGAAGAGAATGGAGTGACATATTCCAGATTCTAAAAGAAAAATATTGTCAGCCTAGGATAACATATCCAGCAAAGCTTTCTTTGGTCTTTGAAAATGAAATACAATTCTTCCACAGTAAGAAAAGTTAAAAGAATTTGCCTCTTCCAAACCTGCCCTACAAATGATACTTCAAGATGTTCTCTTGGCAGTGAAGAGGAATAGCACCTACCAAAACCAAAGGCAGATGGGAAGAACATCCCAGTAAAATGACAACAGAAGACTAAACCAATGAACAACCTATTCCTAAAATGACAGGACCAAATTACCACCCATACATATTAACCCTGAATGTAAATGGCTTAAACTCATCAATCAATCATGAGATTAATAGGCTGGATTAAAAAGCAAAACCCATCTATTTGTTATCTAGAAGAGACACACTTCACCCACAAAAATCAGTGGAAATTATACCTCATGGATTTTGATGTTTCTGATTTTGTTAGTTTCATCTCTTCAAAACACTTTCTTCTGATTAAATTATTCAATGACTCATAAATCATACAATAGCATCATTTTCTTCAAGAAGGTTCTTGATTTTCATTTCTTCAGCAACACATTGGTCATTCAGTAGCATGTTATTTAACTTCTTGGTGTTGTTAATTTCTTTGTTTTCTCCCTGATGTTGATTTTGTTTTGTGTCTTTTCATTTAAGGGGATGTATAGTAGCTGTGTAATGGAGACTGTCATATCTAGTAACATGTCATTTAACTTCATGGCATTGTAAATTTCTATTTTTCTTCTTATTGCTGATTTTGTATTGTGACTTTTCATTTAAGGGGATGTACAGTAACTGTGAAATGGAGACTAACATATCCAGATGTGAGGATACAACGTTGTATGCATCTGTACTTCCTGACAAGAATGGACTTACAATGAAACTATTCACTCTATCTTGACAATAGGATTCTGGACTCTCTGCCATTGTCCATGCCCGCAATGATGGACATATGACTGTGTATGAAGAACTGTATTTTAGTAATGAGATAGAGGAACTAGTTGAGGTGGGGGGATTAAGGAGGAGTTAGGGGAAATTGCAGGGCCTATGGAACTGTATCATAAAATGATAATAATAATAATAAATATTTATTTGAAAGTCAGAGTTAGAGAGAGAGAAGACAGGAGAGCCAAAGAGATATTCCATCTGCTGGTTCACTCTCTACATGGCTACAACTGTCCAGGGCTGGACCAGGCTGAAACCAAGAGCTTCATCAGGGCTTCCCACATGACTGCAGGGGCTGAAGCACTTGGGCCATTAGCAGGGAGCTGGATTAAAAGTAGAGCAGCCAGGATGTGAACTGGCTCCCGTATGTGGCATGCCAGCATTACAGGCAGCAACTTAACCTACTAAGCCACAATGCTAGCCCCATGCCTCTCTTCTTTCTTTCCTTCTTTCCTTTCTTCCTTTATTGTCAAGCCTCTCATTATGCTTTTTATGTCAATGCACATTCTTAAAACAATCCAAATCCCTAATCATACATGAAGTGAATATTTATAACATTGTGATTGACATTTTTCAAACCTCATTGGATGAGAGAAGTGGCATTTGAAGAGATATAGAGAAAGTTCGTAAGAAGAAGAAGGGAACATTAGTCATACCAATATCTCCTGAAAAAGCAGATCAGGTACAAGGCACAGGAAATGCAAAGGCTCTGATGCAGAAATATACTTGGAATGGAAGAGACCAGTGTAGCCAGAGCATGTAGAGAGGAAGAGTGAAGAAATGACGTCAGAGAGGCAATAGAGTTAGATCACACAAGAACTTATAAGCTGTTCTAAAAACTAGCTCCTACTAGGGGAGGAGGTGCTATTAGAGTTTGGGACAAAGACAGGACATGATTTGACTGACATTTTAAATGGAGCCCAGTGTTTTATGCTGAGTCAAGAATGTAGTCTAAAGGAATAAAGGTAGAAGCTAAATGAGCTTGTTAGGATGCTGTTATCATAACCTGGGAGAGAGATGAAAATGACTGAGACAAGGGTGGCTGTGGGGAGAAGTACTGTGTTCTGTATGCATTTTGAAAGTTGAATAAGTAGAATTTGATGAAATTTCATGTCTGACAAAAAGACAAGAATCAAGGGAGTCAGGTTTTGACCTCTGCCACCAAAAAGGTAAGTAGAATTAGCAGTGAATGGACAAATAGCAACATAGCATGTTTGAGTGAGAAGATAAAGAATTTTCTTTTTAAAACATTATTTTTGAATTAACTTTTTAGATCTTTAGTAGATGGAGAAAATGTACATAGCTAAATAATTTCGTGTGATACTTTGGCAAATGATTACATTGTGGAACTTTTAAATCAGGCTAAACATATTCAAGCATTGATTTTGAGATACCGCCAACCATGAGATATCAAATGGAACAATACATAGGTAGTCAGATTTAGGAATCAGAACCCTAATATTTCTATGCACTCTTTCAAATTCTAATTCTGTTAAGAATGCTATCAACCAAAAAGATTTTTATTAGGACAGACCACCACTGGCAATAAATGCGACTTATTCCCTTCCCTGCTTTGTCATCTCTCTCCCTCTTCATAGTTGACCTTGACAGTCGACCTTCACCCAGAATCATCTACAATTTCTGTCCCTTTCCCGTTCCTTAACCTAATCCACTTCCAGTGCTGTGCTCCGCAGAGAGCCTATTGTTGATAGTACTAGCCACTGTCCAGCTAGGAAGCTACTTTTCAATTCTCATGATACTTGATATGGGCAGCACTGTTTACCATGGCTGCTCTTCCTTTGGCTTCCACATCCAGTTCCTAGTTTTTGCCCTTTTCTCCTTTTTCAGTTACCACTGCTAATTTAACTTCTTCTAGCCAATCTATAAATAGTTGATACCCTAAATAAGAACTCTAAGAACTATCTCTAAGATCCAGTTCTTGTAGCACTTTTTACTTTTCGTTCAACAATATCCTCCATCCATAGTGCCATCCAGGTGTGGTGGGTAGACAGGTGTGGTGGGTGGATATCTATCTCTAGCCACAACCTTCTGTTTTTAAACCTCTATTCCATTTATGACATTACCCATCCCACTTGTCCACATGGATGTCTCCCAGGCATCTCAATTTCAATGTTTCCAAAATGATCCTTCCACTCTGATAAATCTGCTCCCATTTCAACATCACCTTTCTCTTGAAAAAAACACCACTCTCCAGTTACTCATGCCAGAAACTTCAAAATCATCCTTGACACTTCCCTTTTCTTAGTTCTTCATGTCTGGTTAGTCATAAAATTCCAAACTTATAGCCACATCCAACCCTCTTGCCTTGGTTTAGTACCCCCTTCTGTTTTGCACATGGCTGGCTCATTTTTGCCTTTCAGATCTCAACCTGGAAGTATCATCCCAAATTTCTCCTTCAAAGATGAATCTGCATTAGTGTTCTTCCATATTCCATTATTCTGCTGATCTCCTTCACATTATTTATCACATTCAACCAGTATTAATTTGTGTGTTTTTTCACCCACTTTTTTCCAACTACAATATAGTTGCTATAAACCCAGCAGCTAATACAGGGCCTGAAACACTAGGCACTTAATAAATATTTGCCAGATGAATGGATGACGTGCTGCTGTGTTAAGTGTAATTAGATGTTTATAAGCAAATATGTGCTGTGATATACTAACATGATTTTCAATTCGGAGTGATATAAGTCAAATGCCCTGAAACCAACTATTAAGATGATCTTATGGTTTCTCTTCTTATCAGTTAGTATAGTAAATTATATTAATAGGTACTCTAATATTAAACCATTCTTAAGTTTCTAGATAGAATAATATTTACTTATTGAGTGTCATTATTTTAATGTACTGGGGGATACTATATTTCTCAAGCCAATTTAACAGTGATACATAAACCTCACAGAGATGCTTAAAACATCACTATAGCCCAGTCACACAAATGAATATTGCTATGGTTTTATTCTGTCATGTTTGTTCCCTTGGAAATTCATAATAAAATTTGGTTCCAACTGTAATAGTGGTGGGTGGAAGGACTAGGAAGTAAAGCTAGAGTGGCCCTGTTTTAAGTTTCTATCATCCCCCTCCTGAGATCAGCCGACTAGCCCACAAATAGCCTTCCCATGGAGACAGTGGAATTGCAAACGTATGAGTTCAATCACACGAGGACTCTTTCAGCTGCCTGAATGTGTCCCACCAGCTAGCATTCCTTTGCCTAGAGTCATAATCAATGAGTGGGGAAATAAATTTCGTCTTTTGACAGAGGAAGCAGTGCCATTACAACACAGGGGCACAAAACTGGTACTGTTAATTCAATCTACCTCATAAACATATAATGAACAAGCACATGTGCTTCACTTGACTACCATTTGCTTTACAAAAACAGCATAGCATCTTTTCATGCAATTTGTTTGCATCTTGCTTTTCTCAACAGCATCTTCTGGAAATATCTCTAAGTCAACTCATCTCTAATTCAGTTTTCAAATGACTGCATGTGATTCCATCTCGCGCAGCTACCCTAATTATTGAACCATTCTTCCCTTATGGATATTTAATTTGTTTCCTTTTGCCATTTTGAACAGCACAAAAAGTTTTTGAATGCCCATACACTCAAAAACATTTATCTCTCTGAGATAGTTTCCCAGGGATGGATTTTTTTTTGAGTTAACATGTATATTGTTAATGTTAGCAGAAATTACCAGGTTGCTTTTCAAATAAGGCTGAAATCTTCACTTTTATAAGCATCTTCATTAGATTGCTGCCCTGAAGAGATGGCGTTGTTCTTTACTAATCTTTACCATTCTGTTGTGTACAAAGTGATGCTCCATTGCTTCCTTACTTTTCATTTCTTGAGCACATTTTCATATAGTTTGCCACTGGAATTTACACTTGTTAGTAGCTTGCCTATATCCCTTTACCAGTCATTTTTATTTTTAATTTTGTTATCGATTTACAGGAGCTCTTTGTATATTGTAAGTACTGAACTTTGATAACCCTTTGGTTTATGTTTTGTGGCATCTTTGTTTAGTGACTTGCTTATGGCATCTCTGCTATGGAAAAATTTTGTTTGCTACTATTTTTACTGTTTAATTATTTGTTGAATGTGCTGGTTCTAGAAACACTGGTATGACAGCTCATGCAATGTAATGATGAGAAAGTTGAGTTGAGAATAAAGGGTCATCTTGACACTGCTTAGAACTTCCTCCAAATCTTCCATGTGTGCAAAAGACACATGAAGGAGAGTATTTCATCTATATCTGAACAAAATTGAAAAAGAAGAGAATTGAGAGTCACAAGTAGAAGAGACCCACCAACCAGTATTGGGGGAAAATCCTACCTGTGCTAGCTAACTACATTTTAAAGAGGAGCTGAGGGAAAACATTGTATTCGTTTCACAGGGCTTTTGTAACATGTCACAAATGTGGGGGTTTAAAACAATAGACTGTCACATAATGCTAAATAATTAATAAAAATATATATATATATATAATAAAAAAAACAATAGACATTTATTGTATTGTAGTTCTGGACACAGGTTCAAAGTCAAGGTTTCAGTACGATTGTTTTTTCCCCTCGAGACTCTGAGTCTATGCCATGCCTGTCCCCTAGCTTCTAGTGGTTGCCCACACTCCTTGGCATTCCTCGGTTTATAGGTATTGTCACTTTAGTCTCTGTTGTCACATGACCTCCTTATCTGTTTCTTCATGTACATCTTCTAAGGACACCATTCAGTGGACACACACTAATCGATTACGACATATGCTTAAGTAAATACATGTGCCAAGATCCTATTCCAAATAAGGTGACATTCTGGGGTTCTGAATGAATATGAATTTGGGAGGGATACTACTCAAGCTAATGCAACTTACTGTCAGCCTGCTCCTCTCAAAAATTTCACATAAGGCAGTTGTTTGACATAGTGCTTTGGACACCAACCTCCTATGTCAGAGTGCCTGAGATTGAGTCCAGGCTCCACTGTCAAGTCCAGTTTCCTGCCAATATGTATCCTGTATAGGCAGCAGGTGACAGCTCAAGTAGTTGGATCCCTGCAACCCATGTGAGACATCCAGATAGTGTCTGTGACTAAGGACTTCAGCCTGACCTAGAGCCAGCTGATGCAGGCATTAGGGGAGTAAACTAGCAAATAAAAAGGCATTTTCTCTCTCTCACTCTCTCACTCTCTCTCACAAACTCACTCACACTCACTCACACTCACACTCACTCTCACACTCACTCACACTCTCACACTCACACTCACTGACACACACTACTCTCACACTCTCACACTCACACTCACACACTCACTCACACACTCACTCACACACTACTCACTCTCACACTCACTCTAACTCACACTCTCACACACTCACAATCACTCACACACTCACACATTCACTCACACTCACACTCTCTCACTCACACTCACTCACACACTCACACAATCACTCACTCACACTCTCACACTCACACTCTCACTCACACTCACACTCTCACTCACACTCACCACACTCACACTCACACTCACTCTCACACTCACTCACTCACAGTCACACTCATTCTCACACTCTCACTCACACTCACACTCACTCACACTCTCACTCTCAGTTCTACTGACCTAAATGGCCAAGTTTGCAGCACCCTCCTATGGGGCTCTGCCACAGGTAAAGCCACTGCCCGCAGCACCCGCATCCCATACGGGCACGGATTCAGGTCCTGGCTCACACTCTCACTCACACTCACACTCTCACACTCTTACACTCACACTCACTCACACTCACACTCTAACTCACTCGCACTCTCACACTCACTCACACTCACATTCACTCACACTCACATTCACTCTCACGCTCTCACTCACACTCTCACTCACACTCTCTCACTCACACTCTCTCACTCACACTCACACACACTCACACACACTCACTCACACTCTCACTCACACTCACTCACATTCTCACACTCACATTCTCACACTCACATTCTCACACTCACTCACATTCTCACACTCACTCACACTCTCACACTCACTCTCTCAGTTCTACTCACTGGCAGTGGCTTTACTGGCAATGCTACAATGTTGACACTCAGGAGTATGTTTTTTGAGGGACATGAAATATATGAAGGGAGCCTTGTGTTCTCCTTTCAGCCTTAGGGTACTTTATGATTATGGTGCAAAAAGTGGAAAACAGGCAGAAAACAGGTGTCAATGAGCTGAGGAGGTAAAGGCATGCAAGTGCATGGAATCTTCTGACAGGCTACAGGAGGGGAGGAAAGCAAGCAAAAACAGGACCTAGAATTTGCTAATCTTCCAACAACAACAACAAAGTTGAGAGACTCATACTATCTGATATCAAGAATTAGTATCAAGGTACCAAAATCAAGCCTGAAATCAATAATATAACATGCAGAAAGACAAATACATTCATGAAAAATATAATATACACAAATAGATTTATATAGAAACAGATAATACCCTTCAATGTTCACTAAAGACACCAAGTCATTCAACAGGAGAAAGGAACAAGAAATACTCACCTCATGCTATGTGTAAAGATACTTCCAAATGAGCCAGAGTTCTGGTGAACTTTTTTTTCTGGTGAACTTCTAAAAAGAAATGTAGGGGGCTATTTTTATGACTTTAGAGAGGCAAAGATTTCCTAGTCAAGACCCAAAAGAAAACTAATCAACGGATACTGTCAATTAAGCTTAATCAAAAGGCAAAATCTCTATTCAGCTAAAGCCAGTTCAGAAAAGTAAAAGACAAGCCACGGTCTAGGAGAAAATATTCACAACACATGCATCTCACAGGGGACTTGTATCCAGAATTCATTTAAAGATGCATCCAGGGGCGGGGCTTTAGAAGTGAAATGCCAATCAGGAAGACCGTCTTATTGGAGTATCTTGGTTGAGCCTCAAGCCTGCTCCTGACTGCAGTTTTCAACTGATACAGAAGCTGGTATGTATCGGGGTCCCCCGGGGTCTCCCGTACCTGCAGAAGAAATCACCCCACACTCCAGGCTCTGTTTCAAGAGCCACTTTACTTCCAACCAGTCTTTCTTCGTCTTCGTCTTCGTCGTCGTCTGTCCCGTCCGCCCATCCGTCCTCCGTAGCTCTCTGTCCCGCCTAAAATGGGCTGCTTATATATCCTTTTTTCCCTTGCGTCCACTGGGTGCTACCTGATTGGCCAGGCCCTGGGGAGGAGGCAAATTTGCCTCACCTGCTGGCAAGACCAGCTCTCTCCACTTTGCAGAGCAGCTGCCGGTCCTGGGTTATTGGCTGCAGCTGCCACCGCAGGGCTCTCTTCAGCAACCCGCTCCCCACAGGTATGTAGCACATGATTGCTCAACGATTGTGTATCTACCATCCAGCTGGGAGACCTGGACTGAATAGCTGGTTCTTTGCTTCTATTTGACTGACTCCCACTGACTGGGAGCATCTGGGAAGTGAATTGGTGGATGAAAGATATCTGTCTCACTCCGACCCTCAAATTAAAAAAAAAAAAAAAAAAAAACTTTCAATAGTAAAATGACCGAGTCCAATTTAAAAAGGAATTAAAGACTTGAAATAAATGATAGTTCCCAGGGGCTGGAGTTAGGGGAGATAGGGGGCAAAGGATACAAACTTTCAATGAGAAAGGAGGAAAAAGTTCAAAAGATAAGGTGTAAGTATAGTCAACAATACAATGTATTTTTTAAATTGTTTTTTTGATACAATTTAGCTGAAACTGGAGTCTCCCTTCCCCCTTCCCCAAGTTCCTTCCCCTCCCGTTTGTTCTCCCCTCCAGTCTTACAATGTGTGTTTTTTGTAAAATTTCACAAGTCCATCATGCTGCTGCTGGAGTGTCTCCCAATAAATTACAATGTATTCTTGAAAAATACTGAGAGTGAGTGTGAAATGTTCATATTACAAAAATAGCAAGTAGGGCCGGGCGCAGTGGCCTAGCGGCCTAAGTCCTCACCCTAAACATGCCAGGATCCCATATGGGCACTGGTTCTAATCCCAGCAGCTCCGCTTCCCATCTAGCTCGCTTAAACAATACTTCATAGAAAAAAATATGCAAAGGGAAATGAGAATGGCAATATTTTATAACATGAAACACACCTGCTCTGTGATCATTAATTCCACTACAATATATTCAAGAGAAATCGAAATCTGTGCCTACAGAGTTCTTCAGGGAGTAAAGTATTTTTTTAAATATTTATTTATTTATTTTATTACAGTCAGATATACACAGAGGAGAAGAGACAGAGAGGAAAATCTTCCATTCGATGATTCACTCCCCTAGTGAGCCGCAACAGCCGGTGTTGCGCCGATCCGAAGCCGGGAACCTGGAACCTCTTCCAGGTCTCCCACACGGGTGCAGGGTCCCAAAGCATTGGGCCATCCTCAACTGCTTTCCTAGGCCACAAGCAGGGAGCTGGATGGGAAGTGGAGCTGCCGGGATTAGAACCGGCAACCATATGGGATCCCGGTGCGTTCAAGGTGAGGATTTTAGCCGCTAGGCCACACCACCGGGCCCCGTAACGCTGTATTATAGTGACTAAAACTACCGCCTGTAATGTCAGCATTTCATGTGGGCACCATTTCAAATTTTGCTTGCTCCAGTTTCTATCCAGGCCTGTGCTATTGGTCTGGGAATAGACAAATGACTCAAGTACTTGGGCCTCTCTCATTCACATGGGAGACCTGTATAAAACTCCTGGCTCCTGGCTTCAGCTTAGCCCAGTCCTGGCCATTGTGGTCATTTGGGCAAGTGAACCCAGTAGATAACAGATTTCTGTCTTTCCCCCTAACTCTAACACTTTCAAATAAATTAATCTTCAAAGAACTAAAAAGACTTCTATTCAAATGTTCATGGCACATTTATTTATAATAACAAATAACTGGAAACCAACAAAATGTCTATTCACAGAAGGCTGGGTAAATAATTTATAGTGAATTAAGAGAATGCAATGCTAGTCAGGAATAAAAATAAATGGATTGTTTATGCATGGAGAAGAATTGATGAGACTCAAAGACATTGTTTTCAGTGAAAGAAGATAAACGAGAGAATATTGTATGATTATACCAATATGAAATTCAAGAATAGACAACAAAACTCACTGAAAGTGATGGATGCCAAAACAGCAGTTGCCTATGGTGGCATGAGGGGAGAAAAGTTAGGAATTCACTGCCAGGGGGACAAAGTAGCATTCCTGGGTGATATCAGTGCTCAGTTTGGTTTGTCATCAACTTGATGATTGCAGAGGTATATGCATCTTACCACAATTCGTCGAATTGTACTAAAAAGATTTGTACCTTTTAGTGTAGGTCAAGTTCACTTCAAACAATAAAGATAGAACACTGTGAAGAAGATACATGGGATGTATGAGCCTTTAATTTCAAATCACATTGGATGGTTTAGAAAAACCTGTGGCCAAATGTAAGTTTATTCCCTGAAGGCGAACCTCCCTCATGTGTTCTTGGCATCCTCTCACCTTAAGGGAAGGGTATTCTTGCCAGCTTACTGAACATGTTTCCTCCATGAACTTACTGAATTTGGTTAGGTTGAGTCCCTCTTTACTCTCCAACTAACCATCAGAAGCCATCTACAATAAGTTTATTTGTACTGGGGAAAGCAAAAATGATGTATCTATATCATCTTTTCTTCAACATCACCATAACCCTTTAGTTCTTACTATATTACAGATATCTATACATTCCTTCAGATCTGAACAACTATTTGTTCATTTCACTATTCCGTGACAAATATTCTTCACTACATGGGTTGTAGTAATCATTTTTTTTGTTTGCTTCCTTGTGATTAAAGTATTGTTTTTCATCATTCAAATCTCTGGACGTGGAACCTAAGAGAATTAGGACAGTTCCTTTACTTCTCCATCTTTTCTTGGAAACCCTAAATCTAATGAAAATTCTTGGGAATCCAAAATTGGCACTGCTGCTACTTTAGTGAAGTCTTTGGCCTTTCATTATCCTTCAGGCATTGGGTCTCAAAACCTTAAGGTAACATGCAAGGCTACACCGCATCTGCTTTATTCAGCTCTTCTTTCACATCTTCCTTCTTTTCTCCAAATTAAGGATGCTTCATTCTTCCCTATTTTATGCTGTAAAGATAACATGAGTTGTGCTTTCTTCAATTATTTAAGTAACTGTATTTTGTGGCACAGACTTGAAAATACACAAACGTATTTTAAAAACAAATTAACGGGGAGAATCAAGATGGCAGAATAGGGTAAGGACACATTTAAACAGACAGAAAAACAATCAGGATGAAGCAGAGAGGACATATTCCAGGAAATAGGAGAAGACAGAACGACAGCAGAGGCTTACCTGGAGACTGACAGACACAGGAAAGCAGCGGACAGAACGGTGTGGTGTTGCAGTGACTGATGCTCCAGCAGCATTCAGCTAATGGTGATCTGAACTCCACCAGCAGCTGGAACTCCACCAGCAACCAGGTGGGAAGGGACTTTCACTGGGAGCTTGTGAGGTGAACCCAGACAAAGAACTGTCTGTCCTGCTGGTCCGTTTGATTTGACTAGGAGCAGAGACAGAGCAGCAGATCCCAGACGGGCAGGGTGAGAACAGCGTGGATTTCACAGCCCAGTCAGTCCTCTAGATCCGAATTGGGTGCCATTTTGCATAAGGAGGCAAAAGCAAGGGAAAAGAATGAGCATACGCTGAGCTGGGAGTGAACTCATCTCTGACTCAGCGAACTGTAGCAACAAGGCATTCTACAGGTTCCACCCAAGACAGGTCTGGGTAGCCCTCAGACCTGATGACCAGCAGATCAAGAACTCTAGTAGTGGTACATCAGGTGCCATTTTGTATACTGTGGTAAAAGTTTTAGGACTGCAGGGGACAGCAGTGAATTGCGCATGTGCTGAGTTCACGAGAACTCACTGAGTTCAGTGGATTGCACTGGTCCCACAGGAAAATAATACCGACTGTGGCATTGTACCGGTGAAAATAGGTCCGTGTGGCACCCAGACCTAACGCCCAACAAGTTCTGGAAGGATCAGCACCAACAACAACCTAGCTATAGAAGACACCTGATATCTCCCTAATTCTAGCACTTGTCCCAATCAGAATTGGGAGAAAGGTTGCAGAGACAACGGTGCAGCCTCAGCATGATATCACAGGAGGTGTAGACTGGTGAGCCAGGAGCTGGGGCTGTGGAGACCACGGTGGAAATCTATCACAAGAATTCAGATCTGGAACTTGCTGGAAAGAGTGGCAAATTGGTTGCAAGCAAAGAGCTGTGTACCAACTGCAGTAAGTAAAATCAAACTGTAGATCTGTGGGTGACACAGCTTAGAAACTTACCCCAAGGAGAAGAATCTGATAACCAGAAGTACAATGACCAAGAGCAAAAGAAGACACAAAGGCAAAATGAATCTTTCTGAAGACTCCCCTGCAAAGGAGCAAAACCCTATGCCAGTCTCAGAGTTAACTGAGGAAGACATTGAGAAAATGGGGGACATAGAATTCATAAAACTCACTACAAAGCTTCTGATCAACAATGAGAAGCACATACAAGAGTTCAAAGAATTTAAGGAATGTGTTACACAAGAAATAACAGCAATAAAGCAAATCAAGGCTGATATATCAGAAATTAAGAACACAGTAGAGCAAATTAAAAGTACAGTGGAGAGTTTCCAAAATAGAATGAAGCAAGCAGAAGAAACAATCTCAGAATTGGAACATAATTCCGGATATCAGGGAGAAGCAAACAAAAAGCTGGAAGCAGAGCTGGATCAGGCCAAAAAAAGAGTATTCAAGAATTGAAAGATACTATTAAGAGGCCTAATATAACAGTTATGGGAGTTCCAGAAGGTGCAGAAAGAGAAGCTGGCTTTACAGATGTAATAATAAGGAAAATTTCCCTAATCTAGAGAAAGAATTGGGAAGCAGGATCCAGGAAGGGCACAGAACTCCCAACAGGCTTGATCAAAAGCGATCTTCACCAAGACACATGATCATCAAGCTCTCTTCAATTGAACATAAGGAAAAGATCCTTAAATGTGCAAGTGAAAAAAATCAATTGACATATAAAGGAATGCCAATTAAACTCACAGATCTCTCACAGGAAACTCTACAGGCAAGAAGAGAATGGAGTGACATATTCCAGATTCTAAAAGAAAAAAATTTTCGGCCCAGAATAACATATCCAGCAAAGCTTTCTTTGGTCTTTGAAAATGAAATACAATTCTTCCACAGTAAGAAAAGTTAAAAGAATTTGCCTCTTCCAAACCTGCCCTACAAATGATACTTCAAGATGTTCTCTTGGCAGAGAGGAGGAATATCACCCACCAAAACCAAAGGCAGATGGGAAGAACATCCCAGTAAAATGACAACAGAAGACTAAACCAATGAACAACCCATTCCTAAAATGACAGGACCAAAGTACCATCCATACATGTTAAACTCTGAATGTAAATGGCTTAAGCTCAACCAAACATCATAGATTAGTAGACTGGATTAAAAAACAAAACCCATCTATTTGTTATCCAGAAGAGACACACTTCACCCACAAAAATCGGTGGAAACTATATCGCATGGGTTTTGTTGTTTTCTGTTAGTTTCATCTCTTCAAAACACTTTCTTCTGATTAAATCATTCAATGACTCCTAGATCATACAGCAACATCATTTTCTTCAAGAAGGTTCTTGATTTTCATCTCTTCAGCTACATGTTAGGCATTTTGCAGCATGTTATTTAACTCCATGGTGTTGTGAATTTCTTTTTTCTCCCTGATGTTGATTTTGCTTTGTGGCTTTTCATTTAAGGGGATGTATAGTAGCTGTGTAATGGAGACTGTCATATCTAGTAACATGTCATTTAACTTCATGGCATTGTAAATTTCTATTTTTCTTTTTATTGTTGATTTTGTATTATGACTTTTCATTTAAGGGGATGTACAGTAACTGTGAAATGGAGACTAACATCCAGATATGAGGATACAATGTTGTATGCATTTCTACTTCCTGACAAAAATGGACTTACAATGAAACTGTATATCTTGACAATAGGATTCTGGACTCTCTGCCATTGTCCATGCCCACAATGATGGACATATGACTGTGTATGAAGAACTATATTTTAGTAATGAGATAGAGGAACTAGGTGGGGGGAGGAAATAGGGGAGAGGATACGGGAAATGCCACGAGCCTATGGAACTATGTCTTAAAATAATAATAATAATAATAATAATAATGTTAAAAAATAGTGAAAAAACAAATTAACATCACCCGATTGCTTTCTTGTTGTTGCACTATGTTTATATTTTGTATATTGCCACTTATCAGTTATACTAATTGATAATATTTTCTGTTATTACATACTTTATCCCCTTGCTCTATGGAATGCTTCATTTGCTTTGTAGAAGCTTTCTAGTTTGATGTTTCCTCAATTATAATTTTTGCTTTCATTGCCTGAAATTTTTGTGCCACATCCAAAAAATCATTGCCAGAACAATGTCAAAGACCCTTTTCCTTAGGTATTTTTTAAAGAGTTCTATGGTTTCAAATATGATATTGAATTCTCTACTATTGTGTCCTACATTTGTTTCACATATGGGTAGTCAGTCTTTCTAAAACCTTTCACTAAAAATGTTGTTTTTACCATTCTGCATTCTTGACACTCTTGAAATTTTACTTGAACATATATACCTAGTTTTATTTCTGGAATTGTTTTTCTGTGCCATTGGTCTAAGTGTCTATTTTTATGCAAATGCCACATTATTTTGATTATTGCAGCTCTGGAATATAGTTTGGAATTCCAAAGTATGTAGTTCAAGGTTTGTTTTTTTTTTCTCAGAATTGCTTTGGCAATATGGAGTCTTTTGTGGTTCCACACAAACTTTAAAATTGTTTTTATATTTATGTAAAAATATCACTGAAATTTTGATAGGGAGTGCATCATTTATCACTTTGGATAATGTGCAAATGTTAACATCATTGCTTTGCCTGATCCATAAAGATGGAAAATCTTTACATTTAGGTATGTCTTCTAAAATTTCTTTTTTTAATTTCTTAGGTTTTCGGAGTACATATCTTTTATTTCTTTTGTTTAATTTATTTCTGTTTATGTTACTCTTTTGACACCATTGTAAACATGATCATTTTCTGTTTCTTTTTTGGAATAAAGCATAGCAGATGTTTATATGTTGATCTGCATCCTGAAAGTCTGCTGAATTTGACTAATGGTGTTGATAATTTTTTGTCTTGAGGGTTTTCTGCATATAAGATTATGGCATTTGCAAACAGGAAATTTCACGTATTTTTTTCTTTTTTTTTTTTAAAGATTTATTTTTTTTATTGGAAAGTCAGATATACATAGAGGAGGAGAGACAGAGAGGAAGATCTTCCATCTGATGGTTCACTCCCCAAGTGACCACAATGGCCAGTGCTGAGTCGATCCGAAGTCAGGAGCCTAGAACCTCCTCCAGGTCTCCCACATAGGTGCAGGGTCCCAAGGCTTTGGGCCGTCCATTACTGCCTTGCCACACCACAAACAGAGAGCTGGATGGGAAGTGGAGCTGCCAGGATTAGAACCAGCGCCCCTATGGGATCCCGGTGCGTTCAGGGCAAGGACTTTAGCCACTAGGCCACGCCGCCGGGCCCCAATTTCACATATTCTTTTCTAATTAGAATGCCTTTTATTTTTATCTTGTGTGGTTGTTCAAAGGGCTTTTGACTACCAAATTAAATGGAAGTGATCAGACTGTATTATTTCTGATATTAGAAGAAAAAAAGCTTTCAACTTTTTGCCATAAAGCATGATGCTCTCTGCAGGTTTGTCATATAGGGCCTTTAGTAACAAACCTATGCTGAATTTGTTCAGTTCTTGTCTTGAAAGAGTAATTTAATAGCAAAAATACAAATAACTTAAAACTGGGCAAAGAAGCTGAGTGGACATTATTCCTAAGAATAGATGCAAATGACCATCAGGTATATGAAAAAACAGTCAACATCCGTAATCACTAAGGAAATGCAAATCAAAACCACAGTGAGATATCATCTCTTACCAGTTACAAGAGTGAAGAAGAAGAAGAAGAAGGAGAAAGCTTATGGAAATCAGTATGTAAAGACTAAAAACTTAAAAAGTAGAATTAGTTCATGATTCAGCAATCTTAATTGTGATTATCTACATAAAAGAATTGAAATCAGTGGTTCAAGGAGATAGATGCACTTTCATGTTTATTGCAGCATTATTTGCAAAAACCAAGACATAGAAACAGCAAAGTGTATGTCAGCAGATTTGAATAAACAAAGTAAATGTGCTACAGACACACAATGGGATATTATTCAACCATAAAACAGTCAGGAAATCCTGTCATTTGTGACATGAATAGACCTGAAGGACATTATGCTATGTGAAGCAAGCCAGGCACACAAAGACAAATAGCAGATGCCACTCACATGTGAAATCGAGAAAAGTTGAACTCCTAAAAACAAAGAGTAGAACAGTGGTTCTCAGGGGCAGCTGTGGAACGAAATGTACAAGATTTCTAAGTTATAAGGTGAAAAGGTGCAGGGCATCTAAGATACAGCATGGATGATGACTAATACGATGACTATGGTAAACATAACACAGTGTATACATTTACTAAATCATGGGTAGTTTTCCACGCTCTCATTTTTATCAGCAACATATTTTCAGTTAAGTGAACGTTAATAAGCATCTGCTACAAGTCAATACTACCAGATTCAACAATTTATATGAATCTTCTCATTTAACTCTTGTAACCACCCATGAGGTAGGGTTTATGATATTCCCATTTCATAGATGAGGAAATTGAGGCTAAGCGAGTTCGGGTAACTTGCCCAAAGTTGGTAAGTGCTGGTAGGTGCCCAAAGCTGGTAAGTGCTCGAGCTAGAAGCTAAACCAAGGTGAAAAAGACTTCAGCAATCTCCTGAGATATCGATGGAGTGTTTTTATTTATTTGTGAGATACTGACTAGATACAAAACAAGTATTAAAAACTACATGTATGGTATAAAGAATCATGATATGGTGAATAAAAATATTAGCCATTGCCCAGTGTAAGGTGCACACAATTGCCTCTAACAGTTCTATACCATGGCCTTCAGAGATGTTCCCTCAAATCGGAATTTCAAAACATCTAGGCCGTGGGTTTTAAGCTAAGACAAAGGCCCTCTCATTGCTTGGGGTAGACACGTCCTTTGCATCTGCAGACAGTCTACATGAGTCAGGTGCCATGAGTCCGGTTCCAGACTCAGGAAGCTCCTGCATGTCCAAGACCGTCTGGATAATTAAAGCAAGGCCAGCTCACTGTGTGGCCCAGTCAGCCTTGGTGGCAACGGCATCAGAGTGGGCAGTGACTGGGGACAAGCAGGAATCTGTGCTCCAGGAGCTCATGCTACTCTCTAACTGGGGAAAAAAGAGTCCCAGCACCTGTGGTCACAGCAAGAAAGCTTGTGCAGCCAAGCTGAGGGGACAGCATTCACTCCACTACGTAACTGAGTGGTACTGAGTCATGCCTGGGGGAGTGAAGAGACTTTGAGGTTTTATGAACCTCAAAGGTTTCTGGAGTGTTTATTTCCGTTACCATAGCAATTTTTACCCACATCCTCATCCGTCCATACTCCTGGCTCGTGAGAGCTAAGCAAGAAAGGATTTAATCAGGATGCAAAAAAATTGTTTTGAAATTTTCTAATTGAAGGATCTTCAAAATATTCTTGGAAAATGTATGTTTTGGAAAAGCTACAAATGGATTTCAGAAGTTTTTGTCTCAAAATAAAATCTTTTAATTTTGCTTTGAAGCACTGTCATATTTTCTCTTTTTCTTAGATACAGCAAAAGCACTGCTTGGTATGCCATGTCCTTAATGCCATGTCCTTAAGATGCATGTATATATGAAAATCAGTCTCATTCCTCTTCATTGTGGTGTGATGATTCATCATGGACATGTTATTCTTGTTGCAACCAATTCTCTGTGATGAACATGTAGGGTCTATTCCAAATACTTTTTGACATATAATTTAATAAAATTAAATGTAATAGCAATGCCATTCTGCCACTCAAAATAGTGATTGGCTTGCCGTTGCTTGACAAATCTCCATGCCTTAGGAGGTCTGTTAAAGTCCATTGCCATGCATTTCTGTTTCCTCACCACCTGTGTGACAGCCACAGTAGACATTCCCTTCTTTGTTCCCCAAATTGACCCATAATATTGCTCATGCAGCTCTCTCAACCAAAATTCCTCTTCACCTCTTCCTGATTCTCCACCTCTATCTACCCTCTGTGTACTCATCAGTTTCTAGAAAAATGTACTCCTCTTAGAACTCCTTCTGTAGGCACTCAAACCTTCCCCAAGTCCAATTCATCACTATCCCTAAACACTGTGCTTATATTTTTATATTTAATTGTCGCAACTTGTGTCATGCAATTTTTTGTTATTTATGCACATTTCTCCTTCCTCCACCCCAACAGATCATGAAAAAAAAAAACAATTCGTGCACAGGCCTTTTACATGGTTAAGTGATCAATACATATTCCTTGAATTGTTTGTTTTTATTAGATGACGGTGGAAACAAAGCACACATAATAAGCAGGGCCAACATTGCTTATGGCTTTGAAAAACAAATGAATGTCACTCCTGTGTTACTTGCTTTATTTTTACTCAATTGAACGGTGGGTGAGGGCCCAAAGCAATTCCTAAACAAATAAAAATTCTATGAACAATTGATGGTTGTTATTTTTGTTTCTACAGCATATTTATGTAGCTTTTAAATTACCATGCTTTGACACACCAACCTTCCTCTTAATAGCTTTTTGTCAACTATACTATATTTCAAATTAAGTTACTTAGCTTCTATCAAGAATGACTGCCAAGCACTTGTAGAGTGCACATGATTTGGTGATAACTCAAAAATCAACATTTAAATTTAAGGGCAGGACCAAACTCATCAAGATATTCAAATTAAATGAATTCTTTTTTTGTTGAGCCATTATACCTAATAAAGCTTTGACAAATATCTAAGGACATGAATTATCACCGCTTCCCAAATTTAATCTGGCGGATTCAAACCAATAATGGTATCTCATTAACAGGTAGACAAATCCAGTCTGTTGAAATTTACCAGAAAAATCCTTGAAAATATTTCCCTTTTTTTCTGTTTTAAAACCAAAACAAACCCACATTTTTTTACTTACCATCGTAAGAAAGAGTTGTGATGAACTCTTTGAAGGGGATTGTCTCAAAATTTAGAAAATCCAATACAAAGTTTCTGGCTTCCAGAAATAAAAGTTGTTCCAGACTGAAAGGGCCCCAGAGGTCACACGAATACTGATGGGATTCTGTCTAGTTGTGATGGACAGGGGTACTTGGTGAGTTAATGAGTGTTTGTTTGGGTGGGTAAACTGTGAGGTCTCTACCTTAGAATGCTCATAATCTCATTACATGTATAAAACTTCTGAATGGAAGAACTGTCCAAGAATGTAGCGCTAACTTTAATTGACTACAGACTTGATTGGGGATGGTGACTGGAAAAACAAATAGAGCCCAGGTCTAGCCCTGCGGCAGAACACCCATTTGTAGCACTAGTCCTAGAACTATGTAAATATTTACTGAATTAACAAATAGACATTGTGAAGGAAAAAGTAAACAGCTGCATTTTTTGGTTGAATCGTATGTGGCAAGCAAGAGAGGAAACAGCAAAGCCGTGAACTCATGAGCCTGGAAAGCTGGGATATTGTTAAGAAGGAATATGCGTCATGTTTGCCTTAATCTGAGATGAAACGATGACAAGTTGGAAGATAGTACCTGTATATTGTAATATTAGTGCAATCTCTAACAACCTGTATCCAATGCAATAAGATAATGCGATATAATCTATAAACCAACAATTAATGTCAGAATACTTAAGATCTACATCGTAAAACTGTAAAACCTACTATACCCTCAATACACTATGTTAACCTGTAATGGGGGGGGGAGTACAGGGAAATCTTTCAGGACCATAAAAAGAGCGAGAAAAAAGTACAATATAGCCTATCAAGATCAAATCTGGTAATTCATAGACAACAGACTCAAAGCGGCACTAAACAACAATAAAACTACTATACCAAAGCATGAGGGGGGAATCGGGTGCGATCCCGACAACCTCTTAACAGGAGGTCATGTGCGTGGAGCAGGGGGACACTCCAGAGTGGAGCAGGTGGTAAGGAGGAAGCTTGGATCCCAACCATGAAGACTCCCAGACCTTCACCACAAACTATTAATACGAGCAACAAGGACTATATCCCAACTGCCAAGGAGGCCACAGGGAATTGGATGCCCTCGGAGGCCGAGTACTCTGAGGTCACCCACCCCCAACCGGAGCTTCCGCAGGGGATGGAAGAAGTCCAAACATTGCCGTGCAGAAACCAACGTCATCGGAAAGACAACCAGAAGCCCTGAGTGGTCCGCAGAAACAGAAGAACAATAAACGTCCTTTGGGACCAGGGAGGAGAGCTTTCTCTGGTCCGAGCCTGGCTCCACCTCTGGACCCCCACTCTCCCTCGCAATGACCATTGGGGTCACTCCGAAAACCCCTCATAGCAAACAAACAATCATACAAACAAAAAAACCCTAAAATAAATAGACAAACAACAGAAAGTAGAGTTTGAAATCTGACAGGAAAGAGCTGGTGTGGATTGGCTCATGCCTCGCTGGGTGGGACTCACCATGGTGTTGAGGATTTTCCTGCACACCCCCCTCCCAAAAAAATGTTCTGTACCTTAATTGTCGACAAATGTCTTGTCAGAGTTACAAGCCAGTCTAGATTATCCTAAAATCTGCCAAGATCAGCAAAATTATACTTCAACACAACAAATGGCTAAATACTAAAATGAAATAGACACGAGACAGCTGAATGGTACCTTATAGCCATTTTAGGGTATATAGCAGCCGGTCCTGTATATAAACTAAAATTGAAATGTCAATGAGCTAATCATAGGTTGTGGTTAGGACTTGCTTTTTTTTTTTTTTTTTTAACATACTGGTTACTCAAAACCATGTCAATTCCATAATATTGCAAATTGCTGTTGATGTTATATTGGGACTCTTAATTGACTGGGATGATATTCTACCAGCTCTAACTTCAGACCAGAAATGGTCTCCCCAAGAAACTGTTCAACCAATCTGGACAATAAGTAGCTGGACTCTATGCTTGGTATATGTTTGCAAGGAAAGAATCTTGATTGAATTTGAACTGTAATACTGCATCAAGGTGGAGGAATCCACCGGGGGGAGGGGCGTGGGGAGGGGTAGGGGGATTCCCAGAGCCTATGAAACTGTCACATAATGTGAAATAACTAATAAAAAATAAAAAAATAAAAAAAGAAGGAATGTGCGTACATTATTTTCGATGGGTCAGCTTTCAAAAACCGCCAAGATCATCCCCAGAAATGTTAATTGTAAATTAATATTTGGGTCACATCTTAAAGGTAAGGAACATAGGTGAAGATCTGGAAATCACCAAATTCCAAACAATGGTTTAAAATCAAGCAAATGACTTCATCTATGGCAGAGACTGTAACAGGGAAAATTTTAAACAGTCACCGAGCAGCACTGTTAATGAACGTTATTATAAGAACATTTTTGATGACCTTATTTGGGTTGTTCTCCATTAGTGTTAGTAGGTGCTCCATGGAGATCAGTAGTAAAGATGCCTCAATTCTGAGAAAGAGCCATTTCAGAGCCAACATTTCAGAGGCGCCCCATGTCATCTGTTTAATTTGTGATCAGCTGAAATACGGTCAGCTCATATTCCATTTCATGTTCAAAAGTTTACATTATTCTACAAACATCGGCTTGGCTGTCTCTAAGCCACACAAGCAGAAACATCTTGTGAACTGGGGCTACTCTGGCTGAGGTTTACCAAGGGTCTCCTTCCAGACTCGCCTGGAAATCCCTCCCTGTCTCTCTGTGGCACAAGTTGTAAAGTGCTCTGTAACCCTGTGACCAGAAGAAATGAGAGACTCAGCAGAGGCTGTAATCTTGCTCTAAACAGGTCTCAGGCGAGGGCTGGCAAACAGTAATACATCACGCAGCTCTCTCCTCTAAGGTGCCCGGTGTCATCTCCACGGTGCTCGGAGGTGCAGCAGGAGGCTCCGAGAGCTTCCGGTGAGTGGCTGATGGAGGTTTCCCGTCTGGTAGCACACATCATGCATGAGCAGCCGAGCAATAGGCCTGGCGCACAGCCTAATTATTAACATTTGAAAGTTGGCTGCTGGGCAACTGCACGAATAGCTTCTATGACATTTAAAAATATGGATTTTTCTCCTTCTACTTACTGGACAGGCCTATTGCATATTAGTTCCTGGATATACTGTCAGTGCGATTAGAGCAGCCATGTCTGCGTGACTACTGTGACTATTGATCACAAGGATGATGAGGGACATTCTTCAGGGGACAATTAACGCTAAACACATATTGGAAAAATAAAGAAATATTCACATTACTATTATTATTTAAACCTAACCTGAACATTAATTACATTCATTTAAACTTTTCGGTGCTAGCTTTTATAAGAAGCAAAACATCCCCTAAAATCCCATCACTCCAGATACTATCCTATCAACAGGACATTTTACATTTTATTTAGATAAGCCAGACAGACATACTAGGACTACATTTTACACATTTAGTCAATAATCCCTAATGGTTCATAGATATCAGGAGTTTGCTTAGATGCCTAACCTTAGGGGTAAGCATTTGGTTTAGCAGTTAGAGACTTCAACATCCCACACTGGGATGCCTGACTTTGAGTCCCAGCTCCTTACTAATGCCCAGGAAGCAAAACAGTATTAGTCCAAGTAATTGGGACCATGCCATTCACATAGGAGCCCTGGATGGGGCTCCCAGCTTTGCTGCTGACCAGAGGCCAACGTGGGCAGTGCCAATCGCTCCCCATTCTTCTGTGCCTCTGTCGCTCCAAAAACAAATCGCATCTTCCAGCCCCCGAAGAAGGTTTTGCAGTTCCAAGGATTTGTAAATCCACATTTTAAGAGAGTGTTTTAGGTTGGCCATATCATCGAACACTAAGGATTATGGGTTAGCTTTCAGAAATGGAATTTCCTCCACACCCTGCCTGATAAATGAACCTGAACTGAATGTGCCTCTGGGGAGCATGACCTCACGCTGGATCCCACGTTGGCCTGCAGTCTCTGGCAGATTCTGAGTTAAGTCCCATCCTGAGTAGGACTAGCACTGTCCTGTTGTTGCCTTCTCAGGGAAGACCAAGCACCAGCACATCCACCGAGTGTCAGCAGATCACAGGAAGGCAGCCTCTGCTGCAGACACCTGTCAGTGGGATGGCTTGGGATCTTTCTTAACCCTAGATAGCCATTTCTTTAACAGCAGGTGCTCACTGATCTTTGGCTTATTGATTGGAAAGTCATTGTCAATTGTTGGCAACAAGGAGAAAACATACCTGTTTGAAATTATTCACTTCATTAGCCTATGCTTAGCCATGTCACCTAAAAAGCTTAAAAGAATAAGAGGAATGCTCAGGACAAAATGATTCTAAAACACTAATGAAGACAACTATTTAAAAAGGCACTTTTAGGTCCCAATAATAAAAATAGTAATACTTTTCACGTTTAGAATAATTTAGACTATGTAACGTTTTGTAAAACAGTTTGCATATATTATATAGGACATTTAAATCTGAAAGCCAATCTACAAAGTGTACAAATACTTTATAAATGATAAATAACTAATACCAAGAGCAAATTAGTTTAAACATTAACTTTACTCATGGCATTATTTTAAATGAATGGAAAAGCATTCTTTTAGTCATTTAACATTGGCACCCATATGCCAGAAAGATAGACGATTTGACCTCAGCTTTAAAGTTGTCTTCATTGTTAATTTCCATAAAAACCTTAACATTGTCTAATTATAGGGTTCTGAATTCATTGATCTCACTAATTCAACTGTTTTATCTGAGTGCCTCTCTTGAATTGATAAATCTAAATTGCACATTTTCTAAACTGCTAAGCTCAGGAGAAATCTTGAAGGTGGCCCAAACGGCTGTTGGTGTCTTTTGCACCCGTCTAGCACCATCTACTGTAACTTTGTAATATTGGATTTATCACTGTTTCCTCAAAACCATGATGGGCAGATTCTGACCCGGCATTACTCAGTTCACTAAAGGTGTATGTTTGTGGTTAAGCTGAAAATTAAGCAAATTTTTGTGGCAAACACAGGAAAAGGGAGTTCAACTTGATGACATTGTGTAACTTTCTCATCATAGGCTGTGTTTCTCAGAGTACCTGGCTCTGAGCAGTCTGCTGCTGCTCAGAGTCCTGAGCTGACGTCCAATCCTGAGCTGGACGTTTGCCGTAGATCTTCCTAAAGGGAATGAGTGCTTACATAGGAAACAATGGTGGAGGCTTTGCAATGGCTCTGTTCCAGAAGAACGTGTGTTCACGTGATTCTCAGAACTCATCATTTTATCATTTGCCTACCTCCCTGGGGGTAATACGGACAGAGAGAATAGAATCAATATTCTTTTTTATTTGCCTAGCACAAATGGATACTTACTGGGGTGTCACTAGTCCTTTTGGAGGGTTTGTGTTATGTTCAAAAAGACCTCTACGTTAGGTTGGGGGAAGCCAGAGGACAAAATCATGGGCAAATACGTGTGTAGTTGGTTGTAGTAATTACCAGAATACTGGATTTTTTTAAAGATTTATTCATTTTATTACAGCCAGATATACACAGAGGAGGAGAGACAGAGAGGAAGACCTTTCGTCCGATGATTCACTCCCCAAGTGAGCCGCAACGGGCCGATGCACGCCTATCCGAAGCCGGGAACCTGGAACGTCCTCCGGGTCTCCCACGTGGATGCAGGGTCCCAATGCATTGGGCCATCCTCAACTGCTTTCCCAGGCCACAAGCAGGGAGCTGGATGGGAAGTGGAGCTGCTGGGATTAGAACCGGCGCCCATATGGGTTCCCGGGGCTTTCAAGGCGAGGACTTTAGCTGCTAGGCCACGCCACTGGGCCCTGGATTTTTTAGGTACTGATTCCATTATTCAAACAAACAAAACAAATAAAATGAAAATTAATTAAAGTAGAACCAATTTATTGCTCCTTCAGTTCAATACCAAAGTGGGGGGGGGGGTTGAAAGAAAATACTCTTACTTTGATTTGGATATTGGAAACCAAACTTTTTTTGCCTAGTGAGTGTTTGCCAAATGAAGCAACAAACCACGTGAGATTCTCCAAACTTGTAAGAGGCTGCTTTCCATGACTCCTGTTTTCCAAAGCGGTTTCCTGTCTCAAATCTCTCTGCAGCCTATTCTGTTATGCGTTTCGGTGACACGGATTGTACTAAAGCATAGTAGTTACTCTTCTCATCAGGAGATGGTAAATGCATCAAATGGTAGGTGCAAGAATATTCTTAGTGGCACTGTTCATAATAGACACAAACTAGGAACAGTCCAAATAGTCAACACCAGAATAAATGAATCACTGTAATGTATTCACCTAAGGGATTACCTATAGCAATGAAAATGAACCAACTGTAACTACCACAAAACATAGATGAACCGCACAAATGCAACATTGATTATAAGCAGCCAGGTGCAAAATAATATATACCACACTATTACACTTATATAAACTCCACAAAGCCAATAAAATTAAACTACCATTGAGATACATATTTCTAGGTGACAAAACTATAAAAAGTGGACCTCTGAGGTACTGGCAATGTTTTATTTCTTGACCTTCGTATTTGTTTTATGATAAATCCCTTAGCTAAACACATGTTTTGTATGCTTCCCTGGATTTCTACTATATTTCATAAGTGTCAAAACCAGTTTAGGGACTAGCATTAAGGTGAAGCCAATCAAGTCACCACCTGTGAAAACAGTATCCAATACAAGCACTGATTCAAGTTCCAGCTGCTCCGCTTCCAGTGCCGCTTCCTGCTAATGTGCACGGAAAGGCAGTGCAAGATTATCCAAGTGCTTGGGCCCCTGCTACTCCAGCGGGAAACTGGATTAGTTCCTGAGTCCCATTGCAACTATGTGGATAGTGAACCAATGGATGGAAGATTCATTTATCTTTGTTTCACCCTGTTTTTCTGTCACTTTGCCTCACAAATAAATATACCTTTTTAAAGCAGTTTAAAAACAAATAATAAAAATCTATGGTATGTCTCTAGTGCCCACTGAATTCTCAATTCTGTTGACAAGAGTCCCCTAGCACTGCTTCAAGTTACTGCTTTTGCCTGGCTCTGTCTTCTCTCCATCATTCATACCATATCCTGATCACTGATAATGTTTGGTGACAGAACTTTTTTCTATTTGCGTGCCTAGATTACCATCCCTTCTCCCAAACCCATCCTCAGCATTGAATTTATGGTTTGGCTATGCAGTCAAATCATGATTTTTTTCTAAGGAGCCACCCTTGCTTTCTTTAATCAAAAGAAGTATTTCTTGCCCCTGAGTTCATGTTTCCATTTAGGATTCTCTGGCAACAACCACTATGTTCTCTTTGGTTTCGTAGGGTGTAGTCTGTGTATATGTCTATGTGTGTATGTATGTGTGGCTCTGTATGTGGGTGCTGTTTACCTGAAAGCAATACAGGTCAAGTATAGCAGGTAATTTATAGCATATAATGTATTCATTCTTCAATGAAGAAGTCAGGATTATCATTTGGTGATTCAGTACCTAAAATACCTCAGCAGAGGCTTGCCCACAGATAGTCACTGTATGCTTAGGGGACACTGAGGAAAAACTCAATCAGTCCAGCAGAGTTGACAAGCTGCTATGGAGAGGTGGATTGTCTCATTTTGGAGAGTCATCTGTGGTCAGTCTCCAACTAGGTCGTTCTTTGCTACCGAGAGAACATTTAAAATTCTATAGAAGTTATACTACAATTCATAATGCATGTGAAAATACTTGATCTGCATATACATAAGCCTTTATAGAGATCGCATATATAGCCATTACTCCATGAACATATATGTGTATGACTATGTTTGTGTGCACAGACACATGGCTGCATAGGTATATCTACAAATATTTTATAAGTCCAAAACTTAGAAATATATATATTATTTGGTGAACACTGGAATAACCAAACCTTCATTTGTTACCCCAAAGACTATAAATTAGTCTAAGAAAAGAGAATGAAACTAAGAAATAATGATCTTCAAGCAACTCACAAAGCAACTAGCACCATTACAAGTTATCTATTTGTATGCACAAAGACATTCATAATTTAGCCATTTCTGAGTACAGACACACCTATATTGTAAGGCCATGTGTATGTATTTGTGTGTGCTATGATCTGTATTTGGGATCCTATTCATCAGGCAATGATCATCTCTATTTTGTTTGGCTTCAGAGAATCACTGAAAAATAGCTGAAAAGTATCACCAGATTTTGAAGGAGGGTATGTAAAACTTGAAGTGCTGACTTAGGTAGGACTTAAAGCTAATCAAAAACAAAAGGAAAGCTTTGCTTGGGAGACTTTGAAAAGCGCAGAAAGTGCCTTTGAACAAAGGGTTTGGTTCATCTGTTTAACTCAAATCAGAACTAGTTGCTCAGAAGTGGAGCCAGGATATGTGTGTGTGTGTGTGTGTGTGTGTGTGTGTGTGAGAGAGAGAGAGAGAGAGAGAGAGAGAGAGAGAGAGATGGGGCAGTTATCAGTAATGCCGTGAAGGAACGCGAATACTAATAAAGGATCCCCAAAAGTTAATTTCTCATGTGGAGCCTAAAATGCTTCCACACACATGCAATATTAGATGCAAATCATAGGTAATAGCTAACAAATGTTTGACATTCAAAGCAATTCCGGAAGAGGACTGAACTGAGCCCATGTTATACTCATTAGGCAAACGGCTGCAAACCTTTGAGATGCTTTCCAAATTGGGTGAATTGCTGGATAAACATATTGTAAGTTTGTTGATTAAAAAATATCAAGAAAGCCTAATGGACATCATTAGAATATATAGCATGCAATGATGTATGGAGAAGCATTTTTTAACTTAGAAACAAGAGAACACTCTTGGTTTGTTTCTCAGGTCCTAGACAAAGCATAATTCAGGAAATGAAGTCATAAGATTAGAAAATATCATTAACATTCTGTGCTATTACATCATGATCGTTTTTTATGGTTTGAATAGTTTCTTTGTAAATCCCCTCTGCAAACTTCAAACTCAAATGGTTATCTCTGTTTCAGAAAACTTTGAGACTGCCCCTGAACTTTTTTGTAGTTATCCGTAAGAAAAAAGCAAAAGATGGGCTGTTGTTCAGTTATTGGCCCTGAATTTGTTAGTTCAAAAACATTGCGGCTACATTGTTCATTGAAATTCCTGGACAAAATGTTTCGTTTTGATTTTGAACTTCAAGACTTTGTTTCAACTGTTGTCATTGTGTCATTGGCAGTTTACAAGTATTTTTTAGTTGTGGATGTTGGGGAACTGATATAAACGATAATAAAAATAATTTTGTCCAGCTGGTACATAAATCAGTTGAGGAAACACAGTTCTTCATGGCAAATAAAAACCATGTGTATTACCTAGTGCACCGAAATGTTATTATTCATCAAATGAATGTTATAGGTGGGTAAAGATTTAGATACGTGAGAAGGAAGAATATTAGGATCGAACAGAGCAAAATAGCATATTTTTTGCCTAATGTAGAGCAATTGCAAACCAGTATGTGAAGAATTTTACATGAATTAGAAACAGCCAAAGTTCATTTAGGTGCATATGGGGATTTTCCCACTAGCAAGGTGATCTGCTGTTTCGTCTTAATTTATGATTTGTTGAATGTTGTTAAATACTATTACATCACTCCAATTAAGCGATCCAAAAATAAAAACTACAATGGGTACAATATTAACTGGAAAAGTACCTGATTCCTAGTGTAATTTGGAAGTGATGCAGGAATATAAAAACTCTTGAATGTTCCCATTTGCTGGCATTAGCTACAGCAATTTTTAAAATAGTCTTACATTTTCTTCAATTCTTTGTAGATTCCTCATTGTTTTATAATAATCTTGAATCAACATAGGTGCTCCGGACATTACTGACAGTAAGCAAAACTACAGTTTGTTTCTTCTGTGGTGTTACCAAGAAGAAAGGAGATATTTTGATTTTCATTTGTAAAATGCTTGACATTATTTTTGTCCTCAAAATACTTCTCGATTTAATGAAAATCCTCACAGGTATCCCAAAGTCTAGAATCTAATAACAAATCTGTAGGTGGAACGTTTCTAGTTCCACTTCACTTTTAAAAGTCTATTAATTATTCTTGAGGAATTTAGTATCAACTAAATGAATACTACCACCATTTAGGTTTTTTTTTTAAAAGATTTATTTTTATTACAAAGTCAGATATACAGAGAGAAGGAGAGACAGAGAGGAAGATCTTCCGTCCGATGATTCACTCCCCAAGTGAGCCGCAACGGGCCAGTGCGCGCCGATCCGAAGCCGGGAACCAGGAACCTCTTCCGTGTCTCCCACGCGGGTGCAGGGTCCCAAGTCTTTGGGCCGTCCTCGACTGCTTTCCCAGGCCACAAGCAGGGAGCTGGATGGGAAGTGGAGCTGCCGGGATTAGAACCGGCGCCCATATGGGATCCCAGGGCTTTCAAGGCGAGGACTTTAGCTGCTAGGCCACGCCGCCGGGCCCCATTTAGTTTTAAATGAGGTTGAAATGCTTACCACTGAAAACAGAGGTGTGTTCTATCATTTGTTGTTTTGTTATGCACAAATAATTTATTTGATGATGAAGTTAGAAGTTTTAATTCTCATTCTCTCCCACCTTCACCTGAAAACCATAAAGACAGTAAGCCAAGGTGAGAGGTAAAAATTCTGAGGGTTATGAATTTATTTTTATTGCAAAGGCAGACACAGAGAGGAGGAGAGACAAAGAGGAAATCTTCCGTCCACTGATTCACTCCCCATGTGGCTGCAATGGCCGGAGCTGAGCCAATCCAAAGCCAGGAGTCAGGGACTTCTTGCAGGTCTCCCACATGCGTGCAGGGTCCCAAAGCTTTAGGCTGCCTTCAACTGCTTTCCCAGGCCACAAAGAGGGAGCTAGATGGAAGTGGGGCAGCCGGGACATGAACTGGCTTACTCAAAGCAAGGGCTTTAACTGCTAGGCTGCCAAACCAGGCCCAAGGGTTACAAATATTTTGAAAAATAATATGGTGACCTAAAATATAACCAAAATTTTTCTCATGTAAGAATGATTATATTGTTCTATTTGTTTATTAGTTTAAGTACACAAATCAGACTATGATTAAAAATTCCAAGATTTAATTAACTTGATTAATAAAGAGTAGAATTGTGACTTGTCCAAAATCATCCCTACAGCTTCAGAACTCTTGATATAAACTTGTCATGACGAGGAAGTTCCAACATAAGGAAGGCATGTAGTATCCATGATTGTGGATCATTGTGTGAACCTCTCAAGTGACGATTTGACTGAAATAGCCTTGAGGACACAGCACGGTAGCCTAGCTGGGATCCAATATGGGCGCCAGTTCTAATTCCTGTGGCCTCGCTTCCCATCCAGCTCCCTGCTTGTGGCCTGGGAAAGCAGTCAAGCACAGACCAAAGCCTTGGGACCCTGCACCCACGTGGGAGACCTGGAAGAGCTCCTGGCTTCGAATCAGCTCAGCTCCAGCTGTTGTGGCCGCTTAGGGAGTGAATCAATAGGTGGAAGAGCTTCCTCTCTGTCTCTCCTCATCTCTATATATCTGCCTTGCAGTAAAAATAAATAAATCTGAAAAACAAAAACAAAAACAAAACCTTGAAAAAACCTTGAGTCAAGCACAGTAGCATTGCAAGCTAAGATTCCAGCTATGGCACCAGCATCCAATAAGGTCACCCTTTTGAGTCCTAGCTGCTTCACTTTTGATCGAGCTTCCTACTTATGGACAGCAGGGGCTGACCTGAGTCCTTGGGCCCCTTCACCCACATAGGAGACCAGAAGAAGCTCCTGGCTCCTGGTTTCGAATTGGCTCAGTTCCAACCATTGTGGCTATTTGCATGTGAACCAGCGGATGAAAGATCTCTCTCTCTCTCTGTAACTGCATTTCCAATAAAAATAAATAAATAGCCACACCTGTCTTGTCACTTAGTCAAATTTCATGTAATGTTAGGTTTTGAAAACGAAACCCTGTGCTGCTTAGGATATGTTGGCAGGAGTGCTGATCCTGAACCTAAGTTAGTACTTAGAGTTGTCAAACAGGCCAAATGAAATAATGCTTGCATGAAGCGCTTGAATATTTTATTAAAGAATTAAGCTTGACCTACTACTTTGCAATTCCACACCATCATTTACAATTGAAGTGTAATATCAAGTTGGGAAGGTACTGTAGAAAGTTCACAATTGATGTGTATTTTGTGGGTAATAATATCAGAGAATCTCTCTAGTCCATTCATTAGGGGATCTCAAAATGAGTGATAAGTTCTTCAAGAAAGTTGGGAGACCAAGGAGCTTCTTTGGTGTTTCAGGGTTCTTAGCTTTAATGACATTTTCAATATCCTCTGAAGAGCATAAAGGATGTCGTAACGTGTCATAGCAGTGCTCCCCCAATCTTACACTATCTCCAAAGGTGATGGCAATGCTTGGTAAGAATGTGGTAATTTGCATCCATGACATCATCCTCAGACATTACAGATGTAACCTGAAGCTGCCCAATTTCCTCTTGGTGAACTGTTATGATTGTGTTTACTCATGAATTGATCCAAATTCGCCTTAACCACATTCACCTTCTCATTCAGCCCAACTTCATGGGTATAATAAGTTCCATGTGTTTACTAGTCACTGCATAAACAAATTCTTCATGTTTGTTCTAAAATCATACCTTAGAAGTTTTAGGGTGCATAATACATTCTAGACTTTTATCATTAAGCTCGTGTTTACCTTGGTCATGCCTTCTCGGTGTCTCAGATATGGATCAAATCTCCTCTGCTTTCAAGGAGAATTCTTATACGAAGAAATTAACATGGCTTGATAACAGTTCTTACACAAAGGAATTAACATGGTCTAATACGGAACTAACCCTAACCCTAAATAAAATACACCTGTATTCAAAAATTTGCAAAAATTCTTTCAGAATGAAACGATATTTTCAGTGTTAGAGTTTGGAAACTCCCAGCCCCCCACAACAGATTGGTTCTGTGACAAAGAAAAAGATTTGGCATGCAAACACTTCTAGCCAGAGCACATACAGACTTTCATAATTCACTCGGATATACCAGTCTAACCCTCAATATGTGATAAAAATTGATTATCCATTTAAAGTTGTTTCATGGTCCATGCATGTGTTTCCACTGGTGTTTTAAGTGGCTTTACACAGAGTGAAATAGCATTACTTAAACAGTAAAGTATAAACATAATATGGCTCGTTTATTAAGGTCCCCATGCTGCAGCTGGAAGGCATCCCAGGCATCCCTGATGCATAGAAAAAACATTGTCAACATCCTTGACTTTGTAATTGCTGAGACAATCGAGGCACCTTTAAACAGACTATGACCCTTCTCTGAGTCCTGCTCAGCAGACAAGACTCTTTCTTCCTTTCCTTCTCATGCAAACAATCTCTTGCCAGCTGTGTATTGCTCACATGAGTTGTTTGGTAATAAATTGCATAGCCAAACTTTCAGAGTGGATTGGATTCTATTTCGAAATAGAAGGCTGGGGTTGCCATCTTCGGTAGTTGGTTATTGTCAAAGGAGGGAATGTAATCAGCAAGCTCTTTTCAAAGGATGGTAAATCAAAAGATTTTATTTATAATATTTCATAAATATCTTAATCAACTCTGGTGTACTCTAGGCCTTGGCTATAGCCAAAACACACCAGCGACGCTTGTTATAACAGCCACTTTACTACCCACACCCCAAATTCCCGGGTCACTCACCACCCCTGATGGCCTTGAACTGTGACTCTTGCCTTTGGATTTCCTTGGGTTACCAGAGACTCCTTATTCACTGGGGTGCTGGTAGTGTTGCTAACTTAACAGCAGAAGCTCAAAAATATCCCCATCCTATTTGTACCTTGAGTGAAATAGTTTTAAGATATGTTCTTTGCCACCTGTGAGTTCCCAGGGTGATGAAGGTATGGTTTCCCACAATAGCATCCTATTCCCTTATCAGTGCTTCCAGCAATATCTCCCCCAAAAGCTCCTTTCTCTCCCATTCTTGGTTCAGGATCCACTGCTGAGAAAATTCAACTGCAGATTTATGGATAGAAGATAGATAGCAAGACAGAAAGATAATTGACAAATATCCTCTGGTCCCACCTCAGCTCGCAAGAGTGAGGCTTAGGAAATCCATACTTTGATACATGAAGTTATCAGCATGTGGGGCCCCGTTAGAGAAAATCTACATTCTTTCACTGCAATTCCTATTTCTCAACAGATCACAACAATGAGAAGGGGGATTAGGAAGGACCTTCAAAACATGGCAGCCATCAGCAAACAATGCTCACAGTGTTAGAACACACCTTCCACCATGTTCATTTCTCTAGAAATCCCAGGAACTCTAGGAAATCACAGGTGAGGTTTCAATTCGGGCAACTTACCTTCATGCTGTTAGACTTTCAGGAGGCCGTGCTATTTGTTTTATTCCCCTTCTGGGTGCCATTGTTCCAGGACTCTGAGTTGGCTACAGCCCAAGTCACAGCAATATAGTATCAGTATATTTTGTAATTAGGAAAAGAGATCCAAAGCCAATCGTAATCCTATACAAAGCAGGGAAAACAAAACACTGATAGTTCAGAATTCACTGAAGCCATATGTTTTTCGTTTTTGAAAATTCATTTATTTATTTGAAAAACAGAGGCAGAGGCACAGAAAGAGAGACATGGAGATTTCATGTGCACTGCTTCACTCCCCTAATGCTACCAACCTCAGAGGTTGGGCCAGGCCAAAGTCAGGAGCCAGGAACTTCATCCCAGGTTTCCCACGTGGTGACAGGTACCAAGTTCTTGGGCCACTATCCACTGCCCTTCAGAGTGCATGTTAGCAGGAATTGAAATCAGAAACATGAAGCAAATGGGACTTGAATAAAGCACTCTGCTATTGGATGCATTTGTCCCAAGCAAGGGCTTAAGCCACAGCACCCAAATGTCTGCACTACTGGGCCATTTCTGAATTAGTAAGCTTAGATGCGTAAGAATAATTCTGGGAAGTCTGAAAAGCATCACTTTGAAACTTAAACAATGAAAATACATTTTCTAAGGGAAAAAATAGAACTATGTTTGATCTAGAGTAGATACTACTAATGGAGGATAAGAGCAGGTTGTCTTTGCCCAGGACCGGGCTTGTTGTAGCATATACTTTAAATAAAAATTCATTTGCTTAACATAACTCAAGCCTTTGAGCTTCTACTATGGGCTGGATATTGTCCTAACCATAGAGGTGACACAGTGAGCCCCATGGGGTCCTTGATTTTAATAATCTCACTGTCTAGTAGACAAAATGAACATCTACTTTTGGTCGAATAGGAACTGAAAAAGTACTAAACTCCTACAGTGAACAGAGTGTTATATAACTATGATGAAGAAAGTAGTTAATTCACACAGGGTATATAAGGTATTTAAGTAAAGAGCATACAATTTCTCTTAAGCATTAAATACCACATAAATGCAATTATTTTTGAGAATAGCTATTCCTGAGGAGGGGTGAGGGAAGTGGTCAAGTCAGGATTCTTTTTTTTAAGATTTATTTATTTATTTGAATTTCTTCCTTTTTAAAAAAAGAGGTATTTATTTGAAAGGCAGAGACAAAAAAAAACAAAACAAAAACAAAAAAACTCCCCTGAGCTCCACCATCTGTACCATCTGCTGGTTTGCTCCCCAAATGACCACCAAGGCCAAGGCTGGACCAGGGCAGAAGTAGGAGCTGAGAACTCCACTGCAGTTCCTCCTGTGGGTGGCAGAAGCCCGGGTACTTGGGCTGTGTTCCACAGCTTTCCCAGCACATGAGCAGGGAACTGAAGCGGTTCTGATACGCAAGAGCCTTAATCTGTTGCCACAACTCTGGCTCTAGGTCTCAAAGAGAAAGTGACTTTTGACCTGGGGTTGATGATAAGAAAGCTTTCAACAGGCAGGGAAAAGGGCACTTTCCAGAAAGCATGTTCACCCTGGACAGCTTGTGTTTGCAGCCTCTTGCTGACTATGAAACTCTGTGTTGACTCGGCCTCGTTCACGCTCAGGGCCACCAACCCCTTCCTGCTTCCATTCACCTCTCTTCAGCAGCACAGATGGCCTTGCGAACTTGCCAATTTTACTTCCTCACAGTGTCAACATTGCTGCGTCCTTACGCAACTTCTCCTCGTTGATCTCAGGGATGACACGCTCCGAAAGTGCAAATACAGCACACCTGCTGACACTTTCTCTTTCTTATATATTTTTAAGATTTATTTATTTGTATTGAAAAGGCAGATTTACAGGGAGAAGGAGATACAAACAGAAAGATCTTCCATCCTCTGGTTCACTCCCCAAGTGGTCACAACATCCAGAGTTCCACCGATCCGAGGCCAGGAGTCCAGAGCCTCCTCCTGGTCTCCCATGCATGTACAGCGTCCCAAGGCTTTGGGTATCCTCTGCCTTCCCAGTTCACAATCAGGGAGCTGGATGGGAACTGGAGCAGCTGGGATACGAACTGGTGCCCATATGGGATCCTGGCACATGCAAGACGAGGACTTTAGCCACTAGGCTCCGGCTATACCCATGCTGACACTTTGCAGCCAGTTCTCTGCTGCTAGTCCAGCCCCTTCCTCTGCATCCATGATCTCCTCTCACTCTTGTAATCCTGGAGCCCTCCCTGAGCCCTTTTTGTCATCCTAAATCTCTTGTATGCCATGGATTTAAAAACAAATAGCATTAGTTTCTTCACCTTGCTTCTATGCAATGCTAGTCTCTCTCCCATCCCATCTTATCCAATCTTCCAGAAAGCTTAGTCAACATCCACTCCCCCTGAATCAAAATCCACCTCGTCCACTGATTTCTTGTAACCAACCTCCATTTCCTCATAGTCAATGTCTCCCTCATTCCATCTAGTCATGTGCGTTTCAAGTGTTTTCTGGGGACTACCTGTGGGGTTTGTAAGCCTTGTATCAGTTGGAACTGCAGGCTTCTCTTCCCTGATCTGGTTTTTTTCCCCTCAGTTTTAAGAAAAACTTCACCTCTTCCATCACATAACATCCATAATCTACCCTCTTTCTGCTGATGTCAGCATAATTCAAGTGCAGAGAAGGCTTATGCTTTCCCTTAAAGTGCTCACTGACATGCATGATCATGTATTGGAATAAAAAGTTGTGCCAGGGAGCTAGCAACGTGGCACAGCGGGTTAAGCGACTACACGTAATGCTGGCATTCCATATGGGCATCAGTTCGTGCCCCATCTATTTCACTTCTGATCCAGCTCCCTGCTAATGCCCCTGCAAAGGCATCAGGAGATGGCTCAAGTGTTTGGGTTCCTTCCACCCACGTGGGAGACTTAGATGCAGGTTCCTGACTCCTAGCTTCGGTCTGCCCTAGACCTGGCCATTGTGGCTAGTTTGGATGTGAACTAGTGGGCGAAAGACACCTCTCTGGCGCTCTCTCTGTGTTGTTTTGCAGTTTTGTGGCAAGAGAAGATACAACAGAAATGCCCTGAGGCAGGCCATCTCCACTCCTGCCGTGTCTCCAGGCCTGCACAACAGTAATGGATTTGAAGTGCAGATCATTCTGGCCATTTTGCTGTTTAGAAACTCCCAGTTGCTCCCTCCTGGCCTGCAAGCTAAAGCAAGCAGAGAAAGCGACATGACATCTTTAGTGCAAAGCTCTTTACCATCTAACCACTTTGTACCTCACTCTTTATCAAGCTTCTGTGGCAAGGGGCATATTCTAGCCCAGTGCTTCTCAACCTTGAGCTTGTGGAGAAACCAGTAGAAGGCTTGTCAATATAGCAACAGCCAGGTCCCATCTTCTGAAGTTTCTCATTCCCTAGTCTGGTGAGGGCCTAAGAATTTGCCTTGCTAACGAGTTCCCAAGGATACCACTGCTGCTGGACGCCCATGCCGGGCACACCACTGCCATTATCAAGGCAAGCTCCCTGCACCAGGGCAGTGCGCTCAGCCTCTGTGCCTTTGCTGATGATAGGTCCATGTAATTTCACTGTGTTCTCATTGCCTGTTCCAAGTTCTAGAGAACCCCTTGGCCCCATTCTCCTCTATGGCTGTGCAGCAGGAGGCTCATCTCCTTTCTACTAACATTTGGTCGGCATCTCTGATAAGGTGGATGTGACGCTAGGTTTGATTGTCCAAGGTAGTTCGCTCGGAAAGCGGTATAGAGTGCGCAACCCCTGCCGCAGGAGGCCCAGGCTGGATCTGTTGGTGTGCTGCCTGCCCACCCCACCCCCACCCCGTGAGAACCCTGGGTGGCCCCAAGGCTTGCGAGGAAGGGGAAAAGAGGGAGAAAGCAGCAGCTCTTACCGCAAGGCTCCGGAGAAAGAATGACTCGGGGGCTGACTGTTGGCACTACTGCAGCATTTGTCATCTGTCCCTCTCTGGAACACATATTTCTTAAACACCAAACTAAAACTTTGGGGTTTTTTTGTTTTGGTTTGGGTTTTTTTTTTCTTGCATTTTGTGCTGTTGCCCATAGGAAGAGCTTATTTTTGAATGAATGAAATGAAGATCAGCAGTGTGTCCAATTTGTTATTTGCTTCTAAGTTTATTTAAACAGAAGAGGCCGTGACAGATGACATCTGTGCCATACACATTTGTCACGTTTATGTCACATTTATGTTAACATGCAGCTTTTGAAAGTACATTTCACGCTATCTCCATTATCTTCTGTTATCCTTCCATTTTTATCTGATCAATTAGGAGGTAGCTTTTGACCAGCTGGCCATTAGGCAAAGAGACATATATTTATCTACTTGATAGAACCTGATAACCTAGCTCAATCCAAAGTAAGGGATTTCTAAACAATGATTTTTAAAAGTAAGTTACTACCTTTGCATAAAACTTTCTTCTTTTATAATACATTTTAAAATAAGAATAGTTAAAAAAAAAAAAAAAGCGCCTAAGTGGTTTCAGATTTTTTTTTTTTCCCTAAAGAAATAACCAGTCTTTTCAGATCACACCCCAGTAACACAGCACCATTTTGCCATCTAGTGTTGCAGGTCAGTATTACCTGTAGCAGAAGCAAGGAGAGATGTTCTCCAGCTTGTAGCGAAACTCACAAAGACATCTCGAAGGAGTTAAGTATGTCTTGGATTAGCACAGAGCCTATTGGGGAAAGCCAGTCTTCTGTCCCTTTCTTTTCTTCTCACACTGCGGTGCACAACCACGCTGAGCTGGCTCCCAGCATGTTGTGTGGGATGCCCTTAGCAACCTCCCAACATGGGAGATTGCCTTCTAGATGGCAGAGAATGGCTGAAGTCTAAGCCGTACACTTACAGCTTACATAGGAACTGAACATGGCCTCGGGGATAGACTTCAGTAGCTGAAGTCCAATGCCAAGGTTACCTAGGCAATGTAATGTCCAGACGACTACAACTAAGGTTCAAATCCTTGCTCTACAATTTACGAACTATGCGGAAATGGACAAGTCATTAGGTAGGTTCCCTGCAATTGAATTCCCTTACTCATAAAAAAAAGATAGAAAAATACTATCCACCTAGATGGCTATCAGTATTTGAATGAATTTGTATATGTGTAACACAAATGCTATATTCGGGAAAGCCAAAAGTTCATGGAAAATTGAAATAGAAAAATTTATTTTGATGAGAACTTTTTTTTTTGATCCAGAGAAGTTTTTTTTCTTTAAGATACAATTGTTTTCTTTTCTTTCTTTTGAAAGATCTATTTATTTGAAAGAGCTACAGAGAGGGAGAGAAAGAAGGAGAGAGAGAGAGAGAGACCTTCCATCCACTGGTCTACTCCCCAAATGGTTGTAAGGCCCAGGTCAGGCCAAAGCCAGTAGTTAGGAACTTCTTCCCGGTCTACCATAAAGGAAGCCAGAACCCAAGCTCTTGGGCCGTCTTCCACTGCTTTCCCAGGCCATGGGCAGGTAACTGGACAGGAAATTGAGCAGCTGACATTGGACTCCAAGGACTCTGACATGGGATACAGTTGTCTTTTTAACTGCTGAGCCAAACCCCTACCCCTAAGTAAATTTGTTAACATTTTTGACCCTTAGTTTTTTTTTATTTATGGAGATAATCAGTTTTGTTGAAAACAATAGCATATTTAGTATATTTGACACAGTAGATTCATTTTTCAAAAGTTTTATCTATTCATTTTCATTTTGTTTGAAAGGCAGAGACATACACACACAGAGGCAAAGAAAGCCTCCATCCACTGGATCACTTTCTAAACTCGAGCTGAGCTAAACCAAAATTGGGAGCTCAGAACTCCATGTGGGTCTCTCACATGAGTGGCAGGTCTTTCACTCAAGTACTTGGGCCATCATCTGCTGCCTCCCAGGCTGTTCATTAGCAGGAAGATGGATCAGAAGCAGAGCAGCCAGGACTTGAATATGGAACTCTGATATAGAAGGTGGACATCCCAAATAGCGACTTAACCACGTTGCCAAATACCTGTCCTTGGAACAGGTCTTTTTTCGGTAACACTTCCTTCATCTGCATGACAAAATCTTTTTCCATAGTCATCATGAAAGAAAACTAGTAATTGCAGGGGTCACAAGGAAAAACAGAGTGAGAAATTTTCTTTTACATGAATTGCCATGCCAATAAGAATGGCAAATGAAATTTAAAATACTGTAATATAGAAAAGGAAAAAGAAATTAATATTTTATCTATATTAATGTATTTTTACATTTTTAAAGGATTTTTGTTTGTTTGTTTGTTTGAAGACAGAGTTACAGAGGGAGAGAAAGAGAGACAAAGAGAGAGAGATCTTTCATTTACTGGATCACTCCCCAAATGGCTGCAATGGCCAGGGCTGCACCAGTCTGAAGCCAGAGCCAGGGGCTTCTTCCAGGTTTCCCTCGTGAGTGCAGGGGCCCAAGGTCTTGGGCTCTCTTTTGCCACTTTCCCAGGTCATTAGCAGGGAGCTAGATTAGAAGTGAAGTTGCCAGGACTCACCATCGGCAGAAGTTTAGCTTGCTACACCAGAGCACCAGCCTCACATTAACATAGAGGAGAACCCTTCTGAAGAAGCATGCCCAATCAAGTGAACACCACAAGTTTCCAAGAATAATTTGCTCAAGGAATGACAGCTTGAAGCATCTGACGTTCTGATGCTTCCTTCTCATAGTCACTGGCCTCTCACTGCATTTCCAAATCTCCCGTTGAGATGAGGGAATATATATCACCGCAGGGAATGGATCGGCGATGCAAGTTGTGAACCACAACTTGAGTGAGCTTACTCTAGAAGGAAATGTGTGGGGTTGAGCATACGTGCACCAGCAGCCTGCTGAATAAGTGGTGCTCTTTGTACTGCCTTCCATGCAGAAAACTGGCTATGACAAGGTAAGTGAAGAAAGTGCGCCTATTTTAAGCTTACATGTAGCAGAAACTCAGTAGTTACCTCTGCGACTGTAGAACTTAATCCACAAGGATATTTTGAAGGCGAAGTAGGATTTTCTTACTTTGTTTAGAAAGACTTGGGGATGCTGATAAGGAAAAAGAGAGCTACTTGCAATTGATCTTGTTATTGTTTTTACTTTCTTCAAAGTGTGTCCTCTTCCTGCCTGCCCCTGGGCCCATTGCTCCCACCACCATGCCATTGGTACCCATGCTTCCAAGAGGTAAATGAGAAAACTGCCAGGATGCCACATTCAGCATTGATAATTCAACACTGAATATTTGATATATCCCATATGCCTCTTCCCTGAGTTAACCTCTTTACTCCCCTCCTCCATAACCTGCTTCTTCAGCACCACCCCCTCCCATATGTACCCAGGCATGAACAAATGATTCTGATGTTTCAGCTAACAGAAGATCGAAAGACAAGCTAACCAACAAATCCAGTGTCCTATAATGTTTGAAGACAAAAAGTCAACACCTTAGGCTTTCATTCAAAAACAGGAGTCTTCTCTGCAGATTCTCCCAAAATAGCTCTTAACCACTATAGTTGTCCTAGGGCAGGGATGGAGGGGGTGGCCCATGAATCTGTCATTTGCCTCTCTTCTCACACAAACATGTACCCAGCCCTTTGTATCCTCTACTCTGTATCGCAAAACACTCCATTTCCTTGTCCTCTGGGTAGGTCAGGCCAGTAAAAGGCACAGGCAGGGGCTGGGCGCAGTGGCCTAGCAGCTTGATCCCATATGGACACTGGTTCTAATCCCAGCAGTCCCACTTCCCATCTAACTCCCTGCTTGTGGTCTAGGAAAGCAGTCAAGGACATCTCAAAGCCTTGAGACCCTGCACCTGTGTGGGAGACCCAGATGAAGCTCCTGGCTCCTGGCTTCGGATTGTTACAGCTTCGGCCATTGCAGTCACTTGGGGAGTGAATCATTGGATGAAAGATCTTCCTCTTTGTCTCTCCTCCTCTCTGTATATCTGACTTTGCAATTAAAAAGAAAAAAAAGCACAGGCAGAAGAGAAGATGGGGTTTGGCAGGGAAGCAGCCTGACTGTCAGCTCTCCCCCGACCCTGACTCAGTACAGCTTGACCATAGCTGTGTCTCCTCCGCACAGACACTTCCTGGCAAGGGAGTGAAAGCTAAGCTCCAGGACCTCTCACTCCCACAGGCCTCTTTTGATGTCGTGTATCATTTTTCACAGCTTTATTGAAATATAATTTATATACCATAAAACTCACTTAGTAAATTTGTTGAGTTGTACAGCCATTGACACAATCCAAGTTTTAGAACATCCTCCAACCCCAGGCCCTAGTGACCACTCATCTACTCTGTCTCTGCGCATGCACCTGTTCTGGATGTCTAATATTAGAGGAGTCGTATCATGTGATCTTTGGGGATGTGTTCCTTTCACTAAACAGAATGTCCTCTATATTGCATCACACACTAATACAGTTCACATCATGTTTACATATTCACCTGTTGATAGCCATTCATATAACCTTTGTGCATTCTTTTTTGCTAAAAGGTTCTCCCAGATTACATAAGATCCAGGCTTTTGAGGAATCTGACCTCTGATTCTGTGTCTAGCACAGTTTCTGAAAGCGTTGCTCATGTGCCCTGCCCCTCACAACTATTCCTTGGTCTTCCACTCTCCTCGAACATATGTTGGACTTAGTGGCCTCCTTTAAGAAGTAGAGTATGGCTAAAGAATTGAGACATCATTTCAAAGATGAGGTTACAAAAGACTGTTACTTACATCTGGCTCTCTCTTTGCTGAATGCTGTCTCCCAGAGCCCTCCCTCTACAGGAGGAAAGGTGCTGTGTTGTGAGTGATCCTGTGCAGAGGTCCTTGGAGTACTGATGTCTTCAACCCACAGCTAGTGAAGACATGAGGCCTGCAGGCCTTCATGTAAGTGGGCATGGAAGCAGATCCCCCACCCCGAGTGGAACCATAAGATAACCTCAGCTCCAAGGGACATCCTCATGGCAGATTCTGGAGAGGTCCTGAGCCATAAACGCCAGCTAAGCTGCCCTAAAACTGCTGACCTACAGGAGTCACAATTGAATAAGGTTTTTACTTACAGTAGCTACATATGGAGACCTTTTGTCTTGCAACAATAGATAAACACCATCCTCACCAGGTAGCATCTCTCGCCACAGTTTCCAGCACCCACCTGATGATAGCCTTCACCACATCTCAGGCTCATGCCACATGGGCCTGACTTCTGCTCTCAAACATCAGTCCCCTCATTTCCTCCCAGTCCTAAGGTAGTACCTGCTTCCCGCTTTGACTGGTCTCTGCATCACCTTACAGGCTGTTCTTTGACTTCTCACTGTTCTCAGACCCATGTAACCACCTTCTGGCATCAACTTCCCTGCATGTGAAATCCCTACAGCAATCTCAATCTCTAACATTTTAGGGAAAAACATTTCATCTTCTATTACACGTAGCCTCACTTGAGTCTTCACAAGTCTGTTCAGAGAAAGAAAAAAAAAATGAGTGTGGGACTGAGAGCCCTAGAGGTCCTAGAGTCAGTCGTCACATATAAAATCTACTAAGACAGAAAGCCACCTGCTGAGCTCCCAGTTCGCACAGCTACAGTTTTGAAAGGTGATGACAGAGTGGCTGAGCAGCTCTTCTCACCACTCCACTGTGTAGTGAGCAGGAAGTCAAGGGGTGTGAGCAAGAGCAGTTTTTGTTAACTTGGGAGAGACAGCGCCCATCTGCGAACTCCCTTCCCAAATGCCCACAACAGCTGCTGTTGACCCAGGCTGAAGGTGGGAGCTAGAAACTAAGTCCAGGTGACCCACATGGGTGGCATCTATCCAATAACTTGACCTGTCACCACTGCCTCCCAGCACCTGCAGTACTATACCATGGGAATCAGAAAACTGAGCTGGGAACCAAAAACTCAAGCACACATATGTGGGATGTGGGTATCTCACCCAGTGTCATAATGGATAACCAAACAGCCACCCCAGACACTATATCTAACTTATGGGGGTTTGGGCCTGGCTTTTCTGGAAATGGAATTCAGCCCTCGACATGATAGACCAGTTTCTACACACTGCTGTTGTTTAGAAACCAGAACACGTGAAGGGCCATACATCCTTTATTGTTGCTGTCCTAACATGCTGATCTTTCCTCGCTCTTACAAGGGAAAACAAAACAGATGACTTCAAGTTGGGTTTCTCATCTCCCAAACTCTGCCTTGGTGGGAAGCAGGAGTTATTGGCTGGGGGAAGATCCTGCATCCAATACTGTTATTTCCTCTTCTCAGCAGCTGCTGCCTCAACAGTAAGCCGATCAGCAGACACAGGTTCCTGGTGTCCCTTGGATCCTTGTTAGCTGGATGTCTTGCACAAAGCAGAGATCATTTTTTTTTACCCACATCCTGCAGCCCACAAGTGGCTCCTGCTGCATCTGACGGCTTCTCCCTTCTCCTTGGGTTATTTCAGAACCAGCTCCTTCAGGCCCACCCCTTTAGTTCTGGCTGAGGAATTAGCAACTGAGGGATCAGCCCACATCCATGCATCGAGTGGCATTCCCAAAGTCGAAGAAGTGATCAATCGCCTTGGAGAAATCGCACCCCTCTCGTCAGCGCAGACACTCTGCTGACAGAGAGACAGACAGAATGTTGACAGTACACGGGTCTGATGTCAGGAAGCCTATATGGACTTGGTGAGCACACAGCACAGATAGAAAGAGCCTACAAGCCAGAGCACTCAAAAGAACATGGCTGGGGAGATTATAAAATTGATTTCACTCTTGCTGCAACCGTCAGCTGTTGTGGAGACTCCAAGCCCTGGCCTCAGAAGGAGCTGGGGAGAAGTTCAAGAACAACAGCTCCAAAGAAAGACAGCGCTCCTCTTTCTATGCCTCACTGCCAGAAGAGATTTCAACAAGCAAGGCAGAATTGACTGGTATCATTTACATCTTCATTAAATATTAATTTGATATCCTATAATTGCTTGTGTCTCTGAACTCCAGCCTGCGTTCTGCGAACACTGTGCTGATTCGCTCTCCCTCTATTTAGGCCCTGATCGCTTTGTGGTGTCACGAGAAAAGGCTGTTGCATACCGAGTTTGGGTTCAATGAAGATAGCAAGTTCAGAAGCAAGGGTGTCACTCACTGCCCACTACTGTACTGACGATTGTGACTGGTAGGGTAGAGTGGGGAGGAGTAATGTGTGACCCAGCCTAGCCATGCATAGCCATGCATTTCCAGCACAGGTTGGGCAGAGCTCATACAGAAAACCGCCATTTAACGATAACAAGAAAAAAGGCTTTTCAAAAATCTTGAATTTGAGGGCCATAGTAGGCATAGAGTAAGCTGAAAAGTGAAAACCATTTCCATTTTGTGGACGTGGAAGATGATTGGAGGATACGCAGTGGTGACTGTGGGAAAGGACTGAGGGCTAGGTGTGGACCCACTGCCCCCACTGGCAGCTTGTTGTCATGCACTTTGAGGAATACTTTAGGGAATGCTGGATTTGAGTCCTAAGATATTGGCAAATAAGAGAATTTCTTCCGTTTATTGCTTTCCATGTTTTTGGCTACCTGTAATAGAAAATACGCTAAATTAACCTCAGCATTTACGACCCTGATCATTTACTATACCAACGAAACCACGCATGGACAGTGATGCTGTGGAGTTGGTGTTGCGGGAGTAGTGGCAAGGGCTATCCGTGGGCAGTGGCCGTCCACGGCTCGAGTCACCTGGGCATGGGTCCAGAAATGTCATGGCTTCTGCGGTGCAACTCTCTTTGCTATAACCTCTGCTCTCCTGTTCGGTAACAGTGTCTCCTGTGTGCCAGATTCACCGAGGATGGCTGCAGTCTTCTGCAACCTAGCCCTGCTTCTCTGCCAGGTTCTTTGTCTCGTGATCGTGTATGCGAACAAGAAAGGAGCGAGTGAAGACATTTATTGCCAAGAAGCCAAGAAAACTCCCTGGCAACCAGCACAAGGAGCTAGCTATCCCAGAGACCTGTGGCACAAAATGCAGCTCAGGACTGCTGGGCACGGGTTTTTTAAGGAGGAAGTTTACCTGATTGGTGAAAATGTATACAGATGAGGTATTCTACATGAACTGATCAGGGAACCAGCAGAGGCTGAGTGTGATTTTTTTTTTTTTTTTTTTTTTTTTTTGCCTAGGAACCAATCACAGTGGACTAACATGGAAGTCCCGTCATATACATAAGTTAAGGGAGTGTTCAGACAGGTCCAGGATGTGAAGCAGATGCAACAACATCTGAAGATGTTATATATAAGCTTCTCCCTGAGCTCCCTCCCTCCAGGTTCCTGGAGGGTTACAGCGTGGATGTTTCTTCCCTTCCTTTCCAGGGATCCCTGGAGCCCTTCTCAGTGCCAGAGTCAGTTCAGTGGCTCTATTCTGGCCCCAAGGGTCTATTCAGCTTTCTTCTCTACCCTCCTCATAAAGAGTCTTGTTCCCTCTTGGTTGCAAAATGATTGCCACAGTTTTAGGCAGTGTAACAAATGCAACAATTCCCAACTGAAGAAGAATGATGTCTCCACCGAGGGGAAATGTCTTATTAGAGGTGAAGCCTTCATACAAGACCCCTTTCTCAGTTCTCACTGGCCAGAATTGGGTCAGCTGCCCATGCCTTAACTGTAGGAGAGCCTAATGAGGGAGAAACTGATATATTATTATTATTTTAGCACTGGAATGGAGACTTCCCTGCCATATGAAGGGAGGGGTAACTAGACTTTGTACTTATCATTCCTAGCTATCTGCCACTCTAAGAATTTCCGTTTTGAACTGTGCTCTGCAAATGAGGCAACTAATCTCACTGAGGAATATTAAAAAATTCAACTTGTATTGAGTTTTAGCACCTGCCTAGCGTTCTGTTAAACACCTTCATATTCATCACATTATTTGCCTGATTAATCCGTAATAAAGTGAGAATGGTCAATAAATTATCTTCTGGGGGATCTTAGAAGCTACTTCTTTATCCATTTGTCTCTGAGGTCCTAGAACTGTTCATTGACAAATAAGAATACTATCCAACTCCTGTAGTTTCACTAATTCTTGTGGGATAGAATCTGCGACTCCCAATGGATTCTCAAAGCCACATATAGTCTGTTTTGTTCACACACACACACACACACACACACACCTGTAGTGAAGTTAAATGTATGCATTGTATATACTACACATAGTCACAGGTAAACAATAACATTTTTGAAAAGCAATTACAGGGGTGGGTGTTGTGATGCAGTTGCTTAAGCTGCTGCTTGAGATGCTAACATCCTATGTCTCAGTGCTGATTCAGCTCCGAACTGCTTTGCTTCCGATTCAGCTTCCTGCTAATGGGCCTACGAAAGCAGTCTAAGATGACCCAAATACTTGAGACCCTGCCACCCATTGTGAGACCCAAATGGAGTTCTGATTCCTGGCTTCAGCCTGGGTAAGCCACAGCCGCTGCAATCATTTGAAGAAGTAACCCAGCATATGAAAGATTCTCTCCCTCTCTCTCTCCATTCTTTTATTTCTGTCATTCTGCCTTTCAAATAATAAATCTTAGAAATCACAACAGTACACTGTAATAAACGTTATCAGCAATTTTCTATTTATTATTTTCAATCCACAATTGACTGTAAGTATCTGAAACCACAGAAAGCAAGACCATGAACCTGGAGAAGGGGTTACATTTTAACCCTATAACCAAGTGAACCGAAACTTATTATTCAGAAAGACTACAAGAATACTCTCCGCATGGGTTCCAACAATCTAGACTGTTGGCATTTCAATGTTCTTTGTTTCTAGCTGAGAGTTAATCTAAGAATCAGAAATGGATAAATCACATCTACTATTCGAAGTAAAAGCTACAAGCTGCAAGTTCGTAATTCGTTCTTTCAAGTAAGAATCAAAATTGGCTACAAATACGGATTTACCACAAGGAACTGCTCAGAAGAGGCTCCCAGCACTGCTCCACCCTAGCGTATTAGGCTGGGTCAGCCACAGCCCCCTCAGCTGGACTTATTCATCTGAGCCCAGTGAGAATACATTATTGTTCACCTATGTTTTGCATTGGAGTTTGTGTCAACAAGTAATCAAGTCTCTCCAGATGTTTCATTTGTTATAACAAAGCCACTGTCAGAAACAATAACTCACAGATGTTCCCTTTGAAAAGCATATTAAAACTGTTTTTGTTAATGTTTTCAAATTATCAAATGAATTGGGAAGAATATGGATGCAAAATTCATTTCAGGAATATGTTATTGAAACTGGATTTTAAAAAATTAATTAACTATAACCTCTTTGGGTAAGATTAATTGAACTTCACCAAATAAAGTAAAAACAAACATGGTTTTTGTTGTCAAATAAGATTCAAGTGGGTAAAAATCATGAAAGTCGCTTTATCACACAAGAGTTTTACTTCTGTTTCTGCTCCTTTTCCCGTACTTTATTTCCATTACTGTCCTGTACTCAACCTTTATTTTCTCTGCTGAGTATTTCTGAAATTATTTTTTCTTTATCTGTTAATTCTCAGCTGAAATTGGAAAACAGTTTTGGCACCTTCCTGTGTTAAGTTATAGCATTTCACAATGCTGCTTTATGTTGTCTTCTCATAGTTTTATAGTCTTATGTTCATGTAACCTCATTTTGTATGATCACAGAATAGGTTTCATTTTTGTGTCATATTTGTCTGGTGTGCCTTCTTTATCTGCTGTTACCTGATAGGACTCTTTTTCTGCTTTTTTTTTAAACTTATAATAACATTGTAAGAGGCTTGATCATGACTTTTTCTCTGTTGCTCACCTTTAGATGAGGTGGTTTTCCTGTACTTTCAGGATACACTGGAGTAGGGAGTCAGGGAACTAAAAGTATGGCTATGGATGGAATGTTTGTGTTTCCTCAGAATTCGGATTTTAAAATCTTCCCCTCCAGCACAAGAGCGTTAGGTAAGAGGTGCAGCCTTGGGTGTGACTAGATCATGGGGATGGAATTCTTCTAGATGGGATCAATGCTCTTAGCAAAGGTAGCCCTGGGAGCTCCTGCAGCCTTCCTTCTACTACATGAGGGCACAAGGAGAAGGCAGCTGCCACCAAGAAGATGGCCCACCCCAGAACTTGATGATACTGGTGCCATGGCTGTCAAATTTTCAGCTCCAAAACTGTGAGAACTCGATGTTTGTGACTTAGAAGTCACACAGTCTGTGGTACCAAAACAGGTGTTTCCCCAGCTCTCTGGCTCAAGGAACTGCCTCTGGGCTCTGAGCAGCAGGGCCAGTCTCAGAGCTGCGTGGATTACACCATCACACTGGATTCTTCCCACTCTGACTTTCATGCCCTGCTGTTGTACATGAACAGCTTAACTGCTTTTGAACAATGGTAGGGCTTCACAATGGTGCTCTGCAAATGGGGTAACTGGTCCCGTGCAAGAATATTAAAAGCCCTGGCCTTTCTATGAAACCACCTGTGCAGTCTTAAAGAAGACCTCCTTCAGATCTTCCCCAGTCACTGTGTGAAGTTTGGGCTTATTCAGGTTGCATTCCACTGTGGATCTCAGTTCTGGTGTGGAGGATGTCCTTGGGTGTTTCCGCAGTTCCTGCGTGCTTAATTCATCACAGCGTACTGTGATTTCCTTGCAACCCCTTGGGACTGCAAATGGAAACTAGGAATACAACGCTCATGTTTTACTCATATCTGCACACTGACCATTCTACTCAAAGTGTGATGCTCTTCTTGCAAAAGGTAGTGTACACTTGTTGTCTGTGTGTTTTTGGTCTCTTAAGATGCGCAGAGCACTCCATCTTTCCTCCGTGAACATCACATGGCTACTAGATCCACAGGGGTCCTGTGCTGTCAAGGTCTGAACCAGCTACCCATACTTAGAAGTTTATGACTTCCTGGTCACTTAATGTTGTTGAAGATACTGTCCATGGTTCTTTAGTTACAGTTGCCATGAGAGGATTTGGTGAAATAAAAAATCACATTTGCTATAATGATCTTATCCCATCCAGAAGCCACATAAGAATTTTTGGACTTGATGCATGTATCACAGAACTATTAACCATTAGCTAAGCACTGCATCACATTGTCTTTTCTTAAATCAATATTATTTTAATTGATAAATCATAACCATATATAATTATGGGATACAAGTCAATGCTTCGAAATATGTAAACAATATGAAATAGTACACTCGAGTTTCAAAAGCTGCCTTTATGACAGGTCTTATTTAGGCCATATTATCAAAAAGTTGAAATACAGAAAGAGACATAGCAGAATTCTAATTAGTAGGCCACTTAGGGTCTCATTTACGCACTAAACAATAGAATAATTTTTAAATTAAGCACTAAAGCATGACAAGAGTGAATTAATCAACACCTAGCAAAGACAGAATTGTTTTAAAATATTTGATTTTTGCTATCACTTCTTTTTAAACATATATTTATTTTAATTTGAAAGGCAGATTTACAGAGAAAAGAAGGAAGGACAGTGAGATTTTCCATCCACTGGTTTACTCCCCAAATGGCCACAATTTCTGGAGATGAGCCAATCAGAAGCCAGGAGCTAGGAATCTCTTCTACTCACATGGGTCAACCATGTGAATGCAAGGGTTCAAAGACTTGAACCATCTTAACACTGCCTTCTCAAACCATAAGCAGGGAGCTGAGTGGAATTTTAGCAGCCAAGACAATCAACTGGTGCCTGTAAAGGGACACTGGCACCACAGGCAGAGGCTTAGCTTGCTAAACCTTTCTTTAAATTCTGAAGTTCATAATGCATTGGCTTATATTGTTTGTATATTATTTTAAAATTATTTTACCATGTTTCTATATAAATTGCATACAAGTTTTCCTCAAAAAATTCATGGAAAAGTGTGTTATTAAAAAATGATATATAGGGCCTGGTGGTGTGGCATAGTGGTGTAGCCTAGTGGCTAAGGTCCTTGTCTTGAACGCGCCAGGATCCCATATGGTCGCTGGTTCTAGTCCCGGCAGCTCCACTTCTTCTCTCTCTCTCCTCTCTGTATATCTGACTTTGTAATAAAAATAAAATAAATCTTTTTTAAAAATGATATGTAGATTGCAAAGCATTTCTACATCAAAATAATTTTGTCTGAATTTCATTTTGCACGAACTTTTTGAAGTTACCCACAAATGAGTATTTGCATGTTGCTCTTCTCCATCTGGATTATAATTTTTTCCATGTTAGAGGCAGTAACTGAAATTCCTTTCCATCTTTTCCAATACTCAGTGTGAGACCGGGCACATGATGGATGCTTAACGCATATTTATGAAAAGAGAGAACAAATGAGTGAGTAAATGAAATTGTAAATTCAGTCACTGAAAAGGAAAACAAAAGATTTGCTTTTCTTGGAGCATTTTTTTTTTTTTACGTGAAATTAGATAGGACTAGTTACTGATTCTTCAAAATGAAGGAGAAGGGAGCATGTGTGCTACGGCCACACTGGTTTTCTTTCACCAAGTGGATAGACTGTAGTGCTTAGACAAAAATGTGTCTTCACATGAATTAAGCAATTACATCAAAGTAAGAGTATGTCGCGAGTAGCTCATGAAGTGGCATCATGTGGTGGGAATGACGTAGGGAGTCTCTGGGGTCAAATACTGAGAAGTCAGTCACCAACTCAGTGACCCTGGAACTTAGTAAATGATGCTCAGTTGTGCCGTGCTTGGCAAATAGGGATAATTGTGCCTACTGTGCTAGTCTACCATGGGTTTTATTTAATAACTTTTGCACAGGGTTACCAATACCAGCATAGTTGAACAGTAGTTAGTAAACAATTTTTTTTCTTCTGCTCTTTTCTTACCGTATAAGGAACATTTTTTTTTCAAGAATTTAATAAAATAAAGCCCATTAAACGTGGAAGGGCATTGAGAATATTTTCTTTGATGCCTCAGAAGTTACTTTGAAATTTTGATAGTCATAATCATTATTTTAATTGAAACACTTTACCTGCTATATACTATAAGAATGATTACAACTAATTACTACTAATTTTATCTGTCTTTCTGTCATTTATCTACCTGCCAACCTAAACTACTTAATAGTATTTCTGGAACAAACAGATACTATATCGGTCAATGTTCCTGTACATGTATTTAATGCACAATTCAGGCCTTTATTTTTCTTAGTGTTTTCTCAAACAATCCAGTGTAGTATATTTACAAATCCGAAGCCTTTTGGTCAGTTAACATTAAAATCTGGTCCACACCCTCACAATTTTGGTAGTTATGAGAGATGTATAGCTTTCTATCATACAGACTAGAACTTTCTTCCCAGAACCCAAGATATATGGTTTAAATACCTGTTTAGAAAAACGTAACAGCTACGCTTTTCTAAAAGTATCCCTAACTTATTTGACATTATAGGTTCACTTAGATTGTTAAGTTCATAGGATTAAGGTCACAGGATTGTTTAATAGAAGCAATGAGCTTACATTTCAGCTATATATGAAGCTATAAGAACGTTTAAGTTCGTTAACAGTCAAGAAACACTTTAAGAGCTCTTATTTCATCTGCTACCTACATTTTATTCTTGCTTCACATAGAAGTCAAATTGAAATGCTTCATTCATAGATGTGTAGAACAAATGTTGCTGACAAGCATCACTTCTCTGATTTGACTCAACAACACACTAGAAATAGCAACGCATAAATGATGACATAATAGATGGCAATGTCTCAAGCAAATAGAAAACATTTTTGCTGATACTTACATCAAATATATTTTCTTTTCAGAAAACTACTACCCTCAATGCATACCTCAAGATACGTGCGTGTGGTGTAAGCCCCCAGGCACACGTGAACATGCACTGAATATAATGATAGATCATGAGGAACCAGCATCCTGGCAGAATGGGTTATGCCATGTTGGTATCTCATATAGGTGCAGGATGGAGCCCCAGCTGTTCACTTTCCATCCAGCTCCCTACTAATGTGCCTGGGAAAGCAATGGACGATGGCACTAGTGCTTGGGTCCCCACAGCCATGTGGAAAATCCACATGTAGCTCCTGGTTGCTAGCTTCAGACTGGTTCAGCCTCAGCCATTGCTTCCATTTGGGGAGTGAATAAAGTGATGGAAAAGATCTCTCTCTTCCTCTCTCTCTCTCTCTCTCTCTCTCTCTCTCTCTCTCTCTCTCTCTTTCTCTGTAACTCTGCCTTACAAATAAACAAACCTTTAAGAAAAAAAGATGATAGATCATGCAAAATAGCATACCTAAAGTTTACGTGTAGTAATTTTGCCAGTAGTAAAATGTTATTTAATATTTTGAGAAACTTTTATGATGAAACACACAGTCAATATTTGTATGTCTTTTTGGGTATTCTTGAGAAAAATACCCATTTGTGGGAGATTGGACTCCATTACAGCTGTACGTTTCTTAATGCTGAGACTAGATCTGAAGCACTGTTGTGTGAACCTCTTAGAGTGTGTGGATGTGAAGAGGACCAGATTGTCACTATTTGATAGAATCGTATGGCCCACCATCATATGCTATCTATCACTGACCAAAACATTGTTATAGACACATCTCTTTATACATATGTCCAATGAAGTTCAAGTGTGTTGTTTGAATATTTTATTTCCTGAATAAGTCTTCCTATTCTTGATCTTTAGGCTTCTGAAAGACAGGTGGTAAAATTCCTCACTAACTTTAGAATTTTTTTATTTATATATATAATACAATTGGTTTATGTTTTGTATATGATGACATATTTTGCATGCATACTAGTTTGTGACTGTTATATATGTGTATATATATATACACACACACAGATACATTCCTATAAACGTTTTTATTTATTTTTAACATCCTACTTTGCATTTTATTTGAAACATGCTTTTCCTTACTTTCCTTTTTTTTCTTGGAATTATCTTTTTCTAGTGTTTGCCTCAATTATGTCTTCCGATTTAGACGTCATCACTCCATCTTTACTCTCTACTGAGTATTGTTAAATTTAGTATGCCTTCTTGAGCACAAAAATATCTCTACCTTCCTCTTAAAAAATAGAAGACTCTGAAATTCAAACTCCAGGAATTTTCCTAGTTTCCATGTTTTTATTTCTACTATTAGTTGCCCTTGTCTTGAATCTTTTATTGCTCATCACCTTTGCTACTGTTTTTGTAGCTTCTATTTAGATTTTATCGCCATGTTGAGCAATGAGTTATCTCACATCACTATTTTTACATTCCACTCTTTCTGCATTTACCTTTCTTCTTACTGAAATGTGTGCTTAAATTTTTTTCAGCATAGATTTGTGGATGGCCAATGCTGACATTGTTTGATTTGCTTATGGTGTCTTTGTGTTGGCTCAATTTTTGTATCCAAATCTATCTGAGGAGAGAATTGAGACTGATAGATAGTATTCAGCTGCCTTCTACCATTATTGTTGCTACCATTACTGTTTGTTCTTTGACTATTTTTCTTTAGTTCTTTTATAATTTCTTACCTGTTTCTGACATTTTGTAGTTATATTCATACTTACTATTTTTGGAACTGATAATGAAAATCTTATAATTATGAAAAACCAATTGTTTCTTCGAATATTATTTCTATTTCATTTTCTACTCTCTCCTGGAAATTTTATGAGATGTGTATTGGATCTTCTCATTCTTGTCTCTATGTTACCTGACGTCTGTCAGTTTTTCCATTTCTCATTCCTCTGTAATGAATTATGAGCAATTTTACATGTATTCTCAGCTGTGTCCAACCTAGCAGCCGAAGTTTTAATTCTAGTGACTCTATTTTTCATTTTACTTGTCCTATTCGTGTTTTTTTTTTATTATTTTTATCCCTTCTTTTATGATGTTTAAATGTCTCATTTGAAACTCTCATTATGTAGACATAGTTTAAAGGTCAAAGCAACATGTTCCTCCACAGAAAAGTAACTTCATTTATTCATTTCCTATATACCATCCCAGAGTTTCTTCATGTAAAGAGAATGGTTTCAATCTATTCTGATTTCATCCCTTTCTTATCTTAGGGTAGAAATATATATCATGCCAATGGTATTATGCATTATGTTTTGCACAGAAACTTACAATCTCATTCTTTTTGCAATGGCATAGTATTCCATTGTGTGGACATGCCATAATAAATACAACCAGTACAGAAGTTTTTGTCAATTTTTTAAATCATTTTTAACATAACAGATGTATAGTCACTTAAAGACAGTTACATTTCTCCAGCTTCAGTTTTAAAGTAATGCCTTGCTGTCTCATGCAGGAGCATACCTTTTCTTGTTAAAATCTACATTACTAAACATCTCTTCAGCACAGTCACAAACCTACTAAGGTTTAAGTGTGGTTGGGGGGGTTGAGGTGGGGCACATATCCCAGCTATCATTGAACTATCAGGCCAATATTTTAACTTAGCACATTTCTGACCTTCCATTGTGTCAAAGGACTGCAAAGCAGCCCTACATAACATTCTCCCATTTCCCTCAGCCGGTTGGTTCAGAGATTTTGTTGGGTTGAAACTCGTTTTTGTATTAATTTTTCAACTTGTGAAATCTCCTAACATATGAATAATGGAAATTCATACTCCAAAACTTCTTGAGATGCAAAACTTAGTGCTTCATTGTATTTTTTAAAATTTATTCATTAATTACATTGTATTATGTGACACAGTTTCATAGGTACTGGGATTCTCCCCACCCCTCCCCAAACCCTCCCCCTATGGTGTATTCCTCCACCTTGTTGCATAACCACAGTTCAAGTTCAGTTGTGGTTCCCTCATTGCAAGCATATACCAGACATACAGTCCAGTGCTTCATTGTATTTTATAGGAAACAATTTTGAAAATCAACCCAAAGTTGTGAGCAAAACATGTTCCTTTGTTAAATACCAGGCGACAAAGTTTTCTCATCTCCATTCACCAAGGAGACAGCTTATCTGAAGACCAGACTTTATGAAATGAAATGAATTCCAGGTTATTTGGTTATTTTCTTTAATGGAAACAAGGCTGTGTCTTCTATTCCTATTGGGTATTAATTCCCGAAACCTGGCCATCAACACTTATATCTGGTTCCAATGCTGCACACTCTGCCCCTCCCCCAAACACATGGAGTTAAACTACTGCTTCCCTCTTCATTTTGTGCTTGAAATTTGTATCTCCTTAACTGGAACAAAACTGTATACTGAAAGTTATTGAAGTGTTTTCACCTAACGTCTGTGTTTGTAGTGGGAAGATCATCTGTAGTAACTCAGTCCACTATAGTCCCAGAAGCCATCGGTTTTGAAATAATTTTTGATTTAAAAAAGCGAGAATTGGTGAATGACAATCTTGAAAGGAAGTTTAGGAGGCTATCATTAGTGGGAAAGCGCCTTCACTGGCACACTTTGATGCAAGTGTACATCTTCATACGTTTTGATGTAGATCACTGGGCTTACACCATTTTAGCCAACCCAAAACAGTAGCTGGAGCATGTGCAGCCACTCCCTTTTTGTTACCCAGCACAGCCATTATTATCATAGATTTGGCATGGTAATCAATAGCACCCAAATGACAAACAATTTCATGTTATTGCATTTGGTTTGTCATCAATTTCAAGGCTGACTCAAAATAATGAAAAAAAATCTGAGACCAATCACTGTCTATAAAATCACTGTACATTTTTCTAGGTGATTAAACAGCATCAAAAACATAGGGGGAGAGAAAACATGCTGGCAGAAAGAGAAAGGCCGGGGCAAGCCCTGATGCTGGAGATGAAGGAAAATACGGGAAGAGAGCTGTGAAAAGAAACGCCTGACTTGTTAACACTCCTCTAATTAAGAACTCCAAAGCACAAGCTTCCGGGGTTGGTACAGTGGAAGCTAAAATTGGCCTTGGCACCACATAGACTGCACAAGCTTCCAAGCTATGTCTCTCTACTTTTTAATGATTTCATCTGAGAGCTGAGGTGTTGGATACCATCATTCCATCACATGTGTGTTTCCCCACAAAGCACTCAAACAGCCTCTAGTGCACAGATTTTCAGTAAACTGATGGAAATATATCCTGTATCATTTAACTATGTGCATCTTTTTTTCTAATTTCTGGACCGAGTCAGATATAATTAGTATTCAGACCTCTCCTAGTACCAAGGACATAAAAGGCCGACATATGGCGGGACCATCGTGCCAAGTGGAAGATCACAGTAGATCCGAATAAGGAGCAAACTTTACAACATAACGAAATACTTTTAATTTAGATTTCTTCTGAAGTATGAACTCTTCTCTATCCTTCTTATCTTTAACGAAAGTTGCCTGTGGTGTCTGTTTTGAAAAAGGCAATATGCTCACAATGGTCAAAAATTAGTGACACAATGAAATGTATATTCGTGTGTATATGTATACACGCACACATATATAAAGGCATAAATACCCAACCAATGTCTCCAGCCACCCCATTTCTCTACTGCTTCATTTTAGGTAATTAGTAACAGCAGATTATTCCATTAGTTACTTAAGTAAATATAATCATATATACATAGTTAGTTTTATGTTCCCCATTTCTTACACAAAATGAAGCATATTATACTAAGTCCCACTATTTTTAAATTTAACAGAGCATAGAAATTTTTCTTCTACACTGGCACAGTGAAAAGGGTGGCATCATTCTATTTTAGCACCTGCATAGTGTTCCACTGTGCAGATGTGGCAAGTTTATTTAATCAATCTCTTACTAATGAACAATTAGATTGTGTCTGGCTTTTTGATACTGCCAACAGCACCACCGAGAATAATCATGAGTATGCATCACTTCTTGCACTTGCAGGTGCATCTGTATAATAGGTTTAAGAGGTAAATACAATTGTAGCTCTAATAGTGTCAACTTGCTCTCAATGCAGATTGCAACATTTGCAACTCCAAACTCGCTAATAGAATGCATTGTTAAATGTGAGGTCTTTATCAACCTGAGAAATGAGAAATCATTTGAAAATTTGTGTGATTTGTATTTTTATCTTTCGATTTTAAAAATCATATTTCTGTTCTTTGCCTATCCATGTTTCTTGAGGTACTTTTATGGATTTTTGTGTGTTGGTAAATATTTTTATATTTTAAATACCTAATTTCTTAAAGTATTTTTCTAGTGTACAGTTCTAATGTCTAAGGTAGGAATCTAACTTTATATTTTGTGAAGTCCCAACACTCTTAAACCTACTTAAGTCCTCTGAAGCCTGTTTCATACACAAATGTCATTTTTATCATGTTCATGGCTTCTTTTCTGGAATTTCTGTTCTCTTCCATTGGTTTCATTATTTAGATGTTTTTTTTATAATAACTAAGACATTGCTGTGTGTTCTAATTTCTGGTAAGTTCAGTGCCCTCATACTGGTTTTCTTTTTCAGAATGTCACTGGCTACAAATGCCTATTTTGTAGTGCACATTTCTCAGTTATCTTCCTGTTCCTTTGGGTTGGCTGTGAGGATGTAAAGGATAAAGCAAATGTCTGCATGTTGTAAAAGAACTTCTTTCTGTAGATTTCTCTCCCTTTGCTAAAAAAAAGAAACTGAGGCTAAATGAGCTCAATACATTTGGATAGGGTTCTCTTGTGAGTCTAAAGCTAACTTAACATTGGCCAACATAGCCCAGCAGACCATGGTCTGAAGAATGAACTTATTATACCAAGTCAAATCAAGTATGTGAGTACAAAGTCATCAAAGCACAGTTCTCCCAAGTCCTAGTATCAACTAAGCCATTAAGACCTAAGCTCCTGGCTTCTCATCTAGCACCACCGAAGGAAAGAGTCCAGAAAGCAGGTGTTTGGCTATGACCGATGAAAGCTAGGAGAAAGAATGAGTTAGTCCTGCATCCAGATTGGGACAGGTATGAAGGTACTCTTCCCTCAGACTGTAAAACAGTGGTCCAAACAGGTGGCATGAGCCAAAAGGAGCCACTCATAGCATATCAGCTAAGCCACAGGCAATCATTCATTCATTTATTCATTCATTCATCTATCCCAGGGAAAGCACAACTTGACAGACTTGCCTGGGGATGGAATGGGCTGTGGAAAGGTCAAGAGACACATTCAGTAGGATGATTCATTTGAACTAGATGCCAAAGGATGAAAAGGTGTTTTGATGGATGACTTTGGAAAGGGCACTCACTACTTGACAAGAAACAGAACACTGGCACAACAGTCCTAGATGCTTATTGCAAATGCTTAGTACATTGGTGGTGTGCAACGAGGCACACCTTAGTGGTGTGTAATCAGGGTAGTGCCTGTATGGAGAGAAAGATTCTGCAGTGATCCCTAGTCCAACATTTGAACTCTAATCCCCCTTCTTCTCAAGTCTGTGAAATCACTAACCTCCCAAGTATTCTTTGTTTCACCTCTTTTGTACTTTTAAAACTCTCGCCTTCATATAATAAAAAATTTAAAAGCACTTTATCGTCCCTGTTTCCTCTCTCCCCAAAAGATGACTTTTACAGCTTCTCTTATATGCTTTTTCAGAATTTTCTCTCTAGAAACTTAAGTATCATGGACACACGTGAATTTTCAAAGGAGACTGTGCTGTGCTGTGTTGTTCTGCAATTTGCCAATTGTGGTGGTTTTTTTTCACTTAATTACTAATATTCGCCATAACTGCTTTTAAAGTCTCACTTGTTTATGGACAACTTTTGTAAATTCGCATAATGACTTGTCCTCCACAAACCATACCAAATAAATACACTATTATGGCGGAAATTTTGACATTATGGTTTGAGGCAAAGAGTCGCTGACCAATTGACTTGAAAAGAGGTCCCTAAGCAGAGATTAGGGAACAGAATGACTTTGGATGTGTGTACGAGGTTCAGCTGAAGCCCAGAAAGTGTTGCTTTGCATATGCAAACTGAGTCAAGAGGACTGAAGCTGTAGCCAGCACCTTCCACACACCTTCAGTCTGCAGTTCACACGTGTTCTGTCCATGTGATCAAAGTACTCCATGTTCTCCTGTCACTTGCAACAAAGTAGATGGAATGGGAGGTCATTATGCTCAGTGAGACAAACCAGAAACTGAAAGACAAGTACCAGCTCTCACTCACTCGTGGAATCTAAGAGAATTAATCTTACAGAAATTCAGTGTAGAATAGTGGTTTGCAGAACCTGGGGAGAGAGGGCAGAGGAGAGCTGGGGCAATGTGGATTAATTGGGACCAAGTTATAGTTAGAGAGGGGTAGATGTTCTGCTGTTGTATTGCATAGTAGAATAACTACAGTCAACAATAGTAACAGCAATGTACTATGTAATTTTCTTAAAAGAAAAAATGCTGGGGGCCCGGCAGCGTGGCCTAGCGGCTAAAAGTCCTCACCTTGAACGTGCCGGGATCTCATATGGGTGCCGGTTCTAATCCTAGCAGTTCCACTTCCCATCCAGCTCCCTGCTTGTGGCCTGGGAGAGCAGCCGAGGACGGCCCAAAGCCTTGGGACCCTGCACCCACGTGGGAGACCTGGTAGAGGTTCCTGGTTCCTGGCTTCGGATCGGCACAGCACCGGCCGTTGCGGTCACTTGGGGAGTGACCATCGGATGGAAGATCTTCCTCTCTGTCTCTTCTCCTCTCTGTATATCGGACTTTTCCAATAAAAAAAAAAATCTTAAAAAAAAATGCTGAAAGGAAGGGTTTTCAATTTTTTCACCAAAAAAAAGTATGTTTGAGGAGTGAGGAGACAGGCTAAGCTTCATTTGGACATTACACAATGTTACACATGTTTCAAAACATGACATTGTATGCCATACAAAAGCAGAATATTTATACACCAGACACAAATAAATTTTAAAAAACCCACTCCAAATGAAATTTTAAAACTTCATGTTTAGCTTTTGCTTTGCCCCCAAGATATGTTTTTTTCTATTTTATAACTTCTACTTTAAAAGAATGATTTCAGAGCAAGGGAGCCAAGAGCCCACAGAACGGTGGACACAGTGCACAGAAAGTGTAACTCAGCTCCAAAGAACACCGGCCTCCGACTCCACTCTCTTCACCGTTGAGCAAGCACAATGGGCCCTCCTTTAGCATACACTTGGACGTTCCTGCTTATTTCTTACACAGACTTGTTTTTACAGTGCCATTAATTTATTTGACGATATGTAAAACATCTGGTGATACTTACGGTTGGATTAGAATACAACATGATTTTCTCCAATAAAATGAATGTAAGCCATTTTGTGTTTCTTTTCTTTTAACGCAGGCAGTTTTTCATGAAAAAAAAAAAATCCATCGTATAGCACCAGGGTTTTCAGGAACAAATTGGGAGATTTGAAGGGTAAAGATGTGTACATGGCTCTCCAGTGTACAGCATCACAGTCACAGCAGGGGCTCTAAGCAACTCCCTCTCACTGCATGAGTTGGGTTTTTTTTTTTTTTTTAAATCTAAAGCAAAAATACAGCAATGGGTATCCCTTTACACACATCTTGAATTACTTGTGCAAAGATATCTGGAGGAGAAATTTCTAGAAGTAGGGTGACTGGGTCAAGGAGTGAATGCATTTATGTTGTGAAGGGGAAGGCTGGCTTGGGTTTCTCAGAGGATGCACCAACACACATCACCTCACAGCAGACAATAGTTGTTATTCCTTCACGGCCAACGATAGAAGACACTTTCATGTGTGAAAAGCACTGGTTCTGTCTGCTAGGCATTTGTTTAAATGTTGGTGAGGAGGAAGCATGCAGGGGAGTAGTTTGCATGGGATTCATGGCCAGATGCAGCTCCTTTCCTTTAAAATGTCTTTTTATGACCTTTGCTCATTTTGCCATTAATTTGTTGCTGCTTCTTTTATTGGATCGTGAGATTTGAGGATTTTCAATAGGGATGGGATATGATCACATTTTAGAAACATCCCGTTAGTGTTACCATTTACCATTGGTTAGAAAAATGTGCTAATGTTTTAGCAATTTCCAAGAAATCTACTCTTAGGTGTCTCTGAGACTCTGTGAAGGAGAAAAGTTATTTGAAATGTATAACTTTATAGACTCTCCCAGGCAAAGTCTGTCTGTGGTACCATTTCATTTTTTTTTTTTTTAAGTTTAAAGGTTACACGGAAAATAACAATTATAAGGAAATTTGACAACAAAAAGAGGAAAGGGTATCTTTGGAAAAATTAAATTAAAAATTGATTTGTTGAGCTACCTAACAAGCAAAAAAAAGATACCTTACCATTGCCCATTGTATGAATATCTTTGAAATGGTGCTTTGATTTCCCTCTGAAGGTCAGGAGCATCTGTTCCGACTCTCTTTGAAGAATATACATTTGGTCACTGCTAATATGTTGATGACGACAATTCTTTTCCTGTCCCGAACCTTCCATTTCTCCTTACAGAGGATCTGAACTCCCCTGGCAGGCACTCATTCTCTTTTGAACTTGTCTTTAAACTACCTTCTCTGAAGGCTCTGTTTCTATTCTCTGAATTGGCTGGCTCGTCCACAGCATATAGTACGTTCTCCTCTTCTTGGCTTTTGTGTCTTTTTTTTTTTCCATGCCTTGGGAAAACCTCCACTTGTAACCCCATTAGGTCCTCAAAGTCAACGAAGTCCTACTTCTTGACTCCTTTATGCCCATAGAATCCTCTTAGAACTTACCCTCATCAGCTGTTTGACTCTTCTTCCTTGGGATTTGCCTTAAATACTTTTATAAGTACAATTGGTTTCTCCATCTAGAATAAAAATCTCTTAATTTCACAAGTCCTATGGTAGACTTCTCAGTGTCCCTTCTCCACCCATAAGGGCTCTCGCAGTAGTACAATACTCAAATATCTACTAACTTAATGATGTGAGTAGGACCTCAGAAAGCTGCTAACCTGTATTCTGATGTTCTGACGAGCATCCCCTCCCAGATGCTCATTTCTGATCGTTCTCTGCTCCTGCCAAGTGACACACATCTTCTACCTACCTCTCCAATGCTGGAGTTCTCTGATGGGTCAGTCCTTGTCTTTATTTATAACTACACTTTTTCTGGAAAATATTATCCATCCCAGATTTTCTTATGCCAGTTACTTAGGAGTGTAGTCTAGACAACTTGGGGAGCCACATAGGCTCATTTGGTTGGCATTCCTGTGCCTGCCTGACACTTACCTGCACCTAGATATTTCTTACATACATCAAAGCTATCAACCCATCTGAAACCAAACTCACTGATGGCCCTTAGCTTTCTGTGCCCGTGCTCCCCATTTTCCACTGGTGACTGCCACCCTTCCAGCTATCCAAGCTACGAATGCAAGAGTTATCCAGGATTCCTCCCTTACTGCCATCCACCCCATCTCTAATCAATTACTAAGCCCTGCCCCCTTTGAGCCCTATAATATCACCCATTTCCACCCAAGTTGCCAATGCCTTTGCTCAAGGTTGCATCACCTCCTAACTGGTCCTTCTCACATTAATCTCATGTCTTTCAAATCCTTCCAGAATGATCAATTTCCCTTGAACAAGAGAGATCCCCAGAATTTTGTTGCCTGAAGGATGAAGCACCCAATTCTCAAACTGGCTTATAAATCTCACACAGTTCTAGCCTAGTCGACCTTTCCTGCCCTTTCTCTTTCAACCCTGTGAACACAGCAGCAGTACAAAGCTTCTGCGGCTCATTCCCATTGCCGCCTCAACTTCCCCATGCCCTTCTGGCCTTGCCTCTTGCTGTCCTGATCTGTCTTGGATCTGCTGCACCTCCACCTTTGCTTTAGCTGGCCACTTCTGTTCATTCCTTAAAAGTGGACTCAGGCCCACTTTTCTCTTTCATTCCCACCTAACCAATATCCTGTCCAAATCACTATAATTTCACATAAAATGTAACATTCTATTTATTTAGGATAGTTCTCCTGAGTAACTGATTTTTCACTCAATTTCAAGCTCTGTGATGACTGGGCTCGTATTTTACACAATTTTAGTCTAACACAAATTTAGTGCCCCGTTTACTGAATAAAAACACTCACTTTTGTTCCTAAGCACATATACAACAACTTTAGCGCTGCACAGAGAAGATTGTTTGGGGCTACTTCATAACTCAGCTTTCTCCACCTTATAAAAAGGTATGTCTTGGACCCAGTGTGGTAGTCTAGTGGCTAAACTCATCACCTTGCAAGTGCCAAGATCTCATATCGGCGCCAGTTCTAATCCTGGCAGCCCTGTTTCCCATCCAGTTCCCTGCTTGTGACCTGGAAAAGCAGTCGAGGATGGCCCAAAGCTTTGGGACCCTGCACCCATGTGGGAAACCTGGAGAAAGTTCCTGGCTCCTTGCTTCAGATTGGCTCAGCTCCAGCCGTTGTGGCCACTTGGGGAGTGAATCAATGGACAGATGATCTTCCTCTCTGTATATCTGACTTTCCAGTAAAATCAAATAAATCTTAAAAAAAAAAAAGGTATGTCTTTGTGAGTTTATATGGAACAAGTGTTTCAGAAATTTCACTAAATGCCATGATTTGTTTATGTTTAACTCTTGCGTCAATCTTTTGTAACTTTCCCTAGCTAAATTTCAACACAGCATTACAGAGTGGAAGAAGTGACCTACACCTGCTATGAAATGATTGTGCTATAGGTTAAATGTGTGCGGCAATAGGCTATCTTATAAAACCAGATTTGCTTAGATATTATTTCTAGATTCAGATCACCTAGCAACCCACTGACAAAGGGAACCTCAAAGGCAATACAGAATGAACCAAGTGACTGTCAGGAAGAACAGAAATGTGAGACTTGAGTCAAGAAGAAAACTTAATGAGACAATATTGTCCATTCATTCTCGCAGTTGCTATTTTAGCTCCTGGGTCAATGTTTCTTAAAAACCATTACTTAAGGATCATAACAGGAACAAAAGAGAAAATTAGGCAATATTATCTTGCTTTCTGGTTCTTAGTCATGAAATAAGATAAATTCAAGTTCAACTTCACATACAGGAGGCAATTATCAGCAGTCTATCTCAAGTCACTCAAGTGTAAACGGGCTCTTCCTAGGAACCTCGGCTTTAGCTTCTGTTCGTTTCTGCCCCCTAGTGGTTCATTGGGAGTTTCTGACATCCATGTGGTTGAAAATTGTTTCTGACCTTTTGTTCTGAAAAAGGGACAGGATTTTCCCTAGATAGAGAAAACAGCAGTTTTGCATTTTTACAGTTTCAAATGTGAATATATATGGAGTATAATGAATTTCTTCTGTAACCCTCCGGTAACTACCCACTTCTGAAAACATAGCTTTACCTGTAAAGATCTAAACCAACTTGTACTTTACAAACCTGGCCACCCCTTCAAAAAACACTGTGGCTTCTTGATTCTGGCAGATTTGTTGACACAGAGATTTTATTACCTTCATGGTGTCTAAAATTATTAATAGTTCATTGCTTTGCTTGATCTTCCTTCGCTGTTATTCTTTGCAAGATTTGTGGTTTATTAATCGTAGCCTGCAATTTCAAATAATGTAGTTTTCATTTCACATTAATCTGAAATGGAATGTTATTGGATAAAATACCCCTTAGGGGTACAATGAAAAGGACCCATTAATTTTCAGAGTAAGAGGGCTAATTACTCCCCACCCTCCTTAAGTCTGCACTAATTGCTAGTAATTTTTTAGAGAATTGAGTACATAAAGCTAAATTTGATTTCTTCTTTCCAATGTATAGTGTATCCAAAATGCTTGGACAGAATAAGGTGCTTTGCAAGATCCTGTGTGGTCAGTTTGTTCTCTTATCCTTGGTTGTCTTCTTATTGAGCTATTATAATTTTTGCATATTTAAGACACTATTATTTTTTTTGTATCAGATTCGTGCTTTGTAAATATTTTCTTCCAGTTTCCTACTATCTTCTCCTTCTCTTAGTGTTGTCTTACCTAAAAAAATCTTTGTGTAACCTAAACCAAACCACTTCTCCTATTTTCCCTTGAAGTTTCATTGCTTTATATTTTACAATAAATCTGTAATTGATATTGAGTCCATTTTTGTGTGCGAAGTGTGACTAAAGTTTCTCTTTCTCTCTCTCCCTCTCCTTTCAGCACCAATTGATGAAAAGGTTACCCTTTATCCATGGCTTTGTTTCCATGGCTTTGAAGAATCAGCAGCCCATACGTGCGTGGATACATTTCTGAACTTTCTTATTTGACATTTTGATCATTTCTTTGTCTGACTCCAATATAAAACTGGTTTGATTTCTGATGTTTTAATTCTTGAGAGACAATAGTACTAGACTTCCAACTTTTTTTTCCTGTTCAGAGTTGTTTTGGCTATTCGAAGTCCTTTTGTATTTCCATATGAACTTTAAAATCACCATGTCTGCCTTCTTAAAAAGCCTGCTGGAACTGTGATCCCCTTGTGTAGTTACATGTTCCCATCCAGTACAATTTTCCTCCCATCTACAGGACTCCCCTTAACATTTCTTAAAGTATGGGCCTACTGGTAATTAATTCTTTCAGTTTTGTTTTGTTTGTTTTTTTTTTAATACCTATGAAGTCTCTGTTTCACTTTCGCCTTTTGGATGAGTACAGGATTCTTTTTTTTTTAAGATTCATTTCTTGTATTTTAAGAAGCAGAGTGACAGAGAGAGACAGGTAGTCATCTTCCATTCTCTGGTCCACTTCCTAAATAACCACAGCATCCAGGATGGGCCAGGCCAAAGCCATGAGCCAGAAACTCCATCTGGGTCTCCCCCGTGAGCAGCAAGCGCAGAGTTACTTAGACTGTATCCAGTACCTCCAAGACACGAAGCTGAATCAGAAGCACTGAGTGGCCAGGACTCTAAACTAGCGCAAGTACACACCATGCTTATACGGCTGGCCAAAAAGTCCACCCAGGACTCGAAATTAATAGTTTTGTTTTTTCTTTCAGTACTTTACAATTGTTGTTGTGCTCTCATCTCACACTTCGCTTTCCAGGTATAAGTCTGCATTTTCTTTATCATCTTCATTTCTCTGTACGTAATATATTTGGATTCTAGTGATTTTTTAAAAGACTTATTATTTTTATTGGAAAGTCAGACATACAAAGAGAAGGAGATAAAGATCTTCTGTCTGCTGGTTCACTCCCCAAGTGGCCGCAACAGCCAGAGCTGAGCAGATCTGCAACCAGGAGCCAGGAGCTTCTTCCAGGTTTCAAAGGCTTTGGGCCATCCTTGACTCTTTCCTAGGCTACAAGCAGGGAGCTGGATGGGAAGCGGCGCTGCTGGGATTAGAACTGGCACCCATGTGAGATCCCAGTGCTTGCAAGGCGGGGACTTTAGCCACTAGGGTATTGTGCCAAGCCCTCTGGTGATGTTTTAAGATTTCATCCTTATCATTTTGACCAATTTGTTTATGATGTACCTTAAAAATGTTGCTTAGTTTTTACTTGTGTGTAATGTGTGTATTTATGGTGCTTATTGAGCCTCTTGGATCTATGTGTATACAGTTTTCATCAAATTTGTCCAAGTCTGGTCATACTGCTTCAAAGACAGAAATCAGATATTAATACCACTGTCTGCTAAGTTTTATATTTATTTTAAATGGTTATATTCAATTGGTTTATTTTCACATTTCTTTGCATACAGAATTTTTTATTGGATGACAGACATTGGGATTTCCCTGGATCCCGTATTCAGGACTAGATATTTTATTCATACTTTTGACTTTATTTTCCCTTAGACAGTTTCATAACTTCAAAACTCACATTCCTTCAAGTATTCCTTTGTAAGGCTTTAGGCAGGGAGATCAGAACCATGTTTATTCCAGGGCTAATTAATCTCTACAAGTGAGGCAAGATCCTAAGTACTCTGATCACTGCCCCTTGAATTACAAGTTTTTCTAGTCTAGCTGGTGCAAACAGGCATACTCCAGTGCCTGTGTGAGCCCCAGCTACTGTCCCGACTCACCCTTTTTTTTTAAATTTTTTTTTTAAGATTTATTTTATTTTTATTACAAAGTCAGATATACTGAGAGGAGGAGAGATAGAGAGGAAGTGGAGCTGCCGGGATTAGAACCAGCGGCCATATGGGATCAAGGCGAGGACCTTAGCCACTAGGCCACACTGCCAAGCCCCCGACTCACCCTTTTGAGTAGTGTTCCTCAGGCTCTGCTAGTTCCCCACCTCTGCCCACTGATTTCTCCTTTATTGAATCGTTGGGAGTCTGGCTAAAAATCTCTGGCCTCTTGCCCTGTGTGAGTCTCTTCTTCCCAGGATTCTGTCCAGCAAACTCCAACTGCTTTGCCATTGGGATTTTCAGCAGAGCCTTTTCAAATCATGGAGTTTGCTGCCAGGGTACATCACAATCAAACTCCCAAGGTAGGGAAAGGGGGTGGGGTGGGAGGTGGGGATCCTGTCTCCATAGGATCATCGATTCTCTTTGTGTGATTCAAGTGCCCTGAATGCTGGTTTCATCCATTTTGTCAGACAGGAAGCTAAACCTAGCCTCTTGTAGTCTAATTTGGCTGGAACTGATGTGTCTTATCTCTACTCATTTTAAAACTGAAATAATTTCTTTCCAGCTAATCCTTTCCTCGTAAGGTATTTTTTTTTCAATTTTTCATTATTCTTATTTTTAGTGCATCTAATTTCTGAATTCGTGAACTTATAAGTAATGCAGGCTGCATTTTAATGAATGCTTTCCAAGTTGCATGAGCTTTTTCTCTTATTGTGTACCTCCTTGACAACAATTACCACTTCAGGTTTTGATATCATTTTGTATTTTTGTTGAGGCCGAAAACACATACAAACCTTAGGGCAGATTGAAGAATTTCTGATAGATCCTTGATTTTCATACATCCATGTAACCATCAGCCAGGTCAAAAGATAACGGAACGTACTCTCTTGCTCACATCCCCTGGGCCCCCTTGTAATGGCCCCTGTGACTTCCACAGCTGTTGATTAATCTGTTCTTGAAGTTCATTTAATGAAATAATCTTGTATATCCTTTCATTCAGTTTTATCTAAGAGGGTCATCCATGTTATTGCGTGAAATAACTTTTTTCTTTTTTAACTGAGCAGTTTCTGGTCTTATGGCTGTATCACAGCTTGGCTGACGTCCTATGATGTACGCTTGAGTTGATTCTGGTTTGCGGCCATTGTGAACAAATCTGTTATTGATATTCTTGTAAGAGTCTTTTGGTGAACATATGCACTCCAAATATTGGTATATATACCTAGGAAGTCTAAGTCATACCTTGAAGTTCTTAGTATAGACATTTTAACACTGTTAGTAATGAATTTTACATGTCCAATTGGCCTTCTAATTCTCAAGCTATTACCTTAGCTACCCTAAAGCACAGAGTGCCAATCCTGAAGAGGCACTTGTCTAGCAAGGCTAGCAGCAATTAGGGGAGCAGGCAGCAGGCAGGCTCCTGCATACGTTCTATGGAGAGTTTTGAATGCTGTCTTGGTGAGACCGATGATAACATAGGATTCCTAGCATATGTTGAGGCAGTACATAGTCGTTCTTAGAGGTGAAAAAGGAAAATAAAAATACTTGATTTTCTTTTGTTGAACAAGTGATTGAGAAACACCAAACTTGGGCAAAAAGCAACAGAACATCTAAGTGACTTTGCTTGCTGGACAGAGTACCTCACTGAGTGGGACTTGAGGTACCCGCCTCCTGGTCAAGATGGTTTTTCTGTTGGAAGATACGAAACACCAGGACTGGCTCCGGTTTACACTGTGCACATTTTTATTCTTCAGACACTGAGCAGAAGGTAGCTCTGAACTAGAACAATTGTTCCTGCTGCAGCTGATAGTTTTCATACTAATTCTCCAGTTTTATGAGAAAGCTACAAGCTAGATGTCTGTGTGAAGGGCAGCAGATGTGACCGATGGCCACCTTCCTGTTGATTTAGATTAATATTTGTACTATAGTTGTTTCAAATTTCAAATAATCTCTCCCCCAGATCTCATGGGATTCTCTGGGAATGTTTACTCTCATTGTTCTTCCCTCCCCTAGGGAGCTACTAATGACTCCTCTGCTTTTTCCCACAAAACTCTCTTGGGCTCAGCTAGGCTACTATTTGAAGGTAAAGGGGTATGCCTGTGGATAGGTATGAAAGAAATATGATTGGTCACTCTTGGAATCTCCTGGTGGAACTACAGTTTCCTTTACAATCGCATCTTTAGGAGACTACAATGATAAGGCTGTATTGATGCTGCAGGTGGAAACAACTCTCAGCCTTGGGGCCAAAAGTTCAGTCTTCATCAAACTATTTTAGCTATGGTCTAGAAACTAGACTGTGGCTGATCGTCAGTTCAGAGAAATGCTCTGGTCCCTGGAAGATCAATCCCCAAATTGTACCTCCCAACAAGGCACAAGTATCTGCTAGTAGCATCCCTGTTTACCTAAGGCTTACGAAGAAAGGCTACTGGTCGACTGCAGCTTGGAATTTGACAGTGTGCTATTCTAAAGGAAACTTCTTTGATCATATTTTGTCTCAAACTTATGATTTGAAAGTTGTCGTGACTTCGTTTTCATTCATTTTCCATTGGTAGTGCTACCTAATGTCTTGGTTTTGTGTTTCTTCTTTTATTTACCACAACTCATGCCAAGAAAACGGTTATATTAAGAAATCTCTGCGAGTTTCATTTTTTTTTTTTCTAATTTAAGGCTAAAAAAATGAACAAGGCTACAGATGGCCTAGCTCTGTACCTACCTTGGTGGTCAGATTCTTTTCTCCAGAGGATCTCCACTCACACACACACAAATCTGTCTGAATTCTTGCATTCAGACTCAAGAAATGAACATTTGAAAGAACAAGCCATGCTTACTCCCAAAGGTTTATATTGTTCAAATCAAATTATTCAGAGATGGGAATATTTTATAAGGTTTATTGATATCTCAATCTTGATCTGTTTTGTTATGAAAACAATGGCGTATGCCAGGTGTTTAGGTCAGTGATTAAGACATCAGTCAAGATACATGAAACTCACATTTGTATATTTGACTTTAAGCCTTGGCCTCACCGCTTAGTACCAGCTTCCTGCCAATGCAGACCCTAGAGGGCAGCAGCTGATGGCTCAGATAGCTGAGTCTCTGCCACCCTTTGGGAGACCGGGAATGAGTTTCCAGCCAGCTCACAGCTTTGGCCCTGCCAGTCCCAGTTCTTATTTGCATGGGCAGTGATCCAGCAACAGAGAGTTTTCTCTCTCTCTCTCTGTCTGCCAATATTAAAAATGGTGTTATTGTCTCCCTTCCTGCACCTTTTCCTCCACTGCCATCCCCATGGAAGCACACCTTGCTTACAACAGTTGAAGTGATAAAGATGCTAGAATTGTGAAAACTGAAAAAAATATGGGAAAATTCGCAAACCAATTCACCAATTCTTGTGTAACAAAGATCTTGTGCAAATAAGTTTAGAAAGAGTCAAGTTAGGCTAAAGGTAGTAGGAAGCTTAAGGTTCTTAATTTAAAACATTTTCATGGGGTAAGGTTATTCTGGGACAATCAGGTTTGGGATTTCCTATCTCTTGCTTTTAAGATGGGCTAATATCCCTTGAAGGACATGCCATCATTCCAAAGGAACTGGATGGATATAAAATCACTTATAGTAACTTATTTCCAAGTGGATTAGCCATTCCGTGTTTACTCATTGATGACATGTGCACTTGGAGACAAGTAAGGGGCATTTCCATTATTAATCTGCATGAAGTGGGACCCACATGTGCACTGAGAGTTCTAGCTCTACGATGTTGCACACTCTGGCATTTCCAGCTGTAATGGCAACTGAATTTGGAAGATCACAGCTCTTAGAAAGCTCAGTACCTTCATCTATGAAATGAAAAGAACACTTACCCTCTCAGCTTCAATTTCTTGCTTGTTATGATGAGCATGCATGCATGAACCATAACCAAAAATTCACTGCGGTCTGCCTTTTGAGCAAGAAGATAGCACTTCACACATATCTTCTTCTACCTCAGTTCCACTTATGCCTCGGTTAAAATGGCTTTGGACCATGGAGAATTTAACATATTGGAATTTTTAAAGCAGAGGCTCTATTTGCCTATTCCCATGATTCAGTTTTCATTAAAAAAATTGGAAATGCTTAATGCAGACTGAATTTTTGAACCACATTTCTGGAAGACAGGTGAATGGAGGAAAGGATAACCTCCCCCCCCATGTGTCCTCTTGATTGTTCAGTCACATCTTCTCCTTCCCCAACAATCCCCCGCTGTTTGTTATACGATTTAATGAATGTATAAAGCCATTCTATTTACTGCCTTCAGCAGTTTCGAGTTATCCATGAGGCTTCCAACCCTGAAGAAATTTCACAGAAAAATTATTGCATACAGTTATATAAAATATATTTAAACTGTTAAGGTGAGCGGAAGGCAGACTAGTCATTCTGAGTGTTTCTACTGACTTAATCCCTGGTCAAGAGAGAAAAATCAGTGCATATAATGAAATCTCTCTGCTTGTCTAAGCCAACTGATAAGTGATAGCATCTACTGGAAAAGAATTCTCAATGACCTTGACACCCACGCCACCCACTTACAAGAATAACCATTCTGTATTTATTATGTACTCGCTTTCATGTACAAGGGAGATGCTGGTTGATTGTCACCTTTTGCCAGGAGCAGAAGCTTCTAAATGATGAAATTATGCTACCAACCTGGTTTTTCGGGTGGCCAAACAGCCCACATTTTAGGACATCAATTATATCGGAGCTCAATCTGTGGCCTAAATCAGCTTTTTCAACCTTAGTGGCACATCAGAATCCTCTGGGGAGCTTTGAAAACCTATACCTAGCCTGTTCCATCACTCCCAGGTGACTCCCAAGTACAGCTAAGTTTGGAAACTAGTGGCCTAAATCTGAAACCAGTACTTGTGAGATTTTTGTAAATATGAATCTCCCAAAAAAAAATCTCTTTAAAACTGTGGCTTCTGATTAGGTTTCCGAGCAGAAGCTGAGGTGAACCTCCAAGGTGAAGTGCACTCTGCTGATTCAGGCCCCACTTGGGGGAGCTCGGATTCCTCTCACCAGCATCCTAATCTACAGTGGTTTTCAAGCATTTGTTGTTAAAGAAACCCTTTCTTCAATGCCAATCTCTCAATAAAGGCTCATCTATATGAGGGGGACTTCAAAAACTTCATGAAAATGTATATTATAGAAAAACTAGGCATGGATTTTCAAAAATGTTTTCAACAAGAGATGCTGATCTTTTAAAAGTGCCCTCATACACACAGACCCGCAGTGGTTCCAAGAACAAAGGGCCAGACATGGTCCACAAAGCTAACCAGCCGTGATTACAACATGTGCATTTCTTATTGATTTGCCCACCATGAACACTGTCACATCCTTCTGCCTAAAGTTAACACTGCTTTGAAAGATAATATCTACAATTAGTTATCAACTGAATTTCTGGAAGGTTCGTTAGGGGCTTGCATAACCATAAACATTTGGTTTCTTCACTAACAGCTACCTGTGGTCACATTGCCCCAACTGAAGTCTCAGTAAATGTGTGTACCTGACTGCAGCCTGCCTTTGAATGAAATCAGATGAGGCGACGCTGGAGCCCGATTACTTAGGTTCATGAACCAATGAAGTAAGTACACAAGGAAAGTTCAGGTGTTAAAGTCGTATTACCTAGGTCATCTGGCCATCTTTTCAGATTTTAAAAAGCCTGCCACTAGGAACCTTAATCATTAATATATTTGTAATTGACCTATTTCCATAAGGCAAAGATGTACTCCATCTTGTCATCACTACAGCCTCACTCACAGAGCAATGCCTGACTTCTAGTGCAAAGTGCTTAACAAGTATCTGTAGAGTGATAACAAAGAAAACACACCGGAAATTCTCACTTCTTTTGAATCCAGACAAGACCTTTCCTGAGTCCAAGTCAGTCTGACCATTACCACTACCACAGGCTTCTAGCTTACTTTCAGTCTTGGAGTTGTTAGCAGCCAAACTGTGTACATCTTGCAGCTTCAAAGAACCACATGAGCTACGTATCTGCAGATGGGGGGTCCCTGCCAAAGTCACTGAAGCAACAGGGATGAAAAACATTGCCCAGGAAAAGACAACTTACATTTCAGCCCTCATGGACTGGGTGCTTAAAGAAGATTGCGTCTTATGGTTCACCATACCTCCCCAGTTGTTGCCACATCCCACTCCAGACAGCCTGGCATGATGGAAACACCACAAATCCCCACAGCTGTGACATATCTGATTTCCAGGCCCTTCCTATTCTGGAGAGAACTCTGGACACACTTATTCATCAGTTTACCAATACTCTATTTAAAATTTAATCTCTGTGCTACCAAAGAAGTTACAAATAAAACAACTCCACCACTCCATTTCTTTAGCTGATTTAGCCATCACTTAAAAGAATTAATCCTCACAAATTAAAGTTAATGAAAGGGAAAAATTAAATACAAAGTTCATTTTAATTATTTCTCTTAATTAACAACTACTTTACCAAGAAATGGATAGTAATAAGGAACTGAGATAACTAGTAGATTTTCTTGCTAGAGAATGTACATATTCAGAGATTAGAAAATCTTCAAAGATAATAATAGCTTTGATATTTCTGGACACTTGCAGCATTTGATTTTGCTACTGAAACTTCTAGCGACAAATACTTGAGAAAATGATGCCAAAACCTTGGCTGGTTATGAAAGAAATGAAAAACACTCATATCAATTAGAATGGGGTATAAAGGTGCTTTTATACAATGGACTTATTTATTAGTTTCGCTGTTATTCTCTGTTAACCATGAGAAGCATTCAATTAAGTCCCAAAGGTATGCAAATAAAATATAATTGTGGCAGGCTGCTTCTAAGACAGTGTCCCATGATTCCTGCCTCTTGATGGTCATATCCTTGTGACATCCTCCTCCCTTAGGCATGGGCTACATATCTGAAGATGGGGGGTCCCTGCCAAAGTCACTGAAGCAACAGGGATGAAGAACATTGCCATTGTGACTTCTAATCAACAAAATAGGACAGAAGTGATGGCATGTCACTTCTGAGGTTGATTATAAAGCAGTGGCTTCTGTGTTGAACAGTCTCTTTGTTGGATCAGTTCATCTTGGAGCAGGCCTGCTGCCAATTCAGGAGGCAGCCCTCTGCAGAGGCCTACATGGCACGGGATCAAGGCCTGTCAACAACCAACAGAATGAGCTCAAAAACAGATTCTCTTTCCCCAAGTGTAGCCTTCACAAGGAACCTATTGCCCTCACCAATAACAACTGGAGCCTCATGAGAGAACCTGAGAACCAGAAATAGCCAACATAGCCACACCTGGATGCCTATAAATGTCTGCTATTTTAAACTGCTCATCGATGAAGGTAATCTGTTATAAAGCAACATATAACTATTACAGTTGGATTCACATAAAATATATACTTAGGGGCAAAGACATGGCCTAGCAAGTAAGGCTTGTGACTGTTACACTAACAATCCACATGGGTGCCGGTTTGAGTTCTGGTGGCTCCACTTCTGATCCAGCTCCCTGCTAATAGCCTGGGAAAAGCAGATGACACAAAAGCTGCTGTCACCCATCTGGAGGAATAGGGATTTTTTTTTAAATCAATTTTAAATTTCAAATGTAAATGTTGAAAGATGAAGGTTAGCCACCATAAGAAGAAAAAATAGAATGTATGACTTCTGAAAAAAATCACTATAGATATAACTTAAGAAAGGCAGAATAAAAGAAAAACTGGCAATAAATAAATGAATAGGAGGCCAGAAAATAATTCAGTTGACAGGAAACCACACATCAGTAAGAAAAATACAAAAATAGATTATGCTTATCACAACTTTTTCAGGTTAGATCGAAAAATAAAATACCATCCCAGGGTCTTTTTAGAGACATATCTAAATTATTACACAGAAATACTGAAAGCAGGGAATATAAAATAATACTTTGGGCAAATATTCATCAAAGGAAAGTCAGTATAACAAGTGAAATCGCAGGCAAGATAAGCAAAAAAGAAAAAATTATACTTATAGGTAAAGGATGTTAGTCCATAATAACAAAGGAAACAATTCATCAGTGGGACAAAATCTGGACCCTGCATCTCTCTAATGATACAACTCAACCATACATAAAGCAAGGGGGAAGGGCATCTGGTGCCGTAGCTAAGTCAGTGCTTGGGATACTTGCATTTCCTATTGAAGTGCCTGGTTCAAGTCAGGGCTAGTACACTTCTTTTAATGTGTACCCTGGGAAGCAGCAGATGACAGTGCAAGTACTTGTATCATTCACGTGGGACATGGACTGTATTTTGGGTTCCTCACTTCAGCCCAGCTCTGACTTTTGGCAGGTATTTGCAGAGTGAACTAGTAGATGAAAGCTCTCTCTGTTTCTATTGGCTTTGCGAATAAAACTCAACAGGAACTAACATATGAAGCATAATAAATCTTCAATAACGTTGATACAATTTACTATTTGAATGTATTTATAGACTCATCCTAGAGAAAATAAACACTTTACCTGCAGAACAAGCATGTCTCGCATACCAGGACACAAAACAGGTCAACATGTGACAAAGAATCTTCATCATATAAACCTATATTTTTGATTGTTAAACAAGCAGCCCCAAAGTCCTCCTGTTTAGAAATTCTGTGTTTTTTTTTTTAAACAAATTTTCAGAGACAAGGAGACAGAGAGACACAGAGAACTCACATCAACTTGTTCACTCCCCAAATGCTGGTGACAGTATGGACTGGGCAGAAGCCAAAGCTAGGACCCAGGAACCCATCGCAGGTCTCCTCCCTGGATTTCAAGGACCCGATTACATGAGGTATCAGCACTGCCTCCCAGGGTGGGCATTAGAAGGAAGCTGGAGTCAAGAGCCATAGCTGGGAATCTAAGACATCTGAACTGGAGCCTTAACTACTAGGTCAAACACTTACCCATTCTGAAACCTTATGCAGTAATTTTCAATTTATATTTCAATGTGTAAATCCTAAAGGAGATTGCAAACTTTATAAAACCAACAGCTAAGAATTGTCCATCAAACCTGAACAGCAACTAAAGTAGCACTAAATCATAATTTACAGCCTTACACGAAAATATTAGAAAAGTTGATTTAAAGTGTTAATGAACTAAGAATCACAAAAGAAAAAGAAATCAGAATAAAATAGGAAGAAACAGAATAGAAATGAATGAACTAGACAATAGGGAGAAATCAATCAAAGGCTGCTTCTTTGAAAAGACATAAAATAACTTTCCAACATGAACAAAAAGCAGAAACAGTATTAGGAATAAAAAAGGGAACAAAAACAGGTGCCATTAAGTTTTCAAAAAGAAACTTGAACAATTTCATCAACTTGAAAGTAGAAGAAATGGACAATGTTCTAGGAAATACTTGAGTGGAAATATGGGACACAAAGGACAATTGTTATGGTCAGCTAGGACTGAACTTACTGGGAAGAACATCACAGAAAGGAAGGTCTTTGAAGATGGGAGGCCTTGGGAGAAGGCATGCCAAACAGGACAAATGAAAGCAAGAGAGAGGGAGAGAAGGGAGTTAGCTACTCTCAAGTAAACAGGATAGACATGAACATAAGGCGGAAAATGGAAGCAGCAGCCAAATACTGGAGTACAAAGCTTCCACACCTGGCCTGTGCACTGGAATCACCTGGGAGCTTTCAACAACAACCACCAAATTCTCACTGGCTAAGCCAGACCCCAGGAATTCAATCTCTGGGCTGGGCTGGGCTGGGCTGTGATTACATTTCTCAAATATCTTAAGTTTTGTCCAACAACTCTTAACACTGACAATGTGTGCGAGCAGTAATAATAAAACCTTTGATTTGTGTATTTTCTGTTACTTTAATTTCACATTTTTAAATGATATGCTTTAATTATTTTCTTCTGTCAACCCCAAATCTTTGTATATTTAGCAAATATAAGCTAATGGCATTAGAATCAGCACAATACAAATAAAAGACAAAGACCTTGTAAAATAAATCAAAACTGGAAACAAGGCATTGCTTTCGCTAGGACAAAAAGCCTTTTGATAGTTTGGATTATCTGACTCATTATTTTCACCTCTCCTCAGGAGGGTAGGTAATCAAGAACAGGCTGTAGGTGAATGTTGAAGTCGATCCAGTGAGCCCTGGAAGGGGCCAGGCGCGGCCCCAGGTAGCCTGGCCTGGGTCATTTGAGCTTCATGTGTGTTGGAGTTGGGCCAGTGAGCCCCAGAAGGGGATGGGCACAACCCGGGTCAAGTGGTCTGGGCCATTAATAGTGCCAGTGAAAGTCCATGGGCTGCGAGCAGTGCACTTGTCAAAAGTTGAGGGTGTGGGCTCATAGGGGGATTGAAGGGTGGCACAGGTGGGGGCATGTGGAGACCTGGAGCCTCATGGCCAGCTGAGAAATGACCTCTGAGGGACTTGCACATACACAGCTACTATTTTTGCTGATCTGAGCCTCCATAGTGGCTTAGGTGGAGCCGTGGATGGTATACTCCGACACAAATGGAGGACATGGCAGTCCATTGGAGCCTGCAGAGGACATCTGATGCCATAGTAGAGGATGGAGGGCAGATTTTCCAAGGAAGGGGGTGAGGGGATGTGCAGGAGGGAGGACCACTGAGGGAGTATGTTGCAGGTGAGGAATGACGACTGAGGGACTTCCATCAACAAGGCCATAGTATTTGTAGGTAATTCGGGGGCTAAAACTAAGCAATTTGCAGGGGGGAACTGCAGGACCTTTAAGGGTCAGACTGATGTACCAACCCATATGGGAGATCGGAGCTGGGCTAGTTGGCATCAGCAACTGCTGATCATCACTCACTGGCAGACACTAAAACTAGTGCTGGGGGCCTACCCAGCAGGACCTGATCACAGTACCCACAGTGACAGATGGAACAGAGGATGGGTAATGTTAGGCTGGGCCATGACACTAACCAGCATGTGAGAGAATCAGGTATGGGAGCAGATTCCGTGGGGTATATGTGGGCCCACCCCTGTGGAACTGCAGTTTCCACTGGTTTGCTTAAGAGCTGGGGATAGTGATAGGCTGAGCTAGGCATAAGCATGGAGCCTTCCAACACTCATGCGTACGGGGGTTGGGTATAGGCCAGGCAAGACTAAGCTGTAGCACCCACAGGCACACTCAAGAATAGGGTATAGGGCAGGCCAGGCCACAACATCCACCAGTTCACCAGGATAGAGGGGGAGACTATGCCGGTAAGGGCTTAGCATCCACTGGGCCCATGTGAGATCTGGGTGTTGGAGTGGGCCTGGTGGGGGAACTCGAGAAAGTTCCCTGGTGGGCCGTAGCTCCCACTGGTGAGTATGTGATTCAAGTCTAGGTGTTGGTCAGGCCAGACAAGGTAGTTTCCACCCTTCGACAAATGTGTGGGTTGGTTCTTGAGGGAGCAGACTGGGCAGGACTGGGCCAAACCTTAGCACACTGGCATGTGCAGGAGCCAGGCTGGAATGTAGATCCATGCCAGGCTAGGTGGCAGCACCTGCCAGTCAGAGTTGGGACTGGGGGTGGGCAGGGACAGGCCAGGTTGCAGCACCCGATGGCAAAGGACAAGACGGGGATGGGCTATGCTGACTTGGATCAGAGCAACCACTGGCACATGCGAGATCTGTGGCTGGGACTAGGCCTGGCTGGGGAGCAAAGGCTGTGGCTCCCACTGGTGAGCATACGAGCCAGAATGGTGGCAGTGGAATGTGCTGGGTGACTGTAATGTCCTTCAGCATGGGTCTGGACTGCTGGGTCTGGGGTGTGCCAGACTGGGCTAGGCTCCAGCACCCACTGGTGTTCCTGAGAGCAAGGGTGGGTGTTGGATGGACTAGGCTAGATCTTGGCTCCCACTGAACCACATGAGAGTTGTGTCTGGGCATAGACCAGGTATGGCTGGCTGTAACACCCAAGAATAAGAACTAGGATGGATGTAGGCAAGTTGGGCAAGGCCATTGTTCCTGCCAGGACAGGAGGATGCCTACGCCAGTCTGTACCATGAACCCACAGGTGTTCACGAGATCTGCCACTGGGAGGAGACCTGATAGAGCAGCTTGGGGAACTCCTCTGTCAGGACACAGTCCCTGCAGGTGAGCGCAAGAACCAAGGTAGGGAGCAGCTCAGACCAAGCCAGGTTACAGCACCCACCAGCATTCGTGTGGGTCAGTTTTGGGGGTAGACCAGGTCAGGGTAGTTCATAACACCCACGGGCAGATCTGAGAACCAGGACAGGGTGGGTAGGGCCACAAATAACAGCCAGTTCACATCAGGGTCAGGACTGGGGGCTGGGTGGGTTAGGCTATACTGCAGCATCCACCAGCATGAACTGGAACCGGGTGCAGAACGGGCCGGGCCAGGCTATAGCACACACTAGCAAATGTGAGGCAGACCATGCCAGATTGGGCCACAGCTGAGCATGAGAACTGTGACTGGGGGCAGACCAGGCTGGGCAGGGCTACAACATCTGTTGGCCTGCATGTGAACTGGGCTAGGGTGAAAGCCAGGCTGGGCTAACTGACCATATCCACTGGTACATGCATAAGCCAGAGTAAGTGCAGGCTGGTTGGACTTTGCCACAGCATCAGCTGTCAAGTGCTGGGACTTAGACAAATGCTGTCAAGCTAGACTGCAGAACCACCTAGAGTGCAAGATCTGGGTCAGGGAATGGGGCCAGAAGGGAAACTATGGGCACCTCTCTGATGGGCTGCAATTCCCACTAATGAGCATGAGAACCAGGGCTGGAGGAGGGCCCAGCTAGACAGGCAGAAGCACCCACCAGCATGAGTATAGGCTGGATAGTGGGGTTGATTGGGTTGAACTAGGCTCCAACACCCATTGATGTGTAAGAGAACTGAATGGGATGTGGGACAGACTAGACCAGTCAGCTGTATACACTGGCAAGCACAGGAACCAGGGCTTGGGGGCGGACCCAGTGGAGGCTACTGTGGGTCGTTCCGACTAGGCTGCAGCTCCCATTGGTATACATGAGGGCCAAGCACATAGTGGGCTGGGCTGATCTGGGCTGCTGCATTCATTGGCTTGTGTAAGAGACAGGGCAGCAGACAGAACTGACCCAGCAGTTGCAACTACCAATGTGTGCGAAGGCTGATGTGGGTGACAGACTGAGCCAACCTCACACTGGTAAGCACACACAGGAGTGAGGTCTGGGATCACTTCAGACAAGGTTTCTTTGGGGAACCTCAACCAAACCAATGGACTCAGAACTTCCACCATGGAGAAAATTGCAGCATATGTGGAAGGATTTCTTCATCCTAGGATTGGTGAGACTGACAGCATTTCAGAACTATTGAAACCACCCAAGCACAACTCTTGGAGCATGCTCCACATCAGAGACACTGGGATCACATCAAGCAAAGCTGTTCCCCTTCCCCAGGTACAGAGGTGAGTGGAGCCTGGGTGTGGCACCTCTGCTTTTCTCCCTGCTTTCCCCAGATACAGGAGAAAGTAAAAGAAGATGTGGAAACAATGGTCTCACCCACTTTCCCCTAATGCTCGACCCTTCCCAACCTGATCAAATATGTAAACATCATCAAAAAGATAATAATAATAAATGAACTGGCTATATTTGAAAAAGCTAAATCACAGACTAGAAAATATTTGTAATACATACTTGAACATCCAAGGGAAGACTTGCATCCAGAATACAAAAAGATTTACAAATCAATAAAGATAACTGAATTTTAAAAAGACAAAAGTCATGGACACCTCAGAAAACAGGATATCAAAATTGCCAATGGAAAATGAGAGAGTTCAACATTACTAGTCATAAGAGAGCAAATGAAAAGGTAACACAACTATACATGAACAGAATGGATAACATAAAACAGACTGAGAATAACAAGTGTTAGTGAGAGTGTGGACCGACTAGTACTTTTTCTGGTGGGGGTACAAATTAGTTATTACTACACTGAGAACATTTAAGCAGTACCTTCTAATGTGAAACATGAATGTTTACGTCAATGAAAAATTATATTCTACAATGCACATTGCAGCTCTACTCAACATAGCCAAACCTCAAACCACCCAAATATCCAGCAGCAGAATGGGTCACATAGCAGAATCTTACACGCCAACCAAGGTAAGACAAAACTAACTCTTACAGACATGATATTTGGTGATAGAAAGCATACAAAATGGTTCCTATGATATGGTTTTTTAATGTAAAGTCTACAAAAAAAAACCTAGTGCATGCTAATGTAACTCAACATAATCACTACTCCTGAGTATCTACGTACATGTGGATATGGCTGGGAAGGGATACACAGGAAACTTTGGGGTGCTAAAAACATTCTATATCGTATCTATGTGGTTATTTAACCAATTTCTATGGGTGCAAAAATTTAAGCTGCATATTTAATATTTTGTGCACTTTCACCATATTCAGGGGAAAAAAAAGAAACTCACTTTAATTTGTATCTTCTCAATTCCATTCGGACTGAATATTACATACATGCCACTGAGTTGAAGCATGACTACTTTTGCAGTTTTAAAAGAAAATCAACCTTAGTCCAAATGTTTCATATTAAAAGTCTGTAATGCTGAGATCTGAAATCAATTTAGAAAGTGTATAGATTTCTTACCAAAGTATCCCAATAAATACTACTTTACAAAAAGGTGAACCAGTGAACTCTACTTAGGATTTTACAGAAAAATCTTATTTCAACGTTTTGCACTACATTTGTTTCCCTGGAGAGCTCTCTAGCTAATTCTCTAGAACTGCTGACCTTTCCCGGAGGGTGGAGCTGAGGCTTTGGAAGTGCCCCTTGTAATATTCACCCCACGCACAGTTCAGGCTGCACATAGATAGACAGAACGCAGTTTCATCCCAAGCACAGGCCGTTCTAGAGAAAAGGAAGAATGTATTAAATCCACTCATGTTAGAACAGATCAATATACAATTTCAATAGGTTTTTTTTTTTTGATGACTAATCCAAAAAGATGATTGCAGATAATATATTCTACAGCCATTATCGCTAAAATGCTCTTTAAATCAAGTGTAAACATTTCATACTTTAGGACAAACTGAAGCAGTGGGACAACTGAATGGCAGCAGTCTCTTCTCTAGATTACATCTAAGGAATCCAGCCAAGGGAAGAGAGGGAAGGGAAGAATGAAAACATGTTAGAAATGAGAAAGGAAAGAACAGGTGCTCATTTCCTTCGTAAAACAAACAAAGAAACCAAAAAACCTTCTACTTTATGCGTTTATTTCCACAGGCCAGAGGATTTAAGAGATCTAGAATAACACGAGGCCTCTATTTCTGCAGTCGATAATGTATCTTGTTCATGATAAATGTTTCTGAAATGTTCATAATTAAAATTCTAACCACCAGCTTTTAGGACACATGATGCAGTTTTTTGGGGGGACTCGGATAGGAACCAGTGTGGAGGGGGGTGTCATGTCAGGTCAGCAGTCCCCAATATTCTATGGAGCATGTAGAAAAAGAAATACATGTTCCAAACCTTTCAGCACGATCAAAGAGCAGAAGTAGAACACAGCCGTTTGTCATTGCTCTATTTATTAATACATATATCACAAATGTTCACAATATCAATGCATTCTTGTTGGCATGCTAGACAGAAGCATTTTTTTTAAAGAACTTTTAAAAATATTTTGACTTTTGTTCCCCCTTCACACTCATTTTTAAATGATCAGATGAGGTCCTCAATGTCTTTAATGTCAATGCAAGAAGGAAAAATACAGAAAGAAGTAGTAAAATGACACAATCACAATTAATTGGGGAAAACAAAAGTGATGTCATCACCTTTACAGGAAGCAACAATACAGCTTGTAACAGGATTATACAGGTTTCAACTGAGAGGCAAAGGTGCACTAAACTATCCCTACACAGCCAGATACGGAACAATGAGAAAGAAGGCCACCTAATTGCTCACGAACTTCTTTCATGCATGACACATGCTGTTCTCCTCATGAGCAATTACCGAGGTATCTCCTTATGTGTGGTAGGCAGCCTGAAGAAGGTAGGAAACAGCCTTAGGAATGGGAAAACCAAACCAAACAACACTTAGCCAAAAGAACAGGTAACTATTGTCTGCTTATCTATGTAAGTAAAAGTGTGTGGCTTTGATTGACCACAGCTGGTGAGGGGCTTAGAGGAGCCTCCCACACTACATGCAAGGCCCAGGAGGGCCAGTGAAGGTGTGATAACCAGTCACCTAGGATGAGCTTCAGGTGGACCAAGTACAGTTGGAAGAGCTGGTACACACAGGGCCTCAGGGGGGATTCTCTAGGACTAGCTGCAGGGAGACCTGGCTACACTCTGGCACAACAGGGCTTCACAAGATGGACACTACACAGGATGAGTGCTGTAGGGTGAAGCAGAAACTGGGTGGGAGTGTCAGCTGCACGCAAGGGTGGGGGTGGGGTAGCAGAGCAGGTGGATTATGTACTGTGCTCTAACATTCTTTGGAAGTCTTTCAAAGATTGCTGCAGTTTCATTTTTAACACAGGCCTCTTATCCCATTGTTCTTGAAAGACTAAGAGAAAAATTGAAACATGTAAGTAATTCATTATTACTAAGAACTCGAAAACAAATCAGGTAGCAAATTGAAACGAGCATTTCCACCATTTCTACAGCTGGATCAATCACACTTCCTCCCCAGCCCCATGGAAAAGAGATTTGCACATGTGGATAAGCACCACCAAATAAGGTAGGTATATAGCCAGACAGTATGTCAGCTCAATCGAAAGGCAACATGTGTCGTAAAGAGGAACTCCCACCATTAACACACACACACATACACACACCCCCAACACTGCTACTCACCTCCTTAGACCATCTCATATTGATTGGCCGTGATGAACCGGGACAGACAGCAGGCCAGCAGCATGCCAATCAACTGTTGCAAGAGAGAAAACCATAAAAGAAAATCTTAGGTCACTAGACTACACCATACTTGGATTCATAAACGTTATTTTCAAACATTATTTTAAATGATAAAAAATTGCATGTTTATGGGCATGACATGATCTTTTGATACACGTATATCCCAAGACATAAATTTTAACCCCTCAGAGTTTCTGGATGTGGAAAGGACAAGAGAAAAAAGATATCAAATCTGATTCTATTTGTAAGATCTAACCTGGAGGCAGCCTCAATACTGGGTTAGGGCCAACTGGAGGTTCTAGAACTAACCAAAGGTTTCCAGCTCTAACACTCTCTGGCTATGTAAGAGCAACTTTTGACATTTAATCAGTATTAAAATTTGCTAGTGCTAGGGTGTGTCATGAAAAAAATAAGTCACACAACTAGTAAGACATAAATGAAAAAGGCTAAATTCAATTCAAAGTCACAAGCAAATGCAATTGGAAGATTTCTCAACCTACTACGAGAATCCCGTCATACCTGGATGATAAAATAACAGACCTTTCCTTGAGACAAGAATAAAAGCACTATTTTTTAACTAGGGCTCTTTTCCACTGCGCTAAGGAAGCAATGCCTTGTGAGATGTAGGAGAAGGGAGAGGGGCAAAGGGAGGCTTTAGCTTCTCCGTGTCTATCATATAGATACGAGCCTAGGTGTGCCCACCTACACTCATGCCCTGCCTCCCAGTTTTTTCAGGGATGCCAAAACAAGCCTATCTCCCTTCTCAGGAGACTGTGGGCCTCTACTTCTTTTAGTGCTTTAGCCTATTGCACAGCACAGGTGAATCTGACAGAAATGGATACGATACTATCAGGACACACTTAAGCTTTCTTGATCTGCTTCTTAGAAGCCATATTTCTCATTCATGAATCTGGAGGATTTGCATTCTTTGGATAAGAACCCAACCGTGCACCTGAGACTGGAGGCTGCCTTCTTTTGGCCAATGTGATTCTCTTTACTGGATCAGAGCTGAGTGGGAATGACTTAAAGATATGATCTGGTGCAGTGTCACTCAAAGTGCGTCCCCAGGACCACCAACAATAGCATCACCTGGGACCTTGTTTTATATATATACCCAGAATGCTCCAAATCCCCAACACTTGTTGAATCAGACACTCTGGGGTCTGAGGTCCAACAACTGCTGTTCTATAAGGCCTCCAGGGAAAGCGAATTACTCATCCAGTCTACTTAGTCACTCTGATTTTACAGGTGAAATACCTGCGGTTACAGTGCATCCAACTGTTAGGGCAACACCTGTACTAGTTTCTCCTGACTCTTAACCCATCCATGCAGATTCTGGTCCCCGATTCTCATATTCCTTTCCCAAAATTAAAATCTTGCTGTGAACTGTACAAAATTAACCTCTTTTATGTAAGAAAAAAAAAGCCATCATCGTGTTGGACTCATTCAAAGGCTCAAGCCAACATCATTTTGTACCATAAAATCATATCATGCATTTGCATCAACTGGTCAAAAGTAGCATGGCTGTATCCTCCAGAATATTCTGCCAAATGAGAAACTAAAAGCTTCCTTTCACTAATACAAGGACTTCAAACTTCATAGCATGTCCCTTTTCATTAGAACTGCCATTTTGCAGGACCAACAAGCATCAAAACATGTTTGGAGGTATATAACAGTACAGAATGATAAACTACTAAGTGTTTCCGTAAGCCTGTGATTTTAAAATCCTGATTTCCTAGATAAGAGAACAGACTCAGGAGAGAGTAAGTGGTGTTTCCCAAAGCACACAAGTCATCCACAAATAGCTTAAAGTTATGTCCTCTCTCCCCACCCAGGAGTAGTCATGATTTTATCCTGTCTTCTACATAGAAAAGGCAGGCAGGCCCCCGTCAGGACCTAGCAGGCTATGTGCCATGGGGGAGGTGATGTAGGGGGTGATGGTCAGGGCATGGATGGGTTGAAGCTCTATTTTCAGCTGAATAACTTTTTGCTTCTAATTTCACATTCCCTCTGTCATAAAAGAACACAATGAATTACCTTCAGGTGCTAGGTGAGGACAGAAATAAGGATGATCTTTGCCTTAGTGTTTATTATGGCAGACCAGGGGAGGAAGTCAGAATCTAAATCCTGTATCTACAGCCGTGGCCCAACCTCAAGCAAAGCACTGAACCATGCCCTTCTGGAAAGCAGCTCAGTCCTCTGCCGGATAAAGAATGCTAATCCTACCAAACATGTCCCAAGTATAGCAAAGCCCTATGTCTGTTAGCCTTGGCTTCTCAACTGCTAGAAACAGTAGCCCAGAAGATACCCCATCTCCCACCAAGCACATCATCAACACCAGCACACAGAGTCAAACCAAGGGACAAAACAGCATTACAAACTGAGCAACACAAAGCGCCCTGTAACGCCTGGCTTTCAGGCCCTATGGAGGTGGGAAGTGTACATGCACAAAAGTGAAAGGTGCATGAGTTACAATGTGTGGGGGAGAATACTCATACAATCCCCACAGCATACACTAGAGAGTACTTGCATCAGCGTGTACGTGACACAGCAGAGCAGCAGAGAGCACACGCAGGGAGAGAGGGGTAGGAGAGCACGTTGTGAGTAAACACAAGAAAAGCATAATGTGTAAGAGGCAGCACCTGCAAGACAGTGTGAGTGCACGTTAGAACAGAGAGCACACAAGGGAGGCCAAGGGAGTACAGGATGTGGGTGACAGCCTAAGGCAGGACAGGGAGACAGCACTTGCAAAGAGCAATCGCCAAGAAAGCAGACAAGACCACACCAGAACACGAGAGGCCAGGGGCTGCTGGAGTGCAGTACAGGATGGGAAAGAGTGCCTGTGGTAGCACTGGAGAGCAGAGAGTACGACAGCACATGACTATAAGGGGGACAAGTGCAACAGTGTTCCAGAAAGAGTGTGCCGAAGACAGTCTACCAGACTGAGCAAAAGTGGTCCCTACCCCTACATGCTTTCTTAAGCTCTCTCCCCCCAAGTCCTCCTGGGAGAGAGTCGCTGCCCAAGACACATGGAAAAAGGGCCCAAATGCAACATACTTGACCTCCTGCTATCATTTACAGAAGAGCAGGACCTCCTCACCCAGTTATAACAGGTGAGCTTTTCCTGGACAGAACAAAGACACTGGGCGCTGGTGCTGAGAAGTGTGAAATACATGACAATGTTCTGCTAGCCACATAGGGGGTTCAGCCTTGTGAAGGCAGCTCACAGGGGACAAAATTCTTTTACAGACTATGAAAAGCTGATACTTGGCTCTCCTGGTAATTTATATGATTCATTGAGCCAGAGGAAAGGTATTAATCAGATCATTTAAGATTCAGAGAAGGACACATTGAACGTAGTTCTTATGCGTACAAGTAGGACCTTCCCCTCTGCCACAGACACACGTGACTACACGAGAATATTCTTGGGAAGATGATACTTCATCTGCCATTCTAGGTTCGTTGAGGCTCTTTGCTCCTCACCTATGGTCCTGACGTCATGGGTGTTTTTTAGGGTCTAGGACAGCCATTAGTGGAGACTTCAACAACACTTCTTCCTTCAAGGATAGGCCTCCTTGGATGCCCAACACAAACCCTTTTTGTTTAAACCAACAGATGCTACACATACATGTATTACCCTCAAGGCGGCCCACAACACCTTGTACATTTCCATCAGTCATGAGGCCCAGGAGCCTCCAAAACGGACCCCAGCAATGACAGAGATGTTACCGAGTGTTATTATTGAACTATTTCAGCAACCGAAAGGAAGTTCAGGGCCGCAATTGCTCTTGAAGTGGCTCTGGAGAATGAATTCATTGACCCCCCCCCCCACTCTGTTTTTTCTGTGTGTTGGTGTGTTAATGGCTGAACTCATTTCAGAGCTGCACATAAAAAATAAATGAAGCATGGTAAAAGAATTCTCAAGAAACACACTCGCACTAGCCACACCCATGTGCACTTGCAGAATGCAACGTCACATAGGGAGAAATGCATTTCTGTGTCTCCAAGGATAAAGTCTCTACTTCCAGTGGCAGATTATCAGGCCGAGGTTCTATTCCTTGAGCTCAGCAAAGGATACACAGATAAATTCATTTGTAAGCATTTAGCAAGCTGCAAAATTAAAATTTATGCACTTTCCCACTGGTTCCATATCTTAGTAAAGAAGTTTTAGAAACAAACATGAACAAAATTGGAATGTGTCTGCATTCCTCGGTACATTGGGAGTAGGTGGGGGGCATTTAAGCAAGAAAGCTGACGGAGAAACAGGGACTGTGCGGTAGCCTAGCTGCTAAAGTCCTCACCTGCCCTGTACACACCAGGATCCCATACGGGCAGGCACTGGTTCTAATCCCAGCAGCCCTGCTTCCCATCCAGCTCCTAGCTTGTGGCCTGGGAAATCAGTCAAGGACGGTCCAAGCCTTAGAGACCTACACCCATGTGGGAGAGCTGGAAGAGGCTCCTGGCTCCTGGCTTTGGATCGGCTCAGCTCCAGCCATTGCAGCCATTTGGGGAGTGAGTCAATGGGGAGAAGATCTTCCTCTCTGTCTCTCCTGCTCTCTGTATATCTAACTTTGCAATAAAAATAAATCTTAAAAAGAGATTTATTAAAAAACATTGCTGAAACACTAATTGTGCTTCATTTGAAACTGTGTCACATAATGCAATGCAATTAATTTAAAAAAGTGATCTGTTGTTACACTGAAAAAAAAAGTCTGTGTCAGCCTTAAACTTTGGATGTAGTTACTTAGCATACAGGCCACACCTTCTGCTCAAAGCAATACTATAACAAGGATGGGACATAATTCTGGGGGACGAGAGGCCTGTTGGCAGCTGTCGTATATCAGAATGCAGTCTTCAATCTTTCAAGGAAAATGGATTTATTATGGAGCAGGGTGGCAACTATTTCGCAGGATAGTGCACTGAGGGGAAGGAAAACAGGGTTTTTATAGTTAAAGTGAATATACAAAAAAAAAAATGCTACATCCACAAGAGCAGGGTGGTCACTGGTAGCAATCTGTTAATTCTAAAAGCAGTAACCTCTCGGCAGACAAAGCAAAAGTTACCGAGGTCAGCATGCCCTAAGACAGACAATAACATTAAACAGGCCAGAGGCGCTTAGCTTTCCAAGAGCCTCACCCGAACTGGCACCACTGCAGAGTTCGTGGCTGGGCCTGTCACTGTTGTGTCTTAACTGATCCATATCAGCAGCAGCCTGCCCAGTAGACATAAACTCAATCTCAAGACTTACCTTAACATTTGTTCCATGCTTGCGTATGTGTGCCTTAGTTAATTTGTATAATTAGGGGAAGGTATTGTGCTGCAGCGGGTTAAGTCACTTCTGTAGCAATAGCACCCCATATCAGACTACCAGTCCAAGTCCTGGCTACCGTATTTTCTATCTAGCTCCCTGCTAAGGTACCTGAGAAAGCACTGAAAGGTAGCACAGTAGCTAGGCCTGCTGCCACTCACATGAGAGACCTGGAGGGTGCCTCAGGCTCCTGCTATGGTCTGGCCTGGCTGTTTAGGCCATTTGGGGAATGAACTGGTAGCGAAAAGCTCTCTATTAATCTCTTTCTCTGTATCAAATCCCTCACCTTTCAAATAAATAAATCTGTAAAAAACTGTATAACTATTTCTTCCATCATTTTTAGAAAGAAAGTGTGGAGATGATGGAATATAAAATTCCAAATGCAAAAATTTGATTTGCCCTTAAGAAATAGACTTGTCAAATCTAAATATTAAAGTAAAGATCCCAAGATAAAGCTTGCTAAAATAAGGTTTTCTGTTAAGGGAGCAATTTCGTGCGTAATCCATTAGAATAAAGAAGGGACCGGTCAATCAGAAACAAAAGCCTTCCCCAAATCCAGATCAGCCATTTGATGTTTTGAGTTGTTTATGCTCCAATTAAGCCAGCAGGTTGTTCAGTTAACCTCCATTTGACCTACAGAAAAAGCAAGTTGTTTTTCTGGGGCTAGTCATTAGTTGAACTGTAACTGATATTCCCTTGGTGACAAAACTTCATTTAAGTTGAAAAAGGGAAATCAATGAACAGATGACCTGAGGACTAACGAGCAGGGAGCTCTGACCCCATCCATCGGCCTCTCCCAAGGCGGGAAAAAGTTGGAGGCAAACTCCAAGGCCAGGGGAAACAGGGAGGGAAGGCAGGCTTTGCGCCCAGTTATGCAGGCTACCTGAGAGAAGGCGATTCCAAACGCAACTCCAGCAATGATCCCCATGTTTGTCTCCATGAAACTGGTCACCAGATCATAACAGCCCTGCAAAGAGAAAGATACAGTCAGGGAGATGTTCTCCCAAGGCTAGGCTGGGTTATGTGCACTTACAACACTCCCCCATACATTTAGTTCGGCAACTACAAGGGCAACTCACTGTGGGAATTCACTAGCAATCATTTCAAACAAAAGAAAAATAACAACAACAAACTCAGAGATACTATAAATATAAAGTGTAATTGAACAAATCCCCACATGTCCCTTCCCATAACACCACAACATATGACCAACCTTGTGACACCAAAACCTCCCAGACTCTCACTCCCAGCTGGATTAAAGTGAATGCTAGACATATAATTTCATCTATAAATGTTTCAGTAGTAGGATTCAATTTAGCCAGACATCTGTAAGATCTACCCAAAGACTGGAACCGATAAGAAGGTATTCCAAATACTTAACCAGGAAACCACACCATCATAAACAGTGATCAGCATCCCCGGACAATGAGTGACAATATCTTGAAATAACAGCGGGGAATCGCGTGATTAGAGAGAGGTGTTTGAAGACTTGCCAACATTATTTAGTTGTAAATTTCTTCCTAAAGAGACCATTATGGTCTCTTTGTGGTTTTGTTTTGTTCAAATAGGCAAAAGCTACATCCTAAAATCATCTCCAAAAATTCACTACTTATCCTTCAACCAGTGACTTTCCCTGCCTGGGTGTCAATAACTTTATTCATAACATGAAGTTCTTTTCCTTTTAACATATTATGAAACTTTTTAACGCCATGACTAAATTCAACCATTATTGGCCATTTCAATGTCACTTTAAAACTGATAAGCCAAAAGATGTTTCTTGAAAATGCGTGATCAGTTGCAGCTCAACCATAGTAAGCAATAAGTATTTGATTGTTGTTATTCTGGATTACATTTTTATAGACCTGCAGCAGGCAGGAAACACCACATTTCGTGTATCATCCATAATGCAAAGGGGAAAGCGGAGTCTTCTTATGCAATCCCCGACTTGCAGGCCAGACAGCAGGGGTAGGACAGAGAGCATATGCACGCACGCTTGTGTGTATTTGCACGAAACTGAACACAATCAATTCAGATGCCTAAGTTGATTTACTCAGCTAGAGAGACATGACCTTTCCCCAGTTTTCGGAAAAAGGGCTTTAGTGTAAACATTATAGAATCTATGAAAAATGAAGACATTAATGTCATAAACAGAGCAAAGGCTGCTCTGCTTACCAAGAAGGGCACACTAATTTGTAATAGCATCTGAAGGACAACAAAATTCCCAGTGCCTAACCACTCTCACAAGTTGCAAAAATTCTGCCATGCTGCATCCTATACACTCACCAACTGTTTGCAGAGAATAAGGTCTGGTAATCTGGCAGCAGTGCCATGGCGCATCTCTCAATGCAACTGACACATTCCTTAGTTATCTGATACAATTTTGGAGGTCAGGGTGGCGTGGGAAAGGAAATATATTATTTTGCTCATGGCAAGTTTTCAAAATTTGATTCTCTATGAGTAGGAGCTTGCTTTACTAGCAAAACTACAGCACCACTGTTTTTTCAAAAGATAGTGGACTTGAGAGGAGTTTGTATTAGGAAGAAGTCAGCAGGAAATGAATATTCTCCACCTGCCCCGACACCTTTCTCTCACATCAATGTAATATTAATACAACGAGCACAGATTCAGTGTAGTTCACAGACAAAATACTAAGAATAATAATGTATTCTTTTCACCTATCCCTTCACTTCTTTCGTTCCTTCTTTCCTTTTTAGGTTTTTTTTTAAGAGAAATTGTTTTTAATTAACATTACAGTCAGGACTTAATACTCCACAAATAAAAGAGAACAAGTAAAAACCAAACAGCAGTAATCCAGGAAAGGACTATAAACAATAATCAAGTGGAATATTTTTTTCAAATCCCTAAAAGGCTTCAAGAAAGGGGTTTTCTGGTTACACATTTTATCATTTTTAAATTTAATTTTATTATTTTTTAATTGGAAAGTCAGATATACAGACAGAGGGAGACAGAGAAAAAGATCTTCCGTCCAATGATTTATTCCCCAAGCGGCCACAATGGCCAGAGCTGAGCTGATCCGAAGCCAAGGAGCCAGGAGCTTTTTCTGGGTCTCCCATGCAGGTGCAGGTTCCCAAGGCTTTGGGCTGCACTTGACTGATTTCCCAGGTCACAAGCTAGGAGCTAAATGGGAAACAGGGTGACCAGGATACAAACCAGTGTCCACATGGGATCCTGGTGCATGAAGGCAAGAACTTTAGCTGCTAGGCTACCGCGCCAGGCCCTAAGCCTTTTATCTTAAGATGCAGATAGTTCCTCCTATGTTAACATCCTTCAAAACTGTGGGTAGGGGTGGAAATTTGGCACAGTGGTTAAAACTCCACTCGGATGTCCATACCCGATATGGAAGTACCTTAAGTTTGAGTTTTCACTTTTTTTGCTTCCAGCTCTAGCTTCTTGCTAATGCACACCCTGGGAGGCACAAGGTGGTCAGTATTTGGGTCCCTGCCACCCACAGGGGAGAGACCCAGGTTGAGTTGCCAGATTGACTACTGGCTTCTGCTTGGCCCAGCCCCGGCTGTCGCAGGCACGTGGAACACCAACCTCTCTGCCATCACTCTTCCAAATGAGTGAAATTTTCCACAAATCTGTAGTATAACAGCTCAGGCAGCAAAAAGGCAACGACAATCAACACTCCAGGCATTCCCACCACCACAGCAGGGATCTCTCTTGTCGCCAGCCTTACAGCCACGCTCACTCTATTCTAACACTCTCCCAGCGTTAGCAGTGGCTCTAGCCGCATCTTTCTCTGTGGGCCATCATCACTGTGTCCCCCTGCAGTGAGGAGGTCCAGACCAGCACTCACGGGAGGCGAGTTCAAAATAAGGAAACACAAGCTTCACAACTGGATCAAGAGAGAAGCAAGATGGCCTATTTTCCTACTCTGAAACTTAAGTTTCGTATGTTCTTTTTCTCCGAGCTTCAATTCTACACCTACGCTGCAAATATTGTTTTTTTTTTAAAAGATTTATTCATTTTTTATTACAGCCAGATATACACAGAGGAGGAGAGACAGAGAGGAAGATCTTCCGTCCGATGATTCACTCCCCAAGTGAGCCGCAATGGGCCGGTGCACGCCGATCCGAAGCCGGGAACCAGGAACCTCTTCTAGGTCTCCCACGTGGGTGCAGGGTCCCAATGCATTGGGCCGTCCTGGACTGCTTTCCCAGGCCACAAGCAGGGAGCTGGATGGGAAGTGGAGCTGCCGGGATTAGAACCGGCGCCCATATGGGATTCCGGGGCTTTCAAGGCGAGGACTTTAGCCGCTAGGCCACGCCACCGGGCCCTGCAAATACTGTTTTAAAGTATGGTTTCTACTCTATTTTAGGAGATTCTGCTAACAAGACTCTTGGTTTTTGATAAAACTCCTTCAATCGTCAAGCAAAACTAGAAAATGAATTACTTGGCATCGGAACAACTGTGGCAAAATGGCTTTCTCTTGACGTGGCTGCATAATGGGTGACTCTTGAATGTACAGCACTGGGAGCTTGTTAAACACGCAGAACCTGAGGCCCCAGCACAGAGCTGCAGAAGCTGCCCAATTGTCAGTGAATCCGAACAAGCTCTCCAGGTGCCTTCCATGCCCATTAAAGTTTGAGAGGCACTCTTCCACAAGAAAAGTCCACTCGCTATTCTTTTTTCCAAATAAGAAAGTAAATGAATGACCCATACCAGTAAATGGGATTACTTAAAATGAGAAGATGAAAATGATGTTAGGGTTTTTTTTAGCTCAATGTCGAAAAATAAAGGATTCCCATTTTAGGGTTTCCCTCTATTATTCACCAATTGGCCCCATCAGTTCATTTTCCAGGTCTTAGCACAAGTCTGTGCACTGCGAGACCTGCTTTGGTAATACAACAACGGGCCATGTTTACATTCAGTCCCGTAATTACCACTAAACTGCTCGTCTTCCCACCACATTTTCTCTCAATTTTCTAATATGAAAGCCTGGTTCTCAGATGTGAGATAAATCTACAGAGACTTGCTAAGTCTCCTAGGAAACATCCAGAAACAGAAGAGTGAATTTGCTTACCCTCTCAGCATGTCTACATTGACAGTCACCAGTGGAAAACATCTGCAAGTCGTAACTATCAGGGTAGCAGACTGGTTCCAGACAGGTTCTGGGACGAAGTGTCTCTGTATCTGCCAATCAGAATAACACCTTCCTCTTTCTCTTACAAATTGGCAAGGAAATCTTACGGTGTAGAGACGCAGCCAATACTATCGGCCAACTAAACCGGCAGACATTTTCACCATCCTGCATGCAAAACCATAATAAAACCACCCCGACTAAACAATAGCCTGTCTAAATGTTCTTATTTGCTTCCTGCTGTCTCCCAGTAATAAGTATAATGTATGTTCCTCTGGTTGCCAGGCAGGAGCAAAGGATCATCTTTCTGTGCCTTTGGAGTGTAGGGATCAAAAAAACTCAACACATTTACAGAAATTATTCTTTATTCTAAATCACAAGATCCCATGTGACTGAAAGGTGGCAGCAGCGAAGCCTGCTGGGAGCCAGTAGTCAGTAAACGGGAGAATAACATCAATGCGCATTCACTACCACCGTCACTGTCAACATTCACATCAGCTTTCTTTCTCTAGTACATGAGACATCTGAGAGTCAGACAGGAGAACTTGCTCAAGTGAGCACTAAATCAGAGGGTCTAATGCAACGCACAGGCAAATTTCAGTCTTCATTCACTATTCCTCTTTTGGAAGAGTCGAGTTGAAGAGTACATGGGAAATGAACTGTAAGTTAAACATACCTTCAAAGTATTTAAGATGCTCAGGAAAACAAAATAGGAATGTGGTAGAGAGGTGGGGAATGAGGTCATTTTGTAAGTTGACAATGCAATGAAAAAAAAAATGCTACCGTGTCTTTCTCTTACCCTGTAAAGATTACAACTGCTATAATATTAAGGGTATGACTCCAAACTTGCTCTTACGTACTAACAAAAGATCCTCCCTACAAGGACGTGGTGCATGATTCTAATAATAATATCTACTTCTGATCCAGCTCCCCGCTAGTTGCATGGGAAAGCAGCGGAAGATGGCCCAAGTGTTTGTGCTACTGCCATCCATGTGGGGGACCTAGAGAAAGTTCCTGGCTACTGGTTTTGGATCGGCCCAGCTCTAGTCATTGTAGTCATTTGGGGAGTGAACCAGCAGATGCAAGATTTCTGTGTTTCTCTTTCTGTCTCTGTAACCCAGCTTTCAGATTTAAGAAAAGGAAGGAAGGAAGGAAAGAAGGCAGGCAGGCAGGCAGGCAGGCAGGCAGGCAGTATGTCATAGTAGAAGACAAACTTTCCCACCATCCCAGCTACATATACATTATGTTAATGTAGCATAATGGTAAGCGGAATAAACCACTTTTTATGCCCTTAATCTGTGCCAGGCACTGTGCTTTAGAGATTTTTATCTCATTCAACCCTCATATCCACTACCATGGGCAAGAACCATTACCATCCTCATTTTACAGATGAGTAAAACAAGACTGAAAAACGCTAAGTGACTTCCCCCAAATCATATATACAGCCGGCGACACGGCAAGAATCAAATAGGAGTCCACCCGCAGCGTCAGTGCTCCTGACTTCTCCCGGTTCAATGTTCCAAGGAGGAGAACATAGGGTAAAAAGAAAGTACCTCTACTGGATGCTGATGGATGCTGCTGCTCCAAATGACTTTCCGAGGTTCTGTTATGCCAAAGGTCGTGTTCCTACATATCACTCAGTGCCTGCCATAAATGAGAGAATCTAACAGATGCCAGATACACTTGGCACATCATAAAATGGCAGTCTAATGACACATATGGGAGCTCTGTGGGGATGTCCAGGAAAAAGCCAGAAGTTGCTTTATTCACCAATGAGAAGTGAAGGAGGCCTCAAAGTTGGATTCATAAGAAAATTCCAGTAGAAACAGATGTTCCCTTAGCTAAGACAAGAAGCTGTCGGTACTGCATCATTCTAACGAAACTCTCAAATAATAATTCTCAAATAAGAGAATGAGCTTCTAGAATGGCAACAGTACCTTGTACCAGTTATGCTACAAATACCCATGTTATATCAGAAAAGTCCACAATCTGGAGATAATGGCCAAATCCCCCCTAGGAATTTATCAGTAGTTGGCCCAGAATATGCAGAATTTTGAAGACACTGGGAGAACACAACTTTGCCTTAGTGAGAAAGCAAATTGACCCACTGGCTGAATAGCTGCAGGTAAACTAAGTAGCAGAGTTTTGCCCTTTCTTTCGCTTCACTGTATGACATTTCTTAAGCCATCGGAGAACATGGGTAGCCTTCACATACAGTTGTTTTGTGTCTTCCACATATTTTTTGCAAAGCAGAGTGTACAATCGCTTTCCCTTTCCCTGACAACTGAAATCTCACTTTCCTCATTTCAACTAGGTACCATATTTCAAATTTCTTTTAGCCCTGCTTTTTTTCCCCTCCCTTTCACGTTTCTCTGAGAGTCAGGATGTTGACAGTGAGTTGGATTGGAGTTGCTGATTTCCTTTCCTATGACAGTGAACTCCCTAAAATAAAGGCCACCCTCCTAGCAGAAGCATATGCTGTCTGTCAAGTCTACTCCCCTCTTCCTGCCAAGGACTGGCATCCAGCTGCGAGTAATTTTATGTTTAGATGGAATGTTAAGCAGAAGAAAAGACACTTGGAAAGAAAAAAAGCCAACATTCTCTGTCTGAAACAAGCATCGGGGTTAACAGGAACCGTTTGCCAAACCTTCGTGACTGTGCCTGGTAGGTTCTTGCCGCAGGAGGTAGAATACGAGGCTGATCTGAATCACAGATTTCTTTTGTGGAAGAGAGCAGCCTCAAGTGCCTCTTGCAGGCAATCGAGGACCATAAAGAAAGATTCTTGACTCCCTCTTGGATTCCCACTACTAACCTATTTGTCTTCATTTCACAGAAATACAGAAGCTCTTGCAAATATTCACCACTGGTCCCATTAAGGGCTTGGAAGAAGCAGATACCTTCTGGTTAACTTTGGTGGCGGCCATGGTCAGATTGTGTAGATCCTGGGCATTGCAATCAGTTTCGTTCATGCAGCAACTTGGGGGAATGCCGTGCTCCAGGAAGTAGGGGCTGGTGCTCCAGTTGGTGTAGTTCTGCACACCACAGCAGCTCAACTATTAACAAGGGAAGAGAAAACATCAAGAAGTGGGTAACAAAAAGCTTCTCATTCACTTTCTTTCAACTCTTAAGAGAAAAACAGGCCAAGTCTCTAAGATGGTATGTACAGGTGAGTAAAGATAAACTGAACCTCCTGACAATTACACGCACATCCAGGGAAAGTCAAACAGGAACATGAGTCTACATTACTCATCTGGTGGCTTTATGTACACATCAACTAAATCATGACTGGAGGTTGGGGCAAGGGAGACATCCGCAAATGACGGCTTTAAAAGCTCAAATGGTTTAGAAAAAGATAAACAAAGAGGAAAGGGGGGGAGAGCAAACTGGGGTTGGTAAGCTACAGCCCATTAGTCACCTGATTTTGTAAATATTTTTTGAGACACATCCATGCCGTTTGGTTTATATGTTATCTGTGGCTGTTTTTGTGTGGCAGCGGTAGAGCTGAACAGGTGTAACAGAGTGTGCATGGCCCTAAAAGCCCAAGATATTTACTTTGGGTACAATTATAGAAAAGGATTGCTGACTCCTGATGTGGAAAAAAAAAATTTTAATGGGGCAAAAATATAATTAATTGGTGAATCTGGGTCTATAATATATACTTCTTATGGTATTCTTGGGATTTTGCTTTAAGAGGTGAATATTTTACCAAAATAAAATTGCAGCCTACAAACATATCTTCCGAAGTAAAACAATCAACAGAACAAAACAAAGTCCAAAGCCAGAAACTTTCTCCGGCTGCTCTTGCTAGGTAGGTTAGGACCTCACCCACTCCAGGGAGGAAACTTGTCTTTCTTTCCCCTTGCATCTTCTACAAAGTACAAGGTAGCCCTGGACATTCATATTGCTGAGATAGCCTCAGTCTCCTCAAAATTCACTCTCCATCCCCGACTACATTGCCCCAGCTTATGAACACAGCTCACGCAAACTCTCTGCCCAACTCTGAAACACTGACTCCAGGAAAGCCAGTCTTCAGGAGCCAACTCTAAGCAATTTTGTGACGCACAGCCTTGCTGCCTACTCCTTTAGAGGGGGTTCACATGTTAACAGTAAATGAGTTGTCCTTGGTCCACTTGGAACCCTTAGTGATGGCCAAGAACACTCTAGGGAGTGGTCTTCCTTGGCACAAAATACTTTGAGAATTGGAGCCTGGACTGGGTGTTCACTCTCCAAAATGGAGCCGAACCAAGAGATGGAGAATGACTATCAACAGCAAAGGTGACTGGCATAATCTACCAAGTAGCCCACAAGGAAAAGCCCAGTCCCTGCACGCAATTCCCAGCCTGATCTCTTGTTCTGGAACTTACGCTGCGCTGCACATGGTCCACTGCCCGGCTCCTCTCATCATTGCCATTGTAATTCTGCATGGCATCCGTGTAAGTCCTGAGGAAGGTGTCCTTGATCTACGGAAAACAAGGAGAAATGTGGCTGCAATCCACGGCACAGCTCAGCTGACTCACATTCATACCAACTTCTCCAACACAAACCTCTGAATGAATGTACATCAGGGAGGGGGTGGATGTCCCCATCGCTGAGACAAATTGGCTCAGAAAATTCTCCAAGGGTGGTATTAGCTAAGGAATTTTCTGATTCCCAATCCAGAAGGCTGGCCAGTTAAGCCATCTATTAGAGCAACTAGCTGCTTTCTGCAAGGGCTGTGAGGGTGAGCTGTCAAATCTCAGGCATGAATTCGCTAGGGATTTTCTTTGAACTGATCATGTCCATCTTTCTTTCCAGAATTTGTTCTGCCATCATACAGAACACTGATTAAGGACAGGTCACTGTGGGTACAGAAAGACTGACGCTTTGGTCAAGAACCAATCCATTTCTAATCACACAGTCATGAAGCAAAACACTCACCTGTCTTTATTATGTGAGGGGAAAGGCTGAAGGAAAAGAACTTTTCTTAATAATGAACGGTTAATAAAACCCTTTCTCCTTCTTTGGGAACATAATTAGATCTTGGAGTAATTTTCAATTTCTGTTCCCCTGGAATCTAATGAAAACAAAGTGTCAGGAGCCAGCACTGTGGCTTAGTGGGTTAAGCCACCACCTGCAATGCTGGCATTCCATAAGGATACCAATTCAAATCCCAGCTGCTCCATTTACAATCCAGTTCCCAAATAAAGCAGCTAGGAAAACAGCAGAAGATGACCCAACTATTTGGGCCTCTGCTGCCCATGAGGAGACTAGGATGGAGTTTCAGGCTCTTTGCTTTATTCTCATTAAGCCCCAGCTGTGGCAGCCATTTCAGAGTGAATGAGCAGATGGGAGATCTCTGTCTCTCCCTCTAGCTCTGCCTTCCAAACAAATAAGTAAAACTTTTAAAATAGAACATGTCAGGTATATTACCAGGCAAGCTGTCTTATTATAAAATTGACCCCTAACTGGACCACTAAGAACCCCTACATGAAGTACAGTCACAGTGGCAGGCAAGAAGAAAGAAGGCAAGGGCTCACATAGCAGTGAGTCAGAAAGCTGCTGCTGTCCCCAGTGTACTTGGGGCATATATTAGGGCTCTCAGGGCCATTACGTCACCAGGTTTTACCTCAGCTGAGATTGAGAATATGATGTGTGTGTGTGTGTGTGTGTGTGTGTGTGTGTGTGTGTATGCTCACAGGTTTGCCTGCTTGTGTGTTCGGGAGGGGGGATGAACAAATGATGCCATCTGGAATCCTGTCCCCAGTCCTGTGAAAACTAGGACAGTAGGAAGAGGGTGGGAAGCATGTATGAGTTCCCTGGAAACCCCACCAAGTACAATAGCAAGCCTTGCTAACAGATGATGCTGGCTTTTCAAGAGCCACAGCAACCCTCTGCCTCAGTGTGTTTTCGATTTTTCCATTGTAATTTTTTTCAACTTTTCAACTGGTTTTACTACACTTGTGGGGTGCACATACATTTATGAAGCAGCAAAACAACTAGTTCGGGGAGACTGATTCTACAGTTTCAGAAAGCTGTTATGCTGGCACGCACTTGTGTCCAGTTGAAGCAGCTGTTGTTAAAGGAGTATCTAATGAATACTAAAAGGCACGCTTTGGAACAGGAAAGAAGATCATTTTGTCCAACAGTAGAGACGTTGACCAATTAAGATCTCAAGTTTAGTGACGTTCCTGCAGTTAGAATTTCATCATAAGCGCAGGTCATTAGGAAAATTAAGCCTTGAACTGAGTTTCTCTACTCACCTCATGACGAAACACAAAGCCTGAAATGCCAGCGACGAGCTCAGCCAGGAACACCAGGGACAGGAACATGGCATACTGAGAATCGAGTGGACAAGTGCAAAGTCAGGCATGTCAGGAGTAAAAAGAGGGCTACTTCTGCCAAGAATCAGACAAGTCCTGATGATCCCTATGCACACAAGGCTTAGAGGACATTGAAAATGTTCTCCAGGTTTCCTTGCCTGAACCTCAACACAGGTCTGTGTTATTTTAACAAACATAGTGCTTTGGAAGGAGCATGCTGAGGAGAGCTCCACAAATGAATGTGCCTTTTCCCTTGACTGAATCAGAGAAAATCTAGAAAGACCTTACACAACGAAGGCATATTCAACTGCTTTTGAACACTAGAAACTTTGAGGGGGCTGGTGTTGTGAAATGTTTTGTTAAGCCACCGCCCATGATGCCAGTATCCCATAGGGAGTCCCAGATACTCTGCTTCCAATCCAGTACCCTACTTACGTGCCTGGAAACTCAGGGGAAGATGGCCCAAATGCCTTGGCACCTTGTCTCCCTTGTGGAAAACTCTTGATGCAGTTTCAGGCTCCTAGCTGTAACATGGCTCAGCCGTGGCCATTGTGCTCATTCGGAAAGCAAACCAGCAAAGATGTTCTCTGTATGTCTCTCCCTCTCTGTCTCTGTAGCTTTATCTTTCAAACACATACAATGAATCTTTAAACAAAGAAACTTGGGGCGAGAGCAAAGTCTGCTTTAACAGTCACAAGACAGCTCTATCCTTTCTGGATGAGGGGCAAAGGGGGCGATTCTATGGCCATCTGGCATTAACTCACCCTGTAGCCCACTGTATTAGGAAACAGTTCAGTTAGTGTGAAGACTTCTTTTCCCTTTGACCACAAGCCTGCCTACTGCTTATTTCCACCTGATGGTGTTGGTTCTGCTTTCAGGACCTATTAGAATAGCCCAGGCTCTGGTACACCCATGAGTCCTACATATGTTTTGCACTCGGCCAAGATGTGAATTTGCTGCTTCTCTTTACTTGAGAAAACTTCTCCCATTTGCTTAACTCTCATTGAAAATTGTTAGCTACAACGCAGCATTGTTTCCCTCCCCCCAGGGCCCAGACACCAGATCCATATGGGAGTTGCCCCAAAACACACCCTCTTCAGCTTCCCGTGAGCATACTAGCATCTCTTGTTCTGGGCACTGCATGGAATTTAGAGTTGTGATGTTTGCAAGCATCTAGAGCACTTAGTGCTTCTCATTTTGTCCTGCCTGTACTTCCCAAGGTGACTGTGTTGGAGTTTGTATGTGTGTGTATGTGTGTGTGTGTGTGTGTGTGTGTGTACATGTGCAAACAATACACATGTGCATCAAAGTACAGGGTATTACATGGTCCTTATGAGACATTAAGGTTTTCTATTTCTGTGACTTTGAAAAGCAGATAAAAAGAAGGAGAATTGATTCCTTCCCTACAAGGCATGTCTTACTGTCTGCTGCTTCTCATCTCCAAACGAAATACAACAGTTCTGAATGTTTGCAGTGACCTTAAATGGTGCTGTGGAATTTGAATAGACTGCACATGGCCACATTACCTACCTGTAAAGGGCACATATGTCTTTGTAAAGTATTCACAAGTATGCAGAATCATAAATTACTTTTCTCAGCTAGTGGTAAATACATTACAGAAGTACTGGCTTAAATTACCAGTATCTTTCTAAATATTACCCAAATTCTCTGCAAACAAAGCTTAGGCACTCAAGCGTGAAATGTGTAGTTTGATGAGAATGCCCTGTGAATGCTATTTCGGTTTCTCTCAACTTTCTATAAAATGCAAAGCAGGAGGCAGGAAATAACTGGCAGCAGGCAAAGGCAGTTTGTCTCTGTGGTCAGAAGTCTTCCAAGGATTGAGTTCCAACTTTATTACAGACCCAGGAAACAGGCAATCTCTCTGAGCCTCCATGAGATAGAGTTGTGTTCAGCTGTTTTATAATTAATGAGGTTAAACGAAGACATTAGAATGCTGGCTTCACAATTAATCACATCACTTCCACCCTCATCAGCCAGATCAACACTTTTCTTTTTCTGGCAAGCTTTGTGCCTCCAGGAACTTCACCTACACAAGGCCAGGACCAAAAGCCCATTGGGAAAAGCTAATAAATACAGGTAGTAGTAGCTAGAATGTTCTCGCAAATGCTAACACTAGAGCAAAAAACCGTGCTGGCTTGTGAAAGAGGTATGTGTGGGGCCTTTAAAAAGTTCATGGAAAATGTATACTACTATTATTTTTTATAGTTAGACATGGATTTCAAACATTTTTTGGTACCATACAGAAAAATTTTTCTTTTAACAAGGCAACAAGATTGACAGAATCTACCTGACCCTTTCATGCAATCTGATTTCTACAACATATCATTTGAAATCACCTTTCTTCTTTTTTTGGTTTAATATCTTGCTAACTTTTCTTTACAGACTCCTTCAGCATTAATCCTCACTAGAGAAGAACACCAACAGTGAATGAGGAACTGGATTACTGGTGAACCAAGGTAGACCACCACAGTAACAGCCTTTAACAGTCTGCCCTTACTCTTTGGGGAGCATCACTGTTTTGTCTATCTTGTTAGAGTATGGGAACCCAGCATGAGTCCTGATGACCAATACTTGGCCCTGTGTCAAACCTCAGATTGTAGAAGCTCTGGCTTAGCTCAGCTTCCACAGCCCTGAGCCACGGAGCGCAGGCTTTGACAACAACATGCACACGCACACATGCAGGGCCAGGCTCAAGAAGGCAGGAAGCATTTCTCCAAAGGGGACTTGGAGGTGAAAGCTGCTTATGTCCAGGATGGGATGCTGCCTTGCTCCTAAAGCCACACATCATACACTGCAGGAGATTTCTAAGAGCTCAAAAATGGACACAGGACATTCTGCCATGAGGATAAAAAAGGTCTATTGGAGTTAACTGGCCTATCCATTGCCATCATCTACCTCAAGAGACAGGCACTGGATTTCTTGTACCAGATTGTATTTGCAATAGTTCTTCCTTCCAGAAGATTAGGTGAGGGTCCAGACTAAAATTAGAATCAGTGAACGTTAAGGTTTTACCCGTGGCTTGAAGCACGATTTCACCTTCACCTGCTTTATACTTAGGCAAATAAAATAGAGGCAGTATTGGGTTGTAACAAACTCACCAGCTTCAGCATCCATGGGCTACCACGGCAGGTGGCAAAGCATCCAAACAGGCCAAAAACAACAATGGTGGTGCCGGTTCCGATGAGCACATAGGGAGCATTTGTGGAGTTCTCAGCAATAAGGGAGATGTAGGTGCCAAGCGTGAGCTTGCCCCAGACTCCGACGGCCAGCAGGATCACCCCAGTGATCTGCAAAAGAGAATAGAGTGTGAAACCACTGCTGGCAGTGATGGGACTTGACAGAGAGCAGCGTGGATTATCAGACTCAAGTTTCCAGGAGCAAGAGGTTACTCGTTGTAGGCTGCCCTGAACAATAGGAGATGTCAGAGACCATTAAGTAAAACCACCATAGGGTAAAGACATTTTGATTTTTTTGCAATTAGATCTGCCCATTTAGAATCTCATATATAGCTACTGTGCTCAAGCCAACAATAAACTATAAAACGAAAAAAAAAAAAGAACAGTTGCTTAAAAAGTATATCACAGGGTAAAGATGGATTTAACTTTGAGAAGAATGTGAGTCTCCTTCTCTGATGGCGTATGTGTCTGCTATATAGGGAAATCCTGTGCTATGCTGTAAGGACTCAGTGATTCTTTTTGACTATAACCGTAACCTCTTTCTAGAAGCGATATATCCCACACAGTTGGAATTCCCCATTCAAGTGCCTTCTCATTGGCAATGCTTTATTCAAAATAAAACAGCAGAAGAGTCTGCACAGTTCCTGGAATTAGCCATAATGTGATTTGTCAAATCTCATTGATCAGCCTAAAGGAAATCTCTACTGTGTGTTTAAACTCGAGAACCTTTCATCAATCAGGCCCTTGCTTCCAGAGAATAGACTCAGGGCCAATGCGGTGCCTTACTTACCACCCCCACTACAGGCTACACATTCTAGTAGCTTGGGCTGCAGAAGCCACAAGTTGCAGTCACTGAATCTCTGACATACCCCAGGGAGTCAATCCTCCAGCTGATCAACATCTTAGTGCAATTTTTCAAGTCAAATGTCTCAGATTCTTGTCCAGCTTGCCCACTCTAGTGAGCACACAACACGAAATGCAACATGATACAAATCAATGCCAACCTTGCCAAAGTGTCCCCTGCCAATCAACACATTGTCCCTCAATGTCTGAAAGTGAGTAGCACAAAACATATGCTATAGCATCAATCAAATGACTGGGCTACAGAAGATGCTCAGGCCTCTCTCCTTTATACCCTGAAAATACTTCCTGGACTTTGCAGCCACAAAGTTTCAGTATCCTATTTTTTATCCACATAAGATTCAGAATTGACCCTATATTCTTCCCACATTAGCACAGGATAAGCTCTATTTATTTGAGTGGGAAGTTCAGCAAAAACAAGATACTGGTATTCACCACAGCCCTCAGCCCAAACAATAGTCTCTTGACAGAAAGAAGTTTTAAATGACAAGATTGAGGAACTACTGCTACTCGTATTAGGCAAAGGTGAATGATCATGATGCAGTTGTGAGGAAAAAGAGTTTGACACTAATATGGTTGGGAGACGGTGGCCTAGGGCAGGTTGACTGCCTTTGAAAGTTCCGATTGCGATGGCCTTAGTGATTTTAGAAACCCAAGAATGAACATATGGCCAAGAGTTCAAAGTCCTTTGCTGACACCTGGTGGTTGCTAGAAAAAAGTACCTTCTTAAACAACCTCTTCTGCAGCACTTATCCAGGAAAAAAACAAAGTGCTTTTTTATCTGTTTGAGTCAAAATTCAAGAATCAACTCTTGAGTCATCAGGGGCAAGAATGCCACAAAGGCTATGTACAAATGTACAGGGCTATCTTGTGTTAATTCCTATAATCTTGTCAGATACAGAGTAAATGCTTGTTATTCATCAGCCACAGAACACATTTCATTGCTCTGGGTCTTACATTCTGTACTTCATAAAGCATAGGCTGTCAAGTGCCACATTCGTGGAAAACGCCTACATCGGGTAAATACTATGTAGTAATTTAAAATGGAATCAAAGAGAAATCTTCCCATACTTTCTATCACAGTATTATCTGCTTAAAGCTATAAATTTACAATGTAAAAGTACCGAACAAAAAATAAGAAGCCAGTTAGACAAATCGTTGTTTAAGCAGAATAGAAGTCACATATGGAGAATTTTGGTATCATCGGCATGCTTCTGAAACTTCAATAACACTTTAAAGATGTCCTGAGCAGCTGTGCTGTATGTATGATTATGAGCAATACAGGAATGTGACTGCTTTCACAAAAACATAGGATACCGATCAAGTGTAAGAATCTGATCATGGGGTGGGTGGGTATTTAGTCTAGCAGTTACCATGCTGCTTGGGACACCCACATTCCATAATGAGGTGCCTGGGTTGCAGCTTCAGCTTCACTCTAATTCCAGCTTCCTGCAAATGTGCACCCTGGGACGCAACAGGTAGGTGATGGCTCAAGTACTTGAGTCACTGCCATTCATGTGACAGACCGAAACCAAGTTCTGAGCTCCTGGCATCTTCCTGGCCCAGCGCTGGCTGTTGTGGGCATTGTGCGAGTGAGCCAGGGTATGGAAGATTCATTTCTCCCTCTATGAGTTTCTCAAATTAATAATAATAATAAATGTTAAGAGTCACTCCTTAAATAAGACAGACACCAGTGTCATGGTGCATGGTATTAAACCACTGCTTGTGACTCTGGAATCTGATTGTTGGTGTTCTGGTTCAAATTTCAACTGCTCCACTTCCGATTCAACTCCCCTTAATGTACTCGGAAAAGCAACACAGGGTGGCCCAAGTACATAGGTTCCTGATACCCACACGGCAGACCTGAATGGAGTTTTGGGCTTCTGGCTTCAACCTGGCCAAGTTCTGGCTATTGCAAGCATTTGAGGAAGGTAGTAAAGGAAGAAAGATCAACCTCAACTTCCCCTGGAAACCCGGCCCCACCTCCTCACCGTGTCATTCTACCTTTAAATACATAAATACTTACAAACAAGTAATTCATCCTCATGCAAAAATTGATTTGCACAAGAAGTGTACACGAAGCTTCTCCTCATGTAAAGTACAAGGTCTACAAACCATTGGTTAAAAATGTTCATATAAGTTACACAATCTTGCAGTTTTAAAACAAAGACTTTTTGCAGACCTCCGTGCCACTTTTTAAAGGATGTCAATGAGTGAAAACAAACATATCACTCTGCATACCATATTTCATGGAAGCAAAACTATCCAACATTCTGATCTTGCCCAAGTCAACAATCCTCTGGGGAACTCATTCTCCTCAGAGTGATGTGGGAACTGCCAGCAGCCATGTGCTAAGAATCTAACGATAACTCAAGGTGGAATGCTTTTCACCAGTATTGTAATCGTTATACTCAAACACTCCTGATGGACCAGCTCTGTACTTGGAAGCCTGTTGTCCACACAGGTAAGGTGTTTTGTATGTACCACAGCCCATCTCTCCAGTCATCTTTCTCACTGCCCTTTCTGTGCTCTGTACGGTTTCAAGAAAACTAAGCTGCTCCCTGCACCCATTTTTTTGTAGCTTTCTTAAGTGTACTATGTAGTACACCTATGTCTTGCCATGCCGTATTCCACTCCCATGGAGTGTGACTCTTTGAAAGTAAGAGCTGTGCCCCTTGAACATAATCAATGCTCAGTGCATGTCTGCTCAATGAATGAATGAGCAGCCCATGATGGAGTTAGGAAAGGTCAGGAAGTTTCGTGTGAGTCAGACTGCTATACTTTCTGAACCACTGAAAAGATCTATTAAAAATGCTGATCCACTGAGCAGGCTGGTAGTCTGGGAGAACAACAATGAAAGGATGAATGAATGATGCAGCAGACAAGGGAAGAAATGGTTCGATCATAGTGCACCCTTGAATGGGGCCATATTTGGTGGTGGTGATAGCAACGAACATAGGCGAGTAGTAGAAAAAGTTGCCAGCAAGCTGAAAAAAAAAAAAAAAAGCCCTACATGTCAAGAACTAAAGATCCATAAAACATAACAAACCATCACTCTTGCATTTTTCCTGCCATGAAAATGCATCCTACCAAGAATAACAGACACTCGCCAAAGACAACAGTTGGCGTAAAGTGGATGCTTTTTTCTTGGCTCCTGTCAGCACACACTTAGTCACCCACACACGCATCGTTTCAAACACCCACAGGAGAGACATTTCATAAACATTTGGAAGTTCAAAGTGAGAAGCAGGGGACAGTTTCTTTTGACATCTCGGCTGCTTTTAGGTACAATGAGTCAGTTCAGAGCTCACCAAAGCAATTTGTAGCTGAGCTCCTTGGAGACCTCGAACTGCTACATCAAGCATTGGAACCTGTTACCTTTCTCACAGCAGGGTTTCCTCCTTTCTCAAAAGAATCAGTTCACAATGTGGGAGCCTTGTGGTTTGAGAAGGAGACAGATCAGAGACCAGAAAGAAAGCACATACGGGTCCTGGTAAAGCATCACCTCACATGCTCCCAGAGCAGCAAGTCAGGAGGCTCTGCCCCCTGCTTATTCCCGCCAACTCATTTTCTGTCTGTTTACCCACGGCTCAAAACTCATGAGTAGTAGAGTACCCCAGCTACTACTAATTCAGGAATGATGACTAGGCTGAATAAAACCATAACTGCAGCACTTGGGAAAGATCTGAACTAGAAAACCTTTTATGGAACTGGATATATTACCTTAAAATTACATTTTAAAAAAATGGCAGATAGGTTTGGCTGTATGTCAAGAGATATCTGAAATGGTCTAGGAGACACTTACTGAGTCTCATTTTCATCCTAAGAGAGATAACTAGGGCAGCAGGCTGCAGACACAAATGATTTCCCTTGCTCCTTTCAGGTCAGTTTGAATAATCCTGGCAAGTCAAAAGCAACATATAGAAGACATGCCGTATAGAAGAAATCACAGGTAAAAGAAATCTCTAATACATTGCATTGTAGGTTCAGGCCACAGTTCAACGATTTTAGAAATTTACAGGTTATGACAACCTCTTAACAGGAGGTCATGTGCGTGGAGCAGGGGGGCACTCCAGAGTGGAGCAGGTGGTAAGGAGGAAGCTTGGATCCCAACCACAAAGACTCCCAGACCTTCACCACAAACTATTAATACGAGCAACAAGGACTATACCCCAACTGCCAAGGAGGCCACAGGGAATTGGATGCCCTCGGAGGCCGAGTACTCTGAGGTCACCCACCCCCAACCGAAGCTTCCCCAGGGGATGGAAGAAGTCCAAACACTGCCGTGCAGAAACCAAACTCATCGGAAAGACAACCAGAAGCCCTGAGCGGTCCGCAGAAACAGAAGAACAATAAATGTCCTTCGGGACCAGGGAGGAGAGCTTTCTCTGGTCCGAGCCTGGCTCCACCTCTGGACCCCCACCCTCCCTCGCAATGACCATCGGGTTCGCTCCGAAAACCCCTCATAGCAAACAAACAATCATACAAACTAAAAAAAACCTAAAATAAATAGACAAACAACAAAAAGTAGAGCTTGGAATCTGACAGGAAAGAGCTGGCGTGGATTGGCTCATGCCTCGCTGGGTGGGACACAAAGATTAGTTACTCCTCACCATGGTGTTGAGGATTTTCCTGCACACCCCCCCCCCAAAAAAAATGTTCTGCACCTTAATTGTCGACAAATGTCTTGTTAGAGTTACAAACCAGTCTAGATTATCCTAAAATCTGCCAAGATCAGCAAAATTATACTTCAACACAACAAATGGCTAAATACTAAAATGAAATAGACACGAGACAGCTGAATGGTACCTTATAGCCATTTTAAGGTATATAGCAGCCGGTCCTGTATATAAACTAAAATTGAAATGTCAATGAGCTAATCATAGGTTGTGGTTAGGACTTGCTTTTTTTTTTTTTTTTTTAACATACTGGTTACTCTGGTTACTCAAAACCATGTCAATTCCATAATGTTGCAAATTGCTGTTGATGTTATATTGGGACTCTTAATTGACTGGGATGATATTCTACCAGCTCTAACTTCAGACCAGAAATGGTCTCCCCAAGAAACTGTTCAACCCATCTGGACAATAAGTAGCTGGACTCTATGCTTGGTATATGTTTGCAAGGAAAGAATCTTGATTGAATTTGAACTGTAATACTGCATCAAGGTGGAGGAATCCACCGGGGGGAGGGGCGTGGGGAGGGGGAGGGGGATTCCCAAAGCCTATGAAACTGTCACATAATTGAAATAATTAATAAAAAAATAACAACAACAACAAAAAAAGAAATTTACAGGTTAATAATTCATTCCTGGTGGCTATTCGCAGGGGCACTGGGAAGTATCCTTCCTCGACTCCAATGATTCTGTAACTTTGAAAAAAAAAGATACAGAAATTCCATACTTATCCCATCACACTCCAGACTGGTGGCAGAAAGGGACTCAATATATTTAAAAGGGAGGCAGATCTAAAAGCTCTGCACTGAAGATTAGAAGATTGGGAATTCAGTTGCAGTTTTCTCACTAATTAGATGTATGTCTTCAGGCAGATCACCAAACCTTTCTGAGAATGGCCGAGAGACAACAGAAAGAATACCCAGAGTTGTGCCCTTAACAGTTTTAGCAGTATTCTGAAAATCTACAAGCTCAGTGGCCAGAAAAGGTTTTACTTCTTGTATGAAGATGGCACTGTCCTCTTTACAGCACTAAAGCATGTATTTTGGTGTGTTTCTTTCCAGGCAAGTATTTTGGCCAATTCAACCCATTTGCTCCATCATTTTTTACGTTTGTGTGTATGTAGGTGCACTCTATTCATATATGCATGGAAAAAAGGTCATGTTGCATGACTTGAGATTAGTCTCATGCAGAGGGACGGGGAAGTTAACAACAAAGTGCAGTGTGACATTACTGTAAAAGTTGTTTTGTTCAGAGTATGAGGACCAGTAGGAAACACAGAGATAAGGCCCTGTTTTTGGTTGGGTTTATGATGGCCAAAGGCTGCATAAATGACATGTCCAAATGGCAGTTGTGGATATGGAGCTGGAATTGAGGAGTGAATTTGAGCTGCAAATGAGGCCTGAAGCCGTAAGTGACAACTGGGGAACAATGTGTCTCAGGAAACAGAAAGAGAGGACAGTTAGGAAGGTCAAAAGATAAGGCTTGACAATGGCTGCCACTAGAACGTGGGAAGACAATTCAGGTTGAGTGGACAGAGAGAGGAGACTAACAGTGGACAAGTCTGTGAAGGTAGCTGCCAATAGAATAAATAGGAGGCATGAGCAAAAGGAATTCTTGTCTCCTCTTAAGACTTATGGGAAGGGTCCGGCACAATGCAGTAGTGGTTAAGGTCCTTGCCTTGCACGCACCAGGATCCCATATGGACGCCAGTTCTAATTCAGGCAGCCCCGCTTCTCATCCAGCTCCCTGCCTGTGGCCTGAGAAAGCAAACGAGGATGGCCCAAAGCTTTGGGACCCTGAACCCCTGTGGGAGACCCGGAAGAAGCTCCTGGCTTCGGATTGGCTCAGTTGCAGCGGTTGCGGCAGCTTGGGGAGTGAATCAATGGACGGAAGATCTTCCTCTCTGTATATCCGGCTTTCCAATAAAAATAAAATAAATCTTATAAAAACCTGGTATTTAAAAAAAAAAAAAGACTAATGGGAAACAGGGGCCAGAGCAATGGCTCAGTGGCTAATCCTCCTCTTGCAAATGTATGGATCCCATGTAGTTACTGGTTCATAATCCAGGCAGCTCCACTTCCCATCCAGTTCCCTGCTTGTGGCCTGGGAAAGCAGTTGAGGATGGTCCAAAGCCTTGGGACCCTGCACCCCTGTGGGAGACCCGAAAGAAGCTCCTGGCTCTTGGTTTCAGATCAACTCAACTCTGGCCATTGGAGCCATTTGGGGAGTGAACCAGCAGACACAAGATGTTTCTCTCTGTCTCTCCTTCTCTCTGTAAATATGTGTTTCCAATAAAAACAAATGTTTAAAAAAAAAGATGAGTGGGAAGCAAAACACTAACACAATCCATTCACCCCTAGTTATGATCATAAACTGAAATGATTTTCTTTACTTGCATGCCCAGGAAAACAAGATTATGGTTTATATTTAACGAGCATTAAAATCTATAGCTAAGTTACGGATTTCAAGTTTCGGGATCCAGGTCAAGAGCCTAAAGCAAGATGTCACAAACTGCAGCTCTTACGTGGAGCTTATTGGTCACCAGGGATCGATGGGGCTAACTGATCACAGATGCTTTCGAAGAGACGAAAATGGCTTTGGAAATAACTATGCAGTCAGAAATTTCAGCTCCAGCTGCAAGTGCATCACAGGCTCTCTACATATGTAATAAAATTGATTATTTCCTAGGAAATGGCTGCAGGCATGCCCTAAATCCAGTAAACAATGCTTCCTTCTCCTAGTTATCTGGGTATTATGACCACTAGGCTTGACCACTTACGCTACATAAGTGCACCTTAGTCTGTCACCTTTAAAGTGACAGGGCTAGGTCCAGTGACATCTACAGGACCCCAACTGGTGCTAGAGTTCTTTGTATCTCTGTGAATTGCCCAATTGTCGTCAGAGGGGCCAAGATAAAACCCAACTATCAGCTAGTATGCCACACACACTTACCTGGGCATTGTATGAACTGAACTTTTTACTGACCAAAAGCAACTGTAGCTGAGGTTGCTCAAGCAAGTGGCTGGCTACAGGCACAACACTCTTTAGTGCCCTAGACGCTCCTGAAGCGGGGTAAACTGACCCATAGGGCGGCACTATTTTCTGAATTAGAAATAGGGTATTAACATGACAAATATATTTGCAAATGGCCTATCACAGAAAATCAAGGATGTGTAGCTACTAAAATCATAACAAGCATCACTTTATAAAGACAAAGCCTTTCATTATTTGAATTACTACTAAGGCTATTCAAATGAGACCCAGGAAGCTCCACCTTATACTTAATTGTATTATTCAACAAACAAAGTCATAAAAATTTCCAAATATGTTTTAGAGACTGCATATCCTACTGCAGAATAAGAAGAATCAGCATTCCTGATTTTGTTTCCCATTTCCTTTATATTGCCCCAAAAATATTTTGGACTTTTGGTTTCCTGCCCTTAAAAAAAAATCCTCAGAGAAAGGTCTGGGAGAAAAATAATGAACTCTAGGTTTGTCAGTACATTGAGAAGTGTTTCATTACACCAGGGAGGAATGTTGAGGGTCGATTATTCCAGGCCTCATGGCATTATCTATTACTTATCAGCATCATTGAATTCTCCTTGTCAAAACTTAATGCAAGAGAGGGGTGTTTGATCTACACTAACAGGGAGCATATCACTCTAACTTGGAGTGCCCAGAACATGTGCAAGGAAGAAAAGACTGCCAGGATATGGCTCACACCTCTGGGTTGCATGATGACCCAGATATATAAATAGATGTCATATAGGTGACTGCCTATTAGGAATTGAGGCCAGCAAAGCTACTTACTAGAAGACTTATGGACTTAGAAATCAGAAGCAGCTGTAGGGGCTAAAATGACAGATGCTTAATGATTGGGAGATTCCTTCCATGCCACATCTCCTCCATGAATCCCTCAAGTTGATCTCACTTATATTTAAAATCTGCTGACACAGCTACATGCAGCCAGAGGCCCCGTGAGCATAGTCAATGCCATGAACAGGTGGTCAAGCACCTCTGAAAGAGGACCAATGGGGAGAAACTGACTCCTTTGCTTCCATTCTTCAGGCGACCAGAGCCATGCAAAGATAAATTCAATTCTTCACCAACAAGGAAAGATATTTTCTTTAGAAAGATGCTGACTGACTACATTTATAAACAAGAGCTACACTTGTATTACTGTGGGCTTCCAAGAAGTTTCTGCTGATCACATATTGACCCTGTCCTGTATTCTTACTTGTATACACACCAAGGTACTAAGAGCCATGTGGGAGGGAAGAAAGGTCTTTATCCCTGTTGTATCTATCAAAGGCTCAACCACATCCTCTGCCTGATTTTCTAAGCTAGAATGCCACTCAGCCACGGTGGTCTAACACCCATGAAATCAGAATCACTGCTCGTCTAACCACACACCTCAGTTTTCAATCTGAAAGCTGGTCCCTGTGCTTATAGGGCAATGTTACCTCTGGAACCCACAGTGGGAGACTCAGTATACACAAAAGGAATCTTGACAATGACTCAAGGGACTCCAAAGTCAGCTCCCCTGACAGTGGCTACATTCTCGGGAATTATTGGACAGGAATGAACCTGGATGAAGCAATGTGAAGCTAGGTGCCCATCTGTCACAGAGCGGCAACCATCTCTTTTGTGATTGTGGTTGCACATCTATGTCTCACATGGAGTTCTCGTATTTTCCAAGGAGAGACTTTTCTTTGCATACACCCCAGGTAGGATTATCATCATTAAAATATTAGAAAGCAAAACATAGGCCCAATATGCACATTATGTGTACAGGAAGACGTGAGAACTCCAATGGCCAAGCAATTGGTGTTCCTGGGGAACAAGGCACGTACACAGTTTCTCAGATAAACAGTATATTTACAACTCAGACACCAAGGTGGGCTCCTCCTATTCTTGCTCTGAAAACTGTCTCCTGAGATGATTTAAGGGAAAACAATTTCTTAAAAAAAAAAAACCCACTGGTGATTTAATAAACTTCTCTCTCAACACTTACAGATCCACACTGCACATATGTGACACCGCCATCAAATTAGATATAGAAGGAAAAATTCAGAGATTTAATACTGATGGGGGTATTATGATAGAAAAAATTAACTTGACAGAAATATGTTGTCAGCAAACACACACACACACGATCAATTCAGGAAAGTACAGAAAACACACTTTCCTATCTCCACCCCTGCCACCCTCTGCCTCATCCCTCTGCCTCCAGCTTTGTCTCCATTCCCCATTCTCAACACAGCAGTTAGGAAATCCTGGCGAAACCTGAGCCTTATAATTTCACTCTCCTGCTCAAAACTCCTTCTACAGCATTCCACCTTGGAGGAAGGCCCAGTACTGTTGCCCTGCCTGTAAGGCTGTGCTTGATCTGCTGCTGGTTCCTCCGCTGTGGTATCCAATGGCTTGCCCCCACCTGCTCCACTCCAGTCTCACAGGTCTCTTTACTGCCCCTCAGACACTCCTGGCATTCTGTAGCCCAGGCACTTGGTACTGCTCCCTGCTAGGCCTGTACTTTTAAAAACACTCATTTTTCTTAATGTCTGCACGTTAATGAACCTATCCCCATTGACTGTATTCCAAGTTAGAATCCTGCCTTCCAACAGGACTGTTGTTTTATTTTTCCCTACTGTACTTAGGATCTTCAAACACTATTAATTTAATTTCTCATCCATTTCACACAACATAGAAAGTTCCACAAGGGCAGAATTTTTGCCTTATTTACTGGTGGAACCACAGGGCCAAGACAAATGCTTTTTCATAGTAGGTGCTTGGCAGACAGTTGTTTAATGATCAGATGATGGGGATGGGTGCATGGGAGCCTGGAGGCTGTACTCCATCCTTCTTAGCACTGCGGGTGAGAGGTTCAATAGCGACAGTACTACTTTAAGACCGAGGCAGTTGCACTCCAATAACAGCCTGCTCCTTGGCCAACTCTCTTCTAAACCAACACATTGCCTCACAGATGTTTGCTATTAGCTACAAGGAGGACTAGATGAGAAAGAAGGGGAAATGATTGCCTCCAATCCATCACCATTAATGGAAAAGGAATTGGACGCTCGAACATCTTGTAACTCCAAGAGATCTGTAATTGAAGGTTAGGAGCTGGGAGAATGAATAGTGTTTATACGATTTATTTATTTGTTTATTTATTTATTTATTTTTATTCTATTTATTTATTTATTTATTTATTTATTTATTTATTTATACTAGACTATTCCCTCTTGAAAAATGTATAACCAGGAGGCTTACTACATGCTAAATACTGTGCTAAGGGCTTTGATGCTTTATCAGGTCAAATCCTCCCACTTATTCTATGAAACGTGCCTAAAGTCACCACCACTAAGGGGTAAAAAGGTCCATAACTACTGCCTCCTTTTAATGTCCTTTTCAGCCTGTGTGCAGAAGGCTTTTTCTCCTGAACTCTGTTCTTAACTGCTCCATAAGAAGACCTCAGAAATCAATTCTGTCAATTCTGGCACTGACGTGGCCATCACACTTACACAAAAAATATATGCAGGCATGGTCATTGGTTCACTTACTTTAACAGACTCTCCATCATTTTCCCCTTTCAAGCACACAAATTTATAGAAATGGAAACATATTCCTCTTCCAGCTACAATTTGATCCTTTGAAAGCCAGGATGGGGAATAAACATCCCTATGTACATGTTGGGATCAACCAGAATTATGAAACATTACAAGTGCTTGAGCACACATCTTCGGAAGGACCATGGGGAAGAATCAGAAAAACCCTGATGCATGTACAAAAAACAGTGCCTTCAGTACCGTCACAAAAAGAGAACAAGAAATGAAAACATTCTTGTTTGGGCTCTGAAAAGGAAAACCAGAGGCCACAACTGAAATATACATGAGCCTATTTTGAAGCCTAGAAATATCTGACTTTCAAAGCATCTCCAGTCCAAAGCAATGGGCTGAGTCATCAGCTAAAGCCACCACACTGAATCTGTTCGCTTCCTAGTCTGCAGGAGGATCGGAATGGCTCTTCACCAACTAAGGGGACAGTCCAGAAACACTGTTCATTGTGTATGTGTCTTTGATAAATGGCATTCCTTTAGCAGTTCTGTGCTCCTTAGAGACTTAATCACATTTATTTTCAAGCTCTGTTTTAAGCCTTTAAAAGGTCCAACAACTGGCTCAAACTCACAAGCCTAATAAGTGGTCCAGGTCAAAATCAAACGCTCCTTTGGCCCACTTGCAGACAGTGTCTGCAGCCATTGGGATATTCTGTCTTCTTTGGCACTGCGGCCCATGGGCAGAGCTCCACTTTGGAAGCAATACCCAATCACCAGCCCTCTCCTGGAGGAAGGTGAGTGCTTTACAGAGGAGCCCAGTTTTCTTTACACTGCCCTAGTGGCTTTCTAGGAGTGAGCTGTTAGGAAGCCAACATTCAACAAGCTCCCGCCATTTTCTTGGGCATTTTCCTAATTGTCAATGTCCAGGAAACATGGGAAAGGACAGGGCAGGAAAAGATGGACTGCACACACTAGCTCTCTTCTTTCTTGTAACATGTCTCCTGTCCGTCCTACTGAGCATGCTCCAATTGATGTACTGGGATATGTTCCAGAAGATTATTTATATATTACTTGTTTGGATCACAAACAGCATTTTCTTTGGGAAATAGTGTTATACATGACATGACGGCTGTGTTTCTAGGCCGATCTTCAAACGTCTATATTTAATTCAGTATTAGAGAAAGTCATAGGGAAACAGATTTTTGGCTCAAGACGAAGAAGAAATTTCTAATAATAAGAACTGCCCAAAATAGAGTGGGTTGCCTCAGGAGGTGTTAGAACAGAAGGTAGACAGTTTTTCTGGGCATCCCCAGACAGGCTCCAGAAGTATCCATGGGACTGAAGTCCTACAGAGAGGAAAGGCTGAATTGCATCAGATCTCAAAGCTGTTCTCCTGCTGCATATTATCCTGGAAGCCTTGTGATTTTCCTAGCTATTTATCTCCCTGGATTTTCACACACAGATGAATAGGAGATGGAACAACACAGGAAATGGAGAGACCAAAATTTCCCAGACCCGGAGTTTCATTTCCTTTGATTTGCAAAAGAAAATGATAGGCCACATAACTTCCATCACATGAAGAACATCAGGAATACTTGTTCAGCATTATGAGGCTGCAACTCAAACAAGCTGTGTTCTTTTTAAATGGCACTTGGAGGAGCTTTTGTCTTATTTCACTTCCTCTGTTTTCCCCTCATCAAATAGACTCTACTATTTCTCAGCTGGAGTCAGACTGACTTTAAAAATTAGTGAAGCTGGTTAAAGATACAATTATAAAAACTATATGGGCAACCTCATATTCATTATACATAGACAAGGATTCCACCAGAAACCTGAAGTACATGTTGGAGCTAAAGAGACAAAGCATCTGTTGGTAACTGGCTAGTCTGCCAGTAATTTATGCCTATAAAACAATTTCACAGCACCTAATATGGTCCTGGGGGCTAATACAACTGCACCTTTTTACTCTGGGGTTGGGGTAATAGCTGTGTAGCTCACTCCTGCAGAACATGTGTGGATTCTTCCCACTTAGCTGTCCTGCTCCATGGCTGCCTGGCTAGATCTGACCTGTCCCTCAAAGCACAACTAAACTCTCCTTTCAACCAGAAAAGGAGACCTCAGGATATGCCTAGGAGTCCCCAGTACCTCTCAAGAGCAAGCAGCATTTGATCTTGTATTCTAAGGATTTCATGTATACCTTATCTGCATCCAGGCACCTGCTCCTCCAAAACATTTAAGTCCAACGTAGAACTTTAAAAACACATATATAGATGTACGGGTGTGTGCATGTGTATATATAGCCATAGAGTTTTCATGGTCTCAGGTGTTTACATCTGATGAAGAAACACGGCGAGAAAGAGGACCACACTGCAAGGAGCTCTCCTCCACGACGCATACTTAGGGTTTTCCACACTGCTTTCCGAGGTTGCAAAGACAGCTTAGGACAGGAGAAAAAAATCAGGGAGCCCGAGATGTAAGCAGCCAAGTGTGGCAGCTACCTTGAAAGCTATTGCATTGCTTCCATGTTGTGCTTACAAGCAAACATGATTACTCTGGTCTTTGGCACATGAGAAGTTCAGAAAACAACAACTTGGTAAAATGGTTGCCTTCAACTCAGAGGCTACTAATGTAGCCCTCCTCTTCCCCAAATGTCAACATCAGCAAATCATTTGAGAAAGCTAGGCTAAAGGTGGAACTTCTCCTTCCCTGGTATTGTTCACTTAAAGTCACTGGGCCACTGACAACTCTCTAACGGAAGATGTAAGCGGCTAGGTTCCTCCTGGTATTGCACAGAAGTTAATGACTTGAGAACATGCCTTCTTGGCCACAAGGCAGCCATTAATCTTACCTTAGGCTCACACCTAACCAAGAGCTACTCAATGCATTGGTATGCACCGTGAGGCTGCACTGACTTGCTGGCAGTAGACTAATGCTCACCAAGGGTATGTTCAGACCTCCAAGATCAATGGGTATTTTTTTGAGGTGGATTTAAAACATTCTCCTAACTCACATTCAAATGGGGAGGAGTCAGACACGAGTTGAGTCAAGTCCAAGACACCTATAAGCACTGGAAACACTAGGGAATTCAAGCACTGACTTCAGAGAGAGGCTGTGGACTGAGAGAACGTGTTCTCTCTTGGCCCATCTATGGCGACATGAAGACACAAATATTCCCGAGGTAAAGATAACAGCAGTGAAGTTGTGGGATTGTACCTGCACTTGCTCTCATTCTCTTTAAAAGGCAGAATTTTAAAGTTTAAATAATATGGCCGAATTCTAGTGCTTTAATACGATGTTTGAAATTTGGAGACATTCCATTCTACATGGATGCATGCTTGTATAATTACAGCACAAAAACCACATTGTTATGCACTTGAACTGCACAGTAATTAGAGCTGCTTAGTTTTTAAATTTCTACACTTTTTAGCAGGCATAGAATAGCTCATGCCCTCTTTTATAGGTATTTGGAATTTCAAGCTCTTTCAAGCAAAGGTAATTGTGAACACTTTTTCCAACCACACCCACAACCTCCCTTTGGTTTTGTTGTTGCTGTTGTGTTTTGTTTTGTTCTGTTTTTTTTTTTTTTTTTTTTTTTTTTTTTTGTGACATGTCCTGTTGATCCCTGCTTTGAGGTCAGTGTTGTGGTACATTGGGTTAAGCCACTGTTGGTGATGTTGGCAGTATATATCAGAGTACCAACTGCAGTTGAAGCTGCAGTTTTCTGCCCAGCCTCCTGCTTACAGTACATGATGGCCCAAGTACGTGGGCACCCATATGGGAGACCAGAATAGGGTTCCAGGCTCCTGGCTTCAGTTTGCTCATACCTGTTGTGGCCATTTAGGGAGTAAACCAGTGAATAGAAGCATTCTCACTGGTGATGGCTCACTCACTCTATACCTCTCCCCCTTCTCATCTCCTTCCCCCTCTCTGTCGCCCTTACTTTGAAATAAATAAATCAATCTTTGAAAATTTCCCCTGTTTCACATGTATCCATCTCTGCTGCTCTTTCTACTCTAGTTCCCAGCCACCTTAGGAAGGTAGCAAAAGCAAAATCCTATAACTACACACATGAATAGCCGTATGACCCACCCTTCCAAACAACATTTACTAAGCAAAGTCCCAATGCTATCCCACTGCCACAAAATCCTGTAGCCAGCGCTTTCTTTAGAGATGATGCAAAAAGCCAACTTTATTAGAGTAAAAGCTCTCTCATATTGAGTCGATATTGTTTCCCATATCACTTTTTCCCAAATTTTAATATCTTTACAGGTTTCATTAGAAGGCACGACTACTACTAACTAGTTTCAATCCAGAGGTTTAAGTCTGCTCAACCAATGAAAAGCTGGGATTTGGTTAAGTCAATAACATGCTGCCAGGTGACTGACAGGAAGTAGCATAACAAGTATTAATTAGGCAGGTACCAAAACAGCCCTATACTTTCAGATCCTCCATATGTAAATGTCTATTATTTCATAGGGTTGATGAATGCAGGCCTAGCATAATCAGTAGGGATTCAGACTTGGGAAGTGAAGCAAGAAATGGAAACAAAAGCCGTGCTTCCCCGTTGTTACGGTATTAACGTTTTACTGAACACTCAAGAGTATTCCCACAGCTATGTGTTCTCCATTGTCTCTTTGGCAGTGTGATCCGTGTGTGTGTGTGTGTGTGTGTGTGTGTGTGTGTGTGTGTAAGTATTAAGTGAGGTCATGTCTGCAAAGGAGCTGGAATAACATATTTGTGAAATGACTAGCACTCAATGGATTTCTTCCTCACCATCATGCCCTCCTCCAAACTCGCCAAGTTCTACACATGAGAATACTGAGGCCCAGCGAAGACAAATGGATGGCCAAAATGATCCGGGGAGTAGGAACAGAGTCGGGACTAGAATCCGAGGTTTGCATCCAGACGTACTTCTTCAAGACATCATTCTAGAAGGTCTTTGAGCAACTGCTATGACAGGGAGGGTGACAAGAGTATCTCTGAGGAGCCCAGGGAGATTGATCAGGATGGTTCATAGTGACACTGGATTGATTTTGAAATTCAAAAATACAGGAAACACAAAAGGGATAAATCAAAAGTGTCACTTCTTAATGGACAAGCTGAAAAACAATATACCGGATGGAGGCTTGTGTTGATGCTAGCAGTGTATTCTCCTTGCTTCCTATTTCTGTCTGGCTACACAAGGCTGACGAAGAACTGACATCACAGAATGCCACCAGGACAACAGTGCTGCTGTTTCTTAAACTCAAGGTCAGGAGCATCAGCCAGTCTCAGCAAAACCTTCCTCCAAATGGGTGACTCTGAATAGTTCTGGCTTTATACATCACACTGTTGAATTTAGACCTCTGCTGTGTAGTTTCCTGAGGTCAGCACAATGCAGGAGGTGCCGGGGAGGGGGAAGGGGCTGACTCTGCTGGTTTTATCACACCCACTGGAGCCACCCATCTTACATCAAGCGTAACATTCATACCATCAGAGCAAGAGAAACACAGTTCCCGGGTTGGGATTCTATCAACCCCAGGGGGTTACAGTGGTGGTCTCTCACAGCACATACCATGCTTCCCTCCCATCTCGCATTTATCACCACTGAAGCAAAATGAGTTTAAGTTTCCAACTGTCACTCTGTAACTGAGGCTTAGTTCCCCCGACCCACACCCAGTTTTTATCCCAACAATTCAGCTTGCATTGGCATCTCTGGGAGTAAATTCTACTTTGTTAAGGGCTAAATGTCAACTTCATGTTTTACTATTATGTACTTGGGGCTGAGTCTTAGCAACCAATCACATTGCAGCAAAATTGCTCTCCTCTTGATCTTTTCTGATTTATTTGTTTAGGAGATTTATTTATCTGAAATGCAGAGTGAGTGACAGAGACAGACAGAAGAACAGACAGAGGAAAGAAGAGGGAAGAAGGGAGAGAGGGAGGGAGAAAGGAATGGAGAAGCAGCTATTTCGTTAGTTTACTTCAGGGATGTCTCTAACAGCCAGGGCTGAGGTAGGCCAAATTTAGGAGCCAGAAATTCCATCCCAGTCCTACACATTGGGTGCAGGAGCTCAAACATCAGCAGGTCATCATCTACTGCCCCACAGACACATTAGTAGGGAGCTAGACTGGAAGTAGAACAGCTGGGAGGTTGACTGGCACCCCAGTATAACAGGCGGGCAGTCTACATGACATCTTAATCCACCTAGGCCCCAACAATCATCCCCAACTCATACATTCTCCCCAACTCAAAAAGCAGTCCTGTTCAACTATCAATATTCTGTCTATCCTTTAAAGCCCAAGTACGTCTGAGAGTTCTGCCCCCAGAACTCAATTCCCCTATACCCAAATCTGGTGATGCAACAATAAATACCCAATCACCATGATGTTTGGTGCCTTTTTTTCCCATCGCCTGCCTGCATATTTTAAAGACCAGGCTAGGGCTCCACTGCATATTGTTCCTGACCCTACAACCTACCCCTCTTCCAGCAGAGATTCTCCTTGCATTCTGGACTGTTCTCCACTATTAACATCACTACAATGAATGTAGAAAGCAGGACCATGAGCTGGAGACTCGTCCAAGTGTGTGTCAACTTCTTTGATCCTTATACCACCGCTGCCTCCTGTGAAGCAGGTACTGCTCTCACTTCCCATTTGACAGCTGAGAAATGGAGGAACAGCGCAGTTAAATAAGCTGCCCAAGATCACGCGAGCTGTAAATAGGAGAGCCAAGATCTGAACTCGCACTGCATCATTTCAGCCTGTGCTTTTGGCACTTCCCTCCAGCGCCCTACTCTTGCAGCTCTGCCTAGTGCATGATCACATGTAGTTTATGCATTCATACATGCAGCCTCCCAGTCAAGGGAGGTTTCTCTGGGCAGAGGTCAGAGCTTACTGACTCTTGCCCTTTCCCAATGCTTGCTGCAGGTGGGTCAATTTCTCTGAGCATCCTAGATTACAGAAACCCTTCTGTGTACACTCAATGTCATGTGTCCTTGCCTTGTTTGTTCTGTGCTTTTCAGGTCACAGCTCTCCAAGTGGACTTAAATTCCTCAAAGGCAGAGACTAAACCTTCCAAGATTCTCTTTTCTGAGTCTACCACAGTACTCGGCATGTAATAAGCAATGCAAATTTTCTTATAAACAGACACTGAAAGACTGGGGGGCTTGCACGGACAGCCTTGCCCACTTGCCCTTATTCAACACATCATTTGGCCAACTTTTTCACAGGCAATCTGAATTCTACATTCCATCTTGTGGTGTCCGCAGCTCCAAATATGCTCCTTCTAATCCACAGGAATCCTGCAGACAGGGCTGAGGAGGAGCCATAACTTCACTCTTGCAACACAAACACACATTCCAGATCATGTAAAAGAAACTACTGCTGGCTTCAGCAAAAAGAGGCCCCTCAGCACCCAACAGACACCACTGTCACATCCTTTGTAATGATAAATTGCAAACAATGTGAGGCAATGGCTAAGGGGGCCAGAGTTCACAAAGCTCATGATGAAATAGGCAGAGGGATTTCCAGAAGCCCAGGAGGAGGTCTAAGAGCAAAGCATGTCCTTTGGGATCCCTATTTACACTCTTCTGTTTCAGCTTCCATCTGCCACTTATTTGCTTTGACCTTAGCTAAGACCTCTCAGTCTCAAACTCTGACGTATTAAATTAAGATGATATCTTCCCTGTGGGGACACAGTAGGATGCACTCTGAAAGTTAAACAGCATTGAACAAAAATTCAAAGGGTTTGTTTGCAGGAGTTTGGGAAAGTACATAAAAGAAACTTAAAGAAGGTGGAGTGAGAGGGAAAGTGAAAGGAGGGAGGGAGAATGCCAAGGCTGGTAGAGGCATCTTTCTGAGATTATGGTTATAGTGGATGCTAATATTAGTGAAGAGCATTAAAGAGAGGCCTTCTACTGGCCTGAGCCAGTTACAGGGAACTGTTACATCCAGACAGGGTTTGTAATTCCTTTCCTCATAGTTAACTGTGTCGGCTTCATCATAAAGGAAAATATAAGCGAGAATTTGTGTTCATCAAGTTAATAAAGTACATACCTTTGCAAAAGAGCCCATGTTAACAGTGTCAGACATTTTTCATTAGTCTTCAGTACAAACATACTTGGAAGGAAAGACCTTCACTTGGGAAAGCATTCCAGACAAGACTAGTCGCAAAGGGGGCTACACTGTATCAATCACATCTCCAACGTATTTCAGACCTCCAGCAGGGAGGTGGCGCACTAGTCTCCAAGGCCAAGAATGTTCACACAAACCCTTTAACAGAAAGGCTAAGCTCTGGGCTGTGCTATTCATCTGTTCAGACACAGAATTCTGTACACATGACTCTCTGACATGCAACCTTAGGCAAGGTCTACCTTCTCTCATGTGTCGAACCAAAGCAATCTGTCTCACAGAGGTAGAGTGACTAGTGGGATACAGCTCAAGTATTTAGTACTAATGCAGAGTCCAGCATAGTGCATGGGCTCAAGAAAAGGTACTTTCCATTCTTTCACAAGGAAGGCAGCCTAAATACCCAATTACAGTAAACTGAGTTTCAACTTCAGACTCTTGGTTCCCTTCTCACAGCCTTTCAGAACCACAAAAGTACATACAACAAATGAAATGCATCCATTGTAGTACAAAGTTGCTGGGAGTGTGTGTGTGTGTGCAAACTTCTAAAAAAGTCCCACTCATGTCTGAGTTTCTAAAAGAATCAGAATCAGAAAATAAATAATCCACAGATAAAATATGCTGATTACCATGAAGGTGAGGGGAAATATTTTTATTTCTCAGAGATGAGGGAAAGGCTGAGCATGAATTTAAAATTGTCAATGCACACTCTTACTGATGACGATAGTGCATACCTCGTCACCAAGACCAAAGACTAAGCAATAGAACCATCCAACAAAACCGAAGAAGATGTAGTAGTTACATTTGGGAATAACCCAAAATATGACAGAGTATGGCATGTCACAAGGGGGACAACCATATGCCACATGAGTACAAAGAACAGGAAGTCACTTCTCAGCAAGGGGAGCACAAAGGACCTGATGCAAGTGAACAGTGAGTCTAGGGCCTGCCAGACTTTGGCGATTCTAACACCCGGGGATGGGTCAAAGCCAACATTGCAGGCAAAGGGGAAAACACTCTCACCAAGTCAGCCCATGGAAAGAGGCCATCCCACACAGCACCTGGGTGCTGGGCTCATCTGCTGGACTCCATCGAATGCTTTCTGCGCTGCTTGCTTAGTTATATGGGACAAGTTACTCAACTTCAAGTCCATTTTCTGCCCTGGGAAAGGGGAAGGGTGACAGCCACCTCTAAGGGCTAGGAAGGCAATCAGGAAATAAAGTAGTACTTAGGCTCCACTTAGCAATACATGTCCAGTAACTTGCAGGGGCTACTATTCTCATCCCATTATCACACAGGAGCTGTCCCTTCTAAAGACTAAAGTTGCCTCTGAGGAAAATTTTTACGTGTGGCTCAGGGAAGCTTGCTAGAACAATTCTTAGCCTATGCCTTGCGTCAGAAACAGAGGATGATGCATCGTGCTCTGTTCCACATAGGCTAGGGAGAGCCTATCCACTACAACATGAAAACAGACACCAAAGCCTCTCCCAGCAAGATCCCACTTTGTCATCTGCTTTACAATTCTACGTTCTAGGGAGAGGCTTAGACTAACCAGAATAATGACAGTGTCATGCTGGGGTTCGTTGAGTTTTCTTATTTATCAAGCATTAATAGAAAAGCAATTTGTCCTCACTCATTAAAAAAAAAACAAACCTTAAATCCATGTGTATCCCTTGCCTCATAACATGCTGTGTGACTGTAATATAATCTATCTTTGATGAATTAAGAATTAGCAGTTTCCCAGGCCTACATATTTATGGAAGGTTCCACATAATTGCAGCTTTGTAAAACTGGAGCCAGACTGACTGCAAAAGCAAGCTGATGGGAGTGGGAGGCAATTTAAGACTAAGGCAGAAGACTGGGCCCTTCAAGTTAAACTTGATCATATTCTACCTAAGAAATACAATTTGTACTGTAGACACACAGATTCTCAAATAAGGCTTTTTGCAAAGCATGGCTGACCCTTACCATGAACATGCATTTTGATATTTTCTACTCTATTGTATTTCAATTTTTAAAAGGGTTGGTCATGACCTACTAAATTGATCTTAGCAACCACAGTCTGAAAAGCCATTTTTATAGGTAACAATTAGAGTGTACCACAGGGGGGCCCTGCCTTGTGGTTTCTGGAGAAAGTTTTGTAGGGTGAAGGAGCTAATTCACTAGACATCCAACCAAAACCTCAGCAGCCTAAGGGCTGTAGCATTTCACCAGACTTGAGGAGTCAATAGGTGGAGCTATGGCTCTCACAGGTGCAGTTCTAGGGAGATGCTTCTTCTTTCCCCCAATTTACAGAGTTAGCCAGGAACCCATCCCACACCCTACAAACAAGTATGCAAAATGGGAGGTCATTGACAAGCCAGTCAGAGGTAGACAGCTGGCTGTAGGAGACTAGGGCAGTCCGGCTACCTCAAGGGGCCTTATAACATCCCCCCAAATGGTTGTAGCCTTCAGCTACAGAATAAGCCAAAAAGCACTGCAATGTGCAGACATGCTTTTTTTTTCACTACTCAATTGTCACACATATCCGCGGGAATGCCAAGTGTAGCAGAGGCACTTCTCCACACACAAAAAAGCTTCTCTCTACGGGGACTCCATTGTGTCTCAGGTCACCTGTATTGCACAGTGCTACTCTCCAGTGCAAGGAAGCTCTGCACAACGAGGAACAAACTCTTGGCAACCACCCATTGTAGCAAATCACTGTGCACATGGAAAGATTTCCTATCAGAGGAGGCTTGCTGTCCTGTGAGGAAAGCTGGCTGTGTTTCAAGAGGCATCAGGAAGTAAAAAATAAGTTCAGCATTCCCAAAGCTAACTAAGCAGCTTGTGAAGGAAAAGTACTTCGGTACTCAGCCACCCTGTGGAACCAGTACTGAAGCAAAACACTGATTGCTATGACATTTCTAAGTCTACAACCAAGCACCCAAGATGATATACTTCTTAGGCTAAACCAGACTTGAACAGGGAAAATGGAAACCAACTGGAAAAGGAGTCTTGGAGGATGCAAAGAACTGTCACAGTGCATGAAGTTCAAGTGACATGAGAATAACTGCATTCCCAGGAACATGCAGGTCATAGAAATTACAGTGTTCATGGAATTTTACAGGAAGGAAATCTGCCCATTAGAACATCCCGAGTCCAGTTTGTAAGACACCAAAAAGCAACTATAAATTGAAACCCCACCAGGAGACAGGAACTGCTAGTGTAGGACCCATGACCAGGAAGCAACAGGGAGTGTGGACAAGGGGTCATTTCTTTGAGCCACATGCTTTAGAACATTTTGGCTGCTTTCATGAAAACTTCTTCAGTAGTCATATAGTTTTACTAGCTCAATTGTAGCCAACCCCTTACACTAACTTTGCCAGTCATAAAGATGGTTACCCTGGCTCCCCCAGCCTTGCCCGACACTCCAGGTGCCTCAGCACTGTCCTTTACTACTGGTATCATCTTTGACCTCTACCCCCACATTTCCCATGGTGCTCAACTCTTTTGAGCAGTTCTCATCTGAACCTGATCTTGGGTATTGCGTTAGCAGCCTCACTGATTTGCAGTATAAGGCATCTTATTGAAAACAGGAACGTGTGTTAGGAACAGAGCGTAACTTTTAATTTAAAACTTTTCTATTTGAGCAGAGAGTGAGTGATAATATTCTATGTCAGAGTAATGGTTACAAAACTATTGAAGCAAGCTAGTGGGGGCTGTTAGGAACTTTTAAAAAAAATGTGCTAGAAAAATTATCCAGAAAGGGAATCCAGGAGCAAATTTCTTAGAGTGCTCCTCATAAGGTAAGGCATTCAGTGTGCCCCTTCCCCCCACCCCCAAGCTCAAACACAGTGGCCATGCAGAACCACACCATGCCTCGCCTGGAAAGGACCACACAGCTAGTGTAACTATGTTTGAGTAAATAGGCTTTGTGGGTGTGTTGGAGTCCCACTCTTCAATTTTCTATTATAGAATCTGGCTTGGTTTCCTCATCTGTTAAATGCAGATAACACCACTGCCCTTTTCACAATGTTGCACTAAGAACTAAAGAAAGTAACACACAGTGTGTAGGGCACATACTAAGCAGTTAAGAGACACTAAGTATAATTGTTACCTTAGATCATTCTAGAGTTTACCATCTTTCCTTTCTTTTTGGCAAGGGCATTCGTAAAAACAAACAAACAAACAAAATACTATTAATTCTCAAAAACAGAGATGGGAAATGGTGTCTCTTTCTGGAGAAACTTAAGCAGAGGCCAATATCACCTTCCCCAGGAAATGGAATACAGACTATCCTTTTAGGTTTTGTGTGTGTGTGTGTGTGTGTGTGTGTGTGTGTGTGTGTGTGTGTGTGTATGTGTTACATCTCTGTCCCTGCAAATCTTGACTGGGTTGAACAGAAGACACTTCATAAAATTTTTCTTCGTTCAAAGACACCCAATCAGTACTAGAATATTCTTGAACTCAAAAGAAAGTAGAAAATTCAAACTAAATCTTGGGATGTGTTTCCTTTAAAATTAGTTTAAAATTGATTTCATTGACTGAACTAACTAGCTTTTTTTTCTTCTAATCTTAAGAGTTCCAGGTAAAGAAAGGTATAATTAATTTCCACGGAGGGAAGTCATGAGTCATAGAAGCACCTCCCAAATACGCATGTGTCTGTTGAACAGAGAGAAGCAGCAGTCTGCCAAGGTTGCAATGGAGTGTGGACACAGTTCAGGCAGGCAGCAAGCAGTCAAGCACACAGCCTGGCAGTTCACCAGGGAGTCATAACCAAGCCTATGCCCCTGGCTAAGGGGTCACATCCTGTTTCCCTGGTTGGCCTTTGCCTCAGAGAAGTTTCCTCACCCTTGCAGTAGGAGGAAGGGCTTACTTCCTGGATGGCTCCTGACCCTCTGGGCAAGAGCAGCTGGAGGACAGAAACAGATGGGGAAAGTCCAAGTGCACTTGAGTTGCTATTTCTGGATGTTCCTGAGAGGCCGTACAGAAGTTTCAGGGGACCATGGGGAGACTGCAGAGCGCTGTCAGCACAGGTGGGCACCCTCATGAAGCAAAGGGGACAAGGATTAAGGGCAAGTCCGAGTTTCGAGACTGAGGTTGCAAAGCAGGTACAGTCATGGGTAATGCTGTGATAATGGGTCTGCCCCACAAAACACAGATGAGGAGAAACACAGTCCTGACAGAGGAACAAGGTGACAGCCAAGGCACAGAAACCAGGGATGCTGGTTCTGTTTTCAATCAACTGCCAGACGGAGCTCTAAAATAATGTGGACAAATCTTTTACAAAAGCCTGCAATTATTCACAAGCATATGGGTGTGGTAGAATGATAGACTACTTGACGATGTTTATTTTTAAAGTCTTCCACAGGTCAGCCAAAGGCTTAGATTATTAAGGATGGGTGGCAGTTTGCCTTTTTCCGCACCCCTTCTCAATATAGATACCCAGCATATCCTTTCTTATCAGCTGCTTCTCCTCATGGATCTTTCCATCAGTTACTCTTCATTGCATTACATTAAGCACTACATTAAGGACTACATTACACTACATTAAGGACTATCCTTTTATACATATTTAAGAAGCAAGTTGCCCTTGAACCTTTTTACCCTAATTAACTATGTAAAGATTGTCAAAAATATAATTTAAAAAAAACAGGCAAGCTAATTCAAATTGGAAATGAGAATGACAGATTACAAAAATGTCCATTTGTAAATTCTCAAGCATCTCCCACCGTGAACTAGGATTATAATACTATGGTACTAGGAATTTAGTACTATTGTACTAGGATTATAGTACTATACTCTTCTGTTAATCTTCTACTAATCTGAATGAATAGTTTGAAACAGGTGTCTAGCAGAGACCTCAAGTACAGTACAAGGCTGTGGTTAACAAAATTGTAAATGAAATCCAATTTACAAATCGGTGGATATCACCTTAGAAGTTACTAAAACAAGCAATGTAAAAACAAATAGAAACATAACATACAGGTAGTTTTTACCACTGCCCACAGCAGCATAAGCACAGTTGCAGGGAGGGAACGTCCAATTAAGAAAACAAGGAGTGAGACAGACACAAGAGAAAGATGATAAAGCGGCACAGCCCGAGGGAAGGCCACTTCTCTAAGAAAGAAAGGTCAGCCCAGAAAGCATGAGGCCTCAACCTTTCATTGAACTCTTTGGGGGGTTAAATTATAGGGATTCATGAGGTACAATATGTCCCATATTAATGTTAAGCAGCCCATGCCTGGTGATCAGTAAGCAACAGGGTGGCCCAGGTACGGAAGTCAGTCTGTGACTGTCTCAACCTTATCTTAAAGCACACAGTCCTGTGGCTTTGGACCACTGCCCAACTGCAGACCCCTTGTCCCCCGGCTTCAACCTTGGTCAGGTACTTTTGCCCACCTGTGGACCATTGTCTGCAGAGTTTGACCTTGGTCTCTGGCACCTGTACTTTGTGAACTCAAAAATCCAGGCAAAGTCATCCTTGTTCTTCTGTATCAAGTCATGCTGTTCTTCTTTTGCAAGCAGCCTGCACTATTCCTTCTATGGTCTACTTTATCCAAATTGAGAAAGCACTTGGAAACATAAAATAAAATTTAAGAAACCAAAAGGTATGAACTCACAAAGATGTGCACTAGCCATATAAACTCAATATTAAGCTAGCTTTGACGTGAACAAAGCATCTAAATTCCACAGCTAAGATTAAAAAGTCAAAGTGCTTCTTTGCAAATGTGTAGGCTGAAAAAATGCTCATTATGTCAACTAATTACATTTACTTGGAAATGTAACTACATTCCTGCTTCAGCCAATAGTCCATGTGCCAACCAGTTAACGAACTTTTTATATAACAATTATGTCACTGAATTAATTGGAGCCATGCATAAAAATTAAAACTAATATTGTCCGTACAAAAATTTATGCAAAATACTAATTGTTGAACAAGCTTCCTCAGGGCCAATATCTGGCATTACTTAATTTCTTAAGGCCTTAATCAAAGTATGTGTTCATTAATTACCTGATGGCTGGATCAATTAGGAAGATCAGCTCATTAGTAGAAAAAGTAAAATCTTCTCCCTGACATACAGCTTAAATTGAGTTGCCTTCAGCACTAGGAAAGCCTTATGGACGTCTATAAATATCTGAAAGATTTATCATATGCAAGCACAAGTAAGCTTACACTGCTTTGTTCCCTAGGGCAAAATCAAGACCAAAAGAAGACATGTTGCAAGAACACAAATTTTAAAAATATTCCTAGCAAGTAACTCTGTGTCACATCACATCAGATTACTTGGGGATTACGTGCTTCTTGCTTCTGGAGCTCTGATGCTCTTGAAGCAAGAAAGTGGCCAGAGAGGCTGCTGCCATTGATGAACTGAACCAGATGACCTCCAGTCTGCTCTCACTGGATGGTCAGCACATATTCTCCTCACGTTTACCTTTAATAGCTTTTCTTTCTTCTTTATCAGTGTTCTGATTTGTATGCTTAAGTCTTCTAATGTTAACTCACATCGTATCAAGGATACTGTGATATCCATAAGCATCCTCTATCTGGATATAGTCATAGGGCGTAGTCCTCACCATCAGGACTGACTGAGGAGCTGGGGTTGTGGTACTTCAGGTTAAACTGCCTCCTGCAATACCAGAATCCCATATGAGTGCTACTCTGAACCCTGGGTGCCCTGCTTCTCATCCAGCTCCCTACTGGTGCATTCTGGGAGGCAACAAATGATAATCCAAGCATTTGGGTTCCTCCAAGCCATGTAGAAGACTCAACTGGAGTTCTAGGCTCATGGCTTTGGCCCAGCCTGAACATTGTAGCCCAATTTGGCAAGTGAACTGGTGGATGGAAGATAACTGTTTCTACATCTTTCTCTGTACCTCTACCTTTCAAATACTTTCAGATTAATATTTCTTAGGAGAAGCCTGTGTATTTGGTACATTTAATGGTTTTTTAATAAAGGGAACAGATTTCATGTACTTCATTGCATGAAGTTTAAAGAATGTAATTATTTCCCACTCTATCCTCCATCCTCTTTTCTTCTTGTTCTTTTAATTTTTGCAATGACATACTTTCACTTTATAATCACAAGCTTAACCCTGAACTAAATAAAGAATTCAACAAAAAAAAGTACAAAAAACACTGTTCCTCAGGAGTATAGACAAGGGCAATAAACAATACTCAAATCTCAAAATGTCAACTTCATTCATATACATTCTTTTTTCTTCTATTCTGTATATTAGCCACCACCAGAGAAAACTCAATCTTTGCTTGAAACTGGTTTACTTCACTAACCAAAATGGTCTCCTATTGCATCCATTCAGTGGTAAAAGACAACATTTCATTCTTTTTTTTTATAGCTCCGTGTACTCCACCATGTATATATACCACAAATTCTTGATCCAGTCATCAGGTGATGGACACCTTGGTTGAATCCATACATCATTATTGCGAATTGAGCTGCTTGAAAAATGAGGTGTAAACATAACTCATACGCAGATTTCATTTCTCTTTGGTAAGTTCCCAGGAATAGGATGACTTAGTTGTATAGATCAGTTTTCAAAATAAGCCATCGACTTGGTTTTCAAAATTCATTTAATATAAACATGGTTGCAGAACAGAGAGACGTATCCAATATGTATTTTCCTCTAGAAACAATTATACATTTGACAAAAAATCATAAACTTCAGTACATGGTGTTACTTCATACTACATGAAGGAGTCTACCATTATTCAAAACTGATTTGTAACTTTGCTATGTTTCTCCTATAAATAAATAAATTGGCAATTTACAAGTAACTACAGTAAAATGGGAAAATTAAAGTTATCATTGTTCCTTTCTCCTGGACATCATTATTCACCTTTTTTAAAAGGCCTCGTTCTTCTCAGGCATGGCTGTAAAAATTCTGTCACTCCCAGAGCACAAGACCCTAAATTGGAAATCAAATTCATCCCAGTCTTAATTATACAAATACCAGGTCCAGAACCCAAAGAAAAAAATCACACCACTGAGATCACAATGGATTGGTTTCCAGCATTTACAAAGCTCTAAAGGCATTGCTATTACTGTAGAACAGCAAATACTAAATGGAGCTGATATCTAAAATGAAACAAGTTTTAAATGAGGGAAGGCCTCTGTGAAGTCCAAATTCCTGACACTTCTACATACATATGTGCTGTGCCAGCCACCTTTCATGGCAACATAAATCTTCAGGTCAGAGGAACATTAAGCTTGAACAAGCTCTTATGTTCTTAAATATTTTGGCCCCAGGTTATCATATCATCATGTCCTTTTTCATAAGCATAACTCTGACATAGCTGTCTAATCACATGCAAGCATCCACAAAACATTGACCGTCATAGCACCAAGGCTGAACACTTCTGCTTGGCTTGGCCATTCCAAAGTTCTTGGGAAACAGTGGTGCTTCTTCACAATTTTTTCTCCAGTGTCACTCAAACAGCAACAAAGTGCTGAAGACTAATCCAGTGAACAGTGTGGTAATTATGGACACAACATAAGCACTGCAAGCACCCTGTAACAAATTTAACCAAGATGCTACTACGAACAGCAAAAATAAAACAATAAAACCTACAAGAACTCTGTTGGAAGATTCCTAAACCTCTTTTTTTTTTCATCCTCAGGCAATATTTTATTGAGCCATAATTATTGTATGCATCTAGATGTCAGAATATGATCATTTGCTACATGTATACATCATATAATGATCAAGTCAGGGTAAGTAGCATTTCTATGTCCTTCAACATTTATCATCACAAAGGAAAGTTCTAATGTTGTATAGCACAGTGTGGTGAGTACACTTCAGAAAAGTTACTATTTTTTTCTTCTTTCTTAATTTTTTTTATTATTATTATCACGTTATGATACAGTTCCATAGACCCTGGGATTTCCCTTACTCCTTCTCCAAATCCCCCCCCATGGAGCTCCCCTATATTAATATTATAGTATAGTTCTTCATACATAGTCATATGTCCACCATTACGGACATGGACAATGGCAAAATTCAACATCCTATTATCAATATATACTTAACAGTTTCATTTGGAGTCCATCTTTGATCTGGAAGTATAGATGCATAATGCTCTGTATCCTCACATCTGGATATGATAGTCTCCATTACACAGTAACTATATACAAAGCTTAAATGAAAAGCCAACAAAGTCAACAACAGGAAGAAAAATAGAAATTTACAATAGCATAAAGTTAATAACATGATACTGGGCATGATAATCTCCATTATATAGTTACTATATATCCCCTTAAATGAAAAGCAACAAAACAAAATAAACAACAGGAAGAAAAAAAGAAATTAAAAACAACATGAAGTTAAATAACATGCTACTGAATGACTAATGTATTGCTGAAGAAATGAAAATCAAGAATATTGAAGAGGGCCTGGCATGATGGCCTAGCAGTGGCTAAAGTCCTCGCCTTGAACACCCCAGGATCCCATATGGGCACCGGTTCTAATCCTGGCAGCTCCACTTCCCATCCAGCTCCCTGCCTGTGGCCTGGGAAGGCAGTCGAGGATGGCCCAAAGCTTTGGGATCCTGCACCCATGTGGGAAACCCGGAGGAGGTTCCCGGTTCCTGGCTTCCGATCAGCACAGCACCGGCCGTTGCGGCTCACTTGTGGAGTGAAACAACGCACAGAAGATCTTCGTCTCTGTCTCCTCCTCTCTGTATATCTGACTTTGTAACAAAATAAATAAATCTTTAAAAAAATAGAATATTGGAGAAAATGATGCTACCATAGGATCTATGAATCAATGAAGAATTTAATGAGAAAGAAAATGTTTTGAAGAGATGAAACTAAAAAAATCCATAAGATATAGTTTCTGCTGATCTTTGTTGGTGATATGTCTCCTGTAGGCAACAAAGATTTGTTTTTTTAAATCCAGTCAACTAATCTGACATCTGATTGATGAGTTTAAGCCATTTACATTAAGGGTTAATATGAATGGGCGGTAATTTGATCCTGTCATTTTAGCAATGTTATTGTTAAAATAACATTGTCTGTGTTATTTTACTGGGATGTTCTTCACACTTGGCTTTGGTTTTGGTGGGTGCTATTCCTCTTCTTTGTCAAGAGAACATCTTTAAGTATCATTTGTAGGACAGGTTTGGCAGAGGCATATTCTTTCAACTTTCTTTGTTGTGGAAGAATTTTATTTAATTTTCAAATATAAAGAAAACCTTTGCTGGATACATTATCTGGGGCTGACAATCTCTTGCTTTTAGAATCTGGAATATGTAGCTCCATCTTCCTCTGACCTCTAGAATTTCCTGAGAGGTCAATTGTGAGTCCAACTGCCATTCCTGTATAGGTCAACTCGTTTTTTCATTCACGCGCACATTTAAGGATCTTTTCCTTATGTTAGATTGAAGAGCTTGATTATCATGTGCCATGGTGAAGATCGCTTTCGGTCAACCCTGTTGGGTGTTCTGTGCCCTTCCTGGATGTTGTTTCCAAATTCCTTCTCTAGATTCAGGAAATTCTCCCTTATTGTTTCATTGAGTACATTTTTTTTTAAAGATTTTATTTTTATTTTATCACAAAGTAAGATATACAGAGAGGAGGAGAGACAGAGAGGAAGATCTTCCGTCCACTGATTCACTCCCCAAGTGTGCACAATGGCCGTTACTGTGCCCATCTGAAGCGAGGAACCAGGAACCTCTTCCAGGTCTCCCACAGGGGTGCAGGGTTTCAAAGCTTTGGGCAGTCCTCGATTGCTTTCCCAGGCCACAAGCAGGGAGCTGGATGGGAAGTGGAGCTGCCAGGATTAGAAACGGTGCCCATATGGGATCCCGGGGCATTCAAGGTGAGGGCTTTAGCCACTAGGCCACGCTGCCAGGCCACGCTGCCAGGCCCATTGAGTACATTTTTTTTAAGGGTTATTTGTTTTTATTGGAAAGTCAGATATACAGATAAGAGAAGATCTTTAATCCGATGATTCACTCCTCAAGTGAACACAATGGCTGGAGCTGAACCAACCCAAAGCCAGGAGCCAGGGGCTTCTTCCAGGCCACATGCACATAGACTACTAAGCACATAGAATGCGGCCAGTACAAACTCAGATGTACTCTAAGTATAGAACACCCATTGGATTTCGGAGTATGAACCATAAAGAACACAAAGTATTTTAGGCATTTCATTTACCTTACTTGTTTGTTTGTTGTTGTTTTTTTTTTTAAAGATTTATTCATTTTATTACAGCCAGATATACAGAGAGGAGGAGAGACAGAGAGGAAGATCTTCCGTCCGATGATTCACTCCCCAAGTGAGCCGCAACGGGCCGATGTGCGCTGATCCGAAGCCGGGAACCAGGAACCTCTTCCGGGTCTGCCACGCGGGTGCAGTGTCCCAATGCATTGGGCCGTCCTCAACTGCTTTCCCAGGCCACAAGCAGGGAGCTGGATGGGAAGTGGAGCTGCCGGGATTAGAACCGGCGCCCATATGGGATCCTGGGGCTTTCAAGGTGAGGACTTTAGCCACTAGGCCACGCCGCCGGGCCCTTGTTTGTTTGTTTTTAATGTAGGTATTAGAACATTTAAAATCAGGTCACATTTATCTTTATCTTGAACAAAACTGTAAACCTTCCTTAAAAATGAATGGAGAATGGCACGCACCGGCCCGTTGCAGTCACTTGGGGAGTGAATCATCAGACGGAAGATCTCCCTCTCTGTCTCTCCTCCTCTCTGTACATCTGACTTTGTAATAAAATAAATAAATCTTTAAAAAAAATGGAGAAAAACATCTGAAATACACATCATGGCTCTTCACCACCTCTATATTAGCACAAGACCAAAAAGTATGTTAAGTCCTAAAACTTACTGGCCATTATGAATAGTTATAAAAACAGGTACCTTCCTGCCTTATACTAAATTTCTTAGGTTAAATGTTCCCATATTTATTGGGGAAGTAAATATAATTCCCCTCTTCCTGTTGCTAGCCCTGCATTCCAAGAAAGACACTATGCAGATGATCTAGAAAAATGGGTAGGGGCTACAGCAGAAAACAATTTGTGAATAAGAAACCCTGGTTCCAAGTCAAGAATGCCAGATTAATCATCTCCTCCATATGAAAAGCCTGTGCTAGGTATAAAGAAGCTCATCTTCTGTAAAGAAGGGTCCCCAAGCCGCCCTAACAGGTTGGCAGGCTTATTCCCCTTTTTCAGTCCATAGGGCTCTGCACAGGTTCTCACAATAAAGAGCTGAAGGTAGGGTCCTACATTGACCACCAGAAGACTTATAGTTAGGTGGAAGATACTGCACTCTAGAGGAGACATGCCGTACTACATGTTTTGGGTCCAACTCTTACGTTGGGGAAATCAACCATGTCATTTGTCCTAGTGTCAAAAACCACTCTGGTAGTCTCCTAAACATAAAACAATTTCCTTCTAGGAGACTTGCAGCTGAAAACATGGTTGCAATGGTAGGGATTTGAAACAGCTATACAGACTTCAGATGGTCATTTGCCTCCAATGTTCCTCCATGTGACTCATGGTTTTAGTTCACTTACTTGCATGCCTGGGACTCTGCTAGCTGTCAGCTCATCTGTCCCATGTCTTGAGCTGATCATTTACAAAATGGTCTTAGAACTATTACTTCATGGTTACCTAGCAATCTGAAAAGGTGTTAATATGACCACTTAGGAGAAAACTAAGGTCAAGAGAGTAAGTGGATGACACTTTCCTGTCAGAGGATACAGAGTGCCCACTTCCAATCCATCAGCTACCCACTGGAACTAATGTTTCTGCTGCTCTATCACAATCCTTGATTAGCTCCCCAGTTGTTTTTGATCATTCCTATATGTCAACTCTGTTAGTCTCTTCCGTTTCTCTTCCTTACCTACTTTCCTTATGCATGATAAACTTCCAAAGTGGCCCAGATTCTCCACAACTCCTTATAATTGTACCCTCTGTCATATAATTTCATTTACTCTGAATGGAACTGCTTGAATCAACATATTCACAAACCTGCCCTAAGCAGAGGTTTGAAAGGAGCTTGAACAACTGTGCTTCCTCTCATTCTTGCCCTCTGTCTTCACCAGGATAGTGCTGTCCCTGAGCAAATCCATATCCCAAGGAGATGAGTAGTGTACATACAGAGAAAGCGCTCTCTGCCGAGGCAGGTAGAGACTAGCTTACATTTAACACCCAGTTATAGGAGAAAACCCAACCAAGACAATCAGAGCCACTTCAATGACCCCCTCACTTGACCACAGAGACATGCATAATAAGCATTTAAGTTTGTAGTTCTGCAAGTTGATTGTTACACAACATTAATGTAGCAAGAGATAACTGATAAAACTCCCTGCCAAAAGCTTACCTTTGCAATTCAGTTCTTTTGTTAAGAAGCAGCCTCCTTTCCTCTCGATGTGCCCTTGAATTCTTGGTGCCCTCCAGAATCCAGATCTCCTCCAAGGCTACTGTGCCTTCTGTGGCCTTTTCTCCTTCAACCATTGCCACGAGGCACAGACGGCATCTTTCTCATGCCCCAGTGCAGCTTCCAGACCACTGCCCTTATACTGTCAAGTAGCCATCCTGCTGTCTCATGGTTAGACCATCTGGTAATACCATATACTACACTCTGTTTCCTCCTAAAAATGTCAAGTACTAAATCTTTCATACTTTTTAAAGGTGGATGGTTGGTGATTATACTCCCTATTTCATGCCCTAGCATTCAAGTTGACTTCTTGTTGCTGCCAGTCCTGAAATACCCCAGTGGCATAAGATCTTCACTTCCACTCCACACCTGCTATCTACTCCAGTGACCACAATTTGACATTTTCCAGCACCTGGAAACACTACACCTCCAGAAAAGTCCACTAAAACCACTCTCTGACTATACCCTCTGATTCTTCCAGCTCTTACTTCCTTAGTGGCACTGTATTTGTTCTTCAGGTACTCTATTATTTATTCTAAATCTGCCATGTCCTAGGTATAGTTTTAAGCACTGAACAAGTAACATAGTGAACAAGTAACACAGCCTTTGCAGGGATAACAATCATATGATTACCATTCTCAACAGATTTGTGAGAGTGATTGCTAGTGTCCCCTAGGTATCTCTTCTCATTGTCCAGCAAAGACTTTTTCAAAGTACTATTTCCTCATACTACCTGTTCTTCATAAAGTTCCCAAAGGTAACTTCTGCCTTACATAACACAAAGAAAACTGAAGATATTTGAAAAAAAATGACTCAACATTCTGTCACATTTTTTAGATTTATAGCTTTATAATAATAACAAATGATTGTTACACTGAAATCTACACACATTTACAGAATTATATTTAAATTCACATAGGACAGTATTTACATTTTTAATTTACAGTTTTGAAATTAGAAGCAAAGAGCAGCTTAAGTTTTACAACAAAGAAATGCATACAACACAAAAACAGAGTTAAGAGCAAAAATAAAACTATTCCTTCTGGATACAATATGTGGAAATGTGTCAGGGAGCTACGTCTTCTTAATCTGTCGAAATCATCAAAATATGGATGATCTAGTGTCATTTTGCAAGAAATCCATTTGGCAGGATCGTAGACTCACATTTTGAAACCAAATTCAAGCCATTTTCATCCAAACTCTTGAAATGGGCTGCTAAGCTTCTGTGGTTTCCACTTTGGAAATGTATTCTCATATTCCTATAAAGGTTCCACTTTCAGCCATACTTCAGTATGGGAGAGTCTAGGGCTCCGAAAATACTGAACAGCTGATCAATGTATGCATCTCCTTGGCAAAGTGGTTCCTTGGCTGCTCCTTCTGCGAATAGGGTGCCTATACTCCAGACGTCAGCTGGAGTTGAATACCAAGCTGACCCCAACAGTACTTCTGGAGATCTACACCACAGTGCTACTACCTCATGCGTGTACACTCTAATAAGATATTCCAAAAGACCTGGCAAGGCCAAAATTAGCCCTTCTCATCAAGTAATAGATTTTGAGGTTTTAAATCTCTGTTCAGAACTCTTGTGGAGTGATAAAACACAATCCCCTCTAGGATCTGGTACAAGCCATCTTAACAAGTGAAAGATCCATAAATTGATCAGGAGGAATTGAGTCCATGTACTTCTTAAGATTCTTGAAAAGAAATTCAAACATGAGATATAACCTGGAATTCTGCATAAGCACATCCTGAAGAGTGACCATTTTTGGATGCCCATGTTCTTTCAATAAAGAAACTTACCAATTGCAATACAAGCAACCCCTTCCTCTTCTCTTTCTAGTCTGATTTTCTTCATAGTTAGCACTTGGCCTGTAGTTTTATGTCTGCCCTTATACACAATTCCATTTTTATCCAATTTTATCAATTTTGGTATAGTCTTCCATTGTTAATGGTATGGTAGATCCTGGCTTACTATCTCTGCCATGCCAGATACCAAATTCTTCTCTCAACTCAGCTTTAAGCCCTGAGACTAGCTTAGTCTCAGAGCCAGCTTTGAAAGTAAGAGTCCGTATTTCTAAATTTATGTACAACCACGTTTGCTTCTTCCTCCTTTCCAACTGTCAAATCTTGGTTTCGTGTCTCCTTTCACATATTCAAGACTAACCATCCCACTTTTTCTCTCAATCCCACTCCCAAGAGTTCCCCCTCACCACTCAGTTATTAATACCCAGTACGTATTTTCAGATACGACTAGCTGCTCACATACTACCTCCCCGCTCCACCCCGGTTTCTTAAGTGGGTCTTTGGCAGGCAGCCATCCTAAAGGTGGTCCTCATTTGGAGCCAACAGATGGAAAAATAAAGGGAGGCTGTCATAGGAGGCCAGCAGGTGGTATACATTGCTTCTGCTGTCATCATATCAACCAGAACTCAATCACATGATCACACCAAAGAAGAATTGGAATCATAGTCCATGTGCCCAAGAAGCTGAAAATGCTTTTAGTGATTCCTACCAAACTCTTCCCCAGTGGTTAAGCCCAAGAGTTTTAGAGTCAGAAAGACCATGGTTTAAATCTCAAGTCTGCAACAACTGATGGTGAGCCGGTCTCGGGGCTTAAAGAGATTAAGCTGGAACACTGGTAAGAATCTCATAATCTCAACGGGGTTGAATATGTATGTGTTCCTAGGCAATGGTAACTACAGACTGTGCATATGTAGCTAATGTTGTAAAGCTCGGAAAGATACAATATTTAAAGACAAGAGGGAACTATTTTTCATTTTCTTCTAAAATGTGGAAAGGAAGTAGAAAATTCTGACAAGGTCCTAGTCTCTCAAAAAACTGACAATTAAGCTAGATCTTTAAAAATTATTTTTTAAGATCTGACTGTCGGGCCTGGTGGCGTGGCCTAGCAGCTAAAGTCCTCGCCTTGAACGCCCCGGGATCCCACATGGGCGCCGGTTCTAATCCCGGCAGCTCCACTTCCCATCCAGCTCCCTGCTTGTGGCCTGGGAAAGCAGTCGAGGACGGCCCAAGGCTTTGGGACCCTGCACCCGCGTGGGAGACCTGGAAGAGGCTCCTGGTTCCCGGCTTTGGATCGGCACGCACCGGCCCATTGCGGCTCACTTGGAGAGTGAATCATCGGACAGAAGATCTTCTCTGTCTCTCCTCCTCTCTGTATATCCGGCTTTCCAAATGGCCCAATAAAAAAAAAAGATCTTAAAAAAAAAAAAAAAAAAAAGAAATCTGACTGTCACAATTCTCCAACCTTGGTTGTATGTTTGAATCAGAGAACTTTTCAAAAATCCTGATGCCTAGGTCTTATTCAAAGCCAATTAAATGAGAACCACAGAAGGTGAAACCCAAGTATCAGTAGACCTTAAGCACTCCAGGTGATGGCCAAATACACCCAAGGTGGAGAATCACTTTAAAGGACTGAACATTCACATCATAATTTTGCTTTTCAATTAAAGTGGACAATAAACAGAATCACTTCATACTTATAACCAGACACAATCATTCAATTTCTTCTTAATCCTTTAGGTTCCAGCAACTATTTTTAGGCAATTTCTCTTAGGTCAGAGAACAGTACTAACTAAAATCTATTTCTAAGTGATCTTACTTTGCTACTAAGACTCTACTAACAGAAGTCAACAGGTATTAGTCCAAAAGCAGATACACCTTTCCACTGCTAACATAATCTAGTAACCTAAAAATTTCAATACTATGGGATACTACTCATCCAGTAAAAAGAATGAAATTCTACCATTTGCAACAAAATGGATCCAACTAGAGATTATTATGCTCAGTGAAATAAGCCAATTCCAATGGGCCCGGCACAATAGCATAGTGGTTAAAGTCCTCGCATTGAACGCGCCAGGGTCCCATGTGGTCACAGCTTCTAATCCCAGCTGCCCCGCTTCCCATCCAGCTCCCTGCTTGTGGCCTGGGAAAGCAGTCGAGGACGACCCAGGGCCTTGGGACCCGGCACCCGTGTGGAAGACTCGGAGGAGCTCCTGGCTCCTGGCTTCAGATTGGCTTAGCTCTGGGCATTGAGGTCACTTGGGGAGTGAAACATCAGACAGAAGATCTTCCTCTCTGTCTCTCCTCCTCTCTGTATATCTGACTTTCTAATAAAAATAAATAAATCTTTAAAAAAAAATAAGCCAATCCCAAAAGGACAAATATCATATGTTCTCTCTGATATAAGGCAACCTTCGTGCAAAATAAAAGCTCAATAGATCTATACGTAAACACGCATATACATATAGTCATCTGAAGGAACTATATAGTACAGACTCTCACAACGAGATGTAAAGATACAATGTACCGTGGGGTGAGGGTGTGGGGAGGGGCGAGGGGGGGAATCCCAGTGCATAGAAAATGTATCACATAATGCAATGTAATTAATTTTTTTTAAAAATGAAATGCAATAAAAATATGTTTTAAAAAAAAAAGATACAATGTAGTATGCATCTCTACTTCCAAATCAAAGATGGACTCCCAATGAAACTTAAATATATCCTGGCAATAGGATGCTGGACTCTGCCAGTGTCCATAGCTATAATGTCAAGGTACACCTAAATAACAGAATGATTGACTTGTGACTGTTTTTGAAGGACTACACTACTATAATAATATAGGGGAAATCAGTGGAGAGGGGGATAAGAAGGAAAGGGCAGAGGTGAAATCTCAGAGCCCATGGAAAAGTATCATAAAATTAAAAAAATAAAATATAAATACATAAATACAGTCAAGTTTCCCTTACATAGCTCAATACATCATGCATATGGTTTTAAGTCTCAAGAGATGTGAATGGTTAGAATCCATCTACTCCAGTTGCTTTGCCTGATGCATTTTTGTAACTTGATGTTTAAAATAACAGCATTTTGGTGGCCAGGGTTCATAACTTACTAGGTAGAAAACTAATGCTGAGAGGGAAATTATGGCTAATAAATTATTAGACTGTAAACTGTTGCCTGCACCCAACTGTTTCATCTTTATAAATGACTACAATGCACAGTTTTGAAACCCCAAAGCTCATAGAGCTGCTTGCCAAGAGAACAAAAATCCATGCAAGCTGGCTGTGTGACCTTGGGTCTGTTTTTTAGCCTCACAATAAGCCCAGTAGAGAACAAAGTAGTTTGTGTATCAGTACTAACATATTTATTTCTTCTTACGACTCTGTGAGAAGCATGAGGAAAAGCAAGACAAACAGAAAAAAAAAAGGCATGAAGAAATATCTAGAATCTAACTGGCAGAGAAAGAAGAAAGGAGAAAGAACTTAAGGCAGAGTGCAACTATAGGCAGAACTGTCTCTTGTGTTTCACTTTAAGGGAGCACCAGTTAGTCTAGTTTGAAGATGCATTGAGAATTTAACGTAGAGTAGGTGGTAGGACATAGGCCAGATGACCAGGAGTGTCTGTTATTTGCAGGATATACAGGATATTTAAATCTTGAGATGGGCTAAGGTCACCATGGGAGAGAATAGAGCCATAGACTGACATCTGGGTCTCACCCTAAACGAAGATACAGGGGAACAATAGGAAGAAATAGGAAAGAAGGCTGAGAAAAAACAAGTAATCATGTAAGCCGAAAAATAAGAGAATGAGATATTTTGAAAGCCAAATCAAAGGAAAATATCAGAATGTATAATAAGAGCTTTGACATTTTCAGCGACTGGAGCCAAATGCTTTTCTTGTTTTGTTGGAAGAAGCAAAGTTTACCAGATAACATTAACTTCAATGGCTTCTGTCATCACAACCACAAAAGTCAAGATTCTCAGAAACCCAGGTAACACAAGTGTGAGTAAACACAAGTGTGAGTAAATAAAACTGACAAGGATCACACTACAGGACTTACAAAGTGCCATCTCATATGGGCTCTCCACAATCTCCCTGGGAAGTGAAGAGAATTAACTTCAACTGTGATGATTAAAAAAAAAAAGGCAACACAAAATTACAATTCCTTTTAGATTTAATGCCAAGCATCTAAGTTATAGAAAAGCCAGACAAAGACTTGGATCTTCTGACTCCAGATGTTTGAGCCTGTCATCCATACTATGTGACTTGTTGGGAAATGAGGAGGAAATCTGCCTCTTCGCAGCCTCAGAAGGCAGAAGGAAGCACACAAGTAGTATGTGCATACCGCTTTGTAGATCACACTATCACATGATCACCAACAGGGAAAGGGGAAAGAACCAAGTTTGAACAAGTCCTAGAAACCAAAATTAGACACAGGAATGAGAGCTAAGCCTATTTTTCTTTGTCTCACCACAGCCGTAGTTTAAATTTTTATAGGGGAATTGCCAACATGTAATCAATCCCTCAAAGTTTCCAAATAAGACCCAGCCCTAGTCAAGATAATCAGATACCATTCCCAGCCCAAGCCAAATCTATGTCGTTTTATTTAAAGCAAGAGTAATACCATTTTTTCTCACTCTTTCTGTCCAGGAAAATTTAAGAAAGCATTGGTCTTAGAGCTAAACAGAAACAATGTCACGTTGTTTGAAAGAGCTAATTTCAAGACCAATAATCAATATACTTTGGTCTGGCCATGGTCTGGTAACCTGAGATTTTTTCCCGACTTCCTACAGGAATCAAAAAGCAGAATGATTCACATTAAACCTGTTATTTGTGACTTTATAAATTAATTTAGGTATTTGTGTACTAGCAGCTACCCCCAAAAAAGGATATCAACTGATAAAGGCAGGCATTGGCCCCTGTGATAGTGATGCCAGTCCAGATGCCCATATCCCACACTGGAGTGCCCGAGATCAAGTACCAGTTATTTTCTCTATACCAGCTCTGCTAATGTGCACCCTGGGAAGCAAGCACAATGACACACGTGCTTGGGTCTCTGCCACTCTTTTTGCAGACCTAGATTGAGTTCCCAGCTCCTAGATTTGGCCCAGCCAGTCCCAGGCACTGCAAGCATTTGGGAAGTGCGCCAGTCGATGGGAGCTCTCTGTCTGTCTGCCTCTCCCACTCAGATGGCTCAGTGACTAAATCATCACCTTGCACGTGCTGGCATCCCATTTGGGCACAGGTTCGTGTTGCAGCAGCTCCATTTCCCATTCAACTCCCTACTTGTGGCCTGGGAAAGTAGTAGAGGATGGCCCAAAGCTTTAGGACCCTGCATCTGCATGGGAGACCCAGAAGAAGCTCCTGACTTTGGGTCAGCTCAGCTCTGGCCATTATGGCTACTTGGGAAGTGAACCATCAGATGGAAGATCTTTTCTCTCCTTTTGTGTATGTATCTGCCTTTCCAATCAAATAAGTCTTTAAATGAGAGAGAAGTATATTTCATTAAAGTTAAAAAGACTACTAATGACCAAGTAACCAAATACATGCAGTCATTTCCAAAGTTCATAGGAGAGACAGAGACAGAAGTTTCCATCCACTGGTTTTCTCTCTCTGGCCTGAGTTAGGCCAGGCTGGTCCAGGAGCCAGTGACTCAGTTTAGATTTTCTCTATGAGTGGCAGGGGCCCAACCATGTAAGCCATTATCTGCTCTCTCCTGGTGTGCACATTTGCGGGAAACTAGAACCAGGACTGGTGCCAAAACTCAAATACAAGCACCACGATATGAGATATAAACATCCTGGCTGGCAGTTTAACCACTAGGTCAGACATCCAACCCAAATAATCTTAACTTTCTTCCTTTAAGATTTATTAATGTATGTATCCATAGGCAGAGTTACAGAAAGAGAGACAGAGTCAGAGAGAGATCACTTGTCAAATGGCAACAGCTAGAAGTGGCCAGGCTGAAGGCAGGAGAGTAGAATTCCACCTGAGTCTCCCATGTGGGTGGCAGAGGCCCACGCATATGGGCAATTTTCCACTGCTTTCCCTGGTGCACCTGGAGGGAACTGGATTAGATGGGTGCAATAGATGGGTTTTGAATCAACACCCATATGGGATGCTGACAACAAAGATGGCGGCTTTACCCACTGCACCATTGGGCCAGCCCCCATCTTATCTTTCAATTCAATTTTACAGTAATTTAGCTGCATGTCCTGGTATTTGCTGAGAATCACTGTGTCAAACACAGTTTTATAAAAATAGAGATTATCCTCAAAAGTAAAACATAAGATGCTGCCAGTGAAATTTTATGTTCTAAGGGTAAATTAAAGTGCCTAGAAATCTTTTTAAACTTATGCTACCCTTGCTGATGATATCTAGTTCCCACATCTTGAGCCTTCTTACTTAAGATGTGGCTGCTTTAGAAAGGGTGTTTAGCTTTTGTCGAAGCTGTTGCAGGCAGGAGTTTCTGAGTTTAAGTCCCAATTCCAGCTTAACCCAGCTTCCTGTCAGTGACTGGAAGAGACAGCAGTGATGGCTCAAGAAATTGAGTTTTTGTCGCCAACATGGGAGACCCACGCGGTGTTCCCAGCACCTGTAATCTGCTCACAATATAGCCCCCAACAAAATAGGCATTTCTGGAATGTACTAGACTAGAAGGCAAGAGAATACACAATGGCCAGGCCATGTCTTAGTTAGCATTGAAAACCTGCCCCACATCCTTCAAAGTCTACACTACAGACAGAGGGAAGGATGTCTGTCTGTGATAAACAGGTTTTTGGAAATCACCTCAGCATGCCTCCCTTTGTATCACAACCCACAGACACTACTGACCAATGACCACCCTCCCCGCCCCCACCCCCTGCAATGCCACACAACCAGGATCTGTCCCCAGTGGCTGCTGAAGCCCCTGGGCCTAGAACCAAAGCTTTCAAAGGATTACATGATAGAACAATGTATGCCCCTTAAACTGTTAAACTTACCAAGCAACAAAATTAACTTCAGGACTCTTTGGGTAATGTCATGGCACCACTGTAGGACTGAGCCCTCCTCGCTGCTCCTCCCTCATGCTCAGACAATGAAGCAAGCGATTCCAAGGGGGCAATTATACTGCAACAATCCTGATCCAACTAAATGCCATGGGTCAAGGGCACCCACCCTTCCAGCGGTCCATTCTTTATTATCTCACAGACAAAAAACTCAGTAGAAGGAAGTCTGTCTGCTGACAGCCTAGGGGCTTTCTGAACTTCACTCATCCCCCGGAAATGCACGAGTCAGGTTCACTGTTCTATCTAAGGAGGAACAGCACTGGGTGGCCAAGAGTTTCTGGCAACTAAATGTCTGCAAGAAATTAAGTGTAAAATGTTTGTCAACTTAATCGGTTTTGATTTCCCCAAACATGCTTATGGAGTTGTCTGCATTCCCGATTATTTACAATTTATGCTTCCTGCTCAGCCAGTCTGTGCCATCCAGCAGCCCTCAGCAAGGGCCTGATTCTCTCTGTACCCCTTCCTCCTCTACCTGCACTAGAAACTTTCAAGGTCCATTCTTCCTGCATTGCAAACTCTTTCCTCACTCTATTCCTTCATTCCATTTCTCTAACAGGAGCCCGCAGAGAGTGAAGATAGAAGATAAAGATGAGTCTGTCTCATGTCCATTCTTCCCCTCTCTCCATTACTCCCCACCATCAAGACAACTTTTTGTTATAGAGCTGGTTAAATGAATGGGTGTCTCTCACATCATGAAGGCTAATTTCTTTAAATGAGGGGAGATACTTGCAGGGGAAAAAAAAAGTCTATTCCAGCAAAGGGAGCATGCAAGCAGTGTTCCTCAAAATATGACTCCAGGCCTTCCTGCTTGATGCAAGCTTTTGGAGTCTGTGGAAATCGTAGGTTTTGAATCGTAACCTCAGACCTACCAAACCAGTATCCCTGGGCTGTCCACAGTCTGCAACTCAAAGAACAACTCCATATTGTCTACACAGACCACATCCCTCCAGGTTATCAGCTTCCAAGCTCTGGCAGCCTGGCAGCTATGTTTACAATGTTTTAAGCTCTAAGTGAATTAAGAAACAGAAAAATCCCAAGTTCTCTGGTTGTTTTTGATTTCCCTTCCCACTCTTTGGGGTTGGGCAGTGGCAGGGGGAGGTATTAGGCTTGCCTCTGTTTGCAATCCAATTCCTTGCATCAATAGAAATGGATGCTGTTGGACTCTCACCCTTACAACATCTGCCAGTTCCTTCTCCTGAGAGAAACAGGCTATGAGAGACCTGTTCGCTTTTACCTGCTCATGATTTTCCCATTTTTTTTTCTGCATATTATCTTCTAAATTCCCTGTGTTGAAAAGGTGAGTCCTTAACACTACTGAGTGGGCAAACCAGGATGCTAAGGCAGGGTCAACAAGACAATGTTTACAGCCAGGAATGCTCCTTGCCAATCAAGTTCACTTGGAATATAGTCACACTCACTATCCATGGCTGCTCAGGAGTCACAATTGAGGAGCTTGGAAAAGACATTATGCCCTACAAAACTGAAAATATTTACAGTCAGGTCCTTTACCAAAATAAAATAAAATTAAAATTAAAATAAAATAAAATAAAATAAAATAAAATCATGCTGCCCCTGCTCAAGGGACTAGCTTTACAAGATCTTTATTACCAAGCAAATCTTTCAGAGTCACTGAAAGGCAACCATGGCCACAGGACCAGGAGCTCTGCCATCCTATGGAAATCTCAGTAGATGCACTGACACAAGGTTTGCCCAGGCACTCAAAGGTGACAGGAAGTTGGTAGGGTCTCATGGAAACCAAGCAGAGTGATTTTCAAGAAAAGTACATTTTGTAGCAAGAGTGGTTCAACTCAGTAAGTGAGGGAGATGTCTTCCTGCATTCATTCATTCCGCAGGCATGGGTGGAGATTCTACTACCATTTACAACATGCAAAGGGTTCCCCACAGACGAATGGGGCAGGAGCTTTGCCCTATAAACACAAGCCAGCACATCATGAACAGCCACTCTGGGGTAGCAATTAAGACACAGCCTCTGGGGATGGACACTCTGCTTTTAAAGCCCAACTTCTCTGCTTTTAAAGCCCAACTTCTCCACCTACGAACTGTTTAATCCCAAGTTCACTAAACTCACTATGCCTCGAGGTCCTCATCTGTAAAGTGGGGCTATTAACATAAGGCAGCTCTCCCTGTATGTTCTGCATCTGTAAATTCAGTCAATCAGAGCTAGAAGTTGTTAGGGGGGGAAACCTGCATCCCTACTAAATGTGTATCAACGTATTTTCTGGTCATTATTTCTGAAAAAATACAATAACATGATTACTTACATAGCATTTACAGTATATTATGCATTATAAGTAATCTAGAGATGGCTTAACATGTCCATGAGGATGAGCTTAGGTTGAATGTAAACACTATGCAATTTTGGGTAAGTGGCTCAAGCACTTGCAGATTTTTGTATCTCTAGGGGATTCTGAAACCAGTCTCATGCAACAACGGAGACACATCGTGAGTACCTCCCTTTTAAGGATGCAGTGAGACAACAAAGATTAATCCATGTAAAACTAATAGAATGAGGCTAACAGGTACCAAGCATTGTCAGTTAGAAGATGGCCATGATTAGATCCCTCAAATATACACCCGTTGCCATACAAGGCCTCTCACATGTCATCTCACTAAACCTTACAATAACCACACAAGCTGTGAATTATTCCAATATGAACATGCAGAAACAGGTCAAATGGCTTTTCTAAGAATGCAAAATCAAGATTCGCAAATACAGGTACGTCCCCAGCCTTGTGACGTCCAAAGTAATGGTGACTTCAACATCCCCGGTCTACATTCACAATCTCTTCTAAATTTCTCTAGAATATCAAATCTAATATTGTAGTGATGTGAGTCACTTAAATACTTTTCTTTGGGTTAGAATGGGAAAGATGGGATTCCCATGCTCAGAAAAGAAAAAGTTAAAATATAAGGTCAACGATTTTATTTTTTTTTTTCAAACAAAATACTCACAGCATATGTTCCCCATCATTTTCTCCCAGAGGTAAAAGGTCTAGTTAAATTTGACAGCCAATACAGTAAAAGCAGTTTATAGAGTGTCCCTATAATGTTCTTTTAGAACTTGAGTGAACATCAAAAAAGCCCCAAATGTGTATTTTAAGGCAGCTGAAATTGGTCTAGCATTCACTTAATCCCTTTAAATGAAGAGTTCTCTCTATAGAGACTAAGCATAATTTGCCTTAAAATACCATATCAAAATGCTCAAGGGTTCACAGGCAGTGGCAGATTGATATTTGCATTTTTAAGACAACTTATTCTCAGCCATTTATAAGCATTTTACATGACATTCTTCTAGATAAAGGGCTAGCATAGTTATAGCACTACAACATAAACACAATCTTATTCTGAACAATTAAGCAGCCATGCTTAAAAAGCTCACTGAAGCAGAAATCTGTCAAAAGAAAGATAACACTCTGAACATTCAGAATCAAAGGGTCCATCACTCACCAATCTTCCTAATACTATTAAATTAAAATCCATCCAGTCCATATTAAAAGCTACGGACAGACCTTCACCACTAAATAAAAATACATGAATAATTTAGGCAGAAAAATCTGGCTTGACAAAGGTTTGCAAAGCATAATAATTAATAAAAATTCTAAAGCACCCATTTATGGCTGAATTCATTTTGCAAATCCATGACTTCACATGGTCACAGAAAAAAAAATGCAAATCCCTCAATAGGAAAATGAGATGCTGATGCTCATGACATTGAATGAGTAATGAGTTATCTATTCCTGTTGATTATATAGAAAAAGAAGTCCATTATAACAGCCTCACTTTTAAAACATATATTCTACTACTGGGTGGGCCAGGAAACCACGCATGCTTTGTTCTCCAGATAGTACCCAGTGCCCATGAATGACCTTCAGCCACATATTAAGCTATCAGGCAGGGGAGGGCCCCTGCAGCTGGAGAGAGCAGGTGCCTCTCACACTCTGTGGGTTCCCCATTTGCCCTTTAAAGCCCAATCCAGGGCTCTCAACTCAATACATATCAGAACAGTTTTCTCCTTCAAAGTCCAATGAATACATAAAGATCCTGATAGGATCTGCAGGCCTTGTTTCAAATCACCTGTGGGTATAAGGAAGGAGCTGGACTTCTGAATAACCTTCCCTGGGTTTCAAATCCCAGCTCTCGGCCTGCTTTCAGATCCTAGCACTGCCACTTTCTAGGAGCCATAGGTGCACCACTTAATCTGAGTTTGTATTTTGTCTTTTTTAACAAAAAGATAACATCCATCGCTACTTGCATCTTCTACACATGCAAAAGGCTGAACAGAACTGCGTACAAAGGTATTCACAAGTGCTCAGAAGCCTTCAGCTCTGAGCAGGCAAAATGTACTAGATTTAATAATATGAAAAAGTTCCAGCTCCCAGGTTAAGTTGGTAGGCTGAACATATGCATCTAATTCTACTCTCATAAAACCACACTAAGACCACATAAAGGGTTGTTTTTAAAGACAAAGCCAGGAGAACAGAGTGGAGGGATTTGGAAGCTGCAAACCAGATGCATGAGTGGCAACCAAATCAGCAAGCAAGAGAGGCAAAAAATAATCTCAAGCCAGCAGGGAGGAAAGTGGAAAGTGAGCAGCAGGTTCCTCCAGAACTGAGGATGAAGAGAATGTCAAAAAGTGCAAGGGATAGAAAGCAGGTTCCCTGGGAGGCTGCCAGGCAGCTTCCATTCCACTGAGGGATTGCTTTCTCTCACTCAGAACACAAGGCCATCTGGCCTGGGGGACACTCATGCCCTTAGTCTTCTGTTGCACACAGGTGCAGTACAAGGCACCCTGAATGCAGACACACACCTCCCACTCACACAAAGCTCTCCCCAGACCTCCCCTTGCAGCATGAGCCAGAAAAGATTCTGCATGACAGCTCAGCAGCTCAGGGTAAAAGAGATACCACTAGTGATACTGGGGATGCCCTAGAAATGCCCGACTCAGATCACCCTAGAGAGAAGTGGATTCCACAAGCTCCACCCACCCCCTTAGAGCTCCACAGCAGCTTCCTAGTTCCCCAGCAACCAAGGATTACCAGACATCTGAAAAAAAATAATAAAAAGACTCTAGAAAGCAGACCAGGTTAAAACATGCAAACAAAAGAGCAATGTAGAAGGGACAGAGACCACGTCGCTAGCAGAAACACCAACTAGACGGATATGTTTTGGAGACATTCGTCGAGAGAATATTCATCCATGGAGTATGAAACTGATTATTAAAAAGAAACAGAATTACAAAGCCCCCCAAAATTGGGGGATTAAAAAAAATCGGAGAAAATCAAAAGCAATGGAAGTGTTAGAGGATATCTTTCCCAAAGTAGAACAAACACAGTGTAACTGAGGAGGGAAAATCATCCAACTGCGACAGAGATACTGGCCCTGAATGTTAGTCACGGGATGGAAAGACGAAACTGGAGAAAAGAAGTCATTCAAGAAAACTTTCCCAAACTGAAATAATTGAAGCATCAACTGAAATGATATTCAGTAAATCATGGGGCATCTGGTACAGTGGATGAAAACAGACACATGTCTCGTCCCATTAACGTGACATTTCAAATCCTTAGGGACAAGACGACTTCCTGGCAGAGAGCAAAAGAAGCCTATCAAGAATCAGATTGGTCCTCCTACTCGGCAGCCACAGAAGACATAGGAGCATCACAACAAAGTGACACTTTTCCCTTAGAACTGTCATTTTTCAGGATTCCACTCTCAATCCCTATCAACTATGATGACAGAACAGACACTCTGAGACATAACAAGGTTTCAAAACCACATTTCCTCGTTGGGGACTCAACAGAATTACTGGAGAATGCACTCAAACCAAAGAAGCCAACAAAGAGGAAGACATAACAAAAAAGGAGGAACCCAGGACAGAATCCAGGCAAGTGCTGGGCAAGAGTGAACGATGGTAGCCCTTAAAAGCCATGTGCCCCAACAGCAGCACAGCCAGTTCACGCTGGAACAATATGACTCAAGAAGGGCACACTGAGGATGGTCACTGTAATGTGCCTGTCGTCGCCTAATTGGAAACAACAGCCTGAGAAGCTAGGCCCACATTTGTCTGTTTTGCTTTTCCTGAACATAGGCTCCTGTGCATGGTCCTGCCCTTCTTGGCCTTCTGGGTCAGGATGGGACTCTCATTTCTCTCAGCAGCTTTGTGCTTTGACCTGTTCCTTACGGTGAAGCACAGGAAATGCAGGACAACCCATGCTTCCGGAAACACTCCCACTGGCCACTCAGCACTCAGCTCTGCACCACGCTGATGGATGTCTGCACCACACTGATGGATCGTGGGAAACTCACTTTTTCCATGATTGACTTATATTATAGCCTTGCCCACCAACCTCCCCGCAATAAGTTAGGCTTCTCCCAGATTGGCTTAGCTTATCCTCTCTAAGGAGTTTTACCCAAGCGAAGCAGTCGTTTTCCTTACACAGCTGGATTTGTGCTTGCTGCCCCCAGTTCTCCATAATGCACAGCAATTCGTTACTCATCGATTAACGAGATGCTAAAACAAAAACCAATAAAGTGAGTAACACAACCCAGGATAATGGTTACCTCTGGAGAAAAGGATGGGGATGATGCGACTAGGGAACGGCACGCACAGTGCGCCTTCAGGAACTGTTACTATGTTAGATGGCAGGGCAGGCACAGGAATGTTCAACATTTCTTCTGTCTTCAGACCAGAGAGGGTATACCTAAGAAGCCGTTGAACTTGACTGGACAATAAGATGCTGGACTCTGTGTTTGGTATACGCTTGCAATGGGGGAATCTCAACTGAACTTGAGCTGTGGTTATGCAACAAGGTGGAGGAATCCACCATGGTGGGAGGGTTTGGGGAGTGGTGGGAGAACCCAAGTATCTATGTAACTGTGTCACATAATACAATGTAATTAATGAAGTTAAATAATAAATAATTAAATAAAAAAAACATTTCTTCTAATGCATCTAGATTGACTCAATATTCCTTTGTATTTAGCATATATTTTGCAGTTTGAAAAATGATTTGGGTCAGGGCTTCTGTGACAAATGGTACAGGCATCAGAATCATTTGTCTCTGCCTCTGTTGCCCCCACCCCCATCCCAAATGGCAAGCAGACACAATCTGCTCTCATCATTGAGACCCTTTTATGTGCCCAAGACAGCAGTCACAGAGAAAGCAATTCTAGCAGGCAAGCACTTTATGGCACGCACAAACAGAAACAGGACCTCTGCAATTAGCTCTCATGCTCAGCCTTAATGAGAAACGCCCCAGTGCTCTTCAACCAGTGGGATTCCTGAAAGTTGACAGGCTTCCAAGAAAAAGCAAAGTATCTGCTCAGAGTAGCATGCTCTCACCGAAGCCCCAAACAAGATAAGTCTTGTCTGAACAACGTGGAAAGTCCAAAATAAACACCCCAAACAACAGGTGCACTTTGCCAGCAGGATTCAGATGAAGCAGCAGAAATGTTAGCCATTAACTACAGGTCCATGTTTGGCCAGTTTTCTTAAATGCTGCATATGTTATGCTCATACCACCATGATTAAAAGTCACTTTTCCTGAAAAACATTTTGCTACTCAATTTCACTAAGTAGATCCAACAGAAAATATTCTTTTCAAATTTGCAGAGGCTCAATATTTCCCTTCTGTGGCCAGAGACAGAAAACAAATCAAAACAAAACAAAGTACCCACAGAAGGCTGAGGAAGCCAGCCCAAGCCTCACACCATGCAACCATGTGCACATGAAATGGACTGCCCCCCCTACTGCCAATGCCTCTCATAAGAGTCAACTCTAAGTACAGATATGGAGAACCATTGATTTAACTGTCTCATGACATTCACCTGAATAATGAAGTGAAACAGCTGGCTGAAGTTATAATAACGAAAGATTCACATTCTGACTTTCCTAAACTACAGTCAGAACTAGCATCTTTCAAAGCACTAACATCAAAGTGGGGATGCAAATCCATATTGTAGGCAACACAGCTAAGTGATTAAAGGTCCAGAATCTTGAAACTCAAGCACCTGTGTCTGACAATTGTACCGTTCATTGGCCAAGTGATCTTAAACTACTTATAAAACTTCCTTGTGCCTCAGTTTGCTTATCTGTGAAAGGAGCTAATATGAACACTCACAACTCACAAGATGGATGAAACTAGTTGATATGTACAGATTGCTTGTAACAGTGTCGGTGACATAGAACACGCCTTATTAAAAGTGTGTGTTAAGGGATGGACATTTGGTCCAACAGTCAGATACCATTTGAAACACCCTATCCTATATTGGAATGCTTACGACTGCTTTTGACTGTAGCTTCATTCTAATGTGCATCCTTGGGGGCGAGCCAGTGATGACTTGAGTATGTGAGCCCTTGCTACTGGCCCAACCCTGGCAGTTGTGGGCATTTGGGAATGGAACCAGCAGACCAAAAAAATCTCTTTCTCTCTGTTTTTCAAATACAAAGATTGTGACTTAAGATTAATTTATTGGGGGGGGCTCGGCAGCGTGGCCTAGTGGCTAAGGTCCTCGCCTTGATCCCATATGGTTGCTGGTTCTAATCCCGGCAGCTCCACTTCCTCTCTGTCTCTCCTCCTCTCAGTATATCTGACTTTGTAATAAAAATAAAATAAATCTTTAAAAAAAAGATTAATTTATTGGACAGAAAGGCAGAGAAAGAGCAACAAAAAGAAAGAGATCTTCCAACTGCTGCTTCACTTCCCAAATGGCTGCATCAGCTAGGGCTGGATCAAGCCAAAGCTAGTAGCCTATAATTCCTTTTGAGTTTTCTGCATGGGCATCAGAGACTCAAGCACTGGGACCATCTTCTGCAGCCTTCCCAGGTGCTTTACATGGACCTGGGTCAGAAGCAAAGCAGCCATGACTTCAATATGGGGCACTGACATCACAGGTAGTGGCTTAGCTGCTGGCCCACAGTGCCAGCCTCCAATACATAAATCTTAGGTTAAACTTTCAAGGCAATGTTTGTTAAGTAAATTATCAATTTTCAGGCCTGTAAAGCACCAAAGCGAGCCCATAAAACAACTGTCAACTATGATAATCAAATTACTGAAAATCAAATAAAACTTTCTTTGGAACACCAACTGCCCATCTTGGGAAAGGAAGCCACTGACACTGTTTTCACTACCTCATATTTTCTAAAAAGACTTATTTATTTTTATTTGAGGCAGATTTATAGAAAGAAGAAGAGAGAGAGATCTTCCATCTGCTGGTTCACTCCCTAAATGGCTGTAATGGCCAGAGCTGAGCCAATCTGAAGCCAGGAGCCAGGAACTTCTTCCAGGTCTGCCAATGCTACAGGGTCCCAAGGACTTGAACCAGCCTTTGCTGTTTTCCCAAGCCATAAGCAGAAAGTTGGATGGGAAGTGAACCAGCCAGGACATGAACCAGTGCCTATATGGGACCAGCACTGCAGGCTGAGGATTGGTGTACTGTACCACCCATGTTGCCACACTACCTAATCTTTTTCAAATGGACCCTTACCCAGCTCTGGCAAAAGCCACATTTTTGAGATACAAAGGGAAATTTAACATAATATGGCAACATTTTTTTTTTTTTTTGCTGTGCCCAACCTCCTCTTTCCAATATTCTAGACCTCCGTGACCTTCTTCACCTGGTGTCAGTCCTGTACGTGCAGGAATTGGCAAGAGTACTTCAGAATGTCAACTTTTGATTTTCAAAAAGCATGTCACTAACTTCCTCCAAAGATAAAGGGTTCTCTGGTAAGAAACACAGGACCTGTACTTTTTCTTTTTTTTAAGCTGTATACTAAACACTACTCACAGAAATCCGTTAATTCTGAATGCTATTTAAAACAGGAGATCAAATCTGAATGCAGTGTTAAACCGCATGTGTGAACAGATATTTGGCTGCATGAGTTTTTCTACTGAATATTTATATACTAGTATTCGAGGAAAGATATTTTCATACATATAGCTCCTAAGCTACAGGAAGCCTCAGTCTCACACTGTCTTCCACTAATAGAACGGGTTCACCATTGAGGCAGTGTGAAAATGCAGCAGAAAGGCTGTGTAAAGAAAGTCCCGAATGATATTGACGAGCAACCCTTCAGATGCATTCAACTTCCTGATGCTTTCATTCAAAGAGCAACATTTAGGGGCGGGCCTTATGACATGGAGGGTGAAGCTGCCATGGCACCCTATTTGGGTGCTGGTTCAAATCCTAGCTGCTTCACTTTCACTTCAGCAATGGGGTAAGCAGCAGAACATGATCCAAATGCTTGGGTGCCTACGACTCACGTAAGAGACTGAAAAGAAGCTCCTGAATCCTGGTTTCAGCCTGGCCTGGCCTGGTGCGGCCCAGCCCATCCCCAGCCAATTGCAGCCATATGTGGAATGAACCAGTAGATAAAAGATTCTCTTTCTCTCTCTTTCTCTCTCTCTCTCTCTCTCTCCCTCCCTCTTTCCCTTTTTCCCTCTCTCCCCACCCTCCATCTCCCTTCCCTTTGTCTCTCTCTCTCTCTGTCTTTACCAGTATGTGTGTATCAAATTTCAAACTTTTCTTTCACATTTTGGAATATCTGCATGGACTTTGCCAGTTGAACATTCCTAATCTGAAAATCCAAAATTGTCCATAATCCAAGTTCTACCATAACACTCAAAAAACCATTAGGCTTTGGGCACCAGATTTTCCAGCAAGGCACACTCAACGTGTAGTATAGAGCAGGAATTCACACACAGTGAGGGTATGACTGTTTGTATTCCATGAAACCTGAGAGAGAGAAAACTGGTTATCCTAAGTGACACATCTAAATAAAACTAGACTATTTTTCCCTGCTTCAAGATCCACAATGTTATATTTGTAGGTCTCTGGGTTATCTTTCATTCCGAACTGCCTTTTAATTCTCACATCATTACTCTGGGAGAAATTCTGGCAGCTAATACAGAGTGGCCCAATGCAGTGTCTAGGGCATTAAAAAAGCATTTAATTTAAACTCTTTTTTGCAAATCATTGGATCCATGAAATTTCATCATACATGGGGGTTCTGGTATGTCAACTGCATGCAAATCACATCTAATAAGCTGAAGTATAAACTTCTATATCAGCTCTCAGAAAATTGGAGCAGCAAATGCTAGAATACTAACTTGATTGTGTATTAATCTAAAAGAAGGACTGGAATTCCTTATTTTCTCAGGCTGTCCTCCTCTGCAGTCACCCAAAGCCATGGAGAAGAGCTATGAAATGATAGCAGTTCTATCTCACGAATAAAGCTGGGTTGCCAAAATATCATTTTTAAATCACTGGTTTAAAATCTGGATGCATTTCCTCATGCAAACAATGTTAGAATTGGTCTTACATGTCGAATTGCAATCGGTTCACATTAAAACTCGCATTATAAAGGAATACCATCATTTAAAACTGCTGCCACTGGGGAAGGTGTTCAAGTTCCAATTTGTGGTGTATCTTCATAACGAGGCCCTGCTATGGGTGGGCCAGGGGTCACAGCAGTGGCTTCTGGCAAGGCGGGAAGGTTGGGAGGAATCTGCCTTTTGTTGTATTCATCACCACCAAATTACAAATCACTTACTTCTATGAACTTAGGATCCAGGATTCCAGGACTGAAATAGCACACTTAACAGTATCCCAGAAAACAACTATCCCAGAAAACTCTGACCTAATACCATGAAGAAGGGGGTATCTCCAAACTCTTCTGGGTACCAAAATATTGATATTTTACCTTGAATATTTTCCAACTCTCCCCCTACCTGATTTGGATGAGATCCTATCTCTCTGTTACTCTAATCTCCATTTGACACTGACTTCCTGGAAATTCTATTTTTAATTCCTTTTATAAAATGCTAGCTAAGTGTATATTAAGATATTAACATAACATAGTTAAAGAAACTCCATACCCTTAGCTGTTCCTCCCAAATACCCGCATAGTGCCCAATCCTAGGCAAACACTAATCTACTTTTTGATTCCATACATTTGCCTATTACAAGCAGTGTATGCAATGGAGTTATATAGTATGTGCTCTTTTGTGACTGACTTTTGCACTTAAAAATATGCTCTCCAAGGTGCATCAGCGTTATGGAATACATCAGTAGTTCGTGCCTTTTAATTCCTCCATAACATTGCATTGCTTGGAAGTGTTCAGTCATCAGTTGATGGGCATTTGTTTCTATTTTGTTGATTTAATGAATAATCCTACTAGGACCATTTATATGTAAGTGTTATTGTGGAAGTATGTCTTTGGTTCATATATATATATATATATATATATATATATACCTAAGAGCAGAAGTGCCAGATCACATGGTAACTGGTGAACTATTTAAGAGACTGTTACTCAATGTGTTCACTCAGTATATGTCACAGCCTATCATCCACATACAAGGATTCTAGTTCTCCACACTTTTCCAATGTATTATAAACATTCCATAGAATGGTAAATCAGAACACTGTAACTTGGACTTTTATGTCTCCAATGCCTAATGGAATAGAGCATGCTTTTAATGTGCTTATTGTCTCTCCTATATCTGCTTGGAGAAATGTCTCTTCAGATCCCTGGCCTGTTTTTAATTGAACTATTTACCTTCTTATTATTGACTTGCAACAATTCTTCATGTAAGTCTTGATACAAGTTCCTTTTCTTTTTTTTTTATTTGTTTTATTTTTATTACAAAGTCAGATGTACTGAGGAGAGATAGAGAGGAAGTGGAGCTGCCGGGATTAGAACCAGCAACCATATGGGATCAAGGCGAGGACCTTAGCCACTAGGCCACGCTGCCGAGCCCACAAGTTCCTTTTCAAACGCATAATTTGTAAAAAATGTCCCTGAGTTGTGGCATCTGTTTTTCTAATTATCACGCCGCATGCATCTTCATCACTAAATAGACACATCAGCCTGTCATCTTCCTGGTTCAAGTGTCTGAAGCCACCACACACAAGCTAGCCTTCCCGCTGTCTGGTCTCAATTCAGGATCCTGCCATTGCTCTTCCCAGAGCCTGGAAGACTTTGAGTGTATAACGTGTGCCCTCAGTCCTCAGCTTCAGAGACATTCGCTGCCTTCTTCCTTACAATTACAACTCCCCTCCTCAGTGCCCATTCCCACACAGGGCAGTTAGATTATGTAAGTACTCTGAAAATATCTCAGGATTTAGAAACTTGTGTTTGCTTTTCTTTCTTTGATTACTAGTGACATATGTTCCCTCAAATGCTCTCTGACAGGCATGTACATATTTAATATTTCTTCTTTTCTAAATGTCCCAGGAGTGATCTTTGCTGATTGTTCTGACATGTTTAACTTCCTTGTTCATTTTTAAGAACTATTACCCCTTTGTGTCTTACAAATAATTTTCTCAGTTCGTGTTATCCTTGTTTATTCTCCGTGCTTGCCATATCAGGGCTCTTCATGTTATGCAGTCTACTAATACTTACCATTGCCACTAGTACCTTCTCACAAAAGTGATTAGTCTAAAGTCACTCTTCATACACATGCCTTCACGTGAAAGTCCTATGCTTTCTTAATCAGAAGACACTCTTGTCACACCCGTGCACAAACTTGGTTTCCTTCCATTCTCAGCTCTCATCCCTTCTGCTTGCAACCACAGTGTGGTTTTGCATTGTACTCGGAGCATGTGGTAACTGGAAAGTCCCCACTGGGGGGAGATGATGATATTGACATCTCCAGTAAGTCACACCTTGCCAGATTCACGGCCTTTTGTAGCACCCCCTCCCACATAATGCTGCTCTCTTTGATATGACTAGCTTTGGCCTGTGGGATACTGGCGAATGTTGCATGAACAGGGGCCTGAAGAGAGCTTGTGCACGACATCGGAGAATTCTTCTACTTTGATATGGAAAAGCAACAGTTAGCCTCCTAGAGGAGGGAAAGATTGGGGGAAGCCATCATCCCTGCTGAGGCCCCAATGCATGCATGTGTACAGACAGTATTCAGTAGACAGGCCATCCCAGGGTAGGCTAGCACAGCCTGTGCACAGGCAAAACAATGGTTATTTTCAGCTGCTCAGATTCAGGGTGGAGTTTTTGCAACCGCAATAGCTAATAATTTGCTAAACAGTAATCATACCTTAGAATTCCACTGAATCAAGTGTGATGCAGCCAGCATACCTTCCAACAGACAGGGAAACAAATTTTAATTCTGGATTAGAGAGAAAATAGGCAGGATATACATTAGTGTGTATAGAGAGGCATTCACTGGTGGATAGTTTCTATCAGTTTCCATAATTACTATCTGCATTCATCGTTACTGATTGCGAATGAGCTTTATAAATTGGAATTGCTTTGGTAAAATAAAGTATAAGATACATTGGTAGAGTTTCTAAACTGGGCCTCTTCCCACAACTGCACGTGCCCCACTCAGACAAACATGCAGTCTGCCACGGTGCTGTCAGGTCAGTAAGTGACTTCATTCTGATTTAAGCTGTTTTATGTGATTAAAGTCCAAGTGAAGACAACCCATCTATATGATACGTACTTCCAGAAAGGAACGTATCTGTGTTCATTCCTGCATGCTAACATACTGTTCATCTCCAACGTCTGTGCCCATAGCAGAATAGCATGGTCCTCTTACTGACCCCTTTGCTCCAACGCTTAGGTGGGGGCGCCTAATGCAAAGGAAATGGCAGACCCCAGGCCCACTCACAAGACTTCTCACGGTCTATCATGAAGGGAAAGCCACACGGTTTCTCTAATGTTTGCGGAATGCGGGCTCCCTCCTTTGATTACAATGTTAATGAGGTCACACTATGACCCAAAATGAACCAATCAATATGTATCGAGAAGATGACAGAAACAAAAACGCTGCTACCACCACCTCAAAGCACTTTGTTCTAAAGCTGTGTTTCAATTCTATGCCCTGGGTATGTGATCTTGAAAGGGAAGTGCTGACATATCGCCCACTTCTCAGTGACAGCTCAAAGCTGCTCCCCTGCTAACTGGAAGAACAGAGCAGCACTCTGGCTTAGAAGAACCTACCCAAATTCAATCAGGCAATAAGTCTATGACACTTGTTAGCTCTGTAGGCAAGAGAAATGAGGCTTGAAAAATACAAAAACAAAGCTAAATTATACCCTCTCAAGCCTCCTATTTATAGGTCATCAAATTGCAAGATTCCACTCTTAGCTGGGCTAGACAGACGTGACAGAAACAGCATAATATCCCTCTGGAAGTGACAAACAGCTGGTGGGGCTTAGGCACTTCCCCTTGCAGATAGAAGAAAGAGAACAAAGGGCCAAGGAAGAGAAAAGCAGCCAGTAAGCATCAAGTAAGATGCTTTTCATCAAAAAAAATTAAAAAAAAAAAAAAAGAAAGAAAAGTAGGGGGTTGGACGGAAAACAAGATCAAGGGAAACTCAAGACCCTTTGTATACTCAGGAATTCCAGCTGGGTACATAGCTCACCCAAATGTCTGCCCTCTCCTGCTGTTACTAAAAATACATCCAACAGTTTTTGCCAGAAGGTCCACAGATCACCAGGGAGACAGGAAGACACTGATAACATAGATTTTTTTAATGAATTAGGAATTCAAGCAACACTTGATTCCTTTTCCCCGGCCTCTGCCAAGAGGGTAACTAGAGCTCCTGCCTACGGAGAGCTTTGAGTCGCAGATAGAATTGTGTCTGTTCACGACTGATACTGGGAATAGGCTGAACTCTAAAGTGCCTTAAAACGAGCTCATTGTGGAGGCAGACAATCTGGCAAGAAAATTAGAGAAGGCCGCCGCCAAAACAAACGTGCATTGTCTTCAGCAATTGCTACTAGAAAGAGATTGCAAAGATTCTAGCAAAAAGAAGAGAATGTAGGCCTGACAAGAAATGGAGTGTGCTTGGGAGTGTTGTTGGGAGGAACAAGGAACAAAATCATTTCCAAATAAAGGGTGTTTCTCGCAAAACTGGAGGGGCAACACTTTCTTTCCGTACCATGCAACACGGAAGAAAATAGGACGCATATTTTCCACACACAGTTGCTTTTCTATGAATAATGCCCTTTGCTTCCTTCCTGCCAAAAAAATGTAGGACAAGCTAATACAAGTGCCACAAAATGGGAATCCATTCAAGGTGATGGCAATTCAGCTCCACATTCACACTGCTCGATGGACTCAAGAGAGGTTGCAATTATTTTCAAGGTTTCATTGTGCCTATTATCTTGAGGTTCATCATTAATATTATATTTTATAGTTGATCATGTTGTCCCCCATCCTCACCTTTCACATGTGATGTTCTTAGATGGCCATTTGATTCACCTTTAAGAGAGGACAGAATGATGTGCAGGCTCCCTTTATATTTCCAAATAGATTTTTTTTTAATGTGGTGGGCAGGTGAAGGGAATTGGATAAGTTATATCAATCAAAATCCTTGATTCATGACCACTTCTCATAGCCTTATTGTCCGATTATTGTACTAACATGCACAAACACCCATGAACCTACCACCTAATGTGGAGACACGAATGTAGACAGTAACTTACATCCTCTGTGCAGCGGTTTCCATTCCTTCCACCTCCCTCATTTCAAGATTACCATTACCAAGATATATGGGTTAATCTTTGATTAACTCCTATCATGTGATCTGTAGAGACTCACAATATTAAGAAGGTTCATTCATACTGCTATGTATTGCAATAGTTCATTTCTGCGGGCCCGGCGGCGTGGCCTAGCGGCTAAAGTCCTCGCCTTGAACGCCCCGGGATCCCATATGGGTGCCGGTTCTAATCCCGGCAGCTCCACTTCCCATCCAGCTCCCTGCTTGTGGCCTGGGAAAGCAGTCGAGGACGGCCCAATGCATTGGGACACTGCACCCACGTGGGAGACCCGGAAGAGGTTCCAGGTTCCCGGCTTCGGATGGGCGCGCATTGGCCCGTTGCAGCTCACTTGGGGAGTGAATCATCGGACGGAAGATCTTCCTCTCTGTCTCTCCTCCTCTCTGTATATCTGGCTGTAATAAAATGAATAAATCTTTAAAAAAAAAATAGTTCATTTCTGCATTTGTACATTACTCATTGTGTGAAGCAGGGAAAGTAGAAATTTTAAAAATGTAGAGTATTAATGTTTTGTTGCATTAATTCATCTATATAATTCTTAATGCTACACTGAGCATTATTCTAAAACAACTGATCATATAAAACAAGTAGCTGCTGTTCTCATACCAGATTATTTCATCATTTTTTTCCAGGACTGAATGATCATTATGTATTCTATACTGGGTTTCCTTACAGAGTCGCTGGATGAGAACGGGTACACATCAGGATTGCTGATATGAAACTAGTGAGTTAAAACACTGTTGGACTAAACTTACACCAGGATCCTCAGTTGTTCATCACTTTCTTTGACACGGTGGTCAGACACAAGGCATTAATGACACTGAACTGAACGAGGCCATTACTTTCCCTCAAAGCCCTCGCTATCTAACGAAGGAGGAAAACAGTATACATAGTCTTTAAAACCTACAAGAATGTGGGGTATAGTAGCTAAAGTACTCATCTTGCACATGCCAGGATCCCATATGGGCGCAGATTTGTTTCCTGGCTGCTCCACTTCCCATCCAGCTCCCCGCCTGTGGTCTGGGAAAGCAGGCCCTGGAAAGCTCTAAGCCTTTGGACCTTGCACCCACATGGGAGACCTGGGAGGCTCCTGACTCGTGGCTCCTGGCTTCGGATTGGCTCAGCTCCAGGTGTTGTAACCACTTAGGGAGTAAATCAGTGGATGGAAGATCTTCCTCTCTGTCTCCTCCTCTCTGTATATCTGACTTTCCAATAAAAACAAATAAATCTTTTTTTTTTTTAAAGAAAAGTACTAGAGTGAAGGGGTAGTCTGCAATCTTTTCCAGGAGTCACTTATGTGGTAGGCAAAGAGGAAAGGATGTGCCAACCAAAGGGACATCAGGAAAGGCAAAGACGTGGGAGAGATCAAATGGTAGGAGATCTCCAAGCACAGCACTAACGAACCCAGCATCAAATCTCAGAGTGCTTGAACTCCATTCCAAAACAAAGAAATGTCATCATGGAAGGCCTCTTTGACATTTCGCAGACAGGATGGATAGGGTCTTGCTTACTGTAAGGAAAAGGGTAGCTTTGGAGAGCGGGCTGTGGGGGAAAGTAACTAGAATGCTACTCTGGGATCCAGGTAATACATGAGAGGTACCTGGACTGACGCAGCTATTTGGACCATGGGTGCCGGCAATGAGGACACAGATTTCTGTGACATTTATGTGACAACAATGACTTTAAAAGAAAACACAGACCAAACAACAGTGAGCTTCAGATACAAATTCATAGCCTAAAGGCAACCAAATTAAAACTGCTTCAAGTGCCACGCCTAAAAGAATGAACTGTCCAAAACAGAGGAAGAGGAAAAGCTCTGAGATATTGCATCCATGTCAAGAAAACGCCCAATAAAATATGGCATTGTAAACTCACAGGTATCGTTAGTTGAAATTGTATTCTGAGTACAACCGAAAATAAATCTCCTAAAAAGCTAGTCTTGCTATCAATTTGCAAAAGAGAAAATGATGCTGTCAGAAACACACAACTAATTCACATTATTTGCAGCATTTGTGTTCTACAAAGTCATCACCAATGCTCAGTAAAACAAAACAAAACAAAAAACACACTGTATCACTGTTCTTTGGAAAAACACAAGCCCCTGGCCAACAACATTTTTTGTGGACTGATCAATATATAACCTTACTTTATGTGAGTTTCTGTTTATTTAATATTCATTGTTGACTTCTTATCATTACCTCATGGCCAACTGCACTAAAACTCATGCTCAAGGAGATTCATCAAACATCGTGTTTTTTCTGTAGGACATATCACAGCCTTCTTGTGTTTGGAACACTACAAAGCACTTGACAGCTACACCTTGGAGACACTTTAAGCAGCAGTATCAACAACCAAAAGCATTTAAAAAAAAAAAGCTGACCTAATTAGAGTACAATAACGACACTTATTTACAAGTACCCACTTGTCTGACCTTAATGGAGAACATATATGCCAGGTGACTACTATTTTTTCTTCACTTTGTGCATTTGTGAAAGTGACTGCAAAAACCCTCTAAGCACTGGTTTGGGATCACAAAGTAGAGTCTAACAAGGAGGTAAACAAACTCATGAAAAGGTAAGAATTGACCATATTTTCAAGAGATTCTATACATCCTTACTTCCAGGCCTCAGTACTTCAGAGGGAAAGAGCAGGATCAGTAGCAATGTCCAATGTTTCGTTACACGTTCTCCCCTAATGAATTCAAGTGTCTCCATAAACTTCAAATCAAAACGATTGCCTGGCTCACCTTCCATGAGCCAATGAAAATTCCGTTTTCAATCAGTTTTTTTTAGAAAAGAGAAAACCAAATCTTTGAAAAACTGAGAAACATCCTCTGACTTAAGAGAAGGGCTAAATTCCAGATGTCTCAATTCCTAAACAGAATTTCCACCTTCTATGGTAGTGTTTTCAAGCCTTAACATGCTCAGGAATCTCTAGGGGAGTTGTGAATACTGCACCTCTGATTAGGGAGGGTGGAAAGGGGCCCGAGGAATCTGCATCTCCAGCAATTGCCCAGATGACACAAAGGTTACATGTCCTTGGAGTAGCAGTGAGGACGGAGATCACAAACTCACTCCAGAAATTCATCAGCCCCGACATGGACCTATGTCCAGCAGATGACCATTAGGTTTAAACACACTGTGGTTTAAGTTACATGTCGGAGACTCAAAAGTTACTATGCTCTCGGAATATCCACAGTTCCACAGGTAAAAATAGTGTAGACTACACAATGTTATTTATTCCCATGCCTAATTTTATCAGTGTGGTAAAACAAACAAAATGAAGTATATAAGGAATCTCAATACTGCTTTTCAGAGAGAATCTCAGATTTGACAGTCTTTCTTCTCCTCTACCAATAGACCATCAACAGCATTTAAAGGAGTTAAGAAACAATCAACAAAGGTACAGAATGCTTCATTTGTAGGCAACTGACACACAAGTGGGCCAAGCACCATTTGTCCATTTGAACATGCAGATAACGGCTGGGATGATTAGGAAGCTGTTATCTGAAGATAAAAGTCTTGGTTTCTCACTGGCTCGGCTCTCTTTCTTACCTCCAGATACACACAATAAATCAAAGATGACTTTGTGAAAGAAAGGGCAGTGGAAGTGCAGATCAAGGAACCTATCATTTGGGAAGGAAATCTGGCACCAAGGAGCCTGTGGGAAGAGCAGTTTGATGCAAAAACCCCGTGGAAATTTGATTTCTAAGATACAATTTAAAAGGACGTGAGTCTCCTCAAAAGATTTGCACAAATACAAAAATAACCACAGAGCAGATAAAAAGAACAATGTTGTGCTCAGCTGCGCTTTAGACAGCCATTTGCAGAAGCCAAAGAGTAAGAAAAGCCATTAGGACACTGAGAGTTTGTGTTTAATAACTGAAAAATATGCAAAGTTCCACTTAATATCAGGCATAGGGTTCCAGGCCACTTAAGCAAGTCTGATCTCCCCTGTGTTGCCTGACAATCATCTATAACTGTCTCTTGCCCTGAGCCCAAGTTTCTTTGAGCATACATAGTACTAGCTACAGGTAAGAAAAAATAAATAAATAAAATAATTGCCTTCACCTGATAACTTCTCACTAGTACAACACTGGTTTTTGTTGTATTTTTTTAAGTTTGACAAGATAAAAATACAGATAATTATACTTCAACAAGAAAGTCTCAGCTGAAGCAATGAGTTGAAAACATTGAAGAACGCATTAACAGGATTTGTGAAAAGAGTTGATAAAGAAAGAGGGGCTATGATGGCAGGACTCTAACGCTCAAGGTATAAAGACTAGATAACAGGAGTGTACTTGAAACACCAGACATGTTCGAAAAAGCCCTCATCTGTATTCCTGTTCAAATCTGTTCTTGCTTAACTCAAAAGTGTAAGAAGGAAACAGGAAGCAAAGTTGCTATTTTCAGATACAAATCAGAAATTCTTCAAGCAAACAGTAACACAAAGGAGCTATTTGTCCTAGTAATCTGACTTTGAAGAACTGACTCTGAGGCTTGAAATACAATATATGTATGCACCACACTAGTCATTCAAAATTACTTAGGGGCCTGGTGTGATGAGTCACTGGCTAAATGCTTGCTTTAATGTGCCAGGATCCCATATGGGCACCAGTTCGTGTCCTGGCAGCTCCATTTCCCATCCAGCTCCCTGCTTGTGGCCTGGGAAAGCAGTCAAAGATGGCCCAAAGCCTTGAGACCCTGCACCTGCGTGGGCGACCTGGAAGAAGCTCCTGGCTCCTGGCTTCGGACTAACTCAACTCCAGCTGTTGCAACCACTTGGGGATTGAACCAGCAGGCGCAAGACGTTTCTGTGTCTCTCCTTCTCTCTGTAAATTAGTTTCTCCAATATAATATATATATATATATACATATTAAAATTACAAAATAAAATTAAAAAGAAACTACTTAGAATTATCAAACACTGGACATAAAATAAATGTCCATAAGACTAACTCACTCACCTGTGAACAATCACGCGCTAGACTGCTTTGCTGCAACAGGAAAGATCAAGGAAGAATACTATGAACTGACAGAGAATGACTTACGGGACAAGCTGGTGAGTGAAAAAAGCGAAGTCCAGATTGTCGGTGTCCTCACCCGTCCCCACCCAACGCACTCAGTGGGAACTCTGGATGGTAACAGATGTGTTCTATAGATTGTAATCATCGTTACACAATGTCCACCCAATCAATCACACGGTATGCCTTAGACATATGTGTTTTTTTTTTTGTCAGTGAAATAGTTTTTACCTCCCAGGGCAAAACCAAGTCTATACTATGCAATCGTTCATGTAAGAAAGAAGGGAATATGGGCCCGGAGCGATAGCGTAATAGTTAAGGCCCTTGCCTTGAATGCACCAGGGTCCCATATGGGCACTGGTTATAATCCCAGCAGCTCTACTTCCCATCCAGTTCCCTGATTGTGGCCTGGGAAAGCAGTCAAGGACAGACCAAAGCCTTGAGACCCTGCCCCCGCGTGGGAGACCCGGAAAGAAGTTCCTGGCTCCTGGCTTCTGATCGGCTCAGCACCAGCTGTTGAGGTCACTTGGGGTGTGAATCACTGGACGGAAGACCTTCCTCTCTGTCTCTCCTCCTCTCTGTACATCTGCCTTTCCAATAAAATAAATAAATCTTCAAAAAAAAAGAAAGAAGGGGACATGATATTTATCTTTCTTCTTATCAGTGCAAATGAATTACAATAAGGATAAACCAGGCACTAAAGAAATTGAGTATCTAAATTGTAGTTGGAAAGTAGGGCTGAGGGAGGACTGGGCGGAGGCCCCAGTAACGAGGACAGTATGATACTTCTGTGTGTATTTTTCAGATAGCCTTAATGCTACGAAGCCTGGTCATATTTAGCATACTAAAATAAAAATAAGAAACTCAACTTGGATATCTATGTTTAGAAAGGGGTCAAAATAGAATATAAACACCAAAGAAAGAGAGCCTAATTGTATCACACATTCATAATACAGTCCCACTTAAAGGGATAAAGAACAGTAGGAACTTTGCCAAAGCGTATCTTGACTGACTAAATTTAAACCAAAGTGTATTCTAGTTAACAAATGTGTTTCTCAAAAGGGGATGAGTTAGCAGTTCTGAAACTACTTTATATACACAGGGATTAAGGAAATATTGCAATATATTCACACGTGTTTTAGATAATAAGAGCCAGATTTCTCACTGTCAGAGAAAGGTTACATTGAACCATGTAGGGATGATTAGAATCAAAAGTATCGGCATGAGCAGATGGCTTGGATGGATGAATGCACTAAAACAGAAAAACTCAGACCCAAAGACAGTGTCTTATTCCATTTTCTGCTGTTATAATAGAAGCCCAAGACTGGGTAATTTATGAAGAACAGACGTTTATTTTCTAACATGGCTAGAGATCAGGGAGTCCAAAATCAATGTGGCAGCAAGGCGAGGGTCTTCTTGCTATTATCAACCCATGGGCAGAAGGACAGAGAATGAAGAAAGGAGCAAACCAAAAGACAGCTGAACATCCTTTACTGAGGTACTCGGTCCTGAGATATGGCATTAATTAAAACATGGCTGAACCCTCAGAGCCTACTCATCCCTGGAAGGCTCCACTTAATACCATTAAAATGGCAATTAAATTTCAGCACCAGTTTGAGAGGTGAGGCACATTCCAACTCTGACACACACAGACAGGCGTTTTCGCGGTTAGTAATCCTGTCTGTATTCCCTAGCGGCTGGTAGTGTTGAGAGGCAACAGCACTCCCCAGCAGTAACAAAAGAAACTTAGTGCCCAGGAACTAGTTTCTAAATACCACACTAATAGAAAAGGAAGCAAGAAAGTGTAAGGACAAAAGTACCTGCAGGAGCTATGACCATAATTTTCCAAATTTTATGCAAACGATAACCCTATGCATTGAAGAAGTTCAACAACTCCCATGGCATATCAAATGGAAATTGTTCAAAATCATTAAGACAAAAAAAATGTGAGAAACAACCAAGGCTTTGGGGCACAGAAAGGCTACAACACAGAGGAGCAATATCTTCAAGCACAGAAACAAAGAGAACAACAACAAAGATCATCAGCTTAGAATTCTATACCAGATGTTTCCCACCAATGTAAGATCGGGACTAGGAGGAAGGTATTCAGTGTAACGGGTAAGATGCTGTTTGGGACACACCCACAACCCATTGCAAAGTGCCTGGATTCAATTCCCAGGCATGTAGGCTCAACTAACTGGGTTCCTGGCATCTTTGGACCTGTACCACATTACTGTAGTCCTAGCGTTGTTGTGGACATTCGGCTGGTGAACCAACAGATAGAACTAATGTCAGTCTGTCTCTCTCTCTGACTCTCAGAAATAAGAACTACTTAAAAGTAAAGTGGCAATTTACACCATTTTTTAAAGTACTATACAATGAATTTTTTACAAATTGGTTTGTATTTTATGCATTGTCTATTCCTTTGCTCAGATGATCTTTCAGTTAGTGGCATGTGATTATTTTGAGAGTTTACAAATTTCTATTATATTTTGTAGATTACCAAATTTGCCATTCTCCTTTTACTCATACATTTGTAACACTGGCAAATTGCTAAATGAATACTGCTCAGTATAGAAAAATCTATGGCCACTTAATTTTAAGAATTTTTCAGGACATGGGAAAACTATGATCAAATGGAAAATGGCAGGGCACAAACCTATTTAGTAAACCATGATTTCAAATCTGTTTTACTTCCCATGACTTTGAAAGCTTCTACTGTTCTTTAGGCACTTTGACCAAATTGTGGCCTCTTTATGGCTCATTGCCAATCAAGTGGCTAACCACCTAAGAGTGTGAATACCACCAAACAGAAATTCTGAACTCAGAAAATCCAATCCATCTTCCTAATGCTAACCTGGCCTCTGTGCATGGGTAAAATAACCACAAATCCATTAGCAAAGCTGCCTCCAAGTCAAGAGGAATACTGAAAGTACATGGCAGGAGGAAAAAGCTTAACGGACAAAAAGCAGGGATAAATGAGATATTTAGCTTTCTGTGATTTTCTAATGCACTATCAACAATAAACTGGAATCATTCCATAAGTACTTTCTTTCCAAAAAGAAAATAGAAAGGGAAGATGTCCAGTTTCAACATATCACACTTCTTATGCACAAGACACTGTTGAAATTCACCTGGCAATGCAAGTAAAGATGGCACCAAGGAAGAAAGTATTGAAGACAAACATTCCAACAACAAAGAGGTTTTTGTTTTCTTTTTTCTTAGCATTTGAAATGTTGTCCCGAAAGTACCCTGATTTTCTCAACTTGGAAGACTATTTTCAACATGAATGTTCTGAAATCCTAAGACTACCCCATGGAGGGACACAAATAACCCCAAGATTACAGAGTAGAAGTGGCAAAATTATCCAAACAGATTTCCTTCAACAGAAATTCTTCATTGGCAGATGAGGGCAAGAGGGAAAACCAAACACAACATCTCAGACATGTGAGTATATACAGTTTCCTTTTCACAGAGTATCATTTGAGCCCTGTTGATAGTTTGCCTAAAATAAAACCACAGAGAAAGTCAGCAAGATGCCTATAGTTATTCTAAGGCATAGCCTATTAAGATACACCTAAATACCTCTAAATGCTTCAGCATTCCAACACTGACCTCATTGTCATCACCCAAGAACTGGTATATTCTCACAAGTATACTGTAATGATAGCAATATAAATCAACAGTAACTGTTGATCATCTAACTTTTCTGTGTTTCTCCTAAGAACTCGGCAACAAATTCCCTTCAGTTGGAAAAGCTGAAAATCTTCTGACACTGTCAAATGTTCCCTACTGGGAGAAACTCCCTCTGCTTGACAACTTCTTCACTGGAAACATATAATAAGATCTAGTAGGTCATTCACCTTAAACTAACGGTGAAAGGTTAACAACCCCAGAGAAAGTCAAGAGGGGATTAACAATGTTGCTGCTTAAGGGTCATTTAGGACACCTGAAAACATAGGTAATCAATACAATCAATGCTTTCTCCAAGACTAATGAACATGGATAAATCTGGAAACATCACAAGTACATTTTTCCAGAATTTACCATTAAACTGATGGGCTAAGTTTCATAGCCATAAATCACTACCATTGACCCACTCTCAACAACTTCATAAACTGGTCATTTATTCCTGTAGAACATAAAGGAATTAAAGAATTGATCATATTCTCAGAGGACAGAATGAACATATGTATTAGACTATTAATAAATGATTTTTCAAGGCATTGACTTTTAAATATTCCAGCCCCTATGTTCAACATCTAGTCAAATGAAAAGAAAAATCTATATTACTGCCTACTAATTAAACAAAATACATATTAAATAAAGATCCATGTGGAACAGCCTGGGCAAATAGCTGATTTTAGCATTTCCTCTACTAATGTGAAATGCCAGGTTAAAAGAAATAGATTGTTTTATAATCCCTCCTCTTTTGGATATATAATTAATGAAATAACCTTCCCAAAAATTTCAGTCCAAATTGTTCGAAGCATTTCTGATATCAAATATTGGATAACTCCTAATTTTGTAAACTGAGATAACACAGACACAATGCCTTATCAGACACACAGATGACTGTTGAAAAAAAACTGAATAACGCATCTAGTCCAACATCTGGTCTCTGAATCACAGAAGAGGCTTGTAGATAGTAAAAATGGCATTTGGGCAGTTTCAGGACTTAAAGTGTCCACACCAAAGCTCCAGCTAGGGGTGCTAAGAAGCAAAATTCAAAGAAACAAAGAATTAAGCTGAGTCAGATGGAATAAACTTAACAATTAAATATTTTGAACTATAATAAAAATCATTCACATTAAAATCCATTCAAATATCTTGTATACAAACACAATTAAGTTAATAAGAACATGGTTTCTTGGAATGTATTTTAAGTAAACTCAACTCCCTCAACTCATGAAAGCAAGGAAAAACTAAGTTATCTATTTGGGCAATATGAAATATTGCCCCTAAATTGATATAAGACTGGGCAAGAAAAATACGCAAACATACTTTGTCATTTTTAACTAGAGGAATACAAAATAACAGTGCCATGATACCACCCAATTTCCACAAGCTTGAAAAAAATATTGAAGAATGTAGCAAGAACAAAGTGGTGATGATGTGGAACAACTAGAATTCCCCCAATATACAATTCCTTTAAAAATCACTCTAGAAGTATACTTGATGCATATGTAAAAATTCATAATTCAACAGGAAAGAAAACAATGTCCATTGTAGCAATATTCACAAAAAGCAAGCTACACTACCATATAAATGTCCAATAACTATTAGAGCATAATAGTCACATAATGGAATACTACATAGCAATTAAAAAGAATGACTATACACCTAAGTAGCAACATGGATGGATCTCAAATAAGTGGAAGAATTCACACAAATGCATAGGTTATTATTCAATTTATGTAATGTTCAACATAGACCAAAGAATGAGACAAAAAGACCAGGCCATTTACGAGTTTACTCATAGGTAGTACAAATATAAATGAAATCATGGAGATAGTATTAAGTTTGTATGGTTGCCAAGAAAAGGAGAGAAGAAAGAGGGGAAAGAGGAAGATATAACCAGATGGGAAGCCAGGTGGTTCTAAGGGTCTCAACAATATTCTCTTTGTTAACCTTGGAAGTTAAATATAGTCACTTATATGTCTTCCCCAACATCAAGACTTCATTTATCAAACACAAGGTACATGACTACTTAAACACATGCAAGTCCACATATAAACAGGGAAAAGCAGAACTTGTGTTTGAGATGATTCCAACTGCACAGATAGGAAGGTAGCATGATAAAGACCACAGACTACTTGAAATTGACATGATAAAGGCACATTCATCAGGTGCTTTTTCTGTAGGAGTGCTGAGGTTCATAATTTCAGAAGTAGCTAACTGGTATCACTTAACAGATTAAATACAGAGCTGCTGGGATCACAAAAATCAATACACAAAAAGAGCTTCAATTGACAATGAATTTAGAATAACCTCAAGTCTCTGAACTGATGTTTAATCGGCATTTTTAGAAGGTAAACAAACAGATTTGAGAGACATAAGATTGTGTATAGAAGCCTAAATGTAGGCTGACACCACAACTCAAATCTATCAGCCATGAAAAATGTTTGACCAGTCTACTTTATGACAAAAGTTTTCATCATCATTGTAAAGCAGGAAACTATATTTTAGAATATTTGCAGTGACCATCATAAACACATAGATAGAAGTCCAATGTGTGAACAATCCATGGGAACAGATCAATTTGGATTAGTAGAAATTTTTGTAAGGGAGATGACAGGGAAATACAAATCACTCAAATTCCAGGAAATGCCAGAATGGTACACGATTAATTTCATTAGTTCATCCCAATCACAATTATATTTGACAGCAAAATGGTTTAATCATGATCACCTCTTAATTGCTTACATATACATTCCCCAGTCCTTTGCCATTTTTTCCACTGTTTCTATACCTACATTAAGGAAGAACAAAAACGAAAAACAAAACAAAGAACAAAAACACAGGTTCATGCTTGTCCATGCTAAAAGAATCGATAATTAGTTAACTAAATCTGGCACTTCTGACAGTAATCAAAAATCATAAGCTGACCTCTGAGTTACCCGTTTCCACATGGATAACTGGACTGATCAGCTTAACAGTCATCGTCAAATAGGAAAAAAAATAAATTGAGCTTGTCTACATTCTAGAGTATGAGCCTCTTTATGCTTCAGGTCTAAACTCAAGGCAAAACCTTCTCTGATGATCCTATCATGCAAGCCCTATCCTACCACCCATGACTCTCCTTCAGAGCATTTAATCATTGTTTGAAATCATCCTATTTTTCTTGTTTCTTGCCTGTTCCTCTCATCCTCACAGATTCATCTTACTCATTCTGTTCACAACTGAAGCCCAGAATCTGGCATATGACAGGCAAAGCTCCTAGCACTGTTTCTTGAATAAATGCAATGAATAAACGTGGAAGGCTGGTACTAAGCAAATAAGTGATTACCATATGACACAGGTACCATATGGATGAGCAAAGTTCAGAGGAGGCATAAAGGAAGGAGACTGACACAAAAGTGGCAGGGAGAGGTTGTTTACAAAAGGCAAGGCTTCCTAGAGCGTGTGACATCTGCATGAACTCTTGAAAACCAGTGAGAGCCACTGCACAGAGGAACTGGAGCCAGTGATCCAGTGACCAGATGGAAGTTGAAAGGGGGAAGGAGGGGACCGTGAGGTTCAGAATAGGCATTTGACTGGGACACACAAAAAATATTCAACTTTACCTTTTAGGTAACGTGAAACAATTACTGTTTTATCATACCCTTTTTAGACTGATTCTTTTAACAGAAAAGATGGGATGAAATGAAGCTAAAGGTAGGAAGACAAGATACTGGTATGATGATGCAAGTGAGAGCAAAGACAGTAGCAAGGAGATGGAGAAAAGGAAAGGAGTGTAGAGATATAAGAGATATGAGAGATTCAACAGCGAGACAGTGATTTATGGGAGATGAGTGAGGGTGAGATTTGGAGGAAGTAAGCAGGAGAAAGACTAACTCCATTCTTTAATTGCTGTAGGAGTTGTTTGGGGCTACTTTACATATAAAGGACAACATAACTGCAGACTATACATGTTCAAATTAGATTTCACACAGTTTCCTATCTCTGTGAACTATGCCCCATCTACAAATATATTTTGTCAATACAAATCCTTAAAAAAATCCTTACTCATGAAAAAACTTTATTCAGCAAACCCTTACAAGACAAAGGCCCCAAAGAAGGACTAAAAAAAAGAAAAGAAAAACAAACAAACCAAAAAAGGGCTATTGGAGCTAGGTCCCACATCTAAAATGTTTCCCTCTGCCACTTGAGAGATTTCAGACAGGAAAGTGATAGTCCAGTTTGGTGTAAAGGTAGAAGTAGAACAGCAGTGTTTTAGCTAACATAATTTAGGGAACAATTTATGTTAATGAGCTTTATATCTATCATACATGATGAATTACTATTGTTGCTATTGGTACCGCCTTGGTCTTACAAGCAGCAAAAAGAAGCCTCCTTACAGGACGTGAGCCTAGCAACCCAGGAGGAAATTCCACTTTAGCGCTAAAAGTTCTCAAATGCTGTCTAATGCATTACGAAGTCTTCTTTCTCATTAGAGATACTGTAGCTAATTATCCTGATACAAGCAAGAATTCCTCCAGCCAATCATAGGGAATGACCAGTCAGATGGCTTCCTGAAAGGTTTGGGGACAGAGGATAAGATCAGTCAGGCTAACAAACTTTTACTTGGCAATTGTGCCCCCTAAAAAACAAACAAACGAAGAAACAAAAACAAAAAAACCTTATCTATATACCCATGTGTGGATTAGTTAACTTTATCTAGCTAGTGTCACCTCCATAGGAAAATACCTGATGATTTCCACAGCTTGCAGCTTGGCTTCATTAAACCACAGGGGCGTGGGGGAACCTGCCTCCCCAGGCTTTGGCTTTTATCTTGCAAGTAGTTGGAAACTTGACACAATCTTGCATCCTAAGCATATATCACCACAGGAGAGATGATATTCACACAGGTTGAGCCAGCAACTTAGTCTTTTCAGGTTTTTTTTCAAATGACAGAGTAGAAGAGACTATCCTCATGACAGTTTTCAGTATTTCATAGTTCTTACCCACTCCAAAATCAAGTTGTAAACCTTTAGGAGTGAATGGATCCCTGCCCAATTACTCAGAATATTTGGCCTGGTATTAGGATCCTAATATCTGCATCCATTATCCGTAAAAGATAACTCTCACTTGGGAAACTGAAACATTGAACAGGGAGGACAGGGAAAGATACAAGATGGCCATGGCCCCACCTTTCTACAGAAGAATCATGTGGACAGTTATTCCCACTCTAGTTGTAAACCTTGATCTTTTTTGGAAAACCAAAGTTACTCCCTTGTGTATTAAGTCTTGACCAGTTTATAGCAGTCAAGGCTGGAGTCAATGAGAATTCGTGGCTTAAGGGAGAAGGATCCTCAGAGAGTAAACTCTAAGGAATCTCCGAAGATTTGTCAGGGAGAACTATGCCACCAGATATTGATTGCTGGGTCCAGCAGAGGTGGAGCCATTCAAATTGAAAGCACATTTTAGATGCAATCTCTGAACCTCAACCTCCTCCTCCCAACATGGGAAACAGTAATACTGACCTCAAAAGGTTGTTATGGGGATTAAACAAGATAATGCATGTGAAGGGCTTAGCGTTATCCTTGACCTTTTATGAAACACTCAATAATCACAGTAGTCTCTATTAATGGTAATATTAACACCATAGCCTGATAGAGTTAACTGCATACAGTGGATACTCCCTTGTGGACAGGATCATTCATAATTCTGACTTTGTGCCATATAAACCACACAACTCTTTTTTCTTCTACACGCAATAATAATTCACTGAAACTTACAAATAATTAATGGTATATGTAAAGGAGAAAAAAACTTTAGAAAATCAAGTAAAGCACAAAGAAAAAAAAGTACCCATAAATCATTTTACTACCCAATAACTCTTAACATTTCGATATGGGTCTCCTTACACAATGTGTCTCATGCATTTTTTTTTTTTTACAAAAATGGCCTAAAACATAGGTTATTTTTTAGACAGCTTGACTTTTTTATTCTCAAAATAATTGTCATGTCACATACCCAGAGTTCACTTCTGACATGTTAGTTTGAAAGCTCTGATCTTTGCTTCCACCAGAAGCATAAACTTAAGAGAAAAAAACAAAAGGGGTGAAGAGGGGACAACAAGAGCCCCTAAAACACTCATTAAGGCACCAAAGAGTTGCCTATTCTATGTTGTTTGTGAAAACTGTCAGACCAGCTACCACCTCAAAAATTCTATTATCTTTCGGAAAATACAGTACACAAAGAGGATTCTTGTTGGTCCTCAAAACATCTCTGGAAGAATATAAACTGAAACAACTGCTAGCCTCATGGCCCAAATACAGCAGCTGCTGTTAAGGAGATTAATGAGTAACTTGCTCCTACCCTGTAGGAGAACCTTTATCCCTTAGACAAGACTTACTGGAATCGCAGGCTTCCATTAGCACTACTGGCTGGCTGTTTCGCTACACCCATTACGCCAATTATCAGCAAGCAATTTAACATTAACTGCTTTAGAACACCAGGTACGCTGTGAAGCTGCAGAAAAATACCATTTATTAACTCATGCTTCGGAATCAAACTGCTGGGCTTTGCAAACTTTTGCTCTCTCCCCAGCTTCTTTTAATTCCAATTCTGCCTTTCTCCTTACTTCAAATCCCTAGGTAACCACAGTTCCTGGTTCGCCAAGGAGGTTTAAAAGTGGGGGAAATGGGAAAACTCCGAATCACACCCATTTTGCCAGGCCCCACCAGAACATGGAGATCACTCTTGTGAGCTGGCCAGGAGACACATGGGCCACTACAGAGCTGCTTGTGGAGCCTACATAGTCAACAGCCCTCCACCACTGAGATGTCTGGCCGAATTCTTGGGTTTCTTTCTCTTTCTGCCCTACCCAAATCATGTCTCTTCCTTCTTGAGTTCAAATGCCTAAAAAAGAATTGCTTTATTCAGGTCTTATAAGCCTGCTCACCTTATGCTTTCCTGACCAACCAATAAGCAAATATCCTTTTGGAAAGGCAGAACTTAAAAGGAGCCAACTTGTTACTAATGATAGGGCTCATTTTTCGTGTGTTTCATTTGAGACACTACTAGATTGAAAGGATAGGGTGGGTTTTCAGGGGCTTGTTTAGCATGTTACTTGCTGACAAAGGTGGCCTTTACTTCTGACCATCTCCGCACTATGGTCCTCATTGATGAGCACAGAGAGAACATCTGTCCAATACAGATACATTGGTAAGTCACACATCTAACTTTTCTAGTAGCCACAAAGCTACTAACATGCTCTAAGTCAACATAGCCAAAATATTGTCACATTTTTTTTCATATTTTATGCTTACAGCACATCTCAGTTTGGACTATCCACATAGGATACTCAAGAAATTGCCTTATTGTGCAGCTTTCTTTCAAGGTTAAAAAAAAAAAAAAAAAAAAAAAAAACAGTAAGACCTGCTTCACTCTCACTCCAACAGGCCCATGTTAAATTTTAAACTCTAATTCTTATCCCCCTTATATTTATACCCCCTAGTGCATGAGTTGGTAAATTACAGCCCATGGATCAGATCTGCATGGCTACCTGGTTTTGTAAACAAAGTTTCTTAGACTTTAGCCTTGCTCATTCACTTGAATATTGATCTATAACAGTCTCACACTACAGTGGCAGAGTTGAATGATTACAAGAGACCATATGGTCCCCAAAGACCAAGATATTTACTATACCTTTACTAAGGTTTCCCAACTCCTCCCCAAGGGCAGCAGATCCCAAAGTATAGCCAGTGGACCAGTGCCAATCAGCCAACTGTTACGAGTGCACATTAAGAGGCAGCTTGCATCAGAAAGTAAACAGACTTCTTCAAATTAGAATTTTCTAAATGAAGGAAGCAGTATATTAATGAACAGCTGAACCTCAGCCCCCTATCTTATAACTACTTAAGTTATTGTATCTTATGTGATAAATTTGAAAAAAATTTTAGAACACAGAATTATTAATTGCTTCTGAGTCTTCGGTTTACCCAATCCTCTGATCCTCATACTGTGCACATGGTCTCCGTTTTCTTATGAAGTGCTCCATGTTTTATGTAAGCTTTTAAGCCCACTGAAAGTTTTCATGTAATCTAAATATCAGCTCTGATTTTATGTTCTCCATGTACATACATGCATAGTAGTATGGGTTAAAATAACGTGTTGTTGTTATATTGAAATGAATGTCTCTTATTTTCTAAATTATATACACTAGAAATCTTGATTTTTCTTACTGTTCTATTCCATTTGTTTCAAGACATCATATTGAATTGCTTAGTGACTTTATAGTTGTTAATTATGTATCTACTGCATTGTAACAATATCACCATAACAGTAGAGGATTAAAATGAAACGCATTTGTTATTTCACTGTGTCTAACGGCTCAAAAGTGTGGGTAGAGCTTAGGATGGATCTGTCGTTGCAGGATCTCACAAAGCTCCAAATTGTTATACAGGGCTGTGGTCAAATGTGACACTCAAAGCAGAGGAAATCTTTCTTTAAGATGATGTGATTGCTGGTCACATTCTGTTGTTTGTGGATTGACCACAGTGTTTCTGGCTGGATGTTGGCCAGAGACTGACCCAAGATCTTTGCCATGTAGTCCTCTCCGTAAGGCAGCTCACACTGGAAGCTTGATCCTTCAAAGCCAATAAGCAACAGTCTCTTACAAAGTAGACTTTACAAGCTAATGTAATATAACAATGTCCATATACCCACATACAGTTGATAGTCTTCGTGGTAACCTATTAGAAGCAAGTCACAAGTCTAAGCCATATGCAAACAGAGAGAAATTACACAAGAGAATGAACACCAGGAAGTAGGGATTATGGATGCCAACTAATAGTCTGTCTGCCACAATAGTAAATTTTGATAATGGATGAAACACATATTGCATGTCTTTTCCCAAGCTTCTCTTGTCTCCTGCATTCATTCTTATACATCAACAATATGATCTTTATGTAGTATTAGCACCTCTTTTCTCCAAAATACTGCTTGGATTCAATTTGGAAATGCGGTAAATACATTTTTTAAAAGCTGAAATTTTTATTATCAAAAATCTTCTCACCAAGAATACCAGGTGTCTTTTAATCTGTACAGAACTTACTTTATGACCTTTTGTAAGATTTTAGTTGTCTTTATGTAAGAACCTTGCCTTTCCGGTTCACTGCATTCTGAAGTTACGATTTTTACCACTGCAGCACACGAAATGTTTTCCTTTCCTTTTCTCAGTTTTGTACTGAAATAAAAGACAACTGGTTATTGTATATTTATCTTGTATCTTGCCACTTATCAAATCAGAGGTTTTTAAAATACAATCTTTTGAGCTTTTTGGCATACAAGTACATCTGTAAAACAATAATTTCATCTCTTCTTTTTCTTTTTTTTTCCCACACCTTCTTTATCTTTTTCCTGTGTCTGGGGAGGGAGGGGGAAGACAAGGGGAGAAGCCACACACAGCCTCCCAACTGCCCCAATATCCAGGGATGGGGAATGGCCACCCAACGTCATCTCAGGGTCGGTCCCCAATGTGGAGCATGTTCTGAGGGTTCTACTCAAGTGATTTCAATAATTTTGACATGTTGTCGATCTCACAGATCCAAGGATGAGGAAATCCTTCCAAGGTCCACTGGCTGACACAGTCCACCCCAGAGTCTCCATTTGCCCAGAAATTTGCTGTTAAACTTCTCTGGAGTATTTGATCAATTTGTTCTGTCCTCCTCCCTCTGCTATGGTACCAGATGTCCTCCGCAGGCTCCAATGGACTGCTAATCCTCCAAGTGCATCTGGCTATGCTGTTGACAGGAGATAATTTCATCTCTTCTTCTTCAAAGTTAATTTTTTAGTGTATGGCATCTGCTAGATAAGTCAATCACGAATGAGAATGGTAAGCAGCAATTTGTCTAGCTCCTGGTTGGCTCAAAGGATTTTAGCATTTTACTATCTGGTTGAACAAATACGACTATACCTGGATTTCAAAACTTTTTAAGTGCCATTGTACTTACTGTTGGTTTTAACATTTGTTGAATTGAAAAAATAACTACTCCACTCTCAAGGGATTAGAGCATAACCCTTCATTCAAACTGTAAGCTATGCATAGTGAATTACTCGAGAACAGAGAAGTAGTAAGTATAGGAGACAAACATGATAAATCATCTCAACCAAGTAATCAAAGTCATGATCAATATCAATAGTGCCAAGTTAAGGCAATGGTATGCCTTGAAATGGTGTGGTGGAAGTAAAACTTTACCTCTGAAATCTTCATCCTAAAACTGTCTAAGGAAAAACATCAGACAAATCCCCAAAGAAGGGAAATCCACAAAACACACATCAAAAACTTCTCAAAGCTGTTAAAGGTTATCAAATACAGGGCAAAAGTCCGAGACATCACGGCCAAAGAGCCTAAGAAGACATGATGACCAAATGTAATGTGGCAGCCTCAATGGCATCCTGGAACACAGAAAAGAGATTGGATAAATACTAAGTAAAAAGAAAGAATGGACTCTGTTAATACAATAATATAGATTAATACTAGTTATCTATAACAAATTATGATATTAATGTAAAATAATAGGGAAACTTTGTTATATGATACCTTTGTGTATTTATCCATTTTTTGTAAATTTAAAACTTCTAAAATTAAAAATTTTCGATAAAATAATGGAAGTAATGAATTCCCCATTTGGTCTTATATTTACTCATCCTGGACAGACATGTCCCTGTCCCACTGATACAGGCTTGAACTCAGTGCTGTGCACTCCTGCGCAAGTCTCTCTGGAAACTCAGCGTGCCTCAGTAACAAACCACAACATTCAAAACATGAATCATCCTTAACTTCTAGAATGAGGATTTTTCTGGTCAACTTAGTCAACAAATATTAATATAGTATCTCCCAAGCAAGAAATGAGGGGGAAAAGAACGAACATTCTGTGCCATAAGGAATGCTGTTGCAAAAACACCTATATATTACACTTTAGCATACAAAGCACCTGAATGTCATTGACTTTCACCACTCCAATGAAATGGGCAAGAATATGTATCTGTAGTTCGGAAGAGGAAACTCAGCCTCAGAGAGACTATATAACTTACTGAGGTCACACAATAAACATTCAAGCCACAACTTCACATAGGACTAATTTCAAACTCTCTGTAATTGAAATAAATGCTAAAAACAATATCAACTGTGTAATACAGCATGAACTATGAAATGGAAATTGAGAGAAGCCAAAAGTCCTCAAAAGCTTCATTAGAAATAGAATTCGAACCTAGGTAGAGATAAAGACATACAAAGCATGACGAGGAACATATTCCATCAGCTTCATTACCAAGCTTACCTTTGTGAAGTCCTTGTCCAATTGCTGCTAAGAATACGCTCTTAGTGTCTGTGAACTAATTAGAAAAATGATCTAACCAACAGTTCTGCATATCACCATCATGATGTTTGCCAAATGGTTACTTTAGGTTCAAAAGCAATCTCAGCTAAGCAAGAATTAAGAACAGGCAGTCTGAGGCAAGAATAAGTCTCTACACTCATTGTTTGGATGAAAATAATATTGATTACTCAAGAGCAACAATGACCAGTAACCACGAGCACTTGATTTTAAACCTTTTTGATCAATGGCAATTCACTTTACTATAACCATCAATGGCCACTCAACTGGCTTCAGGGATCTCGTTTCTGGATACCAACTACAACAGCAGTGACAAAATTCCAGGTCAACCAACCAGCAGCAGCTATACTACAATGAACATGCTTTTCAGAGTCAGTCAAAAAACAGTCTCACCTACATAGAATACCTCCAGAGTTCATACCTCTGGAATCAAAACCACCACCAGAGTTCTCAGATGTATCAGCCTTGTACTTTACTTCGGTAAATAATGAATGTTTTTTTTTATTGTATATAGTAGGTGATAGTCTCTTCTTTTGACAGTGGCATACCAAGAGTCGTCCTAACTTCTTGGAACAAGTAGACAAAAACAGATGTCTCTCCCCCTACCCCCAACAAATTTAAAGTACTCCAATATCCCAGAGTTCAGCTGCAGAATCTTGCTGGAAACCAGTTCAATACAACATTGGCTACATCATGTTCTGTGGAACACTCTGCTCCATCAGCTTTAGTATGTCAGAAAACATCAGAGGAAAACATTGATAAGGTACGAATTCATTTATAACAAACCACATTACAGACCATAGGGAATCACAGCCCAGGGATCAGAATCATGTTGGCAAGGCTTTTTGGAAGATACATACAACCAGGGCACTCTCCACATTAACCAAAAATATGACTCCAGAGATAAAACTGAACACCTGTATTTTTCAGAAGCCCTTGGTGATTCTGAGGAGCCCTGCTTAATCAGCAGCAAGTGGCAAAACATCCCAAGAGTGATAAGGCATCATGGTTTACTCAAGCACAATGGAGATTCAGTCCTGGAACCTTGGCAAAGATGACTAAATCAATAGGCCAATAGTAGATACTCCTTAGCTACTTCCCAATCCAGAGGACTCAGGTAAGTCAGGCCTGCTGGCATCTACCAACTTATCTCTGGGTCAATGGTTCCTAGTCCTAATTGCGCAACTAAATTACCTGGGAGCTTATTTCTTTAAATATCTGTGTTGGCACCCTAACCCAGACCAGTGTAATGAGAAAATTTTGTAATTAGCCCTAAGCATCTTATTATAGTACCTTGAACAATTCTGACTGGCAAACAGGTTTGAGAATCACAGATGTAGATGGCTCAGCTAATACCTACACCTGACACACCCAATCATTCTCCATTATAAAACACCTGAGACGACAGAAACTGCCAGCATTCCTTGCCAAAAGCACTAATCTTCCACCAAAGTGTGCCCCTTAATTCTATTATCAACATATCTTCAATGCCTAAATGTTCAACAGAGAAAATAATAAGCAAAAGAGAAAACAACAACGCAAAACCTTCTGTTATCAGGCTCCGCGGCATGGCCTAGTGGCTAAGGTCCTCGCCTTGATCCCATATAGCCGCTGGTTCTAATCCCGGCAGCTCCACTTCCTCTCTGTCTCTCCTCCTCTCAGTGTATCTGACTTTGTAATTAAAAAAATAAATAAATAAAATAAATCTTTAAAAAAAAAAAAAAACCTTCTGTTATGCTTTCCTCCTATATTCTTTTCTTCGTAAATGTTGGGATTCTATTTAGAAGTGGATAAAAATCATTGAGCCAAGAATAAAAAGAATTTTGTCATAGCACGGGGGATAACAGCCAAAAGGAGAAACTTAAGAGAGGTAGGCTAACAATGTGCTCACTGCGTGGACATAACTCAAACAAGAAGCCACTAAAATGGGACCAAAAAAGAAAAAAACATAAGAATATATTTTTGAAGTGCTTTTCAAATCGCTTTGGCACATTAGTCATCTATGTCAAGGGTTTAGCACACTAAACAAAGAAGCATATTCACAGATGACTTTCAATTGCTAGTGCCTTCTGAGGTACTTACTTCAAAACAGTGTATAATGCTAAATAGTCCCTGAGTCATACGTCATGTAGCTTGTGGTAATACCAAATCAAGAACTCTAGCTGTGATGAAAATAGGGGAAAGCATTTTATTTTACTTGGACACGAATTCAGCTAGTTTCTAAGCAACTACTAAGTGGTGAAAAACAATGTTCCCCAAATGCTACAAAAGGCACTGCACACATTCTAACTGCAGATGCACTTGGGGAGCAAAGTTGATTAAAAATAAGAAATCACTGGATTCTAATGTACAAGACATGGAATAAACACAAAGGGTTATCAAGGTAGCAAGAGAAAAAGAGCAAAATACCGATCAGTTTAACATCAAGACATCTCCAAACACATACACACACAGAGCATTCTATACATTCTGCTGTGTCCACATTAAAGGAACCCAACAAGGTCTTACTTAGGTCAAGAGACACATTGATCTTCACCTGTTGGGAAGAAATGATAAATGCAGGAAAAGCAGCAGTAACCTTCAGAACTTCATTCCGATATTTCCAAATCCTGATGACTCGATGATATTATACAGGATTTTCCCACTGAAGTCTACTCCAACCTAGAATACTTCCCTTGACATCCAAAAATGTTCTAAAAATTGCAAAGTAGATGCCAAGATTTATTAGCATGTCCCAACTACTGCCACTTTAGCTCCTTTATTCAATCACTATCAACCACGTATTTCATTAGTACCATGTAATGTAGAGCTACAGATAAAAAGGACTTCCAGTTAAAGATGATGAATTGAACACATCCATTTACCTTGGCTATCTCTCAAAACTCCACTGAAATCATACTAAAAGGATTTTTAACCCACAATAACAAAGAAAATGGAAGAGGAGACAACCACAATATCTTGGAAGCTTAGAAAAAGTCAATTCTTACGGTAGCTATGAGCAAAGTTCAGAATGAAGTGCTGACATCCAAGTATCCCCCAAAGACCGAGAAATTGGAAGCTCTACGGACTACTAGAACTTTAGATAAAATGGACCTAAAAGATGGAGGATCCAGTTAAGCATTTTTGAAAAGTTAGTAGGTCCCTTCAACTTCCTGTCTCTTGTCTACCCTGATTCTACCATTGAGTTCAGGTATTTATTCGTCAGATAGTCTCTCAACTGGAAAATACAAGCAGTGTGGACATGGATTCTTCCGTAGAAATTTTGATCAGACTGTGGCTCCAATCAGCAATGTTTAACTACCCAGAAAAATTATCCAACTGACAATCAACAAGTGGGAGTGGGTTCCTGATAAGAGCTCCCAACCAGGTTTTATTGCCCTCTTTTAACCACCAACAGAACAAAGAGCAAAATGCCACCAGAAATTTGAGAAAAGCCTGTAACATACCATCAAATGGAGCATTGAAAGAAATTACTCAGAAGGAAACAAACTTTAAAAACCATTCCCTAATATTATCAGAGAGATTTTTAGAAGATGATACATTAACGCAACAAGAGCATAATGCTAGAAGAACATCCAGACCTCAAATGCAATTGCAACAAAATCAAAAGGCAGAGATTTCCCAGACAGTAAAACAAAAAGAGGCAGAAAAGAGGAGAAAAACTAGAGAATCAGTCTTAGAACTCTAACATCCAAGTAGAATTTTTTCCATGGTTATTTTTTCTTCTTCTATTATTATCATTTTATGATACAGTTCCATAGGCCCTGAGATTTCCCCAGCCCCCTCCCCAAATCCCTTCATCTGCCGAGTTCTCCCATACATTACAACAGCACAGTTCCTCATAAACAGTCATAAGTCCATCATTGTGAACAATTAAAAAAGAAATCAAGTAATGATTAGAGAAAATTCCCCCAAACTCAAGAACCTGAGTTCCCAGATCAAAGGGCATAGAAGAAAAAGATAAAAATAAACCAAGGCGGGGTCTTTTTACTTTTCCTCCTGCCACTATGGCAGAGGGCTGGGGTCTTTTCTATCTCAGAGCCCCCTCCCGTCACTAGGACGGGAGTCTCCTTTCTCAGCTTTTCTAATAAATCTTACTTTAAAACTAAAATAAATAAATAAATAAATAAACCAAGGCAGGCCCAACACAGTAGCCTAGTGGCTAAAGTCCTCGCCTTGCATGCGCCAGGATCCTACATGGGCACCAGTTCTAATCCCGGCAGCAATGCTTCCCATTCAGCTCCCTGCTTGTGGCCTGGGAAAGCAGTCGAGGACAGCCCAAGGTTTAAATCTTTGGGACCCTGCACCTGCATGGGAGACCCCAGGAAGAGGCTCCTGGCTCCTGGTTTTGGATTGGTGCAGTTCTGGCCATTGCAGCCACTTGGGGAGTGAATCAACGGATGGATCTTTCTCTCTGTTCTCTCCTCCTCTCTGTATATCAACCTTTCCAATAAAAATAAACAAATCTTTAGAAAAAAAATAGACCAAGGTATTATTACTGTGAAATTTTAGAGCATTAAAAACATTGTGACGTAGTGCATTAAGCTTCCACCTGTGGCGCTGGAATCCCATAAGGGCACTGGTTCATGTCCTGATTGCTCCACTTCAGATTCAGTTCCTGCTAAGATGCCTGGGAAAGCAGCAGAAGATGGCCCTAAGCACTGGACCCCTGCATCCATGTGGGAGACTCAGACGAATTCCTGGCTCCTGGTTTCTGCCTGGCACAGCCCTGGCCATTACAGCCATGTGGAAAGCAAATTAGCAGACGGAAGATTGATTCATTCATTCATTCATTCTCTCTCTCTGTCTCACCCTCCCTCCCTCCCTCCCCTCCCTCTCTCATCTTGGTATGTTCAATGGATTTGTTCTAGGACAACCACTCCCACCACACACATACACAGGATGGCAAAATCCAAGGACACTCAAGTCCCTTTTGTAAAATACAACCTACATGCATCCTTCTCTTTACTTTAAACCAGCTCTAGATTACTTATAATGCCTAATGTAAATTAGATGTAAGTAGTCATTAAATTATATTGTTTGAATAACAAGAAATAAAAAAGCCCGTACATGTTTAGCTCAATCATTGTAAATTTTCAAGTTGCAATGAATTAAATCTTCACATTCAACATATTTATAAAATTTCTCCTGCTTGATACTGAAAAACAACATATTTGTTATGAAAGAAGGATGTTTTGGTTTATATATGATGATATTTAAGGTATACCAAATCACATTCTTTCTTTTTTGTTTCTTTTTTCATTATTATTTTCCATGGTACAGTTTTGTAGATATAGGGATTCCCTCTTTCCTCCTTCTTTCTCCCCCCTCCCCCTTCCCCCCCCCATATTATTACAGTAGTATAGTCTAATAAATCAAATTCTCAATAGAAAATTAAGTAACTAAAATATTTGGAAATCTTGAAGCTAAAAATATGACTAAATTATCATTAGGGTGAGCAAGTCTTCAAGTCCTCTATTCCCGCTTTCCACCTGTGAATGGCAAGGGCACATGCAAATCACCACAGATACAGTGCAAGTAAGTTTTTAAGATGCAATTGAACCCAAGACTACTGATGAAGTCACATTCACTCATCAAGTCAAATATGTATTTGCTAAGTAAATCTGTGTACCAAGGACTATTTCTTAGTCTTTAAAGCCCAGGATAACTTACTCTTCAGTGGGTTTTTCCCCCTCCTTTTCTATGAACCTGGAAATGAAACACACAAATTAAGGAAAATAAAGGAGCTACTTACCTAGCATCCATGTGACGTTTTCTAACTGGAATACAAAAGATTTTATCCACTTGAACACGAGTCATATAGTTAGTTACCTACCTTTTGCCTTCAAGTAAAAGATTGTGGTACAACACAAAAGAGGGTTTATTCTTACACATGTAGGTTGAGCATGCTCTGACATGGTGGTTCCAAAAATAGTGAGTTCTTCGTAAGACTCCATTTTGCTCACAGAACTCAGTGCTATGTCAGTCAAACAGTGCAGAGGCTGCTGGCACTCTATGACATTCTGACCCAGATAATTCTTGGTTGTGAAGTCTCATCCTGTGCATTGTAGGTTGGCTTAACAGCATTTGTGGGCTCTACCCAGTAGATGCCAGCAGCACCCTTCCTCCCAGCTGTGACCCAAAAAATACCTGCAAACACTGCCAAATATCAGGGACAAGACAGATCTGGTCCCTGCTGGGAACCATCATTTTAGAGAAGCACCTCAGAGAAGAAGAGTAACGCAGACAGGAGACCAGATCAGATCATGATCCCCCTTTCATAACTGTAGACTTATGATATACTTATGCCCAAGTACATCAACTGCCTTGAGGCTACCAGTATGCCACCATTTTAAGGTCAAATGTCCTAAATTGAAATTCAGGTGATGGAAGAGAAGTTCTAATGAAACAACTAAGGGGGGACATCGCAATGGCTCAACTACCTAATCCTCTGCCTGCCAGCACTAGCATCCCATATGGGCGCCGGTTCTGGTCCTGGCTACTCCACTTCCCATCCAGCTCCCTGCTTGTGGCCTGGGAAAGCACTGGAGGACGGCTCAAAGCCTTGAGACTCTGCACCCATGTGGGAGACTGGGAGGAAGTTCCTGGCTCCTGGCTTGGCACTGGCTCAACTCCAGCCCTTGTGGCTACTTGGGGAGTGGGTCAGTGGATGAAACAGCGGCTTTCTTTCCATCTCTCCTTCTCTCTATACATCTGCCTTTCCAATAAAAATAAATAAATCTTTTTTTAAAAAGTTTTAAAAAAAGAAAACTCACAAGAACACTAAGGAAACTATTCTTACTAATCTTTCTTCTACCTTCTATTTAGAAGAGCATCAAGGTCACATTCCGGTCAATTACCTAGCATGATACCAAAAGCTCTGAAAAATAGTTGAGTACCTACTATGTGCCAGCTGCATCTGTAAGAGCTAAAGAGTCAGATATTAACTGCTTGTACAGAACTGAGAAATTACTTTAAAAATAAATTCAAGAGGTAAATCTTGGTGATTTTGGCCTTGACTAAAAATTCCTACATGGTACACCAAAAGCAGGAACAACAACATAGTCAACTAGACTTCATCAAACAAACAAACAAAAAATTTGAAGTTAAAATTTTTGTACTTCAAACACCACCCAGAAAGTCAAAACAACCCATAGGAGAAAATATTAGCAAATCATACATCTGATAAGGGACTTGTATTCAAAATATATAAAGGAGTCTTACCAACTTCATCATTAAAACAATAAAAAAAAATAGCCAAAGGAAATGAATAGACATCTCTTCATAAAGATAAGCAAATGATTAAAAAGCACATTTAAAAAAAAAAAAGCAATGCAAATAATGCTCAACATCATTACTCATCAGGGAAATTCAGATCAATCACAATGAGATACCACTTCACATCTCCCAGGGCTGCTACAATCCGAAAGTCAGATAATAACTAATGTTGACAAGGATGTGGCGAAGTTGGAACTCTCGCTGCACAGGAGAATGTAAAATGATGCAGCTCTTTTGGAAACCAGCCTGACACTCCCAAGCATATAGCTAAGCAAAATGAAAACATATTCACATGAAAATTTACGCATGAATGTTTACAGAACCATTATACAGAACAGTCAAAAGGCCCAATCAACCTAAATGTTCACCCATAGGCAAATGAATAAACAAAATGTGATAGTCATAAAAAAGGAATGTTACTCGACCATAAAAAGGAACAAAATACTTGTATTATACATGCCAAAACATGAGTGAATCCTGAAAATGGTGTACTGTTTAAAAGGAAGCAGTGACAAAAGGATAAATATTATATGATCACATATAAATACATATTAAGCATATATATGATGTCCAGAATGGCAAAATCTATAGAGATGTGAGGCAGATCAGTGGTTGCTTAGGGTGGGGGTATCTAAGAAATTGCTTGGTGAAGAGGAGTGAAATGACAAAGAAATGAGGCTTTTTGAGTTGGTGGAATAGTCTAAGATTGACTGCGGTAATGGCTGCATACGTCTATGAACCTGCTCAAATACATCCCCTTTGTAATAGACTAGACCCCACTGAATTGCATACTTCAAATCAGTGGCTTTCCACACACTTCCAAATCTGAGCAGATCTCCTTCTTTTGCTTGTGAATGCCGTTTATACTATTGCAAATGTTCCAGGTAAACACCGTGCTTTAGACTAGAATATCTTGAAAGCAGAAAAAAATTTAAATGCAGGCTTCAAGGAACTTGCAGAGGACCTTCAAAGCCTTGATTGAGATGTATTAGGGATCATTAAGTAATTAGACTCCTGGGGAGAAGGGGCTTAAGCAAGGAGAGTTAAGAGCTGGCAGAAAAACCGGAGCTTGCAACAGCTGCTTTTTACCAAGCCTGCAGTGAGGCAGAACAAACAACCTTCCTTTAGTTTTCCACGAGTTACAACGACGCCCCCCCCACCATGATTTCTATCAGTAACGAATGAGAAATCAAGTAAACAGTAAACAGCCAAACAAAAGGAGATTTAAGGAAATAATTTCAAAGCCAAACGTTTCCAGGAATGGCTTCTGGAAGTTTCAACAACAGCAGGCGTTATGGCTTTTTTTTTTTTTCAGGAAGAACATAAAATGATATGATCCGTGCACAGTTCACAATTCTACCACTGAGAAATTTCAACCTGTGTGGTTTCCAATCTGGAGTCCGAGTGTGCGTTAACCTTATACAATTTACTGTATCAATGTATCCGTTCCATTTTATTGCAGAGCACCTGATACGTCGGGTCCCGGGAGCCCACACTTATCCCCAATCTAAAGAATTAGCAGTGTCGGTGGCAAGGAAATGCCCGGGGGTCCTGGGGATTTTCATCTTCTTTTTCTTCTTCTTCTAATCCTTAATAAATCTCTTCTACCCTGGCCGTTGCAAACAGCGCAGTTTACCATCAAGCAGAGCCTTGGTACCTCTTATAGCACTGTGCTCCACTTTCAAAGCAAAATTAGGGCTAATGGGGGGTGGGGGTGTAGAGAAAAACAACCAAAGGCGGCAGTGGCTTTGCCTATAGAGCTTCAGGTTTCAAAATGACTGCCTTGGAATCTGAAACGACCCAGATCGCAGAGGAAGAGGGGTCCGCTGCAGGGATAGCTCGCTGCGGGGTGGCTGTGGTTTAGTGTGGGAATGGGAAGTCAGATGGGGGTCGTCTACAGGGAAAGGAAAAGCATGGGGGTCTTTTAGTAGCATCCACCGCTCCAAGGGCATCACTGCAGTATCAGCACAGAACCGATCCAACGAATTGCCAAGCAGGATGAGGTAAGCCTCGAGCCCCCTCCTCCCGCCTCCTCCTCCCGCGCACAGAAGGGCTCATCTCTTGGCGAGGTGCACCACGCATTCCCCCACGGCCCTGGCTGAGGGACTGACGTCACCCTTCTGCATCGAGCCTCATCGGCCGGTGGCAGCACTGGTTAGATGGGGAATAGAGTTGGGGTGCTATCGCTGTCGCCAAGTGGGCGGCAGGGGGGTCCTACCCCACTCTGCTGTGCAGGGGTATGACAGAAAAACCAGACGGGGAGTCGAAGGGCTGGAAAGGGTAGAAAAAGGGTCCTTACGACTCATCTCCTGGGTCGCCGAGAAAGCTCAGATATGCCCCTGACTTATGTAAGACCCTCTCTTCCCAGTGCGCCTCCACGCGGTGACGGCGCCGGCTCCCCATTATTGCTTTTGGGGGACTCTGGTCGCCCTTGCCCAACCTGGGAGGCAGAGGGGCTTCTGGCGGCTCCTTCCCGCAGCCCCGAGGGGTCGGGAATCACTGAGAATCTGGGCTCAAGCCCGAGTTCCCGCCTCCCCTCCTAGCCGTCCACAGGTTAGCTGTTAAGAGACGTCGCGAATGGACTGGCAAGGTAAGGTAGCACGGGTGTTGAGAGAAAAACAGACGAATAAACCAGCAACTTTCCCCCCGGGACTGACCCTATCCCGCCAGTTTAAAAAGAAATCTATGGATTACAATTTTACAATTTTTTTTTTTTGAAAGCTTGACAACCTGCAGTCACCGCCACTACGCAGCCCCCTGCAGACTTCGTCTGGCCGGCGCCAGGGTCCCAGCACCCACGACCCGCACCCTGACATCCCAGTCCCAACCCAGCACCCCGGGCCCGGGAGCCGAGATTTGATTTTTGCTTTGCTTTTTTTCTCCTCAGCACCGCACCTTTCTTTCTAAAAGCATCAGCACGAGGACTGATGAACGGCGACCCGGCCACTGGCCAGGCGTGAGCACTCACCCAGAAGACGAAGGAGTAGATGATGAGGAGGGTTTTGAGACAGGTTATCACAGGTTTGGTCTCCATTCTCCTCGATGCCATACTACAGAGCTTCGGCGGCGGGCGGCGGGCGGCGGGCGGCGGGCGGGCGCGCGGGAGGGGGAGGAGGCGGGGCGGGGCGGGAGCGCGTGCAGCGAGAGGCCGCGTGTGCGCGCAGGCGAGGCTGTGCGTGTGCGCGAGCGCGCACTCCGCGGGAGCGCCTTCAAGAGCGCGGCCGAGGGACTGCGCATGCTTAGAAGGTCGCGCCCGCCTGCAATCCCGCGCAGGCTCAGAGAACCTAAGAGGCAAAAGACTGGGTCAGAGGTTAGGCGAACTTTGCCCAGCCCGCCGAGTTGTTTAAGTTTGTGGTTTGTACGCGGTAGAGGCACCTGGCTACGTGAGGTGTATGAGTGTCTCCACACAGTCACCCCCGAATCAGTCTCGTATACGTGGTGAGCGTTCTCAAATGGCTTCAGTCCATAGTCACAGCCTTGGCAACAAGCAGTCCTCTCGCCCAGGTATAGACCATGACAGGTGGCCAGACATACAGCTCGAGAGGTCAGAAACCCAGGAGCTCAGAGACCCCAAATCCTCACCACCAAAGACTCCCCAGGAGCTGCTTTTTCTTTTTCTTTTTTTCTTTTTTTTTTTTTTTTTTTTGCAATACCTTTAATTTGGAAATGGTGAGGCCAAGTGCCAAGAAAGATCTACAGGAGGCATCACTCCTCATGCATGCCAGATGTTTAAAAGATAATTTAAAAGTTTAACATGGTCACTCTTACAGACCAACTCACAGGCATGAGAGTTGTATCAAGGAAGTGAAAGATACAATATTTTAAAACAGTTCCTACAAATGTTGAATATATTCCAGTCCCACTTATCTACACAAGAGAAATGAAAACACACACACACTTGCATCTACAAGTTTATAGCACCATTACTCCAAATAGGCAAAAAGTGGAAGCAAGTCATATTTGTTCAATGTAAAATTATTTAGCCACAGAAGGGAATGAAATACTGACATATGCTACAATATCAGTGAACGTTTGACAAGGGTTAAATGAAATAGCCAGACGCAAAGTCACATACTGAATGATCCACTTTAGAGAAAACATCTAGAAAAGGCAGATCCCTGGAGACAGAGCATTGCTTTGTGGTTCAAAAGGAGATATGAGGAATGACTACTAAAGTGTAGAGACGATCTATTTGGAGTGTTAAGACTGTTCTGGAATGAGTGATGATGTGAATATACTAAAGACCACTGCATTGTGCACTTTGAAAGGATGAATTTTTATCACATGTGAATCACATTGCAATAAAAAGAATGTACAATCAATATTTCCCATAGCTGGTTCCTAAAGGAACACGATGTAGGTATTTTCAGAGATTTTTCTTGATTTCTGACAGGATCTGTAATCAAAAAGAGAAACATTATTAACAGGTTAACTCAACGGTGGATGATGTTAAGGATACCTGATGACTACCGCGGTAACCGGAGGAGAGCGGCGTTTGCTTCCACTCGGACCAGGTGGCGATCCCCAGGTGCAGCCACCCTGAGGCTGTTTTCCCTTCCGCTCACCTCCTTTACAAGGGCTCTTCCCCCACTTCTTCCGCGCCCCTCCTCCCCTGCATCCCGCTCCTTTGCGTCTGTCTTTCCGCTGCACGGAAAAGTGAAGCCCCTGACCATGGTTTGCTGAAATAAAGGCCGTCTAAATTCTTTTTAAATTTTCGGCTGAGTTATTCTTTCCCTGGTGGTCGGCAAATCTAACATTTTGACGAACGGCGGATCTAACAACACCTTGTTTGAAAGAGTGAAAAACAGAATCAATGAAGTTTAGGAAAGGCCTGCCAAGGTCAGTTGTTTCAAGGATAATAATTACCTCCAACAAGTTATAAATGGCCCCAGGTCAGTGAGGTCATTGTACAATCAGGATACAAATATGAGGAAGAGGAGAACATGGTTAAGAAAACTATCAATCATAGCAAAGGGGTATGTGGGCACAGAGGGGAGTGCAGAGGAATATATGTGCACGTAACAAAAGATAAGGGACTGATTCAACAATACCTGTTACAAAAGAAGACTGCACAGTGATTCTCAATGTTGGTTGCTCATTTGCATCACCTGCAGAGCTTAAAAACCTCCGAATATCTGGACCTAATCCCAGCTATTGTGAGTCATTTGATGTGGGGTGAGGGGTCAGCGGTTTCTAAAGCTTTCCAGGTAATTCTAATATGAAGCACAAATTGAGAATCACTACCTCTACCATAATGAGCTGAAATCCAACTTGAGAAAAGAGCTTTCTCCTTACTTTTCCAGTCCAGGGGCGATTCCTATAGTAGTTGCAGCAGAGAAAGTATACTGAGGACTTGAAGCCCAGGGGTATCCTTTGCTCAGGTAGTCTTGGCCATGTATGGTTACTGTGTAAAGGAGCCAGAAATGCCAATGTTCAGCCCTGCAGGGGCATGACAAAGAATCATAGATAATTCGGTGATTTAACATGATATTCACGTAAGATATTCTTACGGAGAATTGATGGAAGGATCGGAAGCAACCTCAGTTCTTGCTTCACATGAAAGAATTTTCATGAAGACAGATCAGTGATCAAAAATGGGATTTTGTTAAATCAGAAGAAGCTCCTGCCACAGGGGTCAGGACGGAGATTTACATGAGAAAAAAGACCTGAAAAGCTGGTTGGAGTGGAGTCATTTAAGCACAATTTGGGGGAGGGGGGCTGGACCAACTAACTGCTTGTTTTCAGACAGTTGGGACAAAACTCATCAAGGGACCGGAATGGTAATTTTGTCTAGCTTGCTCAAAACAAAGCTATCAGACGGGGATGATGGCTTTTTTCTGTTCTTATCATAAAATCGGAAATACAAAGGAATAGAGTTTGACCCTTTGATCTGGCTAAATGCTGCTTTGGGAAAGACTTTGCAATCTCACAGAGTTCCTTGCTTCCTTGCTACTTTGTGAGAAAACTGGAAAGCCAGGGAAGTGGGATTCACATTCCAAAAACTGCCTCTCGGCTGTCATTCTTGTAGTAAAACTAGAAACTCAAGAGTGGACACCTACTTCATTTCAGTGTTGCTAAATGCAAGTCTTGGGGAGAAATAAGCCTCTTGTATACTTTCAAAAGGATTTCCTCTTTTTAAATTCCACCAAGGAACTAACCCTATCTCCCTGTTAGCCTGCGAAACTTCGTGTAATATGATACCCATTCAACCTAAGGGACCTCACCATTTCACAGTTTGGAGCTTTTCTGGATGCCTATTAGAGCTATTTCTCGAAAGTGTGAGCGATTCTAGCCAAAAATTAAACTATATATTTACATGTAAATATATATACATTCAGCACTATAATTCATAGGTAAATGACGATAGCTCATAGCTATATCGTGACTAAAATTGTGATCTGTGATGGAAGATGACAAACTGTCCCAGTTTTCCCATGGCTGAGAGGTTCCCCCATATGCAGAGGTTCCCTCACATTCAGAATTTTCATTGCCAGAACCAGGGAACTCTTGGGAGCCCAGGCCAAGTTGGACACCTTATCCCTAAAGTAACAGCATTGACCTCCACTATGGAGATAGCTTGTTGAAAATGCAGAACCTTAGCCCCTGCCCCACACTCACTTTCCTAAGATCCCCACGAGATTCAATGCATGGTAATGTCTGTCTGTGTCCTGGATTGACTTGCATACCCCCAAAAATACGTTGAAGTACTAATTCCAGTACCTCGGTGTGTGACCTCATTTGGAACCAGGGTTGGTGCAGATGTAATTATTTAAGTTAAAATGAGGTCATGCTGAAGCAGTGTGGGTCCTTAGTCCAATTTGACTCCAGTCCTTGGAAGATCACCTCCAGAGGGTGTTGGCAATATAATTCCTAGCTACTTCAGAACTATATGAGATCACACTTGTGTTATCTTAAGCCATGACATTTGTAGTAGTTGTTACAGCAGCCACAGTAAACTAACACATGTCTAAGATTCATGAATCTACATTTGTCAAAATATAACAAGAGCTAACATATTTCCTAGCAATTGCACTCCAAGCTGTTTACATAGAAGAATTGAAATCATTGTTTACAGCAATATCCACAGCAATTCTAAGGACAATGACCAAAGGGTGCAAGCCATCAAAATAATTGTGCATCAGGTGACAAATGGATATACAAAGTGCGCTGTTGCCATGCAATGGAGGATTACACAGCTAAATAAAGTCATGATGTGCCAGCACCTGTTACATTATGCTAAGTGAAGGAAGCCAGACACAAAGGTCACATGTTGTATGATTCCACTGATATGGACTCTCCTGAATTGGCAAATCTGTAGAGACTAACGAAAGATTAATAATTCCTGGGGGAGGAAAGGGGAAAATCAGAAGTCATTGGTTAATGAATATAGGGTGTCCTCTTAGAGAAATAAATACACTCTTCAGCTAGATAGTGCTAATGTTTGTGCATTATTATGAATGTACTTAAAGGCACTGGAAAGTACACTTTATAATTGCTTATACGGTAAATTGTATATTATGGGTATTTCACCACACAAAGCATACTATGAAGACATTTTAAAAAGTCTCTGGGGATGGGTGTGTAGTGTAGCAGTTAAGACACTTGTTAAGACATCTGTGTCCCATAGCAGAGTGCCGGGGTTACATTCTCACCTTCAGCTTCTGTCAATGGAGACAATTTGAAGCAGCACCAATACTCAAGTGGTCGGAACTCTGTCACGCGTGTGGGAGACCTGGATGGAGTTTCTGGCTCCTGAGTTAGGATTGGCCCAGCCAAACCCCAGTCGTTAAGATTGGATCAGTATCTCTCTTTTATAAATAACATCTGGGCCCAGCAAGATAGCGTAGTGGTTAAAGGCCTCCGCCTTGCACACACCAGGATCCCGTATGGTCGCCAATTCTAACCTCAGTGGCCCTGCTTCCCATCCAGCTCCCTGCTTGTGGCCCAAAGCCTTGGAACCCTGCACCCGCGTGGGAGACCCGGAAGAGCTCCTGACACTTGGCTCCTGGCTTCGGATTGGCTCAGCTCCAGCTGTTGCGGTCCTTTGGGGAATGAACCATCGGACGAAAGATCTTCCTCTCTGTCTCTCCTTCTCTCTGTATATCTGCCTTTCTAATAAAAATAAACAAATCTTTAAAAAATAAAGAACATTTATATAAGTTCACAGAAAATTGGATTAAAAATAAGTTTAGGAGCAGATATTGCGGTGTTAGAGTTATCACCTGGGACACCAAACTTCATACCAGAGTGCCTGGATTTGGGTCACACTTCTGCTCCTGATAAAACTTTCTGCTAATGTGCTTCATGAATGCTGACAATGGCTCAATTATTTTCATCCCTGTCGCTCACGTGGAAGACCCAGATGGAATTTCAAGCTTCTAGCTTCAGTCTAACCCAGCCCCAGCTATTGCAGGGATTTGGGGGAGTTAGCAAATAGATGGAAGATCTATCCCTGTCTCTATGCCTTTCAACTAAAAATTTAAAATCAGTGCTTTTTTAAAACACAAATGTTCTTTGAGGGAAAAAAGTTAAAGATCCGTGCAAAGCTTTTTCGCCACAATATGCATTTCCATGACCTTTTTGAAAGCTCCTCAAATTTGCAGATTTTGAAATTTGACTTGCAACCAAATCTTTTAATTCAATGTTGCACAAACATTTTGAAGTGCACTTGGCTGTAACTGCAGCAGTTGTAAAAGCACGAGGGCCTGAAGGAATGGTTGCATTCAGGGTCTTGAGAAAAGATCACCAGAACTCAACAGCCCCAGGCATTGAAGGCACACAGGGAGGCTATAGGGAAATCAGTCCGTCCAGATCTTTTTAGGTAATATCAAGGATTGCAACTTTTTTTTCCTAAAAGGAAGGAAAGCTTTCATTTTTAATTTACTTTAAATGCAGGAGGGAGATGTAGGCTGCTACCAAGCACCTGCTTGATCTGCTCCTACTGTCACCCCCTTTACCTGTTGTTCAACACAGCACTGAGAGTGATCTTGCTCAAACACAAGCCGTATCATTTCACTCCCTTGCTTATAAGCTGCGAGTGGTTTCCCACAAATCAAATTTGAATGCTTTAGACCAGCTTACATAGTATATATAAGCTGACTGATTCTCTCAGCCATTGCTCTCCCTTTGGCCTTGGGTTTCAGCTGCTCGAAACTTTTCCCTTCTTTTATTCCGTTTTCTCTTTGCTTTAATTATTTGAGAGATAAGGAGAGCTCCCGCCCGCTGGTTCACTCCCCACAAACCTTCTATGTCTAGGACTGAGCCAGGACTGAAGCCAAGAGCCAGGAAACCATCCACATCCCTCACATGGGCGGCAGGGTCGTGACCACTTGAACCATCACCTGCTGCCTTTAGGGTGGGCATTAGTTACAATCTGGAGTCAGGAGTCAGAAGCAGAACTCAAATCCAGATACTCAGATGTGGGACACAGGTGTGCAAAGAAGTGTCCAAACTGCTATGTCAAATGCCTAGCCCTGGCCTACTTTCTATTCTTCAAACAAGTGAGCTTCTTTTTCTTTTTTTTTTTTTTTTAAGGATTTATTTGTTTTTATTGGAAAGTCAGATATACAGAGAGGAGGAGACACAGAGAGGAAGATCTTCCATCCGATGGTTCATTCCCCAAGTCGCTGCAGTGGCTGAAGCTGAGCTGATCCAAAGCCAGGTGTCAGGAGCCTCTTCCAGGTCTCCCATGTGGGTGCAGGGTCCCAAGGCTTTGGGCTGTCCTCTACTGCTTTCCCAGGCCACAAGCAGGGAGCTGGATGGGAAGCAGGGCAGCCGGGATTAGAACCGGTGTCCATATGGGATCCCGGGCATGCAAGGCGAGGACTTTTAACCACTATGCTATCGCACCGGGCCCCAAACAAATGAGCTTCTTTCCTCCCAAGGGCCTTCACACTGCTGTCTGGTCCTCTCTTTGGCATGTTCCCCCCGCCCCCAAACTCTAAATGCTGTCACCCTTCCTTTCTGGCATTCTGATCTCAGTACAGATGTCACCTCTTCAGAGAAGCGATTTCACGTGAAAATAGGCATCCAGTCAACTATTGGTTCTAACTTTGCATAGCACGTATCTCCTATTTTCTTGTTTATGTTCTTTGTATTTTGTTTTTGCCCCAATCTTTCACTAACATGTATTTTCTGCAAAAAAAAAAAAAAAACAAAAAAAAAAAACAAAAAAAAAAACAAAGGTCTTTTTTTTTTAAGGTTTTTTTTTTTTTTTTTTTTTTTTTTTTTTTTTTTTTTAATTGGAAAGGCAGGTTAGATTTAGGGAGAGAAGGAGAAAGATCTTCCATCCACTGGTTCACACCCCAGTGGCTGCAATGGTCAGAGCAGAGCTGATTCATGAGCTTCTTCTGGGTCTCCCACGCAGGTGCAGGGTCCCAAGGCTTTGGGCCGTCCTCGACTGCCTTCCCAGGCCACAAGCAGGGAGCTGGATGGGAAGTGGAGCAGCCAGGATATAAACCCATATGATATCCCAGCGCATGTCAGGCAAGTATTTAGCCAATTGAGCCATTGTGCCAGGTCCTATTTTTGTCTGCTTGGTTCACTGTTATGTCCTTCTGACCTAGACACAATTGGAACTAAAACTAAACGATTAAACAAATGGACGGTGCATAGTAGTAGCTTAACAGATGATTGTTGACTTCTTGCCTAAAGGTGTGATGTTTGAAATGGGCTTTGAAGTATGAATAATGGTGGTATTTTGAATATTAGAAAAGCAGCACATTACAACATAGAAACAATACAAACAGCTTGAATAAGAGCGGAAAGCTTTCTCAGAAAAACGGGGAGGCACACTTGAGGACCTGGAAGAGAAAAGGAGGCAGCTATGTCAGCTGGGATGTGGTGGAGGGCCTCACGCAGCCTCACTTAGATTTCCTAATGTAGGCTGCCAAAACCAGATGAGGATCTCTATAGGCGAGTGTTGCAATCTGCCCTATGTTTTTTTAATAAAGAAAAGAGGTTTATTTGATCATAATTCTGGTGACTGGAAAGTTCAGATGGCATGATATTCTGACCTCGCATAGCGCCGTTTGTCTACATCACAGTATTGTAGACAAGGAAAACAGCTAGGTGAAGACAAGTCCAAGCACACGGAGCAGCCTCATATTGCAACAACCTTCTCTTGCGAGAACACACTGATACCTTTCAGAGTGACATTAATTCCTTCCGAGGACAGGGTGGGGAGAGGGATTGCTCTTGAGTCTTAATCATGCTATCTCAGCATCTATTCAATGTAATAAACTCTTGCTGGATTTAACAATGCAGAACAACAATGATATCTAATAAGTATTAAAGGAAGATTTTGGCCTATGTTTTTAAAAAGTGACTAGGGAGCAACATACAGCACATGAGCATGCCAAAGGGAGAGACTAGAAAGCAAAGCGTTAGGAGGTCACTGTAATCGCTTAATTTGGATTTGAGGTTTGGCCTGGGAAAGTGGCAATGGGTTAGAGAGGAGGGAAGAGGAAAAGGAAGGAAGGAAAAAAGGGAGAAAAAGAGAAAGAAACAAAGAAAGGAAGAAAAGAGAAAGAAAGAAATGGAGAGAAAGACAGATACTCCGGCCACATCAGAATTTCCTGGAGCACCTTCACTTTCATGAATGTGTGGGCTCCATCTTCCAACAGAAGCTGATCAAACCAGTCTGTGAAAAGGCCCCAGCGATCAGGAGTTTTGGACAAATGCCCACATGTTTCAGTGGGGACAGATTAAAGAATTTATTCAGGAAAAAAAAAATAGTTCTCAGTGATGAGCAGATTTGGGTGAGAAAAAAAAAAAACTATTACTGACATGTAATATGAAAACGTGGAAGACAACTTTTTTTTAAAGATTTATCCATTTTTTTATTACAAAGTCAGATATACAGAGAGGAGAATCTTTTGTCTGATGATTCACTCCCCAAGTGAGTTGCAACGGCCGGTGCTACGCCTACCCGAAGCCGGGAACCAGGAACCTCTTCCAGGTCTCCCACGCGGGTGCAGTGTCCCAAGGCTTTGGGCCGTCCTTGACTGCTTTCCCAGGCCACAAGCAGGGAGTTGGATGGGAAGTGGAGCTGCAGGGACTAGAACTGGCGCCCATATGGGATCCTGGCGTGTTCAAGGCAAGGACTTTAGCTGCTAAGCCACGCTGCCGGGCCCGGAAGACAGCTTTTAAAACACATAAGCTCAGGGTGGATATTTGGCACAAAGGTTAAGACATGCGTTGGGATACTCACATCCCATATCAGAGCATCTGGGTTCCATCCCTGTTCCAGCTCCAGACTACAGCTTCCTGTCACTGCAAACCATAGGAAGCAGAGATGATCGCACAAATGATTTGGTCCCTGCCACCCACATGGGACATCTGGCTTAAGCTCCTGATACTTGTCCTCAGCTGAGCCCCCACTCCAGCTTTTGTGGGCACTTGGGTAGTGTACCATTGGATATGAGATTTCTCTCTATGTGTCTCTCTGCCTTTCAAATGAATAAAAACAAATTGATTGATTTAAAAGAACGCATACAGTAGTGACACAGCATTTCCAACTAATGGGCTAGCACAGAATTATTAGGAAGTATGTATATGATGAACTTGCTTAATCACTAAGAAAGCTTGTTATAGTATTGAGAAAAGGCAAACAGCAAAGAAACGTAGGGGCAGTATAGCCTAGATTATATAAAGACACAGTGAGACAACATGGTGAGATGACATAGGATTTATTTTCTCTTTTTACAGTTACTCCATTCTCCCCAATTTTTAAAGTTTTTTTTGAAAGGCAGAGACAGAGAGAGGGTGAGAAGCAGAGAAAGAGAGATAGAGATAGATAGATAGATAGAGAGAGAGAGAGAGAGAGAGAGAGAGAGAGAGAATCTTCTATCTGCTGGTTCACTTCTCAAATTATCACAATGACCAAGGCTGGACTAAGCTGAAGCCAAGGGCCAGTTTTCCCACATGGCTAGCAGAGACTTCATCGTCTGCTGTTTTCCCAGGCACATTAAAAGGGAGCTGGATCAGAAGCAGAACAGCTGGTATTCAAATTATTTAAACCACTGAGCTACAATGCAGACCCCGTATTTCTAAATGATTAGATATTATATTCGTAATCAGAAAAGAATATTATAGAAAGGAAGCTTATAATATTCAAACATTAAAGTTGGCGGAGCTAAGGAGGAAATCCTGAACTATTTTGAGAACTTGCCTATATGAAATTTGAACATGTGTGTGTCCATCTACATTTCTGTATCAATATATCTGTGTGTTTCCAGGGTCCCTACCTGAGCAAGCAAAATAACATTGATCCTGGGCCTCAGAAATGTGACAGGACTGTGGTAAGGATCTCCCAGGAATACGTTTGCAAAGGGTACTCAGGAAAGCAAGCAACGAGAAAGGGCAGCAATTGAGCTTAGTATAATTGCTTCTAGAGCCTTGATGGGTGTCAGCGGGTCAGTGCCATTATGACAACACTTAAATATAGAGAACAAATGATGCAGATCCTCCTGTTTCCCCTCTAGGGATTTACCTCTGAACCTTGAGGGTTCAGGAGGTAATGAGAAAAAGGGATAGATTAGGGCCCGGTGGCGTGGCCTAGCGGCTAAAGTCCTCACCTTGAACGCCCCGGGATCCCATATGGGCGCCGGTTCTAATCCCGGCAGCTCCACTTCCCATCCAGCTCCCTGCTTGTGGCCTGGGAAAGCAGTTGAGGACGGCCCAATGCATTGGGACCCTGCACCCGCGTGGGAGACCTGGAAGAGGTTCCTGGTTCCCGGCTTTGGATCGGCGCGTACTGGCCGTTGTGGCTTACTTGGAGAGTGAATCATCGGATGGAAAATCTTCCTCTCTGTCTCTCCTCCTCTCTGTATATCCGGCTTTCCAATAAAAATGAATAAATCTTTTTAAAAAAAGGGATAGATTAAAAAATTTCATCAAGATTTTGTGGATAGAAGAAGTCTTAACAGCCGATAGAGCCAGCTTAGCCAAAACATAATGGGGACAAAAGGTGCTGTTCTCATTTGAACAGAATGATAGTTGAATAGCTCGGAACATGGGGTGAAAACATGCTGGGCGCAGACAGCGTCCTCATAACAGAACGAGCAATCAAGAAAGGCAAGGGCAATGCCACTTAGTAACAGGACTGTATTCCTGAGACAGATAGGAGCAGCACTCCGAGTTCGCAGGGAGATGGGCTTCCTGTGCCTCCTCGCTTCACACCGAGGACTTCCTGAACTTGCTGGGAAGAACATCAGCAGCGTGGGAGAATTCCAATTCTGTTTTTAATATTTTTTCTGTAAGGAAACTTTTTTAAAAGGGAATGTTTGTGTGCGTGTGAGAGAGAAAGAGCGCGCATGAGCATGCTCATTCCTAAATAACTCCCCACTAATGAACTCCTCCACTAGTTTATCCTAAAAATACATATGAGATCAAGATGGCAGAATAGAGTAAGGACACATTTAAACAGATGGAGAATCATTAGGGTGAGGCAGAGAGGGCACATTCCAGGTAATAGGAGAAGACAGGCTGACTGCAGAACGGCGTCTGGAGACTGACAGATGCAGGAAAGCAGCGGAAACACCGGTGTGATGTCGCAATGACCAGATATCCCAGTGGCAGCCAGCAAGCTGTGATTTGAGTTGCCTCGTCGACCAGAGCTCCACCAGTAGCCAGGTAGGAAAGAGAGTTCATCAGGAGTTCAGCAGGTGAAGCCAGGCAACGAACTGCCCATTCTGCTGATTTATTCGATTGAACCAGGAGCAGAGACAGGAGGAGGTCTCAAGCAGGTACAGGAACAAGATGGATTTCACAGTCCAGACTCCACCTAGAGCTGCTTCGGGGGCTATTTTGTGTAGGGAGGCAAAGGTTTTGGGATGGGAGTATGCATGCATTAAGCTGGGAGCAAACTCATTTCAGGCTCAGTGAACTGCACGGAAGTGGCACCCTACAGGTTCCACCCAAAATAGGTCTGGGTAGCCCCCAGACCTAACAGCCAGCAATATAGCACCAGTGGCATATCAGGTGCTATTTTGTACAGTGTGGCAAAGGCTGACTGGAGGGACAACAGTGAGCTGGGCATGTGCTGACCTGGGAGCAAACTCAATTCCAGTTCAGTGCATTGCATTGGTCCCAAAGGGAAAATATACCAACTTTGCCATCCTATGGCTCAAAATAGGTCCAGGTGGCCCTCAGACCTAATAGCCAACAGGTTCCAGCAAGATCAGCACCACCAACAACCTAGCTATATAGGACACCTGGTGTCTCCCTAATCCTGCGAATTGTTCGAACCGGAAGTGGGAGAAAGGTTGTACAGAAAACAGTGCAGCCACAGCATGGGATCACAGGAGGTGGAGAATGGTGAGCCAGGAGCTGGGGCTATGGAGACCATGGTGGAAGTCTAACACAAGAGCCCAGACCTGAAACTCACTGGTAGGAGTGGCACAAGTGGTTGCAAACAAAGAACCAGGTACCAAATGCAAGCAGTAAAATTGAACTGTAGACCCATGAGTGACACAGCTTAGAAACCTGCCCTGAGAAGAAGAATCTGCTAACGAGTTCAATGGAAGAGATAGGCACAATGAATGCAATTGAAGACTCCCCTGCAAAGGAGCAAAAGCCTTTGTCAACCTCAGAGCTAACTGAGGAAGACATCAAGAAAATGAGGAAGACATCAAGAAAATGAGGAAGACATCAAGATACAGAATTCAGAAAACTCATTATAAAACATCTTATCAATAATGAGAAGCACATACAGGAGTTCAAGGAATTTAAGGAATATGTCACACAGGAAATGCTAACACTGAAACAAAATCAAGCCAAATTATTGGAAATAAAGGATGCAATAGAGCAAATTAAAAATTCAGTGCAAAGTCTCCAAAATAGAATGAATTATAATAGAATGAAAGAATAGAATGAAGCAGAAGAAAGAATCTCAGAATTGGAAGATATTTCTTGTCATAACGGTGAAACAATCAAAAAGCTGGAAGCAGAACTGGGTCAGGCTAAAAAAAAAAAGTATTCAAGAATTAACAGACACCATTAAAAGGCCAAAATTAAGATTTATGGGAGTCCCAGTAGATGCAGAAGGAGAAGCTTGGTTTAAAATGTGTTTAATGAAATAATATAGGAAAATTTCCCTAATCTGGAGAGAGGATAAAAATGACACTGTTTTTTGGAAAATGATCAAAATTATTAGTTGTGCTTTACTGAATAATACGTAAATATAGTTTCTCAGCAGGTTCGCATTAAACTGTTGTCTCAGGACTTAGAATTATTAAAGTAACTACTAATTTTGAAAAGGATGCTCATGTTATTCTCACAGATTTACTCCATTCATTTTTGTATCGTCCTTTCATAATAGAATTTTGGCTTCTGAGATGGATAGTAAATAACTCCAAAAATGTTTTGTAAATTGCATATCTATGGTGTACTTTTCTGAGAAAAGAAAAACTTGCTGATCTGGGGTTGGTAATTATGTGCTTCATTTTTAGCACATTGTAATTGAAAAGGTCTATTTTAAAATTAAAGCATTATCAAATAATGAACTGTGTATTAACCTCTACAACGAGTGGCAAAAGCCTTATGACAAGAACAGGCTAATTTTTATAACAAAGGTTGGCAAACCTACTGCTGGCAGGGCAAATCCAGGCCATTCTTCTGTTTTTGTGTTTTATTGGAATACAAACCCTCTCCTTCATTTGTGATTATTGTCTATGATTGATGTAGACACCACAGGACCCATAAGCCTGAAATATTTACTATTTAGCACTTTTAAAGAAAAATGTTCGTTGACCTCTGCTCTATATGCAAACACAGCAGGGGCTGGTTAGCCTACATTTTTAGTATGTGTTTTATGTAGACCTCAGCACCATTGGTATTTGGGGATAGATAAGTTGAGGAACTATCGGTGTGGCATTTTAGTAGCATCTGTGATCTCCACTTGCTAGGTGCTAGTAGCACATTCCCATTTGTGGCAACAGAAATGTCTAGAAACGGTGTCAAATCTCCTCTAGTGGGAAGATGTTACTCCAGAAGAGCATCACTGACCTAACTTCTAATTTACTACTGACCTCCCAAATCGGGGCCTGGCAGTTTGATGCTACTTGAGTCTGCAGCTTACTCCAAGTGGCCACCAGGGACACAGCAGTAGGAAATGCTTTTCTAGCCAGCTTCCAGGGCCAGTGGCATCAGCAGTCTCTAGTTACAGATGCAAGCACATCATTAAGCATTTGAGGGTTCTGTTCTTGGAACATCGCTTGGTGTCTCAAAGGGGTTAAGTAACACAGATGGAGTTATTGCTAATAGATTTTTTAGATTTAACTATGCTAAAGTGACACCTTAGGGGAAGGCATTTAGTCTAGTGGTTAGGAAGCCTGCTTCTGGGGCCCAGTGCGATGGCCTAGCTGCTAAAGTTCTTGCCTTGAACGCACTGGGATCCCATATGGTTGCTGGTTCTAATCCCGGAAGCCCTGCTTCCCATCCAGCTCCCTGCTTGGGGCCTAGGAAAGCAGTTGAAAGTGACCCAAAGCCTTGGGACCCTGCACCCATGTGGGAGACCTGGAAGACGTTCCTGGCTCCTGGCTTCGGATCAGCACAGCACCGGCCGTTGTGGTCACTTGGGGCATGAATCAGTGGACACAAGATCTTCCTCTCTGTCTCTCGTTCTCTGGGTATGTCTGACTTTCCAATAAAAATAAAATCTTAAAAAAAAAAAAAAGGACAACAAAAGAAACCGCTTCCATTAACAGAGTACCTTGATCTGACACCCAGCTCTGGCTCCTGCCTCCTGCTTCCGGCAATGCTTACCCTAGGAGGCAACAGGCTATGGCTCAAGTATTGAAGTTCCTTCGACTCATCTGGGATATCTGGATCAATTTCTTGGCACCTGGCTTCAACCTAGCTCACTCTTGACCTTTGCAGGCATTTCATTTGGGGGAGTGAATCAGCAGATGGGAGTTCTCACTCTTGCTCTCTTTTTCTCAAAAAAAAAAAAAAAAAAAGTGGGAACTTTCTCCGGTGCCGATGTATCCTCACACACAGCCATAGAAGACTGTGTCTTCAGCTTCACATATAAAGTGGAGTTCCACAAACCCGTATGAGGTCAGTGGATATATAGGTAATACAAGATGAATCCACTAAAATGTTCCTAGCTTCCTAGAATCCTGTCATCATATCATACCAAGAAACTTTTAGTTTCTCAACTTCCTTTTATTCTGGCCCCTGACCAAACAATTGGAAACATTCCCAGCATCTTAAGCTAGCACAGTAAAATCCAAAATTTCCTGGTAAGGACTTCCTAAAGAAGAAATAGTAAGATTTTCCTTGGTAGAGTACCCTCAGGATCCACTGTGATTCTTGCCAAAATACATTAGTGATTTTGCAGTTTGCCAACTGAAGTCTTCCATGGCCTGATTTTAATTGAAGTGTGGCAAAAATCAGAAAATCCTTTTCAAAATAACACTCTCAGCATGGTTGTGCAGGGTCTTCAGGGAATAGAGCAACAGCCTCATCAACCAAGAGAGAGAATGAAAGATTTCTATGGGATTTGGGGTATTGAATTATCAGAATTCTATTCTATGTCCCCCATTCCAATCCTTACTATTCCACTTTATCCCAATCCAAAATATAACTTTATGTAAATTATGTGATGATATGACTTGGCTATAGTTTGCATGTCCCTGGAGGCTCTGCTGGTTGAAATGGCATCCCTACTGCGAGGGATCAAGAAGTGGAAACTCGAACTGCAGAATTTAGCCGGGGCCTTTCGGAGGTGGTTAAGATTAGATAATGTTATGGGTGGGGTAGACAGAGAAGTCTCCACGATTGAATCTGCTGGCTTTATAAGCAGAGGGAGAGAGATGGGAGATAGACATACATGCTCTTTATTTCTCACCATGAGAGTCTAGGTGGTGCCTCGGGACTCTGTCAGCAAAAGACGATCTGCAGATGAGAGCCCGAGACCCTGCACCTCCAGAATCGTCAGCCAAAAACCCTCTTCTCCTCCTCCTCCTTAAGACTTATTTGCTTTTATTTAAAAGGCATATTTACAGATAGAAGGGGAGACGGAGAGAAAGATCTTTTATCTGCTGGTTCACTCCCCAAATGGCTGCAACTGCAGGAGCTGGCTAGTTATACTGAAGCCAGGAGCTTCTTCTGCGACTCACACATGGGTGCAGGGTCCCAAGGCTTTGGGCCATCCACTGCTTTCCCAGGCCACAAGCAGGGAGCTGGATGGGAAATGGAGCAGCCAGGACATGAACTGGTGCCCAATGGGATGCCGGTGTTTAAAGGTGGAGGATTAGCCTATCGCCACGTATCATAATTTCCTCATTGATGGGCACTGGGTGACTTAGTATTATCACCACCCCTGCCACCAAAGCCACAGTGATCAACTTTGCATATATCTTAATGCAGATCATTGTGCTTGTGTGTGTGCCTGTGTGTGTGTGTGTCCGTGTGTCCCCTCAAGAATTAGAATTCTTGGATTCCAATTATATGATTAATGCCAAATTTCCTTGATAAGAGATGAACTATTTTGCACCAGAAATGTATATGGATGCATTTCTTCTTTTTTATTATTATTTTTAATTCATTAATTACATTGTATTATGTGACACAGTTTCATAGGTACTTGGATTCTCCCCACCCCTCCCCAAACCCTCCCATCATGGTGGATTCCTCCACCTTGTTGCATAACCACAGTTCAAGTTCAGTTGAGATTCTTTCATTGCAAGCGTATACCAAACACAGAGTCCAGCATCTTATTGGATGCATTTCTTCTTACGGAGAAGTCATAGTATTCAATGAACTCAGTTATTTTTTTTTTTTTAAGAACAACAAGAAAAAATTTAAAAATCACACACACAATCTGAATTTCATAGTCACTCAACCAGAATTAGACTTTTATTATTCCCTGTGTAGAAAAATTCATTCTTACAATTAGCAGATGTGCTAATATTTATGCAACCTTTTTTTTTCTAAATGTAGGTCTCATCTCAGTTTACTACATTCTGAAGTATGTTTTCTTTTGCGTTCTACCAAAATTTCTGTTTACATGACATCTTTTCTTTTAGTTATTACTTCCTAAAAACTGAAATATGTGATCATTAGACCAGAGCGGGAGCAGTCCACTCTGAGTACATACTGGAAGATCATGCCCCTGCTTTCTGCAGAGCAAAAGGATTCTTGATATTAAACATCAGCATATTTTTGCCTTTCTGTCATTAATATTACCAGTCTGTAAGGTATAAAAATTGAAAATCCCTCACACAGTTATAATTTTATGTTTTAGCCTGTACCACATAACTAAAAACACTTAAAATTTGGTATCACTCATTTGGAAAAATATTTTTCAAATAATTTACCCAGAAAGATAATTTGGTAATTTTTTTAAAAAAGCATAGTCAGTGATACTGTTAACATATTTTGCTTTATAATAATGACATGAAGTGGCTCCAAAATTTATTTTTAAAATGTAACCCCACAGAAAAAAAAATCAGAATTTGGGCTGTTTCTTAGATTTTGTATCATAACAATCGCTCACATTTTTAATAGTGCTTTGTAGTTTACAAAGCACCTCCCCATACATGATCGTTTCAGCTCTCATTGGTTGTGCATACCAGGTATTTTGATAAATTGTACTCCGTAGAGTATTAGTCTTTTTCGCCGAAGATGAGAGAAATGAAAATATATTATTTGTTTTAAGGTCAAAATGGCAGTAAATGGCAAATAATAGAGACATAAAGTAGGATGGTGGATGCAGGGGATGTGGGCAGGGGACAAGGGGGAGATACTGTGTAGTGAGCACAGAGCTTCAGTTTCGCATGATGTAAAGAGTTACAGAGATGAATGATGCCTGCATAACAATATAAATGTACTTAATAGTACTGAGTTGTATACTTTAAAAGGTTACGATAGCAAACTTTACATTGTGTATAATTTATCACAATAAAAAACAAATGGAAAGAAGAAACCAATGCGTAGTGGAGCAGCAATTTCATTTTATTTCAGTCCAACCCTTTCTAGTCAGAGCAGTTCACATCCCTGTGTTACAGATGAGGGAGGGTCAAGGCCCAGAGGAATTAAATTGACATACATCATCCACGTATCAAGTGGCAGAGTTGGAATTTAATCTAATGGAAATGATTTTTACAACCAGAGGCTTTAGCGTAGACCATCAAAATAAAACCGAGGGCTCAGCTAACTGCTAAGGCTTGGGGAATCATGGGAAAGTTATTTCACCTGTCTGGGCCTTAGTTGCAAAACAAAAGGGCTAAGGTTGGGAAATAGGGATTCAGTTGTGCATATTAGAGTCGGGCTATTAATTCCATGTCTTTGGCCATGACTTACTATAAGAAATTATACTGACCTGGTACACATACATGAACCTTCACTACCACACCTTGCTCTAGGTATAGTTTCCCAGATGTAGACCTTGAATAAGGATTTGAGTATAAGGGATTTATCAAGGGTACTTTTCCAGAAACTAGTCTGGAGGTAGAGCAAACAGAAAGGCGTAGGACTCGAGCAAGGCTTGCATTCAAGTGAAACCTCTGTTTTAGTCTGATTCCAAATGGAGATCTGGAACATAAAATGCTTGCCGGAGAGTGACCTGCCTTAAGGCAAGAAAGTGGACTTTCATATTTTTCTCAGCAATTACTGGTTACAGGTCACGCCGGGATTTTGGTTGATGGCACCACAGCTACTCTACAATGATCCTGTCTTGTGATACCTTTGTGCATAGTTCCCTCTTACACTATAGCGTGATTGGTCTGTGTAACAAATAGAACATAGCAGAATTAATGATATGTGACTTCTGAGATTAAGATATAAACAATGGTGGCTCTCATCTTGGCTTCTCCTTTTTGGATCACTGACTCTGGGGAAAGCAAGGACCTATTTCACAAGCAATTCCGTGGAGAGGTCCGTGACATGAACTCCCGTGATCAGGACTGAGACAGCCCGCTGACATTCAACAAGGAAGCAAGGGCGGCCAACAGTCCTGGGAGTTGGAAAGGGAGATGCTCCTGTGCCAGCTAAGTCTGCATGTGACTGCTGTTCTGGCTGACATCTTGACAGAAATCTCCAGAAAGATCCTGAGCCTGGCCACCCAACTAAGCTGCTCCTGGATTCCTGATGCTCAGAAATGCTGTGAGATAATAAACGCTTGCTTCCTTTAAAAAAAAAAAAAAAAGAAAGAAAGAAAGAGAGAAAAGAAGAAAAGAAAAAAAAAGAAAAAGAAAAGAAGCAGGCAGAGTGATAGGTGGGAGCGGGGGACACAGGGAGGTAGGGAAAAAGAGCCTGCAATAGATGGGACTGCACCAGGCTGAAGAGAGGAGCCTGAACTCCAACCAGATCTCCCACATAGGTGGCAGAGAATTAAGTATTTGGCTTATCCTCTGCTGCTTTCCCAGGTGCACTAGCAGGGAGCTAAAATGGAAGTGGAGCAGCTGGGACTGAAATGGATGCTTCAATATGGGATGCTATTGTCACAAGCTGCAGATTAACTTGCTGTGCCATGATGCCCATCTCAAGCTTGGTGTTTCAAGGCACTGAATATTTGAAACACATATTGTACTACAGTAGATAAGTGATGATAGCTGAATGGTAATTTGTGAACTTGAGGGAAGATTCATTAAGCAGAGAATCATAAATGTGTGTGCTGGAGAATGAGCAAAAGCAGCAGAGGGTATCTGGGGGTGCTGCAGGCAGACAATAACATGTGCCGTCTCCCTAAAACACTGAAATTTTCTATTCTGTTCTATTTTTCTTTATTAAATACTATAAGAAAGGTCTTCCCTTATGAAAATCTTCTGTTAGCTGTAAATGAAAACAGTGAATTTAGTCATCTTTAAGGTTTCCTTTAGATTCAAATTTCCATAATAAGGAAGTAGCACGGTGCTATTAAAACAACATCTAACAACTATTCAGCGTCCACTACTCCAGAATCGTTCCAAAGACTTCACAGGTACTGCCTCATGTGGAGACATTAAGATAGGGGCTTTTTGTCCACTATACAGATGGGAAAACTGGGAAGTAACAGACACACGAAGCAACGCAATCTGACTCCAACAGCTATTGACAAAACCAGAAGCTTTCATATGAGACTATTTGGGTTCAAATCCTGACGTCAACTCCCCTGGTCAGCCAAGAGACCTTGCAAAGATTTTCTGAACTCTGGTGCAATGAGGCCAACGCCATCTTAAAACTATCAAGACCACTCAAGTAACATCCTCAGAACACTTCCCCACGTAAGGGTTTCTAAGGTGTCATCAAATGACCGTCCCCCATCCCCAGGTGCTGCAGCAAGGATGGGTCCCTTTCACTTCCCCACGTGCAAACACAGGAGAAAAAAATTGAAACATTTATCTCACCCAATTCCACATCTTGACCCTCCCCACCCTAATCAGAGGCCTATGTGGGTGAGTATGCATCCCTCTAAACTAAGTAATCGATATTAAAAATAAAATTAATAATTAAAAAGACAAAATCCTAATGTCAACAGTTGAGCAACACGTTTCCATTTATGATGATGATATAATAGTTATTAGAAGGCAACAACGTATTAATGAGGATGTTGCTGACAAAAGGAAATTCAGGACCAGGATTCTATATATCTGCACTGACAGATTTCAGCAGATGCTTCAGTGATCATCATCAAAGTACTGTGCTCCGCTTCCGTCATGCTGGCTCCAGTCTTCACCTGAAGTGTAGCTACCTGTGCATCTCTGTAAGATGCGGTTCCAGTTGGGGCTAATAACATCTGTGCATTTCAGAGTTTAAAGTACATTTCATTATAATGATACAGAAAGAATTTTAATGCACTCATTTTTATGTATTGGTTTATTACAGTGCAATCAAGGATAATTCTCTAATAAATGAACCTAACTAAAATAGATTCATCACCATTATGCAGAAAGTATTCCTACTAAAGTCAGTGCATATTAATTAGCATTCGGATTTCAAAAATGAGGACAATTAACAAGACATAAGTGACTAAAAAAGCTAAAAAAAAAAAAAAAAAAAAAAAAAAAAAAAAAGCTGTGTGTAGAACTAGCTCAGAGTACCCAGAACTATCATTTTGACTGAAATCATTTGGGTCAAGTCTCAATCTACCTTTCATGTCACAGAAATATGGTATTTGTCACAGGTATCAGAGTCAGGGTAAAAGTATAATATCCTTTTAATAACAAATTCTCAATCATCAGAGTCATACACCTTCGAGGTGAATTTTCAAGGGTTGAACACATGTAGGGAATACAGGTCAGATGCATGTTTGAGCATTTACTGTGTAACATGGAGTCTTTAGAAAGAGGGCAGAAAGAAAAGGCTTAGGGGCCGGAGCCATGGCATACTAGATTAAATCTCTGTGTGCAATGCTGGCATTCCCTATGGGCATGAGCTTGAGTCCCGACTGCCTTACTTGTGATACTGCTCTCTAACTATGGCTTGAGAAAACAGTGAAGGATGGACCAAGTTCTTGGACCCCTGCATCCACGTGGGAGACTCAGAAGAAACTCCAGACTCCTAGCTTTGGACTGCCCCAACTCTGGCAGTTGTGACTATTTGGGGAGTGAACCAGTGGATGGAAGATCTCTTTCTCCACCCATCTCTGTATAGTTGCTTTTCAAATGAAAGTAAATCAATCTTTTTTTTAATTTTAATAACCATCTTTTATTTATGACAGTAATATATGGATAAGTATGTATTTACATGATTGACTACAATCATCAATTATAAGAAAACTTTCATGATCACCTAGAAACAAAGTGGAGAAAGGCATTTGGTAACCATTATTCTACTCATGATTATCAGCAAAATAGTTCCAGAGTACATCAATCTTTTTTTTTTTAAAGTTATTTTATTTTTATTACAAAGTCAGATGTACTGAGAGGAGGAGAGATAGAGAGGAAGTGGAGCTGCCGGGATTAGAACCAGCGGCCATATGGGATCAAGGCGAGGACCTCAGCCACTAGGCCATGCTGCTGAGCCCTACGTCAATCTTTTTTAAAAGGAAAAGAAAATTTAAGTCATACTTTAGAGTCTGTTAAATGATTACGCATCAAAGAGTAAAAAAGCTTAGAATACTACTAACAGAAATAAGCCAGCCTTCTTATGTCACCTAATGTGTGGCGGGGGAGTCACTCCAAATGTCTTGCTAAAAAGGGAGTTGCGAAGAGTATCATGCCTCCTCCAAAGCAAATAACAGTCTAGAGGTTTTGGAAAAGTAATAATTGAAGAAAAGCCTTTTAAACTACGAAATAGGAGCTTCTATACAACATTTAATAAATATTGAAAATGTGAAGAATAAGAATTATAGGGTGAGATTAAATCAGGAGATAATTACAAATATGCATTCATAACTCTATCTTCATTTTATATATATTGTTAAACTTGTATGTATATATACATATATACATATATACATATATACATATATACATAGCTAAATTCACATGAGATGTATTGCAATGATTATGGAAATTTATATTACAAAATTCCACACACAGAGTTCAAAATTTCTTGCGACAAAAGAAACATGTTGTTATTTCAATTTCCACAAACTTTTTGAAAATTCACTCATACAATGTGCTTATCTATAAATTGGCGTGAAATTATATATACTTTTTTTCAATGTTTTTAGGATTTGTTTATTTGTAAGGTAGAGTTACCTTACAAGGCAGGTATCTATTGTAAGGGAGAGAGAAGACAGGTATCTTCAGTCTGCTGGATTACACCACAGTGGCTGAAGCTGGGCCACTTTGAAGCCCGGAGTCAGGAGCTTCATTCAGGTCTCCCACATGGGTAACAGTGGCTCAAGTGTTTGGGCCATCTCCTGCTGCATTTCCAGGCACATTAGCAGGGAGTTGGATTGGAAATGGAGCAGCCGGAACAGTGCCCATACATGATATTGGCATTGCACGTGACAGCTTTACCCACCATGCCTCGATGTCAGTTTGCAATTTCATTTTTCCAGACAAGCAGAAGTCATTGCATATTATTAAGGGAGTTAATGTCAGTAATCAGCTACAAATGTATAAACGATGCGGAAAAAGCAAAGTGGAGAAAGGTGTGTATTGGTTAGGTAATGCTGTGTAATAAACCATGCCAAAGTTACTGCTGTAGGAGTAAATTTAAGAAACAAGTCTCTGTTCAGCTGCTTGGCTGAGCTCATCTGGGAGGTTCTGTAGTCTCAGCTTAGCCCCCTCATGCATCTGTGGTTGGCTGTAGGTTGGCTCTGTGGAGCTTGGCTGGGCTCCCTGACACATCTGAAGCAACAGCTGGAACAAGAGGGGTGGTTAGACTCTAATGCACATGGCTTCTCATTCCCTAGCAGGCTATTCTGGGCCTTTTCCCCTGACAGTCACAGTGTTCCAAGAAAGTAAGCAGAATCCTAGGAAATTTCTAGAGGCGTAAACTTGGCACTATTACAATGCCATTTTATGGCATTTTATTTTTCCAAGTAAGGAGCAAGGCTAGCCCAGATTTGAAGAAAGAAGAAATAGATTCCCCCCACTCCCATGAGAAGAGCTACAGAATCACAAAGAAAAACATCACATGAAGAGAAATATTTGCAAACCACTGGCCACAGCGTGTGTTACTTAGAAACCAGAACGCACCACTACTTCTGGATTCTGAGTGCATAAATGTATTCTTGGTGCTAAGGTATTAGTGGTACTATCACTGCCCCTTGGTGCTGCCAGAGTAGGAACCCAAAGTTCACAGCTTTACTAATGCTAGTAAAACTGACACAGATGCCCGAAAACAAATAACTTCCTGTTAGTCACTACAGCTGTGCTCCTGTTGTAGACAGATGTGCAGAGACAGAAGCAAAGGGCTGCTGTTTTTGCACACCTGATAGTCTCCTCATCAGTGCTTTCTATTGACAAACTGAGAAGCAAGCGAGTTGCGAAGGGGACCAGAAAAAGGTTGTGGATTTCTAGATTCCTGTAATATGGAGAAGGGCCGTCAGGACATGGCAAAGAGCTAAATGAAAAAGCACTGCACAGTAATATCACTTTCCCCATTGTTGGCTATTTATGGGCTTCCTTTTGAGGCACAGAAAGAAAAGCCATCAGTGGGATAGTTTCTGAACTCAACAAACAAGGACATTTAATTTCTAGTTAAAATATTTAAGAAAGGACATGGCCTCTTTGAACTCAACAAGAAACAGTTCCTACATAAAGGGGAACATTTTGAAGTGGTTTTGATATGGTCCAGGCAGGGAGTCAGTTAGGAATAAAGAGCTGAGTTGGGAGGGCAGTTGCAACAGCCTCTGTGCCTCATTGACGAGTGCCCTAAAAGTGCCCCCTTCTATGCCACTTCAGCTCACCCACTTTTTTATGATGCACAAAAGTATTCTCCACAATGGCGAAGCTGTGATGAATATATATACACTGAGTTTCACATGGAGATGCCATGAAATTCTTCCCGGAGGATATCAGGTGCACTGAGCCCTGCCCAAATGTCACTCCATTTGCATATTCAATTAGGGTACCAACTCTTACTCATTAAAGAAGATCACTGGACTTGGGTGCATTCAGAGTCTCCTCATGATGCACGTCTCTCGCAAAGGGCTTGCCCTCATTGACTTCTTCATGTGCACTCTCCTAAAATAAATATTGCTCCCATGCATGCACTTTATAAGTGTCATATCTGAGTTCTTTATATCATGAGGAGGCAAGAATCTGGAATAAATATAGCCAGGGACCCTTCATCCCCCACCCTACCACAGCTCTGCTATATCCCTCTATGAATAAATTTGCATTCAGCACTCTGAGAAGAACATTGATGGCATCTATGTGACTATAATGAGAGGCTAGCTTACAATTCCTGTATATTGTAGTCCCATTTGGTTGAGATCTGCAGGAAAACATTCTGAAACCATCCTTATACTTTTTGTATCCACAAGCACACAACATGCTAGCTATATTTCCTTACGTCCCCAATAGCCACAGGATAAACAAGTTCCCCAAAATGACTTTGAGTAACCGATCCTAGGGTTTAACGTGTATCCATTTCATTTATTGTTTCAAATTTTTATTACAGATGCAATACTGTTCATAACAAAAAGGCAGAGTGAACATTTTCAGAGGTGAAATTCCCTCCTGTTACAATTCAGACATTGTCATGTACATTTTTTCGTTTGAAAACTCTAACAAATTTTGTGATTCCAAGCACAGAGATAGGATCTTATAATTTTCTTTGGTAATTTAGGACTAAAACATTATGTATGATGTACTTTTAAAGATTTAAACACATGGGTTCAGTGCGATGGCTTTAAAAGATTTAAACACATGGGTTCAGTAGCTAAATCCTTGCCTTACAAGTGCCAGGATCTCATATAAACACTGGTTCATGTCCTGGCTGCCCTGCTTTCCATCCAGCTCCCTGTTTCTAGTCTGGGAAAGCAGTAGAGGATGGCCCAAAGCCTTTGGACCTTGTACCCACATGGGAGACATGAAAGAAGGTCCTGGCTCCTGGCTTTGGATTGGCTCAGCTCTGGCTGTTGCGGCACTTGGGGAGTAAATCAGTGGATGCAAGATCTTTCTGTATTTTCTTGTTTCTGTAAACCTGCCCTTTTAATAAAAAATTTTAAATCTTGTAAAAAAAATTTGTGTATTTATTTTGAAAGTCAGATTTAACACACAGAGAGAGAGAGAGAGAGAGAGAGAGAGAAAGAGACCTTCCATCTGCTGGTCTATTCCCCAGATGGCCACAATAGCCCAGGCTGGGCTAGGTTGAAGTCAGAAACTTTATCTGGCTTTCTCACGGATGTATGACTGGCAGGGGCCAAAGTACTTAGCTCATCTGTTGCTGCATATCCCAGGCCATGAGAAGGGAACTGGATGGGAAGTGGAGCAGCTGGGACAGATGGTGGCTTTCTCCACTACACCACATCAGCAGCCCTGTGTGATGTATTTTGTCTTGAAGTGCTTTTGTTTCAATATAGTTAACTGTTTTCTAGTATCATTAAATCTAACACAGAGTTTTACCCATTGATACACTATTTTACTGTCTTCCTTGGCAGAGTGCAAGGTATCTGAGAACAAAACTTTGGTTGGCTCACAGCTCTTCGCATGTCAGGTGCTTAGAAAAGCATCTGGCAAACATTAGGTGCTCAATAATCTTGTAGAATATATGGCAAATCAATACTGCTGGATATTTGGATGGATTGTGCAATTAATATTCTGGCAGATATATTTTACATGTATTTTTAATTTTTTATTATTAATATTTTATGATACAGTTCCATAGGCTCTGGGATTTCCCTTACCCCCTTCCAGATCCCCTCCCCATCAGTGATTTCCCTTACATTCTCCCAATAGCATAGTTCTTCATAAACGGTCATAAGTTCATCATTGTGGGCATGGACAATGGCAGAGAGTCAAACATTCTATTCTCAAGAAATATCTAACAGTTTCATTAGATCCCATCTTTGATCTTTTTTTTTATTGCTACCTTTATTCTTTATATATATATAAAAATTATATATATATGTATATATATACACAGAATATATATATATATATATATATATATATATATATATATATACAGAAGAACAGTAAACTTCCTTCGGGACTAGGGAGAGGAGCTTTCTCTGGTCCTTGCTTGGTTCCAACTTTGGGTCCCCACCCTCTCTGGCAATGACCATCAGGATCGTTCCGGAAACCCCTCAAAACAAACAAACAAACAAAAAATCTAGAATATATAGACAGAGAACAACAAGGAAAGCTTAGAATCAGACAGGAAATGGTCAACGTGGATTCACTTATACCTTACTAGGTGGGACACAAAGATTGGTTACTCCTCACTAGGGTACTGAAGATTTCTCTGCACACCCCTCCTAAAACTGTTCTGCACCTAAACTGTTGACATATGCCATCTTTGATATTAAAGTAGGTATGCATGCTGCACTGTATGCTCACATCTGGATATGATAGTGTCCATTACAGAGTTACTATACATCCACTTAAATGAAAAGCCACAAAACAAAATCAACAGGAAGAAAAATATAAATTTACAACTCCATGAAGTAACATGCTACTGAATGACTAATGTGTCACTGAAGAAAATGCAAAAGAAAATCAAGAACCTTCTTGAAGAAAATGATGCTACAGTATGACCTATGACACAGTGAAGAATTTGAGAAAAATTATTCTGAAGAAATGGAAAAAAAGAAAAGCAAAAGCATCAAAATCCATGAGATATACTTTCCACTGATCTTTGTTGCTGAAATGTGCCTCCTGAGGGCAACAAATATGACGTTTAATCTGCGATGTTTGATTGAGGAGTTTAAGCCTTTTACATTCAGGGTTAATGTGAAAAGGTGGTAACTTGGTCCTGTCGCTTTAGCAGTGGGTTAATTGGTTGATATACTCTTCTGCTGTTATTTTACTGGGATGGTCTTGACATTCGCTTTGGTTTTGGTGGGTGCTACTCCTTTTCTGTAAGGGAACATCTGTAAGTATCATTTGTAGGGCAGGTCTGGAAGAGGAGTATTCTTTGAGTTTTTCTTTGCTGCAGAAAAAGTTTATTTTGTTTTCAAAACCAAAGGAAAGCTTTGCTGGGTATTTTACTCTAGGCTGACAATTTTTTTAGAATCTGGAATATGTCACTCCATTCTCTTCTTGCCTGTAGTTTCCTGTGAGAGGGCTCCTGTGAGTTTAATTGGCATTCCTTTATATGTCAATTGATTTTTTTCATGAGCACGTTTAAGGATCTTTTCCTTATATCTGACTGAAGAGAGATTGATTATCATGTATCATGTTGAAGGTTGCTTTTGGTCAACCCTACTGGTAGTCCTGGGCCCCTCCTGGAAGTTGTTTCCCAATTCTTGTGTATTCACATACATGTATTAAAAATTAAGTGATACAAATTTTGTGTTCACTCCATTAGCATAAGAATTTCATGAATCATTAAGTGAAGTCAGTTTTAGTCCACTGATATTGGATGTTTCCAATAAAAACTATTAATTATAATGATGGTTCCATTTTATAGTCAATCAATTGTAAGGTTTGTGAAAATTCATTCTGTCAAAGGAAATATATGAGTTTATTACTAACTCTATTGAAACTTTAAAAGTTCAATGTTAGGGATACAGCTACTTGTTTTGGGGATATAATATAAAACAATCTTTTCGAAGATTTATTTTTGTTGGAAAGGCAGAGCTATAGAGAGAAGGAGAGACAGAGAGATCTTCCATCTGCTGGTTTATTCTCCAGATAGCCGCAAATGGGCAGAGCTGATCAGATCCAAAGTCAGCAAGTAGAAACTTCTTCAGAGTCTCCCATGTGGGTGCTGGGGCCCAAGCACTTGAGCCATCCTTCTCTGCTTTCCCAGGTCATAAGCAGGGTGCAGAATCAGAAATGGAACAGCTGGAATACTAAACTGTGGGGAGCGGGTGCTAAAGCCGCTCCTGGGATTGGGAGGGGCCGTTGCAAGATGGTGGCTGCCCCAGGGCCATGAGGCAGAGCTGGTCTCACCAACAGGTAAACAGGAAGTCACAGGGATAGGCTAATACCCTCGCTGCAATTATGTCATTGCTACTGGCCTATCACGTAGTGCCAAGTGGACCCACGGGGAGAAGTGATTGGGTGAGAATGATATAAAACTAGCCGGTAAAAGCTAGAGAAGGACAAACGGACAGAGAGACTATGATGGAGAAAGATGGGATGAGGAGAAGAAGGACGGGTGGGAAAAAGGGTGGCGGAGAGAGAGGGCTGGAGAAGCGGGGAGAAAAGCTAAGGCCAATGGGGAAAGGGGCAGCGGAGAGAAGGGTTTAAATGCAGCCACTTTTGGCAGTGAAAGGTCCGGTTGCGGTTCCGGCTTTTCCCAGACCCTCGAGAGTGTGCCTCGTCATTTTAGTGTTGCTGCAGGCCAGCGACACCCTACAATGTTCATATGGGATGCTGGCACCTCAGTTGGCGGCATAGCTTACTAGACAGTGGCACTGGTCGCATCCAAAAACAATCTTTTGTGAAGTACAGTGTCATGGCAAAAACAAAGGTGCTGCTGTCGTTTTCATTAAGCGAAGATTACTATGGGACAGAAGTGTGCTTGTAAATGATTGACATGTATACGTAATTCAAAACTGATTCCACAATGTCTGTGGAATTGTGCAATTAGAATGGAAAAGGTAGCTGTCCAAAATTGTTCCAACTAGAGGCCATTATGCTCAGTGAAGTAAGCCAATCCCAAAAGGACAAATGTTATATATTCACTCTGATGTAAGGCAACCTTCATGCAAAATACAATCTCAATATATATATAGGTATGCTGGGGTTCATGCAGTAGGTGTGGATGACACGAAGCTTTGAAGAGAACAGCTCCCCTGTTTGGCAGGGCCCAGGGAAGCTTCCAGGTGTTTTGCAGGGCCCGGCAGATGTCTCTCTGACCACCTTGACTCAGTCTTACACCCTTTTTGCATGGTCACTCAACCATCCCACTAAGAATTCTGTAATCTGGGCCTGGCACCATGGCCTAGCAGCTAAAGTCCTCACCTTGAATGAGCCGGGATCCCATATGGGCGCTGGTTCTAATCCCGGCAGCTCCACTTCCCATCCAGCTTTAGCATAGTAATATACAGGTTCCCTCAAGCTGAGGAAAAATGCAAACAGGATGGAAAAAAAATCTAATGAACTTCCTTTAAAATAAATAATTTTAATATGATAAAATTCTAATACAATTTTTAATTTAAAAATTAAACATAATTTTAATAATAAACTTTTGGGTATAACACAATGTCAAATTTATATTTTTACCTCTTTCCCTAGAGGACCACAGTGGACAACAGCAACAACATCTCGATGAAAGCAAAATATTTATTCTAATAACATTTAAAATAACTAAAACTTAGATTTCTCTCTATTTCAATATTCTGATGATGACCGTATTTTTTGTAGAGTTGCTTTCCTAGGATAGGCCCAAAAAGTCACCATCATCTTTGCATTTTCATCTGTTGGAAAAATGTTTCCGAAAACGATACTCTGAAAGATTTGCTCTAGGCTTGTTGCTGACCTCTGCAGAAAACACCTAGACTGTTAGGAAATACAATGTGAGAAAGAACAGGTCATTAACAAGGGAGTAAATTGATAGCCCTCTCTGCTCAGAGCTGTTGTTGAGATGAATTTAATAATGGTATCAATAAAAAGGTCATTGAGCGCCAAGCACAATGTCACTTAGGGATCCGCTGGGAAGGAGAAGGACGCATTTCCTGGCCCGCTGCCACTCTGCCCTGTGTTCTCTCTGGTAGACATCGGCCAATCTTGTCACCTGCCCGCTAGCCACTGCCATTTTCCCAGAGTGCCTCAAGGTTTCTTTTGGGAATAGCTCCCTCATTCGGATGGCCTTGGTGTAAGGCAATTCCAGGTTTGTGCCTCACAGTTGGGAAACCAAGGGCGTGCAGTACTTCCTCTTCTCGCCCTCTGAGAGTTAGGAAGGGGAAGTTAACCTTCCTCAGTCTTCGAATCTTGAGCAGTTGAGGCAAAAGAAATAGTAGGAAGTTGGATGCTAATTACTTCCTTCCTGCTTTACATTGATGCCACTGGGGTCTGTGGCCTAGCCCTTGGAGTGACCTTGGGCCTGAGGACCCCCAACCCTCATTCTTCTCTTTTTGTTCTCTGTTCAGCAGAGCTTTGCATCAGTTACTCGCCAACAGGGGACCCACAGTGATGGCCTTCTTTTTTTTTTTTTTTTAAAGATTTATTATTATTATTATTTTTTTTTATTTGTGAGCTGCCGGGATTAGAACCAGCGGCCATATGGGATCAAGGCGAGGACCTTAGCCACTAGACCACACTGCCGAGCCCAGTGATGGCCTTCTTTAACAGTGCTTTCCCATCCACCTATCCGAAGTCAATTGCCCTGTCACCTCCCCACTTGATCCTATCAGTGGAAGTCGGTTTGTTCTGTAAACAACTTGTATTAGGTGTTAAAGATTCAGTATGTTGCTCCTTCTAAGAGTCTTAGTATAAAGAAAAGATATCTGAAGAGAAGGTGGCAGCCCAGTGTTGAGGGATCTATATTCAGACATTTGGTTCCTGTATGACGCTAACATGAAATGCTACTGATTTTTTTTTTAAAGATTTTTTTATTTACTTATTTTGAAAGCCAATCAGTAGTTCACTCCCCAAATTGCCTCAAGCAACCACTGCTGGGCTAGAGTGAAAGCAGGATCCAGGAGCTCCTTTTGGGTCTCCCAGATGAGTGCAGAGGTCAAGCACTTGAGTTATCATCCTCTGTTTTCCCAGGGGCATTAGCAGGAAGCTGGGTCAGAAGTGGAGCAGTCAGGACTCTAACCAGTGCTCCTAGGGATGTCAGCATTGCCAGCAGTAGTTTAACTTCATGTGACACAATGCCAGCCTCTGTCATGACAATATTTTGATGAAAATATTATACCCGTTATACAGATGAGCAATAAGACCCTTAGAATAGTAAAACAATTCGCTTAAGGGCACCCAGCTAATATTTGAGGCACTCAAAATTTGAACCTGTGTTATTTGACTCCAAAGTCATTTTCTTAACTTGCTGCATGAACTACTACTCTCCATGGTGGGAATCTTCTCCCACAGGCACTCTGTGTGCATGATTCACTGTCCCTGTGTGGAACTGGCCAGCCACAATAGTTCCTTTGTTCAGGTCTGTGCCAAGAAAAAACTATTAATGTAATACTTTATTGAGTATAAATTACATATGGTAAAATGCATAGATCATATGCTTACAGTTTGGAATTTTTTTTAAAGATTCTTCTATTTGTAAAGCAGAGTTACAGAGAGAGAGGGAAATTGTCACGCCCAGGTTCCCACCTCAAATGGCCATATGGGTCAGGGCTGGACCAGGCTGAAGCCAGGAGTCAGAAGCTTCATCCAGATCTCCCCTGTGGGTGGTAGGGGCCCCAATACTTGAGCCATCTTCCACTGCTTTTTCTAGGTCATTAATAGGCCACTGGATCAGAAGTGGAGCAGCTAGAACAAGAAATGTTCCCATATAGGATGTCAGCATTGCAGGCAACAATTTATTTGCTATGCTACAACACCAGCCCCAAACTTGGAGAATTTTGAACAAGTATGTATCCATATAAGCATAACTGAGTTCAAGAGTTAGAACTTTTCCATCTTCCCAAACCATTCCTCATTCTCTTTTTAGTCAATTCCACACCCATCAGAGGCAACTAGCTTTTGGATCACCCTAAGTCTTATTCTTCAACATCATATAAATGCAAGCATACAGTACATACATTTTGTGTCAGGCTTCTTTCAGTCAACTTAATGTTTTTGTTTTTAAGCTTAATCCAATTTTCTAGATGAATTCTGACCAGTTTTTTTTCTGTTTGTTTTCTTGTGCTCATTAGTTGTATAAACAAACTACAAAGTTTTGTTGTTGTTATTTATTGTCTCATTGACTGACATTTGGGAGTTTTTTCAAAAAAGGCTAGTTTAAAGAAAGCTGGTCTGAACACTTTGTACAAGTCTCTTGGATATGTGTATTTACTTCATTTGGTTAATATGTATTTGGAAGTTCAGTTGCTAGAGCATGAAGAAAGAATATATCAAATTTTATTAGAGGCTGTGTGTTGTAGCATCTATGTTAAGCTGCCACTTGTGATGCTATAGTCTCACATTGGAGCAGCAGGTCCAGTCCTGGCTGCTCCCCTTCCTGTCCAGCTCCCTACTAAAGCACCTGGGAAGGAAGTAAAAAATTCAAATGCTTTGAGCCCTGCCACCCATGTGGGAGACCTAGATGGATTTCTAGGCTCCTGTTTTTGGCCTGGCCCAGCCCTGGCTACTGCAGTCATTTGGGAGTGATCCAATGGATTGATGATTTATCTGTCTGTCTCTGTTTATTTCTATATCTCCCTTTCTCTCAGTCACTCTGCCTTTCAAATACATAAAAACACATATCTAAAATTTCATTAGAAACAGGGACATGCAATTCACATTTTTTATCAGCAAAATAGAAAAATACTACTTGCTTCCTGTCTTCTCCCACAATTGGTGTTTTTAATATTTGCCATTCTGGTGGGCAGGAAGTTAGATCTCATTTTCAATTTGCTTTGTATTTCCGTAATGACTGAGGTTTTCAAGCACTTTTTCATATTTACTGACAATTTGGGTGTCATCTTTAGTGAGCATCTGTTCAAGTCTTTGTTTCATTTGAAGATTATTGTTGGCTGAATATGAAAACACACAGTACTAACCCTGACCAAGTACATAATCTGTATTCCTATACATGTGACAGAGAGAGATGGCTATGGCTACCAATAGTGCAAAGTATGTCTTCTAAAAAAAACTGTTCTGTATATTGACTGTGGTGAAGCACATTGAAAGTACATATTACAAAATTCATAGAACTAAATACACACATGCACACACATGAATGACTGCATGTGAAGCCAATAAACTCTAAGATTAGTGGACTGTATCAGTGTCAAGTTCTTGTGGTATATGTCATATAGTTAGTCAAGACGTACTATTGAAGGGAACTTGGGAAAGAGTTCATGTGATCTCTAAAATTTAGTATCACTATATCAAAACAAAAATTATCCCAAGATAAAGTACCAGTAAAATACCATTATCTTATTTAAAAAATGATGAGAAATTTAGCTTAGCCCTAATATTAAAGAAAAAGGATTTAGGCAATTATGCAAGATTCAATAGGATCAATATATATCATATATATAAATATGTATTTATACATAAATATATATTTATAAACATAATATATGATATATAAATGTATATTCATATATTTATAAATATATTTATATATCTGTTTATATGTAAATATATTAATATATTGCATATTAATATAAATATATTTATATATTACATATAACCCTGTATATATATGTATATATATATACTCCAAAATTGATGGCTTGAGATAATTATTGTTTATTTCCTTGACAAATATATAATTTGGAGAAGACTTCAGTAGCATGGCTCATCTCACTGTTGTGCTTAGTTTTAGTTTGGGGACCAGATATTTGAAGACTGCTGCAGGAATTATGTGAAAACTCACTAGTTAAGTCATGAAGGCTGGCTAGTTGATGTTAGGATGCCAGCTACAGGTCCCACTTGAATTATGTACATGGGACCTCTCCATGTGAGTTGGGCTTCCTCATAACATGGAGATTGGATCCATGGTGAGAGTCTCCAGAAAGACACAGCACCCACTGGAAATTAATAATTATGATCTAGTCTCAGGAGTCACAAAGCATCACTTCTGTCCTAATCACAGTCCTGTTCCAACTTAAGGGGAATAAAGATAGACTGCATCTTGTAAATACACACGTTGATTAAGGCATGTCAACATCACTATCTAAGGTGAATATGCTGAAGCAGACATATGCATATCATTGGGGGCATCAACTGGAAAATAGAATTCAGTATAGAGCTTCACACTGGGTAAATTCTCCACACACACTTAATGAAGGAAAGGCGGGAAGGCAGCATGCCAAATCGATGGCATGTTAGCTCTCTTTGCAACACCCAGGGCCTCTTCTCTGTCCTACTGAGCAAAGACTTCCAGTTTTTGAGGGCTTGGTTGTCAGATATGGCAACACATTCTCCTCCCCCTAGAACATAGCAACCACTCTGGTGGCTTGGCAACAGATTTGCTTGGCTAAGCTGAGCAGTGTTTTCCGGGTATCCCTGTCTTTGCATTTATGGATAGAGTGGGTCACAAAGAGGGATTCTTATGTGATATTTGGAGGAAAAGCATCAGAGTCATTTTGTCACTCACAGGCATTGCCAGTGATCTGCTGGCTTACGTTGGGGGAGTGAGGCAGAAGCTGGCCTTGAATGCTCCACTTTCTCTGGTTCCTCTCCCTGCTGGATTAGATGTGTGAGTTTAGCTCTGTGATGAAAACTCCTCAGCTTCTATAGGAAAATGATATTGCTAATATCAGAGGTAGCAAGAACTGAAGTGAGTTTCAGCCCGTTTTTTCTTATTTTCAGTTCAGGATGTTGAATTAAAATTCACGCTTGCTTTCCTTCATTTAATATGCATCCTCCCTCCACCCTTTTAGTTGCAGCATCATAGTGAAAACAAGAACCTTACATGGAAGGTTTAACCAGCTTCCACAACGTGTAAGGTGGAAATCCCTTTGTCAAATTGGAATGTATGCAGTGCTTTTGCTTCTCCTATTGGACCCTGTATGATAGGGAACTCGGCATCGAAAGTCTCTAGTTGAAACATTGAAGTTTCTATGAATTAGTATTTAAGCAGCTGTATTGAGGTTCAATTCACATACAAGTTGATTCATTTTTTTCATTCATCCAAAATGTTCAACAGACATTTTACTGAGCCAATTCTGTACTCTATTCATGCATTCTTTATTTCCAATACAGGCTATTTATTTTAAAGTGAGACTTAATATGATTTCTCTTCGGCTTTTTTGAAAGATCTGCTAGATAACTGAGAAAATAAATTTGTGTGGAAACCTAAACTGCACTTTTCCATAGAAGAAGAAATATAAGTACTTGAAGCTCTGCACAAATAATCTTTTGTTAATTGGGGACTCTTAATAGCAGGATGGGGCGTTGGGATTTCAGACTGTGGGAGAGAGGTGGTGGTGCGAGGCAAGGGGGCGGGAGGAGCGTCTCTATGCATTCCATTGTTTAGCTCTCACGTGTACTGTGTCTCATATAGTACCTCCCAAGGAGCTGACGAGAGCACAATAGAACAAGAGAACAAAGAACCTCTTGGCATGCACGCATGTGCACCCAAACCTACACACACACACACACACACACACACACACACACACATATTCCTGGGGTTGTGTGTTTCTCCCTCTTGTGCCCTGAAGAAGGGGAATCGTGTTGATTAGGTAATTTGTCCACAGTGGGCTCCATGAAACCATCTCATGACAGTCTTACTGACAAGGGCTACTTGGCAGCTTTTAAACCGCATAAATCACAGTTTAGAAGCTGGTGCACAGAGGAAAAATAGTCCTGTGACTCATTTTTCCTTGAAGCCGGATAAGCAGCAACTCATGCATTTTTAGCAAGCTCACAGATGCTGTGTAGATGCATCTATTTGCAATTTGAATATTTCATTTTTATGGCTGATATTAAAAGCCTGCAGTGCTCTATGCTGCGGGAGATTTGAGACCCTTAGACTTGGTTTAATTATGTGTACTGTTCAGAAAACCTAAAAATCATTTTCCTGATGCCTAAATTTTGAAAGATTTAAAGTGCATTGCTTTATCACAGACTCTAAGGCTTTCTACATCAAAGCATACTAATGAAGAAACCAGTACCCCTGTGTTTGATCTGAGTTAGTCCAAAACACAATATGGACACAACTGTTGCATACCAGGAACACCTTATGGGGACTGCTCTAACTTAGAATATGTTGAAATACTTCCACATTGACTGGGAAAGGACTGCTGTTCTGAGGCCCTCTCCCAGGGTTCCACAGATTATTCCTTGACCCCGCAAATAAAGAGCTACAGTCCACCACACCAGGCCTTCAGGATCCTTCCCCATCATTTTGGTAGATCTTCAGGCTGGTGGCTGTACTATCCATAGCTACTGAATACTTCAATCATCCGTCATGTACACAGATGTGGTATACAGATAGAGTGGCATGAAAGTTGGGACACCTCCGTTGGAGTCCCTGCTTAATCTCTCCCCATGTAAAGTGGAGAATTTGGACAAGATTACATTTAATGAGATGCTACTGATTGTGTATGCCTTGATTGTGCTTGGGTTCTGGAAGCCTGGTCCCCAGCACAGTGACATTGGGAGGTAGTGGAGTCCACTGAGAGGTAGTTACACCTTTAACAGACACATGCATTTCGTACCAGAGTGTGTTCTTACACTTGACAGAAAGCCTAAGACAGTGCATTGTTAAAGCAAGCTCACCTTTCTCACTTTCCGTTTCACCATGTGAAAACACCATGCAACCTTCCCATTGTGACACTTTCTGTTCCACTTTCCACACCTCGGCCATGCTGAGAGGCAGCCTCTCAGGAGGACACAGACAGCACACTCCATGCTCTGCAACCTCTACAAGTATTGAGTTAAATCAGCCCCATCTCTGCATAATAAAGATACCAGCCCCACTCAACATGGACAGAGACACCATCCTTTGATCTCTACACTGGGTTTCTCTGATTTAAAAACATCTTAACATGTTTGTCTTCATCTGGAGGTTTTGGTGTCTTGCAGAGAGAAAAGAACAGCCAAAAGAAGTCAAAAACACCTTATTTCCCAAAGTTACAAAACTGAGAACACTGCATAAAATCCTGGTGCAATTATGCTGAGAAAACCATTTGCAATTTTGGTTATAAAACAGCTCAAAAATTCATACGGAAGCTGGAAAGAGTCCAGGGTCAGGTAACTAAAATGACCTGATGCATGGGACCAAAAGACTTCAAATTCTTCTGCCTGGATGAGCAAAGTAGGAGACTCTTTGAAGTTGTATTTATTTCTTTAAAACATTTATTTATTTTTATTGGAAATACAGATATACAGAGAGGAGGAGAGACAGAGAGGAAGATCTTCCATCCGATGATTCACTCCCCAAGTGGCCACAATGGCCAGGGCTTTGCCCATCCGAAGCCAGGAAACCTGGGGAACCAGAGCCCATATGGGATCCCGACACATGCTTGGTGAGGACTTTAGCCGCTGGGCTATGGCACCAGACCTGGGATTTTTACAGTTTTAAAACACACAGAACAAGATCAGCATTGTGGCACAATGAATTAACCCACTACTTGCCCTGCCAGCATCCCATATCAGAGCGCCAGTTCTGATTTCATTTCCAAACCAGCTCCTGAACAATGTGCCTGGGAAGGCAGCAGACAATGATCCAAGTGGTTAAATGCCGGATATCCATGTGTTCTTGACTCCTGCTTCCTCCTGACCCAGCCTTGGCTGTTGTTGTGGCTATCTGGGGAAGCAAATGACTCTCTCTCCACACCACGCCCCCCCACTTTCTCTCCTCTCTCTTTGTGTATGTCAGTCAATCTGTCTTTCAAAAAAAAAAGTCTTTTGAAATGAAAAGAAATGGAGGAAAGAATATCAGTTTATTTATTCATCATACCTTTATTTTCCATTAGCTCAAAAACAGTTCTGAAAACAGAAAAAACTGACTTTGCAAAGAAAAAGGAATGCCAAATTGTATCCCATAAATATGTATAACTATTTTTAAGAAAATATTTTTAATAAAAAGAGATTTGGAGTCCACCCCTCTGTGCCCTCTGGTACAGGTACAAAGTTTGGGTGATAGGCTTATGAAATTCATGACCCCTAAGAAGTACTGTGATCCACTTATACTGATTTAAATACGACAGATATTATTTAATGAAAACAGATCTACAACTTCTGCAGACACTGGCACTCAGGGCACTAAGGAAGGCCATGTTGGTCTCTTCTAACCTAACATGGCTGCTTTTCAAGAGAGAAAGTAAGCCAAAATGACATCTAGGCTTGCATTCAGAAGGGCAATTTCCTTTTCTATTTCCCCTCTATTTTTTTGTTCTTCTTTGATTATTATTAGCATATAGAAGAAATGTATGGTAATTTCTTGGGCCTGGTGCAATAGTGTAGTGGTTAAAGTCCTCGCCTTGCACGCCCGGGATCCCATATGGGTGCTGGTTCTAATCCCGGTGACCCTGCTTCCCATCCAGCTCCCTGCATGTGACCTGGGAAAGCAGTCAAGGATGGCCCAGAGCCTTGGGACTTTGCACCCACATGGGAGACTCTGAAGATCTCCTGGCTCCTGGCTTCGGATTGGCTTAGCTCCAGTTGTTGCGGTCATTTGGGGAATGAACCATTGGATGGAAGATCTTCCTCTCTGTCTCTCCTCCTCTCTATATATCTGACTTTCCAATAAAAATAAATAAATCTTTAAAAAGAAAAGAAATGTATCGTAATTTTCCAAAAAAAATTCAGACATTTTAGAAAACTGTAAAATTAAAAAGTAAAATATTTTCTCCTGCCAACAACCCAGAGGAAAAAGTGCTGTCCTTTTCTTCTTGTAAAAAAGCACATGTAGGGGCTCGGCAGCGTGGCCTAGTGGCTAAGGTCCTCGCCTTGATCCCATATGGCTGCTGGTTCTGATCCCGGCAGCTCCACTTCCTCTCTGTCTCTCCTCCTCTCAGTATATCTGACTTTGTAATAAAAATAAAATAAATAATAAATAAATAAATAAATACATCTTAAAAAAAAAAGTACATGGAGGATGGAATTGAATGATAATTTAAAAAAAAAAAAAAAAGAGCAAAGGAGAACAGTAAGGCAAGATCAAGTGGTTGATTTTCTGCCAGCCACACTGAAGACCTGAATGCATTCCAGACCCAAGCTTCTGACCACCCCAGCCAGCCCTGGGTGGCATAGGCATGCAGAAAGTAACCCAGCAAGTGGGACTACTGGCTTTCTCTATGCCTGCCTCTCAAATTTAAAAAAAAAATAAAAAAAAACAGATGCCATTAAATTGAAATTCAGAATTTCGGGAAAAAAAAATAAACTTAGCTATTTTCTTTTTTTAATCTTTTTAATCTTTTATTTATTTATTAATATTATTATCATTTTATGATATAGTTCCATAAGCTCCTGGTATTTCACAGGCAGGCCCAAGGACCCAGGCCAGGTGACCTGGGCCCGGAGGGATCCCCACCCCTGCCTCCAATACTCATGGCCTTGGCACCCACTCTGTAAACAGGCCCAAGGATTTGGATTTTTTTAAATTTTTTTTTTAATTATTCTCACTGGCCTGGCACAATGGCTCAATGGCTAAGTCCTTGCCTTGGACACAATGGAATCCCATATGGAAACCAGTTCACGTTCCAGCTACTCCGCTTCCCATCCACCTCCCTGCTTGTGGCCTGGGAAACCAGTAGAGGATGACCCAAAGCCTTGGGACCCTGCACCCGCGTGGGAGACCCAGAAGAGCTCCTGGCTCTTGGTCTCAGATTGGCTCAGTCCTGGCCATTGTAGCCACTTGGAGATTAAACCAGCAGATGGAAGATCTTTCTGTCTCTCCTTGCCTCTATAAATCTGCCTTTCCAATAAAAATAAATAAATTTTTTCTTAAGTTTTTATTTTCACTTGATTTGAAAGGCAGACAGATAGACATATCTTTTGTTTCCCTTCACAGATGCTTGCAATAGCTAGGGCTGGGCTAGGCCCAATCCAGGAGTCCAGAACTCAACCTTGGCTTCCCGTGTGAGTGGTAGGGACCCCAGTACTTGAGACATTACCTTGGGCTTCCCAGAGTATGCATTAACAGGGAGCTAGAATCAACAACAGAGCCAGGACTCGAACCCAGTGCATTCAGACATGGGATTTAGGCAATCCAGGTAGAATTTTAACTACTACACAAAATACCTATGCTTTATTTACCGCCTTTCAGTGGCTGCATGCTATTCATTGTATAAATAAGTTGCAATTTATTTAATCAACTAATCAGCATTTAGGATATTTTTGTCAACATCTTAAATGTTGCCATATTTTGCCACATTTAAAATGTTATTATGAGTATTTTTGTATCTATATGTATACTTGTTAAGTGTTTCTTCTGTACAGTAACTTTTTAGAAAAAGTACTGTTGCTTTAAATTATCTCATATGAAATATTTTAATAAAATGGCCAAGTCTGTTCCCCAACTCATGTTCTGTTTGAGTGCTCCACTTTCCTAACACTATGGTAATATGACAGTTTTTAATGTTTCCCTGCCTTCATGCATCCCCCATGGCTAAGCAGAAGAGTTAAGTATATTACCATTCCCCGAAAAGCACAGATGTTACAAAGATTGCAAAGTGACTTAAATAAGCTTGGGAACTTGGAAAATTGCCATAGAGCAGATCACTGTTGTCCAAATGGATAAAATAGTGAAAGACTCGACTGATTAATTTGCAAGGACTCAGAGTGTTTGATCTGAGCCTTGAATTTTTATTTTATTGTCTGTTTCATTAATACAGCAGAATATACCACAGAATGTATAAAGAATGAAAAACCATACGTAATCTTCATGATTGGGCTGAGTAAAATTCAGTAAAACTCATTTGTGTTAACCTGACCGTTTACATAGATCATGGGCTCACCTTCCTGACTCCTGCTTCGCCTAATCCTCCCTCCACCTATGTCCACTAAAGTACAAATGATTAACAGCGATTATTTTTTTTTTTAATTTTTGTGTCTATTTTGAAGCCTTTCATTATGACCAGCACTTGGGGGGGGGGTTATTTTCATATAAAAGCTAAGGCATTAAGGAATAATATAGCCCCAAATTACCTGCATATCACCAAGAAACAGGGCCCTACATCCAAGGGGATAAATCCCTAGCCATGAGCTCTCCAATGTGAAGAAAAGATGGGAATGTATTTGCTGCAGTAGGCCTGGAGGCAGACCAAGGTGAGGCACATGCCTTGGGGATATAGGGTGGAGTTCCATGCTTTCCTGAAATATACCGGCTGCCCCCGGTGATACAGTTTGCTGAAGGAATGCCAGAGCTTGGCAGCACACTGATGCTCAGAAATAGCTTGTCTCTCTCCTTCATCTTGGCATTATATATATAATTATAGGATCCCAGAGACTCTCACAAGCAGGAAGATAACCCGGATCTCCCACACCTGAACCAGTTTTCTCCCTGCTCCACCCACGCTGCACCGTGTACACCACAGAAACACAGAATTTTGTGTGTGTCTGCTCGAGAGGAAACAATTGTTCCAGCAGAAATGTGGAATCCAGACTAGGAATTTCAGCAGCTTTACAGATCCAGGCCTCGGTTGGCTACCCTTTGGCACTTCGGTTTTCATTACCATGGCTACACTTCCCACACAATGACCATGGGCATTCACTGGCTTTACACTGCGTATTCATTTGAACACCAGGCAGCATATATTAAGCCCCAGTAGTCAGGGGGATTTGTTTGCAGGACTTCATTCCCACACTAAATATATAAATAAATAAAAATCACTTCCTCTTTTGCAAGGCTGCCAACTTGTTTACTTCAAGGGGCAATTATGTCACTGCCAAAATCACACTGATAAATAACCTCCCTGTATTTGAATTTTAAAATGGAGTCCTCTAGGGGGTTAGGCTCAGAAAGAAGCAGTGATCGCTTACTTTGCTGGCCTTATGGTGAATTTTAAAATTTGCATCTTAATCAAGAGAATTTCTTTCTTTTGTGGCTTGAAAGAGAAAAAAAAATGATGAGAGGGAGTTAAGACTTACCTTGGTCATTAGGGAGTCCCAGTGGATTAGACTTGCTAATAGAAACACAATTAGAACATTTTTGAAGGATTTTGTTAGAACTTGTAAATATCTCAGAGGCGGTCTAACGTGTCAGCTTTTTGTTCTTGTACGTTTACAATTATATTTTTGTTGTGTGTAGCCGACTAAGTACAACCGCAAGAAATCAGCCTCTACTAATCAATCCCCCAACCTCGCACAGGTCCTAGGGTTTTACACCACGCGGTGGTTTTATAATTTCTCTCAGTCCACATGTCATCAGAGAAGTTTGTTATTAATAGGAGAATCTGCTTGGCTTCACTTGTTTCTGAAGACCAGAAAATGCTGCACTTCCAAAGTTCACAGCCTCACTGCCAACAGGCAGGCACCTGCCAGGGGGAGAGGGATAGCCATCTGGAACAGCAAAAACCCAGTGTGAGGAAAGCGCTTTCAATTTGCAGAGAAAGTAATTATTACATGAAATGAGCGAGATGGGACCCAAAACCAAATGCCCCTTCTACCCACCTGCTGTTCTTGATCTAGAAATAATTCACCCCTTTGGTTATTTGCAGGGAGTTTTTGGAAGGAAACACATTTCATAAATCCCCATGGCTACAGAGATCGCTCCAGTGGTGACCATCAGACTCCACGCCCCTGGATTCCTGTGTAGTGTCACATGGCTCAGTGAGCTCTGAGTCACTGATAAATGCTGCTCTGAAGAACCTTGATGTCCCCACTGCTGCCAAGCCCAGCTTGAGGGTCCAAGAACACGAAACGGCTGCCCTGAGCTCCCTGCGCGTATCAGCGCTCTCAGTTCTACCTCAGGTGCAAGCGAGAAGATTGGAATGAACCAGGTTATTCTTTTAAACCACTACAGTTGGAGTCTGAGAAAGAATTCTTTTATGGAGTCTGCTTCTAGTTTTCAAGGATTTTTTTTCTGGGTCTGCATGGTGCTAAAGCAATATATGTTCAGTTTAGAGATTTAATCAACCATGCTGATCATTTTCGTTTTATTTTCTCCCCAAAGCAGACCTCAAGAAAAATATCTAAGTGCAAGTGTTGTAGGGTTTTTGAACCCCGAATACTGCAGCAACCTCAAATTCTTGTCTCGCAGGAAAGAAGAATTTTCATGCGGACGCAGTTTAGTTTTAAAGTAAGATTTATTAGAAATAGTTGAGAAAGTAGACTACCATCCTAGTGATGGGAGGGGGCCTCGAGATCCTCTGCCATAGTGGCAGGGGGAAAGGCAAGAGAGAAAAACCCATAAACAAAGGAAATTCCTGGTTTCCATGGTACCTGCCCTTGGGACAAAAGGCCAGAAAGGTGTCACTGGCCAACTTTCTTGGTCCCTTTCTAATGATAAAGAGGCCAGTCTGAAGCCCACCCCCTTGGCAATGGCTGGAGACAGAATTGGGTGGAGGCTTCAGGTGGGGAATAGATATGTTAATGTCACCCTTGTCTCCTGGGGGAAGCACTCCTGATAAAATATGCATTTGTCTTGGGAGAGACGTGTTCTGGTGAATCCAAGACATGGTGGGGAAAATACCCCTTTATATTTGGGAAGAAAAATGACTTGGGGACCCAGAATACCCTAACTGATTCCGGGGCTCCATGAGGGTCTGTTACGTGGGTCACAGAGGTGCAAGTGTTTGGCCATCATTCACTGCCTTCCCAGGCTCATTAGCAGGATGCCTAATCAAACACAGCCGCTATAATTCAAACAGCACTCTACTATGGGATATTAGTGTTACAAAGTGGCAGCTTATCCCATTATGCCACAATGCCATCCTCTGAATTACCTTTTTAGAATTTCATAACAATATATGATAATGAGTGTGTGGAGCTGAGATTATCTTTTTTCTTCTACCTTCTTAAGTAGATAATGAGATATTTCAGTTAAGAAGGGCATGAAACTCCAAATGCGGACATGTTAGAGAACACTCAGATTAAGTGGTGTCAAATTTCTTCATGAAAACTGTCCCCTGCTTATTGAAAGTTAACCTTCCTGTCTGAGGGCTGCCCCCTCCCCCGCAACACACACACACACACACTCACACACACACACACACGCTCACACACGCCTCTTGTGCAAAGGTGATCCCAACTTTCTGATCTCAGGAGGAAGGAAGATGGCTGATGGCTGATGACATTAGGGAGGCAAAAGTACTAGTCTTATCTATGCTGGTCTATTTCTGTTGTTCTGGCTTGCTTTATCGTCCCAAAGTCAATTGGCACATTTCTTTTCTTTTTACTTTTTAAGGTGGTCTCAATAATTCCATTATTCATTCTACTATGATTCATTTGAGACATCTTTAAGATCCAACAACATGTCTGTCACTATCCCTTCTTCTCCTCCTCCTTTTTCCCAGCCACTCTACACAGACATACACAATTCCCTTCCACTTGTTTCAGTTATGCATAGAGGAAGGGGGCTGAAGAATATACGTACTGTACTAGGGTCCTCCATGTCACCACAACCATCAGACCCACAATCGTTGGGGGGGGGGGACACTGAGGGTGTGAATACCAACTCCAAGCTTAAGGCATTCTAGGCTGAAGCTCCTGAAAGAGTGCTTTAGGGGAGTAATGGGAGTTAGCCTGCAAAATTTACCTAGTAGACCCTAAAGACCATTAAGCATATGAGCAAGCCTAGCTATCAAAAATAATAAAAACCATTCCACATTGCAGGGAGTGAGAGTTCCAGCTAAGGTTTAGGCAGTATCATGTTACAGTTGATGAAATGACTTTAGAAATGGATGATCACTGAAGTTCAGTTCTATGCCTATCAAATCAGTTTTGTAATTAATATTTGAAGAGTGTTAGGCCAAGAGTCATGCTGTGTAGCCATAATCAGGTTTGTTTTAAATTAAAGAATGCCTACATATTTTCCTATTGGTCCAAACTTTAGGATACTAGATTTGAAAAAAAAAAAAAAAGTCTCTCTATTGTTAGTGTACCAGTATTATGTCCTTTCTGGATCTCTCTATTTTCTTTTTCTCCCAATAATTTTTTTTAGATTTTTACATAGTTGATTAGGGTGATAAGGGACAAGGACTACAGGAAGGTGGGTGAGACCATGGTTTCCACATTCTCTTTTTTCCTTCCTGTGTCTGGGGGAGGGGAAAAAACAAGGAAGAAGTCACACCCAGCCTCCCAAACGCCTCTATTTTCAATTATTTACTTCCATGTTCTTGAAAGGATTTCATTGTACCATGAACCACATTTCACTGATACCTGAGAGATCACCTATGCCTCAGAATATTAAAATGTTAGATTATCTTTTTATTATATTTAATTATAAATACTTAGGTTTTCATATAACAAGAGTAGCAAACACCTAACGAAGGATGCTTTAATCCTTCTTGCACAGTGCAGGTTAATCAGTCGCAGTCTTTTGAATGCAGCTTCTAAATTTTCCTCTAAAGTTCAGGAAAGCTTTACCAAAATGAAGTCTATTGAAGTCTGTTTGATATTCTTGGTATATTAAGGTATGATTCCTATTCTTAGGGGTTAATATCAAGAAAATTACTTTTGAGATAGGGTTGAGGCAGTTTTTAATTTGGAAGGGATGAAGAGAAAGGAAGAGAAGAACAAATAGAGAGCTGCGCATATGAAGCAATGTTTTTCCAAGGAGAATGCTTATCGGATTTAATTTCCATTCTAGCAGATGGATTTTAATGTTTAAACAGAATCGCTTGGGTTTGAAGAGACCTCTCGCGGGTCATTTAGCGCACAGCTCAGCACTACCACAAGATAGATCTCATTATTTTTCTTAAATCCTGTCTTAAAAATGAATGAGTGTCTAACGAGTCTTTAAATAGAGATTTTACTAACTCCTTTGATAGCATACGTCATAATTGCTGTGTTCTAATAGCTTCCTTACGTCTGTATTCTAACACCTACCGATTCTTCTCTTATATTTATTCAAAATTTCCCCCATGGCATCAAAGGTTCATTGCTTCATCTCCTCTACTCACTCTTCCTCTAACTTTTTAAACTACCATGATGGGGAGTCACAGCTGGCGGCCTCTGGAGAAGAAACATGAATGTGGATATCATGGATGGCTGGGTGCAGGGAGGCCAATCCCAAGCCAGGAACTTCTGGGTCTCCCATGCAGGTGCAGGGTCCCAAGGCGTTGAGCCAACCTCTACAGCTTTTCCAGGACTTAACATTTGCTCTTGATTGGTTCTGATTTTGAATTAGTTCTCTGAACTCAAGTGCTTGGAAGATGCTTGGTCATCGTGCCTCTGGCCCTTTGGCTTTCATAGTCTTTTATAGGAGTTGGTTTTAGTCATCTGCTTTCCCCTCCGTTTCTTTGCCTGTTCGGGCTGCTTCAGCCAGGAAGGCCTGCAGTGTTACTCCCTAATGTCACACCCGGCCATCTGCATGGTTGGGGGTTTCAATCAAATTCTCCTTGAGCCTCATTTACACTGTTGCCATTAAGGCCTGATTACATCAAGACTATGCGTGCCCAGCTCCACTTCTTTGGGTTCTCCTGACCCACAGATGAATTGAGAAGTTATCTTTCTGGTATGATTTGACCGAGTAGCTGCCCTAATCAAAAGTAGTTTCTCTGCTCAGGAGAAGTGTGAGAAATTCATTGAAGCATCTTTTCTATTGATTAATGACAAGGCCAAAAGAGTCTCTTTTGAACTGCTGATGATCTGGAAGGGCTAATTCATTAGTTCAAAAACTCTTTAGTATGAATTCAATATTTTCCAGCCCACTTTCTTTCCAAATAGGTGACCGTAGTAGCACGCATAGTTCTTGAAAGAGACATCTCTGTATTTGTTTTTTGCTTTCATAACTTTTTCCCTAAGAAAAGTCTCCTTGGCTGCTAAACAACAATATTGACTTAAAGTCTAGAAGCACAATCAAAGACAAGGAATCTATCTACTTGATTATATTTAGAGTATAAAACAATGCTTGTACGTATGTATACAGAAGAAAATGGTCCCTGCAGTCAAGAAAGCTCACATAGCATTTATTTTTGGTGAGCAGAGCATCTGAAATCTAACTCCTTAGTCCATTTCTAATATACAATATCATTACGCTTAACCTACATGCTCTGTCTCTGTATTTATTAATCGTATAGAAATGCAACTGGGTACTTTTCGAACTACACCCCTCAATTCCCTTCTCCCATGTTCTTTGTATACATTTGACTTTTAAAATTGAGATTTTACATATAAGTAAGATGAGCCAGTATCTGTGTGCCTGGCTTATTTCACTTAGCATACTGTCTACCAGGCTCATTCATTTGGTAGCAAGTGACAGGGCTTCCTTCTTTTCTTAAGATTTTTAAATTTTTAGTTGGAAAATCAGATTTAAAGAGAAAGAGAGACAGGGAGAAAGATCTTCCATTTGCTAGTTCACTCCCCAAGTGGGCACAGTGGCCAAAGATCAGCCAATCTGAAGCCAGGAGTCAGGAGCTGCTTCCAGGTCTCCCACGTGGGTGCAGAGTCCCAAGGCTTTGGGCCGTCCTCTACTGCTTTCCCAGGCCACAAGCAGGGAGCTGGATGGAAAGTGGAGCAGATGGGACTGGAACAAGTTTCCATATGGGATTTAGCCACTAGGCTATCACACTAGGCTGGCTTTCTTTCTTTCTTTCTTTCTTTCTTTCTTTCTTTCTTTCTTTCTTTCTTTCTTCCTCTTTTTATATTCACACAGTTAAGAAGGACTGAGCTTCTTTCTTTCTGGACCCCAGGTATTTAAAATCAGCCCACTCTAGGCATCTACTAGACTAGTTTCTTGGATCACTAGAATAGTGTGATTGATAAGAACTGAATTAAAGCATTCCTCGTAGGGCCCGTGTGGTAGCCTAACAGCGTAATAGCCTAGCAGCTCCGGCCGTTGAAGCCCCTTGGGGAGTGAATCAACGGATGGAATATCTTCCTCTCTGTCTTTCCTCCTCTCGGTATATCTGCCTTTCCAATAAAAATAAAATAAATCTTTAAAAAAATTCCTAGTAAAAACTTTTATGATTGTGAATATCACTATAGGGGAAACATTGTACACAATATTTTCATTGAAACAATCTTCCATTGTACATGTACATGTATACCCCTTTTTAAATTCATTTCTCCACTGATGGATACTCAGGTTGATTCTACATCTTGTTATTTCGAATAATACTAGAATAACTACAGCAGTGCCAGTAGCTTTACAAGATGCTTATTTCATTCCGTTTGGGTATTTATGCATACATGGGATTGCTGAATCAGAAGCTAACTCTGTTTTCAGAATTTGGGGCAACGTCTGTACTGTTTTATGTAGTGACAGCACTGGTTGCATTCCCACCATGAGTGTACAAGGGTTGGCTTTTCACCATCCCCTCATCAACGCTTGCACTCTTTTGCAATGTTCTACAGGGAAAACCTGGAAGGAAGGAAGTGGGCAGGAAGGGAAGGCAGGGGAAGAAGCTAAGCAATGATGTGCCTCCAGCAGAATCAAGCATTAGTCAGCCTCACCTCACATGCACTTCCGAGCAAGGAGGGCAATCCAGAGTTCTCTCGCTTGCAGGAAAGGGGCTGGCCTTTTGTTCCTACATACCAGTCAGTTGGCTGTGTTGTTAGGTACTGAACCACTAAAGCATTCTGGGGGAGGTGGCTTCCATCAGCTGAGGGCAGTTCTCCAGAGAACAGTGCAGCTGTGGGCTGTTAGCAGCTAACACTCAGAGCTGCTAAATATAAAATAAATAGAGCTAGTCCTGGCTCTGAGTAAGATGGAGGAAGTAGCTGTGGGATGGGTGTCCTAGATGGGTAAATGAGCTCTGGGTGGGGCATCAACACACCATTACTATAATGATTTACCACACACATTCAGTACGAAAGTTACTGAAGACTGCCATTTCTTTCCAAAACACAGAGAACCACTAACGAGTTGTGGCATTGCAAGAACCATGCCTACACAGAAATAATCAGTCTCCAGGGCAATGGTTTGCAATGTTTAGTTGTGCATGAAAATCACTTGGGGAGCTTGTTAAAGATGCAAATTCCAGCGTCAATACAGAGATTCGTATTCAGGAGATCTGCTATGGCAGCTGAATCTTAACAAGGGCCCCTGTGATTCACTTTGACATTATGCGGATAGGCATACAACCCAACCTGTTTCAATGATGGCAACTATTGTCTGATTTAATCATGCCCCCATTACACCTAGAAATCCTACGAGCAGATATTAAAATGTAGTTGTTTCCCCTTATAGTGACATTCACAGCCATGAAGGGTTTTACAAGGAATGTTTGAATTTAGCTCTTATTGATCACACTGTTCAGATGATCTAACTAGCTACTCTAATAGAGGCCTGGAACGGGCTGTTTTTAAGTACCTGGGGTCCAGAAAGAAAATCTCAGGGCCTGAGCCACAGGAGCCATAACATTCTAGGAGACAGTTCCATCAGGGAGAAATGATAGCTTCTTGATTTTTATTTATTTATTTATTTATTTAGAAAAAAAAAATGTTCAAATAGTCCAGGGCATCAGAGACTTACACAAAATGCTCCTCTCTGTCAAATGCACTGCACCACGAATAAAAATGTATGGCTGGGAGGGGCCTGGGAGAGGAGCATCTGCTGTTATACCTGTAATGGTTCACCCAGATTGGCATCCACGTCAATCATACTGTCTTTCACTATACAAGGCAGAATATTGACCAATATCCTTGCCTGCGTAACAATGAAATAGGATTACAAAAGAGACAGAACAAAAAAACAAAACTCAGATGAGAGACCAATAGACTAGCAAGTGCTCCTTTCATTCCTTTATGACGGCTTCATGCTGTGAGAGCAAAGAATTTGTTTAGGAAGACCTACTTAATTAGATAAAGTATCTTCACACAGAAAATCTTATATAAAAAAGCAGTTATCTTAGGGTGCATTTTTTATCTTCTGTGATTTTATTGGCTTATAAAATGCACAGTATTACCCACTCAAGTAAGCCAGTTATTTAAATCTATTCTTGAAGAGCAAATGGAAGATACAAGGTTCATCCAAGTTGCAATTTAAAAAAATCTGCCATGGAAGATTGTACGAGCTGTTGAAAAGTATGGACCTTTTAATGATTTTCTCAGATCAAAATATCATTTTTGCTCATAACAAATGATACAGGATCTGTTATTCCCCAAGGGAGCATCATGGAGGCTGGCCCTTGCCCAAAGGCATGTTTATAAATATATCAATCTTTCCAGACATGCATGAAGCACACAGTTGTTTATAATCACCTAATGAGTGACTCTTTGCTGCCAACGTATAGTTAACTGAGCTTGCTGTTTGCTGACAAATCCTCCTAGGACTCAGGAGGTTGAAGCGAAGAACCAGTTTGGGTGGCAACCGGGAATCTTCCGCTTTGCTTCCCTGAGGAGAGAGAAACCCTGAGCTGCAGCGATCAACAGTAGTAGGCAAGGCATCATTAATAGGCATCATGTTCTGGCTTCATCTGTGTGCTTGTGTAAGCAGGCAGGCTTGACTAGTCATGCCTCTGAAAAGAGACAGGAAAAAATGACCAGGGATAGGTTGCACCTCATTTGTGCATGGCCCAGGAGGAATCGTGGGAGAATATTTTATCCTCCAGGCTTAGCAATATCTAGAAGGATGCATAGACCATACAACGAGTGAGTGAGTGGGGCTAGGACCTGTGTCGTTAGGATGGGCTTTCCACGAAGCTGGCTCTGAGATGGAGCACAGGAGGCAGGATGTTTATTAGGGCACACCCTTAGATCAACCCTTGAGGAATGGAGCGAAAGGAAACAGGGTCCAGCACAGGGCAAAGCCAAGCTGGGATGAGGGCCAACCACAGTGTGAACACATCTCCAAGGGAATTGTGGAGCTAGAGCAGCCCTTCCCAATTGGTCTCCAGCTCCGTCAAGGTGGCTAGCGTCTTGTATCTCTGCTTTGACATTACCCTTACCTATGCAAGACCTCAGAGACTCACCAAGTAAGCTGTCTTTTGATCATTACCTCCAGCTGAGGCAATCCCCGAAGGGGCTCGGATATGTGGGCTGTCTGCCATTGTACCCCTAGCAGCTGAGACAACAAGGACATCATTTAAGGGGAATCTGAGAAGCACACCCATGTGGCCTGCACACCTGGTCAAATTTGGCTTGTGGCATATTTAAGGACTTTTCCCAAGTAAGAGGAATCCAGGAGAACTATAGGGCTACTTCCCAAAAACAAGTCATGCCAGCACCATTCTGTTTCTCCTGCTTGTAACAATCATGTTATTTTGAGATCTGATGGGGAAGTTCAGATGTAAGGAGCTTCAATCATGGCCCAAGCTGTTCTTCAGGAATGAGGTGAAGTAAAGTCAAGGATAGATAGGACACAAGACCGGGTCTTTGCAGGCAACATTAGAATGGCTGGCATGGGGCGGGAGGCAGGGGCAGGGCAGGGTTGTGACAGTGGCACAGCACACTAACCCTCTCCCTGCCAGAACAGCATCTCATATGAGCACAGTTCGTGTCCCAGCTACCCCACTTGTGCTCCGCTCCCTATTAATGGCCTGGGAAAGGAGTAGAGGTTGCCTCAAGTCCTCAGGACCCTGCACCCAAGTGGGAGACTCAGAAGAAGCTCCTGGATCCTGGCTTCAGATCGACTCAGCTGTTGTTATTGTGGTCATTTGGGAAATGAGCCAGAAGATGCAGGATGTTAGTCTCTCCTTCTCTCTGTAAATCTGCTTTCCAAATACATAAATATTAAAAAAAAAGAATAGTAGGTTTGTTGATGTATGTTATCCAAGGAACTTCAGAAAGTGTCAAACTATCAATAATACATGGCATCAAAAGTGAAATGAATGTCAGGGGAGGGTAATACTTGAAAGTCATTGCCGGGTAGGGGAGGCAAGGCACTGGGATAAAGAACAGGGCAACTACCCTTCGTTAAATATTCATGTGGATCAGTAATCCTGCTAAGCATTTCACATATAACATCTCATTTAAGGTTTCCAATTCAGTGTGGGATCCTTGTTTCTATTTTTATGGAAACCAGTTCAGGAAGAAACTTGCTCAGTATTTTACTGTCAGTAAGTGGCACGGATTTCAGAGAGTAAGTGGGTTAGAATTCTGACCTTAAGTGTGTAACATGGGAAAATCACTTAACCTCGGCCCTAAGTGTTATCATCTTTAAAATGGGAATCATAGAGGTGAGCATTTGGTGTAGCAATTTTGACACTGCTTGGGAGGCCTGTGTCTTATACAAGGGTTCCTTTTTTTCAGATTTATTTTATTTTATTATTCAAGGGGGCCGGCACTGTGACTCAGCAGGCTGATTGTCCACGTGCAACCCAGGCATCCCATATGGGCATGATTCATGTTCCAGCTACTTCACTTGTGTTTCAACTCCCTGCTTATGGACTGGGAAAGCAATGGAGATTGGCTCTCAAGTCCTTGGAACCCCGAAACCATATGGGAGACCTGTAGGAAGCTCCTGGCTTTGGACCAGCTCAGCTCCAGCCATTGTGGCCATTTGGAGAGTGAAACAGTGGATAGAAGATCTTTCTTTATGCCTTTCCTTGTCTCTCTAATTCTGCCTTACAAATATAACAGTTTTTAAAAGTTTCATTTATTCTTATTTGAAAGGCAGAATTACAGAAAGAAGGAGAGACAGAAAGAGACATTCTCCATCCACCGATTCACTCCCCAAATGGCTGCTAACAGCTGGAGCGGAGCCAATCTAAAGCCAAGCACTAAAGCCTTCACTGGGTCTCTTACAGGGTTCAGGGGCCCAAGGACTTGGACCATCATCCTCTGCTTTCCCAAGTCATAAGCGGGAAGTTGGACCAGAAGCAGAGCAACCATATGGGCACCCATATGGGATGGCAGTGCCACAGGGAGAAGCCCAGCTGATTACACCACAGCAGCAGTCCCAAGTTTCTTTCTTGCAAGTTTACGTTCACTGCCAGTTCCAGCCTCCTCCTGTTAATGCACATTCTGAAACGCATCAGGTAGTCCATCCAATGTTACATCCCTGCTAGCCATGTGGGAGACCTGTATGGAGGTCTGGATTCCAGACTTCAGCCTGGCTTGGCCCAGCCTTGGCTTCTGCAGGTATTTGGGGAATAAACCAGCAGGTAGGAGATTCTCTGTCTCTCATAAATACTTTTTTAAAATTGAAAAGTATAGCTGTTATGAGCATTAAATGCATTAGTATCTTTTTTTTTAAAAGATTTATTCATTTTATTACAGCCAGATATACACAGAGGAGGAGAGACAGAGAGGAAGATCTTCCGTCCGATGTTTCACTCCCCAAGTGAGCCGCAACGGGCCGATGCGCGCCGAACCAAAGCCGGGAACCAGGAACCTCTTCCGGGTCTCCCACGCGGGTGCAGGGTCCCAAAGCTTTGGGCCGTCCTCTCCTGCTTTCCCAGGCCACAAGCAGGGAGCTGGATGGGAAGTGGAGCTGCCGGGATTAGAACCGGCGCCCATGTGGGATCCCAGGGCTTTCAAGGCAAGGACTTTAGCCGCTAGGCCACGCCGCCGGGCCGAAATGCATTAGTATCTTTAAAACACTGATAACAATGTCCGCCAGAGCGTGAGAGCTATGTATCTGTCAGTGAATTAAGTGAACAGATTAGATGGTCAGACTAACTCCAAAGGCTGTGTCCTTGACGATTATGTTATCCTGGCAGGACTATTGATTTTTGGAATGTACAAATAGAGAGCTAAACAGCCTATGTGCTAGGAAGTAGCTAGGATATTAGGCAACTAATCATTCATTTATTCATTCAGTTATTCACAAATACTTATTAAACCTCTCTAATATATGTGCTAAGCATTTTTCTGTGTGGTACAGATAAAGCAATGAATAAAACAGCCAAAGTCCCAGGCATCACAGGCTTATATTCTAGTGGAAAGACAGGAAGTAAAATAACTGATAAATATGCAAATAATTGGGCTCGGCAGCGTGGCCTAGTGGCTAAGGTCCTCGCCTTGATCCCATATGGCCGCTGGTTCTAGTCCCGGCAGCTCCACTTCCTCTCTATCTCTCCTCCTCTCAGTATATCTGACTTTGTAATAAAGGTGAAATAAATCTTAAAATATATATATATATATATATATATATATGCAAATAATTGCAGGTGATACTCCAGAGAAATGAGGGAAATGACAGTAGAGGAGGGGCACAGGGAGCCGTGGAGCGAAGGCTGGAAGGGAGGGGTTGATGTGTGCCATCTTAGAAAAAGAAACAAAAATTAGGTCTTTCTGATGAGGTGGTATTTGTGCAGAGAGCTGAATGAAGAGCGAGGGGATTCAGGCAGTGCTCCGGGAGCCAATACCAGACAGAGAAAATGAGAAAAGCAGGGATGGTTCCTTAGACTTTGTCCCTAGTTCGGTGGTAGGTGCTGCGCTTAGAAGAAGAAGAGATCTTAGAGCAGGCAGTAGTCTTCGGGGGAGGGCATCTACAAAGGGATCACAACAGCAGGTCACCTTTCAGCAGCACTCCCAGCAGCTAGATGTGTTGAGTGGTTCATTCCTGCAGGGCTGTCTGGGTAGCAAGTCCTAGCTTCCAGAATCCCATATCCACTTCAATTACTTGTTCCAGTCTGCTGGCATGGGTGTGTGTGTATAAGGGCAGGGAGATCTTAGCCACTAATACATACACGCAGAACATTCTGGAAATTTCATCAAAATTCTTGTGCCAAAGCACAAATGTTGAAATGTTATTTGGGGTTTAAATAACTACAAAGACAATGTAAATCCTGGAACAGCAGTTCCTGAATAACAGAAGGGAAAGGAGCAGAAGTCTAAAGCTGAAAGTTCTCTAAAAGGGAGAGCTTGGCAGGCAGGTGATTTAAAACTGTGAGCCCACAAATTCTTGTGCAACTTGATAACACATCAGGACTGCCCACGCATTCTAGAAACCATGTGAATGAAGAAGGCTGTCATTAGACATGAACGTTGCTTTGTGATTTTTGGCAATGGTTTGCCCTTTAGGCCAGATTCATATTTCCCAGTTTCTGAATTCTAACCAATAATTACTGTTCCTGTGCTTGGGAGATGGTTGCTGGAGATTGTGGCAGGAAGATAGACTTCTCTGCCTTTTAAGGCATCTTTTTTTTTTTTTTTTTTAAGGAGCAAAAGGCTTTATTGATAAATATGCAAATATGTCTGTGGCCAGGACCTGGTCTGAAGGCCATGACCAGGCTGTAGATAACCCCTCACCACCACTTGGGTTACAGCCAGGAGACAGCCCTGCACAGACCCTGCCATGAAGCCCAGCTGTCCAGTCACCTGTCTCATCTCTGCCAATTGTGCTGGGGCAGAGAGAAGCAGAGGCCTGCCTCGGGCTCCCTGAGCCCTGGGGCTCGCTGGTGGCTCTCTCCGCTCCCTAGGGGACTGGCACTGGAGCCAGGGCAGAGGAGGGACACAGCAGCTGCATCAGACCCTGAGCAGAAAACCGGAGTGAGCACGGCTGGCAGTGGGAAGTGACGGATCTGGGCTCGTAGGTCTCTGGGCTGGCTTCCTAGGCTCAAACTTGCTGTGGGAGGCAGGCAGGGGGAAGGCCCCACATGGCCTTCTCCCTCAAAAGGTTGGCAAGGCCTGGGTAAGGCATCTTAATCATGATTTTGGCAGCATGGAAACCTGCAGCTTAGTAAACTGAGCAGCCATTGCCATAGCAGAGAAACAAGCTACTGTTTGACCCAGAGAGGGAGCTTTCGGCTGTTGTTTGTTGACCTGAGCTGAGGGAAACAAAATGACAGATTGGACAAGCAGTACACCATGCAATTTATGCCCTTCATGGACTGTCAAACATTAATTTCATTTAATTTTAATCATTACCGTCTGGAATTTATACAGCAAGTCAGGACTAGATAGATATGTCTTTATCTTGAACTAGTAAACAGAGCTACATTTCAATGCACAGCCATGTCCACACACCCGAGGAGGAACAGAAACATTATAGAAGGGGAAATCTGCGCTGATGCAAGGCAGGAAGCTGCTGGAAACCCCAATAGCTGTAGATGGGATCTGCGGTTAATACTGCTTCCACCATGGAGTTCTGAATGCTGGGACATGCCTATGTATTCCTGGCCACTGACAAAGGGAACTGGCTAGGGATGGTGTCTGGATAAACTGAGACCTCTAACTCTATGGCCCAAACCTCTAGAACAACGAAGGTAACCAGAAACTATATTCAATCTTTTCATTAGGAGCAAACGTTTACTGCAATAGCGAAGTTACTGCTTGGGATGCCTATGTAACATATTGAAGTGCCTGAGTATGACTCCCTGCTCCTCTTCTGATTCCAGCTTCCTGCTAATGTGCATGGCAGAAAGCAGCAGGAGATGACTCAGATACCCTGGTCCCAACAACGCATGTGTGAGACTCAAACTGGGTTCCTGGATCCTGACTTTGGCTTGGCTCAGTCAGGCATTGGGAGCATATAAGCATATGGAGGGAGGATCTCTGTCTGTCTCCTTCTCTCTCTGTGAATCTGCTGCTCAAATAAAAATAAATACATCATTAAAAATAAATAAATAAAAGCTAAATGGCCATTGAGATTCGATCACCCCTACCAATCTGCACCTGAGAGGATCACAGTGCCCAGACACCGCAGGCCATACGGAAGAGGCGTAAGGGAACATTCCTGACACAGAATTCAACTCAGCCTCAGGAGGAAATTTGTTTTTCTCCTCATCCTCAACTTAAACCTAAGTTTATTAGTGGCTGGGAGGGAGTAGAAGGATTGTCAAGAAGTCCTAAGGGAGTAGGGCAGGAAGAATGGAAGAGGAAGCCCTTCACATTCCTGAATTGTAACTTCTCCATTGCAGAGGAGCTTGGTGTCCACAAGGCTGGAGGATGCCATTCAAGAAGCCAGCCCTGGCTTCAGGAGCCAGGCCTTGAGCCCTGCTGATTGCCTTGTGGGCTGAGATCACATGACCTGCTTGAAAGCAGACAGCAAGTTTCCCCTTTCTTCTGAAAATAGAAACAGGTCCCTTTGTTTTCCTGCAGTAATTATATACATACATATGTGCGCATTGGCAGAAATATTCAGACAATACAGGAAAGTAGACCCTAGCAAGCTGACCACACACACAGTATGCCTACGTTTTCGCATCTGCATATTCACATACAAATATATGTGAGGGTCTTCAAAAGTTCATGGAAAATGTGTATTTTGAAAAGGCTATACGTGGATTTCAAAAGGCTCTGCATCAAAATAAACATCCTTTGCTTCCCTTTTCCCAAGGACTTATCGCCATTCCTTCATATATACATTTAAGCAAATGGGAACAGGCTATGGATAGGGAGCAGCAAAATCTCTTGCAGGGTGATTTTCTTCTCCAGCCAGATGTCAGCATGAGCAGAAGGAATAGTCAGTTGCTTCAAGCAGAGGAAGTGAAAGTGGCATTGCAAAATTCGCCACTTCAAATTTCAAGGCTGAATGTCCTTTGCAGCTCAAGCTGTGTCTGTCCAACCCCCTCTGGGCAGCCATCCAGGACAGGCTTGCCAGCATTTCGGAAATATAAAGCCACCTCTATTCAGAATGAGAATCTTACTTCTTTCTATGAAACATTCCAGTTTTCCCTTAAAAAAAAAAAGCCCAATTTATTTATTTACTTGAAAGGCAGAGTTACACGGAGAGAAACGGAGGGAGAAAGAGAGATTTTCCATTCTCTGGTTCACTCTTCGTATGGCCTTAACAGCCAGTACTGGGAGAGGGCCAAAGCCAGGAGCCTGGAGCGTCCTCCTTGTCTCCACGGGGGTGCAGGGGTCCAAGGCCTTGAGTCATCCTCTACTGCTTTCCCAGGAGCACTGGCAGAGTTGGATGGGAAATGGAGTAGCTGGTATTCAAACTAACACATATATGGAATGCTGGCAGTACACGTAGCAGTTTTACCATCTTATTTTTTTTCTTTGTAAAAGGAACAGATAGCGCTTTCCAGCCTGGAAAGTAAGCAAAAAATACAGCATGGGCGAACCAGCTGCAGGAAGCACCTCTAGGAAAGAGAAAATCAGCTTTTGCCTCCTTGCTTCATTATAAGGAATCTAAAACAGATTTTAATTTTCTCCTATCAAAAAACCAGACTATTCCATCCAGAATGTATTTTGATTCGTACACACAAAAATTCAAAGCATGTGATCCACAAACGCGCTTTGCCCTGGGTAAGGATAAAGTGGCAGCTCTCGGCTCGGGAGGAAACCCAGCTGCCCCTGGAGAGTGACAGCAGAGGCCCTCAGAGTCAGGCTGTGTGAGCAAGGGCAGAGAAAGCCAGGTGTGTTTCTGTGGAGAAGGGAAGGAAACCTTAGCTCAGTAGAAAGATGGTGGGACTTATCGTCCATGTTTCTGGAAGCAAGAACCAGAATGAAAGGATCAAATGTATCACGAAGCATAGAGCTGATCCATAATAATCGAGAGGATGAAGAAGGCAAAAGGTGAAGGCAGCTGATAATGACTGATAACTGCTTCGTCAGAAATTGTGCTAAATCCCTTGTGTTGTCTCACCCTTCATAATAATCTTAAGCGATAAGTAATGCTACTAGTCTGTTAGAGCTAGGAAGGATAAGACCAGAAAGGTGAAGAAACTTGTCCGTTGTCACAAAACCATGAAGTAGCAAAAGCAGTTTTAAACTCAGCTCCGAGGTGGGCATTGTGGTGCAGTGGGTTAAGCTGCATCTTCGGATGCCTATATCCTGTTACTAGAGTGCCTGGTTTAAGTTGCAGTTACTCGTGTCCGGCGCGGTGGTGTAGCAGCCGGGATCCCATATGGGTGCCGGTTCTAATCCCCGTGGACCCTCTTCCCATCCAGCTCCCTGCTTGTGACCTGGGAAAGCAGTCGAGGACGGCCCTAAACCTTGGGACCCTGCACCCGCGTGGGAGACCTGGTAATGTTCCTTGGAGGATGCAATCCAGGAGCCGTTGCTGGTGTCCTACAGACAGCCCTTAGCACACACTTACTGTTCCCATCCATGCCAATGGGGATCCTGCCACAGACACCTGCACTAGCCACCTCAGAGATTGCTTTTGGTTCTTGCAGGGCAAGCCAGTGGCGCCAGAAAGTTAATGTCTTCAGAAGCAGTCCTCAACTAATGACCATTGGGAAATAGAAGACCTGTATCCTTGTCTGCAACTATTCTGAGCCACATACAGTCTTACAGGATTCAGTCCTAGTTGCATGAGAAGGATCCTGCCTGCCCTTTAACACACTTTTTTTTTTTACTGGTTTTCTTTTCCTTCTGTATCTTGTTTCTACTGGTGCTTCCGGTAAGCAGCTTTTCAGTAAACTAGCTGCACTCAAATGTTTGTCTCAGGATCTTTTTCTTTTCTTTCCTTTTTTTTCTTTCTTCCTTCCTTCCTTCCTTCCCTCCTTCCTTCCTCACCAAAATACCAACATGTGACAGAGTTTCTTAGCCTCAGTGCTACAATTGAGATTGGGGAATTCTTCGTTTGCTGCTATCTTGTGCACTGTAGGATAGTCACCAACATTCTTGGTCTCTATACATTAGATGCCAATAGTACCGTCTCCCCAGCTGTGACAACCAAACATGAGTCTGTTTGCTTAAAGTATTTAATGGGAAGCACAGGGAGGGGTAAAGTTGGCAAGGAAGTCTTGGGGTGGACTGTTGGAAAGCTTCTAAGTCAGTTCCAGAGTTGAATGAAGGGCATAGGTGAGATGAGAAGGAGGTCGTGTGTGTATGTGTGAAAGAGAGAGAGAGGAAAATCACAAACCAACTGTTCCTATTTCATAACTGTGCCCACTTCCAGGAAGTCCCTTGTCCAAAATACATGAACAGCTAATTACTAAACTCAGCACCCCTTATGGCTTCTTTTGGAAAAATGATAGGCCCCCAGACCATTTTGCTGTTTGCATAACTGCAGTTTTCAGGTGAGTTTAGTCTAGATGACAGGCCCTTAAGCAGTCATTTCACAGCCTGTCAGTTTCTGGGTTGCTGGGGATGTTTTGACTTTTAAGCACTTGTGTGCAGCCATTAAAAAATCAATATGTGGTTCCAATATAGAAACTGCTGTCAGTCAGAGTCCAGGGTCAGATAAAAGATGCAAACGCTTTCATAGCTCAAGCTTTGCATCTCATTCAGCTGGAATTTGTATAGATGATACCTCTGAAGAGCGTGACAGAGTTTTCAGGGGTGGTAAAGGAAACTACAGGTGTTTGTGATTGCTCCAAAAACTCCTATATTCTCTGAAAACAGAGGTAGCAAAGAAGAACAAATACAGGATCATTATATCTATGATAAGGTCTTCTTTTTACCCATTTGATTTCTAGTTAAAAAGGGTTCTGTTTGGGGTTCCCCATCACCTCTGAGTTATAATATCTTCCATGGTCAGGTAGTGCAGGATAGCCTACACTTCCCATCCAGGTCTCTCTCACATCCCTTCTACTAATTTAGTGAGCCTAGCACTCGGGGTTAATGACCAGTACCTGTGACCTTTGTTGGTGGCTTTTTCTTGGGCTAATGGAGTTTCCTCAGTAGCACAGGAACTTTGTATTCCCCTGGGAGGTCCACCACTAATAGACAGGAATACAAAAGCCCAATGCCATTACCTCACTTAACAGATGTAACTTCTTCTGCAGAGCCTCATCTTGGGATCAGGGTGAGAGTGAGACTCTTCTTGAGCTCACCATCTGGATTCTTGGCTTCCTCCTTTTCCTTCTTTCCTTCTTTTTTTGCTCTATTTTGGTCTACCTTCAAAACACTTACTCAAAAAAATCACTCAGACCAGAATCCTCATCTCAGGTCTGCTTCTGAGGAGTTGGAGTGAAGACATAAGCATTTCAAGGTCTATGTTTAAGTTGAAGGACAGATGAATCTTATGATTCACATGAGTTGTTCCAGCATCTTACCATCTCCTATAAGGTAGGTTCTCATGAAATGTTTCTTGCTGTAATTAATGATGAGCTTGGCCTGAAAGCATCACCATCTATGTACTGTCCACACCTCTCACCTTGCCTCCCAGTCAACACGACTACAGAGGAACTCAGGCAGTCCTGCAGAAGCCTGCCTAGCCAAGGAAAGCAAGAGAAGTCAGCCTGGCTTAAAACAAAACATGAGTATTGAAGGACTTGGACCTTGGACATCCAAATCTATGTCTATGTGCTTTCGTGCTTGAAAGGGCATAGCCACGGAAGATGGTGATTCAGTAAAACGGATCTGAATTGAGGAAATAAAGATTCAAAAATGTATTAGCATCTGATACTTTCTGCTGCAAGGTTTGGGAGGATCTCCACAATTTAATTGCAAAATTGATGGATTCTGTAGAGCCATTTTTTGACTTCTTTATACCTGTCTAGTAATGTTTTTGTCATGCATTTTATCATTTAATCTTTGTAGCATACCTGTGAGATACTATCTCTGTCCAGGAGGTAATCTGCCTAGGTTGACTCTCATAGTAAGTGGCAAAGCTGGGATTTCAGCCCTCCTTCACCTGAGCCAGACAACCTGGTAGATAGCTTAACTATCTACCAATGGCTTTGACATTGGCTCTCTTGTCTCCAAAGTGATGAGGGAAGATTTGTCAGCTTTCACAAGAACAAAAAGCCTCTTTCACATGGGAAGGTTTATATAGACATTTTTCTTTTCGGAGAAGAATATGTAATTGCATAGGAAATTGAAATATATTAAATGAGCCTGACATACGACAATGCAGACAATATTTTATATGGTAAATTTTCTCTAAGCTTAGCATTTTCTTATTACAAGGCCAGTATGAATGATTAATGGCTTATTTGTAAGGTAGAAAATGATCCTTTTCTTTGAAGTCATTTGTAGTACTGCATGCTGGTATAGTTTCTGTTTGGGTACTGCTAAGGTTGTTCTTCAGTTTTAATTTTTTGTTGTTGTTGTTTTCCCTCCTCCTCTCCAACCCCCCACCCCCACAGCCTCATTGCTGCCTTAGAACCAAAGCCAGGAAAACTGCAGAACTGCTCTTGTTTTATCCAATTAATTCCCTCCAGGATGGAAAAAAATGTGGCTATTCCTGAATTCTAACAGCTTTGGCAACCCTCAAATGCAATATGAGAACACTTTTGGATGAGAACTTTCTGTGAAAAAAAAAAAAATGAGCTATCCAGGATATATGTCCGTTGTGTAGCTTCAGAGCTGTAGGGAGAATCTAAGTCTTGTTGTGAAACTTTAAGATATTGGATTTCAACAATATAGAAAAGAACATTTGAAAGTAAATGCACAAACATCAGCTTTCGTTTTCATGTAGAAATTGAACCAAAGATTAGTGCAAAGCTCCGTTCTCAAGGTTCCAAATTTTATTTTCCCTGAGTAGAATAAACCTGTCTGTTTGATACAAAACACATAAAGTGTTTTGATTGTGAAGCAGCCCCAGGCAAATGGTATTTAGGAAAATAAAATGGAAACATGAAGCTGGAAAGAACCCTGTGGGAACATCTAGTCTTGCCCTCATCTCCCAACATGGAATGGCTAACTCATCCTACATGGGTTGTTTGCAATCTTGGTAGGATATATACATTTATTTTGTTCATCTTTTAGGCCAATCCCATGAAATTTCAGTTAATGGTGGAGTGTCTTGACTCACAAGATGTTACCAGTATCTAAAAAAAACTTGACACGGTATTCAGGAGGACTTTCTAAAAGGAATGAATGCACCAACAAATGAAAAACATGAAGGGGTGAATAGAAACTATATAATAGACTTTTCATGGTATTATTAATACAGTGGTAGAAACTGTACCCAAGTTCAATGTTTTGAAAACTAATCACGTCACATTCCATAGTGTGGATTTTGTCCATTTTAATGTGTAAGGTGCCCTGAATTAGTCCAAAAGAGGAGTCTTTTGAGATGAACAGGGCTACTGCTAATTATTACAAAAGGCCATCAGGACTGCTGTGGGCCATCTAAGAGTAATGGTCACCCCGTGAATGAGGGATTAGGAGCGTGGGAAAAATTGTGTAGACTGGTTATAAATTAGAAGAGTTTAACCACACAAATGAAAATTTGATGGAATTTCAATATGAATATCTGTGATGTGCTCATCTTAATTTTGGAATTGTGACAAGGGAGGGACCAAGTAACAAATACTCCTTTACAAACATTATCCAAGAGAGAAACTCTCATCAGTGCTAGCCTGAGACTTCTCACCCTGTTAGCCCACTAAAAATATCAAGGACTCCCAGTGCCGTTCCCTTCCTGTCTCTCACCATCCACTAATTCTCTTCAGTGGCAGCTTTTGGGACTATGGGCTCAACCATGCCTTGCTTCAAGTACCAGTTAACACAAGAGCTGAGGGCTCGGCGGCGTGGCCTAGTGGCTAAGGTCCTCGCCTTGATCCCATATGGTCGCTGGTTCTAATCCCGGCAGCTCCACTTCCTCTCTATCTCTCCTCCTCTCAGTATATCTGACTTTGTAATAAAAATAAAATAAAAATAAATCTTTAAAAAAAAAACACACAAGAGCTGAATACCACCTGGTAGATCAGCCCTGGGGCATGAACAAGTGGAATAATTACTCCATTAAGGTGAAGACCATCATCCATTAACTGGTCAGTGTGTCTCTGGAGGCTTTCCACACCTGCCTTTCTCTGGGCTCGGGGTGCGGACAGTGTGTGGGCCACTTCATCTTCAAGTTTGAATAAAAGTACTCATCACACATCTTTTCACACAATATCAGTGCAGCCGCCACCACAGAACCATCAACTGAAGATGCTCCCAGGAAATGGCGTGACATCTGGGAAGTTTTGCAAGGCACCCAGCCCTGAAGAAGAACCTGAACCAGGCGCTTCGGGAGCTGCCTGCCCTGAGTTCAGCCAAAGCAAACTGAGATCATCTCTGCATCATTCTAGTGAGCCACTTCCTTTACAAAGACGTGAAACACATCAAGAAGTTGTGCCACTACCCAACCCACCTGTGCAGGTTGGCTGCCCTGGGTGACTGGAAGCTTCTGGAACCCAGCAACCCTGGAGGGACAATTCTAAATCCCCTGGAATCATGTATCCACCTGAGCTACTCCTTCTAGCTGAGAGGCAGCTTCTTACCACGCCGAAGCACTCTTCAAGGCCATAGACTGGATGGAAACAAAACAGCCAGACTCTTTGCGGAGAGAAGAGCTAGGCTAAGAGGGGGAAGTACATATTTTGAATAGAATGAAGGATTTATAGCCTGTTAATAATTTTCCAGATTGTCAAAAAGAAATTGTTCTTAATTTTTATGAAATTTCAGGGCCAGCACAATGACTCGATTGGCTAATCCACTACCTAAAAGTGCCATCATCCCATATGGACACCAGTTCATGTCCCGGCTGCCTTACTTCTAAGACACCTCCCTGCTGATGGCATTGGAAAGCAGCAGAGGATGACCCAAGGCTTTGGGCCCCTGTACTCACATGGGAACCCCGCTGAAGCTCCTGGCTTTGGATTGGCTCAGATTCAGCCATTGCAGCCATTTGGGAAATAAACCAGTGGATGGAAGATCTCTCTCTCTCTTTCTCTCCCTGTTTCTCCTCTTTGTGAATCTGCCTTTCCAATAAAATCGATAAATATTTATGAAATATCTGTATACTTTGAGGTGATAAACTGTATTTTGCTGTCCAGAAAAGAACATACATTCATAAATGATTGCAGACAATTTTAGTGGTTTCGTCATTTCTCTGAAGCCATCCTGGGTACTGGATTACATTGAAAATGTACTGTTGTTAGCTGCACTCCTGGTTATGCCTTGCAAAGCATAGAGCTGAGGGTCTAGACTATATCATACTTTGTCACCTATAACCCCCAAACTCGCAAGAAAATTGCTTTTCCTGATCTTTAAGTTGGTGTGATGCCGTCTGCCTATTCTGAGGAACACAGAAAAAGAAAAAGGCCTGTGAAATTTGCCTTCGTGGCTCCGACTAGATTGCTACTGTGAGCATTGACCATCATATCACATGCTGACCTCTTTGCAAAGCCTCTCAAGACCACTTTCATTCTGGTCTTAGTATTAGGAATAACAGCACTTCACTTAGATAATTAGTTTGTTTTTGTTTTATGGACGCTAAGTAAGGGCCCTTTTCTGATTGCTGGCTAGAAAGCTTACAGCCAAATTTGTAATTGGCCCAGAGTGAATGAGTAGAATCACATAAGCATTTTGTGTAAGTTTCTTTTGTGGTCTGTTACTGATTTCTTGGTGTATGGGTGTTATGGAACATTTTAGGCCACCTTAAAAGTCTTCTAGAATAAGGCTCTGTCTAAATAGACAAACTAAAAATTCAGGTTTCAAAATAATGGCTCTACAGCTTATTTTAGAGAAAGGGGAAGATAATTTTGAAGAAGCAACTAAGAGAGTCAAAATGATTAGAATAGAGATGGGTCACATGAAGGTTAAATTCCAGAAGCCATGCCAGAAGCAGGAAAATGTAATGTTTTCTTTAAAATCTGCTTCCTTTTTCTGCTCAGTTATTTTCTTCTAAAGCCACACATTGTGTCGCTCAGAGAGAAATCTCATAGCCGTGTGTTGTTTTCTTAGTGCTTTAAAAAGCTGCAGTTATGACTTTTTTTTTCATGCAGCACAAACAGAAAACAAGTTAACTCTTTCCCTACAGCACCCTTCCTCCTTGGAGCAGGAAGGTCAAAGATGCACTATCGTTTCTTTTCTCCTCGAAGGGTCGGAAATGTAGGGAGGCTATTTTGCCAAGACTGGGACAACTGTTTTGCTTAAAGTGAAAATCTTATCTTCCTATTTCATGCAAAGTCTTTTGAAAATAATACATACGTGTGTGTGTGTGTGTGTGTGTGTGTGTGTGTGTGTATAAACTGGAAGATTTTCTGAAGAATTTTTCCCATTTGCCATTAGTTGGCAGTAATAATTGTCTTCTGATTTGGATTAAAAACTTGAGCTTAAAAGATATACTTAAAAATCACTTTTCACATTGACATCCAAATAGAAAAATGTAGATTTGAAAAGTAATTGCTTAATACTAGAATCAATTAAGAAACCACAATTTGAGGCAGATATTTGGGAAGAATGATGAGAAAAAATTAATTTCCAAATGACAACTTAATATCTGTCAAATCATTATCAGTGTGTTTAATTGTCAACGATGGGGCTTTGGAAAAAGCTTTATTCAAGTTTCCCCCACAGGCAGAAATGTTCTTTGATCATCACATAATTCTTCAAAAACAGCAACTTGCTAGGTAGAAAATAAACGATTTAAAGGCATGTGATAAAATATTAGCCTGACTTTTAAAAATGACAAGATTCTTGATGAATTTTTGAGAAAATGGGAATTTATTGACATTAATTTTCTAGAGATAGATTTGGAAGCAAGTCCCAAAGTGGTTTTCTCTATGAATAAGCATGTGTGTGTGTGTGTGTGTGAGAGAGAGAGAGACAGAGAGAGACTACTTGCACAGGGAATTGTAATTAGCAATGTTTCTAGTTTATAATCAAATTCTTTATACTAACCTTCAAGGTTCTTCTCGGTATACAATACTTTAGAATGAACTTAAATGATCTTTTAAATTGATTGTTTAACTACTTTCTTATTGTTGAAGTATGGGGGTTTTAATTGTTCATCCTTTCTTTCAGCCAAGTTTTAATAATTACAACAGAGAAAGGCCAGATAAAATCACAGTAGCTGTATCGATGGTAAAGCAAAGTTGGAGAACATGTCGAGCCTTCCTGTTGTATCACATGCACCTGAACAAGACCACCAAGTTCCAGGAAGAGGCTGAGCTAGAGAGCGCAGAGACCAGGCTGAGTCAGCCAGAGATCTATTTAGCCTTCTCTTTTTCAAGATTTATTTTGTTTGAAAGATAAGGCAATTCAACAAGAAAAAGAAGGGAGAGAGAGGGAAGAAGGAAGAGAGGAAGAGAAAGAGAATCTTTCATCTACTAATTCACTCCCCTATAAGGCTGGGGCTGGGGCTGGAGCTGGTTCTGGCCAAAGCTAGGAGCCAGGAAATCCATCTGGGTCTCCATGTGGATGGCATGGGCACAAGTGCTTGGGTCACCTTCTTCTGCCTTCCATTAGCAGGAATCTGGATCAGAAGTGGAATAGCTAAGACTCGGACTAGAGTTTGGATAGGGGATGTTGCTGTCACCTCAACCCACTGTGCCACAAGATCACCATTGGTTCACCCTTTTCCACTAACTACACAGAGACCCAGGGAATGCTGCTGGTCCAAGGAGAGCAGGGAGAGCATGGCAGGCCTCATTGCTTTGCCATTGAAATGACCCTGTGCCCCTGGAGAGACAGCAAACTCTCTGAGTTCTCTGCATTCACCCCACCATCTCCCTTCAAGGACCACAGTAGAAATTCCCTCCTTTTTAGGTAAATGAGGCCCAAGAAATAAAGTCACATGCCAGTGAGCTCACCAGCTGTCTGCCATAGCTCAAGTGCCCAGTTTCTTGGCCCTCATACCTGCATATAGCATATGGGTCCCCCCCATCTGAAAGTCCTTCATTTCCCTTCTTCACCAGGTCCAATTTTCAGCCTAGTTCCAATCTGTCTTCCGTTCAAGTTTCCCTGACCAACCCAACCTTCTAAGCTCGACTCTTTCTTCTTTATCGCCTTATGCATCCCTTAACTCAGGCAAGGTGGAAGCTGACTGGTCAGCAAGCATGGTGGTTGAGCAGTGGAGATAGACCATACTATCTGTGTTCAAATCCTGCCTCTACTCTACCTCATTTCAGTCCAAGGCCATCACCATTCTTCTGGCTCCAGCTTCTTCATCTGAAAAAGCAGACATCGTGATGGAAATATTATCCAATTAATGGATCATACTAAAGATGAAGTTACATGTCACATGGAGCCCTTAAGTCATGGTCCAGCACAAAGTAAGTGCACAGTGTTACCTGTCTTTATCAACTAACTTTGGATTTGAGTTATGCAGATGTCATTTCAAAATCAGATTGCTTCTCAATGTCAGGAAAACAGCTAGCTTCAGATTCTGGAATTTTCCCTTAGTGATCATGCCTCTTTTTAAGCACAATAAACAGAAGTAAAATGTGGGGATTTTTTCATCTTTTGTATGTGTTACTCAGTGGGTAAGAGGATTGAAAAAAGAAATGAAGGAGGACCATTCTCTCCTTAGCCCACTAAGTTGAACCGTGCTATTGAGGTTTGGAGAGTAATTGTTTTAATTACCACAGTGCTGAAAACAGGCACGACGCATTTTAACCTCTCTCTCAGGATGGACAAGCTGCACAAAGGGGTCATTTTAGAGCTGAAACTAATTAACTGCTCGCTGCTATTTTATGCTGGCTTTCCAATTCCTAGGAGTCTTCTCCACCCACTGTTTTCGCCCACATATCCTTTCCTTCCATTTTGCAATAGCCTTGAATATGTCAGCATAAGGGACCAGGGAACGGAATAGACACAGCGAAAACTCCAGGCATCAGTGATGCCTAAATTCGTTTGCACCAGGCCATGTTTAATGTTCGTCTTTTAGGAGACTGCATAGTTGACACTCCCACTCCTGGAGGATGCACAGCCTTGGAGGTTGAGCTACAATGCTACTTACTCTGCAGAGAAAAATAGCTGCATTGTGTTAATGGGGTGCTATTTATCTCTGTAAGCCATTTATTCACCTTGATGAATAATTTATTCATCACAATAATGTTGAAGTAGGCACTGATCCATGGAGCAGCGGGGGTGGGGACATGTGACATGAAAGAGTTTGAATTGATATAACATTTCAACTGACTGCAAAATCCTCACTAATCAGACATGCTTCTCACAATTTAGCAATTTGGGTGAGGTAAATTACAGATCCATAACAGGAGGTAGAGAAGAGTCTAGAATTTGCCAAGAGGCCTCAAGATTTTGCAGTGGTACACAATGTCAAGTAAAAGCAGAGGAGACATGGGTAGAGGCAGCCATCTGGGATTTAAAAATCAACCACATATTTCTGCCAAAAATGCATATGCTGAATCTCATCATGGGAAAACATCCCACATTGACACAAATTGAGGAGCATTCTATAAAATGGCCAGCCTGCAGTTCTTAAAAAGCATCAGAATGAAGGAAGAGAAAGACCAAAATACTACCCTGGGTTAAAGATTAAAACTGATGACAGTTAGATGCAGGAACTTGCATTGAGGCACAGTAGAGGAAAAACTTTAAAGTATATTAAGCCATTGATAAAAATATTGAACATGCCTTGGATGGTGATACTGCATGGATGATACACTTCCTGATTTGGATGATTGCGTAGAGGAATGCCTTTACTTTTAGAAAGCACACTTAGAGGCTGACGCCATGACATAGCATGCTAGACTTCTGCCTGTGGCGTTAACCATCCCATATGGACACCAGTCCTGGTTACACCAATTCCCATCCAATTCCCTGCTGACAATCTGGGAAAGCAGCGGAAGATGGTCCAAGTCCTTGTGCCCTGTCCCCAGGGGGGAGATCTAGAGGGAGGTCCTGGCCCCTCGCTTCAGATTAGTTGGCTCCAGCTGTTATGGCTATTTTGGGTATGAACCGGTGGATGGAAGATCTTTCTCTGTTTCTCTTCCCTTTGTAACTCTGCCTTTCAAATAAAATAATAATAATAAACACATCTTTAGAAAAAACAAAGCACATATTAAAGTTATTTGGGAATAAAAGTCCAACTTCTCAAATGGTTAAGAAAAACAATTGGGTGAATCTGGGTAAAGAGCATAAACTTCAAAAAGTTCTGGGCCTGGTGGCGTGGCCTAGCAGCTAAAGTCCTCGCCTTGAACGCCCAGGGATCCCATATGGGCGCCGGTTCTAATCCTGGCAGCTCCACTTCCCATCCAGCTCCCTGCTTGTAGCCTGGGAAAGCAATCGAGGATGGCCCAAGGCTTTGGGACCCTGCACCCGTGTGGGAGACCTGGAAGAAGTTCCTGGTTCCTGGCTTTGGATGGGCATGGCACCGGCCATTGTGGCTCACTTGGGGAGTGAATCATCGGACGGAAGATCTTCCTCTCTGTCTCTCCTCCTCTCTGTATATCTGACTTTGTAATAAAATGAATAAATCTTAAAAAAAAAGTTCTTACACTGTTACTGACACTTTTCTGAAGCCTTGAAATTATATGTAAATACAATGCAATCCCCAAAAGGTCAGACTCAGATCATTTGGGCCTGACTGCATATTTAATGGGCCTAGTTGCTGTGTCATCTCCCACGGCTAAGGCTGGCAACCCTTTGTCAGATAAAGGGTTGTATTTTGTTTGTTTATTTTTAAGTTCATAATTATTTGTTTAGTCTGATGGACCATGAAATCTTCTAGAACAAGGGTTTGTTTTATTCATCACAGGGCTTTGTAAACAATGTAACTACAAGACAATTCCAAGACATTTTTCTTTCTGAATATGAAATCTACATTTTCAAAATTATTGTTCTCCCCTTATCTTCCAAAGGATGTCAATAATTTTTGAACAGAGTGTATACAGGACAGAGCGTCAAAGAAAATGAGATCCTGTTATTTTATAGCCACATAAGTAATATTGCTGCTGGATTAAGCATTTTAATCTTTCAGGCCTACGGTTTATATCTTCCAAAAAGAATCTGTGCTATTTGCTCTTCTGGTGAAAAGGCCTTTTCTTTTCCTTTCTTTTCCTCTCTTTTCTTTTCTCTTCTCTTCTTTTTTGAAGTTATTGTATTCCTTTGGGACTATGTAAAACGTCAAGATTTAAGGCACCTGTCAACATAAAGGTCACCAAGTAGGACAGAAGAGCCAGTTAGATTTTTGTTTCTCTTGTGGAAATAGCTATTGTCTATTCAGGTTTCACTCCACAGTTGTGAATGCTATCAGAACCTGCATACACAACCTCATTCTTTCAGCCTTTCCTCTTTTCGTCTCATAAAATGGCATCCCCCAATGTCCAGAATTTCTCTGATGTTCACAACTAGACTACAATATTATTACAAGCTGGCAAAATGCTCACAGCCAGGTCATTTTATTCTGCAGGATATAAACAATCTCACAGAATACAAGACTCAGACAAAGTTACTCTGAGATCATCACAAAATGAAAACAAAACAGGATCATTTCATAATTTGGTTTAAGCTCAGACAAAATTAAAGCCATGGTACCTTTCACAAAATACACAGTGAAAGGATTGCTTTCAGCTTTTGAAAACCTGTAATGGGAAGTAAATCCTTATGTCCTCGAGGGTTCCCTCCCACAAATCATGCATACAAATCGCAAAGACCAAATCCTGAAATAGCATCTTTCTAACAAACATCCTGAGACATTCTATGGTTTCCCGTGATGTGTGTTACCTCTCACTGAAATAAGCAAAAAACAAACTGTTTAATTGCAGTCTACTCCTGGTTCTCTTTGGCTGAAGGATGTTCCACTGATTGGTTCACTCCCCAAACCCATTCACTGATTCACTTCCCAAATGGGTACAGCAGCTGGAGCTGGGCCACTCCAAAGCCAGGAGCTAGGAGCTTCTATCATGTCTCCCACATGGGTGCAGGGACCCAACCACTCAAGCCATCCCCCGCTGCTTTCCAAGAGGCATGAGCAGGGAGCTGGAACAGCCAGACATGAACTGTTGCCTGGTTGGGATGTGAGCATGGTGGGCAGCAGCTTTACCAGATATGCCACAATACTGGCCCCAGAGCTGCTTCTCTTATCCTCAATTCAGCTAGGTGAGTTGGCTACCTTTCAAATTTCAAATGAAATCATCAGAATGCTGAGATAATTTCCAGTCACAGTAGCTTCATAAATATTCATAAATACAACAGTTGGGTGCTGGTAAATATATGCTTTTCTCCAGCCAGTGGTCACCTATAGTTTTCAGAGCAATGAAAACCTTAGTACCGGGCTTGGCTATAAATTTATTCATTAAAACATCCAGGTCATGGATCCATGGAGACTGAGGAAGAACATTTGAGCCTATTTCTCTGAAGCAAATACTAATGAGCCAGATATCTATTCTTGAGTCAGCTCACATTCCAATTATTAATAGCTGCTTACATCAGTAAACCTGTATTTAGCATGACACCTGTTGCAAAGAGATCATGTCTCTTTATGCCTGTAATAACAATTAAAATCTCTAGAAGGAGTCAGAGTTTGACATTGAATCTATTCTTAATAAACTACTTACTGGAAAAATCATTTTGACACAGTGGCATAAAAAAAATAGGTAAATAAATTTGAGTAGGATGCCGTTTTAATGATTGACCAATGTTATTAAGGACTTCGAGAATGTATATTTGAAAATAAGATTTAGGGCCGGGCGGCATGGCCTAGCGGCTAAAGTCCTCACCCTGAACGTGCAGGGATCCCATATGGGCGCTGGTTCTGGTCCCGGCACTTCCACTTCCCATACAGCTCCCTGCTTGTGGCCTAGGAAAGCAATCGAGGATGGTCCAAACCCTTGGGACACTGCACCTGCGTGGGAGACCCAGAAGAGGCTCCTGGCTTCAGATCCATCCGCACAGCACCGGCCATTGCGGTCACTTGGGGAATGAATCATCGAATGGAAGACCTTCCTCTCTGTGTCTCCTCCTCTATGTATATCTGACTTTCCAATAAAAATAAATAAATCTTTAAAAAAAAGATTTAATAAGTTAACAGTTGCAAAATCAATGCATGAAAATCAATAATGGAGATAATGATTAAATGAATACATATATAATTTTATCAAAACTCATTGAACTGTAGATTTAAAATCTGCGAATGTTTTTACATATAAATTATATCTCAACAAAGCTAATTAATATTATTAAAGTGCCTAGATATAGTCAATAAAATGTTAGAAAACAAAATGCAAGGGAAGGTCCTATTTAAAACAGGAAAGACTAAACCAAATTAGATAAAATACAGTACCTAGGTGAAAACTTATTTTTTTCTTTTAAGATTTATTTTTTATTGCAAAGTCAGATATACAGAGAGGAGAGACAGAGAGGAAGATCTTCCATCTGCTGGTTCACTCCCCAAATGAGCCACAACGGCCGGTGCCATGCCCATCCAAAGCCAGGAACCAGGAACCTCTTCCAGGTCTCCCACATGGGTGCAGGGTCCCAGTGCTCTGGGCCATCCTCGACTGCTTTCCCAGGCCACAAGCAGGGAGCTGGATGGGAAGTGGAGCTGCCAGGATTAGAACCGGTGCCCATATAGGATACCGGCGCATTCAAGGCGAGGACTTTAGCTGCTAGGCCACGCTGCTGGGCCTGAAAACTTATTTTCAAAATGTCCAAAAATTCTTATGAGAAAAACTATAACACAATTTTGAAATACACAATTTATTTATCAACATAAATAGGTAAAAGATTTACCATTGACAAAGGGCAAAATTACAATTGAAAGAACTTAGTTGATTTTATTTTTGATTCTAAAATAGGGCAGCACTTCATTACACGAAACATGTGTTCTGATATGCTGAGCAAAAGAGGCTGATTTATAGATGGAAGAGGGCTAAACAAAACTAAAAGCAAAAAATGCAAATTGATCATTTCCAAGTTACTTTTCTTGTCAGATAGGGACAAGAAGACAAAACAAAAAAAGCATCACTGGTTAACCTTAGATGACCTTAAGTTAGCTTTCCCAAGGATTAAAGGCTAAGCATTAAAGCTGAGGGAGTCTCAGTGTCATGTTGATTGATTGATCTCTTTGCTCAATCTAGCTATCTCATTCTCCTGACTTTTTCAGTGGTCAGATAATAACTTTTTTAAAGGATTTATTTGCTTTTTTTATTTAAAAGGCAAATTTTACAGAAAAAGGAGACTTGGAAAGGTCTTCCAACTAATGGTTCGTTCCCCATACGGCTGCAATGGCTAGAGCTGAGCCAATCCGAAGCCAGAAACCAGAAGTTTCTTGATGTGCCACATGAGTGCAGGGATCCAAGGACTTGTGTCATCCTCTGCTTCCTTGTCAGGCCACAAAGTAGGAAGCTGGATCAGAAGTGTAGCAGCCAGTTCCTGTTGCTATGGCTCAGAAGCTAAATCTTCGCATTGCATGCTCCGGGATCCCATATGGGTGTCGGTTCTAATCCTGGCGGTCCTACTTCCCAGCCTGGGAAAGCAGTACAGGATGGCCCAAAGGTTTGGGACTCTACACCTGCCAGGGAGACCCAGAAGTAGTTTTGGCTCCTGGCTTCAAATAGGCTCAGCTCCAGCTATTGCAACATAAAAGCAAGCCGAGAAATAAAGTTAGTGAATATTAACAAGGATGAGCTTTAGGACCACCCAGAAAGTGACTTATGCCCCCTCTTGTTTCATATTTCTGATTTGATCCCAGTTATCTGTGGTTTTAAAAAGCTCTTCATATGAAACAAATGTACACTTTGAATAACAGTCTAGACCTAAGATACCTAGAAATTTCTGCAGTCAGTAAACTGGTTTGGCATGGCTTAACCTGATATTTTCTTAACTTGCATTATATTGTTATCATGTAACAGTACTAAGATCGCTCCAAATCAGTGTTCTGTAACAGAAAAACAAAAATTTGAGCTTCTTGAATGCTATCTAATAGGGTAGTAGTCAAAATAAATTATCCCAAAACATGCAGCTTTGAAATTCACAGATTACAAGGCATGGATATCTAAGGCTGAAATATGACTGTTGGCATAACTTGTGCTTTTGTATTCAAATTATTCTGCCAGTACTGTACCAAAAGTTTTAAAGGTGGTGCTACTCTGTAGTTTCAACAGCCTTCTGTCTTGCATATTTGCTCCACTATCTCCATCCCCCACCTTTCACTTCATGCAGATCATCTGAGGAAAATCAGCAAAATCTTTCCAATGTCTGCCATTTTTCTACTTGAAGAGACAGAACACGTGACATTACCTTAAGCAGTAAATTCTGCCAATAGGATATTTATAGCATTCAAAGAGAAAAGTTTAAGAAAATGGATTCCAAAAACAAACAAACAAACAAACAAACAAACAAAACAGCCTTTCTATTAACTCCTCTAATTAAAATGCAAACGTTAGTGGGAACTGAGCCCTTTGGGAGTTCATGGTTGTTGCCAAGGTGACTAACCATTCTGATTTACTGAGAGTGAGCTATTGCAGATGTGCAGAGCCTTTAGTAGGAAAATGAGGGCAGTTTCAGATAAACCAGAACAATTGGCCATCCCAGTGGCTGCTGACCACTATTTGACAGGAATAAGGAAAGTGTCCTCACTTTTCTATGTGTCAAAGTGCACTGCACAGTTTTGGTCTTTATTTGCCAGATTTTTCTACTCCTACCATCATAGAGGCTGCCACTCAACGTTATCTGTCCCATTATTTCTTCGTCTTGCCAACTTAAAGGATAGCTTCTGGCTACTGGGGCAGTTGGACGGCTGACTCTTTATATGTTTCCAACTGCTGGGGGCAATTTTGTGTTTTACTTCTAAACAGTGTTTTTAGTTTATTTTTTTAAGATTTTTTTTTCTTGGAAAGGCAGATATAGACATGTGGGGAGCGAGGGGCTAAAGCTGCTCCTGTTCATAAGATGGACCTGTGAACTAGATGAGATAGGAAGAGACTCCTGAACCCCCAAAAAGCAGGACCTATGATGCCCCTAAACAGCAGGAAGTAGCTACAGAAGATACGATTCTACGCCCTTCGGCAACCCTTAGAATTGGGGTTGGGAAGTCTCTAAGGAAATTAGGCAGCTAGTTCAGGGTCATGAGCTTGGAAGTCACCCACAAACCCTGGAACCTTGCTGGAAAGGACCTTACCTGGTGATCTTGAACACTCCGTGGCCATAAAGGTGGTTGAAATCAACCCCTAAAATTAATCATTCCCAGCAAAAAATAAAAAAGGGGGGAGATCTGAGGAACAGGGGGCTAAAGCCGCTCCTGGGATTGGGAGGGGCCGTTGCAAGATGACGGCTGGCCCAGGGCCAGGAGGCAGAGTTGGTCTTGCCAGCAGGTAAACAGGAAGCCACAGGGATAGGCTAATGCCCTCGCTGCGATTTTGTCACTGCTACTGGCCTATTATATAGCGCCAAGTGGACCCACGGGGAGAAGTGATTGGTGGAGAACAATATAAAAGTAGCCGGTAAAAGCTAGGCGAGGACGATGACAATGAGAAAGATGGAGAGGAGAACGAGGGCCAGAATGAGAATAGGGCAGGGGAAGACAGACGGGCAAAGGAACGAGGGCTGGAGCAAGAGGAGAGGGACGACGGAGAAAGACAGGACGAGGAGAAGAAGGATAGGCGGGAAGAAAGGCATACAAAAGTGGAGAGAGGGCTGGAAAAGCGGCAGAGAAGGATACAAAACCGGTACAGAAGCAGTAAGACCTAAGTAAGGGGACAAGAACAGAGAAATGCAGCATAAAGTACAGGAAGAAGAACGGGGAGAAGGGTGGTGGAGAGAGGGCTGGAGAAGCGGGGAGGAAAGCTAAGGCCAATGGGAAAAGGGGCAGCGGAGAGAAGGGTTTAAATGCAGCCACTTTTGGCAGTGAAAGGTCCGGTTATGGTTCCGGCTTTTCCCAGACCCTCAGAGTATGCCTCGCCCAGCAGCGACACAGAGAGCAGATACACACAGAAAGATCTTCTGTCTGCTGGTTTGCTCCCCAAGTGACCGCAACAGCCGGGAAGAGCTGAGCTGATCCAAAACCAGGAGCATCTTCCAGGTCTCCCACATGGGTTCAGGGTTTCAAGGTTTTGGGCCATCCTCCACTGCTTTCCCAGGCCACAAGCAGGGAGCTGGATGGGAAGTGGAGCTGCCAGGATTAGAACCGGCGCCCATATGGGATCCCGGGGCTTTCAAGGCGAGGACTTTGGCTACTAGGCCACGCCGCCGGGTCCGGGCACTGGTTCTTGTCCTGGCTGCTCCAGTTCCCATCCAGCTCCCTGCTTGTGGCCTGGGAAAGCAGTGGAGGATGGCCCAAAGATTTGGGACCCTGCACCCGCTTGGGAGACCCAGAAGAGGTTCCAGGTTACTGGCTTTGGATCGGCATGGCACCGGCCGTTGTGGCTCACTTGGGGAGTGAATCATCGGACGGAAGATCTTCCTCTCTGTCTCTCCTCCTCTCTGTATATCTGACTTTGTAATAAAATAAATAAATCTTTAAAAAAAAAAAAAAGAACCGGTGCCCATATGAGATCTCGGAGAGTGCAAGGCGAAGATTTAACCACTAGGCCACCATTCTGGGCCCTATGTTTTACTTCTAATTCCTAGAACATTTGATCTGTCATTTTATGGAAACAAGAGGAATAAAGAGCTGTAGATGGCATGTTAGTTAGGGCTCAATTACATGACGATGGTGTTCTGTGTGGGTGACTCCACAGGGCAAAGCAGCACACTTGGGAATTCCTGCAATTGACAGGGAGTCACTGCACAGAGCTTTGCTTGTAACTGAGCAGTAAGCCAGCTGTTGCCACTTTGCACTGTCCCTTATTGACTGGCAGAATGAAACAAGACCAAAGGCTTACTTTGGATATGTTAAAAGATTCTCTTCACACAATCCTCATTCGTAATTTACTTCTTGTTTACTTAGTTCTAAAGGAATCAAATATCAGTCGCATTGCAAAATTAACACCTCTCCAGCACATCGTTGCTATTATCTTAGCAAAGTTTATTAGACTCTGAAATCGGCAGAGATGAGAATGAGTTAACATTCTTAAGGGTTAAGTCAATTAGCTGGATGGAGGATGACTCCTCTGTTTCCCAGACTGCAAAATTCACTTCTTTGTTTTAACATGATGTATTTGTTGTCTCCTGGTTTCTGTGAGTTATCTAGGCATAGCTTATCTGAGCCCTTCCAGCTCAGAGCTGCAGTGGGAACAGACTAGCTACATAGTTTTATCTTATCATTCTACCAGGAGAGAATTCTCTTCAAGCTCACTCATTTGGTTCCCAGCAGGAATCAGGACTTTGGTGCCTCTTTGGCTCTGGGAATGGAGGCTATCCAACTTCCTGTCAAACAGAACTCCATAACATGGAGCTTGCTTTAATAAAGCTAACGAAACAGTATGGCAACAAAGGTAGAAGTTTCCACCCTGTGTTATTAGTACTGGTTAGTAAGTGAAACCACTTTTGCCATATTCTCCTTGGCAAAAGCAAATTGCTAGGTCCAGTTCATGTTCAAGTGGAAAGGATTGCACGTGGGTGTGGATACCAGGAGGCAGGGACCATTTCATGTTGAAATTGTGTCTTTCACACAAGCAGTTTCAGACGGTGTGTAGTGAAGAGGTTGACTGGGTCACCTGTATCTAAAGCCTTGTTCAGATATCATTTGTTATATATACTTGAAAACTTGAAGTTGCTCTAAACACCAGTATTCTCTTCTGTTAAATAAGACTAGTAACAGTATGTGGTTCTCATGTTGTTCATGGGATTTAATAACTAAATTGTTTCTGTGCACAATTAATATGATGTCTGATGCAGTGGAGGTCCTAAACCCCAGCAGCAGCACTGGAAGACAAGCAGAATTATTAAAGAGAAGGGAGGAGGGCAAGGCAGCCAAGAAGGGGAGCTCACCAGACAGATTCTAGAAGGAGTAACTTTAGCCTGCTCCTGCAGCATGAGGGAGGCCTCAAAGCTGTAGCCTCGTGAGGTCAGGCAGCTGTGTTTCCCTGTTCCCACACCCCATAGTCAGTGTTAACAGCCACCTGGAACTAGAGCAAAGGGATGCAAACACCAAGAACTATGCCTCTGGTGCTGTGAGAAATTCCACTTCAGGGGTTTGCAGGTGATTTTCTGAACAAAAGCCTACCTACCAAAGGTGCTGGCCTGCCAATTCAAACACTGCAGTTGGTGGATGGAGGGTACTTAAGAGTCAAATGGCACAAAGACCCCTTGAGGTGATCTGGGAAGAGCAATGACATCGTCCAGTATGCAGCCTTGTGATGATGCTTCCAGCAATACGTTCTGAGGAATGGACTATTGGCCCATGTCATCACTGTGACAATATCACAGTGTATTTGCACAAGCCTGGAAGTTACGTTCTGTGGGATATACAGTCATACACACCATAACACGGCTTCAGTCAATGATGAACCACATATACAACAGTGCTTTTGCTCAGACTGTAATGGAGCCAGAACACTCCTATCCATGACATTTTGGTTGTCATAAAACTATGCTGCGATGAGCTGCTCCCATTTTGGTGGTGATGCTGGTATAAACAAACCTGCTGCACTGCCAATCAAACAAATGTACAGCAGTACAATTATAAATGACTAAGTTACTGCTTTATATGTTTATGACGCTATAATTTTAATTTTATAATGTATTCCTACTTACCAAAAAAGGTTTGCTATAAAACAGTGTTCTGCGTACAGCAGCAACCTCCCATGTCTTGTGCTGAGCACCTCTCTTGACTGCATCAACAGGTCACTTTGGGTGACTGACTCACACTATCTAAGTTTGTCCAAGTCACTCTATGGTGTTCTTACCATAACGCAAGTGCCTGACAATGCATCTCTCAGAATATGTTCCCAGCATCAACATCATACTCCACAATATAGTATAGCCTATTGCTGTTAGGGCCACGATAAAATGATACAAAACTAAATTAAACTCAAGATAAAATGATGCAATCAAAATTTGCAGCAAAAACAAGCTATATGAGGTTGTTTACATAACACAGTATGCAATTTCCCAGTAAATTTCTTCTATGAGTAGAAACAGTATAATGTAATGATAAAAATACAATAACAGCAAAAATTTACACATACATGGAGGACATTAGGTAAAGATAAGTCCAGCACACAAAATCGAATACCAGTGTCCTTACTTATAAAAGGAAGTTAAAATAATTGCTGATCTTATACAAGTTTATGCTAGAGCAGTGGCTACCAGAATCTGGGAACGGTGCGGGAATGGAGAGCTGGGAGAGAGGATGGTCAGCTGAAGAGCCTGGAAGTTTTCTGCCCTTTGTGATCCCGCCTTGATGGCTTGGCTGGGGGCTGTGTGGATTCTAGGCCTGAAACCCAGCAGGACACCTGGCAGGTCAGGTAGGCAGACCACCCCTCAGGAAGGAGGTACCTGGTGTTTGATAAGATCCACCACCCTATAACTCATCGATTTGTACTTTTTGAAAGTTGCTAGTTTCAAACCCACCAATAGAAGCCTGCTAGATCATGACTGTATAATTAAAAGCCTGAAATGTATAAAAACTGGGGAGCTTGGGCTCTCGGGGGCTCTCTCTCTCTCTGGGATGGGGGAGCTTGCTATTTGCTAGCCCTGCAGATCCTGCAGGCTGCCCCTCCCCCGCCCGGCCATGCTGGGCTGGGGGAGGTGGCTGGGAGACCTAGGTTAGTTTGAATAAACCACCATTTTGCCTTAGCACCGGCTTAAGACTTGATGATTATCTGGGGATTTCAGACAAGCAGGTACTGGATTACAAAGTGACAGGACAAATAACTTCTAAAATTCAAGAGGACACTAGAGTAAATGTGATTGCCAATAATTACATGTAAATCTTAAAATAGCTAGTAGAGAGGATTTTGAATGTTCCCAATACAAAGAAATGATAAAGTTTGAAGTGATGGATAAAATAATTGCCCTGATCTTATCACTACACACTGTGCATATTTTATGCCTTAAATATATGCAAGTATGTGCCAGTTAAAATTTATAATTTTAGAAGCATAGCATAGTAAATAAACTAGTAACATAGTCATTTGCTATCATGAGCAAGTATTTTCTACTACTGTAATTGTATGTGCTATATTTCATGAACCTGGCAACACAGTTGGTTTGTTTACACCAGCATCAATGCAAACATTAGTGATACAGGATATAATGATGTCATGACAGCTACCATGGTAGTAGTCAACAGTAACTTTTCAGCTCCAGGATAATACAATGGGATTACCATGGTACATGCAATTAAACTATTGACTGAGGGGCCTAGCACAATGATTCAATTGACTACTCCTCCATCTCCAAGTGCCAGGATCCCACATGAGTGCTGGTGTGAGAGGAGTTAGACTGGGTAGTAGGCAGTTAGGGTTTTCTGGGTCCCCAAGTCATTTTTTCTCAAATATAGAGGGGTATTTTCCCCACCATGTCTTGGATTCACCAGAGCACCTCTCTTCCAAGACACGTGCATATCTTAACTTATCAGGAATGCTTCCCCAGGGGACAAGGGTGACATTAACATATCTATTCCCCACCTGAAGCCTCAGCCCGATTCTGTCTCCAGCCACTGCCAAGGGGGAGGGCTTCAGACTGGCCTCTTTATCATTAGAAAGGGACCAAGGAAGTTGGCCAGTGACACCTTGCTGGCCTTTTGTCCCAGGGCCAGGTACCATGGAAACCAGGAATTTTTATGGAGAAACATCTTTGAGGGGAACCTTTAAAAGGTGCATTCAACACCCTTAATAAGGGTCTTTTTGCTTTTCCTCTTGCCACTATGGCAGAAGACTAGGGTCTCTCTTTTTACTTTTTTTTTTTTTTAAAGATTTATTTATTTTATTACAAAGTCAGATATACAGAGAGGAGGAGAGACAGAGAGGAAGATCTTCCGTCCGATGATTCACTCCCCAAGTGAGCCGCAACGGCCGGTGCGCACCGATCTGAAGCCGGGAACCAGGAACCTCTTCCAGGTCTCCCACACGGGTGCAGGGTCCCAAATCTTTGGGTCATCCTCTACTGCTTTCCCAGGCCACAAGCAGGGAGCTGGATGGGAAGTGGAGCTGCCGGGATTAGAACCGGCGCCCATGTGGGATCCCGGGGCGTTCAAGGCGAAGACTTTTAGCCGCTAGGCCACGCCGCCAGGCCCTCTTTTTACTTTTCCTCCTGCCACTATGGCAGGGGATAAAGGTCTTTCCTATCTCAGAACCCCCTCCCATCACTAGGACGGGAGTCTCCTTTCTCAGCTTTTCTAATAAATCTTACTTTAAAACTAAACTGTGTCCGCATGAAAATTCTTCTTTCCTGCGAGACAAGAATTGAGGTTGCTGCCGTATTCGGGGTCAAAAACCCTACAACACTGGTTTGTGTCATGGCTGCTCCACTCTCCTGCTTATGGTCTGGGAAAGCAGCAGATGATGGCCCAAAGCCTTAGGACTCTGCACCCAAATGGGAGATCTGGAAGAGCCTGCTGGCTCCTAGTTTTGGATTGGTTCAGCTCCAGCTGTTGAGGCCAATTGAGGAGTGAACCAGTGTCTCCCCTTCCCTCCGTAAATCTGATCTGCCTTTCCAGAAAAAAAATACATGTTTATAAATAAATCATTAAGTTATTAACTGAAGCAGCATCATGTTATGCATGGTTTGTATTACTTCCCCTACATAGGGTCTGAGTTGGGAGATACAACAAGTTACAGAGAACTGAAATGAAATGCAGTCCGAGGGCAGGCATTTGTATAGCAGTTAAGCTACTACTTGGGATGTTTGCATTGCATATCAGAGTGCCTAGTTTGAGTCCCAACCACTCCACTTCTGGAGCGAGCTTCCTAATAATGCACACCTGGGAGACAGACAGCAGGTAACAACTCAAGTACTTGCAAACCCTGTCTAACACCCATAGGAAAGCTTACAGATTTGGCAAATGACTAGACACAGGGTGGAGCAAACAGTCTTTAGGGCGTTTTGAAAGAACATCATTGACAGAAGACAATGGATTTGCCTTTGGATTGGTTGAGTTTTGAGATGCTACTGGATTATACAGAAAATTATACTTATCCAGACTTTGTGAACATATAAATGAAGCTTAAGGAAATAAATGAATTAAGAGACATTGGTTTGCTAGCTAAAACCATAGACGTTGACAAACTCGGCATGAGGTTTAAGATAGTAAAAATAAAGAGCCAGGATACAGTCTTGGAAATTCTTTAGAACCAAGAAGAGGAAGAAAATCACTAGAAAAAGAGAGAAGTATCCAGAATTGGCATGGAAAGGTTCCAGTATTGCAGAAATAAGGAGAAGGGGGGGGTGGGTTCAAGGGCAGCAGCAAAAGATCGAAGAAAATTGAGAGGATTGGAAGAATATATACCATATATATACACACACACGTATATATGTGTATATATACATAAAACTGAGAAATAGCATGTAACTGTGATGATGAGTGGCTTAGGGTAACAGAAATAGAGTTCACATTTCTTTTTTTTTTTCTTTTCTTTTTTTTTTTTGAAGATTTATTTATTTTATTACAAAGTCAGCTATACAGAGAGCAGGAGAGACAGAGAGGAAGATCTTCCGTCCAATGATTCACTCCCCAAGTGAGCCGCAACGGGCCGGCGCGCCGATCCAAAGCCGGGAACCGGGAACCTCTTCCAGGTCTCCCACATGGGTACAGGGTCCCAATGCACTGGGCCGTCCTCGACTGCTTTCCCAGGCCAAAAGCAGGGAGCTGGATGGGAAGTGGAGCAGCTGCCGGGATTAGAACCGGCGCCCATATGGGATCCTGGGGCGTTCAAGTCGAGGACTTTAGCTGCTAGGCCACGCTGCTGGGCCCATTTCTTCTTTTTTTTCAATGATTTATTTTTACTGGAAAGGTAGATTTACAGAGAGAAAAGAAGATACAGAAAGCTCTTCCATCCACTGGTTCACTTCCCAAGTGACTGTAATAGCCAGAGCTGAACCAATCTGAAGTCAGGAGCCAGGAGCTTCCTCCAGGTCTCCCACACGGGTGCAGGGGTCTAAGGACTTGAACCGTCCTTGACTGCTTTCCCAGACTACAAGCAGGGAGCTGAATTGGAAGTGAAGCAGCCAAGACAGAAACCTGTGCCCACATAATATCCTGGTGTGTTCAAGTTGAGGATCTAGGCTATTGTGCTGGGTCCACAGTCTTCATTTCCGAGGGTTAATCAATGACAAAGCTATGTGAGGTTCCTTCAAGAAATCTGAGTGCAGCAAGTTATCAGCTTAATTGCCCAATACAATTGTTTCAATATAGGGTAGGCACACCAAATCAGAGTGGTGGGTTCCAGCCCTGCCTCCTCCCCTTCCGATCTAGCTTCCTACTAAAGTGTACCCTTTGGTCAATCAGCTGATGATTCAAGTGCTTAAGTCCCTCTTATCCATGTGGGCTCTTTGTTTGGCTTGGTCCAGCCCCAGTTGTTGCAGGTACTTGAACAGTGAACCAGTGGATGGCAATCAACCTTCCTCTCTTTTTAAATATAAAAATGTGAAAATAAATGAAATGGAAAGTGTCACCGGAAGCAAAAGATGTCAACAGGTTCTCTGTGTTCTCTCTGTCCTTGTGGGCCCCCCCTCCAGGACGTCAGCTCATGCACGCCAGCTTCCTGTGTTTGGTGTTATTATCAGCCTCCCCATTCCCTCCTCAGCTTAGAATTTGTCAAACTGTGACTCAAACGGTATCCCTAGCAAAGTGCCTGATTACAGCTGAAGCTTGCCATTTGAGAAAGTAACATGCAAAAGATGACTGCATTGGGATGGGACTAGCAGATGCTTCGCTGGCAGCGAAAGCTCGCAAATCCGCCCACAACACCCATCAGGATGGAGGAGAACAATCACCTCAAAACAAAATGCAGCCTACAGACTTCATTTTTGGTTTCTGTGTGAACTGAAGTTTACATCAGCACAGAGATAAAATAATCTCCCATTGAACTTCATGGACCTAGTCATTTTTGATACCAAAAAAGGTAATGATTTGGGGACAAGTTGTTAGGCAAATGCTCTAAACAAAACCAGAAATGAAGAATCTTAAAACTAATCACTGAATTATGTTCACTTTCAATTTTTTTAAATAAAATTATGTATTTTTTTATTTGAAAGGCAACAAGACACACACAGAGATGGGCAGACAGAGATTTTCCATGTGCTGGGTCACTCACCAGATGCCCATAGCAGCTATAGCTGGGTCAGGGCAAAGCCAGGAGGCCTGATTCCACCCAGCTCTCCGTTACGAGTGGTAGGAACACAAATACCTGCTGCCTCCCAGGGTATGTATCAATAGGAGGCTGGTTTTGGGACCACAGCTGAAACTTGAACACAGATGCTAATAGGAGGTGTTGGCACCCTCAACAGCGACTTCACCACAGCACAAGCACACACCTTTCAACCTGCTTCTGGTGGTGATGTTTGTGTTTCTTTGCTTAGATACCAGGCAGAGATTTCGAGTCCTAAAGTGAGCCCTAGAATGACAAAATTAAAGCCATCTTTCTGATGTTTTTGGCGTTTTCCCCAGGGTGTCACCACAGCCCATAGACATGAGATTAAACCTTATGGATTCAGAATGTCCCCAGCTTGTGGCAGCACAGAATGCAGTGTGTGTGTGTGTGTGTTTGTGTGTGTGTGTGGGGGGGACGGTGGCAGGGAGCAGTACAATGGCACAATGGGCTAATTCTCCACTTTCAAGAGCCAGGATCCCATATGGCAACTGGTTCGCGTACCAGCTACTCCACTTCCCATCCAGCTCCTTGCTTGTTGCCTGGGAAAGCAGGCTTTGGATTGGCTAAGCGCTGGCTGTTTCAAACATTTAGGGAATTAACCAGCCGTTAGACAATCTTTCTCTCTGCCTCTGATCTGTCTTTCCAAAATAAATAAATAAATATATAAATAAACAAATAAAAAAATCTTTTTAATGAAAGATCCATCAAAAGCAGAATGCAATGGTGATAACATACGTAGCCATGCTGTAGTGGATGCCTGCCTTCTGGCTGGCATCTGGGGATGCCTGCCGGCTGCCTTACAATTTGGTAAGACAGGGTTGGCACAATGGCTCGACTGGCTAATCCTGCACCTTCAAGCACAACACCTCATATGCACACCAGTTCATGTCTTGGCTGCTCCACTTCTCATCCAGCTCCCTGCTTGTGGTCTGAGGAAGCAGCAGAGGATGGGCCAAAGCCTTGGGACCCTGTACAAAGGACACTTTTTGAGGGATGGGTAGTTATCACAGCAGTGGTTTATTTAAAAAGTGAATTCCCTCACTTCTAGTCTTTTTCTTCTTCTCTCTTGTTCACTCTAATGTACACTCACAGGGAGTTGTGTTGTATCAGGTTGTGTTTTTTTTTTAATTTATAGCTTTATTTATTTTCATTGGAAAGGCAGATTTACCGAGAAGAGGAGAAATAGATCGCTCTTCCATCTGCTGGTTCACTCCCCCAAAATGGCCACAACAACCGAAATTGGGCCTGTCAAAGCCAAGAGCGTCTTCTGGGACTCGTGCATGGATGCAGGTAATTAGCAGGGAGCTGAATCACAAGTGGAGCAACCTGATTCAAATCAGCAAATATGTGGGATGCTGGCACCACAGGTGGAGACTTAACTTACTGTACAGCAGTGTTGGTCCCAACATGGTCATCTTTTTAAACATTGCTAGATTCAATGAACATCATGTCTGTGGCTCCTGCATCTATATTCATTAGTGAGAACAGCCTATAATTTCCCCTTATTGTACTGTCTTTGCTTGTTTTTACAATCAAGGTTGTCCTACCCTTATCTGCTGGTTGAGCTGTGTCTCCTTGCTTTGCTTAGCAGATGGTTTGCTACATATGAAACTTTCATAAGTTTCCCCTAAATGTATGGAAAAAAATATACTTTCTCCAGTTTGAAGTAGTAAGGCTCTATGCACATCCATCAGGCCAAATTAGTTGATTCTCATATTTAAATCTTTCATATCTTTATTGATTTTTTTTCCTGTTCATCAATTTGTGAAGTGAATTTATTAAAAACTTCCCATCAGGGCTGACTTGGTGGAATAGCAAGCTAATCCTTCGCCTGCAAGCACCGGTATCCCCTAAGGGTGCCAGTTTGAGTCTCAGCTTCTCTACTTCCTATCCAGCTCCTTGATAATGGCCCGGGAAAGCAGAGGAAGATGGCTCAAGATTTTTAGTTCTTGCATCTATTTACGAGACCTAGAAGAAGCTCCCGGCTCCCAGCTTTGCACTGGCCCAGCTCTGGCCACTGTAACACTTTGAGGAATGAACCAGCAGATGGTTCCTCCTTGTCTCTCTCTTTCTTTCTCTCTCTTATTCTGATTTTTTTTTTAAAGATTTATTCATTTTTTATCACAGCCAGATATACACAGAGGAGAGACAGAGAGGAAGATCTTCCATCCGATGATTCACTCCCCAGGTGAGCCGCAACGGGCCGATGCGCACCGATCCGAAGCCGGGAACCTGGAACCTTTTCCGGGTCTCCCACGCGGGTGCAGTGTCCCAATGCTTCCGGGTCTCCCACGTGGGTGCAGGGTCCCAATGCATTGGGCCGTCCTCAACTGCTTTCCCAGGCCACAAGCAGGGAGCTAGATGGGAAGTGGAGCTGCCAGGATTAGAACCGGCGCCCACATGGGATCCTGGGGCTTTCAAGGCGAGGACTTTAGCCGCTAGGCCACGCCGCCAGGCCCTCTTATTCTGATTTTCAAGAAAAATAAATACATCTTCAAAAAAAATGACTTTGTGTCGAGACAGTGCATTTGTTCATTTATCCTCATATTTATATATATACTCAGATACTAAACATATTCACATTTAGAAATTTTATAATTTCTTGATGATGTAAATATAGTGAAAGATAAAAACATTCTTATCCCCAACTGACACAGTGACCCTGAATTTATTTCTAATGACCACTCCTGGTAGTTATATGGTTATCTGGTATTTTATAACCTTTAAAGAGTATGCATTGTTATCTACATTCTCACTTGTTTTACTGTGTTGATGCTAACTTTGAACTGTATCCATTATGAATGGAAGCTATGGTCATTATAATTTGAAATTATTTTCTCTTGCTTGAATGGCAAGCCCATTACATCTACTTTAATGACATATTTTAAGTTTTCTTTTACTAAAATTGTATTTTTTGAAATGTAGTTTCTATGGATACAAAAGTTCCACATTGACAGTCACTTAATCTCAGAACTTCAAAGATACGAGAATACCTCAGGAAGTTGTCAATAACTTTACTCTGATGCAGAAAAACATTGAAATCCATGCACGCTGTTTCATGATACACATTGTCAATGAGTTTTTGTGAAAACGTCTTTTATGCAAGGATTTCTGTGTTTTTGCACCAAGGTAAATTTGTGCTTTAATTCCATCTTGCCACAAACTTTCTGAAGTACATATTATTCCACTGGCTTCTGGCTTCAGTAACATCCCATCCTCTTGCTGCAACCCAGTAAGTTAAAAGGTGACAACAGGGTGAAGAGTCGAAACAGCTCACTTTGCAGATACTAAAGAACCATTGGCTCTTCTGAATTATGCCCATTGTATTGACTGAGAGACACATATGGAACAACCTGTTTAATCTCCAGTTCCTATTCCTTGCAGGAGACTGGCTTCAACTCTAGATGACTTTCTGAACTTAGATTTAGATAACAAATCAGTCTTTTGTCAACAGCGTTAGACCTTAACTAGTTTTCCGGGGAGAGAGGAAAAGTTCGCTAGCATTTGGTTGTACATGGAATAATTTTTCAAAGAGGTTGCTTACTCACTGGGATTATCAAGTGCCACTGTCAGTTGCATTTCCAACACCACTCCCTAAGAGTCCTGTGCTTAACACAAAGAATTAAGTAAATCTCTGTTTAGTCTTTATGAGGTTTTAGTTCTGATAGAGCAATAAATCTTCCACTTGCTAAAATCATATATATTTTAAGGGAAAATTCTAAATACTTTGAGATGTGTGAGAGCGACACAACTCAATGAACGCTAAAATCTCATCTTAGGTATACCCCCCAAACAACAGCAAACAAACCAAATGTCAACCTGTGATTATCTGTCAAATTAGAATGAGTACCTACAAATTAGAATGAGTACAACCATAATCTATTGATTGTCTTGGATGAATACACACTGGTAGCATTCATAAATAACTCTCATTAAGGGAGCCACCACTTAAAATAAGGCAGGCCATGGGCTGAGCATAGATACAACCAAAAACAGTCCAGATCAGCTGATACCTAATCACTAATGAACATTAGTGAACAGAAAGATGTGACTCACAAAAACAGTGAAAGTTTCAAATAAAATGACATGCTTATCCTAAAATAATCTAACTAAAAGTATAGAAGAGAACATAAAAATTTCCACAAACCTTCTGCTCTAAACACTTTTTTTTATAAAGAAAAAAGATGTATTTATGTCTATTTGAAAGATTTTACAGTGAGAGGAAGAGAGACAGAGAGAGAGGTCCTCCATCTGCTTATTCACACCCCAAATGGCTGCCATGGCTAGAGCTGGGCTGGTCTGAAACTGGGAGCCAAGAGCTTCTTCCAGGTCTCCCATGTGGGTATAGGGTTCGAAAGACTTGGTCCGTCCTTCACTGCTTTCCCAAGCTATAAGCAGAGAGCTGGGTCAGAAATGGACCAGTGAGATGAATTGGCGCCCACATGGGATGCGTGTGCCATATGGTGGAAGATCAGCATGCTGTAATGCTGCATCAGCCTGGAGACAAACATTTTAAACTTTCAGTAAACATCCTTATAAGATGAATATGCAATGTCTTTTAAAAGAATCACATTTTGCCAAGATTTCTCATGGTATTCCCATAACCAATTCCCTTTCTGTTGCTTTTCAATATTTATCATATACTCTTCATATTCTGTCATTTTATGGAAGAAAAACACAGCCAGTGTTACTTGTAGGCACTTGCCTGGGAAGGGATTCATCTTAACAAAACTGGAAAAGGAAGGAGTTGTGGAAAATATTGATAGGCTCCAGAAAAATTTAAGCATTGCCTATAATTTTAGAGGAATTTCATAACTTTGATAAGGAAGGTGTTCTATTTTTATTCAGTTAATTGAGAGACAGAGTGCTTATCCCCTGATGATTCATTCCCTCCACAAATGCCAGCTAGCAACAGCCAGGGATGGGCCAGGGTGGAAACCAGAAACTCAATCCAGGTCTTTCACATGGGTTACAGTAACCCCGCTGTCTTTCACAGTCTTCATTGGCAAGAAGCTGGAGTCAGAACCTAGAGGAGGGAATTGAACCCAGGTACTGTCATATAAGATGGAAGCATCTTAACTACTTGGCTAAATGCTGCTCCAGGAATCATGCCCTCCACATAAGACTATACCTTTTTGGAGCCAGTGCTGTGACATATCAGGTTAAGCTGCTACCTGCAGCACCCATATAGGTACCAATTCGAGTCCCAGCTGTTCCACTTCCAACTCGGCTTCCTGCTAATGTGTCTGGAAAAGCAGTGGAATGTGACCATAGTACTTGGGCCCCTGCACTCACATGGGAGACTATGGAGAGGCTCCTGGCTCCTGGCTTTGGCCTGGCCATTGCAACCATTTGGAGAGTGAACCAGCAGATGTAAGATTCTCTCTCTTTAACTCTACATCTCAAATAAATCAATAAAATAAATCTTTTTTAAAAATTTACCCTTCTTTCTTCACTGTATGATACTTGTCATAATTCCCATGCTCTGTGATACTAAGAATTCTGCTTTCCAGAAAAAACAGCATATATGTGCATAATATTTTCAAATGAAGTGAATATGGTATAATATTAAAATTGGTTAACTCTAAAATAAAATTTTATTTAAAAGTAAATAAATAAAAAGAGGGACTATTACATTTACAGGCATGATGCTAGCAAATTAGTTTTGCTTGTTGATCCCACCTGATGTTAATTCAGTGTAACTTCTTTTTGGTTGTCTTCTGTATGGATCTTTTTTTTTGCAGTTGTCTCCATGGTGTCTCCTTTAATTGCTAAGCAGGACTGCCACCTAGCTTCAGTTGCCCAAGCTTTTTAAATGTCGGAGCTTCCATCAGACAGCCTGTGACCACCTGAAATTCCCCTCAAATACTTTTATGACATACCACTAACAGTGCCTTTATCCCAGGGCAAAGGAACTCTTCCTTCGGACTATTATAGCTCAAACTTTATTATATTATCACTGCTGACAATGAAGTCTTCAAAGGAAACAGTAGAAATAAGTGCCTTGTATGAGTAGAAGATAATCTGGCTGAGTAGAGCCTTTGGCTACTCAGAGTATAGAGCAAAATGGATGCCATGGCAGAGAGGGACAACACCATTTTTGCCCAAGAGATTCTTACATTTCATGTCACTCACAGTATCAGATGCCTTATACTAGAAACAATTGTTTGGGAACTGCCAGAATCAGTAATTCTCAATTTCGGCTGTATCACTGAATTTTCTGGGAAGCCTTTAAGCTGTGTCATTGAAGGCACCACCACTAGAGACATTGGTTTGAATGTTTCAAGGTACTTCTCAGACATTGGTGTTTAAGTTCCTCATTGAGTCTGTTGAACATCTATGGCTTCAAATCATTGACTGAAATGAATAGAAGAGAGAGGAAGCTCATTATAGCTAAAGCTTAGATCATGCAAATGTCTGTTTAAACAGATGTTGAAATTTGGGGGAAGGAGAACCAGAAAGAGTTAGAATATTTTCCCAATTTTGGTCTTTCGCGCTTCAGTGTTCTTTCTTAATAGCTAGGGTGGTCATACAAGTTACTGTCCAAATCAGGAAACTTGAGTGAAAGAGGGCACTAATACTAGTTATGCCAGAATAATAATTAACTCTAACTGTCCAGGCAATGTGGAACCAATTGCCACACTGCTTAGGGTTATTGCTTATCTCTCCTTTTGGCCTTAGTAATGACACAGAGTTAAGTTTGCTGAGGCCTAGGCAAAGACTTCATAGAAAAGACACCCAAAACACAGGTAGTTAGTCAAAATAAACAAATGGGACTACATCAAATTAAGAAGATTCTGTAGAGCAAAGAAAACAGTTAACAAAGTGAACAGGCAACCAACATAATAGGAGAAGAATTTTTGTACACAACATAACAGATAGGGGACTAATATCCAAAATCTACAAAGGGCTTCAAAAACTTAATAACAGCAAAACAAACAAGGTTGTGAAGAAGTGGGCAAAGGATGTGAGAGACAATTCTCAAGGGAAGAAATCTAATTGGCTAGTAGACGTGAAAAAAACAAACAACAACAAACCACTCGGGCTCCCTAGCTATCAAGGAAATGCAAATAAAAAACCACATTGAGGTCCCACCTAACTTCAGTGAGAATGACCTACATACAGAAATCAACAAACAACATCTGCTGGCAAGAATGTGGGGGAAAAGGTACCTTGCTCCACTGCTGTTGGGAGTATAGACTAACACAGCCACTATGGAAGTCATTATGGAGAGAGCTCAGACAACTGAAAACTGATCTACCATATGGCCCAGCTATCCCATTCTTGGGAATATATCCAAAGGAAATGAAATCAGCATGTGAGAGAGTGACCTATAACCCTTAATTTACATAATTCACAATAGCAAAAACATGGAAACAACCCAGATGTTTGCCAACAAATGCATTATAAAGAAATTGCAGTGTATCTACTCTATGGAACACTCTTCTCAGTCCTAAGAAAAGAATGAAACCTTACCATTTCCAACAAAATGGTCCCAACTGGAGACCATCATTAGCAAAAATAAGCCAATCCCCAAAGGACAACTATCATACAGTATGTCTAATATAAGACAGCCTTTAGGCATATTACAAAATAGATGAGGGTAACCAAGTATATGCGTGTACTCTCACAGATGAGTGCTATAATAGAAACTAGCATACTGTGAAGTAAAGTTACTTTAAGTATGCGTCTCTACTGAAGGAAGCAGGATCCCATTTTGAAACATGTAAATATACCCATACAGCATGATACTAAATATTCTACCTCTACCCACACCTAGCATGTCATGCATGATACAGTTAAATAGCAGAAAGTTAATCTTCTCTACTCCCAAATACAAGAGGACTTCCAATGAAACTGTTAAGTAAACCTTAACAATTTCATATTAGATTTTCCATCGTTACCTAAGCCTACAGTGTCATAATACATATAAATAGCAGAATGTTGGAATTGTGACTGTAGCTGAAGAACTATATTACTGTAATAATATAGAGGAAAACAGAGGTATGGAGAATGAGGAGAAAGGGAGGGAAAGTAAAGAAGCCTTCTACCTACAAAACTGTATAATGGAAAATAATAACAATTTAGAAAAATCGTATAACTAAGGAACTGTACTACTGTAATCATTTGGGGAATAATAGTGGGGGGAATAATGGGGAGGGAGGAAGGAAAGGGGAGGGGAAAACCCCTATCCTACAAAACTTTATCATGGTAAATAATAAGTATGTTTAAAAAAAAGACAAGAGACGCTGTTGATGAAGTCTTAATCCAAATATTATACCCCTGCAAACTTTGAAATCACTTTAAAAAAAACACATGCCTTCATCATATCGCATTTTGCTAATGAGTTTTGGGGGAGTTATTTCTTGAGAGTTTAAAAACATGCACTTTCTCAGGACATTGACTTCATTTCTTCACTATTCTTTTGCAGGAGAGATAAAAGTGGAACCTACTTAAATTATCTGTGAAATTAACATATAACCAGCATGGATACTCTTTAGTCCTTACAATCAAAGTTAAATGAGAGACGAGGTAGAATGTACTTGCTCTAATCAAGTTTTTGGTTTGTGAATGGCTTCTGTAGGCACAAACAGGCTCCATTTCCCATTAGCAAAGATAATTAAATACTAACTGGACTTAAGACATTTTGAATACACAGTCTTAATTAATTGCCGTTATTGATCAGCTTTTTTCTCTTGGCTAAATGAAATGGCTGCAAAAGCTCTTTAAGGAAGTACAAAAGCTCTTTAAGGAAGTTTTTGTTTTAAAACAGAATTCTCATTTTCCTGGGATGATAGGGTTCAATGGGTTTGCAGTACTTTCCTTAACCTAAGAACCATTTTAACATACTGAATCCACACATAAATTCAATATATGAAATAGGTTAAGGATGAACAGCTGTAGTTGAAGTGAAAAGAGGTATTAGGGATACAGATGAAAGAGGCTGTTGTGCTTTTTGGTTACAATCTTCCCTTTCAGACGAAGGGCACAAGGAAAGGGTGGGAGAGTACCTCTGGAGTATGGAAAGCTGGCATATATAGTACAGTAGCCCTAACTTTACACTTTAACCAAAACTAATAATTTACTTTCAGCAATATTTTAATGAAAGAGTTACAGAGAGGCAGAGAGACTAAAGAGAGAGGCCTTCCACCTGCTGCTTCACTCCCCAAATGCCCACAATAACCAGGGCTGAACTGACAGAGCCAGGAGCCTACTGCAGATCTTTCACATGCGTGCAAGTATATTTTAACTAGTTTTGATAGGTTTATAAACTTGCATTAACAGCAAGACACAAAGCCCTTCCAGAATTCCTAAGTGCTCTGTTGTGGAGGATAGCCCAAGTCCGTGGGCTCCTGCACGCATGTGAAAGATTTAATTTTCTTTCCTCTAATTTTAACACTTTTTTATTTTTTACAGTTTCATGTACGCATTTGATTATACAAAATTCGTTCGCAATGGAAGACTTTTTAAAGTAAAACAAATTATTTTGTTTTTTTTTATAGCCAAGAGTAATGTATATTTGTATATCACTGTATTTATACACATACTAGTACATACATATACACACGTGTGCACACACAAACCATTAGTGATGATTAATAGATTTAGAAATTAAATGAGCTTTGCAGATTTGAGAATGCACATCATACCTGTGATAGGTTGAATAAATCAAGTATTCTCTCCTAAAATACAGAAACTTGCCCAAATGGGATTAACAATGGGTAGCCAGTGGAACAAGATGAAATATCTTGAAACAGTCTTATTCAATACATAAATCAGTTGCCCTGTTTCTGTCTCTTAGAACCTTTTATATCTGCTTGAAGTTTACATTCTGACCTAATGATATTAGTATATCTACTTCCATGTTTACTCCTAGTCTCGCTTTATCTCCAAAATGTTTTCAAAATTTTGTTTAAAAACCCAAAAGCTAAATAAAACACACAGCATAAAAGGTTGAGACAACTGTGTTCTATCATTTCTGCATTAACTAAGGTATTTTAAGTTGAATACCATTCCTTTAAATTGCTTTCATAGATATAAATGCAGTACTGTTGAGTAAAAGAATTTTTCCTCTACTCACCAGGAATACACACACACACACAAAGCGCAAACATTTTATTGCCTTAAAAGCAGACATAAGCTAAGATTCAATTTCAAATGTTGAAGATTAGCAGCAAAATCTATCCTTAATATCATCCTTTGCTTTGAGCCTCATTGCCCCAAGTGTGGTCCAGAGGTAGACCAGAAGTCTCTACATCACACGGAAACTGCAGACGGAGAGCCCATGACCCACCTCAGGCCTCTTGAATCAGTGTCTGCACATTAATAAGGAACACTGAGAATCTAGATATATTTGAGTTTGGGAAACTCAGTGCTAAATCTTCTGACAGAACCGGGATTAAAAATCGCTAGAGTGATCAACCATTTCGAATCATTCTGTGCTTGAGAATTCAGCACTAAAACTGGGGACATCCTAAGCAAATCAAGATGAGAGGGCCAGGGCCTGGAGTGATGGCATGGTGGTTAATCCTAGCTGGCATCCCAGATGGGTGCCAGTTGCTGTCTGGCTGTTCCACTTCCTATCCAGCTCCCTGCTCGTGGCCTGGGAAAGCAGTAGAGAATGGTCCAAAGCCTTGGGACACTGCACATGCGTGGGAGACCCAGAGAAAGCTCCTGGCTTTGGGTCAGCTCAGCTCAGGCCAGCTGTTGTAGCCATTTGAGGGGTGAATCAGTGGACTGCAGATCTTTATCTCTGTCTCTTCTTCTCTCTGTAAATCTGCCTCTTTTCAATAAAAAAAGACGTTTTTTAAAAAGGAAGAAAATGAGAGGGCCAATGTAAATCTGACCAAAGTTGGACTAGAATTGAGAAGGAAAAAATATACAAATACAGGGAAATTACACTCTGGGTCAATTTCCATTCATATTAGCTATTTCTTAGCCCCCACCCAGGCTTTCTTGATTGTATGCTTTGGTTTCATACTTCTAATTTTTAAAAATTGTTAAAAATCTATTTGAATTTTAAAGTTCTCATTGTAGGGCCTGGCTCAATTAGCCAATCCTCCCCTTGCAAGCACCAGGATCTCATATGGGCACTGGTTCATGTTCCAGCTGTTTCATTTCCCATCTTTCTGTCTGGGAAGGCAGTGGAGAATGGCCTGAAGTCTTGGGACCCTGTACCCATATGGGAGACTGGAAGGAGGCTCCTGGCTTTGGTTTGGCTGAACTCTAGCCATTGAATCCACTTGGGGAGTGAACCAGCGGATGGAAAATCTGTTTGTTTCTCCTTCTATCTGTAACTTTGTCTTTCCAATAAAAACAAATAAATCTAAAAACAATGATCAACAAAATGAGGAACAGCTCTCTGATTTTGTGATCTTATACCTCTTCAGAATCTCCTATGAATTAAAAACCTAAGAGGTAAATATCTGCTCACTCCATTAGTAAACTTTTTGCCTTTTAGTTAAAATAAACTTTTTTTATTTAGTTAGAATAAAACTTTTAGTTGAGAGTGGATAACTCAAAAAAAAAAAGCATTTTATTCTGCCCTTTTGCTGGTTTCTAATTTAGGAATGTTGAGCAACACCTGCTGGTCTGTGTGAGCTTGTCTTGTAATTGCAAAACCTTTAAGAAAGGCCTCCAGGGATAGAATTGTTTACTTTCATTAGCTTGGAAAACAAAGCTCTGTTTATTCCTCTTGCTGGTATCAAGGGATGCCTGGCTTAATTCCAACACAAGTCTGGATGTTGATTTCACACAAAGGGATTACTTTGGGCATCTGTGAACATTCTAAGGCAGCCTCATAGGAATCATTTGACTCAACTTTGTGTGACTAGGGACAAGTGGGTGTACATAATACACTGTAATTTTCTTTTAATTCCTAATTAGTAAATAGTTACAAGGTCAAATCCAGTAAATAAAGTGCCAGTGATGCTCTCTCATTTGTCACGAGCATGGTTGAGGATTCTGAAACCGTTCCTGAGATGAATGTGTCCCTTATCTTCAGTGCTGACTTCCGATGAGTGGTGGCGTATCAGGCCCTGACGAAGCAGAAGCTACCCAAGCTCAGCCCATAATTTCCCAGTCCCTTCACCAGTTTCACGCTTGCTGGATCTCTGGGGGTTTTCATTCCCTACAGCTCTCATTAGGTTCAATGACTGCCCTTAAGCAGCTGGATGCTCATCTGTCTGGAGACACGGAGAGATGGTATCTGGGAATCCATCTCCTCCCCCCACCACACACAGCATCCTAATTATTCAGTGATTGCTAATGAAGAGAATACATATTCTCTATGAGACTGACCTGCAGCAACATCCCTTGAGAGCTTGCATGCTACTCACACTTGCTTGCTTTGCTTGCCAGCTTTGTCTCATTTCTTCATCAACACACTGCTTTTTCATGGAAGTACCTTCTAACAAGTCGCTTTCACATTTAGTCTCCTCTAAGGGTCCACCTCCCTGGAACCAAACCAAAAGTACCAGCATTACATAAATTGAAGAGCATTCAAAGTTTTCTCATGTCAGAGAAACATGCTGTTTGTATAAATAGATATGCAAATAAATTATCATCAAGCATATGCAAAGGTGTTCTATCATGATTATGACAGTGCAAACTCAAAATTTTACTTGGGATACTATTCCCACATTCAGGGGCAAAACATCACACAGTTTGACAACATGCTCTGTTCATGGGGCTGCTGGGAAACAGGTATTCTTCTGTGCAGCTGTTGAGAAATATATCTGGGTTGCTCCTTTAATCACACAAGACCATTTCCCTACAGTTAACAAAAATGGGAGATGACAAAGGGAGGGTCTTCCGAAAATCCATGGAAAATACTGGCTATGAACAAACCATGTACAAGTTTCAGTTTTTCGCACCTAGACAAACATTTTACTTCCATTTTCCATGAACTTTTGGACATTCACTTTACATACTGGTAAGGGTTCATTTTGGGAAGTATTCACTTCATCATGATTTGTAATAGCAAAATAGCTTGGGTGGCAACCAGTTAAGAGCAGTGTTGTGGGTGGTGAGAAAATTCACCACAATAGTCAGATCCAAGGTTAGATTAGACTTGTGAACACATTGCAAGGGTGAAGTGGGGAGGACAGCCAAAGGCTGTCTGCTGATGCTACATGCTGCAGGAGAGCAACAGAAAGCAGGGCATCTAGAGGCTGAGTACCACTGTGACATGGACTACATCCCAGAAGCACCCTGGTAGCTAAGGTAGCTCATTAGAGTGCTTCCTCCCACACCTGCTGGGATCCACAGGCTTTTGCCTTTCTGAGTGATGCTGGGAAGCCTGCATCTCTTTAGGTTGGAGACTTTCCCAGGACTCTGTCTGGGACAAAACTTCACCTTTTTAAAAATTCTTTTATTTTGGTAATCTTTACATAGTTGATTAGGACACAAAGGGTCAAGGGCTACAGGAAAGTGGGTAAGACCATTGTTTCCACACTAACAGCATCATTTTTCCCCCCTGTATCTGGGGTCAGGGGAGAAACAAAGGGAGAAGCCTCATCCAGCCTCCCACCCATCCCAGGTCCCTGACGTGGGGCATGCTCCAAAGGTCATGCTCTTGGAGTTTTGATAGTTCAACAGTTCCGAATTGCTGCCAATCTCACCACTCCAAGAGCGATGAAATTTCTTCAGAATCCACTGGCTGACATAGTCTCTTCACGGTTGGGGTTCTGAGATCAGCAGTTCAGTTGGAGGGATCCCCAGAGAAACTTCGTCTGAGGTGATCCCAGACCTGATTCTTGTGTGTGCTTGCCACTACAGGGTCCAGCACCGTCCATCGCCCCAATCAGCTTATGCACATGCTGGTCATTGCAATTGCTGGGTCAGTTCTGTTTCCAGCCCTGTCTTCCATGCGAACCGATGGGTGTTGCAGTCCAGCCCGATCCTGCCCTCTTCATACTCGGCCCTCGTGCAAACCAGTGGGAGCTGCAGCCTAGTTGGGGACACTCTTAAATAACCCCCACCAGGCCTGCCCCTTACCCTGGTTCCCATGCTTGCCAGTATGTACTTCAGACTTGTTTAGTCTGTCCCACATCCAATTTAGCTCTAGTACATGTCAATGGGCATTGATGCCTAGTGCAACCCAACCTGCCCTATTATCCAGCCCACATACATGCTGGTGGGTGCTGTTCTGTATAGCCATCCCTGCCCCAGTCCTGAATTTCATGCTCTCCAGTGGGAGTGGTAACACAAGAGAGAGTGTACTCTTCACCAGCAGGCCACCACCGCTGTGGAGGGCTGCTGTCACCGGAGTTGCCAAGGTTGAACTCCCACCCCCTGGTTTCCTGCTGCCACAAGGTGGTGGTTGCAGGGCGGGGCTAGAGGCCTTAATCCCATGCCGAGATGCCGCAAGGGTGCCAGCATCCCATACAGGTGCCAATCAGTGTCCTAGATGCTCCACTTCCCATCCAGCTCCCTGCTTGTGGCCTGGGAAAGCAGTTGAGGATGGCCCAAAGCCTTGGGACCCTGCACCCACGTGGGAGACCCGGAAGAAGCTCCTGGCTTCTGGCTTCTGATCGGTGCAGCTCCAGCCGTTGCAACCATTTGGGGAATGAACCAGTGGATGGAAGATCTTCTTTCTGTATGTCAAATCTACCTTTCCAATAAAAATAAATAAAAGAATTCTAAAAAGCTCAGCTCCAGCCATTTCAGCTACTTGGGGAGTGAACCGCTAGCTGGAAGATCTTTGTCTCTCCTTTTCTCTGTTAATCTGCCTATCCAATAAAAATAAATCCTAGGGAAAAAAATCTGAGTTTTTTTTGATGGTTTTATTACTATTTTTGAGACTATGATACGCATAGCAGAATAAACTTAGTGGCTAATTATGGTAAATCCATGAAGAAAAAGAGTTTTTAAAGTAAGAAAAAAGAATATGGACATAAAAACCCTGTTGTCCTTTTTCTAAAATCTTACTTGGTTTTATTTGAAAGGCAGATTTTTTTTAACAGAGAGAGAAGAAGAGACAAACACAGCACAACTAGTGCTTCACTCCATAAATGGGCACAATGGCGGGAGCTGAGCCAATCCAAAGCCAGAAGTCTGAAGCTCCTTCCAGGCTTCTCAGGCGGGTGCAGAGCCCCAAGGCATTGGGCCATCCTCGACTGCTTTCTCAGGCCACAAGCAGGGAGCTGGATGGGAAGTGGAGCAGCTGGGACATGAACAGGTATCCATATGGGAAGCCAATGCCTCAGAACAGATGCTTAGCCTATTATGCCATCATGATGGGCCCCAAACCCTGTAATCTGAAGTTGGCCTTGGAACTATTAGTATAAGGTCCTAATTTGCTTTTTGTTTCCTAAAACTATAGTTATTTTTTAATATTCTGAAATTGCATTTATGCTGAGAGAATGAAAATCAATTGCAATCTCTAATGCCCCGATTAAGTTCTCTTAATAGCATTTGCCACAAAAGGAGCCAAGCATGTGGCAGAACGTGTATAAGAGAAAGATGAGATCTTGACAAAAAGGCAGTAATAAAAAGAGGCTACTTCTGGTGAAAGGACAACTTGAGCATCAAAAGAAATAATTATGCTGGACACATAAATATGCATGGCATCAGACTATTACTTTTAAAAGGGTGGGCTGAGTGAAGCTTCCCTGAAGATTGCTGGAACATTAGCTCTATTTTTAAAATTAATGAACAGGGTCTGATGCAATAGCCTAGTGGCTCACGACCTCACCTTGCATGCGCCCAGATCCCAAATGGGCGCCAATTCATGTCCCAGATGCTCCACTTCCCATCCAACTCCCTGGTTGTGGTCTGGGAAAGCAACAGAGGATGGCCCAAAGCCTTGGGACCCTGTGCCCATGTGGGAGACCAGGAGGAAGCTCCTGGCTGCTGCCTGGTTCCTGGCTCTTGGCTTTGGATCAACTCAGCTCCAGCCATTGCAGAAGTGAACCAGCAGACGGAAGATCTTTGTCTCTCCTTTTCTCTGTAAATCTGATTTTCCAATAAAAATTAAAAACAAATTCTTCAAAAAAGAAAATTAATGAACAAAGAGCCAGGATCAAACATTTATTTTGCTTCATTTGCAAGCTGTATTTTAGAATAACCACACAGTTGCTGAGCACCCTAACGACAGTCATAAGCTGTCAGCATCGTTAGGTGGATGTAGGTGGGGATCTTTATAATGGAAGAGTCAGACTGAGGACACTTGAACCCAGTGCTATCCGTTCAAGTCACAAAAAGGAACAACTTGGTAGATACCAATAAGTTTCGGACACTTTACAAAAAGTTAAGACAGTTACCATGTAAGAGAGCATGGGGATGCTATAGAGAATCAAAAAATTAACGCAGAGGTATCCTAGGTCCACAAGAACAGAATATCATGATCCTAGGCCCAAAGGTGCAAAGGGAGGAACAAATTACTGTAAGGAACCTATGCAGAGGACTGAAGCTTTCAGATAAAGCTGCTCAAGAAGAGGAGGTGTGGCATTCTGTAGATAAATGCAACCAAGAAGGGACGCAACCAGAGAAATAAATCCCCTGACTTCCCTCTCCCTGTTAGCGATCTACAGGTGTCTACAGTCGGACAATCAGAAGTCAGAGGACAAAGAAGTCTATTGATACTATCTGTGAAAGTCGGCTGCCGCAGCAGAAAGCTGGATAGAGAAGAATGGAGAGTTGAGATGGAGAAGAAATATTTCTGGCATGCAAATGACAAATGGTCTCCCGTCTGACTGTTTTTAAAGACTTGAACAAAAGATCAGACTTCATAAGGAGTCTCCAGCCCTCAGGATTTCTCAATTCCTCCTTCACATTGAACGTCAATAAGAAGCAGACCAGTGTTGGAATCGGTTCCAGCAGTGTCCTCGGGATAAAGGCTTCACGCACCCTGTTTGTTCAGCCCATTTGCCAGCTGGCAGACAAAAACACCTACAGTGACGTTCAAGGTTTAGGTAAACGTCTCAGCTCCAGGAACTGAGAAAGATAAAGCCCTGTAATGGATCCAATCTGTCTGGCCTCTTGCAGTTCCTTTAAGTTGATTTTAAATGTTAATCCTCTGTAATAAAATTTTCCCTGAATTTTAACTCTTCCTTCTTCTGCAACTGATTCTTTCAGTTCTCTTAGTCCTTTTTCCCTGGAAAGAGCTAATGATCTTTGTCACTTAGTAACCAGAGCAATCATTATATACAGTCCATCTGATCATAACATACAGTCCTTCTTCACAATCCATAAATGCCATGTTTACAAATGTGCTTACTCACTGGGATTTATTAGTAGCACCAAAATTGCTGTCATTCACACACATTTGCACAGTGACAATAAATGCGCATGCTGCTTGCTGCAGCTGACGAACACAGTACTTTGTCTTGTTTCAGCTCTCATACTGTAACCAAGTGTCCCTTCTGCAATCTGTACTGTATCACACCTGTTCCACTTTCGTGCATTTAGATGGTGACTTTGCTCTTTAAAGTTCCCTTAAAGTGAAGTGTTAAATTGCTTTCTAGTGTGCAAAGGTTGTGCCATGCCTCATGAGAAAATATGTGTGTTAAATAAGCATGGCTCAGCCATGAGTTATGGTGCTGTTGGCTATGAGTTTAACATTAATGAAACAACAGTACATATGAAAATACAATGTCTTCAACAAAAATACACATAAAGCAAGGTAGTGTATTGATTAGCTCATTACAATGTGAGTTGAGATTTGCAGGAGTCTAACCTTGTGTTACCCCTAGGAGTGATGGTCCAGCCTTTAGCAATTCTGTGTTTGCCATGTCCTCACAGAACATAACTACAGTGAATACCAAGAATCAGACAAATTAGCTAAAAGAAAGAACTGTGAGAAGTGAAAAATGGAATATTTGCACCACAGATATAAATTGAGACTGTTCTCATCCGTCTGATAATAACATTGCAACTAGTGCATTGCTGTCTGCTCCTCCCTTACCCTGTAGGACAATTAGTGTCTCTGGTCTGTGGTGAAAATTTCCTTTGCAAATATAAAGTCTTGCTTCCCCCCTGTGGTGGGGAATTTGATGTGAAAGACAACAGCAAATCTGGTTCTTGTCCCACATAAAAGAAGAATTTTCATGCAATTTCGGTGTACAAAGCGAGATTTATTTAAGAAAAAGAGGTCTCGGGCCTGGAACTATGACTCAGTAGCTAAATCCTCTCCTTGCAAGTGACAGGATCCCATATGGGTTCCAGTTCAGGTCCCTGCTGCTCTGCTTTCCATCCAGCTTCCTACTTGTGGCAGGAGAGGATGGCCCAAGTCCTTGGAATTCTGTGCCTGAGTTGAAGATCCAGAGGAGGCCTCTGGTTCCTGGCTTCGGATCAGCTCAGCTCCGGCCATTGTGGCCATTTAGGGAGTGAACCAGTGGATGGAGGATTTTCTCTGTATCACCTTCTCTCTGTAAATTTAATGCCTTTCCTATAAAAAAAATAAATCTTAAAAAAAGACGTCTCCTGCCATAGTGACAAGAGGGGGCTTCAAGAGAGGAAAGACCTGAACACTCCTGAGGGTGGAAGGTTTTAAAAACCATCTCAGGGAGGGAGGACAGAGGAAGCAGAGGGTAGAGAGAGGAACCCCTTCACAATGGGCAATTCTCCTCTCTAGTTCTTTGTCAGTAGGGTGTGTGTGGTGGTGAGCCCCTCCTCCGGAAACATCCAGGTGCCATCCCATTGCTCTTGCCATGACAATAACTCAGAGATGAGAACTAATATTCTGATGCTTGTCCCTTTGCTTTCCTTCAGGGACTGATTTCGAATGTGCTCTTAGAAGGGTAAAACGCAGGAGAAGCAAGATGTTATATTTTCAAGAATCATTTCACTAGGGACTATAAGGCACAGCCAGGACGCACGAGGGGCAGCCCAGGAGGAGGCTGAGAAGGGTGGCTGGTAAGGCTACACCTGCAGGATGCAGCCCCCTCCTCAGCTGAGCAGTGACATAGAGATTCACCAAGGTGAAAAGGAACCAGGGTATCTTCTCTAGTCACTATCAAGGAAATCCATAACATTAAAGGCTCCACTCTGTGTTCAGGACTATCTGTGTGCCACCTAGCATCCTGGACAGTGTTCTCTTAACTGGTTGGGCAGTAGATGACCAAGTACCATCTCCATATCTTACTGTGTATATTGCCAGACCATCTTGGTGTGACCTGTACAGTCCAGGTACTCTAAGATGTAGATGTCACAATGGGATTATCTTTGCAAGAGATTCAACAGGGACAAGGCGTGTAAGGGAAAATTGGGAGGGAATCAAGAAATCCTGGAGCCCTCAGAGCACACCTGACTGCAGGTGAAGGAGAGTGGAAGGAGGAAATGATGGAGCAAGGTCGACTGGAAGCATGCTAGACAGCAGTGCAACTGCTAAGGAGTTTTCAAAGCTGTCAAGGGTATTCTTGAGCCCAAATTTCCATCAGAGGGCCCTGTCTCATTGGCTTGGAACAGGCTAATGGAATTGAGGATTTGATATCAGTACATTGACAGATTTCGGGACCTGGGGGACATTAGGCACACACTATCTTGGAAGCACATCGGACAGATATATTTTCATAGTTTGCACAATAGTAATAGCCAAACAGGCTAGTAGTCCTCCACCTGCAGGTGCTGGCATCCTATATGGGTGTTGGTTAATGTTCCAGTTGCTCCACTTTCCATCCAGCTCCCTGCTTATGGCCTGGGAAAGCAACAAAGAAGAGTGCAAGTCCTTGATATCCTGCACCCGTGTGGGACACCTGGAAGAAGCTCCTAGCTCCTGGCTTCAGATCAGATCGGCTCTGGCCATTGCGGCTATTTGGAAATTGAACCAGCAGATGGAAGACCTTTCTCTCTGTCTCTCCTTCTCTCTGCGAATTGTCCCGACCTGCAGGACAGACGCTCAAACCCTGAGGGTGGACTGGGAATGCCGGGCTGCTAGCCCCCGGGCTGCTGGCCCAGGAAACACACGGACACACGTACTTGGTGGAAAAGAGTTCCTCTTCCTTTATTTTTACTCCTCATATATATACCTTCTTCTCTAGGGGAGGAGGGGAAGGGAGGGGTTTCCTGGGAGTAATTATCTTCATTGAAGCAGGGAAGGAACTAATCATCTATATTGAAACAGGGGAGGAACTAATTATTTGAACAGGAACAAGGGTGGAGGTCGTATTCTGCTTGCTCTACACAGGATGTTCTGGCCTAATATCCTGCTTGCTGTGGGCCCTGCTTGCCCAAGGCAGGCTTTGCAATGCAACAGGCTGTCAGGTAGGCCAGGTCTAAGGCCCATAAGTCTGTGGCTCCTAACAGCGAATCTTTCTACTAAAAAAAAAAAAAATTAAGTCTTAAAAAAAGAAAGAAACATCCCTTCTGAGCTTCTGCTTTCTACCATCTGTGTACACAGAAACAAATTACCATCTTGGAAATAGAAAATAATTCCTTAACAGAAATTAAACGTGCAATATGTTGAGAACAATAATTCTGTTATATTCAGCACACATGATTCTCTTATAGAAGCAGGAACAGACTAAGACAATTGGGGTCTGTGGTGTAGTAGGCTAATTTTCTGCCTATGATACTGGCATCCCATGCAGGCACTGATTCAAACTAGTTCAAGTATTGGTTACTCCACTTATAACCCAGCTCCCTGCTTGTAGCCTGGGAAAGCAGCAAAGGATGGCTTAAGTACTTGGACCCCTATACCCAAGTGGGAGACCCAGAAGGAGTTCCTGGCTTCTGACTTCAGACTAACTCAGCTCTGTCCATTGCAGCCACTTAGGGAATAAATCAGTAGATGGAAGATCTCTTTCTCTCTGTAATTCTCCTCTTTAACTCTGCCTTTCAAATAAAAAAATAAAGTAAATCTTTAAGAAAGAGGAGGTATTATGGAGCCAGTGCTACGGCATAATGGGTAAAGCCATTGCCTGCAGAACCATTGTCCCATATGGGCATCTGTTGGAGTCCTGGCTGCTCCACTTCCAATTCAGCTCCCTGCTAACCTACCTGGGAAGGTGTAAAAATTGGCTTAAATCCTTGGGATCCTGCACCCACGTGGGAATCCTAGAAGAATCTTCTGGTTCCTGGATTCTGTCCATTCTGGCCATTTGGATTGTGGACCAATGGATGAGAGATCTCTCTCTCTCTCTTTCTGTCTCTCCCTCTCTCTCTCTATGTAACTCTATCTTCCAAGTAAATAAATAAATCATTTTGAAGGGTGAGGGTTTTGATATGATAATACAAAAACAAGTCAGTGTTTTCAGAATCTCTTAGATATATGGGCTGATTTTATCCTGTGAGATACAAAAAGCTGTGATGTGAATTCATTCTACTTACTATGTAGTAAAGCATCCCCAGGTCTGTGCAGGAGGATTTATAGAAATAATAAAAGAAGAGGATCTATAATTAGAAAGGCTCTCAGAAAAGCCACTGAAAATTGTTTCTGGAAACGAAAAGTTTGATCTAAGGTCTAAATTAAAGCAGCACATGAGAGAAATGGCCACTTCAGGGACTAAAAGAAAGCAGTCAAACCCAGAAGCAGAAATGGATCACATATTTTATTACTGAGAGTAACTGCTAAGTGTTACTTAAATATGCATAGCATCTTCTCAGTACCATTTAAAGGATTCATAATTTAATTATTGAAACTTTAATTATCAAAGAACTCAGATTTTGTTAGGTCACAGAAATGGGGATATTTACATCCACACAGTTCTGTTGTTAATGAGTTTTTACTGATGAAAGGAGAAGGACAGGGAACCCATCAATAATCACACCTGAGTAGCTTCCCTTCTTTAGTTTATGTTCAGACCAATGAGCAGGAAATGCATTTGTTTGATCTGTTAATCCGTAAATCAAACTTGAAGACAAGAAATGTAGATTCAAAATCTTCTTTAATCATTTCCCTTAGCCGTTTTCACCCTATCAAGATATCATGATATGTCTATAGGCTCTACTTCCAAAGATATAAAAGGAGATTAAAAGGATCAAACATTTATTAATTACTTTGCTCGTGATAGATAAGGAGCTAGGGGCCCTTGCATCTGTTATCCTATTTATGTTTCACATCTAGCCTATTTCTTAAGTTCTTCTCATCCCTATAAGATAAGAGGTTATACTTTAAAGCTAGAACAATCGTGGCAATGAGATAACGTGACCTGTTTTCATATGCCTCATGACAATTTCAAGTTCAAAGTGTTTCTTGTTTTCTTTGGCTTTCACATTCTACTGACAAGTTCTGTCAGTTTTCCACTGGTCAAGTTCTGTTTGTTCATTTGTTTGCATGATTGCTGTTCTAGTTCCGGGAACAAAATAGCTACACGATGAAGTACATACATCTCTACGTAAGGCCCAGCCGAGGTGGGGGGGGGGGCAGCCCAGGAGGAGGCTGAGAAAGGTGGCTGATAAGGCTACACCTGCAGGATGCAGCCCCCTCCTCAGCTAAGCAGTGACATAGAGATTCACCAAGGTGAAAAGGAACCTATAGCACTCAATAACACCATATAAGATGCATTCCTTTGTCTCTCAAACCCCATCTTTACAGCCCCCTAATGAAAAGGCTACACCTCACATTTTCCAGGCGCGATATCCCTGGCCCACTGTCTGATGCACTAGTGAACCTCGCCTGGGAGCACTCCATCTACAGCTTGTTTTAAGCTGAACTTTATTCTGTGTGGATTTTTGGTTCTGACCACAAACTAGAGCCTTATACTCTACACATCACTGTGTGGCCAAACACCCCAAACTGGTTAGAGGCATTGTTGTCGAACCCTGAAACTGGGTCCAGTCACCCAATGAATGACCTGCAGAAAGCCAATGACTGTCGTTGGGTTGGTGGCAGGAAGTAGGTCTTTATTGCAATATTATGCACTATTTACAGTCCAAGGGTTGAAGGCAATAGGACTTAGCCAGTGCCATTTGCTAATCAGAGGAGAGGTGAGAACTCAATAGCCCCGATTCTTATCCTGCGCTTAAGATGGGATCTCAACTTCCAATTGTTCTAGGAGAAAAACAGACAGTGTGGGACTAAGCAATGCTTTGATAGACACATAGAAAGGCAAATACAGACAAGTAGAGGAGGCAGGGTAAAAACTAATAAGGTAGGGGGAAAAACACAACAGAGTGAATATATGAGCCCTGGAAAGTAGCTAAGGATTCTGGAGCTAGCGCCATTGCGTTTCAGTGTCCTCCAGGGAACTCCTCACAAGCAGATCTGTCCTTGATCCTCAACTGGCTGAATGGGGGCAGATACTTGGTTCACAGCTTTAATACCATGGAATGCTACTGAATTGATTTGTTATCAGTTGGGTAGACTTCAAGGAGTAACTGCTCATACAACTAAATACCAAGAAATCAGTGCATAAGTCAGCTAGCAGTGTGTCCGGCTCAGACTGTCTTTACGGAATGCTGCAAATGGCTTCCCACTGCACATAGAATGAAAAACCAAAACTTCTTATCTTGACCTCAAAGGCCAACGTGGGCTAACTCTTGCTTAACTTCCCAAACTTGTCTTGTGCTCCGTCCTCTCTTTTTTGCTCACTACACTGTAGCTATATTTTCTTCTGGTTCCTTGAAGAAGACAAGGCCTCTTTCCATCTTGGGGCCAACCTGCACACTATTTTCTCTAGCTGCACTAGTCTTGCCTTCCATTCTTCACTTAATTATATGGGAATAAGAAATTAAATACCTTAATTTCTTTTACTGACCTTAGTTAAAGAAATGTAATTTTTACAATTATATTTAATGAAAAGCCTTCAGGGGAGATAATCTTATTAACTTAAGTACTTCAGAATTAATTCAAAGTGCCATGCTGGTTGTTAACTTCTTAGGAAGGCAATGAAGAGAATTTCAGAGAACATTTATATTCCAATGACCACATTAAAAACACACTGTTGGAAAAACAGCTAGTTAGGGCGAAAGTTTCTTAGAGTGAAAGTTTTGACAAAATAAGTATAACGAAAAGGAGTTAGTCCCTTATTTATAGGATATGACTATCACATAGTTGTTTCATGATGGGACTTGAAAATTATTTTCATTATAAAGATTTATTTATTTTCACTAGAAAATCAGACCTAGGAAGCTGGAGTGGAAGTGAAGCATACAGGAGCAATACAGGCACCTGTGTGGGAGTCCAGCACTATTGTGAAGGACAATAGCAACCTCGTTTCTTGTCTCACAAGAAAGAATTTTCATGAAAATAATTTCAGTGTGCAAAGCAAGATTTATTAAGAGAGTGAGAGATTGCCTGCCATAGTGACAGGAGGGGCCTCCAAAAGAGGGAAAAAAAAAAACCCAAACATTCATGAGGATTAAAGTTTGTAAGCATCATCTCTGGGAGGGAGAACAAATGAATGATTCAAAGGGAACAAAATAAAAAAAAAAAGGAGTAATGTTTAACAACTTGTTGGGAAGGAAATGGACCATAGAGGGGTGTGACTGGTGGCTTCCTCCTCTCATTCTGAAAACTCAGGCACCATTTCTTTGACAGTAACTCTGAGATGGGATTAGTATGGGGGGGAAAACGAAGCTAGGGAGGACAGGTTTGTGGAAGGATAAGGAATGGGAAGAAGCAAGATTTTATAGTTTAAAGGTAACTTCACCAGGGACCAGAGACCCCAACTGTCTATCAGCACTTCTGACTCCTCACAGCTCAACAGGGGGTTAGTTTGATTTGAGACCATGCCATAGCTGAGACTTGAAATTTTCAAAAAAAGTCTAGTGAAACCATGGTGTTCATGACACATGATTGCTGCAAGAACTTGCAGTCATGGTTATTCACTCAAGTGGCAAAATATTTTTGTATTAAGAACTGGAATGCATTCATTTAAGCAATAAATAAAATTGCCAGCTTTACAGCTGCCCCTACAGAAAAAATTGATGCAAATACAAGGAAAAGTCTGCTTCCTCCAAGTCTTCATCAGTCAAGCATTGGCCCAGTGGCTAAACCCTCGCCCTGCCAGTGCCTTGCTTCCCCCTGTATTTGCCTCCTTTGCGAAGAGGAGTTCCTCCAGGCTTCTGGTTTTCCCGTGAGAATAGCAACTGGGCTGCTAGGAGGAGCCCCATTGGGACGTAACTTCCACCTGCCCGAGTATCAGTTTTACCTGACGTTACATCTCTTGGAATTTTTATCAAGAGGAAGCAAAAATTGGTGCCTGAGATCTCAGCTTCTCGTGAGAATAGGAGGAGGGGTAGCCCATCACTCCCTGCTGACCAGGAACCCGACAGCCCACTGTGAGTGAACTCCCCCTCTCTCCCCTCTGACTCATTTGGCCCCCTCCTTGAGATGGTGCACGAAAGACACCACTTCCACTTCTGTGGTCTTAGACTAAGGCTCAGGGTCATGAGCTTGAAAGCCACACCTCCTCCACCTCTGCGTTCCTTTCTGCTCACCTGCGACACTCACGCATCAGCATCTGGAACCTGAGAGGAGGCGGTATTGTGTTGTTGCGTAACCACTCGCCTCACACCACCCCCTCATGATAGGGAGGGCTCTCTCACGGTTGTTTGCACCGCTCTTACATTCCGATTCTTGGCCTCCCCAGTACCTGCTTGCTCTCCAGCTTCCTGGGGATAAACTCCGAGGACAGGCAGCCACTGAACACTGTGAGGAGTAATGCAAACATCCCATCTCGACCGGTGCCACTTCCTGTTTCCTCTTTCTCAGGGCTCACGAAATTCGCGCCCTTCTGGTTATCCACCAATCAGATGTAAAGTCACGGCCTCTTACCTGAGAATCCCACCCCCTAACCTCTCGAGGCCCCTCCCCCTAGTCCCCACCCACCTTACCTGTGGCTCAGATAATCTCCGTCACCAGCAAAGGAAATGAACAGACATTTTTCAAAAGAACAGATTCAAATGGCTAACAGACATATGAAAAGATGCTCAGGCTCCCTAGCCGTCAGGGAGAGGCAAATGAAAACCACGTTGAGGTACCACCTAACTCCAGTGGGACTGGCCTACATTCTACTAACAACACCTGCTGGTAGATGTGGGGAGAAAGGTACCCTCCTTCACTGCTGGTGGGAGTGGAAGCTAATACAACCACTGTAGAAATCAGTATGGAGGGCCCGGCGGCGTGGCCTAGCGGCTAAAGTCCTGGCCCTGAACGCGCCGGGATTCCATATCGGCGCAGGTTCTTATCCCGGCAGCTCCACTTCCCATCCAGCTTCCTGCCTGTGGCCTGGGAAAGCAGTGGAGGACGGCCCAATGCATTGGGACCCTGCACCCGCGTGGGAGACCTGGAAGAGGTTCCTGGTTCCCGGCTTCAGATCGGTGCGCACCGGCCATTGCGGCTCACTTGGGGAGTGAATCATCGGACGGAAGATCTTCCTCTCTGTCTCTCCTCCTCTCTGTATATCTGACTTTGTAATAAAATAAATAAATCTTAAAAAAAAAAAAAAGAAATCAGTACGGAGAGTGCTTGGAGAATTGCAAATGAACCTGCCGTATGACCCAGCTATCCTGCTCCTAGGAATATACCCAATAGAAATGAAATCTGCATGTGAAAAGGGGATCTGTAATCCTATATTTGCAGCAGCAGCACAATATATATTAGGAAAGTCATGGAAACCATCCAGATGTGCGTCCAGAGAAGAGTGGTTAAAGAAGCTGTGGTACATCTACTCCATGGAATTTTACTATTTACAACTAGGTGGTCCCAACTAGAGACCATTATGCTCAGTGAAATGAATCAATCACAAAAGAACAAATACCATATGTTCCCTCTTATATAAGGAAACCAACAGGGAAAGTGTAACTTCAATAATTCGATCCATACTCTGTGTGTGTGTGTGTGTGTGTTGGCTGCATCCCATGTGTTTTGATGTTTTTTATTTCAGCTTTATTTATTCCAAATACTTTATTCTCTCTTGTGGAATTCATCGCTGGCTCATGGATTACATGGTGGCATCATTTTTCCCAAGAGACTTTTGTGTTTACTTTTTGTCACCCATGTGTTGGTTACTCAGTGGCACATTTTTTAATGGTGCCATAATTTGTTGTTGTTGTGGCTGTTCTAACTCATACCAGTTGTTGACCTTGTTTCATGGCTTCTCATTTATGGAAATGTATAGTGATGCACTACTGGGGTCTACCAAATCCAGATGTGACGGTATAATGCAACATGCATTCCTGCTTTCAGACAAAAGATGGATTCCCAATGAAACTGTTGGACATGTGTAGACAATGGGATGCTGGACTGTCTGACATTGTACCAACAATGTCGGGGTACACTTAAATAAGAGACTGATGGAATTATGATTCCTTATGAAGGACTATACCATTTTAGCACAATGAGGAAAATCTGACGGGGGTGGGAGTTTGGGGAGGAATCCCAGTCTATGCAAAATTGTACCACATAATTCAAAAATTTAAAATAAAAATATAAAAATATTATAACCTTACCATAATGCCTGGCATAAACCAGTTTCCAAAAACTGTCTTAGCGTGCAAAGAATAAAAAAGATAACTTACTTGTTTTTCAATTTAGGTGTTAAATCACACTCACTTATTTTTTTATATAACTATTACAGAATTTAAAATTTTTTTTTACTCCAGTGGTTTAGTTATCTTTGTTTATAAAAGGATCTTAACACGGACTTTATCTACTTAGTGCTGCTCAGATTTGATTTGGAAAAGTGAATCATAGGCACCCTGTGTGGTAGCCTAGGGGCTAAGTTCTCACCTTGCTTGCACTGGGATGCCATATGGGCTCCAGTTCATATCCAAGTTGTTTCAGTTCTCATCCAGCTTCCTGCTGTGGCCTGGGAAAGCAGTAGATGATGGGCCAGGGCCTTGGGACCCTGCACCTACGTGGGAGACCCAAAGGAAGCTCCTGGCTCCTGGCTTTGGATCAGTTCAGCTCCGGCTGTTGTGGCCACTTGGGGAGTGAACCAGCAGAGGGAAGATTTTTTTCTTTCTGTCTCTCCTACTTTCTATGAATCTGATTTTCCAATAAAAATGAAATAAATATTTTAAAAAGTGAATCATAGATGTTTTATTTTACATCAGAATCTTCTTTCGGAGAGCTGTTAATTAAATATTACAGACAAAATAAGAATAAGATCAGTTGTTCCTTTATAATCAGAAAGGAGTAGTTAGAGTTCTGTTCATTAGCTTCCTCCTTTGGACCCCTGAAGACAATATAGGACCCTGCTTCACAAAAGGACCCTGCTTCGCCCCGCCCCACTGGGGGAGGTGACCCAATGGCTCAGTTGGATAATCCTCTGCCTGTAGGCACCTGGCTTCAGACAGGCCCAGTTCTGGCCATTGCAATCATTTGGCGAGTGAACCAATGAATATAAAGTTTGTGTGTCTGTCCTTCTCTCTTGATAACTGTCTTTCAAATAAAAAAATTACTAAATATTTTGTTCTGATGAAATCAGTGTTGATATTGACAAATGCAATTTTCTGATCATATGTAATAAAATGTGCTATGATTTAGAAGAGCTGAAAAATTCATTCAACTAATATTCTGTAAATGACCCATGGGAAATCATGAGTTAGGGTAGAAAACGCACTCCAAATGCAAAACAGATGTGAAAGTTAACATAAATGCAGCAAAGTTCATTCATATGATTTCAGATTCTACTCCACTGACCTATCACCCGTGCAGTTTCAATGTAACATCCAAGAATATTCACTATTATCTGAAAAGGCTAGTGCTTCTCCTTTACCAGCAACTTATCAGTGTGAGGCCAAAGTCACTTCAAAGGAGCATGCTGTCACAGATGGAATGCAAAAGAAGATATGCATCCCATCTCCTCACTGACATAAATCCAGCTGTCTTCCACTGAGGTGGGCAATGAAGACATGTGCAAAAGATGCATATGACGACAGCCATTCTATTCATTTACTTTATTTCCTTTTAAAATTATAATTGTGGGCCCAGTGTGATAGCATAGTGGTTAAAGTCCTCTCCTTGCACGCGCTGGGATCCCTTATGGTCGCTGGTTCTAATCCCGGCGGCTCCGCTTCCCATCCAGCTCCCTGCTTGTGGCCTGGGAAAGCAGTGGAGGACAGCCCAAAGCCTTGGGACCCTGCACCCATGTGAGAGACCCGGAAGAGCTCCTGGCTCCTGGCTTCGGATTGGCTCAGCTCCAGCTGCTGCAGTCATTTGGGGCGTGAATCATCGGATGGAAGATCTTCCTTTCTGTCTCTCCTAGGATGGAAGATCTTCCTCTCTGTCTCTCCTCCTCTCCGTATATCTGCCTTTCCAATAAAAAAATAAATCTTAAAAAAAATAAAAATTATAATTGTTTCTCATGAAAATGTGTCATTCCGTTAATGTTAATGAGTTTATTGTTATTGTTTTAAATGAATGAAGAAATACATTTTTATATTTCTAAGGTTTGCTTTCTACCACGGTATATACTGATAGATAAATCCCACTGTAACGGGTTATTCGACTATCCTTCCCTGGACCCAGCGCCGTTTCTTCTTCCTCACAGCTCAGGAAATTGGCGCCAGTCCAGCCATCCACCAATCGGATGTAACCCAGCATTCCACCTGAGAAGCCCACCCCCAATCTTGGAGCCCCTTCCCCAATCCCGCCCACTCACCAATCATCCCTAGGCACTCACCTGCAAGCACCAATCCCCTGCGGCTGCTCTCACACTTGCAGACAAAAATGCCCCCAGGTGTGGCGCTCTCACTTCTCCTTCCGGCCTCCCTTCCCATTCCCCTTTTCCGGCCGATCTCCACTGCCTTCTCCCCCGCCCTGGTTCCTTCTGCACTGGAATAAGCCTCCTAAAATACCTCGTTGGGTCCGGTGTTTTCAGCTCACGGTAAAGAAACCAGGTTGCGGGAATTAGCTGCGCGTAAAATATCGTAACATCGTATGAACTAGAACTCAAACTGTTTTAAATAACTAACACCCACATAAACAAAATCTTTTTGAATCTTCATGGTTTATAAGAATTATAGAAGTAAAAATTTTCTGGGGGCAAACTTTGAGGAACCACTGCCTTCAGAGAGGTTAGGAGGTTTTGTCCTTGAGGCAGCTCTGTTCTCAAAGCTGATAAACCCTGAGGAGTTCGTCCTGACCCTTTCCCCCTGTTGTCAGCTAGATCCCAAACCTAACAATTGCTGGATGCCTCTGATTTATTTCACATGCCCATATGTTCCCATTATGTCTTCTAAAGCAGAGGGTTCAGTGACCTCGATTGGATTTTCAGATTTGTTGGCCTTCGTGCTCTGGCGTTGGCAAAGCGTCAGTTCACTCCCATGAATAGCATATTTATAAACCAGCTCCGAGAGGGAAATGACTCAACTGAGGCGTGAGTGGCTGGGTTCTGCTAATCCCAGAAGAGAATTTCAGTGTTTGTTATTTTGATTATTTTATTTTCAAGTAGATATTAGCTTATTTTAGAAGGACCAAATGGGGGAAGTCGGTTGGAGAGAGTGGGGGTCGAGCCTGTCCAGACAGAGGGGAGGACGTTTGAGGCCGCGAGCCTTTGAAGTCAGGCTTATTCCGACCCTGATAAGATAGCTGGGGGATCTGAGAAAGGCTCCTTGCTAAGCTGACAGTGCATTGTCTTAGCAGTTTGGAATGTCCCAGGTGTGGCAGCAATAAAGATGAAACTAGACTTTATTTACATCTGTGCCCAGTTTCATGTGGTTTAGGGATTTAGACCCCTAGTGGCCTTGCAGATTCTAACAAATCGAATACCATATATAGAAAAATATGTAGAAAACAAGAAAATAAAGAAGGGGAAGGAGGGAGGGAGGGAAAAAAGTTGTGGTGTTACACAGCCAAGAACCATGGGTTAGGGAGACGTGGGGACAGTTTCCATGGCTACTTTCTGCTGAGCAGAGGTGCAGGTGGTGGGGTAGTCCCTGCTTCCCCAAGAGGGATCCTGGAGTGGTGACTGAGGCTGAGTCCTGCTCAGTAGAAGGGTATTGTTGACAAGTGTCTGAGTGACTGTTGTGTTGTGGACCACTGAATGATTCATTAGCTTCATGACCCTAGTTAAGCCAGATTTTTTTTTTTTTTTTAATGAAAGAATTGAAAGAGGGCTTAAGCCAAGGTAGCCAGGAGGGCTTTTGAAAACACTTGCTCTGCAAGTCAGAGGTCCATTGTTGAATTCTGGATGCTCTGCCGTCTTAGAAGCAGCATCATGAGCAAGACTGGATCGATTGACACAAAAGTAACATAGCTTAGCAGAGACCCTCATTTTCTGCTGTCAGCAAGTCCAATCTCCATTGATTTTTTTCTTTTTTTGATTTTTAAATTTTTTTGCATGATTATTCCTGCCACTGAGTCAACTTGGTCTTGAACCTTTAAAAGAATCTTCATGCTGCTCTTCCTGACCACCCACCTGCCTCCCTGCCATCCATTCCCCATGTAGGGTTTTCTTGCTACACATCACTTAGAACATACACTCAGTCTCACCTTGTCACTCTTCCTCATAGATACCCACAAACGTTTGATTCTGTACAAATATAAAATGTCAGTGGCTTGCTTTGGCAGCATGCATACTAAAATTGGAACCAAAACAAAATATCAGGCGCAAACTAATTGAACCCCCTTCCAGTCTCCCACATCAGCAGGCACTCTCAGTGTCTGGGGGAAGGAAATCAGGACTAAAACAAGGGACTTACGTATTTCTTTGTACTTTGTAAAATACGTACTATTCCATTGAATATATTGTTCATAAGAAGCTAAAATATGCCAGGGATGAATAATTTTTAAAATTTATTTTCTATTTTTCATGAAGTTTACATAGTTGATCAGGGAAGGAAATGTGAAGAAGGATCAGGGGAAATTGGATGAGACCATTGTTTCCAAATTTTCTATTCCTGCTTCCTGTATCTGGGGGTAGCAGAGAGATAAGGGGAGAAGCCGCACCCAGCCTCCCAGTTGCCCCAGTACCTGGGGATCGGGAATGGCCACCCAGCATCCCAGGGTCCCCAATGTGGAGCATGCTTCAAGGGGTCTGTTTAAGTGGTTTCAATAGTTCTGATATGCTGTCGATCTCACCAATCCAAGGATGAGGAAGTGCTTCCGAGGTCCATTGGCTGACATAGTCCAATTTAGAGTCTCCATTTGCCCAGATATTTGCTGTTAGTGCTTGGCTGGGGTAATTGACCAATTTGTTCTGCCCTCCTTTCTCTGCTATGGTATCAGGTATCCTCTGCAGACCCAAGTGGACTGCCATATCCTCCATGTGCATCTGGGCCTGCCATCCACTGCTCTGTCTTATCCACTGAGGAGGCCCAGTTCTGACACATGTATTCCACAGTCAGACCACAGATCCTGTAATTCTCCCCATAGTTAGAGTTCTGAGTCCAGCTGTTCAGTGGGTGGCAGGGAGGGAAGGTCCCTAAAGAAGCCTTGTCTGATGCGATTCCAGACCTGACTCTTGTGTGTTTGTATGTACAGGTTCCAGCTCAGTTCATCATCCATATCAGCCTACACACACACTGGTAATTGCAATTGCTGGGTCAGTTCTGTCTCCAGTCCCATCATTTAAGCAAAACAATGGATGCTGGATGCTGTGGCTCAGCCTACCACACACTCAGACCTCACACACACTAGCAGGAGCTGCAGCCTAGTCAGAGTGACCCCCCAATAACCTCCACCAGGACTGCTCCTAGCCCTGGTTCCTGTGCATACCGGTATGTGAAGCTAACTGGTTTGGTCTGTCCCACATCCATTCAATTCATTTACACATCAATGGGCATTGGAGCCTAGTTCAACCCCACTATCCAGCCCACACTTACGCCCGTGGGTGCCACTGCCTGTCTAACTGGACCTTCCCCCAGCTCTGATTCTCATGCTCATCAGTGGGAGTTGCAGCCCATTAGAGATGTGCCCACAGTTTCCCTACTGGGCCCACTGCCTGACCCAGATCTTGCACTCTCCAGGTGGTTCTGCAGTCTAGCTTGACAGGATTTGCCCCCAGTCTCAGCACTTGCCAGCTGATGCTGCAGCAAAGCCCGACCAGCGGGCACTTACTCTGGCTCCTGCATGTACCAGTGGATACAGTCGTTTAGCCCAAGCTGGCTCTCCTCCTAATCCAGTTCACGTGCAGGCCAACAGGTGTTGTAGCCCTGCCTGGCCTGGTCTGTCCCCAGTCCCAGTTCTCACACTCACCAGTGGGAGCAGTGGCCCAGCAGGGAAGTCCATATTGCCCCCCACTGGGCTTGCACCCCCCTCCTCCCAGGATTCGTGTATGCTGGTGGGTGCTACAACACGGTCTGGTATGGTCTGCCTCACCTTAGCATTTGCCAGCGCATACTGTAGCCTGGCCCAGCCTGGTCTGCATCTGGTTCGAGCTGTTGCCAGTGGATGTTGCAGCCTATCCCTGAGGGGCTAATATTTATTTAGCATCCACTCTAAACCTACAATTTTTCATTACTTCATTTCATCCTGCAAACAGCTCTGTGACATGATACTACTCCCATTTCACAGATGAGAATGGATTAGACAGCTGCTCCATAGCAGTGGAGGGACAAAACCTAGTCTTAGTGCCCAGAAAGCAAAGCAACAGTGAGATGATCTGGGTTGTATGAATATTTTACAGTGGCACCTTATGGATGCGGAGATGAAAACATCTCAGTCTTGAGAATTGTGTCAAATCAGTGATTCCCAGACTGTGGTCCTAGGATCAGCAGCCTCACTACCCTGGGAACTTGCAAAAATATAAATTCTCAGGCCCCATTCCAGAGAAGCCTGAGTGTGGGGCTCAGTAATTTGCATATTAACCAGCCCTATAGGGAATTGTTTTTTTTTAAACTTTATTTATTTTTATTTGAAAGGAAGATTTACAGAGAGAAGGAGACAGACAGAAAGATCCCCTGGTTTACTTCCCAAGTGGCCACAATGACCAGAGCCGAACTGACCTGAAGCCAGGAGCCAGCAGCCTCTTCCGGGTTGCCCCATGGGTGCAGGGTCCCAAGACTTTGGGCCGTCCTCGACTGCTTTCCCAGACTACAAGCAGGGAGCTGGATATGAAATGGAGCATCTGGGATAGGAACCAAAGCCCGTATGGGATGCTGGTGGTTGCAGGTGCATGATTGGCCAATTGAGTGATCGAGCTGCCCTTCCCTCAAATTCTTTTATTCTTGAAAAATAAGGAAAGGCAAAAAGAAGAGGAGAGGAGAGGGGAGGGGAGGGGAGGGGAGGAGAGGGGAGGGGAGGGGAGGGGAGGGGAGGGGAGGGGAGGGGAGAGGAGAGGAGAGGAGAGGAGAGGAGAGGAGAGGAGAGGAGAGGAGAGGAGAGGAGAGGAGAGGAGAGGAGAAGACCTCCATCCAGGTATCCCAAATAGGTAGCAGAGGCCCAAGTACTTTCGTCATCTTCTGCTGATTTCTCAGGTGTAAGGGTGTGAAGGGCTGGATCAGAAGCCAGTTGCCTCCTCCCAGGGAATTCACTGGAGTGGGAGGATTGCTAAAGTGGTTAACACAGCCACAGGAAGCTCGCATATAGGGCAGATAACTGAAAAGACTCCATTTTTCTTTCTTCCTGACAGTGTAAGCAGTGTTGGCTAAAGAGGAAAAGTTGAGAAAGGAAAAACATATCTATAGGTTTGAGTTGAGAATGAAGTCAAATTGTGTGCACATTAAAAAAAGCAGACTTTGAGGCTTTCTGAGGAAAAGCTGATTACATTTGGCAAAAAAGATGACTGAAGAAAAAGGCTCTACTGTGCATCTGATTTAAAAATGACCAGGAGAATGATGAGATTTTGTTGCCATGAGGGATCATGTGGTAAGGTGGCAGGGTCCTTCTAATGAAGGAAATTTGAGGATGAATTTGAACAACCCATCTGATACCTTCTGGAAAAATCATCCCCACCCTCTCTGCTGAAATAACACTCCACTAAATCCCACTCTTTCTTTCATAAGTGCTTCCAATAAATTATAATAGACATAAAAGTCACTCTTGACACATACTGGGGAACTAATTTTTTTCCCTGTAACATCACGAGCTGTTTTTCTCCCACAAGATGTTTTTATTGCATCTTCATTGCAAATTTAATTTTTGCTTGCTTCCTCATTTAAACCATAGTATCTGCTGAAGATTATCACTCAACCAACATGGAAATCATCTTCTAATAGTAGAGTTGGAATATAAAGGAAGTACATTTTTTAAAAAAAAATTTTGTAAAATGTGTTATTAATTTTTTTCAAATTCCACTTAGGTGATTTAACATTCTAACTAAATTTTGTCAAATTATATAACAATTTGACAATACAAGCTTTATTCACTTACAAGAGAAATCAAATTCCAAATACACAAGAATAATTCAATAATACAAATTCTGATTATTCCAAACAACAATTGAAGGGAAAAGACTAGCTAAAATGCAGCAAGGTGTGGATTCAGGAAAACATCCAGTGTGGGTATAAGTAGATGTAGGAGAAGCACGCGGATGTGGGGAAGTTGTTTTGGAGAACCTGAGCTAAGAAGATGTTACTCTGTAATGGAACTTGCTTACCTGACTGGGTCTCCAGAGTTTCAACACTTGATAACAAAGGCTTCTTTTTGACTTGTAACATTAAGTATTCAATAACAAGAAGAGGCACATGATCTTGAAAGAGGCGCCTACCTGCCCTGGCTTTGCACCCATGACTGGGAGTGAATCTAGACTTTGGGTACAGTAATAGCTACTTTCTAAGAATTTCATGCTTGGCATTCATAAGTGAGTATCTGTCTACTTTATTGGTCTGAAAGCTGTGCCACATGTGCAGGATGTATCATTTGGCTTGTTTCTTGGTCCTGGGGAACATATAATCACAGCTCACAGATCTGAATGCCTGTTAAGTGTTTACTTATAAATTAGCCTGGGTGATCATTTATTAAGGTAATAAGCCAAGATTACATTTAATAGCTTAGATGTTGTACGTTATGAACATAGTATTTTATGTGTATTTGAGACAAATGTGCACAGTAATTAATATGATACCAAAATGTACCTCAGAAAAATTGTAAATTAGAATTTAAATCAAGCCAAGTATTACGGCACCTCAGCACTTAAGTTCCAGCCATGTTTCACCATGGCAAAGCACTACCATGCAGCTAGCTCCTTTACGCCACACGTTAGGAATTCGTTTCTGTCTTACATTCTTTTCTCCTTTCTCCATAAGCTCGTCCATTCCATCACTGAAGAACAGTGTCCTTCTCTTGAGAAATGTCCTGTCATCAGAACTTTGGCATCTGAAGCTGAGGTGAGTAATCTGTTAGCAGGGACACCATGACAGCCTGGGAAAACGCAAGAGGGAAGAAATGGAGAAGCATTAACCACTGTCTGCTTTGGGACCTGCAGAACGGGAACTAGATTTCAGCTTTACAAATCCAGAATTAAAATGTTTTCCCAAGAAAGTAAGGGAACACTTATCAAATAATATTTACACTGGAAGGAGGGCATCAGAGAATGTCAAGGGGTTGACCCAAACATGAGAGAACTTTTAAAAGTTGGTGGAAAAAGAAAATATAAGGTACACAAATTTTGGTGAAAAATCTGACATTCATGTATACATGTATAGCTTTTAAAAATAATCCACATTTCCACAAATTGTTGGATGACCTCCAGCAGTACAGACTTTAAAATGCTTTGTACCACAGCAGACTCTCTTACAAGTTCCTTCATATGTGCATAACCAACAGGCTTACCCAAGCCTCACCCCAAGACCAGGGCATCAGAGAGTTGAAATGAGATGTCATGGTGGTGGCCATGTTTGGATTGCCCAGTCATCAGTGAAAAGTTAGGCTTATCTGTTGGAGGGCGACAATCCCTCTCAATCCCAGCTCCTTCAATTTACAGTATGTTTTGGTTATTTGCAACCTATAGAAGCTTATTTATTGTTATTGGGAAGTCAGATTTATAGACAAATTTTTTTACTGTAAATGTGTTCAAAAAGTTCACAGACTATATTTGTACTAAAAAAAATAGTTGCTATTGTTTTTCTAAAAATTTGTTGTTTATCTGTGTACTCTGTAGTTTACTTGGCCATCCTAACTTGGAGAGAAGTATAACCCTAACATCCTAGAAAGCACATTTGCAACAGCGCTAGGCATATGAACTTACAGTCAGCTGATACTAGTGCCCTGAGTAGCAACTCTTTTTGCAGGCTGCCTTTAGCTTACTTTAAGCTCCATAGTAAAATCTGTGGGAGGAGGAAGAAAGCTACCTGAAGTTTTAGGAATCCTACAGCAGCAGAGTACCACTCTTTGGGGGCGGGAAGAAAAGGATTGTTTTTGTTTTCCTTCGTAAAAAAAAGGGATCCAAAGGTCTGTGCAGAGTGGAGAGGATGGTGTGATTACTGAAGTGTTTTGAATAGCACTGCTGGACGTCACCCTTCCTGAAGGGCTTCTAGAGCTCCTTCAGGTGCCACTCAGAGTCCAGTCTTCACCTTCTCTGGGTTAAACACCATATATCCATTGTAACAGGTGTAACAGGCATCATAGAACTGCGAGCCAGACTGTGTCTTTCTTTCTTTTCTTTTTCTTTCTTTTCTTTTCTTTTCTTTCTTTCTTTCTTTCTTTCTTTCTTTCTTTCTTTCTTTCTTTCTTTCTTTCTTTCTTTCTTTCTTTCCTTCCTTCCTTCTTTCTTTCTTTCTTTCTTTCTTTCTTTCTTTCTTTCTTTCTTTCTTTCTTTCTTTCTTTCTTTCTTTCTTTCTTTCTTTCTCTCTTTTATATTCACATAGTTAAGAAGGCATAGGTTCTAGTCCAGCTGCTGCACTCCCAGTCCAGCTCCCTGCATAGCGGCCCGGGAAGGCAGCAGAGGATCACCCAGGTGCTTGGGCCACTGCACCTATGTGGGAGGTTCGGGGGAGGCTCCTAACTCTGGGATCCAGGCCGCCTAGCTTTGGTCATTGCAGCCATTTGGGGAGTGAACTGGCAGATGGGGGAAGTCTGTCTCTCCCATTTATATCTGTCCAATTCCTAAAGAAAAGATTGGAAGGAAGATAATGGAGAGGAAGGGTAGGAGAGCTTCTTTCTTTCTTTTTTTTTTTTTGAGTATTTATTTTGTATCAGGCACTGAATTAGGGGCTTGCATAAACATGCACAAAGAGATTCTGAATAAAAATTATAGTTTATAATGGTCACTAGGCAGAGGTGACTGGTGCTCAGGCTGATGGAGGGCAATAAGAATTTTGATTAATACAAGCTTATTTGGAAGGGACTACATTTTATTCCATGAAAAAATACTATACTAATGAGTGATAATTATTCACCAAGGATTTTCAAGAAAAAAATACATACCATACAAGCAAATAATGTCATTGGCTACTCATGGCTGCTTAGGATTCACTCAAAGGCAAGAACAACCAAGCTAGAGTACACAGAGAACTCGCCTTTACCCCCTGTGCCCTGTTTCTTGCTTACCATGATTGTCCACTTTCTGTTTTCTGCCTCTGGAAACACCAGTGATCGTGGAGAATAAAACACTTCATCATCCACTTCTTCTGGCTTTCTGGGCAAGCAGTGTAAAAATGTCCAGTCAGAGGCAGCAACTTTAGCAGTCTAAAGAGATGGTGACACGATCATTGTACATGGCAGTCATACTTGCCCACTTCAGTATTTCGAAAAACATATGTACGGGGACTGGAGCTGAACACAGAGTAACACAAAGGTCAGAGGGAAGGCTTTGACTTCAAGCAAGCAGGGGGAATAGATGGTATTTCGACTTTCACAATTTCATAGTTTTTTTTTTTTTTTGATTAGCTAAAATATCACTGCGAGTTAAACCACTCAGTTTTTCAGTATTCTGTCTGGATAGTGAACACTTCAGTAAAGACCTCTGTGAGTATAACACATGGCTGATAACACAATCACCAATTGCTCTCCAAAATGTAAAAAAGTTGCTTTGATGCGGCAATATTTTTATTGAGTTTATCTCCAAGTCAATGCTTTTTTGCATTTGAAGAAAATTTTGACAACGATTAAAATAACTTTGGAAAAAGCATAGAATGTATTAAACAAGTATGGGCACTATGCAATAGATAGTTCATTCCTATGCAAATGTGGTAGCAGATGCAGTAGCAGATTTCATTGTCTTCAATAATTATTCCTTTAAAGTTGCATTTCCCTATCCAGTTCCATCTTCCACTTACAGATCCAATTCTATACTTCCTTATAGATTCTTACCTCAGTATTACAGCTTTTGTACTTCATAGTGTCTTACCTCTCATCCTAGCTCTACATTCAGAACATGACACTTCTAAAATACAAGACAGATGACATTTACACTTGTCATATCAGTGAAATGACTATTGTTCACACCCTTAATTTCAACAACAGAAAAATACTATATATTGGTGAAATTAAGTATGGGTAAACTATAGGTAGGTCAACCATAGTTTCATGAAAACATTTGCCACATATATGACAAGGGATCAGCCATCATATATAAAGAGATTATATAGTCAATAATAAAAAATTGAAATGAAAATTGGCAAAGAATATGAAAGCAAGGCATATACAAAGAAGTGGAAATTGCCAATAGCATACTTCCAGATTTATACAAAATTTAAATGCAAATAACATTTAAGAAGAGAGAGTATGTGGAGAAAGAAATATACAGTTGGAGGAGTACAAATTGTTCATCATTGTATGTGGGAAATTCAGCAGCATCACCTATATTTTATAAAGTATATACCACTTCACACAGAAATTATTCTTTTGAGGATCTTGCTTCTACTGATGACTTGCAAAAAATATATAAGGGTGTTCAATGCAGCATTGCTTATAATTTAGATTCTGAGAAACAGCCTAATTTCAATATGAAATATTTGAGATAAATTACATCCACTCACGGTTTGAATTTCTACACAGCCACAAAAGAATAATGAAAAATAATTAAATTAGTGGATAAGAATATATAAAACTTGCTGGATGGAGGAAGTAAGTCATAACAATATGTCTTAAATATTATTTATGAAAAGATCAACAGTTGTATGCAAAGGCATGTATGGAGTGTGTTTCAAAATTTGTACGGAAACTGGAATAAAACTAAAAGTTTATTTTGGTGCAAAAAACTTTGAAATCTATTCTTATAAGGGGTCTTTTAAAGCTCATAGAATAGGGCCATCCTCTACTTCTTTTCCAGGTCACAAGCCTTGGGACCCTACACTTGCATGAGAGACCCAGAGGAAGTTCCTGGTTCCTGGCTTCAGATCGGCTTAGCTCTGGCTGTTGCAGCCACTTGGGGAGTGAAGCTGAAAGATCTTCCTCTGTGTCTCTCCTTCTCTTTGTGTATCTGCCTTTCCAATGAAAGGTAAATATTTTTAAAAGTCATGGAATATTCATATTATTAAGAAAGCATAGATTCCTTTGCTAATTTTATTTATTTGTATTTCAAAGGCAGAGAGACAAATGGTTGCACAGAGGTGTGTCTCTCACTTGTTGCTTCATTCCCTATGTGTCCCCAACAACTGGGCCTGGGCCAAGCCAAAGCCCAGTCCAGGTCTAACAAATAAGTGGCAGATACCCAAGTACTTGACCCATCACTTGCTGCCTTCCTGTTTGCGCAGAATCAGGAGCAGGGCTAGAATCCAAAGTCAGGCACTCTGACATGAGATGTTGGCATGCCAAGTGGCATCCTCAGTGCTGTAGCAAATGCCAGCTTCTATGTATGAATCAAAAACAATTTTTGCACCAAAACAAATTTGGTACCAAAAAAACCCTCCTATTCTCCATGAACCTGTTAAATGTACCCTTATATAGGTGAATGTGCAGAAAAGGGCTGCAAAGAAACATGTCAAATTGTTAAGCCATGGCTATCTCTGCAAATTTCTTTTTGTTTATTTTACTTTTTAAAAATATATTTCTATGATACAGTTCCTTAGGCTCAGGGAGTTCCCCTTCGACCCACCCACACCCTCTCCCTTCATTTTTATTTTTAAGACTTTCATTTTATTTGACATGTAATAGTCAGGGACTTCTATTTATGTCTTAATTTATCAATAAAATATGTATTGTACTTGCTCAGTCTTTTTCACTATCAAAGCCTATTGGTTGTTCTCTTGACAAAGCTCCGTAGGCACCTGACATTTTAGGGCAGACCTCTTCCAGAACAGGGATTCTCAAAATGTGGTCCTGAAACAAACAGCATCATGCCACCTGGGAACTTAGTAGAAGTGCGCAGGAAGGCATCAGGTTGAATGATAGCCCCCCGGGAATGCCCCAGCAGGAGTTAGCAAAGCTGAAGTGCATTTAGGGGGCATTAGAAAATAAAGGCGAGGACTGCTCAAAGAAGCTTAGTTATGGGGCTTTGCTTAAGGGAGAAACCAGAAGGAGTTGCATGTATCTGGAATAACTGCAAGTCTCTGCACTGGCAAAGAGCAAAGCACTCTGACACCTGTGTGGCTGGCTGTGGCAGAGGAAAGCTTGGCTTTTGAATTGCTCCATCCAGCACAAAAGTGTCTTTCCAAAGAGAAGGAATAGAGTTAATGAGTCCTTTATAAGATATGCAAGGACAGTCTGCTCTCCTCAAAGTGAGTTAAGTGATGAGGTGGTTCTGGCGTTTAAGAATGGAATTAATGAACCTTCAGAGAGGCATCAATTTGTACCTTCATTGTAATCTGGTAACCTTGGAAAGCCTGGAGTCGCTTTTTTTTCTCTTCTTCTTGTCCCATGCTTATCCAAGTGTCTGTAATTAATACATTGCCTCCACGCGCGGCTTCCAATGGCTCATTCGTCAGTGACAGCTTGGTACCACTCTAGCATATAGAAGCATGCCAGTTAAACAATCTCAGGGGATAGAGAAAGGCAATTATAGTTTCACAAATAAGAAACATACCTCCTTGGCATACTGCTCTGCCAATTTGGTTATCCTAGGATCCGGCTCATAACCCTGAAGGAGTAAGTAGTTAACTGTTATTTAGGCAATTTCAACACATGTGTTTACTTATACATGCACCATTTTCTTCTCAAAAATATTTCTGCCAGGGTCCGTGCAGTAGGTGTGAATGACACAAAGGTGTGAAGAGAACAGTTCCCTGCATGGCAGGGCCCAGGGAGCTTCCAGCTGTTTGGCAGGGCCCGGCGGATTTCTCTCTGACCACCTTGATGCAGTCTCACCACCCTTTTGTATGGACACTCAAGCACCCCACTAAGAATCCTGTAATCTATTGAGGCATTGTTTGCCCCTGTGAGATGGCTTTGGCAAGTAATATCAGCTTGAGAGTTAATGTTACTGATAATGTCTTGGTGAGTGGGCCTTTAACTGCACACAGGAGTACAATCAAGCCCATGCTGTTTCCAGACACCTTATTGTGTACCTACCCATTGCCATAAATTCTGGCCCGGACATTTAGCATGCTTTCTGGGAAATGGCTTGATAAGAATTTTACAAACTAATGGAAATGATGGGAGGTATGGGTTAAGACTGTCAGGACAAAAAATATAGCTACTGGGACCCTAAAAGCTATCTTGTTACTGGGACCCTAAAAGTTATTTTGTTACTGTGACCCTAAAGGCTATCCTGTTACTGGGACCCTAAAGGCTATCCTGCTAAGGCAAAAAATATAGTTATTGTGACCTTAAGGGTTAGCCTGTCCTTGCAACTCTTTAGAACATAGAAACTGTAGTTGCTTTAGCTGCTTTCATAATTTCTAACTAGAGGAAATATAGGCTGATTTCACTAACATCATAAAGATATACTTTTGATTATTGTTTGATCACTTATGAGGTTGTAGAACCTGCAGTTGTAGAGGAACTTAATGTTTGAAACCTTTTGTCTTAGATCTTTGTTTTTTTCTCTTTTGATGTATTCCTCACATTAAGTGATGGATAGTTGTAGAATAAGAATTGTAGTAAGAGTGTATTACTGAATAAGATGTGTTGTCTACTGAGAAATTCTTGGCTGCAACGTTGGAATGGATAATGCCCTGTCTTGAGGTGAAACAATTTGTAGAATTGTCTTTGGAAACACTCACTTGTCCATTGCAGAATTGAAACTTAAATGGAGTAAACTTGGCTCATTGCTAATTACAATTCTTTCCGCCATTATAACTCTTGCTTTACTTGTTCAGATAACAAACTGTGTGAGCTTGCTGACCTAATGGCCTTTAGTGCCAATGGCCCGTAATCCCCATAGACCAAGACCCCAGACTTACTAACCCATACATAATTCAAGGTAGGGGTCTGGTTGTCACAGGCGGCGCCTAGGTTAGAGCCCAGACCTGAGGAGAGCGGATGAAGACTGGCAAACCAAGATAAGCAAGGAATGTGGGATCCTTCCTCAATCATTTCTCAAGAAGTTGTAAATTGTGCCCCCCTGAAGCTATGTCAAAATGCCCCTAAAAGAAAACCTTGTACTGCTTCTGTATAAATAAAGCGGACAGCTTTCTTGCAGGGTCCACAATGATCAAGGAATCCTAGTGGTCCGTCTCTCCTTTCTTTCTCTCTTCTTCTTTCTACGCCTATCTCACGCACCCTTCTCGAGCTCCGAACTCTCGGCTGGAGCTGGACTCCGGCATATTTCCTCTCCTCTTTTCCATTAACGAAAGTATTTGGAAGGCAGATTTACAGAGAGAAGGAGAAAAACAAAGAAAGCTCTTCCATCTGCTGGTTCATTCCCCACTTGCCGCAATGGCCAGAGCTGAGGCAGACAGAAACAGAAGCCAGGAGCTTGAGCCAGGTCGCCCACGTGGGTGGAGGCCCAAGAACTTAAGCCATCTTCTGCTGCTTTTCCCAGGCCATCAGCAGAGAGCTGGCTCGGAAGAGCCTTCCTGTGGAAAGATGTAGCCCAACCATATTCATTATAATACTATTTTCACATCTAGAATTTCCAATTATAATGTGCCTTTTGGAATTTAAAAGGCAACTCATTTCCCCAGCTTGCTGTTATTATCACTCACCTCTGTAGTTACAAAAACAAATAGTCAGTGGTTTTTTTAACTCTTGGTAGCGCCTCTTATTCCCCTAACAGCGTAAGAGGAATATATTTTTAATTGTATAGCTGAATGCATTTTGTCTGATTCTTTTTCTTTTCCTTTGAAAGATTTATTTGGTTTTTATTTGAAAGGCAGATCAGACTTACAGAGAAAGGGAGACAGAGACAAAGAGCTTCCATTCACTCCCCAAGTGGCTGCAATGGCCAAAACTGAGCCAATCAAAAGCCAGGAGCCAGGAGCTTCATTCAGGTCTCCCACATGGGTGCAGGGTCCCAAGACTTTGAGCCAGTATCCTCCACTGCTTTCCCAGGCCACAAGCAGGGAGCTGGATGGGAAGTGGAGCAGCCAGGACATGAACTTGTGCCCATACAGGATTCTGGCAGACAAGGCAAGGATTTAGCCTGAGCCATCTCACTGGATCCCATCTGAGTCTTTTCAAGCACCACTCGTTTTGTTTTTTTCCCACCTCAGGTTAGTTCAAATGTGCCCACCTCCATGCCTGCCCCAGAAGATTCTTCCCTGGCCACCAGTCAAATACTTACAAATCTCCCCAACACACAGCTTATTTTTGTGCATTTTCCAGCAAGAGTCCTGGGTACAGGGCACTTGATTTGGATTGGTATTTATGCAAGTACAGTTTTCACTGCAATTTTGTATTGGTTTGGGAAGGCTTGCTGAGGGTACAGTCAGAATCCAGTGAGAAGAGCGACGTATGGCAAGACACAAAATTCAAGGAGACAGTAAAAATATGTAAAGAGGCGCTCATTCTTAGGGCTACAGAGACATCAATTTTGTGCTCTGGCTGCCTGATTTGCTCACCCAGGTTCTATCTTCTGGTAAGGAGATATTCTGAAGGCAACTAAAGTCCCTAGATCATTGTAGGCCTTCCTGAGGAGCCGTACTGCCTCGCCTCACCCTTCTTCCAGCTGTTCTGATTACAGCAGTGAAAATTGCTTCCTCTCAGGCTTTCAATCTTTACTCCTTGTTTCTTACGTCAAAGCTGATTAAGCACAATCAAGCCTCCCAGCTCACATTCCCTGCTACTGTCCCTTTCAATTCTTCTCAACATCCTGCTGCAGGAAAGCCAATCTTCTTGTCAACTCTGAATACGTTATGCCCTTTTCTGCCGTTACAGCCTTTCACCCTTGAACACATCCTTCCTTTTCCCCTCCTGGGTATTTTCAGCAGAATAACTCCTCCAAGCTGGAAGCCAGCCTCACCTTCAGGCCCTCTGTAGGCAAGCTTTGTCAATTCCTGCACCGTAATTACTCTCCACTTTATCCTTCTGATTTTCCTGAATTCTTAGCATTTCTTACGTTGGGTCCCCCCCACCCCCGCTAATTTTCTGTGGGGCCATTATGATAATATGTCCCTCCCCACACACCCCATTTCCCCTTCATGAATAATCATGAAGAAAGGACTGTTCTCCCAGCTGTTGGGAACAGAACATGGTCTACTCAGCTGCAGAGAGCAGTCTCAGTCAAGGTCTCACACCCTTCCAGGGCAAGCCACATTTCATCAGTGACTGGCAGGACAGTATGAAAACCTGACCCCCCCTGTCCAACTCTGGATGTGTCTGAATGACCATTCCCCCAAAAGGTTGGCCAAGACTGTTGCAGGACTTGCATCACAGCTGGGCTTTTCTCTCTGCCCACTCCTGCTTCCTCCATTTCTCTCCTCTGAGTGGATTTCAAGGTCATGTGCACATCCTACAAGCTGAACTCTGTCTGAATCTGCTTCCTGGGCAACCCCTAACTTGTGACAAGCATGTCCGGGTTTTCTCATCTGAAATTGTATTTGTTTACACGTGACTGTTTGCCACAGTTCCTTCTCTCAGTACAAACTTCTTGAGAAAACAAACTACACAGATGGTGATGGCGATGGTTGCAGACACTTTAATGACTAAGCTACCCTCAAATTGCTGTGAATTCTGGAATCTTGCTTTTAGGGATTTGGGGAAAGTAATTAACCAAGACTTGCTAATTTAGTAACTAATGTTGTGAATAGTTATCCTGGTACGCACAAGTGAAGAGATTTAGATATTACCCCGGGTACCTCCTACCTTGAAAACTTAGCCTTCCCTTTAGAGAATGGGTTTTACTCCCTGAGTGTAATGATTCTCTGAGAAGGAATCAATACGTACTTAGAAAACCAACAGAGAGATTTGGAAATTAGAAAATCACCCAACCTTGCATGCACTGAGCCATGACTTAGAATACTGAGAGGGATTTTTGACTCACATCTCAGCTTTCAACACTAAATAACTCATTGGCCTTTCCATAAATCCTCAAACCAGATGAAAAGGTGACTAACAAATCCACTTCAGTCTAAATATTCACTTACAAAAAATGTTAGAATCATTACCACTGATAGTTTATGGAACACGTTAATGACTACAGACAGATACATATGCTTTGTTTCCTGAACACGTAACTTATTCTTGGTTGAAGGATGGGAAAATAATTACAGCCCTGGAAACTTTTCAATATTTCTTACATTTACTATATCTTCTAGCTTTATCTTTAAAGGTCTACTAACAACTGAATACTCACAAATTGCTATTAGATTTGCCAGAAAATTTTCTAAAACTCTAGCTCCCACCAAGATTTAACTAATTGTTTTTTCTTTATCATTTAAATGAGTTTCCCTAATACTAGGTGTTTTTCTTTGATGCTAATAAAAATGTCTTTGACAAGCAATCAAATGTTCAAACCATACATTTCTTCAACAGAGTAAAGCTTTTCCAAAAGCATCTTATACCAAGGAATGCCCTATCGATGAAAACTAAATATAACAATAGGTTTTATTAATATAGATCCTTTCTTTAAAACTAGATTTTGGGATGCCAGTGTGGTGACGTAGCCCACGGAGCCAGAATTCCATATGGACATTGGTTTTTTTTTCTCTCTCTTTTTTTAAAAAGATTTATTCATTTTATTACAGCCAGATATACACAGGAGAAGAGACAGAGAGGAAGATCTTCCGTCCGATGATTCACTCCCCAAGTGAGCTGCAACGGGCTGGTGCGCGCCGATCCGAAGCCAGGAACCAGGAACCTCCTCCGGGTCTCCCACGTGGGTGCAGCATCCCAATGCATTGGGTCGTCCTCTACTGCTTTCCCAGGTCACAAGCAGGGAGCTGGATGGGAAGTGGAGCTGCCGGGATTAGAACCGGCGCCGATATGGGATCCTGGGGCTTTCAAGGCGAGGACTTCAGCTGCTAGGCCACGCCGCCGGGCCCTGGACATTGGTTTGAGTTCCAGAGGCTCCACCTACAATCTAGTGCTTCTCTAATGGCCTGGGAAAGCAGTGAAGGATGGCTCAAGACCTGGGGCCTCTGCACCCACATGTAAGACTGGGAAGAAGCTCCTGGATCCTGCTTTGGATCAGCTCAGCTCCAGTCTCCGCAGCCATTTGGGGAGTGACCCAGTGGATGGAATCTCTCTCTCTTTCTCTCTCTGTCTCTCTCTCTCTCTGTCTGTCTCTCTCTCTGTTTCTCTTTCTTTCTTTCTCCCTTCTGTGTAACTCTGCCGTTCAAATAAAAATCAAATACATCTTTAAAAAACTGGATTTTCAGCATAGTAGCTTCACCCTTTCTATAAAGTGAGCAGTCAGTTTAAGTACATGCCTCAGGTTGCAGGGATTTGCTATGGTGACCTGCTCTGGTTTGAATAAGGTATGACTTCCGAACTCACGCAGACAATTAGATTCCAAAGTCAAACTGAGAGTACTAAGAGGGTGGAGATTTAAGTCAGCTATATTTTTTGGGGGCCAACTAAGGAGGTCCTACGTCCCTAGGGACATGCCTTCTGAAGGTACTTGTCATCTGAGGGTTGGGCCCAGTCACTCCCTCAGCTTCCTTTCTTTCCCTAAGATCTGCACACTCTCTGTCATAGCCATCTTCTAGCTTGATCAGAGAGCTGAACTAATGTCTGATGTGATCAGGCATTGTTGTGGGCTGAGGAGTTGATTTACATTCCTTAAGCTGAGCACTCAGGAATCGGGCCTATGGCAGTAGCACCTAGCCTTTGCAGACTCATTGGCATCCTATTGTCCTGTTGATGGGCTTGGGGGAAAGAGGAGATAATATGGTAATAAAGAGGCTTGTGGAGAGACGGCTCCGGGAGTCGGCTCCCAGCACTTCTAACACCATCATGGTCTCCGTGTGTCGGTGCTTTTCGCTGGGACATTCGCCGTGCCTACTATGCCGGCTCAGCTAGCCGCGACAAGGCATTATGAACCTGCAAAACTGTGAGTCAAAATCTAGTTCTTTCTCTAAGTAGCTTGTTTCATATACTCCATTATGGTAGTGAAAAGCTGGCTGATCCACAATCCTGGGAAACTAAGAGAGCAGGATGCATTATTTCAAATAGATTTATCCAGAATACCAGAGAAAAGCATTTGATGTCATTTAATTTTGCTTTGGCAGGAGGCCACACACTGCTAGTGCTCTAGTCAAATGCCCTTTTAGGGTTTGGTTTCACCTCTTTATTTCAGCACCTGTGGTTTTTCTTCGGTAACTTCTGGACACCAGACTGCTTTTTCCTGCCAAAAGTTCCAGGATATTTGCCACCTGACCTCCTCTGCTACTCTCAACTGATAACTGGTTAGAAAAAAAAAGATGAATGCCCACGTCCCTAACAATGGATTGGGACAATTCTGGGACATTACTTCTACTCCTGAGCACACCTGTGGGCTCAGGCTCCTTTGTGTGGGGTTGTGCCTGGTACAGCATGAGGGGACCAAATCACCCAACTGAGCACCCGGAAGTCCTTCAGGATGCTTGCTCACCATCAATAATCCCCTTGCTCAGACTTTTTCCCTTTGCCTGATCTGCTTCCCAGGTCCCTTATCAGTTTCCCTTGGGAGTAGTTCCTTAATAAGTCACCTGTACAGACATCCTCCCTGTGGGGTGTGCTGTGAGGGTGTTTGGCTTAACACATCGCTGCTGGTGTGTGAGGGTATGGAAAGTGCACAAGAAACTCAAGGAATTGGGTATTTTTTTTTTCATTGTAGAAATTAAGCATATAGTCAACAGGGTATAATTCACGTCCCTAGTCGTTGGCAAATAATCACCTCAAGCTCAGGAAGCAGGAGCAGGGAGGAATTTTCAAGCCTCATATATTCACCTTTGGCTGTTTTAGCTTTTCAATGAACAGCAGTGGCTTTGGAGATGACAGCAAGCATGCGCTTGATCAGAAACACGCTGCTGCGTAAGAATTGTGAATTGCCCTTAATGAGAGGGTCAGTTCTATCTTCTACCACAAATGAAGATTTTGCTTCTGAAATGTTTTATATTTAGGGGGAATTTTTCCTACAAATGGCTCTTGATAGGGTCTTACTAACCAATGAAAAACATAATGGGGAAAACAATCCAGGAGAGATTGGATCTTTAAACATCTCAGGGGGGTGGGTATCCTTTGGGACTGGTTTGAGTCTCTTGCAGGGTGACTTTTTATCCTTTATAGAGGTAAAAATGTAAAGAGGTTGGAGTCTCCTTACATAAGGCTTCTCCTAGGAGTATCTGAATATTTTATAGTAGTGTACTTATTAATTTATAGTATTATGTAAATAAAGCATCTATGTGTTAAGGGTTTCAAACTCTATAAAAAGATATGTGGTGAAAATAACATCTCCCTCCTCTGTCTATTTGTGAAACAGCCAGTTCCTGTCTTCAGAAGCAAAACCTATTAGCAGTTTCTTGCGTATCTAAGGGCATACATAGGGTCTGTGGAAGAAGGTCATGCTTCTTACACATTTTGTTCCGAGAGCTAGTGGCAAGGAAATATGCATGGATTATTTTCACAGCCACACTAGACTCAAATCTAAAAGCCCAAAGATCCCTAGAGTTAATCTTTGAAACATTAAGCTAGTGTAGTGCCATGCACATTGAATTGGCATTTCTTCTTACCAAGCTGTGGTCTTTAAAAGAAACAAGAACAGAATTATTGCCCTGCAAGGAGAATTCTGTGCTAGCCGGATGCACTGCATTCTTGAGCCTTTGTGGTGATACTGCACAAGGATGCCAGTCATCACAATGGCTGCTATTAAGTCATCCAAAGGCATGATTCAGACATGTTTAACACTGACTCGCAACAACAGGCATAGGTCAAGGCTACCTACTATGGTAGGAATGGAAAATTGGACTCTCCTGAGGCCAGACAGCTATTTAATAGAGCTGACAATATAACATACATTTCACAGGCTCACCTGTGCTGTCCTTGAATGGCAGAGAGCTCTGTTGTCACTGGGTGACTGCATGTGGGTCTGATTTCAGAGGAGGTTAGTTTCGAGGCAGAGAGCTTTCGTACCTTTGGAGTAGCTGCCTGAAGGTGCATTCCAAATTTCGCTGCGCTCATCATGATGGAATGCAGGATATTATTCCCATCCCCGATCCAGCTAAGAGTAAGACCTTTCAGAGAGCCATAGTGTTCCTAAAAGACAAAGGGTTAGCAAGATTACATTGAAAGCAATGCCACTTGGATGCACCAATTGCTAGGGGTGTTAATATAGGAAACACTCTTCACCTCAGTGTTGAACACTTTGTTGGAATGAATAACTGACTATTTTTATATTGTACAGAGCAATTCAATGACATGAATGTAGAATTCAACTACTATATGAATCCCACAGAGACTCAGATTTTCATGCATTTCAAATCTTAACCTTAGTTGTACTCATTCATTCAACAAACTGATCACCATCAATGTCCAGGCAAAGGAGTCAAACATCACTGTTGTTACGTTGTTTACATTCTGTGGCGTAAGAAAGGAAATACAATACACCTGGACCAGGATAGCGTGGCAGCTCTGAGCTGTTTCCATCAATATAAAAGTGAAATACATACAGGATACTGTATTACACATAGTGTAAGGCAAGTACAGTAAGATTTATGGATGTGCATGTGTGTAGTTAAATTATAAAACACGCCTAGGAATTATAAATACAAACATTAGGATAATAATTTCTTTCTGCAGTGGGAGAAAGCAGGATCAGGCAGAATCACACCAATGGGCTTCAGCTCATTCAGTAATTGCTCCACCACTTTAATATTTGATAAGACTGTATGATGGGTACATGGACAAATGTTTCCTTTTTTTTAGCAGTTTTTTTTAAAGCATGTGTAAATGTTTATAAAGATAAGATGAAAAGGAGAAAGGCTAAGAAATTTGGGCATCATGGAACTACTTCAGAGCTAAGCTAGGACATACATCCTTGTTTATCTGATTTGAATTCCATGCTTTAAATAAGCTGCTATTTATTCATTGACATCCTACTTAGGGTAACTCCTACATACAACCATTGTACTAGGTTCTGAATAAGATACTATGATGATTAACGAAGTTCCATTGTTCCTCAATTCTTTTATAACCTAACAATGATAAAGTCTGTGGGAGAACATTAAATTATCTGATGTTCATGTAAACCCACACCCACAGCCAGCCACTTGTACCTGATAGTATTGGCTCACCTCTGCATGGGTGCCATTATCAGCATCTGGAATACCTTTATTTTGAGTTTAACCTCACATTTAAATGTATGTTCTTATGTAAATTTGGAGGAAAATAAGACTATCCGGTTTGTTTTATATTCTCTGAGTCTTTTATAGACACAATAATTGTAATTGTTACAGTTCAAGTGGCAATACCATGTAGATAGGTTGTGGCAAAGAAAATCCTGATTTGGAGGAAAATGGCTGGATCTGAGCCTCAACTCTATCCCCTCTTCCAAAGTGGTTTTGTGATTGGCCATTATGAATATTGAAAACAAGTTTCATTAGTCTTTACTCCCAAAACACACAATTGAATGTTAGACCACACAAGGCTTGTCCATGCTGTGTCTTCCAGCATTCTCTGTCAATCACTGTGTTTACTATGGCTCCAAAAGCAAAATGGTGAGGAGAACAAGGAGAGACAGAGAGAAGCTAAAAGAGGCTGAATGCAGGTGACAACAGAATGAATGACCTTAATGTCTTTCACAATTTCCCATTTCCCCCAGGTATATTGTATGCATACATATGTAACAACTCATTGCCAAGATAATATATGAAAATAAAAAGCCAATGCCGTCATACAAGTAAATGGCTACAGTTAAGTTTGTCAAGTAATTATTTGTTGATTTTGTTCTTTTGTAAAGCAAAAAGATAAACCAACCTGAAGTGTAAGGTAATCAGCCAGGATCTGGATAGGGTGGTACAAATCTGAGAGCCCATTGACCACTGGGATGGATGCTTCTTTAGCCAACATGTCCAGATCTGATTGTTTATACACTCGAGCCAACACTGCATCTGTCATGCTAGACAACACACTATGGCAAATCAAGAAAAGATACTCTAAGTTAATTATGCTTGATAATCGATTCCCTCTGTAACATAAGATCCTAAGCAATAATAACAAATGTAAATAAATTACAAGTTTTGCTAGATTAGAGCCTGTCAACATGACAGATTTCAAAGCTAACACTAAATATGTAGTCATTACAGAAGCAAGTAAATAAAATTAATTTTACTTTTATTTGAAAGGCAGAGTTACAGAGAGAAGGAGAAACAGAGAGAGATCTTCCATCCACTGGTTCATTCCCCAAATGATCACAATGGCCAGAGCTGAGCCAATCTGAAGCCAGGAGTCAGGAGCTTTTTCTGGATCTCCCACATGGGTACAGGTTCCCAAGGCTTTGGGCCATCCTCTAACTGCTTTCCCAGGCCACAAGCAGGGAGCTGGATGGGAAGTGGAGCAGCCGGGATTAGAACCGGCACCCATATGGGATCCCGGAGCATGCAATGCAAGGACTTTAGCCACTAAGCTACCATGCTAGGCCCACAAAAATTCTTATAAGAAACAAATTGTGTTTGTAAAAGGTCATAATGTGTATAAGAATAGCTTCTTCAATGACTAGTTTTCCTTTCCAATATGGTAGAATTGCATAAACGCTGAGAAGGTGTGAATGTAGTTTCTTATGGGGAAGACATTAGATGCAGTAGTTATATAACTATGCTTCCCATATGGGAGTGCAGGTTAGTGTCCTGGTTCCTCTACTTACAATCCAGCTTCCTGCTAATGTGCACACTGGGAGGCAGCAGGTGATGGCTCAAGTAGTTAGACCGTTGTCACTGACATGGGAGACCTAGAGGGAGTTCCAGGTTCCTGCTTTCAGCCTGGCCTTGAACTCGCCATTGGAGGCATTCAGGGATGAACCAGTAAGTAGAAAATCTCTTTCTACTTGTCTCCATCTTTGCTTCTCTGCTTTTCAAATAAATTGAAATAAATAAATAATGTAAAATAGCCTCTTCTGGAAATCCTGACAACCAAGCAGTGTGTAGAACCATAAATTCCAGGACCATTTAAGTGTAAGGATAGAAGGAGATTTAAGAACAAAAAACCAAAATTAAATCTATGATATTAACAGCCTTGTGCTTGGTTTTGTTTTCAAAATAAAAATCATCTCTGCAATCAATGTGGTATTTTTATGTGCATTTCTTTTCATTGTAAAACGTTTATAGCATTGGAGGAAATCAGAAATGCCAGTCCTGTGATTAACTTAAGTGCTTAAAAGCATTTGATTAAGTTTGCAATCAATGTTTAAATGGTTGAGGAGATTTGTTCATTTACTACGCATTTGATTTATTGGTTGTATAAGTAATATGTGAATATTTAAAGCAATGCCAAATTGAACATGCATCAGAGGCACTAGCAGGGCTTCCTGGAACACAAATGATTGTGTTTATGACTCAGTAGGTCTGGGTGGAGGGCTGGGAATTTGCATTTCCAATAAGCTCCCCAAGGCTGCTTGTGCTGTTGGTTATGTGACCACACACTCAGAATCAGTGGCTTAGAGAAGTTTGTGATTTTATATTGCAAAAATGCTAAATAAAATGCTTGGTAATTTTATAAGATTAATAAACAGGGTGGCGAACAAAGAACCAGGAGAACATTCCTGCAGGCATAAAATGCCACTTGAACATTAAAGCATCCATGAGCAAAAGGGAGCATGACAGACTAAAAAAATGCCACTTAATCCTCTTTCAGTCACAAAGGCTGCATGTGAAATGGAGTCCAGTGATACTGGGTGCCAGAGGAAGCAGCTCCCAAGTTTTGTTTTTTTCACCCTGGAATCACTAGAGCAACAAAAATACCAAAGATGCGTAATTAATTAGTTTATATTATTTTGTCATTGACACTGGTTTCTACTGTCATGCTTAAAGTTACAAATCATGGAGAAATCAACTTTCTTATACCTCCAGGCTAATAGAGATTCCTAAAAATGCTTCAAAAACAAACCTTTTCACTGCACACAATGACAACCCTGCAACCAGAGAGGGACTACCAGAACATTAACAGCAATCTAGGCTTTCTATAGCTCTCCACTAATTTCAAAACCTTGCCTTTAAACATTGCGCGAGCTTTATTATATGTTATATACAAATGAAAGGCTGACAAGTTAAAAATACTCTGATTCGGTAAAGACTTTTCATTAGGGCCTCTTTTCATCTCCATTGACTCTATGGATTCTTGCCCTCCACTGGATTCCTGCAGCGTTGCAGGCAATCTCAGGCACCTGCCAACAATAGTAGCAAAACAGCTTTTGCAAAACCCACACAACCTACATTTCAAGTTCCCCACACATATTGGCTTGCATTGGACACTCAGTAAACCAACATTATGGCTTTTCAAAAACAATTAACAAGTGAAAATATTCAGTCAACCAATTTGGCCTAAAAATTTAAGGTATAATCTATTTTCATCCATCATCTCTTTTCTTCTTGTTTAGTTAAAGTGCAGGTATGGCAAGGCACTTTAAATGGAAAGGCAGTTCAGGAGATAAAATGTTAACATGATTATTGCTGGATGATGGTGTTATCATTGGATTTATTAGTACTTTTGTCTCTTAATATTTCTATCAAAAAGAGTATTCCTATAATAGAGTAATCATATTAAAAAAGAAATTTCCTCCAAATATGATTTGGAAAGTAACTAAAAGTGAACTGGGGCTCCCTAGAATAATGGCTAATTGTTGACCTTAGTAAAAAATGCACAAAATGAGCCTGGAAGATCTTGCCATAACAAGGAACAAGAGGACATTATTAAAAGATAAATGAGTTAGGTCAAAATGACCCAACTTGAACACAGATCACGTTGGTAAATATGGAACAATTTTAGAATAAATAGGAAAAATGACCATAATACTTTGAAAATTTCAAATGTATTAAAATTAACAAGTTTATAAAGATACTAAAAAGCAGAGCACTGTAAGTCATAGCAAGACCAATTTCAACTCAATCTGAGACAGAATTCTCACATTGCCTAAATCCTTAGAGCTGTCAGACTACAGAAAGATAGAACAAGATGGGTTAGTCTGTGAAGATATTTTTATGCAGAGCTCAATAACTAGTCTGAAGCAGTGGTATGGAGGAGACAGGAAAGGGATGGTTGATCCAAATAGATCCTTCCCACTCTCAATTTTCTGCTATTCTGTGATATTTTCCCCTTTGGGTTAAGATACAATTTTTTTTAGTAATTAACTAAATTATCTCAAAGGTCAAATAAATCAAAGAAAAACAAAATTAAAAAATACAATAAACAAAGCCCCCTAATGGCCCCAGCAAGGCCTGATTCAGTCTTTATTTCTGGGGGAACAGATACTCAGAAAGTATAAATAATGTGCTGGGCCACATCTTAAGAGGAATCAAGGATAGTGATGGGATGAATAATCACACAGCATACCTGACACATTTAGGAGTTGAGCTGTCCCTAAAACATTGAAACAAGCCGAGTGTGTACAAAAAAAAAATGAAGAAAAATAGAAGCTGCATTTTCATAGGAGTCTTCAATCCAGTCTCCTTTTTGACCCCATCCTGCCTTGAATCAAACTGCATGCACTCTAAAGTCCAATTTGTTAGCAATAGCAACTCTTATTATTAGTTAAGTAGCTTACTGAGAAACAGTGGGGAAAATTTTTGGTCATGTGTAATGATACCCTCAAGAATCCTGTAATGATCTTTATAGTAGATACTTTCTATTTTTTTAAAATGAAAGCAGGCCAAAGCCTTAGAAGAGATATATAAATGAATCAAGGGAATCTCCCTCCAGGAAGTGAACTATTCCAGATATCTGATCTCTCCACTCAGACTATCATTTTAGTTACATTACCAGAAGAATCATGAAGAAGCAATGTAGTACTATCAGCAAACCAAGATGCGATTTTATCAAATGGGTGGCTTTTGGAAGAAGTCACAGATGTTGAATGAAATGGCCGTATTCACTTACTTATGAAGGGCTCTATAATGGCCAGATTGTTTTGGATTAGAGTTAGATCTCAAGTTTGAAGAGCTTGGAGCAAAATCAATAGCAAATGCTAGAATTGACAATGGTCAGCTGTCTAGAAAATTACATCATAGATATGGCAAGAATTAAATTAGATCTCAAGATCTCATACTGAAATTGAAATAGAATATAACTTGATTCAACTGACATTTGAATTTTGTTTTATGCACCTATCATTGACAAGCACCAGCTCATTTGTTTTCATAAAGCTCACTGAAATGAGAATTAGTGTATCGATCTTGCAACTCAGCAACCTGAGACTCAGAATCAACAAGACCAAACCACAAGGGCCACTGTGTGGTAAAACTGTGAGTTGAACTTAAACCTGACCCTGCTTCAAAGCACCTGCTCTATCCACTATGTAACAGTGCCTCTAGGAATACATTGTAGTCCTGGTGAGGAAGACTGGTGCTTATCACCATTTATCCAAGGATATACAATTGCCATGCCTGCTGGCGTCTTGGTGTCCTCTATACCAATGTATCAGTACCTAATTAGGTACATATTTCTCATTAGGTAGCAATATTTTAAAGCCATTTTACCAAGAAACAATAATTTTTACTTTTTGATGTTAAGTATCAATGGTATAAGGACCTTAATAATGGTATTTCAGTTTTTACAGCCATTCCTTTCCATGTCACAATTGCTTACGTCTTCTTTTGAGGACCTTGCCTTTTCTGTGAATCCTTCTATAACTTCTTTTATATGAGGAATCAAAATTGCAGTGTTTGGAAATCCTTCCATATTGTCTCAAGGGAAAGTGGATAGTTGGTTGTAATTTCTTGAGTGGTGTCCCTCCACCCTCCCCCCAACTGCTCCAAACTCATCCCACCTAGGGACTCAGAACATGACCCTTGTGTTGAAGTTGGATCTTTGTTTATATGATTAATTAAGATGAATTCCTACTGGAGCAGGGTAGGCCTGAAATCCAGTGACTGGGGTCCTTGTAAGAAGAAGAGGATACATAGAGATACACACAGAAGCAGCCCAGGTGAAGACAGAGGCAGAGTTTGGAGTGAGGCAGTTATATGCTCAGGAATGCCAGGGAATGCTGGGACTCAAAGGAAAGAATCATGGTACTACCAATAATTTGGTTTTGGAAACTGGTCTTCAGAACTTTAAGAGAATAAATTTCTGTTGTTTTAAGCCTCAATATTTGTAGGCAGCTAATACAGTGATTTAGGCTGATTTTCTTTTCTTCTAGCTTTACATTAGCACAACACATTTCAGCAATCAGTGCCGTAAGTAAATTGTATCTATAGGGAAAGTAATTAGAGTAGAACAACGTGACATTATTTGGTTTTATATGGAGCTTTTCATACACATGGTTCCTGAAGCCACATTATCAAGGACTGTATTAAAGTGAAAATGACTTTCTATAGTGTACTCACAGTGTTAGGCATGAACACATGAACAGCTATCATTATGGAAGAAATAGAAAGCCTTGAAACCAGAGCAATAATGTACCATTGCTGCTGCTAAGTTCCATCTGATTTTAAACTTCCGAAGAAATCAGTGATCTGAGTCATGCTAAGGCACCCCATCCAAAAGGACAAGCCTAGAGCAAGGGAAAAATAGATTATCTGGCTTTTAACCTTTTGGGAACACCAGGGGATTGATAAAATCTGAAAATGCTCTAACATTTGAAGCAAGTTTAAGTGAATGTGTAAGTTCTATGTTTTGTGATATATTAATGTAGAGACATGATTTGCTAATAGAGAACTTTCCAAAGAAGGAAGTGAGTAAGGCAGTTGATTCCATCCAAAGGGAGCCTTTCCTCTGGGAGCTCACATTGTATTGAGGAGACAACTCAAAACCTTAAGGCTGGCCTCTCATGGTTATACAATACACTGCCTGATCAATTAGAATACATATACATCAAGGAAATTTAGCAAAACACAGAAGAGAGATGAGAGCTCTGTTTTTGCAGAAATTAGTTAACACAGCAGCCCTGACACAGTTATCGTTTAAAGGCCTGCTTACAAGGTCAAAGAGGGTATGCATAATTGGACTTTAAAAAATTTGCAACCATTCCACAAGGATGGCTCACTGAGCCCAATTTTTATACACACTAGGGTTTATGCTGAACACCTGCTTTGCTTCTGGGAGCTTGAAACTTGAGCTCCTGCAAGACAGAGTGTGCTTATGTCCAAGTCCTCAGTAAAATCCCCAGGAACCAGTTTGCTAAGGCAATAAAGTGCTTTTGTGTGACACCACGGGGAGAGGAATCTTGGAAATTTGTGCCTGGCTTCCCCCAGACCACACCCCATGCTTCGTATCATTTTGCTGTAATAAATCTTAGCCATAAGCACAAATGTATGTTGAGTCCCAGGAGTCCTCCTGACCATATCATTGAACTTGGGAGTGGTGTTGGGGATTCTTAACACATTAGCTCCTCCAAAATATCAGGGGACATCTCCACCTCAATGATCTCATACTGAGATTACACGGTATTCAACTCAGATTTACCTAACATAGTACAATATTTTGTACAGTAAACTGGTTGTAATATAATAAAATGAAAAGGAATAATACCCATTTTAATCTTGTTAATGATGAAATTTTCATTGAGATACTTTTGCATTATGAATTGGGCTTTTAAATCTTATTTTACTTTAACTATATGATTAAAATTTTGTCAAGAATATTTAACGTGAAACCTAAAGAATTCTGCACAACCAAAAGAATCAACGAAGTGAACAAGCAATCCACAGAACAGGACAGAATGTTTTCAAACAAGATATTTAATAAAGGGTTAATACTTAAAGTACAAACAGCAAAGAGCACCAAAAAAATAGTAGGCAAAAGACTCAGACACTTTTGTCAAAAGAAAAAAAGACCCACAAATGGCAAAAGGCATATGAAAAGAAGTTCAATGTTATTAATTAGAGACATAACAATCAGAAGTATAATGTCATCTCACACCTGTTAGGGTGACTAGCATGAGAAAAGAAAAGTAAGTGTTGGTAAACATGTAGAGAAATTGTAACCCTTATATATCACTGGTGGGAATATAAAGTGGTGCAGCAGCTATAAAAATAGGATGGTTTCTCAAGAAATTAAACATAGGAAAGTGGGCATTCAGCTTAGTGGTTAAGATGTCCATGCTCCACGTGAGAGTACTTGGGTTTGACTCATGGCTCTGGCTCTCGACTCCAGCTTCCTAGTAATGCAGACCCCTGTCATCCTCATGGGAAACCTACACTGAGTTCCCTTCCCCTGTCTGCAGCCTCTGCCCAGCCCTTGGAAAGGCGGATTTACAGAGAGGAAGATCTTCTGTCCGCTGGTTCACTCCCCAAATGGCCACAATGTCCGGAGCTGAGCCAATCCAAAGTCAGGAACCAGGAGCTTCTTCTGGGTTTCCCACATGGGTGCAGGGTTCCAAGGCCTCGGCCATCCTCTACTGCTTTCCCAGGCCACAAGCAGGGAGTCGGATGGGAAGTGGAGCAATCAGGACCCCAACACCATCCATGAGATGCCAGCGCTTGAAGGCTGAGGATTAGCCAGTTGAGCTATACTGTTTTTTTCTTTAAGTGCATATTTTAAATGTTTATTGGAGGACTTCAGACACTTCTGAGTTTCCTCCTACTCTTGAATATATGCAGTTTCTTGCTGGCTTAAGTTTCCTCACAAGCAATTCTTTCCACTTGTGATGATGCTCTTCCCACAGCTTTGTGTGCCTGGCTTTGTCTCTTAACTGAGTTCTCCACCATCACCTGCTAGAGGCCTTCCATGACCTGCAATTTAAAGCATCTCCCACCTCACTGACAGGTCATCCTACATTAGCTTCATCAAAGCACTTACTGCAACCCGGGCTTCAAGCCTCGTTTATTTGCCCAGTAAAAGCATTTTTTGCCCAGTAAAAGCATATTTCTAGTCCAACAAAGATCTTGTTTATCTGGTCACAATTTTATTCTCAGTACTAAAAAAGACATCTTGAAGCAAAACTAGGCATTAAAGACCTATTTTTATTTTTTTTATTTATTTATTTTTTAAAGATTTATTTTATTTTTATTACAAAGTCAGATATACTGAGAGGAGGAGAGATAGAGAGGAAGTGGAGCTGCCGGGATTAGAACCAGCGGCCATATGGGATCAAGGCGAGGACCTTAGCCACTAGGCCACGCCGCCAAGCCCTAAAGACCTATTTTTAAATAACTGAATAATTATCTTATTTGAGCAAGTAAGTTATATTTTGCAGATGGCATTTGACAGCTTCCTGGAGACTGGTCCAGCTTTTGCTTTTTATTCTTTTATTCTTTCCTTCAGTGACTGCTGCATTCACTGAATTCTCCCTCAGGTTTTTCTCTCACCAATATGCTGGCACTTTGTATCCTACCAATCCTCCAAAGCAGCCAGAAAGGCAGGCAGAGAAGCAGCAGCCATCAGTCAGTGTCAGGTGCAAACTATTCCCCTGGAATGAAAGGGCCAGGACTATCATTTAAACATCGTCCAATCTGTTCACATCTTAAAAAGTCACACTGCTATCGGAAGCAGCGGAGGAAACTTCTAAGGGTTGTATAGTGCATATTGGCAGAGGAGATGTCATTAAGATTCACTTCCTTGCTTCTCCTGTTCAATAGCTTCCAGGGAAGGTAGTGGATTTCTCTTGTCTTCTTCAGGTGAGTTTTATTGAATTTCTGAGTCTCAGAATATCTTATTTGTCAGGTATTTTGGCAGATTAAATAGTAATGGTAGGTACACAGAAAGTCAGATTTCCACAGTAGCTACTCCAGCCCTTTTTCTGACACCCTGTGTCTTCCAGTTTAGCCTCTTCTGATGTGATACTAGCCTTCCTCCTCTTCTTGTATCCTGATTTCCTCCTGCCTCTCTTGAATTGCATCTGCCTTCTGGAGGTCTCCCACAAAGAGACCATGAAACTCATGTTTTTAAACCATTGAGCTTCTACTTATGTTTCTACAGCTTTTAGCTTCACCTAAGCTTCTTATCACCAGGGGCTTGTAGACATTTGCACTTAGAGTTGGAGCCTTTAATACAATATGTCCAATACCCAATCTACCACATTCTTCCTAAAGCATATATACTTTCCTGCATATATAATACATATTTTACATATAACTATATATGGTTTAAGAATAGAAAATATATTATACAGTTTGTTTACTATGTGTTTCCAGATTTGTGGAATACACACAAATATAATGATTTCAGATTTGTTATTCTTACACACACGCATAAATATATATATATATATATTTACCTCCACTATCTACTCTTCACAATCAGCTGTTGTGAAACCACGAAAATCCTTTATTAGCCATTATTTTTTGGTTGCAGACTGAGAAGTTTTATTTGCTAAGTTATCAGACAAATGTGGAAAGAATGAAGGGAAAACCACCTTCCAGCAGAGAGCCAGGAGGTGGGATGCCTCTTGAAATGAGACAGGGAAAGATAGCCTATTAACCATCTTTAAAATTACTTTGCTATTGCCTTAGTCTAGATACGTGACATAACAGCCTAGGTCTTCTATGCCACCTCTTAAAGTATGGTCCAGTCACCCTGGTGTCAAAATCATACGGGAAACTTGCTAAAGTGCAGATTCCCAGACACTACAGACACTACTGGAACTTTAATCCGAAGTTAGACTGATTGTAGGGCTCAGAATTCTGCATCTTAACATGTTTCTTAAAATAATTGCAAAACTCTATTTTAGAACACCTGGAATTAACCTCTCCACCTCCCATGTCTACTCTGACTCAAATTATTCTACTTCTGCCCACATATAGTTTATAGTGGCACATATCTATGCTTTCAAACTGATAAATCTGCATGCATTTACAAATATAGTTAAAGTGGACCTTAGGAATCAGAACTCCTTCATTTTGTAGAAAAAGAAACAGGATCAAGAGATTTTTTTTTTGCACTTATGAAAGATAAAAAGCAGGTAATAGGCCTGGCTGGGATTAGGTCTCAAGATGCCTAATTTACAAATCATGTAGAAAAGAGTTAACAGAGCAGCACTTTGAAATGTCTGTGTGCGAGATTGGCTCTTGGATGATATTTGGGAAGTTCAGTTTGGGAAGGGTTTCCTCTGTTCCTAGGATTAAAAAGAGGGGCTGACTGAAGCTAAAATATTTTCCACTAACTATATGGATTAACGTAAACACTTGTTTCATTTTTCAGTTCACAAATTTGGGAACCAGGTAGGGTATGCCAATGTGACCATTCCGAATAAAATCCATAGGTGTTGAGCCTCTAACAAATTTCTTTTGCTGGGCTCAGTGTGATGGCTCAGTGGCTAAATCCTCATCTTGCAAGCGCCAGGTGTGGCTACTCTACTTCCCATCCAGCACCCTGGTTATAACCTGGGAAAACAACAGAGGATGACCCTGCACCCGCATGGGAGACCTGGAAGAAGCTTCTGGCTCCTGGCTTCAGATCAGCTCAGCTCTGGCCTTTACAACCACTTGTGGAATGAACCAGCAGATGCAAGATCTTTCATAGCGTGATTTCAACTCTTCAACATCCAGCATCTAACCTCCGTTTTTCTCTCAGAGTCATGGTATCCCAGTCTGTGTAGCTAGGCCAACAATCCTCATCTTGCAGGATTGTGACAAAGATTTGGCACAAAAGGAGCCCATAGGAGATACTCTTTAAGAAGCAGCTACTATTTGTACCTAATCTTTGGATAACATGATGCAACTTTCAGATCCACATATACACGTGGCAATGGAAATTATCACATGTATGCAAAATGCCCTGATTGTTTTGCAATTTGTGAACATAAGATCTATAGAAAGCTCTGATGCAGAATTTCTATGAGAAATGTAGAGAGCTGGGACTGGCACAATGGTTCAGTAGCTAAATCCTTGCCTTGCATCTGCCAGGATCCCATATGGATGTACTGGTTCATTTCCCGACTGTTCCACTTCCCACATAGCTCCCTGCTTATGGCCTGGGAAAACACTGGAGTACGGCCCAAAGCCTTGGGACCTTCCTGCATGGGAGATACGAAAGAAGCTCCTGGCTCCTTGCTTTGGATTGGCTCAGCTCCAGCCACTGCAGCCACTTGGGGAGTGAACCTGTGGGTAGAAGATCTTTCTCTCTATTTCTCCTTCTCTCTTGGTAAATCTGCCTTTTCAATAAAAATAAATAAATCTTTTTAAAAATGTAGGGAGCTGGGCCCAGCAGTGTGGCCTAGAGGCTAAAGTCCTCGTCTTGAACGCCCTGGGATCCCATATGGGCGCCGGTTCTAATCCCGGCAGCTCTACTTCCCATCCAGTTCCCTGCTTGTGGCCTGGGAATACAGTCGAGGACGGCCCAAAGATTTGGGACACTGCACCCGCGTGGGAGACCCGGAAGAGGTTCCTGGTTCCCAGCTTCAGATGGGCGCAGCACCGGCCTTTGTGGTCACTTGGGGAGAGAATCATTGGACGGAAGATCTTCCTCTCTGTCTCTCCTCCTGTCTGTATATCTGACTTTGTAATAAAAATAAATCTTTAAAAAAAATGTAGGTAGCCAGCACAGAAAAGAGCGTATTATACTCATTTTCAGCCTTCAGTTCATGCTTGGCTATTTTCCCCTTGCTTTGTCAGAGAGGTGTCCTGAATTCTCGCTCAGTCTGCCAATCTGCACTGCTTAAGCGTTTCCTGGATTTTCAGTTGTTCCACCAACTGGGACCCTCTTATAGTCACTGGTGCACATTTGATTCATTCAACATCACATACTGGTCCTAGATGAAAAATTCCCACTGAAACATCTCTCCTGGATGTGACTCTGGCTCTGGCTTTGTTCCTTAACCTGCTTGTAATATTTGCTCTTGATTTAAGTACATTTCACTCATTGAGAAGTAGAATTATTAGGCAAATATAACCCTAGTTGGTGGCAATGCATTTGAAAGGAAATCTCATTTATATTCATTTATATTTTGTCACTAGCATCCAAAAGATAACCACAGTTCTTCTTAATATTATCATTGTCCCTTCTGAATAGCAACTAAATGGTTTAAGGATGAGTTGTTTGAAATCGTTTTAGCAATTCAAATGAGCTGAATTCTTCAGTATATACTAGGATAGTTGCTATGAAAAGCAGACAGTATCTGCAAGAGGTTACTATGTGGCATATCATTTTCAGAGAAAATAATCAGTAGTTTTCTCCTCTGAGGGGAAAAAAAACATTTAACAAAGACATTTGCCCTGAATTTCTTACCCAGACATGCTAAAATGGTGAGAGTACTGCATAGGGGAGGTGGAAGGCCTGTTTTACTGTAATGGAGTGGCCAAGAACTTTTTCATCTCTCCTTTCAACTAGGTGGGGTGCCACTTCCTTGCTCAGGTGACTTTGAAGCGAAGATTTCTTCTTCCTGCTCTCTTTTGTTTAGATCCTGTGTGTTGACATCTACTATGAACTTGGAGGCTAAAGATGGAGGAGCCAATCATAGCCAAACTCCTTAAATGAGCACAGAACTTAATAATTTCTCCTTCCCTTTTACCCATCAGGAATATCTGCACTATGTTAAGACATTGAAATGTGAGATTTAGGGTTATAGTAGGTAATTACATTACTAATTAAGTTGTTGAATCTATTTTATGCCTGTCTGCTTGGGTTGTTAGATTAAAACAGTACACACAAAAATGCTCAGTAAATGTCAGATATTGGTAGTATTACCTACTCTGGTACTAACTAGCTGGGTATTGAACTCGTGTTTCTCCATTCCTTCACTGCCTTAACTGTTGAATGTAAGAATCATTCCTGATGATTTCTAGATTTCCTTAAATGTAAAGTTTTATTGTTAGAAGCCTCTTCAAAAAAGTTGCTGAGAGGAGCAGACATTTTGCCTAGTGATTAAAACATGCGTCTTACAACAGAGTGCATGACTTGGATTCCCAGCTCCGGCTCCTAAGCATCACCTCCCACCTGGTGTATACGGTGAGAGGTGGTAGTGATGGCTCAGGCAGCTGGGTTTCTGCCACCCATGTGAAAGATCTGATTGTGTTCCCAGCTCCTGGCTTTGGCATCAGCCTAGATAGACCTAGCTGTAGCAGGCCTTTGGGAATAAACCGTTAGGTAGAAGCTCTGTTTGTGTCTCAAACCAATAAATGAAAATTATTTAAAGTTGATAAGAAAAGATTACCTTAACTTATGAAAAGTGGCCAGAGGATAAGCAAGAGTCATTCACAACATCAGGGAAGACACAGGACTCAGATACAGAAAACGACTATTTAAAGAGAAGTAGACAAGTATTTTCTTTGGAAAATTTATCCATCGTATACTAAACTAAACAGAAGGATGAAAAGATCAACCTACCGGGCTGTGTCTGTGAGGCTTTCATTCACTCCCAAGTGGATATCTTGTGTGGTAAGGAAACAAGGGTGACCTCCCAGAAGTGCAAAGCCTACAATAAAGCAGAGAAAGGATTTTATTTTTAAATGAAAGAACTGAAGTGGAAAAGAAAATCACATTAGTAGGTCCCATGTCAATTGAAAAGACAGTTCTTTAAAGTTCTCCGAACTCTTTGGTAAGCAATTCCCAGGCAATGCGAAATGGGGAGTTAAGGGAAATAGATGTAATTGTGTACATAAAGTCCTAATTCTCCCATTTCTCCATTCTCTTGTACTGGTAGAACTGGCAATAGTGGGGCATTGTTCCTTTTGGGGGAGCTATATGCTTGGTTTTGATTCATTAAAATGTAGTAAGACATCTGATAGAATAGAAAAATCAATTGTAGCTATATGTCAAACTATGGATTACAATGGGGTACTGAATAAGATATTACAATGGAAATGAACTACTAATTCACACAGTATAGATTACTTCCAAAAGTGTACTGAATGAATGAAACTATAAACAGTAGATATTATATGATTCCATTTATATGAAGTTACAACCTGATCAAAACTAGCCTGGAGAGGCAGAGATTTAAGTAACCATTGCTTTTGAAGACAGTAACTACCTGGAGAGGAGCACTGAGTAATTTTTCTGGGGAAAAGAAATATTATTTTTTATTTTGCTAGAATATGTGGGTTACATGAGTATACAGCTATGGCCAGTACTGTACATTTAAAACTTGTCCATTTTACAATATATAAATTATACCTTGATTTTAGAAAAATTGAAAACATGATAAAGCATTGACAAGGCAGTATTAAGTCGCTAGGAATCAGCTACTGTTTTATCTTCCAAGCAAGATCAAGCGAAACATCACCTATTTATGACCCTTATAGTTTTCAACCTCCTGGGCAACTTGAGATTACTGCAGCTACCTGAGAGTGAGGACAGCTCCTGCACTGCCTTAGTGCACACGTCTGAGGATCATGCCATGCAGAGCGGTCTGCTCCAAGCCATAGCTGAAATTCCAAGAGCCATTATGTGACACATTCTGGGATAAAGTGATAGGAAATGATGCTATATCAGAACTTTACTATATTGTTTGAGACAGGTGCCATGGCACATATAAAATAGTTGAAATTTACGAATATTACCTTTTTCCTATGAAAAATTAGTCATTTTAGAACTATGAAGGGGAATACAACTCAAGGTCTTGTTTAACACCTCATGAAGACAACGCAATTTCAACAATGTGATTTGAAGTTTTATTTTATTTTTATTAGACAGTCAGATATACAGAGAGGAGGAGAGACAGAGAGGAAGATCTGTCTGTTGATTCATTCCCCAAGTGGGCCGCAATGGTTGGAGCTGATCCGAAGCCAGGAGCCAGGAGCTTCTTTAGGGTCTCCCATGTGGATGCAGGGTCCCAAGGCTTTGGGCTGTCCTTGACTGCTTTCCCAGGCCACAAGCAGGGAGTTGGATGAGAAGTGGGGCTGCTGGGATTAGAACTGGCGCCCATATGGGATCCTGGGCATTCAAGGCAAGGACTTTAGCCACTAGGCTACCACTCTGGGCCCAACAATGTGATTTGAATATGGACTGGAATTGATATTAAATAGCTAGTATTTTGTTAGATATAATATCCTTGTAGTTTTATAGGTGAATATTATTGTTTTTGTGAAAGATACAAAATGATATGTTGTGGGACAAAATCCCATAGTTTCAATTTACCTTTAAAAATGTTAAGAACAGGGCTGCTATTGTGGCATTTCAAGTTAAGCCTCTATTTGTGATGCCAGCGCTCCACATTGAGAGCTGGTTTGAGTCCTGGCTGCCCCACTTCCGAGCAGCTCCTGACAATATGCTTGGGAAAGCAGCAGAAGATGGGCCAAGTGCTTGGGCCTCTGCACTGGGAGACCTGGAGGAGACTCCTGGCATCAGCATGCCCAAGCCTTGCTGTTGGAGTGATTTCAGGATTGAACCAGCAGACGGAAGATCTCTTTCCTTCTGTCTCTCTAACTTTGCCTTTCAAATCAACAAGATCAAATAAATCTCTTCTCCTTTATTTTCTTTCTTTTGTAAATAATAAATTCATTTTATTTTTGATGATGTTTACATAGTTGAAAGGGTGGCAAGTGTCAAGGAATGTTGGAAAATGGATAAGACAATTGCTTCCCATCTTTTGGTCTTATGTGTGCTGATGGGATCTACAGCCCAGACTTGCATGGCTTGCCTCATCTTGGTATTTACAAGTGGGTGCTGTAGCCTGGCTCAGTTCAGTCTTTCCCCAGTTCTCGCTAATGCTGGTGGGTGTTGCAGCCTAACTCAATCCACTCAGACCCCAGTCCTGGCCCTAATGTGAACTGGCTAATGTTATGGCCCAACCTGGGCTGTCCTGCACCCCATCCTGATTCTCAGATCTGCCATTGAGTGTTATGAACTGGCCCACCCTGCCTGCCCCAGACCTGACCCCCACATATGCCGGCGGGTACTGTGACCTGGCATGTCTGGGCTGCTCCCAGCCTTAGTTCTTGTGCTCACCTGCAGGGACTGCATCCTGACAGAAGAGTTCCCCAAGCTCCTCTAACATGTCACCTCCCAGTCGCAGATCTCACGAACACCAGTGGGTCTTTGTCCTAGTCCAACTTGGTCCACCTACTGTCCTGACAGGTACAGTGGCCTTGCCTGACCATCCCACAACCATTCCAGCTCTTACTATTGGGTGTTGCAGCTCAACACTGCCCGGTCCACCTCCAGACCCAGCTTTTGCATGGTTTAGCAGGTGCAGAGACCTAACAAATTCTGTCCTACACCTACTCTGACTCTTGCAAGCATGAGTGAGTGCTGGAGTCAAGCCCAGTCTGGCACACCCCAGAACCAGTTCACACTGATGCTGAATAATAAATTTCTTTTTTTTTAAAAAGATTTATTCATTTTATTACAGCCAGATATATACAGAGGAGAGACAGAGAGGAAGATCTTCCGTCCGATGATTCACTCCCCAAGTGAGCCGCAACGGGCTGGTGCGCACTGATCCGAAGCCGGGAACCTGGAACCTCTTCCGGGTCTCCCACGCGGGTGCAGTGTCCCAATGCATTGGGCCATCCTCAACTGCTTTCCCAGGCCACAAGCAGGGAGCTGGATGGGAAGTGGAGCTGCCGGGATTAGAACCGGCGCCCATATGGGATCCCGGGGCTTTCAAGGCGAGGACTTTAGCCGCTAGGCCACGCCGCCGGGCCCTGAATAATAAATTTCTTTAGACACTCTTTGTGCATGTGTGGGGTCCTCACGGTCAACAATGGAGTCAAATGTAAGGGTAATGGCACATCTCCTCTATGTGAAAAGACCATGACAAGTCATAGGCTCACAGCCATTTACGCATTAGTTTCTAGAAATACGTGCCTAGTGAAATTCTAGGAATTGGGGAAAGCATTATAAACACCAAGACACAAATGCCTGGCTGCATGGAACTTACATGCTAGTAGAGAGAACAGAAATAAACTGAATGAGTAATAAAATGTATTGTATATCAGATGTTGGCAAGTTCTATGACAAAAATAGAGCCATGCAAGGAGCAAAGAATATAAGAAACAGGAGTTACACTTTGAAATATGTGTTGAAGGAAGCCATACTAATTGAGGGACGTTTGAATAAGACCTGAGGAAGACAGATGAATGATGGAAAAAATAAGACATTGCAAAAAGCGTGAACAAAGTTAAGGTCATGGCTGTTGGGTTCGAAGGATAGCAATGAGGTTGTTGTGGAAGGTGCACTGTGTGAGGAAGAGAGTAGAAGGAGGTGAGGCTGCAGAAGGAGGCTGAAGAGAGTTTTGACTTTTATCCATGATGGGAAGCCTCTAGAGGATTAGAGTAGATTGACACAATTGGACTTAGTGACAGTTGATAGCTTGGACTGGGATGCTCATGACTGAATTGATGAGGAAGTGCTTGGATTCTTGATACAGTTTCAAAATACAGCCACAACTCAGTTGTTAATCTTCCTTCTTATCTCACTGGGGGGAAAAATTAGCAAGCAGAGGAGACCTTCCAAACTGTACCAATACATTTCCCCCTCTGTCAGCATGTTTACCCATATACTTTGCTTTCTTTTGTATTAAGCATAGCTGAACCTTGCAGGCCAGTGTAAATTCTCCACTCAGGCACTAGAAGGCATCTCCCCTTACCTATTCAAGTATGTTACTCCAGAAGTTCTTTCCTTTCTACATCACCTACACTTTGAATACACTGTTCTCATTTTTCATTTATTCACAGTGTTAAAAACAAAATAAATAGAATGTTTCTCTTCATCCCACTTCCCCTGTCAAGTAGCCCGTTAATTCTTTCAGTAAAATTCATTATTTTGTTTCTTTCCTTTACTTCTCTTTGTCTATCTCCCTTCTCTGGCCTGCTCTGTGCCTCTCCTCTCATTTCCATCAAACCTGTTCCCATAAGGCCTTGCCTCCCAACACCACTGCTCCCAAACTCGTCTTACCAAGGTTTTCAAATTACCTTGATGTTGCTACATCTTGAGCCATCCCTCAGTCTTCTTTCTTCTTGACTTAACAGCATTTAACACAGTTGGTCACAGATTTCTCTTTGGCAAACATTTTGTACACAGTATGAGATACAACTTATTTTTGTATCTACATTGGTAGTTTATCCTCCTCTGTCTCCATTATGCTTCCTTCTATTGTTGACATGCTCCAGGGCAGTCCTTGGTCCTCTTGTATCTAAATACTCTCACTACAATCACACCCTATCCTGCAGCCTTAAATATTGTCTGTACTGGTGACTCCTACACAGCTCCAGTCTTAGTCTCAACCTCCAGTTTTCATAGCCTTGTTTTACAGCTGTGTTGTTGTATCTCCTTTCTAATTGATAACTCAAACTCAACACATCCAAAACCGAACTCTCGATATCCTCCCTCCAACCTGCCTCACTGGGAGATTTTATGGTTGTTCAAGCAGAAATCTTGAAGTCATCCTTGACATTTTTCTTTTGCCAACTCTATCAGCAAGCATTTTCTTTCTCCCTCCAAAAAATATCTAGAATCTGTTCCTGTTACCTCTGCACTGCTACTAACCTTGTCTCAGTCTATATACAATTAGTAAGTTTTTACAGGTTTCGTTCCTTCTGTCTTGTTTCCAGTTTTTCCCAACAAAAATTCTCAACAGATCAGTTAGAATAATTCTTTAGAAACACAGTTTCAAATGTCTGTGATTCCCCATTGCATTCCTAATAAAAGTCAAATAATAATGTCATTCCATTAATGACAAACATGGCACATTTCTCCTCATTGTGAGCTCTTATTTCCTTTCATTCACTACATCACCCATTTATTTCACATATCTATTGTCTATTGTATGAATACCCACAGTAAGTTCTGTGAAGGCAGGTGATTTCGTGTGTTTTGATTAGTGATGTGTCACTCAAAAGCACCTGTTATGAAGATTGCAGAATGGTGTGCACTCAATAAATACTCTTTGGCTGAATAAAAGAAGGATTTTGACTCTAGAGAACATTCTCATTTGCCAACACCGCTCACTCTGTTAACAGAAAGATGAGAAACGTTGTATTCTGTGAAGAAAGCTAATGGAGTTTAATGTTCATTACAGCCTCTAATAAATCTTGAGCACTTAATTTGATTATCAACATGAAGTTACCTAAAATGCAAACGTTGTACATTCATACTTAGGTATATTTATTGTGTAGCTACCATAAGCCTATCACAGGGATGAGTACCATTAAGAGTTGGGAACTGCAGAGAATTTCAATCAAAATTTAAAGAAAACTGGTGGCTCTGCTCCAAGTCATAATCTCTCCTAGCGTGGACACCATTTTGCTGTAGCAGTTCAGGATTCGTCTACTGCCCTTTCATTTCTCTCAGTGCGCTTTGAGGAAAATTCAGCATTGTGGTCCGGTGGGCCGTGTTGCTTGCGATGCAGCCGTTTCATATTAGTATGGTAGTTCAAGTCCTGGCTGCCCCACTTCCATTCCAGCTTCCCGCTAAGGATCTTGGGAAGTCAGAAAAAGGATGGTCAAAGTATGTTGGCTCTTGCCACCCATGTAGGAAATCAGGATAGAGGTTCTGGCTCTTGGCTTTGGCCTAGCACTGTCCTGGCCATTGTGGCCATTTAGGGAGTGAATTAACTCTTCCAAATGAATAAAGAAATAAAAACTTTTATGCACACCACGCCTGAATTTATGAAGAAAAGGTAGGAAGAAGGGTCTGAGAAAGTGTTTACAAATAGGAGTTAGTCTTCAGCAATCCATAAAAGAAGTAAAAGGTGTGTGTGTGTGTGTGTGTGTGTATGTGTGTGTGTATTGTCTCTGAAGAGGGCTTGTAACTTTTGTCAGTGATCAACAAGAAGCCTTGGACCCCAAGTCTAACAGTTCAGGCCAGGCATTTACCAGTCCATCATGGCATGGACTGGTGTTTGTGCACACGTGCATCAGAGGATGTCATGTGTTTTAAGAAGTTACCAGGAGCTTCCATTGCCAAAAAGAGAAGGGGAAACAGACTAATTGCTCTGGACCTTCTCTGCATCCTTCCACCTCAGAAACCTGCTTCCATCTGTTTTGTTTATTTATGCTTTCATATCAGGTATTTTTTGAACAAATACTTTCTTTTGTGGATTTGTCAATTTCTGTTTGGGACAATGCATTTATTTTATCCTTGCCTTTCCTTTCCTCACAGATCCCCACAGGTTTTGGGAGAAAAGACTTCATTTATGGGAAATATGAGATATTTGAAAGTCTTTGCTGGTCCCTGCTTTGCTTTCATAACTGTAGAACATGATCACAAGTTTAACATTGGCATCTTTGTAAAGATGATGAATTTGAAATAGCTGCTAAAGCACCAGCTCCTATTTCACCTTGAAAGTGAAATATCAATGTCACATAATGAAAAGAACCATCTCTCAGAATGCCCTGTACATTTTTCTATCAGCTACTGCACTCACTAAGCTTAATAAATGCATCTGTCCATTGGCTCATCTAATTTGCAATAAAAGAATATAATCATCAGTCGATACACTGGAGAATTATCTGGCTTGCCGGCCAGGCACACACAAAGGGTGGATAAGGAATGAATGATTTGCAGCCCTTCACAGAAGCATGGATACATATCGCAACCATAAAGCTGAGCACACAAAAGAGCACATGCTGAATGCTTCCATTTAAATGAAGTCTGAAGACAGGCAAGGCCAATCTGTAATATTATAAGAATAATCGTTACCCTTGTGTGGAGGGAGTAGCCACTTGAAGGAAATCCAAGGTGGTGGTGGGCCTTCAGGGTGGTGTTAATGGTCTGTTAGTCTATCTGGATGTGAGTTTCAATAATACGTTTACTATAAGCATTCATCCAACTATGCTCGCTGTACTTTTTTGTGGGAGTGTTCCGCTTTAATAAACACAAAATATGTAAGAAATTGCTAAGGTTTCGGTTTGGTGGAGAATTTTAACCTGTCTCCTGAGATAAGTAGAAATCCTGCCAATATGTCTGAAACTCAGGCTTGAGCTAGAATTCTCAAGGGCTATTCTGTGAGGATCACTCTACCCTATGGACTAGCACAACTCTTTTTTTATTTTTATTTTTATTTTTATTACAAAGTCAGATATACTGAGAGGAGGAGAGATAGAGAGGAAGTGGAGCTGCCGGGATTAGAAGCAGCGGCCATATGGGATCAAGGCGAGGACCTTAGCCACCAGGCCACGCTGCCGAGCCCTGGACTAGTACAACTCTTAAGTAGCAATAGTTAAAATATAGCCCAGGCTCATTCTAAACACCAAGGCAATGAGTTGTTCCTTTCTCAAACTGTGCCAAAGGACAACTATTAAGATGCACACACACACACACATATATACACAATAGAAATGTTCTGCTATGATTTTAATAGGCACTTTCATTACCATTTAAAGCAACTATCCACTCTGATTCTCCTGTGGTTCAGTTGGGCAGAAATGCTATATGCAATTAGGCTCCTGGGTACTCATTGAAGATAATGACAAATACTCTATGAGCCATAAGTTTTAATGGTCAAAGGTTCCTTTCCTCATGTATTTGTTACTTTGGTTTGCAATTTGTTCACGTCTCAGAGTACGTATAGAAAATTATCATTTAACACATAACTCAATGCCACCTGTAGAAACAATCTTGCTAGAATAAAACACTACTTTTGCATGCCTGATTCAAATAAGATATTTAAAAATGCATTTAACAATAGCTTCCAGTCCTGTCTCTATGATTATTACTATGTGTCTATGGGCCATTTGCTGTACCATTTCAGCCTGCTTTCCTCAATGGTCTTGCTCTCGTACAGTTGTCATAAGTGTTTAGTGTGATAAACTATGTAATTAACACAGAGCACTCAGCTCACGGTCTACATCCAAAAACTTATTAATTTCTCACTCTTGTTTTAGTAGTAGCTTCACTGCCACATTATTGTAAATGATGAAACTGATCATCTAATTAGAGACATTTTGATGCCAAACAAATATGCAGAGAGAAAAAATGACAGGAAACAGCAACAACCAACCAAAAAATTATGTAAAAACTTAAAATTGAGAAATTTCTATGTATTAATCAGTTATTTTGATGACTTTGCGCAATATCACCTCCCTTAAATGTTAATAGTTAAGGAAAGGTAAAATAAAATTTGGCCCAAGTCATGAAAGACCAATGTACAAAGGGATCAGAATTTGAGGATTTCCAATTGGTTTATTAATTTTCTTTCTACCACCTGTCATATTCCAACATGATCACTTCTTGGAGCCAGCTTTGAAAAATAAAATGTGCTCATTTGTTTTCTCCCTAGGGCTTTAAAGATTGATGATAGGTTATATTTTCCTGCTTTTCCTCCTTCCTTCTCTTCAGAGGAAAGGAGGGTATTTTAGGAGGTATACTGTACTTGAGATCAGATTTCTGATACTATGTTTATTAACTGAATGAACTTAGAAAGTTAATTCCTCCCAATTTCATTTTTGTTATCTATTTGATGGAGTTTGTTATTGAACATGGCATGACAAAAAATGCATGTAGTACATGTGGTTGTTTCCTTCTGATACTTTTTAAGTCAGGATAAGATGTTCGAAGAATCAGCCAATGTGTTTTTATAATGCTTTCTCCCTGACTCCCTTTGATTGCCCATCTGGGCAGATATTGGTTATTTAAGGGAGGTCTAATGGAGCAAAGATACAGAAAGGAAGAAAGATAAAGCAATTTGTGGCTTACAAATGTTAAAACAGACTTTTCAAAAACGATGAATTTCTTTTTATTGGAAAGGCAGATTTATAGAAAGAGAGACAGAGAAGGATCTTCCATTTGCTTATTCACTCTGCTAATGGCCACAACAGCCAAAGATGAGCTGAAGCCAGGAGCCAGGATCCTCCTCCAGTCTCCAGCTTGAGTTCAGGGTCCCAAGCTTTGGGCCATCCTCGACTGCTTTCCCAGGCCACAGCAGGGAGCTGGATGGGAAGTGGAGCAGCTGACTCGTGAACTGGAGTTCATACGGGAGGCTGGCACTTATAGGCTAAACCATCGTGCCAGCCCCCAAAATAGATTTTTCTCAAACTCATAGCAGGTATAATAGTTTTAAAGGGGAAAAAAAGGAAAAAAAAGCCAAGAAAATTTTGAGTTTTCAGTCTACAATTCTGAGCACAAACAAATCTGGAAGAATGCACGGATAATCAGGGCCAGTTCGTCTTCCTCTTCTCAAGCAACAGAAGTAAAATTTGATTTCACATTTGCTGTGGTACTTTGCTGTGTGCTCCTCAGGCCAGCTTCTAACCAGTGAGGAGCCTAACAGATGTCAGATGAATTGGGGGAACCCCCAAAATGAAAACATCTGTGTCTTGCTGTTAAGACAGAGCTATAGGAGGCAGCAACTGTCAAGCTCTCCTTGGCTGCCAGCATGAAGAAGGAACATTAGCTAGCCTTTCAGTATCTCTGTGCCCAGTGTGACTTGGAGAGCTGCCCAGAAGCAGAGAAAACCACATTAATAGATATCTCAGATCTTGTGAGCAAAGCAAAGCAAACAGCAAAGCAAATGGGAAACTGTCAAAATTCAGTGGCAATGCAGAAGTTACAACAGATTCCAGCACAGATATTTGATGATGGTGTACTAACAAGCAAGGACCAGATCGCCAAAGCTCTAGATATCCTGATGTTCAGATGCTCTTGAGGATTCAGCCAAAAATGTGGGGAAATGAAAAAGAAAACCCTAAAACAACAGAGGACTGCCTAACGGTATAGAGATTAAATTTCCGTTAGCCAATAGATTTGAGAAACACGAACAAAAGTTCTTCACATGTCAGGAAAGTGGACACATTTCTCACCTGCTACAGTTTGAAGTCTGAGAATTGGGGTCCACCTACATTTTGTCTTGAACTTGAGGAGGTACATATGCAACTTCTACTCAAGTCCTCCTGCATGCCTATTAATAAAGCTAATCTTGTTGTTACAGTTTTTATCGGAAATTAGAGCATTCACAGGCATGCATTGCTTGTACTGGGGCAAATGTTTCTCTTTTTCATTGCTAAAGAATGAGACAAATGTCCTCCCTGGTTACCCTCCCAAGTCCTCAGTCCCAGGCCCTCTCTGTCTCTGAACTCACCTGTTTCTGTGGACAATCTTGTCCGAGTACTTCGTTTCTCAAAAATCATGCTTAAGGACTTCCCTTGCAATAATGGTAAATACTGAAAGTGAAAAACAAAAATACAAGTAAATATGCAAACTATGCCTCCTATTCAATACTGAGGATTATGCTTAAACTGTCATTCTTTACATTGTTGGAAAAAGATAGGCTAATCACTGCTGCCAAATTAGTGTTCAAAATATTATTTAAAAATGAATTTAAAGTGCCTTTTCCTATGTTTTAGACACTTTTGGGAAAAGCAACAATAGTTTCCACAAGCTTACTGACATGCAATTAGGAAGGAGTGATTGTTCTGTGTTCACTGTGGACATATGGTCACAGAATAATTACATTTCAAGCTGGAATCATCTTCTTTTCTTAATGCCACTGAAATCTACATTTTAATGTCAGTGCCCTTGTAGAGGCTGGTTCAGAGGTGATTTCTCTCCTTAAGTCCACGATGAAGCCCTAGAAATTCAGCTACCCATGCCTCAAGTATGCTCAAATGAGTACAGATATTTTGTTTCTCAAAGTTATTTGAAAACAATCTGGAGAGTTCAGGGATGGTGTGGGTCGCCTCTTCCTTCCTTTTCTGTAGATAGACTTCCTGATAGGATGACTTCTGGAAATTCATTTCTGACAACTAACCCATCTTGTACATAGAGTGGGGAACGGAGGACAAAAGCCTGGGTTCTGGGGAGACCTTTGCTCCTCCTGCAAAGACCTTTCTCCTGGCACTTCATGAGATACGTCAGCCACTGGCAGTTGAGGTTACTTCTGTCCCCTTTTAGCGGCTTGAAGAACTAGGCCAGTATATAAAAAACTCACAGTTGTGTAAAACTTCTAAACCTGAAAGCAACTCTTTTAGAAAAGTTTTTGAGCAAGCTTGGAATACAAAAATGCTCTCACAATTAAGCAGTCTAAATGAAGCTACTGAGTTAATTAAGCATGTTTCAGACACAAATTGCTCAAAATGCAGAATAATGCTTATAGCTAAGCTCCATGTTCCAGCTCTTCCCCTACTTGGCCACCGTTTAATTGTTTCTTTGCGAATCTAAATGCTTTTTCAAATACTATTGTAACATTTTGAAATTTTTGACATTATCCTAATGATTATATATCTGATATGCATTCCAAATTGAAATTTGTTGCTAGAAAAAAAAACACCATCTTGAATGTTAACTTGATAGAAAATACTGGATAGAAAAGAGAAATAAAAATAACATCTTTCCAGACAAACAACTTCTTAGGTTCTGATCCAGTCAATAATGAATTCCAGGATTTCACATTAAAGAAATGCAATGATGTGCCATTGAATAACTGATGTTTATGCTTTTATTGGTATGCCTGCACACTCGGTGATAATCAATTACCTTGACTAGGAAGTTTCATTACTCAGCTACCGCCTGGGCATTCTAATGCATTTACTTTTCCCTCTTCCTCTGGGAAAGAACACTTTGAAAACACGAATTAGTACTTACCTCTCCTTTCTGTTTTATTCTAAATTTCAGATCTGCTGATAGCCAGAGCATGTATTTAATTTCCTCTCCTGTAAAGTCTTTGAGAGTGAGGAGGTCACGCCCCTTCAGCTGTACTTTATTTTGTACTGGTTTCCCACACCTAAAAAAATAAAAAAGGAAAAAAAATATACAAATTTAAAGGGGGGGAAAAAAAACACTACCTACCTACTACGGTGATGTATTGCTTTGTTCTTGAAACAAATCACAGTGACTCAAATGTCGTCTCACGTGTTTCTGCAACATGTCCATGCATTGAAGCTGCTTTAGCTGTTGTTTACATTTTAGATGTTTAAAGATTTAAATACTTAAGTATTCTGGATAGTTGAGACAAAAGAAGAATTTGGGGGAAAAGACTGAATTTTTCTTTGTCCCAAATAGATACATGAGCAATTGTGCCACTTACTGGCTGTGCAACCTAGACAAGTTATATTAGCTTTCTCTGTGCCTAAGTTTCTTACCTGGAAAATGAGTGTAATAACCTTATAGGTTGTTGTAAGGATGAAATTATCTAATTTATGTAAAGTAGACAGTACCTGGTGAATGATAAATGCTTGATATATTTCAGCTATTATGATTGAAGTTATGAGACCACAGGAACAGAATGTGTAATGCACATTAGAAAATAATTTCACTTTTTTTCATCATGCCTTTCAGATCTGCTCTTGGAGACTTGTTCTTTTTGTCACTGAACAAAAATTGCAATGGGCCCTGTAGCTTTTCTAGTCACTTTCAGAAAAAATTTTGAAAGGTCCTGTGTTTATTTTTGTGACCTCAAAGCATTTCAGTAAAATCATGTGTAATAATAATATTATTATAATAAATTATTTCTATAAAAGTGAAGAAATCGAATGCAAGTTGTTGCCTTTTCCCTTCCAGTTCCTGCTTTACACAAGCTGGTTTCTTTTCCACAGGAAGAAAGGCTGTAAGTTGTTTTCTCTGTCTCCTAGCCTTCATTTCCTATAAGCGAAGCCAAGGGAAGGTGAGCAATTAAGAGAAATCTGAATCAGAGTAAGGCTGACTCTGTCCCAGCACTCTAGCTCTAGCAGGTGTTGGAGGCTAACTCTTTATACTGCACAGTGCTTTCAGGGATTCTTTGAAAAATTCTCCAGTCACTGGGACTCCCTCATAGCAGCCCCTGATGGCAACAATTACTTTTTCTCTGGTATCCAAGTGAACACACATTGCTGAGCTCACCTCACTCCAAGAAGTCTCTGGGTTTCCTTCCCACTTCAGGTGGTCTCACAGGAAGCCCTCCACGACCACTGCCCTAACAACTGTCAGGCCCATCCCAGTATCGACTCTTCCGGGTATCTCCTCAGAACAGCTGGCAAGCCAAGCCTTCTTCCTTTAGACTTCTCAGGAGGCCTGGCAGAAGTTTGCAGCATTCCCAAACTTTTAAATTAAGAGATTAGTCCCACAGAGGTCACTTTCTTTGGGCTTGAAGTTACAACAGAGTACCCCTTCTATGGATGGGTACACAAATAACAATAACAATCCCTGCAAGTTCTCTCTCTCTCTTTTTGGTTGTAGTATTATAAAATGATAAATAACAAATGCATGCATTAAGCTGTACATGTTGACACATGTCAATATCATGGAAAGATAAAATCAAGCAAAGTAACATATCAATTTCTCCTAATATTTATCATTTCTCTAAGGTTAAGCATTTAAAATCCACTTTTTAAGGTATTTTGAAATATGCAACGTTTTGTCCTTCACTATAGCCACCATGCTGTGCAACAGAGCAACAGAACTTATTCTTCCAAACTGCAATTTTGTAAAAATTAACCAATTTCTCCTCCTCACCTGTACAGTTCCACCCACATCCTTCAGCCTCTGATAACCACCATTCTACTCTCTGCGTCTGAGTTTGCCTTTCTAGATTTCACACACAGGTGACAGCGTGCAGTATTTTTCATTTCTGTATATGGCTTATTGTCATTTAACGTTGTGTCTTCCAGATCCCTCGACATGTCCTTTTATGTTGTTATACATGACAGTGTGCTTTTTTTCTTAGTGGAAGAGTATTCTTTCATGTATATACACTACATTTTTATTCATTTGTGCACTGATGAACCCTAGTTAATTCCATATCCTGGCTTTATGAGTAGTATATGCTGAAGACATGCTTGCACTCCCACATTAAAAAATCCTCTCCCAATTTTCAAGTGTGTTCTTTGTGTTAACCAGTGGGTCGAGAAGTGAATTTTTGTCTATCTCCTTTGTGAGTATGTATTTACCGGTCTAGCAACTCATTTTAGAATGAGGGAACAATCTGTACCTATTGGGCCTGGCCAGAATCTGGGACAGAAAGAGACCTATCTTAGCATATTTTTATATTGTGATAAAAGTGATTATTATTTGGTAAAATTATTCTACAAAATGGGTAGTACTTATTATTCCAAATATTACCTGTATTGAAAAATAATTAGCTTTATCTAACATCAGAAATTATGAATCACTGAGGGCTAACTGTGGTTCATCACATGAATTTCACTAGAAGTAAAGTAACTGTCACAAAATGGCGATTGAATTCTAAGGTAAGAGTTAATGTTATTCAAGATGAAGGGCAAACCCTCTGCTGGGACTCAAATATGACTTTTTTTTTGCAATGATAACAAGATCAGAGTTTTGAAAATCTCAAATCTAATTTATTGTTTCTACTAAATGATGCCAAATAATAGAAAAAAATGAACTGTTTTAAAAACCTAACTTTCATCACTTCATTTAATGTTCAGCAGGTGACTTTTTTTTCTCAGTGAACATTTTATGAAAGTAAGTCTATTAGAGACTGTGGCTTGCACAGAAGAGAATTTTCACAGGGATTCAGGGTTTGTGGGTTGGTTGGTTAATTGACTGATATCATCATTTAATAATACACCATTTAATACTAATGATGTATTCAATGACAACTAGAAATTAGGATTTACAGTTTATGCTCATGTGAGTGTGCATTGATTTAAATTTTTTGCACTACAATAAACTTGTCTCTTAATCCCATTTTGCAATAAAACCTTAAAATGTCTTCATCTACCACAAACTGTTAATCAAGAGTCCTCTTTCAAAGGTGTACATTTATCTTCTACTCTTGAAAATGTGTGAATTCTGTGTTCTTCAATTGGCAATTTCTTTAAAGTGGTGGTACTCATAATATTTTCTTGATTGACATGTAATAATAATACATATTTATGAGCTACAGTATATTTTAATACGTGTATATAGTGTATTCTGATTAAAGCAGGGTGAGCAGCATTTTTATTTCATAATTACATACACATCACAGTAAAAAAATTTGGACATGGCCCACGTTAAGTTTACTTACTATATTAAAACAGTGTGTCTAAAAGAAACAAAATAGAAATGAGAAACTTTGGACTAAGAAGACCAAAATATTATAAAAATCAATTTATAGATATGCAGAAATATTTTGTTGGCCCTTTATTTTGTTCCTCCTGCTGGAGTCATGACAAAATATTATAAAATTATTTCCATGATTTCTTAGTGTTTAGGCATGACATAACTTTAACTACCTACATTTAGGTAGAAAATTGGTATTTACATGAGTTTCAGTTATGCATTTGGTTATGGTCATTTTGATTAGTGATAATATTAAGCAACACTGGGCATGTATAAGTACTGATACTATGAAGTAAACGTCTTGATTGATAGCCATGCACATTTCAAGGTCAGCTGGAACCTTCTGGGAATCTGTAAGACAGGTTTTACATATCTGACCTGTAGGAGCCATGGCAACTTCATCCTCAGTGATTTACCTTCAGGCAAATTTTAAATATATTTTCTTCTGAAATAAGAACCAATTAACATAAAATTATGGAAGACTCCATACTGTCTGATAATGCATTAGCATTGCATGGCTCAAGACCTCTACCTATACTATTTTACTATTGTTATTTGTCTTAAGTTTTATTCATTTTTATTGAAAAGTCAGATTTACAGAGAAAAGGAGAGAAGGAGAGACAGAAAGATCCTCCATCTGCTGATTCACTCCCCAAGTGGCCACAATGACCAGAGCTGAGCCAATTCAAAGCCGGGAACCAGGAGCTTCTTCCAGGTCTCCCACATGGCTGCAGGGTCCCAAGGCTTTGGGCCGTCCTCCACTGCTTTCCCAAGCCACAAACAGGGAGCTGGAAGGGAAGTGGAGCTGCCAGGGTATGAACCTGTGCCCGTATGGGATCCCTGGGACATGCAACATGAGGACTTTAGCCACTAGGCTCCTGTGCCGGGCCCACTATTATTATTTTTAGAAAGATTTATCTATTTGAAAGTCAGAGTTACAGAAAGACAGGGAGAGACACGCAGAAAAAGATCTTCCACCCATTGCATCACTCTGTCCTGATGACTACAGTGGCCATGGTTGGGCCGGGCTGAATGAAGAGTCTGTAGTTTCCCATGTGACTTTCAGTAACCCAAACACCTCAGCCATCCTCTTCTGCTTTTCAGAGGTTATCTGCAAGGAGCTAGATCAGAAGTGGAGCAGCCAGGACATGAATTGGAGCCCATATGGGTGAATAACTTTGTGGGTGGAAGCTTAGTCCACGGTGCCACAACAATGGCCTCCATGACTATCCTATTTTAGAAGGAGAAAGAAAGCTTACTGCAAAACTCCACTCCCTGTTTCAAGGAATTTGGGAAACATCCACAGCTGTTGACTCCTAGCTGTCAATACAGGGAAACCACTCAGGAACTAACTGTGCGGCTAGAGTTTAAATCCACAAAAAACTGGGTCCTTGAACTTGCTCTAGAATATGACAGTCTTCCTTTCCCAGCCCTGAGGACTCGGGCGCGTCCTCTCCCTTCTGATCACGCACAGGCCGAGAGATGTCATTTAAGACTGTCAAAGGCAATCGAATTGTGGTCTTCTTGTTGAATCTCAGAGAAGCAGACGTGAACATAAAAAGGAAATACAGATCTTACGAAGAATTGTTGCTCCCTGATCTCTGTGAAAGGGTACAGGAAAGGGGACCTACAACATCACTTGCCATTTCAGAAGTGTTGCCTTGCAGCTCTTACTACCCCCAAAGAAGACCCACGGGGAGGGGGAGGGAAAAGGTCTCTGGGATTTCCTCAAATCTGTCTTTCCACATGCAAGAAGTTTCTAGGTGGGAGTTGGGGTTAAGCTTGTGTTTAGAGTCAGGGCTAATGTTTTATTGTGAAATGTTGCTACTTTCAGTTCTGGAATGACAGAACATGAATACATAGCTAGAAAGAACGTAGAAAATCTTGCTTGAATCTTTTTTTTCAATCAAGATTTAATAAAGCTGATTTTATAACATTTTTATGGAACAGAAAATTAGTTTCAAATTTCTTTTCCTTGGATCACGTGGCAGCCCCTGGTACTGTGGAACTGACTCCTGTGTACTCGGGATTGCACTGGTGATAAATGTTAACAGATAAGCTTGCCCTGCAAAGTTTCTCTGTGTCCCTTTGAGGTTTTAGATTTTTATTTTACGGTAAGGACACGGGGGAGAACTACTCTCCCAAAATATTTAAACTGCTCAATATCATATTGTTAACTACAGGATGTGGTAGGGTATCTATCTAAATTTATTCATCCTGGGCAAGTGAAACTTTAAATCCATGGAGTAACAATTCCACATTTCCCTACCCCTGACAACCACTCATTTATTCTCTGATTAATAAACTCAAGGCTGTGGCTATTTTAGATATCTGATATAAGTGAAATCATATAGTGTTTGTTCATTTATTTCACCTAGTGTGATATCCTCTAAAGCTGCTTTATTATTACTATTGTTATTATTATTATTTAAATTTAGGCAATAATGGCTTTACATGGCAGGGTATGATGATAAACACCCAATAAATGTAGCTGTACAGCTATACAAAGGGTAATAATTAGTGGGGGAAAAAAATCACAGTTGTTGGGACCAGCATTTTTGCACAGTACATTAAGATGTTGCATGCAACATTGGCCTCCCAAATCAATCCCAATTCAGAGTGCTGGTTCTAGTCTAGGATGCTCCATATCAGACCCAGCTGCCTGCTAACGTGCCTGGCAGGGCAATGAATAATGGTCCAAGTCCGAGTACATGAGCTCCTGCTCCCCGCCCTCGCTCCCCTCCCTCCATTGGACACCTGAATGAAAGTTACAAGCTCCTGGTTTGGGCCTGGTCCAGTCCGGGCTGTTGCGGGCATTTGGGAAGTGAACTAGTAGATGGAAGATCTCTCTTTCTCTCCTTCCCTTTCCTTCTTCTCTGTCACCGTACCTTAAAATCAGTAGTAATAGAGCTTTTTTAAAAAATCACAACTGTTCTGTTTTGCCAATATATTGAAAGTTATCTTATTGTTGGTATTACAGGAAGCAGTGAAAAAGAGAGGGAGACAAAAAAAAAATAGTAAAACAGATGTATCCTTAACAAACTATGATTTAAGACGTTAGAAACGCTGAACATTAGAGTGATTTATTTCTTTGTAACTACTATCCAAGGCAGTCTGAACAGTGATAACTTCTGTTATAATGCTTTCTCAGTCTGGACCAACTCCCAGCACTTTATCATTTTTACTTTCAGTATTGTATAATGTCTCTGAATTCCTTTAATGTAAAGTGTCTTGCCAGTGTCACTTCCCTTGGGACTTCATCATCCTTTTTGTCTCAGTCACTACTCTGCAGTTGTTCAGCAACTTTGTGTTCACTAAGATCCTCCGGCTGTAAATCTCGAGTGTCTCAAACAGCAACAGCATCAACAATCCTGCAGTCAGCAATTTTGTTTCTCTATCTACATTTACATTTGCTTCTCATTTAACTTGTAGTGTTTATTCCTCTCCTGTAGTTGCACATCTGTTAGAAATTCACTTTTCAAATGTCCCTGTTTATACAATGTCCAGGGCTCTACAGAGGAAGAAAGGAAAGCAGCTAAACTATACCTTTTGTTGTTTTGGTATAAACTGAATAACAGAATAGTCCCCTATCACCAGAAAAGTTTGGAAAAGAGATATGATTGGTAATTGGTCGTGATGTACATGTTATATACACAGTGATTTGTGGACTGAAGAGCTAGCATCAATGTTTGTACTTTATGCAGTTGTTCACAATGCATACATCATGGTAAATAACATGTGAACTGTGTTCTTTGAGGATGGATGGCATTAATGTGACGATGATAACTGAAGTCCATGCACATGGTGACTGTGCAAAAGAAAGGTTGCTTGTATTTCATACGCTTTTCCATCACAGAACTCCTTGATACACTAGTACTGCTTTCCAGAACACTCTTTTCCTCTTCTCTCAGCATTCAAATCTGGCTACTTCTCATCCTTAGGCTGGCAGTGTATTCCATGCTACCTCTTGCGAGATTCCTTCCCTAAGTAGTGATCACTTTATCCCCATTTTGCTCATGACACTTATCATAATTTGTAATGTATGCACACAGTAAACTGTTTATACTTATCTTTTCATTGGATCACATATTTCATGATGTCAGGAACTTCTCTTGGTTTATTCATTAATACCTTCCCATTGTTCATTGCCATACTCTGCATATTTTATTAAAACATTTTTGTAAAAAAAATATTTTTGGAAGTACAGCAAGGTGAGCTACCATTCACTGACTTATGTTCCCCCTCCCCTCCACAAAAGACCCTGGGTCCGCCTGAGGGATGAAGTTTAGAGCAAACAGCCAGGGACTCAAGCCAGGCCTCCCATTTGATTGGCAGGAAGGCAATCGCTTGATCTGTCACTGCTTCCTCCCACAGTCTACAGTAGCAGAAGCTGAAGTCAGACACAAGTGGGCATCGAATTGACACACTCCAATAAGGGATGCACATCTCTCTATAAGCATGCTAACTGCTTGGGTAAACACTTGCTCTTTCAGTGACTCTTTCTTTTTTTAAGATTTATTTCTTTTTATTGGAAAAGCAGATATACAGAGAAGAGCAGAGACAGAGAGGAAGATCTGTCCATTGATTCACTCCCCAAGCGGCCGCAATGGCAGGAGCTGAGCTGATCCGAAGCCAGGAGCCAGGAGCTTCTTCCAGGTCTCCCACACAGGTGCAGGGTCCCAAGGTTTTGAGCCATCCTTAACTGCTTTTCCCAGACCACAGGCAGGGAGCTGGATGGGAAGCAGGGCTGCCAGGATTAGAACCGGTGCCCATATGGGATCCCAGAATGTTCAAGGCAATGAATATTTCTTAAGTAAATGGATGAATGAATACTATCAGGCAGCTGGGGCCCTACCAATTTTTTATAATAAGTTCAGTAGATTTGGAGGAATTAATTTAGAGATATTTGTCATGGTGCATTTTTAATGTCCTTATTAAATTCTAATGACAAGATAAGACACTGACGTCTCCCAAAACAATGTTGCAGCAAGAGCAAATATGGGCTGCAACTCAGGCTGAACACAAAAACAAAGAGTCCTGGCAGACAGCTGACTGTGGCCTGATGTATTTCTAAAGCTGAAATCTCTCAAGATCCAAAATATCTGGTGTAGTAAATGTATTACTGAGAACAACGGTTGGACATTTGTCTGCGTCACTCTAAGTCACGGAGCCAAATCTGGAACACTGTTGAGAAGAACCTGGTGGGACCAGAACTTGCTCAGAGCTGAATCTCAAATACAGTAACAGTGAACTACATTGAGATTTTTGTTACCTCTGTTCACAATCCCGTTTTGGAAGGAAAAAATTCCTGGATGGCTTGAGGACAACAAGGTATAGCGGCAGTTATTGTACACCTTTTAATACCAACATATGAGGCCGGGAGTGATCAACCAGAACATGTTTAAATAATGTAACGTTTACTGTTGTAGTGGGTGATGCTATTCGTACCACAGAAAAATCATTAGAGCAGTTACTGCCTTTCAGTTCTATCTAAGAGGTGGGGTAGGAAACGTTAGCTTGGGAAAAAGAGCTATTTTTCATAGATATCGAGAACCAACCAGGAAAATGTGTCACTGGAAGGAAGGCGAACACAATGGTCCCAGTTTAAATTCCTATCCTCAAAGATCTCTGCAAAGATCTCTTGTTGGCTCCAAAGTGAAGCTGCCACACCTCTTTCCTAAACTACTTGAAATATTAGAAATGCCAATGAGCTCTACCACTACGCCTCTGTCACAAGCGCCTACTTCTGCTGCCTTTGCTTGCTTTTTAATGATACCCCCCACACTCAAAAATTAGGTGAAACTGCTGGCATGAATGGCGACTACATTTCCACGGAGATTCTATGTCTCGATCGCAGGAAGCTACTCTGGTTCATGAGCACCAGAACCAAGGCCAAAACCACGATTTCAGTCTTATAAAATGCATGCACTAAACTGCATGTGACGTAAACCAGAAATCAAGACAAAAATCTCCTTGGTAAACCCAAATTATACCGCATTATCAGTTTTCAGCCGTGGGAATAGACCATGGGAATCACACAGAGCTGTTTCATCAAAACTGTATTTCAGTCTGGTCAGAGCTAGAGCCTTTAAAAAAAAGCAAGACTAGTTCCTCTTATTAACTTTATTCCTTGGAAAAACAGTTACAGATATTTCTTAACCCCCAAACACTAGATGCTAAGAATCTAAGCCAAAGTAATAAATAGATCCTTTTATCTACTTCCCCCAAATATCTTTGTAGCTACAAAATGGAAGAGTATTCACGCCTGGCAGAATGAAACCTTTCATTGCTAGAGTCTGCATTTTTCAACTCTGGTAAATTGTTTGGGGGATGGGAAAGATCTGGATGGGGTCCCTGGTATAATTGTATTTTGTGGAAAGAAAAAGTGCTTGGATCAAGTAAAATGTGGTTAGTCAAAAGCTGACTTTGCCAGAATAGGAAAAAACTCGGTGTTAAATGATATTCTGATCCCCAAGGAGAAGCTGGGATAAAGACTAGCTTCTGGAGACAAAACAGAGGGTGCATGGACCTCATGGCTGAGATTCTGATGTTTTTCTAACTTTGCAATAATTCCAGAGTTAAGGTATATTTTTGTGGTGTTTTTTTTCTTCGTGCTTTTTATTAACATATTTTGGTTACCACCCAGAAATGGACACAGGGCCATGGTAAACTGGTTAACTTGATCAACTTGGAGAGATCAAGTAATCAAGTAAGTAATCAAAGTAGTGGAATGAAAAGAGAAGTGGTTTATGAGCCCGGTGCCATAGCCTAGTGGCTAAAGTCCTCGCCTTGCAAACACCAGGATCCCATATGGGCGCCAGTTTGTGTACCAGCTGCCCCACTTCCCATCCAGCTCCCTGCTTGTGGCCTGGGAAAGCAGTTGAGGATGGACCAAAACCTTGGGACCCTGTACCCACATGGGAGACCCAGAGGAAACTCCTGGCTCCTGGCTTCGGGTCAGCTCAGCTCCTGCCATTGTGGTCACTTGAGTGAATCAGCTGATAGAAGATTTTCCTCTTTGTCTTTCCTCCTTTTTGTATATCTGACTTTCCAATAAAATAAATAAATCTTTAAAAAAAGAAAAAAGAAGTGTTTTTAAATATTTGAACTGTAGAACTAGTTCAGCCAAAAGTTAGAAACAAACTGTAATCTTGGGAAGGTTGTTTTCCATCCCTGGTCTCAATTCTACATGCGAAAAAGTAAGAAGGAATTAAATCAGTGATTGTCTGTCTTCCTAAATATTCATAAAGTTTATAGTTTCTCAAGGGTCATTCCGAAGCCATTCTCAGTTATCTAACTGTAATCCTAACCTTTTCTTTCCTTTTCAAAAATGCATATGAGAATTCATGACAGGGAGAATACCTTTACTTTCCCATGAAATCCTGAAGTGATCTCAGAAATGTGGGAAAAAAATCCATAAATCATTTCCAAATTTATTTACTTTGCTATTTACTAAATAGTAATGTTGATAATAATTTACATGAAACTTCCCACACTGTTGTCACATACCCATATGTCACACAAATTGTTGATTAGAGTGACAAGGTCATTTTTAAGCCACTTCAAATCATCAGTGTTCTAAAATCTGAAACTTCTCATGTGGAAATTGAAGAATTCCAAAGAGGGATAGATTTATGCAGGCCTATCATTAAAGAACTGGAAAACTGAAACTGTTAAAAATCTGTGGCTTGTTTTACTTTAGCTAAATTTCCAAATTACTAAAAAACAAAAACAAACTAGGAGAGAAATTTGACTGTTGGCCAAGGGAAACATCATGATGCTTTCCTAGTCTATATCAATCCCTTATGCTTTTTTTGAAGTTAAGATACATGTTTTAAGGTTTATATTTTAAGTTTCTACATGAATGTGCGTGAGCATGCAATGAGCAGTGTTACGTTTTCTCTTCGCTAAAGCAGGTATGACGTGTAATCACTTTGTTTGTTTGTCCCCATGTGTATGGATGGGTATGTGCTGGACGGGGAAAACATAAGGAATTATGTAAGCCCTTACAGAGCGTGCAATGAAATACCTCAAAGCCAGTCCACCTCCAGCCTCAGTCCATAACCTCCACAGTATCGGGGGGCTTAGTCCAATAGTCTCCAAAGAAATTTCTATTTGTGAGATGAAATTGAACAGCGCTTACAGACTGGTCTCTGATAAAGAGATTTTTTTTAAGTGATTTCATTAAAACTCGAAGTGGTTTCCCTACCAGGTAACACATAGGATGCTCTCTATTATTCAAACACAGCCAGGCATAATGCACTGTTTGTGAGATGGAAAGCCTATGAATTGGGTGTTTTCAGAAATCTTGGCTGTGTGATCCTATTGATGTTCTTTTTTTTTAATACTTTTTTTTAATTTTTTTATTTTATTTTTATTACAAAGTCAGACATACTGAGAGGAGGAGAGATAGAGAGAAGTGGAGCTGCCGGGATTAGAACCAGCGGCTATATGGGATCAAGGCGAGGACCTTAGCCACTAGGCCACACCGCCGAGCCCTATTGATGTTCTTAAAATTAATTGACTGAGAAGGATTGATCCAAGAGCCTGTGTAGCTGTCTTCAGCCTCGTTTAAGCTCTTATTTTATCACGTTCATGGCAGCGTGGCTGCTCGCTTCACAATTGTGTGATCCCTGTTTTGTGCCATTGCCAAACCCTAAGCACCTATTTCCTATTACTTGCTAGTAGCAAACTCACATGGAATGTTCTATAACAAGGAACTTTTCTGAGAGAGATGAGAAAAAAAAAAAGATTTTGAATCTCTGTGGAAGGCTGACAGTAAAAAGTGTCACAGGCAGAGTTGACAGGGAGATTTTCTCTGCCGCTGGGGGGCTTATCAAATGTTGTAGGTTTTATTGGAGTTAAATATGTCTGAGTGACAGACTGGGGAAGAAAAACACTCAGGCTGCATGAGAATGCCACATCGAAACCATCTCAACATTATCTAATTTTTCCTAGAGACTTATGCTACTGAGATTGTACACCATGCATTATTTGAGGTTCTCATATTTTAAAAGCTAGATTTACCTTTGGGCTGATTTAATGATGCTTTTGTTCTGGCCCCAATTCACTCAGAGAGATGGCTAGACAAAATTTTCAGAAATTCTTTTCCAGAAGTAAATATAGACAAGAGAATATTTGTAAATATCAAAAATAATCCAACTGTTTGGAAGAGATTTTACTTGCAAAATGTAATCTGTAGTTATTGTAAAAAGTAGTCACACATCACTATAATTTTCAAAGAAGCGTTCGAGTGTTATGGCATGACATGTTAAGCCACCACCTACAATGCCATCATCCTATATGGAAACAGCGAATTTGAGTCCCAGTTACTCTTTGCCTCCAGAAGCCCGATAATGCTAGAAAGCACCCCAGGGAAACAGCAGAAGATGGTCCAAGTGTTTGGGCTTCTGCCCCCTACATAACAGGCCTGGATGAAGTTGTGAGCTCCTGGCAGCTCTGGCCATTATACACATTTGGGGAGTGAACCACTGAATGGAAGATCTCTCTCTCTCTCTCTGTCATTCACTCTGCCTTTCACATTAATAAAAAGAAAATCTTCTTTTAAAGAAAGTCTAAGTTTAAATTCTAAGCTTTGCTTATTCATTTGGTGATTATGTTCAACTCAGTGATGATTTTTTGTTAAAAATTATAGAATAAAATGTCATCACACCTTTATTCAATGTGACTCAGTGAGATGGAATGACAAAACAAATATTACTTTGTTAGGTCACACATTTCATGCACATTATGTCATTATTAATCGCTAGATTGTGACTTCATGTGCGCGGAATGAAGCATCATAATCTTTTTTGATCACTGTATTTCTAACACCTTGCATACAGCATGGCACAAAGTACGTGCCCAATAGACACTTGTTGAATGGATGATTGAATCACTTTTTTAAAAAAGATTTTTATTATTATTGGAAAGCCAGATATACAGAGAGGAGGAGAGACAGAGAGGAAGATCTTCCATCCACTGGTTCATTCCCCAAGTGAGCCACAACGGGCCGGTACGCGCCAATCCGAAGCCGGGAACCAGGAACCTCTTCCGGGTCTCCCACGCGGGTGCAGGGTCCCATAGCTTTGGGCTGTCCTCGACTGCTTTCCCAGGCCACAAGCAGGGAGCTGGATGGGAAGCGCAGCTGCCGGGATTAGAACCGGCGCCCATATGGGATCCTGGGGCTTTCAAGGCGAGGACTTTAGCCACTAGGCCACGCTGCCAGGCCCAATTGAATCACTTTGAAACACAAATATTCTTTTCCCCATTTTATCGGTGAAGCATCATTACAAGAAGTGTAGTGATTTTCTCAGGGTCATGCAACTAACAAGTACTGGTGCCAGACCTTAGCCCCAGTTCTTTAGATGCCGAAACCCGAGCTTTTATCCAGATTATTGGTCTGTGTACTTTGGGTCTGGCATTAATTCGTAAACCCCCAAATATCTGGGCTTCACTAACCTTATCTATAAAAATAAGAGAAGGCCCTATTTTATGGCTGGGAGGTCTCACCTCAGTCTATTTCTGTGGGTTTACTTCACAGCACATACGATGTCATCTCTGCTTCTGAAAGTTTTATATTCACTGTTAAAAGTGGTGCTAACGGTAGAGTCCAGAGAACCTAGAGTTTCAGATGACCCACGGAAGGGAGGCCAAGGCAGCTCCTCCAACTGCACTTCTGGGCACTGGAACAAAGCTTCAGATGGGAAGCCACTGTTGTGAGATTGGTTTAGGTTGTTTATAGGCTCTGAGGAAATGAATTTAATCTGATTAGTAACGTTTAACTACTCTAGAAACTTTGTGGCAGTGATGCCAGTGCCAGATGGCTTTGCTTACTCAGCTAACTCATCTCCCTGTCCCTTACCCCTTCCCTGCTGACACACTCCATGACTTCAATCCAGTGTTTAATGGCTCTAAGCAGGATTACTAATCTTTTATCACGAATTTACTGAAGCTGTCTTTTTATTAGCACATGCCATCAAGAAATTCAGGGATGCTTTTTAAATTTGGATTTTATAAAAAACAAACCAAAAAACTGCTATCCCCATCACATTCGATGCTGCTTTGCAACACCTTTGTAAATATTTCTCTAATTGTTATTTGGTGTTAGACTGTGTTTTAAAGAACTGATTAGTCCTCAGAGTGATACGCTGTTTTCCAACTAACACCAGTGCAAGCTGAAGGCCCTGTGTATGCTAGTCTCTCTAATTTCCTTCAGCCGGTTGATTGCTTAGAATGTGCACAAATGGAAGATGTCCAGAACATTTAGCCATTGTACCTGTTGTGGTTAGCTTCCCCCACAGTGCGAGATGGAATCTGATTAGAGGAGGACTGAGAAAGGAAAGCTCAGCTGGAATTAGACAGCTGTCTCAAGCGTGGAGCGTGCACTGCACTCTGCAGAAAGAGGCCTTTGTGGCTGCACTCCTCTGCAGACTATCTTGTCTTTCATCACTACAGTTCCCAAGTCAGAGCCAAATCTCTGGCTATCACTTACCCAAAATTTCGCACCATGAAATTGGGAGCATTTCTAAGTGCAGTGTTGTTCAGCAGGCTCCTCAGATTAAACAGCATCTTCTTCTGACTGTGAAAAGGACGATTCTATGTCTTGAAAGCGCCACAGCAAGTTAGCCAGTGGGGGCCCCCTGAAAGCTAAGCACGCTACTGATTGCAGTGCAGGAGCAAAGGTAACTTCACCCTTCAGCTATCTTATCAGATTCCCTGGTTAGCAATACTGTGAGGCAGGGTGCAAGAGCGTTTGAACTTTAAGCTAAGCTCCACCACTGTGATTTTTTTTTTCTTTTGAGAAAAGAATCCTGATGCTTTTGGTGCCCAGCTTCCTCATTTTTCATAATATATTTATGCTGTCACATGCTTGCATAAAATCAGTTGACAAGTACTCATGGAGCAGATAATATATGCAACACACTGCAGAGCTGACTGCTGTGAAGGTACATAGAAATAACTCATTCAGAAAATGTGAATTGGCAGTGCAAAACCCGATATTCACATGACAGCCCTGAGTATTTCCACTGATTTCACCTTTTTACCTCGAAGGCTCAACCTTTTCACAAAAACAAATGGAAAACAATGTCCTTGGAGATTCTTTTTCTGAGATGATGATGAGAGGGGAGGGGTGGTTGGCAGGGAACTAAAGAGGGGACAGAAATATAGTAAGTTCTCAGTCTTGGAGTTCCCTCCATGCCTCACACAATGAACTTCAATAAATCAATCAATAGTCACCTATTGATTCTAGCAGGGTCTTACAGCCTGTGAACTCTACAAAGGTGAAATAATCTTCCTTCTTTGATTTTCCAATGTACCCTGACGTCTAACACAGAATTGGCTTTGAAAACATCCAATTGATAACTATGGAAAAACAAGTGAATGTGAAGCTAACAGTGATCCCTTAGTAAGCTGCAGAGGCTGCTAGCAAAGGACCATATGGTACTCTTCCTTCCCTTCATTGCTATTGACGTTGGGCCCCTGGCAGCATTCTCAAAGCTGGAAGAAGCTACAGAGGAAGAAAAGAAACATTGGAGTAGGTCCAGAGAATAGAACAAATAGAGTGTGTAGGATAAGAACAGATGGACTGACCATTTAAACAAAGCCCCATCCACCACCAAGAAGGCTGTGAAAACACAAAACAAAGTGTCTGTCATACCCCCTTTGGTATTCAGTCTTCCACTATGTACTTGCTACTTAATACAAGCACCCGCATTCCTCCCTCTTTGCGTTGGCAACTACGAGGCATGCTTTACACCTTCTCTCTAAGGTCTTCTGTAGCAGTGAACCTCGATTGTGCACAATAGTGATCTGCTCTGAAGTGCACCCTGTGTTAATGGGCTTCCCTTCACTGTCTCACTTCCCCACTAACCTGTGAGTGCTTCCTAGCATCACCTCCCAAACAATTTGAACTCAAATCCCCTTCTTGGTGTTGACTTCTGTGAAAATTCAATCTTACCCCTGGCCCCTTTCCCACGTATTTTTCAACCATCTGCTTCTTATTCTCTTCTCCCAAGCCCTCCTATCTTTGACCTTGTACCCGGGCTTTCAGTGTCAACATTGGCTTTGTATACCATATTACAACATCACACTTAATTTAGGCCCCATTAGTCTGAAACTATTGGTGGGCTGATAAAATGTTTAATAAACAGCTATTCGAAAACAGTAAGAAAGGAAGAAAAAAGGAAGGGAAGAAGGAAGGAAGGAAGGAAGGAAAGAAAGAAAGAAAGAAAGAAAGAAAGAAAGAAAGAAAGAAAGAAAGAAAGAAAGAAAGGAAGGAAGAAAGAAAGGAAGGAAGGAAGGAAGAAAGAAAAACAGTTCTACATTGTAGCATTGTCTGACTTTTTTTATGGTGTAAAACCTCTACCAAGCCAAGTAATGCAGCTTAATTGAATGTGGAACTGGGAAGACAGATGTAAAATTGGCTCTTGTGTGCCACTGAGGACTTGGTCCAATACACCACTGTCTACAATTCCCACCCAGAAAGGAGGATTATCTCATAGTTTGTAAAGGAACATTGAAAGCCTATTCCAGAGATCTTGGAAGCCAGACTATAGAGTTAAGAATTTAATCTGTAATCAAAGGGAGACTGCTAGAGTTCTGCAGCTGAGGCAGACAAGAGGACAATGGCATTATTATCTTGACTGCAGTTTACTAAACATTAATCCGGTTGTATCATGTAAAATGGGGGAGAAAATGGAGGCAAACAAAGAAGTTGTTATGTGATAACAATGGTCTGAACATATACTGAAGTTGTAGAAAGAAATAGAAAAAGGAGGGTGAAAGCAAGAGAGATGTAGGGATTAGTATCTACTCAACAGGACAACTACTCAGGGAAGGAAGATGGAAAAGTTAGCGAAATTTCAGGATTTCAAACCTATCCTAAATTTCTAAAGAGTCAAATGGTACCATGGAAGATATAAATAATTCTGATATTCTGACATATAAAGATTATAAACATCATGTATGAATTTGAAATATATCTTTGAAATGCCATGTTTTTCCTGAAACGCAATCCTTAAAGAGGCAAACAATGTGCTCTAAAAGGAAAGGGAACCAATACTGCCATTTTTATTTTTGTTAAATGACTGTACTTTATATGTTTCCTCATTTAAAAAAAAATTAAGCTAGCACACAAAAATATAACCATTTTGGAATGCGGTATTGAATGTGACACATGTACAGAAGTAACCACCACAATCAAGAAAATGAACGATCCCTACACTCCAGAAAACTCCCGTTTTCAATACAATTGTAATTGTATCTTCTTTTTTTTCCCCCCTCTAATCCCTGATATAATGTATTATTCTCTCTTCCCTGTAGGTTTGCTTTTTACAGAATATAACATAGATGTATGTCATGGTCTTTTTCCAATGAGCATAAAGACTTTGAGACTTTATCTACATTGTTGTGTTTATTTCCAGTTTGTTCCCTTTTATTGTTCAGCAGTATCCCATTGTTTGGATATAGCAGTTTATTTATGCATTTCTTTACTAAAGGTCATTTAGGCTGCTTCCCATTTGGGGACTTGATAGAGCTTTTTTTTTTTTTTTTTTGAAGACAAGATTTATTTGTTTTTTATTGGAAAGTCAGATATACAGAGAGGAGGAGAGACAGAGAGGAAGATCTTCTATCCGTTGATTCACTCCTCAAGTGGCCGCAATGACCAGAGCTGAGCAGATCTGAAGTCAGGAGCCAGGAGCCAGGAGCCAGGAGCTTCCTCTGGGTCTCCCACGCAGGTACAGGGTCCCAAGGTTTAGGTCTGTCCTCAACTGCTTTCCCAGGCCACAAGCAGGGAGCTGGATGGGACGCAGGGCCACCGGGATTGGAACCGGCACCCATTTGGAATCCTAGTGCTTACAAGGTAAGGACTTTAGCTGCCGGGCTACCGCTCCGGGCCCAGTCATAGAGCTTTTGCGTATAATTTTCTTCCTTCTTTCCTGCCTTCACTCTTTTCCTCCCTCTTTTTTCCTTCCTTTCTTCCCCTCTTCCCTCCTTTCTTCCTTCCTTCTTTCCTTCCCTCCTTCCTCCCTTCCCAAAGCACAAGGAAAGGGAGGAGGAGAGGAGGAGCGAGCACGTGCACCTGAGACACAGAGAGAGTTTCTTCCCTTCATTGATTTGGGTCAGGCTCAGGGCTGGGGGCCAAGAACTCCATCCAGGTCTTTTGTGAGGGTGACAGAGACCCATGTACTCCAGCCATCGTCACTGCTTCCCTATGCATTTGCAGGAAGCTTGAATCAGGATGGGAGAAAGGACCCAACTCCAGGCACTCCAACATGGGATGTGGGTTTCTGAACTGGCATCTCAACTGCTTCCCAGTATATCGACTTTTGGGAGAACATTGAGTTTTATTATCCTTTTTAAATATTTATTTTATTTATTTAAAATGCACAGAGAGGGGTAGGAGACAGAGAGCAAAAATGAGAGTGAGAATGAGTGAATGAGCAAGAGAGAGAGATGGAGGGAGGGAGGAAGAGAGACCTATTTTACTGGTTTGCAACTCAAATGGTCACAATGGCCAGGGCTGGTCCGTGCTGAAGTCAGGATCCTGGAACTCCATGCGGGTCTCTCATGTGGATAGCAGACACTCAAGCACTTGAGAATTCATCTGCTACTTTCCTACACACATTAGCAGGGAGTTGGATTAGAGGCAGAACCAGCCAGGAGTTGAACTGCCATTCAGATATGGGATACCAACATTCAAAACAGTGGCAAAAGCTATTATGTCACAGTACAGGTCCCAGCTTTATTTAGGATGAATATCTTGGAGTAGAATGGATGAGTTAAATGGTAACTGTATGTTTACCTTTTGAAAACACCATCACACTATTTTAGAGTGACTGTAATTTTCTGGTGCCAACAGTATTCCATGAGAGGTCCAGTTGCTCCATTTTCTTGTCGGCACTTGGTATTATCAGTTTACATTGATGTCACTCTAATAGTTATGGACAAATTTGATTTTTCATTTGCATTTTACCAAGGGTTGATAATGTTGAGCATCTTTTCATTTGTTTATTTGCCATCCATATATATTATTTGATGAAATTACTATTAAATTTTTGTGTCTATAAAATTGTTATCTTGTTTTAAAATGTTTATTATTTTTATTGGGAAGGCAGATTTACAGAGAAAAAGAGTGGCAAAAATCTATCTGCTGTTTCACTCCCCAAGTGGCTACAACCACCAGAGCTGAGCCAATCCGAAGCCAGGAGCCAGGAGCCAGGAGCTTCTTCCAGGTGTCCCATGCAGGTGTAGGGTCCCAAGGCTTTGGGCCGTCCTCGAATGCTTTCCCTGGCTACAAGCAGGGAGCTGAATGGGAAATGGAGCACCTGGGGCAGGAACAGGTGTCCATTTGGGATGCTGGTGCATGCAAGGTGAGGATTGAGCCATTGAGTCATTGTTCTGGGCCCTATTTATTTATTTTTCCTTCTTCTTTTTAAAAGATGTATTTATTTTTATTGGAAAAGCAAATAACTTTCTCTTAACATTCTCTCTGTCTCTTTGTTTCTCTTTATAACTTTGCCTTTCAAATAAATACATCTTCAAAAAATTTGAAAACACTCTGATCAAGTTCAATTTTTCATTTATTCTTTTTTTTTGATCACAGAAAATGCTGTCACAGTTATGGCTGTGAACTCTGCATAACCTAAGATCACAAGGATTTTTTCCTAACGTCTTCAGAATTTGTTGTGGTCTTGTACCTTATATTCATATCTATAATCCACTTGTGTTAAGTTTTGTCTATGCTTAATTTGTTTTTCCCTCACCCCAAACACGCATGTAGATGTCCAACTTCCTTTTTTATAATAGCCCTTTATTTTCTAGGTCACTGAAAATCCATAAAGTTTTATGCAGTAACATCTTTGCAATGATTATTAAGTTGTAAACTTCTGCCTGACTGTAAAAACGTATTATTTTGTAGTCTGAATCTGCATGGTAACTGACAACAGAAAACAAATTAGAATTATGCTAATAAGGAAATTACCTGTCTCTCTGTGTGTATCACCCGAAAGAGTTCCCTATTTACATAAAAATTACTTTAAAATTAATAGATGATAACATTTTATCTAAAAATATGACACAGGAGTGTTTTATTGCTACATTGCTGCTAAGCACTTGGTCAAACAGGTAAGTTTGAGGGAAAATTGTGAAATAAGTGAAGGTTATTCCAGTCCCTTTCCTACAGCATTCTTTCAATGGAGGCATTTGAAGAATGCAGACAGGGTCCCCACTGAAGAACAAATTTATAAGCAAAATGTGAGATAGTGACCACCACATTCAAGAGTAATCTCCCTTCTGTCTTGTCATGTAGGCCACATTTCCATTGAATTCATTCTTCCGTTAATCATTTACTGTGGTAGTTGTTGATTTTAAGCAGATTGCCAAATTTTCCAGAGCTTTATGGGCAAAATCTCAACTTTTAAAACTGGTGCTTTTCATTTTTTGGTGAATTGTTAAAATTTTACATAGAAAATTTTGAATGAAAGAAAATGTGCAGCCAATTTTATGAAGTAGGAAAAGGGTAAAAAAAAATCTGGTTAATGATCCAACTTTATGTCAGAGGTGAATGAGACACAAAGGGCGAGGTTCTCTTCGGAGGATTCCCTTCTATTTGCTCAAGCTCTCACCCAGAATCCTAGAGCCATCTGTTTGGCCACAGGCTGATTCCTACTCCTCCCCCTTGGAAGTGCAGAGGTTAAGCTGTGCATAAAGGAGATTTATTAACAGACCAAAGGCTATCAGGCAGTAAGTAAACAGGGAAACCACAAAAGTTCAAAGCTCACTCATCTCTCAAAAATGATGATGCTTGGGACTCTGAGCTACTTCCAGTGTCCGAGTGATGCAGACCCTGTGAGATCATTGGCATTGATTGTTTCCTGCTGACCAAGGCTTGCTCTATCCATTTCTAGGTCGTAGTGAAACCTACAATCTTCTTTTTGTTGGTGTGTCTCTCCAGACCAAACCTGGGGAATCATCTTGATCTGCTCTATTCTTCTTGTTATTTCTTCTTTTTTTTTTTTAAATCTGCTCTGTTCTTAAGCCAAAAATTATTTTTTCATACATTTGAAAGGCAGAGAAATAAAGAGGTATCTCCTGTTTGTTCACTCCTCAAATGTCCACAATAGCCCTGGGTTGGTTAAATGGAAGTCAGGATGCAGAAACTCCAACCAGGCTTCCCAAGTGGATAGCAAAATCTCAAGTATTGAAACCAGTACCACCACCTCCCAGTGCATCGTGGGAAACTGGAATTGGAGCTGAAAATCAAACCCAGGCACTTCAATATGGAGTATGACCATCCCAAGCAGCATCTTAAATATTGCACTAAATGCTTGCCCAGTTGACCTGCTTGCAATTATTTCATTAGGCCACATCTGCTAAGCAGGTAATCTGTCCTCACCGTAAGCTTTAGGGCAAATGTAGGCTCCTTCTCTTAGGGCAGTTTCCTGGATAAAACCTTTGCAGCCTGTACAGATGGCACCTACTCAGAACCCAATAGTGATGGGGACTTTCTGCCAAGAGCCATTTGGATATTTATAGCATTATGAACAAGTCATGCAAAATTACCAACTTAAAAACTAGCCTCATTGGATTCTGAATTCTGAGTCATGATTGCAGTTGCTTGGTGGGGTTAGACCAAGTGATTTTAACCGCTTGAAGCAAACAGCCCACGGGTCACAGTCTCCACCCCATTTTTGAAAATAGACTATGGGAATCATGTTTCTAACGCAAAAGAGAAACAAGCCCTTCTTTTCATGTAGCTGTGTTGAAGATTTAGGTTGTGGGTCATGTAGCTAGGCACTCAGCACTACAGATTCCTTCAGAGAGCTTCAATTGAAGTTCAGTATCAATTCTTCCATAGAACCAAGAAGTTCATGGGTTCACAGGTTGCTACTCAGTATAGTTAAGGAATAAGCAAATTACCAGAGTAGCACTCTAAGGAGAATTAATTCGAAGTGGGGTATCAGATATAGCTTGGAGTCTTTAAGCAAATCTCTCTGAGCCTTGCTTTTTACTTTGTTAACTGGTGGCACTAGCAACGTCTGTTTATGGTTTTGTCATGTTTATGAAACATGATAACATATACAAAGCAATGCAGCATGACACCTGGCTCAGAATTCAACAAATGTTAGCTTTTCTTTATTATTATCATCCACACATGTGGCAAGAGGGCCACTCTGATCCAGTAGCAATTCTGTTTGTTTGAAATACAAATTTTGATATGCTTTCTCTTATATACTCTCTGGAGTTGTTGTAATCAAAGTACCATTTCAAATCCCACTACTGTTCTCCAACCTAATTGAAAGTGGGAGAGAACTAAACGCAATGCTTTTTAGTGATGGCTGTGCTCTATTTTATTCTTATCTCCTTTCTTTTTTCCCCTAAATGATGGGAAAGCCAGGAACTTTGTCCCCCCTCCCAGTACTTCACTTGCCTAATATTACAAATTCTAATCTCTTATTATCCTTCTATGACCTGCTCATGTTTACCAAACTATCTCATATGAGATGAAAATGAGATAAAATAATTAATGATTGTTAAGTGCTGCAAAAATATGAAGAACTCTGTAAATGTCAAGAGTGACGATTACCTTTCAGTGTAATGAAGAGGTATCATAAAAATGGCTCGGATCATAAAGTAGGATGACAGCAAGGAGTGTAACTCCCTTACCAAACACAGGCAGAAAAAGAAAAGGACTGGAACATTATCTCACCTTATCTCACCTTCCTTCACATTTCAACCCTCCCCATCTTAATCAGAGGCCCACATGGGCATGCATCCCTATCAATTATGTAAGAAATACTTAAAAAATTTAAAATTATATATATATAGATAGATAGATAGATAGATAGATCATAAAATGTCTTCATTCTCATGGTCCCTACTTTTTACCGATTAAAAGTTACAAAGACAACTTATTTAAAGCAAAAAAGGACACAAAAAACATTCATTTTTTTCTTTTTTTTCCTTTTCAAGGATTCTTTTTAATTTTATTTTTAAGATTGTTGACATAGTTGAGAGGGATGCGTGCCCATGTGGGTCTCCAATTAAAGTGGGGGGGGTTGAAGTATGGAAGAAGTTGGTTAAGACAAATATTCCAGGTTATTTTCTCCTGTGTCTGCAATGGTGGGTGGATGGCAGGGAGAGAAGGGGGCCACTCCTTACTGTCAAACTACATCAGCCATTGGGTATGGGCAGACAGTCGTTTGATGATACCTTGGAGACCCTGATGTGGGGTATAGTGTTCGGAGAATGTTACTTGAGCAGTTTTGGTAGTTCTGAGACGTCGTGGATTTCATTGCAACAGGACTGAGAAAATCTTCCCAATGTCTATTGACTGACCAGGTCTACCTTAGTGCACTCACAGACCCAGGAACAAGCTGCAAATCTTGGCCAGGAGAGTGCTCCAACCTGTTTTGCTTTCCATCCTCTAGCAAGGCACCTGACTTCCTCTGCTGGCCTAGATGAGCTGGCTGTCATGTCCCCCATGTGCATCTGGGCATGCTGTCACTGCACAGGCATCAGAAACTGAGGAGGCCCAGTTCCGACACATGCACTCCAAGGTTGGACCACATACATTGTGATTTTCCCTATGTTTGGGATTTGAGCCACCAATCTGGTTGGAGATTCCCCCAAGAAACATCACCTGGAGTGAGCTCAGACTTGACTTGTATGCTGCAGTCAGCGCAGGGTCAGGGTTGGTCTGTCACTGGCACCAGCCAACACATTCACCCCTGGATGCAGCTGCTGGTCACTTCCACCCCAGCCCCATTTCTCATGCAAATTGATGTGTGCTTCAGGTGCTTGAGTTCAGCTTGGCATGGCCATCTATATAGTCTCAGCTCTCACCAGCAGGTGTTGCAAACTAGCTCAGCTGGGCATGGCCCACACCTTGTCTTGGGTCATGTGTGTGCCAGAGGGTGCTGTGGCCTGACCCAGTCCAACTTACCCCCAGACCTGTCCCACACAAACACTGATGAGTGCTGCAGCTTTGCTTGGTTTGGCTGCCCCCAGCCCTGGCTGTCTGCTCCCCAGCAGGAGCTGCAGCCTGGCAGGGGAGTTCTCCAAGTTCCCCTACCAGACCTCCCAGCCCCAGATCTCATACATGCCAGTGAGGACTGTGGCCATGATTGGCATGGTCTATCCTCAGTCCTGGCCTTTGCATATGCTGGAGAGTGCCGCGGCATAGCCCTGCCTGGCCCCCTCCCAGCCCCAGATTCCTTGGGTGTCAGGTGAGTTCCACTGTCCAGCCTGGCTAAGCCCATTGCCACCCTTACCTCTCCACAGATGCTGCAGTCCCAAAGAGGTGAACCCACAAGTCCCTTACAGAATCTGCCTCCAGATCTGGTTCTCTCATGTTTTGGTGGGTGTTGTAGCCCAGCCCAATGTGGTCCACTCCCTGCTACAACACAGGTACTGTGGCCTCGCCCAGTCAAGCATTCCTCCCAGCCCCAGCTTTTGTATGTGCAGGGGGTGGCAGGTGATGTTGTTTAACCCAGTCCAAGTCTCCAAAGTGAGGAAGTACCTTGGCTGGACCCAGATAGGCCCTCTGGTTTCCCCCCTGTAGACCACTCCATCTCAGCTCTCTCACCTACCTGCAAGTGAGTGAAGCCCCCAGAAGTCATTCCTCCCCTAGCAAACATGCCCTCAACTTCTCTTACTCCAGTATGTTCCTAGACCCTCTTCCCTGGGCAATCTGCAGCCCCACCACACACACACCTGGGGGTCAGGGTGGCCTGTTCTGGCCCAACATTCCCTTCCTCCCCACTATGCTGGCAGAGTGGTATAGTTAACACAAATTTGGCTTGTACCAGGCCCAGAATGCTTGTCAGCTACTGGCTGTTTTTCTCCCATTAGTGTAACACTTGCCCAGGCACAGCCTAGGCAGTTGCCTATAGCTGGGGTCCTATTATTTTCTAAATTCCTCCAATCACTTGAACACAAAATGACTGAAGACATTGAAGATACATTTGCAAAATTTGTATCAAGGGCTCAGTGTGACGACTCAATTGGCTAATCATCCACTTGCAAGTGCTGGCATCCTATACGGGCACTGGTTTGTGTCCCAGAGGCTCCATTTCCCATCCAGCTCCTTGCTTATGGCTCTGGAAAGTGGCAGAAGATGGCCCAAAGCCTTGGGGCCCTGCACCCCTGTGGGAGAACACAAGGAAGCTCTCCTGGCTCCTAGTTTTGAATCGGCTCAGCTCCAGCCATTGCAGCCGTTTGGAGAGTGAACCAGCGGATGGAAGATCGTTCTCTCTGTCTCCCCTTCTCTATAAATTTGCCTTTCAATCAATTAATTAATTAATTTAAAAAAACGCATCAGGCTTATTTGCAGTTTCTAATGATATCACTGAATCCTTCCTCAGTCCAGACTCTTTCTGCAATGAATGTGCTACTCACGGTGCTTCTGCCTTTACTGGTGAGTACTCATAGATGCTCCTTAACTCATGATGGGGTTATACATCCTGTTAAGACTACTGTAAGCCTGAAAGATTGTCAGATGCTTTTAATATGCCTAACCTGCCAAACACTAGGGTGGCAAGATAGTACACTGGAGGAATCCTGTTGTTCCACATCATGATTTCAGGGCTGTCCGGGAGCTAGTGTTGCCCAATATTATAATAAAGGATGGCACCACACATCACTAACCCAGAAAAAAAATTCCAAACAAAAAAATTAAAGGGATTTCTATTGCATGTGTATCACTTTTGCATCATTGTAACGTTGAAAGATAAATTAAGCTTTCCAAGTCAAACTATCATACGCAGGACTGTCTACATTGCCATCAGGTGTTTGTTCCTCTGTACAATGCGTCACAACAGCAGGTGACTAGACAGAGAGGATAAATAATCCAGATAACCTTTGGTTAGGAAGGGGACAAAGGGTGGATTCATTATTGAGTTTAGAAGAAACTATTTCATCAACTTAAAGTGAAAGCAATTTCCTAGTTTTCCTGTTACAATTCCTAAAGGAACAGGACTTTAAATGCGCTATGACTGTTTTACCTGGAAGTCCATCTATTTTCTTGTGTTTGGAGAAGCCTGGGGGCTTTAGTAGCATTCCACATATGTTACAGACATGTGAAGGGATGCAAATAATTGGAATCCCACTGAGCAGCCTGAACATATTCAATTCAGGACTCAGGGTTGCTCTGGAATCAAATGTTATAAAAGCACTTCTCAACTTTAAAATTCATCACAATTTTCAAAATATTCTGTACAGTTTTCTTATTTTCTTCATCCCAACAGTGCCCTCTGATTTGATAAAGTGATGTTGGCACCTGACACTATTCCTTAACTTTATAAAGTGAAAATAATTAAAAGTTATTTGTGTTTAATTATTTGCTTATCTGCTTCTTTGATTGTGCTTTCTCTTTTCATCAATACCAATTTTAGGTTCATTTAATCAAAGCGGTGAAATAATTAGATAGATAAGAGGTTTAAAGTAAAATTGATGCATCAACCTTGATAAGACACCCTAAAGCCTCCTGGAATATCAACTTTCTTTATTAACGTTCTACCTAAGAACCACCTTGTTTTTTAATATGTATTTTAACTTTGCAGAGGTGATTGCAAAAGGAATTATTAAAATCTGCAAAATGTCAAAGAAAGTGAGGTTAAAATGCTTCAATATGTAAGGTATAGGGAAATTTAAAAAATATATAGATTCTGACAAAGTTTTACATTCAAACACTGACTCAAAATTAGTCATTTAAACTGATTACTTTTTTTTTTTAAAGATTTTATTGTTATTGGAAAGTCGGATATACAGAGAGGAGGACAGACAGAGAGGAAGATCTTCCGTCCAATGATTCTCTCCCCAAGTGAGCCGCAACGGGCCGGTACCCGCCGATCCGAAGCCGGGAACCAGGAACCTCTTTCGGGTCTCCCACGCGGGTGCAGGGTCCCAATGCATTGGGCCGTCCTCAACTGCTTTCCCAGGCCACAAGCAGGGAGCTGGATGGGAAATTGGGAAATGGAGCTGCCGGGATAAGAACCGGCGCCCATATGGGATCCCGGGGCTTTCAAGGCGAGGACTATAGCTGCTAGGCCACGCCGCCGGGCCCTAAACTGATCACTTAAACTACCCATCAGATGAAAGGTTTTAGACTATGCGTTTATTAAATCCTTACTGTAAGCATAGTACTTGTCATTACTAGGTTCATGAAAGTTTTGAGATCATGAAAAACTGTACACAGATGGACCCTGAATAGCTTATTCCCCCTCTCTTCATCAGAAGACCAGAGAGTTAAAGTGACCGTTTGTAATATCAGGCAAGGAGAGAAACAAGAGAGAAAAAGCAGGTGTAAGAGTGAGAAACAGAAAACACCTTCTGGATTCCTAATAGAAACCCTTTCTGCTACCAATTGAGAGAAAAGGAGGAGCTTTCCCCACCTAATATCTGGCTCCCCTCTCTAGATTCCCATTTTTCTGAGAGTCTTACTTGTTCTCCCCATCCCCATAACCTTGCATAGCAAGGTCACATGCATACAATCCAGTGGACGCTCCTACCTAGAGCTTTGACTCTCAAAGGACTAAAAAGCAGGAGTCTATGAAATGAAATCTACTTGGATGTAACTGGCCAGTGGCGGTGGCTGTGTCCAGTGGATAGCACCACCTTGCTGTGGTAATTATGTGCAGTGGTGGTTGTGAACCACGATAAAGCCAGCAGAGACATTCCAACCTAGTCTTCTGCTGCCTTCTGTTTCTAGTTTCCCACCTTTGTTCGAAAATTCCTCTTCAGAATATTTGTTATTTCTATGACTTCCCTGACGGTTTCCCAATACATCTTCCCCTCCCACTCCAACAAACTGACTGACTCAGAAACTGGAATCACAAAGTAAGTGGCAAGTAAGAAACCCGTGTGGAAAACTAATGAAAAAAATCAATATTGGTTGACCGAACTTCCTCCTGGAAACAGTTGCTTGTGGTCCCCTGAAATTCTCTTTGGAAGTACAATTTAAGAAGAGTAGTGAAGAACGTGAAGAGGTTGATGATGGCCCAATGAGGTAGCTGCTTCTTATTAAAAAAAAGTCATTTGCCCCAGCAGAACTGGGATAATTAAAGATAAATTCACATTTTGGTTGGAGCCAAAATGTGAATTGTAATAATGAATCACAGTATCAGTACTATTCATATTTCTGACATATTTCTTAGGTGGCATTATCTGGGTTAGACTGAAAGTTGGAAAGCTGACATGGAAAAATATGAGAGAATTTAGAGGACCCTACCAATACTGAACCCTTAATTATCATTGAATTCCCTTTGCCAGGCTGAGAAACTTCTTCCACCTTGTCTGTTCAACCTGTTCTTCCCTGAATCAAAGATGTTCTTTGCATGAGGGAGTTCCCTTGCAAGAAGAAGCCAGTTCTCTTCATTCTGCGCCCTCCCCACCACCGATCCCCAAGATTTTCAGATTTCAGCATGATCTAGGGAGGGGTGACAATAACAAAGTCAGATACCAGAGAAGGCCAAAGAACTTATGAATTTCTATCTTAATATTGGAAAATATCTGGGAAGTGTTTAGAGGGATGTAGATGCTTGATCAAAGATGAACAATGCAATTTTACATTTGGTCTGGATCTAACAATTCAAGTTCGCTGTGGATTTCAGTTATGATGAATCTAAGGAGGAAGTAAGTAAGGCAAATTGCTACCAGTGAGCAAAACTTCAAGCAGTGCATCTCACTGCATTTCTTTATTATTATTATTATTATATTGTTGACAATCTTTACATAGTTAATTACGGTAAAAAAAGGTTCAGGGGCTATAGGGAAGTGGGTAATACTATTATGTCCGTATTGTTTCCTTCATGTATCAGAGGTAAAGGGGGATATTGAGGGAGAAGCCCCACCTAGTTTCCCACCCACCCCAAGTCCCGGATGTGGAGCATGCTCTGAGATCCTTGCTCAAGTGGTTTTAATAGTTCTCCAGTTATGAATCGCTGCCAGTTTTGCCACTCCCAGCTCGTTAAGGTCATTGCAGAATCCACTGATTGACACAGTCCATCATAGAGTCTTCATTCATCCAGTATTAGCTGCCAATATATAGCTGAGGTGGTTGATTGACTTGCTCTGTCCTCTGTCTTTTCTTGGCTAGGGTTCTGAGTCCATCAGTTCGATTGGGGAGATCCCCAAAGAAACTTTGAGGTATTCCCAGACCAGATTCTTGTATGTTCTAGCAACCACAGGGCCTGGCACAGTCCGTCACCCCGATCAGCTGGTGGTTGCAATTGCTGGGTTGGTTCTGTTTTCAGTCCCGACTTGCACTGGAACCAATGGGTGTTGCAGTCTAGCCTGGTTCTGCCCAGCACATACTCGGCCCTTACATCAACCAGTGGGAGCTGCAGCCTAGTCGGGGCGACCCACAATAACCCCCACCAGGCCCGCCCCCTACCCTGGTTTACCAGTATGTATAACAGACTAGTCCAGTCTGTCCCATATCCCATTTGGCTCTTGTACTTGTCAGTGGGTATTAAAGCTTAGTTCTAACTAACCAACTCAACTATCTAGCCCTTATGGATGTTGTTGAGTGCCTCTCTGTCTAGCCACCCCAGCCCCCGTCCTAGTTTTCGTGCCCTCCTGCGGGAGTAGTGACCCAAGAGGGGGGAACCCACTATTCCCCTCCCGGGTCTCTCTCAATCCTGGTTTATGCACTCTTTGGGTGGTTCTGTGGTCTGACTTGACAGAATTAGCCCCCAGTGCCAGCTTCTGCCAGCTGATGCTGTGGCTAAGCCCAAACAACCCTCACCCACTCTAATTTATGCTTGCACCAGTAGGAATAATCCGCCCAGCCTGGCTTTTCCCTGATCTAGTCCTCATGTGGCGCACAGGTGTTGTAACCCTGCTTAGTCTGGTCTGTCCCCAAACCAGCCCACGCTCTCCAGTGAGAGTAGCTGTCTGGCGAGGGGACCAGCCTCTTAATCCCCCCGCCGGCTCTGCCCCTCACTTCCTGGTTCTCAAGCGTGCTGGTTGGGTGCTGCAGTCAAATCCAGTACAGGCAACCTCACCCTGGCATTCCATATTGTGCAGTGGCTTTGTCGTGACCAAACCCGGCCCAACCCACACTCCGTTCTGGTGTTCGGATTTGCCAGCATCTCACTGCATTTCACTGAGCAGGACCGAAGATCTGAAGTGTAGATTCATACCAATTCAGGAGCAGTGGTTAAAGCTTTGGCCAGATAACTGCAGGCAAGGAAGGGACAACATGAAAAAGTAGAAACAAGGAGGTTTTAAGAAACATGTAGATGGAATTCGCAGAGAGTGTGAATAATGGTATCCCTAGTGACTGCATATAAGCGGTACATAGTATATAAGAGTATTTTTTTTTATGTCAGCCTTATTTATTACTTTGCTAAACTGCATTTTAAGGCCATAAAAAAGACCCTAACATTGCATTGAGAAATGCATCTGTAGTGATGTCTGGGTATCAATCACCCAAGAAACAGGCTTAGGTGTTTGGGCAGGAAAATGTTGATCAGGGCACTCTCTCAGGTAAGCTTGTCTGTATTTTACATCTCCCATATGTGAATTCCAATCAGACTTGAGGATCTTAGTCTTGCCTTCTTTATAAACATCTACAAGGATGAATGGGCCTTCTTAAGACTAGGAAGCAGAGGAAGGAAGGAAACCAGAGAGATAAGTCAGAGAACTGAAAAAACAAACAGCAAACATATCTCTGTATTGTTCTGTGATATATTTTTGAAAAATATTTATTTGAAATGCAATTTTGTAGAGACAAATGGAGAAAGGGAGGGAGAAAGAAAGGTATCTACACTGATCTTCCACCTATTGGCTCATTCCTCAAGTGGCTGCAAGATCTGGGGCTGGGTCAAGCAAAAGTCAGGAACCACAAACTCCATCTGGGTCTCCCATGTGGGTAATAGGGACCCAAGCACTCGAGGCAGTATCTGCTGCCTTCCCAGGCACATTGGCAGAAAGCTGGATCAGAAGCAGAGAGAGGATCAGGGAATCCAACCAGTGAATATGGGATGCAGGCATCTCAAGTGGTGGATTAATGTTACAATATCTACCCCTTTTCTCATAGTATTATTTTTGCACTCATAAGGAGGATTTAAGAGGAAATTTGTCAGTGTGGATTTATTTATTTATTTATTTATCTATCTGTCTATGTATTTATTTATGTTTTAAGGAGACAGAAAACTGATTCGTCTTTGAGTCCTTATCCTGATATCTAGAAATCTCCAATTGTGTGAGTCTTGAGACATGATAGCAGCTCAGTTCCCACCAGGAAAATCAAAGACAGGGCATGTTTTCTTTTGCCGCCTCTTGGCAAAGTGGGGATGACCATGTGAATTGACCTCAGCCAATTGGATGCTCCCACCCCGGACTTTGCTCTAGAGTATGTAATCAAAAGATGAACAGACAATGAGATTAGAGGTATAGTGAAACAGTAGCTACGCTCAGCACACCAATAAGACTTACTTCTGCTAAATATCATTTCTTTATCTCTTTTAATCTCCCTGACCTTTTTTCTCCAATCTTCCTACTGACTCTGTGCACCAGCTGAGAGCCACAAGTGCTAGATAACTGTATATGAAAGATTTTAATAGGTTACCTCAGTGAACTCTAATGTTTCCAGGATTCTGGTCATTAAAATTCAAGCAGGGGACTGCAGGGAGGGAGCGGAATGAAATTAGAGTATTTAGTCTCAAGGTTCTTTTCTGATGAAGACGACTTAAGTTGTCCTTTCAAGTTCTAATAAATTCTTCATCCCTTCATCTCTTTGGGTCAAGGAATAGTAACAATTCCAGCACTGTTAGCCCTGGTTCCTTGTACTATGTCTTGGGCGTGTCCCAACTCCTTCCAATCATCAAAACTTAGTTCCTTTGAAAATGAACTCTTCTTAAATTATCCTAGCAAGAGCAAGTCATTGTTAGTTGGAAGCCTGACTGATATGGCTTCAAGCATATTCCTTTGTCAGTGGACTTCATGCCAAAGAAACTCAACAGACTTAGTATTCTTTTTTAGTACTGTCTTACTGGATAAAGATGGGGAAAAATTCTGGCATTGGGTTCCACGATGAAATTATCAGTGAATGGTAGTAAATGGGACTGGATGTATCCAAGGAAACCTGTTAGGAAAATGTCATCATGGAAAAGCACCAATCAAAAGAGCACGAAATAACAGTTTTCCAGCCTGATTTCCAATCGCAAAGGGGATGACTAACAACTGATGTGAAAAAGGAGCTTCTGTTTGTAGACATACAATTGCTTGAATAGTTGGGACATTCAGTTTTAAGTGTCTGATCAACATTAAACCTTGCCCCCCGACCATCATGTAATTATTTTTGCAAAGTAAAACGCCCACAGATCCTTCCCAATGTCTCCTCCCATTTTTTTTTTCCTGTCTTAGAGACACAGCTGCACTACGTTTGGACTGCAGCAGCATGAAAAAGCTATTAATCTGGCTCCATCTAGACGCACCAAGTCTTACTGCAGGGCTATCTTCAGCTTCTTTATAGAGGAGTGTGTACAAAGTCATGAAACTTTAAAGACAGAGTCCATGAAACACAACGAAAAAGAATAAAAATGAGGGAAACATTTAAATGGCTTGTTGAAAGCCAAGCATTACAAATTTTTTACACATCATCTTACTTATGTCACAGAGAAATCAACCTTTCAAATCACAAGTTAAAATACTGATGTAACAAAGATTCAGAGTAGGCAATCTAACTAGATTACTAAGGTAAGTAGTAAAGATTGAATTCAAGACCATGATGTGCCACACCTATTCCCTAATTTGGGATGTGGCTCCTTAGAGGAAGTGCAAACCAATGCATCTTGGTGAAGCATAACAAATAATACAACTAGTAATTAGATTTTGCCTCACACTATCTAAAAACTTCAATTTCTGTATATATTTTACAATGTACATGAGTATTATTAGTACATAGTACATGCATATAAATGCAGTACTAGCATCACACTATAACCCTTCGAAGTATTCATTCAGCATATTACTTCATCATAGAACTACACAGATCTCTCAAAATACTTCTATTGAGTCAGTGTCCTAATTTAGTTGTGAGCCATCTAAGGTCACCATCTCTGCTTTAGAATCACCCTTTCTTTGTTAGTCCAAATAACATTTTTCATTGTGACAATATTTTATGTTCTCTTAGAATATTTTAAAGGTACATTCATTTATTTCAAGGTCAGAGATACAGAGAAAAAAGGAGACAGAGAGAGAGAGAGAGAGAGAGAGAGAGATTCCATGCATTCATTGGTTCACTTCTTAGAAAGCTGGACAAGGCTAAAGCCAGGAGCTAGGAGCTTCCTCCAGTCTCCCACATGAGTGACAGGGGCCCCAATATCCAGGCCATCTTCTTCTGCCTTTCTCATTAGCAGGGAGCTGGATCAGAAATGATGCAGCTGGGACTCAAACGGAACCCTCACGGTATGTTGGCATCATGTACAGCAGCTTTACCCTCTATGCTACAATGTTGGCCCTTGGAGATATAGCCTGAAACTGCAGCTTTCTGAATGTAATTTGAAGGATATGTAAATTAATGGTCCCATCCACTTATCTGGCAATAAAAAGCACACAATAATGGTATGACCAATGGTACAGTGAATATGAGACCTCAGATACCTGCTTGAGATAACTGATTTCATTTCCTCTGGACAATTATCCAGAGGTGGGAGTTGCTGGATCATACAGTTCCATTATCATACAGTATCTTGTAGAAAATCATTTACTTATTCATTAGTTTATTGAGGACACTTAGCTATCTGTAAGTTAAACAATTTTGCAAATAAGTTTTTTTTGTGCAAACTTGTATATTTCCATAGGAAAAAATACGGAAGAATTTACAGAATTGACTATGCTAAGTAAAAATTACAAGCCTTTTTTAAAACAACAACAACAACAACAAATATAATTTGTATTGCTAAATTGCTTTACGGAAACTTTGCAGGTCTTTGAATTTCCACAAACTGAGAATGAAAAGTGATTTTTTCCTGCTAGTAGGAACATATAAATCGTTTTAATTCTTGCAAACTAATAAGTTAAACATAAATGTCACTATTTTATTTGCACTTTTAATCATATGTTCATTGTCTTTTCAAATCTTAATTCCAGAATAAGGGTGCCAGTTCAAGTCCTTGCTGCTGCATTTCTGATTCAGTTCTGTGCTAATGGGCTGGAAAACAGTGGATGATGGCCCAAAGCCTTGGGACCCTGCACACTTGTGGGAGACCTGGAAGAACCACCTGGCTTCTGGCTTCGGTTTGGCCCAGCCATGGCTGTTGTAGTCATTTGGGAAGTAAATCAAGGCATGGAAGATGTCTCTCTCTATGCCCCTCCTCTCCCCTGCCTCTCTCTCTAACTCTGCTTTTCTTTCTTTTTTCTTTTTAAAGATTTATGAATTTTTATTGGAAAATCAGCTTTACAAATAGAAGGAGAGACAGACAGAAAGATCCTGTGTCTACTGGTTCACTCTGCAAGTGACCAGAATGGCCAGAGCTGAGCCAATCTGAAGCCAAGAGCCAGGGGGTTCTTCCGGGTCTCCCACATGGGTGCAGGGTCCCAAGACTTTGGGCCATCCTCGACTGGTTTCCCAGACCACAAGCAGGGAGCTGGATGGGAAGTGGGGCATCTGGGATACAAATCAGTTACCTATATGGGATGCCAGCATGTATAAGGCAAGGACTTTAGCCACTAGGCTATCGTACTAGGTCCTGTAATTCTGCTTTTCAAACAAAACACATAATTTTTACAAAAACCCATTAATTCAAGTACTAGATGAAGTCTCTCCACTCCTCCCTCACCATTGCTTGCTGCTTCAGAGGAAATGATTGTACCGATTATGGCGAAACCAGTCTCATGAAGGATTATTTACACAGCAGAATATCATACAGCAATAAAAAGTATCAAATACTTCAACAGCTATGCACATGAAGAATTCTTAAAAATTTAATGTTGAAAGAAGAGAACACACAGTCAAGTCTATCCTATGATGCTATTTCCATCTAAAATAATGACCAAATATGTGAAAATAGACTCTTTGAATAGAGACACATATATAGAAAAGTAACAGCCTGTTTATTCCACTTTTTTCTAGTATAAAAAATGCTGTGCTGAACATCCTTATGCATGTGTGTTTAGGTGCACACTAGTTTTCGTAAATTATTCTCAATGTGGTTGTGCTACTATCACTAACAATCTTATGAAGACACTTCCTGTATAAATACAGCTAATTAAAAGTATGTTAAAGTTATTCATTCATTCATTTGAAAGACAGAGTTACAGAGAGAGGGAAAGACATATCTTTCGTTTGCTGGTTCACTCATGAAATGGCTGTAACAGCGAGGGCTGTCCCAAGTAGCAGTCACAAGCCAGGAACTGCATCCTGGTCTCGCACAGGAGTGGCAAGGAACGCAGTATTTGGGCCATCTCCTACTCCACTGCAGATGTATCAACAGGAATGTGTACTGGAACCAGAGAAGCCGGGACTCGAACTGGCACTCTCATATGGGACAGCCTCTTCTTAAAGTTATTAATATCAGTATATTAAATGTAGAGTCAATCTTATGAGAATGGAATTTAATCTTATTATTATTACTTTGTGTTTACATCTTCTCCAGTAAAATTTAATATCTCTTTGTTCTTTAAAAAAAGCTGGGGTGAGGGAGGTTTGTGTTGTGGCACAGTGCGTAAAGCTGCTGCCTGCAATGCCAGCATCCCATATAGGCAGTGGTTTGTGTCCTGGCTGTTCCTCTTACAATCTAGTTCTCTGCTAATATAGATGGGGAAGCAACAGGAGATTGTCTAGGAACTTAAGCTCTGTCACCCACCTGGGAGACTGGAATAAGGCTTCTAGCTCCTGGCTTCAGCCTGGTCCAGGACTGGCCATTGTGGCCATGATGGAAGTGAACCAGTGGATGGAGATCTATTTCTCTTTTTGTCCCTCCATCTGTGTGTTACTCTGACTTTAAAAATAAATAAATCCTGGGCCTGATACGGTAGCCTAGCAGCTAAAGTCCTCAACTTGCACATGCCAGGATCCCATATGGGCGCCGGTTCTAATCCCGGCAGCTCCACTTCCCAATCAGCTCCCTGCCTGTGGCCTGGGAAAGCAGTCGAGGACAGCCCAAAGCCTTGGTACCCTACACCCATGTGGGAGATCCAGAAGAGGCTCCTGACTTCTGGCTTCAGATCGGCACAGCTCCAGCCATTGCAGCTGCTTGGCGAGTGAATCAACAGATGGAAGAGCTTTCTCTCTGTCTCTCCTCTTCTCTGTATATCTGTCTTTCCAATAAAAATAAATAAAAACTTAAAAATGAATAAATAAAATTAAAAAATAAAATAGTATTTATTTGAAGGTCAGAAAGATAAAGAGAGGGAAAAAGACACAGAGAGAGAGAGAGATCTTCCATCATCTGGTTCACTCCCTGAGTGGTGGCAACAACCAGGACTTGGCCAGGCGAAAGCCAGGAACCAGGAGCGCCATCTGTGTCTTCCACATGGGTGCCAGGGGCATAGTACTAGGACTATCCTCTGTTACCTTCCTAGGCTCATTGGCAGGAAGCTGGATCAAGAGTAGAGCAGCTGGAACTTGAACTGGCACTCCAATATGGAATGCCCCATACCAAGCAGCTGCTTAACCTGCTGTAGCACAATGCTGGCTGCTGATGTCTTTGCATATATTTAGCAGCTATTTGGAATTTCATCTGTGTGAATGTGATGTCGTTTAAAAAATATTTACAGGGCCTGGCACGGTAGCCTAGTGGATAAAATCCTCGCCTTGAACACGGTGCCAGGATCCCACATGGGCACCAGTTTGTGTCCCAGCAGCCCTGCTTCCATCCAGCTCTCTGCCTGTGGCCTGGGAAAGTAGTAGAGGATAGCCAAGAGCCTTGGGACCCTGAACCTGTGTGGGAGACCCGGAGGAGGCTCCTGGCTCCTGGCTCAGATCTGCTCAGCTCTAGCTGTCACAGTCACTTGGGGAGTGAACCAGCCGACGGAAGGCCTTGTTTTCTTCTTTCCTTCTCTCTGTATATCTGACTTTCCAATAATAAATAAATAAAACTTTAAAAAATTTTTTAGTTTATAATGATTAAAAGGTTGATCAGGGTGGGAAGGATCAAGGTTTAGGGAAAATTGAGTGAACTTACCGTTTCCAAATTTGCTATTTCTTCTTGTTGTTTCTGGGAGAAGGGGAGAGACAAAGGGGGAAGCCACACATGACTTTCTAAATGTTCCAGTACCCAGGGACGAGGAACCGCCACATCATATAACCCAGGGTCTCAATGTGTACATATTCCAAGGGTTCTGTCCAAGTGGTTTGGATAGTCCTGAAATGTTGATTTCACCAATTCAAAGATGAAACCACCTTCACAATGTCCATTGGCTGACACGGTAATCCTCAAGTTTGCATTCACTGAGACTTTTTGCTGTCATCGTTTGACTGGGGTAATTGTCCAGTTTGTTCTGTTCTCCTTCTTTTGCTACAGCACCAAAGGTGCTGTCATATTCTTTTTATAGCTGGAGCTGTGTCCACTGCTCTGCCTTTTTCGCTAAGTAGAAAATGCTGTTGTAGATAAGTCCAAGGACCTGGGCCAGGTGTCCCAAATGTCACCGGATCCCACACCCCTGGGGCTCACAGATCCAGCACTCCCCTCGCAGGTGGGTTCACGGACGTGAGACAAACGACCCAAACCCCACCAGATCTTCTAGCCCTGGGGTTCACAAACCTGGCCCCCACCACACAAGTGGACCCCAGGACCCGAGCCAAGCCACCCGAGCCCTGTTAGATCCTCCATCCCTGGACTCACGAACCTTGGTCCCTGTTGGCTCCAGACTGGCATAACCCATCTCACTTCAGCATCCAAAATCTTATTGCACAGCCTTGCCTGGTCTAGTCTGCTCTCTGTTTCTGCGCCTGTTGACTGCAGCCTATCCCAGCCCTGCCTGATTGTTGGCCCTAATGTGAACTGGCTGGTGTCATGGTCTAATCTAACTCCTTCTGCCCCCTGTCCTAGTTCTCACCTCTGCCAGTGGGTGTTATGAACTGGCCCAGACTGGTCTGTCCCCAGATCTGATCCACGCGTGTGCCAGCAGGTACTGTAACCTGGCCTGGTCTGGACTGCTCCTTGCCTTGCTTCTTGTGCTCACCTGTAAGGAACTCTGTCCTGATGAAGGAGTTTTCCAAGCTCCTCTGTCCAGTCTCCTCCCAATGGCAATTTTCGTGAACACCAGTGGGTCCTTTGCTCAGGTTGACTTTGTCCATCTCCTGTCCTGGCAAGAACAGTGACCTTACTCAACTGGTCCACACCCATTCTGGTTCTTGCTATTGGATGTTGCAGCCCAGCGACACCTGGTCCGTGTCCAGACACAACTTTCACTTGATTCAGCGGGAGTCAAGATCTAGCCCGGTCTGTTCTACACCCAGCCTGGCTCTCATGAATACCAGCAGGCGTCCGAGTCTAACCCAATCTGTTGCTCCCCAGAACCAGTGCACACTAGTGCCATCGGAGGCTGTTGCCATGCCCGGCCCAGCTTCCTGCCACAAATTGTACTCTCATTCTCATCAGTGGGAACCACAACCCAGCTGGGGCACCCCATTATCTCCCCAGTAAGCCCTGTTCCCATTAGCAGTTCTTGGCCGAGCCAGCAGAGATTGCAGTTTGGGGCGAGCCCACATTTCCCCCACAGATTCTGCTATGAGACCCTCTCCTCTGACTTGTTCTCCCCTCTAAACCAACTTGGTGTCAACGCCCTACTCACATACCCATGTTGTGGACTTATCTATGAAAGTCATTCAGCTGTAATTCCTAACCTGGCATTAACCACAGGGCATCACAAACTACCATCTGTGCAATCCTGCCATTCTTCTGTAAATCCAGACCCATCAAACCACCAGGGTGCGCTGCTGGGCGGCACTAGCAGCTTTGTCCAGCGCCTTCAGCATCCAGGCCGCCACGCTACATACATGCACCCGTGCAGGTCAAAAAACACTTCCAGGTGATGTGGTCCCTGAAGCCCGCTGAGCATCCCTTCCCTCAGGGAACCAGCGTGCTCAGCTGTGTGTACCTGCGTACCTGCGCCAGTTCGAAAGGCCTCCAAGCTGGGGATCCTGAAGGCCCGCCGCGAACTCCCCTCCCCCAAGGGAATTAAGTGGCCTGGGTACAAGCACCTGTGCAGGTCAAAAACAAAAAACAAAATAAAAAAAACTTTCGGGTAGGGTAGTCCCTGAAGCCCACTGAGCTCTAGGGAGTTTCCAATAATAAATAAATAAATCTTTAAACATATGTATCCATTTTTATGTATCTGAAAGGCAGCGTTACAGAGGGAGAGTGTGGAGAGAGAGAGAGAGAGAGAAATTTGAAGAGAGAGAGATTCCATCCCTAGTTCAATCTCCAAATGGCCACAGAGCTGAGGCTGTGTCAGGCCAAAACCCGGATCCAGGAACTCTGTCCAGGTCTCCCACATGGGGAGCAGAGCCCCAAGACTTAAGCTGTCTTCCTCTGCCTTCCCAGGTGCATCAGCAGAAAGCTGGATGGGAAGTGGAACAGACAAGATTTAAACCAAAACTTCATAGTGGATGGCAGGCCCTGGTGCATATAGAGGACATGGCAGCCCATTGGGGCCTGCAGAGGACATCTGGTACCATAGCAGAGCAAGGAGAACAGAACAAATGGGACAACTACCCCAGCCCAATAATGACAGCCAATATCTGGGCGAATGGAGACTCTGAGGTCAACTGTGTCAGCCAATGGACATTGGAAGGGTTTCCTCACCCACGAATTGGCAAAATCAAGAGCATTTCACAACTATTGCAACACCTGGGCAGAACCCTCAGCATGTGCGCCACACAGGGATCCTGGGTTGATATTGGGTGGCCGTTCTCCATCCCCGGGTGCTGGGGTGGTTGGGAAGCTGTATATGGCGTCACCCTTTATCTCTTCCTACCCCCAGAAACAAGAAGAAAGAGCAAATTTGGAAACAATGACCACACCAACTTTTCCCTAACCCTGGACCCTTCCCACCCTGATCAGCTATGTAAATATCATCTAAAAATAAATAAATAAATAAGAAAATAAATAAAATAAACCGAAGCTCCAGTATGGGACGCAAGCACTGAAAGCAATGGCTTAGCCTGCTATATCACAATGTCAGCCAGGGTGTGTTACCCTTTGCCTATTTTTATTTCTTTCTAAGATTTTTTTTTTAATTGGGAAGTCAGCTCTACTGTCAGATCTAAAGTCAGAAGGAGAGACAGTGACGAAGATCTTCTGTCCGATGAATCATTCCCCAAGTGACCGCAATGGCCCGTTCTGCGCCGATCCGATGCCGGGAACCGGGAACCTCCTCCAGGTCTCCCATGTGGGTGCAGGGTCCCAAGGCTTTGGGCTGTCCTCGACTGCTTTCCCAGGCCACAGGCAGGGAGCTGGATGGGAAGTGGAGCTGCCGGGATTAGAACCGGCGTCCATATGGGATCCCAGTGCGTTCAAGGCGAGGACTTTAGCTGCTAGGCTACTGCGCCGGCAGTTTTTTTTTTTTTTTTTCAAAACTAAGTGAAACATGCCTTGCTAAATACTTCTTGGGAATTCCCAGTTTGTTTTTGTAAGCAATGGTTGTGTCACATATAATCTCTCCTCCCCATTTTAACGCAGACTGCCTAAGAGAAGGTTGCAACCACACTGCAGTATACATAAAAAAGGTCTGAGATCTTTGAATGCAGTTTCACCTGATTCTATGGGGCGTGCCCACCACTACCACATGTACATAAATCTACTCATTCCGGAAGAAAAATTAACTTTTCCTCTCTTTCGTTTTACGATGGTCAAGTGCGGGTGCGTGGAGAAGCACGGTGTGGCTAGACAACCTTAATATCGCTGAGCGCATTCTGCAGCTGGAGGTGAAGCCCTTTGTGCCCCTGTTGCAAGTAACAGATGGCACAGTTTTCGCTCAGGGGGCAGTTTAGAGTGGACTAGTTGACTTACACTAAAACAGCGGTGATACCAGTCACCTAACGGAATTGTAATAGTACTCATGCAGTCAGTATTTAACGGGCATTTAGTACACCCCGGTTTTAGCTTGATGTTGCAGGTTCTACATTCAATTCAGGATGTAAAGTGTTTAGCAGACTGCCTAACTGATTTCATGTTACAGATGGTCACCATTACTAGCACTGCCATAATTCTGTATCGACGTTTGCGTGTGTCACGGAGCTCAAGCGACAGGCTACGTGAGATTTGCGGTGTTACCACTGCGCAGATTGGAAAGCCTGCGGGGCTTGGAGTTACCGGCCCATAATGCGCATGCTCTGCACATCCCCACATGGAGTGACTGCTCCCCCTCTCTTGGCCGCGAGAGGGTGCACTAACTCTTCCACCGGCCTTCTATATTCGTGTCTGCGCCTGCGCCGCCAGGCTCTGGCTCCCCCTCCCTCAGGCTCCCCGCCCCGGCTTGCGCCACAACGCTCCTCCTCCGTTGCCCTTAGCGGCTGTTTGTTGACATCCGGTTGCGCGGTAGTTACCTATGTCAGAAAACTGGCTATGGGGGAGTGAGCTTTCCTCACGGCCAGGTCCAGCGATGAGGCGGAGGGGCTGCCCCAGGCCTCATCGGGTGGCCCCCATCGTTTTTGTGGTCGAGGAGAGACCTCAGCGTCCCGCCCTGAGCATGGAAGAGCGTGAAGGTCTGGTGCCGGGTTAGTGGTTCGCGCCGGGGTGGCGGAGGGTCCGCGGACGGGCCGGCGGGTGGGCGAGCAGGCCTGGTTTGGGGGCCGGTCTTGTGGGGGACGCGATCGGGAGCCTGGGAGACCTGATTGGGGTGTTCGGGCGCCAACTCTGGCAGTGTCGCCGCTAGTGACTGTGGAGAAGGACCGCGACCGGAAAGCAGGGCGAGGGGTGTGGGGGGACAGGCCGTGACACGAAAGCACGAGATGCCCGCCTTTCTTCACACATTAAGCTTTCGGTGGGTTTCTCGAAGGATAAGGGCGGTTTAGACCCTTACAAACCATTCCCGAAAATCCCTGTTTGTCACACACGTGCTGGGAAGAGGTCCCCAGGACCCAGTCGAACTATTGAATGTGGTCAAGAATGAATGAATCGCGCGCGGCTGTTGGAGTGGGGGGGGAAAGGGGTGACTTGAAAAAGGGGGGGAGAAGAGGGAGGCTTTCGGTAGGATGTTCTTAGACGTGTTCATCCTGAGCGCCAGCGAAGTATGATTGACGTTGTGACGCGAGAGGTAGGCGTCACGGCTAGTGGGAAGAGGGCTTCAGGAGGCAGTGCTGGTGCTACCCTGGGGCACGCGCCTGTGGTCCAGAAATCATTCCATTTTACAGATGCCTCAGGCTAGAGTAGGGGATCCGGTTGGCTTCTTGGGAGCCAGGGCAAAACCCTGAGTATGATTCTCCAAACTGAATGACTGCTAGCACCCAGGAGCCGTCTAGTAGTTGTCCATAATGGCTAGGCTCTTGTGAAGGAATATGTATTGTGTGTGCTTCTGTTTGCTAGGTTTTCTTTTTCTATGCTGTGTGCGTGACCTTCCTTGAGATTTCTTCGAGAATTGGACCCGACCTGTGTGTGTGTGTGTGTGTGTGTGTGTGTGTGTGAATGTTACTTGTTAATATCCCCCAGCGTCCTAAGACCATGACATTTTGGGATAAAAAGAAACCAGCTTTTCCCATACAGTGTTTATGGGGAGCAAAAAGATCTCTCCACTAGTTAAGAATTAGAAGTGCCCCAGATAGCTCCATGGAGAGGGCTTTTTCATTTTGTTTTGTACTGAATCCCTAAACCTTGTGAATTCTACGATAGAACTGTTCGGAGGAGCTGAAACATTTTTTTTTCTGTTGAAGAATTAAATGACCTGCAAGCTTTTTGTCTTTAACATTTTGAATAACTGTTGTTTATTTCATGTGTAAGTTGCTCAATGGAAGCCATCTTTCATTTGTAGATTCAGGTGCCGTATTTACATTTGGAAAAACCAAATTTGCTGAAAATATTCCCAGCAAATTCTGGTTTAAAAATGACATGCCTACACATCTTTCATGCGGAGATGAACATACTGCCATCGTTACAGGTTAGTATTATGGTCCTAAGTGAAGACTTTGTTACTTAGAGAATCCTGAATGTTATAGTTGTGCTGTGTTAAACATGCTTAATATATATATATATATAAAGTGTTCTTTTATTTTATTAGAATTTTCTGATTGATTCATCAGAGCATCTCAATGTTAAGCTTCGTATTATCTGTAAATATGGCTTTCTAATGATACATTTAGCTTTCTTGAAATTAATCTGTTTAGAAAGATATAGAGAACTGTTACTGGATTATCTTAGTACTCTTAAACCTAATGAGATGTGGCTATACATACAGGTGGATATGGTAACCTGTTTCAACATGGAAAGGTAATGTCATTTTTTAGAAAGAGAAGTTTTTTTTTTTTTAAGATTTATTTGTTTTTATTGGAAAGTCAGATTTACAGAGAGGAGAGACAGAGAAAGATCTGGTTCGCTTCCCAAGTGGTCTGATACGAAGCCAGGTCTCTCACACAGGTGCAGGGTTACAAGGCTTTGGGCCATCCTCTGCTGCTTTCCCAGGTCACAAGCAGGAAGCTGGATGGGAAGTGGAGCAGTTGACATACAAACCAGCACCTGTATGAGATCCCCGGGGCATGAAAGGCAAGAACTTTAGCCACTAGGCTATGGTGCTGGGCCCCAAGGCAATGTCATTTTTAAAGTGCAGCTTTTTTATTGCTTTGCGATTGCTTCACTACAAGGTATATATGAGAAAAATGCTCTACTTTATTATTCCCTTTTCTCTCCACCAGGAAATAACAAGCTTTACATGTTTGGCAGCAACAACTGGGGCCAATTAGGATTGGGATCAAAGACAACTGTCAACAAGCCAACTTGTGTCAAAGGTTTGGGATCTTTATCACTTTCAATGCATAACACACCACGTCAAATAAGTTGTTTAGTTCTTCAGTGTCACAAATGATAGTCTTTGTTTTCTCACATTTCCTTGAATATTAACATTTAAGCTAGTTTTTATATGAAAATCAGAACTACTTTTATATGTTAGAGTCTAAAAAATTATCTTGCTTTTGAATCTGGATTCCATAAGGAAGTAATGACTACATAGCACAGTTCAAGCGCCCTTAATTTGAAAATCCAAACTCCAAAACTTTTTTTTTCTCCTGAACATTTTTTAAACTTTGAAACTTTTTGAGTGCCAACATGACAATCATTTTTGGATTTAAAGACATTTTGGATTCAGGTTTTTGTATTAGGGATGTTCAGCTAGAGAAAGTCTGATGAAGATATTCTGAAATCTGAAAAAGAAAAGAAATGTGAAACACTTGTCAAACTTTTTTGGATGAGGGAACCTCAGCCTGTTATGCGTTTGAGCATCCTTTTTGTGGCTTGTTTGTAAAACTATTTAAATATTGGTGTTATTGTCTCTAAGAAGGCCGATCATCATAGGATGTGAGAGAGTTGTCTCTTTCAGTGAACTTGAAAGTATCATGTTTCTATAGAGTTGACTTACCAGTGTTATGAAATATATTTGATGCTGCTGTAAGATGAACTGAGTAAAACATCAAGCCTGGGAGGTCAGTCAGGACTGTTACCAGAACAAGAAAATATAGTATTTGAAAGATTGTTTCAGAAAATATTGAATGTTTAAGGTCACTACGAAGTATTTCACTGTTCCGTGCCAGGCATTCGGGTGGAGCCTTTAGGCATCAGCTAATGGTGAAGGGCAATGGGGATTGCTTTGGATGTTGCTGGGCTAGTCTTTATCTTCTTCACCGAATTTTAAACTCCCACTCAATTTTTTAGGGTTATTTATCATATCCATGCTGTTTATAGGTGTTGCCATGGTACTCTTAAGGTATTGCATATGATCAAAAAGTGTTTTTTTCAATCTACTAAACAGAGTGTTCGTGGGAACCATGGTCATCACTCTCGGAAATCTTGCCAGGTAGAGAGGCTAGCAGGATTGTCTAGACTATAAATTCCCTTTTATTTACTTTTACAGTTCCTATGCGAAGCACTTCAGAGAAATGGGTTTTTTTAATAGCAGAATGATAAGCAATTTTAACCTAGGTTATTTATTGTTTTCATATTCATAATCATCTTAATTCTGTATTTAGCTCTAAAACCGGAAAAAGTGAAATACGTTGCCTGTGGAAGAAACCACACTCTAGTTTCAACAGGTATGATATTGAACCTATGTGACTTCCTGCCTGATTTTGAGAATGGAGGCCATACTTGCATTAGGATATTTTTTTTTAAGATTTACTTGTTCTTATTTGAAAAGCAGAGAGCTACTCAGAGAGAAGGGGAGGGAGAGAGAGAGAGAGAGAGAGAGAGAGATTGAGATTTTCCATCTTCTGGTTCACTCCCCAAATGGCCACAATATCTAGAGATGAGCTGGTCCAAGTTAAGAGCCAGGAGCTTTTTCCAGGTCTGCCACGTGGGTGTAGGTTTCAATGCTTTGGGGCATCCTCCACTGCTTTTCCAGGCCATAAGCAGGGAGCTGATGGGAAGTGTAGCAGCCAAGATTCAAACTGGCACCATTATTGGATGATGGTTTCATGGGTGCAAGATTAGCCCACTATGCCATAGTGCCAGTGCCTGCATTAGGGTTTTAAAATGTCAGTGTTTGGTGTGGGCGTTTGGCTTTTAGATATGTAGACAATGTTAAATAGTTGAAGAAAGCTTGCTCTTGGATATATTCAAGGAATAACGTCTCATGAGCTGATTGAAGCCACTCCGAAGACTGTGGATATGAGTCAGACAGGCTTTGTGTGTGTGTGTGTGTAGAAATTAAAAATATGATTGTGAAATTTATGTGGAAAAATAGAGGACAAAAAATAGCCAAAAAAATGTTTTAGAAAGTAAAATTAGGGACCAGCACTTTTTGCATGCCTAGCTCATCGGAATTACTTTAACATTTTGTCAGCTCTCATTTTACCCCAGTGCGTGGGGTAAAAAGTGTGAAGTTTACATTCCTATTCCGTGTGGTAGCTTCCCTTTAAAAGCTGCTGTGTCCCGTAATTAGGTTTCCTTCTTCTAACATAATACTTAATTGAAATCTTCACTGATTCACAGTGATTTTGCATGGATTGCCCTACAGCTTAGTGTGACTTTATGTGCATATTTATGACAGAATAAATTATATATATATACATATATATATATATATATATATATATATATATATATATATATGTTTAAAAGGTCGTTATGAGTTTACAGGCTACTGGAAGTCATTACAGTCCAGCCATGGCGTATCTATTTAATGAAATAATTAACAAACATTTGTATAGTGCTTGGAGTAAGCCAGATGCTGTAAGAATATTATAAATGTCAACTAATTCAATCTTCATAGCAACTTTGAAATAAGTACCATTGTTACCCGAGTTTCACAAACTAGGAAAATGAAGCACATGTGAAGTATGGCTTGCCCAAGGTCACACAGCTGGTAAATGACAAGTTGTCAGATTTTATACCTAAGCAGTCCCATTTAACTAGAAGGTTGAAAAAATTGTTCTTCCATGTTTCTAATTGTATTATTCTTCATTTTGCCTCATTTAACTCACTTGTACTAATATACTTTAGCTTTAATAGGAATGAAAGTTCTAGTTAACGAACCATATCCCTTTAAAATATAGATATGGGTCTTAAAGTAATTTGAAGGTTGCTTTCTTTTTCGCTTGTCATTAGTAAAGTGCTATATTAACAAGACAATGAATGCATGCTGTGTATTTCAGTTGTCAGCTAAGCTTTAGAATGGTTTATAAAATGTCACGAACGTGCGTAGCTTCCTTGATTTGTTTTATTTTTGACCATGAGATAATGTTGTTCATCTAGTAATAGTAGCAGCTTTTTAATATTCTTCCCTGTGAATAGAGGAAATATCTTATGTATCCTGGCATGTCTGCGATGAAGGATAACTGTAATATATTAATGTTTTCTTTTCCAATGTACAGAAGAAGGAAATGTGTATGCAGCTGGAGGAAATAATGATGGACAGTTGGGCCTCGGGGATACGGAAGAGAGAAATATTTTTCATCTCATTAGCTATTTTACATCCCAGCATAAGATTAAGCAGCTTTCTGCTGGATCAAATACCTCAGCTGCACTAACTGGTGAGACTCGTTTGCATTGCAGTCTGGGGCACGCTTTTTCCTTTTCCTTTAGACCACGATATGCCAGCTCAGGAAAGTGAGGACACTGTTGTTGATTAGTTTTCTTTCATCAACTCTGTGCGTTTAGAGGATTTTTGAAACCTAACCTTCAATCTTGACATATATATGAATTTATTAAGAATTAGATGTAAGCATGCATTTAGAACATAGTTGTTAAATAAAATCTAAACTGTACTGTCCATCTCCTCCTCTAGGGATGTTGAATGTTACCGTCATTGTGTGCTCTGACAGTTACACTTACAGCCTTAATACAGTTGCTATCAGAAACATCCATACAAATCTGTTGCAGTGTATGTGGTAAAAAAAAAATGTGTGATTGTCATTTTATCTGTGTGCCCTCTGAGATGTTTCCTTGGAAGTTGGAGGTGAGATCAGCATGGTCTCACTGAAGCCGCTGATCTGCTCTGTTCCCAGCGGGAGGCTCTAGCTTTTAGAGTTGCTTTGCTTGCCGGAAAGCCAGAGTCCTATCGGAAACTTTGGCCCGTCAGTTTTGCTAACCATATAGTTAACATTTTGACTTTCTTCTTCCAGTTCTTGTTTTCAGTCATCTTTTATTTACCTAGGTATTGAATCACTTCAGAGATTCACCAACTTTAAGTTGCAAAATAGAAGTATCAATACATTCCTTCTAAATATTGTTCTTAATTTGACCTTTTCAGACATCGAAATTTTTTTTTTAAAGATTTATTTATTTTATTACAAAGTGAGATATACAGAGAGGAGGAGAGACAGAGAGGAAGATCTTCCATCTGTTGTTTCACTCCCCAAGTGAGCTGCAACGGGCCGATACGCGCCGATCCAAAGCCAGGAACCTGGAACCTCTTCCGGGTCTCCCACGCGGGTGCAGGGTCCCAAAGCTTTGGGCCGTCCTCAACTGCTTTCCCAGGCCACAAGCAGGGAGCTGGATGGGAAGTGGAGCTGCCGGGATTAGAACCGGCGCCCATATGGGATCCTGGGGCGTTCAAGGTGAGGACTTTAGCTGCTAGGCCACGCCGCCGGGCCCACAGACATCGAAATTTTTAATAAAAAGAAAGAAGTTATCTTGTTTTTGAGATTGTATACACATGAATACATCTCTTCATTCGCTGAAGATAGAGTCTGTGTGTTCAGATGCAAAACATCAGTGCAGCTTTTCTTGAAAACAAGTTTTCTTCTGTGTTTTCAAGATCGGGGTCTCCTAGGCACTTTTGACCTGTGACTTGCCTTTGTGACCTGTAGGTGTGTTAGCAGGAGTTATGCTGTCTCTGAGTTCAAGTGGAATGCTAGCGAGGAGGAAAGTATTTCTGATTAGGGACATAAGAGGTAGGAAAAGGTAGTTAACTATAAGAAAGTGGCAATCTGGGTGCTGTTGAGGTAGACATGGACAGGAATAAGCTGATTTACAGTCTCCTGTGTTCTCTGTTCCTTATCACTATACAAGCATTTCATAATGGAAAATGAACTCTTAAGTAGCTAGCTAATGTAAATATCTTAACAGTAATCTTGAAGACACAGTTTTTCTAAATGAAAAATCTAGGGATCTGTTAGAAATATGAATATAATAGCTTGAGAGCCCTGTTTCCTTTTAAGACCTTTTCTCTTTGTGTTTTCTTTATAGAGAACGGAGAGCTTTATATGTGGGGTGACAATTCAGAAGGACAAATTGGTTTAAAAAATATAACTAACGTGTGTGTCCCTCATCAAGTGACTATTGGAAAGCCTATTTCCTGGATCTCTTGTGGATATTACCATTCAGCCTTTGTAACAAGTAAGCTGTAACATTTTAGAGTTATTATATTACATACCATTGCTAAGTTATCACTAAAGAATACAGTTATATATGCGTATTCTGCAGTTCTGTACAAGTAATATCATGGTTGTTCAAATGATGAAAGGATTTTTGTCTGTCTTAGGTGACAGTACTTATTTTATGATAAGAGAGATTTTCTCTGACATGTTAATTTTTTAAAGCATTGATTGTTTTACACTTAATTGAATGACTGAGCAACAGAGGAAGAGATGATCACTATCACCTATCCATGGGTTCACTCCCAAATGACCCCAATAGCTGTGGCCGGGTTAGGCCGAATCTAGGAGACACATCGCCGACATGTGGGCCAGGGACCCAGGTACTTGCGCTGTTGCTTCTCAGGGTGTGCATTAGCAGGAAGCTGACTCAGAAGCAGGACTCTGATGTGGAATGTGGTCATCCATCCCAAGCTGTGGCTTAGCCTGCTGTCCCATAACGCCTGCCCCAGACATGTTAGCTTTTTGGGTGAATATTCATATTAAGTTTATTAGAGAAACAAAATTCTTAGATCAGAAGCTGAATTTTTTGAGCTCATGCTTCTTAGATCCCTTTGGCATCTTCACAAGACTCTTGGGCCAGGCCAGTTAACTCTAGAACCTCTTGCCTGTGTACTTTGAGCTACCCCTGTCCTGATAATTAAGTGTTTGAAAAAGTGAATTTTACAGACTTTCATCATGAAAAACAGGTTCAAAGTTCCAGAGTTACAGAGAGAGACAGAGATAAAGATCTTCCATCCACAGGTTCACTCCCCAAATGGCGTCAATCATAGTACAAGAACAAGTACATAGTACAAGAACAAGGCAAACAAACAGACTGGGTTACCTCTAAAGTCACACCAATGTTTGTATGTTCTGTTAGCACTTATTAAATTAGCTTATGTGTTTATAAAAATATAAAAATAAATATGTAAATGTATTTTCTTAGATTTATGCTTTCAGGATCCTTATAGTGTAACAAGTACAAATTCGTAGTGTCAGTAAGGACAGGGCAGTGATTAAATGTCAGGATCTTTTTGGTCAGAGAAGAACATCTGAGTCGAATCTGCCTTCTTAAAATTCATTACCCTAGTTACTAGTAAGTTTTTAAATGCAAGTTTCATAAAAGGTAATTATTCTTTTTTTTTTTATATCTCAAAATCTTTATTTGTTGCCCAATTCTTTTTTTTTTAATTATTTATTATTTAACTTCAGTAATTACATTGTATTATGTGACACAGTTACATAGATACTTGGGTTCTCCCCACCCCTCCCCAAACCCTCCCACCATGGTGGATTCCTCCACCTTGTTGCATAACCACAGCTCAAGTTCAGTTGAGATTTCCCCATTGCAAGCGTATACCAAACATAGAGTCCAGCATCTTATTGTCCCGTCAAGTTCAACGGCTTCTTAGGTATACCCTCTCTGGTCTGATGACAGAGCCAGCAGAGTATCATCCCAGTCAATTGAAAGCTCCAACATACCATCAGCAAAAATTTACATCATTATGGAATTAATTGACATAGTAATGAGTAACCAATATGTTAAAAGTAAATGCGGGTTCCCAGCCACCTTCTGTGACCACCTCACCTATACTTCAATTTTAGTTTATACACAACATATAACATTCAAAACATAACATGTTATACATAACATCATATCATCTTAAATTAAGGCAAACATGTGGTATTTAACCTTTTGGGATTGGCTCATTTCCCTTAGCATTATGGTTTCCAGTTTGGCCCATTTGGCCACAAAGAACTGCATTTTGTTTTTTTTAATAGCTGAGTAGTATTCCAAGTTCCCTGGCAATAAGGGAAATCCAAATTAAAACATCAATGAGGTACCACCTAACGCCAGTAAGACTGGCCCACATGAATAAAAGCACCAACGACACTTGTTGGCGAGGTTGCGGGGAAAAGGGAACCCTACTCCACTGCTGGTGGGGCTGCAGGCTGGTACAGCCTCTATGGAAATCAGTATGGAGAATATTCAAACAACTCAAATTCAACATACCGTATGATCCAGCAATAGCACTCCTAGGAATATATCCAGAACACTTGTTCTATGAGAAACCAACATGCACTCCTATGTTCATAGCAGCACAATCAGTAATTGCAAAAACATGGAAACAACCAAAATGCCCATCAACAGAGGATTGGAAAAGGTAATTATTCTTTAACTTATTTAACAAGTATCCATTAAATGCTTATACTTGATCCTGTTAAGTTTTTTGGATATCGGTGTGACAGAATCCCTGTCTCTATGGGTCCTGATGAGTAGACGTTAGCCTCCTTTTGGATGCTGGTAAAGATGCCTGCATTCCACGCTGGAGTACCTGTGTTCACTACCCTGCTCTGACTGCTGAGCGCAGTGTCTTGCTTATGTACTCTCGGAGGCAATGGTAGCGACTCAAGCGTTTCAGTCTCTGCCACACCTGCATGAGAGGCTTGGATGGATTTCTCAGTGTCCGGCTTTGTCCCAGCTCAGCCCCAACCGACGCTGGCATTTGGGCAAGTGAGACAGAGGATGAAAACTTGCTGTGTCTTTTCTTTTTCTCCCTCTCTCCTCTCTTGGAAAAAAAGATTGAAAAGTAAGTAGGGAATAGTCTTTGCTATGTTTTGTGAAAGAGCTAAAATGATTTTGTTTGTTTAAGAGTAGACAAAATCTGTGATTATTAGATTTAAATAATAACACGCAGTTACAAAGTCTAGCTTCATTTCCTTGCCATTCCATAAAATTAAAGAGATCAAATTGATTAAGTTGTCATTGGCTTCATTTTTTAATTGAATGTGAGAACATGTACTAACAAGGCAAGTCTTGTGCGTATTCATGTCATTATTTATCACAATACTTTTCCTTCATTAGTGGATGGTGAACTGTACACATTTGGAGAATGTGAAAATGGGAAGTTAGGTCTTCCCGAGGAGCTGCTGATCAATCACAAAACACCCCAACTGGTGGCTGGAATTCCCGAGAAGGTGCTGCAGGTGGCTTGCGGTGGAGGACACACTGTAGTTCTCACAGGTATGTGTAGAGCCTATTGCTGTGTTCTCTGCTTTTTATGGTGACTGATGACCCTTTAATATTTTTTAGGAATCATTTTTAAGGTTAATTTTTAATTTATTTGAGAGACAGAGTGTCAGAGAAAGGGAGAGTCAGAGAAGCTTTCTCTCTCCTATTCTAGCCATACCTTCACCTGCAGTCCCCAACAACAACCAAACTCCTGCAACAACCAGGGCTAGGCCAGGCTGAAGCCAAGAGCCTGGCACTCCATCCATGTCTCCTACACGGGTAGTAGCTGCTTCCCTGGGCACAGTAACAGGAAGCTGAATGGGAAGCAGAATAGCTGGAACTGTTCTGATAGGGGATGTCCTTGTCACAGGCAGTGACTTAGCCCACTTTAACCACAATGCTGGTCTCATTAATGATATTTTTAATGATATTTTAAGATGTTATTTAAAGATTTATTTATTTGCTTTGAAAGGCAGAGTCACCGAGATGGAGAGATAGACAAATGCAAGTTCTTTGTGGTTCAAAGCACAAATGCCTCTGCAATGGCCAGAGCTGAGCCAGTTCAAAATTGAGGCTCAGGAGTTTCTTCAGGGTCTCCCACGTGCGTGTAGAGACCCTAGGCTTTGGGCCATCCTCTGCTACTTTCCCACAGGTGGATGATCAACTAGCAATGCCACCATCCCAGTCCCCTGTCCCCGCCCTTGCATCTTTCTTAGACCTATAGTTAATATAATATACACTTCTGGCCTATGTAAAAATTTTTTAAGTAGGAAAATATCAGTTCTTGAATTCTTTCTGCTAACATAATGGACATTTTCATGACTTTAATCCCATTTAATAGCAACAAATAGCTTTTTACTTGATGTTTAGTGACAAACTATCTTGTTTGTATATAGGTATTTCATATTTACCTGAGATTGACATTATTTTTCCTAACATACCTTTTCATGGGGAAACTCCATGTTCATGCTGTTTTCTGTATGTTGCTAATTCTTTGTTATCTTTACACTGTATACCTGAGGGTTTCTTTGTGACTTTATTTTCTTTGATAGAAATTAATTAAAAATAGTACCAAGTGTTAATTTATAAATAATAGAAGATTAATAGTAATGAATCCTTGGCTTTTAAACTTTATATTTGATATGACTTATCACTTCTCAGGATTCTAGTCAGTGTATTGAAATCTGCTCAACTACTTGCTAATATGTTAACTAAATTGATGCCCCCAAATTTGGATTTTAAGAAAAATTTACTTAGTTCAAAAGCAAAATGACAGACAGGGTGAGACAGAGGAAGAAAGAGATTTTCTGTCTAATGTTTTGCTCCCCAGATGGTCACAATGCCTTGGACTGATACAGGCTGAGGCCAGGAGCCTGAAACTTCTGATTCTTCCATGCAGGTGGTAGGGGTTCAAGTACATGTACCACCTTCCTATGTTTCCCAGGAGCATTAGCAGAGAACTGGATCAGAAGCAGAGCAGCTGGGTCTTGAACCAGTGCTCAAATGTTGGCCATTACAGGTGGCAGCTTAATCCACTGTGCCTCAGCATTATAGCTTTATTTGTTTGTTTGTGTTCTTTTATGAGTACTCTGTAGGTAAAACAGGTAGTAAATTATAGTATTTTATGGTCCAAAAGAATTAACAGTTTTTAATGTCACCACCTAATCTTCAGCTAGCCAAAATTAGAACTGTTAGACAAATTTTGTATGTCCAGTTCTTAGGTAACAAGTGACCAATATTTTCTCTTTAGACTTTCCTTTGTTAACTTACTTTCTTTGACTTCCCACTCTAGTTCTGGTAATGCATGCTTGTTAAACTTTGTTTTCCTAGAATCAAAATTTCCAGATAGAATTTTTTTAAGTTAAAAATCATTTTTTTAAAGTCTTGGTTCTGAATTTGTAAATGTGATTTAAATTTTTTTTTGTATAACTACTGATAAAATGAATTTTCATATAATTTCAGAATGATTTGTTCTAGAAAATAATTTTCATAAAGTATCAGAAAATTCATAATATAGTCAGAGATGAAATTTATTTTGTATGTGCTAGTATTTTCCCTAGATTATACAAAAATTATGGAAATAGGTTACTAGGCAATTCCAGGTTATTCTGAATGATGCAAATGCTAATTATGTAATAATGTTATTAAACTATGTATTATAAACTGTAAAGGGGCACAGTGGTTAAGCACAATTATAAAAATCATGACAGCTGATTTCATCTTTTATATATAACCACAAAAAGAATTGTTATAAATAAGCAACAACTAGTATAATAAAATATACTTAAGTTGAGAAACTGCTTGAATTGTTCATGTAATTAACATCTATGCTTAAAAAGCAGCAGTTGTCATTAAACTAATTCCACTTATTACCTCAAATAAATTATAATTGTCTGACTTTTCATTTTTCTGTTCATCAGTCAAAAATTTATACTTTCCTATAAAAGATTCATAATGTATGCATTTCTTTCAGAGGTACTTCCCCTGCATTGTGAGAGGTTGAGTCACAGTGTTTCTGAATATGTTAATAACAGTGTTTGCTTCCATGTAATCTTTTTCTTGTATATGACCCTCTTTTTTCAGAGACAACTGTGTATACATTTGGACAGGGACAGTTTGGTCAGCTGGGTCTTGGCACTTTTACTTTTGAAACTTCAAAGCCCAAAGCTATTGATTATGTTAAGGATCACAAAATAAGTTCTGTTTCCTGTGGAGAAAATCACACAGCTTTGATAACGGGTATGTATTAGAATTTCTTTTTTTTTTAAAGATTTATTTATTTTTATTGGAAAGTCAGATATATATAGAGGAGGAGAGACAGAGAGGAAGATCTTCTGTCCATTGATTCACTCCCCAAGTGCCCACAACAGCTGGAGTTGAGCCAATCCGAAGCCAAGAGCCCAGAGCCTCTTCTGGGTCTCCCACACGGGTTCAGGGTACAAGGCTTTGTGCCATCCTCGACTGCTTTCCTAGGCCACAAGCGGAGAGCTGGATGGGAAACAGGGCTGCCAGGACACGAACTGGCACCCATATGGGATCCTGGCGCATTCAAAGCAAGAACTTTAGCCACTGGGCTACCATACCTGGCCCTAGAATTTCTTTTGTGTGTTTGTAGAAGTGAGTATATTGTGTTACAAAAGCAATAATACACTGGAATGAATGGATCTAAGTGAAGGAATCAGTGACTGAGAATAATGTTAGACATTCCAAACTATTGTTAGCATTCCAAAGAATTGCTAAACATTCTAATGTATAACGTTATGAATGTCTTTTATTGTTTTAATTAATTTTTTAGATTTATTTCTATTTCTTTGAAAGACATAGTTAGCAGAGAGACAGACAGATCCTCCCTCTGCTGCCTGACTCCCCAGATCGCTGCAACTGCTAGGGGCTTGGCCTGACTGAAACTAGGAGCCAGAGGTTTCTTCTGTGTCTGCCACATGGGTATAGGAACCCAGAACTTGGGCCAGCATCCTTTGCTTTTTTATAGACACATTAGTATGGAACTGGATTGGAAGTGGAGCAGCTGGGATTCGAGCTGATGCCTGTATGGGGTGCCAGCCTTGCAGGTTGCAGCTTTACCCACTATGCCACAATGCTGACCCCTTTAATTCAACTTAGAGTAAAAGTTAATGATCCAAAGATTTAGAACCTCAAAATAGGCCATGATATCAAAAGTAAAGCCACAGTAGTACACTTGAACAGAAAGCTGGAATCTTTTTGAAATTCTGCATTTGAAGGCTCTTAACTCAAAATAATGAATTTATTTTAAAATAGTGTTCCTATTCGATTTGGGAGAGCTGGATTCAGGATAAGTCAGTTAGGCTTTTGCCCCAGAAAGTGTTTTCAGAAGCCAGTCCTCTGGCTTGGCATAGTGAGACACAGAAGTGCACCTCCCAGCCCACTGACTGCTTTCTCCGGCTTCCTGATGGAAGGAGCCGTTTCTCTGGGCCTACTCCCCAGCTTCGGAAACTAGTGCTGCTGATAGTGTATGATTGCGGTGAGGAGTCTTCCCTAAAGGGATTCAGGCGTGCTCCTCCCGCAACACTCACCGTGTTGTGCTCCACACAGATTGGCTGCTGTTCAGCTTCTTGCCTGAACCGCATTTTCTCCTGATTGTTCCGCACATGCCCTCCTGGGTATGCTAAATCTCCATGGGAAATTCTTTGTTCTCTTCCTGCAGCTAAATCTTACTCGTTCTTTAGGTTTCTATTTGAAGCCTTCCTTAATCCCAGACCAGAGGAGCCTCTCCCTCCCTGTGTCCATGTGGGCATCCAGTGATTCTGTTCCTAAGACACTTACTCCACCTGAGGTGGTATAAAGAGGCGGCTTGAAGAGAGGAATGAAGGTTACAACAATGGAAGAAAAGAGAGAAGTGATAAGGTTATTCATTGTCACCGTTGTCATTGTGAGAGGTGTTAGTATTGGCACTAATCCACATCGTTAGTTTGACATTTTCTTCGGTGGTGCTTCACAGCTCAGGACCCGAGTTAGTGCAAAGGCACATTTAACTAAGCCAGTTGTTCTCTATCAGGGGTAGTTTTGTCCTCCTAGGAGACACAGACCATGTCTGGAGACATTTGTGATTATTACAGCTGCAGAGTGGAAGAGACCTACTGGCACACAGTGGGGTTGATGCTGCTCCCGCAATGCACAGCATAAACTACATAACAGAAATTATATGACCTAGATGTCAGTGCCAAGGTTGAGAAATGGATCCATCAAAAACTTGACCAAAGAAGCTGCTGTGGTGGTACAGCAGACTAATCTCTTGCTTGCAATACCAGCATCCCATATAGACATCAATTTGAGTCCCAGTTGTTCTGTTTCCAATCCAGCTCCCTGCTAATATACCTGGGAATGTGGCAGGAAAATGCCAAGTGCTTGGGCCTCTGCATCCATGTTGGAGAACTAGAAAAAGCTCCTGGCTTCAGCCTGAGCCAGTCAGTCTTAAATGTTATAGCCATTTGGGAAGTGAACCAGAGGATGGAAGATCTCTGTGCCTTTCCTTTCTTCTCTGTCACTCTGCCTTTCAAATAAATAGAATAAACCTTAAAAACAATCTCGAGAAAACAGGAAGCTCTGTGCATTGGAATGTTAGAGGTGAGGATATGAGTATCTCCTTCTTTTTGAGGATATGATATATATCACAAAATTGTTGCTGCTGCTCCGTATAGTACTTTGAACAGCAGGACTTCAATTTTACAAACGATTGCCTGTTATGTAATGTATGTGTGACCACAGACAGCCCTTGGAGAATGTGGAAAGATCAATGGATCATGGGGAATTCAGTGTAAAATATGAGGGGAATATTATAATTGAATTGTAACATATTTGTATACAAATAAATCCATATAAGTAATGCTTTTATAACTTTTTTTTTTTTTGCATTTAGAACTAGGCCGGATGTATACTTTTGGAGACGGTCGATATGGAAAATTAGGACTTGGACTAGAGAATTTTACCAATCAATTCATTCCCACTTTATGCTGTGATTTTTTGAGATTTATGATTCAATTGGTAAGAAGACTGCATTTCCCTGTTTATAGTTTCATACTCCTATATTTGAGGCTTTTAGTATTTCACAGACAAGTAAGTATTTTATGTCGGTATGAAAGAATACCATGGATATATCTAATAAATGTACTCTTTTCCAAAAATCCATATTACACACATTAAGCCACTGTAAAAGTGTCCCTCTCCTAACTTTCCTGCTTAAGCCGTTATGCTCCATCATTCTGACACCTAGAAAGACTGAGACTGAGCAATAAATGTACCACTTACAGTAACTTCCATATAAATATTTTATCATTGTCATTCAGATAATTGAAAACTTTAAACTTAATGGGTTCCTTAGCTTTGTGTACAAATTTCGACTACTGTGCTTTGTTCTTGTTATGTGTCTTGGAGCCCTGAACAGTGCTTTGTCTGTAACCCTTGTATCTTGTGTAATACCCAATAGAGTAGTACCTTGCTTGTGGTAGTTTTTAGTAAATACTTGTGGAGTTAAATGTTCTTTAGATTCTCAAATCGTACACATGAGACAAATCTGATAATAAGGTTTTGAACGTTCATTTCATTGGCTAAATGTTATTTTAATAAGAATGTTTCATTATTACATCACCATTGGGCATCATAAGTCTATTGCTCCTAATGATTTTTGCCAGTTAAGAATGATAGATTCATAAAAATTGTTTAATTAATTGTAATTTCACTTTAAAATTGTTTTTCAAAGATTTATGATCTCATTGCATAAAACAACTATTTAATGATTGCCTATTATACTCATGATACTGGGCTAAGTATAAAAATTGATTTAAAAAAGACCTATTCCTCAATCAATATTCTTAAAATTTTATGGGGACAATAATTTAAAAAAATATATGTGCAGGGGCTAGCACTGTGGCATGGTAGGCTAAACCTCCATCTGTGGCGCTGATAGCCCATATATGTACCAGTGCATGTCTTGGCTCATCTGCTTCTGATCCAGCTCCCTGCTTATGGCCTGGAAAACGAGCGGACGGATGGGCTAAGTCCTTGGGCCCCTGTACCCACCTGGGAGATCTGGAAGAGGCTCTTGGCTTCCTATTGGCTGAGCGTTGGCCATTGTGGCCATTTGAGGGTTGAGCTGGATGGAAGACCTCTCTGTAAAATTTGCTTTTTGAATAAAAGTAAATCTTAAACCAAAAAGTTACTTGCAAAAATGGATATGAATTTTAAATTCAAAAATGTTATATAGAATTTGAACAGAATGCTATTCTTTTTTTTTTTTTTAAAGGTTTTTTTTTTTTTTTTGGAAAAGCAGATTTACAGAGAGGAGAGACAGAGAGAAAGATCTTCCATCTGCTGGTTCACTCCCCAAGTGCCCACAACGGCTGGAGCTGAGCTGATCTGAAGCCAGGAGCCAGGAGCCTCTTCCAGGTCTCCCAGGAAGGTGTCAGGTCTCAATGCATTGGGCCATCCTCTAGTGCTTTCCCAGGCTACAAGCAGGGAGCTGGATGGGAAGTGGAGCAGCCGGGGTATGAACCAGCACCCTAATGGGATCCCTGGCACATTCAAGGCTAGGCTTTTAGTCACTAAACTACCATGCAGGGCCCCCTAATGCTGTTCTTATACTATCATGTAAAACGGTATTAATATGGCTAGAATTTGAATATTGAAAATATTGTATTTAGCACGTTCTTGAAAACTGTTTCTCAAAATGCCTCAAGTGTTGACTTCATTTTTCATTATTAATTATTGTGCATGCTTCTATTTTCCTTTAAAAACTTTTCAACATTGAAGTTAGAAAGCATTCATGTTAAAAAAAAAAGCCTTTGGAGACATAATTATCAGACTGAGTTATTCTTGGGTCATTTTTTTTTTCCTGGTAGAACTTCTATTTTTTTTAAGATTTTGAATATTGATTTCAAATTGAAATGTAACATTTCTAACCTAAAAGTACATGCAGTGTATCAAGTATTTTTTTTTTTTAGTCTATGTTATATTGAAAGTGAAATGGTGTATTAAACTTGTTCTAAGTTTTAGTCATTAGTAAAGACTGTGAGAAAAAAGTGGTAGGGGAAGAATGTTAATTTGTTTAGGAAGTCTACCATCAAATAAAAGTCTTGCGGCTGGTAACTATAAAAACACCTTTTGTATTTGAGGCCAATGTTGATTAACCTTTCTGTGGAATTATGTTGCAGGTTGCTTGTGGTGGATGCCACATGGTAATTTTTGCCACTCCACGACTTGGTTTGGCAAAAGAATTTGTGTCAGATGAAAAAAAGTATTCTCACTTGCCTTTGTCATCTTCTCTACCTGTCAAAGATCTGCTCTCAGGGAGTGAACTCCATAGCAATTTATCAGCACGTGTGCGGCGAAGAGAGCGGGTACATTTGTAGCCAATTCTATGTCAGATTGTTGTGTACCACTGTAAAGAAAGCTAGGAGAAAATTTTTAAGTTTTTTTTTCAAATCAAAGAACATTATCTTCAGATGATATTGCTTAATAATTAGAATTGAAGGCTTTGAAACATTTGATGTGATTTAAGTTTCAGGCAGTTTAAGATACAAATTTAGGACATTCGAAGGATCTTGAAATTTGCTTATAGGCAATGCTACTATAACAAAATGGTCTTTGTAGTCCATTCTTATCCACTTAGACTGAATGTTGAATTGTCTTTTCAATTACATCTGGCTTAGTTTCTTTAACTTGTTATATTCTAAGAACACCTAAAGAGAGAACTGCCATGCAATAGATTTTTACATGTGCAATATAGTATTCTTGGTTATAGGTGCAATGTTATATTTTGCAGATCTCTACAACTTGCTAATTTTGTAGAATGCCACATTCTTTTATCATTACACTCCACCAGCAATGAAAATTTAGGAGAAGCTGTGAAATATGGAAAATAAAAAAATATAAACTTTGAGAGAGGGAATTTCTCTCTCCGTGAAAGTTAGGCATTCTCCTGTGTTTCTGTTTCTGGGACATATTTTGTTTTAAATGCCAGATAATATTTAACTTTCGAAATTATAATTCTAAGTTCTAAAAACATATTCCTTTTGAATTAGTACATTTAAGATAGGTTTTTATCATGAAAAAAATATGTGTGTGGAAAGATTTAGAAATAGCCAATCTTTGTTTTGAAGTTGTGTGTTTAGAACTCATGACAAATTTTCTGTTTTGCAGGAAAGGCAAAAAAAAATATACACACACTTTTCCCTATCATTTGAAGAACAGGCTTTGAAACTGACAATTTAGAGCAACTAGGTGACAGAGACAATAGGACAAAACATTTCTGAGCCCTTGGGAATTAAGAAGTGAATGTTGTAGGATTAGTAGATTTTTGAAGTCAGCTAACTATCTTAAGTTTATGCCAACATTAAGTATATGATATCATTTGACAGTTTATTGAATCTTCTTGTTTTAAAGGAGAGATCTCCAGATTGTATTAAAATGATGCAAACGGTAAATCCAGGTGAAGAAATTGAACCCGCATCTAGAGGTTTGCCCATCAGTTTAGTTCCTTTCCATTTGTCTCGGAGTAACTTATCAGTGCTAAACAGATCTGGAATGAAGGAGCCAAAGTTACCAGGTAACATTTTTTATTCTGCCTGCTTTCAAGAGATAAATATGCTTGCTATGTGTATGGGTTTCATGTGTCTCTTAAGATACTTTGCCCATTAATTGTTCACTGCTAGTTAGAGCTTTGCATTTCTCACTTGACTCCAAATTCCTGAATAACCTTCCAAAAAGAAATCATGATCCATGACCTAATCTGTCATTACAGAGCAGCACATAGGTTACCATAGCACCTTCCCCAGGTTTCCTTTAATGCCAGAAGCAACTCCGTGCATATGGGAGTTATACTCTTCATTTTACAGACAAGGAAAGCAAGGCTTTCTCTAGACAGCATAGTGAAACAGTAAGAGGCCAGTTCTGACATTCGCTGTGTAGTCAGTGTAGACTTTGAGGAGGTAACCCAATCTCCCTGACAACTGTCTTGGCCGCTAGAGGGAGCTGTGCAGTGATGAGCTTTTTAAGCATATTTTTATGTTGGCGTTAGATGAAACAGTAGTCCAGGAAAGCTTGCTATTGTATGAGAGTAGAACTAAGGATACACAAAACTCCTGGAAGGCAGGAAGGATTAGCATAGCGGGAAGTCTGGTAACACGGAAGACATATCCTAGATTTCAGCAGAAAAAAAAATGAGAACTTGAATGGAAATGGATATAATAGTGTGTATTTATTGGTGAAAAGTTCAAGTGAGTCAGATCTGGTGACTTCTGTTTTCTCATTCAAGTTTAAGTTAAGGCCATCAACTTAAATAATCTACCGTGTGTTTTCCACACCTACCTTTTCTGCCTTCTCATATATCCTGTGTTACACTTTCCACATTTACCTTCCTCAAGTACAGTTAAGTTTCCATCTGCTCCAGTGTCTTCAGAGAATCTCTGATGTTTATGAAAATAAGCACAATTTCCCATTTAATGCTCACCAGCTTTTCTAGCTTCATTTCCCAATAGTCTTTTTCTTGTAATCTCCATTTAGACTAGGGGGCCACAAATGATGGCTTGTGTGCAAATCTAGCCATCCACTTGTTTTTTTGTAAAGAAAATTGTGTTGTAAAGAAGCCATCTCTTTCTAGTGCTGCTTTTATGCTACCATGTCAGAAAATTATGGCAGAAACTGGCTACGTGTAGAAACCCTAAAATGTTTGCTTTTAAAAAGAAAAGTTTGTTGACATCTGATTCTTATCAAATGGATCCCATCAGATTTAGTACAAAGAACATGTACTTGAAACTGACCCTACCCCAGAAAGGTTACAAAAACTTAATTTCCTCATTCATAACATGAGAATGTAATACTTCTCCTGGTGTGGATTCACCCGACGTATACAAGAGCATCATTTCCAGGCACGTGGTTAAGCCTTTCTCACAAGCTTCTTTGTTCTATTCTATTCCGAATCTTTTGCAGACTACTGTTCTATTGCTTTATTAGAAATGGGCTTCATTTTCTTCCCATTTGTATCTGTTATCTCTTGGAACTCTGTCTGTTTTTATGTGTACCATCTCATTGAAACCTTTCTTGATTGCCAACATTTGCATATCATTTTTTTCCCTCTGTACTGTCTTTTATATTTTCTTCTAGACTGTAAATTCATGAAGAATTAGCAACTGCTGTAACTACTAATTCTTCATTAACCCTATAGGCTATGTATATGAAAACATTTGTGACAGGCCTGGCGTGATAGGAAGGTCCTTGCCTTGCACACGCTGGGATCCATGTCCTTGGTGCTGCACTTCCCATCCAGATCCCTGCTTTTGGCCTGGGAGAGCAGTCTCTGACAGGCCAAAACCTTGGGACCCTGCACCCATGTTGTAGACCCAGAGAAATCTGCTGGCTTCTGGCTTTGGATCGCTTAGCTCCGGCTGTTGCGGCCACTTAGGGAGTGAACCAGCAAATGGAGTATCTTTCTCTTTGTATCTCATTCTCACTGTGAATGTGACTTTCCAATACAATTAAATCATAAAAAACTTTTTTTTAAAAGATTTATTTCTTTTCATTGGAAAGGCGTATATACAGAGAGGAGGAGAGACAGAAAGGAAGATCTTCCGTCCGATGGTTCATTCCCCAAGCGGCTGCAACGGCTGGAGCTGAGCTGATCCGAAGCCAGGAGCCTGGAGCTTCTTCCAGGTCTCCCATGCGGGTGCAGGGTCCCAAGGCTTTGGGCCGTCCTCGACTGCTTTCCCAGGCTACAAGCAGGGAGCTGGATGGAAAGTGGGGCTGCCGGGATGAGAACTGGTGCTCATATTGGATCCCGGCGTGTGCAAGACGAGGACCTTAACCTCTACACTAGTGCGCCGGGCCCATAAAAAACGTTTTTTAAAAAACATCTGTTATATATTTTAAATATAGGAAAAAAATAAAAACAATTTCTTAGTTGCTATCTCTGCATGTTATATGGAAGTAACACAAAATAAATATGTATTCAGATTAATGGATTTTTTTTTAAAAAAGATTTGAATTGCAGATCAATAGTGACGGGGAGGGAAAGATTGAGAAAGGGGTTTAGTGTCTGGTACTTCACTGCCCAAGTGTCCTCATTGGCTTAGCTAATCCAGGCCCAGTCAAGGGACTAGAACTCCATCCAGGCCAGGTGGCAGGGGCCCAAGTTCTTGAACCGTCTTCCTCTGCTCTCCAGGTGCATTAGCAGGGAGCTCTATCAGAAGCAGAGCAGGTGGAACTCCACCCGGTATCGAAGTATAGGATGCTGGAATCTCAAGTGACAGCTTAACTTCTTGTGCCACAGTGCCATCCCCTAATTGAATGGATTTTAAAAAGGAGAGTGTGGATGGGTGTTTTTAGTGAAGACCACATTAAAGGGTTTTTTTCAAATAAATGGATAGTTGATCAATGAGAATACGGTGAGAAATTGAGAAAAAGTGTGAGGTTAAACAGCTTACTACTTTTAGTTACCTGTTTTGGGATATGATAACCTGCCAGTTTTCTGTCAAAGGCTCCAGGTGCTTATAACGTTTCTGCCGAAACATGGGAAATTATCATAAAAATTAGCAGATGAAAATGTGTTTCTTATTCCACACAGTGACTGAAAGGAATTCAGGTGCAGCATAGCCGAGCGGCTCTGACTCGGGGTTTTCCTAGGGCTTCAGTCACACTTCCAGGAGACTGCAGTTAGCTGAAGGCTTCCCTGGGGCCACAGGATTTAGTTCCAGCCTCATGCTTGTGGCCTTCACTTTTGTACCACAAAGGCTTCTCCAGAGAAATGCTCAAAGCATGGCTTCCCTAAGGGCGCTTGATGTAAAAGAAAGAGAAGAGAGAGGGAAAGAACACACATGTTCAGGAGCACAGGACTTCTGTGACACCATAATGCGTCCTTTATTGCATTGGCTGTATTCACACCTGACATAATGTGCTAGGGGAACTGTACAAGGTTTGGAATAGTGAAGAGGACGTGGCTAGCCTGGGCTGTCCTTGTGGCTGTCCCCCACTGCTTGATGACTAGATGGTTTTTATATAAAAACGGAGATGTCTGTTTTCACACATGCATGAAACAGTTGATATTTAGGTAACAAAGTTTTTAAACTTGCAAAAAGAGGTGTTCATATATTATAACTGTAAATTGAATCCTACTTAATTCCTCCCAAAGTGAGGTAGAAGGACCATTAGTGAAAATTATATCTGTACATTCTACTACAGAAAATTTTGTTTTCTGTCTCGTTTCTTTTTACTTTTCTGCTGAAATGTGAACTTCCTTTTTTCCCCTTTTAATCATACAGGTTGTTTTCAAGATAAAATGACCACCGATAGCCTAACAGAATGTTCATCTGCAGGAGATTCAGAAAGCCTTGGAGCAACCAGTGATATCCTAAATATGGTAAAATATTCTGTCTGCCTATACAAGAGACTGAGTTTTATTTCATTATGGATATATGTGTATCTGTACTTTCTATACTTGATGCATAAAAGGCTATATTTTATTTTTTTTCTTATTTATAAACCAACTCTATTGCATAATTTACAGGCAATAAAATTGATTTTGATTCCCAGATCGTTAGTATGACAGCTCTGAGAATTCGTTATTTTAGAATATTGAACTGTTTCATAGTAGTTTTATTTATATAAATGCTTATTTATTCAGAATGTATGAAATAAACTGTCATCAATATAGTCTTCATTCCCTTTAGAACACTTATTTATATTTATTTCAGACACATATGATGAGCCTGAATTCTAGTGACAAGCCATTAAAATTATCACCACTTCAAAAGCGAAAGGTATGATGATTTTTTTTCATTACGGTAGGTAAAAACAGTTTAAAGTTATTTTTTCTTTGGACGTTTCTGGAAAGGACAAAAGAAAGGTAAGCGTTCACTTTTCACCAAGATTGGGGAGCCTTTCTTTTCTGCTAGCTACAATTTAGATATTTATAACATTTGTGGCCCATATGAAGTTATCAGTGTCAAAATTGGCCTGATTAACATTTATTTATTTTCAAATCCCATCTGCAATTGCTCCAACAGTACCAGAAAAAATGACTGTGTGGGCTTTGCATGGCTTGTGATCTAGTTAGTTCTCATCCCTGCTTCAGACTTTAAAAGACAGACGAATGCGGTGTAGAGTACTTCTGTTTTGGCTTGTTCAGGTGGTACCTGTTTTTTTAAGTGTGATAGGATTTCATTGCTCTCTTGGGTTACTAATGAGTTATAATAATCGTTTTCTTGCTGTGGAGCAACAAATTATGATTGCAATTTTTAGGTATAGGAAGATGCTAATGTGTGTTAGAGTGAATCTCTGGTTTTAGTTGAGTTTGACTTTAGGTAGGTTATTAAGATGGCTTCACTGGTTGGTATCAGTATCTTTCCTTGCTTTAAAATTTCATGATTTTAATGAAAATATTTGATGGCAGCTTTTCTAATTTTGGATTGGGTTTTAATTTATCAAGGACTTGGCAATATAAGAGCATTGTGAAAACTTGTAGATTAATTAGAGATTGTTCATAGGTGAGAGGGAACTTTTGTAATAGAGGAAGGAATAGTCTATACCTTTTCAACCTTTGTGCGATAAAAACCTTTACTGCAGTTCTTTGCTTTTCCTGGCTTTGAGGACCACTGGGATGAAATAAATTGGGGAAATGTAAATTGAGGAAAGCTGGCTATAAAAACCATATATAAAAGGTGGCTCTTATGTATTTGCACATTGTTACAATTTCTTAAAACTGAAGCCACTGAAATAAGTAAGACTCTTGCTAAATTATAAAAATTTGGAACAAGTTCTTATAAGTTTGCATTCTGGAGAGGCATGGGAAACAACAGTCCTTTAACTATGGGACAACCATTCTAACACAGCCATTGAAGCTAGACAAATCCTGAGTGACTTACACATTGACTGCTATGAAGATTCCTTCTTTGTGGCTTTCTTTTAGGTTCCGAGTTCTATCTATCCGGACTGCTTTAAAATCTTTTTAAAGATTTATTTTTATTTGAAAGGCAGATTTACAGAGAAAAGTGGAGGAGAAAGAGAAAGAGAGAGAGGGAGAGAGAGAGAGAGATCATTCTTCCATCCACTGGTTCACCCCCCAAATGGCCTGGAACACCTGGAGCTTAGCCAGTCTGAAGCCAGGAGCCAGGAGCTTCTTCTGGATCTCCCTCATTGATGCAAAGACCCAAGGACTTGGGCCATTGTCTGCTGCTTTCTCAGTGCATGTGCCAAGAGCTAGACAGGAGATGGAGTAGCCAGGGCTAGAACCAGTGCCCATATGGAATGCTGGTCCTGTAGAGCAGAAGCCTACTGAGCCACTGTGCTGGCCCCTACCTGGGTTACTTTATGACCTGTTCATTTAGGAATCAGTTCTGGTAACTGGGTGTATCTCTCTTTTGGCCTCTGATAGAACTTTGAAATTTCAGGGTACTTAGAGAATGAGATAGAAAAGAAACATAAAAAAGAAAGCACTACTTTTTAAGGTGATATATATTCTGTTCTCTCATAGTCTTTTTAAGTGTATCTAACAGGCCACCTTTATTACATGCAAAGCATATTTATTATTATCGTTTTTAATGTGTGAGTTAAATTTTAACCTGTTTGATTTAATATTGTCTTTGGCAAATGAACTCTTCCAAAGTACAGCTTAAAGTTTTTGGTTTAGCATGATTTTGCTGTTCAGAGAGCCACATTTATCAGGTACATAGTAAGTCTATTTCCTGGTAGAGTTTATATCAACAATTTCTTGCCTCATTTTGCCAAGCAGGAAATTAATTTAGGATTTTAATGTATTCAAATCTCATTTTATTTTATAGCTTTATACAGATATTACATTTTATCCTATTTTCTTCTCTTAAATTTTTTTCATGTGTGCAGTTAAGGATTTAATAAATGAAAAAGAGGGTCAGAAAATTGAAAATATATAAAACATTTTGCTTACCAAAGAAAAATACAAACATTTTTATTTAGCATATAGGTACAAAGATTTCACAGGTGGTTTTCACTTTTTTCTGTGAATAAGCTATTTTTTTCCAATTTTAAAACATGCACATTTAATTTTTTTTTTTTTAAATTTTGTGAGTTTCATGGGCTGAAAAGGCAATCATGGTTGGGAATTTAGCCTGTCTGTTTAATATGGTGTTTGTGGACCCCAGTTTCCCTAAAGAAATTTCTGGGTTCAGTATCCACCTCCAATTCCTGAATCCATCGTCTTGCTAATTCAGTCCCTGGAAGGCAATGGCGATGTGATTGGTTTCCTGTGATTCGGTTCCTGCCATTCATGTAGGAAATCTGGACTGGAGATCTGGATAGGAGACCCCAGTTCTTGATTTAGGCCTGTCCTCCTGCCTCCCCTCCCTGTCCCCCGCCACCCGGCCACTGTGGACAGTGGGGAGTGAAGCAGCAGAAGGGAGGATTCGCTCTGTCTCATGTGCACTCTTGTTTATTCTTTCTTTTTCTCTTTCGTTTTTCTTGTTTTCTCTCTGCACTTTGCACGCAAATTTTTAAAAAGATCAAAAGTCAAAAAATTAAAAACTGCAGAAGGAGGGAAAAAGTGTACAGAGCTGCTCAACATTTTGTAACGGCATCTGGAATCAGTGTGTAAATATATGTAAGGATTCTGGTTGAGAAGCAGTATTGGTGGGCTTGTGATGAGTAACAAAACTGAGATAGTGAGCACTGAAACTAAAACATATACATGTTGCTCAATCCAGATTGCTTGTAGCACAGACCTAGAGAGTTGAAGAAATTATTCCTGACTAAAAGGGAACTTTGACAAAATGTCTGGTTAAAATGGATGCCATCGCTCTTCTGGGAAAGTGTGTAAAAATTTGGCAGTAATTTGTAGTAGATAAGTTACCTTTGTCAACTAATAGTAGTATGACGATTGCTTCAAAAAATTTGCAGAAACAAGAAGCATTCGTGATGCACCCTACAAGTCATACTGAAAAGGATGATACTAATGAATATGAAGATATGGCAAAAATGAAACAAGGGGAAATGTATATGCAGCATATGGCAAAAGGAATATTCATGATGCAAGCTACCGAAAGTATGGAAGCATTTTCAGATGAGGAAGTAGGTAATGAACCAGGCCAGCTGACACCTCAGGCTGAAGATAGACACGAAAGTGGAAGTGGTGTTGATGAGCCTACTGCTGAGGAAATAGAAAAGGAGAGTGCTGAAGGATACAGCCAACAGGATTCAGAAGCAGAAGAAATAGTCTCTGAGAGTGAAAGTGAGCGGGCAGATGTAATAGAAAATGAAGAGAATATAAAGAATGTTGGTGTATTCTCTGGTAACTTATCAGATCGAGATATAAATATTGAAAATGAAGAAAATAAGCATTTTGTTAATATAAGCAGATGTGGCAAGCAAGATATGACCTTTGATGGTGAAAAACAATTTATAGAAGAGCAAGACAGTTACATGGAAAGTCAAAGTGAGAGTCAGCATGGTGTGGTTGATGGATTCATGCATCCTGAATCAGTAGAATCTAGTAATGGAGAGAAAGAGGATGATAATGTGGATACTGCTGTACGTCTGTGGTATAGTAGAAAATGTATTGAGCAAGAACATGATCAAGGCACTGAACCCAAATTTTTGAGATTCCTGAAAAATTTTGATTTTAATTGTGACCGTTTGTCAGAAATCCCAGAAGAGCAGGAAGGAGCAGATGATTCAGAAGAAAGTACACTAGATGAGGATGAGCTAGAGACAACTGAGCAAACTGAGGAAATGCTTGAAGGAGTAAAGGAGGAGAAAGCAGAGATCCTGTTAGATGATGTTTCAGACAAAGCAGAGGTGAGTGAAGGCAGGGGAAATTTAGAGGGAGAGATAGAGGATGGCTCTGGGGGTAAAATAAGTGGTATCTGTGAGGCGGGTACTTCGGGAATGAAACGGTGGCAAAAGGACTTGGGAAAGAAAAGCAAGGGTGGAGGAGAAATGGAGAATCTGAATATGGACCTAAAAGAGAATAATGAATGGGAGAAAAGAGATGAGGAAGAATGGAAGAAAAAGGAGATGGGGGCAGGTCATCAGAAGGAAAAAAGCAAAGAGGCGGAAGAAAGGGAGGAACAAGCAGAGGGACAAGGGGAGGAGGAAGGGGAGGAGGAAGGGGAGGAGGAGCAAGAAGAAGCAGAAGAGGAGGAGAGAGAAGGGAAGGAGGAACCAGGAGATGATAGGAAAGAGGAAGGAAAGGGAGAAATGGAGAAAGGAGAGGAAGAGGCAGAAGGAGAAGAAGGAGAAAAGGAAAGAACTAGGGAAAGATGGGAAGGTGAAGGGGATGAGGAGGGGAAGGAAGAGGAGGAAGGGGAGGAAGAAGAGAGAGAAAGGGAGGGGGAAGAGGAAGATGGAGAAACTGGGGAGTATGCGGAAGAGGAAGAAGGGGAGGACAGAGAAGAGAAAGGGCAGGTGGAAGAGGATGAGGAGGGGGAAGAGGATGAGGAGGGGGAAGAGGATGAGGAGGGGGAAGAAGAGGAAGAGGAGGGGGAAGAGGAAGAGGAGGGGGAAGAGGAAGAGGAAGAGGAGGGGGAAGAAGAGGAAGAGGAGGGGGAAGAGGAAGAGGAGGGGGAAGAGGAAGAGGAAGAGGAGGGGGAAGAAGAGGAAGAGAAGGAGGGGGAAGAGGGAGAAGGGAAACCGAAAGATAGAGAGGGGGAAGAAGAAGAGGAAGGGGAGGGAGAAGAGGAGGAAGGAGAAATAGGGGAAGGGGAAGAGGAGGGGGAAGAGGAAGAGGAGGGGGAAGAGGAAGAGGAGGGGGAAGAGGAAGAGGAGGAAGGAGAAATAGAGGAAGGGGAAGGGGAAGAGGAGGGGGAAGAGGAAGGGGAAGGAGAGGAAGGGGAAGAAGGAGAAGAAGAGGAGGGAGAAGGGGAAGAGGAAGAGAAGGAAGGAGAAGAGGGAGAAGAGGAAGAAAAAGAAAGGAAGGGCAAGGGAGGAGAAGAAGAATCTGGGCAGAATGGAGGAGAGGAAGTAGATGAAGAGGAAGAAGAAGGGAAATACCAGGAGTCAGGTGAAGAAGATGAAAGGCAAAAAAGGCAAGGTGAAGGAGAAGAGTCCAAAAAAATGGACCAAAAAATAAGGTTTGTGAGATATAACAAACATAGACCACATCAAAATGTGTTCGTTACTAACACAGAGTTAAAGAGCGAGCAGGGGTTCAAAATGCCAGGGCAGTCCAAAAAGCATTTAGAAAATGAGACACCAGGTTCTAAAAAATTCTGGAATAATGTGTTACCACATTATTTGGAATTGAAGTAACAGACGTTACATTTGATTGCTAGGAGTCAAACCATTGTAACACTTTGTATATAATAGGCACTTACTACATTTTATTAAGTTGTTTTTTATTTATAGATATTTTTACTTGTGATTAACAAAAACAACTGATGTCAGTTGCATTAGGGGTGAAACAACAGGAGGCACGAGTAAGTCTTGGCTCCTCAAACGAATGTTTTGGTATAGTTCCCCCAAGATTATATATATATATATATATATATATATATATATATATATATATATATATGACTGGAAAATATCAAAAGTGATATCAGCTAGCATTGTATATTCTTCATTGAAGGGATTTAGAAAATAGGAGTATATTATATGTACAAGTAGATCTATTTAACAATGATACAGATCCTTAAGGGCTATAAATATAATTTTTATAAATATGTTTACATAATTTTTCAGCTTGTGTTTACAGTTTACCTACCACAAATAATAATTTCATAAACATAGATGACATCTAAGTCTAACATAAGGAATTTTAAAGAAATAGCATTGCCTTTTTACCTTTAATGTGTCCATTTTGTAAAAATGTCCAAATCAACAACTGTGTTCAGAGCTTAATTCCTAACAATCTTTTGGTTGCTGAATGGTCAGATGATAGTGAGTTTAATGAAATGCAAATCGACTTAAGTATATAATCTGGAAGGCTTTAAAAGTTCTAAATATTTGTTAGTCAGGCAAAGCTATTCTATGGACCTTAAATTTTTTATCTATAGAATGGAGTCGATGAGATGAGAGGATAATTATAATCTCTTCTAACTCTTAAATTCTCTTCATTCTACTTCATCATTTTTGTTATTTGTATAATAGATTTTTAAGGAAGAAAATTATGTTTTCAAACTCATTTAGTGTTTTACAAAATACTGTCCTTAAATGTTAAAAAGTTGTGATAACTTTAACATTGCTTGTCTTCTGTAACTCCATGTCTCTTTACTCTTGTAATTTCCTGGCATTAACTGTACTGTCAGAACCTTCATTGCCACTATCTGCTTTGTGGTTTCAACATGTACTTTATTGACTATTCTGTAATTCTTGGTTTTTCCATCATATGTCTAGTTTCACATAAAATAAAAATTAAATGTGTATTGTCTAATTGTAAAAAAAACTGTCTAATATTAGACACTTTTAGAGAAGTTAGACTCTTACTAATTTGTCTTCCCTTCAAATTGTCTTGTATTGCTAATTTGCTTCATTGTTTTCTCTTAGCTTCCTTTTCAACTGATTCTTTCCCAGTCCCATCCATATCTTAGATATGAGGGAGTTCTAATACTTTACCAAGAGGATTTTGATGGTAAATTTCTTGTGAACATTAAAGAGTTGAGTTATTTACACATTAGATTCTCTGTGAGTGAGAAAGCAGTATAAGAGTATGAGGAAAAGGAATAGGATCATGCCAAGAATTTCCTAAGAGCGAGTGTAAATTTTATCCTAGCTTCAGGGATCTCTGATAGCTTTCCCTAATTAATCAAATTCACTGATTGGGTATTGCAAGATTTTACCGAAGTCTAGCATACTCATAAAATATTAGAATAATAGTACTATTGTGACAAAGTATCTGTAACAAATATGATCATTTAAAAAGTTTAAATATGTTTGAAAAGGTTTAAACAAAATGATTCAGTAAGGTGGGTGACACAGGTAGAATTCATAAAAGAAAATTCTTTAGGGATATGATTAACTCAAGCTCTTCCACTGAAGAGACAATCATCTAGCAATACTGAAGCATTTCTAAACAGCATTTCTTACAGTTTTCTTTTTACATTTCCATAACCAAAACTGTTTTGTGCCTTTAGAAGCAAAAGTTCTTACAAACATAGTGTTCTGATCGGAAAAGCATTGCCTTATTCATTTTGAGACTAGAGTCGGCTTTGCACCTGAGAGCTGTGTGAGCTGAAGCTAGTTTCTTAGCCCTTGTAGTCCTTAGTCTTCTCGTCTAGAAAAACAGGAACTAGAATTACAGACTGTATAAGTACCAGTTAGTCATCCATTAAAGTTTTGTTACAACAAAATTTCCAATATCCATGTTCTTCAATGAAAATATTTAGGGTTAAGTTGCCCAGGTTACCCCATCTTCAAGCTGACTAGCATTTATTTATATTATAGTAGCAGTTATTCTAAATTAAGCATACCAACTTTCTGTGCCCGCTGTCCAGTGAACATTTATGTAATTATGTTTGCAGGTGTAGTACCCTCTGGAAAGGAGTTTATTGCTGCTTAGTAGATGTGGGTGGGGCAGGGGAGAGTATAGAGAGTAAAAGTACAAGATCTTGCTAGATTTTCCTGAATAGAAATGATGTACATGCTTTTAAATCATATGGCTTTTAGGAGAAAAAGAAACTTAAAACTATGGCTGCTTTTGTCCATCATGAATTAACAATTCCATTTAGTAACAGTTATTGTCCCAATTCTACTAGTTGAATTGAATTGCTTAGGCTTTTGCTGTAGTTTTTCGCTGGCCATGACCTGAGGGAGTTTGAGTTACGTATTGAGAGTCCTTTCAGTTACAGTTTTCTGAAAAGAATTCTGGCAGAAAGACTTTCAGGTGAGCTGCAGAAGAGAGCCACAGGAGCGTCTGCTGCTGCTCAAGAGCAGCACCCAAGGTACGTACGATGGCAATGTCTTCTGTCATTTCCCTGTAGAAATAAACTCACTATATATGCACAAGCAGACCTCAAAAAGGTTGTGCAAGATGGAATTAAAAGGTAATGCAAAATTTCCATGAACTTTTAAACCCCCCTTGTTATGTTTCAGAAATAAGGTGCATGCAGCCATGTGAAAATTCAGTGCGATATTATATGCCCAATACCTGACATTTAATATTTGATTCATATTATCCATTAGCAAATACTTAGGTACCAAACACCAGAATGGAAATGTCCCCAAGTGAGGTAGATTTCAAAAAGTAAGGGCAACTTACGGTTAACCTCTTGTGGTCCTCTTACCTGTCATGGACTTGAGGTATGGCTTTCTCAAAACAACACCAGGCTCTGCCTTAACTGTTTCTTAACAATGCCCTTTTGTTTTTAATACCCCTCTGCTCTAAGTTCATTCTTCGCAAAGACAAATATGACCTGAAACCGACTCTGTGTTTTTCTCTATTAAATTCCTTAGCTAATGGGAAGAAAGTGATTTTTTAAATCTTGGATGCAGAGAACAATATGTGGCTCCTGATCTCAAGTAACTCCTAGGCTTTTTCTAGGCTGAGCAGAAGCTTAGTAATATGTTAGAATGCTTTAGCCTGCAACTTCTGCAGCCACAGATAAAGGCTAGGGAAGGACTTCCAAGGAGTAAATGGGGAACTTGATTGGAGTCGTGTCAGGTAAAACTTAACCCAGTCAAGGAATTGAGGGGGAAGAGAGTTTTCTGGCATGATGGGAATCATGAGAGTGTTTTGGAGTGACTGCAGCTTTGGACCTAAATAGAGAAGAAAATGACCTTGATATGTTTCGGAAACAAGCCAAACCAAAAGAATAAGTTGACTGCATGTGAGTTTCTTTTAGCTCATTCTGGCAGTATTGTTGAGAGTGGACTGGAAGGAGTCAAGGATGTCAGAAAGGGGTTATGGTAGACCAGGCAAGGAATGAAAAGGACCTGGACTAGGACAATGGGGATGGAAAAATGGGGACCTGAGTTGTCAAGAGAGATTTAAGCACAACCTCTGATTAGCTCATGAACATTTCACTTTTAGTTTATATACAGGACCGGCTGCTATATACCTTAAAATGGCTATAAGGTACCATTCAGCTGTGTTTTGTTTTTGTTTCTGTTTTTTGTTTGTTTGTTTGTTTGTTTTTTAACATACTGGTTACTCAAAACCATATCAATTCCATAATATTGCAAATTGCTGTTGATGTTATATTGGGACTCTTAATCAACTGTGATGATATTCTACCAGCTCTAACTTCAGACCAGAAATGGTCTCCCCAAGAAACTGTTCAACCCATCTGGACAATAAGTAGCTGGACTCTACGCTTGGTATATGTTTGCAAAGAAAGAATCTTGATTGAATTTGAACTGTAATACTGCATCAAGGTGGAGGAATCCACCAGGGGGGAGGGGAGGGGGAAGGATGGGGGGACTCCCAGAGCCTATGAAACTGTCACATAATCCTAAATAATTAATAAAATATATATATATATATATATATATATATATATATATATATATATGAGATTTAAGGATAGAATTGGAAGGTTTAATAGAGAGATGTAGATGGGAGAGACAGAAAAGGCCAAGCTTTTCTTATTCCTGGCTTAGAGAAATAAGCGGAAAGAATACTACCCATGAAGATTGATAATAAGGGAGTAGGGGCATAGGAAGACAACAGTTGTGAACTTGGTGGTTTTAAATTGTTTCTCGGAGATGTTAAGTAGTTGGACATTGATATGGAGCTCCAGGGAGATGGCTGAGTATCATGTGCTTGTGTGTAAACTGGAGGTTGAGTGAGAAGAATTCCTAGTGTGAAAAGAGAAAAAAAAAAAAAAACTAAAGATAGAATCAATAGGTAAGGGAGCAGTAGAGAAGGGGACCCCTCAAAAAGGGGGGTGGAGAGGAAGCACTTAAAGGAAAAGAGGGATGGAATCTAAGCCAAGAAAGGTTTTCTGGAGGAAGGCGTGATGGAGGCTGCGGAGAAGGCCTCTGAAAGGTGGCCTGGTAGAAGGCCAAAGTTGAACCACATTGCAAGGAAAGAATGAGCTCAAGGCAGTTTGATTTGTAGAGGAATAAAATACAAACTAAACTTAGAAAATACATATCATACAGAGAGTACTACTGCCATATTCCTCAATTTAGTAAGGGAAATATATACCCAGAGACTCTGGCACTCAGAAAAAATCCAAAACTTTTATTTGGTGTTCTTATATACTGTAGTATATGAGAATCAGATGTCATTGATAGGCCAGACCAAAGGACTAAAATTTGCAGTGCTATGTTTGACCGACAAAACAAGGGCATTTTGGTGAGAGGCCATGCCTATTTGTTTCTTTCACTGTGACCCTAACACAAGATGCACACCTGTCCATTCCAGGCTACCTCGTGTCTTATATAGTTCTAATGCTAAGACTGTACTTAAACTTTGCCTTTTTTTTCTAATATAAAATGACAGTATTCTGCCAGCCTTTTCTAAATTGTTTCAGTTTGAAGGTAAGTGCTTTCTGTGGTTAAAGTAGTTGCCCAGGTGTGCATAGAATAATTATAAAAACATTGTAGAATAATTGTAAATGTGCATAGAATAATTGTAAAAGTGTGAAATGTTACATTTCACATGATTTTGAGTAGAAAATGTCATTTTCTAATAGTTTTCTCAAATTTAGAAAATGATATACTTCCATGTTCTTTGTTACTGTAGATCTCCTTAAAATTACCATTCATTGTAAGAAATGAATGTTTTATGTTTTATTTCTAAAATAAAGTCAAAATCACATATTAATCTATGATTAAATCAGTGCCCTATTTTAGCAACCTTGATTGGAGTTGATCCAGGTGCTGTCCAAGTGAGGACTGTTGGGAACACTGCTCTCTGATTCACGGACAGTCATCACTATAATTCTTTCTCAAGAGCACTCTTCTTTCTAGTTAGTCTTTCCTTTGGGCATATTTGTGCATTTATTATGAGCTGTAAATCTTAAATCTAGGATTCTTGTCCTTTCCCTTCCAGATACTGTTGATAATTTTAGCTACTCCTAATGCACATCTGGCTAGGCACAATATACAGTATAAGTCACTTGGATGGGGAAAACATACAGAAAAAAAGCTTTACAAGTTGTTGGTTAACTCTACCCAACAGCTTTTACCCTTTCCCAGGTTCTCTTCTTACACACATTGTCTCATGACTTGAATTAACCTAAGTCAGATTCTCCCCCAGTAACTTGTGAAACTCTTTCAATTTCAGATTTCACTTAATAGATTGTCTGTCTTTGTTGGGAATGTTATTAGGCTGCACCTTGAGTTCTACTAACCTGAGAATACATTTTATATTGTTAAGATGTACATGTAAACATATTCCCTCTCTAGCCTGAACTGTCCCATTTTTATTTTTACTTTTGCAAACGGAATGTGGGTAGTTATCAATATTGTTTTCAAACTAGCAAGTGAAGATTTGGAGTTTCAGGCTTTCGCCTTAGTCGAACGGCCGCTGGTGCTCACCAAAAACCAGTTACAGTGCTTAAGGGGATATATACATTATTTAGAGTATAGAGCAAATATTGCCAAGGTACCTTTTGCACAATATTATACAGGGGAGTGAATGACACTGATTGACCTATCTTTGGGGCTGTAATTCTTATGAAGTATGAAAATGAAAAACATGGTAAGGGGAGTCCCTTAAAGAACTTAATTTCTTAGTGAAAGTCAATACAAATATTTTATACAAAGTATGAAACTGGAAAAAAAACTCGGTTTGGAATAAAAGATAAACAAATCATTTTCTACCTGTGCTTAAGCATTATATGATATACAGTTATGTATCAAATCTATAGATAGGTTATTTTATAATTTGGATTATATAGACCAAGTTTTGCCTCTATAGAATTTTCTCTCTGCTCTTAATAATAACAAAAAAAACCCATCTAAGCTGTCTGTATTCCTTTGTCGTCTACCTGGAATTCAAATAGTTACAATTAACTTCTTCTTGAATATCAGTAAAATATGCCTCTGAAGTGATTTAAGTACTTATGTTTTAAAATACAAACATAATACATAGATATGTTATCTATGCCACAGTAAATAAGATATTTTTAAACTTTTCTCATGTCTAAAACCAAGATTTGAGACATTTTAAGCTTGCCATAGGTGCTAATAGAATTTTGGTTATTCTAGTCATTGAAATAGAGCAGCATAAAATACTTGGTAATACAGTAACATGATATTAAATATGAGTTTGGTTTTTCCTCAATTTTAATATGTGAATTAATATTCTTTGTTCTTTGGGAGAGTATAAATTGTCTGTGTTAGCAATATCAAATCTACTTTTTTGAAAAAGGAAGTCTTATTCTCTGTTGATCAACTTATCACAGGGTCAGGAATTATCAGAAACTGAAGACATGGAAACAGAAATTGAACCAGAAGAAGTAGAACCTGAAGATGTAGATGAAGAAATCAACACTAATGATGATGAGAATTCTGTGGGACATAATGAATGTCCTCTTGCAGTTGAACATGGTGAAATAGCAAATTCAGAAAAAAGCTGTGATGAAATGGCAAATTCAGAAAAAAGCTGTGATGAAATAGCAAATTCAGAAAAAAGCTGTGATGAAATAGCAAATTCAGAAAAAAGCTGTGATGACTCAATTGAAGCTGTTGAAAAGGTATGACGATAGATACTTAAATCCTGAGGTACTGTCTGTAAGTCAGCATGTGGGGCTCCTAGATCCTGAAGGAGGAAGATCCCAATTCCATTTGGAAGCAAATGCTTAATATGAATAGCTTCAAAACCTCATGTGCTGTAGCAAAGACTTTGGCTGATTTATGAGTCAGGAAAACTTTTTCTCTAGGCCATTTTCCACATTCCTGTCTAGCATTGTATACTCAGCATCAATGAATATTAACTGGTGTAAGCTACTACTGCTGGAAAAATTAACCAAGAAGTTCAGTATATTGTCCTTGAAATACTGAAAAGGCCATGTTAGGAACACTGGTACTGGTAGCAGAATTGGCATATGTATGTATATGTGTATACATCTGATTACGTATGTATGGACAAACTGAAATTGTTCACAGCAGTTTCTGAGGTTATGGTGAGTTCTTCAAAGAAACAGTTTAGACAAAGAGGGAGAATAGGAGGAGATATTACTGAAATAGCAAAAATTGTCCTGAAATTGGAACCAGGAATACACAAAACAGTTTCTTCCATTTGATAATTTTGCCCAGGAATGACCCTGTTAAGAGACTGTTGGCAAATTTTTAATGATTTATTTGCTACCAGAATTCTGGGTTAATTTCAGAGGTACAGAGTTCTGAAATCCAAGCTGAATGACATTGTGTTCATTCATTTTGATTTTGATTTTGTTTGGACTTCTCGTGCCCAACCTGTGTTAAGCAGATTTTCTAGTTGATAAAACATTCTCATCAAGATTTTTCTTCTTTGGGCTTATTCCTCTTTGTCCTGTTCTATTCCTCTTTCCGCTAACACGGACAAACTGAAATATATTTATCCTTTTGTTTGAATGTGTACTTATGAAACATACATTGTTCTATATACCTGTTTTTTTTTTTTTTTTTTTTTATCTTAGGAGGTTTATTCCAACGGGGCAGGAACAGGGTAGAGGTGGTGAAGATCAGGAAAGAAGGGGAGAGAAGAGAGAGAGGAAAGAGAGAGGGGGAGAGAAAGAGAGAGAGAGCCGCACCTGGGGGGGGCCTTTTGTCTGCCATATACCTGTATTTTTTACTTTAAAATAGATTGGGACATCTTTTTGTAATCAAGGGCTATTTGAATATTTATAACATCATTTGTGGGTCGTACAAAATTATCAAATTAAAAAGCAGACTGCTATACATTTATTGACTTTCAAGTACCACTCGTAGATGTCTTTCTGGGCCAGACCAAATGATTTTGTAGACCTCATATGGCCCATGGGCCAAGCATTCCCCACCACTGATTTGAAGGATGTTACTATGCTACAGGGATCATTTTCTTCCTTCTGTTGCCAAGACTCTTTCCTCTCACTAACAACAACAACAAAAAATCTAGCCATTATTTTCTTTCAGAGGAGGAAAATGATTCTGTTTATAGGGAGTATTTAGAGTTCAGGCTGGCGTGCTCCTTAGAATTATTTAATATGAATCATTAAACACCAATCTCAGATTGTAAAATGTTAAAAAAAAAAAAAACAGACCACGTGCGAATTAGTACCCTGAATCTTCTGTGAGAAGAATTCAAATAACATAATCTTAAAATAATTTTTTTCAGATAGGACATGGATAATCATTCAGTATGCATCTAAGACCCCTCATTTTATAGGAGTCCAACCAAGAGCAGTATTGTCACATGTTTATGTCATTAGCTAGAAGCAGACTCTGGAACATTACTTAAAAATGAAGCCTAAGTTTTCTAACACACCAAAAATACAGGGTTTGTTTTTGGTCATATTGCTTCTTGATTGTTTATAGGATGAAGAAACCAAAACAGTGGAACGAGGCATTTGTGAATACAATGAAAACCCAAAAGGTATCAGCGTATTTGACTTCAAAACTGTGTTTTTAAAAGACTAGATGTATAACATACATGCATATGTCTATTACAGATATGCGGAGCTCTTAAACGTTATTAGAAAATGCATGTTATGAAAACTATGTGCCTGGATCTCATTTTGTTTTTGCATAAGAGACAAACTTTTAATTCCACTATTATGTTTTTTTATGTACCTTCATATGCACTTGTATGTGCTATGATTGACTAATTATAAGCTTATATGCATATGTTGTTTTACTGTTGTATGGTCCTAATTAATGAAATGTGTGACACGGGCTTGCTTGTTAGCCTTTACAAACCCTACAGCTTCTTCACATACAATATTCGTATTACTCATATCTGCTCATGTGTTAAGGGATTTAGGACAGCCTTGTCACTACCTTTGCTTTTCCCTACTCAATCAGTTCTTGATAGAATTGATTTTTGCCTAAACAGAACTGAGGTTTTGCCTTAAATACCAATTTATATCTCTGTTGAATTTCTTTGTCCGTGATAGATTGGGTTTAGAGCCACAGTGGCCATCTACTTTATTTCCCCCCACAAGAGCCCAGACCTCCATCTCTGATCTTACCACAGCCATTGTGTGAGAGAACAGGCGCCGCTGGAAGGACACTGTGATTACCGTTGATACCTTAGACATGACCCACATAATACATATTTTTGCTGTGACACCTGTGTTGTGTCTCCACACCATCACACCAAAGCATGCTCAATTAAAAAAAAAGTTCTCACAAAAAATAACTGTAGTACTGGATGTCTGATGTGAACTTAAGCAGAGGAAGGGATAGTTTTCTTATCCTCATTTCTGCAGATAGAGTGGTAAATTTAGAATATTTTAAACAAAGTGACAAAATACTTAGTCACCTAAGAGTAACATAAAATTACAGTGTAAAATTAAACGAATGCATATACTTTAAAGATCATTACTCAACTATATAGCATTAATTTGAAATATCAAAAATAATTTGCCCATTTGAATATAAAAAGTGTAATAATTACGCTAATTTTAAAAGTAATTTATATTTTTTAGAAGTCTTCTTTTGTAATTACCATTGCTTGTGTAGCTATATTTACATACTGGTCATATAAACCTTTACCATATTGGTTAGGTCATCTTGGGCATTTCTAGTTAACTCACCATTGTAGGAAATATGCAGTGTAGACGTTGTCTGCTGCTCCAGTAGTGAGCTATTTTTTTTATTACTTCACAACTCAGGGTTGATGAAGTTTCACTGAAAAGCACAAAATCTTTTCATTTTGTTATGAGATAGAACCAATATTTCTAAATGTGTCCAATTTTAGGAAGCATACATGATCGTGCACGGAGCAGTTCTCCAAAAGTCGTGGAAGTTAATGAATTGACAAGTAAAGACACAAAAAAACTAAAGAAGGTAAATGAAAGGAGCTTTCCATTTTTGTATTAATGCCAAAGTATTGAATTTTTCCTGTTTTGCATGTGATAGTTCTCCCTATTTAACTCCCTTAGTAGGGTTTCGGTGACTCCAAAATACAGAGTATTTGAAGTGGGGTTTCATTTTATTAGCATTTGCCTGATAAATTTTTTCTTGTATTTTACTTGAACTTTTTATCAATCGCCTATATGCCTGTATTTTTGTCTTTTAAGTTTTTTTTTTAAGGATTTATTTATTTATTTGAAAGTTACAGATACAGAGACAAAAGGGAAGAGAGAGAGAGATGTTCCATCAACTGGTTCATTTCTCATATTGCTGCAATGGCCAGTGCTAGGCCAAACAGAAGCTAGGAGCTTTTTCTGGGTCTCCAACATGGGTGATAGGGGTACAAACTATTGGACCATATTCTGTTTTTCCCAGGGCATTCTCAGGAAACTGGATTGGAAGTAGAATAGCTGGAAAACAGATTGGCTCCCATATGTGATGCCAACATTGCAGATGGCAGCTTTATCCACCCACTGTGTCATAATGCCAGCCCCTCAATTTTAATTTTAGTCACAATTGTTTTCATATTTTTAAATGCAGTTCTATTTTGGTTCTTTTCAAACCAAATCAGTCTTTAAAAATTAGTATCTTATATATTGTACTTAACTTTTTTGATTTTAGTCCTCTAAATAATCAAAGCATACTTTCTTCATTTTCTGTAATTAGTAATTTCAATCCCTCAAATCCTCAGGAGTCTAAAATCTCTGTGTTGTTCTGGCTGGCTTACTTTTGTTGACTTCTTTTTGTGTGTGTTTTCAAATTTCGATTGTGAATTCATGTTCAAATGGGCTTTTTTTGTAGCAACACGGTTTAGAGTGAGTCCATCCATACAGAATTTGTATTAACTTATGTTAGCTCTCAAATTATTAAAGGACCACTTTAGATTAATGTCTCAGTTAAAGATTGTCTGCCCACACTAGTAATGTAAATATCAACCTCAGACTCACATTAGCAAATGTTTTTCTCCTTGTACTCAATAGCCAGGCCAAGAGAGGCTTGCTATTTTGTTATCTTCCAGTGTCTATAGGTGGACCAAAGACATAGTCCTTAGACGGTCCTTGTATTATATAGGGCTCGTAGTTCCAATTCCACACATTCTGCATGATTCAAACTGTTAAAATCCAAGGATCTAAGTCTTGAGTTTGACAATTTTCAGTATTCACTTGCCTCTGAAGTTTCTTCCTTCTTCCTTTTTTGGCCCCCTAGGAATTTCTCTTAATTTTTGTGGTATTAGCTGTACATTATAAAATTATACTTGTTATTGTTACTCAGCATAACCTGAAATTGTACACTTTTTGAGATGTGTAATCTTCCATCATAGCAGAGAAAAGATTCTTCTATTTTAATTCATAGACACTTTCTAGACTCTGAATTTTGGGTTACAGCTTTTTACTCTTGTTCCTCTATTTCTTAGGGCTAATGGTAGGTTGCTTTACTAATACCAAGTTGATTCTGGAAGAGCAAAGTCTTGAACTGGTTTATGTTTTAGATGATTTCTTTTTGTCACCTTTTCAAAATATAAGCAGTAGTGGTATTTAGCCTAGTGGTTAGAACATTGGTTAACATGCCGTGACTCACATCAAAGTACCTGGATTTGATTCCTGGCTACTGCTCCAAACTATAGCTTCCTGCCAATGCATGTCCTGGGAGGCAATGATGATTGCTCCTGTCTTTCACTTGGAAGATCTGGATTGAGTTTCTAGTTCCTGGCTTTGGCTTTGACACAGCCCTCACCATTGCAGGCACTCGGGAAATGAACCAACACATGAGAGCTCCCTTATGTACCTCTGCCTCTTAAATAAATACATACATGCTTTTAGAAAGTTGGTGGAAAAGCAAAACTAGAAGATGTTTTTATTGTTATTTGTGCTGTGACTCTTTGGAAATCCTATTTTCTTGGGTACATCCTCCAAGGGCTGAACTCAGAAGATGTGTTTGACATCGTCTTTTGGGATCTCTTCTGGTGGCCACCCCTTTCCTGAGATATTTCTCTCCTTTGGCTTCTGAGCAGCCTCATTTTCCTGATTTTGTTGCTATATACATACAAACCTTGGTAATTCTAGGTGCTCTGCTCTTCCTGTACCTGGCCTACGCTTTGTTTTTTTCTTAGACTCTTTTCTTTCCATTTCTTTTTTTTTAAAGATTTATTTATTTTTATTACAAAGTCAGATATACAGAGAGGAGGAGAGACAGAGAGGAAGATCTTCCGTCCAATGATTCACTCCCCAAGTGAGCCGCAACGGCTGGTGCTGTGCTGATCCGAAGCCGGGAACCAGGAACCTCTTCCGGGTCTCCCACGCGGGTGCAGGGTCCCAAAGCTTTGGGCCGTCCTCGACTGCCTTCCCAGGCCACAAGCAGGGAGCTGGATGGGAAGTAGAGCTGCCGGGATTAGAACCGGCGCCCATATGGGATCCCGGGGTGCATTCAAGGCGAGGACTTTAGCTGCTAGGCCACGCAGCCGGGCCCCTTTTCTTTCCATTTCTACATGCCTAGACCCCTAGGTTGTTGTGCCCACTTTTCTGGCTTCAGTTGTTATCTGGATTCTGCATAACTGTGGCTGGGGTCTCCCCTGAGCAGCCGCTCCATACAGCCACCTGTACTGCTTATTCAGCTGCTGTCCTATGGCTGGGCTAATGTTCTGACAGAAGTTCTGATCTCTAGGAATAGAAAGATTTGTTGTCTTCCTCCTGCTCCGGAATATTACAGTACAAATCCTGTGTAGCTGCGAATCATCTGAGAATTGTGGGTGTGTTCCCAGCATGGCCCACCCTGGTCGCATTTAAAAGTTACAATAAGTAGTATGTTAGTGTTCATCTTTTTTTCTCTTATGATTCAACAGAGTAAAATATTAACTTTATTCCTTGAAGAAAAATGATACTATTTTACCAAAATGTTGATGATATTGAAAGACCCTGAAAGATCTTGATTTAGTGTGGGGTTCTGACTGTAAGGATTTATGGATGAAAAGAATGTACCACTGTACATTTGGTATCTCATAAATATGTGACAAAATAATATTAATACTTTTTGAAAATGCTAGCCCCTAAATACTATTAAGTGAATGTTTCTCTTACTAAAATGATTTCTTGGGATTTTTTTCTAGATTTTTCTCTTTAAAAGAATGCCACTGACAGGTCAGAAAAATATGCACAGTGGTGGTGAGCCACACCAAGACATAAAGGCCATAGGAGATCAAATAGCTTATACAGAGGACAACAAAGACACCAGCCAGAACCATATGGAGCCACGCTCTTCAACACCAAACGTACAGAGGTCAAAATCTTGTACAATTCTATGAATACATGTTTTGGTGGTCATTGAGTGTGTTGTCATCTATACTTGAAAAATGTTATGAATTCTGGGAAAGGTTTCCAATAAGACTTTTAAAGGTATAGTTGTTTTACCTGATCTGAACAGTGTGACCAGTTTTGATATTTATTTATCCTGAAATTTTTGACAAACAGTTTCAAAATTTATGTGTCTTAAGCTCTTTTTAAGTGCTGTGGCCTTAACTGTTCAGTGTTGTGATAAAAGTTCTATTTTTATATGTGAAAAGTGAGAGGATATTTCAGTTTTTACTTAACAATGTTACTTCGTAAGACAATATTTGCAATCTCATGAAATTGTAATAGTTTTTAATATATTTACAATTTTAAAAACAGGCAAAACTTTGTAATGAGCATATTTTGATAAACTATTCTGTTAAAATGAATGGATATGGATTAAACATGGAGCTACTTGGAGTTACCAATTGAAGAAATGGGGAAAACACATATAATTTAAAAATACTGAAGGTTACAAATTTCGTATACCTCTGACTGAAGACAGCATGTATGCGAATGTGTAAATGGTACATCTTTGAGAAGGATTTGAGTATGGAGGTTTCCTTTCTTTCAACTCTTTTCTTTAGGAAAGTGATTTGGCGTGAAAACATTATAGACTATATGGGGTAATCCAAAGTGTTTGTGCCACAGATTGCCACCATAGGAGATCTAGGCACAGCCAAGCGCCCTTATTTCAACTGAGAGCCATAACCAAGTGTGGTTCACTCACAAGGGATGCTGGCACAAAGAATAGAAAGGACAAAGCTGTTAAATGTACTCTACTAGAAGCATCGCTTGCCTTGCTCACGGGTGCTACTTACATAATGGGGCAAACTCCCTTCGTTTTCCTCATTTTAACTCATTAACAAAACACTATCCATTTTTTTAAAAAAAGATGTATTTATTTATTTGAAAAGCAGTGTTAGAGAGAGAAGAGGAGGGAGAGAGATCTTCCATCCGCTGATTTACTCCCCAAATGGTCACAGCTGCTGGGGCTGGGCAGATCTGAAGCCAGGAACCAGGAGCTTCCTTCAGGTCTCTCATGTGGGTGCAGAGACCCAAGCACTTGGGCCAACTTCCACTGGTCCCAGGTATGTTAGTAGGGAGCTGGACTGGAGATGAAGCAGTCAGGATTTGAACTGTCCCCATATGGGATGCTGCATCACAAGTGGCAGCTTAGCTCTGTATGCCAAAACATCGCTTTAGCCCCTAAGCACCATGCTGTAATCACAGTGACCATTATTCCGTTCAAACAAAGCAAAAGAAACTCTGTTTCATGTACAAGGATTGTAAAGATATGATTCTGAATTCTCAGAAAATAGTCTGTGTAAATATTACATTTAGTAGAATCCTAATTTTATTAAACATGAGTGCATAGAATTTGTGACAGAGCTATTCTACTACTACAATTTAAAAAAAATTGCTAAAATAGGAACTGGAGGAGTCAGGTAGAAGTAAACTTCACAGATGGTACTAAGGCATACCAGTTTTCATAGGCAGTTTTTTTTTTTAATTTATCGGAAAATCAGATATACAGAGAGGAAGATCTTCCATCCGTTGATTCACTCCCCAAGCGACTGCAATGGCTGGAGCTGCACCAATCTAAAGCCAGGAGCCAGGAGCTTCTCCCAGGTCTCCCACACGAGTGTAGGGTCCCAAGGCTTTGGGCTGTCCTTGACTGCTTTCTCAGGCCACAAGCAGAGAGCTAGATGGGAAGTAGGGCTGTTGGCATTAGAACTGGCACCTATATGGGATCCTGGTACATGCAAGGAGAGAACTTAAACCGCTAGGCCACGCAGCCGGGCTGAATATGCAGAATTGTAAGATGGCCCCTAAGGTTGTCACCTACAGGTACGACATGTCTGTAATAATTCTAATAATTATTTCCCCCTCCTTTTAAAATTATTTTATTTAAAATGTTTTTATTAACGTGTAACACTTGTGCAGTTTAGTAGGGTACAGTGCAGTTTGTAACATATATGCACAACGTAAGCCAATCACACCAGGCAACTGACTTCTGCCTCTTCCCTTTGTTTCTGGAGTGTACGAGCTCATGTCTTCTTTCAGTTTCTATCCAGTGACTAGCACGTGATTGTGAGCTATAGTCATCCCACTGTGCTGTGGAGCGCTAGGACTCACCGCTTTTCCCTGGCAGCATCTCAGAATTTGTTATCTAACCTCCTTGTATCCCCGCTTCTCACACTCTTCCCAACCTTTACGAATCGCTATTCTGAGTTCATGTTGACTGTTTTTTTTTTTTAAAGATTTATTTTATTTTTATTACAAAGTCAGATATACTGAGAGGAGGAGAGATAGAGAGGAAGTGGAGCTGCCGGGATTAGAACCAGCAGCCACATGGGATCAAGGCAAGGACCTTAGCCACTAGGCCACGCTGCCAAGCCCTGACTATTGTTTTTTAAACTTCCACATAAGTGAGACAAGCCTCGATATTTTTCTTTTTTGTGTGTGAGATTTTTCACTTAACGTAATAATTTCCAGTTCTATCTATTTTGCTGCAAATATCAATATCAGAATTGTATTCTTTCTTATGGCCGAATAATATTATTTTGATTGCATATACCATGTTTTCATTATCCAGTCACTCATAGATAGCTACTTAGCTTGATTCCATATTGCGGCATTGTGCATAATGTTGCAGTGACTTGGGAATTGGTACCTCTTTCATAAACGGATTTCATTTGCTTCAGAAACACATTGTGAAGCGGGGTAACTGGGTCTTGGGGCAGATATATTTTTAGAGGAACTTCTGTGCTGTTCTCTGAACTGGCAATGCAGACTTAAATTCCTACTGTTAGTGTGCCAGGGCTCTCTTTACATCTTTGTCAACGTATGTTACTTTTTGTGTTTGTGAAAACAGCCAGTTTCAGGTAGAGTGAGATGATACCTCAATGTGATGTTGATTTACATTTCTTTGGTAGCTAGTTATATGTTGAATGCTTTTTCAAGCTTTTTTTTTTGCCCTTTGTATTCCCTCTGAGAAATATCTATTGCAATCTTTATTTCTTAGTTAAATTATTTTTCATTGTTGAGTTTTTGTAAGGTTCCTTGTGTATTATGGATATTAATTCCTTGCCAAATGCATAGTCCATAAATATTTTTCTTGTTCTCTTGGTTTTCTCATCAGTCTATTGATTGTTTCTTTTGATATAAACATCTTAATTTTATATTTATCCGATTTGCTTTTGTTGCCTATGTTCTTGGGGTCTTATCCAAAACATTGCCAATGTTAATGTCTTGAAGTCTTTATGAATTTTAGGATTATAATTCTGTTTCTGTGAAGAATGTCATTAGTACTTTTCTAATGAATCAGTAAATCTCTTTGCATTATGTAGAGATTTTAACAATATTAATTCGTCCAGTTATGAATGTGGAATAGTTTTCCTTTTTTGTCTTCCTAAATGTATTGAATTAGTAGCTTATCATTTTCTTATAGATGTATTTTATATTGTTTGCTAAATTTATTACAATGTAATTTTTATGGCCTTTTACAAAATGTGTGTATGTATTTGGAAAGGCAGAGTGTCAGGGAGAGAGAAGGAGAAAGGAAGAGGTGTGGACAGAGATCTGTCTACCCTGCTGCTTCCCTCCCCAGTGGCTTTATGAACCAGATGTGAGCCGAGCCAAAGCTAGCCAAGAACTTCATCGTGGTCTTACATGTGGGGGTGTAGGGACCCAAGTATTTGGATTATTATCAATTGCCTCCACAGGCCCATCACCAGGAAGCCACATCAGAAGCAGTGCAGCCAGGACTCAAGCCAGCACTCTGATGGTGAGATACAGGTGTTGTAAATGCCAACTAAACCCACAGCACCATTTTACACCATCCCCCTTTAGTAGTTCTTAGGTATGAGGTTGCACTTGACATTTCTTTCTCAAATATTACTGTAGAATAATACTGCTAATGTTTGTGTATTGACTGTCTACTGGACTGTCTATTGGATTTGTTTATCCATTCTAATAGTGTCTTGTTGGAGTCTTTAGATTTCTTTCTGTAGAATCAGTCTTCTTCAAGCAGGTATACTTTGAATTATTCATTTCCTATTTGTATGTCTTGTCTTTCTCTTGTCCAATGACTAAAAATTTCAGTACTGTATTGAATAAGAGTAGTGAGAGTATATGTTCCTAACTGGTTTCACATTGTATGGAAAAGGTTTTCAGCTTTTTCTCCATTTGTTATGATGTTGGCTGTGGCTTTTTAAAAAAATATATTATGTTGAAATATATTCCTTATGTGTGTATTTTATTCAGGATTTCTTCTATCATTAATGGTCATTGGATTTTATTACATGTTTTTTCTGCTTCAAGAAAATGATGATATGATTATGATTTTTAAAAAATATTTATTTATCTGGGCCCAGCATGATGGCCTAGTGGTTAAATCCTCACCTTGCATGCACTAGGATTCCATACGGGCATTGGTTCATGTTCTGGCTGTTCCACTTCCCATCCAGCTCCCTACCTGTGAGCTGAGAAACCAGCAGAGGATGGCCCAAAGCCTTGGGACCCTGCACCCACATGGGATACCCAGAAGAAGCTCCTGGCTCCTGGCTTCAGATCGGCTTAGCTGTGGCTGTTGTAGCTACTTGGGGAGTGAATCAGTGCATGGAAGATCTTTCTGTCTCTCCTCCTCTCTGTAAATCTGCTTTTTCAGTAAAAATAAATAAATCTTTTTTTTAAAAGGCAGAGTTAAAGAGAAGGGCAGACAGAGAAATATCTTCCATCCATTGATTCACTACCTAAGTGGCCACATTGGCCAGGAATGGGCGCTGGACCAAAGTCAGGAACCGTAAGCTTCCTCCTGATCTCCCACATTGGTGCAGAGAGGCCCAAGTCCTTTGATTGTGTTCCATTGTTTTTCCAGGTGCATTAGCAGAGAGCTAAATTGGAAATGGAACAGCCAGGACTGAAAATGGTGGCCAGTTGCAATGCCAACATAGCAAGCAGTGGTGTAAATCACTATATAACACCACCAGCCCTTAATTATGATTTTATCCTTCTTTCTGTTTGATGTCATGTGTTGTGTTTATTGATTTGCTTGGGTTGAACCATCCTGCATCTGGAATAAATGTCATTTAGTTATGATAAATGATCTTTGAGATGTATTAGATTCAATTTGCTAGTATTTTGTTGGGAATTTTGTTCATACAGAAGCATGTTGTTAGTTTTCATATGTTTGCAAAAATTTTAGAACTTTCCTTAGTCATTGCTTTCTAATGCTATTCCATTATGGCCAGAACAAATACATAATTTGATTTCATCTTTAAAAATTTGTTGAGGCTATTTTTATTGTATAATATGTGGTCTCTTCTAGAGAAACCTTCATGTCCTAATGGTAAGAATGTGTATTCTGCAACTGTTGAGTGGAATGTTCTCCAAGTACCTGTTAGTTCCATTTGTTCTTTGAAGTCCCTCATCATTGCATTAGGGCTTTTCTCTCCCTTTAGATCTAATGCTTACTTTTATAAAATTGAGTGCATTGACATTAGGTGCATATACGTTTAAAACTGTCATATTTTCTTGTTGGATTGGCCCCTTACTCATTATGTAGTAATTGTCTTTGTCGCTTTTTACAGTTTTATCTTGAAGTCTATTTTGTCTGATGCAAATATGGCTGCTCCTGTTGACTTTTGATTTCTGTTTGCATGGAATATCTTTTTTCATCTTCACTTCTGGTCATGTACACCTTTACTGATTAAGGAAGTTTCTTATAAGCAACATAATGTTGGGTCTTATTATTTTTTTTAATCCATTCAGCCATCTGTATCTTTTAATTGGGAAATCTATTAAATTTATGTTCACATTTTTTATTGATGAGTAATGAGTTAATCCTGTCATTTTTAAAAAGCTTGTTTTGCTTGGAATATGTTTTGCTCTGTTTCTGGTAGATTTTGTACGTTCATGTTTTCATCAAGTGGTTACCTATCCACTGATTCTGTATGTGGGACTCACTTAAGCATCTTTTGTTAAGTCTGGTCTGGTGGTGTTGAATTCCCTCAGGTTTTACTTATCTTGGAGTCTTTATTTCTCCAAGAAATATTTGTGAGTCACTTGTGAGATACAACTTTGCTGAGGAAAATATTGTTGGCTGGCAGTTAGTTTCTTCCAGAGCTTGGAATATGTTTTTCTATTCCTTCCTTGTTTATTAAGTTTCTTTTTTTAAAAAGATTTATTTATTTTATTACAAAGTCAGGTATATAGAGAGGAGGAGAGACAGAGAGGAAGATCTTCCGTCCGATGATTCACTCCCCAAGTGAGTGCAACGGCCGGTGCTGTGCCGATCCGAAGCCGGGAACCCGGAACCTCTACCACGTCTCCCACACGGGTGCAGGGTCCCAAGGCATTGGGCCGTCCTCCACTGCTTACCCAGGCCACAAGCAGAGAGCTGGATGGGAAGTGGAGCTGCCGGGATTAGAACCGGTGCCCATATGGGATCCCGGGGCGTTCACAGCGAGGACTTTAGCCACTAGGCCATGCTGCTGGGCCCTTATTAACTTTCTTATGAAAAATCTACTAATCCTCTGGGGATTCTCTTAAAATTATCATGGCATTTTTCTTTTACAATTTTTAGAATTTTCTATTTTGTGTTGTCCTTTGGAGAGTTTGTAATACAGCACAGTGATTACTTTTTTCTGTTCTTATCTATGTAGGATCCTATGGTCTTATTCTCAGATATTCACATTTTTCCTAGATTGAGAAATTTATAGCTATCATGTCACTGAATAGCTTTTCTAAGCTTCAGCTGCTTACTTAGCTCTCAGGACTATGTACAATTCAAGCACTGCTTTGTATAATGATTTCTCAGAATTCTTGGAAGCTGTCTATTCTTTTTTATCTTTCCATCTGTTTGGGATATTTCAGAAAACATGTTTTCAGGTTTCAGGTAGTCTTTCTTCCATTTGATCTAGTGTAAGGAGTGAGGAACCTTTTTTTTCTGCCAAGGGTCATTCAGATATTTATAATATAATTCATGGGCCATACAGAATTAGCAACTTAAAATTTAACCTACTATATTTATTGAGTTTTGAGTCCCTACCCTAGTCTAGTGTGTTGTTGAGGCTTTTGATTTTATCTCTTAAATGTGTCTTACTGAATCCCTCATTTCCATGACTCCCATTTTTTCAAGATCTTTATCTGTTCAGTAAACATCTCATTCATATTCATGATTTTCCTGATTTTTAAACTGTCTGTATTCTCCTTGATCTTTTGAGCATCCTTCTAACCGTTCTTTTAAATTCTCTATCAAGCATTCCATCAATCTGCTTTTCTTTGCCATTTGTTACTAAGGCATTGTTGCATTCCTTTGGAGACATCATGCTTCCATGGGTTTTCATTTTTCTACTGATGAAAATGAATATTATGATCAATTTATGCTAGTTTAAAAATAAATGGAGTTACATTTACTGATAACCCTGGGGCTTTACAAAAATTAAATTATTTCTTTTATTCCCTGAATGTTAATCTTTGTTATCTTTTTCATTACTTTTTCTTTTCTTTCTATAATAATGTTTCTTTAAACTTTCCTATTGACCTTAGTGAGATCTAAACCTAGATGCCATGGACTTGAACATTAGAGAATTGTTAAGGTTATTCAAATATTTTTTGCATCAAATATTAAGTGGATATTAATTTTTAAATCATCATCAGTGATAGAATTGCTAACATCTCATTTTTCTAGGATATAAAAAATACAAAATAATACTAGGGAACAATATAATAATGAAACTGTGAACCCAATATGCATTTGCAATTGTGAAAACAATGTTGTGAAAAAAACAGTGGGAAATACATATTTATCCATTATCTTATTTCTTTTTTTAAAATAATAAATTCATTTTATTTTTGATGGCATTTACATAGTTGAGAGGCATTCCTGCCCATGTAGACCACCGATGAGGATGGGGAGGGTTGAGGAATGGGGGAAAGTAGATGAAACAACTGCGCTCAATCTCTTTTGTTTTCTTTCTGTGTCTGGGAAAAATTAGGAGAAAAGGGGAGAGGGCCACTCCTAGCAACCCAAGTGCATCAGTACCCAGGGATGGGTGTCGCCTACCCAATATCATCCCAGGGTCCCCAGGTGGAGCATGTTCTGAGGATGCTGCTTACATGGTTTTGATAGTTCTGAGAGGCTGCTGAATTTCATTGCTCCAAGGGAGGAAATCCTTCCAAGGTCTGTAGTCCACCTCAGAGTCTCAATTTGCCCAGATACTCATTATCAAAGCTTGGATAGCTGAGCTGTCCGACTTGCTCTGCACTGAATGATACTTGACGTCCTCTGCAAGCCTCAATAAACAGGTTGCCATGTCTCCCATAAGCATCTGCGTATGCTGTCCACTGCACGGGCCTTAGCAACCATGGAGACCCAGCTCTGACACATACGCTCCACGGTCAGACCAATGAACCTATAATTTTCACTATGGTTGTAGTTTGAGTCCAGTGATCCGTTTCGTGGGGTTCACAAAGAAACCTTGGCAGGTGTGATCCTAAACCGACTCCTCTATGTGCCAGCCGGTGCATGGTCCAGCTCAGTCTGTCACTCACATCAGCCTACACACACTGGTGGTTACAGTCACCTGGTCAGTTCTGTCCTCAACCACATCTCATAAACAAACCAATGGATGCTGTGGCCTAGCACAACCCTACCAAGCACATACTCATCCCCCATACACATCAATGGGAACAGTAGCCTAGTCAGAGTGTCCCCCAATAACTCCCACCAGGACTGACCCCAGCCCCAGTTCCTGCACATACTGGTATGTGTATCAGACTAGTCCAGTTGGTCCCACATCCCATTTGGGTCTTGTACACATCAATGGGCATTAGTGCCTAGCTCAGCCCAACCAACCCTACGTATCCAGCCCATACTCATTGTGGTGGGTGCCACAGCCTGTACAGCCAGGTCCTTCTCTGGTTCTTTTTTTTTTTAATTATTTATTATTTAACTTCATTAATTACATTGTATTATGTGACACAGTTACATAGATACTTGGGTTCTCCCCACCCCTCCCCAAACCCTCCCACCATGGTGGATTCCTCCACCTTGTTGCATAACCACAGTTCAAGTTCAGTTGAGATTCCCCCATTGCAAGCGTATACCAAACATAGAGTCCAGCATCTTATTGTCCAGTCAAGTTCAACAGCTTCTTAGGTATACCCTCTCTGGTCTGAAGACAGAGCCAGCAGAGTATCATCCCAGTCAATTGAAAGCTCCAACATACCATCAGCAAAAATTTACATCATTATGGAATTAATTGACATAGTAATGAGTAACCAATATGTTAGATAAATGCGAGTTCCCAGCCACCTTCTGTGACCACCTCACCTATACTTCTCTGGTTCTCATGCTCAACAGTGGGAGCTTCTGCCCATCAGAGAGGTGCCCACAATTTGCCTACTAAGCCAGCTCCCATTGCCTGATCTTGCACTTTCCAGGTAACTCTACAGTCTAGCCTGACAGGACCTGCCCCCATTTCCAACACTTGGCAACAGATGCTGCAGCAAAGCCCAACCAGCCTGCCCTTACTCTGACTCATGCATGCCCCAGTGGATATGGCCCCTTAACCCAGCTTGGCTATCCCCCTAACCCAGCTGACATGCAGGCCAATGAGTTTTGTAGCCTTGCCCACCCTGGTCTGCTCCCAGCCCCAGCTCTCATGCTTGCTAGTGGGAGCAATGGCCCAGCAGTGGAATCCCCTAGCACCCCTTGTGCTGATGGGATCTGTGGCCCAGATTGGCATGGCTTATCTCACCTCAGCATTTACCCATCACCTAGCTTGGCCTTTGCCATCAGATGCTGCAGTCTTCCCTGGTCTGGCCTGCTTCCAATTCCAACTCTTACTGGTGGGTGCTGCAGCCTAGCCCTGCCCAACCTGCCCCATCATTGGCTTTCACGGAAACTAGTAAGTGTGATAGCCTAGCCTGGCATGGCCTGCACCCCATCCTTGGCTCCTGTGCATGCCATGTGCTATCGTTTAGCCTGGCTCTACTCGATCTACTCCCCCCATAGCCAACCCATACACCTGTTGACAGGTGAAGAAGCCCTGCCTGGTTTGAACAACATGCAGACCTGACCAACATCCAGTCCTGACTCACCAGCAGGAGCTATGGCCCGCCAGGGCAATTCCTGAAGTTTCCCTACCATGCCTACTCCCATAACCAGATCTCACATGTGCCAGCAGGTGTTAGGCCCTTACCTGGTTTAGCCTTTGAGTGTGCTAGTGAATGTGCAGCCCAGCCTGCCCTACACCCAATTGTTGGGTGTATTGTGGGTACTACAGCCTGTACCAGGCCAGCCTGTTCCCAATCCCAGTACCCATGAGTGTTGGTGAGCTCCATAGTCATGCTTAGTTCAGCCTATCACCACCTTGAACCCTCAAGCAAACCAGCTGATATGACAGTCTCACAGGGGTGACCCCATGGTCCCCTACAGAATCTGTTCCCAGACTCAGTTCTCTTGTGTGCTGATTAGTGTCATGGCCCAGTCTAACATGGTCCATCCCATACCCTGACACTGGTGGGTACTGTAGCTGACCCCTGCTAGGCAGGTCCCCCAGCCATGATTTTAGTGTGTGCTGGAAGATGTTGGTTGATACGAAGAAGCCCAGTTCAGTTCTCCCATGTGGGTGGATGTACTGGTTTGGCCCCAAAAGGTCATCCAATTTCCCTCTTCTAACCCACCCAGTCCCAGCCCCCTCCTTACCTGCAAGTGCAGTAGCCTGGTTGGTAGAAGTCACTCCTCACCTGTCATGTTCTCGCTCAGCAGCCTTCCATCTCATGCATCTCCAGACCCAGTTTCTTCAGCAATCCATAGCCCCCCATGCCCGCAAGCATGCGAATCACCAAGCCTGGTCCTCCATTGCTGTGCTGTGCCAGCCTAGGGGCCCTGCCTGTCTTCTTGGAGCCCACGCACACTGGCATGCAGGTCCCCAGACCTTCTCTGCTGACATGTCCTCCACCATATCTCAAAAAAAAAAAAAAAATTGAATAGGCAAATATGCTTGAACACTCATATATTTAATAGAAATTTAGCATCAGCTAGGCCCAGGATGCTGGCCAGCTATTAGCTACTATTTTCTCAATAGTGTAACACTTATCTAGGTACAATGCAACCTAGGCAGTTGTCTAAAGCTGGGGAATTTACACTTTATCACTGGTACTGGTACTGGTACTGCCCATAAACAACGAAGACCTAATCCTCTCTGTACCTACACTAGGGCCTCAGGATACAAGAGTTAACCTACAACAAAATGTTAGTCTCCTACATGGCTGGGAGACACTCCAGTGGACGCATGACAGACTTGGGAAAATTCACGATGGGCACACATTATGAACCTAGAGGGGAGAACAGAGGGAGGGGAGGGAATTTGGGGGAGTGGGAGGGGAGAGCCCACTGCCAACTAAATTGTATCAAAAAACAATAAGAAAAAATTTTTTTAAATTGTGAAAACATTTCACATGTATGTGAAAACATTAGAGGTAAAAGAAAAATTGGTGGTCACAAAGGTCTTTTTATGTAAAGAATAAAATACACAGATCTGGAAAAGTACTAGCATTAGCTACCCAGAACTGCCTTAAAGTACCACGAAGCATGAACAAGGTGGCTTAAAGAATAGATACGTCTTAGCGTAAAAGGCCAGAAATCTGAAATTGAGCTGTCCACTCTCCATGCTCCCTCTGAAATTTTCTGGGAATGATCCATTCCAGTTCTGTCTCCTAACCTCCGCCAGACTCAAACATTTCTTGGCTTGCAAATGCATCACTCCAATTTGTTCTGTGACATTCTCTCTGTGTGTCTTGATTTAGTTTCTCTTCTGTACATATCTGTGTGTCCTAATTTCGCTTTTTGTAAGGACATCACTTATATTGGATTAGGATTTGATCTTAATTACCTCATTGTAGCTTGATTACCTCCTTAATGATACCATTTCATTTATTTATTTATTTATTTATTTATTTATTTATTTATTTATTTATTTAGAAAGTCAGATATACTGAGAGGAGAGACAGAGAGGAAGATCTTCCGTCTGCTGATTCAATCCCCAAGTGGCTGCAATGACTGGAGCTGAGCCGATCCGAAGCCAGGAGCCAGGTGCCTCTTCCAGGTCTCCCACACAGGTGCAAGGTCCCCAGGCTTTGGGCCGTCCTCAACTGATTTCCCAGGTTACAAGCAGGGAGCTGGATGGGAAGTGGAGCTGCCGGGATTAGAACCGGCATCTATATGGGATCCCGGTGTGTTCAAGGTGAGGACTTTAACCACTGGATACTGTGCTGGGCCCAGGCATCCCACTTCTAAGTAACCACCTTGTGAGTGACTAGGATAACGGTGTCAGCAGACTCTCTCTCTCACACACACACACACACAAACACCCTCTTAATTGTTTTTGCGATTATTACTATTACTTTCTTTTTTTTTTAAAAGATTTATTTATTTTATTATAGTCAGATATACAGAGAGAAGGAGAGACAGAGAGGAAGATCTTCCGTCCAATTATTCACTCCCCAAGTGAGCCCCAACGGCCGGTTCTATGCCAATCCGAAGCCGGGAACCAGGAACCTTCTTCCAGGTCTCCCACGCGGGTGCAGGGTCCCGATGCATTGGGTCGTCCTGGACTGCTTTCCCAGGCCACAAGCAGGGAGCTGGATGGGAAGTAGAGCTGCCGGGACCAGAACCGGCGCTCATGTGGGATCCCGGGGCTTAACAAGGCGAGGACTTTAGCCGCTAGGCCACACTGCCGGGCCCATTACTATTACTTTCCTAAAATGTAGAGAATCTTGCTTAATCCTAGATCTTTGGTGGTATGTTTTCAGTGGAGACACTTTGTCAGGTTGAAATATCCATTTGATGTGGCATCATTTATATCAAAATATGAATTACAGCAGTGACCAAGTATTAAATAACAAATGATTAGTAAACAAATGATATCAATTGGTTGTAGTTTGGAAAAGGATATGTTTCTTAGACACTTATAAACGCGTTAAGGTTAAACTCAATTCTGTATTACCTGATGACTCACTGTCATGTAGTTCGGTCACCCATAGGCTGTCATAAACCCAAAGAGAGAAAAGAAAGCCTTTCCCTGATCAAGAGACCCTCTTTCAACAAGGCTGTGAACACCTTCAGAAGCAGCCAGAAGAGGACATTGGAATGAACTAGCTTTATAAGTATCTGTGTGGGCAACTGGACTGAAACCGTCACAAAGTTTTTTAGGTTGTCACAGGAAATCTAAGTGGTGTTAGATAACTAGGAGGCTGCATTGTGATGCCATAGTGCTTGTGATGCTGGCATTCCATATCCAGAGTGTTGGTTCAAGTCCTAGCTGCTCAGGTTTTGACCCAGCTCTCTGCTAATGCACCTGGAGAGGCAGTAGAAAGTGACCCAAGTGCTTGGGCCTGTATCACTCATGTGGGTAAACAGGATGGAGTTCTGGCTCCTGAGTCACAGCTGTTGCATTCATCTAGGGAGTGAACCAGCAGGTAGAATTTTTCTCTCTCTCTTCCTTCCTATGTCCTTCCTCTCCCCTTCCAAATAAAAATAAATATGGTTTTCAAAAAAGAATTAGATAAGAAACAAAATAATTTGGATCAGAGCCAGAGTGACTTCTTCATTATGTCTCTCAGCTTCAGTTAAGAAAGATTCGAGTAGTTAAGGAAGGCTTAGCGTATCCAAACACAAAACTTTAAAATGTGTTTTAACATTTTCTTTGCTCTGTGCGAAAAACTAAGCAAAAAGAGTAGGCAATATAAAGTTTGGAAAACCTTCACCTCAGCATTTAGAGGTATCTTTTACTTAATTGAACACAGATGAATTTAAATCAGAGGTCACAAAGCTATTTTTAGGAGCTAGGCAGGTACACATTTTAGAGCTGCTGCTCTTGTAATATAGCTGGTGATTGTTTCCCAATAGTAAACTCAGATTTCCAGACTTTAAACTGTTTGAAAAATAAGCTTAAGGGCCCTGCATGGTAGCTTAGTGGCTAAATCCTCGCCTTGTATGTGCCAGGATCCCATATAGGCGCCGGTTCGTGTCCCAACTGTTTCACTTCCCATCCAGCTCCCTGCTTGGAGCCTGGGAAAGCAGTCGAGGACGGCCCAAAGCCTTGGGACCCTGCACCTGTATGGGAGACCCAGAGGAAGCTCCTGGCTCCTGGCTTTGGATTGGCTCGGCTCTGGCCATTGTGGCCACTTGGGGAGTGAGCCAGTGGTTCAAAGATCTTTCTATCTCTCCTTCTCTCTATAAATCTTTCCAATAAAAATAATAAATAAATCTTAAAAAAAAGGTTAAATGTTAATTTTTAGATGGATAACTTGTGGAACTGTCTTGTGTGTGTATGAAGGCACACACGTGTAAATTTAGAAAGGCCAAAACTATAACCACAGGACAAATTTGTCCCATAATGGACAGAGTTGCACTCTTAATTTTAAACACAGTGCATTATTTTGGTAAGAGAAAATTAGACTACAAATAAAATATGTTGAAATAATTAGGTCCTGATTTCTGTCACTTGCTGCCTTCCGTCATGATGTTATGTAGTTGATTAGGGTGGGAAGGATCGAGGGTCAAGGAGAAGTGGGTGAAATCGTTGTTTCCAAGTTTTCTGTTTCTTCTTTTTGTCTCTGGGGGAGAGGGAAAGCCACACCAGTCTCCCAAATGTCCCAATACCTCAGTGTGGGGAACCACCACCCAATATCAACCCAGGGACCAGATGTGGTGCATGCTCTGAGGGTTCTGCCCAAGTGGTTTGGATCATTCTGAAATGCTGTTGATTTCACCGATCGAAGGGTGAAGCAGTCTTCTCAGGGTCCATTGGCTGACATAGCAGACTTCAGGTCTCGATTAACCTAGATATTTGCTATCATCATTTGGCCGGGGTAGTTGTCCTGCTGGATCCCCTGCCCCTGAGTGGAGCACAGACGTTAAGGAGGACATAAAAGAATTAAGTAGAAAAGTCATCACTGTATTAAGCTAATTCAAATTTTCGGTTGTTTCATGCACATATATACTAAACCTGGGGAATGTAGGAAGTTGCGTGTATGAGAGAGTGAAATCATGTTGAATACAATGAAGTCAGATGTTTCTGCTAGAAGCAGTTGCAATAAAAGTTAAGAGCACAGTAACGGGCTTTTGCTAGGCAGTCCCTCCAACAATCATGACCAAGACTGCTATGACATAGTGTTACTGTACATGTCAGGAAGCATAAGCCTAATCCTAAAATTGTTTCCTAAAATTACATCAGGAAATCTTACTGATCAGGGCAAGCTGCACTCCCAAATAGTTCCACTTGCTTTTATTCTCATCTGCTATGTTTCATACATTACAGTAGATGAGATGTCATAAGTAGCAGTAGACTATAGGATGTTATGTAACTTAGAAGATGTATAAGTGACCATGGAATCTTTTTATTTGTATTTAAGAAAAATATATGATCCCATGGTAAAACTCTGTTAGAAAGTGAACAATTTTGAGTCACACAGAGAGGGAGAGCAAGAGATAAAGAGAGGGGAAGAAAGAGAGAGATCCACCTTCCATCTGCTAATTGATTCTCCAAATGCCCATGACGGCTGGGGCTGGGCTGGTTCAAAGCCAGGAAACATGGTACTCCATCAATCTCCCACAAGGATCCAGGGGCCCAAGGACTCGGACCATCTTTTGATGCTTTCACAGGCCATTAGCAGGGAGCTAGATCTGAGGTGGAGCAACTGAAACTCAAACCGGCACCCATATGGGATTTCAGCGTCACAGAAAGTGGTGTAACACACAGTGCCACAACACTGGCCTCAAAGTGAACAATTTTAATATTCTAAAACCCCTTTTGAGATTTTTTTCTTAAAAGCAGTGTCCTATGCAGTTTGCTCACAACTTATGAAAAGAATGGTACCTTAGTTATATGGGTTTTACAGAATTTTCCCTAAGCATAAAGATTATTACAACAGAAAAGCTTTCTATTTAATTAATCAAATTATTAATTAAATTAACTAAAATAGTTGTTCTGTGTATAAAAAAGTTTAATTTCATATTTATAGGTAACATTTTCCAGCTGGCCATGAAACATTTTCCAGCTTGCCACGAAACTTACAATATCTTCTTAATTGCAGTCATTCAATTTCATGCATATAATTACAAAATTTTTTAATTACATAAAATTTAAACAAATTTGAGCAAATTTGAGGCAAATCAGGTAGATCTTTAAGTTGCTTTCCTCAGTAATTATTATGTAATCTAAGATTTTAGAAATTAAACTGAATAAGTTAATATTAAATATAAAAGTATTAAAATTAATCTTTAAAAAAAAACTTTGAAAATTATCTATTTTGATAGGAATGTTATGCAGAGAGAGAGAAGTAAAGACAGAGAGATCTTCCATCTGCTGCTTCACTCCCCAAGCAGGTGCAAGGACCAGGGGCTGGGTCAGGCCAAAGCCAGGAGCCAGGAGCTCTATCAGGGTTTTCCCAGTGAATGGCAGGGACTGGGCCAGACTGAAGCCAGGAATCTGATACTCCATCTTTATCTCCCACATGGGTGTTATGTAATGGGCCTATGGGTGTTTATTATATTAATCTGCCCCCCCCATAAAAAATTGCTTGGAGAAGGTGTTGTTATAAAGCAAGGCCACTTCTCCAGTTCTGCCTCTTTCACAGGAGCCTGCTTTTTTTCTCACCATGGTTAGATGCAGCACAAAGCTCTCACCAGATTCAGCCACCTAGTCTGGAACTTTCCAGTCTCCGTATCTGTGAGCCTACATAAATCCCTTTTCTCTGTGTATTACCCCATCGTGGGTCTCAGTTTTAGCAACAGAAAATGAGCTAAGACTAAAAGATATGAAGCCAAAGATTCAAAAAGCATTACAGCCTCCAAGCAGAAAACCTATGAAACCACACCAATTCAGTATTGACATTTTGGTGCAGCAGATTGATCTGCTGCTTGTGATGCTGGCATCCATATTTGAGTGCAGATTCAAGTCCTGCCTCTTCTGCTTCTGACACAGCTTCCTGCCGATGTGTCTGGGAAGTCAGCAAGTGACAATCCGAATATTTGACCCCTGTCACTCCTGTGGGAGACCTGGATGGAGTTCCAGGCTCCTGGTTTTGGCTGGATTGGTCCCAACCTCTCAACCAGGGGAGGTAACCATTTGGGGAGTGAAGATTCTTTCTCTCTCTCTCTCATCTCTCACAGTACATAATCTTTTAAAAAAAACACACAAATTCAGTTGCAAATAAAGTACTTAATATCTGCAGTAAGCATGATTCCAGTTTTGACGTCTGTTCACTCTTCTTACCCCACCTCTCCCATTTTCCCTTCTGCCCTCCATCTTGACAAGCTGATAAGAAAGGCTAGGTGCTCCTTCTTTTGCACTAGCTGGAAGTTCAAGCCACAGAAGCCTTCATGGGCATTCAGGAACCTTTATCCCAGTCCCAACTGGTAACTACCATAAATATTCCGTCAATCTTTTTTCATTATTTTCTCTAGCCGTTTTCTGATCAAATTGGAAAGCCTGCCCTACTCTTGCTGGTAAGCCTCATTATGTGTGTAATAAGCCATTAAGTTTTACCTTCTGAAAGTGTGTGTGTGTGTGTGTGTGTGTGTGTGTGTGTGTGTGTGGTGTGCATGTGTGTGTGATATAAGTTTTGACATCAGGAGTAAATCTTGTGATGGGGAGGGATGGGTGGAAGTAGAACACCATTAACAAAAATACTCGTAAAAACAATCAAAAACGGTTATATACTACTTTGAAAAGATCATTATTAAGACTTATCAACAGAAAAACTACAGAAACCAAAAAGCAATGTAATGATTATAATGTGCTGAAAGAAAGTAGCTTAAGTATAAGAAGTCTGTATTCATACAAATTTGTTTCAGAAATACAGGTAGGCCCGGCGGCATGGCCTAGCAGCTAAAGTCCTCGCCTTGAACATGCCGGCTTCCCATATGGGCGCCGGTTCTAATCCCGACAGCTCCATTTCCCATCCAGTTCCTTGCTTGTGTCCTGGGTAAGCAGTTGAGGACGACCCAAAGCTTTGGGACCCTGCACCCGGGTGGGAGACCTGGAAGAGGTTCCTGGTTCCTGGCTTCGGATCGGCGCAGCACTGGCCCGTTGCGGTCACTTGGGGAGTGAATCATCGGACGGAAGATCTTCCTCTCTGTCTCTCTTCCCCTCTGTATATCTGACTTTGTAATAAAAATAAATAAATCTTAAAAAAAAAAAAGAAATACAGGTAAAACATGACACTTTAGAACAAAGTTGATACTTGTCCCTACCAGGACCATGCTAAAGTAACACTAGATGTTTCTGTTTTCTAAGGAAGGAATTCTTAACTAGGGGGATTTTTCCCCTTCCCATCTCAGGTGATATTTGGAAATATCTGGAGGCTTTTAAAAAAGATTTATTTATTTTTATTGGAAAGACAGATATACAGAGGAGGAGAGACAGAGAGGAAGATCTTCCGTTTGATGGTTCACTCCCCAAGTGACCACCATGGCTGGAGCTGAGTCAATCTGAAGCCAGGAGCCAGGAGCTCTTATGGGTCTCCCACGCGGTTACAGGGCCAAGGCTTTGGGCCGTCCTCGACTGCTTTCCCAGGCCACAAGCAGGGAGCTGGATGGGAAGCAGAGCTGCCGAGATTAGAACTGGCTACTATATGGGATCCTGGGTGCATGCAAGGCGAAGACTTTACCGCTGTTTCTTATTGGAAAGGTAGATTAGACTTATGGAGAGAAGGAGAGACTGAGAGGAAAATCTTCCATGGTTTACTCCCCACATGGTCCCAACAACTGGAGCTGAGCTGATCTGAAAGCGGGAGTCAGGAGCTTCTTCCGGGTCACCCGCACAGATACAGGGTCCCAAGGTTTTGGGCCATGCTCTATTGCTTTCCCAGGCCATAAGCAGGGAGCTGGATGGGAAGTGGAGAAGCCAGGACACCGTTCAGTGGTGAGTGGAAAACGAACTGCCTGAGGTCTATGTAATAAAATTCTATTCAACTTTAACAGTGCATGCAACAAGCTGAATGATAGCAAGAGTAATATAACAAGTGAAATAAATCAGTCTCAACAAGTAACTTTACTGTATGATTCCAGTTCTATGACTTTCTCAGGAACACAAAACTGTAATGATGGAGCACATACCATTGGTTACCAGGGGTCAAGGTTGGATGGAAAATACTACTTTAAGGGGAAAGCATGAGACAGTTTTTAGGAATGATGGAACTATAATGTGCCCTGATTTGGGAGATGTTTCATGGAAATATAAATGTGTGTAATTCATAGAACTAGTGAACTGTATATCCTAAGAGATCAATTTTGTTATATTAATTTTTGATGCATTTTTTTTGAAAGTCAGATTTTATGGAGAAACGAGGAGAGACAGAGAGCTTTGTTCCATCCACTGGTTCACTCCCTAAGTAGCCACAATGGCCAGATCTGAGCTGATCTACTGCTGGGAGTCATGAGCTTCTATGTCTACCACGTGGGTCCAGGGTCCCAAGGATTTGGGTCATCCTGTGCTGCTTTCCCAGATCATAAGAAGAAAGTTGGATTTGAAGTGGAGCTGGGACATGAATTGGCACTCATATGGGATGCCAGTGCCTGTGCATATATAATTAGCATGCCACCGTGCCAGCTCCTATGTGTTAATTTCTTAAAACATACTAGAAAATGACATAATTGAGTAATTATATGTACTGAAAATGATATCTGATCATATAGCTTGATATAAAGATAGAATTTGAGTGTTTTAGTATAGTTAGTGATTTTTTAGGAAAGAGTGTGTACAAAAGACATGTATAGTTGCCTGTGCCTTACCTGCTTCTTGGTCACTAGGTCAAGGCTAGTCTTTTGGGGTATATGTCTTTTGAAACAGCTTTGTGGACATTGCTGTTATAACACTGCAAGTGGAAAATAAATAATCTGAACCTCCAAATTAGTATAGACCTTCAGAGTGTTATTTCTCATAAGGAAACTTCTAATAAGTAACAGAAAGCACTGGGTTATTATTCATGAAAGAATAATAATTCATGATTGTATTAGTGTTGATAGTTGAACTGTCATCAAAAAGACACCCCAAATCTGACATAAGGAGTAGGACAAATGTGTGTTTTCTTGTTATATCATGGTCCACAAAGGGTGAGTGGGTGAGCGTGCTCTTCACACTCACACAGAGATTGTGGCTTCTGTTCTCTTGTGGTTTTGATGTTCTCTTTGGGCCACAGCAGTTGGCAGTCCTGAAAGTGGCCCATGTTTCACTGGCAATCAGTGACATAGGCCCAACTTGCTGCTAGGGAAAGTTGAAAATAGAGGCTGTGAGCCCAGGAAACAAGGAAATGGCTACAACTGCAAATACTTAATCAATGTGCCAATGAAAAGTAGACCCACATGGTTTCATAGTTAGTGACATACAGAATACATACAGATCTAAAACTTATTGCCAAAGGCAATTCAACATCATGAAATAGCCAAGGTTTTAAAGCATAATCGTATTAGGATTTTCATCTCTCTCTGGAGTGGCTGTAAATCATAGGCTTTCCCTGACTGTGCTCCAGGGGAGGTGGTCATTGGTGTTTCCAATGTGCCATCCATGGGTTGCGATTTTATCCTAGTGGATGGCTTGATGCCTAAATGTCCAACATGTGGCCAGTTGTCCCTGTCACAAAAGTCTTGTTTATCCTGGCAGATGTTCTTATAGAAGGACTTTCAGCTGAGTGGGAACCAAGGAACTAAATCTCACAGTCTTTCGCCTATATGGTTCTTATTTATGATCGGCTACATGAAATTTCAGGAGGTAAAGGTAAAGTAGCAGCCATTATCCTCTGAAGGTCAGTGGAAGGTGCTAGGCAGTGCTGTGCGGTGTGCTGATTTCCACTGAATTGCTGGCCCACTTTTTAGACCTGCAATTGAGCCCACAAAGGTTGCAGTCCTTCCTGACTTTTTCAGCTTCTTTTAAATTCTGAACCTATGTAGCTCCATGGTAGAAGGTGCTGACTTCTGCAGGCCACTTGCTTCACTGGAGCTGGCAAAGTTCAGTGACAGATGGCTTCTAGTTTGTTGTTGTGGATTCCAGTTTGTCCTTTCTTTGTCATGCTTTATTTCTAACTTTTCTTTCTCACTGCAGTCCCTGTTACCTAAAGTGACTTTAGGCTCATTTCCATGGGCAGAGGGAGCAGCTTTCTTTTCAGTTCCTCTCCAGTTTCCTCAAATTCATTAGGTCCAATCATTTTTATAACTTCCAGATTCCTCCTTCTCCCATCTGCAACACTTTGGCAAAAATCCCATTGCATTTATCATGTGATTGTGGAAATTAAATCTCACATTTTGTGCTGTGCCTGTTCTTTGTTCAGTGGAAACTCAGTTTTCTCTATGGCTTCTGTTCCACATTTGTAAAGGAAAGAGTTTTATCCAAGTTAGGCTTTGGCAGGAAAAAATAATTTCTAGATTGGGGCCAAGATGAAAAATGGTTCTTTAGTCTCCTGGAAACATAAATACAATAATTCCTCCTTTCTTCCATTGTAAATATTCTACTGTCTGCAGCAGCTTCTGTTGGCTACACCACTGTTGACATATTCGATGTCCAACTGATATTTAAACAACAAATATCTATGAAAGTTTGTTTCACTAATGTTTTCTACTGCTAACCTGAATTTATTAAACATGCTAGATAAGTTTGCTCATAAATTCAGAACCAGTTGGAAGTTATGTGACTTATGGCCCTTCTCAAGATGCTGCAAGAAAGACCTACATTCGTATGACCCAAGATGAATATTCCTTTCTTGGCTCATAGACCAGAAATGCGCTTTCCAAGGCTAATAAAGCCACTCTCCAATCCTCAGTATGGGGCCTCCAGGAGATTGTTAATGATGTCTGTCCTGTTCTGACCCAGGAGAGCCGAGGAATCCTCCATGGTAGATGGACACCTTGAAAGTAGCATCCGTTCCTTGTGCTTACCTCCAATAACCAAAGCGTAGTCTCTGACCACATCCGATTTCAAGATAGAGTGAGAGATCCTGACCCGGGAATTCAAGTGCCTAGCTAAGAGTTGGGAGTTGTATCATTAAATAAAGAAGCTTAATATTGATGAAACATATGGAGGATATCAATGAAACAGTTGAATGTATCCTGACAGCAGGATGCTGGACTCTCTGACATTGCCCATGCCTACAATTTTGGGAAACACTTCAACAGCAGAATGATGGACTTATGACTGTTTATGAAGGACCTCCAATTGCAATACTAGAGGGGAAATCAATGGGGGTCACTTAAAAAGGGGTACAGGAAATCTCAGACTATAGAACTGTATCATAAAACAATAAAAATAAGTCACTTTCAGAGGCTATCCTAAAAATAAACTCTACAGGGATTCAACATTGTAGCGCAGCAGATAAAGTCAACACCCATGAAGCCAGCATCCTGTATGTGCTCCAGTTCAAGTTCCAGGTGCTCTACTTCTAACCCAGCTCCCCGATAATGACCTGAGAAAAGCAGCAAAAGACGACACAAGTACATGGGCTGCAGCGACTCAACAGAGACTTAGATAAAGCTTCTGGGTCTTGGCTTTAGTCTGGCCAACCCCCGTGTGTGGTGGCCATTTAGTAAATGAAGCAGCAGAGTGAAGCTTTCTCTCTTGGCCTCACCCTCTGTCTCTGTAACTTAAATTTCAAACAAATTTATTACAAAAGAAAGTTAAACACACACACTCAACTAGTTAAAGATTAGTTTAAATGACTACTTTTCCACTTTCAAGAGACTACAAGAAATATGGAATAATTGAACTCTGTTAATTCTCTCTTTTGGTAATGATACTGGACATTTAAATTTTTATTCATTATTCCTATTGTTTAAATTAATATTCATCAAGATTTAGCAAAATTATTCCTTCCTTTATCCCTATGCTTTATTTGACATCATTTTCCTTCTGTCTGAACTACTCCCTTTCATAATATTTTATATATATCTGTGGAAAACCACCTGTTTTAATTGTCTGAAATTTGCTTATTTTTTGGTTTATAAAGAGTATTTGAAGGTATATTAAATTCTAAAAGAAAAATGAATTATGATGCCTGTAGTTGGGCCAATGCTGTAATGTGGCAGGTAAAAGTATCAGGTGCTGTGCCAGTATCCCTTGTGAGTGCCTGATTGCATCCCAGTGGCTTGCCCACCTTCTCATCCAGCTCCATACTAATGTTCCTAGGAAAACAGTGGAAGATGGCCCAACTACTTGGGGCTGTCCACCCAATGTGGGAAACCTGGATGAAGCTCCAGGCTCCTGGCTTCAGCCTGGCCCAGTCCCAGCCATTGTGGCCATTTAGGGTGTGAACCAGCAGATGGAAATCTCTCTGTCTCTCCCATTCTTTCTCTGTAACTCTGCCTTTCAAATAAATACAGTAACTCTTCTTTAAAAGGTATCATAATGGAAACCAAAATATGCTTCCTACAGCATATCTCTCTGGGATTGACCAACTTATTCTTCCAGCTGCTTCGAGTGTTTCCAATAGAGATCATCTATTGGTCCTTGTTGGAAATGCCCTTTTCTGAAGATACCTGCCTTGCTCAAGTTCACATTTCCTTCTTGGGAGCAGTCAGTAACTGTCACTCGTACATAGAAGGCCAATTATCACCTCAGCTCTGAAAAAGTCAACAGGACTGTATTCACAGTTCCCTGTTGGGTTCCTTATGGCCGTTACTGTTCACGGTATCTGTCCAAAATGCACTCTTCATGCATCTCCTATATATACACTCACTGTCATCTCAGAACCAGTGTTTCAGGAAACCTGCCACCAGAACTCTCAGTATCCTGCCATGCCACGTACACACCCCTAAATGAATTCCTGTCAGGGATAGCACGACTCTCATAATTGGCTTATACAAAGAACTTTCCCCCAAGAGCTTGAGGCTCAGACTTATTCAATTCTTGTGGAACTGAACAAAATTGGGCCACTTAGAAGCGGTGGAAGAGTGGGTGTGTGGTTGCAACCGGCAGCGCCTGAGCTATCAGCTTCCTACCTCTAGAGGGCGCGTCTGTCACACTGCCCGCACTGACATGGTTATCCTCAAAGGCTGCTGCTTATTCAGGCACTTTCATGCTTAACACACCATGGAGGGATGCCCGCGGTTTAGATTGTAGATCGTGTCTTTTTGTTTTACTTTTTCTTGCTCTAAGCCTTCCTGAAAACAATAGATACACATCACTTACAAGGGCTTGTTGCTCACTGCTGCATTATATAAGGTATCCTGGCAATGCAGGGAAGGAGGAGAAGGGCACCCGAGCAGGAAGGGGGAGGGGGGAAGCAGGCTGTCCAGAACCATGTTTTTTTGTTTTTTGTTTTTTTTTTTGGATTTAGAAGGACACATTGCAAGCCATTCAGATATAGGTCGTAAGCTCTAGTGTTACATAATCTATACCCTGCTCCTCACAGACCCAGGTCATGTGGCTCCAATTCCCTGTCTCACTGTTCCCTCTAACAACTCTTCTGTTGCATCTTATTGCACTACACACATGCACTTTGCTGATTCCAGTCACGTTTCTGCTGCTGCTTTCATTCTTCAAAATCTGGTTGAAGGCTCCCCTCCTCTGTAATGGCTTTCCTGACTCCTCTGGCTTCTCATTGGCCTTACCAGTAAGAGTGCCACACAGTAGATTCTCAGCGTGAACGAAATCCTTCCAAACTGCTAAGATGTTAAGTGTAGGTTTTTCTATCTGTGTACTTAAGCACATTTTGGTAGAGTCAAATAATTCCTGAATGGGACTTCACATCAAGTGAATATCCAGAAAGACACAGAGGCTAAAACATTCTAAGAACATTAAATAGAAAATAAAATTCTAGAGATGTTGATATAGGAGCATCAAGACCGTTCACTCAAAACCTTTAAGACTAAAATAAGCGCCAAGATAATTTCTTGCAAAATTAAACATATTAGTCCATTGGTGCTACTACAACAAAATACCACAGACTAGGTGGGTTATAAGTAACAAATTTCTTTCTTCATTTCTGAAGGTTGGGAAGCTCAAGACTGAGGTTGATGGGGCTGTTTATTCAAGCCTTCATTAGGAAAGCTTTTAAAACTTGTCCACTACTAGGAATGCATTCATTCATTTTTAAAAAGAATTATTTTATTTGAAAGGCAGAGTGCAAGAGAAAAAGAGAGAGAATCTTCTCTTTGTTGGTTCGCTCTCCAAATGTCCAGAACAGCTGCAGTCCAAAGCCAGGAGCCCAGATGGCATTCTGTGTCTCCCTCACGGTGGCAGAGACCTAAACAGTAGGACCATCCTTTGCTGCTTTCCAAGGCACATGAATAGGGAGATGGATGGCCAGTGGAACACCTGAGACTCAAACTACCACTCATTTGGGATGCCAGCATTACAGGCAATAGCTTAACATGCCATACCACATTGCCGGCCTCTGATGTATTAATTTACTCAAAAATGTTTTTGCATACTTAGTATGTGCAGTTTGCACGTGGTATAAATACACTGATGAGAAAAATCAGACATTGTTTCAAAGAAATTATGTAACCTATCAGGGAATTCATTTACTATTGAAATGCTTTACACAAATAGGCAAATAACTGTGATGAATCCAAATAATTGATACAAATAATTGTGTGCCATAGCACGAATCACATTTCAGTAATGTACTGCTATAAAAGTAATCACCTCACCATTGATTGTCTTTAAACCACTATCATTCATTTTCAACTCTCATGGATCCATGGGTTACCTTGGCTCAGCTAGGTAGTTCTCGCTCAAGTTCTCTTGCACAGCTGTAGCATTACAGTACTAATGTTACAGTAATCATGAAGGCTTCTTCACTGCCCTGTCTGGCTGCTGATTCTGTGGACTGGAATCTCAGGGAGTCCTTCGTGTTACTTCCTTCCTCACAGCATAGTTGCCGGCTTTCTGGAGGGAGTAACTTCAAATGAAAAGGGAAAAACTGCACCACCTTTTGCAACTTTGTATGGGAGGTCACCCAGTGTCACTTCTGACACTATCACAGAACTGTTTTGACTCAAGGCAATGAAGCAAAGACGCCTCACACCTCCAAAGAAGGAGTCCCCCAGTGACATCGTAAGTGTAAGGGATGGGGGATAAAACAGCTGCTTTGGAGAATATGGGACCCATAAGAGACAAACTTACCTGCTAGGCAACCAAGAAAAGCTTCCCTAAAGAGGTTTCCTTTAAGGTAGGATCTGAAAAGGAAATGTTACCTAGAATAAGGAGTAGTGGAAATGAGCAGAAAAATGTATGTGTGAAGACTGAGTGGGAAAGGAGCGGAACAGTTACAGGAAGAAGATCAATGTGATTGCAGTACTGAGCCTGAAGGGAGGCATGCTGAGACTTGAGGCTGAGGCAGACAGCGTCAAAGTCAAACAGAGCGTTGTTAGCAAAGTCTTGATTTTATAATTGACAGATGCCAGTAATGCAGGAAAGGGGTTTAAATTGGTGAGTGATCATTTTCTCTGACTGCAGCTAGTGGACAGTATGTTGAGCTCATAGGAGAGACTGGAGTGACACTTGAAAAGTGACAGGCTGTAGCTTTGACTGAGTGGGTTGCAGTGAAACTGGGGAGACATGGCTGGATTCAACCACTGTCAGAAAAGCAACAGGACTTAGGCATGGATTGTGTGGGGTGGGGTGGGGTGGGGTGCAAGAAAGGAGTCAAGGATGAACAATGAGGCCACGCACAGAGACACAGAGGGCAGTTTGCTTTTACAGCGTAGAGGACCTAGATTTATCCAATGTATGTGGAGCTGGAGTTGCACTTGAACCCAGTGGAGACACACTTGAACTCAAAATAAGATGCACGTGTATGACATGCATAAGGGAGTTTCAAAAATATTCATGAAAAAAATGAAATAAAAGATAACTCCAAATTGTCATACACTTTTTGAAGTCCTCTCGTATAAACCAAAAACACAGAAGAGAGCCTGAAAGTACAGATTTATGAGTTCTGAGTGTTTAGCTGGCGATGAAAGCTAAAAATACAGATGACATCACCTAGGGAAAGATTATAGGAATTCCCGTGGAATTTAATACTTGATGATTGCCTAGAGACTATGGACTGCCAAAGGGACTAAGAAGTATCCAGAAATGTTGGAAGCAGCATGATACGAAGCCCTGCAAGGTAAAAGAAGTCAGTGTCACTAGAAACTAGAAGTGTTCATTAATGTTGAGTGTTTCTGGGAGGTGTATACAGATAAGCACTAAAACGTGTTGATAGGTGGCATGAATGTGCAGATCATGACAGTAAGTCATTTCAGAGCAGCAAGGTGAGAAGGCCTTATTGCAATAGAGTTATGTAAGCAGAGGCTTTTTTTTTTTTTGAAAAGGAAAGAGAGTCACAGGAAATCTATACAGTAGAACTATTATGGAATAGCATTTATTTGAGCATAAAATCTATCAGAGGTTCAGTTTCACATGTAGATCATACACTCAAGATACACATCACTGTGTTCTCCTTTGCAGAGAAGGGAGCATGACACAAATGGAGACAGCCCCATCTCTTATATGGTTCCAGATTTTGGACCTTCTCCAGCAGAAAGAGCAAGAGCAAGAGCAAGAGCAAGAGGGGGAAACAGAAAGTGGAAGAGGGAGAGGAAATAAGCTCAAGAAGCTGCAGGAGAAAAAAGAAGAAAGTTGTAGAGGGAACCATCAACAATCCTAAAGAATCTTTATTCAGTTTGGGTGTGTTCAGTTCTTAGGCATCTTTTGTGCAAATCTTGTAACCTTTCCATGCATTAGTTTTTCTTTGGCGATTGACTAGGGTCAGAGGAATGCTGATCCTTGGAAAGCACTAAGAACAAAACGTTCAACAGGAATTGACTAAATGAAGCATTTGATTAGTTATCACTGATAGCATGATGCAACCCAGGAAAGACTATTAACTCATTGTTCCTAAACTTGGCCTGTGTTTTGTACTTGGATGCAGCTCTCAGAGCTCTAGCCAAGCATCAGTATTTCTCTGCATGGACTCAGGCCTCCCTGGAGACCTCACAGTGATCCAGAAACTCTCTCCATCCAAGAGAGGTCATTAAAAAAATGAGGCAAAAGGGCATGAGTGCTGCCTCGAAGGAGAGACAGGCACTAGGGAGTACACACTTGGAGGTAGTGGGGAAGGCAGGGTAAAACAAGGGGTGGATGCTAGCTGTGTGCTGTTCCCCAACTTCTAGGACTGATTTTCCAGTCCAAGCACTGGCAGTAGTGCTGGCCATTGGTTGATTATGAGAGAGTAAAATTTTCCCTCTCTTAACAACACATCCTTTTTTTGATTTGAAACATGTGACAAGGTTGTGACCTCAAGCCGATGTTTTCCAGGAAAATCAGTATTGTAACAGACCGAGGCTCTAGGATGTGCCAAAACATCAAAGAAGCATATGGATTGAGAGGAGAGTGGAGAGAAGTCAGTTCAGTACATGTGCTCGGGCTGCCGAGGACCTCACAATGGCCCAGAAATTCTCAGCATCCCAGAGAGGTCTTTAGGAAAAGGAGACAGGGTGTGGGCACTGCCTCAAAGGAGAAGCAAGCTATACCCAGGACTTGTGGGGGAGAAGGGGTGGGGAAGGGGGCAGAGTAAAATGAGGGATGCAGGGAAAGACCTAGGATGGGGGGAGGCAGGGAGTTGCACCACCCTTGAAGTTGGCAACACAGAAACCTTATTGGGATTCAAAGTTGCATGGAAGGACCAGAACATCCTCCACAGGACCCTAAGCAGACTCCCCTGTGCCTAGGACTGGATCTTTTAAAGATGTATTATTTTTATTGGAAAGGCAGATATATATATAGAGGAGGAGAGACAGAGAGGAAGATCTTCCATCCGATGATTCACTCCCCAAGTGAGTGCAACGGCCGGTGCTGTGCCGATCCGAAGCCAGGAACCTGGAACCTCCTCCAGGTCTCCCACAAGGGTGCAGGAACCCAAGGCTTTGGGCCGTCCTCGACTGCTTTCCCAGGCCACAAGCAGGGAGCTGGATGGGAAGTAGAGCTGCCGGGATTAGAACCGGTGCCCATATGGGATCCCGGGGCGTTCAAGGCAAGGACTTTAGCCGCTAGGCCACGCTGCCGGGCCCTGATTCAGTTTGAAGCCAACACCCAGGGGCTTCTCCCAGATCTCTCACATGGATACAGGATTCTAAGGCATTGGACCATAGGCCTTCTTCTGCTGCTTTCCCGGGGTACAGGTAGAATGCTGGATGGGAAATGGAGCAGCCAGGACACGAACCAGTGATCGTATGAGATCACGGCTCTTAAAGAGGGGAGATTAGCTAGTTGAACCATTTTGCCTGACCTGATCACCCTGCCTTCCCTTCTCTCTCTTTCTCTCCTCCCTTCCCGGCAGCCAAAAAAACAAACAAACAAACAAAAAAAACCCTCTACCTTTCAAGTAAATAAATAAATCCATTAAGAAAGGAAATTAAATGAAGAGATATTCATAACTATGATTGTCACATTTCTGTGCTGTCTCATGGTCATAGCTGAGCACCTCAGCTAGTCATGTTTTTCTTCAATGAAATGACACGAAACTTCATCCTTGAAGACTGTCCTGTCTGAAAGGAATTGTTACAGTTTTCTGTTTATTTTTAAAATTTTTTAATTTTCTTTTTAATATTGTTTACATAGTTGAGAAGGATGAATGCCCATGTGGGCTTCTGATTAGGATGCCGAGAGTCAAGTATGGAGGAAGGTGGGTAGGACAAATGTTTCAATTTTTTTTCTCCTGTGCCCACAGGGGAGGAGAGGGCTGCTCCATGCTGTGAACGGATGGGGGACGGTTAGTTGATGACACCTTAGAGACTCTGATGTGGGGAGAAGGGTTCTGAGGCTGTTCTTTGAGTGGTTTTCATAGTTCTGAGAAGTTGTTGCTTTCATTGTCTCAGGGTTGAGAAAATCTTTCCAAGGTCTGTTGGCTGACAAAGTCCACCTTAGTGCTTCCACAGACCCAGGAATATGCTGCAAAGTTTAGCCAGGATAATCGTCCAAGCTGTTCTGCTTTCCATCCTCTGATGGGGCAATTCATGTCCCCTGATGGCCTAGAAGAGCTCACTGTCATGTCTCCCATGTGCTTCTGGGCATGCTGTGCACTGCACAGGCCTCAGCAACTGAAGAGGCAGTACTGATACATGCAATCTAAAGTGGGACCACATATCCTGTGATTTTTCACTATGGCTGAGGCCTTAGTCCACTGGCTAACTAGGGAGGCCCTCAAGAAATCTCATATAGAGTGACCTCAAACTTGACTCATGTGTGCATTAGCCAGTGCAGGATCAAGTTCAGTCTGTCACCTGCACCAGCCAATGCACATACCAGTGCATGCAGCTGCATGGTGAGTTCCGCCCGCAAGCTTCATACCTCATGTGAACCATTAGGTGCTGTGGCCAAGCCCTGTCAGCTACGGCGTAGCTGGGACAACCCCCCAATAACTCCCACCAAGCCCGCCCCCAGTCCCGGTTTTTGCACATGCCCGTTCTGTTTGTTGGGATACTAAAAGATCCTCTTCATTATTCTGCTTCAGAATAATGGGTAGAAACTGAAAATTCCATAATCTTGGGCATATTTCTTCACTCCATTTTCTGGGAAGGGAGTTCCTTTTTTTGTAAGCAGTCCTTTGTTGAATACCATGATAGTGGCTAAGGTATTCTGCAAGTGCATAGATGACAGTTTTGGTGTAAGCATTGTGGGCAGAGAAGGTAAATTTGTATCCAGTGAATGTGTCCACTTTAGTAACCACATAGACTAACTACATATTGCTCATTGTGAGAATTTACCCTAAACCCCAACCTTCAGTGCGTTCACAGAGGAAGACTGTAACCACAGATGCTGCTAGTGTTTGCTCCCAGGTGGTGCTTTTATGTCGTACAGAATCACCTGTAATTTGGGACCATTCCCTCAAGGCATTGATGTGAACTGGAAAAGTGAAAGCAATGCAGCAGGAGTAAAGGACTGGGGCTTTGGGACCTCTTCTTCATTGCAACTTACTTGTGCCATTAAGCCTGCATAATTTACATCTTTTCCAGTTGGTGATGGGATGGATGGTGCTATGTATATACTATATTGTGACTTTGCTGGTTGGACAATGTCCAGTTTGTGATGGGCAGCTTGGGTTACAATGCCAACTAGGTGGTTCATTGTTAAGCATTTGGACACTGCTAAGTTTTAGTAGCAAGCCAAATGCTGTTTCTGAAAAGGAGAGTAGTTATCAGCAGGTGATGGCAGGGCATTGCCTTCAAATTCCAAACAGAAAATTTTGCTTCACCTATAGGGATCTACCAAAGACCTCAAAGTGGCATTCTGTCTGTTACTGTGACACCTTAGGCACTACTGGATCTCCTAGGGGTAAGGGCAGCATGCACAGTAGCATGCTTCAAATATTTATCTTGCTTTGGGACTCCCCCATACTTAACATTTATTACAGCACATTCATATATTCATTGCCTAACCAAAGAGGAAAATAAGAGGGAGCCTCTCAACCAACTTTAGCTTTGAAAATCCACGAGCAAGCCTCTGATTAGCCTGCTTGGAACTTGTGCCTACCTTTCATTACACTGTCTTGGGAACAGAGTTCTACTGTTTTGCCCCCAATGGAATTAACGACACCTGAGCAGGAGGTGAGGCGTGTTTGGTTCTCAGGTCCCCTCCAAAATTGTATCAGAAGTTCCCCAGATGAGGATGTTGTGGGAAGATGTGTCATTGTGTGCCCTGGAAGGAGTGGGCTCTTTGTGATCTTCACTCTCTTTACCTATGGATACACTGCCTCTTCATTTCTGTGAAACTGTCTCTGTTACAATTTCAGAAACATATGACACACATTTCTTTTATGTCTTAAGTCATTTTTTACCTAGCTGTTTTGGGTATATGAGAAAATGGTGTCTACTCATACCCATTCTGTTTACTGTTTCCTGGAGCCATCAGTGCTGGGCAGAGTTCCGAGATGGCCCTCATGACCATTCATTCCTCTAAATGCTACTCTCAAGGTGATGCTCTGCACTACATGATGAGGAATTTTCAATAATAATTAGGGCTACTTATCAGTTGACCTAAAAATAAGAAAATTTCTGGGTGGACCTAGTCACATGAGCCCTGCAAAAGTAAAGAGTTCTCCAGCTGGTGGTAAAAAAGAAACTCAGATTCAAGTTCTAAATTTTGTTGCAAGGGAGGTTTTCTGTTGCCAAGTCCTGGAAGTGGTTGGTGTCCATCTGGTATCAATGATCAGCAGCTACTAAGAAAATAGGACTTCAGTTTTACTGTGCTAAGGCCTTGATGGGCTACAGACTCTGTTTGCTATAGTTGTTGATGCCAGAGACTTCATTTACCTCTAGTGTTTTACCTTCCATGTTGACTTGGGGCTACCCTAATACTCCTGCTAAGAGAGATTGTGCATCGTGCTGCTCCTCCAGCTGGCCTTGTGCCAGAGCCCTGTTGGTGCCATCAGAAGGTGTGGGGGAGGAAGCACAAGCTTACAATGAAATCTTACTCTCTTAATTCATCTGCATCTTTGGGTTGTGACCTCTGCAGTGCTTTCTGGATTTATTTTTTCTTTTATGTAGTGAGAGAGAAATATTCCTCAATGGGGAATAAGGCTCAGTAAACTGATTCTCCTTGTAAAAGCTCCTTTTGGATACTGCAAGCCTGAGAGTAGTTCAAATAATTGATCTTTCCCTCCTTAAACCAAAGCAGGGAGGTTCTTTCTTGGGTCTTCATCATGAAGAAAACCTGGTGGGGTACCTTGAGCTAGGGCCCACTAGAGTGTGGAGGATCCCCGTAAGGACTTCAACTTCTACGAGTCTTCTCACTGTTCTGTTAGACCACACTCAGCTCACAGCAGTTTTTCTAACTTTCCATTCAAGCGCCTGGTTCCCACCTGTGTTCTACTCTAGCTAAGCAAATTTCTGCTGCGACTCTTTGAGCTTGCCTGTCTTTCCAGATGCAGATCGTACCAATTTACCCTGCTACTCGATTCTCTGCTGGGTTCATGACAAGTCATGGAGTTTTCACTTGTGCCCAGCTCTTTCTTGTTGTAAAGGTAAGAACATGGCTTCCAAGAACGCAGCACCTGAAATGAAAAGCCGTTAATTTTGTTTATCTCTGCATTCTTATATTTCTTGAACTTCCTTATGACCTCTTATTCCTATTTTAGACAAAGCTTTTTCGTTTATCTTCTGCTGGAAAAAAAAATCCCGAAGAGATTATTTTAAAATCTCTCTCTTTTTAATAGTTTATTGGCGTAAGAGGCTGGTTTTCCTATGACTGTTTAGAGTAGAACTGTTCCCTTTCCCTTATGCTGCAGATTTTTCAACTGCTCCAATTTGTGTTTCATTCTGAGTATTTACCTTAGAAAGAGGAAAAATATCTTTAAGTCAAGGGTTTATAAACAGATATTATTTTTGGACTGTCCTTAGCTTCTTTGGTCTTGAACTTGAGAATTCTCACTTTAAACCTCTCAGGGCAACATTTGTAATGCACAACAGTGAGCACAAGCACCCCCTATCTTATACTACTCATCTGGCATTTATATAGCATGAGTCTGTTAGCCTCAAGCCAAATCCCCTTGTGCTTCTATTCTTCAGTTCCTGCAAAGTTTTATGTAGTCTGTAAGCCATTCAGGTGCATTATGTCAAAGACGTAACTATATTTGTAGCTGGGCTACTCAAAGTGTGGTCCCTGGACTAGTACTACTCTTGGAACTATTTGGTGCTGGTCCACAATGAGCTCAGGCCGATAGGGAGCATAATATTTCAGAAACTTGTCCAGAAATTTTATAGAATAAATGTATGTACAATCTAATGACAAAATCTGGGTTTACACTTTGGATGTCCTTGACTCACTTTCCATGATTTTTACAAAATTAAGGATCCAAGATGGATTGGAAATTCTAAAAAAATTAGTCCCTTGCACAGATAGTTTGTGATATACAGCCCTAAAATACCTCACTCCTCAGTGTCTCCTTGACTTTGACTTTACAGGCAAATCCATTTCTCAAGGACTAGTGAGCTGCAAACCATCCCCTTAAACTTCTATCCCTTTACTGTAAAAGAACAAGAAAAGAAAAGAACTGGTTTGAGAGAGTGGAAAAATGAGAAGGTCTGGAAATATGGGAAGGACACACGAAGGAAATTTTCCAAGAAGATCCCTCTCCTGTGTTGTGGGCTAAGGAGTTGATTAGTACTGTTAAGCTGAGCAGCTATAGGAAATGCACTTGCGGCTAAAAGCACCTGGTTTAATTGGACTCATCTGCATCCTATTGTTTGGTTAAAGGGCTTGGGGGGAAAGAGTATAAAAGGAGTAATAAAGAGAGGTTTCGGGGAGACTTCCACCATCACTGGTCTCCTGTCGGTGCTTCATCCTCAGACCCTCTCTGTGTCCACGTTACTGGCTCTGCTGGCCGGAGCACTCCTGCAGCCAAGGGGTTACTCTTTTAAGGCTTCCGACCAACACCCAGTTGCTGACTACAGGTATGTTTGGAACATTTTTCTTGCCCTCCTGTCATCAAGTCTTATGCCAGAAATGTCTTTTTCTAGTTCATTAACAGTAACATCAGGCAGGGAAAGAATGAGATCACAGCTGACTTACTAGTTTGCAGATTGACTGATTATTCACCAAGACACTGTGGATGAGCTGAGAACCTTTTCCACCCACCTTCCGTCTACCTCCATCCTTTCTATCTGAGAGATGCTTGGAAGAAGTAAATGAAAGCATAGTTTATCTGTGGTAGCAAAGAAACTCATAACAGCTAACATTTTTTGTGATTGAGCTGAAATCAGGTGATAGGAGAGCTCAGATGTTCCTTTTCAACCTGCCCATACCCTTGCTGTTGGTCTGGGTGAGGAAAGGAAGCCTGTGGCATAGGCTAACTTGCACCTGGAAGGTAAGGTCTACGTGAACCCTTGCTCAGGGGCCTAGAAAAGAGTTCTTAACTGGTGTGTGTATGTGGGGCATTCCTCTCCCTGGGGGACAAGTGACAAGGTCTAGAGACTTTTTTCTTTGGCTGTCTCCACTGGAGAGTGAGGAATTACTCCTGGTTCCTCCTGATGCATACAGGTTAGGGATACTGCCAAACAAAAAAACAAAAAGCCCCTTCCCAATGATGAATTATGCAGCCCCGCTGATTGACAAACTCCCATGTAGAATTTATCCCGTTTTAAAACTTGTACCACTGACCAAGGTGGAACAAAAATATGTATTTGGTCAAACTCTTGGTCACATCCCTAAAGATTCTGATTTCACTGGGCTGGTTTAGCGGCTGAAGTTGGCATTTTCATGAAGCTGGTGAGCTGTGTACGGACAGGATTAAGAACTATTTCCTGGAGAGACTGGTCTGATGGCAGCCACAGAAGAACCTGACTGATTCCATTTTCTTGTGGCTCAGAAATCGTTAAAGGGTGATTGGCTCCCTGAAGTGGGAGCAGCAGTGGAAAACTCGGAGTTGGAGAGGCATCCTCCAAAGCACCTGAGAGCTTAGGAAGGGCAGGGCAAGCCTAGGGCTTTTGTGACCACTGGAAAGTATCCTACCTCCTGGATAAACCAATCCCGAAGTCACCTGGATGTGTGCTACTAGGGCCATTAACCTAGCTCATAGTCCACACTCTGACAAAGAATAAGGTGCTCTTGGTCAGTGGCCCTGGCTCCTGCCAGTCACAGTGCTTCCACTTGTCTCTTCTTCCCTGGGACAGCAAAAAGTTGAGGCCTGCCTTACTGATTGACCAAAAAACAAAACAAAACAAAACATGAGAGAGTTTCTCAACTGCCTCAAAGAAAGCAGTTGTTTCCTGTGGGCAGCCTGGAGACCCTCACAATGATGTGAGGCTTCAGGAATGCCAAGTCCTAGCGTGCAGGTTCCAGCTGCACATGCTGTTCTATGGGTAGCTGGAACAGCCCAGGACAGAGGGAATCTGCAGAAACCTTACAGCTGGATCCTGTGGCTGTGAAATGGAGTGTGCTGTGCTTAGGCGCTCTCCCACCTGCTAAGCCTCAAGAGAGGCTCAACATCAAGCCCACCCCGCCCTCGCCACCATCCTGCAACACAGTAGCCATCCACCCCCTCACCCCCTGCAGTACTTGGTTCTACCGTTTGCAAGAGAAGCAAGCGAAAACCTTGGCGGGTGGACTCTGGCGCAGGCACACCTAAATTCGAAGACCTGCTTGGTCCATCACAGACAACCTGGGCACACTTCTAAGCATTGATTTCTGTTGGTGGAATGGGAATAGTAATTGGTAACTTGGGACGTGGTAGTGAGGCTGAAACCAGGAAATGTGGTTCTAGCATTCCAGCAGTGCTGGACACGTCTGAATCCCTTCGATAGTCCCCAGATGGCTTCGTGGGGGGGCGGGGGGCAATCTACAAATCGGTGGACGCACCAGTGTGTGTATTTGGATTGTGGAGGCATTCAAATGTTGCAGAGAAACATATTGTGGGATATTACCGGTTTGCTGGGGAACGTTCCCGGCTGGGGCAACTCGGTTTCCAGAAGAAACCCCGGCACTGGTGGGTGGGAGCCTCAAAGTGCGCCCTGTTCCGGGGGAGGCGGAGAGAGGAGGGCAGGCTCCGGGCGGGAGGACTGGAGGGGGAGAGGCGAGAGGAGGAGTTTTTGCAGCCCTGCCCTCACCGGCTTTTCGAGCAGCCCCTGGGGCTCCCTGCTCTCCTTGGTCTCCACCCGCCCCCGAGAAGTGCGCTGCGTTGCTCCGGAGCCCCGAGAAGCGCCAGCTCGCTATGGGGAGACCCGCACTGTGGCCTGCCCTGAGGCTGCCGCCGCCGCCACCACTGCTGCTGCTGCTCCTGCTGCTGCTGCGCGCCCCTCCGAGTTGCTGCTTCCCAGGTAGGAGCCCAAAGCAGGGCTGCAAACCTCGACTGGACCCTGCGCTCCAGACCCAGGCAGGCTTGAGGGCGCCCTTTGTTGGCTCCCAACTCGTCTTTTACAACCGGAGGGAAACAATGACGTGGAACAGGCTGGCGTCTGGGCACGTGCGGAAGACAGCTCACTGTCCCAGGGCCAGGCGGGCGTCCTGGTGGCGCCAGGAGCCCGAGCACCCTTTGCAGGATTCCAGACTTCCAGTCGAATCCATGCCGGCCTAGGAGGCTAGGGAGAGAAATGTTGGACATGAACTAGTTTCTTAACAAGCGGAGTGTTGCCTGGGGAGGTGGCAATTTGTCCTGGAAGGCGCCCTTACCCCCTCCCTGCCACTCGAAGTCCCAGGCCACCCCTTGAGGTGCAGGGCACCAGCCAAGGTAAAGTGATTCTGGGGACAGCACGGGCGGGGCCTCCTTCCCATTTCCCCCACCCCCCTGCTGAGAATTCCCAGAAAGTTTGGCGAGAGCTGCCAGATGAGAGTGGTGACATGTGGCATGCACTTGGTTAGCTCTAGGGCAAGAGGGAGACGCTCCACTGAGCAGGGGTGGGGAGCGGAGGGTGAGATGGGGGATCTATGCTGCTACTTACCGTTCGACGGCGTGATCTATGGCACTGACGGGGATCCAAGCATTTATGGGGGGAGGTCTCATGGTGCGGGCAGAATCCAATTTGAAAATGGCATTTGAAAATGTCCAGCTAACTTCTTCCTGGAGGCTTATGTTAGGCCAGAGCTTCAGGGGAGCAGGGCAATGTGCCATGCACCCCGTGTGCTTGTAATGGGGAGGAAATCCATGGGTGCGATTTAATTCAGTGTTAATGGGTGATGTGGACTATAAGGAGTCCAAATATTTGGCTTTGCGTTCAGCAACATCATGAGCTGTTTAAACCTGGGATCTGAGAAAGCAACTTTCAAGTTCTTGCAGGAGGGCTGGTGTGTGTGTGTGTGTGTGTGTGTGGCGCGTGTGTGGGTGGGATAGAGGGGACAGGAAATTCCCAGATAGCTTGCTTAGGAGATGCCTGCTGGAAATGCTCAGCTGAACGAATGGCTAGAATATTTGTGTAAACAAATCAACAGAAACAGTTGTGTTTTGAGCTGGCTCTTGTGAGTTTTGAGCTGGAGGAACGGTTTCAGCGAGGAGACGTTATCCTCAGTACCGGGCAACTGGCATTCCCATGGTGTGTGCTCACAGCCCCCACTGCCAGCCACTCTAGCAGGAGTTAGGTTGAAAGGAAGCAAGAGGAGGAAAAGGAAGTCTTGAAGCAGACAAGATGCTCCTTCATGAGAGCGAGGGCAACAGCTGAAAGACGAGAGGCAGCTTTTCAATCCAACAGAGAGGTGTCTGTGTGCAGGCGTCCTGGCATCTCGGCTGCCCGAGTCCCTTCAGCAGGAAAAACCTGCTGAACTCCATCCTGTCTCCTGCCCTGCTTCTGCCTCTCCTTTCTCAAAGTTTCCACTTTTCTAAGGTAGAACCTGCTGCCAGGGCCCAGCCACCCGCAGAATCATGGCCTTGCCAGTTCGGGTCCTCGCTAGTTTGCTTCCCCCAGGTTGTTCTGACTCCTGGCCACTATTGACTCCTAAGCTGGCTCTGTTTCGACCTCAGATGAACTAGGGCTGATTGTAGTGACTGGAGAAGCTCTCCTTTTGAGCGATACCTGCATCTTCCAATAGCCTCAGGAAGTGTGTTCCACTGAGCACTGTCAAATCCAGAGGAGGGGGGTTTCAGTCCAAGCCAGCACTTTCAGGTGACTGTGGAAGGAAAGTCTCTCGGCCCATGGGTCTGAAGGCAAATCATACCCAGTGTGTTCATTCTCAGCACCGGGAGGCAGATTTTAAAGGCCATTTCAGAGGCACTTTCTTTGGAAGTAGAAATGATGAAGGTAAGAGGCTTGCAGTTGCACTTTGTTCTGCTAGCGTGCTGTATCAGAGTGGCATTTCAAATCTCAGCTATTCCACTTCTGATACAGCTTCCTGCAATGTGCTGTGGAAAGCAGCTCAAGATGTCCCAAGTCCTTAAACCCCTTCCACACACATGGGAGACATAGCGAAGCTCTTGGCTTCAACCTGGCCCGTCCCCAGTCATGACAGCCATTTGGCAAGTGAATTGGCAAATGGAATCTATCACTTTCTCCTTCTCTGTGTTTTTCAGATATATAAATCTTTTAATTTTTTTAAAGAGCCCTTGAATCTGGAACATTTGAAAGAATAAGGGAACTTGGGACCTCATCAGCATCTCCATTTTCTATATAAGCTCGAATAAGCATCTTATAGCAACAGGAAATGTGTCAGCATGAGAGTAAATCAATCCCATCCCCACTTTGCCACTCCTAGATCGCTGGAGTCCTTCCCTCTTCGAATTGGATACAGCTTTGCTGGCCCTCGGATAGATTCTTTGCAGCCTAGCAAAAAATGCAATTTCTAGAAAGCCATATGAAGTAGATGGGAAATTTATAGCAAACTTGTCCATGTTTAATTGTGTGGATGTTTCTAAAGGGTACAAGTTTTGATTCTGCTGTTAAAAGAATTCCTGAAGCCTATCCACACCGGTTTTCTTCTGCCAACAAGGCTGAGAATGGAGCATGGGTGTGATGGCCACTAAGGAAAGCCTCATGAATCTTTCTATATGTGGGGGAAACTAGTACAGCAGTAGTTTTCATCAGTCAAGGTCTGTGAAAGCCAAACAAGATCACATCAACCGTAGAAGGGTTCTGGAATGCCACACTTGCAGATAAGTATTAGGAACTGAACACCTGGCTCAGGGTATACAATTAACTTCTCACCTGAAGCAGGCTAGAAATTCCTATTTGGACTTAAAACATATAATCAGCTGACAAAATCACTGCAACACAAAAAAAAGGAGATACGCTGGAGAGAGCAGAGCATTTGTGTCTGGCATTTGCTTCATCCATGACACTCCCAGTGCAGTGTCACTGATCTCAGACTTGCGCACTGAATGAGACGAGACCATGATGGAGGCACTACCTTAATAGTTCTCACCTTATCAGTGCTCCTCGCACAAACGCAGGTGTAGCCCTTCTCTGTCACATTATCACGATAGCATTCTCACTTGGAGTCCCTCATTCCAATTCCTTATTCTTTCTCTGGTCTTCTCAATTGATTCATTTTATATCCTCTTAGTTACACCACTCCTCTACTCATAACCTTAGAGCAACAGTTCCCTGTTCTCTCTTAAGTAGAAAGTTCTCAATTATTTTCAGGGTGTTACACTTTGCTTCCAGGTTAGTTGGGCCAGCCTTTCTTTACTGTTTCATAAAATCCAGCCAAAATAGACTACCTGTACTTAAACAATTTGAGTCACATTTTCCTCCTTGGCAGGTTCTTCTTGCACTTGGAATGCCTCCCCACATCACCAGCCACTTGTCTCTCCAAATTCTGCTGCTCATCTAGTGACAACCCCACTTTGATGAAATCTTTTCTCCTTCAAATGGGAAGCCTTATCTCTAACCACAGCTCTGCACAGCTTTCATGTTGTGTTTATTCCATGTGCCATATATTATAATTCTTGTTCACTGCTTGGATTTTGAGCCGTTGAGGGCAGAAGTCATGCTATGTCTGATTTGTTTCCCATGGAGCCTAGCAGAGTACCTTGTGCCATGCAAGTGTTTAACTGACCAGTTCCCTATAATGACAGTGATGGGTCATGTGACAGGGAAGGAGCTGAGTGAAACACGTGCACAGATCAGTACGGTTTTGTAACACCATGAATCTACGTACGTGGAAATGATGTCTAGCTGGCTGCAGAGGTTGCTTGTAAATGCATGAGCACCCTCCATTTAAGCAATAATCTCCCCTGTAGGATACGATGAGAGACTGCAGTCACAAGCTGTAGTTTGCACTTGTTTTTACTGGCTACTTGGCTCTGGGTCCTTCCTCAGGAGTCAAATGGTTTCTTCAATAAATGCAAATATGCATGCTACATCCATTCCCTTTGCAGAGAACACAACTAAAATTTGTACTTGAAAGTGAAGGGAGAGTTTTAAAAGAAGGTTTACTTTTGCCAGGCTATAGTATAGCATACTGAAGGATAAGCTATTTCTAGGGAGTTTTGAAAAAAGTCATGGAAAACGTGTATTTTGAAAAACAATGAGAAATAGATTTCAATTTTTCTATCCAAATACTTTGATTTCTTTTTCTCACATGCTTAAGTACTCTTATGTGCTTGGGGTAAAAGAATGAAGAAGGAATGTAATTATTTTTAAAGATTTATGTTGGGGCCTGGCACAGTGGCCTAGTAGCTAAAGTCCTCGCCTTGCACACACGGGGATCCCATATGGGTGCTGGTTCTAATCCTGGCAGCCTCGCTTCCCATCCAGCTCCCTGCTTGTGGCCTGGGAAAGCAGTAGAGGACTGCTCAAAGCCTTGGGATCCTGCATCCATGTGGGAGACCTGGAATAGGCTCCGGGCTCCTGGCTTCAGATCGGCTCAACTCTGGCCATTGCGGCCACTTGAAGTGAGTCATCGGACGGAAGATCTTCCTCTTTGTCTCTCCTCCTCTGTATATATGCCTTTCAAATAAAAATAAATTTTTGAAGAATGCAGAAATTAAATCTACATAAAAAATTTATGTTGAAGGGAGAGAGAGTGGGGGAGAGAGAGAATGTTCTATTTTCTGGTCCACTGCCCTAACAGCCACAATGGCCGAGGTTGTTCCAGGAGCCAGTAATTCCATCCAGTTTTCTCTTGTGAGTGGCAGGGACCCAAATACCTGGGCCATCCTCTGCTGCTTTCCTGGTTACACTAGCAAGGGACTGAGTCAGAAGTGAAACAGTGAGAATTCTAACCAGTGCCCTGACATCACAAGCAGTAGGTTCATCCACAACACCTAAACTCTGGTCTCAAAGTATGTAATTCTTTCTCTCTAGTCGGTTTAGGGCTTATGGGGGAAATAGACACAGAGCTATCTCAGTTGGCAAGTATTATAAAACAGATGGGTCAACGATGCCTGGGAGCACAGGGAGGAACCAGGACACTGAGCCTGGATGTTGAATAATGATGCTCAGAAATGATAATATTGCAAGGGTGATGCTAAATGTCCAAGGAAAACTGAAGGTGGAGAATCTGTGGGCTTTTCCAGGAACATTCTGGAAGAAAATGAAAGTCTATGGGAGTGTCCTTTTTCTGGGCAGAAGCTCCTATCAATTTAAAACCACTTCTCCCCGCATCATCTTCATGAATTTGGTGAGAAAGTAAGCACTTAATAGACACAAAAATCAACGTACAAAGCAAGACGAGATCAGCACAGGCAAGCTTTGAACCAGTATGCAGCTGGGCTCTCCATTTCTAGTCAGCTGAAAGTTTCTCAGTTCAGCTTATTTAAAAAGCAGAAGCAAATGTGTCATCATAGATGATGCTTCCCTTCGGGCTGGGCAGACAATTTGTCACACCATCCACATCACACATTGTCTGGGATCTTTGAGAATCTTTAGCCACCATTTGTAGATGAGTTATTTGACTGAAATAATCATGGCAGGGTGTCAAACTATTCTATTTTAAATATTTTTGTAGAATTTAACAAGCATTTCAAAGGTAATACTTCCCAAAGAAAAACTCAGGATACCAAAGTGAGGGAATTTGCAGTTCTCAGAACAAGAGATCCATTTGGACAGGCAACAAATCAGGGCATAGTTAATTGCTGAGGCAGCTGTTGGCTATCAAATCATCCCAGGACTCCACTGGAAGAGATTTAGAAATTTTAAGCACTTCTGGCAGCAGGATTTTCAGATAAATATTTAAGGAAAAAATCTGTGCAAGAGAAGTTATTAGTAGCACTGCTAAGCTCCTAACTTTGCCAGCTGATAATTGGTTGCACCTGGATGCTACAAGTATATGGTATACTCTGGCCTCAAACCTCTGGAGCACTCATTCCCGAACTGAATGATTCACTCACCCGTAATCCTTAGCTCATACTGGATGCCTCTGTGTGCATTGTTCTCCAAGGGGAAGATAAATGGATCTGGACATAATGACTTGGATTGTCCCATAGATTTGGGGTTGTAAATTGCGTAGACTTGTTTTAAAACTTTTGTATGAGTAATAGTCAGACCCAAACATACAGTTTGGAAAAAGACTTTTTATCTTATCCTTGAAATATCATTGCCATGATGGTTTTGTGATGCAGCGGCCTAAGCTGCTCTTGCACACCTTCATTCTGTATTGGAATGCTGGCTGTTCCACTTCCAATCTAGCTTCTCGCTAATGATCCGACAGGCAGCAGATGAGCATGCACGTGCTTGGGCTTCTGCCACCCATGCAGGACATCCGGATGGAGTTCTGGGCTCCTGATTTCAGCCTGGCCTAGCCCTGACTATTGCAGGCATTTGAAAAAGGAATCCTTGTATGAAAGAACTCTCCCTCTCCTGTCACTCCTTTTTTAAAGATTGTTTTACTATTTTCCATGAAACAATTTTGTAGGTATAAGGATTCCCTCATTTCTCCACCTTTTTTCATCTATTCAGCTTTTATATTATTACAGCAGTATGGTCTTCCAGCAACTGTTGCAAGCTCAATATTCTGTTACCCATGTACACCATGGTGTTACAGGTATAGACAAAGGCAGAAAATGTAGCATTGTATTGAGGCACTCCGCCTTTCAAATAGATGAAAAGAAGTAAACATTCTTAAAAAGGACTGGGGGCAGGCCAGGTCAGGCCAGGCTACAGCATCCAAAGGCAAAGGTCATGACAGGTGAGGGACAATGCCAAGCTGGGTCAGACCAACCATGGTTTGCGCAAGTTCTATGGCTGGGAACAGGCCTGGTTGGGGAGCTAAGGAGACGCCCTGGCTGGGTTGTGGTTCTCGCTGGTGAGTGCTGGGGCCGGAGTGGGAGCTGAGTTCTGGACTGGATATGCCTGCAGTGTCCCTCAGCACAAGTGTGGACTGGGGCTGGGCATGCTGGAATGGGCTAGACTCCAGCACCAACTGATGCTGGTGAGGACCATGATAGGTGTAAGATAGGCTAGACTAGATTTTTGCCCTTGCTGAACCAGGTGTGAGCTGTGTCTGCGTTTGGACCAGGCTGGGCTGGGCTGTAAGCCCCAGCAATAAAAACCAGAATGGGTTGAAGGCTATTCAGGAAAGACCACTGTTCCTGCTAGGACAAGAGGTACACTTAGCAGGGCTGGCCCACGGACCCATTGGTATGTGCGAGATCTGGCATTGGGAGAGGTTCTGATGGAGGAGCTTGGGAAACTTCTCTGTCAGGACACAGTCCCTGAAGGTGAGCATTAAGTACCATGATAGGGAGCAGCCCAGACCAGGTCCTGGAACAGTATTCAGCAACATTCATTTGGCATAGGTCAGGGACAAACCAAGCAGGGCCAGTTCAAATCACCCACCGGCAAATCCAAGCACTAGAATGGAGTGTGGGTTGGGCCAGGTTCAGTCATGACACATACCAGTACACATGTGGGCTGGGACTGGGTGCCAGCTGGGCTGGGCTAGGCTGTAGCCCCCACCAGCGTGAGCTAGAATTGGGGGTGGACTGGGCCTGGCCAGGCTACAACACCCACTGGCAAATGCCGAGGTGAGGTGGGCCATGCCAGACTGGGCTGCAGCAACCAACCAGCACACGTGAGACCCAGGGGAAGGGGCAAAACCAGTAGGGGGGCTGCATGGGGCTCCCATGCTGGACCACCACTTCAGATAGAGAGTGTGAGTTGGGATGGGGACAGACCAGACCGGGCAGGGCTGCAACACCTGTTAGTATCATGTGCGCTAGATCAAGGAAAAGCTAGGCTGGGCTGACTGTTCTTTCTGGTGCAAGCATAAGTCATAGTAACTGTGGGTTGATTGAGCTTTGCCCAGTATCAGCTACCAGATGCTGGCACTGGGGATTAATTCTGTCAAGTCAAACTGCAGAACCACTTGGATAGTGCATGTATGCTCCAGATGTAAGCCCATTAGGGAAACAGTGGGCACCTCCCTCTTGGGTTGCCACTCTAACTAGTGAGCATGAGAACCAGGACTAGGGACAGGAATGGCTACTCAGAGAATGGCCCTCACTGGCAGGTGTATGGGCTGGATACTAAGTTGGTTGTATTGAACTAGACTTCAATGCCCATTGACATATATGAGAGCTGAATGGGATGTGGGACAGACTGGACCAGTCTGCAGTACATACTGGCAAGCATGGGAGACAGGGCAGGGAGCAGGCCTGGTGGGGATTACTGTGGGTTGCTCTGACTAGGCTGCAGCTTTCACCAGATTGCGTGAGGGCTGAGGTGTGTGGTGAGCAGGATCAGGCTGGGCTCCAACACCCATTGGTTTGTGTAGAAGACAGGGCTGGAGGCAGAACTGACCCAGCAATTGCAACCACCAGCATATACATAGGCTGCATGGGGTGATGGACTGTGCCAGACTCTGTACTGGCAAGCACACACAAGACTCAGTTTTGGGATCACTTCAGATGAAGTTTCTTTGGGGATTTTACCCCAATTGAACTGCTGGACTCAGTACCCCAACCATGAAGAGAATGGCAGGTTCTGTGGTCTGACCATGGAGTGCATGTGTCAAATCTGAGCCTCTTCAGTGGCTCAGATGGAGCAGTGGACAGCATGTCCGGGTGCACATGGAAGACATGGCAGTACATTGGAGCCTGTAGAGGACACTTGGTACAATGACAGAGGACAGAACAAATTGATCAATTACCCAAGCCAAGTGTTAGCAGTGAAAAATCTGGGCAAGTAGAGACACTAATGTGGACTATGTCAGCCAGTGGATTCTGGAGAGATTTCATCATGCTTGGAATGGTGAGATTGGCAGTAATTCAGAACTGTTGAACTATCAAAACCACTTCAGCAGTACCCTCACAGCATGCCCCACATCGGGGACCCTGGGATGGTTGGGAGGCTGGGTGGGGCTTCTCCTTTTGTCTTCTCCCTTCCCCTAGATACAGAAAGGGAAAACCAGAATGTGGAAACAATGGTCTTACCCACTTTCTGTAGCCCCTGACCCTTTGCGTTCTAATCAACTATGTAAAGATCATCAAAATAATAACAATAAAATAGCTATACAGTACTATATTTTCCTACAGTGTGATAGATGTGACTTGGCTGTTGGCAATGCCATCCAGTTGTACTTATTGAGTGGCTCTTCAAAATTGGTTATCAAAAGATGGCCTAACAGAAAACCCTGCTCTGTCACTTACTGTGTGGGTGGCTTAGCTGAATGTCCTGGCCAGTTGCAGGGGTCCTAGAATGTTCCACAGCCGTGGTTAAGTTAGGGTCACAGAAGGAGAATTCAGCCAAGATTAGACAGATGCATTGTGGAGTGGGGAGGAAGCGGTGGTGTGACCACATGCCCCACCTTTTTAGAATCTGCCCAAGAATGCCTGTTCCTTATAGAAACACCAACAGATACTGACTCAGCTTTTCAGGCCAAGACTCCAATTCCTTTCAATACCCAATGTTGAAATTCTGATTCATTTAGACTTTTTTTCCTTCTATTTTTTATTTTATGATACAGTTCCATAGGACCTGGGATTTCCCCTACCCCCTCCCCAAATCCCCTACCCCAAACAGAGTTCCCCTGTGTAATTACAACAACATAGTTCCTCATAAACAGTCCTAAATCCATTATTGCTGGCATGGACAATGGCAGAGTCCAGCATTCCATTGTCAAGACACATCCAACAGTTTCACTGGAGTCAATCCTTGACCCAGAAGTAAAGATGCGCAGTGCACCCTATACTCATAGCTGGACATGTCAGTGTCCATTACAAAGACACTATAAATCCCCCCAGTGAAAAGCATTTGCTCAATGTATTCCTCAGTTAACTCAAGTTGGCAAAGGCATTTGCTCCTTTGCAGGAGATTCTTTAGCAATATCCATTGTGCCTTTGTCTCTTCTTTTGCTCTTGGTCATTGTGCTTCTGGTTAGCAGATTTTTCTCCTCAGGGTCTGTTTCTCAGCTGTGTTACCCACCATTCTCCAATTCAGTTTTCTTTTTTCTTTTTTTTTTTTTTTTAAGATTTATTTTATTTTCATTACAAAGTCAGATATACTGAGAGGAGGAGAGATAGAGAGGAAGTGGAGCTGCTGGGATTAGAACCAGCAGCCATATGGGATCAAGGCGAGGACCTTAGCCACTAGGCCACGCTGCCGAGCCCTCCAATTCAGTTTTCTTATTGTGGTTGGTACACGTCTCTTTTCAGTCACTTGTGCCGTTCCCTCCCGAGAGTTTCAGATCTGGGCTCTTATGTTAGACTTCCATCATGATCTCCACAGCCTCGGTTCCTGGCTCAGCACTCTACCTCCTGTGATCCTGTGCTTTTGTTGCACCATTGTCTGTACAATGTTTCTCCTACTCCCAGTTGGCACAGTTCCCACGATTAGCTATTTAGGACACCTGGTGTCTCCCTAGATTGTTGACAGTGTTGATCTTGCTCGTACCTGCTGGCCATTAGGTCTGAGGGCCACATGGACCTGTTTGGAGTTGTAAGATGCCAAAGTCAGTATTAATTTCAATGTGGGACCAATGCAATGCACTGAGCTCAGTGAATTCGGTACCAGCTCAGTGTGGGTGCAGCTCACTGTTGTCCCTCAAACCCTTTGTCACACTGTACAAAATGGCACTTGATGTGCCACTACTGGAGTTCTTGACCTGCTGACTGTTAGATCTGGGGGCTACCTGGACCCATTTTGGGTGGAACCTGTAGGATGCCACATTGCTGCAATTCAGTGACCCCAAAATGAGTTTGCTCCCAGATTAGTGCTTGCACAGTCCTGTCCCAGAGCGCCTCTCTACACAAGGTGTTTCCTGATTCCATTTGGCTGGGGTTGTGCTGTGAAATCCACCCTGTTCCCACACTACCTGTTTGGGATCTGCTGCTCTATCTCTGCTCCTGATCAAATCAAACAATGCAGCAGGACGGGCAATTTCTTGTCTGGGTTCACCTACTGAGCTCCCGGTAAACTCCCCTTCCCACCTGGTTCCAGGTGGAGTTCCGAACACCGGTGCAGTACAGATCACCACTGGCTGAGTGCTGCTGGACTTTCTGGTCACTGCAACACCACCCCATTGTTTTCCATTGCTTTTCTGTGTCGTTCCGACTCCAGGCACCCCTCTGCCATTGGTGTGTTCTCTCCTATCACCTGGAATATGCCCTCTTTGCTTCACCCTTGCTAATGTTTCTCCATCTGTTTAAATGCCTCACCCTACATCTCTATTTAGATTTCAACTCAACTTTCCAAGGGATAGGATCATATCATATCTCTATTAGCTATTCATGGATCCAGTGCCACAGCCACAGGAGCAGATGTAAGATCTTGTTCATTTTTCTATCCTTGTGATCTAGCAGAGGACTGAGAGGCAGTCTGCGGGTCTAGGTACTGATAGCTTCCTGAACGCTTGCCTCTAGCCAGTCTTGTGCCACTGGCTGTCTATCTCTAGCTCGGGCTCTCTCTGGATTCTCTCAGGAGTTTCTCTCATCCATTTTGCTGCCTGGACCATCTAATTCATGCAGCTGCAAAACTTGGATTAGGTAGACCCCCAGAATAATCACTGCCTGCTTTTCAGGGAATAGCCTGTGAGGCTTAGCAAGTTGAAGGGATTTATCTGGGGTCACACAGAAGTTAAAAGCAGTGCTGGAAGTGGAACTCACTCTACTGACTCTGGAATTCCCTGCACTGTATCACAAGCATGTATAGAATTTAGTTTTTGAGTGGTTACCATATGTTAGGCACCATGCCGGGCAGTACTGAGAAGCAGGCATGGGTGAACTGCATGAGGGCACTCGTCAAGTCCTTGGGCAGGATTTTGCTTAGCATTGCCATCTGTGGTGCTTGGCTTCCGTCCAGAATCATATGTGGGGGCTGTTTGCATGCTCCTCAGGAGTCCTAAGACACTGCTGCCACACTGCCAGTTCTGGTCCACCGTGGAAGATGCTGGGGTCCCAAATCTGTCCTTTCTACATCCCTCTGCATCTTTCCATTCTTTACCTGATTTGTGATGACATCTTTAACACATTTATTGAGGTATAATTCATATATCATACAACCTATCCATTTAAACTGTAAATTCAGTATTCATAGTATGTTCATCATCACAATCTTACAATATTTGCATTATTCCCCCAAAACATCCCATGTCCCTTAGCCATCACTCCCCATTCTCCCATCTACAATCCTAGGCAACCTCTAGCTTTCTTATTTTTCATTGCTTCTCAGCCTTTTGGCTAAGATTAAATGTAGTTTTCTTCTTTCTGTCTATAGGTTTTCATATTCTTGGCAATGCGCATGAATAAAATGGCTATACACGTAAAGTATAATACTTTTTCTTTTGTGTGTGGCTTCTTTCACTTTACAAGGTTTATGTGTAGCACATGTCATGTGATTCTTTTATATGGACACGCGCTGTCCCATTGTATGGTTATAGCACATTTTATCTGCTCATCTGTGGGCATTTGTATTTTGTTCACACTTTATGTCTGTTAGGGACAATGCAGCAGAGAGCATTTGTACATGTTTTTTTTTTCTGAAGATATATTATTTCTCTTGAATAGATACCTAGGAATGGAGCTGTTGGGTTGTATGGTAACTCTGTATTAAATCATTTGTAGTGCTACCAGAATATTTTCCAAAGTGACTGCACCCTTTTACTTGCCCACTAGCAGTATGTGCTGTTTACAACCTTTCTGCACCCACTTGTCTTTTTCATTAGGTGAAATCATATTATCACAGCACATTAACAACTTCTACTCAAGGGCTCAGTGGCAAAGCTGTGTCCGTTCTGCCAAGCATGGTAAGATACTAGCAAGGGTCAGCCAGTGGTGTCTTCCACCCTGGCACTGCTCACTGCAGGACCACTACAAGCATAAAAATCACCTTTAGGTGAATTAGGAAAAAGTATGCTGTCTGGGTACATGTAGTTCCCTGGCCTGGGGCTTGGTCACAGGACAGATTGGGGGCTGGTTAGGGAAAGTATAGAAGGAGGACTCAACCACTAGAGTGATGGGAGCCCACTTACTGTTTTGATGGGTATGACAGCGGGTGCTGCGGTACAGGAATCTTGCTGGTGAACAATATACGCAGCCCTGGATGTCAGCTCTAAATGGTAGAGAAGTGTAGGTCTCATATTCTTACAAAGCCCATGATTATTTAAAAGGAGAACAAAACAAAGTTGTGTTTGCATGTCAGCAGTATCCTTGCACCCTCAAGTTACCCGACATCAAGACAGAAATACGAAAGTTTGGATCCCAACCAAGACCAGCGAAATAGGCATCTTGATTTTTAACAAGAGCCTTTTAGGAGATTCTTAAACATGGTGAAATTTGAGAAGCATGGGTCTGATGACTGAGTCCTATCCTTTGACAAGACAGTGGCTTGCCTGTTTGTGACTGCCACATAGTGACTCACTGTCCTTCCCCCTTTCTTTCCATCACTGAATCCTCTGAATTCCTTCTCTAAGTCCTGGGCATTCCTGAGATAAGCATGTACAGTCTTTAGCTTTCTGCTCCCTTTTCTAACTCAAAACCAGACTCAACACTTTGAGGACCCTAAACTTAATCTCCTTCTAAGTCCTTCTAAGTCTTTCTGCCAGGAGTACAGTCCTTGCCAGGTCTAACCTTTACCAACAGCAAGCACATGCACAGTTCCGTGGCAACGTGGGCTCTGCATGGTTAGTTCCTCATGGGAGGTTGGTGTTGTGGCACAACCTGCAGTGTTGGTATCCCATGTCAGAGTTTCCTAAAGTGCCACCTGCTGTGTGTGTGCTTGAACTTCCTGCTAATGCACCTGAAAAGCAGTGGAAGAGACCAGGATGGAGTCCCAGGCTCCTGACTTTGGCCTGGCCCATACGTGTCCTCTGTGATCATTAATGGATTGAAGCAGTAGATGGAAGATCTCTTTCTATGTCTCCCTTCTGTCACTCTACCTTTCAAATAAATGTTTTTCTTTTAAAAAAAAAGATGTACCTTGTGTTCCAGCTTCTTATAGAATGCAGCCTGGTTTGGTAAAGGTTGCTCTGTCTCTCCAGCAAGACCTTGTTTTGGGGCTGAGAATTCCCAGAATTGACCAATCCCTAAGACATGGGAACTGCATATCTCTGTGCTACTGGAAATCAGTGCTACTAGAATTAAGGGTACAAAGAGGACCCCTAGGAGGATAGGTGAGTAAAACTGGTAGAAAAGCTCAGCTGAGCACACCCAGTCTCCCACAGTAAGTCCCCCCAATCTACAAACTGGGTAAGTCAGGAAGACCAACCTGTTCACAGCATTTAAAGGGGATCCTGTCGCCTTTTCAACGAGTTGTCTGGTTAAGTGGTTTACAGTGATATATGGGCAGGCTGAAGATTAAATAGGAAACTTCCTGGCCCCAGCTCTGAGTCTTGCGATGTGGTGGTTCTAGGGTAAGGACTAGTAGTATAGGGCAGGAGTTATTCTACATACTAAGTGTAAGCAAGCCAAGTGGACCCATTGCATGTTTTTTTTATTGATGGATCTAATGATGAATATAACTTTTTTTCAATGATTGAGAAAATAAAAAAAATTATGACACATGCAAATGATATAACATTCAAATTTAATGTCACTAGGTAGCAGTCATGTTCATCTGGGTATTGCCTATGTCTATTTGATGATACAGTGACAGAACTGAGTGGTTTTGACAGAGCAAAGCTGGAAAACTGTCCTTTAGGAATAAAGCTTATCAGCCCATATCCAGGTCTTCTCATTCAACATGTGGTTCAAGGACCTGCCTCCTCTGGGAGCTTTATAGAAATGTACATATCCTTAAATGCCATCTCAGACTTATGAAGTCAAAATGAACCTTTTTAATAGGAGTCTGTCTGTTCAGGACTGCTTGCAGCCTGCATGAGTCTCAACTCAGAATTCATTGTGAAAGTCTAGGTTAGCATACTGTAACTACTATTGTATATTGTGATGTTAATTTCTCTGATATATAGCTGGATATCTCATTCTTAAAATTTGAGTCTTGGTAACCACTGAGTATTTTAGACTCTGTAGAAACCACATCTCTCTTTTATTGTCACCAACTCTTGTCTAAGATCCAACTTCCCAATCCAAGATTGGAGGTGGATTGGCCTTTGCTACTTGCTGACAGACTTCCTTGGTATTGCCAGGATTTCTGGGTGACAGGCTTAGATGGCTCCAGATCTGATGCCCTGCCAAGATTCTGCTATGTACTCTGCTCCACAGCTTTCTCTAATCCCAACCCGAACCCTAATCTTAACCCCTTCCTGGAAGTACTGCTTCCTACGAGGTTCACAGATGTCCAATGAGCAGCAGGGTATGTTAAAGTTGGGGAATGACAGTGCTGTAGTTTATCTGCTCTGATACCCGATTGCCACTATGGAGGTGTTGAGGGTGGGCTCTTAAAGAGATGATCTGGTCATTAAGGGGAACCAATGCCTTTCTTACGAGAGTGAATTCTTGCTTTTGTTGGACTCTTACTTTTTAAGAGAATGGGTTATGTTCTATTTTATGCTTTTTGCTTATTTATCTGATAGGCAGAGCATCAGACAGGAAGAGACAGAGAGACAGATCTGGGCCAAGCTAGAAACCAGGAACTCCGCCATCCTGGTCTCCCACCTGAGTGGCAGAGGGCCAAATTCTTGGGCCATCTTCCCCTGAAGCTGGAAGAGAATGGAGCAGCCATGGCTTGAGCTGGCATTCTGATATGGGATACTGCCCTTGCAAGTGACAGCTTGACCTGCTCACCAGGATGCTGCCTTAGAGTGGGTTATTAGAGCAAAGCTACCCCTCTTATCCTGTCCTATTGGATATTCCCACTTGCCCTTCCCTTCCTTGTCATGAGTTGAAACAGTGAGGCCTTGAGCAGGTGTGGCCATCCAATCTTGGACTGCCCAACCTCTAGAAATCAGCCAAAATGAATTTTTTTTCATAAATTACCCAGTTTCAGGTTTTTGTTGACAGGAAGAGAAAATGGACAATGGCCCTGAATTAACTGTCTATTGTGGGACTGCAGGGTTCTGAGTGTGCTTAGGGACCATGTTACCCTCAGAGAAAATGGACACAGGGAATAGCAACATCTCAGAGTCTTAGAGTGAGCGATCCTCAGAGCAGCAGCAGGCTAGCAACACCTGGGAACTTATTTGATGCCTAAGTTTTTTTAAGATTTATTTTTATTACAAAGTCAGATATACAGAGAGGAGGAGAGAGGAAGATCATCCATCCGATGATTCACTTCCCAAGTGAGCGCAACGGGCTGGTGCTGTGCCGATCCGAAGCCAGGAACCAGGAACCTCCTCCGGGTCTCCCACATGGGTGCAGGATCCCAAAGCTTTGGGCTGTCCTGCTCTGCTTTCCCAGGCCACAAGCAGGGAGCTGGATGGGAAGTGGAGCTGCCGGGATTAGAACCGGCGAGGACTTTGGCTGCTAGGCCACGCTGCCGGGCCCTTGATGCCTAAGTTCTCAGGCCTCACCCAAGAGCTGGATCAGGAGCTCAGGTTGGGAGAAGTTGAGCCCAGCAGTCTGTTTGAATAGACTCTCCCAGGAATCCTGATGCATGCTCAAGTGTGAGAACCACCAGTGTGGATGTTTCCAAATTATCTTCTCAAAGCATCTCATTAATCCGATGTTTCACATTTGTACATCTGTTGTTTTTAGTAAGAGTTCTGCTTTTGGTTTCAGGACAGGACATTTGGGAACATGACATTGAATTTCCTGAAGCATTTACTTGTGGCAGTGACCACGGCAGGCTTGGTGGGAAGGAGAAAAATTTCAAAAACTTTAGATAGCATCATCTGTCCCACATCTGTCCCCCTAAGCAGTTATATGCATGCTTGGTGGGAAGACGTTGCCTCAAGTTGAATGCCACCAGCTTTTGGCTGTTGCAAACATGTGTTCCTTCAAACATGTTTTTGTGTAGTAGAATGTGAAGAAAGCTGGGAACAGCATGGGAAATATTTTGCCTCCTCTGTATACTGATTTCTTTCAGAATTCTCCTTTATTCTTCTGGGAAAAATCTTCATGCAAGTCCCAAGCCCCTATTTATTGGCCAGCCAAGTCCCGATGGCTTGGGCCTGTGTACTACCTGGCAGTGCGGGACCCTTGTGTTCCTGGAAGACGTCAGATTGGAGGATGCGCTGTATGTGTGACAATGACATCCTGTGCCCTCACTGAGTGCTTTTTTATAATTTGCTCTCAGTTTGGAATCTCATTTGGAAGCCCTAGTTACACTTGGGTTTGCAAGTGAGGCGAGGATACTTCCTCCATAGGTTGGCTGCTGAGAACAGATGGGAGTGAGGGATGGTAGAGCCAACCTGACCTGGAGTTTTCAGGAAAAAAATATAAGATGACTGACAAATTCCATTTCCCTTAGAAATGTTAATTGATATATGTTTATACTTATTTCTGGGGTACATTGCTATAATTTAATGTGTGTGCAATGTGTAATGATTAGGTCATGGTAACAAGTGCTTCCAGCCCCTTGAATATCGTTTATCTTGTTGGGATCCTGCAAAATCTTATCAAATTATTTTGGAATAATTATTTCCTTTGGGGGGCCAGAAGGTAGAATTATTTTTTTAAGATTTATTTATTTTTATTGCAAATACAGAGAAGGAGAGGCAGGGAGGTACATCTTTCATCTGATGATTCACTCCCCAAGTGGCTGCAACAGCTGGAGCTGAGTTGATCCGAAGCCAGGAGATGGGAACTTCTTCTGGGTCTCCCACATGGGTGCAGAAACCCAAGGCTTTGGGCCATCCTCCACTGCTTTCCTAGGCCACTAGCAGGGAGCTGCATGGGAAGTGGGGCCACCAGGATTAGAACTGGTGCCCATATGGGATCTTGGCACGTTCAAGGCGAGGTCTTTAGCCACTAGGCTGCTGTGCCAGGCCCCAGAATTCTTTTTTTTTTTTTTAAGATTTATTTTGTTTTTATTAGAAAGTCAGATATACAGACAGGAGGAGAAACAGAGAGGAAGATCTTCCATCTGATGATTCACTCCCCAACAGATCCGAAGCCAGGAGCTCGGAGCCTCTTCCGGGTCTCCCATGTGGGAGCAGGATTCCAAGGCTTTGGGCCATCCACAACTGCTTTCCCAGACCAAAGCAGGGAGCCAGATGGAAAGTAGGGCTGCTGGGATTAGAACTGGCACCTATATGGGATCCCTGCACATGCAAGGTGAGGACTTTAGCCACTAGGCTACCATGCTGGGCCCGAAAGGTAGACTTGTTATGTTGTACTTCACTTCTCTTGGCCCGGTGGTCTGAACTAACATGGAAGATTCTCTCTCCCCCTCACTCTCATAAAAATACAAACAATAAATACACAAAGTTTAAAAATGTAAATTAGCATTCTGATTTTGTCTGAGAGCTCATGTCTGTCAGGCCTCTTCTCAGAGATCACTTGTTCTACGGCCATCCCATTTTCCTAAAAGGAGCCCAACTTAAAATGGACATTTAAGAATAGCCTTCATGATGGAAGAGGTTACATTAGGGTGATATCTGGATGCAGAGAGGGAGTTAGGGTCCCAGGTAGAATGCAGCTCCCCGTGGTCCAGAGCGGGGACCCGCAGCAGTTACCTGGTAGGCAGCACCCGCTGTCTCTCCCTTCCAGTCCTTGACTGTGCTTCCTGGAATCTCTTCCCAAAGGAACTATTTGTACTTTGCCTTAGAGGCTGAACTGGGAGCACCTAACCAGACAGTGACTAAGCTGGAATGTAAGCCAGAATTTTGGTTTCTAATCCAAAATGCTTCCTACCGCTGAATCAGTCTGCTGAATATAGCCAGCTAGGTCAATGGCTGGGCTGTTGGGGAGATTTCTATGATTGAAACTCGGCGATTGTTTCACTTACCTTTTGCAGTGTAAGTAACCATTACGGAACTTACAATTAAAACCAGCAGCAACTGTGTATTTGCTCACGATTCTGCGGTTTGGGACCGGCTCAGGGTGACAGCTCATCTGTGCTTCACATAGTATTGACTCATGTTGCTCGTCTGGGGCTGGACTCAAGATGGCCCCAGTCCTGCGTGTGGCACTTCATCCTGGATGAATGGATTGACAGGTGCCTGGGCCTCTATGTCTTTGCAGTCGCCCATTGTTTAGGTCATCTCTAGTTTTCCATGTTGCAGTTTCCTCCAGCAGGGAAAGTTGATTGTTTTTAAAGCTTTACTTATTTTTATTTGAAAAGCAGAGTTTACAGAGAGGAGAGAAACATAGATTTCTTTACATGCAATTAGCTTCCCAGTGGATGAAATTCAAAACTGCCAGGACACCGAAGGCTTGGACGCAGAACTGTCACAGCAGCACTCGGCCCTGTTGTGCCAGTTAAAACAGATCACAAGGCAGGCCCACATGTGGACTTGTAAGGATAGCATTTGGATTTCAACTTTTTAAATATTTATTTTATTTTTATTTGAAAGTCAGATTAATAAAGAGAAAGAGAAGCAGAGAAAAAGACCTTCCTTCCTCTGGTTCACTCCCCAAATGGCTGCAACAGAGCTGAGCTGATCCGAAGCCAGGAACCAGGAACCTCTTACGGGTCTCCCACGCGGGTGCAGGGTCCCAAAGCTTTGGGCCATCCTCAACTGCTTTCCCAGGCCACAAGCAGGGAGCTGGATGGGAAGCGGGGCTGCTGGCATTACAACCGGCGCCCATACAAGATGCTGGCGCATGGAAGGGAAGGACTTTACCACTAGGCTACCGCACTGTGCCCAGACTCCACCTCTTAATCAGAGGAATGCCATGCATGTGCCAAATAGAAGGAATGCTTGACAGCTGACTTTGGAAGTCAACCACTACAGAGCTTATTTGAGTGGGCATTTGAGGGAAATGGCTTTAATTTTCTAGGAATTTAACTGGGTGTATTTTCATTAAATGCTAGACCCTAGCTTTGCTGTTCAAGTCTATTAGGCTATTTAGCAACAGAATTTGGCATGTTTAGGTTTACTGAGAGTCTGTAGAACTGAATAAATCTGTAGCTCCTGGAAAGTCTGAGGTTCATTTCTGAAAACATACTGGTATTAGCACTGCCTCCCTGTCTTCAAAAAGACAGTTTGAAGAGAATGAAGGCAGGCCACAGGCGGAGAACATATTTGCAAGTGAATATCTGATAAAGCACTTTTGTCCAGAACATATAGAGAACTCTCTAAATCCAATAACAGCAGAACAAGCAACTCAACTTTCAAAATAGGCAAAATATTTTTTTAAAGATTTGCTTATTTTTGTTTTAAAAGGCAGGTTCTCAGAGAAGGAGAGATGGAGACAAGGGCTTCCGTCTGCTGGTTCACTCCCTAAATGGTCGCGATGGCCGGAGCTGAGCTGATCTGAAGCCAGGCACCAGGAGTTTCTTCTAGGCCTCCTAATGGGTGCAGGGCCCCAAGGACTTAAGTCATTTTCCACAGCTTTCCCAGGCCATAAGCAGGGAGGTGGATGAGAAGTGGAGCAGCTGGGACACAAACTGGTTCCCATATGGGATGCTGGCACCAGAGTAGAGGATTAGCTTATTGAGCCACTGATGCTGGCCCCATAAATGGGCAAAATATTTGGACAAATAAGATAAATATGAGGATGTTCAACAGCATTCTCCATCTGTTAACTAATGAACTCAGCCAACTTCTGCTTGCATCTGCTAAATGTAAACAAAACCACCTGCTCTCCTAGCAAAGTGATTTATAATATACATTGCAAATATAGACATTATATAACTTCCCCAAACAACTTGCATGTATTTCTGCTCCTTGTAGTGGGCTGCCTAGCTATTTCCTCTGTGCCTCTCTCCTATGTGATACACCCACAGACTGCTAGCCATGACCATTAAGTAACCACTGGCCACTAACAATTTGAAGCAGATCATTTACTGTAAGCTTCAGTGGCCGTGGGTGTCTGCCACGATGTTTTCCTAAGCTAGTCTGGTTTGTAGGGCTTCCTACAAAATCACTCACTGCTTCCTTGTTCTGTCCGCAAGTGTCCTACTGTCCTTTCATTTCAAAGAACTTGCATCATTTGAGATTCATAACAAAGGACACCAGTGTTCCACAGTACTGTGAATATACAAGAGGTTCATCCTTTTGTGGTTCATAAGCATGATGATTGGGTTTACACATATCTGTGTGACATGTGCCTCCCTTCAACCTTGTTATGATGTCAGCACATTACCCATCTGACATGGAAAAAATATAGAAGAGGTTTATTTCAACATTCATTATTTTTCCAAGCTCATTCACCATCAGTGGTGAAATCTGAACTATATTATTGTGTATTATCATATTATTTTCCCCTACGACCTCATTTTAAATGTAGTGATGCATGCTTAATAAGAACCCTGATTATGTGAACAAAATATTTTCTTCTAGTTTCTAAATTTGGGAAAAGAGGCTTGAATGAGCAGCTTCAATATCTCAATTTCCATTTCTGGGAATACCAAAGGCCTCTCTTCATGCATTCAACATTCCTGAAATGCCTAGAGAAGTGAGAAGAACATTCAGGGACTTTAAAAAGCAGCTTTGTATTTGAGGTGTATTTGGTAAAAAAAAAAATAAAAAAATAAAAAAAACCCCTCCACTGAATGACCTTTGTATCTACCCTTTTTTTTGCAGACGACAATTGGTAGTTTTTGTGTGCAGATGTGATTCTGGGTCCTTTAATTCATTGATCCAGATCCCATCCCTTCACAAATACCAGCACCGTCTTGATTACTGTGGCTTTGCAATGTGTCTTAACATTGGGTAATGTGATACTTTCAACTGGTTCTTTTCCAAAAATATTTTGGCAATTAAATATAAATCTAAGCACGGGATGAGCATCCAGTGTAGTGATCAAGGAACTGCCTGGGACAGCCATATCCCATCCTGGACTGCCTGCATTGGAGTCGTCTTTCCGCTTCCATCTGTCTTCCTGCTAATTCGCAGCCTGGGAAGCAGCAGGTGATGATGAGGCTGGGTACTTGCCACTCACAAGAAAAGGTTGAGTTTGGGGCTCCTGGCTGTTGTGCGCGTTTTGGAAAGTGAATCAATCTCTCTCTCTCTCTCTCTCTCTCTCTCTCTCTCTCTCTCTCTCTCTCCCTCTCTCCCTCCTCCTTTGTTAACTCCTTCAACTTAAACAATAGATCTTTAAAAAATCTTGATAATCTGAAGATAATACAACATCTATTACTTAAGTCTATTATAATAGACCTCTATTTAGATCTTATTTGATGTTTATCAGCATTTTGTAGTTTTCAGTATGTTGATACAGTGTATGCTTTGTTAGCTTTAAAAATATTTCATTTTCTAATGATATTGTGAATACTTTTTTGAAAATTTCTCTCTCGGGCTTGGCAGCGTGGCCTAGTGGCTAAGGTCCTCGCCTTGATCCCATGTGGCCGCTGGTTCTAATCCCGAGAGCTCCACTTCCTCTCTGTTTCTCCTCCTCTCAGTATATCTGACTTTGTAATAAAAATAAATCTTTAAAAAAAAAAAAAGAAAGAAAATTTCTCTCTCATGGCTCATTGTTACAATGTAGAAATATAACTAATTTTTGTATTTTGATATCTTGTTAATATTAGGTGTTTTGAGAATTTTTAAAAAGTAGGTAAGCAGAGTTACAGAGGACAGAAAGATCTTCTATCTACTGGTTCACTCCCCAATTGGCCGTTCTGAAGCCAGGAGCAAGGGGCTTCCTCCGGCTCTCATATGTGAGTGTAGGGCCCTAAAGACTTAGGCCGGCGTCCTCTGTTCTCCTGGATCATAGATAGGGAGCTGGATTGTAAGTGGAGCAGCCTGGATTTGAACTGCTGCCTATATGGAATGGCAGTGTTGCAGGTAGAGGCTTAGGTTGCAAGACCACCACATTGGCCCCCATTTTGAGGAATTTTTATGGAATTTTTATATTTCACCTATGAATAAGAGCACATTTCTTCCTTTCAACTTGGCTGATATTCAGCCCTGAGTAGGTGTAGTGAGAGTGGAGCTCACTGTGTTGGTCCCAGTCTTAGAGGGAAAGCACTTCAGTCTTCTCCATCAAGTGTGATGTTCATTTTATGCCTTCTCTGAATCCCTTTGGTCAAGTTGAGGAAGTTCTCATCCTAGTTTGCTTCATGAATGTTGAATTTTTTCAAATGCACTTTATTTTTAAAACATTGATTCATTTAAAAAAATTTGAATGGCAAATTTACATGAAAGTAGGAGGGAAAAAAAGATGTTCCATCCAGTGGTTCACTCCCCAGACTGTTGGAGCTGCAACAGTCAGAGCTGAGCTGATTTGAAGGTTGGAACCAGGGCCTTCTCCAGTTCTTCCACGTGAGTGCAGGGTCCCAAGGACATAGGCCATGCTCTGCTGTCTTCCCAGATCATAAGCAGGAAGCTAGATTGGAAGTGGAACAGGTGGGATATGAACCAGCGCCCATGTGGGATGCTGGCACTATAGACAGAAGATTAACTCACAAGATATGACACTGGCCCCACAAATCCATTTTCTTTACAAAAGGATACAATTAGTTGTTCTTTAAGTTGTTAAAATGCTGGATTACATTGATTGTTTTTTAAAATATTAAGCCAGCTTTATAGTCACAGAATCAACTGTTTGGTGTTATATTCTTTTTATGTATTGTTTCATTAATATTGTCTTGAGGGCTTTTATATCTGTTCATGACAAATATTGTTCAGGAGTTTTATTTTCATGTAATACCTTTGATTTGTCATCAGAGTAAGACTGATTTTACAAAGTGAGTTGAAAAATCATCTCTCCACTTGTAGTGCATAGAAGAGAATTTGGGGGATTGGTGTTCTTTTTTTTTTTCTTTTTTGTTTTTGAAATGCACAAATTTACTGAGAAATGTTTTAACTGCAGAAACACTGAAATTGAAAGTGAACACTAATACCTGTATGGGCATTTAAAAATTTTTTTTTGTTACAATTCAGTTATTTCTTACTGGAAATGTTGGTGTATTTTCAATAAAATCCCCCGGGCCTTGAAATTTCTTTTTAGGAAGATTATCTATTTCATCTTTGGTGAGTTTTGGTAGTGATTTTTTTGAAAAATGACTTCTCTCTGCTTTTTTTCTTTTTGTCAGTCTTGCTATATTTGTTAATGATATGACTACTTTAAAGCATCAGCTTTTGGTTTGGTACATAGTTCTTTCATGTGTTCTCTGTGTTGATTCACTGATTTCCTGATTTTACCTTTCTTACTCCATTCTGCTTGCTTTGGCTTCATCTGAGTCGTCTTTAGTTTCTTAAAGTGGAATCTGAGAAAGTTTCCAGGGTTTTCCATATTTCTGATATGAGCACCTGATGCTGTAAGTTTTCCCTTGGATACAGCTTTAGCCTCATCCTGTCGCCTTCTTTCACCTCTCCTTCTTGACTGATACTGACTTGAACAGTGGATCACTGGGTCATAAGAGAATGGAGAACACAAATATAAAAGAAAACTATGGGATTTTCTCCATTTCATTTCAAACATTGCAATTCCCTTTCCCATTCCTGGAATTGGAGTCTAGTTCAGGGAGTACAGGAAGAAAAGTGGGAAAGTCACAATTCAGTATTATTTCAAATTTAATTATCCTCTTAACTCTGTATACAAATGTTCTCCTTTCAGTGTCCTCAAATAGCTGTCCAGTGCTTTGTTCAGTTTTGCTGAGCTATATTTGGCAGCAAAGATGGAATGGCATGTGATTCCTCTATCTTACCCAGAACTGGAATATTAGAACTTTTGTTTTTTTCTTTCTCTATTTTCTTTCTTTGCTTTATTCCTTCTTCTTAACTGTAGTGGCAAATATATTGTTAAATCTTGACAAAACGTTTGACTTACCTTTGTTGCTAATGGTAAGAAACCTTTTGCTTAAGATTTCATAAATATTGCAAGTTATAGAAATGGTCAGAATGCTGGTTGGTGGAAAGCAACTCCTGATTTCTAAAGATAATCTAGTAAGACGAGAGAAGGGAAATCACAATCTAAATTAGAGAATAGTGCCCCATAGTCCCTTTGAAAGGATGATACTGTACCTGTTATATTTGTTCACTTAATTAAGCCCAGTCCTTTTTCATGCGTTTTAAGTAATTCCACTAAAGCAATATTAATGGGGCCTGACACAATGGCTCAATTGTTAAATCCTCATTTTGCAAGCACTGGGATCTCACGGGCGCTGGTTTGGGTCCCAGCTATTCCACTTCCCATCCAGCTCCCTGCTTGTGGCCTGGGAAAGCAGTGGAAGATGGCCCAAAGCCTTAGGATTCTGCACCCACATTGGAGACCTGGAAGAAGCTCCTGTCTCTTGGCTTTGTATCAGCTCAGTTCCAGCCATTGTGGTCATTCAGGCAGTGAACAGATGATAAAGACTCCGTCTCCTTCTCTCCGTAGATCTGATATGCCTTTCCAACAAAGGTAAAAAAATCTCTTTTTGAAAAGAAATATTAATAATAAAAGGAACATAACCATGGAGAATGATAATGCATCAGATGCTATCTACTCTTGCTTTATGAGTTGGCTCATCTGAACAGTGAATGGACAATCCTCCCTGAGAAATAGAATTGTGGTATTGATAGAGACTTGGTAAAAGCTGATCTTTCATACGCATAGGGATACTGCTTAGCTTCTCAGCTAATTGCTCTTATTTTGACCTGTTGTGTCATAAAACAGTAAAATATCTTAAGGGAAATCATAGACTTTTATCCATATGGGAGCAACTAAGAGGGAGTGTATAGTATTTTCCCTGTGCATTCAGGTGACTGCACTTTCTACAGCTGACCCATGTACCACTAGAGTCATGAGAGCTTGCCCCAGCTCAGGTCTTGGCCTCAGCCTCCTACTCCATGCAAGCAATATTAAATCACAGTTTAACTAGCCTCATGTCCTTATTTTGAGCAGACATCTGAAATTGACTTCAGCTTCATTTCAGTAATAGCTGAGGCTTGGAAAACAGCATGTTTGTTAACATCTAAGTTCTGTTCCAAGCCTCCACAAATCAAATACCCAGTTTACTCAGCTCTTCTGAACTAACAGTGCTGACATAAATTCATGGGCTGATAAAATCCATCAGGAATATGAATTACAATTGAAGTTAAAATGGAGTCATACTGCTTTCAGTTAGACCTTGCAACCCTGGTATCTGAGACTTTACCCTTTCTCAAACCACTCTGTCTTTTTTTTTTTTTCAGTCCCATCTCCCTCCTCATCTATACTCTTTGCTCACATTCTGGAAATCAAGTCTTTCTGTCCAATCTATTTCTTGCATATTTTTTTCTTTATTATTGGAAAGCCGGATATACAGAGAGGAGAGACAGAGAGGAAGATCATCCATCCGATGATTCACTCCCCAAGTGAGCCGCAACGGGCCAGTGCGCACCGATCCGAAGCTGGGAACCAGGAACCTCTTCCTCTGGGTCTCCCACGCGGGTGCAGTGTCCCAATGCATTGGGCCGTCCTCGACTGCTTTCCCAGGCCCCAAGCAGGGAGCTGGATGGGAAGTGGAGCTGCCAGGATTAGAACCGGTGCCCATATGGGATCCTGGCACGTTCAAGACGAGGACTTTAGCCACTAGGCCACGCTGCCGAGCCCTATTTCTTGCATATTAAATGCCAAAATCGTCAAGAGAATACACCAGTTACATGTTTAAATAGGCAGAAAGGAAGACTGCTGGGAGTTGGTGCTGCTGGCCAAGGTCATGACTAGTTAGCAGCAGAGCTATGTGAAGATCCTTACCACCACAGTGTGATCTTACTCCCAGGCTTCTAGCAGGTCTCCGTGGTATTACCAAATTCTCACCTCGGAAGATCCTACACTGAGTTTTCAATCTACTCACAATTGTCAGTACTGCAGAAGCAAGTGAAACCAACCAACCAATCAACAACGACTAAAAACCCCTCATGATGTTAGAAGTTGGGGTATTGGTAGGAATGTGGTAATTTTTTTTTGTTCCAAGTACATGAATATGTTCGGTTTGTAACAATTCATTAAACTGTATGCCTCTTTAAAACAAATCCAAGCATTTATAAAATGAATACGAAAGAAGAGAAACTTTAGTGATGGACATACTGGGAAAAATGCCTAACAGGAGACCAGTAGCTTGTGTCACAATCCCTGATTTTTGCTTGGGCCTCAGGACTTAATGTTTTACTAATGCCATCAATTATGCAACAAGTCACCACTCTATCTTCCATCTTAAAAATTAATTTTCTTCTTAAGCCCTTTTATTCTTCTCTCCCGGGTGCTTTTGTTTCCTGGTGCCTCCATAATGTTGGTACCCTCAGTTTTGCAAAGTCCTTAAAAAGAGGTCTTTGCCACAGCCCAGAATTCACCAGAGTGATAATCGTGGAGTGATATCGGCTCTCATTCTGGAGTGTGGGCCTGTTTAATATTTGCTGTGTCTCTAACAATCCAGGGCACATCTGGATTCATAGTGGGCCTTTCATCTGCGCTTCAAGGCCCCCACTATATGTGTGATAAAGTCTAATATGTTTTCTAAATGGCAGCTCTGAAACCTTTTGTTTTCCTCTCTTTTACATTGGATTGGAGACCCATGAAAGTAGTATTCTCTAAGGCTTCTTTGCCCTGTCTCTCACTTTTATAGCTGGGCACAGCCCAAGTTCATACTTGACAGTGAACTGAAAGCCATAAATCCTTCCCTCCTCTGTGGGTGAGGAAGAAATGACTGTGTTCATCACTTTGCCTTTTGATTATTTCTCTTATTTCCAGAGTCTTGTTTCATTGCCCTTCCATTTCTCTGTCCTTGTTCCTCAAAGATTGCATTTCCATGGCATAAAAATTAATCTAGGGACTGTGTGCCAGCCATTATTTGGGATTTTAATTTCACAGAACCATATTTTAACCTTGGAAAAGGCCGTAGAACTCCACCCTAGTCCCCAGTGCAGTAATCTTGCCCCGCATCCCCCACCCCCAGCTTGCCTCTCTTGCCAGCATTCTCTAGCCTTGTGGGAACACACCCAGGTTTAGTAAACTTTGATGGTGTCTCAAGGCAGTTTTGGATTTCTAGAAAAATCCTGCTTCACATCCGGCTGAAAACAGCTCTGTTTAGCTTCCAGCCATTGTCCCTGTTTCTCAATTTTGGTCTCTTTCTACAAGCAGTCTTCACCAAGTTCATGGAGGAATGGATATTGGGTGTAGCAATTAAAAGGCCCCTTAGGATACCTGTATCCCGTGTTTGCACACTTGAGGTAAAGTCTTGACTCCACTTGCAATTCCAGCTTCCTGCTGATGCGCACTTCGGAGGCAGCAGGTGACAGCTCATGTATTGCGGTTCCTGCGTCCAGATTGATTTCCTGGACACTCCTGGCTTCAGTTGGACTCGACTCCAGCTGCTGTGGGCATTTGGGGGAGTGAACCAGTGGATGAAAGATCTCTTTCAGAGAATAAAATTTTTAAAGTTATGGAAGATTAGTATTATGAAAAATACACACGTTAAAGAAATCAGACATTCTATATGCTTTAGATATAGTTTCTTCAGACTATAAATCTAGTTTCCTTACTATTGTGCAATTCTTTAACAGTTTGTGTATTTGTTATGAAAGTTAGATCATATTGATCACCTTCTGGTTTTCTTTCTAGCATCTTCCAGTTTGTCCTCCTCACAGTATGGCTCCAAGTACTGCCCTAAATGACTTGATGTACTCCTGGGTGGTTGGTTTAATCTGCGATAGACCAGAATCTGAGGCTCAGCCTCTGTTCTCTCACAGGCCACTGTTGCTGTCTCTTTGTTAGAAGCTACTGCACCTGCTGATTCACAATGTGAGCTGCTCTCTGACAAGTGCGCCAGGGCGAGTCTCCCCATGCTGTGTGTACAGCTTAGTGTGGGAAGAGAGATACAAGTCCTCATGTTTATAATTTCTATTCAATTTCTCCTTGGAGATTTCAAACCAGCTACTTCCAATGATTAATTCATTTGTCATTTGTGCCTTTTTGTAGCCAGTACGCTAATGCCTTGTGTCACATCCCCTCTGCCCACTTCTACGTTCATGTGATACTGAGCTGGACAGCTTCTCTCCCAAGATGGTCACATATCTCAGATGCTTTGCCATCAGGTTTTCTCCCATGTGGTGGGAGTTGGCATGGCAGGATAATCTGTCAATTTTTTACTTCTCCAGCTCTGGGGCCAGCTCTGACCCAAAAACGGCAGGAGTCAGTGGATAAATACCTCTGCTTCAGTGTTTCTGGACTCTAGGCAAATATTCCTCAGCCGACTTCAATGCCTTCTCTTCTTTCTTTTCTTACTTTGCTTCATTGAATTATCTACTGATGGATGACCTACACCCAAGTTCTTGTCTTAGGATCTGCTTTTGTCAGAACACATCTTAGGGGGCCCTACCTTTGTTATCTTCAGCAATGGAATCATCTTAATTCTCCTTCACTCCTAGTACTACACAAAAAGCAACAGAACACCTCCTGAGATGGTGTCACCTCTTAGTGGGTTGTGGGTCTCATTTAGTGGGTCATGCTTGGCTTGTTTTCAAAGTAAACATAAAATGGAATGGGAGACATGAGAGACCATCACGCCTTAAGTATTCTGTAAAACTTATTTTCCAATCATATAACTGTACATATGTGCTGCGTTGCCAGATAAAGCTTGCTATTTTACTATTGTTTGTGATATTAAAAAGTTGAAACGTTACCGTTTCTTGCAAATACACTTAAGAAATCAAGATATTTTCCACAGAACTTAACGTAACCTGGATGTACCATATGGGAGGTGTTCTCTCAAGTAAACCAAAGAATGGAGATTACTTTGATCTGACCTGTCCTTTTTGAACCAATGTGGATTCTAAATTATCACCTTTCTAAAAAAATTCTGTTAATTTTTGGCAATAATACGTTTCACAATAAAGCTTATGTTAGAATTCTTTATTTTCATATCGTCAGTTTCCACATTGCATGGTTTCAGCAGTTTGAAAACTGCCTGTAGTTTTTTTAAATTTTTTATACATTTTATTATTCTTATTATTTTATAGTACAGTTTCAAATTCCCTTATCCCTCCCCAGTTCCCTCCCCCCCCAGTTCCTCTATATCATTACTAACATATAGTTCTTCATACTCAGTCATATGTCCATCATTGCGGGCCTAGACAATGGCAGAGAGTCCAGAATCCTATTGTCAAGATACAGTAAACAGTTTCATTGTAAGTCCATCTTTGTCTGGAAGTAGAAATGCATACCACACTACATCCTCACATCTGAATGTTAGTCTCCATTTCACAGCTACTGTCCATCCCCTTAAATGAAAAGTCATAATACAAAATCAACAATAGAAAGAAAAGAGGAAATTTACAATGCCCTGAAGTTAAATGACATGTTACTAGATATGGCAGTCTCCATTACACAACTACTGTACATCCCCTTAAATGAAAAGTCATGATACAAAATCAACAAATAGAAATTTACAATGCCTGAAGTTAAATGACATGTTACTAGATATGACAGTCTCCATTACACAGCTACTCTACATCCCCTTAAATGAAGAGCCACAAAACAAAATCAACAGGAAGAAAAAAGAAATTTACAACACCAAGAAGTTAAATAACATGCTATTAAATGACTAATGTGTAGCTGAAGAAATGAAAATCAAGAACCTTCTTGAAGAAAATGATGCTGTCGTATGATCTACGAGTCATTGAATGATTTAATTCGAAGGAAGTGTAACATATAAAGGAAAGCCAATTAAGCTCACAGGAGACCTCACACAGGAAACTCTACAGGCAAGAAGAGAATGGAGTGACATATTCCAGATTCTAAAAGAAAAAAATTGTCGGCTCAGGATAACATATCCAGCAAAGCTTTCTTTTGTCTTTGAAAATGAAATAAAATTCTTCCACAGTAAAGAAAAGCTAAAAGAATTTGCCTCTTCCAAACCTGCCCTACAAATGATACTTCAAGATGTTCTCTTGGCAGAGAGGAGGAATAGCACCTACCAAAACCAAAGGCAGATGGGAAGAACATCCCAGTAAAATGACAACAGAAGACTAAACCAATGAACAACTCACTGCTAAAATGACAGGACCAACATAACACCCATGTATATTAAACTCTGAATGTAAATGGCTTAAGCTTAATCAAACATCATAGAGTAGTACACTTGATTAAAAAACGAAACCCATCTGCTTATTGTCTGGAGGAGACACACTTCAACAAAGATTAGCGGAAACTATATCACATGGGTTTTGTTATTCTGTTAGTTTCATCTCTTCAAAACACTTCCTTCGGATTAAATCATTCAATGCCTGTAGTTTTGACACTGTTTTCTCATCTTTATTTAGTTATACTTTGGTTTTCATTTTGTTTGAAAGATGGACAGAAAGAGAGATAAGTATCTTTTATTTTTTATTCACTCTCTAGATGTACACAACAGCCAAGGCTAGGCCAAGCTGAGAGCAGGACCCCGGAACTCAATCCCAGTCTTCCATGTGGGTGGCAGAAGTCCAACTATTTGAGCCAGCACCTGATGCCTTTCACGGTACCCATTGTCGGGAAGCTGGAATCAGGAGTGGATTTAAGACACGCAGACAGGAATGCTAGTATGAGATGTGGCATTCCCAAGCAGCATCTACATGGTGTACCAAATACCCACTCCATGGTTTCCCTTCATTTTCAAGTAATAGTGAATAAAAGACTCCTTTCTTGCAGTCAGTCCCCAAGATTGCTAGCCTGTGGGTCCAAAAACTGGAGCTGAGCAAGCTGGGTTCACCCTGCTCTTGAGTTTCAAGCTCTCCTTCCTAGAGCACAGCTTTTTCTGTCATTAACACAAGAAAACTTTTAGGTGGAATTTAAGGCAGAAATTCAGACTGTCCTAGAGTTAAATGTTCTGAGCAGTTGGAGTAAGCTGGATATCTGTTCTAAACTGAGCTTTCCCTGGGACATTTGCAGTCCTGGAGGCTGGTACCTGTAGCACATTATCTCCCATGAGCTTTTTCAGACCTAAGACTCCTTTATTGGCAAAAACATGCCTTGCAGTTGGAGGCCCCAATGGCCATTCTTAAGAACTTGTAGGATAAACAGGTTCTTAATAATTGTGAGCAAATGAGAAATAGATCTAACAAACTCTTTGCTCCAGAGACATGTTCTGGTTTAGTTTATTTTTTAAATTAAACACTGAGTAGAAAAAAAGGAATATTTGTATAATACAGATAAGGTTCAAAGAACTACATCTCTTCACTTACTAATTGGTTTAATAAGACCATTACCAAAAATAGAATGAGTATTTCATTTGAATGTTGTTCTCCTAGATTCTAAGACTTTCCCTGCCTCTTTAGAGGTAATCACTATACTAAGCCTTCTGTCTCCCATTGCTCTGTCTTCATAGTGTTGCTCAATCTGGTTTTACTTTGAACAAATTACTTATGCATTTCTTTTGACTTTCATGTAAAGGGACTCATACTGAATGTGCTCTTGTATAACTTTCTTTTTTTTCACTCATTGCGAGTCTTGCAGTTTGTTCAAAATATTATGTGTGATTGTGGATTGTTCATCCAAATCATTCAAATATCCCAGAATTTATTGGTGCATTTAAGTTGCTGGCAGTTCTTAAGATACAATATTTTGAGGAAGATTCTTGTCCATTTCCCTGGAACAATGTGCAGAAATTTCACTAACACAGTTACAGATAAAATTGATAGATCAAAGTTCATGTGTATCTTTGGCTTTGCTTAATATCAAATTGTTTTCTAAAAGAGAATATGCCAATTCAAATTTCTATCAACCATGCGTAATTCTGTTGCTCAACAGCCTTGTCAACACTTGATAGTTTTTAAGATTTTTTTAAAAGCGTTTCAAATCTAATGGATGTAAAATGGCATCATGGTGGTTTTAATTAGTATTCATGGGATTTTAGTAATAATAGAATAGCAATAATATTATGCTTAAGAATTCTCTTTCTTTTTTTCCACTCAGGGTACAAAAGAACTTTTCTTTGTAGTCCTCATGATGACTTATTTTGAGTTCACTTCTGATCTACTGTGGGTGTGGGCTGTTTCTGTACTGTCGTTCTGGGAGCGGCAAGAGGCAGCACAAGGGTTTCTATAAAGCTGCTGCCCTTGAGTGGTCCTTGGGGTTTGTCTTCTATACGTAACCTAAATCTCCCCAGTCTCTAGAAATTAAGTCTTCGCGGGCCCGGTGGTGTGGCCTAGCGGCTAAAGTCCTCCCCTCGAACACCCCGGGATCCCATATGGGCGCCGGTTCTAATCCCGGCAGCTCTACTTCCCATCCAGCTCCCTGCTTGTGGCCTGGGAAAGCAGGTGAGGACGGCCCAATGCATTGGGACCCTGCACCCGCGTGGGAGACCCGGAGGAGGTTCCAGGTTCCCTGCTTCAGATCGGTGCGCACTGGCCCGTTGCGGCTCACTTGGGGAGTGAATCATTGGATGGAAGATCTTCCTCTCTGTCTCTCCTCCTCTGTGTATATCTGGCTGTAATAAAATGAATAAATCTTTAAAAAAAAAAATTAAGTCTTCGTTTTGGCACTTGGCTACCGGAGGAAAGGCGAGCCTTCATGTCTGCTTACCTGAGCAGTGTTCACTTTGCCATAGGTTTTGGCCTTTAAATTTGCAAGAAAGTAAGGAATATTCAAAGTGAAAAAGTCTTTTGTTGCTGTTCCTTTGTTTTAATCTTTTTTTTTTTTAAAGATTTATTTTATTTTTATTACAAAGTCAGATATACTGAGAGGAGGAGAGACAGAGAGGAAGTGGAGCTGCCGGGATTAGAACCAGCAGCCATATGGGATCAAGGCAAGGACCTTAGCCACTGGGCCACGCCGCCAAGCCCTGTTTTAATCTTTTAAAGAAATTCCATCTAGAAATATTAGTTGATTTTTTTTTTATGTGAGCACCTGCAATTAAATCCTCAAAATTTGACTTTGAAATTGATTCCTTTGTTAACCTATAGTTAGTTTAAATGCATATCATGGAATTGGGCCAGAACAATCTGATGACTGGATGAGTTGACAGGCACGTATAATTGCTCAAAATTCCCTCCTCAGATTCATAAGCCAGAAAATTCTTAGTTGAGATGCCTGGCTCATCACTTGAGATTTTACAATATAACAAAGTTTGTCACTTGCTATGTTCACCAAAACAGGAGTGGGGAAACCTGCCTTGGATGTTTCCAATTTGTTGCCTACTTCTATTTTTATGTTTATATTTATTTATATTTTATATTGTATGTTTCTATTTTTATATTTATATATTTACATTTTATATTTTAAATATTTAAAAAAATTTTTTGTTGGAAAGGTACAGAGAAAGAAAAATAGAGATCTTCCATCTGCTGGTTCACTCCTCTAATAGCCACAAGGGCCACAGCTGAGCCGATCTGAAGCAGAGAGCCAGGAGCTTCTTCCAGATCTCCCACCCGGGCACAGGGCCCAAGGACATAAGCCAATCTCTACTACTTCCCCAAACCACAAGCAGGAGCTGGATTGGAAGTGAAGCATCTGGGACATGAATAAGTGCCCACACAGCATGTCAGCACTGCAGGCAGAGGACTAGGTTGCTATGCCACAGCTCCAGCCCCAACCTGCTTCAATTTTTCAGTTGCAATTGTTCTGCATGTCATCAAAAACAAGGAAGTTCTAAGTAACATCATAACTTGTATTATATTTTTAAAATATTCAGGCATTAAATTTTCTGGTGCATCCTTAGCAATGAAGATTTCATACCAAGTGTAATTGTTGTGTAAAATTTAGATATAAAATGACAACACTAAGAAAACCATTCTCAGATCCAGATAACACAATTAGTGACCTTTTTGTAACGGATGCAAAATAATGTGCTTACCTTTTCTCTTTCTTTTTAAAAAGATTTATTATATACTTTTTTAAATTGGAAAGTCAGATTTACAGAGAGAAGGAGAGACAGGAAGATCTTCCATCGGATGTTTCACTTCCCAAGTGGCTGCAGCAGCCGGAGCTGTGGCAATCTGAAGCCAGGAGCCCAGAGCCGCCTCCGGGTCTCATGAGGGTGCAGGGTCCCAAGACTTTGGGCCATACTCAACTGCTTTCCCAGTCCACAAGCAGGGAGCTGGATGGGAAGCAGGGCTGCTGGGATTAGAACTTGCGCACATAGGAGATGCTGGCACATGCAAGGCGAGGATTTTAGCCACTAGGCTACCGAGCTGGGCCCACGTTCCCCCCTTCTTTTGTGGTAGATTTCATATAAATATATTGATGAAAGTAATTTATATAAATCACCCAGGTATGAGCCTTAGGTAGTGTATGTTTACCAAATAGTATAAAGGATCTTTGAAAAGCTCATGGGAAATAAGTATTTTGAAGAAACTATATATAAATTTCACAATTTTACAGCAAGATAAGCATTAATTTTTTTGTTTCAAGATGTGTTTTATTTATTTGAAAAAGTCACATAGAGGGAAAATAAAGAAAAAGCTCTTTCTTTCACTGGCTCATTCCAAATGGCCACAAGAGTCGAGGTTGAGTCAAGCTGAAGCCAGAAGCCTGGAACTGCTTGTGGGTCATCACCTGCCATTTTCCCAGGCATGTTAACAAAGAGATGGATTGGAAGTGGAGCAGCCAGGACTTTTAACAGAATATGGGGTGCTATCATTGAAAGTAGCAGCTTAATTTGTTGTATCATATTGGCCTCTAAACTTACTTAATTCCCTGAAGGTTTTGAAGCCCCCTACTCCTGTACAAGTAGAAAATTCATGTCTTCCTTGACCAACAAGGCTGAAAAAGGTGTGCTGCACAAAACTGCTCCTGTGTAGTGAAAGACTATGGTAATAGCTGCTGTTTTGGTTCATTGGCCTTTTATTTGACTGTTTCCTTTTTACCCCGAACCCGCACCTGCTCACTAGGTGGCTGGGAAATTGCTTTGAAAGACATGTCTTTGAATTCCCTTAAAGACATATGCTACATTTTTCATTGGCCCACCTGTTTCTCAGAACTGACCATATCATAGAAAATGGAGACTTCTACACCCCTAGAGTTCCCTCCCTGTGAACAGCTTTGCCTTCACTCTGAAGCTGTCCGATGACTTAAGGTGCTGCAGGAAGCACCAAGGGACCTCCTCACTGCTCCCTTGTCCCGTGAGGGATGGAGTGGCAAGGGCCAGTGTGCCTGCAGCCTCTGTTGTTGACCAGTTGCAACATCCTTGAGAGCAGGCGAAGAGGAAAATGGCAATCTGTTTACATCTGAAATTTCTGAGCTTCAAATTCTTGGTTCATCAGACTCTAAAAGAATCCATGACACACAAATTAATCCCTGTGTCGTATTAGCCTCTTTGTCAGGCTCTAGGCCAGCACATAGACTGATAGTAGTGGGCACAGAATGGACCAGAAGGTAGCAGACATGAGAGGGCATACATGGGCACCAAGTCATTCCCAGGTAGAGTTGGACTATGTTACAGCCTAAAGCAACTCTTGGGTACTTTCCGGGGGATCTGATCACCACTGATGTGATTTCCAAGGGAAATCTCATTTCAAGTTACAGGCAAAGGCTTTGCAAATGCACCATTGGTATACAGTCATCTGTAGGTATGAGGGCACCTGAATCTTTAATCCCCTTTTACCAGTGCCCCGATGTCCTGACAGTATTACACTTCAGCTTCTGCCCTTCACTGTGCCTCTCTGAGCAGAACACTGCATGTGGTGTTGAATAATGACCAGAAGCCTCTTGGTTCAATAGATTATCCATTCTTGCCAGTCCTGCTGCTTGAAGTTTTTCTCTTGAGGATTAGGAGTTCTGCAGAGTGAGAAGACAGCCATTTTGGGGATGTTGTGCATAATTAGTTAAGACATTCTGTAACTATCAGGATGGATACATGCCTTAGTTGATACATGTAACACAAACCACTCTGATTGTCCAGTTGCAATCCTTAGTTACATTGTATAATGTTATTTTCAAATTCTGAATTGCTAATTGAAGAAGGAAGCATATTTTACACTTAACATCATGATTTTCAGCTCCATTGACTTTACTGTAAATGTTTCATTCTGAGTAATATTAATACTCCATTGTATATACCTGCACCATTTTTTATCGCTTCAATCATTGTTGGATATCTAGATTGATTCCATGTCTTTGCTATTGTTTAAAAATGCTGCAATAAACACAGGGGTGCAAGTATTTCTCACAAGCTGAGTTCATTTTGTTTGGATATACACCCAGAAGTGGGATAATTGGTTGTTTGGTACATCTGTTTTTTGTTTTTTTGAGAAACCTCCATGCAGTTGTCCATAATGGCTGTGCTAATTTGCATTCATGTCGACAATGCATTAGGATTCTAGTTTCTCAAAATATTTGCCAGTATTTGTTATTTTGGTCATTTGGATAATAGCCAGACACACAAGGGCAAATACTGCCTGTTTTCTGTCACAAGTGGAAGTGCTTATATTTGATGTGAACACAAAAAGATCACCAGAGGCTTGGAAGAGCATGGGAGTTGGTTGTGGATTTCACACTGTGTGCCAGAATGAAGTGAGCTGAAAATAATGGTTCCTACTGTTCCATAGGAGAGTAGAGTAACTATTGACTGCAACCCAGGAAACAGAAGGGCTAATTTTTCATATGATTTTTTTAAAAGATTTATTTTTATTACAAAGTCAGATATACAGAGAGGAGGAGAGACAGAGAGGAAGACCCTTTCCAATGATTCACTCCCCAAGTGAGCCACAACGGCCGGTGCGTGCTGATCTGAAGCAGGGAACCTGGAACCTCTTCCGGGTCTCCCACATGGGTGCAGGGTCCCAATGCATTGGGTCGTCCTCGACTGCTTTCCCAGGCCACAAGCAGGGAGCTGGATGGGAAGTGGAGCTGCTGGGATTAGAACCGGCGCCCATATGGGATCCCGGGGCGTTCAAGCCGAGGACTTTAGCCGCTAGGCCACTGCGCTGGGCCCTTTCATATGATTTTTTAATGTTATATGTGCTGGAATACTACAGTATATGAGGCTGGCATTGTGGTGTAGCAAGTAATGCAATGGCTTGTGATGCTGGCATCCAATTAGGAACTTGTTCCTGTCCTAGCTGCTCTGTTTCCAGTCCAGCTCCCTGACAGTGGCCTGGGAAAGATGGCCTAGAGCTTGGGCTCCTGTCACTTATGTGGGAGACCCAGAAGAAGCTCCTGGTCCCTGGGGGAGTGAACCAGCAGATTGAAGATCTCTCTCTCTCAAACTGATTTTGAAGTAAATAAGTCTTTTCATAAAATGAATATTGCTGTGTATGCCATAAAATGCGCAGGCATTTTATGTTAATTAAAATTTTTAACATATATTAAGAAGAGGATGGCATTGTAGTGCGGCAGGTTAAGCCTTCACCGTAAGTGCATCTGTATCCGTATGCCTGCATCCCGTGTCGAGATCCAGTTTGAATGTCAGCTGTTCTACTTCTGATCCAGCTGCATGCTAACGTGCTTGAGAAGGCAGCGGTCAATGGCCCAAGGACTTTGCTCTTGCTACCCAGGCTGGAGAGTCCAGGCTCCTGCCTTCAACCTGGCCCAGCTCCAGCCTTTGTAGCCCTTTGGGGAGTGAACCAACAGATGCCAGAATCAGGATCTTACGCATGGCTGGCATGGGCCCAGGTACTTCAACCATCATCTGCTATTTTTTTCAGGCCACTAATCAGCTGCGTCAGAAGTGGAACAGCTGGGATAAAAATCAGTGCTCATATGGGGACACCTATGTCCCAGGTGATGGCTTAACCCATTGTGCAACTCTAAGCTCAATACTTTTAAAAAATTAATACAAATATTTTTAACAGTATAATCCAGAACACACACATACATGAATGCTACATATCATCAGACTAAGATTCCATCAGTTATCAGTCACCATTAATTTAGATATTACTAAAAAAGAAACTGAGGTCAATTAAACTATGCCATTTTGCTGATAAGTCAGCCTGAGTTCAGAGAACAAACATTTTAAAAAATGCGGTTATAATTTATGAAATATGGTATAGGTATATGTGTTATATAACTGAAGTAAAAGTTTCATGGAGCAATATGAACATTGCTATGTAAAAGATCAGTGCATTAATAAACTATGTGCAGTGTATTTTTAGCATTTTTCCTATTCCAATTAAATGTGTTTTATTAAAAAGAAAGTTGATCCTGCTAAATTTATGGAACAACTCATTAATGTGTTTTAAATCAGTTAGTTTTGAAATAGGGTATTAGTGGTGGTGCACTGAGACTGATTTCTTATCCCAAACCAGATGTCCTGCCATATGTTTTAAGCATTCACTTGATTAAAATGGGAATGGATGGTCTACTATTCAAGTCAGAACTCCTAACAGCACAGGCTAGGAAAAGGATCTTGAACTAGCTTCTGGAAAGGCAGTGGGTGGAGGTTATTGTTTTATGGCAAGGGTACACTACTGGAGCCGAGGAGTACTGAAATCAAGAATCCAAGTACTGGGTGATCTCTCTTTCTCTCTGTTTTTCAGTTTTGTTTCTGCTTTTCTCTGATTATTTCACCCTCCCAGATTGGCATTCTCTCTGAGACTTAACCTTTGCCATTGGCAACTCAACAGTTCACATTTTCCTTACATTACCACAAGGGAAAAAAAAAATCCTCCTAAGGATCTGATTTTCCCAGCTGGGTTCATGTGATCATTCCTGTGGCCAGGGAGAGGATAAACTCATTCATTCCCCAAGTGGGTGACATGGGGAATAATGCAGTTCTCTAAAAGGAGGCATACTGTTTCTCTGGGCCCATTATACTTTGAAAATGGCGACATCGGTGCTGGTGTTGTGGCACAGTGGGTTTTAGGCCACTACTTACATTGCTTTCATCACACATGGGCACCAGTTCATGTCCTGTTTGCTCTGTTTCAGATCTAGCTCCCTGCTAATGCGCCTGGTAGCACAATGGAAGATGACCTAAGTACTTACACCTGTGCCATCCATGTAGGAGACCCAAAAGAAGTTCCTGGTTCTTGGCTTCAGCCTGGCCCAGGCTTGCCTGTTGTGGCCATTTGGGGGTATGAACAAGTGGATAGAAGGTCTCTCTCTCTCCCTCTCTCTATCTGTTACTTTGCCTTAGATAAAGATAAATAAATCCTTAAAACAAAAATGAGTGCAGTAGCACTGGGCACTGTGTGCTGGAGTTCAGCCTCCCTCAACATTTGCTGCGCAAGACCTGCAGATTATCCTTGTAAAAACCAGAATTGCCCTCAGTTTAGTTCTAGCTTATTTCCCCCCCCCCCCACAGCTTGACTCTCCTGGTGAAGTTAACAGTACCTGATGTAGGTAATGCTGTGACAGTCACTTCAGAAACACTGAATGCAAAATGGAAGCTTTCAAGTAGAGAAGTTACTCAAAGTCGTCTACTTCCCACCACAAGCAGAGCTGGCTAAAGAAATCCTCCCATGGAAGACTTCAAGTAAAGTACAAGTTTGCAACCTTGAGTGCTGGTATTCTGTTCTCTGTCGGGAAACTAGAAAATGTTCCGGAAGGGAGAAACCTTAGGTTTCAGCTGGCCAGACCTTATGGACACTCTCATGATATTTCAGGGCTATTTTTCTAGAAGTATCTTCTTTTTTTTTTTTTTTCAAAGTATCTTCTGTTTCTCCCCACCATTTAATCTAGTGGATTGAAATATAAATATTCTTCAGCTGTCAATTAAAGGCTCGCTGCCTAACATTCTCAGGAAACGCTGCAGTGCTTTCATTCTATTTTCTTAGTACCTCTCTTCCCTGAATACGGTTATTCTCAGTTTTGCCATGATGTGCCAGAATTTTATAAATTACACTACTGGTTTGCTGCCAAAGACCATATCCCAGTCACAGCTTTATTTGGGCAGCTTTTCTGAACCATAAATACAGTATTTGTTTCTGTAAGTACAGCCTTCTCTGAGGCAGTTGGGTGTCTCATTTTGTTGCTGGTGGAACAGCTTTAGAAGATCAGTAAGGCAGTAGGTAGCATCTCGGAGGAAGACCCTTTCTGGAGGCCTCTTTGTGAGCATGAGCGGGTATCTGTTAGCTTCCCTAGGGCAATAAGAAAAGGAATTTCCAAAGATATTCCCCAAAGGGTTTAATATCTAGCTGGAAAGACAGAGCCTACACACATCTGGCAGTTACTTCTGAAAATCTAAATAGGAGGCCAATGCTGACTCAACAAGGGTAACCGAGAATATTAATGACATGGAATTTAAAGTAATGATTTTAAAAGACAAACAAGCAGGTGGGCTTTGAAATAGATTTTTTATTTTTTTATTTTTTTAAATTATTTATTATTTTTACTTCATTAATTACATTGTATTATGTGACACAGTTACATAGGTAATGGTTAGCACTCTGGATGCTGAAATAGATTTTTTAAATGAGGAATTCCAATTTTTTTGCTGACATACAATGAGGCCACACAAAATTGATACAATGCAAAATACCTTTATAAACATATTTGATCAGATTTATAGCATTTTGTGCATGTTAGAGGCTATGTCAGAAGATGAAAATTGCATGCCTAATTTTTAGTATTAGTATATGCACACAATAACAAACAAAGGTACCTGTTAGGTCTTCCATGAATTTATTGCAAAAATAGTGCAAACTACTGAAATCTAGTAAGTTATGAAAACAAACTCAAAAAAACCAGCTAAGCTTAAACACAATAGTTACCCAGCCTCACAGTGTTTAGCTTGCTTCATCAGTTTGTCATGTTCATCAAGATCATTTCCCAAGTACCCGTGTAGGGCAAGTGTAAAGAACAGGAGGGATGTCCCACTGGCATATATTTGGCATGGGTCAGGGGCAGACCAGGCTGAATCAGTTCATGTCTGCCAGGGTCCGTGCAGTAGGTGTGAATGACACAAAGGTGTGAAGAGAACAGCTCCCTGCATGGCAGGGCCCAGGGAGCTTCCAGCTGTTTGGCAGGGCCCGGCGGATTTCTCTCTGACCACCTTGATGCAGTCTCACCACCCTTTTGCATGGACACTCAAGCACCCCACTAAGAATCCTGTAATCTATTGAGGCATTGTTTGCCCCTGTGAGATGGCTTTGGCAAGTAATATCAGCTTGAGAGTTAATGTTACTGATAATGTCTTGGTGAGTGGGCCTTTAACTGCACACAGGAGTACAATCAAGCCCATGCTGTTTCCAGACACCTTATTGTGTACCTACCCATTGCCATAAAATCTGGCCCGGACATTTAGCATGCTTTCTGGGAAATGGCTTGATAAGAATTTTACAAACTAATAGAAATGATGGGAGTATGGGTTAAGACTGTCAGGACAAAAAATATAGCTACTGGGACCCTAAAAGCTATCTTGTTACTGGGACCCTAAAAGTTATTTTGTTACTGTGACCCTAAAGGCTATCCTGTTACTGGGACCCTAAAGGCTATCCTGCTAAGGCAAAAAATATAGTTACTGTGACCTTAAGGGTTAGCCTGTCCTTGCAACTCTTTAGAACATAGAAACTGTAGTTGCTTTAGCTGCTTTCATAATTTCTAACTAGAGGAAATATAGGCTGATTTCACTAACATCACAAAGATATACTTTTGATTATTGTTTGATCACTTATGAGGTTGTAGAACCTGCAGTTGTAGAGGAACTTAATGTTTGAAACCTTTTGTCTTAGATCTTTGTTTTTTCTCTTTTGATGTATTTCTCCCATTAAGTGATGGATAAGTTGTAGAATAAGAATTGTAGTAAGAGTGTATTACTGAATAAGATGTGTTGCCTACTGAGAAATTCTTGGCTGCAGTGTTGGAATGGATAATGCCCTGTCTTGAGGTGAAACAATTTGTAGAATTATCTTTGGAAACACTTACTTGTCCATTGTAGAATTGAAACTTAAATGGAGTAAACTTAGCTCATTGCTAATTACAATTCTTTCTGCCGCTATAACTCTTGCTTTACTTGTTCAGTTAACAAACTGTGTGAGCTTGCTGACCTAATGGCCTTTAGTGCCAATGGCCCGTAATCCCCATAGACCAAGACCCCAGACTTACTAACCCATACATAATTCAAGGTAGGGGCCTGGTTGTCACAGGTGGCGCCAAGGTTAGAGCCCAGACCTGAGGAGAGCGGATGAAGACTGGCAAACCAAGATAAGCAAGGAATGTGGGACCCTTCCTCAATCATTTCTCAAGAAGTTGTAAATTGTGCCCCCCTGAAGCTATGTCAAAATGCCCCTAAAAGAAAACCTTGTACGGCTTCTGTATAAATAAAGCGGACAGCTTTCTCGCAAGGTCCACAATCATCAAGGAATCCTAGTGGTCCGTCTCTCCTTTCTTTCTCTCTTCTTCTTTCTACGCCTATCTCACGCACCCTTCTCGAGCTCCGAACTCTCGGCTGGAGCTGGACTCCGGCACATGTCATACACTGGTAAATCCGAACACCAGAACAGAGTGTGGGTCGAGCCGGGACTGGTCACGACAAAACCAGTGCACATTATGGAACGCTTGGGTGAGGTTGCCTGTACTGGATATGAATGCAGCACCCAACCAGCACACGTGAGATCCAGGAAGGGAGGGGCAGAGCCAGCAGGGGGATTAAGGGGGTGGTTCCCTTGCTGGACAGCTACTCCCACTGGAGAGCTTGGGCTGGGATGGGGACAGACCAGACTAAGCAAGGCTGCAACACCTGTGTGCTGCACGTGGACTATATCAGGGAAAAGCCAGGCTAGGCGGATTATTCCTGCTGGTGCAAGCATAAATTAGAGTGGGTGAGGGATGTTTGAGCTTAGCCACAGCATCAACTGGCAGAAGCTGGCACTGGGGACTAATTCTGTCAAGTCAAATCACAGAACCACCCAAAGAGTGCATAAACCGGGACTGAGAGAGACCTGGGAGGGAAATAGTGGATTCCCCCCCCTCTTGGGTCACTACTCCCGCGGGAAGGCATGAAAACTTAGACGGGGGCTGGGGTGGCTAGACAGAGAGGCACTCAACAACATCTGTGAGGGCTGGAGAGTTGAGTTGGTTAGATAGAACTAAGCTTTAATACCCACTGACAAGTACAAGAGCCAAATAGGATGTGGGACAGACTGGACTAGTCTGCTATACATACTGGTAAACCAGGGTAGGGCGCGGGCCTGGTGGGGGTTATTGTGGGTCACCCTGACTAGGCTGCAGCTCTCACTGGTTGATGCAAGGGCCGAGTGTGTACTGGGCAGAGCCAGGCTGGACTGCAACACCCATTGGTTCCAGTGCAAGTCGGGACTGAAAACAGAACCAACCCAGCAATTGCAACCACCAGCTGATCGGGGTGACGGACTGTGCCGGGCCCTGTGCTTGCTAGAACATACAAGAATCTGGTCTGGGAATACCTCAAAGCTTCTTTGGAGATCTCCCCAATTGAACTGCTGGACTCAGAACCCTAGCCAAGAAAAGACAGAGGACAGAGCAAGTCAATGAACCACCTCAGCTATATGTTGGCAGCGAAATACTGGGCAAATGAAGACTCTATGATGGACTGTGTCAATCAGTGGACGACCTCATCGAGTGAAACTGGCAGCGATTCATAACTGGAGAACTATTAACACCACTTGAGCAAGGATCTCAGAGCATGCCCCACATCCGGGACTTAGGGTGGGTGGGAAACTGGGTGGGGTTTCTCTGTCAATATCCCCCTTTACCTCAGATACATGATGGAAACAATATGGACATAATACTATTACCCACTTCCCTATACCCCTTGAACCTTTTTTATTTACCATAATTAACTATGTAAAAATTGTCAACAAAAATACAATAAAAAAAAAGAAAAAAAAAACAGGAGGGATGGAGGACAGGGACAAGGACTGAGCGGAGAGGAAAGGCTTTTAGGTCTGAGGACCAAAGCAAGTATGTCAGGTTATAAAATTGCATAGAACTAGGTCAAAAGAATTCAATCCTTATTTTTTTGGTGTGACTGAGATTCATTTCCTAATTTGAACTGAGAATGCTGCCTTCTTCAGGTTTACATGTTACTCACTGAATGATACTGACTTCATGAGATCACACTGAGTACCTAAAAGAGGCAAAGGATATGAATGACTCTGACGAGTTTTAAAGTGATGCACCATGCTAATTACTTGTTAGCTGGAAAAAGATGTGGGTACAATAATTTGGATGTGGTTTTTCCAGAAGGGGTTGTTTGTCAGAAGCTGAGTTCCCAAAGTGGTGGTGTTGGGAGATTGGTATTTGAGAGAGAACCCAGTGAGAGGACCCTGGGAACACTGTCCTTATAGGGGATGAAGGGATCTCTCCTAAGATCCTCATTCTTCCAAGAGCGAATTGTTACAAAAGAATAAGTCTTCTTCCTTCTCATGTTCTAGCTTCTTGTCTTGCCATTTGCCATTTCTCTGTCATAGTTCTGCAATGCTACCATGTGCCATGTGGTGATAGAGTCAAGGGAAGCCCTAACCAGAGCCAGCATCTTTTTGCTTGGACTTTCAGCTTTCAAAACAGGGCTCAATAAACCTCTGTTACTTATAAAGTATACAACTTCAGGCATTTCATTATAGTATAAGAAAATGGACTAATACAGAGGGCAAGTTGATTTGACTATAGTTTTTCCAAAGATTAAAGATAAACTTGTCCAAAGGGAAAATAATTTGAAAACCTATATCATTCCCTGTTACACCATCACCCCACTTTACAGATGAGCAAGCTCAGACACACAGGAAAGAGAAATGGCTTCCCACTCAAGATCCTATAATTGCTGGTGGAGATGGACATCTAATTCTGGTGCTGTTCAAAATGTAAGAAAGGATGGCTATGAGAAGTTGAGGAAACTCAATACCTGTTTGGTGTTTCATGGGACATATTTGTGTCCTGGACAAATCAGAAAAGCAGACTACTATCACTAAACCCAGACCTTTTTTTAGATCTTCAAATGTCTTCAACTTGAAGAAACAAGGTGAACTAAAAAAAACACTTTACCTTTTCTTTGCATTTTTCAAGATTTTTATTCTTCTTGGAAAGGCAGATTTACAGAGAGAAGACGAGACAAAGATAAAAATCTTTCATCCACTGGTTCACTTTCCCAAGTAGTTGCAGTTGCCATAGCTAAGCTGATCTGAAGCCAGGAGACGGGTGCTTCTTCTGGGTTTCCCTGGCAGGTACAGGGTCCCAAGGCTTTGGGTCATCCTTCACTGATTTCCCAGGCCACAAGCAGGGATCTGGATGTGATGTGGACCAGCCGGGACACAAACTGGAACCAATATGGGTTCCCTGTGGTTCAAAAGCATGAATTTAGTCACTGAGCCATTGCACTGGGCCCAATTTTAGCTTTTCAAAGTGGTCTCAATCACTGTCATTCTTTTGACCAAGACTCACAGGAAGAACTATACTTTATTGGGAGCCACTGGTATAAGTGAGGGGCTTGGGATGATTATTGAGAAAAAAGGTAGATATGGGGAGCTGAGTTTCCAAGTTTAGCTTTCTGCTAATGCACACCTCAGGTGGAAGTGGTGATGACTGAAATGCTTGGATCCCTGTCGTCCATACGGGAGAGGAGATGGAGTGCTGGGCTCCTGACATTGGCCTATCCCAGCTCCTGCTGTTGAGTATTTGGGGAGAGAAACAGTGTATGGAAGGTTTCTCTCTCTCTCCTCTCTCCCTCTCCCATCTCTCACAATAAATAAATGAATGATCATTAATAGAGGTATGGCATCCCTTTGTATACATTCTGTTTATTAGAAGCAAGTTAGTGGGTCTATTTCACATTCAAAGTGAGGAGTTCCACAAGGATGTAAATTGGTATACAAAAATAATTGGGGACCATTTTAGAGACTGCATAGCACAGTCTACCATCCAATCATCACAGTCCACACAATTCATAACCCTTTTATATTCAAAATTCCTTTGCATCCCTGAAAGTCTCATTATAGTGGATTCCAGAATCTCATTAAAAGAGGTCCATGTGGGGCCCAGCATGGTACTTGACAGCTAAAATTCTTGTCTTGCATATGCCTGGATCCCACATGGGTGCCAGTTCTAATCCTGGCAGCCCCAATTCCCGTCCAGCTCCCTGCTAGTGGCCTGGGAAGACAGTCAAGGATGGCCAAAGACCTTGGTATCCTGCACCTGAGTGGAAGACCTGGAAGAGGATCCTGGCTCTGGATTGGCACATCTCCCGCTGTTGCAGCCACTTGGGGAGTGAATCAATGGACAGAAGATCTTCTTCTCTGTCTCTCCTCTTGCCTGTATATCTGACTTTTGTATAAAAATAAAAAAGAGGTCCATGTGAAGATGAGGCTCCTCCACATGTAGGTTCACAAAATTGAAGACAAATTATCTACACAAACACACACGCAGACACATACATTTCTACCTTATGTTGGGCTAGGCATCTGCATTATAAGGTAGAGTTGTATATATGCGTTATGTGTTTGTGTGACATGAAGGAACCACTGGTCCGTAGAGATTCTGAAATCCAACTGGTCACAATTTGATTGGTGTTAGTTCAGGTTTGAGAGTCTGGAAAGTATTCTCTGTGGCTCTCCTCTCTGCTTTCTAGGCTCTTGATTCTATGCTCAGATTTCCTGACAGAAGTATTGACATTTAGGTGCCTCTCTTTATTCTGCAATGTCTCAGTTCTGCCCAGTCAAGTTAATGATACTGCTGCATACATCACTATTTTAAGACATGTATAGATCTGTGACTCTTCTTGGATTCATTGCATTAAACAAAGCCACACCCACAAATTTAATCAATTCTACTGTTCTATACTGCTGGATTAATAGGCTTTTGCTTAGAAAGATATATTTTAAAGAGAGGAAGAGACAGAGATAGAATATTCCACCCATCTTTTAGTTTATTATCCATGTGGCCGCAATGGCTGGGACTGGGCCAGGCTAAAGCCAGGAACTTCATCCTGGTCTCTCTTGTGGATGGTAGTGGCCCCAATAGTTGAGCCATCTTCCACTGCCTTTCTCAGGCTATTATCATGGAACTGGATCAGAAGTGGAACAGCCAGAGTATGAACTGGTACGCATTTGGGATGCTAGCACTGCAGGTGGTGGCTTCATCTTCTATGCCCCAGTGCCAGTCCCCAGATTGACAGGACCTTGAGACGCACCCTTAATCTCTTCAAATGGCATTTTGTATGGCTGGAAATATTTTGAGGCACTATCTTGATTTAACAGAGATTTGCTTGCTTTTATCTTTATTTTTAAGATTTTATTTATTTTTATTGGAAAGTCAGAAATACAAAGGAGGAGAGATGGAGAGGAAGATCTTCCATCTGTTGATTCACTCCCCAAGTGACTTTAACAGCCAGAGCTGAGCTGATCCGAAGCCAGGAGCCAGGAACTTCTTCCAGGTCTCCCACACGGGTACAGGGTCCCAAGGCTTTGGGCCGTCCTCGACTGCTTTCCCGGGCCACAAGCAGGGAGCTGGATGGAAAGTGGAGCTGCCAGGATTAGAACCAATGCCCATATGGGATCCCAGAGCGTTCAAGGCGAGAAATTTAGCCACTAGGCCACTGCGCTGGGCCCTTGCCTTTATCTTTAAATCATGTTTTCCTGGCAATGCCCGCGATTTTGTCTTTGTTCAGAAGGTAGTAAAATGTCTTTTTCACTTTGCTACAGCTGCAGTATAATCCTGTTGGTAAATCATGTGCTAGCATCAAATCATTTGGGTCCCTATGACTTTTAAGAATACAAAATACAGTTTTTTGTAAGATTTGTTTTCTGCTTATTTGAAAGGGAGTAGAAAGAGAGGTGAGGTATCTTCCATCTGCTGGCTCACTTCCAAAATGCCCACAACAGCCAGGGCTGGGCCAGGCTGAAACCAGGAGTCTGGAGCTACAAATGGGTTTCCCCTGTGAGTGGCATCCTTGCCTGCTTTACCAAGAATATTAGCAGGAATCTGGGTTAGAAGCAGTGCAACAGGGACTCAAATCAGCACTCTGATATGGGATGCTAGCATTGCAGGTGGCAGCCTTGTTCAATCTGCCACAATGTAGGCTCCCAAATACCTTTTTTCAAAATTTCAAATTGCTACAGTATTGTCACAGACAAAATTTAGATATTGAACCTGTACAGATTAGGACAAAACCATCACAGGCTGGGCCTGGTGCAGTAGCACAGAAGGCTAGTTCTTTGCCCTATGATTGTCAGTGTCTCATGTGGGCACTGGTTCGTGTACTTGCTGCTCCACTTCCTATCCAGGTCCTCTGCTAATGATCTGGGAAAGCAGCAGAGTATGGCCCAAGTCCTTGGGAACCTGCCCCCACGTGGAAGACCCAGTTGAAGCTCCTGACTTCCAATTGGATCAGCTCTAGCTGTTATGGCCGTTTAATGAATGAATCAGCAGATGGGAGGTTTTTCTGTCTCTCCTTCTTTTGCAAAATCTTTCAAATAAAAATAAATACATCTTTTTTAAAAAGTCTGACTGACCTAGGAATCTAACACACAGTTGTTTAGAAACACAGCCCATTACAAACACATACTTTTGCCCTGAAATTTATTATTAAATATGGTGATTTGTGATAAAATTGCATTTGTGTTTAGAAAAATAATGAGAGGACAAACAAAACTTTCTGAAAAATATTAATGCAGAAATATCTTCAAAATAACTAAAAATTAAACCCAACCATCTTGGTTGAAAAGAGAACTAGCAAATTTGCCGATTGGGGTCATATATTACAATCAATAAAGAGATTTATAGTTTTAGCAAATTGGCTAAGTTTTCCATTAGTTGCAAAATGCTCTCCCCCTGCCCTAACTTATAATGAGAAATATTGTGGGATGGTGGAAGGAACTCTCTAATAGCCTTGCAAAATCTAGATTCACAGTGGAATTTCAGTACATATCACAGATATTATTCAGGAGTTACTTTGTTACCTCAGTGGTCTTTTAGAATGAATTGATGGGATTCAGCAGGCCAGAAAGATGTTTCTTCTGAATCTGGAGAGAGGAGTTGCTTATTGCTTTTTAGATGTGTGCATTGTAAGATGCTTCTTCAAAGAAAGCAGAAGTATAATTGGGATTGGGATTGGCTCCAGGTATGGCTGAGGGACAGAATTCTAAATGGCTCTGCGTTTCTGATTTCTGAGCCAACATAGAATTTGTATTTGTGTGGAAGACTCACCAAAGCATTCTTCCCAAAGAGTGATAATCTGAACCACATGCAGGCTGATTAATGGTTTGTTACAACAAAATTTCGATTAGTAGAATCCTAAAGGGACTGTCTGTTGTAAATAACGAGTTTACTAAGAGACCTCCCCTCCTCATTCTCTATAGTCTTATTATTATTTTTTTTGTTTGAAAGCTTTAGAAAACATTCCCTTTTGCTGCTTTAGTAAGTATAGTCTACTGAACTTAAACAAGTCTGTCTTTGATCTTTCTGCATTGTTGAGCATGTCTATTTTGTAGACTTGTCATAGTTTTTTTAGAAGCTGATGTAGAAGTTTTGAATATAAACAGGGAATTCCCTTGGAGTCCCAGCTAATACCTATTTATTTTCTTTCACTTCTTTATATTTCCTATCCATACTAGACAAGAGTGAGTTCATGAACTTGTACATCCATTTATGTATTCAGCTGCAAGTAACACGCAATTCTACTTACCAAAGGATATTTATTGTTGATCTAACAGGAGGGAAGATGCCTAAGGCTGATTTACACTGGTTAGGACATCGAAGACTTGAGGTTCTTTTACTCTGTTAACTCCACTGATTTGGCTGAAAAGTTTTATTCTTGAGATACCTTACTTTATGTATGGGTAAAAATTGCTGCAGCTTCAGCCATCCTGACTTGATAGCCTGAAGTGGCAAGTGTGAAAAAAAAAAAAAAAAAAAAACAAAGTCTTCTTGTACTTTTTCTGAAGGGGAAAGAATCTTTCCCTGAAGTCCACTCCCTCAAAATCAGATTGTTTTTTTGTCCTTATCATTGCCCAATACTGAGTTGCATGTCTATCTCTGGAATAGTTATTGGCAGAAGGAAATGAATGCTTTACTTAGAATCATTACGGCTCACCCTCTAGGGAGGAATATGTTACTGATGAACACAATCTGCTGATCTTTCAGTAAGAAGAAAGAGAAGGTGGATGCCAGACAAGCAATCAACAGCTTCGGCCACACAGATTTTCTTTAGTTTGCTTTTTTAGGACCAAGTCTCCCATGGAAGCCTGGTGATTGCAATGTTTTCCTATCAGTGATCCCAAAACTTACTATCTCATTTGTTTGAAAATGCAGGAGCAGAAGACAGTAAAACATAAAGTAGAAAGGGTATCATGGATGAGTTGGGCAGACTAGACATGAATCCTTGATTTGCCACTTACTAACTTCTTTACCCTGGCCAGACAGTGTAAGACTTTTGAGGCTTGGCATCCCTACTTGCAGATCTAAGATAATACTATTCACTTGCCATGGTTATTATGTAGATTAAATGAGATATTGCATAGAAATTGCCTCATAGTACCTATCATAGGCATCCAATGTGTGTTTTCCTTCCTTGCTTTTGTGGATTCAATAGCTCAGAAACTATCCTGCATTTAACTGAGGAGGTATCCCAATTAGGACATAGAATCAAATTTAGCCTTTAGTAGTTTTTTTTTCCTCTCTTCTTCTATCCATATAAAAGGATCCTTTTGCCATCTTCAAGAAACTTGTGAATAAGTGGAAGTGTGCACTCTGTCAGGATAATGTCAAATTAATAAAAGTGCTAAGACCATACACTCATTTCTAATTGGGCTGCTTAAATATCTGTCAGCATTTAATGTAGGAAACAGAATTCTGTCTTGGTATTTAAACAAAATGAATTTGATTTAAGAAATAAGATGTAAGAGCAGAAGGCCTGGAACAATGCAAAACAGAAAGTCTGTGTTAAGGTTAAATGACACCGCGTTTTCAATCCAGAAACTACTCCTAACACCTAGATTAGAAAAACTATTCATGTTATGACTACAGTGTTGCCGACATCACTTCCTCTCTATCCCACAAATCTGTTAAGGGGGCAGTAGTTATGGTAGCCCACTGTTGCCAACGTTGACATGCACTGACACCCACTTCCTGCATACACAACTGTGGAAAAAATGATTCCTTGGCTTTCATTTTCTAAATTTCTGCAGTAAGTACATTACAACAGAGGGATTAGGCTAGAAATTGTGCTTTTCAAGCTTTCAGTGTCTCAAACAGAGAAGCAAGCATATGGAAGATTCTGGAAATGAATATCATGAGGCTATGGTTAGCATAGCTCCTTCATACATATTTACACATATGATACTTTATTCTATGAAGAATCTAGGATAGAAAGCTTCTCATTTTATCTTTTTTTTCCTGAAAAATTAGTTTTTGTTTGAAAGGAAAATTTTACAGAGAGAGTAGAAGATACAGAGAAAAGGACCTTCCAGCTGCTGCTTCACTCCCCATATGGCTGCAATGGCAGAATCTGAGCTGATCTAAAACCAGGAGTCAGCAGCCAAGAGCTTCCTCTAGGTCTCCCACATAGGTGCAGAGGTCCAAGGACTTGGGCCATCCTCCACTGCTTTCCTAGGTCATCAGCATGGAGGTAGTTTAGAAATGGAGCAGCCAGGGCATGAACCAGTACCCAAATGGGAAGCTGACACTGCAGATGGAGGATTAGTTTGCTAATCTACTGCACCACCCTCCCTCCATCATATTTTCTTAAAATATCTTTTTGGGGTTTCCTTGTCTAACCTTTGGACAGTAGACCATATAAGTTGAACACTTTCTAATGCATACATAACAAAATGTCTTCCCTTAAAGACTGAAAGTCTAGTTTAGCTAGAATGTTATGCACAGGCACCAAGACATGAGTATTCTTGATAGCAGAGAGTGGACAGTGAACACTTGTGGACAGTGAAGCTGACACATTTGGGGGCGATGAGGTGGCTGGGGCTTGGGGCTGCCTTGCTCAGCATTCACAAGCCCACTGAGAACCATGACTGTTGGCTTGTTGGTCACTTTGTTTGATGTAGAAGTGGTCAGTCACACCCACAGGCCATCTTTGACCATGAGAAATACACTTTCAAGACAGCCCAAGGCAATTGCTTGTGCTTCCCCAGGATCTGCAGCAATGTCTGTCTGCTAACCTAGCCCAGGAGCCTAGTGTGGGGAATTACAGGCTCCCGAGGAGAGAAGCAACCTGTACTAAATAGCTTGGGATTTGTGCATTGATTACTGTTTATTCAAAGCGCATTTTCATGCTCATAGTGTCTCAGAGCCACTTGAAATGTTTTTCTAATAAAACCAGTTTTGAAGTGGATGATACTTCAAACAATTAACACATATTTATACTTTTCCTATTTTTTTTGAGGATTCCTCCCCCTCAGCTGTAGGAAGACTAGAGACAAGATGCTAGAGGCTGTGCCAATTGTCATCTGTGCATCTTGGAATGAAATGAGTAATCATTCATAATAACCATATATACTAACAAAGCAGATGACAGTTGAGGGGAAAAGATGTGTTTTAAGATGCATGTAAGTGTGTGATTATGTGCTATGTATATGTATTGAGGGGGAAGGGAGTTTTCCACTCCTGTGTCTGGTTCTTTTGCGTTTATATTTAATTCAGATGATTGAAGAGTCAGATACAGTTGTATTGTTTCCTTATAATAGACCCCCCAGAAATAGAATGCTGAACGTAAGGGACTTGAACATAGCCTTTGATTCAGGTTGTTGCATTGTTCAATTTTTGGCATGGAATAATGACTCATTTGTAATTTTGCACAGGTTTGGATAGCCAGAGACCAAGTGAAGAACTCTGTAACAGGGAAGAACAGACTTGGGCTTCTCTGGTGGGGGTTGGGGTCTTTTCCAAATGGACACAACACAGCCACAGCACAACCCCGCTTTCAACTTCTCTATCTCTCACCCAGAACACCAGTGCAGTGGAAACTGAGACCATCACTTTTCAGCTAATTCTGCATGGGGATTTGAATAATATCACATTGCAGAGTGTCCTTGTGTGTCATGGCTGCAGGTACCTGTAAATCAATGTGTGATCAAGGTAGTGCCAACTCGGGGATTAGGGACCAGACTATGAAGCTACGAGGCAAATCTGAGACCTGATGCTGTTTCAAAGTTTAAGGATCTGCTGATCTGTGGAATTCAAGATTTAATATTTTAAAAACAATTCAACTTCAACTTCCAAATACATTTAAAGAGGATATACAAAGTTTCTCTCTTAACGTGATTTTTAAGGGTATGAGGACTTATCTTAAAAATTCATTTTAGCCAGGACTTGATGAGATTTTTTTTAAAATCCACATTCAGATCTCTAGAATATCTGTTTCAACATTCAGGTCCTACAAATTCAAGCAGTTTTGCATTACTTTATTGATTAACCCTAAGACATTTCCTCCACGCAAATCCATTTTGCAAGATGAGCCAGTTTTCAGGTGCCATAAACACTTTCTGTGTCTGAGTCATATACATTTTACTGTGTTTACTGTTTATAGATTTTGGCATCTTGATCTCAGAGTGAAGTTGACTCTCTTTTCCCTATTCCCAAATTTCACGTGGCTTATGGTCATTCCAAAGCAGTCTGAGGCTCATTTTGATTGACTCTGGCAACCTCAGCCCAGCCAGGTTCACTCTGAGAGGTCCCCCATCCTTTCAAGAATGGGCATAGAAGCTTTTGCTCTTGGTTCTGCATTCTCATTGCGCCTCTTGCATGTACTATGCCAAACCAATGCTTTGAAGTACGCATCCCTATAATGTGGCTTTTCTTGCTGCAGTTTCTGTTTTGTTTTTATTGTAGGATCGGGAGACTCGCCGTTAGAAGATGATGAAGCCGGATATCCCCACACTAGATACAAAGGTGAATGCTTTGCTTACGTGCTAACAGGGACTTGCTAATGCCGGGAGAACTGTCTTTTTCACTCTATGGAGCAGACTATAATAAAGTGACCACACAACGCATTTGATTTCTAGCTGTCCATCAAAGAAAACATTTTAAAATAAATATACATATGCTCCCATTCAAAACAAAAAAGAAACAAAAAGAAAATCAAATAAAAGAGAAAGCATTTGGAAATCTCTGAAGTGCTATCCTTCAGCACCCCAATGGTCATTTTATTCTCATAAGTTTCTTTGCTGCCCTTACTTATGCAAAGGCAAGCTGTAGCAGATGAAGTGAAAATCAAGCTATGAGTTCTGCCTGATTCATACATTACAGCCACAGTTGTCCAGAGTGAACAGTCTAAGGCCACATCTGGACCAGAGCTGCTAATGTGCTGAGATGAACGGAGGATGAGAAAACTTGATTTTCATAAGCTTATTTCATCGTACTCTATCTGAGCCCACAATGACTCCTAAATGAACAGTGACGTGTGTTGTTCAATTGAAACTTAATGTGATGATAAGTAAGTCCATCTTTGATCGCTTCCCACAATCTCGCCTTCCACCTCCACCAGTAGGTGTAAAAATCCCAATCAAGAAACTTCTGTGCAGGCTCAGGTAAGTGTCCAGACATATTTCTGCTAGCCCAACAGTTCTCTGAAGCTTAGGGAGTCCTGGAAAAGACGAAGGTAAATTTAGATGCTTTTGTTCTTACTGTGTTTAAGATGTCTTGTTCTTACTGTGTTTAAACAGCTTGAAGCAAATTAGCTAATAAAAAGTTTGGTGGTGGCATTTTGTCCAGGAAATTTGTCCATATTCTTGCAGGAAAACACTGCTCTGCTCTGTTGTGATAGGTCTGTGTAGTAGGAAAATCTGTGTAGTACTGGGTAGCTTTTGGCTGTATCGTGTTCTCCAGTAATTTTTTACATAATTGAATCATCTTCCTAATGGTATGACTGATGCCTGGTGCCTACATCTGGATGTGTTCCCCAGCAGGGACCACATGTGAATGAAAGCACTCAATTGCTATCTATAGATCCTATCTTCTTAACTCCAGGAACTAATCAAGCAAAGCACAAACTTGTCAATCACACATTGAGGACGAGATGTTCTGATTTGTAAAAGTCCCTATTTCTTTCCTGAGTCTCTTGTTGGAAAATCTTTTTGTAGCTTGCATGTGCAGAGGTGACCTTTTATATCTACAGTAGGAGTGCCTAGTGTCCTCAGGTCACTGTTTTCAGCATTCATCCTCAACTCACAATATTGCAAGGTGGGAAGAAGACAAGATGGTTAAAATATGTGTTTTTTTCCATGCATGTCCAAGTAATCTCTTAGATTATTTTCACTATCAGTTAAGTTGCTTATCTATGGTTATTCCACAGTGTATATGTGTATCAAAGCATGTTGTATATCTGAAGTTTATGCGATTAAAAAGTGTTTACAATTTCTTAGTTTTAAAACTTAGGGGCCAACTGTTATTCACAATGGATTCATCTCTAGATTCATAGGAACCTGTATAGTGTCTGGCAGGGTCTACAGAGTATTCTTGAGTTAAATGAAATTAATTTTAAAATGGAAACTTTTCTACCATTTATTATGTTCCCAGTACATAGCAGGTATCATTTAGTATTCTTTTCCTTGGCATACCATGATATTTTCACAGTGAAGGAAGGGAGAAGACATATAGAGATAACTTGGGATTGTCCCCTGTTTATGGATGAAAGAAGCAGGGATTATGGATGGAAGGTGACTTGCTCAGAGTCATATAACTGGAAAATATTACCCTGAGTCTGACAGGTTTTTGGCTCATATCTGGAATTTTGCTAAGGGGCATCTCATTGGTCTGTTGCCTGAATCTTCCTATCCCAGGAACTTCAGTTTGTAGCAATGCCTTCCACATTGGCTCAAGGGGAAGGAAAAGAACTTTAGATTCCCTCTTAGTAAATGCTGTCTTAACTGAAGCAGCATAAATACTTCCTGTTTCTAAACCTTTATGGGAAGCATTTTGTTAATTCACTTTAACAAGTGTGCCCTTTAAATTCAAATTATCCCCTGACATTTTGATTACTATTACTGCAGAACTGTTTAACTGTCAAAATATCTTCTAAAGATTCGTCTTGGGAGGAAATCCAAAAGAATTTATTTTGAAACTAAATGAAGACAAGACCCCAGCCCGCCCCCCACATGCTGACAAACAGTGTTGCTTTTGGGTCTGTAGCCAGTGCTGCTAGGAGAATTAGAGATTTAGAATCTGAAGCTAAGTCTGCTAATTGCATGTAGCAGTACTTGCAGGTCATTCTCTAGCACACCTGTTTTTGTCTTAGGTATTTATATTTCTGGAGATAAGAGCCATAATCTATGCTAAGAATTATGAGAATGCTGCTTCAAACTAGTTCACTCTAAAATTTCCCTCCTATATATGTATGGCAAAATCCTGAAGCCAGAGTGTGATTTTATGTGAGAGATAAATAAGTGCAAAATTGGACATTCTTCTGTTTTGGAAGCTGGTGCAACTGTCATCAAAACCCAGAATGACAAAAGCATTTGCCTTCAGCTGGAGGGAAGAGGAAGAGGAAGGGGAAGTGAGGAGGAGGGCACAGGTGGGGAATGAATAGTGGACCAGAGAGGAGTGAGACAAAGTTTGTATCCTACAACTTGAAGGCTACAACGGATTTTGATAATCTTCTAACACTCCTGAATTTCTCCCCATATTTAAACAATTATTTAGGGTTACTAGGAAGAGATAGTTAGGATGTCTATCCAGCAGTCTTGAATCTCTGCCCAAATTTCCATATACCATAGTCCATGCCTCACTATGTTTTCAGCAAGCATGTCATGGCTGCCATATTCACTCACACCTCATTATCCCTTTGCTACCTTCAAGGAGAGGATGTTCATTTCCTCTCTGGAATGTGCTCAGTCCTCAGTCAGGGGTACCACAGTCCAGATAGTGAGGTGTTGGGGAGATAGGCAGTAAAGTGGATCCAACTGGCAAGAGCAGAGGAAGGCCAGAGATTGAAAAGTGCAGGAGCATTACAGTCTAGAATGGGGGCAAAGGAGACAGGAAAATTAGGAAAGAAAGCAGTGGGGCAGTTGGAAAGAAAGAGGTGAGAGGTGATAAAAATGAAGAGGTAAATTGATCTCCTCTGTTACAAAGGCAAAAACAGAGAGGAAGGGAGAGGAATATTCCTCTCCGAGACCCAGAAACCAGGAGGTTCCAATTCCCAGTTTCATCTTAGTATTGGGTATCTGTGGCTCTTTCCAGGATTTAAAGCCTATTGATTATAGAGAAATAGGTACAGCTTGGCAGTATTAAGCAAACACTTAAGTGTAATCTTGATTTTTCCTAGCCGCATAATCCATCTGGAGCCATCACCAAAGAACCAAATAAAGCACTTAAGACTGGCTCAAAGAATTTTACACTAAGAAGAAAATGGTGGAGATATGCATGTTCTTTCCTAGCTTACTCCGGGATCCAGATTTATCTCATTTCAAAGTGTAACTAAGGTTGAAGCACTGCTTGCAGTGCTAGCAGCTCATAAGAGAGCACCAGTGTTTGAGTCTTGATCTTTCTGCTTCAGACCCAGCTCCCTGCGCAAGCAACAGAAACGACCCAAGTACATGGGCAGCTGATATCCTTGTGTTAGGATACGATTTCTGGCTGTTGGCTTCAGCCTGACTGGGCATAATCTGTTGTGGCCATTTGGCAAATGAACCAGCAGATGGAAGATCTCTCTGTTGATTTGCCTTTCAAATAAATACATGCTAGTTTGAGTATTTAGAAGGTATGTATGTAAACCTAGGAGGAAGGAAACTTTTTTCTAGGAAGGGCTATGGGCCTGCTGTGAATTTCTATGCATATAGCTGGACTTAATCATCTCTACATGATGCTATCAGGCTATTATTTGTATTCAAATATCTAAGACATTGCAATTGAGTTCTGCTTTTAAGACCCATTCACTGTTACCTTCAAGTGTTTTATAAAGAAAGTATTAGAAAATGAAAGGGAAATGAAAGGAATAAAGGAAAAACTAGCAAAAAGGAATATGAAATCACACAATTGAAAAAAGTGAAGGCAGTTTGTTCACAAGATGTGAACATGACAGTTTTCATGACTGAGAACAGCCTCAGAAAAAAGTAAGAGTGTATCCTCCTTCATGACCACATGATGGCGGACTTGGCCCACTCACTGACGGCGCAGGTGCTGCGGTGGAAGTGGCTGCTGTTCAGGATTGCAGGAGTCGTCAGTGGTCTCCATCCCTTGTTGCAAATTGGTCAGTGGTTGCTATGGGAGCTTCCCCATCAGGGGGCTAACCATATCCTATTATATGGATTTCAGAGTGCTTTCCAAAGACACAGCAGGGGAAAGGCTCTGATTTATTCGTGCCGTCATAGATGTGTTCTGAGCAACTGCGAAGCCAACAACACCTTGCACCTATGCCATCTGGGGAGTCTGCCACTTTCCAAATAGTGAATGGTGGGGAGCATCTGAAAATGGAGGGGCTAATTCCCTATGGAGAGCAATTGTTCTATGACTTTAACCAGGATTGATACCTTCTTACAAGAAACCTGGAAAGTGAAGCTTCATTCAGATTACTGCGTTTTACAGAAAATATGAGCACATTTGAGAAGAAATCCGAGTTAAGCAGTTGACACTCACACTATGTAAGAATAGTTAGGGTTAGGGTTCACAATACTACCCGTTGTCTTCCAGAGAGTAATATATCTAAGGAAATACTAAAAGCAGCAGCAGCAACAACAAAAAGAGTAGCAATGAAACTCCATATTTGTTGAACAGTTGCTGTATTAGGCACTTTGCAAGGTGCTTGCTATGTGTTTTTATTTAGTGCTAACTCGTATGGTGGACTTATGGCATAAGTATAGGTGTCAGACTCAAGAACTTGAGTAACTTACTCAACATCACACAGCCATTTGCAGAAGAACTCAGATTCTTATTCTGTGTCTGACACCTACTCCATAATTTCCCAACTCAGACTTTTTACAAAATGGGCATGATGTGGCATTCCAAATCTCTGGAATGCAGCCAGTCTCTGGGACTGAGGGAGTAAGAATATGAATGCAAGGTATTTTCTGAAGGTATCACCTCTTCTTTCTTCCCTCCATTGTATCTGCTGTCTGTAGACACCCCTTGGTGCTCCCCTGTCAAGGTGAAGTATGGAGATGTATACTGCAGGGCCCCCCAAGGAGGATACTACAAAACAGCCTTGGGCTCCAGATGTGACATTCGCTGCCAGAAGGGCTATGAGCTGCATGGCTCTTCCCAGCTGGTCTGCCAGTCAAACAAGCGGTGGTCCGACAAAGTCATCTGCAAACGTGAGTAGCACAGCCTTATGTTGGGTTCTCGGAGACGATCAGGACCAAATTTCCGTTGTTCAGAGATCTAAATGTTGATGCAAAGAACATCTCTTGTGTGCAGAAGCCAGTGGGGTTTCCAAAGTGTGGTGGGAGTGTGAGGGCTCCTTTCAGAAAGAAGGTGTGATCAGCTAGAAGGGGGCAAAAATGAGATTTGTTTGGCAGCTAGGCAATGTCTGTTCAGGACGTGCTGCGTCCTGAAGATGTTCTGGGGGCTTAGAAACCAAAGCCCTGCACAGCTTCTGTGTGATGACTGCATTTCACAGAGCAGCATCAGAGAGGACAGGGCAGAGTGTGAACCTTAAACGAGGTTAAGACAGGTTTTACTGAAGGGTTCATAGCAGATGAAAGAAGCAACCCCGCCTACAAAATGAAACAGAATAAGCAGCACAAACAAATAAAACAAGTGCTCTACCAAGTAATGGGGTCCAGGGAGAAACAAGACAGTCACTGAAGGAAGGAACCTTTTTTCCATAAAAGGAAGTATGCCTGATGGATGGCCCAAAGCCTTGGGACCTTGCACCTATGTGGGAGACGAGGAAGGAGCTCCTGGCTCCTGGCTTCAGATGGGCTCAGCTCTGGCCATTGTGGCCACTTGGGGAGTGAACCAGCAGATGGAAAGGCCTTCTCTCTGTGTAAAATCTGCCCTTCAAATAAAAATAAATAACTAAAAATGGGCCTGGCATGATGGCTCAGTGGCTAAATCCTTGCCTTGCACATGCCAGGATCCCATATGGGTGTTGATTTAGGTCGCTGCTGCTTCATTTTCCATCCAGCTCCTTGCTTATCACCTGGGAAAGCAGTCAAGGATGGTCCAAAGCCTTGGGACCCTGTACCCACATGGGAGACCTGGAAGAAGTTCCTGATTCCTGGCTTCGGATTGGCTCAGCTCTGGCCATTGTGGCCATTTGGGGAGTGAACCAGCAAATGGAATATATTTTTCTCTGTCTCTCCATCTCTCTGTAAATCTGCTTTTCTAATAAAAATAAATCTGTTTTTAAAAAGATGCATGTGTTGCACATTGCAGGCCCTTGGTTCAGTTCCCACCTCCAGCTCCTGATTCCTGCTTCTGGTTAATTCAGATCCTGGGAGGCCACAGTGATGCCACAGTGAAGTAATTAAGTCCATGCCACCCATGTAGGAGACCCGGATTGAATTCCCGGCTCGCGTTCCCAGCTCATGGCAGTTATAATATGAACTAGTGAATAAAAGTATATGTTCTGTTTCTCTTGTGATCTCTGCCTCTCAAACAAGTAAATGGCACTTAAAAAAAAGAGAGAGAGAGAGCGCACATTTCAGGGACTTGCTTTTAGCCTCGCAGTAAGTCAGATCTCCTCTAGAAAACTGCAAGTGATCAGGCGCTGTCAAAACACATCATAGAGGCCTTTGTTTTTCCAAAACAGCCAGCACTTATGAAGCACCAATTCATTTGCCAGGTGCTTTGCACAACTCAGTTTTGCTGCAAAGACATGTGACGGCCATTACTTCAGCTTCATTGTCGGGGAAGGTGAGGCTTGGGACTACAGTCATGTGGTCCAGACTAGGCAACAGAATGACCGCAGTGGTGACCTTGTGTTCCATCCCAGTCTCCATGGTGCCCTCTTACCAGTTCTGTGTATCTAGTCGCTAGCTTCTCGGTGTTTTACTTTTGAACTTGTACTTTCCACTTTCTATAGTAGAAGGAAGTCTACCCCTTTGGAGAATTGTTCTCTTTTTTCTTACAGGGGAAAGCATCTCCTGTAGGCAGTCTGCAAAAGTCCTGTAGCTGACTGGTAAAGGATTATGAAGGCCCAGCTTCCTTTTCTGGGGATAAGATAGGCTGTGATCTGTCAGTGCTGCCCAGGCTACCCTGAGTGTGAAACCCCACTGTGGCTGGCTTGGCCTGGAATTAATTCATTGCTCCCACCTTGCATAGCTTCTTTCTCTCCCCTGCACTGCTCCTTGCCTCATTCATTTCCCCTGTCATGGTTGCTTAAGCCACTTGCGCACATATCCTTCTCAAGATCTGTTTCTGGAGAACACACCCAAAGACCGTGGCCTCGCTGGGATGCCAGTCTAAGCTTTCCATCTCTTCTGTGTGACATATAATACCCCATTGTTTCTGTGTTTTCACCTTTTAAAAAACCATTAATTTATTTACAGAGTGAGGAGCAGGGGAAAGAGAAAAAGAGAGACATATGACCACAATGTCCAGGGCTGGACGTGATCAAAGCCAGGAGCCTGGAATCCCATCTGGGTCTCCCACATGGGTACAGGACCCAAGCACTTGGGTCATCTTCCACTGTTTTTCCAGGCACGTGAGCAGGGAGCTGAATCAGAAGTGGAGCAGTTGGAACCTGAATCTTGCCTTTATGGGATGCTTTTTATCAGGCAGAGCTCTAACCTACTGTGCCATAATACCAGTGCCATTCACATGTTATAGTGAAGTTAACTTTTTACTTTGTTTTCATAGTTTCTGGACCCTGAGTTTCCATAGGTTTTAGCAACAACAAGAAATTTGATTTTTTTTTTCTTTTTCAGAAAAGCGATGTCCTACCCTTGCCATGCCAGCCAATGGAGGGTTCAAATGTGTAGACGGAGCCTACTTTAATTCCCGCTGTGAATATTACTGCTCACCAGGATACACACTGAAAGGGGAGAGGACAGTCACATGTCTGGACAGCAAGGCCTGGAGTGGCCAACCAGCCTCCTGTGTGGGTAAGAAAATGCCCCAGCCCTTTGACACCACTGACTTTGGAAGAGACGGTGGTATTGCTGTGGTGGGTTTTAAAGGCAGCCGAGATTGCACAGGGAAAGCAGAAGCACCCAGCTTGTTCTCAGGAGCTCTGTTCATTGCTCAGTCTCTCTCTGGCTCAGCTGGAGACCCCACCTCAGTCTCTATTTTAAGGCTGACATCTCTGACTGCTAATGGCTTCCCCTTGACTTTGAACTCTTTCTTGTCTTGCAATGGAGGCAGCTCTGACAGCTCCCAGCTACCACTTTATTTCAGGGCTCTGTTTTGTATCACTAAATGGAGTTATTGACATTTGCAGGGTCAGTCCTGCAGGAAGCATCCATGTGTCTTTCAGCTGACAGACCTAGTTCCTTTGTCCTTGACTCTAAAACTCAGCAAACATTTAATTAGCTAAGCGTGTAGGAGGCAGGGGATTTTATCTTACTCTGGGTCTGTCAGGCAGTGATTGGTTCACACAGTATGGTTCTGAGAGCAGAGCTGCAGTATCTCTTGGGAACTGTTTGGAAGGCATCATCACCTCCTTCCCACCTACCTGCTGAATCAGAAACTCTTGGGGTGGGGTGGGACCTGGTACTTTGCCTTTTGAGGGATTCCAAGGTACCCAAGTCCCGAGCCAGTGATCTCAGGCTTCTCACACATTCCTCTGTGCAGGACTCATCTGGAATTCTGGGTAAAGCTGTATATTCAGCATCTCTGGGCAGGGGTCTGAACTTCTTTTACATCATGTTCTATAGCAAGGTTTCTAAGCTCTGGCACGATACACATTCAGGGCCAGGTAATTCTTTCAATTTTTAATTTTCTTTTTAATATTGTTTATATAGTTGAGAAGGATGCATGCCCATGTGGACCTCCACTTAGGATGGGGAGGATCAGGCATGGAGGAACGTGGGAAGAACAAATGTTTCAGTTTTCATTTTTTTTCTCCTATGTTTGCAGGGGAGGGAGGGGGAAAGGCTGCTCCTTGCTAGCAAAATACATCTCTACCCAGGGATGGGGACAGTCATTTGATGACACCTTAGAGCCCTCCAATGTGGGGAGGAATGTTCTGAGGGTACCATTTGAGTGGTTTCGATAGTTGTGAGAAGTTTTGTTGCTACAGGGTTGAGAAAATCTTTCCAAGGTCTGTTGGCTGACAAAGTCCACCTTAGTACTTCCACAGACCCAGAAATATGCTGCAAAGCTTGGCCAGGAGAATTGTCCAAGCTGTTCTGCTTTCCATCCTCTGACGGGGCAGTTGGCATTCCTTGCTGGCCTACATGAGTGGACTGTCATGTCTCCCTTGTGCATCTGGACATGCTTTCTACTGCATAGGCCTCAGCAACTGAAGAGGCCCAGTACTGATACATGCACTCCAAGGGTGGGCCACATATCCTGTGATTTTTTTTCCTGTGGCCAGGATATTAGTCCAGCAGTCTAGCTGGGGAGTCCCCCAAGGATCCTCATGTGGGATGATGTCAGACTTGACTCTTGTTAGCACCAGCCAGTGCAGGGTCAGTTTCAGTCTGTCACCTGTGCCTGCCAATGCACATAGCAGTGAATGCAGCTGCCTGGTAAGTTCTACTCCCCAACCACATATCTCCCAAACACTGATGGGTGCTGTGACCCAGCCCAGCCAGCCTGCCACAGATCTGGTCCTTATGCATACCAGCAGGTGCCATGGCATAGTCAGACTGACCCCCAGCTACCCCCACTGGCCTGCCCCTATCCCTGGTTTGTGTGCATGGCAGTCTCTGCTGTGGCTTAACCCAGGGCCAGATAATCGCTCCCTGTAGGATGTTCAGCAGAATTCTCGGCTTTTATTCCACAGATGTCTGCACTTGCTGGCTTGCTCACCTTCCCTTCCATTACCCTCGCACCCCTTGTGACAACCAAAAATATTTTCAGATGTGATCAGTGATATTGGTGAGTTGGGGGAGGAAAAATGGACACCCCATTGAGAACCACTGGTTCAGCAGCCAATTGTCAACACCACTCCTGCAGCCAAGACAAAAATGAATGAAAACTCAGGCTGAGGCTTAGAAATCTGTGTTTTCACTAGTTCACCAGGGTATTCTAATTTGAGAGGAACTTTTAGCACCTTTATACTCAAAATAATATCCTGGACCCAACAACATCAGCAACCAAGAGGCAACATATTAAAGATGTAAGATCTTGGGATTCACCCCAAACTTCAGAAATCAAAATCCACAGTTAAATAAGATCCCCCAGGGGCTTGATATTGCTATTTGAATATTGAGAGGCATTTCTTAAGGGCAGTGGTTTTCCACATTTGTTGCCACTGCAATCTGAATCTTCAGGCATTGGGATATAGAGATAGATAGATATTTTGAATCTCCTCCAAGCGGTTCAAGAATCACTGTTTTGGGGGACCATTTACTTAAAAATTGTTTCAGCTGCCAGGACTTGCCCTTACAGAGCATTCTAGTATACTCACCATTTTGCAGATGATGCATTAGAAGTTAATTTCCTGCTTGCAGTTCCATAGAGCCAAACTGGAGCTACATCTCTAGGTTCTCAAACTTGAACTCTCCGAATCCAGGAATTGTTCTTATTGTAAGGTGCTAAGGCAGTAGATCATAGGGATCTGGCTCCTGCCCTACTTGCATTTGCCTATATTGACATTGAGCATGGAGCTCAGTCTGCTAATGTGCTTCTCCTCCAGGACCCCTTGACTGTTCAGTGTCTGGGGTAGATACTTCAATGACAAAGACTACAATCTGGGGCTACTCTCACGGGTAGATGGGAGGCAAAACCTCTGGGCTCAGGCTTAGGAGTGACTTCATGAGGGCACCATTGGCTACTGTTTTCCCATCAGCCATTGTCACTCTGCATGTGACTGGCAAATGAGCAATGGCCAAGGGACAAGACTGAAGATGTGACCAAAGACTCTTAGATATATCTGAGTCACCATACATTGTATTTGAATAACATAATTAATCCTGCATCACATGAAATGCAGGTTTACTCTGGGCTCTCTCTTCCAGTTTTAGATAGGTATTCATATCAGTTATCGGGAAACTAGAAAGGAACCATGCTGACTATTTCAAACAGGGTGGTGGTCGAGAATTTAATACTGGAAGCTGATAGCAAACCTTTAGGAAGAGCTGGAGGGACAACAACAAAAATAGTCCCAGTGTCCGTGATCCCACCCTGCCACTGACATTTCTGTAGCTGCCACATTAATGATGAGAAGTCAGGAGGCCTTGAAATCCTCATTGAAGTTGCTACCAAAAGCTTGAAAACTCCTGCCTCCTTATCTCTAAAGAGTGCCTCCCACCAGCAAACCTTTCTGGCACCCAGATGGTAAAGGGATCTTTATTAATTTTGAGACTTTCAGTCCTGGCAATAGAGGAGAAATTACAGAGCAACCACGAACCAACAGCAACTTTTGTGAAGTTTTAGACTTGTCTTAACTCAGGTAGTCCTCCTTGAAGAAAACATGACAGAGTGGTCCTGGTTAAGCAGTGTGGAATGACTCTTGTGCTGGGAGAGCACCCAAACATTCTTGTCCATCTTTCTGGATGTGGCCTAACACTCGATGGTCAAATTGGAACCTCAGAGATGCTCCCTGTGACTTGGTATGCACAGGTCAGCTCTGTAAAAGCAAAAACTAAACCAACATAGAATCTCTCCTCCCCCATATTGGAAGGGGCAGAGATGCTGGTGGGAGGAGAGGAGAAACTCACATTTGTTTCTGCTAAGCAAGCTTGGCAGAGCTCTCTAGGGATCATGCTGCTTAGATTTCCAAATTGTGTGCAACAATGGAAAGAAATTGCCGATGGCTTTCAGAAAACAGCAAGCATGCCTAAAGCTGCACCACATGGGCCTTACACATTCCTGGTCAGAGAGAGAAGGAACTATGAAATGAGCCCCTATTTCAAGGGATTTCTCTTAGAGTTTGTCAGAACAAGTTTCAGGCATATTTGGGGGGAGGGAAATCCTACATGTAATTAGGGGAGAGTGGCAAAAAGGGGTGCAGTGAGCTACAGGAGAGCTTGGAGCTTAATCTTTTGTTTATTTTTGATGGCAGAGAAACTGGAGTTTGTCCTTAGTGAATTTTATTCCAGGGGTATCATTTAATTCTTTTGGCTTTCGGTGTATTCAAGTAGTTTAATCGATGTCTTTGTGTGTTGGCTGGGTTAGGGGGACCTTGAACACAGCTCATAGTGTCAGCCTATTTTAGGAGCTGACACGTGGTGGCCAAGTAGTTCCCAGATTGCCACACAACCTTGACCAGAGTATCTTGGCTGGAGTTGTGCTGAGTGCTGAGAAAGTCATCCCGGTTCTCTTCTAGACCAAGAGGGAAAAGAGAACACCAGGCTTACTTTTCACTCTGAGGTGGTCAGTTCTGTGGTCTGGATAATTTGAAAGGATCATGAGTTAAAGTCAGTTCTCTTCTGCAGAACATACTCTGGCAGTTGAATCAAGTTCACAGTTATTACAGAAAAATATTGTAAATTACATGAGGATTGAGTATTAGGAGAGCTATAATGCTCATGATATATTTAAAAGACAAACCTTAGAATGTAACTGCCATTGTTTTTAGGAAGATAGTTTTTTCTTTCCTCCCAGTTTGTTGTTTTTGGGTATATTGGCACTTGCATAGAACAATGAGCAGTTGGAATTACAACAAGTCCTCATTTACAGAGCAGATTTTGGGTAGACACGCAATCTCTTTTTCAAAGCAACATTTTTCCCTAGGCCAAAAGAAGAAAAATATGAGGCTATTTTTAACACCATGGGCGATGAAAACCCAGCCAGTGTCTTTTGACATGCCAAGAGTACCCATTTAATTGCTTTAACAAAGGACAGTGTACTAACCAACTTGGGTGTTTGAAATTTCTCTCACATATCCTACAGAGTAGGGTAGATGGAGACTTAGTAACACAAAATGAAACTCTGGAGTGAAAAAATTCCCCAAGTCTTAAGATGTGCAAATCTTTCACATACTTTTCTTGCTTCCAAACTGTCTGACAACTGGGTTGATCCAATGACCCATAGGAAAGTTTGCTGGACAATACTGCATTATTCAGTTGATACAAACATCACTGGGGCTGCGAATAAAAAAGTCACTGCAATGTTGCAGATCTTCAATCATCTAAATTTCTCCTGGATTGACAAATACACATTCTTTTGCAAGCAATCAGGCAGCTAGTTTTAGCTTAAACACAACTTGGTGGATTGAAACAGAGATCAACTTTGTACCTGTCATTTTGTTGATGAAAACTGAATAAATTTTCAGCAGCCTCTGAATCCCCAACATAATGGATAAATGTATTACCCATGAATTTAGTTGGGTATTTCTGGTGAACGTAGTAACTGTTAGTGGTGGATTTCATCCCTTCCCTTCTTGCTTCTTTTGTTCATTCTGGAAAGTTCTCCAAGATCTTATATGGTGCCAAAGAAATGAAACCATTTCCCAGAGCATCCATGGGGATTGCATCCTAACTGGGGAAAGGGAGCAAGTGCAGGAGTTTTCTGTGGCCATGTTTGCTCTGTGTTCCTTGTTTAAGTCCCTATGATATAAATCCTTCCTTCCTCACCACCAACTTCAAATTATTTTTATTTGTATCAATGATCTATTGCTACACACAGACTAGCCCAAATTTAGTGGTTTCAGATAACTATATTATTGCTCAAATATTCTCTGGGTTGGAGATTTGGGCAAGACTCCTAAGATGGTTCTTCTTTGCTCTCTGTGGTAATGGCTGAGGTGAGTGGTGCTGAAAGAGCCAGGCTGCCCTCACATGTCTAGCACCATAGTTGGGGAAAATGTACTGACTGGTGTCTGACTGAATCTCTATCTAATTTCTCATTCTCACTCCTTTGACTTACCAGTCAAAATGGACTTCTTTAGAAAGCAACTGGTTTCCAAACTGATAAAAGCAGAATGTTCTAGACTTTTTATGTCTGGAACTGGCATTGAGTCACTTCCCTTAACATTTTCTTCTGACCTGTTGTCCAAAACATTGTTCTTTTGAACTTATTTCCACTACCTTTTAGTTAGCTACATTGAGGATTCACAAGCTCAATCGTTTGGTTTCTCAGATAAATAGTAGTTGATAAAGTGAAATGTATGTTTCTGTCTTTTTTTTTTGTATTTAGAGAGGAAAATAGAGCACAAAGAAGGGAGATGGTTTGTCTTATCTCCTTCCACCCCCACCCTGTGAATGGGACAGAGAGCAGAGGCCAAGATGTTTATGGAGTTTTTCAGGGTTTCCACACAATAGCTGGCTATGCAGGCATCCTGACTCAAGAGGAAATCATAATTATGTTTCTATAGTAACTTTGTTCAGTTCATTGATGGGAATTTATCATAACTTATAAAAAGATAGGGTAGCCATGGCTGGGGAATAATGGGCTTATGCCTCCTGGGTATCTCCCAAAGGGCAGGCCAGCTGATCTCATCAATTGAAAGAGAGGGGGCAGCTGCTCAAGGATGCATCAGAATCAAGTCCTGCTGGTGCTCTTCAAGGATTTCTGGGGAAGCTTGACAAGCAATCAATAAAGCATATGTGTGCAAAAAGGTTGGAGGGAAATGTGTGTATGCAGCAGGGAGCCATACAAATGCATTTCGCTTTTAAAACGTGATGGTCTCTTAAATAAATCCCCCCTCCCTTACTGCCACCCCCCAAAAAGTAGAAATTCCTCGTAGTTTATACATGGGAATGCTAACAACATTACTAAGTCTAACAGGTGGTTGTGGAGTCAGTGAAATAGTGCAGCGACAATACTCAGCAAGGGGTGGCCACACACAAGGGCTCAGTACGTAGGAGCTGTTATTTGCAGTGATTTCTTTCCCTTTTCTGCTTTAGAAGATCACTGTTTCTAAAGAACTGGGCCAGTTTGGACTCATCCTTTGGACTCATCCAGACTCAAGCAGGCTTTAGAAAAGCCTAAGACTCCCTACCCAGATAAAAGCCACTTTTGAATTTGTGTGCAGTCAGGATGTCTAGTTGATACAGCAAAATGAAAACTCTGACCTGTTATCCAAATGTTTGATTTACCTGACCCAGGCTGAGAGTGTTTTTACTTTAACAGGACCTGGTAACACAATGTCATTTTCCATTTAGATTATTTCCTCTCTGCCCCTACACTGCTTTCAAATTTTTCAGTATACAGTCTTTGTAAATTGTGATTACCAGCTATTTTTGACGGGTAGACAACTTACATTTTTGATTCACCCAAAACTGAAATGTCCATCTGAATCACAAAAGTATGTTTTATTCTGATCATAGTAAAAAAAATTTGAGCTTTTAAAAAATTAGCATCTAAAAATAGATATATCAAATTTGTTTAAAATATCTTCAATTTCATCATGTTTATACAATTTATTTTGTCATTTCTAAGAAGCAAATATTTTCACTTTAATATCACTGGAATTGTGAAGCATCTCCCAATTGACAGTGATTTGCATTCAATAAAATGTGACAGCTGTTCAATTTAGGATTAATGTATGAAGTCTGTAAGTTAACACTCCATTGAAGCATGATGTAGAACAAAAAGTTGAATATTTGAAGACCGTGTTTTTAAAACAAATTATTGATAATTTCTGACCCCAATGTGGTAGCCTAGTGGCTAAATCCTCACCTTGCATTCACTTGGACAGGAGAATAAGAATTTTATTTGGTGCATTTATTCTCTTGATGTTTGTGATTTGGAGCTGATGTTATGGTACAGTAGGTTTGGTCACTGACTGCAGTGCTGTCATGCCTTATGAAGGCCAATTCGGGTCCCTGCTGTCCCACTCTGGATTCTGCTCCCTGCTAATGCCAACTGAGAAAGTAGCAAATAATGGCCCAAAAGCTTGAGCCTCTGCACCCATGTGGGGGACCCGGATATTATCGAGTTCTGGGATCCTGGCTTTGGTCTAGCCTAGCTCCCAGCTATCCATTTGGAAAGTGAAACAGCGGATGAAAGATCACTCCTCCCTTTCTCCCTCTCTTTCTCTGGAACTCTCCCTTTCGAATAAATCATCTTTTTGGAAAAAAGATGTTTGTGACACTATGCTGAAAGGCCATTTATGGATGGGCACTGTGAGCACAAGCACAATGGGTTAAGCCACTAATTGGGATGCTTCTATCCCATATGGGGGTACTCCAGTAAAGTCTTGCCTCTGCTCCTAATCCAACTTCCTGCCAATGTGCCCATGCATCTCAAAGCAGCAGGTGATGATCCGTTACTTGACATAATGATGTTCACATGTAGTGTGAACATCACAGTCTGTAGTTCCAGGATCCTGGCTTCACCCAGGCCTAATTCCAGTAGTTGCAGGCATCTGTGGGGTATACCACCAGTTGGAAGATCTCTGTCTCTCTCATTTCTCTCTCTCCCTCTCTTTGTGTGCATGTGTCCCTCTCTATCACTTTGCATTTTAAAAAATAAACATTTAAAGGTAATACTAGGACACTGCATTTTCATTTCAATTTTAATAACATTTAAATAATTCTCTGTTGATATGTAAAACAATGCAAAACTGAATGCCACTATTTTATCCCTCTTTAAATAAATTCTATACCTGATCAGAATCATAAAATTGAATCTGTGAAGGTTTAAATTTACCCTTTTTATTTCACTTCAGCTAGGATAAGATGAAATGCAAGCCAGTGTAGAATTCACAAATCATCTATTTCTACTCATTTATCAATCCATCTTGACAGTAAGGAGGCAGAATTTCTACCAGATAGAGAAGCAGCTTGGGGAAAGTGTGGAGGGCTTTGAAGAGCTAGAATCAAAGTAAAAGTGTTGTTCCAGAACATAAAATCACAAGTTCAATGACAGGTGTATGAGACAGTGGACCCAGACAGATTATTGTCTGGTTTGAGATTCTGAGCAATATGCTAGGAAGAGATTGGCAGAGTTTGTTCCAGTGGTAAGCTGATTTATGATTCACACTGCCACTATTTGTGTGGTTTTAAGTAAAGCACTTAAGCTCTTTGAGCCTCAGTTTGAACACTATAAAATGAAAGTGGCAAAAAAAATATATATATAAAGTGGCTCCATTACACCTCTACAGCATTCGTTTTTATCTTGCATGGGGAAATGCCATTTCCTGTTATATTCCGTGTGTGGTGACTGTAAACTCTTTGAAAAGTCAGAGAAAATGATTCTCTTGTCTTTGTGCATCCCTGACCCATCACAGTTGGAATGAAGTCTCCAACAATAAAGCACCCATGGAAGATTCACTGCCTTGAGTTGGGTCACTGTAGCTTATCGTTCTTTGATATTTTTAGATGCTGTCTTTCCAGGAGGAGGGTCTTACAGAAGCTGAATGCCTTCTAGCTTCAGCTGGTAGGTGCCAGGGTATTATTTCAGTATGAAGAGTTTGGGAGTACATGGAAGAAGGAGCTGTACATATTACCCCATGGAACACCTAATAAGCCTGAGGGGACTGCAGCTTTAGTTCTACACATGAGTACTCCAGCAATCTTTAGAACTCTACAGCAGAGAAAGGGGTGGGGTGTGTGGGGCGGTGAGAAACAGGGCACACCAACTCTTCAACATTGGGGGTTACCTAGAGGTTTGAGTATGTCAAATGTTGGATGTTGAGCCCCAAACTTCTTGGTAATGGAGAATGTTTTGGTTATATTTTCAGACATGGAACCTCCTAGAATCAAATGCCCAAGTGTGAAGGAACGCATTGCTGAACCCAATAAGCTGACAGTCCGGGTATCCTGGGAGACCCCTGAAGGAAGAGACACAGCAGATGGCATTCTTACTGAGTAAGTGCAGCTTGGCAGCTAGAGTAGTGCTGTGTCCTCATGTAAGTGTTTGCTACCCAGCTTGGGGGTGTGTGTCCACACTCGTCCAGTTATGCTTCCACATGGTCCCCTGTCTAACACACTATGTACTTTATTGCCTGTCTCTCTTACTATATGTCCACAAGTGTATCACTAGTGCCCAGAACTGTGCCACCCATACAGCCTGCACTCAGTAGGAAAGAAGCTGGAATAAGGGGTGGTGGGAGCAATACCAGAGGGAGAACAGAGAGGAGAAAGCTAACTGGTGAATTCAGGCATGCAGTACCCCTGTTGCCTGCTGAGGTGGGGGCTCCTACTTAATGTCCCCAGGCATTATGAAGCCATCACATTCTCTGGGAAGCCTTAGCGTGTCTCCCAGCTGGGGCTAGGAGCTACCCACCAACCTTATGCTCTGGGAGTATGGTTCAGTGCCAAACTTCCTCACTCTTTTTTATGATTGCATCTGTTTATTTTAGGATTTCCAATTTCTCATTTGGCTTAACAATTATGACCAGATCAAACATGTACAGACGCTTATATAAAAAGATACAAGGTGACTTTTGTCTTTCTCCTCATCTCTGCCCTATTCTCCAGGACATTTGCAGTGGGTGTATACTAAAAAAGCTTTTATAAATGTGTGCTTCCCTTTGGAATTTCACCTGTATATTTTCTTCTAAATCTAGCATGTTGACCTGCAGTGCTGCAGCTACTGGGCTGGTCTTTTTGTTTTCTGAGACTACTATGTTATGTGAGGATGTTCACATCAGTGCCTTAAAGTGCATGCCCCCATTACACCTCCCTACTGAGTTTCCATCTGTGAACAAGAGGATACCTTTGGCTTATGCCCTGGGGAGCCATACAACATGGGAAGACTACTAACCTACTAACCCAGGTTAGTAACCCAAACTGTGCAAGCCAGAACACTTTTACACAACTATTCACAATAACAGAACATCTCCAACTGAAGAAGAAATTCTGTCATCCCTGGCAGGACATTTTGTTCCTCCATCTGACAATCTTGCCCAAGTGCACCATCTAGTTTAAATCATATTACTATTGGTGTTCCCCCTTGTAATTTCTCAAAGATAAGGTTGGCTACTAAGAAAAAAAATATTCACTGTCACACACATATGACACAAATCCCTGAGGAAGAACTTAGAGTGAGTAGGATTGAAAAGTAAATCATAGTTGACATAATCCAGGATTGGGTTTTCCTTTGGTGCTTCAGGATTTAGTACAATTTCTGGCCCAGCCCCTAGCACACAATAGGTTCTTGAATTTTTACAGCTTTGATTGTTAAAAACCTGCATAATACACTCAAAATATCAAATCACTAGATGATTCTATTTGTCTAAAAGCCTTGTGCAGATAGTCACTTTGGCATTTTTGTGGGTAACCTGCGCATTATGGTTAGAAATGTGACATTTGAAAAGGGCATCTTAGTAGTACCCTGCTGCTCTGTTAAGAGCTTGCAGAGTTCTCCACCTGGAGCCTGCAAAAACCTGGTCTGCAATGCCCTGGGGAGCTCGCTGCAGCAGGTTGAGGAGCTGAGAGAAGGTTACCTTGCCTGCTTGTCAGCCGTCAGTTGAGATCTTGGCTTCCATGGCACCTCTTCTCTACATCTTATCCAAGTTGCATAGTTGATTGCAGAAGGTATTAGTGTCAAGTTTTAGTGTCATGCTGTGAGACAAGTGCTCCCTATTAGTTTCTTGATTGGCTCCTCCTGACTGTTATTTGTATGTCACAGATGAATAGAGCCTCAGACAGTTAAGAAACCACTTGTGTTTAAAGCATGTATACTGGACTTCCCAAGTATCTAAAGCCAAACTTGACATATCTGTGCATGATGAGTTTTCTCCCACTTTCCCGAAGCCTCCCACTTCATGCCTTGTTAACAACTGCTGCTGTTAACTCATATGCGAGACTCTCCTTGGTGATGATGGGGATGCTTCCAAATGGCCAGTATCAGCAGATGTCCTCATCATTCCCGAGAAGGACAGAAGGAAGAGGAATTAGCAATATATTGAAAAACTAAGTCTGGCATTTGGTCATGCTCCATCTTTTGGTGTTATTATACAGCCCAAAAGAAAGATGCTAGAGTCACTCTAGCTGTGTGATCCTGGGTGACTCAGTTTTTTCACCTGTGAAATGGAGGTAATGCTACCTACCTAATAGGGTTGTTATGAGGGTGATTCGTAGAACCGTGCTGGAAACATGTAAAGTTTATGGAAATGGAAAGAACAATTATTATTATTTTATTGTTAGGATAATGAAGAAATAACAGAAGATTTGCTTGTTTTTTTATTCTGAAAAAGTCTCCACTGGCCCAGAGAGAAAAAAGCAGAGAAAGTTCTAGAATCTCCAATAGGCTCAAATTTCCATGACTCTTTGGACTGTACGTAGTCTTAATAGTAGGGAAACTCAGATTCCCCCAAGCCCCACAGCCCCTTGACCAAGAGTGGAATTGGAGGAAGACTGGCCTTGACCTCTCGGCCTCCCCTACACTCTTTTCTACCCTCTAGCAAGAAAAAAAATGTGAACTTCCCGGTCATCAGAACCTCCCATTTTCTGATCTGAAAATGCTCTTCTAAAACAGAAAAGCTCGGCAATTTCTTTTCTTTGTGAAATTCTCACTCTGATCAACAGGCTGCCTCTCAGAATCCCCACCTGCTATGCAGGGTCGGGGCTCAGCAACTGCCTGTCAGGTTGCAAAGGATCATCTCTGGTGTTTGTTTTGCTTTGCCTTTTCTCAGTGTTATTCTGAAAGGCCTGCCCCCAGGCTCACATTTTCCAGAAGGAGACCACAGGATCCAGTATACTGTCTATGACAGAGCTGAGAACAAGGGCACTTGCAAATTTCGAGTTAAAGTAAGAGGTAAGAGAGCTGCTTCTTGGCCTTTCCCCTCTCTTTAGTATAGCAAAGGGATGCAGGCCCACGAGCAAGAATTGTCTGGGCACCCATTTCTGTAGAGACCAGCTCATTGTTAGCCTCCAAGCCAACTGTCTCATCTTAATGGCAGAATTGCCCCGGACATGTCTGGGGAGGCTCAGTGCAGACTGACTATGAAAGAAGTTCCACGGGACTTATCAGAGTAGTCTCATCAGAGCCCACAGCAGGTTGGCCTGTTAGAATACTATCTGGTGACATTTCCATCCTTGAGCTGGGATGACCAGCTAAAGCCACATACCCAATTATAATCAGGGCAGTTGGGAGGCCCCTAATTTGGGCTGCATAGATCATGTTCTTGATGTTCCAGAACCTTTGGTCTGCCCCCTAAAACATGTTTTTAAGTGTTACTGTATTCCTCCTGATTTGAGCAGTAGTTATTATGCCTTCTTTCATTTTGCCCCTTTCTGGGTTTGGTCTCCTCATCTATAACACCAGCTGATCTCAGCGTTCTCATTGGGATGGACAGTGACTAAGGCTCCCCTACTGGCCATATAATCGTCCCTCTCCCTTCATTCATGGCAAGGCTGTTGCCTCTGAGTCTGTACTTTCTCTGGTTACTCTGTACAAAAGAGCTCAGCACTGAGACCCCTCTGGGCTTGTGTTCTTACAGTCAGACGCTGTGGCAAGCTCAATGCCCCAGAAAATGGCTACATGAAGTGCTCTAGTGATGGTGATAATTATGGGGCCACCTGTGAGTTCTCCTGCATCGGTGGTTATGAGCTCCAGGGGAGCCCTGCCCGTGTGTGTCAGTCCAACCTGGCGTGGTCTGGCACAGAGCCCAGCTGTGCAGGTATGTATGCAACAGTTTCTTAAGCCAGTAGAAGAACCCAAACACCCTCTGGTTCTGGGTTCTGGCATAAGGAAAGAAGGTGTTTTTTTTCCATGTGCATTGCTTGAAAGTTCATTGCCATCCCACATCATCTGAGTAAGTAAATCTACTGCATTTACCCACTCAGTCCCTGGAACCCTGGATCCCGGCTGCAACCCTTCTCCTTTGCCTCTGTCTGTCCTCTCATTTTCATTTCGTGGCCTCTATGGTAGAAGATGGAAATGGGAATCCAATGGCAGACCTAGACGACATTATGACTCAGCAAAGTCTGCTTCAGTTTTTCTGTCCCTCCCTTCTACAGATGTACGGGTTTTATTTACTAAGCCAGGACACTATTGTATGTAGTCAACACTAAATCATGCAGGTTTCGGGCATTTGTAATTTTTCCTGCTGCCTCAAGTGAAGAAAGTAAGTCCTTGCCTGCCTCCTGAGTTATTGTGAGGATTGAAGGAGGCAATTCATTGAATGGCAGAAGCCCTGCTACAGTGTAAGCACTCTGTACCTGCTAGCTGTTCTTACTGCTGAACAGAAGGCAGCTTGGGAAAGGAAAACAGTGTGCAACATAAACTCATTTGAAAATTTGGGACATGTAATTTATACTCTTCTCTCCTTTCCCTCATTTTTTCTGGTCCCTCTTTATCCTTTCTCTTTAATCCCAGATATCCAGAGTTAGATGGAAAAGAGCCAGACACCACATCAGTTAAGTGCAGGAGTTTCTTCAATGTCAGACACTAAGGCAGAAAGAACATGCTGCAGACTTCCCATCTAAGGATTTCATATCCCCTGGGAAGCCTGAACGTGGGGCCTAGTAAGATTCTGGGCCTGCGTGGTTCACTGCTGAAGCTACTGGCTGTGTGGCTATTGAACACATGAAATGAGGCGAGTCTGAATTGAGATGGTCTAAAAGTACAAAGAAAATACACACCAATGTCAGACTCATAGTACAAAAATATAGAATATTTCAATTTTTATACTGATTACATCTTGAAATTATATATGCTACACTGAATCAAAGTTACTTTTGCATAATTCTTTGTATTTTTAATGCAATTACTAGAGAAGTTAAAATTACATACTGGCTTCTGTTTGGTTTATTGACCAGGGCTGGTCTATATGTTCAGCCGGAGCTGAACCATTCTGAAGCCAAGAGCCAGGAGCTTCTTTTGGGTCTCCCATGTGGGTGCAGGGACCCAAGGACTTGAGCTGTCCTCCATTGCTTTTCCAAACCATAAGCATGGAGCTGGAAGGGAACAGCAGCAGCCTGAATACAAACGGGCACTCATATGAAGTACTAGCATGGCAGACGGAGGCTCAGGTTTCTTTACCATTGTGCCAGACCCAAGCAGTAACTTTTTTTTTTTTCACAATCCACTCTTTTGATTTCTTTCCTTGCCTTTTTCACTTCCTGAGGTAGACAGATGTCTGCATCTTAATCCCTAGAACCTGTAACTATGTTGCCTTAAATAGCAGAGAGGACTTTGTTGATATGACTAGGTTAAGGATTTGGATGTGGGATATGTCTTGGACTATCCAATGGGTCCAAAATAATTGTGTTATTATAGCAGGGTGAGAAAAAGAGGATGGGAGAGGATGGAGAGAAGAGAGATTTGGAGATTTCTACACTGCTGGCTCTGAAGATGGAGAAAGGGATTAGGGACCGAGGAATCAAAGTGACCCCTATCTGTTGAAAAAGGCAAGGGAATAGATTCTTCTCTAGAGCATCTTCAGGGAATACAGTCCTGTCAATAGCTTGGTTTTATCCCGATGAATCACGTTAGGATTTCTGACCTCCAGGGCCAAAGAGAACAAATTTGTGTATTATGCTAAGCCACTAAGTTGTGATGACTTTTTAGGCAACAAGAGAAAAGCAATATTCCTCCTCACTCCCTACAGGTGTTTCATGGGATCACCTCCCAAATAAACTACTCACACTGCAGTAATATCTGAAGGCCTACTTCTTAGGTATTTTGTGGTGTATGCCCTCACAGGCTGCATTGGGCCAAATAAGTACAGGGTGTTTGACCCATGTGGCCATTTTTATTTCCAGCCATGAACGTCAATGTGGGCGTTAGAACAGCAGCTGCGCTTCTGGATCAGTTTTATGAGAAGAGAAGACTTCTCATTGTATCTACACCCACAGCCCGGAACCTCCTCTACCGGCTGCAGCTGGGAATGCTACAGGTAATGATTGACCCTGAAGCAGGGTCAAGGTGGGAGGGAGTCCTGCTACAGGAAGGGCCTGGACGTTTCACTAAAAGCGAAGGACAGATTCATTGCTTAATCCATTTATTGTGAGTTTCAGAAACAAGCACTTTAGAGCTACCACCATTCATTTCTGGTGCCTGGACCTAACCTGATTAACATTGACTCCTCAGAGCAAACCCAATCGTTTTCCAACTAACAAGGTCTGTCTGCTTTCACTAATACACTTAATTGACATGCTGTCCAGACCCAGCCAAAGAACAATTATCTTTGCCGAACCTGTCTAGGATATGCCTGGGCTCCAGGCAATCAATCAATCGTCTGCCCAAAAGGCTGGCCCAAGGGATGGGGGTTATCCAGGAGCCTCCTGGCTCAAAATCCTTCTCCAAGGAATTTCCCTGCCTCATAGAGCTCCTCAGAGATTCACAGCCACCTTTAAGAACAGTGATTTTCAAAGTGTGGCCCATGATCCAGCCACATTAGCTGCACTTGGCAACTTGTCAGAACCCCCTCCCCGGGGTGGGAGGCTGCACCACCAGCCACCTGCAACACAAACATCCCTTATGGGATCAGTTTGTGTCCCTGCTGCTCAAGTTATGATCCAGCTCCTTGCTAATGTGCCTTGCAACGCATCAGAGGATGACCCAAATGCTTAGGCCTTTGTACCCAAGTGGGAGACCCAGATGCTGCTCCTGGCTTTGGCCTGGCCCAGCCTTGGTTGTTGTGTTCATCTGGGGAGTGAGTGAACCAGTGGATGGGGGATCTCTCTTTTCTGCCTCTCTCCCTCTCTGCAATTGCCTTTCAAGTAAATTTTAAAAATCTTAAAACACACACACACATGCATACACATAAAAATGACACTGTGACACAGCTGGTTTATTTGCAGTTTGTAACACCAGTATATTAGCTCAAGTCTCAGTTGCTGCATTTTCAGTCCAGCTCCCTGCTAACGTGCCTAGGAAGGCAGTGGAAGATAGTTCACATTTTTGGGTCCCTGCCACCTACATGGAAGGCCTGGAAGCCACTCCTGGCTCCTGGCCCAGAACTGAAAAAGCTCTTGGCTTCTACGTGTCCCAGACCTGGCTATTGTGGCTATTCAGGGATCAAACCAAAAGATGGAAGTTCGTTCGTTCTCTCTCTCTCTGCCTTTCAAATAAGAGAAATGCACATTCTCAGATCCCTTGCAGAGTAACTATGTCAGAATCTGCATTTTAATAATTTTAGCAAGAACCCAGGTGATTCCTAAGCTCTTGAAATCTTTACAGGCATTTTTCAAGGCAGTGTGCTTTTCTCGGCTGTGTACATTTTGTAGCTACTAAGTGAGGCAACCATTCTGATGGGGGTAGGGGGCGGGGGACTAGGAACATTAAGGATCAAGGTAGAAGTTACTTGCCTTTTTCCTGAAGCTGTATTGCAGTAAGAGCGGCCTATCTGAATGGTAGAGAGACAGAAGTGCGCTGTGTCCTGGACACAATTCTGCACAACAAATATTTTTAATTGTTTGATCCATTCATTAAATAGAATAGGGCTAAATGTTTTAAACAGTCTTAGTTTAATCACTGGCTACAATTTAGTTCTTATGACAGCATTACTGCGATGAATAATGTCTTTCTTCAAACTTCCCAATCTACTTGAATGTCAGCCCTTGCATTCCAAAGAGCCATATTAAAAATTTAGCTCCCTGGATGGTGACTAAATTCATTATATTTTTACCAAATGCCTGCTACTTTATCCCCTCCTCTTATGTTCTTTTCCTCCAGATAGGGGTTTGCTCATCAGAAAACACAAGCTTATATCTATCTGTTTTGATAGAAATTGGCATTGCAAGCCATATTTCATGATTAGACATTTCCTGGTTTATTATTACGTGGGAAAGTGAATAAGCAAGCTCAACAACTATTTTTAAAATTTGGTAAGCTATGGCTCATGGGGCCAACTCGGTGCATTGCTAGTTTCTGTAAGTTAAATTTGCTCGCACATGTGTCCGCACATGCATTCAGTAAATGTTGCTCCCCCCGCCACCTCTTGCCCTCATCTATCGTATTCCTTCAGGAATATTTGTTAATCAATGAAAGAGATCAGATAGTTAGTATTGATAGGTGTATATGTCACCTCCTCCCATGAGCATCCTTATGCATGTACTTTAGTCAGAGCCTTCAAAGAAATGTTGGATTGATGCAGACATTTCAGTTGGAATAATAGAAAAAAAAACCCACTAACTTTTCTAACCAATTCTGTCACCCTATATAGGAATGTTTCCATGGAATTGTAAAAATCACTTGATGTTTCAATAATTCAGTAATTTTTAAATCTATTTTCCAAATTAACTAGGGAAATTTCTTATTCCCATATGGCCATCACTACTCCTGAAGAGAGCTCCTGGCATATGGTTGACTGGGCCACACTCCCGAGACCTTTGCCAAGGGTCAGCTCAGAGGATTGGAATTTTTGTTTTTACCTGGTTTGGGTTTGGGGGGGGGGTCATAGGGTAGAGGGATTTGGTGAAACAAGGACGAAGAAGGAGAGTCTCTGGAAATACTCTTTCATTGCAAAGTGAAGGTAGAATTATCTTGGGTGGTCTTGGACAGTTTTAGGAAATTTGACTCATGCAAGGTCACACCCAGTGTGGAAACTCATAGTCTGCCATTTTGCTCAGATTTCCAAAGTCCCATTGCCAAGACATTTCTGAGTGTTCTTTGTGTTCTTCTAGGAAGGCATTCAGTTTTATGGCTGCTGGTTTAACCCTAATATCATAACTGTTTTCAGGACAATTTGGAGTGGGTAATAGCAGACCATTGCTGACCCTGAGTTAATAGTTGGGCATGAAAGTCTCCTTTAGCCATGCTAATGCATCTGCTGTTGTGTCCCCCGCCAACCCCTCGACCCAGCAATCCCAGTGCGGCCTGGATCTTAGACACGTCACTGTGGTGGAACTGGTGGGAGTGTTCCCAACCCTCATCGGCAGGATAGGAACGAAGATTATGCCTCCAGCCTTGGCACTACAGCTCAGGTAGGACAGAGGGCTAGCCTGCCATCTGACCCCCTCGGAATGCACTTGATTATAACCCTGCAAATTGGCATACTGTTGCTGCTGGCCCAAAGCAATCATGCAGTAAATAATTACCAGAGTTCTCTTCCTTTCCCCTCCAGCCAAGGGGTGTGTGTGTGTGTGTGTGTGTGTGTGTGTTGTGTGTACCCTGATAGGAGATGGAGGTATCTTGACCTACATCTTAACCACTAGGCCAGATGCTTATCCCAGCTTTTGAATTTTTTTCTTTTAATCTCATGGTATTTTTCATCCAGCACCCTTGCAGAACAGAACGGATTTTTGAGGCCAGTACTAGATCTTTCTGATATTTGCTACTCTACTACTAAGCACAGTGCCTGGCACCATGATGGTGTCAAGTGGCATAAATTGCTCCAAGTTTTACTGGAGCAATTTTGCTGTTTCCAGCAGTGACAGTAGCCTTTGAAGATATATTTGTGATGTTGAGAACCGAAAGGTAAAATCTGATAATTCAAGATAGAGGATTGTGCTGCTATCTGAAAATTTATCATGATAATCTTAATAGTTCCCATATACCCTGAGTCAATGATTATCTTTCAATTTAAGCTTATTTTAAAAATCTCTTGCATAATTTGCTGAATATTCCTCTTTGAAATATATACATATATGAACATATATGAACATATATATATGAACATATACATATATGTATATATATTTTTATAAAATCTTGACATTTTTATTTTAAACTGGCTGAGCTTGAAAAACAGAAAAATCTGATTCAACAAATACAACTTACATCATTCAGGCTATGTATGTGGAGCCTGCACAGACTCTGTAGCAAGGCTGAGAATGATTAAAACAAGTGAGTTGCTGAAATAATAAACCCATGGAGGACTTGTTATAATACAAGTTGCTAAGCTTTCTATTAACCTGTAGTAATTGTGTATATTTCTGAGATAGACTGTGATATTTCAATACATGTACACAGATTTTAAAATGCTTAAGATTGTAACTACTTTGATTACATAATCAAAAACATATTGCAGAATCACATTGTACTCCACAAAAATGAACAACATGTATTATATTACAATGCATGCATTGTGTTGCTGGATTGCATGCCTGAAATTTCTGAGTTAGTAGGTATAAGGTGTGGCCTTATTTGAGAATTTGCATTTCAAATAAATGCTCAGAGAACCATGCTGTGAGAACCACTGTCTAGTGTTTTACCAAAGGAATCAGAGATTTGGAAAATTTCAGCAAGCAACCTTGAAGAAGAGGGTGACTTCTTTGTGCAGGTAGGTGTCATCAGCGATGCCCGATCGGGTGCATCGCCTAATGGCTTTGGTGTCAGGCCACATGCTCCCTTCATCAGAAATACACATGAGGAGAAGGAACTTGGCAGACATTATGTTTGCTTTCCTCTTGAATTCCACCCTAGGGTGTTGTGTAGAGAAAAGAGGATAATTTAGAAAATGAATGGAAAGCAGGAGAGAAGAGATGGAGAAGCAGGATGCTTGGATAATCTAAAATGTGCTTGTCTCAAAGACTTTTCAAGTAGCACTGAGGCCATGGCAAAGCCATTGGATGGAGTTGAGAGGGGAGGCTGAGTGCCTGGTGTCACAAGGTCACTGCCTACCTCCTTTCCTGCCCTCATTTCCTTTAGAGCTAGACCGATGGGCTGATCATGTTCCCTAGAGGAATTTTCTGATTGCAAGCAATGGGATAGGAATCAAAAAAAGTCATAATTTTTCTATCCACATCAATCTTTGCACCTATAGAGTTCTTTGGAAGATTCTCCAGGAAGAACTACTTCCAAAGTGATGACAGGCATTGGTGTAACTGCGACATCTACCAGCTGCACTCGCATTGACATTTTGAGGGATGTCTGCTCCTCCATGTCCGAGACTCGCGTGCCCTTTGGCCCCAGTCCAATGCGCATGTTGCTGACCTGCAGCTCTGACCACACCTTTTGCCCCTTGTGATTTTCCCTCTTTTTATTCTATGTCAATCAAAGCATAGGGCTCACCTGAGCAACCTGTGTGCTAACGCTTGGTGGCACTATGGAGGTATTCCATTCCTAACTTTATAAGCACTATAAATTGGATGTTCCAGTTTCTCAGTGGTCACTCCTCTCACACTGGCTCCTGCCACTACATTGCTGGACCCTTTTCTTATTCCAGACCTTACTTCCCTATTGCTCTGTTTCCTAGAACCACTCCTCTCCCCTTGTTAAAACTTCCCCTCAAAGGTTCAATAACTCCCCTCATAAGGATTCAGAGCCCCTTAGATCTCTGTTCCCACCTGAGTGACTGATTTTCACTTTACCTACTTACAGGCCCACATTCACCTGTTCCAAGACTCATTAATGCACATCACTGTGTCATCCATTCCTAAGCACCCCTCTTTGCACTGCGGGAAGCCTGGTGGAGCCAGGCATAGTAATGTTGCTTTGCTTTTATTTCTGATGAATTGCCAATTTAGCTTCCTACTGGGATAAAAATATAAATTATAGCCTTCTGCCTTGAATTTTCTTGTTAAAGGGGAGAAGAAAGTACCATTAGTTTGCATTTTATGTAAGGATTTTTTTAAACCTTTATCCATTTGTATGACAAGGAAAGTACTTCACTTTAAATCCAGGTGGCAGTGCCTCATTTACAGTCTTAAGCTATTAAAACTAAAAATGGCACCTGGAGAAGAGACTGAGCGGGCTCATAATTTCACTGGGCTCCGTTCATTTCTTTGTTTGCAGTCTATGGCTTTTCTCATGTAAGCATGTTTGCATTAATAAAGCAAACCACAGACTAAATTCTAGTGTAGTAGAAAAGAAACAAAACTAGCATTGAAAATCACTTTAAAGTTATGTTTTTGAAATTATTTGGGATACAAATTGTGATTATCTGAGTCAGTATCACTAGGGGTATAGACCAAGCACAATTCCTGCTGTCTTTGCAGTTCTGAGTTGGTCACTGAATAGGCCATAACTGGTGGGAAAGTTATTCCAATCAGCCTTACGTGGCCTAGGATTTCACTTTGGTACTACTGACATTTGGGGCTGGAAAGTGTTTGTTGAGGAGGGTTTCCTGGGCACAATAGGCTGTTTAGCAGCATCCCCAGCTTCTACCCACTAAATGCCAGTAGCATCTCTGTCATTGTGACAACCAAAAATATCTCCAGATATGACCCAGTGTTCTGGAATCACCCTTGTTGGTATACGGTTATGAGAAACTAGTCTGCAAACTTGGGTTGACTCCAATTTAATGCTCCAAGTCTGCTCACGTTGTGTGTGTATGCCTTGCAACACCTGCTGGCTAGGAGGTCACTGCAGGCTCTGTACTCGGTCACCTCAGTCTAAAGCAATGTCTCTCAACTTAGTGGGTGCACACCAGCTTTCTGGAGAGCTTGCTACTAATGCAGATATATGTTTGATAGTTTCGATGAGCATCTTTTGCAGCACGTTGCTTTGTGTTGCTGTCAGTCCAAGGATCACCCTTTTGAGTTGCAAGGACTTGAATGAACTTTCAGGTCTTCATGTTAGGAAGCTGATCCGCTGATCCATCACACCTGGGCTCTCACTGCTCTTGCAAAACTCTCAGGAATCAGGGTTTGACACAGTCTTCTCCTTTTTTTTTTTTGCCTGCCCCAGGTTGTTACTACGAATCCCACTCTATTCCTTCAGTGTGGTGCTAGTGGATAAGCACGGGATGGACAAAGAGCGCTATGTCTCTCTGGTGACACCTGTGACCCTCTTCAACCTGATTGATACTTTCCCGCTGAGAAAAGAGGAGATGGTCCTGCAAGCCGAAATGGGCCAGACCTGTAATGCCTGATACGATGTTTCTCTCTTGGTGGGCCCTTTGCTCTTTTTACATGGTACCATGTGCAGGGGAAGGCCTAGAAAATATCCTCGATGTACAGATTTTTATTTGTAATTTTTAAAGTCTATTTTATTATGAGCTTTCTTTGCACTTAACAGCACAATGCTTTTTGTACTTCAAAGTGTTTGAGAAATGCTGATGAATATATCTACTCAAATTCCCTTCACTTTAACATGTCTGGTTCATTTTATAGAAAAATTAGAAATCAAAATCATACATATGCTTCCAATATACTCATTGTGAAACATAACTCCTCTTTTTATATAAAGCTTTATTAATAAAAATATTTTGGAGCAAATTTCCTGAGACTCACTTTATTTTGTTTTTCAAAGATTTATTTTTATTGGAATGGCAGATTAACAGAGAGAAGGAGAGACAGAGATCTTTCATTTCCTGGCTCACTCCCCAAATGTCCACAACAGTTCATGGCTGAACTGAAATGAAGCCAGGAGCCTCTCTGAGTCTCTCACACGGGTGCAGAGTCCCAAGGCTTTGGGCCATCCTCTGTTGCCTTTCCCAGGCCACAAGCAGGGAGCTGGATGGGAAGTGGGGCAGCTAAGACACAAACTGGCACGCATCTGGCACGCATATGGGATACCAGCTGAGCATTAGCCAACTGAGATAATGTGCTGGTCCTCAGTCTTACTTTGTTTATCAAGCACTAGTTATGCTTGCTCGTGGGTGGTGGTCTGTGGTTTTAGAACTAGGACACACACACACACACACACACACACATATATAATTGGAAAGGTGGAATTACAAAGAGATCTTCTATCCACTGATAGACTCCTCCAAATGGTTATAATGGCCAGAGCTGAACCGATTTAAACAGGAACATCTTGTGGATCTCCCTCACAGAGTCCCATCCTCTACTGTTTTCCCAGGCTGCAAGCAGGGAGCCAGATGGGAAGTGGAGCGGCAGAAAAACGAACCAGCGCCCATATGGAATCCCAGTGGTTAGCAAGGTGAGGACTAAGCCACTGAGCCATTGTGTCCTTTGGGCCAAGGACCAAGGTTCTTTGCAGGGTTTTAAGAAGGAAAACATGTGATTAGACTTGTCAGGAGGTCCACTGAGTTGGGAGAGTGCTGAGTTGTCCGTCAGCAGATGAGCCAATTGAAATAACAATTCAAAAATGAAATAGCCAAGCCATTCACTTGCAGCAATGGGGTAAAGAGATTAGCACGAGAAAAGGGCCTTCTCTTCTGTTTTCCTCCAGCAAGCAGCATACTCACCGGTGGAGTCATGGAGACCAGTGTAGAAGCGGGGGTCCTCTGGGGTTGAAAGAGTTCCAAACAGAAGCACCGGGGGTTTTAGGGTCCCCTGGAGATTGACAGAGGGCTAGGGCACTAAGTCAGAGCTAACAAGCATTTTCCAGTTTGCCCCCATCTTTCCCAGAAACAAGGTGCGCTCAGCAGAGACACCTGCCCCGCCCCAGCCATCCGATAAAGAGTCCTAGAAACGAAGGCTCCTGCACCAAAACTGTAGCCACTCAAGAAGGCCAAGGCCTTCCTGATCTGAAGCTTCTGCACTTGCACATTCAGTCAGAAGGAAAACATTCTGATAGAAAGGTCCATCTATACTGAATATGTACGGACTGTTTAATATTTCTTTAATGGTAGATATGGACATAGCATGGTGAGCGTAGTGTTAAGTCATCTGGAGATGATTTCACATAGTTGGATGTGCACATTATATGAAATACTATGCCCTTTTACAGTGAGGGGGTGAGGGGGGCACTTGAACAGCTACAGATGTTGGTATCCAAGGGGGTCCTGAAACAAATACTTCAAGACTATGTGAGAGAGCATGTTTGACCAGGCAGTTTTCCTCATGGGGCCTGTGTCTGTAATAGTTACATTTTAACCTGGAGACAGACACCCCAGTTTCTCCATTTTAGATCAGTTGCTCACAATCTATTCATGAGTGAAGTGACTGTATTTATATGGAAAACCCAATTTTCAACATGTGAAAGTCTAAAACACAACACAGATTTGACAGTTTTTTCTTCCCATGGGGGAGGGTTAGGCATAGTGATTGTTAAACTCTAAATAGGTTTACACTCTATTTTAAAATAAGATACCAGAAGCCACTATTGGACACCTATCTTTTTTTAGATGTATTAGATAAAGATCAGTGGTATGGCTTGGAGAGGAATGTCACACAGTGACTAGGTCAGAAGTCATAGAAGGCTCAGGAGATCAGTTAGTTGTCACTATGAAATCAGCATATACCCACCCCTGTTGAAGCTCTGGTCTTTGACAAGCCAGCCTGTGGCCTCTGATGGAGCGCCTGAAAGGTCTGTGCCTTGAAGAGGAGCTCACATTTAACGAACTGCTCACATTATTTCAAAACAGTCTTCCAGTTGTCTTGGGGATGTTACGGACCCTTTGCCCAAAAAGATACAAAGACTATTTGAAGCTTACTAGATACGTTGTGTTATTTAAAAATGTATAACTTACACTACAATTTGGGAACATTTCTAAAAATCAATAATTTTTCATTGAAAATCTCAGTTCCATTGGAAACCAAGTTCTGTTTGCTCACAGTGATACAGCAGAAATCTCTCGTGTGGGGTGTGCATTTAGGGAAGAGATTGGCAATTAAATGGGCTGAAAACCATCTCCACTGTAATCAGCAGCAGCTGACATCTCAATTTGACTCTCCTCACTTCCGTTGGGACTGTGGAATTTGCCCCTGCTCCCAGCTTGCACATGCTTGGTTCAGTGACCAATCAGCAATTTAGACAGCTTAAAAATAGAATCTGGGTCTCCATCTCTGGACCTTCTTTCTGAGATTCTGTCCTCACTTTGCCTTGGCTGCAGTTACTCTTATTACCCTTTTTCTCTGCTCTAGCTCTTTTAAAAAAATATATAGATTTATATGTTTATTAGAAAAACAGAGGGGTGAGGGAGAAAGAGTAAATTAAGAATGGAGGGAGAGGGAAGGGAAAAAGAAGGGAGGAAGAAGAGGGAGAATGGTAGGGAGGGAGGGAGGGAGAGGGAGAGAGAGAGAGAGAGAGAGAGAGAGAGAGAGAACGAACTTCCATTTGCTGGTTCATTTCCCAAATGGCCACAATGGACTGATCTGAAGCCAGAAGCCAGGAGCTTCTTCTAGATCTACTACATGGGTGGCAGGTAACCAAACACTTGGACCATCTTCTGTTGCTTTTTCCAGGCTATTAGCAGGGAGCTTGATTAGAAATGGATCAAGTGGGATGGCTCAATTGGCTAATCCTCTACCTGCAAGTGCTAAAATCGCTGATGGCTGCTGGTTTGTGAACTATTTGCTTTACCTCCCATTCAGCTCCTTGCTTGTGGCCTGGAAAAGCAGAGGAGGATGGCCCAAGTCTCTGGGATCCTGAACCCATGTGGGAGACCCAGAATAAACTCCTGACTTCCAGCTCCTGGCTTCTAGCTTTGGATCAGTTCAACTCTGCTATTGCAGCCACTGGGGAGTGAACCAGTAGATGGAAGACTGATCTCTGTCTCTCCTTTTTTGTAAATCTGCCTTTTCAATGAAAACATTTTAAAAAATTGAAATGGAGCAGCTGGTCACAGCCTGCACCCTTATGGGTTGTTGGCACTGCAGGTAGTAGCTTCACCCACTAAGGTGTAGCACTGCACATATCCCTATCTCTACCCTACTCTAGATCTTACAACCACTAATACTGGTTTTCTATAGTCATGTAAGCCCCTCTAACTCCCATCTCTAGCATGTTGTACTCTGAAAGCCACCCATAGGCAAAATCCCCTCCAAAATTGATTATGCCTCGAGTTGATGCATCTTTTCTAAGTGATGTTTGCTTTCCAGTATCCGTTTTTCCAGTTACTCTTCAATGTCCTCAGATAGATTTAAATGTGTTATAAGAAAGCTAGTTAAGAATGAAGCAGAAATGGAAGGAAACTAAGTAACTCTCACAGAACTGCAGATTTTACCTCCACAAGCCCTCAACCCTTGCGCTTGAGTTTAGCGAGTTGCTGAAAGAATGAAGGCACAGAAAGGAATGGAGGCCATTCAAAGCACATCCAAGAAAGCAGGAATGTCAAGGGTATGGATAATTGTATTAGTTATCTATTCCTGCATTAAAAATCACCCCAAATCACAGGGAATAACTGAACAGCAAACATTTTCTGTTACAATCTTGGTGGGTAAGGGATCTGGAGCAGCTGAATTGAGCCATCCTTCTTTGGAGTCTCTCATTCGGTTTCAGTCATATGCTTCCCAGGACTGCTGTCACTGGAAGGCTTGACTTAGGCTGGAGATTTCAGGGCAGTGGTTGCCCAGCGTCATGTCTGGCTAGTTGGTGTTTGCTGGAAGAAGTTTTTGTTCTTCCCTACATGGGCATCTCCACAGTGTGTTGGGTGAGTATTCTGGTAACATGACAGTTGATTTCTTCCAAGTGGAAGTGATCCAACAGAGAACAAGGATGAAATGATAATATGTTTTGCAACAACCTCAGAAGACAGTTACTTCCATAGTATCCTATCAGTCACACAAATCCACCCTATTAAGTGTGGAAAAGGACTATGCAAGGGCATGGATACAAACAGGGACAGATTACTGGGAGTCATTTTGAAGGTTAGCTTTCTCACCTTGCCACAGTTGATGTCACTTTCTTATCTAGGGTCATCAGATCTTAGTAACAAACATGGAGTAGTGGCAAATATAATTCTAGCTTCCTAAATTGATAGACAAATTCCTGATATTATAGCTTCTTTGTAGCACCCTTGGCAGCTTTGGGTGGTCTAGAGAATCACTCCTGAAAGTTCAAAATCTGTTTCTTCAGTATTGCACCCCCAGATAAGGAGAAAAAAAAACCCCTTTATCATTAAACTATCTTAAGTAGATTCTACGTCTACTCTCTGCAATTAAGTCCCACATGACACAAGTGGCAAAATGAAAATGGAAAAGTGAATTTTTTTTACATTTTTACATTTTCATTCTTTGTAATTTTAGAGACATTCAAGTACCTCTTGAAGAAATATAAGCCATGATGAAAACCAGCAGAATTGATCATTTCTATTTAGCAAGGCTTAGCTCCCTAGGTAGGAGAAAATAGATGGTAAAGAAGAGAGAGGGCGTTTTGGAGGACTATTCTTGTGGTGGATGGTTGTGGTATCTAAAAGTGAACAAGTTGATGTGGTACCGAGAAAATGGATAATATGGAGATCCACATGAAACAGGATCAGACTGAAAAGAAACGATATATTGAAAGAATGCTGAGAAGGGTAAGTGTTCCCATTGTTGATTAAGAGTGACTATATTCAGTAAGAAGACAAGAGAATTGGGGAGATAGCAAGAAAACATCAACATTATGATGTTAGAGAGTTGAGCACAATGGTCATATTGATGATGATATTTCTCAGGACAATGGTGAGAGTTGAGGCAGAGGCAATAAGTAAGTCAAGTACACAGGCATTTATCAGTTGGAGGAGAGAACTGGTGTAGATAGTTGATGATAGCCATGACTCAGGATTTTTGCTTAGATTGGCAAATGATCAATCAGAAGGGGCAGAGGTAAAGTGGGAACATGTTCACATTGCCTCTTAATCAAGAGACATTAAAGCGTTGAAGAAAGAGCAACATCCTCTAAAGCAAGTGGTAGAACGGAAAACCAGAATTTACTCAGGAATGCTTTGAAAGGATGCTAAATAGATGGGATGGTTAATTCACTATGAAATGTATGTATAAAGCACTAGTTCAGTGGCATCACAGAAAAGCCTGGGAAAATTCAGATAAGGAACATTCAAAGTAGTATAAAAATTAGAGGACAACAGACTAATGAGGCAACTGCAGAGAGAGCATATGCCTGCAACTAGAGGATTATAGACACCAGAAACACAGAGGAACTTGACAGTTTGACATTTCCATTTTCAGAGAGCAATTATTTTAATGCCAGTAATGACCTTCATGATCATTACTGTGTAACTTGTTTTAGATCCCAAGGAAGAGGAGTTGTGCCCAGTCCCCTTCTAAAGCCAGAATTAACCTTGCGGTCAGGGCTGAGTCAGACTATTCCAACTATGGGGACCTAACACAGGTTACATAGACATCATGATGAATACCACAAGAAACCAGGGTTTCTTAGAAAATAATTGTTTCAACATGTGGGGCAGGAAAGTTCAAAGGGAACTTCAGAAATCTTGCTGCCAGAAGGTAAGGATTTTGGGGGGCAGTGAACTAATATAAGAAGTAATATAAATACTAAAGATATCCCATTCATCTGTTGATGGATGCTTAGGTTGATTCCATAACTTGGCTATTATAAATAACGGTGCAATGAACATGGAGGTGCATATATCTCTTTCATATAGTGATTTCATTTCTTTAGGACAAAGGCTGCCTATAAATCACAAAAATGAGAAAAGGGACTAATACTGTGGCACATTGTGTTAAGCTGTTCTTTGTGACATTGCTATCCATTATCCAGTCCCAGCTACTCCACATTAGATTAGCTTCCTGCTAATGTGCCTGGGAAGATAGTGGAGGATGGACCAGGAATGTGAGTTCTTACCACCCATGTAGAAAACGCAGATGGAATTCCTTGCTCCTGACTTCATTCTGGTTCAGCCTTATCAATGACAGGTACTTAGGGAGTGAACTGGTGGATGGAAAATCGATCCACCCACACTTTTTTTCTGTTTCTCTGCCATATAAATAAATAAACTATTCTTAAATGAGTGAAAGACTTGATGAGACTGTTCATGAAGAAGATAAATGGATAAGCACAAGAAAAGGCAGTCAATATCTTTCATCATCAAAGAAATTAAAAGTCACAATAAAATATCACAAGGCTGGTTAAAATCTAAGACATAAGTATTTTCTGGAAGTAGAGCAACTGGCATACACTGATGATATAAGTTTAAAGTAGGGTACTACTATGCAAAAACTATGTTGTAAAAACTACTTTGGTAGTTTCTCATGAATTTAAACACATAAATTCCCTATGCTCCAATAATTCTAGTCTTAGGCATTTACTCAAGGGAAGAAAAAACACATATACAAAAATGCGAATGAATAATGTGGTATGATAGAGTAATGTTGAAGGCACAGGCATAGGCAAAGACTTCTTTGAAAATATACAAAAAGCATAGGTAGTCAAAGTGAAAATAAACAAGTGGGACTACATCAAACTAAAAAACCTTTTTACAGCAAAGGAAATGATCAACAAAGTGAACAGACAACCGACAAAATGGGAGAGAAATCTGCACACTACACAACAGATATGGGACTAATATTCAGGATTTACTAACAGCTTCTAAAACTCAACCACAGCAAAAACAAACAACCCTGTGAAGAAATGGGAAAAGGAAATGAAGAGACATTTTTGAAAAGTTAAATTCAAGTGGCTAATAGACATGAGAAAATGCTCAGACTCCCTAGCTGTCAGGGAAATACAAATGAAAACCACACTGAGGTTCCAGTTTACCCCAATGACAATGTCCTACATTCCGAGCTCTACTAACAATACCTGCTGGCATGGATGTGGGGAAAGATTCCCTATTTCACTGTTGGTGGGAGTATAGGCTACTACAACCACTATGGAAGTCAGTATGGAGAGTGCTAAAGAACTGAAACTCGATCTACCATATGGCCCAGCTATTCCATTCCTGGGGATATATCCAAAGGAAATGAAATCAGCATGTGGGTATTTGATGAGAGCCATCCAAACCACCCACGTGAGAGAACATTTCATGAAGCTCATGTGGGGAAACAAAGTTTTCAGAATGCTACACAGCTGGAGGAAGAGGAAGACGTACTGTTCAAAGTCCTGGTGGTGGCTCTGCTATCTCCACTGCAGATGCCAGCATGGTCTTGCTAATATTATTTCTAAAATGGGAAGAGAAAGAATCTCAATTCGATTTAACAGCAGAGCATCTTATTATTATACTTAACTTCCTGCTGGTAACAACTATATTTGCATAAGATATATAGAAAGAAAAGTTGTTCAAATTTACTAAAGTTCAACCAAAAAGTGGCAGAGATTGGAAGAGCTATGACCCTGAAAGAACAGTATGGAAGCACAATGGGGAGAATCTACTGTATTTGATATTTCACCCAAAGACTCTGTTCCCTTTGCTTAATGCCCTTGCTGAAATTCAGGGGATGAAGTTCAGGCTGTCAGAACTCCTGGAAACTGAGGAAGATATCAGTAAAAGGAAAAAACCCAGGGAGGTGGGGGAATCCCAAATATGCTCTTCAGGTCCTTAGCTGACTCTGGAACTTTGCAATCCAGGAGGTCCAGAGAGAAATGGGAGCTTCATGGTGAACTCAACAGCTGAATAATACTGGGAAACAGTCTGGAGGCCATGTCCTGTAAAAGTTCACTGAGTAGCCTGATCTCCCACTGAAAATCCAGAAGGAGCACTCCTAACAAGTAAAGACCTGGGCAGGCATTGTGGTACAGTGGGTTTAGCTGCCACTTGGGAAATCCGCATCTTATTATGGGAGTGATGATTTGAGTCCCGGCTGCTCCACTTTTCACTTACTTCCTATTAAATGCATAGTTGGAGGCAGCAGATGATGGCTTATATACTTGGATCCCTGCTACCATGTGGGAGACTCAGATGGAATTCTTGATTCCTGGCTTCAGCCTGGCCCAGCCCTGGCTGTTGTGGGCATTTGGGAAATGAGCTGGCAGGTGAAAGATCTCTCTCCCTCTCTCTTTCCCTCTCCCTCTCTGATACTTTGCTTTTCAACTATGTGAAAATGTATGAATAAACTAACATTTTTCAAAGTAAATACCAAGCCTGATGCTTAAGCTAAGGCACTCTAATATGGAATGTGGGTGTTCCAAATGGTATCTTAACCACTGTCAAATGCCCACCTTTATACATGATTTTTGTAACTAACGCATTGATCACTTTGTTACAAATAAATTTTGTTATAAAATGTGAGAAAATTAGTTAACATCATTATCAGTCCTATCAGAAAACTGTACACATAATTAGGAAGCTGCCATGCTCACAATAGTAGGCACATGTTTTTCTAAATTTTAATATTTGTATCAAAGCTCCAATTTTATCATTGGTAACAAATACCATTAATTGTTTTACCTGAAATAATAGACTGTTTATGTGAATTTTTAGGAAAAAACTGCCAAATTCTCAAGCCTAAATAGCCATAGCTTATCTATGTTTTGTTTTTTAAAATAAAATTGATACAAAATGTATATGCATATAATATGCAAATAATTAAAATACGTATTTGTTTTATTAAGGCAGAGTTACAGAGAAAGAAAGGACAGACTTGTTTCATGAAAGGCATTCTTCAATAAAACTGGCCTCCTACTGTGTGTGAAAGTAAAGAAATATGCCGTCTTTACCCTTGCTAAAGAAATAATGTTTTACATAGTGAAACGAGCAAACAACAAAAATAGATCTGACCTTTCTGATTCCCTCGAAAATGTATTCGGATGTCCAGCAAAGGTTCTGTAGAACAGACCAAACATTATGTTGACTTAAAGTGAACACTGAGGAAACAAAAAAGTGAACACTGAGCTTATCCATAGTGGCTCTGAGTGGAAGAGAAACTTTCCCTCAAATTTGATGCTATAGTTCCTGTTTTGTGCAGCTATATTTAGTTTGATAAGATTTATATCCCTAGTTTAATCAGAACTTAATAGCAGGGGTGAGTGATGTTTTTGGTTCATGAAGAAGCCAAATGTTATGGTTTGCTCTTAATTTGAGTATTGGTCATGAGTATAAGCAGAGTGATAAAACTCCATCTGTACAGTTATGTGCATTTCTTATTATGCACATTCATATTCTAATAAAATCCTAAAAATTATAAAGATATAAAATACCAAATTTAAACATCCAAATATTGATACTAAACTCACATTATTTCATTTAAGCTTCCTAAGAAATTACATATATTTCTTCTTCTACCAGATTTACCTGCTTTTTGTTTTAAATGGACACAAACAGTCAATCTTCAGCTGCCTTCCTTGGTGCATTACTGGAAAAGCGGATTGGAATCAAAGTAAGCTGGAAAATGGATTTTGCACTGATATAGAACACAAGCATCACAATCAGCAGCTTCCCCCATCGTTTCACAAAGCTGACCCCTTGATTTTTAATACCATCAAAATTGAGACTTACATAACAAAAGATGGGACACTGAGAGTTTCATATATAGCTGTGCCCTAGTGTTACCACAATAAGGGAGTTGTCTCTGCCAGCAACACCTACAACTACCTCACCTTGGGGTCTACAGCCTTGGATGCACATTAGAACTACTGAAACAACTGGGTAGGCACAATGAATCAACTGGTTAATCTTCCACCTCTAAGAGCAGTATTTCCTATGGGCATTGGTTCATGTCCTGGGTGCTCCACTTCCCATCCAGCTGCTTATTGACTGGGAAATAAATGGAGGATGACCCAAGTCCCTGGGTACCTGCACCCAGGTGGGAGACCTGAAAGAAGCTCCTGGCTCCTGGCTTTGGATGCACTCAACTCCAGCCATTGCAGCCTTTTGGTTAGTGAATCAGCAGATGGAAGATCTTTCTGTCTCTCCTTCTCTCCGTAAATCTGATCTGCCTTTCCAATAAAAATAAATAAAATCTTAAAGAACTACTGGGACAACCTTAAAAAATACTAATGCCTTGGTGCATTCCCCAGATTATGGTGTCATTGATCTGGATGTAGACAGGACATGGGGGATTTTGAAAGCTTCCAAGAATGGTTGATGTACAGCTATGGTTGAAAATCACTGTTATGGGGCTGGCACGGTGGTGTAGCAAGCTAATCCTCTGCCTACAAGCATCAGCATCCTACATGTGCACCTGTTCATGTCCTGACTACTCCACTTTCTATTCAGCTCTCTGTTTATGGTCTGGGAAAGCAGTGGAGGATGGCCCAAAGCCTTGGACCCTGTACCCACACTGGAGTTTGGGAAGATCTTCTGGCTCCTGGTTTCTGGCTTCTGTCTTCTGGGCTTCTGGGGGGGGGGGTGAATCAGTGGATGGAAGAACACTCTGTTTCTCCTTTTTTCTCTGTAAAATCTGCCCTTGCAATAAAAATAAATAAATAAAAAAAGAAAAAAAAAGAAAAGAAACCATTGTTATGAGTGAGATGATCCAAAAGTTAGAATGTAATCCCTTCCTCTTGGAAAAATATCTGCCATTGGTTCTCTGTCTTAGCCAGTGTTTGGTGTTTCCATTACAAATGTAGAATTATAGTTTATTCATTTAAAATACAGTGCTTATTTCTCCTTGGGAAAAAGGCACAGAGATGGTGCAGAATAGCATCAGTTTTACTGGTGAATGTACAGCATTTAGATGTATTTCTGCTACTACGGTGTCATTTCTGAAGATGATCAGCAGCTATAAAGGAAATGTTTCCTTGTTTGCTCTGTGGCTGCTTCAGAGTGTGGAGAAAATTGTATTCCAGTCTGTGCACTGGGTCTTTTTCGTATTCTTGCTCTCTTTCCCTCTCCCTGAAATGCAGATTTCTACACAAGATGGTGTTGTACTTGGACAGCAGTCTAACAAATGCAGACTAACAGATTGATTTAGAAAGGAAGCTGTCATCAGTCTGGCCACAGGTCAATGTTGCTTTCTTGAGTATCTTCTAATCTATCCCTTAGTTTAATGGAATTCCATTCAACCCTTGGGCAGGCTTTTTAAAGAATTTATTATTATTATTGAGAAAGAGAAAGATCTTTCATCTGTTGGTTCACTCCCCAAGTGTCTGCAAAGGCTGGAGCTGAGTCAATCTGAAGCCAGGAGCCAGAAACTTCTTTCTGGTCTCTCATGCAGGTACAGGTCCTCAGTCCTCAAAAACTCAGACCATCCTCTGCTGCTTTCCCAGTCCATAAGCAGGGAACTGAAAGGGAAGTGGAGCAGCTGGGATATGAACTGCTACCCATATGGGATGCCAGTGCTCGCAGGTAGGGGATTATCCATTTGAGCCACTATGCCAGCCCCATGGGTGGGCTGTTAATTGGGTTTCTGATGTCCTCTAAAACTAAGCATGGATCACTAGGCTTGAAGAGAGGACCCACTTCAGATTTGGCAGATCAGAAAGATCCTTCCATCTCCTGGATGTAAGGAACATCCGGGTCAGGGCTAAGCCAAATCCAGGAGCTGGGAACTCCATTTGGGGTCCTGCATGGATGACAGGGATGATAGGGGCCCAAGTACTTTGGGCACTGCCTTCCTTAGGAGGGAGCTGGATGGAAAAAGAAACAGCTGGGACTTGAACTTGTACTGCAGTATGAGATGTTGGTGTTGCAAGTGGCAGCATAATCTGATAGGCAACAACACCATCAGAGCTCAGTTTTTTCCCCCTCTGGATTTATCCCATTTCATGAGAAATGGAATGACTAAGGAGCCTTTTAATTTGTCTGCTCTTTGGTGATGATGAGGAATCCTGGGCAAGGCCATGATCAACATGGTCATGAGAAGGCTCAAGCCTGAGAAAGAGCATTAAAGTATTCTGGCAGAAGTTTTTAGAAAGAAGCTGAGTTAAATTTTGATTCTTGAAGTTCATTTTGAACAATGAGTAATCTATCACACTAATACACCATATTTGCCTATGAGATGAGCTGCACTGCGAATAATGACTCATCGGTTTATTCATTCAGCAGGAACTTCCTACCCAAATATCATAGTTCATTGCTTCCAAGGTGCTCACAAGTTCACATTTTAATGTCTGTAAAGTAGGAAATGTGTTACAATTAGTGACGTGCTTTTTAGTGAATGTCTTGATGAGAAACAGATGAGATTCAAATGGGATTGAGGAGGACATATTGAGAATGGGTCTTTATCTTAGTGTGGGCATGGTCAAAGGAACTCGGATGACAGTGCTGAAGCACTTCCAAGGTGGTTGCAACAGAAAACATTTGCCACCTTGGGCTTGAGGAGCAAGAGGAGGAGGCCCCTAGGTTCAATTTTGAGAGAGACCACAGAGGAAGAACTGTGGCAGAGTAGCACAGCCTTTTACAACCTCTAGTCCAGTGAGTGCGCATGTGGAAAATAAGTATCCTGACATTCCTCTCCTCTTGTCCTTTGATCCTCTGCTATTGGCTGCATGTGTTTAAACCTAATAGACACCCAGAAGACAAATAAAAAAATTGGGCCATTTAGAGAGAGTGTCTGGAGAGGCAAAAAACAGAACACCCGGTGCAGCTCATTCCTCTTACCCCGAGTACTAACTTTGCTTTTATCTGAAAAACACAAACAAAACTAAACAAAACCCTCATGTCTCCCATACAAGAGACAAAGAAGTTTTCCATAATCTCTTTCAGAAGTCAGCAAACTAGAATTCACAGGCTGGCCATCTGTTTTTGCAACTGAGGTTTTAGTTGGAGCATAGCCACCCACATTCTATTACGTATTGTTTAGGGCTGCTTTTGTGCTCCAGTGGCACAGATGAGCAGTGGAGACAAAGATCATATGGCCTCTGGAGCCTGACCTAGTTATGATTTAGCCCTTTAGGAAGAATTTTGACCAGGATCACGGCAGAGTGATCTTGGTTCTGTCACATTCCCATCCAAAACTCAGTTCTTTAGCTACCACCAATTCTCCTCATATGAGAGTTGAAAGAAATGGAAAATCAACATGCAACTTTGGTGCTTCAGCCTCATTTTGGGGGGCTGTTCATGCAACCTGATTTGATAATCATTTAAATTCTCTTTTATGCTCTCATCAGCACTTTTGGATCCTGGATCCTGGAGCTTGATCTAACTCTTCATCCCTGTTGGATAAGCTTCACAGTGGCTTACTGGCTTCCTCAATTTCCTATTGGGCAGGATTATTGGTCAAAGAAGTGGCCACTGCTCAGCACGGAGAGTCAGGGGAATAGTTGTATTATTTCACTTTCTGTTCACTCTTCAATCGCCTGTTGATACCTTTCTCCATCCAAACTCAACCAAAATCCAGAAAGATAGCCCCATTGAATTCATTAAAATTTACTTCAGATATAGAACACTGTGAAGAATGGTGGAGAGAAAATAGGCAAAGATGGGTGTAGCATAATCAGAGTAACATCTTACAATAATTGGCACCATTTGTTTCATGCTTCCTGGTGTGAGACAGCACCAAAAAATTCATGGAAAAACAGAAGTAAAAGATAATGTGCATTTTTCATGAACTTTTTAAAGCCCCCTCATGCCTAAAATAATGTAAAATTGCAATCAACTGTGCCAAAGAGTGAATAAATTCCTGAATGTGTCACATCACAAAGCTTTAGAGTCAGAGGAGACTTTGAGTATCATTTAATTCAAGTCTCCCACTTTGCACATGAGAATACCGAGGCTCAGAAAGAGAAACATATTGCAGAAAAATAAAAAAAAAAACCCACAGCAAGTAGCATAGCTGGAAGGAGCTAGGTCTGTTAAACATGAACCAAATGCTGTTTATATCCTCTTTAATGGCTGGGTTAAAAAAAACTTTCCTCCTTAGGCCTCTCATTTTTCACTGGTTTGAGCCAAGTTGATATTTAAAGGCTTTTCTCTATAATTGGTTATAACCAGCAACAAAAACGCCAAATCTTGACAAAAAAAAATACAAGATTTCAGAAATTGTTTGATTGGCATAGAGTAATAAAGCATTCAGAACTCCATTTCCTCAGATTTAGAGGGGACCACAGGTAGATTACTTACCATACTCTGTGGGATGGAAGAGGCATCCAAAATCTTAAAGATACAGGTCCTTTCATTCCTAGGAATGTGAAATAAGGTCAATGGCTTCAGCATAGTCACAGAACACACACAGAGAGACACACAGAGACACAAATCATTTATTTTTAAAGGGAGAAATCAAAGTTGAAGAATGACAGGGGTTCGAGGAAAAGATTTGCAAATGGGATACCTTAGACCAGTGTTCACATCAACCACAAATAATGGAAAATTATCTTAATATTAAGTAGCAAGAACAATTCTTTCACTCTCTACACAAATTATTCTCAAAGTTCATTATTCTTGGAACCAAACAAGGATCTTACTATAAGTATTTGGATTAGTGGGAGGGGAGTGGGACCCCACATTTATGAATGTCCAGCAAGTTTCCAGATAATATTAGTGTTGTTAACTCACAAATGACACGTTGAGAAGCAAATAGCCCGCATGTGAGAAGAACACTATTTCCACCTGGGTTGGAGTTTGGTGAAATGCAAATAAAATGATCATAGGGGACTGAACCGGGGAGTTCCATGTGGGATAGATCTCTATTACATGCTGTTTGTAATTCAGGAAAGTTATGTAAACTCTCTGAGCCCATCAGATATTTCTTTGTCTTTTGTCTGTGATCATAAAGAAGTCTGAATTATGCCATTGTAAAACTTAAAAGAAAAATAAGGAAATAGAGAGGGCAGGAGTAAGTGAGGGAGGATAGGATAGGAAGTATCCTTATATTCTTAGAACTCGGTATATGAAATACGTGACATTTGTTTCCTTTTTTTAAAAAAATTAAAACATAGGTAACTTGACACCTAAACACGTTCAAAAATGTCTCTTCTGATTCCTTCCCTCGTCGGCATCCATGGTTATTGAGGGGAGGGCAGAGGGAGTAATGATGTCAGAGTTCAGACTGATAGGAAGATAAGTGAGAAAAAAATGAAGAGTCAGTAGCTGAGTACCAAGCAGAATTGTTCAACATCATTCATTAATAACAGAAACCAGACCTTCATCCAATCTGTGTGTGTCAATTTAGTTAATGTGGTTGTCTACACTGACAATTAAGTATAGAAACAGGAAGAATAGGTGGTATATAATCCATCTTTCAGTCCATACAATCCATCTTCAAGAACTCAGGAATAACTGAAGATAGTACATGTTTGACACATTGGGAAAGTGAAATTACTCAAAAAGGTATTTCCATTTACAGTACATGCAGGGAAGCAGGAAGCCTTGATTTGGGGTGTGTGTCCTATACAACAGCTTGTAGCAAGCACGTTAAACATTTAAGTTTTACTACTAATTTTCACTACAGATGGTAAAATGAGTAACTATGAACTGTTACCTGTAGCCATCAACAATTAGCAAAACCAACGCAGATGTCCCGTTATCGCCTGCTGTTAAAAATAACTGTTGCTTCCTCAGAGTTCTTCTTTTTCTTTTTCTACCTAAAAAGAATGTTATATTGTATACTTACAGTTTTGAAAAGCACAGATCTTGTGTTGTGTTAATACCACAACAGAAAAAGGAAATGAGCTTAAAGCCACAATGAGAAACCTTAAAGTGCATACATGAATCAAAGCAGCCAGTCTGCAAAGGCAACATACAGTATATGCTTTTAACTGGATGGAAAGAGTCAGAAGACAAGTGGTTTTCAGGTTTGAGGCACAGGGGAATTTTAGGGCATTGAAGCTATTCTGCATGGTAATATCATTACACATATATACGCTATCATGCCTTTGTTGAAACCAAAAGAAATATATACCACAAATAATGAACTCTAATTTGAACTATGGTCTTAAGCTAACAACAATATAGCAATACCAGTTCATCAATTATAATAAATGAATTACATCAGTGCAAGCCCTTAATAATAGGAGAAATTTGGTTTGAGGGATGTGAACTCTTTAATTTCTGCTTCATTTTCCTGTAAACCAAATACTGCTCTGAGAAATAAAGTCTTTTAATTTAAAATCAATTTGGGCGGGCCTGGTGGCACTGTAGGTTAGCTCACTGCTTGGGATGTTTACATCCTGCATCTCAATACATGGTCTTAGTTCAGGTTACTCTATGCTGCTCATCCAGTTTCCTGCTAATGCCCCTGGGAGGCAGCAGATGATAGCCTAGGTATTTGGGAGACAGAGATTCCTGGCTTTGGCCTGGTCTAGCCCCAGCTGTTGCGGGCATTGGGGAATGAGCCAGGGGATGGAAGATGTCTCTGTCTTTCTATTTCTCTCACTTCCTCATTCTGCTTTTCAAATAAATAACATATAAGTAAATCTTTAAGTAAACAAACATGCAAGACAAATTTATATAAGAACATGAATTCAGGAGAGTAAATTGGCAGCTAAATCAGGCAGCTGCTATGAGCAAGTCATCACTGAATATGTGAGTGATGACATGTAGGTGACCCGGCCTACAGACTAGGCTAGGAAAATAACCCTGTTACTTTTTTTTTTTTTTTCAAAAGGACAGCCCCATTCCAGGGAGTCTTCGATATTCTTACCTTTTTTTTCAAAGTGCATCATCTTTCTCTAGCCTATTAAGTCCCTTGTTTGGTTTTAAGGTACCAGACAAAAACCCAATCTGTTTTTTGACTACTATGCTCAATTCAGAAATGGAGACATAATCATTTTCATAGGCGGGAGAATACTCAAACTGATGATATGGTGTACTTCTCAGATGCTTATTAAATATTTACATGTGTATTTTAAGTTTCACCCACCTGGTAGAAGAGATATAAAACAAATCTCCAGTGAATGTAAACTCCCCTTTACCCTATAACCTAGCAGTTCGTGTGTGGCTAAGACTTGCATGGTGTGTTTAGTAAAAACAAAACCCCACCCTCCAACTAGACCTTCCCTTAGAAGGCAACTTATCAACCATTAATTCTCTGGTATTGGATCCTGATTTCATTTATCTACTCAAGCAGACATTATTTTTTCTTGTTCACACCACATCCTTCATGAGGGTTTCCACCTTGCTGGTTCTTGGAATGTTTAATATCCCTTATAATTGGCACCCTGGGAAGCTACTAGGGCAACATACCCCTCAAACTGGCTCCATGAATTCGGACTTTACAAACAATAAACTCTTAATGGACCTTGGTTGTGAGATAACAGGAACAAGATGAAAATGAGTAATAATACCTTCATATACCCGCATGGCGAAAAGCATTAAAGGCATCTCATAAGGTTTTAACAGGCACCCAATGATTCCAAGGGGCAATGTAAGAATATATTTGGAAATTAAAGGTGAAAAATTAGCCAAAGTTTTTGCAGAAAGAGCAGGAACATTTCCTCACATCAACTGAAAGCCAATGATGGCTCTTCATAAATACCCATGTATGGTTGGCCTTTAGTCTAGTGGTTAAGAAGCTGGCTGCGATGCCTGGGTGCTGTGTCAGAGTGTCTGGGTTCTGGTCTATGTCCCATTCTAGGTTCCTCCTAATGCACATCCTTGGAGGCGGCAAGTGATGACCCAAGGACTTGGGTCCCTGCCATCTCTGTGGGAGACCTGGATTGTGTTCCTGGCTCCCATTTCTGACCTGGTCTAGCTGGGGTTACTGTGGGCATTTGAAGAGTGAGACAGAAGATGAAAGATAATGTATCTCAAATAAACATGCATAAATTTGAGAAAATATCTATGAGTAGTGACAGAAAAATTGATTGACAACCTCCAATCATTGTGTGGTTCAACTATAAATTATTGTCATGACTGCTCTGTGATGGTATGGCTCCCTTCCTAGTTTCCAAACGAGAATGACTGAAAAATCAGCTTTACCATTGGGATTCATCAATTCCTGTGGATTTATATAAAGGAATCTAAACTTTCTAAAGACAAAAAGAACCAGTGGCTAAAGAGAAAAACATTCTTGGCCTAAGCAATTGGATGCCTTTCCAAAAGTAAGTGTATCTAATACTAAGGATATTAAAATATTTGATTTAAAACACATATCTACTTCACTGTTCACTTATAGAGGTATTTTTTCCAGCAAATACCAATGATTAAAGCTTAAAAAAACCCTTTTCCTTTTGTTGTTAGAATGAAGTATTTGATTTTACATGCTGTAAGTTTTCTCAGTAAAGAATGCAGAAACAAGCCTCCTCATGTGCTGAAATATTAGAGAAAAAATATAATTTTGTATCCTGAGCATCTTGCCATTTACTGGTCATACTATCTATACATTCTATTTTTTATTTCCCTTTTACAAACATGAAAGTACTCTTCCAAAAGAATAGTTGGATGATTTATACTGAGATAAATGAAATACAATTGGCAGTCTTTGAAAACAGTGTTCATTACTCATGGTGACAAGAGTAGTTTGTGTTTCCAAGGAATTTGTTTGACAGAAAGGTGAATTTCATTGTGTAGATAAAAAAGCATGACTGTGAGCCACCGTCTTAAGGAAGGCAATATTTCATCTCCTTGACATGGGGGATAGAGAACTGACCATATAAAGAGATGGCTGTTACACTGGAAGGGAGTGCTTGTAGGCTCCATATCTTTTGACAAAGAAATAAATCCTGGCATGAGTTTCCTCTCCATCAAATCAGACATTTTTTGGTAATATTCGTTATCTAATCAGATGAACCATCAAATCCTAGTTTAAGAATAAATTTATTACCATCACCTACAATGGGTAACCTGGCACAAAGTAAGGAATTTTTTTGGCATGTGTATTTGTTATTAACTGGAGACCATTCAGTTGTATTCAAGATAGTTAAGATCCAACCAATGGGCCCAGCATGGTAGTCTAGAGCCTAAAGTCTTCGCCTCACCTTGCATGCACCTGGATTCCATATGGGCACCAGTTTGTGTCCCAGGCGCCTCACTTCACCTCCAGCTGCCTGTTTGTGGCCTGGGAAAGCAGTAGTGGATGGCCCGAAGCCTTGGGACCCTGCACCCACGTGGGAAATGCTGAAGAGGCTCCTGGCTCTGGATTGGCTCAGCTCAGCTCCAGCCACTGCGGCCACTTGGGGAGTGAATCAGCAGATGGGAGATCTTCCTCTCTGTATATCTAACTTCCTAAGAAAAATAAGAGGTTATGAACAACAGAAGGTTATAACTAGTTCACTAATGATGATCCTCTATTTTGTGGTGACTTAAAATTTACAAACATAGCTATAAATACATATTATATATGTGTGTATATATATACACACATGTATACGCATATGTCACACATAATTATATTAAATATATATTACATAATATATGTGTGTATATGTGTATATATACACATATTAAGTGATACATTGCATCATTTAATATCTTCAGTTACTGCAAGATAATTCAATGAATTTTACTTTACAAATATACAAAACACCTTGACTAAGTTGGATGGTTGGTTAGGGGTCAAGACTTGAGTTAATATTTTTCAAGTACAAGTTTAAGTTATGTCTACCTCATCACAGTTTCCTTGCAATTGTAATCCAAAATGGGACTACAAGTCCAAGGATCCACTATGACAATTAGTCTGAAAGATGTAATTTTGATCAACCGTCCCCATTGCAGTGACTCACTTGTATAAAATCACCCAAGAGGATTGATTAAAATGAGGGGAATTTCTGGACATTTGTGTTAATAGGCTTGGAGCAATGTTCTGGAATCAAAGCATTAAACCATACTCCAAAAGACAAAGATGATTCATGATAATCTTTCACAGGGCACAATTTCCCTGGCTATTGTTCAAATCTTTCCAGATACAATTTTTGTTAATATCATTATTATAAAAATTTGTTCTACCATTTCTTTAGTTTCAGAGGCAAGAGGGAAGCCATTCTGCTAACTTCTGGAGGTAACATTCTGTTTAATGTAAAATATATCCATAGAAAATGATGACCACAGCCTAAAATGCTATATGTTCTCACTCTTAAGTGCTTCTAGGACTTGATATGTGCATCTACTTTATTTCTAAAAGTAGGGTTTGTCCTTGTTCCATCCATGGATATCTCCTATAAAATATAAACTACAGAATAGCAACTTGTGATGGGACCAGTATTATTGTGAATCAGGGGGTTCGATTCATTCAAGAGTTACTTAAATAGTTAATAATAATTTCTCACATATGTATGTATGTATCTTAAGGAAAAGGAAACCAAGAATAAGGAACTCCATCAAGATGTCTTTGTTTTTTTCTGGTGTTCCCAGGACCTAGAAAACCTACAGCCTGATAAGTAAATCTAGTTGACAGTAATGATAGAAATGAAAATCAGAGATGAGTAACTGACTCTTCTGTACCCTGAAAGTGTTAGTTACATTCTGTCTGGAGAAAGTCAGACTATCAAGCTTGTGTATGTCTCTTTACAATTTGTTTGAGTTGTTAAAGAGTTGAGTTATTGAGAATGGCCCAGGCAAGGATGAGAAGCAGATATGTTGGACTGGAGACCACATTTAGTTTTGTCTATGCCTAGAGAATGTTGTTATTATATAGTTACAGAAAAGTTGTTTTGGAAGTTTATTTTATTTGTTAAAATTTTATTTTTATTCATTTGAAAGGGGGTGGAGAGAGAGAAAGAGAGAGAGAGAGAGAGAGAGAGAGAGAGAGAGAGAGAGAGAGAGAGAGAAAGTAAATCTTCCACCCTCTGGTTCACCCCTTAAATGCCTGCAACAGCCAGAGCTGGGGAAGAAGCCAGGAGCCAGGAACTCCATTTGAAACTTTCATGTGAGTTGCAGGAATGAAGTACTTGGGCCATCATCTGTTGCTTTCTAGGACATTAAGAGGAACCTGGACTGGAGGTGAAGGTGGGACTCCATTTCAAGCACTCCAACAGGAGATACAACTCCCCAAGAGGCAACTTAGCCCACTGTGTCACAATTCCTATTCCATATTTTATTTTACTTTTTGGGAAATCACAATTATGTATATCAATGGGATATACTGTGGTGTTTCTAAATACATACATATTATGGAATCATCCAATAATGCAGGTTAGTATATCAATCACTTCAAATATTTGTCCTGTGTTTGTGCCAATAAAAATTTAAGTCCTTTAAGCTATTTAAAATATGCAATCTTTTCTTATTTATCACCACCATGGGGTGCAATTACATCTTTGAAAAGACCAGGCAGCATGTCCTGAGATTTTTCTTGATCTGTCTGTATCCCAGTTTCCTTACCTGTAAATTTGGGGTTATGAATGGTGAACTCTAAAGATTCCTACTGGCCTAACATTCTATAATCTTATAGTTTTCTCTCATTTTCACTAATGCAACAAATATTTTGGATTACTTATTCTGAACTAAAAACCAGGATGTAGCTATGAAAAAAATAAACATTGTACGTCCTTACAAATCTTACCTTTTAGAGATAAGGCAGGGAGGGAACAGACCCAAACATCAAATGACTCATTACATGACTAATTCATTATAATTGTGATGTGTCCAGTGAGGAAGCAAGAGAGGCAGGCTGCTGTGACCTAGTTTATCATGAGGTGGTCAGGGGCACTTCCCTGAGGATACAGCATTTAAGACGTGGGTGATTAATGGAACTCATATGAGGAGATGGATCAACAAGATGCGTGGCAAATGCTATGAGATGAGATGAAGCTTGGCACATCTGAAAAGTAGAAAAATGCAGTGTGGTTAAAGCCAAGGGGCAGGGAAGGCCAGGCCTAGCACAAGCTGAGGAGGCCAGGAGCATGAATCCATACTTTATACTCTATACAGTGAAATCCATGCAGGGTTTTAAAGATCATTTTAGAGATGGACAGATTTATAATGATAAGCAAGTATTGTCGAATGCTAACAGTAGAAGTTGAATGGACTTAGTAAAAGGGTGTCTGCTACAAAATTCTTTGACCTTTTCTGTATGTTTAATAGTTTTGCTAACTTTTTGGATAAATCAATCTGGTTACAGTATGAAAAAAATAACTTGAGGCAGGACAGGGGTGACTGCAGAGATAGAAGCTGGAAGATTGCTGCAAGAGTTGTACAGATGGGTGATGGTGGCTGGGAACAGGTGTTGCCATGCAGATGGGCAAAATTGGACAGTCTGGAGATACTGAGGAGGCAGAATCAATATGATTTTCTTATTTATTTTGTCTCAGATGTAAAGGAGGGGCGGAAATCAAGGATCATTACCAAGTGTCTGATTATTGTAATTTGGTGGATCATGGTGCTGGGTGTGGAGGACACACTGCAGCAGTAAGGAATGGATAGGGAGAGGGTGTAACAAAGAGGTCAGTTTTTGAATATGTTGAAAACATAAACTATCCTACTTGAGATGTCATATATGTGGTTTCATCTGGGTTGCCACAAGTCAAATAAAAGTCCATATATTATCTCCAAGAAAAAAAGGTTATATTTAGGAATAAAATGAATAAGACACATGCATAGACTAAGGTAGTAGGGGCTTATTGGAGAAATAAGACATTATGCAAACTGTCTTAGAAGCATGTTCATTGGCACCATATGGTCTTTTGGTTGTTTAGCACGTTGTGATTGGTGATTGGTGACAGTTGCTAGAAAATGTCTGTCTTAATGTCATAGAATGCTATTTCCTTCTATTGGACTTGTAAGACAGTCTCTGGAACAAGTGTCTATGACAACAATATTTAGCTGGGTGATGCAGGGATGAGTCCAATTCACACTGTCAGTTTTTATAGCGTGTGGGGCTGAAAGGAAGGGTTTGAACTGAGAATGTGAATTTAGAGTTTCTAAATGTGTCAAAAAAACCATGAGAGTGGTTATATTATATTATATTTATATAATGTGTGAGGTTATACAAAATGAGAAGAAATAAAAGCATGAGGATGGGAGAATCCAGTTTTCAACACTTGTGCAGAGAAAGTAAAGACAGAAAAGAAGCAACAAGGAAGATGAAAAATACGGAGTATGTGATTTAGACGGGACTTTGTTGATGGGCTTTTTGGCTGTTTCCAGTCTGCTGAAATAAACATCCTTGTGTGTGTGCAAATTTTTAAACACATACCTCTATCTCTAGAGGATACATTTCAAATTTCAAAGTTTTTCTCTTAAGAAAATATTTCTTAACTATATTTAAGGTGACATTCGATGGGATTGGTTAAACTAACAGATATATCCTTATTAGTATAAAACCCTGTAGCCGTAAAAAGAGTGAGGATGTCAATATGTGCTGATATGGAAGTAGAAAGAGAGGATCATTTACTTTTCACAATTTTGAGTTTTTTAAATTGTATGTCATTCAAATGTACAAGAAGTTTCAAAAGGTTTATGGGAAAATGAAACTAACAAGATAATGTGAATTTTCTATGAGCTTTTAGAAATTTCTTCATATTACCTATATTTAAAAGTAATATTTTATACATCTATGACCCAATATGTAGGAACCTAAAGATGAACTTGACTGTTATTTCCAAGAGCAATACCATCAGGGTTCTGACAGACTTTTATATACCTAGGCTTTGCCTTACCTAAAGGGAAGATAGGGTGGAAAGTATCATTATGCATTTAAAACAATATATATGAAGTACAGGATAGTTTTAGGCTTTATAGAAATTTTTAAAGGGAAAAAAACGTAGCCAATGGATTTTATGAAACCATAACACAGAGCACTGTTTTAGATGAAGCAAAGATATGAACTGATAAAGTAATACTCTTCCTAAAGTTAAATTATACATTTTAGAATTTATTATTTTACCACATTAATTAATAAATAAATGCACTTTGTTGTATCTACTACAGGGATGTCTCCAGAATTCATCATCACTACCCGCTCATTTTGCCTAAAATGATAGCCACACTCACCAAACTAGTAACTTCAGTTTTCTAGAATTTATCTATTTTTGAGCAATGTTGGAAATGGATTGCTTATTTTCCTACTTAGGATAATGTCAAACAATTTCTTGGGTCATTTTTTAAAATTCAAGAAGAAATTTCAAAATATAGTACAGACAGAATAAATCTGAAAATGATTTTAAAATCTCTTGCTGCTAAAAATAAATTTCTATACTTTTAAGAATTTTATATGAATTCAAGAGAAAAAAATGAGCTAGGGTCCAGAATGACTCCAGAACATATTTGTTAAGTAAGTATATACTAAAATACTATATTTTCCTTCCTTAGTATGAGCCCTTTTATCTCCCTTGATAAGCACAGCATCATGGAAAAGATGAGAGTGAAAAGCAGTCTTGTCTAAGATTTAAGTCCATATTCAGTTAGTATCAGTGTGATCTGGGGCAAGTCACCTCAGCTCTCTGTGTTTTGAAACCTGCAAAATGAGGAATCAGGCCTGAGGTGTCCTTCTAGCTTTAACCACATTTGCATTCAAGTTTGATGGCCAAAGTAATTCCAAGTGACACGGAACTACTGGTCCTAATTCTTCACTTATTTCTCTATCCTCAACTCCTATCTTGGCTTCACTGTGTGCAAAACACTACTTCTCTGCCTCTTGATTTTATGCTTGGCCATTTGGATTTCTTTGACTTACGGGCTGTCAACAGATAACACAGGCAGGGAGTCTAAATGTACTTGAGCAGTGGTGCTCATTCTATTGCATCTCTGCTATCACCGCACTGTCCCCCACTTGACCCAAAAGAAGATGAGGCTTGAGCAGCTGATCTAGGCTTCCATGTCTGTAGCAAGAAGCAGAGATTATTTAGCCAACCTACAAACCATGAGACAAAAGGATTGTCATTTAAGCCGCTGACATTTGGAGTGATTTGACAATCAGCATTATTTCGGCAGTAGCTAACCAATAAAAAGAAGATAATAAAGACTCTGGGAAGCCTTCTCCTTTCCCCCTTGCAACACAGTAGAAAAATAAAAAAATTATTAAAAACATTTGGTCCACCCACCTTCTTCATGTTTGCACCCTCCCCACCTTAATTGGTGGCCCATAAGGGCATACATCCTTCTCAACTATGTAAACAACATTGAAAGTTAAATGGAATTAGGAACGAAAAACCAACCTGAGAAGGAGAAAATGAGGGTAAGAGAACAAATAGAATCCATAGCTTTCTCCCACAACAGTGCAGAAGAGGAACATAGTGAAGCAGTAGGTAGAGTAGCTCCCTTTCATTAAATTATTCTCATTAATAAGCAAAAGCTAAAATGGTAAATAATTTGGCCATTGTTCCTTACTCCCATTTAGTTAATGACTTAAAACTTTTCATATAATATTTGTTTATGACAGAGTTCTCTGCTAAGTAGGTTATCAGTAGGGTGATTCTATATCCCGTTTCCCAGGTCAATCTTAATTTACAACTGATGTTCTGGTGTCATTGTCTAGCTCTCTTCACTATGATTAATAGGCTAATTTAGATGATAGATTCTGTAGTCACCCCAGGAATCTCTTTCAGACCACCTTGAAACATTGTCTGGCAAATCCACAAGTTCGTTAAATAACAGAATCACTTTCTTGCCTGAGGAAGCATCCCACCACACTTTCTTGGATCATGAGGATTCCTAGAGTGAGTCAACTGTGATCAGTATTCCTTCATCTGATGTTTCCAGTGATCCACCATCTCATTAGTTCTCTTTCTCTTCAAACTATTTTAAGAAATGTAAAATAATTTGCAATTAGAAAAATTCTGGGAACCTCCTCCCCAACCTTGAGAATGGTTGGTAAAGCATAGTATTATAACACAGCATAGTATTGCACAATTTGCTTACTGACAGGACAACGTCATACACTAACATACACCCAAGAAAGCCCAGCCTATGCACACAGAGAGGTACATATATTTTTAGCCACTCAACAAAACTCTAAATGTTTATAACAGTGGTGTCTTTCCCTCTTGTCACAATACTTTCAGGTGAGAAATGATGGGGAAATAAAATTTCAGGTCCCAGCCTGCTACCAGTGAAAAATGGCATCCAGACAGTTCCTAGAGTCTTCATTCCTGTAGGACTGATTCCTTCAGAGCCTACACTTCCCCATGCTGGAGCGGAGCATGAGCACACCCTCTATAGGAGTCCCAGGGTTGTCAGCCATCTTCTGCCAAAGGCGTTGCTCTTCTCCTCGAGAGTCCATCCAATCTACATTCTTCCCATGGCTCACACCTGCAGAAGGACAAGGGGAGCATTATACTTCATGGATGAAATATTTCAATCTTTTGAAAATCATCTATAACAGCCATGAAATAGCTATCAATGTCTATCAAGTGGTGTTACAGTAGAATCGATTCTTTCAAGCCTAGATGATGTAAGACAAATTAAGGTAGTCTTGGTGGCTCATTTTTCCCAACTTTGGTCATTCAGAAGAGAGCTGGTTTATCTGCTCTAAATGAGCATAATGGCAGTGTGGTCTGAACTGGGCTCTGAGGCTCTCCTTTTCTAATAAATCCACTTCTCTGTCCTGGGGAATTTTCGATGTAGTGGCACAGAAGTCCTTGGCTCCCCCTACTCTACAAACAAGTAAAGCAATAGTGGCGATCATTCTCAATAGAGATGCTGAGATTGGTAGACGCAGACTCTCCGTGTCTGGCCTAAGTTATGGGAGAAGGAGAGTTCGGAGACCGCATGGGCACTGCCACTGCTCATTTGCTCCGCTACTGTATTTCCTTGCCCAATCTCCCTGTTACAGTTGTATCTTCTGTCACTAGTAGTGTGTTTCCATGGCCCTTTCAAACAATATTAGGTGTCATTCCTTAGGGACAAAATACTTTCAATTCAATCAATATGAATGATGGCTACATGTCATGGGTAGAAGTGAGAAGTGGATGTAAAGTTGGACTTCGAAGACACTCTGCCTTACTGGAAGCCTGTCCTGCTTTGCTAATCCCATTCTAAGTAAAAGTTGAAGGCCCCAAAATGTATTTGAAATTCACTTAAACTGTAACTGTCATTGCATGAAAGGGCTGAATATAAATATTATGTCTCCTAAACTTCTAGCCTAAGGACACAAACTAATAGTGGAAATATTAGTATTTTAACAATGAACATTGTTACCTAAAGGAGTGTAGCATCTGCGATAATTTCAGGAGTCAGCTAAAGCTGAAACTACATAAATATCCACCACACATCACACCTGCAGGAACCCCAACCCTGTTCCTTGTCCAGTCACAGACCAAAGTATCTCACCACTGCCAGAATTCAAACGAACTCCTCCCAGAAAGATGTTGCTGGAAAAGGCCTCCTTGTCCCAGATGGTAAGTTCTAGGCAGACGTTGTTTATATCCTGTGGATACAGGCCACTGAACATGAAAGTATGATTCCACTGAGGGTTAACACTCTTTTTTACAACTGGAGTTTTGTGCTTGGTGGCTTTGTTATCATCTGGGAGCAGGTAGCTGTAAAAGAAAACACAATTAAGCTGTCATGGAGACAGTAGGCAGAAAATCACTCCTGAGCAGGCATTATAAATTCTCATAATTTCTGGTGTGTGTATAAATATGATATGTATATTTATCTCTTAAGTTTTTACATGCATGCATCTAGATTTATTTAATGATATGGCTTATTGTTTGTTTTTAGCAGAGCAACTGTAAAATGTCCTTTCTTGTCCTTTTAACCCTATTTTTGGTTCTTTCTCTCATCTTGACAATATCTCCTGGACATTACTGAGTGCCCTGCTGTGGATCTTCTTGGCCTGTCTTTTGGTAGACTAGCAGTCAAAATGACCAATTTCTGGCCTGCTTGCAGTTTCTAACCTCAACTATCTCTATCTCTTGGCCGCCATCTCCAATGAAGGATTTTCTCTAGTACTGTGTGAAATGGTACAGCTGATGCATACAGAACCCTGGAATCACTAGGCACTTAATGCCCCTTGGGGTAAACCTCAAGCCAAAGGTTTTGGAAACTAGTGAATGTTCCCCTCAGCATCGGTACCGCCCCTGCCACTTAAAGTGACAATGGAGTTCCTCATTGTTTCCCAATGGAATTGCGCTCTTGAGGCCCACAGTGGTAGCCTGCCCATTAATCTACCCTTTCAGCTTCCCAATATATCCTTTCTCATTTTCTCTATTTTTATACTGCTTCCTGGAATCTCCTCTCAAAACAGCTATATCCCAGGCATTCCTCTCTACTGTGATCAAAATATTACGTTCGGGAGTGGGGGATGAAGGTGGAGGGGGAACACATTTGGCCCATAGGCCACATAATGCCTACAAGACCATTCAGAGTGGCCTTGCCAAGGAAATCACAGGCAGGACTCAAAATTTAATAATTCTACAGTAGGCTAATTTTTAAGTTGATAATTTCACATGGCCTACGAATAATGTTGTTAAATATCCAAATGGTCCTTTCCAGTAAAAATGTTCCCCACTCTAACTAGATGCTTCTCTTCAGAAAGCATGCATTAAGGATGGAGACAAATATATGTATGGAATTAGTACATCAAACAAAAATGAAAAATATAATAAGCAAACTACTTTACAATAAGAAAGCTACTAATATTAGGTCACCAGAGACTTAATTTTATGTATCAAGTAAAGACTTCATGTTATTTTATCAAATCCATTTTCTTCTCATTCCTCTCTTTAAAAAAATCTCCATTTTAAAAATGTGGGCACAGGCTACCCAGAGTAAAGATCATATTACCCAGTATCCCTTGCAGGTAAGATAGTCAAATGACTGTGCTCTGGTTAATGAGATATAAGAAGTATATCTATGTGAATCTCCTAGCAGCTGGAATTGGAATGGGACAGCCAAAACTCAAGCTATTCTTGCCCAAGAAGCTGATCCTGTAACGAGACACACTAATCCTGGATCTCTTGAGAATCAAATGCTTCCAGTCATTTGCCTTTTTAAGCCACTGTTACTTTGGATCACAGACCAACCTAATGGTAACTGATATATTCTTTCAATGTTAAACTTTAAAGAAGGGTTTATTCTTGCTGCGTTGACATGTCTTTTCAAAAAGCTCAGGTCCTTTTAAAATAAGCTTAATGTTTAAGTATAGCTAAGGAGATAATTTTCCAGGAAGACTTTTTTCCCACTAAGAACAAAGGGATTGTCCTTTACTATTTTTTTTGTTTCATAATTTTTTAACAAAATAGAATTCTGTTAGACAAGATATTAAATCCCTGTAGGGTGCCATGAAGCCACTAGCCACGAGCTATCCCTTCATCCCACCAGACAGTGAACTGGGTGGTAGAGATGGTGAGACAAATTAGAAAGTAGGATACAGAGAAATTGTTTCTTCTATCCTTAACTCTACTACAAGAAAGAATAATACATAGTTGAACTGGGATTCAGATATACATACCACCAGCATAGAAGTTCCACATATCACTGTCTGTCTCTATTTGACTTTACCAAATTTAGAATATGTGAGGGAAAATGCCTGACCCATTTCTTTACAGGGAAAATGAATGTTCCTAAGAACATTTGAGAAGAGGAATAAAAGCATCCTGTGACTCATGGCCCAGCATCATGGGAAATTGTTTTATCCCTCTTGGGTTGTCACTTGCACTGGTGAACATGAGAAACAGGACTGGGGGAAGTCATGGTTTGTCAGAGTGGCACCTGCCAGCACCAGTGTGGGCTGGATACTGGGGCTGGTTGGGTTGAACTATGCTTCAATGCCCACTAACATGTATAAAAGCTGAATGGGAGGGACTGGGTGCGATAGCCTAGTGGCTATAGTCCTAGCCTTAAACATGCCAGGATCCCACATGGGCACTGGTTCTAATCCTGGTGGCCCCACTTCCCATCCAGCTCCCTGTCTGTGGCCTGGGAAAGCAGTCAAGGACGGCCCAAAGCTTTTGGACTCTGCACCCATATAGGAGACCTGGAATAGGCTCTGGACTCCTGGCTTCGGTTTGGCACAGCTCCAGCCATTTTGGCCACTTGGGGAGAGAATCATTGGATGGAAGATCTTCCTCTCTGTCTATCTGCCTTTCCAATAAATACAAATAAATCCTTAAAAAAAAGAGCTGAATTGGATGTGGGACAAACAGGACCAGTCTGCAGTACATACTGGCAAGCAAAGAACCAGGGCAGGGGGCAGGCTTGGTGGGGGTTATTGGGGGTTGTTCTGACCAGGCTCCACCTCCCACTGGTTTGTGTGAGGGTTGAGTGTGTGGTGGGCAGGATTCAGATGGGCTCCAACACTCATTGATTAGCACAGAAGACAGGACTGGAGATAGAACTGACCCAGCAATTGCAACTGCCAGTGTATGTGAGGCTGGTTTGAGCGACAGACTGTGCCGGACCCTGTATTGGCAAGCACACACAAGAATCAGGTCTGGGATCACCTCAGATGAAATTTCTTTAGGGATCCCCTCAACTGAACTGCTAGACTCAGAACTCCAACCATGGGGAGAATTGCAGGTTCCATGGTCTGACCATTGAGTGCATGTGTCAAAGCTGGGCCTCTCGTGGCCTTTGATGGAGCAGTGGACAGTACATCCAGATGCACATGGAGGATATGGAACTGTATTTGAGATCCTACAGAGGACATCTAGTACCAAAATAGAGGATGGAGGACAGAACAAATTGATCAACTATCCCAGCCAAGTGTTGGCAGTGAAAATCTGGGCAAGTGGAGACTCTTAAAGGTGGACTATGTCAGCCAGTGGATCCTGGAGGGATTTCATCAACAGCAATTCAGAACTGTTGAACTATCAACACCATTTGAGTGGGATCCTCGAAGTATGCCTCACAACGGGGACCCCGGGATGGCACTGGGTGGCTGTCCCTCATCCCAGGGTACAAAGGTATGTGGGAGGCTGGGTGTGGCTTATCCCCTTATCTTCTCCCTTCCCCTAGATTCAGGAAGGAAATAGAGAATGTGGAAACAATGATCTCACCCATTTTGCTCTAGGCCTTGACCCTTCCCACCTAATAAACTATCTAAAAAATCATCAAAATAAAATTAAAAAAAGACGACAAGACATGAACTTTGATTGTGTTACTGTCTACATGTAGGTATGCTATGGTGCTGTCAGTGATAAGACATACCTGTGATTTCAGAGCTATCAAAATGTGAAAAGATGTGTCTTAGGAAGTGGGCTATAAAAATCATATTTCTCATTGCAATGAGGGAATCTCAACTGAACTTGAACTGTGGTTATGCAACAAGGTGGAGGAATCCACCATGGTGGGAGGGTTTGGGGAGGGGTGGGGAGAATCCCAGTACCTATGAAACTGTGTCACATAATACAATGTAATTAATGAATAAAAAAAGAAAAAAAATAAAACAAAGTATCAGAAAAAAAATCATATTTCTCCCTCTTTGATGAAATGAGTATCATAGAAAAACCTTCCCATCCACAGGGTGAGAGTAATAGAAACTCCTGAAATCTGTTGGAAACACAGTGGAAACTAGAATAAGCAGTTCCTGCTACAGTCATATTGCTTTAGCTGTAAGAGTGAGCATTTAAGGGTAGCTCTGTTCCAGTACATTTCCAGAAAGCAGAACACAAAAGCCTCACAGCTTCCTCTGTCTCATGGATCATAGATTCTTTCATTTCCCATTGAGTGGCATCCAAAATGAACTAAACATAATTACCCCTTCACAAAGCTGTCAGAATTGCCTCCTGATTTCACTGCTGTCAAGTTCTTTGCCTCTTTGATGCACACTTCCAGTATTCCTCCAGAGTGTACAGGTGACTCCTTCTTTCCTTTCTTAAAGGTCCTCTTCCCTGTACCCAGTGCCAAAATATGGGGAGGGAAGGCAGGTGGGACAAGAGAGGAGGGGAGGGAGAAGAAAGGAAGGAGGAGGAGAGAGGGAGAGACTATGAATTAATTTCATATCAAAATTTACAAAAGATACCAGCAGAGCTTTAGATTTGCTGACTGATTCAAGCATTCACATTATTTTATATCAAACCAAATGTTCTGACTTCCTTGTATTCCTTCTGGATACATTTATCATTTGTGTTTGTTCAAAAAGGGGAGGCACTGTGGCACAGCAGGTAAAATTCACTGCCTGTGTGCCAGCATCCCATATGGGCTCTGCATTAATTCCCATTTGATCTTCTTACTCTTCTTCTTTTTGTTAATTGGAAAGTCAGGTATACAGAAAGGAGGAGAAAGAGAGAGGAAGATCTTCTGTCTGCTGATTCACCCCCCAAGTGGCCTCAACGGCCAGAGCTGAGCCCATCCAAAGCCAGGAGCTGGGAGCGTCCTCTGGATCTCCCATGTGGGTGCAAGTTTCTGAGCCATCCTCTAATGCTTTCCCAGGTTATAAACAGGCAGTGGGATGGGAAGCGGGATAGCCAGGACATGAACTGGTGCCCATATGGAATCACAGTGTGTGCAAGGTGAGGGTTTAGCCACTAGGCTACCGTGCCAGGTCCCTATCTGCTCTACTTCTGACCCAGCTCCATGCTAATTTATCTGTGAAAGCAGCAGTAGATTGACAAAACTGCTTGGGGCCCTACACCCATGTGAGAGACCTGGAAGAAGCCCTAGCTTCAGACCGGCCCAACTCTAGCCATTGTGGCCATTTGGGGAGCAATCCAGTGGATGGAAAATCTGGCTTTCTCTCTCTCTTCTTATTGTAACTCAAACTTTTAAATAAATAAATAAATACTTTTAAAAATAAAAACACATTTAAAACTGTAACTAAATCCCAATAACAGGGTCTAAACAAATTTCATTATAAGGCTTGTTTCTGAGTATGAACTTGGGTCTTTCCTTATACAAATTCCATATCCTTCCCTATATAATATTCTCAATTCTCAAAAGAAGTGATGGGGTAGATGTTTGGACTAGAGGTTAAGATGTCTTTGGGATGCCTGCATCCTATATTGGACTGCCCGTGTTGAATTATACTTGTATTTCCAATCCAGGTTTCTGCTAATGCATATCCTGTGAGACAGCAGGCGATGAATAAAGTATGTGGGTACTTATCGCAATTGTGGGAGATTCAGATTGAGTTTGTGGCTCCAGGTTTCAATCTGACACAGCTACACCTGCTAAGGGCATTTGGGGAATGATCCGGTGAATGAAGTCTATTTCAAGTTATTTTTTTAACTTAAGAAAGATATTTATATCTGATTATGTATGTTTCATTTGTTTAATGTGAGTGTAAGGTAGTTTAACCAATAACTCCACATCCCCACACTTCTAGAAACAGAGCGTCAGCTATCATCAAATTCACTGATTTTCACTTTACCTTGAAATTGTTGTAGTGGGGGCATCAGGTTCTCCTCTGGGGGAATATAACGTAAAACAACTGTCAGCTCTCCTTTGTATTGAAGGCCAATATCAGGAGCAAACTCCGCCTGGTCAGGAGGAGACAAGAACAAAGAGTGGTTTATTATTTTGCAGCCCATATTTGAATGCACAATGCTTACTTGGTGGCTTAAATGTGACAACCCATTCCCATTTCAAGTACTTTTTAATAGTTCAAGAAATATCTTCAAACTTGAAAAAGAGGTGATAGATAATTCTATGAATTTATTTGTCTGTAATTTTAAACACAAGTAAACAGAATTTGAAAAGAAGCATATGAGGGTATTTCAAAAAGTTCATGGAAACCATAGTATGAAAAAATCTATACATGGATTTCAAATAGTTTCTGTATCCAAATCAGCTTGTCTATTAACTTCACTTCTATGAACTTTTTGAATCACCTTTGAATAATTCATTTTTTTTTTTAGTCAGTGGATATTGAATGTCTGTGATGCACTGAAGATTAGATCTATCTTTGGATACACGCAAAGTTTGGGGTATGAGACAGGAAAAATATTTCACTGAATAAACATCAGAATTCAATTCTCCCTATCTTTCCTTTCCCGAGTCCTTCATAAATGACCACAACGGAAGCAGTTGGGAATTCTTGCTTCACATTGGGCTGCCAGCTACCAATCGTTGAAAGACATATTAAAAATTCACATCATCAAAATTCAAAGTGAAGAAAGTGAGTGGTCCATTCAAACTTTGCTGGTGTACATAGAAAATAGAATAACTACTTTGGAAAATACGTTGGAAGTTTCTTGGAAACTGAACATGCAACTACCATACAACCCAGAAGGTGAACCCATGGACATTTATCCTAGAGAAATAAAAAAAAGCTGTCTACACAAAACATGCACACTAATACACTTATGAGCTTATTTGTGATAGTAAGACCTGGAAGGAACCGATATATGCAACAACATGGATGTATCGCCAGAAAATTATTCTGAGGAGAAAGCTAGTATCAAAGGACAAATACTACATTATTCAATTTCTGTACCATTCTTGAAATGACAAAATTACATAGATAAAGAATATTTACTGGGTGCTAGGAGTGGTGTCAATGTGAAATGGGTGTGATTACAAAAGGTCAACCTGAAGGACTCATGTGACAATGGAATTGGTCTATATCTTTTTTTTTTTTAATTAAAACCTGCTTTTACTTTAATTGAAATGCATAGGGAAAGAGAGGTATCTCCCTGATAGTTCTCCCCTCAAATGCCTACAACAGCTGAGGATGGGACAGGCGAAAGCCAGGAGCCCAGGATTCAGTTCTTCCTGGCCTCCCAGGTGGATGGCAGGGACCCAAATACTTAAGCCATCATCTGCTGCCTCCCAGAGTGTACATCACCAGGAAACTGGATAGGAATCAGAGACAGGACTTGAAACCAGGTACTCTAATTCAGAACGTAGGTGTTCCAAGTGACAGCTTAACTGTTTTGCTACAATACCCATTTCAAAGCCTTTAGTCTGTACGTCATTCACTTGCACTAAGTCAACACAACTTCGATGATGATGATGATGATGGTGATTTATGGAGTAGGAAATGAGTGTACCTTTTCATGCTTTTCCTTGAAAGATCTGATTTCTGAGCATTTTATCAAGGAAAGAAAGATCTGTTTTGAGCACAAGCAGACTGAAAGAGGTTAGACAGCCAGCCTTCTCACAACAAAGCCAAAGCCTGTTTGAGGCACAGCAAGAAAAAAAATTACTTAGGCTCATGCAAAGAAAAGGAATCCTTGTCTGACTTTCATTTCCATTGGTGGTAATAAAGTATATCAGTAATGGTGGGAACATTGCTTGAAGATTTTTGCCAACCTTCTTGGGGAAAAATGAGATTATTTGGTGAAATATGTATTATAATTAATGTGATTATTTTAGATCAAATACATTTTAAAAACTATTGTTTTGACAATTTTGGTAATGCTATTTTATATAAATGTCACAGTTGGAAAATGATAGTGGGTATTTTCGCTGATTAAATATGTTCACAACATTTTGAGTACTGTTGCTTAGGCAAATACAGTCAACCCACAAAATCATAAGTTGTTATTTCAAGCCTGTATGGTTTATGGTAGTCTGCTATGCAGCATAACAAAAGGAGGCTCTATTTGCTTATGGGTAACATATTAGTATTGGAAAATATGCCAATATGAAAAAGTGGTATGTATATTTTTCACATATAAACAAATACTGCATTAATAAGTTTTAAAACATGTGTAAATGACATTTATTAATGAGCCACTGATTTTTATATTAAATCATACTAGTAAGTCTTATCAGAGTAAACACAATAAAGATGAAGTCTTACAGCATTATAACACATATAAAAGAGATTTAAAGACTGAAATCATCTTATAGCCTGAACTTATCAAATTTTGGGGGGTATTTTGGGTACTCCTGCAAGAAAATTCCAAGGCAACATAATCCATACTGTCCCGGCATGCCACAATTCCCATTATGCAAGCAACTTCTTTTGAGAGAAAGATAGTGGCATTCACTTTAATACTATCAACACATAAAGAATATTTTCATTTTTATAAGGTGCTTCGCTAAGTATCACCTGGACATATAAGAAACAGACCCTACTTTAAATGAGTTTTTAGTATATCTAGGAGACATGTTTGTAGTAGAGGGTAATCTACGCATATTTTAAAAAAATGATGTATTTACTTTCATCAGAAAGGCAGATTTACAGAGAGGAGAGACAAAGATTTGCCATCCATTGATTCACTCCCCAAATGGCAGCAATGGCCAGAGCTAAGGTGATCTGAAGCTAGGATGCAGGAGACTCTTCTAATATCCTGCAGGTCCCAGGAACTTGACTTTAGCTGGATCTGAAGTGGAGTAGTTGGGACACAAACCAGTGTCCAGAGGGGATGCTGGTGCTTGCAGGTGGAGGATTAGCCAATTGAGCCATTGTGTCAGTCCCAGTCTACCCATATTAAACCGATTCATCATATTAACTAATATTCTCCAACCCCAATGAAAAGCGGAATCATCTCTACAAAAACTGCCCATATTTGCCCCTTCAGGTGAATTTTGAACTAAGAAATCAGCTACATTAGTTCCCTAAGTTCCTAATGCTGGCACATTTTAATTGTAATTATATAATTTACTGCCGCATAAATTGATGAGAGAAAAAAATACAGTTGTTACTATAAAATTAAGTTGAATACTTTAGAAGAAACAAATATTGGATAACAAAGTTGCTATAAGATTATATGTAGGTCTAATGCTATAAGATATTAGGAAAATCATAAATACTTCAAAATTTTTAAATTTTGTTCTGGGATGGAAAACCCACAGGTCACATAAACCTCACAAAGCCATTTGGTCTGCTCCTGATAAGGCAATAAAAAGTGAGAGTTGAAATTCAATAATTTATAGCAGGGAGCATTTTTAAGTTAAAAACTTTACATGGCCCACAACTGATGTTATAAATATCCAAACAGCCCTTGGCAGAAAAGAGCCTGCCTATCCTGGTTTATATAAACCAAACACTTTCAAAATGTCTTACATTCTTGTTTAATCTTAGAAAAACTAAACCAGAGGCTTTTGATGATATACTAGGGTAGCATTTATGCCAGGATGATGTGGCAGAATTGCAATTACTGAACCCAAATTCAGACAAAACTAGTTGTCATTATGTCAAAAGACTTGCAAATGAATATCATGCTTTAAGTTTTAAAACAAATGCTTATTAAATACATTAAGTATAATAACCAGAACATATATTGTATTGCTATAAAAGAGACATACATATAAATCAGTGCAACAGAAACAAAATTCTAAAAATAAATTTATATTTTTGACCAACTGATTTCCAACAGAGGTGCCAAGAACACAAACGGAGAAAGGATAGTCTTTTCTATAGTGTTTGGACAACTGGTTATCCACATGAAGAATGAAATTAGACCTTTATCTCATACAATGTACACAAAATCAACTCAAACTGGATTATAGAAACATATAAGATCTGATGGAGAAAAGCTACTTGAGCAAAACTCTATGACACTGGCTTAGAAAATTCTTTGGTTCTTACCCTAAATTTCAGGCAACAAATATGAAAAGAGGCAAATGGGATTATATTCAATCCCATTTCTATACGGCAAAGGAAACATTCAATTGGTAAAAGATAACCTATGAATGGCAGTAAATTCTTGTAAAGTATACATTTGAGATAGTTAATATCCAAAATACATTCAGAACTAAAACATCTCAATAGTGAGAAAATAAATATTAACCCAACTAAAAAATCAGGAAAGGATGGACCTTATTAGAAATTTCTCAAAAGACATACCAATGGCACGCATGAAATGGTAGATGAAAATTCCCCAAAATCACCAATCATCAGAGAAACACAAATCAATACCACAAGAGGTATCACAAGAAACTTACTAGAGTGCTTGTTGTTAAAATGATAAAAGAGAGCAAATGAATAACATGTGAAAAGAAGAGAACTATTATATGTCGCAGCTAGCTGAGCCGGCATAGTAGGCACGGCGAATGTCCGAGCGAAAAGCACCGACACAAGGAGACCGTGATGGTGTTACAAGTGCTGGGAGCCGTCTCTCCCAGCCGTCTCTCCACAAGCCTCTTTATTACCATATTATCTCCCCTTTCCCCCAAGCCCATCAACAGGACAATAGGACGCCAATGAGTCTGCAAAGGCTAGGTGCTACTGCTGTAGTAGGCCCGATTCCTGAGTGCTCAGCTTAAGGAATGTAAATCAACTCCTCAGCCCACAACAATTATACACTGTTGGGAATCTAAATTAGTGTAGTCATTATGAAAACAGTATAGAAATCCCTAAAAAATAATTAAGAATGAATTACATGATTCAGTAAGTCACTACTGCTTATACATCCAGAGGAAATCAAATCAGTTGTACTGAAGAGACATATGCACACCCATGTTCATTGCAGCACTAGTCACAAGAATCAAGATATGGAATCAATCTGTGTCCATAAATGGATGAATAAAGAAAACATGGTACATATATAGACTGGGATACTATTCAGTCTTTTAAAATATAGAAATATCTCCATTTGCAACAATATGGATAAATCTGGAGAACTTAATGTTCAATGAAATAAGCCAGGCACAAAAGGACAGGTTCATAATGATCTCATACATGCAATATAAAAAAAAGCTGAGATTAATGGGGTGGGCTAGTGGTTCAGACACCAGTCAGAATGCCTGCATCCAGGCGGACAGGAGGAGGCTTTTTTTTTTTTTAATTTTTAAATATTCATTTATTCATTAATTACATTGCATTACATGACACAATTTCATAGGTACTGGGATTCCCCCCCTTCACCCCAAACCCTTCCCCCATCATGAATTCCTTCACCTTGATGCATAACCACAGCTCAAGTTCCGTTGAGATTCCCTAATTAAAAGTTTACACCATACAGAGTCCAGCATCCCACTTGTCCAGTTCAAGTTCAACGGCCTCTTAGGGAGGCCCTCTCAGGTTTGTAGGCAGAGCCAGCAGAGCGTCACCTCGATCAATTAGAAGCTCCAACATATCATCAGCAACAGTCCAGGTATGATGAGGCTGGTGCAGAGTCCACTTATTGACATAGTCCGTCTTAGGGTTTCCCCTTGTCCAGTTTTCTGCTGCAAGCATAAAGCTGAGGTGGTTGATTCATCTACTCCATTTTCCATCTTTTTTTGATTAATGCTTTGATTCCTCCATTTTGTTCAGGGGAATCCCCCTAAAAAAAACTTTGAGGCATTCCCAGTCCAGGCTCCTACATGTACTACTAGTAAGCACAGTGCCCACCACCGTCCATCACTCCGATCAGCTGATGGTTTTAATCCCTGGGTTGGTTCTCTTCTGAGCCCCGACCTCTATTGGAACCAATGAGTATCGCATCTCTCCCCGGCTCTGCCCATCACACTCTCGTCCCTCACCTAAACCAGTGGGAGGAGTGCTGGTCGGGTGTTGCATTCCCTACTAGCACAGGCCATTTCACCTTGGCATTTTGTGTTTTGTACTTTTTTTTTTTTTTATCGCAACCAAACCCGGCCAGACCCCCACACAGTTTCAGCACTTGGGCTTGCCAGTGGATGACATGAACCGACTCAGCCTGGTCTGCCCCAACCCGAGCCAAGTGTATTCCAGTGGGTCACATTCCAAAGCTTCTTCTGGGTTATTTACCTCCATGCTTCTTGTGTTTATTTGTAGAGTCAGTGTCCTGTCAGAGGAACTGTTCAGGTTCCTCCCTCCGACTCCTTCATGGTGTCGGGCTTCACGCATTCCAGCAGGTCCTTCGGCCAGCTCCGCTCTTCAATCCATTCTGGTTCCTGCTGTTGAGAGTTTCAGCCCGGCCCCGGCTCGTCCATACTCACGTATATCTCATATATGGCTCAGATGGGGTTGAGGCCTAACCGAGCGGAGGAGGCTTTTGTTCCAATCCTGAAGACTCCTAGATCCTTACCAAGGAGCACCGAGGACTACATCCCTACTGCCAAGGAGACCACGGGGAAATGGAGTGCCTTCGGAGACCAAGAACTCTGAGGTCAACCACACCCATTTGGATCTGCCACATGGGATGGAAGAAGCCCAAATCCTGCCTTGCAGGTTCCAAGGTCATCGGAACAACAACCAGGATCCCTGAGCGGTCCGCAGAAACAGAAGAACAGTAAACTTCCTTCGGGAATAGGGAGAGGAGCTTTCCCTGGTCCTTGCCTGCTTCCAACTTTGGGTCCCCACCCCCTCTCGTAATAACCATCAGGAGCGCTCCAGAAACCCCTCAAAACAAACAAACAAACAAACAAACAAACAAAACTAGAATGGATAGACAGAGAACAACAAGGAAAGCCTAGAAACAGACAGGAAACAGTCAGCGGGGATGCACTTATACCTCACTGGGTGGGACACAAAGATTAGTTACTCCTCACTGGGGTATGGAAGATTTCTCTGCACACCCCTCCTAAACATGCTCACCTAAACTGTTAACATATATCCTGTTAGAATTATAGAGTTAGACCACCCGAAAAACAGCCAGGTTCAGCGAAATCATGCTTCAATGCTATAAACTGCTAAAGACTAAAATTAAAATAGGCATGAGACAGCTGAATAGCAATCTAAGCCATTTTAAGGTGTATAGAACACGGTTGAATGTAAACCAAAATTGAAATGTCTATGAAGAAGTCACAGGTTGTGGTTGAGAACCTGCATTTTCCTATTAACATATTGGTTAATCAATACCATGTCAATTAATGCCATAATGTTGTAAATGGTTGGAAATATTATGTTGGGACTTTTAATTGATTGGGATGATACTGTACCGGCTCTACCTTCAGACCAGAGATGGTCTCACCAAGAAACCATTGAGCTTACCAGGACAATAAGATGCTGGACTTTATGCTTGGTAAATACCTCCAATGAAAGAATGTCAACTGAATCTGAACTATGGAAATGCAACAAGGTGGAGCAATCCACCGTGGGGGGAGGGTTTTGGGAGGGGCGGGGGGAATCCCAGTGCATAAAAAAAAATGAATCACATAATGCAATGTAATTAGTTAAAAAAAAAATGAAATGCAATAAAAATATAAGTTAAAAAAAAAAAGAATGCCTGCATCCCATATCAGGGTGTCTGGATTTCAGTCCCACATACTTCTAATTCTAGCTTCTTGCTAATATGCACCCTGGAAGTCAGCAGGTGCTGACTCAAGTACCTGGGTTCCAGCTACCTTCATGGTATATGTAGACTGAGTCATGGTTCCTGGCTTCAGCCTGGCCCAATCTGGAATGTTGCAGATACTTGCATAGTGAACCAGTGGATGGAAGATGTCTCTCTGTCTCATGTTGTCTCTCAATAAAGAACTAAGAAGACTAAATTCATAAACGTTGAGAGCTAGAATAATAGTTACAGTGATCTTAGAGGGTGGTGTATTGGAGAGGCTTTTGGTGAAATGACAAAGCTTCAACTGTACGGGAGGAGTAAATTCAAGAGACTTATTGTACAATATGGTGGACAGAGTTACTAACAAGTCATTGTATTCTTAAAAATTGCTAAAACAGTAGCTATTAAGTGTTCTTGCCTCACATTTCAAAACATGTTGTATATCACATATATGGTTTTTAATCTTTCAGTTACACATGTTAAATAATTATTTTTAAAAGTCCATTTATTCCTTTTATTTGAAAAATAGCAAGAGCAAGAGTGCTAGAGAGAAGAGAATGGAAAGGGAAAGGAGAGGAGAGGAGAGGAGAGGAAAAGAGAGGAGAGGAGAGGAGAGGAAAGAGCTAATTGCCTTTAACAGCTAAGGCTGCACCAGACCAAAGACAGGGGCCTAGAACTTAATTCAGTCTCTCACATTGAGAGGCAGGGACACAAATACTAGGCCCATTACCTGCTGCCTCTGAAGGTATGTGTTATTGGAATCTGGAATCTGAACCAACAGGATTTAAACCCAGGCACTTTGATATGGAATGTGGGTGTCCCAATCATCAACTTATCTGCTGTTCCAAATGCCTGCTCATAATCATTTCAAAATGCATTGGTGGGTAGATGCTTGTATGTGAATGATCTCTATGATTTTGTCTATTATTTGTCCTCCTAGTGGCTCCATCTTCTGAGAGAAAAAAAAAGGATTTCTATTAATTTCTATTATAGAAAGTTCCATGTCAAATGCATGTATGTACAGGGAGGTAGTAGCAATGAGGCTGGAAAAAAGATGCGTACACTGGGCTCCTCAGAGTCCCTAGGGCCTGAATTTGTTCTTTATGACTTTATTGGAAGGGTGGCTTGGAGATGGTGCCAGAAAGTGAAGAAGGCATATCAAGGGTGTGGAATTAGGCGAAGTCTGGTGGACTGAAGTTTCTCAGTCATGCAGGAAAGGTTAGGAAATGAAACAGATCACACCTCAGAGTTGTCCCCAGCAAAGGCAAGGGAGTGAGTTTTTTTTCCTCCTTCACACATTAGTCATTGATCAAGGGATCTCCCCTCTGCTTTCAGATTTAAACACTGAAGTTTTCTTGGCTTTCCATACGCACAGACTTAAGTTCACTCCTGGAATTTGAGGGCTCCCTTCCTACAAAGACTGGCAGGAGCTGGTTGGCCAAAGGGAAAGCCAGAGAGAGCTACATTTGCATGAAAATAGGCATGTCACTCCAGGCTATTCAAGAGAAGAAGAGTCATAACAAGAGGTCACTGAGTGGCAGGGTGAGGATTAGTAGGGAAAGCAGCAGGGAGCCACTGAAACTAAGCAGGAGTGGGGAAAAAATCAGAGAATACCTATCAACTTCTTTCTGTAAAGAGACCCACTTGTTTTTTAACCTGGAGTAAGATATGTGTAAGGTGAGGTAATAAATTGCAGACAAAAGTGTGTCCAAACTGCCAAACAGCATTTTAGCTAGGTAGTGATTTCACTGGAACTTACATTTATTCTTGCCTGAAGGCAGAATAAGAGAATGTTTCTTTGGAAAATCACTGAGGCTGGGTGTTGGTTTTTGAAAGTCCTTGTTTTTATAACAGCACCTCCTGGGAAGGCTTGAAAAGGCAATTCATACTGACAAACTCTTCATGCCTTTCTTCATGCCTAACTACCTAACATGTCTTTCAGAAGGGTAATGAGTTATAGCTAATAAATCATTCCGCGTCTATTGTACAAAGGAAATGATACACTAAAACTACGTTGCAGTACATCTGACATCTTGAGTTCTGTCTGTACCAGCCCCTTTTTGGGATGAGTGCAACAGCACATAACACAAAGGCAGACACTGAGGGACTTTAACTAGCACAGAGTCAATCAGCACTAAGGTGATATCTTTCTGTCATTCCCACTGCAAAAGGATGCTAGCATTTCTGAAGTGATTAATCAGGATTATTAATTCTGATCCTGTTCTGTATGACTAGCGACACGGGTCCCTTTGCTCACGTTTCATTCCCTCTGCTAGATAATCTGCCAGAAACATCACATCTCCATGGTTGCTCACACTACATCTACAGCTGATGGGATGACTACTGCGGCAAAATGACCAAGACAGAGGGTTGAGAATGAGGCAACACTTCTCACAGCTTGCTGATAAACAGCTCCATGGAGTCCATCTTAATCCAGCAATGAGGCATGAGGCAGCATCCACCGTGTGCTGTGGCATCATCCTGCCTGGTTTGGAAAGGATGGCTTTTAATAAGTCTGAATGCTCCTCCACATTTTCTCTGTACCAGAGAAAGATGATGTGGTTTGGAGGCACAAACTTCTCTTGCCTTCCTCTCAGGAACAAGCTCAGAGTTGAGAATTTGTATGCAGACGATTTATTAAGGACATGCTCCTAAGAGAGACCAGGGAAGTGGTGAGGGAATGGATGGGTTCAGTCTGAGGCAATGCTCCCTGGAAAGCATCTCCAACCTGATGAGGCAGGAGTACTATGGACTGTACGTAACAGCTCAGGGAAACTGACATCATGGGGCTTAAGTATTGATTATAGTCACTGTCTACATGCATGCCTGTTGAACGGTGGTCTTTCTAGTCTTAATTTGTTGATTTCTTCATTTATTGGAACATTAGTCCTGATTTATGAAGTAAATTGAAAATATTTTATCTCAAAAATTAATTTAAAAAGGAAGGAGGTGGAAGTATCACTACATTCTTGCTTCCAATTTCTTCTCTTTATGTTAATAAAAAACATTTTGAAAAGTAGCACTTCAGGGATTTTCTCACATTCAGTCCAGAAAGTGGGGTTTCATAGTCTCCCACCTACCAGTTACTGATGAAGCATAATCTTGTGACAGGAGGTACAAAACTCCCAGGAACCTCTGACTCTCTATGTGGGCAAAAAGTCACAATGACCTGAGGACAGGCTTGTAGAGAGTCACAGGCGGAGGCCACTGGGGCAAACCTCCGTGGTTAGAAATCTGAGGACACCTGGTGATTGAGCACAGTCAGAGATCCAGAGAGGTTTCCTCCTGTGATGGAAAGGAACCAGTCCAACATAATGTGGAGGCGATTACTGTGGTCCCTAAGCACACAGGATGTCTGGGGGAGGCCTGGTGAGAGCGTTGTTACATCATACACTACAGCATACACATCACCACAAAGCCTTTCAGCTATTTCCAGGCAAGTGATTGGAAAGATGCTTCTCCCACCCAACACCCCCAAATGGGTTTCCAAAGTATCCCTAGTTGTTTACCATTATCTCCATGACAGACAAATGAGTGTTAGTACTAAGACTTGCTTTATATCTGTGGCATGTGTCACATGATGTCTTGGTCAATTTCTTATGAAGATGCTCATTCATAATCATGAAAGGAAATAACTGGCGAGACACTACTGAGTCATACTAAGCACTAGCTTTTATGATGAGGATTTTCATTCAAGTCCAAGAGATTTAATGCTGTAATACTAGCACATTTCCTATGTTTAATACCAGAGGAATACTATGTTGTTGGGGACTTGTTAATACTAATGTTCACTTGTTCTCTCACATTTATGTTAGTCAAGGACTTGTAAGTAAGGATTTTCAAAGCTTGTTCTACTGTTAAATTTACCTTTAGCACACATAGAAGTCCTAAAGATATTCTGTGAGTTACTACACCAATTTTCTGCCAACAATTACAAAGCTGTATCAACAATGTTCCACCACACCTGAGTCTCAGCCCCTTCACCTATAAAATGGGGATAATGATATTTACCTCAGAGGGTTAGTGTAACCAGTACATGGAAATCATGCAGTTATTAATGATTCTATGAGGGAGCATCACTTGTTTTCGCTATCAAGCATTTCTAACCATTCCTTTAATACAACTCTAGCTGGATTTCTGTTGTGGCAATCCTTCCTTCAAGACCAGGGTATTTTCTGATTATCTTAAATCAGGCAAGAAATCTCACCTTCCAGGCCTCAGTCATTAGCTCAGGAGAGGGAAATGACATAATTAGAATGAAGTGAATCAGGCCCTAGGCAATGTTACAGCCAGGAAGAGAGGCTTTGAGCTGTCTTAGTCATTAGCACCCAAGAAACGATGCCCGGATCTAATGAGCAAAGCTCACACACTGTGAAACCTGAAAATGAAGTCAACAAACAGAAGACAGAGACCAAGAGACTCCAAGGCCGTAATAGGATTTAAGCATCTGGATCAACCTATACTGCTCACAGGCTAATAATCTCCCTTTATTCTCTTATCAGTACATGCCAGAGATTCTGAACATTGCAATATAAGAACTCGTAAGATATACATTACCTAGAATTTATTGAGAGCCTACAATGTGCTTGATAGAATGCTGACAGCTTCATGAGGAGTGCTTATTTAAGCTTGAAAGTAGTCCTATAAGCTATACTTCCATTATTACATTACAAATAAGAATCCAAGGATATGGATATTGTAGGCACTCATGAAAGCTAGTATTGTAGCGAATCAGTTTTTATCTATCCATGTGTACAGAACAATCTCTGACTGCATAGATGTGACCCTTTCTACCTCCCATTTAACTTAATAAAATTCTGTAAGTGTGGAGAGATTCCAGAAACTTAGGTACTTTTGTTGTAGATTGGAAAATGCTATACTATGCTGGTGCCTTATTTGTAGAACTATCTCTAAAATTGCTTTTCTGAATCTAACTTAAGTTTTGGGCTATGAAGCTTCAGAAAATGAATGTGGGAAAACTGAGAATTTAGTTACCTTTCATTTCCTCATGATAGCCAAGACAAGACAAATTCTGCTAATGGTCTTGATTATGAGAAATAGAAAAGACCATTCAAAAGCCAAAAGAAAATGTGTGTTATGAAGAAAATTATGCATGAATTTCAAAAAATTGTACCAAAATAAACCTATCTTTTAATTTCATTTTCCATAAAGTTTCTGGAGTTTTGTAACAGAGGTAATTTTTTGAGATTTGTCATGCTCTATGGATTTGTTTTTGCCTAAGTGAAAATACAGCTTTTGTAATAGGAACATATAATGTGTTCCTTTTTGTTATCCATGGAAATTTTCAAATAATTAACAAATGTTTAGTAACAATTAATACTATACACAATTTTATGACTTACATGATAAAGACAATATATGGACAAGGAATTCCCATAACTATAAATTTAAAACACTAATTACACTGTTTTATAATGTGCTATATTGTTCTTCGCAGATCTTCATGTGAAGTCTTGAAATCTTCAGGTTGTTTAGAACTCAGACAATAATGTTGTTTATCATTTGCCTCACTGCATAACTGTGTGACTAATCTGGAAGCATTTCCTACCTTGGGCTGAAGCACAAACCACTCATCACTTGGATTTTCAAAGTTCCATGAGTCAAAAGGGATCTCCACCTCTCCGAGGAAGCTGTTCCGTCCAAACCGATCATAGTGCCAGACTGAGAGCTGCAGAGTTCTTGTTTCCAGCTGGGTATGGCTGATGGTATACTACAAATGAGAAGTACAAGATCACACTCCTCAGGAAGGGCTCAAATGGCAGGAAATGTTGAAATTCACTTTCACCATCTTTCCTTTGTATGCATCAGTGATATAAACTAAACAAATTCAAAGAGAATAGTGTCTTTCTTCTACTTATGCTTTATTTTGTGCCAGACTAGCATTGAATGATATATATTATTCCTACAACATCTTTGTGTTATTTCATTCCTAATGAGAATTCCTAAGCCCAGAAAAATACTGGTAATTAGGAAGTTGTAAACAGTCAACTTCATAAAGCTCAGCCTAAATGCCAATGTGAAAAGGTGTATGAGCAGAGTAAGCAGAAAGTGGATATTGTTGGCCTAGCTTTTCTTTTTCCTGCATAATGCTATCTAGGGCCGCATGTGCTCATACCTGCCAACCTTCTGCTTGTTCTATGCAACCACCATCTGGGACACATTTCAAACTGACTGTTGATCTTGGATTTGTGTCTCTTTGAGTTCTTGCTGTTATAATCATAATTGACCTTGACTCCCTTTCTGAACATATCTTATCACTGGGTTTACAAAGATGCCTGGGTTCATCTTTGCTATCCTGTTATGGCCACTGGATGCCACTTCTGCCTGCATTTATTCGCTTTTAGCTTGATCTGTCTTGATACTGACTCTTGCTTCCACATGTGTACCTACTAACTCAGGCAGCCTCACATTTCTCTTCACCTGTCAATTTCCTCTTACAGTAGACTTTGACTTTATCACTTGGCCTTAAAGTTTCATGGGATTGGCAATAACTTTGACATTCAAATCTCTATGAATATTTTTTTAACCAGGACAGTTTGGTTCAGAACTAGGGGGAGGGAGAGAGTTGTTACTTTGAAGCCCACCAGAAATATAGATTTCTTTAGGATTGGATCTTGGGCTATATTTCAGCTAGGTCATTTTCTCCCAGATGCCTTGATTCTAACCTGGCATCTTTGATGTTTACTAAGCACACAGACAAATTTAGCCAAATTCTGAAGCCCTAACAAGAAACAACACATAGTCATGCTGTGTTAGCAGAACAATGAACATGTACAAAGTGACCTGCTATGTTTGTGTCAAAATTACTGAAAATTTCTTTTAAGATAGTCAGCCAAAACAATTTTTCCAATGGTGAAACAATTTTTTGACAAAATGTATTGGTCCAGATGTAATTTTGCTGGATCATTCTTACTTAAGGTGCAATTTCAGCAATAGTAGAAGAGAAATAATGGAGCAAAAATGGCATAAATACTTTCCCTTACAAACAATCTAAGGGAATTTAAGAGTATTACAAGGTTTATGAAATTCCAGTTTTCTAAAACATGAAAATCTTGACATGCAAACAAAAACCTATCTGTAGTAGCTTTTAAATTAATGAGGTTGTGACCAATATCACAGGAATACCTGTGAAAGTGTATCTATTTACCTTTAATGTTTCATTGAATTCTGGATTAGTGCCTGTTCTGATTTTGGTCTTGCGTTTATTGTTCCGGGACTTGTCAGGAAGAAGGTATGACTTGACATAACTGCAGATAACAAAAAATGGAAGCAGTTATTTGGAAACTTCTACTTTGTAAGAAATGCTCAGGGACTTGAGTAAAGAGGTGAAAGGAATAGACCAAGGAGCATAAGAAACAGGATCAAGGAAAATGCAGTTTGTATAACAGAGCACTTAAATATGTAATGCTGGGCCTTCCATGAGAGAAAATCAGTATAGTGTAGTGATAAATGTTGGACACTCTGGGGAAGATACTGTGGTGCAATGAGTTAAATCAGCACCTAGAATACTGGCATCCCATACTGGAGTGTCTGCTTCCATTTCTAGGACCTTGACTGCCAATCTAGAGTCCTGCTAATGCATCTTGGGCAGTAACAGATGATAGCTCATTCCGCAGTTAGCTGTAATAGCCAGCTCCAGGCATCAGGGAAGTCAGCATCTAGGAACCCCACCTGGGCAGCAGGGGCCTGACTACTTGAATCATCACCCACTGCCTTTCCAGGTTTATTAGCAGGAAGCTGAATTGGAACAGAATAGCTGGCACTCGGATAAAGGATGTTGACATTGCAAGCAGCAACTTTACCCACTGTAACACACTACCAGCTATGACCTATTTTTGAACACTGTCTCCTTGGTTTTGGTGATGTCAAGAACTTATTTAACCTCTGTACGCCTCAAGTTCCTCAATTGTAAAACTTGGATACTTACAGTATCTAAATCATTACATTGTGAGGACTATATAGATTGATACCAAAGATATGAGCTACTATACTAAGCAATTAATATAATGCTACTATACAAGGTTTCACAAGCTTGTCTAGGGTTCTATGCTTCTTCATTCCTAATTCTGCCTTCTAATGTCAGTAGTAGTGGGTGAATGAAAGAAAAGGGTGTGAAAGAACAAGCAGAAATAAAATCTGAAGTTAAGATAGTAATTCTACCCAACAGCTTGTTTTGGGTTATCTTAAGGAGCCTCTTGGAGCCAGGGCATCTCAATAGTTATAAATATATAAGATGTACAGACTGAAATGTACAAGATCCTAATAAAGTCACAAAGCACATCATGTGGGGCTTTAGATAACACCTTTCCATGCTAGTCCAAATAATTTTATTAGTAAGTTTTTGATGAAGATAGTTAATGAGGAAGGTGGACAAAATTAGTCAGAATCTATTCATCTATCTATCTTAGGTTATTTGAAACCAACGTCATTGCATTGTTAATCGGGCCAAAGTCATGTATCTTGAAGAAAAGTGTTAACACAGTAGCCCTGAAATCACTATCCCTTAAAAATATCTGCTTACGAAGCTGACATTTGGGTGATATCTGGGAACTTAGATATCAGGATGGTTCATACAATTGCCAGAAATGATAAAAGTGATTCATAGTGCCTAAGCTATTTGTACAAAAATATGGCAAACGCAAAACAAATGCTTTTCTTATGGGAGACTGGAAATGTGGTATAGGAACAGCCTAATCTCTAATGAGTTTTCTTGTAGATAACAATTTGTAATGTCACAACTCCCTGGTGAAGGAATTAAGTGCTTCCTGTGGGACTTCACAGGAGAGGACTCTCGGAAGCATAAGCTGGGTTTGTTTGGCACTTGGGCATGTGTATCTTCTCCCTTTACTGATTATTACAATGTTTAGAAAGTTGTAAATCCATCCAGTCAGTCACTGAATCTGGCAATGTTCTTGGAGGCGTCTGTCATATCTTTATATGTAGCTCCCCTTTAATATGCTTTGGTTCACATCTGCATTTTGGGCTTATTCCTAGACTCTAACAGTCTCATAATTGCCCTTTTGAGTTATTTAGTTTAATACCAGCTTGGTAATTTTCTCTGGAGGATTTACCAGAACAAAAATGAACAGGATGCTGTTGTACATTAATGGATATGTCAACATGTCAACCTTCTATCTCAAAGATCTTGTGTATTAAACTACAAATAAATTTGCCCCTGAATTGTGTTGAGTATTGGCAACTTAAAATCAAGTAACCAAGGACACAGCCATTATGCATGTGCTTCAGAGAATATTTAACAGTTTGGTATAGGAAGAAAGTGATAACTTTGTCAGAAGACTCTGCACAAAGAAGAATGCTAAAACTAAAAAGCATGCATATAGACAAAAATGGCAATGATTGGAATGCTTTAGGGAAAACTTCATGTGCTTACGCATCTGTCCTTTGTTTCTTTTCATCTCCTATGGCCAGATTTCTGCAATTCTTGACAAAAATGTAGAGCCCGCCAGTTTTATAGCAGTAGCTGATGTGGAGAAGTATTTCCCCACTGACCTTCACATTGCCATAGTCTCCGGTTTCACTATAAACACTCGTCATGCTGTTAAGACTGGTCTGAAATAAACAAGAAAAGTGTGCTTAGTGTTATTCCAAGGATCTTCCCACACAATTTAGCCCTTCCCTAAATTAAAATTCATGTTCTTTATAATAAGCAGGTTTGTCTAAGGTATTTTCATTTCACAGAAAACACCAGATTGAGAAAAGGCAACAGATTTAGTATCAAAAGAAAGGCAGGCAGGAAGCTTGCTGATAGGGAAGCATTGACTTGGGGGTTACTGAATATCCTTTGTTTATTCACCTTTAGTGAACAGAAGGTCACTGAAGTATTTCCAATCCCATCTCCACTTCCATTCCTGAATTTACTCTTTTTTCACTGGTAGATTAAAGTTCAGTGTATTTTAAAGATCAGAACAGAGAAGAGTTCATCTCACAATCTATGCTAGCAGGTTACACATGCTTCTTTCTCTGACATCCAGAGGGAGCACCCCATCATTCACTTGGGAGTCAGAGCTCCAGCTTTAACAAGGACATGCCAAGTGATCACCACATACTCACCGCTGACATGATCACCCCACCACAGCTGAGATTGTGCAGCCACTAATCTCCATAAAATAGCAACCAAAACATTGAACACTAAGCAATAAAATCATGCATCAATCAATAAATTTTAAAAGCCATTAAAATCTATTAGAATGAACGTGGGTTTTGACAAATCATTAATGGCATAGGATTTATTTTAAATTAAATGTAACAAATTACCCTTTAACCCTAGAAGCAAAAAGTCTGTATCTTTGTAATATGAATGTCACATTAGACTGCCTGGAAGACCTTCATGATGGTTTTGCAACTCCTCCTCTGGGAACCATTGGGAATCTGGGGCTAGGATGAGTTTAAAGAGAACTTAGACTTTGTTTTTTTCTTTCTTTTTAAAATGTATATAAAGGGAACAGATTTCATGTATTTCATATATACAATGTTAGGCCTATACTGATGTTTTTTACCCCCTCTCCTCCCTCCTTTACTTTCCTTCTTAATTTTGTGATAACACACTCTCCATTTAGATTAGTCACAGGCTTAGTCCTCCATAAAATAAAGAATTCAACAACTGGAGACCACAAAGATCACTATTCTGCAAGAGCACAGACAAGAGATATAAGCCATAATCAGAACTCAGGATTAGAGCTTCCGTTTGGTCATACAAAGACAGGAATGCAGATTGAGTGCCTCCTACCTCTTTCAAGATTAAGTCAAGGACAAGAGCAAGCTGAGAGTTCCACAATTACTGGGAAACTATAGCTTAGAGAGAGAGAGCCAGAGAATGAAGTAATTTATCCTTTTCTCATTCCTAAAACAAAGCAATAGATATTTTGTATATAGCAGGTGCCTCTGAGCAGAGCTTTTCAAACTTTAATTGCATATAAACCATCTAGGCATCTTTCGCAAATGAAGACTGATTTATCTAGTCTAGGGTGGGGTCTGATTCTGGTTTGTAACAGATTGCTAGGTCTGCATTTCCCAAGTAGGGTGTTGAGGTCCCTCAGAGTACCACAGTGCACTCACAAGGGTATCACAGAATATTTCAGATTTTCAAGGAAATTAGAGACATTTATTAGATGCCATGCAAACTAATAACTAGCAGTCTGAAATGTCAGAATTAAATCACACTTCTTTTTCCCAACGAATTGTATCTGTGTGAAGTTGAGGTTTTGGCAAATGCTGTAACAACAACAACAAAATGAACAAATAAATCACATAAAAATCAATGTGGAAAGGAAAATTAAAAGCATGATGTTCAATCAGATTCCAAGATTTGAGAAACAGCCTAATGAACTAACAGTTTCAAAAAGATAAATACATTTTCTCTGATATGCAGTAGCTAATATAGAATACCCCCCAAAATTACACAGGATTGAAATGATCACTTTCAGTTTGAGCGCCATTTTAGAGCATGTTTATATTCCAGTGAAACTGTTATCTTTCTACTTTTTACTTGTTGAGTATTATGATTAGTGAATATAGAATGAATTAAGATTTTGTCCATGCAAAAACTGATGAAAGTGGTGAATTAAAGGGAAGGAGGGGAGTGAGAGAAGCAGGGTCATCTAGGAGATGTGTTCTTTTTATATTAACAAATTTCATAAAAGGATTAGAGAAACAGGAACACATTCTATTAGTAAGCAATAGAAATTATTTAAGAATGAAACATAAATATTATTTCACTTTCAATATATCTACAACTTTTCCAAATGGATACTAAGTTGTTAAAATGCAAAGTGCTTACTTAGCTGTTTAGACATAGTATCTTGATAAACGGAGTAGTCAAGTGTTATTTTTGGCCTGAGAGTGCTATACCCTCAACTGTTAAGTGCTTCAAGAATAAGCTCCAGCCCTATCAAGTTAGATTAAGAAAAGTCTGGCTCACAAACATTGTTGCCAAAAGGAACCCATAAAGCAAGATCTCCATATTTGTGATTTGAAACCCTTCCTACCATACTTGGTTATCTTCTTTGGTCAATATCACATCCCTCTGAAGTCACATCTTTATAAAGGATATTCTAAAACCAGGGACCCCTATGTATAGAAAGATATTTAAGAACCCAAGAATTTTGAGGCCTTTAAAATTTCAGGCAATTATGGCAAACTGTAATCTCTTGACTAAACCAATGTTGCAATAGAAATTAGAGACATTTACTTCATAGTTTTGTTAACTCTAAGTAATTTTTGGGTGTGTATCTTTTGACTGACAATTAAATTGGAATACTTGACATCTGATAACCTCATTAATATATTAAAGGGAAACATTTGGTTAATTGTAAGCCAATAATAGAAAGATAAATGTTGAAAGAATTTCATACCTGTTCATATTTCCCAAACTGTGAAATTTTAAAGGTTGGAAAGAAAGAAACAATCTTTGAAAACTCACAGTGTCTGAGTCAGCATCAGGCACATTTAAGTAGGTCCACTTCCTGTCAGATCCAGCTTGAGAATTCTTTAAGGAAGTTGTTCAGAAATCAAAAGAAAAGGTGTATTAGATCAACACAGATTAGAAAAGAAAAAGGCTTACAGGCACACAGATAGTTCCAAAGACACAGGAGCTTCTACATTCCTTCTTTCAAGGAAAGTCCTAAAGATTAGAATAAGAAACTCCTTTATTTGGAGGCAGTGTGAAGCTAGGGATGGTTTTTGAGTAGGAAAGAAACTGGAATGGGCATGTGCTCTAATGAAAACCACTAGAACAATGCAGAGTGCTTGGATGTGAAGTTAGAAAGAATAATATCAGGTAAGTTTGGCAGCAGAACATTGGAATAATGTATAGGCTTTTGCTAACTGGGTTTCTACTAGGAGGTGGAGTAGACTTAAAGCCTGGAGGAGGATGGCCATTTGGCTTAACAATTTGTTGAAACACAGTTTGGGATGCCCCCATCCTATATCAAAAAGGCTGAATACAACCGTCAGAGCTGCTTTAAATGCCAGCTTCTTGAAGATTCAGATCCTCGTAGGCAGAGGGTGATGGCTTAAGTTGTTGAGTTTCTGCCACCCATTTAGGGAGACCTGAAATGAGTCCCTGACTTTGGCTTGAATCAGCCCTGGCTGTAGCAGGCATCTTGAAAGTAAATCACTGGATGATAGCTTTGTCTATTTTCCTCTCTTTCCACCTTCCAAATAAAAATAAATAATGTGTTAAAAAAAAACCCTGAATGAATACTATAGAAGAAGAAAGGGATTAGGAACCTTGGAAAACGCCCACAAAAAATTAGACTGAGAAGTATTCTGTGAGCAAACACAGGCGGGAGCCTACAATGATTTTTAACTCATTAGCATGTATTTTTCCAAGAACACCCATGTTTCCTTTGGAAATGTACATAAAATGAATAAGAAGGAATTTTCCTCATGTGCTAGATAAGTGCTTACCGTAGACAGGCCGCTTGCCAGACTGTGGGTGTTTGTAGAAAATTGAGAGGACACTACATCCTCATTGCCTTCTTCAGTGTCTACCAAGGAGTTCTAAGAAAGGAAGGGAAAAGAATCGGTAATTTCCTTTATTTGTTCCCTAGAAAGCCTTTTCATTTAAACACTGCTTTTCTTACATGAATACCTGAGATCAACTAGACTACCTAGAAATCACCCCATTCCTAGGTTGTACTTTTCCCCCAAGTCAATCTGAATTATACCGTTAAAGGAATTAGGTAGGGGACTGGAGGTCAGAGTTTCCATATTGAAGTGCTTGCTTTATTGAAAGAATCAAACAGACTGACTTCATTTCTTACTGCCCTGAACTAAGAAATGATTCTCTTGATGGGAAACATACTTAAGGTACTTAATTTTTTAAATTGAGTCTGTGTATATGTGTGTGCACACATCTAAAATACCAGATTGTACTTTTCAAGCAATATAGGCAAATGTAAATAGAAATTATACATCATTAACACATTAATGGCCAAATTTCAATATTTTAGTAATATGTGATAATTATGCTTATACATAAAACTAAATATACAATGCCATGCATTTTGATTTTTACTATGTACATTTTCCTCTTTGGCTTTGGCTTTTCCTCCCTTTCCTTTCCTCTTACCTCATACGAAACTAATATTTAGCATCCTGCAGTGTACATCTTTCTCCTTATTTATATAAAATATGCAATGCAAACCTGATATTATAAAAACTAATTTAACCACTATTTTTACAAAATAGGATCTTATAGTTACATAGTTTTTATTTTAAAATATTTTCATTATATAACATATCAAAATGTAAATAAACTCTGTATATACAGTATATATAAAGTGATCAAGCAAAAGCCCTTTGTGTCCTGTCCAAATCACACAAACTCCTTCTCCTCTGCCTCTGAAAAGCATTAATATCTTTTATGGAAGACACATCTTTTTTTAAAACAATACCATGATTTATTTCCACAACTTTGAAAGTATATATACACTTAGGATGATATTTTGCTATATCTTTCTCCTAAAGAGTTCAAATTCTATGAAACAATTATAAAGTTCAGAACAAAAGAATATTAGGGCAGGAGGGGAACCTTAGTAATAATGTAATATAATCTCTTCATTTTATAAATGTGTTCATTGAAATATTAATTTTCATTTAATTCAGTCTCATTTAAAAAGATCATTTCTTTAGGTATAACTTGAGATACAGAAACGTTTATGTACAATGCATTATTATTAATCATACTCACCCTACTCTGTTATAGAATCCAAGAACTTATTCCTTCTGTCTAACTGTAACTTAGTGCCTGTTGATCAACCCTTTGTTCCTCACCAATTCCCTGGTATCCACAGTTCTCTATTTTATGAGATCAGTATTTTATAGATTAATAGATAATAGATTTTGAATGTTGCCAACACAAATGATAAATGTCTGGAGAGATATGCCACTTTGATCTGATCATAACACAAAATACCTGTATTGAAACATCATAGTGAACCTCAGAGGTAACACAATTATTTGAATTTAAATTTATAAAAGACGGGCCCGGCGGCATGGCCTAGCGGCTAAAGTCCTCGCCTTGAAAGCCCCGGGATCCCATATCGGCGCAGGTTCTAATCCCGGCAGCTCCACTTCCCATCCAGCTCCCTGCTTGTGGCCTGGGAAAGCAGTCAAGGACGGCCCAATGCATTGGGACCCTGCACACACGTGGGAGACCCGGAAGAGGTTCCAGGTTCCCGGCATTGGATTGGCGTGTACCAGCCCGTTGCGGCTCACTTGGGGAGTGAATCATTGGTCGGAAGATCTTCCTCTCTGTCTCTCCTCCTCTGTGTATATCTGGCTGTAATAAACTGAATAAATCTTTAAAAAAATTTATAAAAGAAATATTTATATAAAATACATAGTCATGTAAGTCTAAAATTATTTGCTTTAGGAAAACCTGAGATATCTCATTTCCCAGCCTTAGATTAAGCAACATGCTCTCAGTCTGGAACTGAAATCTCCAATAAATGTTTTTGTAAAAACAATTATCTCATTAACCTGATTATCTGTCCATTTTCTAAATAATTATTTCAGTTACTTTTATATGTTGGTCATGGAGACTAACAAAAAAAAAGATAATGTATATACTCTCTTCATTTGCAACTCTTTATCATTTGAAATGGAACTGCTTGAGGCAAGATTATACGCTTCAAGGGTTGGCACCCTGATATAGTAGACTAAAGCTCAGCCTATGGTACTAGAATCCAACGTGGGTGCCAGTTCATGTCCAGTGTTCCACTTCTGATCCAACTCCCCGCAGAGAAAGATGGCTCAATTCCTTGGGCCTCTGTACCCACATGGGAGAAACTGGCTTCAGATTGTTTTAGCTTAGCCAGTTGTGGCCATTTGGGGAGTGAACCAGCAGATGAAAGACCTTTCTCTTTGACTAATTCTCTCTGTAATTTTGTATTTCAAATACAAATAAAATAAATATTTAAAAATATATATCCTTCTTTGGTCTTGATCATTAGTCTGTCTTTCATATTTCACTTACCACTTCTTTGTCTAAAGCACCAGGGACAAACTTGCTCATGCTTACAGAATCCTCGAAGTCTTCAGTGCACGACTCACTCAACTCTAACTCAGATCGACTATGGTCTAAATGGAGGAAAGGAAAGAGAGATGTGAATCAGCTTATGTTAGCTTTCACAGCAAATGTTCATCAATATGCCGATTCTTCCTAGGCATAGAGCATAGTTATATCATAAAAGCAAGTCAGTAACTCCATGCTATTTATGCTAGCATATTCCCATTTCAACAGTATTTTGGAAAATGTCCTGGATTGTTTTAACAATATTTCTATGTTGGTTTCTCTTGATCATAGGAGAGTAAATGCACTATATAATGAAGTGTCAAGTTTTAGGGTAGGCATTTGGCCTATCAGTTATGATGCTGCTCAGGATGTTCACCTTGCTCACTGAAGCATCTGGCTTTGAGACCCAGCTGCACTCTTGATTCCAGCTTCCTGCTGATGTGCACCCTGAGCGGCAGCAGGCTTATAGCTCATGTAGTTGGGCCCTAGGCACCCACATGGAAGACCTGGATTCAGTTTTCAGCTCTGATGTTGACCCCCAGCATGGAGCTGTTGCTGGCATTTGGGGAATGAATCAGAGTATGGCAGCTCTGTTCATCTCTCTCTCTTACTGTCTCTGCTATCAATAAAAAAAAATTGAAAATTGCAGCTATACACATGCTTTACAAATGCCAAGGTTTAAGTGGTTTAATGCTTCTTCTTTACTCCTAGACTTTGAAAAACTCCTTTGAGAAACGTTTGAAAAACAATTAACAATTCCTGGTTGCAATACTTACACGATTCATTATGCTTTCACAATGGACATAAAATACAAGCCAACTAATTCTAAACTGCCAGTTTTAATTGATATAGATTTTTGACACAAAGTGGGTGGCTTTTGGTGAACTGTGAGGAAGTTCTATTTAGTTACTCACTAGAACATTCTTTCATCAGATCAGCAAATTCTTTCCAGTTTAAACATATTAAGAACACTCACTCCCACTAATGCCATGGACAGCTTACCAAGCTAGGACAGCTAATTCCACAGAACAGTTCTTATGTCAAAGCTCTGCTGAGATAGATATAATTGCATATAAATGGAAAGATAGGATAGAGCAATAACATGTAGAAGTTTAAAATGTAAATGAAATATACTGCAGAGGTGCTTACCATAGTACCTAAAATAGAGTATATGTTTAATTTTTTAAAAAAGAAGCTGTTTAATAGAAGTCATAGAGTCTATGATATTCAACTACAGGCTGATTTTGAAATTTTTCATTTTAGCAGTTAATTTCCCACTTCAGTGAAATTTAGCAACACCCATATACAATAAAAAAAAAAAAAAAAAAACTCTTTGGGAACTCTTTGTCCAGGATAGACTCCTCTCCTGTTAACTAAGCTCACAGAAGCAAATCTTAAATTTCAAGCAATATCATCATTAGGAAATAGACAGCTTTTTTTTCCCCAAAGATTTATTTATTCATTTTTTCTTGGAAAGGCAGATATACAGACACAAGCAGAGCCAATGGCTGGAGCTGAGCCAATGGCTGGAGCTGGATCAATGGCTGGAGCTGAGCCAATCCAAAGCCAGGAGCCAGGAGCTTCTTCCAGATCTCCCACGTGGGTGTAAGGTCCCAAAGCTTTGGGCCATCCTCAACTGTTTTCCCAGGCCACAAGCAGGGAGCTGGATGGGAAGTGGAGCTGCCAGGATTAGAACAAGTGGCCATATGGGTTCCTAGCACGTTCAAGGTGAGGACTTTAACCATTACACTATTGCGCCAGGCCCAGGAAATAGACAGCTTTTTCATGTTGAGCATTTCATCATAATTTTAGTTCCATATATGAAAGGTAAACCTCATAATTATGACAAATTTCTCTTAAGAGATTCCTTATTCATAGGTAATAAAGTTTCTGTTAATAATACCTGCTTCATAGGGTTGTTGTGATAGTGAAGTAAAATGGTACATTTAAATATATGGTACAAGTGAAAGGTGTAATTATTCTTACCATAATGCTGCTTGCAGATAACTCCTTATTTAAGCCATGAAATGCTTTATTTGTCTGAATATAGGGAATTTTTGATCATAAAGGTTGAATTACAATTTTCTTGAATTCTGGAGAAGTATTGTTAAGTGCTATTTCAAACATATCCTGGAACCATTTATATTTTCTACACCCTTGTATTAATATTCTGACATAGTTCTGAAAGTTAGTGGTGAAGCCTGGCAAGAGTATTCAGGGCCTGGCGGCGTGGCCTAGTGGCTAAAGTCCTCGCCTTGAAAGCCCCGGGATCCCATATGGGCGCAGGTTCTAATCCCGGCAGCTCCACTTCCCATCCAGCTCCCTGCTTGTGGCCTGGGAAAGCAGTCAAGGATGGCCCAAAGCTTTGGGACCCTGCACCCGCGTGGGAGACCCGGAAGAGGTTCCTGGTCCCGGCATCGGATTGGCGTGTACCAGCCCGTTGCGGCTCACTTGGGGAGTGAATCATCGGATAGAAGATCTTCCTCTCTGTCTCTCCTCCTCCTCTCTGTATATCCGGCTTTCCAATAATAATAAAAAATCTTTTTTAAAAAAAAGAGCATTCACAGAAAAATTGGATTTTGTATGAGAAAGAAGCCCAAAGGATTATCTGGGTTCACTTTCACGTATTTCTCATGGATTGGCCTATTACATCAGAGTGGATGATTATTTTCTAAGGCATGAGACATCCTATTAATATCACCCAGGGCAGTCGATTCCATCTGATTTAATGTTATTGTTGTTGTTTTTTGTTTGTTTCAGAGTAGGCTATATAATTACTCACCAGAAGAAAGGGAGGTCCCAGACACTGCTATGGAAGGTGTACCTGATGTATTTCTGTGATGACATCTTACGAGCCCCTCAGTTGTGCTTTCAATGCCAGCCGAAACCATGGAATTGTCAAAACCACGTTCCTTTACACAAAGTAAAAATAATAATAGTAATAAAATTAAAGATCATTATGCAGAGTATAAATGTACTTCACAATTTTCTCATATAAAATACCTTCCAGTATAAACATTTGTTTCTATTAATTTGTCGCAATCAACTGACATTTGAAGGACCCTCATTCATCAGGAGTCCATATAACATCAACACTTATTATTATACTTTTACATGAAATCTATCGTAAGAAGTTTGGTAATTAGCAAAAATGGTATTTGAACATTTTCACTCACAAAATTACTGAATATTCTAACATATGGTTAGTAAGAATGATGATACAGGTTCACTTAATCTTACATAAACTAGTTGTAAGAATCTGTCAAGTTTCATATCCACAGAACGACACTTGGGCTTAGAGATCTGTGTGGTCCCACGGTTGTGTTCACTCTAGACATCCTGTCTGCTCAACTGCATTTCCCTCTTCCACCTTTTTTTATAGAAGACCATGCCACTTTTTTTCATCTACAAGGCTGTCTATCGGAATATTGTTGGCAACATTTATGTTGGATAAAATTTTCATGCGTGGCATTTCTCAATGTTCCTTATAGGATAAAGAATGTGAACTGCCCCAGTGCACAGAATAGGTAATTTGGGAGGTTGTCTGCTTGCTAATAAATGCTTGCACACGTGACAGAGTTCAGTCTCATCCTTGCTATCAATGAACATGATGAAAGAAAACTGTCCCAATCTTGCCCATGTCTATGGTTTTGAACATAGCATCATCCAAGCATGCCTGAGCATTGAAAAGTAATTTTTCATTCTCCAAGAACTAGCCTGAAGTTCAATGTTCATGCAAATGTCATCAGATTGTGATAATGATTAGGCCTAAAAGAGACTCTTTTTCTTCCTTCTATAAACAATTGAAAGTGCCTTTTAAAGTCCCACAGGAAGGAATTCCCTCCTTGTTTCCAATTAGGAATACTTGATGAACTCACTCCAGAGACATGGCTCTCAGTTCAATTCAGCTTCAAAAGAGACAAATTTTTGATTGCTCTCTAATATATAATATCGGTAGCAACAGTGTATAGATTCTAATTCCTCTAGTTTCCTTGTATTTAAAGCATTATCAAAAACATTTGACAGAGGCCAAGTGGATAAATTGGTTTAAGTTAGTTTTCAACATCTCTTCAAAAAGTTGTTCACATGTAGAATCATCCAACTAAATAAGACTAAATTCTGTAGTGACAATTATGAATATGGTAAAATTTTCCACAGGCAAACTGGGAATAGTATTAGTATTGAACACTAATAGGCCAATTAATTGCACATTCATTAACATGCAATACATTCCCTGGAGGTTCAGGATGTCAAGCTGAAAATTAACTGGGTGTATTTGCAGTAGAGGACAGGTTAGAGACTTATACATTCTAGAAGTTTTCCATTTTAAAAACATTTTTACATGCAAAACCAGAAAACAACATTGAAACAAAGTGATGCTAATAAATATGAGAAATCTGGGCCTGGCATGGTAGCCTAGTGGCTAAAGTCCTTGCCTTGCATGCGCCATGATCCCATCTAGTTCATCTAGTTCATGTCCCGGCAGCTCCACTTCCCATACAGCTCCCTGTTTATGGCCTGGGAAAGCAGTCAAGGATGGGCCAAAGCCTTGGAACCATGTACCTGCATTGGAGACCTGGAAGAAACTGCTGGCTCCTGACTTTGGATCAGCTCAGCACCAGCCATTGCGGCCACTTGGGGAGTGAACCAGCAGATGAAAAATCTTTCTCTGTCTCTTCTTTTCTCTGTAAATCTGACTTTCCAATAAAAATTTATATATATATATATCTCACTAGCTAAATGTTTTAAATATCATCCCCTGTTAGTTTATCAAAGAAGTGAGTTCAAACTATATATATATATACTATGAGATTGAGAAGTTGTTATCTTGGTTACCTACTTCCATGTACTTCATCTTAAATCATGAAACAGCAAATGTGCTACATAAACTATTATACTGTCTTACTTTTATTCAATACAAAATATTTTTCTTTTTCCTTTGGAAAGTTCAACTTGGACTGGCTATAATACAGGACATCAAACCAGTCATTGAATATTTATTCATATATATATTCAGAATTTAATTACAAGGAATTTCTGTTGGACAATTTAGGTTTTCTTTGATAAAGATGTATGCATGTAGATATTGCTAGTTGAAAGGGCACCAATAAATGACAAAAGTTATTTTTCCATGTAATAATCTCAAATAGTTCTTAGAAGGCAATCTTTGCTTTGAGAACCAACTAGATTTATTTGTTGGTTATTTGACTGATAGTTGCTACCTACTGGGACGATTGTACTAGATGTTAATTTTTAAAAACTGTTTATTTATTTGAGGAGCATGGACAGAGTGTTCCAATTTTATTATTTACTCCCCAAAGGCCTTCAATGGCTAAGGCTGGGTCAGCCAGAAGACAGAAGCTAGCAATTCACCCAGTTCTTCCATGTGGTTCCAAGAACCCAAATATATGAGCCACTCTGGAAAATCTGAGTTTGCATTAATGGACAACCCAACCAGGAAGTAGATCCAGTTATCAAACCCTGATACTCTTATGTGGGATTTGGATGTCCTAAACAGTGCCTTAAATACAGGCTACACCACAACCCTAGAAATTTCTTAAGTCTTTTATCAGTTGATATATTTATCCCAATTTCTCCTTCTTTCCCTGTGTTCCCACTTATCCACTACTGCAGGTCTCCCGACAATTCAAGTTAATGCATTATACGGAAGGGGCTCACACTACTGCACCAGCTTTGTGCAAGTGTCTGTTCTGATGGCTTAATGCCTCTGCCATATCACTAGCTAAATGTTTTAAATATCATCACTTGTTAGGTTATCGAAGAAGTGAGTTCAACACATGAATTTTTCTTGCTATTGAACAGAATCTGCTTGCTGAACTTAGCATGATTATGATATTTTTAGTTGTGTTTTTTTTTTCTGGCAAGTATAATTTAGACTGTTGGTGTTAAACAAAATCTATTAATCAATCTCCAAGCATTTGCTATTCCTTAATAATATCTACAGAATCTGACTGCTCTTGTCTGGAGTATAGCTAATGGCCTTCTGCTGGGTCTCCCCACTTCCACTCTGTTCCTCTATTGCTACTTGTCTGAATAGCCCCGAGAATCTGTTTGCACTGAAGCCAGATCACATCATTCCTACCCTCTAACTCTCCCCATCTTACAGTAAACGTGAAGTGAGTGCAGTGGTCTCCATGGCCCTAAGCAGTGTGTGATAACTACACTAATTTCCTAGTACCCCTCTTGTTCACGTCAGACAGCTCTATTGGACTCCCTGTTGTACTATCTATCTATCTATCTATCTATCTATCTATCTATCATGTGTGCACCTATCTCAGTCTGTGTTTTTGCCATTCCACCAGAGGCATTAAACATTTTAGAAAGTGGTTGGGGAATTGCATTGTTCATTCAAGATGGAAACTAGCCATACAGAAGTGAAGCTGCTTTCCTTATGTATTCTTTTTTATTATTATTATTTATTTTTATTGCAAAGTCAGACAAACAGAGAGGAGGAGAGACAGAGAGGAAGATCTTCCGTCCGATGGTTCGCTCCCCAAGCGGCCGCAATGGCTGGAGTTGAGCCAATCCGAAGCCAGGAGCCAGGAGCTTCATCTGGGTCTCCCATGCAGGTGCAGGGTCCCAAGGCTTTGGGCCATCCTCGACTGCTTTCCCAGGCCACAAGCAGGGAGCTGGGTGGAAAGTGGGGCCACCAGGATTAGAACCTGTGCCCATATGGGATCCTGGAGCATGCAAGCTGAGGAGTTTAACCTCTATGCTATTGTGCCGGGCCCTCCTCATGTATTCTTTGCATTGCCCTTGCCTGGAAAAACATTTTGCTCCAGACATCTGCAAGAGTAATGCTTTTACTTCCTTCAAAGCGTTTAGTAGACTGGGGTATGACATGCAGCATACACTCATTAAACATAGACTTAATCAAATAATTGCAGTTAATATTAACAAAGAGTTCTTAAATAGATGTGTCATATTAAGTTTCTTGCTTTATAAAAAAAATCTAGTAGATGCTAATTAACTCTAAGAATAACTTGCAACAAAATACTTCATAAAAGAAAATATTACTCTCCAAATAGCTTTCCATTGCCTCCCTTAAACACAAATCCAAAGGGAGATTTACAGTTTATCATTTGAGATATTTTCATCCCATATCAGAGTATCCAAGGTCGAAACCTAGATAAATTTGTTAAAGCAGGACCTGTTGTTTGTATATGGGGTGGGGGCTACAGTGATGACTTAGTGGTTGGTTTCCTGCCCACCCAACTGATAGACCTGGATTGACATTCCACACATCAGCTTTAGCTCAGCCTAGCCTTGTCCTTTGTAGACATTTGGGATTAAATCAGCAGATGGGAGTTCTCTCTCTTTTTCTCTCCTTGTTTTTCTGTCTTTCAAATAAAATAAACAAGGAATTTTAAAAAGGAAAAAAATACAAAATACATGTTTGTATTTATAGTCATGTGTCACTTAATAAACTGTCCTAAGATATGTGTCATTAGAAACTTTTGTGGTTGTATGAAGATCATAGAGTGTATTTATACAAATTAAGCCATATAATTATCTGATATGACCATTTTTATGTGGGGCCTGCCATCCACTGAAACATTTAACAACATGACACTATGTATATAACTAGCCATTTACTTCTTCATTTTGTGTTCATTCCCTATTTGAACAGACATATAGAAAAGAAAATTATTCAAAAATGGTATCAAGATTCTACATTCACAGATTTAAATTAGTTTGGTCCTAGTTTGGGAAAATTCTATTGTGGTCACCTTTCATAAATATCTTCTTCGAGAATCAACATGAAAGATCAAAACTACAGCCTTATGAAAATTCTTTGTATTTGTGTAAATCATATAACCTTTTAGTCACGTATCTATTTATTGACTGATTTAGTTAGTTTTTTTGTGGAAAGGCAGATCTATAGAGAGAAGGAGAAACAGAGAGAAAGAGTCCCCATTCGCTGGTTCACTCCCCAAATAGTCACGACACCTGGAGCTGAGCTGATCTGAAGCCAGGAGCCGGAACTTTTTCCAGGTCTCCCTTTTCTCCCACTTTCCCAGGCTACAAACAGGGAGTTGGATGGGAAGTGGAGTATCTGGAGCATGAACTAATACATGCAAGGCAAGGATTTAGCCACTATGCTATCATGCCAGGCCCCATATAGCTATTTTAATTCCAATCATAGAAGTGCTCCTTTAAAGCTGGTATTTCCTTTCTTTTTTAGTCTAATATCCTGTCAGGAGCTAAGGATGCAGCAGGTGCAGTCCAGATAAAGAAGCTTCTATCATTAAACATTATTACCAAATATGCTCTGAGATATAGGGAATTCAAATGTAGCCAAATCATGGTGGTATGATCAAATCCCCAACGCTGCATGTCCTTTTACATTTGGGTACTTACTCTACTGCTTACTGAACTCATGCTGCGTGTGCTTGGGGCTGGTGACCTCTGAGTGGCTGGGGCCATACCACTGCTCCGGCTGCTCTTTGGAGTCCCAGCACCAGCTTCCCGGTCATTGAAATCTGATGAATCCATGCTTCCCCTAAATGAGAACACAGATTCTGACTTTAAGATGGAGGTAGAGCAGCAAACAAAGACACAGAAAGGGGAAAGATTACAAAGAAAACAATTAGGACATATTAACTACACCAAGTAGACAATGGCCACATTGGAACTGCTCGGCAACTATTGTATCAGCCCCTTCTTTGAAGATTTTTAATGGTTCACAAGGTTCCACCCTATTTACATGTCTCCCAGGAGAGTCTTTAACATTTCCAGTCTCTCCAACTTTAATTTCACAGTACTTATACCAACATGATCCCAGTGGGTCCACACCCCTGACTATTCTTTTGACTTGCCAAATTCACTTCTACTGCTAAGAGTTTTGCTCATTTTCTCCCTATTTGATATGCTTTCTTTGCCAACTTCTATATATGTGAATCTTTGCATCCTTTAAAGTCTGATGCAGTCCAACCTTCTCCACCAGGTTTCTCATGTCAAGTTAGGTCTTCTCGACCTCTGCTTTACTTAGTTTCTTTTGACTTACACTCTTTACAAAAGTATTTATTACTTTTGTATAGTTATTATTATTATTATTGTGCAGTTTGACCACACAATGTCTTTCTGCTTCTTTGGTGGACCTATATATATGGGTTACAGTGCTTTTTCAATTGTGAACTCCATGGAAACAGAGTCCATGTCATATACACTATAGTATCTGCAGCACCCTCACATTGTGCTGATTGGATGACAACTACTCACGCAAAATACAAGATCAATAGCCCTACCACAACCCGTGACCTAGGTCACGGGTTGTGGTCGAGAACATGCATTTTCCTAGTAACATATTGGTTAATCAATGCCATGTCAATTGATGCCATAATGCTGTAAATGGTTGTAAATATTAGGTTGAGTTTTTTACTTGATTGGGATGGTACTCTGCTGGTTCTGCCTTTGGATCAGAGATGGTCTCACCGGGAAGCCGTTGAACTTGCCAGGAAAATTAGATGCTGGACTTTATGATTGGTCAAAACCTCCAATGAAAGAATCTCAACTGAGTTTGAACTATGGAGGTGCAGCGGGGTGGAGCAATCCACTGTGGAGGGGAGGAGGGTTTGGGGAGGGGCGGGGGGAATTCCAGTGCATAAAAAAAAAAATGTGTGTCACATAATGCAATGAAATTAATTAAAAAAAAAAAAGATCAATAGCCCTTTCAATACTGTTTTTGCTACATCTCAGGGGCTTGATATTTTTGTTTTAATTTCCATCCCTTCAAAAAATTTTTTAAAAATCCAAGCCCCCGGAGAGTATCATATCCATATACCTTGACATTTTAAAAAGAGATAAATGCATCCCTTTCTTGCCAGTTTTTTGTTAAACACATTTTAACTGGAAGGTTTGTTGACACTGATGTCTAATAGTCCTTATTTAAATCTCAGTAATATGATATCTGAATCAAAATAATTTCTTTATTGGCCTTTAAACTTCCTACACTATACCCCTGTGGAAACTTTTTACCCTCCTCCTTTTCAAGTGACAAAGGTTCATTATCTTATTGTCATATTTCACATACCATCTAAAAGAGTTGGCACCCAACTATTTATGGCAATCTGCCTCATTAGACTAAACATTTTCTAAGTGTAATCAACTAAAAGGAGACTATTTTTGATAAACCTATAATAAACGTCAGGGAGAAATATAGAAATGTATTTTAATAATGCTGCTTCTTATAACAAATGGATGCAATTGAGGACCGTTATGCTTAGTGAAATAAGCCAATCCAAAGACAAATATCATGTTTTCCTGATTTATGGACACAAATACATAAAATACAAAACAAATGTAATGTATTTGAGGGAAACAAACTTTTAAGATTATTTTCCACAGCTCTTATTTTTGATCTTGTTTTTTTCTCTATCTTCTATTTGTTAAATTGTTTATTTAGTGGAGTGTTAACTCTGTGGTTATAAAGAAATTGGAAGTATGTTATTACTAAAATTTAAAAAAAATAAGGAGGAAGGGTGGAAGTGAGTAAGGGAGGCAGGACAGGGTGGAAAGTAGTATTATGCTTTTAAAACAGGACACATGAAATACATAAGATTTATTCCTTTCTTATAAATAAACATTTTAAAAGTGAAAAGAAAAGCACCTGAAAATGAAGCAGAGGCATGGAAAAAAGTAAACATAATTTTCCTTTGGAGGACAATCTGACATCCTTTTTCCCTTTGAGTCATGAAATTATCTAGTGTTGTGGAATAATATTTACATGCTGGCAGAGTGATGCTATGAGTCTGAATAATTTTTAAAACCTGGAAAGGAAAGGCGTTTTCTAGGAGTGTTAGCAACTAGGTATCTACTGCTTTATCTAATGTACACAAGAAACCACTGTTGACTTTGTGAATGTCATCCTGACTCAGAGCTAGAACACTCCCATCGTGCTGTATTCATATTACTAGGAAGAGGAGTCTGCTTAACTGTATTGTAATTGCAGAAATGTCAAAGAAAATTACATTTGGGACAGGAAAATAATTTTACTTCTGACAATAAAGAGGTATCACTCAATGAGAGGGGTTTAATAAACTTGATCAAAATAATAGATAGGATGAAAGAAATATATTTTAGTCGTGATGCTATAAAAATGCCATACAAATATTTCTTATAAAGTGAGGGGAAGGAAGGGGAATAAAAGGAGAAAGAGAAGGGTATCACTTGGAATGAGGGCAGGGAACTAGCTAGAAGTTGGCATGAACTGTCTGGTCCTTGCTTTGGATCAGAGCCAAGCAAAGCAGCTTGTGAGGCTTTACAGAGCTGTTGACAATCAGTGCCAGCACTCTAAAAGGGCAATTAAGAATAACTGGATAAAACCAATATGTCCAGGGGCAGCATTGAAAAAGAGAAGATGAGAACACAGCTGGTGATGAGATCGGCTGAGGTCCAGTGGTCACATGCTTGCCACATCTTCCCAGGCCAGGAGAGAAATGCTGCTGAAGAACACAGTATCATCACTCATCCATTTCACTCAAGAGCAAATTTTAGGGTAAAAGTTGTGCTTTTTGTTTTTTTTTTTTCAAGAACATGGTTAGCATTCCATACAGATTCTTTCCAAATCATTTTACCAGCGGTGTGTGTCCCACACTAGCATCTGAGTTCTTTTTTCTTCATGGTTTGCACCTGCCACATTCAGAAATTTGCTTTTTAGCACTGAATCTAAAGGCTTACAAATGCCTTAGAATTTGTCTTCTCTCACCTTCACAATAGGGTTGTCAGATCAATTATAAAACTTTTAGCTAAATTTGAATTTCATATAAAAAATGAATGCTTTTAAGCATAAAGATGTAGTAAAGATTATATGAAATAAAGACTAAAAACAGCTGCCTATCACAAATTCATATTTACCTGGGCATCCTGTAACTTTGTTTGCTAGCTCCTGAAATGCTATTCAGGGCATTTATAGCCAGTGCCTGACTGAACAGAAGTGCAATGACCAGAATTTTCACTTGGCAAAGTTCAGGGATATAGTTCCTGCTTCAGGGTTTCCTGGGACCAAACTGGGTTCTCTTCCTCCAATTTCTGTTTTGCCGTTCTTGCTCACAGATTTCTCCTGGAATTATTTGATTCATAGATCATTTGCTTATAAATCCTTACTTGAGGGTCTGTTTGTGGGAGAGCCTGACTTGAGATGGAGATCTCAAAGATCATAGCACAGTGACAGTTCAGCCTAAGTTAGTATGAGTTTGGAATCACTGACTTGAATTCCAAGGTTTCCTCACTACAGTATGCATTAATATTCTTTAAAAAATCATCAGCATAATGTGTTCAGTTCCTCGAAACCACTGAATGGTCATTTGACATGCTATTCTGAGATGTTGCTCAGCTTTCCCTATTTGCTCTGCTTTGAAAATACATTTATTCATATTTGCTCTGCTTTGAAAATACTGCCAAGAAATAAGTCAATGGGGTGTGTGGAAAAAAAAACACCATTCCAGGAAAAGATGAATGAACCTTGAAGAAATAGGCATTGTGGAGGAGAAAGGGGAGTAATTCCTAAGCTGGACCAGCTAATGGACTAAAGAAACTGGAATCTTACAATCTCTTTAGGAGTGTTACGAAAAATGGGCCACCTCCTGGTCCAACTTTCTCAGGAATCATTTTTGGAATAATCAAATGCATCTCACTGTTGCATTCCATTAATGAGTCATCATTATGAAATATGCATGCCACAGGAAAAGGACATTTTGCTCTACTCATCCCCTGAGCATCTTTATTTTTTTCTTAATGGAAAAACATTGTTGTTGGCATGCTTAAGCTAAAGCAACCCTCACTACTATATTCTGATGATCTGTAAACCAGTATTTGCAATTTAAATTTTAAAGTCTACTTAGGGACATTCTTCCAGTTTCCAACAGAAACAAGAAACACCTGGGTCAACATACCAGTAAGTATTTGCTGAAATATATCCATATGACTTTATAGCTTTATCTTTATTTATACTGGGCAAGAGATAAGACACATGAAGCAAACTCAGGTGGATTCTAGAACAAGGGTACAAGCACCTTGATATTGGAGATCATGCCCTTTATTTTTGATGAGTAATTGTGAGACTAACAGCTTAAAGTGGTATGGCCTAATTCTGTTTATTAGGCCTGAACCCTATTCTTTACACTCTGTATAATCTCACTTTATAGATACTGTCCCTCTTCAATGTGAGCCTTAAGAAGGCTGCTCCATAGAGCCCCAATGAGGCTGGCAAAACATCACACTTGATCTTAGCCAAAGTTCAAGAAGCAATGGGGCAAAACATCAACACTAAAATAGCTGGATGGCATTACTAATGTTTTCTCACTATTATCTCAACATCAGGAGTGCAATGATTAAAAATTAAAATGAGATTTTTCCATAAAGATTTTCTGGGACAGTACATATGGGGTAATCCCCATGGAAGCTGAATGAAATTACGTCAAGGACATAAGAAACCATGGTTATAATTTTTTTATTTATAATGGTAATATATTTAAATTCTTGAAAATTTGGAAAATAATCAATATAGTGATGGTCATTTGATAGTGGAAAACAAATGATTTATTTTATGCTTCATTGTATTTTTTCTGTATGGTTTTATATAAAATGATGCTTGCTTATAGGAATGCTACAAAGAAAAAAGCTGATAGGTATAGAAAGTCACTCTGAGGGGAAAAAAAAAAACACCAAATCTTAGTAACAAAAGAGTTCTCACCTCCTGAAATGTTGTGTTGAATATTCTAAAGTGGAATAGAGGTGAGAATTCTTTCTGTAGAACCTAAGGAGGAAAGGTCTTCCAGTTTTACTACCTAAAAGAATTATAGAATTACTGCAGCCTTCAAGCAAACAAAGGGGACAAACATTTGGACAAACTAGTGAGACATCAGGTAAGAACTCTTCTCTCATGTCTAGTTTGATAATATCTGAAACATGAAGATAAACTGTGAATTATGCCCCAGCAAGATAAAGAAAATCAAGCCTATCTGAAATGACCATGCTCTTAGCGATCCCTTCCGTGCCTTTTTAGTTTTCTCATAAATGATAGCTGTATGCTTAGAAGAGTCTCACTTCCCTCGCTGAGAACAACTTAGAGGAAGTGGGATGTATGGAAAATTCCCTCAGGCAATTCAAATGATGAAAGCATATATATATATAAATAATATATAATATTTATAATATAAATAATATATAATATATATATATATATAATATATATATATATTTAAAGCTGCAAGGACTGAACACGACACTTGCAGGTTTCTTTTTTAAAAGCTTAATCAGAGAAAGATCAATAAATCAATGAAAATGGTTACTTGCTCAGTACAAATCCATTTGAACTGCAGCCCTGAGTCTTCAAACATTAAGTCTCATCTTTTCAAGTGACACAGGTGATTCAAAGAGCTGTAATTCCAGAAGGAAGATAGTGTTTTTCATTTCAACTGAAAAATGTTTTTCTGATTGTTCACAATATATATTAGGACCTCTCTGACTGGTGAAACGTCAGTGACTCAGAAGTCCTGTTTGGGTTATCCTCATGCCTGTTCCCAATTTGTACGTATCTTACCTGTCTGAACCTGGGACTGCTTTTAAACTCTGAAAATTCTGGCTGTCTAAATCCAAGCTGTAGCTCCGTCCACTTTCAGTCTTTGCAGTAACAATTTCTCCTCTGGTTGCTGACCTGAATTTGCTAAGAAGAAATCTGAGAAAAAAATTACGTTATGCATTTAAAAGTAACATAAGAAAGAAAGTGATACAATTCACCAATACAATTCCAGCACCTTTAACAATAAATGATTCTTCCAAATGGTAACCTTGGACCTGGAGAGATTTTCAGTGTCTCTGCAGTACAGTGTCAAGGATGGTGGTGGAAGAAGTTATGGCATTGGATCAATGACATACCACTCGCTGGTAAACCAGGTCTCTCACTCTGTTAAGCAAAGGATCATCTGCTGAGAACTCGCCCATGTCATTTGCAAATTCAGGAGCAGTGGGAGTGGCATGTTTGCCAGGACACTGAAGGCAGGGAGTTACAACTCACTGTGCTCAAGAAGAGTTAGGATGATGCTCTGGGACAAATGAATGGAGCAGCATATTAAACTGCAGCTCCATGAGAACAGTGCCTCTGCTTCTCTTATTTCCTGCTAGTTAGATACCCTGAGCCTGGAATATGCCTGGAACATACTAAAACCCAATCAGTCCTTGTAGAATAAGTGACAAAACTCATTTGGTTAGAAGCATATTTATATCCTCTGCATTTGTTCCTGGGGTGATCAAGTTTAAACAATGGAGTGTTTCATGTTATATAGAACCTCACTGTATTCCAATGCCACTAAATTATCTGGAATTTAAGCAAAAAATAGATTTTTCAGGAACTGAGATTAAAGTCTCAATCCAGGATACTGAGTGTTGAACACATAGGTGCTTCCAAATGTACTTCCATTAAATTTCTAACTACATTATTTTTGTGTTGGCCCTGGGAGGAACTAGTTCATTTACTTTACAGCTACAGTTTTCTAAGAGAAATAATGGATTCCAAAGGTACTGGCACAATCTTAATAGAATCTGCCAACTTGTCTCTGCTTCAAAGACCCTGGGAAGACTATCATTGTTGAAGTGCCAGAAGCTTCAATCTACTGGAAAATTACATTTTCTTTGGTGGTGAGAATAACACTTAATGTATGCCCATCTATGCTGCTCTGAGAATCACATGCACAGACCCACCTCTGCACTTCTACTTGAGGTGTCTGTGTCCCTGGCCTGGAATCACACTTAGTATATTTTGCCATCACCTTTCTTGATGGCAAGAATTTATTATATAGGTACTTAATACTTTGTTCATTATTGCCTTATGATATTTGCCGTTGTCAACACCTTGCCATACTTTAGAGAATTTATTAGGCAGCTCATGTAGCCATCTTTTCTTTTCCCACAGTTCTTTTCTACTTGCTACCTTTCTGGTTTCCAGAATGTACATTTCCTCCCCAAATCCTGACTACATGTTATTGGAGCTGGTGGCTGACAACCATTAGATTCCAGTTTTGAGCCTTGCCCCAGGGCAATGACAGTTGGAATGAGTTAGGATTTGTGTAATTCACTGTAGTGGTGAGCAAGTTATTGTCTCCAGGTTCATCCCCACCATTTTGGAATCCACTCTGATTCCCGGTCTAATGTCTATAAACCACAGATCCCAGAGGCATTTTGGGGCTTAGAGTTACTTAATCAATCAAGCCAATAATTGCACCCCATGCTAGATATTATGAAACAAAAGCAAAAATGTCACTAGTGCAGGACCAAAAGAGGTTACAATTAAATATTCAGTCACTAATTCTGTGTGTGTGTGTGTCTGTCTCTCTGTGTGTCTCTCTCTGTCTCTGCGTGTATGATGGACCATAATGCATTGTGACAAAGTGATACACAGGCAAAAGACATTTTGTGAACCCTAAAATGTGACAAATAGATCCAACATGATAGGAAAGATCAATATCTAGAATAGGAGTCTTTGATCTCTGGGCCTCTGAAACTATCAGACTTGAAAAACAGAAAGTTTTATTTCAGTCATGCCTGAAACAAAGGTAAAAAATCACCTAAACAGGCAAGATCTTACCCCTTTCTCTTGGGGCCATCATGGCTGGCCTTTTGCCCAGCAGGAGGTGGAGTGTCTGACTTTTCTGCAATCTGGGAGGTTTGCTCTTGACTTTGTACTTCTTCAGCTCCTTATTAAAAAAAATTGGAGGATATGTTTATATACAAAATTACCAGATAACAAGAGTAAATTTCTATCAACACTGATTTTCTTAGAAGCACAGGAAAAAGATATCTACAATGACTTACAATGGTGACCCCATTCTAAGTTTCTCTCTTAATGATTTAGAATTTTTTGATTCTTTGAAGACTAAGAACTAAAATAAGGACTAGTTTGTGGGAGGTTGGTAGGTAAGCTTCTTAGGGATGACTGAAACAGAGGAATGAATAATTCAGCCATCTATCAATGTTTTTAGAGCAGAACTGGATTCATGCAGAACTACAAATACCAAGAGACTGAGTTCTAGCACAAGGTTATAGAAAAGATACCCTGATTTCTGAGTATATGAGAAAGACTTCATGAGGAAGATGGGCACCTGTGCACTTGACTTTTAACCTTATAGACAGTCTACATTTTGGAAATCACTAAGGTTTATGTAGAGGAAGAGGCTATAGCTGAGGGTTTAACTCTAACTCTGCTCTTACTCTTTCCCTCTTTAGCATCATACCCAATGTTAAACAAGTGACACTGGAATCTGTTACAAGCCTCACAGCTTTACCTGCCAGACTTAAAAATAAGGACACTTATTCTTTGTGCATGAAAGAAAAGATAGTGTCAGAAAAGTGCAAAATATGTCTGCTCCACTTTTATTGTACATAGAGGAGAAACATATTACCCAGCACAAGTTTCACCAAATATTTAACCAACTTGAACTTTAGTGCACCGAAAACCATTCTCAGTATTATTTGTATTTGTTGTTGCTGCAATTCTTCATTGACTGAGACTATCCCATATTTTAAAATCATTTGGATTCTCTGGTTCCTTCCCACTAAATGCCATCAGTTCAACCAGTCATTGAGATAACCACAAATATTTTTGCATGTTCAAGTGCTCCCGTTTGAGGAATTCGCAAGTCAATGCACAAGAACTACTCCTTCTTGAAAACCCCTGGATATAACAAAGTGCTATTTTAAAGAAACCTGAAATGAAACATTAAAAAAAAATCAAGAATTTCTTTTACACTATGGATAATTTTCCCTCAAATATTTAACATGTTTTCTTTATGATGAAAACATTAAAAATACTCCTAGATTTTATAAAAGAAATACATAAGTCATAATCACTATATTTCACATACTGTGTAACAGAACATTCAAACTCCTTATTCCCATCTGAACACAATTTAATATTTATCAACTTTGCATTATTTGCATCCCTTTCTCCCTGCTATTCTGCAAAGCCTCTAGGAACTAGCATTTTACTGTAAGCCTCTAAGAGATGAAAATCATTTAATTCAAATGCTTTAGTTAAATTCTTAAATGATTAATAAAACAGCGGGCATTTACTCAGGAAAACAACTGTTTTTGATGAAATAAATGGCTCCCTTGAATGTTTCTGTGTATCAGATATTTGGAGACTCATCATTAACTTTTTTTCTGACAACTTCTTCCTTTCTTTTTTAAAAAGATTTATTTATTTTTATTGGAAAGTCAGATATGCAGAGAGAAGGAGAGACAGAGAGAAGAATCTTCCATCTACTGGTTTACTCCCAAGTGTCTGCAACGGCTGGACCTGAGTCAATCCAAAGCCCGGAGCCCAGGGCTTCTTCTGGGTCTTCCACATGGGTCCCAAGGTATTGGACTGTCCTCAACTTCTTTCCTAGGCCACAGGCAGGGAGCTTGATGGGAAGTGGAGCAGCTGGGATACGAATTGGTGCCCACTGGGACCCCAGTACATGCTTGATGAGGATTTAGCCACTAGGTTACTGCACCGGACACCAATCTCTTCCTTTCTATGAACTGCACATTTAGAGGTCATCTACAGTTAGATATCAAGAGTAAGTTTTGGTGTTCTATTCCCAAGAAAAGTGTCTATACCTAGTAATAATACATTCCTTATTTCAACACAATTGGAGATTTTAAATATCATCACAAATAAATTATATGTATTGGAGAACACATGTATTTTAATTAGCTTGGCTGCTCATTCAACCTACATAAATGTGCTGAAAAATCACATTATCACTCATAAATATATTTTTATAAACAACTTTATATGGTACACAATATAAAATTTTTATTTTTGATTAAAAGTGAAGCTCAGGAAAACAAAGCTTTCATATTACCAACTTGTGAAGTGGTCATAAGGAACCTTAAGTGTTTTTAGAGATATTTATTTCCTATACAGTAAAATTATTTAGCCCAGTGAAATGAATATTAAGTCTCAAAATCAATTGTTTTCATTACCTGGACTTCTTAAAATTGACTGCCGGACAACATCGGTGCCTAGAAAATTGACTTGCTTGAAGCGTTTGGCCTTTTCTTCAAGAAACCATTCACCTGTTATAATCCTTAGCTGCCTGTTCCAGAGAAAGGGAGAAAACTAAAACTCAATCATTTAGCTACCTAATGAACTATAGAAAATCCCTAATTAAATAACACCAGTAGCTTATTTATAGAGTTCATCTCAATATCTGGAGTATTTTTGGAGAAAATAATGACCACTATTAATCAAATATATTGTATACTACTAATAAAAACGAGGTACTTGGTCTTCATAGTTCATACATATATTTTTACTCACACAAAACATTTATAAGCATTACCCCTATTTTACAGATAAGAAAACTGAGAGTGAGATAAACACATAAAATGATGTGTTTTCATATTGCGCAGTTGTAAGTAGGACAGGTAAGATCTTGTCCCAAGCATTCTGGCTTAAGCACCAATTTCTTAACCACTGCATTATTGGGGTCTTAAATGTGATTAATAGGGGACTGCTGAAGATTACAAATAACATAAGGGCCAAAATCAGACTTTGCTTCAAAATCTTCTTTGATGTAACATGAACACAGCTTTAGAGTAAAGAGAAAATGGGACTAAGAGACAGCTTTGCCATTGCAATAGTCCATGAGAGAGATGGCAGGACTTGCATTAGGGAAATGGTAAAAAAAAAAAAAAAAAGCCAAAATTCAGGTGGTAGAAATATCTGCTAGGTTTCTAAAATGAATGCTGAAGGAGGATATGCAAGCATCCTAATCTTTTAAACCCTATATTCAACAGTTACATGAAATCACACCCATCTTCCCATCGGAAATTTCTATGTTTATTCCTCTCCTATGGCATATAGTATTTTCTATTTCACTTCAGAGTCACCTTTGTCAGGGCTTGTACATATATGTTGAATTATAAATTCCAAGATAACAAATTCCTGTCTGATTCATCTTTTTTACTCCAATACCTGTAATGCAGTTTTTCAGGGACTATGCTATAAATATTTTAAAACCAATTATTGACTATTTCTCCTTCACTTCAACATGTCACCATTCATTTTCTATCTTCCCAGCCCTCATTCTACCAATGAGATGAAAATAGAAGCATTGGATATATTGTTCACTATTACTAGGAACAGTATTTGATGCTGTGTCCAGTAAATATTTGTAGAATGCAGTCAGATATCTGGAATTCAACTGACAGCAGTTATGCTGCTATAAATTCTCTTTTCAGGTTTCTAACAAATCTTTTAGCAACTGAAGAAGTCATTCAGTAGTCTAAATATATTCCTAATTATGAGTGCAAAAACAAACTTGTAGCTAAGCAGCTGAAAACTGTTGTCCTAACATCTCTACAAGGTATGTCCAAGAATGGCAAGTAGCGCTGAATACTATGACAATGAGCTGGAATATCTTGATAGATACAGGAACGAACTCTGAGAGTATTCTGAAGTTCAGACTCAATAATAAAATCTTTGGAGAAATAAATGCAGAAAAGAGAAGGTAGAAATACGCAGATCAGTTGAGAAGTTATTTCAGTAAACAGGTTAGGAAATAATGAAGATATAAGTCACAGTGTCATGAAAACCAAGAACTGATAACAAGAGTGGCAAGGTGACTGAGGAAAAATAACATAGTCAAATAGTTATTTCTAGGCCTACAATAAGCAATTCATGACATTCAGGAACTAATTGGACTTGAAAATCAGTAGCTGGATTAGAAATATAAAAATCCCTCCAGAAGCATGTATAAATTTTTTCACATCAATTGGTCTAAAATTCTATTTCTGAATGTGAGTGACAAAGCCAAGGTACATATGAACAATGCCATGTATGATTTAGGTTTATTCCCCAGTGGCTAGATCAATCACCTATTAGGAAACATGAACTCATAAACTATCTCCATAACTACATACAATATGCTTATGGAGTACATCAAATTTAAGGAGATACAGTTTATCCAAATCAAAATATTGGAAGGACTTTGATTATATCTGGATAAATATCAGATGACTTAGACTTATATGTGACTCCTTAAACTGGAACTCCATGTGGTGATCACAGTATTCTAATTTTGGAAGCTGTTCCCTTAAGTTTACTGTCCTTTGACTTTTCAACCAAACACTAGTATAGGCACTGATCTGATTGGAATTTGGAAATGGAATTAGATTTTTAATCAGCTGACCTTAAAATTTTGAGACTTTCCTAGACTAACCATGTGGGTCCAAAGTAACCAACATAATCTTAAAAACAGCAAGAAAAGGAAGTCAGGAGAGATGCCTCAGAATAGGGAGTCACAATGCAAACATGAGAAAGAAAAGATGCACTAAGAAATCTCTAAGCATAATAGTCCCTAGTTGGGATCATCTAGTTGCAAATGGCATGATTTCATTCTTTTTAATGGCTTAGTAATATCCCATGGAGTAGATATAACACAGTTTCTTCAGCCACTCCTTCTTGGACAAGCATCTGCATCATTTCCATGTTTTTGCTATTGTAGATTGTGCTGCTGTAAAAAAAAAATAGGACTACAGATCCCTTTCTCATATGCAGATTACATTTCCTTTGTGTATATTCCCAGAAGTAGGATAGCTGGATCATACAGCAGGTCAATTTTCAGTTCTTTTAGTACTCTCCATACTGACTTCCATAGTGGTTGTACTAGCCTACACTCCCACCAACAGTCAAGGAGGATACCTTTCTCCCCACATCCATGTCACCACGTGTTGTTAGTAGAGTTCTGAATGTAGGCCAATCTAACTGGAGTTAGGTGGAACCTCAATGTGGTTTTCATTTGTATTTTCCTGACAGCTAGGCAGCTTGAGCATCTGTTCATATGTCCATTAGCCATTTGAATCTCTTCTTTTGAAAAATGTTTGTTCATTTTCTTCACCCATTTCCATACGTTCTCTAGGATATAACATAGCCTTCATGCAAACTGTAATCTCAATAACCCTTTCCATGCTGTTTTTGCTGCATCCCATGTGTTTTGATGTTTTTGCTTTCATTTTCGTTGCTTCCAGTTTCTTTTCTCTTGTCGAATTAATCGCTGGCTCATGATCACACGGTGGCGTCATTTTATACAAGAGACTTTCGTGTTTTGTTTTTTTCACCCATACATTGGTTATTCAGTGGAACATTTTTCAACTTTATGGTCATGTAAATTTTTTGTTTTAACTTCATACCTGTTGTTGACTTTGTTTCACAGCTTCTCATTTACGGGAATGTTTAGTGATGTCATAACAGAGATGATCATATTCAGATGTGAAGATACAATGCAATATGCATCCCTACTTCCAAACCAAAGAGGGATTCCCAATGAAACTGTTGGATATATATAGACAATGGGATTCTGAACTGATACTGCCTGTACCAGTAATGTCGGGGTACACTTAAATAACAGACTGATAGACTTAATGAATATTTATGAAGGAGTATGCTGTCATAATAATATGGGGGAAATCAGTCGGGGTGGGAGTTGGGGGAATGGGAAAATCTCAGACCTTATGGAATTGTACCATAAAACTCAAAATAAAAAAGAGAAGTCTCTAAGATGTAGGTAACCAAGGCAAGGATTGCAGAAACAATCCTTTAGGAGCTAAGGGTGTCTATCAGACAAGAGTCAAGAAGGAAATGAGGACATCATTCATAAAGTAACAAGAAGCCAGATTCTTCCCAAAAGAATGAGTTTGGAATCAAATTCTTTCCAGAGTCTCTTCAATAAGAGCTTCACGAGCCAACACCTAAGAAATCTGGTGTGATGAAACAAGGCAAGCCAACCCAGACTTTTAAGTTACAGAACTGAGAAATACTAAAATTTTATTGTTTAAGTGAAATTGTGTTAATTTATTACGGTGGCAATAGAAAACTATAACTAAACGTATAAATTCATTCTAATATACAGGTCAGGATATAGCCTACCAAGATTGTAAAAAGATAAATTTGCACAATTCAGAAGCACAAAAGAACCAAGGTAGGCACACTGTGAACTATGAGTCAGATTTGCCTACTATCTGTCTTGTGGCACATAAGCTAGACATCATTTTTACATTTTAAGTGAAGAAAAACATCAAAAGTACTTATGTTAACATATGAAAATTTCACAAACTTTTAAATTCAGTGTCCATAAATAAAGCTTCTTTGGACAACAGCCATGCTTGATTGTTTAAACACTGGTTGTTTTTGTGCTACAGCTGTTAGTTGTAGCAGAAGATAAATGGCCCACAAAGTCCAAAATATTTATTCTATAATTTTATTAATAAAGAAAAATTTGCCAAGCTCTGCAATAGGGCAAATAATTTTTATAAAAACAATAGCAAAGGAAATAACAGAGTTCAATGTTCAGAAAACAAACAGAGGCATGTAAAGGTCTTAGCTCTTGTGTGTTACTGGTCATTGGGATAGAGAGCATACTGATGGCAGTTGCATGTGTTACAGTGAGAAGGGGGCACACCTATTCAACATGCCCCAGAAAATGGGCCTCCGTATCAACTCTATTGCATGTACCCAGAGGCCAACGCCTAACACAAATAAGATCACCCCAGAATTGTTGATCATTACATCTTGTTATGCTTTCAAGTGTAGCAACTGTAAGCTTTATATTTGTTTAATTCCAACATGTACTTGAGTCATTTGTCAAGTCAAAACTCTGAAGCATCAGAACAGTGCCTTGGGACTGTGCATTTGTCACATTCTTAGATGATAAGCAGAAAGCTTGGTAGACTAGAAATCTAATACTTAGTGAATGTACTCCAGGCATCAAGTAATGTTGGTTGATGCTTTATATGTGATATTTAAAATTGCTATGTTTATTTTTAATGTATAAATAAAACTACAGCTGAAGTAACTTAAATAACTTCCTCAAAATTATAAATACATTATTACAGAGATATGATTTGCAACCCAACTTCATGTCCTTTGTATTTGATGACATTGTTAGAAGAAAGCTCATGTTTATCAGCTACAGAAATATTTTGCAGAATAGCCAAAACCCATGGAAACCAAGGAACTTCGTGGTGTGTGTGTGTGTGTGTGTGTGTGCGCGCGTGTGTGTGCGTGCGCATGTGTGCGCTGGGGATAAAGTGGTAACATTAAAGAAGGGATGAAAGAGGAAAGAAAATCTATATGATACTCACTATAAAAATTTTAAATTCTGCTATATAAGTTCATCATCTGAACAATAAAGGCTTGATACAGACTCTGTTTCCTAACATACACTTCAAAGAATGGTTTTGTCCAACATGACAGTGGGTTACACTATTTGTAAATACTGATCATTGAGTACTAAGAATTTGGTAGGTCTAAATTTTCTTTAACATTCAACTCCGAATATCAAAACTTCACCTAAAGGCTTACAGTAACACAAAGTCATTAAATTGTCTTTATATGTGTAGGGAGAAAAATAATCTAATCCTAAAAAAGTATTATTACCAAAAAAATCATTTTTCCTTTGTCTTCTGCTAACTATTAGAAACATTTCAAGATACATTTACTAAATATTCTAATAAAACTCTAATTTCCTTCTATTATTCACAAGGAAACTAAATAAAATTATGTGTACATTTATTCATCACATGGCAAACATTTATTGCATTTCACCTATGTTAGACCCTGTACTATAAACAGAAATATACAGGCAAGGAAAACAAAGATCTTGGCCATATGGAGATGATGGTCTAGATTTAGTCCTTTTTTTCTCTTCAAGCAGAAAAAAATGAAAACTTTTTGATACCCTATGGTAAAACTACAGAGCATTACAGATGAAGAGAACATATTAAGATTAGTTAAGCAGGATACAGGAAAACAGATTATGTGCAAAGGAATGATGATTACAGTGACAGTTCAATTTGAACAATAATGTACCACAGAAGCCAATGAAATGTCTTCAAAGTTCTGGAGAAAATAAATATCATGAGAACTGTATATCCAGAGAAACCAGTGTTCAGGAATGAGGATGAAATAAAGTAATTTTCAGCAAAATTAAGACTAAGATAATTTATCATCAATAGATTCTCACTAAAGCAATTTTTTAACATTATACTAAGGAGGAAATAAAGATAGGAAAAGGAATGGTGAACAATGAAACTGATCAAACGCACATAAATCTAAATAATCATTGGTGTATGAAAAAATTAAAACATTTAAATTGTTGGATTATAAAAGAACATATGTTTAAAATACAGGACAGAAAATATAAAACAGTAAGGAAAAGATTTTGGAGTTTAAGAATACCATGTTCCTTTAATTGATAAGAGGAAGGGTAAAACTATTGACATATGAAGCTAAATGTTGCAATTTCGAAAACTACTGAAAAACTAAAAAGCATATAATACCTATACCAGTAGAAAAGATAAAATGGAATGAGAAAAACACATCAATCTATAGATCACATAAATAAATGCAACTATACAGTAGTTAGAATGATCACCAATATAAATGTAACTGATGCAATAATCATAAGTAGACCAAATTATATTAAAAAACTAAAAATTGCAAATAGTATATATTTATATCACACATCTATCCACGCAGAATATATATGCATATATTATATATATATATGATATATAACATTTGCACAGAACATACATTTTTAAACACGACTTCGGCCATATGCCAGAGTCTTGCCTTAAGTATGTAGGCATATTGAAGTTGAAAGACAAATAATGGGAAAATATATACTGTGTAAACAAATAAATATCAACCAAGAAAAGTGATGTTATATTAACAGATCAGATTAAGGCAAAAGCATTTCTAGAGATGAAGGTGGTCATCAAGAATATCTCCAAATTAATAAGACCAATGGACTCTCAGAAACTGGAACAACAAAGGAAATATACCTTTGAAAAGATGCCCAAAATGCCCATCAATAGAAGACTGGATAAGAAAGCTATGGTTCATCTACTCTATGGAATACTACTCAGCTATTAAAAAAAACGAAATGCAGTTCTTTGTGGACAAATGGGCCCGACTGGAATCCATCATGCTAAGAGAAATGAACCAATCCCCAAAGGTTAAATACCACATGTTCGCCTTAATCTGAGATGAAAAGATGACAACTTGAAAGATAGTACCTGTGTATTGTAATATTAGTGCAATCTCTAACAACCTGTATCCAATGCAATAACGCGATATAATCTATAAAACAACAATTAATGTCAGAATATTTAAGATCTACATCGTAAAACTGTAAAACCCACTGTACCCTCAATACGCTATGTTAACCGGTAATGGGGAGGGAGTGCAGGGAAATCTTTTTTTTTTTAATAAAGATTTATTTTTTTTTATTTTTATTACAAAGTCAGATATACTAAGAGGAGGAGAGACAGAGAGGAAGTGGAGCTGCCGGGATTAGAACCAGCAGCCATATGGGATCAAGGAAAGGACCTTACTCACTAGGCCACGCTGCCGAGCCCGAGTGCAGGGAAATCTTTCAGGACCATAAAAAGAGTGAGAAAAAAGTACAATATAGCCTATCAAGATCAAATCTGGTAATTCATAGACAACAGACTCAAAGCGGCACTAAACAACAATAAAACTACTATACCAATGCATGGGGGGGAATCAGGTGCAATCCTGACAACCTCTTAACAGGAGGTCATGTGCGTGGAGCAGGGGGGCACTCCAGAGTGGAGCAGGTGGTAAGGAGGAAGCTTGGATCCCAACCACGAAGACTCCCAGACCTTCACCACAAACTATTAATACGAGCAACAAGGACTATATCCCAACTGCCAAGGAGGCCACAGGGAATTGGATGCCCTCGGAGACTGAGTACTCTGAGGTCACCCACCCCCAACCGGAGCTTCCCCAGGGGATGGAAGAAGTCCAAACGCTACCGCGCAGAAACCAACGTCATCGGAAAGACAACCAGAAGCCCTGAGCGGTCCGCAGAAACAGAAGAACAATAAGTGTCCTTTGGGACCAGGGAGGAGAGCTTTCTCTGGTCCGAGCCTGGCTCCACCTCTGGACCCCCGCCCTCCCTCGCAGTGACCATCGGGATCGCTTTGAAAACCCCTCACAGCAAACAAACAATCATACAAACTAAAAAAAAAAACCTAAAATAAATAGACAAACAACAGAAAGTAGAGCTTGAAATCTGACATGAAAGAGCTGGCGTGGATTGGCTCATGCCTTGCTGGGTGGGACACAAAGATTAGTCACTCCTCACCATGGTGTTGAGGATTTTCCTGCACACCCTGCCCCCCCCCCCAAAAAAATGTTCTGCACCTTAAATGTCGACAAATATCTTGTCAGAGTTACAAGCCAGTCTAGATTATCCCAAAATCTGCCAAGATCAGCAAAATTATACTTCAACACAACAAATGGCTAAATACTAAAATGAAATAGACACGAGACAGCTGAATGGTACCTTATAGCCATTTTAGGGTATATAGCAGCCGGTCCTGTATATGAACTAAAATTGAAATGTCAATGAGCTAACCATAGGTTGTGGTTAGGACTTGTTTTTTTTTTTTTTTTTTTTTTTTTAACATACTGGTTACTCAAAACCATGTCAATTCCATAATATTGCAAATTGCTGTTGATGTTATATTGGGACTCTTAATTGACTGGGATGATATTATACCAGCTCTAACCTTGGACCAGAAATGGTCTCCCCAAGAAACTGTTCAACCCATCTGGACAATAAGTAGCTGGACTCTATGCTTGGTATATGTTTGCAAGGAAAGAATCTTGATTGAATTTGAACTGTAATGCTGCATCAAGGTGGAGGAATCCACCAGGGGGGAGGGGAGGGGGAGGGGTGGGGGGATTCCCAGAGCCTATGAAATTGTCACATAATGCAAAATATCAATAAAAATATAAAAAAAATTTAAAAAGATGCCCAACCTCAGTAGTAATCAGAAGAAATGCAAATGAAAATCACAGGAGCAATCCCTTTTATTAAAAAAAAAGATTTTACTTATCTGAAAGGAAGAGTTTTAGAGAGAAGGTAGAGAAGAGGGAAGGAGGAAAGAGAAATCTGCTGTCCACTGGTTCACTCCTCAAATGGCTGCAATGGCCAGGGTAGGGCCAGGCTCAAGCCAGGATACATGAGCCTCCTCTGGGTTTCCCACATGGGTGCCAAGACCCAAGGACTTTGGTCATCCTCCATTGATTTTGCAGGCATATGAGTAGGAAATTGGACTGGAAGTAGAGCAGTCAGAACTCAAAAACCAGTGCCCCTATGGGATGCTGGTGTTGCAAGTGATCCTTTATCCAGGCTATGCCATAATGTCTTCCCCAGGCATTTACCTGTCTTTACTAGGTGTTGGTAAAATTGTGAAGTAATAGGAAACCCTTCGACAACACAGGTGGAATTTAAATTACTATGACAAACAATTTAACACTTGTTAAACAATTTAATGTCTTGTAAAACTGAGAATACTCATTTAATTGGCCCTGTAGTTACATTCTCAGTTGTATATGCTGCAGTAAAGTTCTCAAACATATTCAGCATGAGATTATAGTAAGAAACACATTTTATATCAACACACAAAATACACACAAGTATTTATACACACATAAGTAGGTATACATGCATCTGTGAATATACATATAAATATTTGCTATTCCATTTCATTTTTAAAGAAATGCTGATCCCAACTCACCAATAAATTACAATCCACAGATTTAATAATGCCACCTTAGGGTGTACATATTAAAAATCCAACCTGGGGTGAGTATTGCAATGTAGTAGATTAAGCCACCACCTGCAATGACTACAGCACATATGGGTGCTGATTCGTGTTTCAGCTGTTCTACTTCTAATCCAGCTCCCTGCTGTTGGCCTGGGAAAGGCAACAGAAGACCACCTAACTATTCCAGCAACTGCAACCCATGTGTCAGACCCAGATGAAGCTCCTGTTTCCTGGTTTCAGCCTGGTCCAGCTCAGGGTGTTGGGGCCACTTGGAGAGTGAAATAGCTGATGAAAGATCTCTCTCCATCCTTCTCTTTGTAATTTTTTTCAAACAAACAAACCTTCCCCAAACAATTTCACACCTAGGTGGTAAGCTCCCATATGTGTTTGCCAGGCCACAGACAGTATAATATCATATTATCAGTCCCTGTAACACTCTGAACAAATATCAGCCCATCAGTCCAACAGATACATTAAAAGAAATGATAAAAACAGTGAAGATAAATGTGATACCATTCACATAAACAGGGACAAATGCCACCAAAAGTTGAGCTAAGAAAGTCACAAAACAGATTCAGTATGGTTTTCATTCTGATGGTATCCAAATACATAAAAACAGAAAATATAAGGACACATTCAAATGCAGTAATGCCCTCATTGAAAGCAAATACACATTCTTTAAATATTATATATGTCTTATTTATATTTTATATGTATGACATTTGCTCATTTAAGAAAATCTCTCCAGGTTACTGTTATTACAGTAACCAGGTTACTCCAGCTTACAGTTATTACAGTACTATATCACAGTGTATGAAGCATTAAAAGGGTAGGGGCTTCAGTGTTGCTATTTCCTGCATGACTAAAACCTTAAATTCTTGCATCTGCTTTCTATTGTTGATAAGAAGCTTTATAACAAGTGCTTTGAATTCTGTATCCCACATTTTCTCAATGTATTCCTCAGTTAACTCTGAAGTTGGCAAAGGCTTTTGCCACACTGTACAAAATGGCGCCTGATTGCCACTATTAGAGTTCCTGATCCGCTGGCCATCAGGTCTGAGGGCTACCTGGACCTGTCTTGGGTGGAACCTGTAGAATGCCACACTGTTGCAGTTCACTGAGTCAGAGATGAGTTAAATTTCAGCTCAGCATATGCTCAGTCCTTTCCCTTGCCTTTTCCTCCTTAAACAAAATGGCACCCTATTTGGCTCTAGGGGGAGGACTGGACTGTGAAATTTATCCTGTTCCCACACTGCCTGTCTGGGACCTGCCACTCTGTGCTCCTGGTCAAATCAAATAGACCAGTAAGATGGGCAGTTCTTTGTCTGGTTCACCTCCCGAGCTCCCTGTGAAAGTCCCTTTCCACCTGGTTGCTGCTGGAGTTCCAGGTGCAGGTGGAGCTCAGATCACTGTTAGATGAATGCCACTGTGGTATCAGTTACTGCAACACCACACTGTTGTTTTGGCTGCTTTCCTGTGTCTGTCAGTCTCCAGGTACCCCTCTGCTGTTGTTGTGTCCTCTCCTATTTCCTGGAATGTGCCCCGTCTGCTTCATACTGGTTAATGTTTCTCCGTCTGTTTAAGTGTGTCCTTACCCTATTCTGCCATCTTGATTCTCTCTGAATCTGAAGTTAATTGTTAACATCAGGATCTACATAGAAGTGTCAGGCTGGTTTCTAGATTTCAGGGCCTGTATTGCTATTTATAACAAAGTGCTATCCATTCTTGCAATCTGTGTTCCATTCATCAACACTATATTTTATACTTACAGATAAACATAATGTACCTGTTTCAGTTACACTTCATGCATTCTAGTAATCATTAAAAATTCATCAAAACCAAAAAACCAGGGTCCTCCTACTTTTTTCCCAAGATTTATTTATTTTTATTGGAAAGTCAGATTTACAAAGAAAAGGAGAGACAGAGTATCTGCTGGTTCACTCTCCAAGTGGCTGCCACTGGTTGCACCTGAGCAGGTATAGAGTCCCAAGGTTTTGGGCCATCCTCTACTGTGCTCCCAGGCTACAAGCAGGGAGCTGGAAGGGACGTAGACCAGCATGAATAGGAACTGGTGCCTATACGGAATCCTGGAGCATGTAAGGCATGGAATTTAGCCACTAGGCTACCAGGCCAGGTCCAGGTCCTCCTACTTTCAGTAGTCCTTGCTCTAATCTTTTTAGCACTATTGAAATAAAATATCTTTGCTTCTACCTAATCCAAAATAAATGACAATAAAGGTTGTTCTTCCAACTGATTAGAGAATGAGTCACTTTCTGACTCATCTCACCTCTTGCAGGTCAAGGTGGGAACTTCAATTTTACGGTCTATTAAACATGGAGACAGCCTAGTGGGGCTGTAACATTCTCTCACAACAAACAAAGGATGCCTGATGCCAATAAAATACCAATTATGCCTCCTTTTTGAAAATCACTGCATGAATAAAAATAAAATATTTACAAGACTGACAGTACCTGAAATCACAAGTATCAGCAACCAGAATATTGGAAACGCTTATTTTCAGCTTTGCATGTAAGGATACATTTTGATCTGTCAAACTAAAGACTCAACATGTAAACTTCTAGCTGTCATGGAATGATATGAAATATGTTGCTATTTTCATAGAGGTATAAGAATTACACATTGAAAGGCTGTTCTTTCCTTAGGATATTTTATGCATGAAACAATAATAAGTTCTTCCTCCTTAAACTATGACCTAACTGAGCATCATCCAATGCGTTAGGTCAATAGACATTGACATGGATTCAAGTTACTTATTAATGCATAACATATTACAAGAAAAATATTGAACTTTCAGTTTATTATTTACTCTACCCATCATCCATGTTGTATTTTGGCTTATAATTATTTACCCTTTTATCTTTTGTAATCTTAACACCTGTGTACTGGCAGATTTTCTTTTTTCTGAGGACAAATATATTGCAGATGGCTTATATATTAAACTTCATATTCTTGATATAAGCACAATTGTTGTATATGATTTAAATAGGAGCCAGTCATCCACTCCTCAGCTCATTTGTTTACTTATCCATTTATTCATTTGACATGTGTTCACTGAGTTCTACTACAGATATTCATTTGGGGAATTAGAACTACATTAGTGAACAATATAGATAAGAAATCCTACCTACATGATTATGAAATGTGTATTCCAAGAGGTATGAATGAAAATAACCAAGTGTACAGCATGTAAGTATTAAGGAAAAACAAAAAAAAGATGTTGTGTTGTGTTAGTTTGGGTGTGTTACCTTCTAGAGCAATCTTCAATGTGTATTGACCTAACACATTGGAAATGAATTTCTCATTAATGTAAATCTGACAATTTTATGGAGAAAAGCTGAGTGAATTAGAACTTCAGTTAGCAAGTATACTAATCTGCAGATGAGTTGATGGCAAAATGTGTGATATCATTAGCTCAATATTGAATTGAATAATATGCTTTGATAATTACAAGTCGTGGGACTAGAGTGATGGCTGAATTGACTAATCCTCTGCCTGCAAGTGCCAGGATACCATATGAGTGTCAATTTGTGTCCTAACTGCTCTGCTTCCCATCCAGCTCCCTGCTTGTGGCCTGGGATGGTAGTGGAAGATGGCCCACAGCCTTGTGAACTGGCTACTAGCTTTGGATCAGCTCAACTCCAACAACTGTGGTAATTTGGGGAGTGGACAGAGGATGGAGAATCTGTCTTTCCTTCTCTCTATAAAATCTGTTTTTCCAACAAAATAACTATTTTTTTAAAAAATAATTACAAGTAATATTTGGAAGTTAAGGAAAAATTTTCCTCCCCATAGATAAGCTTAAAGAAATCTGTGATTTATTGCAGAGCTTTTGAGTCATGGTCCTGAGTACTAGTATTGCCTGAGTGGATGAGGTCCAGGTTATAAATAAGAAGAAAAGCAGAAATGAAATAAAAATGGGGAAAATACTAATGATGTAACAGGACAATACTTTATAATTATTGGAGAGATAATTACTGAGAAATTCTCTCTCACTCTTTAGACACTGAAGTTAGGAGACAAATCAATTAATAAAATTCTGCTTACTTCTTCATTGCTTTGAAATGGCAAACCTCATTTTGATATTCTGGTGAGAAAAAAGCTGAATGAAGGAAAAAATAAACAAACCCCAAAAATTTGTTATGCATCCAAATTCGACATACACACATTCTTTTATCATTCTTGTTTGAATCATCTACAAGAACATTTTTAAATGCCTTTCTCATCTGTGGAGTATGTCCTGAGACTCTGAGGACTACTTCCTAGGGCAAAGTGTAGTCCAGAACTAGATCAACACTCATGGAATTGAGATCCCAATATTGAAGTTAGTTCAATCTTTTTGGGAGCCTGAAATTCCATCACGATATCCCATGGGGATAACAAGGGCCCAAACACTTGGACCATGTCCCATTATTTTCCCAGGCTCATCAGCAGGGAGTTGGATTGGAAGGGGAGCTGTAGATATGGGATGCTGATTTTTGTAAAAGACTTATTTTGTTTTTATTGGAAAGCCAGATATACAGAGAGGAGGAGAGACAGAGAGGAAGATCTTCCATCCATTGATTCACCCCCTAAGTGGCCACAACGGCTGGAGCTGAGCTGATCTGAAGCAAGGAGCTAGGAGAACTTTTCCGGGTCTCCCATGCAGATACAGGGACCCAAGGCTATGGGCCATCCTCAACTGCTTTCTCAGGCCTCAAGCAGGCAGCTGGAAGGGAAGGGGGGTCACTGAGATCCTGCTGCATGCAAGACAAGACCTTTAGCTACTAGACCTTTAGCTGCCAGGCAAGGGATATTAATGTTTTAGGCAGTAACTCAATCTGATACACCACAATGCCAGCCTCACCATTTGCATATGTTAAGTAAAGTGTCCATTCCGATGTTTTTGACTACTATTTTTTTGATGGGCAAAACAATTAGTTCCATATTGTTTCCTTAATATATCTGATGCAAAAGGGGATTTTAAGGGAGAAGCCCCACCCAGTCTCCCACCCACCCCAGGTCCCAGATGAGGGGCATGCTCTGGGGGTCTTGCTCAAGTGGTTTTGATAGTTCAACAGTTCTGAAATGTTGCCACTCTCACCACTCAAAGCACGATGAGGTCGTTGGAGAATCCACTGATTGACATAGTCCATCATAGAGTCTCCGTTTGCCCAGTATTTTCATTGCCAACATAGAACTGAGATGGTTGATTGACTTGTTCTGTCCTCTGTCTTTTCTTGGCTAGTGTTCTGAGTCCAGAAGCTCGATTGGGGGGATCCCCAAAGAAATTTTGTCTGAGGTGTTCTCAGACCAGATTCTTGTATGTACTAGCAAGCACAGGGCCCGGCACAGTCCATTGCTCCAATCAGCTCTTGGTTGCAATTGCTGGGTTGGTTCTGTTCCATCCCTGTCTTCCACTGGACCCAATGGGTGTTGTAGTCCAGCCTGGTTCTGCCCAGCACATACTCGGCTCTCACATAAACCAGTGGGAGCTGCAGCCTAGTCAGAACGACCCACAATTACCCCCACCAGGCCCGCCCCCTACCCTGGTTTGCCAGTATGTATGGCAGACTAGTCCAGTCTGTCCCATATCCCCTTCTGCTCTTGTACATGTCAATGGGTATTAAAACCTTGTTCCATCTAACCAGCTCAACTATGCAGCTTTCACGGATGTTGTTGGGTGTCTGTCTAGCCACCCCCAGTCCCTGTCCTAGTTTCTGTTCCCTTCCATGGGAGGTGGTAACCCAAGAGGGAGGAGCCCACTATTTCCCTCCCAGGCCACTCCCACTCCCAGATTATGCACTCTTCGGGTGGTTCTGTGGTTTGACTTGACAGAACTAGCCCCCAGTGCCAGCTTCTGCCAGCTGATGCTGTGGCTAAGCCCAAACAACCCTCACCCAATCTAATTGTAGATTGCACCAGTAGGAATAATCAGCCCAGCCTGGCTTTTCCCTGATCTGGGCCACATGAGGCGCACAGGTGTTATAGCCCTGCCTAGTCTGGTCTGTCCCCATCCCAGCTCACGCTCTCCAGTGGGAGTAGCTGTCCAGCAAGGGAACTACCCCTTATTCCCCTGCTGACTCTGCCCGCTCCCTTCCTGATTCTCACGTGTGTTGGTTGGGTGCTGTGGTCATATCTGGCACAGGCAACTTCACCTTGGCATTCCCTGTTGTGTACTGCTTTTGTTGAGACTGAACCTGGCTCAACCCACACTCTGTTCTGGTGTTTGGATTTGCCAGTGGATGACGTGAACTGATCCAGCCTGGTCTGCCCCCGACCCATGCCAAATGTATGCCAGTGGGACACTTTCCATTATCTCTTCTGGGCTGTTTCCCTCCATGCTTCTTGCATTTATTGACTACTATTTTTATTTAGATCTTTTTGTCATCTTATATGTGAGCCATGTTAATTATATTCTGAATTCACATCTGGTCTCAGAAATATGGTTTACTTCTCAGTGGCTCATTTTTTTTTTCCTTAATGGTTCCTTTCAAAAATAACTACAATGTTAGGATACACTTAAATAGCAGAATGATGGACTTATGACTGTTTATGAAGGACTATACTACTGTAATAATATAGGGGAAGTCAGTGTTAGGGGGATTCAGGGAGGGAAGGAGGGAAATTCCAGAGCCTATGGAACTGTATCATAAAATAGTAAATTAAAAAAAATTATTACACTGTCTGAATTTTTACTCTTACTTGAGTTTTACACATTCTATTTTCCTAATCCAAAATCACAATATTATCTTCCATATGTCTTCTAGAAACTACAGTTTTCCACTTCAGGACTCTGACCTATCATAAGTTATCTTCTACATGATATGAAGGTTCATGATGATAATACCCTTTCTCCAACACATGGACCTCAAATTGCTTTAGAACTTTTTGCTTTATAAATCCAAATCTCCCTCATTAAATTATCTTGATACTTTTGCTAAAAATCAATCCTGCGTGTATGGTATTATTTCTGGGTTCTCTATCCTTTTTCCTTTGTCTATATGTCTACTTTCATTTCAACACTACATTTGTCATTAATGTGCCTTTTAAGTGTGTTACAAAACAGGCTATGTGTCTTCAAACTGTCTTTTTTTCTTTTCACAGTTTTTGCTATTGTAGGTTCTTTACAATTCCAACTATTTTTTGTTTTAAACGAATAAAATTTTAAGGAGAATTATCATCTGGATGACACATCTTCCCATACATGCATGTACATATGCGTTTATGTCTTTAGTCTGGTCAGTGCTTTGTGTTTTTCAGTGTAAAGGTCAGCCACTGTTTCACAGAATTTATAACTAGTTTGTTTTCTTATATGATTGTTAAGGTATTACTTTTATTAGTTTTAGCTTTGAATTTTATATTACTAATATATGGAAATAGTTAAAACATGATTGCTGGTCTTTAAATTTAGTTTAAATATAATGTCTTGTATCTGGAAACACAGCTACACACTTGTTTGTTCCAGCATGCTTGCCTCTCAGTATATTCCTTAAACTTTTCTATGCATGAGAAAATATTTACTGCATTTATTGTGAGTAAAGACAGTATTACTTTAAAAAAAGAAATTAGTTCATTCCTTCACCAATATAATCATGAATATACAGTGGCTCTACACTATTTCCTTTCTAGAAGAAAAATCTATATTACTAAAAGTTACATATTATACAGAATATCAATATATTTTATCACTTTTCATAGAATTTGACCATGAATCAAAAACTACCAGTCTATAAGAGGAAAAATATGACCAAAACCAAAAGAAAGAAAAGCAAAAGAAGCAGTCTTATATATAGGGGACACAGATAACGGAGATATAACTCAGATATTCAATAACTATGATAACTGATTCAAATTATTGTAGTGAAAGAATGAGAAGAGCAAAAGAATAATATAATGGAAACAAAATGAAAATCTTGAAGCTGAAAAACACAACTGAATGTAAAAAAATCAAAGACAGGTTTAACATAAAATTAGACAACATGCAAAGACAGAATCCAAGAATTGGAAGATGGGCCAGACACAGATAAAAATTGAATTCAGAAATACAAAATGACAGAAAACAAAGGAGGTTGAGAAATTTATAAAATATTCAAAATGTTTAAAATATTGAATATGACCAAGACACATATTTAGAATATCTACAGATGAGGAAAAAGATAATGAAGATAAGAACTGTCTGAGGAGACAAGCACAGCAAAATAAAGTGGTGATTGAAGATATTCTAGGATACCTAATATGAAAATAGAAAAAAAGAAAACTTGGACCAAGGCATGTTATAGTAACTACTGAAAAATCCAAACAGAGAAAGAGAAAATATTAAAAGTAGTCAAATAAAAATGTTATATCAAAATGAGCAACAGTAAACTGGTAGCTCATTTCCTAACAGAAGTTCTAAAATGGGAAGTCAACAGGATTTTCAAATTGCAGAAAAGTTTAGAACTACTATTTAGGATTCAATAAGTAGGAAAACATGATTGAAAATTAAAAGTGAAATATAGCAATGCTACGAAAAATAAAATTGAAATTTATCCATAGTAAATTTACGTATATGAGTCAAAGAATCAAGGATTTATTATTTAAGTAAATCAAAGTAATACATTTAATGTTAAGAAGTATTAAAGAATTTGAATGGTGAATTACTGAAGACTGCTTATCTCAACTTTATGAAATAATATGGGGAAAAAATAACACTGGCTAAGTAATGTAATCAATTAAATATTGGAGTCTTTATTAGAATAGTATTCTTCATTCATAAAAGTTACTACTTCTACTGATACACTATTCATATTTCCTCCCAGAACAAACCTTTCTTGCAACAGGATAAGTTCATGAGGGAAAAAGACAAATCAAACCAAATCTGTCTAACAAGCTGGATCAGTGTTAGTATTTCCCATCTCAACCACAGGAGAGATCAACACTGAATTTCCTTGAGAGGAGATTATAAGGCTCTCCCAGAGTAGAAGAGTATACTGGCAGGAAGAAGCCACGCTAGCTAATTCAGGGGAAATTTCTCAAACTGACTGGAGTTTGGTAGGCACCAGGAGTAACAGAGATTGACTTACGCTTAGGATCTGGTTCACCTTAGGAAACAGTGACCCTCACAGAGTGAGGCAGAGTGAAACCTGTGCCTACCACATTTCCACTGCCTAAACAAAAAGGTGAATGAAATGTTCTTTCCCCTTCATCCTTTCTAAAGAAGTAGGTTTACAGGGAATTCTGAAACACTCCAGCTTTGCTCATTTGGTGTGCTTAGAAGGCAGGACATTTGGTACCCATCTTGCCAGTCACCGTAAACGTCTCAGAATGTCTCAGGGGAATTGTCTGTGTTTTCTAAGAAGCCATATGGAGCCAAGACAGCTCTAAGAAAGCACAAGAATGGTTTTCCAGCTCAGAAAGAGAGCTGGTTGTATGAGACTTCTAATTATGCTATGTTTTGTTTTACTATGTTCTCTCTCTGACTCTGTATCTGCTTCCATCTGTCAAACACACACACACAGACACACACACACACTTTTCGTTTTTAATTAAAAAGTGCTGTTCTTTTTCTCTGAAGCTCTTGCTCTCTCACACACATTTTATGTTTTAATTAAAATTGCTGTTGTCTTTGTCTTTGAATCTATCTCTCTCTCTCTCTCTCTCTCTCTCTCTCACACACACACACACACACACACACGCAGAGCAAGGCTAAAGCATTAAGCTTCTGGTTGGACTGTAATTAGTTTTAATTTTTTGATCTCTCCCTAAATTGACAATACTGTTTTTCTTGCTTCCCCTATACAATCCTTTTAGTCATCAAATATACACTTTGCATGAAAAGAAACTTACGCGACTTTGGCACAGACAGTGCACTTCCAGCTGCCATCGAGACCTGTGACCCGACATTCACTGCATACCCTCAGTGAACAGGTCTGGCAGGGGTCACCTCGATCAAAGATTAGGCCCAGGTTTCTCTGACAGTGAACACAGACTCTGCTGGTCTCCTGTTGAGTCTTCCCACTTCTACGTTTTGCTTCTAATAGTTCATTTTTCAGCTTCCTGGAAGGAGAAGAAAAAAATCCCTTATAATTCAGAAAGGTTTCACACATATCATGTTAGATTCTATTACGTTTTTGGTACTAAACTGTCATACCCAGCTAGACGACTATTTCCCCAAAGGCACATTCTGCTCATTACAAAATTTCATGCTAGTTTATAAAGTAATTGAATATTTAGTGCTATGTATCTTTCTTTTGACCCTTCAAAGCAACTTGTGGGATCCTATGAAATTTATGTTAAAGATAGCAGTATAGAAGGAATTAGAGACTAGGTCTTTTAATTACTAGTCCAATAAGAGATTCATAATTGAAGAAGTTTTAAAGTGAGGAATAAAGTTTCAGAAATCTTTAATTCATTGATCCAATAAGCATTTAATGGGTGCCTACTCTGTACCAGGCATTCTGGAATTCAGGAATGAAAATGAGTCATGAAAGGTCATCTACTAAGGATTTCCACTATCCCTGATATTACTTAAAAGGACAAGAAAAAAACCCACAATTTTACATGCTGCAACAGGTGGGACATTCTTTAAATTCAATCTAACAACAAATGAGAAGAGCTCACAATGGTTGCTTTCCTCATCCCAATTTGCATTTACAAATATACTTATGCCCTGAAAGATAGCAACTTGTTCATGCTATTGAGTGTAAGAAAAGTCCCATCTGGTTTATTCTGACAAACGTGTAGAAGATAAGGCTTTAAAATAATAAAATAAGATCTCATTTGAAGACTGTGATTATGTTACTTAAAGGATAACAGCAGACATTTGAATCCCTCAGGACACACAAGGAACAAAATATTGCCTACTCAAAAACAAAGGTCAAAATGAGTAAAACAAAGACAATTAGCCTAGATAATGGCCCTAACTGAATATGTCACATGCCAAAGAGCAAAAACTGAAAGAATCAAGGATTCTGGAAACTCCATTGCCAAATTCTAATCTTTAAAAAGAATCTACAACAGGTATCTGAATTTTAACACCTTAAAACTCATTAGACTGAATGAAACAATGTGCAGAAATTGTGGCCACAAATTGCATAAAAATTTGTATTGCATCTTTCTTGTTTACTATTTGACAAGACTACATTTAGCTATCAGTTTTCACCCAGTTTAAAAATAGTTGTGGTCCAGAATAAATCAGGTGATAGGAATTTAAATGTCTAAAACACATTAGTTGGGCCATTTCAAAGGCAATAGGTGCTAGTTGTCCCAAATATTCTGGCAACTAGGTCTGAGATAAGTGAGGAAAACTGAGAGGAACTGTTTGGGATAGTCCAAAATATTAGTGATTACTGATTTTTTTTTTGCCCCTCCTAGAAGTAAAGCTAACTCGATCCCACCAGGAGAATCCAGGTTAACTGGCCATAGTTTTAGATACTCATGTGACTGAGGAAGGGCACTGGAAGACAGCCTTGGTTTTTCACTTCTAACGCAGGATAGTTGAGAAAAAAGAACCCGGAAAAATCATATTTATTTTTCATTGTTCTGGAAGCTGCAAAGTCCAGGATGAAGGCCTAGAATCTGGCAAAGGGCTTCTTATTGAGTCATCCTACAAAAGGCAGTAGGGCAAGAAAGCACAAGAGAACAAGAAGGGCTGAACTCACTTTTCTAACAAACCTGTCTCTGCAATAATGACATTAGTCTATTCATGGAGGTTTAGCCTTTATGGGTTAAATATTTCCCATAGTTCCCTCCTCCCAACATTGATGTATTGAACATTAAATGTCCAACACAAGACATAAAGATAACATTTAAATCATAGTTGAGAGTAATAATTACCTGGGAAATAAAATGCAAAATTGGAGAAATAGTAGCAATGGGGAAAGACAGGTATAGGTATAGGTATAGGTATAGGTATAGGTATAAAGAGGAATAGGATCAGTAGTGCTTCTGGCCTCTATTTTACCAGCCATCACTTACAAACTACATATGTCCCATTCCAGCACTGCTTGCCAAAGTTCTGACATGAATTTGAGGGAGATGAGATCTACTCGTCTCTTTCATAAACAGGGAAATTATCCACATGAGCTAGATATGCTTCTGCTGCTTAAAAATGGGTTTCCTCTTTCACATAATAAATCCAAAGTCAGACAATTGTTTGTTTTAGTTCAGGTGCAAAATATCGTGATTAAGGATTCAGCATCCTACCATCTTTACACTGCCCTGTGCTCAAAGTAAGGCTATACTTCTTATATAAAATGGCTAGAGTACAGGATCCTTGATTAAGGAAGGAGAAAGGGAGGAAATACATGAACTGCATCTATCTTTAAACAAAAAGCAAAGGTTGACCTAAATGTCCTTCAATTAGATCGCTTACGGTTCTTTCGCCAGACAGTACAGTAGCATCACAATCAGCTGCAAGGCAGACCAGAAAACTAATACTCCACCTTCTTTAGTGGAAGAAGGCAATGGCCGAGGGCTGACGAATCACTCCCTTTTCTAGTAATTACCTCTACACAGCAACACATTATCCACATGACAGCAGTCTCGCTTTCTTGCCAACAAACAGCTAACTCCAATACATCCTACATTTTACTTCATTTCTGGTGCTCACTTTATAGGGTAGAACAGACAAGGAAGAATATGAACCCTACCTGGTGAGACAACAAGACCCTAAGAAGATACACTTGCTTGTTCTATTGCACAGATTAACCAACTTTCTTTTTAAAGTTTCAGGTATGGAGGAAATAATGGTTCTGGCTACTTTCAGGCCCCTGAAGTACCTGCCTGTTCCCTATTCTTGATGCCATTACCTTCATAGTCAGTTCTCAACCTTTTAATTTTATCACATTGTCTGCTTTCTTTGTAGTAGGCTAAATGATACCTACTAAAAGAGATCATATGTTAATCCTTGGAACTTTTTAAAAATGTAGTATTTGGAAAAGGGATCTTTACAGATGTAAGTACCTTGAGATGGAGAGATTATTCAAATGCGCCCAATGTAATCACAAGTTTTACACCAAGGAAGAGATATAGGAAGACATGACACAGGCTCAGAGAAGACATGGAGGAAAAGGCAATATGACCATAGAGTAGAAATTGGAGCAATGTGGTCACAGCTGGAGTCCCAGAAACCACCAGAAGACATGAGTCAAGTAGCAGGTTTTTATATTAGAGTCTCTGAAGTAAGTGTGGTCAAGTCAAGACTTTCATTTCCTCCTATTAATACTGATTTTATCCTTTTGGTCTTGGAGAAAAAATTATCTCGTGTGAAGTTACTAAGTTCATAGTAATTATTTTTAGCAGCCACAAGGAAAAATATACCCTACCCTTTTTTTGAGACTATAACATCCTCAATTACACACCAAACTCACTGAACTCTCATTTTTTATCTGTTCATCTTTCACTTCCTCATCTCTTCTTGTCCATGTGAATCATCCACATTCATGGATAAATCTTGTAATTTATTATCTCCAGAAACAATGTAATCCCCCAAATTATAAATTGAAATGCTTTCTGATACAGGATTTTTCCGTAGCTCACTTATTCAAGACCACCAACAATATAATTTTTCATTTTCATTGAACCCATCACTTCCTTAGTATCCATCACCTTCTACCTAATTTCATTTCCCCCTTGGAACCATAGCAGGGGTCCTATTTCAGATACAGAGTCACCCATACCACAATTACTCTGGAAGAAGAATATCACCTCTGAGAACACCCATGTGGATCAAATAGGCCAAGAACACTGAAACAGCCATATGCAATCAATCTTAGATGGAAAGTGTTAATGACAACAGAGACAGGGCCTCTGTCTTTTCACCAAATATTGCCGGTAATGAGTGATGCAGAGTCCTGCCACTCTTCCCTCTTCTTCAACACAAATATGCCCAGCTTTGTAGGAGAAGTAAAGGTAGCAAAATGTTCATAATCACCAAACCTTCCTTCACTGTGATGCACTGTAGTGGCTTTATGAGTTAGACTTGGTGTAAGGGAAGGAGACTGAACTAGATAATAATGAAAATGTCTAGAATAGATGCAATGTTTGCCTCAAATAGGACTGTATTAAGCTGGGAACCAACATGAATCCTCATTTAGAATACTGGAAGGTTATTTGTTTGCCTCCCTACTTTCCTTCTGATACTCTTCCAATGTATTTTCCATAAAATTATTGGTGTGATTTGACAATAATCTGTGAAAATATTTATCACAGAATCTTGTTCCTGAGTTTACAACCTATCAGTTTTCTCTTACAGTTTGAATAAAACCCATACATCTCTTCAATCGTCTATAAAGATCTGCTTAGTCTAGCTCCAACATAATCTTTTACTCCTGGTTATCTCCTACGTACTTACTGCAATCTGCAACCCAGCAACATGGTTTTCACATTAGTGACTTTGCATGTGCTATTTCCTCAGTTGGGAATGCCTTTCCTTCACATTCTGTCACCTAACACTATATCGATTATTCTGTTCACTATTTCCCACTATCCTCACCTCTGGGAATGAGTTAGAATGACATGCTCTACCTCTCTTGACATTGAATGTGGTGATATGACTTGCATGGGCCCCTGGAACAGAATAATTTCAGGTAAAAGCTTTAAGATCAGTACACTGTTTACTATTATTCTTGTGTTTCTGTAGAGGATGCCAATGTCACAACAGTATGTGCTCTCCAATTCTGAGTTTGATTTAGAGGATGCTAAACCAGTCTTCAGTCACTCTTTCATGGATATGTAACACAAATGAGCAACCTTCATTTTCTTTTTATTTATTTATTTTGAATTTTATGGTACAATTCCATATGGCCTGGGACTCCTCCCCACCCGACTGATTTTCCCCTAAATTATTGCAACACTATAGTCCTTTTTAAGCAGTCATGGCTCCATCAGTCTGTTATTTAAGTGTGCCCCAACATTGCTGGTACAGGTAATGTAAGAGTCCAGCATACAATTGTCTAGATATGTCCAACAATTTCATTCTGAAAGGCAGAATGGCAGAGATAGGGAGAAACAGAGAGAAAGAAGTAATTTTTTCATCTGCTGGGCTACTTGCCAAATGGATACAAAAGCTAGAAGCTACAAGCTCCATCTGGGTCTTGCACATGAGTGGCAGTACCTCAAGAACTAAGGCCATCTTCCACTACTTTCCCAGGTGTGCAGGGAGCTCATTTGGAAGCTAAGAAACTGGAACTTGAACAGGCAGGTGAGATCTTAAGGGACTGTACTACATACACAATACCAGCCCCAACCTTCAGTGAGATTTTTGGGGTCATTATTGGAACATCACTTAGCCTATTCTGACTGATAAAAGATTATTTTTAATCTGGATGGCTCCTATACATCTTTTTAATTTAAGCTTTGCTACTGTTTCCCCAGAGAGTCTTTCTGTGACTGCTAAATCCAGAGCAACTCCCCACCTTAATTTCACTGAAAGCACTGTGCTGATTTTGTTCAAAGCACTTAATTTTATACTACTTCATTATTTTAATAAGTTACTTTAATGTTTGTCTTCCCCACACCTCCGTATGTTACATACATTATGCATGGCATAGACTATACAAAACAAGTCATTAGACATAGGGAAAGACATCTGGTTTGCATTGCTTTGTATTTTTCATAACTCTGTACCTGGAACATAACAGATGTAAGCTGAATGAACAAAATAAAGCATAAGCAAATTAGGGAGAAAGAAAGAGACCTAATCATGTTTGTAACTAGGTATCACTGGGCATGCCAAAAAGCTTTTCTGGATATCCGTTACTCTAACTTCAAAAATAAAGATAATGATTCTTTACTTCATGACGGAGAGGTTAAGTTGCTGTTCATGACGTTGGCATCCCATATCAGAGTGCTAGTTTGAGTCTGGCTGCTTCACCTCCAATCCAGCTCCTTGATAATCTACCTGGGAAAGTAACTGATGATGGCCTGAGTACTTGGGTCCCTGCTAGCCATGTGGGAAACCAGGATGGAGCTCTAGGTTCTTTACTGCAGCCTGGGCCAGCTCCTGTTGTAGCCATTTGGGAGTAAACACATAGATGGAAGACTGCCCCCCTTTTCTCTCATTGTGTCTTTAAAGTTTTTGGAAAGTAACAGTTACTTTCCCACCTTCCTCCAAAGGTATTTCTAAGAGCCAGAGGCAAACATGTACAATAGTGTGTTTTGTGGAACTGAGAGCTGTTATGGCTTGAATAAGGTTTTTGTGTCTCCCAAAGGGTCACTTGCTAGAGGCTTGGTTCCCAAGGTGGCAGTGTTTGGAGACAGTGTGGACCACTTTGGAGGTGGACCCTAATGGAATATCATTAGATCAACTGCAAATATGCTGTGGAAATAGATAAAAGCAGTCTTTACATACTCTCTCAGTGGTTTTTCATACAATCTCTTGGTTGTTATTCTGAGAAGGTTGTTATAAAAGCCTGTACCTGATCCAAATCAACTCTTTCTGTGTCAAGCTGAGATCACTAGCTTTCACACATACTCCTGCCATACCCATCTACTACAATGAGATGCAAGCAGGAAGGCCTCCAGCAGAGTTGAGCTACTACCAGCCAACATCATATATTTGAACTTCCACAATTGGCAACTCATTTTCCTTATTAATAACCTGCCTCATGCAATAAAGTATAAATGAGACTATAATATAAGACCTTCACAAAATAAGATCTCTATGAATAAAAAAAGAAGAGAAGCACATTCTTAATTCTGCTAACAATAAAGTTAAAATTTGCAAAAACTAAGATCAAATACATTTGAAGAAAGTTATACAAACCTGAGATTTAAATAATGTTCTCAATTCCTTGCTAAGCACTTCATAAAACTGTTTCTATATTCTTTTGATTCATTGCAACTGTTCACTTTTATTCAGAAAGCAAAAAAAAAAACCCTGATTCTTGAAAATATTAAAATTCTAACCATTTTCTCTATCTTTCCTTATCCGAAGAGAAGCAGAGTATAAAATGGTTGAAAAAATAAAGAGCAAATGAGAATTTTAAAAAGCTGATGAAAATTTAATTTCAACTTTTCATTGTGCATATGTTCCATATGTTTTCAAATTTTAGACTACAATTTTCCCTGATTTTTCCTTGTTTGCTGTACATAAGTATTCATATAAATATATGAATTGATGACAGCTATGTAGTTGAAACCTTAAAGACTAAATATATGGATTCTTTGACAGTCGATGAATGATAGAATATTTTCATTTCTGCATTCTGGTAACATATTTGATTCATTATTTTTGTCTCATCATCAAAAATGCCTTAATGTATTAAAAAACCCACTTATTGCTTTATCATCAATTATACATATTTGTTTTGGACCAGAGACTGCTTTTATTAAAATTTCTTTCACCTATTTATGGCATGGTTTTTCTTGTTACTCTGTATAGACCCAACTTTATAGAACATTATTTTCCATCAAACAAGATATAAATTTTAGAATGAAAGTGATTAAACATCTGAAAGAAAAAACCACAAATAAACAATTTATAAAGCAAACTGATAAACAGTCTCATCTAGCATATCATATCAAGGCTCAAGGGAGAAATGAGCAAGCAAGGATTACAGAGTGGCCCAGAGCACATGACTCTTAAGTCAGACTGCTTGAGTTCAAATCCTGATTAAGCCACTCATTTCCTCTGAGAACTTAGACAATTATTTAGCAATTATTTAGACAGTTAGCAGACTTAACCTTTGTGTGTCTCAAAATAAACTATGAAACATAGTGTTGTTATGAGCACTAAGTAAAACAATGTAAGTGATCAGCATAACTTGATTTACAGGAGTTGCAATATAGACAATTCTGGTATGTACCTCTTAATATCTGTTCTTTCCTCTCTTTTAGTAGAACATCAGCAAGGCTCATGGTCCACTCAAAATAAATACAAACATTTTTCAGTGATTTTTCAGTTAATTTTTGTCATGATACTAAATGTTGACCTGCGGAAAATTATAAGAAATGATACATGGAACCTCTAGTGTATCTCTCTAATTGGAAAGAGGGTATCATCTTCTCTTGATTCTTTCTCCTGTCGTAGACTGATGTGAGAACATAAAAGAGAAATGCTCTGAACCAAGGGCTAAGCTCTGGAGATGTCAGAACAATTTAAAGAGAGAGAGAGAGAGAAAGAGAGAGAGAGAGAGAGACAGCCCAGACTTTCATTTCACTGGAGCCCCCACAGAAATACCACAAAACTGTCAACCATGCCAACCAACTTTCATTTTTATTACAGAAGAATATATTTCTCTCTTGTTTAAGTCGTTATTATAATGTGTCTCTTTTTCCTGCAGCCCAGCCTATTTTCCAACAAATCCAAGAAGAATTCAGTAAATATTAGCTTTTATTACAATGTCCACTTGATGAGATATTGCTATCACGTTTTGCTTTAAATTCTGCTGCAATGCCTACAAGCTAAATTCTTGTCCAGAACTACAGTTTTATATTCCATTAAAAGAACAAAACCACAGTGACTGATTAAATGTACTGCCAAGCAGGAAATGATTCAGAAATCACCAAAGTAATAATTTATGCAAGCAAAGTGATGGCACAGTAGCCTAATGCTGATAATCACATGATTCTTAGTTCTCCTATCAAACATTCACATCTAGAGGCGGTGCCATAGGCACTGATGTTAATTTAAATTTGCCTGGGAAAACACAGGGTTGACTAGACTTCCTTTTTGTACTCTGCATATAAAGTTATTAGCCTGTTCATTTTGCCATAGTCTGCAGAAACTATTGCTAAAACCTAAACATCACAATACTTTACACATTATGCCATCAAACTCTAATAACAACCCATCAGAAAGACATTATGATTTTCCCATTTTACAGATAATTAAATGGCATCTCAGAGTAGCAACCTGCTGTGGGTCTTGGAAGTCTTAAGCCATGCAGTGAGAATTCAGTGAGAATATTGTGAAACATAATATTCTGAGTCTGAATTATGAAACATAATATTCCCTCTTCCCACAATCAGGCTCCTCTCTCTGACTTTCAATCTACGGAAATATTTTTACTGAGAAAGGACATTATAACTTATTACTGATGATTGTTTCCTTCTGAGTTGGCAAGGTCACGCTCAGCACAATTAAAGTTAAGCTTCAATAGCCATAAGGGGTTTCTTTTGTCTTTTCTGTTTCTCCAACCCTATTGCACCTGAAAAAATTGGATCTTAGCACAAAGTCTCTCATGACAAATATTTCCCCAACAAACCTGTTCCTCAACAACACCATTCTGATCTTAATAAAACTTTATAAAGCTTTTTATTAGTTTTCAAATCAAATGCTACTAAAATTATAAAGACATGCTTGAGAATTGGAAGAAAAGGTTTGCCTAGAGAGAAAGCTGCTTCAGAAAAAAATAAGTAGGAACAAGATGGAAATAACAATTATACAGACTAAGCCATCTTGTGAGATGTGCTAATTTCATGTCCAACTCAAAGATCTCATAAACCATATGACAAAGATAGTTCATCTCGACTCTAAAGGAGATGGGAATTACTTTTATTTGATATTTTGTTATTTATTAACTACAGTATTAAAATGTGTAATTAACAAATCAATCTTCCATTTGGAAATACCTTAAAACAACTTACTGTCTCAATTTCCTGGCCTATCAAGAGGAAGGATGCACTTTACTAATCTGAAATTCAAAAGACAACTTTTTTGAGTATGAAAAGCAACATAAATTCCTGTTATCAATATAAGTGACTCAGAAAAAGTGGAGGTGGAGATAGAATCAGTACAGTAAGAAGTAGAAAAGCTGCCTTTCCTTTTTAAAAAAGGATAAAATGAACCGGCTCTGTAGCGCAATGGATAGCGCATTGGACTTCTAAAAAAAGGATAAAATGCTGGGCTTTGAAAGATTATTGTTATGACTACACAATGATATAGCTGACTTACGGAAATTGGGCATTTATACAAAAAACAGGTACTTTAGAGAACATTATGCCCTTGAAAACTTCTTTGAAACCACTTCTGAATTCCAAAGACAAATACCGAAGTGTTCTAGATTAAATTTTTATAGATTCATAGTTGAAGTTTATTTCTAAGGCTTTCTAAATTGAATTTTAACAAACTAAATTATTTTAAATTCATTGAAGGATAAATTATATGTTCAGAAAAAGTAGTTATTAATTACTAAATTTATCCCATTTTACCTTTTAAGGTAATGCTTACGGGGACTCATATTTTCATATATGTGGGTTATTACAAAATAATTATGAATTTTCCTAGGTGCCAGTATCAGTGTAGGGTACAAAAAAGGTTGCTGTTCCTTTGAAATCCACTGAAAATGAATACAAACAATTTTTATTATGTGCTATTTTATATTCGAAATTAATCCACATCCATTGCAATGCCTTGTATATAAATAAATGTTTAATGCATCTTTGCTGAATCTCAAAAACATATTTTCCAAATATATGAGAAAGAGAACTCATATAAATCAACTGAAATAACATTAATACTCAATAGTAAATGTATAAAGGATATGAATTAAAAATTCATAACAAAATAATGTCTAAGTAACTATAAAACCACTATGTATTTCACATAAATGCAAATTAATATAGAATACTACTTTATAAGATCATTAATTTATATTTTTTATCTTCAAGGCATAGAGATAGACTCACAGAGGAGAGAGTTGTATAGACAAAGTTTCCATCTTCTGGTTCACTCCCTAAATGCCCCTATCAGTTTGGGTGGTGCTCAGCTGGGCTAAAGTCAAGCGCCAAGACCCACTGCCTGCCAGGGTTTCCAGCAGCAGGCAGCCTGAATCAGGAGCCCCAGCTAGGTATCAAACCTAGTCATGACAATATTGGATACAGGCATGTCATATCCTCCAGATTAGATGCCCACACCATGGTTAAAAAAATTATTTTGACATTGGCAGAAGGATTGGTGAAGAAGAAATGGAACCACTTCGGGAAAACGGATTTTTAATTTAAGAATGACATTGTGGTCTAGTGGGTAAACATGCCACCTGTGACATTGGAATCACATATGGGCACTGTTCAATTTAAAATTCAGCTTCCTGCTAATGGCTTGGGGAAAAGCAGAGGAAAATGACTCAAGTCCTTGGGCCCCTGCCACCCATGTCACATACAAAAGTAGTTCTGCCTCCTGACTTTGGCCTGGCCCAGCCCTGACTTTTGTGGCCATTAGGGAGTAAACCAGTGGATGCAAGATCTCTGTCTCTCTTGTGCAACTCTTTTGAATAATAAATAAACACACTTTTGAAAAATGCAATTTAAAAGAAACAGAAATCAAAATGTTATAATGCAATTAGGGTAAGATTAAGAATAAGGATGCCTATCAAAACTAGAACAGCAAAGTCCTGCACATCTATGCTACATATAATATCTCACATTTTCAATATTTAGAAAACATTTATTTGTTCATTTACATTGTATTTAAAGGCAGAGTGGCAGAAAGAAAGAGCTATTGTCTGTTCTTTTATTCACTTCCCCAAAACCTACAATAACCAAGGATGAGCCAGGCTGAAGCCTAGAGCAGGAATTACATCCTATCCTTTCACATGGGTAGCAGAGGCCCGAGTTCTTGCGCCACCTTCTGCCTCTGAGGTGCATGGGCAGGAAGCTGGATCAGAAATGGAGGTAGGATGTGGCCAAGTGGCAGCTTAAACTGTTGCACCACAATTTCCAACCTTATGCAGTCAATAAAAATGATGCTGATGTTGATAAAATGTTACATATATAGTGATGTTTCAATTAAATGAACATTATATATACTCACATAAAAACACTGTGAAGAAATGAAAAAAAATAGAGACTACCTTTGGAACACAAATTCAACGTGAGAGTTTAAAATTGCATCTATTTTCTAATTTCTATTAAAAGTCTACTACTATCAAGGTAAAACATGTTTTAGAAGATATAAAAGTTTAATTTTATTTATTTGAAAGGCCAAACAATTTCATTTATTTGAAGGGCTGAAAGAGAGAAAGAAGAGGAAAAAAGAGCCGGATAAAGAGGAAGAGAATGATGATGACCAGGAGAGCAACAGGAAGAGCAGAAAGACTGAGATGAGGAAGAAGAAAATAAATATGTATTTCTGTATTTAGAATTTTATGATACAAGATTTTCTACAAACCATTTGTAGATTGCAGTGCATTCTAAAGTTTAAAAACTTTAGAAAAATCCTTCACTGCATAAAAGTTTTATTAATAGCCTTATTAGTTTTATCTATTTGGATTAAATGTTCAGAAGTTACATTTACTTAATCTGCAATACAGTCCTGATTAAAAGTTAAGTGCATGCTAGCTAAATGTTATTAAAGGATTAAACTGATTGAACCATAACTCCTAGTCATGTGAAATCTTTCAAAAATTTATTGTTGACATAAAATAGTCACCTCTCTGAAATATAAAATGTTAGTGGTGTGGTAGTATTAAAGTGTATTTCATTTTATTTTTTTGAAAGGCAGATTATAGAGAGAATGATCTTCCATCCATTGGTTCACTATCCAAAGGTCTACATTAGCCATGTTTGGGCCAGGCTGAAACCAGAACTACAAACTTAACCTAAGTATCCCACTTGAGTAGAAGGGAGCCAACTGCTTGAGTCATTACCTGATACTTCCCAGGGTATGCATTGGCAAGAAGCTGGATCTGAAGTGGAAGTGGGACTGGTCCCAGGCACTCAGTCAAGAGATGCAGGCATCCCAAGTAGTAACTTAACCCATTGTGACAAAACACCCTCTTTGAGGTTGTTATTAGTTGAGTTTTCAATTACATCATTTACTTAGAAATCAAGTGCCTATTTTCCCAAAAATATGATTGACACTGGATATTTCCTCTGACATTTGGAGAGAACAACTTCTTCACTCCACCTCCCAGATCCAAAAACAGACTTTTTTTTTCGATTACATGTCACTTAACATTTTGTGTTCCTGCAATATACAGGCAAGTGGAATGGAAATTTCTTGGGCATAAGTGCAATTAACTACTGCTGTCTAGGAGTAAGTTTTCTACACCAGTTGTGTCTAGAGACAATACACAAAGAGGGTAGGAGTACTAAAAAAGGAATATGGGGAAATATCAAAGATTTATTAGAGATTTTACATCAGATACCTATATATTCTATCTGTACATGTCTTTGATTCCTATCTACAAAAAAGTATTCATAATCTTTATATAAAAAAGTATCTATATTTTACTTACAGTTGTCTCTCTATGAGGGGTCTTCAAAAGGTTTATGAAAATCTGCCTTTCTAATTCAATTTTCCATGAATTTTCTGAAGCAATTTTACATTTGAAATATAGATCTCTGCAGAGACATATACACATGTATGTACATACACATACATATACAATATATATATTGCAATTTTACTTATGACTATAGCAGTTTGTGGTTCCAAACAAGATAAGATCTGGAAATGGTAGGTTTATTTTTCTGAATAACCTAAATGTTGACCTAACCCCCAAATCTCATGTATTTGTGGCTCTTTGTTGATGATGAGCACTGTAAGTCAAAACTGCTGGGAGTAGACAAAAATGTAAATTAGTTCCTCATATATATATGCATATATGTTGTACATATCTATATATCTATCCATCCATCTATCTATATTTATCTTTTGAAATTAGTAAGGTTTTGGTAGGAAAGCACCCCCAAGTTTTACTTTTAAATTTATTTAAGTCAGAGCTGGATTTTGTTTTTTTGTTTTCATTTCTGTGTGACTCATTAAGAGATTAGGTACTATTAGGAAAGAAGTATGTACATGCCTGGAGCATCTATTAGTCCATTAAGAAGCTTTGTGGTCAATGTATTAAGTTTAAAAGAAAACATTTGTCAAACTGAAAGTCCAGTATAAGAGCACTCCTGGTGTTTTATGGGGACAGTGAGTCTTTAGACTTTTGAGAAGGTCAAACTAATTTTGTTCCTGTGGTTTAGAGTGGTGAAATTTGGAAAAGCAAACATCCTTGCAGATCAAAGATCAACAGAGTACTAAGAGGATATTATTTCTTGGCACTTTTTGGTCTCCCTAACTTCCAGGTTCAATGTTTGAGTCTTAATCACTTAATCACATCCATTTGAAGTAGATATCTATCTTATCTACAGGATTCCAAAGAACCAATTTAAATATAATTTCCTCTCTTGTTTCTCCTTCCTTCTCTTTCTCCAGCAATGAAAGGATAGAGTCAGCTACATAAAAACAAAGCCATAATGTGACTAGCAGTTTCAAGAGTGGAGTCTGTCTCTTGATGATTCTAAGCTCTGGCTTGCTTCAGCTGAGCCACATACGCAGAACAAAACAATACCTTTGTTATTTGGTTATCAGTTGGCATAAAGAATAGAACAACTTAAGGAACTCTTGTCAGTTTTTACTGTTTGGTAAAACTCACATTAACTTTGGATAATGCCATACAGCTTACAGGACAAAAATTTTAGTAAATAACAGGCTAAAAATGTTTTTTTGGTTTGGTTCTATTTCTCCGACAACTATTAGGAAGGCTATGGGTGGGCAGTCTGAATACAAGGGTAGTTCAAAATATTTAATGAAAAACTAAGTTAAAATGTAAGTTTATTTAGTACAATTTAAAAAAATCTGTGCACATGAACAGATACAGTAATTGAGTAAGCTTCGCAACAAGCAAGAAAGGGGGCAACATAAAATGAGAGAACCTCAGCCAGATCTCACACATGGATGGCTGGAACCCAACTATTTGAGCTATTACTGCTGTCTCTCAGAGGCTACATAAATAAGAAGCTAGAATCAGGCATTGAAGTCAGAGAATGAACTGAGGAACTGAGATGTTGGATGTAGTTGTCCCACATCTTAATTGATAGGTGTCTTATTTGATATGCCAACACCCACCACAAGAAATGACATTCTTTAGAGAGAATAAAGCCTAAAACAACGAATTGCCAAAATAGTCTTTCAAGACTTTAAGATTTCTTATATAAGCCAGTAGGTAGATATTTGACAGTATTTGTTTTAAAATACAGGAGATCAAATAGAGCAAAAATGCATTAATGAGGTTTTTGGAGTAGGTATTACGAGCATTTATTTTATTATATGCATTTATGTTAGTCTATGTTATATTATGTGCTTCCTACTATATTTTCCAATTTATAATCACTGTTGATAGTTCAGGTCCTTTGTACAAACTTTTATTCTCTCTGCATTGCATTAAGGATATCAAAGAATTTGAGTGATTTGTTCTCCATAGAGAAAATTTAAAATATTCTTCCTTTCTAACGGTCAGAATGTGTATTCAGATCTCTTACATTCTGTAGTGCTTGATGTGAAGGAGAAGAATACGTATACAGCCTCCTGGATGAAACCCAGGAGGCACTGGTATTAGATGCCTCTCCCTTAGCCTATAGCTCACACAGAGAAGATTATAAGACTTGTCATGCGTGTTCTGAGTCTACAGCAATTTTGAGAGCTCCAAGCAACCAGTCTCATCTTAATTAATGCCACACTTTAGTGGCTACCTTGATAGTGAAACACATTTGATTATCAGATATAAAATACTGATTCAGTACAATTTTTACACTCTTTAATTCTTCTGTTTTCTTCATCTCAAAGGACAACCTACTCAAAAAAAGTAAGCATTCAAACTTTAAATAATACATCTACTGCTTCCCTGTATTCACTTTTCAGATTAGTTTCTTAATAATATTCATAATTCTTGAAAAATCATTTGATTTCCATTTCCGCCTGAAATTAATAGTTAGCATCAAGGTTTACTGTTGTAATACAATCAGTTAAACATGCAAATTTCCTGGTCTTGATGGTTTTGGGGGGAATAGAAATGAAAAAATAACTAAACTCCCTCTCTGTTGTAGGAAAGAAAATAAGAAAAGGCTACAAATGACAAAGGGTAAAGGTGACAGGGTGAGTTACACAAAATTAATCAGGTAAGGATAAACTATGAAATTAACAGAAGTGTGAGGAAAAGAGGCTTACAGTCAGCTTTTTGTCAATCCCTGAGATGGCTAACTGTATGTGTCAACTTTATTTGGCTATTGGGTACACAGCTGTTTGGTTAAATTTCTGTTACAGTGTTTCTATATGAGATTGACACTGAATCAATAGAGTAACCAAGATTGCTCTTCCTAATATTGGCAGGTCTCATCTAATCCACTGAAAGCCTGAAGAGTGATAAAGAACACATTCTTTATATGATTTGCATCAAGTGGCACATCAGTTTTCTCTTGCCTTTGACTTTTGGACTTGGACTAGAACTGTATTATTGAATGTCCTTGATCTGAGCTTTTCAGCTTCCATAATCATACAATCAAATTACTTATTATAATAAATATCTTTAGCAGTACTTCTGACTGCCTATTTTTATATCTGTTTACCCAAGTTCACTCCATAGGTCTGTCTATCCATTCATCCAGCCTGCCAGCTTTATATATTTCACTGGTTAAACTTCTCTGGAGAACCCTAATACAATATCCTTTATATTGTTTCTCAGAGTCTACATAAATAGGAAGCCCTAATACAGTATCCTTTGCTAATCTTTGAGAAATACCTCTAGTTTGTGCTTACTTCACTCTGCGTCAGATTGTCTTTAGTTTGCTATATATCTGGCTCTGCCACTTGACTATAAGCTTCTATACTGGGGGTAGTAAGTACTGTAGACTTCCCTGGCAGTTTCATTAAGCTTAAGGAGGTCCTCTCAAATCTATGTGTTTTTTTTTAACGTATCTTATACATCACAAGGTTTACAAAGATAATTACACTGAAACAAAGTCATTAAGATAATAAAATAAAAATTGGGCTATAACAATAGGTACTCTATTTACACATTAAATAACAATATCTTGTGATAGGCCTAATAATAACCATGACTTTGCAGTACCAATGAGCATAACTGAGTCTTTGAGATATCTGCTTCAACATCAACAGCAATTTTTGTGATTTCTCTTAGTGGCAATGTCATAGGTATAGTTATTACTGCTGTGATATATTTCTATGTTCATAATTGATGAAGACAATGCATTTCAATGAAAGATGATCAAAGAAAAGGTACAAACTTCCACCATTCAAGTTCACAGGGTAGCTTAATTGTATACTAAGATAACTTGAGGGATTTTCTTACAATATCATCCTGTCTTTCTCTTAGAGTTCATCATGGCTTCTTGTGTAAACCAATTGATCAAAATTTTGGGGAGAATTTGTCATGTAATCCTGAACTGATTTAAGCTATATTCAAACTCATAATTTATTCTTGATGTCTCTGTTGTATATAAAACACTTTTGGGGAAGGCATGCGACTTAGAAAGTTGGGACAAATATATCCCATATTGGAGTACCAGGGAGGCAGCAGCTGATGACGGCTCAAGTACTTGGCTTTCTGTGGAAACCTGGATCAAATTGTGTGGAAAACCTGGACTAAATTCCTGGTTCCTGTCTTTAGCGGACATTCAGGGGTGTCACCAGTGGGTGGAAGATCTCTGTCTTTCCATCTCTGTTTCTGTGCCTCTCAAATAAATAAACAAAAATTTTTAAAAAAGTTTAATTTACTTATAATCTGAAAGTTTAATTTACTTATAATCTAAAAGGACAGAAAAGGGAAAGAAAAACAAAATAAGAAAAATAAAGAGAAAGTATAACTTCCTAAAAGTTATTGAGATGACAGAAACATTTATTCTAAACAAAATCCTGCCCATTGTTTCCTAGGATCTGGCTATTTCCTTCCTAAGCAGGGTAGGGTAATGACTTTAATTTCCTCTGAGAATATCATCAATAACTGATTAATAGTCCATCTTGCTTAAACATAACTTAGTGTACTACATTAGAAAAATTAGTAATTGTTCATGACTAGAATAATAATAATGCCCAAATTATCACATCTGATTTGAAAAATGATTAACTTCATTTTAGTGTCACCTGCATACTAGGCTGCCAGCTGTGATGCTCATGCCCCATTGTGGAATGTCGGGAATTAATTGGCCTGTGGCTCTTGAGTCCTTTGGAAGCAGACCTTTGGAAACAGCTTTGATGGCTCAAATGATTTGGCTCCTGCCCATCCACAGGGGAGACCTGGACTGATTTTCTTATTCCCATCTTGTGGTTTCTGCACAGCTATTGCAGTTGTGGGCACTTTGGGAGGAGTCTAGTAAGTTAATGGGAAAACAATTCTTTCCCTCCTTCCCCTACCCACCACACTCCCCACAAGGAACACAAAATTTTGTTTCTTCAAGATAGATTGAATAATGTGTATGAGTAGAAATAAAGCTCCTGGGCTCTTACGAAAATAACATCAGAAAAATTTCAATAGTAGGCATTTAACATTGAGGCTAAGATGCCAATATTTGCAGCCAGTGCTATGGCACAGCTGATAAAGCTGCAGTCTGTAGTGCCAGCATCCCATGTGGGCACCAGTTCAAGTCCTGCCTGCTTCAATTCAGATTTCACTCTCTAATAACAGCTTTGGAAGATAGTGGAGGATGGTACACATGTTTGGGCTCCTGCACCCACATGGGAAACCTGGAAGAAGACTCTGGCTCCTGGCTTTGGAATGGCCCTGTTCCAGCCATTGCAGCCATTTGGACAGCAAACCAGCAGATGGAAAACCTCCCCGCCTCTCTCTCCCTGCCTTTCCCTGTAACTGTACTTTTCAAATACTTAAATCTTTTAAAAAGTATGCCAACATTTCACATCACAGTTTCTGTGTTCAATATCCGGCACTACTCTTGATTCCCTAAGGCTGAGCTGAAAAGGGGATTGACAAATAAGTAATTGCTGGCATGTATTGAACATTAAAACCCACATCACTTACACAATGTTTCTTAATCTATACAACATCTCTATGAGTTAGATATCATATTTATCCTTGTTTTCCCAATGTGGAAACCAAAGCATGCAAAAATTGAGGAAGCTGCTCAAAGTCACACAACTAACACATACCAAAGTTGGTACATGAACTTTTTTTTGGTACTAGTTATGATATTACTGGCAAATGAGTATTCTTATTAACACTATCATTAGCTCAATTACATTGTCCTATATGGTTAACCAGTCAAGTGTCAGAGATATTTTCTAATATTTGGGTAACTTCTGAGAATTCATGAAGACTCTGACCATTATCTGTCTCCAGTGTAGTCACACTTACTGCATTTGTAATCCAAAGCACTTTGAACAGAAGACAGCCAATTAGCCCAAAAGCATAAAAGAATGTTACCTTATTCTCTTGTCTTCCACTTTTTTCAAATATTCATCTCTCTTTAGCACTCCCAGGATCATTTCCTTCTCATGATCTAATAAAAATGACAGATTGATGATCTCCGAGTTCCTAGACATGGTATTTCAGCAACAATAGTTCTGAATAGCAGTGGCTGAATATTTCAGAAGGCAAGTTGATATCTACAATCCTTAAGACTCCTGATAACCAACCCAGAGTCACTCAGTTGTTTAGTATAAAGTGAATTCTATGAGGTCTCTGAAGAATTACTGATGGTGCTTAAGTATTCTTTCAGGTGACAGAAAAAAACAGGCTTTGCTATGATTAAATTCCAAGAAAGTCATTATTTTTTAACTGAAAAAGATATACAAAGCTCTTGCTGTGGTGTACGGTCAGGTAGCAACTGTCACTAATGATGTCCAACTTCAGGCCTTCAAAAAGTTACCAAGCAGAAATCAGATCAACTGGAACAGAGTGCAGCAACACTGAAAAGGCAGAGGGAAAGAATATGAATCACATCATTAAATAGTAGTTCTAAAACTCTATTTTAAATATCTATGTACCAACTCAAATGTTTAAATCAGTAAACATGCATTTATTAAATACGGTGGATAGATGGGTCAGCATGAAATAGTACTTCTGTCAAATGATTTCAGGTTCTCCTTGTAAATTCAGTTTTCTTCATTTTTTGCTAACTTGCTCTAGCAATCAGATCCTGTTGCTACTCTTGTAGCTGACCCTAGCTAAACTGGGTCACATTTTTAGGCTACTAGGTGCCAATGGATGAACAATGAGATCAGAAGCAGTCAAAACTCCATCAAGAATGTCAGAGATTTCCTCCCGAAGACAAGCCTGAGCTATGACTATAATTTAGTAACATAGGATCTCACTGATAAAGATTCCTTCTGGAGAAATACATGACAGATTAAAGGTGAGAGTGAGCCTTGGCATGGATTAAGATGATCTAAGGGCTAGATGCTTGATGATACCCATCCCGGTTTCAAACAGGAAAGAAGTATCCAGGCACCAAAAGAAAATAATTTGTTTGTGCCTTGTAACACATGTTGGATGATGCGACTTCAGTCTGGCAAATTTTCACAATATTAATCATTCAAAAGTACAACTAATCAGCCTTCTTGGAATTTCACTTTAGTCAAGACATTTCTTACTGCAAGTTGGTTTGACAGCTTTCATTTTCGAAGTGGATATCCTGGTCCTTCCTACAGAAACCTCTGTGTTTGGTTTAGTTTGATCCCATGTCAGGTATGATTGCCATGCACTGGCCAAATAGCATTTGTGAGCCTTTGCACTGAGGACCAGTATCTGGACTGTCATGAAATCATGTAAGCATATATCATCTTCTGATGCTCCCTTCCAGTTAGTTAAAAGCCCCATTTGAAGAATCCTTTCACCACTACTCTGTTAAATCAAGCAGGGAACAAGGTCAATCCCTATTCTTTTAGTCTAATGTACACCATAAACATCCATCAGACAAGGACATATAAATGCATTTTTCTCTTACTGTTCAATTTCCTAAACACATGTCCATCTTTAAACATTTTAAATACAGAACTAGAAAACTATTCAGATAGAGGACCTGTGGTTTATATGTCATTCTACTGCTTTTCAGTACAGATAGTTTTTGATAAGACATCAACTCTGAAGAGCAAGGAAAAAATGTGTTATTCAAAAAATACCAGAAAAAAAACCAGAAAGATAGGCTTAAAAAGTATCTATTTTAAATAAAACACGCATAACATAGAAGTTGTTAGCTGAGTCAAAGGAAAGGACATATCTGAACAAGTCTTAAAAATAGTTTCACAAATAGAATGGTTCTGGAGATGCTGATGATGAAATTAGTAAAAAAAAAAATGAATAAAGTCAATTTCCTTGTTACTGTGTGACAACATGACAGTAAAACAGAGGTTTAGACACCTGAGACAGGTATTTAGATTACTTAGAACATATGCAAATAACATATGCAAAACAGAAACAACTGAATATGCTTTTCAATTAATTGAGCAGTTATACATCAAGGCAGCTGAAACTGGAATACCTCAAGAATCCCCACAATTGTCAAATGGTGAGAATTTCCCTAGAGCCCAGATACTGTGAGACAGTAAGAAACAGTGCTCTTGTTTTCAATCTCAAGATGAAAGATTCAAAGGCAGATACTACTCAATGACAGGCAGTTATTTACAAAAGATCAATGCCTTGGTCCAGAATCAGAAAACATTTTTACCATTATACAAGGGGGTCAGGAAATGCCATTATACCATCTGCCCACAAGGGAAAAGAAGCATAAAAAATTTGTGAACACTAACAATTACGTGAAACACTCAGTATACTATCTTAGTGTTAGATTTCCATGCCTGTCACTCAGTTTTGTGGGTGACCTTGATTTACCTTGGTTACTATTGCATTCCAATTACCTCACATAATTCTTGGCATTAGAGCAGTTAAAGATTTTTTTCAAATGATTAATGAGATGCAAATTAAAACTTTGAAAAATAGATCTAAACTTAAAATCGGGATCTATAACATCCCATCTCAGGAGAGTATTTTGGGTCATTCTATGTCAAAACACAGTAGAAATGGAACTGATGTCCTGGATAGAGGAGTTGTACAACATTCCAACTCTGTTGGAGCCACTATGGGCTAGTTGATTTACAACAGTGTACACTACTGAAATTACTGTACTTGACATTCTGGTGGCCTCCTTACCATGGATACATTCTTCATAACCTGTAATAAATTCCATTTAACCAGAATATAGTTTCAACAATGATATGTTGCAATATTTTATGCCACATAATCATTTTTCAAACAAAAGTATGGAAAGTAATAGATCTTTTTTGGCTTTATTTATTTATTCATTTATTTTTAATTACTTATTTTAAAAATTATTTTCCATGATATGGTTTTATAACACTTTCTACCTTCCCTTCCTCTCTCCCCAGTCTCCCTACCAACTTTTTCTCCAATATTACCAGAATGGTATAGTTCTTCAACAACAATCACAAATGTATCATTCTACTATTTATCATGACACTGTAGGTATAGATAGTGGTAGAAAGTCTAGTATCCTATTGTTAAGATATATTTAACAGCTTCATTGAGAGTCCTCCTTTTATTCAGGAATAAAAACAAATGCTGTAGCAATCTTCGCTTCCTGGTATGCTAGCTTCCATTCTATGAAAATACATGTTCATCTATGAAAATATATGTACTTATATGCTTACCTATGTATCTATTTATCTTGTATTTTGCATGAAGCTTGCCTTATATCACAGAGAACATATATTTATCCTTTGGGATTGACTTATTTCACTTGGTACAATGCTCTCAAGTTGGGACCATTTGGTTGTAAATGGTAGAATTCCATTCTTTTCCATGGCTGGGTGGTATTCCATGTAGTAGAAGTAACATGGTATCATTATCCATTCCTCTTTTGATGGACATCTGGGTTGTTTCCATGTCTTTGCTATTGTAGATTGTGCTGCTGTGCCCTGGAAGGGAAGTAGAGCAGCTGGGACTCAAATTGGCTCCCATCTGGGACCCTGGCACTTGGAATCAGTGAGGTTGAGCCATTAAGGTATCACACTGGGCCTACCTCAGTTTTATTTTTAGTTTTCAATATATTTTTGGATATTCAAGATCTCTTATATAAATTTTGCATCATATTTTCTAATTCTGAGAAGAATTAACATTAAATGATTGGGGTCTCACTAAATCTGTATATTACTTTTGGTAATATGGACATTTCAGTGGTTGATTCTACCAATCCAGGAACATGGTAAATTTCATTTTTAATGTCTTCATCTATTTCTTGTTTATTAATATTTTGTAATGTTCATCATAGAAGGTCTTCCACATCTTTGGTTAGGTTTATTCCAAGATATTTAAGATTCTTTTCCGCTATTTTAAAGGGGACTGTAGTTATAAGTCCTTTCTCAGTCTTGTAATTATTTGTGTATACTAGGTTTACTGAATTATATTGATTTTGTACCCTGTTATTATGCCAAACTATTTTATGAGTCCCAATAGTCACTTGGTTGATGTGGTGTATCATATTTATTGATTTGCCTATGTTAAACCATCCCTGTATGTTAGAAACATATCTTACCTAGTCCAGGTAAAGATCTGCCTGATCTACCGTTGGATTCTGTTGGCTAGTATTTTGCTGAAGACTTATGCATCTATGTTCATCAGAGATACTGGTCTGTAGTTCTCTTTTTCTGTTGTGTCTATATATGGCTTGATTATTAAGGTGATGTTGGCGTCATAGAATGAGTTTGGAAGGATTGTCTCACTTTTTATTGTTTGGAATAGTTGGTAGAGGATTGGGCTAAGTCCTTGGTTCAAACATTTGGTAGAATTCAGCAGTGAAGCCATCCAGTCCAGGGCTTATTTGTTGGGAGGTATTTAAATACTGATTCAATTTCTCCTGGATTAGGTCTATTTAGATTACTAATTGCCTTATGATTCAAGTTTGGTAGATTGTATATGTCCAAAAATCTATCCTTCTTACGATTTGTTGGCATGTAGTTGCTTGTGATAGTTCCCCCCAGAGCCTATGGAACTGTATCATTAAATGAATGAATGAATGAATGAGTTAATTAAAAAATAGTTCCTGATTACTCTATGTATGTCTGCAGTATCTATTCTTATATTTCCTTTTTTTGTCTCTGTTGATTCTTATCTTTTTTCCTCCTTTCTTGAACAGTTGAGCTAGTGATTATATTTCTTTCTTTTTTTTAATAAAGCAAACATTTATTAAACTATAATATTTCATGACAAGGATTGCTTTTGGTTGACTCTATTCATTGTTCCTTGCACTTCCTGTGTTCTGTTTCCCAATTCTTTCTCCATGTTAGGGAAATTACCAATTATTATTTCATTGAATACATCTTTTAACCCAGCTTTCATTTCCATGCCCAGCTCAGCCTGTCCCACACCCATTCTTGCTCTCTCTTGAGCTTAATAGCTCAAATTCCAACAGGTGCTAGAGCCTTGTCCTGTCTGGCCTGCCCCCAAAACCAGCCCACACAGGTGCTGCAGCCTTGCTCAACCTGGTCAATCTCCAGTGCTGGCTCTCTCTCTCTACCAGTGCAGTCACCAAAATTTCCCCTTACCAGACCTGTCCTCAGGCCTAGATGTTGCTTGTGCTGGCATGTGCTTCAACTCAGCCAGGCATGGCCCAGCCTTGCCCAGCCTAACCTGTACCCAGATGTGATGTAGACAAGTGTTGATGACTATTGCAGCCTTGCCTGGCCTGGCTCACACACAGCCCTGTCTATTGTGCTCTCCAGAGGGAGCTGCAGCCTGGCAGGAGAGTTCCTTGAGTTTTCCAAGTTCCCGTACGAGGCCCACTCCCTGCCCCAGATCTCACACATGCTAGTGCCAGTAGGTGTTGTGACACTGCTTGGCATGGTTTTCCCTCAGTCCTGGCCTTTGCATGTGCTTGCAGGTGCTGCAGCCTGGCCTAGTCTGACACCCTCTCATTTCCAGCTTCTGTGAGTGTCAGGTGAACTCCGTGGTCCAGCCTGGCTCTGTCCATCACCAACCCCAACTCTCTGCACAAACTTATGGGTGCTGCAGTTCCAAAGAGCTGAGACCCAAACAGAATCTGCCCCCAGATTCAGTTCTCTCACATTCTGTTGGGTGCTACCACCCAGGCTGATGTGGCCCATACCCTGGTCCAACATTAGTGGGAAGGTACTATGGCCTTGCCCAGCCAGGCATGTCCTCCATGTCCAGTTTTTGGATGTGCTAGTAGGCAGTAGGCAATGCTATTTTGCACAACCCAGGACTCCTATGTGGGTGGGTGCCTTGGCCTGACCTAGAGATGTCTTCCAGTTTATCCCCTCCAAAGTACTCCACCTTAGTTCCTTCACTGCAAGTGCAGTGGCCTGTATTGCAGAAGCTCCTAGAAGTTATTCCTTCCCTGTCAAGCATGCTGTCGGCCACTTCCTCTCCAATACATCCCCAGATCCTCTTTCCCAGAAAATCAACAGCTCCTCAGTCCCTGGGTGTCAAGGTGGCTTATCACAGCTGAGCTCTCCCCATCTTCCCCCAATACATTTTTTTTTAAAAATAGAAAAAAAAGAGTAGGTAACTATACTGGCACATGAGTATATTTAACACAAACTTGGCATTAATCAGGTTGGGAATTCCTGCCAGCTATTGGTTATTTCTCGCCCAGCAGTGTAGCAGTTGCCTAGGTACAAGGCAACCTAGGCAGCTGCCTACAGCTGGGGGGGTTAACTTCTTTTAAATTTACCAGGGGATCCATCATACAAAACCTAGGAGAAACAGTAGGGATCAAAATTTCCTTGGAAACCATGTATGTAAGTAGAGCTTATTAGCTCAAAATTAAATGTGAAAACTCATTTGTTCATGTCTAAGTTATCTGTTGCTCAGTAATGAAGCATCCTAAAATGTAATGCCTTAAAATTTCTGAGTTTTTTCTTACAGTTTTGTGGGCTGACTGGGTTCAATTGGGAGGCACTCATTTGATGTGAAGGTGGGATGTTAAGAATGACATGTTCACATTCCTGGTAGTGGATATCAGTGGTTGTGCTGAAATACAGCTATTCTCATGGACCACAACACCTATACATTTCCTTTCCAGGTAATCCTTAAAGGTAATTGGGTATTTTGTAGCACGTGTGTCTTTTCTTGAAGCAAGTGTTCCAAGAGGCCTAAGCAGAAGCTGTGAGGCATCCTATAACTCAACTTTGAGTCTCAGGACATTATTTCTGCCAAGTTTCATCTGTAAAGTAAATCATTAAAGTTCTCCCAGATTTAAAGGAAAGCAAATTAGAGTTCAACAGAGTGAGACCAGTGAGTACTCTGTGGCCTCGTTTATGTTATCTCACTTCCTAAAACACAGGATATAAAAAATATCATCAGGAAGTTTACAAATCAGGAGTAAACCATTTGTTTCACTGCATAAAGGGAATGGATAAGTTGCATGTACACAATAATCTCTTGTTACTGAACCAATGGAAGTGTAAGCACTTACGACTGTACCAAGTGAAGTAAGCAGACTTTGTATTTTTTAACTAGTAAGGCATGAGAAACTAAAGTCATTATTTATACACACATAATGTAATTATGTGAAAAGGTAGTATAGGCAGAAGAAATGGAAATTATGCTGAACTTATCTGTAAACAAATTTTATCTATGGCTTCCAGGTACACAAGAGAGGGTAATAAGTCTTCAGAATCAAGGGTTAGTTCTATGTATCCTCTGAGTTAGTGTTGGACAAAGCATTAGAGCAAGGGAAAGAGGACAGGAGTTGGAAATGAATGAATTTTATAATTCTAGCTCCCACATATAAGGAGAAAGAGAGAGAGGGTAATAAGTATCATTATAGTCTTAGTACTATGTCTATGAATTGAACCTATCTTTATATTAATATTTCATTAAGATGAGAATTGTGTTGTAGTAATTATTTTGTATACATCATGACCCTGAGAATCTGTTAATAAATTCCTTTAAAAATAAAATATCAAACAAAATTAAAAATGATGAAAGAAAAATATGAATACATAGTACTTATCAAAGCATTTTTTAAAAATCCAAACATCATTTCCATAAAAAATATATTCTAAGTGTAGGTATTTTCCTTAGTCATTAAGATGTGAGTTAAAATTACCACATCTCACATTGGAGTACCTGATTCTAATATCTGGTTCCAACTCCTAACTCCTTCTGCTTGCTAAAGTGAATCTGGGACATGTCAGTGATTCAAGTAACTGGGTTCCTGCTACTCATAAAGGCGACTTGGACTGAGTTCCTGGCTCTGACATTGGCTGTAGAACAGTCTTGGCATTTGATCACATTCTGGAGAGTAAAACTCATCCATGCTATCACATATGAGAACAACTTACAAAGACAGGAAGATCTATTTTAAGCTAATTATGAAGTTGACTCTTACCTGACAACATAGACCTCTGTTCCAGAATAGTAATTGTCCATAAAGATAAAACAACTTTACACACTTACGTTTCCCATTAGTCTAATGGGTGATGCCATATCTGCCACACAAAGTTAAGAAGCTATAGAATATGAGTAACATTCTGCCTCCTTAAAGGTTGCTGTATATCAAGCCTAAATCATCAGTTGGCAAAGGTTTCCTATTAAGGAGTAGCTGATAAATATTTTGAACTTTGGGAAATAAGAGACAAGATCAGCTACTTTTCGATAATTTGTATTAATCACAAATGTCTGCAATTGTGAACAAAAAATTCCAATAGTCAAGTAGAAGTTTCATAACACATCTACCAATTAGAAGAATGACATTTTGAGGAACATTATATAAAACAGAGCTACAGATGTAGTATTCCACCTAAAATATTTATTTATTTATTTGTTTGTTTATTTATATTCATTCATTCATTGAAATGACAAAGTGACAGGTAGTGATATATAGAGTTAGGGGTATACAGAAACCTTTCATTCCCTAGTTTACTCCCCAAATGGCTGCAAGATCTAGGGCTAAGCCAGGCCAAAGCCAGGATCCCAGAACTGCTGCAGCTCTCCCACGTAGGTGGCAGAAGCCCAAGCATTTTTCCATCTTCAGCTACTCTCCCAAGCACAGTAGCAGGGAGCTGGAAATGAAACAGGAGTAGCTAGGACCTTTAGTGACATTCCAATATGAGATGTTGGCAATGCAAGAGGAAGTTCACAAGTTTGGCTACATTGCCACACCACCCACTTGAAACAGTATTTCTATTATCAAAACTGATGACAGTATGTCTGATACCGTGACAGATCTAGTGAATCTTAATCTTGATTTTTGTTCTCATGTGCATGCACCTCACCCTGATCTAGTTTCTTAAATTTCTAGTGTTTCAGAGAAGACAATGAAAGCTGCAAATGATAGAAAATGTTCACAAGTCACTTCAGGTCCACTCAAGATTCCTACATTGGTTGTGCTTTCGAGGTTATGATCCCAGAGATTTTATTGCCAAGCCAAGCCCAAGCTGAAAATGTTTTAAAATCAGATTATAGTGATGGTTAAATAAACTGAACAAGCCAAAACATTCAACTGGATTATACAATTTAAATTGCTGAAGTATGTAGTATATCACATTAAATTTACTTTTTTAAAAAAAATTCAGAATTTCTGGTTCTGTCAGGCATTGCTTTGAAGAACAAAAACATCCTGTGATGTTCTGTCAAGGGGAGAGTTGCAAAGACTCCAGATATTAGTTAGGAAGTTTGTAGTTAGAAATTCTGTACTGGAGCCAGCAATATTGCATAGCAGGTAAGGCCATTGCCTGCAATGCTAGCATCCCATTTGCGTGCTGGTTAATGATCTGGTTGCTCTACTTCTGATCTAGCTCCTTGCCATGTCCTGAGAAAAGGAGCAGAGTGTGGCTGAAGTTCTTGAGTCCCTGCAACTGAGAGATCCACGAGAATCTCTTGTTTCCTGGCTTCAGCCTGGCACAGCCGTTTCAAGCATCTGGTAGGTGGACCAGTGGATGGAAGATCTTCCTCTTGCTATCTGTCTCTGCTTCTCTATCTTTGCTTCTACCACTCTGTAACTCTTTCAACCAAAAAACGGCATTGCCGTTAACTATGATATAAAAACTAAACTTCTTAACCTCCCTGACCCTCAGTTTCTTCTCGTGTAAAGTGGGGATGGTAATATTCACATCACAGGGTAACTAGGAAGACAAAAAGAAACTGTGTCATAAAATGATATAAAAAATAAAGAGCATGATGAAATAATAAAGAAAGAAACTTGTAATTTAAAATCCTCAGAGCAGTACCTGTCATATATCACTTTTTAAAGTAATAGGATTCCTCAGACAAAAAAAAAGCAAAGCCAAAAAGAAATTACTCTATAGTTTATACTATGCAACTCAAAGTTCATCATAAATGTTCTATCACCCATATTTTACCACATTTGACACTGGGTTATGCATTTACTGCTTCATTGTTACACTTGCCATGACTTTTTCCATATGAAATAATACTGAAATAGCATTTATACACAAATATCAGATCTTGTTGCAAGATCTTGGCTTACTGAAATTAACTAGATCAATCTTCAGATAAACAGACTGAGTTTTGGTTACTTACATTATTTCCAAATAATATATTGGAAAACTGAAGCAGCAAGGGATCAAAGAACTGTTGATGCCAGGATTCAAACTAAAGTTGTTTCTTTCGAGCGATTGTGTTCTTGATTATTATACTGTACTAGATATTTAAATGCATTTATGTATATAATAACAATATATTGCATAGTAATATAACAAATATATGTGCATATATATGTATATACTTGCATACTCATGTTTGCAATTTTGTCTTGGTCATTTTTTTATTTTTCATTCATTGATTACATTGTATTATGTGATACAGTTTCGTTGGAACTGGGAATCACCCCACCCCTCCCCCGCCCTCCCCCCATGTGGAATATTCCACCTTGTTGCATATCCACTGATCAAGTACAGTTGAGATTCCCACTTTGCAAGCATAAACTAAACATGGAGTCCAACATCTTATAGTCCAATCTAGTTCCTCAGCTTCCTGGGGAGACCCTGTCCGGTCCGAGGGCAGAACCATCAGATTATCAACCCGATCAATTGAAAGCTCCAACATACCCTCAGCAACAATTAACTTCGTTGTGTAACTAATAGTTATAGTATTGAGTAACCAATATGTTAAAAACAATTGCGATTTCTTAACCATCTTCTGTGATCACCTCATTGTCTTTTCAGTTTTAGTTTATACACAACATATAACATAATATACATAAAATAACATGTTTTACAGAACATCATATCATCTTAAATTAACGCAAACATGTGGTATCTCACCTTTTGGGATTGGCTCATTTCCCTTAGCATTATGGTTTCCAGTTGGGCCCATTTGGCCACAAAGAACTGCATTTTGTTTTTTTTAATAGCTGAGTAGTATTCCATGGAGTAGATGAACCATAGCTTTCTTATCCAGTCTTCCGCTGATGGGCATTTCGGTTGCTTCCATGTTTTTGCAATTACTGATTGTGCTGCTATGAGCATACGGGTGCATGTTGGCTTCTCATAAAACAATTGTTCTGGATATATTCCTAGGAGTGCTATTGCTGGATCATACGGTATGTTGATTTTGAGTTGTTTGAATGTTCTCCATACTGACTTCCATAGAGGCTGTACCAACCTGCAGCCCCACCAGCAGTGGAGTAGGGTTCCCTTTTCCCCACAACCTCGCCAACAAGTGTTGTTGGTGCTTTTATTCATGTGGGCCAGTCTTACTGGCGTTAGGTGGTACCTCATTGATGTTTTAATTTGGATTTCCCTTATTGCCAGGGAACTTGAGCATTTCTTCATATGTTTATTTGCCATTTGGGTTTGTTCTTTTGTGAAGTGTTTGCCCATTTCCCATGACCATTTCTTGAGTGGCTTGTTTGTTTTGACATTTTGGTTGTTTTGTAGTTCTTTGTATATTCTGGAAATTAGCCTTCTGTCACCTATGTTGTGCACGAAGATCTTCTCCCATTCTGTGGGCTGCTTTTTTACTTTGTTGATTGTTTCCTTTGCTGTACAGAAGCTTCTTGGTTTGATGAGGTCCCATTTGTTTATTCTGGTTTTGATTGCTAATGCTTTTGGTATCCTTTTTAGGAAGTCGGGACCTACCCCTAGATCTTGTAGAGTATTTCTGACATTTTCTTCCAAAAGTTTGAAGGTTTCTGGATGTAGGTTTAGATCTTTTATTCATTTAGATTTGATCTTAGTGTATGGTGAGAGATGTGGGTCTATCTTTTTGTTTCTGCAGGCTATCAACCAGTTGTCCTAACAGCATTTATTGAACAGACCTTCCCATTTGCCTGGATTGTCGTTTGCCAGTATGTGTGGCAGACTAGTCCAGTCTGTCCCACATCTCCTTCTGTTCTCATACATGTCAATGGGTATTGAATCTTTGTTCCATCTAAACAGCTCAACTATCCAGCCCTCACGGATGTTGTTGAATGCCTCTCTGTCTAGCCACTCCAGAACCGTCCTAGTTTTCTTGCCCTCCCGCGGGAGTAGTAACCCAAGAAGGAGGAGCCCACTATTTCCCTCCCAGGCCTCTCCCACTCCCAGATTATGCACTCTCCAGATAGTTCTGTGGTTTGACTTGACAGAATTAGAACCCAGTGCCAGCTTCTGCCAGCTGATGCTGCGGCTAAGCCCAAACAACCCTCATCCACTCCAATTTATGCTTTCACCAGTAGGAATAATCAGCCCAGCCTGGCTTTTCCCTGATCTAGTCCACATGAGGCGCACAGGTGTTGTAGCCCTGCTTAGTCTGGTCTACCCCCATCAGAGCCCAAGCTCTCCAGTGGGAGTAGCTGTCCAGCAAGGGAACCTTCCCTAAATCCCCCTGCTGGCTCTGCCCCCCTCCCCTCCTGGTTCTCACGTGTGCTGGTTGGGTGCTGTGGTCACATCCAGTACAGGCAACCTCTCCTTGGCATTCCATATTGTGCCCTAGTTTTTGTTGCAACCGAACCTGGCTCGACCCACACTCTGTTCTGGTGCTTGGATTTGCCAGTGAATGACGTGAACTAATTCAGGCTGGTCTGCCCCTGACCCATGCCAAATGTATGCCTGTGGGAAACTTTCCATGACCTATTCTGGGCTGTTTCCTATCATGCTTCTTGCGCTTACCTGCAGGGACTGTGTCCTGCCAGAGGAGTTGCCCAGGCTCCTCCAACAGAACCCCTCCCAATGCCAGATTTTGTGCATACCAGGGTTTCATGAGCCAGCCCTACTCAGTTCACCTCCTGTCCTAGCAGGAACAGTGGCTTTTCTTGGCTGGCTTTCAACCCATTCTGGTTCTTGTTGTTGGATATTTCAGCCCAGCCATGGCTCGTCCATACCCACATACGGCTCACACATGGCTCAGTAGGGGTTGAGACCTAGCCTAGTCCATCCCCCATCTACCCTGGTCCTCCAGGACACCAGACAGTGTTGGGGTCCAGCCTGGCCTGGTGCATCCAGTCCCAGTCCACACTTGTGCCAAGGGAGACTTCAGCCGTTTGCTGATCAGAACGCAGCCCCCATTCCAGCACATGCGCCCTTTGGTGGGAACCTCAACACAGTTAGGGTGTCCCTTTAGCTCCCCAGTCAGGCCTGTTCCCAGCCATAGATCACGCACATGCCAGTGCTTGCTCTGACTCAGCTTGGCTCAGTCCCTCCCTTGTCCTGGCCTCTGCCTTAGACGCTGTGGCTTAGCGTCCTTGACTCACACAGACCAGTGGGTGCAAGAGCCTAGCTCGGCATGACCTGTGCTCCATCCTGGTTTTTAGTTTCGCTTGTAGCCTAAGGTTTGCTCAGTCCTGCCCCGTACATCCCGTTCCATTACCAATTGACACATCACCCAGATGTTGGAGCTACTTTGCCCAGCCTGTCCGACCCCCAGGTCTGGACCACATGTTCACCAGTGGGAGCTATGACTCGCCAGGGGAGTTTCCCAAGTTCCTCCACTTGATCCCCTCCAAGACCCAGTTCTCACACATGCCATTGGGTTTAGGCAAGTGCCAGGTGCAGTCTAGCCTCCCATTTGGCCTTGTATGAGCTGGTGAATGTTGCAGCCCGGCCTACCCCTCACCCTATTCAGGATGCACATTTGGGTGCTGCTGCCTTGACCAGTCCAGACTGTTGTGGGTTCCTTTACCTGTGATTGATGGCAGGCTTCTTGGTCACACCTAGCTTAGTCCATCACCACCCAAACTCTTGAGCTAACCAGTGGGGCTAGAATTTCCACAGGGTGTGGCCCACACATCCCACACAGAATCTACCCCTGGATATGGTTCTCGAATATTAGTTAATGTTATAGCCCTGCCTAATGTGACCCGTCTGCTGATCCATCATCATGTCAGCTAATAGGATATCCTGCTGGACAAGCCCCGACCCTTAGCTTTTGCATGAACTGGTGTTCAGTGCTCAGCATTGTTCAGTGATTAAAAGTTCTTCAAAGGAAGAGTTATTGTAATTGGGAATCTTTAGGATTGACTCACATCCCAGAAGCACAGTGGGTTCAACCTGGAGCTACCTAAGCAGCAATTCAAAGAACCAAAACCCCAGAGCTGCCCAGCCGGGGGGCCAGCAGGCAAAGCCTGGTGCCAAATGGCACACTGGCTGCCCAGGGACAGCTCACCACGTGCACATGGTGGCTGGCGTCTGGGATCCGAGCAAGACGCCCCGTCCTGAGGCCCGGCAGCAGCCGGGAGGCTGCTGGAAGTTTAAACTCCCATGACCAAGGTCGTGCCCCTCCCGAATCCCATTCACTGCCCAATGAGGGCAGTGGGTGGGTCCCAGACCTGCCCAGTCACGGAGACCTCTCCTCTCGGTGTGCTCACCCTGAAGGGAGCATCCCCCGAACCCAGGCAGGCCCGGGGACAGCTCGCCACGTGCACGTGGTGGCTGGCGTCTGGGATCCAGGCATGAGATGCCCCATCCTGAGACCCACCAAAACTTAAACTTTAAAGTTTAAGTATTAACAACAAGAAGATCTTTAGGTAGACTTTTAAATTTGCAGTAGCCCAGAGAAATAGAGAGAGGGAGAGAGAGAGAGAAAGAGAAATCTATTCTATTCTTTTTTTTTTTTTTATTGTGGATAAGACAATTATCAAATGGTGAAAGCAGTGGTTATTTTCATGAACAGTAAACACCATTACCTAAAAGCACATATAGAATGCAAACACCAAGAAAGCAGATATCACATTTCAGATCCCTAAACACATTAGTCCTACCTTAATATGAAGGTTGGAACTTTTTCCAGGCTCATTCTTCTTTCAGACCCACTAATGTAGAATGCTATGCTACTTGACACTACTCAATTACCAGGAACAGGAACTTGTAAAACCAGCCTCTCATGCTCCCACAATCTATTTACATCTGCACACACCCTTTGGCATCCATTAATGGTCATCTGTGGTAGACAACTATTTCAAGAAGTCGGTGATATTGACTCAGCTGAGCTTTTTAATGAAGTGTTATCCTCTGACACACTGAAAAGTTTTTAACATAAGTTACTCTGTACAGCATATTTCAAAGGTGATTTTTAAGAAACATTCTATTATATATACTCCTGAAAAATGCAGTTTTCAAAGGATCTGAGAAAAGGCCTATGCAAGCACAACTATTGTTAGAGCCGTGCTATGTATGCACTATGTACCATTCCCTACAATTCCAAAAATTTAAAAGACATGTGTCATTAACATTCACATACTAAAAATGAAAAAATTGAATAGTTTGTCCATGGTCACTCCACATGACAAACACACACATTTCATCAACAACAGTTATTTAAGCAACATGTCAAGATCTGAGCATAATCATTAATCCTCGCTGTTATTCATTCTCAGGGCACCTGGCATTGACTGAAGGACATTGCAATATGAGAAACCCATGCCATGGGCATGAGGATGCTTCCTTCCAGAAAATAAATGAGCAATATTCTTGCCTTCCTTGGGTCAAGGCCATGATAGGGAGTCAAGCTGCACTTGATGGGGAAGACCATGAATGGTATATGAATGAATAGAGAGAAATAGCATCTCCACTATGCCTAGGAGAGCAGCATGCCTCTTCATAAGAATCACAAATATGTCAGGAGCATATCTTTATACCGAAGTTGTTATAAATATGAGAGTCAGCACACTCCACATGGCAAGAGAAAGTCCTTGGATTTATATAAACACATGCCCAGACAACCCCCGAGAGCAACCCAGCACCAGCTCCCTCCTCCGTGGAAAAACACAGTGCATTAAGCAAAGGTCAAGCCATGTCCTTCTGCTTAGAAAGACAGCACAGGGCTCCAGGAAGAGGGAGCAGAGGAAATGCGGTGCAAACTACCTCATTTGGTCATTCACCTTTGTATTCAAAGCTCAAAGGGATGTGGCTTGCTAGTCGGTAACCCCAGCACCCAACAAGTGTATGAATGAGAACCAGGCCGAGCTGGCAAGCACACCTGACCCCCTAGGATTAAGGAGAGAGGCAGAAGCAACTATCCTGTGCCACGCGTGGTGTGAAGTAACCAAACAGGCACAAGTAGCAACAGTCCTGAAAAAATTCAGAAAAGATACTCATATTATCCCATTTATACATCAGGAATCTTGCTTAGGGGAAGAGATAAGACACAAAACTACAGACCAGAAAGCAGCAAACAGATCTTGATGCAGCTCCTCTTGGCTTGCAGTGAGAAACAACAATGCATGTTATCCCCACTGCTACCATGCCACCCAACACACCTTGCCAACCCCATCCTGCACTCAGGCCTTCCCTAGCACAAATAACTGCTGCAATTCCTCATGATCTCCAGGCACACATTTGGGACAGCCTGGCCCACATCCTGGCCCTCCAAATCCTTTCTCGCTTTTACCCCAGGTAGCTCCTCCCAAAAGGTCACTACCATCTTTTATCATACAGGAAACTGTGTCTCTGTAACCTCTCAAACACCCCACACTGACCACCCCTCCACCCATCCCTCCCATCCCCCTGGAGCTCTCACAGACACCTTCAACTGACAATGATCGAAAGTGAGATAAGTCACAGCAATTGGCACTGATTTAGCCTTTAATTGTTTAGGGTGATGGCAGACACACAGGCCCCCATGTCTGTCAGAGTCCGGGGAACTGGACGAGACTGGTGGTGAGGGCTGCGACACCACGGCATCACTGCTTGTCCCTCAGATGGTATCTCGCTTCAATTTCAGAGTAGGTTTCTTTCTCCAGAAGGTGCCACAGCTGTTCGTTGCTTTGCACTACCTTCTCCACGTGCTCGGCGGTGATGCTCTCTCTGTCACTGTCAGAGACCTCCTTGCTCGCCATTTCCAGGATGTTGGACGTCAGGTACTCAAGAACACCAGCCAGGAAAACAGGTGTGGTGGAGCTCAGACGCTGGGCATAGTGCCCCTCTCGCAGGGCGCGTTCCACTCTGCTAACTGGGAATTGCAGCTCGGCCCTTCTGGAGCGGGAGACAGCTGGCCTCTTACACCTACAGCGGCAGCAGCAGTGCTTTTTCCCAGGCATGATGGTCACTGGAATTTGCCCCGATCGACCCTGCTTGATCTTCCTGCTCTACTGGGCCCCTCGAAATACCAGTGCTAACTGCTGCCCACCCTGCTCCAGGACCCCTTATTGGGCAGGGGGCTGCTTTTGTAACAAACCATGACTTGTGATGTCATGTGATGTCATTGGGGTTCACCAGACCAGGGCTGGGAAGGGGGATGCTTAATTAGAAATGCCTATGGAGTAAACCTGCTTAGCATAGTGGCAAGACCCTATCTTGCCACTTGATTTTAACACTTTAGCCAAAAAAACAAAACAAACAAAAAACCAAAAAGATCTGTTCATGTTTCTCCACCCAATATACTTACATTCACATAACTCTGTGATCTCTATCTTGCCTCTCAACTGTCTGTTCATTCTTTTATACCCATTTGTAAACCAGTGTTCACTTAGAGACATGCTGAAATCTTTCCCTTATAGAAGTCAACTTCTCCACTCTCATTTTGTTAACAAAATCAATTATGGCTCCACTGGAGATTCACTGACCATATTCATGGCAAATATTTTGCTATTTGTTTTTGGATTCACCTTTCACTGTTTATATCTGCTAATTCCCTCATAAATTACATAGAGTACTTAACAAATATGCATGTTATATGTGTAGGGTTGTCCTGATTATACTGTTGAAAATTTCATTATTCGGCTGCGGGAGAGGACGTCTAGCTCGGATCCCGAACCCAGTCCGCCATGTGCCCATGGCTCATGGCGGGCTGGGCCCGGACATGCCTGGGTGCGGCCTGCTTCCTTCTGGGGTGAGTACGCCGAGGGGGGAGGCCTCCGTGACTGGGCATGTCCGGGACCCACCCAACACCCTCATTGGGTGGTGGGTGAACGGGATTGGGGAGGGGCGCAACCTCGGGCCTGCAGGATTTAACTTCCGGCTGCCAGAGGCGAGCCGAGGGCTGCGGGAGAGGACGTCTAGCTCGGATCCCGAACCCAGTCCGCCATGTGCCCATGGCTCATGGCGGGCTGGGCCCGGACATGCCTGGGTGCGGCCTGCTTCCTTCTGGGGTGAGTACGCCGAGGGGGGAGGCCTCCGTGACTGGGCATGTCCGGGACCCACCCAACACCCTCATTGGGTGGTGGGTGAACGGGATTGGGGAGGGGCGCAACCTCGGGCCTGCAGGATTTAACTTCCGGCTGCCAGAGGCGAGCCGAGGGCTGCGGGAGAGGACGTCTAGCTCGGATCCCGAACCCAGTCCGCCATGTGCCCATGGCTCATGGCGGGCTGGGCCCGGACATGCCTGGGTGCGGCCTGCTTCCTTCTGGGGTGAGTACGCCGAGGGGGGAGGCCTCCGTGACTGGGCATGTCCGGGACCCACCCAACACCCTCATTGGGTGGTGGGTGAACGGGATTGGGGAGGGGCGCAACCTCGGGCCTGCAGGATTTAACTTCCGGCTGCCAGAGGCGAGCCGAGGGCTGCGGGAGAGGACGTCTAGCTCGGATCCCGAACCCAGTCCGCCATGTGCCCATGGCTCATGGCGGGCTGGGCCCGGACATGCCTGGGTGCGGCCTGCTTCCTTCTGGGGTGAGTACGCCGAGGGGGGAGGCCTCCGTGACTGGGCATGTCCAGGACCCACCCAACACCCTCATTGGGTGGTGGGTGAACGGGATTGGGGAGGGGCGCAACCTCGGGCCTGCAGGATTTAACTTCCGGCTGCCAGAGGCGAGCCGAGGGCTGCGGGAGAGGACGTCTAGCTCGGATCCCGAACCCAGTCCGCCATGTGCCCATGGCTCATGGCGGGCTGGGCCCGGACATGCCTGGGTGCGGCCTGCTTCCTTCTGGGGTGAGTACGCCGAGGGGGGAGGCCTCCGTGACTGGGCATGTCCGGGACCCACCCAACACCCTCATTGGGTGGTGGGTGAACGGGATTGGGGAGGGGCGCAACCTCGGGCCTGCAGGATTTAACTTCCGGCTGCCAGAGGCGAGCCGAGGGCTGCGGGAGAGGACGTCTAGCTCGGATCCCGAACCCAGTCCGCCATGTGCCCATGGCTCATGGCGGGCTGGGCCCGGACATGCCTGGGTGCGGCCTGCTTCCTTCTGGGGTGAGTACGCTGAGGGGGGAGGCCTCCGTGACTGGGCATGTCCGGGACCCACCCAACACCCTCATTGGGTGGTGGGTGAACGGGATTGGGGAGGGGCGCAACCTCGGGCCTGCAGGATTTAACTTCCGGCTGCCAGAGGCGAGCCGAGGGCTGCGGGAGAGGACGTCTAGCTCGGATCCCGAACCCAGTCCGCCATGTGCCCATGGCTCATGGCGGGCTGGGCCCGGACATGCCTGGGTGCAGCCTGCTTCCTTCTGGGGTGAGTACGCCGAGGGGGGAGGCCTCCGTGACTGGGCATGTCCAGGACCCACCCAACACCCTCATTGGGTGGTGGGTGAACGGGATTGGGGAGGGGCGCAACCTCGGGCCTGCAGGATTTAACTTCCGGCTGCCAGAGGCGAGCCGAGGGCTGCGGGAGAGGACGTCTAGCTCGGATCCCGAACCCAGTCCGCCATGTGCCCATGGCTCATGGCGGGCTGGGCCCGGACATGCCTGGGTGCGGCCTGCTTCCTTCTGGGGTGAGTACGCCGAGGGGGGAGGCCTCCGTGACTGGGCATGTCCAGGACCCACCCAACACCCTCATTGGGTGGTGGGTGAACGGGATTGGGGAGGGGCGCAACCTCGGGCCTGCAGGATTTAACTTCCGGCTGCCAGAGGCGAGCCGAGGGCTGCGGGAGAGGACGTCTAGCTCGGATCCCGAACCCAGTCCGCCATGTGCCCATGGCTCATGGCGGGCTGGGCCCGGACATGCCTGGGTGCGGCCTGCTTCCTTCTGGGGTGAGTACGCCGAGGGGGGAGGCCTCCGTGACTGGGCATGTCCGGGACCCACCCAACACCCTCATTGGGTGGTGGGTGAACGGGATTGGGGAGGGGCGCAACCTCGGGCCTGCAGGATTTAACTTCCGGCTGCCAGAGGCGAGCCGAGGGCTGCGGGAGAGGACGTCTAGCTTGGATCCCGAACCCAGTCCGCCATGTGCCCATGGCTCATGGCGGGCTGGGCCCGGACATGCCTGGGTGCGGCCTGCTTCCTTCTGGGGTGAGTACGCCGAGGGGGGAGGCCTCCGTGACTGGGCATGTCCGGGACCCACCCAACACCCTCATTGGGTGGTGGGTGAACGGGATTGGGGAGGGGCGCAACCTCGGGCCTGCAGGATTTAACTTCCGGCTGCCAGAGGCGAGCCGAGGGCTGCGGGAGAGGACGTCTAGCTCGGATCCCGAACCCAGTCCGCCATGTGCCCATGGCTCATGGCGGGCTGGGCCCGGACATGCCTGGGTGCGGCCTGCTTCCTTCTGGGGTGAGTACGCCGAGGGGGGAGGCCTCCGTGACTGGGCATGTCCGGGACCCACCCAACACCCTCATTGGGTGGTGGGTGAACGGGATTGGGGAGGGGCGCAACCTCGGGCCTGCAGGATTTAACTTCCGGCTGCCAGAGGCGAGCCGAGGGCTGCGGGAGAGGACGTCTAGCTCGGATCCCGAACCCAGTCCGCCATGTGCCCATGGCTCATGGCGGGCTGGGCCAGGGCGGCCAGTGCGCCATTTGGCGCCAGGCTGTGCCTACTGGCCGCCCGGCCGGGGAGCTCTGGGGTATTGGACATCTGAATCGCTGCTGAGATAGCTCTAGAGTGACCCCACTGTTTCTGGGATCTGAGTCAATCCTAAAGATTCCCAATGCCAGTAACTCTTCCTTTGAAGAACTTCCAATCCCTTAACAATGCTGAGCTTTGAACACCTATCAAGTAAAAGATAAGCTCCGGCTTGTGTAGCAGGCTGGCACCTAATGGTCCTCGGAGCAACCACGTGCAGGTGTGTGATTTACAGCTAGGAATGGTCCCAATCTGGGAAGCCACAGCTGGGATGAGGTTCCCACCAAGGGGTGTATGTGCTGGAATGGGGGCTGCGTTCTATCTAGGAAACAGTTGCAGTCACCCGAGGCACTAGTGTGGGCTGGGATTGGATGCACCAGGCCGGTTCAGATCCCAGCACCATCTGGTGTTATGGAGAAACAGGGTAGATGTGGGACTGACTAGGCTGGGTCTCAATCCCCTTCTGAGCCATGTGTGAGCTGTATGTGGGTATGGACGAGCCATGGCTGGGCTGAAACATCCAACAACAAGAGTCAGAATGGGGTGAAAGCCAGCCAGGAAAAGCCACTGTTCCTGCTAGGACAGGAGGTGAACTGAGTAGGGTTGGCTCAAGAACCCCCTGGCAAGCGCAAAATCTGGCATTGGGAGGGGTTCTGATGGAGGAGCCTGGGCAACTCCTCTGGCAGGACACAGTCCCTGCAGGTAAGCGCGAGAAGCATGATTGGAAACAGCCCAGAATAGGCCATGGAAAGTTTCCCACTGGCATGCATTCGGCATGGGTCAGGAGCAGGCCAGGCTGAATCAGTTCATGTCATCCTCTGGCAAATCCGATCACCAGAACAGAGTGTGGAATGGGCCGGGTTTGGTTGCGACAAAACCAGTACACATTCTGGAACGCCAGGGCGTGGTTGCCTGTACTGGATATGAATGCAACACCCATCCAGCACACGTGAGATCCAGGAAGGGAGGGGCAGAGCTGGCGGGGGGGTTAAGGGGCTGGTCCCCTCGCTGGACAACCACTCCCACTGGAGAGTGTTGGCTGGGATAGAGACAGACACGACTAAGCAAGGCTACAACACCTGTGCGCTGCATGTGGACAAGATCAGGGCCACAGCATCAGCTGGCAGAAGCTGGCACTGGGGACTAATTCTGTCGAGTCAAATCACAGGACCACCTAAAGAGTGCATAAACTGGGACAGAGAGACCTGGGAGGGAAAAAGTGGGTTCCCCCTTCTTGGGTCACTATTCCCGTGGGAGGGCATGAAAACTAGGACGGGGGCTGGGATGGCTAGACAGAGGCACTCAACAACATCTGTGAGGGCTGGATGGTTGAGTCGATTAGATAGAACTAAGCTTTAATACCCATTGACAAGTACCAGAGCCAAATGGGATGGGGGACAGACTGGTCTTCTGCTACACAAATTGGCAAACCAGGGTAGGGGGCAGGCTTGGTGGGGGTTATTGTGGGTCGCCCCGACTAGGCTGCAGCTCCCACTGGTTGATGTAAGGGCCGAACCAGACTGGACTGCAACACCCATTGGTTCCAGTGCAACTCGGGACTGAAAACAGAACCAACACAGCAATTGCAACCACCAGCTGATCAGGGTGATGGACTGTGCCGGGCCCTGTGCTTGCTAGAACATACAAGAATCTGGTCTGGGAATACCTCAAAGTATCTTTGGAGATCTCCCCACTTGAACTGCTGGACTCAGAATTCTAACCAAGAAAAGACAGAAGACAGAATAGGACAATCATTCATCTCAGCTACATGTTGGCAGCGAAATATGGGACAAATGGAGACTTCATGATGGACCATATCAATCAGTGGACCACCTCATCGAGCGAAACTGGCAGTGACTCATAACTGGAGAACTATTAACTCCACTTGAGCACATATCTCAGAGCATGCCCCACATATGGGACTTGGGGTGGGCGGGAAACCGGGTGGGGCTTCTCCCTCAATATCCCCTTTTACCTCAGATACATGATGGAAACAATATGGACATAATAGCATTGCCCACCTCCCTATCCCCCTGAACCTTTTTTTTTTTTCCTTCTCTTTCTTGATTTTCCTTCAACTATAGTTAACTATGTAAAGATTGTCAACAACAATACAATAAAATGGATTATATATAAACAAAAAAAAAAAAAAAAAAAGAAAATTTCATTATTCATGTGACAGCCAGCTGGTCTGACTCCAGGAATCTTGGTCTGGGGGGGGGGGGCTCTGGCTGCCCACCCTACTGGTCCTCACCTTCTCCTGAGTCCCAGGACTCCAGTCCTTAGCTGGAGTGTGTGTGTGTGTGTGTGTGTGTGATACAGGGAACAGGGCACAATATGGTCCACACCAAGTACTGTAGTGGTCATGTGTAAATCGGTGTCCCAAACTGGTATTTGAAGAGGCAGGACATAACTAAATAATGAACTGAATCAGCATGCTCACAATCACTTTCTTAGCTTTCCTGTGGTCTCCGCATCAACTCCATGGTCTAACTGCAAAGGCCTACGCCATTAAGCCAATGCAACTAATGTTCCACCATGTCCACCCCATATACTACACCAAGCCATCAATTTTTTTATTATTTTTTAATAATCTTACTTAGGGTACAAAGGATCAAGGGCTACAGGGTGATAGTGGGTAATACCATTGTTTCCACACTAATATTATCATTTTTCCTTGTATCTGGGGTCAGGGGAGAAACAAAGGGAAAAGCCCCACCCAGCCTCCCACCCATCCCAGATCCCCAACATGAGGCAGGCTCCGAGGGTCCTGCTCAAGCAGTTTTGATAGTTCAACAGTTCTAAATTGCTGCCAATCTCGCCGTTCCAATCGCGATGAAACCTATTCAGAATCCACTGGCTGACATAGTCTCTTCATGGTTGGGGTTCTGAGATCAGCAGTTCAGTTGGAGGGATCTCCAAAGAAACTTCATCTGAGATGATCCCAGACCTGATTCTTTCGTGAGTTTGCTAGTACAGGGTCCAACACCACCTGTCGTGCCAATCAGCTTTTGCACATGCTGGTCATTGCAATTGCTGGGTCAGTTCTGTTTCCAGCCCTGTCTTCCTTGTGAACCAATGGGTATTGTAGTTCAGCTCGTTCCTACCCACTTCATACTCAGTCCTCATGCAAACTAGTGGGAACTGCAGCCTAGTTGAGGCAACTTCGCATAACCCCCACCAGGCCCAAGCCATCAATTTCTAAAATTAGACCTCCCATGTCGCTGAAACAACTTTCTGCACTTTATCAATGATTCTTGCTGTACCCCACCACCCTGAGTTCCACAGGCCTGTCACGCTACAGCAATCCCCCCCCCAAAAAAAAACCTCCCAATGACACACCTGCAGAGCTATATCCTGTCCCCTCCACCACAGCCAGCACCTCCCACCTTGGAAACAATTTCTGTGAAATTCATGATTGAAGCAACCCACAAAGATACCACTTGACCCATCCCCCCTCTGAGGGAGCCCTCCCCTGGATGTATTACTGATCTCTTCCACCTAAAGTTAAGACAGCAAGAGAAGCCAGAAACACAGAAATGAATTCAAATCCTTTATTATCCACTGATGGTGACTAAAGCAGGGCATCTTCTGCAATATGACCTATTGTCCATAGATGATTCTATGAGAATTTACTCCCTGGCTCTGGGATCCAGTCTTCAGCCACTCTTCCTGGATCCGGGTATTTCATCAAATGGAGCGAAAGGCACATTCTCCAGGTTTCTGGAGGCTCTACGGTTGCTGTTGCTTTTTCCACTCTGGCCTTGTAAAGTATTGTCCATCGTGTTACTGTTGTTGAACTCAGAGCCTACCAGCTCCAGGATGTAATCTGTTAGGCAGTCAAGCATAGCAAAGAGAAACTCCGTTGTGGAGTAATTTGTGTTTTCATCATCTTGCTCCAGGCCCAGAATGCGGTCCACATAGTTCACTGGGACCTGCAGCTCACCTCTAGAAGGGCACTCAGTCTGGTTGTGAAATCTACTGCAGCTCTCTTGGTTATTTCTCTCAGACATGGTGTTTTCTAGATTAGTCTCTCATCAGTCTGAGTATTTCAACAGGTTGCCTGAGTGTCTGAAGACACCAGTGCTCAGCCCCGCCCCTTGTATTCTGGAGCCCAGCCTCTCATCAGTCACAGGAGCCCTTTGTGACATCGTAAGCTTTAGTATGTCACTGGTGCATACTGCACGCTGATTGATCAGGTCTCAGCAGGGACAGTTCTGTATCAGGAAATTCTTCACTTTACTGACTGCTCCATGACTTCAGGAAAGCTTTATCTTTCTAGCTGATTGTTTCATTATAAAAAAACACTTGCTTACTGCAACTGAAAATCTGTCCTGCTTTTAGAATGCCACTCTGCCTTATCTGACCTCAGCCTTGCATATTAGTTGCAGGTCACTGAAACTTAGGTAAAGGAGATTCTCTATTAGTTATTGATTTTCCTCCTTCCTCATGTTCTAATTAACCCCACGCTACAGATCATATGATTAGTTGATTTGTTCATTGCAATGTAATATTAGATATATATCCCCAGGTGTATACTTTGGATTTCTATTGAACTAATTAAAATATCAGTCTTCTCTTTTAACACCCATTCATTTCTTATCTGTGACACTTGACATGAATTTTTCCTCCTTGAAAAAAAATCATAAGCATTTTAGAAATAACAATGATGCTCAATGGGTTTGTCTGACTAGTCAGGATAACAGCATTGATAGGCTAGTGCACATTGTACTCAGTTTTGCCCAGGTGCATTATTCTTGGCTGTCCTTCAGGAAAACAAAGCACCAAGACATATTTTGCTCCTGCCCTTTAATTTTCTTCACAAGTTTTGTGTTTCTGCTGTGGTTTTGGTTCCTTACAGCCAAAAACATGCCAATTTCTAAAGGAAGTACAAAAGTGTATGTTTTCAGCCCCAGGATACACTGTATTTTCAGTAGTCCAACAGGGAGTAGATGTAGACATCAGACTCAGAAACTGTGTCCACGACTATGACTACACAACTTTTTCTCCACACAGCCACATTCAGCGGCTGCAGCATGGCCTGTATGTTGAACAGTGGTTGCTGCAATAGCACTTCTGTTGCAGGAAACCACCAAAGGGGCCAGACATTTGAAGTTTAGGTTGCACACCAGGCTCAAGGAGTCCTGCAGAGTAATGACATCAGTGGCTAATTGGTGATCGTCTTACACAATATCAGGTTTTTTTTTCCTTAGATTCATCTGTGTTATCTCTCTGCCAACTCCTCATTATGGCTACTCTACTGCCTTCTGAAAGTACTCAAGACCAATGAGATGATCCCATGGTAAATCTTGCTATTGAGTGTTCTACCAATAGATGGTAGCTTCAAGAAAGAAGGTGTTAGAAAGGCAGTATGCTTCCTACTAAACATTACAGGGGTGACTGAAGCTCAAGCATTGCCATGTAACACTTTGGCTCAAAAGGCTGATCTCACTGCTTTCACTAGAGTCTTGTAATTATGAAAAGGTCAACGAGTTAACATTAGTACAGATTACAATAGGCTTGCCTTATGGTAAGCAAGAGGTCTACTGACTGCCAACAACATGCCCATTCATTATGGAGAAGAGATACTAACTTCTATTTAGATGATCCTAGAACCTTCCAAAAGGGCTGCCATTTACTTCAGAGAAACCACAGGCAAAGCCATTGTGTTCACAGAAAACAGATTAGCACACAAGGCAGCACAAAGGGCTACTGCACAGCAAGTTGTACAAATGGAAATAACAATTCAGCCTAACTAGGTTACCAAAAATCCCCACTATCCTCAGCTGAGATACAATGCGCTCAACCACAAGGTTAGACTAAAGATCCCTATGCAGGGTGGATTTTACATGTTCCAGTTTCCCCTCAATGTAAAATTATTCAGAGAAGGTATGACTACGCCCATCCTGGAAGAAGAACCCTAATGGAAACAGCTTCCCTGGCATCTGGAGGGAGAGCAACGAACACTATTTTCAGGAAAGCAACACAATCTTGTCTTTTTTTTAATAATCCTTGTGGATAATTCAAACCATTCTTTTTGTTCCATACTGTGTTAAAGAGAGAAGTATTTCTAAGCTGCACAATTTCTAATATATTTTTGCCTGTTTCTGCTCTTGACCTCTCTTAAAAACATTGTGGGTACACAGGTAGAATCGGAGGCTCTGCTTTTATGAAACTAATGCAAATGACAAATGTATAATGAAGAAGCATATTATTCTTATTCTCCATAAGTGTTTATTAAATATACATTATCTGTAAGATAAATTAATCAATTAAAATAATATTTTGTGACATTAAAAATGAATTTTGCTAAGTCAGGTCAGTGAAAATCTCCTACCCCTGGCATGTGACCCTCCTTAATTTATGATTATATTCCTTATCCCTCATCCTTGCTATCTAATCATCCTAGCCTGTTTATCAACAATTCTCTTTATCCCTGATGTATTCTCTTAGTAATTATACACAGTCTTACTACTTTTCCATCAACTGACTCCCTACCCTACTTCTCAGCTATAAATCTCCAATTGTCCTTATTGGAATTGGAACTGAATCTAATCCCTCTCCCTACTTCAATAACACACTGCAGTGGTCCCCACACCAATTTCAATTGTCACCCTCTACAATACAGCCTTCCTTATCAGCTATAATATGTCACTAAAGCTATTTTCTTCAATGTAAGTCAGAAATACATTTTTCCAACTGATGATAGTTTTGCTTTCCAAATCTATGCCAGTCCACAAAAACACTTTTACATTAAATAGCCCTATCGTCACTACTTTCTTAAAATGTAGTAAAACAAAGAAAATGGTACTTAAAATAATACTAAGCATGGCCACTTTTTCATTTCCAAACTAGCTCAGAGGCAGAATGCTCTTTTACTTAGAAAATACTGTATTTTGCTGATGGGTTTTGACTACCTTTTTAATTGTGGAATATAAGCTCCTTTGTGTAATGTTTAAATGGTTAGAACCTGAAAAAATAGCTGAAATAAACTGTGAAGAAAAGCATAAGAGATTAAGGTGGCAGAAGACAGGCTGGCAAAGGGGAGGGGGTCCTACTCTAAATAGCAACGGAGGCAAATAAGAAAGGGCAAGGATATAAACAATCAGGATATCTATGAGGAAGTTCCCTGCAGAAAGGGACATCTAAGGAATTAAGAATACTATGATATCATAATCAGCATTAAGTCTTTCATACTGGACAGAGTCGTTACTGTATTTTCCTTTTCCTCTTATTTCAAAAGTATGCCATGCATAGAAAGCCAAAGCACAGCAATAGGAAGAGGATGGGAGATCCCAGAACTAACAGAGAAGAACAGAGATGACTAAATGAGTTAGTGTTCAACAACTTAGCAGAGAATGGAGTTGTATTATAAATCAGCACAGGAAAGCATCTGTCATCTGTGGGGAATTCTCAGAGGTAAAGGGGTAGAGGATGACTAAAAGGACAATTCAGTTTGAACATTCACTCACTACTACTTCTCATCAAAGTAACTTCCTGGTCATAATGCATTAAAGAATTATGAGAGAAAAATGAGACAGAAGTGTAAAAATTGTTTTAACGTTCAGGTACTTGTCAGGAGGAGTGATATATAGTACTTAACCTGACTCATTTAAGTAGGAGGCAGCAGTAGGCAAGAGTAACAGAAATTTGAAGTGATGTATTATTACCTTTAAAGAGATGTACAACCACAAAGGAAAACTACAATAAAATTAGCATATATGTGGTACCTTAAAATGTTGACATATAAACATGAAGAATGCTGTGATTAATAAGTTATGTTTATGTTTATGGTAGACCTCTAATCATAAAGATTATCTGTAGCAGACCCATTCAACCCATTCAGGTTCATGAATAATGCAACTGAGTTTCTTTGAAATATGAGAAAATTATACCAGTAATAAATTTTAATGGTAGCTTGGGACTACCTAAAACTGTTAACCTTAACATCAACAAAATCAAAATGAAAGTCTGGGGGTGGCTAAGACAATTATATAAATGAGAAGGATTTATTGCCACAAGTTATTTCAAGTTAACTGACTCCCAGGAGTAGAAAGGATGGCTGAAAATAGATTTTAGAAAGTTATTCTCCCACAAGAAAACAGGATCAAATTCAAAACAGAAAAAAGTTTAACAAAAATCCAAAATAACTTAGTTCTTAATGTTGCCTGATATATTTATTACATATATTCTTACAATGTGGTTCCTACAGTACAAACAACGTCACCTGGGAATCTTGGAAATCCAAGTTCTTAGAGATGAGGGTAAATAAGTTGTATTATTTTTATTCATCAAGGCGGCCTTTTTACTCATTGATTGGAGGCTATCTCTGAGAACTTAGGTCTGAATACAAGGGAAGCCTGTCTCCAGAGGAGGAGGGAAAGATACAGAAAACACACACACCCTTCCCCCTTCTTCCTGACCCTCCCCCACAGACCCTTCCCCACTCCCAGCAGAGAAAAGCAGTAGTAGTGTTTTACAGAAAACAGCATTATATTATATGTCCAGGTAAGCACAGAAGCAACTGGAAAGGACAACAACAGCCTCTACTATGGTCCTGAGCTTTACACTGTTAATGCCAAAAAGGACCAAAGGGTCTCAGCTGATAGCTTATGTAGCACACTGCAGAATGGTAATCATCTCTCCACTTCTCTTTGAAACTATCCCAACATAAACTATGTACGGCAGGGAGCTGAACCAGTTATTGCTGAGCAATGACTCCCATAAACAAGAATGTCAGAAGAATCTAGCAGGGAATCTCAAAAGTTGGTGAGCTTTATTGGTCCATTTGACACATTTAATAACCCAGTAATTCTAAAGCCAGATTCAATGCCATTACAGAGGACAACAAATGGTACACTTTATTTAAAACAAAAATGCCAATTGATTTACTCAGCAGGTTCATCTAATTCAACCACTAATAACAATCATGTAAACTTCTAGCAGGAAAAGGAAATTCCCATTAGAGTAAGTTCCAATTTGGCAGAATTCTTCCATAAAGCTTTATTTTGGAAAAATTACTATGTAATGCATTGCTATGTCATTTTTAAAACTTTCAATGAATTTTTAAATTAATATTCAAATATCTAAAGCAGCATTTATCAGTCTAACTTTAAGTCCAGTTTGAAAATCAGATTACTCTATTTGCATATATACTAAATTCTAAGTCACTGACTAGAAAATGTTTAATATTCAGTCAGTTCAAGTTGAACAAAATGAATTCCTTAAGCCATCAATCCTATTTACAATTCATTTAATTTTCTCATAATATTCTGTAGTCACAGATTTATTATATTCAAATTTATTTTAATGCAATTCAAGGTATAGTTAAAAAGTAAAAATTTCATTTATTCAATCATCCAGCAAAATTTTGAAAACCTACTATATGCCAAGCATTTTTATACATGCTGTGGATACAGCAATAAGCACATACAAACCCACTCCCACACACTTGCCATTGTGTTGAAAGAATTTTAGTAAGTAAAACCAGTAATACGTAAATACATAATCTAATGCAACACAGTGATAAGTGCTATATAGAAGATGAGGGACAGGTATATAATCATTTTTAATAAAACATTAACTGGAGGCCTTTTGAAAGTACGACCATTTAAGAGAAGTACTAAATGAGACATTTCACAAGTACTTGAAGCTACAAAATATAAAAATTTAACTTAAAATCCAGTAAAGCTCAAGTTTCTTAGACCCACACTATTACTTACTAACTTAGCAAATCTGTTTTATACCTTTTAGCTATCAAAGACTAACATTAATAGCAAAATCTGGCATTTGAAAATAGAATCAAATTCCCAAGTCCCACATCCTCCAACATGTCAAACTCTCCTCAAACTGCCAATATATTAAATACCAAATAAATATAGAGTATTACAATGATCATGGAGATCAATCCACACATTTAATTCTAAGCTTCTGTTATTTCTTCTTCGTAAAGGAGGGTGGGAGAGGAGATGGGGAGGGGAGGGGGAGAGGAGGAAGAGGGAAGAAACGGAGGGGAAAAGGACAAACAGGGAGGAGAAAGGAGAGGACAGGAAGGGTTAAGGAGGACAGGGGTAAAGAGAGAGGTAAAGGGAAGGAAAGAGGGAAGGGAAGGGGGATGGGGGAGGCAAAAGGAGAGGAGAGAGAGAGGGTAGAGGGAAAGAGAAGGGGACACGGAGGGAGAGAGGGTGAGAGAAGAGGGAGATGGAGGGAGGGGGAGAGAGGGAGAGAGAGAGATCCCATCTGCTTTCCAAATGTCTGCAATGTCACAGCCAAGATTATATTCTCTCATTTTATTTTTTATTTTTGTTTTTATTTTAAAAACACTGTACTACTGTTAGAGTGATTACATTAATGACACCTGCTCTGACCCCTGTCTGTATCCAAGTCTTTTGCCATGTGACTACAGTTCCTCCCATTTCTCTCATCAAGACGCAATATATTTCCCTTCTCTTGATTCTGAGTCCAGATACACATTGACTTTGGATATTGGGACAGTTATTTACAAAGCTGATACAGGTAAAGGCTTGAAAAACAATCTGTTTTCTTGTACTTGTGCCATTGCCATGAGACCATTTCTCAACCTGCTTGCTGGAGAGGATGAACTGCACATTGAGGAAAGCTAAGCTATGTTACTGAGGTTTTGTGATTGTACTCAGTATCGCAGCAGTTCTAGATGACTGATAACTCTATTTTTCTACATGTTTTATCAGTAAGAAGTAAAATGTTATATCCTGAATTAAATAAGATTGGGTTTCTCTGCAAAAGTAGCCAAATAAGGATAAATATATTTCTTCTGATAGAAAAGTCTAACAAAAGGCAATCAGGTGCCATCAGGATGGCACAGCAATTCCATAGTTAGAGACTTGCTACTCTGACATTGATTGCCTTACTGTCAAAAATGGCTACTCCACTTCAAATCACCACATCTATATTCAAGCTAGAAGAAAAAGGGGAAAGAAAACACACACACACACACACACACACACAATATCCCTTTCCCTTTAAATACAACTTTCGGAACCAGCATTGTGATAACAGTAAATTAAATTGCCACCTGCAAAGATGTCATCCCATATCAGAAACCTAGCTACTTCACTTCTAATTCAGCTCTCCTCCAGAGCATGTGGAAAACAGTGGAAGGTGGCCCATGTACTTGGGAAAGCAAGATAGAGTTCAGGCTTCTGGCCAGCCTAGGCCCAAGCATTGTCAAGGCCATTTGGGGTGTGAAACAGTTGATGGAAGATAATATGTCCCTAGGCCCTCTCTGTATCTGCCTTTCAAGTAAACAAACACAAATAAATAAAATAGTCATAAAAAATACAGCCTCAGAATTTTGCTAAACTACTTTCTCTTAGAGCCCTCTGACAAAAATGTATTCATAAAGTCAACTTATGAAGATTAGGAAATGTAATCTTTATTCTGAGTACCCATGTATCTAGTTAAAATTTGGGGTTCTATCAACATGAAAAAGGAAAAATAATATTTAAGGATAACTACTTGTCTTGGTACCACAATCACAATGCTTAAGCAAAGTAGAATCACTACCTAGTTAAATTAAGATTACCAATTCAGAGGACAGGCAAGGTTATCAGGACATAGAATCTACTAAGGTGAAGTCCTAATAGATCCCCCTAGCCCTTTTCATTCTTACTATGAAAACAGAAGGCTCTCAATCAATACATTTTTAACTGAGGACATTGGTATTTGCTTATTTCAGATTTTACCCTAAAGTAATTTTATTGACTTCACTAGAAGTCAAGCTTGAATTCTAATTAATTTTGCAACTTAATATACTTCTGTTAATCTGCTCAGCCTGACTAAATTCTGAATACTTACATCATTCCCATTTTGAAGGATCAAGACCAAATCAATTACGTTTTTCATGTCTCTTACTGATAATACTAAAGTCACTCAAATAATCACATGTGAGTTCTTTAAATACGCAACTGTAGTTATCTAGCTGAGATTCAGTCAAAGGTGAGGCAGAGGATGGGGGTACTCTGGAAATGTTTCTGAGACTCCCCAAAGGTGGCTATCTGTTTTAGCCCTTGTTAGGATCACCTCTTCATTTAATTTCCCCTGAGATTATCTCTGTCTGTCTGGCAACAGTGGTTTTCTTAACACTTTTCACGTTCACTTATCTCAACAATACTTCATCTAACCACACTGACAATGTTGCCCTGCTCAATTTTCAACAAAGCAAGATAAACACTAGGTTATTGTTTTTACTAACTTTAATGAAGCCTGTGGCAAATGGAGATTAATTTTCACACTAATTTAGAAAGTTTTAAACCTGTAATAAATATTTTTTTTTCCCTAGATCCCACAGGTCACACTCCCATGGTCTCTTATGGTACCCTCTTTGGGCACTCAACATGCCTCTTTCTTCTCAGAGACCTCTGTCTTGTGTTCTCTCACACCCCATTAAAAGGATGCAAAAACAAGAGAAAAAATGATTAATAGCATAATAATCCTTTAGAGATACAGTCTTGCTTCAAAGAAGACATTTTTCATGTTTATCCATAATGAGATAAGGTTGCCTCAACTTAACCAAGAGAAGCACTAAAGTGGTATTTTCTCCATATACACAAAATTCAGATATCTCAAAAACAAACCCTTCATAATGGCAATTATAAGCACAAACTGCAAGTAGCTTTAAAATAGCAAATTTCTGTCCTGATTCACATACTGTAAAGCACTCTACCACTACAGGCAGGATGACAGTATTTGCTCATTTTAACTTAACACTTAAATTCTACCTTCCCAATAAAAAATGAAGTGATTTGCAAAACTTATAAAAATTACTACCACTAAATTAGGGTTAAAATTAAAAACAGAAATGACTGTGCTAGTGATCTGAGATTAGTTATTATAATGGAGAATAGTTTGATGTTATATTTTGTAGATGATGGGATTAAACGTGCAGCGTGCATATTCTCTGAGTTGAAGCAATGTGGCTGATATGCCTTGTACATCCTATGACACACTTGAATGGGTCTCTTAGATCCTCTTGACTGGCTTCACTGAGATGTAGGGCAGCAACCCACAGCCATCGTGTAAGGCAGAAGCTGGCAAATTTTCCATAACTTGCCAGTAAATATTTTCCACTTTGTAGGACCTTACAGGCTCTGCGGTATTATTCAATTAGATCACTGCAGTGAAAAGATAGCTATAGACAATACATAACCAGATGGGTGTGGCTATGTTCCAATACAAAACATGTGGTGATCCAGATCTACCTCATAGGTGCGACTTGCTAGCCTTCCCTAAAGGGTGTCAGAGAAAGTGCTAGTTAAGGGATTTCAGTGAGTGAATGCTTGAGTTAGTGCTTGGGTTGGATAACTAGTCAGGTTGGATGTGTAAAGTACTTATTTATTTTGTAATCCTTCTCTTAATGACAGTCATTTACATTGTTTAAGCTTTAGGTCCCACAAAACTTGTTATTTCCCCTGTGAATAGGCAGTAACAAGTAGATAAAGAAGTCAAAGTGTCATAAAGGTGTCACAACACACGTATTAGGAAATGATGTCATTTCCTTTTTGTAATTTATGTAAAACCTCTAAGTAATAAAATCAAATTTCTCTTTTCATAATTACCTCATATAGGTCTTTTGTCAGACAAATACAACATCACCATTTCCACTGCATCTTCTTTGAAACAATTTTTGAGATTATTTTAAAGTTCTTTACTAGCCATAATTTCAGGTAATTTTTCACTTCTCAAAACTTAAAATGGCTTGGCTGATGCTCAACACTGGAATCTAACAGGCGCAAGATAAAGCAAAAAGGAACTTTTATTAATTCTGCCAATGCTGTTAAATTATTTTCAGTCATCTCCGCCATACACATCCAAATAGGTATTATACTAGATGTGGTTACCTTTGTTCACCTGTTTTCACTTCTCGTGTGAAAAAGTGAAACAGCAGTCCTAGTAAGACATGTAGCAGGTTATCTTAGGAACAGTTGAAGTAAGAGGATATTCTACTATCTTTCACATTTATATGCATTTTCCGAGTCTTGCCCTCCTTTGACAGCTTTCAAGGTGAAGAGTCAAATTTGAACAGTAACAAATTTTTGAATTGAGTGAGTTTGAGTCATAACCAGATTGTTTCTGGGTTTCACACACACAGAAATTAAGTATAAAAAGATAAGAATGAGTTTTTATTTGCTATTATATGAATATCAGCCCTAAAACAAACAGTACCAAGACTCTCAAAAATCCATACATCTAGACAATACACAATAGTGAAGGAATCCATTGAATATTACACTAAGAAGTTAAAATCTACAGTTTCTAAGAACTAGGAGGGGTCTAGCACGGTAGCCTAGTGGCTAAAGTCCTCGCCTTTCACTCGCCAGGATCCCATATGTGCATTGGTTCTAATCCTGGTGGCCCCACTTCCAATCGAGCTCCATTCTTGTAACCCAGGAAAGCAGTCAAGGACGACCCAAAGCCTTGGGACTCTGAACCCCTATGGGAGACTTGGAGCAAGCTCCAAGCTCCTGGCTTCAAATCTGCACAGCTCTGGCCGCTGCAGCTGCTTGGGGAGTGAATCAACGGAGGAAGATCTTCCTCTCTGTCTCTCCTTCTCTCTGAATATCTGACTTTCCAATAAAAATAAAAAATAAATCTTTAAAAAAAAAAAGAACTAGGAAGATGTTTCCTTGTGCTCATTTAGGACTGACTCCAAAAGTATACCTTGGGATAAGATTGAGTAAGTCTTCGGTTAAAATTCAATTAGTTTAAAAAAGGCTTGTGGCTCAGTAGTCAATAATGAGATTCCAGCTAAGTTAAACAATGATTTAGAATTCTAGATCACGCAATTCTGTGTCACTTTGTCTGGAGAAAGTGTGTAGAGTCACTTGTAGTTAAACACACTTAGATTTTTATCTCCTCTGTAAATGCTGCTATCATTGGAACAGCTTCCTTGCACATGTCCCTCTGAACTAGGGTAATACACATCCCAGCTACCTGATACATTCCCAATTTATGCCTACTGTACTGGTGCAATTATTTATGGCAACCCCTTTCACACTAAAAATTGTCCTTATTTGGTATAACAGCATTTTAGCTTGACTGTTCTTCCAGTCAGAGAGCCTTGAATAAAACTCTAAAACTAAGATGCAAACTTGAAACCATGGTTCTGAAATTGTTGTTGAGTGGCCCCAAAACATAAACAAGTCATTGAATATATGAAGAGTGGAAAGCCATAATTGTCATTTAAGGTGATTTTAAAACACATTTTCACGTTTCACAATGTGAAGGCCTATCCATGAGAAGGATTTCATAAGGTATTTGCATATACTGTTTTAGAAATATAGTGTCAGAGTCTATTCTTCAGAAATATGACACCCTAAATCATACCATCTTTTTATAGATAAGTAAGATTCCACACAGGCTTCCTGCTAGCAGAGAGGACGTTCTACTCTTTCTGAATTCTCCAGTAAATAACAGTCTTCCAAAGAGGCAATCCTCCATAAGTGGTAGCTTTGTTTCTATAAGTCATGTCAGATACTGGCACCTACTGGTGAAATTGTGATGGAGCAAGTATTAGAAGCCACTGAGTCAAAGAGAGGAAACATACAAAGATTGGAAATTAAGGATATGGAAATGGACCAAAAGGCATTCAGATAGTACAAAATAGGGTAAGCTGGGTGCAGCTCATTTATTGTTAAAAGTATATGAGCTGTTAATAGAGAAACTAGGGTGAGGAGCACTGTGGGAATACTTCGTATCTCACAATTTTTGTTTTATATCATAATGTGGAGATACATTGCCGTATGCATCTCTACTTCTGAATAAAAGACGAACTCTCAATGAAACTGTTAAATATATCTTGCCACTAGAATGCTGGACTTCATACAATTCTTTATAACTACAATGTCAGGATACACTGAAATAACAGAATGATGGACTTGTGCCTATTGCTGGGGGATGAAACTGTTGTTACAATATAGGGGAAAATAGTAGAGGGAGGGGAGAATGGAGAGTAGAAGGGGAAATCCCCGAGGTTAAAGAATTGCATCATGAAAAATAATTTAAAAACCTAATTTTTATTGAAGCAAAATGTTAAAAAAAAAAAAAGAATATGAAGCCAGGACAATCTCTAAGAAGAAGAAATTACCAGTGCTGAAAGAGGTTAGTTAAATTCAAGGGTAGATATGGATTCTGCAGATAGACCAATAACATATAAAAAAGTAAAAAATTTAAAAAAACTAAGACATGCCCTTTACTAACAAACAATTATAAAATCTCATAGTGTAATAATGCAGCAGTGACTATTAGCTCACTCATTAAAATACTTTCATATTGTAAATGTCAAACTAAAAAAATCTAATGTTTCTTTTATTAAACTGTGACTTAATCTTTGCAGTCATTCATTTAACAAGTAATTACTGAGTACTGAGTATATGCTAAATACTATTTCCAGGCTCCAGAGTAACTGAAGCAAATTAAATGACAAACTTCCTTTTCTTGTAGAACATGTTTTGCATCAGGGCAGGAGGGATGAGGAATAATGCCTTGTAAACTAAGAAGAAAATACATATTTCACATGATGTGTGCTACAGAGAAAATAAAAGCAGAAAAAACGTTGGGAATACCACGTAGCCATTTTACTAAGGGTAATCAGAGAACTTAAAATTTCAATTCTTTCATAAAATGTTTATATGTTCATATTGGAAGATGTGACTTTCTATTTTATGGGCTATCCAGTAAGTATTTATACAATAAGACATTCACATCTATTTGGTCAGTTTATGGAACAATAGAGGAAGAGATGCCTTCCAGGCATGTGTCAAGCACTTTATATATATATATATCTTACATAATCCTCCCCATCATCCTCTGAGGTATTGTTAATTATATAAATGGGGACTCTAAAGTTCAATGAACATAAATGCATGTAATCATCAAATAATCATTACATGCTAGAGACAGGACTTGACCACAACTATCTTGGGATTTAAAGAAGTACGGCTGTGGGGTAGTGCAGTAGTGTAGCACAATAATCCTCTACATGCACTGCCAGCATCCTATATGGGTGCATGTCAAGTGACCTAAATGTATTTTTCTTTTTTATTAATATAAAGAGAATAGATTTCATGTAGCTCATAGATACAATTAAAAGAACACAATAGTTCCCTTCTTGTCTCTATTCCTCTCCTTTTTCCTTCCCTCCCCCCTTTTTAGATTTTTTTGAAAACATATATTTACTTTATAATCACAAGTTTAATCTTCCACTAAATAAAGAGTTCAACAAGTAAAAAGCAAGAAACACGACTATTTCCCAGTAGTAAAGACAAGATCCATAAAAATAATCAGATCCAAACATATCAATTTCACTATTTTTGTATGCTATATTAGCTATCGTAAATCAGGAAAAAAATAGTATTTGTCTATTTGGGTCTGATCTAGTTCACTAACATAATAATCTCCAGTTGCACTCATGTCGTTGCAAAACACAGAACTTCATTCTTTTTATGACTAATAGCCCATCATATACATATATCATATTTTTTTATCTAGTTGAACTTGATGAACATCTGGGCTGATTCCATACCTTAACTATTTTGAAATGAGCTGCTATAGACATGAGGTATAGATTACTCTTTTGTATGCTTATTTCATTTTCTTTGGGTATATTTCAAGGAGTGGGATGCCTGGCACTTATAATAAATCAGTTTTTCAATTTCTGAAGAATCACTATACTGTCTCCATGATGATTGTACTAATTTATACTCCCATTTATATAAGTGGTATCATATAATACATAGTCATATATTTGTTTTACATTCTAACAATGTATTAGAGTAACTTTTCTTCCACATCTTTGCCAGTATTTCTTATTTTTTTTATTTTTGGATGACAGTCATTCTAACTTAGGTGGAAAGAAATATCATTGTGGTTTTTATTTGTATTCAATGATACTTTCTATCTAGACCTGCCTTGGTGCATTCAGAACTGTATTAATATCAATTTTCCCTCAAAAGGTATACAAGTCTCTTAAGAGTGAAATCTATGTCTAAATCATCTTTTATGTCTGAAAGGGGACAATCCTTAGTAGGAACACATTAAACATATATGTAAATACTTTGCTGAATGAAACAAACCCAGAAGCTTAGAATTAAATCACTACTGTCTTTTCTCAGACAGTACTGGTATTTCTTCAAATAGCATATTATAGAGAACCTGCTTCTACCACAGCAGTCAATAAAGAACTAAATCAAAAGAATTTATATAAAATTATAAATAAGATTTCGCAGTTGAAATCCACAGTACTGACTAGGCAGGCTTCCGTGTTCTCTGAAGCGAAGTCTTGAATGTAGTTGGAGGTGGTGTCTACCTAATACAAGGAGTCTCAATCTGCTAATAGATCCCTGATTCTAAGACACCTCTGGAGTTAGATCTTGGATTTTCTCAAGAAACAATACAATGTTTTCTTGCTTTGAAATTTTATTTACCCTTTTTCCAGATTACAATTAAACTTACCCCCCTAAGAACCATAGAATTAGAGGATTTTAAAATGCTGTGTTTGAACCTATAGTCATTCCTATTCTTTAAGATCCCAAAAAGTGCTTAATTCAACCTTGGAGATTATTTTGGGGATCCTTTGCAACCAAGAAACTGGGAGATTATTACACTCAAGAGTGAACTAGTGGAGAAATTACAAATAGACATTTCCAAGTGAGTAACAATAGAATCTATAAATAACATAGAGTAGTGTATTTGCTAAGTCCAAAATCCACTTAGCAAAGCATACAATGACTATGAAGGGTTTTTGCTTACTCTGGCCTGAAGGGTAGGGTGGGGAGGAACTCAAGATACAAAAAGAATGCTTCCTCCAGAGCAGGGGCATGTAGACCTCCAAAACGTGGCTGTGGGCCAAGAAAGAAGCAGAAAAAGTGGAGGTAGGCTTTCCTGTGAATGGGACGGGACCAATGGACTCAAAGTGGAATATACCTGATATCAAGTTTTAAATTTCCTTTCTGTAATTATAATTCCCTGATGTAATCATAATCATCAAGCCTTAAATAAGACCGCATTCTAGTTTCTGGGGTTTCAGAAAGAGCCCTTTGTCCACAGTGCAGGGATAAAATAGATCAGAGAAAGGCTGTAAAAGCATGGAGAATCAGTTACCAGCACGCAGAGGTGATGGAAACAAAGCTGCTATGTGGGCGATCAGCTAAGTGAGGGAACAAGAGAATCATAACAAACTTGGGACACATGTAAATACAAACAGGGCCTCTCAAGCATACTGGGGGAGAAAACCGATCCCCAACATTTCCAAATAACCGTGTTCCTGGATTAATAAAGGGAGAGATACTGCAACCCCTCCCCTAATTGCTGAGGGCCGAAGAATAGACATATTTGAACTGTCTTACAGAGATTCCTTTGTTTTCAAAGGTAATAACAGGCATCAACAGAAGACACATCTAAGAATAAATGTGTACATGTGGACATTTTTCAGTAATTCTGGATTACAGAACAAAATGAAAAGAGAATGTATATTTAAGTATTCCATTAAGTACATATGCATTTCCCTTTGACTAATATTTACTTACTTCATTACTTCAAAAAGCTCCCACTCAAAATGGATCATAAATTGCATGCCGGGCCCGGTGGCGTGGTCTAGCGGCTAAAGTCCTCGCCTTGAAAGCCCCGGGACCCCATATGGGCGCTGGTTCTAATCCCGGCAGCTCCACTTCCCATCCAGCTCCCTGCTTGTGGCCTGGGAAAGCAGAGCAGGACGTCCCAAAGCTTTGGGACCCTGCACCCATGTGGGAGACCCGGAAGAGGTTCCAGGTTCCCGGCTTCAGATCGGCGCACACCGGCCGTTGAGGTCACTTGGGGAGTGAATCATCGGATGGAAGATCTTCCTCTCTGTCTCTCCTCCTCTCTGCATATCTGACTTTGTAATGAAATAAATAAATCTTTAAAAAATAAATTTCATGCCTAACAATTTTTGGTTTTGCTTCTATGGGAATTTTTCATCCTATCCTTGGATTTTGTAATTGCAGAAAATTCAAGAATCTTGTTAGAGGCTCTATACCTAACATCATTTTAAGAGAAATTAAATGACATTGCCAGATGTATCCTCAATATTCATCTCAAAATGAAAGTGCTGAACTGCTCATTGAAAGTATTTCACAAGAGAAAGCAAATATTTGTTTTTTACACATCCAATATTTCTAAACAATTTGGGAAAACTGGCTATTGGTATTTGAAATGAAGGAAAGTGGTAGGGGAAGGAGAGGTTTGGCCAATGTATTTCAAAGTGAGTATCAGTTAGGAAACTAATAAAACCAAAAGGGATTGTTGTTTCCCTAATGGGTAAGACATGAATGTAACAGGAAGCAAGCAAGTCATAAAATAATAAATTAAAACTTAAATTGGTAGCATTTTATTGTCAGAGTGACTCTTTTTTCTTCCACTTCATCCTTCAATTAACAAAGGAAACAAGTCACCCTGACCATGTAGACTTCTTGGGTATGTGTTTTTTCACTATCACTGTTCCCTCTCATATTTGTAGATGTGACTATTTAATCCAATGAGAAGGAGGCAGAAGCTTTGTAATTGACATAAAAGGTAGTCAACACAGCTTTGTTATGAGGAAGGATAGACAGCCAGGGAAACACTAGCACAGAAATAATACCTAACATTTATTTAGAGTCTACTAAGTGCCATATAAAAGAGGTAAAGCAATACACATATTATAACCAATAAGTGTAATAGCAAAATCTGACTTATGCATTTTACACCCTAGCTATGAATTTGCTTACAGACTATATATGATGTTAATGGCATATATGGTTCTGAAGTCCTGTTTCTGTAGCCTTAGAGAGTCTCATAACTAATCCCCACATATTTAGTTTCTCCACCAACAGGTTGTTCTGAGATTCTTGGTAGCACAGAAAACGTAACAGAAAGGGTTCTTGGATTAGTAGTGACTTTCATTTGTTTAAACTGTATGACTCAGGCAACTCTGAAGTTTTTAGGATCATCTAGTGAATACCACGCAGACCTTTGCAAAGGCAGTATAGTATAAAGGCAACAACACACACTTAAGAGCAAAATGTTTTAGGAGGAATCTGGTTCCTTAATTGCTGTGTTCTTAGGATACTTAACTTCTCCATGATTCACTTTCCATATACCCAAGTAGGAATAATAATGGCATATACATGTTTATGGTTGTAGGAGAGCGGATGACAGAATCACCCAACCCTATAGCTCAAGGCCACACTGCTCAGAACCTCACAGATATAACATACAAGGAGGAACTTCCAACAGAAGATTAATGCATAGTACTTTCCTGTCTGTTACTAGAAAAAAGTAGTAATGGAATTTTTAAAGTCTATATAACCAAGGAATCATGTGACTCTCTTAAAATACCAGTGTGAGAATCACAAGGAGATAGCACTTCACTCCTGGCAGAATGGTTACTCTTCAAAAGGCAGAAAACAACAAATACTGGCAAGGATATGGGCAGAAATGGGAACTCTTAACACACTGTAGAAAGGAATGTAAGATAGCACAGCCACTATGGAAAACAGTATGTCTATTTCTCTAAAAGAGAGATTTGCCATATGATACAATAATTCTACTACTGGTTATGTACTCAACATACATGAACACATTGTATCCAAGAGATACCTACACCACCATGTTTACAACAGCATGGTTCACAACAGCCAAAATATGGAATCATTCAAGGCATTCATCATAGACTAGATAAAGAAATGTAAAAACCACAATGTAGTATTATTAAGCTATAAAAAATGGATATTCTACCATTTACACATGAATAGATTCAACTAGAGGACACAATGTTGAGAGAAACAAGCTGCCCCAAAACAAATGCCACATGTTCTTTCTTACACTTGGACACCAAAATTAAAAAAAGAAAAATGTCAAAAAACAGGAAGAAATGATTATAGCAATATTACAAATATGGTTTTAAGAAAATATTCTATACTTTTGTCAAACAAATTAAGACTGGGATACTAGTATAATTTTAATGATCTGTGATTATTTTAAAATGTGTTTTTGCTGAAATGGAAATCTTTTTATTATCATTTTAGACCTTGACTATATTTACACTGAACTATTGTCTTTCTACCTGTGGAACGTTTTAGTAGAGCATTAAGTCTTTGGGTACAATATAAATTTAAAACATTATCTTAAAAATTAATAAAGAAAGAGAATAAGGAAAAGAGGGAGGGTAGGAAGTACCATTATACTCTTAGAACTATATGTGAATCACATGGAATTTGTTGTCTTTCCATTGATATCACATTAACATAATTGATCAGAAAAAAAGTATGAAGCATGAGTGAAGATAGATGTCAGGATCACCTATGAAAGAAGCTCCTGGGAAATACATGGAATTTTGCTGTAGCTTTGTGCTGGGAGTTCCAGGTATCATCTTCCAAAGGAGAACTGATTATATCTGTAGTAGACTATGGATATACATACTTACAAACCAGTCTAGTTGTAGTGTCCAGAGACTATTTCAGCAGTAAGCAGATGCCTTTAGGGCACAGAAAGGTTAGCCTAGATGTCAAATTTTACATGTGTGTTATAAGCTCAGAGGTGGGAGAGGTGGAAAAGGCTAAGAGAACTAGGAGAATTCTGAAATTACAACTAAGCTTTACCTTGGCTTATGTGAAGTTATGCCTTATATGGCAAATCACAGATGTCCAGAGAGGGCCTGGAAGGGCCTGCAGGCAAGGGAAAACGTATAAACAAAGGTTTAAACATATCTGAATACTGTCAGAGGCCAGTGATTACAACAATTGCCTGGGGGAACAAGAGTTTATAGAGGGGAGTAGTGGGAGCCATAGTTAGAGGGGGAGGTGAAGGTCAATCTGGAAGTATCTTCTCTATAGCCCAACTCTTATTCCAGTCTAGTATCTTGGTTAGCGGCAGTTTTCAGAGCTTAATGCAAATATTCTGAGTAATAAATAGAGAAAACTAAAATAAAAATAACAATGAATAACTGGTTACCACAAACTCCTAGGTATGTGAATGGACTGTTACTCCCTGTTTAGATTTTTCATCAATTCACAGGAATCCTAAATGCAATGACTCCCAAAGCCATCCGGACCATGAGGCATTAGGGTATTAACAGAATACCTTTTAATCCTCCAAATAATTGTTCTGATCACTTTATTCTAATCATTTCTGGAAATGTTTACAGGCCATATGTTCATTTGAAGTATATATATGCAGACATACATGCATTCCAAATAGTTTGTGCACAAATTTGCTGGTAAAGGATTCAGATACTGACTATAATGAATACTTCTCATCTAAACATACTAAAAATGGCCCTTTAAGATATACACAGGTGGATTTTTTCAGCATTTTCAATACTACCAACACCATGATTTTGCCTACTAAAACACAAAATGTCACCAAAATGTTTCAGCAAATATTTAGTTGGAACAAGGTCAAGAAAAAAAAAAAAGAGAATAAAAACTTTTATGTGCCCAATTGTATAAATTCCACTTTAAAAATAAGTGTCCTTACTGCAAAGTCTTTCCATATTTTGGAAATACATTCTACCAATCAGTTAATGCCAAGTGTCCCAGAACAGACTGTAGAAGGCTATTCTAGCATGTAGTGCGATTGGGATTAGACAGCAAAGGTGAGCTTACTATCAATCAGCCCAATACTGTCACCATTTGGGCATTTAGGATATATGGGTCAACACAACAGACATATGACTATGAAAACAGATATGAAGTTTCTTCATTTTTCTTTTATGTCCTTCTCTTTCTAAGTGCCTTTGCTGTAGCTTATCACTCACCTGCAGCAAGAACAAAATGAGATTAAACTCCTTGTTTATAGTTTGACTTAATTAAAATAAATTACTGCTTCACATGGAGCTATGCACACACTGCCTCATCCACCACATGCCAAAGGAGGAACAGACAAGGTATGCTCTGTAACATCAGGTCAGAATCAAACTTTTTCTGGAACTAACACTGCAATGAGAAGTCAGGTAGAGCAGTTAAAGGATCTAAAATTCCTCCTCTTAGGATTTCAGGTTCTGAGAGTATCAACACCATGAGTTGTCTTATGCAGAGATTGTTAGAAATTCAGGAAATGTTAAAGTTGAAGTATTTTTTCTCTATTTATCTGTGGTAGTCACTGGAGAATAACTTTCTCCAATCCACCTGTAACAAACTTTGTACTGCAAAAGCCAGAAAGCAAATAAACCACGTTTCCAGACTCCCTTATGGCTAGGGTTTTAGATGTGATTTAGATTCTACTAGTCATTTAAATTCCATAGGAAGGCTACAATAAGAAAGTGAACTTGGTGGCAAATATGGTGATTCTTGCAGGCAGTGAGCTGAGGACATCCTATTCCTCTGAAGAATACTAACAAAGATCTGTATTCTGATATCTATTTTTTAGCATCACAGAGGCTGAGCATGAAGAAGCAGCGGGAGTGGAGCTCATCTATAAAATCGGTTCTCCTCATATTAATAACATTTTTAGAAACAAATATTTTATGGTGTAATTGGTGGCAACTTTGGCATAGTATTGAAGAAGGTTCTCCTGGGGCTGGTGTTGTGTGCAGCATGTTAAGAGCCTGCCTTCGATGTCGGCATGCCATTTGAGCACAGCTTTGAGAATCAACTGCTCTATTTCCATTCAAGTTCCCAGATAATGTGCCTGTGAAGGCAGCAAAAGATGACCCAAGTGCATGGGAATCTGCACTCAGTGGGAAACCCAGATGAAATTCCAGGCTCCTGATTTTGGCCTGCTCCAGAACTGGTCATTGCAGCCATTTTGGAAATGACCCAGTAGAGAGAAAAGATTCATTTTCTTTTCTTTTCTTTTCTTTTCTTTTCTTTTCTTTTCTTTTCTTTTCTTTTCTTTTCTTTTCTTTTCTTTTCTTTTCTTTTCTTTTCTTTTCTTTTCTTTTCTTTTCTTTTCTTTTCTTTTCTTTTCTTTTCTTTTCTTTTCTTTTCTTTTCTTTTCTTTTCTTTTCTTTTCTTTTCTTTTCTTTTCTTTTCTTTTCTTTTCTTTTCTTTTCTTTTCTTTTCTTTTCTTTTCTTTTCTTTTCTTTCTTCCTTCCCCCTCTCTCTTGGTGTGCATCTTTTCTAAATCTAGTTTTTGAATAAATAAATCTTTCAACAGGGTTTTTGACCCTCCCAAGAATTCTATAAATCATCAGCATCACTTATAGCATCATTTATTCCCTACAATAATGGTACATAACACCAACATTTCAGCAACAAACTATAAGCATTTATTTAGCTCATGAATCTGCAGAGTCACATAGCCCTACGCTTTGTTGATCTTAGCTGGACTTGCCTGTCTAACTATGATCAGCAGCAATTCAGCTCACTCATATGGCTGAAGTCAGCTGGCTGTCAGCCAATCTAGGATGCTTAAGTTGGACAATGGTCATGATTTAGCTCTGCACCACATATTTCTCATCTTCTAGCAGACTAGTCTCAGTCTGTTCTGCTAGAGATTACAGAAAATCAAGAACAGAAGTAAAAATGTACAAATGCTGTTATAATTCTGTGCATGATCATATCAATTAACATCACATTGACCAAGTCATACAGCTAATCTCAAAATCAAAGGACATATAAATATTTTCTTTTGGTAAGGGACACTACAAAGTCACTTGTGCAGAGGATATGTTTATAGATTGAGATAATTAAGGCCATAAACCTCATACAATCCAGTACTTTTTGTTTTCAACTAGGAAACTAGACTTATACAGCCACATTACTAACAACCAGGCTTTGAAACTCACCGATATGGGAAATAACAAGGAAAAACATCATAGAAAAATAAATTGCTTGCCAACGAAATACAATGATTAAGATTTCTGGGGGTCACCACAATGACCCAACTGGCTAATCCTCTACCTGCAAACACTGGCATCCCATACAGGTGCCAGTTCGTGTCCCAGCTGCTCCACTCCCCATCCAGCTCTCTGCTTATGGCCTGGGAAAGCAGTGGAGGATGGTCCAAAGCCTTAGGACCCTGCATTTCCATGGGAGACCAGTAGGAAGCTCCTAGCTCCTAGCTCCTGGCTCCTGACTATGGATTGGCCCAGCTCCAGCTGTTGCAGCCATTTGACGGGTGAACCAGGGGATGGAAGATAGTTCTCTCTTTCCTTCTCGCCATAAATCTGACCTATTTTTCCAATAAAATTAATTAAATGTTTTAAAAAAGCAATATTGTGTAACTGAACTCATCCTTGTTCTGCTTCTGTCATATCCTGTTCCCCTTCATTGACCTGCTGTTCTTTTCTGAACCATTTTCCTTAGAATTCAGAGTCAAAATTATAGACATGCATTAATGTACACAATGATGAATATCAGTAAGAGTTAACAAACCTGCCCCTGTAAAGAGATGCAACACCCCAAGATAGATGTAATCCTAACATTCAATAGTTTATGTTCTTTTGTGGTTGAATTTGTCCCATGTTACTGAAAACTCTTTTGGTGAAATGTTAGAGAAAATAGAAATATAAGCACATTAGACAATAAGTTAAAAACTCCATTTGTAGGGCCCAGCAGTGTGGCCTAGCGGCTAAAGTCCTTGCCTTGAATGTGCCGGGATCCCATATGGGCGCCGGTTCTAATCCCGGCAGCTCCACTTCCCATCCAGCTCCCTGCTTGTGGCCTGGGAAAGCAGTCGAGAATGGCCCAAAGCCTTGGGACCCTGTACCCGCGTGGGAGACCCAGAAGAGGTTCCAGGTTCCCGGCATCGGATTGGCATAGAACCGGCCCATTGCGGCTCACTTGGGGAGTGAATCATCAGACGGAAGATCTTCCTCTCTGTCTCTTCTCCTCTCTGTATATCTGACTTTTTAATAAAATGAATAAATCTTTTAAAAAAACTCCATTTGTATCCACTGGCTTTATTCCTTCCTGTGCTTAGGAATTTTATGGCTAGTCATAGTCACAGAAATTCTGTGATCAAAAATTCACAACCAGAAACACATATTGATATAAACGACTGAACAACTAAACAAATGAAAACAGACAATTATCCAATATAGAAGAATCCCTGATAATTTATGCAGCTAATCAACCTCAAGGGGGTACAACATAACTACTCAGTCAAGTATGAGGAGTACGACTTTGTGTGTAGACTAGAAAGGGAGAAACAAATAACTATCTTCATAGTTGAGAAACATGAACACATTTAGCCAGTTGAACAAAGTTAACACCAAAGTGAACAGTTATGTTGAAGATATGTACACATGAGTTCATGTGATGAGAGTGAGACTTAAGCTCTGTGGTCTTCACGCAGAAACACATAACCAAAGTACAATCATACTAAAAACATTACGCAAGTACCAGTTGAGGGACACTCCTTGAAATTTCTGACCAACACACCTCAAAACTGCCAAGATGAATAGAAGATAGTTTTATGAAATTGTTACAGCCAAGAAGATCTTAAAGAGACATGAAGACTAAATGTTTTAGCCTGGTCTGCCCCCGACCCATGCCAAATGTATGCCTGTAGGAAACTTTCAATGGCCTATTCTGGGCTGTTTCCTATCGTGCTTCTTGCGCTTACCTGCAGGGACTGTGTCCTGCCAGAGGAGTTGCCCAGGCTCCTCCAACAGAACCCCTCCCAATGCCAGATTTTGTGCATACCAGGGTTTCATGAGCCAGCCCTACTCAGTTCACCTCCTGTCCTAGCAGGAACAGTGGCTTTTCTTGGCTGGCTTTCAACCCATTCTGGTTCTTGCTGTTGGATATTTCAGCCCAGCCATGGCTCGTCCATACCCACATACGGCTCACACATGGCTCAGTAGGGGTTGAGACCTAGCCTAGTCCATCCCCCATCTACCCTGGTCCTCCAGGACACCAGATGGTGTTGGGGTCCAGCCTGGCCTGGTGCATCCAGTCCCAGTCCACACTTGTGCCAAGGGAGACTTCAGCCGTTTGCTGATCAGAACGCAGCCCCCATTCCAGCACACGCACACCTTGGTGGGAACCTCAACACAGTTAGGGTGTCCCCTTAGCTCCCCAGTCAGGCCTGTTCCCAGCCATAGATCACGCGCATGCCAGTGCTTGCTCTGACTCAGCTTGGCTCAGCCCCTCCCTTGTCCTGGCCTCTGCCTTAGACGCTGTGGCTTAGCGTCCTTGACTCACACAGACCAGTGGGTGCAAGAGCCTAGCTCGGCATGACCTGTGCTCCATCCCGGTTTCTAGTTTCGCTTGTAGCCTAAGGTTTGCTCAGTCCTGCCCCATACATCCCGTTTCATTACCAATTGACACATCACCCAGATGTTGGAGATACTTTGCCCAGCCTGTCCGACCCCCAGGTCTGAACCACATGTTCACCAGTGGGAGCTATGACTCGCCAGGGGAGTTTCCCAAGTTCCTCCACTTGATTCCCTCCCAGACCCAGTTCTCATACATGCCAATGGGTTTTAGGCAAGTGCTGGGTGCAGTCTGGCCTCCCATTTGGCCTTGTATGAGCTGGTGAATGTTGCAGCCCGGCCCATCCCACACCCTATTCAGGATGCACATTTGGGTGCTGCTGCCTTGACCAGTCCAGACTGTTGTGGGTTCCTTTACCTGTGATTGATGGCAGGCTTCTTGGTCACACCTAGCTTAGTCCATCACCACCCAAACTCTTGAGCTAACCAGTGGGGCTAGAATTTCCACAGGGTGTGGCCCACACATCCCACACAGAATCTACCCCTGGATATGGTTCTCAAGTGCTAGTTAATGTTATGGCCCTGCCTAATGTTACCAGTCTCCTGATCTATCATCATGTCAGGTAATAGGATATCCTGCTGGACAAGCCCCGACCCTTAGCTTTTGCATGAACTGGTGTTCAGTGCTCAGCATTGTTCAGTGATTAAAAGTTCTTCAAAGGAAGAGTTACTGTCATTGGGAATCTTTAGGATTGACTCACATCCCAGAAGCACAGTGGGATCAACCTGGAGCTACCTAATCAGCGATTCAAAGAACCAAAACCTCATAGTTCTCTGGCCGGGCAGCCAGCAGGCAAAGCCTGGTGCCAAATGGCACACTGGCTGCCCGGGGACAACTCACGAAGTGCACATGGTGGCTGGAGTCGGGATCTGAGCAAGACGCCCCATCCTGAGGCTCACCAGCATCCGGGAAGCTCTTGGAAGTTTAAACTCCCATGCCCAAGGTTGCGCCCCTCCCCAATCCCATTCACTGCCCAATGAGGGCAGTGGGTGGGCCCTGGACCTACCCAGTCATGGAGACTTGCCCCTCTGGGTGTACTCATCCCAAAGGAAGCAGCCCCCAAACCCAGGCAGGCTCAGGGACAGCTCACCACGTGCACATGGTGGCTGGCGTCTGGGATCCGAGCAAGATGCCACATCCTCAGGCCCATGAAGACTAAATGTAATGTGGTACCCTGCATGGGATTTTGGAGTAGAATTTTTACCTTAGGTAAAAATTAAGGAAATGTCAATACAGCAGGGACTCAGTTAATATATAAATCCTACATATATATACTTCATATGATATATATATGCATCACTATATATAATATTTAACTTTATTTACTACCTTTACAATGTTTGTTTACCAAAACTAGTAAAACAATAAGCTTATTAAATACCCAGTAAACAGTTCTGAAAGATCATTTAAATAATCAATGAATTAGTCAAAAGGCATGTGGGCAATACAAATAACACCATGTAAATGCTCAATCAGGGTCATACAAGCAGAAATTTCAAACTGGACCCAAGCATTTGTGTAGCTCAGAGAAAAGCCACTGCAAGATCTCCAGCTCAGTAATGAATCCATGTGAGAGGGCCATGGAATGAATAAAAGAGCTAGTATGACTTATCTGCATGATAATTGCACAGTACTAGTCCACTGTAGGCCTGATCAGTCTTTTAGTTTATTGGACAATCAGAAAAAGTTTAATTTTCCTTATGATTTCAGACTTGCCCTATCTGAGAACCCATGCTTTTGGTGGAGGGACAGGTGGACTCTGTCCACCATAACTCTTCAGAATGGAAAGGCCTCAAAGGGCACAAGGCTCAGGGAGCTAAAGCTGTTGTTTGGAATCTGAGAAAATCTTTATACAGTGGATAACACTTCGTGGGAAAACACAGGGGAGAAACAAAACTGACAAATTGAAGGGTTTATCACCCCTCTGAGAAGAAGGCAGGAGTACTTAATAGAGGTATGGAGACATATCTACAGACAAACAAATAACAGCTTCTCAAAATGATGAACTATAAGAATGGAAACTAGATGAGCCCATGCTTCCCCATCCTCTGTGAAGGTAACAGCTAAGTGTCTTTGTATGTGTGTGGACTACAAGTTGGATAATATTTGGTACCCTCTTTAAAATTATTTTTGTCTATTGTAATTCCCTTTGCCTTGCTTAAAGCAAGATGTAAACCTGGTATGTATGAACTCCCACGGATATATGAATAGAATCTAGAAAGTCCATGAACTTGATTTATAAATGAAATCGAGGATTTTCTTCCAATTTGAATGTAAGCAACAGACCACTACACAACTAGTAGTACCCGTGAACTTGTTACCAAGTAGAAATCACAGATATTTTTCATATCACATTAGTTGTTGTGAAAGTGAAATATATACCTTAATTTTATTAATACTTAAAAAATTTTAATAGTTATCAAATGCATCACCACGTCATGTTATTTAACAAATTAATAAAGCAGTAACTACATAGGTGGGCACATAGTACAGCAGGTTAAACTGCCACTTGAAACAACCTTGTATCCCACGGCAGCATTCCTATTCAAGTTTCAACTCCTCCACTTCTAATTCAGCTTATGTACTTTGCAAAGGCAAAAGGTGACAGATCAAATGTTTGGAACCCTGCTACCCAGATGGAAGACACAGATGGAAATTCTAGCTTCTGGCTTTGCCCTTGTGATCATCTGGGGAGCAAATTAGTCTCATTCTCATACTCATATTCTCTCCATGTATGCCCCCCTCTAACTTCTTTCTCCTTCTGTGTCATTCTGTTTTGCAAATAATTTTCAAATAAGTAAATATAATATTGTATTCTAATTTTGTTTTAATATTCTGATAACTGTATTTAATTGAACTTGGTTCCATTAGTAATCTTGCACACTTGATTTTATGTGTTCAAGCCACCATAGGCTTCATCAAAGTGTCCACAGTAAGACAGGTATGGTGGCACAGAGGGTTAAAGCTACCACTTGGTGTGCCCATATCCTAAATTGGAGAACTGATTCCAGTAGCAGCGGCTCCATTTCTGATCCAACTTTCTGCTAATGTACCTGGGAAGGCAGCAGATTATGATGCAAGGATTAAGTTCCTCCCAGCCTTGTGAAAGACCCAGATGGAGTTTCCAGCTCCTGGTTTTAGTCTGACCAAGCCCGTTATTGTAGGCAGCTGGAGAGTAAACCAGCAGATGGAAGATCTTGATATGTCTCTCCTTCTCTTCTAATATACTCAGATATGTACACACATGTAAAGGAATCTGCCCACTGCAGAAAACTATTTTAATGGTTATAAACCCTGGGCTAGAATTTACAAGCTGGTACAATGTGGACAAACTGTTAACGAAAGCAAACAGTAGGTTCTTTGTATTGACTATCCATCTTAACACTTTCTAGCAAGCAACCCCTGCCCCATACAGAGAGAGAGAGAGAGAGCGTTAAAAACAGCAATAAAGAAGCCAGCTGGACTGTGTACAAGAAAGAACAGTGAGCACCTCAAACACACAGGAATCGTGAATAAAAGCATTCAGGAGCAGAAGATACAACACAAGCATCTCCTTTTTACATATGTTAGAGGACACGTTTCTTTTTCTTCCTTTTCTTTTTTTCCTTTTCTCTCTTTCTTTCTCTTTCTCTCTCTCCTTCCCTCTCTCCCTCTCTCCCTCTCTCCTTCCCTCCCTCCCTCCCTCCCTTCCTCCCTCCCTCCCTCTCTCCTTCCCTTCCTCCCTCCCTCTCTCCTTCCCTCCCTCCCTCCCTCCCTCCCTTTCTCCCTCTCTCTCTTTCTGTCTTTCTTTATCTTCCATCCACTGGTTAACTTCCCAAATGGCCACAATGGCCGGAGCTGATCTGATCTGAAGCCAGAAGCCTCTTGAATCTCCCACAAGGGATCAGGGTCCCAAGGCTTTGAGCCATCCTCTACTGCTTTTCCAGGCCACAAGTAAGGAGCCGGATTAGAAGTGGAGCAGCCAGGACATGAAGCAGTTCCAAGGTGAGAATTTAGCCACTAGGTCATTTACCAGGTCCAGAGAATATGATTCTTAAGTGCTTTAAGATAACTGAATTTTGTACCTGGCCATTTTGATTACAATATATTCTGTAACACAAAGTAATTATATATGTGCATATATACATATATGTTAAACTGTATATATAAACATGAAGAGGAACACTGACTCAAAAATTAAAAGTTCAAAGCGAGAATTAGAGGAGTCTTTCACACAAAAGCCATCTTTTGTTAAGTGCAACATCATTGTCAGAAGTAGCTTCATTATTAACAGAATTACTTACTTATTCCATTTATTTATTTAATGGAAAAGGAAAGGGAAAGATTGCTTTTTAAAATAAATATTATATAGGAGTTGGTACCATAGCACAGCAGGTTAAAGTTACTGCTTGCAACCTCGGCATCCCATATTGAAGTGCTGCTTCAAGTGCCACCTGCTCTGCTTCTGATCCAGTTCCCTGGTAACGCACTTTGGAAAGCAATGAATGGTGGCTCAGGCACCTTGGGCCCCTGCCTCCCAAGTGTGAGACTAGGATGACATTCTTATCTCCCCATTTCAGTCTGGACCAGACCAGGATTTTGCAGTCATTTGGGGAATGAAATGGAATAGACAATTTCTTCTTCTCCCTCTCTCTCTTAATCTTTCTGCCTTTCAAACAGATACATAATTTAAATTATTGCATAAAGTCTGATATACACAACAAATCTCTAACATTTAAATAAATTACAAAGGCTAGCAATAAATAAGCCATCAACCAGATTTGAACTAGAACATTACCAACACCACTGCATTTACTGTATGTTCCTGGATTGTCCCATCCCTGAATCCCCAACACCAGCCTGAACTTCGGATTTACCTTGCTTGCTTTACACTTTGACAATACATTCTTCTCATTATTTTCCATGATACAGTCTTGTAAGTGTAGAGATCCCCCCCCTCATCTCTCTTTCCTCCATTCCCATTCCCCTCTCCTATTTTCCCCTGTATTATTACAATAGTATAGTCCTTCAGCAACAGTCACAAGTCCAACATTCTGCTATTTAAGGGTATCATGGCATTGCAGATACAGGCAATGGTAGAAAATCTAGCATCATATTGTCAAGACATATTTTACAGCTTCATTGTATTGCTTGTTTCTGAGTTTTATAAAGATGACCCAATTACATGAAGTCTCCAATGATTTAGTCTCTCCCTGAGCATTTTTCTGACAATTTGCATCTGTGTTCCTGTCTGCACATGGCAGTAAATCATTTTGACTCTATTGGAAATAGTAATACATATCCACTCTCCTTAATTATTTGTTTTCTACCACTGAAAAATTGGGTTAATCCAGGATTGTTGTATTATGAACCATGTTGCTATGGACACTCCTAAGGAGAATTCTTTCTTATTTTTTTTAGTTTTAAAGCAAGATTTATTAGAAAAGCTGAGGAGAATTCTTGCTTCACATGCAGGAGACGTTCTGTAAGAATTAAAAAATGTTGGGTTATAGGGTAAAATAAATGTTCAAGTTTATAAGATAGTGCCAAGCCTCCTTTCCTAAACAAAACAAATTCACACTCCAATCAACAATATAAGATCTTATTGCATTATCAGATTTCTTAATGTATTATTATCTTTGTACACCAAAGATAACATACTGTTTCATTATATAAGGGACATAAAAGTTTCAACAAACACTAAAGATTTTATAAATACAGCTTAATTCAAGGTTATACAACACCTCTGCCTGAGTTATCTTTGAAATACAAAGGCCATGATAAAAGTTTGAATGCAGGCAGTTCATCTGAGAAAGTGATTCCAAGGAGTAGAAGTGGAGAATTTGAAAAGGGAAAATGGAAGGGGAAAAACAAAACCAATTTAGTATACTCTTGATTTGGCCACAACTATAGACAATCTCTGAGAACCTCCTGGGAACAACATCACTGAAATTGAGAATTATTTGGCCTTGGAAGAAGGGAGTACGTATGCCCAGATCCTGACCCCTACTAGCCAAGGTAGACTCTTCATCTTTCAACTACCTCACATTCCATAATACACATTTGGGGATTCCAGGACACTCCAACAGGCTTCTGTGTTGAAGTATCAAAGAAATCCTAGGATGAAAAAAAAGATATTCATAGTGAGGTAAATGCAAAGCACTAACTGGTTACACCTGCATAAAGCTGGTTTCTAGATCAATGGTTTAGCTAAAGAGGTGAGGCATAAATACATGCAGTAAAGCCCGTTTCCAACAGAAACAGCTAGTGAGTGGCAAAGATGAAACTTGAGCACAGGTACCTATCAAAATCACCTTGTACATAGTGCATAAGTACTGTTCACTGCTTACCCAATTGCCATCCCTACTTTCATTCTCTTCTAACAGAATGCCAATTTGTTCCAGTGGCAGACAAACAACTCTGAAGTAGATCTGACACAGTAGCTCCATGGTACCATCACAGGTCCAGATTTCTTCTTTCTTTTCTACCATTTTCAATGCTAGTTCATATCCGGTAGGTCACTACACCATGGTCCAAGATAGCTCTGTCAGTTTGTGACTGCATTCCAGATCAGCAGCAGGATGAAGCACAAGGGATAAGAGGTTCCTCATCCCAGATAACTCAACTCCCCTCATCCATATTTGTTAGAAGTGCCACACAACAGAGTTATCTCACACTGGCAGAAATCAGTCATAGGGTTGCAGCTGAATGCAAGAGATGCTGGGTAATTCAGACTGCACTGAATGGTTGTCAAGAATAAAACTGGTATTCTATCACTAAAGAAGAAGATAAAAGTGGACATTTGATGACAACTAGAACTCTCATTTGATGACAACAAATCATTTGATTTGGGACAAGTTTTCAATATACTTGTCAGTTTTCTAATTTGTAAAACTGAAATAACAATATTATCTCCCAAAGTTGATAATAGGACTAGATGAAATAATGTAAATAAAATCGCACAGTTCCTGGTATGCAGACAATGTTTTATAAATGCTTTGGTGAATCATCAGCATCAGGGTCTGGCACTGAACCAACTCTCACATAACTGATCTTATCAACGTCCCTGAATTTATCAGCCATGAGAGTGCTGCTGGATGCTGACTCACACTCAATACTCATAAGTGCTTAAAGCCAGAATGGTGGCTTAGTAATTTACAATGATAAATAAGACTGCCAAGCAGACCAGACACCCTGACTAGGTTATTCTCTCCCTGAAGGCAATGAACATGTGGCATTGTATGGTTGACTGTTGAGCTGAAATCAGGAGAAGCAGAATTTGTTATACAATTCAAATGGTTAATAGCATTGATCTCTAACAGCCTGTTGTATCCATCTCCTCAACTGAGCTGGTCCTATCTGGTGTTTCAGGCCAGAAACACAACAGATAATCTCCTCCCCTGGATTGTGCTGAGAGCTGCACCATCAATTGTTGGGAAAACTCATCAAGAATGTGAAAAATGTACAAAATGCTTGAGAAAAAACTTGAGAAAATGCCTATGGCATCAGTAAAGTTATTCTAAACAGAGGTCTTATGCACCTGCCATAACTTTAGAAAAGTGTAAGATAAATACATTAGCAAGATCCACTCTTGATAACAACTTCAATAATAGGGAAGTAACAAACTTGATTATAACTTTATTTAAAATATTTACTTGATTACAAGTTAAATGAATTTTAAAGATGGAATGATTTTTATTATTTCATGTGGATAACAGAAACCTGAAAATGAAAAACATAAAATGTTTTAAATAGGTAAAGAAGTATATATACATACATATGTATTCAAATGTGTGTGTATATGGAAGCTTCAAACACATTTAGGGAAAATGGAATCAAATCTAAATTTATTTTGGTGAAAACATTTTTAAAACCCATGAATACTTTTCTTAATATATATTTTTTCATGAACTTTATGAAAATCTCTCATAAGCATGGATTTCAAAATTTTTTGCATCAAAATAATTACCTTTCAATTTTACTTTCCACAAAATTTTGGGTGAATTCTCATGTGTATGTGTGTGGCAGAGGCTAATGACATCCACAGAACATGAATTTTGCTGATTTAATTATCAAGAGCAAGTAACATGTTTGCCCCATCTATAATTATGTGGGGAGAAGATGCTATCTGATACAGTTCACTGCTGTCTCATGTAGAAACAATAATGTGATTAAATTTGAAAAACTTAAAATTTGTGTTTTGAGAAATGCTCATTACCCTAAGATGATACAATTCCTAGAACAGTTCTCATTCTTTATAGAACTCACATATCAGAAATACACACCAGTCTGATTAAAGCATTCTTGAGCTAGTAGAAGAGTGAGCTGTAAATTAGCTCTGTGATGGAAAAAAACACGAAAAAAGACAAATGGGTTGACATGTAGGCTTTGTATTTATCCACCTCTATTTATATAGGAGACTAAAAGAAATCACACTACAGCATTTTTTTCTATTTCCTCAACCTCTGTTCTACAAGCAGAAAAAGGAATTAACCTTCACAAAATAAAAATATAATACTATCAACAGTTAGGATAGCAAGTATCAAGGGTAAATATCACACACGATGTGAAGTTGACTTGATTCACGCAATACTGCAAAATCAGAAAGTGTCAGAGAGACATGGTCTCCAGATTTTCATCCCTAGCCTAGTAGCATCAGCATCACCTGGAAACCTGTTAGCCACGCACATTCTTGATTGGTACTTCAACCTATAGAAACAAAAATTCTGGGGACACATCTCAGCAATATGGTTTTCAGTTTCTCCAGGATAATACTGATGCCAACTGTAGTTTGAGGACCACTGATCTAGATTAAAAAAAAAAAAAACTATGGTCCTTGGAGTATTATCAGTGAACCAGCAACATGAATTTCACTGGGAGCTTGTCAGAAACACAGAAATTCAGGCTCCACATAGACTTGCCAAAGAAGAACCTGAATTTAACCTGATTTCCAGGTGACTTGCATGCCACTGAATCTGAGAAGTGCTGTACTTGTTTAATGATTCCTATCATGGAAAGAATTGTATCCAAATTTATATGTTCATCTTCTAACCCCCAGGATCTTAGAATGTAACTTATTAAAATAAGAACTTTAGGCTAGAGCCTAATCCAATATGACAGTGTCCTATACTATAATAAGAGATATACACAAGAGGAAAGACCATGTGAAGCGATACAGGGAGAATACAGCCATGTGCAAGCCAAGTGGAAACTTTAGAAGAAACCAAACCTACTTCAACCTTAATCTCAGACTGCCAACCTCCAGAATTGGGAGAAAGTGGAAGATAAAATGTATTTATTAATCTGCCAGTATTTCATGTTTTGTATGCCACTCCCAACAAATCAATACAATTTCTAAACTAGGTGCATATTTGAATTGTCTAGAGTTCTAAAAATATTGAAATGTAAGTCCCATCCCCAGAGCTATTCATTTAAGGAATCAGCCCATAAATCTTCATTTTACAAAGCTTTCCGAGTATTTTTAATGTACATTGGAGTTCAAAACTTTCTTCTGACTGGTGGGGAATCTAAGACATGGAGCCCATCAACTAAATTTTAGTGTCTTGATAATTACTTATTTGGTTTTCCACCCTGATGTCCCCAAATCTGACTCCTTCTGCAACTATTTGAAGACTCTGACTGGGAAACAGCGAATCAAAAATCAAAGTTGCAGAGGGCATTGTGGCACCGGTCATACTACCACCTACAGTGCCCATATCTCATGTTTTCGTCATGACTCCTCACCTTCTGATTTAAGTAATGGATTTTTGAGAGAGGAGATGATGGCTAAAGTGATTGGGCCCCTGCCACCCACATAAAAGACTGCAGTGGAGTTCCTGGTTCCTGGCTTCTGCCTGGCCCTGCAAGTTGTTGCAGGCATCTGGGGAATGATCCAGCAGAGGAAAGTTCCTCTTCTCTTTTCTTCTTTCCTTCCTGCCTCCCTCCCTCTCCCTCTCTCTCTTTCCTCTCTCCTTTTCAAGTAAATTAAAATAGTAAATTAGTAACTATAAACCAGGAAAAATCGAAGATGGCCACAATAGTCATTCTCCTCTAGTCACCTTTCAAATTTTAACTTTTTGCGTTTTGCATGTAGCTATACATGCAAGAAACTATCAAGACAATTTCTTTACAGATTTATTTTGATAATACATCTTTCCACAATGCAGATATGAAGAAGTCTCCAAAACTCTATTGACCTAAATTATCAGTACCCACTACCTCTTCGTAGATCACTGGTGTTCATCCTGCTATGTTGCCCTCATGATTTCTGTTATGTTGTGCTCAGATTTTGCAAATTAGCATTGCAGAGTATACATGCCAAACTACCAGATTTTTCTTGCCTTATCAACTTTTTACACATCCCTGTGAAATTTTGACACTCCCAAACTCAACAGTCTACTCAAAGGACAACTATTAAATGTTTAGTGTAAAAACCAACAGGGGGAGAGGAGGGTGTGACTCATTAGAAAGGCAGTCATATGGTATTACAAATACATGAACATACTTATATATTACACTTGCTATAATCTCTAAAATTAATGCACTCTACAAGCATGATTATCAGCATATCAAATATGCCATATTCCTAGTACAGGGCATATGCTCTGTGATTCAATATCTTAAATTTTAAAAATTTTATTTAAAAATATATTTAAAAAGCAGAGAGAGAGAGAGAATGAGTAAGAGCGCACATCTTTCATGTACTGGTCCACCCCCAAATTCCCACAACAGTCAGGGATGGGCTAAGCCAAATCCAGGATTCAGGAACCCCATCCAGGTCTCCCACAGGTGTACAAGGAACTCAAGTACTTGTATTATGACCTGCTGTCTCCCAGGGTAGCATTACCAGCAATCAGAATTGAAATTGCAAAGTTGCTGGGACTCAAACCAGGTACTCCAACATGGGAGATGAGCATCCGAAGTAGTTTAACCCTCTGTGCCACAAAACCTGCCTAACTGGTTAATATTTCATATTTTACCTGGCCCAATGATTAATACAGTCACAATTTAAATATACCTTATTTTTGTGATAGTCTAGCAGACTTTCTAGTGAGCTCCCCAAAGCCATACCCAACATCCCTTTTCTTGGCTGCCTTTTATAGAACTTGAAAAGTTAGATACTTTGCTACTAAAAGCAGCAGGTAACCCAGATACGGTCAATGAGCTGAAAGGGAGATTTTGAATTTCGGGATCAGATAATTTCCTCTCTGATAAGGAAAAAAATCACATTAGGAAAATATTCTGCCCCTTTCCACCCCAATGCCTGTCTTTTGAGTATAAGATAAGGACATAATATGTGGAACTGTTTGAGTTATTTTGAAACCAAGAGGGTAATGCACTGATCAAGAACCCTGCTAATGTTGGGCTACAGTGATCTCCTACTGTCAGACTTCTCTATTCGATTAAGTTGTATTTAGTTGGCTTTTCTAGTACTTTCAGTTAAAAAATAAAAATTCACAATATACAGATGTTCTTCATATATCAAAACCACTCATTAATAACACAATGTAGTCTAAGGTTCCAAACCTTAACCATCATTGGATAAAAATGATGAATTTCTAGAAGTGAACTGAAAGCATGTCAAGGTGGTATTCATGGAATAGTAAACTCAATTTGCTGTGTCAAATTCAGTTATTCAGTCACTCATTTTTTTCAGTAGATTCCTACTTTACTAGGCTCCAGGGATATAAAGATGAATAACATTATCCTTGCCTTCAAATAAATTTTACTTTGAGTAAGACTAGTATGTAAATCAAAAGTCACACAGTAGTAAGAACTATAATAAAGATACACAGAAAAAAATCAGTTATGTTCTCAGGGAGGTGAGAAGTATTACTCAGTTTGGAGGGCTTCCTGGGGAGAGCATTCAAAGATGATCATCAGAGATTCCACTCAACTCTAAAAAAATCATCCCTGTCATCTGACTAAACATCTAAGCTTTTATTCTCTTTTGAGACTCACAGGCTATAACCTGATGATAATTCAGAAAAGAGCAATTTATGATCATGAAGTAATCAACTGTCAGAAAGAATACCCCCTTCCATCTTTCTCCCACAAAGGATAAAGACACAGTTTGGGGGAGGGTGTGAGTAGCTTCCATATCAGCAGGGATGTTTTCTCAGACAGACAATTTGTGTACTGTGATTTAAGACCACCTGTTAACACTGCATCATCACTCCAACAACACTGATGATGAAGCAATCAGTTGCCAACATAAACCACAAATTCACACATTCCAAGAGACTCTCTCTTCTGCTAGTTTTCAGCAAAATGACAATAACAATTAGTACCTATTTAACAGTCACAACACTTTGCCACCAAATAGTACAGAGAGGGGACACCTTTCCGCACACTTATTTTCCTAAAAGCAGTTAAGTGGATAACCCTCCCCCCCTTCCCAGGGAGGAAAAACTAAATGCAGCTTTGCATTGTTAAATCCTTATAGGAAAGTAACTGGGTCCTCACTGGTTTCCTTGCAAGGGAATCAGGAGGTTTTGAAGGATCTCTGAGAATTTTTTTAAAAAGATCATCTGTGGAATATAATACAATAAAAAATATTCAGTACAGTCCTTAAATGAATTGTTTTAATATTATCATAACACTCACATTGATTCGCCTCCAGAATGTTTTTATTTAGTCAATGGTGATAAGAAGGTTTGCAACACCTGCAGTACCTTACAGTTCCAGCATGTCCTGGGCTGGGGAGCGTTGTTCTCAGATCCCAACTCAGTCTACAGTAAAATATCTGCCACCTCGTCGAAGATGAAGAAACCACCCTGGCAAAGGATCCCGGCTTAGCCACCCAGCTCTCCTGTCCCTACCTCAAAAAGTGAGGGAGGAGGGAAACAGACAAAACAAAACAAACACTCCTAGCCCCATAAACATTGTAGCCGTACACTAAAGGTTCCCAGGGAAAATTAAGACTGTTGTCCGGAGTTTGGTTTGGGATCTGAGCTTGGATTTTATCTTCTCCGTTGGTTTTTTTTTTTTTAAATCTAACTTTCTGTCTCCAATCGAAAGAACAGAGGAAGGAAGCCAAGGCAGAGACGGACTAAATGACTCCCTGCTGCCGAAACACCCAAGCAAGAGGCATCAAAAGACGAGAAAGAGAAACTTACCTGGTTCTCACCTAGACTGCAAAACCACCGGTCTAGCCTAAGGAAGCGGTCAGTGGAGCTGGAGGCGAAACGCAGACCCCAGGCGGGAGGCGAAGTCCTTCTGAGAACCCAGGGGAGCTGAGTGACTCACGCGCTCTGCGCCCGCCTCCCTGTGCCGCGCGCCCCTTCTCCCCGCCCCCAACAGGTTCCGCGACCCAGCGCTGGGAGGCGATCTTCAACCTCCCCTATCCACCGAATTCACTGCTGGCCGCCCCCAGAGGGCGGCGCCAGCGCCCAGCCTAGCACAGCCTGCTGCTCCAGAAAATCGCTTTCAGCCACTGGAGAGCCTCTGTCGTGGATTTCTCTCTGCCCTTGCCCCCTCCTCCGACACCGCTGCCCCTGGCTGGCCGTGAGAAATCACATTCTCCACATACCATCTGGACACAGCACTGCCAGAGCCCTCCTACAGAATATGCCAAGCTGGCTACAGAGTGCACAAATCACCCGAGACATTCCACCAGCCTTGTATATACCTCGACCCCAGTCATCCTCGGTCTCCCCCTTGCGGTGGCGCCAAGATTCACCCAGAGCAGGAACAGGAACAGGAACGACCACAGGTGTATTCACTGGTCTTTCTCTCTCTAGAATGAACCTTACAGGCACCTGCTCCCCTTTGACCTCATTCCCACCCTATACATTCTTAATCCTCCCATATTTGATGTCCATACCGACGGTGCACCTACTGCCCACGACTGTCAATACACCCAAGAGTCCCTCAGCTAACTGAAAAGAGGAGCGAGAGAGAGGTCTCCAGCCCTTCAATCTCTCTTTGATTCCTCCGGGGGTTCTGGAAAAGTACTGGGGGAATGATGGCACCCTCGTTCTGGCCACAGGTATCCTCCTAATCTGGCTGGGTGTCAGAAGAGTAGGCAAGGCTTTACCCAACCTGGACTTTGTGGTTCTGCTTCAATGGGACATCAAGATGACCTAGGGTGCCAGAACTTATAAAGGTGACAACTCAAGCAAACATAGCTTAAAAGTATGCTTTGAACATGGCATTTTCTGGAAGAGGCATCACGTTCCGTTAGGGAGGGACAGGGGTGAAAAGGTCAGTGCTGCATTTATCATATGAAAACTGGGAATGAAACCATGTAGTATAGGAGCTTCCTTTAGCATTGGAACCAGCCACAGATCACGGAGCCCAGAGAGAAAGCACTTCTTCCACTATTCCAAAAGTGTCAAAGAATGGAAGCTTCTTACTGTTAGAATACAGGGCAGGCTCCCCTCAACATGCACACTTTCTCACCATCGCACTGGTTTCTTACCACCAGTATAACCCTAAATCTCCCCACAAATGATACTCATAGGAGTGATGAGTTATTCATTTCAATGTTCCAGTAACTCAGCACACTGCCTGACACACAGTAGGAAATATATATGTGAGATATATAGAAAGATATAGATATATAGATATGAGATATAGATATATAGATATGAGATAGCAAATAGATATACTCAACCCTGAAAAGTCTCCCATTTTACAAAATCACACACAAAAACTAACAAGATCTATAGAAAAAAAAAAAGAGACTTGGGGCAGATTACTCAAACTTAACACAACCTTATAAGCAGAGCATTAACAAGGTAAATATCAGCACATTAGGTAGTGACTCTGACCATCCACACAGCTTGGTTCACTAGGTCACCTTAGGAGATAGTAAAAATGTAAGTAATTGGTAGAGGGATTTCTGAGACAATACAGATGTGGCATTATCAAGGTAGGCACAGAAAGAAGTACAATCTGCCTGAGACAAGAACCATGTAATTCTGGGATTGTACCTCCTTGGACAAGAAGCCCGGGGTGTACAAATCTCACTTTTAATTTTTTTGAAACAAAGTTAAAATGGCTCCTGATCAACATTCAAGTTGAGGAAGGATATTTTTCTTTTATCATTAAAATGATTTAACTGAATTCCAATACAACTTCCACATTATATTGATGTTGACATTATTCCCCTATTAGCAATTGCATATAAACTGTTATAAAAACATTTATAGTAGAGATTATTTATATTTTTGTTAGCCATCAAATATTCATCAAGGGCCTGTAAACTAATCTGCTCTCACATTTTTGAACTCCAACTGTATGTCAATAAATCCCAGATTTTTATCTCTGGTTTGGAAATGTCCTCCAAATTCCAGACACCTGCACACAGAGCAACCTGCTCAATATCCTGATCTGCATGACTAATAGGAAGCTCAAAGTTATCATATATGTTTGTAACTTTATAACACCCAGCTCTTAATATTTCTCCCACATTTGTGCTTTTTGAGATCTTCTGTATCTTATTTAGTACCAAATACATCCATAAGCTTAATAAACCTTAATTCATACTTCACCTCTTTCACACTCCACATATTGTCCATTCCACCTTCAAAACATCTAGAAGCTGTTAATTTCTCATCACACATACTGCTTACTGTACTCATCTGACTGCCACCATTTCGCTGATATTATAAACAGTTCAGCTTGGTTCCTTGCTTCTGCCCAATGTCCCATATGGTTTATTCTCCCACAGTAGCTAGAATCACTCTTTAAAAATTGAGGGTTTAGGCCTAGCATGATAGTCTAGTGGTTAAATCCTCACCTTGCATCCACCAGGATCCTATATAGGCATCGGTTCATGTCCCGGCTGCTCCATTTCCCATCCCGTTCCCTGCTTGTGGCCCTGGATAGCAGTAGAGAATGGTGCAAGGTGTCTGGACCATGCACCCACGTGTGAGACCCAGAAAAGGCTCCTGATTCCTGGCTTTGGATCAGCTCAGCTCTGGCCACCGCGGCCACTTTGGGAGTGAACCAGCAGACGGAAGATGTTTCGCTCTGTGTCTCATCCTCGCATATCTCTGCATTACCAATTTAAAAAAAATCTAAAAAAAAAGAAACTTTAAAAATGGAGGGATTATGGAAAATGAAATTGAGAAGTTAATTTATAAACAAAAAACTGAAATCCATGTTTTTATAATACATATTTTCATTAACATTTTGAAGAGTTCTTATATGAATAGATTTTAAATTTTTTCCACATCAAAATAAATACCTTTTAGTTCAACTTTTTGAAACACTCTCATAAGTCAAACTACATCAGTTATCTGTTCTCAAAACCTTCCATTGTCACTCAGACTAAAAATATCATTCTTATAGTCAGTAGCATACCATGGTCTAGCCCCTGCTACCATACTGAGTCTATTCTCCCCCACTGTCTCCCTCATTGACTCCACACTGTTCATACAGGCCTCCTTGCTAATCTTCTCAAACACAAGGCTTGTGCACTGGCTATTCCTTCTGCTGAGAATTCTCATGTCCTACTTTCTCACCTCCTTTTGGTTTCTCTACATGATTCATTTATCACGGCGGTTTTCCTTTATACCCTATTCAAATTTTTAAACAAAAAACAAAACTTATTTCACTTTCTTTCCATCTACTCAGATGGATAAGAAAAGACATAAGAGAATATACAATAAATATGATAGGGCAAAGATCTCCCAAATTATATGAATTATATGAAGTCAGTATGAATTATATGAAGTCAATATTGAGCATTATTTGATTTTTTAACTGGAAAAGTGTTTAGTCATTAAGTCTGATTCTACTCAATCATTTTCTTCATTAATAAATAGTTCCGTACAAGCTGATAGCAAATCTGTATTATTTCATCACAGAAATGCTCTACTCTTGGCAGTACCAACATACATCAGAAAGATCTGAAAAGTAAAATTACAACAAAGCTGCACTGCTCTGAGCCAACACAAACATAATCATGGAGTAGGACATCAGTATCATGGGGCAGCACATAATTAAGTGGCAAATAAAATAGGAAAAGAGAATGCATGGTGAGCTCAGAAGTAGAGCAATAACTGGTGCTTAGAATGGCTCAGTGTAAAGGTCGGGCATTTTGCACTTCCAGCTCATTGAATGCAGCAGCTTTGGGGCTGGGATAAGCCATATTATAATAAAGCACTTAAAATTCTGAGCCACAGTTCCCTTGTCAGTAAAGTGGGTATGATTACACCTACCTTGTCTTTCAGAGTTGCTAGAAGGAACATTAAAAATGCATGTAGTGATCTGTACAAACAATATATTAATGATTTTTTCTTTATTAATGGAAATAATGGTCTCCCTACAACACTCCTTATATTTTCCCCTTGGTATGTTACAGGGTTCTTATTTAAAACTCCACATTGTCTTGAGTGTTCTACTCCAAACCAAGGTTTTAATGCAGGAAGAAGAGGTCTCTTGGGGCCCACTATGATAGTAGGAGCAGCTGGCAGAAATGAAAATTTTGTGAGCAAGAATGGTTTCCTGCCTCCTGGACATACCACTACCTAATTTGTCATGGATAGTGAGTTCCTAGAATCAAGTCTTTCTAGTTACAGTGGAAGGATACCAGGACAATACTGCCTGGACAGCAAAGGCCAGCTGATCATCCTAGGAAGCAATCTGTGTCAATGTTCAGTACTTTTCAGTGAATCAATACACAAATATTTTAAGTAGCATATACTAAGTCCTGTGTCCTGAAAGCATGAGCTTCTGGATGAGGCTGTCTGAATCTGAGGCCCATGCCATTCATTAATCCTGTCATCTCTTTAGCCTCTGCTTCCTCATCTGCTAAAAAAAAGTGGAGATAATACGAGTAATTATTCACAGAATTATTGTGAAATTTAAATAAGATAATCTGCGTAAGCACTTAGCACAGTGCTTGACATATTATAGTCAATGAATGAATGCTTAGCTGTTATTATTTTGTTCTGCAAGCACAGCTGGGTAGAGTGTGATACAAAGCAAATTGAAGAAATTAGTGCAGTCTCTGAGAAATTAACAATATATTTCAGAAAAAAAGGTTACATTAAAAAACTAGAGAGTATTCACAGATAATTATATTAGTTAAGATACTTTGTTATTGCAATAGCAATTAACTTTGCCTTACTTAAGAAAAAAAGCAATAGAGAAAATTCATTGTCATGTTCAGGAGTATTTTTATAAATTAAAAAAAAACAAGCTCAATTATCAAGCCTTGACAAGAACAAGAAGCAGGTCAATTTCTGAAATTCAGCAACTAAAGCTAAGTGTGAGTTCTGGGTTTCTTGTACAGTCCAGTGTTAAAATCTGAATGTATAATCCTGCAAATTCATATATTGAAACCTAATTTCCAGTGTGATGATATTAGGAGGTGAAAACCCTGGGAGGTGATTAGTCCATGTGAACAGAGCCATCATGAACAGCATTAAGCCCCAGAGAGTTGTCTTGTTCTTTCCACACATAAGGACGCAGCAAAATGCTATCTTTGAAGCAGAGAATAAGCTGTTGCCAAATATCAAAACTACCAGTGCTCTGATCTTGAACTTCCCAGCTTCCATGATTGTGACCAACAAATTTCTGTTATTTATAAACTACACAGTTTGTGAACTTTTTGTTTTAGCCAGAATAATATACATCTCATCCCAAATGTCACAGGGAACTTCTGAAATATTTGATCTATTGATATCTTTCGGCCCTCATTTCTTACAGTTCTACAATATTTTGACCACTTTGCTTTTCTTCACAATGAAAAGGGCAAACTCGCTGTGTCTCAGGAACTTTCCATTGCTATTCCCTATGCCTAGCATGTTTCTTGCCTAAATAACTATATGAATCACTCCTGTATCTCCTTCAAATATTTATTCAAATGCTATCTCCTCAAAAAGACCTTCTCTGAAAAAGTTATTTAAAATTTCAACATCCACATAATAACATACATACTTCCGCTTCCACCCACACCTGCTCCGTTTTCAGTATCAGTTAGCTAAGTGCTGCATAACAAACACCACAAACATGGTGGCTTGAAACAACTATTTTATTTAGCTTCCGGTACTGTAGGTTGACTTGACCGCTCTGGTCTGGACTGATGCTTTTCTGGTCACTTTTGGAATTGTTCATATCTGCGATCAACTACTGTGTTGCAATTAAATTGCATTAATTGCAATTCAGTTGTAGTTGAATGAATCCAAAATGAACTCATTCATATTTCTAGTGGTTCACAGACTATCAGCTGAAGTACTTCTGTTCTTTTCCGGGTAACTTATCTTCCAGCAGACATTCTCACATTCATTCCCATGGTGGTCTTGGGATTTCAAAAGTGATAAGGCAGCAACCTCTGTGAGCCAGTGATTTTCAAACCTCTGCTCATGCCTGTGTTTCATTTACTAACATCCTATTGACTGAAGGGAGCATCCTGGCCATCCCAGACTTCGGGGGTTGAGAGAGACTTCAATTCTTCATGCTAAGAAAAGCAAAGTTAAATGGTAAAGAGGTGTGCAAACAGGAACAAGAAAAATTTATGGCCATATTTGAAATCTACCACACCTTCTAACATACCACAAATTTATTTATTTATTTCACATATTGTAAAAATGATGCTTCATTTATTCATGAACCCAAACCACAAGAATAACAGGAAACAAGGAGGGATTGGTGACTATGGGAGAAACTTTCCTTCCAATCAGCTCAGACATCAATGCATTTGACTGCTACAGCTTCTGTGTAGTCTTATAGCTGTTTTAATAGCGCACAGTATTAACTACCCTAGTAATTGCACAGGCAAAATCAACATCCCACATGAGCATTTAAATGAATGCAAATCAATCTAATGGCGCTCCTAGAGGGAGCATTGTCATGCAGTGAACATTTGCTCTAACAGATATTTATGCAAATGAGATTTTAATTTTCATATACTTTCACATGGACATATCTTCAATTTAGTGCAAACCTATATAAATCACTAAAACTGAATCACTCCATTTTCTAGTGTGTTTGACATTGCTACAGACAATGAAGTTTAATTTTCAGAATAGCTCATCAATATTTTATACTTCTTTTCTGCTCACAACTTCCCCACTTGATAGAGAACTGCATTTGAAGGATGAAGACACAATGCCTAATTCTTCTATATTTTCCACTCTTTGTTCTTTCCAAACCATGTTCCCCATTTCACCATAGGATTTTTAATTTGTTAAGACAATGACAAAAGTCAACAATGTTATTATTACTCTTGATCACCTCTCACTTGACTCCTTGAAAGAAAGAATGAAAAGAGGGAAGGACAGGGAGGGAGGGGGAGACAGTGAGGGAGGAAGCGAGGGAAGATGGAAGGAAGGAAGGAAGGAAGGTAGGAAGGAAGGAAGGAAGGAAGGAAGGAAATGGAGGGAGAAAGGAAAGAAGGAAAGGAAGGCAAGGGAGAGAGGAAGGAATTAGATACCTGCTCTGTAACAGACATTAAAGCCATAGACTAGTCCTGCAAGGTAGATATTATTGTCCCAGTCTTATAGCTAAGAGAACGCAGGCACAAAGAGGATGAATAATTAAAGGTCAACAAGTGATTAAATGGTATATTTGGCAGTGAACCTAGGTGTGGAGGAACAAAAAGTTTCTAAAGTGCTAGTAAAGAGAAGGGTGCTACTAAGACTCTCTCCTAGAAAGCATTTAGCATTCCTGATAAAATGTGTAAGAATTTTTATGATAGACATTGATACAATTAAGAACCTTACATTATAGTTCTCCAGAGAAATAGAATCAGTATGGGATAGAAAGAAAGAAACAGAGTTATAGAGATAAAGATAGAAGGGGCCGGCACTATGGTGTAGCGGGTAAAGCCACCATCTGCTGCACCAGCATATCTTATAGGTGCCCATTCAAGCCCTAGTTGCTCCACTTCTAATCCAGCTAGCTCCCTGCTAATGTGCCTGTTAAGAATAATGACTCAAGAACTTGTATCCTTGTACCCACATGGGAGATTTGGAAGAAGCCCCTTGTTCCTGGATCCTGGCTTCAATCTGGCCCTGGCCTAGGCAATACAACCATTTGGGGAATGAACAAATGGATGAAAGGATGAAGGATCTTTCCCCCTCTCTCTCTTTCCCCCCTCCCTCTGTGTGTGTGTGTGTGTGTGTGTGTGTGTGTAACTCTCCCTTTAAAATAAACAAATAGATATTTTTAAAGATATAATGATATAGATTTACGATAAAAATCATTTCAGAGTCTGGCATTGTGTCATAGCAAGTTACACCATAGCCTGTCATGCCAGGCATCCCATATTGCAGCGTTAGTTTGAATCCTAGTTGTTTTGCTTCTGGCCAAGCTCCTTGCTAACACACCTATGAGAACAGTGGAAGATCACACAAGTGGCTGGGCCCCTGGCAACCACATGAGACACCCAGATGGAGTTCCAGGTTCCTGGCTTCAGACTGGCCATGCCCTGATTGCTATGACCATTTGGGGCATGAATTACTGCATGAAAGATAATTTTTCCTCTGTCTCTCTCTGTCATTTTACATTCATATAAGAAACCCTTTTATGGAAAAAATAATCAGATCACTGGATTATGATTATTGGGAAGTTGATGATATGTGATGTGCAAGCAGTAAAACCAGGAAAACTGGTGATGTAGTTCATTGGCAATCTGAAGAAGTAAGAATAGCCTGGGGGAAGTCGGCGGGAGACCTGCAGGTGTGCCACCTACATACAAGGGCAGGAGGTAATGAAGGGATGTCCTTAACCAAGTAAGGAGAAAATTCACTCTTCCCATTACTGTTTCCTCTATTCAGGCTCTCAACAGATTAGATGATGCTCATTCATGTTGATGAGGATAAACTTCTTATTCTACCAATTCAAAAACACCCTTGCAGACACAACCAGAAATAATGTTTTACCAGGAATGTTTGGCATTCCTTAGCCCAGTCATAAATTTAACAATCACAAGACGTGTCTGACAACCACAAGACCTATCAACCACACAGTCAACCATGCCTTTTTGTCATCCACAACAAAATGATCTTTCTATCATTCAATTTAACATCAGTATCTCACTAGAATCCTATGCTATTAAACAAATACTTTTCTACTAGCACTTTCATGCATTGCTGAAAGGAATGTAAATATGTACAACTAGTTTGCAAAACTGTTCAGCAACTCCTCCAAAAACTATGCTTACAAAACTCTGTGACCCAACAAGTCTGTTTTTCAGTATGTACCTAGTAGAAATTAGTACACTTTCCACCAAAAGACTTGTACAAGAGTGACAATTTATTTAATTCTAATAACCAAACACTAGAAGCAATCCTTGCAGGAGACCATAGGCAGCTCTAGGCTCCTGGCTTCAGATTGGCTCAGTTCAGCCATTGTGGCGACTTAGGGGAGTGAACCAGCAGATGGAAGATCTCTTTCTGTCCCTCTTTCTTTCTCTGAAAATATTTAAAGGTAAATCTTCAAAAATTCATCATGATGAATACTTAAGATTAATTTATTTGATTACATGTATTTTATACTTCAAAAATATTTAAATGATCCTATTCAAGAAAGATTCTTCATCACCACTTGTTATATGTTTCAACAAGACCTTTGACTCATACTGGAAATTCATTTGAGAAATTTCTTTAATGAATGTTGGTCCCAAGGTCATGTGCTTTATTTATGATGAATATAAGTTTGCCCTTTGCTATTATCTATGTAGCTGGAAAGCAACTGTTCTTTACAGTTCTACTAAAATGTTTACAGAAGATGTAAGAGTAGTCTTTATTCCAGATACAAGAGTGGTCTTCAAAAACAAAATGGAAAACACATACTTTAAAATCTGTGTACGGATTTCAATGCTTGTGTATGAAAATAAACCTACAGATGCTTGTATGTTCAGCTCCCAGATTAGTTGCCGACCTTCCATTCTCTCATGCACTGCTAACCAGTTAAGACAGTAATCTCTGCCTCACATGTACTTGTTTTCTCATAGTTCCTGCCATAGTGCAATGCTGATTACGGTGCTCAGATACCAGTTGTTGAATTAAATCACATTATAAGTTGCCTCACATATTTCATCCACATCATACTTTCCTAAAGAAATGAATAATTTAGTTCAGGTTTATCATGCATGTTTTGTTTCCTAAGCATTCCCTGTTCACTGATTTACTTTTCCCTATATATATATTGGATGCCAAAAAATATAAGGTAATGCTAAAAGGCAGTTGCAAAGCACTCAGAAGATACAGAACTATGTTGTTCTTCTTAACAGGTATACCTATGGTATTGGCTCTAAAACAATGCTCTTGGAACCAGCATGGCAGATTAAGCCACAGACTGTAATGACGGCATCCCAAATTAGTGTTAGTTCAAATTCTGCTGCTCCACTCTAATCCAGCCCCCTGCTAATGCTAGGAAAATAATAAAAGAAAGCTCAAGTACTTGGTTCCTGCTATACATATGGGGGACCTGCATGAAGTTCCAGGCTTCTGGCTTCAGCTTAACCCAACTCTGGCATAACAGTCACCTGGGAAGTGAACCAGTAGAATGGAAGATTGATATTCTCTCTCTCTCTCTCTCCCCCTCCTTCCTTCCTTCCCTCTCTCCCTCCCTCCATCATTCACACACAAACACACACACACACGACATGGAAATGCATATTATAAAAAACTATACATGAATTTAAAAACTTCGTACCAAAATAAATGTATCCTTTTTTTTAAAGATTTATTCATTTTATTGCAGCCAGATATACACAGAGGAGGAGAGACAGAGAGGAAGATCTTCCATCCGATGATTCACTCCCCAAGTGAGCCGCAACGGGCCGGTTCTATGCCAATCCGATGCCGGGAACCTGGAACCTCTTCCGGGTCTCCCATGCGGGTGCAGGGTCCCAATGCATTGGGCCGTCCTGCTCTGCTTTCCCAGGCCACAAGCAGAGAGCTAGATGGGAAGTGGAGCTGCCGGGATTAGAACCGGCGCCCATATGGGATCCTGGGGCTTTCAAGGCGAGGACTTTAGCTGCTAGGCCACACCACGCCGCCGGGCCCAATAAATGTATCTTTTAATTCCACTTTGTAGAGATTTTTCTAATCCCTTCATGTGTGTACTGTGTACACATAAGCTTCATTGAGAGATAATTTAAAGATGTGACTCACGTACTTAAAATGTATAATTAAGTGGTACTTAGTATATTCACAACTTTAAACCCTCACCACAATCAATTTTCAAACATTTGATCACCATCCCCCAAAAAACATATAACCACTATCAGTTAACCCACATTTTGTCCTAATCCTCAGACTCTAGGCAAGGATCAATCTAATTTATGCCTCTGTAAAATTCCCTACTCTGCACATTTTATATAAATGGAACCACATAATTCATGGTCTTTTTCGAGTGGTTTCTTTTGCTTAGCATGTTATTAAAATTCATACATGTAGCATATGTACATACTTTATTCATTTATTTTATTGGATAAAATGTTGTGTTATAAACGAAGCACATTTACTTCTCTAGTTATCAGCGGTAAACATTTTGGTCTTTTCTATTTTTTGGTCATCTTGAATAATGCAATGCACCTATGAACATTCATACATCAGTTTTGCTGTGGACAGGTAGTTTCACTCCAGTTTCTACCTACAAACGAAATTGCTGGATGATACTCAATATTCTATGTTTAAGCTATTTCTCTACATTCTCATCCAACACTTAAATCTGTTTATCATTGCTGTTATGGTAGCCATTCTAGTGGGTATGAAATGGTATCTTGCTGTGATTTTGACTGACATTTCCTTAATAATTAATGATGCTCAAAATCTTTACTTGTACTTAATGGCCATTCATGTGTCTTTTTTGGAAAAACAACTATTTAGATCCTGTGCCCATGTTTAATCAAATAAGTTTACATGACTCTTACACAGAGAAAAATATGAATACAAAAATTTAAAGAACATATGATTCTCATTTGATTTTTTTCACAGTGGCAAGGCCAATATACAAAAAATTTCAAGGATATCAGGCGTCAGCATTTCATAATGAAGACGAAATGGAGAAGGAAACCTCAATGAAGTACAGTTGTAATATGTTTTCTACTGTTTTAAAAACAAGTCAACTCCAGCTCTGCAAGACTGCACATATACCTCAAGCATTAGCAGCACTCCATTTATTTGATTTTCTTTCAGCTGAAAGCAAAGAAACTGTTAAATTGCCAACAGGCCTTCATTTTGTCAGAACTGAGATAAAAGTACCCAAGAGGAGTTAAAACAAATTTTTCCACTGTCTGAAATATTATTAGGCAAATTGGGCCCGGCGGCATGGCCTAGCGGCTAAAGTCCTCGCCTTGAAAGCCCCAGGATCCCATATGGGCGCCGGTTCTAATCCCGGCAGCTCCACTTCCCATCCAGCTCCCTGCTTGTGGCCTGGGAAGGCAGTCGAGGACGGCCCAAAGCTTTGGGACCCTGCACCCATGTGGGAGACCCGGAAGAGGTTCCAGGTTCCCGGCATCGGATTGGCATAGTACCGGCCCGTTGCGGCTCACTTGGGGAGTGAAACATCGGATGGAAGATCTTCCTCTCTGTCTCTCCTCCTCTGTGTATATCCAGTTTTCCAATAATAATAAATCTTTAATAAAAAAATATTATTAGGCAAATTGTATTTCGCTTTTCAATGTTTGTAATTAAGACTCCATATGATTATCCCTAAAGATAAACCAATCTCACATATAGGAGCTATTTGGTTCCAAACGACCTTATTATAAAAAATATTAAAACCCATGTATCATTCAAAATATTCTAGGATTAATGTGATTAATGCATATGTAGTAGAAAAGCTGGCTTATCTTTTTTGTTTGTTCTCTAGTGTGAGCCTCCAATAAAAAGACATAAACAGTTGTCTTTAACTGGACCACTACATAGGCTGACACAAACTCTCAAACTTGAATGCATACTGGCCACACAGGATGCAAAAAGGCTTTTATGAGAGAGAAAACTTCACTAAACAACCTGAAACAAGAAAATGTTTCCAACTGAAGTCCCACAGTGCCCAATGCTATCTCAGCACTCTCTGAGTATTGTCTGGGTTACTTAGAACTCCTGTTACTAACCCTGCAGAACACACCTGCTACCAGTAGTGCTTACTTACTCTCTTTGTTGCTGTTGTTAGTTAAGCAACCTTTGCCAGTCCGACATCTTTCCCTTAACACCTAAGTCATCTCAAGCTGCCCTCAATGCAGCATTCTCAAAAGAAGAGCAAGGTTCTTCTTCCTTGCTGCTCATGACTCCATTTCTTTTTACTGGCTCCCACAATTTCTACAGTAAAATACCAGACCAGAGATTTTCACTTCCTAAGACCTCCTTGTTTATGTTGAAACTACATCTAAAAACTGTAAGCCCACTCTGGAATAAGGTTAAGGTAGACTTTTCTCGTCTGTTCTTAAGACTTGAAACTCAAAGGGATTAGAATGTCAAGTTAGAGTGTAATAAACAACATCAAGCCTTAGAACTGCCCACTGGGAAGCTTTAGGGAGGTATATTATGCCACCTTCAATTTTCACATTTCAAAATCTGCTGTAGTTTAGGCAAGAATGTAATTTTAAAGCAATATATAGAAGCCTACAAAATGCCTAGAACCACTGGAGGACTAGTCTCCTCGTTGAACTCCCAGTAACAATCTGCAAGGCACCAGACACAATAATCCTCTTCAGTTATCTTATCAAGCAGACCAGCTTCCCTACACTCGGCCTTTTTTGCTTCTACACTGACATTTTAGTATAGAACTGTTTAGCATTGTACAGTACAGTTTCGGTTACAAAATAGATCTAGTAGCATTAAAAATACTGACAGTGATCACGTGCTTTTGAAGCCTCGAGTATTTCATAGGCAGTCAAGATAGACATGTGAATAGATTGTTAAGTGGAACCGAGGAATCCAACTCCAAGCTGCTTCACATTCAATTTTGATAGCCTTTATCTCCCACCTCTCTCCAAACTCTCCAACCACTCCAAACACATCTCCTCTGTTAATAGCTCCATATGTCTTCGTATGTAAAAATCAACTTACTATCCTCACTTCTTCTAATTCATCTCTCCACCTCATACCATACTATCAATTCTCCAACAACCCAAAGGACTTAAAAGGTGAAAGGAAAAAGACTGGAAACACAGATAAATCACAAAAATTGGTTCCTATCATAGGTAAAAGTAGGACCTCAGGATGCTTGTGGGCAAATATTAACTCAGTCCTGTTTACTCTCCTCTCCTAATTAAGTCCTGCTGGGGAAAAAGTCAGCTTATTATAAAAGACTTATCTTCCCCCTCTAAACTAAAGCTCTCACACTGTACCTTTCGAATATTTAAGAAATTGAAAGATTATAGGTATTCTGCTTAGTATTACAAACCTTCTAGCTCAGGCATTCCCCATGTTTCTAGAGTCTGCTTTAAACACTGAAAATTCATGTACTTGGCCTCAATATTATTATAAATATTTGCACTAAAGTAGCTCTTATTCCTTTTAGACTGAGGACTGTCCTTGAGGACATTACTGTATTTGTTTTAGGACATAGTGTCACATCACTTTACATATAGTATGTTCACATGATCAAAAATTCAGAAATAAACTATTTTACAATGCATTTGTAATTTTATTTTTCTTCCTTCTGGAATTCAAATGTCCAACATCCTAACATATTATTTGACAGTTTTTTTCCTACTCTAATAAAACCACAAAAACATAATTTTTTATCATCAAACACCAAGAATTTATGCATAACCTTGTAATGACTTTTCTGATCTGAAGGAAACAGTTGTTAAAAACAGGCAACCGCCACTTTTATAAGGAGGAAGTAAACACTTCAACATCCATGATCCTGGAAATAGTTTTAACTCCAGCTTTTATGTTCTCAGTTCTAACATGAGGTTATAAAACAAAATGTCTGAGCATATGTTCATTTAATATGTCATATCTGTACAATACAATCTGTGACTATACTATGCTCATTATAGTTTAATAAAAAAAAATCACTGACATCTAGCATGGATGATCACTCTGCAAGCAAATATTCAAGCACTGCATCCAGCAGGCAGAATTATCTTCTCTTGCTTTTGGAGCTATTCCTGAGAACTGAATTGTAGATTTTGGTGTATTACTCAAAATAATACCCACAGAAGCAGCAGATGAGAAGTATTTGGGTCATTGTCACCCACACAGGAGATCCAGATGGAATCCTATATTCCTGAGTTCAGCCTGGCGTTTGCAGAGTAAACTGATGGATGGAAAATCTCTCTTGATTGCTCTTGCTCTTCGTCTCTCTTGCTCGCTCTCTGTCTCAGTCTCTCTGCCAAATATATACCAACTGACTTAAAACCTTAAACAAGACTGACTTGAAACCTTGAACTTTAAGTATTAGATTGATGAAAGGAGGAGGAGCCAAGGTCTAGGTATTTCCAAATTCCAGTTCCTTAGCAAATCAAAAGCATAGACTTTTATTACTGAGGGTTTTTAATGTCTTACTTAGCATGTCTCTGAATACAGAGCCTGGTATGGAGTTTTCTGTAATCACACACCAAATAGGTACTAAAATTTCTCTTCTGAGCCTATTATCTCTACTAATGAACTAATCACAGAGTGGATTAAAGTACAGAAACCGGTACAGAGGTCGCTCTTCTATATTAAATTACGAGGGTACTAACTGAAAAACAATATACATTCTTCCCTTCTTCCTGCAAAGGAAATCCCTAAATTTCAAATAAATATATAGTCAACTAGCTGGAGACTATATATATCCTAGCCTCTATGCAGCCAGATGAGACCACGGATAAATTCTTGCCAAAGAGTGGATATGATGGGAGACTCGCAAGATGGCCGACATAGGAGGAAGACCTTGAGGGAGCTCACAGACAGAGAGGGCTAGAACGTGACAAAAGCATAAGTGGAGCAGCATAGAACTACAGGGAGAAGAACGTGAAGTTCCTGGACAGTGTGGAGCCAAAAAAATCCACACAACTCGGAAGAGCAACCAGGCAAAAACAAAACAAAGGGCAGGGAAGACGACTTTCCGCTCCTGACCTGCTGAGTCACCTTTGAGTGCAGACGCTGAAAGCCGCAGACCGACCCGCAGACCGACCCGCAGACGCTGTGGCCGTGAGGACTGGCGGTGATTGGGACCCGCTGGCATCTGCTCACCCTGGTCACCAGGAACCGCCAGGACCTGCGCCCGCTGCGGACACCAGGACCCTGAGTCATCGGGACCCGCCGGCATCCGCCCACCCTGGTCGCCAAGCCCCGCCGGGACCTGCACCAGCCGCAGCCTCCAGGTTCCAGCCGCCTGCACCCACCGGGACCAGCAACGGACGCAGAGGCCGGGAGACGCACCCGCAGCTAGGGTTCCCACCAGAGGAAGAGGCAGACTGCAAGAACCTGAGGTTTGAGTGAGTTGGGTGGGGACAGTGGTGGGTTGGAGGCTTCGGGAGTTGGCCCCTCAGGGGCATGCACAGAGCCTGAACACAATTGGTGCTCGTCTCCCCGCCCCTCCCCCCCTGAGACTCCAGCGTCCTTAAAACTGCCAAAACTGTGTCTGGGAGAAAGGCAAAAGGCACACTGAATACTCCACCGTGCCTTTGCGGTCTGGCACTCAGCTGGGCGGTGCTATCCCACAGGAACCCAAGCACGCCTCTGGGCTGGGCAGTCCCGTGCTAGCTCTGGGGCAGTCGGTTCCCTGCAAGCGCTGGGGTGGGTGGGCCTGCGCAGGAGGCACTTCCAGAGAGCACCTGGAACACCCCACGCCCTATAGTCCTGTGCTTGGGAGACACACCAGGAGAGCACTAAGGACCCGCGTGCAGGAGGCGTTCCCAGAGAGCACCTGGAACCTCCACGCCCTGCAGTCCCTGGCACTGGGGACACACCGAGAAAGCACCTAGAATCCTCCGAGTCCTGTGATCCCGCGCACAGGGGGCGCGCATAGAGAGTGCCTTCACTCCCCCACGCCCTGTGGTAGCATACCTGTAGGGGACGAGTTGAGAGTGCACTTTGAATCCGCTGGGCCCTGGAAGTGGCGCCCTGAGGTCCAGTGTTCTGGAGACGCACCAAAAGGGCCTTGAAAATTCCCACACCCTGCTACTCCACGCCTGCAGACTCCGATCTCTACAGGATAGTGCTTGGAGACCCCTCAGCACACTGGTGCCTAGGTCTCTCAAAAAAGAAACACTAACACAATGGGAAGAAATACCAGAAAAGGTAATGATCCAGGTGAGAGTGCCAACACCCTACCAATAAAGAATCAAAAGCCAATGTCTATTTCGGAGATGTGAGATGAAGACATAGAAGATCTACCAGACAAGGAATTCAAAAAAATAATGTTAAAATATGTCAGAGACAATGAGAAGAACTGGGAGGACTTCAAGGAATTCAAGAACCACATAGCCTCAGAAATACAACAAATGAAAAGTAAAATCCTTGACTTAGAGCACAAAATTGAGAGCCTAACCAACAGAACAAATACAGCAGAAGAGAGGATCTCTGAAACGGAAGACACACAAAACGAACATACCCAGTTCATTAAACAGCTGGAGACAAGTCTGAACAAAGCCAATAAGACCATACAAGAAATGAAAGACAACCTCAGAAAATCAAATATTAGGATTATTGGCCTTCCTGAAGGAGCGGAAAAAGAGTCAGGAATGCAAATGGTGCTCGACGAAATTATACAGGAAAACTTCCAAAACACTTGGAACATGAACCCAGCCCAAATCCAGGACGGTCAGAGGACTCCCAGCAGATATGACCCAAAGCGATTTTCACCCAGACATATGGTGCTCAAGTTCCACTCCAATGAAGACAAAGAAAGAATCCTGAGACAAGTACGAAGCAGAGAAAAGATCACATACAGGGGAAAACCAATCAGGATCACTGCTGACTTCTCTGAAGAGACTTTACAAGCAAGAAGAGAATGGACAAAGATCTTCCAAATCCTGAATCAGAACAACTGTCAACCAAGAATATTGTACCCAGCAAAGATCTCATTCGTATTTGAGAACGAAATCAAATACTTTCACAGCAAAGAGAAATTAGAAGAATATGCCAGCACAAAACCAGCTCTACAAAATCTCCTTAGAAATGCACTAAATCCAGAAAAAAAGGAGGTGAATCATAAGCAAAGATGGCAAACAGGAAGGTCTCCCCACTAAAGTCCACACAAGGAAGGGCAATTACACAGATATCAACACCCACAAAAACAAGTATGGCAGGGCAAAATCACAACCTCTCAATTTTAACTCTTAACACAAATGGCCTGAACTCACCAATCAAAAGGCATAGATTAACAGAATGGATTATCAAACAGCACCCAACTATCTGTTGCCTACAAGAGACACATCTAACCAGAAGAGATTCGAAGAAGCTGAAAGTGAAAGGTTGGAAACAGATATTTCATGCCAATGGATGAGAAAAAAAGGCTGGGGTAGCTGTCTTAATTTCAGATGATGTGGACTTCAATCTGACACACATCAAAAAGGACAGGGAAGGACATTATATATTGGTGAAGGGACTGATCCATCAGGAAGTAATTACCATTGTGAACATATATGCACCAAATTCAAATGCACCTAGCTACGTGAAGCAATTACTCACAGACTTAAGGGGAGACATAGATATACACACAATAATAGTGGGTGATCTTAACACCCCACTAACAACAATAGACAGATCAACAAAACAAAAACTCAACAAAGAAACAACAGAGCTCATACAAACAATAGAACAACTGGACATGATAGATATTTATAGAATTTTTTACCCTAAGGCCACAGATTATACATTTTTTTCAGCAGTGCATGGCACCTTCTCCAGGATCGATCACATGATAGGACACAAAGCAAACCTAAATAACTTCAAAAACATAGGAATCATACCATGTACCCTCTCAGACCACCACAGAATGAAACTGGAAATAAGCAATTCAAAATGCCCCAGGAAATACAGAAACTCTTGGAGGCTGAACAATATGCTATTAAACGAACAATGGGTCAGAGAAGAAATTAAAGATGAGATCAAAAAATTTATGGAAACCAATGAAAAGTCGGACACAACATTCCAAAATTTGTGGGACACTGCCAAAGCAGTGCTACGGGGTAAACTCATCGCAATTGGAGCTCATGTCAAGGCTCATGAGAGGCGCCAAATACAGGAACTAAACACACACCTCCAGGAATTGGAAAAACAACAGCAGAAGAGCCCCATACACAATAGGAAACAAGAAATCATCAAAACAAGGGAGGAAATCAACCAGATAGAAATAAAAAAAACCATACACAAAATCAATGAATCAAAAAGCTGGTTTTTTGAGAAGATAAACAAGATAGACACCCCACTGGCCCGACTGAAAAAGAAAAAAACAAGAGAAGGCAAGAATTAACAGCATCAAAGATGAAAAAGGCAACATAACAACAGACACCGCATCCATTAAGGCCATAATTAGAAATTACTACAAAGCACTGTACTCCAACAAATCAGAAGATCACCAAGAAATGGAAAAGTTCTTAGACTTCTACCACCTGCCAAAACTTAGCCCAGAGGCGACAAACGACCTGAACAAACCCATAACTGAAGTAGAGATTGAATCAGTGATTAAAGACCTCCCAACAAAGAAAAGCCCAGGCCCAGACGGCTTCACTCCAGAATTCTACAAAACATTCCGAACAGAACTGACCCCAATCCTCTACAAACTCTTCAAAACAATAGAAAAAGAGGCAACCCTTCCAAACTCATTCTATGAAGCCAACATTACCTTAATCCCAAAACCAGACAGAGAACTAACAGAGAAGGAAAACTACAGACCTATCTCTTTGATGAACATTGCTGCTAAGATTCTCAACAAAATCCTAGCCAACAGAATTCAAAAACACATCAGACAGATCGTTCATCCAGATCAAGTAGGATTCATCCCTGGAATGCAGGGATGGTTCAACATTCGGAAATCCATAAATGTGATACACCACATCCAAAAACTGAAAAACAAGAATCACATGATAGTATCAATAGATGCAGAAAAAGCTTTCGACAAAATCCAACACCACTTCCTACTAAAAACCCTAACCAAGGTAGGCATAGATGGAAAAATCCACAACATAATTAAAGCCATATATGAAAAACCCAACGCCAGCATCATACTGAATGGAGAAAAGCTGGCATCCTTCCTACTGAGATCTGGAACAAGACAGGGATGTCCACTTTCTCCACTACTATTCAACATAGTCCTAGAGGTACTCGCTGAGGCCATAAGACAAGAAAAAGAAATCAGAGGAATCCAAATGGGAAACGAAGAATTCAAACTCTCACTATATGCAGATGATATGATTCTTTATGTAGAAGAGCCAAGAGACTCAATACAGAGACTGCTAGAACTTGTACGAGAGTTTGGTAGAGTGGCAGGGTACAAAATTAATGAACAAAAATCAACAGCCATAGTGTATGCGAACAGCCCCAAGATGGAAAAAGACTTAACCAGCAAGATACCATTCAAAATAACAGAGAAAAGTATGAAATATCTGGGAATAAATCTAACCAAAAATGTAGGAGACTTATTTGAAGAAAACTACAAACTACTTAAAAAAGAAATTGAACAAGACCTCAAAAGATGGAGTAACATCCCATGCTCCTGGATAGGTAAAATCAATATCATTAAAATGTCTATACTGCCAAAAGCAATATATACATTCAACACAATCCCAATCAAATTGCCCAAAACATTCTTCATGGAACTGGAAACAATGATCCAAAGGTTCATCTGGAAGCACAAAAAACCACGGATAGCTAGAACCATCCTGAAGAACAGGAAGTTAGCAGGGGGAATCACAGTTCCGGACCTCTGGACATACTATAGGGCAGTGGTTATCAAAACAGCGTGGTACTGGCACAAAGATAGAGAGGAAGATCAATGGACCAGAAAAGAAACACCAGAAGGAAACCCACAAAGATACAGCCAAATAATCTTTGACAAAAAGACAAACAACAATCCAGGCAAATGGGAAGGTCTGTTCAATAAATGCTGTTGGGACAACTGGTTAATAGCCTGCAGAAACAAAAAAAATAGATCCACATCTCTCACCATACACTAAGAACAGATCTAAATGGATAACAGATCTAAACCTACATCCAGAAACCTTCAAACTTTTGGAAGAAAATGTTGGAAACACACTGGAACACTTAGGGGTAGGCCCTCACTTCCTAAAAAAGACTCCAAATGCAGTAGAAATCAAGACCAAAATAAACAATTGGGACCTCATCAAACTAAGAAGCTTCTGTACAGCTAGAGAAACAATCAACAAAGTAAAAAGGCAACCCACAGAATGGGAGAAGATCTTCGCACATGACATAGGTGATAGAGGGCTGATCTCCAGAATATACAAAGAGCTACAAAACAACCAAAATGTCAAAACAAACAAGCCACTCAAGAAATAGGCACAGGAAATGGGCAAACACTTCACAAAGGAACAAACCCAAATGGCAAATAAACATATGAAAAAATGCTCAAGTTCCCTGGCAATAAGGGAAATCCAAATTAAAACATCAATGAGGTACCACCTAACGCCAGTAAGACTGGCCCACATGAATAAAAGCACCAACAACACTTGTTGGCGAGGTTGCGGGGAAAAGGGATTCCCTACTCCACTGCTGGTGGGGCCTCAGGCTGGTACAGCCTCTATGGAAATCAGTATGGAGAACATTCAAACAACTCAAATTCAACATACCGTATGATCCAGCAATAGCACTCCTAGGAATATATCCAGAACAATTGTTTTATGAGAAACCAACATGCACTCCTATGCTCATAGCAGCACAATCAGTAATTGCAAAAACATGGAAGCAACCAAAATGCCCATCAACAGAGGATTGGATAAGAAAGCTATGGTTCATCTACTCCATGGAATACAACTCAGCTATTAAAAAAAACAAAATGCAGTTCTATGTGGCCAAATGGGCCAAACTGGAAACCATAATGCTAAGGGAAATGAGCCAATCCCAAAAGGTTAAATACCACATGTTTGCCTTAATTTAAGATGATATGATGTTATGTATAACATGTTATGTTTTGAATGTTATATGTTGTGTATAAACTAAAATTGAAGTATAGGTGAGGTGGTCACAGAAGGTGGCTGGGAACTCGCATTTACTTTTAACATATTGGTTACTCATTACTATGTCAATTAATTCCATAATGATGTAAATTTTTGCTGATGGTATGTTGGAGCTTCCAATTGACTGGGATGATACTCTGCTGGCTCTGTCTTCAGGCCAGAGAGGGTATACCTAAGAAGCCGTTGAATATGACCAGACAATAAGATGCTGGACTCTATGTTTGGTATACGCTTGCAATGGGGGAATCTCAACTGAACTTGAGCTGTGGTTATGCAACAAGGTGGAGGAATCCACCATGGTGGGAGGGTATGGGGAGGGGTGGGGAGATCCCAAGTATCTATGTAATTGTGTCACATAATACAATGTAATTACTGAAGTTAAATAATAAATAATTAAAAAAAAAAGAAAAGAAAGATGGAAAGGGAAGATGTCGGGGGGGAGGGGTGACTTTCTTATGAGAAAACATTATCAGCTCCACATACTCTAATAACAGTAAATTGTAATTTATGGTACTTCTTTGTGGTTCAATTTCCTTGGTAATTATTATATTAGAGTGACACTTCTATTGAATTATATGTTCCAATTACTATTAAAAAATCGAAGTCCTTAAGTTAGAGGAAATTATGAAAAAAAAAAAGAGTGGATATGATGATATACTTGTAAATATTTAACAACCAGCTCTTTGTTGGGGACAATAGATGTGTGATGTGTGTCATTCACTGACTTCTGCAATATAAAATAGTACCAGCAGGTCTTATTTCAAGCAATCATTGCAAAGATTTGCAGAACACTATTGCATACTGTTCACCAAACACTGTTACATATTATTTACATGATACACATAACAAACATGCAAATAAGCTCGAGAGCATAGATATTAGCAAAATATTTTTGCACTTGATTTTAGCCAAAATGCCAAGAAGTGATAGTAAAATACTTTTAAAAATCTAAAGATGGGCCCAGCATGGTAGCCTAGCAGCTAAAGTCCTCACCTTGCACTCACCATGATCCCATATGGGTGCTGGTTTTAATCCCGGCAGCTCTGCTTCCCATTCAGTCCCCTGCTTGTGGCCTGGAAAAGCAGCTGAGGACAGCCCAAGGCCTTGGGACCCTGCACCCATGTGGGAGACCCAGAGGAGGCTCCAGGCTCCTGGCTTCAGATCGTGCAGCTCTAGCCATTGCAGTCGCTTGGGGAATTAATTAACAGATGGAAAACCTTCCTCTCTATCGTTCCTCCTCTCTGTATATATTACCTTCCAATAAAAATGAAATACATTTTTTAAAACAATTTAAAGAATTTTTCAATATTCACCTTATTTGTAATACAAAGTTATTTAATGGTAAGTGTGTATAATTTAATTTTTTTATAATGGAGATTTTTCACAACTAGGTCACATTTTTAAAGATTTATTTGTTTTTATTGGAAAGACAGATTTACACCGGGAAGGACAGACAGAAAGAGAGAGAAAGATCTTTTGCCCACTGGTTTACTTCCTAAGTGGCTGCAATGGCTGGAGCTGAGCAGACACAAAGCCAGGAGCCAGGAGCTTGTTCTGGGTCTCCCACGTGGGCACAGAGTCCCAAGGCTTTGAGCCATTCTCCACTGCTTTCCCAGGCTACTGGCAGGAGCTGGATGGGAATTGCAACTGTTGGGACACAAACCAGTGCCCATAAGGGATGTTGGTGTTTGGAAAGGGAGGATTAGTCAATTGACCCATCAATCCAGAACCACAAAGTTTTTGTTGTTGTTTTGTTTCATTTTGTTTTTGTCTTTTTAATTTGAAAGGAAGGGGATGATGGAGGGTGAAACAGATATAGGAAGCTCCCATATGCTAGCTCACTTCCCAAATGCCTATAATAGCTAGGACTGGGCCTGGTTGAAGTCAGAAGCTCACAGTCAATCCAGGTGTCTGAGAGAGAGAGAGAGAGAGAGAGAGAGAGAGAATATCTTACATTGTACCCATGGCTGGAGCAGGCCTAAGTCAGGAGCCCAGAACTCTACCCAGGTCTTCAACATAGATTGCAAGGACCCAAGTATTTGAGCTACCATCTGCTGCTTCACAGGATGCCCATTGACAGTAAGCTGGATCAGAATAGGAATAGCCATGACTAGAACTAAGGTACTTTGTATAGGATGCAGGTTTTAGAAGGAACAACATAAACATTCACCAAATACCCACATCAGATGATGACACTTACTGAATCCTAACAAACATTTGTTCAAGTGATTATTAGTGCATTTGAAGGTAAGCTATTTACCTAATAAGTTGGTAGCTCCTGAGGCAGAGGTTAGGAAAGTCATTTTGTTGGTATGTATTGGCTCCTTTTATCAATATATTACAGACAAGAATTAAACAGACACAAGAATGGACCAGTTGAAAACAAAAATTAAAGGAAATAGAAATATTGTGCTAAAAGATTTTCTCAGTCTACTGTTTACAATCTCAATCAAGAATCAGACAGTTTGTAGCCTTTGCAGAAGGCAGTTTGGAAAAGACAACTGCTTTCATACATCCGAACACTACAGATGTGACAATGGCTCCAACCTTTTCTCAAGAGCATATCATGTAACAGTTTTTGGCTAGGCAACAGGAAGCCAAACCAACACAGAAGTTCAGCTTAAAGATTTTGTCTTCCAGGCCCAGTGCAATGGCTCAGTGGCCAAATACTCACCATGCAAGCCCCAGCATCCATGTGGGTGCTGGTTCATGTACAGGCTGCTCCACTTCTCATCCACCTCCCTTCTTGTACCTTGCAAAGGCAGCAGAGGATGGCCCGAAGCCTTGGGAACCTGCACCCACATGGAAGGTCCAGAAGAAGCTCCTGGCTCCTGGTTTCAGTTCAGCTTAGCTCTGGCCATTGAAGCCACTTGGGGAGTGAACCAGTGGATGAAAGATCTTTCTCTGTGTCTCTCTTACTGCAACTCTACTTTTGCAATTAAAAAAATAGATCTTAAAAACAATTTTTTGTCTTCCCTTGTAAACTCCTTTAGTGGCTCCAAGCTGTTCACCATCACACTGAGGGAGCACAAAAATTGAGGAAGTGGACAACAGCTGAAAACACAGATTGGTGTATAACAGAAAATGGAGACAAATGTAAGGACTGCTTGTCCTTAGTTACTTTCATGTGGCACTGGGTGAGAGCAAATTACTAGCAGATTGCTGATTTTTGGTGTAATTATGATGCCATAAAATACTCAAACCCTAAAACAATCCTTAGTCTCTCAAATCTACATAAGTAGAAATTGAGCTACAAAAAATCTGGGCAATTCCCAAGAAGCATATACTTTTTAATACTCATTGTCAAGTAGCATTCCCAGAATAAGAGACATGGAACTTACTCCCACAGCAGAACTTGGTGTCATTCCACCATTAGGGCAGGGACTTTTCAAAATGCTACAAAGCAAAGTTTACTAACTGCAACAGATAAGAAGTATCACATTTTCTACTCTCATCTTTTCAGAATGGGAGCTTTCAGTGTGGTTATACTATCTCTCCTTGCCATGATATATTAGATGGCAGAAAGGCTGATACATTTTTTTAAAGATTTATTATTATTGGAAAGCCAGATATACAGAGAGGAGGAGAGACAGAGAGGAAGATCTTCCGTCCGATGATTCACTCCCCAAGTGAACCGCAACGGGCCGGTGCGCGCCAATCTGATGCCGGGGACCAGGAACCTCTTCCAGGTCTCCCACGTGGGTGCAGGGTCCCAAAGCATTGGGCCTTCCTCGACTGCTCTCCCAGGCCACAAGCAGGGAGTTTGATGGGAAGTGGAGCTGCAGGGATTAGAACCAGTGCCCATATGGGATCCTGGGGCTTTCAAGGCGAGGACTTTAGCCGCTAGGCCACGCCGCCAGGCCCAAGGCTGATATTTTTTCTTTCAGCCTTATAGGTTACATGACCATGAGAATCCATATCTAATTCTGATTGTCATAACTAATCATCATTTAGAGATGCTGGCTTTTAAGTTAGCAAACGTAGCTGCTTGACTCTTAGGACTACTTTCCTGGGAAAAGTGGTATTTATTCATGGATACTTGGATGTTCAGAGGATAGACTGTGGCATCAACTGCTAAATAATTCAGTCTTTCCTCTTTTTAGTACAATAAATCTCCATAATGAAACATAATCACTAACCACTCAAGACTATTTTTTTTCAGGCTCCTTGTTGTTAGGGTGGCCACTGCATTCTAGTCAAAGCAATGCAAACTGGAGCATACAACCCTTGGGTCACATTTCTAATAGAGGTGTGGCCAGTTAAGGCACTGTCTGCAGCTCCAGATACGCATATGGGCACAATTCCAAGCCTGGTTCCTTCACTTTTGATCCAGCTCCCTGCTAACATGATTAGGAAATTAGAGGAACATATTCCAAATGCTTGGGTGCCGGCCATTAATGGGAGAGACCAGCTTCAGCTTGGTCATGCCCTGATCATTGCAACCTGCCATTAATGGGGGAGACCAAGACAAAGTTCCTAGGTCCTAGCTTCAGCTTGGTCATGCCCTGATCATTGTAATAGAAGAAAAATCTCTGTCTCTGTCTTTCTTTCCTTCCCTAACTTTACCTTTATCTGAAAGAGTTACAGAGAAAGATAGGAGAGACACAATGATCTTCCTTCCATCAGTTCAATAACCAAATTGCCAGGAACCTAGAACTTCATCTGGGTCTCTCACATGTGAGGCAAGGGGCCAAGTACTTGGGCCATCTTCCACTGCATTCCCAGGCAGCTGGATAGGAAGTGGAGCAGCTTGGGCTGAAATTTGTGTTCACGGACGGCATTGCAAGTGGTCGCTCAACCCATTGTAGCACAAGGTTAGCCATAACAAATCTTTAAAAACATAAATAAACTTAAAAAGCCCAGGATCTACTTCTTTTTCTATTTTATCCCCACTGCTTAAAATGGATGTGACAGTTATAAGTCACCTCTGACTCTGAACATGAAGCCGATACCCTAGGGGAAGAACAGAAAAAAAGAAAAGAATTGCAATCCCAGATGAACTTTTTTTAATCAGAGTGTTTATTTTTTCTATGAGCTGTTAAATATTAGTCTTGCTAAGAGTTGGGCTGAAGGTTCCACAGGCTGCACAATTTTGTAATGTTTTTGTTTCTGGCTCCCATGTTACTCTGGCCATCCCTAATACTTCTCCTCAGAGGAGTATTACTGCATCTTGCTCTCCCTTCAGCTGAAATCCAACATACTATGTGGGAACCGTTTTGGCATAGTGGGAAGATGTGAGAAAGAATACAATCTGCAAACATATTAGGATATCCTACTCTTCTAATGGACCCATATCTCCTGTATTTATTTTTCCCCTCTAAAGCAAAACAGAAGGGTGGAGGTAAATGATGTAGGAAAATACCTCTTCTCAGCATGGGATAAGACTCTGGTAAAAGTCTTTTCCTGTATAGAGTAGCCCTTACTGACTCTGAAAGTGCTTAACAAAGGTTCCTCTCTGTTTCCTCCTGTCAGAGCCTCCAGGGGATTTCGCTCAGGTATTTACTCAAAGTATGTGGTGGAGGCCCCTGGAGAAAAAGTCCCAGAAAGTACAGCCTCTCATATTAGACAGCATCCTCAGGAGTTTCTCCCTCTCATCTTAGTCTACCCCTAACCTGCAGACCTTGTTTAAAATTAGCATGAAAATGTATAAAATAGTTTATGGCTCTACCTGCTGCTGCTTCATGCCAGCAGACCTCAGCTGTGACCATCTGAATTGACTCATCTTTCTAGAATTTTGCGGTGGCAGTTTCATTCACCTTAGCTCTTGGAAGGATTCAAGAAAAAAATCACAATTTTCTGTTCCCTTTTCTTGTCATAATGATGTGTGACAACTTCTAAATTCTTCACATGATAGAGCTCAAACAATGAATCTGACAACATGCTGCCCTAATTTTTTATAACATGCATATCTACTATTTTGAGTTTGAATGAAAATTCAATTGTGTTTTATTTGTTTGAAACTTAGATCTGGTCAAAAGGATTTATTACTCTAACAGAAGGAACCCTGTCCCCTGTGGCAAGCTGAATAGCCAGCAAGGTCTACCACCTCAAATCATGCTACACTGATGGCAACCTTACAGAAGGTTCTAAAACAAACAAAAGCAGCAGTTGTTGGCCTATTTCTGAAGATGTTCAGTGACTATCAGTTTTATCTTAGCCTAACTGAATTAATTTCTAGTAATACCAGGGTAGACTCATGGTCTTCTGGAGATTTGAGTACACCAGGTTGGGGAATGAAGCAGGAAAGTGAAAGATTAGGATCATGAACATCAACAGAATTGAGGAAGAAGTTACACTGTAGAGACTCTTAGACATTAAGAAACTGAGTAGTCAATCCTTCCACTGATTAGATAAATGGTGGAAACAAAGTGATTTCATGGATTCCAGAACAGTCTCAGACTCCAGCAAAGTAGACTGAGCTTATAAACTCATCAGTGTGTCCATGAGCTGGGGAAAAATCTCAATCCATGGAATTCTAGATCCCTGGAAATAAGCAGCCTGGGTAATTCCTTCAACTAATTATTGACTATGTGTATTCATTGTCCAGTACTCACTCATTCAATATTCTCTTCATAGCCATATGTTGTTAGCAATGCTGGTTTCCCTCTCCATATCTAGCAAATGATCCAAATCTATTTCCACCCACTCTAGCTCCCTCTTGCACTCTGAAAGTGGAATCTTTCCACTAAAGAGAATCTGTCACTGCTAATTAGGGAGGAAAGCCTATGTAATAATGCGTAGGTTTAAAAGACAAGAAAAGCCCCATGGAGGTTCTGTGGAACACTTTGGATACACTGACAAGTTAATAAAAAAGCTTGATTCAGTGACATTTTAAACACATTGGCATGGCAAGTTCCAATTGGAAATAAAGTGACTTCCAAGGGAAAAACTGTTTCAGCAGCCTGTGTGAAGAGCTTTGACTGATCTTAAATCACTGTTTCATAGCTCCTGGAGTGATGTATCAAAGAACAATTGGTAAGGAAGCTTTGTTCCCCCTCAGGTCTCACAACCTGGTAACAGCTTCTCTGTGGCATTGGGAACATCACTGTTTGAGAAACTCACTCATCCAGAGTAAATAGACTGAGCATTGTGCTTGCAAACCTGTATTCTCAAAGAGCTAACCTGGGGAGAGGGGGAGAGGAGGAGAGGACAGGAGAACGGAGGGGGCGGAATGGGCTCTGCTGACACAGATGGATGCGTGTGTGCTCTGGCTGAGGACAAACACAGCCAGGAGAACATTGGGCAGTCACAGCTTTTGAGGGCATGAAGGTTGATGCTGTTTGTTGTGTATGGGTAAAGGATCATTAAATCTACAAAAACGTTCTCTTTCCTCCCTTTCATCATCTTCATGAAAACAGTAGAAAGCTATTAATCTATGCCTGGGCTTCACAAGTATTCCAACAAGTTGGTTAATCAATCACGCAAATGACAGCCAAGCAGCTCAATGATTTTGTATCATTTTATATGGCCAGAGAGATGAGGCAAAATACTATTAAATCAGTAGCAATTGCTCCATATGCATAATAACAAGGGTTAATAATTCAATATGAAAAAGAATGACACAACATCCTAAATTGTGAATATTCATCCATGTTTATGTCTGTCATTCACTGGTATTTGAACTCTTTCAATCTATTCTAAGTTCTAAGAGAACACACTTAGTCACGCTCTAAGCATTTATGCTTATCTTTGTGAAGTAAATTTATTATTATCTTTGTGATAATATATTATTAATACATTATTATCTTTGTGAAGTAAAAAAACAAAAATTACCCCAATACTCACCTCCTGTACCTATCTGCACTCTGATACCCCAACTCCTTCCACCAAGAGGTAGAGTATATCCCCCCATCTTTGGTATTGGGTCAGCTTTTTAAAAAAATATTTATTTTTATTGAAAGGCAGATATACAGAGAGGAATATCTTCTGTCCAATGATTCATTCCCTAAGCAGCTGCAACTGCCAGTGCTGAGCTGATCTGAAGCCAGGAGCCTATTCCAGGTCTCCCACGCGGGTGCAGGGTCCCAAGGTTTTGGGCCATCCTCAACTGCTTTCCCAGGCCAAAAGCAGGGAGCTGGATGGGAAGCAGGGCCACCCGTTAGATTAGAACTGATGCCTATTTGGGATCCTGGGCGCATGCAAGGTGAGGACTTTAGCCACTAGGCCACTGCGCCGGGCCCAAAAATAAATAACTCTTTTAAAAATGCTACACACAGGCTCACTGAGCTCCAATATCAAATCCCTCTTCCTGGCATCCTACTGCTATGGGAGTTGGAAAGTAAACATTCTGAATTTCTGGTCTCCTTTGAAACAAGGGAAGCAAAGGGACACAGTTCTATCTAAAAAGGTTACAGGATGTCATAATGGAAATTTTCCCACCCCCAAGTAAAACCTTACTAGAAGAAAACCTCTGGCTCCTTCCTCCAACTTCCTGTAAGATAGAGGGATGTCTCAGTTCAGTATCAATATTAAACAAGAAAAATCAAGGCCACAAAACAAAGATGAGGAAGAACAATATACTGACGTTATTATGATGTTACCATGGAGTCCCAGTATTGCCCTGAAGTTTTTCAGAATTTTTGTTACTTGAAAGAAAAAAAAAATTCATGCTTTTACATGTGTAAGGTTTTCTGTTGCTTATGATTGTATTACACATTTGCACTATACAAGTCCCATCCCAATTGGCCCTCCGTGTTCAATATCTCTTGTATTCTAAATCACTATTCTGAAATATTACAAGTCAGAATTTTTCTAATTGTTCACTCTATCCTGGATCTGAATAACAAAGTGTTCTAGAAAAACGCTATAAACATGTATTTTTACCACGATAACCTGAACAGCATCAGCATTAGTTGGTCCTCAAGGCTACAGCAAACCTTACCTATTTTCATCCAGTAGCAGCTATTAATATTTTCACTTTTCTTGCTCTTTATAACATGACTTTGTATAGTATACTGCCCAAGATTTCTTTGTATTTTATATAGATGCCATAATTACAAGAATTCCACAAATGAATTACTTAAAACAATAATTTATATTTCAACACATGCCTATGGTTTAGGTGAGGGAAAGTTGAACTAGGCTGGCTCAGCAGCAGGCAAGTTATTTTTCTGTGAGCTATCCAGGTTTTTCCTTCTGGCAGACAGAAGGACACACTCCTAATCATACAAGCCACTTTTCAAACCTCTGTTTCTATCACATGTGCTAATATTCCTTCGGATAAACATGCTACTGAGATTAGAATCAGAGTTGGAGGGCACTGAAAATGTATGTTACAGAGCAGACACAGGAAGAAGGAAACAGTAGTCATCAATGTAAAATCACCTATTCTAGTGCCTTGCTTTTATACATGTGTGCAATATGATTGTTCCATAATTGCTTTTATTCTGTCTCTTCTGGACTCTTCTACTTTCCATCCCTTGGAAGAAAATATTTTCCAGTATTTCAACTTCTGTGCTCTTTTATATTTTGAATATTCTCTTGGATAACCTATTCCCTATATATTAAGGACTCCAAAATCTACCTCTGCCTGTGTCCTCTGTTCAAATAAGAGCACTGGTAGTTTCCCACAAACATTGCACTTTTTCATCCCTGTTTACCTTTGCACAGGCTATTACTATTTCTTGAAAGCTCCACCTTCCTTAGCCTACATAACATTTCCCTTCCTTCAAGAATTCACCCAACTCAAGCATCATTCCCCTTCTTCCTCTATCCTTCAAAGTGTAGGCCAGTGTTAGAACACAGCAAGTTATCCACAAGCACTTACAGAAGAGTTACTTAAAATAAAATACTATGCATTTAATTCTGTTCCGCAATTTTTGAAAGATACTACATCAAAGTTTGTTTTAACATTAGATGAAAGGTAACATGCAACTAGATTTATACTACTTCCATTTCCTACTTCAAGAAAATTTCACAGTATTATATGTACTAGCTGGTAGAGAATTGCTATTCTATTTGAACCTGAAATATATCCTGTAAATGAAAGGCTTTAAATATTAGTTTCCCATAGTAGGTGACATAATGTTTTCTGGAACTGACCTTTTGTATTTTCACTTCCATTTCATTTATAAGTAGTTAATGCTTTTCTTTTTTTGGAAAGGTGCACTATGTTCAATCATATCATTTGGTATCCAATGCATATATTGTGATGTGCTATTAAATTTCATGGAACAAAATTATAATTTTTCAAAACATTTTCTTATGCAGCTTCCCCATCTGTTTTAGTATTTAACTTCTTGGTAAATAATTAACTGGAAAATTTATACACCAGCAGTTTCTCAGTAGCACAGCATAGTATGGATGTCACAAACTTGACAATAGGTTAAGGATATAGACTCTGTCTTTTGAGGTAGAAATAAAGAAGCAACTGACAGATAAATCTTCGAGTAATATCATTGGCTTTTTAAAATAAAAAGATTAGAATTATGTATGTGGTATGAATTGTTCTGAAATTGTTTTCATTATGCTTTCTACTCTCAATATGACTGTCTATAAAAGAAAGCAAAAACTTTGGATTCCAAAGCATCATTTTGCTTCACCACGAATTCCTTTAGGTTTTTATTCATTATTTAAAAAACAAAAAGCCATTTTATCATGCATTGATCTCTTTACTAGAAATACAACAAGGAGCAGCACAGAACAGTTCCTTGCCTCTCACAACATTTATAATCAGGTGAGCAACACTAAATGAGTATTTTGACAATGATAAGAAAATCTAGAAGGAATGAGACTTAAGACAAACGAAACAGGACGAAAGGTGTATTCCCAAGGTGAACAAGAAACAAGGAATAAATATCAAAGGAACAGAAGGATTAGCATTTGTGTTACAAGAGAAAAAAAGGACAGACACACAAATAAGTTCTTTCATTTGATGATAAAAAGTTAAAGGAGCCTGGCCCTTTAATTGGTGGTGTAACAGGCTAATCCTCCACCTGCTAGTGCCAGGATACCTTATTGGTGTACATCTGTGTCCCAGCTGCTTCACTTTCCATCCAGTTCCCTGCTAATGTGCCTGAGAAAGCAGCAGAGGATGGTGCAAGTCCTTGGGCCTCTGCACCCATATGGGAGACCTGGAGGAGGCTCTGGCTCCTGGCTTTGAACTGACCCAGCTCTTGCTATTGGCAGCCATTTGGGGAGTGAACCAACAAATGGCCAAACTCTCTCTTTCTCTCCCTCTCTCTCTTTCTCTCCCTCTCTCTCTTTCTCTCCCTCCCTCTCTCTTTCTCTTCCTCTCTCTACAATTCTGACTTTTCAGATAAAATATATGAATATTTTAAAAATATTTCTTAAACAGCTTGCATTGTTTGTTGCTCAAGACTTCCACTGTATTCAGAAAGAAATAACTGAGTATAGATTTTTCAAACAGTGAAGATCCCTAATTTTTATACCTTGGAATAGCCAAAGAAATGAAAAATATGTTTAATCATGTGGCCTCTGTACATTGTTCAAGATCAGTATTATCCACATCTTTACTTAAGGAAGAGGGGATATAATGAATCTTTCAATGAGAAATCTATTCATAATCTCTTAAATGTCTATTGGGGTCAATCTATAATCTCTATATGCTTATATTTAATTGCACACTTAAAATCAGGACTCCCTTACATGTAGAATACACATACATGACTGGTGCTAGTGCTTAGCAAATGGTCTATTATATGGAAACTATGAAACAAATGCTCATTTTACATTTAGTGATTTTTTTCTCTCCCTATGTAAGAGTAGCTTTATTTTAAAAATAAGCCACTTTAGAAGTTCTCATCTGGCCTATGAATAAATATATTAAATGTGCTTTGACTATGAACAGAGTCATTAACATATAGACTTGGACAATGACTGAGTTCCTCTCATAAGGCTGCAGATTTTTAACGAACAAAATGACTAAACATAATGAAGCCATTTTATGCTTGTAAATACATTACTCCAGCTCTTCAAAAGCACCAAGAAGTGTCCTTCATGAGACATTGTTTAGAAGAATCACAGAAATTAAGAGCTGGGTGAAACTAAATGGGTCTCCTTGCACCTGCTATTTCCAAGAAAAAGTACAGAACTGACTCATGCAGTACATTCACTTTATTCACACTGGATTATTGTTCCCTTTAGCGCAATAAGCATTATAGTAGACAACAGGGTCAGATTATATACCCTGAATCAAAGGTTTAGCATTTCTTTCCACTAAAAGACCAACAGAAAATAAAAATATATACTTTTTTTCCCTGAAAAAGAAGTAAATAATCTTGAACTTTGCTTAAAGTTTCTAAAATGTGGATAAGATAGGGAATGGATTATCCATAGCACACACAGAACTTTTATTCAAACAAATGATTCAACAATTATGACCTTTGCTAGAAATGTCGGGAGCAAGAGGCTTTAAAATATACACGCGCGCACACACACACAAAATGAATCCTCTCAGACTTAGCAAAAGACATTCTTATCATCATGTAATTATATTTTGCTGAGAACATGGAGGAGATATAAAGCACCTTTGCTTCTATTTACATGAAGAAACAGTACCTCATAATAAAAATGTATGGTAGAGATAAGGGCAGGAAAAAGAGGAAAGGATATGAAAGATACCTCACAGAAACTATGAGAAGTTGAAGGAAAAGCCTTCATATTTCCTCCCTGGTGCCTGCTTACTTTTTGCTACCAAATAGGCTTATCATGGTACATTTTTTAGTTTTCTGCTCAGTTGTCTCTATTCATACTTATCATCATGTATAGCAAAAAGCCTGGATGAGATATCAAGTAAATCAGAACTTGAATTAAACAGTCCTCCAGATATGGCACAAATAAAATTTTTTTCATCTTCTTCTGGTTAAAGAACCTATAGTTGGATAAAAGTGCAATATGAAGAGGATCATAGTTGCTAGTAAGATAATGTTTCAAAAAATTCATTTTCAATTACTATCTCTTATTCTCTTTCTTTCATTCTCACTTTTAGAACTGCCATCTGAGTAATTCTGACTCTCTTTAGACCTTGAATCCAATGATCCTTTTCATTGCCCTTCACTACTCATTCAACTTAGAATCCATGCTCTATTGGCCCAGTTCTCCAAAAATGCCTTCAAAGCCCCTGATCCTCTGTGCTTCATTCAAAATCATCGGGTAAAACAATTCCAACCCCTTCAGACGGAGCAGTGGAGAGCATAACCAGGTGCACATGGTGGATATGGCAGTACATTCGAACTTACAGAGGATACCTGGCACCACAACAGAGGACAGAACAAATCAATCAATTGCCCCAGCCATATGTTGGCAGTGAAAAACTGGGCAAACAGAGACTCTAAGGTGGACTATGTCAATCAGTGGATTCTGCAGCGACTTCATCATGCTTGGAATGGCGAGTTTGGCAGCGATTCATAGCTGCTAACTATCAAAACCATTTGAGCAAGACCCTCAGCATGCCCCACATTGGAGACCTGGGATGGGTGGGAGGCTGGGTGGGGCTTCTCCCTTTATCTTCCCCCTTACCCCAGATACAAAAAAAAAAATGTGGAAAAAATCCAACCCTGGTTAATCCTACTATTCTGCACATGCTTCCAAAAGCTGAACATGGCTGGATAGAACCCATTAACCTCCATGACTGATTTCATTTTAAAATTAGAACCAAAAAATCCAATTGAGTTTCCTGAAATCCTACCACATTTTCTAACTTCTTCATTGTCCCACACTCAAAAGAAACAGATGGCTTCTCTTCACCTTCGCTCCTTCATCCATCATCTAGATTTTCATCCAACTGATTTACACCATTTAAACAATTATATAAACATCATTTCCTCAGAGAAATCTTCCCTTTACACTGTATCTAAAATAGCCTTACCCAGGGCCCAGGTCACCCGGCCTGGGTCCTTGACTTGCCTGTGCAGTGGGTGCCACATCCATGAGCCCTGGGGTTGAAGGGGGTCTGGTGGGGCCTGGGTCACAAGGCCCGTGTCCTTGGCCCACCTGCAGAGTGGATACCTGGGTCGACTGACTCGGTGTTGGGTTCATGAGTCCTGGGGGTGGGTGTCCAGCTGGGCTGGGTTGCCTGGCCTGGGTCTTTGGCCCACCTGCAAGAACTGGACCTTCTCAGTGGAATACACAGAATAGTAGACAGTTGGCCCAGATCCGTATGGAGGATAAGGCAGCCCATAGAGGCCTGCAGAGGACACCTGTACTATGCCAGATAAAGGAGGGCAGAACAAACTAGACAATTACCCCAGCCAAATGATGACAGCAAATATCTGGGCAAATGGAAACTCTAAGGTCGAATACATCAGCCAATGGACATATTAAAAGGCTTCCAGCATCCTTAGATTGATAAGATCAACATTTCAGAACTATCAAATTTACTTAAGCAGAACCCTCGGAGCGTGTGCCACACTGGGACCTTGGGCTGATACTGAGTGTCCATCCCCCATCCCTGGATACTGGGACAGTTGGGAAGTTGAACATGGCTTTTCTCCTTATCCACCCATGTCCGCAGAAACAGGAAGAAACAGAAAATTTGGAAACAATGATCACATCCACTTTTCTGTAACCCTTGATCCTTCACACCCTGATAACTATGTTAACATCACCTAAAATAAAAATAAATAAAATTTTAAAAGAATAAAAATTAAAAAGAAATAAATAAAATCACCTTACCCAAATCATTCTCTGTTCACCTTTGCTTAAAATGCAACTACTCCATTTCATATTCTATATCTATAGATATAGATATATACACACAGATGTTTGAAGGTACTTTAAAAAGGTAAAAGAAAATGAAATTAAAAGATAAGTTAATTTTGATGCAAAATTGTTTCTAATCCATGCATTGTTTTTTCACATACTCAATTTTCATGAACAATTTGAAGACCCCTTGCGTGCATGTGTTTCACACTTTTTGCACCAAAATATGCTTTTTTAAATTTCATCTTTTATGGACTCAGCGAAGTATTTATGCATTGTCTGCCTTCCATTCTGGATAATAAACTGCATAGAGATAGGGAATTTTTCCCGTTCATTCTCATCTTCTGATGACACAGAATTTCTCAACCTCAGCATTATTGACATTTTGTGATAAATTTTGTTATAGAAACTGTCTGTGTGTTGGACCCCAGTGCATGCTAATCATACTCATTTGTTTACAGAAACTTAAAATGTTTCCAGGTATGGGAATGGGGTGTCCCTGGGGTTAGTAAGGGAGCAAAATCTACCCTGGTTAAGAATCACTTCTCTAACACAATGTCTGGCCACAGTGGGTACTAAGTAAACATTTGCTGAATGAATGAGTAACTGTAGGACAAGAAAATACCCCCACCCCCCAAGAAGCAATAACATTTGATTGTTCTAATTTCCAGCGGAACTATGTCAGGGCCTTGACAGTAAAGGTAAATTTATCTTATTTTAATGGCATCTGAAGGAAAACAAAAAAAATTTGCACCAAGGTAATCAACCTAAACTTCATGATATAAAGTTCCCCAACTTCCTACCTGGGGAAGATCAGCAAAACTATTAATGCCAGGTTCCTCTCCACACCAACTAAACCAGAGTCTCAGAAGATGGGGTTCTAACAAATAATTTTTTGTAGCTTCTTCATCTGATTCCAACTTGCAGCCAAGGTTAGTATCACTGTTCTTTTCGGTTCTCCAAAGACAAATTCCATAGCATGGCCACCCTCCTCATCAGGATATTTTCTCTCACACGTGGGCATTAAGTGGTCAGTTCCTTTGAAATGGAAGAATGCATACCTCATCATCATTAACATCCTGCTCCATTTATGTCTTCTATTCTCTGCTCCATTGTTGATCCATGTTCACCCTGAGTAAAATAATTTAACAATTAGTGCTCTACTCTCGATAATTAATTCTGGCAATTAGAAGAAATGTATTATCTTGCAATTTTGTAATAATGCATCATGTTACAGAAGAAAATTCATCCTGTCACGTTGGGACCGATAAAGGTCTTGAAAAAATTGTGTGTGCAAGTCTTGGTACAGCGTTAACATCTTATAAAAAAATGACTATAATGAAGCTGATGCTTAGAACATAAACAGCAGGGAAGCAGGATTAACATTACAAATTGGAAGGTTCTATCAATATTTACCTAATATATGATGGTCTAGTAGCGACAACATTCATGACTATAAGTTTAAGTATCTTCAGGAATAATAAGCTTTCCATTTCCTAAGCAGTACTTTATAACTTGATAAATGAACTCTGATTCTCAAAGATGTGTAGTTCTAAAGCAGAATAAATATTTTCTACTCCTAGAAGAGGTTTCTTATGGGAGTATGTGTCTGTATATGACTTGAAATTGGAGGAGTATCAGTTGCAAAGCAAGCAGACAAAATACCAATTACCAAATCACAAGTATTATTCAAAAGAATAATGCATATTGAATTCCCCAAGTAGTTCTCACAAAATTTTATGCTTCAGAAGAAAATATTTTCTATCATTATCCTGTTCACAGTTCTTTCTACATATGTCAATTAGATCAAACACATTGATCATGTTCTAATCTTATACATCATTTCTGGTATATTTATTTTGCTGACTTGTCATCATTTGTTGAGAGAAGACAATAAAACTTCCTATATGACTATGAGTTTATCTATTTTATCTTTTAATTCTACTAATTTTTACTTTCTAAGTTTTGAAGTGATTTAAGCACAAAAAATGTGGAGTTATTATGTCTCCCTAGTGACTTGATTCTTTCATCATTATCAAACATGCCTTCTGTTCTTCACTATGTCTGAAACAGATACACACGTGTAAACATGTATACACATACACACATACCATATTTGGATAACATCACATGGTATATTTTTCCATAATTCTCTGAAACGTTTATTTGTGCTGTAAACATATAGCTGTGCTATGTTTTGCTATGTCTTTGACTTTTTAAATGGAACACATGATATATATGATTTTAGTATAATTTTGATACATCTAATTTTAAATATATCATCACTATTTCAATCTGTTATATGACCATAATATGTTCTTTTTATTTTCCTTTATTTTTCTTTTTCTCATACAGATTTGAAAAGCAGAGTTAAAAAGCGAGAGGGAGAGATAGACTGAGAAAGAGACCTTTGATCAGCTACTTCACTCTCCAAACTGTCACAAGGTCCAGGGTTGGGCTTGGATAAAACCAGGAGCCTAGAATTCCATCCTGGTCTCCCACACTGGGAACAGGGCACAAGCACTTGGGCCATCTTACATTGCTTTCCCATGTGCATTAGCTGGATCAAAAGTGGAATAGCCAGAACTCTGACAGCCATAAACAGAAGACAGTGGGGTAACCTGTTCTCTTTTTGTTGGCCCCTGTTGTCTTTTTTTTTTTTGAGTATTTTTAAAATTCTATTTCTCAAGTTTATCAGCTTGGTAGTTTACATGTTTTTTTGATATTTCCTTTAGGGTTGGCCCCTGTTGTCTTTATTTTATTGAGTAGTTTTAAAATTCTATTTCTCAGGTTTATCAGCTTGGTAGTTACACAGGTTTTTTTTTGAAGTATTATTTATTTTTATTACAAAGTCAGATATACAGAGAGGAGAGACAGAGAGGAAGATCTTATGTCCGATGATTCACTCCCCAAGTGAGTGCAATGGCCGGTGCTTTGCTGATCCGGAGCCAGGAGCCTGGAACTTCCTCCAGGTCTCCCACAAGGGTGCAGGGTCCCAAAGCTTTGAGCCGTCCTCAACTGCTTTCTCAGGCCACAGGCAGGGAGCTGGATGGGAAGTGGAGCTGCCAGGATTAGAACCGGTGCCCATATGGGATCCTGGCGTGTTCAAGGCGAGGACTTTAGCTGCTAGGCCACGCCGCCGGGCCCCCACATGTTTTTTCAGTATTTCCTTTCGGGTTTACTCTATAAAAGGCATCCTTATCACAATACAATATTGCTTCATTTTTTACCCATTTCCTGGACAACGGAAAAACTTCTGAATATCTTAAATTATACTACTTTCAATTCATAAGCTATTATTATCTTGTATTTTAATTTGGTATATATAGTAAATTCCATAAGATATTGTTATTGCTTCCTAGGGCTCGTAACAATTAAATATGCCACTTTATTCATTTATTTCTGTATTGCCCAAATTCCTAGTTAGAACCACCTGTGTTTTGTTACAAGAGTGCTGGTATTTCTTGAACTTTACTTCAGCAGATACATTTCTCCATTTTTATTGGTCTAAATTTTTTAAAATGTCATGTTCATTTTTTAAGGTTATTTATCTGGAACAGACATTCTACCTTCACAGTTAAAGGTGTTAAGTATATTGTCTCTGGTGGAAAATACATAGATTTTGAATTTGTACTATTCCTGTCAGAAAACAAAAGTCAGACACTCTTTTTATTTTTGATGATACTTTGTTTCTTTTCAAGGCAGATGTTTTTGTTCCTTTTCTTTGGATTCTCTGCCATTTCACTATGATGTGACAAAACACGAGCTTTATTTTATTTATTTTGCTTGAGGGTCATAAGGTTTGGGGATCTCTGTGTTACAATCCTTACTATGAATCCTCTGTCTATCTTGGCAATCTGACTATATGGATTCCAGTAGTTTCTATGCCCTCTGGTTTCTAGTTGGGTTCAGTCAATGAGGAACACTGGTAGAAGATCAGAGGGAGGGAGAAGAGCTGGGGGTAATTTTTACCCTGGCTCCCATTGCGGGAGTTCATCTTGGATTTTTTGCATATTTTGACAAAAGGTTAACTATGTGGCCTTGTAGTCACAAATTACATAAATGTCTTTCCTCATACACTTCTGGTCTTAGGAATCTGGTTGCTCTAGTGTTGCTAGTCCTCGGTTCTTATGCTATAACTTGCTATTTACCTGCCCACATCTTTGTAATTAGGCCTTTTGTACATGAAGTATTCAATTTATGCCGATTTGTGCATGTCATCTGCTTCATCTTAGCAATCTGACTGAAATCATAACTGGCATCAAAAGTAGCCTGCAGTGATTAATTTTATGGGCTAACTTGGCTGGGCCACAGTAGTTGTTAGACGAAGCACACTCTCCTCCATTATGAAGGCAGGCCTCATCTAATCACATGTGCACCTGAGCAGATTGGAAGGCTGCCTTCCCCAGAGTAGAATTCTCCAGTGCTTCATCTGCAACACTGGTTCTTCCTGATGCTACAGAGAACAGGACTCAGATTCTAACTGCAACTCTTCTCTGAGTCAGCAGACTGGCCCAAGCCATTAATTAAGTTTTGGACTTGCCTAGGCTCCATATTTTCTCAAAGAATTGGCTCACATAAGCATAGCCAATTTCATCTGTGTGTGTACATATATGTATGTATATGTCTGTGTTGTTTATGTGCATGTACATTTATGTATGTGCATATATGAATGTGCATATATACATACATACACACACATCTTGTTGGTTCTGTTTCTCTGGAGAACCCTAACACGGGGTAGCTAGCAGCACATCCTCTAGAAGCAGAGCCTCAAAATGAAATTCTAGAGATGGGCTATTCCTAGACTGTAGCACATGAATAATGTTGAGCAGAGATGGGACACAGGCAGTCCATGAATGAGGTGACACCAAAAGTACTCACCTGATCACTTCCCATCCAGCTCCCTGCCTGTGGCCTGGGAAAGCAGTTGAGGATAGTCCAAAGCCTTGGGAACCTGCACCCACGTGGGAGACCTGGAGGAGGTTCCTGGCTCCTGGCTTCAGACCAGTTCAGCACTTGCCGTTGTGGCCGCTTGGGGACTGAATCATGGGACAGAAGATCTTCCTCTCTGTCTCTCCTCCTCTCTGTGTATCTACCTTTTCAATAAAAATAAATCTTTAAAAAATAAATCATAGGGCCCGGCGGCGTGGCCTAGCGGCTAAAGTCCTCACCTTGAACACGCCAGAATCCCATATGGGCGCCGGTTCTAATCCTGGCAGCTCCACTTCCCATCCAGCTCCCTGCCTATGGCCTGGGAAAGCAGTTGAGGACAGCCCAAAAGCTTTGGGATCCTGCATCCGTGTGGGAGACCTGGAGGAAGTTCCAGGCTCCTGGCTCCAGATCAGCACAGCACCGGCCGTTGCGCTCACTTGAGAGTGAATCATTAGATGGAAGATCTTCCTTTCTGTCTCTCCTCTCTGTATATCTGACTTTGTAATAAAAATAAATAAATCTTTTTAAAAAAATCATAAAAAGACAGGTGCTAAAAGAAGCTAACTTGGATCTTTTCTGAGGTTTTGAGAAAATTCTTAAGGCCATCTGGAATTATTTGGTAATTTTTCAATAAATGTACTCATTGTTCTTCTATAGTAATATATAGTCACGCTATGTTTTCCTCTTCTACACCATGTCAGATATTTCATTCTACAGTTAGCGAAACAGGGATATAGGAACAGGGACTTTAGGAATTGTGTCAGCAGCATCTCATTTGCTTCTCGTATCCAATCATCAAGTAAGTATGATTACACACAGAAGCTGCCAAAAGTTCAGGATGGGGCCGGGCGGCGTGGCCTAGCGGCTAAAGTCCTCGCCTTGAACATGCCAGGATCCCATATGGGCGTCGGTTCTAATCCTGGCAGCCCCACTTCCCGTCCAGCTCCCTGCTTGTGGCCTGGGAAAGCAGTCGAGGACGGCCCAATGCATTGGGACCCTGCACCCGCGTGGGAGACCCGGAAGAGGTTCCAGGTTCCCGGCTTCGGATCGGTGCGCACCAGCCCGTTGCGGCTCACTTGGGGAGTGAATCATCGGATGGAAGATCTTCCTCTCTGTCTCTTCTCCTCTGTGTATATCTGGCTGTAATAAAATGAATAAATCTTAAAAAAAAAAAGTTCAGGATGATGGGATTAAAAGAAGACGCAGGACCTGGCGAGATAGCCTAGTGGCTAAATCCTCACTTTGCATCCGCTGGGATCCCGTATGGATGGCGGTTCTTCTCATCCTGGCTCCTGACTACAGAGCAGCTCAGCTCCGGCTGTTGCAGCCACTTGGGGAGTGAACCAGTGGATGGAAGATCTTCCTTTCTGTCTCTCCTCCTCTCTGTATATCTGACTTTCCAATAAAAACTACATGTCTTTTTTTTTAAAGGTTCAAATTTTCTAGTTTCTTTTGTTTTCTTTCTTATTTTAAGTCAGATTTACAGAGAGGAGGAGAGACAGAGAGGAAGAACTTTCGTCCGCTCTTTTTTTTTTAAACAAATTTTCCACATAAGCTTGCTTATGAGGAAACAAGCTATGTTAAGTTAACTTTTCCAAGTGAAGTTAGGAATAGGAAAAACGAAAGTGGCGTGTTTACTATTCTTATTTACTGGGTATAAAGAAAGTTCAGATTACGTGCCAACAGCCACGGCAGGAGCGGGTCTAAACAGAGTGACAACAGGTTAGGCCCCACTCTCATTACTTCTAGTTCTTTACCACAAATTCCAGAAGAGACTGTGAGAAACAGGTGCCGGTTTCAACAGCTGAGGTCACTAGGCCTTTCCATTCCCCTCAAGCAGCCGCGCCCGCGACCTGAGCCCGCCCTACGTTCGCGGCAGAATGACGACACAGAGGCGGGGCCTACGTGGCGGAAGGCTCCGGAGCATAAAAGGGGCGGGGCCTCCCTGGAAGCCAGTGCGCGGCCGCGGAGCTGGAGCGGGGCGTCGCTCCGCCCCCTGTTCGAGTCGGAGCCACCATGGAGGAGTACCACCGCCACTGCGACGAGGTACCGCCCCTCGGCTGCTTGCGAAAGTCCCCCGCCCGCCCCTATGCTTCTGGGCCGGGGGTGCTAGCAGAATGGTCTCCATATGCGGGACGGGCCGCGACAGTTGGGGTGCGGCGTCCACTGAGCCCGGGTCCTTTTCACAGAGCTGGGCGTCAACCCCGCCGGCGCTGGTCATCTTATCTCGAGGTCCTGAGGATGGACTCAAGGCCAAGGTGGCTGGGACGACCAGAAGCGCTTAGGGCGAACAGTGGGATCGGGACCCGAAGGGAAGGATGTAGGGGGAGGCTGAACTGGAATGCGTGGGACGGGCATCGGGTGGTGGGCTCCACCCATCCGCCGGGCCGACCTGGGAAACTGGTCTTTCCCTCTGCTTGCTGGGCTCTTAGGAGTTCGCAGAGCAGGTGCCACAGCCCCACAACTCAGGTGTGGTGACCACCTCCCTCCACCGCCTCCTGAGAACACTACCTGGACTGTCTGGAAGGAGCTGCTTTCTGGACTCAGAGCTTTTGCTTACTGACTCAGGTTTTCCTAGCCCTCAGCAGCCCCCTGGTGATGGTAGTAGTTATGTTTTTGTTACAGACACGACTCTAACAAACGCATGGTGTTTTAAACTTGTCCCATGTTATAACAGCCGAGAACAGCTGATGCTCGATTTGAACCCAGGCCTCTGATTAGACAGCTAAGGTCCTCCTTCATTGTAACCACTAGGAGGATGAGGCCTACTGTATCCCAGACGAACTTGTCACAGCTTGCAGGAGAATAAACAAAGCTGCGTTCTCTCTACTGGTAGCCGCCGGTTAAAGGTGCAGAAAATGCAAGTAGGCACTTACTGTGCATGCATTATTAGATCCTGAAAGGGGCTTCTGGTGTGGTGGCAATCGAGGATGCAGGCTTCTGCAGATGGCTGTCGTATAGGGAGGCTTGCATCCTTACAGGTCACGGGGAAAAGCATTCTAAATTTAGAACTAAAGATTTGCACAGGAATTCCTGGCTAGCCCCCATCAGGCATATTCCACAGTAATGTCTTACAGAAGTTCTTTTCTGCAGAACTTCCTACATATGTATATTTTATAAGAAAGTAATATGTATTGCCATGGCCACCTTGTACAGCCAGATTATTAGATGTCTTTTCATGTTGAATTGAAATGAGTATCATTTGATTCATAGGCCAGTTTTTAAAGTATATGAGGCCCTGATTTTAACACAATGACAGTGGCATCAAGTTCTGAAATCTCTTCTCATAACATTGCTGAATATTTAGTGTAGTCTTTGTTGTTGGAGAATTTTGTGAGGCAGTTAAATTACTTGGAAAATTTTAGATACTGAACACAATTTCAAAATTGGCTTGTTTCACTAAATTTTAAGTTATAGTTTCTACAAAAATCCTGATGACACAAAACATATCAAAACATCTTCGTGGGAACAATCCATGTGCTACCTGAAGTGTCTTGGTCGAGATTTGGGTCTTACCACATAACCTAGTACTGTACTCTAGGACATCTGGATGGCATTGATCATTGCTTGTTAGCTCAGGATTCCACAAAATTACTCCAAGGAAAAGACAACCTTGTCAGACTCATTTATACTCTTAAAATGGTATTAATTGCTAGTGATCAACTATTTTCTTAAGCTTTGAATCAGGAAAGCCACTGTTTCGCAATGCCAATTTTAGAAATTGATAATAATCTATTAAGTATTCTCTTCTTTTGGATCCCCTTTATTGTGCCACTTAGCTGAAACTCTTCCCTGCTTATTTCCTCACCTTTACAACACAATGGTCTCACTAGAACAAAGCACTTTTCAAAAAAGATGCAGTTGCTCTGCTGTGCCCCAGAACTAATGAATCAGAACCTGTAGTGAGGTAGATGCGGAAAGCATTCTGTATTTTGAAGTGTTCAGAAAAGTACTGGCAGCTTTGCTTAGCTGTGAAGTTTCCTGTCGCTGGCACCTGTCTAAATGAGCCAAGGGTATTCTGGGTAGCAACATAGTTGTAAGAAAAAAAAAAAAAAAAAGGAAATCTGTGTTGAAAACCACTTTGTCCTTTGTTTTCCTTTAGGTTGGCTTTAATGCCGATGAAGCTCACAATATTGTCAAAGAGGTGAGTTATAAGTTTTGTTTTCTTATAGCTCGTGGAATTAATGGAAATTTTTTTTCTTAATGGAAGTTTTTAAAAGCTGTGTTTTGACTTTTAGTATAAAATTAGCTGGCTCTTAAAACACTAGTATTTTAAATATTTATTTGTTAACTCTTCATCGGATGCTTCCACATTTTCGTTGTATGCTATTAGCCATTTGGGGCATACTCTTAAAAGGGAACTTAAGAACTTTTGTCATGAAGAAACCTGATTCACTGTTTTCTGAAATTAATGCTGTGTCTGAATAAAGTAACTTCTATATTAGTAAGCCAAACATTATTTTAATTGTTGCTGCTATAAATACGTGTCTATAAGTATATACATACATGCATATTTTTTATATTGAAAAGTGTATATACATGTAATTTGGGATCGTATTTAAAAGAGTTTGTGAAAAAAACAATTAAAATATAGGTTTATTTTGTTGCAAAAAGTTTTGAGACCCATGCATATGAAGAATCATTAAAAAGTTTACAGAAATGTGTATGATGAGAAAATTATGCATGAATTTCAAATTTTCTGCAGCAAAATAAACTTTTAATTGTATCTTACACAAACTTGTTAAAGTATTGTCATATGTCTATTTCATTAAATATAAAAGTATTAAAAAAGTATAAAAGTTCTATAAATATCTGCCCTTGAACATGGCATACTTTTAGCCCAATATAATTGGACAAATAGCACCTTTTAGATACTAAAAGGTATGGTAGGTCAAAATCTTAAGAAAAATATCTGAAACATGGAATCTGGTCCTCCTGTCATGAGGCAAACGAAAGTTGTTCCTCGTAACCAGCTGAGGGACTTTGATTATTGTCATGAAGTCACATACAGACTTCACTTGTGGGTAAGGTGTTTGTGAACACATTCATGGTTCTGGGTTGTCTTTAACTGCCAAATCTCAGGGGAACAAGCTGAGTTGGTCCAGCAGGCAGATGTAGATTATGGCTGTGGCTGTGGCTGTTTAGGATCTGTGTCCTGGCAGATCCTGAGTATGAAAAGCCTGTCCATGAAGAGGTCTACCCTCTGACGTGGTTCACATCATCAGTGCCACCTGAGCAAGTGCCTGCCTGGAGACACAGAGGCAAGAGCCCCCCAGGATCTCATTCAGATCTGACCTCGTACAGCCAGGATTGACTGAAGTTCCGCGAGGATTTACAGGGGCACCTGATAATTGTACCATATTTTTCTAGCTCAGAATCATACATTAGAACAACTTAAACCAAGATAATTTAATAAAACAAAAAAAAGAATGCCAGTATATTTTAATACCTTGACATATGTGAAAGCATACAAGAGGGAAATTGGGAGCTGAAAGAGAGGGTGAAGGTAATCAGAAGGAAAAAAGTGACAATAGTCTCATGTGTCAAGAGGGGCTGTCCTTAGTTAATGGAACAGGAAAGTGTGCTGGAGTTTGGGGATTCCCTTAAATAAGGTTTTCTTCCTCACTCAGATTCTAAACAAAAAGTCAAAAGAATCACTAGAAAGAGAATAAAATTCTCCTTTATTACAAGAAGGATTGAAAAACTAGGATTGTAGTTGTGGCTTGTTTTGTTAAATCGCTCTCAAGTATGTGATTGGGTTAGCAGAAAAATACAGTTACCTACACTGGTGGGTGCTTTTTGGTTGTCTGGGTGGACAAGAAAGGAGAAACAAAACTCAAGTCCAGGATGTTTGGTAGAGTGACTCTTCCAAATAAGATTGGCACAACAATGGTTGTCACTCAGGTACTAGTTAGCTCACTGCATCTCTGTGGACAAGAGACCGGGAATGTTGAGAAAAAGTTCTACCTGTAGAGTGAAACATTAGGGATTGAAAAGAAACATGTTCCCAACAGATTCTTATAATGAAATAAAAATGGCGAATTCACTGTTTTGGGGGAAGTGGGTAGAAGATAAATGCATGGTGATCTCAAGGAAGCAAATTTTCATCCATTATACAGGAGTTCTGTGGATGTGGTCTATGACCTGTGCATCAAGAAATTGTGATATAAATAATATTTGGAGACACATAAGTAACGTTTGGAAAATAAAAACGGACAATTGTACAGTAAAGGTGTTTTTCTTTGGGGAAATTGGACTGACTGGAAAAAATGAAAGGGTGGGGAAGGAACTCCTTTTTTTCATCCTAAGTTCTTCTGTTCTGTCAAGTTTTCAAAACTGTATATAGTTTTTTAAACTTAGAACATTCAGGCTTTTTAATCTGAAATATTCTTGATTAGCAGTGCCTAGAAATTCATTTGCATTTTTAGTTTTTAATTAAAAATATTTTAACATTTAACATTGTACGTGTTTATGGGGCAACACATGGTGTTTTGATATGTGTATATATTGCGTAATGTTCAGGTAGAGTATATTACCTGTTTGCTCAAATCTTCAATATTTCTTTATACTAAAAACTTGTAAAACATGTTTTAAGTTCTTTTCATTGCTTTAATATTTTAAATTTTATCTATATAGATGAACACAGTTAATGTATTTTACAATACAGATTTAGAAGCATAGTGATACTTCCACCTCCGCCTCCCCCCCGCCATGTTCCCCAATGACCCTCCTCCTTCCTTATTTTTTTTCTACCTTATTCCCATGGCATGAAAATTCCACTTCACAATAACAGTCTTAATATTCCATTAGGTAAAGAATTCAACTAAGAAAATAGCAAGTAGGAGGAAAAAAACACTGTTCCCCAAGAGTATACAGAGGCTTTAAGCACTAATCAGATCTCAAAACGTTAGTCTTCCTCATGTAGATAACAATGTTTGTACTCTGTGTACTAATTACCACAAATCAGGGAAAATATAAATTTTCTTTTGGGGACTGAGTTTTTCAGTAAGCATAATGGTTTCTGGTTATAAACATTTTTTGCAAAAGACAGGATTTCATTCTTTTTTATGGTTGAGTAGTATTCCATAGTATATCTATACCACATTTTCTTTATACTTATTTCATTTCTTTTGGGTAAATGCCCAGGATTGGGATTGCTGGGTCATATGATAGATCTGTTTTCAGATCTCTGAGGAGTCTCCAAACTGTCCTCCATAATGGTTGTACTAGTTTATGTTCCCACCAGCAGTGGATTAGGGTATGGTTTTTCTCTTTTCCTTATTACAGATAAATACTTATTACTTTAATATCTGTAACCAGCCTACTGTGCACTAGGACCCCAGAATTCATTCTAGGCATAACTTAGTACCTGTTAATCAGTCTTCCTCCTCCTTCTATCCTCCATTTTCATCCCCAGCCTGTGATAACCACCATTATGCATAGTAAGAATAAGATTATTTTTGTTATATGGTAGAATTATGTTTTAAAATTAGTTCCATTGTATGTTTCTGGCGTCTGAGCCTTAGTTTAAAACCAAGCTGTTTCACAGCCACTCATTAGCCAGTTAACATCAATCCCTTGTAATCTCCCACCCCAAATCCTTTCATGGCATACTTTATCACCCAGGAATGGCCTTTTTTCTGTTAACAGATGTTCGAGTTCTTTCTTTGGTGTCTCTGCTATATTAAGTCTTTTACAACAGAGGCCATGGCATTTTTACCTTAATATGACCCATGTTATCTTAGAAAATGACAATGCATTTAGAAATGTTTTGAGAACTCTTAATACACTATTTTTAATGCTTATTAATTAATTTGAAAAACAGAGCTACAGAGAGACAAGGGGCAGTAGAGAAAGAGAGATTCTGCTGATTGACTACCCAAGTGGCTGCACTGATTTAGCTAGGTCAGGCCAAAGGTCAGTCAGTCACCCCTGTGGATGGCAGGGGACCATGAATGTGTTCCACCTTTCTATGCTTTCTCAGGCACAGTAGAAAGGAGCTGAAGCGGAAGTGGAGCAGCCAGCAATCTACTGGTGCTCATATGGGATGTCGTCAGCATCACAGGCAATGTTTTAACCCAGTTTGCCAGCACTTGAAAACTGAAACACTTGGAGACAGTACATTATAATTAGCAGGTGCATATTTTGTAAAATGTCTTATTGGATAATGCCTATGGTTTGTGTTTTGAATACATTTTTGTAACAATTTGTGTAAAATTCTCTTGAACTAATTCTGCTGTCCTCTATTAGTGTGTAGATGGAGTTTTGGGAGGTGAGGACTATAATCAGAACAACATCAATCAGTGGACTGCAAGCATAGTGGAACAATCCTTGGCACACTTGGTTAAGTTGGGAAAAGCTTACAAATACATTGGTAAGTATCAGTGTCCCTCCACTCACCTTTGTCTTTGTGATTCTGAGTTGTGAAGACATATGACTAGTAAACTCTCAAGTTGGATACTAATAAAATATGAAGAACTTTGGCCACATTCATACAAAGGTAATATAAATAATATCTAAAAATGCAAATTGTTCATTATGAAAAAACAGTTTGATCTCCTTGTCCTTAGTAGTACACCCATTTGCATTTACATAATTTTCTTTTTATTGAAACTCCTTCTGCCCTATTGTCTTTCTTTCTGTAGCCCCATGCCTCTTTGTAGGTGGATGGTGATATTCCACACTGTGACTGTCAAGTGGAATGTTTGCTGTGTTTGAATTCTGTCCACATCACAAAGCACAGAATTAAACTCAGAATTTTCCTGTAGTGCAATCACCGATAGTTATAGCAGTGATACACAAACCAACCTGATCCCACGGATTTAAAATTGTCACGATGGATAATCAAAATGAGAGACTTTCTTTTAAGGTTTTTATAGTTCATTATTTCAAAATTAGAGTTGCAAAAGAGAGAGCAGGAGACAGGGAGGGAGAAACCAAACAACTGAAACAGCCAGGGCGGGGCCAGGCCAAAGCCAGGAAGCTAGAACCCCATCTGGGTTTCCCATGTGGGTGGCAGGGGCCCACGCACTTGAGCCATTTTCTGATGCTTTCCCAGGCACATCAAAAGGGAGCTAGATCAGAAGTGGAACAGCCATAATTGGAACGGGAATTCCACAACACTGTCCCCCCTCCTTTTTTTTTTTTTTTTTTTAATTTGCTTGCTGAATTTATTGTTTTCCTTTTTTTCCCCAGCTTTTAGAGCTCTGAACTCACACTTCAGTATTGGCTCACTTTCTCTTGTCTATAAGTGACCTCACTGTTACTTTATTTGTAGTGACCTGTGCGGTGGTCCAGAGGAGTGCGTATGGCTTTCATACCGCCAGCTCATGCTTTTGGGATACTACATCTGATGGTAAGAGACTTAAGGCTGACTCACACAAAATTGAGTTTGTAGATCAAATAATATACTTTTTGTCAAATACTTATTAAATCTGGTTAAAGTCTTTATCAACAAAATTGGTTGGTACTTAGATCTAAGTATGTCTTTTCACCAATATGAAATATGAAGAGTTAAATGATGTAAGAAATAAGATATTAAAATCTATGAAATGAATTTATATAGAATATATCATATACACATATATTCTATTTATAAATGTATATTCTTTATATATTACATGGTGATTCTGATGTTTTCATGGTATTTCAAGGTTTTGTGTGTATATTTTCAGGAACCTGTACTGTAAGATGGGAGAATCGAACCATGAACTGCATTGTCAACGTTTTTGCAATTGCAATTGTCCTGTAACTGACTAACAATGCTGGTCTAAAAAAGCCATTAACTTAAAAATTTGTCAGTGTATCCTTTCTGGAGTGCGTAATAGTTACCTGCAAATATGCTAGATGACACGATGTGCAATAAGCTTCAGCTATCAACAAAAACTGAATATTAAAAGCAAGCAATCTCATAGTATGTTGGCAGATTATATATTCTATACAGTATAATTTAGATAGGGAAACTTGAATGTTAGTAAAATAAATAAATGCAGAAATGCGGCATGACATGAGTATCTAGTTTTACATTTATACCAGCTTTTCACTAACATTACTATGTAAGTAAAGAGAAGGAAAAATCCACTCCCTGTAAAGGATATAAGGCAGTGTTCTTTGATTTAGAGAGTCTATCAGGGATAAATGTAAGCACAAACAAGCTGCAAAGATAAAAGTGGGGAAAACAATACCAAGTCACTAACACCTCTGAGTTTATTTTATTTATTCCCCTTAATTGCTCAGTGTTTAGTGAGAAGTAATTCTCTTTTATTTCTCTCAACTAATACTACATAACCAAATATGGTCAACCCGTTTATTCTGAGAATTGGTAAATCAACTTTTTATTATTTCAAATTAAACTAAGGACAAAGTAATCTGTGATTTAAATTTCCTGGGTAAGCAAAATTAGTTACCATGTAGAATGAGCAGTATTATGACTCAAGTAGCTCCATTATAATTCATTCATTCGATGAAGGACAAAAATATATAGAAAGCCTATTGTGAGCCAATTTCTCATGTAGGCATTGCAATTATCAAGTGCTGTTCAAATGCTAAGCTCATTTTGGAAACTTATGTGGGAGAACTAACATCTTTATTTTGAGGAAATAAAAAGGTTTCTTAACAAAAGCAAATGGTGAATTTGGTTATCTGTGTAGAAGTAGACAAAATGAAATGCACTTAGTGATGAAAAAATTATAGAAATAATTTTAAGAGTTGCTTATAGCAAGTTAAAATGCATAAAATAAGCAACTCTTAGGTAAAGGCCTTATTAATAGTCTTAAATATACAAGTAGACCATTTTAATGCTTCAGTTGCAATCTTCTGTAAATAACACTAAATGCATATGTGGGGTTCAAATGAGTGGAAGAAAGTATAAATTAAAAGCATACAATCATTAGCAGGTTACCTATTATCTCAGGTCTTAGGGATTGTAATTAATTTTCTTAATAAAATTCAAGAGGGAAAATTAGGGTACATAGCTGGCAACCAAATGTGAAGTTAATCTGCTATTTAACCTTGAAAACAAAATCAATTTGCTGTGTTACCATTGCTAAACACATACACAGAAAGGAATCATGATTCTTTGAATTTGGGAGAAAACGAAAAGCTTAAGATTGGTGTTAATAATTAAAGCAGTGTTCTTGTAGGAGTAAAGTGTGCATATCTGGTATTTTGCTGAATAATGGCAATTGTTCAGCGAAGAAAAAGATTTAGAAAATGTAAGGATAGGGTCTAATGCAGTGATCTATGTTATTTAGCTCATAAAAAAATTCTCAGTCATTACCTTCATGTTATTTATGCTGCTGGCTTTCGTGCCCTTTAAAATTATAATAGTGACCAAAATATCTGTGCAGTTAAGGTTTGTTTTTAATTATTGTTGAAGCCTGTTTTTTTTTTTAAATAATGAAACCAGACTCTGAGCTTGCTATTTGTTTATAGTGAAAATATAATAAAGATTATCTTCTTGCGCTGAATTTTTGCTTGTGGATGATCATTTCAGTATAAAAGAAGGCATTGTTTTATCTAAGAAATTTTAAATGAGAAAAATGGGGAACAAAGATAAATATTGAATCATAGATGTATTATGCAGAGTAAATACCACTAAAATAACAAGCTAAACCCAGTATTATAATCAATAGCTTCTATTTCTTATTAATATATCATTTTAATAGGAGATTTCATTTAAAAGTCAGTGTAAAATATATTTGAAGCTTTTTATTAGCCTTTGATTATTTTATGCAATGATTTTCCCCCTACTTACTAGGTACAGGGAATGTTAAAATAGAGTTGTTACTGTTTTGTTTTTTTAATTAACATCTTTAAGTGTGTGAGATTAGGGTATTCAAAAGTAACTACCAAGTTGGCTTTTTAAAGCTAGAATTTTATGCTTACAAAGTACCAATACACTCCCTAAATGATGGCAACATCTCATTACATTTTCTCTAGTAAAACCTACTTTTCTGCTTTTCTCTAAGTTGGGTGTTACTAATTATGAGTCACTGAATGTATGTTCACCACCTACATTGTTTAAAGTGATCTTCGGAGCCACACTCACAATAAAGAACTATTTATAATGCAAAAAATAATAAGAAAAGTGATCTTCAGATGTTTAGGATTATGTTTTCTGAACCTTTGTGTAAAAATTTGTTGTCTTTTCTTGATAAGGTTTAATAGGAGAAAAAAGTCCACATAGCAGAGAAATTAGTCTTTCTTAGCAGCTAGCAAGGCAAAGTTTGAGAGATGAACTGAAAATTTCACCTATATAGTAGAATCTAACCAAGGAGAATTTGTTTCGTAATCCAGAAGGTAGAGCTATATATATAGATCCAATATCTAGTGATTCCATAAAGTAAACCTTTGCACTTTTATGAAATATGTGAAATTCTCTATAAAGATACAATGCATGTATCCCATATAAGATTTACAAGGCAATCATCAATATGCACTAATCTAAGTGGTCCAGGAGATTCTAGCCTGCCCACCTTGTCTAATTGCAAATCATACGGTTCTCATTGCTGGCTCCACTTCCTGTCATTTCATTCCATTCTTGAATATGTAAAATACATCAGTAGTTTAATTAATAGACCCTAATGGCTTCATAAAGTATGTCTCTTTCCAATATATTTTCCAAAGGTCTCAGGGATAAAGTTGTCTAGACACTATACCAACAGCACCACTGGTATGATATGTATCTTGTACACAGTAGACAAAATGTCTTAACTGGAATCCTTATAAGCTAGTTGCAAAGAAGACAATATCATATATTTCCCCTGATTTATGGTAACTAAAATACCAAGCACAAAACAATGTAATATACATACATATATATATAAGTAAAATTGACATTTTGAAATTTGGTTATTGCTTATAGCCCTCATCTATATTCATTCCTAAGGAATAATGGTTTTTCTACTTACTACTTGTTGAATTCTTTATTTAGTGGAGGATTAAGCTTGCTATTATAAAGCAGATTGACTAATAATCCCCTACATTGTTGGGAGACACCTCAGTGGCAGCATGATGGACTTGTGAAAATTCATGGAAGACATCCATTGTAAGGCTGGAGGGGAGAATGGTGGGGAAGGGAGGAAACTTGGGGAGGGGGAAGGGAGACTACAGTGCCTATTAAACAGTGTCATAAAAAATAAAAGTAAAATTTAAAAAATCAACTAAAAAGTTCTTTGAATCTCTTCTAGTTCCAAGAGCTACATGACTCTAGAATTGTAAATAAAAGGCAACTGAGGTCGCTCAAGAAAAAAAAAAAAAAGCAAATTGAAAGCATGTTTTTGCAGAAATTAAAAACAAAAATAAAATGGGGGATCTGACACTATAGCCTACTGGCTAAATCCTTGTCTTGCACACACCATCATCCCATATGGGTGCTGGTTCTTGTCCTGGCAGCTCCACTTCCAATCCAGCTCCCTGCTTGTGGCCTGGGAAAGCAGCAGGGATTGGCCTAAAGCCTTGGGACCCTGCACCCGCATGGGAGACCTGAAAGGAGCTTTTGGCTCCTGGCTCCAGATCTGCTCAGTTCTAGCCATTGCAGCCACTTGGGGAGTGAGTCACTGGATGGAGGATCTTCCTGTGCTTTTCTCTGTAAATCTGGCTTTTCAATAAAAATAAATCTTTAAAAAAAGAAATAAGATTCAACACAACAAATGGCTAAATACTAAAATGAAATAGACACGAGACAGCTGAACGGTACCTTATAGCCATTTTAAGGTATATAGCAGCCGGTCCTGTGTACAAACTAAAATTGAAATGTCAATGAGCAAATCATAGGTTGTGGTTAAGATCATGCTTCTTTTTTTTTTTTTTTTAACATACTGGTTACTCAAAACCATGTCAATTCCATAATGTTGCAAATTGCTGTTGATGTTATATAGGGACTCTTAATTGACTGGGATGATATTCTACCAGCTCTAACTTCAGACCAGAAATGGTCTCCCCAAGAAACTGTTCAACCCATCTGGACAATAAGTAGCTGGACTCTATGCTTGGTATATGTTTGCAAGGAAAGAATCTTGATGGAATTTGAACTGTAATACTGCATCAAGGTGGAGGAATCCACCAGGGGGGAGGGGCGTGGGGAGGGGTGGGGGGATTCCCAGAGCCTATGAAACTGTCACATAATGCATAATAATTAATAAAAAAAAAAGAAGAAAGGAGGGAGAAGGGAGGATGGAAATGAGGAAGGGAGGGTGGATTAGAATGTATCATTCTTAAAAATGTATATGTAAAATACATAAAATTTATTCTCCGTATAATTTTTTTAAAAGATGAATACAGTGGAAAGTACTAGCTAGCTCTTTCCCAGCCATGTCAGGGAATTCCATTACTGTGGTCACCCAAGAATATATAGTCAACCTTCTTAGGCTAGAGCATGTATCTTTATTTTATTGAATATTTTATCTGTTTAGATTCTGAAGACCCACTTCCTGGTCCATACATGGCACCATCTCTCCCTGTTTTCTACTGTTGTAGAGGGGACAAGGCAGTTCTCTGGAGCATCTTTTATAAGGACATTAATCCCATTCTTGAAGTTTCTTGATCTGATCGCCTCTCCAAAGCCCCACCTTCTGATATCACAGTAATGATCAGGTTTCAAAACATGCATATGGGAACAAGCAAATATTTATTTGTACCATAGGAGCCAGCTTCAAGCCATTTCTCACTTGAAATATTTCAACCTAGTTTTCTCAAGAAGAGTTTAATATTATTTGAATAGTACTTAGTGTTATTATTAAGTAAATGTCTATACACACTAAATATTGTATATTACTATCACATACTTACTAGTATTATCACTTCATCCCCTTATAACACATAATAGAAAAATGCCCATGAAAGTTATTAGATTATGACATGTGTTGATCTTTTTGAAATCTTTAGTTTTGTATGATAGGATTTTGATATGGGTTAGGCAATGTAAGTTAACATAGCTTTCACAGTTAATACTCAAAGAATACCACCTAAAAATAATTAGAATTGGAGTAATTGGTCTTAATAATTTAATTTAGTGAAACATTTCCTGTAAAGGATCAAATATAAATAGGAGAGGATATTTAAAAAGTTCATGGGAAATGTATATCATGAAAAATGCATGGATTTCAAATTTTTTGTGCTAAAGCATCTTTAAGATCTTTTTCTGTATCCTGTTGGAGTGCCCTCATATTTGAGGCTTTGCAGGCATTTGCAATTATTTAATTATGCTGCTTTATTGTGAAAGCAACCATCAATAATAAATATGTGAGTTGAGACCATGTTCTAATAAAACTTTATTAAAAGAGATGGCAAATTGACCTCAGCTTCTCCCACCCCTGGCACAGAGAACTATCCCTTTGCTATTTTAAAAGATGACTATCTTCATTATCAGTTAACTATTTTTACTGTTATAAACAGTGTAACATAAAGCACTGTTATTAAGGAATTTATTAAAACGTTTGATTCTCAGAGTCATAGTGAATATATGATAACACAATTTCGATAAAGTCTGATGTTAATGTGATTAATATAAAGTGAACAGTTTCAGTGTAGTTCATAGATACAATCCTAATAATAAAAGTTCCTTTCTCTTTTTGCTTGTCTTTTTATCTTTTTTTTTACTTTAAAAAATTATTTTTATTGGAAAGGCAGAATTAGAGAGGAGAGACAGGGATCATCCATCTACTCCTTTACTCCCCAAATGGCCACAACAGCCTGACTCAGACTGGTCCCAAGGAAGTAACTAGGAGCGTCTTCTGGGTCTTTCATATGGGTGCAGGGGCCCAAGGACTTGGACCATCCTCTGCTGCTTTGCCAGGCCATTAGCAGGGATGTGATCAGAAGAAAAGCCAGGACTCAAACTAGTGCCCATATAGGATGCTGGCACTACAATGTGAGGTATAGTCACCATGCCAGCCCCTATTTTTTATTTTTCGAGCTAACATTTTTAATTTAGAGTCAAAGAATGAATATTCCACTAAATGTGAAGCTCAAGTAAAAAAGACTAGTTCATTAGATATATAGGCAAAGGAATAAACAATTTTCAAATGAAAATATGACCACTCACATTCAGTAAATTTAAACATTATCACAAAATGTATTTTAAACATTGCTTTGAAAAAGATACTAAGCAGTGTTTAATTGGAGGAACACTAATACACACAAAGCCATTTCTTTTGATATTTATTTTTAATTTTATCTCTGACGTCTAAGATAGAACATGTGGTATTTGTCTTTCTGGGTCCAGCTTATTTCACTCAACATGATGTCCTCCAGTTCTGCCCATTTCGATGCCAATAGTAGAATTTCATTCTTTTTATACCTGATTAGTTTTCCATTATAGGTGTGTGTGTCATAGTTTCTTTATCCAATCATTTGATAATGTTTACATTGGTTGATTCATTGTGAACAGTGCCGCTGTGGTGGTACAAGGATGTCTTTGATATGTGTTCATGTCTTTTGGATATATACCCAGAGGTAGAACTGCTGGATCATATGGCAGGCATACTTCTAGTTTTTGAAGAAACCTCCATACTGTTTTCCACAGTAGCTTCAATAATTTATATTTCCGCCACCGTTCCTCCACATCCTTGGCAGCATTTGTTGTTCTCTATCTTGCGGATTAACAGCTTCTTTGCACGAGTTGAGGCAGCATTCTGACATGCATCTGCTTGATGACTAGAAATGTTGAACAGCTTTTTTCATATATTTTCTGGCCATTTGTATTTTGAGAATTATTTTAAGCTTTTTACTATTTACATTGAGTCTTTATTTCAATTTTAGTTTGTTTTGGTCTGAAGTTTGGAGTGTAAGCGTCTTTTGTTTTTCTAGTTAAGAAGCCCAGTGCCATATACTGAGTAACTCGCTCTTTCCCTTGCTTGGTTAGGATGTTATTTCTATCACATGCCCCCTTCACATACATGTCTGGGTCTGAATCTGATTTTGAGCTCCCTATTCTCTTCCAGTTGTCTATACCAGTGAAGCACTCTGAATGATTATACTGCTATAATAATTACGATTCTTGCAGTATGTGATCCGCATCATTGTTCTGTTCTGCCAGATTTGCCTGCACCATTCTTTGATCTTTGCTATTTTGTATGAATTTTGGAATTAATTTTTCTATTGGTAATTGTATAATTTTTAAATTAAGTGATTAAAATTCCATTATGTTTGCTTATTTAGAGAAAATAAGCAATTTTATTTATTGGCTTAACCTAGCAGTGATCATAATATTGTTCTCCCCTTATTTGTTTTTAAAATATTTCGCTATGTCATCTTTTAATTTTTGTGTAAAGACATCACTTCTTTGTCTTTAGATGTCTTAGCAGCTTTTGTTTACTGTTTGCGTGGATTTTTGCTGTTACATTTTCGATTTATTACTACTGGCATATAGCTACTGGCATATTGCGTTTTGTATGTTGACCTATTCGGAAACCCTACTCTATTCATTCATCGCTACATTTTCTTTTGATTTTTTTTTTTTGTAAGCTGCTATACATTCTGCCAATAAGTTTTCAACTTTTCCAGTCATTGATAAAACTTTCGACATCACATTGAGTAGTAATGGAAATTGTGGCCATTTTTATCTTTGGCAGTGCTTTTCAATGGTCATCTGTATGTATAATATTTGCAATAGGTTTTCACTAGATAAAAAGTTTCCTTTTACTCTTGTGATGCAAGTTTTAAAAACCATTTTTAGCATCCTGCATTAAACTATTCAGGATATTTTCAACATGTAAATACAATTGACTCTCCCAACTTTGTGTTGTCAGTTGCACTGTGTCAAACATACACAGGCCATATCAAAATTCTCAACAACCGGGCCCAGCGTGATAGCGTAGTGGTTAAAGTCCTTGCCTTGCACACGCCCAACATCCCATATGGTTACCGGCTCTAATCCCGGCGGCCCTGCTTCCCATCCAGCCCTCTGCTTGTGGCCTGGGAAAGCAGTTGAAGACGGCACAAAACCATGGAGACACGCATGGGAGACCCGGAAAGAAGTTCGTGGCTCCTGGCTTTGGATTGGCTCAGCTCCAGCCATTGCGGTCAATTGGGGAGTGAACCTTCGGACGGAAGATCTTCCTCTCTGTCTCTCCTCCTCTCTGTATATCCGCCTTTCCAATTAAAAAAAAAATTCTCAACAACCCTGACTAGCTAGGTTTGTTTTTAATGTGTGAATGTGTACTTGCATACTTGCATCAGTTACAAGGAAGTCTTAAGTTATTTGAATGTATCCCACTGTGTAAATGGAAATTCTCATAAAAATCTGCAACATTTTCAAAAATAATATTTCCAGATTGACCTACATTTTGCAGATGACACATATTTTCTACAAGATGCAGTAGGGGCTGTTTATATACTGTTTCTAGAAGATTTGGGTACCATATACTCGCATATTTTTGTTTTATACATATCTGCACTAACGATATCACTGACTTATTTTTCAAAGAAAATGCTGTTGATGTTTGTTTTTTAATTCATTATATTCATTATTAAATATTTCCATACTTTTTCATAAGTCTTATTTTTAATGATTTCTTATTTATTGAAAAGAACTTGTAACAGGGAGAGAGATCTTCCATCTGTTAGATTGCTCTGCAGATGATCACTGTGCAGATCTGGGGCTAGATCAGGCAGAAGGCAGGATGCAGGGACTTCAGCACATTCACGACAGGGACCCAAACAGTTGGCCGTCTTTCATTTCTTTCTCAGGCACATCAGCAGGAAACTGAATTGGAAGCAGAGAAGCCAGTATTCAAACCAGGGCTCATATGGGATCCTAGTGTTGCAGGTGGTAGCTTAAGCTGCTCTAATACAGTGCTGATCTCATAATGAAATTTTAAATAATGTGTGATTAACACATGTTTTTCATGTTCTATGTGCAGGGATGGGTGGTAGTTGCTACTTATATAGTTAGAATTGTTTCAATTAATTCATTTGAAAGCCCAGAAATCGGACAAATTTCACGTTTTGGTTTATTCCTGTTGTCTAATGCTATTTTTCTATAATAACTTCACCTGTGTCCTACTCTGTTAGTTGATTTTATCCTTAGCCCAACTGTAGTCATTGTGGAGGGAAAAAGTGGTTATCTTTTACCATTATCGAAAAGTGACCATTATCCAAAAGTGACCAAAGTAGATCCAGGCTTCATGTTCATATATTTTTTTTTTGGTTTGTGGTTTTAAATGTTCTACTTTTTAATTTTATCATTATAAAGAGAGTGAAATGTCAGGAGATCTAGGTTTCTACCATCCCCTCCCACCCCTCCCAACCCCCGCCATTGATCGGCTAATCTGATCAGATAACTGTGCTTGTTCCACCAATAAGCAATAGAGGACGCGAAACAAATAAAATCAGCTGACTTCTGGACTAAAGGCCAAGACCGTATGTCTTGATACTGCTACCGTTTTTGCAGCCTAAATAGTGTAAATGAAAAACTTATAATAGGACTAATCTATTAATTATTACCATGTTCCTTTTGGAGAGCAATTTGATAGCATCTGTCAAATTTTTACATGTGCAGGCGACCTGAGAGAGGAGGTTGGGAAACTCCTCTGTCATGACACAGTCCTTGCAGGTGAGCACAAGAAGCAAAGCAAGAAGTAGCCTAGACCAGGCCAGATTACAGTACCTGCCAGGCATACTTGTGGGTCAGGTCTGAAGGCAGGCCAATCTGGGCCAGTTCATAACACCCACTAGCAAATCTGAGAACTAGGAAGGACAGGCTGGGTCAGGCCACAACACCAGCCAGTTCACATTAGGGCCGGGACTGGGAGCTGGTTGGGCCGGGCTAGGCTGCATCAATCACCAGCATAAGCTGGAATTGGGTGCAGACCAGGCTGGGCCAGGTTACACCACCTGCCGGTAAATGCCAAAATGAGGTGGGGCATGCCAGACTGGGCCATAGTACCCGCCAGCACATGTGAGACCGGAAGTTGGGGGATTGCATGCCCAGTAGGGGGACTGTGGGGGATCTTCCCTGCTGGGCCACTGCTCCCACTGGTGAGTATGAAAACTGGGATAGGGGGTAGACCAGGCTAGGCAGGGCTACAAACCCCATTGGCCTGCATGTGAATCGGGTTTCGGAGAGAGCCAGACTGGGCCAACCGGTTGTACTCACTGATGCATACAGGAACAAGAGTAAGTGCAGGCTTGTTGGGCTTTTCTACAACATCAGCTGGCAAGGGCTGGGACTGGGAGCAAATTATGTCAAGCTAGACAACAAAACCACCTAGAAAGTGCAAGATCCAGGAATGGGAGTGGCCCCAGTAGGGAATCTAGTCACCTCTCTGATGGGCTGCAACTCCCACTGGTAAGCATGAGAACCAGCGCTGGTGGAGGGCCTGGAGAGATGGGCGGTGGCACTTGCCAGCGTGAGTGTGGGCTGGATAATGGGGTTGGTTGGGTTGAGCTATGCCTCAATACCCATTGACATACATGAGACCTAAATGGAATGTGGGACAGGCTAGACTAATCTGTTACACATACTGGCAAGCCCAGGAACCAGTGCTTGGGGCGGCCCTGGTGGGAGTTATTGGGGGTCGCTTGACTAGGCTGCAGCTCCTGCTGGTATACATGAGGTCTGTGTGTGTAGTGGGCTGGGCTGGGCTGGACCACAGCATCCATTGCTTTGCGTAAGATGGGGCTGGAGACAGAACTGACCCAGCAATTGCAACTGCCAGTGTGTGTGTGTAGGCTGATGTGCATGATGGACAGAACTGGACCCCGTACTGGCAAACAAACAAGAGTCAGGTCTGGGATCATGTCAGATGAGGTCTCTTTGGGGATCCCCCAAATGGAACTGCTGGACTCAGAACTCTAACCATGGAAAGAATTGTAGGATCTGTGGACTGACCGTAGCGTAAACATGACAGAACTGGGCCTCTTCAGTGGAAAAGATGGAACAGTGGGTGACATGCCCAGATGCACATGGAGGATATGGCAGTCCATATCCCCAAACACAGGAAGAAGAGAAAGAAAAGGGCCTGACATGGTAACCTAGTGGCTAAAGTCCTTGCCTTGCACACACCCAGGATCCCATATGGGTGCCAGTTCTAATCTTGGCAGCTCCACTTCCCATCCAGCTCCCTGCTTGTGGCCTGGGAAAGCAGTTGAGGATGGCCCAGAGCCTTGGGACTCCGCACCCGCATGGGAGACCCAGTGGAGGCTCTAGGCTGCTGGCTTCGGATCAGCTCAGTTCCAGCCATTGCGGCCACTTTGGGAGTGAATCTGTGGACAGAAGATCTTTCTCTGTCTCTCCTCCTCTCTCTCTGATTTTCCAATAGATAAATAAATAAATCTTAAAGAAAAAGAAAATTCAGAACCCACCATCCCCTAATCCTCAACCCTTCCCAACTATGTGAAGATTATCAAAATTAGAAAATAAAATTTTTTTACATGTTCATGTGGTGGAACCAATTTCAGGAACCTATCCTACAGAAATAATGAATGGAAAAGAAAAAAAGCAAATGAGAATTTTCATTGCAGTATTGTTTCAAATAGCAAATTAAAATGAAGGCAGTGAAAATGTCCACCAAAAGGAAAAGGAATGAAGGAATAATGGAGAATAGAAGAGAGAATATCAGTTTGTACTTTATGAATGACAGGTTCTAAACTAGCTAAACAATTACACAGTAACTTTTGCAACTTAAGCATTCTATGAATATATTTTTTCATATAACACATTGCCATCTCTCAAAAACCTAACAAACCCTTTACCCTCTGTCTTGACTCATCTTCTTTACCCTGAGGAGATTTAATTTCCAAGTGATTAGGAATATAGTCATTCTGATGTACTTGAATATGCTTTTTGCACTTATAAAAATATTTAGTGGCAGTATTATAAACTGAATGTAAAAAATAAAAATATATAAGTCTTTTCAGATTGTTCTGTTTGGCTTAGGAACTTGTTTCATGTCAATGAAGAGAGCCTCCTTGTGGAGTTTAACAATTGTGTAGTGTCCTATGGTACGGATAAGCTCTCGTTTATTCATTTTTCTTCTTCTGGAACATTTGGATTATGTGCCATGTTCCCATGTTCTGTTTTTACCAGCACTTCTGGTATGTATTTGTGCACAAACATTGTGTATATTTGTATGTATGAATGAATGCTTCTCTAAAACACTGCAGAACTAAATGTGTTGGGTTATGGCATCGCATCGTTTATGTCTTCATCCATATTTCTTCTATAAGTTAAAAATCACACTTTTGATATGAGGAAAAGTACCCAAGTCTTGAAAACAGCAAGTTGTTTCCCTCCCATGTACAAAGAAAAATGCATACATATAACGATAAAGAGATTCCATGCCAGCCCTCAAAATTATCATTCTAAAATGAAATTCATAGTGAATCACAGCATATTGCCCCACAAAAAATTTTTTAAAAACTCATGCAACAAAGGATTTGCTCCTTTGGCATGCTCAGGCTATTTCATCTGCTCTGCTTGTTATTTCTAATTTCGTGTGTGTGTGTGTGTGTGTGTGTGTGTGTGTGTTGCTAAGTTAGTGTTACCTAGCACTGTGACAGGGTTTCTTTTGAGTGACTCTCCTGGAGCACAGCAGTTGCTGTGGACGTAGGAGGGAGCTATGTCTGCTTAAGGCACATCGTGCAGTTGGAATCCCCTGGAGCACATGACTGGCAGGTCTACCATGCCAAGATGCCATATGGTTTGCTTTATGTTGAAGTATATAACGTCACGAGATGTACTGTTCACTGGAGTCATTTTCATTGATGCCCACTTTTACCTGCCTGCTGCCAGCAATAGCACTTGTCAGGATGTAAGAAAGCCTGCATTTTCATCTTGGTTCTACCTATAATTACCTATGTAAGTTAGAAGCAATCATTATACCTTTCTGAGCTATATTTAGTTCACCTAAATATAGATTAGGCCTCTTTTAACTTTGATGTTATGGAGTAAAAAAATCTAAACCAGGAACCTTACTTCTCTGCTTTACATGTCAAATGCATCTTGCATCTAACGAATATTTCATGCTAATAAAATCCTTTGTGTCTTCCCAGAACTTTTCTCATGCTCTTAATTCCTTGATATTTATAGGACTTGACAGAACTAGATGGAACAAAAGAAAACCCAGTGCTTTACAGTGGTACCAAGCAAGGAAATAACTTCACACTTGAAGCTTGGCCACAGTCAACCTGAAGCTGGAGTGACCAAACAACCCTGAACGCTGCCCTAGGCCAGGAGTGTTTGAAACAGAGAGCCATATTCTTCTTCACATCAGCACATAGGACGTTCCTTGTGAGCGAACTAGATTCTACATGTGGTGATTGCAAACTCCTAGATTCTACTTCTGAGGATTCAGGAAAGTGTCAGAGTAGGGTTTCAGAAACTTCTGTTGTGCTACCACTTTGGCTAAGTATAGTAGAGGCCAAAGATTCAGTCCTTGAGGTGCTGAATCAAAGTCAGAGGGCGAGCAGGGAGATAGCTGGAATTTTCCTTATCCTTGGATGCTTTGCATGCATGTCAGAGTAAGAGTCATTCTCTTAGAGAGTCAGTTATGTCAGGAAGTCCCTACGCAGCTCAAGCGATAAGGTTTCTGGCCACACAAATTCAGGAATGAAATATATATTGTTAAACAGAAGTGAGAATCACACAGTGAAAAATCCAAGTAGGGGAATATGTGTCCAGCAAGTGAAAATCTGCAATAGGGATCTTAGAGGTGCCCAGACTCACGGACTTCAAGGAAATGGAGTGGCAGAGGCTCATCGTGAAGTCATACACTCCTAGAGTTGGAGAGACCAGTCACAGTCAAATGTAGCTGCCAAGGAATTATCTTCCATTCACTTGGTCTTTTGTGATGCTAAATTCAGCCAACTAAGGGAGCATGGGAAATATGGGGAGGTAACATTTGGGTAGCACACTGACACCATTGGCATAAGCTTTGAAAGCCAATACCTTGAAATTTTTGTTATGGTGTCTCATTTTTAAGGAATTTACGTTGTTGTGCAGTGTAACTCTTCTGCCACTAGGGGACAGAGAATACTTTTGATTATGTACTCAAATGGAGAATCCAAAGTTTAGGCTCTCCCTGAGATTCAGAACACGAATTCTCTCTCGCTTTGACTCCCTCTACCCAAACATACAGTCAGAGAAAGCATTTTTTTTCCGTAAAGCCTATCCCTTTGTTATTATAATCACGTTTCCCAAGCCCTGAATATATGAAGAAAAAAACCCAATCTTCCCTGGTTTGTAATAGCTTTCTCTGTGTGTCAGAGAAATTAGCAAAATCTTAATTCTTCCTGTTTCTTTTGAAGTCTTCTTTGTGCCTCATTTGTGCTCTGCAGTGACCCTTCTCAGGCCTCATCTTCTTAGCTTCCCTACTGTTCCAGTATCTGGGGATGGGAAACAACCACCTGATGTCATCCCAGGGTAAAAAGCAAAGAGCAAAATGTCTATTTCAGGGAGCACATATTTCTGTAGGGAGACAAATAGTATTTTCAAATAATAATAAATGCCATATAGACATATTAAGAAATAATTCAGAGAATGGGTAGTAGAAAGTGTGTTTTGGATGGGATTGTCAGAAAAAAAAAACCTGTTTAATAAAAATGCCATTTCAGCTCCATCATGAAGGAGTTGAGACTGTCATACAAGTATGTTTGAGAAGAACTTTCTAGGCAAGGGAAACCCTAAATTTGAAGATCTTGATGTGAGGACATTTGAGGCATAAGATGGCCAGTGTGGCTGCTACTCAGAAAGCGACAGAGAATTGGGAGATAAATATATGACAAGGAACCTGGTCATACCGAATCATGTCTTTAGGTCTGCAGCACTCGGGGTTTTTACCAGAACTGTGACATGGGGACCATGGCTGCTGTGAGAAGTGGGATAAGCACTAACCAATGTCAGATCTGGTAAATATTTTGAAGGTCAGGAATGATATGATTTGATAATGAGTTTCATGTGGTACATGCAAGAAAGAAGAGTCAAAAATAGGTTCAAATCTTAAGACCAAGAAAATAATTACCATTTGCTGGAGTTCGACTCTGAGATAGGAAGTGAAGTAAGAATAAACCTAGAATAGTGGCAAGGTGGGGAGGTAGGGCTCTGAGGCCAAGTGAACAAAACTTTGCAAGGAGGAGGAAGTAATTGCTTCCTTCCAGTTACAGCTGTGCCTGTACTTGCACCTGCTTCCCAGTCTCACTGACATCTGTGAGTTTTCTGCCATATTGGACACTTGCTGGGTTGAGAATGAATCTTCCCCTTTAGAAGATGTTAGAGCCCAGTTTCTTGATGATGTACTAGATATAACACAAATGAACTCTCATCCTGCATTGGGAGACAAAGGGACCCAGCAGTCAGTTCCATATTGCAAAACCACTTCTCCACTCCACCCTGTTCAGCTTTTGGAGTTTTCTGTAAGAGTGCTTCCAGGTACTGATTTCCTTTCAGGTACTATTTTCCAACTAGTATACTGCCTGGTGTGCAGCATCGACCTTCACTCTCTCACACAGCTCCTAGGACACCAACCAACACTGCCCCTTCCCCGTGATGGTTGTACTCCTGCCTCTAATCCATGCAGATATCATACGCACTCCAGAACTCGCAGTAGCTCTAGAGCTGGAAACCATTGCACTGCATTTTTAAATCATGCTTGAAACATTTTCTGGAGAAAATAGAGCTACTGAAGTATGTGCAGGTTATTGTCACTCAGTTTTAACTATGTAACATCATGTCCTAATTTTGATCCTGATACACTGTCACAATTATGATTTCAAGCTTGAAATTACCATTCTCTTCCAAGATCATTTTTTTTTAACTCAGACCCCTAGATGCACTGAGCCCAATGAATTTTAGCATCTCCACTCATTTACCTTGATCCTCCACCAATAGTCCATGAAGTTTTTGGTAAGTTTGAAAGGAAATAAACTGTTCAGATACAAATCCTAAGTGCATTATTTCTTAGATGTTTGCCACTGGGGAAATTGCTTGATTTCTTTAAGCCTCAGTTTCATTGCCTGAAAAACAGAGATAATAATTACTGTGAATTTGAATAAGAGGAAATATTTCAGGTTCTTAGCATGTTATTAGAAGCAAGGAGGTGGAGGCAACCTTAGCCTGGGTCCTAGAGAAGGAAGAGGTTGAATAGAGCCCCACCTCCAACCGATATGTAAGGAATACAAAAGAGCACTAAGTAACCTGGGTTAGGTTAAACAATTGAGACATGGAGGTTGGTTGTTGTAGCATCACCTGACCCTGACTGCCAAGCAGATATTGATATTGGAAATAAGGCATACCACAACAAATCATACGATAAATGCCCTTGACCTAGTGGTCACTTGGTAGGTGGTTGAGAAACTGATATTGAAGGCTGAAAAGGTAAAGATCCCTGCTGTGCAAAGGCAAAGCATTTGTTATGTACAGCGCCTGTCGTTCCTTGGGAAGAAAATCATGTGTGTATTAAATGTGTCGATCCTGGGTAAAGAAAGGAAAATGCGATGCTAGCACTGTGCTGCTTGTTAACTGAGAATTGAATGTCTTGTTGGTAGAAATAACAGACACAATGAGTATCAAACTTTGAGCTTAGTGCTGGGACCAGATGGGAGGACTTGGAGGTTGTCAGCTTTGGGCAAGGACTTGAGTATGTTTTATATACAAAAATTATTATGAACTAGGTCTGTTCTTCAAAAGTACCCAGTTAGCACATGGTGGGGCAAGTCATTCCAGCTTCCTTGATATTAAGAGTAAATTCAGGAATTGAAGAAATGAAGCCAAAGAAGCAAACATAAAATCATGATGTTTTCATTAAGCCATTTTAATGTCAAGAAACTGCAGCAACAGGGCACTTTTATTTTTTTACATATATAAATAGTTTTAAATTATTTTATGATGTAATTCCCTAGGCGCTGGGATCTCCCTTCCTCCCTCCCAAAACTTCCTCCCTTCTCCACTGATTCCCCCATATTTTTACAGTGGTATAATCCTTGATAAACAGTCATAAGTCTATCATTCTTCTATTTAAGTATATCCTGACATTGTAGATATGGACAATGGCAGAGTCCAGCATCCTATTATCAAGATAGATCTAATAGTTTCATTGGGAGTCCATATTCGATTTGGAAATAGAGATGCATGGTGCATTGTATCTTCACATCTGCATATGATAGTCTGTATTACACAGTTACTATACATCCCCCTTAAATGAAAAGCCATAAATGAAAATCAACAACAGGAAGAAAAATAGAACATTTACAACGACATGAAGTTAAACAACACACTACTGAATGACCAATGTGTCACTGAAGAAATGGATAAGAAAAAGCAGGGCACTTCTGAAGGCTTCTGAAACAGAGCTGGCCTAAGGTGTGTTGCCCAGAAATGTACTCCACACTAAAACTGAGAAGAGAATACTAATTTGTATACAATGTCTCTGTGCAAATCAGATTACATATAAACTGATCAAAAAAGTCAGCAACAACAAAACAGGATAAGTGGGAGTTCTCAGTTATGCAAACCAAAATTTATTTTATTTCCTTTATATTTCTTCAGTTATTATGTCAATTCTTTGATGGTTATATTTCTATGCCTTTTCTTTTTTTAAGAAATATTTGAAATACAGTGTGTGTGTGTGTGTGTGTGTGTGTGTGTGTGTGAGAGAGAGAGAGAGAGAGAGAGAGAGGGAGAGAGAGAGAGAGAGTCGTCTATCGTTCACTCCCCAAATGGCTGCAATAGCCAGGGCTGAGCCAGGCCAAAGCCAGCAGCCAGGAACTTCTTTCCAGGTCTCCCACGAGGGTACAGGAGACGAAGTACCTGGGACATCCTCTGCTGATTTCCCAGATGTAATAGCAGGGAGCTCGATCAGAAGTAGAGCACCTGGAACATGAACTGATGCCCATATGGAATACTGGTGCTGCGAGAAATAGCTTAACCCACCATAGCACAGCATTAGCCACTTACTAGACCTTTTCTTTAAAAAAAAAAAAGATTTATTTTAATTTTTATTACAAAGTCAGATGTATAGAGAGGAGGAGAGACAGAGAGAAAGATCTTCTGTCCGATGATTCACTCCCCAAGCAGCCACAATGACCGGAACTGAGCTGATCCAAAGCCAGGTGCCAGGAGCTTCCTCTGGGTCTCCCACACAGGTCCAGAGTCCCAAGGCTGTGGGCTGTCCTTGACTCCTTTCCCAGGCCACAAGCAGCGAGCTGGATGGGAAGCAGGACAGCCGAGATTAGAACCGGCACCATATGGGATCCTGGGTGCGTGCAAGGTTAAGACTCTAGCTACTTGGTTACTGCGCCGGGCCCTATACCTTTTAAAAAAAATGGGAACAGATCTGAGTGCATCATCTTTAAAAAATTCATGGAAAATGAGTATCATGGAGTTCAGAATTTTGCAACCAAAGCAGCTTATCTTTTTAATAAATTATTTTATGCACTATGATTAAATGCACTATGATTTACTGATGGAGAATTAGTACATTTCCAATGCTGCAATATCCTTGCATAAATCCATAGTAGGGGCGAAGCCTCTTTCCAAATTGAGACTTGAACAGCATATGGATATCTTCATTTTTCTCTAACAATATTTCTGTTTTAAACATCTTCTATAATGCAGAAGAAAATTTAATTTGCAGTGTTTTAGTATTATATGCATCCATAGAATTTGGGTCACAGGTCCGGAATCTTTCACAAGCCAAGAAGATTGAATCTTTTGGATGGAGGGTTACTTAGCCATATTCTCTATGACATCTCATATCTTTTAGCTACTCCTGTATCATATATATACACATGAAATTATTTCTATGAAAGTGTTCAACCTCATTTCTACTTCCACATATGGAATATTCCTTTTCTCGCTTAGATCTTATGCCCTTATCTTATTGTCAAGATTGAAAACTACCTTGTATCTTAACCACAGTTAAGTCTTTTGCAATTTTCTATTACCTGATTATAAAATTAGGAAGCGAATAAACACTAACATTATTATCACACATTGTTTACTGTAACTAATGAGCTAAGATTTCCCCCCATTCTCTTTAGATGTAGTATTGCTACTACACCATAAAAAGCATATGCCTGCAGTGATAATTGAATGAATTCTCGTTGTTGTTTTTCTTTTAACCTCTCACAAAATGCTTCTGCCATATGCCCAAGTCGTTCCAAATTCACTGTCACTTTTTTTTAGTTCCATCACATTCTCTTATTTCCTGGAGATCTTATTGGAGCACACACTCCTCCTGCTTCTATCTGACACAGCTCCTCTCAAAGCAGACTCTAGAATCATAATTCTGGGACATTTCTCCCTCTGCTTGCTAAGGCGAAAAATCATTGTTGTCTGGGTCTCATTTCCTTGCTTGTTTTAGAGTGCTTCTTCATTTTTCAAAAGTATATCTCAAGTGACTTCTCAAGAAACAATTATGGAAATTTAATTATAGTGCACTTAAAAGTCTGAAAATACTGGAGAATTCCTTTGTTTCATGTCCTCCTCAACACTAAAAAATTTATACTGTAACTGTTGCCTGATGTGAGATATTATTGCCCTGAGATCTTAATTTGCACATTTGTGATGGCTGATTATGTTGAGCGTGTTTCACATTTGTTGGCTATTTATGTTATGAATGGGCTGCCCAACTGTTTTATTTTTAAAAATTGGTATCTTTCTTGTTGATGTGGACAAATTCCTTATGTATTCTGAATATTAGTCCTTTATAGAAATATGCATTGTTAGTATCTTTTTTCTAATCATTCTTTTTTTTAATTTTTAATCTTATTTGTAATATTATTTACATAGTTAAGAGAGATGCACACCCGTGTGGTTCTCTGATTAGGGTGGTCAGAGTCAGGCATGGAAGAAGGCGAGTGGGGCAAATCTGGTTCTTTTTCTTTTTTTCTCCTGTGTCCACAATTATGTGGAGGGGGCAGGGAGCTGCTCCTTGCTGTCAAACCACAGCAGCAACTGGGACTGGAAGATGGCCACCCATGACACCTTAAAGACCCTGGCATGGGGAAGAGTGTAGCAAGGGTTTGCTTGAGTGATTTTGGTAGTTCTGTGATGTTGTCAACTTTGTTGCTCAAGGGTTGAGAATTTTTTTAAGATTTACTTTATTTTTATTGGAAAGTCGGGTACACAGAGAAGAGGAGAGACAGAGAGGAAGATCCGTCCAATGATTCACTCCCCAAGTGGCTACAACGGCTGGAGCTGAGCCAATCTGAAGCCAGGAACCCAGAGCCTTCACTGAGTCTCCCACACAGGTGCAGGGTCTCAAGACCTTGGACCATCCTTGACTACTTTCCCAGACTACAAGCCAGGATCTGGCAGGGGAGCAGGGCCGCCAGGATTAGTACTGATGAGATCCCAGTGTGTGCAAGGCGAGGACTTCAGTCACTAGGCTACCATGCCAGGCCCAGGGTTGAGAAATCCTTTCAAGATCTATTGGTTGACCAAATCCACCTCAGTGCATCCAGGCACTTGTCGCAAACCTTGGACTGGAGAGTTGTCCAACTTGTTCTATTTTCCATCCTCTGACAACACCCTCACTGACCTCTACTGGTCTAGATGAGCTGGCTGTCATGTCCCCTGTGTGCATCTAGGCTGTGCACCGCACAGGTATCAGCAACTAAGGAGGCCTGGTCCTGATACATTCTCTCCAAGTTCAGACTAAGCATCTTTCAATTTTCCCTGAAACAGGTCTTTGAGTCCAGCAATCCAGTTGGGGAGTGCCCCAGGAAACCTCACCTTGGGTGACCTCAGACTTGAGGTGTACACCAGCAAGTTCAGGGTCAGGTTTGGTCTGTCACCTGCAGCAGCTAGTGAATACCAGTAAATGCAGATGCCTGATCAGTTCCCCTAGCCCCATCTGTCACATAAACTGATCTTCACACATACCAGTTTGAGCCCAGCCTAATTAGGGTGACCCCCCAAAACCCTCACTAGACCCATGCCCAGTCCCAGTTTTTGCATATGCTGGCATGTGCTACTGCCTAGCCAGGTCTATCCCACATCCCATCTGGCTATTATGCACACCTTTTAGTTCAACCCGACTCCTCCTCCCAGACCTGACCCTTTATGGAATTAAATATTGTTAGTATCTTTTCCTAACATATTTCTTAATAATGCATTTGAATGAATCAAAGTTTGTAATTCTACAAAGTCCAACTGACATTTTTGTCTTTTGCAATGCATACTCTTTGCATTTTGTGTAAGAAATCTGCCTAACCCTGAGTTCGTAACAGATTTTTTGTAATAACCCCAAACTGAAAATAACCCAAATACATATTAGTCAAACGATGGATAAATTAATTTCATTGGAGTCACACAGTTGAATATTATTCCACAATAATGAAGTGAACAACTTGCTTCATACAACATGGATTAATCTCAGGAATCATTCATGCAAAAGACACAAAAGCATATGTATCATAAGAGTCTACTGATATGAAATGCAAGAATTGGCAAAACAAATCTATGATATCAGTATTCAGAATCTTGGCTACTATTGAAAGATAGCAATATCGACTGCTAAGGGGACAATGGCAGCTGGGCTCTGAAAATGTTTATATCTTGATCTTTATGGTAGCTACATGGATGTGTATATGTATAACATTATGTATATATGCATAACATTATGTGTATATATAACATTTAGCTTTTGCTTTACATAAGTTATATATAAATAAATAGGGGGAAAGAGAAAAATGGAAATCTCATGTATTTTTCCTCATAAGTAAATATTAGTGCTTCATATGAAGAGTCAATTACCTCCTTTCTTTCCCTTTAAAAAATTGTTTTTTTACTTGAAAAGGGAGGTGGGAGAAAGACTCTTCCATGTGCTGGCTACTCCCCAAATGGCTACAACAACCAGGGCCGGGCCAGTCTGAAGCAAAGAGCCCGGAATTTCATGTGATTCTCCCATGTGGATGGCAGGGGTCCAAGCACTTGGGCCATCATGCACGTCCTTCCTAGGAATACTAGCATGAAGCTGGATTGGAAGAAAAGCAGCTGGATGTTAGATGCTGATTTCCTCAGTGGTGGTCTAACCCCTTGTGCCACCCTGAGAGTTCTCTTTCCCTCCTGATCATAGCACCAGCTGTGCGGATTTGTTCTTCTTTCAGTTTTCTGTGAAATGCTTCAGTGCAGTGCATGGGGTCTAGTTCTTGACCTGCAACTGAGCTTTGCTGATGCAGCCCTGAAGTGTGTGTGTGTGTGTGTGTGTGTGTGTGTGTGTGTGTGTGTGTGTGTTGAGGGTGTGAGGAGGTATATTTCTATGAGGTGAATCTTAACCAATGGGCAGACAAGAGGAATATTCCATAGACTCTCCACTTCTATCTTGCCTGCACTATTGGATGATACAATCCCTTGTGAAATCCTTTGAGGAAAAACTCATGCACTGGGTGCACACACCTGCCAAAAGTGGCTCTTTGGAGCCTGTTGAAATCCCAATCGCCCTCTTACCACTTTGGACTTATCACTTTCCAAGCAAAGCATCAACACTTTAATCCTAGGCCAAAATGTTGTTTTCCAGAGGTACTAGGCTTAGCCAACCACATACAGAATTATAGGCTGAAAATAATTTACAGTAAAACTTTGGGGACCCTGGCTCATAGCCTTATAGTTTCAAATATTTCTAGAACCGTTTTGATTCTTGCTGCTTCTTGAGTTAACTGTTTTCATTTGTTTTGTTTTGATATAATTTTTCCTTTCTGGAGACTGTTGTACGTTGCCTTCAACCATGATGTTGGATATTTTACACTAATGTTTAAATGTGAGGACTTATGTTGATTACTCATGTATCACCATGATAACTCATTATTTAGCTCAAATAAAGTATTTTATCAATTCTGATTCTTTACTCCCACCTGCCATCTCCATCCTGTTTCTGCAACTTCCATTGTTTGGGTGATGGATGTTACTCTATTTGGCTCTTTCTACAGTACTATAAGCTTCTGTGGTTTCTGGGATTTCCATGCCCCTACGATCTCTAGAATTCTTCAGTAGTTTTGATTTGTCACTGAAATTGGATGATGAAGTTGAATAGTGCTTTTTCTGATTTATACTTGTTGAATTCTTTGTTTAGTGGAGGATTAAGCCTGTAATTATAAATTGAAAAATTTACCACAAAAATTAAAAGAAAAAAAAAGGATGAAAGGAGGGATGAGGGGTGGAAAGTATCATTAAGTGCTTATAATTGTATATGTGAAATACGTGAAATATGTTCTCTTTTCATAAGTAAATATATCATTTTTTCATACTAGTATAATGTTGTCTTTCAGTTCCATTTTCCATGAGCTTTTTGAAGCCCCTCTCATAGTTCTGGTTTTGATTTCTGTCATTCCAATTCATGAATACCACATCTCTAGTAAATGCCCTGCTTCTAGGAATGTGTTAACTCTCTTGTTAGTTCTATTCTCTTCACATAAGTAACATAATTATTATTTCTAAAATACTCTATGACCTTCTTTGGTGAGAGTGAAAGAAAATTGCTTGGGATCAGTTCAGCATGTTGAACTGGAACTATCTGTATTTTTATATAGTTGAAGCTGTCTTTTCCATGTAGCTTATATGTATCATGACTGCTTGACTGGGCTAAAGCTCTTTAAATGTTAGATGTGCTTTGGATTCATTCAGCCAGTTGGGTCTCTACTTAGAGAAGAGTGTATGGTTCATTGCTGTCTCAGAGCAATAAACACCACCTGTAGCAAATCAGTACTTCCTCATTTCTGAAAATAGCTAATCTTTTTAATGCCATTTAAAAAGCAGAAAGTCAAACATTTGTTAGTATATTCTGTATTTTTTCAGCAGAAGTTTATAGAGTTATTTTTTCAGCAGAAGTTCATTTTTGTTCTTTTTTGGCTCTTTTCAGCTTATTGCATGAAAGGCTTACACTAGTCCAAGGTAAAAGAGGACCGCAAATGGTTACTGTGAGGTTTTTTAAATTCGTGACAATGGAAAAAAGGGCAGTTCTACTCATTGCAAGAAAATCTTCACTTAAGTTTCCAGAAGCCATAAACACTGAAAAGCCATGAACCCTTTGTGAAGTAATTATCATGAACATCACTGCCATTGCACATCATTGTGTGAAATTGTAAATTTTCATGTCTTCAGCCCTTTAGAGTCTAGGCAGTGGCCAGAGAAAAAGTTAGTATGCATAGCATTTGTTAAATAAATGTGTGAATGAGTAGATGGAAAATGTAGAGCAGTGACACTCTTAGGTTCTGTTGAGGCATATGAAGTTGTCTTTCTCCTTATACTAAATGGCTCTGGACTGCTACACTTTTTTTTTTAATTTGAGAAGCATGTGTGCACACACATGCATTTACACACAGACACATGCATGCACTTCCATCCATTGGTTCACTTCCTAGGTGCCTGCAAATACCCAGGCCTGTGCAAGGCCAAAGACAACAGTCAGTGACTCAAGCCAGGTTTCCCACGTGGGTGGCAGAGACCCAAGTACTTGAGACATCATCTGCCCCTTCCCAGAGTATACATAGAAAGAAGCTGAATTAGAAACAGACAGGACTGGAACAAAGGGATTCTGACATGAGATGTAGATGTCCCAAGTGTCATTTTCATTGTTGTGCTAAATACCCAACCCATACTTTTGAGTTTCTGAGTCTACATTGTTTCTTTGCCCCTTCATAGGTTTTCAGATGTCATTTGTTACTTGTGTGTATGTACCTATCTCTAGTAGTCTTTCTCTCCTAATTTAGTACTTGTCATCAACTGTAAGTTTAAGACCAAAATCACTATGTCACAGTGGTTATGGCAAATATATCAAAGCTCAAAGGGAATTTCTGACTGACTGTGTCATCATTTCATGTACCATTTGTGGACTTGGGTGTTACTTAGATTTCTCAAACACTATATCCCATTCTTACCTACAGTTTTTACTTCTATTTTGAGTGGTGATTGCCAGATAACTTATTCCTACAAGAATGGAACAAAATGGTAGTTGCTAGAGTAGAACTGAAATAAATTGCCTGTATTCTAGATGACAACACCTTTGATGTGCACACTGAGACTTTCATACTTTCAAAAACACGCAAGACTATATGTGTCATGACAACTCAGACAACACAGTGTTTTCCTTATAGCAAAGCTAGTATATATTCTATGGCAGTCTCCAGAGAAGTTTACCATGAAGTGTAAACATGAATATAATCATGTATGGGTCTCACTCCAGACCCCTCCATCTACTTCCTCAATTTTTGATACCATTTATATCAGTAGTTTTGTTGCCTAACAAACTACCCTCAAGTTAGTGGTTTCAAGCAACCACCATGTGATATTTCTCATGCATCTGAAGGCCATCTGTGTCGTTCTGTCAATGTGAGCAAAACTCACTCAGGCATCGGCATTAGCTGTGGGTGTACTAGGCACCCACATCTTGGCTTTTCTCTCTGCGTGTGGAGCCTTAGCACTGAAAGGCTCACTCTGACTGCTCCCATGTCGCACCCTCAGCAGCCTGGTATGAGCGAGCAATCTTGGAGAAGGTAGAAGAGCAAAAGAGAATGAATTCATGCCAGATTTCGTGAGGCCTAGATGTAAGGAGTGAGAAAGCAAATTTCTATCCTTGATGAAAGTCAATACAAAGTCACAATGCAGAGCATGAGGGTACAGAGAGAAGTGGAAATATGGGCCAACTTGTAGAAGAGGAAGTTGGATGTGGTTTATTAATTGTGACAAATATATCATACTGATATGTTATTAATATGAAAAGCAGGATGTGAGTCATATGGGAACTCTTTATACTACCTCAAAATTTTTGTTTTGTAAATTTAAAACTATTCTGAAATAAAAGGTTTATTTATTTATTTGAAAAAGCAAGGGTGAGGCAGGCATTGTGGTGTAGCACCTTTGAAACCCCAGCATCTCATGTTGGAGAGCTGTTTCAAGGTCTAGCTTCTTCACTTCTGATCCAGTTCCCTACTAATAAGCCTAGAAACGTAGTAGAGCTATTTGGGCCTCTCCTACCTATGTGGGATTCCAGGATAGACTTCCAAACTGTTAGCTTCATCCTGGTCCAGCCTTGGTGGCTGTGGCCATTTGGAGAGTGAGCCAGTTGATGACGATTCTATCTGTTTCTCTCTCTACCTCTGCCTTTCAAATGAATGAATAAATAAGTAAATAAATATTTTTTTAAAAGGGGGGAAATCGGGCCCGGCGGCATGGCCTAGTGGCTAAAGTCCTCGCCTTGAAAGCCCCAGGATCCCATATGGGCGCCGGCTCTAATCCCGGCAGCTCCACTTCCCATCCAGCTCCCTGCTTGTGGCCTGGGAAAGCAGTCGAGGACGGCCCAAAGCTTTGGGACCCTGCACCCGTGTGGGAGACCCGGAAGAGGTTCCTGGTTCCCGGCTTCGGATCGGCGCGTACTGGCCCGTTGCGGCTCACTTGGGGAGTGAAACATCGGATGGAAGATCTTCCTGTCTGTCTCTCCTCCTCTCTGTATATCCGGCTTTCCAATAATAATAAAATCTTAAAAAAAAAAGGGGGGGGGAAATCATTACTTACCATTTTAATCTTCCCTGTCTTGTTTCTCTCCCTCTAGTTTCTGCTAATGCCACCCATATCTGTTTCATTTTTTTCCCCTTTCATTTCCATCTTTCACTCTTTCATATACCATGTCTTTAAAAAGAAGCGGATTTCTTAAAATACATTTTATATATACGCCTGGAAGCTAAACTTTGCTGATTATTTTCTACAAGGGGAAAAAAAGTACAGAAACCCATACTCTTTATGGATGTCTTGCAGTTTATGTGCTCTGTGAACTGGATATGGTCAAATTTGCTGTGGTCTTTGATTTCAGTAAAGTCATAAACACATTTTGTCCCTAGTGGAATGAAACTGCAAGTAATGAACACAGCAGGAAGTTGGCGATGCAGATGTCAGAGTGTGATGTTTTAGCCCTGGGTGATTCAGAGCCTGGAAAACAAGATCATCAAATAGCCCTGCTGAACTTGAGGAGCTCAGTCTGGTTTGGGGATCCTGTCAATAGGGTACCCTGGTGAGTTTCAGTCAATACCGACAACATTAGCTATCCACAGGAGATTTTTAGATGATATATTTTTGTTTTCATATCAGCCAATGTAAGAATTTCTTAAGATTTGCTCTGAATTCACTCAGGAAGTATAAAGGTGATTCATTTCTTATGCCCTAATTTGCCTGCACCTGACCAAAAATGGTGATGTTTAGCTATTTCCATAAGAGTGGGTGGGTTACAACTGCCAAGGAGGCCACAGGGAATTGGATGCCCTCGGAGGCCGAGTACTCTGAGGTCACCCACCCCCAACCAGAGCTTCCGCAGGGGATGGAAGAAGTCTAAACACTGCCGTGCAGAAACCAACGTCATCGGAAAGACAACCAGCAGCCCTGAGCGGTCCAGAAACAGAAGAACAATAAATGTCCTTCGGGACCAGGGAGGAGAGCTTTCTCTGGTCCGAGCCTGGCTCCACCTCTGGACCCCCACCTTCCCTCGCAATGACCATCGGGATCGCTCCGAAAACCCCTCATAGCAAACAAACAATCATACAAACTAAAAAAAACCTAAAATAAATAGACAAACAACAAAGAGTAGAGCTTGGAATCTGACAGGAAAGAGCTGGCGTGGATTGGCTCATGCCTCGCTGGGTGGGACACAAAGATTAGTCACTCCTCATCATGGTGTTGAGGATTTTCCTGCACACTCCCCCCCAAAACAAATGTTCTGTACCTTAATTGTCGACAAATGTCTTGTCAGAGTTACAAGCCAGTCTAGATTATCCCCAAATCTGCCAAGATCAGCAAAATTATACTTCAACACAACAAATGGCTAAATACTAAAATGAAATAGACACGAGACAGCTGAATGGTACCTTATAGCCATTTTAAGGTATATAGCAGCCGGTCCTGTATATAAACTAAAATTGAAATGTCAATGAGCTAATCATAGGTTGTGGTTAGGACTTGCTTTTTTTTTTTTTTTAACATACTGGTTACTCAAAACCATATCAATTCCATAATGTTGCAAATTGCTGTTGATGTTATATAGGGACTCTTAATTGACTGGGATGATATTATACCAGCTCTAACTTCAGACCAGAAATGGTCTCCCCAAGAAACTGTTCAACCCATCTGGACAATAAGTAGCTGGACTCTATGCTTGGTATATGTTTGCAAGGAAAGAATCTTGATTGAATTTGAACTGTAATACTGCATCAAGGTGGAGGAATCCGCCAGGAGGGAGGGGCGTGGGGAGGGGTGGAGGGGATTCCCAGAGCCTATGAAACTGTCACATAATGCAAAATAATTAATATAAAAAAAGAGTGGGTGGGTTAGTGATTTTATTGTTACTTAACTGGAATTGCATGACTAAAAAGAGGAAGTGAAGTGTAGCAACCAAGTGATTTAAGATAATGGGTAAACTTGGTGACAATGTAATGTTCTAGCATCGTTTTCAGTTTGTGAAGATCTTTTGAACTTAATTTTTCTGTATAACTTAGGTTTTACGTCTTTGGATCAGTATTCTCTGAAGAATGGAGTTTTAGAATATAGCCATCTTGGGCTTTCTCCAGATTCAGCAAGCATGTCTCTATGTTGCTAGAGTAGAATTCAGAAAATAAACTCACAGTGGCTTCTGTTCATGTTGCTAACTTTCACAGTATTTCCTTTTAGCTACAAAACATTTTAGAATTTCTTGCTATAGTTTACCGCGTCACCCTTACTTGAAATCTGCTTCTATATTAGTAAAAATTATTTAGGAAGCTATCATCCAAATGCTCAGACTACCTCATCCCGTGACTAACATAGCATGACCATAAAGACTACAGTTTTAACAGAATCTCACATCATCTGATTGATAATTTTTCCACATTTAGAAATTTCTTGTGGTCCGATTTCCTAGCCTCTAAAAGCAATACCTTTTTTGCCCAATGCCATCTACGGTTGAGTAATTCTGTACAGTTATAATTTTGCTTCTTCCTCATATCGTTTTATGACACACACACAAGTATGGACAATAACTGGCCTTTTCTTGAAAGACAGAAATATTTTAAGTAAATAAATATAAAAAAGAAGTGTTAAATATTGTTGAATCACCTTAGAACAGGAGTGGGGAATATTTTTGCCTTTCAAGGGCCATTTGAATATGTGTGGCATCATTCATAGGCCATATACAAAGTTATCAACTTAAAGATTAGTCTGTTGCACATCGATACAATTTCTAGTCCTGCCTGTGGTTGCCTTGGCCGAACCAGACTAAATGCCTGTAGACTGGGTGTTCCCAACTCCTTCCTTTGAGCTTCCTTCAAGCAAAATAATTCCATTTCTTGATGAGTTATATTTTCGTAATTTAAATATAAAAATTAACATGAATAAAATAAACCACTTTTTATACAAATACTGGGGCCAACATCCCATATGGGATGTTAACATTATCACTCATTACTTACAGGATCTTTGTTTATTATAAACACTCTTTCAAGCTGTTTTTTTTTATAAAAAAATAGGAATAAAATTGTTACATCGTAGTGTTAGTGAGGGTTTAGCTGAAATGTAAGGAAAATGTTTTTGTGGTGAGAGATATATACCAAATGTTACCTATTTCTGCACTAGATCTTATCCAAAAGGCTGAAAAGCAATAGCCATTTCTCTAATAGCCATTTGTTTTAGTTAATGTTATTTCCCTCCATGGTAATTCTTGTTGACTCCCACAGCAACATACCACGTCCACACCCCTATGCCTCTTAAGCATTTCTTAAACCCTGAGGATTGCACGTTGTTGACTCATTCAGAACAGTGGCCAAGGCAACCATGAGCATGTATATCCACAGTTTCACTTGGCAATACACAGTTGTGAGCTTAGAAAGAGAGTTTGTGTATGGGCCTTCTTTGTCTTCAAAATTCTGTTTGGGACCTGCAGCAATACTCACTTGTCCCTTCAGTCAGCCTCTGAGGGTCACCAGGATGCTAGCACATAACTCAGACCTCAGCTGCCCCTTTCTAATCCATAAACCTTGTGATGTTTGGCAGGTCACATGCAGAAACAGGCAATCTCAGCCCCCTCAGAGAACAGAAAATTTTTGCTAGCTGAATCCACCTTTTACTAGCAAGGTCAAGAACATAAACACAGGGTCAACAGATTAATTTTAATAGTTGAGCACAGTTTTAATAGTTGCTTTTGGGCCCCACCTTCGTTCCCCTCCCCCACCAAAAAATTGATGCATATATACTACATCAGGTATTTAAATTTTATAAACACAATATTGCAAAGGCTGGGGAAGTAAGGAAAGCTTCCAAAACCTTGAGATTAAAAGCAATGTTTCAAGATTCTATTAGTACCTGTTACTAAATACTATACATTCAATGCTTAAAAAAAAAAAAGTAGTGCAGGCAGCCAGGGACTTGGGAGAATAAAGCATGAAGTTTTCACAAAGGCAAACACTGTTACACTTGTTCCTTAATAAACCAAATAACACAAGGTAGGTCTTTGCTAATGGGTTGGTATCAAAGATAGAAAACCCTGAAGAAAACCTCTGACAGCAACAAATGGAACTGGTTTTTGTTATACCACATAGGTCAGCAAGGACTAATGTTCCCAGACTCCTTAGACCTATGGTTTCTCCTCTTGCCCACATTTTGATGGGGAAAATTGAAACTATGCACACTGTGGAATGACTAACCTGATACCGAGGGTGCAGTGTGAATAGGCTGGATCTAAAAGATTTCCCTGGTACATTGTGGATCAGCAGCATTCACATTTCATGCCCTGTTTGCCAGAACTGACTCTTTGTTTCCAAGGATTCTAGGAGATCAAAGGAACTACGGAGTACTATGAGGACCAGCTAAGTTTTTATTTAGTTCATATCAGTTTCTTGAATGTCCCCGGTCATCACCAAAATTTGCGACCAAAATGTAAAAATCAACTGTAAAAGATTCAATGTTATGTGTAATGTAAAGATGAACCTACATGTCTCTTTCGATCACTGAGTTAGTTCAAAAGCTTAAGAATTCTGGGGTAGTGACTCATGGGAGACTGCCGTCCCTTCTCTTTCCTTTTGTCATTTGTACCTTCTTTCATTCACTCTGCTCTGTTCCCTTCCCTCTGCTCCTTTATCTTGGTTCCTCATTACCAAAGTCGAATGATTTTAAAGATCTGCGGTTTCAGGAGGCGGAGCAAATAAAGCTGTTTTTGGTTCCCAGAAATGAGAACAGTTTTAAGAAAAACAACTGCTTTTGACCACATTAACAGTGATTTAGGCTCTTTCCCTTTTATTATCCAGAGCAGTAAGCTGTGAATTTTAGTTTCTAGGATGTAAAATTTCAGGAAGAAGCAGATGATGATATAATAAAAATAAATGATTAGCCACACACATAAAGATCCATTTGTACGTTTAAAGTGAAAAAAAAGGGGGGTGGGAGGATAGGAAATAGATGCTATTTAAAGCAAATGTGCATGTGAAATGCATATTTGCCTGTTTCTTAACTTCAGAATTCACAATGCCTGGCTGGAGGGCACTCTTTCAGTCAGTAAAGCACTCTATATTTCTTTCATAGCACAGGAAACAGGATTAGAGGGGCCAGCAGAATTATGGCAGGAGAAGAATCATATGCCTTCATTCTCCTTTCCTCCATGCTTCAAATAAAAATGTGAGAGACCCTCCAGACCATCCTATTGGATAATACTTTTAGCCTATTCTCTACCCTTGTGGAATTACATTCCTTTGATTTATAAGAATAACCAGAATGATTTCCATAGATAATTCTGATGAAAAATTTTAAGTAATTCTACCCTGGCATTGTATGAACCTAGAAGCATTCTTGCAGCAACTTTTCCTTGAGAATCCATTGTCTGCTGAGATTCATGCTAAATGCTGACAATGACAGTGGCTTCTGTCAATTCCAATACTTTTATCATGGAAGCATCTCTGACCCATTTAGACTGGGAAATTGGTCTACTAGAGTGCTCTCAGATGTCACCACTGTCACTAACAAATGTTAAAACATGTATCTCTTATTGGAAACATTTCCTTCATTATGACAATGATGATAAGAAAGATGATGCAAACTAGAAAATGGCCATTATTTCTTAGTCTGCTGCTGCTTTTTGGATATAAAAACCAATTTTGAGACAGTCTGATTTTGTGGAAAGACTACCAGACTTCAAGCCAGATGGCCTAGAGATGCTGTCAGGAAAGTATTGAAACTATTTGAGTTCCCATTTTGTTAAATCCTACAGTGAGTCCTGGAACCCTGGCGCTATCTTTGGCACTACTGAAAGAAATAATGAATTAATGTTTGCAAAAGTCTTCTGAAAACCATAAAGCCCTATATAAATGTAGCATTGCTAGCAAACAATCTTTGACACTCCTTTCAAGAGAATTTATAACATTACATTTTCCTTCTATTTCTTTTAAAGAGAGAAGAACATATCACTAATCAGTCTTCTTCGGGCACCATGCAGCATAACTCATGTTTATCCTCTCGGCCGGGATGAACTAGAAGTTTTCCTTGTTGAAAATGAAATGCACTCCCCGAGGGCCAGATTCAGAGTTAGAGATGCTCTGCTTGCTGAGGGTTTCAGCCAAGGCTTCAGGTCCACAGAGGAAAACTCCTATTCTGGTACTTTCAGGAAAGAAGGAAAAAAGAAAACACATTCAAGCTTTGGGATGAGATAGACTACAACAGAGGCAAAGGAGGTGAGGAAATTTCCTATTGAGTTGATGTCCCAGGGCTCCTTTTGTTGTTGTTGTTACAAATGGCAGAGTTCAAATTACTCTTTGGAAAGGTAGATCATTCAACAGTCGTTTTTCTAGAAAAATGACAATCACACCGAGCTCTGGGCAACTTCTACCACAGAGTAAAAAGCAGTTCAGGAGTCTGTGGCTTCAGAACGTTGTGTCCCTAGTCCCTCTCTAACATCCTGGAATCAGGAACCTGCCTTTAGGTACACCAGCTCTGCCAACAGCTCGCTGTGGCTTCATTTCTCTAAACTTTATCCCAGATCCTTGCGCTTCACAGTGTTGTTCCAGATTAGGAGCCTCCATGTTAATTAGACTGTAAACACTGCAGATTCCAGGACCACTCCTGATACCTAGTAAATCAGTATCTGCAGCTGTCAAGGATCCCCAGGGGTTTTGTATTCAACACGCAGTGGTCTAGTGGATGTATTCATGATGATCTTTTGCATTTCTAGTGTGTTCTAGCAAGATAAGGATTGCCCTCCAAAACAAGTAAAAACGACCTTGGGACGTCTTTCAATTTAGGATTTTAAACCCAGCAGTTGTAACGAAATTAAAGAATAGTATATTCTTAATAAGTATAAGTAATGTTGAAGATTTAAAAGAAGTAGATAAACTAGTGAAATTTAGGAGACTGAAAGAAAGTACCAGGCTATGGCTGTATTTGGGATAACTAGGTTAACAGGCTCTGAATACCTGGGAATCTGTTTTTCCTAGCCCTTTTGGTAATTTTGGTTTGACATAAAGATTGTGTCTTAAAGCCAGAGATACCTTGCCTTCATATTATTCATGAATTCAACTCCTATGTAGTAATATGGGTACCCTAGTTTGAAATATACAAGTCTACCCATGCTTGGCAGTTGCTGCTTTAAGCAAACCACTAGCCTCTGGAACACCTTGGTGAGGGATTACTTACTTAGGATGTTGGCTTGCAATTGTCTTGAACTCATTATCCCAGTTGGGCCGTCCATAGAGTGTCTTTTGTTTCAGGCCTGTGATCACATCTTTCTCCTCATCATGGTGCACAGCAAAGTGATTGGCCTACATGAATTCAGAAAAAAAAAAGAGAGAAATGTTATATAAACCTGCTGGGTAAGAAGAGATGAGCAAACTGTTCTCAGTGATCTCAGTCTGGAACAGGAGACCTTGAAGTATAAATGCCCATCATCCTATTTGTAGAAGAGGGTGTGGTGAGCTTCATGAAGAGACAAAAGCATTCTTAGGAGAACAAAGGGGGAATGGGCAGATAGGAAAGGCCACACTTGAGTCAGACATTGAAGTATAGTTAGTGCTTTTCTGTTTTTCTCTCTGCTCTGTATTTGACTTTCTCTCTTCACCCTAATATACGAGTATTCCTATAAAGAGACACTAACAACTGAAACAATCATAGACTAAATTATAGTCAAATGAGAGCTCATGCAAGTGGTCATGGAAAAGGCATACTGTGGAAAACCTGCATAGATCTCAAAAATTCCTTGTACCCTCAAGTATATATATATATATATATATATATATATATATATATATATACACATGCACACATATGTACACTACACACACACCAGAATGCTTCAAAGAGTTGATGGAAAGATAGACTTAGAAGGTAAGTTTATTCAATGCAAATACATTTGCAAATCCACACATTGCTTTTTTATAACATGCCTTTTCTATAAACATCTTACCCTTGCATAGCACCTTTAAGACATATATGTTGATTCATTTACAAAGTATAATCATAAACTGCTGAGAGGGCTAAGAGTGCTGACTCAGAAGCATTGTAACTGTCATTTGTTGAGTGCTCTTAGACAAATGACCTAGTGTGTTCTGGGCTTTGGTGTCTGTTTCTTCATTTGTAAAATCTGGAAAATTATAATCTCAGAGGGTTGTGGGGAGGATATAATAAGACACTCTATGTAAATACTGAGAGTAATAGCTGTAACATGGCAAGCTATCCTTTGATGTCTGTTGGGTTTGGTTTCAGCTGCCCCTTCCTCAAGGATACCCAAGTCCCAAATGTGAAGATGCTCAAGTCTCTTACAGAGAATGAAGTGGCATTGTAAGTAGCCAAATACATCCTCCCTTACATTTTAAATCATATCTAGATTATTTAAACCACATAATACAATGGGCATGCTGTGTAAATAGGTGTCATATCGTGTTGTCTAAGGGATAAGATGTGTTCAGGACAGATATGGCAAACAGTACATATACTTAGTAACCAGCAATGTGTTGATTGTATTATAAAACATATAAACACATAAAGAAACACACATACAGGGAGTGAGAAAATGAGCCATCTAATATAATTTTCCAAATAATAAAGTGGAGCATCTTAGCCATCTTGTTTGAGATAAATCCCTTAGTGAGAACATTGCTTGTCAAAGATTTTCTTCCTTCGCAGGCCCTGTAACTTTCAATCTAACCTTAACATTTTTACCATCATGTGGAGATGCTGAGTAAGAAGGAACAGGCTGTATCACCCAAACCATTATCTGTCCTTGGAAAAACCAATGCACAGAAAACACCAATTACCATGGGTAAGCTGATAAGCCCTGAACACTATGGAAAGAATCGGAGACGTGAAGACTTGTCCTCACCTGAGACTCATCCCAGCCGGTGAGGTAGATGTTGTAGCTGAGAAAGTCAGCATTATTCCTTTCCTGCATCTGGGTCTCCAGCAGCTGCAGCAAGTCTGCAAACCACTCAAAGGCATGTGTGTCACGGCACAGCCAGTAGAAGTAGATCTGAAAGAGGGATGGTTTACATTTAGATACACCTGACTTTTATTAACATGTGGATTTCTACTATCCCCAAATCATTTCCTGATGGGCAGGATGTCTGGAAGTACATGTTTTCAGACAGCTCTGGACACAACACAGACTAGGTCACATGAATTTGCTTTGGCTTTCCCACTCTCAATTGAGGCAGTGAATACGTTGACCTCAGGACAGTTTTTAAAATACCATTGGCCCATAAACTTTCCCTTCAGAGCTACTCTTGTTTTCCTACAATCTCTGGATTCCTTTGTACCTCCTCGCAGAAAGGTTAGTGGGATCCAGGTTAGCACCAGCTAGTCCAGTCAAAATTTATTAAAGATATCTTTCATTGGGCAATGAAAATAAATTTGCACAAAACAAAAATTCTCTGTGAATTGATCCTGAGAATATACACATAAGAAGTAAAAATTTTGGTTCCTGTTTTCTTCCTGCAAGTATATAATTGGGGGTGGAGTGGAAATTGAATCAATCTCAATATTTAACAATGGGATGATGGAAAAAATATTGTATATTCTCTCAAAGGAACATGAAAGAATCATCATGATCACTATAAAACCTGAACACACTTTCTGTAATATGTTTATATAAACAATTGTACATTTTCAATATTTACACCTTTATCAAAATATGTAAATATGGATAAATATTAGAATAAAACATAAAAAAGATAGTTATTGGATTTCCATTATAAATACATTCACTGTTTTCCAACTTTCTTTCTTTGGAATTTCCAATAATGTGGTACAAATATAACATATTGCTTTCACTAAATGGCCTGTTTTTGAGTATGGAAGCACATTTAACTTATCCAATGGTCCTTTGAAGAGAAATCTGCTTTCTGGGACCAACTTAATGTTTCTCTTCACTTCCTCTTGCCTTAGTCAGCCTTAACCCTTATCACACTGTCAGGCTACACTTAGCAGAGAGGGATGACCACTCCAAACTCTCAGAAAACGAAGAAACATACCTTTTTTAGCCTCAGATTTGTGGCGTTATTGCAATATTTGTACCAGACAGACTTGAGGATGGATGCAAACGGTGTCACTCCAATTCCCGCTCCCACTAACATTACCACCTCATAGCTGAACACATCTTCACTTGCTGTGCCAAAGGGCCCGTCAACTGCTATCCTAAAATTGAAGTTGGAGGAAATTGTTATTCTTGCTCTTCAGAGTAAGATGGGACACCTTTTATTATTGAAGACATGTGTCTATTTAAACTTCAACAATGTATTTATGTGAAGCTTTCTTCTGTGAAACAAATTTCAAATAACCAACTCAACACTCAACCTAACTACACAGGGGTTGGAAATAAGACTTTTCAGTCAACCATATGTATAGCATCTGATATCTCAGTATGGATTTTTAAAAAATTTCTTCACTCCTCTGAACATCGTGCATGCACACACACACACACACCTGCATCTTTTGCAAGAAAATCCTCACTTAAAATTCTTGCTTATATTAAACACTATAGTGAGAATTTTTAACATCAAAACATCTTACTGATTCAATATCCCCATTCCTCTTCTGTCTATTCTTGGAACTGTCTTACAAGCTTTTCTTCAACATTCACAAAGTGCCTGAAGTTGTGTTAGGCATATGGGGTGAAGAAGGCAAAGCAAATAACATATGGCATTTACCCTCGAATAAATCATATCCATTAAAATATAAGAAGTTCTTTCAAACACTGAAAGTTAATGTAATTTGGCGTTGACTCTCTATTTAAAGTAACTCATATTTAAAGGACTATTCATGACTAAAATTCGTATATTTTATATTTCATGTGAGGTATTTGAAACTGCATAAACACAACACACTGACACAACAGGAAACACAGAGATAAGGAACTGTTTTCTGAGAATCTCTGTGTGTTACAAGAGAGGCTCAGGATCTAATTCAATGAGATACAGGGATAAAGAAATATTCCATGTCATTTTTCCTGAACCCACGCACATTTGCTTTGGGCATTTTATACTTACTTAGGTAGTTTCCATGCATCTTGAAACTCCTGCTTATCACAACCACAAGCCTTGAACAGCCCCTCTGTCCAGTCCCCAACAATACGGATATGGATGCTGAAGAAGTCTTCCTCAGGAGCAGAGGTCAGTGTGAAAGGGTGCCACTCCAGCTTGGACACAGTGGGGCACTTGACAAAAATGTATTGTCCCACCTCCATCTTGAATCCCTTCTTCTTCATTTGTAGTTCAATGGTTTTGAAAGGGTGAGTGACCACCTATGAAACAAAACATTTCTTTGGGGGTCAGTGCTATGGGATAGCGAGTTAAGTCAGTGCCTGTGGCACTGGCATTCCATATGGGCACCAGTTCATGTCTCAGCTGCTCCATTTCTGATACTGCTCTCTGCTTATACCCTGGAATAGCAGTGGAGGATGGCTCAAGTGCTTGGGCTCCTGAACTCTCATAGGAAGCCCAGACTAGTCCACCTCTACCCATCGTGGCCATTTGGACAGTGAATCTGTGAGTGGAGGATTCTCTCTCTCTCTCTCTCTTCTGGCAACATGGTTGAACTTGGAGAATAAGATGCCAAGTGAACTAAGCCAGGCACAGCAAGGCAAGTTCTGCATGATACTACTTAAATGTAGAATCTAAAAAAGTTGAAGTCACAGAAGTTGCAAGTAGAATAGGGTTATCAGAGGCTGGAGGTAGAAAGGAGGAGGAACACAGCGAGAAGTTGGTCAACAGGTTCAATGTTACAGGTAGCTAGGAGGAATAAGTGCCGATCCTTTTTTGTACAGTAAGTGACTAGATAATGATGAAGTAGTGTATATTTAAAGCAAAAAGCTAGAATAAAAATTTCAAATATTTCCACTACAAAGAAATGATAAATGTTGAGGTGATGGATATGCTAAATATTATGGTCTGGTCGTAAAAACTGGTGCATAAAAACATTACATTGTGCATCATAAATATGTGTGATTATTTTGTGACGACTAGAAATTAAACTAAAAGTACTGTTTCTTTGATGATTCCATATATGCCTAGAAGAAATTTATATATACACATATGTATATATATAATTTTTATTGTAAAGTCAGATATACAGAGAGGAGAGATGGAGAAGAAGATCTTCTGTCCACTGATTGACTACCCAAGTAGCCGCAATGACTGGAGCCAATCTGAATCCAGGAGCCAGGAGCTTCTTCTGGGTCTCCCACGTGGGTGCAGGGTCCCAAGGCTTTGGGCTGTCCTCGACTGCTTTCCCAGGCCACAAGCAGGGAGCTGGATGGGAAGTGGGGCTGCCGGGATTAGAACTGGTGCCCATATGGGATCCTGGGTGCGAGCAAAGCAAGGACTTTAGCCAATAGGCTACAGCACCCAACCAAGAACTTTGTATTTTAAAGTAAAGACAAGTTAAAACATGCCAAAGTAAAGAAAATTAAATAGAAACAAAACAACAATTTTAAATATTGACTGATATTGAGGACTTCTCTTTTCACAAGTGAGAAGTGAGGGAATGTGTGAAATTTTTCTGATAAAAAGAGCCAAATGTTTGCAAAACTTGTGAATTAAATATATCTTATATAATAAATCTGTAAACAACTTGTCTTCTTTAATGAAATGAGGCATTGTCAAGATTCATCTTGAAAATAGAAAATGACAATTACTTTGAAAAAATGTACAGCATGTTGCAATTTTGTGTGATGAAAACAATTTTTAGCATATTGCAATATTGTCATACTGGCAGAAACAGAATTTAAAGATGTGTTAGTGGACAGCATGTTCATTGGAATGCTCTTGTTTCTTTTGCTTCTGAGAGAGGAAAATTATTGTGCTTTCTTCATAGAAAAAATATTTTTCCTTAAACTATGTATAAGAAAAATACTAAAAATGAATAAAAGAAAAAAGTTTTTAAAAGAAAACACTTGTTCAGTTCAGTCATTTCTTGTTTAGTAAGGGAAAATTTTTGGCAGCTTGTTTTGCTGATCTGTGGGATTTTCTTCACAAATCTATTGTAAATGTAAAAGAAGAACTGTTGTGGTTTCATATTTTAAGACTTCTAATGTCAGCTAAATTTGTCTTACTATAACCCTTCGTAGACACCCAATGAGAACATCATGCGTGGGCTCAGAAAAAGAATTCGTGTGTTTTACAAAAAAGATCCATAGTAGGCTTTTGGTAAATACTTTTAGACTGGGTCAAATTGAACTAAATTTTATTTGATCAAAATGGTCTTGCCTTGTGTTTGCTAAAGCTATAACAAGGGGTTTCTATTTCTACGTATCTGGATATTATTTATTTTGTGATGAGGAAAAGCATAGAAATGTGTGCTGCAGGGTGGCAGAGGGACATTACTCTAGATTTGGAGTTCTGAGGGTAAATCTGAGGTGCAGCTTGGGGCACTTTGCCTGATTTGCTGTGATTACAATACAAAGCACAGAACAAGAAATGAAGGTAACCTGGGACAGTATTTCAAGGTCAAACCAATCTTCCCCTACGTCTTTGGTTTTTCTGGCATCTGAACATTTTAATCCTCATTTACACCCTTTTGAACTCAGCTTTTCTTTCCTTCACTTCTAACTACATAATGTCACGATCTACACACCAGTTGAGGTAGGGGTGAGTCAGGGCAGGACTCATGCAAACACCCGGCTTAATTTTAACACAGAAGATGATAAGTTTCAGTTTTCCCAATAAAGGCCCAACCTGTTGATTACTAACCTAAATACAGTGGATAAAATATTAGAGGTCATCTTGCTGTTTTAAATTCCATCAACAGAAAACTGAATAAAAGACAGCTATGACCAATGTTATGACTCCTCATAATTCCTAAATGAAATAATACCTTGGTGATGACCACCTTCTGCTGAGATCGCCAAAACCGGACCAGCCTCTCACACAGATACAGGAACATAGGACCCACTATCCATTTCCATGTCTGCAATAAAAGCAAAAATTAAACATGTTAAGGGATTGTAGCTAAAAGGAGATTCCAAGGGAGAAAAAAAATTTCGTCCAAGTAGTTAATCTAGAGAAATGTTGAAATATTTGACATTAGAGAAGTAAATTTCTCCTACAACAAAATAAGTAAAAATACAACATTATGATAAATTACTAAGTTAATAAAAAGGAACATTCTGCTTAGCCACATTGGGGAAGTGTATCCACAGAATGAAACTTCCCCAAGAGGAACTGCCCCCAAGAATGTGATTTCCTCTCATGTCGCAACTGTAGTTGCAATAACTTTACAAGAGTGCAAGGTTGGTTTCAGAATTAATATTTTCTAAAGGATGGCATTTCAGCAACATGATATTTTTAATGCAACATTGTGCTCACCATGTAGTCAAAGATTAATCTTGTGCAAGATGACAGATTTGTGCAAGATTTTTAGCAATTTCTTCAATATTCTAGTAACTTCTGGGAGGTTTGTAGTGTACTTGCTGAGTTGAGACAAACCCAAATATTTTCAGATTTTTCTAGATAGCTCTCTGGTCTGAATATGCACTGTTTCAGTAAATCAGCATTACTCTGTGGTACTACTGAATATATAAAAATATTTAGGCCAAATCAATCGATCCTGGGACTGTACAGTTGAGCTCCTAGTCTAATATGTGAAGTATTAGACTTTTAGAAGGCAATACTTGAGGTGAACGTTGTAACATATCAGGCTAGGACTCACTCTGTACTGCTGCCATCCCATGTGAGTATCGATTTGAGTCCCAGTTGCTCAACTTCTGAACCATTTCCATGGTAATGCACCAGGAAAACAGATGTACCCAGGTGGGAGACCCAGGGAGGCTCCTGGCTTGGAACTGGTCCAGTTCTGCCCGTTGCAGCCTTTTGGGTGTATGAACCAACAAATGGGAGACTCTCATTCTCTCTCTCTCTCTCTCTCTCTTTTTCTCCCTCCCTCCCTCCCTCCCTCCCTTCCTCTCGACTTTCACATCTCTAACATCCCCAGAGAGCTGGAAGTTCCTTTGAGGTAGCTAGGTAGATGCCAATTATAGCAGTAGAATTCTGACCTCAGTTGTCATTGAGGAATTTGCCTTCCTCAACCCATAAGAAAACCAGCAATGCAATTTCCTTTTTGTCTTTCCCACCAATGTCTGCGTGTAGCAGAGGCAGCTCACTGATTATTTATTGTCCTCATTGAGCAAGAATGCTTAAGATGTGAACTCCTCACACAACATGCTGTGTCTATGAGAAGAGTATCCCCATGCTAAGAGAGTAGGAAAAGGGACAGGAGAAGATGGGATGAGAAATGTGCCTTTATGTTACGTTGTGTTTAAGGAAAAACTAATAACACCATTCAGAAAGCTTGTATAAACTTTGATTCTTGTCTACTTTTACACCAGTGGCTGACTCAATAACCAATAAAGTACACTAATATTGTCTGCCAATAGAATAAAACATAATGGGGATTACAGGGCACACTTCTCACATCATGGAGCAGAAATATTGAGAAAATATAAAATAGAGCCCTTCAGTGTTCTCTATGGAAGAATATTCTATCATGTTTTCCCTTGGTCAGCGTTGCCACCCTCCTGCCCCACCATATGGTACCTTTGGTTATTGGTATGAACCTGCCTATCTCTAGCCTCATTTATGCCTCATAGATGGGACCTCTCGATATTAAAAAGAAACACAATGTGCTACCTCATCAATTTCCCTCCCTGTTTAGACCGTTTTACTTTTGAAAGAGGCCCCCAGCTCCATAGAAGTAATTTATTTGAACTATCCTATTCAGTTCAGGATGGAATCACCCAAATGTCCTTACAAAACAAACAAACAAACCAAACCATCAACTTGTGTTATCATGACCCTTATAAGCAGAAGCAAGATGGAACCTCTTGAAACCAAATAGCACTTTTAAAAAACACTGCTTTTCTAACTTCTGTAATGAGACGGATAGAATAATGAAAATCTTATTTGTCTAGAAACATTTTTTCCAATAAGTACTGCAAAGAAAACCAAACATAACATTTTAGCAGCCCCATAACATTTATAATGCACAACTCTGTGACATTTGTACACATTTCTTAGATGTTGTTGGAAGATTTTGAGTGATTAAATGCCACAATGTATTGTACATACCATAGGAGGGTTCCCAGCAAACTGTGGGATCGTGCAGTTCTCCATCTTCCCCCAATCTCGGATATGTTGCTCACAAAACTCCGGATCGTGAATCTTCAAGCTATCGTTGGTTTGCCCACGTACGATTCGTCTGGGAAAAAATATGAGTTCAGCTCACTTAGTAGCAAGGTATTATGCTTTCTTTCCCCAGATTCTGGGAATATTTAAAATATTTTCACACAGGTCCTGTATGTTTCACTCAAAGTAGTACATTTATCATCCCTTCTAACTAATTAAAGTAAAGCAAAAAATAAAATGTAAATGTTCTTGAACAATGGAAAAACACATGCAATGTCACAAGGGTTATCTACAGTGCAACATTATAGAGGCTAAGTCTTGGATCACCAATGTGTTTTCTTAAAGGGAGAACTCATGCTTCTGAGTCAAGTATCATTGTCATTCCGCCTGCTCTACTTTCAGACCAGGGATGGTCTCCCAGTGAAACTGTTGAATTTATCTGGACACTAAGATGCTGGACTCTCTGCAGGGTCCATGCCTGCAATGAAGGAATCATGACTGGTTATGAACTGTACTACTGTAACAATATGGAGGAATTTAATATGGGGGAGGGCTTTTTGGAGGGGTTGGGGGAATCCCAGAGCCTATGAAACTGTGTCATAAAATGAAAAAAAAATTAAAGCAAGTTGCTAATTTAAAAAAAAAGTATTGTTGTCATTGACAATCAAAGAAAACCAGAAAATTACAAATGGAAGAGAGTGATTGTTAGCTCATACAGTGCCCCTGCATGAATTAGAAAAAGGACAGTCCCATAGGCAACATCTATCCTCTGTGGCCAAGCACCTTTGTATAGCAGACAACCCAAATGGTAAGATACAGTAGCCCTAGGACTTAGCCCTAGTGTTTTATAAATTTTGTCTCAGTGAAACCCAAAGGCTAGAGTCTTTTTTGAGAAGACATAATTTTAGCGTGATGATGACATATTAACAGATATCTGGACTGAGAGAAACTACCTCGAACTGTTACAGCTCATTCACTTCAGTTCAATAGGTAAAAAATGAAAAACCTAGGACAGTTCTGGGTTTAGTGAGGATAGAGAAAGGGAGGCACAAAGCTAAGTAAGTCATGTCCCTGACCTCCAGGAACACAACTGACAGGATCTTCAGAGTATAGAAGAGAAGCAGGAAATTTTTATCATGCCATTTGGTATATTATGACTGTTTCCATTAACCACTTCTTTGTATTCTGAGGTATTGGGGAAGAGAATTAGTACGGTCTGAGCATATATTACGTTTCAAACTTGAAGAAGGGCATTATACATATTTTTTTTCAGTTAATCTTAATAACAAACCTAAGATGCCAGTATTATTGACCCAATTTTACAGGAGGGGAATAACAGCACGGGATGATCTGGTAACTCAAACCATGATGGCTGAGTGAAAACAACCCTATTTTAAGCAAGTCAGCCTTGACTCCCAACCTCAGTTTCACCCCTTACTAATTTGGTGCACTCAGGCAAATTATAGAATTCCTTTTGTGTCTCAGTTTCTTCAGCTGTAAAATAAGCATGACAATGTCTCATGAAAGTCTATTTTAGCAATCAATTGTCATGATGTATAAAAAATGTTAGATACAAAGGAAGCATTATATAAGATACTAAAGTCTTCATGCTCACATTCAAAAGGGAAATAAATAATAAAAAGCAAATCTGCTTTTCTCTTTACTGTTAGGACCAGTAGTCCAGAGACGTGGATTTTAACCCCAGCTAAACTGAAACAGTGAGAAATCGCCTAACCAATAGTAAGTAGCAAATTCTCAAGCAGATGTGATAAATAAAGCCTCTAATCTTCTGAAAGGAAGATGGATATCTGTGAAAGCTACAAATGAAGAATGATGGATTAGTAAATTATCAAGAGGGAGAAATTACTTATCTTTTCCAGAATTCTGTGAAGCCACTGGATTATGACTAAATTCTCATTGACAGATAACTCAGTTGCTTTAGGAAAACAAAGACATTCTTTTTGGGTTTTTTTTGTCTTTTATTTGAGAGGGAGAGAGAAAGAGAAAGAGAAGGGTGGAAGAGAGGAAGAGAGAAATGAGACAGGGAGAACGCCCATCAGTTGCTTCACTCTCCAAATGCTTACAGTGACCAGGGTCGGAAAGGGACAGAGCTGGGAGCTGAGAATGGAATCCAGAACTCCCACGCAGGTGGAAGGAATCCAATTACCTAAGTCACCATCACCACTTCCCAGGGTTCACATTAGCAGGAAGCTGGAGTCAGGAGTTGGAGCCAGGTTATCAGTTTAAGTAGTAAGTTCTGGTTATCAAATCCGGGCACTCCATTATGGAATGCAGGCATCTTAATAGACTTCTGAGCAGCTTGGCCAAGGACCCACTCCAAGAGAATCATTGTCAACACTGATTTCTCAGTGCTTAGAAACTGTTTAGCAGGGGGTTACAGTCATCAAGGAGAGTAAGAATGCATACAGTGGTCTTCAAGGGCTACTTCTCCCCTTCCTGCCCCCTGCCCTTCACATTCATCTCTGCAATCTTTGGACTTGGCTCTGAGCCGAAAATTTGAACTGTGGGCATTCACTCTCTGACCTTTGGTTTCTGGAACACTATGCCCACCAGGGAACATCCCAGGCTTGCCTTGTGTGCAGGTGGTGTGAAACAGAAAAAGTTAGACATCAAAGAGGACTCCCAGTAAGGTCAACTCTCCCATCTATGAGAGATGCATCACAACCTACTTGAGATTACCTGGACTCCATCCTTAGAGGGCTTACCAGCTGTGTGACCTTGCCTACATATTTGACTAGTTTTAATTTCAGGTTTGTTGTGTGCAATATCTACTACCAGGAAATGAGGATAGTGAGAGCATCTATCTATTTTAAGGATTAAGAAAAACTTTCATTTCGAATCCTTAGCACTTGCTGTGATGTGAACAAGTGCTCAATAGAAATTAGTAGCTAACTTTAATAGAGTAGAATATTTGAAGGAAAAATCCATGTATTTTTTCCTACTAGCATTCCCATGGCACCTGAGATAGCTCCTCACAGACAGTAGGCAATCAATAAATGCTTGTTGGCTTAAGTCCGCTTAAGTCCTAACTGAACTGCAGCAAATCCCTTGAAACTGATTAACCATTAACCCATCTACTTTGTGGTTTTGTCTAATTCAATACTGACTAAGTCACATAGACACTATTAAAGGCATCGAGGACCCTATCTGCGCCCTCAACACATCTTATCCTCAGAGTTTGGTGTTTTTGTCAGGTTTGCTATAAATAACTACTGTCGCAATACCAACTGGTTGGATAACCCCCCCAAAAGGGCTGCTGAGTGGTTTTTATTGAACTGACCATCTGCTGTAATTTCACGTACCCTCAGTAGGCAGTTTGGCCACTCACCAGCAAGGTTGCTGAGCTTCCATTAAGACAACCACATCTAAAAACACCAGGGATATTAAGTCCCTGGAGTTAGCGTTCAAATACTTACTCAGCACCATGAATGGCAAGACCAATGAAGAAGATGACAAAGAGATGATGTGTGTACCAAAACACTTCAAAGTAAGACCTCCGGATGGTTTTGGTGGAGGATGTGATGATTAGTATGAGGCACAGTGTAATGACAATTCCAGTGATGCCGGCTAACCGAGTCACAGCCACTAACAGGCCTCCTTCAGGGTTCTGTAAAATATAAACACATACACATGCAAATACATTACATACTATGGAAGGCTCTCAAGCAGGAGTACCTCTTGATGAAATGCACAGTGTATTGTGCAATAGGTACTTTCACAACCCTTTGGATAGTCCTTATCATTCATTACAGATTTCTGGATTTGAAATAGACATTTCTTCATTTAAAAATGTCTTAAACGGTTAAAATGCCCTAGGAAACATGAATCGATATGCTTAAACAATTTAAGTGAATATCAAATAAAAGAAACCAATTGAGTATAAAGTGCTCTGAAAGTATCTGGCACTTTTTCGCCTTTGATTTGGAAGGGGGGTGCTTTGTTGGCAAATATATTCTGGAAACACCTAACATCTTAGGTTGGGCTTGCCAGAAACAGGGCCTGAGATGAAGCGTCATGGTAAATTGATCTAGAAAAAAATCTACTCCAAGAGAAATGAGTAAGCTAATGGGGGATAGAACAGGAAAATGGAACAAGTCAAGCAAAGGGATAGTATCAGGAAAAGTCTTAGCAGGGAGAGATTCAGCTGGATCCTAGAGGGAGATGCTGCAGGCTAAGTTCTGCCTCAGAGTTTATCCTGACTCAAAGAGAGGAATCTGTGTTTACATCATGAGCACTCATGCGTCAGTGACTAAGGACTACCCAGGGAAAGAGAACCATCTAGGTGAGTCCTTCTTGATTTATGAGCATATAGGCCAATGGACTCTAATCTCCAGGGCAGGCCTCTGAAGAGAGAGTACATGTGTAGGTCATTGAAAATGAAAGCAACAGAAGGGTGGAAGAGTACAGATACAGTAAAAACGATCCAAAGAGATCTAGGCAGAGTAACAATGTCAGTTCACCATAGCATTTTATATTACCAGTCTCAAGTGTCATGTGGCAAATTACAACCATTGTAAAAGAAAAGTATGCAAAATATGATAGGGGAGGAATTTCTGTTTACTTTGATGCTGTTTAATTTTGTCCCTAAGTAGATGAAATTTTTTCATGTCAGTCTGAGTATAATAAATTCTTTCACAAAATAATGTCTTCTGTGATTAAAAAAAGAGAGAGAGATTTGTTTGTTTATTTGAGAGTTACAGAGAGAAAAGGAGAGAAAGAGAGAGTCTCCATTTGCTGGTTCACTTCTCATGTGGCCACAATGGCCAGGACTGAACCAGGCTAAAGCCAGGAGTCAGGAACCTCATCTCGGACTCCCATGTAAGTGCAGGAGTCTAAACACTTGGGCCATTTTCCCTTGCTTTTCCTAAGCCATTAGCAGAGAGCAGGATGGGAAGTGAAGCAGATGAGATAAACATGTTTGGAATTCAATATAATTAAACCATCTTCCATCTTTTCAAGCCTTTTGGGCACATGAATATTGCTTGGCATCTCTCTTTCTCTCTCTCTCTCTCTCTCTCTCTCTCTCTTTCTCCCGATGACTTCCCTTCCTCTGAGAAAAGGGAAGAAGTCCTTTCCTCTGGATATCCTTGTGATTGCTCCTGGAGAACTGTTGAGTTACTTCCAACGCACCAGGCTTCTCAAGGCACAATAATTAGTGGGCCACCCCTCAGATGTTGTGTGTAATAAAAAACAAAAAGGAAAGAAGGAAGGAAGTGGGAGAGAGAGAGAGAAAGAAAGAAAGAAAGGCATCATTGACACCTGCCAGTTGGTGGCTGGTCTGACACTATTGCCAAGCCAAGGGTGTTTCCTGCTTATTTCACAAAACACCAACATTGGACTAGGTCACTCTGACTGTGCTGGAATGCAAAAAGAATAAGACCACTCTGAAATCATGTCTGAGCTCAGACCAAAATGGAGGAAACTGCTGTCTCTTAACCTGTTAAAAATCTAGCCCCCCTCTGTTACTTCTGCCTCCTAGAAAAATATATTAAGCTACCGAACCATAAACTATACAGATCGAAGATTTGCTTTCCTAAACTCTCCCCCAAATCATCTGACAGTCTAAATCTTACATCAAATTCATCCTAACACCCCCATAGTGTGAGGTTCCATTTGCTGTAGCAGATAATAAATCTAAATTTGTTTGACTATAGACATGATCCTGGTTTTCTTTGCTGATGGGACTGGCCAAGATGGAGCCTGAGATATTACAATCTCTGAATGCACATTCTCACAGGTAAGTTTAAGCGTCTGGGAAACAACCAGAGCCCCTCCATACATGGGGTCAGGAAAGCGGCAGACATTCTTTCTATATTCAGTCTTATAACCTACAGATTTACCCTTCTTGTGATTAGCCAACTTTTGTTATGGTTCCAGCTCTGCTCACAGCATTCACTAACTAAAAACTAGTCCTCAATTTTAACCGCTTAGTGAACAATTGAATCAGGAAATGAAAGGCTTACCTTGATTCTGTCTCGAACAAAATTGAGGTATGTTTCACCCTTTTTGTCTCCGATTTCAGAGAGTGCGATTGAATAAGCATCAGAATTGTTGACTCGGGCGTTCACACACCACTCCACATTAAACAGATGTGCAATTGTGTGAATTGCTAAAGAAAGCAGCAAAGAGAAACAAAGAGGATTAGTGGTATGTACAAATTTATTGTTAACTCCTTCCACAGCATCTGATTCTATGATGCCATAGGGAGACACTAAGGTGGCCCAGGACACTTAGTAACAAGAGCTGGGTCTGCAGAACCAGCAAAGCCAGGCTAATACAGTAGATAATCTCCTGTCCAATTATGTGATTGTGAGAAAAATCACTTCAGTTCTCTGCGTCTTGGTTTCCTCACTTGTAAAATGAGGATCTTGAACTACATGCACCTGAGACCTAATCACGTTCTAAGATTCTAAAAAATAACCTTAGTTCTCTAAGGATGGTGCTTTGCTATGCCCACATCATCCCTCGCCCCCCAATACGGTTGTACTCAGAGAAAAATTTCAGGAATTTTATGACTGCCAGCTGGCCCATTTATCTGATTCTGAAATTATTGATAAATGTGATTGAATTGATACAAACCAATAGTTTCAAAGCACGATTCTCTTAAGAAGGAAACTGAATGTATTATTTTAACAAACACATATACAGGTCTTACTAGGTGTTACACGCTGTTGTGTGAGTTCTTTAGTTACTTAACTTGTAATTGCCTCAATGGTGTAGGTACTATTTAATTTCTTCTCATCTTAAAGATGAGAAAACTAAGACATCCATTTATTTAAACGCTTGCCCAGGGTCACCAATTAGGAAGCAACAGAAGCAGTTTGGTACCCAAATCTGTGACACTAACTACACTACTTTCTAACAAGATTCTGTCACACATTTCCTTTGAGCTAGCTCATTTGCCACATCTCAAAAAGCCTGCATGTCCTGGTAGAAGAAGAGAAAAATCAGATGTTGTATCTGTAATCTAAGCTATTTTACTTGGACTAGGGATGAACTCTGAGGATGAATAAAAAACTGCTGTGGGCCCCAGTGCGATAGCGTAGTGGTTAAAGTCCTTGCCTTGAATGCACCGTGATCCCACATGGTCACCGATTCTAATCCTGGCGACCCTGCTTCCTATCCAACTCTCTGCTTGTGGCCTGGGAAAGCAGTCGAGGACGGCCCAAGGCCTTGGGACCCTGCACCTGTGTGGGAGACCCAGAAGAAGCTCCTGGCTTCAGATTGGCTCAGCTCCGGCCATTGCGGCCACTTGAGGAGGCAATCATCGGACAGAAGATCTACCCTCCCTGTCTATCCTCCTCTCTGTATATCTGACTTTCCAATAAAAACAAATAAATCTTTAAAAAAATCTGTTGTGATCATCACTGCATATCTACTTTCTGGAACACTGACTGCATACTTGATCGACATTGGATATGGACCCAGATACTCACCTTTTGCACTGAAACACCAGCCTAATAATTGTACATAAATATATATGTTTACATGCAAACTCATATATATTATATATAACATACTCATGTATATTATATATAACATATACACATAAAATTTCATTATTATCATCACCATAATGAAGATATTTTAGCTAATATGAAACATCTTAAGGGATTATTAATTTATGAGCTCTGGCTCCTACAGATTTACTGCAAAAAATATCCACAGACCCACGTGTGCAACCAAACACTTTGGTGGAATGAATTAAGGCTCTCATTTGTGTACTAACAGACATTTGTGATGCTGAAAGGGATGGAAAAGAATGAGGATGCTTGGATTGAGTTTTCCCATGGCACAATTTCATTTAGACAGATTCTAAGATGTAAAAATTTTAATAGCTAAAGAAACTCTAATATTGAGACAACAAAAAGGTTGGTAAATACTTTTTAAAAGAACTCTTAAAAACTACAACCTATCTGAGCATATTTAACCTATGAAAGCTGAACTCTTGCAAAAAATCATCGAAGAACAATAAAAATTTGGTTCAAAATTTCTTTGAAATACCTACCAGTATGCAGTGCAATCATCCATGCCACCATTTTATGAAAGGTGAGATTTCTGTCTAGTTGTCTTCGAATTCTTGTTGAGCAGCACTTTGGAGAAATGAAGAAGGAATAAAATAAGAATTATTAATGAGAAAGCCTTCAATGTTCTAGATATTTGAGGTATATTGTCTCATTTGATTCTCACAACCACCCTAACACTTTACACTGTATTCGATAGATGAGGAAACTAGGGCTCAGTGAGATACTATCATATACCTCAAGTCAAACAGCTAGTGGAGTGACATAGCCAACTTCACCAGTTCTTTTTCTGCTTTCATACCAGTGCCATAAAGTCTCTCCTGAAAGTCACTGCTTAATGATATAAAAACAAGAATTTTGGAAGTAAACATATTTAACCACACAGTTCCAAAAATCAGCAGACATGGAAATTAACACAGAACAGGCTGCCATCACGTACCTGACACTCTAATTGGGATACAGACAAGTGAACAGTTCTGGAATAAGTGGACAGTCCCTAAATAATACTTCTCCATGACACAATACAGGAAGAAAAAGATTGACTTTCCCATGTAGGTGAGAGACATCATAAGGAATATCGTTGACAAAATAATAGCATAAATAACAGTAACCAGTATTTCTCAGGAGCTTGTGAAAAGAACTGCTTTAAGTGTCTTATGTATATTGACTCATTTAAGTCTTACATCAATCCTGTGAGGTGGATAGGTGTTCTGGCACAATGGGTTAAGTATTGCTTAACCAGATCCCATAACAGAGTGCTGGTTTGAGTCCCAGCCTTTCCATTCCAATTCAGTTCCCTACTAATGTGCTTTGAAAACTAGTGGATGATGCTCCCAGCGGTTGGGCCATTGTCACCTACATGAGAGGCCTAGATGGAGTTTCAGGCTCCTGAATTTGACTGGACCCAATCCATCTCTCTCTCTCTCTTCCTCCCTACCTCTCTCCTTCTCGCTCTCTCATTCCCTTTCCAATTAACAAGTGAATAATTATTTTTTAGAAAAAAAGCCTTAAAAACAAAAAAAAAAAAAAAAAAAGAAAAAAAGCCTTCAGTGAAATTTCACATCAAGCCATTTAGAATGGCTTTCATTCAAAACATAAAAAAATAACAAGTGCCAGTGAGGATGTGAATCTTTTTAAAGGTACCATAATACATTGTCGAGGAAAATGTGAACCAGTACAACCACTATGGTAGGCAGTATGGAGATTCTTTGGAAATCTGAAAATATAGCTATCATGTGATACAGTCATCTTACTATTGGGAATATACCCAGAGTAAATGAAATCAGCATATAATTCAGAGGAAAAAATACGGCAAAGAAGATACCATTATCAATACTCTGTAACAGATAAGGAAACAAACGCATACACAGGATACCTTGCCAGAGGTCACACAGCATATATAGATAAGTGAGCTGAGATTTAAGTGAGGCCATCTGATACCAGAGTTTATTAATGTTCTTATATTTCACAAATTACATAATCATATTGACATTAAAATGGCATTTATTTGTCCTTTCTGTATATGTTACAAGATGTGGATTTGAATCAGATTCATATTCAAATCAGAAAACAAAACAAAACAAAAGTTGATTAGAGCAGTGCATTCCTGAAAATCATTTGCTTGCTCTGGCCATTTTGTTCTAAATGTACTCCCCCTGTGATTCAGAGAACTTTAAGAAAAGGAGAATGAAGCAGCAATAAAAGTAAGAATTTAAAATACAATATATTTTTAAAGCATTGCATTCAACTTAAACATAGGGGTGTTTAATATTTGGCTTACTTAATTATAACAAAATGTTCAAAAAATTTTAGAGATACATAATTGCACGGATAACTGTTATTATGTCACTAGCTTCTGGTTAGCCACACCTAGAGAGAGCAGGTTATTTAGACGATGAAAACAGATTCCTGGAAATACAAAAGTACACAGAGGGAAGACACTGGGGGTTCCAGAAAACTGGAAAAAGGAATAGGCTTTACTGAGTGTCTTCTCTGAGCCAACTCATTTATCTTTCATCAATCCCCCATTTAAGGCAACTAGATACATATTATGGTCCTTATTTTACAGCTAAGAAAACGAAATAACAAAATCCCTCACTGGCTGGATTTCAAGGTTATTTGTCTACCAAAGTTTCATGGCCCTATCTACCGAAGCAAACCAAATGCAAGGATATAGTCACTATTATGCTGAGTGCCTGAAAATCTGAGACAAGAATTGAAGTGCATCAGAAGGTGATCACAGAAAATGAGGATAGTAGAAGTAAGGCTAGAAAGGGAAGGGAACAAATCATGGGTGCATTACCCAGTAAGCTACCACTATAGCATCCATGAAACTGAGTGGTGATTCAGACCTTCAAAATAAGGGTTTCTCCTTCCTGTAAATCTGCCTTTCTAATAAAAATAAATAAATCTTTAAAGAAATCTCAAATTTAAAAAGGGGTTTTCTGTTTTAAATAGCTTATTGCTGAAAGAGTAGTTATCATTGTTTTCTGATATGTAACCTTGGTTTTACTTTTATTTCAAGGGCAGAGGGCTATTTTGCTACTTTCTATCCTTTGCAACTTTAAATAAGTATGTATTTTCCTGTTTCTTCTGTGGTTTCTTAGAGTTATTCCAAAATAACTCCCAATGACCTTACATAACCTCCTCCCTTTGACTTTGGATGAGGGCTGTGACTATGTATGATATTATTCCAGTGATTTTCTTACATAATATGACAAAAAAAGATTTCACAAAGGTAATTAAAGATTCAACTTGACTTTAAGAGGGAGCTTATCTGGGTGAGCCTGAGCCAATCACACATGGACTCCTTAAAACTGGATCTACAAGGCATGGGTAGAGGAAGTCAGAAATTTGAAGTGTAACAAAGATTTAATGCACTGCTCCTGGCTTGAAGATGGAGCAGGACCTGTGGCAGGGAACACACAGGGGATTCTAGGACCTGAGAATAGCTCCTGGATGCCCAGCAGCAAGGAAGCTGTGACCTCAGTACTAAAGCTACAACAAACTGAATTCTGCCAAGAGAATGAGTTTGGAAGAGAATTTGTACTGAGAATTCAACCCAGTAGATACTTAGATTTCAGTCTTGTGATACCATGAGCAGAGCACCCAGCTGCAGAGTGCTGGAATGTGACTTAAAAACTGACAACTAATAAAGTCAGAGTTGTTTGAAACCACTACATTTACAGTCAGCAATAGACAATTGTCATCTTTGTAGTCTTACTGGAGTGCTGAAGCTAGATTGGAGTCCTAAGAATCAGAGAATGGGAGTTACTGCATTACATTTGAGAGCATGTTTTGCCTTCAGATATACCTGTATGGGTTCCCTGCACTACCAATTAGCTGTATGAACTTTAACAATATACTCAGCCTTATTTCCTCACCTGTATACTTATTATAATTCTTTCCTTATAGATTTGCTGCATAGACTAATTTATAGATATTTAAATAAAATGTTATTTTGTATCATTAACTTTTCAGGCATTGTGGCGTGATCTCTAGCTAGAGGCTATAAACTTCCTGTATGTAGGGTAGTATTTCGTGTTCATTTAAAGGTCCTTTAATATTTATTTGTTTGAATCAATAAATTACACTTTCACTGGCCTTAAGTCAACAATGACTAAACCTATACAAATTTTATTTACCCACCCCCATCTATAACTCCTACACCATTTTCTTTTTTACTTTCCAACAAACTGTTATGCAACTTGAGACAAATTCACATCTACTTCATACTGACTCTGAAGTTTTGTATTGGTCCCAACTTTGTCTCCATGGTTCTTATCCTTTTCATCATCATCAATATGGATTATTAGAAATATGAAACAATAGATTTCAGTATTGCTTAACAGCTTTAACAGTCTTAAGGAAATATAAACTGAATGCTGGAACGATGGAGAGATGTGCTTGAGAAATACCATATCCATTCAGCAATACTATGTTTATCTTAACAGTTTTTCAAAGCTAGTTAATATAAAACACATAGATTTTATTAAAAGGAAAAAAGGCTACTAGCCACTAATGAGCTCAATTTTTGCCAGCTACCCTCTTTGAAGTGGTCAGAAAAGGCAAACAAACCAAAGGGAAGCCACAAGTCATGCTGATACTGCGCTTTCAAGAGTACTACCTCTTCAACACTTCCCAAAAAAGAAGGAAGGATGATCAGCGGGAAGGAAGGCCTGTGTTGTCTATTATGTCCCAGGATCATTCTATTTCTTCTCTGGATGTAGGTGCCATGTCTATGAATTGAGTCACTTCTGAATTATCACCACTTACCAATTACCCAAGTTGCCATGATGCTCCATAGTTTCCTCACGGAATACCTCCTGTTTCTGCCATTAATTTTTTTTTTCAATTTTTAAATTCTTTGCGCTTTTAAAATTTTTTTTTCTCAAAGATACAGTTTTGTAGGTATAGAGGTTCTTCCTTTCCCTCCTCTTTCTCCCTACCCATTTTTCACTCCTGTCATTTCCCCCGCCCCAATTATATGTAGTATAGTCCCGTAATATTTGCTATTAACTTCTATAGGGAGACCTTTTCATTACTGTCACTGAGAGCCTTGCTCAATTTTAATAAACTACCTTTCTAATGCAAAGATTATTGAGTCACATAGGCAGATTCTTTCGCTCAATTGAAACTGTGAGAAAATACATTTCAAAAAATGAGGAGTAGAACTAAAAAGAAGTATATATTTAATAAAGTATAACCTGAATGGTGCGGAAATGTAAAAGCTCTGGCTTAGGTACATGTGGTCTCACTATCAAAACCATTAACAGATGTCAATTAGATAGTTTTATGCAAGACATGACAGGTTGTAAAATCTGGTCTTGAATCTACCAAACATAGGCACAGAAGCTGACAGTAAATGTCACACCTGGTGACAGTAGAGCATGTGATAAATATGAAGAACACTACTTTATTTGCATAGTTCTATCTATAGTTCTGAAATGTCACATTTATTCACTATCTCTTCCAAAAGACTAAGTTTGTTAAGATAGAATCCATCCACAGTTCCCTCTGCACTATGTTTTCCAAGTGATTTCCTAGCACCTAAATGATTTTCATCAGTAATTTGTTAACTGAAAACTCACTGAAAGACTCAATCAATTCAACTACTTTTAGAATGACACATTCCTTCTTATATTTGCATTATTTGATCTCGGTTTTTTTTAAGATTCATTTTTATTTTTATTGGAAAGTAGGATTTATGGAAAGAAGGAAAGACAGAAAAAAAATATTCCATCTGCTAATTCACTCTCCAAGTGGCCACAACAGCCGGAGCTGATTTGATCTGAAGCCAGGAGCCAGGAGCTTCTTCCAGGTCTCCCACGCAGGTGCAGGGTCCCAAGGCTTTGGCCGTCCTGCTGCTTTCCCGGGTCACGAGCAGGGAGCTAGATGGGAAGTGGAGCAGTGAGGACACGAACTGGCGCCCATATGGGATCCAGGCGCCTGCAAGGTGAGGATTCAGCCAATTGAGCCATTGTGCCAGGCCATTGATCTTGATTTTTAAATTAATTTTAATTTTTTCCAGTCCACATGGCTTTATACATTTTTCATTAATATATAATAGTTATACATATTTATGAGGTAAATCTGAAACACCTTTAAACACAAGTAATTTATTCTAATATTCCACTTTGTGGTGGAGTCACTGTGATTCACAATAAAACATTAAGTATTTTATGGATGGCTAGAAGAAAGCAGCTTGAATGCTCCAAATATAAGGAATTGATAAGGAGATAGAAATGCTAATTACCATAACTTGATCAGCATATGTATAAATCTTAAAAATATAACCCTGACTCGTTTTCAGCCAAAGGCAAAATTACCAACCAAAAATCTACCAGACAGAAAGCCCAAGAGGCTTGCGCTAGACCGCATGGTTAAAGATAGAGCCATATTCAGGGCCTCTGACTCCCAGACTATATAAGGTAACAGATAAGACCTCACCCTCTCACCTTCCTGTTTCTTTCTGATATTAAAATAAGGACTGCCATCCAGTTAGAAATTAAGTTTCTGTACTTCCAGTTGGGGGCTTGTTTGCTCAGGACCTAGTATATGTTGAGACGCATCGTTTTTCCATCTCTCTCAACAAAGCCAGTTGATAGCCCTGTTTCTTGGGGTTTAGGGTTGGTGAGGGATGTGACCCTGGGACTTCCTTATGCCAGTTAACCAGAAAACTTACAAAGCAATGATTAACACCCCTAGAAACTGAAGAGAGGTTCTGTGGCTGCTTGCTTCTCTCAGTGTCCTACTAATAAGTTCTTGAACTTACAGCATTTTTACTCTAGCTTATTTGACATACTCCAACAGATTGATTTCGAAGCTCATAATGCCATCTTAGGAGAATTTCACGAAGTTTAAATGGTACATAGAAAGGTGAATGGGTATTGGGAGCATGAAGACCAGGGTTTGAACCCAACCATTGCTTTTTAGTTTTGTTGCCACCTCGCTTGCTTGATGTGCAGATTTCATGACATGAATTCAAAGAAGCTTCCACAAGTAGCAGCTACTGTGATTTCCAACATTAGTCAAACTACACTGGCTCATTTTAATTCTGGGTATTAAAAATAAGTTTAATTTGCAGAATTTGCATTTCAGACAGCAAATCCCAGAAGAATGGATGTGTCTGTCAAAGAGAAATCCTTGCTGCTTGCTGCTTGCTGCTTGCTGCTAGCTTTTTTTTTTTTTTTTACTGTTTTATACAAAGATAGATCCGATGACAGAGTTGAGCTTCTCTGTGATTTGAAGAGCCACCTCCTTTCGTCTATATCATTTGAAAAGTTCATGTGGATCTTTGTGCCTGGGCCACAGAAGCCTGAAGGCTGGCATTACAACATGTACTGTTCATGGGTCCTATTAGCTCAACAGTGCTGCAATTTAGGTTTGTGGGGTAACAAGGATTTCTTAATAAGCCACTCTGGTGAAAACACTGCTGATTTCTCAGGCCTTACTTCCTCTAAATAGAAAGCATTCAAACAGGGGTAAGGAGAATAAATAGTAATGGATCGCCTGAAAAAAACAAAAAGCTACAATGCATTGCCTTCATTTTAAAAATGTTCACTGGGCAACTATGATACATTGTAAATGATACACATTGTCCTTTACAGTAGGTAGCTAAATAAAAAATTAAATCTGGTGAAATTTTATCTCTGTCATTTCTCACACTGAGGAGATAATTTGAAAATTCTTGTAATCGATGTCTAATACTAACTTCTGACTCTTTTTGGAATATCTTTAAATGTTTGTCAGCATTCTTCTTTTTTTCTCCATTATTTTTAAAATTTGCAGGCAGAGAGAGGTCTTCAATCTGCTGATTCACTCCCCAAATTCCTGTAACAGGAAAAGTTGGGCCAGGCCAAAGCTAGGAGCCCAGAGCTCAATCCGGGTCCCCCGCATGGATGGTAGGGACCTATATACTTGAGCCATCACCTGTTGCCTTCTAGAACATGCAGCAGCAGGGAGGTGAGTCACAAAGAAAACTGGGACTTCAACCTAGGCTCTCTTGTATGGGATGTGTGCATTTCAAGTTGGCACCATGCCAAATGCTTATTCTCATCCTTTTATCCTTCTAATGAAGTAAGAATGTTAGCACCATTTCTGTCAACTTTTACTTTAAAGTTAAGCTGGTGAGTGTTCGATTTTTGCAGTTAGTTTAAGATGAAATGACATTTTGTAAAAAAAAAAAACCTCACTAATGAGAAATGCTTATCTATGGCCTATTTATGCTTTTTAGTGTATGTTCAATAAGAGAGCAACAGCTGTGGATCAATGTGAATTGACTATGGCTAGGAAAGCTAGCCAGAGAGTTCAAGGCAGCTTATACTTGTTATTGACAGTTTAGTTCACTTCCTCCACTAAATATTCTATGAGCACCTAACTCATTATTAAGTCGTCAGTGATGCCTTTTAAGGTTCTAGTTTATCAGCATAATCTCAATTCTCCTTTCCAACCTCATCTTACACATCTGCCCTACACAATATTTACATTGTCATAAAATAAGTTGTCTGCTGCTGTCTTCCATAAATAACTTCTACATAAAATATATTTTAAAAACTAAAAAGCACATATATTTTATCAAACATATAAAAATACACATATTTTATCTAAAGGAGAAACAAGGGCTACTAGTAACCATGAGTCAGTAAAATGGGCATAAATCCTTGTTTTCCCCAGGAGATCCATTTAGTATAGTCTGAGATGGCCCCCCAAAAATTAATTAATTTTTTTTTAAATCCAAAAAAGGAGTGGCAAGTCATGCTAACACTCGGTTTACAAGAATAAGATTTCCTAGGGCTGCCTTTGTGGTATAGGGGATTAAATTGATGCCTGCAATGCTGGCATCCCGTGTAAGCACCGGGTCAAGTCCCAACTGCTTCATTTCTGATCCAGCTCCCTGCTGAAGCTCCTGGGAAATCAGCAAAAATGTGGTTGGGTCCCAAGCACTTACATGGGAGACCCAGAAGGAGTTAGTTCTAGATGCTTGATTTCTGCCTGCCCATCCCCACACCGCCCCCCACTGTTGTGGACATTTTGGGGAGTGAATCAGCAAATGGAAGATCTCTCTCCCTCTTTTCTTTGCTCCTTTATATATAACTGCCTTTCAAATAAACAATAAATCATTTAAAAGAATAAGTTTCCCTTAACATTTCCTGTGCTTTTGCACATGCCATTTTTTCCTGGTACGTCTTTCTCTCACATTTACACCTGCTAGGTGGTTATTTATCCTCTATGCCCATCTCTGATGCCACTTTCCCTAAGAAGGCTTTCTTCATTTCCTGCCTTGATAAAATTTCTCCTTTCTTTCATTCTCTGTAGGTTTTTATTTGTAGTGGAACCAATCCTATTTGGTGGGACCCTTCATATTTTGAATTGTGTCATAATGACTTAAGTATGTGTGTAGACTCTAAGCTCCTGATCCTCATCTTAAATTGTCTAATAAAAACAGTGAGATAGTTGCACAACAAGAAGGACAAAGGTCCTTCTTGCTTAAATGGGGCTTTTTCCCTGTCCAGCACTGGGGGTTCACTAAATTGTTGAAGTGAAGGTGTAACAAGACCTAAGCGTTTAGAAACCTCTTCACTCCTCAGTTCCATGGAACCAACACGTCTTAATCATTGTCCAACGCAGGTGATTCTTTGCCCACCAACTCCATGTACTTGGAATATCATGCACAACATATATTTTGCCTGATTTAAATGACTTTAATGACACTGAAAGATTAATTTTCAAATGTCTATGCTAGCTTCATAAAGCTGTTTTTATACATATATGCTTCATTCACCACTATTATCAAGGTAGAGGTTGTTTGATTTTTAAATTTATTTTCCAAGTTAAATGCTTGGCCTAGGGAGTTTCATTACAGAGTTTCAGTGCAGACAACAACTGCCCCCCCCCCAAAAAAAAACAAAAACTGAAGAATAGGGCCTCATTTCACTCATGAGTATTATGCAACAGCTGGAATTCACCCAAATCATTGGTGTTTGCTTTTCCTGAGAAAGAACATTTTACTTGATGGCCTTTGAATATTTGAGAAACTTAGTAAAATGTTTGCTCTTACCGCACTGGAACCCCTGAGGAAAGATAGCAGATTTCGACAGACCGGCAGCAGGATCAGCATGCAGTTAAAATTCAGGCAGGCTGCAGGGGCCCTGGCCAAGGGCAGTGCTGCCTGAAGAAGGCGAGAGAGAGAGAGCAAAGTGACTCCTGTGAGCACAGTACACACCTGTCCCCACTCCCAGAGTTCCATGTAGGAGGCCACACATCCACAGCAAATGATCCTTTACCTAACCCAATATTTTATAATGAAAGTTTTCAAACATGAAGGGATGTTGAAGGGCATTTGCAGTGAAGATTTGTTTTTCCATGTCTATGATTGTAGCCTTTACATTTTACTAGTGCTCGCTTCGGCAGCACATATACATTTTATATTTTACTGTATACACTGTATCAGATATCAGTCTTTCCATTTCTCTCTCCATCCATTAACTCATTTTTTCAAGCATTTCAAACTAAGGTACAGGTATCAGTTTGTTGTCCTTCTAAATACTTAAGTGTTCATATCATTAATGGCAAGCTGATATCAAAATTAAACCTCTTAAATATTTTAAGCAAGATAGTCTTAGCACACGGATGAATCTTGGAACTTAAAGTGGTATGAGGTAGTACTTGATATTAGCTTTATAACATCTGAAGACATTGCATATTTTGAAGGAAGAAAAAAATCAGTGTAAGTTGACATAATAATGTGATATAATGTTAGAATTACTAAATGTGAGAATTAGCAGACATTATAATTAACAAAGAAATCAATTCACAGTTTTAGTGTGACATAACAAATCTTGTGTTCTAGAGAATGTGTGATTGTAATTATTTTCATTTGTCATGAAGAAGAAGACTGACACTCAAGGAAATTGAGATTATTGAAGGACCCAAGGAAATTGAAGGGACTTAACTTTCCTGGCCTACTCAATGGTTGTAATACCTCACTTGTGTCCCATGTGTCACCCAAGATGGATTGCTCCAACCTGGTCTTCCATTTCAGAGTTAGGATGTGATTTCTTCTTTAAACCAAATGATGGCAATTGGTTCTTGAGAAGGGGGGGATCCTGGTAGGACCCTCTGCCACACTTTTGTTTGTCCTATATTGAATGGTATTTAAGAGACTCTCACTCTTATTTTGCATTGGCTGGAATGAGACTGATAGCACCATTTGGAGTGGTCACAATATTAAAAATGTTAAACAGAATAGGAACAAGAATGTCAGACTAGATATGTGAACCAGGCAATATTTCAGAACATGGAACTTATACTTACTCCGAGAAGTTTTGTAGTGTAATAGTACTTCTTTCCAAAGGCATAAACCCAGTAGTACCACACGAAGAGGAAGACATTCAGCCCCAGCCATACCAGCTGCACAAGCAGAAAGAACTACATGAAGTTTTCATATTTCAATGAGAAGATTTGACACAAAATTGGAGTCGTACAAGAGTCAGGACTTTCCCAAGTTCAGTCTTTTACAAAGGTGGTTACCAAACTGGGTGTAACCAGATTAGACTTAGCTCTTTCTTATAACTGTAGTTTTTCTATTCTACATTATTATCTCTTATTGTTTTACTACTTGGCCAGTATTCTAAGGTATTATCAGTCTAGCTTATCTTTTACCTCTTTTGTTCTTAATTAAATAGAGCGATCAAAGCAGGTAACTTTTCTTAAAATGAGAAGGGAAGGGAACATGTCACTATTGCTGTTGCTCCTCCAGTAGGACACCGTGTTCTTTCACAAGCGCCAGCCATCTCCCTCTACTACAGCATTCCAGGAAGTGGAGTCTTATCAAGTAAAGTGACAAATCTTCTACTCTACTTATTGACTTCTGAAGGAAGAGATATTTAGCAGGATAAATATGTGTTTTCTAGATTGCGATAATTCATTACATCCCAAGCACTGATTTTTATCAACCAGTGGCATTGCCCAGTCCTCTACCTTCACCGCTATAATGATCTTCTTTTAACTGCTTTGAAGCTATTAAATATCCATAAATACTGGAGTACAATCTCCCTGTACCAAGAGGAAGGTGGAAGAGCAAGTTCTCAGTTTCCTGATCTTGTCACTCTTTCTTACTCTAGCTCTCTAAGTTTTTAATTCCAAATATATGAGTGCATAATGTCAAAGAAGATACTATCTTAGGGAAAAATCGGAGTAAGAGTTAAAAGTGTAATTTCGACTTGTCTTCTGGAGAAACATCTGTTAAAATGGTGATAAGAGATCATGTTCCCATCTGCTAGTACGCAGAAAAATTCTATATCGCATTAGAACATGCTTTGAGATAAAAGATATTCTCTAATAATAAAACATTTTATTTTAACTATATTTGTGCCCCTAATTTCTCTCTCTAAAATTCAGACTCAAGACATAGTGAATTCTCACAAAAGCTCTATTCATAAGGGTTTTTTTTTTTTAAGACATCTGCATAGTACTTCCCTTGGCTATTTGGAAAGACTATTTAGAAATCACATTTCTAGACACCCAAATTGTTCATGGTTGCTTTGCTGAAATCCACCATCTTAATGAGAACAGTTGATCTTCTTTATGTCAGCAAATACAGAAATTAATGTCTATTTCATTAGAAATATTGTTACTACATATTTGATTAGAAATATTGTTTCTCTGTAACAATATTTCTCAACATAATTTGTTTTTATGTAGAAGTATAGGTAACATTTCTATTCCCTTCTCTTCAGTGTTTAAAAATTTCATAAATACACCAAGTTCATACCTCAGAGAAAAGAATATATATATATATATATATATATATATATATATATATATATATATTAACTTGAGAAATTTGCTTCCATTGGGTATAATTACTGAAATAAGGGCTGATTTCCACACATGTGTCACTCTTATTTTGTTATTTGGCAAATGGACTAAAATACCAATTGGCTATTTTTAAGTAGCAAAAACACATTAAGACATAGAGATATTTGTCTCCAGGTAAACAGTAGTCAACACCTCAGAACCAGGGAACATTAGCATGAAATACCTTTTATTATTCCCTTTCTGAAGCACTGGTTAGTCACGTCCCTGGAGGAACTCAGAAATAAACTAGCAGGAGTGAGCCCCCTGATAACATTCATTCCTCAATGAATGGTTTAAGGAATTTGGAGCAATGATCTCAGCTTTCAGATAGATGTTGGTTTGCAAAATAAATCAGTTTCAATATGATTTTTCAAACAAATAAAAAAGCTTTGTTATATTGAAGCTCCCAAGAGAACCCAAATTTGTGAGACAATTCATAACTTATCTCTGGTTGGTACTTACAACGACAAAGATGGAGAGCCCCTCATTCTCAATCCAGTTCCCCATATTGGCAGAGGTTCACTGTGCTGTGTCCTCACTTCTTCTATAGTAAGCTTCTCCTTCCCATGAGGAAATGAAAACAAAAGCTCTGGGGCAATCTATTTCCTTTTCTATGATCAGAAATTGGCTACCATTGGTCAACTGCAAAGCTTATTTCCATAGCAAATTTAAATCTTTACACCACAAAAACTACAGGTGACCAAAAAAAAAAATCTACAATGATAGATTCACAACTAAACAAAGCAGAAAATAAAATCAGTTTCTACAACTGAGAGACACATAATACAGCAATTCATAGGAGGCATTTTTCTTACTGAATTAACCTTTCGCAAACAGTCATCTGCTAGCAATTTTTGTGTTCCTCAAACTAGTGTTGGTGCTGAATAAAACATTTTAAGAAGAATATCTTTTGACAGGCTGACATAGTACTTACAGCCTTGTTGAGAAAAGCAACAAGTGATGGCTAGTATTTACAGGATGTTTATTAAGTGTCAATTGCATATGCTGTGTGTGAGAGAGAACATATATACACATAGGAATGTATGAGTCGAAATACAATACATATATGAGTGTACGTGTGTATCCACATGCGGACATTACATGCTTATACATCCACATATCGCTTCATGTGATCCTCTCAGCTTAACCCATTCAAAGAAGGTTCAATTATTATAGTTACATTAAACATAAGGACACTGGGGCCCACAGAATTTAAGTTAATTGACCCCAGTCACACAACTAGTAAACAGTGGAATTAGGATTGAAATCCCAAGCAATTAGCTTCAAAATCTACACTTTTAACTATAATACCAGCACAAAAGCTTGATTGTGCCAACCTCACCCAAAATTATATCAACTACAGGTAATGAAAATGTAGCAAGTATATCAATAATTACAGATGACAACCATGTTCCTAGGGAGCTGTAACATCTTCTACGTTAAATGATTAAACATAATCAGCATGAAGGCATGTCTGATATTGCAGATGGAAAAATAGATGTAGCATTTTCCTCTGGCTGCTACTCAGTCTTCAGATATGATGAGGAGAGTAGAATAGTGACTACATTCAGATCAAGTTGAAAATTTGAACAATTGCTGATCCTTTAACAGCCACAGCTAACAGGGAGGTGAGAAAACAGAAAGAAATGGGAGGAGTGAAAGAGAAAGAAGAAAAAGTATAAGTTCTTTTGGTTGCTCTCTGTGAACTACTCAGAGCACACTCTACAATTACAACAAATAGTAAAGATGTATTGTTTTTCACTTAATATTCACAGAAATTTGCTCCACTCTGACCTGCATGGCTCTTGGATCATATGTATCCCACATAAAGGGAAGTTGGTCTCATGATTCAATTCCACATAGAGTTCAAACACACACAGTGGGACAATCAAAACAAGTTTCAGTAACTTGCCTTTTTGCTGTCAGATCTGTTCCCACCCTTTCCTCATTCTTTGTGTTTCAGAGAGAATTACATTGCAGTGATACTTGCTTAGCTGACTTCCTGCATATTTAGGTTAATGGGAGGAGAGGGAGCACAGCAGAAGTCAGAGTGCTTCTTCCCCTAGCTTTTGTCTTCAATCCATCAAGTGGCTACATTCTATAGGGACACTAACTTTCACCAATTGATTCCTGGCAACCTTGGGCTAGCACCATTGTAGTTCTCTACTCTGCTAGATCACCCTGCCTCCTGAGCTGGTGTTACACTATCCTCTCCTGGTGTCTCTAAGGCTGGGGGGGTAGCAACTACTTCCTGTAGTTGTTCATATTTATGTTGCCTCTGTTCCTCTGTTAGACTTCTCCACTTTTCCATCACCGTGCAACAATTTCCTGGTGTGACATTTTCTCTGCTGAAATCTAGAACTTTTGGTTTTTCTGTTTTTCAAACTGGACTTTGAAACACAAAATAATTCAGGCCAGCATTCATTTTTCTCATGTAATTAAAGGAAACGGGGCATATTTGTGAAAGAAAAGAAGAAAGAAAGAAAGAAAGAAAGAAAGAAAGAAAGAAAGAAAGAAAGAAAGAAAGAAAGAAAGAAAGAAAAGAAAGAGCACCTTAACTGTCTCTCTCTGTCTTTCTCAATCTTCCCTGCTCTCAAATTCCTCTCCAGGGGTCCTTGCTGCTCCATTGTGTTCTCTGAAGCCTCTCTGCATCTCTTCCTTTTTCTCTTTCCCTGCTTAATGATTCATCTTCCCTTGTCCTAACTAAATCCTCAAGTCTTTCCCCTATTTTTTTATTGGAAAGGCATATTTGCAGAGAGGAGAGACAGAAAGATTGTCCTCCATTGGTTCACTCCCCAAATCGCTGCAACACCCAGAGCTGAGCTGATCTGAAGGCTGGAGCCAGGAGCCTTCTCCAGATCTCCCACATGAGTGTGGGGTCCCAAGGTTTTGTGCCGTCCTCCACTGCTTTCTCAGGGTGTAAGCATGGAGCTAGATGGAAAGTGGAGCAGAGGAACATGAATCAGCACTTATATGGGATACTGGCACCTGCAAGGGGAAGATTAGCCAACTGAGCCACATCGTGCCAGGCCCGCCCCCATTTTATATACTCCCATGAAGCCTGTTCTTTATGATAAAGCTAATGAGAGGAGAACCATGGACACTCTTTTTAGTGGGCTATAAAGTTCCCTGTTTCACACAAACCTCATTCTTGAACATTTAAGCACTCTTTTCTCCTTCCACAATTTAAGAAAGCATTTTCTTTTTTTTTTAAAGATTTATTTATTTTATTACAAAGTCAGATATACACAGAGGAGGAGAGACAGAGAGGAAGATCTCCTGTCTGATGATTCACTCCCCCAAGTGAGCCGCAACGGCCGGTGTGCGCCGATCCGAAGCTGGGAACCTGAAACCTCTTCCGGGTCTCCCACACGTGGGTGCAGGGTCCCAAAGCTTTGGGCTGTCCTCGACTGCTTTCCCAGGCCACAGGCAGGGAGCTGGATGGGAAGTGGAGCTGCCGGGATTAGAACCAGCGCCCATATGGGATCCTGGGGCTTTCAAGGCGAGGACTTTAGCCGCTAGGCCACGCCGCCGGGCCCTAAGAAAGTATTTTCAAGGATATTTTCCATGGGTAATAAAAATTCTCTTATTGCTTTATTCTCCTTTTATAAAAGTAATCACAACATGGTGAGTAGTCATTTCTTGAGAGCCTTGAGAACTTCAACTAGTTTCACAGTTGGAGGAAGATAGATCAGTAGCAAAGAAGGTTAAAATCTCTCATGCAAAGTAACTTCCCTTTTGAGAACATTTAAAATCAAATGTAATGCACACAGTTTTTAAAGATAGAAAGTTTTAAAAAGGAGTAATACATACTAGGTGACTGCCACAGACTAGACACGAAAAACGTACAAAATTGAATCTCTATATATTGACTGACGGTCTACCATCTCCAAGCCAATTTCACATCCAAGTTGTTAGTGTAAAGTTAAACTGTGGTCAAGATGTACTCATCATTATCAGCAGGCAATAGTTGCAAACAGCCTCAGGCTTAAGGTACCCTACATTGGTGGGAATATAAATTTAGTACATTCATTATGGAAGACAGAATGGAGATTTCTCGGAGATCTAAAAATAAATCTACCATATGACCCAACCACCCCGCGCGTGGGAATTAGCCCAAAGGAAATGAAAGCAGCATATTAAAGTGTTATTTGTAAACTTGTGTTTATTGAAGATCAATTCGCGATAGCAAAGATTTGAAATCAATCCACATGTCCATATCCAGTTGATGACTGGGTAAAGAAAATATTGTGCATATGCGCAATGGAATATCACTCACCCATAAAAACATGAAATAATTAAATCCTATAATCATTAATTTCAGTTTAAAACTTTTCAATATAGCTCCTGTAGTGAACTGGCTTTTCTTTTTTTCCTGAAAACAAACAAACAAACAAACAAACAAAAAACCCAAAAAATATTTTCACCCTTAACTTGGTTTTATTAAAAACAAGATTTATAAAGTACTAAATACATGCCACAGAGCTCATATGCTTTGTTATTTTCCACTACTACACTGTGAGTTCTATAAAGTTATCAAACCCATTTATAGCAGGATGAACTACTTGGAAAACTACTGGAGAACTCAATTATGTTCAGGAAAGCAGAGTTCATTTGCTCCCTATGAATCACATGCAATTAACATTTTAAAATATATTTCTATGTTTCTTCAAGACTAAAAAGGATTGGTGTGCCCATCTTTTACTGCAACTATCGGAAGAGCGACTTAGCAAAGCCAAGCCAGCTATTGCGGGGGAGGTGGATCAAGAGACATTTGCACATGTTGTGATTTCAAGGTTTGCTGAGTGCAGACTATGTGTCAACTTATAGATGATAACGATGCTTGTTTTATTTTAATGTAGTAATATTATTAATGTGTGCTCTTTTGTGAGAAAGGGGGAAGGCTTTGGAGACAGATTTTTCTCAGAAAAAGTCTAGGAAACTCAATCTGCGAGATTTCAGATGAATCACATAGGTTTTACTTTCTCGCTGATGTGAGAAGACACCTGCACACACTAAGTCTGAAACTATAAGAACAAAACATGAATATTGCTCTCAGTTTAAAGAAGTAAAGATAGCCAAACTCAAGCCAGACTTGTATATAATTCATGGAGTCCACTTTCCTTGTTAAACTTCACAGATTCCAATGGCTTAGCTGTTTTGAACAATGGCAAATATTTTGGTTGGAAATAAAAATAATCCTTTTCAAGGAAAGTGACAAGTATGAATGAAATTCAAATTTTCATTTCTTCTTGAGGTTTAAATATGAAGATATTTCAGAGGCCTGCATTGTAGCACAGGGACTTAAGCCTCTCCCTACAACACCAGCAACAGCATCTCGTTTTAGAGCAACCTTTGGAATCTGCAGTCCGGGTTGCTTCACTTCAGATCCAGCACCCTGTTTATGCACAGCTGGAAAAGTGGTGGAAGATGGCCCAAGTACCTGGACTCCTGTCTGCCATGTGAGATATCAGATGAAGTTTAAGGTTCCTGGCTTCAGCCTGGTCTAGGCTCAGTGCCAGCCATTGTGGTTATTTGGAGAGTAAATGAGCATATGAAAGATCTCTCCTCTCTCTTTCAAACAGACACACAAAGAAAAACTAAAACTAGATCTGCCATTGGACCCAGCTATCCCCCTTCTGGGTCTATATACTGAGGAAATGAGATCAGCCTATGAAAGTGTTATTTGTACTCCCATGTTCATTGCAACACTAACCATAAATTGTTAAGATATGGAATCAACCTAAGTATCTGTCAATTGATGAATGGATGGAAATATTTCTCATCTATTGCTGCAAAATTTGCGTGAAAACAAATCCAGAAGGCTGTGGCTCAAAATGCTCATCATCCATTATTTTTTAAAAATCTATTTATTAATTAAGTTATTCAAAGGACACACCAACAGAGACAGACACACACACAGGGGTAGGGGGAAAGAGAGAGAATGACAGAGAAAGAAACCCTTCATCTAGTGGATTATTCTCCAAATTGCCACAAGCAGGAGCCTGGAGCCTTTTCCAGGTCTCCCACGCAGGTGCAGGGTCCCAAAGCTTTGGGCTGTCCTTGACTGCTTTTCCAGACCACAAGCAGGGAGCTAGATGGGAAGCAGGGCCACCAGGACATGAACTGGTGCCCATATGAGATCCTGGGTGTGTGCAAGGCAAGGACTTTAGCCACTAGGCTACGGCACCGGGCCCCTAAAATAAAATATTATTAATCACTAACCAGTTGATTTCATAGACTATTACAACAGTGCTACTCTCTGAATGTGTCTCCCTAAAATCGATATACTGAAGTCCTGATTCCCAAGGTCCTGATATTAGGAAGTAGGAGGTAGAGCCCTCATTAATGGGATCAGTGCTCTTATGAGACTCCAGAGAGCTGCTTTATCCGCTTCTACCATGGAGGACACATGCCATCTAAGACCTCCAAAACAGGCTATCATCAGAAACTAAAACTGGTGTCAAAATGATTGTGAGTTTTCCAGGCTCCAGAACTGTGAGAAACATGTTGCTGTTGTTCCTCATTATCTAGTATTGGTTGTAACAGTCCAAATAGACTACAGCAATCGGACTATAAACAAAGGGATCAAGTCCAAATTGTTAAGTAAATATAAAAAGTATTGAATATATGATTGAATTTTTCTTCTTTTTTCATTTTTTCTCCCTTTTTCAATTTTTATTTTTTAAATTGTATTTACATATAATACAAAACACATGAAAAAGAATATTCAATTTAAAAAGAAGAAAACAAAAGAATTCCACCTGTACCTGCATTACATCACTAACATTCCATGGACCAAAATTAGAGCTAAGATGTGGCTGGAGGGAAGCCATTACTTTGTGTGCCATTAATGCAGTCTCCACATGATGTATTGTGGAAGCAGTGGGGAGCGTGGCATGTATGATCCTCCCAATCTTCATGGATCTTACAGCATAGTAGATGATGCAGACGTGTTCATTAAGCGGTTAACACACAGTGTGGTAATTGATGTAATGGGGAAGTTTGTGGTGTAATTGTTGTATATTCAACATTTCATGATAACTGTTTGTTCGTTGCTTTGTTCAACATGCCATGATGATTATTTGTGCATTGCTATGTTTAAATCAGCCTGTTGATGGCATTTTTTAAAAAAGCCCTTTTAGTCTATTTTAATTTCAACTTATAAAAAATTCATATTGGAATGTAGTCTATGGGGAGGGTAAAGATGATCGTTTTTTCGTGATAAGCAATTTTCATGAACTTTTTGAAGATCCTTGCTATGCTGAACTGCCTTGGCTTATCTCATTGCTTCCCAGGTGAGTGACAGACTTCTTTATATGGACTTGTCTTCCAGGTTACTAACTTACTGAAAAGAACTGAATTGTATTCTCTCCTTCACGCCCCCCCCAATAGTCCATAAGCTGACGTCTTAACCCTTTATTGTATTTGAAAACAGGATTTTTAGAAAATACTTAAAGTTAAATCAGATTACAAAGGTTGAGTTCCAATTAAACAGACTGGTGGCCTTGCAAGATGAGAAATGTCTCCTCTCCGAGAGCATACACACGCTGGACAAAGGCCATGTCAGGGCACAGCCAGAAGGTGGCCATGAGCAAGCCCGTAAGAGACCCCTCACCAGAATCTGACCGAACTGACACCACATACTGGGAATTCCAGGCTGCCCAGCTGGGAGAGATAAACTCCTGCTGTTATAGCGACCTAGTCTATGGCATTCTGTTATGACAGCCACAGCTAAGACACACATCTGTACTGAACACATCTTAGGACTTCCATGCAGCCCGCTTGTTTTCTTGTCTTCTACAGCAGAACTGAATAGCCTCAAACAGTAACCAACAGACACGATACCACCACCTGGAGCGAGGTTAGTGAGACGAATTAGCAAAGAACAGAGTAGAGAGAATGGCAACGGAGAAAAATTGGAGGAATTGGAAGTGATGCTGGAAATTGTTTCCTGAGGAGTATGGTGGAAGGGGGCTGGTGAATAGAGTCAAGGCTGACCTCTAGTTTCCAGTTTGAACTTCTCAGAGCGGTACAGCCATTCCTTGGAATACAATTGGCAGAGAAGACAAGCAAGATGTAAGGAAAGAATGAACACAGCTTGCACGGGATTGAGTTTAAGTGGGTTAGGCAGAGACCTCTGCAAGAGAGCATATAGTTAGGCTTGTTGTAGAAATATGGAACTCACAATATCCGGCCTGAACACACATGTGTGGGAGCTCTGTCTCTTTTACCACTGATAAAAGGGAGGTAAGCACAGTCATAGGATAGGGCAGCAGTCAGACAGGATGAGGCCCAGGGACAAACACGCTTTGAAGAGCTTTGCTTGCACAACTGCAGAAGAGGAATCTGAGATGAATAAAGAAAGCAGTCAGGAAATGCAAACCTGGAAGTATGGGATGGGAAGACACCTGAGTTTCAGGTACTAATCATGTGATACCAAAAGTTCAAGTACAAAACAGGCCAATAAATTAGCCCTGGGATAGCCAATAGGAAGTTAACAATCACCTCTGTAAGGGACTTTACTAGAAAGCAATAAGGAGAGTGAGATGTTTTGGGTTGAGATGAGGAAGTTAGTCAGCTCGAAATGGCTGAGGCTGTTAGGGAAGAGAGAGTATGGCTGGGATTGAGAAGACAAGAGGGTCTGGTTTCTTTTTAACTACGAGCATACAAATGGTGTTGCGAAGGAGTTAGGACAAGGGAAAGGGTAGAAACATGGAGCACCTTTTGAGAACAAGTTTTCTCAAAACAGGGAGGGAGGAAATGGAATTAGGGCAATTCTCTTGTAAAAGCAGGGAAGGAAGGGGCATATAAAGGAGGGGTTTTAGGGCTTGTGGCAGGTGGGGGACTTCCTCTTTGTGGTTTCCATTTTTTTTTTTTTGTGAAAGAGAGGGCAAGGCAGTCTGTTGAAAGTGCAGTGGCAGTAAACATTTTGATAAAGTGAAAACAGCTGTCAATATTGCATTTGCTATTCTGAAGAGCAGACTTCAGTACAGAAACAGGAAATCATTTCCAGGCTGAGATAAGGAACTGGCTGAAACTGAAGATCGAAAATTAGTGAGTGGCATGAGTTCTTGAGGAACATTTACAGTAGAGGAGGGCAGCTGAGTTGCCTAGTGTGGCTTTGGTCTGATGTATGGTAGAGAGGGCCACAGCAGGGGGAAATTGGGCTACATGCCAGAAAGTGGCTAAAGGGATGCCTGATGGAACCTAAAGTGATACGATACTACAAAGTGAACACAAAAGGATACAAAGGATCAAAATAATACAAATGGTTTGGAGGGGGTTTCAGGACACTCGTCTTGGGTGTGAGTGAATGAGGAAGCCATAAACACAGGATCCGTGGGCAGAAGTCTTTAAAGGCAGCAAATTTCTGAAATATAATGGAGAAATAATGGTTCGCAGTATAGTCACAGTGAAAGGAGGCAGGGTTTTTTAAAATGAAGAGGTCAAGAGAGCGTAAGGCCAGGTGGCATCTCTGCTGAAGCCACTGGAAAGAGTTGCCTCTTCAAAGACCCTTTCACCCAGCACAATCACAGATACTACGGGCTAGGACTGTAACATCTGTATTTTGCAGGGATAAAATCCAGCCCATAAGTTATGAATGAGAATTCCATTTTGTAAGACTTATACATTTTCCAAGGCTCCTGATCACATTTTAAATACATATTGGAAACTCACAAAAACAGTTTCAATAAAGGAAAGAATGTAAATTAAGTTTCAGTCAAATAGAACAAGGGGTAAGACTTCTTTACACTAAAGGGGGGAATATCTGAAAAAAAAAATCTACGAAGAGAAGGCGTAAACCATACATCCTCTTAAAAAAAAAGGCAAGGTGAGCATTTGGGCTCAGAGTTTAGAATGCTGGTTAGGATGCCGGAGTCCTGATGCAAAGTGCCTGGATTTGCGTCCCAGCTCTGCACCTGATTCCAACTTCCTACTAATGCGCACTGAAGAAGGCAATTTATGACAGCTCAAGTCTGGAGGTCCCCGTGGGAGACACGGAATGAACCTCTGGCTTCAGCTTGATCCCAACTCCAGCTGTTATAGCCATTTAGAGAGCAAATCTGTAGATGGGAGCTACATCTGTTTGTTCATGTTTCTGACTCTAATAAATAACTTTAAAAAGAAAATAGAGAGAAGGATCTTCTGAGTACAAACAAAACAAAAAATTGTGTGGCAAGATGATCTTTTTGCATGTCTCAGGATTGGGCTGGCATCTGTTTAAGCTCCTCCCTTCTTTCTTTGGAGTTTCAGTGATAGAGGCAACTCTACCAAAGAGACGCAGGACTGCTGCTACTGCCCTTCAGGTTGGTTCTTGGAGTCTCTGTTAGAGACACAGAGCAAATGACATCAAATCATCTGACTCCTCTTGCCAGTTCTTGTTTGAAGGGGTTCACATGATTTTCACTATGGCCATACAGAAAGGAGAAGAGAAACTGATATGTCTTGAACATCACCTATTAGAAGGCTCGCTGATAAGTGGCTTGCATTCCTGAATATAATACAGTAGTAGTATCAAAAATAAGTGTCTCATTCATCACTGTCTTAGAGATCAGGAGGCTAATGGTTTAGAAAAGCCAAGTAATTCATTTGAAGTTTAGGATTCAGGTTTGCCTAAAAACAGAACATTAGCACTTTTGATTGTAACTGTTAAATGGGATTCAACTAATGATGGCCAATATGGTAGTCATTAGCTACATGCGGTTCTTTAAATTTAAATGAATTAAAATCAAATATAACTTAAAATTAGGTTCTATAGTCACTCTGGGCACATTTCAATTGTTCAATGGTTACATGTGGACAGAACAGATGTGGGATATTCCATCAACACTGAAAACTTTATTGGATGATACTGATCTAGAATGAGGGCCTGTTTCAAGCTACCCCTGCTTCAGAGGAAGTATAGCATCAGTGTACAATATGCCTAAGTATCATGATGTGAATACCATGTTAGTACCACCAGGGTTAAACCACATTAAGAACAGTGTCTGGGAGTAGATCAGGTGTGGCTGGGCTGAAACGCCCAACAGTAAGAACTAGAATGGTTGTGGGCCAGTTGGGCAAAGCCACTCTTCTGCCAGTACAGGAGGTAGACTAAGTCAACCTGGGCAAATTATTCACCAATGTGGGTGAAATTGGGAAATTCTTCTGCCAGGATGCAGTCCCTGAAGGTGATTGCAAGAACCAAAGCAGAGAGCAACCCAGACTAGGCCCAACTGACATACGTGTAGGTCAGGTCTTGGGCTAGGCCAGGCTGGGTCAGTTCATAAAATCGCTGGCAGATCTGAGAACTAGGAAGGGACACAGGACAGCCTGGGTTGGGCCGCAACACCAGTCAGTTCACATAAGGGCTGGGACTGGGGGTTGGCTGGACCAGGTTAGACTGCAGCATCCAACAACAGGAGCTGGAATCAGGTGCCAACCAGGCTGGACCAGGATGCAGCACCTGCTGGCATTAGCTGAGGTGAGGTGGGCCATGCCAGTCTTATTACCTCCTTCCCCCAGATACAGGAAGAAGAAAAAGAAAATTTGGAAACAATGGTCTCACCCACTTCACCCGAACCCTCTATCCTTCCCACCCTTATCTACTATGTAAACACGATAAATTTTTTTTTAAAAGAGAGGCATTTTCCCTCATCCTTTGATATAAGTAAGATCCATTCATGTTACTGCACATAGCTGTGAATGATTCACTTTTTGGCAGCATGTACAACACTCTCATTGACCAAACCTGTTCTAATTTATTTACCTTTTCTACTATTAAGGACCATTTCAATTATGGCCAGGGTTTAGCCATTAGAAATATCCTGCTCCTCAAAAGCGGGAAGATTTTCCAGGTGAGACTCATAGGAACAGAGCTGCAGAAACATTGCTGACTGCAGGCCTGGTAAGAACACATTTCCTACGATGCTTCTTTGCATACATAAGTTTATGCAACTGAAACAAAAATCTCCCCACAAATCCTTCTATGTGTAAAAATCAAAAAGGTACTTTGTTTTGTATCCAATTCTTAGTCTGTTTTTACTTTAAAACATTCTGATTGTGGTGCACTAAATTGATTGGGAATCAATGGTTCCTACTGCAAGTGGAAGCATTCTGGAACAAAAACATTACTGGCAATACTAGTCTAATGGGGCCTTCCAGAACAAGCCTTCAACAGTTTCCATGCCTACTCATTTTACAGGCCAGTGACATCAACCATGCACTGAAACAAAACTCTCACAACAAGCTGCTCCACTCTCCCAGACAGCGACACTGGGAGATGCGGTGCACAGTCCCAGCCATAGGCACGTACATTTGTCCACTGAGTGCTCTCGGTGAAATTGGGCCAGTCTTTGCTGGCATCCCCGGGGACAGGACTGGACTCTCCACGGGTCTCACCAGGGCTGCGTGTCGGTGTCCGCTCCCCTCATCTGAAGCGTCACTCAGAATACAGCGCCTGCAAGTGGGGATGGGAGAACCAGCCCTTCCTTCAGGAGGGGAATCCCTGGTGATTCAGAGCAGCCAGGGCCAGGCTCTACACCTGGGCAGGTGTCTGCAAGCTGCCCTTCCCGCCTCCCCACCCACTACAGGTCCACCAGGCTCCCAGGCTCCCAGGCCCTGGAGTGCGTGGCAGCGGCTCACCACATGCCTGTGCCAAGGGCTGACTATGTGTGGGTGCTGGGGGTCCTGTCCCGTGATGCTGCAGAGGGAACCCATGAGAAAGACACACAGCTTCCAAGGGTGGTAGGCCAACTGTCGGCTATTTCTCTCTGCAAATCTGTGATGACCTAGGGTGGTACCTGGGTGTGGCTTGGGGGACTCGAACAAGGGGCTTGGGTGGGGCCCACAACTCTTCTCTCAACTGTAAACCTCACAGCATGTGATGGCCTCCAGGACCTCGAGGGAGGGAGCGGGGAAGAGCAAGGTCTTCAAAGTCACTCGACCCAGACTCAGTCCCAGCTTGTCCCCTTCCTGCCGTCATGGCAGGGCCACTTTCTGAACCTAGACAGCGGTGGCCACCCAAGTCACTCTCAGTTCTTCTGAAGGCTGCAGGATACAGTGCGTGGGAGACACGGACTTCCTGGCTGCCCACAGGGGCTCCTGGACAACTGCTGGCACCAGCTGGGGAAGAGGAAATGGGGAGGGGGCTCAGGCAGGAGCCGCTAGAGGCTGCCACGTGCAGCCTAGCTCCCTGGGAACTGCGCCAGAATGCACCTGCCCCTGATATTGGGCCTACTGGGAGTGGCAGGCCTGTCTGGCTTCCCTGTTGGTAATGGTGGCGGAGAGCTGCGCTGCCAGGGACTGGCACCAGGACAGGACACAGTGACAGCGACATGACTAACCTTGCTGGCCTGCCAGGGCTTGCTGTGGACAGGGCTGGCAGACCAGCTACATATTTCCGTCCCTCTCCTTCAGAGTTGTACATTTATTGGCCCAGTCCTTAGCTTTCCCAGCTTTGCAAGGACTCTAAAAATAGTGTGATTTTGGCCAGCATGGCAGTCTCAAGTCTGATGGGCGAACTGAACAAGACACACATCTGAGGCGGTGGGTAGAGGCCGCACCGAGATGGTGCAGGCAGCAAGGGAGGTCACGGAGGGAAAGAAACAACTAACCACGGAGTAAGAAAACCAGGTAGGGAGTGAACTTGTGCCACTTCCACAGCAGGGCTCAAGTAGGGGAACCATCTGACCCTGGCCTAGCACTCAGCACCACCTGCTGGTCAGAGAAAATAGGACAGCCCAGGGATCTGTTAAAAAGCATAATTGAAAAATGAGATTCACTGAATGGAGAGAAAACTTAACTTTAATACTTAAAAAAATCACGCATGTGTAAATGGGTCCAGGGGTATAGTAAGCAGACCACAGAAGTTTCATTGAAGGTAAACGGGGACCAAGCATCCTCTCATCTATGGCTGATATGTGGGAGACATTACAACTATGTTTTCATTCACATTTGAGCAATGGACATAGAGAGTTTCAGACCTAACCCAAGATCACTCAGCAAGGAACCTGGAGTGTTAAAATTTCAGCCCCGGAAGTTTACCAAGAGTCCAATACAGATATGTGATCCATAAGAGAAGCAAAAGGTACACTAAGTTTCAAAGGCTTGAGACGCGAGCAACCAGGGAAAGGCGCCATATTGACAAAAAAGATGTGGAGACCGTACAATCCCTTCCCGAGGGAATCGGTCCACAGTTCCTCACGGGCCCCTACGAAGGGCTCAATCCCTTCCCGAGGGAATCGGTCCACAGTTCCTCACGGGCCCCTACGAAGGGCTCCCTACCTTGGGAGGCGTTGTGGAGCTGCCAGTGCTTGGCCTCAAGGAGATCACACGTGAATGAAACGCCCGTGGAGGAAGCAAGCAGAAGCAACACAGTGTTGCAGCAGCTGTGTAGATGCACGGGCCAGGACCGGTGAGGAGCGGAAGCGATCTGGAGGCAGGAGGAGGGAGGCCATGGAGTGGGGGCGGGAGCCCTGTAACACACGCAACACCAGCTCTGTGCAAGTGTCCAGAGCTCTGCATGAAGAACACGAACTCATAGTGACGGATTAAATACTGTTGGGGAAGGGGAGTTAAATGATGACGACTAAACACAATTGTAATCTCCCCCCCCTCGTTTATTTGCCTCTAAATACTGCACTCCAACTCTATCCAAAAGGCACGGCAGTGGTGACTCTCCCAGGCCACCCAGGTCTAAGAAGGTTTCTTGCATCTCAGTGTCTCCCTTGAAGAGGAGGAGGAGGGTGCAGGTGACAGGGCCATGGGACAGAGGAAGAGACCGGGCCTTGAGAGCACAAGCTGCAGCCCAGCTAGACGCACAGCCCTGGCTGGCATTTCACAGCTGTGTGTCTGCGCGAAGCACTGGACCTCCCTGCTCCTGCCTCCCATTAGCTTATGGTCCTGATTGACGACTTCATTCGCGTAAAGCAGGCAGCAAATGTTCTGAAGAGTGGGAGGCCGAGAAGTTATCCCATTTCAAAATGCATGAGAATGGCCTTTCCCCTTCTGCCTGTGTCACCCAGCTCCTACTCATCAGAGTGTGCACCTTCCTGGGGCCTGCAGAAGCGAGTGATCTGCACCTGGCTGGCCACCCTGCAGGGAGCCAACGGTGGCCCTGGACATGTGCAGAGGACAGGCCTGGGCAGCTGCAGAGTCAGGCTGCAGATTTCAGTACAACCTGTGTGGCCCACTGGAACGTGCCCTGGCCTGGCTGCGCCCAGGTACCTCTTCCATGAGGGCACATGCTGGTGCCATGCCACATTACTGGGGGTGGCCTTCTGAGCAGAGGAAGGGAATAAGGGAGGCGTCCCAGCGACTGAGCATGGCAGCTCAGTGTCCAGTTATTCCAGAGTTCAGCATCTGTGCGGACATCAGGCTTAGCAAGGCCTTTCCCTTTTTCCCTTTCCGTTTTGTTGGAACACGATGCGGGTGGGTGAGGCAGCTGTTTCCATGGCCCTCCCTGCCTTGCCTGGGTGGTTCTTGCTGGCGGCCAAGGTGAAGAGCCCCTGCAGTGCAAACATTCCCCGCTCTCAGGACACTCCCTGTGGACACAGGAGCAATGGCTAGAGGGAGGAGAGCCTGCTCTGGTCTCAGGACAGGCTTCCCAACAGGAGAGGAGGAGCAGGCCATTCAAGCAGCAGCTTGGGCTGCTTGGGCACTTTCCCGGGCACGCAGCCTTCCACATGGCAACAGGCTTTAAGGCATCTGGCAGGCTTCCAAACAGAGGCCACCTGGGACATTCTGAGAGTCCCAGCAGCCACAGTTAAAGAGAAAATAAAGAGATGGCATTGATTTTATGGTATGTTTTATTTAGTACAGTATACCCAAGGTACTATCATTTCAACATGTCATTCTATTTACATTACTAGTAAAAAAGATTTTGTTTTTTACTTCCTTTGAGTATCAAATTGGTATGTCTTTAATTTACAATTCCTTTCTATTCTACGTGGTCACAAAATGTTGTGTGTCAAGTAGTCCCATGTGGCCATTTGCTACCATATTGGACAGCATATACATATAGTCGTATACTAGTGTTTAAATTTGAGTAGGAATGTACTATAAGGAGATGACATGGCAGCCTCCATTTTTTTTTCTCTCTCAATATAGGTGCATGTTATCAGGGCCATGAGAATATGGTACTTGCTTTTTCCCTTAACGCAAGGTGGCTCTCTCAGATACGTACAGTCCTGCCATAGTGTAGTAGTTTTGTGGGGGCTTAATGGAAACCTCGTGTATCCATGAATTCCAGAACCACTTCTCCAGAGAAAGTAGGGGGCAATTTCTATGTGGAAGATGGAAAATAGAATGCAAAACCATGTCATGGAGTCCTAAGACTGAAAAAATGAAGTGTTCTTCCAGGGAGAAGAGTTAGGATCATTTTCTTCCCCATTATCAGTGGTTCTGGTGCAACATATGACCTTGGTGGCTTAAGATCACTCTGTTTCTGTTCACAACTCCTGGATCCCTCTTTTCTTTCAGAGTTCAGGGCCAAGAATATTCCACAGTTGAGTGCTGGGTAGACGCGAAGATGTGCTTGCTGATGCAGTTGGCTGAGCTACTTTTCCCACTGGTCTTGCAATCCAAGACTTGAGTCTTGATGGTGAGGAAAAATAAGTATGTAAAAAACTTATAATAAACAAATAAGGGCAGGCCTTACAGCCTGTTTGTAAACAGTTAAACTACTCAAACACTTCTACAGTGAGAAAAAGAATCCTTCCAGACGAGTCAGATCAGCTGACTAGAGTTCTGCATTCTCATTTCTTTCCTTCCATAAACTCTACAAGCGAGAGGAGAATACTGGGAAAATTTAATGGATGGATACAGCATGCACCTTTACTCCTAAATAACAGTGTTCTTACTATTGTTTTTAATTATTGTTTTTCATTCCCTTACTTTATTTTTTTCTTTTTCTTACACTTACCATGATATATTATCATAAAATTAAGCCTGTAACAGTGAAATAAATGACTATGCCAGTGTAATAACTTAGGGACAAATAACAGGAGGGGGATATAGGGAGGGCGGAGGGGAGAGAGGATGAAGAATGATTTGTTGAAGCAAATCTGTATCATGGGGGTGGGGAAAATAACTATATTTTCACAATTGTCTTCCTTCACTGTGACACAACTTGAAAACCCCTCGCCCTGCCTCTAAGCACAAGCTTGAAGAATGGATTTCTTTGTGAACATATTATTTACAGGTGGTGTCTTTCAGTTCTAAAGAATAAGCAGTAAGATGTGAGAAACCAGCTTTGGAGTTCACACATGCTCTAACTTGCTAATTGCCCACGTTAATTCTTATTGCTTTTTTCCAGGAAAAGAGGAGCACAAATATTGTTATCAATGTGATTTCAACCTGAGTCCTTTCCTCTATAACCTTCGTGGTTTTAATCTAGTAGTCCCCCCTTGTGGCATATCAGAACATGACATGGGGAGTGTTGGAAGATGCTGAGAGTTCCTCCTATTACAGGCTGTTTCATTTAAGGGAACTTTAGAAAGCTGGTGGGAAAAGTGAAATAAATGGTGGGTTTATTCTTGGTGCAAAACACTAAAAATCATGCAGTTTTCTATAACATGCATCCCATGAACTTTTCAAAAAGCCCTCCCCAAGGTTTCTGCTTCTCTGACAGGAAAATACTACTTAGCATGTCTTTCTTGAATCTCTGACACCTGCCAGACTTAAAGCGTATCTGACACCAGTTCGAGAGTCTGGAGAGACTAGTGATTAGCACTTGGGATTTGGGTACCAAATATTAGGCTTGAATGTCAACCCTGCTGCAGTCACAGGGGAAGTTATCTTATCAATTCATTTTCTGTCAAATGTCAATACTTGCAGTAACTGCTACAAAGAACTGCTGTGAAAAATAGAAGTGACAAGCATAGAAGGTGAGGAAGCAGGTTGAAGATGTCAGAGCAGAAAAGTGGGAACCCTTTAAGGCCTGAGAAAATTTGTCCCTGCTGTGGTCTAGAATCATCTCACTGCAGACTTCTTGTTAGGTTACAGAACACCATGTTATCTAAGTTTAAGCCACTTTCAATCGAGTGCTCTATAAATTATAGCTGGTGTTGTAAATACCCTGATGTTCTTTCTTAATAAGGCCAAATTTGAAGAGTATGTGGAAACCACTATGTTGCTTTGATTATTATTATACATGTACTGGTGCCTTGATATTTTAAAAGCATTTTGCTTTGGTGAAGGTAAATAACGCATTTTTTGAAAGCAGAACCAATAAAACTATCTTCTCTTCTCTTGAATCAAGTTTTTACAAGAAAGAGCAATGGACTGGCCTTGTGGCACAGCAAGTTAAGCTGCTGCCTGTAATGTGGGCATCCCATATTGGGGCACCAGTTCTGGGAAGGCACGGGTGGCCGAAGTGCTTGGGATCCCTGCCACCCATATGGGAGATCTAGATAGTGTTCCCGACTCCTGGTTTCTGCCTGGCCCAGTCTGGCACTTGCAGTCATTTGGGGCGTGAATCAGTGGAGACAAATTCTCTTTTTCTTTCCCTCTCTCCACCTTTAAAATAAATAATACACAATTATTTTTTTAAAAAAGTGTAAAGATCATAAAGTACACAGGAGAAACTATTCCAGCAGAGATAAAAACTTCCTAATACAGTAGCTCCCCAAAGTTTTAATCACAAATGATGTCTTTTAACGTCATCCCCCACATGATAGTGATTGAATTTTTAGTGCTTATTTATGATGGGGGCTGAGACGATAATGACAAAATTTCTATGGTAACACTTTTAATTAGTCCTGCTAATTCCTTACGGCATTCTCACTGGTTTGAAAAATAATTGCAGCAAAGATCCACACATCTCTGTTAGTGCTGAGGAGGGTGATACTCTTCATTCTTGGAGGCCTGAAGCCTTATAGCAGGACACCGTTGCTTGAAATAATTCTAGGTCCCTTTCGTTAGAAGGTGACAATAGGTGGGGCTGCCTCAGTGGTTTACAGGCTAATTCTTTACCTGAAAGTACCAGCATCCCATGTGGGCATCAGTTCGTATCCCCACTGCTCTACTTGCGATCTAACTCTGTTGTTATAGCCGAAAGCAGCAGAGGACAGCTCAAATCATTGGGCCCCCTGCACCCGTGTGGGAGAGTTGGAAGAAGCTCCTGGCTCCTGATGGGCCCAGCTTCGTATGCTGTGGCCTTTTGAGGAGTGAACCAGCAGATGCAAGATCTTTCTCTCATTCTCTTTGTGAATCTGAGTTTCCAATAAAAATAAATAATAACAAAAAGGTGACAACAGGGAGCCATTCTCCCCTGTGCTTGGGTGACCGGGGGTGGGGCATGGGGGAGAGCTGAACTTGTACCACTCCAAAACAAGGTTTTTAAATTCTATTTTGTTTTTGGTCTGCTATCACTCCTAAAAGCCTTCTGTCTCGTTAACTGTATAATTTAGGTAATTAAGATAGGAAGCAAACTGATAAGAATTTAAAACAGTATGCATAATGCAGATGTCAAGGGAAGACAGGATTTCCAGGGCTCTTGGAAGCAGGTTAATCAGGCTTCAATCAGGACTTTATCATTCAGAGATGGGAAATTAATTCAGGCTGGAAGACAGGGAGGGCGCAAAAGCACAGGGCGGAATCTCACAATATTCCCAGATGAGAGCATCTTCTTGGCAGGAAACACACTCTGCAGCCCCTTCCCCGACAAGGGTCTGGGCCCAGTGATCACCTGCTGCAGAGGCACTTGTGTCTATCGCCATCCACTTTGGAGACGCCCTGGGTGTTTGAAAGCCTGCCTAAATCAACGCTGCCCTAAATATCCTTGGCAAACTAATTTCCAGAGAAACCACCTTGCAGAGAGGGCAGCCAAAAGTGTAGCCATTCTGGAGAGCAGCAAACACACCTGTTTAACACATTAGAACCCTAGCATGAAAGCATGTACTGGCAAAGAACAGATTGGAAACAATTGTTGGTGTCCAACTCTGTACCGATCTTGGCTGCTTATAAAACATATTTTCCTGAAAAAAGACAACAATGCTATTCATTCTTCCACAGCGTATAATTCAGATCTCTGAGCTCTTTCCCAGGTGGAAAGATGGTCACAGGAACGTTTCCTGCAAGGGGGATTCCCAGAGAAATAAGGTGATAGCAGGACATCTAAGCCCCTGAGCTCATTCCTGATCTTTAGAAGCTGGGTTCAACCTCTGTAACACAGAACTCTTACAGAAGGAGGGGGAAGCGAAGCACATATTACATGGCAAACACCTGAGTCCTAAAGTGGATATCCATAAAAAAGAATTACTAAGATTTCCAAACAATTCAGAATTATGGCTTTAAATGACCGGATCTGATATTGTGTATATGTCTTCTTCACATAACGTTTTAAAGTCTGCTGTCGCTTTCTGAGCATTCACAGCAAACTTACATCTTTGCTTTTAATAAAAGAGAATCCCACAGAAATGAGTTGATTCACATTCAGTGATTGGGAACATTGTTAAATGGAATACAGACACAAGGTTAGACATTAGTTTTGTCATAATGTTAAATTTTCTGTATTTAGTGATCATACTGTGGCTATGTGAAGAGTATCTTCATTAGGGAAAATATTCTCAAGAATTTTGATAAGGCAGAAAATATTTGGAATGGTTAATCTGAGTGAAGATTATTAGGAAATTTCTTACATTGTTCTTGAGACTTCTTCATTAGTTTGAAATTATTTCAAAATAAAATATGCACAAACATCAGATTTGAATTTAGATTTAAATTCAGATTTCTCTACTTGAATGTATACTTGTTGACATTCAGTTTTCTTAGCACCAAGAGATATCTTATACAAGTTCTAGCTAGAAAAGGGAAACAACAAAATGAAAAGGGAGGACGGGGCAAAAGTTTGCAAACCATATAACTGACAAACCGTTAATCTTCAAAATATATTGAGAACTTTTGTAGCTCTATAGCAACAAAACAAGACAAAGAAATGAAACCTTGCAACTAAAAGATTGACAAAAAATAAAGAACTGGAATAGACACTAGTCATTTATGTTTGATCATTAATTTGTAAAAATTTCAAGTTACCCCTTTGTTGTTTTATGCTTCTAAATCAGTATTCCAGTTGTATTTGTCTTGAAATGACATGAATCACCTCATTTTTCCTGTCTCACACGTGGCAACTGTCAGAGAACTGACCAGACTCCTGCAGTGCATCTTTCCCAAACAGAACAAATGCTTTTCAATCAGAGAAGTTACCATGGACTGTTACTGAATTTTAACACACCCACATTTCTCATTCTACAGAACGGTCTTCCACAGAGGTTGAAGATTACAACTAACAAAAACCAAACCACTTTCAGATCTGTTTTGGAAATTGTCACCACGTAAAAACTCCATGTTAAGATCCTATATGGGCCCGGTAGCATGGCCTAGCGGCTTAAGTCTTCTCCTTGAAAGCCCCGGATCCCATATGGGCGCCGGTTCTAATCCCTGCAGCTCCACTTCCCATCCAGCTCCCTGCTTGTGGCCTGGGAAAGCAGTCGAGGATGGCCCAAAGCTTTGGGACCCTGCACCCATGTGGGAGACCCGGAAGAGGTTCCTGGTTCCCGGCTTCGGATCGGCGCGCATCGGCCCGTTGTGCTCACTTGGGGAGTGAATCATCGGACAGAAGATCTTCCTCTCTGTCTCTCCTCCTCTGTGTATATCTGGCTGTAATAAAATGAATAAATCTTTAAAAAAAAAGATCCTATATGAAATGAAATGCAAAGAGAAATTGAAAAATTAATTTATTATATGAAGAAACATAAACAATATTTAAATCAATGAATGCAGAAGGACAGTCCACAGAAATTCACATCCACAATGTATTGGTTGAGAAATACTGACATATGCACTCATAACCAGAACACTAATGTTCTACGGTAGTTTCCAATAAGTGCTGTATTTGACCATAAAGTTTAGTGCTTATTGTCCCATTCACAAGACTGAAAAGATTAAACTTAGCCTTGAATATGGCATTCATGTTGTAACACAAATATTGAAAAGATGATGCTACATCCTATATGGAACACAATACCAAAATGATAGACTCATTTGCCTTCAGAAGCATTTGCTCAAGGTTCTTTTTTCTCCAAATGCCACAAATTTAGGTGATAATTTTTGCAAGCAATGGGAGGCACATGAAAGGGCAGCTGCCCAGAAGGCCAAAGGCCCGCATATTCACTCAAGACATTCATTGTGGATGGCACTACTTACTTCTTTCCAACAATAAAAAAATAATAAACTGCTTATAGACTTGAATAACTGTAATAACTCTTTAAATGTGCATGGCACTTTACAAGTATTTTCAAAGCATTTTCACAGTTTTGATTTAACTTGATCTTTCTGACAAGCTTGTGAGGTAGGCTGGGCAAGTAAAACATCCAACTCAGCTGGGTAAGCAAACTGAAGTATAGGGTAATTAAGTAACCCCCAGGGCTGGACAGGGAGAGAGCCGAGTCCCTATACTAGCCTTTCTCCAGTGTTGGCAAGAGAACATTTAAATATGTTTAATGATGTTATTTCATTATATTTTGAGGAAAACCTTCACTCCTATCCAGCTCAATAATGCTGACTCACTTGTGACAAACTGTTCTGACAAGTTGTAGCAGACAAAGCATTGACTTTTATAAACTGAAATTATAGCTGAAAGACACTTTTTTTTTAATTCCACCACATCAGGACTTTTTTTTTTCTTGGTTTGTTTTACAGCATTAAGACAACCAAGCCACACAGTGTGAAGGTGTGAAGTCTAACTTTGCCATTTCAGAGATACTAACATAAATAATACAAAAATAAAACTTCTTGGTTCACCATGACTTGTATTTTCACCATGCAAATAAGCAGCAGTGATTTCTGTCCCCCAAAGTGAATGGTCATGCATGTTTCCACAGCCGAGGTACTTGTAGATCAGGGGTTCAAACTGATAAAGCATTCAACCTGCTTACCAAGCCTCTGTCCTTTTAAATGTGTGACCTAGGCTTTGGTAGTCTCTTGGGGTAATTTTGAACAAATGTAGCAAGTGACAGGCTAGTGGCTGCCATGATTCCTCAATCCCAAGGCATGACTTGAAGACATACTGCGTGGCAGAAGGGCACCATCCCCCTAACGTCAGCCATACAAATCTTCAAGGTAAAAATGTTTATCTCACAAAAGGGCTGGAAAATATGTGGTGTCAAACAACACCACTAACTGGATTGATACAAACTCTTGGAATGACTTCGGGATGGCCTTACTGTTCTCCTAATCATTATTTGGAAACTTAAACACAAAAGGCTGCTTGAATACCTCAGCTTTATTTTATTCACAGTAGTTAAGTATCTTCAAGGGTGTTTTGTATAATTGTGTATCTATGTAACATGGCCATATAAGCACATTTTATATGAACTATTCCTTTGATTACATAAGCTCACAGTTTATTTAGGCCTATTAGTGATATTAGTGATACGTTATATGCCAACAGGGAGAACACAGATAATCTTTAGTCTTAGTTGGTTTTATCGATGATAAAAAAAAATCTGTTGCCTGGCATGCTCTCAAAAATCAAACTATAAATATAGATAAGCCAAGAAAATATAAAATGAAGAAATATCTCATAAAACTGAAATTGATGTTCTGCAGTTTGAAGAGATTATTGATATGTATGGCTCTCTATAAAAAACAGTAAACAACATGTATGTCAATACTTACTATTTCACTGACCCCTTAATATATAGTGGAAATTGATTACCAAAATGCATGTTCATTTGTGTGTATGAAATGACTAATAAATTTGACACCAATAAGTATAAAGGAAACCTACACTTGTGAAGGTCATACAAAAAGAGTTTTGACAGGTAATATAAAATTTAAAAATTTTCAGATTTTACTCCAATCCTTATTCTAAATTGGTATTATCTTTATGATTCTCTCTTTCTAGGTATTTCACTGTCAACATTTTAATGGTAGAAATATTGGCACTGGATTTAGGCAGTTTTTGAAGGCAACTGAGTATATGCTATCCAATTCTCTTTCATGAAACAAAAAAGGGTTACAACGTGAAAGAGAAATTACACAGAAGATAAAAACATACAGGAGAGTGAAAGTGGAGATCTTGTTCAACTTAACTCACGATCATGCCAAATCAGAATATATTCCATGAGTGACAAAATTTTGCATTCATTTCATCTCTTTTATAGTTTTCTGAAGTCAATCTCTGATTAGGGGTGGCAGTGAGAAAAACCATTTTCCTTCAAATAATGAAAATCTAAATGCCCTACATACCTGTGTGCCTCACTAGGTGAAATATTTCTTTGGCATATTCAGAAAAAATACAAGATAACCAAGGTGAGTTTTGCCTAGAATTCACCGAGCAGGCAAGGAATGAGGAGGCAGCAGCAAAGACTATATTTAATTCTACTAGATATTTCCCAGAATTACAGGATGGCACTCAATCTCGTTGAGGCTTATCTCCACCTTCTGGAAAATTCACATCTTTTACCATCCTGTAAAAGTTAAGTATTTTACTTACACAAGCCTTCATTGTGTCTGTTTCACCACTTGCTACCATCTCCAACCTAATTTTTTTTTAAATATGAATGCTTCATAACCAAATTAAGAATTCATTTTCACAGACATGGATCTAGGGAATAACATCTGCAAATCGAGGCTCTTGAATATTGATTCAAGAGATGCATGCCATGGTGGGTACAGTTGGCTATGCACAAAAAGCCCTTAAGAGATGAAAACGGAACATTTATCGATTCAAATACCAAACTTGAACAGTCTTCCCTGCAAGCTCTGACAGCGTTAATAATGCTGCTGACAACAAAATCCCAGTAGCCTTCTCAGGTCCTTAGTACAGCTCTTGGGTAAAAGATGATAAATCATCATGCTACTGAGACCAACAATCCAGAAAAACTAGAAAACAAGGAAAAGCTCCTCTATTTATTCTGATGGATCTAACCTTTCCAACTGAGACTTCTAGGGTATTTCATCAGTAAAAAGGTCAAGAATGCCTGGAAAAACATGGCAGAACCTGTGAACTGTGGTGCCCTGGGCTGTCTCTTCAACACTCCCAACTTTCCCTGGCCTTTCCCCATGGTTCCCACAGAGCCAAAAGCTCTGGAAAGAGCAGCAGCTCAAAAGGAGTTGCCAGCTGACTTGCTGCCTCGCTCCCACTGCAGGGCTCATTAATTTTTATGAATAACAGGTATCAACCCAGAAAATAATATGCCTTTGCCCCAAGAGACCTCTGGTCACATTAAACAGAGCAAGGATCATCAATATCCAATGTTGGACTGGGCTCAGTAGTTACTTTACTGCTAAAAGGTGTTTCAGTCCTACTATTGGTTGACTTTGACTCTGACTTTTCTACCGACTCAGATGATTTCTGCCGAACACACATCCAGCACACACACCTGATCCATGCCATAAAGCTTTCAGAAACACTAGAGGAAAAGAGCTTTTTGCAAGGGTGGAAAAACTGATAGAACACAAGCATGAAAAGAATGGCTGTGCAGTACCCAACAAGCAGCTGCAGAACCAACAGAGGTGCACACACATACATATAGATGTCGGTCTTGAAAAAATACCACAGAAGGAGGAGGGTGGCATTCTCAATAAATCTCATCATGTAGTATGCCAGGAGCTGGTACCAATTCTGGGACTTGCTGATGAGGTCGGGGTTGTTGATTTTCAGCTGTACAGCAGACCAGCAGAACATGTTGATGCCAGTATAGAGTAAAGTCAGGAAGCAGAGCACGATCGTGGTGCCCACCCGACTGAGGGCCTTCTCTATGTTCTCGGGGAATGGGGAGCCACTGCACCAGAAGAGGATCCAGGGGCAGAAGAAGAAGCTGAAGAAGTTCAGGAGAATGTCGACCAACACCCAGCTCTTCAGGACAGAAGTAAAGAGGACCAGGACTGTGACTCGGGTAGCAATCTCAAAGCTTCTCCAGAGGAAGATACAGACATAGGCCAAGGGCTTCACTTTGACCTCGTACTCATCATACTTGATTTTGATGGCTAGGATGTTGCAGCGCAAGGCTCCGTACACAATGGACAGCAGGGATATGGCCATTAAGAAGCCTGGGGAGAGAAGAGAAAGATCCAGTCAAGTCTCACCTCCACCAGGAAAAGTACTGTGGCTTACTCTGGCAGCCCCCACCCGCAAGCATGGGCCCTTTTGCTTTACCTGCGCAATACAGCTTCCAGCAGTCCATATCCACCTAACGTGCCTGTGAACTTCATCCAGAACAAAGCGAAGGCAGCTCTGCCCAAGGACCTAGCAGGCTCCAGTACCAGGAAATTAATCATACTAGGAGAGTCCTCAATACTCCAATCCCAGCCGTAACAGCTCTTAGCTCCCCATCTCTTGGGTAGCATCTCTGAGGCATGTATCCTATACCCTTCTCCAGTGTTTCTTCATAGGATGAACTTCTAATACATACTCTGATAGTTGTCTAATAATGCTTCCTCTATTGTCTGCCTTTCATTCCCAACCACTTAAAAAAAAAGATTTTTTTATTGGAAAGTCAGATATACAGAGAGGAGGAGAGACAGAGAGGAGGCTCTTCTGTCTGATGATTCACTCCCCAAGTGACTGCAATGGCCGGTGCTGCGCCGATTTGAAGCCAGGAGCCAGGAAGTTCCTCCAAGTCTCCCACACGCCCAACCACTTTTTTCTTTCCAATGCTCCTTATACCTTCCCTCTAAAATACATGAGTTCAAACCCTTATAGAAAGACTGAGCAGAGGGTAGAGATGTACTATCCTCCCAGAATCCAAACATACATAGCCTTCCCTATTATCAACAGCACAGAGTGGCATGGTATATTTGCTACAACAGTTGGATCTGTATTAACACACCATAATCACCTAGTAGTTTACATTAAGGTTTATATCATATGGGTACCATTCTACGGGTTTGGACAAGTGCATTAAATGACACATATCTACCATTAGAATATCACTTTTTCTATTGCCCTAAAAATCCTCTATGCTCTGCCTATTCATCGCTCCACCTTAATCCTGGCACCACTGACTGTCTCCACAGATTTACCTTAACTAAGATGTCATATAATTGGAATCATATAATATAGGATTATTCATTTTGCTTATAATAGACATTTATTTCATCTATTCTTGCAAAATAGATGAAATAAACCTGCAAAATTAAACTGTCTTTTTAGTTTCAAATAATATTCCAGGAGCTTTACCTACTGATGGATATTTTGGTATAGCATGCAGATTTTCAGTTGTCTTAGCACCCTTACAGAGAAGATGATCATTTCTCCATTGTGCTGCCTTTGCTCCTTTGTCAAAGGTCAACTGACTCTACTTACATGTATCTATTCTCAGCTCTCTATTCTGTTCTACTGATCTATTCTTTTGCCAACACTGCACTGTCCTGATTACTATGGCTTTATTCATGCTTGCTTCTTAAAGTGAAATTTCATGTTAATTCTGTCCACACAATATAACTCTCTCTACCTAAATGTACATTCAAAAGATATGTGAATAACGGATTTTTTCCTTACTTACATTCTAAATCAATGGAAAAAAATCTATATCTGTGACAACTTAGTAATTATTTGCTCAGTTTTACCCAAAGTATCAACTTTCCTCATAGTCTTTTGCCACTGACTTAAATCACTCGCATCCCTCACTGGAAGCAACAATACATACTCATCAATTTAAAGGAGAGAAACACCACCTCTGAAGTAGACTGAGAAGTAACCAGATGGAGTTATTTTTTCCAAGAGGCTATCTTAGCAGATCTTTTTAAGTAGAACATATTATGGGTATATATACAAATTATCACACCTTAAGGATCCAATAATGAATCTTTTTCTTTCACTTCTTACAGTTTCTCCAAGTGGGAAAATGAGTAAAAATAGCTCAAACAAATGTTTATTACAAAGTTAAATTAATATCACTGCAGCATAAATTATGTAGTTAAATATGTATAATATTTAAACATTTATGACATTTAACAATAAAATAAACCCAGTTTTTTTCCAGATGTACTGATCCTTCTGTTAGTCCATTTATTCCCAAATTACATTTTTTTTCTCTATCAAGACAGTTGAGCAATTATTACCCCATTGGTACTTAGTAATGATCAAGCATGGAAGTTTTCTGAAAATGCAGAGAAATTACCTGGAAATCACTGATTTCAATTACATCAGTTCAACTGCTGGATAATCACTGCAAAATGCTATGGATAGAAATGGGGCCAGGCAAACAGGTAACAATTGGAAGACAAGGAGTCTGTACAAAATGCTTGCATTATACATTTTTTAACCTGCAAAATTAAACTGTTATCTATTGAATACCAGAATGATGGTCATGCAAATACCTACTGATTCAGAATTAAAGTTACCTAACACCCTTTCTCAACCTTATCTTCCCATAGTCAACACAAAAGTAGATCAGTTGGTGAGCCTGTTTAAGTGGCATTATATAACCTTATTTTTATTTTCTAAGTGTGTATACTAGGCGGGGTACAGTTTTCTGTTTTCATCTTTTATTAGAAGGCGAGATATCATGTTTGGGTAAAGCTACAAAGGATGCTCCAGTGTCTAAATCTTCAGTAAAATGCCTAAACTTAGAAATGCTTGGGCGGAATAGAATTCAAAAAAAAAAATATCAGTGAATAAGTTGGCATTGTGGTCCAGAAGGTCAAGCCCTGTTTGCAATGAGGGCAGTACATAGGAGTGCTGGTTTGGTTCCACATCTGATCCAGCTCCCTGCTAATAGCTTGCTAATAGCAGCAGAGGATGGCTCAAATCCTTGGGCCCCTACACTGATGCGGAAAATCCAGAAAAAGCTCCTAGCTCCTGGCTTCAGATTGGCTCTGCTCTGGAAAGGCAGAGTCACAGAGGACGACTGCAGAGATGTTCTATCTGCTGGTTCACTCCCCACATTGCCACAGCATTTGGATCTGGGTGGGTCTGAAGCCAGGAGCGAGGAGCTCCTGCCAGGTCTCCCACATGGGTGCAGGGGCCCAAGGAGTTGGGCTATCCTCCACTGCGTTCCCAGGCCATAACCAGACAGCTGAACGGGAAGTGGAACAGCTGGGATTCGAACCAGTGCCTGTATGGGATGCTGGTGCTACAGCAGAAGCTTAGCCTAATACACTATGGTGCTGACTCCTCACCAACATTTGTTATTTTCCAGCTTTTTAAAATTTTAGACATTCTAATTGGCGTGAAGTTGTGCATTGTAATTTTTATTTGCATTTCTCTACTGACAAGTAATTTCCAGAATATATTTATGTGTTTATATGGCAGTTTGTGTATCTTCATCGGACGGATCAAACTCATAATAGACTTCAATTTGTCTTATAGATATCTCAAAATGTTAATTAGAATTCAAAGGTCAGATCCACAGAGACTCATGATATGAGCCTTATCCACAGCCATCCATGAGCTCTTTCGGTGAAATTAAGGGTAATTCTGTCTTCTCAAAAAAATTTAATTCCTTTAATAAAAGCATGAAAAGACAAGAAATAAAAAATAAGAATGACTTCCATCCTGGTTATGGGAGATTAGTCTGTTCCAACATTTCTAACAAGAACAACTGGATGGATAAAAGGTTTGTCCAAAAGGCATCAGGTCTCCCAAAGCAGTGAGTACTCCTGAAGCTAAGAACTAAGAAGTTTCTAGAGAAAATTCAAAAGATGCCACCCACCTCAAGAAATCCACCCAAATATAAGCAGATACTAGGACACTAAGAATCCAAAAATAACTTTCAGCAGTCTCTCAATGCTAGTAGGTGTAGGAGCAAATATTGACATTCAGGCCCCAATAAAGGCATTGGTATACAGCCAGTTTCCTGATGGCAAAACAAAGAACACAAGGAGTAACATAACTAGGAATCCAAAAATAACTTTCAGCAGTCTCTCAATGCTAGCAGGTGTAGGAACAAATATTGACATTCAAGCCCCATAAAGGCCTTGGTATATAGCCAAAGTTTCCTGATGGCAACACATAGAACACTAGGAGTAACAATGACTAGATGTAGATAAAACCTACGCAAAGCCTGAAGCAGATCTGAACAAACTCCAGTTGTGACTGAATCAAAGTGAGATGCATCTAGTCTAACTGCCTAGCAAAATCTTTGTAGAGAAAGACAATTCATTCAGAGTTTCAAATTATCTATATTTTTATTCATTCAAATACATGACATTAATGTAAAAATAATACAGTATACCAACAACAAATTTTTTAATGACAAAAGTTAAAAGAACGCTAGATAATAAAAACAGACCTACAGGAGACACAGATTTTAAAATTATGACATGGACTCAAAAAAAGTTAATATATTTATGAAAGTATATGACAATATAAGTAATTTATCAGGGACTGGGAACTGTCTTTAAAAACTCAAATGGAAATTTTAGAACTGAAAAATAGCATGATTTACAATTAAGAAATCAATAGATAGGTTTAATAGCAGATTAGGCACAGCTATAAAGATAATTAGTACTAACTATAATATAGGCCTAGAGAAAATACCGAAATGGAGAAACAACGAGCTTGACACAGGAAAGTGCAAGTGTGTGTGTGTGTGTGTGTGTGTGTGTGAGAGAGAGAGAGAGAGAGAGAGAGAGAGACAGACAGACAGACAGAGGAGAGAGAATGAACGAGCTATGTGTGGGTGCTCAGAAGCAATAACTGACGCAATGTATGTAGAGAACTTTCCTAAACTGCTAAAATATCAAACTACAGTTTCAGGAAATGCTACAATCCTCAAGTAGAATAAACAGGAAGAAAAACCACCCGTGAGAATAATATGCTAAAACTGATTTAAAAAATCACAGCCTCAAAAGTAGTCAGAAACAAACTGATGAGTTTCAAAGGCGCCATGACAACAGTGGACAGATGCATCTCAACAGGATGAATGGTAACCAGCAGACAAAAGGGTATATCCTAAAACTGGGAAGAGAGTGAGCTCTCAACACCAACTTTTACGTCAAAAAGTGAAGAGAAGGACATTTGAGGCAAAACAAAAATGAGGGGAGGGGATTTGTCAGGAACACATCTGTTGGGCACAGACAGTAAAGGTAGTTAAGCCCCCTGAGACACGATTTCACATGGAAGCATAGGGACAAAAAAAGTACAAAGAGACCAAGGGGGTAAACAAAACTCAGCTTTCAAAATAAACAGCGATGTGCAAAATCACTTCACACACAGCTACCACTACACACACACACACACACACACACAGCCTCCCCCACACATATAAGCACAGATAACAAAATAAACACTAAAGACATAAAAAAGAAATCATTTTCATTAAGCGTCAGGAAATATTGCAAACTAAAACCACAATAAGATACTACCACAAATCCACTGAATCACAAAAGCAAGTGTTGGCAACAATGTGGAATAACTGCAATGCACACCACTGCTTGTGATAGCATAAGACAGCCTTAGAGACATTTACAATCTGGTGAAGCTAACCAGGGCATCCCTATGGCCCAGCAGGTCTGCTCTTAAACACATATATAACAGAGCTGCATATATATGGTTTTCAAAAAATTTAAGGAAAATATCCACTACATTTTATTCCATTCTTAACAAGCTTTTTGAAGTACCTTGTATGTACATTAAAAGGCACAGCATATAAGAAAATCACAGAAGTATTATTTTTAATGGTCACAATCTAACCATAATGCACATATTAATCAAGAGTAGAAACTATTAATATTTTATGTTATATTCATATAATGGAATGCAATGCTAAAGAACAAACGTCTGCTACAAGCCACAACATGGGTAATTCTGGCAAGCAAACTGGCAAAAAAAGGATAGACTCCTGATTACATTTACATAATTAACAATATTTCTTAAAAACGGTTGAGGGGGGCTGGCGCTATGGCTCAGTAGTCTAATCCTCCTCCTTCAAGTGCCATCAACCCATATGGGCATAGGTTCATGTCCCAGCTGCTCCATTTCCCATCCAGCTCCCTGTTGTGGCCCGGGAAAGCAGTAGAGGATGGCCTAAAGCCTTGGGACCCTGCACCCATGCGGGAGACCTGGAAGAAGTTCCTGGTTCCCGGTCATTGTATCCACTTGAGGAGTGGGCTTATGTATGAAAGATTTTTCTGCCTATGTCTCCTGCTCTTTGTAAATTTACGTTCCAAATAAAAATAAAGGAAATCTTAAAAAAAAAAACTGACTGGGCATTGTGGCACAGCAGAGAAAACCACGACTTAAGATGCCTGGAGTATGTGGTTTGATTTGCAGCACTCTGTGCTTCCCAGCCAGCTCCTGTGCATGCGCCTGCGAAGCAGTGGAGGACGGCCTGAGTATTTAGGTCCCTGTCACTCAGGCGGAAGACTCAGATGGATTTTGAGGCTTCTGGCTTTGGCCCGGACCTGTCTTGGCTCTTGTGGGCGTTGGAGGAGTGAATCAAACACATACTCTTTCTCTCTCTACCTCTCTCTGTGTGTCTTTCAAATACATAAATGAACACTTTAAAAACAGTAAAAAGTATTCTATGGCCTTAGATATATGCTTTCTGGTTAGTAATTATCCTTTGGGGAGGAGGGAAAGGAGTGATTGCAAAAGGAGCGAGGGAGGCTTCTATTTCTTAACCTGCACAGAGGGCTGCATGGTTGTGTTTACTTGGAGATAATCCACCAAGCTTCACCTCTATGATGTGTCTAGTTGCCTGGATGCATTTTATACTAACAATACAAGTATGTATTTATAAAAAGAAAGTACACTGCTACTATACTTACTAGGTACTCAATTAGATTGAATGCTTAAGGGCAAAAAAGATTACTCTTTCATTATTATAATTAAGTTGTTTAAAAAATAGTTTCCTTCTCTACCATGGCAAACTGTCAAGCTGAAAATGAACATGTATAAATCTCTACTTCTATCACTACAGTCAAACTAGTTCTACAGATGTAATCAGTATGACACTCTAGCAATACAAAAGCACTTTGTAAAATCCTAGTGACTAAGATTGTATTGTTAGGATGTGTCTTGAACATCTGCCAGTTTACCAGACGTTTAGTCATAAATGTAAATTTATCCTTCAATATATCTTCCTACCTTATTTAGTTCTCAGAATTGTCAAAAAAATTACTATGGCCTATCATTCACAACCCACACAATATATTCTATAATTTCAGAGATCATAATGATTTTGTTCTTATTTTATTAATTACATTGCATTATGTGACACAGTTTCATAGGCTCTGGGATTCCCCCAACTCCTCCCCATACCTTCCCTCATGGTGGATTCCTGATTTTGTTTTTTTTTGTCTCCAAAATATTTCCATTTCTTTTTAAATTTATTTTATTATTTTGCTTATACAAACTAGACAAATGTCATGTATTTTACAATACAGATTTAGGAGTACACTGATACTTCCTATTCCTCCCTCCCTGCTGCCTGCATTTCCAACCCAACAAAAGGTAGAGCTGAAACCATTGATAGGGAAATAATCCCAATTATATGTATTTTAGAAGATTTATTTTTATTGGAAAGGTAGATTTACAGAAAGAAGAGACATAGAGAAAGAACTTCCATCTGCAGTCTCATTCATTTGTTTAGGCATAAAAGGCAACTGTTTGAGATTAAGATCCTAGGGCCCGGCGGCGTGGCCTTGCGGCTTAAGTCCTCGCCTTGAAAGCCCCGGGATCCCATATGGGCGCCGGTTCTAATCCCGGCAGCTCCACTTCCCATCCAGCTCCCTGCTTGTGGCCTGGGAAAGCAGTCGAGGACGGCCCAAAGCTTTGGGACCCTGCACCCGTGTGGGAGACCTGGAAGAGGTTCCTGATTCCCGGCATCGGATCGGCGCGCACCGGCCCGTTGCGGCTCACTTGGGGAGTGAATCATCGGATGGAAGATCTTCCTCTCTGTCTCTCCTCCTCTCTGTATATCCGGCTTTCCAATAATAATAAATCTTTAAAAAAAATTTCCTGGTGCTGGCTACAAAAGAATCTGGAAATCTGGACCCTCATCCCCCAGAGCACTTTAAGGATCTATCTAATCCTTCCTTGTTTCCACAGACTCCAAATTTCATTAGTGTCTATTCCACTATATGAATACTGCCATGCTGCCTATACACCTGTGAGTGGCACCTGTGTTAGGCTTGTTTCTTGGAACTGTCTCCCAGGGCACAGTCAGTCATCAAATAAAGAGGGACAGAAGCAGATCCCTCTATCTGTCCTACCAACTTGTCCTACTTCTTCCTTATCACCCTGCCTCAGGCAGAGAGAAGCAGCATCAGTGAGCTGAGCTAGACAAAAACAAAAGCAAAACAAAACAAAATCCCTTTTGCTCTCAATTTTGAGACCAAGGGAAGTAAGTACCTAGACTCATATAAAGGACTTTATATCAGGTTTGACAACAGTAGAACAGTAGTGGGACTACTCAGAACCCCAAGACAAAGTTCTCCATTATGCTGAAGATTCTCAGTTGAGGGCAAGGCAAAGCAAACACTCTTAAAATGCAGTTCCATACAGAGAACTTTGCAAATAGCCTGGCATGTAGAGCCTCCATGACAGAAAAAAAACCTCTTGTCTTTTTTCCTTTGTCAATACTAGAGCCATTATCTCCACTGATCTTCTCAAACTGCCACCTTATTCTTCAGTATAATTTCTTTCTCAAATCTATCTTTCCCTCCCTCTATCAGAATGTTTCATTCTCTTCATCTTACTGCTTTGCTTAGTGTGCATCCAGGGTTACAAGGAATCTGAAAACCATTCAAAAATAGGTAGAATATAGATAATAAAAAACAGATGGATACGAAATTGCTGGGCCTTCCAAGATCTCAGCTCACCTTCTGTGAGTGCACCTGCTCATTATAGCCAAGTCTTTTGTTTTTAAAGACTTATTCTCATTCATTTGAAAAGCAGAATGGGAGAGAAAGAGAAAGGGAGAGCAAGACTGGGAGAGAAATAATGAGACAGAGCATCTTCCATCTTTTGCTCCATTCATCAAATGGCCACAATAGCAAAGACTTGGCTAGGCCAAAGCCCCAGGAGTGCAAGCAATTGGGTTATTATCTGCTGCCTTCTAAAGAGCATGAGCAGAGAAACAGACCAGGACTTAAATGAAGGGCACTCCAAAATGGGATGCTGGCATTATGGGTGACGGCTTAACCAGCTGTACTAAAACAACATCACCTGCTGCCTCCAGTTTTAAGCAACAGTATCAAGATTTACTTACTTCATAGAGACGTGACTGAAGCGTCAAAAAGATACCAGAGTTTTTAAAAACTGGCTCTAAAAGTAAATCTAAAAAGCTATAAAAGCATTATTGCCATGTTCCAGTAAACTCAAGCACAGCCTTCATAATACACTCATCTGTGGAGTTGTGTGGGAAGTCAATTTCTACCCAATGAATACCACTAAGTAACTACCATTGACTGGTGGATACTAACTCCAGGGGAAAAAAAATCAGAGAAAACAGCATATAAATGCCAAGTGTGAATGAAATTACATTACTCTGGAAGCACATTTTCAAAAACATTTATAAATTTATTCGAAAGGAAGAGTTACAAAGAAAGAGAAATCTTTCACCCATTGTTTCGCACCCAAATAGCCACAATGACCAGGGGTTGACCAAGGGTGGGCCAAGCCAAAGCAGGGGCCTGGAACTACATCCAGGCCTCCCACATGGGTTCAGGAAGCTCAGGACTTAGGCCATCTTCCACTACTTTCCCAGGTACACTGGAAGGGAGTAGGATGGGAAGTGGAACAGCCTAGGCTTGAGAAAGGGCACCCCTATGTGATTTTGGCACTGAAGATAGTGGTTGTACTGAACATACACAAGGAAGTTTTATTTATGTTTGACCCTCAAAATCAGAAGGCAAAGAGAAAATTAGTAGAAAATCAAATGTCCCAGAAATTTACATCCCATGTGGTTATAAATTTAACCTAGTTTCACAGCACATTTGTCACATCTGTTCTGCCATTGGTTCTTATTTGGGAAGAGAATGCACTGGTGAGTAAATTCTCTGCTCATCCTTTTAATAAGTGGGAAAATAATTCAAATACCCTTTTAAAATATTTTACAACAAATAAGAAAATTTTGAAATCAAGTAAATAGTGAGTTTTCCTATATTATAGATACTAATCACTTGTATGCATACACACACAACACAAACACTTTAATTAACCTATCTGAGTGGGGAGCCTGGCCTACAGTTCAAAAAATGCTCACTGGAGCTAACTGCTTGTCCTCAAGTCCAACTCAAAGCAGCCAATTCATAGAGATTCTAGAGTCATGAATTTATTGTCTTAATTTTCCCAAAACATAATGAAAACGATTTGCCACTGTAATAGCCATGATATAAGATGCTTTAGATTTATCTCTATATTTTTCCTAAAGAAAATTCAATTACATTCTGCATAGTGAATCCGAATTACTGTTAGGTCTCTTGGGGCACAATTAGAAATATCAGAAATGGACTCCAATCTGAAGCAAGCAGTTAAAAACTACTTATTTATGGAGATATAAAGATTGGCTCTTAAACTTTCTCTCTTTCTCAGTCCCCCACAAACTGATAAACTGAAGAACTTAATAAGAAAAGGCCAGAAATACCAATCACAGTAATCCACATTAATATAGGTATAGACCAGCTGAACTCTTTCCACATCTGTCTTCTTGGTCCATTTGCAAGTCTCCAGCAATTAAGAAACCTGCCATTCTGCCAGTAAGCAACCAGGGTAATTTCTGATCGCACGGCATGAAAAAGGAGTGAGTTTGTTATACAAACTCATTAAAAATGTGAACTTGATTCACCTAAAAAAGTCTTTAGTAGACTTACTGTTTATGACCACGTTAGGTAATATCAGATAACTACTTAAGGCATAAGGAAGGTATTTGGAATACTATGTAAGGTGTGCCATTCTTTATGAATATTTTTCTCTATTTGAGGACAATGATCATTATGCAATGCATACCCGTATACAAATATCACACTGGAACCCATAATAATCCACAACTACTATGTGTCAATCAAAAATAAACTTTACCTTAAAATTTTATGTGATTGAAACTGGTAATATTTTCATTTGATTATTGTTTATAGCTCTTACCTATATTCCTACTGAAATACAGTTATTTCACTTTTTGTTGAATTCTTAGGACACAATTAACGCTTTGACTACAGTGTAAATAGAATAAGTTATCACAAAAATTATAAATTGATATAATTAAACAACAAGAACAATTAAAACTTAAAAAAAATGTAAGGAGTCGGCACCATGACTCAACAACCTAATCCTCCACCGTCAAGAGCCAGCATCCCATATGTGAACCAATTTGTGTCCCAGCTGCTCCACTTCTAATCCAGCTCCCTACTTGTGGCCTGGGAAGGCAGTGGAGAATGGCCCAAGTCCTTGGGACCCTGCACCAAAGAAGAGACCCAGAAAAAGTGCCTGGCACTTGGCTTTGGCTCAGCTTAGCTCTGACCATTGCAGCCATTTGGTGAGTGAGCCAGCAGATGGAAGATCTTTTTCTGTTCCCTTCTCTCTATAAATCTGCCTTTCCAATAAAAATAAATCTTTAAAAAAAAACTATAAAAGTTAGGTCTTTGAAAATACCAGAAAATTCGTAAACCACTAGGAGTGATCAAGAAATCACAGAATATGAATTACCTACATCAGAAATGAAAGAGGGGAGGACATTGCAAGTAATACAGATATTAGATGTATAAGAAAATATTAACTACTTTTCATAAAAAAACAGTTTAGGTGAACTACATAAAGTTTTAAAACTACAACTTACCAAAAGTGACAGGAGATGAGATTAAAGAAATGAATAGCTATGTAGATATTAAAATTGAATTTATTATGAAAAAGTCTTTTAAAAATTTATTCATCATTGTTTTGCATTAAGAACGGAAGAGAAAATCACAGAAACTACTGTAATTTTAATACCTTTCTGTGAGTTACAAACTGAAAATCTATTGATGTTATCAATGCAATGTAAAAAAATATTTACCATTTGCACATCTGTTGTCTAGGGCACTCAAATAATTATGAATAATATAGTATATTAATCTCTAGTGAGCATCTCACCAGACTGTACCATGTGCTAATGTTGCCAGCATATGTAATTTACCTTTCTCAACAATCCTGTGATATTTGTATTGATGTATGCATTTAACAAATGGAGGGACAGAGGTCAGCTTATTTGGTAGCAGAATAGACTGTGAGCCCAAGTTCTGAACCTGAGAATCAGAGTGTTTAGACAAAACCACAGCTGTGTCCCAAATGAAGAGAATCAGTTCAACGTGAGCGTGCTTCCTGAATTTCACAGCCAGTGATGCACAAAGGCTAGGGATAATACTCTACTCTTGGATTCTAGCCTCCCTGATCCCTAATCATCCAGCTGTGTGTGTCTTGGTTTTCTAGATTCCTCAATGAGTTTGGTATCTTTTTATGGAAATTTAATAGAAAGCATCCTTATTAGAGAGAAAAAAAGGAGAATGAAAGAAGAAAACTGAGATGAGGAGAGAGGGAAGAGGCAAGAAATAAAAGTATTTCTTTAAAATTTCAAGGCTCTTTCATAACATTATCAGCCTATTCTTCTACACTTCTAAGGATATCAGCAAGACAATCATTGTTACTGCTGTTCTTAAAGGAACCGGAGAATTAGACATTAACACGAATCAAAGAGAAAACAGATAAATAGTGCAATAGTCATACAGTAGAATGGAAGTTGGTAAGTTATATTCTGTTTTTGTATAGTTTAAGAGCCAAGAATGTGTTCTACATATTAAAGGGTCATATGGAAGAAAAAAAAAGAAAAATATTGTGATACAGCTACAGACGATAGACAGTCTGCAAAATTTAAAACATTGTTTCTATTCCTTTACAGATAAAGGCTGCTGCAACAGAACATTTCAGTAAAAAAAGAATAACAACAACAACTAGTACTGCATTTATCAGCCTGTGTAGCTGTCAAAAATTTCGTATTGGGACATGTACTGTGGCACTTCGGTTAAAGCATCACTTTGGGTGCTGGCATTCTTTTATCAGAGTCCCTGAGTTTGAGCCCTGCCTCTGTTTCAGATGCAGCTTCTGGCTGCTGTGCACTCTGGAAGGGAGCAGGTGAGGCTCAAGCACTTGGGTCTCTACCTAGTTTTATCCAGGCCTAACCCTGGCTATTGTGGCCATTTGGGGAGTGAATCAGCAATGGATAAATGACCCTATTTATTTTGCTCTTCTCAAAAATAAGTTTGAAATATCACACTGTGCCATGAATACCACCATTTATGGGGGAAAAAAGATGACAAGCTAAATTATATTTTAAGTATCGTGACCTTGATGGTAAAGCCTATGCTTTACATACCCATACAAGAGCATATGCCATCATGAAAGTGTTTGCAGGATCTGGACAATGGAAAACACAAAGGAGTGAGAACAGCTGTTGGTGAATACTCAGAGATCCACCATTAATAAAGATTAGTGTATGCATTTGTAACTACAGTACAGGAAACTTTGTTATTCAATAAAAGCTAGCCATCTAGTGGGAACCTCCAGGTCTGAAGCAGCATAATCTAAGCTTGTTCCAGGCTGTTCCGTAAAGTCTTCCTCCTTCAGAAACTTACCAATGAAAAGCATGCCTCAGTCTCTACTTTCAAGAATGCTACAAAGCCCCAGGTACATAGTAGGAGTTATCTCAAAGAGATATATATATAAGCAGCAGTGAGATAGGTCTGTGAGTTCCCGGCCTTGCAAGCCCAAGAGTAAAATACTTGGCTACCCTTGATGTTAGCACCCTTTTATCACAAAACTCCACTTTAAATGGTTTCTGGGAGAGAGAGAGTAATTTCTGATCACAAATAAAATTGCAGAAGCTCTAACTCTCTCCAAATATCTCCCTACAGAATCTGAGGGTTGAGGTGTCTATGTGTTTGATTATTGGAGGGTTGGCTTGCCACTCTCAGAAAATCCTGAAAGAATCCAACCAATTCTTAGAGGTTTTTCTTCTGAGTGTGATATACCTAGCACCTGGGCCTGGTGTACCTTCTTATTCTATAAGACTTTCTAACAGTAACAGCTTTACCGATAGTGTTCTTTCAAGTCTTGGGACTTCCATTGCTGATCATAATGAAGTAGAGGCTGCTAGTGGATTACTTCTCAGGGAACTAAATGAGGTACTACTTCCTCAGAGAGTACAAAACTCAGACATGATGACCCCACAGGTCTCTTCTACCTCTAATGCTCTCCAACTCTATGAGAACCAGTATTGGCTAAAACACCAGTGTTGGGTCAAGTGTCCAAAAACTCAAATGCTTTGGGCTTACCTAGGTTCTTATGCTTTCTCCTCCTCACTGTGACAAATGTTAGGGCCTCCCCCTTAATTAGTATCCTCCCTTCTTTCTTCTTTAAAGCAGAATTACAATTCTGATTAGATTCTGATCACTCTCCCAGAATCTGGAATGACCACACATTTGGTCACTGGAATAAAATGAGATTAGTATAGATTTGCCTACTAACTTTGCATCACAGACAAATTAACGATGATACTATTTGTATAGCACAATCATTGGGTCAAGTAAATGAAGTTGATCTATACATCCAATACCTCAGAAATACACATACTTCCACTTTCGATTTCTGTGACTACCATGGGCTTATGATTCAATTCTTACACATTAAACCTGAACAGAATTCTGTCACATGAAAAGATATTGCACAAAGTATGTAGAAAGAAACATCCTTCCTGATTTTGGTGCCTACATATGGTGTCTACATATGAAACAACCAATACATATTTTAAAACATGGCTTCTGGAATTTTTTTATATCCCTTCCAACAAGAAGTACAATCTTATGTCTTCTGTTCTTATATCTGAGATCATGTGATTCCTTAAATAATAAAATATAGCCAAAATGACTGTTGCTTCCTAGGCCAATATATTATGAAAAACTTCTAATTCACATCTCTCAGAACTCTCATTTTTAAATCTAGCTACCAAACTATCAGAAACTCAAGCAGAGGTTCACATGGAAAAGAAGTAAACCCTCCAGTCCTCAGCTCCAGCTAACCAATTGGAATGAAGCAACATCAGATTGCCAATCTTTAGTCAAACTTCTGCAGCTGATACCACATGGAGCTGAGATAAACTGTCCTTGCTGATACCTGTCCAAATGTCAAAACCAGGTATAAAAGAAGCAATTGTTTTTTCTAAGCTACTAAGATTTGTGGTAGTTTCTGTATACAAGGGTCCTTCAAAAAATTCACAAAAAGTGGAATTAAACATAAATTTGCTTTGGTGAAAAAATAATCCAAGCATATAAGGATTCTTCAAAACACTCCTGGAAAATGTATACTATTCAAAAACTGTGCATAGCTTTCAAAATTTCATTTTCCATAAGCATTATAAGCTATCCTTAAAAATATATAATTGCTCTAATGATCCTCTTGCAAACATCAGGGAGAGTATAGGAACAAGCCAAAGAGGACAAATAAAATGATAACAAGTACTTGGGTCCAAATGACACTGTTGTACCAATAGTCAATAATGGGATTACTCTCTACCTCTGAATTTATCGTATCAGGAATAGATTGAGTATTCCTTCTCCAAATTGCTTGGGACCAGATGTGTTTCAGATTTCTGAGTTTTTCATTTTTGAACATCTGTATTTACTTTGCTGATCAAGTGTTCCTAACTCTCAAATCCAATATGCTCTAAAATCTGAAAATATTTGAGCCAAAATCAAAATGTTCCAAACCCAAAATTTTTTTTTTTTTTAATTCACTAGTTTTTATTAACTAATTACTGAGATTGTCTTCCTGAATGACTTCAATCCATTAATTCATCACATAATTTAAATAAATTATTCTTCCAGCTGTAAGACAATCTGATCAGTTTCCACTCATTGAGTTTTTGTCTTGCTCATGAAATTTCACATAGCATAAAATATGAACTTCTGTATTCTAACAATATAGGATAGTTATTTACACCTCAGCAGGAAAAAAATTAAACTTTGGTGATACTTTAATATCTGGCTTTAGTTTTTTTTTTAAATTCATTAATTACATTGTATTATGTGACACAAAACAAAATGCAGTTCTTTGTGGCCAAATGGGCCAAACTGGAAACCATAATGCTAAGGGAAATGAGCCAATCCCAAAAGGTTAAATACCACATGTTTGCCTTAATTTAAGATGACACGATGTTATGTATAACAAGTTATGTTATGAATGTTATATGTTGTGTATAAACCTAAATTGAAATGTCAATGAGGTGGTCACAGAAGGTGGATAAGAAATCGCATTTACTTTTACCATATTGGTTACTCGTTACTATGTCAATTAATTCCATGGTGATGTAAATTTTTGCTGATGGTATGTTGGAGCTTTTAATTGATCGGGATGATAGTCTGCTGGCTCTGTCTTCAGACCAGAGAGTGTATACCTAAGAAGCCGTTGAACTTATCTGGACAAACCCAAAATTTTTATGTTTCAAACTTCAAAGCATTTTGATTTCAGGTCTGCCCAACTTGTCATATATTTTTAAACTTTAAGCCACTCTTCTTTTGTTTTCTCTCAATTGCAACTGAAATATTATGGATATCATGGGCTTTTTCAATTATGAAAATACAAGAAGTATCCAGTATAATTCACAGAAATAATTCTTTCTTTTCACAATCTACTGAGCATAAAATGAGCATGCATACATTTCAGGAATGGGCAAGCACAGAGGAGAAAGTCAAAGATGAATGGACAACGCGGGCAGAGCTCATTGCCGCCAACAACTTACCTCCCTGCAGAAGCATTAGAGATAAAGATACATGGAAAAAAAAAATAACTGACTATCTTCTTACCAGCATAAGACAACCAACTTACACTTAAGCATATTTCCTTTCATACTTTTGAACTTTTACATTTAGGTGTTTATAGATAGGTATACATGAATGTGCGTGAGTACATATGTACAGAAACTGAAATCATGCTTTGGCAGAAATTTACAAGCTCACATCATGTTAAATACAACATAAAAACACAAAAAGCCATTTTCAATCACCCCATATAATTCTAAGAATGTATTAAGTCAAGATACTATCTTTTGATCAGTTCATAATCTGAATTTGGTTCTAGAAACGGGAAACAAATTAAATAACATGTTTTCAGAAGCTAGCCAATGGGTCTGGCTAAAGTTGACCTCTGGAAAATGCCCTGATTAAATAAATGCTGATTATATCAGGTCACCAAGATTCAAAGAAGGATATTATAAAATTAGAACCATGAAATGTAGCCTATTCAGCCTTCTCCCAGATACAGCAGAAATCAAACTGTGGGAGTGAATTATTAAGGGTGCTCCCCTAGAATTTCAAGAGATAATCACTAATAAAATATTCTATGCCGACTATTACTTCCCATCCTTCCAACCTGCTTGCCTAAGAGTTACTGCAATATTTTTTTTCTGTTCTTATTGAGACTTACTAATCGAATAAACCATCTTCTTGCCTCCAATTCAGCTAAGAATTGTTGGTTCAGAAGTTCATTCATTCTCTTGAACAAACCTCAAACATACTTATTCCCCTATTCTTTCATAGTTTCTGTCTGAAAGAACTTGTCCATGGATGAATTCAATTATCTGTTCCACAGTCGCACATACCTGGCCTCCCATGACTCAAAATTATCAACTCTATTCAGATGACTACTCTAAAACAGCAGAGCCTAAGACAACAATGTGGTTGCAGACAACTCATGTGGGAGGTTAGCCAGGAAGCAAAATGTGCAGGAGTGAAAGGAAGAAACCAAAGCTAATAAAAGCTACATGATTGAGCCCGAGTTATAGTGTCGCACGTTAAGTCTCCACCTGTAATGCCGTCATCCTATATGGTTGCCTGTTCAAGTCCTGGCTTCTCCGCTTCCAATACAGCTGCCTACTAATGCACCTGAGGAAACAGCAGAGGATGGCCCAAGTACTTAGGATCCTGCAGCCGAGACATGGGACCTGGAAAAAGCCCCAGGCTCCTGCCTTTGGCCTGGTGCAGCACCAGATATTGAGGCCACTAGGGGAATAAACTAGTGGATGGAGGATTCTTTTCCTATCCTTCTGTCTCTGTAGCTTTCAAAAAGTTGAATTTTTAAAAAAGTTACACTATTAAGCTGATTTCCGCTGTGGCAAATGGGGTCCATTCCCACTGGAGATCTACGGAGGATCTACAGGGCATCTGCAGAGGATGGACCCAAATTACTCATCTGAAGGACAGAGAGCTTGAAGGTTTGTTTATCTGTTGGCTTCCATCTCCCTTGGTTTGGAGTTGGCCCCATGGGCCTCCCCGTATTTCTTATTTGTACTTAAAATGTATTTCCTGAAATACAAAGGTGAGAAACACACAGCGTGCTGGCACACATGCTTGAATTAGGTTACTGGTGATGTGCAGAGAAGCCTCACCACAACTGCACGGATGTAGCTAAATATGTTCAAATGCCTGCTTTGGCATCCAATTTAACTCTCCAGGCTATATATCTATTCCTACTTCCATATTAAACCTTAGACATCCCACAGAAAACTGCAACTAAAAAATGGCAGAAACAGGGAGTTCAGGATCATGGTTGTGGATTTAAGCTCTGACAGCATTTGCTGATGGCAGCAGCATGGTGCTTACTCAATCGTGATTTGTTTTGCCAGCAGATGAGACTGAGAGCCCCTGTCAGGCTCTGGAACCCAAGAATCAGCAATTCTCCTGGAATTGGGGATAAGACATCAATTAGACTGACAGTCCCATCTCTAAAGTGGTGGCACTTAGGGCTATACACTGCCATCAGCACAGGCTGTGGGTTGATGCACCTGCTGTGGAAAGTTGAAGGCCTTCCTGGTTGCTAGCATTAGGACAGAGGTGGTTTATCAGATGACTGATACACATGCAAAATGTACTTTCAGATTAAGATTCAATTGTCTTCCTTATGAAAATGTAAGTTAAGTCCACTTGCAATTAAATACTTATTTCTACGGTCCTAATGTATATTCTTTTGTCAACTGTCCTCTGAACTGGCTATAGCATCTATCCATTTCTTTAGGAATAAATACCATAGGTTCATGTCTCTTAAGAGCAATATGATTTTACCTGTTCTGAAAAAAATGCCTATTAATAAATTATTTATTTATTTATTTACCTCCATATTATTTGAAAAGCAGAGAGAGATCTTCAATTCTCTAGTTCACTTCCTAAATCCCACAATAGACAGGGTTGGACCAGGCTGAAGCCAGGGATCTAGAACTTTATCAAGGTCTCTGACATGGGTGGTAGCTACTCAAATATTTGAGCCATTACCTGTTGACCTGTTGCTTCCCAGGGTGTGCATCAGCAGGACACTGGATTGGAAGCCAGGCAGCTAGAATTTGAACCAGGCACTCCTATGTGTGATGCGGGCATCCTAAGTGATATCTTTCAACTGCTGGCGAAATTGCTCATCTTGAAATATATGTTTTAAACACTTTGAGTGTGAGGGCAAGATACCAACCAGATTCATTTGTCAGAGCCAAAAATCATATCTAAAATGAATACTGAAGTAAAATACAGCTTCCTGTTTTATTTTGCACTTAAAACTTAATTTTTGAAAAAAAAACTGCTTTCACCTTACAGAAAGAGACATTTTAGGAAAAAACAGGTTTATTTGCTGTTAGTACTGATGAACTGCAGAAATTGACCAGCAGAGATGCTCAGACAGCTGCAGATTAAATTTGAATAGGAAAATCTATCAATGCTGTTGGCCTTGCAGACAGAAATATTCAAAATAAATTTCATCAGTGAAGAACATGTACATATTTAAATTTTCTTGCTGTTATTCCCTAATAATACAATAAAACAATTATTTACACAGCTTTTATATTGTATTAGTGATTATGACCAATCTAGAGATGATATAAAGTGTATAGGAAGATGTGTACAGGTATGGAAGTAGTTTGTCCATGTACATATGCGAGGAGCACCCACAGACTTTGTTATCTGCAGGGGTCCTGGAAGAATTCCCCTAAGGATACCCAGAGATGACTGTATCTCAAAAGTTCTAGGCTGTACATTAAGTTCTTAGGGACTGGGCCCGGCGGCGTGGCCTAGCGGCTAAAGTTCTTAGGGACTCGTCATGGTTCTCATTGTTAATTTCTATTTCCAATTATCATAATCTTAATATCCTGATATCCTTTTGATATCAGGAAACAGGATTATAGGGTTATCAGTCATAAAATGTCATAAACTTTTAAAAAATTTAAAAATTGACCATTTTTTATTAAACATTGGGACAGATAATGTGGTACAGCACATAAAGCTGCTGCCTGCAATGCCAGAAGCCTGTATGGATTCTGCTTTGGGTTTTTTGCTGCTCTACTTCTTCTTCTTTTTTTTTTTAAGACGTATTTGTTTTTTTTAATTGGAAAGTCAGATATACAGAGAGGAAGAGACAGAGAGGAAGATCTTCCAGCTGATGGTTCACTCCCCAAGTGGCTGCAATGGCTGGAGCTGAGCCAATCCGAAGTCAGAGGCCAGGAGCCTCCTCAGGGTCTTACACACAGGTGCAGGGTCCCAAGGCTTTAGGCCATCCTCGACTGCCTTCCCAGGTCACAAGCAGGGAGCTGGATGGGAAGCAGGGCTGCCAGAATAAGAACTGGTGACCACATGGGATCCCAGCACGTGCACGGCAAAGAATTTAGCCACTAGGCTACTGCACCAGTCCCAGCTGCTCCAATTCTTATCCCTGTCCCTATTAATATCCTAGGAAAAGCAACAGAAGATAGTCCAAATGATTGGATCTTGTCACTCACATAGAGGACCTAGGTGAAACTTCCGGCTTCTGCCTGTGCCAAAAGACAGAAGACCTATCTTTTTCTGTCTTTATTTGATGTTTAAAATAAATAAATATTTTAAAAAATATTAAGCATCTTCCACCAGGACTTTTAAATTGAGACACTTTAAAGCTTTCTCTGAAACACTATTAAAATATAGATGTTAGAGGTAGCATTTTTTTTACTTTTATTTTTAAAATAAAAGTTGCAAAACTTGCATCCCAAATTGGATTCAAGTCACAGCTTCTGTTTCCGAAACTAGCTTCTTGTGCACCCTGTAAGGAACCAGGTGACTGCTAAAGTGCTTGGCTCGCTGCCACCTATGTGGGAGATCATGATTGAGTCCTAGGCTCCCTGCTTCAGCCTGACTGAGCCCTGGCTGTTCTGGGCATTTGGGGAGTGAAGCAGCAGTTGAAAGATATCATTGTTGTTCTAGCTTTGAAATAAAATGAAATTAACTAATCTTTTAAATTTTTTTAAAAAAAGATGTCTGTGTGACATTGCCAGAGCTTATTTATCATCTCTGAACTTCATGTTCTCAGCTATAAAAATACAAAAATATAAAAGAACATTAAGGGCCTGGTGCAATAGCCTAGTGATCAAGTCCTTGCCTTGCAAGTGCCAGAATCCCATATAGGTGCCAGTTCATATCCCAGCTGCTCCACTTCCATCTAACTCCCTACTTGTGGCCTGGGAGGACAACAGAGGAGGGTCCAAAGCCTTGGGACCTTGCACCAGCACGGGAGACCCAGAAGAGGCTCCTGACTTTTGGCTTCAGATTAGCTCAGCTCCGGCTGTTGTGGCCACTGGGGGAGTGAACCAGTGGATGGAAGATCTTTCTCTCTGTCTCTCCTCCTCTCTGTAAATCTGACTTTCCAATAATATAAATGAATAAATAAATAAATAAATCTTTAAAAAAAAAGAACATTAAAAAAATCAGTTTCTTTTACCTGATTTTATCATTTTCCATCGAGACTTCCCCCAACTTAGGAAAACTAACAGGTAATTGCACACCTTGTATAGACCTTTAAAGATGGTGTTTCCAACAGCGTCATTTTGCAATTACAGAAGCTGCTAATTAAATCATACAGTGGATGCCAGAAACATGGCTCTGCTCCTTCTCCTTTCTTCTTTTGTCCTCTCACATCATGAAGACACCACTGCACACTCGTGCTGGTGAATTCATTTCATCCTAGGTTCCACAATTCAGTATCCGAGAATCTGTTTTCTAACCACCCTCCCTGTTGCTAATTAGTTTCCTTCACTGATTGTATTTAATGAAAATCTCAAGAGCTTTCCCCGCAATATTATCATAAAATTCTTATTATACAAATAAAGGGATCTAGGGTCCGGTGCAATGGCCTTGTGGCTAAAGTCCTCGCTTTGCATGTGCATGTGTTGGTGTCCCAACTGCTCCATTTCCCATCCAGCTCCCTGCCTGTGGCCTGGGAAAACAGTCGAGGACGGCCCAAAGCCTTGGGACCCTGCACCCGCATGGGAGACGGGGAGGAAGTTCCTGGCTCCTTGCTTTGGATCAGTTCAGCTCTGGACATTGAGGCCATTTGGTGAGTGAAACAGCATTTTTCTCTGTCTCCCCGTCTTTCTGTATATCTGCGTGGCCTAGCGGCTAAAGTCTTCGCCTTGAACGCACTGGGATCCCATATGGGCACCGGTTCTAATCCCGGCAGCTCCATTTCCCATCCAGCTCCCTGCTTGTGGCCTGGGAAAGCAGTTGAGGACGGCCCAATGCATTGGGACCCTGTACCCGCGAGGGAGACCTGGAAGAGGTTCCAGGTTCCCGGCTTCGGATCGGCGCGCACTGGCCCATTGCGGCTCACTTGGGGAGTGAATCATCAGATGGAAGATCTTCCTCTCTGTCTCTCCTCCTCTGTGTATATCTGGCTGTAATAAAATGAATAAATCTTTAAAAAAAAAAACAATAGCAAACACATCTGATCTGGACTTGTCCCCACGTTGCTGCTCTTCTGTAATTAGCAGATCAGGAAATCATATATTTGAAGTTAGTAGAGGGATCCTCTTTCTTAATCCTACTTCTGGCTCCAGAGTTTCTTTTTAAAGAGTCAGGCAGGGGTCAGACTGTAGCTTAATGAATTAAGCTGCCACCTGCAGTGCTGGCATCTCATATGTGTGCCAGCTTGAAGACTGGGTGATCCAAGTCTGAGTTAGCTCCCTGATAATGTGCCTGGGAAAGCAACAGAGGATGGCCCTAATTCTTTGATACCTGCAGCTATGTGGGAGACCTGTGAAGGCTCCAGGCTCCTGGCTTCAGCCTGGCATAGCCCCCGCAACTGCTGTAATTTGGGGAGTGGATGGAAGATCTCTCCCTGTGCCTCCTTCTCTTTCTCTGCAACTCTGCTTTCCAAATAATTAAATAAATCTGAGAGTCAGCAGATCTCCTTTTGACTACATTCAGCATGGTACAGGGGAGTGGGACCTTTGAAATGCTTCTGATCCAGAAGGATGCCCTCAGTGGGAGGTCAGGCTGGTTAATAGGCCTCATGTTCAGACCATTATCAAGTCACCTTTGACCTCCAGCTTACTCCCAGGCTCAATTCTTGGGCTCATCTCTTCAGACACATTATGTTTACTGCCTTGCTGACCTGTGTTTGGACTCTGTCCCACCCTGATACAGCCTGTGATCACAGACCTATACTTAGCCTCTGCTGCTGCTTCCTTGAGTTTTCACTTTACCTCTGCCAGCAGGGCACTCTCCACCCATGCCGGTCTTTGTGCAGGACTCAAGCTAGAAGGAAGCCATCCTCATTATCCCCCTTCCTGCATTTCAGATGCACAAAAGGCCTAGATGTGAATGCATCCCTGCCTTCCCAAAGCCAAGATTCTCACTGTTCCTTCCTTTAGAGGGTAGGATTCCTTGCATGAGTGGAAGGGATTTGGCAGTGAGCAGGATTAGGGTACTGCTCTGGGACTGGATAGTCCAGCTTCCTCAGACATGCGCGAGCACAGCAGCACTCAGTGCTTCCAGTGTTGACCCACCCATGCCTCTGGACTGCAGAGGGCTTGACTGCAGGGCATCACTGAAGCTCTGTCTCTAGGCTCCACTTCAGACATCAGTCTGAAAGAGTCCAGGAAGCCTCGCTCCTTATGAGGCTCACAGTGACCACAGGTGCAGATTGCATGGACTGTATGGTGACCACCTGATCAGAAAGAACTGCTAATCTAGCCTGGTTTACCTTCCTACTAAGGCTTCTTGCACTTTGAATTAGTTCTTCAGATATGCTTCAAGTATAGTATGCGGGGATCTATGTTCTGGGCTACAACAAGCCAGAGTCAAAACCCACAGTCAAATATTTGTTCAACATAAGGCAGCTGTCTAACCAACACGCCAAGATCTGAGCATAATGACCAATTCCCCATGATCACCCAGCCCGGAAGCACTGACTTTTGACTGAAGGACCCTGAAATATGAGGAACCCATGAAGATGCTTTACAAAGTGGAGGAGGCCATTTTGGTGGCACCCTTGGATCAACTAAGTGAAGTTGATGCTTTAGGAAATCCAAAGATGGAGGGCCTCATATTACTCAATTTACAGGTGAGGAATTCTGCTCAAATGGAAACGATGAAGATCCGGGACCACACAGCCAGAAAGTGGTGAGCTGGAAACTGGAACTCAAACGAGTCTTCTGTGTTGTGGGAACTGACCAGGTATTCTCATACCAGCCCTGTGTGAAAGACCACCAGGCAGCAAGAAGTGGACCTACAAGACCCAAAGATCAGTGAATACTTCAAATGTGGACACTCAGATGCAAGGAGGCAGATTGCTGTAACCCTCGAGACATCATTTTATACAGGGCATTAAGTTTCTCAAACTACTGGATGTGGTTTTTGGTCCACCACTTCGGGCAGAATTACACTGGTTATTACACCTCTCAAAACATGTTTGCAGCATGGCACTATGGATCAATGGCTAAATTCTCAACTTCCAAGAGGCAGGATCCCTTATGAATCCTGGTTCATGCCCTGGCTGCTCTACTTCCCATCCAGTTTCCTGCTTATGACCTGGAAAAGCAGTTGAAAATAGCCCAAAGCCTTAGGACCCTGCACCCATGTGAGAGATCTGGATGAAGCTCCTAGCTCCTGGCTTCAGATCAGTACAGTCAGCTGTTGCAGCCATCTGGAGAGTGAGTCAGTGGATGGAAGATCTTTGTCTCTGTGTCTCATTCTCTCTGTAAATCTGATCTGCCTTTCCAATAAAAATAAATATTTAAAAAAAACCTGTGTTTGGGGTCCAGCACAGTAGCCTAGCAGCTAAAGTCCTCACCTTGCATGGGCCAGGATTCTATATGGGTACTGGTTCTAATCACGGCAGCCCCGCTTCCCGTCCAGCTCCCTGCTTGTGGCTTGGAAAAGCAGTTGAGGACGGTCCAAGGCCTTGGGTCCCAGCACTCACATGGCAGACCCGGAAGAGGCTCCTGTCTGCTTCGGATCAGCGCAGCTCTGGCTGCTGTGGCTGTTTGGGGAGTGAATCAATGCATAGAAGATCTTCCTCGATGTCTCTCCTCCTTTCTGTATAGCTGACTTTCCAATAAAATTAAAATAAATCTTAAAAAAAAATGTGTTTGGCTACTGATAATTCTTTGTTCCTCTATCAAGTATATGCTCATGAAGGTAATTACATGTTTAATCTGAGAATGACATTGATAATTGTTTTAAATGAAACATGTTTATAAGAAGGCTTACTCATTATTAATTAATAACCATTCAGAGCTGATTTGAACAGCTTTATCAGGCCAGATCATAGCTTTTATGTACTACCACTATTTAATCTACCAGTGTTTACAAGAGGACAGAAGGCTATATTCCATAAAATATAACAGCACTAGGCACTGATCCTTGCCTCAAATTCTTTTTTTGGAATGAGGCAAGTTATAAATAATACACAAAATCAAGCTGACCATAATTCTTTTGTATATTTACTTCATGTATAAGTCCACTAATGTCATCCCTCCCAGTGTACCACCCCTCCACCCCCTATCTCTTGCCACTGCCTCCTGACTTTAGACTCCTCCTATCACAAATAAAGCCTTCCGCAAGGGTGAGCTTTAGGTGCAATCATTAGGATGCTACGTAGGCAATCCATATCCCATAGAGGAGTGCCTGGATTTAAGCCCATTCCTTTTTGTAAAAGATTTATTTTATTTATTTGAAAGGCAGTGTAAGAGAGACAAGGAGAAAATGAGCTCTTTTATCCAGGCCTGGCTCAGGCTGAAGGCAGGAACTTTATATCCAGTTTTCCATGTGGAGGGCAGGGGCTCAAGTACTTGGGCTATCTTCTGGTGCTTTTTCAGACTCATTAGCATCGTATCACTTACACAGCCTTACTATTGTGCCAATAATCCACTCTATCCAGTCCAAGCCATCACCATTCTCACCTTGGTAGTAGCAGCAGTCCACTTACTGGCCTCTGTGTTTCTCCCTTTACTCCCCTTTAATCCATTTTCCAGAAGTAATTGATTTGTTAAACTAAATCTGATCATGACACTTGCCAAAAATTCATCAGTGGTTTCTCATTGCTTCTGGGATAGAGGCTGAAATCCTGGGATTCTCCTTCCTGCTGTCCCTCCCTTTGATTTCTCGCACCCATCTAGCAGTTTTCAATTTAAACCTAAGCTCTGGAAATCTTTGCCTCATCTCATTATACTTAGGTTCCTTAACTTCACTTGGGAGGATTGACTTAAAACAACAGACGTATGCTTAACTATCCTTTGCATGTTTGTCTACCTATTCCAAGATGACAGGGTCCTATTAACCTATCACTGCTTTATTCTAAGACCAGTACTAAAATTACTAACATAATCAATACTGAATCCATAAATGAAGTCAAACCAATACAACTGCAAATTCTGATCCTCTGCAGGACTAGAGTGCAATTTCTCTTGTATGTAAGATGAAGACAGTCTTATGTATCTCACAAGGACACTGTGAAAATGAAAAGCATAATATCCATCACAGTATCTGGCAAAAACCAAGAGTTCATGAAACAGTCATTATCACTTCCAATCTTATGACCTTGAGTAGAAAAGACAACGGCACTGTGACTTCTGGAAGGCTCCAGGAGCCCGAACATAGTAGAATCGGTGTGCTTCTCTGGTCTTTGGCCTGCTCCATCCACCAAGGTGCAGACTTGATCAAGCCCTGACTGAGAACTGACTCCACTCAGGGAGTCTCCAGATGGCCAAACTTACCTAGGACTGAAGAAACGCACAGACAATGTCCACTACCTACTGACTGTGAGAAAGAAATCTTTCCAATAGTACATGATTGTATTTGATGAAACATGCACCACAAGCAAACCCATACACATAGAAAATAGTATAGCGATTGCCAGGGACCAAAAGTGATGGAAATTATACGTGCCTGCTAATTGGCAGAGGATTTCTTTTTGTCATAATGAAAATGTTCTAAGAGTAGATAGTGGTGATTTTACAATATGGTAAATATACTAAAATCTGCTAAACTTCATACTTAAAATGGTGACATTTATATTAATTATATTGCAATTTTTAAAAATGTACTCTAATGTGTAGCTCTCCCTCACGCTAAACTCCACCACAGCTAAATCCATCAATATTTTCCCAAATAAGGAAAGAATCAGGGAGAAAGAGGAGAGGATTTCAGAATGTGAATACTTAATGGAGTCAAGTTTAGACAAACTCTAAGTACTTCCCTTGTCAAAACAGTACATATTTCTATTGGTCTGGACCACAATGAGGCGCTATGGCCAATATCATCAGTGGTAAATTCAATGCTGATATCTTCCACTGTCTTTTAGTTTTTTAAGATTTATTTATTTTACTTGGAAAGTCAGATACACAGAGAGGAGGAAAGACAAAGAGGAAGATCTTCTATCCATTGACTCATTCCCCAAGTGGCCGCAATGGCCAGTGTTGAGCCAATCCAAAGCCAGGAGCCTGGAGCTTCCTCTGGGTCTCCCACGCAGGTGCAGGGTCCCAAGCCTTTGGGCTGTCCTCGACTGCTTTCCCAGGTTGCAAGCACAGAGGTGGATGGGAAGCAGAGCCGCCAATATTAGAACCAGGGCCCATATGGGATCGCGGTTCCACAAGGCTACTATGCTGGATCCCTCCCATTATCCTTTAAAGAAGACACAGCTCTGAGGGCAAGTGCTCAGTTTAGCAGTTATGCTAAAATGCCCATGTCTTACATTGTAATGTCTGAGTTCAATTCCCAGCTCTGACTCTCAATTTCAGCTACCTGCCAAGGCAGCTCCTGGGAGGCAGCTCAAGTACTTGGGTAACTGCCCAAGTGACATAAGTCCCACATACCTATGTTGGAGATCTAGATTGACACATTGGCTCCTGGCTTTAGCTGGGCCCAGCCCTGGCCATCGCAGTAGATGAGGCCTGAACCAGCAGATAAGAGCTCCATTTGTCTGCCTGCCTCTCAAATCAATTAAAAAAAAGAAAATATGGTTTCTTCTGGGTGGCAATGGACCAACACCAGGCAAGTCATGATTAGTCTAGTCCAATGTTTCCAAATTTTCTGATAATAAAATAACTTAGATTCCTTGTTTCAAAATGAAACAGAAATAAAATAAAAATATATACCCAAGGTCCCCACTGCAAACTCAGCAAATCACAATGTACAGAAATGAATCTTGGTAATATTAAGCTTTAAGCTAACTTTAATCATCACCAGATAAGCTTAAGGAGTATTGGTCTTCCCACACCTGGCTTTCCAAGTGCTGCTCACAGGTCAGTGAACATGTGATTAGTTCTGGTCTATAGGACTTAAAGTAAGGTTTATTTGGGGGATTTCTGGGAAAGCTTTACTTAGTAATACAAGAAGGCTATCTGCCCTTCTCTCTTTAGTCCTTCTTCCTGCCTCAACTGGAGCTACGAGAGTTGAAACTGACAGCAACCCAAGTGAGGGGTCAATGGGTTTTCAAGGACATCAAGTTTGCTACTGTGGAACAAAGTCATCAACTGCTTACCTCTAATCTCTCGTTAGATAAGAAAAATAAGTCCTGATTTGTCCCTTGAACCAAATGAATTCTGAAACAAATGACATGCCCTAGCCAATGCTGCATTTCTGACAGTCCTGCTTCCACTTTGGGGTGAGGCATTCTGTCCTCACCAGAAATGTTGAAGGAATGACTCGACCAATGCTATTTAAAATGTTTCTAGATGTCAACCACTTGTCTTTTAAGAAGAATATGTCCACTCTCTTTTTATCATTTAACTCTCAAAGAATTTCTATAATTCCAAGTTCTTAGTTTACATCTCACAGACATTCCTCGGCATCAATATTTTACCAGATAGGTATTATTTTCCCAAACGGAGTACTGTCTGCAAAATTCTTACCATGGGTTGTCAAGTTTTCTTGAAGGGAGCAAGGAAGTAAACCTTATGAACCATCTGATCTCTACTACCACTACTCAAATGTCATTGTAGGTCCTAAACTACCACAGAGTCAAAATAGAAATGAAAGGGTACAGATGTGTTCTAATAAAATTTTATTTACAAAAATAGAGAGTGCACAGATTAGGTCCATGGGTTATAATTTGCTAACATTTCCACCATAAAACTGTCACCACTATGAAAAACTTGCAAAAAAATATAAAAATCAAGCAAGCTATCATCATATCTGACTTCTTGCTAAGTCCCTCTCACTTTGAAAAACAACAGATCTGAAAAAGGGTATAATGACACGCAGAGAACTTACTTTGGTGAAGACACATCACAGTTATACGTCCTGAGAGAACAAAGATGTTACTGTATTCACTGAGTACCTACTGTCTACAAGAGCACGTAGAAGACATTTTCATATAAATCTTAACAAAGCTCAAAATTTCTCTATATGATCCTGACTCATATCTTAAAAATCAGACTCAGGTAACTTGGATAAAGAAGTTGGCTCTGATGTGCAAATATCCTATAACCTGACATGAATTGAGAAATTTTACCATCACAGTCTACAGTGTAGGAAAGAGAAGGGCAAAATTGTACAGAATGACTTCAAAAAGAGTATTTTTTTTTTTTAGAAATTAGGATCTATAAAACTTACCAGAATATCTGGTAATTTAGCAAATCACTAACATTGGGGAAGATGTTATTTCCATTTTGAAATTTGAAGCCTTTTCATTTATATGCCCAATGCCTGACCCAGCCCTGATACTTGTGGCCATTTGGAAATTAAACCAGCAGATAGAAAAGTGCTTTCTCTCGCTCGCTCTTTCTCTCTCTCTCTCTCTCTGCCTGCCTCTCTGTAACTCTGCCATTCAAATAAATAAAAATAAATAAATATTTTTTAAAAATCTTAATAGACCTACGAAGGTTGAAGAAGACTGAAAAGTGGCCTTGATGTCATCATTTACCACAATGGTTACAACCATCTCAGCTAGCTTAGAACTGAGGTTATGACTGTCACTGAGAGAGCTGAAATCCAAGAGACTGGTCTCTGGAAGTTGTATTTTCACACTTCAGTACATTTTATTTTCTAAGAATGGCCATAGTACTATTTCTGGTCTTAATATGCTCTTCCAAAACTCTGCCATTCCCCAGCAGAAAGCAGAGTTTACTTCACTGCCCCTTTCTTGAACCTCAGCAGGAGTGTGTGACTACTTCAGAAAATGTTCTACGACTGCTCAGACTGGGTTTCAAAAGATGATTGATCAGCTTCCACGTGACTCTCTCTCTCTGCTTAGGACACCGCCTTTGACAGTAGTTACCAGACTATAAGGAAGCCCCAAATTGTTGGGAAGACAGTATTTATCAAGCTCCCATGCTTTGATGCCCTTGCCCTCTTATCTCTATGCCTCAATGGCAACTGATGCTTTGGTAACCAACAGGCCCATCTCTTTGACTAGTTGCCCCAGAACCTGTTATGTAACAGCAAGTTATGTGCCACTTTTGTCTGTGAATTCATATCAGAAGTTGGTGGTCAGGGAGCAGGAAGGGTAAATGGCAGGATGGGGAAGGGTGGCCGTTAGGCAGAGATATCTCCTTGTAATCTGGTTAGCCACCACTGCGCAAGCAGTGTGTTCCTGTGTACATTTTTGCACCTGCCACTGAGAATAAAGAAGTATAAACTGGCACGGGTTCTAGGTCCCTACGTTATTGTTTGGTCTGTCCAAACCCTGACCTAGTCTCCCAGAAATCAAACTCCTGAATCACACTTGTCCACAGAGAGACCAAGCTGAGAAGATCTAAGAACCTCCAATCACAGCTAGCAGCAGGACACGGGAACAAGAAGACATGCAAGCGAATGAGCCTTCAATGGATCCCAGCACCCCCAGCTTGGAGCCACCCCAGCTGATGCACGTGAGCGCAGCCCCAAATGCAGATTCATAAGCAAAATAAATGTCATTATTACGTTAATTCACTGAAGTTTGAGCTTGATATCTAGAACACAAACCCACAATTGAATCCAAGCATGAATAAGACAAAATCACTGCATGCTTCCCTTTCCATCTGGATCCCCAAATGTGAGCAGAATTTAAAAATGTACCTACATCTTCCAATAGTGACTTGCTGCTGCAAGACACTTATGTACAGTTGCAAAGTCAGCTGGGGAGCTGAGCCCAGGAAAGCCTGGATCACTGATGCCCGGCTGAACGCAGAACGATGCGCGAAGAGCTTGCCTTCTGCTTGGCCCACCTCCCTCTCAATCTCCTCCGAGAGGCCATCTTTGGGGATCTGCCGCTTCCTGGTGATGCTGACATAAGGCTCTTCATTGTTGTTGGACTGACAGTAGATGCAGAAGACTTCAAAACACCTGGAAATACATCAGCAAGTTGTACAATTACAGATAGGTGGGAATCTGGCTTTGCTCAGTCAGCTTGCTTCCATTTAAACTGACTCCCAAAGCCTTGACTTGGTCACTCTGGGCTGAAGTCTACTCCCCTGAATCACCCATTCTAAAGATCAATTCTGAGAATACAGTCTTCTTGAGGACCGCTGGCAGGCAATGTGAACTGAGTGGGAATCAAATTGAGAGATGACCCTGAAAGCTATAGAGGCAATGAAACTTCCTAGAGAAAGAAGTGGTTCAGCCTCCAAAATCAGAGAAAAATATTCAGTTTCCCTTTCTGAGACTTAATAGCTGTGCAGTCCTAGGAAAGACACCTACCTTACCCCTAGCTCGTTTCCTCATTGATAAAGCAGAGACAACACCTACTTTAACACATTACTGTAAAAGATGGTGATAAGTTACTATCTACACAAATACACCACATCCAAAAGATGCTCTAAACCAACCTCATTAAAGCAGAAGCTGTGATGGGGAAATCCCACCCCCCATCCCAGCACAGGGCAGCCCAACACCAAGTATTTCACAAGAAGACAGTGACATATTACCTATTTCACTGGTTTCATGAGCCTCAACAGGGCAGGGCTAATTACAGCTGGGGGGCTGTTACATACCTATAATCTATGGAATTCCAAGTCTGTGCTAGGGAAAGAAACTGAACCAGTGACATCTCCAGACTGAGAGAATACCAGACTTGCAAAGTTGGAACCCTCCTGTCTGTGGGTAAAAAGCTGAATGCTGAAGAGAGAAAGCATATCCACACACTGATGGATGGACAGACTGTGAAACAAAATATTAACATAGAATCTGGGTGGAAAATATTTAGCTATTTGTTGTAGAATTCTTTCATTTTTTCCATGTATTTAAATGCTAGAGCAAACTGGAATTTTCCTAGGAGTAAGAAAAGTACTCATGGCATTAGGTTTAAAAACTGTTAAAGCAATTTCTCTCCCAACTCCCAAACATGTACTTTAATAACAACTTTATAATACTACCAGAAGATTTTATGGCCTCATCAGTTTTATTGAATGTTGTTAACTTTATACTCTTACCCCAAGGCAACTATGGGAAGGAGAATAAATTCATAACTTGAAATAGTAAACCTCACAGGAACATTCCTGGGGAGTACAAAGCAGACATATTTTGTGGTTACTTTTTTTCAATTGCTCCCAGGAGAAAGAAGACCTGTAGCTCTGTGAGTGTGTTTGCACATGCTCATGTGTCTGTGTGTGCATGTGTGTGTTGGAAATGGGGGTAGGAAGGGGAGGGAGAAGGAGAGAGGAGGGGAAGGGAGGAGACAGCTTTGTCTACTATTTTTTCCCTGTGAGGTCAAAGATATTTTAAGATATTAAATGGAAACATGCAGAACAACTTGGACCAGTTTGTTCAGTTCCACATAGTATAAGTGAAGTTCATGTCACAAGGTCATGCCCAACTGATCCAACTGAATTTTTCTCCACAGGACAATATGAGGCCTAACTTGGGACAGTGGGGGAACTGTCTGGCCCACGGGCCATAAAAGAGCCACGAAATCATTTGGTCAGTTCTGCAAAGTCAATCAGGCAGGACTCGAAATTCAATAAATCTATACCAGACTAATTCTTAAGTTGATAATTTTGTTCCAACTGCAAATTATAAAAATATCCATATGGCCCTCAGCAGAAAAAAGTTCCCCACCCCTGCTATAGAACCAACAATCACAATAGGGAATAAAATAAACAGATCATCATCTTTACTCTCAAATATATGATGACTGTAGATGCATTTTGCTTAGTGCTGTAGGGAATGCAAAGACAGCTAAATAGTTTAAGCCACTCAGAAGAGCTCGTCATTTCAATGGAATAATGGAGCACATGCACAATCGTAAATAATGAAAAGAACTAACATGTAATAGAGCACTTCTAGTTTAAAAATATTTTCTCATGTTATCTCACTTGGAAGGAAATCCTTCTGCATAAATTTATAAAAGGGCTCCAAAACAGAATAACTATACAAATCATAATGTATACATCCAACAAAATATTAGGCAGCCCTTTAAATGAGTGGTTAAAATATATTTTAACATTCTTAGTAAGTGAAAGAAGAATATTAGACAATATAGATAGAAAGCTCCACTTTTGGTTAAGAAAAGAATCATATATATTTATAAACACCTACACACTACACACTTACCAAGAGAGGAAGGTTTGAGCTGGCTCATACTGACTCGAGACAACCAACTGTGAAGTAGGAATTTTGTGAGGACTTATTGATGGGAGATATATATCACAAATATCAGCAAACATTGAAAATCAGGCCTTCTCTTTCACAAGATATAGTGTATAAGCACAGCAAATATTAATAAGGATATATACAAAAAACCTGAAGACATTTTTTCTTAGGCAGTCCAATTAGAGATTTGATTTTCTTTATCAAGCATATCAGGTCTTATATCATTTCAACAAGTGTTTCATTTGCACAAAAAAATCAAGCTGGATCCAGCGCCATGGCTCAGTGGCTAAATCCTTGCCTCACCAGTGCTGGAATCCCACATGGGTGCCATTTCAAATCCTAGCTGCTTCACTTCCCATCTAGCTCCCTGCTTGTGGCCTGGGAAAGCAACAGAGGACGGCCCAAAGCCTTGAGACCCTGCACTCACATGGGAGACCAGAGGAGGCTCCTGGCTCCTGGCTTCAGATCAGCTCAGCTCTGGCCATTGAGGCCACTTGGGGAGTGAACGAGCAGTTGGAAGATCTTAGTCTCTCCTCTCTGTAAATCTGCCATCCCAATAAAAATAAATAAATCTTTAAAAAAAGAAAATTAAATTTAAAGACAAAGACAAATTTAGTGGAACACCAACACCTGCTAAGAACTGAATGAGGGTTTATGGGAAAAGCAATTCTCTTGGTGCCAAACAGGCGAATGTATGAAACAAGGAGAAACTACAGAATGGCAGACAAAATGGTCCATCAGTAGAAATAAAAGAAGGCCCTCAGAATGAGCTGATGGCAGAGTTAGACCCTCTCTCAATCCATTGTTTTTCCCAGACAGCACATTTGTGTCAGCAAAGAGATTTACATGTGTAAAAAACGCGGGCCTGGCATGGTGGCTTAGTGGCTAAAGTCCCTGACTTACTCGCACCAGGATCCCATACAGACGCCAATTCTAATCCCTGAGGCCCAACTTCCCATCCAGCTCCCTGCTTGCGGCTTTGGAAAGCAGTCAAGGATGGCCCAAAACTTTGAGACCCTGCAACTACGTGGGGGACCTGGAAGAAGCTCCTGGCTCCTGGCTTTGGATCAGCGCAGCTCTGGCTGTTGTGACCGCCTAGGAAGTGAATCAGCAGATGGAAGATCTTCCTCTCTGTCTCTGCTCCTCTCTGTATATCTGACTTAGCAGTAAAAATAAATAAATCTTTAAAACAATTGTTTAAATGTTGGGCACAGTGCAGTGGCCTAGTGGCTAAAGGCCTCACCTAGAACGCACCGGGATCCCATATGGGTGCCGGTTGTAATCCTGGCGGCCCTACTTCCCAACCAGCTCCCTGCTTGTGGCCTGAGAAGGCAGTTGAGAACGGCCCAAAGCCTCGGGACTCTGCACCCACATGGGAGACCCTGAAGAACTCCTGGCTCCTGGCTTCAGATCAGCTCAGCTTTGGCCATTGCAGTCACTTCGGGAGTGAACCATAGGATGGAAGATCTTCCTCTCTGTCTCTCTTCCTCTCTGTATATCTGACTTTCCAATAAAAATAAATAAATCTTAAAAAAAATTTAAAAACACAAAAAAATATATTGAAAGGGCCCAAGCCACTAACGGCTAAGAAAATTGGTAAGAGGGACCAGCATGTTGGCACAGTGAGTAAAAACAGCCAACCACAATGCTAATATCCCACATAATGGCCAGTTCAAACCTTGGGTGTTGCACTGTCGATCCACTTCCTTCTAATGAGCCTGGGGATGCAGCAAAACACGGACCAAGCACCAGAGGCTCTATACCCATGTGGAGACCAGGATGGAGTTCTAGTTTCCTGGCTTCAGACCTGGCCAGTTCTGGCCATTGAATGAAGGTTTTTTTCTCTCTCTCTCTCTCTCTCAGTCTCTCTCTCTAACTCTTTCAAATCATTAAAATATTTTTTTAGGAAAAAAAAAAAGGTAATAGTAGTAATTTCTTAGCTGAAACCACAGGTGTTGGTGCCAACACAAATACTATGCGATACCACAGACTCCAATAAGAACTGTTTTTCCAAAGAAATAACTGCTGATGATTTCCGCTAAGCCATGTTATCTTCCTCCAACACTCACGCTCTGCTAGGCTACACAGGAACCAAACTCACCAAACAGAAAATGCGGCGAGACCTTTGAGGAGCCACTGGCTTAATCTTGCCGCACCTCAATTCCTGGAGTGCAAAAATAAGATAATGATAGCTCACAGGATTTCACAGTGGATGCAATTAAATATTATATGTAAAAACACTTTGTAAATAAAATAATGCTCAAAATATAGACTGTTATAGTTTTACATCTTTTAGAAATTTTACTAGAAAGAGAAATACTGTGGCGAATCATTTTGCATGGTTCTATAAAGATTTCTGGAACTTCTTTTCATGTATTTTATAAATTCAAAATTTCATGTACAGTATTTTTTCCTAGTAATATCAGCAATAAAAATGAGAACTCCATGAATTTGTAATTCATTTATATTTACTCTTCCCAATGAACTTATGAAAGTTAATGTACTTTTTTTTTAAAAAAAGGATAAACATAATGCTTTTTGGAGGAGCTATTTCCCCCAGAACATCTATTCTTATTCTCAACAAGATTTTCTTTCAAATTGAGAAAACTGAGTAAAAGGCATTAGACAAAATATTCTTTAATCCCAGCGTTAATGTGTTAGAAACCATTTAAAATGTAAATAGTTTTAAATATGACTGATATAAACGAAACACAGTGCTAACCTAATGCGTCCCTAAAGGAAAGTGTCAGGCCCTATCAGCGTTATTTAGCCAGTGATAATTAATGTAAAGTACTGCGGTGGAACTGGGCTATCACCCTGCATGAAAAACAGCATAGACCTAAAAAGAACCCGAGTTGAAGTTAAATCAACTGTCTGTAAACACTCGAGAAACATTACTAAAACCCATCGGTAGACAGGGAGGAGAGAAACACCACATCTCCATTTTAGTTAGGGAAGATAATTGTAGTATTTATATAAATTATGCTGATATCGTAGAGTTAAAATAGAATCAAACATCCATTAGGAAGAAATTTCAGGATTGTATTAAGTCATAACAATACACAAGATCATTTTTCTTTTTGTCTGGAAGCTAAGAGCCTTGGAGCCGCATTCTCAGCTCATAGACCATGGGTCCAACATCCCCTTGAAATGGATCAGCTGCTCCAGAATGAGACTCCTTGCTAATAGAAACGGGCTGCTGGTTGGTTTGGTTTTTATCATTTATTTTGTCCTCTGCACCAGAAGACAATGGCCCATTCAGAAATTTCTGGAATAGGGTTTTTTAAATAGTATTCAAACTTGCTATATAGCTGAGAAGTTATAAGTTCAAACCAGCAAACACTTATATTTGGTTAATAAAGTTAAAAACTGAAAAATACAGAACAAGGTATCATACAGGAGAAAATTATATATTGTTCCATACTTTCCAAGATAATGTTATAGTCACTCAACACCACTCTCCAGAAATTAGCACTGTTAACATCTTAGTATATTTAATTTCTTCATCTTCAAGTTTATGCTTGCCATACTTTCTTAAAGACATACTTGTTAGTTTTGCCTTGCTTTTATCTGGTCTAGAAATATTTTAAATGGTGGAAATGACAGGATACTACCAGTTTACTTGGACAGTTATTTACGTTCTGTTTAATTTTTCTTTTAATTTGCAAAATAGGGCCAGGCACAGTAGCCTAGCGGCTAAAGTTCTCACTTTGCATGTGCCAGGATTCCAGATGCATTTCAGTTCATGTGCCAGTGGCTTCACTTCCCATCCAGCTTCCCGCTTGTGGCCTGAGAGGGCAATAGAGGATGCCCCGAGCCCTTGGGACCCTGCACCCATGTGGGAGACCCGGAAGAAGCTCCTGGCTCCTGGCTTCGGTCTGACTCAGCTCTGATCGTTGTGGCCAGTTGGAGAGTGAACCAGCGGATGGAAGATCTTTCTCTGTCTCTCCTTCTCTATGTAGATCTGACTTTTCCATAAAAATAAATAAATCTTAAAAAATTATTTGCAAGATAACCAGACTTTTTCTTAAGATGGAACTACTGACAAAATATACTGCAGACTCCCTTGCTTTCTTTCACAAAGTATAGAGAGTACACTTAACAACACTACTCCAAAGGAAATAAAAATAACAAGTTACAGTAAGTCAATAAATAAACCTATTCCGTCTGGGGCCTCATCTTTCACATCTGTCAAATGGGGACAATTATACATAACTCCTGATGAGGCTCGAATGAACGGAGCGATCTGAATACATACCAAACCACCCAGCACAAGAAGCTAGATGGTCAGTTCTCCTTCCCCTGCCACTGCACGAAAACCTAAGCTTTCTCTTCACGCACAGAGTTAGAAAACAATGAGTCCTTTTACCCAAAGTCAGTTCACATTTCTTTTGCTGAGCAAGAATAAAATTGGGACCACAGAGCTAACTAGGCTAGAGAGGACTAACTCTCCAAACTAGCTTTCATTCACAGGACTTTCAAAATCCCCCCCCCCACCTTCCTCCCTTCTTGCCCCCCTCCCCCGCCAGCTTTCCTGGCTACCAGGATGTGATAAGCAACTTCTCACTCTGCCAGTTCACCTGTTTGCTTGTGCAGGATTCTGCACTTAGGCCGACCTGGGAACGTGTTCATCTGGTTTGCAGTGACTGGGTGTCAACTCTAAGAATGTAGTGTCAGTACTGGCTGTGCTGCTTGTCTTTATTGAGATACACACATTCTACAGCAGAGCTTTGGGAGATCTGTTGTGTTGCTGGCGTGTGTGTGTGTGTGTGTGTGTGTGTGTGTGTGTGTGTCTCAGAGACAGGCAGACAGACCAGAAGAAAAATTTCCTTGGGGGAAAGTTTCTTGGCTGGCTATCTGAATTTTATGGTAGCTGAGGCGCTTCCATTCCCTTCAAATTCCTGTCACCTATATTTAGAGTTCAATGTTATAAACTTAATTTCAAATCCAAAAAGACAACGCTTTGTTTTTTTGCTAAACAAAGGTGAAAACAACACCTTAAACTCCCCCAAAGGTCCTTAGAAAAGTCCATCTTCCTACCAAATATTTCCACCTGCTTTGTCCATGAGAAAAATTATTAATTTTTGTTCATGAGAAAAAATGATTCTCTGGAAAAAGTCGCTGTTCATCTTGAAGCACAGCACGTTTTTGTTTTCACAGCACACTGGACTACTTTCATTGTCTACTTCTACAAGTCAGGGCCAGGAGACATGTCTGTGATCACATACATGTCCCTATCGTATAATAGTCATCAGAACTCTGAGGGAAAAAAAAAACACGCTGTGTGGATTTCCAGACTTGAACATGAGGAAAAAATAAATGGCTACAACGAACGCGCTTAGGCCAGTGCCTGGCACACAGTAAGCGCCATATGTTCAAGAAGTTAAGTTACCTGAGACACGAAACTGTTATCTTTTGGTCAAATTCGGGTGAATGTTGGCAATTTCATACGATACCTCACCAAAAATAAATAAATAAATAAATAAAAAACAAATAAAAACAGAACTCCTTAGTAATTCTCACTCCAGCGCCAGGACTGTGTCACCTGCCTGTGACAGGAATGGTGGGGTTGTGGGGGGCAGGGCGGGTCGGCTTTGGACCCAGCTCCAGGTCCCTACCAGAAGGCCGTCCCGCCCCCCTCGGGGGGGGGGGTGAAGGGAGCACCCTGGGGTTTAGGGGGGTTCTGCAGCCCCGGGGTTGGCTCTGGACTGGCACACGCACCTGAATAGGGGGCCGAGTTGCAGCAAGTGCAGCAGCAGCACGAGCGGGCGATCGCGGCTGAGGTCGCGGTGCACGAAGAGGAGCGTGAGCTGCACGAGCGCGCAGGGCAGCAGCGAGAAAAGCAGCGTCAGCGCCTGCCAAATGCGGTCGCCAGCCGTGCGGTAGGTGCTGCTCAGGTAGAGCGCTGCCGTGATCTCGGCCACGAACAGGAACACGGACGGCAACACGGAGGCCGGGAATTTCATCTCGGCGCGTCAGGGTAGAGCACCAGCAGCTAACGCGATGGCGGCGACTGCGGCGGCGGCGGCGGCGGGGGCGACTGCTGTCTGAGGGGCTCCCGGCATGCCCCGCCCCGACGTGCTCTGCGCACTGCGCAGCCCGCCGACTGCACGCGGGCCTGGCCCACGGGGCCCGACGCTGAAGCTGGGCCTGGGGGCGGCGGAGGCGGCTAAGGGTGGGGCAGGCAGCGCCGTCCCGCCGGACACGCCCACACGCACAGTGCGCCGCCCGCGCGCCTGCGACTCGCGGCGTCGCCTAAGAGACAGTCTCTGGCGGGCCCCGAACCCGTGCCGAGGCGCAGCTCGCGCGGCTCGGTGTGAGGCTCAATAAGGGTAAGGCAGGCCTTGCTGGCCCCTCGCGCTGCTCTGGGTCCTAGAGCCCCTTGGTTCCTGCTCTCTTCGAAAACTGTTCAGGAGCCTTTGAAAAACCGCAGCCAACAGATCCCAGGATTAGGGTCTGATTGACTTTCCAGCCCAGTGTCTGTTTTGTGGGCCACGCCCGGTTTTTCAAAAGATCAGAGTTTCCTGTCTTTTTTTTAAAAATAGCCAGACTACACAGATGTGTTTCAAAGAGCAAATGACAATACTGTTAGAGTCACCACAAAAATAGGGAAGATTTAGCTTCAGTGTGCCTTCTGAACGTGCCCCTTCCTAGTACAATGGTCTGAGCCATTGCCTCCCGTGCTGAGAGCATCACATAGTATCTGGGAACCAAAACTTTCCCTAAGAAAAACTGCCTCCAGAATGTGTTCATTTCTCTACAGCTGTTGCTAACTCAGGACAAAGACCAGAGCCTAATAAGGAAGCAGTTTTCTAGGCCAAGGCAGACCTCTGCTTACTAGTCTGCCAGCTCCAACATGAACACAATCCCTTTTCGTCCAGTAAAAGTTTGGTACATGGACATTAGGATGGATAGTACAATAGACCTTGATTAAGTTACTAATCTGTTTTTTGAAATAATGTTCATTTTTATTTACATTTAGTTCACATTTTTTCACATTTTACATTTATTATTATTATTATTTTATGCTACAGTTCCATAGGCTCCTGGCATTTCCCTTATCCCCGCCCCAATTTCCCCCCCACCTTGTTCTCCTATATCATTACTAAAGTATAGTTCTTCATACACAGTCATATGTCCATCATTGTGGGCATGGACAATGGCAAAGGGTCCAGCATCCTATTGTCAAGATGTAGTAAACAGTTTCATTGGAAGTCCATCTTTGGAAGTAGAGATGCATACTGCATTGTATCCTCACATCTGGCTATGTTAGTCTCCATTTCACAGTTACTATACATCCCCTTAAATGAAAGGTCTTAATACAAAATCAACAATAGAAAGAAAAATAGAAATTTACAATGCCATGAAGTTAAATAACATGTTAGTACATATGACAGTCTCTATTACACAGCTACTATACATCCCCTTTAATGAAAAGCCACAAAACAAAATCAACATCAGGAAGAAAAAAGAAATTAACAACACCATGAAGTTAAATAACATGCTACTAAATGACTAACGTGTAGCTGAAAAAATGATAATCAAGAACCTTCTTGCAGAAAATGATGCTACTGTATGATCTATGAGTCATTGAAGAATTTAATCAGAAGAAAGTATTTTGAAGAAATGAAACTAACAGAAAGCGTTAAAACCATGCAATATAATGTCCGTTGATTTTTGTTGGTGAAATGTGTCTCTTCTAGACAACAAACAGATGGGTTTTGTTTTTTAATCCAGTCTACTAATCTATGACATTTGATTGAGCTTAAGCCATATACATTCAGGGTAAGATCCTTAAATGTACACCTGAAAAAAATCAGTTGACATGTAAAGGAATGCCAATTAAACTCTCAGGAGATCTCTCACACAAAACTCTACAAGGCAAGAAGAGAATGGAGTGACATATTCCAGATTCTAAAAGAAAAAAATTGTCGGCCTAGGATAACATATCCAGCAAAGCTTTCTTTGGTCTTTGAAAATGAAATACAATTCTTCCAAGTAAAGAAAAGTTAAAAGAATTTGCCTCTTCCAAACCTGCCCTACAAATGATACTTCAAGATGTTCTTTTGACAGAGAAAAGGAAGAAATAGCACCCACCAAAACCAAAGGCATATGGGAAGAACATCCAGTAAAATGACAACAGAAGACTAAACCAATGAACAACCCCTTCCTAAAATGACAGGACCAAAGTACCACCCATACATGTTAAACTCTGAATCTAAATGGCTTAAGCTCAATCAAAGGTCATAAATGAGTAATTTCACATTTTATGGCACAGATTTAAAAGCATAGGTGTTTCTCCTTACATCCCTTATTTTTCTCTCAAATTATTACAATAGCATATTTGTTCACTTCACCTCAGCAAGCTTAACTTTCAACATAAAAAGCTATCACGACAGAAAGTAGAAGAAAAAGAAAAAATAACATGAAAGTAACCTAAAATTAAAATGGAAACCATTACAATTCATGTTTTAACCTGCTCCGTGAAGGGGTTAGGCCTTAATATTACAAGATGCATTTCCGTGCTGCAACTGGGTGACTTTAATCTTCAGGTATCTCTGACACTTTCCTGTGTAGGAAAATAATACAAAACACAAACAGAATGTGAAGATTCGGAGGACACCAAGACAGGACAGAGAGAGAGAGAACCTGGGGGCCTGGCTTGCTTAGTTGTTGCAGGACTTGGGAAAATCTATTTATAAGGGTTGAGGGGTAGGAGGACAGGATGGAGCCAGCAGCTTAGAGCTACTAGGCCCCTGCTCCAAAAGGATTAGTAATGTCTATTTATAGAGTCCAGCAGGCCGCCATGTACTGGATCAAGATACACACACTGTCACCAAGAAAGAATCAGCAACAACACACCACAGAAAATTTGTGTAATATTTTATTTGACACCATACTTAGCTTTAAAAGGAAAATTAATCAGTAGCTTAAAATTAATCATTGAAACACACTTGATATTTAGCATTGAATTTTATTTTAAGGCAAAAGATTACCACAGGTTTTACATTAGGTGGCCTGTAAATAACTGTGTTGTGGGGTGGGGTAATAAGCCAATAAATTACATAGCTTCAAACACTATAACGCTCAGTCGATGGTGGATGATTTTCTACAGTACAAAGCTAATACAGAAAACATATAGGAAAGATCACAGTGTTTAGACCATTGTGACAGCAGTTTTCAAAACACTAAGGTGTGCCTATAAGCTTTTCACTCAACCTTGCTTCTAAAGAATATTTCATTACATTAGTAACTTGTAAGCAAATCCCCCACAGGAAGGTGGACCAATATCAACTGACTGTATTAATAATCCCCCCTCCAGGAACAATGTAAGAAAAGCTGAAATCTGATGAGCATTTGCAAGTTCAGGTCTGCACACCAGCTAACCAGCACCAGTGACCACGTCTTTCTGTATTATCACTTGTCATTTTTGTCCTTCAGAATAATGTATACAATAGAGCTTGTGATTACTAGCTTCCTGTCAACCACCAAAATGGATTTTCATCTCAGATCAACTTAATGTCAGGCATTGAAATATATTTTCTCACTAGGATCCAAATAACCCATTATTTAAAAAAATATTATATACAATAATAGACCTATAGAAAGTGATTGTTTTGGCATAATAATATGTAACATACCAGAATACTTGAGAATTTGGTTTTATTATAAAATATACTAGTATGACATTTTGTGATATAATAAAATATCCGGAAGAATGCACTTCTCTAAATTTAGACCTAATTGTTATATAGATACGCATCTTAAAGAGTCTCAAAGTACCTCTAATGAAATATAATAATTAATGAGAGGTCCCAGAATCTGTTTTGGTGAAAGGGCATTTTTAAAAAGCCTCTCATTTTGTGTGCAAATCTTTCAAAACTTTAGTTATATGCAATAAATAGAATTAAGGAAAATAAAAATTAATAGTATTTGAAAGTAGTAATAACTATATTATTTATTTCTATAATTTTATGTTTTAAATCTGTATTTATGCTAAGGCAAATAGATTGTAAAGAGTATAATTCTATTAACAACCCTAATTCATTAAGCAGTTCTTCAAAATTCCATAGTATCTTAAAATAATGATATGGTTTCCTAGATACAATAAGGAATAAGAAGATATACTCTATTGACAGATTATTCATTTGTACTGTCCTAAAATAATTAAGAAATTGCACTAATTTTCTCCTTTTAAAATGTTTCATTAGGAAGGTGAGCCTGTTTTCTCCAATGATATAATTATAAGTTATATTATTTGTGCAACACAAAGCCTTTGTTTTTGGTGAAATAAAGACTTATTCAATTGCGAAATGCACAGTCCTAAATTAACATTGGTGTTTAATTATTTCTCTGTATTGTATGGCTTTGCAAAGTGTTCTCTCCAATAACTGGATCCCATATAATCTGTTTTTTAAATTACTTTTCATTTGGTGCCATTAAATCTAAGAGATTAAATTTAGATCTTCCAAGAAGAGCTCTCAAAGATGTTCAAAGTTGGAAGAGCTGTCACCAATTTAAAGAATGAACTGCCCATCCTGGCATTAGATTCTAAAGTCAACCTTACGCACTTACGACTATTCCACCCATAATCCTGGAGAGTATGTAAAACTCATGTTGCACTTTGCATGTATAAGAGTAAAGGCATCCTATGGCTGCAGACTTAAAAAGACATCTGTAATACCGAAATACTGAAGTTGAAAACCAAAGACAAATCATTTGAATCAGACATCTTATTTGAATGCATAAACATTTAAGAGTTACTGTAGTCAACTTGAACCAAATTCAGCAGCAGAGTTTAGTTTATTGGTAATTGCCACTTATGCACAGATCTAAACACAAAACCTATGGGTACAGGAGCAGAGATCCTGCCAAACCCAAGTGGCAAAATACCATTTGCTAAAAATAGACAGTAATTGAATATAATCTATATCTTTAAACTGATGACTATATCATAGCTACTGCATACACATTACAAGAACAGCACACATTAAAGCATGAAAATTAACACCACTTTCAAGTACATAAAAACAAAGCATTAGCAGGAACTGTATTAACTTTAAAACTGTGTATTTTATGTTTATACATATTCATGTCTAGTGCTACTTTCCCTGTCTTTTTAGACTGTTCAGCATTTCTAAAAGAATGAGGAGAAAGTGTGCATTTGGGAGTAAGACCTTACAGTCTTTTGTTGGTTTTAACTCCATATGTGGTAGTTCTAGAACAAAAAAGACATGTTGGCCCCAGGTAATTCTGAATACAAATGTAAGTATGCTAGGCTCCAAACAGTGGAGAGGAAATCACAAGTTTTTCTCATTACTTATGGCAATTTTTAGAATTCATATAGATACAGAATTCAACAATTTCAAATAGGTTTCTTTACATCAGAGAGTTTTCTGAGACTTGATTATGTGATCTCCATAATTGGGCAAAAGAACTTTCCTAACATTTACTCACAAAGTTCATTTTTTCCACAGGGCAGCTGTTAGTACTGCTAAGCTATACTTAGGAAAATATCACAATTCTCATACAACATAAAGTGCCCTAATTCCATTTTCTCTCATAAAAACAAAAGTAAGCAGTAAGAAGACCTTATCTATACGAGGAACTGAAACAGGATGCTAGCCTTATACTATCCAACACAGTGTGGCTTCTTGCATATTTGAAATAATGGTCAGGCCAAACTGAGATGTGTGCTAAATGTAACAGACACTCTACATATTGAAGGTTCAGTACAAAAAATGGAAAGTATATTGATTGTCTATTGAAATGATAGTACTTTGGATATATTAACTTAAATGAAATACAAGGGTATCTCCAAAAATTGTGACAAAGTGAAATTAAAAGATAAGTTTCTTTCGGTGCAAATTATTTTTTGAATTCCTAAATAATTTTTTCCCTGACACAGATTTCACATGAACTGTGTTGAAGACCCCTCAGAAATGTATTTCCAATTTTTTTAACCAAAATAAATGCAGACTTTTAATTTCATTTTCCACAAACTCTCAGAAGTACCCTCATGCATTATTAAAGCTAATTTTATCTTTTTTCTTTACTTTTTCTTCATGTAGCTACTATAAATGTTGAAGTTACCTATGTGGTTTGCATCTGTGGCTCACATTACATTTGTATTGGACACTGCTGCTATGTTTGTGAACCGTGAGGCTCTTAACTTCTACAGATTTAATAAAATATGAATGTTTAAGATACACTTCCCAAATTATAATAAGTACCCTCATTAATTATGTACTAACATATTGGGGAGCAGTTAATGCAATGTTAAGACCCATTCATTAATCAAGTTATGCTATGTTCACTCACTCAGATATATCTACTAGCTAAATGTTGGCTTTTATTTCATATGTGATACTGATTATACTTAAATCAGTCTCTTTCCTTTCACTGCTTTCACGGCACACACACACACACACACACACAGCAACTATTTCCTACTAAGACTAAAAACAGCAATAACAAAGAGAAAGCACGCAGAAAGTCCTTGCAAACCATTTTCACAGTCCCAGAGATGCCCTTTGTTTAAATTTTCCACATTCCCCTTCTTTGTTGGTGTCCTACAAGGAGAAAGGCAAGTAATAAGAGGGTAGTCTGATTTTAAGCTGTAGTTCTCTCCAATCCCCTCCCTTGCCCAGAGTAGTAATACAGATGAATGGGATTCCACTGAATATGTTTCAGATTCAGTTCAAAGGGGGAAAATACCCGGTGCAGAAAGGCAAAAGAAGATGTGGGGAATTCTGTAGATAAGGGACTTTGCCATTTGTGAAGGGGTCTAGGTAAAAAATGACTTTATAAAATTCAATCTTTAAGGAAACAAGTATATTTTGTAAAACCTGAAGACATCATCCATCAGGCCTCAACTCATTAGCACTTTTAATTAAAGAAACAAGGAGAGAGATCACACCTCTAGTACAAGATTTATAATGGCAGAGGCCCATACATTTCATGCCGCATTAAGTTAGTGGGGTTTTTAATTTTTTTTTACAACAGTAAAAATAAAATAGCCAGGTTTATTTGTGGAGAAAAAGCAAGACAAATGCATATTCTCATGCACAGCCACACTCATGGTGGGTTGTCCTACTTGCGATCTGACTACAAAATAGACCCAATTCCTGCTGCTGTTGACCTTGCAGTCCATCCTTCTGTCCAAAAGAGAGTCCAGGTTTATTTAGCCTCCAGCTCTTAGCTAAAAGCAGACGTGGACAGAAGAGATAAAGAAAACATCTACTCTCCCAGGAGGAAGGAGGTCACATGATAAAGCAGACACAGGATAAAACATATCATGCTGAACTACTTAAAGAGGAGAGGAAGGAGGGGAAATTGCTCAATCAGGGTGGTTTGGAATTAGAGGTCCCAGGAAGCATTAAAGCCCACCAGTTAGACTAGACTGGTGCTTAGCAGAATGAAGTATGCATTCATAACTCACTTTGAGATGTGCACCTCCCTGCCTTTTCATTTGCCCTCTTTGCATTCATGCCAAGATCGCATAGCCTTGGCAAACTGGAGGCTTAGCCATTTAGCTACTAATTTGGGACAGGGTTGTATAAATAACTCAAGCCCCCAAAGGAAAACCTCATATTCAACTGAGAATATATTTATATTCCTATATGTCATGTCATTCTAATTAAAAGTATAAACTAAATACAATCCCAAATTATTTTATTTCCCAATTTGTTTCACTCTGCAAACCTGGCCTGAGTGGCCCTTTTCTCTAGTTATTGGCACCACAATCTTTTGTTTTCAGTAAGCAAAATAAATATTTTCATTAAAAGGGGTTCTGGGTGGAAGCTGGGCAGGCATTTGGTGTTCAGGATGCCTTACCTCCTATGTCAAAGTGCCTGGGTTCGAGTTCCAGCTCCATTCCTGATCCCAGCTTCCTGCTAAAGCACACTCTGAGACACAGCAGGTAAAGGCTCAGGGAGTTAGGTCCCTGCCATTCCTATGGGAGGCCTAGGTTGTATTTCTGCTTCCTGGCTTCAGACTGATGCAGCCCAGTTAGTTGGGGGTATCTGGATTAATGAACCAGCAGATGAGATCTCTTTTTCTGTTTTTCAAATAAATTCAATTTTTTGTTTATTTTGTTTTTTAAGATAGTTCTGTAATGAAACTAGCCCTGGTAAATCAAGGCCTTCTGAGACACAAATGCTATAGTCAGGACTGACTGGTGGTAGAATATTAAAAATTTAACACTTGGTTTTAACCATTTTTAGCCAAACCTCAAGCCCTTCATCCACCTATGGTGATTCTGTTTGGTGCAATGCTTATTGGTAGCCCTAACTCATCAGGATCCTCTGTGCCATAGTAGATACTTAAAATATAGTATCCATTTAAATACATAAAGGGACTGAATATTTCATATCTATTTTATCATTGACAACTCTCCGGACAACTCTGTGAAGTGGGTAGGGTGGTAATGTTGATGGTGATGATGATGATGATGAAAGCAACCATAGCGGTGGTGGCCCATGGAGTTGCAGAACAAGGCTTTCAGATTTCTAACACAGGGCTCCTTACCTTGTTAATATCTTCCTCTTGATTGTGTGTTTTCTTAAAATAGTTATAAATTGCAAACACTTATGTTGCACTGAAATTAGTGGAATTTGTTTTTATAGGTACTAAAATAATTTGAGACACCTTGATTAAAATTTTAGTTTGTCAAAAAAAAAAAAAAAAAAAGCTACCAGTGCATGACCTGATTTAGCGCAGGCCAAGGAAACTATTTCCTGGGTTATCAGTAAGTGAATGCTGTTATCTTAATAGTATAATCCATTACCTGAACAAGTACAGGGCTGCCAAGCCTTTTTTTTTTTTCTAATTTAGCATTATAAATGGAACCAAAAAAGCAAAAACGTATGACTGAAGCAGGATTGGATACATAATCATAATTGGATATATAATCATATTAATGAAATTTATTTTCATTTCATACAAAAATGTCCTATATCAAAATATAATGCATCATTAAATAATCCTTTCAAATAACCTCAAGATTTCCATTGTTTTTATCAGGGTTTATACTTGTGTCACACAGAGTAAATAATATTAAAAATATACTAGTGGAGGTGAAAATGTCCCCATAGCCCATACGAGGCAATATGGTTAGGTACTATATTAAAAAATGTTACTTGGGGGCAGCTGTTAGTTATACTGTTGTTGAGATGCTGCTTTAGATGCCACCATCCCATATTGGAGTGCCTGAGTTTAAGTCCAAGCCCTGCTCCTAATTCCAGCTTCCAGCTAGTTCACACCCCGGGAGGCAGCAGTGATGGCTCAAGTGTCTGGGCCTTTATTGTCCACGTGGGAGACCTGGGTTCCTGGCTTCAGCTTAGCCCAGGCCTAGCTATTTCAAGCTTTTGGGAATGAAACAGCAGATGGGAAATTGTTCTTTGTCTCTGCCTATGTCTCTCTTAATTGCAAATATAATAAAACAAATTTCCCCAAAAAAGATATTATATAGGAAAAGACAACTTGAATAATTACATAAGTGACATACTAATTTCCTACAGTAAAACGTAAGGATCCTTTTGCCTCCTTCTTGAGGAAAATAGAAGAGTACTACCCCAAGTCAATAATTCACCATGTGGGAGCATTAACAAGCCTATTCTTGTTTCTAACCTACTGAGGTGCCATTTCATAAATACAGTCCCAAAACCTGGTTTTTGCTTGGATTTGACACCACAAAGGGCTGCCTTTTCACCACGGTCAACACAATGCCCTGGTCACTCCACCAGACCTTAAAGGAACATGCAAACAGAGCAGAGGTTCAGTTTTTCAAAAATCCCTGGAAATGGAATTGATATGATGAGCTGTGGTTTCATTTCTTAATGTTTTTGGTTTTTGGTTTCAAGGATGAGTGGTGAAAGACTAAGCAAGCAGAACCAGAAGGTAACTTTAAGGAAAGCCGTATTTGGTTCATTGCTGTCTCTCCACATTATAGAGTAGATAGATCACTGACTAAATAAAGTTGGAAAGTGAAACTGCGAGTTTGAATCCTTGTTCTGCCCCTTCCTGGCTAGGAGACTTAAGCAAAAATTCAACAATCTTCAAGGGGATACTGAATGATGACAAAAATGTTTATGTTCCCTAAGGCCTTGCTACTAGATGGCTATTATCTTCAGGATAGAGAAACTATATGCAATGAATTTAAAGTGAGATAGTGAAAAGTTGGTGTTGCTATCATTCCAAAAGACTTATGGTCTACGGCCATACCACCCTGAACGGGCCCGATCTCGTCCAAAAGACTTATGGCCTTTTAGCAGGTACTTGCCTATTCTGGAACCCAATTTGGGGAGCCATTTGAAACCTGATATTTATGGCGTATTTCCCCAAAGTTAGTGTTTTCACAGATGAACAACTGAGACCAAGTTTACACGATTACATCTGAGGATGTAAACTTGGAACAGTAAGCTTATACATGTCTCATAGTTTTTCATCATGTTGATCTAATTGTTATGATGAGTGAAAACGCACACAGAGCCATAAAACATGAAAAGGGTTCTCACTTTTTTGGGGTCAAATTTTTGAGAACCTTTTGAATGTTAGAGATATCTTCCCCCCAAAATGAGCCCACATACACACACATATGCGTGCACACACACATACACACACACACACTCACACACAGGCATGCCCACCTACCTACATATACATAAATATTTTGGGCAACAGAGAATTCCCTAACACTTTCAAAAGTATGCCTATGATTCAGGTAAGGAACTACTGAACTAAGAATAATTTCTAGAGTTTATATAAGGATAGATGACACAGAGATATACTTGTGTGTGTGCGTATATATATATATATATATCCTAACATTTAATGACTATTTAAATGATTAAGTCTTAAGCAGTATATTTCCAATGACCAAATTCTAGGAAAGCTAGACTCATTCTGCACATTTAAGTGACAGATGCTCCTACAGTGTTTTAGCTAACCACTATTTAATTGCAGCAGCTTCACAATTCTTATGTGTTTACACCTACAAATGGGTTTTCTACCAATTTCTAGTGGACCTTTTCTCTTGGAAAACAAAGTAACTAGCCAGAGCATTTCCTCATCTCTTAATATAATATTATTAAAATATTGAGCAATGTGCTTTCCACAAACACTGGTGCTTCTCTCAGCCTGTTTCTGCCTGTCCCAAGGGGCACAATATTCCATCAAAGGCAGAAACTACCCATCTTTATAGTGGTTACCCTCATCTTTGATCTGAGTAACTTTTACCAATAGTATATTTTACAGCTCGGCTAATAGCTTCATAGGGGCCATGTATATAAAGGCAGTTTTAAAATTTCACTAACAATAGACAGCTCACACCTCAAATTGAAAAGACACTTGACAGCAACATTTGCTACAGTGTTGGTTAGCCTGTGAGTTTTGCTGTACTAATTGAGCATTAGGAAAGGAAAAGGAGCCAGGAAAAGAAATGTTCTAAGGCCTAAGGCAACTTTCACTTTCAATGTATTACTTATGATATGACTTCTTTAAAGTGCCCAGGATAATACTAGGAAAAGAAAAGATTGATACGCAAATATCTCCATTCAGTAAACATCAGGAATTTCAATAAGTAAAGGTGTAGGACAACCAAGAGTTTCCTTTTATATCCTTCAGCATCCTAACACTTCATCACTTACTAGCAGTTTTCAATAACTTCAGTTTTGAATTGTCTTTTTTTCCCCAGAATTTAGGGGTGGGAGGTACCCACAAATGGCCAAATTCTCTCAAATTGTGAAGATATCAGCATTTTATTTCCATAGTCCATATTTGCTTTGTTTTCTCTATCCTAACTGAAAACAAATTCTCTTTCCAATTTTTTTTCCTCCCTGGTTTCACATCTATTTCTTGAAATACCAAAGATGTGCTATGGTTTCCTTCCTTTGCAGGTTCTTTCTTTCGTTTGGTATCACTCTCTTCAACTGCCTTTTCCCCTCCTTCTGGTGGCAATGTTAAGGCTTATGGTTGTGATACCATTGAATGTGGGTTATGTGGTAACTGCCTTGGGTAGGCTCAGGAAATCTCAGGGGGGCTTCTGCAAGACCGCAATGGAAGATGGAGCCTACTAAACAAAGACACTGAAGAGAGGGAATTCAGCCTGATTGGGCTGCAGCAGATCGATGAGAAAGCACACGGTCCCAGAGAAGCCTTCATACAAGCTGTAGATGCTTTCAAGGACCCGGGAACCGGCCTTGAATTCCTCGGTAAATAAGAATTGAGCAAACCTAAGAGGAGAAAACATAAATAATTTTAATATGAGTGTTTCCATACAATTGGCTATGGGTCAATATTTCCGCTTCCACAAAATTAAATGTTTAGCAGATTTTATTTCTAGAATTATGCAGTTATTGTAAGAAATAATTTTTCGCCACTGGCAAAATAAAGCAACTGTTATATAATTATGCATGTTTCACAACAAATCAAGCTGGCAAGCAAATCCAATATTTTCAGAGGTTGAAAAGCAAAGCAGTTTGGTATTTTCTGACGATTTGATTCCTCTGTCATCCAATAATTAAAAGCAAAAAAAGACAAATATAAATCACCCTATTTTTATTTATCTTGAATATAATTAAACTGATATATCACTGTTCCTTTGAAAAAAAAAGCAAATACTCTGTGTTTCTCCAGGCATATTATTTCTAATCTGGGTTTCATTTATCTGTGACAAAGAGTAGAGACTGAAAATAAATAGCCCCGGTTTTCTACAATCTGTGCTTTGGGCAAACAAAGGAAGAAGATGAATGGGAAAAGGCAAGCAACCTTTTATAACGATGACATCAAATAGCAATCTCAGCTCCATGACAGATAGTTTTTAAGACATCACCTTAGACATAAATCACTGTCCTCTACATTCCCTAAGCCTTTTTTTCCCTTTTACCCGTATTTACCACATTCAGATTATTTGTAATGAGCATCATTTGTATAGTAGTCTACAGCTTTTAAAATATTATCATGATGTTATCTTTTTACTGACTTACCCTATTTGTTCCCACTAGCAACAAAAATAAACAACAATTCTGAGGCTGGAGCTCACTTGATGAGCCCCAGAACTGATGCTGCCATAAATATAAATTATTGCTACTTCATAGGGGGTCTAATGAACAGTAATGACCTATTTGATCTTCTAAGGCTTTTGGAATTATTGGTGGTAGCTTAGAATCTATCAGCAGGAAACATGCAATTCTGTTCAATATAATGTTACTTGCAACTGTTTTCCTGAGCATACAATTCTAAAACAGAATTTCAAATTTTGACCAGTAGAAGAATGATACATCCTTTGAATTAACTCAAGATTTATAATTATATCATTAAATCAGTATCATGGTATAGCTTCAGAGAGGGATTTTATCTTTGTAGTCCTGTAAATCATTTGCCATTCTGGATTACTTCTCAGAAAAAGAAAATTACGTCCATAAAATAAAATAGTCAGGATTACAAAGGAAGTTAACTTTATTAAAGCAGTTAGAAAACCTTTAAACAAAATTTATGTTAAAAAAACATATTTGTTCCTTATAAACCCATTAAATGACAAAATACATTAGTAGGTCAAATAAATCCTGATGTCTAAGTAATGAAAAGACTAAAATATATTTTACAATACCTGCAACAAGAGTTAATATGAAATGAGAATATCTATTACTTGTATCAGTTGCAGAGTCACAGCTACTGTTAATACTTACTGAATTATCTCTGACTTAAATTCAGAATCAAAGGCAATATAACACTTTAATTTGAGATGCAATTTTTTCCCATGAAAGTTCACAAATCCTAGATGGAAAACCCTTGGTACAGTAGAGAGAGGAGAATTTTGGAATTGAGATACATGTATTTGACAATTTCATGTTATATGACCTTTGTCAAATTTCCTAATTTGGCTTTAAATTGGTGGAATTAGAGAACTGCATACCATCTTCCATAAACATTAAAGATTCCATATATCTGGCTTTCAGCATGTGGCAAGCATTAAGTAAATGAAAATACCTTTTCACATAAACATAGCAGAATTTTTATAAGACATAGGAAGTCATTCTACCATTCCTAAACAATTGAGCTTCAAACAGAGGACTTAGATATGTTAATGTTTTTTCAGTGCATGCATGTAAATATCATAAATATTTTATATTTTTTAACATTGCATACTGAACAAGAAAAGGAAAGTGACAGCATAATACTTATTTGTAAGTAATGAACATGTCTATTTACAAAACCCAACAGAATATAATGAAACTTAATAGAATAGACATGTAGCTCAGTAAGATGGCCAGATAAACAAGTTACTTAGAAGATACAATGCAAAATTTCATCAAAACGTACACCTCAAAGTTGATAAACCGCAGTATTTGTATGCTTTAGAAAGCTTTCATAATCACCACTAATAAGCCACGTGGAAATATTGGAGGACGATACCACTCAAAATAAATTTAGGAACATAGGAAAATGACAGGAATAAAAATAACAGGAAACATTAAGTCCTTCATCAGATCAAAAAGATCAATTACTTTTTTTACTATTCAGCCATAAAAAATAATGAAATCTTACCACTTGTAACAGAATGATCCCAGCTGGAAACGATTATGGTTCATGCAGTAAGCCAGTCCCAAAAGAACAAATATTATATATTTTCTCTGATATATGACAGTTGGTATGCAAAAATATATAAATGAACTGTACAAGGGAGACTAGCATGCTGGGAAGTAAAGGTGTTATACATTATATGCCTCTACTCTTAAATAAAAATAGGAATCCCAATGAAAGTTATAAACATACCTTAATTTTAGAATATTAGGTTTTCTACCTTTGCCTCTACTTACTATGTCATAATACATTTAAATATCAGAAAGCTAAACCTGTAACTTGTTCTAAGGGACTATACTATTAGGAAAGCATGGGGACATATGGGGGGAGAGGTGAAGGAGGAGGGAAGAGGAGGGCAGGGGAAGGATGAACACCTATACCTACCTAACTGCATATTGTGGAAGACAATAAATAAAAAAATATTTTTAAAGATTTATTTTATTTTTATTGGAAAGTCAGATATACAGAAAGGAGGAGAGAGAGAGTAGAAGATCTTCCATCTGCTGATTAACTCCCAAAACAGCCACAACGGCCAGAGCTAGCCGATCTGAAGCCAGGAGCCAGGAACTTCTTCCAGGTCTCCCACGTAGGTGCAGGGTCCCAAGGCTTTGGACCATCCTCAGCTGCTTTCCCAGACCACAAGCAGGGAGCTGGATGGGAAATGGGGCTGCTGGGATTAGAACTGGTGCCCACATGGGATCATGTGGGATCATATGCAAGGCGAGGACTTTAGCTGCTAGGTTACCGTGCCAGGCACCACAACAAATAAAAAATAATTTTTAAATAAACGGAAAGGTCTAGCATGTTCCTGAATTGAGAAACTCAAAATTTTAAAGATGATAATTATCACTAAAGCAACCTATAAGTTCAATGAAATTCCAACCAAATATCTGTAAAATTTTTAACTTGACAAACTGATTCTATGCTACAATCAGAGGAATAAGTGGAGAGAATACCTAAGAAAAATTTAGAATAAATTAATAATTAGATATGAAATTAGATAAATGGAACTGATGAAAGTCCAAAATAAAATTGGAATTTCAGATCATAGGAATAATGAGTCAAGAGATGCTACTGGAAATTTTCATTTTCATTAAACAAAATGGATATTTAACAGGTGCCATTTTAAAAAGTTCTAGATGAGAGAATCAAGATGGCAGAATAGGTTAAGGACACGTTTAAACGGACAGGAAAACATTTAATCAGGATGAAGCAGAGAGGACACATTCCAGGAAATAGGAGAGGACAGAACAACAGCAAAGCGGCACCTGGAGACTGACAGACACAGGAAAGCAGCGGGCACAGCAGTGTGGTGTTGCAGTGACTGATACTCCAGCAGCATTCGGCTAACAGCGATCTGAACTCCACCAGCAGCAAGAACTCCACCAGCAACCAGGTGGGAAGGGACTTTCACTGGGAGCTTGGGAGGTGAGCCCAGACAAAGAACTGTCCGTCCTGCTGGTCCGTTTGATTTGACCAGCAGCAGAGACAGAGCAGCAGATCCCAGACAGACAGTGTGAGAACAGGGTGGATTTCACAGCCTGGTCAGCCCCCTAGAGCCGAATTGGGAGCCATTTTGCGTAAGGAGGCAAAGGCAAGGGAAAGGACGGAGCATGCACTGAGCTGGGAGTGAACTCATTTCTGACTCAGTGAACTGCAGCAACGTGGCATTCTACAAGTTCCACCCAAGACAGGTCTGGGTAGCCCTAAGACCTAATGGCCAGCAGGTCAAGAACTCTAGTAGTGGTACATCAGGTGCCATTTTGTACACTGGCAATAGCTTTAGGACTGCAGGGGACAACAGTGAACTGCGCATGTGCTGATCTCGTAAGAACTCACAAAGGTCCGTGGATAACACTGGTCCCACAGGAAAATAATACCGACTGTGGCATCCTACGGGTCAAAATAGGTCCGTGTGGCACCCAGACCTAACGTCCAACAGGTTCCGACAAGATCAGCACCACCAACAACCTAACTATATAGGACGCCTGGTATCTCGCTAATCCTGGTACCTGCTCCAACTGAAAGTGGGAGAAAGGTTGCAGAGACAACAGTGCAGCCTCAGCACGATATCACAGGAGGTGGGGAGTGGTGAGCCAGGAGCTGGGGCTACGGAGTTCTTTGTGGAAATCTAACATAAGAACCCAGACCTGGAACTTACTGGAGGTTGTGGCACAAGTGGCTGCAAGTAAAGAGTTGTGTACCAACTGCAATAAGTAAAATCGCATTGTAGACCTGTGGGTGACACAGCTTAGAAACCTGCCCCAAGGAGAAGACTCTGCTAACCAGAAGTGCAATGACCAAGAACAAAAGAAGAGACAAAAGCACAATGAATATTACTGAAAACTCCCCTGCAAAGGAGCAAAACCCTATGCCAATTTCAGAGTTAACTGAGGAAGACATCGAGAAAATGGGGCACACAGAATCCATAAAACTCATTTTAAAGCTTCTGATCAACAATGAGAATCACATACAAGAGTTCAAAGAATTTAAGGAAGCAATAAAGCAAATCAAGGCTGATATATCAGAAATTAAGAACACAGTAGAGCAAACTAAAAGTACAATGGAGAGTCTCCAAAATAGAATGAAGCAAGCAGAAGAAAGAATCTCAGAATTGGAAGATATTTCCTGTCATCAGGGGGAAGCAAACAAAAAGCTGGAAGCAGAGCTGGATCCAGCCAAAACAAGTATTCAAGAATTGAAAGACGTTATTAAGAAGCCAAATATAAGAGTTATGGGAGTCCCAGAAGGTGCAGAAAGAGAAGCTGAGTTTGCAAATGTATTTAATGAAAAGTTTTAATGAAAAGTTAAAAGAATTTGCCTCTTCCAAACCTGCCCTACAAATGATACTTCAAGATGTTCTCTTGGCAGAGAAGAGGAATAGCACCTACCAAAACCAAAGGCCAACATGAAGAACATCCCAGTAAAATGACAAAAGAAGACTAAACCAATGAACAACCCATTCCTAAAATGACAGGACCAAAGTACCATCCATACTTATTAACCCTGAATGTAAATGGCTTAAGCTCAATCAAACGTCACAGATTAGTAGACTGGATTAAAAAACAAAACCCATCTGTTTGTTGTCTAGAAGAGACACACTTCACCAACAAAAATCAGCGGAAACTATATCACATGGGTTTTGTTGTTTTCTGTTAGTTTCATCTCTTCAAAACACTTTCTTTTGATTAAATCATTCAATGACTCGTAGATCATACAGTAGCATCATTTTCTGCAAGAAGGTTCTTGATATTCATTTCTTCAGCTACACGTTAGTCATTTAGTAGCATGTTATTTAACTTCATGGTGTTGTTAATTTCTTTTTTCTTCCTGATGTTGATTTTGTTTTATGGTTTTTCATTTAAGGGGATGTATAGTAGCTGTGTAATGGAGACTGTCATATCTACTAACATGTCATTTAACTTCATGGCATTGTAAATTTCTATTTTTCTTTCTATTGTTGATTTTGTATTATGACTTATCATTTGAGGGGATGTACAGTAGCTGTGAAATGGAGACTAACATCCAGATGTGAGGATACAATGTAGTATGCATTTCTACTTCCAGACAAAGAAGGACTTACAGTGAAACTGTTCACTGTATCTTGACAATAGGATGCTGGACTCTCTGCCATTGTCCATGCCTGCAATGATGGACATATGATTGTGTATGAAGAACTATATTTTAGTAATGATATAGAGGAACTAAGTGGGGGGGGAGGGATTTGGAGAGGGGATAAGGGAAATGCCAGGAGCCTATGGAATTGTATCATAAAATGATGATAATAATAATAAAATGTAAAAAAAATAAGTTCTAGATGAATCAAACATTTAAATGCTGAAGTGAAATTGTAGAGGTACTTATATAAACATAAATTGATCTGTTTTATCACCCAGGAAGGGGAAAATTCCTTTTAAAGCATAATACAAGTGTTAAGTGAAATATTAACAATTTTGACAAGAAAAATATTTGAATCTGTGATATAACAAATGACTGTAGACAGAACTGAAAAGGAAATGACAGATTAGGGCCCAGTGTGGTAGCCTAGTAGTTAATGTCCTCACCTTGCTTGCACTGGAACCCCATATGAACGCAGGTTTTAATCCTGCCAGCCCTGCTTCCCATCTAGCTCCCTGCTTGTAGCTTGGAAAAGCAGTAGAGAACGGCCTAAAACCTTGGGTCCCAGCACTCGCATTGCAGACCTGGAAGAGGCTCCTGGCTCCTGGCTTTGGATCGGCTTAGTTCCGGCTGTTGTGGCTGCTTGGGGAGTGAATCAATGGATAGAGGATCTTCCTCTCTGTCTCTCCTCCTCTATGTATATCTGACTTTGTAATAAAAATAAAATTAAAAAGATGCACATACTCCATTATATAGTGCCAAGATGAAATACCCAGACTGGGCCCCTGACTCCAGTTTCCTACTTATGCAAATCATGGGAGGCAGTAGTGATGACTTAAGTACTTGGTTTCTTGCCACCTGCATGGGATATCTGAATTGAGTTCCAAGCACCTGATTTTTGCCCCTGGCCTGGCCCAGGGCTGTTGCACACAGCAAACAGGAGCTCTCTCTTTTGTCTTTTTTTCCAAAAAATTATAAAGTATAAACAACGTGCACAGTATTATTATGTAGACATAGTAGAAGGAGCCTATTAAAATACACATATACATGCATATACAAATATATTCAGGTAGAGAGAAAAATCTGGAATAATACGATTTTAATTATAGTAATAACAGTGAACACTTATTATTAAATGATTTTAATGCTTTAATTCATTTAAAATACTAAGCATTGCTTTGAGGGAGTCACTGTCCTCCATATTTTGCAGATGAGATAGTTAATGCAAATAATAAATCACTTTTTAAAGATCCCATAGGCAATATGACAATAAGCAGGTGTTTCCTCTACCACGTTATTCACGGCCTTGCTGGCTCAGTTTACCAGTCAGAATTATTTCTATTAATACAAATAGTGCTTTCAGACCAGCAACTGAAGTTTGGTCTGGTTTGCAGGAAATAAGCTAAAAGAGGAAAATTTGCTATTATCTGTCAAAATTATAAACAATGTATATATACATATCCTTTCATGTGGTAACTCCATTTCTATGAATTTTCCTTTAGATATTCCTGTATGTATGCAAAATGACAAATGTACAAGGTTATTCATCACAGCATTACTTGCAGTCTAAAATAATGACAAATATATGCATAAGGTATTTTATCTCAGTATTTAGTAAATCATTACAGAAGTACAAATGTAGGTGGTCAGCAAGATCTAAGGTGCTACCATTGTATAAATAATGATGAACAAAATTTTACTAGGGATCTTCAAAAAGTTCACTGAAGATGAATATTACAAAAAAATCTATGCATTAATTTTTAACCAAAATGCATTTATCTTTTAGTTACATTTTCCCATTAAATTTGTGAACTACCCTTAGACACCCATTTACATGTATATACACAGAATACCTCAGGGAAGATAACCAAGAAGCTGATAACACTGATTGTCTCCAGAGAGGTCAACTAAATGGTCACAGGAGGGCACAATGTGATGTAATTCTTGCGCTTTTTGAACCATGTGACTATACCACCTGCTGAGAAAATTAGATTAAATTTTTGAAAAGAAAAGAGATTAAAAATGGCTGACCTTTGAGCTCGATAGATGTATTTGGAATTTCCTGTGAGCCGGTACAGCAGCAAGAAGACATAGGCACTGCCAGCTACACCATGGCAAATGCCTGGCCCCTTCTTCAGCAGGCCCTTCTGCCACGTGAGTTCTCCACACCGAATACATGTGTCCAGGTACTGTGGCTTCTTTGAAACCAGATAAGCTTTGGCAAACAGATAGGCAATGCCTGTGAAAATATCAAAGACATTCAGGGGTGACTTTCAGGATTTAATACTGCAGAGCTGAACTTGTTGAGCTGTGAGGCATCACAAAACACCAGTTTCTAAATTGATAGGGCAGAGGCGGGGCCTGAGACATTGCTTTTCTAACAGCACACTCTTGGGAATGACACTTAGAGCAGCAAGGCTCATGGAATGTTCCACGAGGGAGTATTTTCCCCTGTGGGGTTTAGTGTTGCCTTCAATGCATCATGAAGCTGGCCTCTGGAGAAAGAACAACATTTTAATTAGTCCATCAATTGATGAAATTCAGGATTTAACCTACAAAGAAGTTAATATTTAATGATGCATACTCTCCTAAGTATTACGCCTTTCTGGCTCTTTGGAATATTTACACAGCTTGCCAATTTGCCCACAGAGATTTGCAATTTGTACTGTTGAAGTACTTGTAACGATATTAATTTTCTGAAGAACAAAACTTAAGAGTCTTTTGAAGAACAATGCTCCCAAAAGACCTTGCCAAGACTTCTACCTGGGCTATGAGGTGAGTTCTTCCCAAGTCGACTGTCCCAAGGAAAGAAATATCTTCAAAACTCGTCAACAAAGGTAGTATCAATTCACAAAAGGAGGAACGGAAACAAGAGCAGCAGAGTTCTTTATAAAATTTTCCCTAAGTTCCAGGTGCCAGGTACTCAAATTCAAAGACAGTCCAAAGCCTTGGGTTCCTGCACCTGCTTAGGAGACCTGGAAGAGGCTCCTGGCTCCTGGCTTCGGATTAGCTCAGCTCTGACTGTTGTGGCCACTGGGGAGTGAATCAACAGATGGAAGATCTTCCTCTCTTTATATCTGACTTCGCAATAAAAATTTTTAAAATAATAAATAAATTTTTTCCACAAATGAAAGGAAAAAATTTTTAAACCTACAATTTTATTTAAGTATACACTCGTTCATTCACTGAAAGTGTTAACTAATTATCTCCTGTACGATAGCCCTAAGCAGAACTGGTTTCATAGGCATGTAACTTCTGCTAGCTCATCCACAGCCACACCTCTTAAAAGACTCCTATGTTATGTTTAGTACTGAGCTGTCGCCATTTTTAAATTTTCCTCAAAATTCCGGGTCCCACAAATTATGTATCCAGTACCAGCTGTGACAGAAATGCTCAATATGACTCTTGCCTTTCAGAAAGGTACTGTCTGGAAAGAAACACCTATGTATATGTGAGTGATACATAATGGAACATGTAGCTCATGATGCCACTGGAACATAAATGTTATTGTCAATAATACTGGAGTGAGGGTGCGGTTGGTTAAGCTGCTGTTTTGCGAAGTTGGCATCCTATAGCAGGGTGCCATTTTGAGTCCTAATTACTCAGCTTTATCCAGAGTTCCTCAAGTGTTAGGGTCCCTGATAGCCACATGGGACACCTGGAGGGAGTCCTGGCTCCTGGCTCAAGCCTGGCACACTCCTGGCTTTTGCCAGCATTTGGGGAATGAACCAGTGGATGGAAGGTGTGTGTGTGTGTGTGTGTGTGTGTGTGTGTGAGAGAGAGAGAGAGAGAGAGAGAGAGAGAGAGAGACTCTGCCTGTCAAGTAAATAAATAAATAATCTTAATTAAAACAATGCTAGGAGAATCAAAAAGATACTCTGAGGGAGAAAGTCAGGCAATGCCTTGGAGGGATCTAGAACTTTTTAAGATTTTGTAGGATGGATGGGAAATGCCAGTCTCAAAATAAGGCAAGGAGGGCATTCTCGGCATGAGAATCCCAAGGGCAAAATCTAGGAGCCAGAAAGGACAAGACACATGAACATGAAGGGTGTAGAAGAATAGACTGAGTTCTGATCATGGCTGCAAGGTGTACAAGATGCTTGCTTCTGCCCTAGTGCTTCAGCAAGAAAAAAAGCGCCATCCCATTCCTTCTGAGTTCAGTCTTGTGCAAACAGAAAGAATGAACAAATCATACCTTTCTGATGGCTTTTTTGTTTTATGAGCCGGCTAAATAGGATTGTCTGTACCCTCTGTTCCCTGAATTGCATTTAAAAGACTCCACTTCAACCGGATTTTCAGGTTTTTCCTCCCTTCTGAGTTCCTTGGCAGGATGTTTCTCATTTCAATAAATCTTGCTTTGCTCACTGCCTTGTCCATGTGGAACATGGACATCTCTTACCTGAGATAAGAACCAAGGCCCGAGCCCATCTTGTTTGTCATTACTCTACCTCTAAAATTTTTCAAATTTAGTTAGACATCCTTGATCATATTCTGTGGGCAACAGGGAACTAGTGGAAATGTTTTCATTGTAAACTGGTCAGTTTTTATATAACAATATGATTATTACTGTAAACAAAGTGGCATACATTGGTGTCAGCAGAGACCTAAAAAGGGAAATGTGCGATAGTTATGAAGTGATTACATTGGCACAAAGATGGAAATGAAGCAAATAAAAAATTATTCACAATACTTGGTGCCTCTTTAGTTACTGAGTACTGTAGGCAAGAGACAATAGCAGATACTAAGGTTTTAATAGACTCCTACAGCTTAACTGGAAATGTTAATCAGGTCATGTGTGGGAAAATAGAGGTGTCCTGGGAGCACACAGGAGGGCTCCTAACCTCCAGTTATGGTAGGAGAGGCATATTATGGGGCTGACGTCATCTAAACTGAGTATATCCTCGAGGATAAGGAGGAATTAGCCAGGTGTGCCAGAGGCTGTTGATGTCCTGCCTGGTTCCTTTTTATCTTTCCAGCAAATTCCACACTGCCTCAAGGAAGAACCAGCTTGTTGGTATACCCTGTGCCTTTTTAACTTAGCTCCTCCTCAGAGCCAGGTGAAACTATATCCAGGTGGGTCAAGCAGCTTTTTGGATTTTCTTCCTTGCCCTTTCCAGCTTACCTGCTCCTACACAGGTTGCTTCCAAGAGTGAGCTCTGCTTCTAAACACTGTTTACTAAAACAGTGCCTCTAAACACTGTTTCTAAACATGTAAAGAACATGTTGAAGAGGGAAGTATTCCAACCACGAAAAGCCTAAATGGCTTCCTGTTGCTCAGATAGGTTAGCACAACACAGGATATCCTTTGTGACCCAGCTTCTGCTCTGTTCTCTTCTCCCTTCCCCGCGTGAAGCTTTACACTTCAGAAAACCAAACTGCCCACATTGCTTTTATGTTGATGATGTTCACTCTTTCTTAAACAAGCTTCCTACCTTTCCTGGCTTAATTTATGCCAATCATGGCCTCCTCTAGGAAGCCTTCTCTGAACTTACAGGCAGCACACCAGAAATCCTTTCCCTACAGGACCAGATTAAAATAATCTATTTCCATGTCTACCCCCTCTAGTATAGTGCCAACCACCAAAGGGCAGAAACTATGTCTTGTTCACTTTCATTTCCCTAGTCAGTAGGATAGTGTTTAGCACCTCACAAGGACTCTATAAAAATCTATTGGATGTATTCCTCACCCTCCCATGAGCTAACACTGGGGTAAAGATGGGAGATGTGGAAGGAAGAAGGGCAGAGATAGTCTAATTGCTGCCTCAGACAGCTTAATAGGGATTGAGCCTGTGGTTCTGGACAGAGTGCAAGGACTTCACCTGAAGCCTGGGTCACATGTAAGAGATTTTGGAAAACTTGTAAAGCTATGGGGTCCCAACCCAATCTAATGGAATTAACAGCAAGTCAGCTTAATCTAAAAGGAAGGAATGCTGCCTTTCTTTGCTTTTATTGGGAATTGCATTATTTTATCATGGGAACACTGATTGTATTGTGCATTGATAACAAACCTGAATCAGCATGCACATGTGTCTTTGCAAAATGTGACTTGGGAAAGGAATTATCACCTAATAAATATGGTTTGAGAGACCAAATCTTTGAAAACATGGGTTTCAGCAGAATCTTATGATAGCCAGACTTAATGCATGCAATTTTTACTTGATAGACAATCACTACTCAGGTCCATTTGGGTGGACTGTGTAATACTGCTGATGCTCACATAGTGTATATGACATACACTGCAGAGTTTAGTGAGCACTGACATCTGTGCTACAAAAAGCTTATTGTTTTCTATTCAGTCACCAAGAGTCCTTTGAAAGAGGTTTTTTTAAATAAAAATATCATGAAACCTAAACCCGTGTTTCATGTAAAGGAAATGCACTGTAACATTACCACAGCAATGATGCAATCTAATGCAGTCAAGAGTTTGTTTTAGCCACAACGTGTTTTAATGATTTTGCAAGTGAATTTCATCTTGTACTCCAAAGTCATCAAGGCTAGGAAGTGATATGAATCTTCCCGTAATGCTTTATTGCATTTATGAGTAAAAGCTGCATGCCACCACTCCACATGATTATAAATATGGGCATCTCTAAAGCTTTCAGGATATGTCCCACAGGATATGTCCCACAAGACTGGCAAGGTTCCAGAATCTAAAAGGAGTCTGAGGTTATGTAAAGGTTGAATTCCAGAATTCCAGAATGGACATTTAGCCTAGAAGTTAAGACAGCTGCATTCCACAATACAGTATGTGGGTTTGATATTTAGCTCTGACTCCTGACTCCACCTTACCACAAGAGTAAGCCCTGGGAGATGGTAGTGTTGACTCAGTAACAGAGTTCCTGCCACCGACATGGGAGTCCTGGATTGAGTTCTTGGCTTTTGGTTTTGGTTTGGCCCAGCCATGCCACTGCAGGCATTTTAGGAGTGAACCAGTAAATGGGTATGCTCTCTCTTCTTCTCAATCTTTCCCTTCTCCCAATCTCCAATTACTGAAAAGTTAAAGAAAAAAAATTAAATTCAACTACTCCATTTCACTGTGTTCATTTCACAGATGAAGAGACAAAGGCAGAGAATAAACTAAGTGACATTTTTCTCAAACTCTTTTTGGTGGATACTGCTAGAGCTACAAGTAAGAATACAGAGCCATGACTTTTGAATAAAAATAGTTTCTACGCTGATAACTAGGACTAGCACCTGTACATCTGGGGTGATGGAGAATAAGAACAAATTATAGGGAAAGATAAGGCAGCATTAACAAAGTTCCACATTATATATTCTATGGCAGATTTTTAATCACAGAATTGGTCTGCTGCCCCAGCCATCTGCATTGTTCATAAATCTACTCTCAAAATGTTTTCCTCGAACAAATGAAAATTATCTTTTCTAGGCCACTTCTTGTTTCAGAATTTTTAGGGAATTGGTTCTTCTCCAACTTTAGTGATATCTCAGTGCTCTTGGACCTGTACTTATCAGACTTCTAATCATACTCAATGCTATTTTTCAGGAGTATTTGGGCTAGGAGTGGCAGAAATAATGGGCTACATTTAGTTTTTTAATTAATTTGTGAATTGGTTTAATTTTGTTAGTCCAGTGAGTACACAGATTGGAAGATTTTGCTTTGAGACCTGTGCTTACTGCTGCTTTCAGGATATTGAACATGAATGACAAAGGAGAATAAGTTAAGTCCCCAAAGAGACACATTTCTATGCTGCACCATTATGGTACATGACTTATAAAGACAGATGACACTTAATGTACAGAAATGATGGAATAATTGTCCTTCAAGACACCTACATCAATGAAATGACCTAGTTGCTCATTTCAGTAGATTATGTTCCTATTCTTTATTGGACTTTTCTGGCACCTTGTGTACTTTAAAATATTCTACATTTAACTTGGGACATCTCCAAAATTCAAGGATCCTGGGATGCTTGGAGAATATCCAGAGACCATCATCAAGATTGATTAAAGGAAATGAGAAATGGAAGTACTGAACATAAGAAGAAGAGATATAATTTTCAGGATGGTAAATATATGTGTTTTTTTTCTCCCAGAAAGGTCAAAGCAAGAACAAATGGGCTCAAATGATAATTGGCAGGTGTTAGCCTGAACATAATGTACAATGCCCTGGTGCTGGTACAAGTATACACTTTGAAGTTTTTTCCATAGATAAACATGGCAGGTAAACAATACAGGGACAGTAGACTGTGACTTATATTATCAACTCAAAATGAATTAAGAAAAAGGTGAAATTACACTTGGAATAAAGAACATTAACTAAGGAGTGAATGGAGATAATAAAAACCAGGTAACAAAGAAAAATTAAATGCTGTACTTTTAAAGCTGTACTTGTAGGAATGAATCATAGGCTTGAAAATCAAATCACACAGAATCTAAATATTTTACTATTTTAAATCTCTCTCTGGTCAATTAATCAAAACAAATTGATTTATTTGAATTTAGCTTCTTTCAAATTGCTTCTTCTCCAAATGCTGAATTAGCAGTGCAATGGAATTGTAAAAGAGGAGGGAAAGATAGTGTCTGATACATTTCTAGGCTTAATTCCACAGAATTCACTAAGATGGTGTCACATTTCTGTAGCCTTTTTTATTAAATACTAATGCAAGTATTCATTTGAAGAATTATGCAATAGGGCACCTCAAACTTTAAGGTAAATACAAATTCCCTAAAGTTATTGGTAAAATGCAATGGTAAAATTGGTAAAAATTTTTTGGTAAAAATTGGTAAAAATTGGTAAAATTTTTATTGGTAAAATGCAATGAGTCTAGGGTGGGGCTTGACATACTGGATTTTTACTAAGTTCTCCATTGCCATGCAAGAACTACATTTTTAGCTGTCAGGTTCCAGATTTATACTTTTCAATATAGTTGAAATATGATGAGTCTGAATTAGCATGTGATATAACTATAAAAATATTCACTGGGTTTCAAACATTTAGTGTTATTTTAAACATAAAATATCTCAACTTCATAATTTGTTGCATGGTAAAGTGACAATATTTAGGGTATATTCAGGTAATGTATCATATTAAAATTAATTTTACCTGCTTTTTAAAATTTTATAAGAAGGCCATTTAATTTTAATTAAAAATGTGGCCTGTGTTATATTTTTATTTGTCAGTGCTCATTTAACATATTAGTGGGTATAAGTTATATATTATTTGCAAAGCAGAATAATTTCCAGGAATCCTTTAGAGATCAAGACATTTTTGGCTTTGAAATGCTTTATCGTGATCCTTTTATCCCACATGGTTATGCTAAAAGAGGGTATTTGGTCAAGTAGTTGAGACATAACAGTGCCTGGGTTTGATTCCCAGCTATGGTACTAGCTCTTCTTCAAAGATTATTTTATTAACCTGAAAGGCAGAGTACCAGGGGCTAGGTGGGAAAGCATAAAGAGAGATCTTCCGCCTCGTGGTTCACTCCTCAAATGGCCACAATGGTCAGGGCTGGGTCAAGTCAAAGCCAGGAGCTTAGAGCTCCACCCAGGCTTCCCATGCGGGCAGCCTAAGCACTTGGGCCATCATCTGCTGCTTTCCCAGGCATGTTAGCAGGGAACTGGACAGGAAGCAGAGTGGCTGAGAATCAAACCAGTGCTCTAATATGGGATACCAGCATTGAAGACAGCGGTTTAATCAACTGTGCCCAATGCCTGAAGCCAACTACAGTTCTTAACTCCAGATTTCCATTAATACACACCTTGGGAAGCAGCAGTGATGGCTCAAGAAATAAAATTCCTGCCACCCATGTGGGAGACCTAGGTGGGCATTTCCAGTTTCTGGCTCTGGCATTGACCAAGCCCCAGCTTTTACAATCATTTAGATAGTAAGCTAGCAGATGGAAAGAGTCAGCTTCTTTATCTCTCAAATAAATAAAAATATTTTAAAAACAGAAACACTTTCAGAAAAGAACTCCCTCCCTTGGCTCCTAGACTAAGCTGAATGAAAAGTCAGGCTTTCAGTTAACAATATGTGTGAGACCTGGGGCACCGTGGCACCAGTGGACTAGCTCATTTTCTCTCTCGATGGTCTCGCCAAGCTCAGGGGGCCAGTTGCAGTTCTGTTCCTGTTCCATGAGGAAGTCTACACTCTGCCACACCAGCTCACGATCCGAAGGCTTGAGGTGCTCATGGTAAGAGAGCAGCATCTGGAGAATGGATGACAGGCCATGAGCTGCCCCTGTAACAAAGAAAGCATAATTAATTCATACAACTAGGAGAAGAGTCAGTTTGATTTAGTACAGAAACACTCAACAGGACAAAAAAAAATGGCAACATTACTTGAAGGCACATAGTAATTCAGTAGTAATTGAACTGTTACTACACTTGATCTTAGCCCAAAGGCCAAAAAGCGATGTAATCGAACTGTTTAAGAACTATGTATCTGGCAGTCTGCTGGATGCAGGACCACTGAAATGGGCTAGTCTGAGCTGGAAGCCAGGAGCTTCTTCTGGGTTTCTTATGTTGTTGGACTATCTTCTCATGATTTTCCAGGCCTTTAGCAGGGAGCTGGATCGAAAGTGGAACAGCCAGGACTCAAACAGATGCTGATACAGGATACCAGCACTCTAGGTGGAAGATTTACCTGCTATGTCACCACACCAACAGCATATCAATAGGTTTTATGAAAATGTTCCTAGAGTGCTTCAAAGCAATTTGGTATAGGTATCCTAAACATTTATTCATTCATCAGCTCAACACAGAAGTATTAAGCATCTACTTTTATAACAGATACTATATTCTGTGCACAGAGATACTCTGAAGATAGATCAGTGAATACAATGGGTTAATTTCCTTCTTTTATAATGTTGAACAGTAGTGATGGGCATTAACTTACTTAATCCTTCACTTTTCACACATGTATATAGGACATCCTCTAACCCTGGGAATATACAGATGAATATGATTTGGCTCATAATCTTGAGGACTTCCCTATCCAGTTGTGAGAGAGCTGGATTTTTAAATAATTAAAAAAATACAATACATGCTGTTCAGAGGGATGTATTCCAAGAGTGTGACAATTAATTTTACATGTCAAACTTGACTGGGCCACAGGGTACCTAACTACTTCAGTATATTTCTGGGTGAATTGGTGAGAGTACTTCAGGGTATTTGAACCCATATGCTGAGTAAAGCCAATTGCCTTCCCCAATGTAAGTTAGCCTCATAAAATCCATCAAAGGCCAGAACAGAGTAAATTGCTAGGAAAAATCATTTCCCTCTACGTAACTATCTTCAAATTGGAACATTGCTCTTCTCCCTCCTGACCCAGATTTGGATTTTAACTTACACCATTAGCTTTCCCCAGCCTGGCTTTTTCAGCCTCCATATAATGTGAACCAACTCTATAATAAATCATATTTGTGTCCTGTCTCTGGAGAATTCTGACTAATAGTAATACAGGGAGCTAAAACACAACCAAAGAAGGAGAGTTTTAACTTGACCTCAGCAGTGGATTTGGCACTGAAGGTTCCATGGTGGTAATACCATTTAAGCAAAGACTTAAAGAGGCCCTCAGAGTTCCAGCAGATGGTAAAGCATCATCCTGGGCGTGAGCCTATCTTTGCAAAGGAGTTATTGAAGAAAAGTGAATGCCAGCCTGGTCCCTGCAGAAGTTTTCACAAAATTATTGAAATTTTGATTCATTAGGATTAGTGTGTTAGGGTTAATTTAGTTTGATTATTTGCTCTTTAACTCAATTCTAAAATGCTAAAGCTTTCTCTGTGTTCTGAAACCTTTTACTTTGCCATACTCAAAAATTTGGACTCACCAGAAACAGCCTGACAGGTGTATTCAGTAAACAATTCCATTGCTCTTAAAATTTGGTCATAAAGTTTCAAAGTAACTTTCCTTCACTGGATTTGAAACAGGAACAAGCTTGATTTTTCAGGAAAATGTATATAGGTTAACTAGGAATCTGATTTGCACTATATATGTGAATACCCAGACGTTAATCTCTCTTTAAAAACCTGAAATGTTTGTGGAATAGCATGCTAAGCCTCTGCCTTCAAGCAAACATTCCATTATAGGCACTATTTCAACTCCTGGCAGTTCCATTTCTGATTTACCTCTGTGTAAATGTGCTTGGGAAAACAGTAAATGATGCCCCAATTCCTTGGGCACCAATATGGAAGACCTGGAAGAAGCTCTTGGCTCTGGCTTCAGCCTAGCCCAGTCACAGCTGTTGTTTTTGGGTAGTGAACCAGTGGATAGAAGATCTCTCTCTCTCTCTTTCCTTCCCTCTTTCGGAAGTTCTGCCTTCAAAGTAAATGGAATGGCTATTTAAAAACAAAAGCAAAACAAAACAAAAAAACTCTGAAATGTAGAAGACTAGCTTTATTAGGTGTTATGTCCATGACCTCATCCATACTCACCAGTCAGGTCACCTACTTTCCCTGCTTCTTAACATTTTCAAGTGCCTTTCATCATGCCTGAGGCTTACTCTGGCCACAGCAGTGTGCCAGAGTGTGCCCAGCTCACAAGGTCAGGGATAACCTGCTAGGGAATCAATACTTCTGGAAACAGCTCTGAATGCAGCAAGGATTTGGTAGATAAACACCTTAGCTCCTTCACTTCTTGGGTGAGAAAATTATGAGGCAAATTCTACAGAGTTTCTAAAAGTCTCCAGTAGAACTGAGTGAGTTGTTCACAGTTGCTCATTAGTATACACTCAGCTGGCTTCTTTTTCGTTCCTGTATCATCTGCTTATTTTTCCATAAACACTTTCTGGGATCACCTATCAAATAAATCAATTACACTGAAATGCTTCTTTCAAGTTTAAATCTAGAGAAACAGACTGGAAGTTACAGGTCTCTTCTGGGGAAAAAAAAAACCAAAAAGAAAGAAAAGGTGTGATGTTTTTCTGTAGCCATTCGCTCATTTGAGTATCCCCATTATGTGCATGTTCTTGCAGTAAAGATCTAGGCATCACGAAGATAAATGAAAGCAAGTCCTCATCCCAAAAGTGCAAAAAGTCCCTTAAGGTAGTTGAACTACTAAGCCACTAATTAAAGCGTAATTTAATAAGGGCTCTGACAGAAGTGTTGGCAGGGTGACATGACTATTACCCAGTTTGGCTTCAGGCAAAAACCGGAAAACATATGAGTTGTTCCAGTGTGGGCTCAATAACCCTTTTGCCAAAAGCACTTTAAGCTTCTCAGTAGATCTGATGACATTTGGGCAGTCTTGATGTCTGGGTATGATTGCCACAGGTAGAAAATGGGTTGAGGGAGATGAGGAATTCTAGGCTAAAAGAGCATGCACAAAGGAATAAATACAGGAGGAAACTGTGTGGGGGAGACTCTACTGGAAAGCACCTGACAGGGAGAGCTAAGGCTTGTGTCTGCAAAAAGAGGCAGGCGAGCTAAAGGAGCCTGAACAATTTTTCTCAGGTTTGCTAGGGAGCCTTTGAAGAAGTCAAAAGAGGAGTAACTAACTACTCTTTATGTGGTTTAGAGCTCAAAATCAGTCATTGTAGTTCAGCAGTCTGCTAATAATCCACAGCTATTAAAACTAAATGTTAGTGGCTGAATCCTGAATCAATAAGAGAAAATTGTTCACAACCTCTCAGCATAATTGGGCCAAAGTTGCTTACATTCTAGAATAAGTTTTTTTTTAGAAATTATTTTCATTATTATTTTTAACTTATATAAAATGGACAGATTTCATATTTTTCACGATACAGATTAAGAAGCATAGGAATGTTACTTTTTCTCTTCCCCCTCCTCCCTCCATCTCTATCTGGCTATCATTTTTTCCCAAATTATTACAATAGCATTAGAATAAGGATTTTGGTCTTAGTGAAAGTAGTTGCTCAAAAAGCTACATCTGAGGAGGGCACTGTGGTGTGGCAGGGGAAGCTAACCCCTACAACACCATATTCCAATATGGGTGTCAGTTCAAGTCCCCAATGTTCCACTGCCCATGTGGCTCCCTGCTAACCGCCTGGGAAAGCTGCAAGATGTCCCCCAGTGTTTGGGCTCCTGAACCCACGGAAGAGCTCAGAGGAAGTTCCTGACTCCTGGCCCAGCTACAGCTTGTGCAGCCGTTTGGAGTGTGAATCAGCATGTGAAAGATCTTTTTCTTTGTCCCTCTTTTGCTGTAAGTCTAAAAATAAATCAATAAATGAAATAGCCACATTTCTGTCTGATAGACTACGAAAGCACAAATTAAACCATGAATTGTGATATCTGTCAGTATTTGTCTTAAAACTGCATTCATTTTATCAGTGCACACTATACATATCTATTGAAGTATGACGCTGTACCCCACAGATAGGTACAATTATCATTTATTAATGATAAACTAAAACGTTTTAACATTATCCCTTGCTAAATGAATTGTGATCAGTTAGGGGAAAAAAAAAGAATCCTGCAGCCATTATTCAATGCTAATATCAGAGACTCCCATCCTACAAGTCTCAGTCAACACCTTCACTCACCCAAGTACTCAGTTCCATAGTAGGAGTACATCAGGGGAAACGGTTTCCTCTTCTTCATGGCATATTGCTTCCCAGAATCCAGAATCGCCTGGCAAATTGATTTGATCTGTGCTGGAGTTAGCACCTGAGTAAGAAAATCAAAAAAGCAGGTATTAAAACAGAATCCTTTCCCCCCATCTTAGACACTGGATTTTCTTGCTTGTAAAGTCTATGAGCACACAAAGATAAAATAAGGAGATAGACATGCCGATTGCCTTATTTGATGAATTTATGTTACATGCATGTGTTGAGGTCATACTGTACCAACATAAAATGTGTATTACATGTTAATCAAAACAAAATTAATTTAAAAATCAGCATATCCTTAGAATCTTTTATGCATGTAAATACACTTAACCAACTATATGTATGTATTTTACCACTGATTCTCCTTTTGCTGTCAAATGCTATCTACCCTCTTCAGAAAATACACTGTTTTGCTGGAAAACACACACCTTTACTGCTACAGGTTGTTATAAATGCAAAGACCACCTCACAATTGTTACATCATTAATCTTCATCACAAGAACAAGAATATGCTCAGAAAAGTACAACTCATGGTCCTAACTGGTCCCGATTCACAGAGCTGCATCTCGTCTTAATGTAGTGCAGCCACAATTCTGTGACAAGCTGCTACATGACAGACTCATTCTGGATAGTGACATTCTCTGAATGAAACCTAAGTTCAACAGTGACAAAACAAAATAATTTCCAAACATCGGTGTGGATGTTTGATTAAGTGGTTAAAACACCTCTGTTCTGTGTTTGAACGCCTGGGTTCAGTCCCTGGCTGCAGCTCCAGACTCCAGTTTCCTGCTAATGCTGACCCTGAGAGGCAGTGCGGATGGCCCAAGTAACAGTCTTCTTTCCATTCACTTGGGAGACCTGAAGTGAGTTTCTAGCCTCCAGTTGTAGTTTGGTCCAGCACTGGCACTCTGTATCTCCCAAATACATTAAAAAAATACAAACTGAACTTGAACTGTGGTTATGCAACAAGGTGGAGGAATCCACCATGGTGGGAGGGTTTGGGGAAGGGTGGGGAGAATCCAAGTACCTATGAAACTGTGTCACATAATACAATGTAATTAATGAATTAAAAATAATAAATAAAGAAATAAATACAAACTTGTAAATATCAGAATGACTCTGAATAAAGAATCAGTAAGAAGCAACAACTTCCACTCTTCCATGTTTTATTCAATCTATCCACAATTGGTTTTAGCACCACAGAGATTAAAATGCTCTTAAGCCTTCAAAGCATCATTGAATTTATTATTCTGCTTAGGTCTGCAATGTGATCTGTGTCCTGTCCTTCCTCAGGGCAGATCAGATGCTCCCTCTGGCACACTGCCTCTATCACCAGAACTCTTGCTCTGGTGCAGCATTTACCACTCATTTGGTCTCTCCCTAGACCCTCAATTGTTAGAAAGCAAAGACCATGACATCCTGTCATTTTCGTATCCTTGGTGTCTAATAGAGAGCTGGAGGGGTCACTTGGTAGCCAATGAATACATTCAACTGCCAGGTTAACTGGTAGGAAAAGTAGAACCCTTCTTTCTTTTTAAAAATGCATTTCCTTCTAATTTTATTTTCTTCCTAATATTGTTTACATAGTTGAGAAGGATGCACGCGCTTGTGGGCTTCTGATTAGGGTGGGGAGGTTCAGGTATGGAGGAAAGTGGATGGAACAAATGTTTCAGGGTTTTTTTCCTCTCCTGTGTCTGCTGAGAAGAATGCAGAGGCCACTCCTTGCTGCCAAACTTCATCAGCACCAGGGATGGGGAACAGTCATTAGATGACACCTTACAGACCCTAATGTGGGAAAGAGTGTTCCACGAGTATTACTTGAATGATTTTTTTAGTTCTGAAAAACTGTTGGTCTCATTGCACCAGGATTGATAAAATCTTTTCAAGGTCTATTGGTTGACAAAGTCTACCTTAGTCCATCCACAGACTATGCTGGAATACTGGTATAGTTAATACAAATTTGGCATTAACAAGGCCCAGAATGCCCACCAGCTACTGGCTGATCTTCTCCCAGCAGTGTAATATTTGCCTAGGTACAAGGTAATCTAGATAGTTGCCTACAGCTAGGGTTAAGCCCGCCCTTCTTATCCTTTTTCCTTGACTCTCTCTCTCTCTCCTTCTTTTACTTCCACTCAGAATTATTTCTTAAGCTGCTAATGTATACAAAGCAAGAATGTTTGAAATACTGGAGATGTGATGGTGACCAAGAAATCTCTGTATTCATGAAGTCATCTATCCCAAAAGGCAAATCTACACAGGAATGGTATCTGCTACATTAATACTTATTCCTAACCTAAAACAATTATCTAAAGTTCAATCTGGAACGCCAGGGCGTGGTTGCCTGTACTGGATATGAATGCAGCACCCATCCAGCACACGTGAGATCCAGGAAGGGAGGGGCAGAGCTGGCGGGGGGGTTAAGGGGCTGGTCCCCTCGCTGGACAACCACTCCCACTGGAGAGTGTTGGCTGGGATAGAGACAGACACGACTAAGCAAGGCTACAACACCTGTGCGCTGCATGTGGACAAGATCAGGGCCACAGCATCAGCTGGCAGAAGCTGGCACTGGGGACTAATTCTGTCGAGTCAAATCACAGGACCACCTAAAGAGTGCATAAACCGGGACAGAGAGACCTGGGAGGGAAAAAGTGGGTTCCCCCTTCTTGGGTCACTATTCCCGTGGGAGGGCATGAAAACTAGGACGGGGGCTGGGATGGCTAGACAGAGGCACTCAACAACATCTGTGAGGGCTGGATGGTTGAGTCGATTAGATAGAACTAAGCTTTAATACCCATTGACAAGTACCAGAGCCAAATGGGATGGGGGACAGACTGGTCTTCTGCTACACAAATTGGCAAACCAGGGTAGGGGGCAGGCTTGGTGGGGGTTATTGTGGGTCGCCCCGACTAGGCTGCAGCTCCCACTGGTTGATGTAAGGGCCGAACCAGACTGGACTGCAACACCCATTGGTTCCAGTGCAACTCGGGACTGAAAACAGAACCAACACAGCAATTGCAACCACCAGCTGATCAGGGTGATGGACTGTGCCGGGCCCTGTGCTTGCTAGAACATACAAGAATCTGGTCTGGGAATACCTCAAAGTATCTTTGGAGATCTCCCCACTTGAACTGCTGGACTCAGAATTCTAACCAAGAAAAGACAGAAGACAGAATAGGACAATCATTCATCTCAGCTACATGTTGGCAGCGAAATATGGGACAAATGGAGACTTCATGATGGACCATATCAATCAGTGGACCACCTCATCGAGCGAAACTGGCAGTGACTCATAAATGAAGAACTATTAACTCCACTTGAGCACATATCTCAGAGCATGCCCCACATCCGGGACTTGGGGTGGGCGGGAAACCGGGTGGGGCTTCTCCCTCAATATCCCCTTTTACCTCAGATACATGATGGAAACAATATGGACATAATAGCATTGCCCACCTCCCTATCCCCCTGAACCATTTTTTTTTCTTCTCTTTCTTGATTTTCCTTCAACTATAGTTAACTATGTAAAGATTGTCAACAACAATACAATAAAATGGATTATAAAAAAAAAAAAATAAAAATAAAGTTCAATCTTATGGGATGAATATAGAACCAAGCAAAAGCTTGCTGGATGTTGGCCTCTCTCATAAGAAACATACACACAATTTGTTAGTTGATATCTGGCATCAGATATACCAATCCATTCTCTTTTAAACGCTTATTTATTAGAAAGGAAGAGAGAGATATCTTGCATCTTCTGGCAGTGAACTATCCTGGGAGAGCCCCCAAATGGCCACAAACAGCCCAAGGTTGGTCCAGGCTGAAGCCAGGAATCAGCAGTTTCATCTGGATCTCCTATGTGGTGGCAGGTGCCCAAACACTTTGGCCATCTTCCACTGCCTTCCCAGCACATTAGCACGTACCTGGATTGAAAGTGGAGCAGCCAGGATTCAAATCTGCACTCTTACAGGCTGTAGCATAATGCACTGTACCACCAACTGGCCCCAAAACCCACCCATTCTTTATGAAAATAAAAATAAAATAAAATCCAATTTACCCAACGTTTCCTCAAATCAAGCTTTCAATTTGGAAAAATTATTCTTTAAAGCAGAAAGTATTAATTTGCCATTTGTGGCAACTGACATTTGTTTATATCCTGTTGCAGGAAGCTTGCACACTAGGCGTTGTGGGGAAATTCTAGAAGGCATGGAAGAGATTTTTTTTCATAGGGAACTTAAACTACCCACTGCTGGAGATGAGATATGACAAAAAATTCACAGTCCTCAATTAAAATTCATGAACCTCCAAATGGAAAGAAAGAGGAATGTAGAGAATGTAACATGGATGGTGAAGCATCATTAATCTTTGCAAGGACTTAGCTCTCTCCTCCCTTTTCATATGCCCAGAAAAAAGCTATGTAATGACTGTCAAGTTAAATTTCCTTTTTGTTAACTACCTATCTTAGTCTCGTGAGTTTACTCTTACTGAAGATCCTCTTTCCTATGAATCCCCACTGTCATATGTCAACCAAAGGTCTTCCCTTAGTCCACTAGCAAATTTTTCTTAAATGTTTTACTGGTTTGTACCCATTCACATTGCTATCAAAATGTTCCTTTGATACTGAAAACCTTCATTCTTTGAGTCTTTATCAGTACCAACTGATGTTCCATTTACTCTTTATGTAAAATCTCGCATCATTAGTCTCCAATCATCTTCTTCATCCTGGCTGATTTTCAGCAACCTGCTAACAACCTTGAAGGGCATGCCCTTAATAGCACATTACTTTGCCTCTATCCAATATTTTTCAGGGACTATAGTGTGTTCTTTAGCTGTACTTGGGTTCCGTATGCCCAATATTAATTTTGATTCCATATAGCAGAGGGGGCATGATCACTGAATTGTCAGGGATGTACTGATTTAAGTTACTAAGATGCTATTTGTCTTTCATATCTATAATTGAAGGTTAGTTTATTATTTCCTCAGTTGGACATTTATTCATGTTTTCTGTGTGTCTGCAGTATGTGTGCACCTGTTTGCTTTAAACCTGTTGCGGGGAGTGGGGAATCAACTTATGCTCCATGTGGTACTCTCTCTCTCTTTCCATCCCTAGTCCACAGGTCAACATTGGAACTGAGTGCATAAATACTATTTCAAAACCTCTCCTGGTCATGTATCATGTCTGGGTGTTTTCCTCTTATCTCCCAGAAACACTGTGAAAAACAAAGAGAAACCAGCACTTGTTCAGCTGGATAGAGACCAGTTATGCATGCAGTTCTTTATCTCTGAAAACAGACAAGACCTACCCTTGGATGTATTGATCAGCAAATAAACACTGAAAAGAGTACTCATTAAGCTGTCTGTATGTTGGGAGGGGGGGTCACTGAGGAAGAGCATAGCATGTTCCCTTCCCCCCAGCCTCTGAACAAACAATATGGAAAGAACAAAGGAGCTGAAACTCTGCAGCAGGCGCTCATTTTGTCCTCTTGCTTATCTACTTTCTCAAACATCCCTCCATTCCCCGAGTCCTAACACACAAGAGCACATGCTGTGCAGCAACACTACTGCTAAAAAGACAGCCTCTGTACTTTTGAAACACTCTGAGGTTCTGGCAAGGGGGGACTGGAAGTTCCCTGGGTGGTGGAGGTAGGGGGGGAGAGGCAGAATCAAAAAGTAACTAAGGATGGCAGAGAGAGGGGCTACTTTTCTTTAGGCCTTCACCGAAACAAACCTAAAAGCCCACTCCTGTTTTGTAGCACCCTAAAGCCTAGCCTATGTGTGTATTGACATTTTTGTATGGATTGGGTTTTTAAACATTTTTTTTCACTGAATTAAAATAAATTTAGATATCTTAAAAGCACAAATCAAGTCTGTGGCAGTCTTGACTGAAAGCTTCCCTTATATAACTGATTCCCTTCACTACCTTGTGAAATATTCCTGATGAGATGGCTTCTGAGTATGAAGAGAGCGAAGAACAACAAAGCACAGCAAGGTACATGCTTATGGCACTTGGCCCTGCCTAAAGTCATGCCATGACTGATCTACCTCCACACAGAAGAGAGACGCCCTTTATTAAGAAAATAAAGAAAATGGGTTAAGACACAGGCTGCTTGTCTTCCCAAGACTCCTTCCCCAGGAAAGCAGTCCTGTAAATAAACTCTCTAAAAGAGCAGTCTTTGCTAGATATATTTCTTTCGCTAGGCATGAAGCACTTCCTGCTCCTCCACCATCAAAACCGACTGAATCTAAAGGTAACAACAATAGGATCCTGGGGGTACAAGTGTCCCAAAGCATACTGTGCCCATCAGATTCCACTTCTCAATTTGAAATGCCTGTTCAAAATAAAAATAAAAATAAAAATGAAGCTGTCACCAATCACAGCTGAAGTTGAAGCCTGGTCAAGAGGTAGGGCTAGAGTCCTAATGAGCCCATTTACAAGCTGAGGGCAAGAGAGACAAGCAGGAACTATAAGCCCAAAAAAGAACATTAGCCACTCAAGAGGGAGTAAAAGGAGAAGCAGGGACATCAAGAGGGAGTTAGAGAAAGAGCCTTACAGCTTCCTCAGTTCCTAACAGCCCTGGGCTACTCCCCCCAAGGCTTCCTGCCCACTACATCCTCCTGCCTCTCCCCTTCACTTTTAGTCATTTGACAAAGTGTCAGTTCCTTGCAAAATCAGCAAACCTAGAATAAGCATACATATTAAGACAGCCTTTCCAATTTTCACTCCTCCACTTCTGATAAACATACCATCAGCTTTGCCACCTACAATGCTAAAATAAACGATGCCAGCATTGGAGAAACATGGCAAGGATCCCAGTCAGAAATCCGCTATCATTCAAAAGCCTACTTGAGACTTTTGATATACGAGAAACAGGTGTTTCCCATAGTGGTCCATGGACAACACCCAGTAGGCCCAAACCCAAGCTCAGACCCACTGAATCAGGAAGCGAATTTTAACAAGATTAGATGGCATGAATGTCCATAAAGATTTGAATATCACTGGTTTAAACCACAATGCCTGGGCCAGGTGTGATGACTCAGTGGTTAAATCCTCGTCTTGCAAGTGCCAGGATCCCGTATGGGTGCCGGTTCTTCTCCTGGCTGCTCCGCTTCCCATCCAGCTCCCTGATTGTGGCCTGGGAAAGCAGCAGAAGATAGTTCAAAATCTTGGGACCCCACACCCACGTAGGAGACCTGGAAGAAGCTCCTGGCTCCTGGCTTCAGATCAGCTCAGCTCTGGCCTTTTGGGCCATTTGGGAAGTAAACCAGCAGGGGGAAGATCTTTCTGTCTCTCCTTACCTCTGTAAATCTGACCTAGCTTTCTGATAAGAATAAATAATTTTTTTTTTTTAAAAAAGGACACAATACCCATAATTGTTGAATTTCCCAGTATTAGGTAAGGTTCCCAAAACATGTAAAAGTTCATGGAAAAATAAAATTAAATTTCCATAGAGGCTGTACCAGCCTGCAGCCCCACCAGCAGTGGAGTAGGGTTCCCTTTTCCCCGCAACCTCGCCAACAAGTGTCGTTGGTGCTTTTATTCATGTGGGCCAGTCTTACTGGCGTTAGGTGGTACCTCATTGATGTTTTAATTTGGATTTCCCTTATTGCCAGGGAACTTGAGCATTTTTTCATATGTTTATTTGCCATTTGGGTTTGTTCCTTTGTGAAGTGTTTGCCCATTTCCCGTGCCCATTTCTTGAGTGGCTTGTTTGTTTTGACATTTTGGTTGTTTTGTAGCTCTTTGTATATTCTGGAGATTAGCCCTCTATCACCTATGTCGTGTGCGAAGATCTTCTCCCATTCTGTGGGTTGCCTTTTTACTTTGTTGATTGTTTCTCTAGCTGTACAGAAACTTCTTAGTTTGATGAGGTCCCAATTGTTTATTTTGGTCTTGATTTCTACTGCATCTGGAGTCTTTTTTAGGAAGTGAGGGCCTACCCCTAAGTGTTCCAGTGTATGGAGAATATTCAAACAACTCAAATTCAACATACCGTATGATCCAGCAATAGCACTCCTAGGAATATATCCAGAACACTTGTTCTATGAGAAACCAACATGCACTCCTATGTTCATAGCAGCACAATCAGTAATTGCAAAAACATGGAAACAACCAAAATGCCCATCAACAGAGGATTGGATAAGAAAGCTATGGTTCATCTACTCCATGGAATACTACTCAGCTATTAAAAAAAACAAAATGCAGTTCTTTGTGGCCAAATGGGCCAAACTGGAAACCATAATGCTAAGGGAAATGAGCCAATCCCAAAAGGTTAAATACCACATGTTTGCCTTAATTTAAGATGATATGATGTTATGTATAACATGTTATGTTTTGAATGTTATATGTTGTGTATAAACTAAAATTGAAGTATAGGTGAGGTGGTCACAGAAGGTGGCTGGGAACTCGCATTTACTTTTAACATATTGGTTACTCATTACTATGTCAATTAATTCCATAATGATGTAAATTTTTGCTGATGGTATGTTGGAGCTTTCAATTGACTGGGATGATACTCTGCTGGCTCTGTCTTCAGACCAGAGAGGGTATACCTAAGAAGCCATTGAACTTGACGGGACAATAAGATGCTGGACTCTATGTTTGGTATACGCTTGCAATGGGGAAATCTCAACTGAACTTGAGCTGTGGTTATACAACAAGGTGGAGGAATCCACCATGGTGGGAGGGCTTGGGGAGGGGTGGGGAGAACCCAAGTATCTATGTAACTGTGTCACATAATACAATGTAATTACTGAAGTTAAATAATAAATAATTAAAAAAAAGAAAAAAAATAAATAAAATTAAATTGATTTTGATGCATACAGCATTGAAATCAATGTAGTTTTTATAATATTCATTTTCCATCAATTTTTGAAGACCTCTTATATGTATAAATTATATAAATGTGGCTCTCCATCAATTTTTCCCCAACCATTATTCTATCATACCCTTTATTTCCATACAAAGCAAAGGCTGATAAAGGGAACTTTGGAAAAACTGCTTTGGAAGATGCTGCTCTGTTTTCTAACATTTCTATATAAGGCTGCTCTCAAAGTCCACCTAACAAACTGGTAAATCTTTTTTTTTAATGTTAAAAGAAGCGAGAGTTTTGTCTTACACTTGACAACCCAGAGGCAGAGTTAATTATTGTGCTTAGTACAGTAATTCTCTTTAGCCTAGGGAAAGAAGTTTGCTTACTGAGCCTTAATTATTGGTTGAATGGTTAATAGTTCTAACATACTCAGGATTTTTGTTGTTATTATAAATCACTATAATACTATTTCCTGCAAGTAGGCACAACAAAAGCAAAGACTTCTACAATTTGCAAATTGATGCCATAAGATGGCAATTCAGTGAATATGTTATGAATATCAAACCAAAGTCCTCAAGCTGACCTTATAGCTGATCTTCATGGAGTCTGAAACATCAGAAGTTTCTAGACTTCCCATTCAGGCCTTGCTCCATTACAAGCAAAGTTATCCCATAGTCAAAATGCTCCGAATGCCCATCTGCATTGAGTGCAAAGTCACTCCAATATCATGCCAAATACACAAGCAAAAAGAATAAACATCCAGTACCAAGGTATGTGCTTTCCTCCAGCAATTTATTTCATCCCAATTCATTGTTGCACCACTCTGTTGGTAGCATAGACTCACGGAAGAAATAGCCATTTGACTACTGGTGATCATCATCAAAATGGTTTTTGCTTTCCATGAATAACTTTGACGAAAAAAAAGGCATAGAGATTATTACAGTCTGCGTATTTTTAGTACCTAAGGTTGAGACCATCAAAACATAACTTGAAGAATATATACAATCAGGATGGAGATACAAGCTGTTCAAAGTGTGCAAAGATATGTCTCTTGCTTTAGATTTCAGAATGTGTAAAAGAGACACCACTGTACAGCGCTTCCCTCATGAAAAAGCACAAGACAATCTTGGGCTCCCTGTGGGCACCAAGGAAGAGAAGATAAACAGCCTATATCCAAAAGTAAATTTATTTTTTAAAAGTTCCAATCCAAATTATTTCAAACTTAAACTTAGGAATTTATGGGGGTACAAAATGCTCACAAGTGACTGGAATTGTCCTTTCGGTATCTCTAATGGAGCTGCAGTTCACTTAGAACCAACTAGGTTAACATAGAAGAGCCAGCTCTTTCAGGAAATCTCTGCAGCAGGTGGAAAGTTACTTAAGGTGGTTAGAAGATAAACACTTGGAGGAGCTGTTTGGAAGTGAAACATCATGAGACCAGGTGTTAGAGAAGTTTAAATTACAAAAACTGGACTAAAAATTTTTCAGTTAGGGAACTGATTTGATAAAGTGAAAGATTTGTGTGTATTACAGGCAAGCCCTATGCTGGGTGCTTTTGGGGAACATACAAACTTAATGATTATACTAAGCATTTGCTTAAACCCTACAAGTAGTGGTCTACAGGAGTAAGAGGCAGAGAATAAATATTGGGAAAAGGCATATGGGCTGAACTTTAAAGGACAAGTAACAAGTAGATAGAAAAGTTGCTAGGGCAATGGGCAGAGCCACAGCATGGACATAAATCACTTGGGGCTCTGGATAAAACTGAAGATTCTAGGACCACCATTGTGGCATAGGGGATTATGCCACCACTTGTGACACCAGCATCCCATATGGGTGCCAGTTCATGTCCTGGCTGTTCTACTACAATCCAGCTAGTGGCCTGGGAAAGGCATCGGAAGATAGCCCAAGAGCTTGGGACTCTACAATCCATGTGTGAGAGTGGAATGAAGCTCTTGGATCCTGGATCCTGGCTTTGGTCTGGCCGAGTCCTAACTGTTGGCACCATCTGTGGAGTGAGCCAGCTGATGGAAGCTCTCTTTTTCTGTCTCTTTCTCATCCTCTGGCTTTCAAAGTAAATAAAAAAATCTTTTAGAATGAAGACTCTAAGTCAGTAGGACCAGGATATGTCTGGAATTTGAAGTTTCTAACAAATCTTAAGATGATGCTTCTGGTCCATCAGCAACAGTTGAAGTAGCAGAGGATGATGGGGATAGAGACTGGTTGCAGGAAAGACTTCATTTGGGACAAGTAAGAAATTAGTCTTTAGGAACTACAAGAAGTTCCCGAAGATGTTCAAGGAAGCAAGAGCAGAAGACAAGAATGCTGTACACTATTACTGAGAATGATTAGCTTACCCAGAAAAGGGAAGCTGCAACAATGCTGAACACTCCTCCCATATGCTGCATGCAGGAGAAAAAAGTCCACATTCACAAACCCCAGTGGGAGCCCTCTTAGCCAATGTGGCCAGGTTTGTTATTCTCTTAATTAGTCTTCAAATGGGTCACGCATGCTGGTGCAGAATGAGCAATTCTCTGCCATCTGGTTTTCCGGATGGTCCCTGACCATTACTGTGCTGGGCTAGGAGAAGCGGGAGGCAAAATATGCTTCTCCAGCCAGGAAAGAGATTCAGCAGAGAATTCCAGTTACAAATATTTGGTCCCAGACACCATTTCACAGATGTTGTTTTTCCCCCTTCTTATGTTAAGAAATATAAGCTAAGAAAACATGGGAAACCAGGAAAGATGTAAAACAGGTTTTACTTGATTTCTACAAACTGACGTTCGGCTTTCAAGATGTATTACTAGTATCTGGTAACATAGGCAACACAAAAGCGTCACTAGATTATTTCATTTTTTCCTCTATAGCATTAAAAGTCTCAAGAGTTGGACCTTCAGTATTTATAAACAGAGAGACACAATCTTTGCCCCTGTCAAATTGCTCGGGTAGCGGTTAGACTTCAAAAAATAGCAGTTCCAATCTCTGGCTGTGTGCCACGAGCACAGCAGGAGCCATTTAAAATCTCCATACCCTGGCCACACCCTGAACCAATGACATCAGATCCTCTGGGCAAGATGCCCAGGCATCCCTTCTCTTTTTAAAGCTCCCTAGGTGATTACAAAATATGGTCAAGGTAGAGAACTACTTGTCATGAAAGACTGCCAAAATAATCTTAATGGTGCTGCTAATGAAAATGATGGTGATGAGCCAAGGGCAGACAAAAAACAGACCTTCATGTGTAGAGAAATACCTTGGTGGTGAGTCACGGAGGAATAGAAAGGATAAACTGGAGGTGCATATGGAGGAACATGCTGGGTTTGACCAGAGGTCCATGGTGTTTTCAGTGCAGGCACCAAAGCATGTTTTGTGAGAAGCTAAATAGGGAAAACAGAACACAGGACAGTACACTAGACTATGATTCTGAACTTGAGCTCTGATTCTGGCACTGTAGCTAGGTTTACATCATCAGAACGTCCAATTCCTTGTCTGTAATGGGGCTAAGATAGAACCTGTCTTTGAAGACAGTGCTTATTGGGCTGATTTATTGGTTTGCTTTTTAAAGATTTACAGGCCCAGCATGATAGCTCAGTGACTAGATCCTCATCTAGCAAGTGCCAGGATCTCATATGAGCACCAGTTCGTGCCTGGCTGCTCCACTTCCAGCTCCCTGCTTGTGTCCTGGTAAAGCAGCAGAGGACAGTCCAAAGCCTTGGGACCCTGCACCCGCACAAGAGACCCGGAACAGACTCCTGCCTCCTGGCTTCGGATCGGCTCAGCTCTGGCCATTGTGGCCACTTGGAGAGTGAACCAGTGGAACGAAGATTTTTCTGTCTCATCTTCTCTCTATAAATTTGCCTTTCCAATAAAAATACAAAAATCTTTCAAAAATATTTACTTATTTACTTGGAAATGACATAGATTGAGGGGGAGAGAGACAGAGTGAGAGAGAAGGAGAAAAAGAGACAGAGAAATTTTCTATTTGCTGGTTTACTTCTCAAATGGTTACAACAGCTGAGGCTGGACCAGGCTGAAGCCAGAAGCCAGGATGGAGGAACTCCATCCTGGTCTCCAACATGTAGGCTTAGTCTCTGCCTGTGGCACCAGCATCATATGTGCACTGATCAATGTCCTGATTGCTCCACTTCTGATTCAGATCTCTGCTTATGATCTAGGTAAGCAGTAGAGGACGGCCCAAATCCTTGGGTCCCTGTACCCATGTGGGAGACCTGGAAGTAGCTCCTGGCTCCAGGCTTTACATTGGCTTAGTTCTAGCCATTGTGATCATTTGAGGAGAGTGAACCAGCAGACGGAAGACCTCTCTGACTCTCTCCTTTTCTCTGTAAATCTTCCTTTCAACTGAGAGGGCTGGGCTAGCCCAAAGCCAGGAGCTTCTTACGGGTCTCCCACATGGATGTAGGGGCCCAGGCACTTGGGCTATCTTCCTCTGCCTTCTCAGGAATATTAGTGAGGAGAGCTGGATCAGAAGTGGAACAGCCAGGATACAAACCATCGTCCATATGAGATATTGGCATCATGACTGCAGCTCAACCTGTTATGCGACAACATTGGTCCCTAGAACTCTTTTGAACAGTTGTTACCTTCTTATTTGCAATCGTCACTTTCCTGATCTTTCCAAACTAGATGACTACAGCATTAAGCCTGGATGTATTCTTGACCATTTCACATCAGGTCTTGCTCTACGCAATTAGTAAATGAGCACATATATCATTGCAGTATTCTCCAACCAGGGTTCAACTCTTCCAAGCACCTTCTGGCTGCAAAACACTGTGCTAGGGAGTACTGAGATAGAGTTGAGTAGTTGCTTGCAGTCAGTTCCACAGTTAAATACCTTTCCTACTTTGGAAAAGCCAATTCTTTATTTTTATTTTTTTTATTGGAAAGTCAGATACACAGAGAAGAGGAGAGACAGAGAGGAAGATCTTCCGTCCAATGATTCACTCCCCAAGTAGCTGCAACAGCTGGAGCTGTGCCAATCTAAAACCAGGAGCCCGGAGCCTCCTCCATGGTCTCCCATGTGAGTGAAAGGTCCAAAGGCCCCGGGCCATCCTCAACTGTTTTCCCAGGCCACAAGCAGGGAGCTGGATGGAAAGTGGGGCTGCCGGGATTAGAATGCGCCCATATGGGATTCTGGCATGTGCAAGGCGAGGACTTTAGCCACTAGACTACTGCGCCAGGCCAGGAAAAGTCAATTCTTATGACATGTTTGTAGCTTACACTATGAGTTAGCTACTTGGTATTCATGCTCCCTTTATTTCTTACTATTCAAATCTCAATTTTATTAAAGTGAAAGTTGTGTTCAGTCATAAGTCAGAGTTAGTTTGCTCTTAGCCAAATATGTCAATGCCATTGTCCTTGATATTCAGTTTTCCTTTTGTTAGGGTTATGAAGTTATGCTGCTTCATTTTGATCAATGACAAAACCTGCAGTACCTTTGGGAAAGCTTTTTCTTTCATAATAAATGGAGATAAAACAGATGGACTTGACTATTACTACCGTTTCCTTTTTAATTTTTGCTGATGTGAATCTATATGTGAGGCCTGGTGCATCAGCAGTCACTTTGCTCCATGAGACAATTAGCTTATAGGTAAAAGGACAACATTCCGAAAATATTGGAAGAAAAATTCTAGGGTTTGTGAAAATTATTGATTCTCTATAGCCCAACCAGCACCACCTCCTTTTATACTATTAATATGAGAGAAAATCTAATTCCTGTTTGAAATTATTGTTTGTTGGGTTACTCAGTCAAATTCAAACCAGCTGAGCAACTCTAAGTGCTAACCTAACTGGACCAGCAGTAATTCCCCCAAAAAACATTTTTATGAGTATCTTCATGTACTTCCACGTATACAGAAACCTCAAGTTCTAAAGCTCTCTACTGTAGGGCTACCTGCCTGAGTAGGCAAATGCAGATGCAAGTCCCAGTTGTCTGTATTCACATGAGTGTCAATGATTTTTCTTAGTAAGTAGCATCTTAAAGCCCAGGGACAATAAATGGACACAATACCATCACCTAGGCTACCTCCCATCGAGGTGGGCTCTTTAGTCCTTCCATTTACTTTGCTCCAGTTCAGAGGCAATGGGCGTTCTCCAGGCTTCCACTGGGACAGGGCATCCTCAGCCCGTCCAAGCTGCTTCAGGAGGGCAGACAGGAAACCTTCGGGAGCCTCAGTAATGCGTGCTGTCAAACTACTGTTCTCTCCACATCAGGTTCATGCTATCTACCTTAAACAGACATTCATGCACATAGTCCTGGATGATCACAATCTGAGCAGCTGGCAAGATTTTAAGGTTCAATAGTTCTTTCCTCTAGAGGCTTTGGACAGAAAAGGTGAAAAAGATTTCTTCTGCAGTACCCTTTGGTATGTGCCCTTAGGGTTTATGTGTGCCTTGAGGTCACAGGCAGGGTAGGGAAGGTGGGGAAGTCTACAAAATTGCTTAGATCTTTCTTCTCTCTCTCTCTCTCTCTCTCTCTCTCTCTCCCTAGTACCTTAAAAATATTTTAATGAGTATATTCCTTGGGGCTAGAGAGGGCAGTGTCTGAAATGAAACCTATGTTACAGAGATTGGGAAGGCAGGGATCAGGTAACCATGGATGGAAAATGAGCAACTTCCGGCTCTTTCGCTATACGACCTTGAACAAGGGGTTTAACCTCTCTGATTTCTGTCTTCATCTGCAAAACAAGGCAGCCAACTGGTATTTTCCCAGGGCCTTTTTGCTCCCTAATTATGCCTACCTATTCATCTCTTCTTGTTCATGTAGGCATTTACTTAGGATGTAGGGAGTCCATCCTACAAGTCAGTTGTGTCGTACTGTACACGTCATGTCCAAGTCAGTTGTGATAATACCGACATTTTCCTCAATATTTTGAAGACAGAGCAGTTCTAATTTCTCTTTTTGTTTTGTTTTAAAGAAATAGCTTTAGATAAGAATATGTAGTGGAGCTAGATTATAAAATTCAGATAGAACCAATCTCCATATAAATGAAGCACTGAAACAGGAGACCAAGGCAACCCGAACACGGAGCTGGGATAAAGGCTGCTGCCAACCTCATCCCATGAATAGGGCCCAGTCACAGTTTACAAAAGCGCTGCTACGGTTAGTTTTAGTTTTTATTTGATATGGCGAGGAAAAGATGGGGAACTTCAGAGAGAGCTGCCTCTAGGGCAAAAGAGAAGAGTGAAGCAAACTGACACTTTCACGTGTAAAGCACAAGACATTCCCCAAAGTCTCCTCCTTGGAGTTGAATTTGGACAAGCTCCAGTGGACCATTGAATGAATGTAGCAGGGAAGACCTGTGCTCCTTGGAAAGGTCAAGGTGAGCAACTGCGTGACACAATCAGCACAGGCCAAGCATGTCTCAGATGTGAAACCCAGAATGCTCCCAAATTTGAGCATGATTTGAAAGTTGTCATTGCTCAAAAGGTTTCAGATTTCAAAGCACATTTAATTTTAGATTTTCAGATTAGGGCTATTTAACTTCTCAAATATTCTTACATCTGAAGAACTCCAAGATCTGGATATCTGAAATCTGAAATACTTTTGGCTGCAAGCAAGCACTTCAGATGAGAAGTGTCCGATCGGTCCTAAGCAAATCAGGGATTACAACCTTGTTAAGTAGTAACTAAGATATGTGTCTTAGGCAAAAGTTCATTTGATGAATATTTGTTGAGTCTATGGCTTCACAGTGAGCAAAAATCTTTGCTAATGTGGCAATTACAGTCCAGTAATGTAGTCTGAGTATATACTGTGTTCCATATATTATTTCCACAGATGTAAATCATCCACTCTTCATAATTTGTTATTATTTTAATAGGACTGTCTTTAGAAGGGACCGATTTTAAGTGAACTCTGTGCCTCATTTCATGCTGCCTCGGGAATGCTTAACAGACGGATGAAACCCATTCACAATTTCAAACGTCCAACTGAGGGGCAATAACTAGAATTGTAAGGATGGACATAGGAAAGAAACAGCCACCTGTAATAACACATAATTATATAGAAAGTTTTTAACACAGAGGTCCTGGTCTATACCAAGATTTCAGAGAAAGATTAAACATGCCTTGTTTTGTTGTTTCTTTGGTCTTTAAAAAGAACACGTGTGACTGATTCTATGGCTCAGGTGCTGCTTTCAGGGCCTGCACTGCAAACCCAGTACCATTTAGTACGGTAAGCAGAGCAGGTGACTAGACCATGGAATGCAGCTTAATCTTATGCTATTCATGTAGCTTGGCTGGATTTATTTTTGGTCACAGACTAGACTCCTAATTACAAAGCTGAAAGTTTTGTAAAATGTTCATCAGTTGTAACAGAAAATGATACTAACCAATTACTACTTTTACAATGAATAAAAATACGTCTCATAATGATAATGAGAGGGTATCTGTGTGCTTAACATATCAAGGGGACTGGTAAATAAAATACATATTCCGTTATGAACAGGTGCTTACAAAATAACTCCCAATTACAATATAAATGAACAACTCAACACAGAACTTATCTAAGTATGTGCATGTGATACACACACACTTAAAACCTGTGTGGAAAACGGAATTAAAAAATAAAGTCCACTTATGTACAATTTTTGGAATCCATGTATAGTTTTCTCATAACATTTTCCATGGGCTTTTTGAAAAACTGATGGAGTAAAAGATGTAAATTTGACATCTACTACAATATAAAGAACTACGTTAGTACTCAAAGGAAGTAAGTACTTAGATTTATCCACATCATAATGTCCATAGCAGGCATAGTCACAGAAGTTAAAAATGGGAAGCATCATAACTGTCCATCCACAAGAAAACAGATGAATAAATGGTGGCATATTCATACAATAGCATACTACATGGCAGTAAAAAAGGGAACACATTACTGGTCCATGTAAGAACATGCACTAACCTCATTAACATGATGAGTAAGAGAAGCCAGACATCAAAGAGTACTCATTGCATGATTCTACCCACATGAAGTTCAACAGACAAAATTGAACTACGGTGCTAGAAATCAGAAAAGTGATTGCCTTCCAGTGTCTCTGTCTGTGTATGGGTAAGGTGATACAGACTGGGAAATAAAGCAATCTTCTGAGATGGAAATGTGTTGTATCCTGATTTGGAGAGTGGATGTAAGACTTACAGAGTTGAGTCACTGAGCTAAACATGTGTAATTTGTGCATTTTTTTGCTACATGAATGCTACAGTTTTTAACAAGAAAAAAATCATGGTGTTGAGTAGCGCATATCTATCAAATACCTGAACAAGTGGCTTAACTGTCTGTGAATACACTTTATATGAAAGTCAGGGTCCTTTAGTTATACATAGAATGCATCAACTTTATCAGCTTGTCTGGAGAACAGTCTTCCTATGCCTTTGTGTGATATAGAAGATGGGTCCTGTTCTGGGTAGAAGGATTTTGAAAAGCACTTTCCCTTTAAGGGGATGCAGCCCCAAGGTCAAGACAAAGCGACTTGAATGCAGGGGTTGGGTTGTACTTCCCTTACCTTTTAGACCTGGTGGGCCATGTAGGACACAGCCTTAACAGTCACGTAGGGCTGCCCCCCTATCTGGAAGGAAGCTTGAAAGGCTCCTGAAGCCTAAGGACAGCCAGGCCTGAGAAGGAACCAATACTTGGATTAAAAAGCCACTGGGCTTCAGGAAGTGCCCTTTTGCTTGGTGACAATAGCCCCTCCTTGTCTCGCTTTCTGCAGTTTTCTCTACTTCCCTGTAGTTGAAATTGACCTAGGGTCACATCATCATGCCATCACACACACACACACCCCTTCCAGGCTTTCATGTGTCCCTAAGTTTTTGTCACACTGCAGAATCAGCTAGAAGCAGTGAAACTTGATATGAAATTCCTGAGAGCAAAGCCCATGTTGTGGCACCACGAGTTATGCTGCCACCTACAAGGCCAGCATCCCACACAACAAGGGCGCTAGTTCATGTCCCAGCTGCTCCATTTCTGCACCAATCTAGCTGCTTGCTTTCATGCCTGGGTAAAGAAGCATAAGACAGTCCAAGCATCTGGGCACCTGTCACTCAGTGGGGGACCCGAATAACACTCCTGGTTCCTGGCTTCAGCCTGGCCCAATTGTGGCCATTGCAGCCATCTGGATGTGAACAGCAGAGGGAACATTTCTGCCTCTCTCTGTCTCTCCTTTTCTCTCTGAAGTTTTGATTTCCAAAATAAGTAAGTCATGGGCCTGGCAGCGTGGCCTAGCAGCTAAAGCCCTCGCCTTGAAAGCCCCGGGATCCCATATGGGCTCCGGTTCTAATCCCGGCTGCTCCACTTCCCATCCAGCTCCCTGCTTGTGGCCTGGGAAAGCAGTCGAGGACGGCCCAGTGCATTGGGACCCTGCACCCGTGTGGGAGACCCGGAAGAGGTTCCAGGTTCCTGGCTTCGGATCGGCGCGCACCGGCCCGTTGCAGTCACTTGGGGAGTGAATCATCGGATGGAAGATCTTCCTCTCTGTCTCTCCTCCTCTGTGTATATCTGGCTGTAATAAAAATGAATAAATCTTTAAAAAAAAATAAGTGAGTCATAAAAACAAAAAACAAAGAAAGCTTCCAAAATAGTCTGATTTCTTTAGCTTTGTTCAGGTATGTTCATCCATCCACAGCTCCGCGGCTGAAAGAACAGAGCCAGATTCAAGGTGGCTGCAGAGATGCATATGGAAAGTGATATAGTATTTCACAGAGAAATGTGGTTATTACGAGCTAGGTCAAACCAAAAGGGTTTACTTCATTTGTATCACTAATGTGTTTAACTTAAATAAGGAAATCTGACTTCCAATATCTTAATAGAGCAATAGGTTATTGTTCTCATGTAACAAAAATCCAGGGAGGGATTTAGTTTAAAGTCAATATAGTTAGTCAATATAGTTAGACTGAACTCAATATAGTTTAGTCACTGTGATGTTGGAGCTACAATGATGCAGTTGCTTTTGTTTCTTATCAATGTACCTATAGGCACAAAATAGCTGCTACAATTCCAGACATCATGTCTATATTTAACACATGGAAAAACAGGGAAGGTCAGCCACATGTATTTATTCTCTTTTAACAGGAAAACAAAATATTTTTCAAACTTTCCCCCTCAGACTTATGACATCATTAGCTAGCCCTGCTTGGCATGTGACTCAAGGGAAAAGTTGGGAGTCGCAAGATAAAGAAATTATTAAGGTAAATATCAGTATGCCACAGAAATTTCAGGTCCCTTTAGTAAAGATAATGAAGAAAATTGAGCTTTGGTAGGAACAATGTGAGTCAGTCCACTAAACTACATGAAAATGTGTTAGCCATTCATGATCATTTAAGCACAAATTTAATGCCATTATTTTCAAAAAATCTTGTGTCTCATCACATACTAAACCACTCTACATTCAATTTTATTCTCCAGCATCTAGAATCTTTCAACTATAATTTGTACTCTATTTCAAAAACTGTTGTGGAAGAAATTGGTCAAGGCAGGTTTCACAGTTCCCAGTGCACATGACCACTACACAAGTGCCTTTTCTATTCCAAAACTAATGCCAAAAGTAATTACATCTTTCTATAACCATACTGACATTGCAGAAGTGATCTAAAGATAATTTCTTCAATTTATGCAAATATAAGTGCTATTTGAGTTAAAATCTCTTAGTATGAAACAGGTGCAAGAAATGAAAGGAAAGTGATTATGCAACCAAGTGCAGACAATCTTAACCTTTAAAATGAATGAGTAGGACTGCCTTCTGGGTGCCACTCCATGCCTGATATTATGCCCTCTAAATGGACTGCAATTGCAGTCTCTCCCAATCATAAGGGGCATTTCCAAGAATTGAGTCTAGATTGCTGCTTTCAATTGACAGCCATTGTATCCTGTGCGGTGAGAAAAATGCCATGGAAAAAGACAGAATTTACCCACCTATATGACAAATGGGGAAGTTCACATCTTTTCACATCTTCTGGCTGATTTTTGTATAAATCAAATTGTATTGAAAGAGAATTACCTATACACTTTTCATGTTTAAATCTTTAATTTTTGATTTTCATATTTAAGGATAAAATTCTGATAAGAAATCATCTTAATCATGTGAGGGGAGATGTTCAAAAACTTGTTCATAAAACAGACACATTTGTGTTACACCATACTTATCACAATGTTAATTTTGTTCTTCAAATAATATTCTAAACATACTTAATGGGAATCCACTAGGAAAAGTGTGGAAAGCAGCCAGCAGGTGGAAAACTATAATAATTAGGAGTTCTGGGCCTGGCGCAATAGCCTAGTGAGTAAGTCCTTGCCTTGCCTGCTCCAGGATCCCATATGAGTGCCAGTTTGTGTTCCGGCTGTTCCATTTCCCATCCAGTCCCTGCCTGTGGCCTGGGAAAGCAGTGGAGGATGACTCAAAGCCTTGGGACCCTGTACTCACTTGGGAGACTCAGAAGAATCTCCTGGCTCCTGGCTCCTGACTTCGGATCGGCTCAGCTCCGGCTGTTGCAGCCACTTGGGGAGTGAATCAGCAGATGAAAAAATTTTCTGTCTCTTCTTCTCTCTATAAATCTGCCTTTCCAATAAAAATAAATAAATATTAAAAACAACAACGAAATAATTAGTTCTTGGGCAGGTTACATTTGTTGTTTAGATTGCAGTTTTTCAGCCATGACAAGGGGATACCCAGTTACTGCAAGAGGCTTTAACTTAACCTTCAGTTCTAGATTCCCACTGCTTTCTGCCAACGAAGCCCATCCAGAGAATTTGAGCCCCTGGCACTGCCTTTACTTCTGCTTCCTAAGGTCACTGTCGTGCCTGTGATGTTTCCCAGTATTCTACCAATAATACCCATTTTAATTTTTATACCTTCTTGGTACATAATTCCACACCGTCATCAAAAATAGTACAAAAATCCTACGTGTCATTTGCTCATACTCATCTTTTGGTAATATTTTTCCACGTTTATTGTCATTCTTTGGGGGACTGCAGATTTAAATTTTTTTAAAAATTTTTGTGTAGTAAAAAGAGAGAGACCGTTCATGTGCTAGTTAGCTTTCCAGACAATGGTAACAGCTGGGGCTGGTACAGGTTAAAGGCGAGGATATGAAATTCCATCCAGGTTTCTCACATGGGGACCAAGGACACAAGTACTTTAACCATCATCTGTGGCCTTGCAGAGTATACATGAGGAGGAGGCTGGAATTGAATGCAGATCTGAGACTTGAACCCAGGCACTCTAATATATGATAATAACAGTTTAACCGCTGTGCTGATTGTCCCCTGCCCTATCCCAGGAAAGCATTTTAGAGTAAAATGTAGACATAATGGCCCCTTACTTAAAAATCTTCAGTGTGTGTTTCTGGAAAACAAGGGAATTATATTACCTAACTATAATGCAACTGTTAACAGCAGGACATTTCAAATTGCTACAATAATATTGTCTATAGTCCAACTTAAATTTTTCTAATGACATCACTTATTTCCCTTAAAGCTACTTCATTTTTCATATGGGAACCAATCCAGGAGCACATGGTGCATTAAGTTGACATGTTCCTTTAGATTTCATTAATCTGGAACAGATCCTCAGCTTTTTCATTCTTGTCTTTGAAGCTTTTGAAGAGTAGGGGCAATCAATTTCATATGTTCCTCAATTTTCATGTGTTCGATGTTCTGCATTATTAGATTCAGTGTATGAGTGTTTGGGGCACAGGGATATCCCAGAAGTTTTGTCTTGTTCTTTGCAGAACACTTATTAGCAGGAACATATTTGACTGATATTGGTGCTCCCTTTAACCTTCTCAAAATTGAAAAAAAAGTATTTAATTCACAGAGAGGGAGGAAGAAAGAGAAATGAAGGAGGGAGGGAAGGAGAGACAGAGAGATACTATCTACTTGTTCATTCTCCAAATGTCAACAATGGCTAGGGTTGAAGCAGGAGCTCAGTCAAGATCTACCATGTGGGTGGCAGGGCTCCTTTACTTGAGCCATCACTGCTGCCTCACGAGGTACATGTTTCTAGAAAGCTGGAGTCAAGTGTCAGAGATGGGAAATGTGCCCAGTCACTCCAGTGTAGGACACAGGTGTCTTAATCAACATCTTAACCACTAGCCTACATGTCTTCCCCAGAGCCTTTCCTTTTAAAACAATTTCAGGTTGGGTTTATTTGCCAGACATTTTTAAAGTAGTAAATAATCTAAGGCATTAGTTGTTGAAGTGCCATAGATTCTTTTTTAAGATATGTATTTATTTATTTATTTATTTTTAAATAATAAATTTCAACAGAGAATTTCTATCCACTGGTTCTCTCTCCAAATGGCTACCATGGCCAGGACTGGCCCAGGCTGAACCAGGAGTCTGGAAGTTCATCCAGGTCTCCCATGTGAGTTATAGGGGCCCAAACACTTTGACCATCTTCTGCTGCCTTCTCAGGTGCATTAGCCAGGAGCTGGATCTGAAGTGGCACAGTCAGGGTTCAAATTAGTTCCCATATGGGATGCCAGTCTCAGAGGTGTTGGTTTATCTGCTATGCCATAATGCCAGCCCTTCACATACTCTTTTCCTACTGCCTCAATAGCAAGGTGTGTCATGTCAGCTTGGCTATATCCAAGTGGAAAGGTCCAGAGTGTAAAAGTTTGGTACAATCAGCTCATGAATGTACTATGCATACCTGGTATGCTTACCAGATCAGTGGAGAGTTGACAGGTATGTGCAGGAAGTAAGAGTCATTAAGGTCAAAGTCAGTGAGCACCAGCCAAGCAGACGATTATGTACTGATTTCAGGGCAAGGGTTGTGGGCTCACTGCCCAGTGTTATAAATCTAATGGGAGGAGCTGGTCATGGCCCATGCATGTTAGTCACAGACTTCAGTGGTATGCAGGAGGGAGGCGTTTCTGGCTATACAAGATTCTGAAGTGCTAGCACCATCTCACATAACTGAATGTTGACATTATTGTGTACTTTCCCCTTACACTAGTGCTTCTAGAATTATAATGTGTAAGTTAATTCCCCAGCTATCTTGTCAAAGTGCAATGGCAGATACAGAAGGTCTGGTTTGAGGTCTGAGCTTTTATACTTCCAGTAAGTCCTTGGGAGATGCTAACGGTGCTGGTGAGAAGAACTGTCCTCATCCTTTCTAGAGCAACATTGTTTTTGACTGACAGAAATGAAGGTGCCGTGAGCTTACTGGGAAATTTCACTCTATTCTGTCACACAGAAGAGTGGAGAACCTTTTTTACTCCCAAGGACCATTTGGATATTTATGACATCATACACTGACCACTCCATATATTCTACTTAAAATAGATTTATTGAATTATGAGTACTGGGACACGTGGGCCAGACCAAATGATTTTACAGTCCTTATGTAACACATGGGTCAAATGTTCCCTACCCCTCACATAAAAGTTTCTTCTAATCAGTAATTTCAGAACTCACTGAATTTCCTACTAACTAATTTAATTCCAAAAAGTAACTCCAAAAGACATCAAGATGTGGCACAGGATAAAGAGACACATATGGCATGCTGTTAAACCATAAATAAAGTAAAACTTCATAAACATTAAGCAGTGAATAATGGCTTTATTTAACAACAACCACCCCCACAGGGAATCTTGTTTTGAGGGCCCAGAGGATGATGTCTGTGTCCTGAGAAAGAATTGCTCTCCCAGAAAGGGAAAATGTTGGCATTACATCCACCCTCACTTTTCTTAAGGAAAATTAAAGGCTACCTACATAACAAACCTGGTGACTCAGGACAATCTCCTTTTAGCAAGCACCTCTAAATAGGCCCATCACAAGCTTCCTATAATACTCCCAGATGTTCTAAGACTGAGAAGGTTAGAATTGATGTAACAAGGGCATTACTCACAGGAAACAAGAACCTGATTATTATTAACAATTCACATTTCTGGCAAATTCTTTTAAATCAGTACCTTTTGTAAGGATCTGTTTGGAAAAGACAAGGAATACCAGTTGTTATTACAGCTCAGTAACAGGTAAATTTAGGACACGGCAGCTGAAACACAATATGAAAAGGCAGTCTAGCAATGCAGCAAATTTTTCACTACATTTGCTTCCAATTAAAGGGAAAGGATCTTAAAATCTTGAGGGGGAAAAAGAGATCCCATTTCACTCCAGCAGATGGAGCCTATGAAATAGTCAAATTCAACCCTAAAACATCAGTGTTCATATAATCTTGTCAGAGTGAATGAGGGTCATTTACAAAAAAAAAAGTTACTTTATTGAAATATAAAAGCATGACAAAGACCTTGAAATAATTTCACTTGCTTAATCAATACTTGTTTAGTTAATAAATATTTTGCCTCCTCCCTCGGGGAGCTGCTGTGGTGATTTCTCCTCTACCATCAATCTCACGGAATGCTAACATTTAATCCCATACCTATTTTCTGGGAAGAGCTCATTTAGCTCAACCTGACTTCAATGCTGGGGGCCATCAGGGTTACCTAGGACAGAAAGTTTTAAAGAGCCCCCTGCCACATTGGCCCTGTGGCAACCTTTTTGCCTTTGGGTCCCAGGAGCTAGTGACTTACTTATGTTAAAAGACTTCATTCTACTGCCATGGGATTATACACCTACACCTTTGCCATTTTAGTGCAGTGCTTCCCCCTTGTGGCTGGAACACATTTCTGTGCCCTATTGGTGGTCTTCACGGTGAGAACACTTGTGCTCAATGGAATGTCAGTGACACAAAAAGAAGCTTGAAATGAGCTTGCATGGCTTTTCTTGTCCTAAAACATATGGCGCTGAGCTGAATCCTACCCACAGTCTGAAGCATAAGTAATCTTGATGACCTACAAACACAGCAGCAAGAAAAATCAATAACTGTTATGGTAAGCCACTGATATTTGGGAGTGTTTGTTACAAAGCAAAATTGACTAATACAGAAGCTCTGTGAATTATACTTGACCTCAATTTGCATACGAGTGCACTGACGTAATAAAATATTTGTTTTTCAACGGGAAAAATAATTTCCAGGGCACCTGGCAGGGCTTCCTGATGTCTACTTGGCAAGAACTGCATGACACAGGTTCTGAAAGTTACAGGAAAGGCTGGAATTACGTCTGGAATTATGAACTTCTACCATGGGATTAGGGTTCAGCACCATGGAACGACTGAGAGATGAATAGCTTGGAATAGGGATGCATGTCTGCCACCCCTTTCCAGGTTTTCAGGTTCCAATGTCTATTATCCTTCCCAGTATGCAGTATTCTATCATGGCTAGGTAGAAGCTACTAAGCAGTCTCTTCAACTTGGCCTTAGTGAGCAGTTTGGCTTTCCCTTTGGAGTTTCTGCATTTTCCCTGAGAAAAATACAATTCAGGCAACCCATCAGCCTAAGGAGAATGATTCACACATGGATCTAGCCTAAGAATGACGAAAAGTAACCTTTTCATTATAAGTCTCTGACATTTGTGGATGTTTGCCATATATTTAAAAATAACTAATGATAATCTTCTGAGGTTTACCCAGTCTCATTGGCTGCCAATACCAGACTTCAAATTACTGGTACAAGTGAGCTTCAGTCTATAATCACCCAGATATATCTGTACATGGTAGCTAGCTCTCCGGAGTATTCCATGATACACGCCTGTACCCAATGCCCTCAACCTAACTGGTATAAAATAATACAGATTTTTCTTCACACACAGGCAGCTGAAACGTTATCAAATCTCAAATGGGGGTCCCAGGAAGTTGGTAAATATGAGTTGATTTACTTGTTGGGTTACTCAAGGCTCTGAGCATTCTAAGGAGAAAGCAACAAATCAAGGGTCAAAGTTGATTTCATGGACACTACTTGTACTTCCATCATTGCTGCTCAACTGCTGATTTTTCAGTGAAGTATGGCATGATCAATTTCCCTCATGTACATCAGGTCAGAGAACTGTTGGAGAGGAAGACAAAAAAAAAAAAGGCCAGAAATGAGCTACCTATTCTATTTAGGCCACAGCTGACACTAACTAAATATATCAGACACTAGGTATAGAAGAGCTAAACTGGGTCTTGGTTTTCATGGAACTTATAGTGATTTAAATGGTATTTTACCAATAATTCATAACCATAAAATAGGTTTCTTACAGATAAAAAATTTAAGCATCAAGAGTAATCACAAAAATTGTAGAAGAAAACACAGACTGAGTTATGGATCACAGACACTTTAGAAAAAGGGCAACAGTTCAATGGGAAAAAATGAAAAATGATGAAAAAAGGAATGTCTATAATAATAAGCAAAAGGCTTAAAACACATGCAAAGATTGTCTTCATTCAAAATTAGGAAAATATAATTAGCATAAGATACCATATTCAATCTAGCAGAGTGGCAAAAACGGCTAAAATTTATAGCACAGGCAACTCACAGGTAAATAGGTAATCCCACATAACTATTGAGGGAAAAGGTCAACCGGGGCTGCCTATTTGGAAGACAATTTGCAACATCAATAAACATCACCTTAAAAATTGAGAAAATATTATTTCCTGGGTGTACAAAGATGTATGTGAAACTGCAGCATTATATAAAACAGGAAGATCAGAAACAATCAAAATGCCTATTGGAAGGATGCCAATTAAATGAAGTGTGGTACACCCATACATATATACAATGAAATATTCTTTTGCTATGAAAAGATGTGGTAGATCAACATTGGTGACTTCAGAAAGTTCATGGAAATATATTTTTAAAAGGTATTTATTCTTTTATTGGAAAGACAGATCAGATTTATGGAGAGAAGGAGAGGCAGAAAGATCCTTCATATGCTGGTTTACTCCTTAAATGGCCCAAACGGCCAGAGCTGAGCTGAGCTGAAGCCAGGAGCCAGGAGCTTCTTCTGGGCCTCCCACACAGGTGCAGGGTCCCAAGGCTTTAGGCCGTCCTCTACTGCTTTCCCAGGCCACAAGCAGGGAGCTGGATGGGAAGTAGAGCAGCTAGAACATGAACCTGTGCCCATATGGGATCCTGGCACTTGCATGGTGAGGATTTTGCCATTGAACATTACAGTGGGCCCAGAAATATGTATTTACAAATGCTTATTTTAGTGCAAAAATTTGACACCCATATGCAGCTTTTTAAAAATAATGTGTACGGGTCCGGCACTGTGGCCTAGTGGCTAAAGTCCTCGCCTTGAAAGCCCCGGGATCCCATATGGGCGCCGGTTCTAATCCTGGCTTATGTATTCCTGCATTTTGTTTTTATCCAGGATATGCAATCTTTAAAAAAAACTAGGTGATAAAATAAGTCATATAATCCACAAATAATCCTACATCCTGATATACAGGAAAACAAACAAAAGCACAATTTAATAGCCTTCCTACTACCCTTGTAAAATCATTGTCTTAAAAAATAACTTCAAAAAAAAAAAAAAAAAAACCATGATCTAATCATCAGATCGTGTAAGGGTGAACTGTCAAGGACTATTGAATTTCACTCAGTAGACTGACAGTGACCTGAAAAGCAAAACGAAAGACAGTTTTTCAGTTAGTAAGGGAAGTATGGCTATTTACATATCTCTGAGGACACAGGAAACATAACGTCTGCATTATCTTCATGGTTTACCCTCCATTGCAGAGAAACTTGCAGGGATAAGACCCTCAGTTTATGCTCATGGTGTGATGAGGCTAGGAGAATTAAAGCATTTCTTGGGCAGTGAGCCATTATGAAAATTCCAAGCAGTCACTGCTGTTAAACTAGAACAGAATATAAATCCATTTGCTTATGCTCTTGTTAAAACAGAAATAAGCAAGCTGGGCCTTCATATGGGCAAACTTAAAGTAGCTGGATTCATAGGAAAACGTGAGCCATAATTGGCTAAGGAAGAGGCACTCGATGCAGAAAACCTGCCCATCAAAATGTGCCACTCCCATGCTTGAATGAACATTCTTGTTATCCATCAATCAATGAAGAAGTATTTAGTAAATTTTTTATGTCCTTGAGAGGAGCTAAAGAAAGTGGGGCTGAAGATATCTGGGAATATATGGTTGTGGAGACTACATTACAACTTCATTTGGTGCAGTACTTGAGACAGAGTACAGACAATCAGAGAATAGTGAAGCTGGAAATGGCTTCACGCAGGATTTGGAACATAGGCTATATCTAAAAGCAAGGGGTTCCAAGTGAGTAATAAGCCATGAGCAAAGAAAGGTCTAAAGGTGGATCAATCATTTGATTAAGTAAATGGGCACCAGTAAAACATCACTTCAGGTTGTGCAGGATAGGGAGATAACATTCGGGGTTCAAAAGAGAAACAGCTCAATTTACAACAAGGTTGGGAGGCATGGGGAAGTGTACAATTCAACTGTTAAGTCTTCACAAATTTCGATCCCACCAACATGACGTCAGTAGGGAGGGGAAAAAGTGGGACAACTCTTGTGGTTAAATGCTTGCCAAATAATAGGTTTAAAAAGTGTTTTTCAGAGGCCGGTGACACAGTGTGTAAGGCTAATTCACTGCCTGCAGTGCTTATGTCCCATATCAACAACTGTTCCTGTCCCAGCCACTTTACTTCTGATTGAGTTCCCCGTTTGTGGCCTGAGAAAGCAGCAGCAGAGGGCTCAAGTCCTGAGGCCCCTGTATCCATGTGGAAAACCTGGAAAAAGCTCCTGGTTCCTGGCTTCAGATCAGTTCAGCTCTGGCTGTTGCAGCCCTTTGGGAAGTGAACCAGCAGATGGAAGACCTTTTATCTCTGTTCAAAATCTGCATTTCAAGTGAAAATAAATAGGTCTCTTTTTTTTTTTTTAAAGAAAAGTCATTTTGAGGGCAGGTGTTTGGCACTGCAGTTAAAGGCACCACTTGGGATACCTGCATCCCACATTAGGGTGTCTAGGTTTAAACTTGGCTCTACTTGCAGTCCCAGCTTCTTGTTAATGAACACCCTGAGAGACAGCAGATGATAGCTTAAGTAATTTTTACCATGTATGTGGGAGACCTTAGACTGAATTACAATCTCCTGGCTTAGGCAAGCCCACTCCTATCTGTTGAAGGCACTTGTGGGGTAAATTAGCAGGTGGGAGATCTCGCTCTTCTGCCTTCCAAATTTAGAATTTAAGAAATGTTTCCATGTAGCATTTTTCAGTTGCTATAAATCTCCAAGGGTAGGTTAGTTTGCAAGGGAAACACTTGACAGAAAGTCCCTGTATTTTGCATAATCTCCATTTAACCTAACAATGACATTTGGGAAATGTCAGCAAGAAAACAGAGCACATCTACTGCCTTCTAGAGAAAGGAAATGACTTGCACAATGCCTACAAGCTGTGAGGTATAAAACGTATTATAGTATTAACATGAGAACACCAGAAACTCTCCTTTATGAGGATACAAGTTTGTCTACAACTTGAGTTCCCATATGTAATGCTATATACCTTTATACCACTATAAGAATTGAGATTCCAGGAAATGCAAAGTGTGCAATTCTTTTTAGGATTTATTATTTTTCTTGGAAAGGCAAATTTACAGAGATAAGGAGACAGAGAGAAAGATCTTCCATCTGCTGGTTCACTCCCCAAGTGGCTGCAATGGTCAAAGTCTAGCTGATCTGAAACCAGGAGCTTCCTCCAGGTCTCCCATGTGGGTGTAGGCTCCCAAGGCTTTGGGCTGTTCTCTACTGCTTCTTGTGGCCACAGGAAGGGAACTGCAAGGGAAGTGGAGAAGCTGGGGGTGCCCATATGGGATCCTGGCACATGCAAGGCAAGAACTTTAGCCACTAGGCTATTGCGTCAGGCCCCCACTGTGCATTTTTTGGAGGCTCAATCCTGTGGGCATTCAGAAAAAGAGGGAAACTACACATTAGAAAGAGAAATCAAAGCTTCCACAATTATGTCTTGGGAAACACAATGATTCATGTAAATCAGCCTAGGTCTCAGAACTGTGAACAATCCTCAGAGGGCATCTGAGAGACTTCTGTGAGGAGCTGACAGTGTGTTGGCTTTAAGCTATACGTGTAGGGCAAAAGGGATACCAACAGTTAAAGGAAGAAGAGTGGCAGGGGCTGAGCTTCATTGTAACAGTTTTTTCTATCTTAAGCTACCAAGTGCCTTTACATCCTTGAAATATGTGATTCACTGAGATGGACCACTTGGAATTCAAGGTCAACTATTACATATCATAAAGCAAGAAATACTGTGAACATTTGGACATAGGCTCAGAAGACTCCAAAATAATCTTTTATCTAATGCATTATTTTCCATAATAGAAGAAAATAAATCATTTCACTGAGATAGGCAAAAAACTCTCAAGTGAGCTGAGGAAAACATAAAAATAACCAAACAATTTAATGTGATAAAATGCCATTGAGATTCTATTCATTTAGAATGCCACTTTTAATGTTTCATTTCATTGAATGTAAAAATATTTGTCAATGGGCTTCCATTAATCCACCAACAATTATTTCCACCATGAAGATGACCTTCAAGAAGGATTTCCTTTAACAGAGTTTTCTGAAATGTAAAATTTGCAGCTAGCAAGACTACAGAATTGATGTCTTTCAGAATCAACCAAATATGCTGAATTACTTATCAAGCAATAGTATCTGCGTGTTTTGAAAGTGGTTTACCAAGCTCTCTGCAGATACGGAAAAACCAATGAAAGACCTATTATAAGACCTCAAGGCACATACAATGGATCAGAGGGGGTAAAGCCACAAATACAATGCAAACTGCGTGAGGACTAAAGCAATGATAGGAAAAGGACAAGAGAGCATGTTCCAATCTTGAAAACATCTCGTATTGTCTTAATTTGGATATAAATGATGGCACTATTGATGTGTCAGAAATGAGGCTGTGATCTCTGGGGATCTGTGTTGAGAATCTGTGAAATGAGACTCCTCTGCCATATCTTTAATCTTTCAGGCCATTCCAAAGTATACTAGACGAGACAAGAGTGCACTTAATGACACCTCTCTATGTCAGGCCTGTGCAGTTCCAGGTTAATGAGTAACCAATAAGCCAGAAGATCTCAACCATATGTCAAACAGATGTTGTCTCTCATCTGCAGAGATTGAGGAAAGTAGTTGAATCTCTCAGTGCTGGTCACTGTCTAATCAGTCCTATAGCCGTGGCCCTAGTTCCAAGCTTCCTGAGGCACTGAGAGGTAAAACACAGGTAAAATACTGGTTTTGAAAGTGGAAGCATTAGCAATTAAGAACTGCATGCAGTAAGGCAGAGTCCATGCTGGGGCAATACCCCAAATCCAGGCTACATCAGACTTAAAAGTCTTTGGAAGTTCTCTGAAACTTACTCCAGCTTCTGGAAGACCATGTGCATTCCAGAACTCATCTCCATGTCCTCAGACCTATGGTGGAAATGGGTAGATGAAACTGGCTGACTTCATCACAGGCCTGAATATCTGCCTCCTTTTCTTCAGGATGATTTCATTCCTCCAGCGTCCCAGTGGTACCAGCTGTCTTCCTATGTCTGAGATAGCCACCTGCTCTTCTGCCTTGTGCCTTTCTTTGGAGACTCCCATGCTCCATATTACCCTAGAAGATAGCTATATCTTAGGACACTAGAAATCTGGACAACCTCAACTGGTCAAGAAACATAAGTATCCCAGACAGAGCAAAATAGAAGGGCTACAGACAGAGGAGAAAAGCAGGTTGTGTCAGCTGGTTTACTTTCCATCCTGTGGAATTCACCATTTTGTGTCTTCCCAGAGCCCTCTCCCTGGCTATGTCTTGAAGCGGAAAGTTCATTAAGTAAAAGCCATTCTAGGTAGAAATGACAATGTGAAGAAATGGTTGTCATGCTTTTACAAGGATAGAGAGTTCACACAGAGGCAGGAATTTTGTTTTAAGATTTATTTATTTTTATTGGAAAGACAGACTTACAGAGAGAAGGAGAGACAGAGCAAGAAAGAGTCTCCGGGCCCAGCGGCGTGGCCTAGCGGCTAAAGTCCTCGCCTTGAAAGCCCCGGGATCCCATATGGGCGCCGGTTCTAATCCCGGCAGCTCCACTTCCCATCTAGCTCCCTGCTTGTGGCCTGGGAAAGCAGTTGAGGACGGCCCAATGCATTGGGACCCTGCACCCGCGTGGGAGACCCGGAAGAGGTTCCAGGTTCCCGGCTTCGGATCGGCGCGCATTGGCCCGTTGCGGCTCACTTGGGGAGCGAATCATCGGACGGAAGATCTTCCTCTCTGTCTCTCCTCCTCTGTGTATATCTGGCTGTAATAAAATGAATAAATCTTTAAAAAAAAAAAAAGAAAGAGTCTCCATCAACTGGTTTACTTTTACTTTCCCAAATGGCCGCAATGGCTGGAGCTGAGCTGAGCTGAGCTGAGCTGAGCCAAAACCATGAGCCAGGAGCTTCTTCCAGGTCTCCCGTGTCGATACAGAGTCCCAAGGCTTTGCACCAATCTCTGCTGTTTTCCCAGGCCACAGGCAGAGAACTGGATGGAAAGTGGAGCAGCTGGGATAGGAATTGGCACCCACATGGGATTCCAGCACTTGCAAGGGGAGGATTAGCCAATTGAGCCATTGTGTGAGGTTCCAGGAAAATATTTTGAAGAAGAGAAACCAATGGAACTTTTTCTAGACTAGGATAACAGGAGGCAAATAAGAGTCTGAACATAAGGAGAGCTGGATGAAATTCTGTGCAGTTGTAATCCATTTTCATGGAAAATGGGACAAGAGGAAATTCACACTGAAAGGGAAAAAACAGTGTGCACAGCAACAGAGCTAGATACAGCGTAACAGACTACTGTCTACTGACTTATTTTGCTTTCTTGACCAATGGAAAATTTTACTATTATGAATTAGTATTTATTTAACAGGTTTTGAACCAGCACCATATAATCTAAGAACAACCTGGCTAAAATTCTAATTCTGCCTTTGTAAGTAGCCTTACCTCTTCCCAAATTATGATTTTTAAATTTCATTTTATATTTCTTCTGTGTATCATTTACTCTCTCCATCTGCCTTTGTTTGGGTTTCAGCTCAATGCTGTGTGAAGTATACTAAATGAAGGAATATTTCAGCTACATTTCTAAGTAAAGAGTTTTATGCAGACAATTCTGTCAAGAAACATTCTTGAGGAGGAATTTATTTGGTAGAAAAAGTGGATGTGAAAAGGGGATCTTGATCACTGGTAGAAGGAATGTACTTTCAAATGAGAATTTGGGTGAAAGTGCCACATAATTGTAATACTGGCAATAATTACAACAAAATAATTACAATAGTTACTAGTCACATTTTTAATTCTCCTATTTCATTCAAACTCAATATCTCTTATGTATGAGACAAGTATATAATTTGGTCTCAGTGCTTCTCTACTTCACATAATTATCTCTTCAAACTGAAGAGTAAGGGTGAGCCATTCTTTGAAATAATACAACTTCCTCACTAAATTCAACTGTAGTAAGAATCAAATGATTGGAAGTGGCCAGTGGAATTGAGAGTGAGAGGAAAAGACCCAAAAGAAGGGGCAGTAGCAGCAAGGAATACGGACTGTATTGTAGGCTAAATTGTGTCCTTCCAGAAAGAGATGTTGATATCCTAATCTCCAATGCTTGTGAAATAGATGATCAGGTTAAGATGAAGTCACTACGATGAGTCTTAATCCAAAATGACTGTGTTTTATAAAATGGGGAAACATGGACACAGACATACATGTACACAGGGAAAACGACATCAAGGTACACAGGTACTATGCAGAGATATACAGGCTAAAGAACACTAAAGATGATTCACAAATCAGCAGAGGCCCTCAAAAGGAACTACCCTGCTTACATTCTGATGTTGGGTTTTTAGTCTTTCTGTGACACTTAAGACACCCAGTTTTCTGTACTTCATCATGGTAGTGCTAGGAAACTAACCCAGGATGATGAGGGGAAGGAAGTAAGGGAAGCCATTTATCAGCAGGAATAGAACTACTCTATTGTTTCTCTGAGTGTTTTCTCATGATGTTCTGAAATTCTGTTTTAGTGAGTAAGTGTCAGGACTAGAATTAAGTGGTACATGACCACAAGTGGTATTTACAAAGAGCAGCAATGTAAAAACAAATAGACACGGAGCTGGTGCTGTGGTGCAGCAAGCTAATCTTCAGCCTGCAGTGCCAACATTCCATATGGGCTCCAGGTCATGTCCCAGCTGCTCTACTTCCAATCCAGCTCCCTGCTAAAGTGCCTGGGAAAGCAATGCAGGATAGGTTAAGTCCTTGGACCCCTGCACCTACATGGGGGACCAGAAGAGTTTTCTGGCTTCAGATCAGTTCAACTTGGGCTGTTTCAGCCATTTGGGGAGTAAAACAGCAGATGGAAGATTCTTTCTCTCCATCTCTCTTTCTCTCTCTATAAAGCTGCCTTTCAATTAAAAAGATATCTTTAAAAAAATATACACATATGCAGCCTGGATCATTCTACTTTTTCATCCATACAGGTGAAATTCCAGCTTGTGCCTTCATGGGTAGCTGTGACAAATGCCTCAAGACATCCTGCAAGGAGAGGGTCCCAGGGAACCTTGGTTGTGGCAGGTCTGAGTAGCAATGTCTGCTGCACTGTTGGTCAGCCTGGCGTTTAAGAAGCCATTTTCAGTTAAGGTAGGCCAGAGATAGAAGAGGCCAACTTTAGTTGACCCATCCTATTTAAGACCAAAACAGCTATGCTATTCTCTCCTTTGTGAAATGTACTTTTGCAGTCTTGTTCTTTTTTTTTTTTTAATTCAATGCAAATTCCTTTGGAAGACTCCCATGCTTCAAACTCATCAAGTTATCATTCTTGAAAAGCACTTTACCCTCCATGCCTTTATTCATGCCTTTCCTTCTTCTGGGAATGCCCTTACTCCTGGCTTCACTACCATACACTGTTGGCAGCTTACCCAAAAGTTCTGCCTCTTTAGAATATTTATTCCCTGCTATAAGAAGCTTAAATATTGGACTGAGACTCTTGGAAGCCATGGCAGGTAGACCAGATCTTGCTCTGCTGGTGGTCATAACCTAAATTCTAGTCAATGATAGGTGGAACTGGTTTGCTGGAAGGCCTCTAGGAAAAATTTTCCCCCTTGGTAAGAAAGCAGAAAGAAAAGTCTTTGTGAAGCACCTGTCCGCTTCTTAGATTTGCATATCATTGGATGATGATGTGATTCTCAGTGCTACAGCAACCACCCAGTGATCGAAAGTAGAAATGGAGAGAGATCTGACACCCTTGAATACTTGAACCAGAACTGGAGATCAGCTACCTCCAAGGTACTTGTGAGGTAGCTAAGAGAGCTTTCTCATGTGAGAAAGAACAATCCTTTAAATCATTTTGATCCAGGTTTTCCACTACAGCCAAATGTACTCCCAACTGACGTTTTCCCATCCTCCAAGAGAAATTCCTTCAGCTATCACTAAAAACTTCTTTCTATACCTCCTTTTCTACTCCTTGAATGTTCCTTATCACACTTGATTATGTACACTAAAATTTCATCTTTTCTTTGTATTATAAACCTTTGAATATAACCTACTGTGGATTTCATCTGTAGAAAATTTTTATACCAATGCTTCTAAAATTTTCATGTGCATTTAAATCACCTAAGATGCTACTAAAATTCAGAGTCCTGGGTCCCATTTTCTGATTCAATAGGTCGCAGGTAGGGCCCGCTAGTTTGAAATGTAAACACAGTCCCCTATGATGCTGATGTGCTGGCCCCAGAGACCACTCTCTAATGAGACAGTGCTCTAAGTCACTGTACCTTGTTTTCCTTGTTCCTGTTTGCACTGTATCCATAACAATTTTATGAACTCCTTGAAGGCAGAGTCCATATATTTTCCTCCTTGGTGCCACCACATTATCTAGCCCAGGGGTACTCAACAACCTTGATCCAGCGAACAAGTGGATGCATTTTCAGTCAGGGCTGTTATTTCTAGCAAGTGATAAGACTAATGAGTATCAGGAAGTATCAGCTTTAGAATGTTAGTAAAACCAGCTGAGAGTCCTTTCCCTAACATTGGACCCTATTTCAATGTAGAGATGCTAGAATTCTAACCCTTATTTCTGTTGAGTAAAGTCACGTATTATTATGAGTCACATATTTTATTGTAGACACTTTGTTCCCTTGGTTCTCTGAGCCAAGAAGTGCCTCTTAAAAGAATATGACAAGTAAATAAATTTTCTTCCTGGCAAGGGCTCTTGGTCTCATATATGCATTATTTGCTTGGAAAACATTATTCAAAGTAGAGGGAGTGGATAGAAATTCTTCCTGGAACATTAATGGCTGAATTGTTGCAGGGAACATGAAATTTGATTTTTAATTTGATCTCTGATTGGCCTTGTTCTCAGGAGGGCCCTCATGAAAGAGATCTATGATATCAGGACATAGTAAGGGTTGGGGACCTGAACCTCATTCACCATACAATTGCACTGAGTGTGAGTTAAGGCTACAAACAGCAACATTTCTTTTCATTCAAAAAGTGGAAAATAATCTCTTTGTTCCATTCCCTTTTATGGTATAGTATCAATTTCCCATAGAACTCACACACATCCTCCTATTCTCGTATACTTTAAATCACCTCTGGGTTGCTTATAATACCTACTATAGGTAAATGTCATGTGAACAGTTACTACACTGTATTATTTAAGAAATAACAGTAAGAAAAATGTAAGTGCTCAGAATAGGTGCAGTTTTTTTCTTAATATTTTTGATTCACAGTTATTGTACCCATGAATGCAGAATCCCATGGATATGTGGGACTAACTGTACTACATTCATTTACAAGGTGTAAAAAGTACAGATGAAAGGTATATAATAAAATGCTCTATTTATTACATTCCAACCTTTGACTATATAGTGGCTTCTTGGACCCAATACTGAATGTCAGTTTATCCATTCATTTAGTAGACATTAACCAATCACCCAGATACAGTGAACAGAACAATTGTGGACATTCCACTTACAGCTTTGCTGTGAAAATCTGGTAAAACTGCTATCCCTTCTGAGTATCAGAATATTTACCGGAAAGTGGGAATGCAGAAAATTATTTCAGGTTTGCCTTTGCTACTTAAAATTTGGTCCATGATTATGCAGCACCTGAGAGCTTCTTAGAAATCCATCCACAACTACTGAGTCGGAATTTCCATTTTAGGGCCTGGCATGATGGGTCAGTGGCTAAATGCTTGCCGTGCACGTGCTGGAATCCCATATGAGTGCCGGTTCATACACCGGCTGCTCCATTTCCCATCCAACTCTCTGCTTGTGATCTGGGAAAGCAGTAGAGGATGGCCCAAAGCCTTCGGGCCCTGTACCCATTTGGGTGGCACAGAAGAGGCTCCTGGCTTTGAAGGGCTACTCTCTGGCTGTTGCAGTCACTTTGGAATGAACAAGTGGATGGAAGATCTTTCTCTCTGTTTCTCCTTCTCTCTGTAAATCTCTTTCCAATAAAAATAAATATATCTTTAAGAAAAAAAAAAGAATCCTCATTTTAACAAGATCTTCAGGTGGCTTTTAAGGAAGCAGGCTTTGATGCCAAACCAAACTGCCTGAATTTTAGCTCTATCACTTACCACCTGTGAGACAATGGCATAGCAATTAACCAATTTGTCACCTTTTCAAGTCATAAAATGGGCATAATAATAACAGTAAATGAAGAAACACATTCTAAGAGCTTAGAACAGGACATGACACTTAAGCACTCAGTAAGTAATTGAGTTGTAAATGCTAAGTAGCAAATAACAACTAGACAATACTTGCTAAATGTTAACTGCAGTAGACAAAATAGTCTTGAGTACTGTTAGAGACAAAAATAACCACAAGTCTTTCTGAAGTACTCTTTTAGTGGTAGACAAAGCATCTTTGGTCACAGCTGGGAGTTCAAATGATGGTTCTAAATCGCAATTCACAGGCCAAACTTTAATACTTCCAGACAGCAGGGAGTTATATGGTAAAAGAATAAGCCACCTTCCTTGACCATCTCATTCTTAAGCAGTTTTTTTTTCTATAAATTACTCCCCAAGATTTATAAAAGCTGATAGTTCTCAAAAGAATTCTATCTAGTAAGCTGTGTGGAAACAAAATGATTCTGCCTAATGGGGGAAAAGAGGTGACTTGAGACAATACGTCTGTTCTATTATGTAAAATAAGATGTGTCTTACACGGTTTTCAAACTGCTTTCCAATAGAATTGTCTGGACAGCTTTGTAACAGTAGTAATACCCAGCTCCTACCCCCAGAGAGAATGAGTTCATGGATTTGGAGTAGATCCCAGATATGGATTTTTTTTAAAAAATTCTCCAAGTGATAATAATGTACAGCCATGATTGTGAACCTCTGCTATAAAACACATTAGGTCCCAAAGTGTCCCAGCTAGTGAAGGAAATTAGCAGAAAGCAAAGAAGAACCAAGGACACAAAAGGAAGTAAAGGTAAAGGTATCAGAATATGTAACTAATCAGCACTCTCTATGTTTTGAGGTGAACCAGTAGGATATGTGGGTTTGTTCCACTATTAGGACAACTAGGGAGGATTTCTAGATACACATCACTAGTTCAAGCAGACACCAGAATTCTGAAGTAGAAGGAAGAAAGGGGATGGTTCCTGCAACACAGGCCTGACAAAATGGGACAATGAGGAAAATGGCCTAAAACAGTTGACACCAAGTTCATAATTTCATTCCTAGAACCTTAAATTCAAGTTACTTATTTCCCCCATTAGGCAGAAAAATTAGTTTTCCAAAAGTTATTTTCTGGTGCTAGTGTTGTGGTGTGGCACATTAAGCTGCAGCTTGCATTGACAGCGTCCCATGTTGGAGCACTGGTTTAAGTCCCTGTTGCTCTACTTCCAATCCAGCTCCCAGATACTGCACTTTACAATGTAGCAGAAGATGGTCTGAGTGCTCAGGACCCTGCCACCCACATGAGAGACTCTGATAAAATTCTTAATTCTGGTTTGGCTTAGTTCCAGCTATTGTGGCCATTTAGGGAGTAAAACAGCAGATGGAATCTCTCTCTTCTCTCTCTTTCTCTCTCTGTTTCTCTGCTCTTCAAATAAGTAAATGTTTAAAAAAGAACAGACAAAAAGCCTGTCATATTTTGTATTGCTTAGACCTGATAACAGCCACAATGTGAGTGGTAGGGATAAATGTGTGGCAGTAAATTTACTTAATAAACATTAAAAGTAATGACAAAGCATCAAGCATTGCTACATACAGCATGGATGAATCTCACAGACACAAAGCTGAGAAGGCTGGCACCTTAGGAACTCTCCATTTACATGAAATTCAAGAATCAGTAAAACTCATCAAGAATGACAGAAATCAGAGGAGCATCTCTCTTTTGGATGAGGTTCTGATTGATTACAGTGAATATGGGTGGGAGCTACAATATGTGCTTATGTAACCCATATTGACTGAGTTGAAAACTCAATACGTGTGTGCTTTACTACACACAAGTTACAGTGCAACAAAAAGACAAAGGAAATGTGTTTACCATTATTATCATCACTCATTCAACAAATATTTAGAAAATGATGACTTCGGAACCTGAGCACATTCTAGTTGCAGAATACAGAGGTGTACTAAACTGATAGCCCCTACCCTTCTGGCATTTATGTTCTAATGAAGAAGGCAGAGCACTTATTAAAAAAACATGTTACATAATATCCGGTAGGAATAAGTGTCATGAAGGAGAGCCAAGCAGGGAAAGGAGCTGCAGAATCTGTGTGTCCATGGGGTGAGGATGCTGTTTTAATTGTAAGGTAATTGAAGACCTTTCTGAGAGGACAACCTTCCAGCAAGTTCTGGGTATCTGGTTTCCAGCTCACAGCAGATCAGAAACAGTGCAAAGATTGGGATGTAATTCAAAGGCAGACAAACTGACATGAGTAGGGAGTGCCAACTATAGCAAGGAAGGGATCTAGAAACTCTAAACTGTCAGACCTAAGCTCTTGGGCAGCTTAACCTCAAGGGAACATACCTTCCCACTTTAATAGGCTTTAGTACATTCCTATGTTAAAGCTCAACCAGCCCTTTGGTTCTATCACTTCTACAGTCAGTACCATCTCCTGGCCTCTCTCCTACTCAACACAGAGCCTACTGATTTGGGGTACCTGGTCCTTTTCATTTAAACAAAATTTATTTGAGAAGCAACTAGAGAGAAAGGTGGGAAGGCGAGGGAAGGGAAGAGGAGGGAAGAGAGAGTATCTTGCATCAACTGATTCAATTCTCAGATGGCTGCAAAGGCCAGAGCTGTGATAGCCTGAAGCCAAGAGCTGAGAACTCCATTTACCTGTCCTATGTGGGTGGCAAATGGGCCATTTTCTGCTACTTACCCAGTCATATCAGCAGGGAGCTGGATCAGAAAATGCAGCAGCAAAGACTTGCATCATTACTCTGATATAAGATGGATTCACAAATGGCAGGTTAACCCACGGTGCCACAGTGCCACCCCTAAGCTCTATTTACTTTTGTATCCTCAGTAGTTACCATACTGAGGATACACAATGAGCCAGCCAATAAACATTTCCTGCCTGGCTGTCTGACGATGCTGAGTCACCCAACAAAATATTGCCACCACTATACTATTTCCAAAATTGTTTGTATAAGCACATGATAATATTTAGAGTTAAGAATGAACCATACACAAAATTTCAAATGTTGTGATTTAATGTTTAAAACAAAGACAGTCTGAGCCATCTGGAGAACTCACTCATTTTCCAATGTTACTGGGGAAATGAGGTGTTACTGTGCTAATAAATCTTGTCTTGACATCATCTGATCTCTCTCCCTGCTTCTGGGTCAGGAGCAACAGTGTTCAAACTTCAGTATGTGCCAGAATCAAATGGGGCAGTGGCTACAAATTCAAATTTCCAGGCTTCACTCTCAAAGTTTATGATACACTAGGTCTAGAACAATGGCTTGGAATAATAATAATAAATAACAGTTAATGTTAGTGAACACTTAGTAATTGTCAAGCATTATTCTAAACTCATTTCACATTTTACTTCATCGAACCTACAAAATAATCGCATGATGTAGGCATATTTTATAGGTGAAAAAAAAGAGGTAAATTTCCCAGGCAATACAATTCTCCATAGCTCTGGGATTCAAATTCAGGTACCCTGGCAATGCCTCTACTCAGCAGCTCCTCAGTCCTCAGCCTCTAAGCAGATACAAGGATTTACTTCAAGCAGCCCATTTATATGGGTGGCCTGGGAGTTTCACTTGGAAGACACTGACCTATGTCAGTCCTTACCCTTTACCTCTTGCATTCCTTTTCTATAATCACTGTTACTCTGATCCTGGCCATTCAGTGATCCCTCCTCATATCAGAAGGGGACCACAGGTCCTATCTGCTTTGCATAAAATGAAAAGATTTTTAGGCCTGCATGGTTGACAAGGATATAGCATGATACAAATCACAGTAAACAAACAAATCTCAAATCATTCTTTGGGATAGAAGACAAAAAAGGAAAGCAGTATAACCACAACCTCGAGGAGGTCAAGGGATGAGGATGCTCCTGAGAGAAGAGAAAAAGTTAACCCACATTCTGTTTCTTTGTCTTACCTGCCCAGCAGAATCAATTGGTAGGCAACAGAAAGATTGGCCTGAAACCAAGAGTGGGTTCATAAGAGGGTTTGGCCAGTCCTTGAGACAGGCCGTGAGTATAGGAATTGATGCCTTAGCCAATAAAGGGACAAGAATTGGTAGAAAAATTCCCCAATTTCTTAACCACATCCTGTGACTACTTCATTGACATTTCAATTTTAGTTTGTACACAACCGGCTGCTCTATGTTGTGGCTTTTCATTGGATGGGATGATATTCTGCCAGCTCTACTTTCAGACTAGAGATGGTCTCCCCAAGAAACTATTGAATTTATCTGGACAAATAGATGCTGGACTCTATGCATGGCACATGCTTGAAATGAAAGAATCGTGACTGGATTTGAACTGCACTACTGCAACAAGGTGGAGGAATCCACCATGGGGGAAGGGCATGGGGAGGGGTTGGAGGAATCCCAGGGCCTATGAAACTGTGTCATAAAATGAAATGAAATAAAAAAAAGAAAGAAAAATTCCCCAATTTTCTCATTCCTCTTAGAAGACAACCATGACTGTGTTTTACACTATCTTTCAAATAGTACCCTGGGATTCATCTCCATTTGCCCCCTGGGGGTCACCTGCTCACTGTCACATACCTCACTGGCTTCCCTCCCATTTTCGACTCTTTCATGGACTTTCTGGGATCATCTCTAAGATAAACCACTTCCTCCTAAATTCTCGTATCAGGGTATGTTTTGGGGGAATCTAAACTAAAACAAAGACTACGCATAAGAAATGTAGAAGCTACTATAAGTGTAGTTCTAAATTTCTAAACCTGATGAATCTCAGTGTGGCAGAAGAGTGACCATGGTTGAAAAGATTTAATACTTCCAACTTCTACTTCTTTTGTTTAGTTATATTCCCCCATCTCCATCCTAGCTCCATGACCTGAAATGCTTTTAAATCGCCAAAATTGTCTTCTTGATGGGGAAAAAATAGGGTTATCTCTGGAAATGGCCTTTTAGGAAAAGCCAAGAATTCTATCTACCAGAATAAAGAGAGTAAAGAAACAAGATGAGAAATAATGAAGGATCTCTTGGCTGTAAATATTAACTTAAAACCTAGCATCTTGAAAGAGATTCATCTAGTCCCAAGTTGAGTCACCTGATTGGGCACAGAAGAAGCAAGGAGACAAATCATCCTGTGGAATTCAAACTACATACTTTAGGCCAAAATAAGTGACAGTTGTTATTTTGGAGGGTTTTTTAAATCTTTCTTTTTAAAGATTTATGCATTTTTATTGGAAATGCAGATATACAGAGAGGAGAGACAGAAAGAAAGATCTTCTGTCTGCTGATTCACTCCCCAAATGGCCACAATGGCCAGAGCTGTGTCTATTCAAGACCAGGAGCCAAGAACTTATTTTAGGTCTCCCGTGCAGGTGTAGGCTCACAAGGCTTTGGGCCGTCCTCAACTCTTCTCCCAGGCCACGAGCAGGGAGCTGGATGGGAAGTGGAGCAGCCGGCACACAAACGACCCCATGTGGAGGTCCCTGTGCATTCAAGGCAAGGACTTTAGCTACTAGGCTACCGTGATGGGTCCAGTTGTTATTTTTGAACTACTATGTTCTAAGGGTATTCTTTATGCAGCAGTAACAATGGACACACTTGGTTTTCCAAGAATGGAAACCTGACTCAGAGTTTTTAGCAAAGCCTTTTCTTTAAAGGTATAGCACACCTTCCTGTTTATGAAACCCTTAGTGTCAAATTCTTCTCTGAATTGACATATCCCTCTTTTACTAATTCTGCTATAGAAATACGAAATGTTTTCCAACAACAAGAGCTTTCAATTGAGTGTAAATGCTTGTAAACTTGAAGATACTATTCTTCTCCCATTCATACTGATATCCTTGGAAATTTTAATTTCCATGAATGTTATTGATTCTTCTCCAAAAAAAAACTTTATTAAAGCAGAGAACAAGTCTTAGGTACCTTGTGGAAATTTAATAAATCCAAAGGCCTATGTGATCCAATCTTGGTGTAAGGTCTCTTTCAGCAATTATAGGTAATCAGAAGGCAGCTTTTTTCCTGTTCTTTCAAAGCACAATATCATGAATCCATTCATAACCCATAGAACTGCATCCTCAAAACCCTTCCCCATGCTCCAGTTCCTTTGTCTCTCATAACTACATCAGATTTTTTTACACACCAGTGCTTTCTCATGCCCCAGAATCCATCTAGGATCTTTCCCCCCTAATATTCTCTTTTCGCTTCTCTCAAAATCTGGATTTGTCCTCTAAACCAGCAAGGAATACTTATTCGTTATCTAGGAAGGCAAAAATACAATACAGAGGGATTTTGAGCAAGCAAAACAACAGTTACTTTTGCAGGTGGAAGGTTGCTGTAAGAAGAATGGATACTGCCATCCATTTATTACAGATTCTGTCTCAACATACTGTCACGCCTTCATTTGAATGTAACTATCCAATGAGTACTGTTGAAAACCTTAAAACAAAATATGTGAAAATCGGGCCCAGTACGATAACCTAGTGGCTAACGTCCTCGCCTTGCACACACCCAGGATCCCATATGGGCGCCAGTTCTAATCCTTGAAGCCCCACTTCTCATCCAACTCCCTGCTTGTGGCCTGGAAAAGCAGCTGAGGACAGCCCAAAGTCTTGGGACCCTGCACCCGTGTGGGAGACCCAGAAGAGGCTCCAGGCTCCTAACTTCAGATTAGCTCAGAACCGGCCGTTGTGGTCGCTTAAGGGGGAATCATCAGACGGAGGACCTTCCTTTCTGTCTCTTCTCCTCTCTGTATATGTAACTTTCCAATAAAAATAAATAAATCTTTTAAAAATGTGAAAATCAACATTATGTTAATGGAAAGATAGACTGACACTCTGCTGTGAGAATTTGGGCTTCAGTTTTAAGCTTAGCATCAGAAAATCTTCCCATTTGGTAATAACAGGGAAAACATGAAGCACATTTTGTGGCAGTAAATTTTTGTGAAGATATATTTATTTTTATTGGAAAGGAAGATTTACAGAGAGAAGAGACAGAACGATCTCTCAATTGCTGCTTCACTCCCCAGATGACTGCAACAACTGGAGCTGAGCCAATCCAAAGCCAGGAGACAGGAGCTTCTTTTGGGTCTCCCACGTGGGTCCCAAGGTTTTGGACCATCCTCTACTGCTTTCCCAGGCCACAAGCAGGGAACTGGGTGGGAAGTGGAGCAGTCAGGATATGAACCAGTGCATATATGGGATGCAGGAGTTTGCAGGCAAACTATTAGCCAATTGAGCCATTATGCTGGGCCCAGGGAAACAAATTTGTCAGTTAGACCATTCAAACACAATGTGGGAGGATTAAATTACTGTTTAAGCCCAGTTCTATTTAACTCCACTGTCCATTTTGTTTTGTTTTGTTTCCAGTCATCATGTCTGAGCTTTCCTTTCTAATATCTTTCCTAGACTAATGTGAATATTCAAGATGAGTGATGAAACTGGATAATATCCTGGTAAAGAACTGGGTTCTGAAGAAATAATTTAGAATTATCTATTATTTTGTATCTTAAAACATATGTCAGGGATTTGCTTTCCTTGGCATTGGCTTGCTATGGTCCCCTTTACCCATTCTCCAGACTTCCTGGAAAATTATAAGTCAGTTATTAAACTTGCAGGCAATTATGCAGATAGCAGAATAACAAAAACCAATAACAAGTATAGGTGCAAAACAAAAAATCAACTTCCTAAAAGACAGACTCTTTAATTCCCTAAGTACCTAGATTCTTAGGACTTGGTCTAGTTAATTAATAATTTGTCTTTCCCAGCAGGAAAATATCACAACAGATTCTTAGTTTCCTTTCTGTCCTCTCTAACCCTCAAACCAGTGGTTCTCAGTGTGATCACTGGACCGGCACCATCAGCATTACCTGGAAATTTAATAGAAATGTAAATTTTCTAGCTCCATTCCACACCTATGGGGACAGAAACTCTGTGATCTATGGACCAACAAGTCTTTCATGTGATTCTAATACTTACTGAATCGTGAGAATCACGACGCTGGAATATAAAATTGGATCAGAGTGGTACAGTGTTCTGAAAGACCAAAGACCTGTATTCTGTTCTGTATTCTGCTATTAGTTTAAGTATGGTCTTCACCTAGCCACTGCACCATTTTAAACATCAGCTTTCTCATCCATAAAATGAAGGACTTCGAACAGAAAATAGTAAGGTGATTCCTAGTTCTAAAAAGTAGCAAAGGCACTGCTCCAAAGAGCACTAGCTACTGCTGTAATATCTTGGCATATGGTTCCAAGGGTTTTTTATGTCAAATTTTTTCAGAGTTTTAGAAAAACTAACCCAGTCTTGTCAAAATGACTAAATACTTTAAATATCTAGAAACTGTATTTAAAACATTTCTGTCAAGACAAAGTCATTTGCTCAAGTTGCTGCTGAATGTTCCCTGACATTTTATCCTCCTTCGAATTTATCATTTCTCAGCCAGCAATATTAATTCATCTAATCAGTCCAGAACCCTGATATGAAATTATTTTGCTTGACCTAATGATAGATTTATAATTCTGCTTTCATTCATAAAAATATTCTCACTACACAAAATGACTCAACATTAGAAATATTAAGACACCAACCTAACAGAAAAAGCTACTAGGGATAATATTCTAACACATTATTGCAATAATATTAAAACTTAATTTTGACAACAAATGCATGCAAGATTTATATTTTTTAGAAAGATTAGCTTTATTTTTATTGGAATGGCAGATTTAAGGAGAAAAGGAGACAGAGAGAGAGACATCTTCCATCTGCTGATTCACTCCCCAGATGGCCCCAATGGCCAGAGCTGAGCTGTTTCAAAGCCAAGAGCTTCCTCTGTATCTCTCATGAAGGAGCAGAAACCCAATGCCATAGGCAATCCTCCACTGCTTCTGCAGGCCATAAGAAGGGATCTGGGTCTGGTAGTGGAACAATTAACACAAGAACCAGTGCGCATAAGATGCCGGCACCACAGGCAGAGGTTTAGTCTACTATTGCATGGCACTGGCCCCATGCAAAATTTATATTCTAAGGCAATACTACAATCTTCACTTTGAAAACCTCCCATTTTTGCCTGCTGATAAATCCAACTTAGTATTTTGAGCTAACTCCCATCTTAAGCAGACACAAAACATGGGCTAGATACCCTTTGTTGAATTTCAACAAATTATTCATTACATCATTTTGTCAAACCTCAGAATGTGTGTGACAAGTAAAGCTGTGATGAAACAGACTGTGTTTCCAGATGGGATGAAATTCTGACACAAACATATTTGAAATTACTTTAATCTTTCTCCTATTGACCAAGCAGGGAATGAAAAATGAGGTTTTTACCTAGAGTCACTGATAACAGTTAGACTGAAAAGCTTAGCTAGTCACAGTGAAAAATGGTTCCAGATGGGGGAATAGAAAAGGAAGGAAATGTACATTGTGTGGAGGGAAAAGTCCTTTAACATGGTCTTTTGCCATTAAAAGTAAAATTCAAATGAAGAAGGTAAAGATCAAAAGGTAAAGTTAAATGGTCACCCATGACAGTTTTCAGTCCAAATCAGTTAGTACATGTTTAAAGACAATACGATATTTACATGTCACTGTGCTAGATACTGTAAGTAATGAAAACTCAATGTGGTCAAGAGAGAAAAACTAGATCAAGAGACCTGGATTCTCTAAAAGCACCCAACTCAATTACTCTGGACATGCTGCTCCCCAGTAGAGCAGTCTTGAAGAGAAGGTCCTTTCCAGTTCCTAATGCTGCATGATTCTTGCAGAAGGGTTTGGAACTTTGTTGGGAAGACAGACTTACATATATAAAGCAATCAGAGAATCAGCCTAAGATATGGAGGCTGGGCTTACTTCAGGCCCCTTGGATAGGGGGAAATGTTTATGGGCCTGTTGGTTCAGGTACATTCTTTTTGTGGTAAGTCAGGAGAGATTTCCTTCCTTTGCACGACATTTCTGCCATAGAGAAAGTTCACTCAATATCCATATATTCATTCAACATTTATTAAGCAACTCTGTGCCAGGCATTGTTTTAGGGAATGCATCATGGAACAAGAGAAAGATGTTGGTCCTCAAAGGGTTAATGATCTTGCGTGGTGTGAAGAGTGCACACAGTCCTGAGACTTCTATCCTTAAGAAGGGTCTGTTTGCAAGGTTGGCCCTTGGCTAGCATTTGTGAACTTGGATTGGGAGATGACCATTCCCAGGACCAGTAAATGTAGTTGTCTGCACCTAAGCTGTGCAAAGAACACTTATGCTGAATACCTGGTTTCCTTCTGGTCATCTGGAATTTTCATATGTGGCCTATGACAACATGTTTTGTTTTAACCCAGTGACTCATTGGTGTTGGGTAGTTGTGGCAACCTCAGCCCACAGAAACAGGAGCTTTAGACAACATAGGATTTATGAAGTGAGTCATTTATTACACTACAAGGTGATCATTTTTAAAGAAATAGGAAACTGTAAAGCAGAGAAGGTGCATTGGGATGTTGGGGTGAGAGACTGGTGCTGTGTTGTATTAAACACAATGGCCATGCAGGCATTATTTAAAAAGTGCCCCCTTACTAAAGACCTAAAGGAGGTAAGGATGATAGCCAATGGCATATGTGAGGGAAGAGTTTTCAGCACAGAGGACACAATTCATACAAAGTCTTTCAGCTGGGAGTGTACTTGAATGTTTGAGGAACTATAAAGAAGCCATTGTGTGTGGAACAGTAGGAGTCCAGGGAGAGTCAGCCGAGAGGTTAGGTATTCAAGAGGTGCTCATCATTTAAGGCCTTATAGGATACCATGATGAAAATAAAAAAATAAAAACAAGAGTATGGTGACTAAGATGAAGTCAGGGGTGAGTTGAATCCATTAAAAAAATGTGCACCATTCACATGCATCATAGTTAAATGGGTTCTATATTTGTATTGAGCTTAGAGGGAAATATCAGCTGTTAAAACATTTGAATTTCAATCTTTTTAAAAAGTTTTTTTTATTTATTTTTATTGCAAAGTCAGATATACAGAGAAGAGGAGAGATAGAGAGAAAGATCTTCTGTCTGTTGATTCACTCCCCAAGTGGCCGCAACGGCCGGTGCTGAGTTGATCTGAAGCCAGGAACCAGGAACTTCTTCCAGGTCTTCCACACAGGTGCAGGTTCCCAAGGCTTTGGGTCGTCCTTGACTGCTTTCCCAGGCCACAAACAGGGAGCTGGATGGGAAGCGGGGCCACCGGGACCAAGCGGGGCCATCTGGGATCTCGGCACATGCAAGGTAAGGACTTCAGCCGCTAGGCTACTGTGCTGAGCCCTTGTATTTCAGCCTTAAGGCTGCAATTGTCAAAAACAATATGACTTTTGCTTTACACATGAATAGCAATTAGTAAACACACATTCCTGAACCACAGCACCTCCGTTCTGGCCTCATTGTGCAATCACATACATTTAATACCTTAGCACTAGCCCTGTAGAGGGGCAGAGGCCCATGACACCTGCAAAGTTAATAAAGCTGTTTGGGATCATGCATTGAAGCACTACTGAGACATGCTATAAAAAAAGCGATGTGGAGTACAGAGTATTCCTCAGCATCTGTTATATCACCTCTTCAGAAAAAAAAAATTCATCCTATACTTCCTAGAAATATGCGACTCTTGAGAACACATGTCCACATATATATGCCCCAGGTGGTACTTCATGTTGCCTCTGACATCACATATATGATGGTAGATGGCAAATTTTTGCCAAAAGCGCATCCTTTTCTGCATGTGCTCCTGCAAATTTACTTTGTACTTTTTACTAGCAAAAGGTGCAGTATAGCTGTCTGCCACCTGGAACTGGACTGACAGCATATCTTGCTTTGTTCAAAAGCATGTAGTGATACAACCCTTTCAATTAAGTCTCAAGAGGTCTTACATGCTCTTGGAATTCAGTTACTCCTATTCTATAACACCACCCAACAATCAGTCACTGGAATGAAGCCATCCCAGATCAGCCTGTGTCAGTTAACTTTTAAGCAAACTTCAGACACATGCACAGATCTAGGCAAGATCAGCCAAGCATAACTCAGAACAGTAGAAACACCAGATAACCAACAGACTTGTCAGTAATAATAATAAGCAACATGCAACCTACAAGGTTTTGAAGCAGTTTGTTATGCAGCTGTAAACAGATTACATAGAGGTCCAAGCTTGAAAAGCTCTTTAAAATTTCTCCAATTAATATATACTAGGTGTTTGAAAGCTAAAATTGCTGTGCAATCTCTGATGGCATCTCTAAGGACAAAAGCAGGTTTGACTACCGCTTCAAAGCCAGAAGGAGTTGGAGGGAGGCCATTGGCTTCAAAGGTGGGTTACTTAATTTCAGAAGAGCCCTCACATTTTGGCTTGAAAATCCAACATTTGTCATATTTCTTGTCCGTTCTCTCTCTCTCTCTCTCTCTCTCTCTCTCTCTCTCTCTCTCTCTCTCCAGCTCACTACAAGAAGTGCAATTGAAATGTTGGAATCATTCTCTGCTTAAGTACATAAAGGGCAGATTCTCACATGGCTCAGTGAGGCTGAGCCTTTGGCAAGGTGGGAAACAGCAGGAAGGGCAGACGCTGGGCCAGCTAAGAAAGAACCTAGAGCCTGGACGAGATGCTGGCAGGCTGCCCAATAGGGAGGTTGGCATCATTTCAACATTACAATCTCATTTTGTAGAGCTGAGGTAATATTTTCATCTCCCATGAACAGTAGAGCCTCCTATTTTATTGTACATTTCTTAGGCAGCAATGTGTAAAGATAACTTAAAACCTGAATGTATCTCCCCATAAACTTCAACATTTTTTCTTTATTCCCCACGCCCATCTTTTTTCCCCTTTACTGCTGCAGACAGATTTTCTCTAATCATTGTGCTCTGAAAAGTAAAGGTCAAGATATTTCAAGCACATTTCAAAGTCATGCCACAAATTCTCCCAACACATGTCGATTAGGTTCAGAAGGAAGCAGGCACAACTTTGCAATGAGAATATAGATTTAAACTCCAATCTAAAAACCATAGTGGTACTCTTCAGTCATTAACTACTTTCTTGGACACTATTGGTGGTGATGAACAATCCGAAACATACTGTTTGTCTTCTGGAATATAAGGTCTTGAACCTGCCCTCAAAAGAGCTCACGATCCCTGTAAGGTTTGGGATGCAAATGGCCAAGAGCTATGGTAGAACTAGCTAAACTCAACTTTCGTGCTGACACAAAAGAGGGAATGGTACTTACAAGTATGTCAACCAGGGCACAAGTCCCAATGTCAAGTGAGAAGCTAACACTCCAAATGCTCACATGTCCTAGGGTCGGGAAGCTCAGCTCATTCCCTCGGAGGTCTTCCATGAAATCCCTGTCTCTGGTATGTCTGCCACACCAACCCACCAGGACCCTGCAATCCTTAGAGCCTGACATTTGGTATTTGATTCATTCTCTTGAAAGCTGAAAAGGGAATTCTTTGGTAAGAATAAATCACTTGGTTTAAGATCTATCGCAAGAAACCTGCCCGTTTCTTTTCACAATCACTATCCCCTGGCAGACCTTCTACTGGTAACTGTAATATACTTCCATTTCCTTTAGGTGATTGGAAAAAATGAAAATTTGCCTTTCATCTCACTTTTTATCCAAATTCTAAAACCTGTGCAACACAGAAATCAATCCTTTTCATCCAGTGACTAGACCACAGATAAAAATGTATGAGCTAAGGCAGAGCCAGAAAGCACAAAGAGGATTAAATGAGGCAATCACCTTCAAAACGTTCTAAAGCCAAGCTGGAAAGCCTGATTCTGACCATATACACAGTTTTTAATTAAAAGGAAAAATTATCCCTCCAATCAAAATTGCATTTTTCCTTATTTCAAAAGAAGAGTTAATACCTACTAATAAAATTATTTTCCTAAGGTTAAATGAAAAAAAGGACAGAAACAGTTACTCAAGCTCAATAGTGTGCAAAATTCTGGTCTAACACAGGTCTAATTAACTTTAGTAGATAAAGAAGGTTGCTGAAAAATGAAAAGCAAAAATGCATATGTAAAATCAAAAATATGTTTATTACTTAAAGACTCAATGTCCAAGGGACATTTTTAAAAGGAATACATTCCCTTAATTTTCATGCTTCATGTTATTTCATTCTTTATCAAAAGGCCTCATCAACTGCTCCTTATCACAAATTGAATCTTGAAGCATGCCAAGAGGTAGTCTAATTACAATTAATAGCAAAGAGTTTGCATTCAATGTCATTAGGGACTCATTAACCTGATAACACAAACCGTTTAACACTCAAACTGTCTAGTAAAATTGCAGGATAAGCGATGCCACTGTAATTATGACTCTGGCAATTCTATTGCTGAATTCACAAACTGCTTCGGAGGCACAATGTAAGGTCCATCTGCCTTCCCTTTTGAATCCAGGTAGATTTTGTGCCTCCAAAACTCATATGTATAACACATGAAGGATTCGACTTGGAATGTTGAAAGGTTGTTTGGTCTTGGCTCACTCACTTTTTCCCTCCAGTAAAGATTCAATTCTGCTAAGAATTAAGTTTAATCATAACAAGCAGGGAAATTTCACTTCTTGTTACTTTTGTCACAGTACACCATTGCCTACCCAAAAACCATTTATCCATTCTATCTTGCTAATAAAATTGATAGTTTTCAAGGTAGCCCAGATAAATGCAAGCTTTTTCAGTCAGTTTTGTGTGACTGGTTCTGGTTAACAGATACAAGGATACTTCACTTCTTTAAAAAAAAGGCAACTAAAAGGCATTTATTGAAATCCATGGATGGGTTTTTCATAAAATGCATTTTCCATTAAACTTCTAAAGATCCCTTATACAAGGAGAATATTTGGTGGAAATGTAATGGACGGCTTTGGCTTCCCAGATAGGTTCAGAGCGGTCTGGCACAGTCTTTTGTCTTATTTTTGTTTTAAATATAGACAAAGTATTCAGAGCTTACACATATGTTCTGTAATCCTGAGTTGTGAAGAGGAGAGTGCAGAGATGCCAGCCTTCTTGCCACAAGCTCATTGAGCAGTTGCCAGCAGATGCCTGCTTCTATACATCTTTACATGTTAGAAAGAAATGCTATCCGTTTTTAGCCCCTAAATCAGATTTTTCTGCCATTTGCAGCTAAAACCATCACTGACACATTCAGCCAAGAAAAGAGCTCAGAATTAACCCTCAGATCACCCTCAGTAGATCTCATTGTCTAAAAATAATCATGTTATTTACTGTAATGTGTAAACACATATCAGGGTCTCCCAGCAAGCAATGTCCACACAGAAGCTCGTTAATGACATCTTTCCTTTTGTTTTACCTAATGCCACAGTAAGCAATAGAATCGTAATTTTAGTAAAGCAGAACCCATACATTGGTGGTCATTGCTTACAAGTCAAAAGTTGTCGGATGTAATTAAGTGTTATATCATGAGCCTACATTTTCTTGATTTGGTTGGGAGGTGAATAAAAGTTCTCTGATACTATGCTATGGAATTATCTTTAGTGTGACATTCATGATAACCATTCACTCCAACAAAAATTTTTGAAACAAGTCTGACACTTTTACTGACCGAAGTATAAAGATTTTAAAGGACACAGATAAAAAATGAGTTGTTTCCAATGTGAAGACTCTCCATAGACTTAGCCAAATGTTTTCATGAGTTAAACATAGAGATGCAGGTGATGACTGCTTTGGGAGGCCAGGCTGTTTCTCAAGAAAGGTAAAATCAGTGTCCCAATTTTTAGTTCCTAATAAAGGTTATCCTATAAAAGATGGTTATTCAAAAATGTTCAGCATGTTGCCACTCAACATATGGCCCTTTGAGCAGGAACACTGTCAAACAGAGATGGGGATTGATTCCGTCAAGGGCAGTTTGGATATTTATATCATTCATGAACCATACAAAATTATCAACTTAGCAATCAGCCTGCCATAGATTTAATGAATTTCAAGTCCTACTTGAGGTTGCCTTGGTAAGCCCAGACCAAATGATTCTACCAGCATTACATGAGTATGGGCCAGATGTTCCCCACCCATGATAAATTCTTAAAAGAAACACTGAATCTCCAGCCCAATCCCAGATTTTGAGCAACTTCTACAGATGCTTCAGGTGCATTTAACATTTGAGAAGCGCTGGTTTAGAAGTCTAAGAATGCCTTTAGCGTGTTATAACACATGGAATTGGGGAGATAGTAACGATTCCCACACAAGTGAAGAAAAAGCAGCTGATTTTCACCCAGGCTACAGTGACTGCCTATAGATACTGCAGAAATTTGCAGCACTTGCCATGGCAGCAAGAAGGAAAGTTATTTTTACTGTGGTAGCCATAGTTAATCTACCTGATTCATCCAAAGGTATTAATTTGTTCCTAAAAGGTCACTTGTCAAGATTCCTGGAGTTAATACATACTCCTTAAGATGACAGTAATGACAACTGTTGTTGTTAGGAAGTATGTCATGGATATGCAGTGCAGGTTTTTCATGAAAAGCATGTCCTCCTGTCACCTTGATGAGGTATCACTAATATCCCACAAGTCTGGTAAGCTGTCTAGGTTATTCCAGTTGCCTTGGGCATTTGTGCTATTTGAACAGTCAGACCCTAAAATGCTGTCAACAGATCGTCCAGAACATTCTCAGAAGAACTGAGAACTTACTCACACCCAATCATGGCACCAATTCACTTGAGAAGTAAAATGTACTATTTGCGCTTCTAAGAAGAGTGTGAACATTTAATCAAACACAATCACATAGTCACATACCCTTCAGCCTACACTGTGCCAGCTCTGAAATCCATGGCATTCTGCAAAGCTCACCAAGGAAAAGAGATTAAGTAAAGAGGTGGAGAAGTTATTCTAACTTCACTAGACGTGATCACTGAAAGCAGAAACTTTGCAAAACAGCATTAGGATGCCTCGTCCTACAAATTCAGTTGGAAATTATTGGCAAAAATAAAAATGAATGGAATACTAATACATACTATAATAGAGATAGACCTTGAAAGTTCTGCTTGGTTAAAAAAGGTCAATTATAAGAAACAATATATTGTATTATTCTATCTTTATGAAATGTCCATAGTAGGCAAATTCATAGAGACAAAAATTAGATTAATGGTTCTTAAGACAACAGGACTAGGGGAAGGAGTTGGAACAAATACAGAAGTGACTGCTAATGACTTCAAACGTCTATGAAGTGACAAAAATCTTATGAATTGATTTACTGATATTTATTTTTTTTTTTGAAAAATCAGATTTACAGAAAGGAGAGACAGAAAGATTTTCCATTCTGTGGTTCACTTCCAAAATGGATGCAACAGCCAGAACTGAGCCTACCTGAAGCCAGGAGCCAGGAGCTTCTTCTGGATCTTCCACATGAGTTCAGGGTCCCAAGGCTTTGGGCCAACCTCCACTGCTTTCCCAGGCCACTAGCAGGGAGCTGGATGGGAAGTGGAGCAGCTGAGACAGGAACCAGCACCCATATTGGATGCCAGTGCTTGCAAGCTGAGGATTAGCCAATTGAGCCATCGTGCTGCACACGCCGCCAATTAATTTTGATGTACAACTCTGTGAATATATTAATACCACAGAACTGTATACTTCCAATGGGTAAAATGTGTGCTAAATGAATTATATATCAATAAATTAATTAAATGGAAAAGAGAATATTTGTGGCGATAATAGCTGAGATTTTTTCAGAACTCATCAAAGACAGAAATCTATAAACAAAAGAGTCACAATATCAAAAAATAAAACATTTTAAATTAAATCTACATTGCATATACTATAGTGAAACTGGAAAGAATCAAACACAAAGAAATCCCTAGCAATCAATGGAGAAGGCATTGAGGGATATATCCAAAAGCATCACAGCATCTTAACAGTCAAAGAACAGAGCTACATAACCAGCGTCCACTCAGAAAGTACTACCTTTTGCCTGAAATCTCTAGAAAAAAAAAATAGGCAGAAACAGAAATCAAAGCAATATTGCTCTCTTTGATTCACGCTTGGTTCACCAGGACAGGAACACAGCTTGCCTGACAGAATACGTAAAATCCCTGAAGCTTGAAATTTAAATGTTAAAAGTCATTTGGCACAGCAGCTTTAGTTCAAATCTCTAAAAAGTTCCCTGCACCAAGGAGAAGAATTAGGAACTTAGAACCTGTGACTACAGGGGATATTGATGGAGAGTCACCTGTTATTCAATACTTGAGTACGCCAATCAGATATAATTGCGCCATGAAAAGCTTCACTTAGCTAAATAAAACTCACATTATCTGCAATCAGTCACAGTGCACCACAGAAAAAAATTTTGAGCATCCATCTTTTTCTTCCAAGATCTAGTTTAATGAATTTCTTCGAGTGCCTCTTCATTTACCATGGAAAGGATTATTTAGGCATTCAAAGTAACTTCGAAACCAGATCTGATTCTACTGTTTAACAATTATTTGGGGGATAATATTTTGATAGAGAATTAAAGTGAGGACCTGGCATGATTGCCTAGTGGCTAAATTCTCGCCTTGAATCAGCCGGGATCCCATATGTATGCCAGTTTGTGTTCTGGCTGAACCATTTCCCACCCAGCTCCCTGCTTGTGGCCTGGAAAAGCAATCCAGGACGGCCCAAAGCCTTGGGACCCTGCACTGGTGTGGGAGATCTGGAAGAAGCTCCAGGCTCTTGGCTTTTGCTCGGCTCAGCTCTGGCCACTGTGGACACTTGGGGAGTGAACCAGTGGATGGAAGATCTTTCTCTCTGTCTCCCTTTCTCTCTGTATATCTGACTTTACAATAAAAAATAAAATAAATCTTTAAAAATGAATTAAAGTGAAAATTTTTCATATTAGTTTCTCCCCTCTTTTTAAAGAAAAACATAAGTCTTCTCTAATAAGGAAGCTAAAGAGAGTCTAACAGCTGATTAAGTGCCGACAGCCGTCAATATGCAGTTTATCAGGAGTGGATGCAAGCTTTAAATAGAAGGAGGTGAAAGTCCAGAAATAGCCACAAGATTTTCTCACCCACAGCAATACAGCAATAATGGGAATTACTTTCAAAAGCAAAATAAAACCCATCTTAGATGTCAGATATTGTACAGGTCCAAGATTACCATTTCCTAAGTGGTATCTTTTTAATGTCAAGAGTTAGAGAGTTCTATTTGTCACCAGAGAAATGTATAAATGGATCACTTTTACCTGTCACAAGCTAGGTACATTTCCCATTTTGTAATGTAAAAATAGTAGAATTTTGCCATTCTTTAGCTGTCAAAAAGCTGATTGTGAGTAAAAATATGACAATATTCATGACCAAGCATGTATTTTGTCCATCAAATATCTAATCCTAAGTGGTTCCACTGTCAGATCTATAAAAGTGAAAATATATTTAGGTAGCAGCTCTCGTGAAGAATTAGCTTCCAGATGTGGATTGTTCCTTCTTAAGACTTTATACTTGGGCGTCAGGTAAAGGAAGTTACTTGGTTTCAGCAAATTAAAAGCATTTCATTCACACTTATTCCATTGTTCACTGGCACTGAGAATTTTCTGACAGCCACGAAGGCACCTATTACTCAGTAATAGGAAAAGGCAGTGGAGATTGAGAGAGTTGACCCAGCTATGCTGCAGCAGAAGCTCTTTAAGGAAACATGTAGCATGACAATGAACATAAAATGTGCAGTCAACAGTACACCCAAAGAAGTAGACAGACAACAGGGAAAGTGAGCAAGAAAGAAAAATAACTTACAAGAAGCATAGCAAAAGAAAACGGGGAAGGGGCCCAGCGCAGTGGCCTAGTGGCTAAAGTCCCCGCCTTCAACACGCCAGGATCCCTTTTGGGCACTGCTTCTAATCCTGGCAGCCCCACTTCCCATCCAGCTCTCTGCCTGTGGCCTGGGAAAGCAGTCGAGGACGGCCCAAAGCCTTGGGACCTGTGTGGGAGACCTGGAAGAAGTTCCTGGATCCTGGCTTCAGATCGGCACAGCATCAGCTGTTGTGGTCACTTGGGGAGTGCTTCATTGGACGGAAGATCTTCCTCTCTGTCTCTCCTCCTCTCTGTACATCTGCCTTTGAGATAAATAAAATAAATCTTAAAAAAAAACCCAGAAATTTGAGAAATAACTGTGGTACTTAGAAACTTTCTGCTTAATAATCTATCTCACCTTTTGAAACTTAACTTTTGATCCACATACTTAACCATTGTGGTTTTTCACTGCATTATTAGGTGGTTTTTGTTTTTGTTTTCAAAATAAATTTTATTTATTTTTTTAAATCATGCTGTGTTCAGGTACTTCTCATCTGAACTTGAATGCAGACACTACCCCCTCTGAGTTTTCAAGATAGTTTCACTGCTGAATCTAAGATCAGCCTAGAAGCTTGACACACTCCCTGGGCTCGCCCAAGAGAAGGAAACAACTGTTATCTATTAAATCATTTGTTGGCCGATTTAGAGAATGAGAATGTCTATTTAACATAATGATACCACCAACCCAGAAAAGCAGAAAGACCAGAACTTTGGAGAATAGCTTGAGTTAGGTTCAAAATCAGGTTCAATCTCTTCTCAACTTCGATAGGTCCTTTAAGTAAACATTGGTTTGAATTTATCTGTTATTTTAGACTCCATACTGGTTGACACCTATCAAAAATATCTTGTTTGGGCAATTTATGTTATCATTATCTTGTTTTACAACCATATAATCTTGTGAAAATTAATCTCTCTGCAATGTTTTCAATTTTCTTTTCTGAAAATGAAAGCAATAATATCTTAAATTGATTTTGTGAGAATTTAATAGGACAGCATATATATATATATATATATATATATACATATACACATACCACTCTTAGCAACTTAATGTTCTATATAATGATTAATCACTATTGATTGGAGTGAGCTGGAAATATTTTAAGATTTTGGAACATCTTAGATCCCATGCCATGAAAAATCATTATTCTTACTTTATATAAATCAGTCAACCAATCTGCATCATATTCTAATAATCCACACTCCCCTTTGTAATAATTTTTATTGAGCTCTCCTCCTGCTCCTGGGTAAAAGCTTAATAAATAACATTGTAAACCTCAATATTTTATTCAATATTAGAAAAGGCACAACTGTCTAAACTATATTAAGATTAGAGTTTACATAGAGCCTTCGACTAAACTTATAAAATGCCATTACTTAATGAAATCATAACCTAATTTAGTATGATGTGTAAGGATACCAGAGAGGTATCAAGGCATTTTTGATGAGGACATATGTGTTGACAAAACTTATCTACAAATGACCACATGATTTTTATGACATTCAATACATGGTCTTGGCTAACACTATAATCATTATGTAAATGCAAAGTAAGATAGGTGAGGTGAAAAGGTCTAGATATGATTGCATAACCTTAGGACCATAGGTATTAAACTGATTATTTTAGCTGTGGTGTCCACAAAAACGAAAAATGCCATGGACCTATGTTTGATGATAAAAGCTTTAATTTGCTTCACTATAGTATCCTTTCTACTATCTATACGTAGCCCACAACTTTGTGTTGCATACCTTAATTATACACAATAAGAGTTATTCTTAAAATTTCACAATGCAGTAACATGGCGAATACAAATACCAAATCAGACTATGGGGGTGGATATCTGGTGCAGCTGTTAAGACATAGCTTGGGATGCCTACACATCACTACTGGAGTGCTTGGGCAGAGCAGAGTCTTGGCTCTGGCTCCTAATTCCAGCTTGCTGCTCAAATGCACCTTGTAGGGAGCAGGTTATTGATCAAGTATGTGAGTCCCTGGCAACTGTATGGGAGACCCTGCTCAAGTCTCCAGCTTCTGGCTTCAGCTTGGTTCACCATCAGACATTGCAGGAATCTGGAGAGTGACTCAGAAGAACAAGTGGACAATCTATGTCTTCTACTTTATCAAATGAAAATATAGATTTTATAAACATAAACTGTGGAGAAATCACTGCCAGAAAGGACAGGGAAGGTCAGTTAAGAAACAGTCCTTGATGTTTGTATGTCTCAAAACAATACCTGCACATACAGGTTCAAAGGTCAAGGGTTTCTCAAAATAAGATCAGGCTCCTGCCCTCACCCATCTCCACCCATATTCTGATTCCTCTAAAAGAAAAATTTAAGCAGTCTTATCTCTGTAATTTTTTCTAGTGATGTCATATTTTTAAAATGACATCCTTACAATTCTTGATATTCCTCATTTATGCATCATGTTTTAATCGGCTAACATGGAACATGAAAATTTAGCTTGCTTGTAATCTTTTCACACATATTTCTTCTTTCTTATCCATCCAAAATGTTCTACCACATTATTTGGCCAAATCAGTATTCATTGAGCAACACCATGGTACATTTTTTACTACTTCCTTTCGTACCTTTTCCTTCCTTGGTATTAATGCCCAGCTGCCACTGGGGCGGTCCCCTATCCTCCCCCCAGAAGATTTCTGGGACCCAACCTGTACTGATGTCCCAGCTTTTGTGATCTCATTTTTTTTCTGGACTCATGATTTCTTTTCTCTTGTTGATGAGTCTAAACAAAAGTTTTGAGATTTTTTTTGTTACTGTGAATATCTAAAGATATTTGCTTTCACACTTGCTTGATGATTTTGAGAGAATTCTAGCTGAGAAATAATTTCCCTGTGAATTTGGCAGGCCTTGATCCACTGTCTGGTAGCTTCCTAAATTGCTTTGAAGAATCCAGAGCTAAGCCTTATTATGAAATGAATTTTGCTGTTTCTTTCTAGAAACTCTTAGATTCTCTTTATTCCTTTTTCCATCCAATGTGCCACAAAGCCCTGCATACCTGATAAGTTATGTGTTTCACTTACGAAGAACAGTTTTCATACTCATAATTTTCTCTTTTGACTTATTTTGTTCTCTTTTGAGAGTGACTACTAGACAGAGTTTGGACTTTGTTTGATTAATATTTTCTCATTTTATAAATCTCATTATTGCTTTTTTGGTTGAGCTTTCACAGACATGTCATTGCTCTTAACCTTTAATTGAATTGCCTCTATTTCTGCTACCATATTTTAATTTTTGAGAGATCTTTTCTCTTACCTTACTGTTTCTTTCAATAACATCCTGCATTTAGTGTATACATGTTATCACTTTATCAAAATATTGATTTATGATTTAGGCATTTGGAAGGCTTTCCTAGACTTCTAGTATTACCTGCTTTCTCCAAGTTCCATTTTTTATTTTGTTATAATCACATGCTTCGTATATGATTCCATCCCTCAAATTTCTTTTGAGAGTCCTTACTTAAGAGTCTCACCCTCAAAGAACGTCACTGGGAACTCTGGGTATCAGAATGATCCAGCTGATTGCTGGGCTTTACTGTAAAATAGCAACAGTGTAACTGCATTTATCTTGGAATGAAGTTCTCTAAATATCAGTACCTCTGTTTTTGCTTGTTTGTTTTACTTTTAAACTATATTAACAATCAAAGGATCTCCTTCAATCTTTGGTGGGAATGTGGCTGCCAGCATCCTAGGAGATTATGTGAGGAAAAGGCTGTATGTTAGAGTTTGGGAGGGAGGAGAGTAACACTTGTAAACTTTCATGTTACCCTGCTGTTTTCAGTGAAGTATCCTCATCTCTGCCCTTGACTGTGCCTTGAGCGTCAAGGCCTATTTTTTAATTCTATCTGTCAAAGAAGTGAATCTCAAGGGTTCTACTAAGGTCTAGAGGGTACAAGCAAAGAAACTGTGGGTGTTCCTATTCACCCTAGCCAAATGCTTAATACTTCTGTGAATTCATCCTCCAGTGACCATGTGTATTGCTTCTAACACATGCAGCCTTCTTTAGAATCCTACTTTGAAGCTACAAAAGCCACTTTGGAAGTGTGCCATGGTAGCAAGTGGAACTTCACATGTCAGTCCACTGCTCCAACTGGAGCTAATTACTGGCACAAGAGTGTGCCTCTAGTTTAGAGTGTAATTTTCATTCTACAGTTCCCTTACGGAGGAAATATGGGTTGAGGCTAAGTCTAGCCTCGTACCCGTTTGTCTTTCTGTACTTTACTGCTTCCTGTTCTTCCCACTCTCATTCATTTGGAAAAAGAAAAAAACATGGCATAAATACACAATGGAATGCTATTCAACCATAAAAAGAATAAAATCCTGTCATTTTCAGTAAAATGGGTGGAACCGGAGGACACTGTATTAAGTGGAATAATGCAGACACAAAAATACAAACATCAAATCTTTTTCACATGCGGGAGTAAAAAAAAAAAACCTTAATATGAATTCAGATTGGTAACTAGCACAGGCTGGCAGTGGGGAGTGGAAGGTAGGGAAGGTTTGAGTGAGCCTGCACAAAAAATAAGGAGAAGCTGAGTATGATTGGCTAAATACGGCAAATATACCATACTTACATGAAATGCTAACTAAAAAATGAAGAATAAATACAGTCTGACAGGACTGGATTAGTTACTGGGAATTGGGATGAAGCAAGGTTACAAACCCTTTCATATTTTGTTTGGTTTTCCCTTTTGCTTCTTATCATAAGTTGAAGTGGCATAAGCTGACATCATGCTATTGGACTTCCCAGCCTCCAGAACCATGAACCAAATAAACTTCTTCCCTTTAGAAATAAAAAACAAACCAACAAACAAAAACAAAGCAAAAAAACTCTGGGGCCAGCATGGTGGCATAGCATTCTAAGCTCCTGCCTATGGCACTGGCATCCATGTGGGCATGGTTCATTTCCCAGCCACTCCAATTCTGATGCAGCTCTCTGCTTGTGGTCTGAGGAGACAGCAGATGGCCAAGTCCGTGGGCCACTATACCCATGTGGGAGGCCTGGAGGAAACTCATGGCTGCTAGCTTCAAATTGGCTCAGCTCAGACATTGAGACCATCTGAGAAGTGAATCAGCAGTTGAAAAAGCTCCCTCTCTGTCTCTCCTCTCTGTAACTCTGCTTTTCAAAATAAAAATAAATAAATAAATATTTTAAAATATGAAAAAAGCTTTCATAAATGTCAAGAATTTCAGGAGACAGACATTTACCATGAATGGACATCATATAATCTATGCATGTATCAAAACATTACATGATATAATATACATATGTATAATTTCTATGTATATGCTAAAAATTAAATTAAATTAAATTAAATTAAAAATGGCTGTCAGAGAAAGATTGAGGTTTCCTATTTACTGTTCACTTTGTAAATGGCCACAATAGCCAGGGCTGAAGTCAGGAGCCTGGAACTCAACTTGGGTCTCCCATGTCTATAGCAATTCCAAAATACCTGCTGTCTCACGGAGAACGTATTAGCAGGGAGCTTGAGTGGAGAGCATGCAGGACCCAGATCCAGGCACTTTAACATGGAATAGCAGCATCATAATCATTGTACCAAACACCCACTAGTTATTTCCTGACAATTATAAGTAGTATGTGGTACTACCACCACATGCTCTCATCTAGTCCCCATGTTTCAGAGAAGTTTAGCCAATGTTAAACGTACAGTCTAGGTGAGTAGTTCTCAAAATTTAGTTCCCAGATAGCCAGAAGTAAGTATTACTGAGAACTGTTAAAAAATGAAAACTTTACGCCCAACTCCAGACCCACTGAGTTAGAAACTTTGAAAATAGTGCCCAGTCACATATGATTTAACAAGCCCTCCAGGGATTCTAATACATGGTAAGAAACAGTGGCCTCAGAGAAAAATAAAACATCACATGGAGAATAAAGCCAAGACCTAGGCCCAATTGATATGGTATTGAAAACCTTAAGCACAACTAATGAATATGCATGACATCTTGCTGATTAGGGAGAGAAGTCATAATTGCAGCTCTGTTTTAGAATAGTATAGTTAATATTAAAAGCATTATGCTGTAGATGAATATAAATAGGAGTGAAATAGAAATTTAAGTTTTTGAAACTGACAGTGAGTCTATACCGGTTTTCAAATCCAAGCAGAAAAGTGCATTAATGCAGGAAAATAAAATTTCTGGGCCCAGGAGCTGAAGAAACACATAACAGAATCATTAATTGTATTAATCCTTTTCAGAAACAAGCTACCAAATGTACATGATCTGGAACATTTATTGAGGAAACTCATTTAAAACTGTCATGAGAGTCACAATTATTTTTATTCCTCTAAAATCCTGGATTTGTGCCATGCAAGCAAACAAGCTTTAGAAAAAAAAAAAGAGAACTTAAGAGCAAGCAAAAACTCCTTGAATCCATCACTTAGCATATTAAGGGGAAGCACTGACAGAACAAGAAAAAATTCCAACATCACCTGTAAAAAGTAATTTTCAGTAACTTAAAGCCAATTGGGTGATTTACTCCAAGGACTACATGTTAGAGACATGAGAAAGACAATTTCTTTATTGAGTCTGCAAAGAGCCTAAAATTTTCAAGGGAGGAAAGAAGAGCCCTTTCCCTGGAGATAGTGCAGAGGCTAGCACACAGGTTCCTTTAGAGGGGTGATGTTCAGCCACTCAATTCACTTTGACATATCATCTGTCTGAGCAGCTCAGCTTATCCACGGCATGGCAGGGCAGAGATTTCCCTCCAGCCCTTTATGGCTTCTCTGTGAAAATCTCAAAGCTTTTCCATTGCAATCAGGCACATAGCACCTCTGAATACCCCTACAGGAGATACTCAACAGACTGGCTGAACATCAGAAAAATATACCTATGGTATCTGGTCAGTTCAGAGTCCCTTTGAATGTTAATAATACTCAAACTAACAATAAAATAGTGGTTGACATACAGAACTCTTACCCTGTGCCTAAGGCGCTTGCTGCTAAGCATATTGCATGAACATCCTCAGTGGCTCTTTGCAGAACACATAGGAGCTAGGTGCTTCTTGAACTGCATTATATAGAGGGAAGACCTAAAGATGAAAAGTAACTTGCCTAAAATCAATCAGCTACAACAGTACAGCCAGGATTCAATCCTAAAGCTACCTAAAATCTAAGAATTCAGAGTCACCTTGTTTTCATGCCTTCATTGAGACTCCATCCTATTTCAAGATGTATTTTGTAATAAATGAGCAATTCTCTACTTCATAAGAAAAAAGACAGTATTTTGAAAAGTTAGATTGAGTTCCTGAAATGTCTGTGAAGACAATACTTCTCTCCTGGTTGGATCTCTCAGCCTTGGATAGCTGTAAGGTCTGTCAAACATTTAGTTCCTCCTAAACTCACTGTGTGGGTGGAGATTCACCTGGTCCCCATAGTGTTTGCTTTGAGACTGGTGATGCTTTGGTTGCCATGGACACCAGATTTCAACACACCACTGAGCACAGGGAATTCATCCCATGTAAGGCAGTGGAACCAGCAGATGGTTCCACACTAACTGCATATTAATACTATGACCAATATTTGTTTCTCCGCCTTGTATTTAGACAGTGTTCTCACCAGTGAAGTCTGAAAGCCTTTATATCTCACCTGGGAAACAGCTTCTTTGTGGCCCAGATAGCAATACTCGCATTTCAATGTGTCAAAGTCATTCATTTGTCTGAGTTGTTCAGTGGCTGAAGCTATTCATACAGGGAAATCTGACCTTACACAAAGCATTCCTTTGTTCAGCTTGGAAAAATAAAAAATGGATCAAACGACTCCTTGAAAGTTCACTTTGTCCATGAGGCACCAAGAAAATAATGGGTACTGTTATCTTGGTGAATTTCTCCAGTAACTAATTAGGAACAGTTAAGTGGGGCCCAGCACGATGGCTCAGCTAGCTAAATCCTTACCTTGCAAGCACTGGGATCCTATATTGGCTCCAATTTATGTGCTGGCTGCCCCACTTCCCATCCAACTTCCTGCCTGTGGCCTGGGAAAGCAATAGAGGGTGGCCCATAGCCTTGGGACCCTGCACCTCTGTGGGAGATCAGGAAGAAGCTCCTTGTCCCTGGCTTTGGATCAGCTGAGCTCTGGCTGTTGCAGCCATTTTGTGGGTGAACCAGCAGAGGAAATACTCTATCTGTCTCTCCTTCTCTCTATAAATCTGACCTGACTTTCCAATAAAAATAAATAAGTCTAAAAAAATAAACAGTTTAGTGGTCTACAGACCACTTAAGGCATTAGAACAAGTTTTTACAAGAAAAACAAACATCCAAGCAACTATACTTAATTAAAGACTCTAAGTCAATGACCAACTTGCTTTTTGTTTTTTTGTTTGTTTGTAGGTTATTGCATTAGTCAATGTCCAAATTGTAAAACTGAATTATGAAGAGCAACACTGACTTGGACAGATCATGAACTATTAAGCCAATTTACCAAGACTTCATCTCCACTCAGAAACACAAAAGAGGAAATCCATTATATATTGTGTAACTGTCAGTCATATGATAAAAATCATTCATTAACAGCAAAATTGAAACTAGCAAGAAGTTAATAAGAAATTAATGCTGTAACATTTTTATATTCAGGGGTCAATAAATAAAGGAAAATCCCATTAAAAAGCTTTCTATAGACACTGGGCATTTTAGTTAGTGCCTTTAAAAGAACTTATATTGTGCAGTTTCTCTAATTTATTTACTCAATAACATTTTTCTGAGCCACACTCTCTTCAGATAATTGTAATACAAGTTTGGAGTTGAATCACTATATCAAAAATTATTTTAAAATAAGAAGGGTATAAGGATTGATTCAAACATTGGCTCTGAAGATTGATAAGATTCATGCCATCTGAGACCCGGGGCCATTTTAGATATCTGAACCTTGTAGCCCTGTTCTCCACCAATCTGCTGTAACTTTGTGGCCCCGTACCCTATGGCCCTATCCATCAATCTCTCACAGCCCCATCTCCATGGCACACGTTCCCCTGCTATTAAGGCTGCTATAAAGGCTTAGCCCCTCATGCTCTCTCTCTGCTCTGTTCGCCATTCTTCTCATGCAAATAAAGACCTCCTATATGACTTGCTGTGTCTGGTGTGTGGGTTTGTGATAATAATTCCTAACACAGGGAAATATCAGATCATTCAATTTAAATATTTGGAGTTGGGGTAGAAACAATACTTTATGTCATTCTAAAATAAGAGTGGCAGCAAGATCATACTTTCTATCTTATCTATGAATACTGTAGTGAAGTGTCTTCTTTTACAGATAGGAAGTAATTTTAAACTGCTACATTATGGTTTATTGGAACTTTTAAGTGAATTCTAAAAAGTTTTTGTATAAAGTCTTCAATTACACTCATTCAGAAAAAAATAAATGCATATATTCATTCATTCTTTCAACAGATGTTAACAGAATCATTAAATCTGCAAGGAGATATGCCAAGGCAATGAACCTCTCCTTCCCTGTAACTACACACCAGAGAGCTAATACTGTATCATCTGTGGATGGATTTTCTCAGAAATAAGGGCAACTGTTGAAAATCACCAAGCTTGGGGGATCAAACTTGTTAATAGGAAATCACATGAAATTTGGAGAAAATAGTCATGTAGATCTTTGTATCTGAGCCCATTCAATGAATCATTAATCATGGCATGATCAAGAGATAAGAATTGTGGGCCTGATTGCAGAACCATTGAGTCAAATTTTTATTTTTAACGAGGTGCTGTGCTTTGTGTACACATTAAAATGTAAGGAACATCAACTGAAGCCATAGATGTGGTAACCAGCCACAGGAGGTGGAGCTCTGTCTCGATGATTGAATAGTTGTGTGATTTGGAACAAGTTCTTCAACCTCTCCATTACTCAGTTTCCTCACTGGGTATGCTGGAGATAGTAATGCTGCCCATGTCATGAGATTGTATTAGTGTAACGAGTCAGATGGGCCAACAGACAGTTAGGGCCTCTGATCCATATTTATATTTATATTTACATTTATATTTATATTTAATCTTGCTTCCCCGCTGTATTTGCCTCCTTTGGAAAGAAGAGTTCCTCCAGGCTTCTGGTTTTCCCATGAGAATAGCAACTGGGCTGCTAGGAGGAGCCCCATTGGGATGTGACTTCCACCTGCCCGAGTACTAGTTTTACCTGACATAAAAAGGGTCAGGAAGTTCCATCTATCTTTGACCAGATCAAATTGTCACCTTGCATCTCTTGGAATTTTTATCAAGAGGAAGCAATAATTGGTGCTTGAGATTTCAGCTTCTCCTGAGAATAGGAGGAGGGGTAGCCCATCACTCCCTGCTGACCAGGAACCCGACAGCCCACTGTGAGTGAACTCCCCCTCTCTCCCCTCTGACTCATTTGGCCCCCTCCTTGAGATGGTGCACGAAAGACACCACTTCCACCATTTTCTTGGGTCCTTCCTCCCTTGCAGCCTCCTCCTGTCACTATGGCAGGAGAACTCTCTCTCACTCACTCTCTCTTAATAAAATCTTGCTTTGCACCTGAAACTGTCCACAAGGAAATTCTTTGATGTGAGACAAGAAACAAGGTTGTTGTCATCTTTTGCATCAAAATCCTTGCAACATTAGTACTAAGTGATACATATGTGGAAACAAGAAACGAAGAAGTAGAAAGTAAGATGGTGTTTATCAGAGGCTAGAACAGGGCAATATGTACAGCCAAGGAAAATATTGGTTAAAATGTACAAGTTTTTGTTTTAAAAAGTAAAAAGTTTGAATTACACAGGAAGGATAATTAATTCTGTGTTGCTTAACAGCCCAGCAAGGTGACTATAGTTAATAATGTACTATATATTTCAAAACTGTATATTTAAATGTTCACAGCATAAAGAAATGGTAAATATCCGAGGTGATGACCATGTTACTTTGTCCGATCTACTCATTCCACAATATATGCAAGCAACATCACACTGTACTTCATAAACATATATATAATTACTATTTGAAATTCATTATTTGTAATACAGAGCAATACAGAGATCTTCTCTCTTCTCATTCACTTCCCAAATGCCCACAAAAACTAAGGCTAAGCCAGGTCAAAGCCAGGAGCCGGGAACTCCATACAAGACTCCCATGTGGATGGCAGGGAACAAGTACTTGGGCCATCCTCTATTGATTCCCAGGGACATTAGCATAAAGCTGAGTCAGAAATGGAGCAACAGGGACTCTGACGGGCACTCCTAAATGAGATGTCGGTGTTGCAAGTAGCAGCTTAGCATGCTGCACCACAGCTGTGGTCCCCACAATCACTATTTGTCAGCTTCAAAGTAAAATAACAGGTGCATGAAAAAAGTAGCATAATAAATGCAAACTGCTTACAACAGTGTATAGAAGTTAGTGGAATCAATCATTGTTAGTTCTTCTGACATCTTTTTCGCATTTACAGTGTTCTGGGTCATGACTAACAAGGATCCAAGCTGTAGCTCATGGAAACGTTCTGCTTTCTGGAGGGAATATAATCAGGCAATTAGAAGATTAAGTTGGTCTACAAAACCCCGGCTTCCTCAAACGTAATGTCATTTCAGGCCAAACGTCAGGACTTACGTAGGCAATGTGCAACACACACTTGCTCAAATCAAAAACAACGAATGAAGTAACATGCATTTGTTTGAAAAACAACAATAAAGGGACATATTTCTCAATTTGTGGCCTAGAAACCTCTACTTTCCTTTTTTACTCATTAAATTGGTGAGAGCTCCTCAAAAACTTCATGGAAAACACATATTATGAAAAAAACTATGACTGAATTTCAACATTTCAATCTCTGTATGCAATAATGTGTTAAGATCCCCAGGGTATATTAAACAAGAAAGGAGGCTGTAAAATATACATATGATATTTAGGCAAGTGGATAAAAACATAGGTATTTTATGGTATAAACCATTTTTTTTTTGGTCAAAGAAAGTACACATTAAAAGCTATTAATTAAAAAATATCTATTTTGTCTTATGCCTTTCTATGTCCTGTGACTAACCTACTTTGTGGGTATGCCAGGAACAGTTTTTTAAGAAAACTGAAAAATTAAAGCAATGAATCTCATTATGTATGCTTCCAAAATTTATTAGCAAATTTTAATTAATACTAATAGAAACATTCAAGTGTGTTGAACGCATAAAGGAGTTGGGAACTCACAGACAGACCCTGCCAAGGGACATCAAAGGGCAGACATTTTGGTAGCCACCAAGCAGCCATTTTCATTTTCTTTCCTTCTTGTCCTTCCCAGTGTCCCCTGCAACTAGATTTGGCCAGAGATCATGCGCTAGGCAATGAGTCAGAAAGGAAATTCTTCTAGGATATAATGTTCTACGTGATAAAAGTGATGTGGGCAAAAAGCTTCAGACCTTTTCTTTGTACTTTAGTTGTACAGAAACATGATACTTAGAGTGGCAGCAGCCAAGTTGCAACAACGAAAGCTGACACAGCTCAACTGTGAGACTAGTAGAAAAAAAAAATGGCTGGAAAGGGCTTGGATTCTGATAACCCCTGAGTTGCCAAACTAATCCTTGAGTAGTCAAGTGATGTATTCCTTGTTAAGTAAAGTAATAAATGTTCACATCATTTAAATCACTTTTTATTGGACATTCTGTTATGCAGCTAAAAGCATCCCCACTTTTACAGCTGCCAGCCACCTGCCTTAGCAAGCTGAGTGCCCAATTAATAGCTCAGCAATCATTTTGCTTTAATTACAACAGGAAGACATATCTATATACTGAATACCATTTTTTATGTGATGCTCACATTTACCTTGGTTTTCTGTTAGCATAAGCAAAAAGGACTACTACTACTACTGACTTCATTAAGCAGCTACCATACACCAAACATGATGCTAGACATTTTATCTAGGGTTAATCATCGTAGCAATTTTCAAATCAATCCTCTTTGGGAAAATAGAACCACGCTTATATATGTCCCATTGCAATTAAACAATTCAGCACCTCCTTCCATCACAAATGTAGACTACAAACCACCAGTACTGGGGACTTTGTGACCTATCAATATCATAGATACATGCATATTTCACTGCAGCTGTTGATTAAATCTTGAAATAATTTTGATCCTTACCACTATTTCAAAAGTACCATAATCAGTAAAGCATTATTTGATTAACATGTTAATAAAGACACATATATGCTACTGCCCCACACATTCGTAAAATATTTTGGTAATTGAACTGCAATCTGATTGACTTCCTTTGTAATCCTATGTGTTTTATGCTGTGAATTCAAAAAGTTTATTCTAAGGGAAGATCCCATAGGTTTCACCAAAGAGAAAGGAATCCTTGGTACAAAAGGGAGGATGGGCCCTCTATAACCAAGCCCTTGGAATCAGTCCTAATATCGTCAATCCCTTCTCCAAAGAGGAATTTTAAGGAAATCTTTTTAAAACACAAATAAGATACAGATTTTCCCTTGGTTAAGCAAGAAACAAATGTAAACTCCTAACTATGACCTCACCCTGCAGGATGACTGGACCCTATTCAAAGTCTCCTCCCGTAGTTTTGAGCTCTTCTGTCATCTAGTCTTTTTTTTCTCCCCAGCCACACTAGCCTCTTTCCGTTTCTTTAAACTCTCCAAGCTGCTGCCCAGCTCCAGCACTCCGTTCTTGCTGTATTCTCTACCTGGAATGTCTGCTCTCCTGGCAGTCACTTCATTCTGTGTTCTAGTGATGAGACAGGACATCACCTCTACCGAGAAACCTGCCTACCAATCTATCTTGAGTAGCAGACCTCCCGTCTCCACCTGCCCCTAGTTCACTTCTGTTTGAAGAAACTTTTATTAAGCCATTTACAAATGACAGAATTAAGGCTCACAATATTAGGCAATTTAACCAAGATCACTAAGTGACAAACTTAGTTTAACTGGGGTCTTGGGCCTCCCCTTAATACTGCCACTATTACTTGCAACGTTTCTAACCCATCAGAGAAAGGCAGAAACAACCCAACATAAGATTTTTTGAGACTTCAGTGCCCCATTGCTCAAGGATCTCTGCCAAATGAACTCCCAATGTTACTGCCTTGAATAGCCCCAGGAGAACCAAGTTAAATGAAAGTATAGTATCTGCATAGAGTGATTCTGTCTCTGCTTATAACACAGCCTTTTTGTCTCTGAATCTTACAAACATAAACAACATTCTAAAACTAAATGGGAAGGATAAAATTCAGAAAAGGGTAAATTCACAAAAGAACAAACTACATAAGCCCAGAGATAAATACTGACACATAAAAATATACACGGATAAGGCACTGTGTGCTAGCTTATGTGGAGCATGAGTCTTGCCATACATGTCTTACAAGCCAACTCAAAGAGGGAAACAGAGTTACATGGAACATTCCAAAGGTCAAAACATTCTATCAATTTCCAGGAGGAGCATGATTATTTTTAGTTTATAAGATGTGAGAGAAGTCTCCATTGTGAGTCCTTCCAATGGAAACTGGTAGAATACACTTACACACATGGTTTCAAAATTTTCTCAGTGAAATAAACATATCTTTTTATCCTATGTCACCTGAAATTTTAGAAATATGCTTGTAGTAATCAGCATTCTAAATTACAGTCTTACGACACACACATCAACCCTCATATATTGCTATCATTTAGCATGCCTTAATAGATAAGGCTGGTGCAATGCCAAAACCTGTGCAGTATTCATCGTCTTGTTATTTAAGGCATGGTCAATAGGCCAACAACATCAGCATCACTTAGGAACTTGCTAGAAATGCCCCATCCTAAGCCTATTCAGTATTAGTATTTTATTGACAAAATCTGCAGGTGATGCCTATACACATTTAAAGATTTAAGAGGCACAGGTCTAATGGTTGATGTTTATCTGAGGAAAATATTGTAAGAATTGTAATTCATTCACTCAATCAACAAATATTGAGTCCCTGCAAAAAGGAAAAGATATCTTTAAAAATTATGCTAAAAGCATTACCACAAGGGTGAATATCGATAAGTGAGATATCATTAAAACTGAGAAACCAACTCTTAGAAAAGACAGTATTTGCAAAAAGAGCAAAAAAAAAGTTCTCTAAATACGTGCTGAGCACCGTCTTGGTGCTTGAGGAGACAGCAATGAAAGAAACAAAAATTCTGTCCTGGTGAAACTTACATTCCATCTCGTTAACACAAAGAAACTGAATAAGGCAGGAAAGGAGAAGGAGTCAAAAAAATACCTGGGGGAAGTGTTTTAAGCCGACAGCACAAAGAGTGTGAGCACCCTGAGACAGAACACCTCCAACAACAAGGCCAGCGTGCCTGAAGACCAGAGCCCGGGAAGTGGCAGAGGGACGCAGGGGGTTGGAGCATGTGGGGGCCTGGGCGGCCATTTTAAGTATTGTAGCTTTCAGTAAAGGAGAAACCCCTGGTGGGGGGAGGGAGGTGCATAATAATGAACTATCACAGGATGTTGAGTTGGAAAGCCACACAATGAAAAGTGTTTATAAGAAAACAGGTGGGGGGGGGCAGAAAATTGTTTTTTTACAGTCGGATGGAATGGCTTGAGTGGGCGAATCCTGCTCAGAGTACATGGTACTAATTTCAGGACAAGGTGAGTCAGTCGTTCATCTATTGATTAGGTAGGAAGGAGATATCAGGTAGTGTGTGTGTGTGTGGGGGGGAACCTAAACGACAGTAATATGTGAAAGACCTGTCAGAGGAAGGAGAAGATAAATGACATATGAGGGAAAGCAGCCTGGCACGCAAATGTCAGATTATCCACAGGAAAATGGCACCAGTTGGGAGTTCCATTTCACCAAGGCTTATGGAGCATCTAGTGAGGCAAAGTCGCTGTGCTGGCTGGGACTTGGAGATGGAGCTGCAGAGTACAGAAAGAGCCGGATGGGCAGGAGGGCAAAAGGGCCTTCTTAATGAACATCTCCGTCAAGAACTCTCCACTAGTCCTGCACCACCAGGTTTTTGGTAAAGAATACCTGTGGTCTGCTTCTTCCGGAGTGACCTGGTGCATCTCACCCCCTGCCACCATTTTCACCATACTGGAGAAAAGGCCCCAAGGAAGCAAGAGGGAAGGCGCAGGCTTTAGGAAAACAACTGGCAAAAACATTTCAGAATTGCCTTTCACCAGACTGCAAGGTCTGGGAAGCAGATGCAAATGAAATGTAAATGAGATGTAAATAGCTCTGTGGCCTTCCAAAAGGTTTTATACAACTGCAAGGGCCCTAAGGAAACTGCTGGCAGATAACAGTGACTCAGAAGCGGGACTGAAATATTTCAAGACAACTTTGTCACCCAGACATTTGGTGCCCTGCTAGCACCTTTCACGTTCCTTAGTAATCTTTTTTCTCACTTGAATCAACCTCACCTGCTATAAAAAAAAAATCAAGTCTGTCCCCACCCCATAGAGGTTATCTGAGTTAATTACACTTTTGAAATACTCTGTATGCCTTTAATTTTTCTTCAGACACCCTTCTCACCCAAATAAAGCCAAGACAAATGTGTCACTTCCTGTCTAGAACAGTTTTGGCCTCCAGTGGATTATGAATGAAAGCGCCTCTCTTTCAGTTCTAGTTACTATGATCCTTTTAGAGTTTTTTTTTTTTCCTCCTACTCCACGGAAACTGGCACATTCTCTTCCAATAGCTACATGCTGCATTCAAAAACGAATCCAGGGGAAAAAAATGCATAGTTGTGAAATTCAAGAAGACACGGAATAGCTAGCCATGGAGCAAGCTGCCCGGTTGCAATGCTGTGGTCTGGTCTGTGTTAGGTACACATTTTAAAATTAAAAAAGCTAAAACCGAAAAACCACAACAACCTACGGGGTTACGGGGTAAATTTTGGTCAGCATGTCTGTAAGAGCCTCTAGAATGAGTCGAATAGTCAAATAGTAGGCAACTCTGCCAGGACAGCCGACCTACGGCTGGGCAGAAACAACCTCACAGCCCGCACCCCCCCCCCCCCACGCCCAAGGTCCGTGACTTTCCAGTCCTTGCACATTTTCAGGGTGCCTCAGCTTTTACCAGCAGGGTCAAATGAAAGAAATTCCTTTTAGTCTAGGAGGTGTTTCCTTTTCTAATTTCACTCGAAAGGGTCACGCTGTGGACCCTGGGGCACAGAGGAATCCCGAGCGAGGCTGCGTTCGGCGCTAAACACAACAAAGAGCCAAGATGAGGAAAAAGCGAGGGAAAAAAAAAAAAAGGAGCCGCACAAAAGCAGGAGCTCAACCTCAACAGACGAGAAATGGCAGACAAAGAGTAACAAAGCGAACCGGAGAACACGCAGGGGGCGGTAGTCTGGGGAGTCCGGGAAGGGCGGCAGGGCAGAGGCGGGCAGGCGGCGAGCGCCCTCCCGCGGCCGGGCTGCCTCTTACCTCCTGGGCGAGCTTCTGCTTGAGCACCAGCGCGGCACACAGGTAGCCCGCGCGGCCCACGAACAGCTCGTCGGAGCCGCACTCCAGGAAGGAGACCGGCGCGCAGACGGCGCACAGAGCCCGGAACTTGCCCAGCGGCTGCACGTAGTCGGACCGTCCCAGGGCGTGATACACGAGCGTGGCCACGGCGTACACGCCCGCGCCCCCGAGCAAGAAGGCGGCTCTGGTGTCGGCGTCCGCCTCACCCCACTCCTCAGCACGGGCGCACGCGTCTATGAGGCGCTTGGCCGAGCGCAGGTAGCGCTCCCGGGCCGTGGCGAAGAGGGGGCTCTGAGAGACGTGGTAGAGCATGTAGGCCACCCCAGCCACGCCGCTGTACAGACCCCCCTGACAGCCGCTGGCCGTGGCCGTGGCCGTGGCACCCCGGGCCTCAGCGCCGCCCCCAAGCGGGGGCAGCTCCTGGAGGATGCGCTCGATGGTGGCGGTGACCAAGGGCGCCACCGCCTCCTCGCACTGGCCCGCCAGTAGGCTGCCCTGGTAGTCATCGAAGCGGTTAGCGAAGCATCGCTTGGTGTCCATGCTGTCGCCCGTGCCCCCCAAAAGCCGAGCTGGGGACCGCTGAAGGGTGTGCCCTGAAAGCCCCGTGCAGCGCCTCAGGCTCTCCGACGAACTCGGATGGCTGTGTATGCGGCGGGGGATGGAGCGAGAAAGATGAGACGAGAGGTGACAAGAGGAGGCGGGCGCGAGGAAGCAGCCCGGAGTGGATGGCCAAGTGGGACAGCGGGCTGCGCGAGGCTCCCGAGTGGCCCGGGCGCGCGCGGGGGGGACGCGCGTCGTGCTCCCCCCTCCCAGAGGCCGCGCCCTCGCCGGACCCGCCACCTCCTGCGCCGCCGCAGCCCCGCCGCCTCTCCAAGGGGCCCGAGGTGATCACCGACAGGACCCACGCGGGCCCCGCGCCACTCCTCCCGCTCCGCCCTCGGCTCCTCCCCTCCCGGAGGGAGGTCGGAGACGGAAGGGACACCGACCAGAAATGCTGAAACTGGGTATTCGCACACCTGGCACATATACTCCAAGTGAGTCCCCTATATACTCAAGAGTGGTGTTCTGGTCCTTGGCGGCATCACCTGGGAGCATATTAAACACGTAATACCTCGAGTTTTGCCCCAGACCCGTTGAAGCAACATTTCGATTTTTTGGGCAAGATTTCCCTGCCCCCTTCCCGCCTCATGAATGGCTTGTGCGTTAAAGTTTCAGAAGCTACTGAAGTAGGCTAGAGTAGTATGAAAAAAACTAGTTGTCCTCATTTAGGCTTGTCTTTCACCTTGCTTGCTTTAGCGTGCTTGTTCTGAAATGCTTCCATCCTAAAGGCTGGGGAGGGCTTCAGCACATCACGTTTCATGCGTTAAAATGAAAAATTGTCCTGCGTGGAAACTTTTTCTTGTCTTTCCTTCTTACGTTGTTTTTCTTGGGGGTTACAGAAGTAAATTCGACCACGCCAGGTTAGGGCGAGGTAAGAGCCTAATACACATCTTGAGGTGGCTCACTAGTTGATGTAAGGAGAAATGCTCTGTGAGCATTTAAAGAAATTGAAAAATCTGTTCAGTGTGTCCTTGGCTTCCTCCTACTCTTCCTTTCTCCTCATGGTCGCTCCCTTTTTGGCTTGCCTTCCACAGCTGTTGTCAAGAGTCTCCTGTGCCTTGCAACCCAGATCTAAATGGATACATAACATAGACCTGATCCTGGATCTTGCAGTTTGCATCGCAGTACTAAAGATGCCTTTCTTATGCTCAGCTCTTTAAAAATAATACTTCTTTTCCCAAAATATTAACTCTGGAAGATCGAAGCCACCATAATTGCTACAAGAGTAAGTGAGCAAGTGGCTCATAAGGAAGTTTCTGATACTTTGTAGAGAAAGCAAGCACCCCACTTGCTTGAAAGTCTAGCTTTGTATGGGATTGTTTTCTTCCTTCAAAGGATCATTGTGGTGACAGGAAACAAAGGGTTGAGGAAGCTGCATTGTGTTGTTCTTCTGGGCAGTCTGGGGAAAGGAGCTCAGCTTGTCAACATAATTGCCAGAACTGACTATATATGTAGTTCAACGGAGAGCATGGCTGTAAACCTCCTGTAGTGCTGCCCAAACGGGTTTATTTCTAGTAATATTATAATAGCAATAGAGCTAAGTCTACTTTCAGCTAGGAAACTTGAGATGTTAAAAAGACAGATGGGCAGGGGCTGACACTGTGGCTCAACCGACTACTGCTCCACTTTCAAGCGCCAGCATCCCATATGAGCACAGGTTTGTGTCTCAGCTGTTCCACTTCCCATCCAGCTCCCTGCTTGTGGCCTGGAAAAGCAACAGACTACGGCCCAAGTCCTTGGGATCCTGCACCTCTAAGGGGGACCTGGAAGAGACTACTGGCTCCTGGCCCTGGATCAGCTTAGCAGTGACCATTATAGCCATTCAGGGAGTGAACCAGCAAATGGAGGACTCTCTCTCTCTCTCTCTCTCTCTGTTTCTCTCTCCCTCCTTCTCTCTCTGTAAAATCTGCCTTTCCAATAAAAATAAATTTTTTAGATAGAGGGGAAAAAAAGGGAGGGCATCAGAAAAGTAACTGGAATGTTTAGTTTCTTCTAGAGGTTTCCTCATTCTTCACTCATCAGCCTTCTAGTGATGTTTCAAACAGATTTATTAAATCTATTTTATTTGAAAGGCAGAGAAAGAAAAAGAGAAACGTGGAGAGAGAGATGAGAGGGGGGAAGAGAGAGAGAAAGAGAGAGAGAGAGAGAGAGAGAGAGAGAGAGAGAGAGAGAGAGAGAGAGAGAGAGAGATCCCCATCCACTGGTTCATTTTCCAAATGCCTGTAGCAGCCAGGGCCAAGCTAGGTTGGCGCCAGGAGCCAAGAACTCATCTAAATCACCCACATGGCTGGCAGACTGTCAGGTACTGGAGTCATCATCAGATGCTTCAGCTGGGTCCGAAGTAGAGGAGCTGGGACTTGGATGTTACAAGCAGCTTCCTAAACCACTGTGCCACACTGTCTGCCCTGTAGAAGTGATACTTTTGTTCCTCCAGACAGTCATAAAATATATACCTTCGTGGGCAGAAATGAAGTCTTATTCTGCTTAATTCCTTCACATACCCTTGTAATGAATCTAGAGGCAACTCTGCTAATTTGACTCTGATTATCTTTCCTCACACTGCTACCTAGAGGTAGGATTAATAGCGATGGCAGGAATCGGCATTGACTGGCTTAAAAATAGAACTGTAAGCTTGTCTCCAACAAGAAGGAGGCTTTGCTTTTCCCAGTTCTTTTAAAGATTTATTTATTTATTTCTTAATTTTAGAAGGAGAGACAAAAAGGAAGATATTCCATTTGCTAGTTCACTCTCCAAGTGGCTGCAATGGCCAGAGCTGCGCCGATCCGAAGTCAGGAGCCAGGAGCTTCTTCCAGGTCTCCCACACGGGTGCAGGAACCCAAGGCTTTGGGCTGTCCTCTACTGCTTTCCCAGGCCACAAGCAGGGAGCTGGATGGGAAGTGGAGCAGCCAGGACACTAACCTGCACCCATATGGGATCCTGGTGCATGCAAGACGAGGACTTTAGCCACTAGGCTACCCTGCCGTTCCCTCCCCGGTTATTTTTTTTCTTAGATGTATTTATTAATTCATTATTTTCATTTGAAAGGAAGAGAGAGAGAGAGAGAGAGAAAGAGAGAGAGAGAGAGAGAGAGAGAGAGAGAGAGAGAGAGAGAGAGAGATGTTGATTCCATCCACTGTTTCACTTCACAAATGCCTGCAACTGCCAAGGTTGGGCCAGGCTGAAGAGCCAGGAACTCTGTCTGGGTCTCTTATGTGAGTAGCAAGGACCCAACCCCTGGAATCATTTTGTTGCTTCCCAGGGTGTGTATTAGCAGGAAATTGGATTAGAAGAGGAGTAGCCAGGATACAAACCAGGCACTCTGATGTGGGATGTGAGTGTATCCAAAGTAACAACTTCACTGGTGTACCAAATGCCCACTCCATGTTTTCCCAGTTCAGTTGCCTATCTTTTGCCACAAAAGTCTGTATTAACAATGAACTACAAAATTCTAAAGCATGTAATAATAAAGTTAGTGTTAATACTCTGGGGTCTTGGCTGGACCATTCATGTATCTGGAAGTGCCTGGAGAGGTAAGAGACTCAGAGCTGACTTGCATGCCTCTCAGCCTCCAGTAAGCCAATCCAAGCATATATGCCTGGCAGTGGCAGAAAGGCAAGAGCAAGAACAGAAATATGCAAGACCCCTTAGGGTCTATTCTCAGAATTGGCATTCTCTTTTCTGCCTTATTCCATCAGCAAATCACGCGAGAAAATGTAGTCTTTATAGGACTCCAAATTACATGACAAGCATGTAGATATTGTGAAAGGTGAAGTATTGAGGACCACAGAGATTTCTTTTTAGTGGTGATGACAATAAGTGACAAGGGTCACAAGGTGGATGTGAAACAGTATGATTTTGGAGAAGAGGTTAATAATACCTAGAAGTCCTCTGGAACTTGCAAGAGAAATTTATCCCTTTAACTATGAAAGCTTTCACAAAGAGCTCCCTGATGTACAGTCACTGGCAAAACTCCAGCCCAGGACATCCTCTAGGGAGTGGCAAGCTACTTAGACCACATGTAGCCACACCTTTTATCATCATTTACTTAATTTGCAAGAACTGTTATTCAATTTAATATTATTACTCGACTAGAATATACTTTCTGTGAGGATTTGGCTTCTTATTACATTTATATACTCATATGTATCAAGACCATAGAATAGTCCCCATTTTACTACTATTATGTGTAGTGGATTCTCACTAAAAGTTTCTTAGAGTTTATGAAATGATGAAGGAATAACTATAAATGTGCTCTGTTTTAAGATGTTCTGGCATATAGAATGCAATTTAAGGCCTTCATTGACGCTTTAATCAGACCTGTTTAAACCTCTACTGTATGTTTGAGTCCTTTTGCTCTTGTGAATGAGAGAATGTGGTGATTCTACAATTCCTGCTTCTTTGTTTCTCTACCAGATTAGGTGACTTCTGTACTTCACCTTGAATTTAGTGACTTTACATGTTCTATTGTTACTAATTCTGTGTAGCTGGTATCTTTTCTGAGTATGACCACAGCAGTCCCCGCTATGCCCCATAGTCCTTTACAATCAATGTGACCTTGGCATTCTTTTTTATTTTTAAAGATTTATTTATTCTTATTGGAAAGGCGGATATACAGACAGGAAGAGAGACAGAGAGGAAGATTTTCCGTCCTATGGTTCACTCCCCAAGTGAGTGCAATGGCTGGAGCTTAGCCAATCCAAAGCCAGGAGCCAGGAGCTCTTCCTGGTCTCCCACACAGGTGCAGGATCCCAAGGCTTTGGGCCATCCTCGATTGTTTTCCAAGGCCACAAGCAGGGAGCTGGATGGGATGCAGGGCTGCTGGGATTAGAAAGGTGACTGTATGGGATGTTGGGCGCGTGCAAGGCTAGGACTTTAACCACTACACTACGGTGCCGGGCCCAACCTTGGCGTTCTTTTCATTAAGAAGTAGGTGTATGCCACTTTTTCTTGAACCTGGGTGGACTTTTCTCATTCATTTCTAACCAATGGAATGTGATGGAAACACCACGGCCTGACATCAAATGTTAATACACTCGAGGTATGTGTCTTTGTTCGTGCATGCTAGAGTGCATGCTCACATTTGGAGCCCTGAGCTGCCTTGTAGGATTCTGGTTGCTCTGAAGCTGCCATGTTGTCAGGAAGTCCAGACAACATGGAAAGGCCACTCACAGGTCCATGATCAACAGCCCAGCTGATAGCATCAACTAACAGCCATGTGCATGAGCTATTTTGTATGTCCAACTTCATGTAAGAGGCATTTTCCCAAATCCTTGCAGTCTTTCTAACCCACAAAAATATAATCCAAATAAAATTGTTTCTAGGTTCTAGGTTGAGGATAATTTGTAGTGCAGCAAAGGTAAGTAAAATATCCTGGCAGCTTCCCATCATCCAGTGCCATAGAAATCCCCTAAGGCAAACAATTAGTTGGGAAGAGGAATTATTTCTGAGAAACATAGAAGATAGGAGGATATGCAGGCACCCAGAAAGTTGTGTTCCAAAATAATAATTCTAGTCGGGTTTTTTAGAAGTAGCAGAGACCCAACTAGAAATATGCAGCCTGTACAAAATCTTACCAAGGCCATTTATTTTCCCCTTATCTGTAAGATTTGTCCTGATAACCTGGAATTTCTGGCAGCATTTGCTGACAGTCAGCTCCCAACACATGGTTTCTGTGATCTTGCTGAATTGCCGAGTTCCTAGTTCTATCTCAAAGTTTTCCTATTATGCAGATTATGTAAAACTATGGATGGAAAATACTTTTAGTGGGTTCATCAAGATAATCACATAAAAATTATGAAAAATCATCTAGGAGAGGGAATATTAAAGATCAAAGTTCTTATATGCAAATGCCTGCTATCTAACAGTGAAAATGAAAAAAATCAGCAATTAACATAACTGTTACATCTCTTAATTTAAGCTTTTATATATCTTATTGGAAAATTCATCTTAAAATGCTTTCAAAAACTTTTTCCAAGTTTTTTTTTTTTTTTTTTTTTTTTGCTTTCTTAAAGAGTGCATTCTGGAAATAGTTGATTTAATGGAACCGTTCTATATCCAGTTTTTACAGCATATGCTCTTGTGGATATTCATGCTTGATTTTTTTTTTAAGATTTATTTTATTTTATTGTAAAGTAAGATATACAGAGAGAAGGAGAGACAGAGAGGAAGACCTTCCATCCGATGATTCATTCCCCAAGTGGCTGCATCGGCCAGAACTACACCGATCCAAAACCAGGAGCCAGGAGCCTCTTCCGGGTCTTCTACACGGGTGCAGTGTCGGAGGATTTGGGCCATCTGGGACTGCTTTCCCAGGCCACAGGCAGGGAGCTGGATGGCAAGCAGGGCTGCCGGGATTAGAACCGGCACTCATATAGGATCCTGGCACTTGCAAGGCGAGGACCTTATCCATTAGGCTACTGAGCCGGCTCGGCTCATGCCTGATTTGTAAGATCAACAACCTAGTTGGAGACTTTTCCCTGCTTCTATACCTTCACCCCTTAGAAGCTCTTCTCGAAACAGCAACCAGAATGGCATGTCAGGTACTATCTTCTGACTTAAGTCAAAGTTTTATATGTCCCTCAAAAAAAATCTAGGGTCCAAAGATAGGCTGTTAGATTTGCTGTCATCTGACCGTCATTACTTCTCTGATCTCTTACTCCTCTTTTCCTTGTTCCTTCACTGCAGCTACACCAGCTGCCTTGCTATTCCTCAAACCTGCTCCTACATACACTTAACTTGGAGAGTTTCCTTAGCAGATTTCACCTCCTTGGGACACTCTTCAAAAGGTTTACTCCTGCCTCTCCTTCAGTAAAGTTTTCTGCAACTTAATATCTTAAATTACATTCCTTCTTCCAAACATTAATATCTTACATCTTTATATTTTCTTATTTGGTTTCCATATGTCCCCTACTAGAACATAATCCCCATAAGGAAAGGAATTTTGATTTGTGTTGCTTCCTGTTGTAACCCAGTGTCTTCATCAATGCCAAATACATACCATGTGATCAATTGATATCTTTTGATATATCTGAAACTCTTCATAACATCAGAATCAGGGGGGCCCGGCGGCGTTGCCTAGCCGCTAAAGTCCTCGCCTTGAAAGTGCCCCGGGATCCCATATGGGCGCCGGTTCTAATCCTGGCAGCTCCACTTCCCATCCAGCTCCCTGCTTGTGGCCTGGAAAAGCAGTCAAGGACAGCCCAAAGCTTTGGGACCCTGCACTCGCGTGGGAGACCCGGAAGAGGTTGCAGGTTCCTGGCTTCGGATTGGCCCAGCACCGGCCGTTGCTGTCACTTGGGGAGTGAATCATCGGACAGAAGATCTTCCTCTCTGTCTATCCTCCTCTCTGTATATCTGACTTTGTAATAAAAATAAATAAATCTAGGGCCCGGCGGCGTGGCCTAGCGGCTAAAGTCCCCGCCTTGAACACCCCGGGATCCCATATGGGCGCCGGTTCTAATCCCGGCAGCTCCACTTCCCATCCAGCTCCCTGCTTGTGGCCTGGGAAAGCAGTCGAGGAAGGCCCAAAGCTTTGGGACACTGCACCCATGTGGGAGACCCGGAAGAGGTTCCAGGTTTCCGGCATCGGATCGGCGCGCACTGGCCCGTTGCGGCTCACTTGTGGAGTGAATCATCGGACGGAAGATCTTCCTCTCTGTCTCTCCTCCTCTCTGTATATCCGGCTGTAATAAAATGAATAAATCTTTAAAAATAAATAAATAAATAAATAAATAAATAAATAAATAAATCTAAAAAAACCCCATCAAAATCAGGGGCCAAGCTTTGTTGCTTCTTATTTTCTCTTTAAAAGATTTATTTATTTTGAAAATCACAAAGAGAGGGAGAGACAGAAGGAAACCTTAGATCTTCTGGTTCACTCTTCAGACAGGTGGAGCCAGGAGTTTCTACCAGGTTTCCAATGTGAATGACAGAAGCCCAATCACTTGGGATAGCTTCTGCTGCTTTTCCCAAGCTGTTATCAAGGAGCAGAATGGGAAGTAGGCTAGTGGGATGTGAACTGGTGCCCAGATAGGATGCTGACATCACTTTACCTGCTAAGCCACAACGCTGACCCATGTCTGCTTTCCTCATTGGATTCCTCTGCCACAGACATTCCCAGCATGTCAAAAGATATTTTAAATCTTTAATTGGAAGATTAAAATGAAAATTTTGAGTATAAATTCCATTACCTTTATTGCCTCTTTTTCTCTACCTTAAGAATCATCAACTGCAAGTGTTTTGTTAGCCATTAGGTCAAACACAATCACCACCACATGACAGAACAAGAAACAAGGTGCCATAAGCCAATTTATGATTTCTTGGAGAAAGCATGCTTAGAATAAAGCCATACAGAGGAAAACAGTACCATGTCATAACAGAATCAGGGACACAAAGTATAACAAAATGTGGGTCCTGACAATGATGTGCAGATACCTGTATCTGGCCTTATCTGAAATACTACTCAATCATGAGACCCAGTACATCCCAACCCCCAGCTTTTTTTGTTTTTTTAAATAAGTGCCTGTCATTTACAAAAGAAAATTCTTGACTGTTCCAGGTTTGTGATCATTACAGTTAATTTTCTCTGATTTGCTTAGAAAATTTGATAGACATGAAATGAAGCAAAAATAGGGAGAGGGATTGCAAATGTCAAGTTTGAGGGCATACTTGAAACAGAATCTTTATGAGCTCTTGAGTAATGAGTAAATAAATATATTGAACTTAGCCCTGATATTAAATTCTTGCTCCACCAAATCTAACTTCATTACTTTGGGAAACTTATGACACCATTTAAACCTCGATTTGTTGTGACAATGGGCTATTTTTTGCAGAATGGTTAGAATAATGGCTATACAGGGTTTAACTTGATTTCTAGCTCTGAACAAATATTAGCATTTGTCACAAAACAATTTTTTCTACAAGTAATTGCTTTGAGAAATCAATTACCATTGCCTGCTTCCCAACAAGCCTCTTGTATCTTCTTTTCTTCCCAAGTTAATTTTTCTTAGAATCATGGGAGGCTTTTGTGTTTGTTTTGCTTATTCATTCTTAACAATCCCTAAATCAACTGTGTTCCATTCACAAGCCTAAAGATTTTTTTAGTGTGACAAATCCAACTTCTGGGGTGAAAAGAAAATCGTGCTGTGTTTCTCAGTTTTTATGCAATTGCTGGTAATAAAGATTCAACTTGACAAATTTTGTTGCTGATGCGTGAGACAGAATAAAATTAATCTTTTTCAAGGCTATCTGGTTCTGCAGCAGTAAGAGTATGCATGAAAGTAAAAAAAAAGTGTGACAGAAAGTTATGTGGGTGAGCAGATCAGTAAAGAGAGGATAAACAGGTTCTACATGAAGGGGGACACTTGACTCAGTAGTTTTTGATCTTTTAAGATGTGCTGTGGAAGCTTTCCATAGTTTATCCATATTTTATCATCTCTTGCAACTTTGGAAAAAAATGCAAGATATCCAGATTTTTGGTTATTTGAGATGCTTCTGGAAAGACAGAGTTTTGGGTTATTTTTGGTTATTTGAGATGCTTCTGGAAAGACAGAGTTTTGGGTTATTATTGAATAGAAACTATTCAAGCCAAACTTAGTTTAAAAAGAAAAAAAACTGAATAGATTCAAATTCTGATTAAATGCTTTTCAATTAAGATGTCCCAGAAACCATTAATATTATCTTTCTAGCTAATATGTAACTAGATCTCTTATACATATGTACTTGAAATTCACAATTAGTATTTCCTTATAAAAGAATAATCAGGCTAGCACTACTCAGAAAATTTGGTGTTATTAAGATAGTGGAGTTTTGGTCAAGAATGCTGAAAATTTGCATTTTAAGATTTTGAGTTTTGCATGAGACATGGATTTGCAGATGCAGAGAGGATATGTAAATAAATCCGTGGAAGTGATGATTATAAAACATTCAAAGGATGAGGCTTTCTATAAATGGAACTTGTATATAAGTCAGTGGAATAGAACTTCATGACAGTCTAATAGGCTTCTGCTGCCAGATTAAAGTCATGGGAATGTGGAGATATTTATCTTGTCTCAATATTTACTATCAAATTTGAGGTCTATTATCTTTTCTAATGGCTTTATTTCATTTACCAAATGAGTAAATAAGATGAGATCATTTGTTTAGTTCAAGCTAACTTGGGTTTCTGATGCATACTAAGCCTACAGAAAAAAGTTAAGGTATAAAGTACGAGGCTGGCTAATGAGTTAATATTTGGACATCTTTTTTCTACCTATTTACAAAAGCAACATAAAAACCATTGTTTTCCCATGGGTAACACAAAAATATATCGAGATTGAGATTTACTTTTCTGGAACATATGTCTGTATATAATTTCTTAAGTGTTACTTATTTAAAAGGCAGAGTCACATAGAGAGGAATGTATGGGGAGGAGTGGGTAGAGAGATCTTCAGTTTGTTGGCTCACTCCTCACTTGGCTGCAACAGCCAGGGATGTGACAGTCCAAAACAAGAACCAGAAGCTTCTTCCAAGTCTCCCTTGTTGGTGGCAGGGAACCAAGCACTTGTTCCATCTTCCATTGCTTTCCCTGTGGATCAAAGGTTAAGCGGCCATGAAGCAAACCATATGGAATGCCGGCATGACAGGCAACAGCTTAACTATCTATGTTACAGGGTTGCTCCTGCATATAATTTTTGAAACTTTCCCTCTTTTTTGTAAAACACTTGGAAGAAGAAAATACACCGAAGCTTAGATTTACATACACCTACATTTGGAAGGTTCGGGGTCTCATCCAATACAATCTACTACCCAAAACCGGGTGTCTTATTCACTAAGATTCAATCTAGCTCAGTGGTTTTTGACTTACCCAAATCAAAATACCAAAAAAAAAAAATAATACTTAAACACAGTAGTACTTTATTTCTCTCTCCTACTAAAAAAAAAAAAATCTCAAAGCACAGAAAGTGACATCAGCAAGATAGCAGGACAGGCAGGCCCAGACCCTCTTTCCTTCCATGGAAACACAGATTCAAGAATATATAAGCAATTCTCTCACTGATAAATCCAGAAACCTGGTGAGGGACCCCTATATTGTAGCCAAACACAACACCAGTTATATCAAACTCTGTAGGAAGATGTGTGGGATCCTCCTGCTGTAGTCTCCTTCCGTGGCAGCACTTTATGTTTGAGAGGGACATACCCACTCCAGTTCCCAACTATTGACTTCTTTCTGGGGAAAGACAAGGCTAGTCCATACACTCAAAAATCGAACTTTCTACTGGAGGTTGCCTGAAGAACTGGCTTCTGTCTTGCCTGTCTGGGAGAACTGAAAGGAGTTGGCACACTGTAAATATCTGGGAATACCTGAAGAAGCTATAGTGTGCTGATGCTACAGACTGGTCAAGGTACAGCAGGCACAGGCTGATAGAGCTTGGCAGTGGTTCCCTCTGGGGGAATGCAGTCCCTGCATAACGGCAGCTGTTGATTCAAGTAATTGTGCTCCCACCCACCCATTTGGTAGACTCAGACTCAGTTCCAAGCTCCTGGCCAGGTTGGTTCACTTGGGAAGTGAACCAATGGATGGGAGAGTCTCTCTCTCTGCCTTTCAAATACAATAAATAGATAAGTTATGGGGCAATACAAGGGGGAAGGAGCCAAACAATGGAAGAAGAAGAAGACAACTCCTGAAACTGACCCTAAAGATGTGGAGATATAGAATTCCTTTAACAGGAAATAAAATAGTTGTCATGGAGATACTAATGTATTAAAGAAAATAATGCATGCAGAAAATGAAAATTTCAAGAAGATTAAAAATAGTTAAAACAGGACAAGTTTGAACTTTTGGAAATGAGCAGTGCAACAATTAAAACAGAAAATTTACTGAAAGAGTTTAACAGCAGATTTCATGAAGCAGAATAAAGGAGCAGTGAACATGAAGGTGAACCATAGGAAATTATCCAGTAAGAGAAACAAAAATACAAAATGAATGAAAAGTAGTGAACAAAAACTAAAAGACTGTGGGACACCATTAAATAGACCACTATATGCATTATGGAAATCAAAGGAGAAGAGACAAAGATAGTAGAAGAAAAATTTATTGAAAGAGGTGTTGGATAAATACTTCCTAAATAAGGAGAAAGAAAGTATTCAGATTCTTGAAGCTCAATGGATTCTGAATAAGATCAATTCAGACTAACCCATTCCAAAAAATATTGCTATCAAATTTTTAAATATCAAATACTGAAGGACTGGCATGGTAGCCTAGTGGCTAAAATTCTTGCCTTGCAGGCACAGGGACCCCATATGGACATTGGTTTGTGTCCCAGCTGCTCCACTTTCTATCCAGTTCCCTTCTTGTGGCGTGGAAAAGCAGTCAAGCACAGCTCAAAGCCTTGGGACCCTGCATCCACTTGGGAGACCCAGAAGAAGCTCCTGGCTCATGGTTTCTGATCGGCTCAGTTCCAGCCATTGCGGCCACTTGGGGAGTGAGTTAGCAGAAGGAAGATCTTTCTCTCTCTTTCCTTCTCTCGGTAAATCTAACTTTCCCATAAAAATAAATAAAACTTTTAAAAAAAGTCGAATACCTAGAATCTTGAAAGTAAAAAGAGAGAAGTGATATGTAACATGCAAGAGGACCTTTGTAAGACTAGCCTTAGATTTCTTAGCAGAAATGTTATATGCCAGAGGTAATGGGATGATAAAAATGCTGAAAAAATATCCTGCTAACCCAAATCTGTATTTTGCAAGCTATTCTTCAAAGATGAGAGATATTTTCCCAAATACAAAGAAGCTGAGGGAGTTCATCACCACTAGATATGTCTTACACCAACTGTTAAATGGAATCATTAAGTTGAAATTAAAAATACTGAGCAGACCTATGAATATACCCAATAGAAATGAAAATTGCATATGAGAAGAGTATCTGTAATTCTATCTTTGCAGCAGCACAATCTACAATAGAAGAGACATGGAAACAATCCAGATATGCATCCAAAGAAGAATTGTTAAAGAAATTGTGGTACATCTGCTCCATGGACTATTATTCAGCTATTAAAGAAGAATGAAATTATAACATTTACAACTAGGTGGTCCCAACTAGAGACCATTATGCTCAGTGAAATGAGTCAATCACAAAACAACAAATACAATATGTTCTCTCTCATATAAGGAAACCAACATGGAAAGTGTAGATTCAATAACCCGATCCATACTTTTTTTTTGGCTGCACCCCATGTGTTTTGATGTTTTTGATTTCAGTTTCATTTATTCCAAATACTTTGTTTTCTCTTGTTGAATGCATCACTGGCTCATGGATTACACGGCAGCATCATTTTTCCCAAGAGACTTTTGTGTTTCCTTTTTGTCCCCCATGTGTTGGTTACTCAGTGGTGCATTTTTTCATGGTGCTGTAATTTGTTGTTGTTGTTGTAGCTGTTGTTCTAATTCATACCAATTTTTGACCTTGTTTCATGGCTTCTCATTTATGGAAATGTATAGTGATGGAGTACTGGGGACTACCTATCCAAATGTGGGGGTATAATGGAACATGCATCCCTGCTTCCAAACAAAAGATGGACTCCTCCCAATGAACCTGTTGGAAATGTGTAGACAATGGGATGCTGGGCTGTCTGACATTGTCTGTACCAGCAATGTTTGGGCACACTTAAAGAAGAGACTGATGGAATTATGACTCCTTATGAAGGGCTATGCTATTGTATAGTAATCTGTCAGGGGTGGGAGTTTGTGGGGAATCCTAGTCTATATGAAATTGCACCACAAAATTAAAAAATTCAAAATAAAAGTATAACAAAAAAGTACTGAGCAGATTATGAAAGTTTATAAAACTATCTGGTAAAAGTAAATATATAGATAAATATACAATATTATAATCCTGTAATGGTGGTACACAAATTATTTTTAATTTTTTATGAGAATTAAAAGACAATATGAAAACAAATATAAAATATCTAATTAATGAACTCATAAAATGATGTGTAACATATATAATATGAAATTTGTGGTGGAGAGACCGGTAAAAATGTAGGGAAGTAGTATGTGATTGAAGTTCAATTATGTGCTTAAAATTGCTTGCTATAAAGTGTTTTATGTAAAATGTACAGTATCCACAAAGAAAACACTTATGAGGGAGGTCATCATAAAGTCCATGCAATATTAAATATATCTTTCAAAACCAGTTTTCTATTCACTTTTTGTAGGACCTGCATATGTAAGATGGACAAAAATAAAATGGAGTCGGGCCAATCCCATGGTGTTTCAGGTTAAGCTTCTGTCCTCAACACCAGCATCCTATTTGTGTGCCAATTTGAGTCCTTGATGCTCCACTTCTAATTCCGTTTCCTACTTATGGCCTTGGAAGGCAGTAGAGGATGGCCCAAAGCCTTGGGCTCCTGAACCCAAAGAAAAGACCTGAAAGAATCTTTTTTTTTTTTTTTTTTTTTTTTTTTTTTATCAGCCCAGCATTGGCCGTTTTGGGAGTAAACCAGCAGATAGAAGATCTCGCTGTCTCTCCTCCTCTGTATAACTCTGCCTTTCAAATAAAATAAAATAAATCTTTATTAGAATGAAGAATATAGGAAAGGAATCAAAGTGTGCTATTGCAAAAAAAAATCAACAAAATACAACGGAAGACAGTAAGGGTGGGGGGAAGAGTGACAAAAGTGCTACAAAAATGTAAAATAAATGGCAATAAATAAATAACATGTTAATAAATAATTCTATATAAATTATTATTTTAAATGCAGATGGATTAAACTTGTCTAACAACACACAGAATGACTGAATGGATAAAAGCATCTAATTTCCAGTTATAGTTGCATGCTATCTGTAAGGGACTCACTTTACAAAGATGTATGTAAGTTCAAAATGAAAGGATAGCTACAGCCATTGGAATCAATTGGGGAGTGAACCAGCAGAAGGAAGAACTTTGTCTCTCTCTGTCTCTCTCTAAATCTGCCTTTCCAATAAAAACAAATAAATCTTTGAAGGATGAGGACTTTTAAAGGAATATTTCTACCTTCATTTCAGCATTGCATACAATGGCCAGGTAAAAGTGACATAAATATCCACTGAAATTATAATGGATAAAGAGAGTGTGTAAATACATGCAATGGGATATTGTTCAGCTACAAAAGAGAAAGATGTCATATGTTACCATATTATGCATGTTGAGGAAGTATGCTAAACCACTCAAACATGATGTATCTAAAATAATCAACCTCAGAAAGTAGTCAAAACAAGAGTAGGGTTTGTCAGGGCCTGTGAGGAGGGAAAAATGGAGAGATGTTGTTTAATAGTTACTATCATCAAAAGTGCAAAATATCTAAACATCTTTTGTACCACGTTGTGCCTGTGGTTAACTATTGCTGTACTGTACATTTCAAAATTCTTTATGAGGATAGATCTCGTGTTGTGCATTGTTTTGCCAAAATGAAAAAGCCCAAAACTCAGAACAGATGTAATATGGTAAAACCACAGTATCAATATGACCTGGCCTCCTGCATTTCTTCTCTATATAGTTTCCATTTTCTGGATTATCCCATGGCTAAAGATAACTGTTGTGATCCAGCCACAAATATTCCATTCTACTATTGCAAAAAGGAAGACAACTGTCAGGAAGCCAAAATGTTGCTCTTCAGATCTAAACCAGTCTTTTGATGCTGCCTACTTTGAAGTTCCACAGAGTATTTCTGGTATCATCTGATTGACCTGAACTCAATCATATTGACATATATCTCAAGGAATACTGGAAAGTAGTCTTTAAGCTAGGTATATTGACACTCCACATAGAGCCAGGATTCTATTACTAAGGGGTAAATGGAGAAAGACTGATACTATAAACTCCTTGTAGCCTGTATAGTTGCATGACTCATCTATATGTGCTTTATACCCTGTTTGGTATGTGTTTGTCTGTTTCATGAGTTATAGCCCTATATTCTTTGTTGCTACAGGTTTCCCTGGAAATGGAGCATATTGTGAATCTGGAGATAGACCATTCCATAAGAAGATATTTAAAGCTGTCACAAAATATTACCAGTGTGCACACAGCCCTGCAGGTAAGTTGCTGCTTGGGATGGCAGCATTCCATACTAGAGTGCTGAGTTAAGAGTCCCCGCTCCTCTACTTCTGATACAGTTTCCTCCTGGTGTGCACCCTGGAATTCAGAGGCTCAAGTGGCTGAGTCCCTACTACCCATGTGGGAAATCTAGATGAAGTTTCAGGCCCTGGTTTCAACCTGTTCCAGTTCTAGCTGTTGTGGACATATTGAGAGAATGAGCATACAGAAGATCATCCTCTGTCTCTTTGCCTCTGTTTCTCTTACCTTTCTAATGAATAAATAAGCATAAATTAATCATTAGAGCACCTTGTCAATATTGAGCATGTTTAACTCATCGAAGTTTAATCTCTGAGAAAGATTTTATCAACAGACCATTATAAAGAGAAACTGAGTGTGTGATGGGTGTGGGTTTGGATTATACAGCATGCCTTGAAAGGTGTGTGTGTGTCTTTTAAGATTTATAAAGAGATCTAAAAGAAATAGCTGGCTTTTAGATAGAAGTTTACCAATTTCCTCAACTATTCTTGCAAGCTGGTTTCCAGATGCTTCTGGTCCTCTTAAGAACTCTGGTTGTCAATAATTCTCTGAGGAGTCAACCCCCCCAAAATGAATAACTCACTCTAGATATGGAATACCCTGAGAGAACATTTTGCTGATTATTTCGGTTATTTACAGTCTAGATGAATTCCTTCCTATGTCTGGGAAATTACCACATTCTAAGTTATAGTGGGAGACAAAACCACATACAGGGTTTTCCCATCATCCCTTGTAGCTAGGATGTGACTACATTCTGCTAATCAGATGCACCTGTTGGTACAATAACATTTTAAATTGAAGCCAACCAAGCACAAAACCTGTGGTATGGAAATTTATCTCAAGGTGAAAGTGAAAGTAGCCTCTAAGCCAATTCAAAGGATGGATTCTGGAAATTGGCATTTCTTGCAAGTTTTTTGGCATTGGCTTAGAAAATCACACCATGCCACTTTGGAAACTTGAAACCCATATCAGGGTTTCTGGGCTTGAGTTTTAGCTCTACTTCCAATCCAGCTTCCTGATAGCACATACTCTTGGAGGCAGCAGAAGATGGTTCATGTACTAGGGTCCTTATCACATGAAGGACCCAGACTGAGCTCTGTACTCCTGCATTTGAACTGGCCCAGATCTAGCTATTCCCAGGCATTTATGGGACAGAACCAGCAGATGGCAGGTCTCTCTCTCTCTCTCTCTCTCTCTCTCTCTCTCTCTTTTTCTCTCTCTCTTTCTTTATCTCTCTATCTCTTCTCAAATGAAGAAAATTAAAAATTTAGAAGAAAGTTGCATCCCTGTGATCTCTTCCAGGAATGCTTTCTGGTACTTTGGCAAGAAGGGCCAACCATGGCAATGAAAGAATAGCTATAGAATGAAAATAACAATACCCACATTGAAACTGTTGTGAACTTTTGGGAAGCACTAGCTTGAAGCAGCAGCTCAGCTATGGAGAAGTTCAAGGGAAAATAACTTTTTTACCATGTATGACTAGTGATGAAAACTATTTAGGTCTTCGGAATTTCTGTAGCAGCTTGTTTTATTTTCTGGGCTACATATTTAGTCAAGTTTAATTTACACAGAAATTGGTTGAAGGTGCAGATCACTTTTATCTCTGATAGGACAGTTTCTGAATTCAGTGTGCATGGCCCTGATGGGAAGAACATTGCAAGGCATCATCTATAAATGTGTTAAAGCAAATTGACTCAGGAAGCACCACTTGAATGGTTTTAGGGGCTGTCACTTCATAGTGAAGATGAGAAAGGGCATTGTGGAGCAAATGCCTACATTATTTGCTGTGAGAATTTCAGATGTGTGTGCCCTAAATCAGATTGGGCTAAAGGGATATTAGGGAAAAGAAATTAATGGAAAAGGAATTGGGTAGGACTGGTTTCAAAGGCGAAAGAAAGAGACTTGATGAAACTTTTTATCTCTGCTTTCATTTCTAATTATAGCTTTTTGAAAACTCTGTTTCAAATTACATTTCAATAATTTTAAGTAGGCATTAATCATAAAATGTTTCAAAAGACATTCTATAGTGGTATAATTATTTTCAACATATTTTACTTTAAAATTCTCTTGGGGCCCGGCGGCATGGCCTAGCTGCTAAAGTTCTCAACTTGAACGCCCCGGGATCCCATATGGGCGATTGTTCTAATCCCGGCAGCTCCACTTCCCATCCAGCTCCCTGCTTGTGGCCTGGGAAAGCAGTCGAGGACGGCCCAAAGCTTTGGGACCCTGCACCCATGTGGGAGACCCAGAAGAGGTTCCTGGTTCCCGGCTTCGGATCAGCACAGCACCGACCATTGCGGTCACTTGGGGAGTGAATCATCGACGGAAGATCTTCCTCTCTGTCTATCCTCTTCTCTGTATAGCTGACTTTGTAATAAAAATAAATAAATCTTTAAAAAAATTCTCTTGATGATTAATTCATTTCAAGAAGGATTACCTTAGTTATTTTAAAGTCATATGGCTTTTACTTTAAAAAATTATTTATTTTTACTGGAAAGTCAGATTTACAGAGAGAAGGAGAAACAGAGAGAAAGATCTTCCATCCACTGGTTCATTCCCCAAGTGGCCACAATGATCAGAGCTGAGCCCATGTGAAGCGAGAAGCCAGGCTCTTCTTCTGTGTCTCCTATGCAGTGCAGGGCTGTCCTCAACTGCTTTCCCAGGCCACAAGCAGGGAACTGGAAAGGAAGTGGAGCAGCCAGGATACAAACTGGCACCCATATAGGATCCCAGTGCATTCAAGGTGAGGACTTTAGCCACTAGGCTACCATGCCAGGCCCATCATATGACTTTTAAATATATGTTCAGCCTACATATATTTAATACTAAAGAATACTTTAATAATATATGATTTAAGTTTTTAAAATATCATATTTGGCTAGTCTTCATTAGTGTGTGTGTGTATAGAATCTGTGTGTATTCTATCTGATCTCAAAAAAAAAATCAATTTTGAGCCCTTACTCCATTGGGCATTCTATGAGGCCTTTTGATGGGGAAACGGAAGAAAATATGACATAAATAACAAGGATCCTTTAACTTAATAGGTAATACCAAGGCATAAACAGTAGAAATGAATAGTTGAAAAAGGTAAAATAAGGGTTACCATGAGCTAGAATTTTAGAAATCTGTGTATTTACATATTGTATAGAAATACAACATAAAATAATACCTTAACTCATGATCCTTAGAAGCATATCTCTAAAGAGGATTTTAACACAATCAATTTAGTAATGTGCTTTGAGAGGTGGATGGGGTGAAAAGGAACAGAGAAAAAGGCAAATCAGAGTTCAACTTTAGATCCAGTCTCGCATACTACCTTCAACACAATCCTATAAGGGACTTTGGAGAACATAGTTTACACTGCAGAGTTGTCCCCACTTAATGCAAACAAGTGGTATCCACTTGCTTTCAAACCATTATCATTGCAAAAACAGTTCCAGTAGCTTGAGGAAAGGCTTCCTTCTGAAGAGCTCCAGGCATTGGCCTGGGTGTTGAAAACACACCAAAGTTGGAGTTGGGGCACACAATAGAGCTCTGTCACAAGTATGTCACAAGTATGGAATATTTTGTCTAATTGTAAAATATACACTCTCTAATATTGTAGGTTATTATGATATTATAGTGCTGTTTCACTTGATCCTGCAAAGGAGTGATTCTTTCCTATTGTCATGTTCCATTGTAGGCATTTAAAGCTTATAATTTTTTAGAGTGGATATTGAAAATGACTCACTACCTATTGAATGCACGAATGAATTTAAGAATAATGAAAGGAGAAAATTCCAGTTTTCATAATATGAAAATTCCCTTGGAAGACATATAGATGAAACGAGACTGTAGATACAGATTTTTAAAGAATGTTTCATTGTGTATATCAGCTGCCCCCGCAAACATAAATAAATAAAATCTTGTTTTTCCCCCTAAAATGGATGTAATTGGAGATGATTATATTCAGTAGAATAAGCCAGTCCCTAGAAGACACATACCTTGTTTCCCCTGACTTGTGGTGACTAATATACAGAGTACCAAAGAGCAATGTATATAAGCAAAATAGGCATTTTGAGATTTAATTATTTCTTATAGCCCTTGTCTATTCTGAAGAACAGCGTTTTTTCTGCTTATTGCTTGTTAAAATCTTTATTTAATGGAAAATTAAGAATGTGATAATAAAATAAATTGAAAGTATGTCATTATAAAAATTGAAGGAAAAATAGAAGGAGGAAAGTTGGGAGTGAGGGAGAGAGTACACAGTGGAAAGTATTTTGCTCTTAAAACTGTACGAATGAAATACATGAAATTTGTTACTTTTATATGAATTTTTAAAAATAAAAGAAAAAATAATGTGTTTAGCTTTTTTTTCCCTTTAAACAGGCGCTGGCATTGTGGTACAACAGGTTAAGTTATGTGCTGTTATCACATATGGGTACCTGTTTGAATTCCCGCTGCTCCATAGCTCCTTGATAATGTGCCTGGGAAAAGCAGTGCAAGTTGACCCAGATACTTGGGCTCCCACCCCTGACATGGGAGACCTGGATGAAACTTCTGGATTTGGTCTGGCCTAGGCCAGCCACTGTGGCCATTTGGGGAGTGAACCAGCAGGTGAAACATTCTCTTTCTCTCACTCAATCTCTCTCCTTTCTTTCTCTCTCTTGGTTCTCTCTCTTTCTCTGTGTAAACTGTTCAAAGAAACAAAGCTTTGAAAATTTTCTCCTTTAAGTAATAAATGCCTCATAAATAATACATCACAAAGCTCTATCATTTTCAAAACCAGATGCTTTCCAGTGGTTTTCTATTCTGCTTGAGTAGAAGTTATGTTATGCACCTGGCAAATCTCCATGAGAGGAGACAGTTCTTTGTTTCAAACGTTGATTCACTCTGTACGTGCTTATTGGAGGGTTTAGGAGCCCTAGAAGTTCAAGGACATCTGGTTCCTCTCCTAGAAAATTGCACTGAGTCAGGGGCTGCAGCTCCTACAACAAGTGAATTCTAATTAGTAAAAAGTAAATTTAAGTTGAGGCTACACAGGGACTCATTATTCCAGTGTTAAGCTTGCATTTACCAGTGAGGAAGGAAGAAAAAGGACATCCAAGCCAGGGAATTTTCCCAGTAAATGGCAGAATAATGTCATCGTAAGCTAATATTTATTGAGGGCTTCCACTTTGCCACATACTGCACAGTGTGAATCAACACAGCTACGTGAAAGACCTTCGAGTTCAGCTGCAATATGACTGAAGTAGGTGGGGTCAGATTGTGAAGTAGTCTTGTGTGATGAATCTAATAAATGGTGTCAGAATAATTAATACCATTAGCTAACTGATTGCTTGGAATAACGAGAAACTCCTAATAAAGTACAGAAATGCCCCTTGCCTTTGAAAGTCGTTACAGGCATGCATCAGATAAATCAGAGAGAACATGACAATGGACATCCAAGACTCTCCACATGCATGACCTTAAACCAGAAAATATTAAAGACAAACTTTAGTGAATACCAACTTCAAAACAAAGCAAAAATTATGATTGGAACAAAACTCACACCCATGTCCTTGATCTTATTAACCTCAATCTCTCATTTGAGCAGTCTGGAATAGTGCTTCCCAATCTTTAACACCCATGCAAAATCATCTCAGGGTGTTGTTAAAATTCAAGTTCTGATTTTATAGCTTGGGTGTGGGGGTCTATGAATTTCCAGTAGTAGCAAATCTCTGGGAACCACTCTTGTAATAATAAAACTCAAGTCCACTGATTTTCATCTGGGATGAAATAACTAATTATTGATGTCTCTATTCTACTCATATAAATTTTATTATTTTAATATGTCAGCTATGTGTGCTAACCGTTGGATATTTTTTTTAAAAATAAATTCCCCAGGTACTTCTATTTTTTTAAGTTAATATGTTTGAAAGTCAGAGTTAGTAGAGAAATAGAGAGAATCTGAGCTTCCATCTGCAGGTTGACACCCCAGATAGCTGTAATGGTCAGGGATGGGCCGGGCTGAGGCCAGGAGATTAGGAGCTTCATTTGGATCTTCCAACTGAATGGCTGGCTCCAAACACTTGGATCACATTCTATTGCTTTTCTCAGGTTCAGTAGCAGGGAACTGGACTGCAAGTGGAACAGTCAGAACACAAACTGGCACACACATCAGATCCCGGCATCACAGGCAGCGGCTTTACTCACTATACCACAATGCTGTCCTCCCTACCCCTACCTCAGGTATTTCTGATAAACAAGTAACATGGAGAACCATCAAACCTAGTTAAAATGCATAAGTAAATGACTAAGAGATATATATGACATGCCAACAAAGCACAGTTGAAAGGAATAATGATTTGTTAAAGAAAAGATTTTGGGAACTGGAAAGATTGATTCCTGACTGAAACAGAATACTTAATGCATTTTAACAAAAATCATCAAGACATGCAAATGACATTTCATATTGCCAGGAATTCAAGAATTTCTATCAGTAAATCAACATTAAGATTGATGCCATGTCCTTAAGATTTACATACATTGTGAGATTCTTAGTAAAATATGTATTTATAAAAATATTGTGTGGTGTCTGGTAGAAAATTTGTAAACATGAAACTCATGATCCCAGCACCTAGAGAAATGTAACATTTCCTGTGCTGGCACAAGGTATGCTGACATTTACAAAACTATGCATGTGCTGCATTTTTTTTAAGTGTCTTGAGTATAATTTTAATGACTAGTTTTCTCTATTGTCATTTAGAACTTAATTATTATAAACCAATATGGTCATAATTTCCCTTCAGCTTAACAGTTTTTACTAGACCACTATTTTCTTTCATCTATGAAAGCAAAGACTTATTGTGATACCTCAGTATGAAAATTGTATGACTATAAACGACAGTACAACTGAGCTAAATAGCACAAGGCTATTTTTGTTAGTGAGTTGTGTTTTGCTTCCCATTTGGACATGTGGTGCTTAGATTAAAAGCACACCTAGCAATTTCTTGCTTGGTTATTCAAATGTCTAGTTGCTAATTTGGATGTTGGAACTTCTGCCAATGTAATAAATAGAAATTTCTCAGCACCTGACAGATACCTAAAATAGCTCAAGTGAAGTTATGGAAATAGTCTTTGGCAGAGAAAATGCAAATCTCTTTGTTCTAAGTATCTAAGAGAAGTCTCTCTCTTTTATAAGATTTATTTTATTTTTATTGAAAGGCAAATTTACAGAGAGAAGGAGATACAGAGAGAAAGATCTTTCATCCATTGGTTCACTCCCCAAGTGGCTGTAACGGCTAGAACTGAGCCAACGTGAAGCTAGGAGACAGAAACTTCTCCTGGGTCTCCCACGTGGGTACAGGGTCCCGAGGCTTTAGGTCATCCTCTACTGCTTTCCCAGCCCACAAGCAGGAAGCTGGATGGGAAGTGGAGCAGCCATGACATGAACCGATATCCATATGGGATCTTGGCAGATGCAAGGCAAGGACTTTAGCCACTAGGCCATCGTGTCGGGTATAGGCGGAATCTTTCTTACTGTTAGCAACAATTGAACAGTAACTCTCGTTAGTTTGTTTAATAAGATGCTAAAGACAGTTGTTTAGAAGTTATCCATGTTAGCACTGGAAGCTTTATTGAATCATTAGACTCCCTAAACAATTATATAATCAGTTGCTGAGACTTTTAAAATCAGTTTCTGAGACTCTCTTAGTCATACGATTTTTTTTTCAAAAATAGATTTATTATTTATTTGAGGTGCAAAGTTACAGAGTGAGACAGACACACAGAATCTTTCGTTTGCTGAGTCACTCCTCAAATGGATGAAAAGGCCAGGGTTTGGGCAAATTGAAGCCAGGACCAGAAGCTTCTTCCAGGTCTCCCACGTGGACATAGGGGCCCAAACATTTGGCCCATCTTCTGCTGCTTTCCCAGGCTCATTAGCAAGGGGCTAGATTGGAAGTGGAACAGCTAGGACTCAATCTGGCACACATATGGAATGTTGGTGTCACAGTCATTGGATTTACCTACTATGTTACAACACTTATCCCACTTGTATGATTTTTAAGACTGTGCATCCATTGGGAACCAACCTCCCAACACGTGAACCCTTCCCCCCTCCCAAAATAAAGTTCAGAGCACCAGGTTATCTGATTTCAAAGCATACATGGAGTCTGGTGTTGTGGTGTAAAGGGTAAAGCCACTGCTGGCATCCCAAGTGTCCTAGTTACTCCACTTCTGTTTCAGTTCTCTGTACTTGGGAAGCAGTGGAAAATGGCCAATTGCTGGAGCTGCTACCACCCACATGGGACACACAGATGTCCCAGGATTTGGCCTGGACCATCCTTTGTCATTGTGAACATTTGAGAAATGAACCAGTGAATGACATATCTCTATTTGTATCTCTGCCTTTCAAATAAATATTTTTATTAAAAAATAACATACTAGAAAGTAGTTAAAATAACATGACACTGACATAAAGATTTGCATGTAGATCAATGGAACAGAACAGAGAACCCAGAAATTAATTCATATACACACAGCCAACTGATTTTTGACAATAGTGCTAAGAACATAAAGATGCTTTCCAGTAAATGCTACTGCAAACTACATTAAAACCATAGCATAAAGTATATAAATAAACATTCTAACTTACATTTTGATCATTGTATGTTTTTTAGTTCTTTTCTAATGAGACATGTAATTGTAGTTCATTCTCTTTCATTGCTGTATAGTGTTCCATAACATTAGCATACTATATCATAATGTATCTGTTCATAATTATTACAACTATTTTTAGTCATTTTTCTACTAAGGTAATGCTACAAATATTTCCCCCATTTCTGTAGATGAGTTTCTTCGAAAGCATATCTAGAATTGTTTAGGAGCTGTTGGAGATGTTAGATGTTGCCAATATTTAAAAAAAAAATTACTTATTTATTTGAAAGACAGAGAGAGGTGTGGGGAGGCACAGAGAAGATCTTCCACTATTGGTTCATTTCCCAAATGCCCACAACAACCAGTGCTAAGCCAGACCAAAGTCAGAGGCCAGCAACTCCAACTGGATCTCCCACATATCTACTGCCTCCCAGGCAGGTTAACAACAAGCTAGAGCAGAAAAGCTCAGATTAACTAGGAACTCCTATATGGTATGCAAGCAGCCCCGGATGTGCTTACCCAGTTGTTTCACAATGTCCTTTCTGATGCCAAATTTTAAATCAAAATGATTGAGACAATATCCAATCCCTACCAGCAATAGCAAAGATTAAATTGCTTTACATCCTGGTCACCTCATTGTGTTACCATACATTTTGGTTTTGTCAAACTGATGGAAAATGGTATCTAATGATTGCTTAAATACTTGTCACCCAGATTTTTCATCATGTCTGTATATTGGTCAATTATTTTTCTTTGCTAATTAATTGTTCCTTAGTTTTTTTCTGCTAATTTTTGAGCGGATTGTCCCACCCACTGGATGACTGCCCAAATACTCACAATAGCAGAGACTGACCCAAACTAAACTAGGATCCAGGAACTCAATTCAGGCTTCACGCATGGGTGGCATGGACTCCATCACTTGAGCCATTACCTGTGGTTTCTCTGGGTGCACATCAGCAGAAAACTAGAGTCAAGAGTAGAGCTAGAACTCAAACCTAGGCTCTCCAGTGTGACATGCATGTGTTCTAAGGGGTATCTTAACCTCTATGTCAAATTCTCTATCCCAGAAGATGGGTTTTATTGAGTGTATGTCACATGGTAATGTGGTGATATGACTAATGTTGATATGCACTGAAAAGGATTATCCATTGACCTGCCTGGAGCACGCAGTTCTGGCTGCCTTTGCTACAGAAGCTGAGTGGAAGAAGATGGTTGGAAGAAGTGATAGCTAAAATACAGTATATAAATGTTCTCCTATTTTTCATGCCATACTTCTGTGACCTTAACTGTACATGGTATTCTTTGCTCCAGAAGTCCCCTGTATTATCCTCTCCAAAGATCAAACTTCAGTTGTTGCTTCGGTGTGGGTAGTACAGTCAAATGTTACATGTAGTAAGATAGTGCATCTGTACTCGACATTCTTCATAGATAACATTTCCCATAATCCTTCTGTTTTTATCTCTGCTCTCACCCCAGGGCTCATTGTTGCTGCTAACATCTAAGCATTTCAGGATGCTTCTAGGCATATCATGTTGGTTTTTAGTTTTTCCTTTGTCAGTTCAGGATTCAGATGCCTCAGATTTTCCAGAACTTTTACCAAAGTTTGTTACTGTTCCCTTCTTGCCTATTGTACTTACCCTTTCAGGTTTCTATCTTTAAAAACATCCCCTTCCTGTCATTTCAGAACAGCTCTGGGAAGGAGCAGAAAGAACATCATACATTTCAAGATGCACAATTTCTTTTGAAGTAAAGAACAATTTGTTCTTTTGTGTTCTCTTTGTTCTGTTCTTTTCCCCCTTTGTTCAATCATTGATTGTTAAGAAATAAAATCATATCCCCATTTTACAGGTAGAACATTTGAATAATAAGGCAAATCTCATCATTTTTCCAAGATGACTGTTAGGAGATAATACAGTAGCTCAGTGCATTTGTGCCGAAGGCGGGGGATGGGGAATCAATGCTGTAATAGTACGCAGTTGTCATGTTTTAGACATGAGTAATTCTATCCTGCCTGCCCCTGCTGCTTTAAAGCTGACTTCTATCAATGCCACAGCCAAGTCATAACAACCAGAATCACTTGCTGAATATGAAATGACCTGGCTAAACGTCTTTACGTTACTCTCTTACACAAAACAAGATGGAACCTAGTATTTTTCATGATAAGGAGTATAATTACCTGACCAGCTGAAGAGGGCTTGAAAATCCTCTGAGAAAAGACTAACAGTGTGGGTTTTCAGAAACGAGAGGCATGACAAATTTGTGAGTTGAGTCTTTTAGAGACTGGGAAAGAGCTGAGAGCATCAAAAATTTAATTTAGTGTCTAAAAGTAGGTCTCAAAAGGAATGAGATGCTTTACCCTTCAGAAGAAGAGTGTATTCTGGATACTTCTGCCTCCTGCAGCAATGCATGGTGCATTTCTCTTAAGTCAGCAGGAGGGTTACTATGGGTTTAAACCAGAAGAAGTTCACAATCAAATTTTTTTTGGAATAGCTATTTTTGCAGCTAGTCATCGGCTTAGGAGTCAGACCAATATTTCCAGCAAATAATCTTATTATCTGATGAAGCTATCATCATTATGATTTACCATTTCTTTATTTATTTGAAATATAATCTGTATCTCCCTTGATAAACTGTGTCATACACTGATGTGCCATACGTTTCAATTGTAACTTTTTTACTTTAATTTTTTAAAGACTTGTTTATTTTTATTGGAAAGTCAGATATATATAGAGGAGGAGAGACAGAGAGGAAGATCTTCCATCCACTGATTCACTCCCCAAGTGGCCACAATGGCAGGAGCTGCACCAATCTGAATCTAGGAGCTAGGAACCTCCTCTGGGTCTCCCACGCGGGTGCAGGGTCCCAAGGCTTTGGGCTGTCCTCGACTGCTTTCCAAAGCCACAAGCAGGGAGCTGGATGGGAATTGAGGTTGCCAGGATTAGAACTGGTGCCCATATGGGATCCTGGCGCGTGCAAGGTGAGGACTTTAGCCACCAGGCTACTGCACCAGGTCCATTGAACTTATTGATGAAATAAGCCCACACTAAAAACCTGAGATTACTTCGTAAGAATGGTTCTGAATTATTTATACTTCCTGTTAGTCCAAATCTGTTTGAAAAATGCATTAAATCGCATTTGTGGACATTTATATTGAAGTTGGACGTTGTTCTGGGTTCTGTGGCTTTGCTTTCAGGAAGTAGACTGCTATATTTAACTGAATCAATGAAGCATAAATGCACTTGAAAAAAAGTTCATGATTTGGTGTTCTTAGAGTGAAGACATGGAAAGAGAAGTCTCTCAAAGTGTGAGGACAAGTGTTGATCCTAGAGCTTGTCTAGACTGTCCCTTTTATTTTCTGGAGAGCCAAGTCTTGGAATGATTTCGTTTATCCCACCAGATCAGTTATTCGACGGTGCAGCTAGGAGTGATCAGTTCTCAGGTCCTGCAGGTGTACCTCCTTTCCATTTTACTATGAGAGCAGACTTTTAGATCACTTCCCTCTTTTATTAAAAGAATATTAATTTTGTGTTTTTATATTTTCTTTAGAAACAATGTCAAATTTTTAGAATTACTACATGCATGATATACATAACTCCCTACCTTTATTTTTTTTTTTAAGATTTTTTTTATTGCAAAATCAGACATACAGACAGGAGGAGAGACAAACAGAAAGCTATTCTGTTTGTTGATTCATTCCCCTAGCGGCCACAACAGCAGGAGCTGCACCAATCCAAAGCCAGGATCCTGGAGCTTCTTCCGGGTCTCCCACATGGGCGCAGGATCCCAAGGCTTTGGGCCGTCCTCGACTGCTTTCCCTGGCCACAAGCAGGGAGCTGGGTGGGGAGCAGGACTGCTGGAATTAAATCCGGTGCCCTTATGGGATCCTGGCACATGCAAGGCTAGGACTTCAGCCGCTAGGCTATCATGCTGGGCCCTATTTTAATTTTTTAAAAATTATTTTATTTGAAAGGCAGAGAGAGAGGAAGATAGGAAGAGGGGGAGAGAAAAGAGGTCTTCCATCTGCTGCTAACTACAATGGCCAGCTGTGGAGCACATTGAAATCAGGAGCTTTATCTGGATCTCCCATGTGGGTAGCAGGAGTCCAAATGCTTGGGCCGTCCTGCACTGCTTTTCCTAAGGTGTTAGCAGGAGCTGGATCCAAAGTGTAGAAAACACGACAATAATCATCATCCCTATGAGATGCTTGCATAGCAGGCAGCTTTAACCACTGTGTAATGATGCTGGCCCCAATTCTCTGCATTTAAATGTGTCAATTGTTAACATTTTGTTACATGTGTATTATGTGTGCCTACATGCCCTGAAATCTATCAGGATGAAAAGACCCATAGGTGTTATTATTCTCAGCATACTTTTTGAAGATTTATTTATTTATTTTCATTGGAAAGGCAGATTTACAGAGAGAAAGAGAGAGAGAGAAAGATCTATCTGCTGGATCACTCTCCAAGCAGTTGCAAAATCCTGAGCTGAACTGATCTGAAGCCAGGAGCCAGGAGCTTCTTCCAGGTTTCCCACGTGGCTGGAGGGGCCCAAGGCTTCGAGCCATCCTCTACTGCCTTTCCAGGCCACAAGCAGGGAGCTGGATGGGAAGTGGAGCTGCCGGGACACAAAGTGGCACCCATATGGGTTCCTGGTGCTTGCAAGGCAAGGATTAGCCAGCAGCCCATAGTGCTGTGCTCTGCATATATTTCCTAATAAAAAGGAACTTTCATTATAAAAACCATAGTCTAAGTGTCAGATTCAGGGAATGTAACATAGATATGACACTATTTATTTTATGTAATATGATCCAATTTTCATCACCACAAAAATGTCTTTCTGGCAATTTTTTTTTCAGTCTCAGATCTAATCTACATTTTATGCATTGCACTTAGTTGTCACGTTTACTTAGCCTCCTTTAATACAGACTAGTTCTCAGCCTTTCTTTATCTTTCATGACATGGACAGTCTTTTTGAAGTATCTCTCAGTTTGTGTTTGTGTGCTATTTCCTCATGGTTACCTTTAGTTCATGTATCTAGCAGATATCCTAAAAAAAATATGTCACGTGTCCTTCTCAGACATCAAGATGCGCATAATGTTGTGCATTATTAAAAATAATAGCTTTGACATGTGTTTTTTCGGGTATTGTAACAGGTTTCTTACCATGGTACTTTCCACACAGTCTAGGAAGTCCACATGGCAAAAGACACTTAAAATTCTCCTGCAAGTTGAACTAGACAGCACCTTAGCATCATGATCTGACACTGTTCTCCGTGTTCATCAATGTAAATCAGCCCTCAGCTTGAAGAGCTTTTCTGGGCTTCCTTCTCCCACTGAACCTTACAGCCTGTGATATTCTTGTGGGAATCCTTGATGGGGCCCACTAAGGGATTCCAATGTTGTGTAGATATTTCCTTCTTTGTAAGACGCCACAAAATACTACCTCAAAATCTAAAAGTAAATGAGATGGATGACACCATGGTCTGCATAATTTGAGTCCTTTGTTGATTGATCTCAGAGTTGTTTGGATAATAAGCTGAACTTTATTTGGGCTTATTTATGTAAGTGTTCAGGTGATTTATGAATACAAGGGATCTTAGAAACCACACTTGTCTTACCTACTAGCCAACCCTTAACTCTTTAGATCTCTTAATAGACTGTTATAATGCTCAAAACAATTTTTTTTACTTCCAAGAAGTATTCATTCTTAATCAGGGAAAACTGAGTTGTCAGACAAAGGTGAAGGTACATCAAAATGGGATTTGGAAGAAGATATTCCACTCTCTGAGAATTTAATACAAAGTAAAAAAAAATTAAAGGGGACAAAATGAATGAGCTGGCTCTGCACAAATGTTTGCAGGCCTACCTTCTTAATAATGACTGAATAATAAGCTACTGTTGCAACTAGAGCTTCTCCTATGTTCTATTTTATTTTTCAAAAACTTATTTATTCATTTGAAAGACAAAGCAATCAGGAGGCAGAAAGATCTTCCATCCACTAGTTAACTTTCCAAAGTACTGCAATAGCTCAGGATAGGCCAGGCTAAAAAACAGGAGTCTGAAACTCCATCTGGGACTCCCATGTAGATGGAACTCGAGTACGTGGGCCATCTTCCAGTGCCTTCCCAGGTACATTAGTAGGGAGCTGGATCTTTTTGTTGTTTGTTATATTTTTATTTTGAGTGTTTGAATTTTGTGGGACAATTTCGTATAGACTAGGATTCCCCACAAACTCCCACCCCTGACATATTTTCCCCGTGTTGCTACAATAGTATAGCCCTTCATAAGGAGTCATAATTTCATCAGTCTCTTCTTTAAGTGTGCCCAAACATTGCTGGTACAGACAATGTCAGACAGCCCAGCATCCCATTGTCTACACATTTCGAACAGGTTCATTGGGAGGAGTCCATCTTTTGTTTGGAAGCAGGGATGCATGTTCCATTATACCCCCACATTTGGATAGGTAGTCCCCAGTACTCCATCACTATACATTTCCATAAATGAGAAGCCATGAAACAAGGTCAAAAATTGGTATGAATTAGAACAACAGCTACAACAACAACAACAAATTACAGCACCATGAAAAAATGCACCACTGAGTAACCAACACATGGGGGACAAAAAGGAAACACAAAAGTCTCTTGGGAAAAATGATGCTGCCGTGTAATCCATGAGCCAGTGATGCATTCAACAAGAGAAAACAAAGTATTTGGAATAAATGAAACTGAAATCAAAAACATCAAAACACATGGGGTGCAGCCAAAAAAAAAAAGTATGGATTGGGTTATTGAATCTACACTTTCCATGTTGGTTTCCTTATATGAGAGAGAACATATTGTATTTGTTGTTTTGTGATTGACTCATTTCACTGAGCATAATGGTCTCTAGTTGGGACCACCTAGTTGTAAATGTTATAATTTCATTCTTCTTTAATAGCTGAATAATAGTCCATGGAGCAGATGTACCACAATTTCTTTAACAATTCTTCTTTGGATGCATATCTGGATTGTTTCCATGTCTCTTCTATTGTAGATTGTGCTGCTGCAAATATAGGATTACAAATCCCCTTTTTATATGCAGATTTCATTTCTTTGGTGGTGGTGGTGTTTTTAAAAAATTATATTTATATTTAGCAGTTTATAGTATTCAAGCAAGATTTTACAGGCCATCGTGCATTTTAGGATAAGCAAAGCACAGTTATAACTCTAACAAGCCATATATTAACAATCGAAGAGTAGGACAGTTTTAGGAGGGGGTGCACAGAGAAAGCACCAATAACTTAGCTAGTGAGGAATAACTGAACTTTGCATCCTACCTAGTGAGGTCTATGGAAAGCCAAGCTAACTGTTTCTTGTCTGTTCTAAGCTTTCTATATTAGTCTTTCTGTGTCTATCTGAGCTAATTTTGGGGCTCCGGAGTGACCCTGATGGTCAGTGCAAGAGAGGCTGGGAAGCCAAGTTGGAACTAAGTAAGGACCAGAGAAAGCTCCGCTCCTGAGTCCAGAAGGAAATTTACACTTCTTCTATCTTTGAGGACCTGGGGCTCCTAGCTGTTGTTCCGATGTCATTAGACCCCCTGAGAAGGGCTCTGGGATGCTTCAATCCCGTGTGGGAGATCAGATAGGGAATAGTTGATCTCAGAGTTCTTGGCCTACGGGGGTACCCAAATTCCCTGTGATCTCCTTGGCAGTTGGGATATGGTCCTTGGTTCCCATACTGGCAATCCTTGATGAGGTATCCACTGCTTCTGTGTTGAAAACATTTGGAAGGTTTCTAGGGGTCTCCGGGACTAGGATACAGACCTCCTCTTATCCTCCTGTTCTGCTCTGGGGTCCGCTCCTGGAGCTAGATTGCTAATAGAGGAACTAGGACTCAAATTAGCACTCCAGTATCATAGGGGGTGGCCTAGCTCACTGTGGCATGAATGCAACTCCTCCTATGTTTTAGAATTCTATGATTTACAAAAGAGACTGTCATTAACAATTAGCCTGTTAGTTGCTTCAGAATATCTATTGCCAATTAGCATACTGTGATCTGAAAAAATGCATTTGGAACAAATTTGGCTTTCTGGCTTTATGGTTGGGTCAAGGAACTCAAAGGGCGCATTGAAACCAGCAGTGGGTAACGCTCATGAATTTGGAACTGGGCTTCACCAAAGTTGACACTAGAGAAAGGTTGACTATCCAAAGTCTTTCTAGACACAGTTACTGTAGATGTTTCTGGCTTTGTCACCCTAAACTTCATAATTTCTGTGATCCAGCTACATGCCACATATCTGCTTTTTTTTTCATACCTATTCACTCATTCTTCCAATTTCATAAGGAAAGAGTGATAGGACTAGGGCTGGTATCTTAGTTTGCATTTTCCCCAATGCAGACCTTGATAAGATGATTAAGGTGTAAGTAGGTTACTTGGGGAGTTGAAAGGGCAGTCCTGGTTTGGGTTGTTGTGGCATATTATCATGGTTTAGATTAGGTAGGCTAACCAACAGAACTTTTTTCTCATGGTTTTGAAAGCTAAAAAGCTGAGATGAGCATACTGGAATTCTTGGGCTCTTGCGAGAACTCTCTTCTTGGTTCAAGGACAGCAGTCTGCTTGCTGTATCCTTGTGAGGCAGAAATTAGAAAAAAAAAACCAGATTGTCTTTTTTTTTTTTCCCCTTACATGTAATGTCTGTTGAAGTTGCCTCCTAAAGGCCCTGTCTCTGCATCATAGTGGTGATTAAGGTTTCAACAACTGATTTTCGGGTAGAGGGGAGACACATTTAGACCATAGCAGGAGGTGATACCAGAAAATAAAGAAGGGGAGTGGGGATGGAAGAAAAGCAGAAAAATGAATAAAAGATATGTGCACGAGTGGATTATTACTATGGGACTCAATCTACCAGGGACAGCCTGAAAGACTTTGTGGATTTTGCTGCAAAATTGTCCACTAAGAGATTGAGAAAACTGGAGATGTGCCCATCAACTCCTGTGCTTCACTATTTGGAAGTCACTCCTAAGACATTAAATTTTCTGACACTTCCTGACTTGCCTCCCAACCTTGCAAGTGGACTTATCATACTCCAATAGCCATAAAATGTACTAAGTCACAGACATGCAGGCACTCGAGATAAGAGCTGCCCGGTATGTATTGAAGCATGCAATGTCTGCTGAAGTTGTAGATGGTCTCCTAGGTAAGCTGAGAAAAGATGAATGGAACACAAATGTTAACTATAAAAAGTTTCGATTGCCTAAAGCAACCTGCATTATGCATCTGGAGGGAAGACAGTGCTGCTTAAATCAACACTGCAACAAAGATTTCATGCACACAAGACAGACTGGCATTCTAGGAGAACTGGTATTCTAAGCCCTGTCTTCTAAAAACTCTTTCTGAATCATCTGTATGTAACACAAACCAATTCCCCTGGTGAGCATGAATACGCATGCTGTCATTCTACAAAAGCCCACTCATAATTCAGACATCCTATCTTTACCTATTGAATGAAGCAATAACTCTGTCAATGGAAGTAATTATGGCAATAATTTTCTTATTAATCAAATTGGGTCACTCTGTTCAATTTTAATCACCTTTTAAGATTATGTGTTTGATGAATATATTTTAAAATATGAATTGACTAGAAAAGAACAGAAGGAATGCCCTTTGTGGCCTTTGAAAAATCACACAGGTATTCAACACTGCATGTAAGAACTTTTTTTCCTATTCATGCTAGAGTTGAAAGGGTAAATGAATCAACCCTTTTCTTTTCCCTCTTGAGTCACAAACTAATTGAAACACAAGGGTGAAATATAAAAAAGGAATAAAGCACAAGAATGAAACATACAGCTGAAAAGATCAGTTTTGTCACTGTAATGTTGAATTTTCAAATTAAATTCAACATATAGACACACACAAAAAAACTTTCTTCTTGATCATATACCCAAGAATGCAGCTTCCTACCTGGAAGGGGTACCATACCCTGCAAAATTCACCACATGGCATGTTGGATATGCATGAGTTCTCTGAAAAAAATTGTGTGTGGGGGGGGTGAGTACGTGTGTGTGTGTGTGTGTGTGTGTGTGTGTGTGTGTGTGAGAGAGAGAGAGAGAGAGAGAGAGAGAGAGAGAAGGGACATTATGTGTTAATTAGTTCTTTTTATAAACGGACTCTGACATATAGTTAAAGAGTATACAATCCTGGCAGCAGGTAGGGTTTGTGAAAGATAAAAGTACAAAGAGATGGAACCGGTCATGGAGCTCTTGGGATCTCAATGCAGATTTGACAAAGTCTCAGCCAGCCCAGTGGGGCAATCCAGAAACAAAAGTGCCTGTTAGCTAAATCTCACATTGGCATAAGCTGTCAGACCTTAGCATTCTTTCTGTATATGGTTCATAGGCTGCTCAACAGTAATGTGGCTTTCAGACTCTGGAACTTGGCAACTAACTGCACTTTTTCAAATGAACAGCAAATTTTTTCGTAAAGCATTGTCTTAGCGACAGACCTCCATGGCTTCCATATACACCTATTTCTATTCTTTTATCTTACTGCTTCTGATTAGAAAAATTCCTTCTTCATCCTGGAAAGCAGTAGACAAGTGAGAAGAGTGAAACTGGAAGCATTCCCACGTGTTTCTTTCTCAGGGAATAGAGTGGAAACATTGCCACAAAATATAATTTTAGGAAAAGTCCTTTCTGGAAACTTTACAGTTATTTATTTCAAGACATATAATGTAAACTCCTTGATCTCCACTATGAATTTTAAGAAAATCTACATCATCCTCACGGATGCTTTCATGAAACTAAATTGTTCATATGGTACTTGGTGAGATACTAACATTTGTGCCTGGAAGAATATACCATGCGGCAGAGCTAAATGTCTAAGATGGTACTCCGCTTGTCCGCATGTCAAAGCCCATGCCCTCAATTACTAGGCTTATATGGCTGGTTTTGGGGTCCAAGAAGGATGCATTTGATTCACAAAGTAAATTTTGTGAATTTACTGAGAATTTTGCCTTTGTACATGTTAGCATTGTGGAGTTCTATCCTTTATAGAACTGTATTCCAAAAGTAGCAAGTACACCCAGAAAGTGCATATCAACTTTTGTTTTGTGTTATCACTCCCGAAGTAGCTCTGCCTCGTTAGTCAACCCTAAGGGGTTACATGGCTACACGAAAGAAGGTAGATGTGATCTTTTATTTGTTTGGATTCAACTGTGACAAGAGAATTTATCCTGTAGCCTTCTGTAATAACATTCAAGTGACCAGAGGCAGTCTCTCCTTAGGATAAGCCCAAACATCCAAACCAAAACAAAGAAAATGCAGTTGCTGGTGAACCTTGGACAGAATGAATGCTCTCAAATATTCCCATCATCACCACTATAATAATAATATCAATATATTAATAATATATTTGATATATTTCACATTATATAATATAGTATATATTTCCATATCATCAATCATATCATGCAATATATAGTATTAAATACATTATGTTATTATATAATGTTAATAATTATATTATACAAAAATAAGCCCAGCTAAGTTTGTCTACCAAGTTTCAGTTCACGATTACATATATGATAGAACTTGAGGAGAGAAAAATGTATACACTTTCTGAATTCAAAGATTCTATAGCCTATTAAGAGTTATAGACATATGAAGAAAAATTGCCCTATAGAGCAGTAAATGCTACTTCAAATAAATAAAGTAGAAATTGTGGTAACACAAAAGATAGAGTTATTGACAAACAGGATGGCTTCTAAGTCAACTTTCCAAGAAGCAGGGCCTGAAACAGATGTTTATTGAAGGAGTGCACCCAGAAGAAAATATTGGCAGCCAAGATCAGGGAAGACTCATAAGGATCTTAGGTAAAGTCTAATTTTGGCTTGCTACATGTTCTGGGGTATAAACCTTACTGCAGAGACAATTCAAAGTGTCTAGACTTTGGTATCTCTGTATCACTTGGTCATCGGCTGCTGCAGTCAGCCAAGGGCATTCCTTCTGAGAAGGTCACAGGTGCCAGTCATCAACTGCAGTACTCGCAAGCAGCTGGGCATTTGTGTGTCCTGCTGGGCAAGTGGGACTGGGCAGAGCACCAGCAGCACGTACTGTAAGAGGGTTAGAGCAAGTAGACTATATATTTTTCACTGTGGGTAGCCCAACATCTGAGCACCCTTCCCATTTGAGTAGAAGGCTAAGACAGATGGGAGATGAGGTTTTAACCCATAGGATGCTTTCCATTTTCTGAGCCTGGTTTTATAGCCTCCTCAGAATGCTATTATCCAAAATTAAACTTTTTTAATTTGGGGGAATGGATGACAGAAACTGAGATTACAAAAGTTATTAGGTTGTAGATAATTATAGCCTGGAAATGGAGTCCTTTAAGTAGCAGAGGAATGCATGGAAGGGAAAGATACTTTGTTCAGGTCTGTAAAAATTCACGCCAAGGATGACTTTAAACTGTGTTACTTGAGAGACTAGGAGAACTCGATGTGGCAAAGCTAGAGAGGGTTTGTGGAAGAAACACTGAGTTTGATTTGGAACCTGATGAATCTGAGTTTTCTGGGGAATGTCCAGAGGGAGATAATTCTTAAATGTTTGTGCAAGTGAGGAGAGGAGAGGGGGAGAAAAAGAAGGGGAGGGAGATGGAGGTGAAGAGAGAAGTGGAGAGGGAGAGGGTGAAAAAGAAATTTACTGTGGATATGATTCAGCTCAAGGGAGAGAGTACATAGATTTGAATGGCCAAAAGAATCCAAGAGTTTAAGTCTATGTCTTTCCATATAGACAAATCATAGACAAAACAAGAGAAAACAACAAAGAAGGAAGGACTAACCAACACAGTTAAATGCTGCCAAGTGATCAAATAAGGCCCTAGGCAAATGCAGAGAGCAATGGTGACACTATTGAATGAGGTGGTGATGATCTTTGAGATAAGAGTTCTTGTGGCATTTCTTAAAACAGAAAAGTCTTTTGTCCTGCAAGCTGGGAGTCCATCACCTCTCCCTTCCTCTGCAGTCTTTCATCACTGTATCTCCTCACACTCCAGCTGTTTAAAATCTCTCTGCATTGGCTCTTTTGCAAGACAGAAGGAAGCTGAAGTAGTCTTTCCTCTCTTTTCTACCTGTTGAGTGTCAGTTCACAATTCAAGACTCACTATTGCCTCCACAGTAGATGTGTTCTGAAAATTCCAGCTGATGATTAAGCTCTCTCCATCTTCTGGATTCCTACAGTATTTTGCATTAACTGCTTTTTTAGAATTTATCCAAAAAAGATCAGAAATATCTGTGTATGTAGCTGATGGGTGAGAAGAAACCGTACCATTGTCACTTTATAGTCCTAAAGCCAAGTATAGGGCAATATACAACACAGAACAAAGTATGATTTGTGGAAAGATTGACTATTTGCTCAAAAAATAATTTAATTGTGTTAATATTCCTTTCCTATGATGTTTTTATTTAGCTTTGTTTATTTTTAAGGAATATTCTAACTGGAAAAATTCATTTCTCAATAAACCTCAAAGATGAATTAAATTTGGGGAGGGAAAAGAATCATACATTGAGAATTATCCCACAAGAAAAAAGGAACATAAATCTCATTGGTGCATCTGACACAGCTGATATCATATCAAATAAATTATAAGCCAAATGTAGCACTTTAAAAATACAAAGAAAGTGAAAGAAGCCTATTGTTTCTTATGTGAGGTAGCAGCTTTGCATATTCATAAAATTTAAATTCCTCACACAAGAAAAATGATGGAAATACATTGCAATAACTTAAAAATGAGTATGTCTTAAACAGCATCCATGATGAATATGTGATTATAGAGCATCAGTCAAAAAGGCTAGTCAGGCATTACTACACCGTGATGTGCTCAGGAGCCAGATGACTAATGACCCTCAATTAACAAAGGCCCAATGCAAAACTGGATAAATGAAAGACACAAGGAAAGCCAACAGGTTCAAATTCACAGAGACGTGAGCTTGGAGGGTCATAATTGTGCTTCGGGTAAGTATGAGTATTAGAAATGTGCACAGAATACTATAAATATCTCAATCATTCCATAATATGTATTGAGAATGAGAGAAAAATAAAAGTGAAAGGCAAAAGATAAATAGATGCATGAAGAAAGGTGGAAACTTTACAATACTTGATGGCTTTAGGTGAATTCAGAGCTGTAGCAAGTTACTATAAAACATGAGTTGGTAAATATTTTGTGTGAAGGCCTCAACAAAAGTGTTTTTGGCTTTGTTGGCCACATAGTCTCTGTTCTAACTACCAGTATCTCTGTTGTAGTATGCAAGCAGCTGTGAGATTGAATACGGGTAGCAGCGTTCGTTAGCAAAGGAAGACAGATTTGGCTTGCAGGTTGTGGTTCACCAACCTATGCCTATAAAACCAATTCATTTGCATCCGCATAGCTCTTGCATAAGAGTAGATCAGAGTAAATTGTTTAAATCCAGGCATTCAATATTGTCCTCTGGCTCTCAAGGTGATCACAAGGTGCAGTCGTATTTAATGGCTAGAATGATAATGTTCTTAAGCTTCTATGGGCACACTCAGGAGCTGGGGACTTGTCAAAATGCTAATTCTAATTACATGGCTCTGGGATGGGGCTTCAGATTTTGTATTTCTAACAAGCTCTCAAGTTCCAACTGCTCCTGCCAGTCCACAGCCCACACTGAGCAGCGAAATGCTAGCCCTGGTTTTCAATCCAGGGATGCCCAGGTCCTGCCCTGGAGACTGAGTATGTGCTGGGGGATGGGAGAGGTGAGAGGTTCTGCAGGTGACTGTGTCCTGCAGCAGCCTGGAGAGCCTCCTGCTGAAGCTCCTGTGGTCTCGGCTATTCCCTTCTGCTGGTGCAGCTCCCTCAGGTGGTTCATCTTGTTCATTCACCCACCTATGCCAAGCACGTAGACATCAGTGTCACCAGGGCCAGGACTTCCTCCTTCGGCTTCTGAGCATCTCTGAAGCTTGGGAGGAAGTCCAGGATGTAACCAGGAGGCACAGGCCACCCAGCTTTGGGAGCAAGCAGCACCAAGTGTTTGAGAGGACGATTTCAAAGAAAAGCTGGATGACACAGAAGGGACGCAGGTAACTGGAAGTTGTCACAGCAGCATTTCCTTCCAGTCCTGGGTCTGAGGAAGGGGACAATGCAAACAACCATCTACTCTCCTGAGTCTTAGCTGCACCTGACAGCCAAAGCCCCTGGGAAGGCTGTTTCCTTCTCTGCTAGCATGCAGGGTGACAGGGCTGGTAGAAACGCAACAGAGACCTCCAGTGGCAAATTATAAGCATGAACTCTTTTTCTGAAAGTATAAGTCCCACAGAGAAACTTAGAGCTCATTGGATGTTGGGATGGTGAGGATATGATGATGATAAACACAGCTAACACCATGTACTCCCATGAGTCAGGTATGGCTTGAGGTGACTTGAGAAATTCACTCATTTAATGTCAACAACATAATGAGGTTGATGTCTTTATTATGCCTGTCTCCCATATGAAGAAACAAGAGCAAAGTTCAATAATTTGCCCGATCTCATACAAGATGATTGAGTAAACTGAGATTTGAGTCCAGACAATCTGAGGTGAAGAGATCACCACAGCAAACATCTCTCTAAAATAGGAAAGGAAGGAGGATCCTCAGTGAGCTCATAGTTTCAAACACGGACAAACATTAGGCTAGCTTAAAATTTTTGTGGAAAATTGGAATTAAAAGATAGGTTTAGGGGCCTGTGTGGTGGCCTAGCGACTGAAGTCCTCGCCTTGAACATGCCAGGATCCCATATGGATGCTGGTTCTAATCTTGGCAGCTCCACTTCCCATCCAGCTCCCTGCTTGTGGCCCGGGAAGCAGTTGAAGAAGGCCCAAAGCTTTGGGACTCTGCACCCACATGGGAGACCCAGAAGAGCTCCTGGCTCCTGGTTTCGGATTGGTTCAACTCCAGCCATTGCGGTCACTTGGGGAGTGAATCATCGATGGAAGATCTTCCTCTCTGTCTCTCCTCCTCTCTGTATATCTGACTTCCCAATAAAAATGAATAAATCTTTTTTTAAAAAAACATAGGTTTATTTTGCTACAAACTGTTAAAAAAATCCATACTTTTATTAGATATGCACTTTTCTGTAACACTTTTAAAGATTTCCCTACACTCCAAAATGCTCAATTTGTTCTTTTACTTACCTAGAAAATGACAGTGTACAGATAAACTTAGTCATGCAAGAAGCGATAGTATCTCAGTCAGTGATGGACAACATAGATAAGGAGAATCCACAAAATCAGATATTTGGGAATTATGTTGCGACCTAGGTTTTTGCTTGTGCCAACACACACTTTTATGAGTGGCAGGGAAGAAATACAATGCTACAAACCAGCTAGGCCAAGAGTAATAAAGGAGCAGGACTACTTTCTGCAGGCTTCACTCAAAGGGCCATAGTCCTTACTTTCCTTTTTCTTAAAGAATAAGATAATATCTTACTTTAGCCAAATGGTAACATTAATATTTTTAAATGTTTATTAATATAAGCAGAATGGATTTCAGGGATACAGTTCTAAGACCATAACCATGTTTTCCCTCTTCCCTCAATATCCTGTCTTCCTTTAATTTTCACAATAACATAATTTCTCTTTAGTTTGTAATGGATGCAACTGGAGACCCCTATACTTAGTGAAATGGGCAAGTCCCCAAAAGACAAATATATGCTTTCTCTGATGTACGGTACTGAATAAGGGATACCAAAATTGTATGAAAATAAAACTTAAATGCTGTGATTTAAATACTGTTTATACTTCTCATCCTCTTGTCTCTATTCCTTTAAACATTGCTCTTTGTTTTGCTCCTTGAACATCATAATTAGTGGTGAATCCTCAATTAAAAGAAAAGATTCCTTTACTTTATTTGAAAGACTCTTCCAATAAAGTCACACTCATGCAACACACAGGAGGTTTTTGTCATGGATGGGACACATCTATAACAGGGCAGCCAAAGTCAGCAGTTATTTGGTTTGTTTATGTGGACACAAGAGTGTATGGGGGCGGGAGTAGAGTAAGAGGGAGTTAAATCTGGGCCACTGTGAGAGCTTGTTTTCCTGTCCAAATGAACAACTAGGGTAGAATGACTGTGACTGAGGACATGTACAATTGCAGAAGGAGTTTAGATAAGTTTTTCTTTTTCTTACAGAAACAAGTTGGTTGACTCGTGTGTACAAAACCCTCACCTAGAGAAATAGGACAGATCCCCAGGTGGGTTTACAACTGGGGTCCCTGGTTTCAGCTTCCTTCTCTGCCTGGCTCCCCACCTGCCCCGTTGGCATGTAACTCAGGATCCCCACTGGTGGAGGTGGAAAGGCTGCTGTGGGCTCCTGGAGAACACCTTCATTTCCCTTCATAACTGAGGGAGGTGATGTGGGTGGTCAGGGGCCACCCTGAAATGTAAACTACTATGTATTTATTAATTTGGAAGATTCAGAGAGAGGGAAACACACATACACACATAAACACACACAGTAAAAGAGAGAGAAATCTCCTATCCCATTGCTTTACTCCCAAATGCCTCCACTAACCTGGGCCTGGAAGAATTGTAGGAAAGAGCTATAGAACCCTTACCCTTACATAGGTGACAAGGACCTGAATTTTTGGACTGCCTTCCAAGATGCATTAATAGGAAGCTGTGTTGAAAGCAGAGTAGCAAAAAATATAACTGGCTTCTCTATAACTTGTCAATGAGAATAAATGATTTACAAATACATGCAATAATCTGTGAAAATATTTGAGCAACTTAATGTTTAATAAACAGAAGTGTACACACTGTATTGTGTAATGTTCATAATTGGAAAACAGGACATGAAAGTAGTGCAGGTAGGAAGAATGACTGCTAAGTTATGTGAGTGGGTTTCTTGGATTCCGGTAGTCATGTCCAGCTACGTTTTGAGGGTCCAATGCAAAAGGAAGATGGAAGTCATTTTTTCCAAAAGTTACTAATTAATATGTTGAGCATCATAAATTATTTTATTTATCAATTTAAAAATAAAAAATTAAACAATTGCAAAAGATTTATTTATTTTTAAGTTGAAAGTCAAATTAATGGAGAGAGAAAGAGAGCTGTAGAGATATCTTCCATCCCTTGGTTTGCTTCCCAAATGGCCTCAGTGACCAGAGCCGAGCAGGTTGAAGCCAGGAGCTTCTTCCATATCCCCCGCATGGGTACAGGGAACCCAAGGATTTGTACCATCCTCTGCTACCTTTGCAGGTCATTGGCAGGGAGCTGGATTAAAAGTGGAACCACTGGGACTCAAACCGGCACCCAAATGGAATGTTGGTGCCATAGGCAAAGGCTTAGCCTACTGTTCCCCAGTGCAAGTAAGTAATGATAATGACATGGAAAGCAAATAATTTCAAAGGATTGACAGCAGAGTTAAACCAAATTCAAAATCATGATAAGTGCAGGTTTCTGGAGTCCTTTATTTACTGTGTATAAAAAGACCGTGAGCTATATGCATATATACTTTGTTTCTGCATGTTGAACTTAAAATATGCACAATAAATATCTCAGTCTGGGTTGTACAGCAAAATAGCCTGAACTTGATAATTTTTTATTATTATTTTTAATTCATTAATTACATTGTATTATGTGACACAGTTACATAGATACTTGGGTTCTCCCCACCCCTCCCCAAACCCTCCCACCATGGTGGATTCCTCCACCTTGTTGCATAACCACAGCTCAAGTTCAGTTGAGAGTCCCCCATTGCAAGTGTATACCAAACATAGAGTCCAGCATCTTATTGTCCAGTCAAGTTCAATGGCTTCTTAGGTATACCCTTTCTGGTCTGAAGACAGAGCCAGCAGAGTATCATCCCAGTCAATTGAAAGCTCCAACATACCATCAGCAAAAATTTACATCATTATGGAATTAATTGACATAGTAATGAGTAACCAATATGTTAAAAGTAAATGCGAGTTCCTAGCCACCTTCTGTGACCACCTCATTTACATTTCAATTTTAGTTTATACACAACATATAACATTCATAACATAACATGTTATACATAACATCATATCATCTTAAATTAAGGCAAACATGTGGTATTTAACCTTTTGGGATTGGCTCATTTCCCTTAGCATTATGGTTTCCAGTTTGGCCCATTTGGCCACAAAGAACTGCATTTTGTTTTTTTTAATAGCTGAGTAGTATTCCATGGAGTAGATGAACCATAGCTTTCTTATCCAATCCTCTGTTGATGGGCATTTTGGTTGCTTCCATGTTTTTGCAATTAACAATTGGGACCTCATCAAACTAAGAAGCTTCTGTACAGCTAGAGAAACAATCAACAAAGTAAAAAGGCAACCCACAGAGTGGGAGAAGATCTTCGCACACGACATAGGTGATAGAGGGCTAATCTCAAAACAAACAAGCCACTCAAGAAATGGGCACGGGAAATGGGCAAACAGTTCACAAAGGAACAAACCCAAATGGCAAATAAACATATGAAAAAATGCTCAAGTTCCCTGGCAATAAGGGAAATCCAAATTAAAACATCAATGAGGTACCACCTAACGCCAGTAAGACTGGCCCACATGAATAAAAGCACCAACAACACTTGTTGGTGAGGTTGCGGGGAAAAGGGAACCCTACTCCACTGCTGGTGGGGCTGCAGGCTGGTACAGCCTCTATGGAAATCAGTATGGAGAATATTCAAACAACTCAAATTCAACATACCATATGATCCAGCAATAGCACTCCTAGGAATATATCCAGAACAATTGTTTTATGAGAAACCAACATGCACTCCTATGTTCATAGCAGAACTGGATAATTTGTGAATAACAGATTTATTTCTCACAGCTTCGGAGTTTGGAATGTTCATGATCATGGTGCTTATTGATTTGGTGCCTACTGAGTGCTGACATTCTTATAAAAAGTGTCTTCTCACTGTAAATATGCGTGGTGGAAGGGGCAAGGGATTACACTGAGGTCTCCATGGTAACGACACTGATCTCATTCATGAGGGCCCCACTCCTGTGACTTCATTACTTCCAAGAGACTCTTCTCACCCAGGAGTAAAGATTTCGCTATGTGAGTTCTGAGAAAATATTAAGAGAACATAGCAACAGCCAACATTGTGAATGGAGGTTCCAGATAACCCTCAGAGACAGCCTGTGTGGGTGATCAAACAGAGGATCCAATCAGCCATTCATTCTTTAGCGTTTAGATGGCATTTTGCCCGTAGTGAAACTCATTTTTCTTTCTAATCAATCCAAACTTGTTGATGTAGATGTAGCATGTAACTACACTTAAAAAAAAAATCCTTTTTTTAAATCTGAAAAGCAGTGTGATTGAGAGAGAGTGAGAGAGAGAGAGAGAGTCTTCCATTCATTGATTTAGTCTCCAAATGGTCACAGCAGCCAGGTCTGTGCTGGGCTGCTGAGTCCAGAAACCAGGAAAAATGTCTGGGTCTGCCTCATGGCTGGCAGGGACCCGAATACTTGGCCCAACATTTGTTGCCTCCCAGGCTCATTAGTAGGAAGTTAAGTGGGAAAAGAGTGGCTGAACTGAAACTGGCACTCTGATTTGGGAGGTTGGCCTTGGAAGTCACAGTTTAACTCGCTGCACCACTTTGCCCCCACCCTATACCCACATTTTTCTATGAGAATGTTCCAAACTCTCAGGAATCTAAGTAAAACACACACAAGAGGGACTCTAGGCTACTTCCTCAATTACTGCTCACCCTAGCAGGGGTCCAAAAGACCTAACAGCAAAACACCAGCAAGCCTTCCTCCAGGGAATTTCTCCAAGCTTTTCTTTGGTTTACTTGGTTCTAGCCAAGGTACATGCATACTGCTTATATGCTTACATGTATACAGCTATACTTACATTTTCCTTTCTTTCCCAATGTCAGACGAAATATGAATATTTTCTATCTTTTTTTTTTCTTAACAGAGGAGAAGGGACATGGAACATAGAGGTCACATAGCATGTGGGCAGAGGAGATGTGATATGGGGGCAGAGGAAATGAGATGAAATTTGACGTGGGGGGCAGAGGAGATGAGGCACAGGGTAGGGCAGAGATGTGATGTGACCTGTGGTGCGAAGGGAGCTAGAGATGTGCTAAGAATAGCGGATTCAAGACATGAGAGTCTGAGCAAATGAGAAATGATATGGCATGACTTAATGGGGTTAGAGGAGATCGGATTTTGTCTTAGAATACTTTGTTTCCTCATCAGCTTACAATACCTGTTGGTGGCAGATGTTCAGTAAATGAAAGCGGATAAGAAGGAACCAAACAAGTGTATCCGAAGATACTGGCAAATGTGTATATGTAAAAGTGGAACTAAAATAGGAATGTACTTAGGTAGGAAAAAAATTGAATCTACACATAGCTTTTTTCAGAGTACCAGCAATTTTTTGAAGACTCTTTGTATTTATCACAGATGCTAAAATTATTTCTTCAAGGATGCTAGTCACCTATTACAATGGAGGATTCAAGAGATAATTGAGAAAATGAAAACAAACACAAAACTTTAGAGTAACTGAGCTTTGCTGGTAATTGATCTCTCACCCCTTTTTGACAGGAACACGGGTTCACCTGCAGCTTCCCTTGTACCTCCAACGTATGGTGATTAAGTTCCAGCATCCAGAGGCAGCCGAGAAAAGCTGATTGAAAAGAGGGTATGAAGGGCCCAGTGTAGTAGCCTAGTAGCTAAAGACCTCTGCTTGCATGTGCCGGGATCCCATATGGGCGCCGGTTCATGTCCTGGCAGCCCCATTTGCCATCCAGCTCCCTTATGGCCACTTGGGGAGTGCATCATCAGATGGAGGATCTTCGTCTTTGTCTCTCCTCCTCTCTGTATATCTGACTTCCTATTAAAACTGACCGTGTAGCTTCCAAACCTGATTTTCTGATTATTTCAGGGAATTGATGTCACCTCAATTCCTTTAATAATTTCCTTGTCCTAGAATAACCTAGAGAGTTTTCTTTTTTTTTTTTTTTTTTTGCAATTAAGAACTTTAACTTTCCCTTATAACATTGAGATGTTATAAGACCCAGCTACATAGAATGTGCCGAATAAACATTTGTTGGATGAATGCCTCTCAGAGAAAACAACTGGATCCAATTCATCTTGCTTATGTTGTTGTTGGACACCCTTATCAGTTGAAGTTTTGAAGTAAAACAGGGCGTGACTACTGCCCATGCCATTAAAGCCTGGGACAGTTATGCTGTGGTCCAGCTCTGAAGACTCTTCCTTGATGCTATTTGTTGTGTGGATCCTTTTACATGAAGCTCCAGTTGTCTCCCTACCCTAATGTACCTTCAGTTGTATCAGCCATATGAACCACTGCACAGACAATATTAATACAATTTACAAGAAAGAGGCCTCCTTTTCTCTTTTCCCTTAAGTCTTTCATACATACGCATACATTTAAGAAATTGATACCAATTGGAGATCCTTCAGACATTCATTGAAGTTGTATGCTCTAATGAACTAACTGATCACACCTGAGGACTGCGCAAAGGTGCCTCACACCTAACTTCGGGTGGGTTGCAAACCTGTTTCTGCAATCTGTGAGCCATTTACCTCACTCAAAGTGAAACCATAAGGAGACCACAGACATAGTCATGGTCAGCTTAGTAACACTTCAAAATTCTACATTGGTTGATACATCAAAGCAGGGGAAGGCTTTGCAGAGTGATAACATGTATGGTCTGTGGTGCCGTGAGTACCCATACAAAGCTACAAGAACACCAGAGAAGGCAGAAACTGGGGAGAAATTGATCCAGGGCATGCAAAAATAAATAAGAGCTTTGAAAAAAAAATCATGTATTTGGAAAACTTCATGGAAACAAGAGCTGAGGCTTACACTATTTTTGAAACCCCAGAATGTGTGTAATCCACAACACATTTATAATACTGTATACTACACACAGCATATCTTTCCTTGTTGACTTTTATTTTTAGGCCATTTTAAAGTTTATTTATTTATTTGAAAGACCTATAGAGAGGAAGAGAGAGATCCTCCATCCTCTAATTCACTCCCCAGATGGCCACAACAACTAGGGCTGAACCAGACAGGAGCCAGGAGCTTCATCTGGGTTTCCCACATGGGTTGCAGAGATCCAAACACTTGGGCCAGCTGCTGCTTTTCCCAGGCTGCTTTCAGGGAGCTGGATAGGGACTGGAGAAAGTGGGAAATAAACAGGTGTTCATATAGGATCCTAACATTACAGATGGCAGCTTTACATGCTATGCCACAATGCTGGACCTGGTTTTCAACTCTCAAATTTTCTGTTAAGGATCTTATCATTCCAAATAGAATATAAGCCCTTTGGGAGTATTATGCATCAACAAGAATCACAATTTGCATGGATGTTTTTTATAGGTGTTTTGCTTGTCATTTCTTCAACAAACCAATTATTCAATGCTATTTGCATTTTATATTTTAACTTAAATGAGAGTCAGCAACTTGCTCAAGGTCACATATGGTGGTTGGGAATCAAACCAAGGACAGTCTGACCACAATATCTGGGTTTGTAGCTACTAATATATTTCTTCCTCTTTCCCCCACAGTCTCTTCTCAGATGTAGTAGAGAGTTCCATGCAACAGATCCCCAATAAATACTGAATTCTAGCAGGCACAGAAATGTTTGGTAATGAGATTTAATTTGTGAGTCATTCATCATCTTTATAAATATGGGTCATCTTCTGTGATTGGATCCCCATTATCTTTCTTTCTCTTTGCAGAATTGAATATGAAAACTGTCTCAATATTAATTTTCTTTAGTGAGATTGTATAGCTATGTCTAAGCCCAGCTCTGAAGTTCCAAGTGAATTCTGGAGTAAAACAGGTTTTTAGATCTGATTGCCTAGAATTAGATTCTCTAGTGACTACAAGTGCCACCCCTTCCCATTGCCAACCCAATGTTGACACATCAAAAATAAATCCTCCCCACCCCCATCACTTTCACTACAGTCTCCACCTCTTCAGTATCTTCATGTGTTAATGCCCTGTCCTAGGGTAAATTGCAAAAATACCATATTCTCCAATTCTCTGCATCCACACCCTTTTAAAATGACATAATCCCATACGTTAATGAATCTGATTTGCCCAAGTGACTTCCTTTGGCTACACATGACAACAGCAGAGCAGCTCTCAGAACAATGTGCCAGGTGACCATCCTGGTAGACATGGCGGGAGGATTACAGACTACATGCATAACTGAGACACCCCCCCCCCTCCGCCTAACAAGTTGCCAGTCAGCCACTGCATCCCATCCTGCAGCTAATTACATATACCAGAAGGAGCTCCAGGTCACCCAGGCTTGGCTGGTCCAAGGCCATAAGTTCTGCCCAGCTAAGCAGAGCCTGAAATGCTGACCTTTAGCATCATGAAGTAACAATGACCTACCAAGAGTTGGGGCAGTTTGCCACACCGCAAAAAGTGACAAGCCATTTTCCCCAAAGCTCCAGTTTCAGAATGGCATTCTCTAATGACCAGATAGTATGGAGCCCCATCCCCACCCTCTATCCCTTATTCTGAACTTTCGAGTGGATTATCTGTATCTTGTTCATTTCACTGGTTTTGTCTCTCAAAGTAGACTGCAAAGTCAGGGAAAACCAGAGAATGCCATGCTCATCACTGAATTTGTAATTCCACAAATCTCTGTTTCATAAAAATATATGGTCCATCTATCTCCAGGTTCCAGGCTGGTGAGTGTGTGTGGCATGAGTGCTGGACGCCCAGGCACACGCACAGACACTTTATGTCCAACACACAACTTTCCAGTTGGCTTGCTCCTTTGATATTTGACTGCCACAATCTTCCTATAAGGCAAGCATTAGATGAGTACGCTGTATAGCGCAGAGGATGAGTTTTCCATGTATAGTAACGGTTCTGAAATAGTAGCTCTCCCACACAGCAGACATAATGGTGGTAAGAAGAGTTACAAGATTTGGCATCAACTCAGATGCCTTCAGTTTTGTCATTTGGAAATGCATTTTCTATTGGGCTAAATCTTAGCTGATTACTTCTGTTTAAATAGAAAAGACATCAAAGCACATGTTTTCTTAAAAATATATAAGATCTATTTTCATTTGAAAGACCAAGGTACGGAGAGAAGGAGAGAGAGAGAGAGAGCGAGAGAGAGAGAGAGATCTTTCATCTGCTGGTTCACTCCCCAAATAGCCACAATGGTTAGAGCTAAGTCAATCCAAAGCCAAGATCCAGAAACTTCTCAGTCTTTCACATGGATGCAGTGGCCTGAGGACTTGAGCTACCCTCTGCTGCTTTCCTAGGCTGCAACAGAAATCTGAATCTGAAATGGAGCCACCTGAACTGGAACCAGTGGCCAGGTGGGATGCCACTGCCACAGGCTGAAACTTAGCATGCTATACCACCATGCTGACCCCAAAAGCATAGTTTTTAACATGGTAGTCCACATAATGTTAGATGAATAATTCCTGTATGGAAGGGGCTCTCCCTAAGGCAGGATTTGTGAACTGACAGGGGCAAGTGTAATTACAAGAGAAAAGCATTTTATTGCCTGTGCCCGATCTAATTGATCTATTTCCAAAGGAAAAAAATCATGTTTAAAATGTTTAGCATCAAATGGTAATGAATGTTATGATGTCTATGCCAGTACAGTCCAACATGGCAGCCACCATCCATGTGCAACTACTGAGCATATGAAATGTGGCAATTCAGAGTTCAAGTGGGAGTTGGTATGATGGCTAAATTGGTTAGTCCTCTGCTTCAGTGCCTACTTTCCGTATGGGTGCCAGCTCATGTCCCAGCTGCTCCACTTGCCACCCAGCTTCCTGCTCAAGGCCTGGGAAAACAGGATGATGTCTCAAGTTTTTGGGCCCCTGCACCATCATGTGAGACCTGAAAAAGTTCTTGACTCTGGACTTCAGATTGGCTTAATTTTGGCCATTGTAGCTATTTGGGAGAGTGAACCAGCAGCTGGAATCTCTCTCTCTCTCTCTCTCTCTTTCCTTTTATTTATTAAAAAAATAGAGAAAGAATTGAAATATACTGTAAGTGTAAAACACACCCTGATTTCAAACACTTAACACAAAAGTAAAAAGAAAAAAAATACCTTTATAATGATGTTTGCATTCTGTGGAATTTAAAAATGTCATAATATATAGTAAAGGATATTTGAGACATAGTGTGCTAAATAAAACATACCATAAAATCAATGCCATCTCTTTATTTTCTCTTTAACTGTGGCTGCTGGGACTCTCAGAATGTCCCAGGTGGCCTCTGTTTGGAAGCCTGCCAGATGCCTTGAAGCCTGTTGCCGTGTGGAAGGCTGCGTGCCCGGGAAAGTGCCTGAGCAGCCCAAGCTGCTGCTTGGATGGCCTGCTCCTCCTCTCCTGTCGGGAAGCCTGTCCTGAGACCAGAGCAGGCTCTCCTCCCTCTAGCCATTGCTCCTGTGTCCACAGGGAGTGTCCTGAGAGCGGGGAATGTTTGCACTGCAGGGGCTCTTCACCTTGGCCACCAGCAAGAACCACCCAGGCAAGGCAGGGAGGGCCATGGAAACAGCTGCCTCACCCACCCGCATCGTGTTCCAACAAAACGGAAAGGGAAAAAGGGAAAGGCCTTGCTAAGCCTGATGTCCGCACAGATGCTGAACTCTGGAATAACTGGACACTGAGCTGCCATACTCAGTCGCTGGGACACCTCCCTTATTCCCTTCCTCTGCTCAGAAGGCCACCCCCAGTAATGTGGCATGGCACCAGCATGTGCCCTCATGGAAGAGGTACCTGGGCGCAGCCAGGCCAGGGCACGTTCCAGTGGGCCACACAGGTTGTACTGAAATCTGCAGCCTGACTCTGCAGCTGCCCAGGCCTGTCCTCTGCACATGTCCAGGGCCACCGTTGGCTCCCTGCAGGGTGGCCAGCCAGGTGCAGATCACTCGCTTCTGCAGGCCCCAGGAAGGTGCACACTCTGATGAGTAGGAGCTGGGTGACACAGGCAGAAGGGGAAAGGCCATTCTCACGCATTTTGAAATGGGATAACTTCTCGGCCTCCCGCTCTTCAGAACATTTGCTGCCTGCTTTACGCGAATGAAGTCGTCAATCAGGACCATAAGCTAATGGGAGGCAGGAGCAGGGAGGTCCAGTGCTTCGCGCAGACACACAGCTGTGAAATGCCAGCCAGGGCTGTGCGTCTAGCTGGGCTGCAGCTTGTGCTCTCAAGGCCCGGTCTCTTCCTCTGTCCCATGGCCCTGTCACCTGCACCCTCCTCCTCCTCTTCAAGGGAGACACTGAGATGCAAGAAACCTTCTTAGACCTGGGTGGCCTGGGAGAGTCACCACTGCCGTGCCTTTTGGATAGAGTTGGAGTGCAGTATTTAGAGGCAAATAAACGAGGGGGGGGGAGATTACAATTGTGTTTAGTCGTCATCATTTAACTTCCCTTCCCCAACAGTATTTAATCCGTCACTATGAGTTCGTGTTCTTCATGCAGAGCTCTGGACACTTGCACAGAGCTGGTGTTGCGTGTGTTACAGGGCTCCCGCCCCCACTCCATGGCCTCCCTCCTTCTGCCTCCAGATCGCTTCTGCTCCTCACCGGTCCTGGCCCGTGCATCTACACAGCTGCTGCAACACTGTGTGCTTCTGCTTGCTTCCTCCACGGGCGTTTCATTCACGTGTGATCTCCTTGAGGCCAAGCACTGGCAGCTCCACAACGCCTCCCAAGGTAGGGAGCCCTTCGTAGGGGCCCGTGAGGATCTGTGGACCGATTCCCTCGGGAAGGGATTGAGCCCTTCGTAGGGGCCCGTGAGGAACTGTGGACCGATTCCCTCGGGAAGGGATTGAGCCCTTCGTAGGGGCCCGTGAGGAACTGTGGACCGATTCCCTCGGGAAGGGATTGTACGGTCTCCACATCTTTTTTGTCAATATGGCGCCTTTCCCTGGTTGCTCGCGTCTCAAGCCTTTGAAACTTAGTGTACCTTTTGCTTCTCTTATGGATCGCATATCTGTATTGGACTCTTGGTAAACTTCCGGGACTGAAATTTTAACGCTCCAGGTTCCTTGCTGAGTGATCTTGGGTTAGGTCTGAAACTCTCTATGTCCATTGCTCAAATGTGAATGAAAACATAGTTGTAATGTCTCCCACATATCAGCCATAGATGAGAGGATGCTTGGTCCCCGTTTACCTTCAATGAAACTTCTGTGGTCTGCTTACTATACCCCTGGACCCATTTACACATGCATGATTTTTTTAAGTATTAAAATTAAGTTTTCTCTCCATTCAGTGAATCTCATTTTTCAATTATGCTTTTTAACAGATCCCTGGGCTGTCCTATTTTCTCTGACCAGCAGGTGGTGCTGAGTGCTAGGCCAGGGTCAGATGGTTCCCCTACTTGAGCCCTGCTGTGGAAGTGGCACAAGTTCACTCCCTACCTGGTTTTCTTACTCCGTGGTTAGTTGTTTTTTCCCTCCGTGACCTCCCTTGCTGCCTGCACCATCTCTGTATTTCTGGTTTTTGAGAAAAACTCCTGAAGGACTTTTGTTTTCTTGAAGGGCTTTTGTAAAGGAGTTCTGCTGAGCGCACGCTCACTGCACTTTCTTTTAGCATATATGATTGAAATTTTTCACTCTTGGTAATTGGAGTGCATAAAATCTGCATCTTGCTCATATTCGCATGAATTTTCTTTATCTGTGGTGCTGAAATAGTTTTACATTCCACAAAATCAGCCATTCCAACCAATTCTATTTCATACTTTTTCCATCCCAAAAGAAAATGTGCGTTATATGCTTATAGTTGCAGAGACTGCATTACAATTTTTCTCTTGACAGAGAGTTTGCATTTTGGCATCTTGTTTCTCTTCCATTATCAAACTCTTCCAGTGTAATTGTGACAGGACACTTTTCTTATCTTGATATGTCCACTGCCCTACCACTTTACAAGTGGGATGCATTGTTTCAATGGCAAAAGGGACATTCCTGGAAAGTCATTGGTATTTCTATAAGAATAAGCCATGATGGCTCAATGGCTAAATCCTCACTTCACAAGCATCAGGAACCCATATGGGCGCCAGTTAATGTCCTGGCTGCTCCACTTTCCATCCAACTCCCTGCTTATGGCCTGGGAAAGCAATGGGGGCTATCCCAAGGTCTTGGGACCCTGCACCCATGTGAGAGATCTGGAGGAAGCTCCTGGCTCCTGCCTTCAGATTGGCTCAGCGCCAACCATTGCTAATACTTGGGGTGTGAACTGGTGGATGGATGAAAGACTTTTCTCTCTGTCTCTCCTCTATAAATCTGATCTGTCTTCCAAATAAAAATAAATAAATCTGCTAAAAAATAGTAAGTCATAATATCCTAATTAAATCCAGAAGATTCTGTCAACCACATAGTAATGCTCCACTAAAAAAATCCACAGTCCTGGGGCTGCTTTTGTGGAGTAGCAAGCTAAGCTTTTGCCTGGGATGCTGGCATCCCATAAGGGCATTCATGCAAGTCCCTGTAGCTCCATTTCCTTTTCTTTTTTTAAAATAACAAGTTCATTTTTAATGATGTTCAGTTACTTTGTGTCTGATATATATGTATATATATAGAAAGACGAAGAGAGAGAGAGAGAGAGAAAACTCCCATCTGCTAGTCCGCTTGCCCATGCCTGAAGTACCTGGGATTGGATCAGGCTGAACATGGGAGTCAGCAACCCAAAGGAGATCTCAACCATGGGTGATAGGGCCCCAAGTCTCTGAACCATCACTGCTGTCTCCCAGAGTTCCCACTGTCAGGAAGCTGGAGTCCAGAGTCAGGTACTGAACCTACATAACCCTGATGTGGAGCTTGACATCTATGCCAAACATCAGCTCCTAAAATCAGCGTTTTTACAGCACTTAAACCAAGCCTCAGACTAAAGCCAAAAGCAAAGCACTTTTGAGAATTTTCTCATCGACCACATCCTTGATTGTATGCTATTTCCTTTTTCCCGTGTATTTTTCACATGTTACTTTGAGAATTTTCTATAGTCTACTCTTTTGCTTACTCTTTAGGAAACATATTAGCAGTTTACTGTTTGCAATTTATCCTAGTCTATGTATTATGGTAGGATTGTTTGGCTTTATTTTCTAGCTCATTAATTTGCTCTTCAGCAATACCCATCCTGCTATTCATTCCATTTATTGAATATTTTTTTAATCTTACAATCAGTATTTTAGTATTAAGATTTTGAGTTTATTACTTCTGTGGATGTAGTATAATTTTACTCTGGGAATATTAATCATACTTATTCTAAAAATCTATTATTCCTCTACTAACACTTCATTTTGGTAATAAGAGGGTTATGGCATATAAAACAATCTTTTTGAAATATTCTAACTTGTAGAAATGTTGCAGCCTAATTTCTTTTGAGGGTAGATAATTTCAAAAGTAAAGATAATTTCAAAAGCAACAATCTCAGTGTTTAAGAAAAACATCCCACCTTAAATAGCATCAGTGAAAAAATGAAACAGGAATCTTCTCTTCTAAAAAATTCTCTCAAAAGAAATCACTAAAAGCAAAATAAATTTCTGAAAAAAACCTTGACCCGTCGCCATGGGAATGTGAAGAAAGCCTTTGAGAGCAGCAAGTTCCAAAGGCCCCAGTCTCACAAAATCTTTTGACAATGGCCACGGTTAGTGGATGGCATAAAGTCCTGAAATTCAATACAATCCAAGAATAAAGAGAAATGGCTTTCTGACCTTAGTGACTGGAAAATATAAATGTCTTTCCTTAGTAAATGATGTGCCTGATTGGAAGAAAATTTATCCCCAGGCCCTCTACTTCAGGAAGACTGTCATATGTTACTGAACTAAGACCAACAGAGACCTCCAGTGGCCAAGTATGGATGTGAACTCTTTTCCCCCAAGCCCTGAACACCACAAAGAAACTTAGAAATATTTAGATGGTGATGATTTGCACGTAATGTACTTACTATGTACAAAGTCCTGTTTTAATACTTAAACATTATTAATTAATTTAGTGCTCTGAGGTATCTAGTGGAAGTGACAGTTGAATGATTCCTGTTTTACCCATGAAAAAAACTAAGGCACAGAAAAGTCAAATAACATCGTTTTGTTCACCCCCCAAAAGTAAATGCTTAACGTGGTATTCTAATGCAGTCACATTGAGGCTAAATGCGCACTAAATCAAAGTACGTCTCCAAAATGAGAAAAATGATAATGATCTTCACTCAGCTTTTTTTTTTCTTTTTTAATACATTTTATTATTGTTATTATTTTATAATACAGTTTCTTTTCTTTTTTTAATTAATTGATTACATTGTATTATGTGATACAGTTTCGTTGGAACTGGGAATCACCCCACCCTTCCCCCGCCCTCCCCCCATGTGGAATATTCCACCTTGTTGCATATCCACTGATCAAGTACTGTTGAAATTCCCTCTTTGCAAGCATAAACTAAACATAGAGTCCAACATCTTATAGTCCAATCTAGTTCCTCAGCTTCCTGGGGAGACCCTGACCGGTCCAAGGGCAGAACCATCAGATTATCAACCTGATCAATTAAAGGCTCCAACATACCATCAGCAACAATTAACTTCATTGTGTAACTAATAGTTATAGTATTGAGTAACCAGTATGTTAAAAACAATTGCGATTTCTTAACCATCTTCTGTGATCACCTCATTGTCAATTCAGTTTTAGTTTATACACAACATATAACATAATATACATAAAGTAACATGTTTTACATAACATCATATCCTCTTAAATTAAGGCAAACATGTGGTATTTAACCTTTTGGGATTGGCTCATTTCCCTTAGCATTATGGTTTCCAGTTTAGCCCATTTGGCCACAAAGAACTGCATTTTGTTTTTTTTAATAGCTGAGTAGTATTCCATGGAGTAGATGAACCATAGCTTTCTTATCCAGTCTTCCGCTGATGGGCATTTCGGTTGCTTCCATGTTTTTGCAATTACTGATTGTGCTGCTATGAGCATAGGGGTGCATGTTGGCTTCTCATAAAACAGGTGTTTTGGGAATATTCCTAGGAGTGCTATAGCTGGATCATACGGTATGTTGATTTTGTTCACTCAGCTTTTATTCTGAAATACCCTTAAATATATGTGAACCCCATACTCCCTCAAAAATAGAAGTGAATGTTTGCATAGACAAGCAGATAATATCTGAAACGGAAGTTGCAGAGTTTCTCAAAGCAAAACAAAAAAGAGAGAGAGAGAGAGAGAGAAAGGCATATTGAAAACAATCAATTTAGATCTAGGTCAGTTGTGGCATACTGGGTTAAGCCACCACTTCAAACATCTACATTCCATATTGAATACCCAGTTAGAGTCTCTGCTACTCTGCTTCCAACCCAGCTTCTTGCTAATGTGCCTTGGAAGACAGTCCAAGTGCTCGGGTCCTTGTCACCTGTGTGGGAGGCCTGGGCAGGGGTCCTGTAGCTCTTGTCTTCAGCTTCTTCCAGCCCCAGATTAGTGCAGGCATTTGGGGAATGAATCAGTGGGATGGGAGATTTCTTGCCCTCTTTCTCTCTCCCACTCTGTGTGTGTTTGTGCATATATGCGTGTGTCTCTTTCTCTCTGATTCTTCCAAATAAATAAATAAATAAGCAGTAGTTTATGGAAAATGAACCAAAAGTTCATCTTCATTTTTAAGAAAATGTTAAAGTTCAGTCATAGGGAAATGTGAAAGTCACCTGCTTCCTAAAATAATCTCTTCTATGTGGCACAAATTTTAAACTTGAACCAGGCACTACAGTTCAAACCCTAGATCCTATGTATTTTTCCTGACATCACATTCCTCAGATCCTTTCATGAGCTAATCATGTGGATTTACCCCAAATCCATGTGGAATTCATGTCTCTTCAGTACGGTAGGCATGGATGGCAGTAAAGCATGACTAGTCTCTCACCTGGATAGGTTACAATGTCTCCAGCTGATCTCTAGATGCAATTCATCTGCCAGCACCTACATTCTTCAAGCAGCCAGAGTCACTTGACTTAACATCTGGGGGCATTTATTATCATAAAGTTTAATATTATTAAGTGGAACATTTGGCAGTAACTTAATATTTTTTTCCATCGTTCTATTGAGGTATTTTTCACCATGCTACTTTCTTGGAATAAATAGTAATATTATGGGGGAAAAAAACCCAAGTGCAACTTTTATCAAGGCAATATGCAAGAAATCACCCATGTCTGCAGTGTAGCCAGATTAAGGCTGATTTCTTGTTACAGAGAAAGTACTGGACATCTGATTTAAATTTGACTAGGGTTTAACCCTGTTTCCAAAAGCATGCAAAAATCAAATGGGGACCTATATAATTTCAAGAACCACATAACTTTATTGTAAACATCACTCAAATTGGAAAGAAGAAACTGAAGTAAACGTGTGAAATACACAATGAACCCAGTCCTGAGGTGGCTCCCCGTGGCCCTGGGTCAGTCTCACTTCAGCTAGCCTTGTGACCTTGGCCCAGGGTGAGTTTGTCAAAAAGGTACTCGATGGTGTCGCTGTTTGGTCAGGTAGTCTCCCAGCTCGTTGAAGTGCTGCACCTGCTAGTGCAGGTAATGGGTCTCCAGGAAATGGTGGAGCTTGGGGCTGCCCCTGACAGTGGCCAGCTGATGCAGAGAGGCTCTGGTTGATGCACTTGCCCAGGTTGAACGTGTTCCACATCACTTTGAGGCCTCTCTTCCGGTGCTCGTGCTGTCAGAACCTCGGAACTCTGCACTGGCTCTGCATTCTTGCCTTGTATTTAGCATGCTCCCTCTCAATCAACAAGAGCTTGAGGAAGTCGTGGGGGAAGCCCTTGAGCACGACGTCATCACAATCAAAGTAGAAAGCCATGGACAGAGCCATGAAAGAGATGGAGAGCCGCAGCTGGATGATCTATTGATGGCAGCCTCACAGTCAGGGTGATGGTTCTGGTGCACTTGATAGGGCATGGCCGCAGCCATAGCGAGTTTGAACACAGTGAACAATAAAGTGAAGGCAGTGAAAGTTCATGGGTTGAGTGGTCGGTAGCAGTGGGGTAAGTTTCCTTGCCATGATCCTGGACAAGCCAGTGGATGTCAGAGGCCTCGTTTTGGACCAGAAGTTTGGCAACAGTTATTTGTCATTGGCTTTACAAGGGCACAGAATGTGGGCTATGGCAGAGTGGCTGTGAGGACCTGTAGGGATACAACTGATTAGGAGAGGACAAAGAGAAATCTTGCTGGTGTAGTACTGTAGTCAGCTGTAATCCTGTGACAACACTCCAGGGATTCAGGGAAAGGTCCCAAAGCAGTTGATCAGGAAAGGCATAGGCCAGGATCTCCCTAATCCTCAAGTTTGGATAACAAATCAAAGACAGATGTTTCCTCTTGCAGTCATGGGTACAGGAACTCCCATATCCTCAAGCTTAGACAACAGATCAAAGAGAGGTGCCTGTTAGAACATATTGGTTATTGGTAACCTCCCTCATAACTGTTAACGTGCAAATCACATTCTGCTTCAAACCCTTCTTACTTTTGTCTACGTGACCCTCAGTCTTTAAAAGTCCTTTGCTGTTAATAACTTTGGCTATTGACCATCAGTCTGTAGTCTGTGTGTGATTATTGGCTCCATGCACCAAGTCCCTCGCTGCTGGACAGCAAACAGGGCTGTCTGAGAAAGCAGGGTTTGGCGAGGGAGGGCAGAAGGTCCAGTAGGTAATTGGACGGGCCAGAGGTGGCACATCCCCAGCCCTGCCCCGGTTGCCTTCCAGGTGGTATCACCTTGTGAATTTTTAAATTTGATAGTAACATTCCCAGTACCTAAGGGTTTGCTCATACCTCTGTTCCCTTTTATAAAGCTAGTCTTTTTCTTAACATTCTTACAAAGTGAACTTTATGGCAAATTTGTGTTTTCCGTATCATATCTGTTCTTCTCTACAGAATTAGTTTTACTTACTCATCATGACCTCCTCTTCACTTTCCTTAAAAATGGGTCAAATTCTTTTCCGTTCCTATTTGGAGTGAAAACCTCCTTGGATTAGACTGGGTGTTCAGTATGGTATCTGGAGGTGGTGGCCCCTCCACATGTAGGCGTCTCTCACGAAAGAGGGCAGATGTAATGACTGGGGAGCCTTCTTGTGCTTTGTGGTTGGAGCTTGCATGTGAGTCAGCAACTATCTCAGATGACAAAGTCATGGTATTCTCTGATGTAGGAAGTCTTTGGTGGATCTAACTTTTAGCTATGTGTGTACTTTATTTTTTTGTCCTAGGATTTCTGATGTGTTCTGAAACTTAATTCTCTGTTTAAATCAGATTTTTTCCACTTGGCTAGGAATGTGATTTGCAATATCCATAAGTTTACAACATCAGCACTAAAATAGGGATCTTTTTTCCAACACCCATCTAAACAGTCCTCAGTGTTCATTTTAGGGTACTTAAGAAATAACGCCTGGGCCCGGCGGCGTGGCCTAGCGGCTAAAGTCCTCACCTTGAACGCCCCGGGATCCCATGTGGGCGCCGGTTCTAATCCCGGCAGCTCCACTTCCCATCCAGCTCCCTGCTTGTGGCCTGGGAAAGCAGTCGAGGACGGCCCAGAGCGCTGGGACCCTGCACCCGTGTGGGAGACCCGGAAGAGGTTCCAGGTTCCCGGCTTTGGATCGGCGCAGCACCGGCCCGTTGCGGCTCGTTTGGGGAGTGAACCATCAGATGGAGGGTCTTCCTCTCTGTCTCTCCTCCTCTCTGTATATCCGGCTTTCCAATAAAAATGAATAAATCTTAAAAAAAATCAGGCCTATATCCTCCATTCTGAATTTAGAACTAATTAATAGGTATAGGAGTCAGCTCATTAAAAATAGGCCAAATGGGCCTGGCACAGTAGCCTATCAGCTAAAGTCCTCATCTTGAGCACCAGGATCCCATATGGGTGCTGGTTCTAATCCCAGCAGCCCACTTGGGGAGTGAATCATCGGAAGGTCTTCCTGTCTTCCTGTCTGTCTCTCCTCCTCTGTATATCTGACTTTGCAAACAATAAATAAATAAATAAATCTTTAAAAAAAATAGGCCAAATGTATATGCTAAGATATTTCAAATCTCCCAGTTATAGAAACTTATTATGAAAAAGTATGTTCATCAAACCACATGTTCCTTTCTTTTTCAATAATAAATTCATTTTATTTTTGATGATATTTACATAGCAGAGGGATGCATGTCCATGTGGATCACCGATTAGGGTGGCAAAGGTCGACGAATGGGGGAAAATGGATGATGCAACCACCTCCAATCTTCTTTTTTCTTCCTGTATCTGTGGAAAGTGGGAGGAAGGGGAGAGGACCACTCCCATTAGTCCAACCACATCAGCACCTGGCGATAGAGGATGGCCAGCCAGTGTCATCCCAGGATCCCTGATGTGGAGCATGTTTTGGGGATACTGCTTAAGTGGTTTTGGCAGTTCTGAGATGCTGCTGATTTCATTGCTCTAAGGTTGAGAAAATCCTTCCAAGGTCCATTGGCTGACATAGTCCACTTTAGAGTCTCAATTCACCCAGTTCCCCCACCAGGTCCACTCCCAGACCCAGATCTCATGCATGCCAGTGGGTGTTAGGATCTTACCCAACACAGTATGCTCCCCAAGAGTCAGCCCTTGTGTGTGCTGGTGGGTGTTGCAGTCTGGCCTGTCTCACATCCTCACATTCTATTCTTGGGGGTGCGTCTGTGGGTGCTATAGCCTGGTCCAGCCTGGCCTGTTCCAAGTCTCAGTACCCATGAATGTTGATGAGCTCCATGGTCATGCCTAACTCAGCCTGTCACCACCTCCAGCCCTTGAGCAAACCAGCTGGTATAGCAGTCCCCCACTCCCCCACAGGATTTGCTCCCAGCCCCAGTTCTCACGTGTACTGGATAGTGTCATGGCCTAGCCTAACATTGTACACACCCTGCCCTGACACTCACTGACTAGTACTGTGGTTGAGCACTGCCAGGTATGCCCCCCATTCATGGCTTTCATGTATGCTAGTAGGTGGTGACTGATACCAAGAATCCCAGCTCAGGTCTCCCATGTGGGTTTGTGTATTGGTTTAGCCAAAAAAGATCCTCTAGTTTCCTTCCTCTAAATCACCTGGGCTCAGCTCCATCATTTACCTGCAAGTGCAGTAGTCTGGTGGAAGACCTGCAGGAGTCACTCCACCTGTCATGTTTTTCCTCAGCAATTCTACCTCCCATATGTCTCTAGACCTGCTTTCCTAAGTAATCCACAGCTCTCCATGCCTGCAGATTCCACAAGCCAGTCTTTCAGCAGTCCTTGGCAGCCTCAGGTCCTGCCTGCCTATCCAGGGCCCATGCACACTCACAAAGTGTCCCCAGACCCTCTCTGCCAGTGTGTTTGCATCTGTCCCCCACATATCTTTTAAAAAATTATAATAGGTGACTATGCTGGCACACTGGTATAATTTACACAAAGATGGCTTTAACCAGGCCCAGGATGTTCATCAGCTACTGGCTGCTTGTCTCCCAGCAGTGTAACATTTGCCTAGGTACAATACAACCTAGGCAGTTGCCTACAGCTGGAGTTCCTTTTTCTTTTGATGACACAATTGGAGTATATTTTTGCAGGTAACTTGTAATTTGGCATGGCCATGTAGTTCATTATGGCTAATGGACTATTGGGAGAAATGACATACTCATATTTGGTGTTTACTCCCCAAATTCTTGCAAGATTGGGGCTGGACTAAAGTCAAAGCCAGGCACCAGGAACTCAGTTTAGATATCCCACAGTGGGATAATTTTAAGGCCTATTTTGCATTAAGGTTCTCATTGACTGTATTTTTGTTTCAGCAGATTGAATTATTTCATCCTATTCCTGAACGCCCTTGTTTCTGGTGAGAAATCAGCTGTTAATAAAACAACTCATGCCTTGCATGTGAAGTATTGCTTCTCTCCTGCTGCCCTAGGATTATCACTCTGTTTTTTTGCACCCCAGTTATTCCTGCATGAATGTGGATCTCTGTGATGTCTTTCTACATGACATATGTTGAGCTTCCCAGATGTACAAATTTTATCAAACTTTGGAAGAATTGAATAATTTCCTAAAATATTCTTTCCATTCATCTCTTTTACCTGCTGCTGAGTCATTTTAGTGGAATATTTCAATTATTGTACTTTTTAAGTCAACAAATTCTGCTTTATTTCTTTTTCTAAAAGTTTATTTTTATTGGAAAGGCAGATTTTATAGAAAGTAACAGAGATAGAAAGATCTTTCATTAGCTCGCTCATTCCCCAAATGGTCATAATGGCCAGAGCTGAGCTGACCCCAAACCAGGAGCCAGGAGCCTCCTCTGAGTCTCCCACATGGGTGCAGAGTTCCACGCATCTGGGAGTCTAACCAGCATCCACATGGGATGCCAGTGCTTCTAGCAGCTAATTAGCCTCATAAGCCACCTTGCTGGCCTCACCCCACTGCTTGTGTATTTGAATATCTCCTATTTTTCATTTAAAGCTGGAAATTTTTGTGTTATGAAGTGTCAGTTCTGGAAATCATATTGCCTCATTCCAGATGCTATGATGTGAATATCTCCCAAACTTTATGCTTTGAAACTGACTCACCCATGTGGTAGTATTAAGAGGTGGATTGGTCAGATTGGTAAGCCATGAGGATGGAGCCCTTCACAGTGGAATTAGTGACCGTATAAAAGTGTTGAAGGAAACCAGCAGAATTGGAGATCTTTCTGTGTCTCTCTCTGTCTTTCAAATAAAGAAAATAAAAACAAATATATTATGTGTGGCATGTTTATCACCTAGCCAAAACATAATTAACTCATAAGACATCTCTTGGATTTAAAAATAGCTTTATTTAGCATACCAAAAAACACAGAAACATAAGAAAACCATACCTAGTATAAACGTAAAAGTTAAATACTATAAATTTAATGTAAACCAAGCATTTGAATTGTGAAATACTATAATAAAATGCATGCTATTTTTTATAGAATCAAGTTAAAGCTACCTCCATAGTTACTTAATCAGATCATCAAGCTTGAAGATATCATCATTAGCAATGAAAAAACACAACATCTGTATTTGTATTGGTCAATAGGGAAAGGGCATGTCATTTTATTTACTTTAAACAAACAAGTTATTGAGACATTCAGAGCATGGAAGCAAAGCTGCCAATTCTAGCATTCAAGATACAACCACTGTAGGTGAAAGCTTATAAATCACACTGTGGGAACAGTTGAGCCCATTCTTTTATTTACATGAAAACCCACTGATTCAATTTAGTTAACTACTTAATAAAGATACTAAATATATTTTGCAAAAATAAACCTTTATTAAAAATTACCCAAAGTGAATATAATGTCAGTCAGTTAGGAAAGACAAAGCATAAAAAATACATATTATTCCAGAGAAACCCCTTAATTATAACAAATGTTAGGAAAATCAGTTATAAAATCAGATGGGATAGTAAAAGGTATTTTAAAAATATAAAACCCAAACCACATTCAAACAAAGCAACCAAACCTAAGATGATAAGTCTTCATAAAGTGGATTTTACATATCCTGTCATCACATGAAAGCCACTGTGAGATCTTTAGCTGATCTGTAACTGATGGAGCTATTATTATCTAAAAAGCTGTGGTCATTCATTGGTTTAAACATTTGGCTTTTTTATTTGATGCTTATTGCGTGAAGGATCAACATTTATCCTTACACTCTAATTCATAAATTTCTAAGAGACGGCATTGAGTCCAATATTAGAAGTTTAAAACGTACAAGAAAATTGCAAGAAAAGATATTTACTAATAGAATATCTTGCTCCTTTGTCTAATCTTGTAGTAATCAAACTTTTGAGCTTGGGACCCCATTATACTCTTAGAATTTATGGGGATCTGGAAGTCAAAGAACTTGTCTCTCAGATTTATACCTCACTATTTAAAAGATTAAAAATCAAATGAAAAATTGATGTATTAATCCATTTAAAAATAACAAACCCATTACATGCTAACATAAATAAATAACATTTTGTGAAAAAAACTCTATTTTATAAAACTGAAAAAAAAGGTGTGTTGGAAGATGACATGATTTTACATTTTCAACACTTTTTGAGAGATCAGGAGTGAAAAGACAGTATCTTCATGTTATGAAAATATTTTGATGTTACAAATCCTCTGAGAAGCTCTCAAGGAACCGCATTAATGATTAAAAGTTAGCACAAAAGGGGCCTTAAGAAAGAGGAAGCTATAACTTTCTTAAAAAAAAAAAACCCAAAGATCTCATCTATACAAGTCATTGTGTCAAACACCCCCGCTTCTTTCATTAACTAGAAACCAAAGATTGCCATGTACTCACGGCCAAATTCAGAACAATAGTCTTATTTCTGAGGTCAGTGTCAAGCTCTTATCATGTTTAGTTCAAGGAAGCTATAAAACCTATTAACTGCAAAGACTTCAGTTCCCTTTCTGATATTTGCTTAACCTGTTCATTGCTAAATTGGCCATTATCTTTAAGTTGGCACCGCTTTGGTATAGACTGGAGTATGGCAGGGTTTAACTAAAACTGCATACATTCAGACCAGGGATATGTTAGTCAGTGATGGAACACCTGCTCTATTTCTCTCTATGTGAAAGATTTGAAAATTTTTAGAGAAAAGGAGGGAGAAAATTCTCCCTTCAGCACAGTAATAATGCTAAAATCTTTTACCTAAGATAACTCTTCACATTTTACAAATGACTTGCACACACACCATCTCCCTTGATCCTTTTGAAGCCCCCAAGGGAAGATCAGGACAAATAATACTATCCCTGTTTCTACAATGAGGAATCTGAGGATCAGACATGGGGTCTTGTCCAAGGTAGCATGGCAAGTATTTGGCAGAGGGGATTAAAATTTAGGTCCTCTTACTGGTAGTTTAGGATTCCTTGCAGCATTCCTTCCTTCCTTTGATTTGGGGGCAGAATTAAGAGAGGAGTCAGTGGGGATTGAGTGGAGGCATCGGAATGGTACATTCAAATTTATATCCCTTCTGCTCTATCGACTGTTATTTCATTTTTGCTTTACTTTAAAAATTTTTCATTTAGTTAGTTGAAAGGCAGAGTGATAGAGAAGGAGTGACACAGATCTTCCATCTGCTGAGTCCCTAAATGACCCAAAAAGCCAGGACTGGGCCAGGCCAAAGCCAGGAGCCAGGAACTCACTCCAGATCTCTAGTGTGGGTGACAGGGACTCAAGTACTTGGGGCATCACCTGCCTCTTCCCAGGTATATTATGAGGAAGCTGGGTTGAAAGCAAGTATTAGGGATTTGAACCAGCACTCCCAAATGGGATATGTATCCCAGGTGGTGGCTTAATCAGCTGCACAACAATGCCAACCACAATATTAGTTATTTTATCTGATGCAGACAAGGTTTAATAGTAGCAAAGATATTTCTGTGAATTAATCTAATAAATTTGCCATCCGTGCATACATAATGGAACTTCATGAAATAACTACCTAGCCACTTTATGCAGACAGTTTATACACATCCTATTCCCTCTTCTCCAAGAGAAAAATAAAAATCCTGCAGTTAAAAAACAAAACTTAATGAAACTGCCAAACAGAATAGAAAGAATAAAAAATTTTACACAAGGCTATAACAAGATTTAGTACACATACTTGTTACAACACACACTTTGCAATCTTCTTCCACCAATTGGTGAAAATTACAAAAATTACAGTTCATAATTTAGTGAAAATTTGTCTCCTAATAAGCTCTTAGGCAAAAACCTTCAGCCTGTATAAAAACATTATCAAAATAATTTCAAAAAAACTTGTTTTAACTCTTAGGTGCTTGAAGATTCTGTGGTGGTAAGAAAGAGAATATGTAGAATAAAAGAATGCTCAGCAAGAAGAAAACAATTATTGCTACTCGTCAGCAAATCAGTAAGTAATTGTTATTTAGTGTCTGTCATTAGTATAGATGTCTACTTTACATTTTGTCACTAGGAAAATCATCCAAAGTTATTCATACAAATAGCACAAAACATTCGGGGATTCTAAGCAAAGTATTTAATTTGGAGAGTGGGGGTCAATAACAACATCAACAAACCCTAGTATAAAGTGAATCAAATGCCACTAACAACCAAGCATTTTTCTTGCTGCACATTATAAACACAGTATTGCTTCTCATGTACACACACACTCTCTCGATTTTTGAGACGTATATAAAATTCAGAATTACTCCATGAATTTTCTGGGTTTAAAGACAGATGAAAAAATGTTAACAAAAGCCAGCAAGAATCTTAAAACATATATATATCCTTTTTGCAGAATTCTACAGAAAGTTACTGGCTATCTTACACCAATTGTGTGCCCTTTTTGTCTAACTTTAGTAATACTGTCTTTTATGAATGATTAAGAAAGAAGTTAATGGATTTTTAAGACAGCTGCATCTATACTGTGTTGATATACACATATTATATATGCATATATATACACAGAGAGATACATGTATCTCATCATCACAGCACATGATGACTCCCCCCCCCCTTGTTGGTGTGTTTTTCCCTCTCCACATGTTTCCTTTGGCAAAAATGAGTGGATAATGATTTTTAATGGGAAACAGAACTAAAGAAAATCAAACTAGAAAGTATGAAGTGGTATGCTGTAGGAATCCAATGAAATAACTCAATGCATGTTTATGTAGTGGTAAAGTGCTAGAAAGTCCTTTCATTAGTAATTTAAAAACAGAGTACAAAGAAATTTGTAGCTTCATTTGATGGTGTTGACCACAGGCACCATAGCAATGGCACTGGCTGAGGTGGAGTTGACTATGTCCTCATACTCCGGGGGTGGGTCTAAATGAGGTTCTGTTTCACTTCTCCGCAGGTTCGTCTGGCCAGTCGCTTCTTCATAGGTAGGTGGGGGATCACAGTTGGACAGGCGAGTGGAGACGGAATCTGAACGACCAACCACATATTCTAGAAAGCCTGGAGACAATCCACTGCTGTCAAACACTTCATCTGGTGGGGGAGGTGGAGTGATAATATTGAGGTGCTGAGGAAAAGGGATGTGGCCTTCGGTCACTGTTTGTCTCCGAGTTTTGTTTTTTAGGAAGCATCTCCAGATTAGGAAAACAACAAGGAGGATAATGAAGAGACCAAAGATTAGTGGAAAGGTAAGGTAAAATTGAAACCAGTCACTTCCTCTGCTACTCTCTCCTTGCTGTGCTTTTGTGTAGGTGCTCCAAAACTCCTTCTGAAAACACAAGACAGACCAAAAATCAGTGCGGTCAAAGGCAAGCAATGTCAAGTGCATGGGCATCTACATTCAATGAACACCATAACCAAACAAAAAACCAGATCTGCCAGTTCAAGCAACTGACCAATAGGGTTACATCAGAATAAACCCACTCTGGAACTAGATCTCCTCTAAAATTTCATTATTATGCCAACATTTTGTGATTCTAATATGAACTGGGACATCCTATACTAAATATTGTAGTACTTACTAAAGTTTGGGTATTTATTCATAATTTTACTCTAAAAAGCAGGTGAAAATATGCAAGTTTCAATATTAAAATAAGCCAAAAATAGAAACAAGATTATTCCAGGTACAGCCTTTATTTCAGGACAATACCAAAACCCTGAAATCATCAAATGACTCATTTGCTTTAGCAGCATTAAAAATGTAATCACAAGTACAAAATAATGAAGTATAGATACATGAATCTTTTAAAATAAATTTACTTTTAAAATTATATACTATTAACATTTGGGTATTTATCAGTTTTAAGACTGACACTTTAATGATCTGTGATTATCTGAAGTTTTAATTAAAATAAAATTTAAAATTAAAAACACATTTTCATTATATAAAACTTAAGTAATAGCAAATAGCTAAAAAAGCAAACCACCTGTAATTTCATCACAAAGACATAAGCACTGGGGGCTACCATGGTGGCATATCATGCTTGTGGCACCAGCATCCCATAAGTGTGTCAGTTTGTGCCCCAGCTGCTCCACTTCTGGTCCAGCTTCCTGCTAATGGCCTGGGAAAGCAGTGGAGGATGACCCAAGATCTTGGAACTCTGCACCCGTATGTGAGACCTGGAAGAAGTTCCTGGCTCCCAGCTTCAGATCAGCCATTGTGATAATCTAGGGAGTAAATCAGCAGATACAAGAGCTCTTTCTCCCTCTCAGACTCTGTCTTCGCCCCCTCCATAACTCTGATTTTCAAGTAAAATAAGTAAATCTTTAAAGAGAAAAAATAAGATGTAAGCAATATTAACATTTTTGTTTACACCATTTAGAAAATATTTTATAGGCCTGCATTGTGGCACAGCATGCAGTGCCTGCATTCCATATGAGCTGTGGTTCAAATACCAATTGCTCCAGTTTGGATCCAGCTCCCTGTTAATGCACCTGGGAAAACAGCAGAAGAGGGGCCGGCAATTTATGTGGGAAAACTAGATGCGGTCTAGACTCCTGACTCCATTTTGGCCCAGATCCAGTGACTGTGACCATTTGGCGAGAAAACCATTGAATGTAAATACTCTCTCTCTCTCTTTCTGTACCTTTACCTTTCAAATAAGCAAAATACATCTTCTCTTAAAAAGTAGAAAACGTTATAGTATTTCTACTGTTTTTAATAACTACAGTTGTACCTCTACATATATGCCGACCCTTTAAAAATTGGAATCAAATTGCAGTAATTATAATAAAGGTGTTAATCATCCAGTCATCCACTTACAGAGATTTATGAAATTTCTGATTCATAGTCAATTTTCCTTTATCTGTAGCTGAGATTTCACCCTGTTTCTTTCCAGTCTCTCAAATTCCCTTTTCCTCCACTTCATTTTACCTACAAATGCCAATAAATATGTGGTTTAGCGATTATGTACTGTTAATCCTCAGTAAATACAATAAAAAGGACTCTTGTAATTGCCCATTTTACTTCAGGATGATCAAGTATTAAAAGGCACACGAGGGACACGCTATATTACGGTGAGTTAAGCTGCCATGTATGGTGCCTCTATCACCTATGGCAACTTGACGTTGGATCCAACTCCTGAGAAAGCAGTGAAAAATGGCCCAAAAGCTTAGGCCCCTGTCACCCTTGTGTTAGACCTAGATGGAGTTACAAACTCCTGGCTCCAGCCTGGCCCAGTCCTGGCTATTGTGGCCATTTAAAAATAAAACCCGTTTAAAAATAAAAAATAAAACTTTAAAAAATAAACCCCATGACAATGAGGCTTTTGTATTGTTTATTTGTATAATTTATTTTCTCTAGTTTGCCTGGTATGATGGGAAATAAAAATCTGTAGGTGATTTTTTTTAAGAAAAAAATTACAAAAATAATGATTTTGAAGGTATAAAAGCAAAGCCCAAGTAAAAAAAAAAAAAATCAGTGTCTTATTTTCCATGTAGTAATTCTACGAATCCTCATTACATCAAAACTGCAAGTACTATTATCATCGCCAATTTTCAAGTGGTTACCTAATTCATTTAACAAGTAATTTTTGCTGCTGGGGTTCAAGCCCTAGAGGCATGGTACAATCTAAACAGCAATGTGTCTTGAGGAATAAGATATTTAAACTCTATTGCAATGTTCCTAGAAAATTCAGTCTTTCAAGGATTGGATCTGTGGTGTAGTAGTTTAAACCACAGCCTGTAGCACCAGCATTCCATATGGGTGACATTTTAAGTCCTGACTCCTCCATTTCTGATCCAGTTACCTGCTAATGTTTTGGGGAAACCAGCAGGAATGGTTAAAGAATTTGCGCTCATGTACCCACAGGGAAGACTCAGGTGGAATTCTAGACTTCTAGTTTCAGGTTGGCTCAGCTTTTGTCCTTGCAGGAATTTGGAAAATAAACCAGTAAATAGAAGCTTCCTCTCACTTGCTTTGCGCATGAGAGTGTGTGTGTGTGTGTGTGTGTGTGTGTGTGTCTTTCCCACTCTCAATTCCTTTGTGGATCTGCCATTAAGTAGCAATAAATCACACAAAAATCGTTAAGCAATAAAAAAATTTATGGTAAATATCAAGAGTTGGTTCAGATGTGTGTGACTGGGAGACTGAATATATTGAAGCATCAGCATTATTTTTCAGCACCAAAAGTTAGCCAAGGGCCAGCAGTTCACATTGGGCACACTCAGGAGCTGGGGACTTGTCAAAATGCTAATTCTAATTACATGGCTCTGGGATGGGGCTTCAGATTTTGTATTTCTAACAAGCTCTCAAGTTCCAACTGCTCCTGCCAGTCCACAGCCCACACTGAGCAGCGAAATGCTAGCCCTGGTTTTCAATCCAGGGATGCCCAGGTCCTGCCCTGGAGACTGAGTATGTGCTGGGGGATGGGAGAGGTGAGAGGTTCTGCAGGTGACTGTGTCCTGCAGCAGCCTGGAGAGCCTCCTGCTGAAGCTCCTGTGGTCTCGGCTATTCCCTTCTGCTGGTGCAGCTCCCTCAGGTGGTTCTTCTTGTTCATTCACCCACCTATGCCAAGCATGTAGACATCAGTGTCACCAGGGCCAGGACTTCCTCCTTCGGCTTCTGAGCATCTCTGAAGCTTGGGAGGAAGTCCAGGATGTAACCAGGAGGCACAGGCCACCCAGCTTTGGGAGCAAGCAGCACCAAGTGTTTGAGAGGACGATTTCAAAGAAAAGCTGGATGACACAGAAGGGACGCAGGTAACTGGAAGTTGTCACAGCAGCATTTCCTTCCAGTCCTGGGTCTGAGGAAGGGGACAATGCAAACAACCATCTACTCTCCTGAGTCTTAGCTGCACCTGACAGCCAAAGCCCCTGGGAAGGCTGTTTCCTTCTCTGCTAGCATGCAGGGTGACAGGGCTGGTAGAAACGCAACAGAGACCTCCAGTGGCAAATTATAAGCATGAACTCTTTTTCTGAAAGTATAAGTCCCACAGAGAAACTTAGAGCTCATTGGATGTTGGGGATGGTGAGGATGATGATGATGATAAACACAGCTAACACCATGTACTCCCATGAGTCAGGTATGGCTTGAGGTGACTTGAGAAATTCACTCATTTAATGTCAACAACATAATGAGGTTGATGTCTTTATTATGCCTGTCTCCCATATGAAGAAACAAGAGCAAAGTTCAATAATTTGCCCGATCTCATACAAGATGATTGAGTAAACTGAGATTTGAGTCCAGACAATCTGAGGTGAAGAGATCACCACAGCAAACATCTCTCTAAAATAGGAAAGGAAGGAGGATCCTCAGTGAGCTCATAGTTTCAAACACGGACAAACATTAGGCTAGCTTAAAATTTTTGTGGAAAATTGGAATTAAAAGATAGGTTTAGGGGCCTGTGTGGTGGCCTAGCGACTGAAGTCCTCGCCTTGAACATGCCAGGATCCCATATGGATGCTGGTTCTAATCTTGGCAGCTCCACTTCCCATCCAGCTCCCTGCTTGTGGCCCGGGAAGCTGTTGAAGAAGGCCCAAAGCTTTGGGACTCTGCACCCACATGGGAGACCCAGAAGAGCTCCTGGCTCCTGGTTTCAGATTGGTTCAACTCCAGCCATTGTGGTCACTTGGGGAGTGAATCATCGATGGAAGATCTTCCTCTCTGTCTCTCCTCCTCTCTGTATATCTGACTTCCCAATAAAAATGAATAAATCTTTTTTTAAAAAAACATAGGTTTATTTTGCTACAAACTGTTAAAAAAATCCATACTTTTATTAGATATGCACTTTTCTGTAACACTTTTAAAGATTTCCCTACACTCCAAAATGCTCAACTTGTTCTTCTACTTAGCTAGAAAATGACAGTGTACAGATAAACTTAATCATGCAAGAAGCCATAGTATCTCAGTCAGTGATGGACAACATAGATAAGGAGAATCCACAAAATCAGATATTTGGGAATTATGTTGCGACCTAGGTTTTTGCTTGTGCCAACACACACTTTTATGAGTGGCAGGGAAGAAATACAATGCTACAAACCAGCTAGGCCAAGAGTAACAAAGGAGCAGGACTACTTTCTGCAGGCTTCACTCAAAGGGCCATAGTCCTTACTTTCCTTTTTCTTAAAGAATAAGATAATATCTTACTTTAGCCAAATGGTAACATTAATATTTTTAAATGTTTATTAATATAAGCAGAATGGATTTCAGAGATACAGTTCTAAGACCATAACCATGTTTTCCCTCTTCCCTCAATATCCTGTCTTCCTTTAATTTTCACAATAACATAATTTCTCTTTAGTTTGTAATGGATGCAACTGGAGACCCCTATACTTAGTGAAATGGGCAAGTCCCCAAAAGACAAATATATGCTTTCTCTGATATATGGTACTGAATAAGGGATACCAAAAAGCATATGAAAATGAACTTGACAAGTTGTGATTTGAACACTTTTATTTCTTGAACATTATGGTTAGTAGTGTATTCTCAATTTAAAATAAATATTTCTTCAATTTATTTGAAAGGCTGAGATGCAGGACAGAGAGATCTTCCATCTTCGGCCCACACCCTGATAGCTACAACAGCCAGCACTGGAGGTCAGGCTAACTGCAGGCGCCAGGAACTCCACTGGGGCTGCCACATCGGTGGCAGAGATCTAAGCAACTGAGCCACTTTCCATCGTTTTTATAGGCACATTATCATGGAGCTAGATCGGAAAGGTTGAAGCCATAACTTGAACCAGCACCCTGAGAAGGAATATAAGCATGACAAACTACAGATTAAAATCTGTGGCACAAACACAGGGCCAAGACATCAGTTTTAAGAAAGTGTTGAAGAGGGCCTGGTAGCGTGGCCTAGCGGCTGAAGCCCTCGCCTGGAATGCCCCAGGATCCCATATGGTTGCCGGTTCTAATCCTGGCAGCTCCACTTCCCATCCAGCTCCCTGCCTGTGGCCTGGGAAAGCAGTAGAGGGCAGCCCAATGCATTGGGACACTGCACCCGCGTGGGAGACGTGGAAGAGGTTCCAGGTTCCTGGCATCGGATCGGCGCACAATGGCCCGTTGCGGCTCACTTGGGGAGTGAAGCATCGGATGGAAGATCTTCCTCTCCTTCTCTCCTCCTCTCTGTATATCTGACTTTGTAATAAAATAAATAAATCTTAAAAAAGAAAGTGTTGAACAGTTATGAGGGTCAAAGCTTAATTACCACATGTCCAAATATGCTTAGGTTGTACTGAATGTTCAGAACAGTCAGTTAAGAACAAAACAACACATGAAATTTTGATCACTGCAGAAAATAATCCATCTTATATTTTATATTTTGTCTTATATTTTGTCTTATATTTTAAATCAACATTTAAAACATGGTGTCTTTACTAAGATGTCCTCCCATATAAACCAAATAACTGCTGACATTGGCTGCCCTGTTATAGATGTGTCCCATCCATGACAAAAACCTCCTGTGTGTTGCATGAGTGTGACTTTATTGGAAGAGATGGTACAACTGAGGGAGACCCTGTAAGTGGAGATTCTGAAAGGGCAATCAGTAGGCTAGAACCCACAGCACATCTGAAAAAGACAGGCTAAGCCCCAGACCCCTTAACACTGTGGCTCAGACTGGGCTTGTCAAAGACCCTCTGCCTGCCATTTCAAATTCAGGAATCCTGCCTCTGGCTACCTAGAAGTAACAAACTGCAACATTTGTATATCTGAGGAAGTCGAATAGCCTGAGGTCCAGTTGAGCCTCCCTCTCTTTGAAGCCCTCTCCAATGCCTTCCCACTCATTTCCTCCCTAGAGGCACCATGTTTATATTTCCACCTTCCCACACTGGGTGGCCCCTGACCACCCACATCACCTCCCTCAGTTATGAAGGGAAATGAAGGTGTTCTCCAGGAGCCCACAGCAGCCTTTCCACCTCCACCAGTGGGGATCCTGAGTTACATGCCAACGGGGCAGGTGGGGAGCCAGGCAGAGAAGGAAGCTGAAACCAGGGACCCCAGTTGTAAACCCACCTGGGGATCTGTCCTATTTCTCTAGGTGAGGGTTTTGTACACACGAGTCAACCAACTTGTTTCTGTAAGAACCACGTTAAGTTTATTGTGAACGAAGCTCAGACTGAAAGCAAGGGAGGGGTGAATGTGCAATGTCCAATGGGTCCCTCAGTCCTGGGGTGTCACCCCTGGCCGTGGGGACAGTCCTCCTCGCCCTGGCGCAGGGAGAGTTTGTCAAAGAGATACTCGGCCATGCGGCTGTCCTGGCTGCCCATCTTGCGCAGGGTGGTCAGGTAGTCTCCCAGCTCCTTGAGGTGCTGGACCTGCTGGTGCAGGTAGTGGGTCTCCAGGAAGTGGCGGAGCTCAGGGTCATCCCTGACAGTGGCCAGCTGGTGCAGGTCCAGGAAGCTCTGGTTGATTCTCTTGGCCAGCTTGAAGGCGCTCTCCATGGCGTGCAGGCCGCTGTCCCAGTGGCTGGGCTGAGGAGAGGGCACTTGGCAGAGCATGATGCGGCCTCCACGCTGGTTCTGCATTCTCGCCATCTTCTCTGCGCACTCCCTCTCGATCAGCGAGCGCTTGAGGAAGTAGCGGGCGAAGCCCTTGAGCGCCACGTAGTTGCGGTCGAAGTAGAAGGCCATGGCCCGGGTCAGCTGGGACGCATAGAGCTGCAGCTGGACATGGACGCCCACTGCAGTCTCACACTCGGGATGGTAGTTGTGGCGCACCTGCGAGAGTGGGGGCGGTGGCGGCAGAGTCAGTGGGGGCACTGCCACCACGAAGAGGAAGGCAGACCCAGGGTTGGCCTCTGGGCACTCCTGCAGTGGGCGGCGGCAGCGCCTGCGGGGCCGAGGTCCTCGAGGAAACCCCATGGTGGGCAACTGGCAGCACAGAGGCTGAGCTTCAGACCAGGAGCCGGAGGTGTGGGCTGCAGGGGGCTTGGTGGTTGCAGGGGGCGCCTGGTGATTGGTTGGGGGACAGGAAGTGAGGGTGGAGTGTGTTCCAGGAGAGCAGGATTCAGGGTCACTTGACGTCACAATGTCCCGACCCCACGCATGGATGGGGCTGAGTCCCGTGAGTGGGACTGTCCCGACCCCACGCATGGATGGGTCTGTGTCCCGTGAGTGGGACTGTCCCGACCCCACGCTTGGATGGGCCTGAAGTGACACGCCTCATGCCTAATGCCCTCGCCCACGGACCCTTCTCAGTCTTTCATTTTGCAACAACCTTTCTAGTGGCCAAGATTTTCCCGGATCTGCCATGCACTCCTCCTCCGAACACGTGTTTTCATCTAGTAAAGCCATGTTCTCTTGAAACATTTAGAGAACATGGATGTCTCGGCAGTTGGGTTTTCTGTTTTGTCCTCCAGGGTGACACTTGTAGCTGTTCATCCTGTTCTCCTCACGTTTCTCAAATATGGAGCAAAGCTTTGCTCGTTCCTGCTTGGAATAAGAGACTCCTTGGATCATTCTAGGTGACCAGTATGGGTGTGAGCCACAGTATGGCCTCTTTCCCATAGAGGGCGTGTGTGCCCGGCTGGGGAGTGGGCTTGCGCTTTAGGGACCCCATGCTACAGAGCTGTGTGAGTGCAGGTGGGTGAGGAGCCATCCCAGAAGACAACACCTCGGTATGGGCCCCATCTTACAGCCCTTTGGCCTGTGGCTACCTGTATGTGCCGTTAGTTCTGTAGTGTCGCCACCCTTGGCTCTCATTTGGCTTTTCTCCCTGGCCACAGAATTCACTGTCTTCAAGTGCAGCTTTAGGACATAAAGGGAGGTGAAATACCGCCTACACCTACTGCCCAATATAAGCAGAATGAGGGTCGCTCAAGGCAGGGCCAAATCTGCTCTCAGAGCCTGAGAAGGCCCCTCTTAGGGACAGTTGACCCCTCTGCTGGGGGTGGATTTTGCTGGCTTGGTTATCGTTGCTTCTCTGCGCATGTGCTCTAGCTGTCTGCTGCAAATGCTTGCTCAATTCTTCTCAATGAGTCATTTGATCGCATCTACGTTTCCCATCCCACAAAAGTCCCTGAAGCAGTGAATTATTTCAGTAACTTTAAGTAGAAATACTTCTTTATCATCTTCTATACTTGTTCCTGTATTTCTCCAGACCCACAATGAAATCTCATCCTTTTATTTAACATAAGTATAAATCCCATGAAAACAATTTTACAGGCAAAACAAAGTTGTCAAATTCTTCTGATAATACCCTCCAACTTTCTCTCCTTTGTCCTTTGAAGGACTAGGAGAAAGGAAAGGAAATAGTCACAATATTTGTATGTGCAATATCTATAGCAGGATGGAATCCAGTTGGAGAAACGATCAATATAGGTCATATGTCCTCTTTCTTCAAATGGTGTTCTTATAAATCTTCTTGCAGGTCCCCCCCAACAGACACAGTGTATCTTCCACTTACTTAGCCACGAAAGTGTTAGTGATAGTGAAGTAGGCACTACAATCTTAAATTAGGTTGGAGACATTTCCACCTACTTCCTTTCCTTTCTCTTAGTCCTCCAAAGAGTTGGAGGGTTAAGACTTAGTGACTCTGCCGCGTCTCCCCACACCATGATCTAAACCTCACAGCTTAGCAACAGCTGCGGCAATGCTGGAGGAAGAGGAAGTGAGCACAGTATGGATTGAACACTGAAGTTTTAAATGCACATAACATGTAGCTCTTTTGTAGCTAAGTGTTGCTGTCAAGGTGTCATATCTATCTGTTTCTAATAAATAAGATTTTCACTAATTAAATTAACTACCAAAGGCAGAGTTTTTTAGACACTTGACACATCATTTATGTAAATTTAACTCTTTTTCAAGTGGCAATATTGGCATGGGGTCTATGTTTACACCAGATGGATGAGAAGAAATTCCTTCTGGCAGGTTGTAATGAGAAGTACTGCTGAGATCTGCAATTCTGTGTGCACCTTCGAGTGAATCGGGGTATATGCAGTATGTTCGGGGGGTGTTCAACAGGATTATCACAAACAAGACAGCACTGTCTATAGTACACAGAGTTACATGAAAGTCATGGTGTGGATTATTCCACAAATTATAGCAAATGGAACTGTTAGTCCCAGTTTTACCTAGTCTCAGTGAACACATCTGAACATGCTTAACTAGCACTGGAAAAAGGGACCTGCTGAGGCAACTACAGGTCAACGTTAGCAGATGGTTAGCAAGATGACAAGACACTCACCCTTGAGCAGGTACACTAACATATTAATATGAAGCAGGCTCAAGGCTGGCACTGTGACACAGTGATTAAGCTGCCACCCGTGATGCTGGCTTCCCAAATGAGCACCCGTTTGAGTCCTGATTGCTCCACTTCCAAACCAGCTCCCTGCTAATGTGCCTGGGAAAGCAGTGGAAGATGGGCCAAGTGTGTGGGCTCTTGTCTTCCCACATTCTATATCCCTTTCTCTTCTTTCACACTTTCCCTTTGTCATAAATAAACTAATATAAAAATTATTATCTTTTTCATAGTTGCTTAAGATCACAAGTTCCAAAATTCTGAGAACACTCATCATCCCATAGAGTAAATAGTGACAAAATGGTATAGCTCAAGTAAAGAATGCAGCTAAAATTAAGCATTTAAAACCTGGAATAAATTATATCTACTGAAGGTTTTCTCTCAATACCCAGTATGCTAATTACAAGCCTCATAACAAATGATGTAGCTGTAATTTAAAAGATCCAACATTTTAAGATCTCTAGTCTAGATGTTTGCACAAAGCAATGCCATCAGCAGGTGCAGAGTTGAGACAACAAATCAGGACCATGTGCTTCTCAAGGCAGAGGGAGAATTGATGCTTGCCATTTTCTAACTACTGTTTTCCACTCTTAGCTTTATTGAGACATAACTGACCAATAGGGGTTATGTGTATTCCAGATGTACAGTGTGCTTATATGAGTCTTTCTGTATGTGGCTACTTTCTCTACTAGATCTCACATGCCAGGAGGCAGGGGCAGCATATCTGCTGTATGCACTGTGTCTGTGACACAGTAGTTATTGAGCAAGCGATATCTGAATAAACCTGACCCAATTTCTACAGTATGCTAAGGAGAACATGAAGCACAATGCACTTCCTCCATTGTATAATTAGACATAATCCAAATGAGGGAAGGAATCGCACATAAGTATTCCACTGAATGCAGACATCTAGGATCACACAATTCACCTTTGGAGAGGATGAAAACATGCCAGCAAATCTCAAAAGCTAACCATTTTGTTTACTTAGAATATTAAGGTGAATTATGTAGTACAATGCTACACTGTGCCTAATTTAGAACAGGCACTGTTAAATTTCTGTCTGAAGATGATCAAAAATGAAAACTCTATGGCTGGTGCATTGGCTTAACTGGCTAAATCCTCCATCTCCAAGCATTAGCACCCTATACAGGTGCCAGCTCACATTCTGCCTGCTGCACTTCATATCCATTTCCCTGGTTGTAGCCTGGGAAAGCAGTAGAGGACAGCCCACGTCCTTGGTGTCCTGCACCCACATGGGAGACCCAGAACAAGCACCTGGCTCCTGGTTTTGAATCAGCTCAGCTCAGGCTGTTGTGGCCCTTTGGGGAGTGAAAAGGTTGATGGAAGATGTTTCTCTCTTTCCTTATCTCTGTAAAATCTACCTTTCTAATAAAAATCTTAAAAAATGACAACTCCAATTCTACATTTATAAGACACATCTTATTTGACATACCTTTTGGTAAATATTAAGACTTGTAAAGTAAAAGGCAACCTGAATTTCACAATTTCAATCATTAAAAGGGGGACACAGAAGCAACACATTAATCATCAATTTTACATTTACATTTATGAGCCAAACTGTGAACAATATTAACTTACTTCTTTGTATGTACTGAATGTAATTCATAATATTGCCAACCATTCATTCATTTCTTCTTCCAATACTTATTTGGCCCCTACTATATGCCACCATGACTTTATATGCTAGAGGTCATAGTGATGAACAAACACAACAAGGAATGCTGTCATTTAGCTAATGAATAGTCTTTATGGAAAAGTAGCAATTAGTACACAACAAATAGACACCAGATGATGGTAATGCTGAGAAGAAAAGAAATTCAGAGAACAGACAAAAGGTTTTAGTTTAAGGTAGCTTATTTCTTCACTGATAAAGTGAACTTGAGCAACGACTTGAATAGTGAGGGAGGACAGATATACCAAGCTGGAAGAGGAAAGAAAGTCCCAATGCCACAGGACAGATCATGTGCTGTGTGTATATGAGTGTGAGAAAGAGGGCACACAGGAAAGGCAGAGCAAGGTGACAAGGAGTGAGTGTCACAGGAGATGCAGTATAGAAATCACTGTAGGCAGAAGGCTGTGGCATGGAGATGGATGGGGACTGACTGTGTCGTGCCTTGAGTGGTTCTGAGCATTTTGGCTTTCACCAAGATGTGAAGCCATGTATTAAATAAACTTTAAAGGCATTGCTCTAGCTTGCTGTTTGGAGAATCAACTATGGGGAGGTCATGAACTCAGATAGATGAGAGGGTGGTGCCAAGTAGCTGAACAGGTAGAGAGGTCAATATATGGCTAAATCCTGGATATATGTTCATGCTAGAACTGACACCGGGCAGATAGGGTGTGAGATGTGAAAGGGAAGAATCAAGGATCGCAATGAGTTTTGGGGCCAACAAACAGATGGAGTTAATGTTTACTGCAATCTAGTGGTACATCTCCTCCATGGAATAGTACTCAGCCATTAAAAAAAAGAAAGACATTAAACCATTATGCTCAGTGAAATAAGTCAAACTCTAAAAGACAAATACCATATGTTCTCTCTAATACAAGGAAACCATCATGCAAATTGGACTGTGTAGTGATGGAGTAATGGAGACTACCATACCCAGATGTGGGGACCCAATGCAACATGCATCTCCATTTCCAAGTTGGGGATGACTCCCAGTGAAACTGTTGGACACGTCTAGAGATGGACTGTCTGACACTGTATATATTAGCAATGTCGGGGCACATTCAAATAACAGACTGATGGAATTATATTATGCTATTGGGATGATATGGGGAAAATCAGTCAGAGGGTGAAAGGGGGGGAATCCCAAACTCTACAGAATTGTACTATAAAATTCAAAATTTAAAATAAAAAATAAAATAGAAAAAGAAAATTGTGGTAAGAAAGCTATTTTGCTTTGTTTTATTTTTAGGGGGAAGGGATGCAAATATAAATCCCAATAAAAAATGACTGGTAGGCATATATTTTTTTCTGGAGCTAGACAAGTTAATACTGGATTTTATATGGATATATGGGCATGCAAGAACGCCTCACAAAACATTGAGAAAATAATCCCTATTTTGTACTGAAACAGTCTATAAATATTCTGTAGTAAAAAGAAGATAATGTCATCCTAGCATTTGAGCTGAACAATGGAACAATGGACTAGAAGAGAAAATCCTAAAGTAGATGAAATATGTATGGCAATTGGGTAACTGGTAAAGGATCAAAAGAGCCTTTTGTGGAATGGTGTTTAGATGATTGGAATCGCCATGTGGAAAAATCAGATCCATAACTTGCATTATAACTAATGATAAATTCCAAGAGAATCCACAATCTAAATGTAAAAAACAGATTAGAAGAACCTATTGAATTCTACTAGAATAGGTGTACAGAAAGTTTTTCTACTGTGATCCTAAGTGAATATTGAACAAAGTATCTATTAAATCTATGACTACAATAAAAATGAAAGAAAATGCATGGAAAAAGCAAAGTAAAAATGTGTATGCCAACTTGAAGCAAATATTTGTAATGTGAGTACACATCACAAGTGAAGGTTAGTACCTCTAATGCAATTTTTAGAAGCTAATGAGGAAAACAGTCATATATCTGATAGAAAATAGGTTAAAAGGATAATTTACAAAATATACATAAGATGGATTATAAATATGTGACAATGCAGATAACTTTTACCTAGAAGAGAAATGCAAATTAAAATATCAAGATATTATGTCTCACCCTACAGATTGACAAAAATGTCTAACTCTTCTGATGGTGACATTGTGAAGAAATAGGGTCCTTATCCACTTGGTATAAATGCAAAACAGTACAACACTTATGGAGGGTATACTGGCAATATGTAATAAAACTATACATGCATTAGCCCTTTAACTAGTAACCCAACTTCTCAAAATTTAACACAAACATACTTCCAATAACACAAAAATCACATGCACAAAGTTATTTCCTGAAGCATTATGTGCTGTTGGTAAAAATATTCAAGCTACTTAAAATTCAAATACAAACATTTGGTTGAGTAAATTATGGTATTTCCTTACAAGGGAGTGCTACATAGCTTAAAGCATAGGGTAATCATCATGAATAAATAGTGAATTCTTGAATGGATGGTTAGGTGAACAAATGAATAAATAAAAAGCTTACCCTACTCCATTATGGTATGGCTATTACTATTTTTAAATCATTATGTGTTTATCTTATCATTTATATAGCTCAAAATTTGGGAAATCACTGTGAATAAATATGGAGTAAATTCTTGGGAATAGCTGGATAAATAGTTTACCCCCACTCCATTATGGTATGATCATTACAATTCTGAAATCATTGTGTTTTTATTATAGGACCAAGCAAATGAGTGAATGTATTGATGTCACTGGAAGCCAGGCTTTTCGTTGTGCAAGAACATCTACAATGCATCTACAAATACAGCATGGTTGCAAGAACTCTGAATGGCTGGACTGGAATTGGACAACAAGTGGATGAATTTGTTATTTTACATATACATATATAGAGATCTTAGCACGTGAGAACTTTGAGAAGTTCATGAAAAATAAAATAAAATTAAATGAAAAGGTTATGTTGGTATAAAATGTGGAACCCATGCATAATGTTTTCATAATACACATTTTCCATCAACTTTCTGAAGATTCCTATATACATGTGGATGTATAATTTCTTTCCTAGCTCTGTGTAATATTTTTTCTGTTTTAGAAAAAGCCTAAGATTATTTTTCTCCAAATTCATGGTTAAATAGGGACTTGTTTGAGAAAAACATGTCCCATCTTCAGTCTTTTCACAAAAATAAGCCATAGTATCAACTCAAGAAAACAAATATTTAAGACCATTACACTATTTTCTTTCTAAAAGACACGTCTGACATGCCAACTCTTTACTACAAAATGCACAACTTTATGTTTGCATTGAACCACTCCACAGCACTCTCACATGGAGTAGAACACACACAGCTCCAATTCAAGCCCATTCTTAGGTGCTGTTTAACTAAATGAGGTGGTCCTAGCAGTTAAGGTTGCAACTACTAACTCATGGATGGATTGAAAGAACTCTACTCTGTCTTAACAAGATGTTGTTTTGGAGACATCTCATAAAAGCCATACAACCTTTTATTATCAAGTCATAGAAAAGCATCAAAATTAAAAGAAAAACTACAGGACAAGACTTACAAACACTCCTGAGAACACCAAAGGAAGTGCAAAGACTAGGCACAAGGCAATATGAATTAATGAACCTGGGAAAGAAGTGATGGGGAGAACAATGAACATATACTGAGGATACTAGGGGAGAAAATCTGGTGAAAATGTTGATCTTAGAGAAATAACGGATGAATAGATAGTAAAAAAAAATCCCTAAACTCCACTACATGCTTAAGTCATTCTCTCCTTCTTCAGTCTTTTTCGTGATCCTTGGTCAGCTCCATCTGGTTAGCTTCTATCGTTCAATGTCATAGTCAAACTCCCCCCCGCCCCTGCCCACTTCATCTTCATATTAATCTAATCTTTCTTCAGGAAGCTGCTGCTCTGCTCCTTTTCTGACTCAGTATTCATCCCTACTCCTTGCTTATTCCATTTGTTTTCATTCCCCATCCCTCCAAGCATTCCAGTGCAGAATTAACTTTTTTCTTGACCTGGATTAGATCTTCCTTAATGGCCCAAAGGTTGTCTCCTTTCAAATTGTCACACATGGAAGCACATCTTTGCTGCTCAGTCTTAAATTTGAAGGCAATGTGTGCTTTTGTGAGTTGTTACGTGGCATCTAGTGGGCGCTACAGAAATAGAAAGGAGAAGACTGTGTGCTGGGTAAGTGTACATCTTGTCATAAGATAAGTCATGGCACAAGTCAGAAGATGAGCTGTGCATCTCTGCAACAGATTGCTTCATACATGTTTTTCCTCAGTTTATTTTATGCTCTGCAACCAGATTAATATCTAAAACCTGGCCAGCAGTCATTCTCTCCTATCTTCTCTTTCTACAGCAGTTTGGGCATTTCCCGCATTAACATACTGAACGAAGGCAAACTCCTTATGAGTGGAACAGTTTATAATGTTGCCATACTTGTAAAAGATGGCTTTGACATCTGACTTCCTGACCAGCAGTGTTGAGATTCCCAAAGACGTGGGAGGTCACAGAGGATCTGGCTTGTTGCTAACATTAGTCATTGTGTTTGATAAGGTTCCTCACAAAGCTGAACAACACTGCTGAGGATAAAAACAAATATCAATGAAGCAAAGTGCTTCTAACATATTTCAAGTGATCTATAAGCAGCAAGATGAAGAGATTCAATTTTGAATTTCTTATTTCCTAACAGATCTTGCTTTATAAATGTAATTTCCAACCAAAAATAATGAAATGGCCAATGCAGGTGACTATACAAAAATCTTGTGTGAAATATGCAATGGAATATAATTTGCCCTTAGGAAGAAAGGAAATCTAATCATTTATGACAACATGGATAGGCCTAAATGACACTATGTTAAGTGAAGTGAGACACAGAAAGCCAAAAGCTGCATGATGCCACTCATCCATGAAATCTAAAAAAATTTGAACTCATACAAGCAGAGAATGGTGACTGCCAGAATAGTGAGGAGAGAAACGAAGAAGAAATGGTCAAAGGGTATCTGGTTAACAGCTTTGCAACACAAACTCATTCTGGACAACTATTATCTAGCATAATGTCTACAGCTAACAATACCATGCTGCATATGTAAGTTTTGCTAACATGATAGTGTGTTACCATACACCAAACATACACAAGCTATTAATAATGATGAAAAGAGAACAAAGAAGCTTTCGGAGGTGATGGAAGTGACAACAGTGACAAGAGTTTCACAGGTAATTATTATCTCCAAAATCACAAAAACAAATATTTATATTAAATAAATGTACAGTTTTTATGTCAATTATACCTCAATAAAGTGATTTTTTAAAAAAAAGAATGTTATTCACTCCTATACATTAATTTTTTGTACACTATATAACTTCCACCAATCAGAAACGTGGTATTTGTTTTTTGTTTGTTGTTTGTTGTTTTAATCTGGGTTATTTTTAAGCATGATGGTCTCTAACTGCATCCATTTTATTGCAAAAGACAAAATTTCTTCAGAAGAATAACATTCCATTGTGTAGTATTTTAGCATCCTATGAAATGCATTAAATCTTTCCTCTTTATACTAATAAAAATTCTGAAAAATTAAGCCCACGTGGCATTAGACAAAAAATGTTCTTTATTGTTTGTAAAATGTACAAGTAAAATCTACAAGGACTATGCACATACCGAAGAAAAAAATGGAAATAAAAGGCCAACAGTGCTTTGCGCTGCATGACCAGATTATGGATTACATATTGTTTTCCCTGTTTTTAGCCAGGTGATTTAGAAATATTTTATAACAATTAAGCTCACAGTTTATCGATCTATAAAATGTCTGTTCCGTGGTTGTGCATGCCAGAATCTAGCTATCATGAGCCTGTGAGCCTCTTTCCTTGAGCTCCTTCCTCTTATCCCTGGATCCTTTTTGACATCATGAAAAATAAGCACACCTAACAGCGTTAAGATTAATATCTACTGTTGTTTTTGTGATGCACTGGAAGGATCTTCACACAATTGTTGCCGAGGGTGATGAAAACTCCAGCCATGGAGGCGCTTCACAGAACTGACCACCCCCCTACCCCCACAAACTCCCACCCTGCCTTGTGCTTTCCCAACCCTGCTCTCCTTGAACAACGTGTGTAGGAGGATACTCTTGGAATGGAGAGAGAAGTACGGCTATATTTTGTTTTTTTCTATATGAGAATTAGAACCTTGAAAAACAGCATCAGCATTCACTAGCTTCTTCTACCTTTTCACTGTAATTAGACATGGTAAGGCAATGAACTTTTAAAAAACATTTTATTTTGTTCTATGACATAGTTCCATAGGCTCTGGGGTTGCCTGTGCCCTTTCCCAGGTCCCTCCCCACGCCCATTGATTTCCCCTCCAGTTTAACAATGGATGTCCTTCATGAACAGTCACAAGTCCATCATACTGTTATTGAAGTGTCTCCTACAATGTAAGCATGGACACTGTCAGAGAATCCATCATCTTACTGTTAGGATGTATTTAATTCTTTCACTGGGAGTCCATCTTTGGTGTGTATGCATAGAGACATATAGCACTTTGTCTCCATATCTGAACATGTCAGTCGCAGCTACACTTCCATTATATATCCCCTAAAATACAGAACCAGTGAGCATAGTCCACAGAGCATGAACATAATAAAGTTTCATCAACATGAAGTTAGCAAACATGCTATAAAAATAAAAATGCATCACAAGGGTGGTGAAAACAAGAATCAAAAATCTTCTTGTAGGAATAAATGCTAGTGCGTGACTTGTGGTGCTGAAGGAAGTACATTTAAATTGTTTTAAATTTCCAGTAATGAACAATGTCCTTGTGACAGTTTCTTTGTGTGTATGTGTAAGTGTTACTCTAGGGTGGATACTGGTAAGTGGAATTAGAGAGTTCTAGATGATTGTAAATTTTAATAGTTTCAGCAAAGTTGCCTTCCAGACTGGCTGTGCCAGTTTCCATTTCCATCTGTTTGTGAACTGCTTTTTCCATTGTTCTCCATACCATATGATATTAACCAACTTAGAAAATTTGGGCATTCTTGTGGGTAGTAAATGGTTTCTTGATGCCTTAGTATACATTTATAATGCTATTAAGCAACTTATGTTTGTTATTGTCATTTATATTTTCCATTCAGTGAATTATTTTCTCATAAAAAAATTAAAAACTAGAACTTCATTACTCATGATATGTAGCAAAACAGTACTACTCAGCTATTAAAAGAATGAAACACAATCGTTTGCAGCCAAATAGACCAAATTGGAGACCAATATGTTAAGGGAAATGAGCCAATCCCAAAAGGTTAGCTTACCACATGTTTGCTCTAACATATGACAACTTCCGTAAAAAATCTCAATGCTAATATGGCTAGGAGTTATTTTGCTCATCTTCTTATGGAAGGCTCTTTCTTACTTCAATATGCAGTTTTATAGTGCCAAATTGAATTATTTTTGCAGTAAATCTTATATTGTCGCACTTCCTGGTTATTTGTATCTCTCTTAATAAGTTCTTGTGATTCATTAATTGATCATAAGAGATGGATTGCTTGTAAGCACTTAAGATTGTAAATGTCCGTTTCAGTATATCCTGATGCACATGGAGGATATAGCAGTCCATCGGAACCTGCAGAGGACACCTGGTACCACAACAGAGGATGGAGGACAGAACAAATCAGTCAACTAACTACCCCAACCATGTGTTGGCAGTGAAAATCTGGGCAAACGGAGACTGTAAGGTGGACTAAGTCAACCATTGGATTCTACAGCAATTTCATTGTGCTTGGAATGGTGATATTGGCAGCAGTTCATATCTGTTGAACTAGCAAAACCATTTGAGCAAGTCCCTCGGAGCATGCCCACATCGGGGACCTGGGATGGGTGAGAGGCTGGGTGGGGCTTCCCCCTTTATAACCCCTTTACCCCAGATACAGAAAAAAACAATAATAATGTGGAAACAATAGTCTTACCCACTTTCCTGTAGCCCTTGACCCTTTGTGCCCTATCAACTATGTAAAGATTGTTAAAAATAAAGGAAAAAAAAGACTGTAAATGTTCATTTCAATACTGTTTGGCTACATATCATGAGTAAGGCAATGAACTTTATTATCAACTTTTCAGAACATTGCCTTGTGCAAACAACCTTTTTAAAATTTTTTGTTATTTTTTTTATTGGAAAGTCAGATATGCAGAAAGGAGGAGACACAGAGAGGAAGATCTTCCATTTGCTGATTCACTCCCCAAGTGGCCACAACAGCTAGAGCTGCGCCGATCGAAAGCCAGCAGCCCGGAGCCTCTTCTGGGTCTCCCACGTGCATGCAAGGTCTCAAGGCTTTGGGCCGTCTTTGACTGCTTTCCTAAGCCACAAGCAGGGAGCTGGATGGTAAGTGGGGCAGCCAGGATTAGAACCAGTGAGCATATGGGATTCTGGTGCATACAAGGCGAGGACTTTAGCCGCTATGCTACTGTGCTGGGCCCCAATGCAAACTAAATCTTAGTTCAGTAGAATCCTATGGGAGTAGGGTCTTCCAAGACAGAGCAGTATACAAGTGAACCTGAATGTAATTAGACAACACCTTCAGAATTGCTCTTCACAAAGATACTGATAGCAATGTATACCCTTTGACAATGCAGGTTTCAAATATATATCAAAAGACTAGGCGAACATGGGAACATTTTAAAAATCCAGTTGTTAAAAACTTACAGTTTTTTCATTATTTTCAAAAGCTTCTCTGGCTTCCTCAAATGTGCAGACTTCTTCTTTGCACTCACGCTCAATGTTGCCCTGTCTTATTTCTTCAAAAAGTCTATTAGCTCTTCGATAGCGTTTTAATACTGAATTGGCTTTTTCTCCTGTGAGGAAAACTAAAGAGAGATACACTAGTAAGCACAAGATACCATGAAACCCCAATCTGGTACATTAACACAGAAAATGACAGCTCCTAGGTGCTCGTTAGAAAACATAGCTAACCTCACAGACCTCAGGCAGTGAGTCAGTGGTGAAGATAACACTTAGCTCCAAACTACTGGCACCTGCTATCTTCCTCATCATTTGGGGATGATCTTTCAGCCGCAGTTGCACTGGGCAGGGACAGTGACATAATTAACCATGCCATATTCAGACTTTAGTACATTCCTGCCAACCATGGAAGTTTAAATATAGTGATAATGATAGTGCTAGTTACATTCGTTAGAGTAAGCAGATACCCCAAGGCATTCTGCTTTTGGCAAGCAGCAAACAAATCAAAATGCAACCTGTGTAGTCCACGGAACTAAAAATGAGTAAAACCTCGATTGACCTAATAACATAAAACCAGAGAATACTTACTTGTAAGAAACAGAGGTAAGAAAATAATATTTCGAATTTGACCATAATTCATTTCAAGGCAGTATTAATAGAATTTTTGTCCTAAATACAGTTAAATATAGTGTGGCATTTTATAGTCCTTCAGAAACTTAAAACTTATTTTTCATGATTTATAGATGTTTAATATATACATTCAAAATGCAATTTTTAAATCCAATTAAAGAAATAAGACGGTAGCCAAGAATGTACATTGAGGATTTTTCTTTTTATATGCAATCACATTTAAAAATTCAAATTTATTATGTTCCTTTGAAAGTATCTTTGTAGGGCCCAGTGCAATAGCCTAGTGGTTAAAGTCCTCGCCTTGCATGCACTGGAATTCCATATGGGCGCTGGTTTGTGTCCCCGCTGCCCTGCTTCTCATCCAGCTACCTGCTTGTGGCCTGGGAAAGCAGTTGAGGATAACCCAAAGGCTTGGGGCCCTGTGTCTGCGTGGGAACCCGGAGGAGGCTCCGGGCTCCTGGCTTTGGATCGGCACAGCTCTAGTTGTTGTGACCACTTGGGGAGCGAATCAGTGGATGCAAGATCCTTCTCTGTCTCTCCTCCTCTCTGTATATCTGACTTTCCAATAAAAAAATAAATAAATCTTTTTTTTAGAGACATAACTTTCATACCACCAGAATTTATTTTCCACTAAAGTAAAATGAATAAAGATTTTTTAATGTTATGCATTTACTTTTTAGTATTTGTTAGAAAGGAAGAGTTACAAAGAGGGGGAGAGAACTACAGATTTTCCATCTGCTGGGTCACTCCCCAAATGTCCATATAGTGAGGGCTGGGCCAGGCCAAAGCCAGAAACCACGAGCTTTCTCTGGGTCTTCTATGCGGGTACAGAGACTCAAGCACTGTGGCATGCTCCACTTTACAAAGCTCATTTGCAGGGAGCTGTATCAAAAGTAGAGCAACTGGGACTTGAACTGGTGCCCATATGGGATGCCAGTATCACAGGTGGCGATTTTACTTCCTATGCGAAAACACTGGTCCCCAATGTTACACATTTTTAACCTGAGAAACTTTATATGGCTAATTTCTCAACAGGTCAGAAAAAAATACATTTTTCACAGAACACCTTGAAGTAAATGATAAACAATAAATATTATTTTTAAATGTTTATGTAGATGACTAAGTTTTTGTCTCATTATTGAAATGTGTGTTTCAGTTTATATAATACAGATTCATTATTTAGGATTCTTTAATGTATCCAATTGATCCCAGCTAGATGGCATCTACATAGGGTGAAAATTATTCTTTCTCTCTACTTCATAAGGGACCCCTTGATGAAATAAAACATAGTGATAGGATATTATTAGAAGAAACCTTAAAACATAAAAATCATGCAACCCATGTTGCAGCATAGCAGTATAAGCCATTGTCTGCATTGCTAGGATTCCATGTGGGCACCAATTCAAGTCCCAGTGCTCCACTTCTGACCCAGCTCTGGGAAATTAGCAGAAGATGGCCCAACCGCTTAGGCTCCTGCCACTTATGTGGGAGACCCTGATGAAGCTCCAGGCTCCTGGCTTCGACCTGGCCCAACCCTGACCCCTGCAGCCATTTAGGGAGTGAATCAGTGGATTGTAACTGCCTTTCAAATAAATGAATCTTTTAAAAATATAAAAAATAAAGTAAATGTTTTATAGGAAGCCAGGTGGGTGCTGTTCAGTTGGAGAATAGAAACTGCTGCCTCCCCTCCAAGGTTTCTGATTCCATAGGACTAACACAGGGCCAAGAAATTCGTATTTACAATCAGTTTCCAGATAATTCTGACACTCCCTGTCCCAATACCACTGTTTGAGGACCACTAACATAAGTTCATTAGAAAACCAGTTTCGAGGAAGGTATTTTTAGAAAAAACTGGAATGAACAAATTTAAAGAGGTTCTTTTACTGTATTCTTACAGGATCCTTAATATACATTTGTCTACCTCTTCAGAAGGTCCATGGTACATAAATCTATCATATTTATGTGATTAAAGTGGTCTTTTTCAAGTAACATTTCACTGAATTACAACGTCCTAGCCACTGTCCTTACTTATACCCTTTGCACTGATATACAATTGTCCTCCATGTAACAGGCCAAAGAATTCATAAAGAAAGTAACTGCCATCCTTTGGGGCATTGCTTTCCAAGGATAAACATGTCTTGCTTCTTAATCTGTTTGTCATTAAAAATAGATATGAGTCTCTGATAATTGTGTCTTACATCAAATACAATATGAGTGTCTTACATCAAATACAATATTCTGTGTGTGGTCTTACAGGTGCAAATTTGATCAGGACTATCAGCTTCTTCTTTGTAAACATAAGATATGTTAATGCAGTCTAAAATGTACATGGATTTTGGATCAGTTTTCTTGAATTCAACCCATCCACAATAATGTACTTTGAGATTTTTTTTAAAAAGATTATACTTGGGCCCAGTGCAGTAGCCTACTGACTAAAGTTCTTATCTTGAATGTGTCAGGATCCCATATGGCCGCCAGTTCTAAACCCGGCAGCCCCACTTTCCATCCAGCTCCCTGCTTGTGGCCTGCGTGGGAGACTTGGAGGAGGCTCCTGGTCCTGGCTTCAGATTGTCGCAGTTCTAGTTGTTGTGGCTTCTTGAAGAGTGAATCATCGGACAGAAGATTTTCCTTTTTGTCTCTCCTCCTCCATGTATATCTCCATGTATATATTTAAAAATATAAATATCTTTCATATAATCTTTTTTTTTAAGATTTATTTTATTTTTATTACAAAGTCAGATATACTGAGAGGACGAGAGATAGAGAGGAAGTGGAGCTGCCGGGATCAGAACCAGCGGCCATATGGGATCAAGGCGAGGACCTTAGCCACCAGGCCACGCCGCCGAGCCCCCATATAATCTTTTTAAAAGACTATATATTTTATTGGATTATAAATATAATAAGATTATATTTTATTTTTATTGGAAAGACAGATATACAGAGAGAAGGAGATACAGAGCGAAAGATCTGTCCACTGATTCATTCTCCAAATGGCCACAATGGCCAGAACTGAGCCTATCTGAAGCCAAGAGCCAGGGGCTTCTTCTGAGTCTCCCACGTGGGTGCAGGGTCCCAAGGCTTTGGGCTATCCTGTACTGCTTTCCCAGGCCACAAGCAGGGAGCTGGATGGGAAGTGGAGCAGCTGGGATATGAACCAGCACTTCTATGGGATCTCATCAAATGCAAGGTGAGGACTTAGCCACTAAGTTATTACACCAGGCCCTGTATTTTGAGCTTTTAAGAGAAAAAAAGCCAAATACCCCTAAGACAAAGTAAATTTTAATGTGATACCTGAATAGAAAAGGAGAGTCAAGGAAGCAGTTTAATTTAGAAGGATAAGTAACTAGAAGGTAATGTTGCAGGACATAAATCTTCTAATCATAACCTAATCAAATTACCAAGAGCATTCCATCAACATCACCTGTGCATTTCTTGCACTGGGAAGCAGTGTAATATAAAACTGAGAACTCCAGATGAATTAAGTTGGCAAGTAGATTTCATCTCACTTGCCAAATTGGGTGATTAGAAAACAGCACTTGGTGTTAAGAATCTGACCGGTAGGAAAGATACTATAATAGATTAGCTATGTCTGCCAAAAATAAGAGCACAGGAAGTGGTGGCAGAGTATTTGTCAGTCTCATGAAAGTAATGTGAAAATCAAGTGGATACCGCATAATGACACCAGAATTAGATTTTTTTTTTCCAATACGGAAACAAAATAAAGAGAAGGTGGCAGCTTTGAGCTATACAATGAGTTAAGACAAAACATCATTTTATTGGGACTTCTTAAAACTAAAACCTGTTTAAACTTAAAGATGATCACTTCCCCCTGCTTCCTTTTTAATTGTATGAATTAACACACCGCTGCAAGGAAACATGTACACACTTCAATCATAAAACATGAGGCTAGTGCTGTGGCACAGCAGCTTAAGCTTACACCTACAGCACTGACATTCCATATGAGTGCCGGTATGAGTCACAGCTGCTCCACTTCTGATCCAGCTCCCTGCTAATATGCCTGGGAAAGCAGCAGATGATATTCCAGGACCTTGGGCCCATGCACCCATGTGGGAGACCTGGATGAAGCTCCTGGATCCTGGTTTTGAACTGACCCAGCTCCATCCATTATGGCCATTTGGGGAGTGACAGCAACAGGTAGAAGATCTCTCTCTAGGTTTCTCCTCCTCCTCTCCCTGTGACTCTATCTTTCAAACGAATAAAAACAATTAAACATTTTATTTTTTGTTTAAATTTTGGGAGAATCTATGCATGCAAAGGACTTCTTAAAAAGTTCATTCAAAATGAATATTATGAAAACACCATGCATAAACTTCAAAAAGTTTTTGTACCAAAATAAACTTATCTTTCGTTATTTGTTCTTTGAGAGTTAGATATGGAGAGGGAGCTCTTATCCCCTGGTTCACTCTCCAAATGCCCAGGGTAACATGGACGGTTAGACATGGTTATAACTGGGAGTCTAGATCTCAATCAAAGTCTCCCAAGTGAGTGGCAGGAACCCTTTTACTGGACAGGTCACTACTGCCTCTTAAGATTTACATTAGCAGGAATCTAGAGACAGGAGTCAGAGGTGGGAATCAAACCCAGGCATTCTGATCTGGAAAGCAGTCATCCTAACAGGTGTCCTAACCACTAGGTCAAACACTTGCCTCAAACTTATCTTTTAATTACATTTTCATGAACTTTTTGAAGTATCCTAATATTTGACAGTCATCCAAGGTTTTAGGCTAATAGTTGAGGAGAATAACTTAGAAAACTCTGTGTGTGTGTCTGTGTGCGTGTGTCTGTGTGCGTATGTGAGGAAAGGTGCGAGGGTGAGCACGGAGTAAATAGCAAATGGAAAGAAAATGTCTGGTGAAAGCTACTTAAGAATAGACAAGGTTAAGAAGGGAATCAGATTATATTTTAGAGTGGTGGTAACATACATGGGAACATAAAACATATGGGCATTGGGTGGTTGGCCACTTCACCCACCAGGCACTTTTCTTCTCAAACTAAATCTCATCATCATATCAATTGGTTCTTTTAGTCTACACTTCCGTGTTCCTCTGTCTCATGTACTCCTTTTCCACTTATATGCAACATGCTCTAAAAGCCTTCTCACACTTGACTCATTACATCATTAGATGGTATTGCAATGGACTTCCCATGTTTATGCATAATTTGATTATAGCAATTAAACTTTATTATACTTTTTTAAAAAGATTTATTATTATTGGAAAGGCGGATATACAGAGAGAAGGAGAGACAGAGAGGAAGATCTTCCATCCGATGATTCACTCCCCAAGTGAGCCGCAACGGGCCCATGCGCGCCGATCCGATGCCGGGAACCTGGAACCTCTTCCGTGTCTCCCACGCGGGTGCAGGGTCCCAATGCATTGGGCCATCCTCAACTGCTCTCCCAGGCCACAAGCAGGGAGCTGGATGGGAAGTGGAGCTGCCGGGATTAGAACCGGCACCCATATGGGATCCCGGGGCTTTCAAGGCGAGGACTTTAGCCGCCAGGCCACGCCGCTGGGTCCTTTATTATACTTTTCATAAGACCATCTGTTTTATTGATGGCAAGACCCAATATTGTCAATATATTTCTCCAACCTATCTTTGAAAGCACTTAGTAAAGAACTTGGTTCAGGACCAGTTCAGTAAGTGTGCGATAAATGAAAAAGCATAATCAAACAGACTTGGAGACTGAAGGACCTGGTTTGGAGGTATTTGCACCATGTCTGCAATTATAAACTCATCATTGCAAAGTTAATATATAATCATGAAATATTTTTATGATGTATAAAATATATTTATGCCAAAGTTTTCAGGAGAGAGCACTTGAATATCCTTTTTGTAGTGAGGGAAGCTACCTTTTGCAATTTGTAGGATGCTATTTGTACCTCCCTTAGAGCAGACATTTTTGTTTTGTAAGAACTTACCCTAGTAGTTACAAAAATGTACAGTTGCTCTGGGAAGAGGGTATAGCTAGATAGTTTTGGGCTAGGCAAGGAGGTAGCACACTGGTTTCCAAGTGTGTAGTAAATCCTCTGGAGTACTGCAACAAACTCATAGATGGCAAGTACTAGAATATCCCACATTTTTTAAGGAAATGCAGTGACATTCAGGATCTTTCATATGCCACATGAAAAACTCGCTTGAGGTGTTTGAAATTCATTATTAGCTGTATGCTCCTTTTGTTTGCAAGGCTATGATTTTTTAAAAAGTTCCAGGTGAACAATCAATATGTCATAGGAATCCAGTATCCAACTTGATTCCAACATTGGAGAAGACATACAGGGCTCAACGTACATATACAGCCATATGAACATAATAATAGCATGTTGATGTAAGATTGGAATAAAAATGGAACTTTCTTTCAGTTTATGTATATGATTGTGGGTAGCCACTATGTATTATGACATAAATATTGACTAACTGCTTGAACTCAACTAACTAATTAAAGGAAGTCTCACATTAAAAAACATTTTTTTTTTTGGCCTGTGGCTGCTATGAAAAACAAATCACCATGACAACTATGTGGACAATATAGAGCAAGTTTGCAAACCCCTAACCGCTGGCTTCTAGAGACTAGTAAACTCTTGCCACTCCTCTTCCAAGTCCATTTGATACACCAAACTTGCTAAGCCAGGAAAGTCCTTACGTGTTATAGAATCCTATTTCATTGGCTACTGCAGTCCTGATAAGACCTACAGCTAAGCAAATATGGTGCAGTGTTCTACACCATCTAGTAAGATCACCTGGTTGTACATTACCTTAAACTAGCACTTCCTCAGCCACCTTGAGTCTAGGAGCTTGCCTAGGGAGGAGACTGAGGGTATAAACACTGAATCAGCAGTGACTAAACTGTTGAAATATTTGAGAAAGCAAATCGACTGTGGGACAAGCACAGGTGAATGAGATTCTGGGTTGAAAGGTGTCCTTTCAGCACTGCTAGAATCTACTACCAGCCCAGCTGGGGCAATGTCTGCTTCAGTTACTGTATAGTGACCAGGGAGCAATTCTGGGTACCTGAAAAAAAAGCTCATCTGGTTGCCTTATTTTTTACGTAAAGCTACACATCACCAACAGAAGCAACAACATCGAAACAGGATGGGGACTTTCTACAATGATCCTAGCAATCTGTTATCTTTTCTTCAGTGAGACAGTCAGAACTAACTCCTCTAAGATCTGATGTGAGACCGTGGAGATCCCTGATTTCCATGGGAGCTAAACTGGTCAGAGAGGGAAGAAGTATATCATTACAATATGAGGAACTCTGGATTGCTTTAAGTAACAAATACAATCTCACTGATATCCCATGCTTATTGAAGCGGTGTGCATCAGTTTTGAAAATGGGTTGTCAGAGCAAGCAGCTATGCTGAGAAAAACCCCAAGCACAGCTTATTCATCTGTAAAGTTGGAATGCCAGCAATGACCTCATAGTCAAAATAAAATAATATAGAGTTTTCTCATGGTTTATCAAAAACTAAATATTGAATAAATAATATTATGGCTTATCATTGCCATCATACTAGTTATTCCATGAACAGAAAAAAAGATTTATCAAACATCTTTCAGTTAATGGATTCTTTCTGCTGTTTGGATGATCCTCCCATCCTTACTTCGCAATAGGGGAAAAAATCTTTTTCCCAATTTTATTTCAGCATTTTAATTTATGTGTGGAAAATAAAGGTTAGCTTGTTTATAGCTGGTATGTTTATAATGCAGAATTTATTGTACAGTTGGTGTCCATGTGCCTAACTAAGTTGTCACACACATTATAGTTAGAATGGCATGCAATATGTGTTTACACAGGAACTAGGGAGCAAAAATTCATTTGAGAATTTATATTGGGGTATATTGGGGCAATTGCTGTAGTGCAGTGAGTTGAGCCACTACCCATGAGCACCCCATACTGGAGTGCCTGTTTGAGATTCAAATTCCACTTCCTGCTAATGTGCCTGGGAAGGCAGAACAAGACAATCCAATTGCCTAAACTCCTACCACCTGCTGGGGAGGCCAGGATGGGATTCCTGGCTCCTGCCTGTAGCTTAGCCCAAAAGTGGCTTGAGGCTACTTGCAGAGTGAAACACTGCATGGATAATTTCTCTTTTCTTCCCTTCTTCTCCCTCTCCTAGCCCTCCACCGCCACTGTGCCTTTCAAATAAACAAGTAAAAAATTTTTAAGAAGAGCTCAGATATCTAAAAAATAATTTGAAGCTTCAGAATTGAGCTAGAGTTAGGAACATTAAAAGTTTGAGAGAAGAAATAACTGTTAATATCTCAAGCCTGTTTCCTAAGGACAATGTGGTGGTTATGATCACCATCTAAATTTTTTTAATATCTTTGTACTAACAGAGGCATACAATGAAATGCCAGGTGATAACAAGCAAATTTCCTGGAATAAGTGTGGATAATATGCCAGAAATGGATTTCTATAAGAGAAATGACAAAGAAAGGTAATGCATGTCTATAAAGTCAACATTCTTCAAAAACAAAACAAAGTTCTTCCCGAGAGATACTAACTCCTTCAATATGCTTTTCCTGAAAGTCAAATTTAGGCTAGGTATTCAGATGCTTCTTTTCTAATAATTTTGTGCTTTGGAAGGAAGAATGAAATATAGAGAAATGACCTAACAACTTCTCCCACAAAGGAATATAAAAAGCCACAATTTCTTTGAGGAGGCTTTAAATCTGAAAACTATTTCTTATAAAAAATAATTCATGAACTAGCATATGACAGCCATAAAATTACTAGCAATTACACCAACTGATTTTAAAGGACAGTATCTAAGGTGGTATTTCTGAACTAGGGACAATGCTGGATCCACATGAAACAAAATCGGAATTCATGAACAATCTATTTTGCCATAATTAAGCACACACATCACTTGAAATAATCAAAATAGAAAAATTCCAAAATTAGAGTTTGTCCTATTCCAAGTATCTCAATTACATCAGCAAGAATATTAGTAGTCTTAGTGTTTTTAGTTGTTGTAACCCTAAAGTTTCCCTATCTATACCAATTATACTTATGTCCCATATGGAAGAATATAGATATAACTATGATTAACATAATGGAAGGCAGGTAGATAGAACTCATTGATGATGGGTAAAGCGTGTGACGCTGGCTTCCCATATGAGTTCCAGTTTATATTCTGGCTGCTCTGCTTCCAGTCCAGCTCCTGGGAAAGCAGAGAAAGATGGCCCAAGGACTTGGGTCCCTGCCACCCATGTGGGAGACCACAAATGGAGCTCCTGGTTCCAGTCTGGTTCAGCCCTAGCCATTTTGACAACTTGAGGAGCGAACCAGTGGATGGAAGTCCTCTCCCTTTCTCTCTCCCCCATTCTCTGTAACTCTGACATTTAAATAAACAAACAAACAAATCAATCAATCTGGGGTCTCCCATTTATTGTAAAACATTGCAAATGTACGAAAGCCTGCTAAGTTGTATTTTGAAATGATCAAGTCTGAATTGCATAAATTTTGCTTCAATTAAAAACTGTCACTACTTCTGAGATCTAGAAACTATTTTAAATTTACTGTGTTAAAGGTTATGTTTGTCTTAACCACGCAAAATGGAGAGAGGTTTGCATCAAAGAAAAAAACATGAAACACTATGATTAAAAAAAGTAGTGTGACTGTTTTTCTGGTGGAAAAGCCTTTCCAGGGAAAAGTAATGGCAGTTGTCAACCCTGAACACATTTGTACCACTATTACAAAATCATCAAGAGAAAGCTTATTTTTAAAAATAAATTTATGACATCATCTGCCTCACAGAAGCATAAATATGTCACCACAATAAACAATCTCCCAGACTTATTATAAGCTAGAAAATATAATAATTCATTAGCTTTAAGTATATGCCTTCACTTAAATTATAAAGCAGGGAACTGAAAAATAATATTATGTACTATATTATGAGATTGCCACTTTACAAAGCTTGTCAATTTGAAGGTTTATTCCCTGTGTGAAAATATAGAACTATATGCCCATAGTTAGTTTACAATTAGCCTTAACAGAAAAGTACTTCAGAAGTGAATCAAAGAACTCAGAAATTTACTGTGGTAGCAGCAAACTACCTTTCTTTCCACTAGCTGTTGATCAGCAAGGGGACATGGTTAGGCTCCTTGCTCTCTGAAAGCCAATCGCATCCTAGTAACAAAAGGAATCATGCAGCTCCTTTCAAAAAAGAAACAAAGACTTAACTGGCAGCACTGACACTGTTTCCCACTAACATAACCATGTAGTATTTTACACAAGAATATCCAAAACATTTCGGCAATAAAGTATGGAAACTAACTTTTCAGATTAAGGTTTTCTAAACACTAAATACTGGAAGAAGACAAAAAGACTAAATGGGAAGATATGATCATATTTTATTCTAATTATTCTCCACAAATAAGACCTCCCTGCTTGCAATCATTAAGCTATTTTAGATACTTTGCATTATTTCTATTTTGTAAGTGATGGGTAGAACATCTTGTGGCTTGCTGTTATGTGATGGAAGCTCTGTTTTTAAGGTAAAGATAGTGAAATCAGCCATCAGTGACTACATATTAGGCTAAAAGATACCACAAATTGCTGCTTTTGCACTTAGATGCATTATTATAAATGTGTTCTGGGATGCCGAAAATGAAGATGGAAACTGATGTATTTCAAAAAAATCAAATTCTGTTTCAATATTGTAATAAAACAATAATCCCACAATTTGTTTAGCAAGAACACTCTCAAGAAATTGCATTTGGGTACTTACTGGAAGTGCTCAATATTTTATCAATTTGTCATGAATATACCAGTTGCTCAAGTGAAGAATGGAAAGATAGAATAAAGCTTTAATTTCCATTTGAAGATAAAAGATACTCTAACATTATGTAAATATTTTGTGAGCCTATATCCATTTCTCAAATCCTTACTTTCCCTTATTTGAGAAAATGTTAACTTTTTACTAGAATTTTACACCTAATTAAAATTATACAAGTTATTTTTTGTTTTGTTTTGTTTTTGCTCCTTTGTCTCATCTAATCATCCCACACTATTCTGGTGTTCCATGTGCACACATTATATTGTTTGCATCAAGTAAAGCTACAAAGATAAATACCTACCAGTCAGAATGGTGACTCACACACAGGCCACATAAGTATTATTAGGCCCCCTTACTTTCGGTTACCTTTCCTTGTGGGTTGTAAAGAGCAAGCCTTTGAGTTGAATTATCTTGATATCTACTACGGTCACTGCCAGTAAGAGATACTGTTCTTTCAGTTCCTGCAACCATGGACCTCTGCTACTCTGAGAGCATTTTTACCAGCATCCGAGAGGCAGAGCAATAGCAAGAGAGATAAGGAGAGACAAACGTAGAGACCTCCCATCCTCTGGTTCACACAAAATGGAAGAGGAAGGACTGGGCCAGGCCAGGGTGAAAGCGGGGAGCTGGGAACTCAATCCAGGTCTCATGTAGGTGGCAGGAACCTAATTATTTGAGCTGTCACCATTGCCTCAAAGGCTCTGCATTAGCAGAAAGCTGGAGTCAGGAGCCAGAGCCAGGAATTGGACCCAGGGATTCTTGACATGGGGTACAAGGATCCAAACCTCTCAGGTGAATGCATACTTTTGAAAATCTTTATATTTAGGGCACTCTACTATCTGATATATGTTACTGTCAGATAGTATATATACATATATATGTATACATGTGTATATACATATATGTATGTATGTATGTATGTATGTATGTATGTATTTCTGTGTCCTTATGAACACTGATGGAGACTGGGCTATTTCCTTCTACCTGTCTGTACAGTTCCATAGGAAATATGAACGTCATCACAGATCTTAAGGAACTAACTTCACCCATATCTCTCACAGCAGCAGATTTTTAGCTTCTAAACAATTTTATATACTACTACATTGATATTCATGACATGCTTTATTGGAAGAAAAGAAGAACTGGATATTTCATAAGAGGATGTAGTTATGCATTGTGGCTCTATTTACAGGCTCTAAACTCTATCAAAGACTTCCTCTTACAAGACTCAGTCTATAATACTTGTATATAAAATGAGGATAAATAATTCCTATTTTTATGTTGTAGACTTTTCTTACCACCCAAATAAAATAATGTACAAGAAATATTTTTGATTTATAAAGTGCTGTACAGACACTTGCTAATATCAAAATAATTACAGAATCTCAAGTGTACTAAACATTAAGCTCTTGATAAGAATTAATATATAGTAAATGGAGTTTCAATGCCGTACACTACGGACACTGTGGTAGCCTAATGAGAAATTAATTATGTAAGCCTGCTTTTACCATTCCTTTCTATTACGAGCCAGATTTTATCTGCAATCTTTCATGTCACATAAATAAAATAATGTTCCTTTAACAAATATTTACAAATAGTTTTTCCATTTAATAACATGGAATACTAACAGAGATTCATCTCAATTTTAATTCAATTTCATATTTTCGCCTAAACTGAATGGCCACATGGCTATGTTCTCCTTTTGTGGATCCTTAATTGATTTAATGAGGTTCATGCCATATATTAATGATATATTAAATCGTGTCTCCTTGTATGATAAACTGAGTTACATTTGTGAAAACTGTCAAATCCAGTAAGAAATTTTATTTTTCATCACCAGAAAAAAGAAAGATGAGCATCCAGTAGGATTTTTTTCAGTAACTGTGTCAGTGACAAACAAATACAATCAGGCAAACAAAGCACAGCTTGCAGAATAAAGGACAAAATCTCTGACACTGAGGTCATTACCGATTATTTTAAAGCAGACAACATTGTCGAAATGCTGTTAAGACAAGCTTCCCTGTTTGTCAAAGCAACATTCTTTGAAGCACTTTCCTAATCTCATCTCCAGGCCGGAAGTAGCCCCATCTTTGCAGATTATGTTACCATGCCCTATTCTTAGCAGGAACTCTATTAACTGCCGGATGATTTGAACAAATACTTTCTGATATATTTATTTAAAGTAAGCACCTATCGATTCTCTGCCAGAGAATGAAGATCAGAATGAAAAGAAAAAGAGGAAAACAAGAGAGAATGGAATGCCTTGTGTCTATACAGGCCTCTTTTCCATATGGCCCCCATGGTATCTGAGAACCAGAGCATTCTCCAGATCTGCATTACTCTGAAAGCTTCCATTGACAACAGACGAAGAAGCAACACGTAGCATGAGTTATTTCCAGAATTTGACTAGATTTTCTTTTTTTTTTTTGTAATTTCTGCTTATTTTTTAAACTTCATAGATTGTCATAGCTTGTGAAGATTTGGAAAGAACCAGAATTCCTCAGGATCGTTAATTTCTTGGGGGAAACTCTGGAGAAAAAAGGAGCAAAGGCTGATCCAACAAGATTGAGGAAGATATTTTCCTTGACTGATCCATAATCTGTAGGGCTGCCTACAAATGCCCAAAAAAGGGTGAGGCAAGCAAATTGCAACACAAGGAGAAATTCTCAGTTATTTGCATGATCTTCGTCCCAGGCCTAATGCTGACAGAAGTATCTGACCAAACAACAACATTTTTACTCCTGAAAGAATTAATAAAGTTATACTTACTCAATAAGCATACCAATGAGCAGATAACTACTATTTCAATTATACTCTGCAGTTCTCTAAATATTTCCACACATATTTTTAAGTTCAACTTCTGGAGACTAAAACTGTAAGATGCAATAATCTCACCTCAGAGAAGAACAAACAAGTTTAGGGGAAGGATCAAAGTAGCAGCAGAATGCAAATGGAGGCCTTTTGACTATGCACAGTCTTTTTCCACTATATTATGTCACCTTCTGGAGTCTTCTAAAGCACTCTGCCTTTATGATCCACATTGATAAAAAAAACTATTTATGAAATCACAGTGGTGGCTGATTAATACCAACAATGAAATTATCTTAAATTTGTCTATTGCTTATTGACTATAAATAGCCTTACAAAAACCCAGTAAGTCAAAAACCCAATCCATCTAATGATTCTAAGTGCTGAGCTTTAACATTGTAAGTGAAAACAAAATCATTAACAAATCAACTCAGGCATTTTTTTCTACTACTGTGATTGGTGGCATAGAATTTTTTTTTTTGCTTGTGTATGTTACTATCACATTAGTAACCATCAGAAGCATAGATGTAACTTTGCTAAAACTGCAAAGCAACTACAATTCAGGAGGTCTATACTACTTCAAGTTTTATCCGCCTTTCCTGTAAAAAAAAACAGAAGAAAATTCAAGATCAAAAGGTAACATGTGGCATGGTGCTCTTTATCTGCAGAGTTCCCTTCCAGACAGAAACTTTATGGTATTAACACAAAAAAAACACTTTGATTTGCAGGTTTGATTTTATTGTCTACAGTGGATTAAATAAAGGTTAGAGTCTAAATTACTTAACAGAAGAGAAACTTACCTCTCCCCATGTTTTTCCTGTGGTTTCTGACAGGTTCTTAGTTGATGATTCCCTGTACAAAAAAAAAGAGCAATTACATACAATCAGATTCACAGAGGCTGAGTCACTGCATCAGATAAGCTCCATTACAGCTGATGCGGTCAATGTGAGCATTTCACTTCAGTGCACTCCAATCTTGTCCGTTACAGAAATGTTGTCTCCATCGCAAACAGACATCTAATCTCAGAGGACAGAAACACTGTTCTGGAAGCCTAGGCTCTATATCATCTTACTCTGACCTTCTTTATCTGGTATTAGTTTCTGTTCTTGCCAAATAAAAACCATCAAATTGGTCACATGCTAATCTCCTAAGAAAGCAGTGATAACAACAAAAATGTAGAACAAATATGATGAAGAGCCTACAGTTAATAACCAGGCTGGCATGTCATTAGCTAGTCTGTCCCTAGATTCACTTCAGTACCATTCTGTGACACATCAGACACCCTTTACAGCATAACATTTTCCTGAGTGGTGTCAAACAGCAGCACCTCCAATCAAATTATCCTTGAGGCAAAACAGTCAACAGAGTCATTTACGATAAACAAAATGAATCAGTGGCCATGAGCTACTGACAAAAGAAACTTTAGGGAAACAAAAGCCCACATATTGCAACTGCACAAAGTGCTCACAGCAGAACAGCAATTATGGGTTTAAAGGATGAGAAAACATATGCAGCTGTCCTGCAGTATCTGGGTATGACTGATTCCAGGAAACCCAACCCTATCACAGAAACCTGGGAGGTGCGGGGGTCCAGTCTCCCATATAAAATGGCATAATAAATAATCTTTAAGGGTGGGCAACATTGTGACACAGTGGCTTAGGTTGCCACTTGTAACATCAGCATTTTAACATGTTCCAATTTCATTCTCAGTTACTTTACTTCTGACCCAGCTCCCTGCCAATGTGCCTGGGAAAGCAACAGAAAGTTACCCAAATGTGTGTGCTCTGCACCCATGTGGAAGACCCAGATGAAGCTACTGGGTTTGGCTTGGTCCAGTCCTAGAAATTGTGGCCATTTGGGAGGTAAACCAACAGTTGGATATTCTCTCTGTGTGTGTCTTTTTCTGTAACTGAGTGTTCCAAATAAATAAATAAATAATAAAATAGTATAGTTTTTGCATGTATAATATATGTATATAGTATATGTGTTTATTATACTATACAGTATAGTATATGCACATCCTCCTGCATACTTTAAATCATCTCTAGGGGGCGGTGTTGGGGCATGATAAGTAAAGCTACTGCCTGTGATGCTAGCATCCCATATGGGCATCACTTCATGTTCTATTTGTGTTCCAACTGCCCTATTTCCAATCCAGCACCCTGCTAATGCCCTAGGAAAAGCAGCAGAGACAGCCAAAATGTTTGGAGCCCTGCTACTCATGTGGGTAACTCAGTTGAAGCTCCTGGTTCCTAGAAAAGCCAAGCTCAGCCATGGCTATTGCAGCCACTTGAGGAACAAATCAGCAACTGGGAGATATCTTTCTCTTTGTGTCCCTATCTCTCTACAGGAAAAGAAAGTTTGTCTATGTTCATTACAGACACAATTTTGCCCTTTCTAATATTTCCACTCTTTGGTTGGTTTACTCTATGGGTGTACAATCAGGAGACATAGAAGGTCAAGTGTACATAAAAGCTGATTCATAATTGCTTCATTTTCTTATAGGGTTGCTATAAAGATATTGGACATTTATTATTAACTTGTCATATTCCCATCTGTAGTGGAATACGTTACTTGAAGATAAAGAGACAGCTGAAGAATAACTATCAAACTTCGAGACCTAATAATTTGCTGTGTGGCACTGGGCAAATCATTTTGTTTTTTAATTCTTTGCAAATGGAGGGGACTGAACTATAAGAGTCTTTCCCAAATTACTATCCACAGCATGTCAAACTGACCAAATAAAATGTAGGAAAAGTTGATTTAGGCTCTTTTTAAATTACAAGACTTCATAGCCTTTTAAAATGCCAATGAGTAATGTGACAAAAGGACAGTCCCAATATACTTGGGCTGCACAGTTTCTTTTAAAAGTAGGGTTACTCAAGAGCCCTATTCTTAGAAGCTCAGTTTGGGAAACTTGACCAGAATTTCACTGTTTCCTAATAGGCTACTAATTATATGGACCCAAATTAATATAAAGTGAATCAAGAAAGACATCAAGTGGGTTAGATTCTCAGAGAATTTTAGGACTGAGAGTTTATATTTTAAAAGATGTATTCATTAATTGTAAGGCACAGCATCAGAGAGAGAAGCAGAGACAGAGAGGAAGAACAAGAGAGCTCCCATACACTGGTTTACTACGAAAGTGGCTGCAACAAAGGATGTATCAGTCCAAAGCCAGGAGCCAGGACCTCCATCCTAATCTCTCACATGGGTGGCAGGAGCTCGAAAAATGGGCCATCATCTGCTGCCGTGTCAGGTACCTTAACAGTGAGCTGGGTCAGAAGTAGAACATCTGGACTGGAACTAGCACTCTGATAGTGCTGGCATGGCAATCGATGATGGCTTAAGATGTTGCACCACAAAAATGTTGGCCCCTGAAATGAACCTCATCCTCCACTTTTTCTGAAAAGTATCAGATAGCTCTCAAAAACATCTTACACAGAACACTAATATAGAAAATATGTTTGGGCCAGTACTGAGACATAGTAGGCTAAGCCTCCACTTGTGGCACCAACATCCCATGTGCGTACTAGATTCAGGTCATAGTTGCTCCACTTCCAATCCAGCTTCTTGCTGCTGCACCTGGGAAAGCAGCAGAGGATGGATCAAGTGTTTAAGCCTCTACACCCACATGGGAGATCCAGAAGATATCCTAGCCCTTGGCTTTGAATCAGTCCAGCTCCAGTAGTTGAGGCCATTTGGGAAGTGAACTGGTAGATGCAAGATCTCTCTTCTCTCCCTCTGTCACTGTAACTCTGCCTTTCAAATAAAAATAAATCTTGAAAAAAAGAATTGGGTTAGGGAAGAACTCTAAATTGAACTGGATGCCCACCTGTCCCATGCAATGAAATTTCTGTGAGACAATCTGTCTTATCAGAAATCTAGCATTAAAGGAATTAGAGTTTGAAATCCAGTAACCCCTGACCCATCAGTTGAAGCAATTCTACGAAGGCTTAGGAAAAAATTGAGTTCTTATATATACTTACAGAAAGTTCCTTCACCTTTCTCAAGTATCATCTCAATTTTACCTATAACCCCCAATACAATAAATAAAATGATTTGTATGTAAACAAAATTATCAAATCTTTCTCTGGGAAAAGTTCTAAGAAAAGTATGGTATTAAAATAATAATTAGTGTACAAATAAGAAGTGCCAAAGGAGTTAAGCAGGAAGTGATAGGGCTAAATTTGGATCTCAAGAAGGCATCTCCGGCAGCAGCAGGAAGAGGAGAGTTGAGGGATGTAACCTGATCAGGGATGGTGATATTACAGAGGCTAGGTAAGTCTGGCAGCGCTTCTTGGATTTTACTTCTTGTTTGTTTTTCAATATTTTATAAAGTCTTTCTGAAAAGAATCAAGCCCATTTCAGTTGTGTTATGGGGAACCACAATGGAAAGGGCTATCTGTCAAGCAGGAGCCAGGAGTTTCAAAAAGGAAGTGCTTCTCCAGAGGTCAGCATAGTGGAGAAAAACAGGCACTCTTGGAGACATCTATTTTCCCATGGAAGATGAAACCAAGGAGGCACAAATCAATACCACCTGTCAGCTACCTCATGTAGCCTTAAAGCTCCAAGATCAGAAACTTTTTCTAAAGAAAAAAAATTTTCCTAACAGATTTGAGATTCAAGGTTGGCTTCTTGTATCACCCTGAACTGCCCCACTGCCAGGTTACCTCTCTGCTTTGTCTTCTGCTGTCTTGGTTTTGCCTCCTCTTTTCACTATGCTGCTTTTTCTAACAGTTTATTTGTGAGTATGTGAGTGAGTGAGTGAACGAGTGTGTGTGTGTGTGTGTGTGTGTGTGTGTGTGTGTGTGAGACAGAGAGAGAAAGGCAGTTTACACTTTTCTAAGCAGAAATGTTCTTTGATCTTGACGCTCAGCCAGGTCCCTGTCCCAAGCCAAACATTACCTCTAACGTTATAGCAACACACTTAATGAGAACAAAGCAGCTTCCAGTTAGACTTTAAGAAAGTTAAATAAAACAATCACTACTCCAAGGATTTACCCAGTCTCACATTAAGTATCTTCTACAACCAAATTCCACCTTCCTTAAGACTACACTTCAGGGGCTGGCATTGTGGTATGGGTGAGTTGGGCTGCTGCCTGCAACACTAACACCCCATACAGGCACTAGTTCAAGCCCCCCAAGTACTCCACTTCCACTCCCTCTCCCTACTAGTGTTCCTTGGAAAAGTAGCAGAAGACAGATCAAGTGCTTGGGCTCCTGTGCCCATATAGGAGACCTGGAAGAAGTTCCTGGCTTTGGATCACCCTAGCCCCAGCAGTTGCAACCATTTGGGGAATGAACCAGTAAATGGATGCTTCATTCTCATTCTCCTTCTCTCTCTCATAAGTAAGTTCAATGGACCTGGTGCAGTAGCCTGGTGGCTAAAGTCCTCACCTTGCATGCGCCAGGATCCCATATGGGCACTGGTTCTAATCCTGGTGGCCCCACTTCCCATCCAGCTCCCTGCTTGTGGTGTGGGAAAGCAGCTGAGGACGGTCTAAAGTCTTGGAACCCTGAACCCATGTTGGAGACCTGGAGGAGGCTCCGGGTTCCCGGCTTCAGACTGGCTCCGCTCCAGCCATGCAGCCACTTGGGGAGTGAATCAACGAACAGAAGACCTTCCTGTCTGTCCCTGCTTCTCTCTGTATATCTGACTTTGCAATTAAAATTAGTTAATTAATTAAAAGTTGATATTTTTTAATGTTTTAGCTTCAGCTTCACTAAGTTTAGTATTCATAACACAAATCCAGTTCTTTGAGAGCTTCACTTACCAGTCTTGAGGTCCATTATGCATGCTTGCCCCTCTTTTCTCACCTTTCTTGAGACAGTCATAACCTGGAAAGTCCTACTGCTGATAAGCATTCTTCCAGTAAGCCTCTGAGAGCCCATTATATATAGCTCCTTATTTGTGCCAAAACATCTCAGGCTACATTTAGCTTGTAGAGACTCACTCTGACGTTTAGTTCTCAGCCACGTGCCTCTCTCATTCATGCCTGGTTAGAAAGGTAAATCGCTTCACTATCCTCCATTAGGCTTGAATGCACCACTACATTAACATCTGGCCACCCTACTTAATGCAGTACCAGTCCTTTTCTCCCACTCCTCCCCTGGCCCCAAGGTCTTTCTGATTTCAGAAGAGGGCCTCATGACCCTGTGGCCTGCTCCAGAAGAGATGAGGTGTTCCCTGAGACTGTTCCCTCCTTGTGGTGTTTCTTAAAACCACAGCTGTCTCCGGCTACCTACAGACTCTTCTGTAATGGAAAGGTTCTTACACTAAGCATCTGAGATCTTCACTTTCTCCAGCATTTCCACTTTCACATTCTTCGAATAACAAAAAAATCTATTTCAATTAACTGTGTGCCTATTATATAAGGCTGTCTCACTTATGTTCTACCAGTACTTGGCAATAATCCTGTGAGGCAGGTATAATAACACCTATTGACAGATTTATAAAACTATATTTCAAAGAAATCAACCTATTCATGTCCAAATGCTTGGTATGTAGAAGCATTTCAGGACAATGTAATTAATGAATTAAAAATAAAAATTAAAATTAAAAAAAACTTATTAACATATTATTATAACAATGCTAATATTAAAACTATACAACTTATCACAAACACACCTGTATAGTTGCTACCCAGATAAAGATTCATAAATCAGGATTTTTAAAAGACTTACTTATTTTTATTGGAAAGGCAGATTTACAGAGGAGAGACAGAGAGAAAGATCTTCCATCCAATGTTGACTACTCAAAATGGCCACAACAACCAGAGCCAACCTCATCCAAAACCAGGAGCCAGGAGTTTCTTCTGGGCCTCCCATACGTGTGCAGGGACCCAAAGCTTTTGTCTACTTTTCACTGCTTTCCCAGGCAACAAGCAGGGAGATGCACTGGAAGTGGAGCAGCCAGGACATGAACTGGCAGCCATATGGGATCCTGGCACTTGTAAGGGGAGGATTAGACAATTTAGCCACCACACCAGGCCCCATAATCCTGAATTTTCACCTGGGCTTTTTTTTTTCATCAAATTCAATGCTTTTTTACTCATTCATGTGTTTGTGTGTGGGTACACAATCATTTAAGAAATGTTTACTGGCTGCCTATTACATATTACTATTACATTTTAGTAGTTTTTCAAAATACTGTGAAGTTAACAGTAACACAAATCTGATTCTGCCCCAACAGAATTGAGTGTGAAGTTATTCAAGGAATTTATAAAAGTTCAGCATGACTTTCCCATGGCAAGCAAAAGAAGGTTTGTATCACATAGTCAAGTCATATAAGGTCTGGTAAAGTCTTTGGATTTTGTTGTGAACATAATGGAAAACCACTTAACAATACCTCTATGTTCATAAATCAACCTATTCTCTAGGAGCTTGCTTAACTCTTTATAGCTACTCTGACTCTTAAATACTTCCTATATGCCATTCATTTCCCAAGGTCGATTATCGAAAACAAATAAAAATAACATATAAAGCTTGAGATATGAATACATGTAGTATGTAAATATGAGTATTATTTATTCTTTATAAGTTTCTTAAATTATAAATTTAAGTATTATAAAATAATACACAACATATAAATATATACACATGATATTTCTCAGCAGGCAGTGGTCTCAAAATGTTGCCAAAAATTGTTAAAATTCAGGAATATTTGTTGCTCAGAATCTGTAGAACAAAGCTAAGTAAATGAAAAAGTAAACGAAAAAGACTTTGTTTTAGTCTGCAGTAATCTGCAGATCTTGGTAGAATAAGGTTAAGAAAATGCATCCAGTCATATTTTAAATTTCACAGATATACACTACTGCAGTATACACTGAATGTCTACTATATGTATAGAATATGCTTAAGTGCCAAGGGATATGGAGGTAAACAAACAAAAATTCATATCTTGATGAACTTTACAGTCTTGAGGCAAAAATATAACCAACCTGTACCTGTTTATTTAAGGAAGCAAACATATACTGCTTTCATGATTAGTAGGTAAATAGTGGTATATACCATGGAGGAAATAAAATGAAGTAGGTAGAGAAAAGGATATGAATTGCTTAAATAATGACTCTTGGTTTAAAAAGCAAATACCTTCTACTCTATGGAATACAACTCAGCTATTAAAATGAAAGAAATTCGACCGTTGTTTAAAAAAATGGTCCCAAGTTAGGGACCTTTATGCTCAGTGAAATAAGCCAATCCCTAAAAGACAAATATCATATGCTCTCTCTGATATAAGGTAATTTTCATGCAAAATACAAGATCAATAGATATAGTTAAGCATGTACATACATATATTTATCTAGAGAATCTGTATAATGGAAGAAAATATATCATGAAGTGGAGATACATTGCAGTAGACATCTCTATTTCTGAATAAAAGATGGACTTCCAATGAAACTTTTATATATCTTGACAATAGGATGCTGGACTTTCTACCATTGTCTATACTTACAATGTCAGGATACACTTAAATAGCAGACTGATGGACTTCTGCCTGTAGTTGAGGAACTAAACTATTGTTACAATATAGGGGAAAACAGTGGAGGGGAGAAGGTGGAATGGGAAATCCCTGAGCCTGAAGAATGATATCATGGAAAATAAAGAATTTTTTTTAAAAAAGCAAGTACCTTTTTTTTTCTTTTGCTTAAAAATTGTCTTTTGCTAGTTTTACTAAAGACACAGTGGTTTCTCAGCAGATTTTTTTCTGAGTTCAGAAGGCTTTCTATTAAGGTCCATAAAATAAAATATTTTAGGCTTTGGGGACCAAATGATCTCTGTTGCAACCACCCAGTGCCTTTGCCACAGCAATAAAATAGCCACACAACAGAATTTGCATGTGGCCTTAATCAAGCTTTATTTATGCACTAAAGTTTGAATTTTACATAATCTTCGTGTGTCATAAATTATTGTTTTAAATGTTTTAAATCATTTACAAATGTAAAAACCATTCCTGGTTTACAGCCAATGAAAAATGGGCATTAAGCCAATACTTGCAAATCCCTAGCGCATACAACTAAGTGGCTTACTGAATTTTTTATGTATTTTTATAAATCAAGAAGTCAAAAGAATTACAAGACTAGTATAAGTATTATTGAAATGCAAAGATCCAGTACCATCAATAACAGTTACAAAACTCTCCAATAACTTTCAAGCAAGACATTAATTTTATATGACAATGGTACTTATATTTCTGATATAATAAAATATTAAAGATAATGGTATAACCATTTAAATAAATCATGCTAAATCTTGGAACACCTCAGTGAATAAAAAGAATCCATTGCAACTACTTCAAACAATGTAGATGCCCTATAAATTTTATTTGATGAACTCAACTGTATTCTCTAATAGCTTATTTCATCTGCATTGATGTTTAATTATCATTTCCATCCCAATAAGACCCAAATTTAAATATCCAGCTTCAATCTTCCCACTGAATCCCACAATTCTAAGTGCCACATAGAAATCTACACTTGGTTATGTTGTTATCACCTGAAATAGTGTTTTCTTCACTATGTAGATCTTTTGCTTCTTCTCTACATTTCAGGATTACGTTAATAATACCTGCATTATCTAGTGCCATGCAATGACACTTTAAGATAGAAAATAGCGTATTAACTACAGTTTTGCTTCTCCCTAGAATTCACTTTTTTCCCTTCTTTCTTTTCCCCTCACCTATTATCTCCCCCCAAAGTCGTTAAGCCATCTTGTGTTCATTGCTTTAAATGGAAGTCAAGATGTGGTCAAAAAAAGAGAATAAATAAATATATTTTTCTGTCTTCTAAGGCACTTGGGGAAATGAAAAATCTTCTAGCCAACAAAAAGGGATTCCACTCTAATTTCATCTACCCATACTTTGCTCCCATACTAGAAAGGCTTCTTTGGGAAGAATGGAAATGGGACCAAGAACAGAGCTAAATTTGAAGGAACCAAAGAGACGGAAATTGCAGGGCCCTATCTGTGTGAAGTGCATTGCTTGAATGCCTAAAGCCCGTTGTGTTGCATGCAGACCAAAAGATCTAGAATACAGACAGATTTCTGCCTGGTTGTTCATGCTAGGGGCTTTATTTGAACAGTAGTCATCTCCCTGCTGAAGACCTCTCTGCTAGAAGGATGCCTATCCATGCCCATAGCTTTAGCTGGTTCACAGCCACTTTGCCCCATGTAGATAGCCATCCATGTAACCTTCCTGGACTCTAAGCTGGGATGTACTGGACCATGGATACTTTCTGGCAGTAACAGTAATGGCATTTACAGTGGTGAAAATACTAGGTGAGAAAAACAGCCCCCGTCGCTGGTAACCACTAAGCTGACTTTTTATATCACAGATGAGTTTTATGTGTCGTTGGAATCTTAGGGTGTGCTTTTTCATATCATCTTGTTGCATGTGGTCATAGTATATGAATTCTCAATACTGACACAGTATTGGGCATACATCCCTATTTGTTTATTCATTCAACTATTCATGAACATTTGAGTAGTTTATGGCTTAAATGCTGCTTTTCTCCTAAAACTCATGTTTTTTTTTAAATTTATTTTATTGTATTGTTGTTGACAATCTTTACATAGTTAATTATGGTTAAGAAAAAAAGGTTCAGGGGGTATAGGGAAGTGGGTAATACTATTATGTCCATATTGCTAAAACTCATATGTTAATAACCCTATGTCCATTGCAACAGTATTAGGACATGGGGGCTTCTGGAAGTGATAAAATCATGGAATGGGATAAATGGAATTAATATTCTTTTTTAAAAATTATTCTTTATTTTTACTGGAAAGTCAGATATACAGAGAGGAGGAGAGACAGAATAGAAGATCTTCTTTCTGCTGGTTCACTCCCCAAGTGGCCAGAACGGCCAGAGCGGAGCCATTCCAAAGCCAGAAACCAGGAGCATCTTCTGGGTCTCCCACACAGTTGCACAGTCTCAAGGCTTTGGGCCATCCTCGATTGCTTTCCCAGGCCACAAGCAGGATAGAAGTGGGGCTGTCGGCATTAGGACTCGTGCCCAGATGGGATCCTGGCACATACAAGGTGAGGACTTTAGCCAGTAGGCTACTGCGCCGGGCCCTGGAATTAGTATTCTTATAGAAGAGGCTTGAATGAGTTCCCTGAACCATTCTACCATGCAAGGACACAGCAAGAAGGCATTTTCCATTGAGCAGAGAGCCCTCACCAAACATTGAATCTACTAGTACTTTTATCGTGGACTTCCCAGCCTTCAGAGAAATGGCCGTTTACTTTTTGCTCCACAAATTACCAAATCTAAAGAATGTTGGTATAGCAGCAAAACTAAGGTTGTTTTCCACTTAGCAAACACAGTAACAGCTGCCCCCCAGCACATGCATGCACACAACCCACCCACCCACACACACACTACAAAGGTTGAACATGAAGGGCGTATCCATGGGTGAAGTAGATCTTAATCAGTAAGATCTACTCACACCTTTTGCTCTAACACCTGACTCCACTTTTTCATTCTCACTACTAAAATCCCTCACCATATATCTCCACTCATAGTAAGTTTGTGGCGGACAGGAAAGCTCTTAATTCTTTGGATAGTTCAAATGGCATAAACTTAATATGTGTTCAGGACTATTATATAATCATAATCACTGTTATCAAAGTGATCACTAACAGCTTTTAATGTAGAAATACAACTGGCAAAGCAGGTTAAGCCTCTGCCTGTGATGCCAGCATCCCTTAAGGGCATCAATTCAAGTTCAGCCTTTTCTACCTTCCCATCCAGCTCCCTGTGAATGGCATGGGAAGGCAACAGAGGATGGCCCAAGTCCTTAGGCCACTGTACCCACATGAGGGACATGGAAGAAGCTCCAGATTTTGGATTGGCTCAGTTCCAGCTGCTGTGACCATTTGAAAGGTGAACCAATAGAGAGAAGATCTCTCTGTAACTCTGGCTTTCAAATAAAAGTAAGTAAGTTGCAGGAGGTGGATTTACCCACTACACTACAACACTGTCTCCCAGGGTCTTAACATTTTTTAAGCATCCTGTTTTATGTATTCTTAAGGTCCAACTCCTTAATATTAAATGAGCCTAGCATTATTAAATACATCTCCATCTTTTTCTTGCAAGATGCACTAAGGGAGATGATGTAGAAATAGAAACAAAAAGCTAAGAGACAGGTTCTGGTGGACTATTTTGAACACAGGACCCATCAACTCATAGCTTTAATGTCACCAGAAATACTAAAAAGTGTAATTTAGCATAATTACCCATGAGAGTAACAGTAATGTAATAATGTAGTGCTTTTTAATCAGCTCACTGTGTATATTAATTCCTCTGATCTTTAGAACCTTATGAGTTAAGTAAATAGTATCAGTACTCCCATTTTACACATAAGGAGGGAGGTGCAGAGTGGTTAAGTAACATATTCATGGTCATACAGTTTGTAAAATGGTAGAGCTGAAATGTTAATCCAGGCAACCCAAGTCAGTGATGATACAGAATAACAGTCTTGCTGGAAGACAAGGTGGGGAGTTTCTTCCTTCAGATGGCGTGAGAGTGCTACAATTAAAGTGAACTACATAAAATTAAACTATCTGTAAGCAAATGTAAATAGATTTTAAGGATCTTCCATCTGCTGGTTTACTCCCCAAGTGGCCACAAGAGCCAGAGCTGAGCCAACCCAAAGCCAGGAACCTGGAGTGTCTTCTGGGTGTGTCACGCGAGTGCAGGGTCCTAAGGCTTTGGCCTGTCCTCCACTGCTTTCCCAGGCCACAAGCTGGGAGATGGATGGGAAGTGGAGCAGCCAGTAAAAGAACTGGCTGGCACTCATATGGGATCCCAGAGCATGCAAGGTGAGGACATTAGCCACTAGGCTACTGGGTCCTGGCTTCACATTCTTACACACTATTGGTGTTGCCCTTTTCATGTTTGCTATTTGACTGGAAAGGCAGTATTATGCAGTGTGAATCCTTCTAATGAATGGGAAAGTTGAATACTCCTTGGTATGTTAATTGGACATTGGAACATCTTTTGTAAAATTCTTGCTTCAAATCTTCTATTTAAGCCAAGTGTTACTTTTGAGATCAGCAGAATGTCATAATTTACTAAACAAATGAGTTCTCTGTGGTAGTGTCAATACCCATGAGCAAAAGAACATTTGTAAGAATAAAAAGAAGAAAGAAAAGACAGAACTAATAGGAATATGGTTAGATGCCACTTCTAATTCCAGAAATATTCTGAAAAAAAGAAATAAGAAAAGTCTTAAGGTAAAAGGAATCTTAAAGTAGCAAATAGATGGGAAAAGGGACAGGGCATTGTGAAGAGAATGCATGTGGGCAATATTTACTTCTTTTGCATTGATAGGAAATAAAACACACACAGGAAATAGCTTGGGAATTATGTTAGCCTTAGTTATTGTTCAGAAAGTTGATTCTCAGGAAAAGAAGCACAGATGGGCTTTGCCCATTATATATAGTGCTAGCATCCAGGGTAATTCTGTGCTTGTAGGCCAAAAGGTAAATATTCTGAAACTGCAAAAAGTCTATCACCTGTAAGTTTGATTTCATTATAACACACTTCTCAAAAGAGAGCAGTCATTTTTATATACCCTTGAATAGCCAATATACATAACCTAACCTTCCTTTAACCTCACATGTCCACATTAAGTCCTTCTTTTATTTTATGAGTTACCAGAATGTGCTGTGGCATTAGCTGCTTATTTTTAGTTTACTGATTAAATTTTGATGAGACTCTTCAGATGTCAGTACAATCAAAGAAAGTTAATATTGCTGGACAAGATCAATGCATAATGAGTACAATTTATAAATGAAAAAGTAAAAGAATAAACAGTATGGCTTTGGCTATATTATTTTAGGCATAATACAGCACAGAAAAATTTAGCAACAAACACAACAAATCTGCATTTTAAATGTGATTACATGAGTTCAATTTCCCTGATACTGTTCAATAAATAAGGGCAAATACACTAAATAACTTCAAGCGCGCAACATGTACAATTCAGTCAAAAAGAAATAACTTCTCATCTCTTAAATTCTCACATTGTCCAATTCTGTATGCATATAACAAAAAATGACATTGAGAAATCAGTGCAAATAGCATATGGGACAAATTAGATATGCCTTTGCTGGCACCAAAGGAAATAGTTCTTTCTATAGCATTTCATACTACTGTATCACTAACAAATCATGTCACTGCAGTGATTATGGCTAAAGAAACTACATTAAAGCTACTGGGGGAATCAAAATTTAAAGGCTTGATACAGTAAACACTTTAACCTCAATTCCAAAGTGTGTATTTTTCAGGATAAAGTCCTTTGTTTTCAAAAATTTTATTTATTTGAAAAGCAGAATTATAGCGAGAGATGGAGAGAAACAGAAAGAGTCATAAAGAAATCTTCCATCTGCTGGTTCACTCCCCAAATGACAGCAACTGCAGGGGTTAGGCAAAGCAAGGTTAGGAGCTCAGAACTCCAACTGTGTCTCCCTAAGGGTGGTGGGGGCTCAAGTATTTGGACCACCTTCCACTGCTTTCCCAGGTGCATTTTCAGGGAGCTGGATTGAAAGTGAAGCAGCCAGGACTTGTCAACCAGTATACTACTACCTCTCACAGTCTTCATTAGCAGGAAGTTAAGAGTTAGAAACTGGAGGCAGGAATCAAACTTAGGAATTCAGCATGGAATACAGGTGTCTTAACTGCTAGGCCAAATACCTGTTCCACTGGTCTGTTTCTTGTAAAAATCATCAAAAATATTAAAGGAAATTTGTTTCGAAAAAATTAAATTAAAAATGCTGCATAGTAAGAATTATATTCTATATGTAAGTGATATATATATATATATATATATATATATATATATATATATATATGTGGATGGATGGATTTGTTTGTAAAGTTAAACTAATAGGACCTTGGAAAAACACTTTTTAAAATTTTTTCCTGGAGGAGAAACAGACAGAGAAATTCTCCAACTATTAATTCATGCCCAAAATGCCTGAAACAACCAGGGGTGGACCAAGCTGTAACAGATTCCAGAACTCTCTGGGTATCCCATGTGAGTGTAGGGAGCCCACTATTTGAACCATCATCTGCTGAATAGGAAGCAAAGTCAGATCTGAAACCTAGTCACTCCAATATGAGTGTTCCAAGTGCATCTTAGTTGCCATGCTCATCATCCATCCCACATGGTGTGTGTACAGAACAGTTTATTCAATAGCAAAATAACAAATACATATTCATATGTGAGTGTGAGCTACCCCACACAGAAAACTACTTCTTATCCTTTGAAAACTAATGCTGTATCCTGCAGAAGCAGCCTACACAAATCATAAGGATGACTCATAAGAGCTTAAGTTTTGGGATGATACCAACCAGAAGGGGGAAATGCATGTATACAGGCAATAGAGGAATGCTAACCTTGAATTGTCTGTCACTTTTGTTGTTATACTCCTCTGTTCAATCTAATTGAACCAGAGAGCTATCAATTCCCAAACAAAAAGCAGAAGAGAAATGAAATGTAGGTCCTAGAGATTCCACAAACCAGAAAAGGTGCTTAATTACATTTGACTAGAGATCACATATCTCCAAAGGGAGATCTGATTTCATAACAATATCTTATTTTGCTTATAGCTGGAAGGAATTGTGTAAATTTGACTTGATGCTGTATCCTCATGCTTGTCACTATACTTGAAAAATAGCAGACATGCTAATGTAAAAACAAACTAGTTACCAGTTGCCCAGAAGCTTTATTACTCATGATTTTGAGATTAAAAAGAAAAATGCATTCATTGTGTCCTCAAAAGAAGAAATGTTAATGAGCAATATATTCAATAGTCATAATACTATATTTTACAGTACAATTTCTGATAGTATCTTCCAAGCAGTCTACTAGCAAAATAGCAACAGAGGCAATATACTCCATATTTGTATGTTTAGAAGTGGGCTCAAATGACTTCCTAAAACAGCCTGGACACAATAAAAACCTGCCTGGGGTAATGCCACGCCAAAAGAAACTCACTGCATCTGGCTGAAAACCACCTCTGTAAACAAAACCTAAAAGATCTGACTCACTCTGCTTTCCTTTCTGCCCCCACACAACCCTCCCCCAAAAAGGGAAAAAAAGGCAACAATTCTGAAAGAAATGCTGACAAGTAACCTTACAGGCCTAGAACATTCAGAGTATCATGCTACTCTAAATGTTAGAGACAAAGAATTATAGTTCATTTGGGGATATCCTTGGGTGTTTAAGAATTTCTATTCACCAGAAACCGATTCCCAAACTTTCCAAGATTGACAAACCTTGTCAAACTGGATTACTTAATTAAGTGCAGCCCTGGGTGACGATAACAGTTTTTCTGACTTATTGGTCACTTCAGTACTCCATTTTCAAAGTCTCTGTAAACGCTTTCCTCTAGTTACACACCTGGTCATCAGAAATGAAGGACGAGTTGATACAGGAGTTCTGTAGGTTTTTTTTTAGTTTTCCCCCAGCTGTGCATCACTAAAACATTTCTACCATTTTATTTCATCTGTGTATGGAGAACCTTGTAAGTTCAGAAAAGTGAATAAACTGAGACTTGGCTTGTTTAGAGTCACATCCTAGGTATCATTCTGACCACAGTACTGAACCAAGAATGGGAGCTTTTCAGCTATCAGCTAGCTTAATTTCATACATTTTGGAAAAAATTTTCCAATTGTAAAATGGCCATTTTTGTGATGAGTAATTAAAAGCAACAAACAAAACAGCATATAAATCTGAGACAAGCACATGTCCTGATGCTCTCATAAGTTCTGCCCCATTTTATTTGCTCTTTGACTGCAACAGGAATTTGACCAGTTGAGTCACGCTAGCTCTTTACAAATGCTATATATTTTCTTGGGCCAGTACCATGGCATAGCAGCTTAAGCCCCTCCCTGTGGTTCTGGCATCCCACATGGATACCGGTTTGAATCTCAGCTACTCTACTTCCAATTCAATTCCCTGGTAATGTGCATGGGAGAGGAGCAGAAGGCACACATCCTAGAGCCCCTATACCCACACTGGAGATATCCAAAAAGCTCTTAGCTCCTAGCTTCGAACAGACCCAGCTCCAGCAGATGTGGCCACTTGGGGAGTGAACCAGGATAGAATCTCTCTCTCTCTCTCTTTCTATAAATCTGCCTTTTAAATAAAAATATTTTCTTAAAAAAAATGGCTATGTATTTTCCAATTTTTAAAGCCTTTGTTTATGTCATTCTCCTTGATTTAAGTGATATACCTTCCTTTTAGCTTATATGGATCCTAATACCATTACTAATAACAGTAAAGTCATCCCCTTCCTTAGAAAAATATTTCCACTAGCTAAGGAGGACATAATCCCACTGGTTTCTGCATTCCTTTAGCTTTTCAGTGTGTAAGTCTTCATTCTTATTTGCTCACTGGTTTTGTTGCTATTACTTTTCCAATATTACAAACTGCTGGAGGATTAGGCTATGACCTGGCCACTCTGCACCAATCACAGAATTCAGCACACAGCTGGTACAAGGAAATGCTCAGTGACAGCTAAGTCATCAAATCCCCTGAACTGCCTAGACCAACAAGTTACTTATGTTTCACTGTTATCAGATTTTTATTTTCCCATTTCCTCCTATATCCTTCTTTTTCTACTTTATAAAACAAAACCAAATCATATGTTTTTTTAAAGATTTATTCATTTTAGTACAGCCAGATATACACAGAGGAGGACAGACAGAGAGGAAGATCTTCCGTCCGATGATTCACTCCCCAAGTGAGCCGCAACGGGCCGGTGCGCGCCGATCCGATGCCGGGAACCTGGAACCTCTTCCGGGTCTCCCACGCGGGTGCAGGGTCCCAATGCATTGGGCCGTCCTCGACTGCCCTCCCAGGCCACAAGCAGGGAGCTGGATGGGAAGTGGAGCTGCTGGGATTAGAACCGGCGCGCATATGGGATCCCGGGGCTTTCAAGGCGAGGACTTTAGCCACTAGGCCATGCCGCTGGGCCCAATCATATGTTTTTAAACACTGAATTAAATGGAAATTATATGATACATATCATGAATATTTTTTATTCAATAAACTTACGTTTTAAGGCAGTTATTTGGGAAAAATGCATAAATTTTAATTGTTACTTCATAATTCACTTCGTGAACACTTAATCATTTACTTAACTAATCCTCTGTTGGTGTTCAATTAAGACAGTTCCATTTCTTTATTATCAATATTGCTGATAAATGTGCCTAAACATTATATATTTGTTGGCATTATTTTGTGTTTTTTTATTTATTCAAAAATGTTAGATTAATGTGATTCTTACACATTTTTAAGGGGTACAATGCAACTTTTTAACACATGCACAGCCCTTATTTTCTTTTTTATAAAATGTTTATTTTTACCTATTGGAAGGAGAGAGAAATCTTCCATCTGCAGGTTTACTCCCCAAATGTCCACAACAGTGAGGGTTGGCACAGGTTAAAGCGATGGTTTGGAACCCCATCTAGGTCTCCCATGTGAGTGGTAGGTGTCCAACTATTTGAGCCATCATCTGCTGCCTCCTTGATTGCTTTGCCAGGAAGCTAATCCAGAAGCAGCATTTTTGTCATGTAGACTTGAATTCAGATTTCTATGTAGGATGCGGGGGCCAAAGCAGAAGCTAAATCCACTGTGCTTTACGTCTACCTCTTACTTTCTGAAATTAAATGTGTGGGTGAATTAGTAATTATTGCTAATTTGCCATCCAGGAAGTCTGTATCAGTTTCATTTTTGCCAACAATATATAGGAATGCTTAATAAACGAGAGCAGTTTTCTGGGGTTGACAGATAGGGACGGGAGATAGGAGATTAGCTGTAAAGGAATGACGAAGGAACCAGATCACAGATTGAGGACAAAAAACACAAATTGAAACAGTGGATCAGAAAGTTTTTATTAAACTGGCTTCTATTTTTTGGCATGCTTATCTTTGATAATTAAAAATAAACTTTCAAAAGACTCATATTCTCCATACTTGCCAAAGATAAGCATTAGTAGTTTTTCAATTTAGTGAATTTATTAAATTAAAAATAGTATCTTGTTACTTTAACAAAGGCAAATATTTAATACATAGTGCATAGAATGAGCTAGCTCTATTTTTTCCTTTTTTAATTTTTATTTTAAATTGTGTGGTCTCTGTTCTTTGTGGGAGTACACACTTTAGTTTTTTTTAAAGATTTATTTATTTTTATTACAAAGTCAGATATACAGAGAGGAGGAGAGACAGAGAGGAAGATCTTCTGTCCGATGATTCACTCCCCAAGTGAGCCGCAACGGCCAGTGCTGCGCCAATCTGGAGCCAGGAGCCAGGAACCTCCTCCGGGTCTCCCATGCAGGTGCAGGGTCCCAAGGCTTTGGGCCGTCCTCGACTGCTTTCCCAGGCCACAAGCAGGGAGCTGAATGGGAAGTGGAGCTGCCGGGATTAGAACCGGCGCCCATATGGGATCCTGGCGCATTCAAGGCGAGGACTTTAGCTGCTAGCCCACAACGTTGGGCCCCACACTTTAGTTTTAAATGCATGCAAAATAATTTTCTCTAAAAAACAAAACTAACTCAAAGCAACTATCCTCTTAATAGTATCTTTCCATGTGTTTTCCATATTTGACCTCTTCCCCCACACATATGTGGCCCTCACGTGGGAAATAGTATTCACTACCAAATGGGACACATATTTTCTAAAAAACAATTCAAAAATAGAGAGGCCTTCACAAGAGCTCCTTCCTTTCTGAGAACAATTGAACAGAAGTCCTGTGAGGAAAGCCTGGTCTCTGAGGAAAGGGATTTGTCTAACGAATCTCACCACAGTATTTTCCTGTTGCTGTGGAAAGGACAAGGGAATTTGTCCAGAGGACTGAAAACAAATGTTTCATATTCAGATAAAGAAGAGACAATCAAATTTAAAACCACCCACCTAGAAAATGCAGTAAAAGACACGTATAATTTCATGAATCACAGGAAGGAGTGCCCTAAGAAGGCAATGAAGAGTAACAGCATGAAGCAGAGGGTCCTAAGAGTTTCCAGCCATCCTCAGCTTCATTCCAAGGAGCTTCAAAAGATTATGTCATTGATAACCAGCACAAAGAACTCACACACACACACACACACACACACACTCACACACACACAACCTCACAGTAAAAGCAGTAAGATGTGTTGAATGCTACAGCACATCCCTCTATCAAATTTGACTCACGCTGGGAAGACGGAATTGAAGGATAATTAATTCATTAGGGCATCTAAAAATCACAAAATTCTAGGAAGCAGATTAGTCATGAGGATAATCCTTTACAGAATTAGACGCCTTAGTGAAATGATTGGACATAGGCCAGGATTTTTGGGGGAGGCCTCATCATGAACACGATACTGTAAATTATCTATATAAACATCATCCTCAATGCCTTCACCTCCTGCCTTTCTCTAGTATAGGCACTGAAAAAGCTCTGCATTCCTTGGAATTAAAAAAGGCAATTGGTCCAGTTCTGGACAATGTGATGTAGGAAAAAGGGGCTTCTTTGCAAGAGGGGACACTTCTATGCTCCCTTTCTTCTTACATGGAATACAAATGGGAGGCTTGCAGCAGAGCTCTTGTATACTATGAAGATGAGAACCACATGCTAAGCTTCATGGAATGGGCAAAAACAGAAAGATATGTGTTAGTGAAGACACCCTTCCTTAAATGTCTTTCTTTGTGAGATAATGATACCATTATCTAATTCCCTGCTCACTGTATTCCCTGTTATGTTCAGCCACACATCTTCCTACTAATATACCAGAGACAGACAGATGAATAATAATTGGGCTATCTATTGCTGCAGGAAGAAATAGACACATATTGAAAATGCAATAAACACATCATAAATGCTATAAAGGATGTGAAGGATCCACTAAAGGAAAAGTATCATCCTCAATTGAACCAGAAAAGATATGAAGACTTCACAGACAATACATCAACTGAAAATCTCGGAACATCTTCAAAATTTAAAATGTGCAGGCTAAGAATGGAAGAGAAAGAAACTTTACCTCTTGTCCAATACTTCAGCATCTATTCCCATGCTAAAGATAAAGAAGGCAAGGAAACTTCAGGACAATATGATATAGTATTATTCCCATTCTTCCAACATAAATTAATAAAAACTTACCACAGCCAACTCTCTGTGCCAAGACCACAAGGACATTACCACAAGGACATAAAATCTACCCTCATGCTGCTTATGGCCCAGTGGGTATTATCAAGGCAATCTCAACAGCTAGGTAGTCACAGCTCAGCGGCTGCATAATTATGCCTCAGATACTTTAACTATGCCTTGGCCTAAAAGTCTGACTTTCCAAAATCCCAAAGTAAAATTGACATTTGTCCCTTACCAGGTAGGAATTACCTCATTAGTAAAATAAAAAAATAAAGACAACACATTGTCATTGGTGATCATTAAAAATCTCAGTACAATTACAAACTTGGCAAATATCCCAGGAGATCAAATCAGCCTATTGTGTAACTTGGAGCTTCAAAATCTCTAGAGACAATCTGGATCCAAGTACTTAAGAAAATGATCTCACCATCTATCCACCTCCTTGAAACCGCTTCTGCAATACCCAAGTGCAGCCTTAGCTATCAGAGAAAGTTAAACTTACAGAAGGCCCCTCCCACATACCAATTTAGTTACTAATTGGAGGCAAATAATCTGTTTGGTCATTTAACCAAATTTTATATAAACTAATACCTTTTGTTACTAATCCTAAAGCATATCTTCTCCCTGGTCTTCTTATCACACATTATGAAATCTGAAGAAAGTTCCTTGAAAATACAGCTTCTTAACTTCCCATCCAACTGAAACATCCATCTGCTTCAGAGATGAGAGTAACCCGTAGGGTAGTAATTAATGTTGTCTAGTACAAAATCATGAGGAATGCAAGTACTCAGAAGAAGGACCGAAAATCCATTGCATTATAAATGAACTGTTCAGAATCATCTGGAAAAAATATTAAGTCCTGCTGGCAGCACACATGAATATCCACAAAAACATTCTTTGGTCTTACTTACCTTGTTATTCTGTTCTAAAATTGCTTTTCACATTTTCAGTGCTCATTCATGCAATTAAACTCGGAGCAACTTGGAGCACTGGGTTTAAAACCAGGTACTGTGGGGCCTGGTGGCGTGGCCTAGTGGCTAAGGTCCTCGCCAGGATCCCATATGGTCGCTGGTTCTAATTCCGGCAGCACCAATTCCTCTCTGTCTCTCCTCCTCTCTGTATATCTGACTTTGTAATAAAAGTAAAATGAAAATCTAAAAAAAATATATATATATATAGCTAGGACTTACTGTCCTAGTAAATAAAAAAAAAATAAAAAATAAAAAAAAACCAGGTACTGTGCACCTTTGGCTCCCCACCCTCTCTTGCAATGACCATCAGGGTCGCTCTGGAGCCCCCATAATTAGGTCAAACAGACAGCGAGAGAGAGACCAATAAGGAAAGCTTAGAAAAGACAAGAAAAAGTCAGCTTGGACTCCCATATACTTTACTAGGTAGAAGAAAAAGATCAGTTACTCCTCACTAAGGTGTTAAAGATTTCTCTGCACATTGCTCCTAAAACTGTTCTGATCCTCAATCACTAACATATGGCTTGTTAGAGTTATAAACCTGTTTGGATTATCCTAAAATTCACGGAGTTCAGTAAAATCACGCTTGAATACCATAAGCTGCTAAATACAAATATGAAGAAAAAAAAAGACATGAGACAGCTGAATAGTACCCTATAGCCCATTTTAAGGTTTATAGCAGTTGGTTATGTATAAACTAAAATTGAGATGTCAATGAAGTAGTTACAAGATGTGGTTAAGAACTTGCATTTTCTAACACATTGGTCACTCAGTACCATGTCAATTAACTTCATGATGTTATAAATTTCCATGTTTCTACCTGTTGTTGAATTTGTGTTGTGGCTTTTCATTGGAGGGGATGATATTCTGCCAGCTCTGCTTTCATATCAAGGATGGTCTCCCAATGAAACTTCTGAATTTATCTGGACAATAAGATGCTGGACTCCCTGCACGGTCCATGCCCACAATGATGGAATTATGACTGGATATGAGCTGTACTGCTGTAATAATATGGAGGAAATCAATATGAGGGGAGGACTTGGGGAGGGGTTGCGGGAATCCCAGAGCCTATGGAACTGTGTCATAAAATGAAATTCTTTAAAAAGTAAACTAGTAAAAAAAAAACCAGGTACTGTGGGAGAGAAAGGCAACATACAAGTGGATCTACACCTGCAGATCACCAGGGCTAGTAGGAAGATGGGCTACCACAGCCTCTTAATGGAATCAGAAAAATCCAAACATCTCAGGACTCCCCATTCTGCCTGTATCACTTAGTATAGAGAATTTCTGAGTTATGATGCTAAATACTGGAATTAATCTCAGGAATCAATTCCATACTATAGCTCAGCTATAATAATCACATTGAGAAGCCAATGCCAAATCTTTAGATTTAGTCAAAGACCAATGAAACTGCTTGGATCTCATTCCCATTTGATAATGAATAGCACTTACAGTATAGCTTGTAACTTACCATAATGAAATCAAGTTCACACAAAATCTTTTACACATGCATTATTAAGAGGATAATAAGATAAGTCTAGGGTTGCAAGTTATAGTACAATGGATTTTATTTGCTATATGTGTGTAGACATGTTGTTTTCTAGAAACCTTTAGCCTTGCTCTTGAGGAAATTTTTCATGTTTTGAGATTCTATATTCAGTCACTTGATAGGTTCTATAACTCTAATTTCTGCATGCATCTTTTATTCATAATACCATATTTTGGCTGTTGCAGGAGACAGAAACTAGAGTACTTTTGCCTAGTTCCCTATTCAGTACAGTCCTTTAACAAATCCGTTAGAAGCAGAAAATAAGACTATATTTTCCCTCAAAGTAGTTCATTTATATAATAGCATATAATAAAATATTTCATAGACTAATATTGTATTTAAAATGTCTTGGTATGCTATTGGCTATTATGTCTACATGAATACAAGAGGAAAATACACCGACATTTTCTTTAGTCATCTTATTTCTAAGGTAATAAATATTTTCACATTTAGCTAACTTATTACTAGTGAGCAGTTTATCATGGCAAATCCTTCTTAATGGTTCAATGTACATCTACTGAATACCTAGTTTATGACAGATATTTCACTAAACACATAAGTCATCATTTGTCTCAAAATAGCTATCATAAGTTTTAAAAAATAATCATTTTATTCTGTGAACACAATCTAGGGAGCTGAAATTATGCATCAGTATTTCAGAAAGTTAATAAATATTATATTGTAAAAAAGTTATTCATGAATTTCAAAAAAAATTTACACCAAAGAAAACTTATGTTACTTCCACTCTTCCCATTAACTTTCCAAAGTATCCTCAGCTGATTGCTCACATCTTCCAAAGAAGTTTGCTTATCTCCAAAATGTCTTCCTCCTTCATCCTTTGTGTATGGAAAATCAGATTTCTTCTTTCAAATAGACACTGAAGGATGGTTTGGCCTTGGTTTCTGAGAAACTATTTGATGATGCAGATTTTTTTTAACCTCAAGAACTTAGTCCTTAAACTTCTGGGTATGATTAACTCAAAACATACAAGATTGCCTCCCTCTTCAGCACACATATATAGACATCGCCTACGATACTTGAATACCACAAGGCTTAAGAACTACAGAAAAAAAACCTAACATAAGGTATTATTGAACATAGGGTACTAGACAGCAAACTCATAATTGCTAGGAGGAATAGAAACATAATACAACTAAGTTTTTATCACCTTGGCTTTTAGCCTGGGCTAACTGCAGCCAGTAAACAGCAACTATTGGAAGAGGAGGGCCACATGAAAAAAAAGAAAAAAAAAACTCAATTTTTCTGGCCTAAGGGACCATCAAAGCCCAAGTTTGGAAATGTTGAAAAGAATAAGAAATTCTAGAAGAAAATAAAACAGAGAATTACCACACTCTGCCTATCCACATCTTTAACTTAACTTGGAACTACATTTGTGTAGAACAGATACAAAACAAAAAGAATAATTTCTGAACAAAGAAGATACTAGTGAATGTAGAAAAGCAGAAAGTGCATGCACTTACTTGGTAGAGAGGATAGAGTATGCTTTTTGGTGTAGAACGTAAAATTAGATACGTAAAAAACTTCAATCACTAAGAACCAGAAATCCTTATAGAAACAATATAGGACACTAATGGCTGCTGAGGTTGCAGCAGAAGGGCTGGGCTTATATCAGACCTGACACATCACTCCAGCCTCAGCCCGGAACCGGAAAGGGCCACAGGAGCCAAACACATCACTGGACTAGTAGGGCTCCTGCTGGCCAACGATGAGCCTAGGCCCATGTGTGGGTCTGGCGATCAGCCTCTACAGAGCACTGCACCCTCCCCCGAAGCAATCCTACTACCCTGCCAACACCTGAACTGTTGGGACTATCTGAGGATAAGTGTGGCCAGGGGAACAGACACTCTCATCGCCCTGGCTGAACTCTGGGTCTCCACTGAGATAATGGGTAAGTCCATTAACTTCCTGGTGGACACAGAGGCTGCCTATTCCGTGTTGCCTGCCATGCTGGCTGCGCCTATCCTTCCCAGATCTCGGTTATGGGTATTGATGGAACTCCTTCTAAACCCTTACAGACAGGTTGTTTGCCGTGCACCCTCAAGGAAATAACCCTTCACCCATTCCTTCCTGGTCATCCCCTCGTGTTCCACTGTTGTTGGGACATGACATCTTATCCACACTGAGTGAGGGGCCTCCCCTCACCCTGTTCGGAACACAGCCTTTGCTGACATCACTTCAGCAGCACTGTCACTCGGCACAAAAATCTCAAAATACTTACTCTGTTGACAGTTTTTCAGTTTGGCCTCTCGACTGTTATCCAGACTACGAACCCGTCTTACTATACAACTTCTCCGAGAGCACACAGACCAGTGCCTTCCACATTCCAACCCAAACTCGCCAGTGGATTCGGACACCCTTCCTCTCCAACTGGGAGACTTGGTTCTGCTCACTTCAGCCAAGGTGGACCAGACCTCACGCAGTGCTCCTCACCATACTCACTGCAGCCAAACTTCTTGGCCACACCTCCTAACACCATCTCTCCCGTCTTAACCCTTTTCAAGTCACTCTCTCATCTCAATAGGGAGTTCAACAGACAGGGCCTACTACACTAACCTTTAAACACCAAAATGACTCCCCTGTGTCCAATTTTACTAATAATCCTGCTCTACCTCCTGATAACTAAACATTGAACACTTGGTCTTCTAACCACAAATAAAGGGGGACCCTACATATTTTTACAAGAGAAATATTGCTATTATATTAATGAATCTGGCATAATAGAAACTAAAATTAAAAATTTACAATTGGTATGTAACAGACTCAATAATTTACAAGACTCAGGCAACAACTCTGGTCTCAATATTTGGGAATCCCTACTCATGTCATGGCTCATTCCAATACTCAACTCCACTAGTAACTATAGGTCTCTTATTAACTATTGCCCCTTGTTTCCTAAGGTTCACCCAAAAACATTTTTTGTGAAGCCTCATGGGTCACCTTCTAGCAAATACAACTCCACTCCATACTCCAGTGCCTGTGGAGCTTCTTCTGGACCTCACTTAAGGGCGACATCCTTCCTTAGCAGGAAGTAGCCAGAACAACTTCATCGCCCTTCTCCTGTTATCAAGAGGCCAGAATGATGGCTGCTGAGGGTGCAACAGGGAGACTGGGCTTATTTCAGACCTGACACATCACTCCGGCCTCAGCCCGGAACCGGAAAGGGCCACAGGACCCAAACACATCACTGGACTAGCAGGGCTCCTGCTGGCCAATGATGAGCCTAGGCCAACATTCCTTACCTTATTAGGGCACAGAGTCTGTACCAGCACCCATGTCAAAAGGGGTTTAAAACCCTCACCCTCACCATTCTGCCTGCCTTCTCTTCACACCCAAACGCGAATCTCAATAAGTCTCTGTACATTTTTTTTTACAACCAGCTGATGTTTTCTTTTCTCAGGTGGTCAGCAAATCTAACAGACACCATGTACATTGAACAGAAATAGCTAATGAGTACAGCCTTACAATACTCTATTTGGATGTCTGACTAAGCTCTGGAACTATGCTTACACAGACTTTCAGCAGTCCATTCAAAAAGAAAAGACCTGAACAAAGTGAAGACCTACTGTACAAAAAGCAGAGTTGGCTGTTGCAACCTCATTTTTTAAATAAATGAGGTTTTTACTTTTTAAATAAAAATAGGTTTTATTTTTTAAATAAATAAATACACACACACTAATCGCAAACACTAAAAAACAATACTTTTTGGATGAAAATAATATAAAAACTCAATTTAACTCTCATAATAACTAATTATAATCCAAAAATACCCAACATAGAATCAAAAAAAATAGAACACATTGTAAAGAGGAAAGGAAATCAATCTAGAGCAACTCCATGATGAACCAAATGGATTTAACAAGATGACTTTCATGTGGGTATCCTCAATGGAATACACGTTTTTAATTCATGAAAGCCTGACTATCATCTCCATGAGAAAAATGCCAAAAAAAAAACACCTCTTTCTAAATCCATCAGATAGTTTAGGACAAGGCAGACCACTACCCAAAAACTTATAGACAGGTAAATAGAGAAAATCTAACTTAGAAAAAAATCTAATTTTTTGAAGCTGAAGACCAGGAGAAAACTCCAGAACTAGTATCAGGGTCAAAAACCTAAACTGTAGTTTAACAATTAGTCTTTATGAAAGCATAATCTTAGTCTTACCACACACCTACTTTTGTGAATTTTCTCTCCAGGATTCCCACTAAGCTCTCACAACAAAGAACAGAGAATTCCCTTGGACATTTCACAAAAGGAGGGGGAAACAGTCTGGTTTTTTTCTTTAATGATACACTCATTAAAAAAATAAGATAAGAAAAACATTTTCTTAATAAGGTCTACCATAAGAAAAAATACATTTCACAAACCAATAACCATTATCATAATAAATGGGGAAAAGTTGAAAGAATCTCCCACCAGATCTGGAACAAAACATGGATGGCTACTTTCACCACTCTTATTTAATACAGTACTGGAAATTTTAGCCAGAGCAATTATAAAGGAGGATGAAATAAAGTGAAAAAATTCATTCCAGTCCCCATCTAGCTTTCTTATTTCACCGAAGGTGGGAAAATGGCAAAAACAAAAAACTCAGCAGCACTTGTGAAGGTCACAGCCCAGAGGCACAAACTCGTAAGTCTGAGACCTAACCATAAAGCTGCAGAATATTTCCTTTTTCTTCACATCTTAGCATCATTCAAATAGGGCTCCACATAATAAAAGTAGATGCAATTGAAAGAACTCCATGTCCTAGATATTTAAGAGCAAGTCTTTCTAGGAACTCAAAAACAACAAGAAAATAAAAATAAATGCACCAGAGGAAATCTTGTTCTGAAGTCTACAGGAAACACTAAACACAATCCAGTTCCTAGCCAAAAACAAAGCCTTACAATAAAGGTCTTTTTGCCTCAGTCCCTTTTACCCAGTATATCACATCTATCTTTCAAACCAAAATTACAAGGCATACTAAAAAAGAAAATACAATTTGAGAAGACAGAGCATCAGAATTAGATTCAATTATGGCAGAGGGATATTGGTATTATTAATTCATGAAAACCTCAGCAGAGAAATTAATATAAACAAGGAAATTCTATGCAGGAGAAAGTCACAGCTTTTATTGAGGGTTGCCCATGTAGGCATATCCTGCTTGACCAGATATGGCAACCAAAATTCAGAAACCAGGTACATATCATCAATTTTGACATTTGTACAAAGCAATTCTGACTCACAGATACATGTGGTATGGCTCATTGCTCCAGGTAAAAATATCAACCATTAACATAAAAAGCATCTAGTGAGCCACATTCCCAGGAGTTAGTCAAGAGTCAACCTGGTTCCAAGTTCCCTTGCAAACATCAAGTAGTTAGTAAGTAGGCCTGCTGTGTCAAGAATTTTGTATAAGCCTTACATATAAATATGTAAGAAACAATTCTCAACAATCATTGAACTGAGTTAGAAAAGAAATTAAACAAAATTTTGAATATATATGAATGAAAATACAAAATCAATATCTGCAAAACATAGTTAAAATAATGTTCAGAAGTGAAAACTCCTAAATGCCTATATTAGAAAAAAATGCAAAATCAACTATTAAAGAAAAGTTTTCAAAAATGTATAATTTAGAAATTATCCTCCATGTTGGCCTTTATTTTTTCCAGATGTAATGTCAGGAGAGGAATAGTTTGCAGATAACTGTATAGTGAAACATTTGGTTTCTTTGGAACCCAAAGTATCATAGACTAAAGAGATTACAGGATTGCTGAGCAGGAGGGAACCAGACATTTAAAGTGCACCATTCTGAGTAGGCCCTCGGAGGCCGAGAACTCTGAGGTCACCCACCCCCAACCGGAGCTTCCACAGGGGATGGAAGAAGTCCAAACACTACCGTGCAGAAACCAACGTCATCGGAAAGATAACCAGAAACCATGAGCAGTCCGCAAAAACAGAAGAACAATAAACGTACCCCGGGACCAGGGAGGAGAGCTTTCTCTGGTCCTAGCCTGGCTCCACCTCTGGACCCCCACTCCCCCTCGCAATGACCATCGGGAACGCTCCGAAAACCCCTCATAGCAAACAAACAATCATACAAACTAAAAAAAAACCTAAAATAAATAGACAAACAACAAAAAGTAGAGCTTGGAATCTGACAGGAAAGAGCTGGTGTGGATTGGCTCATGCCTCGCTGGGTGGGACACAAAGATTAGTCACTCCTCACCATGGTGTTGAGGATTTTCCTGCACACCCACCCCCCCCAAAAAAATGTTCTGCACCTTAATTGTCGACAAATGTCTTGTTAGAGTTACAAGCCAGTCTAGATTATCCTAAAATCTGCCAAGATCAGCAAATCATACTTCAACACAACAAATAGCTAAATACTAAAATGAAATAGACACGAGACAGCTTAATAGTACCCTATAGCCATTTTAAGGTATATAGCAGCCGGTCCTGTGTACAAACTAAAATTGAAATGTCAATGAGCTAATCATAGGATGTGGCTAAGAACTTGCTTTTTTCAACATACTGGTTACTCAAAACCATGTCAATTCCATAATGTTGCAAATTGCTGTTGATGTTATATTGGGACTCTTAATTGACTGGGATGATATTCTACCAGCTTTAACTTCAGACCAGAAATAGTCTCCCCAAGAAACTGTTCAATCCATCTGGACAATAAGTAGCTGGACTCTATGCTTGGTATATGTTTGCAAAGAAAGAATCTTGATTGAATTTGAACTGTAATACTGCATCAAGGTGGAGGAATCCACCGGGGGGAAGGGTGTGGGGAGGGGTGGGGGGATTCCCAGAGCCTATGAAACTGTCACATAATGCAAAATAATTAATTTAAAAAAAAGATTGCTTTGGCACACACTTCCATTAATTTGGCTGGTAAGGATACTACTTATTAAATAGACAGCAAAATCAAACTCAGTGTGGTGTCAGTGCTCTGAGATCCTAGTAGCACATGTTGAAAGCAAACTAGAAGGAACACATGACAGATGGCCCAAGTGATGGGTCATAGCTGTTGAACAGTTGTCACTAAACTAAAGCCCAAAAGTAGGCTAAGCCAGCACCTGCAGTGGTGGCATATGGCACCAATTCCTGTCCGGGCTACTCTACTTCTGATCCAGTTCCCGGCTTATAGCCGAGAAAACAGCAGATGTTGGCCCAACTTCTTGCATATGTGCAGGAGATCTGAGGAATCTCCTGGCTTCTGGCTTCAGATTAGTTCATCTCTGGCCGTTGCAGCCATTTGGGGAGTGAACCAGAGGATGGATGATCTTTCTCTCTGTGTGTCTCTCTGTAAATCTGCCTTTCAAATAAAACTAAAATATTTGAAAAAGAAGTTATAAATAATTACACAGAAACATTCAGAGGTACTGCCACAAGGTACAAGGTGAAAAGCCTTCCAGCCAAAAGAAACTAGGAGATGAATAAGAAATGGCCCTAGGCCATTTCCCCACATAATATGGGTAAGACTCTGCCTCATCTCACCAGGTTTCTTATCTTCCTTGCTCCAGCAGGAATTGCAGGGCACTTTGCCAAAACATGGGTCAGACTACATTGAAGCATTGGCTCCATAGCTTTTAGGAAACTATCCAAGGTTGTCAGAAGGCTGCATAGCAAGGCTGTTTTGCAATATGCAGAGCTTATCTACTCCTTTGCGTACCAAAAGGAGTAGAATGATATTCAATTCCAAATTTTTTTTTGAAGCATTTATTAAGAGGAGACACAGTGTTTCAGCTGGATCTTGAAGGATGAATTGCTTAATCGAAAATCTTGTCACCTATCCAAACAAAGACTAATGAAATAAGCCACTACACAAAAGGGGTTAAGCTTAAAACAAATGGCTTATTTGTGCGAGTTTTGGGCTGTGTACAGCAAAGGAAGCCCCTGAACCAGCTGACTTCCCTAATCACTAACTCTTGGGCTCCTGAAAGGATACTCCTAATGTCCGGTAATATCCCTTGGAATTTATGCAATTCTTTCTGGTCAAATTCAATAAGGCCAAACCAAAGGATAACTACCAGTACAAAATAATCAGAAACATCTACCTAATTGAGGGCTAGAACCTGAGGCTGTGAAACAAAGAACCTGAGGCTATGAAACAACCCTAAAGCAGAGCTCTCTGATAAAAATGCAATTTAGCCCAGGGCAGTTAGAGAACCTCCAACAAAATGAGTTTGAACCACATTTCTTTAATTACATGGACAACCAAGATTCACCTATGCCAGAAAAAAAAAATCTAGAAGTGCATTAACTTTTTTTTAAAGATTTATTTATTTTTATTACAAAGTCAGATATACAGAGAGGAGGAGAGACAGAGAGGAAGATCTTCTGTCCGATGATTCACTTCCCAAGTGACCGCAATGGCCAGTGCTGCGCCGATCCAAAGCCGGGAACCAGGAACCTCTTCCGGGTCTCCCACGCAGGTGCAGGGTCCCAAAGCTTTGGACCGTCCTCGACTGCTTTCCCAGACCACAAGCAGGGAGCTGGATGGGAAGTGGAGCCACTGGGATTAGAACCGGCGCCCATATGGGATCCTGGCGTGTTTAAGGCGAGGACCCTTAGCCGCTAGGCCACGCCACTGGGCCCAAGAAGTGCATTACTTTTGATCATCTTAGATTTCACAGCTTCTACCAATACTGCATGTGGAACTGTGTTAAATAATTATGAAGTAAAAAGAATATGTGCTACTTATGAAGACCTATTTTATGTGATTATGTGTAGGAAAGAAATACTTGAGATTTCTTTTCCAACTAATGTTGGAACAGGGACAACATCTGTCCTGCCCAATGTGTCATGAAGAGAGAGAGAGAAAAAAAAAGCCACACACCATGATAGCAATGTAACTGGAGAAATATAACGTTATCAACTGAAATCCAGTAATTATAGCACATGAAAAATAAACCATAGATAGACCCATAAAAGTAACAGCTAACTGCATAGTCTGACTTGACAAGGCCCTTTCTGAGGACTGGAAGTAACAGAAAAAGAGCTCACAAAGAAATCCATGGCTAGAAAAGAAATGGACAAGAGGAGAAAATCCCACACAAACCTTCGAAGAGTTTTGTGAATGTGAAACTGGAGTGAAACTTCAAGTGAACACAATTGTCCTTAGTAGTTAAAGGCTGTAGCTAGACAGTAGGCCATGTCAACTCTACAATGCAGTATAATCTCTTCAACAACTTACTAAGTCATTTGATTTTGTAGTCAATTATATGTTAGGTGAAAAATAAAATAATTTGAATATCAAGAACTGTAATGTTTTTTTAAGAACTGTATTTTACAAATGCTTGGAATAAGCATCTTTATAAACAATAATTACGGTGCATTCTTTTATACGTTTTGCTCAAGAAAAGAAAAAGAGAAAGAGGGCTCGTTCACTTACCATCCCTGCTTGTATCAAAAAGGGGGAGTTTCAGGTTAATTGACATAGAAAAATCCTGGAAGGCAGTGATGTACATTATTGCTAGCTCCTTAATTTGGGGGCCTTACCCCTCCAAAGGAGTGGCTAAAGGAACTCCATATGGTCATATTTCTGCTTATACACTGGCTGTTTCTTTAAAAAAAAGTATATATGTATGTATGCGTGTATGTATGTATGTATATGAAAGGCAGAGGAGAGAGAGACCTTCTATCTGCTGGTTTAGTTCCCTAATGGTCACAACTAGATCTGGGCCAGGCTGAAATGGGCTAGGCCAGCATCACAAGCAATGGCTAAACTCATTGCACCACAATGCCAAGTCCCCCAGGGTAATTCTCTCTCTCTTTTTAAGATTTATTTTATTTTTATTGGAAAGGCAGATTTACAGAAAGAAGGAGACACAAAGATTTTCTGTCTGCTGGTTCACTCCCCAAGTGTCCAAAGTGACCAGAGCTGAGATGTCCGAAGACAGAAGCCAGGAGCTTCTCTGAGTCTCCCACGTGCGTGCAGGGTCCCAAGGCTTTGGGACATCCTTCACTGCTTTTCTAAGCCATAAATAAGGAGGAATTGAATGGGAAATAGAGTTATTGGGACTCAAAGCGGCGCCCATGTGGGGATGCCAGCACATATAAATTGAGGAATTAGCCACTAAACTACACACCAGATACCCCACCACAACCAGGTTGCTTCTTACGCAGGAGTCCACATCCAAAATGCAGACAGCTTTCCATTTAACAATACAAAAACCAAAGGAGAAAAAGCCAATGTTTAAGATGGGTAATAAAAAAAGGGAGCGGGCCTGGCACCGTGGCCTAGCGGCTAAGGGTCCTCGCCTTGAATGCGCCTGGATCCCATATGGGCGCCGGTTCTAATCCCGGCAGCTCCACTTCCCATCAGCTCCCTGCTTGTGGCCTGGGAAAGCAGTCGAGGATGGCCCAAAGCTTTGGGACACTGCACCTGCGTGGGAGACCCAGAAGAAGAGCTCCTGGCTTCAGATCGGCACAGCACTGGCCGTTGCGGTCACTTGGGGAGTGAATCATCAGACGGAAGATATTTCTCTCTGTCTCTCCTCCTCCTCTCTCTCTCTCTCTTTCTGTATATATATATATATATGTATATATATATATATATATATACACACATACATATATATATGACTTTCTATATATATATACACATATATATGACTTTGCAATAAAAATAAATAAATCTTTTTTTTAAGAAAAAGGAAGCATTTTTGCTTTACACATGTTAGTTTATGGTAGGCAGTCATGTACAAGGCCCTGCTTCAAAGAAATACTGTGACTGAATATAAATACAAGAATTTTCATTATGAACAAAGAAGCTTATGCCACAAAAATTGATGGCATTTTTCAGAGTGGAAGAAGGAACAAATACCAGACTGCAATAAAAATCAAATAAAAAACAAGTAAAAAATGACATTCCTCTTTTGGAAGTAGAGACAGATGATCACACAATACTAAGTAAACTTTCAGGGATCCCAAGGAAAAAAAATATTAATTAAAATGGAATTTTAAAATGGAATTTTTTTCTTCACAGAAGATTGGCTCCATGATTTAAATAAGCATTTTCATCATCATCTGTTTCAATAAAAACAGTACCATGGATAATAATGTTAATTCAGCAATATCTGAATATTTCACAAATTCAGCAAGCAATTGTATACCTACTACTGTGTTAAGCACAGAGGGATTATTCTTTGTAACTAAATTAAAGATATTCTCTCATTCATTCATTTAATACTCTTTAAGCACTAAATACACGCTAAACCATCAAGTTAGACATTTGAAATGCTTTTACAGTAAGTAAATGCATTTTATCTTCATAAACATAGTTTTACAGCCCCAAAGTTTTCTTTATAAAACAAGACTTCCTGAGGCCTCCAAGCTTTTAGTGTCAGAGGAACATAGAATGGAAAATTCCAGTTCCATTGTATACAACCACTGTGACCTTGAACACTTATTTATTTATTTTTATGTTTTCCTTACATAATTGCACCATTCATTTGAAAGACAGAAGTATAGAGATATACAGAGGCAGAGACAAGGATATATAGAGTGATTCACCTCCCAAATAAATGCCTGCAATAGCCAGAGCTGAGCCAAGCTCCGCAGGAGCCCTGAACTGAATCTGGGTCTCCCATGTGGGTCACGGGGAGTCAGTTACTTGAGACAACACCTGCTGTCTCCAGATGCACATTAGCAGGAATAAGAAGTGGAGCCAGAGTTAAAAACTAATGCAGGCTAGGTGGGAGGTTAGCAAGTAAAACGCAGCTGAGACTTCTAGCCGTCTCTGTGCTATAATACTGCACCTTTTAAAAACTCTGTCCCCTTCCAGGACAATTTAGCACACCCCACTTTCCCATGATGCATCTAAGCTTCATTCATCATGTAGAAGACACGATGATAAATGTGTATGCCAAGCCCAACATGGTGATACCATGAAACCTTCCCAGAGATTACCACCAAGCAATGAACCCCATCAAATATCTACCCATTTGTATATTTATTCAGTTTTGTACATTTAATCTGGACCCCAATAAAAGGAGTGAGTGACCTTGAGTGAGGTAAAATACTTTGCATGAGGCTGCCTGCATTCACTTCTGAATGTGTACTCTCTCTAACCTATTTAAATAAGTCCTGCACCCACTCCCACACTTTACCTATGTTTCTGCTTTCAGTTTATCTGTTATAGCAAGATAAGAGTTGTGGAATAAGTCCAGCTGGTAGTCCCTACTAAACCTCCCAAACAAAGGTACTCCTAAGTGGAATGCAGGCATCCTAAGCAACACTAAGAACTATGCCAAATGCCTGCCCCAGTTTGGGACGTGTAAATATATTTTCTAATTCCATTGTCTTCTCTCAAAAGTAGAGATAAATGTCATATACCCTACAGGGTAATAAAACAATATTGGAAATAAAATGTCTGATGCAACACAGATTATTCTTGCTGTCATTATAAAGAAGCCAATACACATGGGCAGCAGTTGCTCAAGAGAAAAAAATATCATTTGGGCAATCTGTAGATTACAAGACTGTTTTAAAAAGTGGGTTTGTGTCCCAAAGAAGAAAATTCCATTTTACACAGGATTTGCTCTAGGCTCCTTCCTGAGCTGCTGAAGACTCTGACATCCTTTTCCTCTCATTAGCCTGGTTAAAGTACACTGGGTTCACTCACTTTAATGGTGAAGATTCTAGGGCTATTCAGAATCCCAATTACTAGTGGCGGAATAGATCAAGTAGACAAAGACAATATGGACATTCTGACCCCAGACTAGTGGGACTGAGATTCTAGCACAGAACAAATCACAGTTAAAAGGTTAAGAACTGAAGTGTAAATGAGGAATCCCAACAGAAACTCAGAACGCTAGAAACATGTAACTCAGAAAGATCACTCTCATGCATTCCTTGACAAGCTCAACAGTTACATCTGTTTGGCTGGACTCTGTAGAGACACTGTGAAGGGTGGTACCAGCAAGCTGGGGCCTGTCAGTATCTGTGGATGGACAGATCTGGGTTACAGACAGGCTATAAATTACCCAGGGGAGAGGTTTAAAGGGTAAGACAATAGTGTGAAGAAAGAAGTAATGAATCCAGAACTAAACAGCTACAGAAATCCACTATTCAAAATGTTGCGAAGGCCAATTCCATAAGCCAGGTGAGTGTTCATAGTGCAGAGACTATATAAAGTAGTAACAATAGATAGTAAGAGCTACCATTTGCATTTTAAATTAAGGGAAGTTTAAAATTCAAACAGTTATCTATACAGTACTGTTCCAAATTGAAAAAAATATTGCAAGAAAAATATTTGCAGAAACAAATTTCTTTTTGAACTTCTATAATAATATTTTCTTGATAAATTCAAGAGAAAATGAGTGAGATACCAAAGCAGGATAAAATTACATAGGAAAGTAAATGTATCCTAAACAAAACAAGTATTCTGGTCCCATAAGCAATACTAATACAGGAAAAGAAAGTTGGAATACATTTCACTAGTTTCCCATTTTTGCAGTGACAGCAAATTTTAAAACTGGGCTTAAGTTTCTGACTTTTCCTGCCTTCTCTCTAAAGTAAACATGTCAGCTTGGATTACTGTGACAAGTTACTCATATAGACTTTTTTTCTTTTTACAAAACTGAAATGCCTTACACCATGAACCAAACCACAAAAACTGGCACACAGGAGACAGCTAGAGGAGACTTACAGCCTCAGAGCTTGGCATAACAAGGCTTTGTCACATAAAAAGTAGGCATTCGATTAATGAGGACTGCAGAAAACAATGCACAATTGAGACAGCGTTTTGAACAAAGGCAAGAAATAGAAAGCAGGAAACTCACTCCAAGTCAGAGACTTAAAACATCACACATTTTTGTCAAGAAATCCTAGGTTCTAAATTCTGAGCAGCTAACAACAACAACAACAAAAAAGTGCCTAAGACTTCAAACTACTAGGATTGATATAAAACAGGTTAATCCTCCACCTGTGGTGCTGGCATCCTGTATGGGTGCTGGTTCCTGTCCCGGCTGCCCTACTTGCCATCCAGCTCCCTGCTTATGACCTGGGAAAGCAATGAAGGATGGTCCAAGTCTATGGGATCCTGCACCCATGTAGAACTTAAAGAAGATCCTGGGTCCCAGCTTTGGATCAGCTAAGCTCTGGCCCTTAAGACAATTTGGGGAGTGAACCAGTAGATGGAAGATTCATTCTCTCTCTCTCTCTCTCTCTCTCTCTCTCTTTCCCTCCCTCCCTCGCTTCCTCCCCCTCTCTCCCCCCTCTCTCTCCCCTACCTGCCACTCTCTCTCTCTCCTTCTCTCTCTGTTTCTCTCTCTCCCTCTCCCTCCCTCCTTCTTAACGTAAAATCTGCCTTCCAAATATAAAGAGTTAAAACTGCTATTTAAAGTCTAGTTCATTTAATTCCAACTTTCAAGTAGAGAATGAGTGTTATCAAAAATGCATCTTCAACATCTGAATGAGCATGGAAACAGCATACTAATTATTACCACACAACAACAGAGAAAGCAAAGCTACTACTGCTTTTTACAAAACTGTAGGGTTAAATCATTTTTGCTTTAAATTGTATTTACTTGTTTTCAAATTATCTGAAATGGAGAAGGAGAAAGAGAGATAAGTGAAGAGAGATCTTGCATCTGCTGATTTCACTTCTCAAATGCCTGCAACAGCTGGGGCCAGGTAGGTGGAAATCAGGAACTTTGACCTTGATCTGGGTTCCCTTCATAAATGAATGGCAGGTACTCAAGTACTTGAACCATCACCTGATGCTTCCCATCAGCAGGAAGCTGGGATTGGAAGCAGAGCCAGGACTAGAATCAGACTAATTTGGAATGCAAGCATCCCAAGTAGTCACTTAACCACTGCACCAAATGCCTGCCCCAACATTGGGCATTTTTAAGAACTCTGACTACCTTGGTGTTGCAGAATTCTTGATTCTTACTTCATTCTTAAAAGTACTATGTTCCTTGTTTACAAAAGATAAAGGTAATGTATACATATCTTATGCATCAAAGGCATTCAATAGATGCTGAATTAAAGTTTAACATACAGAAAGCCATTTCCTTAGATTTTAAAAGTCAATTTGCAATGACAACATTACTTCTATGGTGTCCTGACAGCTTCTTAAGTTAATCAGTCAAGTGATACCAAAACATAACAAAAAGTCAATTATATTTCTTTTTTTAAGATTCATTTATTTTTATTGGAAAGGCAGATATACAGAGAGGAGGAGAGACAGGAAGATCTTCCGTCCGATGGTTCACTCCCCAACCAGCCCCAACAGCTGGAGCTGACCCAATCCAAAGCCAGGAGCCAGGAGCCAGGAGTTCTCTCCGGATCCTCCACACGGGTGCAGGGTCCCAAAGCTTTGGGCTGTCCTCAAATGCATTCCGAGGCCACAGGCATGGAGTTGGATGGAAAGCAGGGCCAACAGAATTAGAACCGGCCGGCGTCCATATGGGATTCTGGTGCATTCCAGGTGAGGATTTTAACTGCTACACTATCACGCCGGGCCCAATACAATGATATTTCAAAGCGGACTTGGGGGCTGCCATTATGGTGCAGTAGGTTAAGGCACTGCTTATGACACTAGCAATCCTTAGAAACGCTGGTTCTGTGATAAAGCTCCATGCTAATGTACCCAAGAAAAGTTAAAGATGGTACAAGTACTTCATTCAACCCCTGCCATATATGTGGGAGCCCATGATGGGGTTCCAGGCTCCTGACCTTGGCCTGATCCAGCCCTGACTGTTGTGGAAATTTGGGGAGTAAGCCAGCAGATAAAAGATATCTCTTTGTCTTTCCCTGTCTCTCTGTAACTCTGCCTTTCAAATAAATACATATTGCCTGCAAACTGAATGAGTGCCAGTTCTAATCATGGTACCTCTGCATCTAATCCAGCTTCCTATAAATAGCCTTGGGAGACAGCAGAAAATGGTTTGAGTAGGTGGGTCCCTGCCACTCACATGGAGACTCAGACGGAGTTCTGTACTCCTGGCTTTGACCTCATCCACCCTTGGCTATTACACTGAGGATTTGAGGTGTGAACCAGCAGATGAAGAATCCTCTCTCTCTCTCTCTCTCTCTCTCTCTCTCTCTCTCTCTCTCTTTTCTCCCTCCCTCCTCCCTCTCTCTTACCCTCCCTGTCTCTCTCACTCTCTCTCTGCCAGTCTGAAGCCAAAAACTAGGAGCTTCTTCTGGGTCTGCCACGTGGGAGGCAGGGACCACAGTACTTGTGTCATCCTCTGTTGCTTTCCTCTGCTGCTTTCCTAGGGGCATTAGTAAGTAACTGGATTGGGATTAGAACATCTGGGATTTGAATTGGTGCCAATACTGGATGCTGGCCTCACAGGTGATAGATTTTAAAAAATTAATTCTTTTTATTTAAAAGGCACAGTTACAGACAGAATAGGAGAGACAGAGAAAGACAGAGATCTTGCATCCAGTGGTTCACTCCCCAAATGGCCACAAAGGACAGAGATGGGCTAATTCAAAACCAGGAGCTTCTTCTGGATCTCCCATGTGGCCGAAGAGGCCCAAGTACTTGGGCCATTCTCTGCTGCTTTCCTAGGCCATTAACAGTAAGCTAGATTAGGAGCAGAGCAGACAAGACAATAACTGCTTGCCACACAGATAGCAAGGAGCCAGGTGTTTTAGCTATTACCTGTTGTCACACAGATTGCACATTAACAGGAAGCGAGACTGGAAGCCGATGCAGGACTCAAACCCAAGTGTCCCAACACAAAATGCAGGCATTTGAACTGCTGCACCAAATGTCCATCCCCACAACATACTTCTAAATAACACATGGGATAGGGCTGGCAACTTGGTACAGTGAGTTAAGCCATTGTTTCAGCAACTATATGAGGACTAGCTCAAGTCCTGGTCAACTTTTTTTTTTTTAAAGATTTATTATTGTTGGAAAGCCGGATATACATAGAGGAGGAGGGACAGAGAGGAAGATCTTCCATCTGATGTTTCACTCCCCAAGTGAGCCGCAACGGCCGGTGCTGCGCCGATCCGAAGCCGGGAACCAGGAACCTCTTCCAGGTCTCCCATGCGGGTGCAGTGTCCCAATGCATTGGGCCGTCCTCGACTGCTTTCCCAGGCCACAAGCAGGGAGCTGGATGGGAAGTGGAGCTGCCGGGATTAGAACCGGCAACCATATGGGATCCTGGCGCATTCAAGGCGAGGACTTTAGCCGCTAGGCCACGCCGCCGGGCCCCTGGTCAACTTTTGATCTAGCTCCCTGATAACACACCTGGAAAAACTGTGTAAGATGTCCCAAAGTACTTGAGCCTCTGCCACCAGAGTGGGAGATTTGGGAAGAGTTCCAATTGTCTGGCTTCAGCCTGGCCTAGCCCTGGTTGTTCGCAGCCCTCTGGGGACTGAACTAGCAGGTAAAAGGTATCTTTCCCCTCTTCCCTCCCTGCTTCTCCCTTTCTGAAACTCTGCTTTCCAGATAACAAAATAAATCTTCATAAGTAAATAACAGATGAAGAAGGAGATTCAAAGTAAATGAAATTTTTTAACTAAGTGAAAATACTATTTCTCAAAATCTGTGGGATACAGAGGTGCTTAGAAAGAAATTTATGGCTTCAGGCCCCAGCGCCACAGACTAGCGGCTAAAGTCCTTGCCTTCCATGCACCAGGATCCCATATGGGCGCCGGTTCTAATCCCGGCAGCTCCACTTCCCATCAGCTCCCTGCTTGTGGCCTGGGAAAGCAGTCGAGGATGGCCCAAAGCCTTGGGACTCTGCACCCGCATGGGAGACCCAGAAGAGCTCCTGGCTCCTGGCTTCAGATTGGCTCAGCTCCAGCTGTTGCAGTCACTTTGGGGGTGAATCATCAGACGGAAGATTTTTCTCTCTGTCTCTCCTCCTCTCTGTATATCTGCCTTTCCAATAAAAATAAATGAATCTTTTTAAAAAAGAAATTTATAGCTTGAATGCAGAAATTAGAAAAGAAAATCAAAAATTAGCCTTCTAGGAGCTGACACTGTGACATTAAGAGTTAAGCTGCCATCTACAATAATGGCATCCCAAACCAATGCCAGTTCAAATCCTGATGTTCTCTTCTATCCAGCTTCCTGCTAATTCATCTAAGAAAGTAGATAAATATGGTTCAAGCATTTGGGCACCTGCCACCTGTATGGAAGACATAGATGAAACTCCTGGCTGCCGGTTTCAGCCTGATCCAGCCCTGGCAGTTGTGTCCATTTGGAAAAAATATGTAAGTTTCTATTTAAGGAAATTATAAAAAAGTGAAAATTCAATCCTAGATTGAAGAAAAAAAATCACACCAAAAATTAAACAAATTTAAAATAGGAAATAAAACCAAAAGCTGTTCTTTAAAAAGATAAATAAGGGCCACATTGCAGCTTAACATGACTTAAATTGGTAGTGGATAAAATTCCAAAAGGTTTTACGCCCCTGTTTCCCATGTTGGTGACCCAAATAGAACTCCTGCAACCTATATTTCGCCTGGACTAACCAAAGCCATTGCAGCCATTTGGGAAAATTAACTAGCAGATGGAAGATCTATCTTTGTGTCTCTCCTTCCATCTCTCTGCCTTTCAAATAGGTAAATAAATAAATATTTAAAAAATAAATGTTATGACCCAGTGCGGTTAGCCTAGTGGCTACAGTTCTCACCTTGCATGCACTAGGATCCGATGTGGGCACCAGTTCATGTCCCAGCTGCTCCACTTCCCATCCAGCTCCCTGTTTGTGGCCTGACAAATCAGTGGAGAATGGCCTAAAGCCTTGGGACCTGCACCCAGGTGAGAGACCTAGAAGAAGCTTCTGGCTCCTGGCTTCAGATCAGCTCAGCTTGTCTGTTGCAGCCACTTGGGGAGTGAACCAGCAGATAGAAGATCTTTCTCTCTGTCTCTCCTTCTCTCTCTGTAAATCTGACTTTCCAATAAAAATAAATAAAACTTTAAAAAATATTATAAGCTACACTCTTGGTTAATTAAAAATGAAAAAGAAGACAAAAATCACTACTATCAGAAATTAAAGATAATACATCACTATGGAACCCATGTACCTAAACAGTAAAGGTATATTACAAACAATTTCATGTGTGCAAATTTGATAACCTAAAAGAAATGTATAAATGCGCAAGTGAGAGATACAATCTGCCAGAATCCACAAGGATAAACACAGGAGTATTTCATTCACAAGGTTTATTGAAAGGACCACCAGGATTGTGTTCCAGAGGGTTAAGCTGCCATCTGACAAGCCAGCATCCCTAATAAATTCTTGTTCCAGTCCTGGCTGCTCCACTTTCTACACACAGCTCCCTGCTAATGCACCTGAGAAAGCAGAAGACAGTCTAAGTAGTTGGGCCCCTTTACCCACGCGGGAGATGCAGATGAAAACCCTAGCTCTTGGCTTTGGAATGGCCCAGTCCCAGCCACTGCAGCTACCATTACAGCCCTTTGGGGAGTGAAACAGCAGAGGAAAGATCTCTCTCACTGTCTCTTCCTCCCTATGTAACTTTCAAAAGAATAATTAAATCATTTTCTAAAAATCTATGGGAAGATAGAATTAAAAGATTAAGTTTATTTTGATCCAACAACATTTTGGAATTCATGCATACGTTCTTGATGATGCATATTTTCCATGAAGTTTTTGAAGACCCCTCCAAATACTGTACCAAAACACTTAATTCAAATTTTCATAAGTTTTTAAAGTACTTTCATAGACAATATGAATAGAACTACATTTATTTAAAATTTAAACTATTCTTTCTTTTTTAAAATTTTTATTTTTGAAATGCAGATCTGAGTTACTGAGAGAAAGAGAGAAAGAGAGAAAGAGATAGAGATCTTCCATCCCCAACATGGCTGCAATGGCTGGCACTGAGCCAATCCAAAGCTAGGAGCCAAGACCTAAGAGGTGGGTACAGGGTCCCAAAGGCCTGAGCAACGGCCTCTCCACTGCTTTCCGAGAGCTTAAGTGGACAGCTGGACCAGAAGTAGAGTTGCCAGGACACAAAATGGTGCCTAAATGGGATGCTGGTGCTGGAGACAAAAGCATAGTCTATTATGCCATGGTGCTGGCCCCAGTAATAACTTTCTAAATCACCAACTACCAGTCTCATATCAGATCCCTGATGAATTTTACCAAGCCATCAAGGAAGAAATTGTACAAATTCTCTAGTCTCTCCAAAAGACAGAAGCTAGGGGATTATGTCCTAAGCCATTACCCTAAAACCAAAACCAGACAAGGACATCACTAGAAAACTAAAGAACAATACTTCTCATAAACATAGATTTTAAAATACTCAACAAAATATTAGCAATTAAATTCAATAAAATATGAAAATAATTGCATACCAAATCCAAGTGAGATGTATGCCCAGTATGCAAGGCTGCTTCAGTGTTTTAAAATCAACTAGTGTAGTTTCCTGCATTAACAGGATTTTAAAAAGCAATGATGTCAATAAATGCAGAAAAATATTTCAAAAACTCTAACCCTGATTCATGATTTAATAAAAACTCTTAGCAAACTAGGAACAGAGAATTTCCTGAACCTGAATAAGAACATCTATTATTAAAAACTATGGTTAACATCTTAATGTTGAGAAATTTGAAGCACTCCAAAAGATCATAAACAAATCAAGAATATCGGCTCTTAGCTCTCCTGTCCAGCATCATACTAGAAATCCTACCTAATGTGATTAAGATAAGAAAAGGAAATAAAAGGATGGGAATTGTGAAATGCAATTTTATTTCTTCAGAGATGATATCATTGTTCACGTAGAAAATTCAAAAAAAAATTATTTAAAAAATTTCCAGAAACTAGCATGTGATCTATTAAGAGGGTTTCGAAACAGAAGATTAAGAAACAAAAGGCAATCCTGTCCTGTATATTGGTAATGAACAAGTAGCATTTGAAAAATTGGAATTTGAACTACAAATACATTATGATTTAAATTAGTACTACCCAATTAAATATTTAGTCATAACAAAATATGTATCAGATCTGTTTGAGGGAATCTATAAAATACTGCTGCAAAAGAAAAAGATACTAAGTAAATGTAAAGATAGTTTATGCTCATGGATAACAGGACTGAATCTCAAGACACCAAATTTTTTCTTTTTTCAAAATTCATCTTTAAATTCAATACAATCCCATTTGAAATACTAGCAAGATACTTTTGGCTGCCAAAAATGGATTCTAAAACTTACAGAACTTACAGAAGAAACAAAAACCAGAATTACCAATACAATGATGTGTAATGACAAACTTAGTGTCTTACTGTAAATGATATATAGACACCACAGTGAGAAATGCAAAATAACTGAGGACCCAGAATATACCCACAGACTATAGTCTGCTTATCCTTGAGAAATCACCAAAGGCAATAAAATGATGAAAAGGCAGCCTTTTTCTCCCCAAGAAACCATCCTCAATGGATCATACATTTAAATGTAAGATACAAAGCCATAAAACTCTGGGAAGATAGCAGGCTTCTAGATGACTTCAGATATACTGAAAACATTTTAGTTGACTATCATCAAAATATACAACCAACTCTTAAAACTCAACAAAAAGAAAATAAATAACTCGGGGGAAACGATCATAACAAATATATCACTAACAGAGCTATACAGATAGCAAATAACCATCAGATGCTCCACAGTGTCAATCATTAAGGAATTGACAAGTCAAGCAACAATAGATACCACTACAGCAAAATCCAGAATACTGACAACACCAGATGCTTACAAGGATGTGATCCACAGGAACTGTAATTCACTGCTGGGGACAGAATTCCAAGCAGCGCAGCCGTTGTGGGAAATGGCTGGCCAGCTTCCTATAAAACTTAAAAAATAACTACACCACTCAATTCAGCAATTGCACTATTTGATATTTATGCAAATGATTTTAAAATCTACATTTTAATACTTTCACAGAGATATTTATGACTGCTTTATTCATAATTATCAAAATTTGGAAGATACCAAGAACTTTCATTGAGTGAAGAGATAAAGTGTAGCAATCCTGGTGACAGAATACCACCAAAAACAAATCAACTATCAAGCCATGAAAGGCATCGAAAAAATTTAAATGCATTTTACTAAGTGAGAGAACTAACTCCCAGAAAGCTACATACTTTATTATTCCAGGTACATGGCATTTAAAAAAAAAAAGGCAAAAACTACAGAAACAGAAAGATCAGCGGTTTCCAAGGGGTTCGGTGAGGGAGGCATGAGAAGGGAGAATAGAGGATTTTTAGGACATTGAAACTACTTTACACGATACTATAAGAGTGGATACAAATCACCACACATTTTGTCCAAACTCATAAAATATGTAACATCAAGAGAGACCCCCTAATATAATAAATGTGATAATAAGATGTCAATAGAGGTTCATCAATTTATGAAAAGTATCACTGTGTTACAAGTTGTTGTGACAGTATTGGAGGTGCAATGCCTGTGAGCAGAGGAGTATATGGGAACTTTCGGTACTTTCTTTCCAATTATACTATGAACATAAATTTTATTATAAACATTTTAGAACAAAATGTAAAGTTCATTATTCTTTTTAAAAAGCGAAAGAATGATACGTTCCCTTTGAATCTATTCTTAGTTCCCTGTTCACCCATAACTATCTCCTAAATTCTACTTATTAGTCATCTCAACCTCAAGATGGTCAGTGCTTAATTCTTGATCTTAATTCTCAGAAACTTTCCTCTTCTGCAATCCTCCATGTCTCATTCGGTGACTACTCCATCCATGCTGTTGTTCAGTTCAAAATCCTTGGCATCATCCAAGACTCCTTGTTACATTCCACTCCAAATTATCAGGAAATCTGATCATTTATCATCACCTGCACCATTACACTTTCTCAGTCCAAGGCACAAGATCTAATTGATCTCTCTGCTCTTACCCTATTGCAAGCTATTCTCCACCCAGCAAGAAATTAATCTTTGTAAGGTGGAAATGCGATAAGACCATTCCTCTTTTTCAAGACACTAAGGGTTTTCCTTCTCACTTTATATAGAGGCCTCCATAATGATCTGAACAGTTCTATGTGATTTTTTTTTTAAAGATTTATTTATTTATTTTTTTACTGCAAAGTCAGATATACTGAGAGGAGGAGAGACAGACAAAGGAAGATCTTCCGTCCAATGATTCACTCCCTAAGTGGTCGCAACGGCAAGAGCTGCACCGATCCGAAGCCAGGAGATTTTCTGGGTCTCCCACGCAGGTGCAGGGTCCCAAAGCTTTGGGCCGTCCTCTACTGCTTTCCCAGGCCACAAGCAGGGAGCTGGATGGGAAGCGGGGTTGCCAGGATTAGAACCAGAGCCAATATGGGATTCCGGCGTGTTCAAGGCAAGGCCTTTAGCTGCTAGGCCACGGTGCCGGGTCCAGTTCTATTTGATCTTACTACCCTCCCATACTCCTTCTCTGTTGGTGTGCTTTATTATTCATCACTCCCCATTCCTGCTACTCTAACCACAAGGATCCTTTTGCTATTCCTACCAAAACAGTCTCAAAAAGGCCCCACTTAAGCATCTTAGAATCTGCTATTCCCTATGCCTTTTTCCAAACAAATAGTTCTCTCATCTGTCTTTACGGACAGCAAAGTCTTCCCAAACATCCTACTCTCTTTTAGGTGGCTCCTCTATTTGCCTTTCCTGCTTTGCATTCGTCCGAAGAATGCAGCACTGTATGGCTTTATATATAAGTAGATGTATGCACTTTGTTTAACATACAATTATACATAATATATATATACATATATATATATTTTACTTATAATATGCTTCACTGAAGCTGTTTCTCGTAGTATAGAGACTTTCAATAAGCACAACTACTGTAATCACTTCATATTTTTAGAACAAAGTGCAGTAATGGGCAGGCACCCAAACTTGTTAAACGAATGAAAACCATATAAAAACACGTGACATAGTAGTCATATGGCAGGGGCTGAGGCAACAGCATTACAACAGTGTACTTGGATTAACATTCAAAAAAGTTTCTAAATGAGAAAGGTTATGGAAAACACAATTTTATAAACATTAGGGGTAGGTAGAGTAGCCACAGTTACTAATTTGCTAGCATCACTAAACTTGAAAAAAAAATACATTATGATGAGAATTTACTAAGTTCCACTGAAGAATAGTGGCATATGAACTTCCTTTAAAGATACTTCCTTCAGTGTCTGCTAACATCTGTGATTTCGTTTCACTCCATTTCTCCTCTCTTGGTGCCACTAATCCCATTCTGTTATTCTCTTGCTTCAGTACTCTAGCTCATCAATTACCTCCTCCTACCAATACACCTTCAATCATTCTGCTCTAATAGTGTTTTCACTTTCTTTACACATTCCCATTGTCTTGATCAATTAAAACCTTCAAATTTCTGTGTTTTTCTTTCCTTCCCATTTCCCCATCAATTTACCAACAGAATAGTTACATTTTTATTGCCTCCACATCCTAACCACCATCACCCAAGTGTTTTTTAAATAGGATTCAAATAAAAATCTCTTGGAATTTTATGGTCATGGTCAATACCCTGAAACTCATATTTGATGGAATCAGACTGGGTTTAGAGACACTAAAAACATGTTGGTTGAAACAATACCATAGGATAGTCTGACGTACACATTAGAGTAAGAAGCACTATTTCAAATACCTGGGAATTTTTGCTAGTCATAATAAAAAAAAATTCTACCAAATGAGGAATCAACCTTCTGCACCAACACCAGCCAAAAACAAAAAAGGAAACCTCCAGGTCATCAAATCCGAATGTCTTAGGCTTACACTCTCTGCACCTGAGCATTATCTGTGTATCAGTCAGATTCTCACTACCGTAACAAAACACTCAAGGCAAGCCATTTTATTAAGTAAACAGGTTTCTTTTGGTTTAAGGCTCCACAGGTACAATGACCAAACATCATGGTGCAAACTCTTGTGAGGGTGCCTCTGAATTGCCTCACACAGTAGGAACATGTTTGTCAATGCAGTCTAACTCTCTTTACAAAGCTCCTAAGAATTAATCATGAGAGTTCCACCCTTAACAGCCTAAAACAGTCTAGTCACTTCAAAGGCCCCATCTCTAAACAGTGCAATCAGATTATTTCCACTATTCTAGTGCCACTAACTTAAGAGTTTGGATCTAAACTCCCGCATGAGTTCAAAAGGACAAATATTCAAACCTTAGCAAATAGTTGTAATGTGTTCTGCTCTTGTATAAATTTTTGGTCTTTTAGTTTTCTCTCCTTTCCCCCATACCAATTGATCTTAATGCTATCAAGGAATGTACTAGTCAGTTTTTTCACAGGAGAAGCACCATTATTCGGATCACTACTAAGTGGAAGTTCTCAAATGCTGTCCCTCACATCAGAAACTGTAAGGGTGGATCCCAGAAATTTCTGTGATTGTGTGGTTATTGGGCATGCTGAAAATAGAGAACCACTATGCTAAACAGCCTGTTTGAAATCTACAAATACAGAACTGGTGCTGGATCAGGACAGGAGATATCAACACAGCCACATTTCGAAGCCAACAGCTAAGTAAATGATGTAACATAACAAAAAACAAATACAAAATATTCACATGCACTTAACACTGTTATAAGGTATCTGGTTTCATTTATTAAGCTACTTAAAAGTACCATAATCATCACTTTTGCAAATCAGTAAAGTGATCCTGAGAGGAATCTTGGACCCAACATGGTGGCTCAATTGGCTAATCCTCCCCTTCCCAGCGCTGGGATTCCAGTGTGGGTGCTGATTCGTATCCCAGCTGCTCCACTTCCCTTCCACCTCCCTGTGACCTGGGAAAGCAGTAAAGAATGGTCCCCACACCCTTGGGACCCTGCACCCACATGGGAGACCCAGAGGAGGCTCATGGCTCCTGGTTTAGGTTTGACTCAGCTCCAGCTGTTGGAATTACTTGGGAAGTGAACCAATGAATAGACGATCTTTTCTGTCTCACCTTCTCTCTGTAAATCTGCCTTTCTAATAAAAATAAATACGTCTTTTAAAAATCTTGTCTTGCCTCCAATTTGCATCCCTTTGGCCACTGTATTATTGTATTCTGCATACAGAGTTTTGAAGAGAATTCTAACATTACAACTTATTGGAGGTGACTGAGTTTGATCAAAACGTGAGAGGGGAAAATATTAGGAGGAAGTCTAGAGAGTTTGAAGGACAGTATATTCACACTGGTTTGGTCTGGAACTTTCTTATGTTGGTCTATAAATCACAGAAAAACTTTTTTAAACATTTATTTATTTTTATTACAAAGTCAGATATACAGAGAGGAGAGACAGAGAGGAAGATCTTACATCCGATGATTCACTCCCCAAGTGAGCTGCAACAGCCGGTGCTGTGCCAATCCGATGCCGGGAACCAGGAACCTCCTCCAGGTCTCCCACACAGGTGCAGGGTCCCAAAGCTTTGTGCCATCCTCGACTGCTTTCCCAGGCCACAAGCAGGGAGCTGGATGGGAAGTGGAGCTGCCAGGATAAGAACCGGCGCCCATATGGGATCCCGGCGCATTCAGGGTGAGGACTTGAGCCGCTAGGCCATGCCACCGGGCCCCCACATAAAAACTTTTATGAACTCTACTCATCCTCTGTGAATCTCAACGTTATTGATAAAAATCTAAGCACCATTTCAAGTATTTTGAGGGCAATAGAGCTAATATTTTTTAAATGGCAAGGACAAAAGGTGCTTCTACATTTAGTTGGATAGGGGAATGAAAAGATCTTACTAATGGCTAGGATATGTTCTCTTTTTTGTGGACGCAGAAACCCGGACTGAACAAATAGCCAATTTTAGCTCATTTTTAAACTACAAGATCAATCCCATTCTCTTACATAGTGAGTGAACATTGGCCATGCTTTCTCTCCAACTGGTATACCCACTCAGGAAATGAAGGCTGGGGGAAAGGATGATGGAACTGAGTGGATGTATCATTAAGGATGGAGGATGGGACACAGAAAGTGACTGGAAAGCCAGTGATGCTGGTGGAATTAAAAGAAACGTTAAAGACAAGTTGGCAGATCATATTAAGCCCATCAGGGAATGCTATAATGTGGAAAGACCCATTAGCTAAAAGCTCAAACCACCTAAGATTTAGGAAGCAGATAATACCACTGATTAGGTTAGAGCTTACTTTAGTTACACTGGCCTTCAAAGGATACCATCTGGCAATTTCAATTCACTTGTAAACTTTCCTAAATGCCAGCAGTATTTCATTTACATCCTTCTACAAATAGTTAATTCTGTTACACATGGACTCTTCAGCAGTTTCTTAGCAAAATTTGGCCTTTTTAAATATCCTGATCCCTATGACCACTTCTTTCCCTGCTGAGTTTCTGCACCTTTTTTAGAAGGATAAATTGTGGCTAGTACATGAGAATATATTTCCATACTCATTCCTTATTTATATTGCAAATAATGTTGCTCAAATATTAAATAAAATGTCAGCATCCTGAAGTTCTATCAGCCTATGAACTTTACATAATACAAATGCTTTTTTAACAACATTCATTGACACCTAACTCAGTGAGTTCATCAACCATTCTACCTGCATACTGAGGGTAACGCAGAGAATGAGTCTCTACTAGCAAGAGACAAATCCAGTGACATCAATTTAACAGAAAATGGGATAATTGGTTTATTCCGGAGGAGTTAGCAAAATTTTCCAATAAGTGAATTGGGCTGAGTCTGGTAGGATGGAATAGAGTTCATCTGGGGCTTGAAAAAAGAAAGGTTATCCTTAACATGTATTCTCCCACGTTTGTTAAGGTTTGCAGTACAAAACCTCAAATAACGTGAAACTTAACAAGAGTAAAATTACAACAAAACCAGAAGAAATCCTGCTCACTTCATGCCTTGGGAGGGGAAGAACTGTGTCTTTAAACATAGTTCAGATCTGAAAGTAAATGTTTATAAAGCAGGGTTCACAATCAAGGGAAAGGAGGAGGAGGAAGTTCAGTTTGTTTTGTTGTGTTAAGTTAAAACAAATAAGTAAAAAATATCAACATCTGTGCTTGGGCACACATACCATCTTTCATAAAAGAATACGAAGTTTGAAAATGAAGGCTATTAGGAAACTGATCCAATGTTAAAACACTTGCCCTGGGCTTTGTATTCAGTAATACCATTTTTTCAAGTTTCTAGATTGAGTCAGCTCCGCAACTTGCCAGCACACATTTTTCGCTAATAATCCACTCTTGGTTTAAATCATTAGAAGTATCCTAATCAACTTTTTCTTCAGCCTGGCTAGCGCACCGTCACAGCTTTCAAAGTCTGTTTTTACACCACAGCTATCAAAGAAAAGTAATTTAGCTCTTTCGTTGCACCTCTTCGCCCTTTCTTTCCATTATTTTTTTTTTTTCACGAACTCCATTAGTTTCGCCTTTGTCCTGAAAGAACTGTAGAAAATACACAGAGAGCACAACCACCGAACCAGTGGTTGCAGCCAGAGTCTGAACGCACACTGATCTCCAGCCGTCTCCCTCTGAGGGCTGTTCCTACCGCTTATCAAAATCACAGGACCAGGAAGAAGGAAAAAGCTGAAGCAAGAGGCTGTTCCTGCCTTCCACGGCCCCCAAGCTGGGCCCCCTGGCTCTCCCTCCTCCCAGAGCCGCACCACGACCTCGCAAGCACCCTCCCTTCACCCGCCCCCAATGTCACCCGCCACTGCCTACAACAGTCACAGCCTTTGTTAAAATGTCCACGAGCACAATGGACCAGAAGAGGGACATATTACCGGGGGCAGGGTAAAGAAAAAGTCACACGAATTGCACGTCCTCTTTGGAACTAGCCTGAGCCAACAGTCCATCTCCCCTAAGTCCTCACTCCCGCGACGGGAACGTTCCTGGCAACTCTATACCCAGGGAAGGCAGCGCGGGGGTTGGGGGGGGGGGGAGGGATGATCCCGCGGAGCTGCTTAGGGGCACCAAGCAGGCAGGCGAACCGAACTGAAGTTGGGATGACCTCCAGAGCCCTGGACGAGCCTACGGAACTTGCCAAGCCAGTGTCCGGACTTCCAGACTCTGGACCCCCTTCCTTCAACCTCACTCCTCAGACACACCCTCATTCACTCCAGGCACCACACACTCCGCACCCGACGCGGGCGGGCCGCACAACCTGAGGGAACGCCGCCACCAAAGCTGCTGCACCTCTGGCCAGTCACCGAAGTCACACCCATATGTCCTGGTCCCTCCTGGGACACGCAGCCGGGAGCCCAGCTGGGACCCCTACACTTACCGCGCCTCCCGCTCCGCTACTCCGCGCGCTGAGAGCCCCAAGCCGCGCCTGCGCGCTTCTGATACTGCCGAGCCTAACTGGAGCCAAGAGCCGAGAGCTTACAGGAAGGGCGGCGGGAAGCGGCTGGGGCCCAGGAGGGGCGGAGTTAGGAGGGAAGGGGCGGGGCAACGAGTGGGTGGGAAAAAAGACGGGCGGGGCCAAGCCAATGGGAAACACTGGAGCCTAGCACCCACCTAGAAGAACAAGCTCGCAGCACACTCTACTAGAGCTCTTCCCTCAAGGGATCTGTCTGTAACTCCGACGGGAAAGTCGTCGCATGTGCACCCCTACATTCGACGTCGAGCAAGCTTGGCTTGGCACAGAGCCTTGCAGTCAGCCCTCGGGACTGCCACGTCTCTTGAGCAACCCCAGATCCCTGCCAGCCTTTCCCCCTTTTGTATGCCTGCCTCACCACATGTTCCCTGGTCATTTTTCCTGATCACGCGCAGTCTCAACCCTCCTGAACCGAGGACCAGGAAGATTTCTCATCAAGAAACTGCCTATGCTGGGCATCCTAATTAACATTCCTCTTTTACTGTGCAAGCCCAGATCGTGGTTGATTGGTAACTATCCAAACATTGCCCGCAGCTACAGCTCAGGGAATTGCCCTTCCCGCAGGACAAGTTCTTGCCGCTGTTTCCAAACACCTTTTCGTGACAACAATGTATTTTCTTAGAAGCGTATTAAACAAACCTGGTTGAATATCTTCAGAAGAACGCAGGTTGTCAAATAAGACCCATCTTCCATTCTGATTTTTTTTTGTAACCGCGGTTAAGTTTGAACCTTGGAGTCCTAAAATGCTCTCTTATACTAAGAATATAAGGTCTGCAATGTTATATAGACTGACCTCATGACTGGAGGTTTGAGGCATTGTAGCATTTCTTAAAGGTTTGTCATCTATTTATTTATTTAATTTTATGATACGGTTTCATAGGCTCTGGGATTCCGCTTCCATTCTCTCCAAGTCACCTCCCCCTCACTGATTCCCCCCATATTATTACAGCAATATAGTCCTTCATAAACAGCCCAAAGTCCATCATCCTGCTCTGTAGGTTTATCTGACATTGTAGGTATAGACAATGGTGGAGAGAACATCATCCTATTGTCAAGCTATGTTTAGCAGTTTCATTGAGAGTTCATCTTTGATTTGGAAGTAGAGATGAATATCGCATTGTATCTTCGCATCTGGATATGATAGTCCCTTTTTCACAGTTACTATACATACTGTTAAACAAAAAGCCATGAAACAAAATCAATGATTGGAAGAAAAATAGTAAATTTACAACAACATGAAATTAAATAACATGCTACTCAATGACCAATGTGTTGATGAAGAAATGCAAAAAAGCAAAAGCCTTCTTGAAGCAAACAACGCTGCTATATGGTCTACGAGTCAGTGAAGGAATTAGTAAGAAAAAAATTTTTGAATGAATGAAAATAAAAACAAAAATATCAAAACCAATGAGATCAGCAAAAGCAGTGTTGAAAAGGCTATTGATCTTACAATTTGCATGAAGATTGCCTTATATCAGAGAGAACCTACATTTAGAACTCCGTTAACAACACCTGCTGGCATGGATGTGAGAAAAAAGTTACTCTCCTTCACTGCTGGTGTGAGTGTAGGAGAATACAACCACTATGGATGTCAGTATGAAGAGTGCTAAGAGAACTAAAAATTGATCTGCCATATGATCCAGCTAGCCCACTTCTGGGAATATATCCAAAGAAAATTAAATCTGCATATGAGAAAGGGATCTGTAATCCTATATTCACAGCAATATAATCTAAAATAGCAAAGATGTGGAAACAACCCAGATGCTCATCCAAAGAGGAGTGGATAAAGAAACTATGGTATATTTACTCCATGGAATACTGCTCAGACAGAAAAAGAGTGAAATTCCACCATTTGCATCCAAATGGTCCCAACTACAGACCATTGTGCTCAGTGAAATAAATCAATCCCCAAGGGACAAATACCATAAATATATATATATATATATATATATATATATATATATATATATTTATATTTCACTCAAAAATTAGAGTTACAGAGAGAGAGAGAGAAGGAAAGAGGGAGAGTGGGTCTTCCATCTGACGGTTAACTCCCAAAATGATCACAATAGCCAGAACAAAGCTCATCTGAAACTGGGAGCCAGGAACCTCTTCCAGGTCTCCCATGCGGGTGCAGGGTCCCAAGGCTTTGGGCCCTCCTCTACTGCTTTCCCAGGCCACAAGCAGGGAGCTGAATGGGAAGTGGATCAGCCGGGATATGAACCAGCACCAGTATGAGATGCCCATGCCACAAGTGAAAAGTTAGCCTGCTGTGCTACCACGCCAGTTGGCATTGTAATATTTTGAGGAACCTAACCTGAGTATTATTCCATGCTTTATGCTTGCTTAGTTTTAAGTTACATGCTTTTTTGTTGAGAATCTGTTCAGCTGTAGCATCTCACATGCCTTCAAATCAGCTATTAAAATAAACACATACACACCTATATGAATACAAAGGGGATTGGGCTGTGAGCCCCAAATCTTATTCCAAACTAATTTTCCCATCTTTTTCCTCTAGTTATAATAGGATTAAAATATTTGATTTATAAGCATAAAACAATTGCCACAAGGTCACACTAATAGTCCCTTCTAGCATGCATTTTGATTGTGACAGGAGCAATTTATGAGTCCTTTAATTGCCCTTAGATATATGAATATCGTAAAATTCTTCCTATCAACCTTTCTAGTTCCTCCAAGTGTATATTTTACAAACTAGATTTTCTTAAACTTGTTTTATCAAATAAACACAAGTTTGTAGGGAGCACTTATTACAAAAAAGGTATCCTGGTAAATATGGACAGATTTTTGTGGAATTAAAAAAAATGTGTTAAATGCTTGGAAGTACAGACTTGACATATTCATTTCACAAGTGAAATGTTTTATACACTTAAAGCGACTTAAAAGCACCTTAGGTCAATAAAAGTAATTCGTGCATCATTAACAGAAGTGTGTAAGTGTGGTTTTTTAGAATTTTTCATTGGATTATTATGTTCATTATTTTTTGCTTGAATTTGTTCAGGATATTTTGGAATGCCAAAAACTAACATAACTCAGGCAAAAACAAAAAGTTATTGTGTAACCTAAGTTATGAAAGGGTAAGTCTGTGATTGCCTTAGGAATAAATGGAAACCAGAAACTAGAATGCTTGAAATTCCAGCTCAGGCTCTCAATCTTGCCTCTTTCAGACAGGGTCATTTTTCAGACCCTCTCAAAGTCATGGTCTGCAGGGTTAGAGCAAGATCTCTGAAAAGTTGTATGCTCTCATATACCACATTTCTCCCAGATGGTTGTCACTCTTTCCTTATTTGTGGCTTTTAAAGCAATAGATATTTTTATTGCACGAGACTAAGTACAATAACCACTCTGGAGACAAAGTTCTTATTTGACATAAGAATAGAACCTCCAGTAGAACCACATGAATGGATGAAACAATAGAGAAAAACATCTAAATAAAAACCACAGGTAGGGGGAGGGGGCCAGCACCATGGCAAAGCCGGTAAAAGTTGCTTCCTGTGAGCATTCCATATAGGCACCGGTCTATGTCCCCCACTGATCCACTTGCAATTCAGTTCCCTACTAAAGCACCTGGGGGGGGGGGGTGGAGAAAAAAAACCAGCTGAAGATGGTCGAGTGTTTTGGACCCTGCTACCAATGTAGCTAGACCTAGATGCAGTTCCTGGCTTCTAGCTTCAGCCTGGCCCAGTGCTGGCCTTTGTAGCCAACTGGGGAGTGAACAAAATGGATGGGAAATCTGTGTGTGTGTGTGTGTGTGTGTGTGTGTGTGTGTGTGTGTGTGAAATTTTGACTTTCGAATAAATAAACAAATCTCTTGAAAACATGGTATGGGGAGATACTGTTCTCAGAAGAAAACAAGTTGTATTGGACAAAGAAAAAAAAAATAGGTTCATGAAATGTCTGTATTTGAGGAATAATCTTGAAGTTATCTTCAATCTCTCTCTTTCTGATTCAAATATTAAATCTGCTTGACACTGTCTCCGTGTCTTCTTGACACTGTGTCCACTATAAAAACTATCACAAGCTTAGTGACTTCAAATAATATGAATTTATTATCTTATACGTCTAGAGGTCAGAAGTCTCACAAAAATCACACTGAGTTCAACTCAGCATTCTAGAGTCAAAATGTTAGCAGAGCTGAGTTCCTTTCTTGAGCTTCTTTTTCTTTTCTGTGATTTGGCGGTCATCCATAATTCTTGGTCCATGTTCCTATCTACTTTCATCTTCAAAGTTGGCAGTGACATTCCTCTGACACAATGACATGTCTGTCTCTCTCTTCTATACTTGAGCAGTGTTACCCTTATAGTGGGCTAATCCAGATAATCCAAAGCAAGCTGATTAGCAATTTTAATTCTAGCAGTATCTGTACCTTTAATCTCCCTTTGTAGTGTAGCAGTTTCACAGGTGATGTTAGTAACACAGGAGCAATGTCTTTGAGAGTCCATTATTTGCCTACCACTGACTTTATTTTAATAAAAATAAGAATGCTTGGGATGGGCCCTCTGGAGTACTAGGCTAAGCTTCAATCTATTCATTTTTACCTCCTGCATGTTTCACATATTAATTCCTCTTCCTCCCTTATTCCAGGCTTATCATCAATCACCTGATATATAGCACGATCTCCCAACAACTATCCCTAGTTTTAGCTTCCTCCATCCTTTGCAATTATGTCAGCTATCTTTTTGAACACAAATATGATGAAACAACTGTGTTTCCATGACTTTCAGCCACATTAACTATGAACTCTTTCTGGTTATCTGGCTTTATCACACCTTTCCAAACCCATCCCCCTACTCCTCATATCCATCTTAAGCTGCTCTCTGTATTTGCTTTATACTTTCCTGCTGTAAAAACTTTTCCATTCTCTCTCTGGCTAATGAACTCTCACAGATTTAAATCGAAAGATAGGCACTGTGTAAGGATTTGCTGGTGCCATTCTACACAAAGCTACTGTCATTCCCCCTTGCTGTATCAGTATTTGCACCTTCTCTTCTTAAGTCTTATGACTCAATTAATTTGTGCTTGTATTTTCCTCCCCACTGAGATCTCTTTTTTTTCTTCTTCTTTTTTTTTTTTTTTTTATTGGAGAGGCAGATTCAGAGAGAAGGAGGGACACAGAGAAAGATCTTCTGTCTGCTGGTTCACTTCCCAAGTGGCTGCAATGGCTGAAGCTGAGTTGATCTGAAGCAAAGAGCCAAGCCAGTGCCCATATGGGATCCTGGTGCATTCATGACAAGGATTTGGCCATTGAGCTATCATGCCCCATACCCATTCCTCAAGATCTTTAAGTGGCGATGCAAGACTCTATCTCTAGCATTAGTCACAAAGCATGACATGCATGGAAATACTTCAAAATGTTTGTGGAAATGGAGTTAAATTTTATTTTATTGTATTATTTGAAATCTATGTATGTAAAGGGACTTCAAAAAGTTCATGAAAAACATGTATTATTGAATAATGATGTATGATTTTCAAAATTCCACTTCCCCTGACCTTTGGGAAGTACCAAATACACTCATACATTAGAAAAAGAAATCCTTACTTAAAAAAAAAAAAGAAAGGAAATGAAACAAATTTCATGTTGTCTTTACCTTATGACTTGACAATTCTTTTCTTTATCTTTTATTTTTTTATTCCTTGTGTTACTGACCATTTTGTCATCTTCCAACCAAATACTTTAAGAATTTACTCAAATACTTTTATTCAGAAGTATCAAGAGATTGTCCAATTCATTGAGTCTCAATCATGATAAGTCCTTTGTTTTGTGGACCTTTGTCAATATATGTTTAATTCATATTGAATCTGTTAATTTCAGCCTTTCTTTGCCATACTGTTCCATACGCTTGCATTTTTGACTCCCATGTGATTGGTAAACTGCAGAAAGGCAGTGTTTACTTATTGTATTTTTATCATGACCTGTGTGATACAAACCAGGTGACGAGGGAGACAATGTACAACTATTTCAACAGACAGAGACACAGAATGTAGAGTCAAGAAATCCAGAGGTTTAGGGGGTGGGGGCTGAAGTTTTGCTCTCCATAAAAGGGAGAGGAATCCTGTCAAATTCTTCCCTGCAGTTTTTATTTTCTTCATCAGGATAACAAATTAGTCACATGGCAGTAAGTCTAAGGTCACATCTCCATTCCCTCTAACTAGCCCCTGAGACTGCCAGATCATCCTGTCCCAGAGGGAGGAGAAGGGTGGAATTCCTCACTGAGCACACAGGCTCCCTGAGCTCATTATCTCAGGACACCTTCAGCTGAGGGCTTCGACCTGTGTCAACTGTTGCTTTGCGGGCAGAACACTCTAGCAGAGTTTGTTCCCAGAACACTCAGTTCAGAACTGCCTCACTTCTCAGATTGTTGTCTACCCTGAATGGTCTTTGGCAGTATTTCATTTGTATCTTCTCATAAAATCGTGGTAAACATACATGTAGCAAAACAGTTCATTTGATGAGCTTTTAAAACCAGGGCAAAGGCCTGGAGCAATGGCTCAGTGGCTAAATCCTCTGTTTCCGCATGCTGATGTTCCATAGGAGTACCGATTTTTGTCCCAGCTGTTCTACTTCCCATTCAGTTCCCTACTTCTGACCTGGAAAAGCAGTAGAGGATGGACCAAGGCTATGGAACCCTGCATCTTTGTGGGAGACCTGGAAGAAGCTCCTGGCTTTGGATTGACTCAGCTACAGCTCTTGTGGCTAGTTGGGAGTGAACTAGCAGACAGAAAAACTTTCTCTGTATTTACTTCTCTCAGTAAACCTGCCTTTCCAATAAAAATAAACAAATCTTTTTTTAAAGAGGTTGATAAATGTATATATTTACTTATTATTATGATTTATTTTGTATATTTGAAAGGCAAAATGAGAGAGAGGGAGGGAATGATACAGATAGAACTTCCATCTTTGTGTTGGTTCACACTCTAAAGGGCCACAACAGTTGGTGCTTGGGCCAGGTGGAAGCCAGGAGCCAGAAAATTCATCCGCCCTGCTGTGTGGGTGGCTGGCTCCAAGTACGTGGACCGTCTTCTGTTGCCTTCTCAGGTGTGTTAGCAGAGAGCAGAATCAGAAGCAAAAAAAAAAAAATTATTCAAACTAGAACTCTGATATGGGATGTCAGTCTTGCAGGTGGCCTAACTCAATGTGCCACGAGTTCAGTCCTCCTGGATTTACAAATTTCAAACGACTGAATTCATGCAGAGTGTTTGCTCTAAGAAGTTCAAAATTAAATTAGAAGCCATACTAATGATATCTAGAAAAGATTCATATGTTTGGAAGGCAACAAATGTAAATTCACTTATGTTTTAAATCCTATCACATACTTACAGTATAAAAATTAAACCCATTTGATTTACATGTAGGAGACCAACTTCAAAAATTGCAAAATGCTTAAGAATAATTTTAAATGTGTGCAAGATTTCTTTACTATTAAGCACAAACAATGATGATTATTCATCAAGAACACCCTAAATAATGAAATAATATGCCATGCTCATACATCAGAAGAATCAATATTGTTATCATTTCTTTTAAACATTGATTCTTTTTTTAAAGATTTATTTTTATTACAAAGTCAGATATACAGAGAGGAGGAGAGACAGAGAGGAAGCTCTTTCATCTACTGGTTCACTCCCTAAATGGCTGAAACAGTCGGAGCTGAACTGACCTGAAACCAGGAACCAGGAGCTTCTTCTGGGTCTCCCACACGGGTCTAGGATTTCAAGGCTCTAGGATATCCTCTGCTGCTTTCGCAGGTCACAGATAGGAAGCTGGATGGGAAGCGGAGCAGCCAGGACATGAACTGGAGCCTGTATGAGATGCTGACACTTGCAGAGGATTAGCCAATTGAGCCATCATGCTAGTTCCCCTTCCCCATTTGTGGAATTTATTGAAATCCATTAATGGTATATTCAAGATGTTCTCATTATATTGTATGAAAATTTTATTCAAAGAGTAAAGCACTATGGACAAATATTAATCTCTAGTTGTCTGGTATAATTTAGGGAAAAATTCTTGTGGGTTTTTTTATGTTTTTGTGTTTTTAATCAGTTTTCAATTCATTAAAGTAATTTGTATTGTGCAAGCATAGATAGATAGATGAACAGGTGAGTGTGATGAAGCAAATGAAACTATTATTTATGGAATGTGACAAGTGTTTATTATACAATTCTCTTCCTACTTTTCTGTGTTTCTGTTTAAAATTTTTCTAGTAAATTGTTGGGTAAACATTCAGTAAGTTGTGTATACATGGAAGATTCTAAATAAATTGACTTTTAGCTATCTGTATTTTCCGAGTTTAATCAGAGAACTTCTTTTGGCTGCAAAACACAGAGGTTAAATGCATATTTATGTAGAGACTATATTTCTTCCACATTTTGATTATTCAAGCAACCAATATTCACATTTCTTACAGTAAATTTGAAATTCCAGTACATATCTATAGAGTTCAATCTGCCTGCCCAAAAATATATATGAAAGAATATCTCTGGTCTGATGCTGTGACTAATTACAGCATGGTTTCTCATTTCTGCTGTTCAAGACCAGCTCATTCTGATCATAACCTTGGTTATATAACGGAGGAATCCACAACCATAGGTTATCATACTTAATTTGAGAAAAATAATTTTAAATGAATGATTTGCATGTCTCACTGATGTGAAAGCTACATTGAAAATAATCCATGACTTTGAGAAACATGAGATTATTTTTGTTCATTACAACTGGGCAGCACAGAAATTTTGAAACTTAATTGGCAATATGGTACAAATTCTATCTCCCAAAGAACTGGAAAACAGAAAATATTGCTTTTGTTTCTAACATGTGCTTTAAATAAGAGTAATGTGATTCCGAAATTATAATTTAATGCAAAATATGAGTGAAATGTTACTGTTAGCATGTTATGGGCCAGCTTTGTAAATGTTAATTTTTGTTACATTTGGGAATCCAGAAATGAAGTTTTTACTTAGTTGCCTTAAAAATAAATTTTAAAAATGTTTAAAATGCCTTTTTAAAAAGACATGTATTTTTGTAACCTGAAAGAGTTAGAGAAAGGCAGAAAGAGAGAGATCTTCCATCCACTGGTTCACTCCTCAAATGACTGGAAATGGGCCAGTCAGAAGCTGGGAGCCAGGAGCTTCTTCTGGGTCTCATACATGGGTACAGGACCCCAAGACTGTAGGCCATCCTCCACTGCTTTTCCAGGCCATTAATAGGGAGCTAGATCAGAAGTGGAGCAGCTGGAGCTAAAACTGGTACCCATATGGGATATGAGTGCCTCAGGTAGCGGATTAGCCTGCTATATCACCACACCAGCCCCTAAAAATGCATTTTAAAAAACCTGTATTACAATTTATAGCTTCTTATTGAAAACTATCAGATTGAGAATTTGGTAAAACATATACCAGAAAAAGTAAAAGCTTTAAATTAGGAAAATTTAGAATATGTCAGGCACAAAATTGGAAAAACTCTAATTTAATTAATTTATTTATTTATTTATTCATTGATTACATTGTATTTACGAAACTGTATCACATAAAACTCTTATTTTAGTAAAATTCTCATATATTCCAAGTGTGTGCTTTATATAAAACCCTCACACCCCTTTACATATACCAGTCAGATCTTCTTTCAAAAAAGAAAATCATTCAGCTACAAGAAGTGGAATGAACCAGCAGCGTTCAACTCTATGAGCTTCAGGGTGATGGCTCACTCAGTGGGTCATCCCTCAGAGCTACCAAGCACCAGGAGGAGCTCACACTTGTCCTGGCTACCCACGTGGTACTCCAGTAAGCAATCTCTGCTCCAGAGCTCCCTCTTGCGTTCACTGAGACTTGCACACCTGCATCTTGGTCTGGTAATTTCTCTGAAACCTTTCTTCTACTTTTCTTTCTTCCTTAAAAACATTTTTTAAATATGTATTTTATTTGCAAGCCAGAGTTGCACAAAGAGTAGGAGAGAGACAGAGAAAGGGAGACAGAGAGAGGGAGAGAGAGAGAGGAGAGAGAGAGAGAGAGAGAGAGAGAGAGAGAGAGAGAGAGAGAATCATCCGCTGGTTCACTCCCCTGATGGCTACAATGAGCAGGGCTGAACCAAGTGGAAGCAACAAGCCAGGAGCTTCTTGCTGGTGTCACATTGCTATTTATCTCAGGCTTTCTCTGGCCATTCCTTTTCTCTCTCCAGTGTACCGTTCACAGATGTTATTTCTCCACCTTTCCCCAGTCTGCTCATGATTTTAAAAGTCCCCATGTTTGCTTCCTAAAGCATACAAACTGGCACATTAAATCCTAAGCTTACTGAATTTAGGCAACTTTTTGGTGGTTAAACAGTTTGCACTTGTTGGGGGAAACTACCCAATATTAATATGATGATATTATAGTATCGGTAATACTGTAATAAAGATAAAAGAGATATCACAAATATAAATTGAGCTTATGCATATTATTTCCTTGCAAGGTTAATTGTTTGATTTAGGATTAGGCAGACTGCATAGTTTACAAAGTTATTCACAGATACAGATCCTCTATCTAAAAGAAGAAGCTATGTGATTAGAAATATGATTGACTGCAGCATGATGACTTGGCATTTTTCCTTAAGGTACTAACATTTCTTCATAAGCTGAAAAATATCAAGTAATCATTTTCTAAAATAATTCCCCTTTAATCAACTAATATCAATTCTGATACTTCTTTTTGCTAATCTCCATAATCACTTCATTAACAGATGAATAAATTATACCTAATATTTGTTGAGCTATTTTGGGCTTGGCAGGGTGGCCTAGTGACTTAAATCTTCACCTTGAACATGCCAGGATCACATTTGGTGCTGACTCTTGTCCCAGCTGCTCCACTTCCCATCCAGCTTCCTGCTTGTGGCCTGGGAAAGCAGGGAAAGATGGCCCAAGATCTTAGGACCCTGAACCAGCGTGGAGACACAAAAGAAACTCCTGGCTCCTGGCTGCTGGCTCCTGGCTGCTGGCTGCTGGCTTTGGAGTGGCTCAGCTCCAGCCATTGCTGCCACTTGGGGAGTGAACCATTGGAAAGAAGATCTTTCTCTCTGTCTATCCATAAAATCTTACTTTCCAATAAAAATAATAAATAAATCTTTAGAATATTTGTTGTTTTTTATATCAGATACAGTAGCATGCTCTTTATATGTGCAAATAATGTTTTTTTTTTAAGATTTATTTATTTATTTATTTATTTACTTATCTATTTATTTTGTTTGGAAAGGCAGACTTACAGAGAAAGGAGATACAGACAGAAAGATCGTCCATCTGCTGGTTTACTCTCCAAGTTGCACAATGGCTGTAGCTGAGCCGATCTGATGCCAGGAGCCAAGAGACTCCTCCCTGTCACTCATGTGCACACCAAGGCCCAAAGGTTTGGGCCATCCTTCGCTGCTTTGCTAGGTCATAAGCAGGGAGCTGGATTGGAAGCAGAGCTGCCGGAACAGGAACCAGCACCCCGAAGGGATGCTGGTGCTGCATGCAAAGGATTAGTCTGTTAGGCCACCAAACCAGCACCAAAGCTTCTGATTCTTTTTTTTTTTTTTTCAAAGCTTACAATTCTTAAACCCTGGATCCTAAATTTCTTTAGTCAAATAAACATTTAGCTTTCAGAGTAGAAAAGCAAATATAAACAACATTGAATAATGTGTAGTCTCTGTAAGGTTTTTAATGTTTGTTGGTCATTCTGATTTTAATTCTTATGTAGCTTTCATTTCATCATAATTTGAAATGGTTTCCTTACACTGGGAGAACATGGGCCAAGTCGCCTTTAGTTCCTGGAACGAAGCCTTTCAGTTTCCTAAATGTCACGAATGTTCTGGGCTAATAATTTTGTCTTTATCAGTGTTCCTTTTTGATGGATAGCTATAGGGTCTCTGTCATTTTCCTCTAATACGCATCCCCAAAAAAACCAGAGAAACTTTATGACTCAAATTCCCATAATAAAACAATTCCTAATTACTGAAATTTTGAAGATTATTCTAACAACAACCTGGAATCTCACTACCTTTTTTTTACTGTTTATCATCTAACCTGCGGTAGTTATGATCTGCAGGGAGAAAACAGAACCCCTGCTTCTCTTATCAGGAGTTAGTGCTACATTTCTTTCCATTTGTATCATTTGGTCCCTCTAGGTAATCCAGGACAATGCAATCAGCTAGGTCGCAGGATAGTTCTAACTCCCTGTCTGCAGGAATTTGAAAGTTCATGGTGCTTTCAGACAGAAGATCAGAGGCACAATGGAACAGCATGTCATTCCCTCGACTGCAGGAAGATCGGTCCATTATTTTAGACTCTTAGGTCTTTTCAAGATTTTCAACAAGAAGAAACGACTAAGTAGATCATGTCACAGGTATTTTGAATTATCATGGAATCTATGTCTTATACGTGTGCTTTTAAGCCAGTAATTTATAAAAAGTTAAACCAACCTATTCATTAATTCTTCATCTTCAGCAGTTAAGCTTAGTATTTGGGGCCCTCACCCTGGCATAATATCCTAAGCCTCAGCCTGTAGTGCCCACATCCCATGTGGGTGCTGGTTCAAGTCCTCTCTGTCTCTCTTCCTCTCTGTAAATCTGCCATCTCAAATAAATAAATAATAAATCCCATATGGGATGCTGGCAGTTGAAGGAGGAGGCTTAGCCTGTTGAGCCACAGTGATGACCCCTCAAAATATGTAAATCTTGAAGAAATACATTGGAATTTGTCTGTTAACTGGCAATTGGAAAATTCTGAGCTTCATTATTTTAAATGCAAAATCAGTATGGAGTACTTAGCCTGTGTTAGATGTGGGCATGTTGAGAAAAATAATGAACAATGTTCCGTGAAAAACTCACAGTGATTTTGAAGTAAATCAAAAAGCTGCACAGCACTGTGATAGTGCCGATCTGAAACATTCAAAGAACTCTTGGGCCTCCATATTCATGACCCTGCTCTCTGGATCCATTGGGCCAGGCTGCTCTCAACTCTAGTGCATGACAAGCCCACAACTTCTGCTGTCTAACTACAGAAATTCATTTTGCACTTTCCCTTGTGTTCTCTGCAGCAGGCTGTGACACTGCCACCCTCAAGGGCTGCACAACCAGAACAGCTTGATCTGGAGTATTGCCGGTCACTGTGTCAGCGGGAAATAAAGCTCTGATTGTAAGTGACATGTATCACTTCTTTGCACATTTTGTTAGCCAAAGAGTCATATGATGTGGGAAAGCATATTTGTTTCCCACAGAGAGGGCATTATTATTTTTTTTTTGCAAATTTTTATTTTGACATGATGCTCAACTCTAAAGAAAAGGCACAAAAATACTAGAGATCTTGTGCTCCTTTTACTCTGTATTCCTGATGGTGATATATTTGCAAACATAGTACAATGTCACAGCTAGAAAAGTGACACTGGGGTGACAGTGAGTGGAGCTGTTGCTGGTGGATATGTGAATCCCATGTCAGTTTGAGCCCCAGTTTCTCTGCTTCTGATCCAGATCCCTGCTTATGTTCTGGAATGATGGCCAAGTGTCTGGGGCCCTGCTACCCATGTGAGAGAGCCGTATAAAATTTCCAGCTCCTGGAGTCAGCACGGATCAGGCCTGACTGTTACTCTTTTTCGGTGTCTTTCACTCTCTCATTTGCTCTGCCTTTCAAATGAATGAACGGATTAATGAATAATGTTTTTAAAGCTGGATATCAATACATTAAAAAAGAAACCAATGTTTTTGCAGATCACAGACCACATTCAACCCATTGGCAAGACAGAGGATAACAACAAGACAAACAGCTCACATTTGTGGTCACATCCGTCCCATTTTATCCTGTCCCCATTTTAACCCAATTTGTTCTCCACTGGATAATGATAGTGTATAATCAGAAGCATGTAATATGTGGCCCATGGAGATTTTTTTTTTAACTGAGCATGATGCGATTAAGGACCACACGTTACTAGTATCAACAGTTCATTCCTTTTCGACTGCTGAGATGTATTCTGCAAGTCTAAGGTAGGTGAGGTTTTTTTTTGTGGGAATTCCCAACCAGACCACTGGACTGAGACCCTGGCAACAAGGAAATCACAGGATGCGTGGGCCGAAATTGGAGTGCATGCATCAAGACTGGGTCTCTCCTCAGTTGCTGTTGTCTTACAGTGAACAGCATGCCCAGATGCACATGGGACACAAGACGACTAGCTCATCTACTCCAGCAGTAACTGTCAACTGTCTCATTAGAGGATAAAAAGCAGAACAGGTTGGACAATTCTCCTGACCAAACTTTGCAGCATGTTCCTGAGTCTGTGGCTGCACTAAGGTGGACTTGATCAACCAACAGACCTTGGAAAGATTTTCTCAACCCTGGAGCAATGAAGCCAATAATTTCTCAAAACTATCAAACCTTAGGAACACTCTTCCCCACATCATGATCTCTAACGGTCATAAAATGACCCTCCCTCATCCCCGGGTGCTGACATAGTTGGACAGCAAAGAGAGGCCCCCTCCCCATCATCCCTGTGGATACAGAAGAAAAAAAATACTGAAACAATTGTCCCACCCACCTTGCTATGTACCTGAACATCCCCATCCCAATCAGAGGCTCACTTGGGTGTGCATCCCTCTCAATGCAAACAAGACTAAAAGGAAAATTAAAAATTAAAAAAGCCTGCTGCTAGGAAGCATGAAGTAGGGAGGAGCCTGTTTTAAGGAATTTGATACTCATGGCAAAGGCCAAGCTTCTGCGGGAGACCTTGGGCAGGCTGTCACTAAATTGTTTTTTCTTCCTTTTAAATTTTTTTTATGTTTTTTTAAAAAGATTTCAGTTTTTGAAAGGCAAATTTTATATATATAGAGAGAGAGACATAAAGAGATCTTCCATGTGCTGGTTCACTCTCCCCAAATGGCAGCTGCGGCTAGAGCTAAGGTGATCCCAAGCTAGGAACCAGGAGCTTCTTCCAGGTCTTTCATGTGGGTGCAGGGCTCCAAGGACTTGGGCCATCCTCTGCTGCTTTCCCAAGTCATAAGAAGGGAGCTAGATGGGAAATAGAACAGCAAGGACATGTACCAATGGCCAAATGGGATTCCAGCACCACAAGGTAATGGATTAGTCTGCTGCACCATTTCATGGGCACTCTGCTTCTGGTTTTTACATCTGTTAAATGAAAAGAGTGGCTTACATAGGTTCTAAGATTTCTTCAAACTCTTAAGTTCCACAGATTCAGATTGGCTAAAGAATCTTGAATTCTAGAGACTCTAGAGATATCCTCACAAGGGAAAAATCACGAAAGGGTGTACTCTCCATTTTGAAACTTATGTCGGAGACAGCCTCATTTAGGGGAAGAAGAAGAGGTTATAACTTTAGAATTAACTAAAAACAAAACAAAAACAAAACAACAACAACAATAACAAAAACACCTGAGGGCTGTCCTGGTGGCTCAACAGACTAATCCTCCACTTTGCTGCACCAGCATCCCATATGGGCATCTGTTCCTTTCCTGCCTGCTGCATTTACAAATCAGCTCCATGCTTATGGCCTAGGAAAGTAACATGTATATTTACTATGTACTTTTGGGTATAAAAACCCTGGTCTCTTTCTTTGAATGTGTCTCCACTAGTGAATTTTCTAGGTAGCCATTTCTGGAATAAACCCCATAACAGTAGTAGTTTTGATACTAGTAGCTAAGCACTTACACCAGCTACTGTTGATTCTCCCAACACCTCATGGAGGTAACTGTTACTATTCCTCATGTTACATATGAAGTTAAGAACCTTAGGTAAGATCACACATTAAAGGTAATATCAAAATAGAATGGTCCCAAGTTTTATTTATTTGTAAATGTATTTATTTATTTATTTACCTACTTACTTATTCATCTGAAAGACAGAGTGAGTAAGAGAATCTTCTAGCCACTACTCTACTTCACAAATGGCTGTGATAGCCCAAGTTGGGCCAATTAAAAGATAAGAGTCAGGAGCCTCTTCTGGGTCACCAACATGTGTACAAGTGTCTGAGCACTTAGGCCACCCATCACTGCTTTCCCAGGAGCATTACCAGACAGCTGGATTAGAAATGGAGCTGCTTCAGACCAGAGAGGGTATACCTAGGAAGCCGTTGAACTTGACTGGACAATAAGATGCTGGACTCTATGTTTGGTATATGCTTGCAATGGGGGAATCTCAACTGAACTTGAACTGTGGTTATGCAACAAGGTGGAGGAATCCACCATGGTGGGAGGGTTTGGGGAGGGGTGGGGAGAATCCAAGTACTTATGAAACTGTGTCACATAATACAATGTAATTAATGAATTAAAAAAAAAAAAAAGAAATGGAGCTGCTGTGACTCCAATCAGCACCCAGATGAGATGTTGGCACCATTTGCTGCCTATGCCAGAGTGCTGCCCCCCCAAGTTTATTTGCTTAAACAGCACAATTATCATTTCTATTTTGTGTTTCTGGAAGGCTTTTAAAAAAGTTTTTTAAAGCTAAAAATATTTGTGAAACAATCTAAGTATAGAATCCTTTAGGTTTTTGTTTTGTTTTAGACTTAGTTTTCTTTCACGTAGCTACTGTAACATTAATTTTTATTAGCTATTTATTAGCATTAAATCTTTCTCCATTTCCCTGTTACCCTGCCTTTCAAACAAATAAATATTTTTAAAAATCCTTCCAAAGAGTTTTTGTGGAAGTCACAGGCTCCTTTCCAATTAATGTTTCTGCCCTTTATAATATAATCAAATTATTGAACAAACCATATATAAAGAATCATAGAGTCTGGTGCTGTGGCATAGCAAGTCATTTCTCTGTCAGTGATATCAGCATCCTATCTGTGCTCCAGTTCAAGTCCTAGCTGTTCTCTCATGGGAGGCCACATGGGAGACCTGAATGTAGCTCTTGGCTCCTGGCTTTGGATTGACTCAGATCTGGCTATTGTGGCCATTTGGGGAATGAACCAGTGCATAGAAAGACTGGTTCTTCATCAAAAAGTCTCTCTCTCTCTCTCTCTCTCTCTCTCTCTCTCTCTCTCTCTCTCTCTCTTTCTCTCTGAATATCTATTTCCAATCAAAATAAATAGATCTTTTTTTTAAGATTTATTTTATTTTTATTACAAAGTCAGATATACTGAGAGGAGGAGAGATAGAGAGGAAGTGGAGCTGCTGGGATTAGACCCAGCGGCCATATGGGATCAAGGCGAGGACCTTAGCCACTAGGCCACACTGCCAAGCCCTAGATCTTTTTTTTTTTAAAAGCTGATAATAATAAAGAAAAAAACTAAAGCTTTAATTTCCATCTAAGTAAACTGAACTACTAATCAGGTTAAATGTTTAACATAGGTTTTAGAAGTTCCTTTTGGGTGTTTCTCTCTATCTCTCCTTTCAGGAGACACCCCATCTCCCAGATATCTACTGGGGAGTACTTTCTCCTCCTTCTTCTTTATAGAAGTTGTCCCCCCCACCCCCACAAACAAAGGCCCAACGCGGTAGCCTAGTGGGTAAAGTCCTTTTCTTGCATGTGCCAGGATCCCATATGGACACCAGTTCATATCCTGGCTGCTTCATTTCCCTTCCAGCTCCTGAAAGGAGAGAGAAAGAGAGACACCTAAAAGGAATTTTTAAAAAACTATATTAAGCATTTATAACATAAAATTGAACAGAGTTTTAAACTGGATCACCACAGAAACAAACTCAATAAACTTCTGTGAAAGATGAACTAAAATATTCTAAGTTCAAAAATTACTTAAAACCAACTGTAAACAATGAAACAATCCAAAACTGATCTCATGGAACACTGTCAAATGAATGGTGGAGAATCAGTGGAGAGCTTTGAAGATTTCAATGTTTCTGTGTATATGCAAGTCTCTCCTCCATTTTAGGGGAAGGAGCTCTAAGGGTCAAAATTTGGCCCAAGAGTGCCTGGAGATAAAGGCCATGTGGGGTGAAGGCACCCCAGCTGCATCAAGTCTCAGAAGCTGGTTCCCATTGCTGTTCCATTCCACACAGGCTGTGGATGGCTTTCTTGTATACAGAAACTGCAGATGCTGTGTCTCTTGTTATACTGCAGCCACGTGCTCTGTGATGTTAGAATACAGACCAGATTGCTGAGAACACTGTGAAGACAGTAGAAATGATTTTACTTTATTTTCTTAAAAGATTTGTTTATTTTTATTGCAAAATCAGATATACAGAGAGGAGGAGAGACAGAGAGGAAGATCTTCCGTCTGATGATTCACTCCCAAGTGAGCGCAACGGCCATACCTGGGCTGATCCGAAGCCAGGAGCCAGGAACCTCCTCCAGGTCTCCCATGCAGGTGCAGAATCCCAACGCATTGGGCCATCCTCTGCTGCTTTCCCAGGCCACAAGCAGGGAGCTGGATGGGAAGCGGGTCTGTCGGGATTAAAACCAGCGCCATATGGGATCCTGACACGTTCAAGGGGAGGACTTTAGCCACTAGGCCACGCCGCTGGGCCCAGAGATGATTTTACTTTAAAGATTTATATTATTTATTTGAAAGAGAGTGAAAGAGTTTCAATTAGTTGATTCACTCTCCAAATGTCCACAATAGCAAGGTGTGAGTCAGACTGGAGCTTCAAACTCCATGTGGCTCTCCCATGTGAATGGCAGGGGTCCAAGAGCTTGGGTCATCTGCTGCTGCTTTCTCAGGCACATACATTAGCACAGAGCTGGATCAGAAACCCAGCAACCAGAACTCAACCCAGTGCTTGAAGGTGGCAACTTCACACTCTGTGCCACGATGACAGCCCCAGAAACGACATTTTCTAAAACCCTGGAAACTCCTCAGATATTATTCTAGTTTAAAAATGCAAAGGCAAAAACAAAAAATACTGTACTTTTCATTTGCTTGTCTCCTGTGGATGACTTCTAGAAATACTTTTATGGGACAATCTGGGTTCTGTCAGTATTCTTGGTAATGCAGCAACTGTGGAAAGCAGTGAGAACAAAGAACAATTCTTCTGCTATTCTTGATTAAAAAGTGAATGAGAAACATCCAGTGCTCCTTGTTCCCCATCTTATTTTCTTTTCCTGGCTACCAGAACAGTAACATCCCTGACTCTTACAGATGGATGAGCAACATTGCACTGAGTTCTGGCCAGTGGCAAGCAGGCACCTGCCATTTCCAGGTGCAGTCATAACAAAACTGTAAGAAATTCTTGTGCTCCATTTCCCTGTAGCAGAAGTTTTACAAACTATGTATTTACATGTTGACATCACAGGGTGGCAAGATGCTGAACTTCTGAATTGCCAAATGGAGGAGACCCCTGTCAATCCACAACAGACTTGGAGGGAGAAAATACATACCAGTGAAGAATGCTTTCATTTATAATGAGTTAGAATCAAGGTCGCAATCTTTTTATGGTTTCTTTATTGTCTCTTGTTTCAAATATTCTTTGTTGAAAGAGCCTATTTATTTTTATTTGAAAGGCATGTCTACAGGGAGAAGGAGAGACAGAAAGATCTTCTATCTGTTGGTTCACTCTCCAAATAACTGCAATAGTCAGAGGTGAGCCAACCCAATGCCAGAAGCCAGGAGCTGGGAGTCAAGAGCTTATTGCAGTCTCCCACATGGGTGCAAGGGTCTAAGGACTTGGACCATCCTCCACTGCTTTTCCAGGCCATAAGAAATGAGCTGGATCAGAAGTGGAAGCACTTGGATCACCAACTGCCAGTATTTGAAGATGGAGGATTTGCTGGTTGAACCACAGTGCCAGCCCCTTAGACAGTATTAATTTATCAAATGAATTACTAAGTAATTATCTTTCTATTTGCTCCTTGTTTTTATTTTAAGGTATTTTGAACAATTTTTTTTCTATTTTAAGATCTTCCATCCACTGATTAACTCCTCAAGTGGCCTCAATGGCTGGAGCTGCGCCTATCCAAAGCCAAGAGCCTGGAAACTCTTCTGGGTATCCCATGTGGGTGCAGGGTCCCAAGGCTTTGGGCCGTCTTCGACTGCGTTCCCAGGCCACAAGCAGGGAGCTGGGTGGGAAGTTGGGCAAGCAGAATTAGAACCTGCATCCGTATGGGATCCTGGCACATTCAAGGCAAAGACTTTAGCTGCAAGGCCACCGCGCCGGGCCCATTTTGTCTACATTATTAAGCAAGGGCATTGAAGGAGCTATGTTGCCTAGCCTTAGGGAAGTAAATAAAAATGCCTTCACAACAGGTATAAGGAGAAGTAATCTCAGTGAAATGAGGACTATAAAAATCAATGGAAAATCTAGCATTGAACGTATAGGGTATTAGACTATCTTTCAACTATTAATTAAAAAGTAAAAAATGCATCCACATAATTTTTACTTCAGTGAAACATTTTGTGTGAGGGGTATGACATATTGTACTATTAATAAAAGTGGAAATCACTGCACATTCCTCTGGAGCTGAGTGAAGGTACTTAATATTCAATATTGTAAAGTGGAGCTTGAACTGTGGCTCAGCCGATTAAGCTGTCGCCTACAGTGTTGGCATCCTGTATGGACACTGGTTTCAGTCCCAGATGCCCCACTTCTCATTCAGCTCCCTACTTATGGCCTGGGAAAGCAGCAGAGGATGGCCCAAAGCCTTAGGACCCTGCACTCACATGGGAGACCTGGAAGAAGCTCCTGGCTCTTGGCTTCAGACCAGCTCAGCTCCAGTCATTGAGGACACTTGGAGAGTGAATCAGTGGATTGAAAATGTTTCTCTTGCTGTCCTTCTCTCTGTGTATCTGATTTTGCAATAAAAATTAATAAATCTTTAAAAAAGGAAATGATTTTTATATTCTTAACGGATTGAGAAAATAAGTATCATTTTATGACAACATTCAAATTATTCAATAGGCATAATTATCTGCTAAATAACTTTTGCTTTAATGAAATGTGATTTTGGTGAGTTTATTATAGCAATTACAGTAACATTACAACTAGTGGTAAAAATCTATAGTCCTCAAACCATTCATCAGCCTTGCCTTTTTCTTCTTTGCATCCCATCCGTTTGTAATATTCTTTCACAATCCAGTACCCCTTAAGATCAATCTTATTAAACCGGTCTTCTATTAAGCAGCAGTTTATAGGGAGAAAAAAATAAGGTTAAGAGCAGCCATTTGGTGCAAAGATTGATATAACCTGGCATGCCCACTTCCTATTATTCGCATGTCTGATTCTGAGTCCAGCTCTGCTGCTAACTCCAGCTTCCCGATAACAGATACTCAGAGGAGCAGCAGAGGACGACTCAAGGACCTGAGTCCCTGTCACCTACTTGGGAAACCTAGATGGACTTTTTGGTCTAGCTCTACTTGTTGAGAGACCTTGGGGGAATGAATCAGTATAGGCGAGATCCCTGTCTCTTGCTTTTCAAATAAGCAAGTAAATAAATATACACATGACCAAAGAAAAAAAATAAGGTTGATTATGAAGCAGTGAGTGTCCAAGGGAAATATAAGTGTGGCCTATTGCAGGAATGCACAAATATCACAAGGACACTAGGGGAAATAAAAAGAATTTGGAGCAACACTCTCAGTAAATCAAATTGTTCATAAATTACTGATTTTTCAGAAACACTCTGTGAAAGTACATGGAATGTTTTCTACACTACCACAGCATTGCATTTTATTCATTATAAAAAAATAACATTGCTTGAAAGAACAAGATTGCAATGACGTTTACAAAGACACACTTGATATTACTATTTTCCAAAGTCTTTCTTTGTGTTACAATAGCTGTTTGTGACATGCTTATTATGGAACTGACACTTTAATTCAGTCCAATGACAGTGATATTTCGTTTTAATATAATGATCTCTATAAATAATCTTCGTTTTTTTTTAAAAAAAAGCATGAATTTCAAAACATATAGTGTGAATATTTTTCCTTTCGTTGTCCACAACGATTCAATAGCACTCCAGCAGCTAAAGGAGAGGAGACAAAATATGTATCGACAGGGTAGAAAAGCTAATCTATTTGGAATTTTGAAATATGGCATTCACAAGATACTTCTGTATATGCACCCACTTGTTTTCTCAGCTGATATATTTGGAAGTCCACAGCACAGCTTTGCATAGTTTTTTTTTTCCCCTCACAACTCTCATAACAAAGAATAATTGTACCCGGGGAATAAAACAATGACACACACATGTGCTTATTTTTCTTTAAAAGTGCACTGTTGTTTCTGCTGTGTGTATTCACTGGCTTCCTGATTTCCTTCCAGAGTGTCTCGCTGTGTAAATTGTTTGCTGCCAACGGATGTAGTGAAATCACAGCTTGCAGATATATTTGGAGTTTTATTGATCTTACCAATACAGGTGCCCTAAATGCCAAATCTTTCCAGAGCTCTCTGATGAAACATAATTAATACTGAAGTTCTTTTAAAATCAAAGTCCATGGAAGAAAATATGCCTATGAAAGGTGACTATGTTGAGGGTCTCCAGGACCTCCCCCACATTAGAGGACACAGGAGAACTCAAGGGACTCGGTATATAGTTGCGTGCATGGCTAAGATTTATCATGGAAATGAGGTAAGGACAAACAGCCCAGTTGGGGGGGGGGGAAGACGTAGGTAGACTAGAGGAATACATGCATAGGTGACCTTATATGAACTTCCATGTGGCGTCACACAAAATACACTCTTACCCAGCAAGCAAATTGCAGCAACATGGCTGATAAGTCTCACCCATGGAGGCCCATTGGAGACACAGTATGTAGAGGTTTTGTTTGTTTGTTTGTTTGTTTGCGGTGGGTGGGGGCTCTGCTCATATAGGTAAAATTCCATAGTCTCAGAAGGAAAGCAGGGATTCAACATAAACCACTTATTTTACATAATAGTTGAGGCACCTTAAGCCACTTCAATCAGTTCTGGGAATAGTAGGAATCTTCCTGAAAGCCAGGTTCCCAGGTGGCGCCCAAAAGCCTACTTTCAGATTTGGTATTATAACTTTTTCTTGCACTGGGGCTAGCCAAGGTTTTGCAAATACAAAATTCTTAGGGCCCAGTGCAATAGCATAGTGGCTAAATCCTTGCCTTGAATGTGCTGGCATCCCATATAGGCATCGGTTTGTGTCCTGGCTGTCCCACTTCCCATCCAGTTCCTGCTTGTGGCTTGGGAAAGCAGTCGAGGACGGCCCAAAGTATTGGGACCCTGCACCCCTGTGGAAAACCTGGAAGAAGCTCCTGGCTCTTGGCTCCTGGCTTCAGATCAGCTCAGCTCTGGCCGTTGTCACTGTCTATAAATCTGCTTTTCCAATAAAAATAAAATTTAAAAAACATAAAGCTTTGGATTGCCAACAATTTATCTACAGATAAATTACATTTATACTCTAGACTACATATCTCAACAAAGTCATTGTGACACCAATTTATTTTCTGGTTCCAAATATAGATATTTTTCCCATTGTAATTTATAGGCTTTGCTTTATGAAGGAAATGTAAATTGAAAAGCCATAATAAAAACTGATCTTACATTCCTCTGTCAATAGTCTCATTAGCCAGCTTATCAAATTATTCAATTAGCATATTGTGAGAATTTTTCGAAGTTAAAATATAATTGTTCCATTTACTGAAAATTAAAGGCTTATTGCAGTGCTTTGTGTAATGTACATATTTTGACATTTCTAGAGGTTCACTTTTTCTTAGGGCAGTTCAAGCTTCTGTATAATTCTTGGGGCTCACCTCTACTTATAGCAAAAAAAACCTTGATTACATATTGAAGTATAACTTACTTTTTAAACATTTCTCATTTAACATTAAGAATTGAGGGCCTAGCACAGTAGCCTAGTGCCTAAAGTCCTCGACTTGCACATGCTGAGATCCCATATGGGCATTGGTTCTAATCCCAGCAGCCCCGCTTCCTATCCAGCTCCCTGCTCATGGCAGGGAAGGCAGTCAAGGACAGCCCAATGCCTTGGGACCCTGCACCTGTGTGGGAGACCCATTAGAAGCTCCTGCCTCCTGGCATCAGATTGGCACAGGTCTGCCCGTTGCGGTCACTTGGGGAGTGAATCAGCTAGTGGGCAGAATATCTTCCTCTCATGTCTCCTCTCTATATATCTGACTTTCCAATAAAAATAAGTAAAAAAAAAAAAAAAAAAAGAACTGAGCTGCTTATAATACATAAAAGTGATAAAACAACTGAAATGAAGGGATGAAACTATTTGTAAATATAATTATTTTATTTGTTTGGACTATCCAAGGGAATCTATTGGATGATTATGGTTAATGATATACTGTATTCTCAAAAATGTAAGGAGAATGGATGCTGTTTTTTTTTTTTTTAAGATTTACTTGTTTGAAAGGCAAAGCAACAGAGGAAAAGGGTAGGGGATAGGGGGAAAAGGAGAGACAGACAAAGAGGCAGAGAGAGAGAGAGATCTTTCATCTGTTGATTAATTTGAGAAATGACCACAAGGACCGAAACTGGGCTAGGCCAAATCCAGGAGCCAGGGCCTGCTATGATGGCTCAGTGGCTAAATCCTCACATTGCACCCTCTGGGATCCCATATGGGCACCGGTTTGTACCCTGGCTGCTTCACTTCCCTTCCAGTTCCCTGCCTGTGGCCTGGGAAAGCAGTCGAGGATGGCCCAAAGCTTTGGGACCCTGCACCCACGTGGGAGACCTGGAAGAGCTCCTGGCTCCTGGCTTCAGATTGGCTCAGCACTGGCCGTTGCAGCCACTTGGGGAGTTAATCATCGGGTGGAAGATCTTCCTCTCTGTCTCTCCTCTCTGTATATCTGACTTTTCAATAAAAAAAAAATTAAACTTAAAAAATTAATTTTCTTATTCAAAAGACAGACTTACAGAGAGGAGAAACAGAGAGAAATGTCCTCTGTCTGCTTATTCACTTCCCAAATGGCTTCAATTGCCAGAGCTGAGGTGAGTTGAAGCCAGGAGCCAGGAGCTTCTTCCTTGTCCCCAATGCTGGTGCAGGGTCCCAAAGCTTTGGGACACCTTCTACTACTTTTCCAGGACACGAACAGGGAGTTAGATGGGAAGTGGAGCACCCAGGACACTAATCAGTGTTCGTATTGGATCCCGGCGGGTGCATGGCAAGTATTTAGCTACTAGGCCATCATGCCAGGCCCTAAAAGGTTTATTTTATGTAGTTGAAAGGCAGAGTGACAGAGAAAGAAGGAGCAACACACAGAGAGATCTTGCTTTTTCTGGTTCACTCCCCAGGTGACCACCATCACCAGTAGCTGACTAGGCTGAAACCAAGGGGATGAAGTTACACAGGGCATCTCCTGAGTATCAGCAGCCCAGACACTTGCGTCATCTTCTGCTGCTTCCCCACGCGTATTGGCAGAGCTACATGGGAAGCAGAGCAGGTGACACTCAAACTAGCACGTCAGTCTGAAATGCTGACATGCCAGATGGTAGCTTAATCAGTTATGCTATGATGCTAGCTGCTAAATGTCTATTAACTATTCTTTTTTAAAATAAAATTTAACTTTATTCATTTTTTAAAACACAAGAGACCCTGTTTAGCCAATACATCTTTTTAAAAGGCATTTATTTTTATGGAAAAGGCAGATTTACAGAGAGGAGAGACAGAAAGATTTTCTATCTGCTGGTTCACTTCCCAAATGGCTGCAATGGCTGGAGCTTAGCCGTTCCAAAGTCAGGAACTAGGAACTCCTAGGTGCAGAATTCCAAGGACTTAAGCCATTCTCCACCGCTTTTCTAGGCTGTAAGCAGTGAGCTGGATAGGAAGTAGAGCAGCTGGGACAGGAACTGGCGCCCGTGTGGGATTCCAGTGCTTGCAGGTGCAGAATTAGACAGTTGAGCCATCATGTGTGCCCCAACTTTATTCATTTGAAAGACAGAGTGACAGGGCAGTGTGGTGCGGAGGTAAGAGAAAGGAATTGAAGTTTTATGTAGCACGGAAGTCTTTAGAAGTGAGGAGGCAAAAACTTGAGAGAACTGTATCTTATAGTGTCTGATGAAGAAATGGGTAGTTGTGAGAAACATGACTGGACCAAAGTGAACACGTTCTACTGGAAGGTAAGCAAAAATTGGGTGTGTGTATTGGGGTTGGGGCGGTAGCCTAGCAAAACCTGTTTGTTCAGATTCTTCTTGGCATCCTTTGTGTGGTATTCCTTTCCTCTAAATATAGGGCAGGACCTCTCTGGAATGAACCATATGACTTATTTTCTGGGAAAAATCTACTAAGTTTTATGACCCAATTCAAAGGACAAAGGGTGAAAGACATTCTCTCTCTCTCTCTCTCTCTCTCTCTCTCTCTCTCTCTCTCTCTCTCTCTCTTTGTAAACTGCTATTGCTGTATTCCCAAGTGCTAAGGTGACTTATTTTGGAGTAATATATCTTAACCCTCACCAGAACCACAACATTTATTAAGAAAAGGATGATTTTGAGTATATATAGTTTGGAGTGTTTGCTCAAGAGAATAAAGTATTAATTATCTGTTTCGGCAATTAGACATTGAACCACATTTGCTATTTTCTGGCTGCTGTGCTCTTCAGCCCAGGTTCAACGGCTCGATTTCTGCATTGGATGCCACTTTGTATTTCTGCTCTGGGCAACTTCTAGGAATCCAAGTCTTCAGGCGTGTTGGAATAATGGGACTTCGACCGTCAGGCCTGATGAAATTGGGCTCAGTTAATCTAAAGGCTAGTGGAATGCCCTGGCGGGGTTGCTGCAAAGACAACTGCACTGCAGACTTGAGCAAGGAGCCTTTCTGCAGGGCCCGCAACCCACCGTATCAGGGTCCCTCGGTTGCTCTATACCCCCCTCCCCAATCAAGCCACTGAAGAAGGGACTCTGCCTGCTGTGCAGACTGCAGGAAGCCTAGTTGCAAACCCATGGCCCTCTGTCTGGGCAGGCTCTACCCCCACTCTCCCTAGATCCCCACCCCATTCTGTTCTCCCTAAGGTCAAGTCTTCACTTTAACTAGCTGCCTCTTTCTCCTTCTTTGAACCCTAAAATTCTAGAATCTAACCTGAAAACCTAAGGAAGAGCAGTGTGACTTCCTTTCTCTGTATTGAGGACAAGCACTCGGGCGATGGGCAGATGCGGCCTAGGATGAGAGCCCAGGTGGGGAGTTACAGAGTTTGAGTTATTAGGGTTCTGGTCTTCCTTCAGGGCTGAGGGCTAATTTTCTAAGTAGGAAAAGTGGTTGGGAGTTTTAGAAAGGACAGAAAGTACTGTGAAGCCTTGGGCCTTTTCGTTTATTTTGTCTTTTGGATTTTGTTTGTTTTTGAGCAGGATTACGAGCAAGGATAGAAATGTGGTTGGGAAGGTTTGCCCAGCCCCTTATCCCAACGCTGTCCCAGTTGGAAGCTGGGGATGAGGGAGAAAGTGGCCCCACTCTTCATCATCACACAACGTGCAGAGCAAATTTAGCCTGGTAATCTTGCTATCTGTCTTTCAAGTTAGAAGAACTGATTTACAAATAATTTCCTTCTAGCCTCACCCAAACTAGTTTCACAGAGCATCCAGCTTCCACAAACCTTCCACAATATGCCTGTTCTTCCAGTTCTTCTTTCTAAAATTGTCTATCAGAACATTCTTTTAACTTTCTGTTACCAAGAGTACATTGTCTCATAACATTCTCCACAACTATTTTCTATCTACTGATTCCTTCAATTCATATCATTGCGGGGCATTTGATGTGAAAGAGGACAGCAACCCAGTTTCTTGTCTCACACACAAAAAAGATTTTTAGGTGGATGGTTTCAATGTTCAAAGCCAGATTTATTTAAGAAAGAGAGGTCTCCTGCCATAGTGACAGGAGGGGACTACAAGGGAGGTAAGGCCCAAAAATGGTGAAAATGATATCCTTGTCAGGACTTCTTTACTCTTACAAGAGACTGAAAAATGAGACACCATCTTTATGCCATTGTCTTGACAATAATTCAGATATGGGGATTTTTATTCTGATTTTATCCTTTTGCTTTCCTTCAGAGGGATTGACTTAGAATGTGTTCTTGGAAGGGTAAAAAAAAAAGTAAGATAAGCAAGATTTTGTATTTTTTTAAAAGATTTATTTTTATTGGAAAGTCAGATATACAGAGAGGAGAAGAGACAGAGAGGAGGATCTTCCATCCGATGATTCACTCCCCAAGTGGCTGCAGTGGCTAGAACCAGAGACCATATGGGAGCCTGGCATGTGCAAGGCGAGGACTTGAGCTGCTACGCAACTGTGCTGGGCCCAAGATTTTGCATTTTGAAAAGTACCTTCACCAGGGACAAGAGACGCTAACTACCTGTTACACCATCTGACTCTTTCCAATATCACAAATAACCCTCAATGACTCTAAATTAAGAGGAAAACATTTTTTAAAGGAGCATGCAAAATTTTAACCCATAGTTATTTTAAAGTGGTTTTGAATTCTGAAAATGTTAAAGCAGTTTTTGTGAACATGGAAGAAATTGTTACTTTACCAAGGTGATGTGAACCTTAGACGTCTCAGGAAAATAGCAGAGAAAACACGACATTTAAGAGTAGTGCCAGCAACGTTTTGTTAACAGAAATGCTTTTGTGAAACACATTGTGGGTGACAAAAGTTTAGACTAATCATGATTACAATACAACTCCACAGCTCATGGCAGAGTTCCACAGTCTTTATACTTCATAGGCACACACTGACAACAGATGGAGAATAGAGAAATCTTAAATTGGTGGGTAAGAAACGTCCATGGTTTAGAAAATGAGAAAATGGGTCAGCAGTTAGTCTAGGGGGAAAAAAAGGAAACAAACTTAAAATCATGGTCCTGCAGGGAGTCTGATTAGTAATTAAAACAGTAGTTTAAAACAAAACCTGTTGTAACATTTCTTGCCATTGTCTTCTTGTTTAAAAACATTTTAAGTATGTATTTCATTTTTATTTTGAAGACAGGGTTACAGAGAGAAGGTTAAAGAGGTTTCCTCTCTCCCCAAATGGTCGCAACAGTCGGAGCTGAGCTGATCCAAAGCCAGGAGCCTGAAGTTTTGTATGGGTCTCTCACATCAGGGGATCTCTCACACTGGTGGGTCTCTCCTGTCAGAGCAGAGGCCAAAGGACTTGAATCATTCTCCACTACTTTTCCAGGAAAAAAAAAAAAGCATTTGAGTCGTTCACTGCTTTTCCAGGCAACATGTAGGGAGCTGGGGCAGCTGGGACACAAACCGGTGCCTGTATGGATGCCAACGCTGCTAGTGGAGGTTTAGACTACTGTGCCACAGCGTTGGCCCCATCATACCACTGCCTTCTTAAAATGGTGACCCAGAAGGTAGGGAAAGTGAAACTCATGGCACCCTCTAGTAGCGAGGGCTGACCGAGACCGGTTGCTGAGCCTTGGCTACTGAACAGAGGAAATGTCTCCTCTGTCTTCCTGCCCTACCTTGATGATCCCTGTCTGCCTCTGAGACCAAGAAGACAGGACAGTGAACAGAGCCTGAGCAGATCAGGCCTAGGAGGCCCGCCTGGGCAGGGAGTATCAGGGAGAGTCAGTCTACTGTATGAGTGTGGCAAAGAGACTTGATGAAAAAGAGAGTGGGACAGGGAGATGCTAGGGTGGCTGGGTTCACAAAGAATGGGCAGCCTCTGTCGGCATGAGACTTTGGTTTCCACCAGATGAGATGGGGGAAAGATAGAAGGTGGCTGGGCATGGACCATTCTTCAGAATGAAGTTGTTCAGGACTCACAGTGGTTCATGGGTTTGCGTTTTTGCTTGGCTCGCTCTGCCACGTAGTACTGGGGATGACTGGAACAGGGAGTTCGCCTTCAAGCGAGACAGAATTCTCCCGTGAAAGAGAGTTGTAGTGTGAGAAAATAAGGTTTAATAGCGAGGCGGGGGAGGGGAACTGATGGGCATCAGAGCAGGTGGGCAGCCCTCCAGACACAGATGTTGCTGAGGAGAGTCTGAGAGATTACAGCATGAAGGATGGTTATGGAGAAAGTGGATAGGCCTAGACCCAGGGATCCGTTAGGTCGGGCACAGCAGCATGCTGCCTTGAGGTAGTGAGTCTTCCAGGCCTTATCTCTCCAGGAACGTCTGGAATGCCCTACAGGAACCACTCAGGCCTCATCTCAGCCCACCAGGATGAGCCCCCTGCCCCACAGGTCACTCAGATGTACATACTGAGGAGCTGTTGCTTTTTGCCAACCCCCACGCCTAAGATGTATAAAGGCCCAGGGCTGTACATGCTGGGCAGCCTGCTCACCTTGCCACGCGGAAGTGGCCCACTTCCTACCAGAGAGCCATTGGTCAGACTGTATCCCCTGACTCATAAAACTCATTGAACTAAAAGTCTCTCCTTCTTGCTCTCACTTTCTTTTTTTTTTTTTTTTTTTTTTTTGGTTTATATATATATATATTTTTTAATTTTATTTTAAATTCATTAATTACATTGTATTATGTGACACAGTTTCATAGGTACTGGGATTCTCCCCACCCCTCCCCAAACCCTCCCACCATGGTGGATTCCTCCACCTTGTTGCATAACCACAGTTCAAGTTCAGTTGAGATTCCCCCATTGCAAGCATATACCAAACATAGAGTCCAGCATCTTATTGTCCAGTCAAGTTCAACGGCTTCTTAGGTATACAGCTTAGTTGGGGCTCTCACTTTCAATCGCCCATAAACCTAACAGGAACCTTAGACCTTTCATCGTTTCTCTATGTAAAGTTATCAAGATCACGGAGAATTTGGAGGTGGAAAAGTACTAATTCTGGGCAGGCTTTTTAGTGCCAAAATAAGTGACCATTTTGGATTCATCTCCACTAGGAATTTCAGATCCCATGAATTAAGCAAAATATGGCCCGAGGGAAGGGAGTTCACTCACAAGGAGTCCCTTGAGAAGGAAGGACTCACCCCAACGGAGACTCTAAGCTCCAAGTTCTCATAGAGGAGAGGGTAAGAATTCTTATGTTCAGACCTGGAACCCACGTCCATGTTGCAGCCAAGAAGCGTTTCCCACACTTCCTGGAGGCAAGGAAGCAGCACAGAGCACCTCCGGGGACCCTCCTAGGGGATGTGAACTGGCTGCAAGGTCAACTGGCTTGGAGTGACAAAGGCCTCTTTTGCCCATCCCAAAGGCTGAGAATGCCGTTGGTGCTGCAGGTACAGGGGACAGCCACCAGAGGTCTCTGGCTGCAAACCTGCGAAGACAGGGAAGTATGAGCCGGGAGTGAGGGAAGGGGTCCTGGTGGCTCCAAGGTCTGCGGACAGAGATGGATATGCTCCTAAAAGACAGTAAAGGAGGAAAGACAGCAGGGACTCGCCTCCCAGCGTTTACCTTATGCTCGGGTTTTTGCACCATTGTGTTAAATTTTTTTGGTGAAGTTTTAGGTTCAAAGAAGGTGAGGAGGTGGTAGTAAGAAAAGACTTTATGGGGGGGGGGGAGGGAAAGAATGCGAGGAATCAATGAAAGTAGGCATAGAGTCTGCTCCAAAAGAAGGCAGCAGACAGGGTCAGTGACTGGTTGGGGGAAGTACAGAGTGCTACAGGCTTCCCGCTAAGGTGGGTGGGGGCCCTGCAGAAAGGTTCCTGCAGGCTCAAGTCTGCAATGCAGTGCCTTAGCAGTTTGGAATGCTCCCTAATGTAACACATTCTGGAGCTCCCAAACTGAGGAAAAGAAGAATGCTAGAAGGGTGACAAGAGAAGGCATAGCAACTCCGCGCCCTGTCCCCAAAACCTGGCTGTATTTATCACCTAATCTGGATGTTCATTTATATTCCTTATACCATTTTTGCAAATGAATCAGTACATGTAAGTAAAAGTGTTGTCCTGAATTCTCTGTGCCGATCTAGCAAATGATTAAACTGGAGATGGGGGTTGTGGGAATCTGCAGTGAGTAGCCAAGGCAACCTGGGAATTGGTGTGTGAAGTGGAAAGCAAAATCTGCGGGCCCTTAGCCCTTATTCTGCAGAATCTGAATGCTGTCCACATACACAGTGTCAGAACTGAGTTAAAATGAAGGCCACGCTGCTGCTAGAGAACTGGGTGCTGGAAGAGAACACCAACATGTTGGGGGCCACCAAAAGTTTCTCTGTTGAGTGTGGTGTCAGTGTTGAAATGCTTTAGAAGTGCTAATGCCCTTGGCTGTAGCTGGCTTGCCTTAGCTCCTTTTCTGTCAATGGAGTACTGAAATTATCCTTCAGAGAGAAGAAGGGATAGCAAGAGCCTGATTAGGATGCAGCATGAACAGGAATTATCTGTGGCACATACTGGTATGCTCAGGAACTGGGGCTGGGGGTGCGCCTGGTGGGCGTTATTGGAGGTCGCCCCTACCAGACTGCAGTTGCTGCTGATATGCGTAAGGGCCATGTCTGTGGCACGCTGGTTTGGGCTGGGCTGCAGCACCAGTTGCTTTGCATGGGATGTGGGGCTTGAGATAGAACTTACCAGGCAATTATAATCACCAGTGTGTGCATAGGCTGGTATGGGTGCTGGACTGAACCAAACCCTGTACAGGCTGGCACATGCAAGAGTCAGGTATGGGGTCACCCTAGGTGAGGTTTCTTGGGGGACTCTCTAACTGGACCACTGTAGTGTATACTCTGGCCACAGGGGACAATCGTAAGATTTTGGTCTGATTTTGGAATGTATATACTGGAACTGGGCCTCCTCAATTGGTGATGCCTGTGCAGTGGATTTTCCCCAGGTGCATAACAGGGACATGACGGCCAGCTCATTTGGGCCTACCCGAGGACGTCAAGTGCCATGTAAGATGGAAAGCAGAACAGGTTGGACAATTCTCCAGGTCAACAAGTATCTGGGTGTGTTGATGCACTAGGATGAACTCGGTCAGTCAATGGACCCTGGAAAGATTTTCTCAGCCTTGGAGTAATGAGACCAACAACATCTCAGAACTATTAAAACCACTGAAGCAATACCCTCAGAACATTCTTTCCTACATTGGGGTTTCTAAGATGACACTGGGTGGACATCTCCATCCCCCAGGTACTGATGTAGTTTGGCAGCTGGGAGCAGTTGCCTCCCCCTCCTTCACTGCTATACTCTGCCCCCCCGATACAGCAGAAAAAAAAAAAAGAAAGGAAAATTGAAAGCATTTGTCCCACCTACCTTCCGCCATGCCTTTCCCCCCCACTCTATTCAGTGGTCCTCATGGGCCTGCATTCTTGTCAACTATGTAAACAACATCAAAAATAAAATAAAGAAATAAAGTAGGGATAATAAAGCTAAAGTTTACTGTAATATGTTCCAAGGAAGGCATGGGCCAGGGGAGAGATAGCACATGGCCCCCTGCAGGGGTAGTGAAGTGAAATAAGGTCCAAGGCAAAAAGGGGGCAGTTGAGAACACCCGACACCCTTTCCTCCTGGTTCGGGACTTTTATCCCGAAAGTATGGGTAGGGGCTGGTTTGACTAGTACTGTGACACGAGGTCTATGGTTGATGTTTGTGATCACCATCTGGGAGGTGCATATCATTGGGCTCTTTGCACATGTGGCTACAAGCCAGACTTTGCTAATTTGGCTAAACACCAAGAGTATTAGGCAACTTTAACAACAAATTAAACTGCAAAGGGGACAAACTTGGGTGAGTCCTAGCAGGGTCATCCCTCTCCCCCTGCCATGATGGTTGATGGTCCCTACCTAGTTGTACATTCTTAAGTCTCTACTTGCCCTTAAAAGTTGAAAAGATAAGCAGGATAAAGTATTTGATTTTTTTCCCCTATGACACATTGATACCTGCTCTTGAAATTAAAATTCTCATGAAACAGCTAAGCAAAATGTGCAAATGCCCCTGGTGGACATGCTATGCTAAGCTGAACACGTTGTGCCTGAATCTTTCTTTTGTTTCAACAGCAGGAAAAACATGACCTCTCATGCAGCCTTCCACACTGTGACAGAAGTTGCTTGCAGCAGCCTGCAGCCAAATAAAAGCACGGGGGCATAGATTTTCAGTGTAGCTTTGTGAAAGACAAAGGAGAAGCCTTTTTCTGATGTGTGAACATCAGAGATATAAGTCAAATGTCCAAGAGGAACTTGTTGTTGTCCCTTCCCACGCTGAGATGGAAATGTAGCCCCGGAGGCTATTGTATCATAAAAATGTAGAAAAATGATCCTCACATCTCAGTGCGGAAAAAAAAAAATAAAACAAACCCTTTGAAACCGAGGGCAAGAAGGAAGTTAACCATTTCACACATCTGGCTTGTGTCCAGTGCTGATGCATTAAACCTTTTCTACTGTATTCATGTCGCTCATTTTTCTAAACAATAACCAGGATGGTAGACCCTGATTTCCTGAACTAAGAGCTCTGTGAGAAGCTTCAGTAGAAAGGCAGCTTCTGTCTTTTGTTATGCACTCAGCTGCAGAAATCGGGCTGCTATTTTTTTTTCTGTAGTGGGAATCTTCGCCCACTGACTACAGCCAAATACTACAATGTTTCCCCAGAACTTTTCAATTGAGGATTTTTATCACACATTTTATCACATTTCAGGGCCCAGATTCCTCATTTGACCTTCAATTTATTCAAGGCATAGCAAAGAGCTATCTTTAGGGCCTAGAAAAAATTGTTTTCATTTGCTTTAAAAGATACATATGTATCTATATAGATATGCACAGATATACATTCAGTTATGTACAAATATATATAATATGTTATATATACATAAAGAGCATAAAGAAATAACTCTAAGATTTTGAAAGAGCTTCATTTACTTGACAAATATTTATGGCATGCATTCTAGTGAAGGGACAGGCAATAAACTCTAAGCATAATAACATGGGTCTATATTGACAGCACTTATTTATGTATATATCCATCTATTTGTCTGTCTACCTGTCGACCTAAGAATGTGCAAAATGATGTAGTACACAAGAAACGAAAATAAACTCAGAACTTCTAAGAACATGTTTAGAAATTGCATAATTAGAAGGGGTGGACAAGGTAGGCAAATTTTGAAACAATTCTTTCCAAATGAGAGGGAGTAAGTTACCTGTATATCTAAAAACCCACAGCTGCAGACAAACATACTCACCAATTCAGAGGCCAGGGTATACTAATATTTTCTGATGAAATGCGTGGAGGCTGGTGTGGTTGGTGTGTGTGTGTGGTGGTGGTATGTGTATGGGGGGGTGATGTTGGGCTTAGAGAAGATATCGATGTTTAGCCTATTCCAGTTTTGTGGGGCCAAATGCTTGTACAATTTCAATTCATCTTAGTTTTTTTTTTTAATTGTGAGGGGTAGGGAGAGTGGGAAACTTCACTTTGGATAGAAAGATTCAATTACTGGTTCATTACTCAGATTCTTGCCATGATTGGGACTGGCCTGGGCTAGGGACTCAATGCACATCACCAAAGTGAGTGGCAGGGATCTATTAACTTGATCTATCACCTATTGCTTTCCAGGGTACACATTAATAGGAAGTTAAAGTTAGGACTTAGAGCCAGTAATGAAACCCAACTACCTTGATATGGGGCATGAGTTTCTTAGTTTGCATCAGGCTTCTTTTTAAGAGAAAGAATTAAAATGTGCAGTACACAATTAGGTGCAAATTTGAATATATAAATAGAATAATAAAATAAATGGTAGCAAACTGTAACCAGAAAACACAAGTTCAAGGCTGCTCACCACTCATAAGCTAGTAATTGAAAGACAAGAGTTCATGCAAGAAAATTGGGTTTATTTAAAAAGCCAACAATGTGAGGAGAGGGTGAACTTTCCTATCATAAAGACCATCCTTGATTCTCAAGGTAACAGGGGGGACTTTTAAAGGAGAAAGAGAAGAGTTGAGAGAGTTTGGGAGGATAATTGGGTTAGCTAACTATGAGTAAATTCTTATGGGCAGCTCTAATAATTAGCTTGAAAAGGGTCAAGTATGCTTGAATTTGGGCTTGACTGTTTATGGCTAGTGGTCTTCTTTCTTCGAGCTTTCACAGTTTAAGCCAGATTCCCTGTGGTCAGACTCTGGAAGTCTTTCTTTTTTCTTAAAGCTTTATTTATTTATTTGAAAGAGTGACACAGTGAGAAACACAGAAAGAAAGATCTTTCGTTCTCTGATTCACTCCCTTAATGGCTACAATGGCCAGGGTTGTGTCAGGCTGAATCCAGGAGCCTGTAAGTCCATCTGGGATTCTCCATGTGGCAGGCAGGGATCCAAATACTTAGATCGTCTTCCATTGATTTCTTGGGCACGTTAGTGGGAGCTGGACTAAAAGTGGAGCAACTGGAATGAAACCAGCATTCTGATATTGGATGCCATTGCCCCAGACAGTGACTTAACCCACTGTATCAACAATGCTGGCTGGCCTTAGTCCATGGAAATCTTAAGAAGAATTATCCATCTGTTAAAAGCTAAACATAAGCCTGTTTAGTTACAAACTTAGCAATTATCTTTTGTTAAGCAGAAAATGGAGTCCCATTAGTTATGGCTCCAAGACTACAAAATTTTAAAAACTGGCAAATATCACGCAAATGAAAAGGCCTGAAATAATGGTAGAGTGTTTGATTGACTTTTCACATACTTCACTGATAGGAGAAAACTTCAGTTTAGCATTTAGGTAAGCTTTTTTGTGTTTTATTACTCATGTACATATGAAAAGGTTGCCTATTGTTATATCAAGTAATAAATCTGAGCACAATGCAAAGTGTCAAATATTGATGAAACCATACTTTGAGTAGACAGATTTCGGTGTGATTGATGTCTTGCACAAATTTCTTATTAACGTGAAGTGTGCTAGTCTAGCTCATTGGTAATGTTGCTTTTATATATAATAAGGCTTTTATTTACAACTAGTGGAATTTTAGTTTCGGCAGCATTTGGTATAGCACATTTAACATGGCTGCTTTCCATTTTAAAGTGAAGAGATCCTAAGAGGGCAAGGACAAAAAGAGAGAATTTAGCGTATGATCATGGTGCTCTAGGTGACTTGGAGTAGGTTGTAGCAGTGGGAGTGGTGAGAAATCATCAGAATGTGAATCCATTTTAAAGTTAAAGCAATATAGGGTAAAAAGAAAGAAACAAGTGAAGGATTTTTTTTTCAAGGCTTTCGACTGGAATAACTGGAAGAATGACAGACAGTGCCATTACCTGAGATGAGGACCACAGGGCACGGTAGAGATTTTGGCAGCAGCCTGAGAATCTGACTTTCAGGAGAGTTATATTTGAGTGTTTATTAACAGAAGGGAAGGCAAGAAATATGGCTGCAGGTAGTGGTGGGTGGGTAGATGAATGGAGTCTGCCAAATTCCTCTTCGGATTCCTAAGGTTTTCTCAATGCAACAAAACACCACAGAAATCTAGGAGCCTGCTGCTTGAGGGACTGCAGGATATGTACCACCTGGAAAGTTGTTGTTGGAGGTATATGTTCTATGGCTGCGTTGCAGTAGCAGTTGCAACTTTATGTAGCAAGAGTCCACTTGTTTGAGATGCACTTCATGGAGGATGGCTAGATCAGGGAAGAAGAGTCTGCTGAGGCAGCTGTATAATGGGCCCATTTGAGTTTGCAAATGGGCCGGTAAGTTTGATGTAAGTTTCATGAGAGATGCATTGGCTATGGAGCTTTTCCTCAAACACTGACTAGGACAAAGCCAGACAGTTGGCAGAGTGCTGGATGCGACTAGGGTTCCAGTTATTTGTTTATTCATTTTTTTTTGAAAGGAAGAGTTACAGAGAGAGAGAGAGAGAGAGAGAGAGAGAGAGAGAGAGAGAAATCTGTCATCCGGCAAGTCACTCCCCAAATGCTCACAATGGCTGAAGCTGGGTCAGTCCGAAGCCAGAAGATTCCTTCGGGTCTCCCACATAGGTGTCAGGTCCCAAGGACTTGCTTCATTTTTGGCTGCTTTCCCAGGGCATCATCATCAGGGAGCTGGATCGGAAGTGGAGCATTTGGGACTTGAACCAGTACTCACATGGGATGGCTGCAATGCAGTTGGAGGTTTTACCTGCTATGCCAAAGTGTCAACCTCCTCGAGTTATTTTAAATATTTACTTTTAAACAGATTTATTTACTTATTTGAAAAACAGCATTACATAGAGAGAGGAGTAGATGGGGAGAGGAGAGACCGAGTGAGTGAGTGAAAGAGTACAAGTGAGAAAGTGAGCTAGCAAAACACTGCCAAACTGAAGCCAGAAACCTGGTCTCCCACATAAGTGCAGGATGCTTGGATAACCTGGTACTGCCTTCCCCCGCACATTAGCAGGGAGCTGGATGAGAAGTAGAACCTCGGAGACCCAAACCAACACTCGTGAGATGCCAGAATTGCAGGTGGTGCATTAACCCTCTGTACCATAGTACTTGACCTTTAAGGAATTAACTTTGAGTGAAACTGAACCAAGGGTGTTGGGAGACGTGTAAATAAATCCCTTTTTGCAGCATACTGTGGATATACACTCTTTTTTTTTTTTTACTGAGTGTACATGATCCAAAACATTTATAGACCTGCTCTTAACATGTTTTAGTTAGTTAAAGCATCCTTTCTCCCAGAGACACTTTTAAAAAAACAACAGAGAGGAGGAGAGACAGAGAGCAAGAGCTTCCATCCGATGATGGAAGGAGCCAAGGGCCTCTTTCAGGTCTCCTACACAGGTGCAGGATCTCAAGGCTTTGGGCAATCCTTGGCTGCTTTCCCAGGCCACAGGCAGGGAGCTGGAAGGGAAGTGGGGCTACTGAGATTAGAACAAGTGCCCATATGGGATCCTGGTGCGTGCAAGGTGAGGACTTTAGGCACTTGGCTACCATGCCAGGTCCAAGACACTTGTTTTTGATATGTTGTCTTGAAAGTCAACCTATTTTCAAGATGCAGAGGAATTTATTTTTGATGGTTTAATCTGCAGAGATCTTGTGAAATGGAGCTAAGGAACTTTTGGCAGCCTGTAAAATCCTGTCTAAAATTTAGCTAGGCCTTTCACTGAGGGACCCAATTGATTTTTTTTTTTAAAGATTTATTTTCACTGGAAAGGCAGATTTACAAAGAGAAAGAGAGAGAAAGATCTTGCATCTGCTGTTTCACTCTCCAAGTGGCCACAACAGCCAAAGCAGTGCCGATCCGAAGCCAGGAGCCAGGAGCTGCTTCCAAATCTCCCCCAAGGATGCGGGGTCCCAAGGGCCATCCTCCATTACTTTCCCAGGCCACAAGCAGGAAGCTGAATGGGACTTGGAGCAGCCAGGACATGAACTGGTGCCTATACAGGATGCCTGTGCTAATAGTGTAAATTGTTTTTGTCTGCAAGTCCCCTGTATGTGGAAATATTATTAAATGAGCCCACCGTGTTTGTGATTGCCTGATGTAACTCTCAGAATCAAATCCAGAGGTGTTAGGCTAAAGTCACTGTCATATTACTATGAGTATTCATTCAGGAGTGTAAGCCACCTCACAATGGAGAATGCCTAAACTATAAGGGCATAAGGTTTAGCATTTTGAAACTATATAGAGAATTTATAGATTCTTAGGTTCAATGTCTCATGCATAATTAAAATTACACACATTGGGTCAAATAATATTACATACATTGGGCCAAATATTTGAACATTTCAGGGGCTTATAACTCCATTGATCTAGGCACAATACTACCATTAATTTAGAATAGAATTTCATTAGTTTTTCAATGGTTCAGTTAACACTGTTAATTGATATTGAGCAACAAACCCCCTGAGAATTTTTCATATAAATTGCTGTCAGGCTGGATCTCCTCCATCCAGTACAAGTAATCAATCATTTGGACTTTAATGCAAGGATCTTGTTTTCCCTTAATAGGTTTCACCTTGTCGGTTTCACCTCATCATTCTATCCCATCTAGTTCCTTAATAATCCTGATTCTCTTTTCTGAGATCCTAAAAAAAAAAAAAAAAAAAAAAAAAAAGAAGAGTTAACACAGCAAGCTAGACACCTTAGAAAGGCATGCTTTCAAGCTTCATCCTTAACATGTGTCTGGAAACTTAGATTCAGGGAGGATTATTAACATTTCCAAATCGGTGAATGTTTATCTAGACTATTTACACAAACTGTGTGATTTATGGATTTATGCTGAGCATATTCTTTCCTTCATTGAGTATTTTCTTTTCAATACTGCTTACATAGTTGAGAGACATGCACTCATGTGGGTCTCTGATTAGAGTAGGGAGGGTCAGGTATGGAAGAAGGTGGATGGAACAAATATTTCAATATTTTTTTCTCCTATGACTGCTGCAGGACGAAGAGGGGTCTGCTCCTTGCTGTCAAACTACATCACCCCCTGGGATGGGGGTGATCCTTTGATTATGACTCAGGGACACCGATGCGGGGAAGGTTGTTCCGAGAGGGTTACTAGAGTGGTTTGGATAGTTCTGAGATGTTGTCAGCTTCATTGCACCAGGGTTGAGAAAATCTTTACAAGGTCTTTTGGCTGACCAAGTTCACCTCAGTGCATCCACAGGCCCAGGAACATGTTGCAAAGCTTGGCCAAAAGAATGATCTAACTTGTTCTGCTTTCCATCCACTTGACAGCCCCTGCTGGCCTAGATAAGCTAGCTGTTATGTCCCCGATGTGCAACTGGACATGCTGTCCACCTCACAGGCATCAGTAACTGAGGATGCTCAGTTTTGACACATGCACTCTAAGGTCAGACCACATAAATAATGACCTTCTCCATGGCCAGACTTTCAGTCCAGCCATCTAGTTGGGGAGTCCTTGAAGAAACCTTGCCAGGCTGACCTCAGACTTGACTCGTGTGTGTGTCAACCAGTGCAGGGTCAGGTTTGGTCCTTTACCTGTACCAGCTAACACAGATACCAGTGGATGCAACTGCTTGGTCAGTTTTGCCCCAGCCCCATCTCTTATTCAAACTGATGGGTGCTGTGGCTTAGGCCAGCCCAGTCTATCATAGGCCCAGTCTTCATGAACACCAGTGAGTGCCACAGCCTAATCAGGGTGATGCTGAATAACTCCCACCAGGTACTTACCCAACCCTGTTTTTTGTGTGTGCTGGCATGTGTGATGGCCTAGCCCAGTCTGTCTCATGTCCCATCTGGCTCTCATGCATACCGATGGATGCTGCAGCTTAGCTCAACCCGACTTACCTGTAGACCCAGCCCACATACATGCCAACAGTGAGTGCAGGGGCCCAAGGATTTGGGTCATCCTCTGTTGCTTTCCCAGGTCAAAAGCAGGAAGCTGGATAGAAAGTGGAGCAGCTGGGACTCTGATGGATGCTCATATGAGATGCCAGTGCTGCAGGGGAGGCTAAACCTCCTTGCCACCAGTCCCAGTGCCTTATACCAGAAATTTTAGTGTAGTGAGGATTGTTGCCCTTTATCTATATTCATGAGATACTGGCCTGTATTTTTTTTTCCTCTAGAGTAATGTTTGCCTCAGAAAATGTGTTTGGAATTGTTCCTTTCTCTTCAGTCTTTAAACAGAGTTTGAAAAATATTGAAATAAAACTCTTCTAAAAATGCTTACTTGCATTTCTCATTAAAGTTATAAAACCCTGGGCTTTTCATTAAAAATTACTATTTCAATCCTTTTTTTTAAAGAAATTTAAAATTTTCTTGGTAATATTGTTGAGAGGAGTACATGCCCATGTGGGCCTTCAATCAGAGTAGGGAGGCTCAGATATGGAGAAAGGTGAGTGGGAAAAATGCTACAGTTTTTTTTTCTGTGTCCGCAGGGAAGGAGGGGCAGGGGCCAATCCTTGCTGTTAAAATAAATCAGTATCCAGGAATGGGGGACAGTCATATGATATTGTCTTAGAGACCCTGATGTAGGTAAGAGTGTTCCAAAAGGGTTACTTGAGTGGTTTTGATAGTTCTGAGAAGTAGCTTCAATGTTCTTACTCACCTCTGACATGTATAGACACTTTTATTAGGGATTCAATTTTAAAAGAATCTGTTTCTTTTATTTATTTCTTCTATTTGTTTGCATCTAACTAATAATAGTAGTATCCTTTTTTATAAAACCTTAAAATTTTGTTGAAGGTTAAAGATATTTAAGTACTTCAAACATATTTAATTTTTAAAATTTAATTTTTGATGATGCTTACATAGTTGAGAAGGATGCATGCTCATGTGTACCACTGATTAAGGTAGGAAGGGTCGAGAAATAGGGGAAAGTGGATGAGACCATTGTTTCTCACTTTTCTTCTTCTTCCTGTATCTGGAGGAAGTGGGGAAAGAAGAGGAGAAGCTACACCCAGCATCCTAATTGGAGATCAGCCACTCAGTGTTATCTCAGGGTTCCCGATTTGGAGCATGCTCTGAGGGCACTGCTCAAGTAGTTTTGATAGTTCTGAAATATTGTTAATTTTGTTTCTCCAAGGATAAAGAAAGCCTTCCAAGTCTATTGGCTGATATAGTCGACCTTAGAGTCTCCATTTGCCCAGATACTTTCTGTCTACGTTTGGTTGGGAAAGAATTCCAATTTGTTCTGACCTCCATCCTCTGCTGTGATTCCAGATGTCCTCTGCAGGCTCCAATGGACTGCCATATTCCCTGTGGGCATCTGGGCATGCCATCCACTGTGCTGTCTTCACCAACTGAGGAGGCCCAGTTCTAACATATACACTCCACGATCAGATCACAGATCCTGTGATTCTCCTTGTGGTTGGAGTTCTGAGTCCAGAGGTTCAGTTGGGGGGGTGGTCCCCAAAGAAAACTCATCTGAAGTGACAGCAGATGTGACTCCTGTATGTGCCAGCCAGTGTGGAGTCTGCTCAGTGTGTTACCCACATCAGCCTGCAAACACACTGGTGGTTATAGTTGCTGGGCCAGTTCTGTCTCCAGCCCCGTCTATCATGCAAACCAAAGGATGTTGCAGCCCATCCCAACCCTGCCCACCACACACTTGGCCCTCATGTACACAAGTGGGAACTGTAGTTCAGTCAGAGCAACCTCCAATAACACCCACCATGGCTACCCCCAACTCCGGTTCCTGCACATGTTGGTATGTGCAGCAGACTTCTGCAGTCTGTCCCACAACCCATTCAGGTTTTGTACACATCAATGGCTGCTGCAGTCTACCTCAGCCCAACCAACCCCACTATCCAACTGACACTTATGCTAGTGGATGCTGCCTCCTATCCAGCCCGGTCCACCCCCGGCCCTGTTACACATGCTCACCAGTGGCAGCTGCAGCCCATCAGAAGGGTGCCCACAGCTTCCCTAATGGGCCCACTCAAAGACCCAGATCTTGTACTTTCCAGGTGCTTCTGCAGTCTAGTCTGACAGGACTTGCCCTAGTCCCAGAACTTGCCAGCTGATGCTGCAGAAAAGCCTGACCAGCTTGCATTCACTCTGCCTCATGCATGCACCAGCTTGCATGCACCAGCTTGGCTGTCCCCCTAATCCAGCTCACATGCAGGCCAATGGGTGTTGTAGCCCTACCTAACCTGGTGTGACCCCAGGCCGAACTCTCATACTCCCCAATGGGAGCAGTGGTCCAGCAGGGTGTCTGCATTGCCACACTACCAGACTTACCTCCTCCATCCCAAGTCTTACATTTGCTGGTGGGACTGCTGTCCAGACTGGCATGACCCACATCACCTTGGCATTTGCTAGCAGGGTCTGCAGCCCGGGCTGGCCTGGTCTGCCCTCAGGTCCAGCTCATGATGGTGCATGCTACAGCCTAGTGCAATCTGGACTGCCCCTAGTTCCGGCCCTAATGTGAACTGGCTGGTGTTGCGGCCTGAGCTGGCCTGTCCTGCACCCTGTCCTAGTTCTCCCATCACCCTGTTAGTGGGTGATATGAACGGGACTGGCCTAGCCCAGCCACAGATATAACCCACATGTATGCCTGCAAGCAATGTAACCTGGCCTGGTCTGGGCTGCTTCCAGCCTTGATTCTTGTGCTCAGCTGCAGGGACTGTGTCCTGAAAGAAGATTTCCCTGAGCTCTTCTACCAGGTCTCTTCCCAGTGGCAGATCTTATGCATACTTTCTTGGCCTAGCCTGACTTGGACCACTGTTCTGGTAGGAACAGTGACCTTGCTGTGACTGATCCATACCCATTCTAGCTCTTACTGTTGGGTGGTACAGCCCAGCCATGCCTGGTCCACCCCCAAACCCAGCTCTCATATGGTTCAGCAGGTGCCAAAACCTAGCCCAGACCATCCTACACCCACCCTGGCTCTAGTGAGCACTAGCAGGAGCTGGAGTCTAGCCCAGTCTGTAACAGCCCAGACCCAGTGCACACCCATGCCTAGTATTGCAGCCATGTCCAGTCCAGATAGCCATTCACATTTGGACTCTTGGACTCACCAGTAAGAACCACATCCTAGCTTGTGTGTCGCCTTAGCTCCCTGTGCAGACCCACTCCTGGCCACAGATCTTGCACATGCTGGTAGTTGCTCCTACACAACCCGACATAGCCAATCCCCATCTTAGCCTCTGCCATCAGTTGTTGCAGCCTGGCCTGGCCTGACCCACTTCTAGTCCCAACTCTCACTGATTGGTGTTACAGCTCAGCCTTGCCCAGTCTGCCCTATCCCTGACTTTCATGTAAACTGTTAGGTGTAATAACCTAGCCTAGCCCAGCATAGCCTGCACCACATCTTGGCTCCTGTGCATGCCAATGTGCTAAGGTTTGGCCTGGCCATGCCCATTCTGCCTCCCACAGAACCAACTCACATACTTGCTGACAGGTGGAGCTGCCTTGCTCAGCCTGACCAACACCCAGGCCTGAATCACATGCTCACCAGTGGAAGCTATGGCCCACCGTGAGAGTTCCCCATGTTCCCTCACCAGGACCACTCCCAGATCCAGATCTCACACATGCCAGCACATGCTAGGCATGTGCCCCCAGTGACTCAGCCTTCGTGTGAGCTGGTGCATGTTGCAGCCTGATGCTATAGCGTGGACCAGGCTGGCCTGTTCCCAACCCCAGTAACCATGAATATCAGAGGTTTTAATGGTCATTCCTAACTCAGCCAGTCACTGTCCCCAGCTCTTAAGCAAACCGGCAGCTGTTGCAATTCCAAAGAGGTAAGCCCACATATCCCCCACAGAATTTGCCCCCAGACTTTGTTATCTTGTGTGCTGGCTAGTGTAATGGTCCTGCCTAACATTACTCATCTCTTGTTCCAACATTCACTGGTGGGTACTGTGATCTAGCCCTGCCAGGTAGGTCCCCACCCTAGATTGAGTACGTGCTAGTGGGTGGTGGTCAGTGGTAGTCGATTCTAACTAGCCCAGTTCAGGTCTCCCACGTGGGCAGATGCAGTGTTCTGACCGGGAAATGTCCTCCAACTTCCCTCCTCCAAACAGTTTGGTCTCAGCCTCCTTGCTTAGTGGCAAATACAGTGACTTTGTCAGTGGAAGTCCCCCAGAAGTCATTCCTCACCTGCAATGTACTTCCTCAGCAGTCTTCCCTCCCACACATGTCCATATTTGCTTCCCTGAGCAATCCACAGTCTCTGCACCTGGGACCTCATGGGTTCTCCCATCCCAGGCTTTCCAAGCTCATTCTGCTAGCTTGGGTGATGTGTTGATCACCCACCAGGCATCCAAGCTCTTAGCAGCGCGCTGGCTTGAGACCCTACCCCTCTATTCATCCAAGACCCAAGCCCGTTTACAGTTCCTCCTGGAATCCCCCACCCCCCATGAGCCCAGCCATGCTGGTAGAAGCCAGGTATGCGTGCTGGCCAATAGTAGTGTCTGACGATTCTTTTGTTTTTGTGGTATTAGTTGTAATTTCCTACAAGTCTTCTCCTAGTTTAGCTAAAGGTTTGTCAAATTTATAGTTTCAACAAATAAAATCTCTTACCTTTAAGGATTTATTGAATTTTATTGGAAAGGTAGGTTTACAATACAGAAGGAGAGACAGAGAAAGGTCTTCCATCTGCTGGTTCACTCCCCAAAATGCTGCAATAACCAAAGCAAAAAAGCCAGGAGCTTGGAGTCAAGAGCTTATTCTGGATCTCCAACATGTTTGCAGGGTCCCAGTGCTTTGGGCTCTCTTCTGCTACTTTACGAGACAACAAGCAAGTAGCCAGATCAGAATTGGAGCAGCCGGGACCCAAAAGGGTGCATATATGGGATGCTGGTGGTTTCAGGCTGAGGATTAGCCAGTTGAGCCATCATGCCAGCCAGCCCCACCAACTCTTAATTTTACTGATCTTTTCTAATCTTTTTTTTCCAGTGTGTATTTCTTGTAAGAAAATATGAGAGGTGGGCCCGGCGGCGTGGCCTAGCGGCTAAAGTTCTCGCCTTGAAAGCCCCGGGATCCCATATGGGCGCCGGTTCTAATCCCGGTGGCTCCACTTCCCATCCAGCTCCCTGCTTGTGGCCTGGGAAAGCAGTTGAGGACGGCCCAATGCATTGGGACACTGCACCCACGTGGGAGACCTGGAAGAGGTTCCAGGTTCTCGGCATCAGATCGGCGCGCATCAGCCCGTTGCGGCTCACTTGGGGAGTGAATCATCAGACGGAAGATCTTCCTCTCTGTCTCTCCTCCTCTCTGTATATCTGGCTGTAATAAAATGAATAAATCTTAAAAAAATAAAGAAAATATGAGAGGCAGAGAGAGAGAGAGAGAGAGAGAGAGAAAATGAATGTGCCATCCAAAAGTCTGGGTTGAGGCAGTCCAAAACCAGAAGCCAGGAACTCCATCAAGGTCTCTCATGTGGGTGGTAGAGGCCCATTAACTTAGGTATTCTGCTGCTTTTCCAGGAGCATTATCAGGGAGCTGATTAGGAAATGGAACAGTGGGGACCTGAACTGGCACTCAAGCGGTGCTGTCTTTGTAGCTGGCAGTTTGGCACCTTCTATCTGCACTTTGAATATATGGTTGTGCTCTCTCCTTGCCTGCATTAGTTCCACTGAGAAATCCACCATTGTCATAAAGGTTCCTTATGTGTGATGAGTTGGTTGTCTTGTTGCTTTCAAAATTATTTTTCACCTTAAAATTTTGTTTTAAAATGTTATTTGTTTCAAAGACAATAACAGAGATAGAGGGAGTGATACAGGAAGACAGAGTTCTTCCATCTGCTGTTCAAGTACCACAATGGTTGGAACTGAGCTGATCCGAAGCCAGGAGCCTGAAATTTCCACTAGGTCTTCCACGTGGGTGCAAAGGGCCCAAGGCTTTGGGCCATCCTCTGCTGCCTTTTCAGGCCATAAGCAGGGAGCTGGATGGGAAGTGGAGCAGTCAGGACTGGAACCAGCACCCATATGGGATGCTGAGATCACTGGCAGTGGTGTTATCCACTACAGCATGAGGCCCACCCTTATAAATATATCTTGATGATCACTTCATATTTAATTGCTTTGAAATTTTTCGGACTTAATGGATCTGCAGGTTCATTTCTGTCTGTAAATTTGACAAGTTTTCTGATGACAGAAATGTACAATGATGTTTCTTTAAAGTTTCTGCCCTTTTTCTCTGCTCTTTCTGAAATCTCCCTAAGGCATTTATTAGTTCACTTGCTGGTGTTCCATATTTCCCGTAAACTTCCTTCACTTCTTCCAGCTTTTTTTTTTTTTCCCCGTTTGATTCTTGGGGCGATTTCATTTGACAGCTTCCTGTCTGTGAGCTCTGTTTGATCAAGTTCAGTACTGAATCTCTGTATGGAAATCTGCAATATAGCCATTATGTTTTTTTAGCTAGATTTCCTTATTTACTAATATATGTTCTCCTATTGCTCACTGAGCTTATAATTATTTTGAATTTCCGCCAAGAAGTTCATAATCCTCTCTTTCTGTAGAGTTGACTGGAGATTTATTTTGTTTCTATGGTAGTGCCATAGTTCCATGATTATCATGAGATCCTTCTGGTCATGAATCCATGTCTGTGTAATTTGAAAAGGTGTGAATATTTTCTAGTGTTTACTGGCTGGCTTAAAAAAGTGCTCTTTGTCAGTCAGCCAGTTAAGCAATATTTGGGAGATTTTCTGGTTGGGCTCACCGGTGGATTTGCTGTTGGAGTTGTCAGGTACTGGCTTGATTACCTGGATCTATAAAAATAAGAATGGATGCATTGAAGAACTTAGTGTGTTGGGCCCAGCGCGGTAGCCTAGTGGCTAAAATCCTTACCTTGTATGCGCCAGGATCCCATATGGGTGCAAATTCATGCTCTGGTGGCCCCGCTTCCCATCCAGCTCCCTCTTGTGCCCTGAAAAAGCAGTGGAGGACGGCCCAAAGCTTTGGGATCCTGCACCAGCATGGGAGACCCGGAAGAGAATCCTGGCTCCTGGCTTCGGATCGGTTCAGCTCCAGCCATTGGGCCACTTGGGGAGCGAATCAGCGGATGGAAGATCTTCCTCTCTGTCTCTCTAACTCTGTATATCTGGCTTTCTAATAAAAATAAATAAATCTTTAAAATGAGAAGTTGGTGTCTTGCTCTGCTGGGACCAGCCTGGTGCCTGAGTCCATGGGATTGGGCTTGAATCCTGCATCCATGGGAGCTAGCCTGGCACCAGTGCACACTGGGGTGAAATTTGCCTGCCCCTTGATAAAGGCAATATTAAGGTTCACTCATTGTAGACAATATAACCATTATAACATTGAATAAAAATGATATTTTTATTAGCACTATAGTCAGCAAAAACAATAACGATAGTAAGCCTTCTTATTTTGATAAACACTCCCACTGTTTGGTTTTTGATTCCCCCCTCTGCTTGCCTGAGGTTTAATAGTTTCTTTTTATCCAAAAGAATTTAAGCATATTTTATAGGATTTTCACAGTAAATTGAGCTCACTTTAAAGCTTAGAAACAAGATCCCTGTGCTCGCTTCGGCAGCACATATACTAAAATCAGAACGAAACAAGATCCCTATTAATTTTCTAATTTTGGCTGAGCATCAAAGATTTTGGTAACTATCAATGGTTTTATCTATGTTTTAAAAAAAATTAGTGTTCAAGATTTTTATGTGAGCATATTACAAAGTTCATACCCAGATATGCGTGCATAAATAAAGATTTATTGGACACTGGGCACTAAAACTAAATTTTTAAAAGACTTTTTAAATGTGAAATGTAGATTTAGAGAGAGGGAGAGAGAGAGATGATCTATCTATTGATTTATTCCGTAATGGCTGCAGTGCCAGTAGCCAGGAGTTTTTTCTGGGTCTCCCATGTGGGTGCAGGGGTCCAATAAGCAAGGAGCTAGACTGGAAGTGGTGCTATTGGGACTTGAATTGTCACCCAAATGGGATGCCAGCACCACAGATGGAGGCTTAATTTACTAAGACATGCCAATGTTTCCATACAAATAAATTTATTATGATAGAGACCATATGGCATTCAACACCTGAAATATTTACTGTTTGAACTTTTCAACATTGTTTTCCAAACTGTATTCCACAGTATGATATATATTGAACTAGCAATGATTTTCTTAAATTATGATACATATTCACAGGCACAATACATTTTAAAGTAAAAATAGATATTAATTTAGACTTGACACTCTTATTTTTTCCCTCTATATTAATTTTAAGCTTCCATGAGCCAAAGATTTCCTGAGACATGCCATTATGTCTTACAGATACTGATTACTGCAATATCTCCTCATGTGTTGATTTGACATGTTACAGTTTCATATGTCTAAAATGTGCAAGTTAATGTGAAGTAAAGCAGCCTGAATAAGCTAAGTACTTTTCAGGCTCATTGAAATAAATTAATATAATCAGAGGTCACACACAAATGGCTTAACTAAGGGACATACTTTGTACTTCATAATTTTTTTAATATTTTGATTTGAATGACTTTATATGAGGCATGCACTTGCTACTTTATATAATAATCTTCACCTCTCCTTATAAGTTACTGATCAACTCTACACACCAGAATTATCATCCTCATTTATATGAACTTTTGAGTTTGTAATCCTTGAACTAAAGCAAAGTTTCTTCTGACATAACCATCATCTCTATTGCTACTAAACCATTTCCATTAAACCTAACTGTGGCCAATAACGCAATGATTTTGTTTGTGACACAGAAGAAATCCCTACATTTATGAAAGATAGTACGATTATCATTGTTATCTGCATTTTACCATCAAGCATATGTTAGGGATTAACGGTATTGATTTGTTGTAGAGTAAGGGCCTTAAGTCTGCAATACATGCAATTTCAATTTCTTTTATTCTCTCGCAATATTTCTTTATCTTCCTACAATTTTACATTAATCCATCCAAGCAGTTTTCATCCAAGCAGTTTTCAAATATACTCTAGTTTGTGTGTTTCATTTAGGTTTGCCAGTTTTCAGATTGCTAGAATATTGCCTCAGATATAAGATTTCTTTTTGACAGAATTAAAATAAATGTTCACCACCATCACAGAAGCATTTTTATGGATAGCATATTTTTTCTTTTTAAAATTTTTATTGTGAATTTTTGAATTGTATGGTACAATTCCATAGAGTCTGGGATAGCATATATATATGTGTGTGTGTGTATATATATATATATATATGCATATATATGTATACATATAAGTGTGTATATATACATGCTATATATGTGTGTGTGTGTGTATATATATATGTATATATATATATATGCTATCCCAGACTCTAGTGTATATACTTTAGTGTATATATATATATATATGGATGAGATTACTCAAAATCTAAAATCCATTTTTTGCCTGTAGCTTTACCTTGAAGTTTGTGACTAAATGGTAATAAAACGAAGTCACTTAAAGATACAGTACACTGAATTGAAGTCACCAAAATTTGTCTACCTTCTATGTGGGGAATTCAAAGGTGATATAATGTTTAAGTAGGTACATAAGGCCAAGTCTGATACCTGCTATGCAAACAGTACAAATTGTAGCCCATGTCATGGCATAGTAAGTTAAACAACTGTGATGCTGGTATCCAATATGCATGCCTGTTTGTGCCCTAGCTGTTCCACTTCCAATCCAGCTCCTTGATAATGGCTTGTGAAAAGCAGCAAAAGTTGACCCAAACACTTGGGTCCCTGCACTCAAATGGGAGACTCAGATGAAGCTTCTCTGACAGCTCATTTGTATTTGCAAAATACTTGCTTGGGATATCATTTCAGAAAGAGTAAAAAAGTTGAATGCAAGAGTTTAAGTAATAGTTCTGCTAGAACATTTAATAAATTTAATGCTAATTTTATCTCTGCTAAAAGCCTGCTAAATCCTGGTGTATTAAAATTTAGGGCCCAGCATGATAGCCTAGTGGCTAAAAAGTCCTCACCTTGAGCACTCCGGGATCCCATGAGGGCGCCCATTCTAATCCCGGCAGCCCTGCTTCCCATCCAGCTCCCTGCTTGTGTCCTGGGAAAGCAGTTTAGGATGACCCAAAGCTTTGGGACCCTGCACCTGTGTGGGAGACCCAGAAGAAGTTCCTGGCTCCTGGCTTCGGATTGGCTCAGCTCTGACCATTGCAGCCACTTGGGGAGTGAAGCGTAGGACAGAGGGTTTTCCTCTCTTTCTCCTCTCCTATCTGTGTATCTGCCTTTCCAATAAAAATAAAATAAATCTTTGAAAAAATTTAGTAGCAAACACAGAGAGACTGAACATGCAAATAGTCTTTTTCCTTTCAGAAGTGAGAAGTGGTAAAAATTAAGTGCATTCACTGGACTGAATGTTGAGAGGGAATCATGTCCTTGGGGAAGCTGGTTGGCATTGTACACCCAGCTTGGCGTTTCTCAGGCTAGGTTTCAACACTGCTGGGCCTAGGTAGCCTCAGAGCCATGACTGAATCTACTCAGAAACAAATCTCGAGGACTCACATTCTTTGGGCCTGGTCTACCACTGCTTATAAGGCAGTGATATCAGATTTAAGCATATATGCTGCTAGTTTATTTTTTTATAGTGAACACACACATTTTTTAATGCTTGAATTAGCTCAAGGATATAAAGAATTTCTCAATTAGCTCCTTGAACACTTTTACTATTAATTTGAATAGCAGTCACTTGATGGCTCACCTGCAGGAGGCACAGTTGGCATATGTTTCTGCTTTAAACTCACTATTTAGAGAACATCTCAATAAGAAAACTTCAACAAAATTAGGACAACTTATAATTACCCCAAAGAATATTCCTGGGATCCCCGCAGTGCTAGAAAACGTTCTCTTTGGTTATCATTATGGTTGTGATGAGTGAAGACTTTCATTTATAGTCACTAAGCAATTGCTTGAGGTAGAATTTTGTAAGGCTTAGAAGCAATAGTTTAGCCAACTGGCAACCCTGTAGGATCACCAATTATTTTCATAATCTTCAACAGGATAAAAGATAACATTTCAATGTCAATGCAAATACTGTTAACACAAGGATCGAGCATCATTCATATTCATTTTAAAAGATGTATTTATTTATTTTTATTTGAAAGGCAGAATTGCAGCAGAGAGAGAGAAGGAAAGACAGACGGAGAGAGATCATCCATCTACTGGTTAACTCCCCAAATGGCTGCAATGGCTAAAGCTGGGTTGCTCTGAAGCCAGGAGCCAAGAGTTAGTTCTGGGTCTCCCACATGGTTTCAGGAGCCTGAACACTTGGGTCATCTTCCTCTGCCTTCCCAAACCATTACCAGGGAATTGGATTGGAAGTATAGCAGCTGGGACTTGAACTGGTGCCCATAGGGATGCCGGCTCCTCAAACAGAGGCTTAACTTGTGTTGATTCCAATATTTATGTATTTTATTTGAAAGGCAGAGTTACATGGAGGGGCGGGGAGATGGACAGGCACACAAACACACACACACACACACACACACAGTGAGAGAGAGAGAGAGAGAGAGAGAGAGAGAGAGAGCGAGCGCGAGAGAAGAGGCTGGGCAAGAGAAGTGTTTTCCATCCAGTGATTTACTTTCCAAATAGCCAAAGTGGCTAGGGCTGGGTCAGGCCAAAGTCAGGAGCCTGGAAATCCATCTGGGTCTCCTACATGGGTTACAAGGGCCCAGTCACTTGGACTGTTTTCTACTGCCTTCCTTGAACACTAGCAGAGAGTCGGACTGCAAGTAGCGCAGCTGGGCTTCAAACGGGCTCCCATACAGGATGTTGGTGTCACAGGCAGTGGATGAACTGAAAATGGGACTGTGTGCCCTAGGGAATGAGAACAACAATAATAGCTAACTTTATTACTTTCTTTAATAAAAGGTGGAAAAGCCCTTTTCCTATTGACTCATACAATCCCAACTGGCCGTCCATGTGGGACGCAGCGGCATTGTCACATGCAGAGGAGCAAACCACAACTCCACGAAGTAGCAGATAATGTGCAAGAGGGTTTGGGGAGGGGTGGGGGGAGAACCCAAGTATCTATGTAATTGTGTCACATAATACAATGTAATTACTGAAGTTAAACAATAAATAATTAAAAAAAAAAAGTTAAAAAAAAAAAAAAAAAAAGAGCCTCTTCGAGCGCTCGCGTGCTCACTGGTGTTCTTTCTGAAACTGGTGCTGCATACAGGTTCACCCCTTTTGAGTGTCCAGACTTCTTTGACATGCTGATTTCTGTTGGATCTCTGCCCCACGTGCTCGCCGTGCCCCTGTCCGTAACCCTGCGGCTGCACTGTTCTTGGGGAAAGCCCGTGGAATGCATAGCCAAAGCTGGAAAGCACTGGCTTCGGATCATCATCCCATCTTACAAAGAGGCGTGAACCTGGGCCTAAGGCTGCCTTCACATTGTTCCGGACCAAACAGAATTTCATGTCTGTATTTTGGTAAAGCAGCAGAAAGTTTGCCCAGTTTCCTCAAGGTGCCTTTAGAGTGTTAATGAAACACAGGGATGATGGCGCTCCTGGCACTCTATTTAGAGTTGAATGAAGCCAGCAGAGCCCGGAGCCTGGAGGTTGCACTCTGGCCACTAGAGGCCAGCAAACCTCAGCCCAGGACTCCCGAGTTGAAGCATGCTTTTCCCACACCCGGTGTCTGTGGATTCAATAGCAGGAAAGTCACCCTGGAATGCATTTAGAACAGACATATGATTCCACTGTGTGCCTTCTGCCTTTCAGACTTTCCAGCGATTCCCTGTAAGTCGGACATAAACAAATTAAACAATTAAGGGAGGTGTGTCCTTGGGCTGTCTCTTGCGACCTTTCTGAAAGCCCTATGCTCTTTCTCCTATTTCATCCTAGGGCTTTATTTCCTTCCTTTCTCTGTCTGAAACATAAACAATGTTAAATTTTTTATTTCTTTCCTTCAGCAATTTAATTTCCTGAAAGCAATGTCTCCTCTCCCACTTTTACTGAGTCTACACAGTGCTTGTTTTTCTATTGTTCTTTTTCTCAGAATTTTTATTTTATTGCAAGAACACTTGGAGTGAGATGGTTCCTCTTAACAAACATTTAGGTGTAGGTTCAATGCTCACTCCCATCTTCCTTTTCTAGAAAATATACACTTATGGGCCCGGTGTGGTAGACTAGTGGCTGACGTCCTTGCTTTGAATGCACTGGGATCCCATATGGACTCTGGTTCCTATCCCAGCTGCTCCACTTCCCCTCCAGCTCCCTGCTTGTGGCCTTGGAAAGTAGCTGAGGGTGGCCCAAAGCCTTGGGACCCTGCACCCACATGGGAACCCGAACGAGGCTCCCAGTTCTTGGCTTCTGATCGGCTTAACTCCAACTGTTGTGGACACTTGGAGAGTGAATCAGTGAACAGATCTTTCTCTCTCTATTTACTCCTCTCTATATATCTGCCTTTCCAATAAAAATAAATAAATCTATTTAAAAAAAATATCTGTTCTCAGTCTGAGCTACTGCTTCCATGCCGGTGACTCATTGATTTAACATCTCTGGCCGACTCCTACCCTACCAGCTTCAGGTATTGATTTCTCAGGGTCTGTCCGCAGGACCTCAGCCCATCCTCTCCTACTCTGCATTCATCATCTTTCAGCTGCTTGGCCTTGCTGAATTAAGGAATGGACTTTCTACTGTTCCTGCTGAATCAGTAAGCCCAGTTATAGACAACTACTATCTCGCTGAATACCTGTTAGGCTCAGGAATCAAGCCTTTGCTGCCCAGACCCTTGAAAGCACCAAATCGAACAGCTGTGCTCCTCTGAAATTTTTTTCATGGAGTTGGCTGGTGGTGCAGCACATTATGCTGCCTGTGATCACTGGCATTCCATAGAAGAGTGCCGGTTGAATCCTGGCTGCTCCACTTCCAATCCAGCTCCCTGCTAATCTGCCTAGGAAGATAGCAGAAGTTGGCCCAGGTGCTTGGGAGCCTCCACTTCTGTACGAGACCTGGATGGAGTTTCTGGTTCCTGGCTTCTCCCTGGTCCTTGTGGCCATTTGGGGAGTAAACCAGCAAATGGAAGATCTGTCTTTTTCTTTCTGTAACTGACTTTCAAATAAGTAAATAGATTTTTTAAAAAAATTAATCGACATGCCTTTTTTTACTTAAATTTTATTCTCAGAGATGACAGCTAAAATTCAAAAGCACAGAGAACAAATTAGCTACCATGACTGTCATAAATTCTTTTCACATGTAACCATAAACACTCCATTATACCACTGAATTTATTTTCTTTTTAGATAAAAAAGTATGAACCTGTAAATGCACGTGAACAGATCACTTTAGAAAATAAGACATATAATGATTCTCAGTTACTATCTGTCAATTAAAGATAGAATAAAACATTACAAAGGACTCAGAATTTAAATTGTTTTGGCTCATCAATCCATATAATCTGCTTCAATAACTTTGCTTCATAAGTGAGAAAGTGCCGAAGAAGTGAAAAAAACAAAGCTCAGGATTGCTTACTATTTATAAATGTGTACGATTTACAAAGGGAAGACAAAGGCATTTCTTATGGGACTATAAAGCTGATCCGGGGAGAATCAAGATGGCAGAATAGGGTGAGGACATGTTCAAACATGCAGAGAAACATTAGCCTGGGGAAAGTAAAGAGGGCACATTCCAGGAAATAGGAGAGAACAGACTGATGGCAGAGAGGCACCTGGATACTGATGGACACAGAAAAACAGCAGAGACAGCAGTGCGGTAATGCAGTGACCAGATACCCCAGTGGCATTCAGCAAGCAGCGATCTGAACTACACAAGCTGCTGAAACTCCACCAGCAACCAGGTAGGAACAAGGGTTCACCAGGAGCTCAGGAGGTAAACTCAGATAAAGAACTACCTATGCTGCTGGTTTGTTTGATTTGACCAGGAACAGAGACAGAGCAGCAGATCCCAGATGATGCAGGAACAGGGCGGATTTCACAGCACAGACCTCCAGTAGAGCCAGATCAGGCACCATCTTGTGTATGGAGGCAAAGGTTATAGGACAGGACTGCGTATGCACTAAGCTGGAAACCAACTCATCTCAGGCTCAGTGAATTGCAACAACGTGGCATCCTACAGGTTCCACTCAAAATGGGTCCTGGTAGCCCCCAGACCCAACAGCCAGCAGATCAAAAAACTCTAGTAGTGGCATAACCATTTTGCACAGAATGGCAAAGGCTTTGAGACTGCAGGGTCTACAGTGAGCAATGCCTGTGCTGAGCTGGGAGCAAACTCACTGAGTTCAGTGCATTGCACTGGTCCCACATAAAAAATAATACCAACTTTTGCATCTTATAACTCAAAATAGGTCTGGGTGGCCCTCAGCAGTGCTTGCTGCCACCTCATTCATGCTTGGTGCTTTGTATTATATATATTCAAAGAGATCTCACATAAAATTCACACTTCTGCCAATTAGTTGCTAGCAATTTCCCCATCCAGGAATACTGCAAAGCAGGGGAGCTGAACTCTTCTTACTGTCAGGAAATGGACTTTTGTTTGGCAACAGGAATGCTTAAGGGAGAAATACCTGATGGATCCAAACTATGAGAAACTGTTTGGCAACACTTTCATCGGAAACAAAATTACTCTCTGGGACTGGCAACAGCTCCTCTGTGGCTGGAGGGACATGTGATTCATAGGGCTTTTTACAGGACTGGGGTCTGGATACAATTGAATGTCCCACCAATGTTCGTATTTTGGAGGCTTCATTCCAAGGATGACTTAGTAAGAGTTGCTATGGAATCTTTAAGAGGTGGTAGCCTAGTAGAAAGTCCCATGTTAACTAAGTGCACACTGTTGGTTACTGATTAGTTTTCAGAAGACTTACAAAAGCCAGAGCCTGGACTCACCCTCCTCTCTGTGGCTTCCCATATTGAACTTAATTACTTCTACACACTCAGAGGCCATTGCAGCCAGCCCTGATGTAACACAGTTGAGGGGGTCCTCACAGGAGCTGAGTGATTGGAATCTGCTAAATGAAAAAAAGTGATATGCTTCCAAAAGAAAATAGTGGGGTAGACATGGGAGAGACATTCCCATTCTAACAGGGAGGAATAGGCCAGAAGGATGGAATAACTGGTCCCAAGTAAGTTCAAAATCTAACAGGGAAAGCAAGCTCAGATCTTAAAGCTGTAGAATAATTCCCTTTGACTCCATGTCCTGCATTCTGGGCACTTCCTCTGTGGCTTTACTGGCCTCAGTTCCTGCAGCAGCTCTCATGGATTCTGCTCACATGCCTACAGCTTTCCCAGGTACTTGTATACCAGTGGCCCACAGTTTTGTAAGTCTGAGGGCTGCTACCCCATCGTCATCACTGTATAAGCATTATCATTTTCTTAACGAACAAGCAGTTTGGCTTCCTTCTACTCATATTAATTTCTTTAGCAAATTTCCCTTAATGGTCCATTCATGCCAATCTGTTTTTTTTTTTTTTCCGAGTCTGCTTCCCTGAATTCTTCTAGCCTCTACCCACTACTCAGTTCTAAAGCTGCTTCTACATTTTAAGGTATTTGTTATAGCAACAGCCCCACTCCTCAATGCCAGTGTTCGGTTTTGGTATATTCTGTAGTGTTGTAATAGAATACACAAAACTGGATAATTTATAAATAACAGATTTATTTTTGTAGCTCTGCAGGCTGGATGATAGAAGATCAAGTGCCTTGCATCTGGTGAGTACCTTTGTATGTTATACCATGACAGAAAGCAGAATGTCAACTGGATATACTCATGTAAAAGAGATGAAACTTATCATTTCATCAGAAATACACTCCAGTGATAACTAATCCACTCCTGTGATAATGGCGTTAATCTGATCCTTAAATCTGTATGCTGCAAACTGCAAAATGTTTATGACATAGAAGAAAACATAAATAGATGGAAAGATGTCTTGTACTTATGCAAGGGAAGAATTATTCAAATATATAGTCTGTTAAGGCAATCTACAGATTCTGATCATCTCTTTCAAAAATCCAATGTTTTTTCACATATTAGGAAAACAAAGATCCTAAAATTGGCATGGAACTACAAGACACTGAGTAGCCAATGTAAATTTTTTATGACTAATAAAGCTGAAGGCATCAAATTTCTTGTCTCAAATTGTAAGTGGGTACTTCAAAAAGCTCATGGAAAAACGGAATCAGAGTTATTGATGCAAAATAGCTTTTTTTCATAATATCTATTTTCATTAACTTTTTGGACATGCCTCATGTGTATAGATTTAGACAGGTTTTTCCAATAAAACAAACTTGTTTTAATTCCCTATCCAATGAATTTTTAGTAGTGTACTCATAATGCAATGACAAAAACAATGTTACTGATGCAAAAAAATACTAGTGTTTGATTAAAATGTTACTGGCATAAAAGCAGACATACAAGCCCATAGGGAACAGCGTCCAGAAACAAATCCTCACAGCCAACTAATCTTTGATAAAGCTACCACTAATACACAGTGAAGAAACTATGATTTTATGTAATGGAATATTATTTACTTGGTGAAATAAACAAGACATAAAAGACAAATACCATGTTTTCCCTGATTTGTGGTAACTGATATATACAAAGTACAAAAAAGTAATATGAGCAAAGTTAACATTATGAGATTCGATTATTGTTTACACCCTTGTCTATACTTTTGAGGAACAGTGATTTTCTACTTACTACTTGTCAAATTGCTTATTTAGTGGTGGGTTAAGCTTGTGATTATAAAATAAACACAAAGAATGTCATAAAAATTGGAAGAAAGATTAAAGGAAGAGGGAGAGAGCATGGTGGGGGGAAGGTAAGGTAGGAAGTACCATATTTCTTCTTAATCTATATATGTGAAATAGAAGAAATGTGATTACTGTATATAAATAAACAAGTAAAAAATATGATTTGGCCTTACTAAAGGAAACTTTGCCATTTGTAGTAAATGAGTAAATTTGGAGGACACTATGCTGACATAAGCCAGACACAGACAGATACAGACACAGACAGATATTTCACCTCATTTGTGTGTGGAATCTAAAACAATTGAACTTATAAACACAGGGAACTGGGCCCGGCGCAATAACATAACGGTTAAGGTTCTCACCTTGAACGTGCTAGGATCCCATATGGGCACTGGTTCTAATCCTGGCAGCTCCACTTCCCATCCAGCTCCCTGCTTGTGGCCTGGGAGAGCAGTCAAGGATGGCCCAAAGCCTTGGGACCCTGCACCCACATGGGAGACCCGGAAGAAGTTCCTGGCTCCTGGTTTCGGATCAGCAAAGCACCGGCCGTTGGGGCCACTTGGGGAGTGAATCGTCGGACGGAAGATCTTCCTCTCTGTCTCTCCTCCTCTCTGTACATCTGCCTTTCCAATAAAAATAAATAAATAACTCTTTAAAAAAAATACAGAGAACTGAATGATGGTTGTAGGAGTTGGAGGTGGTGGTGGAATGGAGAGCTGTTGGTGACAGGATATATGCATTAGGTCATAAGGTGAAGTTCTGGGGCTCTAACAGTACGCTTACTAGAGTTATGCTGTACTATATACTTGAAATTTGCTGAGACCTCATCTTCAGTGTTTTTACCACACATTCTCTCTCTCACACACAGACACACACACAATAGGTAACTATGTTAGTTGATAAATGTGTTAATTAGCTTGGTTGTGGTAATCTTTTCAGTGTGTGCACATATCAAATCATTGCGGTGTACACCTCGATAATTTTTTATATATATATTTTAAAAATATTTACTTATTTACTTGAAAGGCACTCAGAGAGAGAGAGAGAGAGAGAGAGAGAGAGAGAGAGAGAGAGGAGAGAGAGAGGAGAGGAGAGAGGTATTTCATCCATTGGCTCACTCTCCAAACATTAGCAGGACACTGGATCAGAAGTGGAACCGTCAGGTCTTGGAAAGATACTCATATGGTGTTTTGGCAGCAGTTTAACTCACGGTTCCACAACAATGGTCTCAATACAGACTTTTTTTTTTAATTGAAAACCAACAGCTGGAAAAAAGAGAATAATTAGAAGTAAGTTTAACAAAGAAAGTTTAAACTTACACTCTGGCAACACTACATTATTGAAAGCTATTAAACAACTAAATAAATAGAAAGATATCTCATGTGTATGTATCAGAAGACAACAGTATGAAGATGGCAATGTGCCCTACATTGATCTACCTATTACATGCAATACCTGTCACAATCACTGGCAGCTGTTTTGCTGAAATTGGCAAACTGGTATTTGTATTTCATTCATGGGACCTAGAAGAGTAAAAACAATTTTGAAAAAGAAGAAACAATTTGAAGGACTTACATTTTCCAATTTCAAATCTTACAACAAAACTGCAATAATTAAGACAATGGGATACTGACATAAAGTTAGACATAGAGATCAACAAAACAGAACTGAACATTGCAGAAAGCAATTCTTGCATGGTAAACTGATTTTTTTAGAGTGTCATGATAATTCATGGAGCAATTAATTGTCTTTTCAAAAAAATGGTGTTGGAACAACTGAACTCCTATACAAAACATGAATTTTTTACTCACAAAATACATGCAAAAACTCAAAATCGACCACAATCACCCAAAAATAAGAGTTGAAGCTATTAAAATCCAGCGAAAAAATATGGGTCAATTTTAGTGATCATGTTTTCTTAAATCTAGGTTAGAATTGTAACACGTCCCTCCCCGGGGATCGAACTGCACAGGCGCGACAGTGTGCAGGTCCTCCCCCCACCACCTGGGTGCGCGAGGTTCCAGGTCTCCTAGCGACTGAGTGTCAACAAAAAGCCTGAAGCTTCAGAACTCGCTGGCCCAGGGGCCACGGGCACCATGGCCGATCGGAGGGCTCCACTTCGGCCCTTCGTACTGGAGCCAGTGCCTCCGGGCATGACGTGCAAGCCCTGGTTCAAGGACAAACTACCTTCGAAGTGTCTGGCAAATCAGAAGAGCAATTTTCTGAAGTTCCCCACGTCTCTGGACAGCAGGAACTGGGTATTCGTGAGAGAGGGGCTCGACGACTTCCGCAATGGCTGTCCGCCATGCGACCACATGATTGCTCGTGGCCGGAAGGAGGCATTTCTCCCCATGATTTCTCACAAAGCTCCGCAACTTCCTTCCATCGAAAGAAAGCTGCCTAGAAAAGCAAGCCTGTTTTCCAAGTTGTCACAGGCTCAGCTGGCACGCAAGGCTTTTGTAGCGGCCACAGAAGCCAAACTGCGGAAGCATCCCTTGGCTCGCTACTCCAATCTGGAGGAATCCCTACCTCCGGATCTTTTATTGAAGGTGCTGGAGGAGCTGGATCCCGAGAAAAAGTTGGAGGATGCCTGGGCTCATTGTGAAGGCAAGAAGGAAAAACCCAAGGAGCCTGCAAAGGTTTCTAAGCGCCGCACTTCAAAAGCTCGCCCTAAGGCTCCCCCTCCCGAGACTTTTCCTGCAGCAGAACAGCCAAAAAAGTCACGTCGAAGGTCGAGTGTATATGCATTGCGTGATCCATCTATTCTCCGTAGATATGTCCCGAGAATGGTTCGCGACTTCTGCAAATGGGCTGCTGCTTCGGGATACCACCACGTCGATGAAGACTATGTGATGCAACAATTTACAATCAGCCATAAGTGGAAACCAGGCTTTCGTGACTACCACATGATGAAGGAAGAGGAGATTCATCCCGACTTAAAGTACAACATGGAACTGGATGAAACGGATGACATGAAATACATGCTAGACCACAAGGACTGGAAAAGTGAACTCAAGGAACCACCACAGTCTATCAGGTCCACCAGGGTAAAGATGAGGTATGGAGCATGGTACCTCAAGACCAGCTTGTGGAAAAAGCAAATGACTAATGAACCTTTGATCGACCCCAAGATCATCCTTGAAGCTGAACGGGAAAGAATGAAACCAGACGTCATTGACGATCTTTATGGAACAATTGCCTTTAAGGATTTCATTCTAAGCCGGGGCTACAGCATGCCCCACATTCTGGAGAAGTTGTTCACCAGGAAAGGATGGGATTATGAGGCTGTCAAGACTCCTATACCTAAAGTCATCAAAATTCACTTAAAACTAAGAGAGTTTACAGAGGAAGATGATATGACAATTGTCCACACGGGTTACTAGGCTATTTTCTCTATTCCATTGAAAATACTTTGAAAATACATTGAAATATAAATTGAAAATACATTGAACTTATGACTGTCCTACCAAGAATGTACAACTTTGAAACTTGGGTAATTGTGTAAACTCAACATCCAGTACTTATTAAAATTTCTCAATGACCTCCCATTTCAGTCTCATCATTTAAAAAATACTTTTAATCAACTATGAGAACAACATTCACATACAGTTTGTCTCATTTTGTGGAATTCTGACTATTGCATAATTATACCAAGTATTTGTACAAACAAAATGAAGCAGAATTTCTTAAAAAAGAAATGCCCTATTGATTATTTCTAGTTAGCTAAAACATGGGACCAACTTCACAATAATCACACTAAGGAAACATGAATACCTCCATGTAGATTAATGCATTAGCAAAATATTTTTTCCAAATTGAAGAAATTGTTTTTTAATATTGCTTACATGGTCAAGAGGGATGCATGCCCATGTAGGCTTCCAATTAGGGTGGTTAGGGTCAGGCATGGAGGAAGGTGGGTGGGACAGATGTCCCACCTTTTTTGTTTCCCTCCTGTGTCCACATAGAAGAAGGGAGGGGAGTGTTCTTTGCTGTCAAATTACATCAGCACCTGTGGATAGCAGACAGTCCTTTGATGACACCCTAGAACCCTGATGTAGGGAGCATGTTCCTAGGATATTGAGTGGTTTTGATAGTTCTGAGAAATTGTTGACTTCATGGAACCAGGGTTGAGAAAATCTTCCTAAGGTCTACTGGTTAATAAAGTCCACTTTAGTGTATGTACAGACTCAGGAACATGCTGCTAGCTTGGCTAATAGGATTGTCCAACCTGTTCTGTTTTCTAGTCTCTGAGGAGGCAGTCGGTGTCCTTTGCTGGGCTAGATTAGCTTGCTGTCATGTCTCTCATGTGCATCTGGGCATGCTGTCCACTACACAGACATTAGCAACTGAGGAAGCCGAGTCCTGATACATGTATTCCAAGGTTGGACCACACATCCTGTGATTTTCCCTATGGCTGGGGTCTGAGTACAACTCTCTAGCTGAAGCATCCACCAAGAAAACTTTCCTGGGGTGAACTCAGACTTGACTCTTGTGTGTCCCAGCCAGTGCAGGATACAGTGCAGTCTACTACCTGCTCTAGTCAACACACATACCGGTGGATGCAGCTGCCTGATCAGTGCACCCCAGTCTCATATTCCACTCAAACCCATAGGTGCTGCAGTCCAGCCTAGCCAGCCCGCAACAGACCCGGTCCTCATGCATACAAATGGGTGCCACAGCCTAGTCGGGATGGCCCCCAATAACCGCCCCCCCGACCTACTTCCAACCCCAGTTCTTGCATGTGGTGTCATGTGCTGTGGCCCAGTCCACATCCCATCCAGCTCTCTTGCACATCCACAGGTTGTGAGGCTTACCTCAGTCTAAGCTGCCCCCAGATCCAGTCCTCACATTTGCCAACAGGTGCCACCATCCTGTCCGGCATTGCCCACACCCAGTCCCAGCACTCATGCTCATCAGTGGTAAGTACAGCTTGGTAGAGGAGCACCCACTGTTCCCTCTCCAGGCATGCTTCCAGCTTTGGATTCTGTGCCCACCAGGGACACCACGGTCCAGCCAGACATGACTTGCATCAAGTATCAACACTTGCCAGCTGGCAGTGTGCCTTAGTCCAGCCTGGCCCGCCCCCATTTCCAGCTCTCACACTCACCAGTGGGAGCAGCAACCAAGCAAGGGAGTCCTTGCAGTTCCCCTACCAGGCCTGTTCCCAGCCCCAGGTTCTGTGTTTGGCAGCAGGTGCAGTGGCCCAGCCTGAGACAGTCTACCACTTGTCTTGGCATTTGCCAACAGGTGCTAAAGCCTGGTTCACTTTGACCTAGCTTTAGTTCTAGCTGTTGCAGCAGCCTAGCCTAGCCTAGCCTGTCTATATCCCTCATGTGAACTGGCAGGTGTTGTGGTCCAACCTGGCCTAGTCTTCACACCATCCTGGCTCTCACTTGTGCCAGTGTGTACTATGGACTGACCCTGCCCAGCCCACATTCATACCTGGCTCACCTGTATGCCAATGGGTGCTGTGGCCCACCTGGTGAAATGGCTGGCCCCCAGTCCTAGCACTCACTGGTGGGTACTGTAGTCTAGCCTGACCGGCTCACATACATTCCAGTTCTCACTGATAAGTGCTACAGCCTAGCGCAGCCTGGCTCACCCCCAGACCTGGCTCTCAAGTGACCTGGTGGGTGCTACAGCCTAGTCGTGTCTGTTCTACAGCCATTTTGGCTCTTGTGAGCACCAGCAGGTGCTGCAGCCTAGCCAAATCTGGCCTGCCCCCAAACCCAGCCCACACACATGCCGATTGGTGTTGCAGCCTTGCCCATACTGGTTGGCCCACAACCCTAGCTCTCACACTCACCACTGGAAGATGCAGCCCGGCAGGGGAGTCCCCAGAGTTTCCCTACCTGGTCCATTCTCAGCACCAGAACTTGCACATGCTGGCAGGTGTTGCAGCCTAGCCCAGCTTAGCATGGCTCACAACCTGTCCTGGCTCTGGTGTATGCCAGCAGGTAGTAAGGCCTGATTCCAGGCCGGCCTGTCCCAGACCTGGTCTACACAAATGCTGATGAGTGCTGCAGCCCTGCCTAGCCTGGCTGATCCCCAGGCCTGGCTTTTGTGCTCCACAGCTGGAGTTGCTACCCAGTAGGGGAGTTACCTAAGTTCTACCAGGCCTGCCCTCAGCCCTAGATCTCATGTGTGCAGGCAGACGCCGTGGACCTGCTTGACCAGGTCTGCCCTCATTCCTGGCCCTTGTATGTGCTGGGGATGTTGCAACCTGGACCTGTCAGGCGTCCTCCCAGGCCCAATTCCCATGAGTGTCATGTGGGTTCTTGCCACACAAGTTCTATGATTCAACCTGGCTCGGCCCATTATCACCCCCAGTTCTCTGCACAAACCAGTGAGTGTTGCAGTCCCATAGAGGTTAGCCCACAGATCCCCTACAGAATCTGCCCCCAAATCTAGTTCTCCAATATTCTGGCAGGTGCTGAGGTCCAGTTTCACATGGCCCATCCCCAGCTCCGACACTTGCAGGCAGGTACTGTGGCCTAGCCCAGTCAGGCATGTCTCCAGCCCCAGCTTTTGCTCGTGCCAGTGGATGGGAGGGAAGAATATTATTTAGCACAGCCAAGGTCTCCTCCCACATAGGCAGGTGCCTTAGCCTGACCAAGAAATGTCCTCAGGTTTTCCAGCTCTAAACTACTCCATTTCAGCTCTCTCACTTATCTGCAAGTGCAATGGCCCGACCTATGGAAGGCCCCAGAAGTGAAAGATGTCAAACATGCCCTCAGCTACTCCCTCTTTAATATATCCCCAGACCCCCTTTCCCATGTAACCTGCGATCTCCCCACCTAGGGGTCAGGGTGGTGTGTCCTGGTCCAGTATTCCTCACCCTCCAACCTCTCCACTTATCTAAAAAAAAAAAGGAATAAGCAACTATGCTGGCACATTGGTATAGTTAAACAGAAATTTGGCATTAACCAGGCCCAGAATGCCCGCCAGCTACTAGCTGCTTTTCTTCCAGCAGGATAACACTTGCTTAGGCAGTTGCCTACAGCTTGGGTGAAATACTGTTTTGTTAGAAATGTTTTATAAGCCAGAACTTGAAGTTTATAGCAAAAATATTAACTCCTTTTAATAACAAAATTGCTATCTTCAAATTTAGAATCCCCAAAAAACTTACCAAAATTGAATGTGAAATGTGAGTTTTGTCGCTTCATCACATTTCTCAATTTGATATACAAAAGTTTTCACCATTCTCTTAAAACTTCACAGAATACACTACTTCCAAATAATTTAAACAATTGCAAAATTTAGACAGAATTAAGTTTATGGCTGACCTACTGTACAAAATATATCTGTGTCAGTAAAGGCACACAATAGCACTAATATATACACACATCTATTCAAATACAATTAGCTAAAACACTATAAGGTGAAGGAGTACAGAGGGAGACAGGATAATAGGAACCAAAACACAATCAGCTTGGAGGAATATGTTCCAATGTTTTCAACACAGTTGATTACACCTTTTATAAAAACGTAGAACACAGATATCCAATTAAAGAGGGAAAAGGAAAAACAGACAGAACACACGTGCACATGTGTCTTCCATCTGCTGGGTCAGTCCACAAATGGCTGCAATGGCCAGAACTGGATTGGTTCAAAGCTAGGAGCCAGAAGCTTCTTTTAGGTCTCCCATGTGGGTGCAGGGGACCAAGGACTCGGGCAGTCCTCTGCTGCCTTTCCAGGCCATTAGCATGGAGCTGGATTGGAAGTGAAGCAGCTGAGATACAAACAGTTGCCCATGTGGGATGCCAGTGCCACAAGTGGAGGCTTAGCCTGTTAGGCCACAGCACCTGTCAAGGCATCTGAAACTTCCAATGAATTAATGATTCACATTTAAGGAAAGGGAAATGTTAATCACCTAATTTGATCATGAAACATAAATATGTGCCAAAACATCGCATTTTACCTTGTACCTATGCATAATTACTATGTTCATTTAAAAAAGAATCACCAGGAAAAGCTTCTATCACTTATTGGCAGGGGTACTTCCAGCGAAATAAACCTTCCATGGAGAAATTATCTGAATTTCTCCATGCTGCAATTCCCCACATTGATATTATTTGTCAGGAACAGAAGCAATGTTTTTCAGATTTGGTTACACCAGTGAGAATTGAAAATACAATCCGACTTCAACTCTATAGCTTTTAGGAGTAGAGGGAATAGCAGAAGAAAGCCAGACACACAATTGTATGAGTGTAGTCTCCTAATGTTTTCAAATAGTACCAACCAGGGAATTGAGTCAAGTGTGAGGTATAGAATGCAAACCTTGTAATATCTCATTTCCACATTAAAGTTCAGAAATTTTATAGACAATTAACTTTTCATCTTGAAAACTTGAATCCTAATCTTTGAAACTGGAGTAAGAATATATGTATCAGGACATGGAGTAAGGGAAATATAAATATATACTCTTGGTGGAGGTGGAAGAGAGGCCTGTGGGGGTGGCAGGAGTGGCCAGGTTGGGAGTGGGGGCTGGATTTGAGCCAAGCTGGACAGCCACCCAAGACTGGTGTGGCAACAACAATCATGTCGGTGTTTGGGGAGCTGTGAGAGACTGGGTGGGGAAAGGCCAGCAAGGCCAACCCAACCCTCCAGCAGGCCATCCAGAATTTGTGGGACAGAGAAGAGATGCTAAGCAAGAAGTAAGGCACAAAATCAAGTGTGTAGCCCACCAGGCACTGTAGTGCAGGAAGAGGTATGGACAGCAGCTGGCACAGCTCAAGGGAACACTTTCCACAATCGAGTTCCAGCGGGAGGCCCTGGAGAATGCCAACAGCAATACCGTGGTGCTCAAGAACATGAGCCAAGGCCATGAAAGCTGGCCACAACAAAATGGAAGTGGATACAGTCAATGAGTTATGTAAGACATTGCTGATCAGCAAAAATTTGCAGAGGACATTTCCAGCTATTTTCAAAGCTGTAGACTTTGGGGAAGAGATTGATGAGGATGAAATTAGGACTGAATTGGAAAAACTAGAGCAGGAGGAACTAGACAAGAATTTGCTGGATACCAGTGGACCTGAAAAGGTCTCTATAAAATGTTTCCTTCTATAGCCCTACCATCAAAACACACCAAGAAGAAGGAAGAGGAAGGTGATAACATGAAGGAATTTGAAAACTGGGCCAGAACATAACTGGTCCACTGTAGCCACCACTCACTTTCCCATCACATGGCTTGTGCCCTGAGGGATGGACAAGGGAAGAGGCAGGCGGGTGGGAGGTGACTTGTTTATAATGTTGGATTTCTGTAAAATAAACTATATTTGAAAATCTGAAAAAATAACAAATATATACTCTTTATTTCCTCATAAACACCCTGCTCTCTGTCTTACCTGGTTTCCCTGCAGGTGAGCACAAGAACCAAGGCTGGGAGCAGCTCAGACCAGGCCAGGTTACAGGACCCATCATCATATGTGTTGGTCAGGTCTGGAGGAATAGCTTGGCTGGGTCAGTCCATAGCACCCACTGGTAGATGTCAGAAACAGGATGGCATGCAAGATGGGCCGGACTGCGCCACAACACCAGCCAGTTCACATTAGGGCTGGAACTGGGGGTTGTCCAGGCTGGGTTAGTATCTGGCACCCACCAGCATGAGGTGCAACTGGGGCAGGCCAGGCCAAGCCAGGCCACAGCACCCGCTGGTGGATGCCAAGGTGAGGCAAGCCATGCCAGACTGGGCCACAATATCCACCAGCACATGTAAGACCCAGAATGGAGGGGGTAAGCCTGGTAGTGGGACAATGAGGACTCCCTTGCTGGGCTACTGCTCCTCATGGTGAGAGTGAGAGCTGGGTTTGGGGGGCAGACCAGGCTGGGCAAGGCTACAAAACCTCTTGACCTGCATGTGAGCTGGGTTAGGGGGAGAGCCAGGCTGAGCTAAGCGACAATAGCTACCTTTGCATGCTTGAACCAGAGTAAGTGCATGCTGGTTTGGTTTTGCCACAGCATAACCTGGCAAGTTCTGTGACTGGGGGCAATCCTGTCAGAATAGACCGCAGAACCACCAGCAAAGTACAATATCCAGGGCTGGCAGTAGGCCCCTTAGGGAAACTGTGTGCACCTCTCCACTGCCTTCAGCTCCCATTTGTGAGTAAGAGAAACAGAGCTGGGGGCAGACCTTGCTAGACAGGCAATGTCAATGTCAGCATGATTGTGGGCTAGTGTGGTCAGTTGGGTTGAGTCAGGCTCCAATGCCCATTGATGTGTATGAGAACTGAATGGGATATGGGACAGACTGGACCAGTCTGCTGCACATACCAGCATGCACAAGAACTAGTAGGAGTTTTGGGATTTGCTCCAACTAGGCTGCAGCTCACGCTGGTGTACATGAGGGCAAGTGTGTGGTAGGCAGTGTTTGGCTGGGTTGCAGTATCCATTGGGGTGTGTATGAGATGGGGCTTGGACAACCACCAGTGTTTTTAGGTTGATGTTGGTGATGAACTAAGTTGGACCCTGTACTGGCTAACACAAACAGCGGACACTTCTGGGGTCAGCTCAGAGGAGGTTTCTTTGGGGACCCCTTCAAATGGATAAATGGACTCAGAACTCCAGCCACAGTGAAAATTACAAGACCTGTGGTCTGACTGTGGAGTACATGTGTCAGAACTGAGTCTCCATGGTTGCTGAAGCCTGCATGGTGGACAGCATGCCAAGATACCCATGGGGGGGGCATGTCAATCAGTTCATTGAGGCTTGCAGAGGACATCTAGGCAGAACAAATTAGCTCCCCCACAAGTAACTGGGCGAATTGAGTCTCTAAGGTGGCCTATGTCAGCCAATGGACTATGAAAGGATTTCCTCATCCTTGGAGCAAGAAAATCAACAGCATCTCAGAACTATCAAAACCACTTATCCTTGGAAAATGCTCCATATTGGGGACCCTGGGATGACATCAGGTGTCCATCCCCATTTCTGGGTACCAAAGCAGCTGGGTTGCTGAGAGCAGCCCTCTCTGCTTCTCTTTCCACTTTCCCCAGATATCAGAAGAAAAAAGGAGATTGGAGGCAGTTGTCTCATCTACTTTCCCCATTTCCTCCAACCTCTTCACCCTAAGTGGTGGTCCCCATGGGCATGAATCCTGTTCAACCATGTAAACATCATCAGAAATAAAATTAATTTATTATTAAAAAGGAAAAAAGATGTATAACATTATTTATTTGTACTATGAGCAGTCTGAAGACACATTGAAAACCAAAGATAATGAAATGGCCATTATTCTTGTTTAATATACATCTTTACAGATTTATTTATTCTTGTTGGAAAGGCAGATTTACAGGAGGAAGAGGAGAGAGGTCTTCCATCTGCTGCTGCTTCCCTCCCCAAATGACTGCAATGACCAGAGCTTAGCTGATCAGAAGCCAGGTTCCAGCTTCTTCTGGGACTCCCACATTGATACAGGGGCCCAAGGACCTGAGCCATCCCCTGCTGCTTCCCCAGGTCACCAGCAAGGAGAGGGACAGGAAATGGAGCACCTGAGACATGAACCAGTGCCTATATATGGCGACAGCACTACACAATAGAGGATTAGCCTATTAAGCCATTGTGCCAACCCAGGTAACTGCTTTTTCATTGCCGAACAGATAGTACTTGCATTTTTAAATTAAGCCATACCCTGTTAAAAAAGGAAATTATGATATTCAATTCTATTTAATTTTTGAAAAAAATGCTTGCAGCAGCACTGTTCATGAAAACAAACACTGCATCTTTATTAAACATTGTCAACCAGGTTTATATTAATTTTTTTAGAATACAGATTTGCTAGAGCTAGGAAATTAGGCATTAGTAGGCTGCAGCCAACTTTGCCTGTGCTAAATTTTCTGCGGTGACTTTTATGTCCACATAAGCCTCCACGTTAAGCAGTCACACTGTTAACAACAGTGGTAAACGTTATGGCTCCTCTAACAATCAGTTGGATTATAGGGTAATATATCCTTTGGAGAATATGGCTGTAGGAACACTCAGTTTACCAAAGACGATATTATTTTTCACTTTGAGTGTCTACATTAAAAAATACTAGAAGCATGGCCTTTGGAGCTGGATAGAAATGCAATGACTTCATATCTTAGCACTACTATGCTCTTATCAAGGTAAATGAATTGCTTCATAGAATCTTATTTCCTCATCTCATACTTGGAATTACAATCATTTTCCACTTGGAGTTTTAAAAGCTAATTTAAATACGGATGATTGCATAAGTCTTGGTTGTCTACTAAGTACTTCTCTTTCTGTCACTTGTCATCAGAGATATAGTGCTGCTAAACATTAACTCTCTGTTTTAAATTCTCTAAATGTAAATAACAAAGCTTAAGGAAACATCAGTAAACACTTAGTTTCACAAACTCTAATATTTAGACACAAGGTATATGACCCTGGAGCCAAAAGAGTTAAGCAGAATGTACTACCAATAAAGCTTATTACATCCCTCTACTCAGTTGTATCTTGGACAAAATAAGTCTTAGAGACAATAACAAGAACTCGAAATCGTCCCCCCAATGACCATGAGGAAGTATAATATTTGTTTTTTAACATGAATTTTGAACTTAACTGGAACTGAATGAAGTATGCCTTACTAGAAATCAGAAGGTAATATCAGAAAATGTCCCTTGCTAACATTTAATAACATTTTCAGGCCATGGCATGAGAAGTAAAAAAAAAAATAGATCACATTCTTCTGCTATTGTAATCCCAAAAGTGATCACTATCACTCTCATTTTCTAATTTTTCCTAATAGTATTGAGGAAGGAGGAAAACAAGAACATACTTTGATACATATATATCAAATTGAGAAAACAGCACCAGCTTTGTTTAAGGGAATAGGTGGTACCTTGAGTGTGCAGAGGTTGATACCATATTCAAGAGGGTTTAGCACCAAAGAAAATGAAATAAACTACAAGTTCTACCGGATACCTCACCAGTGCTGTCTCGCTCCAGAAACACTGTAGTCATGGGGCTTGCCTTTTTTCTGGTGCTCCACGTTGGGATTACAATGATCAAGCCAAATCCTTAGCCCAGAAGAAGGCTAAAAATCAGCTTTTGTGAGATCTCTCCCCTGTGAGGTCAGCGTGAGCCAGCAGACCCTTTCTTGTACCTATCCTTCCACCTCTCCCCGGGGCCTGGATGTGGGAGGCAAAGGCAGTGAGCATTGCCAAGGCGCTGAGGTGGGCACTGTGCAGGATCAGGCGATGCTCATCTTGCAACAGGACTTTCACGTAGGGCTCTAAGTCATCATGCCTCCCGTCCGCAGCCACCGAACATTTGAGATAGGAGGAGGTGACCTTCTTGTTGATCACCACCTGGAGGAAGGTCCTTGTCAATCCACATTCTTCTCAAAGGGGCAGAATTGAACCTGAATCTGCTTCACACTGTGGTGGCCAAGATGAGCCAAGGCCACCACCATGGTGAGCTCCCTGAATTTCATAATTTATGGACTATTTATCAACTCCCGAGTGTCATCAAAATACAGGGAGCTGTATAGACTAAGATGGTCCAAGTGTTTGGGCCCCTGCCTTCCACATGGGAAACCTGTTGAAGCTCTTGGCTTCAAAACAAAACAAACAAAAAAATCTGATTAAAGTCACCGTGTTATGGGTAACTATGATCTGTATCTATACAGAAACACACATCTATTATATACCATGAGGGAGGCACAAACCAACCTGATTTCTTTAAACCTAAAACTGATTTTCAGTCAGAGAAAACAAAGGGTTAGATCATTTAATACAACAAAAATAGTTAAATTTTTATGAGCTTTTAGGAGTGGGTTGCCATGCATATATGCAAACTGAAGAGATCCTTAATATGACACACCAGCTACATCAAGGCAACAGTAAAAGGTTTAATTTCTCAACAAAATTCTGGGAGAAAGAGACCCAAATATCATGTAAGCGGCAAGTTTGATATGTGAGGGTCAGAGTGAACATTATTGCAGGCATGGTAGCGGTGGTGGTGTGACAGGTAAGGATGGGAAGGTACCAGAGTAACTTCCTAAACCCCAGAGGAAAACAAATTAGTGCTTACTTGCTTTGAATTAATAATTTAGGTATGAGTCCTTGTTGACTCTAGCTAGTATATCCTTTAAATATTCATTTTAAAATAATTATTCTAAGACTTTAATCTCTAAATATTGTTAGGTGATTGACAGAAACTTATGACTGGCAGTTAAAATTTAAAAAAACAAAAATTTTAAAGATTAAAAAACAAAGAAATGCCTGTTTGTCAATTTTCTGCAAATATAGTTTTGTTAAATTTTGCTGTATATCTTAAACAATGGTCAAGAAGGCTATAGTACTACATTTACCATGTGTAAGTGAAATAATCATCTTCCCATTTGATTATTGTTTATAGTGCTTGGGTTTAGTCCCACTAAACTAGGGTCTTTTTACTTTTTGCATTTGATCTTAGCCAAAAGGCTGAGAAGCGATCTTTTCACTTTTTGAACTCTTCATGTAGTGCAGCATTATGCTTTTGACTAAAAGATAGGTTAAAAATATATTATCTGACATTCTGAGATTTGATTATTGTTTATAGTTCTTGTGCATACTCTGGGGAAACACTATTTTGTTATTATTATTATCATTTTGATACAGTTCCATAGGCTTCTGGCATTTCCCTTATCCCCTCCCCAATTCCCTCTCCCCCACCTAGTTCCTCTATATTATTACTAACATACAGTTCTTCATACACAATCATATGTCCATCATTGTGGGCATGGACAATGGCAGAGAGTCCAGAATCCTATTGTCAAGATAGAGTGAACAGTTTCATTGTAAGTCCATCTTTGTCTGGAAGTAGAAATGCATACTACATTGTATCCTCACATCTGGAGGTTAGTCTCCATTTCACAGCTACTGTACATCCCCTCAAATGAAAAGTCATAATACAAAATCAACAATAGAAAGAAAAATAGAAATTTACAATGCGGTGAAGTTAAATGACGTGTTACTAGATATGATAGTCTCCATTACACAGCTACTATACATCCCCTCAAATGAAAAGCCACAAAACAAAATCAACATCCGGGAGGAAAAAGAAATCAACACCATGAAGTTAAATAACATGCTATTAAATGACTAACGTGTAGCTGAAGAAATGAAAATCAAGAACCTTCTTGCAGAAAATGATGCTACTGTATGATCTATGAGTCACTGGATGATTTAATCAGAAGAAAGTGTTTTGAAGAGATGAAACTAAGAGAAACAACAAAACCCATGCGATACAGTTTCCGCTGATTTTTGTTGGTGAAATGTGTCTCTTCTAGACAAAAAAATAGATGTGCTTTAAACACTGCTTTAATTTGGGCTACTATAACAAAATACCACATGGGGTGGCGTAAGCAACAGAATTATATTTCTCATAGCTCTTGGTTATAAGAAGTCCAAGATATAGATACTGTCAAAATAAGATTCATTCTGAGACCCTTTGGTTTTTAAGTAGCTACCTTTTCTCTGACACTGTTTTTAAATGCTTTACTTTGGGTCTGGTGCTGTGGCGTAGTAAGCTAAGCCTCTGGCAGTGGTCCTGGCTGCTGCACTTGAGCTTCAGCTCCTGGCTAATGCACTTTGGAAAGCACCCATGTGGGAGACCTGGGAAGAAACTCCTGGCTCCAGAATGGCTCAGCTCCGGCATTACAAACATTTAGGAAATGAACCAGTGGATGGATGATTTCTCTCTGTCTCTCCTCTCTCTGTAAATCTGCCTTTCAAATAAAAATAAATAAATTAAAAAAAATCCTGAATAAAAGATGGACTCCTAATGAAACTGTTAAATATATCTTGAAAATAGGATGCTGAACCTTCTACAATTCTATACCAACAATGTCAGGATACACTCAAACAGCAGAATGATGGACTTGTGACTGTTTCTGAAGGACTATATTATTGTAATAACATATTGTAATAATCAATGGGGTGAGAGGGGCGGGGAGGGGGAGAGGAGCTTAGGGGAGGGAGGAAGGGAAAATCCCTGAGCCTCAGGAACTATATCATAAAAACAGAACAAAACCAAATAATCTGGGGCCAGGGAAAAGTGGGATGCGAAGATAAATAACACAAGATTGGCCATAAATTGGTCATTGCTGACCCTGGTATGCATGATTATTCCTTTCCCGGTCTTTTCATTTTATATGCATTTGAAATTTTTCAAAATAAAAGCATGCTTAAGCAGAAAAAAAAATTTCTTCACTTCTCCACACAGAAGAAAGGACATAGCTCAGGAAACGCCTCCTTTTCAGCCTCAAGGTTGGGCCTCAAAATCACTAGGTCTGTCCCCGGCAAGGCTTCTGCAGGCAAGATTTAAAATCCAATAGACCACAGCAGCTTAAATTTTAATTTGATAATTTTACATGGCCTGTAAATGATGTTATAAAATATCCCAATGGCTGGTGTTGCCAGCAGTACAGGCATCTCATATGGGTGCGGATTTGAGTCCAATACAGCTCTCTCTGGAAATGCTAATGCACATGCAAAAGCAGCAGAAGATGGCCAAAGGCTTGGGCTCCTGTGCCCACACGAGAGAGCCTGAAGAAGATCCAGGCTCCTAGCTTCTGCCTGGCCCATCCCTGGCCGCTGCAGTCATTTGGGGAGTGATACAGTAGATGGAAGACCTCTCTCTCTCAAACTAGGCCTTTCAAACAAAACAAACAAATCATTAAAACAGCAGCAACAACAACAGAAACAAAAACAATGGCCCATCTCAGAAAAGTTTCCTGCAGAGTGGGCAAGCACAAGGCAGTGGTGGCAGTTCTATGAAAGTCCTTCAGAGCCAGAAATAACATCACCAGAGATAGCCACTGTATGCAGTTCCACGTCTGTAGGTCATGAAAACAACAAGAAATGCTAAATGGGATGTGTCAGGTTCCTTGAAAAAGTTCACAGAAAATACAGGAAAACATAAGCTTATTATGCTGCAAAATAATTTTGAAAATCATGCAGCTGACTCATAATAATACGTGTTTCCATAAATTTTAGAAAGTTTTGTCTGAATCCAATAGTGCTTCCTATGAGTTTGTGGTGAATGGGATTTAACCTATTTGGCTGTGTCTTGAAGTACTCTTATACCAAGACTCTTAACACCAATCATGGTGTGCCATGCATTATAAATAGAATAAAATATCATTTACAAATGTGACCAACCTGTTGTTTAGAACCTTCCCTACTGCCTTTTCCAAGCATGACGGGATGCTTATAGTACTATGTAAGTCATACATTTAAAACATACACAAAAATCTGATTCTTCACATTGTGTTTTTGAAAGAATATGAATGTAAAGTACTCCATGGTTTTCCATTAGTAATGACTTTTCATCACAGTTTATCATTTATTTTCAAAAGAAAGTTAAGTATTTAGTGGAGTTCACGGCGGTAAATGCTTTAAATCTGTGAACAATATTTTCTAATTTAAAGATTTAAATAAAGTTTGCAAGAATAGTATAAATAGAAAACCCTTTAGCCAAATTCACCAATCTGCCATTTATCACTTTTCTCTCTCCCTATACATCTTTTTTTTTTTTTTTTTTTTTTTTGCCATTTGAAAATCGGCTGTTATGACCCTTTACCTAATATAGGGCTTGTCATTGTACTGACATATGAAAGGAAAAGATTTTATTTAAGCAGTATCAAGCATTAAAATCAAGACATTTCACATTAATATATATCTAACCAGACAATATTATCTAATCTCTACTAAATCTGGACAATCCTAAGGATGGTACCTTTTATAGCATTATGCTTCTGCTCTAAGATCCATTTCAAGAGTTAGCTTTGCCCAGGATTTCTGGTATTGGGAATCCAAATCCAGCCTTCCAGGAAGTTCTTCAGTACGCCTTGCTGGCCGAATGGCCCATGAAGTTCCTGGCATTCAGGGGCAGCTTTTGAAAAAGTGAAAAGTGTGGTGAGACAAGAAGGGCAGTTAGGTTTGCGGCAAATGGAGTACAACTCCCAGACAACCACCATGGAAATTAGGCCAGTCTTCTTGACTCTTCATATCCTTCCCCCCAAATATGTAAGGAAATACAACTCAAATGGAGACTCCCTGGGGAAAATGCAGATGCGGTGGAGTAAAGCAGGCACAAACGTGGGCTCTAAGGGTTAACCTCGGGCAAAGGGCTCCTGAGAGAGAACAGCACAGGTAAGACTGAGCCACACATCCTGGTGGAGTTGGGGAGGATTGGCCCCGCTTGTCCCATTTCGGAACAAAACAGAACCGGGCGTGGAAGGCTTCCTAAGGCTTCGCACATCCATCTCCGCGACCACAAGGATCTGGCCGGAAAAGACAGCGAACGCTAAAGTGGCATACGTGTTACTCCAGAGTGGGAGCAATGGCCACGCGAGGAGGGGGAGGGCGTGGGCTTCGCCGCAGGGGTGCCCACTGGGAAGGGGCCCGGGACGCGTGGGCGCCGGGCAGAGGGACGGCCGGGGCGGGGCTGGCCAGCAGGGCCTGGAGAGGTGGTGGGAGAGGCTGTGGAGAGGTGGTGGGAGAGGCTGTGGAGAGGTGGGGTGCGTCCCGGCTGAGGGGCGCGGGGCAGGGGTCGCGCGGGGCAGGGGTCGCGCGGGGCAGGGGTTGCGCGGGGCAGGGGTCGCGCGGCGCGCCGGGCCCTCACCGCTGCTGAGCGTGGACTCGCAGTGCCAGATGTCCAGGCTGGCGGGCTTCCGGCAGGACTCCCACAGGGACAAGTAGTACTGGTGGTCGGCCGTGACCCAGGCCGGGCTCAGCACGGCCCCCAGGTCCAGGCACAGCGCCAGGAAGATGCACACCAGCCCGACCAGCTTCAGCGGGGTCAGCACCGACACGCGCACCTCCTCCATGCCGCTGCCCGCCGAAGCCATGCCCGGGCGCCGCTGCCGCCCGCCCCGAGAGGAGGACCAGGTCGCCGGGCGCGCGCCGAGCCGGGAGCCCGCCCGCCCGCGGAGGGACGCAGTCGAGCCGCGGCGCAGGTGGGTCTGCCCCGGCGGCGGCCGGGTGCGGTGGTCGGCAGCCGCAGCGACCCACGCCCGCCGCCCAGCTCCGCCGTCCGGCCCGCGCCGCGCTCTGCCCGCGCCCGCGCCGCTCCGCCCCGGCTCGCCCCGCCCCGGCCCCGCCCCGGGCTGCGGGAGGCGGCGCCGGCCGGAGGGGCGGGTCCCGCGGCGCTGGAGGCGCCCAGGCTCGCGCCGGCCGCCCCGCCCTGCGCCCCGCACGCCTGCCCGGCGGGCTCCAAGCCCCGCCCTGCGCCCGCACGCCCCCGGCGGGCTCCAGGCCCCGGCGGCCGCCCCGCACGCCTGCCCTGGGGAGCTGGGGCAGGTGGTTTCTAGAAGGCGTCGGATGTGGACCCCTAGGTGCCCAGCCTGTGGCTCTTGGAGTGAGGTGAGGTCCCCTCAGGCGCGTCACGTCTTAGCAGCCCAGGACCCTTCCACATCCTGAGGGGTTTGGCCGCAGCGGGCCCGGAACGCGCCCTGGAGCCCCAGTTTCCCTGCTTGCTCACTTCTCTGTGGAGCTGCTGCTGCTCGTGGGCTCCAGGCTCACCCGGGCGAGGGGCGTCTGCTGGCAAGTGCTAACAAGTGCTGACAAGCGCGCACTGAGAGCCCCCCTTCTCTCACTTGTGAAGGCAACCTAGTTGGCGCTGAGCTCCGCGCCTTGCGAATCCTTGGTTTGCTGGGCTTCAAGCCCAGGCCAAGCGGGAGCTGTACTCTAACCTGGGCGCCAAGAGGTGCTTGGCCCCCGACCAGGCCTGGACCAGGTGCTGCAGTGCTCAAGTGGCACAAGTCCCTTAGTGGGACGCGAGTCAGTGTGTGAGCATGTACTGGGCGCCATCGGGCCAAGGGCTCGGCGCGGGACAGCCCTAACCTGGCTCCCGAGCAGAGGCCAGTCTGCCCTACCCCACGTGCAGGGTAGGAGTGTGGGGGGCCTGCTCCTGGGACCTGAAATGCAGTCATGCAGGGGTCCACTTCCACGTGTGAGAGCGAGTTCTTGCTTGTATGTTTGACTACTTTCCTCTGTCCTGTAAGAGAGACAAAACGGCTCACTGGGAAGAAGTGTTTTCACAACTTCCACAGCATGATTGGGACAACCTCCAGGACAGTGGTTAAGGGCTGAACTGTGAAAGGAGACCCGCAGCCTTTCAGGAAACACCGTCCCTTGCACTCACTGGAGGGTTGCCTGCTCCTTGTGGCCATGTTCTGCGTCTGGAAGCCACAGAGATTGAGCACAGGTTGATCCAAGTGGCATTTCAAAGTGTCAAGTGAGGGAACCTAAGGGGAAACAAAAGTCCTGGAGTTCTGGCTTTGGAGAGACCAATAGCTTTCTTGTCCCTAACAGTCCATTATCATGTTAATAACTAGAGGACCCTTAAAGAGCCCCCAGCAGGCTGTGGCCTTGCTCGCCAGCTCCCTGCAGGCCAGGAGACCCTCCAGCTAGAAAAAAGCCAAGAGCCCCTCCTGACACAGCTCCTCTTGGAGCACTGACAAAGTTAGGCCAGGAGGGTGAACCGTTGAACAGGAGCCACAGGACAGTGCTTTTACTTTCACCTGAACCTCAGTTTGTGTGTTTAGAAATCATCTATTCCCTATTCTATCCAAGTTGCAAAGGACTTTTATTTTCCTCTATCACTTTCCCCTTAATTCTCTTGCAAACCAGTTAATACTTACCTTTGTTGCCTGTTTTACTTCTATTCTGTAGTTTGTTCTCAGCCATATGTTTAATTCAGCTTTCTTTGTACGTCCTACAGTTGTCTTTGTATTCCTCCAAAATTAGACATACATTATAAATAATAGAAAGCTGGATTCTCTTGTTATACTCAGTTCCAGTATTCATGTTTTCTAGAATTCACATAGCATAATACTAATCCACCATACTTAATCTTCGGTTTCAACATGCACAAACTTTTTTAAACAAAAGCCCTTTTTATAAGTTTGCAGCAAACTAATTTGGTGGGGAAAAAAACACAAATGGGACTATTTATGGTTTTGATTTATACCACTGCATAGTGAAATCTTTTGAATGTTGCAAAATTTATAGTATGTATACTTCAGTATCCTTCATAAATCTGAGAAATCTGGAATCCTTTAATTTAACATAGCTCACTCCCAAATTTCATATATAATTGACAATAGATTTGCCTTTACTGTACAGGTGGAAGAAGTATAGTAGGGAATTCCAACAATTTTTAGCAAACACTTGAATGTAAACCTCTATTAAAAATTTGCCGAAGGGCCTGTCTCAGTGACTCAGTGTCTAAATCCTCACTTAGCGTGTGCCAGGATCCCATGTGGAGTCTGGGTCTTGTTCCAGCTGCTCCACTTCCCATCCGTCTCCCTGGCTGTGGCCTGGGAAAGCAGCAGTTGAGGATGGCCCAAAGCCTTGGGACACTGTACCCATGTGGGGATCTGGGAGAAGCTCCTTGCTCCTGGTTTTTGTTCAGCTCAGCTCTGGCTGTTGCAGCTGCTTGAGGAGTGAACTAACGGATGGAAGATCCTTCTCTTTGTCTTTCTGTTTGTAAATCTGCCTGGCCAATAAAAATAAATAAATCTTTTAAAAAAAAATTAGGCCAAGAAATGACGAGAAAGATACAGGCAAATGTGTTACACAATTAGGGAATGAAATATATCCAGTGCTGACAAATGGGCTTTCATTGAACTGTGAAGAAAATTAGAGCTTATAGGAACCAGCATTGTGTCTAGTGGGGCGAGGCCCCTCCTGCCGTGCTAGCATCCTAGGTCAGCAGCAGTTAGAGGCCTGGCTACGGCACTTCTGGTCCAGCTCTCTGATTATGGCCTGGGAGAGAAGGGGGTGTTCAAGTCTTTGAGTCTTCTCACCCGTGTGGGTGACACAGAGGAGGTCCTGGCTTCAGATGTTATCAGCTCTGCTAGTTTGTAGACATTTGGAGAGTGAACCAGCAGGTGGAAGATCTTTCCCTCTTTCTGTCTTTCGTTCTGTCTTTAACTCTGCCATTCAGCCAGCAAGGCGCACTCTCTGTAGCCCCAGCTCCTGGCTCATCACTCCTTATCTTTCAAAAACAAAATTTAATCATCTTAGAATGCTATTTCTTTTTTAAAAGATTTATTTATTTTTATTGAAAAGTCAGATATACAGAGAGGAGGAGAGACAGAGAGGAAGATCTTCGGTCCAATGATTCACTCCCCAAGTGACCGCTGTCGCTGTCCCGCAGCGATGGACTTGGTGCACGGAGCCGATAATAACACGCGTGGACCCTGACTGATGGTCAAAAGCCGAGGTTTATTAGTAGCCTCAGACTTTATACTCTGAGGGTCATATAGGATAAGGGAGGAAGTGCTGAGCTTATCAACAAAACCATTAATGCTTGTTTGGAACTCCTTTTGTCTTGTATATTCCACCAGGTGTTCTCATATACATATGCAGATGATATCCAATAAGGTATACAAAAGGTAGCCATTTGGTTATTCTCCTCCAAATATTATCCAACCAACTGTAGTCCTGTGCTCACTGACCTTTTCGGGTCACAATGTCCTCCTACAACCGCAACGGCCAGAGCTGAACTGATCTGAAGCCAGGAATCAGGAGCTTCTTTCTGGGTCTCCTGTGTGGGTACAGCGTCCCAAGGCTTTGGGCCGTCCTTGACTGCTTTCCCAGGCCACAAGTAGGGAGCTGGATGGGAAGTGGAGCTGCTGGGATTATAACCAGTGTCCATATGGGATCCTGGCGCATGCAAGGTGAGGACTTTAGCTGCTAGGCCACTGCGCTGGCTCCTAGACTGCTTTTTCTACTTTAAAGTACATTGTATTATAGAATAAATTATATTTCAGTCAATAACAGTTGTTTTGCTCACATTCCATGTTTTTCAAGTTAATTGTCAGAACATAGCAGTTCCTACTATTACAATAATTACTCACAAAGAAAGGAAATCGTTTTTTAAGGTATAATACTAGAGAATTCTGGAGGGGAAGAATGATTAGTTTCAGAATGTTTCTGTTTATATTTCCTGGAGGAAAGTAAGTACCTGTCAAGTTCTTACTTGGAAGGCATAGGAAAAAAAATGTTATATTCTCACTAGACTAACATTCTGTATCCTTTCCACTTATTTCAAGGGTCTGTTTCCTTAGCTGCAAGCATCTATAAACACCAATCTTCCTCTATGTTTATGTTTTATTTTAGTCATTTATGGATATTTGCAGAATTATTCAGGTGTATGGGCCTCAATTCTCTTAGGATTGCGTTTCTAACATTGTTGTTTCTTTGTTTTTACAACTAAGTCAAAGCTTTTGGTTACTCTGAAGTGAGTGCATGCCTAACAAGATAGTCTCATCTTGAAAGAATTTCAGTTATCCTTGGCCACCATCAACAAGACACACCATTTCTTTATTTGTTGTAGAGTGCCCTGTCCTTGGAAATGAAATTGAAAAATGGAATTTGTAAATCTCTGAAGTGATTATCCTGAATAATTAAAACTTTGGTAGGAGAAACTTAGTAGTTAGTCATAAATTAGGTCTTGACCTAGGTAAACAACAAATGGTTCTATACAGGAGGAAGGGAGAGTCATGCTGGAAAGCTGTTCACCACAGCTTGCTTCCTCTGCTTTGAGTTAATTAGCTAAACAACCCCATGGGAGAGCCAGAAGAAGCTCATGCCATTGCGGCCACTTGGGAAATGAACCAGTAGACAAAATATCTTTCTCTGGCTTTCCTTCACTCTGTGAATCTGCTTTTCCAATAAAAATAAATAAGTCTTTAAAAAAGAAAGTTGTTTTAAGATTCCAACAAACATTAAAATACTTTAAAACTTACTCACTGTATACCTTTGGATACCTCATTAACCACAATTTCCAGTATAAAATGGGATGATACTTATTGTATTGTGATGATGGTTAAAGAAGTTATTTACATGAGGCATAATGCCTGGCATAATGTGACACATAATGATAATTTTACAAGTTTTGTGGATGTTTATCATCTGTTCTGGCGTATTAGGATGAGCAGACTCAGACTAATAGGACACATTTTATTCTGTCTTCATTTATCAAGCAGTTGACACTATTGTGGCTTCGTTCTAATTTTACTGGATGCCAAACAACCTGAGGAATGTCAGTTTGTAGTTCTATATGGGAAGATCAAGTTAGTCTTGATATCTGTTGATGTGAATTGTCCTAGTTTGAAGAAACACTTGCATCAGTATGCTAAGTAAGAAAGTGAATAATTATGCAGAGACACATTTCCAGTTAAGGACAAAGAGTGCTTAAAAAGTAGTGTTTTTTTTTTAACGTATTGGTTACTCGATACTATGTCCACTAATTCCATAACGTTATAAATTGTTGCTGATGTTATGTTGGGGCTTTTGTTTGATCGGGATGATACTCTGCCGGCTCTGCCTTCAGACCAGAGATGGTCTCCCCAAGAAGCCGTTGAACTCATCTGGACAATAAGATACTAGACTCTATGCTTGGTAAATGCTTGCAATGAAAGAATCTCAACTGAACTTGAACTGTGGCAATGCAGCAAGGTGGAGGAATCCACCATGGGGGGAGGGTTTGGGGAGGGATGGGGGAAGTCCCAGTACCTATGGAACTGTGTCACATAATGCAATGCAACAAAAAAAAAGAAAGCAAGATAAAATATATTAAAATAAGGGAGACTGAAAAAATTAAAATTAATACTTCAAATAAAAAATTATTGTTTTCAATCCGTTACAATTTCTTTTTTTACTGTAAAAGAGCTCTTCTAAACTGTGAAGACTGGTTAGCATATAAAATGCAAACATGTTCTTTTCATCTGCATTACTGCAAAAAATATAATTTTAAAATGGCAAATATTGAACTATTTCAGCCTATAGTAAAGAATCTATAAATTAAAATTTATTTCACTTGCACTTTTAATACCTGCTGTCCACTTTAAAGGAAATAAACATCAATAAATATCATTAATGCATAATGAGTGATAACATTGCTTTTTCTGTAACAATATGGTATTGTAAGTGTTTTATGTTGAAGACACAATAAAGAATTGCATGCATTGACATGAATACTTTATAACAGGTCGATACAGTATTATTTAAAACTTGCTTCAAACACTAAAGAGGAAAAGCAAGTCTTCTACTGGCTGTATCTTAAAAGCATGCATTCTCATTAATAACGTTTCTTAAATAATTTCTAAATATTACCTTAACTTAAAATGCAGCTGCCCCTTATTCACTTTTGCCCTCAAATGGGAATTGAACAAGTTTGTAGCACCCAATTGGAATAAACACTATGATATAGAATTGTTAGAATTATTAGATTAAGAATTTTCTGAAAATCAACTGTTATCAAAGTCTAAAATAATCTATTATTAATTTCATGCAGGTTCTAAGTGAGAGTTTAATAGGGAAGACCTTATGGCTTCTTTTTTAAAGAATGGCATTTAGTTCAGGCTGACTTAATGGCTCAATTGGCTAATCCTCCTCAAGCTGGGATCCATATAGTACTGGTTTCTGCCCTGGCTGCTCTGCTTCCCATTCAGGCTCCCTGCTTGTGGCCTGGGAAAGCAGGAGAGGTTGGCCCAAAGCCTTGGGACCCTGCACCCACATGGGAGACCCAGAAGAAGCTCCTGGTTTCTTGCTACTGACTTCTAATGGGCTCAGCACCAGCTGGTGCAGCCACTTGAGGAGTGAACAAGTGAATGAAAGATGTTTCTGTCTGTCTGTTTCTCTCTGACACTTAACTCCTGGAAGTGGAAATTTCTAACCTTAGCATTTTTCTCATCTGTGGCCTTTTGTGAAAATTTGATCAAAGTCTGTCATTTCAGGTTCTTGGAATGAAACGACCACTTCTAAGGGATGGGGAGAAAACTTCTCACTGGCTCTTCTCAGAGGTAAGGAAACAGCAGCCCTAGCTCAATAAGGATTGATAATGCTATTAAGAATTTTTTAGCGGCTAATGCCGTCTTAGTCACTGGTCAGAAATTATATTTAGGAAATGTAAGAACATACTATTTCTATTATAGATCCTCTTGACCTCCCAGACCTAGATTTTTTCAAAGATTTATTTTATCTATTTGAAAAGCAGAGTTTAAAAAGTCACATTAATTTAAAGTTAAACTTGTTAGTTCTTTCATGGATCATGCCTTCAGTCTGTATCTGAAAAATCACCACCAATCTCTAGGTTATCTAGATGTCTATGCAATTGTCTACTGGTTTTATAGCTTTACATTTAGAAAAAAAAAGAGTAAATTATTGTTGCTACTACTACTACTACTAATATCAATAATAAAAGATAGAGGGATCAGAATTTTCAACCTGATAATTTTTTTTAAAATCTGTCTAAAATAAAAACATTATGCTTTCAAAAAATACATTTAAACTGTTGATTTATTTTGAGTTATCATTTCTGAAGAGTATGAAGTGTGTATCCAGATTTAGTGTGTGTGTGTTGTTGTTGTTGTTGTTGTTGTTTTTTTTTTTTGTCTCTCTAAATGAATGCATTAGGAAGGCAGAGCAGTAGAGACCAGGGAAGGTAGGTGGATAAATAGATAATGCTCCCAATTGTTGGCTTACTCTCCCAGTGCCTGCAAGAGCCAGGGCTGACCCAGGCTGAAGCCCTGTGGCAAAGGACCAGGAACCTGGGCTGTCATCTCCTGCCTTCTCAGGCAAATTAACAGGAAATTAGATTGGATGCAGAACAGTCAAAACCTGAAGCAGCAGTGTGATATGGGATGCCAGTGCTGCTTTTTCTGTGTCTCTGAAACAACCCACTGGGCCACAATTTTAGCCTCTTGACTTAGTTTTTACACCTGCATATTTAGTTTTTTTTCTAAAACCTATTATTGAAAAGACTCCTTGTGGGGCCTGATGTAATGACTCAATGGCTAAATCCTAGTGTTGTGGGCACCAGGATCTTGTATGGGCACTGGTTCATATCCTGGCTGGTCCACTTACCCTCTAACTCCCTGCTTGTGGCCTGGGAAAGCAGCCGAGGATGGCCCAAAGCCTTGGGACCCTGCACCCATGTGGGAGAACGGAGGAGGCTCCTGGCTTCTGGCTTTGGATCAGCTCAGCTGCAGCCATTGTGACCATTTGGGCAATGAATCCAGTGGATTGAAGATATTTCTCTCTGTGGATATGCCTTTCTAATAAAAATAAATAAATAAACAAATAAATATTTTAAAAGATACCTGCATTCTATGTTGGAGTAACTTCTGCCCACAGCTTCCTGGTAAGGCACATCCTGGAAGGCAGTGGTGATGGCTAAAGCAATTGGTTGCTGCTGCCTATGTAGGAGACCTAGGTTAGTGAGATCTGAATTGTGATTTTGGTTCATGGCTTTGGCCTGAATCACCTCAGCTGTTTCAGGCATTTGGAAAGTGAACCTGTGGATGTGGGCTGTGTCTGTGCATCTGTCTCTTTTATTCTGTCTCTGTATCTTGCAAATAGATAAGTAAAAATGAACCCCTAATAAGAAGAAAATATCTGAAGTTGAAAATGCATGAGTGGCTGGGGTGGTGGCAGGCTAATCCTCTGCCTGTAGTGCTGGCATTCCATGTGGGTGCCTGTTCAAGGTCTCTGAATTAATTCCACTGCCTTATTCAATTTGGAATTAGTGTTATTTTTTGGTTTACTTTCAAATAGAACGAAACTGTGCTCTTTGCTCTTTGAGTTTCAATGGAGAACTGTCAAAAAGGTATTCTCTTTAAATACCTTGACATGCCTGCCAGGTTTCTTTCAAACATGATGAACTTGTTAGAGATTTATGTATATGTAAACACATGGATTTATCCCTGTGGATAATGGGATGCTTGGAACAGCTGAATACATCCTGTGCCCACCTCACATTGCAGGCAGTAACTTCAGCAATTGTATTCACTCTTTAAATTGTTTCGAAGAAATCTTTCTAAAGAATGCCACTTTAGAGTTTTTGTGGATAGTGGCAGGTACTTAAGAACTGCATCTTCATATGAGAAATTTGTTCTTGAGAGCATCTCATAGATGATTCTAGAGCTTCTGGCTGTACAGAGCCCCTCACCAGCAGAAATTTTTTCAGGAAGAACTGGGGAGAAGCAGCTAGGTGCTTTTAAAGCCTGTATTTCTTCACAATGCTCTAAATGGGAAATTTTACTTCATTGAACAAGAGGCTTCATTCTTCACCGCTTAGACTAAGTTTTTCAGTATCCTCAGCTGACAGGGAAAAGTGCTGATGGTTACAGATGGGGTTTTATGGGTTTGCGAGATCCCAGTATCAATCAGGCTCTGGTTGCTATATATTCCCTATGAAACTGTGTTCCAACAACTCGCTGGCTTCTATTCTTTTAGTATAGCTCTTGGAAAGATTTCCTCTTTTCCTTCTCTATTAGAGCTGACTCTGCTGGTTCTCAGTCAAGTGGTTCCTCTGAAAAAATATGAATTAGTGAAATTCTCGTTCTTTCTGGGTGCTGTTTCAATGGAGAACTGTCAAATCTCTTACTGATTTTGTTGTTGCAATCCTTTGATCCATGCATCATAGGAAACTCAGGCTTTGCTGACATTCTGGGAGTTAAACAACCAGAAAGATTCTGTCTACTAATTAGACCATTGCAGGGGTTATATAGACCATTTCTTCCTTAGTTTGTTATATAAAGGAAACTTGAACACTGTACAATATGACTACAGTGTATAAGCCAAGAAGAAAACAGATATTAAAACCAAAATTCTTCTGCCAATTTATTTACTGTGTCCTGATACAATTGATTTGAGTCCTGTGAATAAAGTTAAGAAATATTAGCGACAGATTAAGATAGTAGCAAATCCTTCATGTTTCTTTGATGTGCAGATAATTATATTTAGGAGGCAAAGATTCACATTTGTGAGGATTCTTATTAATAACACTAAATCTGGCACTTTCTGTGAAATGTTTCAATATACATTAAGTCATTTGATATTTAAAGAGCATATGCAATTAACTTTATTGGAATTCTGCTTTGTCTGATGGGTTCTCTTCCAAGAGAGCTTCAATGAGGCGGAAGCTGACCCTTGTAAGAAGACGCATGAAGTCTATTTGAAAAATTTCCTGTAAGAAAATGCCATGTTTCTGTATCCACAGTGTATATCCCCAGACACTGCTATTGATGCCAATGTGATTACTTTGTACCATTCGTTATGGATGTGCTATGACCTTCTCTCTTAACTCTAATAGCTGATTAATGTTGCCTCTTCTCAAATGGCTCAGGAAGTAGTCAGAGAGATAAGACAGGGTACAACCTAGACTGGGAATGTAGAGACTTAAATTCTAATCCTGCTTTAACAATTTATTAGCAAGAGAAGGGGAGAAGGAAAGATCTTCTATCTACTGCTTCACTCCCCAAATGACTGTAATATCCAAGGTCTGGGCCAGGTGGAAGCCAGGAGCCAGAAAGTCAATCCAAATTTTTGAACTGTGTGGCATGGCATATTAGCAGGGAGCTGGATCTGAAGTGGTGTATCTGAGACTAGAGACAGTATTCTCATATGCGATAGGGCATGACAAGCAGCAGCTTAACCAACTGTACCATAATACTGGCCCCTAGCCTTGATTTTGAGGTAGCTGTTTGACTAATTTCACCTGTTAAAATATGGGGAAAGTGGTTGATGGGTTCATAGTCTGATCCTTTGGGTGACTGCTATCAGTGTAGAGCAATTTACAGAGCTTGGGTGGGATTGGGAAAGTCTGTGGCGATAATAGAAACCAAAGATCGAAGAAACCTTTACTACAACTGAAGAGGAGAGGTATTTTGGTAGCAAAGTGAGAGTGGGAGCCTTACAGAAGGAGTCATGGGAAAGAACTGTATCTCTTGAAGGGTACAGCTACTGTCTAACTGCCCAAGCCATAAAGAAGGGAGAATAAATTCTATGGCATTGTTCTCCTTTCATGCTCCTGCTGTCAACTTCCCTTGGCCCAATCAAACTTGAGCCAGAGGGCAAAGAACCTCTAATCATGCCCATTGCATGGCTCATCCTTGCAGGACACAGAGCAGAGAAGGGAAGTAGTTCTGGGCAGATCTTAAATTATTATTTGGTTGATCATTTTGCAAAATGATGGGTCCTAGCTACCATTTATTTATTTATTATTTTTTATAATCTTACATAGTTGATTAGAGTACAAAGGGTCAAGGGCAAAAGGAAAGTGGGTAAGACCATTGTTTCCACACTAATATCATCGTTTTCCCTCTGCATCTGTGGTCAGGGGAGAAACAAAGGGAAAAGCCCCACCCAACCTCTCACCCACCCCAGGTGCCCGATGTAAGGCACGCTCCGAGGGTCCTGCTCAAGCAGTTTTGATAGTTCAACAGTTCTGAATTGCTGCCAATCTCGCTGTTCCAAGCACAATGAACTCTATTCAGAATCCACTGGATGACATGGTTGGGGTTCTGAGATCAGCAGTTCCTTTGGAGGAATCTCCAAAGGAACTTCGTCTGAGGTGATCCCAGACCTGATTCTTGTATGTGCTTGCCAGTACAGGGTTCGGCACCATCCGTCGCCCCAATCAGCTTAGGCACATGCAGATCATTATAATTGCTGGGTCAGTTCTGTCTCCAGCCCTGTCTTCCACGTGAACTGATGATTGTTGTAGTCCAGCCTGATCCTGCCTACTTCATACTCGGCCCTCATGCAAACCAGTGGGAATGCAGCCTAGTTGGGGAGACTCTTAATAACCCCCACCAGGCCTGCTCCCTACCCTGGTTCCCATGCTTGCCAGTATGTACCACAGACTTGTTCAGTCTGTCCCACATCCCATTTAGCTCTGGTACTGTCAATGGGCATTGAAGCCTAGTTCAGCCCAAACAACCCTACTATCCAGCCTACACACGTACTGGCGCATGCCTTTCTGTCTAGCCACCCCTGCCCCTGTCCTGGTTTTCGTGTTCTCCAGTGGGAGTGGTAACCCACATGGGAGGTGCCCACTATTTCCCTGCTGGGCCACTCCCATTCCTGGATTATGCACTCTCCAAGTGGTTCTGGAATTTAACTTGACAGATTTAGCCCCCAGTGCCAGCCTCTGCCATCTGATGATGTGGCAAAGCCCAAACAACCCTCACCCACTCTAACTTTGGCTTGCACTGGTCGGAACAGTCAGCTCAATCTGGCCCTTCCCCAATGTAGCTCACATGAGGCCCACAGGTGTTGTAGCCCTGCCTGGTCTGGTCTGCCCCCATCCCAACTCCTGCTCTCCAGTGGGAGTGGCTGTGTAACAGGGGAGCCCACATTCCTCCTGCTGGCTTTGCCCCCTCCCTCCGTGGTTCTCACATGTGCTGTTTGGGCGCTGTGGCCACATCTGGTGTGGCTCACCTCACCTTGGCATTCCATAATGTGTACTGGTTTGTGTCATGACCGAACCTGGCCCAACCCACACTCTGTTCCTGGTGCTTGGTTTCGCCAGTGTGTGATGTGAATTGGTTCAGCCTGGTCTGCCCCTGGCCTATGCCAAATGTATGCTGGTGGATATCTTTCTCTGGCCTGGTCTGGGTTGCTCCCTATTGTGGTTCTTGAGCTCACCTACAGGGACTGTGTCCTGACAGAGGAGTTTCCCAAGCTCCTCTATCAGAACCTCTCCCTATGTCAGATCTTGTGCATACTGGTGGGTCCATGGGCCAGCCCTCCTTGCTGGCCTTCAGTCTATTCCGGTTCCGGTCCTTACTGTTGGATGTTTCAGCCCAGGCTAGGCTTGTCCATACCCAGACACTGCTCACACATGGCTCAGTAGGGGCAGAGACCTAGCCTAGTCCGTCCTACATCCTGCAAAGTTCTCCAGAGCACCAGATGGTGCTGGAGTCTAGCCTGGCTAGGCGTTCCCAGTCCCAGTTCACACTTGTGCCTAGGGGGATTGCAGCCATATCCAGACCAGAACACAGCCCCCACTCTGACCCCCGCACTCACCAGTGGGAACCCCAACCCAGCAAGAGTGTACTCTCACAGCTCCAAAACCGGGCCTGTTCCCAGCCCTAGATTACACAATGCCACTGGTTGTTCTGACCCAGTTGACTTAGCTCCTTACCTGTCTCAGCCTTTGCCTTCGATGCTATGGCCTAGTATCCCTGGCTCATGCAGACCAGTTGGTGTAAGAACCTAGTTTGTAATGACCTGTGCTCCATTCTGATTTCTGTTCTTCCTTGTGAGTTGAGGTTTGCTAGCTACCATTTTTTATTGTTTAGTCATTTAGACAACCTTTATTGTGGCTAGCATGGTGGTGCAGCAGGTTAAGTGGCCACCTGCATGTCTGGCATCTCCTGTGAGTACTCATTCGAGTTCTCCCTGCTCCATTTTTGATCCAACTCCCTGGTGAAGCACCTGGGAAAGCAACAGAAATGACCCAAACATTTAGGTTCCTGTCACCCATGTGGGAGACCTGGAATGAATTCCAGGCTCCTGGCTAGAGCCTGGCCCAGTCCAAGCTTTTGCAGACCTTTGGGGAATGAATTAGCAGTTGAAGAACTGTCTCTCTCTTTCTATAGTTCTGCTTTTTAAATAAATAAATAAATAAATAAATAAATAAATAAATAAATAAATATTTTAAAAGAAACAGCCTTATTTATATCTGCCCTTGACACTTAATCTATACAATACGTGGACCACTCTTTGGTTAATGGCTTGGTGAACTTTATAAACTCTAGATTACAAACTAGGGTGGTGTTTTTCTTGAGAGACAATAAAATTATATCAAAATAGCTTTGCTAGTCCTCTTAAAATAGAAAATCATATTAAAAATTTATTTGTGTAATGATGAACTTAAAGGAAACATTTATTTATTTAGAACGTGACAAGTAACATTATTCTAGTTAGCATCACTAATGAAAGCATGAGAAGTAAAAATTATTAAACTTATTCTGATTTTTCATTTTGTTGCTGCTCAAATAATGTTTTGACATGTCTGAGTTTTTGAAGTTCCAAGTAGCATCAAAAAGGTACAATGAATCTGAAATTACACGTGAAGTCTATCTTGAAGTCTGATGTTAAATAAAACTGGAGATAACTATTGAGTGAAGAAAAAAAAAAGTGGCTATAAATGCCAGGCTTTAGCATCTGTGCTCTTTTATTTTATTCAATTAATTTCTGAAATGTAAAGTTTTTTATAATGTTGTAACAAACAATTTCTCAAATGGCAAGGTGCACTGTGTCTATAAGCCTGTGTTACTAAAATTTACTAATTAACATAAGGTGGATCCTATGTGCAGATCCTCCAAGGGACCTGTATGGTGTGCTCGGACAAGGAGTTCTAGCTGTAGCTGGAAATGAGGACACAAATGAGATTTAGATATTCACATGGTTCCCCCTAAGGACATCATGCTGTGAAGAGTGGCACAAGTGCCACCCTGAAGGCAGGGAATCAATTCAAGTGCCTACCCATATGTGGGAATTTGAGAAAGTTGTGCAGCGAGATCTGTTGAAGTGATGGAAAGCAAGGAACGTGTTATGAAGTCATGGCAGAGAATGGGCCCAAAAGATAAGCCCTGGGTCTCTTGCTCTGGTGCTTATTCTCCCAAAAGATTGCATCTCCTTTGAGTTTGGTGATTTGAGACCTCTTCCAAGAGGCAAGTGGGGAGTGCAGAGTGTCTGTATCATGAGTCAGAGAGTACAGAGGAGGAAGAAAGCAGGCACTTTCTACTGAAGTCCTTATTGATGATGATGTGTTGGGCTGTGTCATTTAACCCCAGACTAGTCAGGGTAGGAAGCAGTGGCCTCTGAGGTATTATCAGTTGGATTCCAGGGTAGATATCCCTGTTCCTTAATACCTCTTACTTAAATTGCCCCCCAGCCTGTCCTTACCTTATTAATCCCTACATCCTGGATAGAATCCCATATTATTATCTCCATTTCCCTAAAGTGGGGGGGAACCCTGAAAATCACTCACTATTAATGTTTGAGGAAGTGATGTAAGCATGAGGTAGCAGGTTAGCATCTGTTCACATCTGGATTGTGATGACCCAAGGCTGCAGGTGTTCACTTGGTCCCAGAGTCACCAGGACAATTGGAGTGCTTGATTCTTGAGCGTGGGCTGGGATGTAGAGAGGAGCTCTGGCTGCAGGAGTCTCCCCCAAACCTCATCTGGACCCATCTGTCTCTGAAGTAGAGCCAGGAAAAGGCAAACCAGCTGCGTTTAGCCTCCTCTGAATCAGTCACCTGTTGGGAGTTGTCAGCCGTGTGCTTTTAGTTTCTCCTGATTCTGCTCTACCTGTGTCCTCTTGTGATGCAAGTCTGCCCTGTCCACTCAGAAGAGATTGGGGATAGACCAACAGGAGATCACGTGAGGGCCCCTCAAGTCCTTCAGCTTCTCTGTCACAGGCTGTGGCATGTGTGAGAGGAACACATGGGGCTGGCACAACCTGTCCCTGAGATGGTCAGGTCTTGCCTGGGATTCCGTTGTGGGAAGTGAAGCAGCAAAGTGGACTGCCCAAGAACTGTGGCATGTGTCAGATGACCACATGGGGCTGGCACCACCTGTCCCTGAGATGGCCAGGGCTTACCTGGGATTCCACTGTGGGAAGTGAAGCAGCAAAGCAGACTGCCCAAGAACTGTCCTCACACAGGAGTCTTTCATGTATCCTAAGGGAAAAGAGCCAGCACTGTGTCTGTAACTAGATGAAGTCTTTCCAGATTATGATTTGCTGTTTACTCACTTTTTAGGTAGTTCTATGGGAGAGCAAAGAATTGTATTGTAAATACTATATTGAAAAGATTATTTCTTGTAAAAGTAACTAATGAGAATAAACTATTTCATTCACTGAAGTTGGCAATTGTTGGTATTCTGCTTGACACATTTCTGTTATAGTCTTATAAAATGCAGAGTTGTAGCATTTGGTACTGGTAGGTAATATAAATATGATCTGTTTATTTCCAACCATGATTTACAAATATTGGTCTCCAGGTGGTTTTAAATGAAATTTATTCTGCTTATTTGTATATGCAATTCTTAAATTTAGTTATTTATAAATCAGAAGTTGCAAATTTTTAATTTATTGTCTGGATTTATAGACTCCTGACTTTTCATTAACTTTTTGACTCATAAACAATGGGCCAACAGTCCCAGCTGATAAATGTAAAATCCTATGCTGGATTTACACACTCTAACCAAGAGCCTTGCTGCAAATCATTGTTGAGTTTATAAATGTCTCCATTAGTTAGTGTTTTGGTGGTCTGATCTAAAAACATCTTCTCTCTTTACTATTCAATTCTGATTTATCTTTTTAATATATGGCCCTTTCTGATCATTTGTTATGACCAAGTGCTGATTTATTAGGATATGGTAATACATTTTATAAGATAAATTATAAAAGTTTTGAATTAAGTATGTGAGATTTTTGAAAGCTTTGTGGCTGAATAACAGTTCTTAGAAGGAAGAAGTAAATTTTACCTTAAATATTCTATAAAACACAACATGGAATACTGGCTTTATTTTCTTTCTGTACTGTTTCCCCATTCCCTTCTTTGAGATTTTCCTGTTTATACATTGTTGGCTGGACCTAAGGAGATATCTAAAGGTACTGGTAGTTAACCTGAACAGATTAATCTTATGACTGTACACTAACCCTCCTGTTAAATTTGGGACATTTGGATAGAAAAAAATTGGGACTCTAAGTAGTTGTATCTTAATTCTGTCTTCCATTTCTGCTTTTTATACGCTTGTGCATATTTGGGCTTACATCCCTGCTTGGAGCACTTAGAGCATTTGGCAAACTGCATGTTTATTACATATGTGTTGAAGATATTTGTTGTTTCCCTGGCTAAGAGGGCTGATGGGTCCAGGTTTATCAGTTTTATGCTCTTACTTACTGTCACTGAACTAATACATGTGGCCAGAGAGAGTTGCTCTTGGTAAATCAGTCTGGGTGGTATGAACATTTTGTTTATATTAATTATTCCAATCTATTTGCATGAAAGTTTTTTTTCCATCTTTCCACTTCACTCCAGTTAGAATGATATTATTCAAAAATTAAAACAGAAAGACAGCTAATGCTGAGGGTATGGAAAAAATGTATGCTAATGTTTGTTGGAATGCAAATTGTTACAGCCATTAAGGAAAACAATGTGGAAATTCCTCAGGAAACTAAAAATAAATTTAGCGTATGAGCCTACTTTCCCACTGCTTAGAATTTTTGCAATGGAAATAAAATCAGCATATGAAAGAGTTGCTTGTCCTCAATATTTATATTAGCTGAATTCACAGTAGCTAAGACAGGAAATCAACCCCGGTGTCTATCAGCTGATAATTGGGATAAAGAAAATGTAGTGAATATTCATTATGAACCATTGCTCAGATGCAAAAAGCAATGCAAGTCTGATTCTGCCACATAATGGATACATTTTCAGTTAATTATGCTGTTTGAAATAAATCATACCCCAAAACACAAATACTAAATTTTCTCTCATTTGTGTTGCTTAATGTATAGAATATAAACATAGTAGGTAATTTTTATAAATATATATCGTTTATGTTTTTTAAGGTTTTAAAAATATGTTATAAATATTGCTTCACTGACTCATACTATGTAAATGACAATACATTTTTCTTTCCCTTGTCAAAAAACAAACAAAAAATGGAGAGAGGAAGGAATAATGAGGATTCATGAGGTATAACAATGTTTTTATTTTTTTTTCAAATTTTATTTTTGATGATGTTTACATAGTTGAGAAGGATGCATGCCCATGTGGACCACTGATTAGGGTGGTAAGTGTTGAGGAATAGGGGAAGTGAATGAGATCATTGTTTCCAAATTCTCTTTTTCTTCTTCCTATGTCTGGGAGAAGTGGGGAAAGAAGACAAGAAGCTGCACCCAGCATCCTAACCACATCAGTACCCAGGAATGGAGAACGAACACTCAGTGTCAAACTAGGGTCCCCGATGTGGAGCTTGCTGTGAGGGTTCTGCTTAAGTAGTTTTGATAGTTCTGAAATCCTGTTGGTTTTATTGCTCTAAGGATGAGGAAATCCCTCCAAGTTTCATTGGCTGACACAGTTGACCTTAGAGGTTCCATTTGCTCAGATACTTGCTGTCAACATTTGATTGGGAGAGGAATCCAATTTGTTCTGCACTTTATACTGTGCTATGATACTAGATGTCTTTTTCAGGCCCCAACAGATTACTATATCCCCTGTGTGCATCTGGCCTTCCTCATCTACTGCACTGTCTACGGAAGCTGAGGAAGCCCAGTTCTGACACATGCATTTCACGGTCAGACCACAGATCCTGTGATTCTCCTCATGGTTGGAGTTCTGAGTTCAATGGCTGGTTCAGTTGGGAGGGTCTCCAAAGAAATCTCGTCTGAGGTAACCCCAGACCTAACTCCTATGTGAGCTTTCCAGTGTAGGGTCCAGCTTAGTCCATCACCCACATCAGCCTACACTAACACTGGTGGTTACTAACAGTTGCTGGGTCAGTTCTGTGTCTAACCTCATCTTTTACAGACCAGTGGATGCTGTGGCCCATCCCAAACCTGCTCATCACACACTTGGCCCTCATGTAAACCAGTGTGAGCTGTAGCTCAGAGAGACCTCCAGTAATTTCCACTAGACCTGCCCCTAGCCCTGATTCATGTGCATACCAGTACGTGTACCAGGTTGCTCCAGTTAATCCCACATCCCACTCGGCCTTTGTACACACTAATGAATGCCACAGCCTAGCACAGCCCAACTGACCACACTATCCAGCCCACACTCATTCTAGCGGGTGCCACCCCGTCCAGGCCAGTCCACCCTCAGCCCTGGTTCTCATGCTTACTAGTGTGAGCTGCAGCCTATGAGAGGTGTCCACAGTTTCCCGAATGGGCCTACTCCTAGCCCTGGATCTTGTACCAACCAGGTGGTTCTGCGGTCTAGCTTGACAGCAATTGCCTCCATTCCCAGCACTTGACAGCTAATGCTCTGGAAAAGCCAAACCAGCCTGCATTTGCTCTGTTTTATGCATGCACCAATGGATGTAGTCACTCAGCCCAAACTGTTTCTCTCCCTATTCCAGACGACTTACAGCCCAATAGCTGTTGTAGCCCTGCCTAGCCTGGTGTGAACCCAGTCCCAAGTCTCATGCTCCCCAGTGGGAGCAGTGTCTCAGCAGTGGAGTCGCTCCCCCTAGCTAACTCCTTTCCCCCCATGCAAGACTTGTTCCTCTAGCAGGTCCTTTATCTAAACCTGCAGGACTGGGAAGTTTCCTGTCCATTCATCTCCATATCAACTGCTCCCTGGCTTTTCAGAGGAGATTCAACTGGCTCTGTCTCCCACAGTAGCAAAAGATTGTGAAAGTCATTCTACAGGGGAATGAGTCAACAGACAGAAGATCTTTCTCTCTCCTTCTCTCTGTGTATCTGTCTTTCCAATAAAAATATATAAATCCTTAAAAAATTAGTGTTGATGATTGTAAAACATTGTAAACTCACTAAAAGCCACTAAATTACATATTCTAAAATGCTTAAAATGATGGACTTCATGCTATTTAAATATTACCTCAATAAAATTCTAATTGTCAAAATAAAAATACAACATGCAAATAAACTCTTTGGAGGAAAATGTACAATAATAGCTAATAAATGGGCCAACAGAACATGAAAAATTAACTGCTTTTTGAAATCTGGGAATGGGGATTTAAAATTATACCTTGGACCAAAGCTCAGGAAAAAATAGTAAGTCAAAAAACATTTTATTTTGTGATATTTTAAATCAATTTTCATGCTGTCCTCTATCAGCTATTCCGTGGGGGTGAATGTAACTGTAGGGCTGTATGAAAAGCAGAACCAGTCTCTCTTCCATTAGTATGTAATACTGCCACAACTGTCTTGTGTACCCTCTATGTGGTTTGGTGATTTCAGACTCATTTCAGTTCAGGCCCATGGTTTTACAGAAGGAAAGAAACCCAAGATTATAAATAGAATGTTGTCTGCCTTCCGACAGCATGCATAGACATATATTTGGGTTTTCATATATCCTGTTCAATACTTAATTAGTTAGTTGAATGAATCATGGAAAGATTTGTTTATTAAATGAATGGGTAATATAAATAAAAAAGAGTCAGCTGCTATAAATCACAGAGTTGAATATCAAAAGAGCTGGACAAGCTGGAAATATGAGCTAACATAAGCAGGTTGAGTTATTTAGAATATTTTGAATTCATTCAGAATTAAATAACCAAATGCATTCTCTCTCTCTCTCTCTCTCTCTCTCACACACACACACACACACGCACTTTGAAGAAACTCAATTAACTCACATTTTTATTAAAATTTAATGGAAGCATCAGCAGTAAACACACATACACGCACACTGCTGGAATTTTACTTTACTTCAGGTTCAATACATAACCTTGGTTGCATGTCTGTTGCCATGAAACTTAATCTTGGAAAATGTATTGGAGTTATACAGTAAAGCTACTTTTGGATGAAGAAAATCATTTCTTAATATTCTATCAGAGCTTTAAAATTTTTAATTTTTACTTTATATATATATATATACATATATACATATATATATATATATTTTTTTTTTTAAGAGCCAAAGTTCCATAGTGGGTATGGGGATATCTTCCTTCTGCTGGTTGACTCCCCAAATGGCTTCATTAGCTGAGGCAGGCCAGGCTGAAGCCAGGATCCAAGCCAGGTCTGTCACATTGGTTCAGGCACCCAAGGACTTGTGCTACTTTCCCAAACACATTAGCAGGAAGCTGGATCAGAAGTGGAGCATATAGGACTCTAACTGGCACCCATATGGGATGGTGGTACTGGAGGCAGAGTTTTAACTTGCTGCACTACAGTGTATGCCATAAGTAACATTTTTCAAAAAAAAAATACGAATCTTGCTTTCTAAGCTAAATTTATTTCAACAAAAATGCTATAAGCTGTTGTTAGGTTCTAACATTTTTCCTCAATAGAAAAAATCCATTTCTCAATAGATAAAAACCCTTTCACATTGAGTGTATTCATGTATTTTGTTGAGTTAATCTTTGTATTGAGTTTTCTAAGTGGTTGACAAGTTTTTTCTTTCTCTTCTTTTCCACTGCTCTCTTTGCTTTCCAACTCATATGGTTTGACCTTATCTGCACAGTTCTAACATTTTTCTCTGTTCATGTGTGTTTTGCGTAAGGGTCAGTATTTAATATAAAATTTTGGTGCAACTTTTTCCAATTGAAATAGTAAAGGAACATTTTTTATATTAGTGCTATGAAAGCCAGAAGACGATTCCACTTGCTTTGAATTTGGGCTTTTTGTGTTTTGTCCTCTGGACTATAAAGATTAGAGAGTTTCCCAGATGGTCTAAATTGCAATGTGGTGCTCTACTTTGAGATTTAGAGTCAATTCTCCATTGACTAACAATAAATGTCTTTTATTTCTTTGCCTTTTTTGCACCTTGCTTGGGAAGGTAATAGAAGATCTGGATCACAAAGGTTTGACGTAATTTGGGGTGTCAGTACTGCTGTAACATCATTCTTTAACAGAACCCCTTTGTTTCATTTTGTTTATAATAATAGCACTTTGTTTTAGTCACATAGTTCAAAAGTAGTAGTATAAAGCTATATTATCAAAGCCTAACGTATACTTCCACATAACGTATGGTGGATTTAATTTAAAATTCTGCACCAGAATATTCTTACTTTTAATATTTCTCATGAATATGTTGCAGTGCCCAAATTGGCCATTTCTCCTAAAGCTGGGCCTAAAACTACTTTTTGTTTTTAAATTGTTTTAGTTTCACTGTAAGTGTTGTTGAACATCAGAGATAAAACAATTCAAAACATTGTTGGTTTGTAGCGTTGACATTGTTCTTAAAGCATTCAAAAGCAAAGTGATGCTAATAATGACAGGAGCCGGTGCTGTGGCATAGTGAATGAAGTCACTAGTTGTGATGCCACTATCCCACATCAGGGTATACTGGTTCAAGTCTCTGCTGCTCCATTTCTGAATCAGCTCACTGGTAATATGCCTGGGATGGTGGTAGATGATGGCCCCAGCCTGGACCAGTCCTGAATGTTGCTGTCATTTGGGATGTGAACCAAGGAATGAAAGATCTCTCTTTGTCACACTGCCTTATTATTATTATTATTATTATTATTATTATTATCATTTTATGATACAGTTCCATAGGCCCTGGGATTTCCCTTATCCCCTCCCCAATTCCCTTCTCCTCACTGAGTTCCCCTATATTATTACTATAGTATAGTTCTTCATACATAGTCATATGTCCATCATTGCAGGCATGGACAATAGCAGAGAGTCCGGCATCCTGTTGTCAAGATGCAGTAAACAGTTTCATTGGGAGTCCATCTTTGTCTGGAAGTAGAGATGCATACTGCATTGTATGCTCACATCTGGATATGATAGTCTCCATTACAAAGTTATTATACATTACCTTAAATGAAAAGCCACAATAAAAAATCAACAACAGGAAGAAAAAAGAAATTTACAATGCCAGGAAGTTAAATAACATGCTATTGGATATGATAGTCTCCATTACAGATCATATGCAGTAACTTACTTTAGTAATTGCAGAAATAAATGTCAAAACTGTAATAACATATCACTTCTCACTAGGTAAAATGGCCATTATGAAAAAAGAAAAGTGTTAGTAAGGATTTGAGGAAATTAGAACCTCAATCATTTGTGTTTCCCAACAGATACTGACAAGAAAACTGATGAAGAGTATATCCTCTGCTGTTTCAGAGAAGTTATAAAAGGGCTTTGTATGACATTTCTATAAAATATTTTGTTTATGGAGAATAATAGCTTCAAAAAAACTTTTTATATTTGGTGATGTTTGTATAGTTAATCAGGGTGGAAAGGATTGAGTATTAGGGGAAAGGGGTGTGATCATTGTTTCCAAATTTTCTATTCCTTCTTCCTGTTTCTGGGGGAAGGGAGGAGATAAAGGGAGAAGCCATACCCAGCCCCCCAACCACCCCAGTACCTGGGGATGGGGAATGGCCACCCAATATCGACCCAGTGTCCCAATGTGGCACATGCTCCGAGGGTTTTGGCCAGATGGTTCTGGTAGTTCTGAAATACTGTTGATCTCGTTGATCCAAGGATGAGAAAACCCTTCCAATGTCTGATGGTTAACATAGTTGAAAGTAGAGTATCCATTTACCCTGATTTTTGCTGTCATTGTTTGGCTGGGGTAGTTATCCAATTTGTTCAGTTCTCTTTCCTTTCCTATTGTACCAGATGTCTTCTGCAGGCCCCAGTGGGATACCACATACCCTATGTGTATCTGAGCCAGCTGTGCACTGCTCCGTCTTTTCCATTGATTAGGACCAGTTCTCGCAGGCGGGCCAGATGACCTGGGCCAGGTGACCCAGGCCCCACAGGACCCCTAGCCCCTGGGCTTGAATAATTGCTTCTTGTATTATATTTACATTACATATATGCACACACATATACATATACATACATATATATATAGTTGTAAGATTAAGGTTATAAATGAGATTTCAAAATGTTTCTGGAAAAGGAATTTTAAAAATTGATATCATTTTTTTCACACTGTGTAATTTTTAAGGACATTTTGAAAGTTCCTCATAAAATGCAAGGGTTATTAACGATATCAATGATTATTGCAAATACAATGTTTCTTGAAATTTATTTCTTAAAAATTTATTTGTATTTATTGGAAAGGCAGAGTTACAGAGAGAAGGACAGACAAAGAGAGAGCTTTCTTCTACTGGTTCACACCCCAAATGGCTGCAATGTCTGGAGCTAAGCTGATATGAAGCCGGGAGCCAGGAACTTCCTCCGGGTCTCCCACGTGGGTTCTGGGGCTCAAGGACTTGTGCTTTCCTCCACTGCCTTCTCAGGTCATAAGCAGAAAGGTGAAACAGTGTTCATACAGGGTGCCGGCACTAGAGACAGAGGATTAGCGTGATATACCACCGTGCAGGCCCCTTGAAATGTATTTTTCCTTAGTGTTTCACAAGCAAATTTCACATGAATTTCAGTTATTATGGAAGCCTAAGAAGATATATATTTAGAGAAATCTCACAAATATTTCAAAACGCATTTTGATGCAATCATAGTAGCTTAGTTTACACAGCAGCAATTTGCATTAATTCATCTCTCTTTTGTGTTTTTCCATCCATCCCTTTTCACATGTAAAAGGCAGCCATCATGCCTGCATTTTTCTTGGAGAAATTTTGTTGTAGCTTTCTAACCTTTACCATTGGCATCTTTATGCTTGCACTTTATAGAGACATCACATTTTCCATATTTCCAGACAGCATAGATAGGGACTGGCTTCTTGTGCAATGCTAATAAAACTGCATCCTCTTTGGTTACACTTTGGAAATGCCAAGCATTGGTTTATAACTCCTCACTTCTGCAGGGCCTGTGTAAAGAAATCACCCAGAGAGTTTGAAGTCCTCTTAGGCAGTGCAGTACAGAGCTGTGGGTCACTGGAATGCCTTGTGCACTTAGGAAAAATGAAGCATGAATCATCAATAAATCAGTGAATGGAGCCAATGGACATTGGGAGGTGACATCATCCTAGGGTCGATGAAATCGGCAGCATTTCAGGACTATCCAAATCACTTGGACAGAACCCTCGGAATATGTATACCTTGAGTCTCTGGGTTGATACGAGGTGGTGGTTCCTCATCCCTGGGCACTGGAACATATGGGAAGTCGTGAGTGGTTTTCCCCTTTGTTTCTACCCTTCCCCCAGGAACAAGAAGAAGAAATAGTAAATTTGGAAGCAATGCATTCACCCAGCTTTTCCTAAACCTTGATCCTTCCCAACCTGACCGACCATGTAATCATTATTTTAGAAAATGTTAAATAAATAAATTTTAAAAATCTTTTTTAAAAAAGGGAAAGGGATAAAGGAAAAACTGGTGGAGTCTAAACTTGAATGCTGTTCTCTAGAACCGTTGAGAGTGAAGCTGTGCAAAGAATCATAACCTTCATTTATGAAAAATATTTAATTGAAATGAAATAGATGATATAAATATTATGATGTTATAAATTGGGCTATTGATATATACATATATATAAAAACACACATAGTACAAGACCACATATTTTACATAAATATGCATTTTAAGATGTTTTTTAGATTGCAAATGGATTTTCAAGTGCAGGTCAGACAACTTTTTCCTCTCTTTATAAAATTTATTTTTTATTGAAAAGGCAGATTATAGAGAGAAGGAGAGACACAGAGAAAAAAGATATTCTGTCCTCTGTTTCACTCCCCCAAGTGGCCACAACAGCTAGAGATGAGTCAGCCTGAAGCCAGGAGCTTCTTCAAGTTCTCCTACTTGTGTGCAGGGTCCCAAGGCTTTGGGCCATCCTCTACTGCTTTTTCAGGCCACAAGCAGGGAGCTGGATGGGAAGTGGAGCTGCCGGGATTAGAACCGGCGCCCATATGGGATCTTGGCACTTGCAAAGCGAGGATTTTAGTCACTAGGCTACTGCGCTGGGCCTGCTTACTTGTTTTTTTTTTTTTTTTTTTTAAGTTTTATGTATTTATTTGAGAGAGAGAGAGAGAGACAGAAATTCCATCCAGTGGTTCACTCCATAGAAGGCTGCAGTAACGTGGAATGTGCCTAGCTGAAGCTTCATCTGGGTCTCCCACCTGGGTGTCACGGGCCTATGTGCTTGGGCCATTCCCTGATGCTTTCCCAGATCATGAGCAGGGAGCCAGTACATGTCTTACAGAGCTGAGCTGGAGCATGTTGGGATAGTCCTTGATGCAGAATGATGAGATGGGTTCTGGATCTACAAAAGAACTGGTTTGACTGGCATATTTTGCCAACATAAATCTGGTTGATTCCATGTTCCACATATGGTAGAAGCCTCTGTCCTGCTCCACAGATGGTAGAAACCTTGTGTCTTGAGTCTGCAGGAAGAGAGAGAGTTACAAGCCTGAAAATGAGAGTAGTGACATGATACCACCCCCAGGTCCGAGGTGAGGGTAAATACATTCTGGGGAAAAGGTCATTTGATTGACAGGAAGGCCAATAAAATTATACAGGGTAAAGGAGATGTGGCTTCCAATTCATGATCTTAAGCTACCTGTCCCATTTACTTTCCAATTCAGAGATTTTTGATCCTTAATCTTAAGCGTTGCTGAAGGATGCGGACTCATCATATCTGTTATAGCTACTTCCTGCTGATTTAGGGGTGTAGGGCTTTTCTATACTGGGTTTAGAAATCTCTGCTTGTCTCATCTAATGGGTCCATCTCCTGTGCCAGAGAATTTCTAATCAGTATCAGTGGCTACGTCCCCTGCATGGTCCTCGTTACTACGAGAAGTTGTTAGATTCTGAAATAGACAAGTTTACCAGTCAGCAAGAGTGAAATTGAAAAAAATGTTGCATACTCTTTAACAAGGGAAGGTTGTATTTTATTTTCCACATACAAGGTATTGATAGATTGCAGAGCATAAAACCATCTAGCCTATGAATAAAGACTTGTATTGTCCCTTTCAGTGAACATGCTGCAGTTAGAGTAGAGATGACAGACCCCATTAATCACTGCACAGGCTTCTTCTTGTTCTATAATTATATATATATATATATATATATATGTATATATGTATGTATATACATACATATATATGCAAATATATAAAGGCCTCTTTGTGTGTGTGTGTGTGTGTGTATATATATATAAAGGCCTCTTGGTTGTCCATGACTGCTTCAGGCAATGTCTACAAACTTGAATGCTTGCTATAGGAGTTGCCATAATGTGTAGGCCAGATTATCTAAAGGAATAGTCAGGTTTTTAAAAATTAGCTTAATGTGATGTACCAAAACCCAAGGAGTTCTTCCCATGCTCATTCCCCCAGAGCGTCATGAGAAGAAGTAGGTAAAACATGCCTGCCTCTAAGTGCAGCAGGCTTGATGTGGTGAAGGGAAAAGCTATTTTCTTTTTTTCTGTTGAAGAGGTGTTTGAGGTCTTTGATTGGTTCATTGGAGTAAGCTGATCTATCTTTCATGTGTACTTGCATGTGGTTCTCTCTTTTGCACAAGAGTCAGCAAGGGAGATGTCCGAACATACAACAGATTTGTTGAGGTCAGGGCTCTGATCTTGGAGATCAGAGGTCCTGATGAAACTAAAGCCAACAGGATATGAAGGCACTGGCTGCTTGTTGATGTCAAAGGCCATCAGTGGTGTCAAGAGCAATTCTGATAAGGGCAGGGGTTCCTGGAAGGCTCATGTGACCAGTCTGCAGGACACAGGCAACAATACCCCAGTGCAGCCCTTCCCCTAGCTGGCCAGGTTAAACAGGACCAGGAGGAGTCCAGCCTCCAGCTCACGTCCTTCCTCATCCAACCCCTACCCAAGAAAGAAGGAAGGAAGGAAGGAAGGAAAGGATGAGGGGAGAGGAGGAGGGAGCGAAAACATTTTTGGAAAGTGTCAGTAAATATTTTAGACCTTCTAGATCACATGCAGTATGATTTATTTAAAGCTTTCATTATGGCTCCAAAGAAACATATTTAAAGATGAGCATTGCTGTCTTATTGTTAAATTTTCTTTGTGGAGTATAATATTGTAACTTTAAAAAGTGTTAATTTGTCACAGAATATACTGCTCAACCATAAAGTGAAAGAAATCCTGTTTTTTTTGCAACAAAATGAGATGTAATTGGAAACCACTATACTTAGTAAAATATGCCAGACCTCAAAAGACAAATATCACAGGTTTTCCCTGATTTCTGGAAACTAATGTGTAAAGTTCAAAAGAATAATGTTTATGAGGGAAATTGAAGTTGACTTGATTATTTTTTGAAGATTTATTTATTTTTATTGCAAAGTCAGATATATATAGAGGAGGAGAGACAGAGAGGAAGATCTTCCATCCGATGATTCACTCTCCAAGTGACCGCTACAGCCGGAGCTGTGCCAATCCAAAGCAGGAGCCAGGAACTTCTTCCAGGTCTCCCACATGGGTGCAGGATCCCAAGGTTTTGGGCCATCCTTGACTGCTTTCCCAGGCCACAAGCAGGGAGCTGGATGGGAAGTGGAGCATCCGGGATTAGAACCAGTGACCATATGGGTTCCCCGGTGTGTGCATGGCAAGGACTTTAGCTGCTAGGCCACCATGCTGGGCCCAACTTGGTTAATTTTTTTTAAGCTTTATTTATTTTCATTGGAAATACAGAGTTTAGAGAGAGAAGGAGAGACAGAGAGATTTCCTATCCACTAGTTTATCTGCCAAATAGCTGTAACAGTTTGAGCTGGGCCGGTCTAAAGCTAGGAGCCAGGGGTTTCTTCTGCGTATCCCACCGGAGTGCAGTTGTCCAATGTCTTAGGCCATCTTCGACTGTTTTCCCAGTCTACAATCAAGGAGATGGATCTAAGGGGGGCCACTGTGATTTGAACCACTGCCACATGTGTTGCTGGCACTGCAGGTGGAAGTTTAGTATGCTATGCCACCACACCAGCCCCGGGTCTTGATTATAGTTTATAGCCATGGTTCATATATGTGTGTTGAACAGTGGTTTGTGTACACTTATTTTGTTGATCTTTTGATTTAGTGGAACATTCATTGCCTATAATATTTTAAGTTGAAATACCTAAAGGGAGTAAAAAAAGGAGGAAAGTATTACTATATTCTTAGAATTGTATTTATGAACTATTTGTAATTTGTTCTGCATGTCCCACTGCCAGAAGACAGAGCTTGGAGACCTGCACACTCATGGGCACAGGGTCTGTGGATTGCTCAGGAAAGGGTATTGGGAGGGAGGGCTGCTGAGGGAGAATGTTACAGGTGAGAAGTGACTTCTGGGAGACTTCTACCAGGCAGGCCACTGTATTTGCAGGTAAATGAGGAAATTGAGACTAGGTGGTTTGGAGGAGGGAAATTGGAGAACATTTCTGGGTCAAACCATGCACAAACCCACGTGGGATACCCAGGCTGGGCTAAGTTAGCATTGACCGCTGCCCACTGGCACACATGAAAGCTAGGGCTGGGGAGCTTGCCTGCCAAGACTTGGCCTGGTAGGGGAACTAAGGGAATCTCCTGCTGTACTGCAGTTCCCACAGGTGAACGTGAGAGTAGGGAATGTGTGTAAACTAGGCTGAAAATGGCTACAACATCCCTTGGCATGTGTGTCCACTGGATGTGGGGGTGTGCAAGACTGGGCTAGGCTCCAGCACCTGCTGGCACTTGCGAGAGCCAGAGTGCATATGGGATGGACTGAGCTCGGTCTTGGCACCTGCTGATCCTCATGAAAGCCGGGTCTGGAGGGTAGGCCAGCCAGGTAGGGCTGGGCTGTAACACCCATCTGTGAGAGCCAGAATGGGTGTGGACTGGTCTGGCAAGGCCAGTGAACATTGGGACTGGAGATGGGCAAAGTCAGACTGAGCCAAATACCAACTGGTGTGTGCAAGATCCATGACTTGGGGCTATTCTGATTGGGAGCTTGGGGAACTCCCCTGTTAAGACACAGCTCCAGCTGATGAGGCTGAGAGTAGTCCATTCAAAGCTGGGCTGTGGTACTCATCAGCATACATGTGGGTCAGGTCTGGAGGCCAACCGGGCTTGGCCACTCTGCAACACCCACTGGCAGGTGTGAGTCAGTGGTTCAGGCCAAGCCAAGTTGCGACATAATACCTGTCAGTTCACGTTAGGGCTGTGAATGGGGGCTGGCTGGGCTGGACTAGGCTGCAGCACCCTGCATCATGAGTTGGGACTATGGGCAGGCTGGGCAGAGCCAGGCTGCAGCACCTGCCAGCATGCTGAGGTGAAGCAGGCTATGCCAGACAGGGTCGCAGCACTCACCAGCACATACAAGACCCCAGGCCAGGCACAAACCTGATAGGGGGCAGTGGGGACTCTCCTGCTGTGCCGCTGCTCCCACTGGTGAGTGTGAAATCTGAGACTGGGGCAGATTGAGCTGGGCAGGACTGCAACATCTGATGGCCTATGTGTAAGCTGGGTCTGCGGGAGATCTGTGCTTGGCCAGGTCACTGCATGTACTGGTGTATGCAAGGGCCAGAATATGTGCCAATTGGCTGAGCTTTACTAGGTGTCTGCTAGCAAGTGTCGGGACAGGATACAAATTGTGTCAGACTGGACCACAGTACCCTGGAAAGTGCAAGATCCGGGGCTGGGGTTGGGCCTTGCAGGGGAAATGTTGGCAGTTCTCCACTGGCTGCAGCTCCTGCTGGTTTGTATGAGAGCCAGGGCTGAGGAAGAGGGGGATTAAGCTGGATAAGGTGGCAGCACCCATTGGCAGACATGTGGACTGGATTGTGGGGTAGGATGGGCTGAGCTAAGCTGCAACACCATAGGTGTATACAAGAGCCTGGACTAGCGTGGACTAGAGTAGTCTGCTGTATGTACTGGCACATGCAGGAATCAGGGTGGGAAACATCTGGTGGGAGCTATTGGGGGTTGCCCCAGATAGGCCTCTGTTCCCAATGTTGTGTGTAAGAGCCGGGTCTGTGGTATGCTGGGCTGGGTTAGGCCGCAAGATCCATTAGTTTGTATGGGATGTGGGGCTGGGGACAGAACTGACCAGGCAACTAACAATCACCAGCGTGTGTGTAAGCTGATGGGGTGACTGAACCAGACCCTGCAGTGGCTGGCTCATGCAAAAGTCAGGTCTGCGGCCACCCCAAATGAAGTTTCTAAATGGATCACTGGACTCAGAACTCTGGCCACAGGGAGAATCATAGGATTTATGATCTGACCTTAAAATGCATATATCGGGACTGAGCTTCTTTGATTGCTGATGCCTATGCACTGTACAGCATGCCCAGATGCCTATGGGGGACATGTTAGCCAATTCCATTTGGGCCTGCAGAAAACATTCGATGCCATGTAAGAAGATGGAGAACAGAACAGGTTGGACAACTCTCCTGGCTAAGCATTGGCAGCAAGTATCTGAGTGAGTGAATGCCCTAAGGTGGACTCTCAGCCAATGGACCTTGAAAGCATTTTCTCAATCTTGCAGCAGTGAAACCAACACCATCTCAGAACTATCAAAACCACTCAACTCCCTTGGAACATTCTTTTTCATCTTGGTCTTTCTTTTTTTAAGGATTTATTTATTATTTTTATTGGAAAGACAGATCAGATTTATGGAGAGGAGAGACAGAGATCTTCTATCTGCTGGTTCACTCCTCAAATGGCTACAACAGCAGGAGCTGAGCTTATCTGAAGCCAGGAGCCAGGAGCTTTTTCCGGGTCTCCCATGTGAGTGCAGGTCCCAAAGCTTTGGGCCTTCCTCCACTGCTCCATGGCTTTCCCAGGCCATAAACCATCACCGATCCTTGAGTATTTACATAGCTTGGCAACTGGGAGAAGTCCCTTCCCCCTCCCTCACCTTTTTCCCACCCCCAACCCCGATACAGGAGAAAAGGGAAAAAAGGAAAATTGGAAGTATCTGTTCGACCCTCCCACCTTATTCAGTGATCCTCATGGGCCTGCAAACTGGTCAACTGTTTAAACAACATCAAAATAAAATAAAATTTAAAAAAATCTATGAGATGAAATAAAATTTTATCTTATCTAAAAATAGAAAGTAGTTTAGATTTTAACATATTTAATACTAATTACAATTCATCTATACTAACGTGGCTGTATTAAAGTGCTAAAATAATCACTAGGTGGCTCTGTAGTGTGCATATTTCCATATTTCTCACAGAATTTCACCCATCACTTGCCTTTGCTGTGAATTTAGCACTAGATGGCACCAACTACTGACAACATGTTTTATTTTTTAAATTAATATTCCTAAATATAAAAATGTTTTATTTTACCTGTCAAGTGAAAAATACATTATTACTGTATATCTTTATTACCATAACACTGAATAATTGCTTTAATGTCAGTGGAACTAACTCACATGCCCCATCACCAGGAGCAGTTCTGTGTAATAATAGATGAAAACCACATATTTGACCAATAGAAGTCATATTATTAAGAATGATAGGAAGTTAATCTAACATATTAAAATAGTTAGCACGTATCAGATTCTAAGAAATATTTTGTGACATAATACATACTAAGTAATCAAAACTAAAATTCAAAACTAAATTTGACTTTGTTACATATTTATGTATTATGTTTATGCATGTGTGTATATGTGCATATATTATACATATATATAAATTTGTGAGATCCAGAGAATGACACATTAATATCACATTAATATGCCCTCTGTGAAGTAACATCAACTCAGTTGGGTCACTGCCTGATTCAGAGTCTTACTATTGGCACTGCTGCATTGGAGGCTTCTAAGTCTGTTACCATAAAGGCAGTGTTTCACTTCTTATATTGGCTTGCTAAGTTTGAAAATGTAAAGTTATAAGTCACTCTGAATAGATCTTATTTTCCTAGACTGAAACAGATGGATCTAATTGTAAGTAAGTTCCCACAAAAGCAAACTTTCAAAATTTACATATTACATAAAAGTGCAAGGATAATATGTAAATTACTGACACATCCAAAATGAAAGATTTTAAAAATAGTTGGTTTTATGATTGGTTCATTCTACCTTTTTTTTTTTTTTACCATCTTCTTAATTTAGATCTGCTTCAAGCTGAAGAATAATAAATCAGGAAATCCATTTTTGTGGTTTTACTTTACTGCCAAATCCATACTGTAATTTCTTTTGCACATGCTGTTTTCCAAATGTCATGAGTTTCAAAGGGTGTTTGTTTTTACTCAGTTTTAAGTGTTTCGATATGCACAAAATAAATTGCATTATGTGTGCATACCCAACACATTTCTGAGAGAAAAAGCAATAAAAATAGCTCATGAACCACTAAGTTTAAACCTAATAAAAGTATTTTCAGTATAGTACAAGGTTGAGCAAAGTGTATGTAGTCATCTTCGTCTCTTCATTCCTTTTCATTTCCATATGAAAGATGAGTTTTGCTTTGATCTCCTTTTTATTCATGTGTATATTATACCAAGAAGCTACATGATATAATTTATACATTTTAGAATGGGTAGAATGTTATTATCCACCCAAAACAATGTCTATTCATTGTCACTCCTATATATCAACAGAGGAATAAAAGTTATACACTATTTTTTGAAATTTTACTTGATTTTTTATTTTTTACATATTAAAAATTATTTATAAATGTTTATTACAAAGGTGAGAGGATTGCAGACCCATGTGGGCTATTGATTAAGATGGAGAGGAAGGGGAAAGGTGGGTAAGAGAAAAATTTCCACCTTCTTTCCTGTGTCCTTGGGGGAGGGAGGCTGGGTGGGAGTAAGATGGTGTGCTGCTCTGTCTTTCCAGACTACATCAGTGTCAGGGGATGGAGATAGTCTTTTGATGTTGCCTTAGGGACCCTGATGGGGAGAAGAGTGTCCTGAGAGTGTTGTTTGAGTGGTTATGATTATGCTGAGAAGTTGTTGGGTTTGTTGTGTCAGAGGTGAGAAATTACTTCTAAAGCTTGTTGTCTGGCCATGACTACCTCATACACAAATTTAGGTGCTGCAGTAGAATTTGGCTTGAGTGTGTTAAATCTGCTTTTCTTTTCAATCTTTGGTGAGGTACTTGATGTCTTTTGTTGGATTAGAGGTGCCAGATGTCTTGTCTTTTGTGTGCCTCTGGGTATGTTTCTCCTTGCACAGGAATCAGCAATGGAGGTGGCCCTGTCAAGCTCCAAGGCCAAACCACATGTCTATTTGAGATTCCTTGAGGTCAGGGGTCACGTGCAATGGTCTAGCTATGGAGACCTCTAAGAATCTCTACTGGGGTGGTCTTCAGACCTAGCTGTCATGTGTACTGGTGGTTGTAGTGGCCTGGCCCAACCCATTGCCTTCCCTAGCTCATGTACATGCTGATGACTGCAGCATACTGGCATGTCGTTCCCTCAGCTCTGGTTCCTGTGTATATCAGTGGATGCTGCAGCCTAGTTGGTGAGACCCCTAAGAACTCCTACCAAGCATGCTCCCAGACCTGACTCTTATGCATTGGTGAGTGCTACATCACAGCTTGGCCTGGATTGTTCCCAGACTGGCTCTCATGTGTGGTGGTAGGTGCTGTGGCTAGCCTGGCCTGACCCACCCAAGGCCCAGTTCTCATGTGAGTGATGGTAGGTGCTGTGGCTTACCCTTGCCCTCCCCCCCAACCTGGCTATACTGTGTGCTACTGGGTGCCATGTCTAGTTGGGGAGATCCTAAAGAACCCCTGCCAGGTCTGTCCTTAGGTCCATCTCTTGTGGTCTGGTAGGTGCTATGGTTTGTCTGACCTGGCCTGTCCCCAGACCTGGCTCTTTCATGCACCAGTGATTGCGGTAGACTACCTGGGGGGAACCTCTAGAAACCCCTATCAGGCCTGCTCCCACATTGTGTCTTACATGTGCCAGTACGTGCTACAGCCTAGCACTGCCTGATCACTTCCCAGACCTGGTTCTAGTGCATGCTGACAGGTGCTGTGGCTTGGCCCCCACTGGCCTCCAGTGGCCACTACTCCGGGCCATCCCTAATCTGATACAGAGGGGCACACATTCTGCTAGGATAAGCACATTACGTCTTCCCACTGTACTGGCCTGGCCTGCGCCTGGGTCACATGGCCTGGCATGGACTCTGTGATGACGGTGACAGTGCTGTGGTGTGACAAACTCTGCTGTGTGTTAAGTTGAATTAGTATCACTACTGGTGCTAGCTTTGCTTTCCATTGGATAAAACTTGCTTAGCACTTTGTCCTTTTTAAATTAAACTATATTCCTTTAAGTGAGAGATCTGAACATATTATTTTGATTAGTCAAGGCATTGTGTTACTATAGAGAAACTAATTACACTTTCTCAGAGATTTCCAACTGACATTTTGGAAAAAATATATTAAAATTAAAGTAAGTGATATCTGTGTTTTAGATTTAATTCTCTTGGTTTATTTGCATTTCTATAATAGAAATTCACAGGTTAACTATATCTCCTGAACACATGTTTGAAGATATAGTTGATATTTATCTAGTGTATAATGAGGCTGTGCATTAGCAGAAAACTGGATCAGAAATGGTGTAGCCAGAACTTAAACCAATCACTCCAATACAGGATGTGGGTCTCCAAGGCAGTGACTCAATTGCTCCACCATGTTTCCACTGTGAGCTCCATTTTAATCAGAAAATTATTCAGAATTGTGTGTTTGATATTTGGATTAGTAGTTTGTAGCAAGTATTTTTTATCATTAAATTTCCACTTTTGCTTTTGCATAGTTGGTTTTGTGACTTGTGTGAGAGTTACAGGAAATTTGCAACTTTGTGTTTATATTCCTGTTTTTGTAACATTCTGTGTACTTGAAAGCACTCAGAATTTTGTGTTATTATCTTAAGGATCATACTAAGTTATGTGAATTCTTAATTCTTTGAACACTGTTTTCTGAAAGATATTTGTTACTTACCTACTTTCAGTTTCTTTTAGTTATAAAAGTTTTAACTTGACTAAAATTAGAATGAAAATTTTCACCTAGAGTGTACAAGCCAACAGAGTGCCCCAATTTTAGTACAACCTTAACACAAATATAGCAGCTACTTTCCCCAGCGTTGTAGAGAAGTTTCAACTGTTATGTCTTCCTTCTCCATGATCTTGTTCAAATTAACTTACATATTCTGCCTCAGTCATTAATGGCTATTTTGCCCTAAATGTGCCAAGAACCTCAGTTGCTTAACCTCTCTAAGATTTCTTCAATCTAAAATAATTTTCACACTTAGACCCTAGCCACATATCAACATCTCCATCCTTTGCCTTGTCTATATTCAGTTTCTTAACTGTAGCTTATCTTCCACTTACTGTTTTAATGGGAAAGAAAATATTTTCTCAAATTGTATGTATGGAATCCAGTCTTAATTACTTAGTATTTCCAATTCCATATGTGGTCACCCTTGGCTGGGTGTAGGATTGAGAGAGGTTATATCAAATATAAATCATATGATATTTCAGAAATTCTTGACTTCATATATCTTTGGTTCTGTATGTCTCAGGATTTTGAGCTCTTGAGGTGACCAAGCTGGTGCTGTGAATGATACATGATGCAAGTTAGTGATGGTAACATACTCTAAGTTTACCTTGTTACTTTCCAAAGAATTCATTTTACCTACATTTTAGCTTAAAATAGAAATAATCGTGCATTACTCTGCTACAAATATGTTTCTTTTGCATTTTTATTTTTCATTATGTTATAAACCTTAATAAAAAGTACCTTTTAGGAGATATTCGTATATAAACATTTACCTGACATTTAATTTGTAGTTGAAACATATGGGAAGAATGAAAGATAGACTTGAAATTTCTCATCCTGTGTTTGGAAAACTGATGTCGGAATCTCTTCACAGCATGTTGTTAGCATATTAGAATTAAAATCAGAGTTTTGTCTATCCTTCTTATGTGCTTACTTATTTCATAGTCAAGTCATTCCCATAAATATTATTTCTACTTCAGGCATGAAGTAACAAAACCCACGTATGCTTCTGAAGCAAACTAATATGACAATATAAACAACTGGTCTCTTTGACTTTGCTCTCTGACATTGGTATAAAAATAGCACTTTCCAGATCAATGAAGTGAGAAATAATCAAATAGCAATAGTTATGAATCCTCTGAGAGACACTCACTCACTCAGCGTATCTCCTACACCCATCATTTCATCTAGTGAGCTTAAATGCAGACTTCTTGTGGTGATCCTGAAAGGCTCATGGCACTATTAGTTAACTGAAATGGCCTCCTTTGTGTCTTAGTTTCTGGGATGAATATTTATGTAATTTAAACTCTGTGAAATCCGTAAATTTCCATGTGTTTTCTCTTTGGATAGAAACAAATGAATTATTGTTTTAAAGATTTAGAATGTCTACTTTGCAAAGAATATAGGTCCTAATAATCTTCCCATTACCCTTAACTACTTAAGAAATAATAGATATAAAATGCATTAGCTCTTATAAAAATAAAATTCAACCTAGATCCTATCTATAAAGGAACATAGAAAAATTTTAGAAGTTAGAAGTTAAAGAACAATCATTACTTATTATGAGCATAAGCAAAGATATCTTTCAAGTTCCAGGACATAGACCAGGCTATCATTTGAAATGTTTGACAATGATTTTATGTAAAAATAGAAATCTCTGAGGCATGTGCACATTTTGACCTATTAGAAATTCAGTTCAGCTATTTATAGATACGTTTCCATTTAGAAGTATGTTCATTGCAGTGACGGCTTTCAGAATATAAGCTATATAATATATGATGAAACTTACTCCTATATTCTGTTTGCCACCATCTTAGGCTACATTTCAAGAAGCAGTGTGCAGTGTTCAGTTTACAGGAGATAAGTATTCCATGGTACTGATTAGAAGCTATTTCAGTTTGCTGTAGCTAGAGGAAAGTAACAGATCAATGACTTAAGGAATGATAGCAACATTCAGGAATAGCAACAACATTCTTTCTGTCTTTCTTTTTTTGCCAAAAAGTAATGATCCCAGAGAATGCTAGCTGCATTCTTCCAAAAATCTTAGAGTTCTTATGGAAAAATTAATTTTAACTCACTTATTGTGCCTTGACAGGAAGTAGGAAATATTTGAGCTCGCTAAATGTAGCATTTGGTGTCACAATAAATCTTCAAACCTATTTCAAACCACTTGAATGGCAACAAGGATGATTAAGGCCTGATTTGTCTGTAGATTTTTCAATGAAATTTGTGGGTAATTTTTAGTCTCAAGACACTGTTAGGTACAACATTTCATAGAGGGATCATTTTTTTATACTGGAAATGCTGTCTTCTGTATATTGGAAATAACAGTTGCTCCGATGAGTGTGGGAGGGAATTAAGACATAATCCTTTTCCCCAAATCAAGAAAGGAGTCATGAAAGGAGGAAGAGGGTCAAGCAGTAGCACCAAATTGAAGAACACATGAGCCTTTCTTCTGGGAACTGCATTCAGTGCTTTTTAAGATTTTTTTTAATTGAAAAGACATTTACAGAGAGAAGGAGATACACACACACACACACACACACACACACACACACACACACATGCACACTCATTCTCCAAATGTCTGCAATGGCTGAAGCTGAGCTAATCTAAAGCCAGGTGCCAGGAGCTTCTTTTGGGTCTCTTGTGCAGGTGCAGGGTCCCAAGGCTTTGGGCTATCTTCTACTGCTTTCCCAGGACACAATCAGGGAGCAGGATGGGAAGTGGAACAGTGGGGACTTTAACCTGTGCCCATATGCCCATATGTGATGCAGAAACTGCATGGTGTAGGATTATATTGTTGAACCACAGCTGGATTCGTTCTTTTAGCGTAAGAAAGGAGGAAGACATTTACATGTAAACAGAAAAATATTGAGCTAAAATTATGACAAGAAAAAGTACAGAATAGTTACTAGAGGTGGAAATTATGAAATGATGGAATAAGGCACATTTTAGATTGCTTTCTTACCAAACCAATTTGATCACTAGGTATTACAAGAGACAAATATCACATGATTTTTCTATGGAGGTTTTAAGAAAATAGGCTTTGAATCTCAGCATTTCTAACTTAATTAGTAAAAGAGGTTAAGAAAATTACCTTAGGGTCTGGCAGTAGAGTATGGCAGAGAGCCTTGAGACCCTGCAGCTGTGTGGGAGGCCCAGAAGAAGCTTTGGGCTGCTGGCTTCAGAATGACTCAGCTCTGGCCATGTAGCCATTTGGAGAGTGAACGTTGAACCAGTGGAGGAAAGATATTTCTCTCTCTCTCTCTCCTTCCCTCCATAAATCTGTCTTTCCAATAAAAAAAAAATCTTAGAAAAAACTAGGAAAAAAAGAAGGAAAGAAAACTGGACCTCAGTTACTCCATCTGAAAACTACCTAGTGGCTGAGTCATATCCACAGTGCATAGGACCAAGTCTGGGCTTTAGGCAGCCCATAGAAAATCATTGTCTTCTAATTACTTAACAAAGTAAGTGTTTATGACCAAATAGTTTATAACCAAGAGTTTATAGCAAAGCAACTACTTTATGGTTAGACTAGGAGACGGAAAACATGAACAGACTTTCAGTTGTATATGTATCATCAAAGATGAAGTCATGCATTTAGCAGCTATTTGTGGAGGGAGTTTGCAGGAAGCATAAGATGGGCTGAAGGGCTCTAGAAGTGGGTGAAACTTATACATCGTTCACAAACAGTTGCCTCCCAAATGAGAACAAGCCACGTGAGAGGGGACCACTGTGGGTACAAATGAGATTTAACATATCACATCTTTGGGCAAGGAAGAGTGACACCAGGTTCCAAAAGTGTTCAGGAGCCCAGCTTGTGGGTGGTAGAGAGCAAAATGTGCTGATAGTTTCTAAAGAGAAAGGAATTAGAAATCCAGGATGACAGTGGTAAGTTCACTGGAACCAGGTTAAGCTCAGAGACCCAATGCTAGGCTGGTTACAGAAAGGAACATAGTTTAAGACACTGCAGTGACACAGGAAGGACAAATGAGCTATGAAACTTGAAATGCTTTCTTGGCTCACCCTGTAATGAATACTGTCCTCTCCCATTTTCCAAGTAAATGTCTAGGAAAATCCGTCCTATTTACTTACAAATAGCAGGAAATGAAGAACCTTGGAGCACATGCAAGGATAATAGAATAAAAGATAAACAAACGCAATTTGGATTTCTGAAAATCATAGAAAAACCTCACCTAACATTGCATCCTGAAGGCTTATGAAATTTTAACTTACCATTGAAAGAAAAGCTAAAAAAGGAAAGATAAACAAACTGGAAAACACACAAAAATAAATTATAGAAATGCAGTTATAGAAAAACAGAGTGCAGTCTAATGTAAAAACTCAAGAAAAGGTGGCCGGAAAACAGGAAGTGATGAACTGAAAATCAAATAATATGAAATATGATTTAACAAAGAGCTGAGGAAACAAACAGAAACATATTTTGTAAGATTAAATTATAAGAAGCATGAAGAATAATAGCCACAACAGAAAGCACAGTAAGGTATAGAGAGAAAACAAATGAAAAACTGTACATGGAAACAGAAAAAAATTAAAAGACAAAATTACATCTTCTTGTGGCAGTGAAAATATAAACCTAAACTGTCTGGTCTTATTAGCAAACAAGGAGGTTATTAAATAATATTTGAATCATGTTAGACCACTTTGAGAAGAAACATATCTTGCAAAACATGACACATTTTGAGAATGAATAATAAATAACTGCAATAAGTGGAAAACATAAATATGTTTAAAATGTTTAAATTTATGAGTACTTAGTGTCACACACACAGACATGCATACACCCTCACGCTCATTGGTGAACTTTGGATGATACAAAGGTATGAATTCAATGATTTGAATGTAAAAGAAAGAATTAAGCATTTATTTTTCATTTACAACTCTAACAATCTTTTCTATGTTAAGATTTATTTGAAAAGCAGAGAGGAGAGAAGAGAGATAGAGAGAGACTGAAAGGGGGAAGGAGAGGGGAAGACAGAGGAAAAAATAGAGACACACCTTTCTTCCATTGGTTCACTTCACCAAATGGCCACGATGACTAGGGCTGGGCAAACCAGGAGTCACGAACTTCATCCATGTCCTCCACGTGTGTGGCAGGGCCCCAAGTACTGGGGCCGTCTTTCACTGCGTTCCAAGGCTCATTAGCAGGGAGCTGGATCATAAGTAGAGCAGTAGCATTGCAGGAAGTGACTCAATGCACTGGGCCACAATGCTGCCCAGCTTTTAAGGTAATAAATGAAAAAATAACAATTACATTACCATCATTTTGTAATTTTTGATGAAACAATTGAGCAAGACAATATCTGTGCCTTTTGCTATAACAGAGAGAATGAATCACTTATTTTGTGCCTTCTAAAAAAATACACAATAACACTTATAAAGCAGTTTCACTAAAAATGCAAATAAGAATCTAATGAAAGCCCTAGATCTAATCAGCTATTTACACAAAATACAAGAGACAGGGGAGCATGTTAAAACTAAACTGCAGGGATGCAATTAGTGAACTCCAGATTGTGAGAAACAGTACAGAGCAAACTAATCTGTTTTTTTTTTTTTTTAATAAAGAAAAGAGAGACATTCTGTTGATGAAGAATCAAGGGACATAACTTACTGCAAATAGACATTTTTGTTAATATAATCCAAGCAAATTATAGCAAAACATACATACATAATTGAAGAAACTTGAAGACCAACTAGGTATGATACTATTCGTGAAAAATAACAATATTCTTATTATCAGAGTTTTATTCAGTGATAGATAAATTCAGAAATAGCTTCATACAGACCAATATGGTGACCCATAGACCAGTATCTACTTCAAAATCATCCAGTGGGTACTGGAGTTAGAGCATTTATCTGAGAAGTGAGTAGGTGTATAGATGAAATAATTGAGGCTCATTATGTTGTTCTATTTTTTAAAAAGATTTATTTATTCTTATTGGAGAGGCAGATATACAGAGAGGAGGAGAGTCAGAGAGGAAGATCTTCTGTCTGATAGTTCACTCCCCAAGCGGCCACAACACCTGGAGCTGAGCCAATCTGAAGCCAGGAGCCTGGAGCTTCTTCCAGATCTCCCACTTCAGTGCAGGGTATCATTTGAAAAGCAACACTATGTACTTGATGAAAATATTCAAAATCAGTAAATCTGTAAAACATACTTTGGCAAAATTATAAAGCTTTAAACAACAATGTTTTTGTTATTTCAGTAAAATGCAAAAATATGAAAATTGAATTGATATTTTTTAAATTGTGTTATTAAGCTGCAGAAGACACTAAGGGAAGACTTTGAAAGATATTTCTAAAGGAAAACTTGAACCAGTTGCATCCAGTTAAGCTGTGTTTCATATTCAAAGATTATAAACAAAGAATTTTAAGAATTCAAGAACCACTATGAGTTTTTTTTCTCTGCGAAATAACCTAGTGGATGACCTACTAACTAGTTAATGGACTTCTGAGTTGACATAATATTATTGCTATTGGACGTTATTGGAGACAATTCTGCTTAGTGAAATAAGCTATCCCCTGAAAGACAAATATATAGTTCCCCTGATTTGTATTAATATACAGTGTACTAAAGAATTTAATGTGTATGTGCAAAATTCAAATTTGAGAATTGATTATTGTTTATAACTCTTGTCGATACTCTGGAGGAACAGTGGGTTTTCTGCATATTACTTGTTAAAAATTCTTTTTTAGTAAAGTGCTAAGGGTGATTATCAAGTAAACTGAAGTAATGGCATTCTAAAAATTAAAAGAAAAATAAGAAAGGAGGGAGAAAGGATGAGAGAGAAGGAGGAATGGAAGGTAGAATGTGAAGTACCATTATACCCTTAAATCTAAATATATGGAATGCATGAAATTTGTTCCCCTTACACAAATAAAAAATTTAAAAATCAAAGTCCTTTGCTTGGAGAGATGCCCATCAAAGGTTTCTTTTTCAAATGACTAGATAATTTATTCATTTACCTTGTACTTTAATGAATGAAATGCGATAAGATAGTTTCTATAAAATTGACAATGTTAAAATAATATTTTTTTCTTCCACACATCCACTATAATGAGCAATGGGAGCCTGACTAAATAGCAAGCACATTTTCCTGCTGGAGAAGAACAGCATCACATGTTTGAAACAAGACACAAGCTATAGAGCAAGATATGCCCCAGTGAGGGTGAGTGAGATAACAAAAATAGAAAATACAAGTCATCCAAGTGGCCTTGCCACCTCACTGAGATGGGTTCTCCCTTCTTTCTGTTATGCCTGCTCCAAGATTCTCATTCCTGTTTCTACCGTCCTTGGCAAGCTGGAGCCCTAGGTCAGGCCCAAGATGTTCTATTATTAAGCTACTTCCAGAAAAGCCAGTGTAAACCACCTGCACAGCACTTTGCTGCCCACAAGTCTGAACAATACAGTAGGCACCTGTTTCTGCATTTCTGAGGGAGGGAACCATGGGTGTTCCCTGAGGGAAGAGGATCCTGGTAACTGAGTCATGGAGTCAAGCTCTGCACAAGGTTGGATAAGCTCTGGACAAGAGAGGGAAACCTGTTTCCTGAGGGAAGAGGATAAAGGTTACAGTGTCATGGAGTCAAGCTCTAGACAATGTTGAGTCCAAGGAAGGCGCCCTCTAGAGCCCCATGGAGACTAGTCTGACTGAGAAAGTGAGGTCCTCTAATTCAAATTCACTCTGATGTGTGGTGACGGAAGTTTCTCAACACTGAGACAATTCGGGGAAGACTCAGCCAGACAGTATGAGGTTGCTCACCATGAGGCACCTGCTGCTGAGGGAATGCTGGGCTGTTATTTTATTGCCTTCTGTTTGGATAACACAATTTGTTCTTGCTGTCTTAACTGAAATAGACTGCCAACCAACCTGAAAGAACGCACAATAACTAAAAATAAAAATAAAAACATAAAAATAAAAAGTAGCATTCCAGGACTCACATTGCGATCACTTCAGCAACAAGGACATATTTCCAAACAGCCAGAATGAAACAGCAGTAAGCACTGTGGCATCATTATACATTAACACACAGAACTGTGGCGATGAATTATGCAATGAGAGTCCATTGCAAAACTGAGGGTTTTTTTCTTTTATTTATTTAGCTATTTGCAAATCAGAGTTCTAAAAGAAAGAGTCTCTCTCTCTCTCTCTCTCACACACACACACACGCGCGCGTGCGCACACACACACACACACACACAAATCTTCCATTCCCTGGTTCATTCCCTAAATGGCTGCAATGTCCAGGTCTGAGTTATGCAGAACTCAGGAGCCAAGAGCTTTATCAGATTCTCCCACGAGGTGGCAGAGGCCACTGCTCTTCCAGCTGGATTAGAAGTGTAGCAACAAGGGCCCGATGGGAACCCATGTGGGATGCTAGCATCTCAAGTGGTAGCTTAATCAGCTTAAACACTACATTGGCCCCATATTCTGGGTATTTCTCAGAGTTGCCAATCAGGGCCAAGCTCAGTAACCTAGTGGCTAAAGTTCTCGCCTTACACGCGCTGGGATCCCATATGAACACTGGTTCAAATCTTGGTGGCCCCACTTTCCATTCAGCTCCCTGCTTGTGGTCTGGGAAAGCAGCAGAGGATGACCCAAAGCCTTGGGACCCTGTGCCCACGTGGGAGACCCAAAAAAGGTTTCTGGCTTCTGGCTTCTGATCAGCGCAGCTCTGGCCTTGCAGCCGCTTGGGGAGTGAATCAGCAGATGGAAAATCTTCCTCTCTGTCCTTCTCTCTGTATGTCTGACTTTCCAATAAAAATAGAATAAATCTTAGGAAAAAAATGCCAACCAGCAGGCACAATACCTTCCCAACTGCAGCCACCACTCTCAGTTGTTCCCAATCATTTCTGTTTTTCCCGTTTATTTTCTGCTGCACAAATAAAAAAATACTAGCCTAATTTCATTTTTAAATCTTAGTATTTGTCAAAATATATGTCCCTCAGGGAATGGATTTGGTTAATAAATGGAGAACTTTGATCATTTGCCCTTCTAATATAAATGTGATTACACAAAAGGCAGAGTGTTCTTACTGTGGCAATACTGATAAAACTGTTAGTCATTATTACTTAGCTGGTTCCTGAGGTAAAGTTTGGTTTTCTGTTTTTGATTTGTCATTTGTGGCATCTCAGTGATTTTGGTAGAATGGATGTTGTGCAAAATTTAGGAAAAAGAAACAGAGATTAAAATTTCAGGTTTTATAGTGACAAACCACCTCATGAGTTTCATCTACGTCTAGACTGTATCTAACTGCATTAATGTAGTAATGTAGCCAAATCTTGGCTGCCTATATCATATCTTGAATATTAGAATATGATGCAAGAGCCTTAACCTGGGACACTTATAATTCTTTGCTGGTCTATATCCCTCCAAATGCCTCAGTCATTTTTTCCCACATGAGACAGCTTACATGTTCCACGTATGATAACCGTGTCATGTTCCTCCACCATAGAAAGTCTTTTTCCATGACTTTTCCTATGGGAAAAATGTGCACTAAAGAAATGGAATGTGAACAATATCAGAAATATTGATTACCTCTCTTTTAACCCTCAGATCTTTTCTCACTTAGCTATCCCAATATTTTAAATTATCTGCCAGAAAGTTTTAAATTTCATCTGTAAACAGAAATTATAAAAATTTAGAAGTACTGAGCTAGATTAGAAAATTCAGAATTCATTTTTGTGAGTTAATATTATCTACCTTTAGTGAAGCTGGCTAGTGAGTGGGTTCATTGCCCCCCCTCAAAAAAAGCATGAAAATAGAATTGCAGTGTGATTTATTTACTATCTTTTTCAAATATTATTAAATATGATTCACTAAGAAGGTGAAAGCATGACAAGAATAGGGTTATTTCCTGTTTTACAGCATCACTTGATCATTTTAAGGACAGTTACAGATCTCAGCTGCTTCATTTGCACCTTGTCATTAAGTTGATGGGTACAGTGAGTGGGACTCTCATAGGGAAACATTCTATTGAATGATTATCTGACAAGTTTCAGTTTTTTTCAACTCTAACATACATTTTTTTTTACTATGACTAACACCTAGAAACTTTAGCATAGCCACATTTTAAAATTATTAAATGCATTTTAAAGTGACACTAATGTTATTCCATTTTTAAAAAACAGCAACTTTCTATCATTAGATATATCCTGTTTGTTTTTATTTCATTTCTTTGATGCTGGAGTTCATGTTGCTAGTATCTGTTCACTGCTCCAGCAAGGCTGCTCTGGGATGTGAAGATTGCTTTGTAATTTTAGTCTCTGTGCTCAACAGAAAGTTTGTCTAAAGAAGCCTCCAGGGTTCAAAGAAATGTACTCGTGGGTATTAGATGGGTGGAAACAGCTGAGTCCCATAGCCAGTAGTAGGCCACCTCAAGCAGGAGTCCTTCGCTTAAAGAAAGGCATAATGTGTCAGTAAAGGGTAATTGTAAAGATAAAAGGGATTATGACTGAGCAGGAAGGTTAGCTACTCAGAACTGATGAAGCTCAAAAGTCAGATTGGAAGCAGAAGGGGCTGTAGTTGCAGAATAAGCAAGTAGGTCATTCCCCACTATGAGACAATGTGAGACAATGCTAGCCTAAATAGTGCTAAAAGGGGATTTTAAGAGGTTTACAATAGTTTATTTGGCTTTTAAAAATCCTTCATTTTCTTCCTTTGAAATAATCTTGAAGATATAAAGACAACTTTTTCCTGATGATTTTGATTCTTAAATTAAAATTTTTCTAATAAGAAAGCAAAATCTTGTTAAAAGAAAATTTGCCTGATAACTTTGTAATATTTTAATCAATGTTTGAACCATTTATACCACCAACACTTTTAATTTCACGAGTATCTTCTTTCGGAGCTCAGAGTAAACATCCAGAGTGGAAATAATATTAAACCTCTAGAAACTTTTTGTAATTCAGCTAATGAGCTGATTTAGAGCTGATCTAGGGGATATTATGCTTTTTAAGGAGTGATGTATTTGGTTTACGTATAAATAACTATGAGTAACTATGAATAACTATGACATCCCTCCTAAAAGGGACACTATATGAACTTGATTGGAGGGCTTATTTTCCATGTCCTCTGTGTTAGGAAACTTTATCTGCAGTTTAAAGAATATGAATAAATATCCAGAGAACCTAGGAGAAGCTGTGGATATTTAACTTCTTTTTAGAAATACCGTGATGGGGCCCAGTGGCGTGGCCTAGTGGCTAAGGGTCCTCGCCTTGAATGCCCCGGGATCCCATATGGGCGCCAGTTCTGGTCCCGGCAGCTCCGCTTCCCATCCAGCTCCCTGCCTGTGTCCTGGGAAGGCAGTCGAGGACGGCCCAATGCATTGGGACCCTGCACCTGCGTGGGAGACCTGGAGGAGGTTCCTGGTTCCCACCTTCGGATCGGCGCAGCACCAGCCGTTGCAGCTCACTTGGGGAGTGAATCACCGGACGGAGGATCTTCCTCTCTGTCTCTCTTCCTCTCTGTATATCTGACTTTGTAATAAAATAAGTAAATCTTTAAAAAAAAAAAAAGGTCTGTTCAATAAATGCTGTTGGGACAACTGGTTGATAGCCTGTAGAAACAAAAAGATAGACCCACATCTCTCACCATACACCAAGATCAAATCTAAATGGATAAAAGACCTAAACCTACATCCAGAAACCTTTAAACTTTTGGAAGAAAATGTTGGAAATACTCTGCAAGATCTAGGGGTAGGTCCCTACTTCCTAAAAGGGACTCCAAAAGCAGTAGAAATCAAGACCAGAATAAACAAATGGGACCTCATCAAACTAAGAAGCTTCTGTACAGCAAAGGAAACAATCAATAAAGTAAAAAAGCAGCCCACAGAATGGGAGAAGATCTTTGCGCACTACGTAGGTGATAGAGGGCTAATCTCCAGAATATACAAAGAACTACAAAACAGCCAAAACACCAAAACAAACAAGCCACTCAAGAAATGGGCACGGGAAATGGGCAGACACTTCACAAAGGAACAAGCACAAATGGCAAATAAACATATGAAAAAATGCTCAAGTTCCCTGACAATAAGGGAAATCCGAATTAAAACATCAATGAGGTACCACTTAACGCCAGTAAGACTGGCCCACATGAATAAAAGCACCAACAACACTTGTTGGCGAGGTTGCGGGGAAAGGGAACCCTACTCCACTGCTGGTGGGGCTGCAGGCTGGTACAGCCTCTATGGAAATCAGTATGGAGAACATTCAAACAACTCAAAATCAACATACCATATGATCCAGCAATAGCACTCCTAGGAATATATCCAGAACACTTGTTTTATGAGAAACCAACATGCACTCCTATGCTCATAGCAGCACAATCAGTAATTGCAAAAACATGGAAGCAGCCAAAATGCCCATCAACAGAGGATTGGATAAGAAAGCTATGGTTCATCTACTCCATGGAATACTACTCAGCTATTAAAAAAAAACAAAATGCAGTTCTTTGTGGCCAAATGGGCCCAACTGGAAACCATAATGCTAAGGGAAATGAGCCAATCCCAAAAGGTTAAATACCACATGTTTGCCTTAATTTAAGATGATATGATGTTATGTATAACATGTTATGTTTTGAATGTTATATGTTGTGTATAAACTAAAATTGAAGTATAGGTGAGGTGGTCACAGAAGGTGGCTGGGAACTCGCATTTACTTTTAACATATTGGTTACTCATTACTATGTCAATTAATTCCATAATGATGTAAATTTTTGCTGATGGTATGTTGGAGCTTTCAATTGACTGGGATGATACTCTGCTGGCTCTGTCTTCAGACCAGAGAGGGTATACCTAAGAAGCCGTTGAACTTGACTGGACAATAAGATGCTGGACTCTATGTTTGGTATATGCTTGCAATGGGGGAATCTCAACTGAACTTGAACTGTGGTTATGCAACACGGTGGAGGAATCCACCATGGTGGAAGGGTTTGGGGAAGGGTGGGGAGAATCCAAGTACCTATTAAACTGTGTCACATAATACAATGTTATTAATGAATTAAAAATAATAAATTAAAAAAAAACTGCATATGTCTGCAATAGCCATAGCTGGGGTCCGGCACGGTAACCTAGCAGCTGAAGTCCTCACCCATGCATGTACCGGAATCCCATGTGGGTGCAGGTTCTGATCCCGTTGGCCCCACTTCCTATCCAGCTCCCTGCTTGTGTCCTGGGAAAGCAGTCAAGGATGGCCCAAAGCCTTAGGATGCTGTACCTGTGTGGGAGACCCGGACCTGGCTTCAGATTGGCTCAGCTCTGGCCGTTTTGGCCACTTGGGGAGTAAATCAGTGGATGGAACAGAAGATCTTTCTCTCTCTCCTCGTCTCTGTATATCTGACTTCCCTACCCCCCTCAAAAAAATAAACAAATCTTAGAAAAAAGCCAGAGCTGGATTGGGCTGAAGCCAGTCGCTGGGAGCTCCACATTAGTCTCCAGCATGCATTGTAGGAACTCAGATACTAGGGTCATTATCTTCTCCAACCCAGGCACATTACAAGGCTGGATTGGAAACAGAGCAGAAGTTAATCCCAGATCCTTTACTACACGATGTGGAAATCCCATTTAGAGGCTTAACCTTAGGTGCCACAACATGTAGCTGTCATAATTTTATGGTGATTACATGTTGAAGTGTTAGTACTTTGGATATATTGTTTTATATAAATTATGGTATTGAAAGTTATCTCACCATTTTCTTTTTTTAAGATTTATTTTTAGGAAAAAAGTTTTATTGGAAAGTCAGATATACAATGAGAAGAAGAGACAGAGAGGAAGATCTTCCATCTACTGATTCACTCCCCAAACTGCCTCAGCGGCTGGTGCTATGCTGATCCGAAGCCAGGAGCCAGGAGCCAGGAGCCAGGAGCCAGGAGCCTCTTCTAGGTCTCCCATGCGGATGCACGGTTCCAAGGCTTTGAGCCGTCCTCTACTTTTTCCCAGGCTACAGGCAGGGAGCTGGATGGGAATTGGTGCTGCTGGGATTAAAACCAGTGCCCATATGGGATCCCGGCACATGTAAGTCGAGGACTTTAACCATTAGGCTATCGTGCCAGGCCCACCATTTTATTTTTTTAAGTGATCCATTCATTTATTTAGAAGAAATGCAAAGATAGATAGAGACACCTTCCACATGCTGGTTCACTCCCCAGATGACCTCAGCAGTCATTGCTGGACTTGATTGATGCCAGGAGCCAAGAACTCCATCCAGGTCTCACACATTGGTGGAAAGTAGGCCATTGTCTCCTATCTCCCATGGTACATGTTAGCAAGAAGCTGTATGGAAAATAGAGCGGCCAGGCACTCCAATATGGGATGTGTATAACCTAAGCAGTTATTTAACCTGAACTACCAAGTCTGCCCCACTTTCTTTCTTTTTAAATGAAATGGTAGAAGATTTATGACTGCATTCCCGAGACTGTTTCCTTTCCCTTTTATCCTGTTTGCAATTGTAGAGCATAGATGTTCATTTAAACACTACGGAGCGCCTGGTATATGTCAAGCCCTGCATCCGGCTCTGTGAAGAAGATACCCTTGTACAGGCCCAGGTTCTCACAGAGGGTAAAATCTAGCAGAAGTGGCAGAGAACTGTGTCAGTAGTTATTCAGTTTACGGCTATACAGATAATAGCTACAAAGAACGTTCATAGGATTATGGCAAGGGAATGTGTCATTTTATTAGTGGTAGAGAAGTGGCTGGATGAAAGGGCCAAAGGCCTTTTTTTTCCTCAGGTAATATGATATTTAAGCAGCATGATGGAGTGTATTAAAATGATAGCTAAGGTTCAAATGTATATAGTAAACTCTAATCCTGCTCCTGACATGTTTTAGCAGAATATTCTTAGGAAATTTACTCTCAGAGAGCCAATGAAATAATAATGGTATCTATCTTTTAGGCCTCATATTATGGAAATGAGAAAAGGTGTATTATAAATCCTTGTGTGGTGCTCACACATTAGGCAGTCATTAAATATAATTTTCATCTCTCACTGGTGCCTTTTGTGATTCTGCCTCTGTGCCTCTTTTCTGATTTTTATAATCTCCTTGCCATCTATGGTATCAGTCAACTCTATGTAGAGGAATCCCAAACCAGACTCTCCAAGTCCATGCATGTTTCAACCAATAATAAAAAGCCTGATAGAAATATATGCATAGATGTACCATATATATATATATTTTTTTCTTATAGTTCTCTTGGTGCTTATTTCAAATTTTGTACATTCGAAAAAGCATTCCTTCCAACTTTATGTTTGCAAATTATGTTTGCTTGTAATAGAATTTAGTGCTGGGCCCGGCGTGATAGCCTAGTGGTTAAAGTCCTCGCCTTGCACGCACCAGGATCCCATATTGGCACCGGTTTTAATCCCGGTGGCCTCACTTCCCATCCAGCTCCCTGCTTGTAGCCTGGGGAAGCAGTCGAGGACGGCCCAAAGCCTTGGGACCCGGCACCGGCGTGGGAGACCCAGAAGAGTTCTAGGCTTCTGGCTTCGGATTGGCTCAGCTCCAGCCATTGCGGCCACTTGGGGAGTGAACCATTGGATGGAAGATCTTCCTCTCTGTCTCTCCTCCTCTCTCTATATCCGCCCTTCCAATAAAAACAAATAAATCTTTTTTTAAAAAAAAATAGAATTTAGTGCTATCTTCTCACTTGTAAAAATTTGTCAGCAAGGGGCATTTGGCGTAGTAGTTAAGTTGCCACTTGGAATACCACCACCTTGTACCAGAATGCCTGGGAATGAGTCCTGACTGCTCTGCTCTTCATTCTGCTCTATTTAAAATCAAACCCTGGGAAGCAACTAGGTGTTGGTTCCAGAACTAGGGTCCATACTAGCTATGTAGGAGGCCTGGATTGAGTTCCAGACACCTGATTTTGACCTGGTCCAGCCTGGCATACAAGTGGCCTGGCGTACAAGTGGTGGCTGAATTCATTGTATCACAATACCTGCTGCCATCATGGTTTATTTTTTGACACTCCAAGGAAAAAAAAATTAATGAATTAAATGCTTTTGGAATTTTTTAAGATTTAGTATTTTATTGAGAAGTCAGATTTTACAGAGAGGAAGAGAGACAGGGAGGAAGATCTTCCATCTGCTGATTCACTCCGCAAGTGGCCACAATGCTCAGAGCTGAGCCTATCTGAAGCCAAGAGCCAGGGGCTTCTTCTGAGTCTCCCACGCGGGTGCAGGGTCCCAAGGCTTTGGGCTGTCCTCCACTGTCTTTCCCAGGCCACAAGCAGGGAGCTGGATGGGAACTGGAGCAGCCAGGACACGAACTGGTACCCATATGGAACCCCCACAGATGCAAGGAAAGGATTTGACCACTAGGCTATTGCGCCAGGCCTAGATATTTTGTTTTACTTGATAAATCGTTCAAATTATGCTGTTGTATGAATTTAATAACTGGCAGAATATTAGAGTAATCGCGTCACCACTGAATGTATTTTATACTGCTTTGTTGGAGTAGTTTGTCCTCACTCTTCATTTTCTGATTTCTTCCACTGTAATGATTTTCAATTTAGGGTTTATTTTTAAACTTAAGGTGTTTAAAAGTCTTTTTTAGTACAGCATGGAGAATAAATATATAAATCAGTCAGCAATATTATTAGGTGGTTAATGCTATTGATACTAGCATATAAGAATATATTCAATTTTTATTGGAAGACTATTTGTCAAGGTGTGTCAAGTATTCATTGCCAGTCTTCAAGCTACTCTCTCATAAATGGGACAATTTTTACTCTACTTTTTAGCTCTTAAATTTCATGTGAATAATTTCATTTCATTTTATGAAAACAGTACATACAAAACAGGTGGGAATTATTTTCAATCTATGCCATTTCATTTGAATTGTTATACTTTCATTTCAATGTCTCTGGTAGAGAATTGAGCATTGTCTTCATTCCCATAGGATACTAGGAAAACATGTCACCCTCACCAGAAATGTGCTCATGAGCCACCTCTAAAGATTATTATCTCTGTATATATCTCATTGTTTCGGTGCTCATTATTGAGTTAGTTATCTGGTTCATAGTATATATGGTATAAAATAATAATGGTCATTTTTAATTTTTTTATTATTTTAGGTGAAGTTTACATAGTTAATTGGGGTGGGAAGGATCCTAGGGCTAGGGAGAAGAGGGAGTGATCATTGTTTCAAAAATTTCTATTTCTTCTTCCCATTTCTGCAGGGAGGGGAAAATAAGGAGAGAAGCCATACCCAGCCTCCTAACCTTCCTAGTACCCGAGGATAGGGAAAGGCTACCCGATATCAACTCAGGGTCACAATGTGGCACATGCCCAAAAAGGATGCCCAAAAGGTTGCAATAGTTCTGAAATGTTGTTGATCTCGCTGATCTATGGATGAGGAATCTCTTCCAATGTCTATTGGCTGACATAGTCTACCTTAGAGTCTCCATTTGCCCAAATATTTGCTATCATCGTTTGGCTGGGGTAGTTGTCCATATGTTCTGGTCTTCATATTCTGCTATGGTACCAGATGTCCTCTGCAGGCCCCAATGGGCTACCATATCGTCTATGTGCACCATGGTCTGCCATCCAACACTCCATCCTTTACACTAAGGAGAACCAGTTCTCATAGGTGGGTCCATGGACCTAGGCCAGGTGACCTGTGCCCCACAGGATCCCAAAACCTTTGGCTCATGGACTCGGCCCACATCATGCAGGTGGGCCCATGAACCTGTGCCAGGCGACCTGAGCCCCACCGAAACCCCCACCCGCAGGGCTCATGGACATAGTACCCACCATGCTGGTGGGCACTAGGGCCATGTGATCCGTGTCTGCCAAATCCCTCACCCCTGGGGCTCATGGATCAGTACCTACTGCACAGGTGAGCCCTAAGACCCAGGACAGATGACCGGGGCCCCTCCAGACCCCCTACCTGCGGAGCTCATGAGCCCAGAACCCACTGCATAGGCAGAGCAAAGTTCCTAGGCCAGATAACCCAGGACCTACCAGCCCCACTGCTCAGGCAGGTCCAAGGACCTGGGCTAGGCAACATGGATCCCCTTGGATGCCCACCTCTAGGGATCACAGATCTAGCATGTATCTTGGATGCAGGCCCAAAAACCCAGGCCAAGTGACCTGTGCCCCACTGAATCCCTCCGACCCTGGGGCTAATGGACCCGACACCCAGTCCCAGACTATCATGGTTCATCTCACCTCAGCATGCACCAGCGGGTTCTTCAGCCTGGTTCAATCCAACTTGCCCCCCAGCTCCAGGTTATGCTGGTTGGTGTTGCAGCCTAGCCTTGCCTAGTCAGCCCCCTGTTTTGGCTCCAGTGTGAACTGGCTGGTGTTGCGGCCCGACCTGGCCCACCTCCAGAACTGACTCACTTGTATGCTGGCAGGTACTGTTAACTGGCTTGTTCTGGGCTGCTCCTTGCCTTGGTTCTTGTGCTCATCTGCAGAGACTACAACCTGACAAAGGTGTTCCTCAGGCTGCTTTATCTGGTCTCCTTCCAGTGACAGATTGTGAGCACACTGGTAGGTCCTTGACCCAGGTTGATTTGTCTACTTCTTATCCTGGAAAGAACGGTGTCCTTGCCCAATCAGCCCATACCGTTTCTGGTTCTTACTGCTGGCTATTGCAGCCTAGCTACACCTGGTCCATGCCCAGATACAGCTCTCATGTGGCTCAGCTGGAGCTGAGACCGAACCCAACTTGTTCTACACCCACTCTGACTTTCATGAGCATCAGTGGGTGCTGGAGTCTAGCCCTGTCTGGCGCCCCCAGGCACAGTCCACACCTGTGCCGAGGGAGACTGCAGCCATATCCAGCCCAGTCCAATGCCCCCATCCCGGATCTTGTGCTCACTAACGGGAATTCCAACCCAGCTGGAACATCCCCTTAGCTCCCCAACCAGGCCTAGTCCAACCACAGATCTTGTGCATGCCAATGGAGATTGTTGTTCCACATGGGTGAGCCCACATACTCCACACAGATTCTAACACAGATGGGATGCACTCAAGTGTTTGTTGGCTTCATGCCCCAGCTTCACGGTATCTGTTCCCTGTTTTGACACTTGCTCGTGGGTTTCCTGTTATAGCCCTTTCAGGAGAGCGGCCTTATGCATGGAAATCCCTCACAAGTCATTCCTCACCTACACATGAACCCTCAGGTCCTTGCTCACCCCCATCTTTGCCATTCCCCAGACGCCCTTAAACCACACACCTCACAGATCCACAGAGTATACAGCTGGCAGCCTGAGGGCTTCATCTGGCACCATTGGCATCTGGGCCTCCTGGTCCGAGTTCCCCTGGCTGCAACCATGCAGTCGTGGGAGCAAAGCTTTGGAGCCTCCAGGCCAGACCTACCTGAGTTCCACCCACAGCATGGCTTCCGTGGATGGAGAAAATTCTTGAGCCTCAAGCCCAGAAGAGTGCAAGATCTGCGTACCAAATGACAGCGGTGGACAGAGCTCAAATCCCAAGCCTCAAGTCTAACTTGGCCAAAGTTCCCCTGGCTGTAGCCTGCAATAATTTTAATTTTTAAAAAATATTTGTTATTTGTTTTTTTAAGATTTATTTATTTTTATTATAAAGTCAGATATACAGGGAGGAGGAGAGACAGAGAGGAAGATCTTCCATCCGATGATTCACTCTCCAAGTGACCGCAACGGCCAGAACTGCGCCAATCCGAAGCCGGGAGCCAGGAACCTCTTCTGGGTCTCCCACGCCGGTGCAGGGTCCCAAAGCTTTGGGCCATCCTCGACTGCTTTCCCAGACCACAAGCAGGGAGCTGGATGGGAAGTGGAGCATCCGGGATTAGAACCAGCGCCCTTATGGGATCCCGGCGCGTTCTAGGCGGGGACTTTAGCTGCTAGGCCACGCCGCCGGGCCCTTGTTATTTATTTGAATGATAGATTTTACATAGAGAGAAGGAGAGGTAGAGAGAGTAGGTTTTGCATCTGCTGGTTCATTCCTCAAATGGCTGCAGTGGCCAGAACTGAACTGATCTGAAGCTATGAGCCGGCAACTTCTAGGTCTCCCATGTGGGTACAGGATGTCAAGGACATGAGGAATTCTTTGCTGATTTCACAGGCCATAAGCACAGCGCTAGATCAAAAGAGGAGCATCTGGGAAATGAGCCAACACACATATGGGATGCTGGCACCACTGGGTGGAGGATTAGCTTGTGTATCACCACTCCAGCCCAAATCATTTTTAATTGTTACCTCTTTTTACTTCTGGGGTTTGATTGAGCTCTACTTACTGGATTTTTACTTTACGACTTTCATTCTTTTGTGCTTAGATAATTGCTGAACCTGGAACCCTCTTAAAGCCTACATTACTCATGTTTCTGGTAGTTCTATAACAGAAATCTAGCAGCAAAACATCCACGCACGGCCTTCTTTACATCATGGTATCTTTTTTCCAAGGTCAAATGTCAAAATTGACTTTAAAAAAAAAATCTAGCTGCAGAAATTGCACTTCACTTCAGTTGCATTCGCTTAACCTTAAGGCCAATCTATTTTTAGACATTATTAGGGTGGGGAATTAGCAATCACCTCTGTGTGGGAATAGTGTCAGTGTTTTTGGAGGTATTTTTAAACCACATTAATCTTACTTCTGCAATACTGACTTCCTAGTTCAAATTCTGCATGGCTACCTTTCCTTTGCTACATGTCTTACATTGCTTGCTAGGCTTTCTATGTACATCAGAAAAACCTCTTCTAAGCCTATATCCATTATAATAACATCACCCTAAAGCATACAATATAATGGCGTATGGCTCCATATCTCTGGTATTGTGGTCTCACAGACACATGTTTTCCTAAGACAACATTGATGGATTCTGTCTTAATATAGTTTTTTCATGCTTCAGGAAACAATGTCAAGTGTCTAATCAACAAAAGCTTTTATCTTTATTTATTGTGGTAAACCTTCAGTAAGGCTAAAAGCTTTTCTAGATCTTTCAGTTTTTAAATCAATTCAACTTTCTGAGAGTGTCTCATTATGCCATTGTTCTTAGCCCTTGAGGTGATACTCTTGACAGGTGCACAAAGGCAAGATGATGCACTGAAGATCATGTATTGCTGTGTTAAGTAAACTAGGTTGATTTCAAATTCTTATGTCAATCTGTCTGGTTGAATAAGTTCTGTTTAACAGACCAATGTATTCATGACATGGTTGGAAGGATCAAAAAACTTCAGTGCTACAGTAGAAATGCGAGATTACTGAAGAGTCAACAGACTGACCTTCATAACTACTTGTCTATTATAATCATATTTCTAAGAGATTGTTGTCTGAAATGGCATTCTCTGCCCTTTGAAATTTGAGGCCATGAAAAACATTTACAAATAAAAACTTGGCATTAGTAAAGGAAAGAATTAAATATTTCTACAGTTAAAACTATCAGAATTATAGAAATGTTAACAGTGTTTTTATTAAATGCTTATGATTCATGCAGTATTTTGTAAACTGTGTGCATTTGCATTTAAATAGCTAGAATGAAATGAAACATAGTTGCTAAATCAAAACTATTCTGTGACTTGTGCATTGAAATCATTTCCAAGTGAGCATTACTTGATCACTCAACTGGTACAAGGTAATATTACTGTTTGTTAACTTATATTTAGCACTTTATTTGAAGCATGAATGGTTTTAAAGAATAAATTACATATTTTAATTAGATTGCCATCATACATATGATGCTTAATTTACCTAAAATAGATTAATATGTTCAGCTAAAAAAATTGGAGTTTTTTCCCTTACCACAATTAATTTCTGACAAACTAGGAATTTCCTATTGTTTTAAACTTCAAGGAAGACATCTTGCGGCAGGAGGAGTTTGGGAGGGGTTTGGGTTCTGGGGTTGGGGCAAAAGCAGCTCCCTGCAGTGTGGCGACTGTGGGGGCGGGGGTGCCCCAGCCAAGCCAGACCCAATGCTGGGGACTCAGGCCAGTCACTGCCAAAAGGCAGTGACCCAGTCTTAGGCTTTGGGCTGCCAGTGTGCCTATTGGGCATGATGGCAGGTGTCACGGTCACTCCTAACTTAGTCCATTGCCACCCCAGTTTGCGAGCTAACTTGCGGCACTTGTATTTCCACAGGGTTGGGCCCACACTTCCCCTGCAGAGTTTACCCCCGTACCAAGTTCTCTCGCGTGCTGGTTAGTGTCCCGATCCTGCCAAATGTGATCAGTCCACTATTCCACCACCCAGTCAAGTAGTGGTACCTAGCTCTGCCAGACAGGCTCCATCCAAAGCTTTGGTGTGGACTGGTGTGTGGCAGTCAGTGATGCTCTATGCTAACAGCCCATCTCAGGATTCCTAATTTGGCTGGTGAATCAGTCTGGCCCAAATAGAACTTATAGACACTCCCCTGCTGCTAGGAATCACCCGGAATTCATCTCTCACCTATGCTAAAGCTGGCCTTATTCATGGGTGTCCCTAGGCAGCAAATTCATATCCTAAAAACCCCAGAGCTTGCTGTCAGGTGGCCAGCAGGCAGAGCCTGGCACCACTTGGTACACTGGCCACCCAAAGCCAAGGACTTTTGGCAGTGACTTTGGCCTGAGTCTACAGCCTTGTATCTGGCCCGCAGGGGCACCCCCCACATCTGCCACACTGCGGGGAGCTGCAAGCCACCCACAACCCCAAGGCCCGGACCCCTCCCAGACTTGTCCTGCTGAACGGTTTTGGCGGCAGTGTGGAGCTAGGACTTTAATCCAGTTTCCAAGGTTCCCTCAGGGTGTACTCACCCTGAGGGAAGATTTCTCCTTGGTCTGGAGAAAGCCAAGGACTCAGTCATTGCCTTTCAGCAATGGCTTTGGACTGAGTCCCCAGCCTTGGATCCAACCCAGCAGGGGCACCCCCCACAGCCGTCTTCAGGGATTTTAAAGCCTGCAAGAGATGCAGCACCCAGAAATGGCCATTCCCAAGTACCATACAGCATACAAGCATGACACACTCTATGAACAACCACAACTCTAATACACATGTTGCAGATGGGAATTTCCTTGGGCCTGAGTGGGGTTTGTTTATTGTCTGTTAATAACATTGTATCCCAAGAAAAAAGAGAGGAACAGAACTTCCTTAGATTATGAAGAGCGAGCAAGCATGACTTTGGTGTGTGTTCATGGAATTATATAACTTTAGGATACAGAGGGATATGCTTTCTACTCTGTGAAACACACTGGTTCCAGGGGATGAGTCAAGGACTGGGGCGATGTACTGGGTCCTAAGACAGAATGGAGCTTATTAGTGGCTGTGTTATAGCCTAGTGGGTCTAGGAAAGGTTGGTTGGGGGGAAAGCAATAATGCTTAATGTTTTATTTTCTTTCCTTCCTTCCTTTATTTCTTTTTCCCTTTCTTTTCTCCTTCCTATCTACCTACCTTCCTTCCTTCCTTCCTTCCAAAGTTGTCACTTTCACCACAGTCATCTTCCCACATTGATTTAAAGCTTGTGACAACTTACGGCATTCTGCTCTAGTTAGGGCTGGCTAGTCTTCAGTGATGTTGGAGGGTGCTCGTCGTTCCTGTTTACTTTTCCTGGTAATGTGGAGCTCCTGGCTGACTGGTTGAGAAACCAGAGTAGGAATTTCAGTATGTTTTGTTTTTCTTTTTATATTGATTTCTCAGACTGTGGACTGTTTAGGTTCCCATTGTCTGTTTTCTGAAGTTTCTGCCATTCAGTGTCCTGGGAATGCAATCTTTCCTTTGCTCTGGCTCTTCTCTACTGCAGAGATGAATTCAGGATCCTGTAATATTCAGCCATCATGAAGCCCCGTTGAGCTTTCATTTTGTAACACTTTTACCTTAATTTATTTTATTTTGAACAATTAAAAAGAAGCAAAACTATGGAGTCAACAGTTGTGTCCTAATCCCAAAAATTAACAGGAAATTAATTAGCACAGCAGTTAAGCCATGACATGGGATTACACATCTCATCTTGGAATTGCGGAGTTCAAGTCTTAGCTCTTCTCCTGATTCCAGCTTCCTGCTAATGTGTACCCCAGGAGGCAGTGATGATGACTCAGGTAGTTGGGTCCTTTCTATCAATATGGGAAACCCAAAGTGCTAAAGTGAGTTCCCTGCTCTCAGTATCAGCTTGGCTAAGCCATAGCAAATGCAGGAATTTGGAGAGTGAACAATGAATGGTATGTTTACTTTTTGTCTTTCTCCCCTTCTGAAATAGATACATAAACACATTTAAAAAATGATCAACAAGTATTTATGCTCTTATGTTAAATGCATTTTAAATAAAAATGCTATTATAATTGATACATTTTCTGAGACACTGACAGAATTACGCTGGCTAAAGGATGGTTATGTCACATAAAAGCAACCTATTTCTTGGAATCCCCATTTTTTTGGTTAGGGTTACTTTCAAGTCACTATAGTTTGCGGTTTATTTCTATTCTCTCCTCCTCTATATAAATTCTTTAAATCTTTAGACTTATCCTTTTTGCAAACTGAGAAATGGTTCGATGAAAACAAAAGTACAACTTTCTCGCTAAAATTTAATTGCTTCTCTCTTCATTAAACACCCTCCTGATTGGTGTAAGCTTTATGTTATACTCTATAGATTCAAATGTGATTATCTCATTTTATTTTTCAGCTAAATGATTGCTTTATTGGAAGGACTGGTACATACTTATATGTTCTTTTTTACTCACATTTATGCATTCAGATTTACCTTCCTGAAGTACTTTAATGAGAGTGCCTCCTATTTGTTAAAATAATCAGTAACTTACAAAATATGTCAGTCTTCTTTCAGTTGTCCATCAAGCTTATCTATTGTAAAAGAGAATTTTCTTCTACTATTCTGGTTAAACAGCACTGTGACTCAGCAGACTCAAATAGTTACCATTCTAAGGTAAAACATTTATCTTACTGTGTCAGTTTCTGTCCCCATGTTGTTTACTTTTTATAGAATTCAATCCAAATCATTTTTCTTATAAGTATCTTCCCATCATTAAGGCTAATTGGCCTTTTCCACACACAGTATTGGCTTATTTGTTCAGCTCAGGTCTTTTTCATATATTACTTAGTTCCTATCATATTTAGTTTGTGAGCCATTACATGGAGTCAATTCTTTAATTGCTTTTTGATGATATTGTTGAACAAGACTGATTTGGGATCTGAAGTGACACAAAATCTTCCCTGTTTTAGTTTTTCAACATTCACAATATCTTGTAGAAAAATGTAGTATGCAATGCTCTCATATAATTTCATCTGATCTGTGATTCTCTCACCAAGATTAGAATGCTGTCTCTGAACATTTTTTTATGTTTGTAGATAAGGCAAAAGAATTGGACATCATCAGTAATACAACAGATATCATCTCTCTCAATGTTTGAATGGTGCAAAGGATCAAGAAGGTTAAAACGTCTTCTTGGTGATCAGTCATCATTAGTTAGCCACCAACTTTTTAACCTTAGAATTATCTCTAACAGTCAACAGCCTAGATAGCATTAATCAAAAGAAAAGCATATGTGTTTAAACAACTGAGTAACATTTATAAAATAGGATTAATGAGTTACTTTTAGGAAAGGTACTGCTTAACCACAAATATTTGCTAAGTGATTTGCTTGGATATTTAAAAAACTTTGTTCTCTCATTCACAGCACAATATAAAGCAAGTGAATTTCTATGCAGCACTAGAAACCTTTCACAAAAAATTTGTAAATTCTGCTGTCTGTAGCACATCTTCTTTAGTCATTTTTTTCTTTACTGACTTACAATGAATGACAAGCATATTTTCTGTGCTTCTCAGCTCCCACATTATCTCCACCCACTTATCTTATGCTCAAAAGCAAAAAATTAAACTTAACATATACTTCCACATAACGTATGGTGGATTTAATTTAAAATTCTGCACCAGAATATTCCTACTTTCAATATTTCTCATGAATATGTTGCAGCACCCAAATTGGCCATTTCTCCTAAAGCTGGGCATAAAACTACTTTTTGTTTTTAAATTATTTTAGTTTCACTGTAAGTGTTGTTGAACATCAGAGATAAAACAATTCAAAACATTGTAGGTTTGTAGCGTTGACATTGTTCTTAAAGCATTCAAAAGCAAAGTGATGCTAATAATGACAGGAGCCGGTGCTGTGGCATAGTGAATGAAGTCACTAGTTGTGATGCCACTATCCCACATCAGGGTATACTGGTTCAAGTCTCTGCTGCTCCATTTCTGAATCAGCTCACTGGTAATATGCCTGGGATGGTGGTAGATGATGGCCCCAGCCTGGACCAGTCCTGAATGTTGCTGTCATTTGGGATGTGAACCAAGGAATGAAAGATCTCTCTTTGTCACACTGCCTTATTATTATTATTATTATTATTATTATCATTTTATGATACAATTCCATAGGCCCTGGGATTTCCCTTATCCCCTCCCCAATTCCCTTCTCCTCACTGAGTTCCCCTATATTATTACTATAGTATAGTTCTTCATACATAGTCATATGTCCATCATTGCAGGCATGGACAATAGCAGAGAGTCCGGCATCCTGTTGTCAAGATGCAGTAAACAGTTTCATTGGGAGTCCATCTTTGTCTGGAAGTAGAGATGCATACTGCATTGTATGCTCACATCTGGATATGATAGTCTCCATTACAAAGTTATTATACATTACCTTAAATGAAAAGCCACAATAAAAAATCAACAACAGGAAGAAAAATAGAAATTTACAATGCCAGGAAGTTAAATTACATGCTGCTGGATAAGATAGACTCCATTACACAGTTACTATACATCCCCTTAAATGAAAATTCACAAAACAAAATAAACAACTGGGAGAAAAAACAAAAATAAGCAACACCATTAAGCTAAATAAAATGCTGTTGAATGACTGATGTGTTGCTGAAGAAATGCAAAAGAAAACCAAGAAGCTTTTTGAAGAAAATGATGCTTCTGTATTATCTATGAGTCATTGAAGAATTTAATGAGAAGAATGTGTTTTGAAGAGGTGAAACTAACAAAAAAAAAATCAAAATAAATGATTAGTATCTGCTGATCTTTGTTGGTGAAATGTGTCTCCAGGAGGCAACGAATAGATGGGCTTTGTTTTTTAATCCTTTCTACTATTTTATGGTGTCTGATTGATGAATTGAAGCCATTTACATTCAGGGTAAATACGAATGGGTGGTAATGTGGTCCTGTCATTTTAGCAATGGATTGTTCATTGGTTTAGTGTTCTTTTGTCATTTTACTGGGATGTTCTTTGCATTTGCCTTTGGTTTTGGTGGGCGTTATTTCTTTCGTCAGTTGATTTTTTTTCAGTCAGTTGATTTTTTTCATGTGCACATTTAAGAATCTTTTCCTTATGTTCAATTGAAGAGAGCTTGATTATCATGTGTCTTGGTGAAGACCGCTTTTGGTCAAGCCTGTTGGGAGTTCTGTGGCCCTCCTGGATGTTGTTTCCCAATTCTTTCTCTAAATGAGGGAATTTTTGCCTTATTATTTCATTAAAAACATTTGTAACCCAGATTCTCTGGGACTTCATTCTCTGGGACTTCACCTTCTGGGACTTCCATAATTCTTATATTTGGCCTTTTAATAGCGTCTTTCAATTCTTGAATACTTTTTTTTGCCTGATCCAGCTCTGCTTCCAGCTTTTTGTTTGTTCCCCCCTGGTGACAGAAAATATTTTCTAATTAGATTCTTTCTTCTGCTTGTTTCATTCTATTTTGGAAACTCTCCACTATACTTTTAATTTGCTCCACTGTATTCTTCATTTCTGATATATCAGTTTTCATTTGATTCATTTCCAGTGTGACATATTCCTTGAATTCCTTACTGCCTGCTTTATGTGCTTCTCATTGTTGATAAGACGTTTTATAACAAGTATTTTGAATTGTGTATCCCCCATTTTCTTGATATCTTCCTTAGTGAACTCTGAGGTTGGCAAAGGGGTTTTGCTTCTTTGCAGGATTCTTTAGTAACATTCATTGTGCCTTTGTCTCTTCTGCTCTTAATCATTGTACTTCTGGTTATCAGATTCCTCTTCTTGCGGCAGATTTCTAAGCTGTGTCACCCACAGGTCTACAATGCAATTTTTCTTATTGCAGTTGGTCCACAGCTCTTTGTTTGCAGTCTGTTGTGCCACTTCCTCCAGCGAGTTCCAGGTCTGGGTTGTTATGTTAGATTTCCACCATGGTCTCCATAGCTGTAGCCCCTGACTCCAGTCTGCACCTCCTGTGATACCTTGCTGAGGCTGCACTGTTGTTTGTACAACCTTTCTCCCACTTCCAGTTAGAGTAGGTCCCAGGATTAGGGAAACACCAGATGTCCTATGTAGCTAGGTTGTTTGTGGTGCTGATCTTGCCAGAACCTGTTGCCATTAGGTCTGAGGGCCACACGGACATATTTTGACCCGTCCAATGCCATAGTCAGTATTATTTTCCTGTGGGACCAGTGCAATGCAATGCAATGCAATGAGCTCAGGGAGTTCTCTCTGAGCTCAGTGCATGTGCAGCTCACTGTTGTCCCTGCAGTCTTAAATTCTTTGCCACACTGTTAAAAATGATGCCTAATGTGCCTCTACTAGAGTTCTTGATCTGCTGGCCATCAGGTCTGAGGGCTACCTGGACCGATTCTGTGTGGAACCTGTAGGATACCACATTGCTGAAGTTCACTGAGCCAGAAATGAGTTCATTCCCAGCTCCATGCATGCACAGTTCTGCCCCATAGCCCTTGCCTCCTTAAACAAAATGGCACCTAATTTGACTCTAGGATGCCAATTGGGCTGTGAAATCCACCCTGTTCCCACACCGCCTGTCTGGGACCTGCTGCTCTGTCTCTGCTCCTGGGCAGATCAAACAGACCAGCAGTAGGACAGGCAGGTCTTTGGGTTCACCTCCCGAGCTCCCGGTGAAAGTCCCTTCCCACCTGGTTGCTGGTGGAGTTCTGGCTGCTGGTGGAGTTCAGATCGCTGTTAGCTGAATACCACTGGGATATTGCTTACTGCAACACCATACCATTGTTTTTGCTGCTTTTCTGTGTCTGTCAGTCTCCAGGTACCCCTTTGCTATTGTTCTGTCCTCTCCTATTTCCTGGAATGTGCCCTCTTTGCTTCACACTGGCTAATATTTTCTCTATCTGTTTAATTGTATCCCTACCCTGTTCTGCCATCTTGATCCTCCCTTGTTACTCTGCCTTTTAAATAGATACATAACTAAATATTTTAAAAAGGGATGTCAGGGTATTACAATGGGAAGGCATTTAGGATGTGTCAGGAAGTTTGAATCACTTGTATATGTAAAATACAGTTCTAACTTTTTCAAATATTTGAGCTGCTTTTCAAGGACATCAGTGAGGATTAATCATTACGAACAATTTGTCTTCATATTTGAAAGAGTTGGAAAGAAATAAATTCTGTATCTTCAAATATCATTTAGGAATAGTAAAGAGATCATAGGATTAGAAACTGTAAAATATCCTTCTGGTAATTTCTGCAGTGACAGAAAGCTTCTATTTTCCAGAATAGTAATACTTGAATCAGTGTGAGATTCAAGAGAAGTATAGGGCCTAAGTCAGCATTGCTTATGGTCTTCTAAAAGGTGCTGCCCTACCCTATTATTTATCTTTTTTATATACACTTCTTAACATTGATAAGAATATAAAATCTGTAAAATTGGTGACAGGATGAAACTGTGGCAAAGTTTGAAGGCACATAAATTCATGTTAATGTTAAGCAAATTCATGATACTCAAGAGATTAGGAACCAAAGCATATGAGTTGAAAATATTTATGTTTTCAGAGACTTCCAGAGAGAAGATGGAGAGTGTATGTATTTGCAGGAAAGGACTTACCCTAACATTTTAAATAGTGTAGGCCAGGTGTCCTTGGAATCTGACACTACTGTTTTAGCATGCCTGGGGGAAGCACACATTAGAGATACACATGGTGCTTTGTGGAAGCCTTTATTTTCAAGTGTCATACTGTAGGCATTTAATTGAATTCATAGTTTGGCAATGAGTAATAGATTGCTTTCCTTTGCACAAATTCATTTTGATTTTTCACTAGCCATCAATAAGCAGTGTTGCACTAATATATTTTTAGGATTATATTAAGTTAAAAATTTCAGTTTAAATTTTTTGGTATTTTCAATCCTCAAGCTACATACAGTATGTTGACAGAGAAGAATGATATTCAAACTTTTGAGCCCAGAGTTCTTATGTAAAGGTAAGCTTGTGATGCTGGCATCCCATGTTAGAGCTCTTGTTCAAGTCCCACCTGTTTTTCTGATTCAGTTTCCTCCTAATGCACCTAGGAATGCAGTGGAAGGGGCAATCTGGGGAGTGAATCTTTGGATGAAAGCTGCTCACTGTTTCTCTCCCTTCCATGTTCTCCCTTCCTCAAAGTCTTTCAAAGAAATTAATAGATAACTCTTCAAATGAAATGCCAAACATCTGAGATGGCTTTGCTGCTTATGCACCAGAGAAAGAAACTAGAGAAAATCACAATTCCATGGGAATTAAATATATAAAATGCTCTTAAATAATTCTTTAAAATCATTCAAAATCTAATGCTGCTATTCATCCAGTGAATAAGCATCTTTCAGAAGCTATACTGAACAAGCAACATTTCAGAAGCTATACTGAACAAGCAACATTAAAGCATGGAAGAATATATGGGAAGGAAATGTGTTTGTTGTCTTATTTATAATGGTTCGAAAATATGATCTATCTTGAAATATTTCTTTCTAGGATCATCCTCAAATCTGCATCATTAAAAATTCTCAATAATCCTGTGGAAAAAATATTTAACAATATTTTTCATTTAATTATAAATACAAACACTTTGTGACAAGAAAACACTTCAGGGGACTATAGTCAGGGAGAGTGAGTAAAATAAAGTCCATGATCATCAAATGAGAAAAAAATATGTAAGTTTAATTACTTTCATGGGAAAGTCATTCAATTGATTGCTCATCTTTCCTGTCAAAAATTTTATTTGTCATTATGTAGAAGAGATTAAAACTAATATATAAGTAATGCTACATCCATTCTAACTACATTGGGTCAGACACCAACTTTCTAAAGCTTTTAATGGGTAAAATAAATTTTTCTTCAGGTTTGAGCTATCTAGAAACTGATAGGTAAAGTGAAAATAAGTTAGGCTAAGTGAAATTTTTATTGCCTTTGTGGGAAGGAAAGATAGATGACTCATTATTTTAGAAAAGTATCATTTATTTAAAGAATCCTCGTGATTCAAGTGTATTTATTTTTTACTATGATGAAACCACTCAAAATCTGTTCTCAATAGGAGAAGCATAGATGTTAGCATTGGTTATATTAGTATGTAAATATCACTGCTGAGAAAATGGTTGTTTAAAGTAAAAGAAGAAATATATTTATATAGTAATGACAGTCTTGAGATAGTATTTTTCATCTTCTGACAGGTGTATGTTACTTGGGTGGAGAAAAGAGTTCAGTTCACAACTCTGCAGTCGTTCATTAACCTCTGGATGATTTAAGTACCTCACTTAAACAGTTTATCTTAAAAATTTATTTACAATCAGGGAACATGGTACATAGGTAAGGCATTCTGTCTTTTGCAGTTGATCGTGAGAGACCTGATATAATGTCAGTTATCCCTGGATATCAGCCTATTGCTGGAAATTCCCGTATGCTCATGATATTTCAACTTTACCCTCCAAAAAACTACTGAACATGACTGATTCTGAAAGCTATTTCTAAATTTTGTGCTACCAGAATGAACAAATAAAAATAATGTGTAATATTTGACAGGGAAAGCACTGGAAATTGTCAAAGCTCCTGAAAACCTGTAGAATAATTTGAATTTTACATGCATTATAAGTCCTTATAATCCTGTTTTTCAACATCATCAATGTTTTTGCTGTAAGTTTCCATGCTTCCTCAACTGCTTTCCAAAATATAACATTTCAGCACCAGATGTGGAAACAAATAGTAAGCAGTTGACAGGCTGCATGCCACATTTTATTGGTCTCCTTCCCACTGTGTTCTTTTGTGCCTCTGATTCATACTTATCTCCTGCATACTGCACATTTAGTCTTCAACCATACTTCTTTGAGATCCTCCTGTGTTTTCGCAACCACCAAATTTCAGTTTTAACCAGTGTTCCTGTGTTGCCCAACACTTGGCCAGTATTCTTCCTCCCTGCCCATTTGTCTGACAACACAGAGATGAATAACTGAATTCTGGTTGCTGTTTGCTTGTCAGTTTTTCATCTTAGAGGGTTCATAATTCTGATCTAACTTCTGAACAAGCATTCTATCCCAAATTTATTTAACATAGAAGCGAACATAGAATGAAGAATGTTCAGTCTTGGTATTATATAACAAAGATTCAAGAAATTGTGTAAACTTCACTGCCCAAATGCCAGTAGCAGCCAAATCTGTGCCAGGAAACAAGGATATTTTGGATGGAAACCAGAAGCTGAGACTTCAATCTCATGGCTGCCAAGGGTCCAGTGACTTAAGGTATCTCCTGTTGCTTCCTAGAGTTCACATTAGCAGAAGCTGAAATCTGGAGTAGAAACAGAATTCAAACCTAAATGCTATGGGGGAAATGGGAATGTGGGCATCCCAAGAAGTGTTTAAATTGCTAAGCTACATGCATACTTCATTATATTATTAAAATGAACAGATATACGTTTTAATATGTAGTACACATCTTCTTCAGCAATAAAACCATCTAAGGTGAAAAATAATCTTCAGACTCTTTTAGAGCATTTTCTTTATAGTACAAGTTATTTTCAACAGCAACCACTTTCTGTTACTTCTATGACCCATTTATGTAATATATTGCATGTGAATATCTGTGTGTTTTAAAATGACTGTGGGTAGCAGGTACTAACAGTCACCGGGCATTCCTGAAATATCACCAAATTAGTACCAATGACTTCGTGAAAGAAAATGTTGATATTTTTAATTTTAGTTACTTGACGTTACTTTGATTTTAGTTACTTGACGTTGTCAGCAGTTATTAACTGAACCATAATAGATAAAAGAAATGCATTACACCTCAGCTGAATATACAATTATTGTGAAGATTCTACAGTTTAAGGCAGTGAAATCATACCTGAACAGTAAAAATTACAATATCTTGCAAAAAGAACTTCACAACCCGGAAATACATACATATTCTTACCATCTTAAACATTTTCAGACTACAGTTATTGTAGCATCTTGATCTTTCAGAGTCACAATTAATTCATTCCCCCAGAGAAGGTTGTAACTTCTGTGAGAGTTTGTCTCTTCAAGAAATTATATCTCTCTTTTTCCCTAAGTTGATGATGTATAAACAGTTTCCCTCAACTTTAGTGCTACCACTGAAGCCAGATAATTGTTTGCTGTAGGTGTTTTATTGTGTGTTACAGGTCGTATTCTTGGCAACTTTTTCCTCACTCCCACTCACTAGAGAAAACTTGCAGCCTTCTCTGTGGTACAACAACAAAGATGTCAAAAGTTCTCTGAGGAGAAAAATTATCTTATTTGAGAAACACTGACAGAGAGCTGTAGTGTTGTACAGCAAACATATAACCAATTGCCTGAAAAAATAATATTGCACAAGTTATCAACAATATGAGACAGGGATGTAAATTCTACAATCATTTACCTGCCTTGGAACATCCATAGAGTCGTTTCTGTACTTCTTATGGGTATGCTTTATAACGATGGGTGTGTTTATTTTTATTATTAGACAAGGAAACTGTGCTTCATTCATCTTTTTATACTTGAGCACTGTTAAAAGTTGTCTGCTCTGTGCAAACTACAGCACTGATATGTTTCTGTTGAATGGCTTTACATGGAATTGCCTTGAACTTTGATCTCAAAAATACTGCACGTTTGAAATCTTACAGTTTTGCTTTATTATTTTGAATATATACATACAAGAAACTGATACGTAAAATATGTCTGTTTTGGCTCTGATGTGATACCTTCCTAATAATTTTCGAAGGACATGTTCAAATCATGAACTGTTAGACTCTTTGAACTTCTGTCAGAAGGTAACAGCACAGAAAAATCACCTCCTTATGCTTTTGAAGTAGTACAAAAAAATTAATTACCTTTGCCAGTTTTTTGAAGTGTTTCCATTATGTGTTCTACTGATACTTCATGTGTTACATTTTGGTTTTTGATCCATTTTAAGTTGATGTAAGTGAAAGATGGGGAGGGGTTTTCTTCTTTTGGTCTTTTTCATATGAATATTCAGTTTCCTCAACATCATTTACTGAAGAAACTGTCTTTTCTCCAGGGCACAGTTTTGGCACCTCTGGCAAAGAGTAGTTGGCAGTAAATCCCTGTGTTTAGCTCTTGAGTCTCTTATGTTCCTTTGCTGTCTATTTCGTGTTTGTGTCTTGCTGATTTGGTTACAACAATTCTGCAACATGTCTTGAAATTTGGTATTGTGTACCACCTGCTGTGTTTTTGTTTCAGAGAGCTTATGCTATATGCACTATATGGGATCTTCTGTGTTTCTAAATGATTTTTAGAATTGGTTTTTCTAGTTTTTTATTTACAGCATTGGTATTTTGATGAGGATTTGTTCTCTGTGCAGCAATGACAGACTTGGTGCATGGAGCCGATAATCACCCAGACTATTGACTGATGGTCAATAGTCGACGCTTATTGACAGCAGAAGATTTCTAAAGACTGAGGTCACATAGGCAAGGAAGGCAGGTTTGCAGTAGGATGTGGTTTATGTGTTAGCATTCAAGGGCTAGTCAATCAATACACAATGTGTTGTCTAGCAGGCTACTAATGATTAACAGCATATGGGGGAGGAAACACCTTGCTTTGATCTGCTATCTAAATTTGAGGATAGGGAGTTTCTGGCAGGTGCATTTCTGTGTCAGTTGAATTCCTGAATTCCAGGAGCTTTTCTCATAAGATTACAACTTGTTATGATTTTGCACCTGTTTATTTTTGTAAAGACTTATTTATTTTTATTGGAAAAGCAGATTTTTGGAGACAGAGAGACAGGAGAGACAGAGAGAAAGATCTATCCACTGATTCACTCCCCAAGTGGCCGCAATCCGAAGCCAGAGCCAGGAACTTCTTTTGGATCTCCCAGGCAGATGGCAGGGTCCCAAGGAGGCCATCCTTTACTGCTTTTCCAGTCTACAAGCAGGAAGCTGGATGGGAAGTGGAGCCCTTGAAATGTGGACTGGTGCCCATATGATATCCTGGTGCTTGCAAGGTGAGGATTAACCATTGAGCCATCCCACTGGGCCCCCAGAGCATATCTGAAAATGAGGTGACAGCTTTTCCACTGGGAGCTCTGTTAGTGAGGCTAGGCCATCAGCCTGTTGCCTGAGCCTAAAAGCAGTGCAGGTGATTCCTAAGTATGCTTCCTCCCCGACAAGTTCTTGAAGATAAAATTGCAATAATATATATCTATTACCATAATATGTATTTGTTAACTTCATATACAGTTTGAGGAAAATTAATGTTTTCTTCTATAATACAGCCCAAATCGATCAAGTACATGTGATGAATATGTGTGGTGCATCTTCAGTACTTGAAATAAACCAATGTTTGGTGAGGAGTTCAGGAGTGCAATGAATCAAAATGGTGGTTGCAATAATATGTAAAACTAAGTTCATGTGAATGGATTAATTAGGAGATAACAAAGCAAAGAATCTTGTGTACATTGTTAAGACACTATGCAATTGTGTGTGGAAAGCTACAAAATAAGCTGCAGAAAAATCATCAGGAAAGCTCAAAACCAGAATCAGTCTGTCAGCATTAGAAAACAAGGTGAACTCCACATGAGAAGGTAACATCTTTTTATAGAAACACTTAATTAAACTCTTAATAATTTGGCTCAAAATACCATTGAAAAGTAATTGGGGGAGAGTTTCTACTGAAATTGCTGCAAAAATCTGCATTTAAAAAAAGATTTATTTTTTAATGTTAAATAAATAAAAAATAAAAATATATATATATACAAGAAGAAGAGACAGATCAACATATCCACACATACCCACCCACCCACCCACCCCAAGCACACAGATTTTCTATTGCTGATTCACTCTGCAAACAGCCATAATGACCAGGGCTGGGTCTGCCTGAAGCCAAGGGCCAGGAGCCTCTCCCAGGTCTCCCACATGGGTACAGAGTGTCAAGAGGACTTGGGCCATCATCTGCTGCTTTTCCAGGCCATAAGCAGGTTGTAAGATCAGAAATAGAGCAGCGGGGCCATGAACCAGTACCCATATGGTGTGCCAGTGCTGCAGGTGGAGAATTAGTCTGATATGCTACCATGCTGTCCCCCCCAATTAAATCTAGAATTATTTAATAAACCATCACAGTGTTCAGTGTTATAGTACAGTGGATTAAACTGCTGTCTGTGATGTCGATATCCCATCTGAGCAATGGTTCAAGTCCTGGCTGTTCTACATCTGATCCAGCACTCTGTTAACATCCTAGGGAAGGCAGCAGAAGGTGGTCTGAGTGGGCCCCTATGACCCATCTGGAATATTTGGATGGTGTTCCAAGCTCCTGGCTTTGATCCTGTCCTGTACTGGGCCATTGTAGCCACTGGGGGACTGAACCAGTGGAAGGAAGATCTCTCTTTGTCTCTGTCTCCCTTTCTCCCTCTGTAACATAGCTTTTCAAATAAAATGAGTATTTAAAAACACCATTACTGGGGCCCGTATTGTGGCATAGCAAGTTAAGCTTCCACCTGCAATACCAGCATCTTGTATGGGTGTCAGTTTGAGTTCTGGTTGTTCCAATTCTGGTCCATCTCTCTGTTTATGCCCTGAAAAAGCAGCAAAGGATAACTGAGGTGCTTTGGCTCCTGCACTCATGTGGGAGACCAGGAGGAAGCTCCTCACTCCTAATTCCTGGCTCCTGGCTTTGGACAGGATCAACTCTGGCCTTTGTGGTCATTTAGGGAATGAGAGAACCTGTAAATGAGAGATCTCTCTGTCTCTCTGTCTCTGTCTCTCTTTCCCCCTCCATTTCTAACTCTGCCTTTCAAATAAATAAAAAAGAAATATGACACCAGAAAGCCTGTGATCCTTCCCAATAAATATGAAACTGATTTAGGGTAAAAATGCAAATGATTTTAATGAGTTAATTTTAGGAATAACATGATATTGACAAAGTTTTGATTTGATATCTGTGGAGTAGAAAAATCAGTGCATCTGAACTCTCAGCTTGGTTTGGCTTAGGGTCCACAAAAATGAGATTCGGATTCTAGCAGATTTTATAAAACTCAGATATTGTTGTGGGTTTATATTTCCTTTACTTACAGTGACACTACCAAATGCACAAGGAACAGCTCCTAGCTGTGGTGGTAGGAAGCACAGGAGATTTCCACTTTTGTGTCCAATGCAGCATTCAGATGCATACACAGACGCATCTGTCATACATCCACACATGGCTAAGTCTGTGTTGTCACATCCATCCAAAAACAAAAAAAGATACATATAAATCATGCCTCCACTTCCCAGTTGCTTATATGTGTTTACAGTCAGTAATGACCAATTACATAATAGACTGTGAGCAGCTGGGTAAGCAGGTAGTCCTGTTGATTACTACGACATTGGTTGTCAAAGAGGCACATAGATAGGGGGTAATAATGGAATGAGGACTTGATAACTTCATTTCCTAACATTCCACTGCTTCAAGTTTCCTTGCATCATAATCTATACATTATGATCTATAATATATACATAATGCACATTATGTACATTCTGCATTATAATATACAATGTATGCATTACGGTCGCTAATATATACATAAGGTACATGATGTGCATTCCATATTATAATATACAACCTATAATTTATACATAGTATACATTATCCTCTGAAAAGTTTCCTATGCAAGGGATACACATAAAGTATGGCACATTGATCTAAAGGCCATAAGAAGAATACAAGTTTCAACTAGAAACTATAACATAATATAGACTACCCTAACCTTGATCAGGTTTTACTATATTACTCCCAGACCCAAGTCTTTGCATGAGTCAAAGGGTGATTTCATAACCAAGTCCATGTGGTCAGTGGCTATTGCTACCTTCTAGGGCAACCCAATTGAAAAGCTGATAGGTAACTTGGTGTTCATCCAACAAGCCAATCAGTTGATCACTGTTGCAAAGATATTGAAACCACCAGTATGCTTGTAGCGATCAGGTTATATCTATCTGATTGGGACCAAAGTCTTAGAAAGCCTGTCTATTTGTTACATCATAAAAAGTGACTCTAGGTGGCTCAGCAAAGTCGATATAAGTACTTTCAAATATGTAAGAGAGCCATGGGTAAATATCACTTCGTATTTAATCATGACATAATGTGGCATCATGTCACTGTTATAAGGCTGAATGTGCAGTCAGAGAATCCACTGTTTGGGGTTTAACCATAAGCACAGGACCCTGTCCAGCTCTATGTTTCACAATTGGGTAGGCTTGAAGCCTTCAATTCACTGAAGGCTCAGCATTATCCTTAGCAACAGATGACTCAGTCGTTACAGTGGCTGGATTGTTTCCGGCACTGGATGTGGGTGACGGGGTGATGACCCCTCATTCCAGAGCATGGATGGCATTTTCTTTTGTCCCCACTCTTCCCTGGGACTGTGCTCTCTTCGCCTCTGACCAGCTGTTCCTGGGCTCCAGCAGTTGCAGCATTGTCCTCTGCCTCTGTTGTGTGTTGCAGGCCTTTGGATCTTAACTGTCAGGCAGTCCTAAGCCACTGCATCTCAAAGGCCAGGCTCTCTTCACTGCAGGTTCTCTGCTACTTTTCCTAGGCCTGTGGCCCTACATGCCACTGCCACTGCAGTTGCAGTTCACTCCCCACCAGAGAGAGTGTAGTGCCAGCTGATGCTCACTTTGTCTATAACCCTGGGTTACCATTTGGTGCTGTCATTGCAGCCCTTTGTGGGCCCATCCAGTCCTGTGCCTACCCTAGGGGTAGGCCAACCCATAGTACTTGCATAGCTGAGTGGCATCCCCACACCAGGCAGAAAACATGCTGCAAAATGGGTGTTTAATCATGATGATCTTAAAGGGGCTAAGCCATGGATCCTACCCCAGGGACATGATCAATGAAATCTGTGCAGGATGGAATATCCCTCTATGTTACCCCTGGGGCCTGAAATTTATAGCCAAGGTGGAATCATCCCGATGAGTGCCCCAGCTCAGGACTGCACTAGCCTTTAGAAGCTGTGAACAGTTTTCCTTACAGCAGTCATGTTTCCTTAATCATGGTCTTTGGCTCCTTCCTTGAAATTTGGAGTGCCTTTACTTGTAGCTTCATTAGGGATGTCTGAGTCGAGGCCTCACATTGCTGCTCCCACAGCTGTTGAAATTGTTGCTGCTGCTGCTGAAGCTGGTGAAGCTGCCCCTAGAAGGGAGGGGGGGGCAGGTGTAATGCACAGTCTTGGGCTGGAACTTATCATGGCTGCTCTTGGTGTTTCTTTTTCCTTTTTTCCCCCCTGAAGTGCTTTTCAGGCTCTGCTTTTCTTGCAATTCAACATTCTCCTGTACCCACAGAGCAATTCGAAGGACCCAGCACATGGCATCATCATTATCTGGTTATCCTTCTGATCTAATTTTGTCTTTTCCAAGGCAACCTGTAAGCTCTATTCTTGGGTCCTAGCCTGTTGTATTGATTCCTGCCCCTGCAGCTGCTATCTGGGCATCTCTCTGCTTAGACGTCTTCCCAAACACATGCAATGCTTTTTCTGTACAAACAGATGAGCCATCTATGCCAGTTCACTCCTGAGGAGGCACCTTGGCCCACAAGGCCATAGCCACCAAGCACCACATACTTTTGGATAGTTATCCATTAATTATGCTCTCCAAGTAGGCAAAAGACACCATACTGACCTGAAGGAATCTTGCCATTGCACCAAAATTTAGCCCATGACTTAGAACCCAGATCAATCAAATTTAGTTTCCAACAGGTCAGAGAACAAGTCAGAGCTATTTGGGGGCCTATGTCTTTCCTCACAGTGGTGATGAGAAATGCACATAGAACAGCCTCTAGCTCCGAACAGTGGTGAGCCACAGGAGGTATATACTTGTACTCATGGCAGTGACTGAACACACACACTGAGACATCTACATCCATCCACACACAACTACGTTTGTGTGTCAACATGTATCAACAAGTAGCCACATTTAATCATGTCCCCAAGTTGCTTATATGGGTTTATGAAAAATAGTGGCCCAGAGTCAAGAACTTAAATAACCGATTGTGGACAGCTAGTCAAGCAGGTGGGCCTGTTGCTTACCATGTCATTGGGTACCATAGAAGTACACAGATAAGTGAACATAACAGCATTTAAACCTGGTAACTTCACCTAACCAACAATTTGGAACTTCAACACTCATTACATATGACTTTTGATAAGTCAGTTAAACTGAATTATTTGAGAGCAATTTTTCCATACAAAAGAAGATGATAGTTGACTATTAGTTTGTAAAGTATAAATTAGGCCACTTGTGAATATACTGTTTAAACGTTGATTTGTCATTTAAACCTTATATAGTAATAGCTATGCTATTTGTCTTAACTGCCTCCCACTGGGATTATTCACATAAGTCATATGTCATGGGTTAACAGCTGATTGTCTTTTTTTTTCAGCTCGGCAGTACCTAATTACACAGATTTGATATTTGCAGAATTCTGTCTCAGTCATGAAAATGATCCAAATTAAGGTGTCATATTACAAGTTGATACTTTCATGTTAACAAGCAATTAGAATCAGTTACAATATCAAATGCTTGATTGTTTGACAATCGAGCTTTTCTGTAACTAAAATAATTATCTCAGCTGTGCTTTTAGTCAGTTCTGTCATACTGTATAAACCTCAGTATCATCTTAATTTTTATTCTGAAATTTTGGAGAGAACTGAAGTGTACATGGCTGAGAAAACCACAACAAACATAAACAAAAGCAATATACTGTGTTCTACAATGTGTGTGTCCTGTGGAAAGAAAAGATAAGATTTTTATATTGGTACACATATTGTGGAAGCATAAATATATCAAAAGATGAAGAGTGAAAAGCCACTATTGGATGGTCAAGAATAAAGATCTGGCATATCTAGGGTGGGTGTTTGGCACTAGAAGGTCAATACACTGCTAGAGATTCCCACATCCCATATCACAGTGCTTGAATTTGGGTTCTATTGCTGTGCTGTTCTGGCTTCCTGCTAATGTGCACTTTGGGAGGCAACTGACAAAAGTAAGAGACAGAGAGAGAATGAATGTTCCATTCATTAGTTCACTCCCTAGATGGTACAACAGACAGGACTGGGCCTGGACCAAAACCAGGAGCCAAGAGCTTCATCCAAGTATCATATGGATACAGGGACCCAAACACTTGGGCCATCTTCTATTGTTTACCCAAGGAACATTAATCAGGAGCTGGGTCAGGGAACAGCTGGAACTCAAAATGATGCCCATATGGGATGCGAGTGTTACAGGCAGTGGCTTAATTCACTATGCCACAATACTGGCCCCAGAAGATCGTTATTTAGTATTAACCCTTCATTGTGTAATACCTTACTCTGACCGTCAAACGTCCAAAAGCTCAGGGTAGGGTGTTAAGTGTGAGTTCCAGAGCCCCCAAACTGGAGAACCTGGCATTCGAATGTCCAAGGGCAAGAGAAGAAAGGAAATTTGGATCTGAAATTGAGAGTACAAGAATTCATCCCTAGTCCCACTTTTTTCAACCTGGGTACCCAGCCAATGGGATGCTGCTTGCACATGTTGAGTGTGTAATATTACCACCCAATCCACTGACTCACAGGTCGATTTCCTTCCCAAAGACCCCAAAGATGTACCTGGAGCAACATAATCATTCTAATCAAGATAAAACATTTTATCTTCAATTCCAGCCCTGAGAGTAAGTATTGATTCACTGAATATCCCTTAATGCAACTAAATTGACATCTAAAGTAGATCATCACAGTAACATAATATGTGGTTAATCCTTATGTATGTCCCATGTATGCCTGAGAAGAATGTGTTTCCTGCTATTGAATGGGAAATTCTGTGTGTCTATTAGGCTCATTTGATCTATAGTGTTATCTTCTGCTGATTTTTTTTCATTTTTCTGCTAATGGCATCTATGTATATTATTAAAATAAGGGAATTTGAAGTCTCCTATTTTGTATTGCTATTTTCCCCTACATATCTGTCAATGTTTGCTTTATGTGTTTAGATTCCTTGATATTTGATGCACATAGATGCAAAATTGTTACAGGTTCCTGGTGAATTGATCCTTTCATCATTCATTATATAATTAATGGCTTTGCCTTTTGTGATAATGTTTCATTAATGTCTATTTTTTTCTGATGTAACTATAGCTTCCCCTAGTCTCTTTTTATTATCATTTGCGTGGGATATATTTTTCAATCATTTCACTTTCACTTTGTATATGACTAATTCTAAAATGAGCCTATTGTAGATAATATACAGTTTTATATTTGTTTTTATTTATTTACCTATCAATTAATTATATTCTGATTGTGAATTTAATCTACTTGCATTTAGAGTGATTATTGATAGTTAAGCATGTCTTATTTTGTTCATTGTTTTCTGTTGTATGATTATTTTGTTCCTTTATCTTTTTCTCTCTGTGATTGAACTTCTTAGAGTGATATACTTTCTTTTGCTTTTATCTGTTATGCATTTACTAGAGGGTTTTTTGTAGGTGTGTAGATACTACTAGACTGTTATTACAGTATATAATAAGTTATTAACAACTTACCATAAGTATATATAAAGATTCTACACTTTGATTCCCCCGTACTTTGTTATAGATGTGAGAATTTATTTCTGTTCATATTGCATCTCTATTAGCAAATATTTATGGTTATTGTTACTCCTTTAAAATTAGTTTTATTTATTTATTTACTTTTATTGTTTTAAAGTGAACAGATTTCACATATTTCATTCACAGGTATGGTTCTAAGATGATAACCATATTTCTCTGGCTCCTTTTGCTCCTGCCTCAATCCACCTCCTTTCCTCTCTTTTTATCTCTAAGTATTATTTTTTTTTTTTGCAAAAATATGCTTTCAATCAACTCTTTACTCACAGGCTTAATTCATCACTAATGATAATATGCAACAACTAATTGTAGGTAAGACAGAATTATAATCAAGAGAAAAGAACAATAATCAAATCATGTGGTGTTTATTTTATTCCTATTCATTTTTATTGTGTATTAAATGCCATATATCAGAAAGAAACATATGATACGGCTTATTTCACTTAGCAGTTGACTTCCAGCTGTATCCCTGTTGTTGCAAAACACAGAATTTCATTATTTTTATGGATGAATAGTATTCTGCAGTGTGTGTGTATATATATATATATACACACATTTATATATATATATAAATATACATATATATCACATACATATATGTATATATCACATTTTCTTTATCCAGTCATCAGTTGATAAACATCTGGCTTGATTGTATATATTAGTTATTATTAATTAAGCTGCAGTAAACATGAAGGTACAGACAACTCTTTTATGTGGTGATTCGATTTCATTTGGGTAAATTTTCAAGAATGGAATGGCAGGATCATTTTGAGATTTTTGAGGAACCTTTATACTGTATTCCACAATGGTTGTACTTGTTCACATTCCCACAAATACTAGATTAAGGTTAATTTTTCCCTACATCCTCACCAACATTTATTGATTTTTTTCATTTTTGGATGATAGTCATTTTAACTGGGGTGAGGTGAAACCTCACTGTGGCTTTTACTAACATTTCCCTGATGGCTAGTGATCCTGAGTATTTTTTCATGTGTCTGTTGGCCGCCTGATTTTATCCTTCAAAAAATACCTCTTCATGTCCTTTGCCCATTTATCCACTGTGTTTTTGTTCTGTTGTCATTGAGCTTCTTGAGATCTTTGCAGATACTGAATATTAATCTTTTACCAGATGTGCAGTTTGCAAATTTTTTTCCCAATATATCAGTTGCTTATTTGTTTTGTTGAATGTTTTCTTTGCAGTGCAGAAACTTTGAGGTAATCCTATTTGTCTTTTATTCCTTTCTTTGCCTGTGTTTCTGGAGTCTTTTCTAATAATTGTTTGCCCATGACAGTGTCTTGCAAAAATGGACATGTAGATCAATGACACAGAACAGAAACCACAGCAATTAATCCACATAGCTACCATCAACTAACTTTGACAAACAAGGTAAAGCAATACCTGGAGAAAGATAGTCTCTACGCTGGGAAAATTGGATCTATGAGTGTGAAAGTATGAAACAAGACCCCTGTCTTTAGACTTCATACAAAAATCAAGTAAAAATGGATCAAAGTGTCTAAATCTTCGATCTGGTATCAGTAAATTATGAATAAGATAGAAACATCAGAGAAACTGTGCAAGACATTGGGAATAGCTACTCTTAATATGCTTGACTTTAACTCATAACAAGGTTCAAAGTGATTTATATGCTAGTATAACTGTGTTTTGTTATTTTATTTGTCTATGAATCTATCGTTACCCATGAGATTCTTAATTTCATATAATTTAACATTGCAGCTTAGCACTAGTATAACTGTGTTTTCTTATTTTATTTGTCTATGTATCTATCTTTACCCATGAGATTTTTAATTTCATATAATTTAACATTGTAGCTTAGCATATTTTCATTTCTGCTTGAGTAACTCATCTTAGAACTTCTAAACATAATCTTGGGGAGATTAGCTCCTTTAAATTCTATTTGTGTGGGAAAGTTTTTATCCTTCATTTTTAGAAGACAGCTTTCCCAGGCATAGGATTCTTTGTGGGAAGTTTTTCTTTCTTTCAGCAGTTTGATAATGTTATTATATTCTTTGCTAAGTTGTAAGGTTCCTGCTGAGAAATCTGTGAATAATGAGAGATATGGATATTTCAGTTGGAGGACAATTTCCCACAAATCTCTTAAATTTCTGTGCTTTTTGTAATCAGAGCAACTGATTTTGCTTTTTGTTTGTTTGTTTTTTACTTCTTATATCACCTTTATTGTAAATTCAGGGCTCATAACCAGAAAATTCCAGGAAACAAATATACAATACAAATAAAACTTCTTTTCATAGCATCAAATATCTCCCTCTCTCTCTTTTTTGAGGGGGGGGGTAATCTAGACTGGCTTATAACTCTAACAAGACATATGTCAACAATTGAGGTGCAGAACAGTTTTAGGAGGGGAGTGCAGAGAAATCCTCAATACCCTAGTGAGGAGTAACCAATCTTTGTGTCCCACCTAGTAAGGTATAAGTGTATCCACGCTGACCGTTTCCTGTCTGATTCTAAGCTTTCCTTGTTGTTCTGTATCTATTCTAGAGTTTTGTTTGTTTGTTTGTCTTGAGGGGTTTCTGGAACGATCCTGATGGTCATTGCCAGAGAGGGTGGGGACCCAAAGTTGGAACCAAGCGAGGACCAGAGAAAGCTCCTCTCCCTAGTCCCGAAGGAAGTTTACTGTTCTTCTGTTTCTGCGGACAGCTCAGGGCTCCTGGCTGTTGTTCTGATGACCTTGGATCCTGCGAGGAAGGATTTGGATTTCTTTCATGCCATGTGGTGGATCCAAGCAGAAGTGGATGACCTCAGAGTTCTTGCCCTCCTAAAGCACTCCAATTCCCCGTGGTCTCCTTGGCTGTTGGGATGTAGTCCTTGGTGCTCATACTGATGGTCCTTGGTGAGAATCCGGGAGTCTTCAGGGTTGGCTTACAAGCCTCCTCCTGTCCCCCTGCTCCACTCTGGGGTCCCCCCCTGCCCTGTGCATATGACATCCTGTTAAGAGGTTGTCAGGACAGCTCTTAATTCCCCTTATATGTCTTTGTAGATTAACTATTGTCTAATGCTGATTCGAGTCTGTTGTCTATGAGTTACCAGTTATGATCCTGGTAGGTTATATTTCGCGTCTTCCTTACACATTCTAGGGAGATGGAAGATTTCTCTGCTCTCCCTCCGCACTATGGGATAACATAGGGTATTAAAAGTATATTAGCTTTAGGGGCCCGGCGGCGTGGCCTAGCGGCTAAAGTCCTCGCCTTGAAAGCTCCGGGATCCCATATGGGCGCCGGTTCTGATCCCGGCAGCTCCGCTTCCCATCCAGCTCCCTGCTTGTGGCCTGGGAAAGCAGTTGAGGACGGCCCAAAGCTTTGGGACCCTGCACCTGCGTGGGAGACCCGGAAGAGGTTCCAGGTTCCCACCTTCGGATTGGCGCGCACCGGCCCGTTGCGGCTCACTTGGGGAGTGAAACATCAGATGGAAGATCTTTCTCTCTGTCTCTCCTCCTCTCTGTATATCCGGCTTTTCAATAACAATAAATCTTTTTAAAAAAAGTATATTAGCTTTTACAGTTCTTTGATGTAGTTCATAAGCAGTCTGACTTACATTGATTGTTGGTTCCTTGGTTACTTCACAATATCTTATTGCAGCCTATCTCACGAGCAAATGATTTTGGTCAGATTATCTTTTCAAGATTTGTTTCAAAGTGAGCATTCTTGAAAGACTGAGAGAATGATTCTTACATGTTTAAGAATCTCACAGTCTTATTGTCCATTGTATACAAATTATACTGCAATGTAGAAATGTTCACAAATTCAGAACTGTACCAAAAAAACCATGTGTTTAATCACAGTTCTCTATGCCAATAGTCCAGTATGGCCTACTGATTTTTTGCTCAGTGCATTTGCAATGCTGAATTCAAGGTAACAGTTAAATTTAGTTCTCAGCTGTAAAATCTGGGGAAATGTATTCTCCCAAGATTATTAAAGTTGTTTTACAAGTTCTGTTACTTCTAGTATAGGAATGAAATAACTCCTTTCCTTCAGGCTCTTGGCCAAAGGCTGACCTTATCTCCTTTAAACCAATTGTGTTCCTTACCACATAGCCATCTTCCAACAAGAAATATAATGGCAAATGAGTGGAGGCAGGATAACTATTTTAAATTAAATCAAAAAGATCTTTTTAAAAGTTTTTTTAAGCTTTATTTTTATTGTAAAGTCAGGTAAACAGAGAGGAAGAGTCACAGAGAGGAAGATCTTCCATCCGATGGTCCATTCCGTAAGTGGCCGCAATGACTGGAACTGCGCCGATCTGAAGCTAGGAGCCCGGAGCCTCTTCCGGGTCTCCCACATGAGTGCAGGATCCCAAGGCTTTGAGCAGTCCTCTACTGCTTTCCCAGGCCACAAGCAGGGAGCTGGATGGGAAGCAAGGCTGCTGGGATTAGAACCAGTGCCCATATGGGATCCCGGCGCATTTAAGCGGAGGACTTTAGCTGCTAGGCTATGGTACCGGGTCCCAAAAAGATCTTTTTAATGGAAAAGGATTTTATGCATATCTGAGAAATACTACCTAGCTATTTGCCTGTGTATTGTTCTAAGAAACAGCAGTTTTATTCCTTCTATTTGATAAGTTGGGTGTTTTAGAGAAAGAAAGCATGGCATACTAAGAGCAGTTAGAGGGGAGAAGGGGACAGAGAAGCCTTTCTGAGTTTAGCTAGAGTGTTTTGCGGATTATAAGTGTTTAAAAAAGTATAAAGGTTAATAGTGGCCTTCTTTTTGATAAATTCCAAGTGGTTGATTAAATATACTTTATGACAGGCTTCAGAACACCAACAAAAACAAAACATGAATTATCTGTGTTTTTTTTTTCAGCAGAAGTGATAAGAATTATGGATATATATATGATAGTAATACAAGGGTAAACTAACAAGTGATAAATAACATGTAAAGTATAGTTAATATTATTCAGTTTGTGTCAGACTTTAAAAGAAGCATTTTTGTATATATTCATGGCTTCTAAAGACATTGAGTTTTTTTTTTCTCTGTGTGTCAGCACAGAATGTGTTCTGTTAGTAAAAACAATGTAAACTAAAAATGAAGTTCGTACTCTTGGAATTTGTCATCTAGTAGGGGGTATGCATATTTATCAAAGAATTACACATACTAGTGTAATTAAATTAGCCTGGTTTCCAGGAATTGTTAAATAAGCCTTGTGTGAAGAAGTCTCAGTTTAAGTGCATTTAGTAGGGTTAAATGATGTTAAATATGCCAATCACAGAGAAGAAACTATTCCACATAGAAGACACAGTGTAGTAAAATGCTCTTCAGCTAAAACGAGTGAATTCAGGAAAATCTCTTAGCTAGACAAAGCTGCTGGGGGAAAATTGGTGATGGCAAACGTGATGCAAGGTGAGCCTGAAGAAATGAGGAGGGTAAAATTATTCCTTGTCTAATAATCTCCATGTAATATGAGGGCTCTTGTTGTAATATGAAGCAGAGACTACTGCATGGATTCAAGTAGTAGAATAGCACTGCTTAATATGAGCTATGAAGTTTTCGCTCCAGAAAAAAATACTGGTGGATGATTAAAGTTGATTTAAGGAGTCCATGTAATCCAGGAGAGATTAATATGATTAAATATAAAAGATCATGATGACAGAAATCCACATGGCCATCAACTAATGACTGGATAAAGATAATGTGCTATACGGAATGCTTCTCAGCCACAAAAAGGGATGAAATCCTGTCTTTTACAACAAAATGGGTGCAACTGGAAACCGTTAGGCCTAATAAAACAAGCTAGTCTCAAAAGGCAAATATGTTTTCTGTCTGATTTTCAGGAACTAAACCAGAATACAGAAACTGTGAAGGAATGACATTGTTGTTGCTTTGGGATGTGATTGCCATTTCTAGCCCGTGTTTATACTTCAATAGAACTATGTACTTCCTGATTTTTACTTGTTGAATATTGCAATTACTGGTGAATTAAGTCTGTTAATGGTGTGTATTCGAAGTGTATTTGCTAAACTCAGGAAGTAGTGTGGGAGTTGAAGGAAAGCAAGAGGAGCGAGGGAAATGTTTTACTGGAAATGTACCCCATGGAATGGATGAAATCTGTGCTCTTTATATTAAAAACTAAAAAAGGAGTAACCAATACACAAGGAAAAAATCACAGCAGGAATTAAAATGCACATTTTCTTTAAACTTTTTTGAAACTCCTCATATACATGCTGTATTTTAGTAAATAAACATACTTTGAATTATGTTCTAACTGGTGCTATCTTCACAATGGACATACAGGGGACTTTAGAGTATTAAAGGAAATGTAATTTCTATTCAGCTTCTTGAACTTCAAACATTGTACTTAGAAGCAAATAATACATTTCTGAAGTATAATCTTCACACTGAGGTTTACATATTGATGACAGATATGATGATTTTATTCAAGGTGAAAAAGCTAGAAACAATTTGTTACTCAAAGATGAAGAGACATGGTTTATTCTATTAGCTTACAAATAACCTAGGGAAGGATGTTCTTTTAACAGTTCCTTTAGCACATTTTCTACAAGATCTTAGATTAAGGCAGCAAACAAAACAAAAATAAAATTATAGTCTTAGGATTTCCAGAATAAATAGCTCTTTCTGAAAAGACTGGGTGTTTCTTCTGGATGTAATTCAGTACAAAAGCTGTAATTTTCCTTTTACTTTGTAATTGCATATGTGGGTTATTTACCACAATTTGATGCCATTTGCTGTTTGTCAGAGGAATTCTCCCTGTAGGTTCATTAAAAACATTCTCCTAAAATGTTGTAAAATTTACCCCGTCACTTTCCCTTTGACAACAGCCATATGTCCTCATACAGAATGCAGTTGTCAATGACTGAAGACTAGTGTAATTCAACTCTAATGGACTATATGAGGCAAGAGGGTTTTACTGCTATAGTTTAAATTTTCTCCCAATGGCGCACCTATCTGAAAGAATACACACTTTGAATAAAAATTATCAGATTCCACTATTACTGCTGATGAAATAGCTATTATGACAGCTATTCCTTTATAGTTTTCTGGGTGGAGGGAATGTTTAGTTGGAGCCAAGACAACTAAATCACAGGTAAGCTGGCTACCCTGAATGCAGGATAAGTGGTTTAGGCTGCATATCTATTTCTTTGAACATGTTCAGTTTTGGTCTATTCTGTCTTAATTTCCTTTGGTGCATTTTTAAAGATTAATCTATTTTTATTTGAAATGCAGAGGTAGAGAGAAGGATATTTATCCCTGTCTCTAAGTCTCTGTCTATCGCTGTATCTATCTAGAGAGGTCCTTCATGTACTGGTTCACTTCCCAAATGGCTGCAACTGCCAGAATTGGGCAGGTCCAACAGGAGCCAGGATCTTCCTGAGTCTCCCACGTGGGTGCAGGGTCCCAAGGACTTGGGCTATCCTCTACTTTCCCAGCCCATTAGCAGGGAGCTGGATCAGAAGTGGAGCAGCTGAGACTAGAAGTAACACCTAAATGGGATGCTGGCACTACAGGCAAAGGCTTAGCCTGGTAAGCCTCAGCTCTGGCCCCCTTTAGGTTTATTTTTAAATTAAACTTTTGGCTTTAGGATTCCATTTTTCCCTGAAGAGAATAATGATATGTCTTGACTACAGTGCTGTTTTAGAAGTAGATACAGTTTAATGCATTGCTCATTGCAGCTCTTTCCCAAATGGTTCAAGTATGTTGCAGAATTCACATGTACACCTTGGATAAATTAATAAAACACTCTCTACTTCCATTTTTTAATTTGTCTAAGCCTCTGAACTATAGAGAATCTACTACATTCCATGGTGCCTTCCCAATGTCATATGAAGCTGTATTAGACTGACAGTCCTTGACTACAAGGAATATGGATTGCTAATGCTGTAAGATCACTGGAACAACTCCTAAAGCTGTTAAAAACGGGAATTATGATGACATATTTATGACAATTCTTGACTATAAGATCTTTGAGTTGTCATGAGTAATATTCTTTATAGCACTAATCAGAGCTTAGGACCCTCCAAATTGCAAAAATATAAAAAGTCTATAAAAAGGGAATGTAAAATTTGCACCCTGAATAGGCAAGAACAAACATACTCATCATGCTTTAAAATTTTTTCTTCATTTTCTGGACTACTCAGCACATAGCTGAACAAACTTCCTTGACTCCACAGATTTCAGTTCAAAGGAGAACTTGGTGAGATTTCAGTATCACTTGTGTTTGCTATTTCCTGAAATAAATCAAATCTCTCTCCCCTTGTATTTGAGACAGACGTCTCTTTGGAAGTATGAATGGATATAATAGGAGTGCAACTTACATGAATTTAGAAGGAATTCATGCTGTCTGTGACCAGAATATTTTTTGGTATATTGATTTACTATGAAAATATTGAGTGACTCAAGCTAAGATGAAACAAGTCAGAAAAGCATATCAGTTTAAAAATACATACTGGCAGTGCCATGAAACACTTAAATAGCAGAAAGTTTCAACTGTTACTAGGGGTCTATACTGCTGTGGTCATAGGGGGAAAAATTGTGTGTGGGGGCAGGGAGGGAGAAATGGAAAGGGGAAGTAGGGATCCTATCTACAAAACAGTGTCATGGAAAATAGTAACAATAATAAAAATGTATATAAAAATACATTTCACTTGAATGTGCACCATAGGGACAAGTGCAGGGTAGGGTTTATCTTTCTTCTGGGTATGTATTACCTTTTTTTTTTTTTAAAGATTTGTTCATTTTATTACAGCCAGATATACAGAGAGGAGGAGAGACAGAGAGGAAGATCTTCTGTCCAATGATTCACTCCCCAAGTGAGCCGCAACGGGCCGGTGCGCGCCGATCCGAAGCCGGGAACCTGGAACCTCTTCCGGGTCTCCCACGCGGGTGCAGTGTCCCAATGCATTGAGCCGTCCTCAACTGCTTTCCCAGGCCACAGGCAGGGAGCTGGATGGGAAGTGGAGCTGCCGGGATTAGAACCGGCGCCCATATGGGATCCCGGAGCGTTCAAGGCGAGGACTTTAGCCGCTAGGCCACGCCGCCGGGCCCTATCTTTTTAATAAACATTTATGGGGGAAATTCAAGATATTTAAAGCACCTAGCTTTCAAAGAAATAAAAGGCACAAGCATACATTTTTGCGTGTTCATCCACTGGTTTCCCAGGTGTATTAGTAAGGAGCTGTGTTGGAAGCAGAGCAGCTGGGACTTGAAGTAGCACTGATGTAGGTTGTCATTGTCATCAGCAGTGGCTTAATCTGTTATACTACAATGCAAGCCACGTTAGTTCTAGTTCTATGTATTTATCTATCTATGTATCTATCTATGTATCTATCTATCTATCTTTGTAGAACCTCCACACTTTTTTCTCAAAATCTATTTGTTAAAAAATTATGTAAAATTTGACTTTTTAAAAAATTTTTCATGGTACAGATTTGGAAGCATAAGGGATCCTCACTCCCCTTAACCCATCTCCCTCCCTACTTTTCACTTTTCTTATTTTCCCCATATTATTTCAATGGCATAATCATCAAATAAATTTTTACTAACAGTGTGTAGTGTACTAACAGTGTGCTAGGATTGTCTTTCTTATAACAGGCATTCTCACAGGTATGAGATGTTATTTCATTGTGGGTTTGATTTGCACTTCTCTGGTGATGATAGTAATGCTGAGCATCTTTACATACATGTTGATCATTTGAATGTGTTATTTTGAGAAATGTTTATTCACAGTCTTGTCCATTTTAATGTTATTTGATTTTTTTTTTGCTATTGAATTGTATGAGCTTGTAATATATTTTGGTTAATAGTCCCTTATCAGACATCTGATTTGAAAATACATTTTCTAAAAGTACAATTCGCCTTTTAAATTTTGCTGATCATTTACTTTAGTGTGGATAATTCTTCTTAAGAAGTTTGTGCATTCTTCTTAAGTGAGTGGAGACCCATTTGTGACTTTTGCTTTTATTGCCTGTTACTTTTATTTCTTGTCATATCTAAAAAAATACTTCCCAGAAAATATCATGATTCCGCTTTGTTTTTTATTCTAGTAGTTTTGTGGTTTCAGGTTTGATAAGTCTTTTATCTAATATGAGTTTTAAAAGTCATGTGCTGTGAGATATGGGTTTAGCAGAATTATTCTGACTGTGGAAATCCAGTTTTTCTGACACTATTGAGAATCCTTTTTTTTTTCTAGTGTGTGTTCCTGGTATGCTAACCAAAGATCAATTGGATACAATTTCAGGATTTATTTCAGATGCAACGTCTTATTTCTAGTCTATTATTGCCCAGTTGTTCATATATATCTCTTTTTATGCCAGTACTGTATTGCTTTGGTTGTAGCTTTGCAGAATAGTTTGAAATCTAGAGTTGTACTATTCCAGCTTTATTCTCTGTGGCCAAAATTGCTTAATTTAGTTGGGGCTTTTGTGATTACATATGCTTTTAGGATTTTTATTTTTCTATTTGTGTAAAACATGCTATTGGAATTCTTATATTGATTACCTAGACTATGTAAATTAGTTTGACTGACGTGGTTATTTTAACAGGATTAATTTATCCGATTAATGTCCCTCCATTAATTCATTTTCTTCAATTCCTCTTTAATCAGTGTTCCATAATTTTCAATGTAGAATTTCTTAACCTGTTTGGATAAGTTTATTCATAGTTTTTCACTTTTTTGAAGCTATTATAAATGAGTTTTCTAAATTTCCCTTTTATAATCATATGTATTAGGCACCTGAAGATCTTTTCTTGATGACATAATACAGCAAAGTAAAATAAGTTTAATTTATAGGTAAATGCAACAAAAGCTATAGTTCTTAGGTAATTAATACATTTGACAAATGAAAGAGTGAGTATCATCATGGGCTATGGAAAGGGTGGGGTAAGGATGGGAAGGAGCCTGTCCAACTCTGAACACAGAAGAGTGAAATTCACATTTTACATTTTATATTTAGGGTTTCACTGCACCTTAAATTCAGTGCTTAGTCTTGGTATCCTTTTGATTCCGGCTTTTTAATTTATTGAATGTTTGTGTCAATCTTTTTGTGCCCTTCATACTCAACAGTTTATTTTGTAAGCTGGTGTCGGCTACATGTGGTTCTAATTATGTCTTTTCAACCAGACTTTGTTTTGTATCCAAGGAGAGGTAAAAATAAAATCCCACAAATCTCCTACTATTTTCAGATTCGCATTTCACCCTTCACTTATTTAAAGTAAAATAAAACCAGCTTTCTGAGCTATCAAGTTTTTCCTAGTACAGAATACCAATACCAAAAATCAGTGAATATGTATTCAACAAACTATATCAAGTTTCAGGACTGTTTAAGTGATTTAATATAATATACATTAACTCATGACTATACAAAATAATACAGTAAAAAGTGAAATAATTGTTGTAGAGATTTATTTTATTTTTATTGGAAAGTCAGATATACTGAGAGGAGAGACAGAAAGGAAGATCGTCTGTCCAATGATTCATTCCTCAAGTGGCTGCCGTGACTGGAGCTGAGCAGATCCGAAGCCAGGAGCCAGGAGCCTCTTCGGGGCTCCCACATGGGTGGAGAGTCCAAAAGCTTTGGGCCATCCTCCAGTGCTTTCCCAGGCCACAAGCAGGGAGCTGGATGGGAAGAGGGGCTGCTGGGATTAGAACTGGCGACCATCTCGGATCCTGGCGCAAGCAAGGCGAGGACTTTAGCTGCCTGGCTATGGCACCGAGCACAAAAGTGAAATAATTTTTAAAAAGATGCAAGGCAGGGCACTTGCCTTAGTGGTTGAGGCCCTGATTGGGACACGCACATAAAATACTGGAGTGGGGTGTAGGACCTGGAATAATGACTTTGGTTTTGATTCCAGCTTCATAATAATGCTAGAAAGCAGCAGATTATGGATGAAGCAGTTGGGTCCTTTCCACTAACATGGAAGACCTGGATGCATGAATATTTTTGGCTTCAGTCAGTTGCAGTTATGTTTATTATAGATATTTGAAATGAAGCAGAATTTGGGAGGTAAGTATTTCTCACTCAACCTTCCCTCCTCTCTCTCTCACCTATCTCTTTTCCCAGTTAACATGCTTGGAAAATTTAAATTAAAAATTATAAGTACCACACATTACTATTATGAAAACCACAGGGCAAGGCACGGTGGCCTAGCGGCTAAAGTCCTTGCCTTGAGCGCACTGGAATCCCATATGGGCACTGGCTCTAATCCGGGCTTCTCCACTGTCCATCCAGCTACCTGCTCGTGGCTTGGGAAAGCAGTCAAGGATGGCCAAAAGCCTGGGGATCCTACACCTGTGTGGAAGACCTGGAGGAAATTACTGGCTCCTGGCTCCAGATCTTCACACCACAGGCAGTCGTGCTCACTTGGGGAGTGAATCATTGGACAAAAGAACTTCCTCTCTGTCTCTTGTCCTCTCTGTACATCTGACTTCGCAATAAAAATAAATAAATCTTTTTTAAAAAAATAAAAGAAAACCACAGTAAACAAAGCTCTGTGAAGCAATAGAAAGTCTGCTCTTTAAAAATGTCCAGTTTTGTTACAGAAACTGAAACAGGGTGAAAGGAGAGGGTCCATAAATTATTACAGAGCTCTCATCTGATTCAGAGAAAAAATTCTTGGGAAAATACGCAGAACATAAATAAATAAAAAACACCATCAAAAAGACCATAACACTTTTTTGGATAGATGCCTGCATTTCTCCACCACTTCTTATCTTCATGGCAAACACCTTGTCCTACTAAGTGCGTGCCAGCTAGTGTGCCACCATGTCTGCCCCACTTCCCTTGCCATCACCTCCTGACTTGAGACCTTCCCAATGATGGATAAAGACATCTGCACCAGTCCTGCTGTCCAGCGCATCTCACTGCTTGGGGTCATGCAGTGCATCCACAGCTCAGGGAGCCCCTCCACCACCCAGTTCAGGTTCCAACCCCAGTCAAGGTCCTGGCCTCCCATGGCCTTCCTTGGGCAGAACCAAAGAGGAAGTTTCCTCTTCCCTCCACCCTTGTCAGATCCTCCCCCACCCAGGGCCTCTGTTCCAGACCCATGGTCATCACGGAAAGAGTTTCTCTGAAATCCCTGATCCAAACACTGACCTCCCCGTCCAACCCTCTGCGTGGTTCACAGCTGCCTCCCACCCAAAATGACACACAGAGAGGACTCAGCACTGTTGCAATTGACTTAACACTTTAATGGCCTGTGCTGACGGTAGCAGCACAGGCTCCCTCTAAGGGAGATGGCAGGGTGGGGTGGTAGGGATGGGGGGCAAGTCTGTTGTCGAGGCGAGGTGAGCCATGCTCCGAGACTTGGGCGTCATGGCTCCTCCTCCTCCTCCTCCTCCTGCTCCTCCTGCTTTTCCTGGGACTTGGGCTCTTCAGCAGCTGGAGGGTTGCTGCCACTGTCCAACAGGTCCTTGAGATGCTCGTTGTTTTCCATCGCCTTCTGCAGGTGTTCTGGGGTGATGCGAATCTTGCCATTCTTGTCAGCCTCTTCTCCAGCCAGCTCCAGGATGTTGGAAGTGAGGTACTCGAGGACCCCGGCCAGGAACACAGGGGTGGAGGAGCTCAGGCGTTGAGCATAGCGGTCTTCTCGCAGGTGGCGGTCCACGCGGCTCACGGGGAACTGCAGCTCAGCTTTGGTAGAGCGGGAGATGGGCTTCCTGCGCCGCCGACGGGATTTCTTGGTGGGCTTCCTCCCATGCATGATGGTGGGCTGGTTTCTACTCCCAGGTGGCTCAGCTTGGTTTTCCTGCTGGCCAGGTGCCTGTCAAGCTACCACTGCTCAGTCCCGCCCACTGTGTTCCTGTGCTCTAGCCCTGGATTGGCTAGGCAAGGGCAGCCTTTGTGACACCTCTGTCTTTGTGATGTCAGTGGTGGCCAGTGGGCCCTGCAGAGGCCTGGCCTGGCAAGGGCTGGGAGGAACTTGCTTGCAGGACACTGTGCCCCCTTTTAAGGAAAGCCCACACGGTTTATTTAACAGTCTCCTCCAAAGCTGTTTCAGTGGAGACATTGCCATGTCTGTAGGAAAGCACTCAGATAAACTGATTCCTTTCTTGTGTTGTCTCTGAGTTCCTTTCCATCCCTGTGCAAGTTGCAGTCCACTGCCAGACATGAGTGACCTCTAGCAAGGGCTCAGTTTTTTTTTTCCTCTGTGTCCATATTTATCTCAATGATTCTGATCAGTGTTTTCATTTTTGACCTTTGGATTCTCCTTTCAATTGTTTATGAAATGTGTCAATTTGTTATGTGGTAGTTATTTCCCAAGTGTATGAGTGCCATGATTTTTTTTTTGCCATTATTTTATCTTTTTTGGAGAGCACTGACCACGTTTCTGTTTATTCATCTGTTAGAGTTTTGAATACCTTAGAGACAGAATATATTCCATTTACATTTCTCTATGTTATTTCAATGCATCAAGAATTGTTTGTTTGCTGTTGTCATAACTTTTTTTTTGTCTATAGAACTTTTGGTGGTCCTGTTTTTTTTTTTCTTTTATTTACCTAAATCCTGGTATCTTTCACCATTGGGAGTCATAGTCGTGAATTTTTTTTTCATTTTGTGTGCTTATTTCATGTTACATTTTATTAATATGCAATTTCATAATAAGAATTCAGCATTATAGCCATTTCAAGGGCAAATGTTTAGTATTCCTTTAGGACATTCTCTATGAAATTGTCATATATATATGAGATTTCAGTATAGTTCAATCACCACAAAAAGAACTCCACACTCCTTTTTGCATACCTGCATCTGCCTCTGTCAGGAATCAATCTACTTCTTATATCTCTGGATTTCTCTATTTTAGACATATTAATGGAATCATAATGTATGTGGCCTTTTGTCTGTATTCTTTCTTTTGGCACAGTGCATTCAGGGTTCTTGTATGTTTTTGTGTTTGTTGGTTCTTTATCCTTTTAATAACGGTATAATATTCTGTTATATGGATCTATCCCAATTTATTAATCCATTCTTCAGTTGGTGGACATTTGACTTTTTCCACTTCTTGGCTACTAGTTTTCAGTTTTGTAGGAGCGTTGATGTGCAACATCTTTTGTGAGCATGTGTTTTGAATTTTTAAATATGCAGTAATTTCTTGGATACTTGGTTATATGATAAACATCTGTTTTATATTCTGGCCACTTGGATATCTTTCTTATGTTTTAGTTTGTAGGGATTTTCTCTGTATTGGGTGCAAGAAAACACAGGTTTTGGTGCATTGCTGTTTTGATTGGTTCGGCTGATTTGTAGGTCAGTCCAGTGAAAGATCTCATGCCTTAGGGGAGGATGACAGGTATTTGACATCTGTGTTGGGGAGTTTTTCTTGCTTCTGTGTTTATTCTTGCCCCATGCTGGATACTGTAACATTGAGGTGAAAAATTCTATGTATGTCTCTGTACCTGTACATCTCGGATGAGCATACCTTTCACAAATACACTTTTTGCTAGAATTAGCCTATGTTGACTTCACCATTCATGTTATTTCTCTATAGTTGAGTCCTTTTGTAGGCTGAATGGCTCACTCATTCAGTTCATTCCCTGTCAGAACATATGCTAGGCTGGCTGCAGTCCCCTTATGTCCATATCTTAACATATATCCCTAGATTATATGCTTTCCCCATATATTTACCTGTTACCGTATCCTCGAAAAAATCTGGATGAATTATCTGTGCATGCACTTCCTCCTAATTTCTGATGTGAGTCTACTCTGTATCCATATACCTTATATTGGTTATTTTTAATGCCAGGTGCTCCCAATTTGAATATCTATTTTGTTCTCTGCAATCTTTTTTTAAGATTTATTTATTTTTATTGGAAAGCCAGATAGAGAGGAAGCTCTTCCATCCAAATGCTCACTCCCCAAGTGAGCGTTTGGATGGAGATGAGCCAATCCGAAGCCAGGAGCCCGGAGGTCTCCCACGTGCATGCAGGATCCCATGGCTTTGTGCCATCCTCAACTGCTGTCCCAGTCCACAAGCAAGGAGCTGGATGGGAAGCAGGGCTGCCAGGATTAGAACCAGCACCCATTTGGGATCCCGGCACATGCAAGGCGAGAACTTTAACCACTAGGCTATCGCGCCGGGCCCTGTTCTCTGCAATCTTGAATACTCTCTCCATCAAGCTTTCCTGTCTAGACATATCCTAGACTGGACACATTGAAAATATAGTTCTGGGCCCAGTGATGTGGTAGGGCAGGTAAGGCCATCACCTGCCACCCTGGCATCACATATTGGCATTGGTTCATGTGTTAGCAACTCCACTCTGATCCAGCATCTGCCAATGGCATAGGAAGAGCATCAGAGTACAGGAACTATTTCATTCCACTGCCGAATGTGATACCTCAATGAAACTCTTGGCTTATGGATTTGACCTAGCTCAACACTGGCCATTTTGGTTATCTGGGGTATGAACCAGTGGATGAAAGGATGAAAGGTTTTCTCTCTCTCTCTCTCTCTCTCTCTCTTTCCTTGTAACTCTGACTTTCGAAATAAAAAAAATCTTTAAAAAATGTACCTTCTGCAGTCAAGCCTGATTCTGTCCACTTCACACTCAACAGTGGGAGCTGCAGCCTAGTCAGGGCGACTCCCAATAACCCCCACCAGGCCCACGCTCTACCCTGGTTCCCATGCTTGCCAGTATGTACCACAGACTAGTTAAGTCTGTCCTACATCCCATTTAGCTCTTATACATGTCACTAGACATTGAAACCTAGTTCAAGCTAACCAGCCCTACTATGCAGCCCACAGAAATGCTGGCGGATGCCGTTCTGTCTAGCCATGCCTGCCCCAGTCTTGGCTTTCATGCTCTCCAGTGGGTGTGGTAACCCAAGAGTGAGGTGCCCACTATTTCCCTACTGGGACACTCCCACTCCCGAATCACACAACACCCATTGGTTCGTGTGGAAGACAGGGCTGGAAGCAGAACTGACCCAGCAATTGCAACCGCCAGTATAAGCATAAGCTGATTGGGGAAACAGACTGTGCCGGACCCTGTACTGGCAAACACATACAAGAATCAGGTCTGGGGATCACCCCAGATGAAGTTTCTTTGGGGATCCTTCCAATGAACTGCTGATTTCAGAACCCCAACCATGAGACTGTCAGTCGGTGTATTCTGAATAGATTTCATCGTGCTTGGAACAGCGAGATTGGTAGCAATTCAGAACTGTTGAACTATCAAAACTGCTTGAGCAGGACCCTTGGAGCATGCCTCACATTGGGGACCTGGGATGGGTGGGAGGTTGGGTGGAGCTTCTCCCTTTATCTCCCTCATTACCCCAATGCAGGAAAAAAATAGTATTAATGTGGAAACAATGATCTTACCCACTTTCTTGTACCCTTTAACACTTTGTGCCCTAATCAACTATGTAAAGATTATCAAAATGAAATAATTTTTAAAAATGTACCTTCTTTCAAATCCTGTTGATAAATATGTGTGTGCACGTGTGTGTGTGTGTGTGTGTGTGTGTGTGTAGTATGCTTTGATATGTTTACTGCTGATTCCTACCATCATCTGACTGTGTACTCTTAGTTTACCTGCTCTCAAGTGCTTCCTGAGGTGATATGATCTGTTTAACTTTCTATCATACCTTCACATTTGCTGCCTGCAACCTTTGTCTCTGAATGAGTGCTCCTTTAGATGGGCTGTCCCTTGAATTGCTGCTAGTACTTCTCCTGACCTGGCTACATCAGTGCACTTGTAATAATCTCCCCTAGGTTAGATGTCCTATCTATGCCTCTCCTGACATAAACCTGACTAGTCTAGGCATCCTCTCTATCCGTGTAACTGTCTATTTTAGAGTTCTCTTGTAAGTTAGAAATGTTCTGTATTTGTGAATTTCTTACCAGATCATATTAGGCTGAATGGTTCTCTCTCTCTCTCTCTCTCTCTCTCTCTCTCTCTCTCTCTCTCTATTTCTATCTCTATCTCCTGATGATTCATTCTGTAAGTGGAATATTTTTCTTGTCCTGGCTGCTCCTGTTGTGTGCTGCCTAAGCTGGGTGTTACATTGTTGCAGAATGTGAGAGACATCACATTAGACACAAGTGTAGGACCTTAGGAGGAATTTTTATTCACCAAGCTTGGTGACAACAGCTCCCCAACACTCCAGGAGCCACTGCACCAAGCTGCCAAAGTCAGGTATTTCAGTTCTCCAATCAGATTGAGAATAATACAGGACAAACAAAGTTTCCATGCATTCAATTAACTAAGTGTCCAGAGGCAGGAAGGGAGCTGCCAGGAGCCCAAAGTTTCCCTGTAGTTTTATTAATGTAAGTAGCATAGTAAGAAGCAGGAGTGACCAGGTGCATGGAGCCTCCGGAGCCATTTCCTCACTGTTAATTAACTCTGTCAGGAGACAAGGTAGGGAGCTCAGGGCAGGGAAACTGCTTCCGTGTGGTCCACACTATACATTAACCCAACAAGCAGATGCCAGCTATCAACTGGCTGCACCCAATCACAACATTAGGTCATCTGTGCTTTCTAGGCTTCTCTTCTAGACTCTTCTAGGCTCTATGATCTGTCCAATTCATCATCTCCATTCAAGCCTTTCTGCTGGGTGAATGAAAATTTGTACATGTAGCACTTTCTGTCTGATCTGTAGGTGGACTGTATTCTTCATTCTGGCATTATCTACCATAACCCACATTTCATGTACCTATAAGCTGGTAGCATGCCCTGATGTTTGTTACTCTAATTGGTATAGTTTATTAAGTTTCAAGAACATCCCCTGAAGATTTCTCTGCATACATCAGCTCTGATTTTGTATGTTCTCTGAATTCTTTCTAACTTTGTGAGTCTATTTACCGCAATATTCCCCTTAACAAATTCCTTGCTAGAATGAAGTTAAGATGATTCAAATAGAGAGCGTATTGCTCTCTGTACCCTACTGTTCACACTTCAGTATTAATGAAAACATCCAGAATTCTTTGGAAAATATATGCACACTTATTTATTTGACAGAAAGAGAAAGAGCAAGAGCGAATGCATGCACTTGTGTTTTTCTGTGTGAGAAGAGGAGAGAGAGAGAGATCGCATTAGTTGTTAACTCTCCAAATGTCTGAAAAGGCCAAGGTTTGGTCACGTCAAAGCTAGAAGCACCAACATCAATCTGAATCTCCTACATGAGTTGCAGAATCTTAAGTACTAGAGATAATGACTGCTGGCTCGCAGGGTGCACAGTGACAGGAAGCTGTAATGGAAAGTGGAAATGGAACACAACTCCAAGCCATTCTGCTACGGTGTGCAGTCATTTCTAGAGGCAGCGAAGTTTCTATGCCAAACAGTTTGTGTCCTTTCCTGGTTAGGAAAATTTGAACTTATCACAGAAAGTCAGACTCTTATCATCTGATCCAATCATTTCTCCAGTTTAATACAGTATGGGCTAGATTTTATTTTCCACTTACTTTCATACTGTTTTATTTATTTCTCCCACTTCAGTGTTTCTGAGTGAGGCTAATGATCCTGACCTTTTCTTGGAAAAGCACACATTTTATTTAAATCTCAGTGCTTTTTTAATATGCCAGAGTCTTCCTGGGAAATCATACCTTGGGATAAAATGTGGGTTGTTATTATTGCCTATTGTCCATTGTGTGCCTATGTTCTGGATGGCTGCAAGCCACTCTGTTTTGACCCTAGCAGATAAATGCTTTACCAGAGAGTCTTTCCTACTAGGGTATCTCAGATTCCTTTTGCAGCAATGGGCAGTTCTTTTCTATTGGCAAAGCCATTCAGAGCAGTAGCAGAGAATAAGAAAATAATAAGAGACATTACTAGAAAAGGAGACAAAGTAGAGGTCCTCTCTATAGCCTCTGGAGGAAGCACAGCCCTGCTAACATCTTGACTAAGGCAAGAGTTGAGAGAGAGTAAGTTTAAATTGCTATAAAACTCCTTATTTGTGTTATTTTTAAAATAGCTATGGAAAATTAACACAATTTCTTGTGTTTATTCCACTTGAACACTCAGTGAAACAAGCTAATATAAGCATTCTAAATTTCATAAAGAACTTGCTCAACCTATCCATGCTTACAACTAGTGTGTTAAAGTTGTCTATCCTGATGTTTCTGCTTATCCTTTTCAGTCATCAAATACAGAATCAAGCGCTTTGGAAATACGTGAAAATACTAATCTTGAGCTAATATGAAAAAGGTTCATTTGTTGTCCTTCTCGTGATTAATAGAGCAGACAGAATTCAAGGTATCAAATCCTGCTTCTTAATTCTCAGCGAGTATAACCCTTATTCTGAGTGGAGATCCACTCCAACTTAGAATCTTAATCAGCTTCTTAAGGAATCTTTAGAAGGACATAGTAGTTAACAGAAGAAACTTTCTCAAGTATGCTGTGATAAGAAGGGTGTCGGGAAGTGGTCAGCTTCAGTCAAGATGTTGAGCAGGAACTCCAAGGCCCCCTTATTGATCTCTTAACCTCACCATTTTTGTCTTTTTGGTAATGAACTGAGCTCAGTTAGTTTGCTCCCAGCTCAGCACAGACGCATCTCACTGTTGTCTCCACAGTCAAAGCCTTTGGCACACTGTTAGAAATGGCACCTGATGTGCCACTTGTGGAGTTCTTGATCTGCTGTCCATTAGATCTAGGGGCTACCCAGACATATTTTGGGTGGAACCTGTATGATGCCATATCGTTGCCACTAACTGAGCCATAAATGAATTCTCTCCCAGCTTATTGCATGTGCAGTGCTGTCCCATAGCCTTTGCCTCTCTACAAAGATGGTGACCAACTCAGCTCTACTGGGGGTTTGTGCTTTGAAATCCACCCTGTTTCTGCACCACCAGTTTGGGCTGTGCTGCACTGGCTCTCCTCCTATCTGAATGAAACAAACCAACAGGATGGGCAGCTCTTTGAGTTCACCTACTGAGTTTCTGTTGAGCTCCCCTTCCCACCTTGTTGCTGGTGGAGATCAGGCTGCCACTGGAATTCAGATCATGACTTTCTGAATGCCGCTTGGGTGTCTGGTCACTGCGTCACCATACCATTGTCTTCGCTGCTTTCCTGTGCCCATCAGTCTCCAGGTGCCCCTCTGGAGTTGCTCTGTCCTCACCTATTTCCTGGAATACACCCTCTCTTCTTCATTCTGGCTAATGAGTCTCCATCTGTGTAAATGTGTCCTTACTCTATTCTGCCATCTTGATTCTCCATGGCTACCTTCTAATCCTGGGTCAAATTCCTTGCCAAAGGATGCGGGAGGACATAAATAAATAATAAATACCATCAAACTGACTATAACACTTTTTTGGATAGATGCCTGCATTTCTCCACCACTCCTTATCTTCATGGCAAACACCTTGTCCTACTAAGTGCGTGCCAGCTAGTGTGCCACCATGTCTGCCCCACTTCCCTTGCCATCACCTCCTGACTTGAGACCTTCCCAATGATGGATAAAGACATCTGCACCAGTCCTGCTGTCCAGCGCATCTCACTGCTTGGGGTCATGCAGTGCATCCACAGCTCAGGGAGCCCCTCCACCACCCAGTTCAGGTTCCAACCCCAGTCAAGGTCCTGGCCTCCCATGGCCTTCCTTGGGCAGAACCAAAGAGGAAGTTTCCTCTTCCCTCCACCCTTGTCAGATCCTCCCCCACCCAGGGCCTCTGTTCCAGACCCATGGTCATCACGGAAAGAGTTTCTCTGAAATCCCTGATCCAAACACTGACCTCCCCGTCCAACCCTCTGCGTGGTTCACAGCTGCCTCCCACCCAAAATGACACACAGAGAGGACTCAGCACTGTTGCAATTGACTTAACACTTTAATGGCCTGTGCTGACGGTAGCAGCACAGGCTCCCTCTAAGGGAGATGGCAGGGTGGGGTGGTAGGGATGGGGGGCAAGTCTGTTGTCGAGGCGAGGTGAGCCATGCTCCGAGACTTGGGCGTCATGGCTCCTCCTCCTCCTCCTCCTCCTGCTCCTCCTGCTTTTCCTGGGACTTGGGCTCTTCAGCAGCTGGAGGGTTGCTGCCACTGTCCAACAGGTCCTTGAGATGCTCGTTGTTTTCCATCGCCTTCTGCAGGTGTTCTGGGGTGATGCGAATCTTGCCATTCTTGTCAGCCTCTTCTCCAGCCAGCTCCAGGATGTTGGAAGTGAGGTACTCGAGGACCCCGGCCAGGAACACAGGGGTGGAGGAGCTCAGGCGTTGAGCATAGCGGTCTTCTCGCAGGTGGCGGTCCACGCGGCTCACGGGGAACTGCAGCTCAGCTTTGGTAGAGCGGGAGATGGGCTTCCTGCGCCGCCGACGGGATTTCTTGGTGGGCTTCCTCCCATGCATGATGGTGGGCTGGTTTCTACTCCCAGGTGGCTCAGCTTGGTTTTCCTGCTGGCCAGGTGCCTGTCAAGCTACCACTGCTCAGTCCCGCCCACTGTGTTCCTGTGCTCTAGCCCTGGATTGGCTAGGCAAGGGCAGCCTTTGTGACACCTCTGTCTTTGTGATGTCAGTGGTGGCCAGTGGGCCCTGCAGAGGCCTGGCCTGGCAAGGGCTGGGAGGAACTTGCTTGCAGGACACTGTGCCCCCTTTTAAGGAAAGCCCACACGGTTTATTTAACAGTCTCCTCCAAAGCTGTTTCAGTGGAGACATTGCCATGTCTGTAGGAAAGCACTCAGATAAACTGATTCCTTTCTTGTGTTGTCTCTGAGTTCCTTTCCATCCCTGTGCAAGTTGCAGTCCACTGCCAGACATGAGTGACCTCTAGCAAGGGCTCAGTTTTTTTTTTCCTCTGTGTCCATATTTATCTCAATGATTCTGATCAGTGTTTTCATTTTTGACCTTTGGATTCTCCTTTCAATTGTTTATGAAATGTGTCAATTTGTTATGTGGTAGTTATTTCCCAAGTGTATGAGTGCCATGATTTTTTTTTTGCCATTATTTTATCTCTTTTGGAGAGCACTGACCACGTTTCTGTTTATTCATCTGTTAGAGTTTTGAATACCTTAGAGACAGAATATATTCCATTTACATTTCTCTATGTTATTTCAATGCATCAAGAATTGTTTGTTTGCTGTTGTCATAACTTTTTTTTTGTCTATAGAACTTTTGGTGGTCCTGTTTTTTTTTTCTTTTATTTACCTAAATCCTGGTATCTTTCACCATTGGGAGTCATAGTCGTGAATTTTTTTTTCATTTTGTGTGCTTATTTCATGTTACATTTTATTAATATGCAATTTCATAATAAGAATTCAGCATTATAGCCATTTCAAGGGCAAATGTTTAGTATTCCTTTAGGACATTCTCTATGAAATTGTCATATATATATGAGATTTCAGTATAGTTCAATCACCACAAAAAGAACTCCACACTCCTTTTTGCATACCTGCATCTGCCTCTGTCAGGAATCAATCTACTTCTTATATCTCTGGATTTCTCTATTTTAGACATATTAATGGAATCATAATGTATGTGGCCTTTTGTCTGTATTCTTTCTTTTGGCACAGTGCATTCAGGGTTCTTGTATGTTTTTGTGTTTGTTGGTTCTTTATCCTTTTAATAACGGTATAATATTCTGTTATATGGATCTATCCCAATTTATTAATCCATTCTTCAGTTGGTGGACATTTGACTTTTTCCACTTCTTGGCTACTAGTTTTCAGTTTTGTAGGAGCGTTGATGTGCAACATCTTTTGTGAGCATGTGTTTTGAATTTTTAAATATGCAGTAATTTCTTGGATACTTGGTTATATGATAAACATCTGTTTTATATTCTGGCCACTTGGATATCTTTCTTATGTTTTAGTTTGTAGGGATTTTCTCTGTATTGGGTGCAAGAAAACACAGGTTTTGGTGCATTGCTGTTTTGATTGGTTCGGCTGATTTGTAGGTCAGTCCAGTGAAAGATCTCATGCCTTAGGGGAGGATGACAGGTATTTGACATCTGTGTTGGGGAGTTTTTCTTGCTTCTGTGTTTATTCTTGCCCCATGCTGGATACTGTAACATTGAGGTGAAAAATTCTATGTATGTCTCTGTACCTGTACATCTCGGATGAGCATACCTTTCACAAATACACTTTTTGCTAGAATTAGCCTATGTTGACTTCACCATTCATGTTATTTCTCTATAGTTGAGTCCTTTTGTAGGCTGAATGGCTCACTCATTCAGTTCATTCCCTGTCAGAACATATGCTAGGCTGGCTGCAGTCCCCTTATGTCCATATCTTAACATATATCCCTAGATTATATGCTTTCCCCATATATTTACCTGTTACCGTATCCTCGAAAAAATCTGGATGAATTATCTGTGCATGCACTTCCTCCTAATTTCTGATGTGAGTCTACTCTGTATCCATATACCTTATATTGGTTATTTTTAATGCCAGGTGCTCCCAATTTGAATATCTACTTTGTTCTCTGCAATCTTTTTTTAAGATTTATTTATTTTTATTGGAAAGCCAGATAGAGAGGAAGCTCTTCCATCCAAATGCTCACTCCCCAAGTGAGCGTTTGGATGGAGATGAGCCAATCCGAAGCCAGGAGCCCGGAGGTCTCCCACGTGCATGCAGGATCCCATGGCTTTGTGCCATCCTCAACTGCTGTCCCAGTCCACAAGCAAGGAGCTGGATGGGAAGCAGGGCTGCCAGGATTAGAACCAGCACCCATTTGGGATCCCGGCACATGCAAGGCGAGAACTTTAACCACTAGGCTATCGCGCCGGGCCCTGTTCTCTGCAATCTTGAATACTCTCTCCATCAAGCTTTCCTGTCTAGACATATCCTAGACTGGACACATTGAAAATATAGTTCTGGGCCCAGTGATGTGGTAGGGCAGGTAAGGCCATCACCTGCCACCCTGGCATCACATATTGGCATTGGTTCATGTGTTAGCAACTCCACTCTGATCCAGCATCTGCCAATGGCATAGGAAGAGCATCAGAGTACAGGAACTATTTCATTCCACTGCCGAATGTGATACCTCAATGAAACTCTTGGCTTATGGATTTGACCTAGCTCAACACTGGCCATTTTGGTTATCTGGGGTATGAACCAGTGGATGAAAGGATGAAAGGTTTTCTCTCTCTCTCTCTCTCTCTCTCTCTCTCTCTCTTTCCTTGTAACTCTGACTTTCGAAATAAAAAAAATCTTTAAAAAATGTACCTTCTGCAGTCAAGCCTGATTCTGTCCACTTCACACTCAACAGTGGGAGCTGCAGCCTAGTCAGGGCGACTCCCAATAACCCCCACCAGGCCCACGCTCTACCCTGGTTCCCATGCTTGCCAGTATGTACCACAGACTAGTTAAGTCTGTCCTACATCCCATTTAGCTCTTATACATGTCACTAGACATTGAAGCCTAGTTCAAGCTAACCAGCCCTACTATGCAGCCCGCAGAAATGCTGGCGGATGCCGTTCTGTCTAGCCATGCCTGCCCCAGTCTTGGCTTTCATGCTCTCCAGTGGGTGTGGTAACCCAAGAGTGAGGTGCCCACTATTTCCCTACTGGGACACTTCCACTCCCGAATCACACAACACCCATTGGTTCGTGTGGAAGACAGGGCTGGAAGCAGAACTGACCCAGCAATTGCAACCGCCAGTATAAGCATAAGCTGATTGGGGAAACAGACTGTGCCGGACCCTGTACTGGCAAACACATACAAGAATCAGGTCTGGGGATCACCCCAGATGAAGTTTCTTTGGGGATCCTTCCAATGAACTGCTGATTTCAGAACCCCAACCATGAGACTGTCAGTCGGTGTATTCTGAATAGATTTCATCGTGCTTGGAACAGCGAGATTGGTAGCAATTCAGAACTGTTGAACTATCAAAACTGCTTGAGCAGGACCCTTGGAGCATGCCTCACATTGGGGACCTGGGATGGGTGGGAGGTTGGGTGGAGCTTCTCCCTTTATCTCCCTCATTACCCCACATGCAGGAAAAAATAGTATTAATGTGGAAACAATGATCTTACCCACTTTCTTGTACCCTTTAACACTTTGTGCCCTAATCAACTATGTAAAGATTATCAAAATGAAATAATTTTTAAAAATGTACCTTCTTTCAAATCCTGTTGATAAATATGTGTGTGCACGTGTGTGTGTGTGTGTGTGTGTGTGTGTGTGTGTGTGTAGTATGCTTTGATATGTTTACTGCTGATTCCTACCATCATCTGACTGTGTACTCTTAGTTTACCTGCTCTCAAGTGCTTCCTGAGGTGATATGATCTGTTTAACTTTCTATCATACCTTCACATTTGCTGCCTGCAACCTTTGTCTCTGAATGAGTGCTCCTTTAGATGGGCTGTCCCTTGAATTGCTGCTAGTACTTCTCCTGACCTGGCTACATCAGTGCACTTGTAATAATCTCCCCTAGGTTAGATGTCCTATCTATGCCTCTCCTGACATAAACCTGACTAGTCTAGGCATCCTCTCTATCCGTGTAACTGTCTATTTTAGAGTTCTCTTGTAAGTTAGAAATGTTCTGTATTTGTGAATTTCTTACCAGATCATATTAGGCTGAATGGTTCTCTCTCTCTCTCTCTCTCTCTCTCTCTCTCTCTCTCTCTCTCTCTCTCTATTTCTATCTCTATCTCCTGATGATTCATTCTGTAAGTGGAATATTTTTCTTGTCCTGGCTGCTCCTGTTGTGTGCTGCCTAAGCTGGGTGTTACATTGTTGCAGAATGTGAGAGACATCACGTTAGACACAAGTGTAGGACCTTAGGAGGAATTTTTATTCACCAAGCTTGGTGACAACAGCTCCCCAACACTCCAGGAGCCACTGCACCAAGCTGCCAAAGTCAGGTATTTCAGTTCTCCAATCAGATTGAGAATAATACAGGACAAACAAAGTTTCCATGCATTCAATTAACTAAGTGTCCAGAGGCAGGAAGGGAGCTGCCAGGAGCCCAAAGTTTCCCTGTAGTTTTTTTTTTTTTTTAATTATTTATTATTTAACTTCAGTAATTACATTGTATTATGTGACACAGTTACATAGATACTTGGGTTCTCCCCACCCCTCCCCAAACCCTCCCACCATGGTGGATTCCTCCACCTTGTTGCATAACCACAGCTCAAGTTCAGTTGAGATTTCCCCATTGCAAGCGTATACCAAACATAGAGTCCAGCATCTTATTGTCCCGTCAAGTTCAACGGCTTCTTAGGTATACCCTCTCTGGTCTGATGACAGAGCCAGCAGAGTATCATCCCAGTCAATTGAAAGCTCCAACATACCATCAGCAAAAATTTACATCATTATGGAATTAATTGACATAGTAATGAGTAACCAATATGTTAAAAGTAAATGCGGGTTCCCAGCCACCTTCTGTGACCACCTCACCTATACTTCAATTTTAGTTTATACACAACATATAACATTCAAAACATAACATGTTATACATAACATCATATCATCTTAAATTAAGGCAAACATGTGGTATTTAACCTTTTGGGATTGGCTCATTTCCCTTAGCATTATGGTTTCCAGTTTGGCCCATTTGGCCACAAAGAACTGCATTTTGTTTTTTTTAATAGCTGAGTAGTATTCCATGGAGTAGATGAACCATAGCTTTCTTATCCAATCCTCTGTTGATGGGCATTTTGGTTGTTTCCATGTTTTTGCAATTACTGATTGTGCTGCTATGAACATAGGAGTGCATGTTGGTCTCTCATAGAACAAGTGTTCTGGATATATTCCTAGGAGTGCTATTGCTGGATCATATGGTATGTTGAATTTGAGTTGTTTGAATATTCTCCATACTGATTTCCATAGAGGCTGTACCAGCCTGCAGCCCCACCAGCAGTGGAGTAGGGTTCCCTTTTCCCCGCAACCTCGCCAACAAGTGTCGTTGGTGCTTTTATTCATGTGGGCCAGTCTTACTGGCGTTAGGTGGTACCTCATTGATGTTTTAATTTGGATTTCCCTTATTGCCAGGGAACTTGAGCATTTTTTCATATGTTTATTTGCCATTTGGGTTTGTTCCTTTGTGAAGTGTCTGCCCATTTCCCGTGCCCATTTCTTGAGTGGGTTGCTTGTTTTGACATTTTGGTTGTTTTGTAGCTCTTTGTATATTCTGGATATTAGCCCTCTATCACCTATGTCGTGTGCGAAGATCTTCTCCCATTCTGTGGGTTGCCTTTTTACTTTGTTGATTGTTTCTCTAGCTGTACAGAAGCTTCTTAGTTTGATGAGGTCCCAATTGTTTATTTTGGTCTTGATTTCTACTGCATCTGGAGTCTTTTTTAGGAAGTGAGGGCCTACCCCTAAGTGTTCCAGTGTGTTTCCAACATTTTCTTCCAAAAGTTTGAAGGTTTCTGGATGTAGGTTTAGTAATGTAAGTAGCATAGTAAGAAGCAGGAGTGACCAGGTGCATGGAGCCTCCGGAGCCATTTCCTCACTGTTAATTAACTCTGTCAGGAGACAAGGTAGGGAGCTCAGGGCAGGGAAACTGCTTCCGTGTGGTCCACACTATACATTAACCCAACAAGCAGATGCCAGCTATCAACTGGCTGCACCCAATCACAACATTAGGTCATCTGTGCTTTCTAGGCTTCTCTTCTAGACTCTTCTAAGCTCTATGATCTGTCCAATTCATCATCTCCATTCAAGCCTTTCTGCTGGGTGAATGAAAATTTGTACATGTAGCACTTTCTGTCTGATCTGTAGGTGGACTGTATTCTTCATTCTGGCATTATCTACCATAACCCACATTTCATGTACCTATAAGCTGGTAGCATGCCCTGATGTTTGTTACTCTAATTGGTATAGTTTATTAAGTTTCAAGAACATCCCCTGAAGATTTCTCTGCATACATCAGCTCTGATTTTGTATGTTCTCTGAATTCTTTCTAACTTTGTGAGTCTATTTACCGCAATATTCCCCTTAACAAATTCCTTGCTAGAATGAAGTTAAGATGATTCAAATAGAGAGCGTATTGCTCTCTGTACCCTACTGTTCACACTTCAGTATTAATGAAAACATCCAGAATTCTTTGGAAAATATATGCACACTTATTTATTTGACAGAAAGAGAAAGAGCAAGAGCGAATGCATGCACTTGTGTTTTTCTGTGTGAGAAGAGGAGAGAGAGAGAGATCGCATTAGTTGTTAACTCTCCAAATGTCTGAAAAGGCCAAGGTTTGGTCACGTCAAAGCTAGAAGCACCAACATCAATCTGAATCTCCTACATGAGTTGCAGAATCTTAAGTACTAGAGATAATGACTGCTGGCTCGCAGGGTGCACAGTGACAGGAAGCTGTAATGGAAAGTGGAAATGGAACACAACTCCAAGCCATTCTGCTACGGTGTGCAGTCATTTCTAGAGGCAGCGAAGTTTCTATGCCAAACAGTTTGTGTCCTTTCCTGGTTAGGAAAATTTGAACTTATCACAGAAAGTCAGACTCTTATCATCTGATCCAATCATTTCTCCAGTTTAATACAGTATGGGCTAGATTTTATTTTCCACTTACTTTCATACTGTTTTATTTATTTCTCCCACTTCAGTGTTTCTGAGTGAGGCTAATGATCCTGACCTTTTCTTGGAAAAGCACACATTTTATTTAAATCTCAGTGCTTTTTTAATATGCCAGAGTCTTCCTGGGAAATCATACCTTGGGATAAAATGTGGGTTGTTATTATTGCCTATTGTCCATTGTGTGCCTATGTTCTGGATGGCTGCAAGCCACTCTGTTTTGACCCTAGCAGATAAATGCTTTACCAGAGAGTCTTTCCTACTAGGGTATCTCAGATTCCTTTTGCAGCAATGGGCAGTTCTTTTCTATTGGCAAAGCCATTCAGAGCAGTAGCAGAGAATAAGAAAATAATAAGAGACATTACTAGAAAAGGAGACAAAGTAGAGGTCCTCTCTATAGCCTCTGGAGGAAGCACAGCCCTGCTAACATCTTGACTAAGGCAAGAGTTGAGAGAGAGTAAGTTTAAATTGCTATAAAACTCCTTATTTGTGTTATTTTTAAAATAGCTATGGAAAATTAACACAATTTCTTGTGTTTATTCCACTTGAACACTCAGTGAAACAAGCTAATATAAGCATTCTAAATTTCATAAAGAACTTGCTCAACCTATCCATGCTTACAACTAGTGTGTTAAAGTTGTCTATCCTGATGTTTCTGCTTATCCTTTTCAGTCATCAAATACAGAATCAAGCGCTTTGGAAATACGTGAAAATACTAATCTTGAGCTAATATGAAAAAGGTTCATTTGTTGTCCTTCTCGTGATTAATAGAGCAGACAGAATTCAAGGTATCAAATCCTGCTTCTTAATTCTCAGCGAGTATAACCCTTATTCTGAGTGGAGATCCACTCCAACTTAGAATCTTAATCAGCTTCTTAAGGAATCTTTAGAAGGACATAGTAGTTAACAGAAGAAACTTTCTCAAGTATGCTGTGATAAGAAGGGTGTCGGGAAGTGGTCAGCTTCAGTCAAGATGTTGAGCAGGAACTCCAAGGCCCCCTTATTGATCTCTTAACCTCACCATTTTTGTCTTTTTGGTAATGAACTGAGCTCAGTTAGTTTGCTCCCAGCTCAGCACAGACGCATCTCACTGTTGTCTCCACAGTCAAAGCCTTTGGCACACTGTTAGAAATGGCACCTGATGTGCCACTTGTGGAGTTCTTGATCTGCTGTCCATTAGATCTAGGGGCTACCCAGACATATTTTGGGTGGAACCTGTATGATGCCATATCGTTGCCACTAACTGAGCCATAAATGAATTCTCTCCCAGCTTATTGCATGTGCAGTGCTGTCCCATAGCCTTTGCCTCTCTACAAAGATGGTGACCAACTCAGCTCTACTGGGGGTTTGTGCTTTGAAATCCACCCTGTTTCTGCACCACCAGTTTGGGCTGTGCTGCACTGGCTCTCCTCCTATCTGAATGAAACAAACCAACAGGATGGGCAGCTCTTTGAGTTCACCTACTGAGTTTCTGTTGAGCTCCCCTTCCCACCTTGTTGCTGGTGGAGATCAGGCTGCCACTGGAATTCAGATCATGACTTTCTGAATGCCGCTTGGGTGTCTGGTCACTGCGTCACCATACCATTGTCTTCGCTGCTTTCCTGTGCCCATCAGTCTCCAGGTGCCCCTCTGGAGTTGCTCTGTCCTCACCTATTTCCTGGAATACACCCTCTCTTCTTCATTCTGGCTAATGAGTCTCCATCTGTGTAAATGTGTCCTTACTCTATTCTGCCATCTTGATTCTCCATGGCTACCTTCTAATCCTGGGTCAAATTCCTTGCCAAAGGATGCGGGAGGACATAAATAAATAATAAATACCATCAAACTGACTATAACACTTTTTTGGATAGATGCCTGCATTTCTCCACCACTCCTTATCTTCATGGCAAACACCTTGTCCTACTAAGTGCGTGCCAGCTAGTGTGCCACCATGTCTGCCCCACTTCCCTTGCCATCACCTCCTGACTTGAGACCTTCCCAATGATGGATAAAGACATCTGCACCAGTCCTGCTGTCCAGCGCATCTCACTGCTTGGGGTCATGCAGTGCATCCACAGCTCAGGGAGCCCCTCCACCACCCAGTTCAGGTTCCAACCCCAGTCAAGGTCCTGGCCTCCCATGGCCTTCCTTGGGCAGAACCAAAGAGGAAGTTTCCTCTTCCCTCCACCCTTGTCAGATCCTCCCCCACCCAGGGCCTCTGTTCCAGACCCATGGTCATCACGGAAAGAGTTTCTCTGAAATCCCTGATCCAAACACTGACCTCCCCGTCCAACCCTCTGCGTGGTTCACAGCTGCCTCCCACCCAAAATGACACACAGAGAGGACTCAGCACTGTTGCAATTGACTTAACACTTTAATGGCCTGTGCTGACGGTAGCAGCACAGGCTCCCTCTAAGGGAGATGGCAGGGTGGGGTGGTAGGGATGGGGGGCAAGTCTGTTGTCGAGGCGAGGTGAGCCATGCTCCGAGACTTGGGGGCGTCATGGCTCCTCCTCCTCCTCCTCCTCCTGCTCCTCCTGCTTTTCCTGGGACTTGGGCTCTTCAGCAGCTGGAGGGTTGCTGCCACTGTCCAACAGGTCCTTGAGATGCTCGTTGTTTTCCATCGCCTTCTGCAGGTGTTCTGGGGTGATGCGAATCTTGCCATTCTTGTCAGCCTCTTCTCCAGCCAGCTCCAGGATGTTGGAAGTGAGGTACTCGAGGACCCCGGCCAGGAACACAGGGGTGGAGGAGCTCAGGCGTTGAGCATAGCGGTCTTCTCGCAGGTGGCGGTCCACGCGGCTCACGGGGAACTGCAGCTCAGCTTTGGTAGAGCGGGAGATGGGCTTCCTGCGCCGCCGACGGGATTTCTTGGTGGGCTTCCTCCCATGCATGATGGTGGGCTGGTTTCTACTCCCAGGTGGCTCAGCTTGGTTTTCCTGCTGGCCAGGTGCCTGTCAAGCTACCACTGCTCAGTCCCGCCCACTGTGTTCCTGTGCTCTAGCCCTGGATTGGCTAGGCAAGGGCAGCCTTTGTGACACCTCTGTCTTTGTGATGTCAGTGGTGGCCAGTGGGCCCTGCAGAGGCCTGGCCTGGCAAGGGCTGGGAGGAACTTGCTTGCAGGACACTGTGCCCCCTTTTAAGGAAAGCCCACACGGTTTATTTAACAGTCTCCTCCAAAGCTGTTTCAGTGGAGACATTGCCATGTCTGTAGGAAAGCACTCAGATAAACTGATTCCTTTCTTGTGTTGTCTCTGAGTTCCTTTCCATCCCTGTGCAAGTTGCAGTCCACTGCCAGACATGAGTGACCTCTAGGCCAGGCCTCTTTATCTCTTCTGCTCTCTGTATATCTGACTTTGCAATAAAAATAAATATATATTTTTAAAAATTGTTCATAACTTGCTCCTGAATATAAAATTTGATGGAAACTAATAATGATAATAAAGATGTTTTTAGGGTAAATAGTGAGAATGAGTATTTTCCCTAGAGGTTTTAGGAAACAAATAGCAAACCTAAAATCTTAATACCTCATTTCAAATCCCAGCTCAATGTCTAATTACTGTTATGGAATTGACAGACCATGCAGCCTTATTATCCCCTTTCAATTTCATTTGTACGATGACAATAATAAAATATTCTGTACTGGGCACAGCTTGTTTTTATGAAGTGAGATACAGAAGATAAACTACTTCATCTATCACAAAGTAATACAGAAACACATACCTTCCTTGTACTTATTTCTTTATTCCTCAAATGACTTAATGAATGATTGGAAATTCTCACCACCTTTCTGGAGCAAAAACAGGAGAATATGCCAGGATATGAGGATGAGGATGTGTTAATGCAGGTGGTATCACCTGAATTGGGAGCAAGTTATGAGATCTCAGAGTCAGGACAATGTAAGTAATTCTGAACGACACAGCCTCCTTGGTTTGTTTGTCCTAAGGAAACCAGCAAGAGAAGCAGAATTCTGAGCAATAATCTCATATGGAGAGGATAGTTCCATAGGATTCCTCTTCCCCGAATGGCTCAGTTGGGAGGACCAGGCCTAGTGTGAGGCTCTGGTAGTGGTGGGTGTGTTTAGATGAGTGTGGCAGCTTCTAAAGACAGGATTTGCCTGTGATCCATGGTTTCAGATAGTAAAGCATGACCCAGCAATTTGGCTATGGAGAGCAAGGCCAAATTCATTGTCATGGCTTTGGAGGCCAGTTTCTGAATGGGTTGTTAAAGCCTAGACAAATTCTGAGAATAATGACTGTTACTGCCATAAGATCTTGGAAAAATGACACTAAAGGCTTCAATTTCTGAGCCATTGACGCTCTGGGAAGGAGATGATAGATTGGATTGTGTCTGTCCTGGGCCTTACTGGTCAAGCTGTTTCATGCCACATTTTTGTTTCTTTGATTTCATAATCTGTTTGACCTGCTTCCTGAGGAGGTTAATGCTTATGAAATTTCAGCTAGCGGTTTTGCTGTCTTGTTGCATAGTGTTGTGAGTCCTCATGGCCACAATACATCTGCTAATTTAAAAGTCAGAATGCCGGGCCAGGCGCGATAGCCTAGCGGCTGTGATACCCTAGCGGCTGTGATACCCTAGTGCCTAAAGTTCTTGCCTCACATGCTCCCGGGATCCCATATGGGCTCTGGTTCTAATCCCAGCATCCCTGCTTCCCATCCACCTCCCTGCCTGTAGTCTGGGAAAGCATAACGAGGATGGCCCAAAGCTTTGGGACCCTGCACCCAAGTGAGAGACCTGGAAGAGGCTCCAGGCTCCTGGCTTCAAATTGGCTCAGTTCCGGCTGTTACAGCCACTTAGGGAGTGAATTATCAGACAGAAGATCTTCCTGTCGGTCTTGTCTCGTCTCGTCTCTTCTCTTCTCTTCTCTTCTCTTCTCTTCTCTTCTCTTCTCTGTATATCTGACTGTCCAGTAAAAAAATAAATTTTAAAAAAGTCAGAATGCCCTTCCATCTTAACTAACCAACTGTTTACTCATCCTATATCACATTAGTAAATTATAAAGATTATTGAAGAGAGAAATGAGATTTAAACCATCCCTTTTGAAAGATCTAAGCCATGTATGTATATATGTATGCCTTTCTTATATATTGTGGAAATGTAATTTTTCTTTTCATGATACAGTTCCATAGGCTCAAAGATTTCCCCTTAAACCCTCCCCAATCCACCCCCCCCCACTGATTTCTCCTATGTCATTGTAATCATGTAGTCCTTTAAAAACAGTCACAAATCTATCATCTTTCTATTTAAGTGTATCATGATTTTGTAGGTGTAGACTGGTACAAAGTCAGCATCCTAGTGTTAATATATATTTAACAATTCCATTGGTATTACACCTTCTATTCAAGAGTAGAGATGCATACTTCAATGTATCTTTACTTTTTGTGTTGCTAGTCTCCATTATACAGTTCTTCTAGATGAATATATGTACATGTCTACATATCTATTCATCTTGTATATTGAATGAAGGTTGTCTTAAACTAGAGAGAACATATGATACTTGTCCTTTTGGGATTGGCTTATTTCCGTGAGCTTGATGGTCTATATTTGGGACCATTTTATTGAAAATGGTAGAATTTTATCCTTTTTATGGCTGAGTAGTATTCCAAAGAGAAGGTGTACTGCAGTTTATCCATTCCTATTTCAATGGGCATCTGGGATGTTTCCATGTCTTTGCTATTGTGGATTGTGCTGCTGTACATATAAGATTACGGGTCATTTTCTCATATGCGATTTCATTTCCTTTAGATATATTCCCAGGGATGGGATAGCTGAATCATATGGTACATTAATTCTCAGTTGTCTTAGCACTATCCGTGAGTTCCATAGTGACTGTACTAGTCTATACTCCCACCAACAGTGAAAGAGGGTGCCTTTCTCCCCACATCCATGCCAGCAGGTGTTGTTAAGAGAATTTCAAATGTAGGTCAGTCCCATTGGAGTTAGGTACAATCTCAGTGTGGTTTTTATTTGTATTACTCTGATAGCTGGGGACCCAGACCAGATTGGATTTATCCATGGAATGCAAGGATGGTTTAATATTTGCAAACCAGTAAATGTGATACACTGTATGAACAAATTGAAAACTAAAAACCAGATGATCATCTCAATAGATGCAGAGAAGGCATTTGATAAAATGCAACACTACTTTATGCTAAAAACCCTAAATAAGATAGGCATAGAAGGAACATTCTGCAACACAATCTAAACAATTTACAAAAAAAAAAAAAAACTATGCCAGTATCGTACTAAATGGAGAAAGATTGAAGTTTTTCCACTAAGATGTGGAACTAGACAAGGATGTCCACTTTTACGATTGTTGTTAAATGTAGTATTAGAAGTCCTTGCTAGAGCTATTAGGCAAGAAAAAGAAGTTAAAGAAATTCAAATTGGAAGTGAGGAATGAAAGATATTCCTGCTTACAGACAAAGGATTCTCTCCATAGGGGAACCAAAACAATCAAGAGACTATTGAAACTCCTAAGAGAGTTTGGCAGGGTATCAGTATGCAAAATTAATGAACATAAATCAGTGGCCCTAGTATACACAAATAACTCCACTGCTGAGAAAGAACTTGTAAGTAGAGTCCCCTTTAAAATAACAGAGAAGAATCTTAAATACCTTGGAATTAATCTAACCAACGGTATGGAAGACATCTATAATGAAAATTATAAAACATTTAAAAAGAAATAGAAAACATAAAAGATGGAGAAATTTACCATGTTCCTGGAACAACATCAGCATTATCATTACTTTACTGAAAGTAATATACAGATTCAGTGTGATCCCAATTAAAATCCCAGCAACATTCTCCTCAGAGAAAAGGTGATATTCAAGTTCATCTGTAAATACAAAAGAACAAGAGTAGCCAAAGCTATCCTGAAGAATAAAAGTAAAGTTGGAGGAATCACAATCCCAGAACTCAAGACATACTACAGGGCAGTAGTCATCAAAAGAGTCTGGTACTGGTACAGAAACAAAGATCAGTGGAACAGAATAGAAACCCCAGAAGGGAGCCAACACATGCCCAGCCAACTTATCTTCAACAAGAGAACTGAAAATAATTCAGGAAAAAAGTTTGGTCTGTTAAAGAAACGCTGTTGGACAGTTTGATAGCAGCCTGCAGAAGCAAGAAGACCACCATCTGTTACCTTATACAAAAATCAGCTCAAATGGATCAAGGACCTAAAACTGCACCCAGAAACCATCAAACTATCAGAGGAAAGCATAGGAAACACTCTTCAAGATATAGGCATTGGCAAAAAAAACTTCCTAGAAAGCTCACCAAAAGCACAGGCAGTCAAAGCCAAAATAAACCACAGGGACTGCATCAAAATAAGAAGTTTCTGTAGCGCAAAGGAGATGATCAACAAAGTGAAGAAGCAATCAACCTAACGGGAGAAAATCTTTGCACACTACACAACCAATAGGGGACTGATATCCAGGATTTACAAAGAGCTTCAGAGACTCAACGACAGCAGAACCAACAACCCTATGAAAGAATGGGCAAAGGAAATAAGCAGGCATTTTTCAAAAGAACAAATTAAAATGGCTAATGGACATGAAAAACTGCTCAGACTAAAAGAACTAAGCCTTTTTATAGCATCACCACAGAGGCAAGTAATAGCATTGCAGGAAAATATTCTTCCTGTTTGTATAATAGTCATCATGTAAAAAATGATTGTTGTAAGGGTATTTTTTAAAGAGATTTTTAATTTTTATTGGGAAGGCAGATTTATGGAGCTGGAAGGGAATTGGAGCAGCTGGGACATGAACCTGTCCCCTCATGGTACTTGCAAGGTGAGGATTTGCTATTGAGCCTTCGTGCCAGGTCCTGTTGTAAAAGTATTGATTAAAATGCCTTCCAGATAAAACTTTAGAAATGTGGAGATTTACTTTTGAGTTAAGAGTGAATAAGAAAAATGTACTTCTACTGGTAGAGGTATATGAGTACAAAATTTGATGGATATTTACATATATGCACAAAATGTATTCAAAGTTAAAGCAAGACATGAATTATTTTGTGGAAAATGTTGGCTAATTTTCTACATGCTGCTTAATGACACTCAACTATTACTTCATGTTATATATATATATATATATATATATGCATATATATGTAAAAGAAATTGACACAAATTGTTCTCTTACCTCAGCATTTATACTGCTTGAATTTAGCAATTAAATTATTTTGCAATTTTTTAACATTCAGTGTTTTTCAATTCTCTCACTCAAGCATTCAATAACTTTGCTTAACAAATACAGTTGGAAGATTTCTTCAGTCTTTTTTTTTTTTTCTTTTTTGGAAAGACATTTTTACACTGAAAGAAGTGATTGTGCCTGGCGCCATAGCCTAGCGGCTAAAGTACTCACCTTGAACACGCTGGGAACCCATATGAGCATCGGTTCTAATCCCAGCGGCCCTGCTTCCCATCCACCTCCCTGCTTGCAGCCTGGAAAAGCAGTCGGGGATGGCCCAAAGCCTTGGGATCCTGCGCCTGTGTGGGAGACCTGGAAGATGATCTAGGCTCCTGGCTTTAGACTGGCTCAGCACCGGCTGGTGCGCTCACTTGGGAAGTGAATCATCAGATGGAAGATCTTCCTCTCTGTCTCTCCTCTCTGTATATCTGACTTTCCAATAAAAATAAATAAATCTTTAAAAAAAAGAGAAGTGATTAAAATTTTGTTTGACTTTTTAAATTTATTCATTTAATGAAATCTCTGTTTCTTCTTAGCTTACAATATCTCTGTCACAATAGGATTTTGAAAATGAAAAATAATGTTTTAGAGTGCTCCATTATTTAAAGGAACATGTTAAATATGTTTTTAAAATTGCTGAAAAAATTATCCTGTTTAAATGTCAAGAGTTTCCTTAAAAGTGATAACATTAAGTACTGATAGTCAAGAAATACTGACTTGAAATGGGTAACTATTATGACACTTTCCGTAATGATCTTTTCAAATGGATCCCATTGTTTGAGGAATTTGGTTATTTTATATGATTATTATTATAGACTCATCTTTATGAGATGTTTAAATATTTAACTTTCATCTACCTGAAATGCAGAGTGTCAGAAAGACACACACGTGCACACACACACAAACGCACACACACACACACATCTTCCAGTCTTCTGTTTCACTCCCCAAATATCCACTTCAGTCAGGGCTGGATCAGGCAGAAGCTAGAAATACAGAGCGCCATCCAGATCTCTCCTGTGGATGGCAAAGCTCAAATATTTGAGCAATCATCTTCTGCCCCCTAGGACTCAATAGCTGGAGCTGGATCAGAACCTGAGCAGCCTGGACCCAAACTGGCCCTCCAGTATGGGATTTGAGCATGAATGCCCATAGCTGATGCTTAATCCACTGTGCCACAGTGATCTCCACCATAATGAACTCTTCTAACTTGGGAATAATGAGAGTGTTCTCTTTTTGTCATTGTGCAGCATTAGCAAAATGTTGATAAATAGATGTATTTTGATCTTGGAGAATGGCAGAACAAGCTGTTGCATGCCTAATAAATCAAATTTGATGAAAAGCCCTGAGTTGCTAAATGTGCTGGTAAACACATGTGCTGGTACATACAAGCTCAGAATAAGCTTTATGAGCCAGCATAAAGCTTATTCTGAGCACCTGTTGTCATTAATGTCTAAAGTTAATCCAGGAATTAAGTTGGAAGTAACCAGTGTACAATCTGTGTTACAATGCAAGTAGGCTGTAGCTATAAAGAATTTTATAGGAAAATTGTGCAAAAGAAAAGAATTGTTAGACACAAATCATCAGGAAGATACAGAGAGGCATACATATAACTATATAATATTTATACATATGTATATATATGTATAATGCTTATTTCAAATAAGTAGTTTTTGTATTAATGCCTTTCATGCAGTATTTTTATTTTGTTTCCTTTTAAAACAGTTGCAGAGAAAATGAGCTGTGACATGACATGTGAGGTTGAGGCCACAAGAAGTGACATGCAGGGAGTAGAAGATAAAATGTAATGTGGTGGGCAGAGGTAAAATGACATGACATGCAGAGACAAGATGTGAAGGGCAGAATGGAGGAGACAAGACATGGGGCAGGGGTGCAGAGATCTGACGTGATGTGAGGGGGTGAGGTAACATAACATTAACTACAGACTTGAAGAGATGAGATGGACACTGCAAGCCAATCTAAATAGATTGTGGGAGACGGTAGACAGAGGAGATCATATATAATGTGACATGACGAGCAGAGAAGATTTCAGGGGTGGCCTATGAGATGTAGGGGGACAAAGAATATGAGCCATGGCATAAATTACAGTGCGGAGGAGGGGAGATGTGGCATGATGTGTGAGGCAGAGGAGCTATCACATGGCGTACAGAGCAGATGCGACATGGCATGGCACAGGAGTAGAAGAGATGTGACTTGGATCCAGAAGAAACAACATGGAGGTCATAGACGAGACTTAGAGGACAGAGGATACAAGATTTGGCATGACCTGGGGCCATAGGCCATGCTGTGGGGGTAAGAGATGAGATGCTGGGGAACAGAGAACATGAGATGTGATGCAATGTGACCTGTAGGCTATAGGAAATGTGATGTGACATGAGGATCTGAGGAACTGTAGTGAGAGGACAGAGGAGACATGATGCAAAGTCAGATGGTGGAATCATGACATGACACGTAGAGCAACATAGACGAGATGACATGGCTTTGTGTCAGAATAGATGAGGTGTATGTGGCAGAGACATGTGTTGGGCCAAGGAGATGAGATGGGTTTTGTGGAGCACAGACAAGTGGCATTGTGGGTAAAGATGATATGTAATGTGGTGTGCACAGCATAGTGGATATGACCTGACATAAGGGAAAGAGGAAGAGTGATGTGAAGGGAAGAGCAGATATGATGAGATGCCTGGGGCAAAGGAGAGAAGATGTGTCATGAGGGTTAGAAGACACGTGATATGGTGTCAGAGGAGAGGAGTATGGGTCAAATGAGGTATGAGGGCACAGAAGAAATGTGAAGTGATCAATGGGACAGAAATGTTACCATGACATGAGTCAGAGGAGACGATGGAAGGGCTCTGTCACTCCGAGTTTCAAATTAATAAATAAGTGAATCTTTTTGTAAAAAAAGAAAATCAATTTTGACATACCAGTTGAATTTTAAAATGAACACTAAAGCTATATCTGGCATTCTTAGATGTTATAGTTTAAGTAAAATTAATTTGTTGTTGCTATGGATGAATAGAATTAGCTTTAAACAGGAAATATCTTCAAATTTATCATTAAACCATTGGTGCCATTCTCAATCAGATTTTGAAAAGTCAAATTTACCAACTGTTGTGGGCTAAGGAGTTGGTTAGCACTCGCTAAACTGAGCACTACAGGTAATGGGCTTGGGGCTGAAAGCACCTGGTCTAATGGAACACAGCTGTATCCAATATTGAGAGTGTGGGCTAAAGCGTAAACAAGAGCTAGGTGAGAGGTCAAGAGTGGAGGCAATAAAAAGCAGGCCTCGAGAGAGGCCGGAGAGAAACATTTCCACCATCTCTGGTCTCCGTGTGTCGGTGCCTCATCCCCAGATCCTTCGCTGTGCCCATGTTACTGACCCAGCAGGCCGCGACAACCAACCATGGAACACCATAAACTGGATGCTGACATGCAGGTCTGTTTCACCATCATGCCATTACTTTACATAGTGATCCATATTTTTTAAAGCTAATATCAAATTAATAACTAGAAGTAATAAGTTGCTCCAGAATCAGCTAAATAATCAGACAGTTGTCTGCCAGATGTATTAATGCAGAAAGTAACTCTGACAAGGAGCATGAAATAAAAACTGCATTTTAAAGATTTATTTTATTTTTACTTAAAAGGCAGAGTTACAGAGGTCGTGGGCACACACACACACACACACACACAGAATTTCCATGTGTTAGTTCACTCACCAGTTAACCTCACTGACTGGGGAACTGCACTGATCCAAAGATGGGAGCTTCTTCTGGGTCTCTCATATGGGTTCAAGTGCCAGGTACTTGGACCATCCTCCAGTGCTTTCCCAGGCCCAGGCTTTCCCAGGCTTTTCCAGATCTCCACCTGGAAGGGAATTGGAGCAGTTGGGACTTGAACTGGTGCCCATTTGGGTTGCTGGCAACAGAGCCAGAAGCTTAGCCTACTATGCCACGGTGTTGATCCCCAAAACTGCATTTGAGTAAGCTGAAAGTCACCAGGTGTTTTTCACTTGAATTTACCCTTGTTCCTGTGGGCTATCCTGCTACTGCTATTGCTATAACAAGGTTCCCAGCATGTTTCTGTAAGGAGGGACAGAGGATAGGAGCAACCTGTGGGGTTTTTTAATATATGCCTTTCTTCCTATGTAGTATGTGGAACAAGAATAGGGATTTTCAGTGAGGAGAAAACCAGCTGCTTTCATATGAGTTAGGTGTTGCAATACATGTCTTTTGGAAGGAAAGTGTAAAACTAGCAACCACGTTGTCACCTAGAAAGTTTCCCAAGATAGTCAAAGTACCATCTTCTGTTTTAAGGTGTTCACCTCTGCAAGTTTCCCTGGACCTGTTAGGTCAGGGAGTGCCAGTGGCTGGAGGAGCTGAGCCAGTGGAAGGTCAGCCAATGGCAGCAGGACCCGAAGGTGGGCTAGATAAGGGCAGCACTCTGCCGTGGGGTTCCAATGGCTCTGGTCCTAACATACTGTTTTTACTTGGTTTTCTATTGATCAGATCATGCTGTCCTGCCAAAGATCCTTTCGTCCATCGTTTTGTGATCTTGGAAGAGCCACTGAATCTTAACATAGCTCCTCCTTGCTAGAGTTCAGAACAGTAATCTTTGCACAGAATGAGTGAGGAGAATGAAGGGATTCTAAAAAGATTCTCTTACAAATGAGCATGCCCCCTCTGAAGCATTGCTTAAGCATAGATTGATTATAAATTGCCTCCAGTAAGGTATGTAAATAATTCATTAGGCAGGAAATGAGAATCGGCCATTTTACTATTAGAAAAATAGTAAGATTCCTTGTTTTTTTAAGACAACTTTTCATGACAGGTGAGAATCATATCAGTGAATGCCTATTCTGCATTTTGAAAGAGTGCTGAGCTAACACATTTCTTCTTGTTCATAAAAAAGAATTCTTACTACACACATTGTATTGTTGGCAGAGAGAAACTGTTATCCACAGTTTAATCAGAAATATAGCAGTGACTTGTCCCTCCTCTCACTTTATCTGTAACCCTTCAGTCCCCTTCCCCCAGTGTCTTGATGTTATGAAGTCCAACCCTTCAAGGATAGGATTTAAATTCACTATAATAGCAAATATTATTTCCCAAAGCATCTCAGCTGAGAAGTCTGTACTTGGGTAGCATCAATTTTCTGAATTCTTTTTCTAGTTTTGCCAACAAAGAAACAGTTTCCCTAAAATTCCTGATATGAGCTAGTAGATGTGCATCCATGCATATGCACATGTATGTATACACCTACACACCCCCTGTATGTGGTGTGTTACAGTAAGTTTTTTCAAATTTAAGTAATATCCACAACATAATATTCAGTTACGTAATAATTATTATTCCCCTAGACTTGAAGTGAGAATCTATAAATTTGAGCTACAGCAGATATTCATATGTGCAGCATCCATTGAACATAGCATTCAACCTTGGGTACCCATTAGTATACTCCCCTCCAGAAATCAGTTAAGGTCACAGCCTCAGCTTTAAGTTGAAATCCCTAAAGCTGGGGTCGAGGCATAGTTTTTATTATTATTATTATTATTATTATTATTATTATTATTATTTATTGGAAAGGCAGATTTACAGAGAGAAGGAGATACAGAGAGAAAGATCTTCTATCCACTGGTTCACTATCCACATGGTCACAATGGCTGGAGCTAGGCCCCAGTCTGCAATCAGGAGCTTCTTCAGAATCTTCCATGCAGGTACAGGAGCTCAAAGATATGGGGCATCCTCCAGTGCTTTTTCAAGCCACAGGCAGGAAGCTGGATTGGAAGTGGAACAGCCAGGACCAGAACTGGTAGCCATATGGGATGCCAATGTGGGGAGGTGGAGGATTAGCCAATTGACGCATCATGGTAGCCCGCCAGACATAGGTTTTTAAACTTCCCAGGGGATTCTAATCTGCAACCACAGCTGAGAATTAATACTTGACACAGAGTTGGAATCAAGAAGTATGTGTCAAGGTTTATACCTTCCAGATGTGTCATTGTAGTAGTTTATATTCCTATAATAGATGTGCAAGTGACATTAATGGGGTTTGATCAGTGCGCCTAAATATGACATCTTGGAAACTTTAGAAAACATTAGAACTTACAGGGGGCCCTTTTGATCTTCTCTTGCCCTTCTCTGAGGCAAGTTTTAAGACCTCCCTTCCAGAGGTGCTCTCTCTATAGCAAAGGAAAAAAATATTCTTGTCTCTGAAGACAAAGCATACAGACCAGGATCTGAATAGATGGGTGTTCCCAAGTCTTATAACCCAGTTTATTGCTGTTATGTGTTATACCCTTTATTCTAGTATACTTCTGTGTGAGTGCCAACTACTCTTCAAATGTAAACACAATGTACACAGGTGTCTCTAGTTTTGTTTTTATTTCGAAAGATTAATTAATTAATTAGCATAAGAACCATTTTAAACACGAGACCTTCCAGCATCTGGCTCACTCCCCAGATTGCCGTAACAGCTTGGGCTGTGCCAGTTCCAGCCAGGAGCCAGGAATTCTGTTGTGATCTTCCACATGTGTATCATGGATCCAAGTGCCTTCGCCAATTGTTTCTTTCTCAGAAGCATCAGGAAAGAGCTGGGTCTGAAGTGGAGTAGCCAGGACTTGAACTGGCGCACTGATAATGGCGTGGTGGTTTCACAAGTGGCAGCAAAGTTGTCACTGTGCCACAATATTGACTCCCCTTTTGTTTCTTTGGGAGTTTATTTCTGAAGCTTCTCATCTCACATAAAACTTACAGTAAATAAATTTTTAAACTTTCTTATTGTTAATCTGTTATTGCTGTAGATGCCTCACCTATATATCTAGTGATGAGTAAGTAGATCTCTCCTTCCCCATAAAAACAGGCAGACCCTTCAAAATACAAGTTCATTTTGATAAGGTTTAAATTTGTGGAAAGTGTGATTCTTTCTTAACTCTGATGTTTAATGTGGGCTGTAGTTCTATGATCCCTAAAGCTATCATAGCACATGTTTTTATCCATAAATGCTTCTGAAATGACACATTCTTCCTATGATGAGCATTAGCATATACAGTGGAAGTCCACAGAAACAGGCTTTGTTATCAAGTTGCCAGTGTGATCAGGGGGGAAACAGTCTATGTACCCACTTACTTCCAGCACTAAGAAGAATTGTACAGTTAATATTCACTGAAGTGTAGTGCTGGAATGTAATTTTCTGTTGATTTGCATTCCTTGGATAGGCGGCAGGGAAGCATAGCTGTCTTTTAAGAGCTTTCACAAACCTGCTGATGGGTATATTCCTGAATTCTTATGGAGAGGCATATGCTACTTATAACTGGTAGTAACAGTTCAGTTCTACTCTTTAGTGACCTGGATACTTTTCCTATAAAAATCTTAATTTCTCACATTTATTATGAAATCTGCATAACACTTACTTGGGACACTGAATTATCCAATGTGTTCACTTTGCCAGGGCAATTTCCTACTGCTCTTTGATTTTTATCTCCCCCCTCTCTCTATCCTTTACATTTAACTTCTGTAAGCCAGTGTTAGGAGGTAAAGGAAGGGATAAGGGAAGATTGAATAGTAAGGTTCTTGTTGGAGTCTTCTCAAGCAGTCACCCTGTTAAAACTTGATTCTGCACATAAAACACCAATAGAGGAAACATTACTGAGGTTTTTAAGGCTCTAGATTTCTAAGAGTTGTAGATTAATACATGGTCTAATTTTTACGGGTTTTATTGTTGCTCTACTTCTTATAGAATCAATCTAAACATATGAACTCAGTGTGGAAAACTCTTTTTAAGCAAAAATGAGTCAATTTTGAAGTAATGTTTTTTAAGAATGAGTTCATAGTTTACATTAAAATGAAAATGATGACAAATTTAAGGAGTTACATATTCTTTCTATTGCACAATGCTAAAGGTGATATAACTGAGTTAGAACTCTGAAGTTTAAATAACTTCAAGTTATTGCAGGATAAGTTTGACACACAGTACATACTGTGTTTCTCAAGTCCCATTCTTTGGCCCATAGAATCAGCCATTGGATATCATAAAATGTGGATTGACTCAGATATTTATTGTTATTTGCTGGATGTCTGATATTTACTAAAAACCAATCTGAGTGTGAGGATGAAATGCATATTCTCAGGATGTATACTATATAAAGAAGGAATTAAACTTTTTAAATTACATTTAATTGGGAGTACAAAGATTGTGTGCATGAAAATGTTTGTGATTACAGCAAAGGCCAGGACTACACTCAGTGATAGCTTTACTTGGAAAATTACATTTGAGTTGATTTTTGGAAAGTGAAGAAGCAAAGAGATGAAGGGATTTTAGGCAGAGTAAAAGATTAATTACTATGGAAATTATCCTCCCATTCTAAGCAGCTAGAAAACTAGACAAAGTGTATCAAACAAGTGTTTTCAGACGTTGGGCAACGGGCAGTACAAGATTGTGACCCATTAGAGTATGGACACAAATAAGTTAAGCTCTATGACTGCTCTTAGCTAGCTTATATTAAGTTTCCAAGTAGTTTGAAGTATAAGGGAGGGGTGGAAAATGAACTCTAATGAGCAGAGAAAAATGTGAGCTCAGAGAGGCTGGAAACTTAGTGATATGGAACTAAAGAGGAAAAAGCTAAAACAGAGAAGTATTTATTGTTGTTGGCTCATCCTTTAGAGTGCGAAGAGTTATCCTTGGATCCATGGCTAAATGCAGAGTTGTTGCATGGTTGTGCTGATGATGGGAAGTTATGGAAAATTTTTGTCTTCATTTTGTGTAACCATAATACAGTGGTTACACAACTGTATTATGCTTCTCAAAAGTTTTTAAATCTTGGCCTGGCATGGTAGCCTAACAGCTAAAGTTCTTGCCTTGCATACACCAGGATCCCGTACGGGCTCCAATTCTAGTCCCAGTGGCCCTGCTTCCCATCCAGCTCCCTGAGTGTGGCCTGGGAAAGCAGTTGAGGACAGCCCAAAGCACTGGGACCCTGCGCCCTAATGGGAGACCCGGAAGGAGCTCCTGGTTCCTGACTTCGGATTGGCACAGCTCTTGCCATTGCAGCCACTTGGGGAGTGAATCAACGGACTGAGATCCTTCTCTCTTTCCTCCTCTCTGTATATCTGACTTTCCAATAAAATATAAATAAAAAATAAAATTTTTAAATCTTACGTTTAAAATTGGTGACACTTATTATATAGAGATTGGGTTTTTATGCATCTTATATAGTTTATTAGATTGAGATATCTATTTTTTATTTATTATATATAGATTACAAAGTTAATGTCCCACCTCCCTGAATAAGCATGTCAAACAAAATGAGTGGTTAGGTTAGTGTAATTTTTCAGCATACAAGATTTGAAATTAACCTGTCTGGATTTGGATCTTGGCTTTGCCAACACTGATTGTATGAACTTGGGCAGATTACTCTCTCTGTGTTGCTACTTCGTTATGTATACCATGAGGACGATGATAATATCTGTTCCAGAGTTTTTCTTATCTACAGAAATTAATGTATGTAAAGTACATAGAAGAGTACTCAGCATATATGTTGTTTTTTATTCTATCACCAAACTAGTTGTGACATTCATTAGGTTATTTAAATCCTATTTAGTTTTCTTCAACTTAAAAATTGGGGAGAGGAGAGCAGTGATGTAGTGCAGTGAGTTAAGCCACTGTCAACAATAAGCATCTCATATTGGAGGTTGCTTTGAGCCCTAGCTACCCAATTGGAAGATCTTTTCTTTCTGTCTCTGTTTCCTCTGTAAAGTTGCCTTTCCAAAAAAAAAATCTTTAAAAAAGAATAACAAATGAGTTTATTCAAAACAATTTTTAAGGTTTATTCAAACTTTACATGACATAGGAGCCTTCAGAAATGAAGACCCAAAGACATGGGGAAAATGCCTGTTTTTCTGTGTAGATATGATAAGCATAGACAACTCTGTATAAATATGATTGTACAAAAGAGAGTGGTCAAATGATAAAATACTGAGGACAGGCATGTAGCAAGACCTCTATGTTAAGTTCCTTTTTAACCACTTTTGTGGTGTTTGTTTCTCAGTGAAACTGAGTGGGACCCTCTAAAAAAGGGATTTAAAGGGAGAAGAAAGAATGGAGATAGTGGCCATTACTACTGCCTATGACTTGCTGTATGATGGAGGGGTTGTAATTTCTGTGGCCTGCCTTGAGGGAGAATTCCAATTTTCATGATTTGCTTTGGGGAGAAAGAGGAGCAGGAGACAAGACTGCTGGGAAAGGTCAGAGAGACTGTGTCTCTGAAACTTCTGAGGCCTCCCAAGCTCCTGTAGATCAAAACACTCAGCAAATGAAAGCGCTATGCTTTGGATCCCCACATACCGGTTTCAACAAATTCATAGAAATCCAGAGAATTTATAACAAAGTTGGGAGTTGAACTCTGCCTCCTTTTAATCTTTTTTCACATCTTCATGTGTAAAACAGATTTGCAAGCAATATTAATTGATGCTCTTTGAGAATACATCATTGCCAATATAATTGCCATTTGAAAGATTGCATATACACACAATGAAGTGAGAGCATGTATTGGTAAGGAAAAAAAAAACCTTGAAAACCCTGTTGCCATTTAAATTAAAATCTTCTGAAAATGTGTCAAATCAGTAATTACCTACCTTGTGTCTAAAATCGCAGAGCTAATTTAAATAAAAAGCTTGTGCCAATTGGTGCAGAAGCATCTCTTTTCCAGAGTTTCACTTTGACTTGATAATAAAGCAATATTCTTGTCTGTCCTTTATGTTAAGAAAAACTTACACATGCCCTTGCTGAAGATAGTGACAAAGGAAAGGAAAGAAACTTTCAGCTAAATTCTTGCTGCATGTTATATTCTCCTAAACTATTTTCTTGTTGGCTAGTACTTCTGTAATACTAAACCCAAAGTTTTAGAGAATTAAAATGTTAGTGATTAAGTAACCTTTTACAGGATGTGAGGGCGATCTGGCTGCGACATATGTCACCCCATTGATCGCCAGGGTTGATTCAGCTGATCTGGCTGGCTAGGCGGGTGTCGCCTTTCTTCCCCGCAGGAGGAAAGACTGGTCTTTGGTCAAGGGTATATGAGTAGCTGTGCTCCCCTGCTGGAACCTCCAAACAAGCTCTCAAGTAACCTTTTACATATGAATTCTATATAATTAAGTAGAGAAGTCACAGGGCCTTAAGCATGCTAGTTGTTTCTTAAGCAGAAGGCTACAAATTAAGAGTTCTAACTCCTGAAGCAGCAACAAGAAAACAAGTGGGATACTGCGTAACAATTTCCTTGTAATGAGACTATCTTACCCAGGCAGATCTGACTATTGTTGACAGTGGTAAGAAGTGATTTTTTCGCAATTTGGCACTGCTCTGTGTTTCTTTTTCTTTTTTTTTAAAAGATTTATTCTTATTACAAAGTCAGATATACAGAGAGGAGGAGAGACAGAGAGGAAGATCTTCTGTCCGATGATTCACTCCCCAAGTGAGCCGCAACGGGCCGGTACGCACCAATCTGAAGCCAGGAACCAGGAACCTCTTCCAGGTCTCCCACGCGGGTGCAGGGCCCCAAAGCTTTGGGCTGTCCTCAACTTCTTTCCCAGGCCACAAGCAGGGAGCTGGATGGGAAGTGGAGCTGCCGGGATTAGAACCAGCGCCCATATGGGATCCCGGCGCGTTCAAGGCGAGGACTTTAGCCGCTAGGCCATGGCGCCGGGCCCTGCCCTGTGTTTCTTATGCTTCTGCATCTACCACCTACTTGTATCAAAAATAAATCAGGGGGTTCAGAATGATGGCTCAATGGGTAAATCCTCACCTTACAAGCAATGGAAGATGACCCAAAACCTTGGGACCCTGCACCTGTATGGAAGACCCAGAAGAAACTCCTGGATTTCTTTGTCTTTTCTCTCCATAAATCTGATCTGCCTTTCCAGTAAAAATGAACCTTAAAAAAAGAAAGAATGAAAAAAAGAAAAAGAAACCAGGAAACAAATTCCACAAGTTCTATCTGGGTAAATCCTAGGTTTAATCCAGTAAAGAGAGTGGCTACTGTGGTTCTATGACATCAACACCCTGGTTTCAGACCCTCTGGCTTCAGATAACTCCTTGTAGAAAAATCTCTCCTCCAGGAATTTTGCTCAATATATCTATTGCTGAAGCCATAAATCATCTGAGAAGGAAAAACATAAAAATGCTGGACAGTATAATAATGAAATTCTAAATACAGGATGAGAAATTTGTAGAAATGAAGGGCATAGATATTTGATGCTTTGTGGGGGATCTGTGAAGCCCTGTGAGGTAACAAGTAGAATTTAGGGTTATGCCATTTAGATGCCTGGCTATGGAAGCACGTACCAGCTGTCATGTCTCGTCCTCTGGCCAGTAAAGTCAAACAGGTGTCCAATAAGGGGGAAGTTGCTTTGGAACATGAGTCATTAGCAACTGATGGCCCAACCACCTGTTGGGACCCTTTTTCCATGGATCTCTCACGTCCCTGCATGTCAGGTGGGTGGAGGCACTTGACAACGTTTGTTCTGGACTGTTTTGAAGGGTGTTTCTATTTGAGGTCGGCGTTGGAGGTCAGAGAGTGTCCCAGTCCCTGACCAGAATTTAGGCACGTTAGCTCTCCGGGATTACACAGATAATGCCTGTCTTGGAGTGAGGGCTGGCCAGGGGCATAGCTGCCTCCTTTAGTGGTTACTGTTTCTCAGTTGTTCTTCAGCTCTAGCATGGACCCACTGTATGAGCAACAGAATCCCACGGGACCCTCTCTGAGAGCAACAGCTTCCAACAGAACTGCCCTGTCAGCCCAATAGGAGTTGGGGGGCAGGATAATCAAGACAACCAGGGAACTCATACTATCTGCTGAGCTGTCAGCTATAGAGATCTTTGTCTTTCCCCCAGAAATACTGACTCTTCTGCTAGCATCCAGAAAAATGTGCCAGATTGACTTCTTTGCTTCATGTAAGATAAAAATCTCAGATTCTTGATAGTTATTGACAAATATTTCACCCGTAGTTGCCATGGAAACTATAGTTGCAGAGTGTCTTTTAAAAACTATTCCAACAAGCAGCATGTAGAAAATTTGAAGGAAAAAAAAAAAACTTTCACGGATATGCAACACAGTGAAATTTCTCAATGCTCCAGATTGAGATGGCTCCCATGATTTAGGGATCTGGCTGCTTTGTCTGTGCGTCACCTTCATGCGATGCTCTGTCTGCTGACATATTTGCTACCTTGTCTCTGAAGTTATGAGATTTTTGATGAAAGTTAGGTGCACTAGAGGTATATATTCTCTCTGATTTATCCTTTCTTGCTACCAAAGTTTTTGCAATTATTTGGAATGACTGTACATTAAAATCTAGTGCCGTCTCCTATAAGCGCTATCTGTTTTTTATAGCTATCAAAGCTATGAAGCTTCAGCATGAATCTCAGCTTTGGGACATATAACGATGGCAACACAGTTCTCCTGGTGACTTTGGACTGATTCATCCCCCAGTCCCTGCTTTCTCATTTGCAGTTATCAAGAATGCTTAGCGTATGCTTGCAGTGGAGGGACTATCTGAATCAGCCCAGGTTCGATTTCTACCTCTTCTAGAGCAATGTATTTGACAATGCTTTATTCCCAGCAATTCTCTTTCCTGCCTGCAGGTATACAGTCTGCGATGAACTGCTGTATGGATAGCTCAGCTGTTGTACAGGTTAAAGCACATGAAAATGGGTTCTTTTAGGTACCAACTTGCTAGTACCTAATCCTAGATCTCTGTTTTAGCAAGGGACATCCCAGACTGCATACCTACAAGCAAGAAGGAGAATTGCTGAGAATAAAGCCTTGTAAAATTGTTTCCAGCATCTTGAGTATATCTCCCTGATGAGCTCAGTGAGAAGTGGCACATGTGTTGAAAGCTCTGGTATGGTCTTTGCTGTTTGGTGACATGGGCCCACCAAACTGGTAAACATTTTAGGGGTCCAGTGGCCAGTATATGCTAGGAATTCTCCTCCATCATGAGGGGCATATTGTGTCGCACATGGTCTTCCATAAGTACAAAACTATAACCACTGGGGATCCCTTTTGTGTTCTGAACAGCGTTAATCCCAATCTGGGAATAATGTTCCAGCCTGTATGTTGAATGGCATAAAATGGTCCCAGTTTTGAGTTTTGGAATCCAGAGCAGGAAGGACTTTACACCAGCAGCAGGCTGCAAAGCTAGAGCACCTCCTACTGGCCATATGATGTAACAGATCCTGGAGCGATCAGAAATCAGAAAGCCCCAGTGGAAGACTCTCAGCATATAATTTTAGGGTTTGGATATAAAATTGTAATGTTTGCAATGGAGAATTGTGCACATTTCAAAAAATGGTGACTTGTTTTATGACATTGATATTTTTGGAGAAGGCAATCCAACAATTTTATAAAATTCATGTCACTCAGGATTTTCTGTTACTTACTAAATTTTAGATAAAGATACACATTTTTATTCTCAGGAATACTATAGTAGTAATGTTTATTCCTTTCAATGCATTGCACCAGGAGGTATATAGTATCTATTTGTATTATTACTGGTGTTGTTGGATTCTTTGGTTATATGTGATATCTTACAAAATGCTCTTTTATGAAATTAGTACTTTTATTTATCCACTGGGGGAGGTTTTATTAAACTATATAAATATCTTACATATATCAAACATGTCCATACCAATTCATACATTTATCTAAATGTGTTCTAGCTTTCTAGCTGTAGCTGTTTGAACTCTTGATTTCTTGCCATCTCTTGTTCTTAGAAATACACTCTTAACTATTGAAAAAGTAGGTATTTTTATAACTCCATTTTAGTTTCTTTTTTATTGTTATTATTTCCCATGATACAATTTTGTGGAGTATAGATCTCCCCTCCCTTTTATCATTCCCCATTCTCCCTCTCCCACCATTTTCCCCTATATTATTATAATAATGTAGTTTTTCAGTTGCAATCCAATCTCTTTCATTGTACTTTAAAAAACAAAAATTAATTAACCCTCTTATAATTAAGTTTTCATAATCTTATTAACTTAATATACATTAATTTTTGTCGCCTTCTACTGGAGGATATATTATTTTTTCCTGAAAATATAATTTCTTTTCCACTGTCCTTTTATTCATTGAATATTGTTAGCTACGGAATTCTAATGGATGAAATAGTTCTATGTTCTATATCCATTGGTTTTCCTTTGCTAGAAAGTTGTTTGCTTGTCTTCTTCAAGTGCAAGTCTATAAAACTCACTGTTTTTTATATTTGAGTTTAGCTCTAGTCAAACACATATATAATTTTTTTTTGTTCAGGGTAAAATTTTAGAAATCAGCTTTACCTATTCATTCAACACATGATCATCTACAATCTCTGATATAAAATTATAGAATTTGGAAAGTAAGCTGGAATTCAGTAGTAGGATGTGTATGAATATAGCCAAAGAACTTAGGAAGAAGCAAATTAGATATCATGATATCTAGGTTAATTTGGAGCCAACGCATTCAATCAAATCCTAATGAAAATGGTTAACATAAAATTCGTCCTTTTATTTGCTCATAACTTTGTGCATTTCTGTTTCAGTAGTCTATTATGCTTCCCACAAGTACTCTGACTTTCTGTCCAAGAAACGGCTTAATATGCAGGTCTTGAATGGTTCCACTTCACCAGCATGATAAAACAGTAATAAGAATAGAGCTTGTTCCCATGAGTATTTTCACAGGGGTACTATTGCTCCTAGGAACCAAAGCATCAGAAATACATTCCGATACTAGGCTAGAATGAATGATAGCAGGAAAAACTAGAGTTAGTGGAGTTTGGTTGGGACTTGGAAGCATTATGAATGGGGAAGCGGAGATGAATATAATCATGGAGGCAACAGGCCCTACTCAGATTTCAAACTAGAAGGAAGCAGAAGATGTGTAAGTGAATACTTGGACTTATCTCTTTTTCTGCCTCCTGTTGGTGTCTCCTTTTGACGGAAACCAGCTGGAAGCCAGAGGTCAGGAAATCTTAAGTGGTATTAATAGTGTTCAATCTCCTGGGGGCAAAAAACAAGGTAGAAAATGGAAGAAAATGGATCTTGGAATTGAGTAAACCAAATATTCACTGTAATCCAAGAATTCAGACAGTATGGCATAGAAATATGCAAGAACATTTCCCACTTTATAGCTACAGACCTCAAGATTTCAAAATTAAAAGCCATGAAATTGAATATCTTTGAAGAGATTTAAGATAGATTTACACTGTTGAGGATTTTCAGATATATATGAGCGTTTCAAGTTAGCTTTGGGATTAGATAAAGAGAAGACCAATTGTGACACTTAGACTCTGAGATGCTTTAACACTCAGAAGTTAAGAGGTGACTGCCGGGGCTGGTGTTGTGGCAAACTCGGCATCCTGCAAAGGCACTGGTTCACATTCAGCTGCTCCACTTCCTATATAGCTCCCTGACAATGTGCCTGGGGAATGTAGCAGAAGCATTGCCACCTATGTCAGTGACCTGGAAGAAGTGGTTGGCTCTAGCTTTGGACTGGCCTAGTCCTTGTTGCACCCATAATGGTTGTGAACCAGGAGATAGAAGATTTCAATCTCTCTCTCTCTCTCGCTCTCCCCCCCCCCCGACACACACATTTTCAAATAAATACATTTTTAAAATCAAAAAAGGAAAGGACTGCTGTTCCAACAGAGGAGACATAAAAGTAACAAATTGGGTAGCAGAATAAAGCAGGACTGCATGAGGTTTGGGGTGCAAAGAGCTTGAAAGCAGTGAGTGTCAAATGCTATGAGAGGAAAGATGAGGACTGAATAATTGCTATTTGATTTGCTAATGAGGACATAATCCATAACTTTTCAAGAGTAGCGTGTGTGAGTAGTGGAAAGAAGAGAATCGTGCAAGGATTCATATCGGGGATAGTTGATCTTCCTATTCTTGTGTCATTAAAAAAAATTTTGTTGATGACTTTGCACATAAGAAGTTCCTTGATAAAGCCAGTGAACAAAGACCTAAGAAATCAAAAGAGAACAGCTGTTTGTCTTTATTTTATCTGCCATTCCCTAAACTTAAACATCATAAGTCATATTCACTATGAATGCTTATGCAGGCAACAGTCTCTTACAAAAGGCCTTTGGGTAAATGTGATTTAGAAACCAAAATTGCTTTAGATATCAGAAAGATAAAATACATAGTGGATATTTTATATAATTCTGCCAACAGGGAAATAAATGCATTCATGCTGCTGCAGTATTTTATAAAAAGTTTTGCTCTGTGACAAAAACTATGAAAAGGGGCTAGTGTTGTGGCATAGCATATTAAACCACCATCTGTGATTTCAGTCCCATATGGGTCCTTGTTAGTGGTTAGTGTTCCAGCTACTCCACTTATAACCCAGTTTCCTGCTAATGTGTGCCTAGGAAAGGAGGAGAAGAGGGGTCAAATGTGTGGGCCCCTGTACCCACATGGTAGACCCGCAAGAAGCTTCTGACTTCTGCCTGGCCTAGCTCTCTCCATTGTAGCCATTTGTGGAGTGAACCAGTGGGTACAAGGACACTCTCTTCTCTCCCTTTTTATAACCCTGCCTCTAACAAATATAAGAACCCTTTAAAAGACCTATAGTTTCATACTCTTTTAAGCCAGAATTTCTAAGAAAATGATTTCTGCTCCTGAGGTTTGGGGTTAGTTAGTTAATACTGCAAATTAGTAAGAGTGGGAAAGTTATTTCCATAAGTGTGCACAGTATTGGTATATGATCTAGAGGTGAGGGTGAATATCATAGAAATAAAAAATATGAGCATTGCTAACTACAAGCTAATTTCTGTAGGTGATATTTGAACCTAATAACTTATAAATACATCTCATAAAAACATAATATAAGCATATGCTCTAGAAATTTTAAAATGGAATGTATACATAGGGTGATGGTATAAAATTATGTCGAACACAATTTTTGTGTTTACACAATGAAAACAGAGGTAAATAAAATTATAGTATTACTAAATGATTTGAAAAGGACGATAAGGAGACTGGATGGAGAGAAAGAAGTGGCTATTTTCTCTTAAACTCTCAGTAAATTAAAGACAAAGTCTGGGGTGGACATTCTTACAGAAGTTAAGCAACTGTTTGGAAATGCCTGCATTGCATATTGAAGTACTGGTGTTGGAGTTCCAACTCGTATGTTTCTCACTTATGCTTCCTGCTAATGCACACCCTTGGAGGCAGCAGACGATGGCTAAAGTAGCCCGATCCCTGCCACTCACCTGAGCGACCTGGATGTAGTTCTAGGTTCCTGACTTTGGTCTGGTTCAATCCTGACTGTTGTGGGCATTTGTGGAAGAGGTGCAGGGAAGATCTTTCTGTGTCTGTCAGTTTCACTCTGTCTCTCTGCATGTCAAAAAAGAAAGAAAGAAATTTAAAATAATCCACAGGTATCAAATGGTTATTCCTTTCGGGGGGGAGGGGAAGACAGGGGCAGAAAAACAATTTTATTTTTCAATTTCATGTTTCATATCTGTATTGTTTATAGGAAACATTGTATAGAAACTTGTGTTTAGGATATGTAATATTCAACTTGTATGTTATTAGTTCATCTGATTTATCTGGAGAGCTACAAATTAGCCACTCTGCTTATGCTTGTGAAAAAAAGCACTGAATTAGAAAATAGGTCATTAGCATTAAGAATTTTATAAATTGACCCATACTTTTTCTTTTAACTGGCTTTTGGGATAATTGTTTTATTCGGCTTTTACCCTTATGATTGTTAAATCATATTACAAAGCTGTTGTAGGCAAAACATTACACATTTTCTATAAGTGAGCTTCTAGGTTTTACTTTCTCTTAATCTATGCACAAAACCTCACTAGCATTGCATGCCTAACTGTATTTCTAACATGTATTATCAGAATTAGTGAAAGGCAAGATGAATCTGTGTTTGGAGGGACTCTTTTAAAAAATGTTTATGTATTTGGAAGCCAAAATTAGAAAGAGAAGGACAGAGAGAACTTTCATCTGCAGATTAACTCCCCAGATGACCCAATGCCAGGAACTTTATCAGGGTCTCACATATGGATGACAATGTGCCAGACAATTGGGTCATTTTCTGCTGCTCTCCAAATCATTCACAGGAAACTGTATCAGAAGTGGAGCAGGCAGAACAGGAACTAGTATCCAAATGGGATACTGGCGTTGTAGGTGGCAGCTTTACCCAATAGGCCACAAAGCCAGCCTGACAGGACTCTAGTAGTTAATCTTTGAGCTTAAAGACTGGGAAAACGGTGGTTCTACATTGCATTTCAGATCTCCTATAAATATTTTTTTTACATCTTAAATTTTTTATTTATGTTAAAGAATTTACTACCCTGGGATTTACTTGGAAGTATAAATTACAAGCAAATCTCTAATTATACATGATGGCATTTAAGCACAAGGACAAGGGCAAACCTAAAAAGCAAATTATTTTGGATCTTTAAAATTAGGCCATAGCACTAAACACACACACACACAGATCATAGTCTCACATTTAGCACACGTATAAGTAAGTTCTTCTATGGGATAAATGTCAGGAATACTTAAATACATGGCACTTTTTTCCTTGGGTGCATGAAATTTTGACTTTAAGCAGGTTTGTGAGGATATCAAGAGGCCAGAACACCGTGAAATTAACTTTTGCAGGGCTCTAGCTAATGAGTGACCATCAAATATTATTTCTATAAAAATTAATATTGTTGCCTTTGCTCCCCAAAACCTATCCAACAGTGTTTAATAAAACAAGCTATTTGGGTATACTGAATCTCATTGTTATCAGCCCAGCATGACCTTTCTAAATTTACCACTGTACATTAATTTTTTAATTTATTTTTCTAAATTTTATTTCTTTTCATTATTATCATTTTATGATACAGTTCCGTAGGCCCTGGGATTTTCCTTACTCACTCCCCTCCCCTGCTCCCTCATCCCATGAGTTCCCCTATATCATTACTAAAGTATAGTTCTTCCTACACAGTCATATGTCCATCATTGCAGGCATGGACAATGGCAGAGAGTCCAGCATCCTATTGTCAAGATATAGTAAACAGTTTCATTGGGAGTCCATCTTTGTCTGGAAGTAGAGATGCATACTGCATTGTATGCTCACATCTAGATAGTGTCCATTGCACAATTACTACACACACCCTTAAATGAAAAGCCACAATACAAAATCAACAATAGGAAGAAAAATAGAAATTTACAATGCCAGGAAGTTAAATTACATGCTGCTAGATATGATAGTCTCCATTACACAGTTATTATACATCCCCTTAAATGAAAGGCCACAAAATAAAATCAGTAGCAGAAAGAAAAAAAAAATTAACACCATGCAGTTAAATAACATGCCACTGAACGACCAATGTGTTGCTGAATAAATGAAAAAAAAAAAAAACAAGAACCTTCTTGAAGAAAATGATGCTTCTGTATTATCTATGAGTCGTTGAAGAATTTAATGAGAAGAAAGTGTTTTGAAGAGATGAAACTAACCAAAAAATCAAAATAAATGAGATCCAGTATCTGCTGATCTTTGTTGGTGAAATGTGTCTCCTGTAGGCAACAAATAGATGGGTTTTGGTCTTTAATCCAGTCTACTATTTTATGATGTTTGATTGATGAATTGAAGCCATTTACATTCAGGGTAAATACGAATGGGTGGTAATGTGGTCCTGTCATTTTAGGAATGGGTTGTTCATTGGTTTAGTCTTCTGTTGTCATTTTACTGGGATGTTCTTTGCATTTGCCTTTGGTTTTGGTGGGCGCTATTCCTTTTCTCTGTCAAGAGAACATCTTGAAGTATCCTTTGTAGGGCAGGTTTGGAAGAGGCATATTCTTTTAACTTTTCTTTACTGTGGAAAAATTGTATTTCATTTTCAAAGACAAAGGAAAGTTGTGCTGGATATGTTATCCTAGGCTGACAATTTTTTTTCTTTTAGAATCTGGAATATGTCACTCCATTCTCTTCTGGCCTGTAGAGCTTCCTATGAGAGGTCTCCTGTGAGTTTAATTGGCACTCCTTTATATGTCAATTAGTTTTTTTCACGTGCACATTTAAGACTCTTTTCCTTATGTTCAATTGAAGAGAGTTTGATTATCATGTGTCATGGTAAAGATTGCTTTTTGTCAAGCCTGTTAGGAGTTCTGTGCCTAGATGTTGTTTCCCAATTCTTTCTCTAGATTAGGGAAATTTTTCCTTATTATTTCATTAAACACATTTGTAAACCCAGATTCTCTTTCTGTACCTTCTGGAACTTCCATAATTCTTATATTTGGCCTTTTAATAGTGTCTTTCAATTCTTGAATATATTTTTTTTTTTGGCCTGACCCAGCTTTGCTTCCAGCTTTTTGCTTGTTTCCCCCTGGTGACTGGAAATATCTTCTAATTCTGAGATTCTACCTCCTCCCTCATTCTATTTTGGAGACTCTCCACTGTATTCTTCATTTCTGATATATCAGTTTTCATTTGATTCATTTCCAGTGTGACATATTCCTTGAATTCCTTGAATGCCTGCTTTATGTGCTTCTCATTGTTGATGAGACGTTTTATAACAAGTGTTTTGAATTCTGCATCCTCCAATTTCTTGATGTCTTCCGCAGTTAACTCTGAGGTTGGCAAAGGGGTTTTGTTTCTTTGCAGGATTCTTTAGTAACATTCATTGTGCCTTTGTCTCTTCTGCTCTTAATCATTGTACTTCTGGTTATCAGATTCCTCTTCTTGCGGCAGATTTCTAAGCTGTGTCACCCACAGGTCTACAGTTCAATTTTTCTTATTGCAGTTGGTCTACAGCTCTTTGTTTGCAGTCTGTTGTGCCACTTCCTCCAGCGAGTTCCAGGTCTGGGTTGTTATGTTAGATTTCCACCATGGTCTCCATAGCTGTAGCCCCTGACTCCAGTCTGCACCTCCTGTGATACCTTGCTGAGGCTGCACTGTTGTTTGTACAACCTTTCTCCCACTTCCAGTTAGAGTAGGTCCCAGGATTAGGGAAACACCAGATGTCCTATGTAGCTAGGTTGTTTGTGGTGCTGATCTTGCCAGAACCTGTTGCCATTAGGTCTGAGGGCCACACGGACATATTTTGACCCGTCCAATGCCATAGTCAGTATTATTTTCCTGTGGGACCAGTGCAATGCAATGCAATGCAATGAGCTCAGGGAGTTCTCTCTGAGCTCAGTGCATGTGCAGCTCACTGTTGTCCCTGCAGTCTTAAATTCTTTGCCACACTGTTAAAAATGATGCCTAATGTGCCTCTACTAGAGTTCTTGATCTGCTGGCCATCAGGTCTGAGGGCTACCTGGACCGATTCTGTGTGGAACCTGTAGGATACCACATTGCTGAAGTTCACTGAGCCAGAAATGAGTTCATTCCCAGCTCCATGCATGCACAGTTCTGCCCCATAGCCCTTGCCTCCTTAAACAAAATGGCACCTAATTTGACTCTAGGATGCCAATTGGGCTGTGAAATCCACCCTGTTCCCACACCGCCTGTCTGGGACCTGCTGCTCTGTCTCTGCTCCTGGGCAGATCAAACAGACCAGCAGTAGGACAGGCAGGTCTTTGGGTTCACCTCCCGAGCTCCCGGTGAAAGTCCCTTCCCACCTGGTTGCTGGTGGAGTTCTGGCTGCTGGTGGAGTTCAGATCGCTGTTAGCTGAATACCACTGGGATATTGCTTACTGCAACACCATACCATTGTTTTTGCTGCTTTTCTGTGTCTGTCAGTCTCCAGGTACCCCTTTGCTATTGTTCTGTCCTCTCCTATTTCCTGGAATGTGCCCTCTTTGCTTCACACTGGCAAATATTTTTCTTTTTACACGTGTCCTTACCCTATTCCACCATCTTGATTCTCCTCCCACTGTACAATTTATTAAAGTAACTATACATTAAGGAAAATTCACATCTTTTGGCAGTGTATCAGGCAGTTCACATGTCACTGATTTGGGTGCTTCTAGGACATTGAACTTCCAAATGTCTAAGTAGTTCTCAAACCTTGTATGCCTTCACTAAGTGGATTTTATTTGATTCACTTTCAATCACTAAATCTACTGATCCATGAATGATAATCTTAACTATTTCTTTCAACAGACAACAAAGTTGATTTCATCAACAATCTGAAAATCTAAGTTTGATTTCCATTCAAACTACTCAATTGAGAACACTTACTATTAACTACAGTTACTGATTTCATTATTTTATGTTTCTTTGGCATTGCCATCACATCGCAGGGCAATAACACATAAAACAAATTTGATATAATTATATTTTTACATTAACTAGTTTTGTAGAAGTAGATTAATTCCCTAATTTGTTTAAAACCATTTTAAGCATTAGCAATTTATCTAATTTTATACTTGTACTTTGAGAATGGTTTTAAGTGAAAATGCTATTATTTCTTTGCATGAGAAGATACAGGAATTCAATGTCTTGGTGGTTTTGGAAGAAGACTTGGTGATGGTGACTCACTGGAATGACTGCATTTGACCCCAGCATGATTTTGGCCAAGCTGTGGGTTGAAGAATAAGCTGTGACTTGTCAAATTACAATTCCAGTTTTGGTTGTCTGGAAAATTCTTACTGTTTCCTCTCATTTTCATTTTCATGGCCTGACATGAAGCTGTTTTAAGTTACAACCAACCCTTCCCCCATTTTTTTCTTATGGCCAGTCTTCACTTGGGAATTTTGATCACTGGTCTTCTTGTCAAACTGTTGTTGGTTCTTAATAATATGTCTAGATTGAGAGCACAGGATGCTACAGCTCTTTCCACCATGGGTCTTCAGCTTCTTTGTCATCTTTCAGTCTGCTTCTCAGGTTGCAGGATTTTTACTACCTGTGCTTTTCAGTGCTACTAAACTTAGGATAATAGGTGTTGCTCTCTGGTCTGTCCTTTCATTTGTCTCAATATAGAAGTACATATGAGTTGATCTATTGAATTTAACCTAGGAGCTGATAGTAACACTTGTGTCTCCTCAGCACACGAATTTCAAAGCAATCCTATTGACTTCAAGCTTCAAACTGAAGCAGCAATGATTACTTTAAGAAGCATGGATCAAAGTCCATGAGCTCCGGTGAATTAGCTGCTGATCTCTCTACCATCTCTAACCCAATTTTATTCTGCCTCTGCTGACCTCAAGTGCCTATTTATTGCAACACTACCTAGGAGATACTAATAAATAAATGGAGGTACAATTTAAAGAGATACTAAGATAATAGGAGATCCTAATATAAACAAATGGATAAATAAATGAAAGTTCCTGCAGAGTGTACCTATTGGAATATTTATTATCTTATAAACTTTCAAACCCAGAGCTCTAAAAGTCTGTGGTTATAAAAATTAACTTGTCCTCAGAAAAAGACTGGTCAATGAATTTAAGTCATGTTTGCAGGCTCTTGGCTTCAATCAAATAAATCAGCCTAATATTCCTTTTTTTTTGTACTTTTGAACAGTTATCCCAGCCTCTAAAACTCATTTTCCTCCCTAGTGATGAGAGGTCTCCATTCTTCAGCGAGATTCAACGTGTGCAGCCAGGATGTCTAATTTAATAATCAATGTATAACACAAAGAAACTCCACAGGGAATTTTGATGGCAAGAGACACAACAGTTAAAGTAACTTAGCTTGTCTTATATTACAATTGGCCCCTGGGAATGGTAGTAATGATAGTAATCACTCTGTTTAAGAATATTAAATCAGGAAACAGCAAGTTAAATTGTCTCTGTTAGCAGATGGTATGCCTTATTTATAGAAAACCCTAAAGAATATAAAAAGAATTGAAAGAACTAATACTTTTCATAAGGTGGCAGGACACAAAAATCAGCATACAAAATTTGTTTTTCTACACACTAATTTACTTAAAAATTATCTCAAAAATTTATAGGGTAGGTATTTGGTATAGTAATGAAGATGCCCATAACCCTTATCAGAGTTTATGAATTTGAGTCCTGGCAATGTATCTGATCACAGCTTCCTGCTAATATATGCACTGAGAAGGAGTCGGTGATGGCCCAAGAACTTGTATCTTGCCACCTAAGAGATTCACATGGAGTTCCAGTCTTTTGGCTTTGGTTTGACTCAGTCTGGGCTTTTGCAGGCATTTATGATGTAAATCATGAATCAGGAGAATCATGAATCAAGAGAATCCCTGTCTCCTTATGTGTCTGTCTCTCTGCCTTCAAATAAGTTTTTAAAAAATGAAAAAGAAAGCAATTTTATTTACCATAAGATTAGAGAACAGCAAATCAGTAGGATTAAATTCAATCAAAGAGATGAAGGATCCATGCAGTAGAACTACAACTATTGTAAACAAAACAGTGTGGTATTTGAATAACAAAATTTGGCATGTAAACCTACATAACATAATAAAGAACCCCAAAACGTTTTACACACATATGTAACTAACATTTGACAAGTGTGCCAAGAACATATAATGGTGGGCAGTCTGTTCTATAAATATTGATGGGAAAACTGGGGTTTCTCTATAAAAATGCTATAATAGGACCATTGTCTTATATGCAAAATAAATGAAAGACTTAAATATAACACCCCAAATCCTAACATTTCCAGAAGAAAATGGAGGGGGATGTCCCTTTACATTGAAGCAAAAATAAACAAGTGAAACTAAAACAAATTAAAATTTCTGTCCAAAAAATGAAACAATCAACAAAATGAATAAGTCACCTATGAAATAGGACAGAATAGTTTTCAAAGATTTATTTATTTTCATTGGAAAGTCAAATATATAGAGAGAAGGAGAGACAGAGAGGAAGATCTTCCTTCTGTTGATCCACTCCACAAGTGGCTACAGCAGCTGGAACTGAGCCATTCCAAAGCCAGAAGCCTCTTCCAGGTCTCCCACACAGGTGCAGGGTTCCAAAGCTTTGAGCCATCCTCTACTGCTTTCCACACTACAAGCAGGGAGCTGAATTGGAAGCGGGGCTGCTGGGATTAGAACTGGTGCCCATATGGGATCCCTGCACGAGGAATTTAGCCACTAGGCCAGAGAGAATATTTGTAGAGCATATACCTGATGAGGAATTAACATCCAAAATATGTAAGGAATTCGTGCACATTAATAACAACACGTAACAAATAACCAAGATAAAATAGTGTACAAAGAAACTAAATGAACATTTTTGCAAAGAAGGCATACAGTGATCCTCAATCATATGAATAAATGTTTAACAGCATTGATGATTATTAGGGAATTAAAAAACTGTGATGATATATGATTTCTCACCTATTAAGGTGGGCATTATCAAAAGCATAATGCTAAAAATTGATGACAAAAATTTGGAGAAAAGAAAGTTCTACTACATTGTTATGGGGAATTTAAATTGGTACAGCAATTATAGAAATAGCATTAGGGGGTGATTCCCAGTTCCAACGAAACTGTATCACATAATACAATGTAATCAATGAAAAAAAAAAAAAAGAAATAGCATTAGGATTTCTCGGCTTTTAAAGAAGAATACCATATGATATAGCAATCTTTCCTTTGTGTAGACAACCAAAGGAAACAAATTCAGTGTCCCGAAGATATCTGCATTTTCTTATTTGCTGCAGATATTTTGAATACTGCTATAATGAATATTAGAGTGTGGTTATCTCTTAAATATTTAGTTTCCTTTGAATATATACCTACGAGTGTCTGCTGATAGATTAATGAATAAAGAAAATGTAATAAGAGGAAGGAAATAAATTCTAACACTTGTGAAAACATGGATTAACCTGGTGTACACTAGGCTGAATGAAACAGGCCAGATGCAAAAGAGAAAACACTGCATGATCTCACTTATATGGAGTGTCAGGGAAAATCAAACTCATTATAGCCAAGAGTACAATAGTGGCTACCAGAGGTTGAGAGGTGGGTGAAATAGGGAAATGTTAGTCAAAGGTTACAAATTTTCAGATATGAAGTAAGTTATTGGAATGAAATACACAATAAACAGTGGCTATGGCTAATTTTATATTGTTTGCTAGAAATTTGCTAAGATCTTATGTGTGGTTATGAATGTTAATTATAGTAAGCACTTCAAAATGTATATCAAGTAATAATGTGTATAACTTAAATACATCCAGTTTTAAATTGCCAATTTCATCTTAATAAAGTGGACAAAAACACGTGAAAAATCATTCTGTTTTAGTAGTGAAAATCTAATCTTAGGCCTGTCTATAGTATACTGAAAATTTTAAATGCATAGTAGTTGGTTCAGAAAACTCCAGGAGTGTGCAGGATGAGTCAGTGAAAAGATGTGTTTGTGAGTGGCTATAGTAAAGGCCATGAAAAATGAGCCTTCATTTAACATCAGTGCCCTTGTCTAAAAGAAATAATCCAACATCAATGCCTACCTCTAAAGTAGACATGGAATTATGATACCAACAACTAAGCAACTCCAAACACCTTTAAGAAATGTTTTCTTTTCTTTTTTTTTAAAGATTTATTTATTTTTATTACAAAGTCAGATATACAGAGAGGAGGAGAGACAGAGAGGAAGGTCTTCCATCCGATGATTCACTCCCCAAGTGAGCCGCAACGGCCGGTGCTGCGCCGATCCGAAGCTGGGTACCTCTTCCGGGCCTCCCACGTGGGTGCAGGGTCCCAAAGCTTTGGGCCGTCCTCAACTGCTTTCCCAGGCCACAAGCAGGGAGCTGGATGGGAAGTGGAGCTGCCGGGATTAGAAACCGGTGCCCATATGGGATCCCGGTGCGTTCAAGGCGAGGACTTTAGCCGATAGGCCATGCCGCCAGGCCCAAGAAATGTTTTCATACACAGTATGTTGTACAGGATAATTATACATTTAATTCTATGAGTTGAATGGGATCTGGGGGTGGGTTTTGAATGATGAGTGATAAGCTCTGAAAGGACATTTGTAAGATTTCTTTTCACATTGTTTTGGATTTTTCCATCTTATATCCAATTATGTCGCACATTTTAGTCATCCTTTGAAAATGTGGCGGCTTTATGAAAACAATCTATTCAACAGTCTGAATCATATTCTATCTTTTCCGGAGAATATCAGAAAAACAATGTTTAAGAACCAGTCACTGAAACCCACTCAATATGTGAATTTGAAGCTTGAAAAGGTAGTGGCCATTGTTGGGGATAAAAACACGTGTATTTTCTCTTCAAATGTCCAGGTTGTCAGTGATCTCCACAGCTGGTTCTGAGCAGGAGTGTAAGGAGGAAATAAATGTCTCTCTCTTTCTCTATTTATCCATCAGATTTTATGCAATTCATAGGTATGGTTTCTTGTTTTCTCATTTAAAAATTATTGTTATTTTATGATACAGTTCCATAGGCTCTGGGATTTCCTGTCCACCTCCTCAAGTCCCCTCAACCCCCTTCTGATTTTCCCTGTAGCATTACAGTGTGTAGTCCTTCTTCAACAGTCACAAGTCCATCATTCTGCTATTGAAGTGTTTCCCAACATTGTAGGCATGGACAATGTCAGAGAGTCCAGCATTCTGCTGTCAGGCTGTATTCAACAGTTTCACCGGGAGTCCATCTTTGGTTTGAGATGCAGAGATCCATACTGCACTATGTCCCCACATCGGGACATGTCAATCTGCACTGCACTTCTATTATACATCCCCTTATATACAGAGCTAAAAAACACGATCCACAACAGGGAGAAAACCAGAAAATGTACATAACATGAAGTTAAACAATATATTGCAGAATGACCAATGCGTCGCTAAAATGATGAAAAAGAAAATCAAAAAACTTCTTGTAGAAAATGATGCTACTGCATAGCCCATGAAGCGCTGAAGAAATGAAAATAAAAACAAGAATATCAACACTCATGAGATGTAGTAAAAATAGTGTTGAAAGGGATGTTTACGAAACCTGGTACTTATAATCAAAATCTCTCATATGAATGATTTATTAATGAATCACAAGAACTGTCTCTCCGGTGGTCCCAGTGTCTCTCTGGGGGAGTTTAGGGCACAGAGCTTTCAGTTGTGGGTAGACTCATTTCTTGCTCTGCGTGTCCCTCTTTCAGATGGTTCACTCCCCAGATGCTCAGTCCCCAGTGGCTTTTTCCCCAATGGCGTCTCCTCTGTTGGGGGTCGGGGAGGGGTGATGTGGGGAGTGGCGGGGAAAGGGGAGGCATTTGATTGAGTGCCTGTGGGTTTCTCCTCAGCTTTGCCTTCCTTCAGCAGTGTTTTGTCCTATGGGCTTTTTACCTACCACTGTTTTTAGGGAGGATGTTGCTGGGAGTCTCCCTGTACTGGTTTGAAACTCACCAGGCTTTTGTCTGTGACTTGACTTGCCTTCCTGTAGTTCAGCTGCTCTCATCCTCCTGGGCTGCCAGTTGTAACCTTGGATGTTTTCAGCAGTTTTTCCTGGTCTCTATGTCCCTCTTGATTTCCTCCACTGGACTTTAGGGAGTTTCAGTCACCTTGCCCAGTAAATCTTTTTTCCAGCTCTAAGCTTCACCTATTCCTGTAGCAAGCTCTCTGCATTCTCAGGTACACCTGCCTTCCCGGATCAGTCATCATATCATCTTCCCATCTATAGGTACAGTTGCAAGAAGACAACCACACTTCGCTTCATCACTCCTCTACTACCCCTAATACTACTCCCTCCCTCCCATGTCTTCAACAATTTTGGCAAAGGCATAATTTATTCCACTCTGTGATCATAGGCTTAATTTGATCATAGGCTTAACTTGTCATAATATTTGACAAGTAAAAGGACCACAGTTCTATAGTAGTATAAACATGGGCTACAGTCATATCTAAGTGACCATTTCATTCCTTTGATTTTTTTTGTATTCTATATTAGCTGCCAATTATCAGAGAAAACATGGTATTTATCTTTTTAGACCTTCTTTTTTCACTTAACATAAAGGTTTCCAGTTACATTTATTTAGTTGCAAAAGACAGGATTTCATTCTTTTTTATGGCTTAGTATTCCATAGTGTATATACACATTTTCTTCACCCAGACATCAGTTCTGGAAATTAGACAGCAATTATTGACAATTTATTTCCCAGCAGATTTCTGAGGATCTGTGCTGTATGGAAAGGCCATGTTCCTTGGAGTAGAAAATGTGGTGGTGAGATCCAGATTCACTATGTATCCCACAAAGTATTGCCTTCTGCTGAGATTCACTCTGTATAAAGAGAAAATATTTCTCAGATGTGCCTCATAGGACTGTTGTGAAAAATATGAGATAGTGTAAGAGAAAGCCATTTGTATAAAGTAGAGCATCATGCAAATATTCAAATTTAAGTGTTATAAAATGGAAGATTTCGTTACGTTTTATGATAAACAAAAATATAGACGTAATGCTCACAGAACTATATGAATGAATTTGGTTTAGATATAATTGGTGCTTTTTTGGTGATTTTTGTGTCTCCCTACCTGAGCGTCAAGTTGCTGATTCCCTTTGTGCATTATACTCACTCCTTTTGCTGAAATTTGACAAAGAGGTTTTCTGGTATTCCCTTCACAATTAGAGAAATGATACCATAGCTTCTGTTACTTACCGTTTGGACATCTGAATGACATGTTTTTTGTTCCTAGAGTTTTCAAATGGTGTCTGCACAGTATAACTGGCATATAGCATGTGAAAAAACAATTCACTAATTAGTGATTCATGATGCCAGTATTCACTGCCATTGTATAGCAGCAAGGTGATACTGCGATAAAATGCCTTTGAAGAGAAAATAATACAATGTTAGAAAAACATCATGGATTTATTTCAAAATTTTTGAATCAAAACATTTTATTAATGATTTGTTATTTGAAAGGCAGAGAGAGAGGGAGAGAGAGAGAGTGCTTCCATCTGCTGATTCACTCTCTAAGTGGCAGCAACTAAAATCATTACTGTGCCAAGCTAATCATGAACCTGAAATTCCATCTAGGTCTCTCACATGAATGACAGGGTTCCAAGCCTTTGAGCCATCTTTGACTGCCTTACTGGGCACATTAGCAGGGAGTTAGTGAAAAAGTGAAATGGAAGAAGTATAACAGCTGGGATTTGAACCAATGTTCTTAAATCGGATACTAGTATCACAGGCAGAAACTTATCCCACTGTGTCACAACACTGCTCCCCAATTTGTTTTTATTTTGTACAAACTCTATGAACTATTCTTGCTTGTGTGTGCATAAAATTTTCAGTGATTAACCATTCCAGCAATCATAAAATTGTAATTTTCCTTTAAAATTATTTGTTTTCATTTTATTGGAAATCAAAGACAAGGGGATAGAATACACTCCTATCTGCTTGGTCACTCTCCAAATACCCATAATGTGTGGGACTAGATCAGACTGAAGCCAGAAGGCTAGAACTGAATTTAGGTAAAACATGTGGGTGGCAGGTATTCACATCACCATTTGTTGCCTTCCAGGGTGTTAGCAGGAAGCTGGAATCAAAAGAAGAGTGAATTCTAGAGCCCAGGCACTCTGATGTCCCAAGCATCACAATTTAACTATTGTGTTAAATGACTGACCCAGAAAATAATAACTTTCAAGTCTCAATTTTCTTTAAAATGGGACCATACATATCACTATTTCTATAAAGAAAAGTGAAATTTTTGTAACCACATTGAAAGCAGAAGTCCAGAAAGAATGTTTTGAGGAGGGGACAAGATCACAGAGGGATAATTCAAGAACAGAAATAGGGGAAATTAAAAGGAGGCAATTTGGTATCAGAATGATATTTTAGCGTGGATGTGGACAGGCATATAGAGAGTTCCTGCTTCTCCTTATTTTGTGTCTCCTTATGACATAATGGCTGTGGAGTGAGAGTGCAGTCCCCATGGGAATGGGAGCCATGCGTGTTTCTTAGTATGTTAGTTAGCACTTATTTTGTACAGGCTTAGCTCAGCAGTTCAGTAGTACAATGCTGGTGTTAGCACTTTTAGAAGAGGTATACCTACCAGGTTAAAGGGAAACCTTGGTAATCATCTTTGAAAGAGATGTGAAGGAGCCTAGAACCCAGAGGGAAAGCTGCATAGCCTTCAAGGTGCCTCACTTGTGGCCGTACCCTTCTTTACACATCCTGTCAGATGTAAGGATGGTAGTCTGTCTCATAACCAGAAATGTGAGTTTTGGTCAAGTGGGAAAAGTGTTGCCTACTAGGCTTCTCTCTCATGAATTTATCACTTCCCTTTTATGCTGATATGTATCTTGTGGGGAGACACTTTGATGTCAGGTAAATATATCATTTCTGACAGTAATTTTTCTACTCGCTTTCTAATCATATAATGATTCTTGCCGTTTGCCTACTTGATACTGTTCATATCCATCTTTTCTTTTCCACTTATTAAGTGGAATTACACTGGAAGGAAGACCTATCACTTCTCAACTGTTTAGTAAAGTGGTTTCTTATCCAAAACGTTGAGAAAGTGGAATGCATCAGACATGTTACCAAGAGCATTTTGTGAAAATCCTATGCCAAATTCTGATAGTGCACACCCTTTGATTTTCCATATATGCATGAGTGTATGTGTTGGGAGATAGCATGGATGTGTATCTGATCTCATAGGTCCATGTAATCTTGATGTCATGACCAAGGAAGAATCTTAAAAAGCCATCTTTTTGACATACCCAATTGGAAGTACAATTCAGCAATGCAGACCCCTACTGGGTGACATCCTTTAACATGATGAGACAAACCACCACAAGACTTCATGGCACAATTGGCAGGATAATTAGGACAAACAAAAGAAATGAAAGTTTGAAAAAGTGAAATGAAAGAAACTGTGGAATCTTCTTTAAGCTCATTTTATCTAAAGTAATAATTGACATTTATTCTTTACAAAAATATATTTTTATCTGATAGGGAGATTTACAGAGCAAGAAGCAGAGACAGAGAGAGAAGGGACCTCCACGAATATGGGATCCATATGGGATGCTGGCACTGCAGGCAAAAGATTATTCTGATAAGCCACTATGCTGGCCCCAATAAATGTTATTTAACATAAGCCTTTTCCCCAAAGGTAGTCATATTCAAAAAGCATAAATTAATGTCAGAAGATAACATCGTAATGTTCTAGGACAGAGTCTTAAATGACTTTCAAATTTAAAATGAACTCTTTGTTTCCTTGAAAATAGTAGTATCATGGCATTTGTTTTACATCTTTGGTTAGCTAAGAAACAAACAAAAAGAATCTGTCCTTCTTTTATGGTACAAATTGCCTTGATGTAAAGCCTGACAAGAGTGTGTGTTCCTGGCCAAAAGATTTGCTTACATTTCCATCTTAGAATTGGCATGAAAATCATGTAGGAATCTTTCCCTGGCTAAGTATATCTAAAGGATGTTACTGTTGTATAATTTTCCCAAAGGGACTAGTTTTTCTCTTGGCATTTCTTCAAATGTCCTGTCCTGTCCCAAAGCAATTCTTTTTGTACTTCCAGACATGCCACCAAATATAAGAAAAAAAACTCAGTTTTATTAGTTGTATCTATTCATTAAAGTGCTTTGGATTTGCTTTTAAAGATAAACACAGATAAACACAGTATCAAATATTGTGAACTGGCTACCCAAAAGTTCTTTACAACTCCTTTTCCCTTCCCTTTGCCTTTCTTTAGTAAAGAGCATGAACAAGTAATTTATCCATACTTTAACAAAAATGCTTTGGGAGGGGAAAACTTCTGGCTTTTTTGTGTCAGAAATTAGAGTGAAAGATAACAGGGTACAAGGATGTAAGGATCCCTGATTTCCCAAGAACATGATACTGCTACATAGGCTACCCGTTCACCGATGAGATAACAAGAATGTACCCTTGTCTGCTTAAGTCACTATTGTTAGGTTTACTTTTGCTCTAAAGCAATTACTTTATTATATATTAATAAATATGCATATGCTACTAATTCCCCCAAAACATGATAGTCGATAAGGATCTTAGAAGGGGCCTGGTGCGATAGCTTAGTGGCTGAATCCTCTCCTTGCATCCACCAGGTTTCCATATGGGCATCGATTCATGTCCTGGTTACTCCACTTCCCTTCCATCTCCCTGCTTGTGGCCTGGGAAAACAGTGGAGGATGGCCCAAAGCCTTGGGAGCCTGCACATGTGTGAGAGAGACCCAGAAGAAGTTCCTGGCACCTGGCTTTGGATCGACTTAGCTCTGGCTGTTGTGGCCACCTGGGGAGTGAACCAGCAGATGGAAGATCTTTCTCTCTGCATCTCCTTCTCTCTGTATATCTGCCTTTTCAATAAAAAAAATGAAAAAAACTGAGTATCTTAGAAGCTTCAGGTTATGAAAGAGAACATTTGGATAATGCTTTAGATATGATGTGATATATTTATTTCTGCTTTCATTTCTACAATAGAAGGAAAAGCTAAGCCAATCTGTCTAAATGAAAATTACATGGAAAATAGCACTTTTTTCATACATATTCCTTAGGAAATAATACCCACTGTCGTGCACTTAAATGGACAGTAAAAACTTCTTTGTCTTTCCTTTTAGTTCTTTCCTCTTGAGAATACTTACATTGGTAGACCTGAAATGAATATAGTTGAAAGCGCATACCACTATAATCTAAAGTCACTAGAAAATGTGAAATGTGTAGAAATTCAACTCAAAATGTTTCCAGAATTGATGATGCTGTGTTTTTTCATTTCACAGTTAAAAAGTGAGGCTTAGCAGTTTTTGTTTGTTGGTTGGTTTTGTTTTTGAGCAGCGGAGTTACCGATAGAAGGGAAGAGAGAGAGAGAGAGAGAGAGAGAGAGAGAGAGTGCATCTTCAACCCACTGGTTCATTCCCCACATGGCCACAATTGCTGGAATTGAGCTGATTTGAAGCAGAGCTTTTTCTGGGTCTCTCACATAGATGCAGTATCCCAAGGATTTGGGCCAATTTTTGCTGCATACCAGGCCACAGGTAGGGAACTAGATCAGAAGTGTTGCAGCCAAGACTGGAACCGATGTCTATATGGGATGCCAACACCACAGGTGGAGGTTTAGCCATAGCACAGGCGCTCTAGAAGTTTTATGTGTCTTTACTTTGTATGCTGATAGAAAGGTGCTGTCTTATGAAGTGAGTAGTTAACCTGAAAGGACACTACAATAAAGACTTTAAAATACTTTTCTCCTAATATGAAATATGAACACTAAGCATTAGCATTCAGTTTTTAAAGGATTTATTTATTTTTATTGCAATACAGAGAGGAGGAGAGACAGAGAGGAAAATCTTTCATTCAATGATTCACTCCCCAAGTGACCAGTATGGTCAGTGCTGTGAATATCTGAAGCCAGGAGCCGGGAACTTCCTCCAGGTCTTCCATGCGGGTGCAGGGTCCCAAGGCTTTGGGCCGTCATCGACTGCTTTCCCAGGCCACAAGCAGGGAGCTGGATGGGAAGTGGAGCTGCCAGGATTAGAACTGGTGCCCATATGGGATCCCAGTGCGTTCAAGGTGAGGACTTTAGCCATTAGGCCTCCGTGCCGGACCCCTAAATTTTAATTTATATTTTATCAACTTTGTCTATAACATTTATAACATTTTGACAGTCAATGTCTACTTTTAAGCTATTTGTCACTTAACCTGAATTCATACAATTATAATTGAGTAATTAGATATGTCTGTTTATCAATGATTTCAGTCAAGATTCAGTCAAGCAGGAGTCCAAGAACTTCAGCAGTCCTCCATTACTTTCCCAGCCAATAAAGGGAGCTGGATAGGAAGTAGAACACCCAGGACTTGAACGGATGCTCACGTGGGATGCGGGCACTGCAGGTGAAGGTTTAACCTGATGTTACATAGTGCTGATCCCAATGCTTTAAGATATTTATGCATGTGTAGTGTATATTGTTCATTCAAGCTCTGTTTTCCATGACATCCCATATTGGAGTGCCAGTTCCAGCACCAGCTGCTCCATTCCCAATCCAACTTCTACTGCCTGGGCAATTAATGGAATAAGGTTCAAGTACTACCACAGATGTGGGAATCCTGGGTTCAGCTTGGATATCCAGTGAGTGAACCAGCAGATGGAGGATATCTAGCTCTCTGCCTTTCAAATGCAATAAATACATACATTGAAGAACCTTCCATTTTCCAAAATTGTATCAAGTGTGTTTAAAACTTATATTTCCCCAAAAAAAGAAAGCAAAAAGAGACACCACAAAGGTGGTAGGAGGTATCACATTAAATTTTTGACAATAGTAGTTTGTTTGTGTGTACATAGGGATTTGTGAGAATATTCTTTGTTCTTATCTCTGTTTGAAATATTTCCTAATAAAAAAAGTAAAATGAAAAAAGCCTGCCGGGGAGTGACTGAAGGGACATGTGAGAAAGGAGCTTTGGAGTAAAAGATTATATTATTTTTCTTGAAGTGGATGCTTGTCAGACAGGAATGCTCACTTGGTGGAAATTCATCATGTTGTGCATCTGTAATCTGTCACTCATATGAACCTCTGTTCTACTTCCATAAGAAACACTGCTTAGAAAAACTGACAGAAAATGGAAAGGAAGACTAACAAAGCACAGGAGGAGCGGAACATGGCAGAGATATGAGGCTCAGGGAGGGCTCTAAGCAACTGTTAACACCAACATTTTTCTTGCACAAATAAAAAATCCTCTGATGTGGTCTTCAAAAGACACATTTTTGTATATCACAAAAATTTTCTCTGAGGCATTAATATAGTATAATATAATATAATATAAGTATGTTTTAGTTCTCCTTTGAATGTTTCTCTATGAACAGTGGCCACTTTGAATTTATTAAAACAGAAAGCAACATATCAGTAAGAATAAGGCTAAGTAGTAACCAATTCAGGGGAAAAGGACATTTAAACACCAAACTTGCAAATGACCATTCAGTTGACTACAAAATGTCATGTTGTACAAATGAGCGCTTGAAAGAACCAAGCATATAATTTCAGAATTGATTGTGCAGAGTTGCTTTCCTCTAATTGCCCTTAAGTGGCATAATTCCCTTGTCCTGTTTTGCATCTGTTGCTACTCAGTTCTTTATGATGTTCATTATTCAGTCATGCTCACATCTCAGCAGTCATTCATTGCATGAGTACTACCTACTAGACTAGGCACAGGCCTCATGCTAAGTAATGGGGATTTAATGATGAAGGAAATACAAAATCCTATCCATCATTCCCAAGACTTCACAGAATATCAGGAACAAAAACTGTGGAATAACAAAATGGGGTGATTAAATGAAGAAGGTGCACAGCTACCTTCTATTGTTTTCAATATGTTATTTATGGTGTTAACTGCTTTCTGCATTGATTCAATTAATTAAGCTAACAGGCACTGCAATATGTATGATCCATGACCTCATTTTACAGATGAGGAGATTGACATCAAAAGAGAGAAATTTAAAGAGCGAATAAATAATGGAGGTCTCCTTGCAATCAGAGCAGTCCAGCTGTAGAATCCATGATTCCAGCCCCGGCCCAAAAGACAGAGCAGACATCACCTGCTCTCCTAGTGTCTTCCAGATTTTTGCTAAGATGCTTGAGCTAGGTTTAGACGAAAGGGGAGAGATTGGTAATGAAGCAAAGCTCAGGAGTCATGAAGGTGGCTGAAAATGCCCTTCTGATAGAAGGAGGAATCAAGCTAAAAAGAACTTAGACAACAGCCTTGAAAGATAAAAGCTACTATGTAGTAAAATAGAAGTGCTACTTGGAAGGAGAAGTGGCATTGAATGGATAAAAGTGGAAAGGAAAAGGGAGGAGTGAGAGCCAAAGGTGGTTATTTTGGAACAGGTCTCTGAAGTCATTTAACTTTCTTCCTTGTCTTCGGTTCTTCCTTGTCTTTAGTTCAGGCCCCTTCAGAAGAGTGATTGCCACATAATGCCCCCTGCTTTGGGGGCATTATGGCTGTGATCAGAGCCCATGCTATTGCCACTATCCATGCATTACATCAGATGGAAATGGAGGAAGAACAAGGCCCCACTGCATTCTAACTTTATTTCATAAAGAGATTTCAATGAAATTAACTCTTTGAGAACTTATATTTTTTTCTCTCAACCTTACACGTGTATTCACAAAGGACTACTCTTTAGAGGTGTCTTAATATGGCCCTGTACTGGAATTACAATTACTATTCTGCTAAAAGATCAAGCTAAGAATGTGTGCTTGATTCAGTCATTTTGGAAGTTGTTTATATATTTTAAATTTTTATTTGGGATGCAGAGACAGAGAAAGCAAGATCCAGCATGAGAGAGACCAAGAGGGAGAGAGAGTAACAGGGACAACAAGAGCGAGAGAAAAAGAAGAATCTGTCATTTGCTGGTCCAGTGTCCACAATGTCTACAACAGCCATTGCTGGATCAGGCTGAAGTCCAAGATATTGGAACTCTTTCTGTTCTCCCTTGTGGGTGACAGAGACTCAAATGTGTGGGCCATCATATGCTGTCTACCAAGGAACATATTAGCAGAGAGCTGGATTAAAAGTAAAGGAACTGGTGCTTGAATCAGGCAATTGAATATGGGATGAATGAATCATGATTCCAAATGTTTAACCCTGAAACAGCATTTAAAGTGAGTTATCTCCAAGAAATTTCCTAAGATCTTCCTCTAAATAGGACCCTGACGGTCCAGATGACTAGATTTGTGGACTGCCTGGGCAGGCATGATTCTTGTGGTCTACAAAGCAGAGGTTTAAACCTCCCCTGGCATGCTTGTAATGTATGCACTGAAGCTGGCATAATCTAGACTGTATCTGCCAGACACTTTTATTATTTCTCTATCAACCCTTTCCAATATCCTAACACCCTTTGTTCAGAATTTAAAGGGTAAAGATGAACGCATTGTACTCTTAGAGAGGTACCTTTTACAAGTACAGGAGGGGTCTGAAAGCAATTATGGTAACACATAGAATTCTGTACACGCACTGTTGGTAGAGTATCAGCACTGTTTGGAGAGAGGAGCATACAATGGATAGGGAAAACAATTGTACTATTTAACCCAGAGCCTTGACAGATGACTCACAGATAAACATGATTTTGGGTGGGAGGATGACAGGTATGCATAGAGATAGGGAGCAAGGGGTAGTTTGTTAACAACTTGAAAGATAAGTCAAAGTCCAAAGACATATGAGGGATGTCAAGCAGATATATAGTGGAGGACTGAATGGATATGTAACAGCAAATTATATTTTGTAATATTATATTGCTTCTAAATTTTGTTTGCACAATTGTTAGAAACCCTTTTCCTGATATTCTTATAAAATACAGGAATTTGAGATGGTATTTTCCAGATAATTGATCTGAGATCCGAAAAGGCTGTGTAACTTTTTTCATGTCAGAGGAGTGGCACAACTAAACTGCTAACCAGCATTTATAACCGTGCTGTTGCCATGTGAGTGATCATGAAGCATCTGAAATTACTCTATCAGAAACAGCAACAGGAACAGAACTGATCCCCTGGGTCCATGGCCTGCATGCATTTGTGTTCGGCTTCCACTTCTGCTCATATTTGAAAGACAAAATGGCAAGGATTTTGCTTAAAATGCTCCCTGCTATTAAGATTTCCAACCTAACACACAACCACCTCAGAAACCAGTGGATGTGCTGCCGTTTAGAGGCTCCTCGTAGCCACTTTTTATTTTTATTTGTAAAAAAAAAAAAATTCTGTAAAGGTTTATTTATTTTTATTGGAAAGTGAGATTTACAGAGAGAAGGAGAGACACAGAGAAAGATCCTTCATCTGCTAGTTTACTCCCCAAGTGGCCACAAGGGCCAGAACTGAGCCAATCTGAAGCCAGGAGCCAGGAGCTTCCTCCAGGTCTCCCACATGAGTGCAGGGTCCCAAGGCTTTGGGTCATCCTTGACTGCTTTCCCAGGCCACAAGCAGGGAGCTGGATGCGAAGTGGGACTGATGGGACATGAACTGACTCCCATATGGGATTCAAGCACATGCAAGATTAGGGCTTCAGCCACTAGGCTACTGCACCAGGTCCGCTCAGAACCACTTACACCTTCCGAAATCTGCCATCAAGGCAGCAGATACGTTAAAAAAAAAAGGCTTAAAAAACTAGTTACAGAGAGATGTGGGGAGAGACAGAGAAACCTTCTATCCACTGGTTCACTCCCCAGATAGCTGTCATGGCCAGAGCTGGGCTAGTCCGAAGCTGGAGCCAGGAGCATCTTCTGGGTGCAAGAGCCCAAGGATCTTGGTCATCCTCTGCTGCTTTCCCAAACCATTAAGAGGGAGCCGGATCAGAGGTGTAGCAGTGAGGACATGAACTGATGCCCATATGGGATGCTGGCACCACAGTGGGAGGATTAACTTACTATGCCACCACACTGGCCCCAATGTATGTGATTTTTTTAACATTTTATTATTATCATTATCATTTTATTATACAATTCCATAGGCTCCTGGCATTTCCCTTATCCCCTCCCCAATTCCCTCCCCACCACCTAGTTCCTCTATATCATTACTAAAATATAGATCTTCATACACAGTCGTATGTCCATCATTGCGGGCATGGACAGTGGCAGAGTCCAGCATCCTGTTGTTAAGATATAGTGAACAGTTTCATTGTAAGTCCATCTTTGTCTGGAAGCAGAAATACATACTACACTGCATCCTCACATCTGGACATTAGTCTCCATTTCACAGCTACTGTACATGCCCTCAAATGAAAAGTCATAATACAAAATCAACAATAGAAAGAAAAATAGAAATTTACAATGCCTGAAGTTAAATGACATGTTAATAGATATGACAGTTTTCATTACACAGCTACTATACATCCCCTTAAATGAAAAGCCACAAAACAAAATCAACATCAGGAAGGAAAAAGAAATAACAACATGAAGTTAAATAACATGCTACTAAATGACTAACGTGTAGCTGAAGAAATGACAATCAAGAACCTTCTTGCAGAAAATGATGCTGCTATATGATCTATGAGTCGTTGAATCATTGAATCAGAAGAAAGTGTTTTGAAGAGATGAAACTAACAAAAAACAACAAAACCCATGCGATACAGTATCTGCTGATTTTTGTTGGTGAAGTGTGTCTCTTCTAGACAATAAATAGATTTGTTTTGATTTTTAATCCAGTCTACTAATCTATGACATTTGATTGAACTTTAGCCATTTACATTCAAGGTTAATATGTATGGATGGTACTTTGGTCCTGTCATTTTAGGAATGGGTTGTTCATTGGTTTAGTCTTCTGTTGTCATTTTACTGGGATGTTCTTTGCATTTGCCTTTGGTTTTGGTAGGTGCTATTCCTCTTCTCTGTCAAGAGAACATCTTGAAGTATCATTTGTAGGGCAGGTTTGGAAGAGGCATATTCTTTTAACTTTTCTTTACTGTGGAAAAATTGTATTTCATTTTCAAGGACAAAGGAAAGTTGTGCTGGATATGTTATCCTAGGCCGACAATTTTTTGCTGTTAGAATCTGGAATATGTCACTCCATTCTCTTCTTGCTGTAGAGTTTCCTGTGAGAGGTCTCCTGTGGGTTTAATTGGCATTCCTTTATATGTCAATTAGTTTTTTTCACGTGCACATTTAAAGATCTTTTCCTTATGTTCTATTGAAGAGAGCTTGATTATCATGTGTCTTGGTGAAGATTGCTTTTGCTCAAGCCTGTTGGGAGTTCTGTGCCCCTCCGGGATGTTGTTTCCCAATTCTTTCTCTAGATTAGGGAAATTTTCTTTATTATTTCATTAAATACATTTGTAAACTCAGCTTCTCTTTCTGTACCTTCTGGGACTCCCATCACTCTTGTATTTGGCCTCTTAATAGTGTCTTTCAATTCTTGAATACTTTTTTTGGCCTGATCCAGCTCTGCTTCCAGCTTTTTGTTTGTTTCCCCCTGATGACAGGAAATACCTTCCAATTCTGAGATTCTTTCTTCTGCTTGCTTCCTTCTATTTTGGAGACTCTCCATTGTATTTTTAATTTGCTCTACTGTGTTCTTAATTTCTGATATATCAGCCTTGATTTGCTTTATTGCTTCCTTAAATTCTTTGAACTCTTGTATGTACTTCTCATTTTTGATCAGAAGCTTTAAAATGAGTTTTATGAATTCTGTGTGCCCCATTTTCTCAATGTCTTTCTCAGTGAACTCTGAGGTTGGCATAGGGTTTTGCTCTTTTGCAGGGGAGTCATCAGTAATATTCATTGTGCCTTTGTCTCTTCTTTTGATCTTGGTCATTGCACTTCTGGTTAGCAGAGTCTTCTCCTTGGGGCAGGTTTCTAAGCTGTGTCACCCACAGGTCTACAATGCGATTTTACTTATTGCAGTTGGTACACAACTCTTTGCTTGCAGCCACTTGTGCCACAACCTCCAGCGAGTTCCAGGTCTGGGTTCTTATGTTAGATTTCCACAAAGAACTCTGTAGCCCCAGCTGCTGGCTCACCACTCTCCACCTCCTGTGATACTGTGCTGAGGCTGCACCATTGTCTCTGCAACCTTTCTCCCACTTTCAGTTGGAGCAGGTCCCAGGATTAGAGAGACACCAGGTGTCCTATATAATTAGGTTGTTGGTGGTGCTGATCTTTTTGGAACCTGTTGGATGTTAGGTCTGGGTGCCACACAGACCTATTTTGGTCCATATGATGCCACAGTCAGTATTATTTTCCTGTGGGACCAGTGCAATCCATGGACCTCAGTGAGTTCTCGCGAGCTCAGCACATGAACAGTTCACTGTTGTCCCCTGCAGTCCTAAAGCTATTGCCACAGTGTACAAAATGGCGCCTGACGTACCACTACTAGAGTTCTTGATCTGCTCGCTCTCAGGACTTGGGGCTACCCAGACCTTTCTTGGGTGGAACCTGTAGAATGCCACGTTGCTGCAGTTCACTGAGTCAGAAATGAGCTCACTCCTAGCTCAGCACATGCTCAGTCCTTTCCCTTGCCTTTGCCTCCTTACGCAAAATGATGCCCTATAAAGCTTTAGGGGGCTGACCGGGCTGTGAAATCCACCCTGTTCTCACACTGTCTGTCTTGAGATCTGCTGCTCTGTCTCTGCTCCTGGTCAAATCAAACGGACCAGCAGGACGGACAGTTCTTTGGGCTCACCTCTCAAGCTCCCAGTGAAAGTCCCTTCCCACCTGGTTGCTGGTGGAGTTCTGACTGCTGCTGGAGTTCAGATCGCTGTTAGCTGAATGCTGCTGGAGTATTAGTCACTGCAACACCACACCGTTGTGTTCGCTGCTTTCCTGTGTCTGTCAGTCTCCAGGTACCCCTCTGCTGTTGTTCTGTCCTTTCCTATTTCCTGGAATGTGTCCTCTCTGCTTCATCCTGATTAAATGTTTTTCTGTCCATTTAAACGTGTCCTTACCCTATTCCGCCATCTTGATTCTCCAACGTATGTGATTTTAAGCCAGATTCTTGCACTGGAATCTGATGTGATGAAAGAGGTTACTGGCTTTTCATAAACTGATAATGCACAATTTTGTTTGTTTTATTGGAAGTAAATAAAATTAGAATTTAGCATCTAGGTAATAATAGTGATTTTTATTCTTTGTTTATTTCTACTAGCTATTAACACTGTCATTTATTAGTGAAATCTTACAGATATCACCAATGATTATGATTGATGGCAATGTCAGTGATAGTTGGTAATGAAGACATCTTGAGTTTCCTTTTATGAAGGATGCAGCCCAATTCAGAATAATGAGAGTACTTTAATGTGCATTTCACTATATGCATGAAAGATTAATGTAATATGGAATAAAATAAATGAAACTATAATGAGAAGACTTGTCAGATTGCTTTGTAAAATAATTCATTATTTGCTGGAGAAATATAGATGTCATACAAGAAATAGTGATAAAAATGTTGCATGATCCTTGTCTCAGAATGTCTAAGAGATATCATTTTGCTGCAAATATAAATGTTAACCTATAAGTCATTGCAGCAAAATGATTCTTTCAGAATGACAATTAGGATGGAAGAAAATGATCTATGTGACAGTAAAACAAAAAAGGACTAACTTCCTAATGCAAGACAAGATTACCTTGAAAATAAATCTGCATTTTAATGACATTTAATAATAATTTGAAAAAGTGTTTTACTTGTCATAGATATATAAATTGTAAAATGTTCTTTCTTGTTTTTTGGCATCATCTTAATAATATTGACCACATTGCCAATTTCATTCTCTTGGATCTATGGAATACTACACTTTCCGCAAAAAAATGCTCATCAATGATAGATCTGAAATCTGAAATTCTGAAATCAAGTAGTACAAAATAAAGTCCGTGTTTCCTCTGAATGAGTTATTTAGTTTACTGTCCTATTTAAAGCCACTTAAAGTGCTTTTAATATGTCTAATTTGGAAAATCAATAAGTTGAATTATAAGAAAAATGGAAAACTAGGAAAGTTATTTACAGCAAACTCAGAAATATATTGCTATTTTGAAAATCAGGCTTCAAATTTTTATGCATCCTTTGATCAAGATTTTGCAAATGTATCCACGTATGATTGTTTTTAAGAAGAATTTTTTGCCAGGGTGAAGGCAGACGGAGAAAGATCTCCTGTAAGTTGATTTACTTCCCCAATACTGGTAGGGACCAAATTGCTTGAGCCATTACCTGCTCCTCTCAGGGTGTGCACTAGCAATTGGAACAGAAGTGAAGCTGGGACTTCTACCCAGGTCTCTTATTTGAGATAGGGGCAACTCAAGTTGCTTTTTAACCACTGTGTAAAACTATTGCTCCACCTTGTAGAATATTTTTTGTCGTTAGAGAAAACAAGGTATTACTACTGTAACTTCTAACTTGCCATATGAAGATCTGTAAAATGGGTCATAGCTACACCCTAAAATCATTAGTGACTTCAAATGAAGAATTTAAAAACTGAGAACGTGTTCCTGTCCTTTCTTATCTCTTTTTTTCCCTCCTTCTTATGGCCTTGTTCTTTCTCATTTCCCTCCTTCATTTATGGCTTCCTTTCTCTACTTCTTTCTCAGTTTCTGCTTTGAAGTACAGTTTATACTAGCTCACAAACATAAATTTATGCAAGCAATTTTAGGCAATCCTGATATTTTAGTTATTCAACATCAGTTTATTTCAGTGATGTCTTATCGGTTCCCCATACTTTGACACCTTCCAGGAATGTACCTTGATAGACCACTCCTTGATCACATTCTGAGCAGTGAGAAGCACATACAGAAATAATTGACTCTAACACAGCATGGGAGTTATAAAAGAAGTTATATGCTGTAAGTTAGAAGCTACAGGACTCTATCCGGGCCAGGGGGCTGGAGTTAGTGGAACTAACTATGGAAAGTGATGTTTTATCTTTCATGGAATGGGAGAAATAAATTTTCTAGAAATAAATGGATGAAGAGAAATATGATTAATGTAGTTGACAGTGGGACAACAGATAAGCTGACTCAGTAAATATGTGTGAAGTCTTATTTTTTTAAGACATGTTTCTCTAGTCAGAGTCCAACCTTACTTGGTCTCTATTAGAGGAAAGTGAGACATATGTAAGTTCATGTTGAGACCATATTTGATGAATGCCATACTTAAAAGCACAAAGCAATCGTGTTGATCATTTTATGATGTTGTGCTGTCCATGTTGATGAGTCCTGAATTGCCCTCAAGGCAACAAGGAAGACCTTGGAAATGGTAGCAGTTCATGATGGCAAGATATTGCAGAAATGCCCCAAAAAGTGGTATTTATAAAAGTATGCAATGTAATTTGTAATGTTTTTCAAAAATCGGAAGCTTCTTGCTAGTGGTTGTGATATCAAATGGCTTGTTCAGGGTACCACTTGAGACATTCAGTATCTCTGCATATTCAACAACGTGGATGAAAATCCTTAATTATTTATCATGTTTTCTTTTGGAAGAAAGAAGAGTTTTTTGTGTTTACATTTATACCAGATCCTTTTTTCCCCTAACTTCTCACTAGTATCTTCACCTAAATAATACTCCCAAACTGCATGTACTTTGAGCTTGTTTTTCTACAAATACATTTTAAAGATTTATTTATTCACTCAAAAAGCAGAGTTACAGAGAAGGAGAAGCAGAGATAGAGAGATCTTTTATGTGCTATTTCACTCCTCAGATGGTTGCAACAATCAAGGCTGGGTCTGACCGAAACCAGAGCCGGGAGCTTCATCCCTGTCTCCTTGGTGTGGAGCAGAGGAAAAAAGCACTTGGGCCATCTTCCGTTACATTTGAAGTTGCATTAGCAGTGAACCAAATTGGAAGCAGAGCAGCCAGGACTGGAATAAGTGTCCAAATGGGATGCCAGCATGGCAGGCCACAGCTTAACATGCTGCGCTGTAGCTCCAACTCCATGAATGCATTTGTATATATTGTTGGTTGCCTATCTTCTGTTAGTACATAATTTAGAATGAAATTCTTTTCACAGAACAAGTCAATAGGCACAATTGTAAACAGTGATTTTTTTTAATTTTCTTTATGTTGTTTATTTGAAACATAAAAATTGTACCACTGTAAATTCAGGAACAAAGTAGTCCGCAACAATCTCAATATAATATAATTCAAGTACAGTAATATCTTTTTAAAGCTTATTTACTTCACTTTTCTTAATAGGAAACAGGTCAGATTATGTCATGCCTTGCTTCTTACTTACTGTTCACTTAATGTAAAACTCCTGGAATTAGATCATCCATTTTTATGTTCCTAGTTTCTGAATTTCCCCTGCCCTATTGTGTATACCACAACATGATCTCTTTTTAAAGTCTTGCCATAAAATTGAAGGTTGGGGTAACCCTCAAATATAATTAGTGCCCCCTTTTTTATACACACAGCTATTATTCTCTGCACAGACTGTAGACTATTAATTTCTAAAGATTCTGAGTTTGAATATTACTCAAATGTCACCCATGAATTACCATCTATTTTTTTAATTAATGAAGGTGAGTTTCATTCATATATAGGATATTGTTTGTGTCTTTGCATAAACATTAATTTGATATTATAGTAAAACTCAATAGAAAATTCAGTATAATTTGTCCACAACATATTTGTTCTGAAATAAAGACGCCTCACTACCACCTTTGAATGAACTGCATCATTAAAAGTAGTTGATACATTGTCTCTGTTGCCAAGAATTCAGTTAGTCCAAGTGAGTCATTCTGTAGTGTAATTCTTCACAGGAACCACATATCCCTGGTGGTTTTGCTGTTAAAAGCCTAGATTTTTACAGAATCCAGGCAGGATATTCTAAGATCCAGTGCCATCAATTTGTAAATCAATTCACAAAAGCTTATAAAATCATTTTCCAGGTAACTCCAAAGTCTGCTTGAGATAATTTGGTAGGCTGTGCATTTCTTCTATGTGATTGAAATCATAGGCCAGACTCCTTGTGGAGCATCATGTAATGAACACATCTCTGCCATGTATGTAACTTGGTTGTGATCTCTACTATCACCTTCCCATAAATCTCCAAGTGAGGGCTTTGGAGGGAGAGTATTTGAGCTACCATTCTGCCCTGGTGCATGTTAGCTGAGAAGCTCCTTTTAAATAGCCAGTTTCTTTATCTTTAAAATGGAAATAAGAATATTTAGCTCATAAATATTTAAGTGAGGTCAAATAAAATAATACTTTTTAAAATACCTAAGTACGTTATCAAGAGCATAACGTAACATTGAAAATCTTTGAACACAGATATTGTGATTCACATACTTTTTTTTTTTAAAGCTGCAAGTAATTTCAACATTATTTAGTGGGAAAACTCTGGAAAAAATCACTTTGTTCAAGTGCTTTTGCGAATGCATAATATAACTTTTGATTAAGCCTTATTGAAAGAAAATAGAGAAGGCTGGAAAATACTTATGAATCATTTACCATAAAGACACAGGGCATAAGAAGCATTAGCCATGTGCAAATTTTAAGGATCTATTCATACTGTTTATCCTGTCATTATAAAATTGATTTCCCCCCCAAAAAATTAGATTAGATAGACAGAGACCAATAAGGAAAGCTTAGAACAGACAGGAAATGGTCAGCTCGGACTCACATATACCTTACTAGGTAGGACACAAAAGATTAAATACTCCTCACTAAGATATTGAAGATTTCTCTGCACACTCCTCCTAAAACTGTTCTGTGCCTCAATTGTTAACATATGCCTTGTTAGAGTTTTAAGCCAGTTTGGACTATCCTAAAATTCGCCAAGTTCAGTAAAAATCATGCTTCAATACCATAAACTACTAAACATAAAAATGAAAATAGACACGAGACAGCTGAATAGTACTCTATAACGATTTTAAGGTGTATAGCAGCCGGTTGTGTATAAACTAAAATTGAAATGTCAATGAAGTAGTCACAGGATGTGGTTAAGAACTTGCATTTTCTAACATATTGGTCACTCAATACCATGTCAATTAACTCCATAATGTTGTAGATTGTTGTCGATGTTATGTTGTGGCCTCTCATTGGAGGGGATGATGTTCTACTTTCAGACCAGGGATGGTATCCCAAGGAAACTGCTGAACTTATCTGAACAATAAGAAGCTGGACTCTATGCTTGGTATATGCTTGCAATGAAGGAATCATGACTGAATATGAACTGTAATGCTGCAACAATGTGGAGGAATCCACCATGGGGGGAGGGATGGAGAGGAGTTGGGGGAATTCCAGAGCCTATGAAACTATGTCATAAAATGAAATTTAAAAAAAGGAAATGCAATTATAGAAGACTAACCTGCATAAGCTTGCAGGATATGCTTCGAACTAATATAACATCCCCTACATTTTTTTCAGTCTATCCAATACAAAGTGTTCTATGCTCTCCTATACTTGTAATTCTAATTTCTGCTTTCAGTTTCTGTGCAAATATAATGTCATCCTTAAACCAAAACAAAAAAAAACCCTTTCCAGACTGTGTCTTTCCTGTTGGAAAATAAACTCTTTCCTGGCTAAAAAAAAAAAAATGATTTTTGGGCCCGGCGGCGTGGCCTAGCGGCTAAAGTCCTCGCCTTGAACGCCCTGGGATCCCATATGGGCGCCGGTTCTAATCCCGGCAGCTCCACTTCCCATCCAGCTCCCTGCTTGTGGCCTGGGAAAGCAGTTGAGGACGGCCCAATGCATTGGGACCCTGAACCCGCGTGGGAGACCCGGAAGAGGTTCCAGGTTCCCGGCATCGGATCGGTGCGCATCGGCCCGTTGCGGCTCACTTGGGGAGTGAATCATCGGACGAAGGATCTTCCTCTCTGTCTCTCCTCCTCTGTGTATATCTGGCTGTAATAAAATGAATAAATCTTTAAAAAAATGATTTTTAAGCAAGTTGTCTAGCAAATGTTGTAAACTCCTCTGTGACATTACACTTCCAAGTGTGCAGTATTATTTTCACCCCAGTGCAATAAACTCGAGACCACAATCACAACAAGTGACTCATTTTACAGACTTTATATAGAAAATGCTACCTGTTGGAGCACTGACTACAATAAGTTCGATTTACTTAACCAAATTGTGAAATACACACTAGGCCTCAGCTGTCTAACTCAATATCTACATCTTTCCTTCCTAAGTGTTTTAATGACATGGACTTGCTTGTCAGTGGGGTAACATTTTATTTAGAATTTATCCTTTTAAGGCTCTGTGTGAAAGAAAAATTTATGATTTTAATATATTTGTATCTGTAAACAAAAAGGCAAGAGCTGTTCTTCTATAATGACACAGATTAATAATGACTATCTCCAGTAAAGTTCATATTTTTGTGACTTATTTTTGTTCTACCATTTGACAAATAGTCTAGGACTGACAGAAAAATGAAAGAATTATTTTATCTTCTCTTAAGAGAAAGGAAAACTCAGTGCCTCGGGATTATGACTGGGCTTTTGCTTTAATCCTTTTCTCTATCTTCATGTAATAATTGTCTATAGAAGCCAGGAGCCCTTCATAGAATTTGGGGTCAAGACTATTCTTGCTATTTCCCTTCCTAAATACTGATGTCCTGACCATAAACCCAAGCTTACACAGGTAGTGCCTGACATGTGCTGTTGATTTGCCTCATCTCTAAATACCTTCTTCGAGGTTGCCTGAGCACATGCCTGTTGAATAAATGGCCATCAACTACTTGTTTCTGTTTTGCTGTGTCTTGATTACACTCCACAGCATTAGAAGAAATTGTAAAAATATACACTTTGGGTAAAACTGTGCACTTTGGGTCATGCACGCACCTGACTTTGTTTTTCCCTTTGAGCATAAGGCATATCCTAACTAGCCACATCAGCTCTGTGAAGGGACAGAAATAAAAACTCAGCTGGTCAACTTACTATTCCCTTTTTCCTCACTATCTGAAGTAATAGGATTTTACTGTAATTAAACAGCAAATACAAATCTAACAACTGTAATAAGCCATTACCTCCGTGGTGTACTTTATTCAAATGAAATGTAATTTAATTTTGAAAACATTAAGCTTTGATTACTAGTATTAGAGGCTGATTTTTATTTTCCCCAAATTATTGGCTTATATAGAAACTTTGTGAATTCTAGCACATTTCTGGGGGGAAAAAACAATGTTTTCATTGTTGAGAAAATTATTGCAATCAGAATATACCTACTAATTAACTTACTTTGGGAAGGATAAACTCATAGCTGTTTTATGAGTTTATTCCTTGTGTCAATGCAATAACAAGAAACTGTTATGCTATTGAAGAATTGTGTAATTCCAACAAGTTACATAATATCTTTGGCTCTAATTCAATCTGTCTGTAAAGTTATACCTAATAGGATTGTTGAGGGACTAGAAAGTGAAAATAGGCATGAAATGAAGTGTACTGCAGTTGCCAGACATGTAGTAATCACTCAGTAGATGAGGTAATCATTGCCAAACATAGGGCTACCTTGCATACTTGATCTTTGTGTATCACATTTATATATGCTTTGGTACTGATGCCCCACATGTTAGACTCCAGATTTGCCCTCTGCAACCTCAGATCTCACAACTCATTGTGTGCCCTAGTTTTTACTGGATCCTTTCTCAGTGAACAAAAATTCACACCAGTCTTTTCCCCTGTTAAAACTGTCTGTTTCACCAACCTGGAAGTGATGATTAACTCAAAATACTAAGCTACGCATTTTCTCTTGATCTTAAGTCATATGCCACGCTGTCTTTCTCATAAACATGCTCTCAATAGTTCATGGGAGAAGAAACTAAAATCCTGTACTCTTTCAATTTATTTTGTTTTGTGTTTGTTGATGTTGCATTTTGTCTGAACTCCGTGTCTCTGGCAGAGTGATAGTGATCTGTTTGTGTTCAGGGAAGGAGCTTACAGCAAAGGAAAATCATTCTGTTTCTTAGATAAAACTCATAGAACCCCACGTGAGAAGGCTAGACACAGATCCTCTCAATTCTCTTTTTTATCTCCTGAGAGACGAGGTGAACTAATACATAAATGATCAGCTGAATTTGTTCATATTGGAACACAATACTCAAATTTTGGTTAAGTTTCTCTCCTTAAAGTAGGTTTAGTTGGAACTTTGACCCACTCTCAGTCTGAGGCTGTTTGTAACCCCTTCAGAGTATAAACTGGTCTTAGGGTACAAATAGTCTCTGATGTAATAATCAAGTACTCATTTCATCTTCTGCACAAAATTCTGTCTAGTACCTTTTTTCCTTAATGTTTAATATGCTTGCAGATTTCATGGTTGGAGCTTTTCTCCCTATTGCAACAATTCTTTTCCTTGCAAAAATCCTGTGAATAAAATCTCACCATAGTCTGGATTTGTTTATCTTACAGTTTGTTGATTGGTTTTTGAAAGAAGACATTGGCATGAAGAAGTGGGGTGATGGTTGGAAATCTAATTAAAGACAAAAGCAATGGGAAGATTTCCAGGCTTTGTTTATCTGTGTTTTTTTAATCTATGAACAATATCCCCCTTGTAGAGATAGATGATGGAATGGGAACAGAATGAAAAAAGAAAAAGGAAAGTATCCCTATAGTGCTGTGAGGAAGACACAGATTCTGATTATCTTAGTCTCAATTCTGTGCTCAGATCTGTGACTATGGAACAAACCCACTCAAGGTGGTAATGGCTCTCCTTCCTTACTGTGTATATTCTTTAGAATTCAGGAACTCAGTCTAAGACTCTCATGTGAATGGCAGTGACCCACTTATTCGAACCAGCACATGACACCTTCTAGGATGTGCATCTTTAGGATTTGGGATCAGAACTAGGCATTCCAACATAGGATGTAGGTATCCCAAGTAATGGCTAAACATCCGCATCACCCATCTCTTGTATGTACTGTTTTATATAATCTTTAATGTCAATATGATTTTTGCATTATTTTAAATTTTTATTTTATTTTATTTTAGATATTGTTTATGTAGTTGAGAGGGATACATGCAAATGTGGGTCTCTGATTAGGGTAGGAAGAGCCAAGGCATGGAAGAAGGTGGGTGGGACAAATATTTAATTTTTTCCTTCAGCGTCCACAGGGAGGGAAGAAGAAGGGTCACTGATTGCGGTCGAAATACATCAGCACCCAACAACTTAAAGACCCCAATGTGGGGAAGGGAGTTCCAAGGATGTTACTTGAGTGGTTTTGTTGTTTCTGACAAGTTGTTGGCTTTGTTGCTCCAGGGTTAAGAAAATCTTTCCAAGTATTTTGGCTTACCAAGTCCACCTCATCGCATCCACAAACCCAGGAACATGTCACACAGATTGGCCAGGAGAGTAGTCCAACCTGTTCTGCTTTCCATCCTCTGATGAAGAAGTTGATGTCCCCTGCTGGCCTAGATGTACTGGCTGCCATGTGCATCTAGACATGCTGTCAGATTTATAGGCCATCAGCAACTGAGGAAGTCCAGTCCTGTTAGACATACTCCCAGGTTGGACCTCATATATTGTGATTTTCCCTGTTGTTGGGGTGTGAGTCTAGCCATTTAGTTGGGGAGTCCCCCAAGAAACCTCATCTGGGCTCACCTCAAACTTGGTTCTTATGTGCACCAGCCAGTGCAAAGTCGGGTTCAGTCCATCAACTGTACAAGTCAATGCACATACCCTACTGAATGCAGCTGCCTGGTCAGTTCCATCCCTAGCCCCATCTCTTATGCAAGATGACAGTTGCTGTGGCATAGCCTAGCCCAGCTTTCCACAGGCCCAGTTTTCACAAACACCAGCAGGTACCATAACTTACTCAGGGCGACCCCAAATAACCCCAATAGGCCCGCTCTCATCCCTGATTTTTATGTGTGCTATCATGTGCTACAGCCTAGTCCTGCCTGGCCTGCTTACTATCCTGGGTCTCGCTCACACTAGTGTGTGTTGTGAACTGTCCCAGCCTTGCCTATGCCAAGACTTGCTTTACACATATGCTGATGGGTGCTGCAACCCAGCCTGGCCTGGCCTGGCCTGGCCTGCCCCAAGAACCTACTCTTACCTTCACCATTGGGAGCTGCAACTTAGAAGGGGAGTTCCCCAAGTTCCCCTATCAGGCCCACTCCCAGTCCCAGTCCTGCTTATGCTGTGGCCCAGTTTATCATGGCCAGCCCGCAGTCCTGGCACTCACCAGCTGATACTGTAGTCTAGCCTAACTGCCCTGCATCCATTCCAACTCTTGCTGGTGGATGCACCTAGCCTGGTGCTTACTGTCAGACCTGGCTCTCATTTGAATCAGTGGGTGCTGTGGCTTCGTCTGGCTTGTCACACACCCATTCTGCTCTCAAGAGTGCCAGTGGGTGCTGGAAACTAGCCCAATCTAGCCTGCCCCCAGACCCAGCCCACAATATACTCCAATTGGTACTGCAGCCTTACCCGACCTGGTATACCCACAGTCCAGGCTATTGTACTGCAGTGGGAGCTGCAGCCCAGCAGTGTTTCCCTAACAAGCCTGTTCCCAACCCCAGATTTTATGTGTGCTGGCAGATGCTTCAACTCAGCCTGGCATGGCCCACCCATAGTCTCAGCTGTTGCTGGCAGGTGTTGCAACCTAGTCCAGCTTGGCACAATTCACACCCTGTCCTGGCTGTCATGCATGCCTGTGAGTGCTGCAGCCTGGCCCAGCATGGCCTGCCCCCAAACCCACCCACACATATGCCAAAGAGTGCTACATCTTTACCTGCTAAGGCCCACCCCCAGCCCTGGCTATTGTGCTCCCCAGAGAGAACTTGAGTTCCCCAAGTTCTCCACCAGGCCCACTCCTAGCTCCAGATCTCAATCATGTTGACAGATTGACAGATAATGCGACCCTACTTGGCATGGTCTGCCCTCAGACCTGGCCTTTGTAAGTGGTGGTGGGTGCTGCAGCCTGACCCAGCCTGCACCACCCCCCCCCCCGCCTTCCCCAACCCTGGCTCCTATGAGTGTCAGGTGAGTTCTGTGGTCCAGCCTGGCTCATCCCTGGCTCAGCACCCCAGCTCTTTGCAAACTGGCAAGTGCTGCAGTCCCACAGAGGACAACCTGTGAGTCTGGTACAAATTCTGGCCTCAGATCCAGTTCTCTCATGTTCTGCTGGGTTCTGTGGCCTAGCCTGACATGGCCCACCCCTTCTGTGACACTCATGGGAGGGTGCTGCAGCTTAGTCCAGTTAGGCATTGCCCCTAGCCCAGACTATGCATACACCAGAGGGTGATGGGTAATATTGTTTAGCTCAGCCCAGGTCTCCCACATTGGCAGGTGCCTTGGCCTAACCCAGACAAACCTTCCAGTTTCCCCCCTCTAAATCAGTCCATCTCAGCTTCCTTGCCTACCTACCTGCAAGTGTAGTAGCCTGGTGCATGGAAGACCCCAAAAGTCATTTCCTCTCTGTCAAACGTGCTCTCAGCTGCTTCGACTACCATCACCCTGCCTACCACTTGAGGGCTGGGTGACTTGTCCTGGTCTGGTGTTCTTCACCTTCCCCCATATCTTAACAAAACAACAAAACAGCAACAACAGCAACAGCAAACCAGAATAGGTAACGATGCTGGTACACTGGTATAGTTAACACAAATTTGGCATTAATCATGCCCAGGATGCCCCCAGCTATTGGCTGCTGTTCTCCTAGCACTGTAATATTTGCCTGGGTACAAGCCAGTTGCCTACAAGTCAATATGATTTTATAGTATTTTAAAAACACAAAATAAACCCACTGTAACATAAAGTACTGATTTGAGCAGAATTTAAAACTCTTAAGAACTTAACATGCACACAGGTTAGAATTCACAAATTAATTTTAATAATTTTTTATTTAAGTTTTAATTAGTATTCAAGAGAGTCAGTCTGCTCACTTCTTCCATCCTCCCTCATCCTCCATTTTTTCCTTTCTTTTTTTAACTTTTGAGATAACATTCTGGGTTTATATTGCAGTAAAAAGCTTAATACTTCAGCAGAAAGAAAGTCTAACAAGTAAAATGCAAAAAGACTTTGGTTTAGTGGAGATACAATGGTTATAAACAATAACTGAATAAAAATGACAATTTTACCCATATACAGTAAGTTATGAAATAATCACAGTTCATTAAAACTCCAGTGGTATAACATTCTTAACCATTGGTTTGGCAAAGGTATAAGCAGAGTTTCACAATTTAATTCTTTTTGTGAGACAATTTTGGAGAATTTAAACTGAAGGAAAAGACATGTAATGTGTCTGCCATTATTGCAATCCTTGTGACTATTTGATCTTCAAAAAGGTGATTAAAACTGAACAGTACAGATAAGATGAAGAACAGATTTCAGCTTACTAAAATTTTAACCAAATGTTTAGGCAAAGGTAGGAAAAGTTCAAGGTTTCTTCAATTTTGATTGCTGAGATCTATTAGTGTTTATAAATGCCAATTTTTAATGTTTTTGATTCAATTAACTAAATCACATGGTTAGATTTTTAGTTGACTATATTTTCATAGCTGTGGTATAATTAAATCACAATAGGAATAAAACTGTTTAAATAATATGTTTAAAACAAAATCAGTAAAATTCCAAACCTGTTACACATGAATATTTCTTCATTTTTTTAGAATTTTTGATTAACATATAGTACTTACATATTTTTATGGAGTACAGCAAAATGTTTCAATACATATATGCTGCATAAATAGATCAAACCAATTGGTTTTTCCTTTTAGCTCTGTCTTTGGAATTAAACAAACTTATTGTTTAACCCAAAAATCTTTTAGCATTTTTCTGTAGTTTGCATTTCCCAAACATTCTTAAAAACTAAATGTCAACAACACATTTCTAAATTTATTATTTCATATCTATTCTTTCTTGTTGGAATGAAAGATTTACTATTATGAAAACATATTTTAAAATATCCTCTATAATTACAACTCTTTTTAAAGATTTGTTTAAGAGTTAACGAACAAGTAGAAGGAGAGGGTGGGGAACAGAGAGAGTGAGTCTTCTATATGCTGGTTCACTCCTCAAGTTGTTGTAATGTCTTATGCTGTCTCAGGCTAAAGTCACGAACCTGGAATTACATCTGGGTCTCACAAGTGGGTGGCAGGGTTCCTAGTATTTGGGCCATCTTCTGATGCTTTTCTGGGCGAATGAGCAGGCAGCTAGATCAGAAGTGGAGCAGCCAGGACTTGAACCTGTCATCACATGGGACATCGGCATTGCAGATAGAGGTTTTACCTAGGAACTCAAAATGCTGGTCTTGTTAGTATGTCTCCTTACATTATAGTTATAATGAAAATTATAATGAGGTAAGGAAAAAAAACATTTGTTCCAGTCACCAAGTCATACCATACTTATTCTGATATATAGGAAGAAAAAGTTTGGAAACATAAATTCACAATGACAGGTTTGAATAATAAACCTAGAAATTAATAAGGTAGCATGTTGGCTATTGCTAAACAATTTATAATTAGAAAGTTATTAAACACATATTCTCTAAGAAAAAAACCAAAAGGAATGATAAAGTCAATTATGAAAAATATGTGATAAATTTAACATATGAAATCACTGTTACATATTCATGTAACAAAAAGAGTTGGAAAAGGATATTCATATACTTTGCCAGATCCTTGGAATAAGTTTTCTTTTTCTTCTGTAAATTTCTTCACAAGCATCTACAAATTTCATCTTATAATCATTTTATGCTTCACCTTCAGAAAAGTTCATCTCTTGAAACTGTTGTCATAGTTTTTAAATGTATTCTTTCACTTCTTTACTGTTTCGGTTCAATGGCAGTAAAATGTCATGAAAAATGTCTCCATCTGGAAACGTGTCTTTTTTCTGCTGACAGTGGCACTGGGGTTTCTTTCACAGTAGATGTTTCCTCATAAGTTGTACCACTCAAAGTTCTAGGTCTTCATAACTTGAGGTATCTGAAGGTGGAGCTAGTTTCTTCTGCTAAATTAGTAATGTTGACTTATCTGGCTTTTTCACCATTACAAGAAAAAAAAAAGAATCAGATATTTTAAATGTGCTTGCACTCTCTCTCTTAAAAACGACTTCTGAAATTGACCACAATAGGGCTGAAATTCAGGAAGAATATTACCGGAATTCCTTCCTCATATGAAGACTCCCCAAGTTTAGAATCTAAGTGTCAATTCTGATTATGAACTGTAGGCTGTTTTCCATCTTAAACAACTGCAACTTCACCAAAATAGATTTTCCATTGTACTCCCTTTTATTCTGTTTTGCTTTAGGGAAGTGAGTGTAAATTGACTGATAGTTCAGGTGAATTTAAACAGACTTTTTTTTTTTTCATTACTGAGGAACTCTTAGGTCTTGAATGTGTCAAAAAGCAACCTTTTTGTTGTAGATAACTTACAAGATATAATATATTTTTCATTGAGTATCTCATTAGATACATCTTTAACGTCTTTTTTCGTCCAAGGTGATTATTTCACCTAAAGTATTTGTTTGCCAGTTTATTTCTTCGTATAGATTACCACACAGAGATTTCTGAGGACTTAACTGTGTGAGGCAACTGGAGGATGCTCATGACTGAATACTATTTATTTTTAAAGTAGGTTAAGCAAAACACATCTAACATTTAATTTCATGAATCTTAAAGAAAAAAAAAACGAGACAAGTTTAAACCATCAGCAAAGGCTTCATCTGAAAACAAAGTATCCTGCGAAATAGTCAATGTGCCATACAGTTACCTGGATTATCACACAACTGCTTAGTCTACTTGAGAAGAGTTACAGGAAACATTCTCCTCCCTCTCCTTCATCTTTTCTGATCTCTTATCTATTTCCTCCTGGTTACTATCCTCAACTTTTCCTGCGGGACTATATGCTAATGAGCCATCATCTCCAAATAAGAGAACAGGTATCTCGTTATTTTTCTCTACAGATGCTCTTTGTTCTTGTAGCTCGTTAACCATTTCGTCATATCTCTTTTTAAGTCTCTTACTATTTTCTGGTGTTTTAAGCTTAAAATCCCTGGGCAGCATACACTTTCGCTTTTCTTTAATTTCGCTTGGTAAGTGTTCATTGGTGTTCACTGCAGGATATAGTGATTCATCAGCGTGTGTTCTAGATGTCCTGCATTGTTCAACCCAGAGTACGGAAACCAGCTTTACCGCTCTCTTCTGGGCTTTCTCCCATGTGCTCTGGTATCCGTCCTTGTAAACAACGTGAGTCACTAGTTTGTTAAAAGTCTTTGAAATTTTTGCCCCCATAGCCTCAAGTTGGTCTATAAATATCTTTGAATAATTTTCTCTTCGATTGGATGACCATACCTCAACATATGCCACCACCCCTCGCAGGAAAAGGGTCTCTGGGGTTCCGTTGTCCGACATGACGCCCTCAACACGAAGCGCCGTTAATCCGGATCTGGCTGGATTGCTCTGGAACTGAAGGGCTAGGCAAGTACTGCGCATGCGCAAAGCAAACACGTACGACTCCTATTAGTACTCGGCCTCAATCCGTAACCAATTCCATCCGTTAAAGTCGTCCCCTACCACAAATTCTCCCCGCTGAAATAAAGCCCACACTAATTCCTAAAGAAATCGCTCTTTTTGGTGTGTTGTTGCTGTAACAACTGTGCCCATTTGGGAATCAATATTTGTGAATATTCTGTATAAAATTGAAAGTAATGTGTAATGTATTGTTAAATGAAGTGATTTATGCACATACATATTGTTAGGCCCTGCTTCTTAATGGGGTTCAGATCTTTGATGCTCTAATGTATTTTTTTAATGTAATGGCTATAGGAATATGCTGATGATTCTTGGATTTAACCATTTTTTATTTAAATTTTGCATGTTTTGAAAAATGGAATTAAAAGATATTTCTTTTGGTACATTTAAAAAATCCGTGCTTAGATGTTCATAATACCCATTTACATGATGCATGTTTTCCATGAGTTTTTAAAATTATCCTCATATGTTGATATGTAAATTATTCATCTTCTAGAAAAATACATTTATCTCACCAATAAAATGACCCTTTCATGTTTATTAACTTTATATTTTACAATACTTTTTTTCCCTTAACGCATTTACCCTAGGGCTGTATGTTTCTGATATTTTTGTGTTCTTTTTTTTTATTATTTTTAATTCATTGATTACATTGTATTATGTGACACAGTTTCATAGGTACTTGGATTCTCCCCTCCCCTCCCCAAACTGCTGTTGGTTTTTGAAACATGAATCAATGAATGAATCGATGAACTCAATCTCCCCTCCCCCATGCCTTGCAAATAAAACACAGTCAATGACATTTCTCTCTCATTTGTGTAGAGTTACGCAGGTAAATCTCACTAAATATTATTGTGATAAATAATGGGTAATTCTCAAGTAAAAGAACATACCAATATAATTTGTTACACAGTTTATCCTAAATTTACCTGCTAAGTAAGGTAGTCATCTATCTTAGAAAATTACTTTTATCTAAAGGAATAATATGACTTCCCATATCTGTATAATTAATAGAACTTGGAGTCAGGTACTTCTCATGGAAAATAGAAGATGAATCATAAAGAAATAACTAGGTCTCTAGAAAAATATGCCTACATTGTAATATTGACAAAAAGCTTATTTAGCCTTTAAAAAGATTTATGTAAATCTCAAAGGAGCAAGACAAATCAGTTACTAGTTTTATAAAGGTAGTTCTTTAGGAAAAAAGTAATTGAAATCTATTTTTTATATGAGAGAATTAACCTTTTTCTTAATTTATAGTTACCCTTACCTTTGAGAGAAAAATATGGAACTCAGAAAACCATGTCCCTAAGCATTGAACAACTTGAAAGAACTCAGTAATGAAAGAGCCTGTTTTTCCTACCAGCAAGAATACATCACAATGAAGTGAGAATTGGGAAGGGAGAGACAGTCATTAATATAGTATATTTTGATAAAAATGAACATAATCTACATCCTTTAATACCAACTTTTATAACTTTGATAGTTGTATGCTCAGCGGTCCTCTTATGAGTTTTCAAGGAATTTTTAGTTAGTGTATGTCTGTCTCAGGGACTAATAATAACCATGGATGGAAAGAGTGTGAGTCACCATGAGGCCAAACACAGAAGTATGAGGGCACTTCACATTGTTTGTGGAAAATGGAAGTAAACTACAAATTTTTTTTAATGCAAAGCTTTTGAGATTCTTACATATTCATGTAAGATTGATATTTGAAAATCATTTTAGATTATCAACCAGTTTTAAAACTGAATGTTAAAGTATCACATGGAACAGTGCTGTAGTCCACTAATGGTTCAGCACCCATTTAAGTCTTGGCTGCTGTGCTTCTGATCCAGCTCTCTGCTAGTGCATCTGTGTGAGTAGCAGAAGATGGTCCGAGTCCTTGGGCCCCTTGCCATCCATGTGGGAGACCCAGAAAGGGCTTCTGACTTCAACTTTGCACAGTCCTGGGTATCTTTCTCTCTCTTTTTTCTTTATAACCTTACTTCATAAATAAATAATAAATAAATAAATAAATAAATATAGAAAAAAAAGACTTGGAGAAGCCAGGACTTGAACCACACTCTGATTTGAGATCAGGTATCCCAAGCAGTGACTTTATGATTTTATTAAATATCCATCCCTAAGGAGTACATATTTTTTAATTTTCTAATGTATTTTATTCTGTTTTTTATTTTTTTTTTATTTTCGAATTTTATGGTACAATTTCATAGGGTCTGAGATTTCCCTACCACTCCCTGTCAAATTCCCACCCCAACGGATTTTCCCCATTTTATTACAATAGTATAGTCCTCTATAAGCTGTCATAAGTCCTTCAGTCTGTTATTTAAGTGTTTGCTGGTATAGACAATGTCAGATAGTCCAGCATCCTATTGTCTAGATATGTCGAACAGTTTCACTGGGAGTCCATCTTTGATTTGGAAGTAGAGATGCATACTGTATCTTCACATCTGACTATGATAGACTCTATTACACTGTCATTATACATTGCCTTAAATGAGAAGACACGAAGCAAAGTCAACAGGTATGAAGTTAAAACAGAAAATTTACAGCACCGTGGAGTCAAAAGAATGTGCCACTGAATAACCAATGCATGGGTGAAGAAATGAAAAAGAATACACAAAAGCCTCTTGGGTAAAATGATGACACTGTGCGATCCGTGAGCCAGCAATGAATTCGACAAAAGAAAAGAAACTATTTGGAAGAAATGAAAATAGAAACAAAAACATCAAAACATATGGGGTACAGCAAAAACAGTATGGAAAAGGGTTTTTGATCTCAATCATTCACTGCATCTGTGATCCAGATGCCCATACTCTGTGCTTGGTTGTGCCCAGTTTATTGCTGAACATTGTGTGTTTTTATTTTCTTATCATTTTAGCCACCCTCTGATCAGTGTAAGTCATTTTTGAAAGTTCATCTACCCATCATATTGAGAAATCTACAGTCAAAGCTTGCTACTCCACAGGTCACTCTATTGTTTCTCCAAGAGACTTGCTGACTCCATTAAACCTATCTAGATTTGCATAACACATGAAATCATAAGATATACCACATGGAAATTTCATCTATAATATACCTCCTTTGATAACCAGTAACCTCTGCTATTTGGCTTTCCTTAATGCATATTGGAAAAATTTTTGCCAGGGACCCAAAAGAAGAGAAGGAGAAGGAGAAGGGCAGAGAGAAAAGAGAAGAGAAGAGAAGAGAAGAGAAGAGAAGAGAAGAGAAGAGAAGAGAAGAGAAGAGAAGAGAAGAGAAGAGAACCACGAAAGAAAACAAAAGATTTTTGTCATAACTGCATACAATCTTTGGAGTCAAATGCATGTCATAAACACTGACTCTTGTTTCTTCAACACTGGGCTCACTGCTGTAATGTCAGGATTTCCCAATTTTGGTGTGTTCTATGAATTTACTTTTTGGGTGGCAGGGTATTAAGCATTGTATTAAGCTACTGCTTGTGATACTGGAAATGCATACCAGAGTGCTGGTTAAAGTCTCAGCTGTTCTGCTCCTGAGCCAGCTGGTGGTAATGAGTTTGGGAAAGCAGCAGAGGATGGCATGAGTACTTTGGCTACAGCCTGTCACATGGGAGACCCATATGGGATTCCTGGCTTCTGGCTTCAGCCTGGCCCAGCCTTGGAGGTTACAATGATTTGAGAGGTGCACCATGGATGGAAAATCTATCTTTCACTCTCTCTGTCTCTCCCTCTTTTTTGTTACTCTGATTTTCAAATAAATAGAATAAACAAAGATACCTATTCAGAAGCTCTCTTAGCATTTTAAATAATCAGTTTAATCAGTTCTTCCCTGACTTGAATTACATAGTGTCTCAATAGACACAGTCCTGAATATTGTCGAATGTTATTAAAAAATGAAAGCCTTGATTATCATCACAGTATTTTCTCCTGACACCTGTACAGAGAGCTAACTGTTGTGTCTAACTTAACAGCTAAATGTGGGGTAGCATCTTACTAAGTTATCTATATTAGCATACAATTACTTGGTTTTGTGAGAAAATTGGAATTCAAAGGTTTTAAGCAACTTGCCTGAGATCACGGTTCAAATTAAAAGCAAAATTGTCTGCAGAAAACTGCAGTGTAATTTTAATTGCTGGAAGCCCTATAACTTGTATGGGAGAACTGGAAAGTATCTTCCAGCTGGCTCAATTGAATAATTCATAAAAATGGTTTTTGTTAGAACCAACCACATGGCAAGCATGCAGATTTAGCAGGTGTAGGGTATGTTCCATGTACTTGAGAATAATTTCCACACACAATTCTTATGCTTTATGAAATAAACAAAGCTCAAGAACATGTGTAATGCTCCTTCAAGTGTGACATTTCTGGCTATCTGTGCATCAGATTTTTCCTGACCTCTCCCAACTCTGCAAAGCCAAATGGGAGGAGGCTAAGGGAGACTTTTGCTCTGATAAGTGTTGAGGTAGTGGCTTTAAAACATGCCTTTGTGTGCCTCGGGGTCATCTATGAAACTTTTGTTTTTAAAGATTTACTTATTTTATTACAAAGTCAGATATACAGAGAGGAGAGACAGAGAGGAAGATCTTCCATCCGATGATTCACTCCCCAAGTGAGCCACAACGGCCGGTACTGCGCCGACCCGATGCCGGGAATCAGGAACCTCTTCCGGGTCTCCCACACAGGTGCAGGGTCCCAATGCATTGGGCCGTCCTCGACTGCCCTCCCAGGCCACAAGCAGGGAGCTGGATGGGAAGTGGAGCTGCTGGGATTAGAACCGGCGCCCATATGGGATCCCGGGGCTTTCAAGGCGAGGACTTTAGCCGCTAGGCCACGCAGCCGGGCCCCACATTGTTATTTTTTTTAAGATTTATATTTATTTTTATTGGAAAGGCAGATTACAGAGAGGAGGAGAGACAGAGAGGAAGATCTTCCATCCGATGTTTCACTCCCCAAGTGAGCCGCAACGGGCCGGTACGCGCCAATCCGATGCCAGGACCAGGAACCTCTTCCAGGTCTCCCACGCGGGTGCAGTGTCCCAATGCATTGGGCCGTCCTCGACTGCTTTCCCAGGCCACAAGCAGGGAGCTGGATGGGAAGTGGAGCTGCTGGGATTAGAACCGGCGCCCATATGGGATCCCGGGGCGTTCAAGGCGAGGACTTTAGCCGCTAGGCCACACCCCCGGGCCCATCTATGAAACTTTTAAAACACGTGTTTATGAGGTGACACTGTCAGGTTGCATGTACTGCTTTATAGACATTTAGGAATGGATGATCAGTGAATGTATATATAGCAGAATATGATCTGAAGCCTATTTTTATTAGTCTATGGAAGTGAAATTTAGGGACTCTATTCCATAATGACCCACATAAAACCTTTTGACTATTCTTACTTTCTATCTACCAGTAAGCTTACCAGATGAACCAAGTTGGCCTAGATCATAGTTTTGTTTGTCTTTGTTTTGCTTTCAATAGTTGGACCTTCCATATTTTGAAAAATGTAAACCATCTGTCTTCTGTTCAGGCTTCTGTCTCATAACCTGACTGTGAGTAGGAAGGGAACACATTCATCTGCTGGGAAACTTGACAGGATGGCCAACAAAATCACATCCCCAGATATTTCTGTGCTGCCTCTGGGAATCACTTTTCCTACGTCTATCAAAAGAGCTAAGACTATTCATTAGGCATTTTGAGAATATTATTCATTGGGGAGTTTGAGAGTGCTGAATTTGCTATTCAATAAATATCTGTTTAGAGAGAAAAGAAGGCCTGCCAAGTATAATATGCCTTTTGGTAATTCTCAAGGAACACAGATGGCAGGAAAGTTCAGATCACAAAAGCTTCATTGACCCTGAACATATGTTTATAGTTTAATTATATTGCAAGAGAAATTGGACAGATGTATCATAGCAGGTATAGCAGCAGAGCGAAACTTAGTATTAGCCCAAACCACAACTTCTTGGCAGCTTGTATAATCGAACCCACAGGGACACAGAGACAAGTCTAAAGCTTGTATACTGAACTCCATCGACTGCATTGCCAGGGAAGTGAGGTGAAAACCATTAGGAGAAATCCCCCTGTGAGGATAATGATTGAGAAAGCTCCCTTCCTATCAGTTGATTGACACACAATGCAAAGAAAACTCAGAGACAAAGGAGCAGAATATTTAGGGAATTAAAGCAGAGGAAGAACTAGAAAATGAAATTCCAAAGTTCATCTGGTCTTTGTATGACATTAAGTAATTTTTTTTCAGTCAAGAATAGCTTACCTCCTGAATCACACTGTCTGCTCCACCCGCAAGGATGCCCAACAATATTTGTGCATTCAGAAAACAAAGGAAAATAATCCCTGAGGAGCAATCATTAGATCAATCTTTTAAAAAATTTTTCATGATACAGTTTGTTAAATTCGGGGATTTCTTCTTACACCCCACATTCCCCCCTATTGTTTTCCCCCTGTAATAACAGTAATCTTGTCCTTTAATAATAGTCACAAGTCCATCATTCTGCTATTTAAGTATATCATGACATTGTAGGTGTAGACAACAGTAGAAAGTCCTGCATCCTATTGTCAAGATATAGTTAACATTTTATTGGGAGTACACCTTCTATTCGAGAATTTTGGTGCATACTGCAATGTATTTTTTCTTCTTGGTATGCTAGTGTCCATTATACAATTCCTCTATAAATGACTATATATCTATATCTATAGCTATCTATATCTATATCCACACATACATACATGTTTACTTATGTATCTATTGATCTTGTATTTTGAAAGAAAGTTGTCTTATATCAGAGAGAACATATGATATTACTCCTTTTAGTCAATGTTTTCATAATTATGTCTCATTTAGAACAAATTTTAAATTTTTTTCCTAGAGAGTAAGAGCCAAAGAAAATTATTTGAAATTATAGAGATTCATGTTAAAATTTTTAACTTTAATGGTAGCACAGATTCTTAAGGGAAGTGCTAACTAAACACATAATTCAAAAAAGCTTCTATTAAAGTGTGGAAATGGTGGCTGAGAACAAAACAGAGAACTCTTACTTGCCAAAGAGTCCTCATTCCCAGGACAGCCATATGGAACAAGAAGGATGGAACATATAGTGATCTGACATAACTGTGATAATCCTTCTTACAAGATTCAGATTCCTCCCTGAACACCCTCTGATGCCCTGAACAGAGCTCTTTTCCTGATGACTTGAGAAGTTCTCCTAACTCTTTCCCGCTGCAGCAGCAGTGATTTCTTGAGCAGTATTTTGTGGTGCTCCCCAGTCCAGACAGCCATGATTTGTTTTGATATGGAAAACCCCAGAAGGCTCCCTCGTGTATTTCACAGGAAGGCCTCTTTAACTCAATGGCTTGTTGGACCTGCCAACGTCAGTCAGTGTGTGAGAAATAAAATCAGCTGTCTAGGGAGAGACGAGAACGTTGGCTTCGTCTCAGCCCAGCACCGAGGGTGATCGTGCTTTAATGCAGTGGAAGTAATTGCAGAGGGAAAGTCGCAGCTGGAACAACTTGTCTGTATGTGAGATGAGACGCTGACAGTGATCCAAAGGCTTGAGTCCCCCGGGACGTGGGTGCTGTGTCCTGTAAAGCAGCAGGCTGGGAACACTGTCTTTGCGTTTGCGCATTCTCCCATTGTGCCTGTCAACCTGCCATCCTCAGCTGTAATGATCTCTTCTCTAGCTTATTCCCGACTCTGTCTCACATTCAGGGTGAGACTCCCACTTGCTATCACGCATCCTACTGCACAGCAGCCGCGTGTTGACTTCTGCACAGGACGCTGCGTGAAACACACTCAGAGCCACTCAGATCAGAGCCAGCATGCTGAAACAGGCACTCCTGGCCATGGTTTCCCTCACTCCCTCCTTTTTCTTTTTCTTTTTTTTTTTTTAAAGATTTTATTATTATTGGAAAGCCTGATATACAGAGAGGAGGAGAGACAGAGAGGAAGATCTTCTGTTGACTGATTCACTCCCCAAGTGGCCACAATAGTTGGAGCTGCTCTGATTCGAAGTCAGGAGCCAGGAGGCTCCTCCAGGTCTCCCACACAGATGCAGGGTCCCAAATCCTTGGCTGTCCTCGACTGCCCTCCCAGGCCACAAGCAGGGAGCTGGATGGGAAGTGGAGCTGCCGGGATTAGAACCGGCGCCCATATGGGATCCCGGCGCGTTCAAGGCGAGGACTTTAGCTGCTAGGCCACGCAGCCGGGCCCATACTCCCTCCTTTTTCACATGGGTTTCATCTGTACCAAACAGCCTCTATTTAAGACCTACAACTGCATCCTACAGTTCATACTCTGGCCCCTTACACACCAAAAGTGAATTGTTTTCCTCTTTTGATAAAAAGTTATGGAAATTGTATAGGGAAGCTAGGCACAAGAACAATAAAGAAAATTCTTCTATACTCCACATTTTAAAAACATAGATTATTTTTTTTCAAAATTGCATAAACTTTATTTTTGATAATTTTTACATATTTGACTAGGGTGCGAAGGGTCAAGGGCTAGAGAAAAGTGGGTGAGACCATTGTTTTCACATTCTCTTCTTTGCTTCCCATATCTGGAGGAAGCAGAGAGATAAGGGGAAAAGCCATACCCAGCCTCCCAACCATTCCAGGGTCCCCAATGTGGGGCATGCTCTGAGGATCCTGCTCAAGTGATTTTGATAGTTCAACAGTTCTATATTGCTGCCAGTCATTCCACTCTAATCACGATGAAATCTCTCCAGACTCCACTGGCTGACATAGTCTGCCATGGAGTCTCTGCTTGCCCAGGTTTTCATTGCCAACTCTTGTCTGGGGTAGTTGATCGATTTGTTCTGTTCTTCATCCTCTGTCATGGTACCAAGTGTCCTCTGCAGGCTCCAGTGTACTGCCATTTCCTCCATGTGTTTTGGGAAATGTAGTCCACTGTTCTGTCGAAGCCACTGAGGAGGCCCAGCTCTGACACATGCACTCCATGGTCGGACCGTGGAACCTACAATATCCTCCATGGTTGGTGTTCTGAGTCCAGTGGTTCAGCTGGGGGGATTCCCAAAGAAACTTCATCTGAGGTGATCCCAGATCTGATTCTTGTGTGTGCATTCCAATAGAGGGTCCAGCACATCTGTCACCCAAATCAGCCTAGGTGCACATGGTTAGTTGCAATTGCTTGGTCAGTTCTGTGTCCAGCTCTGTCTTCTATGCAAACCAATGGGCGTTGCAGTCAAGTCCGATCCTGCCCACCACACACTTGGACCCCATGCAAACCAGTGTGAATTGTAGCCTAGTCGGAGTAACCTGCAATAACCCTCACCAGGCCAGCCTGCTGCCCATGTTCCCGCACTGCCAGCATATGTGCAGCAGACTGGAATTCACTTTTTGATTGCAATGCAGTGAACATGCAAAATGTTGCACATATCTTAAGTGTACATTCTCATACATTTTTTGCAAACTGAGCTCATGGAACCAGCACAAACCACAGAGAAAATTACTAAGATCTCAGAAGCACTCTTAATGCCGTTTCTCAGCATGAGCCAGCACTTCTTCAAAGGTAACCGCTATGCCCACTCCTTTCACAATTGACTCCCTTGTTCTTGTAAGAGAGCATACACCCTTTCCTGCTTTTTTTATTAATAATGTTTATTGGAAAGGCAGATTTACAGAGAGAAGAAGAGACAGCGCAAGTTTTCATCTGCTGGTTCATTCCCAAAGTGGCCATATTGGTTAGAGCTGAGTAGATCTGAAGCCAGGAGCCAGAAGCCTAGACCCTGGAGCCTCTTTTGGGTCTCCCACATGGGTGCAGGGTCCCATGGATTAGTGCCATCCTTTACTGCTTTTCCCAGGCCACATGCAGGGAGTTGGAAGGGGAGTGGAATAGCTGGGACACAACCAGCGCCTATATGGGATCCCGAAAAACATAGATTATTAAACATAAGATGCTAATAATTTTAACTCAATAAGTGAGTAAGAAAGAGTTAAAATGGCAACATAAATAAAAATAATGATGCCAAATGTTGCTATTTAACACATTCGCCAATAAAGAAAACAGAATTTGATGCTTTCTTTGGAAGAGCATGGAAATAACTTACTGGATTTTACAATTCATTTATTTGTTTAACTAAAATGTTTTCATAAAATTAAAATTGTATCATGGGCCGGTGTTGTTGTATAAGGGGTGAAGTTGCCTGCAATGCTGGCAATCACGTATATGCATTCATTTGAGTCCCAGCTACTCTGCTTCCTTTCCAGCTCCCTGCTAATGTGCCTAGGAAAGCAGCAGAAGATGGCCTGTTGTTTGGACCTCGGCACCTGTGTCAGAGAAACCTAAAAAGTTCCTGGCTCCTGGATTAAGACAGTCTCAGCTCTAGCCAATGCAACCATTCAGGGAGTGAACCAATGGATGGAAGATTTTCTCTTTCTCTCTCTGTAAACTCTGCCACTAAATGAATGATCTTTTAAGAAAGATAGATAGATAGATAGATAGATAGATAGATAGATAGATAGATCTGTACCATAAGAGCATCTTTAGAACGAAAAGATTCACAGAGTGGCAAAATCTGGTATAATAAAATAAATGATTGAAATGGTATCCATCTCAACTTCTTAAAGATTTTTTTTTAGCTTGAAAGGCAGATGTACAGAGAGAAGGAGAAATGTAAAGAGATCCTCCATACGCTGGTCCACTCTCCAAATGACTACAATGGCTGGAGCTAAGCTGATCCAAAGCCAGGAGCCATGAGTTCCTCCTGTGTCTCCCACGTGGGTGCGGGGGTCCCAAGGCTTTAGGCTGTCCTGCACTGCTTTCCCAGGCCACACGCAGGGAGCTGGATGGGAAGTGGAACAGCTAGGTTAGTACTAGCGCCCACATGGGATGCCGACACTGCAAGACAGAGGATTAGCCTGCTGGGCCACCGTGCCAGCCCTGTAACTCCATTTTTTCTAACAAAGAAAATATGAAGGATGCTTTTATTGCTTCACTAGCATAGTGATGTAATTTTTACTCTTGATATAGCACTCTGTTCCTCATTTTATAGTGTACATATTGACATTTTTTACTTTTTTATTCTCATTTCTTTCCTCTCTATTTTCACTACATTCACACAACATCCTTTACTCCCACATAACAATTTAAATTTAATGCCCAAATGATCTAAACAATTCTACATACCCAGAATGATTTTTGAAACTTTTTCATTGGTGCTGAATTAATCTTAGCCTTCAGTGAAGAATATATGTCCTTGTGAGTCTGAAATGTATTTGTTCATTTTTAGGTGCTTCAGGAAATAAATTATATTGCTATGAAATGCGGAATAACAATTTCATGCCTCATTGTGCTTTTTACACTGATTGAACATGGCTGCTAACATAGAGGTTTTGAAACTTAACAGTCTCAGAGTTTCAATTTCTGAAGTCACATTATTTATCAAATAAACTTGAGGTGGACTGCAGATCTGACTAGGGAATAACGTGGTCCATTGGTGGAAAGCAGTAAAAATATTCTTCATCATTAAGGAAGACAGTTCATCTTCTTTTAAATCTAGGAGAGCAGTTTTTACTAGAATAATAGAACATAAAATTTGCTTAAACTTTTTGAAATGATTTAGCATATCTCACAATTTATTTGACTCATGTTCTTGAGTGTAGAATATAGTTGTGTGAGAGGAGTCAGACTGGGTAGTAGGCAGTTAGGGTATTTTGGGTCCCCGGGTCATGATTTTTTCTCAAATATAAAAGCGTATTTTCCCCATCATGTCTTGGATTCACCAGAGCATGTTTTTCCTAAGAGACAAGTGCATATTTTAACATATCAAGAACATGCTTCTCCAAGAGGCAAGGGCACATTAACATATCAAGTTGCCCACCTAAAGGACCAGCCCTATTCTGTCTCTGGCCATTGCAAAGGGGGTAGTTTCAGAGTAGTCTATCATTAAAAAGGGACTGAGGAAGTTGGCTAGTGACACCTTTGGGGCCTTCTGTCCCAAGGCCAGGTACGGTGGAAACAAGGAATTCTTCTTTGTTTATGGAGAAACTCCTTTGAAGTGAAGTTTTAAAAGACACTATCCCCACCATTGGTACGTGTTCTTTTTTTCTTTCTTTCCTCCTGCCACTATGGCAGAGGTCTAGGGTCTTTTTCTCTCTTCCTCCTGCCACTATGGCACAGGAGGTACGGATTCTTTTCTTTCTTGAAGCCCCCTCCCATCACTAGGATGGGAGTCTCTCTTCGCAGCTTTTCTAATAAGTCTTGCTTTAAAACTAAACTGTGTCCGCATGAAAATTCTTCTTTCCTGTGAGACAAGAATTGAGGTTGCTGCCGTATTCTGGGTTGAAAACCCTACAACAGTTGTAGTATCTAAAGCTTCAACAAACCCTCAGTAAATCTGGAAACATAATGATGAACAGCTTTATAAAAATGTATTTCCTTTGACAGTTACAATGAATTGAATTTTGTGGAAAAATAAGCAGGATAGACTAAAAGTTTAGGTCGTGAAAAAAGTTTAGGTAACTGAAATATTTAGGTTATCATCAGAAATTACTTTGTCTATTAATCTTTATGGTACAAATATTATGTCATATCTACAGTGTTCTAACTTTGATAAAAATATGGTAGGAAAACACTTTCATTTTTTACAGTTAGTGAATGATTTATTATTTTATTGCATTTATTGAGCACCTACTACATGCCATATTGGCAATGGAAGTAAAATTGTAAATAAAACAGTCGATCTGAGCCTTGATAGAGGTTACAGCTTAGTAGTTTTGAGTTTGCATTCTTTACTTCTCAGAGGTCAATAACCTGTCTGTGTTGGTGCAGAATTTTTTCTTTGAGAAATGATCTCATCAGAGCTGAACTGCCAGTGTTGCTTGTAAGAAATCCATTAGGAAACGAACAAACAAAAATTATATATTAAGTTAGAGAGAGAGAGAGAGAGAGAGATCGCTTTGAAAATTTCATGGAAAATGGAGTTAAAATGCAATAGCACTCCTAGGAATATATCCAGAACACTTGTTTTATGAGAAACCAACATGCACTCCTATGCTCATAGCAGCACAATCAGTAATTGCAAAAACATGGAAGCAACCGAAATTCCCATCAGCAGAAGACTGGATAAGAAAGCTATGGTTCATCTACTCCATGGAATACTACTCAGCTATTAAAAAAAAACAAAATGCAGTTCTTTGTGGCCAAATGGGCCAAACTGGAAACCATAATGCTAAGGGAAATGAGCCAATCCCAAAAGGTTAAATACCACATGTTTGCCTTAATTTAAGGTGATATGATGTTATGTATAACATGTTATGTTTTGAATGTTATATGTTGTGTATAAACTAAAATTGAAGTATAGGTGAGGTGGTCACAGAAGGTGGCTGGGAACTCGCATTTACTTTTAACATATTGGTTACACATTACTATGTCAATTAATTCCATAATGATGTAAATTTTTGCTGATGGTATGTTGGAGCTTTCAATTGACTGGGATGATACTCTGCTGGCTCTGTCTTCAGACCAGAGAGGGTATACCTAAGAAGCCGTTGAACTTGACTGGACAATAAGATGCTGGACTCTATGTTTGGTATACGCTTGCAATGGGGGAATCTCAACTGAACTTGAGCTGTGGTTATGCAACAAGGTGGAGGAATCCACCATGGTGGGAGGGTTTGGGGAGGGGTGGGGAGAACCCAAGTATCTATGTAACTGTGTCACATAATACAATGTAATTAATGAAGTTAAATAATAAATAATTTAAAAAATGGAGTTAAAATGTAATGTATGTCTTCCATGAACACACCTTTTTAATTTAATATGCTTTTAGTTCTGTAAGAGGATGGCTGTAATGATGTTTTCTGCTATTACATATTTTAAAAATAAATATCTACTGTGTCTTCCATTTAAAGCTAAATTAGGGATTTTTGGGTTTCGACTGTGGCACAGAGCTCATAAGCCACCATTCCATTTTAACAACAAAATAAAAGTTGAATTAACAGGAAAATCAATAGTTCCTCTTAGATACATTGGAGAAGTTAGGTCACAGATCAAATCATTGGTCCCAAATTGTACAAACAGACCTCAGGGCCTGCCAAAATGCAAAGCACTGTCCACACTATGTACTTCTGAAACATCATGACAGTTTTGCCACGGGGACCCTCTACATGTAATAGGTGAGGAAATGGAGAGGTCGGATAAGTTGTCCAAGTTCCCAGAGCTGGTCAGTGATAAGCCAAGATAGCATTAAAATATCTGTGGTTTCACCATTTCCCAGCTCGTTAAATCATTGGTATGTCCCATTTTACTTCTTCATCATCCTTACTTAACGGATATATCTTAGGAAAACCAATCTGTTGACTATGATATTACAGGGGGGAGGATTGGAGGCAGTTTTCTAGTGTGGATTTAGTATATTTTAAATACTGCTTCCTCAGAAAGGTCAGGACAGCTAAGTTCCATGGCAACAGAGAAAAGCTGCTCATAATCTCATTTCCTGTGAAGTGATTATCTCTTCTTTTTAGTTTTAGCAGGGAGTAGATCTGGTAATTTGTTATGATGTGCCTGTCACCAGTACTGTTGATTCTGTTTAGACACATGACTTTTCCTTTGTCGTAAGTGTATTTAAACTTTTTTTTAATTATTTATTTTAATAATCTTACTTAGTTGATTAGGGAACAAAGTGTCAAGGGCTACAGGGTGAAAGGGGTAATACCATTGTTTCCACATCAATATCATTTTATCCTGTATCTGGGGTCAGGGAAAAAAACAAAGGGAAAAGCCCCACCCAACCTCCCACCCATCCCAGATCCCCAACGGGAGGTGCGCTCTGAGGGTCCTGCTCATACAGTTTTGATAGTTCATCAGTTCTGGATTGCTGCCAATATCTCAGTTCCAATCGCAGTGAACCCTATTCAGAATCCACTGGCTGACAGTTTCTTCATGGTTGGGGTTCTAAGATCAGCAGTTCAGTTGGAGGGATCTCCAAAGAAACTTCATCTGAGATGATCCCAGGCCTGATTCTTGCACGAGTTTACTAGTACAGAGTCCGACACCATCCGTCACACCAATCAGCTTATGCTCATGCTGGTTGTTGGGATTGCTGGGTTCGTTCTGTTTCCAGGCCTGTCTTCCTCGTGAACCAACGGGTGTTGTAGTCCAGTTCAATCCTACCCACTTCATACTCGGTCCTCATGCAAACCGGCTGGAGCTGCAGCCTCGTTGGGGCAACTCCCTATAACCCCCACCAGTTCTGCCCCCTACCCTGGTTCCCATGCTTGCCAGTACGCACCATAGGCTTGTCAAGTCTGTCCCACATCCTGTTTAGCTCTCGCACATGTCGATGGGCATTGAAGCCCAGCTCAACCCAACCAACCTACTATCCAGCCCACACACCTACTGGCATGTGCCCTTCTGTCCAGCCACCCCTGCCCTTGTCCTGGTGTTCGTGCTGTTCAATGACAGTGGTAGCCCCGATGGAGGTGCCCACTATTTCCCTTCTAGGCCACACTCACTCCCAGATTATGCACTCTCCAGGTAGTTCTGGCATTTGACTTGACAGAATTAGCTCCAAGTGCCAGCCTCTGCCAGCTAGTACTGCGGCTAGCCCAACCAACCCTCACCCACTCTAGTTTTTGCTTGCACCAGTCGGAACAGTCAGCCCACCGTGGCCCTTCCCTTATCTAGCCCACATGAGGCTCACAGGTGTAACAGCCCTGCCTATTCTGATCTGCCCCCATCCCGACCCACACTTTCCAATGGAAGTAGTTGTCCAGCAGGGGAGCCCACATTTCCCTGTCAGCTTTGCCTCCTCCCCCTGATTATCACATGTGCTGGTTGGGCGCTGCAACCACATCTGGTACGGCTCATCTCACCTTGGCATTCCTTATTGTGTACTAGTATGTATCGCAACCGAACCTGGCTCAACCCACACTCTGTTCTGGCGCTCGGACTCACCACCGGGTGATGTGAACAGGTTCAGCCTGGTCTGACCCCGATCCATGCCATGTGTATACCAGTGGGATAATTTCCATAGCCTGTTAATCAGACTTCTTATTTTCTCTTTATTTTAACTTAGTTAACCACATTACAAAAGATTTGAAAAAATAAAAGTAATTCATAAACACCACAACCAGCACGATGTCATTGTTATTTTTTTAATTGTTGAGATATAGTTCACATGCAATTAAATTTATCACTTCAAATTCCATAATTCAGCAGTATGAATATATTTAAAGTATATTTATAAATAATGTACACATAGAAAGGAGATTTATGATGACTAGGGGCTGGAGGAAGTATGGAGTGAAGAGGGATGTGAATGTATATGGATTTTCTCATTGATACAGTAAAAATGTCCTGAAACTAGATGTTGGTGATTATTATATAAAGTAGTCGGATCCCTGCTACCCCCATGGGAGACTCATTGAATTCCTGGCTCCCACCTACTGCCTGGACCAATGCCAGATGTTGCAGGCATTTGGAGAGTGCACCAGAAGATGACAGATGTCTCTCTCTCTCTCTCTCTGCCTTTCAAATAAAAATAAGTAAATAAATATTTAAAATACACCTTCTTATGGTTAGATGTTATTTTTAAAGATTAACAATAGTGTGCATTTGTGTGTTGCTGTAATTCAGTACATGTACACAGCATGCAATAATCAAATCAGGTCATTATTTCCTTAGAAAGTTGAAAACATTGCTTTTTGGTTTCCAGGTAGCCACTTAGGAGAGCAGATTAAGGGGGCTGGAAGTGGAAGCCAGTGAGACAGAATCAAGACAATCTGGATGGAGGGACTAGTGTCAGAGCTGAACATGTAAATGAAACTGAAGTTACATGAAGAGATATGTTCTATGAAGCCTTGCTGTGAGCTACTCCCATGGGGTGGCATATGGTAATTGAGCACTGCATGTAGATGCATGACATGCTACAAATATTCTGTTTGCAAATGAATTGGACTAGAAGGTGCGTGAGACTTTTATTGAACAGATTTATGTTAATTATTCTTGATAAGCAAACATTTGGCTCTGTTAATTGGCCTTCGTAACTAAAATAGAAAATTGTTTGGGAAGTACAAAAAGATGTCATAGTTTGCCCTTATGCCTGCTAATATTTGGCCTCTGTAAATGTTGGTGTAATTTTAAATAATGTCAAACTCCATTTTGTAGCAAGTATTAATTATAAGGGAATTATGTGTGAAATGGCACTGTCTTGTCAGTCCTTGCTGGTTAACTTTACACTTCACAAGTGATATAATTTGGGAAAACTTCTCTTTTCTATCAAGATTAGTTTATAATTCATATTTGCAAATTGCTTTAAAATAGACGAAGCTTTCCGTCTATAATTTTGGGAGAGTCAGGAATACTCAACACGCTTCACAGAGCCAACACTTTGAGATTAAATACTTGCCAAATATGAACAACTGATGAGATCCTCTATGCAAAGCAGGTTTTGTGATGAAGAAAAACAGGCAAACAAAACATTACCTAAAAATTGTAAGACACTCAAGAAATGGTGTCTATTATGCCACCAAGCATCCCAGTTTCTGTTATAATAATCCTTTCTGAAAGTCAAGTATATCAACATGGTAAGGCGACACAATTCTTTCTGTGGAGCGTCACCAATAGGTTGAAGTCCTGTCTCCACCCCAAATATCCCATCACTGAGCCTCCTCCTATAGCCTCTTGCACCTTTCAGGAATAGTCTAATGTTGGTTTAAACTGAGATTCTTCAGTCTGTATTTTTTCACTCAGGAGATCTGTATACCATCTAAACAGTAATACGCCTGAGATTTTCTTTCTTTGAAAGGTAAAGTAAATTGTATTGCCTAATGATGGAGAGTGTTTTGAAGTCGCCACATTTCAGAGGATTCACAGGCTGCCTGCCTTCATTCACTGTAGGTGTGCTGAAATACAGAGCCTCTCACCACTTTGAATGATACCATTCCATTCTCAAGAAGTACTAGGTTTTAAAAAGCAAAGACCCCTATTTGAATTTTTTAATTCTCCATTTTGGAATGAATGTTAAAATGCTCAATTATTTTTTATTATACTTTATCATCAGTGTCACAATGAAACTGTATTTTCATCATTTTTCAAATTTCTAAATACATTTAGTGAAACTTTTAATTTCAGAAACCAGCAAAGACTGCCTTGGCCTGACACTGTGGCATAGTGGGTTATTGTCTGTGCTGCTCCACTCCCAATCCAGCTTCCTGCAAATATGCTAGGGAAAGCAGCAGAGGATGGCCCAAGTGCGTGGATCCCTGTGCTCATTAAGGAAGCCCAAATGAAGCTTCTGGCTCCTGACTTTGGCCTGGCCCAGCTCTGGCTGTTATAACTATCAGGGGAATGAATCAGTGTGTAAAATCTCTCTCTCTCTCTCTCTCTCTCTCTCTCTCTCTCTCTCTCTCTCTCTCTGCATATGTATGTGTGTATGTGTGTCTTCCCCACTCTCATTCTGCTTTTCAAACAAACAAAAAAAATCTTAAAATTAAATCTTGCTCATTTAAAAGGATATTCTGGTACAACTTAAAAAAACTGTATAAAGGTTTCTCTAAGACAAATAGAATGATTTTTGACTACTAATTTTTAGCTTGTCTGCTCAGAGGAGTCCAGGGAGCTTTAAGGACATTGAAACTTAAGTCACCCTCTGGCTCCAGAGTGATGCCATTATTTTTTAAAAATGCCTCTAATTTTAAAATATTCTAATGTATAGTTGAAATATAAACCATGATTTATTCCCTTTTTATGCAGTTAGCTTGGATTATAGAGAAAAAGAGCTACTCATCTCACATCCTAGGCAACTTGTGTTTTAAGACAACTTTGCCCTGTGGTTTGGCTGTTGTTGCTTTGATTTGCTAAATTCAAACACCAATTTCTGGGTACCTCTTTGATTTCTTACAACAGATATTCACAGAAATGCTTCAGGGCATCATATTTGTCTTAAGAAAAGAAACATAAAAGATACCTATGTGCTTCAGAATTTTTTCCTTTTATGGAACAGAAGGAAGTCAAAAGACAGCTCTGTTAATCCTAACAGATCATTATCCAGAAAGTTTTAATATGTCTATAGCGCATACAAAATTCTAAAGGATGCATGTACTTACATACATAATAATAATGATACAGCTAGCGATTTATGGAATGTCAATTTAAAAAGGTAACTTTCTGATGTTTGAAGAAGCAAAGTTTTTAGTGCTCCAGTTTAAATCTCTGAAGAGCATTCCTGGCTCTAAACCCCAAGCTTTTTTTTTTTCCCCCCCATAGATATTCAGTAATAGGATTCCTTACTTTTCTTCTTGCACTTGTGAAACTTAAAATTATATCTTTGACTCAATGTAATATCTCCCCTCCAACGTTTGGTCCCCAGATTGGCAATATCAGTTTCTACTGCAAACTTTTTAGCATTTCAAATTCTTAGCACTTCCTTAGAATTACTAAATTAGAAACTCTGGATGCGGAGTCTAGGCAGCTATGTTTTAATAAACCCATGAATCAGATACATAATAAAGTTTGAGAACCACTGGTACAGATATTTTTATTTGTGCTCTGGCCCCAGAGAACATTTTAACTTGACTAGGCTTTAAAGAAAATTTTAAAAATTCATGTATGTTGCTTTCTCTAAACTGAAATCCAAACGACTTGTGAAAGAAACCATTAAAGGGGCCAGATCTGCAAAATCACTTGATGCTTTGAATATTTTTTATTTCCAATCGTTACTCCTTATTCACTTCATAAGTAAATGACCAAGATCACTCTAGGATTTCATTTTATCTCAACTTACAAGAGAGTTGTTCCTCATATAAACATCTGCATGGCGGGGGCGGGGGGACAACTAGAAAGACAAAAAAGGAAGAGTGATTTCCAACAACTTGTTCTCTTCTGAGAGTTCAGATTTGTTTTCTGTCAACAACAGTATCTTCCTTTTAACATTCAAAATCCATTACTGAACCTTACCACTAATAAATACTCCATGGGAAACTTAAAGCCCATACCTAGTAAGTAATTTCCCACCTTCAAGATGCACACATTTCTTTGTTTCATACATTTCACATCCCCTCATTTCTGTAATTTTCTTCTATTGACCTCCTGTCTAGTCTCAAGACAAGAACTATCCACATGTTCCCAAGATTCCTTCTTGTATCATGTATGCCAAGAATAATGAAATACCCTTATCTATGTCTAAATTCCTTAGAAAAGAGAATTTGCAACAAAACTTAAATTCTAATCTTTATTAGCTGATGGTAAAGCTCAGAGTGGGGGTGTGTAAAGTTCCAGGGAAAGGAATGGTGAAAAAGAGGAACTGGGGCAAAATAGAAAAGATATGCAAAGAAAGAAAGAAAAATAAACGCAACACACCATGTTACCAACCTGGTCACAGCTTCATAAGAGAATGTCCATGTTAGCAACCTGGCCACAGCTTTATAAGAGAACGTAGCTGTTTGAAATGGACTATTCACTGATACACTATACGAAATTATTATACCTCACAAGTGAATGTGGATAGAAGAAAATGAGTGGACTATACTCAAGGAAACCTGTATTCACTTCTAAGCCAAAAGTCCCTAAAGACTGTAGCACATGAGACCACTGTGTCACAGACACAATTGACATTAAGACAAAAGAAATCATTCAGAGACTACACTCCTGGACTCACATAGAATCAAAGCCAAAACAACAAGCTAAGTGATGCCCAGAGTTCCAACTAATTCATAAATTCTTTTCCAATAAATCTACTCCATGGGGGCCCGGCACGGTAGCCTAGTGGCTAAAGTCCTCACCTTGAACGCACTGGGATCCCATATGGGCACCAGTTCTAATCCTGGCAGCTCCACTTCCCATCCAGCTCCCTGCTTGCGGCCTGGGAAAGCAGTCGAGGACGGCCCAAAGCCTTGGGACCCTGCACTGTGTGGGAGACCCGGGAGAGGCTCCTGGCTCCTGGCTTTGGTTCAATGTAGCTCTAGCGATCGTGGCTGGTTGGGGAGTGAATCATCAGACAGACGATCTTCCTCTCTGTATATCTGACTTTCCAATAAAAATAAAATAAATCTTTTTTAAAAAGAAATAAAAATAAAACCTACTCCATGAAGAAGAAGGAACAGTTACGTTAGATGCATAGACATCAATGTAGGGAAACAGGAGACATGAAGAAGCAAGGTAGCATAATGCCTCCAAAATAACACACTACTCCTCTAGGATTAGATCCTGAGCTGAAGCAAACCTGTGCAGCGGCAGATATGGAATTCAAACTAATGATTATAAAGAAACATGAATACATGTAGACAGATTCAAGAAATGAAGAAATCAATAAATGACACGAATGAAAATATTGCTAAGGAGATAGGCCCCATTTTAAAAAAAATAGAAATTTTGGAGATCAAATCTTCAATTGATGAAATAAATAATACTAATTTAGTGAGAGCTTTAACAGCAGAACAGGTCAGTGGAAGAAAGAAATTTCAGACCTGAAGCACAAGAATGAACTCACGCATAATCCAATCAGCTAAAACCAGAAAAGAATGAAGGAAGTCTGTGCAAGATGTGAGCTACCATTAAGTGACTAAATATTTGTATTATAGTTATTACTGAAGAAGAAAAAGAGAACAATTTCTATCATCACTTAATCTCAACTGGTTTGCTAGAATGGTATGGAAAACCGGAACTTTTTCCCATGTGAGGCGTAGACCACGTAATCTGAATTATTTTTAGTGTTCATAATTCTTTTAAGCCTTACCATTGGGCCTGGGATAATAGCCTAGTAGCTAAATCCTTGCCTTGCATCCACCAGGATCCCTTATGATCACTGGTTCATGTCCCAGCTGCTTCACTTGCAGCTCTCTGCTTGTGGCCTAGGAAAGCAGTAGAGGGTGACCCTGCACCCACATGGGAGACCCAGAAGAGGTTCCTGACCTGGCCTCTGATCGGTTCAGCTCTGGCTGTTGTGGCCACTTGGGGAGTGTACCAGCAGACAGGAGATCTTTCTCTCTGTTTCTCCTTCTCTCTGTATATCTGACTTTTTAATAAAATACACTCCTCATTTATACTGTTTTGGGAAGGAAAGGAACCATTAAGAGATGCTCCAGAAAACAGTAACGTCTTTGTTACTGCTAGTAATCAACATACATCTCATCACCCAGTTTAGTAAGTTTTTATTGCATTCTTACTATTGTAAGAAGTCCAAAATAGGCAAGTTATAATTGCACTTTCCAATTCAGTGAAATCATTAATGTACACTTGATGAATTTTTCATCCTCTTGAGAACTATGACATTTAACGTGTCTAAGCTAAAGATTTTACAAATAGGTCTGTACGTCTAATGAAGAAATGAAGCAATATTACACTGTATGTGTTCTACTTGTTAAATACCAAGATCCATCTGTTGTCTGTTGCTTCACTGCATATGCTACACTTGAGAACATTATCGCTATCCATACATCTGATTATTCACATATCTACTTTGAATTGAGCCTATTTTGAGAGAGAGGGGAGAGAAAGAAGAGAGAGAGAGAGGGAGTCTAGTTTGTGTTACAGATGATACTAACACTTCAGCCCTATGACTTAGCTCTGAAGATGTTAGAAGTATCCAGTGTGGACAGTCTTGTGTGGAGTCTCACTCAAATCCTACTAAGAGAGTCCCAGAGCCAATTTTCAGAGTTCTGAAAATAAATTATGCTCTGTGCAACAAAGAGTTATTCTAAAAGTCAGAAAGGCAGATTTGGGCATGTAACTTGAAGTCTTGTAAAGACTAAGCACATACATACCAGGTGATTATTAGAACCTTTAAAACCTTGCCTTCACTGAGCTGTTGTTCTAAGGTTTTCTCATTTAAACCAATCTTTTGGAAAGTAAGCATCAAGAAATGCTCCAATGAAATCGCTGGCTATCCATCATAAACTAAGTATTATCAAGTACATTTAATTGTCAATTTGAATTGAGTAAAAATGAGGAAGCTTATAAACCTGGTCCCGAATAAATATCATAGGATATTGCTATGGAATGAATGTTTGTGTTTCTCCTTCATCCCCAAAATTCATGTATTAAAGCTCTCATCCCTTATATGATGATATATGGGAGTGATGCCTTTGGAAGACTGAGTGAGATGAGGTCATGGGAGATGAAACCCTCTGATAGAATTTATACATTAGAAGGAAAGGCACCAGAGAGAATTTTCTCTGTGTCTCTGTAAGAGAGCAAAGACAGATAATAAAAACACACCTAAGGGAAAGAGACCTCAAAATGAAACCTATGGCACAGGTATTAATAATGGTCCAACAAGTTGAGCCATCATCTGTGATACTGGCATCCCATAAGAGCGGCAAGGGTCCTGGCTGTTCCACTTTCTATCCAGCTACCTGCTAATGCACCTGGGATGACACAAGATGGCATGAGTGCTGTGACCCTTGCTACCCACGTGAAAGACCTGCATGGAATTCTGGGTTTCTGGTTTTGGCCTGGCCCTATCCTGGTCATTGAAGCTATTTGGGGATTGAGCAGTGGAAGAGTAGGTTCTCTCTCTCTCTCTCTCTCTCTCTCTTTCTCTCTCTCTCTCTTTCTCTCTCTCTCTCTCTCTCTCTCTCTCTCTCTCTCTCTCTCTCTGTATTTTTAAAAATAAATAAATGAATCTTAAAGAAAAATGAAGCTGTCTTATGGGAACCTTGATCCTAGGCTTCCAAGGCTCCAGAGCCTTAAATTTGGTGTTTTGTTTCATCAGTCTGGCTGACAGAGACCAAAAGAACACACAAAACAACAATAAAAACAGAATATTAGAGGTGAACAGTATCTTTTTTAGCTTATTGGTTTATTTTATAGACAACTTGGAGATTTCTTCAAGATCAATAGAAATCAAGAGGAAGAGGCAGATCTTGATGTCTCAAAGCCAAATAATGACTGACTAGGATCAGTACAAGGTCAACTTCTAGAGTTCTTTCCATTAAATCACCTGGCTGCATTTAAATGTAGAGAATGTGAATTAGAATCTGTAAGGCTTCATTTCACAAACTGTCTACTTCAATAAGGATAGTGCTCATAATTCAAGGTAACACACCAGGCAGTGCCTCAAGTTTATATCAAAAGGTTATAATGATGTCATAAAACATGTAACATATATAAATGAGACTTTCACTTATACCTCTTTGTGAAAGAATTGATATTGTGTCTTTATGTCTAATATGAATGGAGAGCAAAAAAATAAAAGTTTTAATTACATATTTTAGTATTATAGATATTAGTTTATCAATTCCTTATAACCAGTAACCCATTCAAGTTCTTAATGAGCTAATGGTATTGTTATTATGCTGTTTTTACAGATAAGAAAACTTTGTGACCTTGAGAATTCATATAATCTTTTCATGGCTTAATTTTCTTACGTTGGGTTGATAACTACACTACAGTTATGTAATAAAACAGTGTCCTTATTCCTAAGAAATCTAAACAAGAAATGAACAGTTGGAGATATTTAATTTTCATGGGTCATATTGAATGTCACAATTCAAAACTTTTGAAATTGTGATAACTCAGCAAAAATTCTTACCAGAGTTTAACTTTCGTAAGACTCAAAAATAATAAAGGAGGATTAGTGCTTTTCTCATGACATAATTAACTTTTCTCCTTGCATAAGACCATGTTAAAGCAAAATTCGTGATTTGCATAACTGAAATATAATAAACATGTAAAATGTGATTCTAAAAAAGAAGGTGGGAGCCTAGGGTTATCTTCTTATACTCTTTCCATTAAAGCATCTTGCTGCATATAAAGGTAGAGGAAAATAGATTAAAACTACAGAATTTGCAAATGATCTGTTATTTGCAGCAATAAGATTGAAGTGTTTCATCTAAGCTGAAGTTGTTAATATCACCACAGACATTCATTTCTTGGGAAAAAGCTAAGCTTATTGTCTCCAAATTTCTAATTCTGATATTAACTAAGAGAAAATAGCAGTGACATTGGAAGATTTCTCAAGTGCTCAGTAGTGAGGTATACAGCCATCCCTGTAGCTGTTGGCAGATTGTGTTAAGCTGAAGATCGTGAAACAGAACAGTGACTTACTGTTGGGCACTAAGAATGTGGCTTGAAAATTTCCATGCACTGTAAATTCCCAGGGAGCTCAAATGATGTCACCAAGGAACTCAGCAAGCAAAAAAAAAAAAAATTCTTACATAGCTGTGTGTCTGTTATACAATGTAGAAATATCCATATATTCCGTAGAAATATATCTGTCCTCAAACTCCATTCAATATTTGACACAGGGAAACCCAAACGAAATGCTAAATGGCATGTGAAACAGGCTTTCTAAGACTTCTATCATGAAGCTCTAGATTGTTATGGGTGGGAAATGAAAGTTTGCTTGCTCTCAACTCACCTTTGGTTTAGGTCACTAAATTAATACTGTTAGCATCCTACACCCCTACCCTTCACCATTTTTTTTCAACATGCTAAAACCTGGTTAGCTAAAATGCTTGCTGCTTTTTGCTTGACAGTTTTATTTGGAGCTAGCTCATTCTTCATAGTGAGCAAAGCAAAGTATCTAGGAGTTAGTACCTCAGAAAGCAACTGTTAACCAATGATGAGCAAGCCTTAAGCCAAAGTGGAACCCAGCTCCAAGAGCTCACTATTTAACCACACTACTAACATACCATATATGGCTTCCTCCCTTTCTTATTTTACTTCTCTATTCCTTAATGATTTCCCTATTCCCTAATGATAGCTTCCAAATAAAATAGTTGACTGAAGTTCTGCCTTTTGAGGAACACTACCAACATGGGCTAGCCATTGAGATAACTTTAAAATTTCATTTGGCCTCTAGGGAAATTTATCTAGGCCATCAGAGCAAGATTAAATTAGACATGCCTTATTATGAATGAAATTAATTTTCAGTAGACATAAATTATGCCAATTAAGTGGAAAATGTCTTGTATAACAAGTACACAACTTAAAAGATATTTGGAAAGAGGAAATTTTTCCTGCTGTGGGCTCGTAAGCAATATAGAGTTCACTTCCTACTGTATGCAATATAAATTTATTTAGATGAAGCCAGTCATGTTAAGTACTGCTTGTGTAGGCAGTATTCTTGGATTTCTTGGCTGTTGCCTCTGTAATCCCTGAGTCATTATATCACCTAATTATTAACCACCACAGACTCAGAAAAAGGCAGGGTGGTTGCCAATCAGTACTTCAACTTTGGAATAATCCATGACTGGTTTTCCTTGAGAAGTTGGGAGTTGTACATTCAGAAACAGCACAGAAATCCAGAACAAAGGGAGGACTAGCTTAGCGTTGGAGAAACAGGGAGTGCAGCATTCCTGATGTTCATTTTCTTCATGCTTTGCCAATCATTCCTCTCTTCCCACCACTGCTGTCACTGATGAACCTCACATCTTCTGCATTTGGTTTAGTGCTTTTAAGCAGAACATTCCATGGGTACTTTTCTCATAGCTGTGAATTTTATTACCCTGACAAATGTTTCTCCAGCTGCTCTCAGTAACCATGTCATGCCAGGCAAAGATTTGAAACCAAAGAAATAGGTATTGGAGTCAATGATTTTCCTTTCCCATGTTTTTGACTGCTCATGATCCTCTCACTGTTTTTCTTTCCTACTTTTATTTAGATTCACAATCAGGAAATATCTTTACTTCAGTTATGTATCAGTTATCTTATTAGATCTCCGAGTGGTGTCTGAATTCTCCTTAATAATGGGATGGGAAGTTTTGCTTCTCATTAGTGATATTTTGAACATAAGCACATAGGTGAGCAATGGTCACAGGATTGGAGAATCTTCTACTTAAGAAGGATTTAATTCACAATTTCCTGTATTAGCTGTGGCTGGAATTTTCCCCAGCAGTTTCTCCATAGAATTTATAATTTTCGTGGTCTCTTAACAAAAAAATTCCATCTGTAATTTTGGTTGAAAGTATCACTATTACCCAATGACCTGATAATCTTTATATTCATTGAACTACCAAAAAAGAAAAGTGTAGGGAGGATTACAATTTCTTAAAAATGTATTATTTGGGAACAGATGCTGTGATACAGTGTGGTGCAACAAGTTAAGCCTCCTCTTTGAACACCTGAATCCCGTATTCCACTGCCTATTCCAGTCCTGGCTATTCTGCTGTTGATTCGTTTCCTGCTCATGTGCCTTGGAAGATATCAAATGAGGGCTCACATTCCTGGATCCCTGCCACACATGTGCAAGGTTCAGATGGAGATTGAGACTCTTGGCTTTCGCTTGGCCTAGTCATGGCTATTGTGAGCATCTGGGCAATGAAGCAGCAAATGAAAGATCTCTAAATTTTCTCTGTCACTCTGCCTTTATTTTTGTTTAAGATTTATTTATTTGTATTGGAAAGGCAGATATACAGAGAGGAGGAAAGGCAGAGAGGAAGAGCTTCCGTCCGATGGTTCATACCCTAAGTGGCCACAATGGTTGGAGCTAAGCCGATCCGAAGCCAGGAGCCAGGAGCTTTCTCTGGGTCTCCCAAACAGGTGCAGGGTCCCAAAGCTTTGGGCCGTCCTTGACTGCTTTCCCAGGACACAGGCAGAGAGCTGGACGGGAAGTGGGTCCACCGGGATTAGAACTAGTGCCCATATGAGATCCTGGCATGTTCAAGGCGAGGACTTCAACTGCTACACTATCGTGCCGGGCCTGTCACTCTGCCTTTAAAGTAAATAATAAATGTTTGAGAATGTGCCATTTGATTCTTCATAGACTTTTTGGAAAGCACATTTTGTTGTAACATTCACATGTTTCTTCCTTGAGCACTAAAAAGTTTCAATAATGTGAAGCTTTTCTGGTCTCTTAGGAGAGGAAAATAGGGTCAGTAGGTCTGCAGGCAAAGTAAGAAAACCAAGCAACAGATGTCTAACGTACTGCTTTATTGAAAATAGACAGAATGGCATTGACCCCATTTCTACTCTCTGAGGTCTGATGTTAGTGATTTTCAACACAATTTAAAAGAAAAACATACAGGGTTAGGGTAAGATGTAGCAAAATGAAAGGTTTGTTTTTTTTTCCTTGTATTTCTATCATACGTGATTGTTTCTTCGAGCTCTTCCTTACGTATTATATTCTCAGAGGACATTGTACTTCATATTGTATTGGTAAGCTTTTTAAAAATATATATTATTTGTGAGATTTTAATCAAAATCGCTGAACACCTTTTTGCGTTTTACCAGTGAGCACAATGTTGTGATTACAGGATGGAACTGCCTAACAAGGGAAACTTGTACCTGTAGGTACACCACAAGGAATGTCATTAGGAATGGCACTTCCGGGTGATACATTACTTCTGGCAGTATTCAATTGGAAGCAAGCAATGGCGTTCCTAAATAAAATTGTAGAGAAGTGTCAGGACCTTCTAAATTTTTGGACATTTTTAAAGTGAACCTGATAATCCCTGGCAGCCAGTCGGGGAAAAAATGTTTGTGTTCTTTGCTGTATGGGCATTTCCTAATTAAAATATTAATTCCATTAATCATGTACTTGAAACACATAAATTATCAAGCACAGCATCATAATCAGTTGTATCAAAGATCTTCCCAGGCATCCCTGATGCAATTTTGTTTAAAGTTGTCCCACTTCTAGCTGTCCCCAGGTACGTTCAGGAAGTCAGGGGCTCCTGGCACTGAAAGGCATCCACTAGTGGAAGCCTTTGCAAATGAAGCCGTGTTCTTGGAAAGAACTGGTGTCTGGATTTTACATCGACTTGTCAGACAGATCCTGCAGGTGGTCACCAGGGGGCGCTACAGACTGACAGAGAGCTTTTCTTTCCTTTTACAAGCTTGCAAAGCTTGCTCAGCAGCTGTTAAGGGTTCCTGGCAGTCACATGTCATCATCGTCCCTAGCCATAAGACCTCCCTGATATAATTCAGCGCCCCCGTCCTAGAAGGAAACTTCTCAAAACCATAAAATGACATGTAACTGATTGATAAGCAGATTTCATCAAAAAATGTACGCAGAAGAGCGTATCTCAAACTTCATTATTTTGTGAACAGTTATTTTTCTATAAATTTCTCTCCCTCTTGTTTTTTTTTTTTTCCTCTCTTACTCTCTCCTCTTATTTTTTTGTTGGCATAGGAATGTGTGTGGTTCTCCCTCCCTGCTACACACCACCTCAGTTGTCACTAGAGAGGCTGGTTCCAGGTACTGGTCTTCCAGTCCATTTCTTAAAAACATTGCAGCTTTGCTCAGTATTGTGTTATTTGTATTACTTCTTACCACTTTCGTTCCTTCTTTCAATGCAGAAGACAAAAGACAAATGAATTATTTTCAAAACCTGACTCAGAATGGCAACAGTAACTAAAACCAAGACTGTGTTTACTGACATAAAATGAGGGACACAAGGAAAACTGTTTTGTGATTAGCTTTTCCACTAAAACCAACATTTCCTGGGCAGCAGGGACTGTCTCGGAGTGTGGATTCTCTGGTCCAGGAAGAGAAAGAAATGGGAAGGCAAGCTTGTCTCTTCGCCGGGGAATGTACACATCATATGATGAAAAGGAAGCTGAGATGTGTCACAGAATGTAATTCTGGCACGGAAGGACTCCATCGCCAGGTGTGCTGAGCTGCCGTTCCGGACAGTTGAACATCCTGAGGACCCATGTGTTATTTCATTGTCTAGAAGTGATTGATGAGTATCAAACAAGATGCAGCTTAGCACACTTGGAAAATAAAAAGGGAGGGAGGGAAGCAGAGTCAGGGTATAGAAATGTAGTGGGCAGTCAGGTGAGGAGGCCGGGAACATGCACAGCTGAGACCTCCTTGCAAGGAAGCACTTGCTGTTCATCCGCAAGCTGCGCAGTGGGCTGACAGCTTCCGGCTGCGTCATGTTCAGGAGCCACTTCAGCTTTCCTGTGATGTTCTTCTCAGGCAGCCCTGTCAGTGACTGTGCAACATGGAGTTATCCGGGACAGGGGTCCCTGTCCGACCGTCTCAGCCTCTCGGGGTCCAGCCCCATTTGGCTGTGATTTTTGTCAGATCTGCCTGATGGACCAAGGCTCTCTGCTGGCTGCTGTCTCTCCCTGTTTGTCTTCCGGAGACAGCATCTCACAGTAAATGTCTTGTTCTCCTAACTCTGTGTTCGCTTCCCAGAGAGCCCTGGACCTCAGAAAAGCAGCAGCTGATTTGAAGGTGGAAATGATTTAAATGGAGGCCAGACGGTGTGAAACGTCTGCAGAATTTTCTACTCCTATTATCTTTCTCCCAAAGAAAGAAGTTTTGTTTCTTTGGGGAAATCACTAAGTCCCTGTGAAATATTTTGGGGACCTCAGTTGCTGGCCCTGTAATAAGAGAGTGCTCTGGTTGATGCACAAAACGCTGGTGTTCAGTGTGTAGTCTCAAAAATTAAAAGTTAAAAATAAGAAGAAATCAGTATCACTATGTGCCCAGCAATATTAACCAATGTCATTGATAAAACAGTTTTCCGTCAGATTGGAAAGTTCCTAGGTCTTCTACCCCAGCATGGATGTGCTACCATGATGTGGCTGAATGATTCATGTGAAAACTTATTTCTTTCAACTGCTTTCAGTCATGAAAATTCAACTTCTCTATTTGCTAGTCTCTTAATATGGTATTGGGCAAGTAATTTATTTTAGGATACTGAATTTGATTTAGTCCTATTTAAATCTCTAATGCCATATTAGTGATGTGAAAGATTTTATTTTTGTGACAAATACTGTGACACATCAGGTTAAGCTGCCACCTGTAACCCTGGTGTTTCATATCACAGTGCCCCTTCAAATCTCTGCTGCTCTGCTTACAATTCAGCTCCCTGCTAATGGCCCTGGGCAAATAGAGGAGGGATGTCTAGGTAATAATCAAGGCATCAGCCTCCAACCTCCAGAGAGTATATCACTAAATGCCCTCCAAATTGTTAACGACTCCCTTCCACTGTTAGATTTCCAGATAAGGGAAAAGGAATAGAGATACCAGGATCCCCTTCTTGCTGGTGCAAGCGAAAACATGAACTGTTGCTTTAACAAAAATTCATCACTGTCATCACCTGAATTTAAAAGGAGGCATTTTTCCAATGCAAGAAAGAAGCCTTCCTTCAGACATCCTACAGACTCCAAAAGCTGTCAAGCATGGCACGCCTCCCTCTAGTCTTCACTCTCAGAAGGGTGGAGGAGGGGTGTGAGCCTTCGCTCAAGGTGACTGCGTTGTCTCTAAGTTTCTCCAAGAGGCTGGTGTTCCTAAGAAGGATGAGTGCACCTTTCAAATCTTTTGTTACCAGGTTACTGGCTGATTTTCTCATAGCCAAGACTTGACTAAGAGGGAAAATTCCACTCAACATTTTATTACTCCACTTTTCTCATAAATAAAATGAGATATTGAGCACAAATAACCACTAAACATTTATTTCAGCTCTAACAATGCAAGAGTATATTACTTTACCAGCATTGAGGAAATCACTTCATCTACACTGACCTCATTTATTCATCATGAATGTATTAAATTTAAGCAACATCTCTATAACAAATGCATAACTACATTAGTTGTTTGCATTAATATTTGTTATTATTTATTGTGATATCTTAAGGGTGCTGAACTGTATTTTTTTCTTGTTGAATCCTCGTCAAATAATGAAATCACAATAAACCTAGTGTGGTGGAATGTATGGTTCATATACTTTCTAAACGTAAATTTCAATAAGTTTCTTTCATCACTGGCTTCTAAGAAAAATATCAATGAATGAGCCAATATTTGTCATTCCTTTTCTATGAATGGAACACCATACCGGGATTTGGGAAGATGTAATGGGGACAGAAGTTATAATTCTAGACCTCATGAGCCACAAATCAACTGAGAAAGCAAAATAAAACTAAAATATAGAGTTGTGCCTCAGCACACAGCTTAGAGCTATTTTGCTATAAAAGATAAGCAAGAGATCAAAAAGCAAATACATTTCCAGCAGCATGTTCTTTTGAGTACCATGGAATGTGAAATAATTATCCTTCCCCTGGGGGTGAAATAATAACCACTTATGGCTGAGGAGTTTCACATAAAAAATATCTATCAGCAGTTGCTGCAGCCTGGTGAGTTGGTACAATATTGCAATTAACACCTACAGTCTGTGGAATCAACACATTCCTTATTAGATATGTTATTTTTGATGATTAACAATTTTCTTTGTATCTCTGCTTTCACATATGTAAAAAGGGAATAACAATAGGATTTTCACCAATGGGACACACATAAGTAAGTCAAAGAAGATAATGTAGCCCTCTATTACCACAATATCAGAACCTGCTCTCCTTATGACTGAATACATTACAATACTGAGGTTGCCCATTTCCCGTGCCCATTTCTTGAGCGGTTTGTTTGTTCTGGTGTTTTGGTTTCTCTGGAGTTCTTTGTATATTCTGGAGATCAGCCCTCTATCACCTATGTCGTGTGCAAAGATCTTCTCCCATTCTGTAGGTTGTTTTTTTACTTTGTTGATTGTTTCCCTTGCTGTACAGAAGCTTCTTAGTTTGATGAGGTCCCAATTGTTTATTTTGGTCTCGATTTCTACTGCTTTTGGAGTCTTTTTTAGGAAGTTTGGGCCTACTCCTAAGTGTTGCAGTGTGTTTCCAACATTTTCTTCCAAAAGTTTGAAGGTTTCTGGATGTAGGTTTAGATCTTTTATCCATTTAGATTTGATCTTAGTGTATGGTGAGAGATGTGGGTCTTTTTGTTTCTGCAGGCTATCAACCAGTTGTCCCAGCAGCATTTATTAAATAGACCTTCCCATTTGCTTGGATTGTTGTCTGTCTTTTTGTCAAAGATTAATTGACTGTATCTGTGTGGGTTTCCCGATCCCAACCATGAAGACTCCCAGACCTTCACCACAAACTATTAATACGAGCAACAAGGACTATATCCCAACTGCCTAGGAGACCACAGGGAATTGGATGTCCTCGGAGGTCGAGTACTCTGAGGTCACCCACCCACAACCGGAGCTTCTGCAGGAGATGGAAGAAGTCCAAACACTACCGTGCAGAAGCCAACGTCATCGGAAAGACAACCAGAAGCCCTGAGCGGTTCGCAGAAACAGAAGAACGATAAAAGTCCTTTGGGACCAGGGAGGAGAGCTTTCTCTGGTCTGAACCTGTCTCCACCTCTGGACCCCCACCCTCTCTCGCGATGACCATCGGGATCGCTCCGAAAACCCCTCATAGCAAACAAACAATCATACAAACTAAAAAAACCTAAAATAAATAGACAAACAACAAAAAGTAGAGCCTGGAATCTGACAGGAAAGAGCTGACGTGGATTGGCTCATGCCTCGCTGGGTGGGACACAAAGATTAGTCACTCCTCACCATGGTGTTGGAGATTTCCCTGCACACCCCCCCCCAAAAACAAACAAACAAAAAAATGTTCAGCACCTTAATTGTCGACAAATGTCTTGTTAGAGTAACAAGTCAGTCTAGATTACCCTAAAATCTGCCAAGATCAACAAAATTATACTTCAACACAACAAATGGCTAAATACTAAAATGAAATAGACATGAGACAACTGAATGGTACCTTATAGCCATTTTAAGGTATATAGCAGTCGGTTCTGTATATAAAACTAAAACTGAAATGTCAATGGGCTAATCATAGGTTGTGGTTAAGATCTTGCTTTCTTTTTTTTTCTTTTCTTTCTTTCTTTTTTTTTTTTTTTTTGTAACACACTGGTTACTCAAAACCATGTCAATCCCATAATGTTGCAAATTGCTGTTGATGTTATGTTGGGACTCTTGGTTGAATGGGATGATATTCTGCCAGCTCTAACAACGGACCAGAAATGGTCTCCCCAAGAGACTGTTCAACCCATCTGGACAATAAATAGCTGGACTTTATACTTGGTATATGTTTGCAAGGAAAGAATCTTGATTGAATTTGAACTGTAATACTGCATCAAGGTGGAGGAATCCACCAGGGGGGAGGGGCATGGGGGGGGGGATTCCCAGAGCCTATGAAACTGTAACATAATGCAAAATAATTAATAATAAAAAAAAGAGGCACTGCAAAACTACATTTCGAACAAAATGTGCCCTTATCTTTGCTTTTGGTGCCTTACAGTTCTGGATAATTTTTACTGTTTGCTTCAAGACCTTTCTTCATCCAGCTTATATCATTTAATTATCTGTTGGTCTCAAATTATAATTAATTAAAGAGAAAAATATTCTCAAATTACACTTTTAATGAATCACTGAGAGGTGATGATAAACTGTTGTACATGGTGTTCAGAATTTCAGTAGGAAACAATGGTATTACTCTGCTTAAAACTGTATTATATTCAATTTGACAGTGAAGCAGATAGATGTATATATTAATTTTCCCTTTGAAAATTAGAGATCTATTTTTACACACACATACACACATGAAGTATCTTTGAAAATACTGTGGGAGAGTTTGGTGCTATGGCTCAGTGGTTGTCTTTGCTTTGCATGCTCCAGGATCCCTTATGGATGCTGGTTAGTGTCCCGGCAGCTCCACTTCTCTTCCAGCTCCCTGCCTGTGGCCTGGGAAAGCAGTGGAAAAAGCCTTGGGACCCTGCACCCACATGGGAGACCCAGAAGAAACTCCTGGATTCTGGCTTTGGATCAGTACTGGCTCCTACTCGCGTGGCCATGTGGGGAGTGAACCAGCGGATGGAAGACCTTTGTCTCTGTAAATCTGTCTTTTCAATAAAAATAAATTGTAAAAACAAAGAAAACTGTGGAATAAAATTGAGTTAAAGGATACGTTTATTTTGGTGCAAGATAAAGGTGAAAACCTATGCATAATTTTCTCATAATAAACATTTTCCCAAAACTTACTTAAGACATCTAGTGTATCTTTCAGGGAAAAATCACAACCCAACAGTGTAGTGTGAGGAAAAACAAAAAGGGTCTGTATTTTCCGTTTTTCCTAAAAATGTGCACGAAGAATATTTATGTTCTGAATGTCACACTGATTCTTCAGTTTCTAACCATGTTCAGATGAAATGCTTTAAGGAAGGAGACATAAAACATTTTGGGGCCTATGCCTGTAGCCCAGCTCAGAGACAACAAACTTCTAGACATATTTATGAAATACATACCTATACAAACATTCTATTTAGCTGAAGGAAGTGCTGGAAGTATATTTCCTCTTTCATTCTCAGATCCGTGATCCAAGAGTACCAAAACCCTTTTTATTTATTTTGTTTTTGAATGCTATGTTCTTTAATTCACAACTAGCTTAAACAATCTCTTCTAAAGGATAGGTAATATTAATTTCTAAACTCAAAGCTTGTGTCGATATAGCTCTAATCGCTTTCACCATTTCCTTGCTGGGCACTAACATGTAGGATAGAATGTTTGTCTTTAAAATTTACCTGGCTGTAGACTTCACTGAGTTTATTTATTTCTTTTTTTTTGAAGTTTTATTTATTTTTATTACAAAGTCAGATATACAGAGAGGAGGAGAGACAGAGAGGAAGATCTTCCGTCCAATGATTCACTCCCCAAGTGAGCCGCAACGGCCAGTGCTGTGCCGATCCAAAGCCAGGAACCAGGAACCTCTTCTGGGTCTCCCACATGGGTGCAGGGTCCCAAAGCTTTGGGCCGTCCTCAACTGCTTTCCCAGGCCACAAGCAGGGAGCTGGATGGGAAGTGGAGCCCCCGGGACTAGAACCGGCGCCTATATGGGATCCTGGCGCGTTCAAGATGAAGACTTTAGCCACTGGCCCACGCCGCCGGGCCCAGTGAGTTAATTTCTCAGGATAATCAGCATGAATGCCTCACTTCCTATGTACTAAAGCGGGAATAGGGGTAATTAAGCTGTTAAACCAATTGTTCATATAAAATCATACATATGGCATATATAAAGCATTTGAAAAATCCATGGTATGAACAATATACTTGCTAGCCAACGTGATGCATTTTTTTGTGATTATAGAAAGTTCTGCTTCAGGTCATAGGTCAAATTTGTGTGTTCTCATATGCCTTCTTTTATAACACTGACTGAATTCATTTTGGGTATTTTCTCTTCTGGCAGAAATATAAACTTCCTTGAGGGTGAATGGAAACATGCAGTGCCTCTTGTAACCCACATTTGAAACTGAGAAATTGCCACTTCCTCCCACTTTCCACTGGGCAAAGGAAGCCTCGAAGTAATAGGATGGGAATCAACAAGCATACTTCTGTGAAGTATATAGGGGTAAGCAATAAATCTTTGTTGAATGATACTGTAATTTATTGTGCTTATATTTGTATACTTATTTCTTTAAAATATTAGATAAAGAGAAGTATTTGCCTTTGCTGTTAAGATAGCAGCTGTGATGACCGCACCCATTATCAGTTAGCTGGATTTCACTCATGGGTCCACTCTTGATTCCACCTTCTTGCTCTTTGTGGACCATGAGAAGCAGCAAGTGATGGCTCAAGCAGTGGGTCCCTGCAACCATTTGGAGACCTGGATTGAGTTTCCAATCAGCTTGGCCATCGTGGGCATTTGTGGAGTGTTTCTTTTTCTCCCCCTCTTTCTTCCTCTCCCAGCCCTCTCTATTCCTCTTTGTTTCTCTCTCAATAAATGAGATAATTTTTGTGATGTCAATGTATTTAATGTGATACTGTATTTAATGTGTTTGCTGATATTATTACCTATATATTACTGTGATGTAATATATGAAAGAGTTTAAATAGAGTGATAATTTTGACTTTTAAGTACACTATTCCAGAGAGGATTTCTGTTACTTCTGCCACATAATTCAGGGACAGAGACTGTATGATTTCCAGCTTCCATTCTTTTAGAATAGACAGTTTATCAGAAAATGCATGGAGACATGGTAGCAAAGGGTTCTGATATTCTTTTTTATTTATTTTTACTATTAATTTTTAATATTGTTTACACCATTGAGAGGGATACACTGCTATTTGGGTTTCTGATTAGAGCGGGGAGGGTTGAGCCATAGAGGAAGGTGGGTGGGACAAATGCTTCAATTATTTTCTTGCTGCTGTGTCTGCAGTGGGGGAAGAGGAGTGGGTCACTCCTTGCTGGTAAACTACACCAGCAACTTGGGGATAGGAGGACAATCATTTGATGATTCCTTAGAGACCCTGCTGTGGGGAAGAGTATTCCAAGGGTGTTACTTGAGTGGATTTGATAGTTCTGAGATGTTGTTGATTTCATAGCTCATGTATATGCTCCAAGTCCACTTTAGTGCATCCACAGAACCAGCAACATGTTGCAAGCTTGGCTAGGAGAGTGGTACAAACTGTTCTGTTTCCCATCCTCTACGGGCTTATATGAGCTGGCTGTCACTTCTCCTGTGTGCATCTGGGCATGCTGTCCATTTCACAGGCACCAGCAGCCTAGGAAGCCCTGTCCCAGCACATGCACTCCAAGATAAGACCACATATATTCTGATGTTCCCCTATGGCTGGAGTTTGAGCCTAGCCATCTTGTTGGGGCATACCCCAAGAAACCTCACCTGGGATAATCTCAGACTTGACTCCTATGACTCTTGTGTGCATCAACCAGTGCAGGGTCAGGTTCAGTCTGTCACCCATATCAGCCAAAGCACAAACCAGTGGATGCAGCTGCCTGGTCAGTTCCGCCCCCAGTTCCATCTCTCATGGGAATTGATGAGTGCTGTGGCCTAGCTCAGCCTAGCCTGCCACAGATCCATTCTTTACAAACACCAGTGGGTGCCATGGCCTACTCAGGGTGACCCCCAATAATCCTCACCAGACTTGCCCCCAGCCCCAATTTTTGTGTGTGCTGGCATATGCTGTGACCTAGCCTGGTCTGTCTCAAATCCCAAATAGTTCCTGTGCACACCCATGGGTTCAGCAGCTTAGCTCAGCCCACTCTGCCCCCAGATGCAACTCACACATAAGCTGGCAGGTGAGGCTGTGCTGACCAACTTGGGCAGCACCCAGCCTTAGCTCTCATGCTTACCAGCAGAAAGCTGCAGCTCAGCAGGGAAGTGACCAAAGTTCCCCTACCAGGCCCACTCCCAGCCCTAAGTGCTGGATTCAGCAGCCTAGTCCAGCCTGTCCCACCCCCAGAAGTGCCACCCCCAAGACTCAGTTCTCACACTCACCAGTGGAATGAGTGGCCTAGCAATGCAGTCCCCAAAGGTCCCCTACCAGCCCCACTCCAATCCCCAGGTCTTGAATGCAGTAGCAGGTGCTGTGGCCCAGTCTGAGATGGCCCACTCACAGTCTCCAGTTCCAGCTGTCATGGGCAGGTGCAACATTCTTGCACATCCTGTCCCAGCTGCAGCCCTCATGTAAACTGGTGAGTGTTGCAGCCTAGCTCAGCCTGTCTCACACCCATTCTGGCTCTTGTGAGTACCAGTGGGTCCTCACATGCTCAGCTCTCGCTGGTGGGGCAGAATACACTGCGCTTAGCTCTCATGCATGCCAGCAGGTGCTACATTCTATCTCATTCTGACCTGTCCCCAAATCCAACCCATATGTGTGCCAATGAGTGCTGTAGCCTTGCCCAGCCCAATCCACCCACAGCCTTGGCACTCTCACAAATCAGTGGGAGCTGCAGCCTCCGGCAGAGTTCCCCAAGGTCCCCTACCATGCCCACACTCAGTCCCAGTTCTTATGCGTGCTGGTGGGTGCTTCAACAGCCTGGTGTGACGCAGCTGTAATCTCAGCTCACACTGGAGAGTGTTTCAGCCTAGCCTAGGCAGGTGTGACCTACACCCTGTCCTGGCTCTCACGCATGCCAGTGGGTGCTACAGCCTGGCCCAGCCTGGCCTATCCCAAACCCAGCTCACACAAATGAGGAAATGTGCTACAACCTTGTTGGGCCTGGCCTGCCCCCTAGCCGTGGTTATTGTGCTCACCAGCGCGAGTTGCGGCCTAGCAGGGAGATTGCCCAGGTTCCCTACCAGGCCCATTTCCAGACCTGGATCTTCCACTTGCTGGCGGGTGCTTCAACTCAGCCTGGCACGACACACTCACCATCTCAGCTCTTGCTGATGAAGCACAACCCCCCGTGCTAGCTCTCATGCATGCCAGCAGGTACTGCAGCCTGGCACAACCTGGGTCCTTCCCAGCCCTGGCTCTGGTGACTAACAGGTGAGTTCTGTGGTCCAGCCTAGCTTAGCCCATCAACACCCCCAGCTCTCTCCACACTGGCTGGAAGGTGTTGCAGTCCCACAGAGGTCAGCCCACAAGTCCCATATGGAATCTACTTCCAGATTTGATTCTCTCGCATTCTGATGGGTGCTGTGGCTCAGCTTGACATGGCTCACCCCCTGCTCTGACCCTCAAGGTTTGGTACTGTGGCCTAGCCCAGCCAGGCATTGCCCCCAACCAGAGCATTTGCATACACCCGAGGTGGGTTAGAGATACTATTTAGCCCAGCTTCTCATGAGAGCAAGTACTTTGGCTTGACCTAGACATGCCCTCCTGTTCCACTATCTAAACCACTCCATCACAGTTCCCTTGCTTATCTGCAACTACAGTGTCCCAGGCCATGGAAGACCCCAGAACTCATTCCTACCCTGTCGAACATGCTCTCAGCTGCTGCCACTCCAATACACCGCCAGACTCACTTCCCCATGCACTCTTCAGCCCCCGTCTAGAGTCTAGGGTGGCATGTCCCAGCCCAGCATTTCCAGCCTTCCCCACATATCTTTAAAAAAGAATGGAATAGGCAATTATGTTGGCACACTGGTATAGTTAACACAAATTTGGCATTAACCAGAATTCCTGCCAACTACTGGCTGTTTTTCTCCCAGCAGTGTAACGCTTGCCTAGTAACAAGGCAACCTAGGCAGTGGCCTATAACTGGGGGTTGGATATTCTGGAAAGATCTACACAGGCTCTGATTGCTTTCCCTTTGTGGGGTCTACATTCTTGGAAAACCTTAAAAAAAAAATACAGATAACATAACATCAGCAAGCAGTTTGGAATGGTAACAAAGACCAAAGTTAGACCTTAAATTACCAGCATAAATTAGTCCAGTTAGGCTAACTGCTGTAAACTACCAACCTCCGAGTCTTAGTAGTTTAACACAAATCTGGACTGGCTCATGAAATAGCTCAATGTGGGTGTCTGAGGAGTGGCGTTTCAGAGAGCCATAAAGGGCCAGACTTTCTTCTTGCAGAAACGGCCGCCTCATTCGGCCTCAGGATCTCTTGTGGGGGTTTTCATCTTCTAAGTGTCGGAAGAAAGTGGCAGATAAAAGGGTAATGGTCGCTGTACTATCTTGACTTCTACTAACCCAGTTCTACTCACTAGTGCTTATAAATCTCAGGAGGGATATACCTATGCATCACTCTGACATAAAAGAGTAGCTATCAGGAAAAGTCCTGGTTTTGTTCCCATAAGAGGATATCCTGCGATGCTTATCTCGCAAGCCATGTTGTCCTCAGCATTTTAAAGCCCAGAATGGAGTGATTTCAGAATCCCCCAGCTCCAGCACAAAGACAGCTATGCATTCATAAGAGTCCATCTGCCCTGGATAGCTTTAGGGCCAGGACCATCTTGGATCTAAGGGTTCTGTTAATTCCTTCTACCTATCTATAAGCAATAAATTTGCTTTTTCTGACTTTTTACACCATTGTTCTGTCCCACTGGACTCATACTCTGACAGGTAAATTTGTGTAAAACTTCCTGCCAGACCTAGGAGACTGTCAGATTCAGGAATCTGCAGCAATTGGAAAGATGTGTAAAGTTCTCCCTTGGCATTAGTAACCAGTATATGGTTCTCCTCTCCCAAGAATTGATTTGATGCACATTATTTTTTGTGCATCACAGAGCACAGTGCAAGATATGTTGACAGGTTGTTGCTAGAAGTGGCTAACATCTACTGCAAAGGTCAGAAAATGTGCCGACTGAGAAAAAAAAAGAAATGAGTTTAATAAATAACAAGTGGGTATCAATGATGCATGGAGTTCCAAGAAAACAAGGTGAACCTGAAAATTTCTTTTAACCGAATAATTCACATTGTGTGACAGCTTGGGGATTAGTGGCTAGACATTAATAATGAAATAATGGTTTATCATGTAGGGAAGCCTGATCTATGGTGGTGTGTGGTAGCCACACGCAATTGTGACAGTGGCAGGAGAGAGTCATTTTGTCTATACATCCTGGCATGTTCTCTCCCCCCACAAAACAACCATCACAGCAGCAACAAAATAACCAATACTATCTGAGAAACTACAGCTACAATAGTGGTGATAGTACTACAACAGTGAGCAGAAATGACACAGAACTGTTGAAATCTCTCAGTTTTCAATAGTGGCATTGTGGAGTTGAAACAGAATAGAATTAAAAACTGATCCTCTGGGGTATGCCTATAATGAACCACCCTGGTAGGATAACAGAGTCTGGAGAACATTTTTCCAGGATTCCAGTACATAGGCATTAATCCCTGGCTCACTGTGAGCTCTGTAGAACCAATTTCCCGTGATGGATGCAGAATTGTTCAACTTATGGCTGGGCATCATCTGCAGAAATAAGGTTGTTTTCACTGAATAAAGTATTCCAGTAAGTGTTCTCCCAACCATATGTCAGGAGGGAGGCGGATTCTGGTGATGTGAATATCAGGGAAGAGGTGGACAGTCTTCTGGGCCTAATGGGGGAAACTCAGACATGATGAATTGATTATTAAACATCTTTGTGACATTATTTGCACCTCTAGCATGTAAAGACATTTTTATGGTTATGGTTAGAATTAGTAACACTTATAAGCTGTCTTTTATTTAGAGAATGAAATTCATCATCAGAAAGTATACCCAGATTTTATGCCCAGAGATGTGGTTATGCACTTCCACAGTTTGCATGTATGTTTGGCAAGGCTGTGATTTCTCCATAAATTATAACTTCTCTGAAATGTCACAGAAATGTCTGCACTGGCTGACTTTTCTTCTTGAGAGAAGGTGACTTTGAACATTGTCATCAATTGGCAAAGCAATGCTCCAACTTCCTGAAACAAAAAGGCTATCTATTTGCTCCAAAATTCTGTTTTGGAAGAGAAATAAAACAATAAACCAAGAGGGATTGTGTTTTAAAACAGCACATTTTGCAAGGCTGGTGCCACAGCATAGTGAGCTTATACTCTGCGAGCAGTGCCAGCATTCTACACGGTCACTGGTTCGGGTCCTAGATGCTCACCTCCAATTCAGCTCTCTGTTTGTGGCCTGGAAGGGCAGCAATGTATGGCCCAAGTTTCTGGGCCCCTTCACCCAAATGGGACACCCGGAAGAAGCTGGCTTTGAATCGGCTCAACAGTGGTGGTTGGAGCCATTTGGGTAGTGAACCAGCGGGTGGAAAAAGTCTGTTTCTCCTCAAATAAAAATAAAAATAAAATAAATCTTTCTAAAACTAGCATGGCTTTCACACTACACAGCAGAGTCATTGCTGCAGGATTTTTGATTTTTGATTGTCACAAAGGATGATCGTTTATGTGGTACAATGACATTGGGAGAGTGGTCTTCAGGGAAAAATCTGAACAAAGTGAGTTTTCATTTGTGTGTCTTGCTTTCCCTTTTCCTTGATATTCCTACTTGCATTTTTTTACAGAGAAACTACAGACATTCTTCAGTCATGTGTCACTTAATGATGAGCACACATTCTGAGAAATGCTTCATTAGATGATTTTATAATTGAATAAACATTACAGACTGTACTTACACAAACCTGTATAAGATAGGTCAATCACTTTACATGGTCTCTTGATATAACCAAGAGACACAGCAGGGTTGAGTGTTTAGTGGACGTTGACTCCAGAGTCTGACATCAGATGTACATATCTGATGTATGCTTACTGTCATATATGCACCTATGTGGGAGACTCAGAAGAAGCTCTTGGCTCCTGGTTTTGGATCAGCTCAGCTCCAGCCATTGTGGCCACTTGGGGAGTAAACAAGTGATGGAAGATCTTTCTGTCTCTCCTCCCTGTGAATCTGCCTTTCCAATAAAAAATAATACTTTTTTAAAAAAGCTTTTATCTTGGCATTCTGTGTTGTGTACTGCTTTTGTTGTGACCGAATGTGGCTCGACCCACACTTTGTTCTGGCGTTCGGATTTGCCAGTGGATGACGTGAACTGATTCAGCCTGGTCTAACCCCCGACCCATGCCAAATGTATGCCAGTCTGTGCCAGATGTGACCGCATGCACCCAACCAGCACACGTGAGAACCAGGAAGGGAGGGGGCAGAACCGTCAGCGGAATAGGGGGGGTTCCCTTGCTGAACAGCTACTCCCGCTTGAGAGCTTGAGCTAGTATGGGGACAGACCGGACTAGGCAGGGCTACAGCACCTGTATGCCTCATGTGGACCAGATCAGGGAAAAACCAGGCTGGGCTGATTATTCCTACTGGTGCAATCTACAGTTAGAGTGGGTGAAGGTTGTTGGGGCTTAGCCACAGCATCAGCTGGCAGAAGCTGGCACTGGGGGCTAGTTCTGTCAAGTTAAACCACAGAACCACCTGGACAGTGCATAATCTGGGAGTGGGAGTGGCCTGGGAGGGAAATAGTGGGCTCCTCCCTCTTGAGTTACCACCTCCCATGGAAGGGAACAGAAACTAGGACAGGGGCTGGGGGTGGCTAGACAGACTAGTCTGGTATCAAATCATAAAGGGCCTGGGAGTTCAGATGAAAAGGTTTTATCTAGATAAAATACATAGCTAAATGTTGGAGGCATAAAATTTAAAAGTCATTCTGACATTTCATGGCCAAGAGAAGATAATATTATGTGCAAACAATGAGAAATAAGAAAAATGAAATGATGGTCTGGCCAAGGAGTGTCATGGGTATTACCCTCCTGCTTGAAGCTTTCAGGTAATTTACCAATTCTCAAACAACAGCATGGTTTGGTACTGATTCAGAGAGCTGTGTAGCATGGATAATTCACAGTGGAAAAGAAAAGAACACTATTATGTAATAGTAATATAATATTCAAATAACCAATTTATCTTTTCATGCTCTTTTATCTAAAGTGGAAGAATTCCATCAAAAACCCAGTTCTTTAAATGTAAACGTGCTACCTCACTAGTACTAATCAATACAAGTACTGAAGTGACTAAGTCTTCTTAGTTACTGGAAAATATTCATTCTGTATGGCCTACAGTCATTTGATTTTGACTTTTGCTGAAAAGGATTCTGGCTACTGGACTTGACCCTTAGCCTTGTGCTTTCCTGTGACTTGTGCTTTTGAGACCCCAGTCAGCTCTCATTTCCACTCACAAATAACCTGACTAGCCTCATCACTTCTCTTGTAGCCAACTGATTAGATTCCATAGAATTTCTAATTCATAGAATTTCTAATCCAGTTCTCTGTTGTTTTCTATCTGAATACTCGATTCTGTCATCCAGTTCAATTTCTTATTGAGAGATTCTCACCACCTCCCCTGGGAAATCACCCCAGCCGTGACTCCTCCTTAAGTATCTGTAGCCCCGAGCTCCTTCTCTGTTATAAACATAAAGCAGTGATACAGGATTGCCACAGACATCTCAGATTATACAGATATCATTTAGCACTCCGGACTGGAGTAGAGCTATTGGCACATAAGGAAGAGGATTTCTATGGCATGTGTAGGTTCTGTCCTTCAAAGAAGATCATACTGAGTTACTGCTCCAGCATGCTAAGACTGTGAGCTAACCAAGAGCAACTCACCAGAGGTTGCAAAACATACTTTGAAAAAATTGCAGCTCTCCGTGTGTGTGTGTGTGTGTGTGTGTGTGAGAGAGAGAGAGAGAGAGAGAATATCGTTATCAGAATAGTTTGAGTATTAAAATCTAAAATACATCTTATAATAGAAAGGCATTCAGATTTTTGAGAGTTCAACAGTAGTAGCATTCTTGGAGGAAAATGAATGACTTGAGAGCCCTAAAATCCAAAGTGCACCTTATAATAGAAGGGTATTTAGATTTTTGAGAGCTCGATAATAGCAGCATTCTTGGAGGAAAATGACAATGATTTACCCATAATTTGTACTTTTACGTAGCATTCAGAATTCATTATCATGAAGTGCATTTTGTGTATGGGCTTTTACTTCTGAAATGGGAGTAACCCACTTTGAATACAGGCATTGGAGGCTTAACATGATCTATAATGTTTTTCTCTCTCTTTCTCTCACTATCCTTTTCCTTCTCTTTAGTTCACCATGACTAGCATCTGAGTAAACTTCCATCAAAAAAATACTGAAACAGGATTCTTGAAGCCGTACGAAGAAGGAAATGACAAAGTGATGGGATAGAATACTTTTAAGAAAGGAATGACAAACAGCTTGTACTACTAAATTATATACATATTTTATTAATTATTCTGACTTCTGCAAAGGTATACTACACATATCTATCTGGAGTTGGGAGAAGAATGAGCTAAGATTTTCTGCAAAGACATTTGTGTAGGAAATACCGCTGGGCTCTTTGCATTTTTAAACAAAGGACTTCAGATGGGAAGAAATAAAATCAAGTTGCCTTGGGTCCACTTGGCCATATAACCTACATGACCCATTCTTGTGATGTCTATTTCTATATCCACTCTGCTGAGTGTTCTCATTGGATTGCAGTCATCATGATAACCATCTAAATTCAGTCCAAATACAATTCAACACATCGTCACACACACAGTTTCTTCTACACGTGCAACTTAATGAAGGAGTCCCATCTTTTGGTCAAGCCATACAGTTAGCCTAAGGAAGATGCTTTCCTTCCACACTTTCCTACGTGTCGGTCAGTGGAACTGTAACAACTAGTGAAAGCATAGTTCTTTTTGTTTTCTCATTTAATAAAAGAAGTCTTGAGAACTGATTTTAGAGCTCACCTCTGGCTGAGGGTTCAGTTAATATCCTTCTGTTATGATTTAATTTCCTCTTTAAACAGAATATGAAGTGTGAGTTTTTTGTATGCACCATGAAATAGCATTTATCTTTACTTTGGAAGAAACAAAGAATGCTTTCTTGCATTTACTCTGACCAAGAGGATCAAATGAATCCCTTACACTTATTTGTTGTCTTTGTTCATTTTTTTATATGAGTTCTTCTCATGTTTTACAAATCTTTCATTACCACTGTCCATAGTTCTGCAAGATCCTGTGATATTTCAACACTTGTATACATTAGGTATTGATTAAATAAGGATAATTCACGTTTCTATTTCCTTATTCTTTCTTTATGTTTGGAGCTTTTAAGCTACTTTGTTCAAGTTCTCTACAAAACACATAATATGTTATTATGAACCAGAGTCAGCTTCACTGTACTAGGGAACAGAAATTATTTCTTCTATCTTGCTATGATTTGGTATTTGTTATCCAACATCCTTTTATCTCCTCTGCCCCCAGCCACTATCTCAAACTCAGTTCAGCTCCATCATTTTTAGCTTCCGAATATCAGAGAAGTCACACTGCATCTTTCTGTGTCTAAATTCATTTAACAAAATGTCTCTCAATTAATTGTATCCATTATGCGAGTTAGAGCATTTCATTATATTTATGGCTGAATAATATTCCATTGTGTATATCCATTCCATTTTATCCATTCATTCCATGCATGGTCATTATCGTACCTTGGCTACTGTGAATAGTACTGCAATAAACATGGGAGTACAGGGATTTCTTTGCTTTGCTGATTAGATTTTCTTAGGATATCTTGATAAAATTATACATGGGCTTTTAGTATTTTGTGGAACTCCCATACTGTGCTGCACAATAGCTGTACTAATTTACATTCTTAGCAACAGTTCCATTTTGCCCATATCTATGCCAACATTAGTTCTTTATCTTTCTAATAATGTCATTCTTACTGGAGTAAGATGTTATTTGATTATTGTTTTAATTTATAATCCCCTGATAGCTTGTGATGTGAGTACTTTGTTCTTATATTTTTTATCGTTAATGTTTCTTTCTAAAAATATCTGTTCAGTTTCTTGGTCCTTTTCTTAATTGTAATGTTTGCTTGCTGAGCTGACTATATACTCTGATGATTAATCTTTTGTCAGATAATTATTTTGCAAATAGTTCTTGCCATTTTTAAGGTTACATTTTCACTCTGTTGAATGTTTACTGTGCAAAAGCTTCTTAGTTTGATTTACTCCTATATGTCTAATTTGCTTTTGTTTTTTTGTGATTTTAGGTTCTATTGCAAACAATTTTCTTACATTCATGTTTTGAAAGGCTATCAGAATATTTTCTTCCAGTAATTTCATGATTTCAGGTCTTACATTTGGGTCTCTGATAAATTTTGAGTTGATCTTTGTAAATGGTGTGTGTTGCTACACAATTAATTAATGAAGATAATGAAGTGATATTTTGCTTTTTAGTTAACTGGGTGCTTAACCCAAAATGAATCATTTAACAGTTTCAGCTTTTAGAGTTTAACATAATTGTTGTGACTCTGGTGGAAATGTTTCATTTTTGCAACTGATATTCTCAATCAGCAGAGCTTGAAGTTGCTGGTGCTGGAAGCAAAATGTTTAGTATGCATGTGTTATCATTTTTGATAATGAGCATGGGCACTTCCATTTCCACCTTTCTGTTCATTGCTTTGTGTATTTTGGCAATGAAACATACAGCACCATATGTTGGAAATTGACTGGGAACACACACTTTCTAGAGTAGGTCCTGGGACATAAAACGTGTTTTCACTCAGTGTCAACATAAATGAGTCAATAGGCCATTTCACAGTTGAGCTAGCCTATTAATTGTGTGCTTATTCATATAGTAAGGCCAGAAAAATCTCAAATGCAGAGTGAAATTATCTTAGCTTCTTTGTCAAAAAAATAGGTCATGATGGTGAATGAGGGATTTTCTAGTTCATAGTGATACTGGTGAAAGCATTTTGAATTGAAAAGGCAAATCTATATCCAGCATGATGACAACACACTGGTTCCTCGGTGATGTAATGGATTAATTATGATCAGCTTGCCTTTCAAGTCATTACTTCATTGAGGGAGCAATAAGTTTTTCTGTGAATGGTCTATAGAAGCACAGTATTGGCAGTGTGGCTGAATCTATATTTTAAGAGTAAAATCTAAATGATACTTTAATAGGGCATGGAATTGAATTACACTGGGGTACTTTTGCAAATCAATAACCATAGATCAAGCCTTCCTCCCTCCTTTGGGGCAAGCAAAAAGAGTTGTATCTCTGTTGAACAAAACAGCTGCACCGGCTCTTCAAATACCAATACAATTAGCATAAAGAACTGAAACAGATCAAAATGGTCACAGCCAAGAAGCCACCTGCAAACATTTAAAATGCAAAGGAAGAATATTGCTATTTAATCATGGAGGTAATCACACTTGAAAATGACACTTTGAAAAATGTCATTACCAAGAAGGGAGTGTGGCTGATGTGTAAAAGAAAAGAGCTTCATTGTCATGGTTAGGAGGAACCTTTACAAGGACAGCTAGCCAAGGCTGCTGTGTCAGTGGAAGCCACTTGAACACGCCATGGGAACTCTCCACCTCACTTATTTTGTAAGCTCTAGATTGATGTTTTGACTTACATAAAATGAAACAATTATATCCAATTGCCTACTTCTCTCCTTATTTCACCTTTACACATGTCTATCTAAACTTGATTTTGGACTTTTTTCATATGGTTTAGTCTGAATTATGTTCTTTATTATAGTTTTTTTCCTAATTTTTACAATGGTGTGTTTTCCTTTTAAAAAAACACTATTTAAAAATCCAAAAAAATATAAAAATAGAAACAAGATTTATTTTTATTGGGAAGTCAGATTTACAGAGAGAAAGAGAGCCAAAGCACGAGAGAGAAAAACATCTTTCACTTGCTAGTTCACTCCCCAAGTGGCCACAATGGCCAGAGCTAAGCCAATCTGAAGGTAGGAGCCAGGAGCTCCTTCCAGGTCTCCCATGTGGGTGCAGGGGCCCAAGGCTTTGAGCCATCCTCTGTTGTTTTCTCCAGGTCACAAGCGGGGAGCTGGATGGGAAGTGGGGCCTCAGGGACATGAACCTGTACTCATACAGGATCCCAGTTGTAATGCAAGGATTTAGCCACTGAGCTATTGCATCGGCCCATCCAATGGTGTATTTTCATTTGAATTCCCAAGCGTAGGGTTAATACTTTGTTATTTAATGCTATCAACACATAGAAAGTGTAAAAAACCCCTACTATTCCTCAGAAATACACAGTTTGTAAACAATAATCAAATTCAAATGCCAAAATGCCAGTATTGCTCATATGGATTTGTACTCTGGGTGCTAGTCATTACAGATCAGGGAAAACATGACATTTCTCTTTTGGGGACTGGCTTATTTCACTAACCATCAGGGAATGAACCCAGCTGGACCCATTTAGTTTCAAATGACAAAATTTCAGCACTATTTTGTGGCTGAGTAGTTTTCCATAATACATATGTATGTACCACATTTCCTTTATCTAGTCGTCAGTTGATGAACATTTATGTTGTTTCTTTATCTTAGCTATTGTAAATTGAACTGCTATAAACATCAGGGTACAGATAACTCTGTCATGTGCTGGCTTCAATTTCATAACTTTGGTTATGTCTTCTTCCCTAAGTCAATCATTTTTAGGCTTTCAAAGTAAGAGGCTTGTGACTGTTTATCATCCTTAAAAACTTAGCAGCTATTTTAGGGTGATTAATGGACCTCATTTCAACATTGTGTGTCTCAGCTTGTAGGGAGAACTTAGGAGAGGGAGAGAGAGTTGGAGGAAGATATTGGGATGGAGAAACCAGAGGACATACAACACCAGTAGATTAAAATTTTTGTCTTGAATGGGCTTGGTTGACAGGGCCCCATAACAAGGACAACAGTGTTGTCAAAAAACACTGATCACAGATCACCACAGCATTTCTAATAGTAAGGGAAATTCTGAAATAGTGTGAGAATTAGTAAAATTTGACAATGACATGGAGAGAACACATGTTGTTGGAAGAAAGATCTGATACAATTTTCTTTTTTTAAAAAAAGATTAATTTAATATTTATTTGAAAGGCAGAATTATAGAGAAATATAGTGAGAAACATCTACTGATTCACTCTAGAAATAGCCACAATGGATTAGCCTGTCAGGACAAAGCCAGGAGCTAAGAATTCTATACAGGTCTCCCGTGCAGGGGCTCAAGCCCATGGGTCATCAGCTATTGCTTTCCCAGGCCCATTAGCAGGGAGATGGATCTAAAGTGGAACAGACAGGAGTAGAACCAGTGCTCATATGGAATGCCAGCATTGCAGGGGCAGCTTAACCCATGTGCCACATGCCAGCCCACTGATAGACTTACTTAACTCAGGCCTACCACATGTTTTTAACTTGCAGAACAATGTCTGCAAAGTGCTATAAAGGGAAGCAGTCAAATGAATTTACATCGTATTTCTTACTTTCAGAATCTTCTCACACTTTGTTATGTTATATTCAGGGCTTTAGTTCTAAGTTGGAGAACCCATAAGAAAGAACAGAGCCTCCATCTTGGTGGGAACCGGAAATTCTTTCAGTACAAAAGAATTAAGATTTGATGCTCTCTTGCAAATCCTTTCCAATTTGTATAAGTCAAATACAAGAGGTTTATCATAGAGATGTTTCAAGATTAGACACCTTCCTAGCAGCCTTCTTTTTCAATCCCTATTCCCTCTGCATGAATAGGAACAAAGCAAGCATCCAATTTTGTCCACACTGCTTCGTTATCCTCTCATTTATTCTGTGAATAATAATGCCTACCTAGAGTCTCTGATCAGCTTAAACACCTGGACTTATTTGTTCTTCGTTAGTTTCTGTATCCAGGGGGATTCAACCTGCTTTAAAGCACAAACATCTGTCTGTACCTTTGTTATAAATCCCATACATCCGGTTATTAAAGTCTCATATTTGCTCCTTGTGTGGTTTAATTCCAGTCTATTGCTGTCAAATTGTTCAGGAATTTAAAAAGTGCTAAATTTTTGAAGTTAAACATCTCTTGCCTCTGTAAGACATTCATATCTACAAATAATGTACCATGGTGCAAAGAGGTTTCCTGGAGTTTGTTACTCAAGGCTGACCCGTCTTTTCAGCCTTGGATACTATATTCTTTGCACCTACTGACCTGAGTCATGTCCTAGTCTCCCATTCCACTGCTCTGTACCAGGCATTGGAAAAAATAAACAATTCTGAGAGCCACGAGGCCCTAGAAAAGCTATCAATATTGGTAGGATTACATGGGAGTGAACACAAAGGAAAACTTGGTTGACTCCTTATAACAACCAAGTCTGAGAATAAAATGAACTTTCTGCTTCTCTTTCTTGTGCTTCTGTTGTGGACTTTGCTTACATCCTTCCCAGCCCAAAAGGCTTTACTTTCCTCATTACTTTCTTTGCGTTTTCAAGTGCTGATTCTCAGGGTGTTCCCAGCAATTGATAATGGAGATTCAGAGAAATAATTCTTAACTTCTACCCTCCAGCTGATTTTCTGTGTTCTTCCTAAAGATGATTCAAAATGCCAAAGTTCTAGAACATTGTGAATTTGTAGATATCTGTTGCTGAGCCTGAGGAGGGAGGCATATTTTCACAAACATCGGACAAGATTGGATGTTTCAAAAATTAATCCTCTGCCTTGTGGCACCACCTTCCCCTATGTCCTAGATTCTCCACCTCCCATTGAGCTTTCTGCATGTGGCCTGGGAAAGCAGCGGAGGGTAACTCAAGTTCTTGGGCCTCTGCAACCCTGTGGCAGACCCCTAGCTGCCAGCTTTGGATCAGCTCTGCTCCGGCTATTGCAACCATTTGGGGAGTGAACCAGCAGATGGAAGGTTTTCTTTCTCCCTCTCTTTCTCTCTAATTCTTTGTCTATCAAAAAAAAAAAAAAAAAAAAAAAAACCCTTAAAAAACTAAGTTAAAAAAAACCCACAGGTAAATAAAGTACTTTAAAGATAAGTTTCAGATTCACACTAAGCTGTTATTTATAAATAATTATAATTAGGAATCAAGAACTAGTTTCTTAAATTGTTATGGGGAAGTGTAAACACCCATTCTGCATCAACTGGAATGCAGAATTACAAAATCATAAGTAAATCGTTCCAAATCATCGATGCTTAATAATAAAATTTAAACATCAATGCCCATTGTAATGAAAAACCAGAAATACTTTGTTTGAAAAATAATATTTACATTTTGAATTATATTTGGAGATGAAGCTGGACTCTGCTCCAGCTCTACAGAAAGAACCTATTAATTAAAGACACAATTGGCATAATTGTTTGCAGTTTGGGTAATCAGCCAAGTCATATAATATAGCAAGCTCTGGAGAGCTGTTTCTTAGAGATCACATTTCCATAACTAATTTGCGTGTATCACAACCATACTAGCAGGCTGAGCTAGAAAGGTATTAAGAGGTCATATGATTCAGACCTCGTCTAGAAATGAGAAAATTGATGCTCAGAGAAGGTAAATGGTTTATTCAAGGTTGAAAAACCAATTGATACTGAATTAAAATTCAAATATCTTTAACTCCCAGTCAAATTCGATTTTCATTACATCAATGACTCTCATACATTAATAATGTGTCAGGATCATCTGCAGAGCATATTAAAACACAGACTGCTGGGTCCCACATTCAAAGCTTCTTATTCAATTGATCTAAATATGATTTAAGAATTTTCTCTTTGTGCCAGATTCTATATAGTTGCTGGTGTTGCTGGTCTTGGAAATGTCTCTGAAAATCACTATACTATAGCATTTTGCTCTTATTATTTTATTTTCTAAAAAGATTTATTTTTATTGGAAAAGGAAGATTTACGGAAAGAAGGAGAGACAGAGAAAAGGATCTGTCCACTGGTTCACTCCTCAAGTGGTTGCAATAGATGGAGCTGAGCTGATCTGAAGCCGGGAGCCAAGAGCTTATTCTGGATCTGTCACATGGTTGTAGGGTCCCAAGACTTTGGGCCATCCTCAACTATTTTCTCAGGCCAATAGCAGAGTACTGGATCAGAAGTGGTGTGGCCAGGACACAAACTGGCTCCCATGTGGCATTCCAGCAATACGGGCAGGTTAGAGTCCTATGCCATAATGCAGGCCATCCGAATCTTTTAAAATGCTCTTTATTTAATTTGCTATGTTGAGAATTCTTGCACATATGTTTATCAGGGGTGTTGGCCTGTAATTCTTCTTTCCTGGTAGTGCCATTGTCTGGCTTTGTTATAGACTTAATGCCAACCTGGCAGCAGTTTCTAAGCATTACCTTCAATAAAGTTTTTTTGTAAGATGAGATGCTAGATTAAGCTGTCACCTGAGGCATTGGCATCTCATCTGAGTATTGGCTCCAGTCCCATATCTTCCACATTGGATCCAATAATGCCCTGGAAAGCAGTAGTGGATGGCTTGAGTGCTGAGGCCCTTGCGACCAAGGTGGAAGACTCAGCTCGAGTTCCAGGCTCCTGGTTTCAGCCTGGTTAATCCTTGGCTATTGTCATTTGAAGAATGAACCAACAGATATATAGTGTATTTTTCTTTGTCCCTCCCTCTCTCCCTCTCTCTTTCTCTGACACCCTAGTTTTCAAATAAATACACTTTTACACAATGAAAATATAGCCTATATACACAGTGGAATACTGTTCAGCCATAAAAAATGAAATCCAATATTTTGCAGCAATATGAATCCAACTGGAAACTGTTATGCTTAGTCAAATAAACCAGTCCCCGAAACACAAATATAATATTTTCCTGATTTATGATAAGTGATATAAAGTGTCTAGAAAACCTAATATATATTAGCAAAATTGACATTTTAAGATTTATTTGATACATCATCTGTCTGTACTCTTACAGAACATTTTTTATTCACTATTTGTTGTGTTTTAAATCTAGTGAATGTTAAGCCTTTGGTTTTAAAATAAACTAAAAGTATGTCATTATAAAACTTGAAAAGTAAGAATGGGAGAATGAAGGGTGCACACACAGTTGGTAAGGAGGGTAGGGTGCCAGATATCATCATGGTCCTAGCTCTGTAGAAATAAACACATTAAATTTGGTCTTATATAAATAATTTAAAAGAAAAAGGGACAGATAAATTACAAGAATTTGAAAAGAATTTTATTAGTACCCCTTTCAGTATTTGGTAGAATTAAGCAGCAACTGTTCACACATGGGTTTTTCTTTGATGGGACATTTTCTATTACTGTTTCAGTTTCCTTATTCATTATTGATCTGATGCAAAATCTTGTTTCTTTGTGATTCTGTCTTGATAGATTATGTGTCTATATCTTCAAATTAATGTGGAATAACCATGAATGATTATAGGAAATTTGTAAAATGGTAACTATCTTATTTATGTGTAGAAAAAATTAAACTATCTATTAAAGTAAAAGGGCTTGCCCATAATTCACATGTCTAGTACAGTAAAAGGTCCCCAACATTGTAGTCAGTAAGAGAAGTAATTCAAATCTTAGTAAATTATCACCAGAACACTACCAGAATTGTTAAAATTAAAAAGACTGACAATACCACATGCTGGCAAAAGTATAGAGTAACTAGAACTTTTTCACTATTCTAGTTGAAGATTAGTAAATTAGTAAAAAAAATCACTTTGGAAAACTTCTGATAGAAAATAGTGTAGCTAAAAGAACTTTAGCGTTCAGCAATCCCATGCTTGTCTATACACATAACAGACATGAATACACATGTGTGCCAAAAATCAGGGACAAAGAGGTACCTGGGTGCTTTATACGTAATAACTAAAAACTGGGAACAGCAATATATTCATCCTCAACTGAAAAGGTATATATATACACATACACACACAGGGTGGATTTTAGTAATAAAAACAATTACTAGTACTTGCAAGATATTGGTATCATTGACAAAATATTATACTGAAAACCAAACAGTATTAATATGTTCACGTGAGGTACAAAACAGACAAAACTTTTCCTCCATCATAAAAGCATTTACGATTGTATTTACTGTCGAAGAGGGCTCAGGAAGCTCTCTGCATGCCAGCATACATTCTGGGTTTTGATCTGGGTTCACAAGTATATACATATTTAAAATTTCATTGAACTTACACTTGAGATTTATTTACCCACCAAATTGTTTTAACAAACATAATATTAACTATTCATTGCCCTACAGAAGTGGCATTTTTGGACTGGCTGATTTTCAAGTGACCTTTATGCGTCAGCGGGTCATGTGCTTTGGAGCTTCTACATGGGCAATAGAATAGAATTTAAATACTGTTCTCTGGAGCAAGAGATGCTGAAACGTAGATTTAGTACAACCTCTTTTTATTGCAAAATGCCACTCAGTCATGCAACTCATCACTATCTATGTTCTTTAACACAGAAGTTAACAACTTACAATGATTTATAACTTGTAAGAATGTATGTATATGTCCTTCTGATTTACACAACTTCTTGTAAGATATTAAGTAACTGCTAGATGTACCAATTCTTGAAGGGCTTTATAAACTGTTCATATCTATGGGGAGATTCATAAAGAAGTCTTATAAATGCCACATTTTGCATTTTTCACATGTCACATTTTCAAATGTCTTATCATTTTTTCAAATACTAATAGTTTCATTGTCACATATAAGTGATGTATAAATTATATTATACCTCAAAGAAAAGTACAGTTTTAGTCTCCACAGCATGTTCTTGATGAGACTATACCTGGGCTAGACTGTCCTGCCACAGCACACAGCACGGAGGAGGCGCTACACTCTAGGAAGTTGAGCTCATCAAGCTTTCCACTGAAGCCCTGCGTCTTGCTTTTGCTAGTTTTACACAATCCTCTGTGAAGGCATGGCCCCGATTGAGTCACACAGGGAATGAATTTTTTGGGGGTAAAGCTGCAGGCACAGGCTTTGTTTGTCTTCAGAAACCTCAGAGCACCTTTTCAGCACTGTCTTTCTGATCTTTAAAATACATCAGATGCTCACTCCCTGTGGTTGCTTTTTATGCCAGAAACATACTTATATATCATTTATAGCTTGAGGATTATCTGGCCCCAAATGGTAACTGTAACCTCTTATTAAATGTATCATCTCTCCCAATTAAAATATCCTGTTACAAGCCAAATGCCATTGTCAGCATTACTATGACTGAAATAAGGTAGAATATGGCAAATTTTTTATGTCAGAACTGGTAAGGCCAAGAAATGAGTCGGAATCATTTGACATTAATCTCTTATGGATCAACACATTTATTCAGTTACTTAAAAAGCAGTTAACGGGCCCGGCACAGCAGTCTAGCGGCTAAAGTTCTCGCCTTGCACATGCTGGAATCTCATATGGGTGCCAGTTATAATCCCAGAAGCCTCACTTCCTATCCAGCTTCCTGCCTGTGGCCTGGGAAAGCAGTAGAGGACGGCCCAAAGCCTTGGGCCCCTGCACCGTTTGGGAGACCTGGAAGAGGCTCCTGGCTTTGGATTGGCACAGCTCCAGCCATTGTGGCTGCTTAGGGAATGAATCAACCGTTGGAAGATATTCTTCTCTGTCTCTCCTCCTCTCTCTATACATCTGACTTTACAATAAAATTAAACAAATCTTTAAAAAAAAAACAGTTAACATTCCATTAGCAAGAAACTGTGATCTGTGTCAGCAGAAGATACTCCTCAGCCTTTTAGTGTAAGAAGACATTACAAAAAATATATGTATACTTACACATATATAGTATCGAACACCCAAGAGGCAAAAACTGAGACAAATTTTTGAAATTTTTCTTGTAGAATTTTAAACATGCTTTTTTCCCCAATTTCATTTAATTAAAGAATTTGTCATTTGTGTCAGTACATTTTAAGGTTAGGGAATATGAATTTCCTTTTGAAAAAAATTAAAACCAAGATAAGTTTACAAAATTTAAAGTAATTCTTTAGGCTACCAACTGTTCAGGGCTACTGTGTGAGGAGGGTGTCAGATGGTGGTTGAGGTGGACCCAGCCCAAGTGTAGGTCCTTCACCTTCGCTGCTTTGTGGTTGAACTCAAGCCCCTGGACTCTGGAATTTCTCTTGAATATTCATAGAGCAGAGGCAGTTAACAAAAATATCAAGCAGGCCTGTGGATAATGTTGAAAGTGAGTTAACCCATAGCATGTGTTGCTTTCTCTCTCCATTTTATATATATAAAGCTTTATATATATATAGCTAGGTATACATACATATACATATATATCTGTGTGTGTAAGTTATTTTGTTTTTATGATGTTTCCATAGTTGATAAGGGCAGGAAGAGTCAAGGGTTGGGGGAAAGTGGGTGAGACCATTGTTTCCACATTTCCTTCTTTTTCCTGTATCTGAGGGAAGAGGGGAGAAAAGGAGAGAAGCTGCGTCCAGCCTCCTAACTGGCTCAGTACTCAGAGATGGGGAATGGCCACCCATTGGTCCCTGGTGTGGAGCGTGCTCTGAGGGTTCTGCTCAAGTGGTTTCAACAGTTCGGTAGTTCTGAAATTCTGTCAATCTCGTCAATCCAAGGATGAGGAAATCCTTCCAAGGTCCATTGGCTGCCATAGTCCGCCTTAGTCTCCATTTGCCCAGATAGTTGAAAAGTCCAGGAAAAGCTACTTCACCTCTGCTCACTGCCCTCACCTCCAAGCCCCTAAGCCACCCTAAACTATGTAAGATCTGGCCTGCTGCTGCTGCCGCTGCCAAGTGCTTGCTCCATATGCTGACAGTTGCCCACGTCCGTGAGTTTGTTTCTCTTCAATAAGCTCATGCTGTCTGTTAGTACATACTCCATCTCTTACCTGAGCCTGTTCACAATAAGAAATAATTTTTCATTGTAGATATGATTTTTAAAGTGAGAATTTCTAGTGTCAAGCTTTACAGAACAGTTTTATAGGCACAAGCTTAAAAACAGCACTGGGGCAGGCATTTTGCCTAGGGAGTAAGATGCTGATGAAGATACTCGTGTGTTTCACATTAGAGAACACAGATTTGATGCCTGGCTTGCTCCTGACTCTAGCTTCCTACTAATGTCGAGCCTGGAGACAGTGGGGACGGCTTATGTGACTGGTTCCTGCCACCCATTTGGGAGACCTGGATTGTGTTTCTCACTCCCACTTTCTACTCCGAATTGAATCCGTTGTGCATATTTCAGTGAACCAATAGATGGGATCTCTCTCTCTCTCTTTCTCTCTCGCTCTCGCTCTCGCTCTCGCTCTCCATCTCTCTGTCTCCCAAATACATACCCAAATAGAGTACTCCAGATTAGATTTTTATTCAGGTACATGTTAATTTATAGGCAAAGATCTAACAATCATATATTCAGTGACACTTTCTTTTTTTCTGTGGAGAAAGGCACACACACACACACACAAATCCCAAACTGTAAATACCTTCTCTCTTCCTAGTTGATAAGTAATGGAAAGCAAACCATTCCAATATTGTTGACTGAACTGAGAATTTTCACATAATGTTTTAAATACTAAGCATTCCTTAAAATAGAGCAAAAAATTAACAACTTTAATTAACCAATTATAATTACATAGGAAAGTTTCTGGACACTATTCCATGATCTTTTGCATTTGAAAGTAGCAAGATTTCTTACATGAATTATATTGGCAAATGTGTACTGTGCTAAGTTGAATTAACCCAGACATAACAGCACAACATATTTCTTGTTTAAAGTATCCTCTTCGGCTCTTGTTGCAGGAAAACTGGTAAGATGAGTCCAGGGTCATTTCTTGGTGCCCATGACACTTTCTTAGACCGGGCACAATGGTGAGAAAGAGGTGCCTCGAGCAATAACAATATAATTGGAGGGGCTGGTAGAAACGAGGTTGGAGTCACTGAGGTCTCATAGTCTAAGAGTATTTGTATATCTGTGGCACATTATCTCCAAGGAGCAAGTGTGGCTGGTTAAACATTAGCTACTGTGAAGGCAGGGCAGTTTTAATGGAGCCCTTTCTAACTCGTTTCTGTTGAAACCAAAATCTTGCTGTCCATTGGCAAATATTTGTTAGAAGAGGCTTCCATCCTGTTCTGTTTAGTGTGTGTATGCTGGCCAAGGAGCTGTGGGGGATGGAGTTAATCTGGCTGGCTGCTACTTGCAGCCTCTCTCAGTTCTTTGAATTGAGCCAACATGGAAACAGCATTAAAGTAGTGAATGAGACTTAGGTAGTGCAAGTATTTTCATAGACTGGAAATAGACAAAATGCTGCAGTTGTTACTGCAGTGCCCAGGGTCCCTATTTCAAAGCAGACAGTGGGAGTCGCAACTGCACCTCCTGTGGGGTAGCAGGGACTAGAGGTCTCCTGTGTAAAATGGGAAAATGGAGTTGGCCCCACTGCTTAAATCCAGGAGCTGTGATTCACAGCACAGGGTGAAAACAGATCAACAATCACTGCCTGCAGCCACGACATCTATGCAGCTGCCAGGCGATGTAAGCCTGAGGATCCTGGCATGGCCTGAACTCAGGGCTGCCTGAGGCTGCTAAGCAATTCCAGCCCTCACCTCCTAAGCCTTCTTCAGGAAAGTTGCTTCATAACTTCTTGTCTGAAAGGAGCCAAGAGAGTTAAGTGAAGAATGCAAAGTAAATTCACTAACTACAGAAACGTGTATGTTCTATTTAAATAATCCTGTGGTCCACAATTCTAAAATGCATGCAGAAATCCAAAGTTCAGCAATACAACCTATTCATCCAGCATTCTCACCATAAAAAATGAGTAGGTGAGGTAATTCTAATATTATCTAGCTAATTGATTTATCCATTCCACAATGTATACATATTTCAATACAACATGTAGACCACAATAAATGCATTTGATTTCTTCTTTTTTAAAATAAGACTTATTTGAAAAGCAGAGTTATAGAATGAGGGAGAGAAAGAAATCTGCTGTCTCTGATTCACTCTCTAAGTGGCCAGAAGGACTGGAGCTGGACCAGGCTAAATTCAGGGGCCGGGGGCCTAGTCCAGGTTCCCCATGTGGGTTCAAGAGCCCAAGCATGAGTGCTGTCATTCACTGGCTTCCAAAGCACACTAGCAGGGACCTGGATCAAAGTGCAACAGCTGAACTTGAACAGATACCCATAAGGGATGGCAATGACTTTACCCCCTATGCCACCAGGCCAGCCTTCATTTTTCAATTAAAGCGAATTCATTTCAAAGAGTAAGGAAACACGATCAAGAAAGCAAACATCACAACAGGAATCATCTCTTAATGTTGTTAATTTCAGATCATTAGTTTAACCAAGACTTTTTCCTTTTTTAATTAAGTTGTCTTGTGTATGGTGGACCTTCATGTATTTCCTATGTGCAGGTTTAAATGCATTCAAATACGGACACATCTTCTTACTTCTTATTCCATGAAGTGTCTGAGGTAAGAATGTGAGTTACTGAGGCCCTCTGTTCCCATGACATGTTTATCCCCATTTTTATACTCCCAACCTGTCTATCTTGGTCTCAAGCCACTGATTCCTGAACATGATGCTTCTGTTGTATTTATCTACATTTTACATACACACATCTTTTTTTGTTTGTTTGTTTTTGGACAGGGAGCACATGCAGAAAAGATTTTATGAGGGCTATTTTTTTTGCTTTGTTTTAATCTTAGCAATGAATATAGAACACAACTCAAAGCAGTACTGAACGCTAGGCTATTGAATAGGGCTATAAACATGTTCAAACTGATTTTTGATTAATGCTCAAGAGCTGTACCATCATATTTCACTAATAAAGAATTTGTAGAGGGGCCGATGTCATGGCATAATAGGCTAAGCCTCAGCCAGTGGCACTGGTGTCCCATATGGGTGTCAGTTCTAGTTCTGGCTACTCCACTTGTAATCCAGTTTTCTGCTTCTGGCCTGGGAAAACAGCAGAGGACAGATCAAGTGGGCAACATGGAAGAACCTCCTGGCCACCAGCTTCAGATTGTTTCAGCTCCGACCATTTCAGCCATTTGGGGAGTGAACAAGAGAATGGAGGATCTCTCCCCCATCTCTGTTTCTCTTCTTTGTGTAACTCTTTCAAATAAAAAGTCAGCCCTTTAAACATCATTTTTAGAACATTAGATTATAGTCCATTAACTTACCTGTGCTCTCTTTCTTGCAAAGTGATTGATATGTGACCATTTCTTCTCTACATAATAATCACAGAATAATAAAAGGGACACAACATTGCAGGATTCCTGGAAACTTGTGCCTCCATGGATGGTGTTAAGCATCCATGCCTGATCTCCAGTGGATTTTCTATTTTGCTATGGTTCTTGGCACACTTTACAACTATTACTCTGGTTTTTTAAAAATAATTTTTATTATCTTCCCTGGTATGGATCTGTAGGTATAGTAATTCCCCACTTTCCCTCCCTTTTCTCCTCCCAATATTTTCCCTATTTTATTATAGTAGTATAGTCCTTTAGTAACCATTACAAGTTTAACATTCTGCTACTTAAGTGCATCATGGCATTGTAGGCATATATAAAGGTAGAACACCTAGCATCATATTGTCAAGGTATATTTAACTGTTTCATTGAGAATCCTCCCTTTATTTTCATACCCCATTCTCTTTGGATATACATACACACTCCTCTATACAGTACAGAAGGGTCTTTTAAACATAAACAGCATCAAACATCAAGATTTTGAGTCCCCTTGGTAGTCCACAGAATTGAGGTTAAAATTTCAGTTTTAAAAATTTTCAAAAATCATCCCTGTGTGATGAAAAGTATGGATCCCTCATCTTCATGTGTCTTGCTCCTTTCTGAAGGAACACATGGGTGCTGGGACTAGATCATGGTATGGTATGAAGCAACAGTGAAAATGAGTGGCAGGATGAGTTTAGGCAGAGAAATCAAACTCAATACCCAAGTGGGATAGCAAGGTCTCAATCCGAAGAAGCTGTTCAGGGGGCAAGGTGGTTGACAGCAGCAAGAGGCGCCGTGGATCCTGGCAAGATTGGGTGTTTGAGCTGAACACATTCAACAGTGTGAAAGTGCCTGGGGTTGGGACAGGGGCGTTCTGAGGGAGTTTCCTGAACCAGGGAAACAGAGCTATGGGCTCACTTCACCCTGTGCTGCAGCCGAACTGACAATAAAGCAGTGCAGGTGAAAAGAGAAAAACCAGTTTTATATTTAACTAATTTACTTCTTTGTAAGTGATGTTTTTGCTTAGAAATATTTGAGTCTGTGGTAATGTACTGAAAACCACATTTATTGTTTCCCAGAAGTGTGATGGGTAAAAAAAAAATCTCTAGACTAACAATAGTTTCCAGTATTGCCTCTCACACTAGCTAGGACTGATTGTGAATATCATTACCCACATCAAATTAAAAGAAAATGAAAACCATATGTAAAAGAAACAGTTAACATGATGGATACAAATATAATTGAAATAAAAATCCCTCTCTGCTAAGAGCTCAGGAACCAAGTTCCAAAACATTGAATCTCAGGTAATAATGAGGCACAATATGTGAGCAGTAGTACGCTAGCACTAGGAAGTAGACAAAGTGCTGGGGAAGAAAGCTCCAGTTTACTCAGATGGAAATCATCTGGTAGCTAAAATCAGTAAAAGGCGAAAGATTTATACAATCTGAAGAGAAACCAGAGTATGGTAGCTAAAATTAGTACACACACACACACACACACACACCCCTTTTGTTGGAAGAAGAAATTGAGCTGGTTTGAAAGATGGGAGAAATTATCTTAGGCAGACACAACTGTGTGAGCAAACGCAGTGGGCAAGAATTCAGTGGCACTTTGGTTCCAGGTTTGATTTTGAGGCAGAAAAGGACACAGGATTGTGGAGATGAGACAGTAAGTTTAAGAAGGACAGATTGTTCAACCCTTTGAAATTCAAACTGAGAAAGAGTACCCACTCTGTAATGCAGGAGACGGACAAATTGTGACTATGACCGATGCAGAGAATGGGGGTGGGGGTCTTCTGAATGTTTTGGAGAGTGCCAGCCTGCAACCATGCAGACACCTGTACCTGAACAGGGAAGTTGTAAGACATCAGCAAAGGAAGGGTTACACCTCTGTAGAGAATGAATCAATAGAGTTTGCTAAAATAAACAAATCAATTAAAAAACGCTAATCAGAGAAATGAATATTTTCCTGAACACGTGCTTTCAGCAGAGGATGGCACAAGTTCTCAGGCTCCTGTAGCCACACGGGAGACCAGCAGTAGGCTCTCAGTTCCTGGTTTGAATTGGTCTGGCACTGGCCATTGTGACGACTTGGATGGAAGATTCTCTCTCTCTCTCTCTCTGAGCATCTGTCTTTTCAAGTCACAAGCAGGGAGTTGAACTGGAAGCGGGGTCACCAGGATTAGAACCAGCGCCCATATGTGATCCTGGCACATGCAAGGCGAGGACTTTAGCTGCTAGGTTACCTCACTGGGCCCAAATCATCTTCTAAGTGGATTGGAATGATTCTGAGAACTTTAGCTAGTCTTTGTGTAATCTGCAGAAAATCTATGACATTGAACCAAATGTTTGAAACACTGCTTAAAAAAAGTATGTTTCCTTATACCCCCAACATCTTTGGCCTCATTTGCATCTTATTTATATATTAGGATTTTAAAAATAACTTTCCTACTTTGTCACCATAGTGAAGCATAGCTATAGTTGCAATTTTTCTGCATGTGCTGTTGAAGCAAGCATGGAGTATAGCCATAAAGTTTTATTTTTTGTTGATTATTCCTGTTTCTCTGTTACTTCGATTCAGTAGTAAAACTACTTTTGGATTTAGGAACATAACTGAGAGGGAGAGCAACTGCAAATCAGCTAACATGACAGAGCTAGCGCTCGTCCTGCCCACTGGTTTCGGAAAAGGGGGGATTCTCTTGATTGTTTTTGAATGCCAAGGTTCATGAATCATTGATGGATATTCTCTAAGTGAATCTTCAAGAAAAATGCTTTTGCAGATAGTTTATCTGGGAGGTGACTATAGCAGACACTGCAAGTGTGTGGGGAAGGATAGAAAGTGAATCCAGGATCAACTACTGAGAAGGTCGTTATTGCAGACCCTGGAAGCTGCATCTTGCTAGGGCATTTGGGGCAACACATCAGAGCCATTGCCACCCAAAGAGCTAGGACATAGGGCTCGTAACCTTCACGTGTACATTAGTGACCAAGGGGTTTTGCCAGAAGCTTTTAACTGTCTGTTCAGCATTGCTGTCACAGTAACAGCGCTCAAGAAACACACAAGAGAAATGATTGTGCTGTGTTACGATGCATATTTATTTGTGGAAAATAAAATTTAAATACTATATAATTATGTGTCACCCATTATTCATCTATTGATTTTAAAAAACCATTTAAAATATTTTTAAAAATATTCCCAGTTACATGTAACAAAAAGCAGGTAATAGGTTAGATTTGTCCCTACTCTGGTCCCAGCACAGGTTCTTGATTTTGTACATAAGAATATAGGGTTCAAAAGGGTAAGCATCATACCCTTATTTAACATCATATGAATGAGTTGTGTGCAAAGCCAAACATTTTGTGATTTTGTGTCAAAATGTCATAAGGTTGATTCATATTGGCTGTTATTTTCACACTTTTCCCATGATGGGTTCCAAAGCAAAATTCTTTCACTTTGATTGCTGACTCATACTCAAGGATCCCCACTAGAATGAGCTTCCTCCTACAACACTTTGAGATAGACAGTGTATTGAAAAGTTCCTGGAGTCATGGTTATTTGATGCAAAGCATTTTTGAAATTATAGCATATAACGAATCTCCAAAAGGGTCATGAAAAGTGTGAATTGTGAAAACTTAACAGATTATTGAAAGGCTCCGATACAGGAGCATGTAGGTTGCATACACATTTGTGCATGGATTTAAAATGAATTACTTACCAAATTACACAGTAGTTTCAATAGCAGATGTAAGAAAAGCCAAATCATGTCTTTATGCTGATTTTGTTATTAATATTTTAAAGACTCACAAGCCACATCTACATGACAAACTGAACTTTAGTAACTTTAATAGTAACACTGATGTTTGAAGTATTGTGATTAAAATTGTGTTTTCAATGACTGTGAATATACTCCTGCAGCTTGAACTTGAACTTATCCCAGTATTTGCAACCAAAGTTCAGTTTTCAAACTACACAAATGAGGTATGATATACTCAGAGAGCAGACTGGCAGTATTTGGAAAGACAATGAAATAAAGAATACCTATCATAATTAAACCATTATTCCTCAGAAATATTTCAAAAGATGAACTAAGTAAAAGGAAAATATGCAGTGCTAAAGACCAAGAAATGTTTTGGAAAATTTTATTTTTTCTTTGTCACCAAAGGCGCACCCTTTATGGTAGAGGACACTCCAGTCCTTATGAGCTGGGCATTTTCATGCAGAAAGTCACGCCGAATAATTGGTATGCTGTAGCATTTCTGGTTTGTTGACTGAACTTTGGCTTGTATGTGTAGTGGTGGCACGGTTTTCGGAGGTAGTCCATTGATCTCATACATCCAGTACATATGTGATGTCTGGAGAGAGTGAGACAGGAAGAGGGATGGGGAGAGTAAGATTTTATATGAAATATCCAGGAACTCAGAAGAATGTATGGAAATGTTTATCATAATTAATATTTCCCATAATTAACATTGTTCCCGATATGGAATATGAAAAAGGTATAAAACTGAAACTGCACCTATAATGACAAATGATATGTATGAAAAAATAACTTAAGAAAAGCACTTTGCTCTATAAATTTAGAACCATTTTCTGAAGTCTGTCCTGTGGTGGACTAAGTAAGCTTCCACTTCACATAAGGGAAAAGAATCAACTATAACTAGTAGGAACAGTGCCCTTTACAATTAATTTATATATGGCAATTTAACTGTAGCCATAAAAATCACTGGTAAAATAAGCTGAGCTTCTTTTGTAATATCATGAACATATGAAATAAAACCATTTGAATATACCAAGGAAGGTGCTGTATCATTCTTGACATTCATAACCTAGGTGCAGGTCGGTACATTTTCTATGGTGATTTCTTTTGAATTCTTCATTTCTTAAGTATGCATGCATAAGGGCCCGGCAGCGTGGCCTAGCGGCTAAAGTCCTCGCCTTGAAAGCCCCGGGATCCCATATGGGCGCCGGTTCTAGTCCTGGTAGCACCACTTCCCATCCAGCACCCTGCTTGTGGCCTGGGAAAACAGTCGAGGACGGCCCAATGCATTGGGACTCTGCACCCGTGTGGGAGACCTGGAGGAAATTCCTGGCTCCTGGCTTCGGATTGGCATAGCACCGACCCTTGCGGCTCACTTGGGGAGTGAATCATTGGACAGAAGATCTTCCTCTCTGTCTCTCCTCCTCTCTGTATATCTGACTTTCCAATAAAAATAAATAAATCTTTAAAAATGTATGTATGCATAGGAATTAGGCAGACTAGCATTTTTCCGTATGTTTATGTCCACAACTCAGCATATGTATTCTGGATTCCACTGCATGTGCAGAATTTCCTGAAGTCGCTTGTTTTTATTATAGGTCTTTTCTTTTGCACTAAGATTTGTACCATGCATGCTTAGACAACTCATTAAGGATAAGCGCAGGACAAGTGATTGTTGCAGTATATAGTAGACTTGATGTGTAATGCAGCTAGTACTAAGATGTGAACTACTAACTAGAAACTAGTCGTGCCCGCGGCTGGCAGCTCGGAGTAGCCAGGAGTGAGCTACATGAAGGGATCAATGCCCTTTCGTCCAGCAACTCGTGTATGTAAATGTAAATTGCAAGTATCGACCTGGCACTCGTATTCAAGACCCTTTGAAAGCAATTATGCATAAAGATTATTATGAAATTGTCAGTTGTGTTTTGTATATTTTAATTAAGATTCAAATACTTTTGCAGCAGGTTGTGCTGTGCATATGGTTCTTAAAGCAGCTGCCAAGGCTCTTTTCAAACCAAGTATTGTTGCGAGCAACAGAATGTGCAGCAGGGCCTTCTCTTCTCACCAGCTAGGTGGCGCAGACTCTTAGATGAAAACCTAGGCAAAACATTCTCAAACAGCATCTTATTTTCTTTGTTCACTAAAACAAAAGCCATTTTCTGCCTTTGGTACAACCTAATTATTGTTTGATTTAGATATCCAGAAATCACTCTGGAACCAGGAATTGTGTACTGCACAGCACACTGTTCCCTTTGGTACTGAAAGCATGCAATGAGAAGAGGTTCCTTTTCAGAAACTGAAAGGTGTCTATAGCCTGAATGTACTTACTCCCAAATATGTGAACATTTTCAGAGAAATTTTGTTTACTAGATGCATTTTCAGAAAGATAAATGTCTTAACTGTTAATAAACACCTTAATAGGTCTGCTTCACATAGTGTTTTCCATTACAATATAATTTTATCTTGTTTTATTTTCTTCATTTCAGACCTCAACATTCTGACAATACTCTATGCCTTAATTAAAAGTTCTAAAATTTCCATCTTAAGCTACCCAAAAGTAGGTCATTGAATAGTTGTATTACAGTAAATGATACGTGACCATATGAATCCCTTTGCACATTTTGTTGATATAAAGGGGCAGCCTTTTTCTTACTTTTACCTGGTGTTGATAACCTTTTGGTTCAACTCATATTTAAGTTCTGTTGTTTGACAAACAAGAAGTAAAATGAGAACAGCTGAAGTAAGAGGGCCTTTGTGTGGTAATGTAAAGATTCTTGATCTGTGACCATTGGGTGAAATCTTCTCTCCCCAGGAATTCATAGAATGCTTTCAGTGACAGAAAGAATCCTTTGTTATTGCCTCATGCCACTCACCTGTATTACCAATGTGGCTTTGTGTGCCTTACTGTACATTCGAGGAGTAAATCCTACAGTAATTAGAGTCCCTTCACTGTTACAAGAGGGAAGTTCTCCAGCTCTAGGTTTTACAAAAAATTCCTCATCACTGCCAGGTAGGAAAAATGTTGTAAATGGCTCCGGATGTCTGTAACAAAAGTACAAATAACTTGTCACATGCGGTCATTGGTTCACTTTCAATGAGAGCTTCAGGAATGCAGTTTGAATCTTTCTGAAATGGGCCTGCAGTGAAACATCAATGTGGAATGCTGATAACAGAGTGAGCAGGCACCTTTAGAATGACTAAAAAGATGCCATTTTTCAGAGTGTGGCCAAATAGAATTTTACATTTTTTTCCAAGAATGCCTTCTATTTACAATATTCAGAGAAACAATTATGGTCTCTATAAAAATGGAAGGAATTCAAAACCCCAAAAGTAAATTCCGTCATTTGTAAATAAAATCTTACGTAAAATGACTGATCCCCCTAAAGCTATCATAGAGTAGTTTGTCTCTAGAACAGTTTCAGGATGTTTTCTCCCTCTCCTATAGCTTTCCATTTGGGAGTGAGATGAAAACACTACACAATCTCATTGAAGACTCTTGGGTATAACGATGGGTTGCAATGATCTCTGTTGAACTCACTGATGTTTAAGCTTCCAGTACCCATATTTATGTCAAGGTTGATTGCATCTGGGAGGAAAATTGTAAAGAAAACTGAAGAAATTCTTGGTAGGGTAAAGCAGGAGTTAGGCACACAACACGAACGGTTTCAAGTAAGGCATCTAAAATCCAAATTGACAGAGGAAAGCATCAAGTACGATTTTTGCAAACAGAATTCACATTAAAATGTGGAAAAAAGGAGAATATTCAGATTATAAGTTACTGACTCATTCAGCAAATAAGTACTGAACATCAGGCAGAAGATTTGAGAACATGATTATGAATACAAAAGTCTTAGAACAGAATTATACCTCTATATGGATGTGTGGCTTGTAATTTATTTAAGCTTTCTGTACCTCAGTTTTATCATTTTAAAATTAATAACTGATATAAAGCCATTAGATCAATGCCTGACACATAGAAAGTGATTTTTAAGGCTATTACCAAGAGTGTTACAGGCAACATTACCAAACAGGGGAGAATAAATGACCCAATAAAAAATAAAATTAATTTCCACAAAGTGACCCTAAGGAAATGGATGCATATGAACAGCTTGAAGACTAATTCAAAATAATCACCTTTCTTAAAAAAGTTGATTAATATAAAGAGAACAGGTTTGATGTACTTTATAGACACAATGCTAAGATAGCCACACTTCCTCCCCGCCATGAATCCTCCCTCGCCCCTTCTCTCCTCCCTTCCTTCCTTCATTTGCCTCTTAATATTCGTAACACAAATTTCATCTTAAGGATGCCAATCAATCTCTGAAAAATGATGCTTGAACAACATTAGAATATTAACAAAGAAATAGAAAATAGTTAAGAACTAAATTGACAGATTCAATAAATAAACTCAAAACTTTACAAGAGGAATTAAATGGAAAATGTTCAAGTGGCAGAGAGGATCTGTTAACTTTGTGGCAGATCACTTGAAAGTATTCAGAAGATCAAAAGGGAAAAAAAAATTAAAAGTTGAAGAAAGCCTGCAGTAGTTATGGGATACCATCAGGCTTACAATATATGATGCATTATAGAAGTGAAAGCAAGAAAAAGAAGTGGGACATGAAATCATGTTGGAGGGATATTTGCATTCTCTGTTTAGTGTAGCATCATTCATAACAGTCAAGTTATGGAAAAACCTAAGTGTTCGTCAATGAATACACAGATAAAAATGCATACACACAAATATGGGTATATACAACACACACATATATACATATATAGATATGCATATCACTGAATTTTATAAAATAAGACAATAGTATAATTGTAATAGTATAATTGTAATAAAATGGGGCTGAGTGCAATAGCCTAGTGGCTAAATTTTCGCCTTGCATACACCAGCATACACCAGCATCCTGTATGGCCACTGGTTCATGTCCCGGCTGCTCCACTTCCCATGCAGCTCCCTGCTTGTGGCCTGGGAAAACAGTAGAGGATGGTCCAAAACCTTGGATCTTGCACCCATGTGGGAGGCCCAGAAGAAGCTCCTGGCTCCTAGCTTCAGATTGACTCAGCTCCAGCCACTGCAGCCACTTGGGGAGTGAGCTAGCAAGTGGAAAATCTTTCTCTCTGTCTCTCCCTCTCTCTGTAAATGTGCCTTTTAAATACATACATACATACATACGTACATACATCAAATATTTGAAAAATTGCTATGGGTCCAGTTTGGTAGCCTAGTGGCTAAAGTCCTTGTCTTACATGAGCCAGTTCTAATCCCAACAACCCCGCTTCCCATCCAGCTCCCTGCTTGTGGCCTGGGAAAGCAGTCAAGGACGGACCAAAGCCTTGGGACCCTATACCCATGTGGGAGACCTGGAAGAGGATCTGGGCTCCTGGCTTCGGATCGGCTCAGCTCTGGCCATTGTGGTCACTTAGAGAGTGAATCAACGGGAGGAAGATCCTCCTCTGTCTCTCCTCCTCCTCATCTCTGTATATCTAACTTTCCAATAAATAAATCAATCTTTTTTTAAAAAAGAGAAATTGCCATAAAATGAAAAAATTGAAGAACAGTTTGCTATAAAATCAGTGAGGCCAATAAATACAAATTTTGGATGAGACAACTATGACTACTATAAATAATTTAAACAAAAAGACCCCTAGGAAACATTTTCAAACTCATTTTATGAGGCCAGCATAATCCTATTAACAAAGACACTACAAGAAAATAAAATTACAGGCGAATATTCTTGGTCAACATACAGGCGAAAATGTCAACAATATCCTAACAAAACAAATGTGACAACAGATTTCAAGGATTATATATCATGACCAAATGAGATCATCTGTAGGAGGTAAGAACTCTTCAATATAGGAAAATCAGTCAATGGTGTTACATCATTAACAAAACAAAGTCTAAAATTTCTTGATTATCCTAATAGATGCAGGAAAAAAAGCATTTCACAAATGCAATACCCACTATGGATGTAAGACTAAAACTAGTAATAGAAATAATGTCATGATGAGTCATATATGATAAGTCCATAGCGAATATCATACTTAACAGTGAAAACTATATAGCTATTATTCCAAGACCAGAAACTCTTGCCATTTCTAGTGAAAACAATATTAGAATTTCTAGCCACAGCTTAATGAGGAATAGAAAATAAAGCATTAGAACAAGAATATTATTTATATTTAATTATATATTGTATGTATGTACACACACACACCTAGGTAGAGATGATGTAATCTTAATGGAAGAGTCTTCAAAGAGTTTTATTAGAGGGCCAGATCGCCTAGCAGTTAAGACATGTAGGGCACCGACATCCATATAGGTGCTTCCCCCATGGGAGTGTCTGGCTTCAAGCCCCAGCTCTGTGAATGTGTGTCTAGGGAACCAGCTCAAGTAACTGAGTCCCTGCTGCCCCTGCGGGAGCCCAGGACTGAGTTCCTGCTCCCTGACTCTGATCTGGCCCAGCCCCAACTATTCAGGTATTTGGGGGGGTAAATTAGAGGCTTGGAGCTTTTTGCCTCTCTGCCTCTCAAATACATAACATAAACTGATAGCATGTTTTAATTTTTGAAAAATGGAATTAAAAGAAAAATTCATTTGTGGCACAAAAAGTTTTAAAATCCACATACGGGTTTTTATATAATATGCATTTCCCACGAACGTTTTGAAGATCCCTTGTGTGAATGGAGTTCAAAACTTGTTTGTCCCAAAGGAAACTTATCTTTTACCTCCAGTTTCCATAAATTTTGAGATACTCTTGTATATAAAAACCCCTAGAGTTCATACAAACACTGTTTAGAGCTCATAAGTGAATTTAAAGGAACAGGATATAGCATCAATATAGAAAAACAAGTTACTTCTCTGAATACTAACAATTTGAAAAGGAAAAATCCCATTTATAATACCATTACAAATTTTACTTATGCATAATCTTAACCAAAGGTATAACAGACTTCACTGAAAATGACGATACACAAGAGGTATCTGAAAAAGTCATTCAAGATGAAAGCTTTTAGAGATTTGCTGTACAACATGATTACTGTTAATATGCACTGTACATTTGAAATTGTGTAAGGAAGATACATCTATTATTACAACGTAAAAAGGAAAGCTCATCCTGAAGAAAATGAATAAAATGCTGTGTTTTTAAAGTGCCTGTTTAGAGGCAACTGACCACTGAAGGCAACTGATCATGGAAAGTGCCTTACAGAGGCTGGAGCTGTGGCAGTTAAACCACTGCCTGCAGCGACAGAAAATTATGACCTGCTCTTCTATAAAGGAGACATACTGGAATAAAGTCTGGGATCTCTGAAAGAAATGTTTAGGGCCAGCAGTATGATGTGCAATTTGTGCATCTGTAATACACTGGTATATTTTAAAACAAAGTTTACATAAAATATAAAACTGGGTCTTGAATTGAGAGAAACAAATGTCAGATGGCTCTGTGTGTATATTAAAGTGATAGTCATATTTATTAAACTTCTGTCAGTCTGATTTCAATCAAATCCCTTAAGTAAACTTGAGAAAAGACTTCAATGAAAGTAGACAGATTTAGATTGAGCTTCAGCAGAGGGGAGGAGGCTGGGAAGAAAACTGGGGTGCAAAACTGCCTTTGAGGATAAAGTAGCTACAACTTGCTCTGCTGGCATGACAGTGGCTATCTGGATTAGAAGATTGGGTTCCAGTTCTGATCTTGTCCTTTGTCTTTGACGCTCAATAGCAAATGCTGTTTGTGAACACAGTCATTGCTACTTGGGGTAAAGTCACTACCTGAGGTAGAACAGAGTCCCATGGCTGTCTCTTTTCTGATGATCTATGTGTGCCAACTTTTCTGTGTCCCACTGTAAGTCAGACCCAATGTCCCAAGGGTAGCAAACCTGACAAAAGCCTGCGTTAGCCTTGAGAAGACAGAAGCATGAGTAGCCCACAAATACTTCAGGAAGCCCCTAGGCTAAGAGGGTAGAAGGTGTTCCACCCTGTCAGAGGCCCAGATGGGACATGAGAGCTGCTCTGATCTAGAAAAATGAGATATGTTACACATTTTGAAATCCATGCATAAGCCTGTTTCTTGAAACCCAAGTGGCTCCTCTATGTAAACAATGGTGCCATACAAAAACAAGCAAACAAACAAATAAAAGCGATTAAAAGACAGAACTTATTGACTACTGAGCGAATGTTATGGCGAATAAGGGCAGCAGAAATTCACAGAACCAAGTGACCTGTAAAGTGATCAAATAAATGTTGTAAACCTATTTTAAGAGACTTATTCTACATTTCTTGAGAATAGAACACAAGGGAAAATTATAAAAGTGAAAACTGGTAAAGCTTTGCAATAACCCAGGCTAAGGATACTGGTGATTTAAATTAAGGTGAAAGTGGCAGTAATGGTGGCAAGTAGTTGTGATTTGTATGTGTTTTATAGAATGTGTTGACAAATTTGCTAGTCGATCACATAGGACCATAGAACCAAAATTTACCCCAAGATACTTGAACAGAGTAAATGCAGTAATTACTATTTCCTAAAATTAGACGGTCACAAGTATTTCTCTAGTTTGGAAAAAAAATTAAAGTAGCTGTTTCTGAAAATTTTATGTTAATTGTAAATATAAGAATTCAAATAATGATGATAAGTAGCAACTTGTTATATTTGATGTTGTCGAAGAAGGACCGACTGGAAATATAGTTTTGGGGTTTTTTTAGAGCATGGACAGTGAAATCTGTGGATTGGTGAGATATTCAAGTAAGGGAGTGTAGATAGAAACAAAGATTAAATGCCTGGGGTGCTATGATGCTTAAAGTTTAGAGATATATGCAAAAAACAACGGAAAGTATGTGGAAATTTTTGACCAGTGAAAGAGGAGGAGATCAAAGACAGTGGGATGCAGACAGTGTAAGTGGTGATAGTATGGACACATCCTCTGTGTGGGCATGAAAGCAATGTAGGACCATGTCGGAGATGGTGCAGGAGTGACATTGAACAGCCAGTCTGATAGGTCTACGTTCTGGGAGAGGGTGATTACTACAGTGTAATTTAGTAACTGTGTCAAAGAATAGGAGAGGACATCATGATGGAACGAGCTTCATGCTGTTATCATACTAGTTCCTTCCCAAAATACAGTAATATAGAATTGAAAAAAATTAAAATCAGTCTCTAATATGAAATACAAACATCTTTTACTAAGCTGCTGAATTATACAGAGAAATCAACAATGCTGAGTGGAAATAGTGAGGCAATACTTTTTCAATCAGCAGGCTTAGGTAGTTTCTCGAGTTCTGAGGATGGCGTAAGGTTTATTTTCCACTCCCAGTCTATACTCTCCATTAATTTTCAAACACCACCTAAAGAGATGTTACTGGCCCTGGTCAAGAACGGCTGCTTTTCTTTATCTTTGTTTGCATCATCTTCTATGTGATTTCTAAACATGTGAAGGTCTGCATGCATCTATATGTAAACATAACTCCAGCAGTTCCGCTTTATTGGGTTGCTGTGACTTACAAGAGGCTCGTCTTTATCTAGTGGTTTGCAGGAATATGATTATTGACTTAAGTTTTTAATGTATGGATTCTTTTTTTTTAAGAAAGTTAGAAGCACAAATGAAGACATGAGATGAAAATGGAACTTTCAACACAAAGAATGTGCATTGTTTAAGGTAGACATTTAGAGCATGGTTTAAAAATAACATTAAGCACATCCAAATCTGGTAACTAATTTCATTCTTCACTGTATAATTATGGTTATGTACATGTGTGTATGTGTTTGTGAGTTTACATAATTGGAAACAATGGTGCTCATGTTGTAGTATCATAACTATTAAATAATTCAATCTATTCTAAATACTTAGACACACACCAAATGTTTACTATTATTTTTTGTTGTTTTTAGGTCAAGCAAACAAGGAAATAATAAAACTGGCGGTTGTGAATAATCACTTAAGTGGACTCATTTTCCTAAGTTTGACACAATTGATATTTACTAGATGTAAATTCTTTCCAGTTCATTTTCTTGGTAAAAGTACTATTAAGCATAATAAATAACTATATGGGGAAACAGTCAATTCCATACATTTGTGATAAGAATGTGGCAGCCATTCTCAAAGACAAAAATAATTGTATTCAGAAAATTAAAATTGCTGCTCAAATATTAATTGACTCTGGACAAATGAGGCTAATTTTTTACAGGAGAGACAAGATTTCAAAAAGGAAAAAAAATCATTAGACCTTAGAGATTTTAAAAGATATTAAAAGTACTTTTTGTCCTCTATCTGGAACCGTTGGAAGTCATTATTTCAGTAGAAAGTCCCTGAGAAAATTGTTTACAAACAAATCAGTCAAGTATTCTTTATATGTCATCATTTTAAGGACAGTAGTTTTATTGTTATTGTTAGCAATAAATTGAGATCCAAGCTGTGGTGTAAGGCAGTTGATGAATCAGAGATGATTTATGTCATGGGAGTAACATTATTCACTAAAGATTTCTGAAATTATATGTACGCATGGAGCATCACCAAAGAACTCATGGAAATGCACATTATGGAAAAACTATGCACTGATTTGAATTTTCTTGCATCAGCAAATTTATTTTAACTCAATTTCCATGAACCTTTTGAGCATCCTTGTATTATGCCTGTGATATGTATATATAGATACTTCTAAATATACACAAGCCATATCAGTTCTTTTAGTAAAAATGCTCATCTACAGTAGATATTCAATTTGTAATGTAAAAATTTCCATATCCAGCGATCTATTTGAGTATTTAAAAAATAGTTAACTTATATTGTTAGGGATTTGTCTCTAATTCCCATTTTCTGATAGAACTGAATTGCAATTAGTGATAACAACCATGAGATTGCATATTCTCGTTTCCTTGGATGTACATCATAAGCTTTCGTGTAATTCATAAAGTTCACTCAATTTTAAAGAGACACTTTTTAAGTGCAATTACATGGGTGAAAACTAAGACATTCAGAAAAAATAAGAAATATCAAATCTCTCAAAATTGTTGCTATTAGTCATTTACACGTATATATTTTAAATAAAAAGATACTGTTGTGCTTTTATCCTAATTGTTCATAACACTTCATGATCCTTGATAAACTGTGGTCATTTTAAACACTGAAAACATTAAATGAAATGTATTCATTGAAACAACATCCTTTGACTTTTCCAATGTTCCCTTTCCCTAGGGACACTCATGTTTTACATGTTTAATTCATGACATACAGAGGCTATCACTTCAAGTATTTCTTTGCATATTTTCCCTCCAACTCTTCCCGTACAGTAGCCTGAGCAAATAAGAAAAAAAGTAGTCACCACGGCAAAGGGTAATTCCTTTTCAGAAGTTATTTTACTTTCAATCGAAAGAAAAAGGAGATGTGTTTGTAGGGGAATACTCAAACAATAAATTTAGTTTAGTCTGCTTTTCTATCTTGTTTCCATCTATATTCTCCACTAGTTTTCTAGACCTTTGAAGTGACTTAACATTGCTTATACATACCTAGATAAGCCTCCTCTGGACTGAAAAGTAAGCTGTATCTATTCAATAGGTTATTTACATAATCAAGCCATCTAACCTAAGTCAAAAACAAGTTTATATAGGGAAGCAGGTAGTTACCAATTTCCCTGGAAAAAATGACTCAGAAACAGAAAATAAATTTGCCCTCTCTGAAACTCACCATGACTGGAATGTTACCACTCAAATTCTTACAACCAGTGACAATATTCAAAAAATCAAAAAATATATACCCAGTCTAAGCACATGACTATCAACTGTATCTCTGTACACACTAGAAATAAATAGGTAGAGAGTAAAATTTATAACATCGTTGCAACCATTCTAACAATAAATTTCAGTGTACAAATGTATCGAAACTTGTACATGAGCTATACAATGAAAATTATAAAATACAATGGAAAGAAACCAAAGAAGATCTAAATAAATGGAGAGATGCACCATACATTGTATGACATATTAAGTAGAATATAGTAAAAATTTCTGATATCAGCCATATATGTAAGAAGTTGGACACATTCACTTGATTTTTGACAATGCTGCAACATCAACCCAATGGAGGAAAGACAGTCTTCTTAAAATGCTGCTAAACATAATAAATAAAATAATCTCAACCTGAATCTTATGCTGGGAGTTGTTTGTAAAGAATTTGTAGGAAAATGTGGGGGGAAATGGAAATGTTCTAAATTTAAAATGTAGTTATGGCAACAAACTATATAATTTCAATAGATTATTGAGATAAATACAATGGACAAATTTTGTGGTATGTATGTCTCTAAAAAGGTTTAAAAAATTCTCTATCTTGGACTCATCAAAGTATTGTTATACTATCTGTGTTATTCTCAAGTATAACAAAGACAGTTATGGTAGGATAGATAAATGTGACAGAAAAGAGATGTTAGAATCATTTCTAAGTGATTAAATCATTTGATATTCATACAACATTATTGAGAAAATATCCATCTATTTTTTAAAACATTCACTGAGTTTTATCCCTACATAAAAATATAAATATTACCCTAAATTTTAGTATCCAATTGTTTACTTTTGCTTCTTCTTTTGGTATTCACTTTGGCTACTATATTTTTCCATTTTTAGCCAAAATTTAATATGTGTGTAAAGTTTTGAATCTTGGAAGCAGCACTATCCTGATTTACTCAATGAAATGTGATCTACAAGATTTTCCATCTTAAATTTCATTCCACATCTTAGCATAAATCACACTCACAGAATGAATTTACATAAATTTGTTCTATGTATTACCTTGTCTGACTTGTCAGCCTGAAGGTAACAACAGATTCCTTAAATAAACCAATTCCTCTAATGTTAATAACGTCGTCCACATCAGGATCAGTAGCAATCAGCATTATGGGAAACTTCCAAATTCCTTGTGTTAAGCATTCAATTTTCAATGTGATATGAGCCCTTGAACACAAAAGATTTTAATGGGTGCTACAGAAAATCAAGCAAAGGGTACAAAGATAGTAAATTCCTATCTAAGTTCAAAATGTAAGCAAATCCTACGGTTCCAGCAAAAATAACAGAACATTTAATTCTTAAGAAAATTTAGTTGATAATTACATTTCACAAATGATTTTGCTTTATAGTTTATGTTATCATTCTTCCTTTGAGGCAATTGCTTTTCAGGTATCATCCAATCTACTCAAAGTTACTTTCATAAAAAACACAAAACATACAAATAAAAAAGATTTGTTTAGTTATTTGAAAGGCAGAGTTACACAGAGAGACACAGAAACAATATCTCCCACCCTGTGATTCCTTCCAAAATGCTGGCAACCACCAGTGTGGTGCTGGGCCAGGCCGAAGCTAGGAGCTTCTTAAGTCTCCCACAAGGGTGCAGTGGGTCATCTTTCGCTGCTTCTCCAGGCACAATAACAGGAAGTTGGATTGGAAGTGGAGCAGCTGGGAATTGAATTGGCATTTATAGGAAACACTGACATGGTGGGTGGTTGCTTAACCCACTATGCCACATCATCCAAAATTTCTGTAGAACATCACAGTTCTTAAGAAGTGGTAGGCAAATGGACCCAAGTATTATGTTAACAGATATTTTGAGAGATTTTCAGAAGGAAGCACTGGCAGAAAGTGTGGTCAACTCTTTCTTTACATAGATAAATTACATTTTCTGTGAAAACCTGAAAACCCCATGTAATTGCCTTAAGTTGAAGCATTTAAAAATGAAATGATTGACAAAGATCAGATGCATCTTTGCAGAAAAGCATGTGACTGACCAGCAACTGTGGTAAGAAAGTTAATAGAGACAGGCTTTCAAAGCATTTGGCTATGATGAAAAGTGGATAAATACAGCAATAGCTGCAACTGAAAAATAACTTTTTATATGTTTGCTTACTTAGGATGGAAATCACTCATATGTGTTGTGATTTGGGAGCAATAACCTAAATCAGGATTGAAAAACAAAATATAAACCCTCTTATCAGTAAAGCTGAACAGTTTGGGGAATTATTAACCTCAACTATTTGGGAAGCAGTAAGATGACATTTACCAAATTTGAGAGTTGCAGACAATAAAATAAGCAGCTTCACTACTAGTAACTTCCTTTGGATATATATCTCCAAGATATCAAAAAGCAGCTATATATGAGAATGTCCATCACGGCATTACATACACTATCAAAAAGATTGGGCCACAATTATAAAAATGTTCTTGCAATAGATTTCTGGTAAAAAAAAAAGGGGGGGGGTGTTGCACAGAAACAGTGGAATACTACACAGTATAATTTAGCCAATAATGGCCTGTATATCATACTAAACTGCAAAGATCCAGGAATTGGGTATTATGCCTATCGGGGGATTTGCTTTATGAGAAATCTACATTGCCATCAGAGGGCCTGCATTTTACCCTGGCACCATCTTTTTTTCCAGCATCCTGTGGATGCAAACTTGGAAAGCAGCCGGTAATGGATCCAGTCCCTGCCCACTTACATGACAGAACTGGATTTGAGGAAGGAAGCAATAAATGGGAGCTCTACTTCACTCTCTCTAACTCTCTCTCCTCTCAGTTAAACAAACCTATGGCATATATAATGAAACAGAATTCATAACCTATATTAGAGCATCACATAACACTGAATCTAATTCATACAGCAATGTTGTCATAAATCAGTTTTCTAAATATTCACCAAGAAAGTCTAAATCCACAAAATTCTGAATGAATATAAATTCAGAGGCTATGCCCATATTCAACAATGATTACTTTGCTCCCAATCTGGTTATTTCTGGAAGTTTCTATATCTCCAAATTAATAAGATACTAATAAAGTGTGAAAAATACTAACAAAGATTGTCTGACAGAGTGGTACAGCAAATAAAATTGCTGCCTGCAATGCCAACATCACATAATCACACAAGGATACTGATTCAAGGCCCTGCTCCCCTGTCTGAGTCCCTGCAATCCACAAGGGAGAAATAGATAAAGCTCCTGGGTCTTGATTCATCCTGGCCAATCTATGGATATTTGGGCTATCTGAGGAGTGAACCTATGGACATAAGATATTTCTTTCTATGTTTCAATCTCTCTCTTCGTAACTGACTTTCAAATATTTAATACATCTTTTAAGAAAAGAGAAATACTAAAACAGAAGCAGAAAACTGAAAATGAAAGAAAAGTTCAAAGTGAACAATATCAGCATTTAGAAGGTATTGTTTTGTAGGTTTATTACTGCATCCTGAAAATGAATTTTGTATCTTAGTTATTGGATCACATATTCATTGCCACTTTAAATATGCACAGCTATGTATAAATGCACAGTTGAATTTCAGAAATGATTAAAGCTAGAATACTTTTAATTATGTTCTCTTTGCCAGACTGAATGCTGTATTTTGTGTATGTCAGGTGGTGATTATATTTGTACGCATACCAACAGTTCTGTTTCAGATGTCACATATCATATAAAACTTCTAGGTGCTTAACATACTTCCCCAAAAGCAAATACAAGCTACTAAAAGAGGTTTCTCCAAGGACACCAAAAGCCCACTATTCCCATAGATCCATTATGTCTTACTAACAGGATGTGAACATTATGGTGTTGGGTGGTGAAAACTACTGAGAACAGTTGTAATGTTGGACATAGTCTAAATAGTTTTATCCTTTGAAATGGTTCTGAGAAGTAGCATCAATATGGCATCATGTTGCTAACATATAAGTTGTCTTCAAAGAGTTCATGGAAAGTGCATATTACAAAAAAAAAGTTGAGTGAATATAAAAATCTTCTGCAGAAAAATAAACATCTTTCAATTTTCCCATCAGCTGTGATTCCCCCAAGTACCTAATCAAGTAAATTTTTATTTTCAATATTTTAGACAACAAATTACTCTTATGTTAATATGATATGCTGATAACATTAGGGAGCTCATCAGAATGCTTGAATGCAGTTTGATTTCCAACCATTTGAGCATTTTTTTTTCTCATCAGGATACTTTTCATAGTTTAATATCTAGAACTAATCTAGCTTCAAAGATTGTTATCTGCAATATCAAACAAGAAGTATCAAAATAATGAAATATGGGAATAAAAAGCAACATTATTTGATTCAAATGACCCATAAAATTCTTAAAGAATAGAGAAAGGAAACCATGTTTACCTCAATGGTCTCTTTGGAGCAAATTTCACAGCAAAGAATAATGATATTGTTTCATTCTTGATACTGTAAGATTTCTTGATCAGATGTAAAGACAGACAGGATGTCAAGTTACACTTCATCATTTCAGAATCATATAGAATTTCATACTCAAATTCACGTATTTGAGGCATTTCTAGGAAAATCAAAATGAAAACTTGCTTCAATTTAACTGTGAAATTAAGGATTATGCTATTCATAATGCATTTTTAGGGGATGGATGTGGGAATGCATATATGTGGTTGTAGTTGAGATCTGCATCTATTTTTTTGGCTTATTATAGAAACTTTCAGAGGAATGGTGGTGTCAGAATTAAATTAGAGATTGAGAAGCTACTGTTAGTTTCAGGAGCATCGATGCCTTGTAGATTTATAGCTATGGCTACCAAACAAGTAATTCCATTCATACTAAAGCCCATTTGGTACAAAATGCAGTCAACATATTCAGAGAGAAGAAAAGAGATTAGGAAACTAAGCATATTTTTCAATATATATACACATATATTTTTTCTTTTATAACAAAGTATATTGCTATAAGCTCCTAAGGGAAAATGGGAGAATCATATTTTACATAATTATAATAAATTGTTAGTCTTCATTGTGTTTTAAAACTGATATGATGATGTCTACAATTAACTTGTGAAGTCATACTACCAAGTAAGCAATACATCTTTTGGTATACTTTGAATTTGAAGAAAGTCTATTTAGGTATTTTATGTAGATTGTGTGGTTACAATTTATGCAAGATTTGTACAATTATAAGTTCATTATTTGTGAAAACTAATCTTTATGCTAAACACAGCTCCTAAGTTTTAAAAATCATCCGCTAATTTGACAGCAGAGCTTCCACATGCTGATTTATTTTCAAAATGGTTGTGACCATTGGCCAGAGATGGACCAAGGCAAAATTGGGAGATAGAAATACAATCCTGGTCTCCCACATGTTTGGCAGGAACCCAATCAATTGAATCATTGCCACTACAACCCATGATCTGCAATTATCAGGAAGGTGGGGGTCAGCAGAATGAAGTGTATGTCAAACCAAGGTACTCCAATACAAACCTAACTGGCATCTTAACCACTAGGCCAAATGTCCCCTAACCCACTCATCAATTTTTTTAAGAATGTAGTTGTGTATATTACAATGTTACAGATAAAAATAAATAGAAATTGGAACTACTGTAGCAAATTCATTATTGGAGGCAAAGTCAAATCTTTCCTGGGACACTCTAGAGGAAGTGCTGTCAACAAAATGGTAAACAGGTAGTCCCGGTGCAGTAGCTTAGTAGCTGAATCCTCGCCTGGCATGGGAGCCAGGTCTAATCCTGGCTGCTCCACTTCCTATCCAGCTCTCTGCTTGTGGCCTGGGAAAGCAGTTAAAGATGGCCCAAAGTCTTGGGATCCTGCACCCATGTGGGAGACCTGGAAGAAACTCCTGGCCTCAAATTGGCTCAATTCTGGCCATTGTGGCCACTTGAGGAGTGAACCCTTAGATGGATTTTTCTCTATCTGGTGGTATTGCCTTCTTTCTGTAGAGCTGGTGAATAGGAACTTTAAACTATCATTCCATCACCAATTCCTGAAACATTAACACTTGAAAATACCTTTTGAAAAGTTCCAAAATTCAGCACACACTTTTCAGTGCTGAGAGAAAGTCGCTTAATTCAGGAGTTGTCACATGGGGAACAGAGAGGAAAGCATACATCCAACTTTGTCCTAGGTCTGATTGTATGGTCTGCTCCCAAAGAATCTGCTACATGCTTGTGTGTAGGAGAGGACACCAAGCCTACACTAAGACACATAGTTAAACTGTCAAGAACCAAAAAGAAATATAGAATTTTGAAATATAAAGAGAAAATTGAATCATCACATAAGTGGGCTTCCATAAAACCATGATGTCCCAGCAGAAATTCTGCAGTTTAATAAAAATGGAATAAAATATTTAAAGGGTCAAGAAAAATGACAACCAAAGAACTATATTTGGCAAAACTGATCTTTAAAATTAGAAAGAGGCAAAGACTTTCCGAGACCACACACACACACAAAATCTTGAACTGTAACTACTAGACCTGCTTTATATGAAGTAATACTAATAAAGAGTTCAAATGGAGGGCCCGGCGGCGTGGCCTGGCGGCTAAAGTCCTCACCTTGAACGCCCCGGGATCCCATATGGGCGCCGGTTCTAATCCCGGCAGCTCCACTTCCCATCCAGCTCCCTGCCTGTGGCTTGGGAAAGCAGTTGAGGACGGCCCAATGCATTGGGACCCTGCACCCACGTGGGAGACCTGGAAGAGGTTCCAAGTTCCTGGCTTCAGATCGGCGCGCACCGGCCCGTTGCGGCTCACTTGGGAAGTGAATCATCGGACGGAAGATCTTCCTCTCTGTCTCTCCTCCTCTGTATATCTGACTTTGTAATAAAAATAAATAAATCTTAAAAAAAGAGTTCAAATAGAAATGGAAGGATGCTCAAAAGCAATATGAAAACATTTGAAAGTATATATTTTTGGTAAAAATAAATACATATACAAATGTAGAATAATGTAATACCATATAAATGCACATAAATTATTTTAATCTCAATATAAAAGTTAAAATACAAGGTATTTAGAATAGCTACAGCCAGAAAATTGGTTATTTAATACGCAAGAAAAAGAAGAAATGACTTCTATAGTCAACAAAATAAGGTGTATTTGGGCAAGTAATAAAATAGCTTTTACATACAATGAAGTTCTTATCTGCTCAGAATAGACTGTTTTCTATATTTTGATATGATGATTATTGTGTGTATGTTCTCAATGCAACTTTTGTCAACTGTCTCCCTTTGTCTAAGAATTTTCATGAACTACTGATAAAGAACTACAGATTTCATTTCAACTAAATTTTCTAATTAGGCCCTTATTCATGATTATGGTGAAGATGATTTTTTTCCACACCTGACACCTAAATACACTTCTAAAACAGTTTTTATTATTATTTCTTATATTTATTTATTTTTATTTCAATGTCTGTATTCATGCAGAAACGATTAATTTGAAGGCCTTAATTTAAGTGAGAGTTCTTGTACTAAATGGAAGAATCCAAGCCATACGACTTTGGGCTTTACAATCTTGGACTAGGGACTTGTTACAAGACTGGATTGCCAAAGAAGTGTCATTAGCATCATTGAAAGTGTATGGGCCACTAGGTCTGCATAAAAATATTGCATCACTCAAATATTTAGATATTGGTCAAAGAGGAGAAAACAAAGACACAGATGCAAAAGGAACAGCCAAAGAGATGCTATATTAATAAGGCCAGATGTGAAATCTATTAGCATGTAAACTCAGAACACAAATCTGACCATTATATTAGTAATAATGCAAAAAGCCGACAATCTTTGCAAGATAATTCTACTAAGAGCTGTAGATGAAGAGCTTTGATAGAGTGAATTATTCAGAGAAAACAAATTGAAGGTGGGAAGCAAGCGGGGGTCCAGGAAGCCCAATGACAGATTTATCTGGATTGTTTGTGATGAAAGACAAAATACTACCTGACAGTTTACACCATGCAAAAAAAAAAAAAAAAAAGCAAGATGACTTGCTTAGTGGGAACTGAGATAAGTGTGACACTACAATCAGCAAATCAGACATGATGAAGATAACAGATCAATAAAAAAAGAACTTTTAGGAAAATACCTAAGAAATAAAAGAGGCATGAACTGATAGGCAGTTATACCATAAACCACTTCCAGGTCAGAAGTCACAGAAAATCCCTGAAGTGATCCCCAGAAACCTATAACAAGCATGTGAACCTAAAGTTACTTAGGAAGAAAGAACACAATTTTCAGTCCTGTCCAGATTTATCTTATAGAAGTGGCATTGTAAAGCATAGTCTCAAAATCCAAGTATAGAAATATCCAAGTAGAATAATGCCTTGATTAAAATAGTACAGGTGTATTGTTTTGAACCCCTGTGTCTTGTTAAATTTTTGTCATTTCTGGAGCTGGGTACAATATCTAGCAGCAAATATTCTTGCTACACTGTTGCTGAATGACTAAATATAAATGTCAGCAATCCCAGTTAACTCAAAAGTGTGCGTGATAAATCAAAGTGGAAACAGCAGAGAGGTCTTTGTCTTTTCATTTTATGAGGTTTGGCAGTTCGCTTGGTCTCAAGAAACAGATTTGGTAGAGGTTGATGGGAAGAGAATCTTGAGATTCTTACCTCCTATATATCAAGTTGTCACAGAGATGCCTATTTCCACAAAAGAAGGGAAAATATATAGGAAAAAAATCTCGGCTTCAATATATTTTCATCATGACTTGCCATAGGAGGAGTTTTCAGGAAGAGATGGGGCTAATGTTATGGTTCAACATGTTAATCCTCCATCTTTACGCACTCAGCATCCTATATGGACATTGGTTCATGTCTCAGCTCTCCACTTCCTATCCAGCTCCCTACCTGTGAGCTGAGAAGCCAGCAGAGGATGGCCCAAAGACTTGGGACTCTGAACCCACATGGGAGACCAAGAAGAAGTTCCTAGCTCCTGGCTTCAGATCAGCTCAATTCTGGCTACTTAGGAGTGGACCAGCAGACAGAAGATCTCTGTAGCACGTGCACTCTCTCTCTCCCTCCCTCTCTCTCTCTGTGAATCTGCCATTCCAATAAAATACATAAATCTTTAAAAACATAGTTCCTATATACAAGCATTTTCTTACTTTATGCTTAATGTTACATAACTACCTTCTTAATAAATGTTCAATTGCACAATGCAAAATTGTTAACCTTAGACACAATGATATACAACAGATCCCACAACTTATTTGTCACATGATTAAAATCTTATAATCTTTGAACAAAATCATCCCAATGCCTGCAGTCCCTGGAAATCACTATCAAACTCTGCTTCTATGAGTTTGACTATTTAAAATTCATAACTTAAACAGTATTTTATAATATCAATCTTTCTGTGATTTGACTTATTTCAATTATTATAATATCCTCCAGGTTCACCAGATTGTCACCTATAATGGAAATACCATATTCTTGATTGCTAAATATTGCTCCTTTTCATGTATATACCATATTTTCTTTATCCATTCATCTGTTAATGGGTTAAATTCCCATCAATCTAAATGATTGTTCCCATACCTTGACTATTGTGACTAATGCTGCAGTGAACATTGGAGTGTCTGTGAGATCATGATTTCAACTGCATTGGATAACTACCCAAAATTGGAATTTGGGGTATTTATTTTCAAAGGAGCCTTCATACTGTCTTCCATAGCAGATACACCAATTTACATTCTCAATAAATTTCTGCGTAGTCTTGCCAATACTTTTTTTAAATAACTATGCTGACAGGCGTGAGGTGCTGCCACAGTGTGGTTTGGAATTGTGTTGCCCTGCTGACTAGTGCTTAGAATCAGAAGTGTTTTGGATTTGTGTCTTTATTGCATTTTGCAATATTTTCACTTTTATCATCAGGTATCTTGGGGATGAGACTTAAGTCTAAACACAAATATCATTTATGTTTCATACATAACTAGCTCAACCATACAACCCAAAGGTTACACTATAAAGTATTTTCAGAATGCCTATATCTTGATGTGTGACTATATTACAAGAGGTCAGATGTGAGATTTTCCACTTGACACATCATGTTGGCACTTGAAAAGTTTAAGATTTTGAAGCATTTTAACTGTTGAAATTTTGGATTGGGATGCTTAAACTGTAACATATTTTAAATGGTTTTAATTTATAAAAAATGAGAGTGATTTTACATAAAAACTTAGTATATAATGTAAACATATACAATAAAGCTTACAATACAATTTTTATCTGAGTATTATGTCTATGATACTTTACTTTTGCTTTAAGTAAGTAAACAGACAAAAAAGACTCAGGGTTATATTCCTAAATGTAAACCTAGTAATGACTTCAATCATATTCTTTAATTCAGGAAAAGGATTTCCTTCCTTTGAATGGAAGAGGAGACAACTGTTAGTGTACCTCTTTTGACTGTTGACAGCACCAAAATCTATGTCTTACAAAACCAATAATAAACATAACTGTCATTTTTGTAGTTAATGACTATGTGAAAATAAAAATAACAACCAAGTACTCGTTAAGCACCAACTTGAATACCCTACTGGAAATGAAAAGAGAGATCTTCCTCTAATAGAGCAATCTGCAGTTTGCAATTCCAGGAAACTGAGTTTCCGTTTATTATGATTTTCTTACATCCGTGACCGTGGTTCTCTTACCATGGCAATCTCCACAAAAGTTATACGGCTGTTTCTTTGGAATCACTGAAAATTCCGTCAACTCTGGGGTAGGATCTGGTCCAAAAAAATGACCAGTCAGTGTAACTTCTACAGCGTGTTCCACCTGTTTCTTGGATTGACATTTTATGACAGCTGCAAGACAGAAATTTTTTCAGTTAATTTGACTAATTCTTTTGGCATATGTTGATTTGCCATTGCACCTGGCCTTAATATTCAACTTATACAGATTTACATTTTGAAGCAAACACGGATATTAATGAATATCTTTAAAAAGCATGTGGAAAGATAAATCTATAAGACAAACATTACATTAGAAAAGATTGTATTAGCATATAGAAATTGATTTAAATACTGATGACTATATCAGTAACTGAAGTGGCAATTCCTACCTTATAAAATCTTTCTATTCAATGTAGTGATATCAAGCTCTACTATTATAATATAGTAAATACCTTTGAATACTTTTTGAAAAATAAATTCTGCTAATGGCCTGAGAAAGCTGCAGAGAATAGCCCAAGGCTTTGGGCCTCTATATCCATATGGAAGACCTGGAAGAAGCTCCTGGCTCCTGGCTTCAGACCAACTCTACTCTGGCCATTTCAGCCTTTTGGGGAACGAGACAGCCAATGGATGATATCTCTTCCTCTTTCGCTTTGTCTCTGCTCCTCTCTCTGTAACTCTGATTTTCAAGCAAAAACAATCTTCTAAATAAATAAATAAACTTTGTGCCTTATTCTGTAAAATTGTTTTAAAATATATTCTATGTGATTATGTATTTACATATATCTTAAAATTGTTATTTAAAATATTTAGTTAAAACATTTAAAATTGATTTTTAACTATGTCTAAATTAAAAAATACACCTTTCCATAGGTAAAAATATAATTGCAATGAATCATCTGAAATTAAGATGAAATCAAGTGTTAATAATATACAGCATTAAACATTTATATTCATTTTAATTGTGTTTCTATGTCAAGTGTGTGAAGCCATCACTCATCTTCCAAAACATTAAAATATATCAAATATATGTCAAATATATCATTTATTTATATTTTATATTATTAATTTGAAAGGCAGGACCACAGAAAAAGTCAAAGACACTTTTCATTTTGTGATTCACTCCTCAAATCCTAGCTGTAGTAGGTAGGATTAGGCCAGTCTGAAGTCAAGGGCTAGGAACCCCATGAGGGGCTCCTCATGGGCGGCTAGGAGTACTTGAGCTATAATTTGCTGCCTTAAAGCTGTATTAAAACAGAAGTGGAGGTGATATTTGAACTGGAAACTAAGGTATGGGATGTAAGCATTCCAAGTGGTAGCTAAACCATTACATCACAGCACCTGTCATTTCCAAATACATCAGTTGTTTAACTTTTATCCAGTTAAGAGCAGATAAGTTGTAAATTGAATGTAAAGAAAAAGAGGAATCATAATATTTTAAAAGGCTTCTGAAATGCATCAAGCAATCCATAAACTATATATATGCATTAATACTATATTCCCATACAGTATAAAATTAGGTGAGGTCTTTAGATATGTGTTTTCACAATGCACATCATACTTACAGTATAAAATATGATTGAGTTAATTTATCATAAAATTTATATTTGTTTAATATTTTAGAAAGAATATGCTACATGTAGAATAAAAGCACAGAGTTAGATATAAAATAAAAAGGCTGAATGGCTGAGCGAAATGTACAAACTTTTCCAGTTACAATTAGCTTCAGCCTCAAAGCATTACATTGGAAATTAGAGTGATCAAAATTATAATTAGTATATCATTGGTTTTGTCTTATAAATTCTTGGGAACTTATTGCCCTGGCAATGCAAGTATCACTTAATCACAATGGATTTACATTCCACTGTCTTTTGTGACAAGTAGAGGGTCCTTTTCCAATTATCTGCCCCATTGGACAGCAATAAACAGGAATTCACAAAGAGAAAAAGTGGCTTATAAAATAACAAAAGTATCCTGGGCTTGAGAATAATCTGAGTGACATAAACATGAAAAAGGAATGAAATAATAAACTTTGACAGTGATACAGTTGAGTGAGGAAAAGAGTACATTCTGTCTGATGAGCTATTAAATAAAAAAAATACAGACTGCACAGAAAGTAAACAATATACATTCATAAAACTATACTGCTTGCTTCTCAAGGACATTATAGGGAAAAATAATTATAAGCACAGATTTTATATTAGGGGCAAAATTATTTAATAACCAACACAAGTCCATCTCAAGATACTGAATATTACTACTGGAATATGCTAATTTCACAGAGGTAATTCACAGAACTCACATTTAATTTTAAAATCAAGTAACTACTAAGGAAGAGACTCAAAGGGATATACTCTGAAACTATCTTCACTTTCTTTGAAGAAAAACATGTAACAAACTTACGTTTTAAGGTTACCAGACTTTATTTTAGATTGGGAAAGTCTGTTTTAAACTTTTACTAACGGGAAAAAAGCAAAATTGTGCCTGCAAAAGGCACTGCAACATTCTATCTACTAGGACTCCAACAGAGTAGTGTCTAGGCTTCATTACATCACTTTGATTGAATAACAGCATATTAGAAACTTTAAACAGTTTGGTTCTACGAAAAGTATAAGATCAACTACCTTCTAGAAGGAAGAAAAGAAATGTTTTGACATGTTGTGAAACATTTTGAAGACACTTTAGTATATTTGAAATATTTATGTATGCACAGATTTTTTAATTCAAGAGTAAAAAATACTTCAAGTAAAATAATGAACTTTGTCAGAGATACAGCTGTGTATTTGGATATTTGTTCTAGTTAATATTAAATTACGTAAGGAAATATGTACTTCTGGCTTTCTATTATAACTAATGTATCTAGAGAAGTAATTTATTTGCAAACAAAACTTAGTAGTTTACCCTCTTTCTGAATGTAGTGACAAACTTTATTTCAATGGAAGTCTAATCCTTTTTATTTGCAGAGATTTTCATGGGAAGAAAAAAGAATAAGCACAATTTCAAGGCTTGTTTTAACTCAAATCTTTGGCTCAAAGGAGAGAACCAAAATAGATGCCCATTTGCTATAGCTAGAGATTGGTAGGATTGGAACACTAAATTTCACTGTACGGTTGTCTAAGAGGAAATTCATTTGTTATGCTAATTCTGGGAAGACACTGGGAAAAGTGAAGAACTACAAAAAAAGAGAAAAGAGTGTTTTGAGGGAAGAGAATACACAGAGACTTGAGAAGTCTGGAGCATGTGAAGAAATTGAGAAAAACAAAGCCATTTAAAGGCAGAAGGTTCTGTTGTGTTTAACTCAGAGTAGTAAGTAAATATCCATGAAAAATTCAGTATCTTCTGACTGGTTGTGGAGAATATCATAAAAATTTTGGGTCTAGGACAGTTAAATAAATGAATTAGCAAACTCACATGACAACTCTTAGATGAAACAGAATTAAACAAAAGCTGAAATATGATTAAATGTGAACTCAAAACAAAGGATGTTGGAATCATGTAGCTCTTGCAGATCTAGTGCAGAGCTCGATGGGTAAAGATGTCTGAAGTTAATTTCATTTCAAGTGAGTTGGTATCTGAGTTCACCAACAGGAACAGCTGGAAATAGCTGGGTTTTGTGGAAAAGTTACTGGGATTATGTTTATGTCGCAATACTCTCTAAAGCAGTGATGATCACTGCACTACTTATTTCAACTGGAATTCAAAGTTCATATCCAGGCAAAAAAGAAATAGGATTAGAAGATGCTTAAAGTCCTTTGGACTGTTGGGATTTTCTGATATTAGAATATACCTACCTTGAGGGCCTTTTGGGAATGGCGCCTGTGGAAGTCCGATAATAGGGTACACCCAATGTATATCGGGAATGTCTTCGCTACGTATTACCAAATTTCTAAATAGAAATTAAAATAAGAAGAATGGATAAAAAGATGCTTTATATATTAGCCTTAAATAGTTCATTGTTCATTAATCCAGTAATGTGTTAGTAATATAGTTTAGTTATTTAAATTTTAGTAGAGAAAATGACGTAAAAATGGTTTTTGAAAATGTTGACTTAGCATTTCAAAGGAAACCTTGCAAAATCATCACAAAGAAAGCTATAATAAAATCATCAGAAGTTGTAAGTTAAATTATAAGAATTTTCCCCTATTTTAAAATATTTTTCTTTCTGAGTTTTATTTATTTTTGTTGGAAAGGCAGATTTATAAAGAGAAGGAAAGATAAAGAAAGATTTCTTCCATCTGCTGGTTCACTCCCCAATTGGCCACAAAGGCCAGAGCTGAGCCAATCTGAAGCCAGAAGGCAGGAGCTTCTTCCAGGTCTCCCATGTGGGTGCAAGATCCCAAAGCTTTGGACCATTTTCTATTGCTTTCCCAGGCTACAAGCAGGGATATGGATGGGAAGTGAATCAGCTGGGACATGAGTGGGAGCCCATATGAGATCCTGGCGCATCCAAGGTGGGGATTTAGCCAAGAGGCTATCACTCCTGGCCCCCAAAATATTTCTATTGGTATTTTTTGGTATGACTAAACTGGGGTTAATGACAGTCTTCATAGATTATATTCCAAACAGGACAGGCACAGTGCAAAACAAACAAAATCCCTTGAATTATATTTTTGGAAGCTTTAGTCTGAATCCATCATAAAATACTAGGAGTATAAATCCTATAATATATTTCTGTTTGGGGCTGATGCCATAGTGTAACAGGCAGGCCAAGCTTCTGGTTGCGGTGCCAGCATCCTAAATAAGCACCAGTTAATGTCCCAGCTGCTTCACCTACAGTCTGGCATCTTGCTTCTGGTCTGTGAAATCATCAGAGGATGGGTCAAGTCCTTAGGCTCCTGAACCCACATAAGAGGCCCATAGGAGTCCTGGCTCCTGGCTTTGGATTGGCTCAGCACTGATTACTATGGGCATTTGTGAAATAAACCCGTAGATGGGAGATCTCTTTCTCTGTTTCTCCTCTCTGTTTCTCTGCCTTTCAAATAAAAATAAAACAAATTTAAAATTTTTTGTCATTGTAGAAGATTGTGTTTTTTTAGTAGTAAAATGCAACACAGTGCAAAAAGAGCTTGTTGTACCTGTGACATGAGGAATCATGCAAGACCCTGTAGTTAGAAGGGCTCTGTGCTTATTCATACAATACCATAAATATCTTGAAGTTCTTAGTAAGTTTTGAACAGGGATAATCTCATCCTCATTTTGCATTGGGTCTCAAAATATTTGGACAAACTAGATATGTTTAGTTTCTGCACCAGTATTGAAGTTTGGTTAAACTACAGGTAGGCTGCAAGAGTGCAAATTACCTGCATTCTGGCGGTAGAACAATAGTTCCTAGTCCTGGCAATTTCTCAGAAGGATGCCACATCCATCTGGCACAGTGTCATCACTAGTGAGCACTCAATTCACAAGTCTTTGCCCAAACAAGTTATTCTAGGATGTCCTCTTGATGCTGAGCATTTGTTTTCGTATTCACTTTCTTTTTTCTAGTTAAACAAGAGTTCCTTTCTGTGTCTCTGACCAACATATTGCTAAAGATACTTAGGATTCAACTTTTTGTCACTCAGCAACTAGAATTAGTAATTACATAAATACATATTCATGTACCAAATAAGTTTGACTCCTCTGAACATAGAAAATCCAGTAATTTTTTAGAGTATAAAATCATAAGCCTACTCCTTTTGTAAAAGAAATGTATTACAACAGTGCCAGTCAAAAATGAGATCATTCTCCTTCAATTGTCTTTAATATTACCTTTTGGTGTTTTCATCCAATTCATCAAAATTGTCTATGTGCCAATTTTCTTTATTAGCTCTCATCATTTGAATAATGATCATTGTTTTGTATAATTTCATAGTTTTAGGTACGAAAAACACTGGGATATCTATGGTTCCTCTAGGAGGCAGCGATATTCCTGTAAAACATGCAAAAATAATTTTAAAGTGTAATATAACACAAAATTAGTTTTAACAGCAGAAAATAATCACCTAATTACTGATCATCAAGTGTTCAAAATTGCTTTTGAGAAAGAAATAATACAGTATGCTAAATTATAAGTACATTTCACTATTTTTCCTCAAATATCATCGGCCTTATTGTAAGCTGTGTTTTATCCTGAGGTAAGAATTTTCTCTGGAGGGGACTGGAGAGACTAAAGAAATATTTTTGAGTAGGGCCTGGCGGCTAAAGTCCTCGCCTTGAAAGCCCCGGGATCCCATATGGGCGCCGGTTCTAATCCCGGTAGCTCCACTTCCCATCCAACTCCCTGCTTGTGGCCTGGGAAAGCAATTGAGGACGGACGGCCCAATGCATTGGGACCCTGCACCCGTGTGGGAGACCTGGAAGAGGTTCCTGGTTCCCGGCATCGGATCGGCATAGCACCGGCCCATTGTGGCTCACTTGGGGAGTGAATCATCGGACGGAAGATCTTCCTCTCTGTCTCTCCTCCTCTGTGTATATCTGGCTATAATAAAATGAATAAATCTTTAAAAAAAAAAAGAAATATTTTTGAGTAATAGCTGGTGCTTCCCAGAGCAATGAAAGAACCATAAAACCCATGAGTCTTTTCACATCTTATCACATCTTATAGGGGAGAAGAAAATAGCAATTTTTGTTCTTTAATTTCTTGTTTATTATGTTTTAGACCATAATAGATCCAGGTCCCTGCTTCGTACTGGCAGAATAAACAGTGTTCATTGATTAACTCATCCAAGAAAAAGCCAAAACCAGTTATGTGTGAAAAGAAGGAGCATCTATTTCCAACTGTGAAAAACAGAAGACAAATTGAAAATGTTTCCCAGTGTTCTTTTTTTTTTTTAAAGATTTATTTATTCTTACTGGAAAGGCACATATAGAGAGGGAAGAAGATACAGAGAGAAAGATCTATCTGCTGGTTTTTCATTCCCCAAGTGGCCACAATGGTAGGAGCTGAGCCAATCCAAAGCAAGGAGCCAGGAGTCTCTTCTGGGTCTCCCACGTGGGTGCAGGGTCCCAAGGCTTTGGGTGGTCCTCCACTGCTTTCACAGGTCACAAGGAGGGAGCTGGAAGGGAAGTGGAGCAGCCAGGACACGGACATGAACCCGGCACCATATGGGATCCCGGCACATTCAAGGAGAGGGTATAGCCACTAGGTCTGCATGAATGCTTGGGATGTCTTTTAAACCAATATGTATTTATTTATTTGACAGGGAGAGAGAGAGAGAGAGAGAGAGAGAGAGAGAGAGAGAGAGAGAGAGAGAATGAATGAGAATCTTCCATCCTCTGGTTCACGCCCTGCAACAGTTCATCCTCTGGTTCACAAATGCCTGAGGCATATGACCAGGAACTGGGAACTCCATCTGAGTCTTCCATATGGGTGGCAAGGAGCAAAATCTTTGGAGCATCAACTGATACCTTCCCAAGTACATTAGCAGGGAGCTGTCAGAAGCAAAATATCCAGGACTCAAATCAGGCACTTGGATACAGGATGCTGGAGTGCCAAACAGAGGCGTTGGTTATAATGCCCATCCCTGTAATAGACTGCCTGAATGCTCCTTTCTCACCCTAATATCCTAGTATATATTTTTTTCTTTACAAATTGAAAAAAAATGGCCAAGATTATAAAATTAATGTTAAGAAATTGAATATTTTTCTTGTAAAGTATCTACTTTTTTTTTAAAGATTTATTTTATTTTCATTACGAAGTCAGATATACTGAGAGGAGGAGAGATAGAGAGGAAGTGGAGCTGCCGGGATTAGAATCAGCAGCCATATGGGATTAAGGCGAGGACCTTAGCCACTAGGCCATGCTGCCAAGCCCGTAAAGTATCTACTTTTAATTTCAATTAATGGGTCCAGTTTTGTGGTGCAGTGGGTTAAAATGCCACTTGCAATGCTTCATCCCATATGAAAACCACTCATGTCCCAGCAGTTCCACTTGTGACCCAGGTCCCTGCTAATGATCCTTGGAAGGTAGTGGAAGATTACCAAGTGCTTGGACTTGTACCATCCATGTAGAAGCCCCAGGTGGAATTCTAGGCTCCTGTCTTTGTTCTGACTCATCCATGGCTGTAACTGTAGAGTAAACCAACAGATAAAATAGCTCTCTCATTGTGTGTGTGTGTGTGTGTGTATGTGTGTGTCTATCTCTCTGCATAATTTGTCCATCAAATAAAGGAATAAATATTTTTAAAAGAAAAATTCAATTAAAGTTACTGGCAAGAAATTATGAGATAATGTCATTGACTATGTTTGTTACTATGGATAAAACCATTATATCTTACTGATCCTTTACCATGCCTTTTCCTGTATAGCATATTAAGACAACTTTAAAGCTCTGTTCTATATTTCACTGGCTCTGGGAATCTGGAAAAAGTTAAGCCCTAGGAAGCTGAGAAAATTACTTAAATTTCTACACAAAATTTTTCTCTTATCAAAAGGAAAGCTTACATATTCATAGGCACCAAAATTTTGTTATGGCAAAGCTATATCCAGATAAATCAATTTTCTATAGTATTCTTTTATCTTGTACTATTTTTTCTTTCACATGATCTTTTAGAAGCTATTTAAGCATTATAATAAGTCTGAAAACAAAATAGTGAAGAAAACGAATCTCCTGCTTGCCCGAGCAATGGATTCCAGAAGGTGATGAGAATAGAAGCGCTAAATCAGATACATAATATATATGGTGTGAAGTGAAACAATGAGAGGGTAGAGAATGATGCGGATATTAATGTCAGGTGTTCCTGGAAGTCTTCTCTGACAAGTGGTATCACTTGAGCAGAGTGCCAAAGGAAGTTTGAGAAGCAGCATAGAAATCTAAAGGAGGGCTATTGAGAGATAACAGAGGTGTGAGCCTGGATTTAGAGATGTCCGGGCTGGGGCTATCAGTTTAGAAGTGGATCTCTTACTTGTGACCAAATGAGGTCCTATCGGACGGAATGTGGACAGTTACTAGAAGGAGAGAGGACTGAGCCTAATCTCTAAAGAGCAGGGCTTAATATAGAAATAGAAGAAACAAGGGAGAATTGAGTCTTGAGGGTCAACTGTTTCCAAAACAGTGAGGCATCAACTGTGTCAACTAGAGTTCATGCAGTAAGCAAGATGAGTTGAATACAGATCATTATTGCTGGCAGAGTCTGCTTACTGATAAAATGAAGGAGCAGAATCAGCAGAACAGAGTATAAAGTTGGATTATCCCAGGTTCAAATGACAGTGGTATAAACAGTGAGGGCGAGAAGCCCAGACAGCTTTTCAATTTGTTTGCTATCAAGAAGAATCAGAAAAATGGGATGGTAACTGATGGCATAATGAGAGATAAGAGAGACTTATCTTTTAACATTAGAAGCTATTACAGCATGTATATGCTAATTGGAATAATCCATTGTTTATTATAGAAGACACAGAAGAGAACTAGAAAGCTTCACAAAGTTGAATGAGTGAAAGATTGAGTAAACTAGAGGAGGGCTGGCCTGAAGCGCACAGACAACATTTCCAGTGTAACTCAGGAAAAGGCAAGGCAAATGGACTTAAATAAAATCAGGTTTCTAATGCAATGGTAGAACCAATATGAATCTATTTTGTCTCTAAATTATGAATGAGATAGATAGGAAGATTATCAGATGAGAAAGGGGGAAGAAGTGTTGGATTTCACTAGCAGTCATCAGATTTCAATTCACTCTAGGAAATAACACCGTAGCAAATCTTGCTAAAAGAATACTAGTCCATGAAAAGTTTATCGAACACATTATACCAGTTTATCTCCTTTTCTCTCAACCAAACTAGTGACTCCATCTACTAATAACCTCTTGTAAAGGTCTGGCATTTTGTAACCTCATAAGTATTTGTACTTTGTTTGTCACCATATTAATCTGTATTTCTGGATGCAAGAAATTGCATAAAATGACAGAAGAAATGATACTATTGCTCGTGTTCCATTTTACAAAGCGAGACATTTACAAATTATTTAATGGATTCATTTTTTCACCTTCATAGAAACATTCCATTAGCATAAAGAGGTAAATTCCAGGCTATAGATTTTTTTCCTGAAGAACAGGTATTCAGACATCATTGCATATCAAGAGGTATAGCCTTGTGTTTTACAAGGAAATCACTAGGTTCAGGGAGAGCTACAAAACCCATTTGCTTTACACCATAAATCATAATTACAAATCTATATGATTGGAACCTGAGTTCAGTTGGGTGGAAGATTGGTCATCTGACTTAACAGGAAGGAAAACTTTATTTAAAAATATAAAACCGCACTCAGCTGCCAACATAATTAAATAAGCGTGCCTGTCAATTATCTGGAGACACGGGCATGCTTTATGCTATCAGAAACACACCATTAAATATCACTAATCACTGAGTTCTTGAAGACAATTTCCAATTCATAGTATGTTTTTTCAAAAAGATGTTTTACTCTTAGAAGTGTTAAAGGACTATTTCAGAATGTAAATTGCAGGAACTAATAGGTAGGAAAGAAATTTTCAGAGGAAGTTATAAGCATGAGAGTGTGCTTGGTGAGGAAGGTTAAGAAGTATAGCTATATACGTGTGTGTGTGTTTACATATATTTGGATAGAAAGAGAAACTGAGGGAGTAAGCATGCCTTAGTTTTGTGAAAGTTGAATGCCATCTGCGATTAGATTGGATGTTAGGTGGAAATTATTTTAAGGTTATCTTCCATATCTTACAAGTCCAGATAACAGGATTATCTGATTTTCTACCACTTGGTCCCTGGATGTATTGAACCATCCTAAGTAATGGAATCATACATTGATTCCCAGTGTTAATCCTTTTGATATGGGAAAGGCAGGCAACTAACTTAGGATCTGCTGAGCCAGAGATGCCTGCAAGCTATCCTCCCCCAAGTGTCCTGGCTGGTTTGCAGATGAAAGGTGCTCTTACAGATGAATCCTTAGGTCTCTAGGAATGGGCTAATCCTAGAAGGGGCATGACCTCGGATTCCAGAGGGAAGACAGAAAACGAGAAAATACAGTCAATGCAGTTTACTTCCATTTAAATTATGTTATACTCTACATTCTACATATAATTGTTGAATATTATCTCTCTATATACACATATATCATATCACAGTGTTACAATTTTCATTTCAATCATCAAATATTACATAAGAGACCAGAGAAGCAGTAAGGTCTACTACATTAGTTCTTATTTTTACTCATGCTGATGTTCTTTCCTGTCTAAAGTTCCCATCTTTCTTATTGTATTATTTCCTATTTGCTTAGAAAACATTCTTCAGCCCATAGCTTAGAAACTAGTTTGCCTATAGCAAAGTGACTTTCTTCTCCTTTACCTAAGAGTCTGTACATTTTTCCTTCCTTTTTAAAGGATATAGTGCCTGGACACAGAATTCAGTTTATAGTTAACTTCTCTTCAGCACTTGAAAATGTGTGCCGCTTCTTTCTGGCCTCCATGGTTTCAACTGAAATATCCTGCGTTTGATTCAGGGCTTCTCTATAAGCAATGTGCTGTTTCTCTTTGGCTGCCTTCTAGGACTGTTTGTTAGTTTTCAGAAATTAATGATGATGTATGTATTACCATGGATTTCTTTTGTTTTCAACTGAGTGGAGTTTACTCAGCCTCTTGAAACTGAAGGCTTATATATTTCATCAAATTCAACAACAAGTTTTCAGACATTATTTCTTTGGGTAGTTTTTCAGAACTACTCTCTCCTTTCTCTCTGGAAATCTGACAATAAAAGTAATAGTTCACTGCTCCTTTCTTAGGGACTCTCTGTTTATGTTTTAGAAGCTTATGTCTTATCTGTTATTCACATTCCACAGATGCTGTTGATCAGTGCTCACCTTCACTGACTCGGTTACCTGGCTTCCATTCTCGAGTTCATTCAATAAAGTCTTTAGCTTACTGCATTCAATCAGTCCTCTGATTTCAACTAAATTATTTATTCACCTCAGACTTTTTCCTGAAATTCCGCAAGGATATTGCAAAAAAATTGCTGTTCCTTAACATGCCATGTGTCAAGACTGAGGAAGGGAAGTTAGAAAATGAATGAAGATGAGAATATATGCTATGGACCAGAGAAATGATGTGGTAAAGTAAAACCATGAGCAGGATAAGGTTAGAGAAATTACCAGAAATACAGTCCTATAGAGAATTCATGTGAAAGACAGGAGGTGGCAGTAAGAGAATGGAATTCTTAAAACTGAGATAGAGAGATTAAAGCTATTGGAAATGTGTCTGGACTATAAACCTTGGCATGGCTAATGTTGGTTGAAGAATAAGGTAATTGAGAGAAAGCAGGTCAGTTATGGAAAAGGTCACTTATGGAGATATCGAAGTCAGCAAGGATTTTTAACAAATGCGGTGTTGCAACTTGAACTATTTTGTTGAATGGCAGAAAGATCAGACTGAGTTTTTAGGTGAGAAAAAGAATGATCTGAAAGCAGAAATTTAGAATAGAGATAATATCTTTCCTACCTCCTACCACTATAACTCACAGAATATAAGAATAAAAGTGGCAAAAAGTAACACACAGCTATGCCCTATCAAAACCGGGAAATTCTGAAAGAATATTTGCAGAAATGAACTCATTCCTCTTTTCTGAGGCAACAGAAAAATATAAATCTAAACTCTCCATACGGTTACATTTTTACCATAGAGATGGTGACCGTAGACAGTTTCAGTTGTGTACTTATTTCCTTATCTATTCATAGAATTATCACAAATCATATTTATTAGATCTTACTTTCAGAGATAAATACACATCTAGATGTCAGTAAAAACTGTAGAAATAACTGAATTTTTGACACATAAGGTAGAGCTCCAGTTATATTTGACAGATTCATAATGATTTTCATTTGAAACTCTTATCAGATATGCTTTATGTTTTCTAGAATTTTTAATTTTAAACCAAAACCAGATTTGAGGTGATAGAATATTTTAATTGACTTTGGAATTGGAAATTGATATTGTATTTTTTTCAATAAAAACTAAATGTTATGAGAAATTCAATATTTGTATAGCATCATACAAGAACTTTTGATTTTTTTTCTTTTTAAGAATGTACCAGACAAAACACAATGCCTGGTCTAGGACATATTTTAGTTTGCAGATGCCAAAAATTAAAATGTTAAGTTTACAAAATTACATTGAGTCTCCCAAATAGCACAAATATATTAATGCTGTCACATCTCTACTCTCACTCTAAGCTTCCCCTATTATTCCTATTTCTTGGTGCTCTTTTTGGGTGCACTTGATTTCAGGCTTGTATCAGTGCTGTGGCTCAACAGACTAATCTTCTACCTTCAAGTGACCAGCATCCTTCCTATATGGGAGCGAGTTGGTGTCCCAGCTGTTCTACTTCCCATCCAGACCTCTGTTCATGGCCCGTTATAATGGTCTTTTTAGTTATCTCTTCTGTGGAAGCAGTGGAGGATGGCCCGAGTCCTTGGGACCCTGCGCTCACATGGCAGACCTAGAAGATGCTCCTGGCTCAGCTCTGGCCATTGTGGCCATCTGGACAATGAGCCAACAGTTAAAGATCTTTCCCTCTTTGTCTCTTTCTCTCTGTAAATCTGCCTTTCAAATAAAAAAAAAAAGCGAAAAAAAAAACCAATTTTTTTTAAGATTTATTTTTTTTTTATTACAAAGTCAGATATACAGAGAGGAGGAGAGACAGAGAGGAAGATCTTCTGTCCGATGATTCATTCCCCAAGTGAGCTCAACGGCCGGTGATGTGCCGATCTGAAACCAGCAGCCAGGAACTTCCTCCAGTTCTCCCACACAGGTGCAGGGTCCCAAAGCTTTGGGCCATCCTCCACTGCTTTCCCAGGCCACAAGCAGGGAGCTGGATGGGAAGTGGAGCTGCCGGGATTAGAACGGGGCCCATATGGGATCCCGGCACGTTCAAGGTGAGGACTTATGCTGCTAGGCCACGCAGCCGGGCCCCCAAAAAACCCACTTTCTTTTGCTTAATCTCTTTTTTGGGAATTTTACTTCAAATAAGAAAAGAAGTGGTACTAAGGCACAGTGGATTGAGCCAACCACCCTCCCCTCTTTTTTCTTGAAAGGCACATTTACAGAGAGGAAAGACACAAAGATCTTTCATCTGATAGTTCACTCCCCAAGTGGCCACAATGGCCAGAGCTGAGCTGAGCTGATGCCAGCATCTTAGGCAGCAGCTATACATGCTACATCACAATATTGACCTCACAATTTCACCATTTCTAAGATTTATTTCATATTCATCAATACTCAAATGGCATGATTAATATGTAATAGAAAAGATGTGTACCTTGTAATACATTTGCAAGTAATATTTGGCTTTGCAAAGATGTGCTATTTTTCATAAGTATGAATATTTTATCACACTTATTTCTAATATTTCAAAAATTTTCTTGACTCAAACACACATGTATTAGGTAACATACTATTTAATCATTCAAAATTTCAAAAATGAAATATTTAATAAACAAGCATGCATATTCTATAATCCTTTACTGCTAAATTTTTTCTAAATTATAATTTCTTTGAATATTGATTTGAAAAAATGCATCATTTCTGAAATATGAAGGAATATACGATAATATACTATAAAATAAAAATCTTTTACCATGTACACGATTCATAGTACTAATGTGGAAGGCAGATGTTTCACGCATGAAACTGTCCCAGCATTGATCAGCAACAAGTTGCCTAGAATCTTCCTGGCCTAATTAAAAAACAAAAGATATTGAACTTTATTATTGCATTCCGGAAGAAAAACACCTGTGCAGATAGAAACAGAATGAAAGTATTTGTAATTGGAAACTTCTCTGATAAATATTTTTAATGTCTATTTTGAAATGAAATTTAAACAGTATTTCTGAAGAACATATTTAAGTTTTATAACATTAAAAGTATTAAATATCAACTAAAAAGTCCTTGTAATTTTTTTGAAAGCCTCTTTGAAATCATCATTTGAAAGTGGATTATAGTTGACAGCTTTTTCTAAAAATAAAATAAATTCTGTTGACAATATGGGGGTAATGCTACATGTATATATCCCCCTCCAAAATCAACATGCACCAATTGAAAAAAATGTGCTGAAAATTTTAATGGAGGTGTGTTATTTAAAAAATATTTGAGACAAGATTCATGTTTTTGATAAATAACAGTCTTCTGATAATTTGCGTTGGAACAGCTCGTGACCATAAGGCCTTACAGTCAAGGAAAATGAGTGAGTGTAGATTTGGATTGCTTATTGAATTTTGGGAGTTACTGATGAAGAATCATGTGAAAGAAGTTCCAAATATTTAGCTATCTAAACCTTATGTGAAAACATTTAAAGTACTTGTAAGCAAGTAGAGTTTCATTTACTTCTTCCTAGGGGAAAAAAAGCAGCTTTTTGTGATGGGTAAACTAAAACTAATAATCTAACTAAATAAATTATAAAGAGACAATATATTTGCTACTAATTTATCTGACTATAAAACTCAAGTTTCAGAATATAACTAAGGCATATAATGCGAAAGGAGATTAATTAGAAATATTTTTTGAGAAAATTGTACCAAAATGTTAACCTGCAGTCATGGCTGAGATATGTCAGCTTTATTGGATAAGCCAAAGTGTTTTTCTGTCAGTTATTGTGCAGAAGAAAAATGAGGTGACACCATTAGTTTCTGAAGAATGTTCAGCAAAGACATCAGTTCTTGCCAATACTTATAACTGAAAGAACGTTCTCCTAAAGGTTTCTTAGAAAAGACTGCAGTGAAACAAGAAGGACTTAGATGAATCCCTTAGAGGATCCTTGTGTAACGTGATGCTGCGGGTAAGGACATCACAGCAAAGTGTTAATGGACTGAATGGTTTGGGGAGGGTGTGACACATTTCAGGTATACGATTTTTTGGCTCCTTTCATTTAATATATGAGTATTATTTAGGATATTCAAAGAAATAGGTTGTGAATCTCTCCTGTGTTTAGTGGCACGATTTCTTCAGCTGAACAACTTCTTGTATGTATATTGTATATACCGCAATGAACAGTTAGTGAGAAATAGTTTTGTCTGTTATGTGAGAAGCCATGTGCAAAGTGATTCAGGGAACTGGCTTTCTGGACTTGGATTTTTTTTTTTATTCAGTTCCTGCATTTAACAGCTATGATCATGAGCAAACTGCCAAGCCTCTCTATTCTTCCATTTTTCCCACTTTGAAAACAGATACAATGCCTATTTCAGAGAATTCCTGTCTAAGTTGAGGTTTCCTCAAAAGCTATTATTTGCTGAGTGCTATCAGGAAGCATATTTTGGAATGCAGAAGGAAGCGGGGCAAAAAGGAAGGAATTCAGTGCCTGGTGGATTATCAAACAATTAGTACTGTGAACGTGTGTGGCTCAAGGCTGCTGGGGAACTCTCAGAACCAGTGCATAATACACATCTCAAAGGCATACTGCCCCAGGGGCACAGGAACTGTATCTATAAATGGACAGAAAACTAACTCAATAACACCTCTAGTCCTTAGTAGGCAGGCAGGCAGAACAGGCTCTGCATGCCAAAGGAAATACTCAGAGTTAACAACTGTTGATAGTTGAACAGGGCCCAAAGACCAGTGAAATACCTGTTGTAGTGAGATAAAGAACATGCACTTCATAAATAGAGTGAAATATTTTTAAATATGTTAAGTACATGTAAGATGTACAGATACAATTGGATTTTACTATTTTTCCAAGAAAACTGCATTTATAAACTCATTAAATTTGTGGATTGGCCAATTCTGTAATATTTTCTCTCTCGCTGATACATTGGTTATCTCCTTTAAAAAAAATCACTGCTTCCAAAAACAATGCTCCTTTTTTCAAAAGATCTTTGACATTTTATTTCTGCTGTGTGCTCTCCCCAAATCACCAGAGTGTTAACATTCTGTTAGTGTTCCAGTCATTCAGCAGATAAGCTTTAAAAGCTTGCTCTTTTTTTAAATTTCATTTTTCCTATAAAAGTGACTAACATGCACACCTTACACACCAGGATTCCACAAACATTATAGGTAAGATAAAGAGAGACTTCTGGCAAATCTTTAAATACAAGTATGCACGAGTTGCTGTGATATAGCATAGAAGGAGTAACCATTCTAGTCTTAGTTGGTACAGGGATGAAGGAGGGGAGAGAGAAAGCAGATAATGGAAGGAAAAAGAGAGGTGGGGGCGAAGAAGAGGAAGAAGGGGAAGAACAAGAAAAAGAAGGGAGAAGGAAAAGGAGGAGAAGAGGAACAAGAATGAAGGAGGAAGAGAAAATGGAAGAGGAGGAGGAGGAATGTAAAATCTGAAATGTGATATCTTTCACACAAGCAACTGACTTCTTGGTACTAAGACTGTTGCTATTGCCTTCCCTAACAGGATCCTCTCAAATTGTAACATCTCCAGGAATAACTGCATCATTTTCTTTGGAGAGATAACAAGAGATTGCACATTCTTATCATGGTGTCAACTAACTTCAAGTTATTTAAATGAGAGGATATTAATGTATTACTTTTTCTAATCATGATATTTTGCATATATGGTAATTATTTCAGTCTTATCAGTCCTGTTTCCTTGTAGGCCTTCAACGGTTCAGGACCAGCTATGAAGCTTAGCTTCCGAGCAACAGAAACACAAAATGGTATGTAGATGATGCCTAGGAAAATGCAGAGTCCACAAAAGAGAGACAGAGGAGAATATGACAAAGAGGGAGACCTCAGGGGCAAAAAAAAGGAGTCCTTTTCACAAAGAATAATGAGCAAGAGAGTAAGAGAGACTAAGAGAGTGCCCAATGAAATATTAAAGGTCTGTGTCAATCTCTATTCTTTCCTCACATGTTCTTTTTAAAATTAACAGAATCACTTTTCCTTTTAAATTTTTCCATTTTTATATAATATATATATACCACCACACACATTTTTGAATGTTAGTGTGTTTTTATTTCTGTTTTTTAAAAAAATATGTAGTAAAACATTACTGGATACTGAAATAGCAAATCTACAAGGGAATTTCAAAAGCTTGTGGGAAAAATGAAATTAAAAATGAATTGATTTTGGTGCAAAAATATTAAAATTAATGCATTACTATTTCATAAAAAAGTCTGTGTTTTTCTTTCTTGTAGTTATGAAGTTATTGGCTGTCTCTAAAAATTCCTTTCCCTGAAAAGATCCATGACTCTAACTCATGTTTTTCTACATCAAAAATCTGAGCCTTAAGGTTGGTACAAACTTCACATATTTTTGGATTGCTATCTAAATTTATGATTTCCAATCCCACAAAACACATTTAGATGTTTCAATATTGTCAGCTCCATCTTCCTTTCCCTCTAACAGTTATTGCAAACCACCGTTTCCCTCTTCAAATTTCTTACTTTGTCTCCTTTCCTCAGTAGACAGAAATTTAATCCCAAAGCTCATTTACTGTGTACTAAATTACCCACATTCATGTTTCTTTTATCTTAACCTCACCTGTCCAAAAGCAACAAATGTTCTCCTATTCCTGATACTTTGATCTACCTCCTGTAAACCTACACCAGTGCTCAGCCCTGGCTGCTTCTCTGTGCTTATAACTATGTCCAAAGCTCTTCCACTTTAATCTGCTGACTTCTTGAGCCTGCAGTCAACTTATACAAAATACTACAGGACTGTCCTCATCGAAGCAAATGTAACCGTAAGATAACACTACTGATGGGAATGTAATTTAGTATAGCCACACTTGTAAATAGTATGGAGATTCTTTTAAACAGAACATAGAACTGCCATATTATCTAGTAATCCTACTATTGGGTATACACTTGAAAGGGCTTGTCATCATTTTTTTCAGAGATATGTGCACCACCACATTTACTGGGGCATCCATACACAATAGCCAAGAAATGGAGTCAGTGAAGGTGTCCGTCAACAAACCAATGGAAAAAGAAAATGTCAGTATTACTGAGCTGTGAAAAAAACAGTAAAATCTTGCCATCTGTAGCAAAATGGATGGAACTGGAGAAAACTGTTTAAAGTAAAATAAGCCAAACACAGAAATACAAATACCAAATGTTATTAACTCATATGTACAAGTTAAAAAATGCCTCAGTCTGAGTATAGAACAGTAGTTACTAGAGACATTACAATGAAATTGGATGCTGGTGACAAAGCAGAACTACATATTAGGTGTAAATTCCTTGTTACACAGAATAGTGAGTTGGTTATAGTTCACATTAATCCCTTACAAATTTCCTGCATGAGTAAAAAGAAGGAGCTGTAAGTCTACAATCATAAAACAATGAAAATGAAAATGTAGGTTACATTAATTTGACCAGCAGAGTGGCTATACATATATTGAAATATCACACTGTATTCCATAAATATGTACAATTAATATTAATAAATTTTTAAAACATATTTTAGCAAATATAAAATATTTATGAAAACAATTTTAACACATTACCTAATATTCTTAAATTAAGAATTGTAACAACAATGTGAAACAATAATCAAGAGACAAAAACTCCAACATGTAAATGATAAAAGTGTGAGCTTCAGCATTAATTAAAAATAGCAAAAATTCATAATGATCATAATATACAATTAGAGAAATGTGACTACTTAGGATTTTAAAAGTTCAGAAAATAGGTAATATCTACAATGTACTCTTGATGGCAGCATGAATTACAGTAGTATAATCATCTGGGCGAATAAGTTGGTCATTTACAGCAAAAACTATATGTACCACAGGAACAAAAATTGTACTAGTAACAGTTTAGTGATAGTTGGAATGGTTTCTGGGTCATGTCAAATTTTAGATTTTAAATGTGGTTAGAAAACTCATAGTTAATTTTTATTTCCAATGAACATGACTAAACCATTTCAAACAAAGTGACCAAACACTTCACACAACTGTTTTAAAGCATTAATCATCAGTATGACACGAGTAAAAGGACATGTCTATGGAGAACCAAAATCTATATCAATCATATTGTCTGTTTATAAAGAAAGGAAGAAAGAAACAATTCCTACAAATTTTTATGGAATGTGCACTGTGATACTGAACAGCATAATTGAAATGTTATAAACCTAACAAATAACACATTTTGGTTCACAGATAATATTGGAAGGACCTATCCTGATGCATAGATACCTAATTATGATTCTGACTACACAATTTTTGAGCTATGATTTTAACCACCATATTTCAGTTGAATTTGGTTTTCTCTGTTATAAAGTGATACTGCTGAACTAACAGATCTCTAAAGTGTCCACTACTTCCAAAATGTTTAGCATCTCTGAAAAAAAAAATTCTGAGTGTTATATTCAAAATGGCATGTAAAAAGTAAGAAAAACAACATACTTGTTAGTATGATGTCAATGATGACGCACTCCAGGGTGGGATTTTGGAAACTGATAATGAGAGATGAATGATAGCCGAGAGGTGTTATTACTCTTTGTGTGTCCATAGTCTTGGGGAATAGTCCTACTCCAGAGAGGTGAAAATTCCATTCTTTGAACTGTTTGAAGACAAGCGACCAAGGCATATTTATGATAATTGAATATATTTTATGTGCAATATTTAATAAATTAATACACTTAAAAACTTTATCAGATAAGAAAAGCTTTACTGTTAAGTTTTAATATTCCTTGTTTCCTTTCTTTTCAAAATCTTTTGGATTTATTGAAACTACTTTATATACTTTTTGTAAGGAAAAAGGAGTAAAAGACCAATATTTAAATAATCTATTTTCAATACTTTTAAGTTTTTTTTAAGATTTATTTGTTTTTATTGGAAAATCAGATTTACAGAGGGGAGAGTCAGCGAGAAAGATCTTCAATCTGCTGATTCACTCCCCAAGTGGCCACAATGAAGCTCAGCCGATCTGAAGCCAGGAACCAGGAGGGAGCTGGAAGGGAAGTAGAGCATCTGGGACATGAACCGGAGCTCATATGGGATCCTGGTGCATGCAAGGTAAGGACTTCAGCTACTAAACTACCATGCTGGGCCTACTTTTAAGAAAACTTGTAGCAACAGAAAGGTGAAACATTAATGAAAATCTTGCATTTTTTTCTAAGGTGTTTCTTAAAAAGATGAATTAAGTTAAAGAAAATTGGATGCTAAACACAGCATGAAGTTTCCAAAATTTTAGAATGCATTTTAAATGAAAGCCAGATAACTGTCACATGAAGCCAATGGAGGTGAGACAGAAACTAAATTCTCATTAACGGAAATATGTGTAACTGCATACCGCATTATTTATTCCCATAATCTAGTGCAGTACATTTCCTGTTATTACAAAATATTGACAAATGGCATAAACATTTTGTGAAGGAAAGCAGATAATTTTACTTGAGTTTCACAAAGTTGCAAAAAAGTTTGCTTCAAAACATTCTCTTCAAATTCATTTAGATTAGAACAAAAGTCCTTTGGAAGTACAACAAACTAGGAGTGAGTGCCAGATGAGTTATAATTCTGAATCAAAAAAACTTTGTTAATGTTGTAGATGAAAAAATCATTGAGAAAAATTGATAAGCAACTTAACAATTTCCTAGTTTACTATCTCACACTACATAGATATTTCTGTTTAAATCCAATAAGATAACTTTTCTATGTGACGACAGAAATCCATAAAATGCTGTTTCTTACAGGATTCAAGACGAATTTTATTTACATATTATTTTCAAAGCACGGTGTTACTGTTGGTCACATATTCTAATAACATAATAATAAAATTTTATTACATTTTCAGTTATGATGTCATAACTTGATTCTAACCAATTGGTTGAAATGAAACTAGTTTGCTTTAAACCATTAGGAATGAGCCAAACTACGGAAAGAAGTTTGTGTTTCAGTGTTTTCTCAAGTGGCCTGGAATGCTGCAGTTGCTATGCTAAAGCACATCTCACTACTATTGAACACTTGATACTCAGCTGTTATCCTATCATTGATTTACTTAATTGCTTGAATACAGAGAGGGAAATTAGCAAGCAATTCTGTGAACAGGTGAATTAAAGAAGTAACATTTTTTTTCAACCCATCTTTATTTCTAACTTCTTATACTGTTTAAAGAGTAAACATTTAAAGACCCAATTTTGGTGTTTCTAAAAGAAAAAACAAATGGAGGTAAAAGACAGGAAATCTGATTGTACTCTGAATAGATAGGACTGAAGCGTGCTGAAAATCAACAGAGCTTTATATAAATACAAGCTACAAGAATCACAGACTATTGTTGGATTATAAAATCATTCTGATTATGTATCTTTTCCCTTCAGTTTTGCTATTTAGGCTTTGAAATTAAATGAGTCACACACGATCACACAATCAAGAATAAATGAAATGAACAAGGATGACTGGTTGAAAGTAAAAGTTAAACATGTTGGAAACTAAGAAAATCCCAGAACAGAATGTTTCAGGGAAAAGAGAATGTCCAATTACCACACTGCTGATTATAGTTTTTTTTTTAAGATTTATTTGTTTTTATTGGAAAGGCAGATATACAGAGGAGGAGAGACAGAGAGGAAGATCTTCTGTCAGATGGTTCACTCCTCAAGTGGCTGCAATGACTGGAGCTGAGCCAATCTGAGGCCAGGAGCCAGGAGATCTTCCGGGTCTCCCACATGGGTGCAGAGTCCTAAGGCTTTGGGCAGTTCTGCTTTCCCAGGCTACAAGCAGGGAGCTGGATGGGAAGCGGGACTGCTGGGATTAGAACCAGGGCCCATATGGGATCCTGGCGCATGCAAGGTGAGAACTTTAATCACTACGCTATCGCGCCAGGCCAGATTATAGTTCTTACTCTGGTGTTCAGTACCAAAGCTCATTAAAAGATTCTGGTGGCATAATGAGTTCACAATATTTGCATTTGTGATATTCTAGACCAATTAATCTTTAGATTCAGAATCTGCGCAAATAACTTTAGCCTAAAGTTAGCTTTTTACAATACAAAACTCTTCATATAGATATAAACCAGCAGCAAGTGACATTGATAGTAAACCAGTTATATTCTTCAGTTCTGCAGTGAGGCATAATCGGAAACTGTTAAAGCTTACCCTATAATCTCTGCTGAGAATTGATTTAAGGTTCATCAGTTAGTTCTTTGATTTTTAATCAGTTAAAGCTGAGAGGTACACAATTGTATGTGGGCTTCTTCCTAATTGCAAAAAGTTATTTGCAACTGCTAGATTTAGAAACAAAAATCTAAGGCCTTAAAAAAAAAGACCACCCTATAGATGTCTGTTCTTTCCTAATAACTTTTGAAAAGTTCATTCAATTAATATTTTATGATGATCTGATTCTGCTTGTAAAAAATGTCAACAAGATGAATTAAATGAAAGAGGAGGACCTGAATAATTCAGGGATAGAAAAATCGCACAGGTTATATAGATATTGGAAAGTTTGAAGGGGACTGGACTGAATGCACGAATCACTGAGTCAGGTTTCATTGTAGATGAATTCTTAGGAGTTCTGAACCTTGGAAGGAGATGATTAGAGTTCCTGAAATCAAGCAACTATATTCCACTGACAAAAGATTTGAAGTTATTATTTACTTGTTTCAGCTCTTTTGCAGATAATAAAGAACAAAACATTAAATTTTAGGCTACTATGAAGTTCTTCAGATAAAGAACTAAAAATCCCTAACCGTAACTCTAATCCTGCTCACATGAAAGCCTATCTTTGAGTATTTACTGTTCGACTTAGAAATGCAAGCAACTAAGTTGTCCCCAACAAATAAATGAAGGCATTCTAATATTGCTATAAAGTGGCCACTTAAAAGATTAGCCTTCAACTACAGGAAGGAAAAAAAAAGAAATTAACAAACACCATGAAGTTAAATAACATGCTACCAAATGACTAATGTGTCGCAGAAGAAATGAAAAAGAAAATCAACAACCTTCTTGAAGAAAATGATGTTAATGTATGATCTATGAGTCATTGAAGAATTTAATCAGAACAAAGCGTTTTGAAGAGATGAAACTAACAAAAAATTAAAAAATCATGAGATACAGTTTCCACTGATCTTTCTTGGTGAGATAAGTTTCCTGTAGGCAACAAATAGATGGGTTTTGTTTTTTTTAATCCAGTCTACTAATCGATGAGGTTTGACTGATGAGTTTAAGCCATTTACATTCAGGGTTAATACAAATAGGTGGCAATTTGGTTATGTTATTTTTTTTCTTCCTTTGTTGATTATGTTTTGTGGCTTTTCATTTAAGGGGAAGTACAGTATTCATGTAATGGAGATTTTCTTATCTAGCAGCATTGTTATCAAGCTTCATGGCATTGTAAATTTTTATTTTTCTTCCTGTTGTTCATTTTATATTGTGGCTTTTCATTTAACGGGATGTACAGTAACTGTGTAATGGAGACTGTCATATCCAGATGTGAGGATACAATGCAATGTGTATCTCTACTTCCAGACAAAGATGGACTCCCAGTGAAACTGTTTACTATATCTTGACAATAGGATGCTGGACTCTTTGCCATGGTCCTTGCCTACAATGATGGACATACATTGTGTATGAAGAACTATACGATAGTAATAATATAGGAGAACTCATTGAATGGGGGAGGGAATTTGGGAGGGGATAAGGGAAATCCCATGATCTAGGGAGCTCTATCATAAAATGTTAACAATAAAAAGAAGTAAAATTTTTAAAAAAAGATTAGCTTTGGTAAAATTGTGTATAAATAAATAATCTTCCACACCGTTTGCTCCACATCAAAGGGATTATTACTGTTTGTTTTCTTTCATGCTTTTGAAAATCAAGCATCCTTGCACACTATATGCTGCAGTCATGTATAAATCAGATACTATTTAGGAAATTTAACAGCCTCAAGACAAGGCTTCTGGAAAGAAATCACATTTGTTTTGAAATGAGGACATTGCAGTTACCCATAGAGCCTACACTAGCAAGTGGATACCCAATTTATATTTATTTCATTATCCTTCAGATATTAGGCTTTATGAGCTCCTCGTGTCCCTAGGTTAAGTACATTTCTCTTTTTATTTTCTTCCTCATCAAATTTAGAAGAAGTAGGCCTGGCACCATGGTTCAGTGGCTAAAATCCTCACCTACTTGCACCAGGATCCCATATAGGCACTGGTTTTTGTCCCAGCTGCTCTACTTCCCATCCAGCTCCCTGCTCGTGGCCTGGGAAAGCAGCAAGGAAAGCCCAAACCCCTAGCACACCTGTGTGGGAGACCTGGAGGAGTTTCCTGCCTTTGGATTGGCTCAGCTTTGGCCATTGTGGCCATTTGGGGAGTGATCCAGCAGATGGAAGATCTTTCTGTATCTCCTTGTCTCTATAAATCTCCCTTTGCAATAAAAATAAATAAACCTTAAAAAGATTAGAGGAAGTGAAAAATAATATTTAAAAATAAACATTAGTAATATATTACACTAATATTAAATTGTATTATTATAATAGATCAATATTAAGTAATACTATTAAAATACTCAAAATATTAAATGTAAAAAGTTGCGTAAATTTTGCATTGGCAGCCAGAGAGGTACGGCCATTTGGCCAATTGGAGGTAGTTGTGGAAAGCACTCATGAAGATGAGTTGAAGTCTGATGTGCCTGGTTCAGGTCTCTGTTCAACCTTTTCTAGTGAACTGATCTTAATTTCTAAATGCTTCAGATCCAAGATCCACAAAATACAATTGATAGCATCATTCTCTTTATAAGATTTTAGTAAGAGTGAATTAACTCTTTGAATAACATGTAGCACATTTGGAGATGCAGAAAAAATATTCAGTATACTAAAATTTTATTATCATTCAGAAACACTATACAGAAGGAATAGAAAAAGTAACACAGCATTTGTAAGATTGCATTCCATACATTTTTATGTTTAAGTCCCCTGCAAATTGAGTAGCAAAACTCAAGTCAGAAAATAAATGTATATGCCTACAATTTGACATTTGAATTGAATGTGAAAAAAAATCTGTATTTTAAATCTGAGTATATACTCTCCTTTATGTAAGCCATATAAAGACTTAAAATATATCTTTAGACGACTGTGTATACATAATATATTTTGCTTTTTCAAAAGTTTTCTTAATTTTTAACAAACATATTTTAATTATAAAATATGTCAACTGGATGATTTAAATATATTGATTCTGAAATTTAATTAACTTGACTTGGTTCAAGTGTACCCTTACCTGTTTACAGTGGAAACTGATACAAGCTTGATGACCAGCTCTACCAAGTCCAGAAGGATAAAAGTAAACTGTTAAGCTTTTGCTGGAGTGAGGAGGTAAAGTTACCTGTGTAAATTCAGAAAGAAGCAAATTAGAAACAAAACAAACACTTTAGTTTGAGGCAGAATCTTTGAGAGGTAGGATATGTGGGTTGAGATTTGTGTAATAAAAATATTATCTTGAATACATTATTTGTTTTCACTATTCCTGCTTTATTGATATTGGTAAAAGGATCATGTTTTGTGATGCTCTTCCCCCAAACAATGACTACATGGAATCACAGAGAAAAAGAAAGGCATGGTTAATATTTAAACTGTTTGAGGAAGCTCAATAATAAAAATATTTATTCAACTTAAGAGCCCATCATTAATCATCCATTTCATGCAACATGTTAAGGCACCAGAGACTTCGGTTGCAGCAGTGATTATGTCAAATCAAAGCAACTGCTCCCAAGCCTACATGTAAGTAAGCCATGCTTCTCTAATGTGCAGTGTTATTTTTCTCTTTGTTCAATCATATGCACATTATAAGTAGGACCTGGAATAAGTTGAATTCTTACAATATTATATTGAGTTACGACTATGCAGATGTAAAGGAAGTCAATGGCTCCACCACATACAGTAAGCGCTTTACTACTGTATATAATCAAACTTCCACTGGAAATAATATATTTAATATCAACACTTTTAGGCTCACAGTATGATTGACATATGTGTTAAGTCAATTATTGTTTACTAATATTTTCTGCCATGTACCATTTGAAGAAGCAAACCCTTCACTACATCCCAAGAATGAGAAAATGGGGTAGAGGAGGAAGAAGCGGAGAGGAACACAGCTATTCCCTGGTCTGGAAGAATACACGGGGGAGGCTGGTCCTTAGGAAGGACTCAGTTAGAACTGGCCTCTTGGAACTCTACAAGTGTATAACAACACTCCACTCAAAAGCATGTTTGTAGAAAAAAAATCGCAAAAAAGTAAACACTAAAGTAAAAAATATTTAAACACAATTAATCTAAAATTCAGTGATATGAGTAAATCTATCATATATAATTTCAAAATTCATATTAACATTTTTGTGATAAATTAAAATACAAGTGGAGATGTGTAGAAGAGAAAATCTATTTTAAAACTTTAGGAATTCAAAAGTTTATAAATAATTAAAATATTAATACTCCATCAGTGTCTACAAATAAGAACTGGAAAATGCTACAGTAGCAGGGTATTTCCACAAGTACTTACGGATGAATTTTTATTGATATCCAGAATAAAATTTGCAGGATTACTGTTTGTTGCACGCATTTCTAAAGTTTCATATGTAGGATTTTCTAAGGAGATTGTCTGAGAAACATACCTGGGAGGAAAAAGAAAGGTGGTAAGTTGGTGGCATTCATTTATTTCTTCAATCATAATTTCAAGAAATTGATAACCATTATGGGTTGAATTGCATCCTTACAAACATACACTGACAGATAATAGTTGGATATATTTAGAGGGTGTTATGTGGTTTTTGATTCATGCATACAAGACATAAAGATCAAACAGCATTCGGAAGTAAATATTAGAATATATTGAACAAAAACAATACAATGCTGTCAATCTATCATCTACGTCAACTAGTCAAAATGCAGAAGCTAAACGATGATTTTCTTGGGCCTGGTGCGGTAGCCTAGCAGCTAAAATCCTCATCTTGAATGCGCCAGGATCCCATATGGGCACCAGTTCCAATCCCGGAAGCCCCACTTCCCACCCAGCTCCCTGCTTGTGGCCTGGGAAAGCTGTCAAGGATGGCCCAAAGCCTTGGGACCCTGCAACCGTGTGGGAGTCCTGGAAGAGGCTCCTGGCTCCTGGCTCCTGGCTTCAGATTGGCGCAGCTCCAGCTGTGGCCATTTGGGGAGTGAATCAACGGATGGTCATCCTCTCTGTCTCTCCTCCTCTCTGTGTGTCTGACTTTCCAATAAAAATAAAATAAATCCTTTTTTTAAAGATGATTTTGTTTTACAGGTTTCAGAAAGAGCATGGCCAAGATGGTAACATGATTTTGGACTGCTAATCTCCAGAATCATTAGCCAATAAATTTATTTAATTTTTTTAAAGAATGAATTCTTTATTTGAAAGGCAGGATTAAGGAAGGGATGGAGAAAGATTTTCCTTCTACTAGGACTGGGTCAGGCTGAATCCGGAAGCCTGGAACTCCATTTGTATATCCTACATGGGTGGCAGGGGCCCAAGTATTTGGACCATTTCCCATTGCTTTTCTAAGTACAGTATCAGAGAAATGGATCTGAAGCGGAGCACTCAGGACTGAAATCGGTGCCCCATATGGAATGCTGGAATCAAAGGCAGCAGCTTAACCCACTATGCCACATTGGCTCCAGCTAATGTTGTCCTATACCATCCTGTTTATAGTGCTTGATATAATAGCCCCCCAAAACTAAGATAATGAAATTGATGAGTTTTAATATAAGAATTATCATGTCAGGAACTAATGTCATTATACTAAGTTCACCTTGATTGTTTTTTGTGAAACATCATTCCATATTAAATAGTGAAATATATTTGAGACACTTCAAAAAGTTGCACTAAAATGACATTTAAACATGTAGTAAAATACTCAACCTCATGTGCAAGAAGATGGGAATTACAAGGTGCAGCTCCCTTGCTTAGACAGAGGGCAAACCCTTGCAGACACAAGTCACTGTGTGCAGCAGGGTCAGCCTAGGAGTGAACCCGCACTCATGCTCATCCTTGGCTTCTTCCGGTTCCTTATCTTGCCTCCTCTATTCTCCTGTTAATTTCTATTGGATTATTTCCTTAATGAGTTACTGGGAATGACAGCTGAATATTTTATATGGGTAGAATTCAGTACTCTTTCTGGTATGTTAAGGGAAAGAAACTAACTCAAAGGCACTAATTTGCCTTCTAGTTCACAAACTCTTTAAAATAGGTACTTTCATTCATTACCCACACTTACTATCAGTACCACATTCAGTTCCAGACATGCAATTTGGAACTCAAGCAGCTAACTATGGTGTGTTATCTCAAGGCAACACAATCTCAACTGTCACAGTACATGTTCACAGCTGCCTGTTGCTTGCCTTCCACTTTGCCTTCACCGAACTTTTGTAAGATTTCTCTCTTTTCTATCAGCTGCTGAACTCTGTTGATCCCCAAGACTAAGAAAGCACACCTGCAAAAGAATAAGGAGGATCCCTCCTGATTTTTCCTGGGACTCACATGGCCACAACATTCTAACAATGCTAGTGCAGGCTAGATTTTTTTGTCTTGTATGAAGTATTTGTTTTCCCTGCTAAACAAAACTTACTTTCCAAGATCACACTTCACTTCTGGCATGGCTACTGGTGTTGGTAATTCCACAGTAAATTTCAGTAAGTACCAGAATTCTTCACCCATTATAGGCTGAAAAATCACACTAGTGGAGAGAAATAAACAAAACCCCGTTAGTGGTTTTAGTTTGTATGGTGAAGTTAGCACAAAAACATCAAATTGGCAGATATAGTTGATTTTAAAAGCAATATTTAAAAACTACTTTGTGATACATTTTATTCTGGGTGGAGAAAGAGCTCGTGGCTTAGCTTTTCGGGTTTTAATTTCATCATTTATAAAATGGTAGGAATTGGTCTTGCTAATTTCTTACATGCCATTTTAATGATTACCATAGATAAAGAAAAGATCATTTAAAAAGTTTAATTTCAAAATATTAATAATAAAACCAGACTCAGGTGATACCTTTCTTCTTTACAACCTGTGCTTGCTGGACAATACCATACAATATAGTTGGTATAATCTAGTGGATCCAATGTAACTTCCAAAGCTCCATTGAGAGCAATACTTGTTAATTTAACTTCCATATGAACAACAGAATTTTTTGGATTAGTGATAGGTATTTCAATGCACACTGTCTCCTAAAATTAGAAAACAAACATATAATCAGCTTTTAGTATCATCAACAATGAGTCATTGATTTATTGAAGCAAATGTAAAGGGAACCATTGTGAGACCTTTTGGTTTACTTTCATTTCTTTTTTAATTTTTTAAAAAGATTTGTTTTTATTTGAAAGGCAGATACTGCAGAAAAGTAAAGATAGAGAGGAGGTCTTCCATCTGCTGGTTCACTCCCCAGATGGCTGCAACAGTCAGAGTTAAGCTGATCTGAAGCTGGGAGCCACGATCTTCTTCCAAGGTCTCTTATGTGAGTGTAGGGGCGGGCTCAAGTACTTAGGCTGTCCTCTGCTTTCTCAGGCCATAAGCAGGGAGCTGAATCGAAGTGGAGGAGCGAGGACTAGAACCAACACCCATATGGGATGTTAGCATGACAGGATTAGTCTGCTATATCAACATACCAATTCCTACCTGTATTTTTTGATCCAATATTAAATATATCTCATAATCATTACTTTTTTATATTTCGTTGATTAATTTTCATAAATAATAATACTCTTTTTCAACAGTAAATACTATACAAGATTCATGGAACTAGATGGTAGGCAACCATTCACAGAATTAAATTTCTGACATTGTACCAGCAAAGTCGGGACACACTTAAGTAACAGACTGATGGAATCACGACTCCTTATGAAGGACTATACTATTGTAGCAAAGTGGGGAAAATCTGTTAGGGCGTGGGAGTTTGATGGGGGGGAAATCCCAGTCTCTACAAAATGGTTCCATAAAATTTAAAAATTCAAAATAAAAATTAAAAAAAAATTTTAAGCTATATTTGTCACCAGTACGATTGTTACTATGGGTTTCATTTCTCCAGTGTTTGCTCTAGCAGTAACTCAATAATGAGATTATGTCACAGTTCAGTGATTTTCTAGGCAAGCTGACATATTTTATAATACCGTTACGATACTTAGCCTGCTAGAAACCTTCCTAGCCTCAAACAAAACAAAACGTAAAGGAAAGAGATAGGGCAGGATAACAAAATATTACCAGCTACATAATCACTAGAAATCTTTCCTGGAGTTTAAGATAGAAAATTGAAATGAGTCCTTCTGGTCTAAACATTGTTTCTAGTCTATTACTTAGATATTTGAATGTCAAAGATCAGTGTCCATTCAAGAAAATGCCACAGCTTTATCAAAATAAACCACTGAATTCCAAAATATTTTAAATACAACCCAGAATAATTCATTTTACATCACTATCTGGATCAAAAGTAGGGGTTAAATTTACTCTAGTCACTCTTGAAACAGAATGTCAATCAATGCAGTCACTATGGGATACAGTATAACAAAAAATATATTCTCCAGATACAGTTAAGATCCATGCAACAGATTTTAAAAAAGAAATTGCTATAATTGAATAATTTATTTCAACATAATCCTTTGATATGTATATTCTTAGGGATAGTAATTTAGTATGCAACAATAGCTCAAGTGATTTGTAAAAAGACAATCTATGAACATGTAACAGGTACTTACCAGAGCAACACATTTTATTTCCATGACTTTAGTGGGTGGTCTAGGAGAGCTCTGTATTTCAAGATGATACCAGATTTTTAAATTGTTAAAATCATCAGCTGAAAAACAAAACATTTCTTAATATAAATTGCAGAATATCATTCATAACATATAAATCTGAGAATCACGAAACACTTTCATTTTTTAAACTCTCAAGAAAGCCAAGGAAAGGATGAAAAGCTGCTTTTATTACTGCCTGGGAACACTAAGAGAAGAGTGTGACCACAAGAACAGCCTATAAATGTTCCTGGCACTGTATTTGTTCCAGTAGCTCATTATGTTAAACTTATTCATGCTATAAGACAAAAATTAATGATTAAAAAGAAATATTTCTGGTAATTGACAAATCATTCACATATTTGTGCACAGAAATTCCTTTAAAAAATAAGGTATTCAGTTCCCACAGGTATATTTTCAACAGTTTAAACATGTAGTCAAGGCAGAAAGGTCAGGAACGTAAGATTTCAGGTTTCCTGGAAGTGGGTAAAAGGATCCTAGTAATTTTGCCCAGGAAAACTCAGAATGGGTTAGGGACTAAGTGGTAAGAATGATATTTACACATGGGGGGGGGGGAACAAAGCAAATTTGTCATTGGTGATGTCTAAAGTACACTGTCCACCCTGAAACTGAATATGTGATCCCCATAAAGGCCCTGCAGACTGAGGTTGTGCTTGCATCAAGCCCATATTATTTCTGTTCCCCCCTTAATCTGTACTGGTTCTTTGATATTCTTTGATATTCAGTGTTGAACTAGTTCGTGGTTTAACATGTCCTCCAAATTTCAGGAAACTGTATGCATATTCACACATGCAAATGTATGCATGTTAAGTATTGCAATGTTTAAAAGATCTCAAGAACAATTATTGCTAGATCACTAACCTTCACAGTCCCCAGTTACAAAAAAACAGGTCTACACTAGGGAAGCTCACAAATCCATCTTCTAAAAATCTTCTCCATGAACACATTGCCTTGCATTGCATTTCACTATTTCATATTGCACAGCACTGTGTTGTGTTATATTACATGACATTGTGTTTTACTGCACTGTATTGTTCTGTATCTGGTTGCATTCCATTCCATACTATTTTACTAAATTCGTTATCAAAAACAGAAAATTGGTGATAAGAGACATTCAGAGAAACAGTGTCAATGGCTAAGGATATTTCTCTGTGACTCTGGTTAGTACAGAGAGCAATAAAATGACTCTGGACCAGAATACAAGGGTTCAAGTACAAATTAGATAATTTCCTGTGAAAATTGGCAAAGCAATGCACCAGTCTGCTCATCTGTGGAATGGGTATTTTATCAGCCAAGGCTTTTCTGAGGAGAAGAGCAGAATAATGTGTGTGTGCATGTATTCAGAGAAGAATGAGATTTTAAAAACTGGTTCACACATTTATAGAAGCTTTGTAAATCTAACTTCTGCAATATATTACAGGAAGTCAGCCTTTGTTTTACTGGGACTTTCAACTGATGCGAGGAAACTCAAACTTAACCACATTATGCAAAGTAATCTATTCAAAGTAATCTCATTCAAAATACACTTTCACAGAAACATTCAAATTAAATTTAACCAAATATTTGCTCACCATGGACCAACAGAGTTCATATATGAAATTAATCACCCTGGGGACAATGATGTCTGCTATTTTTAATTGCTGTGACTATCATATGTGGCAACATTTTGAAGCCGTTAATCTAATTCCTACAGTTCTACAAATGTGCATCAAATGCATAGAGTAATATAAGGATAGTTTATTAATCAGGATATAAAAATAATAACTACTGAACATTAACTCTAATGTTCAACCATATTAAACATTCTTCTCATTATAAAAATCATTAATATTCACTACAGTAATTTGAGAAATTCCTGAAAAACATACAAATCACTTAAAATCTCATAATCAAATGAAAGCTACTCTATCTTTATATAAATTTACAGACTTGATTTAAATATATCAGTGAAGCTATAAGGATATGGATAGCCATTTACATATATGAATATACTGGATGCACAGGGAACATATCATTGACATACACTTTTATGTAAATATACACATATTACTCAAAAATTCACCATTAAATTTGCTTTAATTATTCAACATAATAGATTACATAAGAGCTGTAACTGTTCTTCCTTATCTAAACCATTTTCAATTATTGTCTAAATTTATAATTCATGCATTCTGCGATGCTTAACTGCATGTGATCTCTTACATAAAATATCTTGTGCATATTTTAGATTCTTTTATCTCTGGCAAACTTTTTAAAGTGGGCCACTTTATGAAAAGAAATGAGGAATTCTTAAAAAATTTTAGACATATTGTAAATGTTCTTTTCAAAACTTTGTATCAATTCAAATTTCCATTACAATGCGTGAGATTGCCTCTTTTGCCCTGATTTTCATTAAAACTGACTTGTTTTCCACGTTTCCCTACTTGGAAGGTTTAAAATTCCTATTTAGCTGTTGCTTCCATTTGTTTGATGAGGGGAGAACTAGATAATTTCTCTAACTGAAAAGAAATGTGATATTGAGTAACTTGTGAAAAAGGATCCAGGATACTATAAGAGATGGAAAGGTTGATCCTGTGTGAGAGTAAGAATATGAGAAGGCTTGATTGAAAACTTGGGGCTGTTTGTAATTTATTAGATGCATCTTTGCAGTTGTTAATATCCTTGCATTCTGTCATCATGCAGCCTAATTTTTTTCATTAGACATGATTGTGTTTTTCAGCATTAACATAACATCATTTTCTGCCAAATTATTCTAAATACTTTTACTCCTTCCCTTCATAGCTCTTCTACCATAGACAATGGTTAGGGTTTAATTCTTACCATAATCAGTTCACAGTATTCATCAATTCTTGAACTTCATTCGTATGGTTTCAGAAAGAAGCCCTAAACTTTTAAATCTATTTTGCTATTCTTTTCACCTAGTCTCACATCCAAAGATTTACTTGATAACTGCATAATGCCATATAAAGTTCTTGTCCACATCAACATTAGGGAATACAAAATTATACTAAGCATTATAATCACCAAGAATTTCTTATTCTATTTTTTTTTTCAAGATTTATTTACTTACTTTAAAAGTGTTGCAAAGAGAGGGCAAAACAGAGGTCTGCCAGCCACTGGCTCACTCTCCAGGTGGCTGTAATGATCATCACTGGGCCAAGCTGAAGCCAGTAACTAGGAGCTTCATCAAGGTCTCCCAAGTGGGTGGCAGGGATTCAAACATATGGACTAGCTTCCACTGATTTTTCCCAGGCCATTAGCTGAATCGTAAGTGGAGCAGCTGGGATGTGAACTGGCAACCAGCTGTTTTACCTGCAGTGCCACAATTCAGGCCCCTCTCAATCTTCCAAATTTCTGTGATTATTGTTTTAAATTGTGATCATTCTTCTATTCACCAAGATACAAAGAAACCTCATTATTATTTGGAATCAATCCTCTCATTTTCCTCTCTCCGGACAGTCATTCCATGCTAATCTTTGAGGTGTTTTTCATCTTCCATAATATTTTTTTTATCCCCATTACCATCGAACAACACTTGGTTATCTTCACTTTAAATCCATGTTACTGTTGCAGTGACTTAACTGGCTCTAAATGCTCTTTCCTTTCTAAACCATTTTGAATTATTGTCTAAATTCCACCAATTCAAGCATTCTGTGATGCTAACGTTCATGTGTTAATTTGAGTAGCTATAATGCTTAGTAATATGGTCACATACCAGCCAACATGTCGTGAATCTATTTTTAAAATGTAACAACACTGTAGTCCATGGATTTTGAGTAAAGAAAGTTACCTTCCATAGTATGATGGGCCTCATGCAACCCTTTGTAGGCCCTAATTGTTAAGACTGAGATGCTCAAGGAAACAGCTATTCCTCAAGATTGCACCACAGAAACCTTGAGTTTCCAGCATGTGCTAAAACTGGAAATTTCAACTTCTGTCTAAACTTTGAACCTACTGACTTGTCCTTAAGGTTTTGGACATTCCAGTTACCGCATTGACATTAGACAATCGATTAAATCCTGTCTCTTTCTCACTCACTGGTTAGAGCTCATTATATGTGTTTGTTTCTCTGAGGAATCCTATTACATATTCACTCAATAAGATTTTAGTCATAATAAAAACAAAGGATGAAATTCTATTCTTCACAACAAAATGGATACAATTGGAGCCAGTTGTACTTAGAGAAATAAACTGGTCCCAGATGTTTTCTCTGATTTGTGATGATTACTATATAGAGTACTAAAAAAAGTTGTGTATATGAGTGAAACTGACATTGAGATTTTTTTTTTATATCCCTTGCCTATACTCTTGAGGGACTGTAGTTTTTCTACTTGCTACTTGTTGAATCTTTAATTTATGGAGGATTAAGCTTATAAATATAAAGTAACTTGAAAGCATGTCATTATAAAAATTTAAAGAAAAATAAAAAGGCCTGCAATGTGGTATAGTGAGTAAAACCACTAGCTAAAATGCAGCAGGTAGCATTTCGTATGGGTGCATATTCAAAATGAATAGAGAGAGAGAGAGGAAAAACGTAAGAAAGGAAAGATGGAAGAGGAAAGGTGGAAACTATCACTGTACATATGAACTACACAAAATCTCTTCCCTTCATATAAACAAAAAGATTTTAAAATAAGACATTCTTCTTTGGTGTATACTTGTTTTTCTCTACAACTTTATTCCAGTTGAATGATTTTTTCGGTAACAGTTTCTATGGTCCCTGCTTCTAATCCATAAAAGAACAACTCATTCATTCATTCATTCTCTAGGAAACTTTTCCTGAATACTCCAATTCTATATCATTTCATTTTTCGTTTGAACTTTGCTAAAAAAAAAAAAAGTACGACAGTTAACAGTAGCCAAATAAAGGTTTATAATACATTATTTTCTTTAGCATACTGAGGAAGATTGCTATGTTGCACATTGAAATAAAAGTATATAACTGCTGTAAGTGTACACTTAATATTTTATCAGAAACTTACAGTATTTTTGTTTAAGAACAGAAAGCATATTAAGAGTTTCACTTTATAAAGAGGGAATAAGTTTTAAACATGAAGCACTATAATCTACTGACAGTAATGACAGTAGAAATCGAGAAAGTGAGCAAAATAGAGTTAATCCTGAAACTATACACAGTAACATTCTTCTATAACCAATGCAAACTTTCCTATGTATCATGCATTTAAAGTATATAGTTCACTTAAAGGTGAATGATAATGTACACTTATGTAGCCTGACCATGAAATGGTCAATCTTAATAATTTTACCTGTGTTTTCCTCAACAAAGATAGGGGGAAGATCTGGAAGTGAAGTCTCCATGGAGCCTTCAATATCTTTATATAGCTCATCAGATGACTCATCGTCTTCCTTGGTTTTAACAGAAAATAAAAGTTTACCTGCAACACATAGGCGAAAGATGTCAGATTAGTGAGGAATTCATTTTCTACAATGAAATATTGGCTTTAGGTATTAAGATTATTCTGGCTTGAAACTTACAAAGCCAAGTAAAAATACGTGTATCTGAATAAGGGTTAAAATAAGGAAATAATAAACAGAATAGAAATCCCACTTGCCCAACTGATAAAAAACGTGGAAGAAGACAAGAATTAATAGAATCAAAGATGAAAAGAGGAGCATAACAACAGATACCACGGACATACAGAGTATAATCAGAAATCACTACAAGCAACCATATCCCAACAAATCAGAAGACATGGATGGATTCCTGGATTCATGCCATCTGCCAAAACTAAGTCAAGAGGCAACAGAAAAATCTAAATAAACATATAACTGAGGCAGAGATTGAATCATTAATTAAAGCCCTCCCAACAAAGAAAAGCCCAGACCCAGATGGCTTCACTGCTGAATTCTACAAAGCATTTCAAGCAGAACTGACTACAATTCTTCATAAACAACTAAAAATAATAGAAAGGGAGGCAACTTTCCAAACTTTTTCTGTCAGTCCAACATCACCTTAATTCTGAAACCATATTTTTATCCATTGGTTCTTAACCCCAAATGGCCGTAATAGCTGGGACTGGGCCAGGTGGAAGCTAAGATCCTGGAACTCCATCCAGATCTCTGACATGGGTTCAGGGACCAGTTCTTAGCCCATCTTCTGCAGCATTTGCAGGGGCAGCAGCAGGGAGCTGGATCAGACGTGGAGGAGCCCGTATTTGAACAAGTGCTTATATGGGATGCTGGCCTTGCAGGTAGCAGCTTAAGATGGCGTACCACAACCTGGGCCCTGCAAGCTATCATATTTTAATGCATTCAGTCATTAACACAGCAGGGTTTAGATAAAATCAATCATCTCTTTTGAAACCCACTAAACCCCCAAACATGGGAATTAAAATTTCCTTTCATTTGGGCAGGCTTTTTGGCACAGCCACTTAAGCTGCTGACTATGATACCAATATCCCTTATGGAGGTTGGTTCGTGTCCCAGCTGCTCCACTTCTGCTCAATTCCTGGATTATGGCCTGAGAAAAGCAGTGGAGGATGACTTAAGTATTTGGGACTGTGCCACCCACATGGGAGATCTAGAAGAAGCTCATGGCTCCTGGTTTTAGTCTGGCCCAGCCCAATGGGGAATAAATCAATTTATGGAAGATATCGCTCTCTCTTTTTCCTGTTTGTGCTTGTTTTCCTTTCTTTGTAAAAATTTAAATAAACCTCTAAAACAGTGACATGATTAAACTTCTGACATATCACTGTACTGTGAGCAAGATGAACTGCCTATTGCCACATATATGAATTCCTAAAAGGCAAGTGTCATATTGTAACTGTTTTTGCATTTAATGAGAATATTTAAAATAATTAACAAACCTATAATCCAGCTCCAGCCAATCAGAAAAGAGTCATGATCATGGTCCCTGAGTCACCCTAACACAGCATGTGTAAGAGTCTATGTATTATCAGGGAAGATAAGTATTCAAATTTCATTAGCTCATAAAATGCCAAAAAAAAAAAAAAACCCACCATGATTTAATCAGTGAGAGCATGTTTTTTATGGATTACACCAGACTTGGCTTCCTCAGTGTACCCAGAGGTTTTAGCTCCAAAATCCTGGATTATGGAGGAGGTTTGATTCAATTTTGCTATTTTAAGGTGGAGCCTTTTGGAAGTGATTGCATTGGATGAAGCGGTCAGAGTGGTGTTTCATGATCCAATGAGAGTGTTTTTTCCTTGTTTCCTGTCTTACTGGGTGACCCTTGTTCCATAAACACTCTCCCATTATTTGCATCTACCAGATACAAGAATAACGTAGCTACCCAATCTTGAACCATTAGCCTCAAAAAGATAAGCTGAAACAAATTTCTTCTGCTCAAGAAGTAGTCTCAGATATTCTATTTAAAGAAAAGCTGACTGATGTACCTGTCAAGTAGAATTATCTATTTTTCCTTAGGTCTATTTCAATAACTTATTTTTTTTATTATTATTTATTATTTAACTTCAGTAATTACATTGTATTATGTGACACAGTTACATAGATACTTGGGTTCTCCCCACCCCTCCCCAAACCCTCCCACCATGGTGGATTCCTCCACCTTGCTGCATAACCACAGCTCAAGTTCAGTTGAGATTTCCCCATTGCAAGCGTATACCAATAACTTATAAGCATAGGATTCATAGACCAATGGATATATGGTCAAAAATATTTTCAATTCAATGATACCCCCACTGTTTAAGGTTCCTTTTATGTTCCTTATAGTAAAAGAATACATTGCCTTCTATGAAGGAACTTTAAAAAGTCATGAAAAATTCACATCATCTCCTAATTAAACTTCCCATAAATGTTTTGAACCTCCTCAATATAGAAGAGGAAAATGAATTATATTGAGTTTTAAGAAAAATAATCAATGTTCTAGAGAAGCTGTTTATTCAGGAAAGACTAGTTGATGATTAAAAAACTCACCAACTGTTAAAACTGCAATTGGCAATTAAAATGAAACTTGAACATTAAATTTCAATATAACATTAATATAACATTTGGATTAACTAATAAAATGGTAGAACGTATTACTTCGGGGTTGGTGCTCAAATGGCTAATCCTCAGCCTCTGAGTGCCTGCGTCCTATATGGGTGCTGATTCATGTCCTGGCTGCTCCACTTCTCATCCAGCTCTGTTTATGGCCGGGAGGATTGTCCAAGACCCTAAGACCCTGAACCTATGTGGGAGACCCAGAAGAAGCTTCTGGCTCCAGGTTGGATCAGTTCAGCTCTGACTGAATTGCAACCATTTGGGGACTGAACCAGTGGATGGAAGACCTTCTTTCTATCTTTCCTTCCCTCTGTAAATCTGCACTTCCAATAAAAATAAATACATCTTTAAAAGTATTACTTCATTGAAATGCATGTAAAAGGCTCTATAAAGGGCTTATAACACAAATCTATTACATGAAGGTTTACTAATGAGTTGTATGAAAAAAAAACTTCTCAAAAGTGGTAGAAATATTTCAGAAGATAGTTTCAACTATTCCTGTAGTATCATTTGAATTTTATTAACTTGAAGTAATGAGAGAGGATGGGCAGGTGGGTTCTTCCAACATAGTAATAATTACATCACTGTGATGGCATTCTCAAATTTTACTTCTGTTGTTTTGGTGTTGGTATCCTGTCTACTCTCTGCACTTTCCTCTTTGTGGAAAGTATATGAGTATATAAGTATACTCACTATGTATATAAGTAATTGTATATAAGTATACTCACTATGCCTTCTCTGCTAGTTATAGACTTGAACAATTTTTTATTGAGGTACACAGGAATAACAGGTTGAGATTTCCAGGTAACAGAAAAAGTATTAATGTCTATGCTTTCTATTCTTCTAATATTGTGCTCAAATGCCTACATTACAATAATTTCCTCTGCAGTATTAAGCTAATAGTAAGGTAATTAAGTCTTTCCAAAACAGGATGACTAATTCCGTTAATGAACCATAACTCCTTTGTTTACTCACTATCATCTACACTTCTTACCTTTCTCACTTAAAACAACAACAACCAAAAAAAAAAAAAAAAAACCATGTAGTAATATCTTCCACCTTCATTCCCGAAGTAATTCCCTTTTATGACCTGGGGTAATTTTTTATAATGGAATATTAGAGACAAAGAAAGAAAACTTCACACACAGCATAATTTTAACCTGTTTTTCATATATCAATTAAAGCACATGTAGAGATTTTTCTAATGCCCACCTGTAAACACATATCTCATAGATATTAGTTACTAGGTTCATAAATTGATATACTTAAAAGTATTATCGGATTTTAAATGTAAATATCCTTAACTAAGTAGTTCTACTTAAAGGAATTTGTTCCACAAATAAAGTTAATAATATGTATTAGGTATAAAATACATACCCCAAAGTTCAAATATTTAGAAACCTAATAGCCAAAATGTACAAGGTAATTTCAAAAAGTTTGTGGAAAAATGGATTAAAATTCATGTTTGTTTTGTTGCAAAAAAGAAATTCATGTATAGTTTTCCACAGTATTCATTTTACTTGAATATTTGGAAGACTCCAGAAAATTAAATTTCACTGATGATCACTAACGTGCAAGAGAAAATATAAACTTTACATATACACATATATATATTCTTTTTGTAATATTTCCATCCTAGTGTAGGGTAGTTAGTAATAATATTTTAATAGATGTGATACCTTTGAATACACCACGTTTCCAAGGGCACAGGTGTAGAACGTATGGAATTACATTATCTGGGTCAATGGTGATTTGTTGTTTTCCCCACACTATTGGAAGATCTGATGTTACCTACAAGAAATAATTGAGAAAAATGGCAACATGAAAGCTTTTTCTGTGTATTAATGTAGTGTTACTTGCGAAAGCATAGAAAAAACGCAAATTTAATTCAAATTGCTCAATTAAAAGTATTTGCTTTTAGTAAAAAGCAAGTCAGAGAAATTATACGTACAGTAGAAGAAAAAAATATGAGAAAATTCCTACGAAAAATACAGAACAAAGAAAAAGAAACTTAAAAAGGAACGATTTTTGTTTTCTGTTGCTATTTCTATCAAGATAATTAATACTGGGGTCAATGTTAGGGATCAACGAGTTTGCCTTGGCTGCTCCACTTCCAAACCAGCTCCCTACTAACAACACAAGATGGCCCCAGTGCTTGTGTCTCTACTCCCACATGGGAACCTAGATGGAGATCATGGCTCCTGAGTTTGTCCTGGCCCAGTCTTGGCTTTGCAACCATTTGAGGAATAAAGCAGTAGATGGAAGATTTATCTTACAGTCCCTCCCTTTCTCTATAACTTTGCCTTTCAAATAAATATGCTTTTCAAAAAAGAAATCATTGATACTTAAAAACTAAATATCCTATACAGATTATATGTGATTTTCCTTATGCAATTTGATATACAAAATGACTAATTTCAATGAATTTACACTCCCAACACCAGTGTCCAAGAGTTCCATTTTGTCTATATCCTTGCCGGTGCACGTGGTGTCTCTATGTCAGTAGATATGAAAAACTGAAAACCTCTCACATCTTCCTTGGGCACACACACAACCCTAAATGAATACGTGCTTTACTTGATTGCTAGGGGATAGTTCAGAGGTTTTAAAATCCCATAAAGACATCTCATATCTTCCTTGCAAGTTTTTCTTATTTGTTACTGTTGTTATTTTAGCCTCAGACAGCTTCTATAAAAAAGTATTGCTGCTGAATCTTTTTGAAAAAACACTCTAAGACAAACCAAAGAATGAAAACACCTTGGTAGTGAGGTGTTGCTACAGAACTCTAGGACAGGTCAAATTGTTATCTGTATTGTCTGTCCATTCTCTCAGTTGCAAGGCTGTTCGTTTAAACATATATTACAGTTATGGGAAAGCACAGCTGAGGAGAGTTACATAGGGACAAGCCAAGTGAGAATTCCATAAATCATCCTGATATCACCAGAACTCACAATTTCTGTTTGATATATATTTGTCAGATTGTTTTGAATCTTTTTTTGAGTGTACAAATCTCTGAAAAGCTTGATTTAGACAGTTTTTTCAGTGTTTTCATTGCTTAAGGAAGAATTGATTTGCAAAGCTACCTTGGTCCACCTTTTTTGAAGTTCTATATTTCCTATATTCCTAATTGCATAACTTCAATCATGCACTGTGTAACTATGTCAACCATTTACAATGGTAGTCTCATGAGATTCTAATAGAGATGAAAAATGTATTGCCTAATGACACTGATAATGATGCTACATAATGATGCATCATAGAAGGTTGCATTACTCAAATGTTTGTGGTGATGCTGGTGTGAACAAACCCATCAAAATATACCAGTCATAAAAGTGCAGCACATACATGGAATATTTCGAATACAAAAATGATATTCATAAATGGCTATGCTAGTAGTTCATATATGCTACATAGCATACAGTTTTTATTTTTTAAGCTATATTCATATGCTTAAGTGAAAAAAAAACTCTGCTATAAACAGTATGTCATGTTACACCAGCAGTAACCTCATACATTTTGTATTTACCACTGTCAAGAGGCTATGTGGAGTGATTGAATGATCCATACTCTAGCTTTAAGTAGGTTCATTCGCGATGTTTGCATAATTGATGAAGCTATATAATGACGCATTTCTCAGAACATATCTCATCATTATGTGATGCATATGTATAGTTTCTTCTACTTTGTCATTGTGGCAAAATTTCATACCACTTTTCTTGTATATCAGTTACATTCTCTGATTTTTAAAATTTCTTTTATGTATTAAGGAAGTCTCAACCTTCAATTTCAAATGGTTTTGGTAGCAATAAGATAAAGTTTTCATATTAAAATATTTTTAAACATACCAGAGGTCTTCAAAAACACTTTGAAAACTTATATAAATTTGAATTTTTACACCAAAATAAATTCATCTTTTCATCACATTTTCTATGAACTTATCCCTTTTATCTTTTCATCACAAGCATCATATGAAAAATACAACAGGGAAATAACTTGAAAATAATGTACTGAGTTTAAGTCAGTAGCAAATTTTTACAGTGATGGGAATATAGTAAAATGAAAATAATGGGCTGGAGCTAACATACACATCTTGAGAAAAAGTATGAACTTGGCATTTATACCTAGATAATGTTTTGGTTTTTTTTTTTTAAGTCAGGAAACTGCCAAGTGGGCTTTGTATAGCCATTAACAGAATAATGATATTAGCTCAGCTATTTTAGCTCCCTGGCCTTAAAACAGTGAAAACAGACCCAATCCCCAGGAGAGTCTTACCCCTGTATCCCCCAAACCATCTCAAACCCACACCCTGTATTGTTTCCCACTTCATTCCCTGTATTCCTTTCCAACTGAAGGCCCTCTGAGCTTGAAAATGTAGGGAAAAGCTAACTCAGCTCTGCCAGTTGCCCTCCACTCTCGACCTCTAAGCCCCCTAAACTGTATAACACCCAGACTGCTGGAGGACTGGTCATCTTGTGCCATGTGCTTATTCTGTATACATGCTGACAATTAGTCATTTGTATGAATTCATAATTTATAATCTGATAATCACATTATGATAAATTAGATACAATTGTGGGGATGTTAAAAAAGATCTACAGTAACAAACAAAAGTTCTCTAATGCAAGTTGGTAGGAAGTATTCTTTGGAAAAGTGGCTTCTAAGACATTTTCTTAAAAATAAAACAAAATAAAATAGAGAGAGAGAGATGGAAGATAGGGGATGTGGATAAAGATTTGCAGGCAACAACAACAAAAAGGAAGCATAATGTAGCCGTCACAAGGCTAATAGACTGGGTCATGTCCCTGGTGAAATGAGGAAAAGGGGAAGTTTTTTTGAAAGTGTGAGGATGCTTGTTCACCACCAAAGCTACATTTAGCAAGATCAAAGTACAACCCCAAGGAAAAACCACAGATAGGTAGTTTTTGGAATAATCCCACTCCCGACTTCGCAGTTTCACCAGTATAGAAAAGAAGTGGTAAAGTCTCTTTAAGAAGGTACAAAGTGCTTGTTCCTCCCCCAAAGCTGCTAGATTCAAGTGCCAATTCCCACTCTTCTGGGCTTCCAGCTTTATGAAGAGAAAGCAATCTCCTTGCTTCTTGAGCTTTCAGTGTCTGAGTTTTCATTTTATCATGAGAATAGAAAGAAGTTACTACTCACACCTTTGGCTTTGTTTTGAGCAAGCTAGATAAGATTAACAGATTCAAGACCTTTGAGGTTTTGCTGTTTGTTTTTTATTTTTGTTTTTTTTTCAACCCGTGAATTGATTGTTAGATGCTGTTCCATCTTTTTCTCTCCTGGAAGGTGTGTTTAAAAAACCATCACAGGGCCCAGCGGCCGTGGCCTAGTGGCTAAAGTCCTCGCCTTGAAAGCCCCGGGATCCCATAGGGATCCCATATGGGCGCCGGTTCTAATCCCGGCAGCTGCACTTCCCACTTCCCATTCAGCTCCCTGCTTGTGGCCTGGGAAAGCAGTCGAGGACGGCCCAAAGCTTGGGGACCCTGCACCCACGTGGGAGACCTGGAAGAGGTTCCTGGTTCCCGGCATCGGATTGGCGCGTATCGGCCCGTTGTGGCTCACTTGGGGAGTGAACCATTGGATGGAAGATCTTCCTCTCTGTCTCTCCTCCTCTCTGTATATCTGGCTTTCCAATAATAATAATAATAATAATAATAAAACATCACAAACATTCTGGTCTTTCCTCTCTTAGAGCTCTCCTCCTGACTGCTGCAGTGGGAGACTTCTGACTTAATAAATCCCACTTTGCTCACTGAATTGGAAATTCTTCTTTCATGTAAGAACCCAAGTGTTCCTCTGCATCCCACCCGTTTCCCCGCCCCCATCTACCCCGTAGGAACAATCTACAAAGGCCTGAATTGCTGGAGCCAGACTTGGCAAGAGATGAGGCTGAACAGATAAGCATGGATATACTTTTGAAGGACAGTGGGAGCCAATTCAAAGAGAGTGGACTGGATTCTACAGGTAACAGTTGCCATTGAAAGAAAGCCAAGATTAAATTTTTACGCTTTAAAGTACACTCCAGTTGCAATCTAGTAAGGAAAGAGGAACAAAACCATAAAGCACATATTTTTCAAAATTGAAAAAAAAAAAAACTAGGGCAAACCCAGAGCTTTCTAAAACTCCTGTTTTCCTTCTAAAACTGAATTCAGGTACCTATGATGGATAGATGTTTAAAACTTTTTTTTGAGAGACCTTTTGGGCACATATAATTTGAGATTAAAAAAAGGAGCAGATTGTTTTAAATAAATCATGTGAGGAACACAGATTTCAGAACTTCAAAAAACTAAGGATGTGAATAATTCTATATTTCTTTACATTTCTACAATTATTCGTACTGTTGAATACTAGAATACTTACTCGTAAATTTGTACTACAGATTTTGTATTAAAAACCTTAAGGTTGTTTCTAAATTAAGAAATACATCTTTTATTATGTGTATTTCCTCAAATAAAATACATATGACGTAAATCTTACCTTGAATGTCAGAATAGTCCTTGTTTTATTAGGTACTATTATGGATTTATTTACCACATCCCCCACGTGACATTTCACAATGAAATGCTCCAGGGCCAGTGGTTTTTTCCCAATTCCTGTCACGGCAAAGAAACGTTCCATACCATCTATTTCACTTTGTAGGATAAGTTTACCCTATATATTGAAAAAAAAAAAAGAGCCTAATTTGAGCGCTACAGGAGTCATAGTTTGATATCAAATAACCTCTATTATGTTATTAATCTTGACTTTGGTTAATGGAATGAATTTGTAAACAGGCATTAGTCATTGACTTCCAGTCTGTATATGAAAACACTTAGAAAACTTCTAAAGAAAAGCTCTTTATTTCTTTTTACTTTCTAAAAGATGTAACTTTCTCTAGTTCTGGTAAGGTCTAGGCAGGCAGCTAGCTAGTTCAGTCAGGAATTTGGAAGCCACATTTTCCCCTGCCTATGTATTCCTTTCTGCCCAGCTGTGAGCCAAATGACATTCACTTATCATCACCTGGTACCTGGGGTGGGGCGGTGTTGCATGGTTGCATAACCACTCCCTCTCTCAAGCTCCCATAAAAGCCCATGTTGGGAAGGAGCTTACTGTCTTAGTTGTGTGCCTCCATGCGTGCTTCATCACGGCACTCCAACTCTTGGCTTTTTGTGTACCTGCTAGCTCTCTTGCTTCCTGCAGACCTACTCCAAGGACAGAAGGTAGCACTCTCTCTCCCTTATCCTTTTGCTTTTTGGCCCACTCTCCCTGGACAATGCCCATGTGAGTTTGTATTCCTCACCCTCTAAATAAACTTTACCACTTGGTTCAGCCATGTCAGTGGCTGTGATTAATATGTTTTTTAAGTAAGAATAAAACCCTAGGAATAAATATTTGACCCAAACCTAGACCACAACAGGTATAAAGTTTACATAGGAATTGTCAAATACAAAGCGATTATATTTATGCTTACTTTCATGTAAAAAATATGATCTTAGGAAAGTATTTTCCGGGGTATGAATTTTCTTAATGAATAGAAACAAAAGGAGCAAAATTTTTACTTTGTTCTACATATTGCATAAAAAGTCTGGGTACATGACAATGGCATTGTTACTTTCAGAATATTCCAAAATAAAATATTCAATTTCTAAAAATATAAATATCATAGAAAACAGTTTTTCTGAAGAAAATGTAAATAAGCATATCTCATAATGATTTATTTAAATACTAATGTATGAGGAAGAAAAAACAATGAGTTCATACCTGAATCTCACATTCTAAAATGGGGTTAAATGTCAGGGGATATTGTACAGTTTCTCCTGGTTCCATGTGTAAAACAGAAGGTCCATCAAACCAATCGCCTTCTATAATAACTTGACATTTTAATTCTTTGCGTGTTTTATTAACCTAAAGCATGAAAAATGGTGCAAAATATCAGAATTCACTGACTTAAGGGAGTGATCCAGCTAACCTTACAAGTTTCTAATCACTGGACTCAGGCAGTCCTTTGCTTCTGCAATAGATAAAAACATCAACGGCCAGCATTGTCCCAGAGTGATTTGGGTAGGGGAATTACAGATATGTGCAGGATGTGACTGCCACATTGACTTACTCCCAGATCAATTGGAGCTCACCTGGCCATCATAAATTTCCTAAAAAGCACTGCATCACTGACCAATCAAAGGAAGATCATGTGATCCAATGACCAACCAGGAACTTGGACGTAAGGTGATCACGTACCTCTCTGGGCCAATTTTAAAGTATAAGAACCTTCACTGCTAACTCCTCAGAGAACCCGCGAATTAACAGTTGTCCCTTCTGCTCTGCCCTTTATAATAAATGCCTGCTTTCTTCCACCACCCTCATGTCAGCGATTGGCTTTCTGCATGTTAGGGGAGTAGAACAGTTTGGTGGTTCTATAACAACCACTCTTGGGTGTTGTGTGGGAAAAAAAAAATCAGTTCCTGGTCCTTTTAATCATAGAAGTACATAATGTGTTCTTAAATATCTTAAGAATCATCATTTGCAAGTAATATTTGTCAAGGAAGACAATGAAAAGCATGAAATAAGATAAAGGGTGACTACATGTTCTTTTTTAAAATGTAGAACAGCACTGCCTAATGGTTCTATTCAAGAATGGTAGAGCAATATCCCAGTGTCTGACTTTCTACTTACTGTTAAAATGACAAAATGTTCTTAGAGAACAAGATTTATTTTTAATTAAGGAAAATAAAGTGTTCTAGTTGTGGATTCCTCAAACAACAGATTACATATCTTATCAGAATAGATTTTTATGCTTCAAGAAGACTTAGTTTTTAGTAATTATATGAATAAATGCAATCTGTCATTCTTATAGTTCCTTATTGTTACATTGCCTTTTTGTAAGTAAGCTATATGGTTACTTTGACTAACAGTCAAACTACAATTTTTCTTTATTCTGAGTGTCTATGAACCCACCTTAACCAAATGTTAATGTCACAACACAATTTGGAGCAGAGTGAAAGGTGTTTGAACACTGGGCTTGAATTCCTCAGGCCTGACGATACTGATGCAGCTAAACTAAAGGCTAGGTGAATGTTTATTGCCCAGGAAAACCCTGTCCCTAGGAACATTCACAATGCACTGTGAACTTCACCAAGGAGATCCCCACCCACCTCACCAGGGTCCCTGTAGTGCTCTGCACCTCCCCTGGCAAAGCTGCTAAGAAGGGACTCTGCTTGTTACTTCAATGGAATGAAGCCTAGTTTCAAATGCCCTGCCCTGTGTCTGCGCAGGCTCTACCTGGATCTTTCTTTCCCCTTCCTCCATTCTGCCCCACTTAGCTAAAAGCTTCTCTACTTTCAGCAGTTGCCTCCTCTCTTTCTTTGAACCCTAAAATCCTAAAACCTAACATAATGGCCACTGGAACATCGGGATAATTCAGTTTTGTGGAACCAGAAGGCACTTTTTATTTTAAAGATTTATTTTATTTTTATTGGAAACTCAGATATACAGAGAAGAGGGATAGACAGGAAGATCTTCCGTCTGTTGATTCAGTCCCCACTGAATCAATGGCCGGAGCTGAGCCTATCCGAAGCCAGGAGCCAGGGTCAGGAGCCTCTTCTGGGTCTCCCACATGGGTGCAGGGTCTCAAGGCCTTGACTGCTTTCCCAGGCCATGAGCAGGGAGCTGGATGGGAAGCAGGGCTGCTAGGTTAGAACCAGTGCCCATATGGGATCCAAGTGTGTGCAAGGAGGAAAAATTAGCTGCTAGGCTACTGCGCTGGGCCCAGGTTAACAGTTTTTAAGTTAGGAATACTAGAGTCTATTTCTTAAAGAGATTCAGCAGATGTCAGATAATAAACTGCGATAACCCAGAACTCAGCCCATCATACACGCAAAACGACTCATTCTATAGGATCCTGCCTCAGCCTCCTCCCCTTCTACTCTCTGCATCAATATCACCTGTTCCCTTCCTGCCACTGTGCTAGGCTCTGGCATCAGAAGGAACATACTTTATGCTTTATGTTCCTTTCTCCACTTCCGAACTGTGTAATTAGAAAAAAATTAAAGCTTCTCTTTTTCTGAAAAGCTGCCTCAAGATTTAATTTCTCTATTAGAAACTGTGTTTTTGGAACTGGCGCCTTAGCCTAGTGGCTAAAGTCCTCACCTTGCATATGTTAGGATCCCCTATGGGCCCGGTTGATATCCCAGCTTGTTGCCTGGAAAGCAACTGAGGGCGGCCTAAAGTCTTAGGACCCTGTACCCACATGGGGGACCTGGAAAAATCTCCTGGCTTGGGAGCACCGTTGTGGCCACTTGGGCAGTGAACCAGTGGATGGAAGCTCTTTCTCTCTGTATGTCCTTCTCTGTAAATCTGACTTTCAAAACAAATTAATAAATCTTTAAAAAAGAAAAAAAATGTTTTTCATGTTTCAACCAACTTGAGAAGATTGCCAATAACCCTTCCAAACTCTCTTCACAGAGGAGAGGCAGCAGATGGGGAGATGAAGGTATAGCAATGATTCAACTTTAAATATTTTCTAGGAAAATAATATCCCTCAGTATTGTGTTACAGGTTAGGAATCCAATTTGTAGGGAGAGTTTTAAAAATCGAGTCCATACACTCCACGGGGCTCGGAAGACCTTACAGGTTCCAGTTGGGTCATGTGCCAATGACTTGAGGCAATTGGAACAGGCCTTCCCAGTCTCCCACCAAATTTGGGATTATAATTCAGAAAGGAGGTGGGCCATGAAGGTGCAGGGTTCCAAGGCTTTGGGCCATCCTCAACTATTTTTCCAGGCGACCGACAGGAATCTGGAAGGGAACTGGAGCAGCTGGGACACATGGGGAGCCTTCGGATCAACTCAGCTCCAGTGTTGTGGCCATGTGGGGAGTGAAGCAGTGGATGGAGGATCTTTCTGTTTCTCCTTCTCTCTGTAAATCTGATTTTCCAATAGGAATAAATAAATCCTTTAAAAAATGATATTCATTTACACCAGGTATGGGACTTTGGACATAGACAAGTCCAAGATTTGACTCTGTGAATAAAAATCAGTGAGGAATTTGACAGCCCAGACAACCAAAATGGCGACACTACGACTAGGTTTTCTGAAACATTTCTGGGACATTTCCATAACCTAACCTTTGAAATATCCTTGGTTTCTTGGAAGGTCCCAAAAGGAGAGTGAGAGTGTTTACTGCAAGGAAAAATATCATTCTGGGATGAGATCTTTTTTTGTTTTCTGTACATGGAAGTACCTGTTTGCACGGTTCTATTGTACATTACCAGGTAGGATGTGGCTGTTAAAGTGCATAATGTTTAAGCTTGATTGGGTATCTGTGTTCAACACCACTCTCTCCCTCCCAGAAGCTCAATCCCCTTCCCATTCTCTAGTTTCTATATAAACTTGAATTATTTTGCCTCTTTTTCAATTCTGTACATTTTCTATGGCATCCATGTTTCTGCATGTTAAGACATTTGGTGTAGGTTTTCCCCTATTCGTTGTCAGTTTGGTTCATAGACTAAAAGTGTCAAGGTTTCAGAAAGAAAAAAAGTAGGTTAAAATTTTCCTAAATGAAAATGAAGAACACTAGAAAAAAGTCATACTTACTATTGGAATATTCTGGGTAAGCGGTTGGAATGCTGGTGTTATAAACTGAAATGTGGCCTCTGGATTTTCATCATTCACTATGCCTTCAATGCAATAGACACGCACATCATATCTTGATATCAACAAAATTTTACACGGATATCGACCAGGACAGATAGGAACAAATTTTAAATGAAGTGGAACAGATCCATCTGAAACTATAAAAATAATTACAACACAACTTCAACCATTTAAAATGGTATAAAAATGAAAGTTCATTTTGGTAAGTACTATCTAATATTACTGCATTAAATTCTGTCCAATAAGCTGGAAGAGACTCTTGTGTTGAAGAAATATACCATCCCCAAATCTCTGGAGCTTATCATGCCACTCTATTTACCAAATACAGCATATATTCTTCATAGGTCAGAGGAAAGTCTGCTTCATAAAGTTACTCAGGGCTCCATGCTCTGAACCACACAGTTTCTAAGTCCAAGTTCCCCTGCTTGCCACTCTCAAGGACAAAGTGTTAAAGCAAGGAAAGTGAGTGTTTTGACAGTAATGATGCATCATAAAGAAGAGGGACTACTACTATCCACCCTGTGTCTTGTGATAGGCCCTGTTAAAATACAAGTAGTAGAAAAAGGGGAGACGGTAAGGTTAAGACATCTGAGTGTCAGCAGGAGTTCAAGAAGCCCCTTGAAACTCTCATTGATTAGTTAACTTTGAAGAGAGGGGTCTCTGGTCCTACTGCTCTTTCAAATCCTCAATGAAACATTATTCATTATTTCTGTGCATGTCTCCCCATTTTTCTAAGTAAGGGCCTATTTGCAGAAACCAGAAGCAAGCAAAATCCATCTAATGACTGTTTACAAGCATGAAGTATAAACGATCAGACTCAAAGGTTAGGTAGCAAAGGATTCAAACACAATTATAAAGGCAGAAGTGATAAGGTTTTTCACTCTGCTTCAATATCACTGACTTGCATCTGTATCATTAGAAACAACTCTCCTCCTTGGTTGAACAGTGCAGGGGAAAACATGAATGTCTGGAAAATTGTTCAAGGGACCTTGAATGTTCTGCCTAAAATTAATGTTTACAACTTTAACTGGCCATAGATAATCACATGGCTCTATCTAACATGGGACTGAGAAATAAAGTGGATATAGAAATTATTTTTTAAACATTATTACTTGCCAAATTTCTATAACTTAGGAGTATTCAGTCATACATAGTTATCCAAGTAATTATCAACTTGGCTTGTAGAGAGAAAGTTTTTTTCATAGTTAATGTGCAAGGGACGCAAAAAGAAGCATATCTAATTTATCCTTTTCATAATACATGGCTCTACTATTTACCTTAATAGCTAATATAATTTATGTTTTAAATATTTTAAAAATTTTGTCAATATAAAGAGAAAATATTTTGTGTTTTCATAGACAAAATTATAAGATAACCATATTTGTTATAAGATAACCAAATTTGAAGACAGAGGAGTTTCATTTGCAAAGTGACCAGGTCCAAGTGGAAAGAAGAAGAAAGGGGAGAGCAGCTCCCAGGAGACAACCAGGAGGTGGGGGGAGAAAGGAGAGAAGGAGAGACACCAAAGGTCTGAGGAAGGGTCTTGTGATTGTAAGCATTCCCTGACCCCTTCTTGTTGAGCAACAACCTACAGATAAAAGGTTCCCCTATTGTGCTCTCAAGATTATTATTTTTATCCAGATAAGAAATCTAGCCATTTAAAAATAAGCAGTAATTTAAGTGCACAAATGAATTTTGAAATGCACAAGTGTAAAGCTTCTGTCAAAAACCTTAAGTTATGTATAATTTTTTTCTAGCTAAAAATGTGCATTTTCTAATGATTTCTGAGTCTGAAAGTTAAATCAAGGGACACTACTTTATGGCATGTTCGTGCACACTGACCCTAAAGATTATGCATAGCCATGCGTTTTCCATCACATGTTTTTAAAATCCGTTGTAACAGAAATTCTTGCTAAAAGTATCTGTAAGTAGGGACAGCATAAATACAGGGCATCCCCAGGTTAAGATATTTATCCACAGGGGCTTGTGCTCCCATAGATGCAAACCACTGTGACCTTTAGAAATTTGGGAATCTTCCTGTCATGCTGTTACTCTCTTTTAGAGACATGTGTTCTCAAAGCCCTTTTTTTTAAAAAAAAAAAAAAAGATTTCATTTATTTTTATTGAAAAGGCAAATCTACAGAGAAAAGGAGAGACAGAGAGATGGGCGTTCCGTCTGCTAGTTCACTCCCCAAATGGCCACAATGGCCAAAGCTGAGCTGATCTGAAGCCAGGAGCCAAGGGTTTCCTTTGGATCTTTCATGTGGGTGCAGGGTCCCAAGGCATTGGGCCATCCACTGCTGCTTTCCCAGGCCACAAGCAGGGAGCTGGAAGGGAAGTAAAGCAGCCAGGACACAAACTGGTGTCCATATAGAAATCCCGTCATGTGCAAGACAAGGATTTAGCCACTGAGCCATCACACCAGGATCTTAAAGTGCTTTCCAAACTGCACAATGTAGCAGATTGTTTTCCTGCCATAGTCCCTTCAGATATTCCCGCAGGGCATGGGTATATGGAAAATTGTGAATTTCTTCTTGAAGGTTCTCTCAGGCCACAGAATGTCACTCAGTCCCTCATATGGATTAGGTCAGAAGCACAGGAGAAAAAGACTTCAAAATGCCATCTAAAGTAAATGACATAGATTACCAATTGTTTTCAGCATAACCAGGTTAGGCTTGGAAGCTTCATATTAATAATTTTGTTGTTCAAATCTGTTAGAGTCCTACAAGTTTCCTGTTGGTTTAATCTATCAATTATGGAGAGCTATAAAAAGATACTTTTATGATAATTGAGCACATGTTTATTTCTCCTTTTGTGTTTGTTCATTTTCTCTTTAATTTTTGACAACATGTGGTTAGATGAAAATAAGTTGGGTTTTTCATGTATATATATTTGTTTGAGGTGTAACTGTATATATTCTAATATTAATATATTTATCCCAGCTATTTTTGTTTAGTAAATACCTCTAAGATATTTTTGGATATCTTTTCAGGTAATTTTATAAAAAGTATAAAGCTATATTTTACATTGTAATAATACCAATTGATTACAATCTGTTTATATTTATTGTTATATCCTTGCATTTATCGTTAATGCTGCATTTTCCTCCTGTTTCCACTATTATTTCTTTAGCTCTTCTCTGTACTTGTATTCTGATTCATCAGGATTTCTTTCTTTTCTTTTTTTTTTTTAAAGATTTATTTTTATTACAAAGTCAGATATACAGAGAGGAGGAGAGACAGAGAGGAAGACCTTCCGTCCGATGATTCACTCCCCAAGTGAGCCGCAACGGGCCGGTGCGCGCCTATCCAAAGCCGGGAACCAGGAACCTCTTCCAGGTCTCCCACACGGGTGCAGGGTCCCAATACATTGGGCCGTCTTCAACTGCTTTCCCAGGCCACAGGCAGGGAGCTGGATGGGAAGTGGAGCTGCCGGGATTAGAACCGGCGCCCATATGGGATCCCGGGGCATTCAAGGCAAGTACTTTAGCCGCTAGGCCATGCCGCCGGGCCCTCTTTATTTTCTTTTATGCCTCTACCTGCTTGGAAATTATACATTCTTTCTTCTGTAGGTAAAACTCATGAGATTTACCCACATTTACTGGTCTTGGATCTCAATTATTTCTTCTGAATTAAGTTTCTGTCACTGTAAGTATGCCTTCCATATATTCTTTTAGCAGATATATGCAAGTATTGTCTCAATTTCAGTATTAAGAGAAAAATGTTTTTATTTCATCCTTAATTTTGAGTCATGGTTTACTATAATAAAAACTTCTGGCCTGACAGTTTATCTGCATGAGCACTAAAATTCTATTGTCTTTTGGCCTCTGTTACTACTGTTGGCAGTTCTGCCTCCAGTGTAAGTTTTGTTCTTTGAAAATAACCTTTTTCTCTCATTACTTTTCAAATTTTTTGTCTTTCTATTTTGTTTCTTTACTATAGTCCATCTCACATGTGAAATTTTCTGTCACTATGTTATCTTTTGGCTTTGTAAGAAATTTTTTTTGTTTTTCTTGTTTGTTTCTAGGAAGAGAAGAGATTTATCTTTTGTAGGCAATCAGACAGGATCTGAGTCACCTTTCACATTGCAGTGGTCTCTTAAATCCAATTTGGAGGTAGTTCACTGCATAGCCCTTGAACTAACTGCTACATCAAACAAGCAGTCACATGTTACATTAGGTAGGCAGTTTTTTTGCATCTACTAATGGTTTTCTAATAATCTATGGGAAAATAAACATTTTAGGAAATATTTTTCCTAAACTATCAAAATCAAACTCTTTGGATTTCTGCCACCAATATCTATACTATCAGACCTACAGGTAAGATTCTATACAAGCTTTATCAGAATGAAGTTCCTCCACTTTGCCTTCTGTCATTATTTGTATCCCAACACCTTCCTTCTCCCTGGAAAGTTGCAAACAGGGAAGAATTAATAGTCTGTAAGAGCAACAAGCAAAGCAAGACTCTGGTTACCCTGGAATGCATTTCTCATGAATTTATTCATTCATTCAAAAAACATTTTTGAACACCTATTATGTGCTAGGAAATATGCAATAAAATATTTTTCCTGGTTTTCTGAAACATGCAGAAAATACATTTCTGAGGAAAAAGCAGATCATAGCACAAGACATTCCTCTTTATATCTAAATTATGTCTTAAATGAGCTTGTGGCTGTGGAGGTTATTAAATGTGGTTTACAATCTGGCCACATCAGCTCAGTAATTAGCAGTAATTCCTCATAGGATTCATATAAACGGCTGGTTGCTATCTTTCCTTCCCACTGCTGTTGAATTTTTGAATGTCTCTATGTCCTCATGGATTATTTAAAGGAAAATTAGGAGAAGATCTATCAAGGAATTCTCGTTTGCTAGTTTTTAACTAAAAAGTTATCTTTTTAATATGTAATTTTCTAGGAAGAAAAAATTTCCTAGAAAATGAACTGAAAAAAGATTCCATTTTCTTAATTAACTCCTCCACGTGGAAGGAAACAAGGGATGGCTGATAGCAAATTAACATTATGTTTTACATGTTCATTTTCTCTTTAAAGATTTATTTAATTTTTATTGCAAAGTCAGATATATAGAGAGAAGGAGAAACAGAAAGATCTTCCATCCGATGATTCACTCCCCAAGTGACCCCAACGGCCAGTACTGCACCGATCCGATGCCGGGAACCAGGAACCTCTTCCGGGTCTCCCACACGGGTGCAGGATCCCAAGGCTTTGGGCTGTCCTCGACTGTTTTCCCAGACCACAGGCAGGGAGCTGGATGGGAAGTGGGGTCACCGGGATTAGAACCGGCGCCCATATGGGATCCCGGCACATTCAAGGCAAGGACTTTAGCCACTAGGCCACCGCGCCGGGCCCTACATGTTCATTTTTGAACACCATCAACTTTCTTTAATTGTCTTGTATTAAAAATAAAATCCATTTTGAACACAGTTCATTTTTAAGTTGTTGCAGTTTGATTTACTAAGTATGCAAATTAGTTTAGATGAGCTGCAAGCAAGCCAATAAATAGGATGTTCTCAGGGTTTAAACTAGTGTAAAAGGCTTATAAAGATGTCTGATTAAATGGCTCGCTAAATATATTATTGTAGACATGTGTTGCCAGAGAGGAACTAACAGAAACAATAACAGTTTTATAAAAAATCACTGGGAAAAAACAATGGCTTCTATGTCCATAGATATAAAACAATAAGAAGCAAAGTGAGCCATTTATCAAACTGAATATTCCTTATATTAAAGCTACATTTATCAGTTACAGCATTTGGCATTTAAATTCTTAACATGCAGCATCTCATTAAAAGAGTGTCACAGTGAGAGCTAGTACGCTCGAATTTGATTCCTAGCTCCTGGCTTCAGCTTCTATTTAGCCTTGGTCACCACAGTCATTTGGCTGAGTGAACTAATAGATAATATATATATAGACACACACATATATATGTGTGTGTGTGTGTGTTCTACATTATATATATATATAATGTGTGTATACGTACACAGAGCCAGACATGTATAGTGGCCAATGTTTTAGTCTGGCAACTAACCTGACTCCCTGCGATGCTAGCACCCCATATGGATACTGGTTAGAGATATGGCTGCTCCACTTCCAATCCAGCTCTCTAACAGCCTTAGAAAAGCAGCAGAGGATGGCCCAAGCGCTTGGGCCCCGGCATCTACATGGGAGACCCAGCTGAAGCTCCTGGCTCCTGGCTTTGGCCTGGTCTGCCCTGGCCATCGCAGTCATCTGGAGAATGATCCAGTGGATGGCAAATCTCAGTCTGTCTATCCCCCTCTCTAACTCTTTCAATTAGATATCAAATAAATTTTAAATTGTATTCTTTTCTATATAGCCTAAGTCATGTTTACGCAAAATAAAATGCTTTTGAAATTTGAATTATCCTATCTAGTTGGCATATTAATTATTGTTTTATCTGTGAGTCTTCCAGAGGAAAGATTGGTTCTACTGAATGAATGAATAGATCAATAATCTATTTATTGACAATACTAACAATGCTTTAAAATACATGTTGCTATCTTATTATCTCAAAAGATATTAAAATTATCATCATAAATAATTCCTTTAAGATTGTAGCAGTACATCACAAATGGAGTGCTGTTTTCCAGAGACACCCTCTTGCCATTAAATACCTGGACAGAGGTAGAAATTTTAATGCAGACATTTTTGATTACCTGGTTTTGTTGTAGGTTGGATTCTTTCAGACTGAGTCAATTTAGTTGGAGGCTCTAGAATCTGAGGTATATAGACTTTCTTGGGAATAGTAAAATGCTCTGGAAGGCTCAACTCGGTCAAATATAAAACAGACTTAGGCTTCTTCAACTTTGAAATATTAAACAGCACAAAAGACTGCAAATGAACAATGAAAATGAAATGTAAATCTCTTAATCTTTATATCCAAAACACAAAGAATATCATACACTTAGAATACACTTTGGGAAAATATGAACCAAGGGATTGAATTTGTTTATTTCTTTAGAGACATTATCATATACTTGGTGAAAGACAGAAGTAATACATTTCATAGGACCGATATAGTATGGAATGCTCAATGTTCCCTGATCTAAAGCTTTCACTAGGAGGAACTGATAGCCTCGGCAGGAAATGATTCCTCCGGTGAACAGCATTGAGAAAGTGCTTTCCTCCTTGAGTTAAAATCTGAACTCCTTCACATACATAGTTCTCATAGGCAGTAGAATCTGAGCTCTCCTCTTCCACTAATGAAAGTTATGTGTATACATACACAAAACTAAAATGTACAAAAATCCTTCTTATCTAACTTTAATTTTTTTAAGATTTTATTTATTTTATTACAAAGTCAGATATACACAGAGGAGGAGAGACAGAGAGGAAGATCTTCCATCCCATGATTCACTCCCCAAGTGAGCCGTAAAGGGCCGATAAGCGCGCCGATCCGAAGCTGGGAACCAGGAACCTCTTCCGGGTCTCCTACACGGGTGCAGGGTCCCAATGCACTGGGCCGTCCTCGACTGCTTTCCCAAGCCACAAGCAGGGAGCTGGATGGGAAGTGGAGCTGCCGGGATTAGAACCGGCGCCCATATGGGATCCCGGGGCATTCAAGGCGAGGACTTAAGTTGCTAGGCCACGCCGCCGGGCCCTAACTTTAATATTTTTTGCTCCTTCAACTACTAATTGTATAATAACGTGGGTTACTACTTGCTGTTTTCATACACTTCCCTAGATACTGTCCTACCTCAAATGAGACCATGAAAATAAATTCAGTTCTCCAAGCATAATTGAAGGAAGTTACAAATGACATTTATTTTGTTAGGCATATTTAAAATTCAGTTAGATGGTTATCAGGCACAAACTATGCACTGGATGCTAAGGAATAGACAACATTACATAAGATCTTTAAATTGCTAGGAACTCGTACTCTGATGGCATAAAGAGGCAAAGGTAAAAGCAAAATAATACAAAACACAGTATATTAAGTGCAACAGTAAATCCAACAAACATGCTAAATGAAGACAGAAAGCTAAAGTAAATGAAGAAAAACACACACTGCATGCATGCACATAATGTTATGCATGGCTGTGGACAAGATTCACCTCCTTCAATTTTTTTTAATTTAAAAAGATTGCTTTGCAAGAATTTTGATTGAGGAAAAATTAATTTGAAAGGAAAACTAGGGAGATAGGGAGAGAGAACTATACATAACTTCGATAGCTTAATGTTTGAAATGGCCACTCATTAAACTTATTATAGTAGTGATTGTACTGAAGGCTGAATATGAACATTTCTGATTTCATTTTACAGAAGTATGCATTACAAATTAAGCTGGAGAGAATTATCAGTTGCTTAGAAGCACAATATGGCTAGGTAAGTAAAAGGGCTTCAAAGCTTCAGGCCAATCACAGCTTAGAATCCAGATCATCTTTAAAATACCGTCAAGTAGCTCTAAGAAATCTGTGATTAGGCTGCACTGGGTCTAGTATTCTGACAAAGAAAAGCAACACGTTATTTACACAATGCCAAATGTTTTCTTTTTATAAAATGTATATATGACAAGTCTTAAACAAGGAAAAATTATATAAAAACGTATAAGTAGTTAAATCAGAAGTCTACTGACAGCATTTTGACAAAGACATGAACTAACTGCCCTTGGCAACCTTCATGTCTAGGGAAAAGTAGTAGTTCAAAGGCTGTGGGGAGCATGACTGGAATGTCTAGAGAGTTACAAAGAGTCTTGTGCTGAGGGAGTGGCACAAGAGAACAGTGTCTAGTAGAGGAGCTGAGAGGTGGAGAGGAGCCAGACTGGCCAAGCTGATTACATAGACTCATCCTAACAGGCTACAAAACCAGAAGAGAAATCTGCACAGAGGAGTAATAAGAGATTTGCACTTAAAAGAAATGCTTTGAGGCTATATGAAAACAGATTGTACCTTGTTTCAGTCATAAACAGAGAGAATGGGAAAAAGAAATCTAGAGAAATCTGAACTGTCTTTCTGGAGAAAAAACAATATACATAATTTATTTGTGTAGAAACGCTATTGTATTTAGGTGACAAGTATTAATTATATACTTGTAAAGAGAGAGCAATTTAAGTGCATCAGCAGTTCTTCATTCCCACCTCAACCTTGGTCAGACCCAAAAGGGCGATGGCCACACGAACACTACTGCTCTCCAGAGTGCCTGTCAGTAGTCTTCTCTCATACTCCATATTTGACATCTGTTGTTGCGCTGCAAAAGCCAAGGCCCTTTCCTTGGCCTCATTAGTCAGTGGCAATTTAAGGTTCATATCCAGAATACCATGGAGTTTGCACTTTAAGTACAGAACTGGATCTTCCTTCCTTTGCACTAGGGGAAGCAAAAACATTCATGAATACATGGAACTTTTATGCCTGGAATTTTGATGACATTATCCAGTACTCATTTGAGTGGTTTGGAAGATGAACCTGCAAGTCATGATTAAACAGAGTGAAAATGAATGAGTAATTTTAGTAGTTCTAAATTAGTGAGGAGAACAGTAAGGACAGTGACAAGGAGGAGGAGGAATACAAATAGATGACAAGAGTTGCCATTTTCTTTCACTAATAACTTTACATTAAAATGTATAAATCTTCAAGAATTAATTATCTGGAACTAGAAGGCAGCATAGGGTTTCAAATGAAACAACAATACATAGTTTGCTAGAGTGCACTAATTTCCAAAGTACTTGAAAAATTGAAATTTTGCTGAGTAAACATTTTTTTCAAATTTTAATATTTAGTTGGAGTGTAATAATTTTAGAAAAGAATAATCATTGACATTTTTAAATTAGTAACATGATGCTCTATTTCATGGGTGCTGACAAAATAAAATTAAAAGAGGACCTTCCAAAATCTAATTACATGCTGAATGGACTTATTTTGAAGATGCTTCGGTGACTGAGTAGGCTCATCCTCTAACACTATGAATGAAATAAAACATGTACTGTACCTTCTTCTGGTGAAACATCGTAGTCAACTGGGGTTGATGGTTTCATTGGAAGGAAAGTAGAAGGCAAAGGGATCTCACCTTTTCCTTCCACAGCATATACTATTTCTCCAATCTAAAACACATGCACACAACATTAAATGTTAGAAACTTATAAACATAGTAAATATGATACAAAGAAATAATGCATACCACAATGCATCACACTTTTCTACACAACCTATGATTTAAAAATGTGGAAAAAGTTGAGGCTGAAGTGTAACCATACCATAATGTAGGGGAAAATTTGTGTGCAACCAGATATAAAGATTGATTGCTTAAGACCCAGGATGGAACTGACAGAAATCAATCTTTACAGATACAAATATGCTTGTGAAGCTGCTATCTTTTTTTTTTTTTTTGAAGCTGCTGTCTTAAACAGTACGATCAAGCAAGTAAAATTTCTGCTTCACTTCTTAACTTACTATTAGTTATTTTCTAATTACTATTCTAAAATGCACAAATAAGCTAGTAATATTATCCTTCATCCTTTAACTTATTTTTGCAGAGAATCTGAGTTCCCAAAAGTGTGAGCTCTCCAAATTATCATGTGAAGGTCTTAAAATCTTTTAGAATAGTTAGTCATGAAGTAAAAAAAAAAGTGTTAAATAGAGAGGCATAAATAAAGACAAGGCACCATGCAAGGACAGTAGCGTGAAATAGTTAAAGATGAATGGAAATGCATGAAGGTTTGTTTTGCTTTCTAATTTGAAAAGCAGAGTGACAGAGGAAGATATATAGAGATGACAGTGATAGTGATACTGCTAATAATTGAATGGTGTTCCTTGACATTGCTCAACAGAATTACAGCATGCAATACAAAACAGAGGTGTATAGAGTGGTGTAAAATATTGCAAAAAGTATTCTAGACAATTTCTATGCCTCCAGTTTTTGTCTCTTTAAAGTTAATGTTTTGACATCAAAGATGCTTTCTGAAACAAAGATGAAATTAGAGGCTTCCTATGTTTCCACTGACTTCCTGTTTTCATTCGTAATAACAGGAACACCACTACCAAGTAACTGAGCTTAAAATACATTGCCTTCCTTAATAAATCATTCTTATTTACCCTTTCAGCTCATTTTTTATCACTTCCATAAGACCATTTGTAGAACTGATAGTTCCTGCGTCCGCGAAATTTCAAGTATAGCTTCTTACTCTCATGTTCTTAGAATCTTTTCCAGAATACATCTCTCCCCTGCCCACACAAAGCTTCTATGTGAAATAAGCCAGACCAATGCAAGCTTTTCTTCTCCGTTGTACTATGTTTACCGTTAGTGTAAGCATCGTGCCTTTTCTGTGGGGTCCACTTTCTTTATACTTAGCAAACTGACTTTATTTCATTGGTGAATTCAACTTTATTTGGAAGACTGAACAGTAAAGACTAAACAACAAGCTAAAACTGTTAAAATCTAGTATCAATGTTGCAAATGTTAAAAATTTCTTTAAAGAAAGGTTCTATCAGAATATCATGAATTTTGGAATGTAGTAATTACTCGTCTTTAATTTGTTACATACACTTGAGGATTGCCAAGAAAAAATAACTACCAACTAGGTAAAAATTCTCATTTTCAGATTTTCTGGTGACATTTTTCTTTTTAAAAATGTACTTAGGGTTTTTTTAAAATTTTATTTTACATTTTTGACACTTTTTAACACTTTGCCACATTCATTTCAACTGTAGGTATCACCTGCACACACATACAAACTATCTTGAAAATAGTGATGTTAATATTACAGAATGAGGAATTCATGAAAATGATCACAACAAGGAAAGAGTATGTTGTCCTTTACAGAGTATGAATCAGTGAAGCAGTGTTTATAAACAAATACAAGATGATATGACAGACACAATTTTTATACTCTATGTGCTAGCTTCCACAAATAAAACATGTAAAACTTGTCTTTGTGTGTTTGGATTATTTTGCTCAGCATAATAATCTCCAATTGCATCCATTTTATTGCAAATGTCAGAATTTTGTGATTTTTATGGCCGAGTGATTCCATTGTGTGTGCATATATACACATTACATTTCTGGTATTTAATCACCAACTGATGGACATCTAGACTTATTTCATATATGTTATTGTGAATTGAGCTGCTATAAACATGGGAGTCCAGGAAACTCTTTCATAGGCTGATACTATTATTTTGGGGGGACATAGTTCCAAGAGTGGGATAGGTTGTAAGGTTGGGGCTTGCCTCAAGCTTCTGCATGTGCAAATTCAATTTTTTAGCAATGTTTATTGAAGAGACAATGTTTTTAGCAATGTTTATCAACAACAAAAGGTTTTGCTGTTTTTTTTTTTCAAAGACTAGTTGACTGCAGATGCATAGATTAATTCCTGAGATTTCTATTCTGTTCCATTAGTCCATTAGTCTATTTTTGTTTCAATATCAAACTATTTGCAACAGTCATGTTTATTGTATCAACTGCGTTCTAGGAAGATATTGAGATAATCACATGATTTATATTTTGAATGAAATTTTTAACAACACCGAAACTTATGGTATGTGGTAAAAATAGTGTTAAGAGGAAAGTTTATAGCATTAAGTACCTATATTAAAAAACTGGAAAAAAATATTGGGGCTGGCACTTTGGCTCAACTGGCTGATCCACTTCCAAGAATCAGAGTCCTGTATGTATGCTAGTTTGTGTCCTGGATACTCCACTTTGTATCTAGCTCCCTGGTTATGGCTTGGAAAGCAGTGGAAGATGGCACAAAGCCTTGGGACCCTGCACCCAGGTAAAAGACCAATCCTTGATGTGGTGATGGGCACTGGGAGAGTGAACCAGCAGATGGGAGATCTGTGTGTGTCTGTCTCTCCATTTCTACTACCCTTTCAAAGCAAATACACTTAGAAAAAAGAAACCATTTTAAAATAATACTCAATCCTTCAGGCTATAAATATATCTTCCATAAAACTCAAATTACCTTGTTTAAGTATAAAGTTAGGTAAATATTTTCTGTAACATGATTTCATATTTTAATTCTCACATTGAATAAACCAGCAAAAATCAACACTATGAAATTCTGCACATTAATTATTACAGAAAAATATTGCATATTTGTTTTAGACTATTTGAACATATACATATTAGAGGTCAACAGTTTAATTTTTGAATCACGAGAAATAGTATTTAAATGACCGGCACATAGTAGTGTGAACTAAATTGCTTTAGACCATGAATTAACAAGAAAAGGCTTGCAGGGTCTTGTACTTGAGAGTGGGCACACTTGGTCTTGTTAACTTCTTTTGACAAAGCAAGGTAGAATGTCACTGTGCTATGTGGAGCCCTGGTGTAAGATGTACCAGCCGTTCAAGTTGCACAATGCTGACTCCCATCCAGGTTTCAAGTTCACAATGCCTGGACTATCATCTCAACTATTTCTCATCAAGGATTGTAGAAAGAGAAGGAAAGAAAATTCTTAAGCAAAAAATCTACTGGGAGGAGGGGAGACACTGGGTTGGGTCAATGAAAAAGCTCAAATTTTAGTGGTAGAGGATGCTAATTTAGCCACAACAAATGACTACAACTGGAAAACATACTTAATTCACCCCAGGTGGCATGCATGATACCTTCTTGACTTCTCCACCAGCTCCATTCAGGTGAACTCGACAATGCAGGGTGGTATGCTACTTCTGAACTCAGGAGTAGACAAAGATGTTTACATGTTCGGCAACATGGTGAGGACAGAAACCAATGGTTGAGTCAATAGAATTCTGTGTGCCTTGCAGTGCTGGGCGCAGGGCAGAGGAATCTATTAACCTCTCCTCCCAGATGAAGCAGTTTTTCGGGGGCGCAGTCCTTATTCTGCTTCACGTTACTCCATTCAATATGTCCCAGTTCAGACTCAAACATAAATTTGTCTTTGGTTTCTAGAAGTTGATACCATGACTTAGGGTTTTATGGGTTTTCCTTCTAGGGAAAGAAGTCTTATGAACACTGAAGGAAGTTTTGTAAAACTATGTTTGTTCAAATAGTTGCTACATAAATTTTTTTTTTTTACTTGAAAGAGCAACTGGAACAGTCAAAATGAAACAAATGGCCTTTCCTTGATAGAATTGCTAGCAGAAATGTGTCTGTTTTTTATACAGAAAGCTATCAAATAGAGGCCTAATTGCTTTATAGTTTTCAACAGGTGGTTTTTAATGGCAAAGGAGTCATCACACATTTAATAAGGACAGGAACTCTAACTAGGTGAGCTTCAATGTTTGATGATCTATTTAACCGTGTAATTGCATTTTTCAATATAATTGAATGCATAAATTAATGGATGAATTTCTCCACATAAGAAATTATAATTCAATGCAATGCTTTAGATTGTGACACTATTTATTAATTGCTAACAATATAATTTCAAGATTATTATTTTTTAATATTTTCTCTGACAAGGACAAAATATATGTAATCAAAAATCATGTTTTAATAGATTAAGGTTTCAAGTTAAGTATATTATATATTTTGATTAATTTAGATGACATTTAGGTAATAAAATACAAATAATATTCTGATAGTCTATTTCAAAAGATAAAATTGACATCACTGACAATGAACTCTAGTATTTTCTAGGGCTACATTATAAATTAATTTGAAAGGAATGATAAAGTATTTGATTAAACTACTATCACACTATGGTTATTTTTTTTTTCAGAAATTTTATATAGAGAGGAATTGAGTTAAATGCTGAACACTCTTAAAGGAATTAAAAACAATATGTAGCATTATTATTATTAAAATATATTTGCCCCACTGAAGTGCTAATTTTAAAATTAAACTGCATTGATTTTGTGTATGGTTTTTTTTATTTCTATCTGGTTGATTTCCTCCCTTGTTTTGATGATTTCCTGTTTCCTATTGTGTGTGGGGCTCTTCTGCTGTTGTTTTTCCAATTCCTGGAGGTGTGTGTTTAGTTCCTGTATTTGGCGCCTCTCTTGGGCCTTGACATGAGCTCCAATTGCGATGAGTTTACCCCGTAGCACTGCTTTGGCAGTGTCCCACAAATTTTGGAATGTTGTGTCAGAGTTTTCATTGGTTTCCATAAATTTTTTGATCTCATCTTTAATTTCTTCTCTGATCCATTGTTCGTTTAGTAGCATATTGTTCAGCCTCCAAGAGTTTCTGTATTTCCTGGGGCATTTTGAATTGCTGATTTCCAGCTTCATTCCGTGGTGGTCTGAGAGGGTACATGGTATGATTCCTATCTTTTTGAAGTTATTTAGGTTTGCTTTGTGTCCTATCATGTGGTCGATCCTGGAGAAGGTGCCATGCACTGCTGAAAAAAAATGTATAATCTGTGGCCTTAGGGTAAAAAATTCTATAAATATCTATCATGTCCAGTTGTTCTATTGTTTGTATGAGCTCTGTTGTTTCTTTGTTGAGTTTTTGTTTTGTTGATCTGTCTATTGTTGTTAGTGGGGTGTTAAGATCACCCACTATTATTGTGTGCATATCTATGTCTCCCCTTAAGTCCGTGAGTAATTGCTTCACGTAGCTAGGTGCATTTGAATTTGGTGCATATATGTTCACAATGGTAATTACTTCCTGATGGATCAGTCCCTTCACCAATATATAATGTCCTTCCCTGTCCTTTTTGATGTGTGTCAGATTGAAGTCCACATCATCTGAAATTAAGACAGCTACCCCAGCCTTTTTTTCTCATCCATTGGCATGAAATATCTGTTTCCAACCTTTCACTTTCAGCTTCTTCGAATCTCTTCTGGTTAGATGTGTCTCTTGTAGGCAACAGATACTTGGGTGCTGTTTGATAATCCATTCTGTTAATCTATGCCTTTTGATTGGTGAGTTCAGGCCATTTGTGTTAAGAGTTAAAATTGAGAGGTTGTGATTTTGCCCTGCCATACTTGTTTTTGTGGGTGTTGATATCTGTGTAATTGCCCTTCCTTGTGTGGACTTTAGTGGGGAGACCTTCCTGTTTGCCATCTCATCAAACTAAGAAGCTTCTGTACAGCTAGAGAAACAATCAACAAAGTAAAAAGGCAACCCACAGAATGGGAGAAGATCTTCGCACACAACATAGGTGATAGAGGGCTGATCTCCAGAATATACAAAGAGCTACAAAACAACCAAAATGTCAAAACAAACAAGCCACTCAAGAAATGGGCACGGGAAATGGGCAAACACTTCACAAAGGAACAAACCCAAATGGCAAATAAACATATGAAAAAATGCTCAAGTTCCCTGGCAATAAGGGAAATCCAAATTAAAACATCAATGAGGTACCACCTAACGCCAGTAAGACTGGCCCACATGAATAAAAGCACCAACAACACTTGTTGGCGAGGTTGCGGGGAAAAGGGATCCCTACTCCACTGCTGGTGGGGCTGCAGGCTGGTACAGCCTCTATGGAAATCAGTATGGAGAATATTCAAACAACTCAAATTCAACATACCGTATGATCCAGCAATAGCACTCCTAGGAATATATCCAGAACAATTGTTTTATGAGAAACCAACATGCACTCCTATGCTCAGAGCAGCACAATCAGTAATTGCAAAAACATGGAAGCAACCAAAATGCCCATCAACAGAGGATTGGATAAGAAAGCTATGGTTCATCTACTCCATGGAATACTACTCAGCTATTAAAAAAAACAAAATGCAGTTCTTTGTGGCCAAATGGGCCAAACTGGAAACCATAATGCTAAGGGAAATGAGCCAATCCCAAAAGGTTAAATACCACATGTTTGCCTTAATTTAAGATGATATGATGTTATGTATAACATGTTATGTTATGAATGTTATATGTTGTGTATAAACTAAAATTGAAGTGTAGGTGAGGTGGTCACAGAAGGTGGCTGGGAACTCGCATTTACTTTTAACATATTGGTTACTCATTACTATGTTAATTAATTCCATAATGATGTAAATTTTTGCTGATGGTATGTTGGAGCTTTCAATTGACTGGGATGATACTCTGCTGGCTCTGTCTTCAGACCAGAGAGGGTATACCTAAGAAGCTGTTGAACTTAACTGGACAATAAGATGCTGGACTCTATGTTTGGTATATGCTTGCAATGGGGGAATCTCAACTGAACTTGAGCTGTGGTTATGCAACAAGGTGGAGGAATCCACCATGGTGGGAGGGTTTGGGGAGGGGTGGGGAGAACCCAAGTACCTATGTAACTGTGTCACATGATACAATATAATTAATGAAGTAAAAATAATAAATAATTAAAAAAAATTAAACTGCATTTTATGTATTTAATGAACTTGTTATTTTCCATGTGTAAATGGCAAATTCAATACCTATTCTTATACTATTATTGCATTTTATATGTCATTAATACAGAGAACCCAGCCCTGTCTATTCTTTTGAGGAAGCTTCAGCAAGGTCTAAGCAGCGATTACCCTTTGCAATCATTATAAAATTTACTCACAGTTACTATAACTCTTCATACATTCTTTAATGGTCTAATAATTTGGGAACTGAAATTGTCTACATTCTGTCTCTTGCTGCTTTCAAGTTGTCTGGATCTGTTACTCTAGTAAGGAGGCACCTTTGCTAAAAGCAAAGGCCACAGTTGTTCTCACCTTTTCGTTGGTCAAGATGATAACACAGTAACGAAAATGCATATCGAAGGGAAGGAAGAAGAGCTCCAGATTTGAACTTCCTTTCACTTCCAGGTACATATTATGCATAGAGCAAAAGAATTCCTTGATGAAACTGGATCTAATTGCTACCAAAATATGACAGAGGACTTGCTTAGATATAATGCTATAGCTTCCATTCAAATAAAGTAGCTGATTCAGTTTAGTGAAGTCTAATATCAATAAAACTATGTTCAGAGGGCCAGTCTTATGGTGTAGTGGGTGAAGCTGCTACCTGCAGTACTGGAATCCTGTATGGTGCTGGTTCAGGTTCTAACTACTCTATTTCTGATCCAGCTCCCTGCTAATGCATCTGGAAAAGCAGCAGAAGATGGCCCAAGTACTTGGGTTCCTGCACCCATGTGGGAGGACTTGGAAGAAGCTCCTGGCTCCTGGCTTTGGCCCAACCTAGCCCTGGCAGTTGTAGCCATTTGAGGAGTAAACCAGTGGACGAAAGTTCTCAGTCTCTCCCACTCTGTCAGCAATTACACCTTTAAAACAAATAAATCTTTAAAAAGTTCAAAGCCACTCACAACCAGATTAGAAGGTGACACATTTGTGATTTCACAACTTGATATAAAATGATGCATAATTAGGACATACTTAATCAGAAAAACTTCATTTCATTCCATAGGGAACCTCATTCATGTTGAAAATGAATCACTATATACAGCAAAGGAGTTACTCATGTGTCTCCAATATTTTGTGGATTTCAGTATTGCTCATATGGAGTACACACAGCAGAGTATATGACTTGAACTGGCAATGAAGGCCTGTTTTATATCTGCAAACATGTTCATATTTTTCTTTTTGGTCGTTCTGAAACAAGGCCATCTATTCTTTGACATGGCCTTGAATATGGTGTTATGGTAGCTAGTTTTAGTGACCTGATATCAAAGAGTATTGTGGGATTCAGTAGAAGTGAAGTAATGTGCTTTTGGACACTAGATCAAAAAATACAACACAACTTCCACTTAATTATCTTCTTTGAATCATTTGCCTTTAGAGCAAGGCTGCCATCCCATAAAGAAGCCTGGGACTCATGGAAGGGTCCTGTGTAGGTGACCAGGTCAACAACCTCAGTTAAGGACCCCTCTAGAAGACAGTATTAATCATCAGACATGTGAGTGCAGAAGCCATTGAGATGATGTGAGCTCCTGTATCCAATCAGACTGCAACTGCTTTAGAGATCCTATGCTGCATGAAATCACCCCAGAAGTGTGTGAAATAAGCATCATTATCGATTTTTGTTGCTTTATGCCACTACTTTGGGATGATTTGTTCTGCTGCCATGGGGGAACCAGGGTCTTTCTGTACTCACTTTCCTATCCATTCTATTAATCTTTCATAGAATACTGCATTAAAAAGAAAATCTGTATTTTCACTTGCAGTGCTAAGCTTGTGACACTTGTCACCTGAATAAATTAGGAGAAATATCTTAAGAGACAAGTTAGAGAACGTGACACCTGAGCCTCTGTTCTGCCAGCAATCCTCAGGCTTGCCATTCAATCTGATGTGATTATCACTTGTTGAATGTCTCATTTCCTTTCATGCTTTGCATATACACATCAGATATCAGAACAAACAAAAACCTTCCATTTGAGGTACTTACATGTCTTTAAGCAATTCGGGGCATTGGGACAGCCCTTAGCTGTTTCACACTCACTGTCATTTACTCCAGAACTATCAAGAGAAAGTAGGAAAACAGCATCAAAAATGATGGAAGAACTCAAAAACAATTCTATCTCAATTAGAGTCCTAAAAATTATGACTACCTGCAATATGATTTGCAAACATCATAGGTATATTTTGAATATCTTTTAATGTCATATCATTTTAGAGATTCAAAAATTTAGGAAAACACTAAAAATAACCATCATATTTCTACAATGTTTTCAAAATAATTGGTAAAAAAAATGATTTCTTTTCACTTTCAAATGCTATGAAGAATTACACATTTGATGACAATGACCATAACGCAGAAACACAAAGAGTATGTGGCAGTCAGATTTCTGAAAATGAATTAACTGAGCTTAGCTTGAAGTAACTGCTTTCCTTGAAAAGCTCCAGGTTTTCCTGTTCCTCTAAAGTATTCATGATTACTTTGCACAACAAGCTGTCAATTAATATGTAAGCTTATAAATATTGATTGTCTGCTCCCCCTTCCCCCCCTTCCCCCGGAGAATACAGAAACTCCATGCCTACTCACTTGGGCATCTGCCTCAATTTGATGCTGTAAAAATATGAACTATCTATAAGTTATTTTAAACACTCCCATTTTTTCTCTGCTTGATTTTTATAAACAACACTGTTTCTTTATTTCACCCCATTAATGAGGTCATTTGCCTCTCAAATTTATTTTTTTGCAATTATCCTATGCTTTAATTCTGCTCACAGGCATTCTTAGTAGCAGCTCAGAAAACGTTTTTGAAAGTATTGAACGTGTAATATTTTATATAACTTGAGCATTTGATAGACACTTTAAGGCTGCTATAAACATCAAAGACAGATATTTTAGCATTTATCAAGGATATAATAAACAGAGTAGAAAAGATTACAAAGAATATTTATTATTATTTATATTATATTTATTATTATATATTTGTTATTTCTCCATATTTCTTCAACAATTGGATAATGAGGTCTGGATAAAATACTTAATAAATATCCACAGGTAATCTTTAAAGCATTTGGTTCAATTCTTCAAATAACAAGTCATTTAATCATTTCTGTCATAGTGCACAGTAAAGCTGATAAATTTGTAGATCACATCATTTTTATTTTTCTTATTTTGTGGAACAAGTGCAAAAGTGTCTTTTTGAAGAAACCAAACAGTTGCTTCATCCCGCTCAGGACGACTTTAATCCAGAAAAAAAGAATTACCTATTTTCTTATAGCAAATACAAATAGAACCTATAGATTAGTATTACCTCTTCGACAAAACTAATGACTAATATAATTATTACAGACATCAGAAAGTAATTTGACAAAATAATTTTATTTGGAAAAATTCTGATGAATGTTTCTAAAAACTGAATGCCAAACTCAACTTATTCACAAAATCTGATTCATGGATATTCCAAAGTCAGATAAGGAAGGAAGTTAATTTTATTATTGTTTAGCTACTTCTTATGCAGTTTTCCTAGAAGTGCATAGATTAATATTGAAGCTACTATAAGCATGTTGAAGCTCTTCATTTTATGGAAGAAACTGCATCAAATATGCTACAATAATATAAAATACTTTGGAATAGGTAATAATGTATTTCCTGGCAATCTAGTAGTGGGTCAGTGTCAGGAAGTTAAACCTACTTTTGAGGTATAAAGAGATGACATTCCTTTAACTCTAAAGCAGTGCTGTGAGACTCCTTTTAAGGTAAAATGAATGAAATGTCACTGAATTGGAATAAATACTCTTTGGAGTGACTGACATATTATTCAAAAAGGTGGAAAGGTCTTTATCATAGCTTTCATGAAGTTATTACAAGGCAAAGTTATGTCTGAGCCAAAGAACAAAATAATAGGTTCAAGCCTCGTTTTTATGCATAGTGGGGAAATACATCAAAAGATCAAGTTTTCGATACATTCTCTCCTTTATTGTGTTCATGAGTTGCTTAAAGAAGGGCCCAATGAACATGTTGAGAATAAAGCTTGCTAGTTCTTAAAACGTAATTTTTATTTGAAAGACGGGGAGACAAAATAAGAGAAATGTAGAGCATGATTTCTCATCTTCTGGTTCACTCCCCCATGGTCAGCAACATTGGGGCTTGTGCCAGGCCACAGCTAGGAGCAAGAACTTAATTTGGTTTTCCCACATGCAGGGAGAGACTCAATTATTTTAATCATCACCTACTGCTTTACAGCATGCAAGTTTGCAGAAAGCTGTAATCAGAAGCTGAAACAGGACTTGAGCCAAATCACTATGATACTAGACATGAGCATTCCAAGTGACCTCTTAACCACTGTGCCAAACACCCAACCCTACTTTCTGCTTTTGACACCACTGGGGAGTTGAGAAGTGCTAAAACCATGGACCCTGACCTGAGGCCCAAGACCAAGTGAATCTAAATTTTAGTGGGGGAAAAGGCCATCTTGATTTCTATGAACTTTTATAGTAAATTAAGTCAAATCATAACAGCAGTAGCTGTATCTTGATCACTAAATAGACATCTCTATAGCACAATTCAGCCCTTGAACATATTTTTAGACATTATTTCCACTGATCACTACCTCTAAAGCATAACAGGTATTAGTTCTACCGCAAGCTCATATCCAATGTGTTCTTGTAAATGTTTTATTACATTAAATACATTTTTATAATTTATTAGAATATTAATTTCCTGTGTTTTTAAATAATAACCTCCAATGCAACTGTATTGCGAGATGGAGGATCTCAATGTATAATTAAGAATGAGTGAGGTTATAATAGTGGGATCCTGATTCTATGGGATTAGCATTGTCATCAGAAGAAAAACTAGCCAGAGCTCTTCCTCTCTTTCCTCTTGTGTCCATAGGAAGAAAAGGTCGTGTGAGCGCACAAGGAGATAGTGGTCCTATCAAAACTAGGACGAAGCCTCAGAATGAAACCTACATTGTGGTATTTGATGGCAGACTTCCTAGCCTTCAAAACAGTGAGAAATACACTTCTATTGTTTAAGTCACGCAGTCTATGATACTGTATTATAACAATGTGAGCAAACTGTGCACTGTTTAATACTTGCTTCTTATTTAATGAATTTAGAAAATATCATTACATGAAGTACAATAGGCTTCATGAAATCTTAAAATGGTCTGACAAACATTTTAAAGTTAAAAACCTGTAATTTAAAGATTGTGAGGATCACTAATTCAATGGTCTTCAATTCAGTCTGTTTTCCTTAGAGATTTTCTGCTGCTATAGAATAAAAGTTTATGCTCCCTCCCCTAAATTCCAACGTTGAAATTTAACCCCCAAAGTGATGGGGTTAGGAGGTGGGAGGAGCTTTGAGGTGATTAGATTAGATCCAGAGGGTGGGTCCTCACGAATTGAAGTAGTGTCCCTGAAAAGGAGACCACGAAGAGTTTTCTTGTCCCATTCTGCCCTGAAAAGGAAACCACAAAGAGTTTTCTTGTCCCATTCTGCCATGTAAAAATATAGTGAAAAATCCATGAATAAAGACGTGGGCTTTAACCAGACAAGTTATCTGTTCATTCCTTGGACTTGGAACTTTCCATCTTCTACAATCATGAACAATATTTACTGATGATTTAAGCTATCCACTCTATATTTTTGCTACAGCAGTCCTAATAAACTAATATACTCATATAACTATTCCTAATTATTCAGTTTAATGGAAATAAATATTTAAATCCTGCTTCTATTGGAACCAATTTGTTAAGGTTTAACATGAGTCAAGACCCAGAAAAAAAACACATACTGTGAGGTCTTCATTCTTTTGGGTGGCTCTTGGGAATTCATTATTTGTGAGTTCTCAAAGGAAGGCAATAAATATAGCAGATGTATAAATCGTTAAACATTTGTTTTTCCTTTATGGACTTTTCTGTTTTTCATTTTCATTAATATAAAGTAAATAGATTTCACGTACTTCGTAGGTTCAATTCTAAGTAGACAATCACACTTTCCTTTTACCGTGCCTTGTTCAAGGCCATGCACCTCTTGCTCACCCCACAGCTCCTATGTTTACATCTGTGCCTTGTGTTTCCCCTTGTCTGTCTGCCTATTGCCTCTGAAATTGCATTTTCCAACGCTCCTTTTTCTTATGGGAAAATTCTTTAGGCTATGGATTCCAACATTTTACTCATTTCAGATCCTAATTCTTTAGGCTCTGGATTTCAAAATCTTACTCATTTAGGATCCAAAGTTGCAGACAACAAGGGAAAACAAAGCAGTATAAAGCAAGCATGGAAAACATTATAAGCACCTTAGAATTTTTTCTTATATGGGCCTGCTGTGATAGCCTAGTAGCTAGAGTCCATGCCTTACATGTGCCAGTCTCTCATGGCCGCCGGTTCATGTCCTGGCTGCTCCACTTCCTTTCCAGCTCCTTGCTTGTGGCCTGGGAAAACAGTTGAGGGGGCCCAAAGTATTGGGACCTTGTGCCTCCCATGGCTGATCCGAGGGAATCTTCTGGCTTCGCTCAGTGTTGTGGCTGATTGGGGAGTGGGCCAGCAGATGGAGCATCTTTGTCTCTGTCTCTCCTTCTCTCTGTAGATCTGACTTTCCAATGTAATCATTCTTTAAAAAAATAATTTTCCTTATACATCTTCTCCTAATGAAATTTTCTGTAATATCTAAATAATGACATTCCTAAGCAATTACACCACAGAGCACTATACATATGCAATTTAACAGTCAATGCTCTGCCATAAAAACGATTTCCACTGATACAGATTTCCATTTCCTCCTCTACTTGAAGGCTGCCTTCTTAATGGCCACATGTCTAATTTATCCCATGTTTCTCCAGAACAGAGAAAAGTGTTTGAAGTGCTACTTAGAAACTCTCTAATGCCTGAATAACTCAATATCACTTGAAGAAAACCATAAAGTCATATCACCAAAAGAAACAATTGAAAAAGTACTCGTTTCTGAGCACAGTTGCTCTGCAGATCAATTTGAAGTGTGGCTAAAATCAATTTCCTGTGCTGATCCTTGTCTGATAATCCCATTGGATTTGATTATAATATGAATTTCTTTAATGCTCTTGTTATGCTCAAAGGTCATGTTTCCATGAAGTAAAATGTGTGAGGAATATAAAGTTTCATAATCCTTGCAGTTATGAAAATGTCTTTTTATACATATCTCTAGATTAAATAGCAGTTTATATATAGGACATTTTTGATTTTTCAAGTATGAGATTCCATTTTTTATGTCAAGTGAAAGACAATTCCAGCATTTTACTCATTTAAGAAGTAAATTATTATTTGAGGAGAAATTAACTATAAAGTGAACCCGAGAAGGCGTATCAGTTTAGGCTATGCCATTATATAGTCATAGCCCATGTCTTAGTAGATTAGCATATGAGTTTCTTTCCTATTGTAATACATGTTTGGCTTTTTTTAGTTGAGAGAGAGAGAGAGAGAGAGAGAGAGAGAGAGAGAGAGAAAGATTGATTATCTGCTGGTTTACACCCCAAATGGTTGAAATAGCTAGAGCTGAGCCAAGTTGAAGCCAGCAGCCAGGAATTCTATCCCCATCTCCCAGATGGGTAGCAGGGATCCTAGTACTTGGGCCATCTTCTGTTGACTTCGTAGATATAACTGAAGGAAGCTGAATCAGAAATGGGGAGGCTGGAATTCAAACCACCACTCTAGTATGAAATGCTGGCTTCACAGACAGCAAAGTAATATGAGGTGCCACAAAACCAGCCTCAGAAGTCTTATTTCTTGCCCACACTACATGCCCAACCTTAGATAGAAAGTACATTCAGATCCTTGGCGAAAGAGCCTTTATTCCTTATGTTTCTATAAAATTATGGCAAGAGAAAGGACCATGAAAATCTCCTCATCAATTCTTAAAGCTACCTCTTAGAAATAACATACAGTACTTTTCCTCACATGCTATCAGCTGAATGCAAATGCATGGACAAAAAGAAGAAAAATGAAACATCCGTTAAACACCTCTAACGAACTCCAGTTAGTGAGATTGGTGCAGTGGCTCAACAGGTAAATCTTCTAGTGCTGGCATCTCATATGGAGGCCAGTTGTGATTCTGGCTGCTCCACTTCCGATCCAGTTCCCTTCTGATCCTATCCTCCCTGGGAAAAGAGCAGAGAATGGCCCAAGTTTTGGAGCTTCTACACCCACATGGGAGACCCAGAGGAAACTCCTGGCACCTGACTTCAGATGGGGTTAGCACCAGCTGGTGTGGTAATTTGGGGGGGGGGTGAACCAGAGGATGGAGGATCTGTCTCTCTCCTTCTCTCTCTGTGAATCTACCTTTCCAATAAAAATAAATAAATTTTTAAATTAAAAAATCCAGTTAATATACAGAAATTTCTGTCAGCTTTTTCTTGTTCTCATGTATTATCCTGCTGATTAAATCTGGTGATCAGACTAGAGTTTTAGTACTGTAATACTTACTATATGACAGATGATATTAAAGAATCACAAAACTATTATGCCAGATTCATTCTGGTTTTGTGATTTAAAATGCATATTTTTAAAGTTTCTCTATGTATCTGGAACTTTGTTCAAGAAATAATTTAAGGAGAGTTTTAAGACAAGTATGATGTATAGCCTTACTGAATATTATTTTATTAAGACAGGTTTACAAATTAAAAGTTATACTTATACTAATAAAGCCAGACAGATAAAACATTAGGTTACTTTGTATTATTTGGATATAAATGCTTTCCTGCATTCCATTGTCATAGAGACCAACTAAACCTGACTTGGCACATTTACCGGTTTTCATTTATTTTTAGTTGCTTTTGTTTTGTCACATGAAATCTTGATAAAAGAACTAGGGAAGTATAATTTTTTTTAAAGATTTATTCATTTTATTACAGCCAGATATACAGAGAGGAGGAGAGACAGAGAGGAAGATCTTCCGTCCGATGTTTCACTCCCCAAGTGAGCCGCAACGGGCCGGTGCGCACCCATCCGAAGCCGGGAACCTGGAACCTCTTCCGGGTCTCCCACGCAGGTGCAGTGTCCCAAAGCATTGGACCGTCCTCAACTGCCTTCCCAGGCCACAAGCAGGGAGCTTGATGGGAAGTGGAGCTGCCGGGATTAGAACCGGCGCCCATATGGGATCCCAGGGCTTTCAAGGCGAGGACTTTAGCCGCTAGGCCACGCCGCCGGGCCCGGGAAGTATAATATTTTTAAATAAAATAGGAGAGACTACATGGAAAAGAATCATCTACAATGGGACTACTGGAGACAACATTTCTTAAGCTGTACTTGATGCTGAATTGGTAATTATTTTGGATTAGTACTTGCAAGGTTTCATTTTCGATTAAAATTAAACGTGAAATTCTTTTATACTTGTTCATTCCTTTTTGATTGGGGAAGCATATCATTAAAATGATATTTGTAATTGTAGCTTTGGAATCCTTGTATTCAATAATTCTAGAATTTTGAATCTAATTATAACAAAGACCTATATAATTTTCTTTCTGCCTAAATTTCTTTAACCTTGGGAATAGATTTTTAAAATATTTCATTTTAAAGAACTACTCTATCATTTAAAGTAGATAAAAAATACAGAACAGTCTAAATTTTAAAAATTGTTTCTATCGTCAGAAAGAAATCAAGATTCCTTTACAAACTACAGAGCTCATAAAGTAGATTAAGTAAAATGGAATCATTATTCCACTTCATTTCATATTTGCAAATTTTCCTACTTGCTAAAATATATTTTTAGCCCTCATATTAATACTTGTGTCACTTCTACAATGTTCAAGGACATGTGAAGAGAGGCAACAGTTCTAGCCACTGATTGTTCCAGTTCCCAGCTGAGACCAAATTCTGGGTTTGAGGCCCTGCTCTAGCACCTGTTGGTCATCACACAGTTTTGCATCTTGCTTGGTTTTTTTTGTGTGTGTGAAATAAAAAAAATTCAATCTTCCAGGATCAGTTGTCTTAGGATTTACAATTATAATCTATATCATCAGACAGATTTATCCAAGGAGCAATAGTTCATTGCTCACTAATTGGGTGTTTGTCTCAATTTTATGGAATATGATTACCATTGATAATGAAAATCTCTTATATTTAATCAAGTATGTAGTTTGTCAATTTTTACTTACATGAATCTAGTAAAAGATAAACATTTGACTGCAAATTATTTCTTAGAACTATCCCTCTGAAACTCATGGAGCACAAAATATTTACCCGTAGCTGACAAACTGTCCAGATTCAGATAATTGTGATGGTTTACACAAAAACGTTGGGGATTCAACCAAAATGACACTGAAACAAATGAGGAAATAATTACTTTTAATTCCACCTCAACAAAGTTAAGATAGGCACAAAACAGTTTTTTACTTCCTCTCCATCATTTGTAAAACACAATTTGAATAAAAATAAATAGCTAAAATATCCATGTGTTCTTATTCTATAACTTAACACATATGCATGATAGAAAGAAGGGAAAGATCTGGGATGAACATGTGTGATATCTAATATTCTTTTATATGTGAAGGCAACATTGAATTATTATTGCAAGAAAATATCAAAATAAATAACTGCCCAAATTCTGTTCTACAAACATAGAGGAAATCACGCATGGATCTTAAGGCATACCCAGAGTCATAAACATTTCATAATTTCTCACCTTATTTCCAAAGAAGGTATTCCTTTTAGGAGTGTTCATGAGATGTAAGTAGCTAATCAGTGCATTCATAATTGTGCTGTCTTCTGGGCTCACACAGTAATTCAGTCCTCACAATGTGATAATGTTCATGCAAAAAACTTAGAGGTATGTGATGATGTATGGGAAAATGTGAAAGTGAGTATGTTATTTGCTCTGCCTTAGGCTGCCTACATTGTAGGAGGATGCTGGTGCAAAAACGGTACTCTAGGAGTAGGTGAATGATATCATCATGAAAAGTGTTCTCAACAACGCATAATTCTACCTTCAGAGAACAGTATAATGTTCCATAATGTTGTTAACAGATTATCCAAACTCGGTTTATTGAAATAAACTATTTGTTTCATGAGAGTTATTGAGTCCCACCATACTAATTTTACAATAAAAAACGAACCAGTGTTTTACACCTACTACGTTATTTCATTCTTGATAAAATACACATACACAAGCATATGCAGGACAGCATACACTGAACAGAATACAATACTTTATTTTCTCCTAATATTTGAATACTGCATCAAATATGACTCCTGTGTTTTAGATCGATTTTTCTGATTAACAGATTTGATATCTTTGTTTCAGATTGATAATCTGCTTTTTAATGTAAGAATTTTTTGAGGATATTTAAGCGCTAAAAATTTTAACAAACAAAATTAACTGTACTAACATGCAAATCAAGTACTTTGTGACAAACATGGCAATCTGGCAATCTTCTAGATTCATTCGTATCATTACAAAGTTACAATTAGACAAACGTATAAAATATGTTTTCTTCAGACAATGATTTAAAATTAAATAAGTTATTGTGATTTAAAATTCATATAAAATTAAGAAACAGAAAACCCTTCTAATTGCTCTTCTTTTTTTTATGAACCCAAGGTGAATCAGTGGGAAATTTATTTTACTAATAACTTGTTCTGATTATAAACAGTCATAAGAATACTGTAATTTGACAAAAACATTAAAAGACAAAGACAATATAATATCAGGTTTTTCATTTGCTGAATATATACAGTTTTGATTTAAAATAATATCCTATACACTGCCTAAAAAGTGACTTCTGAATTATAATTAATGCATTTTCTATAACATATACACAAATATTAATTGTAAAAGTGAAATACTAACTACCTAACAAAATGAAAAAATTATTTCATAACTGCTCTTTCTGTAAGTGATTCTCACATTTCAATGTACATATCAACAACCTAGACAATTGGTCAAAATATGCATTTCTGAGGTGCCATTTGCCTGAATTTTGACTCAGTAAGTCTTGAACGGGGTTCCAGAAGACTCCATTTAAATCAAGTCCTCCATATGCTTTGATACAGTTTGTCCACAGTTTGCTAACCTGGGACATTGTTCTAATACTAATATACAAACACATCCTTTGGAGATGGTCCTGTATTGAAATTCCAATTTAATTAGATTGGAGTGGGTCTAAGATTCCATTTTTCGGACAAGTTCTCCAGTATTGTTGAATCCAAGATCATGCATTAAAAAACAAGACCGCTAGACTGTTAAATGATACAGGTTCCCCTTCTCCAAGGCTCCCATTTGGTCAGTTAACCTTTTGGCAAGAATAGTTCAATGATTTCTCATCATTCCCCCAATCTACATAGCTGAGAAAATCCAGTTGAAAAAGGCCAAGGGGCTTCTTTTCTCTATACAGCACCCACATCTGTGACATGCTGTAATATGGGTCCCTGCTGATAGCAGTGGAACCCCAATTTCCCTTGCCCCACTTTTCAGGGTTGTGATTCTATATTGGGAGAAGGCAGACAAGAAATCCTGTATATCCCACTTGGTACTCTGAAACTAAACTGGGGTTTTACTCAGAAACAAACAAAAAAGTGCAACATTGTCCCTAGTGCTAGCTCCAAATCGACACATCAGCCATTTTACCCTGAGAGTGAATCAGGCCATAAAAAGAGAAAACTCCAGGGCCCGGCGGCATGGCCTAGCGGCTAAAGTCCTCGCCTTGAAAGCCCTGGGATCCCATATGGGCGCCGGTTCTAATCCCGGCAGCTCCACTTCCCATCCAGCTCCCTGCTTGTGGCCTGGGAAAGCAGTTGAGGATGGTTCAATGCTTTGGGACCCTGCACCCACGTGGGAGACCCGGAAGAGGTTCCAGGTTCCCGGCTTCGGATGGGTGCGCACCGGCCCGTTGCGGCTCACTTGGGGAGTGAATCATCGGATGGAAGATCTTCCTCTCTGTCTCTCCTCCTGTCTGTATATCCGGCTTTCCAATAACAATAAAAATCTTTAAAAAAAAAAAAATGTTAAAAAAAAGAGAAAACTCCAAATCTATTTCTGAAGGAACTGATTTCATTTTCAACAGCTCTGGAAGGAGTTCAAGCCATAATGTACTCTCAAAAATAGTACAGGTCCTACTGAAAGACAGCTGGGGGATTGGGAGACTGAATGAAGAGGCAAGTGAAACATAGACCCAACAGTTGTAGAAAATAAGGACAAGAGACTATTAGGGAGGAGTCTTCTCGGAGTCAGAACAAATCTCAAACACTGACTTAGAGAAAATGTTATTCCAAAAGACTGTGAATTTAATGAGATTAGTCTGAACATCAATTTATGCCCCTCAGGACATTGGGATTAATGGAATTTGGTAGCTGAATATAGTCAGAAAAGGATTAAGTCTAAGGGAGCCCTGTCAAAACCAGTCATCCCAGGGTGACTTTGGGTATAGTAAGTGTTATGGTTTCTGACAAGCAGAACATAGATATCACTGAAATAACACAACCAGTCAGCAAGCAGTTAGGATAATAAATAACATTATCAGGCTCTGGGTGTATGAAATTAGTACCCAGAGTTCCAATATTACTATATATTACCATATATACATTTCCAGTTGAAGACACAGAAAGAACAGTTATTACAAGTCAAGAAAATAAGCCTCAAGAAGAAACCAAACCTGTCAATACCTTGAATTGGGACTCCTAAGGTCCCAAAACTGTAGAACATTTTCTGTTTTACGACATTTAGTCTGTGATATTTTGCTTTGATAACACTAATAAACTCATCCACTTGCCTTAACTTTCTCAGTTTTATCAAAATCATATAAACAATATAAAATATCAACAATAGCAATTACTGTCAGGTTCTACCATTACTAACATGTATGACACAATACCACAAAAAGACAGAAAAGCTTTATAATAATTATATAAGAACAATACTTTGTGAATCTCATTGGAGTTAACTTAGAATATATGTGCAGCTAATTATGATAACTGAAAAATATTTATTTATATATTTGACAAAAAGAAAGGGACATGTAGAGAAACTTTGCCAAATGCCCTTAATATTAGGGCCTGTGGTCTCTCATATAGGTGGCAGGGACTCTTACTTAAGCCATCACTGCTGCCTCCCAGGGTCTGAATCATCAGGAAGATGAAGTCAGAGCCAGCACAGATATTTCTTAGGCCAAAAGCAGGGGAACTAGATCAGAAGTGGAGCAGCCAGGACACAAACCATTGCCTATATGGGATGCTGAGTGCCACAGGCCACCATTCAGTAACACAAGACTGTTAATAACTAGTTCTGATCATTTTTGTAAGTTTAACAATATAAACTAGGTAACTTGTAGATATACTGATTGCAATCTTAAACCCAAAATGCTCACAAGAACCAGGACAAGGCCAAACCAAAGTCAGAAGCCAGGAAAAGTTTGGGTTTCCCACATGAGAGACAGAGATCCAAGTACTTGAGTCATCACCTGCTACTTCCCACTGTGTCCATTATGTGAAGCTGGAAGCAGAAGTGGTGCTGGGACTCAACCCCAGGCACTCCATTAAGGGGTACCGGCATCTCAGGCAACATCTTAACAAATATGTGAGGCACCTGACCTGACCCCATTTTATTATGGTACTTCAAATTTCTAGAATAATAATATAATATCTATTATAATATGTAATAATAATATAATATAGTGCCCATTAAAAATATTGATTTACAAGTTCTAATAGTAGCTTCACATTTTGTAGTTTATTTGCCCATTGTTCAAATTTGAAAACCATGTATGTACAAGGAATGAAAGAAGAGACAAAATTCCCTAGTTAATAATCTTACCCCCTACTAAATCACACGATCCTCCATAAAAGTAACAGTTTTAACTCAATCTGAAATAATGCAAACAGGTTTATGAAAACATCACTATTTTTTGAGAAACATGTAACTATAGTATTCTTCCAATTCCTGACAGCAATATAAAACTAAATACATCATGCTTCTCTTTGAAGAACTGCAATAATTTGATTACTTTTAGGGACTACTTTAATACTAGATTCATAACACATGTTATGACTTTTTTGTTTCTTACATATGATATATACAGTAAAAAAGTCCTCAATAACAGACAGAAGTCACAAACTCAATAAGTTTCTAAATAAAATAATAGTTGTCTTATCAACAATCACTTAGATTATCCATTAGAAAATACCAAAACCCTAGGAAATGGTGATGAAAGGAAATTATACAACACTAAAATAAAATGTATATTTTTAATAAATGAAGATATGGTTGTGATTTGTAATGCTGGAGGAAACAGTTTCCAATTTAAATAGTGCAGTGTCTCCTTCAATATGTAAATTTCCAAGTTATTTTTCCATTGTACTATATAATCATTAGGAATTATATTATCTTTTTATTTCAAATTTGTGTTGTAGTTATCAAATGTCCAGACTGATACATGTACATTTATTATGCAACATTCACTCAATCACAATGCCTTAGGTAAAAATATAACTTTTGATCAAATCAATATTTCAGTTTTGGAGATTAATAGATGGAATACAACCAGAGAGAAAAGTGCTATTTGTAATCTTTAAATAAATAGAAATAACACTGTATTATCAAGCAGAAAGCATATAGATACCATGTATAAATATGATAAGATCAAGTAAATGTCCATGGAAAGCTAATTTAGTTTCATTATTTATAAGTTCTATTTTACCTGATTATGACCATAAGTTTGTAAGAATGTAAACATATGTTAATTTCTCCTCTAAATTAATTATGTTGAGCAGGTACAGAAAATTACATTTTTTCCAAGAGTGTAGACAGTTATTTGTAATGAACTTACACCAAATATTGACTTACTTGAAATAGCCTGCCACTTGAAAAGGGTTTTTGATTTTTATTGTTATTTCCTTCCACTGATAACATGGAGTTTGGCACTTTAAAATTTTCTAAAGTAAAAAGAAAATCTTATTGTATAATGGTAACACAAAACAAATATCCTTAATTTTGAAATTGAAACTTAAAACCACAAACTGTCAAATTTAATATTACTGTGATAATAAGATATCCCCTTTTCCACAACCATTATACTGTTGAAATTTAAGTAAGAAAGCATGTCTACAGTTCTGTGCTAGTAATTAAATTATTTATAAATAATAGTGTATCCCAAACTGTTTTTCCTCAAATTTGATTTTGATAGTGAACAAGTATGACTTTGCACTTTCAAATTTCTTTGGTACATATACCTTGTACACACAATATAAGGAAGAGGTAGGGGTGTGTATGCATGGATATCTGTTTGTAAGAGTGTGTGTGAGTGTGGCATGCCTGTGTTTGTAATAAGTGATGGCTGCCTTGACATTTTTATGACAATAAAAAGCAAAAAATATAAAATAAATCTTCAAATTACCCAAGGGAATTCTATGGAGGTAAGGTTTTTAGGAGCTCTGCATTTAGGGGGATGATCATATTCTTAGCTTGATTTATTTTTTCTCTTTTATTAACTAAACTATTTCCTGGTCAATTAAGAAGGAAGCAGAGTTGCGTGTGCTTCAGGTGTCAGCTTTTCAGCCCAGGGAACGACTTAGTAGCAGGCTGAAACCAACGACAGCTCTTAACCATATGTTGCAAAGCACTATATTTCTGAGAGTTTATTAGCGAGTTGGGAAATGTGAGTATTCATTATCCAGGAGGAAATCAAAAGACCACAATACCCATCTGATAGACAATGCCAGTCTGTTCATGTGAACCTCTTGACATTCTCCATACAGAACTCTCTACCACTCATCCTTCTTCAGAGTCATTCTATTTCCTATTCATCCTCTGCATACTTAAGTTTATAATCCATATGGTAATCTGGTATAATGAATTTGCCTTTCATTAGCATACCTCCATGGTGGAAAATAATATTTAAACATGATAACAGCTATAAAAATCCATCATAACAATGTCACAATAATTTTACAGAGATTTTAAAAATCTTTCTTCTGTATATTTTGAGATGTAAACACTTAGAACTCTGTTGAGAATATCTTTATCTTTCAATAACTGCCAGTAAAACATTGATTTTATAATGGATTTGACACTGAAGATATATTGATGAGTATTCCTATCAGAGAGGAAAGCAGTCTTTCTTGTTGCATGAACCATTAAAATTTTCAAGATTTATTTTTACTAGAAAGTTAGAGTCACAGAGAAAGAGAGGGTGAGAAAGAGGAAGCAATCTTCCATCTGCTGGATCACTCCCCAAATGACCGTTAAGTCCAGAGCTGGGCTGATCCGAAGCTGGGAACCAGAAGGTTCTTCCGGGTCTCCCATGTGGGTGCAGGATCCCAGGATCTTGGTCCATCTTACTCTGCTTCTCCACGCGATTAGCATTAAGTTGGATCAGAAGTGGAGAATCTGGAACTCAAAACAGTGCCCATATGGGATGCCAGCACTGCAGACGGGAAATCAGCCTGCCACACCACTATGCTAGCCCTGAACAATCAATTCTTAATCAAAATGAAAATGAAGACATAAGCTTAAGTTAAATCAGAAGCCTTGATTTAACAACAATGCAAAACGTGATCTCCTGGAACGAAAACTACCTGGCAATAAAATACGCAAGAACAGCCATGCTTATGACACTCTGAGAATAGAAGCAAAGACATATGAAATAGATAAAGTCTACTTACTAGGGCTCTGAAATGGCGGACTTGGCCTTTAAGAGCAAAAGCCATAGTAGGACCTCCTCTCGCATTCTTGGTTTTTGAAATCAGCAGTAGTGACGCCTCAGCAGGATGGAGGAAGCGACTGGTGAACTTCAGTGTGATGTTAGTTTGATTTCTTTTTAATAAAGGATAAAAGATGAAACATCTCATTAACAAAAGGAATCAACAGGGGCCTTTTTGTTAATAAATCATGTGCTTAGTGTCTATTCTTTACAATGTACATTCACTGTGACAACAAAATGAAAAAAAAAATGTAGGCACAAGAATTTTACCATCTAGTTACTGTTGTTAAGATATCTTGACCAGTCCATAAAATCCAAACTTTACTCCCACATGTAAACTGTAGTAAATAATATACCAAATATTAGATTTTCTGTGAGCCATAGGAAATTTCATGTATATTATGGATAAAATTCATAGTATATTCCTTGCTACCGTAGAGGCAAATTCTTGTTACATTGTGTGCTTCTGGTCACAAGAAAGAAAAAAAAACATGATAAAGACTAAGAATTTTTAAAATGAGCACTGCCCACCACTGCAGCTTGACAAGGCACAGAGTAAGCACTGCAGTCTCCTGCTGCTGCCTGCACATGGCATCGCCTCACTAGGGCAGCAGCAAGGCACAGCATGCTGCACTTTATGCTTGGTGACAAAGCTAATGGTGAGACCAATCTGGAAAGCTCCTAGTCCATTTTTCAGCAGCAGGGAATTGTAAAATCGGTGTGCATGTGACAGAACCACAGAGAACCACAGTTGCTTAGCAACATAAATGAGCCAAAATGGGCAGGTTTGCCAATGCAAGCATTTGCCCATACAGTTGGTATGACTGGGTCTTTGGTTAAAACACTGATGCACAGGGCAGCAAAAAAAAAAAAAAAAAAAAAAAAAAAAAAGGCAGTCATTTAAACAGCAGAAAAAAGAATGAAAAGAACTGATTTGTTATAGTACTACACAGGTGAAGCGATTACCACCCACAGTTTGAGAAGGAGCTGCTGACAAATATTGGCCCACTGCTAATGAGTGCCTAGGTGAATATAGCTTTACATGAGTAAGATTCACTTTCCCAGAACATTACATATCTACATTTGAAGCAATTTGGAAACCAAAGGTGCTCATTATGGTGGAGGCTGACCGACTGGTGATTGATGGATGTAAGAAACATACGAGAATCAAGTTCTAATAGATTGTGTTTCTGGACTGATGAAGAGGTATACCACAGAACGGAGAGAGTATGATAATTTGATTAATGATTTGAGAATTGTTCCAACCTCCACATTTCTACAAGATTTCACATAAGAATTTCTCAGGATTCCTAACCTCTACATGAAAGTACTGAATATTTAACCTGGGGAATGTGTCAATTTGACAGGTATTCCGTTGCTCTATGCAGGACACCTGTGTTGTCCAGTGGAGTTCCCAAAGGAGATAATTTGGGTCCTGGGTCCCTTCTGACTTGGAATTGTGGGTGCTATAGCCTGTGTGGAAAAAAGATAAACCCTGATTGTAACTATCCCCTTAGCATGTGTGCTGCATGCTGAATTTCTGGCCTCTACATGTGATGCATGACAATAAAACATGTCATGCAATTGACTGCGAATTGCTTTAAATTTGATTTTAAACGTTATTTTAATTTTAAAAAAGCAATTAGAATATGTGTATTTTGAAGAAGTAAGCTGTTTTTGTTTTTGAAAGTCAATCTAAAGATTCAAAATGCATTGCTCCCCATGCGATTTTTGTTGCTTTTTATATCTATGTGAAATTTTTAACCTTGATTCTGGTACACTTTGAATTTGGATGTTTACAAGAATGAACAGTGTAGTTCTGTTTTGGAGGAATGTTGCTGATGGCATTTCCTTGCCCCTCAATTGACTCATTTATAGTTAAAAAATGAACATCAGTTTCTCAACTAAAATTGTAAGAGAAAAAAAAAAACACCTGAAATCATGGTTGAAAATAAAATTCAAACATGAAAACCAAACAATGGTGCATAAGTGGCATACATGTTATTTGAGAGAAATTTTAAATTTAAAAAAGGAATGAAGAAAAAAAAGTGTCCATTTCCCTTCATCTTTAACTTTGTAGTATAACATATAGTACAATAATAGAGAAAATGGGTTTAGAAGATATTCCATGCTCATCGGCAGGCAAATGACTGCACAATTCCACCCTGGCGACCCCGCGTGACTCCACACCGCCACACAGACGTTACTGCATCTGAGCAAGTCTCCACAGAAAGCACCTTGATTTATTTTCCCACAACATGTGAGCAAGAGACTCAGGAAGAGCTGCTACAAAGCAATTGTCACCTGCCTCCCTCTGCACCCCAAGAGTCTGCCACCAGCCAGTTTCTCGCTGTCTGATCAGGTACCAGGCTGGCTACTTCATTTTCTGTCTCTCTCTTTCTCCCCCTCCACATTCACATCAATAAAAAGTAAATAAAGAACTAACACATAGAAATGTTTTGAAAGTCATTTTGTGTGGAATATTTACAGCTCGCATGTAGCAACACCAGGAGTTACTTTCATTGTCATGTGTTTTACAAATCTCATTTTTTCAAAAGGACAATGGTGAGAAGACGCTCACGGGTTCCAATTAATTTTAAAATTGGGAATATTTGGGGTCTGGCGAGGTAGCCTAGTAGCTAAAGTTCTCGCCTTGCACGTGCCAGGATCCCATATAGGCGCCGGTGCTAATCCCGGTGGATCTGCTTCCCAGCCAGCTCCCTGCTTGTGGCCTGGGAAAGCAGTCAAGCTTGACCCAAAGCCTTGGGACCCTGCACCCGTGTGGGAGACCCAGAAGAGTGTCCGGGCTCCTGGCTTCAGATCAGTGCAGTTCCGGCCATTGCAGCTGCTTGGGGAGTGAATCATCAGACAGAAGATATTTCTCTCTGTCTCTCCTCCTCTCTGTATACCTGACTTTCAAATAAAAATAAAATAAATCTTTTAAAAAAAGAATTGGAAATATTTGATCTTACATTCTAGGCACGTAGGCTCAAATGCTCTGTTAGAGTATCTGTGAGTGATTTGCGATTTTAAGATTTTTAGGTAATCTTAAAGTTATTAGATAGTCATTCATTCAATATTTATAGATAATTCACAACTATTAGGTTTCTGAGATCAATGGTGAAGCCCTACTCTTCCTGAATAAAATGACAGTAGTGCTGAACCTGAGAGAGCAAGGAGGCTAGTAGTACAAGATGTACTTGAAAGTTAACTCTGAAATTACAGTGACTGTCACAAAAGTTACAGAAAGTATACTTTAGACCAATTCAAATGGGTAATCTACATTCTAATGTTGATGGGAAGCTATTGGAATATTTGAAAAGAACAGTAATATCTGAAATTACACTAAAAATAGTTGTCATAGTAATACAGAGGATGGGTTGCCTATTGTGGCGGTCTAGTACAATAATGTCAAGATAAATCAGGGTGGAAGAAATATGCAAGGGGAAAATATAACAATATTAAGACACAAATACGTAAGGAACTGAGTTCCCAAGGAAGTTAATGAAAAAGAAATATTCAGGGTGGAAAAAGCCAAAAAAAAAAAAAAAAGAAAAAGCTGCAAATGTTAATTTGGGGCGAGTATTTTGACACAGAAGATTAGACCACCATTTGATTTTCCCATTCTATACATGAGTGTCTAGGACAGTGTCCACTTCTGCTTCTGATCCAGCAGCCAGCTAATGCATCTGGGAAGCAGCAGATGGGCTTCTGCCACTCATAACGGAGGGGCTGGATCAAGTTCGTGACTTCTGGCTTTGGTCTGGGCCAGTACTGGCTGCCGTGGACTCTTGAGAAAGTGAACCTGTAGAAAATCAGTGTCTCTCCCTCCCTCTCTGTCACTCTTTCTAATAATAAATAATAATCTTTTTAAAAATGATCATAACCTACATTATATTCATCTGATGAATTATGCAATGGTCCTCTACTTCTATAAAATACAGTCCATAATAAAGCATTCTTCTTTTATTAAAAAGTGCATATTATTATTTCATTTTAAATTTAGAGAAACACAAATAGAGAGATCATTTATCTGCTGATTCACTTATCAAATGCCTATAGTGATCAAGCCTAGACCAGTCTAAAGCCAGGATTCGGGGATTCAATTTGAGTCTCCCTAATAGGCAGCAAGAATTCCAGTCCTTGAATCATTACCTCCTGCCTCCCCGGCTGTGCAATAGCTGGGACTCAAGTATGGGTATTCCAGTATCGGATATGGTTATCACAAGTGGCATCATTACCAGCAGGAAAAAGCCTGCCAACAACTTATCCTTTTTATGAGGTTTCAGGACCAGGGAGATTTCGGCTATTCTTTTATAAACACATAATTATTTTTCTTAACATTTGTACTCAAGAATGTGACTAACAGTTCTTTCTGAATTTATTAGAAACTGCAGAATTAAGTATGTGAACCATGTATATATCCTAGCTCCTAGTCATGAATTTCATAATTAGATGGTTCACCTTTATTTTTTCACCTCCTATTTTCTTTTTGCTCCAGCTGAGGTACTCATTAAAAAAAATCAGTATTATATATACCTTGTAAGCCACCATCAATTGATTTTTGAAATAGATGGAAAATAAATTTATAATACAACAGTGTCAGTGAACATATGGCCCATTGAGGAAAATGAGGAAACAAATAAGCAAAATTGTTTTTTTAAATGATATTTTCACTTTCATGACAGTTGTTCTGTTGGTATGACTAAACTGATGCAGAAGTAAATATTTTTGTTTATTTGCTGGTATAGCTATTTAATCTTTTCTATATAAATGCTGTTTCTTGGAATTCCAACTCATAGCTGGTGGAAATAATCATTATTTATTGTGACTGAGAAATAATCTAACAGGATGTGAAACACATAAATAGATAATCATATATTATCTGATAACAAAAAAAACAATTTCTTCTTTAAGAAACAAAATATGGGGCCAGCATGGCGTTATTTCAGGCCAAGCCTCTGTTTGCAATGCAGGCATCCCATATGGGTGCTACTTCAAGTGCAAGATACTCCATTTCTGATCCACCCATATGAGATGCTGACACTGCAGGTGGCATCTTAATTGGTTACACCACAAGTCTCCAGAATTTATTTTTTATATTAAATGAGATAAGTTATATATCACAATGGAATCTGAACCATGAATAGTCATATTACTTCCAAAGAAAAATATCATTAAACTTAAAGAGAATTAAAATGGGATCTATTACCAGGATGACATTATCCCAAACAGGAAAGAATGAGATTGAGATAATTTTTCTCTCACCAATGGCATTACTAAATTCCAGACAATCTGACATAAAAGTAGAATATGTTTTTACTGTAAATTGGAGTCTACAAAATGACAAAATTTTTCTCGTACAGAAATATAATTTACTTTTCTACTGCGCTATTATTACACAAGCCGGTAAGGAACTGGATCCCCAAGGAAGCTGATGAAAAAGAAATGCTTGGGCTGATAGGAGGAATGAAAAACAAAGTGTCACAAGACCTTAGACTAAATCCTTCGACTGAAATACTGAATCAAGAGAAAGAAATGAATTGATCTTTAAAATAGATAACTCAGACAACAGAAGAGGAATTAGTATCAGAGAGGTATTTTTATAAAGACATTATACTTCAAGTTAAGGATACAGTGATTTGAAAAATACATACTCTGTAGACAAGTTAATTTTTAAACACTGTTTAAAGAAGTTTAAACATTCTTTAAAAATTTACATATAGTGAAGCAGGCATTTGATGGCAGCAGTGAACTCTGCTTGGGTTCCCTGCCTCCCATACTGGAGTTTCTGGAATTGAGTCCTGGCTCTGCTACCTATTCAGCCTCCCACTAATGTGTACTCCAGGAGGCAGCAGGGAATGGTTCCAGTACTTGAGTCCCTTATTTCACATGGGAGACCTGGAATGAGTTCTGCCTGATAAAGGCCTGGCCATTGAGAGCAACTGAGCACCTGAGTGCCTCCTATGGTTTGAGGTGGGACCCCTGATGCATGGTTACGTGAGCTGGCAATCCCAGCTGCAAGAGGAATAGACAGGCACCACTGACTAACAGCCTAGTGAGAAAAGCTGCCTGGAGATCTCACAGTCAAATACTTTCATTTAGAGAGGAAATATTATATTATCCCTAACTCCTACAGCACAAGCCAGGGACCTATCACTAACAGAATCTAGATTGTTCTATAGAACAGAGGTCTTGGACCCCACAGATCCCACAACAGTACAAAAACAAAAACACATTATCCTTATGTTATTTATTAAGAATATTTGCCATCATTAACAATTTTGGCATAACAAATGCCATTGGCCAATCTGAGAAGATACATTTAATTTTCTATGAGTATTTGTTTAAGTTTTATTTTATTTTATATTTTATTGGAATGGCAGAAATACAGAGAGGAGATACAAAGATCTTCCATCCACTGGCTCACTCTCTAAGTGGCTGCAATGACCAGAGGTGAGCTGATCCGAAGCCAGGAGCCAGGAGCTTCATCCAGCAAGATCCCAAGGCTTTGGACCATCCTCTACTGAGTTAACGGGTCACAAGCAGGGAGCTGGATGGGAAGTGGAGCAGCCAAAACATGAACCAGTGCCCAAATGGAATGCCGGTGCATGCAAGGCTAGGATTTAGCCACTATGATTTTGCCAGGCCCTAAAAGTTTCATTTTGAGAGGGGAAAATAGTATATATAATCTTTAAATAAGTGAAATGAGAATACAGTTAGATAAAAATGAGACTTCACTGAATACTACAAGTTGGGAGTATGCACTTGACATATTATATTTGTGTGTGTATCTATCTGTGAGCTAAACACATATATCCTATGAGGGAATTAAGAAAAATGATGACAATTTGATTTCTGTGACATAGGATGCTAATAATTTTTTGGCTCTTTATAGCTTCTAGATCTTCTATATTGAACATATAATGCAATATATATAGCACACTTATAATTTAAATATACACTGTTACGAGTTTCTTGCAATAAGCTGAACCATATTACATATATAATTTATAGTCTTCTTTATATGGACCACATGCATGCAAAATAAGCTAAAATTAAATGCATACAGAGAAAACCAGATGTTTGATGTCAGCGTTGCTTTAACAAATTAGTGAGGACTCTTACATCTATGAGTATTTTACTACGTAAAAGTAAGTCTTTTCATCATATCCCTATTAAATAAAAATCTAGTTACTTTTTTATAATTAAAATAACTTAAATCTACACATTTGATGTGTTCAATAATGTACAATTTAAAAAACTGCTCACCTTGGAGAAATTGTTACAACAGTCCCTGCTCGTTGAAGAGAGAAATCAACAGCATCTTTTCCAACAATTATAGCAGTATATACAATGGCTTTTAGGCTGGGATTTTTCACTACAATCTATGTAGGCACAAAAAAGTATAAACATAATCATGAATTTAAAACACACACAACTGTATTATTTCTTAGTGTTGTAAAAATTTATGCATTTTTAAATTTGGAAAATACAGTGCTTGAAAACACATTGGATAATTTATGAATATTTGAATTAAAAAGCTCATTTTATTGCCAAACTTTTGAAATTCATGCTTGAGTTTTTTCATAATACATATTCTACCTAAAGTTTTGAATACTGTGTGTGTGTGTGTGTGTGTGTGTGTGTGTTTTGCCTCTAAAGTGGCCACGGAGAAAGAGCTTTTCAAAGAAGTAAGTCAAAAAAGCACCTGTTCACCAAAAAATGTGAAAAAGAAAACTAGCAAAATCTATTTAATTTTTAATGAAATGGAAAACCATTGTAGGATTTAAAACAGACAATTTACATAATGCAATTTATAAAAAGGACACACTAGCTGCTCAGTGTAGAGACTATTATAAGAAAAAAATGCATTTAAAATAGCTGGAAAAAATGAAATATTTAGAAATACATTTAACCAGAGATGTGAAAGATCTCTATAAAAAAATTATCAAACATTGTTAAATCATCAAGGACACACAATAATGGGAAGATACTGCTTGCTCTTAATTAGAATTTATATAATTAAAATGCCTGTACTCTCTAAAGCAGTCTATAGATTCAAATGTAATTCCTATCAAAGTATCAATTATATAAAGAATTAGAAAAGAAAGTTCTAAAATTCATATGGAGTCACAAAAGATTCACACTGGTCAATGAAATCCTGAGGAAAAAATTTCAAACTGGAGGCATAAAAATGCCTAATTTCAAACCATACTGCAAATCTATCATCATTGGAATAGTATTGTACTTGCATAAAAACAGACATAATAAGCGAATTGATGCAGTGGCTCTATGACCCAATTCTCCACCTTTAAGTGTTGGCATCCCACGTGGGTGCCAGTTTGAGACTTGACTGTTCTACTTCCCATTCAGCTTCCTGCTTGTGACCTGGGAAAGCAGCACAGGATGGCCCAAGTCTTTGAGCCCCTGGAACCAGAGGTAAAGCTTTCCAATAAAAAGCAAACAAACAAATAACACCCTGAAATATAAATCAAAGGATCAAATAGAGAGCTCAAAAATTAATTCACATGCTACAGAACACTTATTTTTGACAAACATGAGAACATACATTATCAAAAGGGTAGCCTTTTCAATAAGTGATGGTGACAAAATTAGACATTTACAATTACAAGAAGGGAATGAGATGCTTACCTCTCCAATGCAAAAGTTTACTCAGGATGGAACAAAGACTTAAATGTAACATTGGGAGCTAAGAAATTGAGAGAAGAAAATGGGGGAAGCCATCCAAGAAATTGATGTAGGTGACAATTTCTTAGAAAATACTAAAAGTTCAGGCAACAAGACTAAAAATAGAGAAATGGGATAATATCCAACTTGGAAGCTTCTGTACAGCAAAAGAAACAATTAATAGAGCAAACAGACCTCTGGAAAAGAGTGGGAGCAAATGTTTGCAATCTACTTATCTGACAAGGAATTAATTCAAGAAATTTCACAAATTTAGAGAACTTAACACAAAAGCAACCAACCTAGTTAAGAAATGGGCAAAGGAAATGAACGGACTGAACTCAAAAGAAAAAAAACGATCAATAAAAATATCTAAAAAATGCTCAGTATTGCTGGCCATCAGGCAAATACCAATCCAAACCACAATGAGATACCACTTCTCTCCTCTCAAAAAGGATATTATCATTAAAAAAGTATTCTGATCAAGATGTTTGGAAAAAGGGAACCTTTACATACTGTTGATACGAATGTAAATTAGTGCAGGCACCATAGAAAGTAATATGGAGATTTGTTTAGAAAGTTGAAACAGAATTGCTGTATAATCCAGCAATCCTACTGTCTGGTATATGTCCAAAATACATGAAGTCAATCTATAAAGAGATACCTGTTCCACCATGTTTACAGTAGGACTGTTCACATACATGAAAAACAAAAGTTGTATCTCTCTCCTTTATAAACTTAAGACATTAACATTGCTTGTAGTTAAGATATAAATGAGGAGAGAAATCATGTTTCATCAAAATGTTTTAATTTGTTTTCAACAAGATAAAGTTTATGTTTAAACATTAGCTAATATTAATGTTAATTGCTTTAAAAAGTGAGAAAAACAATATAAAGAAGCACAACATGTCAACAGAAATAGAGAATAGTAAGAATAGTTCACTACATTATATCACTACTTAGTCTAATTGAGACTCTTAAAACCTGCAGGCTTAAGCAAAATAGTTCTAATTCTTCAGAAATTTTATTTCTAAGTCAAAGGTCCTCTCCAATTTAACTATAGCTCAAGGCTAGTTAGTACCCCAAACCCTTTATAAGCAACTATAAACACTGTTTACATTCTCCACAGTGAAATATCTCTAACAACAAAAACAGAGAAAGAAAATGAAAACCAAATGATTCTTTCTCAACATTTTCTCATAAAATATTAGAAGCTTTCCTTTTAATAAGTTTTGCCCTATTGATGCAACAATCTTAGTATTTCTAAATTTTTTACCCACATCATTATCAGCCATCAATCCAAACAATCATAGAATCTAGACAGTTATCTTCTCAAAAAGACTGCAATTACAAATTCAAGATTATCAGGGCATATATTTTGAAGACCAAAGATAGGAAAGCTTCTATCAGAAATATAGCAAAAATCATCCCCCTTCTCAATAAAATGTAGGAAAAACACATAATCTAGACTTAGGAAAAAAAATAAATGTGAATCTTACTAAAGTGGCAAACTATCTTTTACATGACATAATGCTATTTTGCGCAAAACTGGCAAAACTGTAATGGCAAAGAAAGGTTCATACTTCAATTGTAGGTGATGATAAACAAATATCTCTTGGACAGTTCTAGACCTTCAGCCTAAAAGAAGCACCTTTTGATTAAGGTTTATTCAATTAAAATATAATGATATCTTATAGAACCTTCTTTTTATTTTGGGTTGGGAAAATATTTATTTTATTTTTTCAAGATGTTTGTTTATTTGAAAGGCAGAATTACAGCGAGACAGGGAGACACAGAGTGAGAGATCACCTACTGGCTGACTCACTCCCCAAATGGGTGGAAGCCAGGAGCCAGGAACCTCACCCATGTCTCCCACAGGTGTGCAGGGCCCAAGTATTTGGCCATTTTCCACAGCTTTTTCAGAAGTATCAGCAGGGACTTGGACTGGAAGTGGAAAACCAGGACTTGAACTGGTGCCATGAGGGATGCTGGCATTGCAGGTGACAACATGCTACATCACAATGTCAACCACCGGAAAATAAATATTTAAAACCCCTCTTAATGTGTTCAACTCTGTGTATTACGCCCCACCCCCAATACCCTTACCTCACTTAGCACAGTGTCGTGTAGAGTACAGTAAAAGGGCACTACTTTCTTGGGGAGGTACGAAGGCAGCCTCTCATACATGTAGACACAAAACATTAGCATCAGGATTGGATTTGGATCACAGATGTCTGTGGCCTAGTACGAAAAATGAAAAATCATTACAGAATAAGCATCTAAAACATATAAAAAGAAGCAAAGTATGTTACACCAATTACTGAAACACTCTGACTCATTTTTAAATGCTTCTGATTGCAATGATAATGAAAAATACATATATCAGGTAAAATGAATATCTCTTTGGATTATAACAGCTTCACCTGCTAAAAGATAAATTAGACCTTTTTTAAGTTGAACATTGACCACACAACTCCAAACTGTATGAAAGCTAGAGCTCAAAATTATACCACACACTAGAAATACATCCAAAAATTAAGATCCCATGTTAAATGTTTTTTTATTTAAGAAGGGAGACAGAGAGGAAATGAGAGAAGGAGGAAGGAAAAGAAGGAAGGAAAGAGACACAGAGAGAATGCATTTATATCTACCTCATCCTCTTGCTTCTGGTGAAAAGAAATAGGTGTGTTGTATCAGGAATGTACAATATTATAGGGACACACATGAGGATATTTCAAAAGTTCATGGAAAATGGGATTAGAAGATAATGCACATTTTCCATTAACTTTCTGAAGGTCTCATATAGAGAAGCATAGTGTTTATTCAAGGAAGAAATACAGTGTAGATTATGTGTAAGGTAAGAAGGGACAAGTAATAACAGAAAAAGATTAAAAAGTGCCACAGCTATGGTGGAGGGTTTGGATTGCCAGGGTGAGGAACTTGGTTTCTGAACTAAGCAACACTAAGGTGGATCTTGCAGGTGACAGTTGGAAAAGTAATCTTTCAGAATGAGCAAATGATAAGGGAGAAAATAAAATTACATTATTAGCAAGTTAAATCAGTGACGGCTGTTGCAATATATTTGATTTATATGTTAAAATTATAGAGGAATTAGGTACCATGGTGAACGAACAGCTAGAAAGTAACTTGGAGCTAAAACATAAAGTTGGGAAATGAAGAAAGAAATATTTTAATTTTCTTTTTAATATTGTGTATATACTTGAGAGGGATGCAAGCCCACATGGGCCACTGATTAGGATGGGGTGGATCAGACACCAGAGGAAGGTGGGTGGGACAAATGTTTCAGTCCTTTTCCCTTTTCTCCTATGTCTGCAGTGAGAAGGACTGGGTTGCTATTTGCTGCCAAACCACATCAGCATCTGGGGATGAGGGATGGCTTAGAGACTCTGATGTGGAAAGTGTTCTGAGGGTGTTACTTGAGTGGTTTTGATAGTTCTGAGAACTTGTTTGTTTCATTGCTCCATGGTTGTGAAAAGCTTTCCATGGTCTATTGGTTGACAAATTCCACCTTAGTGCATCCACAGGCCCAGGAGCATGCTGCAGAGTTAGCCAGGAGAATTGTCCAACCCGTTCTGCCTTCCATCCTCTGGTCATCCTCTGATGTCCCCTGCAGGCCTAGATGAGCTGGCTGTCATGTCCCTGTGTGCATCTGGGCACGCTGTCCACTGCACAGGCATCAGCAACTGAGAAATAGGCCCAGTCCTGATACATGTACTCCAAGGTGGGACCACATATATTGTGATTTTCCTTGTGGCCAGGATTTGAGTCCAAACATCTAGCTGGAGAGACCCCCAAGAAACCTCATGTAGGGTGACCTCAGACTTGAATCTTGTGTGTGCCAGCCAGTGCAGAGTCAGGTGCGGTCTGTCACCTGCACCAGCCAATGCACATACCCGTAGATGCAGCTACCTGATCAATTCCATCACAGCCCCATAGCTCAGTGGCTATGATCTCTTAGAAAAAAAGAAAAGGAGGAGCTAGTGGGGAGGATTATTCACCAAAACTAAACATTGGGACTGTTATAATGCAGGTATTCAAAGACATAACAAAACATCATGAATAAACCAGCTACTCTGTCATTCTCAGGGTACAGGAAATTCACTATGCTTCCTTAAAATGGAAATGCAGATTTGCTATTATCTAATCACAAGTAGTCAAGTTATAAATTAAACTTATTTTGGGTGTGACTTGGGAATACAGTGCAAGAGAGTTAATACGTTCCATGGAATCAGGATAGTGGATTCTGAAATTTGGCAGCAGTTTTCAAATAATGACAGCCCCTCTGGTCATCTGTCATCAACATTTCTTCAGGCACTTGGATCCTTCTATGAAACAGAAAAGGGTCTGTTCGACTTTTTTTTTTTTTTTTGACAATTAGGACTAAGGCTTAATTACTAATGAAAGTGCCTGGAGACAAACAGATAGTTAAGTATTAGGAGCTGTGCTGCTTAAGTAGAGAGGTTTGCTGGGTTAGAAAGTTGCCTAATGGTGTGATATAAGAAAAACTTCGACCTGCAAATTCTTTCATACTATAACAATACTTGGTATAACATTTTTCCATAAAGACAATATTGGTTAACGTATACAGGGAAGTAAACTAAGGCAAGAGAAATGAAACACAAACTTTAATTTCAATTTTAATGTTCAATTTTAATGTTTAATTTCAAACTTTAATGTTAAATTTCAAAGTGAAAAATATTTCCTTGAGAGGTCCTTATGATGAATTAACCTAAGAATTTAACGCAAAGAAGGAAAGGGGAGATGCATTTGTTTCAGAAATAGGAAGTATTAGTGATAGAATAATCTGGAATCAGGTAATAAAGTATGTTGAATACTGTTTTAGTGTCTATTAAGTAAAATGACAATAATAATGATATAAAACCTACCTCAAAATTTCATATTTGAAAAATATGTAATAGGATGAAAATGCAGTGGTTTGGTACATTCAAATATATGTATCTTAATAGAAAGGTCTATATTTTTTAAGAAACTGGCCTGAAATACTATACCAAAAATCAGCATCCTTACCTTTTCTTACATTTAAGTGAAAACAAACTAAAAACAGTTACACTTTCATCAATCTAGGCATAAAAATCAAAATATTACATATTAAAATGCCAGCTACATCCCCCAAAAATATGTAGTTGTTAGCTGTGCTTAGAAAGTTTTTAAATAAGTTGTTTCTTTTTAATAAAGATATACATGTGGCATTCCTTTCAAACACAGAATCATTACTTCTTTATTAATGTTTAAACAAATAGAACTTTAACTGTATTGGTTTTTGTCCTCTCTTGAAGAGAGTATTTTCTCATCAGAGTAACAAAACATGAGAAAGTATGCAAAAAATAAATAAACTATAATGAAAAAAAGATAGACTTGGTAAACTAAATTCAATACCCTCACTAATAATCAGAGGAAGTTTTACGGAGGATTTACTATGCTATGCTTTCAATATATCACCAGCATTTGGGGCAGGCATCGTGGCATAATGGGTTATAGTGCGGCCTGTGATGCCAGCATCCCATATAGGCATCTATTCCTGTCCTGGCTGCTCCACTTCCAATCCAGCTCCTGGCTAATGGCCTGGGACAGCAGCAAGAGGTCATCTAGGTGCTATAGCACCTGCACCCATATGGGAGACCTGAAAAAGCTCCTGGCTCCTGCCTTCAGCCTGGCACAACCCCAGACATTGTGGTCATTGAAGGAGTGAACCAGCGAATGGAAGATGTCTGTCTCTTCATTGGTCCTTCTCTCTCTGTCTGTAACTCTACTTTTCAAATAAATAAATAAATAAATAAAGCTTTAAAAAAGTTTACATAGTAAACCTAACAAAATCACCAGTTTATTAGAGCAAATTAGAGTGCATTATCTATCCCTTGTAATTTTTCCTGGTTTCCTTATTAAACTGACTGAATGTCCCTTTGTATCATGGTACATTGTTCCCAGGTGTGTTGCAGAATCCATGAGACCTTCTATTAGCTTGTCTATATATACTTGCCATTATCACTTTTTAGTACATTTAAGGCATAACTGCGATCTTACTATTTATACACTTGCAGGATCTATCCAGGATCTTTCACAGAAGAATTTCAATAAATGGTTGAATTGAAGGGAATTGTTTTATTCTTCTAGGCCAGACTTTTTTAGAGTCTCTTCTCAAAACGATACTCCTTATACTATAAAGGTACCTACCTGTATTTCCATGTCAAAGGCAATATCCCGAATCGCATTTATAATAATCAGGCAATTGTGTAGACGTTGTTCACAATTTTTAGGCTCAGTGTACATATTTACAAAATGGGACTCAATCTGGAATAGAAAACAAACCTTCTACTAATGGAACAAAAACTGCTTTAAAAGCGTTCACTGCACTTCAGAAAAAATCTAAATGGTAACACTTCTTTTGTTGTTGTTGTTAACATTCCTAAGTAATACAATATTGCAACCGAAGTTTAAGAATTAAGACAGTGCTAGCCACCCAAAATGAGGTGTGAAGTTAAAATTAATGCATTTGAAAGAGTTCATTTATAGAAGATCCATTCCAAGTTTTAATCGCTAAATTCTCCAAAATAAAAGACTGCTGTGCATAAAAATAGTCTTACCAAAAATGGGCAATAGGTTGCCAATTGTGCTGCAAAAACAAGGCCATCTGAAAGGTCACTGTCAAAATTTATTATCCATCTCTCAGAAGGAGTGGTACCTGTTTAGAGTAAATATAACAATAAATTGTCAAAATATGTCTTACAGAATAATTATTAAGTAAACGAAAACTTTTTCTCTGCTAGGAAAATAAAAAGCATGCAATTTTGGAAATAAAATGTAAGTTTCAGAGACTTACTGCTATGAAATATATATTTAAGTCTATTTTTTTAAGATTTATTTTTATCTGAAAGATGGAGTTACAGAGAGAGGGACAGAAAACAGAGATCTTCCATCCACTAGTTCACTCCCCATATAGGTACAACCACTGGAACAGAGCCAGTCCAAAGCCAAGACCCACCCATGTGGGTCTCCCACATGGGTGCAGGGGCCCAAGGACTTGTCCATCTTCCACTGCTTTTCCAGGTCATAAGCAGAGAGCTGGAAAGGAAGTGAGCATCCAGGACATGAACCAGCATTGTGGAATTCTGGTGCCATGGGCAGAAGCTCAGTATATTATGCCAGGTCACCAAGCCCTATCATTAAGTTTTTTTTTTTTTTAAGATTTATTTATTTTATTGGAAAGGCAGATGTACAGAGAGGAGGAGAGACAGAGAGGAAAATTTTCCATCTGATGATTCACTCCCCAAGTGGCTGCAACGGCCAGTGCTGAGCCAATCTGAAGCCAGGAACCTGGAACCTCCTCCAGGTCTCCCACACGGGTGCAGGGTCCCAATGCTTTGGGCCATTCTCAACTGCTTTCCCAGGCCACATGCTGGGATTAGAACCGGCACCCATATGGGATCCCGGCACATTCAAGGTGACGACCTAAACCAGTACACTATCGCACCAGGACCCTGTCATTAAGTTTTTAGAAGAAATTTCAACCACTGTATTACCTATATGGAGACTTGGCAAATTTGACTTTGCTCTTGCATAACATGGGAAATCAAGCAGGATGCTTTGCACCATGCCAAAATTTTCCATTAGAAAAATCCTCCACTTTGCCTTCAATCAGCAAGAAAGAGTGAGCAAGGTGTCCAAAATGGAATAGAAAGATTGACAGTGGAGAATATGTGTCCTTAAAGACATCTTTCTTTCCCCTCTCTTGTTTCTGATATAAGAAAACTGAGCACTGATATTGGGCACTACCTATTAACCAGTGCCTAATCTGGTGAATACTACTATTTGCATAAGAATTTCAGGAGCCTCCTTGTGGGGAGTGGATTTAGAATGGACAACATTCACGCAGTCACAACTGCGGCAGAGATCCCTGGTCAAGGGGCCTCCCTCCACCAGGCTGAAGCCCAGGACTCTTCTCCATGGGCTGGTGGGACCCTCATCAGAACTAAGGCTGATCACTGATGTTAACAATTGAATAGACTCATTTAAAAAAAAAAAACTTTTTATTTTTATTTGAAAGGCAGATTTGCAGAGAGAGAGACAGAGAAAGGAGGTCTTTCATCCCTTGGTTCATTCCCCAAATGCCCCAAGGACCAGCGTTGCTCAGGCCATCTGCAGGAAGCTGCATAGGAAGTAGAGCAGCTGGGACACAAACTGGCACAGGGATGCCAGTGCCACAGACCTGAAGATCAGCCTGTTGAGTCATGGTGCTGCCCTTATTCATTGTTTTATTTCCAACGTCACCCTGTAGTTATTCCTGTCCCTTTCAAACTCCCTCTTGCCAGCTTTCTGGGCTGCCATCAGGAGGCTTTCACCAAGATACTGGCTTCTTGAAACAAACTTTCCTCCTAACGACAACAGCAGCAAGTTTCAAGATGTTTTCTTCATTTCTACACGAACTGCTTTTGTAATCTGAGATCAATGAAAACCAACATGCATGAGTAAGAAAGCCCAAAAGGGGATTACTTGTAGCTATAGAATTATATTCTGGCTTCCCTGTCTGTTGCAGAGATTCTATGTAGGGTAAGCATGCTGAAGAGGCTTGGAGACATATGGTATACATGCATGAGTGAGAAAAATGTTCAGTCTATGGGATGTATCTTTTGGATTGGTCCTTTCAAGGTGGTACTTAAGTTCAATAAATCCATAGCAGGCTAATTTTTATGTGAACAATTTTGTCTAGCCAGAAAATTATGTTATCATTATCCAAATGGTCTTTGACAGAAAAATAGTTCCTCACCTCTGCTTTTTAAAATCAGAATTGACCTACAGAAGACAATACAACTTGGAGGGCTAATAAAGGGAATTACAGAACTGATTATTATGCTGAAATGGGAAGATAAAGTGGAAGTATCTGGATATTGCAAACATACTTGATAGACTGGCCTACATTGAGCAGAGAGTGGTCTAAACAGCTGACATAATTGCTATCTGAATGGAATATTTTCTTAAAGGCATAACTGCATTAGTAATTGGAGCTTTTCAAGTGGAACTTAAGGCTCTTGGGGTAGATATTTGTGTCTCACCCTGCAAGAGTAGAGCAGTAGTACAATTGAAACACTGGGGTTGATCTGTCTCAGAATACCTACATGTCTTAATATGTGAATCTAACATAACCTACTCTTCACGTGCCCCCAAATTCATGAAACTTTCTTGCTTATTGTGATTTTGAATATCATCTTTCATATTTGTGTAAGATTAGAGATATCCTATCATTCAATTTCACTTGTTCTCATATAATCATATACAAGGCTTGAGCAGTGTCACCTCTAAATCTAAGTTGACCTCCTAGAAACAGTAAGGTGATCTTTCAGTTCTAGAGCATCTCTGTATGTTTTATTTATTCTTCAATTTAAAGAATCATCTTTCATTATTTTCATTTTATATGTGAAGGAACATACCTTGAAGATGTTAAAAGGAGAGCCTTTTTGTGGATGGCAGAACTAACTGTAAACATCACTTGTAGGATTCAAGGATTCTGATTGTGATATCATGGCTCCTTCTACATGGACACACTATTTATTTATATAATAATTTATACAAATAGAAATAAAATCTTACCTTTGTGACCCTTTTCCCATATAATATGTCTAGCATCCTCATAATTTGTATTCATCCAACTAAGAAGAATTCTTTCATAAATGGAATATATGTTGCTGGATGTAAAATCAGGATTGATTTTTGGTGTAATTTTTACGTGCCTGGGGGGCATATCATTGGTGCAATGTGGTGCAATTCTGGAAAGAATCAGGACCTGAAATTGGACAAAAAAGATACATTTAAAATATTCAAATGTAGAAAGAGAAAATTATTATTTAAGAGTAAATTTTAAAATATGACAGGTAGTAAATAAAGAAAGATCCCAGTATTTTCTGGTTAAATGTATCCACTATTTTGGAGAAAAACAAATAAGATGTGTTTCACTGAAAATCATTCCAACACTCAACTTTTCTTTTATAGCATTTACTTCATAAGTATGACACTATGGACACTATGTAATTCACAAGATGAGCCTATTATCCAGTTTAAAAAACTGTATTTGAAGATGACTCTGATAGAATGTCAATTCAATCAAAACAGAAAGGGAGGTGGATTGGCAGTAGCTCAGTTGGGACTCAAACTGGCACTCTGATGTGGGATACAGGCATCAAGCTTAACAGGTAGCAACTTAACCCAGTGTGCCACCATGCTATCACCTCCAGCAATTGCAATGAGTATGGATATCTAGAGTTTTAAGTCACATGAATTTGAGTAATAGGAAAACCATAGTAAGTGTCCATGCTAATAAGTGCTATGAAAAGCAACAGAGATAATAGAAATATGCCAAAACACTGGGAAAAAATCACTAAAACAGAAAAATTAACCTAAGCAATGAATACTATTTGGAAGGGAAGCAGATCTATACTGCTCAATCAGTCTCATAGTCACTACCCTACTAGATACTTCTTAAGTAATGTAAATGCAATTCTGAATAATGTCCTTATAGGTTGTCATCTTGTGTACCCTTAGAAAAAACTCCAATTGTGTTCTATTATGGGAGATTTTGGACAATCTCTATGAAAAAGACCACTGCTCTTTGAAAATATGAAAATAGTTGACAGAATTGCACCACTATTTTAAAAAGAAGTTATGTCAGATAATACACTGTAAATTAATACATTGGTCAAACTAATTCAGATGCTCATTTCTGATCTTTTCCTTTCCTCTTCTTCAGTGAAAATATGACATACATTTCCTTTAGCACATATAGCATCTACCTTTATACAATGTGGGAATCCTTTTTGTATACATTTAGAACAGCCTTAGGAGTTTGAGTCTTTCTGTAAATGTTTTCACCTCTCTAATGCTTCGATGATCCATTGTTTAACTATTAATAATTTGTGTGACTTGGGAACATAGTGCATGAAAATAACTACAACTAAATATAGTGATTAAGCAAGCAGAAATAACAGCATGACACAAAATCAAATTAAGTGGAACAAGATACATTTCATTATTTAACTATTTGCCAAGATTTTGGAAAGTAATTCCTTTGTGTACATATGTGTTCTATTAATATTAAAATTGCAACTTCAAGTGACTTGTGCTGAAATTACAACTTTCTATTTCTAGCTTGTGAAGTACCTCTACATAACATCGTTTTCTTCCTTAATTGCAAATACACGTCTGCTCTAATATAGCTGAAGAGCTGCCTGTGATTTGGACACACTACATACTGCATAAATATAGCCTCTTGCAGCTGATTCAAATGAACAGTCCAACCCTTTCCTTTGGCTTTTTCATTGAACCAGTGAAGAAGCCCATATTTTGCCACCTAGTTCTTTCTCATGGCTAAGGAATTTATCATCCTGATAAGTATGCAGGACATCTTAAATAGTAGGAAAAAGTTAGCATATCATGACCCCTTACATTGTCCTACTTTCTGCTCCCTCACCACAAATCCTATTCTTTATCTATGTCCTGTATTCCAATAACTGGGATCAATTTCTACTTAGTATCCAACCGAGAAACCTGGTCATCTTTGACAGTTTTGCCAGTTTCAAAGATCTAGTCATTGAGTACATGTAACTGAATTTTACTCCAAACGCATTTTTTCTCCCATAACTGGCACCACGTAAATTATAGCACCAGAAAGTTAAATATGTCACCCAACATTTTATATACTGTGTCAACGAATGCAAAACACATCGCATCACTCTCGTATTTAGAATGCTTCATTTGCTCTTTTATCAGAATAAAAAATAGTTTTCTTAGTTTAGCTTATGCAGTGACCAGTACTTTTTCCGGACTAAACTGTAGCTAGGCTCCCAAAGTTTCTCCTAGGCACCTCCGTGCACTTGCCTATAAAATCCAGTTTTAGAAACAACTCTGCTAAGTCAATTTATTTAATAACCCCTATCATTAACAACTGATCACTTTTGATATTTATAACAATCCTTATCACCTTGAATTGTTTTTAGCAAGGATTTTAAAGCAGAATTTCCCTCATTCCTGGTATCTCCTCTGTGATGCTTCTACCTGTTAACCCCAAAGTTGGTCCTTGTCTATGAATTCCCATTTGCCCATGCTGCATTTGCATTTGAGCCCAAGCTCTCTTCTGCACTGCAAAATCCCTCTTCAGTGGTCTCTGAAATAATTGTGATTGTCCTTAACAAAGTTTGTCTTACTAAGCTTTAGCAAGTATTACTGAACGGTTTTTCTTTAACGTAAGTGAAACATTATCAACTTTGTTATTATTACCTATCCCCCTAGTATATTTTCCTTTTCCCAAATCATATCTATTCATCAGAAAATAACAATTCTATATCTAAACAGTATTCCATATTGAACTCCCTTTGTCTTGAAAAGTTTTGCTATCCTACTCTCCAGTAAAACTTACTTATCACCTTCTACACATAAATTTCACCACCTCTCTCCAACTTTGCCCCACCTTAGCAAATTCCTGGTTATTGATGATGGTTCAGATTAAATTTATAATATTCCTTGACACCTTTTTCAAGGATCAAAGGCTATATTCTTTTCTACAAGTTCTCATTCATAGGTTTTTTTGGGGGGGGGCTTGTATTGTCTTAGTATTTACTTTCTCATTTTTAGGTGTGATGACATAATTTATGGCTTTTAGTCTATCTACAAATCCAATTTGATAGCAGGTAAATTGCAAAACCTTATTAAAACTTGATTGCACCTTCAATTGTTTGAATTCTGGTAAATATCATTCCAGAATAACTTTATAGCTACAATCTATGGTGTGTTACAGGTAGACAGAGGCCTGCTTTTCAACAGTATTCATTTTTCATTCTTCCTATTAATGATGGAATATTCCTATAGCTATCCATTCTATAAACTATTTCTCAACTTTTCTTGATATACGATGTGACCATGTAACTAAATTCTTCCACCAGAATGGGAAACTAAAATGTTACATTTTCCAAGATACGTTTTTAAAAGCCATATTCTTGTTCTCTACTCCTCCCTTATATAATTCCATGGTCTGAAAAATCGAACTCATGGATAAAAGCCTAAAACACGAAGATGGAAGAAATATGTTATGAACCAAATTTTTTAAAAATCTCTTTAAACTACTGTTTTTAAAGCTTTTGTGGCAGTACTGCATATACATTAACTAAAACATCTAGGTAGACAAAACAGCACAAAGAACAGGGGTGGAAATATTGACATAGACCTGTGGTACATTGACTGGGTTATGCTGCTATTTGGGTTACCTTTGTCCTGTAACAGAGTGCTGGTTTAAGTCCCAGCGATTCTGCTTCAAATCTAGCTTCTTACTCTTGCATTGTGGGAAGGCATAGGTGATGGGTCAAGTATTTGCATTCCTTCCTCCCACATGGAAGACGCAAATGGAGCTCCTGGTGCCTGGTTTTGGCCTGGCCTAACGGTAGTTGTTGTAGACATTTGGGGAGTGAACCAGTAAATGAAAAATCCCTCTCTTCCTGCTACTCTTTCAAATAAAAATTTTTAAGGCATTTTTTTTTAACAAAAAGAAGTGTTACCTTGTAGATTTGAAGGAAAACATCTGTCCATGCCCGTTTACTAAATTCTTCAAATTTATTCATGTCTATAATGACAGAACATTCCTCCTCAGGTGTGGAGGAATTAGTGGGCATGCTGTCAGTCCTGGAAGGCTTTAAGAAATAAAATATTTCAAAAATAAGTAAGATACAATGCATACATAAGTCCAAAATTTTGGTGATGTACTTATGAAACTATTTTTTTTTCCAATAAAAAAAATCCACATTCCCTTTTTATACATTCACCAGGTGTTATAATTTCCCATATGCCAATTATAGTAAACTATCAATAAGAGCAACAAGTCTCATATTTGTGTCACAGATTTACTCACTCATGATATCTGCACATTAGCTCATCCTATAGTGTAACTGGCAGAATGACTTGAAAAATACTTATGAACCCTGAGTCTAGGAAGAGTCCCAGCTTTCGGAGTTGGCGACAGAAACTCAGCCTAGCGCCAAAGAACAAGCAGCTGGTTTTCCTAGACAAATTCTACACATAAATTTCACTGCCCCTTTCCAACTTCTGCCCCACTTTAGCAGATTTCTAGTTACTGATGAGAGTTCAGGCTAAATTTAAGAGTCTGAGGGTTTTTACACAGCTGTAGGTGTGTTTCTGTCATTACACTCACCTTATTACTTCTCTATAGATTACCTTATAATGAATTGTATATTATGAGCAAACTATATATTTTTTCCTTAATTTCTCTCTATGCTCTAAAGCTGAAGAAAAGTGGTGAAATTGAACCATTATTTTCTTTGAAACACATGTATATTCCAAAAATTTATAAGAAAAAAATTTACCTAATCCCACATTCTTCAATAGTAAATTTTCCCAAAGAATGAAATACTCACATATTTCAGAAATGTAATCATTTTTGTACAGAAACACAAAAGGAATTATTAACAAGAGCACAGAAACATAAGGCTAGAGAGACACAGATTTAGGACATTTCAAATATAAAAATCAAGTGCTCGAAAATGGAAGCTTCACACAATAAAGTGACTAGACATAATGATAATAATAGTACATCTCTTTAAAAAATGGAAGATTTTGGATGATTTCACTATAACAATGCTAAATAGCTGAAAACAATATTTACGATGAATGTTACATAATATATGCATGTAGTAAGACATCATACGGTATACAATATATACAATTTTAATGTTGGTCATTCCTTAATAATAAAATACAATTTTATCTTCTAACAACAATCATTAAACATTAATTAGCAATTTGTAACTGCTTCCTAAATTGTATTCTCTTACTTTCATTTTAATCCACCTTTTGTAATCTTCTGGTTCAAGCAGAAATTCTGGCAATATATGAGAAACACATCCCCCATGCTCTCTAAAATTAAGAGAGAAAAATTTAAATCATTAAAACATAATGCTTATTTGCATAAAACTTCAACTAAATTATCTCAAATTAAGAGGCCAGTATTGTGGCTTAGTTGATAAGCCAATCCTGTCTTCTCTATTTATGATCCAGCTAACTACTAATGGTATGGAAACTAGTGGAGGATGGACAGTATTTGGGCCTTTGTCACCTATGTGGGAGACCTGGATGAAGCTCCTGGTCTCTGGCTTATACCTGGCACAGCCCTGGCCATTGAAGCCATTTGGGAAGTAAACCAATAGATGGAAGATCTCTATCTCACTCTCTCTGTAACTCTGCCTTTCAAATAAATGAATAAATCTAAATCAATTCTAAATAAATTATACAATTTTCAAAATGTACATAAAGTGTGGACACAATAAAATGTCTAATAGAGAAATACACTCATCCAATGTTTACTGAATGTCTGTCATCACATATATCTGAATATGCACAACCATAAATATAAATATATTTTTGAAAGTGTATCTAAGCACTGTGAACTCTGCATACTTGTGATACTATACCTGAAGTAGACAATGCATATTTATATTGCTTAATACATTTTAAAATTATTTATTCACATAGCAGAAAAATGAGGGAGAAAGAATGAAAGGGAGAGAGAAATCTTCTACCTGCTGATTCACTGCTTCATTTATCAAAAGCCTGTGATAGTCAGGCTTGGATCAGGACAACGACAAGGAGCCAGGAACTCAATTTGGACTTCTCCTATAGATCTAAGAGGACCCAAGTACAGTAGCCACCACTCGCTGCCTCTTAGGGTGTGCGCTAGACAGAAATTGCAATCAGAAAGGAAGCTGGGACTGACACCTAGGCACTGAAACACGGAATTCAGGCATTCCAAGTGGTGTCTTAACTTCTGTGTCTAACTTCATCAGTCCACAAGAAAATACTTCCACTTATGTCTTATCAATGGATTTTGTTTGCTAAATAGTTCCAGAGAGTAGACTTTAACAGTTGATTTAGTCACACTTTTGCATATTATATTTTCTATTAGAATATTCCTTCCAAATTTACACTGTGTAGGTTAAAGCAGAATTGAGTGGAATGAGCTATTATATTCTAAATTTAACCTCAAAAATTATTTTTAAATAATCCAACTGAATTGCTAGAAATGTTTCTCAATTATTACAGAAACTAGATATTTCACTTGTACCAAAATTCTCACTTAGTATATCATTAGTTTTAATTGGAGAAGATAATACATTTACGACTATCTTCAATTTTAATATTTATTTCTGTGATAAAATGAGCACATATCTTGAATTAATGAGCTATTTTTATTAACTCTACTTCTAATTTCTAAATGTTAATTTTATCGCAGTCAACATATGCTTACATGCATGTATTTACTGATAAAAAAAATTCATTTCTAATGACTTCAGTTTAATGCCCAAGTCATTCTTCCATACCTGCAACCTCACATCATAAAATGTCAAGACTACTGGGGTTATTGACAACTAGCATGCTAGAAAAATAATAACGTTCACAAGTACCATAAGATTTAATGATGCTATCACAGATTTGCTTGATTTCAGTATTTATACATACAATAAATATGTATTTGATTATTCAAATCTGCTTTCACACACAATTAACATTCCATTAGACTTTGAGAGCACAACTAACTTTCTCAAGTAACTGCATTCATACTTCTGCCTTGTCAGACTGGGAAGTTTGCCTTATTAAAGCAATCACTGCCTTGTCAGACTGGGAAGTTTGCCTTATTAAAGCAATCAATTAAGACCAGGGCAGCATGAGATAAAATTGTAAAACACGTACTTTATATTTCAAACATAGTGATTTAAACAAAGCTGTCATTTCATCTAATACACATAAGGACACAGTCGATAAATACCAGCTTTCTGACATTTTTCATACCAACAAGACATTCATTTCTAAAAGAAGAATGCATTTTCAAATATTCCATTATAATGTTAGTGTTATCATAAAAGTGAATTTTCTAGAATATTGCTAGCAATCACCACATATATTGGGGGACTTTTAGAGAAATAGTATATTGAAGCCCTAACCATAATTATGTTTATTTAAATTACCCAAAATAATCTACTGTATTTCAGCTAAGGGATAAAATTATTTTATCAACCGTTAAGTTTGGGAATTACTCTCAATTTTCTATACATTGAATGTGGAGTTAAAATGGATGAATAGGTTTATGCAAGGTCATAAGAACATAAGGAGCTAGTATATACGGCTGCTTGATTCCAAAGCCTTGTTGTTTTACTACAGCCCAGTGTGCTCTTCCAGAACAACTTAGATAGGTATTTTGAAAAGGTTTCATTCTTAGCTGCAATCCCATTCAGTAAGTTCCCATAGTGATAATGCATTAGAAATAAGAGTGGACATTTTTTAAAGAAAAAAAAAAAATGAAAAACACTGTGTGATTAAATTTACTTACAAAGGGATGTGAATTGCTTTTTCATGTGCATTTATTTTCATTGGAATTTTTTAAATGTAAGTTATAGTAGTTTTATAGTCTTATGATAGCCATAGTTACAATGAGGTCTCACTAATGTTTCAACCAGCAATCTCCCTGGCAGACCACTTCAATCTTTGCTCCATCTCCTTTAGTGATTTAGAAACTTCTAGCTCCCTTCTAAGCCCAAAATCAAGACAGTTTTGACTATAACCATGACAGCAAAACCCTAAGAAATTAATGAAAATACTCTGTTCAGTACCACACCTGGCTTTTAATATATAATATTTCTACAGACTCAAAAAATCTGAATGTCAAATTTTCCATTTACATGCTCAATCTTAGAGTCTTCTTTCTTGTCCTCCATGTCTACTCTAGCCAACTGTGGAGCATATTTTGTATACAATAAAACAAAAGTGAAAAACACATGAATATACTGTAAAGTAATTTCATCTTATTTCACAAATAATCAGAGGTAATAAGTGTTACTACAGTGGCATATAACTGTGGAATATGAAGCATTTATACTTCCAAGAGATGTGGAGAGTTTAGTGGACAAGGATGCTGCAAGTGTAAGCAAAAGAAACAAGTTCATCATACTCTCTCAAGCTCTCAATGAATTATGCTGTTCTATTTCTTGGCCACTTGCTATTTAATCTTTACTGAGGAACATGAACATTTTGATGCCAATTATTTTCCTATTGTGTGTCTCAACTATTTATGGGGCTTTTCCTAAGCCTATGGTTTTAATACTAAAGACTAAACGGTTCCAAACCATAACTTGAAAATGTACTGATAATATTCTAATGAATAATAGCTACAGTTTTTATCTTTTATCCTTCAGTGAATTCAAGTGAAATGTTTTAAATCAGGATTAAATCCTGTTGTAAAATCAGAATTTTCAAAATGAATTCATGAACATGAAATATTACCATCACCTTGAAACTTGCTAAAATGCAAATCAGCATCATAAACTCTGTGGGTAAGTGCTTGTAAACAAACACTACCAACAACTGGGGATAATAATGAAATTTGAGAATGATTGACATAGATTATGATCAAAAGATAATATTTTATTTTCTCTCAACTAGTGTATATAGCAAAAGACAAACAGTACCATATGCTATCAATCTATCTGTGTTTGTCTAGCTCTATAACTATATATACATATATATTTATACACATTATCCATCTACAAAAGCCACAATTACATGGCTGAATGAGTAGAAAACCCATGTTTTTACCTGAGCAAGTTGAGAAGTGAGGAATGTTGTAGATGAAGCTGAATCACTCGTTCGGTGATATCCACAGGTAAAGACTGATTTGAATTGACTTCTGGTGGCATTTGTCCACTCAGATGAAGTAGCACATCATAAATAGTCTTATTATATTTGGTAAAGTCATTCTGTCTAGTATACTTTTTGGGTGATAAGGGGGAGTAATATTGTATTTTTTGTACATCCCTATGGGAGTAAAAAAATTTAAAAAGCAGTCTCAAAATGTTACATTATAAAAAAGTGTTCCATGAGTAAATAAAATTGTATTAAAACCAACTAAGAAATGCACACAACTCAGGCATCAATTGTTAGTCAAAATAAGGCTTATAAAGATTCCTAGGTGTTTCTAGTATATCACGCAAACACATATGTAATGTTACTGTGTTTTTAAAATAAGACTCTGGGGCCACTAATTCCTGTTCTGTTGTTGTATCAACTCATTATACATGTCAATTTTTGAGTGAAGCAAAAATTTTTTTTGCCATCCAAATTTTATCACATTTTTGTCATACTGTACCACTTAATTTTGATAAGTAATCACAGTCATAAATTTGTCACTAGACTAGAATGATGAATAAAAATTATACAAGAGGACATTTTGTATGGAGGATCTCCAGTTTCGTGTATGGAAATTTTGTATTGTATAATACAGGAAGAAGCACTTTGTATGGGATAAGGGTTAATCAAACATTGATCAAAACCTGGCGGTCATTTATCGCGTAACCTTTTAGAAGCTACTTGACCTTTCTGCTTCTCAGAAGCAGAAATATTACATAACAGAGCTAGTGTAATATTTTATGAAAGAAATTAGTACTATGATTCCATGTGAAATGAAACACTGGCAAAAACTATAACTTAAACCATAGAGGACACATACAAAAAGTTCTTCTTGAAACCTAAACTGAAACAAACACAACAGCACAATTAGTAAAACTAAATTCACGCTGCAGTTCCATGAAACTAGAACTCCGAGAAAAATGGTACCTTCAAAATAGAGACACTTAAGAGTTCTGAAGATTTTTTTAAGGCATAGAAAAGAAAAATACTGTATTTTCAAAATGCTGAAAGGAAATAGCAGCTTAAATGCCATTTTTAACAAATTCTGTACAATGTCAAAATACACACAGTTTCAGAAACAAAATACAGAAATTTGTTACTCAACCACTGTTTAAATCGGAAAATAACTGTATTTGAGAGGGAAAAATCATCTCACAGTGTAGATTAAACATGCAAAAAGCACAAAGAACAATAACATTGCTAAATATCAACATCTATTTATACATATAAAATATGTATTTTAATATGTATGATTATGTTATACAACAGTGGTAGTACATGACAGGGAGGAAGAAAACAAAGGGTCTTGTAAATTCAAAGAATTAGATTAGATTCTTAATTACTACAACTCAAGTGAGCTAAAAATGTATGCTGTGATGTTTAAGCCAATCAATAGAAGATTAAGACGATTATGTCTAACTCCTAAGCTATGAAAGTATAAATTATAAGACACCCTTTTCCACCAGAAACAGGAAAGAGAAAAAAATTGGGAAAAAATAATCACACCCACTCTTCCCTCACCCTCAGTCATTCCGACTCTGATCAACTACATAAGCATCATCCAATATAAAAAATAAAAATAAGAAAATCATAATATAAGAAAGAAAACAGTTAATCCAGGCATAGACAAAAACAGAAAGAAAGCAAATAGTAAGTTTAAAAAGAAAAGAAGCTAAATTTTAAAATCACAACTATCTGTTATTTCAATAGAGTACAAATTCAAATATTGAAACAATGAGAATGAAATGAGCTAAAGATAGGTACAAAGTGAGACACAAGCACAAATAAAGGAAACAGATTTATGTAAAATATTAAACATAATGAAAGCAAGATATTTATATTCATATAAGATTTATAGTATTTAAGACAGAAACATTACTTGAAATATAGAAAGAAATTTCATAGTATTAAAAGTTCCAATGTATCAGAAAGATGTTAAAAAAGATGCATTGGAGAATGGAGAGGTAGGAACAATGGCCTTTTCCTTAAATGGAATTGAGTCAACTGCATAAACCGCACACCAAGCAGTATAGAATCTCTTGGATAAATGCCGTAAGTGATATCAAGTCAATTGGGATTGAAAAGTAGGGAAAAACAAATCTTGACCTTTATCTCATACTGTGCTCAAAAGCAAATTCCAGGAGGATTGAATATCGAGCATGAAAGAATAAACAACAAAGCTTCTAGAAATAACAAAAGAGGATATCTTTATGTCTGAGGGAAAGATTTCATAAAGACAGATAGAAGTAATCACCATTGAGATACGTATTCATAAATTGGTATATACATAAATTAGAAAAAATATGTTTCTGATGTGAAATCACTGCAAAATGTTTTTGGAAAACAAAATTAGAAGATAATATTGATTATTGAGAAATTGCTTTTACACAAAACCCAACAAAGGTATCAATGAAAATCACACAAAATTTCTACAAATAAATAAGCAAAAGAAAAGGGGGAGGGAAGGACTCAACCTTTAAATGAGAAGAAAATTGACACAGAAACTTTAAGCACAGTATATCCAAATGAGCAAGGAGTGGCAAAACTTTTCTTAATAACAGCAAAATGCCAGTTCAAATCATAACAATCAAATAATGCTAAAAAGACTGATAATATTAAACATTTCTTAAGATTTAAAGGTGAGTAGAAATTAATACAAACATTTTAGAAAATTGGAAAATTTTTACTAATTTCTATAAAAAAACTTTAAAAGATAACATATAGGAAAAAGATACACTTAGCTTCATTGGACTATTTTTGATTAAGGAGCAACTGCTTAGATGCAGCTCTAACTAGTAGCTATAAAGATGAATATTCTCCCTGTGATGGCAGGAATTTACTCAAGTGCTGAGAAGAAAACTTCTGAGAACCCCGTACGACTACAAGAGCACAACAGTTAATGAGCCCAAATTTCTGCTTGAATTACCAAAGAAATTGAGTGACTTGATATAACCAAAGTAGTTTAATTATTTTAGAAATTACCATTTATGTGGTAAAGGCAACACATCAAAGATGAGAGGTAAAAGTATTGTCCAAGAGATGATAGCAAGAAAAGAGAGCCCTACCTGTTTGCTCAATACCACATCTGTCTTCTTGACTAGATTCCGCAGTAGAGAGATGTCAGTTTACTTCCCTAGAACTGTGTGTGGTTTCCAAAAATATTCTAGTATAAAAGAGCTTTTCCTACCCATGGTTTATGTTTTCTTATTTCACAGACGAGGAAACTGAGGTTCAGAAAACTTTAGTAGTTGCATCAAATGTTTTCAGGAAACCAGAAACTCCATGCATACAAAACAATTTTTATCTGTCTATATATTTTTATAAGTTATCTAATAACTTATTAATTCTAAGTAAATTATGTGATATTGTGTTTTACTTAAAAGCATCTCAATTAATAATTATATTTTACAACATGATATACTAGAAAGAATTTAGAGTAACCGGTTGCTTACCTTCTTATTGTCTCTGGAATAGAAAGCAGGTGGGGTCCTTCAGGCCAGCCAAAGAGACTGAACCAGATCTGGGTTGCATCTACAACCTTCTGAATGAAGTCATACGCCTGTGTTCCTTTTTCAGGAGAAAAGAACTGTTCATTTTTAAATTCCTTTTCCTTAGACTTATCATTTTCTTTCTTTTGTGACTCACATTTATTTAAGCTCATGTTTTCCGGCATAATTTCCAATCCTAGAATTAATATTCATAGGAAAAAAATGGTTTATTTGGCCATAAAGTGCTTACCTATTTTCATCTGTAATAGTCAAATAGAGTCTATTCTACCAGACAGTCCATATTCTTTAGATATTCTGAGTCAATTTACTCTATATGAATAAGATCCATAATGAGAAACTCAGCAGAGATATTTTAAATGCACAATTTTCATTAAAACAGTTTCATTTTCTTTTTGTCATAATGGGTATATGAGAATATTCCCAGAACTTCTGCTATTGGTCATTGAAGAGCAATCTCAAAGCAGGTGACTTAGCTGAGACCAATGACAAACTCTTGGCTTTCATCATAGATTTTCTGTCACCTGGAAAAGTCTAACTTTAAATTATGTTAAGCAGATCATGCCACAGGTTGAATTTAGAGTAACACTATGCATTTGCCACATACCAACAAATAGATTTCCATGTGTAGGTTCAGCATCAATAAATCTAGTAGCAGTGGCTGCCATTTTAATTAAAGATGGAGAGCATACTTTACAGTCCAAGGCAGGAAGGAAAGCACTGCCTCTATGCCTCATGGGAATCCGACATTTTTCTGTAATTGACAAATTGAGTCACAATAAAATAAACACTTAAGGAATTCACTATCAAACTATTTGATCTGATTTTCATACATGTATGTGAAAACAAAGAGAAATAATATCTAAAGATCCATTGTACATCAAAAGAAAAATGAGAAAAAAAGCATAAAAGATTGTATGGTTTTTCAAGTTAAATGAAATTCATTTGATAAGGCAACTGTTATGGTACAGTTAAAAAACAGAATGAACAGTGCTCAATTTCACACTATTAAAGAATATAAAACTATTTTACATTTGTCCTCACTTTCAAATACAGAATTATTACATACTATATTCAAAATAAGACATTCAAAAGGATAACCAACAAAAGTAATTACTCCCTAGTTAATTCTCTGTAATGCAAACCACTCCTTGATTATGCAGTGATACCTTTCAAACAGACTTAAATCCCCAGAACTGCTATTCGAATACATGCATCAGAAATTGCAACAACAGGAATCTGAATCTAATCCAAGGAAAGCAAATAGATATATCAAGGACAGATATTAAAAACAAATATGCAAAGGCCTCCATGGTGGCATATCAGGATAGCCCTCTACCTGGCGCTAGCATCCCACATGGGCCCTAGTTCCAGCTACAGCTGCTTCATCTCTGATCCAACTCTGTGCTGATGGCCTTGGAGGGCAGTGGAAAATTGCCTCAACACTTACATGAGTGACCCGGAAGAAGCTCGTGGTTCCCAGCTTCTGGCCATTGTGACCATTTAGGGAGTGAGTCAGTGGGTGGAAGATCTTTCTCTCTTCTCTTTCAAGTTAAATAAATCTTTTTTTTTTTTTTTAATGTGCAACTTATAGGTCTTCGTCATCTAGTTCTGTTCAGAAAGGCATTGCCTGTACAGTTAAAAAAAAAATCTGACTTGACAGCTTTGCACCACTATTCTAGAGCAGTTAAAGCATGGGCATATTATACACTTTAACTGCTCTAGAATAGTGGTGCAAAGCTTTTATCCATAAAATGAACCAAAGATTCTGAGCTTGTAAGTGTGATGTGAAGACTACTTTAAATGGAATTGTGAGTATAAATGAGCTGTATTTACTAACTTTCCTCTGTCCTTTCTGTATGAACTCAATGAAAAATCTCCAGAGAACTTCTATCCAATAGACATGTACATCTCTAGACTGCTACACCACTATAGACTTCAAAGAAGTTGAGCCTTAGAAAATTTAATGGTAGAACGACTTGTTGTGTATGCATTAGACAGTGCAATTCTAACTTCCCATAAACTGATCAAATTGTGGAGAGCAAAAGCCTTACCACTATGCTTAAAGTTAATGATTCTCATATTTTAATGATGCATGCAAGATATAGCAAATTAGTAATGCAAACTTTCTTTTGAATATAATGAATACATTTAAAATTTCAGTTTTATTGATACATCATAAATGCAGCATAGTATCTAAGTGTGTAAATCTCACAAACATGCTTAGAACTCCAAAACTAGCTGCCCAATTTCTACATTACTCAGATTCTTAATCTGTAAAGTGAGATATATATTGTATCTCACTAACATAAAGGAGTGATGAAGTAATGCTAACCACAGTTAAAACAGTAATGAAATGGTAGTTTTAATAATTTTTTCTAGGTATTTATAGTCTATGAGTTCCAAATATAGCCATCTTAAAGAGATAAAATGAATATTTATAGTATCCTGCTACTCTCTTGGCATGTAAATTTAAATCATTTAATAAATACATTTAATAAAAGTAGACATTTTTGGATCCAAGTATTAAAGATAAACCATGAGGAAAATTATGGGGTTAGAACACAGAAGAGAATTTTCATTCAGTCTGTGTTACCACTCATCTAACTGCTGTTGTAATTATTTTGTATTATTTTAAATTCTCCTTCACTCAATCGCCAGTACTTAGAATAACATTAAAGTGTGACAATAGGATTATTTTTGTTTTCTTTCTCTATCTTCCCCTGCCCCAATTGGATTATTCCATAAGTTGTTTTTAAATGCTATTTTTGGTGCTCAGATAACGCTCTTTCACATTTAGTTCAACCACTTATTGAAATGCATAATTAATAGAGGCTGTTCTTATCCAAAATTCAGATGCCCATTATATAATGCTGAATTAATTTTTGTCTGCCAGGCACTGTATAAGGCACTGTAGACACAGGGTGAAAAGGACAGAGACAATTTCTCCTCTCACAAATTTCATTAGTGATCACCATCCAGTAAGGGTAAATGTAATAGGCCGGCTAGACCAAAGTGCGGTAAGGGCTGTCACAGGGAAATTGCACAAAGCTGTGGCAATACGTAAGTGAAACACAAAATCCCTGTATGTAGAGGCAAGGATCTTTTGTAGCTTTATGGGGGATATGCTAGGGAAGATTCTCCTGCCAATTAAGTTCTATATGCTAGAAGTCTAATGTGGTTGAGCACAGAAGAAACAATGTCCAGAAATGAGAATTAACCCATTATCTTGGGTTATGTCATGTGGGGTCTGAGAGGCTCCATCATACTACTAAGGGTGTTCCCTGCAAAACTACGGGGGAACTAGAGGATTAGTTTTTCAGTTTGTAAAGATTACTGTGGCCACAATGTAACAGATAATTCACAGAAGATAATGACAACGAGTTAAAAAGACTTTTTTCATTGATCTAAACAAGATATTATGGTAGTTTAAATCTGTCTGATTGCAATGGAAGGGGAAACAAGTGAAATGAATTGATGGAACAGAAGCGGGTTGCGAGAGAGAAGACACTGTCCAGGGGATGGCACTCAAGTTTCTGAATAAAAATGTAGGTATATCTACAGGAACAAAGTATATAGACAGATAAGAAAATGTCAGAAATAGGTGTTCAGTTTGGATATTATTTTTATTTTTTATTTTTTTATTAATTATTTTGCATTATGTGACAGTTTCATAGGCTCTGGGAACCCCCCACCCCTCCCCCTCCCCTCCCCCCTGGTGGATTCCTCCACCTTGATGCAGTATTACAGTTCAAATTCAATCAAGATTCTTTCCTTGCAAACGTATACCAAGCATAGAGTCCAGCTACTTATTGTCCAGATGGGTTGAACAGTTTCTTGGGGAGACCATTTCTGGACCGAAGTTAGAGCTGGTAGGATATCATCCCAGTCAATTAAGAGTCCCAATATAACATCAACAGCAATTTGCAACATTATGGAATTGACATGGTTTTGAGTAACCAGTATGTTAAAAAAAAAAAAAAAAAAGCAAGTTCTTAATCACAACCTATGATTAGCTCATTGACATTTCAATTTTAGTTTATATACAGGACCAGCTGCTATATACCTTAAAATGGCTATAAGGTACCATTCAGCTGTCTCGTGTCTATTTCATAGTTTGGATATTATTTTGCGATGTCAATAATAACCAATACAGTAAGAATTAGAAATCTTTCACATGTGACTTACCACTCTTTAAGACAATTTTGTGCTTATCAAGATGTGTTGCCATAAATGGGTAAAGGGTAAGAATGCAGTTTTCTGCTGTGGCACTAACTGGGATTGGAAACCTAAAAGTAAAAATAATGTATTTAAACAAAATACAATTTTTAGCTGCAGTAAACACAAAGATTTAAGTACCTAAGCTGCTTTCAATGATGAAAACATGAATTACTTATTACATTTTCTTTTACTTTGCTTTTGCTAATTACTTCTTGTATTTTAATGATTTTATAATATTTTCTTTTAGGGGTGGCATTGTGTCATAGTGGGTAAAGCTGCCATCTGCGATACCAGAATTCGAAATGGGCACTGGTTTGTTCTGGCCGCTGTTTCAAATCCTGCTCCTTGCTAACGGTCTGGGAAAATCAGCAGCAGATAGGTCAGGTAGTTGGGTCACTGCACCCATATAGGACACCCAGAATCCACTCCTGGCTCATGGCTCCAGGTTGGTTCTCTGCTGGCCATTTTAGCCATCTGGGAAGTGAACCAGTATTTGGAATCTCTCTCTCTCTTTCCGTGTGTGTGTGTGTGTGTGTGTGTGTGTGTGTGTCCCTCTCTCCTTGATTAGTTCTTTCAAATAAATAAATCTTTTAAAAAGTATTTACTTCTCCAGTTTTAAAAACACTGTGAATTTCACTATTAAATATGCTCTGAGAACACAAATTGTAAATATGTGTGGTAAAGCACACAGCAATATTTAGAATTGCAGATGTCTCAGAATTAATGTACTCATATATTTTTTAAAATTCCTTCAAAATGGGATCTAGCCTTGGATGTCATTGTCCAAGACTACCCAATGACACAACTCAGCAGCCCATCTCACATCTGGAAAACTGCAACTGTAGAAGTCCTACTCAAGAGCAACACAAAAATCAAATAAAATCCCCAATCTTAACCCTCACTATAGTCCTTCAAATATTAAAATACAGTCATGTTTTCTAATATTTCATAGAAATTTTTATTTCACACCAATTAATAAGAAATCTGAATTATCAAGACCACTTGGACATCTCTTCTCTCACCAACATTTCATATCTTGATATTGAATGACATGGTGAATACATATAATCTATTAAATAAGGTGAGGAAAGGTCTCACAGTTCACTCCTGTACTAATTAGCTCATGAATAATGAATTCTAATCACATATTTCTATTTATGAATCATTAGTGAAGACAAACTCTTATGCTTCCCTGGTCAAATATCATTATAGGTGAAACTCTGAAGCACCAGGTTAAATCTCTGTCATAATCTGATAATTATTCATACTTTATCACTTTCAAAGATCATGTGCAATATTGTAATGACCTGTCAAATATACATCAACCACCATGAGAAATATTATTGTTTTATTTTACATCTACTATATTTATTAAGATTCTGTTTCTGGGCCTGGTGCATTAGCCTATCGGTTAAATCCTCGCCTTGCATGCTCCAAGATCCAACATGGGCAGTTGTTCATATCCCAGCTGTCCTCTTCCCATACAGCTCCCTGCTTGTGGCCTAGGAAAGCAGCAGAGCATGGCCCAAAGCCCTGGGACCCTGCACCTGTCTGGGAGACCCAGAAGAAGCTTCTGGCTCCTGGCGTCGGATTGGCCATTGTGATCACTTGGGCAGTGAACCAGCGAACAGTTTTTTTCTCTTTGTCTCTCTTATCTGTAAATCTGCCTTTTCAAGAAAAAATAATCCTTTTTGAAAAAGATTCTGTTTATATCTGTACTGAACATGCTTCCGATTCACAGAAAAAAAAAAAAAGGAAAACCAAGAAGAAAGAAGCCAATATGTTTTGGGAAATATATCTCTCTACTTCTGTGTTGTCTATGCAGAACTTTTGCTACAATACAACCAGAAAAAAAAATCACATGTTGTCAAAACAGAGAGTGGCTATGGAAGATTAAAAGTGTTCACTGCTTGTGTTATTTCAGGTTAATGATGTATATTTCCATTATAAGGCAAAGTAAAAGCGAAAAATAGGAGGGCATGAAAATAAGCTGGACAAGCCCTTTAAAATGTTTTTCATTGTGAAATCCACTGTTATCAATGCTATCGACAAGAAAAAGAAGCATTATTCAAGACTTAAAATCATTTAAGTGATTTTTGATAACTGTATTTGTTCCTTGGGAATTTTTTCTACTAAAGAAATTTCACAGGAAAACCTTTTTACAGTTTCCTTTTCCAAGCCTTTTGGAAATGTTTCTTAATATAATTACTACTAGCAAACTACTCCACATACAACTTTAATTACCAAAAAAATTCACTTATTTAAATATTTAAAAGCAATGAATGAGTTCATTATCTCTCACAGAAATTCAGAAGTGAAAAGGGATGTTCTTGGGAACCGCTATAAGATCAGAGGTGGAATGCCTAAAGAGCGAAAGGCCAGGGCAGCTTTGCCGATTTAAGAGAAGATCTAATCATGCTAACTTTGGAAAATTAAATAAAATGAAAACAATCCACCAATGAAAGGATTTGCCCATATCAAAGGTCCAAGGAATGTTCATGATTTGAGTTCTTTGTTCATCTGCTTGCATGGAAAAGCCTCTATTGCCCAAGTATATGATTTGCAAAGTTCCTAAATCGCTTTCAATGCTTATAATTTATCCTAAAAATGTTGAGGATTGAAATGGGAGTTTGAAGGGCTGGAGTACTGAGTAAAGACACCATACAGTCATCCCATGCGGGCATCAGATTGTGTCCTGGCTGCTTCTCTTCAAATCCAGCTTGCAGCTAATGGCCTGGGAAAAGCAGCAGAGCATAGCTTAAGAGTTTAAGCTCCTACTATCTCTGTGGAAGACCCCATGAAGTTCCCGGATTCTGGTTTTGGACTGCCTCAGCCTTGGCCATGGAGGCTACCTGGAGAGCATGCCAGTGGATAGTAAATCTCTGTTCTCTCTGACTCCCTCTCTTGCTGTAGCTATTTCAAATTAACTCAAAATGAAATGGGAGTTCGGGGAAAAGATGAGATGCTTAAAAGAAGTTATTAACTTAAAAGGCAAGGAATTTCAGGTAAAACATCTCTCCAGGCTAGGAGAAAATACAAAATAACAGCAATTTCTTCAGTGCCTAAATTGTCTTTTGAGTTTACTTAAGATTTAAGAAAGAAAGGAAAAGAAAAAGTCCACTGTCTTTCCAGCCTCTTCAGGGGAACACCACCGCTTGCCGCCTGTCTCAGCTTCACCCGCCAAGGCCGTCCTGATCAGCTCCGGGAGCCCCCAGAAGACAGCACCCACTACCATCTTCCCTGGTCACCTACTTCAAAAAGCCAAAGTCCTTGCAGTTAGAGTCCATCAGAACAAGTTCAGTCTCTGTTAGCATCAGAGAAAAATGGAAGTCTGAGTTGTATAACTTAGATTTTTTTGGTCCATCAATATGTGTAAGAAAGACATGCAGAAAGGGTTCAAGAGAATTCCATGAACAAATGTGCTAGATACAGCTATATTCATATATCTTTCTCTCTTCTAATTCCAACCACATGTATTTGTTTTTTATTATGCATATGTACCAATGATTATCCCTCTAAAAAATTAAATGGTTACATAAACAGCAGACATGGACCAATCTTTGGTGTACAATTCACCCTAATGTTACTTCTCATTGCACATATTTTAATAAACTTTATTACTTTACATTTAACTTCTGACAATCTGATTAATCAGATCATCTCAAGGTATAATGCAAAAGTGGATTTCAGGAAATGTCGGGAAAGAAGTTTAGAAATATGGTTTTACCAGTGTGTACTTGAATTTCCCTGAGCTTGCTAAAGTAATCTGTTGGAAATGAAGTACTATTCTTGGGAAGTTATTAAGATACTGTTTCTCATTGCGAGTCAATAATCACTTGCCATGGCCATTTTCTTTGTCCCAGTTTTTGTTCAATTACTCAACAATTATTAACTCAATGAGCTTTTCATGATGACACTTGAGATAGATTCTGCAATTGTCCTTAATTCATAGAGCAGGAAACAGAAAATCAAAAGTAAAGTTAGAAAATCCAGGTTTTGATCCCAGGCAGCCTTGGTCCAGAATACACACTGGTAAGCATGATTATGCTATTTCACTGAGAGAGAAAACTTGCCAATTGGAACATTAAAGAAATGTTTATGTCCAAAGTGCTTTTATCAGATGCCTCTCCTTTTAATATTTAAGAATGATACAGAATATAAACCTACTATTCTTCATTGTCAGATTTAAGAGAATCAAAATTTAGGTGTCTTACCAGTTGCCTTTGTCATCGTAGAAAAAAAGGTTGATGAAAAACGATACAGGTTTAGATGATTTGAAGCGAAGCAGGCAGAGGAGTTCATCATTAACTCCACAGGGAGAGCCTGTGATGACTGCCCCTTTCGGAAAATCCACAGATAGAGGGTAAACTTCACTATACTCGTCATCAACAAGAAGCTCTGCTGTTGGAATCTGGACATTTATAACTGAATGTCTGTTTAAAATTTTAAAAAGGTGTTTTTAGCTTAAATTGCTTATAAATAATTGGGTTAAAATACATTTTTAAAAATTAATGTCAAAACAACAAATATTTATAATACAAAGAATTATTGAAGACATCTTTATATTGTCTTATTTTAAGATAGCAATATAAGATTTGCAATGTGTAAAGTTAACCAAGAACCACTTGAGATGATCAAATGTTCCTTTTGTTCTTTGAGGATTAAAAAAGAAAAGAACACTTGATGAAAAGCAATATTTTAACCATAAACATTATATAAATATCATTGTTCAAAAATAATATTGTTCTATATTCTGACAAGAATCTGGCAAAAATTAGCACTGTGAGACAAATTTAGTGAATGAAGACTAAATAATCTCAACAAATATTTATGCAGGTACACGTTTTTAAATTTCAGTAGTATTAAGCACTTGCATAGATGTATAAAGAATAATTTCCCAATCTCTATTAAAATTATGCTAACATTCATGTTTAATAATATATATGAAATATTTGGTATAAAATATTTGTAATTATAATCTGTAATATTCACTTTAAAATCAAATTACTATTTCTAATTTTTAGTAATCAATAAATATTTGAGCATACTATTTTATTATATATGTACAGGCCTATAATAAATATTAAAATATTAACAAATAGGACTCATATACTCTAGTATTTTAATCGGTGTGAAAACTAACCAGCTAATTAAAGAGAAAATGCAACTCAAATTTCAATTTGATTAATCAATTCTATAGCACATTCAATAAAAATATAAAAAGCAAAACTAAAACCAGTGAAGTTGCTGAATAGCTATGTGAAATTGGATAAGTCATTAGTGCTATGGGTTTTACCATGTGTTTATAACAAGCAGTTAGCTTACAACATCTCTTCCATTCCTTTAATATTTACCTTATTCTATACATTGCATCTTGCAAGATCCAGCTTTTGAGTGGAAGTAGTTTTAAAATCAGTACCTTTACGTATTAATTTAGAAACTGAGTGATTTAAAGCTTAATTCACATATTAAGCAATGTTTTTTTGATAAAAATAATTATAGCCCAATATATAATCAAACTGTGTTTACAAATGGGCATATAGTTCTAACTTTAAAAAATGTTTTGCTTTTTGGTTGTTTTTGCTTTATATGGAAGATATTAAGAAGTGATACCTTTCTTTACTTGCTCTACTTTAAATTTATTTCAATATTTTGTTTCTAAGATTCCTAACTGTCTCATTAGCTGAGTGTCATGTACTTCATCATCACAGACTATCTAAATACTTAAGTATTCGTTGTAACATACTTTCAATAACTGAATTCCTTAGGGCATCTTAGAAGGACTACTTGTGAATCTAACTGATGCTGCCTTTCCATATCGGCGATTTTGACTTTTTATATGTAGAAAAAATGGAAAAAAGACTGCAAATTTTCAGTAAGGAAATACAAAAATTGCGAGATAACCCACAGTTTTTTTTTATTTTAATGTACAATTAGTAGCCAGACATTATTTGTACCTCTTAAGAAACATAAACAAACAAAAATACATATACAAATGTGATGTGGTAAGTTCCTATTAAGTATTTACCTGAAATAGCTCTGGGGTAAAATCTTAATCTCCATTACAGTTGTTACATCCAAAGGAACAGGAGTGAAAAATATAAATGGTGGGTCAAACAATAACGTGGGTGATTTTACCTCTCCAGTCAGACATAAAATTCGATAGTGAATAGGATTATCATTTAAATATATAGGAATATTAGCCATGTATTTTGCAGTCTTTTCTATTGAAAAAAATATTTTGCATCAGTTTATATACACAAAAAATATTTGCATAATTTAGTCTAATAAATATTAGAGTGTACTATATTATTTTAGTTCTATGGGGTAGAATAGATGACACAGAGACTGAATTTATCCTGCTGAGAAACAAGATAAAGAGTTGCTATATAAACATAAAAGTATGTTAAGGTGTATCCTGTTTAGAAATGAAACGAGTACACTTAAAGCAGATGTTCATTATTTTGAGAAAATAAGTACACATTGATAGGTCAGTGGAACAAGACTTAAAAAGCACATGCTTTCTCTTCTGTGAGTGAAGTTGCTCATATCATTAGTATATAAAGTATTAAGATGAGGTCAGAGAATTGCCATAAAGATCTACTGAGAAATGACAGAAAAAGGATATGTTGAGGTGAAGATAAAGTGCTTTCTCCCAGATTATTAAATTTAGGAAAGGCTGTCAGGGACAACTGATGAAGTTAACCTATTGGGAAGGGAATTCTTGTAAGGCTGGTGAATATGAGGAACGGCTGTTTGCCATGGAGAACTGGCCTCAACACAGCAATCCACAAGTTAATTATTGAGGATGGGTCCTATCTCAGTAAACAGTCAACACTCTTTCACAGCCAGAGTCCCAAGCACAGGATCTTATGGAAGAAAAAAATTGAGCTGGAGGTGGAGAATTTAAGCTTATATCTTGGAAAGCAAAAATGACAGACTAGTGTGACTTGACAGGGATTGAAGCAACTGTGGTTTCATCGGAGAAGAGGATGAGAATGCACTCGACTATGAAAGATCGTGTTTAAAAGGAGTACTGAGAACCACAGCAAAAGGAACACATTCATTGATCTCATCAGGCCAACTAGTTCTCTTGGTATTGGATGTCTTTAGATTATTAAACAAACTTACCATTTGGACAAATAATCTGACATTCTTGGGAAAAAGGAAAAGGAAAAAATAGATACTGCATATGGAACTAATGGAATTCCTACTAATAGTAAAAAAACTATTGGAAAAATTCTGTAAAAAATTGAACAATCTACTGGATAACATGAGTCAAAGTGGAATTTGTGTAATTTAAATATTATACATTCATTAAAGGAACTTAATATTCATTTATATTGCTAAAATTATTTGGGGGAGGTTTTAGACTAAAACAGGAATTTGAGACTTATTTCAAGGTTAAGTTTTGAAAAGGTTATTTGGGGATTATTTCCTGGTTTCAGACCTCCAGGTTTCAGACCTGGTTTCAGAAATCTTTAAGATTTCTGGGGTACAGAAAAAAGGAGATTTCTTACGTTACTCCAGTGTACTTGGGATCAATAATATTCCTTGGAAAACAAAGAGATGCCTTTTAGGGCCCGGCGCGGTGGCGTAGTAGCTAAAGTCCTCGCCTTGAATGCGCCAGGATTCCATATAGGCACCGGTTCTAATCCCAGCAGCTCCACTTCCCATGCAGCTCCCTGCTTGTGGCCTGGGAAAGCAGTTGAGGATGACCCAAAGCCTTGAGACCCTGAACCCATGTGGGAGACCTGGAAGAAGCTCCTGGTCCCTGAATTCAGATTAAAACAGCTCTGGCCATTGTGGTCAGTTGGGGAGTGAATTATCAGATGGAAGATCTTCCTCTCTGTCTCTCCTTCTCTCTGTATATTTGATGTTGCAATAAAAATAAATAAATCTTCAAAAAAAAAAAAGAGAGAGATGCCTTTTCTCTCATCTGATGTGTAAGTTATATGAGAGTACTTCAAAAAGTACTCCAATCAAAACATGGGTAAAAGACCTAAAAATTAAGTTTTCAAAATATAGCGCACAAAGCGCCAACAGGTATGCAAAAGGTACTCAGCACCAAATATATCTGTGACTTTCAAATCCAAACCATAAGGAGATAATACAATGCATAGGGTTAGAATGGGTGTCATGTGAAGAAAAAGTAAAACTGGCACATTGTTGATGGGAATGTCAATTGGTACTTGGAAAACCTTATGGAGGATCCTCAACAAATTAAACATAGTGTTATGATATGATCTACTTCCATACGCGCAAAGGAAACAAAATCTCTACATTGAAAATAAATTTGTACTCCCATATTCATTGCAGCCGTAGCCTTATTCACAATAACCAACCAAATTATGGAAAAATAACATGTATCCAAAGACAACTGAATGAGTAAAGAAATGTGACATGCATACCTAGACTAAATATTCAGCAACAGAAAAAAAGGAAATAGTGCTATTTACAGGGTGAACCTAGAGAACAATCATGTTAAGGGAAAGAAGCTAGACACAGAATGATAAGCACAACACAGTCTTACTTGCTTGGAATGTAAAATATTGAGCTCACGAGAGCAGAGAACAAGCATCATTGTGCATAACTTTGGGTGTGGGAGAAATGGGAATATATTAGTAAAAGAACACTAAATTTCATTTACAAAAAATTATGGAGATCTAACACTGATAAAGAAAATCTGTATTAACTTGTGGCACTAATTAAATGATGTACATGTATCAAAATGTATTGATGTACACCTTAGATACCATTTTGTCAATAAATATTTTTAAGACACAAAAATGATATCAATAAGATACAATTATATATATATTTACTCAAATTAAAAAGAGCATGTTTTCATTCATGGTAAAACAAAAAAGACAAATTTACATTTTAACAACAAGTACAGGAGAAAAGTACTTACTTGGACAGAAAAAAATGGAAATCTTAAACGTTTCTTCTGGTTCCAGTGTCCCAGACAGTGCACTAAACTGGAATATACCATCTTTGCAAAGTTTTTCAGCACTGCTTAAATCCAAAATCCATTTCACACTTTGTGTTGATATATTTTTAATCACAAGATCCTTTTAACACAAAAGATGAAGCATTTGAAAATTGTAATATGTTATTAAAAATCAGTTTTATTTCTATAGCATGAATTTGTATCTATGCATCAAGTTAAATGATTAAAATATAATTACAGATTAAAGGCTTTAATCAGACAAGCAAATCTGAAAATATGTTCAGTCTGTTGAGGAATGTATAAAATACCTACAAAAATAGAGACCAAGGTAAAACAACAACAACAAAGTCAATCTACTGTGTTGTTTAATGAAGATGGAGAGTAATAAAACTCCTTATTCATTTATGGTCAGAATACAAAATAAACATTCAGTTTGGAAGACAGCAGGTCAGTTTATATAAAATGTTAATCATACCATTTGATCTAGCAATGTCATTGCTAAACATTAACTTGACTGAACTGAAAACATATGTATCCATTACAGAACAGCTTTGTTCAAACACTAGGAAAACAAACAAGTAAACCCCAAAATCCACAGGATTCATTTAAGGTAAAGGATGGATATAAATGCATTATGGTACATTCATGCAACTGAATAAAATCCAGTGATAAAATACGCATGTGCTAATTCATGTAAAACACAGATGGATATTAAACATACTTTTTAAGTGAGAGATATCAGATACAAATGAGTACATACATTATACTTATATTTATTTGACATGCTGGAAAAGCAATATTACACAAAAACAAGACCTACTGTTGCCAAATGTTAGTAGAAGCAATAATAATGTGGAAAGGAATCACACAAAAGAGCTAAACTGTTCTTTATAGCATTGAAAGAGTAAGTGCACTATTCTAATAATTTTTCAAAACCAACAGATCTGTACACTACAAAGAATAAATTTAAATTTGTGCAAATCATAAACAAATGGACAACCAAGATGGTAGAAACCCCAAGGTGGACTGTGATCTGTAGTAAACCACATTACAAATATTAGATTCAGGGCTGCCATTACAGCACACTTCTCATATTGAAGGGCTGGTTTACATCCTCGCTACTCTGGTTTAACCCAGCTTTTGGTTAATGCGCCTGGGAGGACATAGGAAGATGATTCATATTCTTGTTCCCCTGCCACCAAGTGGAGACCTGGATGCAGTTCCTGGCTCCTGGATTCAGCCTGGGCCACCCTGCTTGTTGTGGCCATTTGACAAGTGAATCAGGGGATGGAAGACATCTTTCTGTCTGCCTTCCAAAACTAAATACATAAATAAATAAATATAAAATTTACAGATGACAAAAACAACAAGCATATGATTGATGTAAATGCCTAGAGTCTAGTTATGGTGAGGAAGAATTAACATAAATAGCTTTGAAAGACAGTTTTTTCCAAATGAAAAGTATAAAGCTAATGACAAAAAACAACTGTACAAATGAGCTTTGAAAAGTATATGGGAGGGGCTCGGCAGCGTGGCCTGGTGGCTAAAGTCCTCGCCTTGATCCCATAGGGCTGCTGGTTCTAATCCCGGCAGCTCCACTTCCTCTCTGTCTCTCCTCCTCTCAGTATATCTGACTTTATAATAAAAATGGAATAAATCTTAAAAAAAAAAAAAGAGTAAAAAAAAAAGTATATGGGAAATTTCCATCATTTTTAAAAATATATTGTAGGCTGAGACACACACAAAGAAGAAAAATAATGAGATAGGGACAAAGATAGAACTCCCACCCATAGGTTCACTCCCCATACGCCCACAGTGACTTAGACTAGGTCACTCCAGAGTGTGGTGTCTGGAACTCAACACAGGTCTCCTAAGTGTGGTACAGGAACCCCAGTTCTTGATACATCACCACCGCCTCCCAGAGCATACATTACCAGGAAACGGAAATCAGGAGCCACAGTTAGGACTTGAACTCACACACTCTAATATGAGGAGCTAGCATCTTAACTACTAGACTGATCTTCAGATCCTGCATCAAGTTTTCTAAAGGTATTTGTGTCTCCCTCCTACATAAACGCTGTACTCCAGTAAACGTATTAGCAGTTGTAATGCACTACAGGTTAGCAACTCTGAAACTACTTTCTTGCACACCAAGTTGGAATGTAAGTAAATTGTAAATAATGAGAGGCATTTTTTTTTTACTGTCAGAGAAAGGAGTGATAAATATTAAGGAAGAGAGGGCCCGGCAGTGTGGCCTAGCGGCTAAAGTCCTCGCCTTGAAAGCCCCGGGATCCCATATGGGCGCCGGTTCTAATCCCAGCTGCTCCACTTCCCATCCAGCTCCCTGCTTGTAGCCTGGGAAAGCAGTCGAGGATGGCCCAGCTTTGGGACCCTGCACCTGTGTGGGAGACCTGGAAGAAGCTCCTGGTTCCCGGCTTCGGATTGGCGCAGCACCGGCCATTATGGTCACTTGGGGAATGAATCATCGGATGGAAGATCTTCCTCTCTATCTCTCCTCCTCTCTGTATATCTGACTTTGTAATAAAAATAAATAAATCTTTAAAAAAAATAAAATGAACTAAAAAGATTAAGGAAGAGAGACTGAAATGCACCTTCACTAGGTTGATTAAAGATATTAGATGGAGATCACAAATAGATATAAGAAATTTAGATAAATGCTTACAGATACACAAATATACAAGTTGTCTAAATATTCTTATTCCAAGTGCCATAAATGTTTGGAGGAAAGTTAATAATGTGGAATAATTAAAACCACTAACACTTCAGAATAAACTAAGTAAGCTAAAAACCATAATCATAAAATAGTTATAAACTGTATCACTTCTCAATTCATACCTGAGTTTTTGTGATTTTCTTTTGAAAGTTCATCTCATTTATAGATACTGCAAATACAAATTCGGTGCTGGATATTGTCAATGGAGTTTCCAATACTGTGACAGGAGAGTAAATATATTCATGAAATACTAATGAATATAAAGGCCTAGGCACTTGTGAATACGCTTTTTACAGAGAAAAAGTAGAAATCGCCATTAAATTGAAAAAGACATCTACTGACAAATGAATAAACCTAAACCTAAAACCCTGGGAAATATTTACATTAAGTAGGAAAAGATAAATGTAAATAGATTATTCTGAAATACAATTGACCTAATTTGGAAAAGAAGATTACACAGATTGTCTTCTTTTCCAAGACAAGATATTTTAAAACAAAAGAAGAAAATTTGAACTTCTCAGAGCCTCCAAAGAAACTGGGAAGTATTAATTCTGGGTTTTAAGCGAGAATGAAATAATTGTCATGTACATTCTACATCAATGAGACGTCTCTCACAATTTGTCATGTGCAATTAACTGACATGACACTGATAATTATTTCAGAATTTATATGAATTTAATCTAATATAAAAACAAAAGGAAAACAAACTGCTTGACATTTCATGCAAAAATTTTAAATACCAGAAAATGCATCTCCAAAGTTTGTCGAAAGTACAGTTGGCAGACATTGGTTTTATCACTGAATGTTAGAAAGTGAACAGGCAGTCAACAAACAATTGCAAATTTTAGTTTGATTTTTCTTATATGCACTTAGTATTTAGCAACTGATCGCTTTGGAATAAAAGTAGTTCTCAATTGGCCTTGTTAATATTTCACATCCTTCTCAATGTGTTTTGATAATTTATATTTTGTTTTAATCACTTAAGAGCTTCTTCTGCAATGAATTAAATCACCTTTTTATTCTCTTCTTCATTTTTAGTAAAAGTCAATTGCCTAAAAATATATCTGTGCTGCTATCAATATTCAATCTCACAGATTCATAATTCAAGCAACACACAGAGGAATCACATCATAATTTTATTTTATAATATTTCCACTTTTGAAAACAATTACAATTTTAAACATTTAGATGTTTAATTATTTTATAAATCTTTGACATGTACACATCAATTGACTGTTTCCCATTACATACCTGTAACTTGAACATGACATGGTCGGAAATGTAGAGCTCTTTTTGACACTAAAGCAGTCTTTGACAAATGTTCTGTACAAACTTGTAAATTTTTGAAAGAATTAATTTGTGTTGGAATGAAAAATTCATATGCTTCCACCTGTGAGATGAAAAAGTGCATTATACCTGTGATTGATTTTGCTGTGATTTGGCAAAATGCTATCTTATGAAATCAGTTTGCAAAAATAAAATTATCTTGTGATATTTAAATTACATTTTATAAAACCAAGACTTGATTTCTTTCTGCAGGTTCAAAAAGAAATACATTTAAAATAATTTCCATTCAGGCAAATTACACAAAAGTTTAAGAGCCAGCATTTTGGAGCAGAAGGTTAAGATGCTGCTCGTGAGGGTGTCAGCATCCTATATCAGAGTACAGATTCAAGATCCCACTGCTCTGCTTCACATCTAGCTTCCTGTTAACACATGTACCTGAAGAAGCAGTGAAGGATGAACTTTGGTCCCTACCCGCCAGTGGAGACCCTGATGGGGTTTCTGGCTCCTCCAGCTCTGGTTGTTGCAACCATTTGAGGAGCAAACCAGCAGATGGAATAACTTCTCTGCTGCCTTCCCAAGCACATTAACACGAACCTGGCTGGGAAATAGAATTGTTGGCACTCAAACTGGCACTCAGATATGGGATGTCAATGTCACAACTGACAGTTTAATCTGCTGTACCAAGAAGCCAAAGCCTGCAACTGATTTTTTAAAAGTTCATTTTGTATTCTGCAACTTTACTAAACTTGTTTAATAGTCCCATCAGCTTTTTTTGGTGGAACATTTGGTGGAACATTTCACTCACTACTTCTTTTCAACACAGCACTGGAGTATTAGCTAGAATAGACGAGAAATATTTTGAGGTTTCATTTTGTTTGTTTTTAATTTCAGCTGGCCCTTCTCCTGCCAATTCTTACACTTGTTATAAGATCTTATATAAACACTCTGTTCTCATAACAGAATTACAGAAACATAAAACACAGTAGCATGCATTACTTTAATAGATATTTCCTTTCTTTTGACAAAACAGAGCAAGTTCCTTCCCTTGAAAATGTATTTTTTGCAGTGGCAGCAGCACATGGATGCCAAGGAGTAAACTGCATAAAAATGCAGCATGTCACGTACAAATTCATCATATTTTGATATTGCAAATCCGAAGGAAAAACCCAGAGACATTACTTGGTCTTATGTCTTCTGGGATCTCTACCTATTTAGCCACCAAAAAGCAGCTGTATTTTAAGCGTCATCTTCTAGTTTCCCTCTTCTCATTAGTTCTTTCTCTAATTTTGAATATTTTTTGTTTATGTGCTGCCAAAATGAGCACTCTAATTTTGCATATTAGTATATATCAGAATTATCTATCATACATGCTTTAACATTACCTATAGCCACTCTTCAAAGGTCCTGCTTCCAGAAACTTTGTGAACATCAAAATTCATGAATTCTTATGTACTTACAGAAAAATGAGATAATATTTCATATAAGCTGTATAACCCTTCCCTCCATGTCAGGTAATTTCTCCAGATTGTTTATAATATATAATAAAACATAAATACTATACATAATTCACCATAATACGCTGTTTTGAAAATAATAACAAAACCAAAAAATGTATACATATTCAGTATTTTTATTCTGTGATTGGTTGAATCTGCTGATTTATAATCTTGGATATGGAGGATCAAGGAAATATTTTCAGGCGACTATTTTAATGTTTTTTACGTGTAATGTGGACTACATTTTAGAGTCAAACAATACGTTAAAAGTATATACCTCAAACTGTCATCTTTATCTGAATGCTGAAGACAGTGGGTTCCCAACAGAATATATTGAGGGTAATCAAGGAAGAGATCAATAGAAATATTAAGGCAAGAAGCTGAAAGTTCACAGTCTTGGATACACTTCCATAGTGACACCCAAATTATTGCAAAACTGAAAGGTTCTGACTGTGGCCAGCATGATAGCTCTATTGATTAATCAACTGTATACAAGCCCCGGGATCCCATATGGGTACCAGCTCATGTCCCCTCTGTTCTACTTCCCATCCAGCTCCCTGCTTATGGCTTGGAAAAGCAGTCAAGGACGACCCAAAACCTCAGACCCTGAACCCATGTGGGAGACCCAGAAGAAGCTCCTGGCTCTTGGCTTTAGATTGGGTCAGCTCCGGCCATTTCGTCATATGGGAAGAGAACCAGAGAGAAGATTTTTATCTCTCTCTCTGTAACTCTACCTTTCACATAAAAATTGTAAAAAAATTTAAATGTTTGAATAAATGTAAATAAATTTTAAAATGGTTGTTATTGACCAAGCCTTTGTTCAGATACTGCTGTGCTTAGAAGCAGAAAACTTAAGTAATGTGAAGTTTGTAATTTGGCATGTTTAACAGGTAAGAATTATCTCAAAATAGCAATGCAAGGAGCAAGGCTTCCAGAAATCATCACTTCTAGACTTACACCATGATCCACAGTAGGGGCATTGCAGTATAGTGGATAAAGCCACTTTCTGCATTGCTGACATCTCATTATGGGTGGTGGTTTGTGGCCTGGCTGCTCCACTTTAGATCCTGCTCCCTGCTAACGGCATGGGAAAAGCAGTGGAAGATGGCCCTAAGGTTTGGGCCCTACCACTCACATGGGAGACTTAGATGAAGTTCCTGGCTCCTGACTTCAGTTTGGCACAGTGCTGGTCATTGTGGACACTTGAGAAGTGAAGCTGCATATGAAAGATCCTACTCTCTGTCTCTCCCTCTGTGTAACTCTTTTAAATAAAAAGGGAAAGGTAGCATGAAAGCAGGTCCCGTACGATAGCCATATTCCCAGTAAAAGCAAAGCATAAACGAAAAAGAAGCCCAGAGAAATATGGATGCTTTATGGAAATGTAGGAGCCTAGAGGATAGTAAAGGCAGGAAAGAATGTTAGATGTGAGGGGGAATCAGAGCTGACAGGGATGAGAATCTAATCACAACAGATCCTACTTTTGGATGATGACTGGAGTAAAGGATGATCTGAGTTATGATGAACTCAGCTCTGACGATTTTCATTGAGTCTTGACTGTGATGGAGTTTAATGCTGGATCAAAAGGGATAAAGGACTGCAAAGTTAGAATTATGACAAAGGGTCAACACAGAGTATGACGGTGGACTTCATTTAAGAATGTATGATTTTGGGCCCGACGGCCGTGGCCTAGCGGCTAAAGTCCTCGCCTTGAAAGCCCTGGGATCCCATATGGACGCCGGTTCTAATCCCGGCAGCTCCACTTCCCATCCAGCTCCCTGCTTGTGGCCTGGGAAAGCAGTCGAGGACGGCCCAATGTATTGGGACCCTGCACCCGCGTGGGAGACCTGGAAGAGGTTCCTGGTTCCTGGCATCGGATCTGCGCGCATCGGCCCTTTGCGGCTCACTTGGGGAGTGAATCATGGGACGGAAGATCTTCCTCTCTGTCTCTCCTCCTCTGTGTATATCTGGCTGTAATAAAATGAATAAATCTTTAAAAAAAAAAGAATGTATGATTTTAAGATTCATTATCTGTATAAAATACAAAATTACAAAGAGTGGGACACACCCACGGAGAGAGAAGCAGAGAAGATGGAGAGAGAAGGGGAGAGATGGAGAGAGGGAGACGGCAAACGAAGAGAGAGAATCTTCCATCTGTTGGTTCACCCTCAAAATGGCTACAATTCCCAGGTCTGGGCCAGTCAGAAGTAAGGAGTTTCTTTCAGTATCTCCTACACAGGTGCATAGGGCAAGGCAATTGGGGCATCCTCTGTTGCTTTCTCAGGCTTGTTAGCTGGGAACTAGCTCAGAAGTGGAGCAGCCAGGACTTAAACTGGCACAATTATAGGACCAAAATATTGCAGATGGTGGCAAAACCGATTGTACCGCAGTGCTGACCCCTGATGTTGCTTTTGATGATGATGGTGATTATCAAGATAGTTCAAAAATAGTAATTACAGTCTTTAACTTCCTCTTCTTTAAAACTTTTCTAACAAACCCTTCTATCTTTTGAAACACAAGCATATATATGTATATATTTCAAGTACTGTGGTAAATTCACAAAAATGAATTAATTTACAGTTGTGTATATGTGGAAATTTGTACTCCATTTGTCTTCTCTTTATCTCACATCCTCACAATTTGCATAGAAAATATCTACCCAAAGAATCCCTGATTACACAGAACACAAAGTCAAATTTCCATGAATTCTTCTCCATGAGAGACATATCCCCTTAACAAAATTGAAAGAATATAAGACTAACCTTTACAGAAAAATTAAGATTAAAAAAGATTAGCTTGTAATTAATGAAACTACTGAAGTATCTAATGAAGAAGCAAAATTTGAGAGTTATGTGGTATCTGCTAGTCTGAGCACTTTTCCAGATACAGTGGTTCAAAGACAAAGTGAAAGAATGTATTCTGGTGAGCAAAGTATTGCATTTTCTAAGCCAGGGCAAGTAGACAGAAATGCTTATTAATCAGAAACAGCTGCCATTCAAATGTCTTCTCTTTTAATCCTTACAAGATTATCCTTACTTTCCTGTAAGAATAATTGAAAGTACTCAATAATCATTATGAAAGATTTAACTAAACGGTTGCTTAGCCTTCAAAGGCAGACAAGGGTTGATGGAAAAAATAAAGTCTAAACAATTCTCTGTCATATTTAACAACTGCAGTACAAATGTAACGCAGCAAATATAAGAGCATTAGATAGCTTCATAGAATGTCACTAAAAATCAGCTAAACTTGAAGTAACTACCTGCGGGTAGTGACTAACATGTACAAGGGAAGTACAACTCTATACACCGAACAGCAACACATATGAATGGTGCACACAGAAAGGAGGTGTCTGACTTCAAGGAACCAATTCCTTCAAGGATGTCAAATGAAAGTGTAATTGCCCACATTTATCTTCAATTGTGTTCAAACCCAGTGTAGTTTAAGAAAGGGTTATAGCTAGGAATAAATCAATCTTGTTTTGCTGATGTCTCATTTCTCTGCTATACAGCAGGCTAACCTAGAGAGCAATCTTTATTTACATTCATACATACAAAAAAGGCTGACGACTTCTAGCTATAAATACAGTGGAGGGCATTTGAAATGACTAGAGACTAGATATAATAAATCTGCCTTTCTGATGCAAACTTATGGAGCAAGTTCTCACAGGTGTGCTGTCTCTGCAGGATTTTATATAAGATTCTCATCATTAGACTGAATTACGCTCCCATATGCTGCGTAAATCTCTGTTTATAACATCCGGTCAATGAGGAATGATTTACAATTTTAAGCAAAGTATGGCTCTCTATAGAACTGTAAATATATGTATTTTCATTTTGTATTCAGAATATAGTCTCTTGGAAGAGCCACAATTTAAATATTAACAGATGTATAAACTTCCACTCATTGATATTGTTAAATAGTGAAGTGGAATAAAAATATTATGATACATATTTATTCTCCCAAGAAGTAATGTAAGAAATTTGTTAAATTACATGTTTTCCTATTTTCAGTGACCCTTGAGTATAATTTTTCTATACATTTCCATTGTATATGAAAAAATAAAATCATAATATAGAATTATATTATAAGGTTATAATTCAGTCTTAACATATATTAAAATATATGGATTAAACTGGTGTACTAAACTCAGGGCTTTTTTCCTTATTGAAAAGTTTGTGTCTGTCTGCGTAACTCTATGTATCTGCAAAATGATTGTGCAGAACGTCAGAAATTATTTACCAAAACAAAAAGAATTAATGATACTTTAATGGACATAATCAATAAAAATGAATTAAAATAGATGATAAACTATTTCTTGAAACTTAAAAATGCAAAAAATATAGGCATAGACAAATCCATTAGGATTTAGGGTGTGATTCACTCAGACTTTCTTCAGTTCTAAATTTTATATTTGACAGTAGACCTAAGTAATCAAACAGATAACATCATTGTTACACAATATTTAAATTTCTGTTAATGAGAAATAGTGCGTATTTAGTATAGCAGTTAATAAGCTGCCTGAGATCCTTGCACCCCCATCATAGTGTGGCTGAGTTGAATTGTGAATTTGCTTCTTATTCCAGCTTCCTGCTAATGGGTACCCAGGGAAGCAGCAGGTGATGGCTCAAGTTCTTGGTTCTCTGCCAACCACATGGGAGACTCTTACCGAGTTTCAGGCTCCTGGCTTCTACCTGGCCTAGCGCCAGCTATTACACACATTTGAGGAGCAAACCAATGGGCTCTTCTCTCGCTCTCTCTCTCTCTCTTGCTCTCAAAAATAAAATATATATATTTTTAAGACGTAAAATGTAAATTGATGCTGACTAAATGTACACATAGGGTGTGAGAGGTAAGTAGTCATTGGAAGAATCTAAAATACTGGCAAAATTAAGAACATCCTAGGAAACATACCATAGCAACTTGATAATTATGTTTTTTTTTCAAATTTTATGGGCAAAAGAAAGACTACATTATTCAACATTTTTTGTAATATATTTGCAGTATTTCATGCATTAAAAACCATTCATTGAAAATTTAAAAGAAAAAGCTAAATAATGTTTCTGTTTTGACAATGTTTGATAGCCTAAGCTAGATCAAAGAGAAAAAATAATCCTTGAGATGATTTTCCAAAAGTGAAAAATGTTCTTCATTGTCAAACTTACTAAACTGTGTTTATCTGAGTATCATTATTCATGACAACACCACATCCATACAAACTTATCATTTGGAATTCATGATAAGATAGAATTCATCTTCACAGCATGTCATATCTCGAGTTTTTTACAGGTCATAAAAATAGCATAAAATCATTGGTCCTTTTTCTTTTTTTCCCCTCTGTACCTCCTGAGAGCACAAGCCAGGCCCACTAGCAATCATTTCACTAAATGATGGGCTATATTCAAATAGGTTCATAAATAAGACAAAGACACATTATAAGCAGAACTTAGGTAATCTTTGACAGGTTCTTTGTTAGTATTATGTGTAATACTGATACTTTCCAGGAGAATGAGTAAGATAAAAAGCTGAACTTACTACTTCTGGAGAAAATATCAGCTCACATTCCGCTGATGAACTCTCCTCTAACTCCAAGGAATATATGTATGGAGCTTTAGGATTTGTGGATTTCACTAAAAAAAAAGAAAAAAACAAAAACATGTATAGGTGCAATTACTGAAATATCTGAGAAGAAGCACATAAGTTTTTTTTAATTAATAAGACTATTCTCTGGAGCAGGAATGATAAAACAAGACTTGGAGACAGGAAAAACATTTCAAAGGTTGGTGCAGTATCCTAAAGCAGAGGCTTGAAGCTTGAGTGTGAATGCTGAGCTATGGAAAGGCACTTTATAGAGTAGCTCTGTAGAATAATTAAGAGTAATCCATTGAACAAGATGCAGGAAAGAAATAACAGGCTGTTAATGTAAGGCATGTTTCCCTTACATCTAATTTAACATACAAATAACTAATGGTTAAATATAGACTCTCCATAGAATATTTGCAAAAAATATTGAATGACTAAAACCAGTAATAATTTTGTTTTCACATATTGTACACACTTAAATATAACATACATACCCAAACTGATAAACATGCATACATCATGTATTAAAAATTGATCTGATATTAAAAACTAGTATGTTTCTAGAAGTAAAACCATGAGTCCTTACACATAATGGGAAAAAAAACATGCATTAAGTCATCTGAAATATTTTAAAAATTCTTTACAGTCATCTGGGAAGAGAACCAGTACATAGAAGATTTCTCCTTGTAACCCTGACTTTCAAATAAGTAAATATTTAAACATAATAGTCTTTGACTTAAATTTTATATATATTATATTTAAGAATTACACCATAGGAACATAAGAAATATTTTGCTTTTACACCATTATAATTACAGTATAAAATAGGTACCTGCTTTATCTTTAAGATTCATTGAAAAATATCGGATGTTTTCTAAGCTGAACTCCACTCGGACAGGTGTCATACCTCTGTTCTTTACTACAAATGGTATAATATGGGTAGAACCAATATAGGTGCCATTGAAATCAAACATATTCTAAAATTTAAAAATGAATAATAATTATAAATTAGAGTATTTTAAAAATAAACTACAAAATAAAATTTTAATCATTGTCAAGGAAATTAACAACTGTAAATCAGAACTCTATGAAAATTAATCAAGTTTCCCTCCTCCACCTATCTCCCATATGTAATTAATGACAGAATCCAAGTAATTGTGAAACCTTCACCTCTTTTCTTTTTTAAGATTTATTTTTATTGGAATGTCAGATTTACAAAGAGAAGGAGAGAGATGAAGATCTTTCATCAGCTCATTCACTCCCCAAGCAGCCACAATGGCCAGCCGGAGCTGAGCTGATCTGAAGCCAGGAGCCTGGAGCGTCTTCCGAGTATCCCATGTGGGTGCAGGGTCCCAAGGCTTTGGACTATCCTTGACTGTTTTCCCAGATTACAAGCAGGGACCTGGAAGGGAAGTGGAGCAGCCGGGACACGAACCGGCACCCATATGGGATGCTGGTGTACGCAAGCTGAGGACTTTAACCAACAGGCTACCAATCCAATTCTATTATGTAAAATTTATCAAATACAAAATGTATATTGAAAACTTAATGTTTTGCACAAATATAATAGTCAAGCATTTGACTGGATACGACAAGTCAACCAGCTTGCTGAAATTTTTTTAAAATTACTTTCATTCTGATTTTATATGTACAGTCATTTAAATCACACAGTCAATGCCATAGTTCTTACCATAGTTGGTAAGTACATTATCAAAAGTCTCTTTTGCTGTTAGAATGTTATTTTTAAAATTCAGCTGCATAATGGCACATTGATATATAACACAAAATTCCTTTAAATTATTCACTTATATGATAACACCCAATGCATGTCCCACATCCTCTAAGATGTGGTAATAAAGTGAAAAATTCTCAACATTGACTTGAATTTTTCAAAGAAATACATCACATCAATTGCAAAAAAAAAAGTACTCTGGAAATCAGCATTAATATGCAGAAATGCAGAAATCACCATAGCTTTGGACAAGCTACATTATTATTTGTCAGTCTATTTGTATTTAAAATTCATCATGGAATGAAAGAGATTAGAAAATTATAACTTAAAATCAGACACTACAATTTTGGTGAACTTTTTATTCTGTGAAGTATTATTGTTTTGACTATAGTGTAAATTTAAAATGTTATCTCAAAAATTAAAAAGAGAGTAAAACATATTGTTAGAATTGCCTGTAAATTGCACTGAATGTTTTTTGTATTAATGTCACATTACCATGATAAATCCTGAATATTATGTTGTAGTAGTTATCAACCATTTCCTGTGACCCTGAGACTCCAATTTATTAATAAATCTGTTTTTAAAATAAAAAAATAAAAAACCACCATAAGGCCCTATCTGAGATGGTCAGTGGACCTAAAATTTATCACCATGTATTTTTGCTCAACTTAGTTCGACACTAGAATGTTGCTGGGTGTTAAGCAGTAGTGGGAGAAAAAAATTAAGATGCAATTGGATCAGGTATTATGGTGTATTTTTTAAGATGCTGCCGGGAACATCTGCATCTCGTAGCAGAATATTCGGGTACCAACTCCGACTCCATTTCAACTTCCACCTTTCCAATAATGTGCACGCTGAGGAGAAGCAAATGATGGCTCATATACTTGATTCCACTGACATCAGAGATACCGATGGAGTTCCAGACTCCCGGTTCAGCCCTGGCTGTTGCAGGCAAATAGGGAGTAAATCAGCAGATGGAATCTCCTACCTCTCCATCCCTTCTCCTTGCCCATCTCTCAGTTCCTGCCTGCCCATGTCTTTGTTTTTATGTGCCACACTGTTGATCTGTATTGAAAACTAAAAGATGCAGATAACACAAAAAATATGACATCTACTACATCAGAGATGCTTCCAGGCTATAAGCTATTTCTGAACATATCATAAATGTCAAAAGAAAGGAGCAGTCCCGGCACCATAACCTAGTGGCTAAATTCTCGCCTTGCAACACCAGGATCTTATATAGGCACTGATTCATGTTTAGCTGCTTTACTTCCCATCCAGCTCCCTGCTTGTAACCTGGGAAAGCAGTAGAGGACGGCCCAAAGCCTTGAGATCCTATGCCCGTCTAGGATACCCAGGAGAAGTTTCAGGCTCCTGGCTTCAGATCAGCTCAGCTCTGTGGACAACCAGGGAGTGGATCAGTGGACAGAAGATCTTTCTCTCTGTTTCTTCTTTTCTCTGTAAATCAGACTTTCCCAATAAAGATAAATCATGTTTTAAAAAGACAAGATGGGACACGTGACAGAAAATCAAGGAAAGAATCAAGAATAATTTTGTTGGAAAGATGAAACCAGCTCTAACCCTGGAATTGCTGACCAGAAATATAAGTATGTGCTTGTGTCTGTGCATGCATGCACTCTATCAAATGTAGAACAAAATTTTAACAGTGTAGAGATAATAATTCCAAACATAAGTATGACTGTAGTTTAGAAAATGGAATTCAAGCCCACAGCGAGATAACATTTTGTTCTTAACAGGCAAAAATTAAAATATAGCAATGCAACTTACAGAGCAAGGGAATCTTGTGAAAAAACTTTAAAAATTAGCTTATGGAGTTAATATGTAGGTATTCTACTTAGAGCTCAGGAAGTTCACTCCTAGAGAATCTCTTAGACATGTACCTCAAATGATGTGTATGTGAATGGTCACAACCAGAGTATTTGTATTAACAAAAAGAAATATTTGGCTGGACAGCAGAATGAATTATACAAACATGGTGTCTCTATGGGCATGCGGTTACCTCTTATGAGGGATAGGATCCTGATGCAGCCTACAGGTGACTTTCATATAGATGATACTTAAGATCAGTGGAGAATTTTTTTTTTAAAGATTTATTTTTATTACAAAGTCAGATATACAGAGAGGAGAGGAGAGGAGGAGAGACAGAGAGGAAGATCTTCCGTCCGATGATTCATTCCCCAAGTGAGCTGCAATGGGCCGGTGCTGCGCCGATCCAATGGCGGGAACCAGGAACCTCTTCCAGGTCTCCCACGCGGGTGCAGGGCCCATAGGGGATCCCGGCGCGTTCAAGGCGAGGACTTTAGCCGCTAGGCCACTCCACCGGGCCCCGATCAGTGGAGAATTTTAAAATCTTCATTCAATGTCCTGTTTTATCACTTACAAACACATAAACATATATGCACACATATATATATGCTTATATATGAGTGTATATATATTTCACTTATACCGTATCAATTACAATGTAGTGAGACACTTTGTACATAACTGGGATGGCTAGCAGTGTATTAACTAATAAAAGTCACCCCGTTTATAAACTGACCACAATGGATCCCATACTCACAGGCCTGATCTCCACATCAGGAATCTCCACAGATCCACCAATCCTAAGATCTATGACATTTGCATGACGAATAGCAACCTGATTGTGGAGAAACAAAAAACGTTTTAGAAACCACATTACAATAAAATCAGAAAATGCTGAAATAAATATTGTATTTTGTTTACACAACATTTTCTAATTTAAAAATAACAGCACCTAAACCTACAACAGCTATTTCAGAAGTTGGCATTACGTATATTCTTTTGCGGAACTGATATTTCAAAGAAAAATGAATGTTTACATGAATGTAGTAACATTGCAAGATAAACTGCCACTTGAGATGCTCATGCCCCATTTAGAGTTAAAGTTCAATTCCTGGATATTCCACTTCTGTTTCTTCTTCCTGATAATGGGCCTGGGAAGACAGTGGATAATGCTATGCTTGGAAGGAGTTCTGGGATCTTAGCCTAAATTTGGTCCACCCATGGATGCTTTGGGCATTTTGACAGAAGGATATGAAAGATTCTCTCTCTCCCTTTCCCTGTTACTATGCCTTTCAAAAACATAAATCTTTAAAATATTTTCTGCAAATATCCTCCAAGTTCTACTATTCAATTTTATATTACATGATGCACATAATGCTGCTTTTAAAAAAATACTTCATTTTTGAAAGGCAGAGTTATAGGGAGAAATATTCCATCCATTGGTTCACTCCCCAAATTTCCACAAAAACTGGGGCTAGACCAGGTTGAGTCCTGGAGCCAGATGCTTTTTCTTGCTCTGTCACATCCATGCAGGCGCCCAGTGACCTGACCCATGTTATGTTGTTTTCCAGGTGCATTGTCAGGGACATGGATCAAAAATGAAACACCAGGGACTCAAAGTGGTACCACTATGGGATGCCACTGTGACAGAATGTGGTTTACTACTACTGTGCCACAGTGCCAGGCCTCAAGGTTATTTACTTTTAGATCCCCAAAGAGTATACATTTTCAGAGTTAATTAAATTTTAAGAAAATAATAGAAAATTTAAAAACTAGTTTTTAGTAATCATAACTTTAAAAGCCACTATGAATAGAAAACATAACTAAAATAAATTTTCCAAAAATAATCATATTTGCACTTTATGATAGTATGCCTGCTATTATAAATACTTTAAACAATCAAACAACTTAGTCATATATAAAAAACACGTGTGTATACAGATACCTTTGCTCTAGTGTCAAACCTTTCTGCAGTGATGGGTTTACAAGAAATATTGAGAATAGTTATTCCCCCAAATGGAATTATTCCTTCTGATGGAACAATGTCAACGATAGGTAAAAGGCTCTCTTCACAAACCTATAATCAAACATTTGTACAAATTCTATGTTATCTTTGAACATTGCCATTTGAAAGATTTCATAGGAGAGCTTACTCACTACTAACTAGAGAATGCTATATATAGGACATGAGATCTTAGTGTAATAGGGTTTGAAAATACTAGATGCATCAGTAGTTTGAGCTACAGCAAGAAATTACAGCTCAAATCCACCAAGGAGTACTTTCAATAGTAGTCCCTTCCAATTCAAATAGAAAAATGAAATGTGTTGCCTGAAGAACTTGCAAAACTGTAAAATTTACAAGGATGAGATATAACAGCTAAAGAAAATGACAACACCCTATTTTGACATTTTGCCTTTTCTGGATCCTAAAACTGAAAGCGAAGTTAATGGGAAGCAGTATGATTAAGTAACCCCTTTTTATTATTTCCACGAAAGAAAGCCTAACATTAAATCTATTGTTCTAATCTTCAAAAAACTTACAAGCAACTTATTAAAGACTTACGGCATGGCTTGTCAAAAAGCCAATTTAGGCCATTTATCATGCTTTAAGCCAGAACAATTTACTAGTAGAATTGACCGAGATCATTTGAAATAAGAGGAACAGACTAAATCAGAGCTAGTTCTGATGCTGTAGAATACAAAACAGTCTCCTCGTGTTTTTGTGCTGGGCAGTGTTGGTGTGGTACATGATAACAGAAAAGTTGAATGAAAAATCTGAAACACTAACCTCTTCGAGAGGTCTTCACCTAGTACAGGAAAAATGCTTAGTGTGGGAAAACTGTGCACGGATTTCAAAAATTTTTTTCAACTAAAAACTCATTTATTTTTCAATTCTATTTTCCATGAATGTCTTGAAGTAGCCTCATGTTACCACTACTCGTGGCAGCAGGTGATTTAATATATTTTTTTTTGAGGAAAAAAATATTGACTGCCATTCTGACCCTGTTTCAAGTTAAATACAGAGCAACAAGCATAAATACTTGTAGAATATCCTTAGAATGGCTTCCATATAGGCGCCAGTTGCTACCATAACAGTACTGATTGTATGGTGCAAAGAGAAAGGAAAATTATTGAATTAAATATGAAGTATAATATTAATTAAAAATGAACATTTCAATTTATTTCAAATATTGTGTTTTTTCAATAAAATCAAATAAAGACAAAAATGACGGAAAGAGAAGTAGGAGAGGAAAAATGAAACAAATAAGAGACACAATAAACAATTTTTAGACAAAGTTAATATCCAATATTAGATGAACTGTATTCAATAAATTCTCATATTAAATATTTTAAAAGTAGGAAAAATCTATTATTACGGAATAAGATATAAATTTCCTGGGATATTTGGCACAGAAATGAATTTAAGCATAATGTAATCTGATTCAAATAAAAAATGAACAACACTTCATTGTACCTTGTAATAACCATGATTTGGCCCTACATTATGAAGAATGGCTTTCCTCCAAGTTGTTAAACCTTGAGGACAATTATTGAAGAGTATCCTTGGCTCCAAAAATGTGACTTTAGTAGGACCAACCTAATAATGAGAGTAGGAAAGGGAAAAATACTTTTAAGCAAAATGTTTTGGTCATAATATTGAATTAAAAATACATGCTAATCAAATATATGCTTACCGAAAGAAAAATTATCATCTCCCCTTTATTACTCATTCAATATGGTAAAACATAAACAACAAATCCCATAATTTTATTTTACTTCAGTTTTAATTAAAAAGCCCTAAGATAGTGATTTCTGGTGGTCAAAAAGGATGAGCAGAAAGAGTATAGTGGAATGTTGTAAAATAGATACTGGAAGGTTTTAGATAGAGGAAAGGACTATGTTTAATATTCTACCACATAGTAGAATTACTATACTTCATGATAGCCAGTATGTGCTGTATGAAGAACTAGGAGAGAAGACCTTGAAACCTCAAACTTAAGGCAATGATGCTAGTTACTGTGATTTGATCAGTATATGCTGTATCAACATCTTAAAATGTCACATTGTGCTCCATAAATATGTATAGTTATTACATTTGAATCAAAAGATGTATAAAGTACTTGTGAAATGCAAAACATAAAATGGTGAAGTTCAATGCAAAAACACAAAGGAAATAACTACAGGAGAAATAGGATTCTAATTATATAAAATTTTAAAATTAATTCATTCTCTTACAATAAATACAATGCTGACTTTGAAAGGGGTACATAGCAAGTGGAAATGTGGTTTGGCAGGGGCAGAGGAGGTCTTTTGCAGTACTAAATATGTTCCATTTCTTGATCAGGGTGATCCACAATTGGGTTACAAAGGTAGTATCAGTTTAAGACAAAGTGAGTGATTTATAATTCATGATTTATAATGAAACATTCTTTGTATTATACTCCAAAGATGTTTTCTTTAATAATACATAATTTATATAGAAGGAAAGGCAATTATGCATAATGAAAGGCAGTAGCGTCCAACGTATTTCAAGCTTGGAGCAGGGTAAAGATCCTACTATGTTTGGACTGTAACTTACGATCACCCAAGGGGATGAATCTTGTGGGCCTTAATGCTATAAACTTCTTAGCGACTGAAATATGTGGGAGGCTTTGGATGTGATTTAGCAAAACAGCATCTGGCGTGTATTAAATTTCTAAGAATATTGGAAGGGAAATCGGTATTGCAAGTGAAGCATAACTCTTGATGACCGAGAATGAAGTTAAGGCTTCTGGGGTTGTACTATGCTCTATTTTTTTTATTCTAAGTCCATTCTATAAATTTTTTTATTGGAAAGTCAGATTCACAGAGAGGAGAGACAGAAAGAAACATTGTCCATCCACTGGTTCACGCCCCAAGTGGCTGATCCAAAGCCACAAGCCAGGAGCTTCTTCTGGGCCTCCCATGTGGGTGCAGGGTCACAAGGCTTTGGGCCATCCTCGACTGCTTTCCCAGGCCACAAGCAGGGAGCTGGAAGGGAAGTGGAGCTGCCAGGACACGAACAGGCACCCATACTGGATCTCGGGTGTATAAGGTGAGGATTTAGCCACTAGGCCATGGTGTTGGGCCATATTCTATAAAAATTTGTGGCCTATATTTTTGCTATGTAAATTGCATGATTCACTTCATAGTGAATTATTAAATTCTATTAGACTATGAACAATGCAATAGAACAGGCCAAATAAAATTTTCTTTTTTTTTGGTGTCCATGAAATAAATAATTTCAAATGATTTCCATGATGTTATTATGGATTTGCATAGGGTACAACAATACTGTTGGCAAAAAATACATGAATTTCTTGGTTAATTCTAGTTTGCATAACTCTTTTTGCAAAAGTCTTCCAATTATGACAGTCATCATAGTAATGACATAAAGGAGCTAAGACAATTTAACAAGTTATATGAAAAATTGGTTTTTACACAAATATGCACATATACAACTCTAGAAACATATACAACCCAATTTATAGCCCTCAAAATAAAAATCACATTCATGTGAAATAATTACACGTGCAACACATTTCAGTATCGATGTGTTTCCTTCGGAGACATGCAGATGAAATTCTCCCTTATCCGAAGAACTATAACTCGGTTGCCATAATACTTCACACATCAGGGAGGAGTATGCTTCTACAGTGCCTAGGGAGAATATAAAGACAAAATGAAATATTTACTACAGCTTGATGATATTTGCTTCTGTCAATATAAAAATAAGAGCTGGCCTAAACATGTGCTGGAATTCAGGAGACCCAGGTATAGTTGCAGGTTCTAATTTCAGTCTGGTCGCCGGCTACTTCAGGAATTTAAGTGAATCAACAGCTGGAGACATTTTCTCCTCTGTCTCCCCTTCTCTTTTTCTAATACTCTGCCTTTCAAACAGATAAATATATACTTCCTTAAATAATAAATTTAAGTTTCAAAAATGGGGAAACAGCAAGTGAAAGATTAGCAAATGAACACAGTTCCTTAAGGTCTAATTAAAATCTGTAATGCATATTTTACTTTCCAATGTCAGTACGCAATGAAAATATATGACAAAAGTAGAGCAATGCTTGAAAAAAACAATAAAAAATTATCAGTGAAGCAAACATTCTAGTATTATGTCTTCACATGTAAACAGTAGGAAATAAGTTATAATTCATGACCAAACTGACTCTCCATGTGCTTTCTCAATATTCTGAAATATTTACTAATATCACAGACATCTGACTTTTGGAGGAAGTATCCTTATCAGATAGTTTCTGTTTGTTCTTCATTTTTCCTTGTGAGATACTTTTGTTTTAAAATGTATATATCCAGGAAATGTAACTGTGATATAATTATCAGTAATCAATATATTACTATAGTTCAAGTTTATTGAGAATTTATATAGTATTCATTACACTTGGTATTGAGTCCGTTTATCCACTTGAATCTGTCATCATCCTGGGAGTAAAAGTAAGGATATATCATGGATATAATTAGAAATTCTTGCTTTAGGATATTCAGGGGCACAGGATACTGAATGGACAGAAGTGCCTACCTACCTACCTCCTGGTGTGGCAATGGCCACATCTGAAGTAAGCAACTATACAAAGAGAGTTGACACAGTGTATTATGTCAAGAGAACACCTAGGGTAAGCTACTAGAGTAAGCTAGTATTACATACAGTAATACTTTTTCAAGAGAAAACAAGGAAGAAATTAAGGTAAGTTTTGAAATCATGTTTAGTTGACCCCAAAATTTAGTTCTTATTTCTGGGTGTTTTTTTTTTTTTTAATGTACCATTCATGCAGTACTGAGTGTCAACTAGTTATAAAGTACCACATGATTCAGTGCAGACACAAATAGCTGGCATCTTTTCACCTAGCTGGGAGAGCATAACATGTACAAAAAAAAAAAAAAAAAAAGATACCATCTTTATCACTTAACTTCTAGTTTACTATTTTATTTCAATCAATGGTATTTTGTGTCCTCATCAAGTTCTCAACAGCACATTCCTATAATGTTTGCTATATTTGGCAGACTACTGGATTAAGACAAAGCTTAGCAGTTACCAGAGTTTGTTTAGCAGCAGGTATATTATTTAGAATTACAGATCCCAGAGAATGATAGAAATAAGGTTAAAAATGATGCTAATACCAAAAAATAAAAAACAGTAAATCTCAAATTGTTTTAAAGATTTATATTATTTTTTAATGGAAAGGCAGATTTACAGAGAAAAGGAGATACAGGGAGAAAGATATTCCACCAGCTGGGACATTGCCCAAGAGGCAATCCTCTTCTGTTTTCCCAGGCCATAAGCAAGGAGCTGGATGGGAAGTGGAGTAGCCAGTATATGAACCGGTGCACATATAGAATCCTGGTGCATGCAAGGCAAGAATTTAGCCACTAAGCTATCATGTTGGTCCCCAAATATTTTTACTGATTAAAAATTTCATGATTTAATAGTTTTATATTCTTAATTTTATTAAATGAACTTTGTTAGCTATATTAAATATTAACTAGAAATAATTTATAAATCCTTCTAAAGATATCACTCTCTGGAATCCTATTGTGGCATATCATGTTAAGCTGCTGGCTACAATGCCAGCAATCTCATTATGAGGGTTGATTAGAGCCCTAGCTAAACCATTTCTGATCCAGCTCCCTTCTAATGCACCTGGGAAATGAATGAAAGATTGCCCAAGTGCTTGAGTTCCTGCCACCCACTTGGGAACTTAGGATGGAATTCCAAGCTCCTGCGTTTGGCGTGGTCCAGCCCAAACCATTGGGGCCATTTGGGGAAAGAAACAGAGGATGGAACACTCTGTGTGTGTGTCCCTCTCTCTGTAATTCAGCCTTTCAGATAAATAAATAAACCTATCACAGTCAGAGAAAATAGAAGTCATTTCAAACCATATTATCATCATTATTAAACTAAAACTAAACAAAAATTGCTTTGAATACCAGTATCATTAATAGTTAATCCTATTTTCAATTTGTTCAGAATGTGGGCTCAGGTTTTTTTTTAAAGATATGACTCACATTTAAACAAGTAGACTTAATATATTTAATTTACAAAAGATATATATTTAAGGTATGTAATGTGATGATTTGAGATGTACATACTTTATAGGGATTATCATCAGCAACTTTACCAATATTTAGATTACACTCCCTAATATGTGTGGGCTTCAAGCAATAAACTGAAAATCTTGGAAGACTGGGATCTTCTGAGGAAAAATTTGTTTTCAAAATCCCTTTGGATTCAAGATTGCACCATTAACTCTATTCTTGATCTCTAGCCTGCTAGCCTTAATTGCCAAGTTCAGATGTCTCAGGCCACACAACCCAGGGGGCCAGAATCAGTCTTAAAACATTTCCCTCTCTTCCCCTCCATCCCACTTCTTCTCTGTTAATTTGTTTGTTCTACCAACTATTCATTGTGACCAGTAAATGATCCACAGTTTAAAACTGTTTTCAGATATCTAGAAATAAACATCGCTATGACAATATCCAATTTACTTCTATAATCTTAGCACCAGTGCACAGTATAAAACTGACTAATGCCTAAACACATGAATGAATTCATAAATGAATGCCTAAATCAAACAGAATATGCCATTACCGGTAGCTGGTCGAATAGAAAAAGACATCCCACTTTTTGAGTTTATTGGTAGCCATTTAAATTTAGCTGAATAATTCTGACGATTAAACAACTCAAGTGTCTCCCGAAAACATGCTTGCACCAGGAAGCCTTGTGATTTCAATACTATCTCATTAGAAGATAGCTCAAGTTGTACTGGCTGGACAACTGCCATCACTAGGATGTGTCCACTGGGTATTCTGTTTACCAGAAAGGTGAAGGATCTGTAACACAGTAAATCACATAATTTCGACTATTAATAGATATTTGTGATTGTAGATTTCAACACAAAACTGTAAAAACATTTATTCTACTGATTACCATTTACAATTTATGAGAGCTCTTAAAAAAGCTCATGGAAAAAGTACATCGTGATACAGTAAGTCCAAAACATTTGCAACAAAACAAACTGATGTTTTTATTCCATTTTCAATGAAATTTTTGAAGTTCCCTCAGATGATTCAATATGTAATATTTCAAAATATTCATGAAAGAGAATTATACTGCCTGTGAAATAAGAATCTATGTCTACAAACTGATGCACCCATAGTTTGCATTCTTTGGCATCAAATATAGGCTATATTGCAGTGATTTAGACAACTGAATACATTTCTCCTTGAAGGACTCCTTGATTCTATCGGAAAAATTCAAAAATAAATCTTACTTCCAAAACTTTCCAATGGTAGAAGATTCAAATATCATTGAAATATTAACACTGGACGTAGGTGGAATTACAAATGAAAACTGCTTGGTTTTTTGAAGCTCATCTAAATTAACATCTAAATGGATCAAAATATACATATGTAGCATATTAATAACATGAAGTAGACCAGTATTTGAGGAATTGATACAGACATTTCCGAAGTTAAGGACAGAAGGCCCTGAAAAATAAAAAGTAAGCTTTTCAGATTAATGTTGGCAAATGTGTTCAATACTTTCTTCAATATTTTAACTTTCTAAAAAATATTTTGTCACTCCAGTTATATAAATGTGATACAGAAAAATACTTTACAATTACATCAGAAATTAATAGATACATTTTTAATACAAATGGCCATAATTTTATATTTGGAAATCATTAGCTAAAATTAGCTAAGATACAAATATATTCCAACTATGGGAAATTATACTAAGAACTCTTTATAATTTATGTTAGCACATTAATTTTCAATACACAAACGACCTCGTTCTATCAGCATAATCATTTTTTCCACTTATCTAGAATTTCTAAAAATTGGTAATTTTCTCTTGGTTCAGGTTTTCCCCTATAAATGCAAAAGGTTTTACATTATAACAATTTTTATACATACACCTTGCCCTGTCTTTTCTTAACATCTTAACTTAGTTTTATTTGACATAACCTGAATATACTTAAAGTATAGAAATGTATTAGTGTTGACATATGTGTTCACCTGTGAAAGAACCAAAATGTAGAGTGAACTCATTACTGCAGAAAGTTGTTGCTTGCTCTTTAGGTTTCTTCCCTACCACCATTTTCCATATCACTTTCCAAATAGCCACATAACTTCTTTTTTTTAATATGTTTTTAAAAGATTTATTTATTTTTGTTGGAAAGGCAGATTTACAGAGAGGAGAGACAGAGAGATCTTCTGTCAAATGGTTCACTCCCAAAGTGGTTGCAATGGCTGGAGCTGAGCCAATCAGAAGCCAGGAGCCTCTTCTGGGTCTCCCATGCGGGTGCAGGGTTCCAAAGCTTTGGGCCGTCCTTGACTGCTTTCCCAGCCCACAAGCAGGGAGCTGGAAGGGAAGTGGAGCTGCCCGGATTAGAATCGGCGTGCATATGGGATCCTGGTGCATTCAAGGCAAGAAACTTTACTGCTACGCTATAGCACTGGGCCCACCATATAACTTCTTTATATCACTGTGGATCAGTTTCCATTCTGTAGCAAATTTTGAAATCTATTCATAGCTTTTTAATCATATGCATTTCCACATGCTTTTGAAGACTCACACATAGAAATTTCAAATTTTTGCATCAAAATAAACATCTTTTATATTACTACTATATTACTACTCCATTGTGTAATTCTGTGTGTATATGTACCATAATGCTGTTTGTATCTGTCGATGTGATCACCTGTTGGTTTTCATTTGGGTTGATTTCAGTTGTTGGCTATTATAATTAGGGTTTCTGTAAACATTATTACACAATTATTTGTTTCAACATATAATTTCGTTTTTCCTGGATTAATATCTCAAATTGGAATGGATGAATTTGAATCATATGGTAGGTATTAGGTATTAATGTTTTATAAAGAGTTTAGTAAAATGATTCAACATTTATATACAGTATGAAACCAGGTGGCTAGCTTTTCTATTTTTTTAGCTTCTACCAGCTTGTCTTTTCTAGTTCTTCATACAGTATGTGCATAACATACTGTTGTGAACAAATGGTCATTTTACTGTGTTGTGGAATACTAAAATTTGTTACTTGTATGTGTCTGGAGAGTGCTAATTGAAGGAGGCTGCTGTTGTCTATGATCAACACTACGGTGCAGAAGTGCTACCTCCTGCAGTGGGAGAAAGTTACCTTTAATTGGAAAAAAAGGTGGAAAATAAAATTCTATTCATATAGATATTGTCAAAGTAATAACAATCTCAGCAGATCATAATGATCTTACTTTTTGGTAAGGCCAAAATTGTGACCTGAAATCTCAATACTGATTCAGAAAACTGATAGAATGAAGAACCAGAAATTTTAAAAATCAAGATCTGGAAACAAGAAAGACCAAGGAATCATACAAAACCTATGGAGCCATAGCACAGAGAAAATGTTTGTGAAGAATGTATTTGATAAAGGACTCATAATGCATAATATTCTCATAATTTTATAACAAAAATAAAATATTCAAAGTTTTTAAAAATGAGCAAAGGAATTAAAAGATGTTTCCTCCAAGAAGATATAGGATTAAAGTAGATACGTCTTTAAGCAAATGAAAATAAATGTTTATCATTCTAGACAAGTGCAAATTAAATCTATGTGAGGTAATACCTACACGATTCTTAACGATTAAGGAGAAAATAAGAAGTATTCGTCAGAATGTGGAGAAATTTTAACATTTATTCATTGCTGGTAGGATTGTGACTTGATGCAATCATTGTGAAAAACACTTCCAAAGTTTTTTTAAAAAACTTAGATATACATTTAGCATACATCCCCACAATTTCATTGTGAGGAATTAAACCCAAAGAGATGAAAATATGTTAAAAATTTATTGGATGTTGAGATCAGCATTATTTATCATAGCCTCAAACAGGAAACAGCTAAAAGGTCTGTCAACTAGGAGATGGGAAAACAATATGTGATATATCCTTAAAATGGAATGCTATATGTGTGTGCGTGTGTGTGTGTGTTTATATATGTGTGTGTATTTGTGTGTGTGTGCATATATATATATATATATATATATATATATATAGCGTTTATATAAAGACCAAAATAGTCATACAGATTATCAATTGGATGAGTCTCAAAAATATGCTGAGGAGCAAAATATGAGAGACTATATATGGTATGATTCCATTTACAGGAAATTTCAAAAGAGGCAAATCTTACAGAGATGGAAAGTTGATTAGTGGTCACTTAGGGCTGGAGCTAGAAAGAGGAAATAAATTGCATATGGTTATGTGAGTGACTGTTGCCTTCTTACATTAAATGTGAGGGTGGTTGCCCGGTTCTATAAATTTACGAAGATTTGTAGATTTACATATTTTAAACTGGTAAAATTATAGAATATAAATTATGCTTAAATATGCCTGTCTATAAGAACCAAGACTATAATATGACTTTTAAAAATATATATTCTTACCAACAATTACTTGATGAATCTGTTTTGGTGTCAAACGTAAACTACAATCACGTTTTTCTTGTGGCGTGGATGGGTGTGATTTAAGTCTTTTGAGAACCTGTGAGAATCAATTTTTCCAACATTAATCATTCAATTTTAGCAAAAGATGTTTTCAGAATTCTTATGATAAAATCAAATATAAAGTACCTTTCTGCTCAGTGACTCTGCCTCCTTGGAGGCCATTTTTGTGGTGCTTAGTAATCCTTTAGCTGTAGTTGGAGGACGATCCTTGGAAGATGTCTCCTCACGTATTTCCATTACTGAAGGCATGGGTGATTTTAACCCTGATCCTGGTTGCAGACCTATATCTGCATCATTACATGAATAAACACATTCCCTGTGCCAAAAATAATGATAATAACATGTAATTGAAGCAAGGTCTTTCACCAAACACGTCTGCAAATTCAGCTGCTCTCCATACTGGAAGTTTTTGCTGCCCCGACCCAAATATGCCTAAGAAGATCAGTGCATTCACCTATAGAAAATTACCTTCTGCCATCAAACCTCCCTCCTTAAACACCTCATCAAGGAAGTTATATGCACCACTCTACCACACTCAGGGACAGTCACAACCAATGATTGCTATGGAATACAAAACACAATGCCTTCTGTAGTCAAGGCAGGAATGACTATGTGGTAAAATTTATGTTCAAGAGACTCCAGGCATGAGGATGAATGCAGATTGTATTCAAAACGCAATGTTCCCAGTTCTCTCCTCTGTGGCATTCTGTTCCTTGTCTCTGTACAGATTTCTCCTAACTGCACATTGCCTGTCAAACACACGCACTCAAATCCCTATCTCAGGATTTGTTTATAGGAAACCTACCTAAGACATCCCTAAATTAAAACATATTAAAGAAAAAAACCTGTAGGTTCATTAATTCAATCTTTTGCTTTAAACATATATTAAAATGCAATATAAATTTTAAAAGTAAATAAAGGAAGAAACGGAGAATAAAACGAAACAATTCTGGCCCCGTAGACACCATGCACAATACTTAAGGAATTGAACTTTTACCCCTCCACTTGTTTCTTTAGGCGTAGAGCTCTTATGTTTCTAATATAATTTATATAGTAGTCTTCATTTGCTTTCTTTACAAATTTTTCAAAATCAGTATATGCAAAATCAGGATCCAAATAGTTATATCTTGGAGTTTTTGTGAAAATTGTCCTAAAACATAAGAAAAATCATGTTAATATTTACATATAAACATTTATTCATTTTGAATTTACTGAGTGCCTTCTAGCCAAGGCTTGTTAGGAATATGATGACCAAGATATATTAATCCTTTCCCTGACATACCATTCTGTACCAAGACATTGTATGCAGGAATAGAGAGAGACACAATATTTTTCCACAGGTCGCTACAATATACTGGCACTTACACAAACCCCATCCTTGAGGAATTAGTCAAGCGCAAAATTGGAAAGTTCTAGATTAAAAATGGGACTTTAAGAAACTTGATCTGGATTTGAGCAGTGCTTCTTAAAAATGAGCTGCTTTCATACTAAGATGGCCAGTCGGGGTAGGAAGGTAGCCTAGGGTGCAAAGAGAGACACAAGACAAAGTCAGGTGGGGCGCAGAGCTAGAAAAAGAAAATTGCCAGACTGGGTGACAAGCTCTCTGGAGGTCACCGGAGAGGCGGAGATGTATGGACAAAGAACAGCTGCTGAAAACGTAGCAGGTTGCAGCCAGCAGCTCAAGGGCAATGTAAGCCCAGGCGAGCTACAGGAGGACACCCCAACCCACAAAGGATTGGTGAATTTGGAGCCAGCAGAAAGGGAATTCACGGTGGGAGTTACCCCAAAGAGACAGTGTGAGGCAAAGAGCCACAGGATAAAACTGGTGAGGCGAAGCAAGGCTGACTAAAAGCTCACAGCACCATCAAATCCATCGCACCCCAGACAGGACACACCCGCTGCTGAGGAGCCAGCCACTGGAAAGTGAGCTGGCTGAGGGCAGGACTCAGGGAAGGAAGAGAGTATCTATCCCACACCCAGAGAGCTTTTACCCCAAATCCCTGGAGAGGTAAGGGAGCCAACTAGGAGGGAGAGGCTGGATCCCAGGGAGGCAGAGACTGGGTCAGGATCAACTGAGTGAAATCCAAGGAAAGCTCAGACTCATTCATGGAACCTTAAGACCCAGCAGCTGAGATCCAACACCTCATTAACACCTGCAGGGGCCCAGCACACCTGCAAAAGGAACCACCTGGTGGCACATTTAAGCAGGCCTCCCATTTGCTCCATAGACTGCAGGGAGAATTAGACAGAAACAAGGCCCAAGCAGCTGGAGGCAGGCCACCACTGACTGCAGACTGAGGCCCAAGCCCCCTACACACAAATCGGGAAGCTACAAGCACAATGTAAAGACACAAACTGGCTGGAAAAGAAAAGTCCACAGATCTGAAAGGCCATGGAAAGGGAAACAGAAAAACAACATGCAAAATAAATGAGGAAGCCAATGTTTCCTTCAAAAATGAGCAACAGACCATCTCAATAGTAGAGCTACAGGATGAAGAAGACATCGAGGATCTTCCAAATAACAGAAAAAAATCATTATGAAACTCTTCAGAGACAGTGAGAAACAACAGCTGGAACTCAAGGAATTTAAGGAATATACCATAATAGAGATAGAAACAATAAAACATCCAAACTGAAACACTTTAAATAATAGAGCAAAATAAAAACGTGTCAGAAAGCCTCACCAATAGAATGAAAGAGGCAGAAAAGACGACCTACTTCAGCCTCAAATGTGCAAAAGCCATTCCTGAGCTCAAGACCTAGACAAAGGTGTAGGAGTACCTGGGTCACTCCACACAAACAACTACCAAGATAATTAGAGGTTTGGATAATGTTCAGATTTGGATAAATGTAAATAGAGGTTTATTGCCCTTTATGATTCTAACTAGAGATTTTAGTTTAGTTTGGGGAGTTATTGGAAATATGCAGTGTGAGAGGAACAAAAATGATAAGTAGAACGACAATGACATTTTTCCAAAATTTAATTTTGTTTTAGATACATTCATTCTTCCAACCATACTTAATGAAATAGCTATTTTGAAGACTTGCTATATTTCCAAAAGTGATTATCTCTAACATTCTTCTATGCTTGTCAATATTTCTTTCAAAAGATCATTTCTTATATCATAAATTTCCTGACAGCAGAGGTGATGAGGAGTTAAATAAACCAAATTAAACAGCATTCAAAGGAACGTTACTCCATATATAACATGAGTAAATACTATTATTATTATTATTATAGTCGTTACCTTTTCACAGCAACATCTGGTCAGACTTTCGCACATCATATTGATCACTATGCTTTTCTAACTTAACAATTTTTAATATTGCCTGTTACCTGAAATTTTTATGTGGGTCTCCCGGCCTGATGCTTGCAGTTCGATCATTGGGATACGCTATCAGTGCTTTAGTCACTGACCCTTCACTTGTGTGGTGCTGGTGAAGGCGTGTCGTGGCCGACCTAAGCATGGCTACAGGTACAGGATTCTTGCTTTTCACCAAGTCTTCAACCACATATTTTCCAACAGGATTACTGACGAAAGGTGATATACCTTTTAAAGAATTGAATATTGTTTACATATAATATTTTTAATTTGTTTTCCAAATAATATCCATGAATTAATTTGCTAGCTAATTGCTTCTAATTTATATTCTAAATACCCAAACACATTGAGAAAATAGAAAAGACTTAATATATGGGCCCACACAAAACAATTTAGCAAAATAATGCAGAAAAAATAATAAAAATGGAAACATAAAAATAAAACATTGATAACTTGAAGGATTTATGCTGACCTATATGAAACTGAAGTGTTCATAAGCTAATGTAAATTGTATATTAATGATTTAATATGATTGGTATATAAAAAGCGACAGTGGGTTAGGCAATACCGCAACAAGAAAATCCATGGAATGAAAACTAGATTGTACTATAAACTCATGTAAGGAAATAGAGAAATAAAGTATAAAGCCATTAGTGTATTTAATAAACTGAATAGGTGAAGATGCCAGTGCTATTCAATGTAAAATCTTCAGAATGGCAGCATCAGTAACTTCTGGATGCTACGGTAGAAACAAATATAATTAGACTCCAAAATAGACATTGTAGTAATTAATATTGAGCTGTAGTTCACTGATACCTGTTTGAACAAGCCTTCCAGATGACTTTATCCATGCTAAAAGTTGAAAATGAGTGAATTATCTTAGCATGTTAAAATAACCCTAAATTTATAACAACAACATCAAAATTAGATGAGTATCACAAAATAGCATACCAGGATTCATTTTCATCACTACATTCTTTGTGGAAGCTTTACAAATGCTGCTGAAATCTAAATATATATGATGAAAAATTTTCATCGATATTGTCTTTGAATTTTCATCTACAACTGGACCAATAATTGCTATTGGCTGCTTCACTTTAAAGATTCCGATCTGATGTGGGACAAATGAACACTTGATATTCTAAAAAAAAAAAGGAAAGAAAAAAAGGAAAAATAATATGGTAGTGCTAGAGAAAAAATCAAATCTGAAAAAATACAAAATTTCAAGGAAAGCTAGTGTATCACAGTGATATGAAAGTATTTTACAAACACAAAGCACTGATTTGTTCATTTATTATTGATTTATTTGGTTTGATAACTAGCTGCAGAGCCTAATGAGGTCAAGTATTTCCTTGAATTGATTCAAACACCCTTCTGTATAAACAACCTTCTCAAGCTTTTAAAAAAATATATAGAAATATACATTAGATACAGATGTAAATATAAATATAGATACAAATGCAGCCCCTGTTGAACATCACAACAATCTGAGGTGGCATTATAATTTAAGGCTAAAAAGTTAATAAAATGATTTAATAAATTAGTATACAAAAATAAGGACCCCACGTGGTAGCCCAGCAGCTAATGTCCTCGCCTTGAACGCACCGGGATCCCATATGGTCGCCGGTTCTAATTCCAGCAGCTCTGCTTCCCATCCAGCTCCCTCCTTATGGCCTGGGAAAGCAGTAGAGGACGGCCCAAAGCCTTGGGACCCTGCACCCGCCTGGGAGACACAGAAGAGGTTTCTGGCTCCTGGCATCGGATCAGCTCAGTTCCAGCCATTGTTGCCACTTGGGGAGTGAATCAGGGGATGGTAGATCTTCCTCTCTGTCTCTCCTCCTCTCTATATATCTGACTTTCCAATAAAAATAGATAAATAAATAAATAAAATTAAAATAAATAAAATAAAAATAAAAACATCAGACAATAAGATAATCATATGCTATTCTCTGACACATTCACGGAACTGATATTATTAAACATATTTGAACGATTTTCTATTTGCTGAATAAAGACTTGGGAGAGTTCTAATCTCTCCTTCTGACTTTGATAATGATAAACACCTGTTAACTGCCTGCCAGAACACCAAGACATATGCTGAAAAACTTACAGAGTAGCACTCTCTCTCTAACTCTGTATTTGAAATAAACAAATCTGCTTTTTTAAAGTATGTTTAGAGCTGTTCTGTATTTTTTAATTCCCTACAGTGACAAACGCTTTCCCTGATGTTATGAAAAGAATTTATAAGAAACCATTATGAATTCCACATCAGTAGTAATAGAAAAGTATTCGTAGATAGACTACTGAAGACATACAATTCATAAATTTTGGTAGAACAAATGTAGTTTTAGTCCTCTGCATTTCATTTAAGCAAGCCTTAAAATCTTTGAAACAATGCGAAAGCAAAAAATGATCTTACCTGAATACAGCCTTGATCAAGCTTACCCTTTTCTGGATCAACTTTGAAATGCGCGACTTTTTCAAAGAGGTACTTTACAGGAAGTAATTTGGATTGATTTTGCATAACACAGAGAATATCTGAATGTTCACCCAATAAACAAGGTTCAAAATCAAGGATTCTTGCTGGATCAAAGTGTAAAGCAACAGGAAATCCTGTGCCTGTCAATGCTAATTCCACTTTCTGAAACCGATCACCTGCAAAATGGTGGTATCTACTGAATGGAAAAAGTGTTTGGCAAATCCAGAATACATTTCCTTAGCCCAAAGAGTGTCATATGAAAGAGCATATAGGAACTGAGTAGCTTATTTATTCTTCTTATATAAAAAATCGTTACTAAGTACCTTCTCTATGCCAAGTACTCTTCTAGGCCTTAGCTATACATTAATCAGAGACCACCCTCTCATGGAATTCACATGCTAGTAAGATGACATTGATAATAAACCTATAAGTAAAAAAACATACAGCATTTCAAAAAAGATAAATGTTCTGAGTAAAGGTAAGCAGAGTAGGATAGCTGCAGCACAAGGTCTTGAGGAGGCTATTTTATGCAGAAATGTTCAAAAAGAGGTCTCCTATTGGGAGTTATTTGAGCAAATATTTAAAGGGAAACTAGAATAAAAATCATGTGAAATCTGTTAAAAGTGTCTTCTAGGCAAAGTGAATAGCAGGTACAAAAATTCCAAGGTGGGGACTCCCTGACATCCAAAAAAAAAAAAAAAATCCTGAGGAAGCAAATATGGTTACAGGAGAGTAGCAGAAAAAGTGGTGAAAACATTGTGGAATTTATAGATACAATTTAGGTATCTAAATTATTTGGTAAAGTTAAAGTTTACTGATAAATTGTATAAAGTACAGGAAAGTGAACTAATGATAAAGGATGAAACTAAGCTCTTTATTCTGAAGTGATAGAATTACAGTTCTTAAGGAAGAAAAGACTGTATGAGTGAAATGCTGTGGAAAACCAGGAATTCTGTCTTGGATATGTTAGTTTCAGATATCTAGAAAATGTGCTAATGAAAATGTCTACTAAACATTCAATGTGACAGCTCATAATGAACAGGAAGGAGTATAGATTGGAGGCTAGCGAAGTGCATGGAAAGTGTGTAAGTCATCAGAATTGGGAGAAACTGAAAGAATACAGTAAGAATGTTAAACATCTTGAATCACTTGGCTTAGTGGTTATAGAGGTAAAGCAAAATCTTTTAGCATGGTTTTATATTTTTTCCCCAACACAATAGACTTCCTGTTGGTAACCCAGCATATAGTGAAAGATGAATTTAATAGTACTAGAAATTGTTCCCTAAAGGAACTAGGGAAATGGGCCGAGATTCAGGTGTACATGGAAAAAAAAATGAGTGAAATAATAATGGACAATAGAAATAAGCTGAGCAAGAATAAGAGCATGAAGGTTTTGATGCATCAGAAATAAACTAGGAACTGTGTATAGGCTCCAACTGAGTGAAACAATTGCCCCGCTCTACCCCTGCCTCTGAGGGGTCACATTTCTTCACTGAAGCTCTCATTGGCCAATTCTATAGTCTAAATTACCTTCAAGGCATAACTAGTACCTATATCTTTAGTTACCCCAGCTAGATTAACCTGTGAGATCCACACACATGTCCATTATATGAACGTAAGGTTCATCAGAAATAGTTCAGTGCCATAAACTATGACCGTAACAGTAATAAAATGAATTTCTACCCTAGGAACACAATTAAGTTTTGCTTAATGTGTCACTTGTGCTGACATGAAAATTTTTGTGATTCTTAATTTCAGAAGCATCCAGGGAACACCTACTCCTCTTTGCAGCAGCTCCTTTTTCTGTATTGATCTCTCATCTGTAATTTCTTTATTTCTTCTTTGACCTGTCTTTTTAAACTGAACTCCAAATGCTCTATCACTATTTCCTCATCTCAATCAACCTGATATTATCTGAGAATGTAAAAAGTATAATGCTTCTTGACATTTGGCCTACCAAACATCTTTTCGTAATTCTATTATGGTGTTTTTCACCCTGTTTACCATAACTCTAGCTCTTGTTCTTTGACTGTTTCTATATGTAAGGTCTAAGATGGCTGACAGTCTGATAGAAATAAAATGTATCATTTGTCCTATATCATCCCTTAATAGAAAAGCTAGGCATGCCCAGAAAAACAGCTTTTCCCCGTTCTTTAACCTCTACATCATATTCATCTATTGGCATTTAAAAATTGTAAATTCAGAGGCAAATACTGTAGTGCATGGATTATTATGTCATTTCTTGGGACATTTGCATCCCATATCAGAGTACCTATTTGAGTCCAAGCTACTCAGCTTCTGATCTAGCTTCGTACTAAGATATCCTGGGAGGCAACAGATAATTACCCAGTGCTCTTGCTACTACCCATCTCCCTCTCCCTTTCTGTGTGTGGATGCACTTGCCTTTCAAATAAAAATAATAAAATAAAATTTAAAATGATTATTGTATAAATGATCCTATTGTTGATTTCATTTTAGTACGTTATAGATGACATGTCTGTTGAATGTTTGCATCTTCATTTAACGATTTATATGCTTTTATTAAATTGCCTCTACATATACTTATATTCAAAATGTTAAATTATTCAGGGTGCTATTAATTTCATGATTTTGTACTTACTTTTGAATATTTTATAGTTATCATCTCTCAAAAATCCGTCTTTACTTCCTACAAACTCAAATCTCAAAAAGACAGCATAGTCCTGCCTGTGTGAAGGATCAACATTCTTTTTGCCATCAATGATTAGCCTGCATAAAATATGGTCAGTTATTTTTAAAGCAGAGATGATACATCTTGTCACCTCTTAAATGGAAAGCATCAACTCAATCTTTAGATCTATGCAAGTAAATAAAAGAGATAAACATGTAACTCCGATCCATTTTCTAACATTACTTAACAATGAGATTTTCCCAGAGAATTTCAGAGTGTAAAGCTCAGAAAAGCAGTTCATCTCAATATGAGTGATTTAAATATCCCAAGTCATCAAGATCTAGCTCAAATGGAATTTTTTCCATAAAGGATTCTTTCAAAGCAAAATTCATTGCTGATAAGGGACTCTATTCAACTCTCTGTGTTAGTCCATCTTAACCCTGGAGCAACTGAGGTACATACATATTTGTCTACCCCAAGTGCTCTAAGTGCATATCACCATATGCATTCTTCTTCACGGAAAAGAATTAATTCAGAGAACAAGATTTGGTAATACTTAAATCTTATCAAAGGAGAGAAGGGAGGGAAAGATAGGAAGAAGGGAGTTATGATCAAAGAGAGATGACTCACACTATTGGCATGCCTTTTGAACATCTTTACTTGCCTGACCAGTAAATCAGCTCTGCTCGCAATGGACACTCAAATACGTTTGCTAAACACTGAATTTTTATATTAAATAGGAATACAAATGATGGTTCAATATACATTTAGAACTTCAAACCATGTACCAGTGAGCTCAGGATAGACGCTTAAATAAAATAACTAACATGCTGCCATGGAAAAGAATATCTGAAATATTCTAATCTTGTCTATTAAATGAAACATTTTAAGTCCATCAAAAAAAAAAAAAAAAACTTCCTGAAAGAAACTGTTACTACAAAGGCAGTTGTTGGGGTGGACTTAACTCTAGCAGTTAATACACTGGTTGTGAAGCCCAAGTTCCACCTTAGGGAACCTGAGTTCAACTCCAACTCTGGCTCAGGATTCTAGTTTCATGCTAATTCAAACCCCAGGGAGGCAGTATTGAGGACTCAACTATATGAATCCCTGCATCCCATTTGGGAGGTCTGGATTGAATTTCCAGCTTCTAGCTTCAGCACTGCCCAATCCCAGCCACTGCAGGCATCTGAGGAGTGAACCGGTAGATGCCAGTGCTCGCTCCTCTCTTTCCCTCTTGCAAACAAATGTATTTTTCAAAAGACAATTATAGATTGCATGAATAGAACAATTACTTGACTAATTAACCTCATAAATGAAAACATAACTAAGCAAAACAATTAACTGTTGGTACAAAAGTACATTAAGCATTACCCTCCAGGAAAGATAAGTCTATCTGCAGTTTGATTGATCATTTATTCATGCTGCAACACACCAAGGTGTCCTTGTGTTATTATATATTTGAAGTTTAATATCAAACTAAATAACAAACTCAAGTACACAGAAATATATAAAAATATTTTGGCAAAATTGCTACAATCAAGTTTAGTTGATCCCAGCAGGTACTGTAAGTTTAATATTCATAATATTCTGCCAGCAAGGAGTTTGCATTGCCAGGAGAACTACATCTTATACAGAGTCATCTAGAATATAACAGGGTACGTCAAGAAGTTTGTAGAAAATGGATTGAAGAGAAGTTTGAGTGCTGAATATAAACTTTTTAAAGACATCTTGTGCTGAAGGCACCTGACTATTCCTGCAGGGACAAATAAGGTGTTGACTCCACAAGTTGGTTTGGGGCTAGTATTCAAAACAATTCCAAACTTGCACTTCATCAAAGCGTATTTTCAAAAGGATCTATAGAAATGTTTAATTTAAGTGTTTAGAACCAAGTTTAGAGACACTGCAAAATATTAACCATATGAAAAATACATTGAACCATAACAAGAAGCATCTAATATGTGCCTTCTGGCAGTTTTACTGACAATATTATAGCAAATCTGAATAACATGTGGTGAATAGGCTTTCTATTAATAATTTATACACAACGGGATAAATTTTGCTTACTTTGGGCTGAAACAAAGTGTAATTATAATCTTTTCATAAGGTTGTAAATTTCCTTCATTAGGAACACAGGAGATAAAATCTGTAACATCTATATCCTTTATTTTGCGTAAGTAGGTGAGATTGTTCAAAGCCACATCGGTTCTTTGTAGAATATTTGTACCCTGTAACATAAAATCATAAACAAAAGACTGTTCAGGCAAACCAAAATATTTTAAGAAGAGATTGCAAAATAATTACTGAAATTTCATAATCTAAAAACTAGAGAACATCTGTGCTTCAATAAAAAGTACACATATGAGTGAATCTGACCAAATCATAGACTTTAAAGAGGTACTCAAAGACTGATGAGAAGAGAAACCCCAACAATCAGCCACTGATCCATAAGGAGGACTTATCTTACTTGTCTCAAATGTCTTAGTATAAATTTTAGCTTTATTTACTACCTTTGGATATACATGGAATAAATTTTATCTACCAACGTTAAAATACATTCAGAATAAACAGCTTAGTGGTTATTGAAAGTGGTTGGTTATTAAAAGTGATTTTTTGAAGATTCAACATCATGTGTTTGAGAGCATAATAGTTGATCTAACTCTGCCATCCTATTTACTTACCAACTCTTCTCCAACGGAGTCATCTTGCATTATGGCCACCCAATTTATGGGTTCTGGACTATTATTGAATAAAACTGCATGTTCTATTTTTGATGTTCCAAAGAAAATAGAGCCAAATTGTATACATTCCAACTTTGAGCCATCATTTATATTTAACAATTCAATAATCTGTTCAACCACATGAGCTTTGATATTTAAGACTGCAGCAGGACGACGATCTAAATTCAGTCTGCAAGATAATGTTATACACATATACTCATATATTTGAATAAGAATTCTATTTACTTTCTTCTAATAATAATAAATCTGAATAAACAGAAATTTTGTAAAATCACATAATTAAAATCCAGCAGTGACAGTAATTTCCTTCATATAAGTGGTTATTAAGTTATTAAGTCCTTCAGAGTGTCTCAAACTACATAGTGAAATATTTGTGTAACCTAATTTATAATCTATAGAAATTCATAAAGTTGGAAAAACAGTCTCATGAAGAGACTTCAGTAAGAATTCAATTCTATGTCTATATCATTAATTATGCCAGATAAATGACGCAAGTGATTAACTTTAGTTTTATGAGTTTGAGGGTTTTTTATTATTTATTTCTATTTGTAAAGCAGTTACAGAGAGAAGCGAGATTGAGAGAGAAATAGAGAGGCAGAGAGAGAGAGAACCTTCCTTCATCTGCTGATTCACTCCCCAGATGGCTGCAGTGGCCAGAGCTGAGCCAATCCAAAGCCAGAAGCCATGTGGGTGCAAGGGCAAAAAGACTTTGGCCATCCTCCATTACTTTCCCAGGCCACAGCAGAGAGCTGGATCAAAAGTGAAACAGCCAGTACCCAAACAGACCCCTTAAAGGATGCCAGGATCACAGGCATAAATTTATATACTATGCCATACCATTAGCCCCTTGAGCTTTTTTCCTAACTCATTGTGCCTTCCAATTAAGTAACCAATCTCCTTCTAGTGATTCAATTCTGAACAGTGTAAGGCATCACAGCAAAGACCCATATCTGATGAAATAAGTATCTTCCCATAAAACACTACTTCTCAGAAAAAAAGTACCACTTCTCAGATGAATTCCAATCCTGTTTTTCAGTGACTTTCCTAAATTTATCCTTCCTGTGACATTTTCAATATAGTCCCAAGAGATACAAAAAACAATCACCTCCCCCAAACAACTACCTAAGCTTTCATTTCATAGTATATCCTGTAACCCTGGCCACTCTTGATGCCATGTGTTTATTCTACTTTTTTTTTAAACTTCCTTTAAAATATTCTTTTTTGATTTACCTTTTAACCCACTCAGGTCCTTCCCATTTTTCTAAAACTTGGCTCTTTTGTAAACTGCACAGTAATGCTTCTCTCCTAGTCTTCCATTTTTTACTCTCCTCCCTTACAGTTACTATCAACATTTACTTGTTTCATCCGCTACTTACACACTGATGATCCTCCACTTAACACATAAATGAAATTTCATTCTAGGGCTCAAAACAAATGCATCTCATACATCTCATAGGCTCTAATTAGCTTCACCAGGGATCCTAAAGTGCAAATTAATCCCAACACAGACCTGTGTCTTCTCTGAACTTCCTTTACTACAGTCACCAAATCTAATTATACCTCCTCCTTAATATATCTTCAGTCTTCACACTTCCCCCAATTTTCCTATTTTTTACCTTAACTCAGGACTTAATCATTTTCATATTGCTTCACTGCTACAATTTCCAGCCAGGCTGCTTATGCCATCTTTGTACTCCCCTAATCTGATTTGCAGAGTATTACATGCATGAACTATCTGAAATGTAAACCACTCAAGATATTCCAATGTTAAAACTTTCTTGAGACTTTACTACCATTAGGATTTGCAACAATTTCTAATACATTTATGACTGTGACCTTCAATAGGAAATTTATTTTACATTGCAAAGTAGGAACACACATACAGAGATAAAATTGAAAGCAGTTTTACAACACATCATTTAACCTTAATATGTAAGACAGATTTTGATATATTCCATTTCAATTTTAAAATACTTTTGACACAGTATATTTATCGCACATTCTTTTAATGAACTGAGGTATACAACAACAACAACACTGCCCTACAATGTCCCTTACTGGATACTGTGCTTTCTATTTTTTCTGCTCATTCCCCATCATTCCTTACCTCTGTCTCTTTGCATCTACCATGTATCATGTCTCCCTCAATGATACAATATTGCCCTTTTACCTCTAAAAGTCCAATTCTGTTACCTGATCTAGCAGAAATCACTGTTTTCATACATTATTAATAATACCCCCTTGCACGCGGTATGTGTACCCATATGCCATCATCCTGTTCTTCCCTTTTCTAAGACCCCAGTGTTTGGCAAACAGAGAATCAATTAATTTTGAATGAAAGAACGAAGAAGGTAGCAAAAATGCACATGGAATATGAAACATAAAAACATGGAAATTCATATCAGAGTTAACAAAAACAGTACACACTCACATTGCAATTTCATCTACATTTCTGGCCTTATCTGCACAGAAATCAACTTTGATAGTCATTGATGACTTAGGCTGCACGATGCCAATGGTTGGAAGGATAACGATGGGTAATTCTCCATTGTATTGTATGTTAAATTTACCTAAAGAGAACAAAGTTAATAAGCTATATTTATATTATTATGATTTTGAATTCATACTTTTAGTGAAAGACAAATCTACATTGCAGAATGCCTGTTCTGATTAAGAATAACACCAATCATTGTGTAAAAGACAGATGCCAAAGATTTAGCCAGGTTCCTGATTTACCAAGAACCCTAACAGTGACACTCAATGAATAATAGGAAAGGGGACAGTATGGGAGGGAGGAGGGAAGGAAATCTAGTGAGCAAAACTTAGAACACTTAGATTTAAAGCACCATATATGTACAGGACAGCAGTACACAAAAGGAAATAGAAGAGATGTGGCAGAAAAAATAGTAACTCTAACAATAATCAGTGTTCAACATTTTATTCAAGGAGGAAGAAATTATATTTTTCTCTAACATGTGAAGCATGAATATTTAGTAAAGAATAAATTCTTTGTTCAGAATCTCTTAGCTAGTAAAAGGTACAGGCTAGATTTGGCTCCTGGCCAACATCACTCCAGAACCTGAGGTTATTAATCACCTCTCAATTTACAATAATGAAGGAGGGCCACAGAAAAATTAAAATGTTGTTTTGTTTTTTTGTTTTTTCTTCCCAAGAAGATAGCATTGACATAAAAAATGTTGTTAATAAATCATGTAAAATAAATTGACTTGTACAATGATAAACTCTCAGAGAGCAAATGAGATGTAATGTTACCTACAACTATGAATGACAAGAATAGTGCTTTGCACAAGTCTGTGTGCTTTTTGAATTTGGTTTTTCTACTTTCTCGAGAGAAGTAACAGAGATATTGGATGAAGGACACATATTTATGTTGCCCATTGCCTCCCCCACAAAACTTCATAGATTATCTATGAAGGAGAATTTTGATTTAAAGCATCTATAAGATAAAGCCAGGGTGACTAGAGTCTGTAGTTTACTAGGATGCTATAGAAAACAAAATATCACATATCTATGGCATTTTTTTCTTCCTTTGTTTTCTAAAGTTTCATTGAGTGTAACGCCAACAAGATGCACCAGGCTCCACTCCCTAATAAAAGACTCCCAAGGATTCCCACTTCTGTGATGCCATATTACATTTAACCTCAAGGAGAACACCAGTCTTCTGAGACTCAAACTGTGTTAATCAGGATCATGAGCAAGATAGGTTCATGTGACTACTTTGCAGTTACACTTTCAAATTCCCTTGGGTTTTGACTTACTTCCAGAGTAGAAAGTTTTGATGAGTCAGAGAATCTATGAATTACATGGCATTATACATTTTAAATAATACTATTTCTTCTAAAATTGTGAGTGTATAGAAAGTATTTACCTGCAGCTCTGCCACGGTTGAAGATATTAATCTCTTTAGTATATACTTTACTATTTGCAACCAATGTGCCAAAATGAACTTCAGACTGAACTTCCAACTGACAGGTTGGAGTTAACCTAGGGAAGGAGAAATGAGAACCATGTAATTAATTTCAGAAACTATGAAAATGTCATAATAAAATCTACAGAGAAACATATCTATAGGCACTTTTCTTTTAAGTCCTTAAAAGATAGCGCTGTCTCCTTATAGAAATGTTGATGATAAATTTTCTGATCAAAAGAATTATGAAACAAACACATGAAAGAAAAACTATGAGACACATTTTTAACAAGGAAATCTTACTTTATGCAGCTGAGTAAATACGTACTTTTTCTTCAATATGTACTTTGAAATGCTTCCTATTTATCTATACATTTGTATCCATTAGAACATGGAGTTTTCTTGGAATCGCCATCTAAACATTAACCTCTTTCCATACTCTTTAAAAATTAATGATGAATTTAAAAAAATAAAGGATTGAATGATGCAGAATCTGAAGGATTTAAAGATAATGCTACAATACCGCACTATTTGGTATCTAAAACAAATCTATGTAAAAATATAATACAATTCACCTTTCATATATTTTCTTAGTTTGAAGGATACACTGTAACATATTATAGCATCTGTTATCATACATGTTTTTAAAGAATCCTTTATCATCTTTTATGTACTTCTCAAAGGGTACATCCATTTTATATGTAGAGAGTAATTAATAGTTTACAGACTACTTCCCAGTATATTATTATGTCTGTTACTAAAAATTTCTCAGAACCTATGGAAATGTCATTATCATTTCTATATTACAAATGAAAAGTCAAGAATTCAAAAAAACTTAAATCATCTGAATTTGATGTTGGAGAGACTAGCTTATTTTCCTAAGCTTCAAAGAATTATTCTTATAAACTTACTGCATAGTACTTCAAAAACAGTCACAAATCCATCATTCTGTTATTTAGGTGCATCGTCACATTGTAGCTATAGACAATCCTAGCTAGTCTAACATCCTATAGTCAAGATGTATTTAATAGTTTAATTGGGAGTCCATTTTTCATGTGGGAGTAGAAATGGAGATTATCACTGGAGAAATGAAGATACATTGTACTATGTATCTCTACTCCCATTTTTTTCAAGTTATTATTTCTGGCTGGAAGCATAAATGAATTTTAATACTACTTGGACAAACAAACACCATGTATACTTTTGTCTAGAAGGGTATTTCAGGGCCCAGCGGCGTGGCCTAGTGGCTAAAGTCCTCGCCTTGAACGCCTCGGGATCCCATATGGGCGCTGGTTCTAATCCCAGCAGCTCCACTTCCCATCCAGCTCCCTGCTTGTGGCCTGGGAAAGCAGTGGAGGACAGCCAAGGCTTTGGGACCCTGCACCCATGTGGGAGACCCGGAAGAGGTTCCTGGTTCTCGGCATTGGATCGGCGCAGCACTGGCCGTTGCGGCTCACTTGGGGAGTGAATCATCGGACGGAAGATCTTCCTCTCTGTCTCTCCTCCTCTCTGTACATCTGACTTTGCAATAAAAATAAATAAATCTTAAAAAAAAAAAAAAAAGAAGGGTATTTCATAAAGTTCGTGGAAAACAAAATTAAAACAAGTTTATTTTAGCACAAAAAGTTTTAAATTCATGTACAGTTTTTTCATAGTATCAATTCCCCTTTAAAATTAGAGGGCCCGGCGCAATAGCGTTGTGGTTAAAGCCCTCGCCTTGCAGGCCTGGGATCCCATATGGATGCCGGTTCTATTCCCGGCAGCCCAGCTTCCCATTCACCTCCCTGCTTGTGGCCTGGGAATGCAGTCGAGGACAGCCCAAGGTTTTGGGACCCTGCACCTGTTTGGGAGACCTGGAAGAAGCTCCTGGCTCCTGGCTCTGTTGGGGAGTGAATCATCGGATGGAAGATCTTCCTCTCTGTCTCTCCTCTTCTCTGTATATCTGACTAAAAATTTTAAAAATAAAAAAAAAACTTTAAAAATTTGAAAGGACCTCTTTTTATATATATATATATATATATATGCAACTGAAGATAATGATTAAAGATGATGAAAGATGACAGATACATAGATGATAGCTACCTGGGTGTCAGTGTGCATGAGGCAGGGAGGTAGATGTAAAGATTCTCATTATTCTTCAAAGTACAAAATAAAAACCAATTTTAACAGGTGACCTATTATGATTCAATTTCTACAATGCATTTGAGAAGATAAGGTATCAGAGATGGGAAGCAGATAATCAACTCCCACAGTTTAGAGTTGATAGATTTAAGGCAGAAGGGAGACACATGCAGCTACAACAAAGTAACAGGTGACACTGGAGTGTTATGCGTCTTAACTATGATGGTGTATACAAGAATATACTTAACTGATAAAAGTATATAGAATTTAATAATACATGAAAATTCAACAACATTGACATGTGGACTCACATAAACATACACACACACACACACACACACACATCTAGCTAAACTTGTGGCAATCTTAATAAAATTACTGGATGGTATCAATGTCAATCTTAGTCTGTAGCTTTTGCAAAATATTACTGCTGGGGCAAACTCACAAAGGATCTGTTTCCTTTCTTAAAAATGCATGTGAATCTTTAATCATCCGAATTTTCTTCAGAATGACATACCATCAACTCCCTGCCCACCTCCCACAACTATTTCTTCCTTCAGTACTGCCCATCACAAATAAAGAGTGCTGTAAAAAGTGAGAATAGATGAGAAAGGGCACACATTCTGGGAATAAGACAAAATTTCTGTTTAAACACTTTAAATTCTTCTCTGCATATCTGATTTTTTTAGAAAGTAAATTTCAGTGTCAGTCATGGATGTTTCAAGTGTAAAATGCACCAAAAAAATAGCTCTAGTAACAATTCTAAATGCATATTGAATATGTGTAATGTGCTTATTTCTCCCCTATCATGGAGTCAACTGTTTGATTCCTATGTAGAGTTTATGGTCTAACATATTAGAAACTTTTTAAAATATATTTTTATTTCAAATTCTGAATTATGTGGTACAATTTCGTATAGGCTGGGAGTCCCCCCCCAAACTCCCACCTCCGACAGATTTTCTCCCATTTTACTACAATAGTGTAGTCCTTCATAAGGAGTCATAATTATATTAGTCTCTTACTTAAGTGTGCCCCGACATTGCTGGTACAGACAATGCCAGGCAGTCCAGCATCCCATTGTCTACACATGTCCAACAGTTTCATTGGGAATCTATCTTTTGTCTGGAAGCAGGGATGAATGTTGCATTATACCCCCACATCTGTATATGATAGACCCCAGTACTCCATCACTGTTCATTTCCATAACTGAGAAGCCAGAAAACCAGGTCAACAACTAGTATGAGTTAAAACAGCCACAACAACAATATCAACAACAAATTACAGCAACATGAAAAAATGTGCCACTGAGTAACCAACACATGAGTGACAAAAAGGAAAATTAGAAACTCTTAACACAGCCAAAATAATTGCAGATTTGAATAAGGTTACATAAATGGAATGACATGGGAGAAATTATAAAAAGGCATATGGTTAGTGTACCATGTAATAAGCAGAAATATTCCAATATTAATTCCGTAGGTGATGGACAAATAGAGAAAATAATAGCATCAGCAAAACAATTTTTTTCCTGAGGTAAGCAAAGCACATATATTTTATAAATTTATATATATATATGAATATAAATTTTGACTTTAATTTTAATAATCAATTTCACTATAAACAGAAATGTGTATTTTTTTCTTACTATAAAAAAACTCAAATGAATCATCATTCATCCTGTTCAAATGAATAATTCGTCTCAATAAATTTCTTTTTTGTTTTTAAAGATTTATTTTTTTATTTTTATTACAAAGTCAGATATACTGAGAGGAGGAGAGATAGAGAGGAAGTGGAGCCGGCGGGATTAGAACCAGCGGCCATATGGGATCAAGGCGAGGACCTTAGCCACTAGGCCACGCTGCCGAGCCCCTGTCTCAATAAATTTCTAAGACATTCACTTGTTTCATATTATTCTCACATTACCATCCTATTTTTCACCCAAACACAAAATAGTGGTATTTTATTTTTTTGAAGCCAAACATATCCTTCATTTAAAACATAGGGAAGTTAACATAATACTTGAAATGTATAGTGCGAAATAATTGTGCAATGCTTCTAAGTTATCTTACTCAAGAGAAAAAGAACAATATTTTCATTTGTTACAAATACTATAATATTCTAAAAATTTGTCCTTTGGATTCAATTGTAATGGAACTGTAGATACAAGTAAAAAAAAACATACAGAACATTACTTTGACTTTTTTTCTTGAAAAAAGTGTTCAAAATGTCACCATGATATATAACATATACATACCCAATCAGAGGAATTGTTATTGTTTTATTTCCTATTGTAATATGTAGTTGATCAGAAATGTCTATATTTTTATCCGGATGATATTCCACCGTAGCTGTCATCTGAAGGCCAGATGCAAGTTCTTTGTCCAGACTGTTCAAAATCAGTTTGAACTTCAAGGGGAGAGAAAGGTTTCAATTATACATCTTGATTTCTTATAAGAAAATATTGTAGATAAGACTGTATGTTATTAAAACAAGTCGTTTTGGGCTGGGAAATATCATCTTATCTAGGTAAATTGAGAGGAGGCGGCCACAGTTCCCTCCATTGGCACCTTGAGTGAGAGATAATTCCATGGTTCCCACTGGCTTCAGTCTCAATTTTCTGTGGTAGAGTAACACTTGAACACCGTCCTGACTCAGGAAACAGCTGAGAGCACCACTGCTGCCAGAGGACCCTGGGGTTAGGGATAGGGCAGCCTGCAGAACAGAACGCAGATTCTTGTACCCTGTGACTATGGGAGTTCTGGGTGCAGGTCCTCTAATTAATAGGTTTGCTGCTTATGGTTGGGGTCCCATGTACCTGCTCAATCTGATGGCAGATACCTAAATGCTGAAGACATATTTTGGGAAAGGTAAGGTATGCATTGTGGAGTGACTTGGTTGATCTGTACCATTCACGCAACTGTGATGGTGAGGCATACTATCACCATGAAGTCATTCTAAGCTGTGAATCAGTTGGTTTGCCATAGCATGGAAAAGGATTGGAACTGTGAACACACTAACTAGCTCCAACATCACTCTCAACACTGTCTGCAGCTAGAAACACTCCAACACATCCATTCTAGGTGTCACCATGGACTCGGCCCTATCCATAGACGGTGTCCAGAGCTCCCTGACCCATCATTATACAGGTAACTCAATTTTTTTTTTTAAGTAACTCAATTTCTCTGAGCCCCAAGGCACAATTCCAAAAACATTCTTAAATAATGTTTTTTTTTTCAAAAAAAAAAATCCCCAGAGAAGATAGTAACATCAGATTCTCCAGAAACACAAAAATCAACATAGAAACATACACACAAAAATGAGCAATGAAGGTAATGACTCCCTAAAAGAAATACAATAAAATGTTAACATTGATTATGACAATGGAGGAACTGATGACATGCTTGAAAAAGAGTTAAAAAGAGCTATTGTGAAGGTACTAAACACAGAAAAACAAATGAAAAAGAAAATCAGTTCGTGACATGGATATTAAATTATGCAGAGATAGAAATATAGAAATGAAGTATTCAACAAGTCAAATGAAAAAAGCAGTGAAAAGCTATAACAGAGTTGATAAGACAGAAGAAATAATATCCAGTATATATCCAGTATAATATCCAGTATAGAAGAAATAATATCCAGTATAGAATACAGTCTTAACCAGGATCAAAGTCAGAAGAAGAAGAATGAATGAGTGAAGAGGAGGAGGAGAAGGAAAAGGAGAGAGAAGGAAAAGAGGAAGCAGGAGGAGGCAGAGGAAATAGAAAGAATAGTGTTCAGGATGTATGATATACCATTAAGTGACCAAAGACGTAAGTCTTAGGAATTTCTGATGGCTGAGAAAATTCATTCAGTGTAATAACAGAAAATGTCCAAATTTGGAGAAATGGGCTACAAATTCAGAAAGTACATAGAACCCACAAATAAGCATGTTCACAACACATTATAGTCAAACTTGAAAAATAGAACATAAATATCTTAACATTTCTAAAAGAGCAATACCAGATAACATTTAAAGGAACTGTCTCAAATTGACATCACAATTCTCAACAGAAAATCTATAGGCTAGGAAAAAATGGAAAGATACAGTAAAACAAAACAAAACAAAAAAACTGCAAACCTAGAATATCTTACCAGAGAAGCCCTCATTCACAAATGAAGGTGAAATAAAGACAAGCAAAAACTAATAATCTGCCACCACTCAGCCAGATTTACAAAATGATACTTGATATACTAAACATAGAAACAGAGAAAGATAATCAACATCATTAAAGAATGTAAAAGCAGAAATTCTGCAATAAAAGAACAAAGGAGATTCAAAACAAACAATGGAGATATTTATAGGAAAACGGCTGGGCTAAGTCATTGCTTATTAATAATAACCTTGAATATAAGTGAACTAAATTCTTCAATTAAAAGGTATAGAGTGCTTGAATGGATAAAAAAGAAAAAAGAGCAATCTTTTTACTGCCTACAAGACACACACTTCACAGATTAAAAAAAATACACATACTGAAAGTGAAAAAATGGAAAAAATATTCTAATCATATAGAAATCAAAAGTGAACAGTGAGAAGGCTACATCAGACAAAACAGACTTTAGAAAAAAAGCTGTTAAAAGAGACAAAGAAGATCATTAGATAATTACTGAGATCAATTTGCAAGAAGATGTGACTATAGTAAATGTATACGCACCACATTTTATACTACAAATGCTGGTGGATATAAAGGCAGACATAAGCTCTAATACAATAATAATTGTGGGCTTCAATACCCCACTTTCACCAATGGACTGATCATGCATGACAAAATATCAACAAAGCAACAACACAGCTTAAAAAAAATAAACAACACAGCTAGTCTACATTATAAATCAAATGGACCTAATAAGTATCTATAGACTATGTCATCACACAGCTGCAGAATACAAATCCTTTTTTCTAGTGCATGGAACATTCTCTAGGATAGATCATATAATATGCCATAAAACAAGTCTCAATAAATTTTTTCAAAGTTTGAAGTCATATCATAGATCTTTTCTGACAGCAAAGGAAAGAAGGTGAGAATTAGTATAAAAGAAACTCTAGAAAATATATAAATGCATGGTTTTGTTTCTGAATGAAAAGTGAGTCATAGAAAAAGTCAACATGAAAATTTAAAACTCCTTCAGGGCCTGGCCTGATGGCTCAGTGGCTAAATCTTTGCCTTGCATGTGCCAGGATTCCATACAAGTGCCAGTTTGTGACCCAGCTGTTCCACTTCCCATCTAGCTGCCTGCTTATACCCTGGGGAAGCAATGGAGGATGTCCCAAACCCTAGGACCCTGCACCATGTGGAGGAAAGGTGGAGGTTCTTGGCTTCTGGCTTCAGACTGTCTCGGTTCTGCTCATTGCAGCGCTCTGTGAACCAGCAGATGGAAGATCATTCTCTTTGTCTCTGCTTCTCTCTGCAAACCTGCCTTTCCAAAAAAAGTAAATCTTAAAAAAAATTGAAAGAAATGAAAAATAAAATTCTACATATCAAAATTTAAGGGATACAAAAAAAAACGTATTGTCAAGATGAAAGTTTTTAACAATAAGTACATATATCAAAAAAGTGGAAAGGCATCAAATAATATAACAATACATCTCAAGGAGCTAGAAAAACAAGAACAAACCAAATCCAAAACTAATATTAAGAACTAATTGAAAAACTGAGAACTAAATAGAATATCAATAATTAAAATCTATTAAAAAAATCAGTGAAATGAAAAGTTTGGTTTTGAAAAAATATACAAAATTGGTAAGACATTGACCTAACTAATCTAAAAAAAGAAGACCTAAGTTAATGAAACCAGAGGAGAAAAAGGAAATGTGAAAGCCAATACCAAAGAAACTGGAAAGTGTCTCTGCCTGGAATATATGATCTCTCTTAAGGAAGCAGGCTACATACCCCACGAGTGCTGTGTGAATGATGCAGATTTAAGTAGATTAAAAATTTGTGAAAGATGTGTAGTTGTGCTTCCATTAGAAGAGGGATGCGTACAATGAAGAAGAAACAAATGAGGTGATCAGAATCGGTGTGGGAATTTCTCAGACACGAACATAAGCAAAAATTAGCAAAACAGCTTTCCAAAAGACAGTTAATACATAAGACCCACTGAGCAAAGAGTTCTCAATCAATAATAATATTGGCTATGCTGAAATCAATTATTCAGGGATTCTAATGACAGGTGATTTCTACACTACTTTTAGCCATTTTATGAACTGATGTTTTAGGCAAAACTAATTTTCTACCAAGAGTCATCAGGAGCACAAATCCAAAGTATAAGAAAAGTCTGCAGATAAACTGGTATTAAGTAAGGCAGAAATAGTTTGGAGTAACATGATAAAACTTGTCAGAGAAAATGTTAACCTTAAGAGATAGATGGGATTTGAAAGTGGTGATTCTAGCAGGTCAATAGGATGAAAATATGAATTGAAAAGTTAAACGAGGCTGGGCTTTCAGAGACAGAAATTATGATTGAGAGTGGCATCACCAAAGTGGGGAACACATCAATCTGCAAAACACAATTGGATGGGGCTCAGCAGCGTGGCCTAGTGGCTGAGGTCCTCGCCTTGATCCCATATGGCCGCTGGTTCTAATCCCGGCAGCTCCGCTTCCTCTCTATCTCTCCTCCTCTCAGTATATCTGACTTTGTAATAAAAATAAAATAAATCTTTAAAAAAAAAACACAATTGGATGGATAGTGTTGGCAAGCCTGAAGAATGGCACTGGAAATCCAGCATAGGACTCTTGGCTCCACCTTCCTTGCATATAACAACTGTATCTCCATAATTTTCTACCATCAACCCATAGCAGATTTTATAAATGGTGCACATCAAACACAGTAGGTGCTTAATAATATTGCTTCTCGGCCTTTTGGCTAAGATCAAATGTAGTAGGTACTTAATACATATGATTAATGCAGGTTTTTGAGGCAGAGGGGAAAAAGAAATCAGTCAAGTGTCACATAATGTTTTGGTCCATGATGTACCATATATAACATGGTGGTTCCATAAGATTCTATCAACTCCTGATGTTGCAGCCATCCTAGTTTGGCTATGTATACTACGTAATGAACAAATCTCCACTGGGAAGTAGCGCAGCAGTGCATTGTTTTATGCTAAAAGAATAATTCATTTAGAAGCCTGTGCTGTGGCATAGCACGCTAAGTTTCAGCCTGCAGTGCTGGCATCCTATAGGGCCAACAATTCATGTCCTGCATCTTCCACTTTTGATGTAGCTCCCTACTTACGACCTGGCAAAGCAACAGAGGATGGCTCAAGTCCTTGGGTCTCTCATGGGAGACTAGAAAGAAGCTCCAAACTCCTGGCTTTAGATCTGCTCAGCTCCGGCCTTTGCAACCATTTGGGGCACAAACTACCAGATGGAAGATGTCTCTGTCTCCTCTCTACCTTTCAAATAAAAAATAAATTTTATAAAAGAATAATATTCTAGGGCCCGGCAGCGTGGCCTAGCGGCTAAAGTCCTTGCCTTGAAAGCCCCGGGATCCCATATGGGCGCCGGTTCTAATCCCGGCAGCTCCACTTCCCATCCAGCTCCCTGCTTGTGGCCTGGGAAAGCAGTCGAGGACAGCCCAATGCATTGGGACCCTAAACCCACGTGGGAGACCCAGAAGAGGTTCCAGGTTCCTGGCTCCGGATCGGCGCAGCACTGGCCGTTGCGGCTCACTTGGGAGTGAATCATCGGACGGAAGATCTTCCTCTCTGTCTCTCCTCCTCTCTGTATATCTGGCTGTAATAAAATGAATAAATCTTTAAAAAAAAAAAGAATATTCTAATTACTTAGAATAATGATGATGACAATATCCTAACATGGTCGCTCCTGTTTACTTTTTACTTCCTGCAAGATAACTGATGAACTTTTTAAAATCCATTTTGCCTTGATTCCCCTTATGCCAATAAAGGATTAAGACTGTATATCAAGGTCTTTCAACATAGAAGACTTCACAATGATATTGGTTTCTAATTAAGTGAAGATATTTAGCAATTGTCTTATCACGGTCAAGATTTGTAGTCTGTTTCTTTTCCCATTCAACCCTAACTACAAACCAAACTATTATTTTTTTCTTATCCTACTGAAATCATATATACAGGTGTGCTGTGGATATCCATAAAATAGTGTTTTTACACATCCAGGAATTTCTGTATACTTGCTTTAATTTCTGACAGTTTGAACTGCAAAAGAAAACGTTTTCAGATAGACATGAAATTATTCATCACATACTTGATAAAGCAGCAAAATAATAGATTTTCCCCTAGTTTTACAGTTACCCAGGAGAATAAAAGGTCTTTTGCAAGTAAAGAACAGTTAGAAACCTTTTTATAAAAAAATCAAAAGGAAAAAAGAACCTTTTGTAAAAGAATTCAAAAACAAAATCATTTCACTTATATGACAGTCATGAACAGGTAACAGTAGCCTCTAGTGTTCTAAATCAAAATAGTGCTGACTTCCACGGCGGAATCACTCCAGGAACTGCAGGGCAGGGAGAATGGTGACATTTATTTTCTGATTTGATGCACAATGCAGCTTCCTTGATGTGTTTCCATGTGTGCATTTGTCAAGCTTTACTTCTGATGTGTGTGCACTTTGGTACAGGCATAGTACATTATTTTTTTAAAAGCAGAAAACAAAACATGAAATTTCTTTATTCATTGCCCTATTAATCATTACCAGTCTTTTCTATGTACATATATAAATCTGTAATTTAAATATTAAAATACTATGACATTGTTTTATTTCTGCACATATTATTCTAGCTGTGTTCAATGCAATTTAGCATTAGCAATATCGCCTCAGGAAACTTCATTTGCTGCTTACATATCATAGTTCCTAAATTAAAAGTGTCCCTGAGAACAGGTTGTAATGAACTAATTAATTTCCGTCCATTCATACACAGAACCATAAAATGACAGAATAAAAAGTTTTAAAGTTGTAAGGTAAGTTCAGCAACTAAAAACATTCTTTTGATGAGGATCAGACCCGTAATAAATGCCCTCATTAAGAGTTCAAGTCCTATCAAGCCAAGGTATAAACGTCCTGGTATTCCTCACATCTATTGATGTTTACATAGTAGGTGCTCAAAAAATAGTTGGTAAAACATAAAATAATAAATCTTTCTACTAATCCTACAGTGATGCAGTTACGATACACTTCATGGCTGGTTAACAACCATTTGTTCTCATTTTAGTTAAGGAACTACAGATTCAGGAAGATATTTGGGGTTGTCACAGATGATCCTGGAAACCCTTATTTCCAAACATAGGATGAGGAAACAGGAAAGTTCCATATGAGCTTTTCTTCACCTTGTGCTACTCATCTCCCCACTTCTAACAAAAGGGAAAACAACAAAACAAAGGAAGACACAGCAGAGGGCAGAGGCACCCCACCTGTCTAAATCACAAAGCACGCGTACCATCCTTCCCCTGCTCCCTCCCAGAAGAAATTAAGTACCAGGGTCGTTAGGCTTTCTGAGAAACCCGCTCCCTCTCCCCCGAGCCCAGTTGTGGAGATTCTGTTCCCCACATCCTTCAGTGTGTCACCTGTGGCTTAAGTGGCTCCTGAAAGCGTATCTTCTGGTTGGTCCGGCCAAGGTTGTGCAGCATAATGGGAAGCCGGTACACCTTCCCGGCCGAAGTGTCAAGAAACTTTAATTCAGTTGGGATGACCTGTAGCTGAAGTTCCCTTTTCAGACTCTCTGGGTCTGGAGGGACAAGGGAGGCCCTCTGTATGTCCATACTTGCCCTGTGCATGGCAGGCCGACCGTACTCTGCCTCACCCACCAGGAACTAGTGTGGACAATGAACGCCGCGGCGACCCGCAACCTTCTGTCTCAAATCTCGTCTCGCGAGAACAACACACTTTGGCCACGCCCACTTTGGCTTTGCCTTCCGGGTGAAGGGACGCGCGACCTGACGCAGTGAACCAGGGCCTCGTGCTTGTGGGTTCGAATCCCAGCTGGCCTTCTTCCCACCGAGCTCGCTGCTAACATGTCTGAGAAAGCCTCAGAGGATGACCCAGGTCCTCGGGCCCCTACATCCATGTGTAAGGCTCTGAAGCAGCTCCTGGCTCTGGGTAAGTACATTCGGAAAGTGAAACGTAACTGGAAAATTCTTGCTATGTAACACTTTCAGACAAATCTTCAGAGAAAAAAATAAGGAAGGAAGGAATGAAAGAAGGGAAGGCAAGAGGGACGATAACTGAGGCCTGGTAGATGTTATCAGAATACTAACTGGAAAACGGGGTTGGGCAGCCCAACCTCAGAAGCACTTTATCTTAGCCGAGGACCTCGCTTTACAAAGTAATGACTTTGGTGTGTGTGTGTTTGAAATGGTGTGGTGGGGGTGTCTATTAAGTCCGCTTATTACGTCAGCAAAAACAAGGCATAACGGAAAAGGGAGGAATTCAGGGGAAATAGAGTCAGAGCTTTCCAGGTTTCTGCTCGGTGGCCCTCAGGCAGGGCAGCATTCTGCAGAATACTACAAAACCATAATATTGGGCTAATATGAATAATCAGGAGGCATGAATGAAATATAATATAATGAATGCTATATAGACCTGTGTGCGTTTACATACAAAATATCCATTAGATAATATTAAATATTAAAAATTGACCAAACAACATACATGTTACGTGTATTTCAACATCTGCATCATATGTTTTGCGTTCAAATTTCCAATTTCTATTGTTGGATAATGGCCATATGGATTTTTTTTTTTATTGACGTGTGTGTCTTTAGCCAACATTTTCGTTTTTTTTTTTTTTTAAAGATTTTATTTTTATTACAAAGTCAGATATACAGAGAGGAGAGACAGAGAGGAAGATCTTCCGTCCGATGATTCACTCCCCAAGTGAGCCGCAAAGGGCCGATATGCGCCGATCCGATGCCGGGAACCAGGAACCTCTTCTGGGTCTCCCACACGGGTTCAGGGTCCCAAAGCTTTGGGCCGTCCTCGACTGCCTTCCCAGGCCACAAGCAGGGAGCTGGATGGGAAGTGGAGCTGCCGGGATTAGAACCGGCGCCCATATGGGATCCCGGGGCGTTCAAGGCAAGGGCTTTAGCAGCTAGGCCACGCTGCCAGGCCCTAGCCAACATTTTCAACGATACATGAGTACGCAATTGTTTTAATGTTTTTTCCAGTAACCTATAATGAAATGATATTTTACATAATGTTAAATTAAAATATTAATCGTTAATATATGTACTATCTGGAGAATTCATAGAAAATATTGTTACATGCTATGGATCAAATGTGTGAAGTGTTTCTGTTCATCTTTATTCAGAGTTTCACAGTATTGTTGGCAAGGACGCATGTGAAAGTCTAAGAAAATGGTCAAAGTGGAATAATTTATGTTTTATAAATAAAGTTAATACTCTTTATTATAATGAATGATGAACTAGAGTCTTACAGAGACGTTGAGGTTAAGATAAATAGGGAGGGTCCAGCGCGGTGGCATAGTGGCTAAAGTCTCGTCTTGAACACGCCAAGATCCCACATGGGCACTGGTTCTAATCCCGGCAGCTCCACTTCCCATCCAGCTCCTTGCTTGTGGCCTGGGAAGGCAGTCAAGGAGGGTCCAAAACCTTGGGGCCCTGCACCCGCGTGGGAGACCTGGAAGATATTCCTGGCTCCTGGCTTTGATTAGCTGAGCTCTAGTTATTGTGGCCACTTGGAAAGTGAACCATGGGACAGCAGATCTTCCACTCTGTCTCTCCTCCTCCCTGTATATCTGACTTTCTAACAAAAATAAAATAAATCTTTAAAAAACAAAAGATAATATATTGAATGTCCCAGATAGACTTGCCATTGTACTCTCAATTAATAATATAGCCTTTGGCTATATTGTAAATTGAAATGTGTTATAAAAATAATAAAATACTTTAATTGTGTTTTTCATTTGACCTCAGTGCACCTCGGAACTCCTTTTGTGCCACTCATATGAAGTAAAAAATTAAAAATCTATTTCTCCAGGACTTGTGAAAGAGCCAAAGTAAACCAGACAATTTAAAAATACATCCTGTAACCAAAGAAAAGTAAAAAATAAAACCTTTAAACTAGGTGGTAATGAATTAGCCTATTGCATACCTTGAAAGAATGTAATGTATTCATTTTGAGAATGTTTTTTTATTCATAAATGTGTAAGCAGCTGACTATTCATAATAAATAACAATTGTTTAAAGAATGTTGGTATTGGGCCCGGAACAGTGGCCTAGTGGTTAAATCCTTGTCTTACAACCGCCAGGATCTTTTATGGGCACCAGTTCCTGTCCCAGCTGCCCGATTTCCCATCCAGATCACTCCTAGTGGCCTGGGAAAGTACTAGAGAATGGCCCAGAGCCTTGGAACCCTGTAAGCAAGTGGGAGACCTGGAAGAGGTGCCTGGTTCATGGCTTCAGAAGGGCTCAGCTCTAGCTGTTTGACCACTTGGGGAGTGAACCAGTGGATGGAAGACCTTTTTCTCTGTCTCTCCTTCTCTCTATAAATCTGCCTTTCCAATTAAAAAAAAAAAATCTCTCTCTTTTTTTTTTTTTTTTTTTTTTTAAAGAAATGGGGGGTGTTGATATTTGAAACAAAGAGTTTCAGGAATCCCAGTAATTAAGTTTTGGAATGATAGGTGGTAAAGTGACATAAAAATAGGAAGGTTTTTATACTGCTCAATGTTTGAGGAGAATATAACTTGTAATGTGTTCAAGTTCATTCCACCCTTATTATCATACAACAGAAACTCTCACCTTCTTCCTTCCTTTGAAGGAACTGTCAGAAGTTTCCTTATTTAGCAGGAAGTCTCTTCCTATTCCTGTCTCCCTCCTTCCTGTTTTGCTTTCTCCTCCTAATTCCTAGGTTTTCTTTTTTCAGATTAATCATTAATGATTTGTTACACGCAAACTAACATGATTTCTACAATGGCATAGATTTCCATTCTTTTAATTATATTTATATATTCTATATCATTTAAAAAACAGAAAGTAACAAATAGACCAAGAAAGAGCTTCCATCCACTAACTCATGCCCCTAACACCTGCTAAAGCCAAGGCTGGGCCAAGCCAGGTGCCTGCAACTACAGCTGGTCTCCTATGTGGGTGTCTGGGATCCAAATGTCATCTGCTACCTCCCAGGATGTGAATTCCCAGGAGGCTGATTTAGAAAGAGAGTGTCTGAGAGCACTGATAATGAATCTGGGCCTCCCAAGCAATAATTAAACCACTACATCAAAAGTCGACTCCAAATATGATATTTTTAAAATTTTTATTTTAAAAATATGGATAGAACTGTGAGAAGATGTTATTATATATACATGCAGAAGGGCAATTGTTTGTAGTGTTTGATGAGAAAGGAAATCGTTGGATTCAGACATATTAGAATTCAGCTTCTCATTCAATGTCTGATGTTCAACAGAAATATATATGTGTGTTGCATATACAAGAGAAAGGTGAATTATCAAATGACAAGATTATTCAACCAGATTATCATGCCTCAAAGTGACAGGTATTATTACCAATATCTGCCAAGATATAAAACTACAATGAAAAGCGTTGGTTTTAGGGAAATTCAGAAACAATAAAATAGTGCTTCAGACTGAGATGTTCTTTGGTTAATGATGAATTAGATGGATTTACCTCCCCTGCCCCTTTCCTGGAATTTTCCTATATAAATTTCCTTTTCCCTGAAAAAAAATGTTTGCTTTTGGAGAATCTGTGGTGTATGTGTGTTTTGAAAGAGTATCCACAGCTTCGACCAAAATATGGAAGCAAAGCCTTGGAAAAAGAAACTGAAAAGTTATTTTGGAGAATGGGAGGCAGCACACTTTGAAATTCAGAGAAAAAAAATTGGAGAGGGAATATCTTAAAAATAAGAATTACCTGAAAGGCAGAGAAGCAGGCACATACACAACAGAGAGAGAGAGAGTGAAAGGATTCTCCATCCACTGCAAGCGCCAGCAAAAGCCCAAGATGGGTCAGGACCCCGGAAGCCTGAAGTGTAATCCAGTTTTCCCAGGTTGAGCCATCACCTTTTACCGTTGAGGGTCTGCATTACCAGGAATCTGGAATAAGAAACATACCTAGCACTAGAACAATGGCACTCCAGTATTACTCTTTCAAATGTTAGTCCTGAAAAGGGAACATTTTTTACGATCTATTTATTTTTATTGGAAAGTCAGACATACAGAGAGGAAAGTCTTCCACCTGATGATTCACTCCCCAAGCGGCTGCAATGGCCGGAGGTGAGCCAATCTGAAGCCAGGAGCCAGGAGCTTTTTCGGGGTCTCCCAGAAAGGTACAGAATTCTAAGGCTTTGGGCCATCCTTGACTGCTTTCCCAGGTCACAAGCAGGGAGCCAGGTGGGAAGTGGAACACTAGGATTAGAACCAAAGCCCGTATGAGATCCTAGTGCTTACAAGGCTAGGACTTCAGCCACTAGGCTACTGCGCTGGGCCCAAAAGCGAGCATTTTTAAGAGAGGTTGTCTGAGGTTCTCCCCTCCATGTTTTGTATGGGATGTATTTCAAATACTGGATTTGTATTGGCACCTGCATCCATGTATGTTTATGATATAGTGATTTTGTTGGGCAAGGACTTGGGAAGTAAATTACGGATACTAGATATCTCTGTATGTGCCTCTCTGACTTTAGGATAACAATATTCGTTTTTAAATTATAAAAAATAGGAGCCAACATTGTTGCACAGTAAGTCATGGCGCTGCTTGGATGATTGTCTCATGTTGGAGAGTAGCCCATCCTGGAGTGCGGGTTCAAGTCCCAGCTACACTGCTTCCAGATCAGCCACATGGCAACAAGCCTGAGAAGGCCGTGGTTGATGGCCTAAGTACCGTGTGCGAAAACTGCAGAAAGTTCCAGGCCTCTGGCTATACAGCCTGGCTTAGCACCAGCTGATGTAAACATCTGGGGAGTGAACTAGCAAATGGAAGATCTTTCTTTCTCTGACTCTCTCTCACTCTCCATCATGAACAAACCCTTTAAAAAGAAAGTTAGAAATTATGAGAGTAGTATTCATATACGTTTTCATCACTTCTATTATTTCCACTATTCATTAGGGAGAACATCAATAGCATTTTATTTGTCTTGAGCTAATCATTCTACTTAGAATCCCACATTTTATCTCTTCCTTTACCCTCTTATCTCATAAAATTTTTCAGTCATCTACTCAAAAGGACTGTCTAACTAGGATTTTTCCAGTTACAAGTTGATATCTTGGTAATAAGTAAAGCAATTATCCACAAAAGTGTGGGAAATGTGATTGAAATGAACTACAAGTTATTCATCTAAATTCCCATTATATTATAGGAACATGGCAGCGAACTCACTATACTCAGTTTTTAATATTTCCATATGTTAAGTATATTTTTAAAATATTTTATTACTTTCTAGATAACATTTTAAATTTACAATATAGTCAAGGGCTTATTGGCTCTGCTAAATAAGAGTCTAACAAATAAAATGTAAATGTACTGTATGCCGTGCAGTAAAATATGCATAGGCTATACACAATGATCAAATGAAAGTATCGTCAAAATGATGCATTTAAAGTAAATTTTAGAATAGTCACAAAATCATTGAAACTATAATAATTCCTATCAAATTGTTTGACAAAGATTTTAAAAATGACGAGACATATTTGCAGTAAAGCTGTACATGCAGGTTTTTCTTTTTAATTTTGGCTCCCTCATGTTAAGGAGAACAAGTTGGTATTTGTCTTTCTGTGTCTGGCTAGAACCACTGAACTTGATGTCCGCTACTTCCAACCACTTTGCTGCAACTAGCAGAATTTCATTTATTTTGCTTGTGTTGTAAATGCCCTCAGCTATTCTGTAAATTGGCAGTGGAAGCTTGGCATCTGCTTTTCTGAAAAGCTTCACAAAGAAGTCATCCTAAATTGTTATCCAAAGCAGTGCTATTCAAATTTTTGTTCTATTTTTATGCTAATAAATGCATTTCTGATGTAATAGTCTTCTTTTTCACAGCTTAATAATATTACTTTGTATATTGATATGTGTATGTATAACATTTTCTTTATTCATCTGATGATGGGTACCTTGGCTGACTCCATAAATATGGTAGAGCAGATATCTTTTGAATACAATGAATGTTTATCTTTTGGGTATATACCAGTAGTGGGATTGCTGGATTGTATGAAACTTGCATTTCCAGTTTATAAGAAATCTTTATTATTATTATTATTTATTTTTATTGCAAAGTCAGATATACAGAGAGGAGGAGAGACAGAGAGGAAGATCTTCCAACCAACAATTCACTCCCCAAGTGAGCGCAAGGGCCGGTACTGCGCCTATCTGAAGCCAGGAGCCAGCAGCTCTTCCAGGTCTCCCACGCAGATGCAGGGTCCCAAGGCTTTGGGCTGTCTGCAACTGCTTTCCCAGGCCACAAGCAGGGAGCAGGATGGGAAGCGGGGCCGCCAGGATTAGAACCAGCAACCATATGAGATCCCAGCGTGTTCAAGGCGAGGACTTTAGCCACTAGGCCATGGCGCCAGGCCCTATAAGAAATTTTAATACGATTTTCTGCATTGAGTGCACTTAATTACATTCCCACCAAGAATGCATAAGTGTTCCCCTTGCTGCACATGCTTACCAGCATTCGTTGTCCTGCGCCTTTTACATAATAGGCATTCTGACAGAAAAGATGTGATATTTCACTGTGATGTCATTTGTATTTCTCTTTGATTATTGATATTGAACATTTTCCCATATGTTTGCTCATTTCTTAATTAAATTGGTTATGTTTTGCTGCCGAGTTTTTGAATTACTTATATATTCTGGACTTTCATACTTTGTCAGAGAAATAACTTACAAATGTTTTCTCCAATTATATTAGATGGCTCTTTTGTTGTTTCCTTTTCTGTGCAAAAGCTTAGGAGCTTGATATAACACCGTTGGTCTAGTTTTACTTTTATGTCCTTGCTGTAATTTGCTTACTTGATCATTATTTATTGGCAATGTAGTTTTTTACTGATACGTTTTAATTTGATAAAATATGGAATTTAGCAATCCTTTTTTGTCAACAAAGTGGCCAGGCCCATGATATAGATATTGGTCCTACATTAGATGACCATGAAAATCCTGTTCTTTAATAGAGCATCGACTTTCCAGCCAACTTGGAATCCATGCTTGTTTGTGACTCAGTGTTGATTAATACCATCTAAGAATAAGTCCATGAGGAGTATAACAGCTTTGGGGAAAGTTTTGCTAAAATGCCAAGGCCTAATTCACATACCTTCATTTTCTCTGCTTTGAAATAGAATGCAATGACTAAAGATAACAATAGAAGTCTTTCAGTCACAAAAAAGCAACCAGTAAGGAAAAAGATAAATGCAAATAGTAACAAATTGCATGAATCTCTGATATATTATTTTACAGGTGAATTGAAGTCAGTAATGGATTATCTGCAGAGATTATGCTGTGTGGGGGGAAAAGCTTCATTTGTATATATTCCTGTCCATGTATTTATGTTATTTGTATTAGAAAACATGTCCAATCAATACCAGGAAGAACACAGGCATTGAATACACTGTTTACAATTGCCCAACTAAAGAATACTGACAAGTTAGCTGTGACCCTCATCTAATTGTTTGCATTACATTGCTGTGATCACTACTATGCATAATAACAGGCTACAGGATTTTATCAGCAACTTGTCATTCAGTAACTCAAAACTGTGTATTCTAATACTCTGTTAAACAGTGATGAAAAAATGTATAAAAGCAGGCCAGAGACATTCTTACTCTAACAAAATAGTATAGTTTGCTATAAAAGGATACAAATTAGAAAATTCATAAAATAATAAGTCCAGTGAAAACTAGACATGTATTCTTACAAATGCACAAATTAGATATTTAACTAGTAAAACAGTTCAGCAAAGGCTCCTTCAGGGGGAATTTGGTTATCTGCATGCTGAAGATTGAGGTGTTCTTGGTTTCCTACATTGTTTTTAAGCATTTTTGATTAGCATGTAATCATTATACATATTTGTGGATGTTTCAAGATGCTTGTACTGCATGAACTGACAAAATCTTAATAATATGCATTTCCATCTCCTTAACATTTCTGTATTTACCTTAAAGCATCTCTCTTCTGGTCCTGCATGATGTAGGTTATTGTGAAGTTCAGTCAACCCTTTTCCTTGTAGTTCAATAGAACTTGCTCCTAGTTAACTATTTTGGCTTACTATTTTGGCAATCATTATCTAAACTTCCTGCTTATCTTGCTAACTCTTTAGGCACCTCTGCTAATTACTATTCTATCTTCATTTAGGTCAATTTTATTGCTCCTCAACCTCCCATATGAGAACATTATTGAATTTGTCTTGCCATGCCTGGCTAAGGCACTGTGTCCTCCAGTTACATTCATTTTGTTGTAAATGGCAGGATATTTTGTTGTTGTTGTTTGTAGGGTTTTCAAGCCAGAATAAGGCAGCAATCTCAATTCTTGTCTCACAGGAACGAGTTTCCGAAAAGAAGCTCCCATGCTAGTGACAGGAGGGGGATTCAAGAGAGAAGAGACCCTTACCTCCTGCCATGGGGGCAGGAGGAAAGAAGAAAAAACCTTAAACCTCTGCCACAGAGAAAGAAAGAATAAAAAAAACCCAAGTTAATAGTAAGGATAGTGTCTTTTAAAACTTCACTTCAAAGGAGTGTCTCCATAAACAAAGGAAAATTCCTGGTTTCCATGGTACCTGGCCTTGGGACAAAAGGCCCAAAAAGGTGTTACTAGTCAACTTCCTCAGTCTTTGTAATGATAAGAGACCATTCTGACACTAACCCCTTGGCAATGGCATGGAGCTGGAATTGGGTGCTTCAGGTGGAGAACTATGTTAATGTCGCCCTTGTCTCTTGGGGAAAGCATGTTCTTGATATGTTAAATATGCGCTTGTCTCTTGGGATAAATGATCTCTGGTGAATGCAAGACTTGGTGGAGAAAATACCATTTGAGAAAAGATGACTTGGGGACCCAGAATACCCCACTACCCAGTCTGACTCCTCTCACAACTTCTGGTGTCATCTCGCTCACACCCTGTAACATTGGGAATGTGTGTATATGATGGTAAACTAGTTGGTAAAGAAACACTAAATTGTTACCTTCTTCTAAAATAAAATAGATACCAAATGCAGATGGGGATGTAGTACAAGTTGAAAATTTGCCAATTTATGTAAGGAATGTAAATTTTTACAACCACTCTTTAAAGCAGTGTCACACTTTGTTACTAAACTAAGTAAGTAACTATAACCCAATACACCATGCATTCATGGACAATCTTCCTAGAAAGACATAAACTTATGTTCACTCAAAATCTGAGTATTCATAGAAGCTTTATACATGATAGCTAAAACTGGGAAACAATTTAGTGTTCTTTAACAAAGAAATAGTTTAACTGCAATACATCCCAAACAGGAAATACTATTCAGCAATTAAAAAAAAAAAGAACTAATATAGGTGAGTCTTGGGAGATTTATGGTGACTTAGAAAAAAAAAAAAGAAAAAAAGATCACAACTCTTTTCAAAAGGTAGCATACCTTAAGATTCCTGTATGTAGCAGTTTAAAATGACAACGTATTGGAAATGACATGGTGTGGCTATGGTAAAGTGGAGGAGAATTGGATGTGTTTATAACAGGGCTAGACAAGGAATTGTTGTGATTTTGGAAATATTATCTTGACTGAGGTTGTGAATATAGGAGCCTGCAAACTTGATAACATTAAACAGAACTAAGTATACACAGAAAAACATGTACAAATTTACTGATAATCTCAATCATATATCACTGTTGGTGTTCTGGTTTTGATATTAAATAGTAGTTTTGAAAAATGCTATTTTTCATGGAAAATTTTACACAAGGAATCTCTATATTGCTTCTTAGAACTCCATGTAAATCCATAAATAGCTTAATAAAAACAAAATTTAAATAAAATTTTATTCAAATGAATAACATTTATATGGTATCCTCTTTGCCTCTAAAATATTGACACTGGAGTCTCTGAAAAATAAGTTAATAAAATGAAGCAAAAACCTCATTATGTTTACACAATCACTGGATAGCAAGTGTAATACTTTGCCTAACATTTTAAATCATTTCACTTTTGTTGAGCATTTAAAGAGAAATTTACTTCTTGTATAGGACTATAATTCACCCAGACAATGAGAAAACCGTATAAAATCCTGCAGAGACAGTGGACCCTGGAAGAATCTGCTAAATAAATTTGTGCCAACCAGGAAGATTGACTATCTGATATTCCATCATTTTAAATGTCCTCCATTGTATTTATAGGTAGCTGTAAGTTGTCTGTTGTTTTCTTGTGCAAATGTAAATTGCTGATGGATGCTGTTTTAGTTGACCCAAGTAAGAGGGAAGTGTGAAGTCAGCTATAAAGGCCTGATTTATTTTTAGTTGTAACCCTTCCTCTCCTATGCTGCATCAGGTTTTGGGATGATCAAAAGTGCTAGTAGGCATTTTCAGCTGTACTCAGCATCCTTATCTAGAATGGTTTATATACTCTAAGTCGTTCAAACCTCTCCTTTCTTTGTGGGCCACTCACATGTCTTCTTGGCCAGTGTGTGGAGTTGTTCCATATTGTTGTTCTGTTTAGTAGCCACTAAACTAAATATGTGGTTATTTAAATTAAAATTTCAATTAATTAAAATGAGTGAAAAAAGTTAATGTCTTCACAGTACCCTTACACCTAGTGCATAATAATCAGAATCAGTAATAATTTCTTTGCTAGTTCATGATTTTGTAATTCTACGAAAAGTATCCGTATATCCTAAATATTTTGTGACATGAGCTGGAATTGGCACTGTTATGACCAGTTCATGTTAAATAATAATAATCAACTACATATTAGCAGAAAAATACACAGGGCAGGAGTTCAAAGTATAGCCTTTATGTTATTTAGCTTTCATTTCATTGAAATTTTATTTAATAATATAGAATTAGATATACAAATATATGTGCATCTGAAACCATCAGTGCTTCTGTTCTTGGAAGCCATGGTAGGACGACGCATGGTGTTCTTTTCCTTAGAAACCAGTCATGTGATTGAGCTGCCTTGGAATCTGATCTTTCAGTCTTACTCAAACCTTCAGTTGATCACAGCTCTGCCTAACAGCTAAGACCTCATAGAAGAGCCAAAGCATAAAGCAGTTCTGAGTCACTCTGAAAATTTTGGCAACTTTAGCAAATAGTATTAAGTCATTAACTGATTCTTTGGCCTCCTAGGAGATCTCAAATTATTGATATACTTTTGACCCACTAGTCAACTTTAATCACTCCTTCATTCATCTTTCACAGTAGAAGCTTTCTTTTCTTTTCACAAGTTACTCTTCTTTAGGGCTTTCTTTCCCACTCACAGTTTTCTGGAATTGAATATATAAGGTGATAATTATGGTGTCTGAATATGTGCAAAAGCACTACAAGTAAAAATATGTAAGTAAGCCCTATTATGATCTTGGTTAGTCATAATTTTTGTGCTAAAATATTTTAAAATGTTGAAGACTAGGGTTCAAGAATGTAAGTTTCATCTGGACTCAACCAATGTTCTCTATTCCAAATTTTAGAATTCCACTTTTAAGAGTTCCAATTTTCACCTAACAAATTGGGAGAGTTATGGGTATTTTCTTTAAAATTTATGGAAAATTTCAATGTTCCCAAAAGATTCTCCTTACTTGAACATTATAAAATTATCCTCAGGCCTGGCACAGTACTTTAGTAGCTAAAGTTCTCGCCTTGAACATACCAGAATCCCATATCGGCACTGGTTCTAATCCCGGCAACCCTGCTTCCCATTCAGCTCCCTGCTTGTGGCCTGAAAAAGCAGTTGAGGACGGCCCAAAGCCTTAGGATCCTTCACCCATGTGGGAAACCTGGAAAAGGCTCCTGGCTCCTGGCTTTGGAATGGCTCAGCTCCAGCCATTGTGGCCGCTTGGGGAGTGAATCATCTGACAGAAGATCTTCCTCTCTGTCTCTCCTCCTCTCTGTACATTTGGCTTTCCAGTAAAAATAAACAAATCTTAGAAAACAAACAAAAAAATTATCCTCCAAAATTTCTCCCCATATGCTTTTAAGCTGAATTATACTGATACCTATTACAATTATGCTGAATTTAATACTTGCAAAGTATTAAAAGTCTTGGAGTTTGAATTTCCCCATATGCAATATGAAGGCAATCATAATAATACTTACCTTAAGGAGTTGATATGAAGATTAGATATAGTTTATTTAAAATACTTACTAGAATATCTGTCATGTGGGAGAGACCTACCATATAGTGTTGATTAATGTTTTTACTAACAATTATCATTAATAATGTTGATGCTGAGTTTTTCTGTTGCTCAGTACTCATTCCTCTTAGATAAGTTTGCCTTTGTAATTTTCTTATTTCTCATGTAAATAATCTCAGTGTTAGACAGGCCTGATACCCTAGGTGCACACAGATTAGAAAATTTTCAAACTGAGATCCGCTCCTATGTAAAGTACAGACGTTTTCTTTTGATGAAATTCAGAGAGTGAGGGCATTGAAAACTAGCTTCTTTAAGCAAAGATGGCAGTAAAAGAAAAGCAAGAAGGAGTACAAAAACACTTCTAGTAAGATGCCTTCCTTGTTTTTGAAAAATTCTGTACTAATTTTTGTCTTTGATCTTAATCATCTGGTTCAGTACTTTAACAGTTCATAAATCATATCAGGCAAAACATATTTAAATATTATTTTCACACCATTTTTCCCATTAATTAAGAAAAAATTATAGACATAGAGAAAGAGACCCCCAGAGAGATGAGGGAGCTGGACCTACATAAGGAAAGAGTTCACTTCTGCTGGGCCACTGCACAAGTGCCCACAATGACCAAAGTTGTGTTGGAGATGGAGCCAGGATCTGGAAATGTAAGAAATCCAGGTCTTCAATGAAACCCAGTTACTTGGGCAAGCCACACTGACTCTTTGGGAGAGGCTACATTGATAAGAATCTGCAGACTGGAACCAAGGTTGGAAGTTCAACACAGGCATTATTATGTGGGTCATGAGCATCTTAACCACTAAAGCTCCTTACATTTTTTTTTTCTTTTTAAAGAAGTTTTATACCAGCCTATTTGTTATTCACTGCTAGCCTTACTTATAAAGTGAAGTTACTTTTACAATCTTTTTTATCTGTCCATTAGTAGGTTTTTATATCCATCTGTCAGTTACAATATATCAGCTCCTGACAGGGTATGTCTGACCCTTTTTCCAGAGAATTATTCTCAGCTGAAGGAAGGTGCCTCAGACTTAAGTTTTCGTGTCACCACTACTACCTCAGGATCTGTGCATCACACCTCTTACACCACATTTTCTCATGGAATAAATAGGAAGAATTCCTTAAGCAGTCATTATAAAGTGCTAATTATAAAGTAACTAACTAATAAGAAGCAATCAGAAAAAGAAACCAAGCAATTCTACAGAAAAATTTGCCAAAAACATAAACAGGTATGTAAAATAAATATGTGAAAACATAAGCTTGTAAAACTATAAATTGAGACTATGATTGTTGTAGGGTTTTTAACCTGAATACGGTAGCAACCTCAATTCTTTTTTTTTTTTTAAAGATTTAATTATTTTTATTACAAAGTCAGATATACAGAGAGGAGAAGAGATTAAACACGAAGATCTTCCGTCTGATGATTCACTCCCCAAGTGAGCCGCAACGGCCAGTGCTGTGCTGATCCAAAGCCAGGAGCCTGTTCCAAGTCTCCCACACGGGTGCAGGGTCCCAAAGCATTGGGCAGTCCTGTACTGCTTTCCCAGGCCACAAGCAGGGAGCTGGAAGGGAAGTGGAGCTGCCGGGATTAGAACCGGCACCCATATGGGATCTAGGCGCATTCAAGGCGAGGACTTTAGCCGCTAGGCCCCGCCGCCAGGCCCGGCAACCTCAATTCTTGTCTCGCAGGAAAGAAGAGTTTTAAAACAAGATTTATTAGAAAAGCTGAGAAAGGAGGCTCCTGTCCTAGTGACAGGAGGGGGCTCTGAGACAGAAAGGACTCTTACCCTCTGCCATAGTGGCAGGAGGAAACCTGATGGGGAAAGCACCTTTTAAAGGTTTGCTTCAAAGGGATTTCTCCAAAGACAAAAGGAAATTCCTGGTCGCCATGGTACCTGGCTTTGAGACAAAAGGCCCAGAAAGGTGTCAGACATGCTACTTCCTTGGTCCCTTTTCAATGATAAGGAGACTAGCCTGAGGCCCTCCCACACAATGGTCAGAGACAATGGCTGAAGCTTCAAGTGGGAAATTGATTATTATTGCTTCCCTTGTCTCTTGGAGAAGTGTGTTCCTGATATGTTAAAATATGCACTTATCTCGGGAGACAAGTGAATCCAAGACATGGTGGGGAAAATACCCCTTTATATTTGAGAAAAAAATGATGACTTGGGGACCCAGAATACCCTAACTGCCTACTACCCGTCTAACTCCTCTCTCATGATGACATGTTATTTTTAACTGCCCTTAATTAGTAGAAAGTAATTCTGAAAATACCAGATGTTTTTGGCCATTCATCATATTCTCAATGTATACAATCACACTGGGAAATACAGTGAAAAGTGTGGTGTACATCTATCCTACAATATTTACTCTTTTAAGTATATTTGAACAAAGCTCCCGGCACGTGCACAAGTCGTGTCCAATTTCATTCACAGTAGTATTGCTCAAAATATAAAATCTAGAAGCACAGAAGAAATAAATTATTTATATTAATGTACAATTGGATCTTATATACCTGTGAAAGTTAATGAACAACTATGCAATGAATTTTAGCAACATAACAATCATTAAAACTTGATTCACAGAGTATGTATATTAGGATATGTTATTAATAATGTTTTATAAAACTCCCAAAGATCGTCATATTGATTTATATATATATATACCCACATAATGATATAGCTAAGTGAAAATAAAAGCATGATTACTCAAAAAGTCTGAATGGTGGCATTAAGAAGTATAAGCAAATGGAATAGAGCAAGAGCACCTGGTAAGAAATGAGGAAGTACTGGGAATATTATTTAATTCAGTTGATAATGCATCTATGGATACTCAAATTACTACACCATTTCACTCAAATATATGTTCATATATTATTTATATATATAAATAAGCAACAAAATTTTAGAAATGACAGGGCTGGTATTGTGACATAGCAGGTAAAGTCACTGCCTGTGACACCCTCTGGCATCCCTTAGGGACGTTGGTTCGTGTCCTGGCTGCTCCATTTCCAATCTAGCTCTCTGTTAATGGCTTGGGAAAAGCAGCAGAAATGGTCCAAGTTTGGGCTCCTGCCACTCTCACCCAAGACTCTGATGAAGTTACTGGCTCCTGGCTCCTAGCTTCAGCCTGGCTCAGCCTTGTCAATTGAGTCATCTCGCAAATCAATCATAGGATGGAAGATCTCTCACTGTCTCTTCCTCTCTCTCTGAAACTCTTAGATAGATTAATATTTTAAAAGCTATTTAGAAATGATGGCAAATATGGGAAACATCAGTAAAATTTAAAAATAAAATTTAAGTCTTTTAAATTGACGAGTTAATTTTCTGCTGCAAAATGTATACAAATATCAATTTTTAAAAGCAGAGTAGTTGACTTACAAGTTTAAAAGAAGATGTATTTCAAGGATTTCTATACCAACATCAATTTACTATAAGCATACTTTCATAGATTCCTATATCTTGCACTGTTCTTATTCTATAGTTAGAAAAAGTCTGAGATGCATTTCAAGTGTGATGTTATAGATGAAAATAAATTATACAAGTTGAAGAGCATAGTGCAATGTTGAGTTTCTAACATTGGCCTGTGTGACAAAATGATTGCAAAATTCTGCCATGAGGACTAGTTCTAAATGTCTCGCAGTTTGCAAGGGAGTGCAGTTATTCAACATTAACTTAACAGCTTTGAGGTTTGTAATTCTTTTAAGATCCTACCTTAATAAATGGATACTAGTTTTTGTTGACCAAACAAAAAATAGCAGTGGCTTTAACTATGTTTTGTTAGAAACTATTTTTATAATAGGACAGTTTCTATTATATAAATTAATCTTTTACAGTGTAATATTATCCATTTAAAAACTATTAGAAGTGATGTACTGTGTTGCAAAATATGGCTTAAGAAAATTCCCAGGGCCCTGCACGTTTGTTCAATTGGCTAATCTTCCCCTTGCAAGTGCCAACATCCCATCAAGGTGCTGGTTCATGTCCTTGCTGTTCCACATCTGATACAGCTGACCTGGGAAAGCAGTGGAGGATGGCCCAAAACGGGCTCTGTACTCACATGGCAGACCCAGAAGAAGCTCCTGACTTTAGCTTCGGATCATATAAGCTCTGACCATTGTGGCCATTTGGGGAGTGAACCAGTGGACAGAAGATCTTTCTGTCTCTCCTTCTGTCAATAAACCTGCCTTTCCAATAAAAATAAATCAGTCTTGTGGCTCAGATCAAGCGGCCTGGGTTGTTTGGCCCACATGCATGGTGAAAGCCAGGCCCCTGAGCCCTGGAAGGATAGGGAGCAGCTTGGGTTGTCAGGCAGCTTGAGCCACTAATGGCACTGGGCGGAGCTCATGAGCTGTCCGGTGGTTCCCTCATTGGGGCTTGGGGCCGTGGGCTTGCAGGGGGGCCAGGGATTGGCATAGGTAGGGGCATTCAGAGACCTTGGGGCTCACGTCCAGGTGAGCAATAACCTCTGAGGGACATACATCAACAAAACCACTGTACCTGCCGTAAGCAAGGGGGCTGAGAATTAGCAGTTTAGAGGGAGGAACTGGAACACTTTTAAGGATCAGAGCAATGTACCAGCCCATATGGGAGCTAGTTGTCTGAGCTAGTTAGCATCAACGTTCCCAACTACCACTCACTGGTATACAATAAAGCTGGGGATCTACTTGGAAGTGCCAGACCACAGTACCCACCAGTGATAGTTGAAACAGGGGATAGATAAGGTTAGGTTGGGCCATGATACTAACCAGCATGAGAAAGAATTGGGCTGGGAAGCAGATTCTAGGGGGGTATATGGGCCCAACCCTGTGCAACTGCAATTTCTGCTGGTTTGCTTAGGAGCTTGGGAGTGGTGACAAGCTGAACTAGTCATCACCATGGGTGATGACTATCATGGGTACTGGGGTTGGGTACAGACCAGGCTAGTCCAGGCTGAAGCACCCACAGACACACCGAAGAATAGAGTATGAGGCAGGCCAGGCCACAACATGCACTAGCTCATGCATAGGCTGGGACAGAGAAGGCAGACTATGCTGGGTAAGGGCCTGGCACCTGCTGGCATGTGTGAGATATGGGTCTGGGAGTGGGCCTGGTGGGGGAACTTGGGAATTTTCTTGGTGGACCGTAGCTCCTGCTGATGAGCATGTGATCCAGGTCAGGGTGTTGCTCAGGCTGGGCAAGGTGTTCTACCCAGTGGCAAGTGTGTGGGCTGGTTATGGAGGGGCACAGATGAGGCAGGGCCAGGCCATCCGTAGCACATTTTTCAATTTCTGAGTTAATTCTCTAAAGTTATGTTCATTAGCACCCAAGTACACCGAAGACAATTACAACATAGATTAAGTTTAATGAGTAATTTTCATTAATTACAGAGCATCACCATCTCCATCCTAACGTTCATAAAAAATGAAAAATGTTTTTGTAAACATCAAGTATACTTGTCATACTTAATGCTTGAATGATTTTTTAGCATTTTTAAATCTTCAAAGACTTGGGATGCTGAAGTTTAAACAGAGGATTCAATTGAGTCAGTTTGTAATTAAAAATACTAAACATAATGTATTCCTGAAGTATTTTGCAGACATACATTAACTTATTCTGTTTGTATGGTGCTTATTTTCATGAAATCTGTGTACAACTCCAGTGCTGCTTCTTTAGTTAAGGCAAAGATAAATAACTAGTCATGCTCATGCTCTCACTATGGACACTCATAAAATGTAAAAAGCTGGTCTCCGTTTTCTAAATTTAAAATAGTACATATCCAAAAAGATGCAAGAAAACAGGAGTTGATGGGGGTGTGGAGAAAGACCTTTAGACACTGTTGTTGGGAATGTAAGCTAGTACAACAATTGTGGAAAACAATATGAGTTTCTGCAAATTAGAACCACCATGTAATCCAGATATCCTATTACTCGATATGTATTTCCAAGAAAAATAAAATTGGTCTGATGAAGAGACTCTTCACTCTTCATGTTTATTGTAGCACTGTTTGTAGCAGCCTAGCAAATGGAAACAACCCAAGCATCCATCCTCGGATCAATGTATTAGGAAAGTGTAGAAAATCATACTGATGGAAGATTGTCGAAGTCTTCATTTTAAATGTTAATTAGGATCTTGTCTGCATTTTTTTCAATTTTCTTTATCTCACCTTGTTTCTTTTTAATATTTACTATTATGGAGCCTATTTTAGGCTGTTTTGCCTCTATCTCAGAAGAGGACTTTTTATATTGTTTTTATGAGTACAATAAATACAAAGACTCTTAATATCCAAAACATACATAATTTGTTCTTTGAAAATTTGCCAATGATATAAACCACTTCAAAGCATACTTGTTTTATTCTTTGAAAATTTAGCCTAGCGGCTAAAGTCATATTGCCTTGCACACACCTGAATTCCATATGGGCACTGATTCTAATCCCAGCAACCCCACTTCCCATCCAGCTCCCTGCTTGTGGCCTGCGAAAGCAGTCAAAGATGGCCCAAAGCCTTGGGACCCTGCATCCATGTGTTCGACCCGGAACAGCTCCTGGTTCCTGCCTTCAGATCAGCATAGCTCCGGCCATTGCAATCACTTGGGGAGTGAATCATTTCACAGAGGGTCTTCCTCTCTGTCTTTCCTTCTCTCTATATATATCTGCCTTTCCAATAAAAATAAATAAATGTTTTTAAAAATTAGAAAGAAAATTTACCAATGAGATAAATCATTTCCAATGGAGAAGGAGGAAAGGAACAGAGGAAACTAGGCAATTAAAATGTCTTAGTTCTTTGCAAGAGAGATGGAGCATCAGGGATGGATAAACATTTCTTCAGTATGCTCTTGATAATTGAGCAGCATTTAACATTATGGTGACCCTTTTTTTTTCAGAAAACAGCTAGGTGGTCATGTAAGACTATTTGTGAAGTCTTCAAAGTGAGTAGTAGAAATGTAAGTGCTTAAAAATCCGTAAAATAAGGAGTTCAACATGGATGGGAAGTTTTTGAAAGTGTCTCTTGAAAGATGAGTTAGGGAGTGGCTCTAAAACTGTAAGAAAATGGAAAGCAGATAAAATTTGGGACGACAAAGAATAACTCAGAGACCGGCAGTTTATTTTCAGCAAGCTATTTACTCATACACAAGGAAAATCAATAGACGGATTTCATCTAACACTGGCAGAAACAGGAATCACTTAAAAACAGAGCAGTAACAAGAGATAATATGCTTCTCAAAAATGTTGTGTTTGCAAAATATTTGAGTTAACTGTTAAGTTGGCAGCTGGCAAAATCATGTTTCTGAATATTCTACTCTTGACTGGGCCAAATGAAACACCCAATCAGCTATTTTTGAGTCCCTTATGGAAATTTTGAAAGTTTAGTAATGGAGCCAACATGACAAGTTGTTTTCTGCATTGCATAACATGTTTAATATGTCTCCTAATTCAAATTTCTTATCGAGGATGGAACAAGGAAATATGACAAATGAGGGGCTAGCTTGCTAGAGAAAGGCATATTGGAGAACAATGCTAAGTACTGGAGCAGTGAGTAATGAATAGCTGGCTCAGTGACCACCTATTCTGGGCAGATGTCTTAGAACTTCATTCTATAAAGAGTCATGGGAGATGAATGAACTGGGGACTGCATGATAAAATAAGCATTTAGCTTGACAGCAGTGCTGAGAGCTGGCTGAAATGTCTTAGACCTTAGCCTCCCGCAGAAATTTTCCATAGTGCAAGATAGCAGGCAATTAATCATGGTTTGGAGAAACTTGCTTTCTTAATGACAGGTAGTAGTTGAGAGTCACTTATTAATAAGTAATGAATAGAAACCGCAACAAAAAGAGATATACGTTTTGTTTGAAAATCTATAACATTCCTGTTCTTCAGAGTGGTTCTGGATATTCATGGGTTTTTTTGTGTTTCCAGATGAATCTGTGTATCATTTTTTCCAGTTCAATAAAGAATGCTGTGGGTAATTTGATTGGGATTGCATTGAATGTATATATTGCTTTTGGTAGTATAGACATTTTGATGATATTAATTTTGCCTATCCAGGAGCATGGGATGTTGTTCCATCTTTTGAGGTCTTGTTCTATTTGTTTTTTGAGTGTTTTGTAATTTTCTTCATAAAGGTCTTCTACGCTTTTGGTTAAATTTATTCCCAGATATTTCATGCTTTTCTCTGTTATTTTGAATGGTAGCTTGTTGGGCGTGGGGAGGGGTGGGGGGATTTCCAGAGCCTATGAAACTGTCACATAATGCAAAATAATTAATAAAAAAAAGAAAATCTATAACATGAGGTCTTTTGTTCTAAATATGGCAAACATTATAAAAAAGTATTCCATTTAGTATATACTTGCTCACATTAATAAGGGCATTTGTAATTGTTTGACAGTGCTTGCTCGTATATACCCAATCTTGTTTTCCCTATACCTCATTGCATTCTATATGCTTAAAGCACTTTTAGCATTACCATTGTAGTTAACATCTTTATACCTTGGTGAAGGCAGCTTCAATAGATCATAGCTGTCTGTGCAATTCCTTTGAACCCTTTACTTCAGTTGCTACACTGCATTGCTAATGGAAATTTTATCAATCTCTTATCACCTGGTAGTTCTGAAGGCAGCAAATAACATTTTATAATGTTAACTGGAATTTCTGCTAAGAATAAGCATTTTCCTTTGAAAACATCCGGCAATTGGGGCATTTGAAATTGTCTGTTTAAAGAACTACATTTCTACAAAATAAAACTCTGCTATTTCAACATTTTTGGTGAGATAGTTGAAATTAAAAAAAATAAAATATCACTGTTATTACATTTTCAGTTGACTAGAGCTTGAATATAGTTGATAACATTTATATTTTTCTTTATACACATGAGTTTTGGAATGAAATTAAAAGCGTTCATTTTGTAGTACCTTGATAAGGAACATTTAATAAGTGTTTTAGACATTGTGATGATCTTTTAGTAATTTAATGTGTTCTTAAAATTAGTCTGATATTTAAGCCTCAAATTTGTAAGCATTGAATTTTCAAATGAGTTTAAGCTTCAATTTCACTGAACCAGAAAGTAATGAGTACTTAATAAGTATTTTATATATTCCTTAGAATGTAAAATTTTTCCTTCCTGGGTTTCAGTATTATGTATTTGTCACCAATATTACAAGATTGGAATGCACATGGACAAGAGTAATCTCCCATGATTATGTTTACATTGTTGTATTTCAAGAGTGTGACTAAAGGTGGATAGTATGAATAGTGTGAAGCTCAGCACTAAATTCAGAGAGGTGCCAAGGAGACAAAATGAATGTGAGGACAAAAATAGAAACCATTTCCAGTGGACTAGAGGCATTGAAACAAGCCTTAATGAACAAAGCAATAACTACATTTCCCAGAAAATAAAAGACATAAAAAGAGACCAACTTCCATTCCTAACCTCTGTCTTATATCTACGTACAGTCATCAAGTAGAATGTATTGGGTACTGTACTTAAAACATGACTGCATCTACCTGAAACATGACTATGCATAACTATTGGTAAACAACTAAATTGATTTATTATTTATCTGTTTATTTATTTATTTTGAAAGATTTATTTATTTTACTTGAAAATCAGAATTATAGAGAAAGAGGGAAAGAGAGAGAGAGAGAGAGAGAGAGAGAGAGGAGAAAGAAAAAAGAGAAAGATCTTTCTTCAACTGCCTTTTCCCTAAAATGCCTGCATTGGCCAGGGTTGGGCCAACCTGAAGCCTGGAACCCGGGACCTCAGTCTGAGTCAGCCACATAGATGGCAAGGACACAAGTACTTGATTCATCATCTGCAGTCTCACAGGGCCTGCGTTAGTAATAAGCTGAATTTGGAAACATAATGAAGACCCAACTTGCTTGTTTCTCATTCCCTCTTACGACTGTAACGTCCTTGCTGGAGCGAATAGTGAACTGGTTGTTCTGAAAATACTCCCAGATCCAAGGCATTAGTGTTTACTTCACACCTGCTACCCTTGCTTTGTGCAAAGGATTCTTCATGTTCCAAATTTATTCCCAGAAATGGTCAATATGGCTTATTTCCATATTTCCATGTATTCTTTTAAGGCACATCATTTACATACAATCATGTTTCATGCTATTGTAACTCTTTGTAACTTTACTCATTCTTGGTGTATTTGTAATGACTTAATATTGTGTGTTGCATACTGTAAATAAAAGAAGATAGAGAAAATGCTTTTTTTCTGTTCAGTTGGAGTTATAGGAAAAAAATATTTCTTACGTGGGATACTGGGATAAGAAGAAGAAACCATAGAATATTAATTGTGACTGTATTGACAGTGATAGAACTCCAGCAACATTGAACTAAACCTGATGAATGTATTTGCATTTCCAGGGAAAAAAGAAAGACCTAGATTGAAAAAATATATATGCTATAGTGACTTCAAATTTTATAAATATAGAACATTTAGATCAAATTTGACAAACAATATTGACTGCATTTTAAATGAGTGAGACTCTGTTTCTGGTTCAGAACACATCATGTTCGTATTAGTATGTAAGAATGGATGATAAATGCCATCCAAAGAGAACAAATCTGTATGATATTTTAAATTACCCAAGAACATATTATATTTGTTATTCATATAAACAAATAAATGATAGGTTTTTTTTACATCTTTGGCTAACCCAATTCATTTGTTTGTATACTCCAAATTTCCACAAACCTTGATGATTTAAATTTTCTTTTTAAAAGATTTTTATTTTATTTTTATTTGAAAAGCAGAGTCACAGAGAAAAAGAAAGACAGAGACATAAAGATCTTCCATCTGTTGACTCACTCCCAAATGGCTCCAATGGTCAGAACGGAGCTCTTCTAAAGTCAGGAGCTTGGAGCTTCTTCCTGGTCTAGTTCATGGGTGCCCAAGGCTTTGGGCCATTTTCCACTGCTTTTCCAGGCCGTAAACAAGGGAACTGAATCAGAGAGTAAAGCAGGCAGGAGTTGAACCAGCATCCATTTGGGATGCTGGCACTGCTGGATTAGCAGTGTTAGATCAGAGGATTAGCTTGTTATACCACCATGCCTATCCCTATCATTTAATGGTATTTATGGTAGAATTAGCCTAGAATAAGACACTTGTTATTTCTGGCTTTTACTATCTAACAATATCTAGAAGTAATTGCATCGTAAAATACCTGTATTCTTATATTCCATGTAATATTAACTTTTTATTTTAGTGTGAAAATATTTACTCATTCTTGCCTCACTGTTGTACCCGGATCAGGAGTGACTGTGACAGTCCTGCCGTGACCACGGCAGCAGTAGCAGCGACAGCTTTAGATCTGCTGTGACAGGGACAGCAGTGACAATGTTATCTGCTGTCCCAGGGTCTGTGGTGATAGCCACAATGACAGCTCTGCTGAGATGCTGGATGATTGGGTCTTGAGTTCCCCAAATAAAACACCAGAAGTCAAACGTCCATGCAGTCGCATAAGGGCAGTTTATTCAGGCTAGCCTGGGCTTCCAGCAGTCGCCAACGCAGCGGTTCAGGACTGGGAAACCTCGAGATTGGACAACATGGGGTTTTTATATACTTCAGGTCGATTCCACACAATTATACAGTCATGACTGGTCAGTTCAACTGTTGACTTTTAAAAATAGCAAGTTGGAAGGTTTCTCTTGGTGCAGCAAACAGATTTCAAACAGGCAAATTGGCGGGAAACTACGGGGAAACAGCTATGGGGGCATGTTATGAGTGAGCAAGTCTTACCTAAAAGGCACACCAGGGGTCTTTGCCTTGAGGAAGGCTCTGTCATGATGACTTGTCTTATGCAGGTCGCTTTGCCTGCTAGCTCACACAGTTTCTTAGCTCAGCAGGCAAAACAGAAATTACAAAGGCAGAAAATACTGCAATTAGCAATGAGCAATGAACAAATGGTTGGGATTCTGATTCTGAGGTTCCTCATTTGTTTCCCTTGGACTAATTGAACAACCTAAATTCAAGTTTCTTCTATGCCTTTTAAAAACTTGTAATAATTGTTTAATATGCTTGAATCACCATGGTCTTCCTGTCTTCTACAATTGCTGTTGGTCTGTTGATTTTAACAGTTATCAATCCATTAATTGCATTTGAACACAGAATACAAAACACTTATTTCTACTATGATAATTATTTGAATGAAGTAATCCACTGAGGCTTTAGTGATCACATTGACCTCTAATTAAATCAATGGTTTCTTTTTGTGGCATTTTCCTTCTTAATTTAGAGGCAGAGTATATTCCAACTGAAGTCTTTGAGTGACCCTACTACTTTTTGCTAGACTGACTGAGGCATCATTGAATGATGTTGCTGAGCTGAAAAATTTTAAACTCTGTTCGTAGTGCTCTTTTAGCACATTTTTTGATGCCTAATTTTCCCTCTTTTCCCCAGAGATATGTAATTTAACTTCCTATTCTAGATCATACCAGCCATCTAAAAAAAATTTTAGGCGACAGATTTTTTTTAATTGAGCAAATAAGCAATTTTTGAAAATACTGTGCCAATTAAAATAATTCGTTCAGTGATTCTGCAACTAGATACTTTGCTATAGCTGTGTAATCAATCAATGGGCTATGATGAAAGTCTTTTGTCTTCCAGTTAATATATATAGATGTGTGTGCGATTGCATTCAAATGTATTCACATTTATGTACACATGTGTACATAATTGGTCTGTCTGGAGAAAAAGGAGGAGCAGAGTCAGTTCATCTAGAAGGAAAATGATATAAACTCATTTTATGAATTGATTTTTAAGACTACAGTAGTCTCACAAACTTCTTACTTACATTTACTCATCTATTATAAAATTAGGAGAAATATCTTAGCTCAGATATGGAACTTATAAAGGATACTACATTAATACTTCGGCCCCATGTAACTGACTTGTTACCTTTTTTGGTCCTGCATGGGATATTGCTTCCTTGTAGAATTTACTATCTGTTTATTTTTTGTATTTGAATGCTTTAAATTTTTTGTGAAAAATCTGAAAATGCAGTTTTCTTTTAAAATTTATTCTCTATAAGCCAATCATTCTTCACTGTTCACCCTAAGTACATACATCTGGTTTTCTGACTTACTGTTTTGCATTTTGTGCTCTGGTAGGAAAAATCCTGAAGATGATTCCCCCAAGACTCAAACCTCCTGGTTTTTTAATCAAATGTTGATGTCAATCTTCTAGAGATATTTTACAGATGTGATTAAATTCACTGTTTATTCCACTGTTAAGATATCGAGATTTTTCTGGGGAGACTTGACTCGATCAAGTAAATGGCTGAACAGTAGGTTTTTGTTTTGTCTTGTTTTTTTGGGGGCGGGGGACGTGCTGAAATGAGAAAGAGATGAGCTCTTACTGACATCAAGGAAGTATAGATGAAGTGCCACATTGTGATGTGTTCTGTGAGTATGAAGTGTTCAAGAGCTTAGTGGGTGCCTGCCTACCAAGAACAAGGAAAATGTGGTCTCAATACTACATTTGTGAAAGGGCACAATGGCCATAGTAGCCTAGCTGACTTGAATTCAGCCTGAAGGGCCTTAAAAGAGAACTCAGCCATGTCACACTGACTTATGAAATACAAAATTATAAGATAATCAGCAAATAACTGTTTTAAGTCATTGAGTTCATGATAATTTGGTATGGTAGCAATTCAGAGCTAACACATATGTGTAGGTGTTTTATGTGTGATTGTACTTGTAAATGAAAGTTAACATGCCTTGATATCAGTAATTATTATTTTTACTCACAATATATGTTAAGCATAATTATGAATCAAAATCTTGATTGATTTATTTTTAACTAATGATTATCTAGGTCACATAAAATATTTGATTCACCACTACACCATGATCATATATAGTGGAATTAAATCCTACAATATCAGACTAAATCTTATGCCTTGAGTGAAATGCCATGTTTATTTGGAGTTACTAATTTTCTGTCAAGCTTTCCCTTCTGCCATTGCTTTTTCTGGGAGAACTATTTTTTTAAAAAATTAGCATACCTGTGAAATCTCATCTGTTCGTCAGCTTAAGGAGTATCCACAGTTTTCTACAATACCCAATTAGTTAAAAAAGCAGTATCAAGTAAAGAAAAGGTAAAGTTGAAAGTAGAATTATGCTCTGTACCAAATAGGAGTATACAGATATTAGTATCATTTTCATAAAACCAGTTTTTGCTAATAAACATAACATTTAACTTCAGATGCTAAACAAAATAAAGAATAACTAGTAAACACAAAATTTATTTGGCCCATGTATTATTTATTCCTCCATGTAGCACAAGAAATCAAAATTTAACAAGTTGTGCAGCCTGATGATATTGTCAGTTGATACACTGGTAATATTGTTATTAAAACTACATTGAAACAGAGGTGGGCATTTGGCCTCACAGCTAATATACCAGCTTGAATGCATGCATCACATATAAGAGTGGTTGGGTTTCATCTCTGGCTTGATTCCTATTCCTAGCTTCTTGGTAATGGATGCTCTGGAAAGCAGCTTGGTTCCTGCCATGCAGTTCTAAGACCTTCATTGAACTCCTAGCTCCTGACTTCAACTCCACCTAGGGGCCTTTGCAGATGTTTCAGGAGTAAATTAGGAATGAGAGTTCTCTGTGTCTCTTCTTTGCCTCACACATTAATTAAAAATAAACAGTATGTATTTTAAATTATTTATTTGTTTTTATTTGAAAGACAGACTTACTGAGAGAAGGAGATACAGAGAGAAAGCTCTTCTGTCTGCTGGCTCACTCCCCAAGCGGCCAACATGGCCAAAGCTGAGCCTATCCAAAGCCACAAGCCAGGAGCTTCTTCCAGATCTACCACATGGGTGCAGGGTCCCAAGGCTTTGGCCTGTCAGAGACTGCTCTCCCAGGCCACAAGCAGAGAGCTGGATGGGAAAAGGAGCAACCAGAACATGAACCAGCACCCATATGGGATTCTAGCCATGTGCAAGGCATGGATTTAGCAACCCAGCAATAGTGCCTGGAACTCAAATAAACAATATTTTAAAACTTACATTGAAGCAGAAAAGTGAATTTCCATGGCTAAACTGAATATTCTATATTTTATACATTTAATTATAAATATGAGACTGTTTCCTGGAAAACAGGGCAATTTATGGTGCCACATCAGGAAGCAATTTAATATTCGTGGATTCCCTATGCCAATTTATAGTTGTAGAATACTTACTCTAAAAGCACTTAGTGTTACAAGAAGTGTGAAATGACAAGACATTCTGACATTATGGATTTCAATTTCTTTCCTGAATTTAAATAACAATCTTCTGGCATAAATGATTTAGAATGGTCTCCAAGGCATAAATCAGGAAGGACATCCCTGGTGAAAACCAAAAGGATTATGTGATATGAATGTTAATGAAATCAGATAATGGCCTTGGGATATTTGTAGTGGATACTGTGTTGAATACATAGCATGCATTATCTCATTTCTGTAACTAATCTAAAAAAAGAACTCAATAATGCAAAGGGTTAGATCACTGCTGCCAACACCAGCGTCTTACGTGAGTCCTAGTTACTCCATTTCTGATCCAGCTCTCTATGAAAACACACCCAAGTCCTTGGGCCCTTGCCACCCATGACAGGGACCTGGCTGGAGTTCCAGGCTCCTGGATTTGGCCTGGTGCAATCCTGGTTGCTTCAACCATTTGAGGTGCAAACCAGGGGATAGACCTGGTTCTATCTCTCTTCAATTTTCTCATGTATGTATATATGTATACACATCTATATGTATGTATATATATATATGCACGCATAGTGTATATATTCATATGTATATATACATATGCATGTATTTATTAAGATGCTTTGGGATGCTAAATGTAGAATTATGGCTGAAGATGCATTAACAATTAATAGATCACTACAAGGGCTGAGTGTCAAAAGCTTCTCTGAATATTGGATTGAACCACATAATATCACTAGCAATACAAATAACCAGTTTCAAGTGATTTAGCCTAATTGTCTATCCCAGTGTAAGGGTAACACACATAGAGAGACTTCCATGAACACACAAGGACTGTATTCCTTTTCTCAGGCCCAAACATACATCAGTGTTTTAATTCTCTTTTTCATTTGTCACTGCTGGACTGTAGCAGCAAAATCATGCTTTATTCATGTAAAAGGGGATGCAAACCAAATATATTTTAAAAACCAAAAGCATAAATATTCAAGAATTTTTAAATTCACAGCAGATAATAACCAATAAAGTGCAAATGATGATTTTAAGCTCCATAATTTTAAAATTATTTGAAATTAATGCTTATTTATTTGAAAGGCAAGAGGCTAAGACAGGCAGGCAGACATCTCTCATCTGCTGAGTCCATCTAGAAACGTGTGCAAAAGCTGGGGATGGAATCCCCAGGTGAAATCCAGGATTCCAAACTCAGTCTGTGTCCCCAGCATGAATGGCAAGGCCCCAACTCCTTGAGCCACTGCCTGTTGTCTCCCACGGACCGCATTAACAGACAACTGAAATCTGAAGCAGATTCAGATCTCAAAGCCAGGAACCATAATACTGGCATTGCAACTGCTATACAAAACGCCAACACATAAGCATCATAATTTTTAAGTGGAATGCCCTGGTAATTACGTTATATGTCATGGTAAATATTATAATTTTATAATATTACAAAAGATGTAGAAGGTCTTACCATTTATCTCTGTGGGCATTAAAAGGGCAATAACAAAACTCTAATGTCATCACACCTTGAATTCTTTCCCTGCCATATTATTGAATGTAAACAGCTCTTATCCTTGTCTTTCTAAATGAAGTTTGAAAATTTGAGGTTTCATATTAAATATTTGTTAATTTCTTTCATTTTCATCTCTTCCCCTCTTATATTTTGTTGATTTTTGTTCGGTTTTCTGTTAAATGTATATGTTAAATACATATGTTAAGTGCATATGTTATATGTATTTATTTATATATACGGAGGGGTAAATGAGAAAGCAGCTGAACACGACCTTTTTGGAGGATGTGGATACCATTATGTGACCCCCTGAGATTGTTTGGCTGACTTGCCCCTTGATACTCAGAATCTTGTGTCTTGGGCCTGGCGTGATAGCATAGTGGTTAAGGTCCTCGCCTTGCATGCCTGGGATACTATATGGTCGCTGGATCTAATCCCGGCAGCCCTGCTTCCCATCCAGCTCCCTGCTTGTGGCCTGGGAAAGCAGTCAAGGATGGCCCAAAGCTTTGGGACCCTGCACCCATGTGGTAGACCCAGAGGAGTCTCCTGGCTTCGGATTGGCTCAGCTCCAGCCATTGCGGCCACTTGGGGAGTGAACCATCGGAAGGAAGATCTTCCTCTCTGTCTCTTCTCCTGTCTGTATATCTGACTTTCCAATAAAAATAAAATACATCTTTAAAAAAAAAAAAAGAATCCTGTGTCTTTCTATTCCCGAATTCCCTCTTGTAACCCAGCTCTTGGCATGCTACCCTTGGTACTGGGAATCCTGATGTGTCCTTTGGTTTAAGAATGACCTCCTCAGGATGGTAAGTCCCCTCATTTCTGTTGCCTCTAATTCTCCTGTAGGGATTGAAGAGAGGAGAAAGGGACTCAGTTCTCCTCTCAGCAGACAAGGAAGTAGAGGTGCCATCTAGAGGATGGACTGGGGGTGGCTTATCCGAAGGTGAGGCCAAATCCTTCTGGAACTTGTTCTTGTGCTAATTAAGAAAGTCCTGAGGTGTCAGCTTCGGGGACAAGAAAAGAAACTACTTTTTCAACCTGTTCCTGTAATCTAGCTGCCTTCTATGATGCAGTTGAAGAGGAAGTTGGCTTTGTTGTCCAGCCAATACCCAGTGGAGACATTAGTATGCTGTATCCTTGTGCTGGCCTTCAATTCCACATCTTCCTAAAGCTCGTTACTGGCTTTGTGGTAGTATACCCTTAAGCATGTGAGCCTGAGGCAGTGCTACTCTCACCAACCACTTGTTCAACATGTGTTTCACAGCTAGGGACATGACAGTGCCCTGTTCTCCAGGCCATTGTTGGAAAACTGGTATTCCACGTAGGGCCAGAGTGGTATGATGCTCTGGAGGTAAGCGAGTCACAAGGATTGCTGAACCCATGAAGACATGTGGGTTCTCTAAGGTAACCATTCTTATGAAGTCAGAACCCTAGTACTTTGCATTCACCTGCTATTTCATAAATTTCAGTTGCTGGGTCTGGGTGGCCGTTTCTGACCTGAGCTCAGTGACCTTACCACGGGGGATGCCCCTATTGTTCATGTCACCTTGCAACATAAGGGGTTTCTCTGTGGAACTCAGCTTTTCTCTGGCCCCAAAATGTTGGTTGGGCTTTCCAGTTTTACTGGGATCTTCTGTGTGGTTTTTCTGGAAATAGTTATTCAATTCTTTGTTGACTGTAAGTTTGATACTCTCCGTCCGAATGGGAAACAGCTCTTTGCTCTTCCAATGGCACTCTTCAACTCAGTAAGAGAGGTTTTCACAGAAGAAATTCTAAGATGACACTGAATTGATAACTTCTTTAATAACTTGTAAGGCAAACTTTGAACTTTGTGTTACTGTATGTTTATAAAATTACCTGGCTGCCCTCCATCCCAGGGTACAGGCATTTGGGATGCTAGGTGTAACTTCTCTCTTTGTCTCTCACCTTCCCCCACATACAGGAAGGAGAAAAAGAGAATGTGGAAATGGTGATCTCACCCACCATCCTGTAGCCCTTGACCCTAATCACCCTAATCAACTATGTAAAAATCATCAAAACTAAAAATAATATTTTTTAAAAAAAGAAAAAAAATACCTTCAGTAGAATAGTTTGGTTCCAGCTATTTCATGAATAACTATGTCTTTTTTTGGTTAGGTTCATTAGAAAATCCTGGAGTCTTCTAAGAGACAAAATGAGGATTATTTTTAAATATCATAGAATGCATTGGATAACTAAGTCATGATTCCCTCTTTAAAAGATTCATTTGTTTATTTAAATGGCAGTTACAGAGAGGGCAGGGGAGATGGGGAGAGACCTTATATCCACTGCTTCACTCTCCAAATAGCTGCAACTACTGGAGCTGTGCTGGTCTGAAGCCAGCAGTTTCTTCCAGGTCTCCTACAAGTGGGCACTGGCTAAGCATTTCAGCCAACCGCTGTTGCTTTTCCAGGCAACTTAACAGGGAAACAATAACTGAGACTCGCACGCTGCAGCTTTACTCACTAAACCACAGTGGATAATGGCTGTCTTAAGAGCATTAAGAAATTTGAAAGAGGGCTCGGCAGCGTGGCCTGGTGGCTAAGGTCCTCGCCTTGATCCCATATGGCCGCTGGTTCTAATCCCGACGGCTCCATTTCCTCTCTATCTCTCCTCCTCTCAGTATATCTGACTTTGTAATAAAAATAAAGTAAATCTTAAAAAAAAAGAACTTTAAAAAAAAAAAGAAATTTGAAAGAATAGTTCAAGTTCATTTGTGTTTGTCATCACAATGGGAATTTTAGCATTTCTCTGCCAGCAAGACAGAGATGTTGATTCACATGGTATATTAAACGTGGGGTTTTCTTTTCTAACTCTGCTCACGATTCTTCAGTATTAATCATTAAAAGCATAGGGATATAAAGAAAAGAAAGGGTTCATATAATTACAAATAAGTTTTAGATGTAGCCATCTTAGGTATTTTACGGCTGATCACATCAGTAGAGGAATCTACCATATTAGGAGGCACAAAGGCTTTGTAGGAAAAAGAAATTAAGAGATAAATTTATTTTGGTGCAAAAATCTTTTGAAAACCATGCTGTGATTTTTTTTCATAAGATATATTCTTATGACTTTTTGAAGTGCCCTATTTCCCTAGTCATCAAATCCCAAAATCATACCACAATAAGTTAATTCTCATTGTTTAGAGCAAGGTGAAAGAAAAGTATTTGTTGGTTATAAATTAGGAACCTAAAAGTTAATCTTAGTGCTTAAATAAGTGAACAGTAACTAGCTCAAAAATGTCATTTTGAAATGTTCAACTGGGCTGTAAAACCAGGTGATACCTGGGATCATTTTCAGAGAGAATGTGATTGCAAAGGAAGGATTATCTGGGAACCCATGATCATTTGAAAATGTCTCAGAAGGGAAATAAAAAATAAAATTTTATGATGTTCCAGTATAACATAAATCTACTGTATCTCATTAATTTTCAAAAATAGATGGCCTCTTTCAGAATATTCCCACTGGATATAAGTCCTGTGATATGAAGATAGATTAAAATTTATGGATGCCTTAAAATAGTTCATGAAATGCATATTATGAAAATATTAAGCATGATTTTCAAAACCATTTTTCCCTGAAATAAGCATCTTTAAAAAAAATTAAACTATTTGCTTGGCAGAGAGATACAGAGAAATAGAGAAAGAAACAGAGAAGGAACTCGCATCCACTGTTTTACTCATCCCAAAAGCCAGCAATGGCCAGGGGGCTAAAGTGGGGTCAAGAGTTTAACCTAAGTTTTTCATGTGTGTGGCAAGAACTACTGCTTGGGCTGTCACTGCTGCCTCTCGGGGTGTGGAAGAACAGGAAGCCAGAGTCAGGAGCTGGAGGAAGGTGTGAAACCCAGACACTGAAGGCAGAGAGTGGGCATGCTAAATGCTAATCTGAGTGCTTGTCACTCCCACTGGCGAAACCTCTTTGAATTTCATTTCCCACAAACTGAGGTATGCTTCTATTTGTTCTTTTGTTTTGTTCATTTTGAGTATGAACTCCAGTGAAATCTATCTAAAACATCTTTGCTCGTTACTATCAATAAGCTTGTGATGGTAAACTTTTCAACACGTTTCCATCATCTTACAAAATCTTTGTCCATCTCTTGGTTGTGAACTCCTGAAAGGGCATGCAAATCTAAGAAAAAATAAGATTTCATATGTATTTATATGTAACAAACAGTTAAATAATCTGGCAAACGTATGTTTATAAACATTGTCTTGTGGATATCAGTGCATACTTTTGTTAACCAGGAAAATTTGCTTTAAAGTGTTGCTAAATTTAGAATAATTTTTGGTATTATGTTCCTCCCCCTTCTCCAGAAAAAGAAAACCTAATGTAACATCAAAAAACTGGGGACAAAATGTAAGTAACAGTTACTGTGCAGGTTTATGACAAACTGTAATAGAGAATTAAGTTTATTTTTGTACAAAACTGTTCAAATCATTAATAGGAGTTATCCATTAAATGTTTTATTAAAGATTGCCTGTATACATTGGTTTCAAGCCTTTTTCACCAAAATGGACTTAGCTTTTAATGCTGTTTCTCACAATTGTTGAAGGACTCTTGTATATGTATGTTCAGTTTTTATCAAATGGTTTAAAGATAATTTTCACTATTCAAAAAATGTGAAACCACTCACTGTTCTTCATGTTGAATATGGCAAAGACAGGATTTCATTAGTTTTGCAAAATTTACATACAGGAACATTTAGATTGTGCAGAAAACAGGTGTCACTTCAACCTCTCAAAATAAAATTCTAAAATATTTTTGGCATTTCAGCAAAAGGAGAAATTAATTCAACTTCCTGCTGTTGATGCTTCTTTTTGACTTTTTCAGTGGTAACATGAAAGCACTGTGTCTAGGAAGGTACTGGAAAAGGTCAGGTTTGATTGTTTGCAAACATCAGTGGTTATAAAGTTCATTTGGAGATTGACACAGTTAATAGGGTATGTTATTTAAGATCATGAACTAAATTTTACTGTTGTATTTAGAAATTAGAAAATAAAACCAACCAGGCCCGGCGCAATAGCCTTGCATGCGCCAGGATCCCATATGGGAGCCGGTTCTTATCCCGGCAGCCCTGCTTCCCATCCAAGCTCCCTGCTTGTGGCCTGGGAAAGCAATTGAGGATGGCCCAATGTCTTGGGACCTTGCACCCGCATGGGAGACCTGGAAGAGCTCCTGGCTCCTGGCTTCAGATTGGCTCAGCTTCAGCCATTGCGCCCACTTGGGGAGTGAACCATCGGAAGGAAGATCTTCCTCTCTGTCTCTCCTCCTCTCTGTATATCTGCCTTTCCAATAAAAATAAATAAATCCTTTTTTTAAAAAAAGAAATTAAAACCTTAAAACATAGTAAAACCTGAAGGTAATAGTAATGAAGAAAATACTGGAGTGAAAGTGAGAGAAAGAGAAATACAAATGACAATATGAAACAATTAATTTCCTGGAGAGTTCTACAAGATGACAAGTAGGATTTTGGAGTCTCACTGTCACTACAGCATGCAGTGCATAAAAGGTACTTGAAAGTTTTCGCTAAATATGTAGAATGAGAGGTACATGCATGTCAAGACAGTTGGAGATAGTTTAACATTCTCATTCAAAACCTACCAGAATATTCACAAATGTGATTTCCACTTTCAATCTATTGCGGAGACTCTGTTGAATTCTTTGTAGTGATTTCAGAATTTAACATTCCTATTAGTGGTGTATAAGGCATTCAGTTACTTCACATCCTCACCAAGCTTATTATTTTCTATTGTTTTGATAGTTATAATCTTAATAGTTAGGATGTGATAGCTCATGGAGGTTTTGATTTTTTTTCTTTTATGATTAGTAAACTTGAACAACTTTTCATATGATTGTCAGTCATTTGTAATATTGTTCATGCAGAATTGTTCATCCAAGTCTTCTGCTTTTTTTTTAAATTTGGTTTTTTATTATAAGCTATGAAAGTTCCTTATATAATCTGATATTTACCTCTTTATCTGATAAATCAAATACTTTCTGAGAGTGTTCGGGGCATCTCCATGTGAAAGCTCAGCATACGTGTTCTTCATGTTGTCTTCTGCATGATAGAGGAGTGTGGCTTACTCAGATGCACCATGGAAAGTGGCTGTGCTGAATTAGGAACAGAAGAGGGTGGAGCTTTTATTAGCACAGGAATACGGCAAATAACAACTGATGTAGATTCCTCGATTGTTAGCACATTAGCTTGCTCCCCACTTAACCCATATCACCCTCAAAGATATTTGTTCCTTACTATTTATTAGAGGTTGACAGAGGAAGGTCCACCTTACACATGTTCTTGCTTAGTCAAGGGCATTATCCCATCTATCCTGACTATCAATTCCCATGGTGACACAGCTCTTTGACCATAGTGGGTCTGGCATGGGAGTTTATTATAGAGTAAGTGGCTCTGACCTCAATTAGAAGATATTTTACTTCCAACATCTAAAGTCACCAGGAGATCTAAGCATAAGAAGTTTATATCTGCCTGAGTTCCTGGGTATGGTTCATCCACATACAGGCTGGTGAGGGAATTTGAAGACCTCATCTTTCTTTTATAGCCAACGGCAATCGTGTTTCCTGTGCTCTACTGTGTTATGTGGAGGGCAAGGACCAAGCGGACGTCACAGGTAGAGACACTCCTTGTTTCAGCTTCCCAGCTTGCTACAGTAGCACCTTTGGTTTGGGCCTACCAGCCATGGTAGGACATCCCCTGGATTGTGCCTGAATCTGCTGGGTGCTGGTTATAGCAACTGCTGCCCCATGTTGTCTGGGTTGCCTGTCACATTGGAGTATTATTTCCTCTTTTTTTTTTAAGATTTATTTATTTATTACAAAGTCAGATATACAGAGGGGAGGAGAGACAGAGAGGAAGATCTTCTGTCCAATGGTTCACTCCCCAAGTGACCCCAATGCCTGGTGCTGTGCTGATCCGAAGCCAGGAGCCAGTAACTTCCTCCAGGTCTCCCACACAGGTGCAGGGTCCCAAGGCTTTGGGCCCTCCTTGACTGCCTTCCCAGGCCACAAGCAAGGAGCTGGATGGGAAGCAGGGCCGCCGGGATAAGAACCGGCTCCCATATGGGATCCTGGCGCGTGCAAGGCTATTGCGCCGGGCCTGGTTGGTTTTATAAACACCCAAATGTTATATTTAACATTTGACTCATTGGATTCTTGGGTTCCAGGACCAGTTTCTTAAGCTTCCCAGTTTCTGAGTAGGTAGGTTCAAAGCAATGGACCTAAGGTTTTTTCATAGTTAAAAGTCTCTTTGTGATCCAAAAAGGGAAAAGGAAGGCATGACTCTAAAAGAGCTTTGTCATGTTCAGGAATTTTAGGATCCCAATTTTAGGAGAGATGCATCATCTCAGAATATCCTTTTCCTTCCGTGTAATGGGGCTCCCTGCAGAATGAATACCTGGATAAAGTTACCCTGCCCCACAGCCTTCCAGGGGCGGCACTCTGTGCAGGTTGATCTAAATATGAGGTCTTATTCCAGATCTCCCATCCAACTGCCCTGCTCTGGGTCATTTCTGGGAGCTTTTCCATCACATTTGTGCTGCTCAGACCCTAGAAAGCTCAATCCTCTGCTCATAGGTGCTTAGGATCCTTGGATTAAGCCCAGGTAGACTCAACCATATCTGGGGTTTAAGATTCAAGGTTAAATGATGAGGAAGCAGGGGTTTAGGTCGTGGGAGACAGCAATCCCCAGCTTAAGACAAAACAGTGGCATCTCCTTGCTAAATGGAACATTGGTGCAGTCAGTGCAGTCAGTCAGGCCCATGAAGTTGGGCACAGGGTTTCCTGCAGCACGCAGCTAATGAGTGAGCAGGTTCTCTGGACTCAGAATAACTGACATGGTCTAAAAGAGATGCAGAGTGCGTACCTTAGACAGGCCAGCAAACCTGATGGCTAAAGCCTCCTCATTGGTGGGGAATGAGGAGAGCAGTAAAATGACTGTGTAGGTCCACCAAACCAGACGTTGGGCACTACCTCCTACCTCTTTCCCCCCACACACTGAGACTGAAAGGCAGATACCTGGTCCTGTCCCTGGAATCCAGATCCAGACCCTCTAAAAACTGGATAAAAGAGTCAAGTCTGTGAACCTGACTGGCTGAGAGCCTCCCCTGTTGCCCCAGAAGCCAGTTCTAGGAACTAGATCTACAGCTTTCTGGTGCCAGTGCCCATTTCCATTGCCTCCCCCAACTCCCCCTATGTAGTTCCCTCATCTCTTCAATCCCTCAGGTTCCTTACAAGGATGCAAGAGGGGAGGGGGATTAGTCTGCAGGAGCCTTGTTACTTCATTCACATTTATTTTGTGTAGTATTAGTCAAATTTAAGCTTTGCTTTTTGGAACTTTCTGAAGATTTTTCAAGTATTTTTGAATTGTGTTTAGTTAAGTAGAACACATTGATCAGGCACAGCAACTCAGTTTCAGCATTGTAACTGATGTGCAGGATCTGGAACTTAGAGATACCTCAACTAATAAGGAAACAGCTCTAAATCACGGATTTATGTCAGTCGCAGCAAAGGTCAGCTTCTATAAAGTTGCCACCATACAGGCCTTTTTGATGACTGGACCAATTCCAAAAGCTGATCAAATTAAAATTAAGTAATTTCTCAAGTCTACTAATTTTTGTCATCCCTCTTCACTGGTTCAAGAAGGCTATGGTTTCCAGATGTGGTCATTTTATGTGCCGTTATATCCTGAAAAGAGAGCTCTTAAGGTCTGTACAATTCCTCCAAGGTAGCCTCTTGGGATGGATATGCAAACAGTGTAAGCCCGCCAGCAAGTTTATGTTAAAGTTGAAACTCTACCATTATGAAGAAAGGCAAGAGAAAGATGCATGTATTGGTGTACTTCAGCTTGACCTGAAAGAAAGTCCACCCAAATAGCATTTTGCGCCGATCTTGTATCTTAAACTTGAGAATTCTTTTTTTTTTATTTTTTTATTAATTATTTGCATTATGTGACAGTTTCATAGGCTCTGGGAATTCCCCCAGCCCTCCCTACGCCCCTCCCCCCTGGTGGATTCCTCCACCTTGATGCAGTATCACAGTTCAAATTCAATCAAGATTCTTTCCTTGCAAACGTATACCAAGCATAGAGTCCAGCTACTTATTGTCCAGATGGGTTGAACAGCTTCTTGGGGAGACCATTTCTGGTCCAAGGTTAGAGCTGGTAGAATATCATCCCAGTCAATTGAGAGTCCCACTATAACATCAACAGCAATTTAAAACATTATAGAATTGACATGGTTTTGAGTAACCAGTATTAAACTTGAGAATTCTTTGTAAACTCTGTCCTAGCTTTGTAGGTTACATAAAGGATCTGCAATTTTTTTGTGGCAAAATGAAATTAAAGGTAAGTTTATTTTAGTGCAAAAAATAAGAAATATATATATATATATATATCCTTTTTTCATAATGCATACTTTACATAAATTGCTTTTTGAAAAAAATAGATATGAGTTTTAAAAGTTTTGCAGCAAAATTAATATATTTTAACTCAATTTTCACTAACTTTTTAAGGTATCCTCAAGCTTACTATGAACATAGATATTCCTTAAATAGGCATGGTGATAACTTGTCTAATATGTACACTCTGAAGGACTACTTTTCTACTCATTCTAACATAAAATGAGAATAAAAAGAATAAATAGGCTAGAATGCTAGGAGGGCTTAAAACAATTCTATTTGAAAACAGACTGAAAAATCATCTGTGCATATTTCACCAGAATTCTATGATAAAATGCTCTTAGTAAAGCAATTCTGACAGCTGTTGCCAAAAATCATATAGAATTATGGTTGGTTAAAAGAAAGGCTGTATGTAAAAGAGATTACTTTTGATGTGATCATTTGAGCTACTATTTCTTATTTCCAAAGAAACAAACCTTAGTGCTTTCTGTTTTTAGAATTGCTGTTTCGTGGGAACATGCTGCATTTTGTCTCTGCTCTTTCTTTGAGAGGATGGAAGGGAATTTTGGCATCTAGATCCCAGAAACCAGACTGACTACTCTGTGATAGCCTCAAGAATTACAAAGAGTTCTTCAATCTGTTTGTAGCAATGAAGTGTCTGAACCTTTAAAAAAAAGATTTATTTATTTATTTATGTATTGGAAAGTCACATTTACAGAGAGAAAGAGATACAGAGAGAGAAAGATTGTCCAGCAACCTTGGAGTGTGTTTTACTGCTTTCCCAGGCCACAAGCAGGGAACTGGAAGGGAAGTGGAGCAACTGGAATATGAACTAGTGCCCATAAAGGATCCTGGCTCATGCAAGGTGAGTGACTGAACCTTTGCTATGAAATCCATACAACCAATCTTTGCTCAAAAATTTCAGTGAAGGGTTTGTGTTATCAAGCAAGCAAGATAAAAATAATTTTCCATTATTCATTAACCTTCCATGGAAGGGTACAAACATGTTCATGTGTGCCTCACTCCTCAGTGGTCTGGTGTGCAAATTGTGTGGTATCAAATAGTATGGACATGGATGAACATCTTTTAGAATAGATAAGAAGGCAGAAAATCAATAAACTAAAATGAAGAACTAAAAGTGGAAAAAATTTAAGATATTAACATGATGTAGGGAAGAATCAATGGAGCAGACAAGACTGGTTCAGTTTGACAATGTTTACTAGCTACTTGGCCTTGAACAAATTTATTCAATTTTGAATGCCAGCTTCTTTCTCTTTAAAAAAAGATGAGTACTACTTTGATTTGTAAAAAGCTAGTTATTTGTGTGTGTGAAAGAAAGAAGAAACTAAAGCCATGTGATGCAGTCACAAAGGATGACACTTATTCAAATGTTGATTATTGATACTCAAACAGTAATGACAGGGGCTTGCCTTTTGGGGGCAATGGACAAGTTTTCTGTTTGGGAGGCCTACATCCACATCCCATAACAGAGTGTGTGGTTTAGGTCTTAACCTTCTACTTGCAGTTCAGAATCCAGCTAAGCCTCACCATGGGAGGCAGTAGAGGATGACTTTTTTTTTTAATTACATTGCATTATGTGATAGTTTCATAGGTTCTGGGATTCCCCCCACCCCTCCCTGTACTCTCCCCCCATGGTGGATTCCTCCACCGTGTTGCAGTATTACAGTTCAAATTCAGTCAAGATTCTTTCTTCGCAAGCATATACCAAGCATAGAGTCCAGCATCTTGTTGTCTAGATAAATTCAACGGTTTCTTGGGGAGACCATCTCTGGTCTGAAGGTAGAGCTGGCAGAATATTATCCCGACCAATTAAAAGCCCCAACATAACATCAACAACAATTTACAGCATTATGGAATTAATTGACATGGTATTGAATAACCAATATGTTAAAAAAAAATGCAGGTTCTTAACCACATCCTGTGACTAGTTCTTGTACCCTGCCACCCACAAGGAAGACCCAGGCGAAATTCCAGGCTCCTTTCTTCAGCCTGGCCCAGCTATGGCTGTTGTGAGTGAGCCAATGGATAAAAGAGCTCTCAGATTTTCTTTTCCTTTCTCTCCATTTGTCTTTCTGTTTCTCTGAGTTTCTGCCTTTCAAATATAATTAAAATAAAGGTATTTTTAAAAGAAATAGTAAAATGCATACACTACTATGAGAGAATCAAGGAAAGATAAACATTGCCTGGAGGATTGATGATTTTAAGAGCTAATTTAAAAACATTTTCAGTATTAATGACATCACGGACATGTCAAAAAATGTCTTTCACAGGTATTGAATTGTCTCTGGGCAAATTATGTGATGATTGGGATTTGTTTTAAATGAACCACCATGTTCGGCCTAGCACATTTGTAGAATCACCAAAATTTGGGACTACTTATTTGTCATGAAGCCAGGCAATCATTTTGCTCCATATATAGTATCTCGATGTTCAGTCTTATCTTGAGAAACTAACCGTAACAAAGGCATCTTCTTTTTCTTGCCCTGCTTGTCATATTTTATATGTTAAAAAAAAACCCAGTTACTGATATTGTAAATTACCTGTGCCTAGTGTAGTGAATAGTAAAATTTTCGTATGAATTTTACGAGCCTCCTTGGATGAGATGATTTAGAATAGCTGACTTTGACCTACCAAACGAGAGTGCCTCCACCCAATGCTGCTGGGTGTCAGTGTCAAGGCTTATGCCTTGGCTAATGGCCTCCACCTGATTTGCCTTGGATTTCCCACTGTGAGCTAGATGGACCTTCAGCAGAACAAAACCTGAGGCTTTGTATAAATTATCAGTTGAATTGACATGGTTTAATTTAACCTCATCCTGCTAGGATCCCTATCCCTTTGAATACCCCTCTTGCTGCCTTGTTACCTGCTTGTAAAGAGTGCATTGGGAATCAAGAAATCTGTTTTTCTAAGATACTGGTCCTTGAAATAAACTCTCCTCTTACCAATAATCTCCTGTCTGGTGAACTGACTAGCCAAGAGGTGAGTAGCACAGGCCTGATGATTTGTTCCATAACAAAACCCGTTTTGGAGATTTTTTCTTAGCACTTGCTTTCTTTTAATTTCATATTTCTAAAAGCACATTATTTGCAAGATAAATGCTAAGAAACACAGTAAATACTTTGTTCATTCTATGTATCCAGTTAGTTGCACTTTCAAAATAGTAGGAATGTGAGCAACTTTGTCAGAAACTATTACTGATCCAGAAATAAGGGGCCAAAACTCTGATCAGCAGGAAAGCTCTAATGCCAGTTTTGTCACTAGGTGTGTTGTGGACATAGGCTGGCAGCTAGTTCAGGTTCATGAGTTTGGAAGCTACAATTCTCCCACCTCTGCAATCGTATCTGCTCACCTATCAGAAATGATGCCTTTCCTGTGAACACCTCTCCTTACCAAACACTTGAGGTGGTGGCATCCTATAACCACTTCCCTTTTCAAGTCCCTTTTCAAGAGCCCATGTATTGTGGAGGAGCTCCATCTTCTCTTTCTGGGGACTGACTCAAACGACAGAAGATAGGAACCTCTCTCTGCCTCACCTTTTCCCTTCCTGACCCACATCCCTGAACATGGCTGGCGTGTATCTGTATTCCTCATCTTCTGAGTAAACCTTACCATTTTCTTAAGCTGTGTTGGTGCCAGTGCTTAAATGGCTTTGTAAGTTAGAGGCAGGAACCATAGAAAATCAATATTGGGCCCTAACCTAGAACACAAATGGTAGGTAACCTTGGACGTGTCATGAATGCTCTCTAGATACAAATAACATCATTCTTTCAAAAGTCATGGCCTAGATAGATAGCATCCATGTTTTCTTTAGAGATTAAATATACTTATGTGCTTATCTTGAGCCTGCATCTTGCCAACTTTTGTAATTTATTTGTTTGAATTGTGAGGCATAATGCATCAGTTTGATGGTTAGATAGGCAAATGAAAGTAAAGCTGAATTTATAAAATGTTAAGTTGCATTCCCTAGAACTGGACCATTAATCTTTCAAGGTTGTTTGACTTTCCCAAAATTATATAATAAACCTGACTAGGACAAAATAATTACTGTCTTTTTCAAATAACATGTTTCCACTGAATAATTATGCTAGAAGATCCAGTGAGGGTAAAATAAAGACTCACAAAAATATTTGGATGAGCATTTTGAAAATTCATTTTTACACAATATATGTCTGTAATATTATTCCACAAATTTGTTGAGAAGATAATGTACAAATGGATTGCTTAATGAAGCCATAGAGTATATGACATTCTCTCAGCAGATACCAAGAAGTTGGAGTAGACTCAAAAAGTTCCTATGGAATAAAGTTAACAATCCTATGCTCCCCTATCATTACCATATTTCTTGAAAAAAAATTCTGTTCAAAGATTTTATGCCAGTTGAATTAAATTTTGTCTTCTTTCAAATGTGTACATCATTTATAAACCATCATCAAGGTTGATTTTTGCATCTTGATTTGTCTGAATGGTTTTTCCTTGTTCTCCATGTCTTTCTCTTCAGTCCCTCAAGTCCAATATTTTCACTTCTTCACTTATCACTAATTCTTACATCTTTTTATACCTTTTGGCTGTAATTGAGAAACTTTGATTCTTAGATATCCTTTGCCAGAATCACAGAAGGAAAATTCAAAACATTGAAAAATATGTTTCAAAAGCCCCTTACCTTGTCTCCCCACTCTAGTTTTTATTCACAACTTTTAGTACATTTTCATTGGTTAAAGAGCCTCTAAAACAAAGTTGAAATCAGAATATGTCTACACTCAATACCTTTCATTGAGTAATTGCCCTCAATTAAGCAAACCCTATGTTGTTCAGCTTAAAATTTACTGCCCTCCTCAATATCATTGTATCTTACCCATGCAACCAATTCACTACCATTTTTCGCCAAATACTCTCAGAATTGACTGCTCAAGTGTCCATAAATTTCATACTTAGATACTTTACCTTTCTTTTATAAGGCTTATTTATTATTTTTAATGATAGGTCAGATTTACAGAGGGGAGGAAAGAAAGTTTTTTCGTCCACTGGTTTTATTTCCCAAGTGGCAACAACAGATGGAGTTGAGCTAACCTGGAACCAAGATCCAGGAGCTTGTTCTGGGTCTCCTGTGTGTGTGTGCAGAGTCCCAAGGTTTTGAACCATCCTCTACTGCTTTCTCAGGCCACAAGCAGGGAACTGGATGGGGAGTGGAGCAGCTGGGACACGAACTGGTGCCCATATGGGATCCCGGCAAACACAAGGCTGGGATTTAGCCACTAGGCCATTGCGCTCGGTCCTAATTTTTCTTTCTTTACAGTCTTCTTAGTGCAGTTCTGTCTTATTGTTTTCTGTCGTATGTCTTGACCAAGCTCACCTGTTTATCAATTATCTCTGTCTTTATCATTATGAAAAATTCATTCTCCATCTTTACATTCTAAAAATTTTCTTAGTTTTCATAATTATGTTATAGAAAGTAGTGAACATGTTCTAGGATACCATCTGTATTAGGAAAGATTATGCCTTGCAAGGAACATCTTAAGTGCAAGGTTGTCTCAGCAAAAGGTTAAACCAACTTAAGCAAGAGATACATTCTTGTTCTTATGAATATAATAAGTGCTCTGCAATATTTTCTCACCCACCCGCAAGGGGGCACCTGCTTGGGCCAGGCCTGTGCAAGGTTACATCCCTCACTTGGATAAGACTACTTTGGATACAAAAGTATCTTGTTTGATATTTTTTTTGCATCCAAAGCCTACTAAGTTCACATTATGCTATTATTGAATTAAACTTTAAGGAGTAGTGGACAAAACAAAAAATTGAAGATATTGAGAATCCATCTTGAAAGTGGTAAACTTTAAAAACTGCAGTATTTTTTCCCCATATTTTATAGTGCCATTATTGAGATTTAGATTTTTTTTTATTTGAAAGGCAGAGTCACAGAGAGAGCTCTTCCTTTAACTGGTTCACTTCCTAAATAGCCATAAGAGCTTGGCGAGACTGAAGCCAAGAGCCAGAAGCTTCTTCTAGGTCATCCATAAGAGTGTGGGGTGCATGGGCCTGGGTCAGTCTCTGCTGGTGCAACAGCAGGGAGCTGTATCAAATTGTTACAGCTAAGACTTGAATTGTCACATGTATGGTACCATGTAAACAACAACACAAATCTCTATTGTGTTCTTCTGAAATAAGTAGATGGGGGGGTTGCATTTAACACAGTTGTGAAACCCATCATTTGGGAGACTCACATCTCATATTGGAGTGCCTGGGCTTGACTTCCAACTCAGCTTCCTGATAATACACACCCTGAGAAGCAGCAGGGGATAACTGAACTACTTGAGTTCCTGCCATCTGTGGGGAGGAACTACTATGAGTGTTAGGTTCCTGGCTTCAGCCTGCTCATGACCCACCTGTTGTGGCTTTTGGGGAGTGAACCATTAAATGGACTAACTCTCTATATTTCTTTGTGTGTGTTTGCCTTTCAAAGAAAATAAATAATAGTTATAAAAAGAGCAATATGTATGTAAGAGTACCATGGGTATGGGAATTATTATTTCTTCATCTGGTATATACCACGTGAGGTGATTTCTTCTGGTGTTAAAATATTAGCACACTAAAAATAAAAGGAACCAATATAAACTAAATAGTAGTATTACCAACAAGAAACTCATAGGAAACTGCAGTGTTAAATAATTACTAAGTGGGTACAGATTTACCACTTCTAGATTTTCTGCTCACACTTACTTTAAAGAGCAAAAAGTCTCTCATTTTAGGATGATGATTTTGTGATAATAGAGGAAAAAGGGGATTAAAACGAGAGAAAGTCAAGGAATGTGGAGGAGGCCCACATATGTGATTTTTGTGAAATTTACTACTTTGAGAACTCACTGTCTGTAGCTTAAAGGCAGTCATGAACACAACAGTGCACATTACTGGCAAAGTTTCTGGTGTGTTAGAGAAACCATACAGACTTCATTCTTAATGACAATGGGCTGTGTGATTTAATGTATCTAGTGGTTTCCTAAAATATCAGCTAAAGGGCTTGTGTTTGTTTCATCTGCATGAAGCACACTGCCAGAGCTAAAGCAGCTTCCTGAACATCACTGGTTGCAAGCAAATACAAAATGCAACTGTTTTAGCTGCAGCACACTGAGGCAAAGAACACAAATTGATGTAAACCATAGATGGAATGAAGAGGCAGGAAAAGAATGAGCTGAGAAATGAAACACTTGGAGTAAAGAAGACTTAGAAAAGTTGGGGACTCTAGAAGGATGTATTCACATTCAGAGTTAGATGCACATTCAGAAAACACTTGGAGAAGCTAGGACCTAGCAATTCTCATACATACTCTCAACAGAGAAAATCAATGAGCAAAAACTACACAAATGTTTTTAGCAGCACTATTCAAAATAGCCGAAAGGTAGAAATAAGCCAAAATCCATCAACTAAAGAATGAATGGCAATGTAGTATAATCTATAAAATTAAATATTATTAGTTGTATATAGAAATAAAAACTTGATTCATCATGTAAAATGGATACTTATAAGGCATAAGGCCACAATAGAGGTCAATATATTTAACAGCTGACCTGTCGTACCGTTAGACCAAATTGTTTCATGATATAAACACCAAGAAAGACTTATAGGTCCTTCTAGGCAGCTGTAGTACTTACATTTATTTATTCATTTATTTGAAATGGCAAAGCTGACTTTGGGTAGAGTTAGACAAATTTTCTCAAAGATGCTGACTCCCATGCATGCTTTCTGAAATCAGTATAGCCTGTGCTTAGTTATTTCTGACCAAAGTTGTAGGCAGAAAATTCCAACAAAGTCCTGGGAGAGCAATCTATCACTATGTAGAAATCTAAGTTATCTCAAAAAATGCTCAAGGTTTGATGGGAGACAGCTGAATAGAACCTGATTTTAACTCAGGCCCAAAGTCCAGGATTTCATACTAACGCTCATATTTCATACTCATTTTCTCTCTCTCAGGTGAGTTTAGTAATGTTTTATTGACTTCCTACTTTGTGACAAAAGACTGAAAAATATTTCACATACTGAGTATCAAACTGAAGATAGAGCCCAGGGTCAGGCCAACGAATTGCTGTATGCATTGCGATATTTGATATCAGACTGACATTTTTATCAAATGACCTCATGATGCCCCAAAGACAGAAACTTCTTGTTAGATTCCTACATTCTTTTGCAGGTTTCCCAGTCCTATGCTTTAAAAATTGCTCTAGTCATGCTTTGTTGTTGTTGTTAAGTTTCTGCTACATTAGGAAAGCTATTTTTGTTTTTTTAAAAAATTATTTTTATTGGGAAGGTAGATTTATAGAAAGGAGAGACAGAGAAGACAAAGATCTTCCATCTACTGGTTCACTCTCCAACTGCAGCAACAGACAGAGCTGAACTGACCCGAAGCCAGGAGCCAGGAGCTTCTTCAAGTTCTCCTACTTGTGTGCAGGGTCCCAAAGCTTTGGGCCATCCTCTACTGCTTTCCCAGGTCACAAGCAGGGAGCTGGATGGGAAGTGGAAGAGCCAGGACAGAACCTGCATCTACAGGAGATCTAGGTGCTTGCAAGGAGGAGAATCACACCAGGCCCAGGAAAGCTTGGTATATGTTTACAAGGAAAGAAACTTGATTGAATTTGAACTGTAATACTGCATCAAGGTGGAGGAATCCACCAGGATGAGGGGAGGGAGAGGGGTGGGGGGATTCCCAGAGCCTATGAAACTGTCACATAATGCAAAATAATTAATTAAAAAAAAAAAACCTGATACACTGTGCTGGCCTGATTCCAGGACTCTTCAATCGGAACTTGTCTCAGTATGATTTCTGCATACTATCTCTCTGCTACCTATTCTATAAAAATGATCTTTGTATTCCTGATCTTTACTTGACCACATTGTAATACAATTTATTTCTGGAAAAAAAAAAAGATTTGCTTTAGTATTTTGGCTTTCTGTTGCACTTGGGCAAATGGAATAATTTTGTTTTGATAGCATTTGTATAGGAGTCCATCAACCTTTCCTTCCAGAAGGTATATTTTCTCAGCTACTAAGTCATAATTCTCCTGGGGAATGGACATTTCTTTGGATTTCTAGCATTTGATAGCATGGAGTTTTATGACTTCTGTAGGTTTCCCCCACTAACTTTAGAATTTTTATGTCTTGTGCACCAACATTTTAGAAGTGTTTCCCTAACAGGGAGCTTTTAACTAAATCATTTCAACATTATTGCAAACTTCAAGTTATACAGCTAAAATGAAACAAATGACCTTTCCTTGATAGTAACATTACTAGAAAATTTTTCTGTTGTATGTAGGTTAGGCTAACAAATAAAGATCTAATTACTTTATAGGTTTCAGTGTGTGGTTTTTAATAGCAAAGTTGTTACAGTACCATCAGTTAAAGCAGAAGCCAAATAGGTAGGCTTGCAGCTAGGCTGGGTTATAATTGAACTTTTCAACACACTTACCCTAACTACATGTACCTGTTAATAGATCCATTTGCAACACAAGGATTTTTAATTGACGTAGTCCATTAACGCAAGAACTATGTAATTTCTTTGACAGTAAAGTAATTCTATGATTTGCTTTCTAATCCTGTCTCTATCAAGAAAAAGTCTTGTTTTAATCAATTTAGGTGCCAAATTAAGTGCTATTCTATTTAAAATGATTAGTTATAGATTAGAATGCCACATTCCTATTATTTTAATTCTAATAAAATAATTGGCTTAATTATTTTGTTATTATAAATTAACAATATCATTTTTATAAATCTATAAGTGCATATTAATAAGAGGATTCAGAAGTATTTCACCAACTAGTGACAGTATTGTAGTTTCTATTTTTCACGTTTTTATATTGGAGAATGCAGTTAAATCATTTTTTCTTTAAATTTTCTACATAATTATTGTTAATTTTATAGGCAGAGTTAGAGATAGAGAGTTATAGAATTACCCAAAATGCTAGTGTATTCTCCAAATTCCCGTGATGGTTGGGGTTGGACTGAGACTTAAGCCAAAATTAGGAATTGCAAGCTCAATCCAGATCTACCACACAAGTGATAGGAACACATTCACTTGAACAATCCTTACTGCTTCTCAGGGTCTGCATTGGCAGGAAGCTAAGTCAGGGATCAAATTCAGGAATTCTGATACGAAGTGCAGGTGTCTTAACTGGACTTATAACCACAAGGCCAAACTCCAAATGTTACTTTAAAGGAAAAGAGAAATTAGAAAAGACTTGTACATCATTCTACACATAATTTTATGCGGAAAATAAAATTTTATTGTACGTATTTTATGTTCTGTATTCTTTTTCATGTGTAAATTAGCCTATACTTATATATATTTGCTAAATCTGGCCAATGCTTTGGATCAAAACGTAAGGCCGACAGCAGATGATTCATCCAAGTGTTGTCTGGACTGCCTATTTGTGAAAGCTATCAGATACTGTATTGTGTCAATTTTCCAAATTTGCACACTTTTTCACAGCTCTAAATAACCAACAATGACAAAAATGAAGCCAAGTTCAGACACATCACCACTCTGCTTCTGTGGGGCATTTATCAAGTCATTCAGAATTGACACAAATACAGTAATTCTCTGCTTGTCCATCTTCTCCTCTAGTCTATATGCAAGTTGAGGACTCAGACCATTGTTCATAGTTCTAGAGCAGTGAAGTCATTTGTTCTGGCTCTACCAAGGAAATCACAGATAGGACTTGAAATTCAGTAAATCTATAGCAGGCTTATTTTGAAGCGGATACTTTTGTATGGCCAGCAAATGATGTTATAAGTAGCCAAATGGCTCTTGGAAGAAGAAAAAAAAAAAAGATTTTCCACTATTGTGTCTCACATACTTTTCAAAACATAATACGTACTCAAGAAATGAGATTATGGGAATTTCCTTTATTATTTCTTCATCTTACTTTGTTTTTTTGTAAGCTAAAAATCCTGTCTTCCTAAAGCCATATGATTCATCTTATTTATTCCAAGTCAGCCCACCTTTCCATATGCTTGCTCTACATGTTGTGACATTGGCTCAACAAAAAAGAAAACTAACATTTAGATTTAGAGTCACAGGAAGTAATTCTGTATATTCCTTACTTATTTTTCTGTTCTTAATGAAACATTTGTACTCTAAAGTATCCAGTGGAATGAATAATTTTGAAGTGATAGATTTCCTTTTCATTACTACATTGTGGCGGCATTTCATGAAAGAATTGGAGTCAGGAGACTAAAAATGAGGGTGAAGTACTTTTTAAGATCCCTTCTTTCCAGGCCACTTGAGGACTATTTCATGCATGAGGGGTTTGACACTTACAGTACAATCTAGTAATCTGAATGTATTCAGTTTTCCTTTAGACATTTAAATCAGGTATTCTCTGTCTCTCTTTTTTTTTTCCCCCAAAGGAGGACATGAAACTCTGCTAGCATACATATTTTTTTCATTTTTGACTGATAAGATTGATGAGATAGAATACTTATAAGAAAAATTTTGCAGCATTTTTTATAATACCCAAATCCCAATCATATTCAAAGACTTTGGATGCTAACTGGTTGAGCAGCAACATTTTTTGCAGTAACTCTTTAAAAACATTTATTCGTCTTCATTATAAAGGCAGATCAGATTCACTGAGAGAAAGAGACAGAGGCAAGATCTTCCATTTTGTTCACTCTCCAAAGGGTCATAACAACCAGAGCCAACAAATCAGGGGCCTTGAGCCTCTCCTGGTCCCTCGTGGGTGCAAGGTCCCAACACTTTGGCCAATTCTGTATTGCTTTTCCACGTCACAAGCAGGGATCTGGTTGGGAAGTGGAGCAGCTGGGACCCAAACTGGTGCCTATATGGGATGCTGGTGCTGGCAAGATGAGGATTTAGCCAATTGAGCCATCGCACTGGGCCCCTTGTAGTAACTTTTGATGCCAAGATAAAATTTCAGATGTAAAAGACATATTTTATTTAATATACACAGGTAATTAGAAAAGTCTGAATTAGATTAGGCAGTAATATATTATAGTTAAGCATAATTGCTAGTTTCCTAATTCCATCTGCATGTTTATATATGTGTATATATGTAAATATATATAATTACATTTTCATTATTTAAAAAGACTGAATATCAACACTAGCTAATTTTAAACACAAATTTAATTATTATGCAATAGGGAAGTCAAAACAATTTACTGAGACATGCTTTATTGAGCTTTTTACTGGAAATAATGTTCAGGTATAAAGAAGATTATACAGACAATATCAGATATAGATCTAATATAGCATACCAACTATGGGCCTGCTGCGATAGCATAGCAGTTAAAGTCCTGGCCTTGAATGCGCCAGGATCCCATACGGGAGCCGGATCTAATCCTGGCGGCCCCGCTTCCCTTCCAGCTCCCCACCTGTGGCCTGGGAAAAGCAGTGAAGGACGGCACAAAGTCTTGTGATCCTGCACCCGAATGGGAGACCCAGAAGGCTCCAGACTCCTGGCTTTGGATTGGCTCAGCTTCAGCCATTGTAGCTGCTTGGGGGGTGAGCCATCAGACAGAAGATCTTACTCTCTATCTCTCCTCCTCTCTGTATATTCGACTTCCCCATAAAAATAAATCAATCTTTAAAAAAAAGAATATAAATTATAGTAACATTTGTTATTCAATTTTACCAAAGAAAATAACTAATTTGGAATCACTGAGATTCTCTGGCGTAGCTTACTCCTTGTGTATAATCCCTAAATTAACAGTGCCTGTCATAGAATATCATTCTTACCAATTCATTCAAACACTCAAAATATGAGGGTGATTCAGAATGTTTTGGGGTGATAGAATTAAATATCAAGTTTACTTTTGTGTGATGTTTAAAATAAGTGCAGTTTTCTCATAAAATCATTTTTCCTGAGTCTTTTGAAGTCTTTCATTTCTTAAAAAAAAATCCTCAAGAAATAGCTAATATAATTGAAAATATTTCTGTAAATATATGTCATTAGTGGAAATAGAAAATGTTAGAGTAAGCCAAGTCAGTAATTATTTCAACTGAATTTTTACCAGGAACACAATTTAAAATGTTATATAATACTTTGATAATCAATGAACACAAAAACCTAGTCTCAAGGCTAATTATAGATTAGTGACCAAGAACCACTCACATTGAGTCTGGCATGATTTCCAAAACCTCCCGAGAGTGGAAATGAGCCACCTATCTAATGTTATAGTTAAATATCCCTGACTTAAAACTACCTGGTCTCAGTGAACACCAGAAAAAAATGCGTTGATTGAAAGGAATCTGCTGGCAGAGTCTTACCCTCATGTTTAGTGATACGTGCAGGTAGGTAAACAGCCTGTGAAGCCCAAATCCTTAGAGAAAATGAAAACAGAGATTTCAACAATAGCATACTTTTTTGAGTATTTACCAGAGTTCTCGTGCATTTGAATTCTGCTCCGCCTGTATTTGGTGTTTGCTAGTTAATGAATGGATGAATCAAAGTGCTAAAAAGTCATGTTCTCCAACTCAAAATGTGAAACCATACTTCTGGTAAATACGCAACTTAAAGTGCTAAGTGTTCACCTAAATTAGCCAAAACCAGGAGCCAGGAATTACATCTGGATGGCAAGGACTTGAGTGCTTGAATCACCATCGGCTGCCTTGCAGGTGATTTAACAGAAATCTGAACCAGAATCACAGTATTGGCAATTAGAATCAGGCAGTTGGATATGAAATCTGGGTTTAACTCTTTGCTAAAACTCCTACCCCAGGTCCTAAAAGCATTATCTTGGAGGTTTACAGTATGAAAGCAATACTTTCTCAAAAATGCATACCCACTTCTACTACTGATTATACTCTTGGCCTGTGTACTGTTTGTTACCATTCACCGATATCAATTGTTCACATGGCCCCCACCTCTAGCAAGAAGGGCCACTATCCACAAAGAAAGAAATACTAATCTTCAACAGGCATCAAGATACTCCTAATCATAGACCTTTGATGAGGGTGCACTGAATTCTCTGAGTAGTCAAGATGCATAACTCTCCAAGAACCTGTCTTTAATATCATTGAGTAATACCAGGGATGTAGTTATACCTCACCTATTGGTAAGTAATGGGATTCCTTTTTTTTTTTAAGATTTATTTATTTTTATTACAAAGTCAGATATACAGAGAGGAGGAGAGACAGAGAGGAAGATCTTCCGTCAAATGATTCACTCCCCAAGTCAGCCGCAACGGCTGAAGCTGAGCCAATCTGAAGCCAGGAGCCAGGAGCTCTTCTGGGTCTCCCATGTGGGTGCAGGGTCCCAAGGCTTTGGACCATCCTTGACTGCTTTCCCAGGCCACAGGCAGGGAGCTGGAAGGGAAGCGGGCCGCCAGGATTAGATCCAGCTCCCGTATGGGATCCTGGCGCATTCAAGGCCAGGACTTTAACTGCTATGCTATCGCGCTAGGCCCAAGTAATAGGATTCTAAAGTAGGGTAGGTAGCTATGTGTCTCTGTTCCTTTCATTCAGTAGATCTACCTGCTAAAATGTCCCTACTAGTCAGTTCAAAATTGTGATTCAGATATTTCTCCAAAAATATTCATATAAATCTGCTCTGGACCTTTCACTAGATTCTCCCTCTCTGCCTTTCATCTCACTATTTGGTGTTTTTCCATATGATGTTGAACTCCAGATATAAAATCCTGGCAGCCATCCTGTACTGGGGTCTCCAGACTTGGTTTTGCATGTTTGTTGTTTCTTTTATAGACTCTGGACAATATTTTTCTCCTAGCTAAGATTTTCTTCTCTTGGCCCTATTTCTTCACACCTGGCAATTGTGTCGGAATCATTGCTTTGTAAGTTAAGACGAAATGTTGTATTGACACAACAGAATTTTAAAGCATTCCCAGAAATATACTGTTACTCAGGATATCATTGTGTAAATCTATCTACATATGAGTGAGGTTGTCATAGATTTTCTGTTTAATTAAACAACAGGAAATACTAAGTAGGTGGCAGTGATCAACTGTTTTCTCACCCTTGTTTGACTACAATTTAACATACTAAGAGAATAGTATGTAGATGCATGGGATATTAACATACATTACTTTGTGATAGTGAGAACTAGAAGAAAAATCCTGGAACTCCATTTTTATAATATTCATTAAAATGTGTAATTATGGTTTATTTATTAAGATGCACAGTTTTCCCATCCACTGTATCTGAATTTCTCTTTTTTTATAATTCATCTCCAAAATATTGATTTTAGTTCTATAAATCATATTAATAAATGGAAAATGACCTAAGTAACAATTAGTAGAATTCATAAGTTAATTTTAATAAATACAACCAATGTGTATGAATGATATCATTCATAAGTATAAGTTATGTGGCTAAGTTTTATATTGAGAACATTTGAATTGTTCCCTAGATGACAAATCCTCATTTCATCCATGTAAAACAAGATAAAAAAACTTTCTTTTTCCAGTGTCATTCTAGCCCTCAGCTACTTAGAACTGTAACTGCCTTATTAAAAAAGGAAGTAAAGAATCTGCCTCAGCATTTGTAAGAGGCAGAAGAAGCTACTGAACTTAGCACTCAAACTTGAATTGGTTATTGCAGTGTAACTAGCCCTCCTTGCAACGTTGACTTCAGCTCTCTCTCCATCTTTTGAAACCTCCATGAACTTGAGTAGGAAGGAACAAAGGCCGCACCCATCAATCTTAGCCAGAAACTTTAGCATGGAACTCTAGTTTTATCCTGCTGGCTCGGGTGTGGGCTCCTGAACTCCATTCATCCTGTGCAGGATTACGTTTAATCACCGGCCAGCACTCCTACTGCTTTTTTTTTTCCATTAAATCTTTGGCAATTCACTTTCCAGATCTCCAAGGATAAAGTTCTTCCCCTAAGACTATGTTTCTATATCATATTTAGCACTTTTTAGACTTCTCCCTCTCTGGTATAGTTGCATTCTGTGAAGATTACACAATCAGCAAGAATAACAAACACCTGTTCTTTTTTTATTATTTTACATATTTTTATATTTTTTTATTAATTAATTGGCAATATGTGACAGTTTCATAGGCTCTGGGAATCCCCCCACCCCTCCCCATGCCCCTCCCCCCTGGTGGATTCCTCCACCTTGATGCAGTATCACAGTTCAAATTCAATCAAGATTCTTTCTTTACAAACATATACCAAGCATAGAGTCCAGCTACTTATTGTCCAGATGGGTTGAACAGTTTCTTGGGGAGACCATTTCTGGTCTGAAGGTAGAGCTGGTAGAATATCATCCCAATCAGTTCAGAGTCCCAACATAACATCAACAACAATTTACAACCTTATGGAATTGACATGGTTTTGAGTAACCAGTATGTTAAAAAAAATGCAAGTTTTTAACCACATCCTATGATTAGCTCATTGACATTTCAATTTTAGTTTATATACAGAACCGGCTGCTATATACCTTAAAATGGCTGTAGGGTACTATTCAGCTGTCTCGTGTCTATTTCATTTTAGTATGTAGCTGTTTGTTGTGTTGAAGTATAGTTTTGCTGAACTTGGCAGATTTTAGGATAATCTAGACTGGCTTGTAACTCTAACAAGACATTTGTCGACAATTAAGGTGCAGAACTGTTGTTTTTTTTTGGGGGGGGGGAGGTGTGCAGAGAAATCTTCAACACCATGGTGAGGAGTGACTAATCTTTGTGTCCCACCCAGCGAGGCATGAGCAAATCCACACCAGCTCTTTCCTGTCAGAATCCAAGCCCTACTTTTTGTTGACAAACACCTGTTTTCAACAAGCCCTCCTCCCTGCTTAGCACCCTGTCACAGGTGAGACCCAGCAAGAGCGTGGCAGGGGCTAGTGGGGTGCAATGCTTTCGCATCAGTGTCAAAAGCGATCTTCAAGTGCTTCGACCCTCCTGAGAAACACAGCAAAGTGACCTTTGTGCTTTCTTTCTAATGCAGTCTTTACCATTACTGCCTTTGTTATGGTTCCATCTATTTACTAAATGAAGAGTGAGATACTTACTAACACATCTATCTTTGCACCTAGAAAGAAAATTTCTGTCTATGGGCAAATTCTCTCTGTGTGGTAGGGATTTCTGTATGTGGCATTGGATTTTCTGCCTCTTCTTGGCAGCTAGAAACCTTACTGATTTGCTCAATGATGTGACAGATGGCAATGAAAGAGGCTTTCTGAAGACTTTGGAGGATACTGAATGTCTGAGTAGAATTCTCTCCAATGCTCTAGAATACCAGAAAAGATGATCAAGAACAGGAAGGTTTCACCAATATCCTCTGGAATCTGTGCAAAGATGAAAATACATCAATGTTACTTAAAGTGTTTACAATGTAGCAGGACAGCAGACAAGCAAATATACAGTGAGGATATAACTTGATTATGGTTTTACATGTGATATATTCAGAGTGAAATGGAAAAAGAAACACTTGAGTGTTATTGGAGAAAGCAATGGGTAGATTCAGAGAAGACTAATGGTTAACAATATGTGTGTAGAAGAAAATGATTCATACCTTCTAGTTAAATTCTGCTATAGAGACTTGATCTGTATTATTAAGTAGTCCTTTGATTATTTGCTTTTATTCACCTAGATAAGCAACTGGAAAATATTTAGTTTTTAAAATGAGGAAACAGCAATTCTGTGGTTTATCATTATCAGAAAACATTATCAGCTCATACCATTTCCTGTCTTAAATTGTGTCCAAATCACAATTAATAGTGGCTCTTTTTTGCCAGCTGTGAAGTTATATCCTAAGAGTTAATGTTTATATAAAAAAGATTAAATAGCTTTAACAGCATATGCATGGGAATATTTATGTCTCCTTCTGACTTAGTGCCTAAATTTAGCTATAAACATAAAACGACTGTCATAAAAGTGAGAGTATGTTTTTAGTAAACCATTCTGTCTCTTTTTTATTCTCATTGAGCAATATATACACCCTGACCTTGATGGGTTACATATTTATTCTAAATCTTTTTAAAGCCATCTTGAAATTTGTTGTGGAGTAATGTAAATAAGACCGAAGAAATCTCATTTTACTTTTCATTTTGATTTATTTTTTATGTATTTTGTTTTTTTTTTAAAAATGTTAGTTTTCTTTTCAATGTTGTTTACATTGATGAGAGGGGTGCAGGCCCATGTGGGCCTCTGAATTAGAGTAGGGAGGGTCAAGGTATGGAAGAAGGTGAGTGGGACAAATGTTTTAGTTTTGTTTCTTTTTTTGCACAGGGGAGGGAAGAGGGGAGTTTCTCCTTGGTGTCAGACCACTTCAGCACCTGGGGATGGGGAACAGTCATTTGATGATGCCCTATAGATCCCAATGTGGGGAAGAGTGTTCCAAGGGTGTTACTCGAGTGTTTTTTTTTTTAAGATTTATTTATTTCATTACAAAGTCAGATATACAGAGAGGAGAGACAGAGAGGAAGATCTTCTGTCCGATGATTCACTCCCCAAGTGAGCCGCAATGACCGGTGCTGCGCCGATCCAATGCCAGGAACCAGGAACCTCTTCCAGGTCTCCCACATGGGTGCAGGGTCCCAAAGCTTTGGGCCATCCTCGACTGCTTTCCCAGGCCACAAGCAGGGAGCTGGATGGGAAGTGGAGCTGCCGGGATAAGAACCGGCGCCCATATGGGATCCCGGGGCGTTCAAGGCGAGGACTTAGCCGCTAGGCCACGCTGCCGGGTCCTCGAGTGGTTTTGATTGTTCTGAGAAATCATTAGTTTCATGGCTTCAAGGTTGAGAAAATCTTTCCAAGGTCTATTCGTAGACCAAATCCATCTTAGTGAATCTGCAGACCAAGGAACATCCTACAAAGCTTGGCCAGAAGACTGGTTTACCTGTTCTGTTCTCTGTACTCTGAAGAGGCACTGCATGCCTCAGATTAGCCAACTGTGATGTCCACCTTATGCACATGGGCATACTGTGCATTGCACAGGCATCAGCAACTGAGGAGCCCCAGTCCTGATACATGCTCTCCAAGTTTGGACCACACATCCTGTTCTTTTCCTTGTGTCCAGGGTCTGTGTACAGTAGTCTAGTCATGGAGTCCCTCATGAAACTTCGCCTAGAGTGACCCCAGACTGAATTCTTGTGTGCACCAGCCAATGCACACTTTGGTGGGTGCAGCTGCCTGGTCAGCTCTGTCCCATCTCACATGAACTGATGGGTACTGTAGCCTAATCCAGTCAGCCCACCAAAGACCCAGTTCTCATGCATACCAACATAGCCTGTTCTGAGCGACCCTCAATACCCCCAGCTTTTGCTCATGCCAGCCTCTGCTGCAGCATATCCTGGCTCAGCCCACATCCCATCTGGCACCTGTGCACATCCATTGTTGCTGTGACTTAGCTCAACTGTACTCGCTCCTGGACATGGCCTTCATGTATGCTTGCAGATTCTGCTGCTTTGTCTAGCCTGGTTGGCCCCAGCCCTGCTTCTCATGCCCACCAGCAGAAGGAGCAGTTTATCAAGGGAGTGCCCACAGTTCCCCTGTCAGGCATACCTCCAGCTGTAGATCTTGCACCTGCCATGGGGTACTGTGGTACAGGCTGACATGAGTCGCACTCAGCCTGGCACTTGCCAGCTGGTGCTGCGACCTAGGTCTAGCCAGGCTGGCGCACACCCATTCTGGCTCTCTCACTCCAGCAGGTACAGCAGCCTAGCCCAGCATGGCTCATCCTCTATTCTCAGCTCTCACACTCACCCAAGGAAGCAGCGGCCCAGCAGGGGAAACTCCTGGAGCTTCCCCTACTAGACCTGCTCCTAGCTCTGGATCTTGTACATGCCAGTGGGTGCTGAGATCCGGTCTGAAATGGTCTGTTCCCACATGGGTGGGTGCCTTAGCTTGACTGAGGCATATCCTCTGTTTTTTCCTCTCAAAACCACTCTATCTCAGCTCCCTTTCCTACTTGCAAGTGCATTAGCCCAGTCTGTGGAAAATTCTGGAAGTCATTCCTCCCCTCAAACAGTTGCTGCCATTCCAGTACATCCCCAGGTCTCCCACCCTGGGCAATCTACAGCCTCCCAATCTGGGCGCTAGGGTGGCATGTCCTGGCCTGGTGTTCCCTGCCTTTCCTGCATATCTTAAAAAAACAAAAACAAAACAAAACAAACAACAACAACAACAACAAAAAACCAGAATTGGCAACCATGCTGGCATACTGGTATAGTTAAACACAAATTTGGCATTAACCAGGTGCAGAATGGCTTGCCTAGGTACAAGGTACCATAGGCAGTTGCCGACAGCTGTGGAGGGATTTAATTTTAAATGAAGTAAACACAACTGGAGCCAAATCTGAATAAATTAAAATTAAGATGTAGTCTGTAATTATGTTGTAAATACCTGAAGACCTAAGACACTTACCAGAAATGAATGACTTATTTTATTCTGAACTATCTGATATCCTCAGTAATGAAACTTGTCATTTGCATGATTCAATATGGCTATGTTTTTTTTAAAAGTGGAAAAGAAATTGCTGTAATGAATCAAGCCCTAATCTTGATTCTACACCAGCCACCATTATGTAATGATTAGGGCATCAATTTAACAGGAAGATGTGACTATAGTAAATGCGTATGCAACCACTGCTAAAGTATCCAGCTGTAAAAATATTTGGAATAGAAACATATGCTCCAATATAATAATAATAATAATAATAATAATAATAATAATAATAATAATGAGAGAATTCAGCACCCTGCTTTCATAATGTGGAGATCAATAGGTAAAAAAATCAGCAAAGAAATAATAGAACTAATCTATCCACCAAACTATCCACCAAATGGATCTAATCGATGTCTAATTATAAGCTAATTATAAATTAGTATAACCATTACGAAGACAATATGGAGATTCTTCATAAATTTGAAAACAGATCTATCATATGACCCAGCTATTACAGTCTTTGGTATTTATCCAAGTAGAATTAAATCAGCATATCAGTTATTTGTATCCTTTGTTTATATCAATTCAATTCATAACAGCTAAGATATAGACTCAATCTAGATAGGATCAACTTATGACTGGATGAATAAAGTGTGTATATACACATTGGAATACTAGTCAGCTATAAAAATAATGAAATTTGGTCTCTTGCAACAAAATAAATGTAATTGGAGGCCATTATGCTTAGTGAAACAAGCCAATCCAAAAAAATGACCAAAGTCATGTTTCCCTGATATGTGCTAGTTAATATGGAATAAAAACAAGAATGAAACTCTTCTCTCATGATTTGATTATTCTCTATAAGCCCTTGTCGATATTCCTGTGGAACAGTGGTCTTTTGTTAAATATTCTGTTTAGTGATGCATTATGTGATTATGAGGCAAACTAAATTTATATTGTTGAAAAAGTTAAAGCAAAAAAGGAATGAAAGATGGGAGGTTGAGAGAGGCAAGGGATGTTGTGGATGGAGGGAATTATGGCTATTTTCTTGAAGTTATATGAAATATGACGTACAGGAGAGCTTTCTTGTTATATTAATCAAAAATCATAAATCAAAAAGAAAAGGACAATATATTATATAATGTATTTCAAGAGACTCCAGTAGAGGGTCATAAAATCTTTTTTTCAGTGTAGGTTTTTTGTATTATGTCCATTTTAAAATTCTTTTATTCCTCAACAAAAATGAATATCAATTTTTTAAAAAGATTTAAAGATTCATTAAAAATGAATAATTTATTTTGACGTTTGTGACAACCATGTTAATATTATGTGTGTTTTATTTTGATTTCAAAACTGAATTGTGCTTATCAACAGTTTTAAGAAATTATGAAGGTTGTATAAGATACTCAATTTCAGTTTAATTGTTCATTGAGAAAAGTTACTAGAACAGATACCATTTTGACTCACTGCATTGGTTTTTATTGAATGCTTGCATTGTGCTTTAGTGGGATTCCAAACGCTTGCTTTCTTTGGCTTTAGGTTAATACTGTGAGTTACTTTGTTGAGCTTTAAGGGGCAATGTATCTTGCATAAACATAGGTGATTGCAGATACTTTAAACCAGTTTATTTGAAGATATTCTTTAACTGTTGTACTTCTTGCATTTTGTTGACTAAATGCTTGCTTTGTGGTGTAGCTTTTGCCTGAATTGCCTCAAGAAACATTCTTTATTTTCAATAATTCACAGTAGCACTTATTAAATCAGAGTCAAACTTCAAAGTAGTGCTGTAGGTATCTAAAAGCATCAGTAATAAGAAAATGACTCATTGTAATAGAAAATCGAGTCTATTTTCACAAATTTGGGGATGCAGTATAATAATCTTGTCTCACCTAGTTTCAGCATTTCTTTTAGTGTTCTGAAAAGTGTTTAATTAGATGTAAACTTTCAAAATTGTTGAAACCATATGCTCCAAAGTAACAGGTAAAAGTATTTTTTTTTTCTACTGAGTTTGGCAAGCCAAAAACAAAGTGTAAGGCACAAGTACAAAAGCAGTTATAATTTAATTTTGGCAAAAAAGGGAACCTTGGAAGTCATCGTCTGAAATAATTACCCACTCAGCGTGATGTACAGCTAAGTGTACAGTGGTCTCAAGCATTATTGATTATTCTTTCCCATAAACCCTCTTACATTTACATTTAAAATACTGAATTTTCTCAGTTCTTCTCCCCTGCTTTCTTGTGATAAAAGAAACTTAAAGATACTGAAACACTGAGTGTTGGATCAAGGAGAACATGATCCAAAAAAGAACAGTTGGAGTCCTGCAGATTAAATATCAAAGAATAACTCTGAGCCATTCATGTAAAGAACTGAGGATTTACTCCTACGTGTCTCTGTGAAGACTGGAAGAGCAAAGAAAGGAAAGGACAGTACTTAGAAAAGTCAAAAGTCACAGAATTTCTGTAGCACCAGGGTCAGTGAGTTTATACAAATTCTTGGTTTGTCTTTTGGGAGCTGTCATGGGGTAACTTTGAGCCCTATACAATATGTTGAGTTAAGATTGAACAAGCTTGCCCAAAGGATTTTTTTCCCCTGGTAATGTTAAAGATATTCTTTTCTTAGGTTCTGATGCTTGCTGTATGACATCTCCAGTATCTGGATCATGTAGCACTTGTTCAAGGCTCAGCTAGAATTCCCAGAACTCAGAACTCTCTTCTCAGGACTCCGTACATGATACCAGACCACACACACACAAAGAGAGGAAGAGAGAGAGAAAGAGAGAGAGAGAGAAATATGAGAATGTTCTCTCCATTTTGAACATCTTCCCAGAAGCACTACACACTACTTCTGTTTATACCCCACTGGTTAAATTTTAAGCAATTGACCAAAATCAGGTGAAACTCTGAGAAACCTCCTCACTCATCCCATGACTGAATGAAATTAAGGGTTTGTAAACGAATAGGGAAGGTTATATGATTGTTGGGATAATCAGTCAATCAAAACATGACCTCTGTAAGGGCACACAGAAATTGTTTTTATTGCAAGTGACAGTTATTTTGCCAATGTGACTTCATAGTATACTTTAAATACTTCATAATAAAATAATACTTATAAATGTCATGACATTTTCACAAAGTTTCACTTGATGTTTGTCTTTGAACTGAGTTCCAGGCAAGAACAAAATGTTAAGAAAGCATAATTTAAACCATAACCAGAATAAAATATCACAATATCTCTATGACTAACTAGTTCAAGGAATCTAACATGTGCTAGCAATTACCTTTCTTCAGTAGAAACTCCAGTCTAGCCTCTAGTTTTCATCAACAGAGTAATACAAGGCGAGAAGAAGTTAAATAGTTCATGTACAGACTGAATTATTTTAAGTGCTATTCACATATTTTATGTTCTTTTCTTTGTAGGGACATGATGCTATTGTGCTTTCTCAACAATGTACAAGTGATGTGTGAACATATAAATTAATTGGTGAAGAACGAGGGGAGAAAAGTACTATGTATTATTTTAAAATTTAAAAGCCAATGAAGAATTTTTCTTTTTTTTTCTTTTTTTTTTCAAGATTTATTTATTTTTATTGGAAAGCTGGATATACAGAGAGGAGGAGAGACAGAGAGAAAGATCTTCCGTCCGATGATTCACTCCCCAAGTGAGCCGCAACGGCCGGTGCTGTGCCGATCCAATGCCAGGAACCAGGAACCTCTTCCAGGTCTCCCACATGGGTGCAGGGTCCCAAAGCTTTGGGCCATCCTCAACTGCTTTCCCAAGCCACAAGCAGGGAGCTGGATGGGAAGTGGAGCTGCCGGGATTAGAACTGTCGCCCATATGGGATCCTGGTGCGTTCAAGGCGAGGACTTTAGCTGCTAGGCCATGCCGCCTGGCCCCAATGAAGAATTTTTCATGTTACCTTCTGCCAGAATGGCTGCAGAGGTAATCGAACCTCTCTCAACATGGGTCCCTGGGTGGATATTATTCATCAGTGGTGGATATGTATTAGGGTGTTTTAGAAAGTGTGTGGAAAATGGATCTAAAAGATGTTTGAGTGGATCCAAGATGACTGAATTGATAGACTCTACACTTGCCGCCAACACAGAAGAAACAAAACAACAAAGAAAGGACCACATTTCCATGAGATCTGATTCCAGAGGAAACTTCAGAAAGAGGTGATGGGAAGTCTGAACCACAGAGACACTCAGAATGCCATTACACCGAAGAGCATGGTGCAGCTCTTGCCTCAGTTTCCAAGCTAGGAGACTCAATCTTGCCAAGGAAAGGTAAATGGAAAATTCCGTGACCTGGATCATCATTACAGCCCTTACTACAGAATTCCATTATCTTTCTAGCCTTTAAATCCAGTGTAGAAAGCTGATGAATTTGAGTGACTGCTCTGCTGCTCCAGAAAGGGACCCATATTACCTTTCCTCATCCCCAAGACCCAGACTGGAGCTGTTGCAGTGTGGGCACCTTTAAACTCCATTATGAATTACAGGACAGCAGGCAACCCTGTTGCCATTAGAAGGCCTTTCCATAAACTGCACCTCCAGAGCCAGGGCACTTCCAAAGTCAGAAACCAGGTCCCTCTGCATTGGAAACATTGATGGCCCCAGAGCCATGCTTCCTCACTCAACATTGTCTAGGGAAGTTCCCATCTGCTTCTTGGGACTTTGCCCTGGCAACACCACATACACAAACCTAGAGTACTAGACATGGAAAAACACCCTTTGACATCGCTTAGTTCAGGGGTTCTCAGTAGTCAGGGCACACATCACAGTCCCACCCTTGTATTCCCTATGGGAACTGGCAGAATTTCCTTCTGTGTCCTGAAACTCTTGGATTGTGGCTGTTGGTGCTCCAATTCTTGGAGTGACTCACATCCCCCAGAGGAACCTGAATGACCCTATTTGCATTTCTCTGCTTCTGTATTGCAGCTGCTGGTTGGTTTAAAACCACCTACATCATCTGAACTAGCCAAGTAAGTCCTAGATACAAACCCTACTGTAGTCTGCAGTTTCAAGATTGGTCCTTCACATCCTTCTAACAACTGTCAGAAATTACAGAAGCTAAAATTCAGTAACAAGTAATGAGATTAAAGCAGTAATTAATTCTCCCATCAAAGAAAAGTCCAGGACTTGATGGCTATACAACTAAATTCTACGCAACATTTGAAGATATTTTTCAAACTACTAAAAAGTATTGAAAAGACAGAACTCGGCTCCAGCCCTGTAGCACAATCACCTGTAGTGTTGGCATCCCATAGCGGCACCAATTAGATCTTGTATGCTCCACTTCCAATCTGGCTGCTTGCCAATGCACTAGGATAAAGCTGAAAAAACACAGCCATATAAGTGCAAATTTTTCTTGTTGGATGCATAACCTGGTTACTCTAGAAAGGAATACCACATAGACTAAGTCATGCTGCAGTAACAAAAAAATCATGGATTGCTGCTTTACTTCTAATTCAGCTCCCTGCTAATAATCAGAAAATTAGAAGATGGCCCAAACACTTGAGCATCTGTTACCCCTGTGGGAGATTCAAATCAAGTTATAGGCTCCTGGCTTTGTCCTGGCTCAAGCATGACCGTTTTTGGCTACACATGGAAAGTGAACCAACAGACAGAAGACTTCTTTCTCTGTCTATCTCTCAATCTCTGGCTTTCTAATAAATAAACCATAAAAGAAAATATCAAATAATCATCTGTACTCTTAATTTCCAAAAGTAGTGATTTTCTATTTTTGCCCACAATGTTTTTATGTATTTATGCAACAAATGAATATAAATATGAGGAGGTACTTCAAGCACTTTTTTGTTACAAGAAAGTTAGATTAATGGGTCAATAATGTAACAGAGGGCCTGGCACGATAGCGTAGTGGTTAACATCCTCGCCTTGAACGCACCGGGATCCCTTATGGGCGCCAGTTCTAGTCCCAGCAGCTCCACTTCCCATCCAGCTCCCTGCTTGTGACCTGGGAAAGCAGTCAAGGACGGCCTAAAGCCTTGGGACCCTGCACCCACGTGGGAGACCTGGAAAGAGGTTCCTGACTTCTGGCTTCGGATCGGCACAGCACCGGCCGTTCGGGCCACTTGGGGAGTGAATCATCGGACAGAAGATCTTCCTCTCTGTACATCTGCCTTTCCAATGAAATAAATAAATGTTTTTTTTAAAAAAGAAATATTATAAAAAAAATAATGTATCAGAAGTAAGGGGGAAGTAGCCAAATAGTTATAGTTCTACAAAGAAGAATGCATTTGCGTTTATACATTATGTGGAAAATATGCTCTGTGAGTTATTAGGAGAATTGCTCGATATATAGAACTTAACGGAAGAGAAGATATTTAAAAAGAATTACGAAGCATCACATACAGTTTTTTTTTAAAGATTTATTTATTTTTATTGAAAAGGCGTATATATAGAGAGGAGAAGAGACAGAGAGGAAGATCTTCTGTGCGATGATTCACTCCCCAAGTGACCGCAATGGCTGGAGTTGAGCCAATCTGAAGTAAGAAGCCAGGGGCTCTTCCAGGTCTCCCAAATGAATGCAGGGTCCCAAGGCCTTGGTTCATCTTCAACTGCTTTCCCAGGTCACAAGCAGGGAGCTGGATGGGAAGCAGGGCCGCCGGGATTAGAACCGGTGACCATATGGGATCCTGGCACATGCAAGGCGAGGACGCTAACCACTACGCTATCGTGCCAGGCCCAATCATCATCACATACAGTTTTATGTTTACATATTATTGGGTTGGCTTTACTTGGCATATGGAAATTGAGTTCTGAAAAATGAATAACGATTTGATGGCTAGAGTACAAAGAAGGGACAAGGACTCACTCCAAGGATTGGGAACATAGAAAGAGGGAATACTTGTTATATTGTGGGAACAGACAACAGGAAATCATAAGGCATGCGCAGGTGCCTTTGGACTGAAGGGCAAGGATAAAAGAAGGCTGAAATGGTGTTGAAATGTTTATAATTATTGCTTGTAAAGTCTGCATTATTTGGCAAAAAGCATATTCCACAAGCTTAAGGGATTCATTATTCATTGTTGTATCTGAGAGACTTGACAGAGCTTGACAGTGCCAAATGGAAGAAGGCCCTAGCAGAGATAGGTTTTGAGTCCTGATCCTTGCTAAAAGCTCACAAAAGTCCAAGTCTGGATAATGGTGATTTTAAAATATTCTATTCTACTACACTGAATAGTTAGCAGCAATTAGAATTAGGCAAATTTCTAAGGTGGAATTGTAGTAATGCACAGGCCAAGCATATATTCCAAGAAGCATGAAATGCCTTGGCTGTCTTGCTCTAAATTAAAATTCCTAACATGTCAATTAACAGAATAAATTTTTCTAAATACATAACATACAATTATTACAGAGGGAGCTAACATGCCAATAGATTATTCAAATATTTTAAAAATACAGTGTATTAGAATATATATTCATTAACATAATATGTGATGGGGTCTTTGATTGTGGGGTTCCTAATTGCCAAATATTGGGGTGAACTATGATATGAAGCTTTTTGTGATTCTTTGCTTACCAAGTTATTTGTATAGTTAATGTTGTGTTTGGGAATACCATATTACTAAAAAAAAAAAAAAAAAAAAAGAAAATGAAGGAGTACCATTTCCCCATTTTAATCAGATTCACTTTGTTTTGGACCACAGATTAGTACCCCTTGCTTTTAATGCTCTAACTTCTCACAGGCAAACTGGCACACAAAGTGGGGTATACATCCCTGGTTCTGTTATTGCTGAACTTCTGAACACCCCGAGGATGGAATCAGTTTGATTCTCTTGATTCTCTTACATTACATCCCATTAGCTTGTTCTTGTTTGGCTGTTCAGTTTTCAAGGTGCATATGATTCTAGTTTTTTAAGCATGATGGGTTAATTTCTGAAAATTGTGCACTCAAGGATGTAAATAAGGTAAAAATGGGATTTTTCTAAGACAAATCATACTGTAGCATCTCTGAAGCAACCCTCATGGTTGTGATCAGTTTTACAGGCAAGTCAGTAAAAATTCCTAGGTTGTGAGTGATTTTTTTTAAAACCTAAAAAATTTTTAAACAAAGTTTTCTGGGTTTGAATGTCACCCCTGAGATGTTAATTTTTAAAGACTTCTTAAGAGCAATTTTAAGTTCACAGCAAATTTGAGAGGAAAATCAATATTCCCCATGTATAAATATACTTTCTGTCCTTGCATATGTATAGTCTCCCCAATCATCACCACCAAGGAGTATATTTGTTACAATCAATGAACTGAAATGGACGATCATAATCACTCAGAATCCAGAGCTGACTTTAAGGATTATTACTGGTGTTGTATGACCTATGAGTTTAGAGAAACCTGCAATGGCACATAGCCAATGTTACAATATCATGCCGAGTATTATTGCCATCCCTCAATATACTATCTGCTCCAACTTAATCAACTCCTACTTCCAGCCCTGACAATGACTGGCCTTTTTACTGACTCCACAATTTTGCCTTCTCCAGAATGGTTTTATGGCTGCAATTATACAATTATTAGCAATTTAAGGGTAATTTTTCTTATTTAGCAATGTATATACAAATTGCTTCTGTTTCTTTCCATGATTAGATAGTTCTTTTCTTTCTAGAGCTGAATATTTCAATTTCTGGTTATACAAGTTAGTTCATTCATTTATAGAAAAGCATGTTGGTTACTCCCAAGCTCTGACAATCATGAGTAAAGCTTATTTAAGTATCCATGTATAAGTTTTTCTATAGACATATTCTTTTTTTTTTTAAGATTTATTTATTTTATTACAGTCAGATATACAGAGAGGAGAGACAGAGAGGAAGATCTTCCGTCCCATGATTCACTCCCCAAGTGACTACAACGGCCAGTGCGCGCCAATCCGAAGCCGGGAACCAGGAACCTCTTCCGGGTCTCCCACGCAGGTGCAAGGTCCCAAAGCATTGGGCCGTCCTCGACTGCCTTCCCAGGCCACAAGCAAGGAGCTGGATGGGAAGTGGAGCTGCCGGGATTAGAACTGGCGCCCACATGGGATCCCGGGGCGTTCAAGGCGAGGACTTTAGCCACTAGGCCATGCCGCTGGGCCCCTATAGACGTATTCTTAATTCTTGTTGGTAAATATCAAGGGGCAAAATTTTTGCAATGCATTGCAAGAGTAAGATTAGTTTTGTAAGAAACTGCCAAACTCATCCAAAGTGTCTGTACCATTCTGCAATCACATCAGAAATAAATGAGAGCTCTTGTTGATCCACACCCTCACCAATGTCTGATGTTGTCAGTGCTCTAGACTTTTGCCTTTTTAGAAGAAATATGATGGTATCCTACTTTTGTTTTAACTTGTATTTCCTTAATGACAGACTATGTGGAACAACTTTTCTCTTTTTTTCATTTTTTAAGGATTTATTTATTTATTTGAAAGGCAGAGTTAATAAGATAGGGAAAGGAGAGTAAGAGAGAGAGAGAGAGAAAGAGAGAGAAAGAGAATCTTCCATCTGAGAATCTAGCCATCCTCCAATGGCTACAACAGTTAGGAATGGATCAGGCTACAGCTATAGTCAGGTTTCAAGAACTTGGAAAATCTCCAGCTGCTTTCCCAGGTACATTAGCAGTGAGTTGGATCAGAAGTGGAGCAGCTGGGAGCCGGCACAGTAGCGTTTCAGGCTAATCCTCTTCCTGCAGCATTGGGATTCCATACAGGTAGCCACTGGAGTTCCAACTGCTTCACTTCTGATATAACTCCTTTCTAATTGCCTGTTAAAGCAGCAGAGGCTGGCCCAAAACCTTGGGCCCCTGCACCCATGTGGGAGATTCAAAAGAAGCTCCTGGCTCCCAACTTTGGACCAGCCAAGCCCTGACTGTTATGTCCATTTGGATTGTGAACCAGAGGATGGAAAATATCTCTTTATCTCCCTACCAAACCCCTGAAACTCTGACTTTCAAGTAAAATAAATGAAAAATAAATAAATAAATAAATAAATAAATAAATAAATAAATAAATAAATAAAGGAAGAAGTGGAGTACCTGGGATGTAAATTGGTGCTTATCTGGGTTGCTGGCATTGCAGACTGTTGCTTAATGTGATGCACCACAATGTTGACTTTGGAACAATTTTTCATATGTTTACTTACCATCTGTATATCTTTTTTGATGAGATGTCTGTTTTGTGTATTCTTTTGCTATTCACACTAATCATAATCTCCTGTGTAGATATTAAAACATCCAACTATTTCTTCAACAGCAGTCTTTCGTTTATTTTTTTTTAAGATTTTCTATTTGTATTTGAAAGGCAGATTTTGCAAAGAGAAGCAAAGAGAAGGAAAGATCTTTCATGTGCTGACTCACTCCCAAAATGGCTTCAACAGCTGGAGTCAAGCTGATCAGAAGCTAGGAGCCTCTTTCGGGTCTCCCACATGGGTATAGGGTCCAAAGGACTTGGGTCATCCTTCACTGCTTTCTCAGGTCACAAGCAGTGGATCAGATGTGCAGTAGCTAGGACACAACCTGGTCTCCATATGGGATTCTGGTGCTTGAAGGTGGAGGATTAGCCACTTGTGTCATAGCCCTGGCCCCTAAATAGCAATCTTAAGATATCTGTCAAATTTTCAAAATACTTAGAAAGGTCATGTTTCTTACATTTAAGAAAACCTGTTATTTAAAGTAAAAAAAATTGTAATCGTGGAAACACAAAATGGAGACAAGAGTATGTTTATGGTGTCATTAAAAGTACTATAAAAAGACTTGTTGTTCATAAAGTCAAAGAGAGAATATGAGACGATGTTACAGAAAGAAATTTTCTTGAAAATGGTCACTAGAACTAAATTTAGGGAACAGCAGACGTCCAGTGAAGTAAAAATATTTTTTAATTTCTTTTTCAGAAAATTCATCAGATAGGCAATTTCTTAGAGGCTGGATATTAATAGAAAACTTCTTGAGCAAAGTGAGGAGAAATACCAAGAGAAGAGATTTTAGCTAGTGTTGATGGGTTTTAAAAGCATGAAAGCTTTCAAGGGAAGTAGCAGCTTCAAAATGTCATCTGTTAATTGGTTTCCAGAAATGCAATCAATACGGTTGCCCAAGTCTTCCTTCTAACTTAATTAGGAAGAAATAAATGTGGAAAATAAAAACTTATGCAGAAAGTTTTTAATTAAAAAGATCTAGAGGGCCTGGTGGCTAAAGCCTTCTTCTTGCACGCGCCTGGATCCCATATGGGCGCCGGTGCTAATCCCAGCGGCCCCCCTTTCCATTCAGCTCCCTGCTTGTGGAATAGGAAAGCAATAAAGGACAGCCCATAGCCTTGCGACCCCACACCCATGTGGGAGACCCAGAGAAGGTTCCTGGCTCCTGGCTTTGGATTGGCTCAGCTGCAGCCATTGCGGCCACTTTGGGAGTGAGCCATCAGATGGAAAATCTTCCTCTCTGTCACTTCTCTCTGTATATTCAACTTTCCAATGAAAATAATATAAATCTTAAAAAAAAAGATGTAGAAACATTTTAGGTGAGATTATTGCTGATTTTTTATTATTTTTTATTTTATTTGGAAGTCAGATAAAGAGAAATGTTTTATTCATTGGTTTACTTCCCAAATGCCTATAACAGCCAGAGCTGTGCCAGGCCAAAGCCAGCAGCCCAGGTGTCAGTCCGGGTCTTCCACATTGACAGCAAGGGCCTAAATACTTGAGGAATTCTTATGGCCTGTCTTCCTGGGTATGCATCAGCAAGAAGCTGTGTAAGTGGTGGAGAAGCCAGATCTCAAATCAGGCCTTCAGAAACAGAATGCAGACAGCCCAACAGTACTTTCATCACTATTCCAAATGTCCAGCAACCAGAAATCAATTATCTAGTTCTAAATGGGGATCATTTACTTTTGAGTCTTTGGATTGGGATTATTATTAATAATTATTGTAATGACATTTGTGCTTCTGTTCATCATTTCAAAGTAAAAATGCTCACTTACTAAAAGATAAATGGTAGAACTATGGATGGTTGTTCATTTCCTTTTTGTATTTTCCACATTTGACATATATAAGTCCAAATAAAATGTGAAATACATCTGTGATCTTTGCATATCATGTTTTAGCTGGGTATAACTTTTAAAGCTTCATAATATTTTATTGAGATGGAGAATTTTATCCATTCCCCTTAAAAAGCTCAAAAACTTAAGATAAAATGGTTATTTGAGCCTAGCGGCTGAAGTCCTCACCTTGTATGCACCATGATCCCATATGGGCTCTGGTTCTAAATGCAGCGGCCCTGCTTCCCATCCAGCTCCCTGCTTGTGGCCTGGGAAAGCAGTCAAGGATGGCCCTAAGCCTTGGGATCCTGAACTTGCGTGGGAGACCCGGGAGAAGCTCCTGGATCCTGGCTTCAGATTAGCGCAGCTCTGGCCGTTGGGGTCACTTGGGGAGTGAATCATTGGAGGGAAGATCTTCCTCTCTGTGTCTCCTCCTCTCTGAATTATCTGAGTTTCCAATAAAAATAAACAAATCTAAAAAAAAAAAAAAAACCAGGGATTTTTCTTCTCATGTTTGCATGTACAAAGTGCAGTATGAATGAAGCAGTGCATATTTATGACAACAGACAGAATGTCCTGAGAATTGCTGGCCAAGTACAGACTTAGGTGTTGTTTTCTCCACCTTTTCTGCTAATGACCCTTTCAAGGACTCTGCTTGCATCTTCCCTTTCACTGTTGAATCTTAGTTCCCTCTATTGTGTAAGCAGTGTACTCAGAGATATGACACTTATGTCTCTTAGCTTAAGCCAAAGAAGATGGCACTTAGCACAAAGTTTATAATTAATTTTAAAGAGAGCACAGGATTATTTTGTCTTGTAAAATAAATGTGTATAAAAAAGATGGAAGCAATGATTGATAGGAAATGTATATAGGAATGTTCTGTTGATTCTTAGGTACAGAACAAATCATATCCTATGTATTGGGAGAAAATAAGAAAACAACGATTACTGTTTCCCAACATTTGCGGTGACGGAGCTCAGCTGGGTGACTGGGCTCAGTTTGAAATCTCTCAGAGAGTTGCTTAGGCATGTGTCTCTAAGGGCTTCCTCACTTACATGTCTGACAGCTGCTACCACATTTTTTCCTGGGACTTCAACTGAGACTTTTGGTCTGGACACTTACACACAACCTCTCCAGTTGACCAAGGATTCTTCTCAGGATAACAGCTTGCTTCTAAAGTGAGGTAAAACGATCCAAGAGGGAATATTAGGCAGAAATTGTGTTACATCTCCAGATCTAATTTCAGAAATCCTACTGCATCAACTGTTTGGCCTTTTGACGAAGATCAAATGTATTGTCTGTCCTTGTCAGTTTAGTATCTGATATACATTGCTTCCGAGGATGATACATTAAATGGAATTTTGAAATAGGAGATGGAATAAGTGCTTGCTCCATCTACCTATCATATGCATCGCTTCACTTTGACCTCTGCTGTTTTCCAGTATAGTATCTCATAAGAGCAAGTAACAAAAGTTGGCCCACCATATCACCATATATAGTATATAAAGCAATGTCAAAGAATTTATGGACATGTTATAAAACTACCAAAAAGAGAACCATGAGGATTAATGGATTTGAATTTGTAAAACAGTCAGTCCTTTGTTTCCAGTTCTGGTTGAATATTATTCCATGTGATGTGAGCTCTTGCATAGTGCACAGAAAATTTGTTATTCCTGAGAAACTTCTTTCCTACAAAAGTCCAAGTTATTTTTATTAATATTTTATGATGCAGTTCCCTCCCCTCCACTGATTCCCCCATATTATTACAGTAGTATAGTCCTTCAGAAACAGTTCTAAGTCTATCATTCTGCTCTTTTAAACAGTAGTGAATCTCCTTTTGTGATGGAGTTCTATGCATTGCATTAACAAAAGCTAACTGTTCTCACAAAGTTTCTTTGGGGATCCCTGCAACTGAACTGCTGATCTCAGAACCCCAATCATGAAGAGAAATACTGGTTCCATGGTCTGACCATGGAGTGCCTGTGTCAAAGCAGAGCCTCTGCAGAAGGAGCAGTGGACAGCATATCCCAATGCACATGGAGGATATGGCTGTCCATCAAAACCTGCAGAGGACACCTGGTACCACAAAAAAGGACAGAGGACAGAACAAATCAATCAACCACCCCAGCCATGTGATGGCAGCGAGAATCTGGGCAAACAGAGACTCTAAGGTGGACTGTGTCAACCAGTGGGTTCTGCAGGATTTCATCGTGCTTGGAATGGCATGATTGGTAGCAATTCAGAACTGTTGCACTATCAAATCCACTTGAGCAGGGCCCTTGGAGCATGCCCCATTTTGGGGATCCTGGGATTGGTGGGAGGCTGGGTGGGGCTTCTCCCTTTATCTCTCCCCTTACCCCAAATCTAGAAAAAAACTAATAATGTGGAAACAAGAGTCTTACCCACTTCCCTGTAGCCCTTGACCCTTTGTGCCCTAATCAACTATGTAAAGATTATCAAACTAAAACAATATAAAAAACAGAAGTTCATTGTTTGATACACACACACATGTATTAATCATTTCAGCTGGGATCACCTATACTTTCTACAATAATTGTATGTATCATTTTCTAATGTTGTATGCCAGTGCTCTGAATATTTTTTTTATTGATCTCAAAACCTTAATGTCTAATTGAAACAGCTGTACAAGTATTCCAAGCCTGGACTACTCACTTCTTGACTAGTAAAACCTCTAGAAATAGAAATGTGTAAAAAAAAAAAAAAAGGAAAAAAAAAGAAATAGAAATGTGGATTGTCTTTTCAAAATCATGGTTGCTATCTGCCTACTTCAAGAAGGGCTGCTAGATCATAACATATAATATCATAGTTCAAAAGACCTTCTACTGCCTTCAAATTGCCTAGAGTGCTTACTACATTAAGGCAGAGCCCATGCTGAAATCACAGATCACAGTTCTAGTCTCACCTCTTTGTTGCTAAGATGATGACATGTCAATGTCAAAGGGAAGAAAGAAGAGCTCTAGGCTTCAACTTCCTTTGAGTTCCCAGTGAATAGTACACTTAAAGCTTATTACAGCTTATAGGACTGGAAATTGAGAAGTATGCCCACTCAGAGTAGTAGACATTGCATGGTCTTCTTTTTGATGTATGATCTGCCACAATTTAGTCTGAAGCTATATTGTATTGATTATTCAATGTATTGAATGTCACTCTGGGCATCTCTCCTACATTGTATTTGTATCAAATTCCTGGGCATTACTCCTCTCATTTTCTCTTCATCTACTTTTCTTTTTCATTTTTTATTTTATTTTGTCTCTGCTAATGCAAAAATTCTGCTGGAAATCTATATATAGTACATGTATTTACAATCCCAAATATTGCAGTCTGTAAACTTGTTTAATCATAACATAGTCATGATCTTTTAAAACAATGATAATTTATTGGATTTTATTGAAACTATCAAAATTTTCTATGGAGAGATGAATGGATGAAAATGTATGTATGTGCAATTTGTTATTACTTAATTTTTTAAAAAAGATAGAAATTCAGTCATATATCAGCATAAAGGAACCTGGAATGCATAGCCACATGCAAACATTTGTGACTCCACCTATATGTGGTATCTAAAATCCTTACATTTTGTGGGACAGAAAGTAGAATAATGTTTGTGAGGGGCTCAGTGGATGAGGACATGGGACCTCAGTGGATGTAAAATTTCAAATCATGCAAGATGAAAAACTTTGAGAGCTACTGTACTACACTATACTTACAGTTTACAATATGTAATGTCTAATAAAAAATTGCTAGGAGAGAAGATTCCACATTATAAGCTTTTATTGTCATAAAAAAATTTAAGATTTGCATCTTGAAACTAGATTTTCAGTATCATTTCATTTACTACTGCAACTCAGTTTAAGCCCTGCATTTAAGGCACTTATATTCCAGAGACGGAAGCAATATTGCATGGAATTGGCCTTGCTAACACAGACTTCACTGAATGTGATGTAGTTTCCCGCTTCATTTGAATGAGAACATACCACTAAGGTAAATCACAAAGGCAAGAATTGAGTGTCTCCTTTTCTTCAATGGATGCTACTTAGTACTGGGATGATCTTGCCCTTAGGGATATGCCTTTTTGCAAGACACAATATTTACTATTTCAACGTACCCACTTGTTCCTATATCAGACTGTGACAGTTTCTAGAACAGAGAATGCATTTCTTTTTTTTCTTTTTTTTATTTATTATTTTTAATTCATTAATTACGTTGTATTATGTGACACAGTTTCATAGGTACTTGGATTCTCCCCACCCCTCCCCAAACCCTCCCACCATGGTGGATTCCTCCACCTTGTTGCATAACCACAGCTAAGAAGCCGTTGAACTTGACTGGACAATAAGATGCTGGACTCTATGTTTGGTATATGCTTGCAATGGGGGAATCTCAACTGAACTTGAGAATGCATTTCTCTATGAGAAAAGAGGCAGTGATAGCTGATTAATATAGAAGTCAACAAGAATGAATAGCCATTTCTCAATAAAACAGGTTGGCTAAAGAAGAGGTTTGTTGGATGAAGAGAAGACCAGGAAAGCACCTAAGCATAAAATTTCATGGATATTTTCATGTCTACATCTGAAAATAATTTGGAGGAAATGACAGAAAAAGGGTTAGTGGACAATTCAAACTGGTATTAAGGAGAACAGTGAATTGTAAGTTGAAAAAGTTTCACAATGTGCTAGCTTCAGCAGCACATATGCTAAATTGGAACAAAAAAGTTTCACTACTGTTATCAAAAACAGGAATGAATGTATATTACTGAGTATAGGCATGATCTGATTTATCTTTATTTTAAAAAGTATCTCCACAGGTTGGAGACAAAACATTGAAGGCAGGGAGAAAGGCTAATATACTTTGAGTCTACCTCACAGTAACATACAGCACCATTTTATTCCACTGCATGGTTGTCCTGTAATTCTGGTAAGGAATAGCAAGAGCCAGAATTTTATTCCTACTATTATATATGACAAGAAAGATATGATCAAAGAGGTGATAATTTGGGGTTGGAGGAAGGATGCTATAAAAGAAGAAAGGTGGGAGAGAAGGCTGTGAAAGTGATAACAGATGCAAAAAATATTAGTGGCAATGTGAATGATGTTTGCACTTGAGCAGAGGCGAATTTTCATTTATTTACAGACTGAATTGGCCTCAAAGACTTGAATAAAAGCTTTCCTCTAAAAAATGTGAAAATGAAGGCTGAAATAATTTTAATTTCATTGCCAGAAGACTTGAGTTTAGGGACAACTTCCTAATATTTGCCAAGAGAATGGCATATAATGTATAACTTAATATATCATTCATTTATATTTCATACTATTCTACTGTATATTGACTCCCAAAGTATCTCTGGAATATTTTAGATATGCATGTGAAGTTAAGATTGTATGAAAAATGGGTGAACCTTGCAGTGTAGGCATACAAATGTTTTATGAATTTCTCATTCTCACCGAATATTCCTGCTCATCTCTCTGACTTAATTATTATAAATTATTCTATGCAAAATAGTATTTTAAAAGAACAGTAATTATTCTTACTGGTCAGGTTCACATTATAATTATGGTAAAGTCAAATAACAATCTACAGTGATTAATGATGTTTCAAAATTTAACACTGTGTAATTTCAGTTTAACTCGAATGTGCCTGTTTAACCATTAAAATCATATATTATTGTTCATCAAATTCAAGCAAATAAGTTATAAGCCCTGGCAAGAATCTGAAATCAGTAAGACACTAAGGAGATTATCTGTATAGATAAAACTTTGTCCAAGCTGTCCACCAAATTATCAGCTTTTTTTTTTCTGCCAGTAAAGTTTTTATTTGCTTCCTTCTGGATCATTAAGAACAGATCTTTCCGTGTTGAATGCAGCAATCCAGTTAGGAATTACACTTCATTAGAAGAAATACTATGTTTTCCATGAGGATTTCCTAGAATTAGGACTTTCTAACATATTGTTCTGACTGCATACAAAGATAACACATTTTTTTAAAGATGTATTTATTTCTATTGGAAAATCAGATTTACAGATGGCAGGAGAAATGGAGAGAAAGATCTTCCATCTGCTGATTCACTTCCCAAGTGGCCACAATGGTTGGAGCTGAACCTATCTGAAGCCAGGAGCCAGAAGCTTTTTCCAGGTCTCCCAGGAGGATGCAGGGTCCCAAGGCTTTGGGCCTTCCTTGACTGCTTTCCCAGGCCACAGGCAGGGAGCTGGATAGGAAGCGGGATAGCTAGGACATGAACTGGCAGTCATATGGGATTCCAGCACCCATATGGGATGCTGGCACATGCAAGGTGAGGACTTTAGCCACTAGGCTACTGTGTAGGGCCAAATAAGTACCCTTTTCTTTTTTTATGACCACTTGGTTGTTTCTATGCCCATGAAAGTTTGGGATGTGATGCTCTCATTTAAACAGATCTTCTAAGTGCCTGAAACAGGCTTTCTTTCCTCATGTGTGTCATTTCATGTAGTTCGCATTGCATTCTGACTACCTATTCACATTCTTAATGTAATTGACCTTTAAAGAATGACACATTAAATGTTAGGGTTGTAACCAACTGTTCACAATTGCTCCATAGTTAACCTTTGCCTTAGCTTGAGCAACATTTAGTCAAACTTCTCTTCTTTCCACAGGCTCTTGAACTTTGGCTAGCCTTCAAGTCTGAACAAGCACTAAAATGCAGAACATGCCCTGTTAACAATTCATCCAGAGGATTAGCTCACCATGAAATAGATATCTCTTATCATGCTATCTGCTTACTCACACTCATTCAACTTCCCTTCAAAAAAATTGCTGTTACCTATACTTATCTTTGCATGAAAAAGAATTATTCAGTCTGTTTTTAAAGTGGATACAAAATTTGAGATCAGAGCATTCCCCAGAGCTATTCTTCCTGAACAAGCTTTCTCTTTATCTAAACCCGATTTGTTTTCATGTAATAGTTTTTAGTGTCCCTGACTTGATTTTTCTGGCTCCAGCTATTTCCTGCTTTACAGTGTCATCTTAATGGTCTCCTCCGCTGTGTGCTCCTGCCCAGCTCTGGTACCTAGCCTGATGACCAGCTCTTCACTTCCTACTACTCTGAGGGCTGTACCCATCATACTCCCAGGGGAAGTGACAGAGAATATTCTCCAAGTCCCAGATTTTGAGAATCTTCTACTCCTTGCAGCTGCAACTGGATGTTGCTCCTCCGGATGCATATTTAATGGCAATAATCTATTCCTTATAAATGGCTGCCTTGGACAGTGAAGATTAGAAATCTGTCTAACATCCCTATGTGTATTTACGTAGTTATCAATGTGTTTTACAAATGAATTGTGTGTTGGGGGGGGTGGGATTAATGATGGGGAACAGAACTTACTGGTTCTTAGATTATACCTTTTGGTTGGTAATATCATGTTCTTTGGAAATTGTGATGATAGGAAAGTGAGCTCCAATCATTCTGCAGGCTATGTGTGGGGGGCATTCACCTTTTACTCAGGATCTAGGTTCCTGAGAAACTGCTCAAGACCAAACTTCAGGATATCTACAGAGAAGGTAAATAGCTTCAAGAAACCTTGTGATCTGAGATCCTGCGGGGTTGGCTAAACCTAATGCACCCCTTCCTCGATTTAGGGAGCTAATTGAAGAGGTGCATTTATGCTCATCAATGTAGGACAAAGGATGTTTAAACATATGGAAGGAATTTGAGAGATTGTGGAACAATAGGGCCTGATTGTATCTAATATCTAGATCAAAGATATTGCTTACAGCCTTGGATTCAGGGATTGGATGCCAAAAAGTTCATATATATGAAGGACCCTCATAAATGGAAAGCTTTATACAGAAAGCCCAGAGTTCATATTTTTAAAATTTATGGAGTTGTTCTTGGAGATGCAAAAATGATTTGGGGAAAATATACTAGTTTTGAATATACAGAAAAAACTGATTCACTATCCTTCCAGTGTGCTTTCCAGAAAACACCACTCTAGTTTTCAGGATAGGCTCTGCAGGATTTCAGGAATGCTCACATATGGGAAAGGCATAAGAGACTCACAAATCATGATTTTGTCCATGTGCCAAAAGGGAGAGAGCATGCTCAGATTATTGAGATCATAGAAGTTATTAAAAATGACTAAGAAGAAAATTGCTACTGAATGAAAAGGATGAATTTTCCATGTAGAAATTTATAGTGTTCTTTGCAAAATTAGATGTTATCCTATATTTGAAAATATTGTAGCATTAGTAGACAATTGAAAAGATTGGGACATTATGAAATATATCTACACCTCTCAGCCATGTCTCCAAGAAATGAAGGTGGTCATCACAACAAATTGTAATGGCTACCTTTTAGTGAACACATTTATTTAAAAGCTTATGGAAGTGATTTAAAATGCTCATCTACATATTGTCTTCGTTCACTTTCTGGGTGCACGAAAAGACAACATTGTCCTGTCTGCTTGTAGGTAGTAAGAACTTTTATTCTATTTGCCACTGGTAAATGAGTTGAAGTAATAATTCTCATGGCCAGGCCAAATTATCTCCATTTTATCCTTCTTTTAGTGGAAAATGCACTTTGCATTTGCACAATTTTTGTTTCAGTGTTTCCTAATTTGGAAAAAGAGAAATTTAATGTTTTCATCCATATAAACTTAGAGAATGATGTCTTGAGTGAAAGGATTTATCTGGGCATATTTTACAATATTATAATGTCTAGAACTTTAGAAACACGTATTGAATCAGAATTAGCAGGTTTCAGGGAATGGGGCTGCACTTGACATCCTCATTTAGTGAAATTTTTCAGAAGGAAGTACAGTAAATTCCAGAGTCCATGAGAGAAATCAACTACAAAATCTAATCCAGAGAACCCAAGGCAGTTGATAGTTAAGGTCCTTAATCTGATATTCATCATTTGAATGGTTAAAGGTCTTAAGCAAAGGAAGTGGAGGACCTCTTAGGTAGGGCTGCCTAGGGTAAATTCTGTAAATAAGCTTTTAAAGTCACTGAGTTGCTACTACTGGCTGGAAATTATTGATGTGGTCTTCTGAGTGGGCAAGTCTGTGAATTAAAGGGGCAGAAGCACATCACACACTTCGCCCTACCTTAGACTCTTTGCAACATGTTGTCAGGCAGGTTATAGCTGGCTTCTTCTATCCCTCAGTAATGTTATTGATGAGCTCTGGAAGAGCAACATTGACATATCATGTTGGGAATCTAGCATGATTTGCTGTTGTTCCATGGCTAGGAATTTTCTTAATGTCTTCTAGAGATACATATGTATTTCTTTGTGGACTGTGGTTACCCTCCACAGACGTTGAGACTATGTGAGTGGGTTGGATTAGTGAGCAATAACAGACAGTTGAGAAAAGCCAGGAATACTAATTACCACTGTGTTTGCAGGTGCAAGGAAAAGAAAATTACAAGAAAGATGCTGTGTTGTTAATTATACCAGTTATTCGACAGATAGAGGGCTTGCTGTGAACATGTCCTGAAAATTGATCCAGATGGCTGTCTTATATTCAGATTGCCAACATGGCTCCTGAGTTTGTGAAACACCAGAAAGCAGTGAATGCTGGCTTACATTGCCACCAAATACTACCTGAGTATAGCGGGTGGAATATTTGATCCCAGATATACTTATTTATAGGGTTGATATGTAATGGACCACCTCCCTGAACCCCCCACCCCATTACAGTGCATTACTGGACTATGAACAAGATTTCCCATGCCCTTGAGCAAGAGCTGGGAGAAGGACAAGTGTAGGATATATGGCCCGTGACTCATGTTTATACTGGTCAAAAGACTGTTTCTAGCTGTAACCCCCTGACCCTGATAGCACTACTTACGTATGGTTCCCATCTGTGCCTTCTTTACCCTTATCTGATTAACAGTGTCTTGTTTTTCACTGCTTCATCTAATTTTTCTTACTACCCAGAATGTGCTTTGAGCAGTTAAAAATGCTTCACTTTGGAGGCTTGGGGTGGCTGTCTGTTGGCATCTAGCTGTGTGGCTGCCGTCCTGGCCGTTTTGGCTGGTAAAGACTCCTGAGCTTTGGAGAGTCAGCCTCGGACTCATTTGGGAGTTAGGTTTGGTCAATTTACAACAGAGAGAGAACCTATGAAGATGGCACACATTTTTAGTAAGCAGACTATATGATGTAAATGTATGGAGTTGAGAACATCCCCTCCTCCGAAGTGTTGTTCAAGTATGATAATTTCCTGTGGGAATGTTAAGTTTTTTGAGCATAGCACACTGCCTTTCCTCCATGGAGGCAAAAGACAGCTAGGAAACAGGCTGCACATTGTGAATCAGCAATTCTGACCCTGGCTACTTCAGTTTAATCATCATTTTATTCGGCCTAGGTGCATTTAGTGAACATATTCCAAGAATGGATTAAACAGAAGACAGTAAAGATTGTTGAAAGCTGAAATCTAATCACTTTTACAGTTCAATGAAAATTACAGTAACCACTACAAGGTGTATTGCTGGTAGATTCTGTTTTTGTCTTCTGCAAGGAAGACAAAAACACAGCTGCAATATATGTCATATTGTTGCCTGCAAATCAGCGTGAAAGATGAAAGCCAATAGGCACAAAAGATGAAAGAAACCTTGAATCTTGCCTCACAGAAACGAATTTTCATGCAGTTTCAGTAAGCACAGCAGGATTTATTAAGTGAGAAATCTTCTGTCATAGTGGCAGAAGGGGGCTCCAACACAGAAAGGATCCTCGTGTGTGTGTGTGTGTGTGTGTGTGTGTGTGTGTGAGAGAGAGAGAGAGAGAGAGAGAGAGAGGGAGAGAGGGAGGGGGAGGGAGGGAGGGAGGGGGAGAGTTGAGTCTTTGGAAGAAATGCAACAAAAGGCCAGTAATATTGTCTGGCTCCTTGCACAAAACAAAACAAAACAAACCAACAAGCAAAGCCATCAGAAGGGTGTGAATGTGAATGATCACCTCCTCCTCCTGCTTGCCGGTAAGCTGAGACCTCTGGCACTGTCTGGCTTCCTCATGGTGTAAATTCACTGGGGCTTGATGTTTTTATCCAGTCAAAGGTTGTTTCGGGGAGACAGGCGCTTTACATTTCCTCAAAGAGACTTCAGAAGTGGGATTCACGTATTAATAGGAGACTGGAAGTTGGCACTTAGATTTGGTCAAAGGTATTTCTGGGGAGGCCTTTTGTAGTATCTCAAAAAGACTTCGTGATTTTTCCCCAAAGCTGGAAATTCTGGAAAGAGGGATTCACACTTCAATAGGGGCTACATTTGGCTGCCCAGCTGATGTTAATCCTTATGATAAAGCAGGGGACCATGAGGTATTTGTCTTCAGAAGAGTAACTGGGAGAAGCAAGATTCTAGATTTTCGAAGAAAAATGTTACCAGGTACCCTGACCCTATCTATTTGTTCATCTAACACATTGCAATATTGGGAGCAAGAATGTTCTGGTAATACGAATTTTCTTTTCTGTTCATGAATAAGAAGTCAGATAATTTTCAGTTTGAGGCATTTATTTGTAATAGGAATTAAGTTGCTAATTTCCCTCTTTAGGCATGAACATTTGGAAATCATAGTAGGCTCACATGCACAATGAAATGCAATGTATTAGCAATCCCTGAGCTATCTCTGAGATCTTAGAAGGACATTCAGTGTCCTTGCCAGTGTTTGGCCTACTGGTTAAAAAATGCTGCTAAAGATGCCTGTATCCCACAGAAGAGTTTCTTGACTCCAGCTCTAGATTCCAGCTTCCTGCTAATGTGGACCCTAGAAGGCAGCAGTGATGGTGCAAGTGAGAGTTCTGGCCCACCTACATGAAAGCTCTGGATTGAGTTCCTGGTTCCTGGCTCTAGTCCCCAAGCAATTACAGACAGTGGGAAAATGAGCCAGTATATGGGCTTCTCTTTCTGTGTGTCTCAATTGCTCACTTTCACTTTCTTATTATTTCTTTGCCTTCAAATAAAAACATTTTTTTATTCTAATATTTAAATGATACTCAGGGCCACCACTGGGGTACAACAGGTTAAGCCACTGCTTGCAGAACTGGCATCTTGTATCTGAGTACTGTTTGAAGTCCAGCAACTTTGCTTCCCATCCAGCTCCGTACTCAGATCCTGGCCACAGGGAAAATAACAGGATATGTGGCCTGACCTTGGAGTGCATGTATTGGGACTGTGCCTCCTCAGTGCTGATGCCTTTGCAGTGGACAGCATGCCCAGATGCACACGGGGGATATGACAGCCACCTCATCTGGGCTAGCAGGGGAGGTCAACTGCCTTGTCAGAGGATAGAAAATATAAGAAGTCGAACAATTCTCCTGGTTAACTTTGCAGCATGTTCTTGGGGCTGTGGATGTACTAAGGCAGACTTTGTCAACCAACAGACCTTGGGAAGATTTTCTCAACCCTAGAAAAATGAAACCAGCAACTACTCAGGACTGTCAAAACCACTCAAGTAACACCCACAGAACACTCTTCTCCTCGTCAGGGTCTCGAAAGCTGTCAAATGACTGTCCTCCATTCCCAGGTGCTGATGTAGTTTGACAGCAAGGAGTGGCCCTCCCACCCCTTCTTCCCAACAGATGGGGAGAAAAATATTGAAACATGTTTGCCGTTAACCTTTCTCCGTACATGACCCTCTCTAATCAGAGGCCCACATGCATGTTCGTCCCTCTCAACTATGTAAACAATATTAAAAAGAAAATTAAATTTTATTTTTAAGTCAAAGCTTTTTGAGGAAAAGAAAGAAAACTCTAGAGTTTCCAGATCCGTTTTGTGATGAGAGCCAATAGTATTTCAATTAGAGAGCTTTTTTGTGATTTTGTTTTCAAAAAGGAAAATAAAAGATTTGTGTTATTTTACCAAGAATCTCAGACAACCAATGTACTAGATACTCAGTACATTTAATTATCCTTCCAATATCATACACTTCTCATTTCATACCTCAGTTAATGACAAACTTACAGATTTTTTTAAACTCAAAGCAAGTACTTATAGAAAGCACTCTATAATCTAGCTACCTGGACCAAAAGTGGCTTGCACATCAGTGATATTTTTACAAAATTTATTTTAAAAGATGTTTTATACTACATTTGCTTTATTTCTACTTCTAAGAACTCTGTACAAAATTTAAACTCAGTCTGTAAAAATCCTATGTAATTTTTAGTTTTGCATACTTTTATGTTAAGAGGCTAGTTGTGGATGTTTCCATTTAAATCTGCTTTAGTTACTTTAAAATAAGATTTTTAGAACAATTTTAGATTTACAGACAAGCGATGAAGAGATTTGTCAAGTGCACTAAATCAAGTTTCTCCTGTTTTTATATAGTTTTAGATTATATTGCACATGTATTTTTATGAAATATATTTTAAGAAATACATATTAATATATTTGAGCTGGCGATGCATTATTAAGGTCTACATTTTATTTATATTTCATCAATTTTTAGTTATTATTCTACCCATGCTATCATATTATCCATGTTATATCATACTATGCTTAGTCTGTCTTCTTAGTCTTCTGTGTTCTGTGGTATTTCTTAGATTGTCCTTGTTTCTGATAACCTTGACAGCTTTGAGCAGCATTATCAAATAGCTTCTAGGCTATTCCCCTATTAACCTCTATCAAATGTATTTTCTTTTTAAGCTTTATTTATTTATTTATTGGAAAGGCAGATATACAGAAAAGATGCACAGAGAAAGAGCTTCCATTTGCTGGGTCATTTCCCAAGTGGGCGCAACACCTGAAGCTGGACTGATCTGAAGCCAGGAGCCAGGAGCTTCTTCCAGGTGTCCCACGCGGACGCAGGGTCCCAAGGCTTTAGGCCTTCCTCGACTGCTTTCCCAGGCCACAAGCAGGGAGCTGGATGGGAAACAGAGCAGCCTGTGTTGTGCTAATTCATACCAGTTGTTGACCTTATTTCATGGCTTCTCATTTATGGAAGTGTATAGTGATGGAGTACTGGGGTCTACCATATCCAGATGTGGGGGTACAATGCAACATGCATTCCTGCTTCCAAACAAAAGATGGACTCCCAGTGAAACTGTTGGAAATGTGTGGACAATGGGATGCTGGACTGTCTGATATTGTCTGTACCACAATGTCGGGGCACACTTAAATAAGACACTGATGGAATTGTGACTCCTTATCAAGGACTATACTATTGTAGCAACATGGGGAAAATCTGTGGAGGGGTGGGAATTTGGGGGGAATCCCAGTCTATACAAAATGGTTCCACAAAATTCAAAAATTCAAAATAAAAATATAATTTAAAAAGGAAGAAGAAATGGAGCACCCTGAATATGAACTAGTGCCCATATAGGTTCCTGGCACGTGCAAGGTGAGGACTTTAGCCACTAGGCTACTGCATCGGGGCCCAAATGTTTTTCTTATTATTAGACTGAATTTGTAGACTCTAGTAAACAGACCACAGCAGTAAGTGGCCTTTCTCATTATATTCTTTCAAGGGAACACACTTTCATCATGATCTGGTACTAGTAATGTTCGTTATGATCACTTCATAAAACAAAAATTTTATTTTAAAATATAAGTTTATGTTACTGCTGCTCTTTTGGATGACAATGAAATCTGTTGAAAAATGTGAATCCACAGACAACATCATAGAATTGGTAATTCCGTGAACTGCAGTGATTTGCTGCTTAATATAATTCAATGTTGTGTCATCACTTGGAAGCTAACACAAAACACATCTAATTCCAAAATTTATCTTGAAACCAACTCCTTTGCTGTATCATTGTTTGATGTCATGGTGAAGAGGTGCCTTGTGGTATCCTCATCCTGAATAGAAGTCCTTCAGATTTGTGTATTTGTTATGCTTCTGATTCAAGTTCCTGCTAATGTGACCCATGGAAGACAGCAGATGATGGCGCCAGTGGATGGATCGCTTGCATCAGCTTCAGGAGAGACTTTTCAGGGAATCTAAGCTCATGGGTGCAGGCTGATCTAGCCCCAGCTCTTGCAGATATCTGGAGAGTGAACCAACAGCTTGAAGACTTCTCTACATACATGTCTTTGTCTCTGTTTTCTCTCTCTCTCTCTGACTTTCAGATAAATAAAATATTTTTAAAAGTCTTCTATAATGTAATTATGGTTCTAGGCCCATTAGCAGCCAAGGTCCTTGAGTATTATTGCAGTTAGGGAATTGTCTTAGTTAAAAATGCTGAGACAAATCTCTGATGAAATTGTATTTATTATGACAAAAATGTGGAGAAATACAGTTAATGAAAGAGACTGCATCATGATATTTACTATAAAAAGCAGAAGGAATTTATTTTCTTTCACTAAACTGAGAAGTTTATCTGTTCAGATAAGGGTTTTTTTTTTTCCACTTGTAAATAACTCATAATGAACCATCACCGAGAAAATCATGGAAGTCATCTAGCTATTTTTTTCAGGACATTACAATTGCAGGTCAAAGATTGCCAGAATACATGTTTTGAATATTCATCATCAAAAAATTTTCAACAAAAGTATAAAATAATTTTACCTCAAGAAAAATTGGAATAGGAAACAGCCTGACAGAAAGGAATAAGCATAAATCATACCAAACTACTAAATTAAGTGTAACATAGGATTATAGTATTCCTAAAGATTTGAAGGTTTTATGGAAATAGAAAGGACAGTCTTAGATGAATACAGCTGATTTAAAAATTCTCCTACCAAAAGTTTCTCAAATTTTAATTGGAACATATAGTTTGTTTAAAAGCAATAGAGCAATGTAATATATGCCCACAAGATAACACTTCATCAAAGAAAACTCTTTCAAACACTGACATAGTACTGAAATATCCATATCACAGAACTCAGGAATTTCACATTCATAACTTCTAAACTATATAAAAACATTTTTTGCATTTTTAGTTGCTGCAGCATATATAAAATCATGAGTTGGAATTAGGAGTTCATTGAGAGCCTTTTCTGTTATTACTTTCCTTGGAATACACTCATTTGAACAAAATCCATCTGGGTATGTAGATTTCATCCTAAAGGAAGGCTGAACACATTCAAATCACAATATTCTATGTAGACTGTTAGCAGACTGTTAGTCCTCTCGTGCGTGAAATGGGTTTCAAGTGGCCTGGAAGGATTGAGTCTTCAAATGTGCTGAACTTTCATTTTCTACCTCCTCAAACTCCATTTATTTCATGAATTGGCATTAAGGAACTATCACTTCGTGGCAGATGGTGATAAGGCAATACAAAATCTGTTCTTTTCACTCTTCCAGACCCTGAGGCTAGAAGAAACAACGGTCGCTAATATTTAGTCAATTCGAACTATATATATACATACTTGTTTTTGATTTTGACTTGTAAATATTTAAAAGCCCTCTTTTGTTGTAACTCCTCATAGACTTTGATACCAAACATTCTTACCTGAGTCAGCATAGTGGCATGAAAATGCTATGAATAGACACCACCTTTTTGGAGAAAAGCAACGGACAGAAGAAATGCAGGGAGCCTTTCTTATGTGCAGACACAAGTAATGAGTATCAGAATTTAAAAAAAAATGAGTATCAGGATTGGATGGAAGTCCCATATTTCAGTGACCTAAGTTCTTTGAAGAGACATTAAAAGTTAAGAACATGTGCAAATTAAAATGAATGGAGTTAAACCTAACCAGTGAGTATTGTATTTTTGTCCTTAATGCCTACCAATAGACAAGCACACTGAATTACAGACACATTTGAAAGCATATATCAGAAGACAGCCCAAATGTTACAACACAGATTTAGCTAGTTAAAATATGGATTATATGAGTTCCAATAAAAAATACTATGGATTCACATAGTTTTGGGATCCCCCAAGGGTCTGTCTGTTAAAGATTTCATCTCCAGGATTTATTGGAAAACAGTGGAATCTTTAAAAAGTGGAGTAAGGACTTTAGGTTGCTAGGAGTGTGAAGTATTTATATATGGCAGAGTTAGATAGGAGAGACAGAAAGAGATGAGAAGAGAGCGAGCGAGAGATAGAGCGAGAGTGAGCGAGCTATCTCCCATCTGCAATTCACTTCCTAAATAGCTGTAACTGCCAAGATAACCCCAGACTAAAACCAGGAGCCTTGAACTCCATTCTGATTTCCCAACATCTGTCTTACTGACTCACATGCTATAACTGAAGAAAAACAGTGGTATGACATGAAACATAGCTGAAGAATTCCGAGTGAAAGCCTGAGATAGGAAATAGCATTATATAATGAACTTATGTAGTCTTAAGATTTTTTAATAAGCTTGTATTCGTGGCAATGTAAAGAGCATATTTTAAAGGAAAAAAGCTCTAATGGTATGGTGTTCATTCAATCAGGATAGAAGCGTAGTGGGAGCTCTGCATAATGTAGGAGGAGGAATTGTTAATTTTCGTTCTATCTTTCTGGAATAGATTGGGGAAAATTAGTGTCACTTCATCTTTCAATACTTTAATTGCTTTAAAGATACGGTGATGGGGTAGTGTTCTGGCCCAGCAGGCTAAGCTCCTGCCTGCAATGCTGACATCATATATCAGAATTCCAGTTCCAATTCTGGCTACTCCATTTACAATCCTTCCTTGCTAATGCTTCTGGGAAAACAGCAGAGAATACTTGGGCCTCTGACACCCATGTTTGTAGACCTGCACAGAACTCTTGGCTCTGGGCTTTGTCTTGGGCCAGATCTGGCTGTTGCAACCATTTGAGGAATGAACTAACAAGAGGAAGATCTCTTTCTCATTTCTCTTGAAATAAATAAAAATTCTTTTTAAAGATTTATTTATTTTCACTGCAAAGTCTTATATCCAGAGAGGAGGAAAGACAGAGAGGAAGATCTTCTGTCCGTTGCTTCACTCCCCAAGCAGCTGCAATGGTCAGAACTGAGCCAATCCACAGCCAGGAGCCAGGAGCATCTGGGTCTGTCACACGGGTGCAGGGTCCCAAAGCTCTGGGCCGTCCTCGACTGCTTTCCCAGGCCACAAGCAGGGAGCTGGATGGGAAGTGGAGCCGCCGGATCCTGGTCACTCAAGGCAGGAACTTTAGCTGCTAGGCTACCACACTGGGCCCAACAAAATTTGGTAGTCCTTTATCTTTAAAGGAGTTGGTCAATTCCATCCGAACTGTCAGATTTTCAGACATAGAATTATGTCATCCCTGATATCAATGTGACTCATTGTAATGGCCCTTCCTTTGTTTCTGATACCAGTATTTTGAATTTTGTCTTCTTGTTGTTGTTGTTGTTGCTATTATTATTATTACTGATTCTTTTTGTCAGAGATCTATCATTTTTCTTAATCTTTTGAAGGAACCAGAATTTTGATTTTCTTTGTTTTCTCTATTGCTTTCCTGGTTTCGATTTATTGATCTCTGCTGTGATTCGTATCAGTTCTTTCTTTCTGTTTGTTTTAGGCTTAATTTGTACTTGTTTGGTTTCCTGAGGTGGAAGATTATATTATTAACTTTATATCTTTTATTTCTGCTATTTACATTTAATTTTATAAATTTCCCTCTAAGCATTCTTTCACTGAGCCTCACAAATATTATAAACTTGTATCTTTATTTTTGTTGGTTGCAAATATGTTTCTATTTATCTTAATTTCACCTTTGGTTTGTATCATAGACAATACTGTTAAGTAATTTCCAAATACTTGGATAGTTTCCAGCTATCTTTCTGCTTATTTCGACTTTAATTCCATTGTCTTCTGAGAAGACACTTTGTATGATTTTATTATTTTACAATTTTTTCCAGTTGTGAATGATCAAGTGGCTTTTCATGATGACTATTGTATATATGCTGGAAAGGAATATGTATTCTGCTGCTTTTTGATGTAGTATTCTATAAATACCAATTAGATTGATTTGGTTGAAGCAGAATTCAGGTCAGCTATGGCCTGACTGATTTTCTTTCACTCTGGTCTACTTGATCTATCAATTACTGAGGTAATGCTATTGAAGTCTTTTTCTATAGAATAATAGATTACTCTTTTTTCACCTTGAAGTTGTATCTGGCTCTCATGTTTTAATGCTTTGTTTTGAGTACATATATTACAGGACTTCAAAAGTTTATGGAAAATAAAATTTTAAAATGAGTTCATTTTGGGACCCGGTGTGGTAACCTAGTGGCTAAAGCCACGCTTCACTAGTGCCGTGGTCCCATATGGGCACCAGTTCATACCCGAGCTGCTCCACTTCCCTTCCAGCTTCCTGCTTCTGGCCTGGGAAAGCAGTCGAGGATCGTCCAAGACCTCAGGACCCTGTACCATGTGGGAGACTTGGAAGAAGCTCCTGGTTCCTGGCTCCTGGCTTGGCATTGGCTCAGCCACAGCCATTGAGGCCACTTGGGGAGCGAACCAGAGAATGAAGCTCTTTCTCTGTATCTCCTTCTCTTTGTAAATCTGAGTTTCCAATAAAAATAAATAAACATTTAAGGAAAATAGTTCATTTTTGTGCAAATCAATTTTCATTTTCCAAACTTTTTGAAGACCCTTCATACATTAATACTTTTTATTCTTACTTGGAGAATTTACTCTTATCACCTGCTTTTGGTCTGTAATTTTCCTTTTTATGATGTTGAATATCTTGTTTTAAATATCTGTATCCCCCTTAAGTTGGAATGCTAGCACCCAATGTGATGCTTAAAGATGGGTCTTTGAGAGAACTTGAGTTAAGTGAATTCTTAAGGATTGCTATAGTTTGAATATGATTTGGCCCTGGAATTTATACATAGTACAAAGAAGGTGGAAACTTAAATAACATCTTTTATTTCCCTTGATATTTGATGCTCGCCTCCTAAGCTAAGATGGCTGGTTTATCTGAAACTAATGTAGTTATTCCAGGTTTCTTTTGATTAGTGTTATCTTGCTGTAGCATTCTCCAGTTCTTGAATTCTAATCCAGATTGGTCTTTATAATTATGGTAATTAATTTACTTACAGAAATCTTTTTGCAGACAACATGCAGCAAATTTTTTTAAAGATTGATTTATTTTTATTGGGAATGCAGATATACAGAGAGAGAAGGAGAGACAGAAAGACCATCCGCCAGCTGGCTGAGTCACTCCCCAAGTGATTGCAATGGCCAGGATCAAGCCAATCTGAAGCTAGGAGCCAGGAGCTTCTTCTGGGTGTCTCAGGCGGGTACAGGGTCCCAAGGCCTTGGGCCTTCCTTGACTGCTTTCCCAGGCTACAAGCAGGGAGCTGAAGGGGAAGTGGAGCAACCGGGATACCAACCAGCGCCCATATGGGCTCCTAGCACATGCAAGGTGAGGATTTTATCAACTAGGCTACTGCACCCGGCCCACAGATACATTTTTGTGTCTACTCTGAAAGTCTCTATTTTTGGATTGATATATTTATACCATTCATATATAAAATAATCATGGACAAGGTGGGACTAATATCTATTATGCAACTGTTTTTAATTCTTTTCTTTGCCTCCCTTTCCCCACTGCTTTCACTGACTGTAATTAAGCAGTTTATATGTTCCATTTTCTATCTCAGCAGCATATTGATACTTGATTTTTAAAAGTATTATGGATTCATCAAGAATTTCTAATGCATGTTTATAATTAATCTGAATAATTCTCCATTGTGCGACTCAGCATAATTTATCTGTTCAGCTATTGAAGAACATCTTTCCGCTTTCAAGTTTTGGCAATTATGAATAAGGCTGCTATAAACATTCATGTGCATAAATTTCCAACTTATTTTCATAAGTTTAATTGCTAAATTTTGTGGTAAGAACATGTCCAGTTGTATGTAAAAATATTAAACTTTCTTCCAATGCAACTGTACCATTTTTCTATTTCCTCCAGCAGTGAATAAGCTTTCTTGTTGTTTTGTATCCTTACCAGCATTTGGTATTGTGTTTTTAATAGGTGTGTAGTGAACTAATGGTTGGGATGTGTATGTGGTTTTAGTGGTGCTGTTATTTTAGCCCATAGCTTTAAAACAAAGTATTCTGCATAGTGAAATTATTTTACCTGAAAGGCAGGGAAACAGTTAAAAGACAGGCAAAAGAGATCTTTCATTCATTAGTTCACTTCCCAAAAAACCTACAATAACTAGTCCTGAGCCACAATGAAGACGGAAGTCCAGAACTGATTGTGGGCCTTCGTTGTTCGTGGCAGGGGCCCAAATGTTTGAATAATCATCTGTTGCCTCTTAGGGACTGCGTTAGTAGAAAACTGGAGTGGAAAAGAACAGAGTTGGGACTTGAACCTGGCCCCCTGTTATGGGGAGCATGTCACAATGACAACATAACAGCTCTACAGAACCCTGCCCTCTACTTTAGTGCATTTTTTAGCACTTTCTCCAGTCCCCTGTTTTGTCATGAACAACTTGGAGATGAAGAAGATAAATTTAAAAAGGAGCTAGTAGGGAATCAGAACATCTTTGAAATACTTGGTGTGTCCCACTCATACTGAGGTTAAGGGAAGGTGGATGAGTGGAATGCTGACTGATGCCTCATACTTCACCTGTTGCTACCAGAAAAGAGTGGAAGTTTAGTGCTCTGTTTAACTATACTGCTGCATTGCTGAAGGGAGAATAACAGAACCATTAGCTGTGGTCTGGTAGGAAATAAAAATTTAGTTGCTAACTAGCACTACTTGTTTCATTTTAAGCAGTGGTTTTTTTTTCCCCTCATTTTTGGAGAATTTTTCCATTTTGCTGCTGACATATGTGAATGTTTGTATAAATCATTCCATTCAGAAAATGGGTAATAAGACCTTGGGTTCATGTAAAAATGAAAGCTATCAGCTGAAACATCCGCATAAAGTTGGATCTTAAAAATGGCAGTGTTTTCAGTGAAGTAAGTAATGAAACCTACCAATTAGTTTACAAACTATGTATTAATGTGTTATTATGTAATCCCTATATGAAAACATCAATTTTCAAATGATAACCTGAAGTCTATCCATTCAGTGAAACTTACATCATCTGAATGGTTCAGCAACCCAAAATTATGAGTTTAACATAAAACTTAACCTAGAGTGTATGATATCCACTAGGATTACTGAACAGTCAATGATGAACAGGATAGGGATATTTGGTACTGTGATTAAGATTTCACTTGCGATGGGCCCGGCACGATAGTGTAATGGTTAAAGCCCTCGCCTTGAATGTCCCGGGATCCCATATGGATGCTGGTTCGTGTCCTGGCAGCTCCACTTCCCATCCAGCTCCCTGCTTGTGGCCTGGGAAAGCAGTAGAGGACGGTCCAATGCCTTGGGACCCTGCGTCCGCTTGGGAGACCTGAAAATGTGGTTCCTGGCTCCTGGCTTCGGATCGGCACAGCACCGGCCATTGCAGCCACTTGGGGAGTGAATCATCGGACGGAAGATCTTCCTCTCTGTCTCTCCTCTTCTCTGTACATCTGCCTTTCCAAAAAAAAAAAAAAAAAGATTTCACTTGTGACACTTACATCCCACCATCCCACATTGGAATGTCCTGATCAGAGTGCTTCATTTATTTTTCTCTCTCTTTCTTTCTTTCTTTCTTTCTTTCTTTCTTTCTTTCTTTCTTTCTTTCTTTCTTTCTTTCTTTCTTTCCTTTTTTAAAAGAAGATTTACCTATCTTTATTGTAAAGACAGATTTATAGAAAAAAGAAGAGATTGAGAGAGAAAGATCTTCCAGTCTTCCACCTGCTGATACACTCCCAAACAGTTGGAGCTGAACCCATCTGATGCCAGGAGCCATGAGCTGTTTCTGGATCTCTCATGTGAATGCAGAGTCCCAAGGCTTTGGGCTATCCTCAACTGCTTTCCCAGGCCACAAGCATGGAGCTGAATGAGAAGTGGAGCAGCTGGGGCATGAACCTGTGTCCATATGGGATCCTGGTGCTTGAAGGGTGGAGGATTAGACAACTGAAACAACACGCTGCGGAATTGGAAGGGAAGGGTGTTTCAGAAAATATATCCATAAAAGAGAATAATCAAACGATGACACAATGTGACTAAAAAAACCTCCAGGGATGAAAATGGTTGCTACCACTGCTAGTTAACCAAGGAGTTGCTGATACTTGTCTATGCAGAAAGGAGAGCAGCTGAATATCTTAACGCAGAAATGGCTTATTATAAATAGTAAAACAGATGGCACCCCTATTTATGTTTTGGTATCAGTGAAATTGTTTCAAATATTTAAGAAAGGAAGCAGATGAGACATTATTTTATCGATATAACCTCAAAAATGGAACTCTTTTCGAGAAGTCACTCTGTTCTGATGAATTTTTTTTCAGACTTGTAAGAGCAGAAGGGTGGCACTGTGTATTCCTTAAGATTGATGTTTATGAACATTTCAGAAGTTAGAGAATGTATGCTTCTGAATGCCCTTGACTTTCAATTTTAGATTCTGTAATCATTAAGTGCGTATATTTGTGGGGAAAAATGTCTTTAATGCAATGCTTTTTAACAGCCCCTTTGTACTTGAACTTTTGCACCCATTGCTGTTTATTATCAAACTCGTGATTCTTTACCTTTGATAATAGTAATAATTACTACTGACTTTTAAAAGTTCTTATTCTAGACATTAATTTAAATTTCCTGCTCTAAAGATTTTCATTTCAGTTCATTCATACAATAGGAAAAAAGCATTCTTTCTGTTTCTGGATTTCTGTTAATAAAATGACACATTTTGATCAAAGAATTATTTCTTCTGAATTACTATAATGTTGTCACAACTCAGATACCTCTCTCTTAAAGAAAGTAATGAATGAACAAAATGTGCCTAGAATCCTTTTAACCATAGAAAATTGTATTCTAAAATTAGATTTTCATTTGAATAAGATAGAATAAAAAACAGCAGTATTAAAAACTTTTGAAAGTAACCATTTGTTTCCCTCCTAGATCAGCTGAAGTCTGGGACCTTTGCTTATATATTGTGAAATTCACAGTGATTCATTATCAGTGTATGTGAATACATGGTATAAAGTCATAAGATATTATGTGTATATACCGCATATAGTGTGTACTATGTGTTAATAATATGCAACCAACATGTTGTATTATAATTGACTTAGTGCATCAAGGAATTTACCCATATATAACATATAACAAACACATTTGAGCTATCATTTTGTCTTATACAGATTCCAAAATAATAAGTTTGAAGGAATCACTGGTTTTCTTTTTTGAAACAGATTTATTTATTTAATTGACTGGCGGATTTACATAGCTTGAGGGGGACAGCTCACTCCTGAATTGGCTGCAACATCTAGGGTTGTTGAAAACCAGGTTAAAGCCTATTAACAATAGCTGGAAGCTTCATTTCAGGCTCCCATGGAGGTGACAGGGATCCAAGTACTTCAACCATCTTCTGCTGCTTCCCTAGGTGTATTAGTAGGATCAAAAGTGGAGCATCTGGGCCTTGAATGGATGCTCATATGGAATGTTGGTGTCATACATTAACTCTTAACTGGCTGTACCAAGATGTCACCCCTGGTTTAGAAAATATAAATATATAAACGTATTTATATATATAAAAATATAAATATATAAATATATTTATATATATAAATATAAATATATAGCTTGAAAGTATATAAATATATTTATATATATAAATATAAATATATAAATATATTTATATATATAAATATAAATATATAGCTTGAAAGTATGTAAAAACAAGTTTGTCATCTTCAACATATGAAGTATTGCTTGTTTCTAATAGTAATGAACTAAAAGTATAACAATTCATGTAATTGCCATGATACTTTTTTGTTTGATATCCCCAATTGATTTTCTAACTCTCTGAAGCAATTCTCACTTGGGATTAAGTTTTAGGACACTTTATCTTTTACTGCTTACTGATTACTTGCATATGTTGACAATAATTGGAAACAAAAGTACAGCAATTAAATTTGAACATGATTTTTGTAATCATTGAGTTGTACATTTCAAAATATTTATGTGTTGTTTATTTGAAAAGAATAGCAACAGAGACAGAGATCTTCCATCTGCTGAATCATTCTCAAAACACCCACAGCAGTTGGGACTGGGTCAGGGCAAAGCCAGGAACTCCAAACTCAATCTAGGCTTCTCTCATGGGTGGCAGGGACCCAAGTTCTTGAATCATCACTGCCTTCTCATAGTAACAGGAGGCTAGAATCAGGACTTGAACCCTGATATGGAATGAGTGTGCTCCAAGTGGTGCCTTAACTGCTGAACCAAAAACCCAACCTTGTATTATGATTTTATACAGTATCCTATCTTAGAGTTGAGGAGATTTGTATAACAATGTTCTGATTTCGTGGAGATTAAGAAAATGGTGACCTTCAGAGAAAAATTTGCTTTGCTTTAAAGGAAAGGAGAAGTACAGATGAAAGATATGAAATATAACATGTTCTGGCAGCTTGCAGCTTTGAAGAAATAGTAAAATATTTATTGGATCCGCTTGCAGGGTAACAAGAAAGCTTCAGTGGAATAAGTTTTTTAAAAAAATGGTTATGTTGTCCTCCTGTTGAACCTCCTGTTTTTTTCAAACAATGTGATAATTGCCTTGTTTGAAAAAAATGAAATTATTGTTCAATAATCCCAGATATGCAAATAGTCCAAAATAGATTTTAGATTGGAAGAAAATTGTAAAGTGAACAGCATACTTTTTATTACAGAATGCTTAATTCTTCATCACACACAATTTAATTAACTAACGTCAGCTCAGCAGCTTAACTGAAGTTGACAGGAATATGTGTTTCTGAGTGCTTCAGGGTAGTGAAGAACAGATACTTGAATGCAGGAAGTTTATTAGTTTCTTGTCATAAACTCTTTGACAGTGTCCCTACTTACTGTGGAATCAGGTAATATGAAGCATAGAAAACTATTGGAGAGGAAATAAGTTTATTTAAGAGTGTCTCTGCATATATTACGAGTATAAATTATGCATTAGTTTAGATCTGTTTACAGGAAGGGGCATATATACTTGATTCTGCAAATATTGGAAACACTGCAAGTGGTCTAGAAGTAAGATTTGAAGACAGTTGCTCCTTAAAAACATTAATAACATACTGCAGAAAAACGAGCATCATTAAATTCTTCTTGTCTCCTGTTCACAGTTGGATTACACCAGTGGCCTAAATTATTTATGTGCTATCCTCAAAATACAATTTGCATAGATATAAGAAGGAAAACAGAAGCCTGAGGTAGAAGAAAAGTAATATTTCCCGAGTTATTATGGTGACAATAGATTAGACGATGGAGGGGGAAGTCCAATGCAGGAGTCAGTGGAAAAATTTAAGAAGGCTTCATTTTATAAGTAAGTGCTAGAAGATGATTTGGGATAACAGTCCAATTAGACTAGAAGCCATGTAGGATGCAGAAATTAATTCATTACCTATTTATTCGACCATTATTTGTTCATTCATTCAGTGAGTATGTACATTTTATGTGCTAAAGTTTATGTTTTGAACTAGATCTGTGTACATTTAAAAAACTATTTTCAGCTGTGATCATGGAATTAAGCAAGATGGAACCTGAGGGCAACAAAGCACTCAACAGTTCAAGCAGGACTTGAACAATCAGAAAAGTACTTACAAGCACAGAGAAAAAGGCAGAAAGTTGAGAAGGAAAACGTCACCAAAAAGGGGAAAGACCAAGTCCAGTAGTTTCAAAGTATGGGAATCCCCAGGACAGCTGTCAGGGTCACCATTGGGAGGTCCCAGGCAGACTGTCCTCTCGGTGGGTGGGATTCGAAAGGCTCTTCCTCCCAAGACTCCTTGAAAAATCATCTAGAGCAAAGGTGATATTCATTCAGCAGTCCTTGAGTGACTAGACAGAGTGTCCATTCCTCCAGGAAGTCCAGGAACGTCGAGGAACATACATGTATCCTTGAAGCATTTCTTGAACAAAAGTCAAACCAAGCTTGTTTTACCTTGCAAGATAAACAAGCCTTAAAAAAAAAAAAAAAGATGGAGGTGAGGGAAGGGGGAAAAAAAGACTTACAGCCCTAGGCTGCCTGCCAACTTAATCTGTGAAGTGAAGTCAAGGACAAAGATGTGAACAATCTTCTACATTAATAGTAACACTTCAACACGACTAAATGGACAATGAAGGCACATTGTGGGAATCATAAATCTTGCTTAAAAAACAAATTACTGCCAAAATTTTGCTACATATACAGGGGGTGAAATAGTATACATACAGAAATTAAGCCATTTTCAAGAAACTAAATTGTGTATCTATGACAATTTAGGTCAGAAATAAAACCCAGGCCACAAGCAAGGAGATGGATGGGAAGTGGTGCAGCCAGGACATGAACCAGCCCCCACATGGGATTGCAGCACATGCAAAGCGAGTATTTAGCCACTTGAGCTGTTACCCTGGGCCTCTATAAAGGAATTTAAAGCATGTGACAATGACAACAAAAAAGAGATGACATTTGGTTAGGAAGAAAGCATCATTTAGACATTTTAAGACTTTTCAAGAACCTCTTTTGTGTACCTAATTACTAATATTTTATATTTTCCTTTTTTTTTTTTTACAGAAACACAGTTTTTATCTTACCTGACTACAGTAAGCATAGCATTTTTAAAAGCCAATGTAAACACATGATGAATTTCATAACATTGTAAATGTGCCATAAAATACAGTGTACATGGGAGAGATTTCAAAAAGTTCATGAAAAATTGAATTGTATATAAATTGAAATATAAAACAGTGGATTTTTTTTTTCAATACTAATGGGAGAAAAAGCGGTACTCTTTTTTTTTTTTTTTTTTTTTTTAAAGATTTATTCATTTTATTACAGCCAGATATATACAGAGGAGAGACAGAGAGGAAGATCTTCCGTCCGATGATTCACTCCCCAAGTGAGCCGCAACGGGCCGACGCGCGCCGATCCGAAGCCGGGAACCTGGAACCTCTTCCGGGTCTCCCACGTGGGTGCAGGGTCCCAATGCATTGGGCCGTCCTCAACTGCTTTCCCAGGCCACAAGCAGGGAGCTGGATGGGAAGTGGAGCTGCCGGGATTAGAACCGGTGCCCATATGGGATCCCGGGGCTTTCAAGGCGAGGACTTTAGCCGCTAGGCCACGCCGCCGGGCCCAAAAAGCGGTACTCTTTAAGGATTTTGTACTGTTATGTAAAAGAAGTTGATAAATCAGGACTGTAAGGTGAATGCCTAATGATTTTTTTCACACCAATGCTTTCTATGTTGTGTTTGGTTCATGAGTGGAATGAGCAGGAGTAGAGTCATAGTGGAGAAAGTCTCTGGTGAAGATTTCCTGGACATTTTTCGGGTAAAGCTTTACCTAACTTCTCAAAACTTTGTCATCACAAGCCAATGTTATTGCTTTTTCCAATCCCTTGATAAAATGATACAATACATAATACAAAGATTATGGCAACAGTTTTTTTGAGACAAGGCAAATTGTCTCGTCTCAAAAAAACTGCTACCATTATCTTTGCACTTTTTTCTTAGCCAGACTACTTAAGTCTCTTGCTAGTCACTTTTTTGATTATGCTTTGTTTTTAGAATCAGATTTATAAAACCGCATCTACCTTCTATTATAACTCTAGGAAGACATACTTAACACTTGATAGCATTGTTGAAGATTTGTATTGACAGATCTACTCTTGGCTGCAACTGATCTCGGTGCAACAGTTTTGACAGCCATCAAACAAAAATGTACTATACTGTAATTATTCTGTGAGAATTATGGAAGTTCAAGCAATTGAGATGTCACTGGTGTTTGCTGTTATTTCTGCTGTTAATAGTTGGTCCTTTTCAACTATAGCATGATCAAGATTGACTTTTCTCTTCCAAATGGGTGTGGATAGTTTGTCTCTGTGGGCTTCCTCCTCAACATTGCTTTCTCTGTTACTAAAATGAGTTATCCATTTGCAAACCACCACTTTCTTTAGATAATCATCCTCACCACCTTTTCATAAAATCATTGATGATTTCATATTTTCCACCCAAGCTTCTATAAATTTGATATTTGTAAGTGCTTCAATTTTAACAGGATTCTTGTTGATTTGCTAGGGGCTCTTTTCAAATTGATGTCCCATCCTTCCTAGTACCTCAAGCTGCATCCCTTTTACAAATTAGTAAGAGTTATTTGCTATAAATGTTTTGAAAATCATATTTATTTTTGCAATATTTCTCTTTCATGAACTCTTTGAAGATCCTTTATTATTTTCTGAATCTCTCTATTTGGATAAAATCGAATACAAGCAAATATATAGGAAACATACATGTATGTGAGTTATAGTTATTATTTAATTAGGATTAATTATATGCAAAAAATGACATAATTCTTAAATAGGAATATCACTTTGCTTGATAAAAACAAAAGAGAAAAATAATAATTTTAAACTTTATAGTACATTTATCTTGATCATACTGAGAAAACAAAATAATTTATTTCATAGATAGTCAAATTAATAATGCAACTGTACTCCTTTTAAACCTTGATCAGTTCATAAACTGATGAATGAACAATCAAAATGAATAGTTACTTCATAAAAACACAACAGGAAATCTTCTTGTGCTTGGCAGAAAGTGTAGTGCAGCATAAATAGACATCTCAAGCAGTGGTTTAGCCCACTATATCACAATGCCTGTCCCTATTCTCACATTTTGAAAACTTTTTTTTTTAAGATTTATTTATTTTTATTACAAAGTCAGATATACAGATAGGACAAGAGACAGAGAGGAAGATCTTCCATCCGATGATTCACTCCCCAAGTGACCACAATGGCCCGGTGCTGCGCCAATCCAAAGCTAGGAGCCAGGAACCTCCTCCAGGTTTCCCACACGGGTGCAGGGTCCCAAGGCTTTGGGCCGTCTTCTACTGCTTTCCCAGGCCACAAGCAGGGAGCTGGATGGGAAGTGGGGCTGTAGGGACCAGAACTTGTGCCCACATGGGATCCTGGCATGTTCAAGGCGAGGACTTTAGCTGCTAGGCCATGGCGCCGGGCTCCTTGAAAACTTTTGTGTATTTATTTATAACCTTTTCTATTTTTACCTCTATCACGCGTAAAAGTTACCTTTCCCCATCTATTGAATGAAGTAGTAGATGCTGGTCTTTCATTTAGCAGGTGTTTACTGAATATTTCCTCTGTAGCAGTAATCTGATAGAGTGAATTTAAGAATGGTGTCATGTATTTGCTAGAACTCCGAGAACACCGTAGCTTAACTTATAAAATATAGTTGAAATGTACCACATACATTTGAAAACCAAAACATGTAAATTATAAAAATGATTATTATAAATCGGAAGTCTTGATGTGTGCCAGTAAATATAGCAAATGTAATGTAGCAGCAAAATTATTAGCAAAGTCTGAAGTGCTATTTATATAGCTGAATATTGCTTCTGCACCTGGCTCTATTGGGGATCATCGAAGCTTAAATTTACATGATTTTCTGTTAATTTAACACATTATTTCCAAGTGATTCCTACTCACTGCAAATACTGAATGAAAAAAAAAAAACCTTGTCCCTTTGAATTTTCTCATTAGCTTCTTCAATTTTCACTAGAATTTGTCACTTGCATTTTGTTTTTTCTATTGATGACTTTTCATGAAATTTGAAGGATGATTTGGGCGGGACATTTATGAGGCTGTTCCTAGTGAGCACACTATTCCAGCACTGAGCTTTCCCCCGTCTTGCCTGACTCCTGAAGAATTATGTTGTTGAGATGATTGCAAGTTACAAAATACACAGTAACATGAGCCAGAGATTGAATTTTAATTTTAGCCCTGCCCTTGACTAGGAGAGGCATATTCTTTTAAATTACCAAGAAAGTAATATCTTCATGTTACATATATTGGGTTTGTTTTGCATTATAAATTCCATATTACCATATCATTAAGGTTGAAAGCAAAGGACTTCAAAGCCACTGACAGGAACCACTGACATTGTAAGTTATGATTAAATGACATTTTATAATTGAAAATAACTTTTCAAATGTAGAACTGTCAAGGTTTTATCTAGCAGGAAGATGCAAATAAGATGGCGAATTTGTAAGATTCATTTCCCCGTTCCATTACAGAGACACTGTAACCAATAGCATACAAAACAAAATAGTCCTGTGAGAATGCTGGCAAATGTGGTAACAAAATGATTATTTTGGAGATGAAATTTTAAGAAAATATGAAGAATTTGTTTGCTTTTGCCTGACCTCCTTTCTTTATAGGATTGAGCAAGTGGGAGGAAGCTAGCAAATCCCTAGCTCCTCTGTTGTTGTGGGAGGGAAAAAGGGAGGTTTGCAATATTTTCGTTTGTCTTTGAGTTGCTTCACTGGAATGTTTTCTCTCTTGCCTGACTCCGAGCACTATCCAGAATAGAAATGTATTGTGATGTCAAGTAAGAAAGAGCGCTGGACTGAGATACTTTAGAGCGTCTGGGGGAGATATTGAACTGCAGAAACCTGAGAACAAGAGATTCACATCAGGAGAATATAACAGAAATGTAAGATTCTGAGGAAAAAACATATAGGTGATAATGCTAAAGAAGTTAAAACAATTGAAAGCTGCTTTATGTGTTAGGCACTGGAATACAAGCACAGGTCCAGTGAAGGTGCATCCTCTGGGATTGTTTGCAATGACTCAGAATCTTTATACTGGATTAATTGGCGAAGGTCTTCCCTGCAGAAAGTCAGTCTACAAACATTGGGAGAGGTGGATACAGTTTCAAATGCTTAATTTTCAACAACAAAGAAATCACATAAATTGTGTAAATGTGGCCTGTTCATAGGAGCCAGCTAAATCTCTAAATTGATCGTAAAGAATATAGGCTTCTGACTGACTTTACAAGGAATGTAAGAGAATTTTCTAAATATATATAAAGAGCTAAAGGGAATTAAATAAGTAAGAAAAAATTGTGGACACAATATTTTTGAACGAAATATCTATCTATCTGTTTATCTATGGATCTATTTATCTATCCAAAGAGAAATTATGTAATAGAACCAAATAGAAGTTTTGGAGCTAAAAATATAATAACCCAACGGAAAATCCAGTGGAAGAGTTCAATAACATGTTTATTTCCAAAACAAAACCATAAAACCTCCAAAAGTTTATCTATGTAGTTGAAGGGCAGAGGGCACTGGGAGGCTGAGACCTTCCATCCACAGGTTCACCTCAAAAGTCTACAGCTGTCATGTCTGGGTCAAAGCAACGAGAGGAGTCAGAAATCCCATCTATAGCTCTCACGTGCGCATCACAGGTCTAAGCATTGGGACCATCATTGGCAGCTTTTTTTTAAGATTTATCTATTTTTATTACAAAGTCAGATATACAGAGAGGAGGAGAGGCAGAGCAGAAGATCTTTCGTCCGATGGTTCACTTCCCAAGTGGCCACAATGACTGGAGCTGAGCCATTCCGAAGCCAGGAGCCAGGAACCTCCTCCAGGTTTCCCACACGGGTGCAGGGTCCCAAGGCTTTGGGCCGTCTTCTACTGCTTTCCCAGGCCACAAGCAGGGAGCTGGATGGGAAGTGGGGCTGCTGGGACCAGAACTGGTGCCCACATGGGATCCCGGTGCATTCAAGGAGAGGACTTTAGTCACTAGGCTACCGTGCTGGGCCCAATATATATACTTACTTTTTTTTTTTTTTTAAAGATTTATTCATTTTATTATAGCCAGATATACACAGAGGAGGAGAGACAGAGAGGAAGATCTTCCGTCCGATGATTCACTCCCCAAGTGAGCCGCAACTGGTCGATGCGCGCCGATCTGAAGCCGGGAACCTGGAACCTCTTCCGGGTCTCCAACGTGGGTGCAGGGTCCCAATGCATTGGGCCGTCCTCAACTGCTTTCCCAGGCCACAAGCAGGGAGCTGGATGGGAAGTGGAGCTGCCGGGATTAGAACCGGCGCCCATATGGGATCCCGGGGCTTTCAAGGCGAGGACTTTAGCCGCTAGACCACGCCGCCGGGCCCAATATATACTTACTTTTTAAATGAAATGACCCATTGGAAACTTAATTAAGTAATATTAAATTTATGAATACCAAATGAGATTTACATTTAATTCATTAGTTTTCTAAATAATATACATTTACTTTATAACGTATCTTGATATACGTGTATACATTTACTTTATAACCTATCTTGATGTTACGTGTATTTTGCTATACATTCTGTCAACACATTCAAATACATTTGTGAAGTAAATTCCAAGGAATTATAAGTGATTATATACATTTATGTTTTATTTCTAACTTTAATGAGATATGATTGAAACATAAAAGTATGCATTTATGGTATATGATGTGTTCTGCTGCATAAATACATTTTAAATAGTATCCACAAACAAGCAAGTTAACATATCCATCACCTTGCAGAGCTGCCATTAATCTGTGTGGTAAGAATATCCAAGATACATCCTCTCAGTGGATTTCAAGTGTACGATGTGTTGTTAATTATACTTTATACCAATTATGCTACTTCTATATGGGTTTATAATGGCAATAACTATATTAAAAACATTGTAATGTGGAAGGCATAAAACTGTTAACAATCATGGATTCCACATGAGAACTGTAAGTCCATCTTCATTTGCTTATACATTTGTTGAAGTCAAAGTATTCTTTTTATGGTCCAGAGGAGTAAGTGACTAGGAGTCCTTTGAAACTGGATTGCGTCCAGGCTCAATTACCTCAGTTACTAGACTCAATTAACACCATTTAACTGATAAATGTTAAGAATCCGTGAATTGTTGGATCTCTTTCAGCTACGGTTTTGAGGAAAGGCAAACTGAAAGAGAAGAGGCTGCAACCGGGGCATACAGTAGCAGTAAAGCGTTTATGTGTGAATTTGGAAGTTAGAAATTCAGGATAAGTGAATGACAGAAGTGAAGAGTCAGAGACAAAAGAGGAAAAAGTTGCATTTTAAAAATTGATTTGGATATTGAATTCTTTTTTTTTTTATGGCATGGATCCTATTTTTTTTTCATTAATTACATTGTATTATGTGTCACAGTTTCATAGGTACTTGGGTTCTCCCCACCCCTCCCCAAACCCTCCCACCATGGTGGATTCCTCCACCTTGCTGCATAACCACAGTTCAAGTTCAGTTGAGATTCCCTCATTGCAAGCATATACCAAACATAGAGTCCAGCATCTTATTGTCCAGTCAAGTTCAACGGCTTCCTAGGTATACCCTCTCTGGCTTGAAGACAGAGCCAGCGGGGTTGAGGCTATACTGCAAAGTTCAAGCCAGTGACTCTTTGCACCATTTACTGAATAGTGAGGAGTTTTGGGACTTTTTTTGTGCGGAAGTATAACAGAAGCAAAATGTTTTGGAAATTAGTATAAGTTGACTAGCTTTAAAGAGAAAGTATTCTACACTTACAGAACTAATTTTGGAGAGGTTTGTAATAGTCTGGCCATAAAAATACAAAATCATTCATTAGAACAATGAGAATTAATATGGAAAAACAGAAGAACATTTAGTAGAACTCGTGCACTAGGCTAGTCAGCGAACACTATTCTAATGAAATGGACTATCAAAGTGATTATTCAAATCCACAGCATTTTATTTTAAATTAGTTCAAAAGATGATCTGGATTGAAAAAATAAGTTAAGTATAAGCAGTTCCTCAATATTTGAATAGTTTCTCAAAGGTCAGTCATTACGTTTCAGAATTTGCTTTGTAAGGTTGGTAGGTTTTGAGTTATAATAAACCTACTGCAAAAGTTCATTGAAGTAGCATCTTTTGCCCTCAAGGAAGTGTAAACTGACATAAGTGGATTTTCATTTTGATCACCAAATAACTCTGTTTGTAAAGGCAACAAGTCCCTCAGACTAGGGAAATTGTTTTTAGATAAAATGTAATCTCGGTTTAATGCTCTATTCTTGTATAAGGCAGTAGATTCTGCTATTTATGAAAATGAATGTAAGTGCTACCAAGAACTACTGACTTAAGAATGTTTAAAACAAGTTTGAAAATAGTTCTAAGGCCAAGAGTAATTGAAATGAAGTGAATAAAAATGAGTAAACAGATTTTGTACTTGTATACTTTTCCTTTATAAAATCTTTACAAAGCTTTTTGTAAAGTATATTTCAAGACATATTTACGGAAAGCTAATATAAGGTCTTTTGATTTTTTTTATGGAACAGTTTGGAAGAAATTTAAAGAACTAAGCCAAGTCAGAGACACATTGCAAAATGAGCATGATTTGCAATAAATGTTGCTGACTACAATAGATTTTGCAGTCCTTTTATTTTGAAAAGTATTTGTAAGACATGATCAAGATAGTTCTGTCCACATTTGTTGCTTAGAGTTGAATTAATTTTGCCATTGACTGTGGAAATATTGAGCTAGTTAAGCAAAGGCTAATTCCATTTTTATTGGTTTTAAACCTGTAGGTGTAATTGGTTTGGAACCATCATTAAACTAATCTAAAATCGTACAAGGAAAACTAGACAGTAAAATTTTCTCACACATAAAATCTTTTTTTTTTATCTTCAAAGATGGGTATCAGCATTTGCAAATGCATATATGTGTGTGTGCATGTGTATGTGTGTATAGCCTTTAAGAAAAGTGCTCATTTTCAGTTCTCTTACACAATAATTATTTTCTGAGGGCATATAATTGGATTATCCTTGATAAGTAAAATAGTTATGTTCACTGGCTGACATTCAATGATTCATGCTTTTCTTGTTCAGATATTGTAATAGCTGCTATTACTGCAGAATAATCCTTGTCATTCCAGCCATAACAAACCTCTCTCAGGGCCCCATGGACCTTCCAATAACCTGGTAGCTCGTACAATGGCTAACACACAGTGTGTCAGGGTGCATCAGAACATTAATCAGGTGGCTTTTTTTAATTAGCAAGAACTCTAATCTGTGCTTTTTCAATATGTATAAAAATGTATATGGCATTACTACTGAAACCAAGGAATTTATATCTGGTTGTGGAAATTAATATCCATAATTTGTCTCAATACAAGGTATACTGTGATATGCTGAAAATGCAAAGACAATGTTGAGGAGCAGTGTAGAATTAGGTTAATTGCAACAGTGAGGTCTGAGATCATGATGAATAAGCTGGGGTTTTTACAGCCAATATGGGATGGGGAGGAGATATTCTAACAGACCAAACACCATTATTAAAAACACAGTGAATGCAGTTTCTGTAAGCAATAGGAGGTCTGTGTGGTGTCTGGTGTGTGTGGTAGGAATACAGAGTGACATACAGTTTGAAGTAAAGCCACTGGGTTTTGTTTTACTTCTTTTTGCAGTAGGAGCAACTGTAGATTTTTGAGAAGGCAAGAGTGTATGAATCTATCTAGATTTAGAAAGAAAACTCTGGAGATAATACAGAAAACAGAAGAGAGGGGAGAGATGGAGCAGTTAGATCTGGGAGGTCATTTTAGCAGTAACTTAGATCAGAAAATAATAATTCTTTCGAAGGTCCAGATAGTAAGCATTTCATCCTTGTGGGCTAAATGGTCTCTAGTGCAAACAACAAACAGTTTGCAATACCTAAGTGAACATGAGTCACACTCTTCCAATAAAACTTTATGTAATAAACAAGAAGATCATATTTATTGACCTTTGTTCAGGATCACCAGTTATTTAATGAAAGCATGTTAATTTGGTTGCCTCATGAGATAGAATCTGACACAGATATTTTAATGCAAATAGTTTATTTGGAAAGCAATCTCAGGAAACATTCCCAAGTTCATAAGATACTGAGGATCTAAAGGCAATAAAAGGTAGAACTCACTGAGTTCCATGCATTGCAGTGGTCCTGCAGGAAAATAATACTGACCGTGGCATCGTATGGGTCAAAATAGTTCCGTGTGACACCCACACCTAACGGCAAGATCAGCACCAACAACAACCTAACTATATAGGACATCTGGTGTCTCTCTAATCCTTGGAGCTATTCGAACAGTAAGTGGGAGAAAGGTTGCAGAGACAACAGTGCAGCCTCAGCACGGTATCACAGGAGGTGGACAGTGGTGAGCCAGGAGCCTGGGCTGTGGAGACCATGGTAGAAATCTTCAGTCTAACTCTTTCCCAACTGAGCTATCTCGGCCCTTCATCATGGTAGAAATCTGACATAAGAACCCAGACCTGGAACTCGCGGAAGTTTGTGGCACAGGTGGCTACAAGCAAAGAGTTGTGTACCAACTGCAATAAGTAAAATCGCATTGTAGACCTGTGGGTGACACAGCTTAGAAACATATCCCAAGGAGAAGACTCTGCTAACCAGAAGTGCAATGACCAAGAACAAAAGAAGAGACAAAGGCACAATGAATGTCATTGAAAACTCCTCTGCAAAGGAGCAAAACCCTATGCCAATCTCAGAGTTAACTGAGGAAGACATCGAGAAAATGGGGGACACAGAATTCAGAAAACTCATTTTAAAGCTTCTGATCAACAATGAGAAGCACATACAAGAGTTCAAAGAATTTAAGGAAGCAATAAAGCAAATCAAGGCTGCTATATCAGAAATTAAGAACACAGTAGAGCAAATTAAAAGTACAGTGGTGAGTCTCCAAAATAGAATGAAGCAAGCAGAAGAAAGAATCTCAGAATTGGAAGATATTTCCTGTCATCAGGGGGAAGCATACAAAAAGCTGGAAGCAGAGCTGGATCAGGCCAAAAAAAGTATTCAAGAATTGAAAGACACTATTAAGAGGCCAAATATAAGAGATATGGGAGTCACAGAAGGTACAGAAAGAGAAGCTGAGTTTGTAAATGTATTTAATAAAATAATGAAGGTTAATTTTCCTAATCTAGAGAAAGAATTGGGAAACAAGATCCAGGAGGGGCACCGAATTCCCAACAGGCTTGATCAAAAGCCATCTTCACCAAGACACATGATCATCAAGCTCTCTTCAATTGAACATAAGGAAAAGATCCTTAAATGTGCACGTGAAAAAAATCAATTGACATATAAAGGAATGCCAATTAAACTCACAGGAGATCTCTCACAGGAAACTCTACAGGCAAGAAAAGAATGAAGTGACATATTCCAGATTCTGAAAAAAAATATTGTTGGCCTAGGATAACATATCCAGCAAAGCTTTCTTTTGTCTTTGAAAATGAAATACAATTCTTCCACAGTAAAGAAAAGTTAAAAGAATTTGTCTCTTCCAAACCTGCCCTACAAATGATACTTCAAGATGTTCTCTTAACAAAGAGGAATAGCACCCACCAAAACCAAAGGCAAATGGGAAGAACATCCCAGTAAAATGACAACAGAAGACTAAACCAATGAACAACCCATTCCTAAAATGACAGGACCAAAGTAACATCCATACATATTAAACTCTAAATGTAAATGCATAAGTTCAATCAAACGTCATAGACTAGTAGGCTGTATTAAAAATCAAAACCCATCTATTTATTGTCTAGAAGAGACACACTTCACCAACAAAAATCAGCGGACACTATATCACATGGGTTTTGTTGTTTTCTGTTTCATCTCTTCAAAACACTTTCTTCTGATTAAATTCTTCAATGACTCATAGATCATGCAGTGGCATCATTTTCTTCAAGAAGGTTCTTGATTTTCTTTTTCATTTCTCCAGCGACACATTAGTCATTCAATAACATCTTATTTAACTTCATGGTGTTGTTAATTTCTTTTTTCTCCCAGATCTTGATTTTCTTTTGTGGCTTTTCATTTAAGGGGATGTATAGTAGCTGTGTAATGGAGACTGTCATATCTAGTAACATGTCATTTAACTTCAGGGCATTGTAAATTTCTATTTTTCTTTCTATTGTTGATTTTGTATTATGACTTTTCATTTGAGGGGATGTACAGTAGCTGTGAAATGGAGACTAACATCCAGATGTGAGGATACAATGTAGTATGCATTTCTACTTCCAGACAAAGATGGACTTACAATGAAACTGTTCACTATATCTTGACAATAGGATTCTGGACTCTCTGCTCTTGTCCATGCCCGCAATGATGGACATATTACTGTGTATGAAGAACTATATTTTAGTAATGATATAGAGGAACTAGGCGGAGGAGAGGGAGTTGGGGAGGGGATAAGGGAACTGCCAGGAGCCTATGGAACCATATCATAAAATGGTAATAGTAATAATAAAATGTAAAAATAAAAAAAACCCAGTTAAATTTTGAGATCAGCATCAACGTTTTCACCAATGTATTTCAGAAAATGAGCAAAATTTTTAAAAAGTTAATAATGTAACGTAAACATGAAAATGTGAAATCCAGTTTCACATATGTAGCATATCAGTGAAAATAAATGACATAACAAAATAAATAGGGAATCATATTTTTATATGGGGAGTCTATTTTTCCTAGGGACATGGCAAAAATATGTCAAAGATATCATACATTATGGTCTGATGAAGTTAAGATTCTTTCTTTAACAGCACAGAGTGATCTTTTCAGTCTAAATGAAAATTATAATCTAGAAAGGTAATTTTACTGTCCTTTGTTACAAACTGCAAAATGCAGTACATGCCATATTGTAGTGAAATATGCAAATCAGTTGTCATTTTTCTCAGGAAGTTTCCTTTGCCTGAGACTAATATTCAGGTGGAGATGAGTATGCATAAGTGGTTAATTCCTATGTGTTACAGCTATTATGTGATTTTAGAGTACTTGAGTATTTCCTGGTGGCCGATTGATTGGTAAATACTTAATAATTTTTTAAAAGACTAATTTTTATTTGAAAGTTAGATTTACACATAGTAGGGGAGAGAGAGAGAGAGAGAGAGAAACCTTCCATCTGCTGCTTCACTTCCCAATGGCAGCAGTGGCCTCAGCTGAGCCAATCCAAAGCTAAGAGGTAGGAACTTCTTCCAGATCTCCCACTACATGAGTGCAGGGGCCCAAGAATTTAGGCCATTCTCCACTGATTTCCAAGGTCATAATCAGGGATCTGGATGGGAAGTGGAACATCCAGGACACAACCGGTGCCCGTATGGGAGGCTGGCATTGCAAGGTGGAGGATCTGTCTGCTGAGCCACCATGCCAGCCCCAAATATTTACTGCTCTTGAAGTTGGTTGTCAGCATTCATATTTGAAGAACATAACACATCTCACTATGAACTTCAGTTGTTGATGCTTTTTAGCTTAATATTTCATAATTATCTCCTATTCACTGCTTCTGTGTAACAGGGTAAAATTTCAATTTTTAAATTCTTCTTTTGGTTCATTAATACCTTCTTATTTGTAACATCCCTTGACAAATTACACAAATCCAAGATGGATCATTGATGCTAGAATACCTTTCTCTTACCTATGATATTGATCTATGTGTAACAGGAAAATAATACACATCATTTATTAAATTATGATTTCCCTCAGTGTGAGAAATTCAAGCTTTAAGGACTTAATACATTGGTGGTCTTACATCATCATCAATCATCACATATCAAGAATATTTTCATACAGTTTGTACTTACAGTGGCAAATCATAAGGTGTTACAGAATACCACAGGGATGCGGTTTTAATGGTCACTGAATTGCCTTAACTCTACTCCACATTAGAAAATAAAATACTGAGAATTATGATAGCTTCTAGTCTCTGTTCTGAACATTCATGGTTTCGAAAACTTCTTATTATTCATGACCTTTAATAATGACGAATAGTTATTTGAACTTGTAGTTTCACAAAACAAATACCAATGATCAATTTAAACAATCACCGAACAGCTTACGTTTTTGTTTAATAGCTACTATAAGTGCTTTTTATTTGATGAAAAGTAACTCTATATTCATTTAATTCAGCACAACTGTGAATTATAGCTATGATACTTGCTAGAAATTTGTATTTCAAAAGTTAACACACAGAAAAGAAAACTATTATGACATTGGCACAAGGAAATCTCTCCAAACACTTGGTAAACAAGCTTTTATTCAGCTTTGGTAGAGGCTCAACATTAGAAAACTTCTGTTTAATGTCTAAATAAAATGTTTAATGTGAGCACAATAAAGTTGTTCTTATGTTAGGCCTACATTAAAGCAAGATAGAAATAGTTTTTATAGTCGTCATTCTGCCAATCTCTGAAATGATACTTTTGCAAAAAATACTTATTGTCAGTTGCCATCTTGAAAATGACAAACTTAGTTCAAAAGTTGATTTCTAATATTATGTATGTGAAAAACACTTTGCACTATTTACCCTGTGCAGTTTTAAAAAGTGAAGCCAAGCAAAAGTAGAAACATTTAATTTTGTATTTTCATTTAACTTTGGGCAGGATATTCATGCTATCTTCCACATTGTAAGGCAATTGCACACATCCTACTTTTCAATTTTCTGTTTAACTGTTATAGTGTTGCACTAAGAAAGTATTCAGAAGTCAAACAATTTGGTTTCCATTTTTTTTAATTAATCCCTTGGAAGTATTTCAAGGTAAACCCAAGGTTACATGTTATGATTGTATTTAACATTAACTTATTTCTGAAGGCATTATCCCATCATCATAAACAGTTTCCTTTAAAACAGAAGTTTCTTTTTTCTTAATCACATTGCACTTATAATAGGGTAATTCCATTTTTCCCTTAATACAATACAAATGAGTTATTTTCTAAAATATTAAAAAGCATATTATTTCATGTATTTGATAGGTAGAGAGAGAGAGAGATCCATTGTATTCACTGGTTCACTCTGAAAGTGCCCACAACCCCTGAGGCTGGGCTGAGATCGTGACAGAAATTGGGAGTTCTACCCAAGTACCCACATGGGTAGAAAAGACCCACCCATCACTTGTTGCATTCAGAACATGTACCAGCAGGAAGCTGAAGCACAACTCAGACTCGAATCCAGTCATTCTGATTTGGACTGTGTGTAGCCGAAGGAGCATCTTAACCGCTGTGCTAGAAACACAGCCCAGGAATCCCTTTTTTTCTTAAGTTTTGTTGAGGAATGATTGACAAAACTTATGTATGTTTATGTGTAAAATCTGATGTATAATACTTGTACATATTGTGAAATCAATACCATAATCAAGCTAATTAGTAAGTCCATTACCTTACTTAACCACATTTTCTTTTGTGGAATGCTTTCAGTAAGTGTCCTTTGAGCTTTTTTTCTTAGTGAGTATAAACCAAGCTACTTACATATTCTGAGTAAGCCAGCCTTTGATTTTTTTTGCATTTAAATGATGTGCAACTAACGATTAACGATCAGTTTTTGTAAAATAGTTTGTGTTAGTCTAATTTATTGTGGGAACATGTAATATTTTCTTTTACAGCATTACATATTTCTTATAAATTAAATGCTATAATCCAAATATGATTGCTTGTTATAACGCCATGTTACCTGTGATGGCTGCCTGCCTCCAGGGTTGAGTTATTCAATTGCTGATTTTCAGTTTCTGCGTCCATGAAATGATAATACAAGCACTCTATGAATCACTAGTTGTCATGCCATCAAGGGATGGTTGTGCTGTGAAGCCCCTAACAAAGGACATACAGAAAGCTCCTCCTACAATTTTGTGCAATTGGATAAATGTGATTTCAGCTCTAAAATACACCCTTCTCTAGAAAATTTGCTTACCTTGATTAAATGTTAGTTTTCTTGATTGTAAAATATAGGTAATACTTAACCTTTGAGGTTGCTTATGGGAATTAACCGAGGAAAAATGCAGTAAGCTTCTGTAGTAGCTGTTTAATTAAGGTTTATTTCTTCTTTAATACTCTAAATTCCACCTCCCCCCTCTTGCATTTGGAAAAACAGTCCTTTCCGACATTTAAAAATCACGTAAGAGCATACTTCGTATGCAAACACGATGTTTGCTGAAGTTTACCCTTTAAAGTTTAAATACAGTAGAGCTCATGGAATATCCATTTGGAAGCTGGCTTTGAAGACACATGACACAATCGTAAAATAAATCACTTATCTGAATGTGTGGTAAGATTGTGTGTAGCATTTAAGGTTAATGGCAATTTTGTTTATGGTTATCAATTTCATTTTTTTCATGTCTTCAAATACCTATTGAAATGCACATGGCATCTTTAATTGTGTAAGTGATAACTGTTAACATAAACTCTGTGTATACATTTTCCCTGATCCTTATGAACATCAGATTGATATGGGTATTATGATTTCTCATTTTACAATGAGGAAGGCAGTGAGACATTAAAAGCTTAAAGCATGGTATTGACATTCTTAGAAATGATCAGTGCCAGAGCTGGATTTGAACCCAGGGACCTCTGTCTCCAGAATCTTTGTTCTACACTAATATTTCATACTTTCATTTTCTTCCAAATTTTTAAAATATAATTGAAAGATAAGAATGTACTTATATCTGTACATTGTGAAATGAACATCACAATCAAGCAAATTAACATACCTATTATCTCCCATCATTACCTTTATGTGTGTGTGTGCATGCACACTCAGAAAGCTTAAGATATAGTCTCTTGGTAAAGTTCAAGTATAAAATACATTATTATTAATTAGAATCACCATTCTGTACTTAACATTAGACCTCTAGTCTTAGCATTTTCACTGTAATTTTGAATTCTTTTGACCAGGATCTCCTCATTACATGCCATCCCATGTTGTTATGAGGTTGACTATTTTAGATACAAATGTAAAAAAAATTACTGAGCACTTGCCTTTGTATGCTTGGACATTTAGATGGTTTTTAGCATACTGCCTCTTTTTAATGTTGAAAAATGGGATGATTATCACAACAGAGATGTTAAAATTTTGTCCACTGTGATATTTGCTTTTCCTATCTTCTATTGCTTGTTATTATTCTCTTTGTAGTTTGCTAGGCAAATGTGTATGGACAGAGGGTTATGCATTTTAAAAAAAAATTGTCAAATGTGACCTAAGTTTATGGAGGATTTGAGGTTCCATTTGTCATCCATCCTCTGTTAGCTTGTTTCAATGACAAAGCCAGGAAGCATGATGCCAAAAGTTTTGCTGAAATCTAATTTGTATTTTTCTGGCTTGTTTCTATCATCAGTACCATCTTTCACACAGTTGCAGCAGGATAAAAATCGAACCAGGTGTCAGTGGTCTTTCAAAATAAGTGCTGCTTATTACAAAGCATTTTATGATATTGTCAGTGACAGAAAAGGTTCACAAAAACAGGGCTTTGAGACACTGCGGAGTTAGTAGATTTGCTTAGATCCTGTCAGACCTCTGGACTCTTTTCACTTTTACCATGTTTGCTTAGTTAGGTCTGATGCTTCATGATAGCATTCGTGACCTTTGTGGAGATACCCATAAGGATTTGTGACTATTAAATCAGTTTATTCCAGCTCCATTGCTTTTAAATCAAGATACATATTAATTGTAGCACCAACTGTAATTTAGATGAATAATTAGAAATAGATTAATCTGCATTAATGGATCAATGAGTTACGAAATGTATTGTGTTTTTTATCTTTACACAAGATAACCTGTCCTTTGTCAGGCTCGCCTTGACCTCTAGCACACTTCAGCATATATCTAATCAATTTTGAATGGACACAGCAATGTATTTTGGAAACATTAGTTTTGTTATTTAAATAATTTTATATAAAGTCAATGAATTTATTTATTTTTTTTAAATTTATTTTATTTTTATTACAAAGTCAGATATACTGAGAGGAGGAGAGACAGAGAGGAAGTGGAGCTGCCGGGATTAGAACCAGCGGCCATATGGGATCAAGGCGAGGACCTTAGCCACTAGGCCACGCTGCCAAGCCCAAAGTCAATGAATTTAATGTATTTCAGAGGCACAGTGCTATTTCTCACCTTACCCTTCCTCTTGCCTGCATTCTCCCCTCACCCTCCTCCTTTCTTCTTATTTTTTTTAAATGGCATACTTTAAATTCACTTTGCATTCATGGACTTAACACTCCATTAAGTAAATAATTTGGAAAAATAGCAAGTAGAACACAAAAACACTACTGTTCCTCAAGTGTATTAACAAAGGCTGTTTACAAATAATTAAATCTCAAATCTCAATCTTACTTATTTAGATTACATTTTTTGTACTCTCTTTATTTGTAATCACATATAAGAGAAGCATATGATATTTATCTTTTGGGACTGGCTTATTTCACCAAGCATAACAGTTTCCAGATGCATCCATTTTGTTGCAAAAGACAGTATTTCATTCTGTGTGGGTTTTTTTTTTTTTTTTTTTTTGGCTCAGTAGCATTCCATTATGTACATATGCCACATTTTTTTTTAATCCATTTGTCTATTGAAGGACGTCTGGGTTGATTCCATATTTTAGCTATTGTGAATTGAGCTGCAATAATCATGTGTGTAAGAATAACTCTGTCATATGCTGAATTCATTTTCTTTGGGTACATTCCCAGGAGTGGGGTGGCTGAATGAAAAATTCTTTGTATAAAATCAGTAGCATACATTAGCACAATAATAGGATTTCAATACAATGTAAGAATACTCTCAGCAAGATTTAAAAACTTAAAGAAGACCATAAATCTGACAACAGTATATAATCCAGTAGCATAAAACAATGAATTCTGTAACTCCAATATTAACCATGAGCCTCATATTTAATTGGCAACACTCATCATTCTCAAATATATTTTCAGAGACGTCGTTTTTTGGAGAGTTTATAAGGCAGTGGCAGACTATTAGATATACATTTAGGTTACTTTAAGCAGAAACTTCTTGTGACTGATGAATCTGCTCATAACTTGGAGAATTTTTTTCCCTGGCCAGACTGAATTTATTACGCAAATCCCCAACAAGCCCTTAGTTTTCACTCTCCACAATCTTTTCTGCAGCTTCCTTGGCCCTCTTGGCCCGGATGCCAAACAGCCAGGCATTGGCGCGGGCCATGCGGGCACTGGTGAAATCTTAGAAGTTCTTCTCCACCTGGGTAGTGACCCTGGATTTCTCTTTCTTGTAGACGTTCTGGATGGGCGTTACTGGCCATTTGAGTTCTTCAGTGGAGCTATCGCCCTTGTTGGGGGCAGAGAGCTTGTGCAGGAAAGGGATAAGCTTGGAGCTACACTCCTTTGGGAGCTGCACGCTGACCTGCAGTGGACTTTTTTGCCGCCTCAGGTCCAGCTAGATGCTGATGGTCCGCGATACCTTCTTGTGGATGCCAGTCAACCTCAGCTGCTCCAGGCTGAAGCCGCGGCCAGCTCACATCTTCGTGTGGTACCTCACGGTCGGGCAGCGCACAATGGGCCAGAAGGGCCTGGCCGGAGGCCAGAGGCGGAGTACAATGCAGCCAGCTCTGGCCTGCTGTACCTTGCACCTGCAGCTCTTCAGCGCCAGCTAATTGAACCATGTGACCACTGTCCGTCCTTGTGGAAGTGCGTCTTCAGGATCATGCCATTCAGGCTGGGCACCGTGGCTGTTTGCTAGTTGGCGTGAGAAAAGAGGCAGAATGGCGAGAAATTCTTTATAGTTGAGCTGCTGGAGCAGGTGGAGCATTAATGTTTAGTTTTTAAAGCAACTCCCTGCTTGTGGCTTGGGAAAACGGCCGAGGATAGTCAAAGCCTTGGGACCATGCACCCGAGTGGGAGACCCAGAAGAGTCTCTGGGCTCCTGGCTTGGGATAAGGGAAGCCCTGGTTGTTGTAGTCGTTTGGGGAGTGAATCAACAGATGGAATATCTTCCTCTTTGTCTCTCCTCCTCTCTGTATATCTGCATTTCCAATATAAATAAATATCTTTTTAAAAAAATGCAATACACAGTATAAGTGAGTGATATGAAGAAAGAAAGAAATGGCTGTTTGCTAAGCATATAATGTGCTGGAATTTTTGCCAAACAACACCCCAAAGTGGTTCGAGGCTGGGTTCTGCTTTTACATTATAGGAGCTTGGTTTCAGAAGGAAAGAATAGAGAATGTATACTTTTTTTAAAGATTTATTTTTGTTGGATAGTTAGATATACAGAGAGGAGAGACAGAGAGGAAGCGGCCACAATGGCTGGAGCTGAGCCAATCTGAAACCAGGAGTCCAGAGCCTCTTTGGGTCTCCCACACGGGTGCAGGGTCACAGGGCTTCGAGCCATCCTTGACTGCTTTCTCAGGCCGCAAGCAGGGAGCTGGATGGGAAGCAGGGTTGCCGAGACATGAACTGGAGTTCAAATGGGATCCTGGTGCGAGTGAGGTGAAGACTTTAGCCACTAGGCTACTGCGCCGGGCCTGAGAATGTATACTTTCAATGCTTGAAACTATGCCATAATACTTGAAATACTGATTAGATTCCCTCATTATCAAATTAATCTACTTCATTCAGCCTCAGTGATTGCAGGTATTTGAGCAGTAAGTTGGTGATATCCACTAGACTTCAAATAGGCATTGTTAGCTATTATATATTCTGTGTACTGCAGTTGAAAAGAGCATAATCCTGGATAGGTAAAATCAGTATCATTAAAATGTCTATATTGCCTTTGGCAATATAGACATTCAACGCAATTCCAATCAAATTGCCAAAAACATTCTTCACGGAACTGGAAACAATGATCCAGAGGTTCATCTGGAAACACAAAAAACCACGAGTAGCCAGAACCATCCTGAAGAACAGGAAGTTAGCAGGGGGAATCACAGTTCCAGACCTCTGGACATACTATAGGGCAGTGGTTATCAAAACAGCCTGGTACTGGCACAAAGATAGAGAGGAAGATCAATGGAGCAGAATAGAAACACCAGACGGGAACCCACACAGATACAGCCAAATAATCTTTGACAAAAGGACAAACGATAATCCTGGCAAATGGGAAGGTATGTTCAATAAATGCTGTTGGGACAACTGGTTGATAGCCTGTAGAAACAAAAAGATAGACCCACATCTCTCACCATACACCAAGATCAAATCTAAATGGATAAAAGATCTAAACCTACATCCAGAAACCTTTAAAGTTTTGGAAGAAAATGTTGGAAATACTCTGCAAGATCTAGGGGTAGGTCCCTACTTCCTAAAAAGGACTCCAAAAGCAATAGAAATCAAGACCAGAATAAACAAATGGGACCTCATCAAACTAAGAAGCTTCTGTACAGCAAAGGAAACAATCAACAAAGTAAAAAGGCAACCCACAGAATGGGAGAAGATCTTTGGGCACGACATAGGCGATAGAGGGCTAATCTCCAGATTATACAAAGAACTACAAAACAGCCAAAACACCAAAACAAACAAGCCACTCAAGAAATGGGTACGAGAAATGGGCAGATGTTTCACAAAGGAACAAACCCAAATGGCAAACAAACATATGAAAAAATGCTCAAGTTCCCTGGCAATAAGGGAAATCCGAATTAAAACATCAGTGAGGTACCACCTAACGCCAGTAAGACTGGCCCACATGAATCAAAGCACCAGTCAAAGCACAATCAGTAATTGCAAAAACATGGAAGCAGCCAAAATGCCCATCAGCAGAGGATTGGATAAGAAAGCTATACTCAGCTATTAAAAAAAACAAAATGCGGTTCTTTGTGGCCAAATGGGCCAAACTGGAAACCGTAATGCTAAGGGAAATGAACCAATCCCAAAAGGTTAAATACCACATGTTTGTCTTAATTTAAGATGATATGATGTTATCTATGACATGTTATGTTATGTATGTTATATGTTGTGTATAAACTAAAATTGAAATGTCAAAAAAAAAGGAGCATAAAACAGGAGTTCTATAGTGATTGCAGAGTTGAAAAAATAAAACCTCGGCCTAAGGTTTGACTCTTGCATAGTTGTTTGCTTCCTAGAATGCAGTTTCCCTTGTTTCCACCTTGTTAAGTCCTCTCAACTTCACGAGTTCAACTAAAATACCACTTCTCCAGAGAGAATTTCATTGACCGCTGGATCAAACGAGATTCCTTTTGCTGTGCAATCCTTTGATTGCCTTGTATTTTCCTATTCACAGTATTATTTCCCTAGTCACAATTATTTCCAGGAAGACACATAAGCCTACATTTCTGTTACATGCTACCTATCATGCAGGTGCTAATAAATATTCGTTTAGAAATTTTTGGATTTAGCAAGAGGCTGCTAATGGAGAACATAATACGTTTTTTCTTGTATAAACAGTTATTGGCAGAATTTTAGTGAAACTAATGGGAAAAAACAGATTTGAAATAAAGCATAAATAAATGATGAATCTTAATATAAGAAATTCTACCTGATAAAACAATGACAATTCTGTCTAAATTATCTTCATTAATTAGAAGAGGGAAGAAGTTTCTGAAAAATTTATGAAAACAGAAATCTCTGTTAGTACAAATGGCTTACTTATTCTTACTATCTTCACCTTGCTGTGTTCACCTCCCTTAGTGTATTTCACTTGGTGATACCCTATAAACATAAGTATTTAAGAACATGTTTATTATTAAAGTGAGATAGGTTTGATTTGAAGGCTGAAGAAATTTTTAAATATGATCAAGACTTATGGAGCACTGTATAATTTATCTCTTTGTAGAACTTTTGGCTCATGTTATGAATAGGAACCCTGCTAGAGGAGTGTTAACTAAATAGTCTGTACTATTTTGTCTGATATCTCTAGTTAAGCTATATCATCATTATAACAGATGTGCTGTTAATCTCTTAGGCAAACATAAAATTAATAAAATACATCACAACCTTTTAGAAGTTTTCATATTTCACTTCATATGTATGTATCAAACTTCATTGAAAAATTATATTCTGTACACATATACATATATGTCCCATAAAAATATACAAGTATAAAAAATCAATATGAATGCATACCTGTGTGTAATTTTAACCTACAAAAGGTCAATTCACAAAAGAATAATAACAATATGTCACATAGCTAAAGGTCGCTTACAAACTATCCTACACAATGTGAGATATAATTGGAAACCAGATAGTAAAAATGAATTCTTTCAGAAACAAAAATAGATGTTCCCAAACTCATACCCTTAATCTTAGAAGAAAATCCATCATGCCCTCTCACAAAATCAATTCTTTTCTTCTTTCAGGCACACTTCTTATATTTTACAAACCAGAAAATTTGGATTCCCAAGCTCATTTCAAATTAGAATTACCTAATCAGAATTTAATTGAAGATCCACTAATGGGAAGACCATAAAGAGAAATAGGAATATTTAACAGAAAGAAAGCACAGAGAATTAAAAATGAATGCCTCAAAGTATATATAGCAGCCTGTAGTTATTATTATTGTTCTTTCTTTATTTTAGATTTTAGGCCTCTTGACAAGAGGCCTTACATGATGACCAAGCTACCATGAACTTCCTGGGGCCTTTTGCAAGCTGGGCTGTATTTCCAGTTTATGATTCACATAGGACATTTGCTATCGGTGTCCTCACACCAGGGACTTTATACCTCATTTATCATTCCTCTTCTTTTATTCTTTATCTGTTATGTTCATTGTCATACCACACAGTTTTATAATTTCCTGGAGAGAGGTGTAAAACTTGTGTAAGTGGAAGCTCCAAAAGATTTCTCTGAAGTGAAGGTCATGGGTAAAAGATTACTAAGAAGAATGACAGATGAGATAAACTTGGGATGAAGGCTAGATTGAGTCACTGACAATAAGATGGAAATTTTCACATTTTGTTTAAACTGGTATAATTGAACCTGTACATTTTTCTCTCCTTTGAATTTTTATTTGAGCTGGGGAATCTGAAAGGGGACTCTCAAATAGAAACTCAAAACAATAAGCCTATTTTAATTAGAATAATGTTTTGTAGCACAATTGGTATGTAGAGATTAATAATTCAATCAGATTATTTTGTTTTCACTCATTTAAAGTGTGTAATTCAATATAGAGCTGTACAACCATTGCAATCAATTTTAGAACATTTTCTGTTTTTTAATTTAGTTTTATTTTATTTTTAATATTGTTTATATGGCTGAGAGGGATGTATTGCCTATTTGGGTCTCTGATTAGGATGGGGAGGATTGAAGTATGGAGGGAGGTGGATGGGCCTTATGTTTAAATTTGCCTTTCTCCTTTGTCTGGAAGCCAGGTGTCAGGGAGGTGCCTACTTCTTTCTGTCAAACTACATCAGCCCCCAGGCGATGGAGGACAGTCATTTGATGATCCCCTAGAGATCCTGAGCCTGGTCTGAAGGTGTTACTTGAGTGGTTTTGATAGTTTTGAGACATCATGGGTTTTGTTACACCAGGATTGAGTAAATCTTTCCAAGATCTATTGGCTGACCAAGCCTGACCTTAGTGCATTCCCAGGCCCAGGAATATTTTATGAAGCTTGGCCAGGAGAGTAGTGCAACAAGTCCCCTGCTGGCCTAAATAAGCTGACTATCATGTTCCCCTTATGCATTTGGACCTGCTGTCCATTGCACAGCCATCAATAACTAAGGAGTAGGCCCAGTCCTGATCTATGCACTCCAAGGTTGGACCACATATTTTTTTGATTTTCCCTGTGGCTGGGGATTGAGTCCAGTGATCTAGTTTGGAAGTCCTCTAAGAAATCTTGCCTGAGGTGACCTCAGCTAGTATAGGGTCATATTTGATCCATTACCTGTATCAGCCAATGCACATTAAAGTGGATGCAGTTGCCTGGTCAATTCCATACCCAGCCATATCTGTCATGTGAACTGATATGTACTGTGGCCTAGCACAGTGCAGTCTGCCACAGGCTCAGTCTTCTCACATACCAATGGTGCTGTGGCCTGGTTGTCAGGGCCATTCTCAATCATCCTTGTGAGACCTACCCTCAGCTCCAGTTTTCACATGTGCCAGCTTGTGCTGCAGCCTAGCCAGATCTGGACTGTTCCACATCCCATCTGGTTCTCATGTACACTCATGCGTGCTGCAGCTTGGCTCAGCCCCACTTGCCCATGGACCCAGCTCATATGTATGCTGATGGGTGCTGCTGCCTTGACCGGCTTGGCCTTGGCTCTCATGAGCACCTACCAGAGCTGCAACCCAGCCTCGACTTCCATGTCAGGTGAATTCCGTGGTACAACTTGGCTCAACCTGTCACCACTCCCAGCTCTCTGTGCAAGCCCACAAGTCACCAAGAGAATGTGCCCCCAGATCTGGTTAACTCCCATTCTGCAGGCTAGACTGACTTTGCCCACCCCTGATCCAACACTCGAGGGCAAGTACTGTGGCCTAACCCAGCAAGGCATGTCCCCAGCTTTTGCATGCACTAGTGGGCAGTGGGTGATGCTGTTTAGCCAAGCTCAGATCTCCCACAAGGGTGGGTGACTTGGCTTAACCTAGACATGCCCTCCTGGTTCCCCTGCCCTAAACCACTCCATCTCAATAACCTTACCTACATGCAAGTGCAGTGGCTGGCTCGATGGAAGACCCTAGAAGTCATTCTTCCCCTGTCAAACATGCCTTCGGCATCTCCCACTCCAATGCATCACCAGACTCCTTCCCTGGGCTATCTATAGCCCCCTCAACCGGCAGCCCAACTGCCTTGGGACCAGGATGGAATGTCCCAGCCAGGCATTCCCCACCATCCTTACTTATCTTAAACAAAACAAAACAAAACAAAGCAAAAAACAAAAAAGAATAAAAACAGCTAACCATTCTGTCACACTGGCATTGTTGACACAAATTTGCCATTAACTAGTCCAGAGTGCTCACTATATATTGGCTGCTTTTCTCCCAGCGTTTTAACACTTACCTAGATATAAGTTAACATACAGGCAATTGCCTAAAGCTAGGGGAATCAGATTATTTTTATAGATTTTATTTATTTGAAAGGCAGAATTATATATTAGAAGGGGGAGAGAGAGAGATCTTGCATCCATTGTTTCAATCCCCAAATGACCACAAAGGCCAGAGCTGGACCAGATCAAATCCAGTAGCCTGGAATTGTATACAAGTCTCCTATGTACATGCGGTGGCCCAGGCACTTAGGCCGTCTTCGACTGTTGTCTCAGGTGCATTAACAGGGAGTTGGATTGGGAATGGAGCAACCAGGACTTGGGCAGGGATCCATATGGAGTGCTAGCATTGCAGGAAGCAGCTTTATTTGCTGAATTACAATGACAACCATGAAATCAGATTGTTTCATGATACTTAAAAGATGTGATGTAAATGATACATTCTTCAAAGTAATAGGATTGTTCCATTGTTTCTATCAAAAATGTATTACAAATTCATTCCTTTTATATCTTCAAGGGCCTTCTGCATGCTATGGAAAGAGTGATCAGAAGGCAATTCAGCACCAAGTTGCGTAATACAGGGTACCGGATTTTTAAAAAAAAAAAAAAAAAAAAAAAAAAAAAACCAGTGTAAAGGGCTTTGTCAGAACATCTGATGTATCACAATTTGGAAGATATTTTGTACTTTCCTCAGAGAGTCACAGTGTCCTGGGATAATCTTAAAGTGTTGTTAAAGTCCAGTGTTGTTAGACTTGGGGTGGTGACATTACTGAAATGAATGAATGCTGTGGCTAGCCATGGATTTAGACTTATGAGAGTCATGAACAGCTCTGAATGAAAAACTTTCCCCAAATATCAACAGCCCTTGCCATTTACCAGAATTTTCCTGACTCTGAGAGATAGGAGAAAGAGTTGGCTATCATTCATCTTAGTATTGGGACATCAATAGACTCTGAAATTTCTGCAAAAAACATTTGATGTATAGCTCTGTGATTAAAGAGGCAATGCATTTTGATGTAGGGACCTATTTGTTCAACAGCACTTAATCTGAGTCTCCACAGGAGGAGGCAAACAGTCATGTTCTCAAGATTTCAAGGAACGAGCTTTCTCAAAGACTCTGAAAGTAGAGTAAGAATCAAATTATGGGACTACTATTATGACACAGCTGGCTAAGCCACTGCCTACACACCAGTATCCACACTGGAGCATCAGCTCAGATCCCAACTATTCTTCATAAAAATCTAGCTCCTTGCTTAATATTTCTGGGGAAGCAGTGGAAGATATGTGGATCCATGCCAGCTACATGGAGACCCAATGTTTCAGGCTTCTGGCTTCCACTTGGCCTAGGCCCAGCTATTGCAATAATTGAGTAATGAATAGCAGATGGAATGCCTCACTCTGCTTGCTCTCTCTCTTTTCCCCCTCTCTCAAACCAATAAAATCAATCTTTAAAAAGTATCCAAAGTATTGTGGGAACAATACATTGAACAGAATGCTCAGAAGTAAATCAAACTATACTCATTCACCTAATTTACTGTAGAGGTGCCAAGAGCACACAGTTGAAAAGGATAGGATCTACAATAAATGGTGCTGAGAAAAAAGTGGAAAACTATATGCAAAAGAATGAAATGAAAATACCCTAATTTTGCATCACGCAAAAAATCAATTTAAAATCAATTATAAAAGAAAACATAAGAGAAAAATAATTTTAACATTGACTTTAGCAATAAGATTTTGGATATCAAAAGCCAAAAAGCAAAAATGGAAAAGGGTCAGTCCTGTGAACTAAAGAGATTTTGCATAGCAAGGAAACAATCAACAAAATGAAACACAACCTACAAAATCAGAGAGGGAGAGAGACCTACATTTTCTTTTTTCTTTTTTTTTAAAGATTTATTTATTATTTTTTTATTACAAAGTCAGATATACAGAGAGGAGGAGAGACAGAGAGGAAGATCTTCTGTCCGATGATTCACTCCCCAAGTGAGCGCAACGGCTGGTTCTGCGCCGATCCAAAGCTGGGAACCTGGAACTTCTTCCAGGTCTCCCACACGGGTGCAGAATCCCAGGCCACAAGCAGGGAGCTGGATGGGAAGTGGAGCTGCTGGGATTAGAACCGGCGTCCATATGGGATCCCAGCGCGTTCAAGGTGAGGACTTCAGCCGCTAGGCCACACCGCCGGGCCCGAGAGACCTACATTTTCACTCTCCAAATGACCACAATGGCTGTAACTGGACCAAATCAAATACAGGAACCTGTCACTCCATACAGGTCTCCTGCATGGGTGGAAAGACCCAAGTACTTGGGCCATCTTCCACTGTTCGATTAGGCACATTAGAAGTAGCTAGATTGAAAGAGGTATAATCAGGATTGGAACTGAAATTCAGATGGGATATGACAGGTTTGCATACCGTAGCTCAACCCAATATGCCGCAGGACAGGTCTCATAAGAAAAAATTTTAAAGTCATGTAACATATATACTAAAAGATTAATCTAAAACATATAAAGAACTTATACACCTTTATAGCTAAAGATCAAAGAAAGGCAATTAACTCAATTGAAAAAATGGACAAAATACCTAGTAGACATTTTCCCAAAGGAAATAAGCAGATGGCTAACAGGTACATGAAAAGATGCTCCGTGCCACTAACCATGAGGGAAATGCAAATCCAAAGTATAAAGAGATATCAGTGCACATTTTAGGATGGCTGTTGTCTAAAGGACAAGAAGTAATACATATCAGAGAGAATGTAGACAAAAGGGTACGCGTATCCACTGATGTTGGGGGTAGCCATTGGAAAGTCAGTATACTTAGTATGTAAAGCATTATGAGAAGGTTTCCCAAAAACCTGTAAATACAACTATATTGTCATCCAGCAATGACTTTTCTCGTTACATAGTTAAGAAAATGCAACCCGTACATTAGAGAATGCCTGCATTCCTATGTTCATGGAAGCTTTATTGTCAACAATATGAAGAACAAGTGGAAGCAATCCAAATGTCTACCAAGGAATTCATGCATAAAGGAACAGTGCTAAAGATATATACTTTATCCTTAGGAAAAGGAGGTTCTGCTACATAATCTAGAAAGAGACAGTAGCATTGATTACCAGATTCTGGATGCTAGCAGAAAATAGGGCCAGATTTGTCAAGTACACAAAACTACAGTTATGTAGAATGATTAAGCCTACAGATCTAATGCATAGCATGGTGCCTGTAGCTAGTAACACTATATTGCACTATCTTCCCAGGTGCTTTAACAGGGAGCTGAATGAGAAGCAAAGCAGCAGGGACAGAAACTAGTGCTCTAATACTAGATACCAACGTCACAGACAGTGACTTAATAGTTAGGCCATGGGACCAACCCCCAACCGACTGAATTTCAACAGTGATTTCAAGTTTGACAAAATTGGGAATGTTTTTCTTACTTAGTCCAGGTATCACACAGAGCCTTTAACCCTTTAAGAAAGTTCCCTAAGAATATCCTTTCTAGAACAGTATAGAATCACAACAGTTCATTTTCAGCAACTTCAGTTGTCTGCTTTCTTAAATGGGAATGCCCGTATAATTTTACATCCTACTTTAACATTGTATGTGCTAAAATAACCTGTGGAGATTTAGCTCAAATCATCCTCCTAAATGTTTATCTTAATATACCTATTTTCTGTGCCAAGTAATTGTTATCCATAAATTATATAAACATAAATACATATGTATGTAAATATGAGTTGTCAGGTGCAAATGCGTAAAAAATCTGTAGTATAAATATATATAATGACAACTATGATTGAAAATATGTTATTTACTTTTTTACAGGTAAAATTTACAAAAATATGTTTCCCTTTTATATTCTGTCTTATTATCATGTCTTTGCTGGTGATTGCTGTGTGTCTGTTTTTTGAAAAATATAAGTAGACATATTAAAGCTATTACCCTTACATATTCTGTATTTACCAAGTCCAAACGTGTTGAAAGTTTCAACTCTGTTAAATACTTGTGAGCTTCAGGGCTTAGTATTGTGAATCAATAAATGCCAGCTTTAAGATTTCTCGTTACAGAAAATATAATTGAATTCCTTATACTGTGGGGACATGAATGTTGTTAGAAATGCTTTAACAGTCTCTTCATGCCAACAGATCTTAAGTTGCCAATTCCATTCTTATACAGTCTGTTGCTCTCAAAGACTTTACCTTTGATTTCTCTTTTCATGCTGTAGCTTCTTACGCATTTGGTGTATACATGTCCTGCTGAGGAAATATAATTTAATACTCAGAAGGCGAAATTGGAGCTTAAGGTCATGGCACTTTGTGTCTAGAGTCTCAAATACTGTTTTTCAGACATGTTATTCTTACCTCTGGAGTAAGTTCCTATATTATATCATTTTCATCTCACATAAAATATATTACTTTTATAGTGAAGCAACAAATTGCAAAATTAAAGGAAAGAACTGTTAGACCTTGAAATGAGGCTGATATTTTGCTTACTAGTGAATTATCAGTTAGCAGTTTGTAAAGGTAAACAGTTCAGACTCACCTGGAGAGCTTGATAGATTAAATTATTGTAGCAAACGCTTAGAAGAGTCAGTGGATTTGGAGTGCTAGTCAAACCTCCAGGTGATATCGTTGGTGTGGCTCTTTGGAGAATGCATTGACTAATGTGGTTCTAATGGGGTAAATGCTGTTTTCGAAGTCCTGAGTTTTCCATTCAGGTACCTCACTGTTCATTTCATAACAAAGAGAATAACAATTACTGGAAAAAAGAAAACATTTTTTAAAAGATTCACTTATTTATTTATTTTTGTTGGAAAGGCAGATTTACAGAGAGAAGGAGGAAAGACAGAGAGGAAGATCTTCCATCTACTAGTTCACTCCCCAAATGACCACAATGGCCAGAGCTGAGCTAATCCGAAACCAGGAGCCAGAAGCTTCTTCTGGGTTACCTGTGAGGGTACAGGGTCCCAAGGCTTTGGGCCATCCTCAACTGCTTTCCCAGGTCACAAGCAGGAAGCTGGAGGGGAAGTGGAGCAGCCAAGATACCAACCAGAACTCATACAGGATCCCAGCGCATGCAAGGTGAGGACTTTAGCCACTAAGCTACTGCTCCAGGCCCAAAAGAAAACATTTTATGTAAAACTTTAATATGTACAAAATTACATTTTCTCATTGTCTTCACTTTAAAGTAGAATACAGAAGGATGGGATGAATCAGGCTAGAAGAGAATAAATCAAATGGAAAAAGTTGAACATGATATGATAAATCAAAACCATGAAGATTCTTTGATTTTATACTATTGTACTTCACCCAGTCTTTCAAAATACAACTGAGATATTGGACTAACAAGGATAAACAGTGAAATCCTTTGGTCAATTTGAGATTCTGAAAGCAAATACAACTTTTTAAATTCTTACTTTCTCTCAAATTTAACTGATATAAGCCATCATACTGTGCACAAGTTAATTGAAACTGTTTACTCCACCTTAAATAAGACTAAATTATCCTATATTAAAGGATGAGAAACATCATTAAAATGTAAGAGAGCAATTTAGATTTACTGCGAAAACTTAAATATTATATGTGTTGGCCCAGTGAGGTGGCCTAGAGGCTAAAAGTCCTCACCGTGTACATGCCAGGTTCCCAAATGGGCACTGGTTCTAATCTTGGCAGCTCCGCCTCCCATCCAGCTCCCTGCTTGTGGCCTGGGAAAGCCGTTGAGGATGGCCCAAAGCCTTGGGACCCTGCACCTGTGTGGGAGACCTGGAAGAGGCTCCTGGATCCTGGTTTCGGATCTGCTCAGCTCCGGCCATTGCGTTCACTTGGGGAGTGAACCATCAGATGAAAAATCTTCCTCTCTGTCTCTCCTCCTCTCTATGTATATCTGACTTTGCAATAAAAATAAATAAATCTTAAAAAAAGATTGTGTCAGCTAGCTTCACAAGGTGGAGTCTCACAGTTCTTTCTCTGGGACAGCCTGATCCACATCCAATTTTATACCATTAGTTATTATTGTTCTATCTGAAATATCACCCTACTAAAATAATTATAATAGTTACTTTCTCTTCCTCAAACACACAACTGGCAAAGAAGGAAGTACTCATTCAAAAGGGACACACACACAATTGGAATGGCTCCACATAATAGCTTTCTCCAAATTTTACATACATATACATATACCTATACAATTTTATGTACACACATATGATGTTTATTTTCATTTCTTTGAAAGGCAGAGTGACATAGATAAAAAGACATGGTGACATAGATAAAAAGACATGGAGAGACAGATGCAGAGATCAGCAGATATTACATCCACTGGTTTACCCCCTAAATACCCACAAAAGCTAGAGTTAGGCCAGGTCAAATTCAGGGGCCAGAAACAAAATCTAGATCCTCCAATTATGTGTCTTGGACTCAAGTACCTGAGCCATCGTGTGCTGCCTTCCATGGTGATCATTAACACGATGCAGGATAGGAAGTAGAGACAGGACTCAAATCCCAGCACTCTAAGATGGGATGTAGCCTGCAACCAAATTGTAACTTTTTAAAATTTATTTGTTTTTGATTGGAAAAACAGATTTATAGGAACAAGGAGAGACAGAAAAAGATCTTCCATTCACTGGTTCACTCTCCAAGTAGATGCAATGGCCAGAGCTGATCCCATCTGAAGCCAGGAGGCAGGGACTTCTTCTGGGTCTCCCATATAGATAAAGGGTCCCAAGGCTTTGGGCCACCCTCCACTGCTTTCCCAGGCCACAAGCAGGGAGCTGGATGGTAAACGGAGCAGCTGGGTCATTGACCGGTGTCCGTATGGCATCCCAGTTCATGAATGGGGTAGCTTGTCCAATTGAGCTACTGCGCTGGGCTTCCCAAATTATAATTCTTAATACCACTCTTTGTATCAGGAATTTTTTCTTCATGGCTGAGCCTTGAAAGTACCGAAGATAAGCGTTTGGTTTAATTAATTAATTAACTCACTTTCTTATGTGAAATGCAGAGTGACAGAGAAGAGGGGGAGTAAGTGATCTTTCATCCACTGATCACCTCCCAAGTGATTGCAGCTGGCAGGACAGGGCCAGACCAAAACCAAGGACCCAGTCTTCTACCAGGATGTTCCACATGAGTGGTAGGAGCCTGAGTACCTGAGTCATCATCTGCTGCTTTCTCAGGTACATCAACAGGGAACTACATTGGAAATGGCCACCAGGAGTCAAATTCTTGTGCGATGCTAGTGTTGCAAGTTGTGGCTTAATTCATTGTGTCCTGTTTGAACTTCCCTTCTCTCATTATACTACGTTATACTACATTGTAACTTTTCTTCTGTTCTCATATAAAGAATGAAGAGTTTTTAATTAGCTGAATACAGTTAATCACTATTACACATGTTTGTTGCAAATTTAATCCCCATGGATAGAAATTATTTTGTATGCACATGATAATATATTTCACAGATAAGCACTCTAAATATTTGTTGGATTGCTATATTAAGAAAATAATGCTATGTTATTCCACATGTTGGTATAGGTGTATAGCTGGCCACACTCCAGAGAGTTCAATAAAGGAAAAGAATAATATTTCCCACAAAAGATTCTAGAGCAGTCGCATATCCTAACAGAAAAAAACGGGAGTACTGTAAAAATTGTCTGGCTCGTGCTATACACAAATCATAACTTTGGCTCTATTTATTTGAAATAGACAGAGACACAGAGATTTTGCATATACTGGTATACTCCCCAAAGAACCACAACAGTTGGAGCTAGGCCTGATCAAAGCAAGAGCCAGAAACTCAATCTAGAGCTCCCATGGGAGTGGCAAGGACTGAAGCTCTCGAGCCATCACGTCCTGCCTCTGAAAGTGTACAGGAAGGTGGGGTCAAAATTACTTTGATGTGGAATACAGACATCTCATGTGGTGTGCTAATTGTTGTGTGTGTTAATATGTCCACCCTGCAAAGAATAATTTGCAGTAAACCATGCACATAAGCTTATAAGCTAAAACCAGTGATTTTCTGGAAAAAAAAATAGTATGAAGAAATATTGTAAACCTGGATAGACAGATTTCTCAGTTAAGATACAAAAACACCTACAAAATAAAAACAAAATGTGGCCATTATAAAAATTCAGCCTTTCTTAAAAAAAAGACATCGTTTATTCAAGCAACAGATTAGAACAAAAATATTTTTGTGCATTGTGTAAGGGCTTTATCCAAAGCATCTATAAATCAATACAGTATTGTAATTAGCACACAAATTGGCAAAAGACTTGGATAGACACTTCATGAATGTGTATATACAGAGATCCAGTAAGTGCCTGAGAAGATACTAAAAATTCTGAATCAGTACTTTAATTCATGTCTAAATGATGAGGTACTACTACAAGCCATTAATACAGATCAAGTTAAAAAGATTGATACTTCTGAGAGTTGGCACGGATATAGAACATCCTACCTTCAGGTATTACTGTAGGAACACAAAATGTTTAAAACATTTTATAAAACAGTCTATAGCAGTTTGGTAGTTAGTTTGGTAGTTACTGAACATGAATTTACTGTAAAATCAGCATTTCCATATGTATCTAACCACTGAAAAATGAACTCATGTATCCATGCATAGACTTGCTTGTTAATTTTACTGTTTTTTAGCAATATTTTGAGATTACAAATATCCAAATGTCTGCCATTCACTGATAAAAATGTGGCATATTCATCTGATTTAATGCTACTCAGTTATAAAAAGAATAAATTCCTTATGCACACATCAGCATAGGTGAATAGGAAACCATCATGCTGCACAAAGAAGCCAAATTAAAAGAGTACACAATGTGATTCCATTTATCTCAAAAATAATTTTTAAAAATTTGTTGTCAATACCAAATTTTATTCATGAAAATCTAGTTCAGTAGTGGTCACTGACATCTTAGTAGACCAGTTCACACAGAAGCCACCCTGAAGATATACAATCTTTAGACAGGCAGTAGCAGCTCCCAAACTTGATGCAGTAGAGTATCAGCAGACCTCAGGTCAACTTTGCTCCAAAGTTGCTTCAAATAGATGCTTCAAAAAACATTTTTTTTAAAAAGAGAGAAATAGGATCAGTGGCATGAGGGTAAGACAGGAGTGGCTTGATTTTTGAAATGGTTCACAAAAAAAAAATAATGTTGGAATGATGGAACACTCAAGTTTATAACCGTTGTGCTTCATAAGGTTATGTATTTCTCTAAATTTACTAATCATATGTAAAATCTGTGCATATGTAGGTAAATTTTACATCAATAAAGTTTTAAAAAAAGCAGTAACACTCTTTAAAACATTGATTGTATACAAAAATGGGTACCATGATTAATTTACTTACTAGGAAAAAAACCCTCAATTTTCCCTAACACTATTAGCTGTTTCAACTATTAGTAAGTGCTTATTTTTTCTCTCTGTTCTTTACTCAGCAACTAGAATTGTTCGTGGACAGAGGCTAGGTTATAATTTTTTAATAGTCTAAAAGTTAATAAATGATTTAATAAAAATTGGTTTAATTTTAACAACATGGGTGCAGCAGTTTATAAAGTGTTTAGAAGACTTTAAAAATCTTAACAGAAAGATATAAGCTAAAAATTGATAAGATGATCACACCATTTTGACTGAAAATTGGAAATACTTTTCAAAATGCTCCACTACTGAATTAAGTTCAAAATTCAGATACCTGATTTAAATATGAATTAAAGTTACAGTTTTTCTTAAAGATGTTTATTGAGGCACTCAGAAAAAAATCAATTTCTTAAATAACTGTACTTCTCTTGTTGTACACTAGATCTTTAAGTTTGTTCATCTCACATACCTTTTCACCTACATCTACCCATTTTCTTCTCAGTTGTCTTCCCATGGTAATCTCTTAAAAAATACAAACAAAATTCTTGGCTAACTTAATTTAATTGAGCAAGTGTGTTACTTGTATCAATGTGATTGTTAACTAGAATTATTACCAGTAATATATTTTACATTTGCATATGTATTCAACAAGGCATGCTTTAAAATATCTTTATTTGAGTGGTGCAGGGAGAGAGGAAGAGAGAGAAAGAGGAAGAGAAAGCGAGAGAGCAAGTGAGACAGACTTTTGCACTCCCATCTGCTGTTTTACTTCTCAAATTTCTTGCAATGGTAGGGCCTGGACCAGGCAGAAACAGAGAACAGAAACTTAATTCAGGACTCCCATATATGTGACAGAAACCCAGCTCCATGAATCATTACTGCTGCCTCCCAGGGTGCACATTGCAGAAAGCTGCAGTTGGGAGCAGAACCAAGATTGAAACCAAGGCATTTTGATATGAGATGTTGGTATTTCAGCAACCATTTTTGCCACCACACCAAACACTCACACTGAAGTTTATCTTCAGAAATTTTAAAATGTGCTGTATGTCATGTGAAGTTTAAATTTTGCCTGTATTTTTTCCTGTTGCAGTTGTAACAAATTACCACCAATGTTCTTATTCCAAATAATGGCAATTTATTATCTTACAGTTCTAATATAAAGCCCAAAGTGTCCTTGTGGAGATGAGGGCAAAATTGAGCAGGCATGCATTTTCCCTGAAGGTGCTAGGAAAGCATCTGTTCTATGCCTCCTCCGCTTTGACCTTGACAGCATCATTTCAATCCATGCTTTTATCTCCCCATCTCTTTCTTCACCTGTGTCTCCTTTGTGTCCTCCCGCCTTGTGATTATAGTGGGTTCAGTCAAATAATCAACTATAGCTTTCTCATCTGGAAAATCCTTTATTTAATCATGTCTGAAAAGCCTCTGCGAATAAGGTAACATACTGATAGATGTGAGGAACAGGTCATATATTCATACATTTCTGAGGGAACATGATCCTATTTGCAACAGCACCCATGACAGAATTTTAATGTTTTGTTCTTTTGAGATATATTTTATTTATTTACTTGAAAGGCAGAGAACAAGAGATACAGGGAGACAGAGAGGAAGAAAGCTATTCCATCCTATCTCACTTCTCGAATAGCTGTGAAAGATTGAGTTGGCCCCTGCTAAAGCTAAGAGCTTGAAACTTCATCTGGGTCTCCCACTTGAGTGGTAGGAACCAAAGTACCTGGGCCACCTTCTGCTACCTTCCCAGGACATTAGCAGGCCATGTGGGTCAGGAGCAGAGCAGCCAGGACCCAAGTCTGTGCTCTGATGTTGGATGCCAGAGTGGCACTGGCAGCTTAGCCTACTGCAGTATAAAGCTGGCCTCAACGGTTTTATAATTTATCATTTCCATTCACATTACATGCTTACTTTATTAAAATGATTGGCATTTATAATAATATAGTAGTAATAAATCTAAACTTTACTTTTGCAAGTTTTACATATCTGCTAGAGGGCAATGTAGCTTTAAAAAATATACAGCTTCTACCTTCAGCTGTGTTTGGATGGTGAAGCTTTATAACACATGTGAAAAATGTTCAAAGGAGAAATTATTGATTGAATGAAGCTAACACTGTCATCTTAATCATTTATCACATGCCCTAAAGACAGTTTTAAAACATGATAATTCTTGCTTAAATGAAATTAATATTTGATTTCCAGGCAAGCATTTAGAACTCTGGTATTAATCTGTTTAATTTATATGTAAAATGTTTATGAACAATTTGAATATTGAAATAAAACAAAGATAATGGTCATCCGTAATTCAACTCAATTCATGTTAGTTATAGTCTAAGCATCTTTCATATATTATGCTTACATAAAATAGTATCCATGCATTTATTGACAAGTATAGTGGTATTTTAAAATAATGGGTATATTCTTTTTACAAATATTTCAATTTTTAGTAATATTCATACTTGCTTCATGAGTTTTATAATTTTAGAATATTTGTTCATTGTGAATTTTTATAGAATATTGTGCTATGAAAACATTAAAGGAAAGAAAATATTTCCCAACTTCTTACTGGAGAGTCACAGGTATTTATTTTAAAAAATTGACAGTGTTAGCAGAAAGCTTTTGCTAACATGTAAGGAAAACTATGGATTCCACTTATTTTGAAAATGTTACTTTGGGGCTGAGTGCTTTGACTCAGTGGCAAAATCCTCACCTTGCTAGCCCCGGGATCCCATATGGGTGCCGGTTCACGTGCTAGCTGCTCCACTTTTCCTCCAGTCCCCTGCTTGTGGTCCTGGAAAAGCAGTCGAGGCTGGCCCAAAGCCTTGGGACTCTGCATCCACAAGGGATATCCGGAAGAAGCTCCTGGCTTCAGATCTGTCAGCTCTGGCCATTGTGGCCACTTGCAGCAGATGGAAGATTTTTCTCTCTGTCTTTCCCTCTCTCTGTAAATCTGCTTTTCCAATAAATATAATAAATAAATAAATATGTTTTATTAAAAAGTGTTACTTGGACAGAAAATAAAAGCTATAGAATCAAAGAAGATTTGAGAGACACACAAAATTACTTGTAATCGCATAAGTATTTTCATTAGACAAATGAAATCAGACAATAGAGGGTTATAAACTTTTATGAAGAATTTGTTAAAATTCCACTTGAAATTAAAATATGTTTTGAATATTTTGAGTACGACAAAGTTTAACTAGTTGCACTTAACATTAATTGATACTGCTTCCTGGTAATTCACAATGTAATATGGATCAAACTAGAGTGAAAACATGGAAATGCAAATATTTTCTAATTACAATATGATAAACATGAAAACAAAGAAAAGTGAATCTAAACTCATGGACAAACACACACATTCCTTTGTACACACACCCCTATATATTCCAGAATGACAATTTTAGAAAGATGGTCAGGGCAAGATTGAGTGGATATGATTTCAAAATAAGAGAAATTCAAGCAGAGGTGATGAGAATGGGTAAAATGTGTGCTGAAGAAGAAAAAAACACTGAGTTACAGCATCATCTAGAATATGAAAAGCTATTAATGGACTAGAGTGGATTATGACTTCCTGCTCAACACCTCAAATTTAATTCTACTTAGTATTAGTTCTACATAGTAGGCACATCATGGCCAATACCATTACTGTCAACCATTTCTTCTCAGCCAAATTCTGCCCTTGTACACTCCTAGTGCGTTCAATTCAAAAGCAAAATGTATTCTTGTCTTAAGACTTTTTACTGCCTGGTGGCACATATACTCAGAGGTTTTAGAGTCCTCATGGTAAAGCTCCAACCTGCAGGGAATGTGAGCCTGTAGTAGAATGTTCTAGTTCTCTGTTCTTTGGAAGAACACAGTTTCTTCCATGAAATTATGAGGGGAGTATTCATGAAATTTATGGGAAAGACACATTATTTTAAAATAAAAATGCATGGTTGTTTCACACCAAAATAAACATACCATTTAACTGTGTTTTCCCAGAGCTGTTAGAAATTCTCTGGGTTTCATGAAGTTCACTGGGAGATTGAGCCTGTTTGTGTACCAGGAAACCCAGTTCTTCAGAGAGTTTCCTTCCTCCCAGGGTGACACTCTTCTCCCCCCAGTCTGTCTTTTAAATAAATCTCCCATTCCCCAAAACTTATCTCATGCTCTGCTGTCAGAGACACACAAACCAAGGTATGCACTCAGTTTTATCTATATAGTCCTGTTGATAAAACATTTTTGTAGTCACAGTTTCTCTGGGGGGGGGGGAGGAGTGGAACAGATTGGGTGCTGGGGGTTGAATGAAAGGCAATGGAATTGTTGTCAACTCGATTTTACTGATGAGGAAAAGGCTTTAGGTAATCTGAGTGATTCTCCCCAAATCACACAGCTAATAAGTGGCAAAGTCTTCTTTGATGTGCTAAATAGGACCTTGGCAACGCAAAAAAGAATGAATCATTTCCCAAATGAGTTCTGTGTGCTTTAATTTCATGTATAACCTCAATTTAGTGTGTCATCCCTTGCTAGCTTAAAACATCTCATATAAATCTCATTAATTTTGATTTCATTAATTTATGCTTTGTGATAACTTGGAAATGTGGGAATGAAATTTATTTTTTTCTTAAAAAGAGATTATCTAAGAACATACTTTTTAAAAATTTTGTTTGTTGAGGGGATAGCAGGGAGGGAGTATATCCATTAACTCACTCCCCAAACGCCTGCAATGACTGAGGCTGAAAGCAAGATCTGGGCATTTCCAACGTGGGCAACTGGAAACCAATTATTTGAACCATAATCTGCTGCCTTGCAGGATCTGCATTAACAGGAAGCTGCAGTCAGGAGTAAGAAGTGAGAATTGAACATAGATACTCTGATTTGGGACATGGGCATCCTATACACAATCTTTAACAGTCAGCTACCACAAAATATACTAATTTTAATGAGATTGAATCATTTCTTCAATCTCTACTTGGATTTGTTATGTGCATCATCCGTCAGTATTCTTACTATCCCGTAAGATAAAGAACAAGGACATTTACCCTAGCAGTTAAGACTGGTTAAGATGTCCAAATTCCCCTCTATAGAAGGGATTGATTGCTATCTGTGACTCCTAAGTGCAGTTTGTTGCTAATGAAGACCCTTGGAAGCAGTGGTGAAGGTTCAAGGAAGGTTTCCACAACTCACACCAGAGGCTCTGATTAAGATCCTGACCCCCCAGCTTTAGCCTGCTCCAGCTGCAGCAGACATTTCAGGAGTGGATCAGCAGGCAGGAGCTCTATGTCGCTGTCAATTTCTCAGTCTCTCAAGGAAAAATAATACTAGCTAACGGAGACAAAGAACATTAGCTACAATAAATCTTAGAGTGCTTCATTAATCCTTTTACTCTCTCCAGCAATGGTGCAGGCAAACTTTGTCCCATCTCAAGCTATATACAGAGAAGGAAATGTTCATACATTTTTTCCCCAAATTAAATTTTTATTTAAATGCTATGTTATAAAACAGTTGCTTTATACCAGACACAATTATGCATTTTTTTACAAGTAGTAACACATTTAATCCTTACATTAACCCTTTGGGGTTGATACTATTAATAATCTTCATGTTACTAATGAGAAAACTGAGACACAGTTCTGACACAGTTTTGACTAGAGACACAGAGCTGATCAATTGCTAAATCTGGAATCAAACTCAGGAAGCAACTCCCAATTTAGAATTCAATTATCTTATCTGCTATCAACTCCGTGGAAACCTTTGAATCCAACCTCATTCAGTTGCCATAACAACCTATATACCATAATAATGTCAATAGTAATAAAGGCTACAGAAGAGAGTTTTTAAGTATGTTTTGCAGGGATGCTATTCAGTCCTAATTCTATGCAAATAATTGTTATTTAGATTTTAAAAGCCCCGAGATGTTTGCATGTACTCTATGACTCTTGAAATCCATGCCAGTTTAATATTCAAGATTCTTGACTAATGACAGTTTTATTTCTTTCTAGTATTTACATGTTTATTTTCTTTTTTGAAACCGAAGTCTATTGTGTATATTTAAGGACTACAAAATGATATTATGAAATATATATGAAACGAATACAGTATTATTAGCATATATATCTCACAGTCATGCAATTTCTACTCTGTGACAATGGCTTTTGTGTGTCATTCTTGGTCTGGGATGCTGATAACCTTTTCTGTGTCATTCCAATTTTAGCATATGTGCTGCTGGAGGGAGCACAATGTTATCTTTGCACAGGGATCTTGTTCATCTTTCTTGTGTCATTCCAATTTTAGTATGTATGCTGCTGAAGAGAACACCATGTCATAGCTTTTTAATGAGCATACATCATGACTAATGGAGGTTTTTGCAACAACAAAGAGAATGAACAAGAACTAGAAGCTTTTGGAGTACTTATTCTTCATCTGAAAAATGAATCACAAAGAAAGGAAAAAGCAGCAGATTCCACAGTCATTTTCTCATCCAAATCATATGCAAATATTAGGGCAACTCACAGTTCATCAATTCTGCACTACAGATAAGATTTGGTACAGTCAGTCAGGGAGAGGAGATTTTCACAATTGTTTCTTATATTCAGCCAGGATAATTGTCAAACTGTGAAAGGCAGTTATATTCCAGATTAACTCCTCTCTCCCCAAAATGTTTTTGTGATTTTCACAGCACTTTAGTGTTTCTAATTTCACGGATTTCTTATTGGGACTTTTGGATTTTATAAAATATTCATGTTATTTTATTGTTCTAACAGCAATTTTTCTATATGCTCTTTCCGAGAAATACATTCATTCTCCTTTTTAAATATGCTTCTCTGGTTGATTTCCTAAGCTCCGATGACATCTCTTTATATTTAGGCTAAATTCAAGTAATTTGATTGTACTATGTTAAGACCACTAGAATAACAGCTTTCCTCACAGAGCATTACTTTCTTTAACAATGGTTTCTGTAGAGTTGTGAAAAAGATCAACACACTGAATGGAATACTTAACTTATAAAGAAATGATGTTATTTACTCTTGAGATCTACTGGGAAAATACTACAAAGACTAAAATATCTAAAATGAAATAGAAGGGCTTAATTGTATATGAGCACTCATTGATTATATTTTATAGTCTTGTATTTTATGATTATCCCATTTGCTTATTAAAATTATGAAATCATAATGTTAAAAGTTGTGACAAAAATAATCAAGTCCAATTTCTCTGCCCTGTATACAATGAAACTGAAACCTAAGTAAGTGATTTGCCCTTATCTACAAATTTAAACTCATTGGTGAAAGAAAATGTGTTTTAAAAATTTGTACATAAAGTTTTGGACCCACATTAACACTTCTGTCATACTTTCAGCTGTTTAAACCATATGGATATATGTATATGCAGATAACAAGTGGAGATATTTTGTAGGCAGTTTGCATACATTTTGTTGTTGTTTTGAAATGTAACAACAAAGGGGTACTTTATGTTACAAGTACTTGACACTTATGTGGGAGCTCCCGATTGATTTCTGGTCTTCTTGCTTCGACCTGGCTTAGCACTGGCTGCTGAGTGGCATTTGGGGAGTGAGCCAGCAGATCTCTATATAGGTCTCTTCCTCTTTCCTTTGTTTTGGCCTCAAATAAAATGAAAGTAAAGGTTTAAAAAGGAGAAATGGTTGTTTGTAAAGCAGTTAAGGACACCAGTTAGGACATCCACACCCCATGTGGAAGTGCCCGGGTTTGGGTCCCAGATCTGCAACCCCAAATCCCAGCTTACTGCTAATGTGCATTCTGGGAAGTGGCAGGTGATAAGTGAAGTAATTGGGACCTTGCCATTCATATAAGAAGCCTAAATTGACTACTAGTCTCCCTGCTCGGGTCTTGTCTGGCTCTAGCTGTTGTGGGCATTTGCACAGTGAGAAAGTGAATGGAAGATCCATCTCTGTCTTTCTCCGCCCCCACCCTTTTCTTGTGCGTGTGTACGTGTATGCTTTTAAAAATAATTTAAAACATTAAAAGACGTGTAAAATTAACATATAATGAAAAAAACTTAGAGATACAAAAAGTTTTGCAATAGGAAGTATTTTCCTAGTAAATTCTAAAGTAATAGAGAGTATTAACTTGCATAGCATTAAGACTATCAAAACAGAATTGTGACAAGAAAGTATCACATGGATGTGCTCTGAGTACATCCCAGGAAGTAAATACAAAATCCCAACTGTCTGGTTAAAGTTGAGTATCATTTAATCTCATTGAATGTATGAGTCAACTTACTAGCTTCTCTCGCAGTTGATCCTATGTTAATCAAATAATAAACTCTGCCTGCCTTGTAATTTTCCTGAATATGCTGAGCTGAACACATAGTGAAAATCTCCATTTCATAGATTTTTTTTTCTCACAATATGTTTTAGATGTCCTGTAAGTTGATTTAACAGAATTGGTGTTCCCAATCATAAATAGTTCTGTGGTGATTTTAAACATTTATGTGCTATAAAACCAATAGTGCATAGATCATATTGTGATTAATTTACCAAGGTAGGGATTTTGTGACACATGCGGAAACCAGCCCGCTAAATTTCTGCTTGGAAAATACAGAAGTGCTCTCTCCAAGTACTTCTTTTCAGATTTTTGTAGCCAGCTTCTATTTTTTAGTATACTTCTTTTTTGGCTAGGGTGGAGGGGGTGGAATTCACATTACTACTCCATAAGTATACCATCAGTATATTTACCACTCTGCTTTCATGCTTATCCTTTTATAGAACATTGAAAGTAGTGTTATGGCACTACACTGATTTTAGCCAAAGGCTTTGAGCTACTCTTCCTTGGCAAAGATTTTATAAATTTCAGGTTTTGAGACTAACTAGTGTTTTGAAGTTTCTGGGTGCCTTTATTAAAACAAAATGTAGACCAGGCTTAAGAAGCCTCTGAACAGACAAAACCTGTTAACTCACACAAGTTATTTCTTGTATATCTCCCTGATGATCATAAACAACAAGTTGCCTTTCAAGAATGCTATAAGTGATTACTTGCTATCAATCCTCTGTCAGTTTGGAACCTTCATACTCGTAACCAATCATCACAATGTTTCAACCAGCTCATTTTTGCTTTATAAGCCAATGTATACTTAACATTACTACTTTAAAGATTTAAGGTTTCCCAATCCCTGAAATAATCTTTTATATGCTCAATAAACTACTAACATTCAAAATTTGATTTGTTTCTATTTTGGACATTTCTTGTCATGTGGACAAAGGTCCTAAACATGAGTGTAACTTTTTGGATAAGGCCACATAATTGTGGCATTTTAATAAACTTTTCTGTGATAAGAAAGAATCAATAATATAGAAACAAGGAACACATTCTATCAAGACTGAGTTTTAAAATAAAATTTGGAAGCTAATTAAGTGCTTGTGTAAATTTTTAATTGTAAATTTAAATGAAATCCCCAAGTAATGAAAATATGCTTATTGTATATTCTGCAACATATTAGGAAAATCTTATTTTGTTGTTTAGTAGTTATCTACGTGCATTAAAACCTGTTCTTTATATTCATAAGTTATAAGTTAGTCAACTCTATTGCAATATTTTTCAGCAGAATTGATTGCACTAATGGAAATTTCCACATCAAATACAGCATATCCTAGTAGCATGTGGCTACTGAGAACCTGAAGTTGGACTATAAGATCTGAACTTTAAATCTGTTACGATTAGTTTAAATTAAAATACCTGTGACTAAAGGCCATTGTATTAGACAACACAGCTCTACAGCATGTGCAGAAGTATTCAAATTTTGTTTTACAAGTGCACTGATTAATTTCAAATAAAATACTAGTACATTAGAGTCAACACATACAGAGTTAGCGTATGTTTGTAAGCAGTTGAATGAAGCCATTACATATGTTAAAATACATGTTTCTGCATTTAGTTGAAGTTATCTTACAACTGAATGCTATAAATCTTAGTTTCTTGTATTCCTTAATTTGGGAATATTATTCAAATATCAAATGTTTTCAGTAAGTTTTTAGTTTATGATTGTGCAGAAATCCATCCATTAAAATTATGCTTATGAATTAAATTTTGTTTTCTGACCAATTCATTGTATCTACATTTTGGGAGTGGATTTGAGAAAACCTTCTTGATGATTTATAAATAAATAAAATGAAAAGGGTTTCAATTACCTAGCAACAAGAAGTAACATACTTATAATACAATGTAATTAATGAATTAAAAATAATAATAAAAAAAGAAGTAACATACTTGATCACTTACACATACACCCACACGAACTCACACACCCTGTTACAACATATGATCAGGTGATTTAAAAAAACACATTCTACATGTTAATTGTCAATGTACATATTTATAAAGGATGTACCCTAACCATTTCCTCCAGATATTTGTTAATTCAGGCTTCTGAATGAAAACGTTATGAGAAGAAAGAGGAAAATTGAAAATTAGGATATCAAAATATGTTTTTTTCCTCCTGCTTATTTTTCCCTCCCAGCCAGGTGAGGCAACTGCTAAGGGAGTGGGGGAAACTGAGCTGAATTTGAAAGGTTAGACTGGTAATAGAGGAGTGTGGAATATACTGGATTAAGACCTGAATTATGTGAAATTGCAACTTTCTAGGATATCATTGACACCTTAACTCTTAAACTGACTAATCAACTACACTGTAAGAACCACTGACAAAAGTACAGACCACTAAATTGTTTTCCACTGGTTTCATTCACTCTTAGTATTAATTTTTTTCCCCATTTTCACAGGGATACTCAGGAACAGTTGAAAATTATCAGTAAAACTTTACCTGGCTCTAAGTCCTGATTCTGAAGGCTTATATAAATAATTTATAGTTAAATGTGTGATTCTATTAACCAATTAAATCTGAGCCATCAAAGTGAGCTCAGAAAAGTTAATCCAACAGAAACTGAGAGTATAATGGTGGTTATCAGAGGCTGCAAAGAGTAGGAAGGTTGCAGAGATGTGGAAAGTAATTTTGACAGTAAATTGTAGTTAGAAGTAAAAAAACGTAGTGTTTTATCTCACAGAATTGTGATTATAGATACAATATTTTACTGAATACTTTTCTAATACAGTGCAGGGTAAATGGGTTTAGAATGTTCTCACTATGACCCACATTAAATGTGGAGGAAGATGTGTTTACCTTTATTTGAACATCACAGAGTGTGTACGTGTGTTGAAAAATCTCACGGTGGACTGACATTATGGCATAGCAATTTAGGGTATTCCCTGTGATGCTGAGCATCCCATATGCAAACTGGTTAGAATCTGGGCTGTTCACTTTCCACCCAGCACCCAGCTAATGCATCTGAGAAAGCAGCTGCAGGTGGTCCCACGTACGTAGGCCTCTGCTACCCACGTGGGAAACCCAGATGGAATTCCAGGTTCCTGATTCCTGACTCTTGGCCTTAAACTTGTCCAGCTCTGACCAATGACTCCATTTGGAAAGTCTGTCTCTCCTCTCTCTAAAACTCTGCCTCTATCTATCTATGAAAGACAACATTATTCGCCTGCTCTATCTACTTTATACTTATACATACACATATATGTTCTTATGTATCAGTTACAATTTTTAAAAAATTGAGAGAATAAGAAGAGAAAGTAAAACAGCCTGCCCAGCTAATTGGTAGCATTCATTGGAGAGTAATTAGGGATTCAGTGATGCTTTTTAAAATGAAAATAGTTAATTGTACCTTTTAATTTTTAAAAAATGAATTGACATGCTGGTAGCACAATGAGTTATCTTTTTTGAAATTCTTTTGTTTATCCAACAAGTGTGTACTGGTCAGGTACTGCGAGAGAGGGAATATGCTACATGCCAGGAAAAGAATGGCAAAGAAAAGGGACAACTATCCTGCCCTCATGTAAGTTATACATTATTGGAAATGATATCAAACACATGAACACAAACAAATCTACAAACTGTGATATGTGTTTTTTATGCTGTGAATATTTTGAAAGAATGTGCAAAGATATAATTAGAGGGGATATAATTGAAAAAATAGTTAAGACTTAGTGGCTCAGAAAGAACCATTTTGAGAAAGTAATAATTAGGCTGAGATCTGAAATGTGAAAAGATTTTAATCTGGGAAAGAGTGAAAGGAAAGGAATATTCCAGAGCCAAAAGACAGCAATTAGATAATGAAATAATTTCAAAAGCATTTATGCATATTTGATATTATAGGGAACTAAGAATTGTATTAAATAATGGAAGCCAGTAGTTTTTCATTAGAATGTTAAGCTTTATTTGATTGTTAAGCCATGATACTAATTTTCATTTTTTAAGATTTATTTTTATTGGAAAGGCAGATCTACAGAGAAGGAGAGACAGAGAAAAAGATCTCCTGTCAGATGGTTTACTCAGCAAGTGGCCACAATGGCTGAAGTTGAGCTGATCCAAAGCCAGGAGCCAGGAGCCAGGAGCTTCTTCCTGGTCTCCCACATGGGTGCAAGTCCCAAGGCCTTGAGCAGTCCTCCACTACTTTCCCACGCCACAGGCAGGGAGCTGAATGGGAAGTAGAGCAGCTGGGACACGACCTGGCACCCATATGGGATCCCAGTGCTTTCAAGGTGAGGATTTAGTCACCAAGTCATTGTGACGGGCACTATAATACTAAATTTCTAAAGTGTTTTCAAAAAAATCTTGTAAGATTTAGAAACTTATCATTTTATTACAATGTTTTTTTTTTTTTTTAAAGATTTATTATTATTGGAAAGCCGGATATATAGAGCGGAGGAGAGACAGAGAGGAAGATCTTCCGTCCGATGATTCACTCCCCAAGTGAGCCGCAACGGGCCGGTGCGCGCCGATCCGGTGCGCGCCGATCCGATGCCAGGAACCAGGAACCTCTTCCAGGTCTCCCACGCGGGTGCAGGGTCCCAAAGCTTTGGGCTGTCCTCAACTGCTTTCCCAGGCCACAAGCAGGGAGCTGGATGGGAAGTGGAGCTGCCGGGATTAGAACCGGCGCCCATATGGGATCCCGGGGCTTTCAAGGCGAGGCCACGCCGCCGGGCCCAATTACAATGTTTTGATTATGTTATTTTCCCTATATTTTCTTTCTTTCATTATATACTTGTAAGATTAGTAGGATGTTTTTCTAGCTATTAGTTCAAAAGTTTTATACACTCTTATAGCATTAAATATCTACTTAAACACATTTACAAAACAAAGTCTGTCTAGCAGAATCTTTCTAATTCAAAAAATAAAATAATCATTCCAAGATAGGACAGAATTTTTTTCAAGAACATCTTTTTACTTTGCTGAGATTTTCTTAAAGTTATTTTGGCAATACCAGGATATTAAAGCAAAAGCAAAATCCATAGTTTGAAAGGTGAAACATGTGTCACCTTGACCTTGCATAACCAGTTTTCTTCGTCATTTTCTTTTGTTTGTAGGCAGATTTGCAGCACCGTGACATCCAGAAGTCACTGTAATTGCAGCAGTATTTCATGCAATTGTTGAAGAGTATTCTCTGTTCAAGGATTTCAACACACTTTTCTAGTGATAAATGAGATTCACAATATTATTTTTCCGTAATATTCTTTTATATTGGTTGCCATAAGTAAATATATCGGTAAAGCCCAGTTACTAAGGTCAGCTGCTGCTTTTTTTAGTCAATACATTTGCTGGCTATATGCTAAATGTTAAACACTTTTCCTGCATGCAGTAAAGACTTTTAAATAGAAGTAGAGGGCAAGGATATAATGAGGGAGAAAAAGGAACCAAATAAACGTATGCATATGTAGAAAACAGAGTCATTACAGATGTTCCCATTAAGTGCTTTAGTTTTTAGACTGGTGAAAAGGTTAGATAAAGGAGTTTGTTTTATAATTAGAATCAATGACCTTGAGAAAGTTTTTAATGAGTGAGGCAGATGATTTGGCACAGTAAAGTATGGATAGCCTCCCGGACAGATTAAATGGCATATTTAGTGATGTAAAGGCAAATTAAAAAGAGGTTGGCTTGCAATTTTACCAAATAAACGAAAGTGTTAAATAGTATAAAAATCAAGAAGAATTAAAAGAGACTGTGGTAATGGGAAGTACACCTTGAAATAGGTGGAATAATTATAAGGGAGAAAAGTCAAAAATGAAGCAAGCTAATGTACTTACTACACTACGAGTTGGAGACTGGACAATGGGAAGGAAAGAAGAAATGTGTAGAAAGAGGCATGAGCAAGAAGTCTTTGCATTTTATGCATTGGGCAGCAGCAGACATGGAGAATCAACTCTTTAGAGAAGATTCTTATAATCATAGTCACACATGAACTCTTGAAATCATTTACTTCACTTTCATTCTTCATCAAATTATAAATGTGGAACTAAAATACTGCTTATGTATTATGCTAATTATGCAATATTTCTAAGATACAAATATAGACATTAAATGTTAATTTATAGTTTTAACTGATCATACTTTAATGGAACCATGTAGAGTTTTCAGAAGTTTTACTGATACATAATTTTCTTTGTTTCTGTCTAGTTTACCAAGTTCTTCGTTCCTATCTTGTTATATACTTCATGGATCACTTTGCTGACATTAAGAGCATTGGTCTGGGGCAAAAATTCTTAGAATTCTAACGAAACCAAGAATTCCCAAGATAAAGTATTTTTAAGCTGACATTGGCTCTAACATGGCTCTAACATTTAGTCACAAATGATTCATCCGTCAATTAACTCAAGAAATTTTCATAATATATCTTGTCATGTTTATAATTATACATGTACAAATATTATTCTAGCACATTACTTTAGATCCCCATAAAAATGTTAAAAGCACGTTTTAATGAAAATACCTATAAAGAATAGTAAAATAGAAATATGTATTAAAAAGTATTGTAGAAAAATTAGAGAAGGAAAAAGGAAATTGAATTATATTGTGATAGCTAGTCTATATAGAGAGTCCATAAAAAATAAAAACGCCTGATAGTCATGTCCTTTTGAAACCTTTCTTCTTGAGTCAGAACTGAGGTAGTGACTTTCCTTTCATCAATACACTTGATCTTAGCCAAAAGGCCGAGAAGCGATCCTTTCATCAATAAAATGCAATGAAAGTAGTGTTGCCTAAGTTGTGAGGCTATGTAAGAAAAGCCTTGGAACTTGCCCCTGAGACCCTTGGAGAATTTGTTCTAGCTAAAGCTAGTAGTCATGAACAAGTTTCATTACTTGGTGGCTACCACGAGGAAAACACAATAGGTGGGGAGGCTGCAGTGTGAGTGGTGTGGAAACAGAGGGCTAGAGGGACATCAGGTATGCTCAGAGCGGGGCTAGCCAGCCCAGTTCGGCTGCCAGGTATGCCCATGAAGAAGCTATCTTTGATATGTAAACAAGCTAAAACTTCATATTACTCTAGAGCCTCTGGAGTGCAATTTCTTGAGGTATCCTAAGGAACAATTGTTGTTCTATATTAAACCCAGTTTAATATAGAAAATGTTGGGAAATAATACTTAAGTCAATATTTTTTTCACCCATGGTTTGTTTTGCAGCATGGGTAGCTTAGATAGATATCCAATATAGACAGTCTTGACTGTTATATACATGAGGTTTCTCACAGTCAAAACAAAAAGCACAATAGAATTAGTTACATAGATTTTGTTAGAAAGACTTCATTTGCAAGTTTTTTATGGCTTAAAGCTATTATTGCCAAAACCAAAATAATATTATATCGCTTCTGAAATCTTACCTAGATGGTACATATTGCTGCATTAGAAATAAGTTTGGATAGAAGATGGGAATCAAACATAACTGTAGACTCCATATTGTGTTAAATGCTTGTCTGGCAGCAGCTATCATTTTATGCTTAAGAACTCTAGCATTAAGCATTATTATTAGCAGTACTGCTGCATGATTTTATCTATACATGATAATTCCTACTTTTCTGCAAGATATGAGAATTTGAACAAAACTGCTTTAGATAAAATTCCTTACGTTTCACTCTTCTATGTCAATTTTTTGCTGGGAGCTAAGTAACAGAGAATTTGAAACTGTACTATGTGGTACGGATCTTTGTTTTATTTTTGACAGATTTTATGTGAGATGCTGGGTTTATTTAAATAATGAAAAAAATCGAGATTTTCGAACACCTATTATCTACATGAAAAACTTTCACATGGGAGTGGTTCACAGACACTGAAAAGTAGAGACAATTTATCTTGAAGATTTGGGGTTTCTCTAGCAGTTTCATCAAAATTGATACACATTAAAAACATACAACAAATGGAACAGATGAGTTGCCCAGGGTTACCAAACTGCTATTAAATTATATGATCCTAGCTCCATGAGGAAATGTTCTCTTCTCTAATATCCTAGTGACTTTTAGTTCATTGTTAAGGAATTTGTTATTTCCCTTTTGAATTCATACTAGCAATTTAATTTTTTTCTTGAAATTAAAAATACATCCATGCCATCTCTAGAAAAGTTAGTCTCTTTTCAGTAATTCTTTCATGGCTAGGTAACTTATTTCGCTACACATTCAGGACTCTTGTGCTAAGTGGTACTTTGTGTTGTGTATCCTAGCAGTACTTCTCCAGTTGTATTAGTTTTGCATCACTTTAAAGGGCTCAGGAGGAGCTAGTTAAAACAAAGAAGGTTTATTTCTTTCCACATTTCTGCAAGTTGGCGGTCAAAGATCACACAGCCCCACTGGTTTAGGCGTCTAGTAACGCTGGAGCATGACAGAGGGACCATCACACAGTCAAGAAGCAGAGAAACACTGGGAGTGCACTCTTCGTTTATCATCTATATGATCTCTGCTTAAAAAAATCATCAGGATTCACCCATGGGCTCTACTCCAGAAATACAATTCATCACTTCCCAAAACTCCACCTTCAGGTAACATGACTGGGTATAACTTCAACTCTTAATCCACCGACCATTACCATACATTCATTAATCATTAACATAGGACTTTGGACACCAAGGCTCCAATACATGGGCTTTGGGGGACATCCAAACTATTATTGAAACCATAATATCATTTTATTCTGGTATTTCCTTCAGTAGTATCATAGAGATTGTGTACCCTCCTTCTCCAATGCCTCGTGATTGTTTTCATAGGTCTTTAATCTCTTCTCTTTTTCTCTGATCAACTTTTTCAAACTTAATTTTTGGATCACTGATTCCACTTTCTGCGATGTCAGCTATGGTTTCTGCTACTAACAAGAATTTTAATTTAGCTACTGACTTTTAAATATTCTGATTTCTTTCTTATTGCTGTTCAAATTAATTTATCTCTTCTGGCAAATCAGCCCACACTTTCCAACTCTGTGCTAGTTTTCAATCTTTTATTTGTGTCGATTTTAACTTTTCCTAAGAGTACTAAATAAATACACTCTAAAATTAATTTTGTTTTATATGCTGTTTGTTCGTACTACAAAGTGTATTTCTCTTCTCATCTTTATTTCAGTGTCCTTAATTTCTAACTCAAAACTTTGTCATCTTAATTACCAATAGGTTTTCTGACATAGAAGAGGTCATTTAAAGTCCACAATTTTCATTAAATACGGTGTGCATGTCATTTTATTTCTGCAATTTTATCTTTAATGTCTTATTTGAGTGAGAACCTGGGAATATGCTATTATACTACCTGCCCTTTGGGTGTTCTCACAGAAAGAAAAAACAGTAGTCATAGAGTCGTCAAAAGGAACAGAAAATGCAACTACTTGAATTGATACGATGTCTATTCATAGAGATTGTGGGTAGGTTAGTGACACCGGGATTATAATTTCAAGGATTAGTACCAGAGAGCTGAAATGAGATGAGACAATTTAGGATCTGCCATGCACATGCGGAGTGACACACAAGGGAGACTCAACAAGTTCATAGAAAATTGATGTTACAAAAAAAATTTGCACCAAATTATGAAAAAAAGTGACTCTAGGAGGAAGAAATTATTTGTTATGGTACTTGAAAGTGAATATTCGAGAACTGTTTAATTTTTAAAAAAGATTTTATATTTAAATGTTTTCCCATTTATTGATGAGGTCATGTCAAGTATTACTTTATATGATACATCCATGTGCCTCATGTTTTTAAAAATTTTGTCAGATACATGTTACTATGAAAGTTAGACATTTTAAGGGGCCTGGTGCAGTAGCCTAGTGGCTAAAGTCCCCACCTTGCATGCACCAGCATCCCATATGAGTGCCGGTTCTAATCCTGGTGGTCCCACTTTCCATCCAGCTCTCTGAGTGTGGCCTGGGAAAGCAGTCGAAGACAGCCCAAAGCTTTGGGACCCTGCACCCACGTAGGGGAGACCAAGAAGAAGCTCCTGATTCCTGGCTTTGGATCAGCTCAGCTACGGCCGTTGTGGTCACTTGGGGAGTGAATCATCGGACAGAAGATCTTCCCCTCTGTCCCTCCTTCTCTCTGTATTTCTGACTTCCCTCTCCAAAAAATTAGGCATTTTAGCATTATTATGTTATAGCAAATTATGTATCATGACAATTTCAGGCCTATTGCACTCAAAATGCTTCCAATGTTAATCTTTTGAACAAAATATAACATGATTAAATAGCTATATGCTTGTTCATATTTGCACGGGAAGTGAAACAGGGAATATATTTTTTACTTACTTGAAAATATTGAAAATATTTTGGCATTTGAAACAGTGGTCAAGTTGGCAGGCACTAGACACAGTGTCAAAAATGCCACTTGAGATAGTCAAATTTCATTTATGAATGTCTGTGTTACATTCTGGTCCTGCTAGCATTCCAGTTTCCCACTAATGCATCACCCTGGGAAGCAGTGGTAATGGTTTGGGTACTTGGGTCTCTGCACCCATGTGGACAACTGAAATAAGTTGCTAGATTCTGGTTTGTCTGGTCCAGTTTCAGTGAGTGCTCGTATGTTAATGAACCAGCAGATTGGAGATTTCTTTCTCTTTCTGGATGCCTTTATCTCTCTGCCTTTCAAATAAATTAAATGAATAAATAATAAATACATTCTAACAGCATATTGGAAGTTAAAATGAAGTCGATTTTTTTATCTGAAAATATTTCATGCATCACTGGCAGAAAGGCTTGTCTATCAATGAGACAATTTAAAAATTTCATAATGGCTAGATATACAAAAGTAACCAGTTATACTCCTTTGTCCCTGGCCCGGTCCTGGCTATCTCTGGCATTTGAAGGGGGAACCAGTGTATGGGAAATCTTCGTCTCTGTGTGTCTTTCTGCTGCTGCCTTTCTATGCCTGTCATATAATATGGGAGCAGATTTTTAAAATGCAAAAGGTTGTTCATTTTGAGCTAATAAACAATTTTCAATTGTTTCACTATAACCAGCAAATTTTTACCCAATAAACATGTTTAATACTACAGGAATTAGCTACTTCATAAACTACATCATATTTTAGTCCCTTCCATTACAAATGGTGAGTGTTATAGACCTCATTTCACAAGTGGGTAAACTGTTGAGTTACTTTATATCTCACAAGATTGCAGTGACACACTGTAGTTGATCCCCAGTCTTCAGATCTTGAATTATTTCAGCTACTTGTTGAGCTAATCTAGAGTTACATTTAGTTTCTTTAGTTTGTCTAAAATCATTTCCCCTGTGAATTCAGTGTATGTTAAAACATTAGATGCATCCAGCTAAATTTGCATGAACTACCCAGGAGAATAAGCAGTTTTAAGGTTAACAGCATTTTTTTGAGGCTATTTAATTCACTTTCAGAGATTTGGAGGAACAGCCAATGCACTTGAAGCAGATGCTGTCCCAACAGCCTAATGGAAGTATAAATTTGATAACATTATTCTTTTCCCATTTATGATTTTAAAAGAATTAGTATCTATGAAGAAAAATTGCACAGGAAGCAAGTTAAAATGTGAAGGTAATTTTGCTCTCAGGAATTCCTCCCAGATATGTGAAGTAAACCTGCACTTGAACTCCTCTCCCCCTCTTACTATCTGACTGCTTTCAGACCACTAATCCAATCAGTGATTCTTTATGGTTCATGTATTACTATATAATGGACTGCATTTGGGATACTGCAATACAGTAAGGTACAAACCAGTGTAACTCAGTGTGTAAGATACAGTATAAGCCAACATCATGTGACACAATGTCAATGCAGTATGATGTAATGAAAAATAGTACACCTGTAAAAAGACTTTCCAAAGAGAGGGAAACTGAGATTTTCCCTAGTGTGGTCATTCATTTCATAGATGAGGAAACTGAGGCTTACGGAGGTTAATGATTTATTTAAGCAGATTAATCAAGAACAGTTCATTAAATCTTTCAAACTGAACTGCATTGCTACATATATCATTTAGTGGAACTGGAGAATATCAGATGCCATGAGCACGTTCAATGCTGGAGAATAAAGTAATATAAAAGTAAAAGTAAAAGAGGATCAATTGGCAAGAAATGAAGACAAAGATCTCAGTTCCAATGCTGGGATATACAATATTATTAGGGTTTTGGTATTTGTGTAGGAGAAGGAATATGACTATGGATGCATGTGTAGGAGGCTGTGAAGTATCTGCTTAAAAAATTTGGCAGTCCATGGTGCAAACACCGTTTTCTCACTATTTATTAAATGTCCTATTCAGACTTTGCTTGGGGCAGGGAGCTTCATAGGCTTTTACAAAGCTTGCTTTCTCAATGTCATATAGCAGGGAACTTTTTCTTATATCCCAACTATTTCTCCTCCTCGCTGCTTTCCTGACTAATGAGTCCATTAAAAAGAGTTTGAAAATGATCTACATATTTCTCCAATTTGTATGTTAAGTACTATTTCATTTTCAGATGATGATATTAACAGTTTAAGAGCCTGGTGTTATCTTGAGATACAGGGCTCTGCTGGACCCCCCGTATTACTGAAATGATGTGTATTGCTTTGCTAAGAGCCCATTAAGTGCTCATAAACTATCTTTCTGCAAACTGTTAGAGCTTTTGTCACATACTTAAATTGCTGTCTCTCTCAAAATCCATATTAAGTCACCATATTGAAATAAATTATTCAGTCATAGCCATTTTATTTTTAAATCTGATATGTGGATCCTAAACGCTTTTGGAAAATAACTCTTGGTAATATACAGTTTTATGGTAACTGCTACGATGGGCATGTTTCAAGAAGTTTACTGGAGCAAGCTCAACTTGGGTCAACTCTTTGCCAGCATTGATTCTTCATGGTTTCTACGTCAGGCATCTTACTTGGAGAACATTTGCAGAATGTAGCACAGATTTGGGATTTCAGGTAATAAGGAATAAAAATAGAATTATATTATATGAATTATTAATGTTACTTAATGTGGAATTGTTTGAGACAAATATGTGATCTTGGTTTAAATGAAACATGAGACCAATTCCACCATGAGTAGTGTTCCATTACAGTTAATTCATTTATTGATAATACTATTTGAATTTTTGGAATCAAATAAACATTATTTTATGAGTTAAATTTTCGGCTATAACACTATCATGATATAAAATTCAATGATGCTAATAATTGTTAGCCTTGCTCTGACAAGATTTGATTCCTGTTGAATCTAGTATTCAAATATTATTGTAGTTTTGAATTAGTGGAGCAAATTGTCACTTTGTATAGGCAAGAAAAAGTGTCCCAGTAAGGATTCTTGGTTCATAAAAATAGAATGTTTCTAAAGAAAACTGGAAAGGATTTATGGATACCTGAAATATCATAGCATATACCTGAAGACTATTGATCCCACAGGTAAATGAGGTATCTTTGAATGGTTAATTCAGAGCAAATGTCACTTAATATGGAATAGTGAACATAGCTTAAAATAGCTGAATGTAATATTCTTAGAGAAAAAGGAATAAAATATTCCCACTGATGAGAAGTCCCCACTGTCCATAGTGGTATCCTAACAATTTTCATTGGTTTTTCAGTAGACTTTCATTGGGAAACTACTTATAAAGGCTACTGCAAAAATTTTTCGGTTTTTGAAGTAGACAAAAATGATTTGTTTGTGCTGATTATGAATGTACTAGGGTAACCAATCTCCAAATTACCCTGATTTTACTCCTAAAATCCTCCTTATCTCTCCATCCATAGCCAATTTCAGCTATCCATTCTTGCTAACAGAATCTAGTTTAGTTCGGATATTATGTGCTGTGTTTTATTAAAACTAGGAGGAATTTAGACTATTCTAATGCAAAAATGATAATTTTCACCCCCTTCTCACTGATAAATTAAAGAATGTGGTGTAACATTGAAAAACCACCAACTCATCTTGTCTGTGCCTGATATGTGTGTCCTTAATGAGGGTATCTTTTCAATAATCCTGAAAACAAAAGGGAGTAGGCAACATGCTGAGAATGGCAAGACAAAAACTTGGCAAGTCCCTAGATCTTTGATAACAGTAATTCTGGATGGCATTTGGTTTCAAGACTCCAAAATTTCCAAAACATGTGTGATTCTATTTTGCATAGCAGATACCTTTCGCACTATTTAGCAAGACAATATGCATGTCTTCTTTTTTTTCTTTCTTTTTTCTTTTCATGTTATATGGCCTCACCTCTTTCTTCTCAATTGATTCTTTCAGTGGTGGACCTGAGATTAACTTTAAACCAGTATAAATTTGATATTTTCAATACTCGATTACTAACAAAAGAAATTTGTTCCTTCTTGGTCAGGGATATAGGATTTAGTTGGGGCTTTTGATTGCCACACTCTTTACTTCAGTGAAGGAAGTTGATCTTGTTGTAGAATAAAATGAAGTTGAAGTTGAAAATGATTAGAGAAAGAAGGGAAGGAGAGAGAGAGATTGACAGAGAGGGGAGAGAGAGACAGGTGAATGTAAGAGAGTGCATTACAGAAGAAGCCTTTTGTTTTCTGATCACCAATAGCATGTCATCCTTTGTCTTATTCAACCTTTTCTTCACTACAGAGCATAGGAAATTCCTTTGATTTCAAACAGCCTCAGGAGAATACCTTCTCAACTTCCCAGATGTCCCTGGAAAAGTCACTGGAGGAGCAGAAAACTTTGTGTGGTCTTCAGGAAGCTTAATGCTTAGAAAAAGAGTGTTTCTTCTCTCTTTCGCCTTCCCTGCCTAGGCAAGTGCCATTAGCGATATTATATATAGCATTTGTATATTTTAATTTATCTCAAGATATTGTAATCAATGCAAAAGGAAACTCAAACTATATAAATGAAAGCTTATGTTAGAGGAAAGAAAGATGAATTTGTTTTGCTTTTTGTTCAGACTGTAGCAACGTGGCCCAGCATGCATTGTGTTACTAAACTTTGGTTGTATTTTGAATTTGTATGGTTTGTGTACATTTGTGTGTGCTGCTTGTGTGTGAGTAATGGGAAAGTGTGTGCATGTGTGATTTTATGAGCATTCCAAATATCAGAGTAAAGAAAGGCTTTTTAAAAAATTTACACTTCATTTTGGTTTTTTGAGAGGCTAAGTTAAGACTATTTTGAAATGTTTATATACCCTTCAGAAAAAAAGTTTGTTAAGAAAGCAAGGATTCAGGTAAGAAAATCATAATTTCACTTATTTTATAGTATGTAGGTCTTCCAACTAAAATGTAATATTTTGTTGAAATTGACATTGCAAGTATCTGAACCATTGTCACAGCAATACAATCCAGAAAACATGAGGAAATTAAAGGTGAACGATATTTTGGATTTTTATCTATCTATCTATCTATCTATTTTTATTGCAAAGTCAGATATTCAGACAGGAGGAGACACAGCGAAGAAGATCTTCCATCCGATGATTCACCCCCCCAAGTGACCACAACGGCTGGAGCTAATCCAATCTGAAGCCAGGAGCCTCTTCCGGGTTGCCCATGCAGGTGCAGGGTCCCGAGGCTTTAGGCCATCCTTGACTGCTCTCCCAGGCCACAAGCAGGCAGTTGTATGGGAAGCAGGGCTGCCGAGATACGAACTGGCACAGATACGGGATCCTGGTGAGTGCAAGGTGAAGACTTTGCACCTAGGCTACTGCATCGGGCTCAATATTTTGGATTTTTTAACAAACTTTTTCTGCCTGTGCCCTCTTTCACAAATTCAGCTGAAATAACTGATTGAATGTAAAATTAGATTCACTCATGCAGACCCACAATTCTGCCATGTGAAAATATTCATTTACCTTTCACAAATTACTACATATTAGTTGGTTAAGACATGCCTATTGTATGTAAGCACTATATATTTTTAAAGCTTTATCATATTTTTATTTAAAAAGCAGATTCACTGAGAGAGAAGAGAGACAGAGAGTTCTTCTGTCCACTGGCTCACTCCCCAAGTGTTTGCAACAGCCATAGCTGGGCCATTCCAAAACCAGGAGCCTGGAACTTAATTTATTTAACCGAACATGACCAGACTACCTTTGCAATGTGTAGTTGATATAAAGCAATATTAACCTTTGTTTTTTTTTCATTCCTATTTCATTTTAAGTCCTCAAGATTCAGTGCACGTTTAGATTAGACCAGATGGATGTCAAATGCTAACAGTCACAAAGGCACAGTATTGGAAGGCATATCTTAGAACTAATGATATTATCAGGAATTTAAGAAAGACAAGAATGTTGCTGACATTGTTATTTTGAGGTGTCTCAGCTTACTGTGACTATTCTGTTAACTGATAAACACCCTGATACAGAAAATTCAGTGATTTTCCCGTGTGGCCCCAACTTGAACATGCCATCCAAATTGTTGCATAACAATTTAGAGTAGAAGAAATTGTTTATTGAAGATTCACCCTTTAAAAACCTGTATTTTATTATTATTAACTCACAATGCAGTCCCATAGGTTCTGGGATTTCCCTTTCTCCGACTTCCTCCACTCATTGATTTCCTCTGTATTATTGCATGTCCATCATTCTGCCATTTAAATGCAACTTTACATTGTAGGTTGCTTTACATTACAGTTGTTTTGGGAATTCATCTTTGCTTTAGAAGTCACTTCTGCTGGTGAAGTTCTTTTTTTTTTTTTACACTCCTTTCATTTATTTTGAGACACAGTAGTGAAAATTAATAATTTGGAAAACTCCGTATAGTTTAATAGTCTCATAATGTAGAAATTGCATTCAAATCAGGAAATCATTTTTCATACAGTCTGTGCAATTACTTTTACCCCTTTTGTGATTATGTGTTCCATGTTATTTGTGAGTTTCTTTTTCATTGCAGGAGAAAAAAATTGCATAAAACCCTACTTGATGATTTGTTTTCTTATTTTTCAAATATTTATAGGATATCTAGTTCGTTACTTTTGAGATAACATACATTTTCCTGAGTTTAAGCTAGAATTTCTAAGGAAAACAAATGTTAATAAAGAAAAGAAAAATTCACAATACTTTATGGGGTATAATACTGGAATATTCATTCTTTTAAATAAAAGTGTTTGAAAGTTACCTTAACTTTCTTGTGGGGTTATTGTATATTATTTTAAGCCTGTAACTTTTAATTAGAAATGACTTTTATAGTGACCTTTAAGGTCATTTTGAAACTACCACTGGTAATAGAGTTTTATATAACTTTTTCTAATACTTTAATAATAATAGATATTTTTAGTACATGGATTATTAGGTTCTTTTTCTATGAAACATTCCTTTATTTCAATTTAATTAATTGAAGTGAATATTAAGCAAGCAGAATTCTCAAAAGAAGATTCTCCTTTTAAAAACAAGAAGATTATGAAATAAAATACGTTTTCAGCCTTACAATATAGTCTTTGATTAGAATTTTCATAGCATAATGAATGAAGAGAAATTGGTTATATATAATTTGTTTCTTTAATCTTAAAACAGCTATTCTATAAGCCTTTACCTCTTTCTCCCCAATTGTTCCTGTCTTACTATACTTTGTCTCTCTAAGAGGTGTGACTGTCCACTGAGATCTTGAGGCCTACCAATCACATATTGTACAAAGTGTCATCAAAAAGTTTAGGAAGGGACAAACTTCGGGCATACCAGTGAAGAAGACACTTTGGTTCACCCGTTTCTCCAATCAAGTACCTGTATTCAAGTCTCACTTCTGTTCTTCATTCTAGCTTCTGGCTGATGCACACCCTTGCAGGCAGCAGGCGATGATGTAGGCAGTTGGATCAGGCCCCACTCTCAGATAGGCTCCTGGCTTTGGCTTGGCTCAGTCCTAGCTACTAAGAGCATTTGGAGAGTGAACAGGCAGATAGAGTATCTCTGTCTCTCTCTATATATCACTCTACCTTTCAAACAAAAATGAAAATCACTATTTTAAAAAATTCGTTAAAATTGCATTATGTTAAAATTACATGTAGTTCAAAAGTATTATAGAACACAACATCTTTTAATTCCATTTCATGAATTTTCTGAAGTACTACCATGTTTGTATAGTCTATATTGGTATTGTTTAACTCTTGATTATTGGTGATATCAGTTCTGACGGGTTGTGCTCATAGGCCATTCCTTAAATATTTGAGTATGATTTTTGCCATGATTGCTGATAGCTAATCAAATGATTAGCTTTGGAATTAATGAACTTCTCTATCTATTTCTGTTGCCACCACTAGAATTCAAGTCAGCACCATTAATACCTCATACTGTGTAACAACATTGCTACCGGTGTTTTCAAGTCGATAGGGTCTCCCTCCAAATCCAATCGATCTTCCATAAAGCTTTCACTATATTCTTTCAAAAAATCTAATAGTGACATTTTCCTCCTTAGAAAACAGAAATGACTGCGCCTTGTGTTGTATTAAACACCAAACTCTGTACTATATCTGAGGTCATACCCAGCTCCCCAACACTAAACTTCTGACCTCTGCAAACTCCAGTGAGAAATCTTTTTCTTTCTCTCTTTCTCTTTTGGCTACTTTTCATTCCTAAAGGAGTCAGTTCCTCAAAGCTCACTCTCACCTACGAGTCAGAGTCCCCTATTAAATGTTCTCATGTCAGCATGTACTACTTTATAACTTCAGCAGTCATAATTAAATAATTACAATCATAGTTGACAATTGCATTCACTATCTCTCCCGTGCTGGTATGTAGTGTCAAGGGTAAATGGAGAGCGTTTTTGTAATGGGCTGTAACCATAATGAAAATTTCATGCTTTGACTAGATCACTTCAAGCCACTGGAGAATATATAAAATGTCAATTTTAGTGTTCAGTTTATGGTATTTTTATTTCTTCTCACACTACCAATGGTTTAAAACATGAGGCAACATTTTGTCTCCTAGCTTGTACCTGTTACCTTCTAGAACTGAGACATCTATCACAATGAAATACCCTTTCATTATATTTCTATGTTAATTTCCTCATTTCTAGAGTCATCATGATGCTTTCTTTTATTATTTTAACTGCTATTTGTACACAGCTGTATTATCTGGAAAATTCTTAAAAATACTCCTGTATGACAGACTTTTAGACCTAAACATTTGCTCAGTCATAGAATTCTAAAAGCAAATTCCTTTCCCTTACGATTTTAAGCATTGCTGTTTTTTTCCCAGTACCTAGTATTTACTGATGAGAACTCCAAAGTCCACTTCTGCCTGCAGAGAGTTAGTTTTTTTCTGGAAACTTTTAGGCTTTTTCTTTTTATTAACTTGTTTTAGGAAATGAGGCAAGGATATGCCTTCCATGGAACTTTCATTTTCCATTCAACCATCTAGGTGTTCAGAAACACTTTCAAACACAAAATTTTCCCTCTTTCTGCAGCTCTTAACAATACCTTTACATATCATTGATAATTTTCTTTCTTTCCATGTTCTGACCTACCTCCTCTGAGCCCTGCACAGATCACACCTCTGTATAGCTTAGTCATGAAGTTTGCAGAATTTTTTTTTTTAATCCAGAAACAGATGTTGTGTAGTCTGCATCGTTGAATATTAGAGGGTGATAAAGGGAAATAAGGAATGTTATCCAATGATAAGACTTTGGCGTGGAGGAATTTATTATTTTTTATTCCCTTCTAGCTCTATTCCTCTCTCCCACGATCATCTCAGTTTCTGTCACTGTGCTGAAATCTCCACAAGTAAAATTGGCTTGCTTTTCCCTGGAGTTCTGGGCATTGCTGCAAGCTCCATATTCCTTCATCTAACAGACTTTCCTTCTCATTCTACCATTTAGAATTTTTGAACTTTTTCATACGTACATCAGCTCCTTTTTGTTTTATTCAGCAATATGTTTTCCTCGTTTTGCATTCCTTTACTGTATTTTTCATCAGATAGTTTTTCCTGATTTGCATTTCCTTCACTATTGAAGGACATGAATATATTTTCATATGATTAATGATAATTTGTATTTCAAAGTACTTTTAAAATTCTATCAATTCTGAAAAGGAACCAAGATCTCGAACTGAATACATTGTGAAAGAATTAAAAAAAATTCTATATGAAATAACAAATAAACCTTACAGTTGTCATTCTACTTACTACTTGTTGAATTCTTTATTTAGCGGAGGTTTAAACTTGTGATTATAAACAAAACTGAAAGTATGTCATTGTAAAAATTAGAATCAAAATAAGAACAGCAGGACTAAGGAGGAGCATGAGTAAGTTAGGTGGGATATGTTGGCAAATATTGTTATTTGCTTAAAATCGAATACTTGAAATGTGTTTCCTTTATATAAACTTTTAAAAAATTAAAATTTTTCTTATGATCAGAAGTGTTAACATGGAATCTATTCTCACTACATTTTAAGTTAATAATGCAGTGTTGTTAAATATTGGTAGAATGTTGTATAGGAGATTTCTAGAATTTATTCATGTGAAGTTACCAAATTTTTATGCCTGCTCATTGACAATTCCTTAGTTCTTCTAAACCTCACCCAGATTCTAGCAATAATTACTGCACTGCCTGATTCTATGAGCTTGACTGTCAGATACCTTTTATAAGTGGAATTATACAGTGTATGTTTTCTGTCACTGGCTTATTTCACTTACCACAACCAATCAAGGTTCATCTGTGTTGTCATATATTGGAGAATTTTCTTCACTGTAAAGTTAGAATAATATTTTAATGCATGTGAATGTGCCTCATCATACTTTTGAAAGGGAAGAGAAAATAAACGTGTGCTCAGTATACATTGTGAAAGAAACGATCTAATGAATCAGCAACTAATTTATAATCAAATCATATGCTAGTGGAACATCCTCTTAGAATGACGCCTCACTGTTTATAAATATGGTGTGTGAAGTAGGAAACTGGATATTTATGTAGCCCTATTCAATAGAATTTCCTACAATATTTAGAATATCAGCATGCTAATACGGGAGATGCCACACACTTGTGTCTACTAAACATTTTAACTTTAAAGTTATATGGACTTTTTTCTGGGATTCAAAATATAAGTCTTAAATTTTCCATTAACCATAATTCAGTTTTGCAATGGTTAAAAAGTCAAACAAATAAAATCTCTTGAATATTGAATATTATAAAACAATTTATGAAATTATGGTTTGAATATTATTTTCTTCTAAGTTTAAAGATAAAAAAAATATTCCCGAATAATGCCCATATAACTCTAAAGTCACCATTTCAGTAGGTTTTCTGTAGGCAGTTCCATAGTGCTAGGTATGTTCATATTGTTTGTAATGAGTCTCTAGAACTTTTTCATCTTAATAGAACTAAAATTCTATACCTATTCAAGATAAATTTCCCTCTTCTCTTTCAGCAGCATTTGCAACAAGCCTTCTATTTTCTGTCTCTGTGATTGTTTTTTCTACTTTAGATATTTCATGTGACTGGAGGCACACAGTATTTGTCCTTTCAGTGCTTATTTCCTTCAGCATAAAATTTCTTCCATGTTATATCACATGGTAGAATTTTCTCCATCTGAAAGACTGCATAATATTTCATTCTATGTGTATACTGAATATTATTTATCAGGTAATCCCACAGTGAACGTTTTAGCTGTTTTTACCTCTTGAGTATTGTGAATAATGATACAACAAGATTAGATGTATAAATATCTCCTTGAGATATAGTCAGTAACACAACAATAAAAGAAAGTTTCACTACTCCATTTTCAGTTATGGAAGCAATCAGACTGAAGAAAAATGACATTTAACAGTGCTAATATTAGGCAATACATGCTTTATAATTGCAGAATCTCCATGGTTTATTGATCCCTTGTCTCATATGAGTTCTTGTGTTTTGAGTTTTGTGTCGTGTAAATATGATCATCTGTGCTCTCTTTGTATGTCCCAGTTGCATCTAACACTTTTTCCATTCTTCATGCTTGGCCTATGTATGTCAGCCCAAACAAGAGACTTGTGTAGTGAAGTTTATCAGTATATGAAGTAATCATTGATAAGGAAGAAGTTATTATTGTTCTTTTATTTTTATATGTCTTGTATCTTTACCTTTTTGTCTTCTTTTTTTGTCATCAGTAATATAAAGTGAGTAGAGGACAGGTATGTAAGACACAGAGGAGCTGTGGTAAGTACCCCATAATTTTCATTCCCATTTCCTACTCATAAGATCCGGACAACATTGTAATCTTAAAGTCCTTTGGTCCCACAAAAGCATACTCCTACTATATAAATTTTGAGTTATAGAGCAAAGAGTAGGTTTAGAGTGACTGTTTTATTTTGCTTTCAAGGAATATATGTGTTGATAAGATCTAAACAATTCTGTATTGCCATATTTTTAGCTCTTTATGAGGATGTTTCAGGGTAAAATTCTCAACCTGTGAGAACCTGCATTACTTATAGAAAAATAGAATAGATAATAGAAATTACCAGGGAGTATCTGATGTAGTAAAAGTAGGGAATGTTCTTTGAAATTCTTGTTTCAGTTTGTGTATCTATATCTATATCTAATTTATTAGATTTACATATATATACAGAGAGAGACTGGAAAATGACTTATTCTCATCTGTGATTAAAGCATTTTGAAATAAAAAATGATTTATAGCCTAGTATGTTTACTTCTGTGAAGAAGTTGCAGCATTCTTGCAAATTGAAACAGATCTTGGAAAAATGTCTGAATGGTAGATTTGAACAAATGTCTAGGTCAAAATGTTTCATTTCAGTTTTCTATGCTAAGCCTTGCTAAAATTTTTATAGATAAATACATTGTTTATATTTGTTATCCAAGCATATTACTTTGCTTTAGTTGTCTCTTTCTTTAACCGTTAGTAATATCTGTAGAGACTGAGTCTAGCTCTATAAAATATGTCACTTTATCTAGGAACTTAGTCATGTCTAGTACATTACATTTTATAGTTTCATTCATTTCCCTTCCTTATGAGTGTTGAATATTTTGCTGCAGAATTTTAAATGATCATATATATTTTTTAATTATTTATTATTTAACTTCAGTAATTACATTGTATTATGTGACACAGTTACATAGATACTTGGGTTCTCCCCACCCCTCCCCAAACCCTCCCACCATGGTGGATTCCTCCACCTTGTTGCATAACCACAGCTCAAGTTCAGTTGAGATTTCCCCATTGCAAGCGTATACCAAACATATATTTTAAGAATACATTCTTCTAATATGTTCCAAATATATTGCTTATGGCTGTTCTTAATTTCTTTAGCTATTAAAAATTATTTCTAATAAGTTATATCTGCTTCAGTTCTGCTCTATATTTGTGTACATCCTTGATTTCCATTTTTCCTTACCATATGTTGTTCATTGCCCAAAATTCTGTCTCCATTCTCTTAAAATGTGCGATTTCCATGTATATTCATTTGCACTGGTACTAAAGCACATGTTCCAAGATCTGGATACTCTGAAACAATCGCAGACAAAACAGTAATAGCCATTTTGAAGAAATGCTTTGTGAATCCCTTTCCTTCTAATATCTTATTGTCAAGGTTATACTGTCACTTTGGTAATGTGATTTGGTAAATGGCAACATTTTTCCTCACTCTAGATTACATTTATCGCCTCACCAGATACATACCTGAAAAGGCCACTTTTCTTTTTTTCTTAAGTGAAACTATTATACACAACTGGTGTTAAAATTTAAATAGTATCTATATATTTATTGTCTTATGGAATACTGAATTAGCTTATTCTTAAATATCTCTTTATACCCCATTTGTTCACTTTTTATGAGCATAATCTTTAGGGGAATAATCATTGAATCAGATGAAAATGATTCCACTGAAAGGATTGTGGTTTTCATTTCCCTTGACAATTTAATTTCCACTTAAATTCTCTATTAATCACATAACCCATGTGAAGATCGAGACTTTAAATTAAAGGTACTACAGATGCACTTACAGCACTTAATTTATTTTGGAAAAATATATTTGTGAAAAAATTACAACATTTAAGTGTGTGCATATGTGTATGCATGAGCAACTCAAATACATGAGGGAAATAAGCTATTTTACTGGTAAATAAAATAATTTCAAAATCATTTTTCCAATTATCACTGATTTGAGGAATATTCCACAGGGCTTAGGTGGAAACTGGCTGAGTTCTGCAAACTGCATGTAATTTTATACTCCCTTTGTATTTAATAAATGCTTTAGAGTAAACATTAATATTAGTTCCTGCAGGATAAAAAGATTTATCATGTGAAATTTCTAAGAGGAAATTTATTTTACATTTTGAAGAAATAAAATAAGCATTTTTTATTGTTCAGTCTTATTTTTGATGATGTTTGCATAGTTGATTAGGATGGGAAGGGTCGAGGATTAGGGGAAAGTGGGTAAGGCCACTGCTTCCAAATTCTTTTTCTTCTTCCTGTATCTGGGGGAAGGAGGAAAATAAGGGGAGAAGCTGCACCCAGCTTCCCAATAGCTTCAGTACCCAGAGATGGGAATGATCACAGGATGTCATCCCAAGGGCCCCAGTGTGGAGCATGCTCTGAGGATTCTGCTCAAGTGATTTTGGTAGTTTTGAAATGTTGTCGATCTTGCCGCTCCAAGGGTGAGGAAAAACTCCCAAGTTTTATTGGCTGATGTGGTCCACCTTAGAGTCTCCATTTGCCCAGATATTTGCTGTCAGCGCTTGGTTGGGGTAACTGACAAATTTGTTCTACCCACCATCCTCTGCTATGGTACCAGATGTCCTCTGCAGGCCCCAGTGATTTGCCAGATCCTCCATGTGCGTCTGGGTATGCTGTCCAGTGCTTTGTCTGAGCCACTAAGGAGGCCCAGTTGTGGCATGTGCAATCCATGGTCAGACCACAGAACCTGTGATTCTACCCATAGTTGGAGCTCTGAGTTGAGTAGTTCAGCTGGGGAGATCCCAAAAGAAACCTCGTTTGAGGTGATCCCAGACTTGACTCTTGTGTGTGCTTGCCAGTACTAGGTCTGGCTCTCTGTCCATCACCCACATCAGCCTACAATGGTAGTTGTAGCTGGGTTGGTTCGGTTTCCAGCCCCATCTCTTATGTAAACCAATGGATACTGCAGCCCAACCCAACCCTGCCCACCACACAGCCCTCACACTCACCAGTGAAAACTGCAGCCTTATTGGAGCGATCCCCAATAAATTCTGCTAGGCCCAGTTCCTGTGCTTGCCAATATGTCTAGTAGACTGGTTCAGTCTGTCCCATGTCCCATTTAGCTCTCATACATGTCAGTGGGGCATAGCAACGTAGCTCAGCCCATCCAACCCCCACTTTCCAGCCCACTCTTCTGCCAGAGGGTACCACTACCAATCTAATCAGTCTTGCCCTCAGCCATGGTTCTCATGTTTACCAGTGGAAGCTGTAGCCCATCAGGGAGGTGCCCACTGTTTCCCTACTGAGCCTGGATTCTTGCACTCTTCAGGTGGTTCCATGGTCTAGCCTGACAGGATTTGCACCAGTCCCAGCACTTCACAGCTGATGCTGCAGCAAAGCTAAACCAGTCTGTGGCCTGGTCTGCCCTGGTCCCAGTTCTTACGCTCACCAGTTAGAGTAGTGGTCCAGCAGAGGAGCCTCCCCCAGTTCCCCTGCCGGGCTCACCCCCCTATCCGGGTCTCACATGTGCTGGTGGTATTATGGCCCAGTTTGGTATGGTCCTTCTCACCTTGACATTAGCCAGCAGGTGATTTATCCTGGTCTGGCCCAGTCTTCCCCAGTTCCAGCTCCTGCTGGTGGGTGCTGCAGCCTAGCCCTTCCCAGCCAATCCCTACTCCCAGGCCTAATGTTGGCTGGTGTTGTGGTGGGTCTGTCTTGCACCACAACCTGGTTTTCAGATAAAACATTGTGTATTATTAACTGGCCCAGTCTGGCCTGACACCCATATGTGCCAGCCAGTACCATAACCTGGGCTGTCTGGGCTGCTCCCAGCCTTGGCTCTTGCGCTCACCTACAGGAACTATATCCTGACAAGGGAATTCCCTAAGCAACTCTATCAGGTCTCCTCCCTATGGCAAATCTCCTACACACCAGTAGGTCCTTGGTACAGACGGACCTATTCCACCCACTGTCCTAGCAGTAACCATGGATTTGCCCAACTGGACCATAACGATTCCTGTTCTTACTGTTGGATGCTATATAGTCCAACCACACATGGTCCACACCCAGATACAGCTCTCATGTGATTCAACTGGTGCTGAGACCTAGGCCGTACTACACCCACCCTGACTCTCATGAGCACCAGTGGGTGCTAGAGTCTGACTTAGTCTGGCACACCCCAGACCCAGTCCACACCCATGCCAAGGGACACTACATCCATGTCCAGCCCAGATTTCTGCCCCCATTCTGGCTCTTGCACTTACTGGTAGGGACCCCAAGCCAGCTAGGGCGGCCCCCTAGCTCCCCAGCCAGGCCTGTTTCCAGACATGGATCTTGTGTGTGCCAGTGGTTGCTATGACCATGGTCAGTGTGTAGCCCTGTCAGGTAGCCCCCCAGCCCTAGCTTTAGTGTGCACCAGTGACTAGTAGTCAGTGGTAATCCATGCTAACTAGCCCAGCTCAGGTCTCCCATGTGGACTTGTGCATCTGTCTAACCCATAAAGGTCCTCCAGCTTTTTCCCTCCAAACTACTTGATCTCAGCCCCCTCGCTTTCCTGCAAGTACAGTGGCCTTTTTTATGGAAGTCTCTCATAAGCCATTCCTCAACTGCAACATACTCCCTCAGCAGTCCTCCTTCCCACGCATCCCCTTACCCTTTCCCTGGTTAATTCACAGTCCCTGTCCTTGAAATACATGGGTCTCCTGGGGTCAGACCTGGAGCTCTTGTACCACCAGCCAGCTCCAGCCGCTGGGCCAGCTGCCCATAGCACAAGAGCTTGGGGCCAAGCATATAATTTATTAGACTGAGTAATCTTTCAGTGAAATGCTGGTACAAATATAGGCTGATTTCTTCCTCTGTCTTAAAATCCTTGGACTGCTATGGTAAATAACCACAAGCTAAGTTGCTTAAAATATGTACAGGTTTATACAATATGTATAATTTATTATATATATATATGTTTATATAAAATGTGTTTATAGGTTTAAAGTTATTGGGGGTCCTAAGTCTGAGACCAAGGGGCCAGCAGGCCTGTACTCCCTCTGATAGTTCTATGGGAGAATTTGATTCTTGCTTCATCCAACTTGTGTAAGCCCCAATCATTTCAGGTTGTTTTTTCATTGTTTCAGTCTTTAACTCCATGGGCATATTATCTCTGGTTGCTTTTTATGTGTTTTCTCTTTCTATTTTAACCTTAAAGAGACTTGTCATAGGATTAAAGGCTTCTAGGATAATCTAGTATGATCTTTTTATCTCAACATCTGTAGCTTAATTGTATCTGCAAATACCTAGTCCTAAGTAAGACAATATTTATTGGATCTAAGAGTTTGATGTGCAAATATCATGTTGGGGACACTTTTCTATCCACTGAATCTCTCTAGTGTGATTGTATATGATTTGTGAAGATACCACATATTGTATTTGTTTTGTCATTGTAAACTGAAAAACATAATCTTTGCTAAATCTTATTGACATTTTGCTATGTCGTCATTTTTCTGACAGGTGTTTTAGACACATAAACACACAAAATTCCCACACAAACTGTAGGAAGTAAGAATACATCTTCTCATTTTATAGTTGATAGAATTAAGACTGGTAAATAGTCTTAAAAAAGATTTATTTAAAAGGCTGAGTGGCAGTTTAGGGAATGTGTGTTTGGAGACAGAAACATGGGGAGTGGGGTGGGGGAGAGAGACAGAGAAAGAGAGAGAGAGAGAGATGTTCTGTAGGTTGCTTCACCCTCCAAATGGCCAGGACTGGGCTAGGCTGAATCTCCATTCTATCTCCTATGCATTTAGCAGGGGCCCAATGTTTGGACTATCTTCCAATGATTTTATAAGCATGTTAACTGAGTTGGAAGTGGATCATCAAAGACTCGAATATGGGATGCAACCAAACTGTGGCTTCACCTGATGCACCAATACCAGATGCAACAAAATCAGCCCTAAGACTGGTAGATCTCAGTTTATTGCTTGAATTTTGCACAAAAAAAATGGTGATACAACTGGCATACTAGGACAGTTATGCTTTCAGAATACCGCAAGCTCACACCACTGGAGCCGAAGACACATTAATTTTAAGAGTTCACCAGAGCTGTATGCCACTTGGTAACATTCACATGAAATGTATATGTATTCAATTTAGCAAATCAGATTTAATCTAATTGTATTTCCTGTATCAGTTCACACAATACATTCAAATTACTTGTTTGACAGCATTTCTGTAACAAATGTTAACTCTAAGTGAGCATCTTTCTTGAATAACAAGTGATGATGTGGATTTCCTACAATAAGTTGTAAAAACATTAAAAATATACTGTAGTGAGTGCTGAGTATGCCATTTAGTGTGCAAATATGTACTCTAAATACCATACTTCTAGGAATTTTGCATATTGTTATGTCAAAGTTACTATGAAAACTACTTGTAATGACAAAAGTTATAACAATATTCTCTTATTACAGTCTGATACAGGTTTAGACTTAAGATATTCAGCAAGATTAACTATTGAATTCTACAACCAGCCACTATAGCAGAAGCACAACGTGACCTTGAAAAATACGATTGATCAGTCAGCTAAGAAAGATGAGCTAGCAGTCCAAATTTGCATTAATCAAATCAGAAGTTAATATGGGAGTCTTTAGTCTCTCTGAAAGCCAATATGTTTTCTTTTCTTTTTCTTTTAAAAAATTATTTTTATTGGAAAGGCAGATAGGCAGAGAGGAGAGACAAAGAGCAAGAACTTCTGTCTGCTGATTCACTTCCAAATGTTTGCAAAGATTGGAGCTGAGCCGACCCGAACCCAGGAACCAGTTTTTTCCAGGTCTGCCATGTAAGTGTAGGATCTAAAAGCTTTGGGTTATCTTCTACTGCTTTTCCAGGCCATAAGCAGGGAGCTGGAAGGAAGTGGAGCATTTGGGACATGAACCGGCACCCATATGAAATGCTGACATTTGAAGGGGAAGGATTAGCCAATTAAGCCATTGTGCCAGGCCTCAGTGTGTATCTTTTTTACCCTTAATCATGGAATAAATCACATCATGATTCCACTGGAAGTTCCAGAACGATTTCCAAGACTCATCTTCCATGATTGCTACTAAGCTTCTGTGTGCATGTCAGACTTCAGAGTATTTTGAAAGTTCTATTATATTTCATCTTCCCAGTTACTGCTTCAGCAATGAAAAGCTTATAAAAATGGTTGAAAATATTATTCTCAATTCCTTAAATGCTTTGAAAAAATGTGAATCAGGAACTTTAAAAAAATTGATCATCAGTTTTCCTTAGCAGAAAACTTGAGTAAGGCTTGGTGAACTGAGGAAAGTGGTCATATGGTATAGTCTGGGAAAACAAATACAAGTGGATTGTTCTAGAAAAATCGAGAGTAAAGGCCTTGAGCTGTTTGCACATGGGGACCCATGACATGTTTAAGACAATGTTTATATTATCTGCAGGGTAGATAGAGAAGGAGATGAGGGATCAGTGGCAGAGGAAGCAATCATAAAGTAATAGGAGCTTGCAGCACCAAGAGTGAGCTTTCGCAGAATAGCATGACTTTTCTGTTATATTGAGATGAATGACATGGGCTGAGGGCTGCAGAAGGTACCAGAGAGGAGGTCATTACACTAATTCTGGAAAAAAACATTAACAACCTGGACCAAAGCATTGACAATGAGTGTGGTGAGATATGTTCAAATTATAGTTCATTTTTGAAAATAAAGCTGACTTGAGCTTTTCTAAGAACATGTTAGCTATGAGAAAAGCAGAATGGAAAGAAAGAATGGCACCAAGATTTTTTGGCCTGAGCAACTGGAACAACCACAGAGCTGGTTTAATGGTAGACAGCTGTATCTCACTTTCAGATCTGTAAAATGGAGGTGTGACTTCCATATCTGAATAATGAGTAAGTTTTATAGTTTGGGTGCGATGGAAATATTCAGGTTGAAGATACTATTTGTTTCTTCTACGTTTAACCTTGATTATAAGCTGAAAGTAGTAAGTAGTCAGAGATAGGCCCAATTATCATCCATAGTTTGACTACAGATTATTAATAAAACTCACTAGAGCAATAAACACATCATAACTAATTGGTAAAATTAAATTAGTTGATTTCACTTACCCCAGGAACTGTATTAATTTCCTGGTTAATACTGTCTTCCCAGTGGTTCTCAGTATTTTTACTATGACTAGCATTCTGCACAATTTGGTTTTATCACAAGTTGAAAAAAAAATATACTTCTCCAGTGCTTTTCATCCTAAATTCAACATTTGAAATGAACACTTTGGTTCACATTTAAATGATCTTTTAAATATGAATCATATAAGGTCTGGCATGGTAACCTAGCAATTAAAGCCCTCGCCTTTAGACTAGATATTTAAAAAAAATATAGGGACTTAGTTTTAGCATTCCTATAATTGATTTCTATTACATCCATTCAGTTTTTAATAAAATTTTTTGGACACCTTATATACATAGGGTACACCAGTATTAGGGAACAATTTAAAAATAAAATAATATATGAAAAAAACTGTTTAGAAACAGCAGGATCACATTGACATTAATGAGATCTAATGTAAAATATGTGTTTTATACTTATGATTAAATTTGCTTCTCACTTTTATTACACAGCATTTCTATTTACATAAGTAAACATTTTAAGATACTGATGACTGTCCATAAGCACTTCAATCAGTAAGCAGAGACTGCTGATCAAGGCAAATTTAATATAAAATTTTCTTTTTTCTTATCTTATTTTATGCAAATTTCTAAAAACATGGAACAGTTGGAGAAATAATATAAGTAACAACTGTTTTCCTCCTAGCTTCATAATTATTAAAGATTTGTGACATTATCACTCTTATAGTTTCACAATTTTTGCTCTTCAATATGAAAGTGATGTCAGATACCATGTCATTTTGGGAGTAAACAGTGCAAATTATATTTCTTAAGAGCACACGAATTTTCTCACATCTTCTAGTATCTGGTCTGAATTCAAGACTAACCAAGTGCACGTTACCTAAGAAACTTGAAATATTGTATGTTGCCAAAAGAGTCAGACTGAGATAAAAACAAAGGCCTTAGATAAAACATACAGAAACAATAAGTAATCCATCCTACTCCAAATTTTTAATTTTTAAATTTTTTATATAATTATCAGCTTTTTGGGACCCTGGTTCTATGCAAGGGTACTTTAAAAAGTTCATGGACAACGAAATTAAACATTTATTTGGGTACATAAAATAAAATTCATGCATAATTTTTTATACCATATATTTCTCATCAGATTTTTGAGGACCCTTCAGGTAAATGATTTAGAAAAATGTTTGAACCCAAATGATCTTTTTTTAATTCTGTTTTCATAAACATTTAAAAATATCCTTATATTTTACAAGGATTTACTCATACTACTCAATGTAATCTCATGTTTTCAAAAGTTGTCTGGAAAAATACTTTTGTCAAAAATTGGACTTAACAAACTTTGTTGTGAAGTAGTTAAGACGCCGCTTGCAATGCCAGCATCCCAAATGGGTACCAATTCATGCTCTAGTTTTTCCACTGAAGGTCCAGTTCTCTCTCAATGTGCTTGTAAAAACAGCAAATGATGACCCAAGTAATCGGGTCCCTGACACACCCGTGAGAGTCCAGGCTGAAGCTACCAGCTTCTGGCTTTAGTCTTGCCCAGTCCTTGCTTTTGTGGCCAATTCGGGAGTAAGCCAACAGATAGAAAATTCATTCTCATTCTTTCTCCCTTTCTCTCTCTAATTCTGCTTTTCAAATAAGTAAATAAATCTTCAAACCAAAAATAACCAAAACAGGAAAAAAATGAACTTATTTTTCAAAAATGTCACATTTTCTGTAAAATTTGATATTAGATATTATATCCATTGTGTCAGTTGGATTGCAGAAGATACTCTTGTTATCATTATGTTGTATAGAAGTTACTGAATCGCCGCACAGTTTCTAAACTGATAATCTAGTCTAAAACTTTCTAGATGTAAGTTATTCTAGCTGATCATAGCCAGAGGTTGTGGATAAAAGGCATTTATCACATAAACATCAATCCTTCACTACCAAGTACACAAAGATGCTGATGCAAACAAAAGCATTGTGTCTTTTTTCCTTTTGTTTCATTCCATATTTGTATAGCTGATCATGCCTCCTTACTTCATTATACGGATATCTGTTCATTGTACATTCAAGAAAGCTGCTCATCAAGCTTCAGTCAGAATCCCTGCTGCCAAAATATAGTGAGTGAATTTTTGGACTAAGTCAAGTGATTTAGCCTTCAAAAACAATAAATGTTTAAATCCTCACATCCCTTGAATCAAATGGTATCTGCAGCTTAACTTAAAAGGGTTTTTTATGTAAATACCAAATTCACGTTATTACATAAATTTTCTGATGGGCAGTACTACAAAAAGCATGACCTTGCAAATAAAATCATGTGTTGCTAAACGACAGTGACATGTTCTGTGATAGTGCTCTTATGTTATTATAGAGGGTATTTGTACAAAATGAGTCAGCTACAATGTCACTGGAACACACTAGTCTTGTGGGAATATTGACTGTGGTTTATCGGCTATCTCATCGTTATATAGAAAATTACTGTCTTGTGTTATTTTGACACTCAATTACATTTGCATTCGATTTAGAGTCAGTTTCTATCCTACTCAATAACAGTAATTCTAAAAAACAATTTCTGGGTATTTCTAAATGTGCTAGACATTAGCCCAAGAATTATCTCAATTCTCACCACACTGATATAAGTAGAAGTATTGAAATCACTATATGGATCAGAAAATTGAGACACAGAAATGACAATCCAGCAGCTAGTCAGAGGCTGAGTAAAGATGTGAGTCTGGGATGCCTAACTTCAGCTTGTCTTCCTGTATACTGTTCACAACGACCAAGTGATTGTAACTCTTTTTGCCAATGAAATTTTTAGGTAACATTTACTGTTACTCATGTTCACTACTTTAAAGTAAGGAAAAATAGTGGATCTGTGAACTTTATTTAGGGAAGGATGCTGAGATGCCTTAAAAACTGTGTCACGTCAGGGGTAGTAGATTCAAATACAGTACAGGATGCCTGAAATCAGTGTAAGTGCTGTGAGTGACTTAAGTGACATTTTTTTGGAAACGTATGTGACTTACATATAATTGAAATCAAACATTTTCAAAAGAGTCTTGATTCTTCAGAAAATTAAGCAAACTATTAATATTCAGACAGGGAAATATGGAAAATAATATTTTCTTTTATACAAATAATTTTATAAAGGAAGACTGTGTTTAAGTGATTGCTTCATATTTGAACAGTCAGCCCTTCTCAATTCTTGGGGAAAATCAAGTTGATTGCATTTAGAGTGTAAATTATTTCTATTCAAGGTATTCTGGCTGATTATTAGTTCTGAACTTTAGAAAACACTAGCCTGAAAGTCAAGAGTGAGATTGTTCACCAAACACAGTGGAAATTAAGCACATCAACAAGCAACTGGAATCTTTGGCACACCAGTTGAGCACCAGTGCTTGATTTCACTGTTTTGAGTTTGCAAGAAATCTCTGATTCAGGCAGCTGGCTTTGAATCAGTAGCTCATCCTTTCAGCCACTGCTTCCCAGCCTCTTCAATATTTTCACTACATACTTCTAACTTGGTAATTTTCCCTTCATCTTTCATCTCTGAATTATTCAGCTCTTCCTCTTTCAGTGCTTTGATTCTGTTGTCCTTCGACATAAACAACAAAACAATTCACTCCAAAGTAGTAACTGAATGGCATTTTGAAATTACAGTGTATCTTGTGCACATGCAGGCATCCAATGGATTTTTTTAAAAAATAATTTTTTGTCTTTTTTGAATATATGAGTTTGGAATAGCTTTTTAAATATTAGGGGGAAAACTCAGATATTTTGTTTCTTTGCTTGATTTTACTGATATCTGAACAGACACACAACTGAGTATGTGACCAACCCAAAACAAAGTAAGTTCTTAACAGGTTATGCTATGAACTATTTGTTATCTTGCCATTTTCTTTAATCCAGAGAAAGGGCTATGGGTTATTATCTGCTTCATGTCTTTCTAGTTTACATTGAAGACTCTGTATTTGTCAAAAAAAACTCCTTTAGGTTGCAGTTGTTTTGTGCAGATTTTGAGCCTTCAAATTAATTTTGTTGAAACAACATCATTTCAAATATCATGAAGCTACAAGTCTCTAAATGAGATTACATTACTACATAACCATAAAAGAAACTAGTAAACAGTGAATTTTGCAATTGAGGATTCTTTTTGATAAATATATTATTCTCAGAATTTCGTGTTTGGCTTATAATTGATTCAGTTTTGATTTTCAAATTGCCATTTATTTTATTCTTGCTTTAAATGTTAAGCTTTGTACTTCAGAGTCAAAAATCTTCAAAATGAAGGGATTAGAGATATGAAGTCAGAGTGTTTTTGTAACCAGCACGAAACTGTGATCCTTGCAGCCCATGTCTGTGGAAAACAATGTTGATTTTCAGAAAGTCCTGACACCCTGGAGCTCTGCTTAATGTGTAAGCCAGGCTTACTTGCTTTACCTCCAACTTCTATTGTCTTTCAAAATCAATGAAATTGTGTCTTTAAAGAGTTCACTACATATACTGTAGAGGGTATCTACAATTAGAATGGTGTAAAAATGTTACTTATTTTTTTAAATGCACTTATTCCCTGGGTTACTTTTCAATTTCCCACATTGCACCCAGTCGGATAATTAAAGCAATGGCTAGGGCATATGTTGACTATTAGTGTTCCACTGCTTGTAGTGTTCAATAACAGCAGAATGTTCTTTTAGCACAGCAAAGCTCCAATGTTCTAAGACATTTGGGAAAGAAGAAAACATGAATTGTTTTTTGTAATTTGACTTATTTTCCATAATTTGCCATATTTCTTCCATCCAATATTTATTTTATAATGTATCCAAAAAGTGAAAAAAATCAATTTATCTGGTTAAATGTAGCTTTGACACTATCATGCCCACAACTAGTATGCCCACATATTTTTGATTTGTGGAGGCAGAGTCAAAATGATGGCTGAGCAACAAGCTCCACGGAATGCTTCTCCAAGGAGAAACACAGCCTCAGCCTTCACTGCTGTACACCTTCACTGATGTACAAAAGCAGTGCCAATATTTGTAGAGAGAATTTCTGGACTTGCTACAACATCAGATGGAGATGAGTATGCCTCTCAAAGACTTGTAGCATATCTTCAGTAATGAGCAGAATCTCATGACTATAACATTCAGATGTGACCCACCTAGGGCCTGTGTGAGTAGCCAAGAAGCTATTGCTATCATTCACCCCACAGCCCTGGACAGACAACAAAGACAGGCAACAAAACTGTTTTGGAGCTTTGTGCCAGGGTGATATAATTGAACCTTGACTAGATTTTAACAGTTCCTCTTCCTGGTTCAGTTATTGCAGATAGAACCTCTGGACCTATTACAATGCCCAGTGGATTTTCAGGGTCCTGGTTAAGCAACATTTACTGTGGCTGTGAGATGTGGCATTGGGCACTTATCTCACCTCAGCCACAGAGACCATCGCTCAATGACAATGGCAAAGATTTCTTGAAAAAGACCTCAAAAGCATATACAATAAAAGCAACAATAGACAGATGAGGTTACATCAAGCTGAGAAGCTTCTGTATTGCAAAGGAAATGCACAACAAACTAAAGAGGCAACTGACATAATGAGAGAAAATATTTTGCAACTATGCAACTGATAAAGGATCAACACTGGGATCTGAAAAGAGCTCAAGAAACTCAACAACAGGGCCCAGCACAGCAGCCTAGTGGCTAAAACTCCTCGCCTTTTGCACACCAGGATCCCATAGGGGCACTGGTTCTAATCCTGGTGGCCCTATTTCCCATCCAGTTTCCTGCTTGTGGACTGGGAAAGCAGTCAAGGAAGACCCAAAGCCTTGGGAACTTGCACCCATGTGGGAGACCCGAAAAAGGCTTCTGGCTCCTGACTTTGGATCGACTCTCAGCTCTGGCCATTGCGGTCACTTGGGGAGTGAATCATCAAATGGAAGATCGTCCTCTCTGTCCTCCTCTCTGTGTATCTGCCTTTGCAATAAAAACAAATATTTTTTTAAAAGAAACTTAACAATAAAGCAAACAACTCACTGAAGAAATGGACAAAGGACATGAAAGGTATTTTTCGGAGGATGAGATTCAAATGTGCAACAGACACACGATGAAAAAATGCTTAAGATCACTAACCATTAGGGAAATCCAAATAAAAACCATGATGAGATCCCCCCCCAGTTAAAATGACATCAACTATAGTTTGCCAGTATTTTCAGAATCTGACTTTAGAAATACAAAATACCAACCCCATCCTTAGTTTCTAGTTTTATCACAAGAATATAAAAGATTTATTACCTATCCCACCCTTATGATGGATTTTTTTAAATCATATTCATGCTGGATAACAATTCAGACCCCCTGATGGGTTCTGTCTCTTCCCTCTGCCTTATGACTGTTCATTATTATTCTGCTTATTTAGTTTGGTTTTCCTAACATGCAACCTCACTCCTGGCTGCTGCTGCAAGAATTTAATAATAATTTCTGATTTTAATAAATCTTGCATTGCTCACTGCCTTGTCCTCATGAAAATTTGTCTACATGAGATAAGAACCAAGGTCCCTTTTCTTGGTTACTATTGCCCTGTGACAACGTGATCACCTTGGATGTTAAGTTCTAAAGAGGAAATTTTGTGGGGACTCCAATATTGAGACCATGGCATGAAATATCAGTAAGACAACTATTTTTCTATTTTTGATTATCCCCTTTCCTAACAACTATAATTATATCTGGCTTCTGTATTACCAGCAGGAATTTAATTAATACATCTTCTGGTTGCAGATTTTGGAACCATATAGAATTACGTAGATATTTGTTATGCATTTGTAGTTATTTTTAGCTATACTGAAAGAAATCCTCATAACTCAATGACTGCCCAAGGAAGCATTTTATATTGCCAATATCTAAATACATAGAATTTTTAATTGAGCCAAATTATCTGATTGTCATCTCCACAGTAAAAAAGGAGTTTGGAGTAATTGTTAATATTCTTTCACTTGGAAAAATAATTTCACTACTATTCCTCAAATTTATTTTAGATTTCTAAGTAATATAGCTACACAGTGTGTGGTTATTAAGCTTGAAATCAGCTAAAATAAAAAATCTGCTCCCAAGTCTCATACACAGTCATATTTCATTTACATAATTGATACTTTGAATCTACTTTGTAGACATTCCATTATTTCTCTAATATTTTGTTCTATATACTTCAATACAATATTCTGGAATGCTCAGATTACACTCGTATATCCATTTGACACCTACAATATTGGCTTTCTCCTGCTTTTTTGATATAAACATTTTCTAAATGATTCTACGGTTTCAAACAAGGCATAAAGAACAGACTCAGGTAAGAATCTCTCAGAAATTTCTTGTAGGTATTCCTACAGGCTTCATCCATTCATTTATTAATTCGTTTCAAGCTTACAAGGGGGATTTTTCTAACCACACTATCGAAAATTACCCCAGAATATTTCATTCTCATTCTCTTTTGACTGTTGATGACTGTCTTTCTATTAGTCCATTGTCCATCTGTGAACTAGCAAGTCATTTATGAGAAGGCACAAGAATTTTTGTCTTATTTTTCCTTTGTTATATCCAGAGCACTTACAAGAGAGCCTTAGAAAATAAACATTAGCTACATGAATGTCATCAGCAACTGCTATATGCAAGGAAAAGATCTTGTTATAAACTATAGGAAATGAAAAACTATCTTTTGATGATAGAGCTTAACTACTGAAGGTATGAAAATAATAAAAACTACGGGAATAGATTAGCACATAACATGTTTAAAGTTATTGATTCAGAGCAGAAATTAGTGGAGACAGAGTTTTCATATCTCTCTGATGAAGTGACATTTGAACAGAGGCTTAAAATATCAGGATAAGAGTATACAAATATTTCAGGGTAAAATGTTCCAAGAAGAATGATTAAAAATTTTAAAAAAATTAAAAGAATCTGCTCAGGAAACTGAAAGAACATAATAATATGGTGTGGGAGAGGTTGAGGAAGTTTGACTAGAAAATAAGCAGTGACTACATTAAGTTCTTGCCCTTTTTGATTCATTTCCTATAGTCAGCTCAGGGAAAAGGGAATTCTGTATCTCTAAATACATAGGGACCTGATCCAGCTTATTTCTTGTAAAAAAAATAAATCCCTCTGGCTTCTGCATGTGGATATGATGACCTACAATCTGTAAGTATTAAAATAAAAAGGCTCTTTCATGGTCTAGGATAGAAATGATGGTGGTATAGAGTGGAGTTGATGTGGTAGAAAGTGATAAAAAGTGGTCAGGCCTTCAATATATTTCCTGATTCCATTGTCAGGATTTATGACTGGACTGGAACTTATCTATGAGCTAAAAATCAGTCTTGACTCACAAGTTTTTGGTAAAGAAAATTAAATAAATACCAGTATTATACTGAAAATGAGAGGGTAAGGGAATATCATAAATCGATTTTCTCCCTACTCCCTGATTCATGTGTTGAAACCATAAACATCATCGTGATTGTGTTTATATAATACCTTTGGGAGATAATTAAACTTAGATGAGGTCACAGTGGTAGGTCCCTCATAACAAAATTATACTCCTGCAATACCAGACATCAGAGATCATGTCTCTCCACCGTGTGTGTGAAGATATAGTCTGGAAACCAGAAAAAGAACTCTTATTGTAGTTTAATGATGCTGGAACATTGATCTTGAGTTTTTGGCATTCGGAACTCTGAGAAAATGAATTTCCGTTATTTAAGTGACCCAGTCTATAGAATTGTGTTATGACATTTTGAGAATACTAATACAGAGTACTAAGAAATGAGGTGCTGCTGTAACAAACGCATGAAAATATAGTGATTTTGGAATTGGATAATAGGCAGAGGCTGAATGAGTTTTGAAATGCTCCCTGAAAATTTTGGGTGATCCTAACAAACAAGAACTCAGAAAGCTTAGAGGAAAACTGAAAAGGTTTACAACTTCTTAGAAACACTTATGTAATCATGAAAAGAATGTTGATATAAATATGCACATTAAAAGCATTTTGGTGAGATTTCAGAAGAAAATAAATAGTATGTTCCTGAAACTGGAATAAAAAGTAATCTAAATTATAAAGTGATAAAGAGCTTGACTGAACTGTGTTCTAGTGTTTCGTGGAAAACAGAATGATAAAATTAGGCATTTATGTGAGTTTAGAAAGTGGAGTGTTGAACTTGTGATGTTTGGGAGTGTTACGTATCCCTGATTTTTCATGATCAACCTTGAATTAATGTCTCCACATTTGGAGAATTAAGAACCTCTTCTAAACATTATGAAATGGCTACAGTAGAGAAAACACTCTACTTGCTAATTGATCCAGAGGTGGGTTCCTAAGGCATGAATGCAGGTGGATTTCTCAGGCATGGCTGGTGTAGTGATTGGCTCAGTGGATGGATGGGTTGGCCTGAAGCTTGGATCACAGGGTTGGCTTGGTTCCTGGGAATTCGGGTATGTTTGGTACTTATATCTTTAGGGCAGGCCTTGTACCTGATTCTGTGGGACTGGTCCTAAAATCTGGGCCTGTTGTAACATGCTTGGATCATGGATCCATTAGAGCTGATTTGGCTCTGGGACAGGCTTTAGTTGTGAGGCCACAGAAATGAGCATGAATCCTTGGTTCTTGGGGGGTGGCCTGATACTGGTATAGGCAAGAATTTTGGTCTTTGTGACTGGTTGAAAGCCTAGTGATACAGGGACTTGCCTGGCACTGGGATGGACTCAGACCCCGAGTCTCTGACGGCTGTTCTAGAATCTCAGTCCACAGAGCTAGGCCTTGGGCCTTGGATAATATGACAAGAATAGATTTTTTAAATTTTATTTATTTTTATTCCAAAGTCAGATATACACAGAAGAGGAGAGACAGAGGAAGATCTGTCCGATGGTTCACTCCCTCAGTGAGTGCAATGGCTGGTGCTGTGCTGATCCAAAGCCAGGAGCCAGGAACTTCCTCCAGGTCTTCCATGTGGCTTTGGGCCATCCTTGACTGCTTTCCCAGGACACAAGCAGGGAGCTGGATGGGAAGTGGGACTGCCGGGACTAGAACCGGCGCCCATATGGGCTCCCGGCGCATTCAAGGCGAGGACCTTAGCCTCTAGGCCACTGTGCCGGGCCCAGGAATAGATCTTAAACCAACCATGGTGGACCTGGAACCTGAGAGGACCAGGCTGGTTTGTGCTATGATGGGCCTGGATCCTGGAGCTAAGAAAGCCAGCTTGGTACCAGTGTTCGCAGGGGAGGAGCCAATGCTATGATCCACAGCAAAGCCAAGTACTCATTTCACTATTTTTTCCTTGATGTAAAAGATATCTCTGCACTGCATTCTGCAGCCTTAGAAGAAGGGCAGAGAGGCTAATGTAAAAAAGTCCTTCCTACCCTCTTGGACATTTCTTTAAATCTCTGTACGCCAATGAGGTGCTATAATCACTCATGTGGAATCCTTTACTCTTGTAAAAGTGTTTGCTCCCATGGATAATTTATAAAATTGGTGTTTGCAAGGGAAGGAGCACTGGAAACTTGATTATTCCACCTTGTTAATATCACTCCTCAAATAATAAATACATTACATAAAATGGAAGATTGCAAAGGCTAGCATTGTGTCAGAGTGAGTTAAACTGCCAGTTACAATGCCAGCATCCAATAATGAAGTGCTGATAAGAGTCCCAGATACCCTGTTCTGATCGAGCTTTCTGCTATTTTGTCTGGGAAGGTGTTGAGTGATGCCCAAGTGCTTGGGCTCCTGCCACATACATGGGAGACGAGGATGGAGTTCCAGGCTTTTGCTTGGCCCTGCCCTGACTTTGAGGCCATTCGAGTAGTGAATCAGTAGATAGAAGACCTCTTTCTTTCCTTTTTATCTCTCCCCCTACCAATTTGCTTGCCAAATCAATGAATAAAAATTTTTAAAATATATACCAAAGAAATTAATTATAATGAAGTACCTCTACCAAAATGTCTTTTAATTATGATACATAAATGATATTCTTAAGGTAATGAAAGATGGAATCAAATGACAAATCTAATTAAAAGAAAAATATGCAATAAATCATGATGGACTTCTTGCATAATGGTTTAAATGTCAATCGTCAGAGTGCCTGAGTTCTGGTCCCAGCTCTGGCTGGGACCCAATTCCAGACTCCTGCTGGTGCTGGTCCTGGGAGACAGGAGGTGACAGCTTGAGTAGTTTTATTTCTGATACTGACATAGAAATTCTAAATCGAGTTCCTGGCCCCTTTCTTCATCTTGGTCTATCCCTGTCCATTATGAACAGTTAGGAAATTGGGAAATTAACCAATGGATAAGAGTGTTCTCTCTCTTTTTCTCTCTCTCCCCACCCCTCTCTCCTTCCTTGTCCCTCCTTCTTAAATGCAGCAATCAGTAATGTGGTATGACAACATTGGTGATTTCTGTGAGTGTCAACTTCACAGGTACAATCATTATGGAAGGAAAAGCTGAAACTCAGTGAATTCCTAGAATAAAATCATAGTTTTCCAAGTCACATTTATGGATACCTTGAGTTATAACCACACACCCTTGAGAGTTTGCTAGCCCCAGATGAACAATTCCTGATGCATTGGTAGTTTTCCAGAAGATCTAATGATAATTTGCCAGAATTTCTGAAGATATTAGATTTGGACAGCCATTTATTTCTTTCCAAGTTCCATTTTCTTTATTATAAACTATTTCAAATAATACAGAAATACATAAAGAAACGTTCAATGAAAACACATAAATTTAACACTTTTTAACATTTAGCCATATTTTTTGTAAATATTACATATGTATGCACACATATATATTACATTTCTGAAAGCAGGGCTAGATGGGGCTAGATGCACTATGTGATTCATGCCAAAGATCATAAAAATGAGGAACGAAAGATGTATTATTTTGTGAGGGCTATAAGTAGATTAAGATAACATTTATAAATATCTGCATATTCAGTAGTCATTTCTAAGTCAGGGCTGTTCATAAGCATAGAAATAAGTTTTAGCTATTGATCAGCCACCTTCTCCACAAGCAAGAGTGTGGGGGATTTTTTTAGCCAGATGATTGAATTCCTTTTATATTTCATTGGTTTTCATATTGATCATTTTACCACATCCCCCCACTTTTCCATTTTTTTCAAAGTCTGATCCACTTTATACCTTGATTGTTGTTTGAGAGAGAAAAAGCATGAATTTTCCTTGTTCCTAATTTTAAATCTCATTTTCTTTCCTAGGATTTAGTAATGAATGAGTGAAGTAACTCTATTTATATGCAAAAATGGCTTCCATAAAATAGGTGAATTATTCCTATATCTGGTGACTGACTAAACATACTTGAAATAAGTCAATTATCTTTCAATTATCTCTAGATTTTTTACAAATGGACATAGAAATACATTGCATTCATCAGGATATAATGCTTTAAAGAAAAACAGTAAATATTCTGATCTAGAAAATCTTCCAAGAACATGAAAGTGACTAATTTCCAAGCAAATGTTAAGCATTTGAAGACATATCTCCATGTGTATGCTAGTCGGTTCCCTTATTTATATAACCTATATAGCAAGATTCCAAGCCTGCTAATTTGTACCTTTTCAATGACTAGGTTTCCTTTATCCTAGATCTGTATCCTACCTAAGTGAATCATTTGTTTATATGTACTTGTATATATTGACAGTCCTGAGTTAAATATTCAACCAACAGATATTTAGTGGGCATTAATTTACTGCTGATTATCATAATATGCAGATTTTAAAAATAATTGTATATTTCAATGTTCTGATATATATATACACACGCATATATATATACATGTAAATTTAAGTATGTAATCGTTGTATTAGACTTTAACTTGGCTGCTGCCTGAAATGTGACACGTTTCCATTGATTACATATCTAAATGTTATATAAATTAAGAAGTGATTGATGCACATAAAAGAGTAATTTTGATTCTTTCTAAAAATACAGCTGTAATTCAGAAATTATTCATTTTGTCTGAACTCAAAGTTAATACATTATTCTTGATTTTATCAAGACATAACCATATTTTCTCAAGAGAAAAATTAGTAAAATAGTAACAGAAAGCTTAGAGATCTGTATTTCCATAAACACAATGTATGAGGGTAAGAGATATTGATTTCTAGAGGTTTAATCAATATAAACCAAATTACTATATGGAGTTCTTGTTGACTTAAGTTTAATTACAATCAGGAAATTACAAATAATTAAAGTAATAATGCACACAAAGATAACATAGTTACGGCTATCCGATCTCACTTACGGGACACACAGAGGGTAATGCACAGAGCATCTGATTTCACAGAGTAGAATTAGTTTATCAAAATCTTGCTGAAAGTCTTTTGAATCTGTCCTAAAATGTCTCTAGAGTTGAATAGATACTTATGTCATTTATGCTTTTCTCATTGCGAATTGCCAATCAGGCTGCGCATGGAAACCATGGAAACTCACATTTCAGTGAGCCCTTTTATCCTTAACAATCTAGAGAAAAAAAATAAGGAAATCTGGCTATGTTCAACAATTTCTCAACATAGGTTTTTAGAATTAACCAAATACTTAATATTAACTTTCTAGACTTAATATAAAATCTGCTCCCTTTCCTTTACTCCTTCCTCCAGAAGTATATTGGCCTACTGTTGGATAATGTTTATATATTTTCAATCAACTTCTCTGCTTTCTATTTCTAAAAATAAGGTCATGTGAAATTAATATATCATATGTGTACATAATCATTTTGATTTTAATGGATTAATGTCTACCTGACAAATGTTTGTCTACACCAAATGGTGTATATCTAGTATAAAATATTTCATAATTATTGTAATTAGGTGACTAGAAATGTAGTTGCTTCACTATGAAACTCATGTTTAAATTTAATCCTAATTATGATACCTTAAAAGATAGAAACAAGTGGGTCCTTTAAGAATCAGGGCTCTGCCTTCATGAATAGATTAATAGAGTAATGAATCTATTAAGATTAATATATTAATTAACAGGTTGGTAGGTTCTCTTGAGAGTTTGTTTGCTATAAAATTCGGTTTGACTATGTCTCAGACACACTGCTTTATCCCCCGCACACTCCAGACACTGCTGGCTATCGCCAGACAGACCAGAACCATCAACCAAATGAATCTCTTCTTTGCAACTTACTCATTCTGTGTTATTTGCATAAAATAGATCAAGACATTATCCTAAGTGTTCATGTGTTATTTACGGACTAAATTATGTGATTGGTACATTCTGTGCAGTCCACCTTCATCCTGAAAATTTTGTGAATATTTGGGTGAATAGTCACAAGATGAATACATTACATTCGCTCTTGAGGTGAATACATCATACAAATACTGATAGGCTTATGCTTCTCCACTTATCACTATATACTAAAAGTTTTCTAAACATTGAGAAGTAAAAACTTAGCACAATATTTATAGTCAAAAGTGTTTGTGCTTTGTCAAATTCAAATTTAACTAGCCCTCCTGCATTGTTACTTGATAAATCTGACAGCCTTATCATTTTTTTAAAGATTTATTTATTTTTATTGCAAAGTTGGATATACAGAGAGGAGGAGAGACAGAGAGGAAGATCTTCCCTCTGATGATTCACTCCCCAAGTGAGTGCAACAGCCGGTGCTGTGCGGATCCGGAGCCAGGAACCAGGAGCTTCTTTCCAGGTCTCCCACATGGGTGCAGAGTCCCAAGGCTTTTGGGCCGTCCTTGACTGCTTTCCCAGGCCACAAGCAGGGAGCTGGATGGGAAGTGGAGCTGCTGGGATTAGAACTGGCGCCCACATGGGATTCTGGCACGTTCAAGGCGAGGACCTTAGCCACTAGGCCACCGTGCTGGGCACACAGCCATATCTTTTAGCCTGCCAAAAAATGAGTCTCCATATCTTGTCTCTTGTGTATAACAAAGCCCTCATTTCATGTAAGTCTTTATTTAATCTCATATTCAGCCACTGTTTGTCATGATAGCTAAAGTCCTCACCTTGAGCACACCAGGATCCCATGTGATCACTGGTTCTAATCCCGGTAGCTCCACTTCCCATCCAGCTCCCTGCTTGTGGCCTGGGAAAGCAGTCGAGGATGGCCCAAAGCTTTGGGACCCTGCAACTACATGGTGAAGAAGCTCCTGGTTCCTGGCTTCGGATCGGCTCAGCACCGGCTGTTGCGGTCTCTTGGGGAGTGAATCATTGAACGGAAGATCTTCCTCTCTGTCTCTCCTCCTCTCTGTATATCTGACTTTGTAATAAAAATAAATAAATCTTAAAAAAATAATTTTCATGTAATCTTCCTTTCTTGAGGAAATAGAATATAATACTGTTCCTGGTCTTCATCTCTCCCTGTATTCATGCTCATGATCTTTCCATTGTTCCCATTAGAATTAAAATGTTTCCGCAACTGATATTGAACTTGGACATCTGACTTGCTTTTTGTCAATGAATATGACCAGTGGTGTCACTGTATGAATACTGGAGTAGGACTAAAGAAGCATTACGTGTGGCTGACACTGCAGTGCTGCATGTTCAGCCACTGCTTGCAAAATCACATCTTTTATAGGGGGTTAGTTCAAGTCCTGTATTCTGATCTAGTTTCCTATGTGCCTGGGAAAGTAGCAGAAGATGGTCTAAGTATCTGAGACCCTGCCATCCACATGGAGGACCTAGACACATCTGTTGCCTCTGGGCTTTGGTCTGACCCAGCCTAGCTGTTGCAGCTATTTGGGGAGTATGCCCCAAATACTCTCTCCTTCTCTCTCCCAGTAATTAAAATACATCTTTTATGAAGAAAGCATTATGCATTTCTGCTTATCCATCTTGCATTTTTTGTCACTACCATCAGTAAAGTGCATTGCACTTAGCCTACCAACCCAAAGAAGGCGATACACAGAATACCTATATTGTAGCTTAGAGGCAAACCCAATGAATATTAGCTAAATTCCAGCTAACTCAATTATGTGAGGGCAAGGATAACATCTTATTGTTCTAAATCACAGAATTTTAGGGTAATCCGTTATGTAAAGCATTTGTGCCAGTGACTGACTGAAACACTAGAAATGATCTTATTATTGAGATAGCTACAGAATTCCACAATGTTCTAAAGGAGTGTACCAGCTAACTGCATAAATTGTGAGAAAGCAGAACTTAGTTATTTCTTCTAAGTAACACAATTTATGTAACACAAATTATGATACCAGGAGTCACACTTTATAAATAATGCCTTTTTATTTTACACTTGCTGTACAGTCACTTAATTAAGCACTATTCACTTTCAGGACACAAATACCTGAGTCAGAAAACGTTACTACTTTTAGTGTAGTAATTTTAAATATAACAGTACTGGCTAATGCCATTTATTAACTTTCTTCATTTATTTTAATGACTATATTGAGCTTATGTATTAGATATTGCTATAAACATCAATATTCACTGATATAATCATAAAACTATTTGGAGTGTTATAATTGTATTTTAAAGAATAAAACTGAAAATCATAAGTTTAAGCACTTTCTCTTAAGTGATCATTTATTGTGGTACTAAGATTGAATGTGAACACTTTGGTTTTAGGCGCAGCAGCCTAGTGGCTAAAGTCCTTACCATGAACACACCGGGATTCATTATGGACATCGGTTCATACCCAGGTGGCCCTACTTCCCATCCAGCTCCCTGCTTGTGGCCTGGGAAAGCAGTCAAGGATGGCCCAAAGCCTTGGGACTCTGCACCCACATGGGAGACCTTGAAGATGTTCCTGGCTCCTGGCTTTGGATCAGCTTAGCTCCAGCCATTGTGGTCACTTGGGGAGTGAATCATCAGATGAAAGATGTTCCTCTCTACCTCTCCTCTCTGTATATCTGACTTTGCAATAAAAATAAATAAATTTTTAAAAAATATAACTGCAAAGCATTGTTTAGTAACTAAAAAGTAAAATTTTGAAGAACTTGATTATGTTATTTGGGATCATCTTTTTTAAAAACTGGATTTATCTTGAAAGTAAGTTACAGAGAGAGAGAGGGAGGGACACATAAAGAGAAAAAGAAAGTGAAAAAGAGAGAGCCGTGTATCTGTTGGTAACAGGCAAAGCTGGGCCATCTGAAGCCAGGAGCAGAAACTTTTTCCAGGTCTATGGTTAGCAGGGGCCCCCAAATGCTTGAGCCATCTTCCACTGTTTTCCAACACTGTTAGGGTGCTGGATCCGAAGTTGAATAGTGGAACATGAGCCAGTGCCCATTTGGGGTGCCAGGATTGCAGGTTTTGGCTTTATCTGCTACAATATAATGGCCACAAGCAGGGAGCTGGATGCGAAGTGGGGCTGCCGGGATTAGAACCAGCGCCCGTATGGGATCCCGGCTCGTTCAAGGTGAGGATTTTAGCTACTAGGCCACCACGCCAGGTCCTAAAAACTGCTTTTTTCTCTGCAAATGTTCCCAGGGGCTAACAGCTATGAAGCCTAGCTTAAATTATTTTAACTATTTGTTCTCCAGTCTTAGAGGATTGCCACAATGGTGCTTAACATCCTCCAGTATAACTTTTAAAGACACAGTAACTACACTTTGATAAGCATTGGCCTAAGCTGTGCCTTTTTTAGAGTAGCTTTTTAAAAAAATTGATTTGTTTTATGACACAGTTCCACAGGTTCTGGGATTTCTTGTCCCCCTTCCCCAAATTGCCTCTTTCTACTGATTTACCTTATATGATTTCAATTATATAGTCCTTAATAAACATTCATAAATCCATCATTCTGCTATTTAAGTGTATCCTGATATTGCAGGTATGCACAATAGCAGACATCCAGCATCCTAAATACATTCAACAGTTTCACTGGGAGTCGGTCTTTGATTTGGAAGTAGAGATGCAAGCTTTACAACTCACTAATTTAAGAGATACCTATACTTTTAATTGCACTTTTTATTAGTTGGGTTTAAGAAATTGTGGAACTGATTAAAGAAAATCACATGACCACAGGCATCAAGAGTACACACACGGATTTACCTGTTCAGCAGTCTGATAGGACACATGACGTGAAAGTACCTCATATCCTGAGACATTCAAGGGCAATGATGCAGAAAGAGAAAAGGATAAAGAAAGGCCCAAAATGGAGGAATCATGGTAGGGGCTTACATGTCTCCATGATGTTGCTGAGCAACGTGGTGGAACTATCTGGGTTGGAGAACTATAAGGGACAGCAGCGGTTGGCCATTTTATAAGCTATAGGATAGATCATCTATATATGACAGGTGTTGGGTTCAGTTTTATAGGGAAATGCAAAGCAGGAAAAATCTAAAGGGCTATTTTCAAGCCATTTTGAGGTGCAAAATAATTAAATCTGATGTCAATTGGCTTCTGAGATAATGTTCCTGGACTGCCATGAAGAAATATACAACATAGAGCCAATATGCACAAGATATCTGACTTGCTTATTTGAGAATACCTGTAAAAGTTCATAGAAAATATGTATTATGGAAAAACTGTGTGTGTATTTAAAGCATTGTATCCAAATAAACTTGTTTTTAAATTAAATTTTCTCCAAACATTTTAAAGTAGCCTCATAGTTAATAGAGCCCTTATGCATGAACTACCTCCTGGCAAAACAAGACCAATAAATTCTCAGTGGTTATGTCAATGGAATTCAAAACTTAGCTTTTTGTTAATTTGATGTAAAAATATAACCAATGTAGACATCATTAACATGTTATTTAAAATAGTCACATGTTGTAGAATTAATAACATGTGAGTGTTCCCTTTTCCTGTTACTGTAGTTATATTCTTTATTATTGAGGACTGTAATGTTTGCTGTTTATTCATATGATCTACCTTAATTTTAATCTACTATAGCATTATTGGTGTATTCATATTAGTGTGTTTTTATTTTTCTATTAATTTCCCTTGCATTTGCTGTAGCTGTTATGGTTTTTGGTGCATAGTTAAAGCTATTATGTATGTATATATATGTGTATATATATATATAATGATGTCAACTTTCATTATTTAAAGGCAACATTTTGTTCATACATAGATATTCTGGGACTCAAATGATTATTTGTTATCAGATGTCAAATATCTGATTTCTTATTTCTTGCTTTACTTGTGTGGTTTGACACATCCATTTATTCTAGCCTTCATAAATTGATTCAATTGATTTGTTTAATGAACCAGATGTTTGTATTTTGTACCATACCCATATGGTTTTTGGCACGTGTTGCATTTGATCATTTCATTTCTGATCCACAGTCAAGTGATCTTTGGACTTACAAAACTGGATTGCTAAGGATCTTTAAACAAAGGAATAATATATTTAAATAATATGTTTATTTAAAAGCTTAAATATAAATCCATAATTTGTTTTCCCATTAAGAAGAAGCACAAATAATAGAAAGGTGAAGAAGTATTTTAGTTGGAATTGTAAGAGCTCAGTGAGGAATGTATTACTCCCTATAGAAAATCTCTTGAGCAATTTCAAACTTAATGGGGATATGTGAATTATTCATTATGAGTAATGAATATGACTGATACGAAGCATGGCTATTTCAAAACACCAAATCAATGGAAAGAAAACTCAGATCAAATAGTCGGTGGGGAGCGGTTGGTGAATGATTATAGTACATTTTACAGCTATTTCAGTTGGGGTTTTTTGTACACTGTGTTTTACTATGAACATGAAATTTGCTGTCGTTTTTCTCATTTTTACTGTGCAATGGTATTAATCACATTCATGAGGTTGTGTAACTGTCATCAGTACCTATTCCTAAAGCATTTTTTCATCTCCCACATAAACCAATTCCAATTCTCCCATGTAACCAGTTGCTTCTAATCTTGAATTGATATTCCAGATGTTTCAAGTGGAATCATGAAATATTTATCTTTTTGACTTTGATTTATTCCACTTTTACACAGCATTTTCATGATTCATCCACATGATAGAATGTAAAAACACTTTGTTCCTTTTATATCTGAGGAATATGCCATTATGTTTTAAAACCTCATTTGTTTATTTTCCATCTGTTGGTGGGCACATGCATTTTCCCCCCACTTTTGGCTACCATGAAAAATGTTATAATGAGCAATATCACCATATCTGTATTTTTCAGTTATTCTGGGTATACAAAGATGCCTGAAATTGGAATTACTAGGTCATAGAGTAATTCTCGGTTTAATATTTAACTAGTCAACTCCCTTATACATTTTGATACAGGGTTTTGTTGTTTAAATGTGAAATTGTGTGTGTGTGTGTGTGTGTGTGTTCGGAATACCATATACACAAAAAACCTGTCCTATGTACATGTGCTGTATAGTATTAGACCTTTATCAAATACATGATTAAAATGTTCCCTCTGTTATGTGGGTGATGTTTTACTTGATGTCTTTTGGGTCATGAAAGATTTCCACTTTAATGAAATGCAGTTATCTTCTTTCTTGACTCATACAAATTTTAACAATAATTCCAAAGACAAAATGGCACATCTGTAGCATTAATAAGATTTAGTTATGAAGTTGCACAGAATTTGATGGGGGAAAGGTATTGACATATTATGCTTTTAATTAATTTTCTAAGTGACTCTTCTCGGTATCAGATTATTTCTCATGGGTTTTAAGTGATTGTGTCACTATTAATCAGCATGATTGGCATGCCACATTTAAGCACAAAATATGAAAAAAATAACTGTCATTCATCTTTAGAAAAATTAATTCTACAAACTGCTAACTCCTAAAAAGGGGAATAAAATTAAGAAGCCAGTAAGAGACACAGAGAAAGAAAAAATGACATAGTTTTAATGGAAATACTAGCCAGTATAAAAGGACTGTCTTGCTGTTCTGATCTGACATCGTATGTATTTCATCCGTTAAAATCATGCTGACAGAGTTTAAGAAAACACGTTTGACAGCATAACCAATTACTAATCTACTATAGGTAACTAAATATGTAACTTTATGATATTTTGATGATAGCTGAGATTAATAAATTGCAGCAATGATTAACATAAGTAAAAATGATCATAAATAATGGAATTTGAGCAGACATGGCCAACTATACTCCGAAAAATTGTTGTATAACTGTAATAAAAAATGTTGCATGATGTCTTCTCAGGCTATATTCAGGTCAGTCATGCTTCTAACTTGAGTCTTCCACCTATTCTACATATGTGAATAATTCTCGGTGAAGTGTGAACTATACTTCAATGATTGTATCTACTTGTCCAATAATAAAATCCTCTATCTCTGAACACCTTCTTTCATGCTTTAGTGTATAGATGAAAAATGAGGAGTGACACAATCAGGCACCAGAAATAAATATAATCTAATTTTTCAAAAAAAGGAATTGCGTTCCTCATACTAAAACTTTGAAAGACATAACTCCCAAAGATTTAATGGAAATTCATTGCAATATAGCAAGGAAGTCTTTGATAATAACCACATTAGCACATTAATCATGAATCCCTTAGAATATTTCTGTGCTGTTTGTTGTATACCTGTGACATCCCAACACAGTGAAATTCACCAAAATACATCATCTGTGTTTTCACAAGAGAGTGAAGGAGAATGTAGGCGGTTTTAGGTACTGTTTTTCTAGACTATTTGGTTTAGCCATTGAAAATAGATTCCGTTTAGAGCACTTCAAGGAATATCTAGATTTGCTTTTTAAAATTTTATTAATACAAAGAGAACAGATTTCATGAGTATCATAGGCACAGACTTAAGATGAAAATGATAGTTCTCTCCCTCACCCTGAATCAATCCCCCTCCTTCCTTCCTTTCTTTTTTCTTTAATATTTACAAAGGCATAACTTCAATCATCTCTATAATCACAGGCTTAATTCATCAATGGCATGCTTTCATTGCACTAGTCACAAGTTTAATATTCCATCAAGTAATGGCATAAAAAATAGAAAATAAAAATAAACACTACTATTCTCCAGGAGTATGGACAAATTCAAGAATGCCATGGCTAAATCCTTATCTTACAAGCACTAGGATCCCATATGTGCACTGGTTTGTGTTCCTCTGATTCATTCCCATTCAGCTCCCAGCTTCTGGTCAGGGAAAACAGTAGAGGATGGTCCAAAACCTTGGGACCCAAAAGAATATGCTGGCTCCTGGCTTTGGATGAACTCAGCTCTGGACCTTGCAACCATTTGCAGAGTGAGTTAGCGGATGAAAGATCTTTCTCTATCTCTCCTTCTCTCTGTAAATCTGACTGTCCAATAAAAATAAACCTTAAAAAAATTCTTAAAGAAAGAATGTCAGTTCTACTCATATAGATTGCATTTGTTGTATTTTGTGTATTAGTTATTATGGATTATGGCAGATTATGGAGAGCATATGATGTTTGGTTTTTGGGGACTGGCTTATTTCACTAAGGATAATGGTTTACAGTTGCATCGAATTAGTTGTAACAGACAAGATTTCATTCTTTCCTACCTTACACTTGATACAAAAAGCAACTTTGAATGGGTCAAATCTGTTACCCAAATCCATACAATTACTAGAGGGAAACATTGAGGAAAATGTGCAAGACATAAGCATAGGCAAAGAGTTCTTGGAAAATAATTAATAACTAGTATGCTAATGACATACCTTACAATGAAAATGAGATACTGAATTATCCCCCTGACTATTCTGAAATTTCCTGAATAGTGTCTGTTTTTTCTTCAAATAATGCTAACACTACAGTGATCTCAAATTAGGCAGACTTCTTATGAAGTCTTATGTTCATCTGCTTATTCATTCAGGACATATTGTGTGTCAACATATATGTTCAGAAATTATAGAAGGTTTTGAAATGGCTAAGGTAACATATTTGCCCTGGAGGACATATTTTACTTAAAACACAAGTAATAATGCCTTTCCCTTTTATTTTTTTTTTCAGTCTCTTACTTCTTTGATTTGCAATTTTCAGTAAAGATCCAATGTCTTTCAGATAGCATTTTAAGACATACGTAGTGTCCCTTTGCTTGACCATTCATCATTCAAGCACAAATGCGTAGTGATATCTTCCCTCCCCTTACATTGCATCAAAACTATCCTGAACTCTGCTTTCCTATTTGTAATGGTGCAAAGAATTAAAAAAAAAACCACTGTTATGATAAAATCTTAGTAAGAAATGAAGTACATTTGATTAATTCTCAGTTTTTTCAATTTCAAAATCGTATCTTTTTCAATTATTTTGATCATCGAGTTATAATTTCACAAGTTAGCACTAACACCGATCATTCCTGTTTAAGAATATATTTAAAACCAATGAAAATGTTACATAAAACTATGATTCTCCATTTAGTCATGGCAATTAGTTATATGCACAATAGTGTCACTAGGTTTTACTTAAATGAGCTGATTTATCTTGGTACATCATATCCTGGATTTTTATTCAATATTAAAGTAAGCACTGCAGGAAGAGTAAATTTCATATCCCTATCTTGTCTCTTTAGAGTACTTAAATGTCAAAGTTTGCTGTACCTTTAAATGATATTTTCTAATCTTGAGATGCATGATTTACTTGAATCAGCTCTTGCTGTTTGTATTCCAAGCATTGTTTAAAATGAATCAATCTGTTGTGCTAGAATGAAAAACAAGTGGTAAATTTTCACATACTATATTCTTGATCAAATTTGTACTTGTGACCTTTGAAACATGATGTCAGCTAGAGAGCTGTTTCATACCTCTGCAATGAAAATTACAGACATTAAATCAGCAATATAAAACTGTTCTTAATTTGTTATAAATGATTAAAAAGTGTAAGAAAAATGTTGGTAAAATGGGAATAATGTATGTTAGTCAAATGGATGTTACAAGTCTACAACCAGGATTCCACTGCATGCATATTTTAGTAATAGACATACTGTAGTAGCAGGATTGTGTTTATGTTTTGGAAAATACATATTTCTTCACTAACTGTATGGCATCCCCCAAAAATAATATATGAAAAATGTGGGCCTTATAAAGACAAATTGAGAGATAAAAGTCTTATAGAGATATCCTATTTCATGCTTTTATTGATATATCTGAGAAGTTATTACTATAGCTTACTGAATTTGTGACCTTGAGCAAATGATTTACTCTTGCTATACCAGTTTTCCTATGTATGAAATCAGAATAATTACAGTACTTAACTCATAGGGGATTTTCTGATAATTAGATTAGCTGATGCAAGCCAAATATGTAAAGCAGAGACCAGGATGTATTAAATACTCAAAGATGAGTTTTTATTACTAATCTTAGTAGTACAGTTATTAATGTTGGGCTGGTAAACTTACCTTTATAAAGGATTTGATTAAATATTTGGAAAAATAAAGAATGATATTTGGAATGCATTACAGATAGGGATAATTTCCTTCCTTTCTTGACTATGGTAAAGGCATTATTTTTTAAAACTATTTTTTAGAGACAAGAGACAGAAAGAGAGAGAGAGAGAGAGTTTTTCCATCAACTGGTTCACTGGTTTACTTTGTAAATAGCATAAGGCTGCAATAGGGCTGAACCAGTCAGAAGCTAGGAGTTTCTTCCAGGTCTTCCATGTGGATGGCAGGAGCTAGAGCTCTTGGGCCTTCTTCTGTTGCTTTTCACAGGCCATTACAGGGAGCTGCTTGGAAATGGAACAGCAGGGACACCAATAAGCACACATTTGTGATGCCAGCATTGCTGGTGGTAGCTTTAAAGACTATGTCACAACACTGGCCCCATTATGAACGGCTTAATAAGTCTAAACTGCGGAGAATGTCTTTGGAAATCTATATGTCTAATTATAAGAACAAGTAGTAAAAATCAAATACGTAACTTTTATGAAAGTATCATTTTTCAAACCCCTGCTGTTGTAGATAGATTCATAACTTCTACAATGTCTAAGTATTACAACCTCTAAGTACTTGTCAGGAATAAGTTGCTTTTTTGTGATCAGCTTATTATTAATTGTTTAGCTGCTGATTAGAGTTGGTAGTTAAAAAATCCCGGTTCCTGGACTGTAGTCAGATTCAGTGAGTCCTACACTGAAGATGAATTGAATAGACCCTCTTTCCAGCAAGCTGTGTAGGTGAATTCTATGTGCAGTAATATTTGAGAAATTCTAACATAGTGTGTTGCAAGCAAATGCTGTCAATCACTATGCATTCTACTTTTCATGAGAAGGAGAAATTTTTCTTTTCCCTTATAAATAACCTTTGATTTCCTTCTTAGCCAAGAAAAAGCACAATGATTATTGGCTTCAATGGAGACTTAAACCTGTTACACAGTGGAAATAAATAGTCCAGAGATCAGAAATTTGGTTTTGTTATAACTAAATAATGGATTTTTATATCATTTCCTTTCTATAAAATGTGATATACTTGTAAGATTGACAGTTTCTTATCCATTATTCTGTTGATGGTCACTTGGATGTTTCCTTTTCCATTTCTTTGCTATTATGAATAGCATCATGGTAGATGTTTGATTTCAGATATCTCTTAAGCATACTGGTTATTATCTTTGTATGTACAACCAAATATGGGATTGCTGGATCATGTGAAGGTTACTTTTCTAGTTTTTAAGGAACCTTCATACTGTCTTGCACAGTACCTATCCTAATTTGTATTACCACCAACCATGTGCAAGATTTCCTGTTTCTCCTAATCTTCACTGGAACTTGCTATCTTTTTGATAATCGCCATTCTAACTGAACTGAGGTGATACTTCAAAGTGACTTTGATTTGCATTTTCCTCATAATTAGCAACACTGAGCATTTGTTCATATACTTGTTGGCCATTTGTGTGTCTTCTTATGATGGTAAACTACTTACTAGGGAAAGTTTCTTTTGAAGTAAAACAATTAGTATTATTCTGACTTGTATTATAATTTTATAATAGTAGTCTTGATATGTTAATAATAGGTAAATGATGTATATTTTAATAATGCTAATAAATTTTTAATGTAAACATATTTGCAACACTAAAATTAATGCTTACATTTTGCAGGTATTATATTATCCCCAAGAGGAAATTGCAGTCGGATAATAATTCTGATTATAAGGGCAAATGATGATCAATATTGAATTAGATACAGATATGGAAGACAGAGTTTTGAATAAGAACACTGAAGTGGAATTGTTTCATTTTGACTAAAGACAATCTAGTTATTTCTTCTGAAGATTATGTATACACAATATAAAAGTCATAATTTTATAATAAGAATATATATCATAGGTATTAAGTGATGTGATCTGTATATACTCAGAGAAAGAAATATGTATGATTTGAAGTTCAGAGTGACAAGTAAATTCAATTGTAAATATTGTTAGCAATAAATCATACTCAAAGACATACAAAGATAAGTCTTTGTCTGAGAAATTGATGACTATGAGATAATACCTAATCTATACACAAAGTACAGCCTGAAACATGTCTGTCTATGCAAAGTAGACTTTTGAAACTGGCAATCAGAATCTGATGACACTGGCTGGTATTCATAAAGCAATAAACGCCGTGATAAAATACTTCCATAACTAGGCAATTGGCAAGACGTAGGTTGCTGATCTCTTTATCTAGTTGAAATTTAAGTAAACTCCAGTGATGGTATACAAATAATTACTTGCTCATACTGTCATTAAATAATCATCAAAACTTACTGAAAATTGAATTAATTTGTATTATACATGTGGATTTGTTCCCAACATTTTAAAATTCTTTGGTATCTATCCTGTAGTGTTTTCCAATATTATGCACTATTATATTTTACTTTTTATCAAGAATATTCCATGGGGATGGGGAAGCATTCTGATATGAAAGTTCAAGCTGCCACCTGTGATGCTGACATTTTATATGGGCACCAGTTTGTGTCTCAGTTGCTCCACTTCTAATTCAGCTTCCTGCTAATGGGTCTCAAGTAAGTAGTGAAAGATAGTGCTGGTGCTTGGATCCCTGGATCTGCCTGGAAGATCTGGAAGATTCACCTGGCTCCTGGCTTCAGCCTAGTCTGATCCTGGTTGTTACAGACATGATGGCAGTGAAGCCACTAAAGAAATAGGAGAGATAACACATTACTAATATTACAAATGAGAGCGAGGTCATCACTTTGAATCCTGTGGATATCAAAAGGATAAGACAGGAATACCTCTGGCAACTCTGCCTGTAAGTTTGATACACTAGATGTAGTGGACCACTTCATCCAAAGACACAATTAGTCAAAACTCCCACAAGAGAAAATAGACAAGTTGAATTAAATATACTCAATAATTAATAATTAATCATTTCTGAAAAATTTGTCAGATTATTTGGTGATTGGTGACAAACTGATTCTAATGCTTACCTAGAGAATCAAAAGATCAAAAACAGGGGCTCGTTTTGTGGCATAGTTCCACAGGAGCACAGGTTCAAGGCCCGGCTGCTCGACTTCCAATCCAGGTCCTGGGGAAAGTAGCAGAAGCTGATCCAAATACTTGGGTCTTATCACCCATGTGAAAAATGTGGATGAAACTCCTCGCTTTAATTTGGCACATCTTCAAGTGCTGTGGCCATTTGGGGAATGAAGTGGAAGATGGATAATCTCTCTCTATGTGTCTCCATTTCTCTATATATAACCCAACCTGTCATATACATACATACATACATCTTTTTTGAAAAAAGACAAAAAACAGCCAACATAATATTGATGACTAAGAAAGTTGGACTTTTGACAGTATTTTGTTTCAAGATTTCTGTAAAGTAACAATAATCAAGAGAATGTTACATTTGTGAGAGAATAGAGAAAGGATAAAAGGAAGACATCCCTACTAATGAACCTACATACGTGTAGTAAACTGATTTTTGACAAAGAAGCAAAGCCAATACAGTCAGAAATAATCATTTTTAAACAAGTGGTATTGAAATACCTGGACATTCACTTGTGAAAAGGAATTTATAGTCTTTATATTGCTTTAAAACAAATGAAAACAGATCTGGGCTAGCATTAATTTAATCTATCACTTGTAATATTTTCATAAAAGACAAAAAAATCTGGGAGTCTGGCACTAAGGTCTAATGGCTAAACCCTTACCTTGCACATGCTGGAATCCCATATGGGTGCCAGTTCATGTCCCGGATGCTCTTATCCAGCTCCCTGTTTCTAGTCTGGGAAAGCAGTAGAGGATGGGCCAAAGCCTTTGGACCTATACCTATATGGGAGACCTGGAAGAGGCTCCTGGATTCTGGCTTCAGATTGGCTCAGCTCCAGCTGTTGCAGCCACTTGGGGAGTGAGCCAACAGTTGGAATAGTTTTCTCTCTATGCCTTCTTCTCTCTTTAAATCCGCTTTTCCAAGAAAAATAAATAAATACTAAAAGCAAAGAAAGAAAGAAGCCAATCTGATGGCATAGGCATTGTGGCATAACTAGTTAACATATCACTTAAAATGACAGTATCCATATTTGAACACTAGTTCAAGTCCTGGTGGTTCCTCTTTTAATCTAGCTCCCTGCTAATGCACTTGACTGCCCGAGTTCTCTGGCTTCTGCCACACACATTAGAGACTGGAATGGAGTCCTCGGTTCAGCCTGGTTCAGCCCCGGCCCTTGCAGCCATGTGGAATAAACTAGTGATTGAAGATCTGTGATCTTGCTTCTTTCCTCCGTTGTCACTCTGCTTCTGTGAGGAAGAAGGTCAAACAGGCAGTGCACAAAGGTATTTTAGAGTAATGAAAATGTTCTTTTTGATACTATGATCATGACTACATATCATTATACAAATGTTCAAATTTACAGACTGCACAACAGCAAGTGCAAACCTTAATGAAAATTATAGGCTTCGTGTGACTGAAGTATTAGTACAGATTAAGCAGTTCCAACAAATAGACCACTCTGGTGAAGAGTGCTTCTTATGGCAGTCACTGCACAAGTTTGGGATCAGGGTTTTATATGGAAAGTATCTGTACTTCCTTCTTAATTTTGCTGTAAACTTAAAAAAACCCTTTTAAAAAGTGAAGTCTTTGGAAAATATGTAATATGAAAAAGCTATGCTGTGATTTCAAAATTTTTGTACTGAATTATATTTATTTTAATACCCTTTTCCATGAATTTTTGAAGTATTATGATAAGCATGGACACACACACATACATAATATATTTAGGTATTAGATTTCTACAGCCTATTCCAATGTGAAATTTCCTCAGTCTCATTTTTTTATGATGCCCATAACACTTTTGGAGAGTATTGTTTTGTTAATTTCCAGATTGTCCTTCAATTTTAACTTATATGTGTGGATTATAATGATTATATTTAGCTTATAAAAATACTGAGGTAGGATATCACAAAGATGATGTTCCCTTCTTAGCGCTCCATATCAGGGATACATGCTGTTGTATCATCACATAGCTTGTAGTGATAACATTAATCACTTCCTTAAGAAGAGATCTGCTGTGATAATCCACTGGAACCTCACTGTTCTTTTCCTCCATAGTTTTAGGGAAATCAATCATAATTATTATTCATAGCATCCTTGCTTGTTGATTTATCTACTCATTAAAATTTACTTATTATTTCAAAATCAGTACTTGACATAATTTTGCAGTCATTTATGGACATTCAGAGAACAGGCAAATATTTGTTTTCTGTCACTCATGTAACTAGTTGAAATTAAACAAAATGTTCTTGTTTCAAATTTCCACACTGTAAACAAATTTGCTTTTAATGACCTACTTAGTGTCACATTTTTCCAGTATGTGCGCTTTTTGTTGTCAATTTCACTGCTTAAAATGGCTCACATGTGTAGTCCTGCAGTGTTGTCCCTTGCTTCTTAAGTGCAAAAGGTCTGTGATACAACGTTCGGAGAAAACAACACATGTCAAATAAGCTTTATTCAGGCATGAATTACAATGCTGTTGTCCACGAGTTTTGTGCTAATGAATCAGCAATACCTATCAAAATAAAATATCTAAAAGTACAAACATACTGAGTCAGGTTACGTATTGATTAGTAGATGAAATGTTACCAAGTTTGTGGGAATTTAACCCTATATTTGCCCTGGGACAGTGATTTACACTTGGTTAATTCAATGTTTGTGGTGATATCACAGAACAAAATAAAGATGTTTTCAAATTTGTTAACACATATTTATCCCTGAGTCTGCTGGCCAGAAAGGATTATATTTATCTGTTAGGTGTCTAAGATCATAAAAATACAAACTCAAAACTAGGTGAAAGTACAATACATGTTTTGTGTATCAAGTATAATAATTTAACATTTAAATAATGACTATGGGCATTTGATATCTTGGTTTTCATTAAGTAATTCAGGAATATTTGTTAAAAGTAAATTTTCTGAATCTGAATGAGATGTTTCTAACAATAAATTTAAAAATTTTTGGCTTCCTAAATTTTATGAGAAGATAACATTCTTGAATCTATTGAGTACTTTCATGAGTTGTCAATGAATGATAATTTGAAGTTAAGGTAACTAACAGATTGAATTCTATACAATCTTTTATTAACATATTTTAATTTTGAGATTTATAAAGGATTATTTCAAAGTGTGTATTAAAGAAAGCAGTAGGTAGGGCAGAGAGAAATATAAAGGAAATTATAAACATGAGAATGTGCTCTTGGCAAGCCAGACCATGGGATATGAGACATGGGTTTTGGGTAAGGGAAAAAATTTCATTTCTAAAGCAAAATGGCTTTTGTTCTGCATAGAAAAAAGAGGAAAAGTATAAGAAAAATAACTGAAGGCATAAATAAATTTTGTAGAAGCTTTGTGTAAATAAGTTTTATTTGAAATTAGGGTGACTGAGATTAGAAGGGTATTACTTACATGAACCTCAAAAAAATGAGCTTTGATATTGAAGACGTTAGGGGATGAGGTGGATAGATAGCTTGATTCACTGACCAGGAAGCCACCCACAACCCAGCCCCTTGTAACCCCCTAATGTGAGTACATCTTTACTTGGGATCTGGTTAGGGAGAGGGCATTGACATGCACCTTTCCACATCTGAGATTTTGGCTTGTGGTAAATTTATGGTAAAGAGAGGACTTGGCTGTGGGAATTAGCTGCGTGTAAGAACTTAAGTGCATTTAAAACCTAACACTGTCTGCGATGCCTGCATCACATAGAAGATTCCTAGCTCAGTTCCTGGTTGTTCCATTTCTGATACAGCTTCCTATTAATGCACCTGGGTAAACAACAGAAGATAGCCTAAGTGCTTGGGTCTCTACCACACACATAGGAGACCCAGATGGCCTTGTGACTTTAACTTCACCCAGTCCTAGCCTTCGCAGCCATTTTGAAAGTGAATGTACAGACAGAAACGCTGTCTCTGCTCTCTATCTCTCCTTCTCTTTCTCTCTCTGAAATTCTGCCTTTCATAAAATTAAATCTTAACAAAGAGAAAGAAAATGAAGTTTAATATTTTATAACATTTAAAAATATTTAAGTGACTTAGAATTTTAATTAAATCAGGTTAAATCACAGCAGTTAAAATGAACTCTTGGTATTTTTCATTGTGATCAAGAATTCTAGCTTATCCAAGATTTTCTAAAGCATTTGATATTTTTGGCAACGTTTCTGAAAATCCGGCTTCAAAATTAAATCTTTTGACATTAAGACTTCTAGTCAGGCCCCTGCAGATCCTCAAAGGCTGTAACTATCATCATGTAGAGATAATAACTAATTAGACTTGCTTAGATTGTAAGAAAAACATTGCAAGTTGGTTGTAAAATAATGCTTAACTTTAAGTTACATTTATATAGGGACGTTGTTGTTGTAAATATTCTGGAAATTATATTACATTTATAAAAGTCTGGTCATCCTAATGTGATGTGTACAATCATGTTTATTAACTTAATAAAAAAAAAAAAGGACCTGGGTCTTTAAAAGATCTTTGAAATTTCCTCTTCTATCACAGGTCCAGGGACCAGAAAGGATGCAATAGTCTGTAAAACCCTGCTGTGCTTTTCAAAATACTGTATGCAATGAAAATAATGAAACCTCTTTGTGAATTGCTGCCCTGTTTTCCAAATTTTAATCATGTTTATTTCAAGTCTTGTCATCCACAGTTCTTGTTCTTCTCTGGGAACATTTATAATCAGAAAATACTCTTTAAAAGATTGTAAATATAGGTTTCTGACAATAGATCAGTGGCTTAATTAGAATTCTTAAGAACTCTGATAAATAGATTCATGAAACTGCTAATGGAAAGTAAACAAGACAAAAAATAATTACAGAAGGCTTAATAAACTGGTGAAAATTGCAAGTTTTCTGGGTCCTTCTTCTCATAGCATTTTTTTTAACACAGTAATTTTTTTTTTTCTAGGCTTGAAGACGTTCCTGGCCTCTATTCTGGTGCTAGGGGGACAAATAGAACTAGCTGTGAGATGACTTACCAACACTGTTGCCAAGAAAAAGAAAAAAGATGGGATTATGAAAGTTAAGCTGGAGTCATTGATGGCAACTTTAAACTATACGTACATACACATACACACAAACACACTCAAAGCTGAACGCTTTCTTAGACAAGATTATTTGGTAGTAATTATCACAAAAGCTTGTCTGACAGAGTTACAACCTCTACATAGGACCACCACTTCAATAAATACGATATTAAGTAGGTACAATTCTTGGAATTCTCACACCCAATGCTAAAAATCTATGCGTAGCACACAATTAAATGTTAAAAAGTCACTTTGACTTCTTTGTACATGAAGGTAAAAGTTAAAACTAGGAATATTGATTCAAAATCCAAAACACTAGGTTACCGCACTGGACCCTATATTTTATTTTTAAATCTTATTTTTTTTTATTTTGCATGATACAGTTTATAGGCATAGGGATGACTCCTTACCCTTCTTCCTCCCTCCCCACTTCCCCCCATATTATTAGAATAGTATAGTCCTTTAGTAAACTTATTTATTTGACATTTAAAATGAAATCTGTCTCTTTACAATTTTTAACCATTATTTATTTACTTATTTGAGAGTTAGAGAAACAGAGTGAGGGAGGGAAAGAGAGAGAAAGAACTATAGCACCAGCTTGTATCTGTTGATTCATTCCTAAGAATCTGCTGGCTCGGATCGGACTGGGGAAAAACCCAGAGGCTGGAATTCCATCCAGGCCTTCCATGATATGTGAATGGCATGAACTCAATTAGTAGAGCCATGAGTGCTGCATAACAGGGCACACATTATCAAGAAAACTGAGTCAGAGCCAGAGCTGGCTATCAAATTCCCCATATTATCACAATAGTATAGTACTTCATAAGCAGTCATAAGTCTATCAGTCTGTTATTTAAGTGTGTCCTGACATTGCTGGTACAGACAAAGGCACACAGCCCAGCATCCTATTGTCAAGATATATCCATCAGCTTCACTGGGAGTCCATCTTTGATTTGGAAGTAGAGATGCATACTGCATTGTATGTTCATATCTGGATATTACAGTATCTGTTACACAGTTACTATACATCTCCTCAAATGAAAAACAATAAAATCAACAACAGGAAAAAATAGAGAATTTGCAACAACATGAAATTAAATAGCATGCTACTGAATGACCAGTGTGCCACTGAAGAAATGAGAAAGAAAATAAAAAACCTTATTCAAGCAAATAATGTTTCTTTGTGACCTATGAGTAAGTGAAAAATTTAGTAAGAGAAAAGAAACCTTTTTGAAGAAATGAAAATAAAAACCAAAAAAAAGCAAAACAAAACAAAACAAAAAAAAAACCCAAAATATCAAAACCCGTGAGATGTAGCAAAAACAGTATTGAAAGGGCTATGGATTTCATATTTTGCATGAAGGTTGCCTTCTATCAGAGAGAGCATATGATATTTGTCCTTTTGGGATTGACATTTTGACTCTAAAATTCAGGGTTGACAATAAAACATTAATCATATAGCTTTATTTTAATACAGTACAAATCCACTTTGTACCTTTGAAAATAGATATTACTTTTAACCTTGAAATATTCTGACTTTTAAGTTCAAAGTATATAGCATATATAAATATTAAAAATTATCAAATTATTTTCATTACGCTTCAAAGACCTATCAGAAAGCTTTTCTTATTTTTAAGAGAAAATTGATTACATATTTCCACAAAGATAAGTAATTTATATTTATGTTGTTGAGATATGATCAAGCATCTTAAACAAAGAGCTTTTGGAATAGGAAAAGTAGGACAAAAAAACACTTTTCATACTAATATATCGATTTTTCAAAAATTATCTTTTTTAAAGCTTTATTTATTTTTATTGGAAAGGCAAATCAGGTTTATGGAGACAAAGAGAGACAGAGAGAAAGATTTTCCATTCACTGATTCACACTCAAATGATCGCAATGGCTGGAAATTGAGCTGATCTGAAACCAGGAGCTAGGAGTTTTCTCTGGGTCTCCTATGGGTGTGTAGGGTCCCAAGGCTTTGGGCCATCCTCTGCTGCTTTCCCAGGTTGCAAGCAGGCAGCTGGACGAGAATTAGAGCAGCCAGGACATGAACTGGTGCCCATATGGGATACTGGCACTTGGAAGTGAGCGATCATACCAGGCCCCTGCAAATATTCTTGTTGAAGTTGAAATTTCAGTTGCTGCAATAAGGATAGTCATGTGTCTATGATCACCAGTTTAATTTTTCACACAATTAAATATTTGGGTCAGTTTCCTTATGCACTAATTTATACTTTTTTTAAATGATCTTTCAGATGTATTCTTTGTGGTAGTGCCTTTTTGTACGTTATTTTCTAGTCACCATTGTTGTGTTTGAATAGTTTTGACAGGTTAGTAGTCATAGTTGGTTTTTTGTTTTGTTTCATGTTACAAAAAGTTACTACTGACATAAGTGTGTATATTCATATCTCTATGTTTAATTGTTTATAAACATCAATGGGAATAACAAGTTAAGGCACAGCAAGGAAATATGCTGTTTTATGGCAGAGTTTACTGATATATCAAGTGTAACCATGTAAAATGACAGTCAAACTAACAGGAAATACTTTCCCCTAGGAACTAAGTAGAAGATAGGGAAGAAGCGGTCCTGACAGGTGGACTTTTTTGGCATGCTCCAAACTCTAATTTGGCACATTGTGTGTTATGTCTAAATAGGAGTTTGAAGAATTGTAGTGAAGATGGCAAGGGCAAGAGAATCACAGTCATGAATATTTTTTTTTTGAAACGTTAAAACAGTTTGCTTGAGTTTCAGGATGTAATATTTTACTTTTCTTACACAATGTATCACTTCAGTAATGCTCAATGAGAGCTCAAATTTGTACAATTGCTGCCTTCAATAATTTTTATACTCCCAAATGATGGCAATTAAGATTATTAATGGAATTATGAGGTATCGATTGTGATTCTGTCAACAGTGAAAAGAAAAGTCTGTAATAACAGCAATTTTCATTTCCAGTCTACTTTTTCCTTGCTATCGTTTTCCAATTTTCATTTTATTCTAAAGAATATGATTGAGAACATGTGTTACAGCCCTAATTTTGGAAGCATAATTTTGGAAGAAATGTCTCATATTTTAACAAGTAAAAATATGTACACAAATTAGATGAAATGTCCAAATACTTTTAAAATGAACTGGAAACCACACGTTACATATAGTAGCTTTTTACTTACTTACTTTTTACTTATTTTGAATCCAAAATAACTGAAAATGTATTATTTAATTTTCATGCATTCACTGTTTCATTTGAAATACATGTCAACCAGCAAAATGTGAACACAACATTTTGAACAAGTCAAGGGTTGTACATATAATGTCTGTGCTTTTGAATATATCAAAAGCATTTTGGTAATGAAATATCTTGACCTAAATAGTACAAGAATTATTTATGCTTGTTAGTCATTATTTTTAGGTGTATCCAATGCCTGCTAAGATGTCAGGTTTGATATTGCAATGCCTATGCTTTGCGTAATACCAGCTACAACTTAAGTAATGGTTAAAAGTGCTAATATAAAGAAAGACAATCTCTCTTCCCCAGTCATATAAGCTGAGAATTTGGCTACCTGTGTTTTACTCAGTAAGTAGTATTTATTTTCTAACTAGAGACAAGTGTTAATGATAATCAGAAGATGTGATTTAAAAAGCTTCTGCTTTGGGATTCAAGTATTTGGGGTGAACTTGTCTAAATGTGAACTTTCTAAATGCTGAAACATCTCATAAGTATAAAAGCTGCTTCATTTGAATTTCAGAAAGTGACCTTAAGTCCTCAAAATCCCCTGACATTTTGAGTCATACAAAATCTCAAAAAGTTAATATGATGATTTGGCAAAATCAAATTCCAATCATGCAAACTGACTTCCAGAAGAACTACATGGTAATGAGCCCAACACATACAGAAGGGGAAATTCCTAGTGTCACTTTACTAAATTGCAGGAGGTTCTCTTATTGCTTATGCACTATTTAAACACAAGTTAGCCTAAAAAAATTAAGCAGGCAGTTTCCTAAAAGGAACAAAATATTTTTAAAAAGATTTATTTATTTATTTAAATGGAAAGGCAGGTCAAATTTATGGAGAGAAGCAGAGACAGAAAGAACAATCTTTCATCTACTGATTTACTCCCCAAATGCCTGCAACAGCCAGAGCTGAAGTAATTCAAAGTCAGGAGCCAGGAGCTTCTTCTGTGTCTCTCATATGGGTGCAGGGTCCCAAGGCCTTTGCCATCCTCTACTGCTTTTCCAGGCCACAAGCTGGGAGCTAGATAGAAAGCAGAGCAGCCACAACATAAACTGGTGCCCATATTTTTTTCCAGTGCTTGCAAGGTGAGGATTTAGTTATTGAGCCATTGGGGTGGGCCCAGAACAAAGTGTTTTTTTCCAGTTGACTTCATCTATACATCTATACCTATTTTTTTTTTTTTTTTGCTTATTTGTTTTTCTTTTTCTTTCTCTCTCTCTCTCTCTCTCTCTCTCTCTCTCTCTCTCTCTTTTTTTTTTTTTTTTGATCTTACCTTTGCTGACATTGAACTATTGCTCCAGTGATAACACAATATGTATGAGATGTAACCAGGGAAATTACAAGACAGATATAAGAACAAAATAGTTTCTAAAAAAAGTTGCTATTTGATTTAAAAGTGGAAAGGCAAAGCGATAACTAAAGATAGAGATCTTTGATCTGCTAGTTCACTTTCTAAATTCTCACCACAGCTAAAGCTGGGTGAGGACAAAGCCAGGATCTCAGAATTCAAGCACCTATTGAAGTCTTTGTGATTAGTACCAGAGTTCAATTTTACACTTGAAGTAGCTGAGGTGTAGAGGTGATGATTGGTTCACTGTCACACAGTGCTTCAACGAAAGGAATCAGACATGGCCGCAGGTTCAACTTTTAACAAGGATCATGTTTTTAACTTTTAAGTAGCCTATCCAACCTTGAAAGGGATACTGCAGTTGTTTTCTGCCTTCCAGGTTCCCCATCCATCCTTCTGGCAACACACAGGTAATAACTGGAAACACAAATGCCTATATGGGTGACCTGTAGCAGATACACATGTTGCAGTAGTCTAGGGAAAAGATAGTAGAGGCTTAGTTCTTCATACTGTGACCAGGCCTAACACCTTCTAGTTGCTTTGTCTTTTAGATGAAGTAGATCCTACTAAAATGTCAAATGGGAAGGTCCCTAAAAGGATTGCAGTGTAAAGTGCAATGTTTGGCAAGAGTGGCCATTTAGCTTGCTTTTACTTCCTGTTTGTCGTCTTAGATCTTTCTCCTCAGTCTAATTCTGTCACTTCATTTTTTTTCTAACACTGGTGTTTATCACAACTTCCTAACTTAAGTATGCTGCAACAACATACAAAGTAGCCTGCTCTATTGACAAAAGCAGTCAACTATTGGTAAGTATATATGGTCTAAATTACAGCGTAGTCCTCTAACCTATCATTTAGCTAGTTGATACAACTGACTACTTCTAGCATTTATCATTTGTGTTTCCAGTGTGGTAAGTATCTGTGTGGTAGTCTGCTCCTGCCACTTGCATTCTCCCATCCTGTTCTGGATACTACTACCACTATCGGGAACACGTTCTTACAATACTCTTCAATCATCTGCCACTCTGTCCCAGGTGAGTACCTGATCACCTTTGTCTATGAGCCCTAGCCTCATACCTATCTCGGTAGGAATACATGAACTAAAATTACAAGACACACAGCTGAGGATTCCCTTAAGTCTGCTTCAGTATTCATATTTGTTTCCTTCTTCCCTTCCTGTTCATCAAGTTACAAGTCTGGCTCAGTCATTATCGAGCTATTCATTGGTTCACTTCATGAAATCTATACTGTCTTGAAACAGTGTTCAAATTGGGTGTTTTTGCTTGTAAAAAAAAAAAGTCTGAACAGCACACAGGTGGAGAATTAAAAGTGATCAAATTTTTCTGTAAATGAATGAAAAGTATTAGCAGAATAATTCTTACTTCACTGGATAAGATACACATAATTTTTTTTTCTTGAAAGTAAAAAAAAATCATAGCATAATTATTGCTTATATACATTAAAATGTATCTTATAAATTCTTAGGAATTATAGAAAAAGTTTGATATTTTAAATGATACATTCCCTTTTCCAGTGCTAGATGTTGGTAACAAACATTTTCCAAAGTAAGGAAATAGTGATATTAAAACATATGATTCGTTTTCAATGATGCTATTGTTATGCTGTTTTCTGTAATCTGTTTGAGTAAAGTTTAGCTTTATAATTGAAAGAAAAGCCAAATCAACCAATTGAGGCTTATATTTATAAATGAAATGGAAATCTATCCAGATGGAGGCACTATTCTATTGCCAACTTTCTAGATTATTGTTTGATTTATAGGCTTATTGTCCAACTTAAAATTAGACAGATGGAATGTGATCTCACTTATCATAGAATGCCATTATAATCTGGATCCAGACTTTGCTTTAGTAAAATCAGAGAAATTTTGGAAATAAAATGTCTAATAAATTTTATACTCCTCTCTTTCTCTAATTTATAGCAAAATCTGATTATTAAGCAAATCAGGGACAGATAATATAGTGGATTAATCTTAGAGTTCAAATACATAACACTTAATTCTAAATTTGGAAGACTACACTAAATTTCATGATTAAAATTAAACAACATTTTAGTAAGTTAAATGATACTTACATTGCTCTGGGAATTGCCAGTCCTACCAGTTGCAAAATGAGTGCTTTGCATTATTTTACAATATGTAACTGTAGTTTTAGCTATTGAATAAGTTTCATTGCAGAACTTTAACTGAGATAAAGTGTTTGAATCTGTATTACTATTTAAAATGCATCCTGATAAAGGAAAATGATTTTAGATATAGTAAAAGTTTAAAAAATGTTTATATGTAGGAAGAATTTTAATATAGTCTCACTACTTAACAGCTTTGTCAGGATTTCAACAAAGAAATTATAAATCTGATAAAGAAATCCATTAAAAGTTACTACATGAAAACAAATCCATGTTACTTTGGATGAATAAAATCTGAATGGAAGCTGTCAACAATACTTGGGAACATTAAAAACATAAAGGAAAACATTCTTTCTGAAATACATTTTAAACATGATTCAAATTTACAGTTTCATGACTTTTCATCATAAAAAATAATACTTAGGGCCCAGCATGATAGTTCAAACGGCTAATTCTTTCCTTGCAAGTGCTGGGAACCCATATGCACACTGTTTCACGTCCTGGCTGCTGCACTTCCCATCCAGCTTCCTGCTTATGGCATGGAAAAGCAGCAGAGGATGGCCCAAAGCCTTGGGATCCTGCACTCACTTGGGAGATCTGAAAGAATTTCCTGTTTCCTGTTTTTGGATGGCTCAGCTCTGACTGTTGATGCTCTAAAGGGAATGAACCAGCACATGAAAGATCTTTCTCTTTGTCTCCCCTCTCTGTAAGTCTGCCTTTCAAATAAGAATAAATACATCTTTATAAAAAATAAAACTCAATGTTTGAAATAACCATATGAAAGAATTACAGATCATATTACTCTATTATACATGATTACCTGTTTGGTGGCTGAAGACCCTTTAAATTATCGATGTTCTTTTTGCTTTCCTGCAGTATATCTTGGTATACAGGTGTAGCTTTGGTCATTTCCCTTTCAACTTCAATAATTTTCTCCATATGGTATCTGAATATTTGATGATATCAACTGATTTCCTCATTTTATAGCTTTTAAAAGACATATGGTGATGATTTGCTTCTTTTCCGCTTCTTTATTCCAAGGGGATATTCATCTTTTCTGCCTCCCCATAGTCAAGGGGGAAAAAAAGTAACAAGTAAAAGCATTAATTGGATTTATCTTGAGAACTTAGACTCTGGCAACACTTGATAGGGTAAGTGTTCCAATGAGCTAAGCAGACTGCGGATTTTATAAACAAAGAGGAGCTATACAAAGCAAAAAACTTAAGTAGATTGGTATTTCAAAGTCACTTTCTTCATAAAGGGTAGAACTGGAGACAAAACAAAAGAAACATAATTGGTTAACTTTAGACTTATTCTAAGGATTAAAAAGTAAAGAATGTAATAGTTAAAGGAAAGGAATTGCATTATAATTTCCCTTTAAAATGTCCTGCTTAGGAAAATTGGTCCTTATCTCACTTTCCCTTGAATATCAGATAACAATTTAGCTTTCCTTTTGTGACATGTAGCTATAGCCTGAGTGACTCCATTTTCATTTGTCATCTCATCACCTGGAACCATGTACAGGAGCCTAATTCAAAATAATGGGCTCCTGTAAATTTTAATAAGCATCACTTATTTCTGTATGAAGAGACAAGTCTGAAAAGAACCATAAATACAGTTTTATTCCTTATTATTTGCAGAGGCAAACTATTTCCCTTTTGTATATGCTTTGATTGCGATCTTCTCAGTGTATTAAATAATACCCAAGAAATTTGTCATCCTTTCCATTTGGTATTTTGTGTTGTCTCTTACATTTTCTTATTGTGGAAATTAAAGCACTTCACTCTGTGACTTGTCCTATGAGGGGGGTTAAGAAGCAATAATTAATCACACCCTTGTTTCATTTCATTTAAATTTAAAATCCTTAAAGACACAGTTGTGGAAATAAGGCCAATGTTGATAAAAATGTCAACCTAATTATTTTAAAGATGAATTAGGGGCTTGGGACTTCAGACATAATTGGCTTATTGATACCGTCCAGTGAAATTGAGTATATTTACCCCAAACCAGCCAGTTGTAGCCTTCCTGCATGCAGGGACAGATAATTGACACATGGAGGAGGGAGGAAAAAATGTGCTATCTGCTCGTGTTCCATTCCAAATTCACTAATCAGAACTAGTACTTTTCGTCCCAGGGCAAATCATGAATTGTGAGTGAGGAAGCAGTTTGAAAGGAGATTACTTTTCCTTACATACTTTTCCTGCCTTGTAAAGTGAACAGGCTCTTCTAGATTAGCCTTACAAAAATAAGAGATAAGAATCCCCATCAGTCCTTCTCCATTTGCTTCTTCTTATTGTCACAATCTTTTTCCCTCCAGTCCACTAAAACTATCATGCCACATTAATTGAAAATATCAGGACTTCTGTGCTTTTTGTAAGCCCTCAGTCCTCATGTACACCACTGAGTTAACCAAGATTGATTACTTTAATATCTTTATCATTCAACAACAATGCAATGAATATCTTTGCTATCATATATTAAGCTCAGCCTTAGAGATGTTAAAATTAATGAAACACTGATTCTTTGTTCAAGCTGATCAGACATCTATAAAAGATGTATTATTTATGCACTTTCACTATTTAGATCAGTATTGCCCTATTAGAATATTATTTTCCTTGGATTTTTGGAATCTTTTTGGCATTCTAGTTATACAAAATTGCAAAAACATTCTCTGTAGGCATAATTTCTCATGTATTTTTTATTTTCTCTTGATGAATAACTCTTGATCCAAGCATTCTTTTTGCGTCTCTCGGGATTGTTTCAGTGACTTTTGTTATGGTAGATTCCTTGTAGCAGCAATTTTGCCATTCAAAGGTAAATCAGATTTATAGTTGCTATTTTTCATTTCCCAGGTGTTCTCTAGCTGGAGGCCATTGTTATTTGATGAACATTCTTCTTTTTCATGTCTAATTTGCTGATACTTGTGTCACACTGGTCTCATTCCCCCCTAGGGTAGTCATCATATCATCCTTTGTTTGCATTGTGTATGTAAACTCCCATGCCAGGTTTGATCTATAATCACAAACAGCTCTAGAGAAATCTGCCATTGAGCCTCTGGGACGACACATTTGCCTCTAGTCTGGGACTCTGTTCTACTCCTTTTCTCTTTGTTTTCCCTGACAAATTCACCTGATCAAGGCTTCTATCTACCCACTTTAGAAGCATTATCTTTGAAAAGAATGCTAACCAATGCCTAACACATTAGTCAGATTTGTGTTCTGAACTTTATATGTCAGCAGCATTTACTGGTTGATCAACATTAGAGACTTCCTACTATTGGTTCTCATGCCAAATATTGTTAGGTTACTAACTCTCTGGCTGTTGCTTCTCTTACTGTATTGTTCTCTCCTTTTCCTCAATCAAGATGTAAATATTTGAGTAACCCCAGGATTCTTCTCTAAGAATCACAATATAAGCGTCACTGGTTATGTCCTATACACTTTCAAACATTGATACTAATGATGCTTCTGTAGCAGTTGAATAGTTGAGCTCTGGTTGTTTGTAAAGTCCAAAACCAGCTTGGATTATTTCATTAAATTGGACCTCAAGAAAATTGCTTTCCTTCATTGTAAACTAATTTTCTTCCATTGTAATAAGGAGATAATAATATCCACAGCCAAAGATATTTGGGGGAATTAAATGTATAAAGGCATGTGTGATTCTTAGAAAGTTCTGGTTGTAATGAATGTTATATGTTAGATAACATCATGATAACTTCAAGCTTTGCTTGAGTATTATGTGGCAGTGAGGTACTGCAGGGTCTGTTTTCCATCTTCAGACACCAATAGATGTTATGGTTATCCCAATGTCATTCAGTGAGTATCTCACAATCATACACAGAAACAAATAAATAAGGTGAAAAGTCTTGGTTATAGTCTAAAATTGGATGTTTAGAGAAAAGGTTTATGCTTTAATAAACTTCCTTATTTTATTCTGACATTTTGATTAAAAAAGAAACAGATATGAAAAGCACCAGACATGTAGCTGCTTTTCTTTTCCTTCTTACTGTTCCTGCAGTCAAATAAAAGGAATCTGTAGTCATTTTTACTAGTCAACATGTCTGATCTATTAAATGATCTTATGAAAGTGAAATAATCACATATAAATAAAAGATTCCTTCAAAAAGATATGCAATTTTACAGAACTAATATCAATGTATGGGTTAAGATTTTAAAGTCATCTGTTATAAAGAAACTAGCTTCTCTAAAGAAAAAAAATGCATCAGTTTTCTTGGCTAGTTTGCAACCCTTATATTATATTTCAAAATACATCTTCAGTGATTCCATTCATTTCTTACATGTTTAATATGTTCTGTTAAACAAATGTTTGCATTTACCCTGTAAGTAGAGAAACTGCAGAAATAGAAAGAATACAGATAGCAAACATCGTTATGCCATGATGTTTATTTCTTAATCACTGAGATACTTTTGGTTGACTTGTTAAATACATTTTCTAAATATGAAAATGCATATCGATTTGGGACACAAATTGCTTGCACTTCAGAGAGTTTTAAACTATCCCAGATAATCAAGTATCTTTCAAAATTACTGGTATTCAGCCAAAAATGATTAAAAGTTTCCTGTTCTGGAACAGAAATTCTTTCTTTAAAGATTTATTTATTTATTTATTAGAAAGACAGATCAGATTTATGGATAGAAGCAGAGAAAAAAAATCCTTATCCACTGATTCACTTCCCAAATGGCTGCAATGGCCAGAGATGAGTCAACCCAAAGTCAGGAGCCAGAAGCTTCTTCAAGGTCTCCTACATGGGTGCAGGGTCCCAAGGGTTTAGGCCATCCTTTAATAATTTCCCAGGCTACAAGCAGGGAGCTGAATGGGAAGTGCAGCAGCTGGACATGAACTGACCCCCATATTGGATTTTGGAGCTTGCACATGAGCATTGAGCCATTGGGCCATCACACCAGGCCTGTAACAGAAATTTTTGACCAATGCAACTTCCCTTGTATGCTGTGTTATTACCATGATACAAATGTTAATCGAGATCATAATTCAGCAGGGACAAACTCTAGACGAACATGTATCCCTTTTGCTCAGCACAGTCATTTTACTGCCACACTTAGTTCCGACAATAATTTCCCTACTCTACTCCAATGAGAAGAAAGTGGCCAGTTTTTCCTCCCCTTTCTTCTTTCATTTGGGTATACTCTTTAGTTTTGGAGTATCGCTCTCTCTCTGGAATTCTTAGTCATCAGTCCCTAAGCTTGTGTTCTGATAACTTTGTTTTACTTCTTCACAGTAACTGTTCAAAACTGGTTGTGGTAATTGTTCGTTCCCTCCTCTGATCAAAAGCTCCGTGAGGACAAGAACTCTTCTTTCTTTTTTTTTTTTTTTTAATTACATTTAATTACATAGGCTCTGGGATTCCCCCAACCCCTCCCCGTACCCTCCCCCTATGGTGGATCTCTCCATCTAGTTGCAGTATTACAGTTCAAATCCAGCCATGATTCCTTCATTGCAAGCATGTACTTTGCATAGTGTCCAGCATCTTATTGTCCAGATAAATTCAACAAAGAACTCTTCTTTCAATGAAGACCTTCATCTAATGGCTCTTGAAGGAATGAAGAAATGTAAATTATAAAACATTAAAGCATGTTATGTGTGGTTTGTTCAAACACATTATATATTTCATATTAGGAATTTCATCACAACTAGCAGGTGGCCCTTTGAGAAGGCAGATGTGTGTTCTTATATATAGTGAGATATAAAAGGGAGGTCAATAAATTTTTATATAGACTTTTTCAAATACAACTAAAATATATATTTATCTGGAATACAGATCTCATTAGGTTGAATGTTTCTTAAAGCTGGCTAAGAAGATGAGGCAGAAAATTTTCCAATGTTAAAAGGTTTGTTACAACCTTATTAAGAACAGTTGAACTCGAAATTTAAATATGTACTGTGGAAAACTGTTCTTACTGAAATAGTCATGTTAGAAACATACGTTTATTCTTTTTAATCTCTCAGCTATGTTTATCGTGATTGGCTTTGTCCAACATCCATATGATAATTGACTGACTTAACTCTTATCAATTCAATTGAAAGCACTGTGTAGATTTTCTCCAAATTAGAAACATAGTAAAATACATATTTCTTACTTGGGAATATGACTTTTCAAGTAAAATACTGAGACTAACAGAAAATCTTTAAAGTACACTGTAGAATGTCAATTTATCATGATTGTTGTCAAAACAGATTCTATAACCTATCCTTTGGGACTCATATCTAATATATTTTAGTTCCAGACAAGGGCGATACTAGTAGGGTAAAAAATATACTTACATGATTCCTTTTTCTCCTTACCCTTTTCCACTCACCTGATACTCGTATCTCTGTACTAACTGATATTCTTATAATCAGAATTACTTCAATTGTAGATATCATCAGGGAGTTCAGGGTATCTGAAGTCAAAATTAGTTTCTCATGTCTTAGCTTCATTCCGGTGCTGCCAATAAAGGCATTGGCAATTAAGTAGAAGTGCATGTGTAACTCAACTATGTGCAGTATTTTCATGTGTGGGTGGAGATTAGTACATATAATGAGAAATGGAATGGAAAACTCCAGAAGGAAGAGAGGGGAAGACAATAAGAAATGGCTCACTTTCTTCTGTGAAAGCTGTCTTTATTTCAAAACAGTTTTACATGGAGAAGAAGGGGAAATACTTCTCCTAAAAGTGAGAATTCATGCAATTCATTTGGAGAGATACAGAAAGAAAAAGGATTTTAAGGTTTTTTTTTTTCTAAGTACAAAATATATGCACGTTCTTTGAGAAGTAAGTATGAACTTTACATGTTAGTGAACTCATTTCATTGTGTATTCATCATATTTTATACACTGGCTGTGTTTCATAAATATTAAAAGATTTTGGAAAGATTTTCAGCGTAATGCATATTCATCACATGTGTAAGATACACAATTTTCGTAATTTTGCAAAGATGTTACATAACATCTTGGCCTCAAGTAGTTGTCATTTTTCTTAAGTAAAATTATGTCAAAGAACCCTCTAGAAACAAATTTTAGAATATTCACAGAAGCAAACTCTAACATAATAATAACATAACATCCATTGGATTTTGTGTGTCTAATGGAGATCTAATTATATTTTGTAAGTTTCAAAGCTCTAAATTAGATTATCAGTGCAAGATTACAAAAAAAGCTAAGTAAGGGTCAGTAAGAAAATGCTTAAAGTTCCTTTTGCTTTGGCATGTGTACATGTAATTTTAGCCCTTAAGGTACTGTAAAAATTTAAATGTTTAACTTACATGTCCTATATATTTCTCTAAGCATCCATATTAAATGTTATCATGTAGGAATCCAATCAAAACAAATTAGAATCTTAAATTCTGATTAGAATTGCAAAAGCTATCTCTAACATCTGAACACAAAAGAGAAGATATGAATAGTAGAAAATTACCTTGCTTATCATATAAACAAAACGATATGCCTATATTACAGTTTCTCAATGATGATACAATTATTTGTGGTCAGATGATGATCAGATGATTCTGAGTTTGGTGAGCTGCACTGTACATTGTAGAATGTTTAGAAATGTCTTTGATCTCTTCTCACTGGAAACCAATAACACCCTTCCCTTAGTTATGACAAACGAGAGTGTCTCTACTGATTGATGAATATCCCTCCCCTTCCAGGGGGAGATCAAACAGTTCCTTTGATAATCACCGATCTAGCATAAAGAAAATTAATTTGTGCATATGCAGCTATACCTATGGGATGGATTTCTGGAACTATGATTCCTGTGTCACTGAGTAGTTTTGGTAAAGTAAATATTGTGAGATTTCCTTCCGTAAGGATGTACTGTATTTCAGTATCAGTAGCAAGGTAGCATTTTTAAAAATATTTATTTGAAAGTCATAGTTATAAAGAGGGAGAGACACACACAGAGAGAGTGATTATCCATCCTCTGATTAATTTCTTAGCTGGTCACAATGGCCATGTCCAGACCAGGCCCAATTCAGGAGCCAGCAGTTTCATTCAGGTCTCTCACACGGGTGACAGCAGCCCAAGCACATGGACAATTTTTCACTGGTTTTCCAGTCAATCAACAGGAAGCTGGATGGGTAGTGGACTAGCTGAGACACAAACTGGCACCCACTGGGGATGGTGGCATTGCACACAGCTGCTTTACACCTACACTCCAGCACTAGCCCTGGATTGTTCTTAATATTTCATGGCATGATTGAAAAGTGAGAGGTTAAATTTGAATTTTTGCCAGACTGATAGGTAGAGGACAGTGTCTCAGTGCCACTTTGATTTGTACTTGCAAGCTTTTTTGAAACAGAATTTTTCATTATTCTCTTGTCAAGTTGACCACTTTAGCAATATTTGTTATTTTTAGAAGCTCATTTTTCTCAAATTGTGTCACTGTTCAGATAACTTAAGGGAAGGAAAAATGTAATTTTGATATTTCTTTGGCTTTGAATTACTTTTATTAACACATTACTCAAATCCATTCAAATATATAAGAACATATCCGTAATATACAACTTTTATGCAGGTATAAACATGAAGTAATCACATTTTACATTAAGAAAAAACAAAGAAAACAAAACTAGAAACGATCCAAGACACAAACCTATAATTAACAATACTAATTTGATATGGCCAATGACACTGTGAATACTTACTCCTTGTAGACAACATGACTGTCAAAGTGTTTGCAAAAAGAGAATTCTTGGGTGTCGGCCCTTGCCTTTCATGCAGTGTCACCGGATGTGGCAGTCTTTCCTCTGTTCTGAGCTGTTGTATGAGTGTAAGTTTAGGTCTCATTAAAAGATCCATGGAAACATCTGTCCTTGTTTTGGTGCAAAAACAACTTCTGTGCCTGTCTTAGTTCATTTTCTCTTGCCTATTCACAAATTGGGTAAGTTATAAACAACAATAACATCAAAATGTTTTCTTTGTCTCAATTCTGGTCCAAAATCCAAATGATGCACCTAGTAAAAGCATACATTAAAAAAATCAAGGGCTTATTTTCATCTTGCTTGAAAGTGTGACAGAGAGAGAAAGAGAGGGAGAGAGAGAGAGAGAGAGAGATCATCCTTCTGTTATTTTACTCCTCAAATACCTGCAGCAGGCAGAGATCTGCCAAGCCAAAGCCAACAGAATGGACCTCACCCTAGATCTCCCATGTGAATGGCAGAGCCTCAACTATTTGAGTCATCATCTGTTGCCTCCCAGGATGTATATTAACAGGAAGATGGAATTAGAAGTGAAAGATGCAAAGCTTTTGAGCCAGGCCTCTGATTTGTTCTGTGGGCATCTCAATAACCATCCTAATTTCTACACCAGATCCGCACAAGAGTGATAACCTTGCTGGGACAGTCTTCAGGTAGCAAAGGACATCATATGGCAAAACACAGTGATTGCATGAGAGACTTAACCAAAGCGGTTTTTATATTACATTAAAATATATTTTACATTAACCAATTAACCCATTAATCACATAAACAGATGTATCTATTCATGAAGGCAGAGCCCTTAATTACCCCCGAGGACCCTCTTTGGTTTCATCTGTTAATATCTCATGATGAAGACTAAATTTCCACAAGTTTCAAAAGGGACAATCAATACAGCATTGCTGTTTCTAAGTTCCTCTGTTCCTTTTCCTCTTATTGCAGATGTATTTATGGAAGTTTTTTCCAAAGTTCAGGAAATTGGTGACCCCTGCTGCTCTGCTCAAGAGAGTGGGATTCATTCTTACTTGCTCTATTGTGTTTTACATTTTCTAAAACATGACAGAATTGGTTGCTGAGAATTTTCTGTCCCTTTACACTATGCTTGCTTTCTCATCCTAATCACACATGGGGCATGTCAGAGAGCTGGAGACTGAAGCCAAGAGGTTTTAGTTTGACAAAAGCTCCAGACTAATGCCTTGAGGATTCCACTGTGAAATTACCCACCAGTGCCTATATAACAAGTGTTTATCAACTACTTTTGGAGTTAAATTGGATGACTCATCAATGCATTAAAATGATTTTTCACTGAAAGCCCCAGATGCATACCAAAGTTTCATAAACCGTACAATGAACCCCACAAAAATATATTTTAATCCAAACAGTACAAATATTAAATTTAGGAAATAATTAATATCACATTATAGTCCAACATTTCCATTTTAATTTTGAAGGTTTATATATGTGAAATGGGGAATACTGGAAATAGATTGGTTGATTTGCACTCCAAGTGGCTAAAAAAATAAGGTCTGGTTGAAGTCAGAAACATGGAACTCCATTCTGATCTCCCACCAGGTTTGCACAAGTCCAGGCATTTATATTTTCTTTTTCTGCTTTCCCAGGTTCATAAATAGGAAGCTGGAGTGGAAGCACAACATCTGGGATTTCAACCAGCATTGTAACATGGCATGCTGGCATCAAAAGCAGTATAACCTACTATACCACAACACTGGCACCAATACAGCCCAATTTGAAATATTGATGATTATTCCAATAATGATATTGGAATACTTCCCGACTACTCCACTTGCCATCCAACTACCTGCTTGTGACCTGGGAAAAACAGAAGATGGACCAAAGAATTGTGACACTGAACACACATGGGAGACCCAGAAGAAGCCCCTGGTTTCTGGCTTCAGATCCACTTGGCTCCAGATGTTGAGGCCATTTGGGGAGTGAACCAGATTGAAGATCTTCCTCTCTGTCTCTGCCTCTCTCTGTAAATATGTCTTTCCAATAAAAATAATTAAGTCTTAAAAAGAAAAAAAAAGAAAAATTTCAAGACCAAATCCAGGAATACAAACTGAGTTGAATTTTTTTTTTTAAAGATGATTTGTTTATTTAAATGTCAATGTTGTAGAAATGGAGGCAGAGACAGAAAGAGATTGAGATCTTCCACCCACTGTTTGTCATTCCTCAGATGACCTCAGTGGCCAGGGTTGGACTACTCTGAAGAGCCAGAACCTTCATCCAGATCTCTCATGTAGATGGCAGGAACCCAAACACTTGGGCCATCTTCTGCAACATTTTAGAGACCATTAACAGGAAATTGGATGAGAAGTGGAGCAACTGCACGGTAACTGGGATCCTGGCGTCACAAGCAATGGCCTTAACTGCTGAGTCACAATTACCTGCAGTACTACAACAGTGACCCTTGGCTACAGAGTCTTTTCATTTCCTTTAATTAACTTTTCATTATGACTGTCTTGGTAGTGGCATATTCAAGGCATATAGCTTAGATAATTTTCTCATGGGTAGATTCAAGTTTTGCATTTTTGATGTAAGTGATATCGTTTGCTCTCTCAGTGCATCGCATCATTAGGCATGGAATGTCAACTTGTTAGGTTCTGGTGTTGTCAACAGGGCTACTTAATTAAACTGAGGTCCAACAAGTTTCTGCAGAATAAAGCTCATGCTGTCCTTCTGTAAATAATAAGAATTTGATCAGGGACCAGATCATTTGAGACTGTAAAATTTTTGTTATTCAGAAGCTTCCCCATCAGGATTTAGCCTCCTTTCGTGATTATTGCCTGAAACAATTATTATAATTGCTTCCAAATGTTGGTTTTTCTGGTCCCATCATTTTCTGCATTTATTAGTTGATTTTCTGCTATGAGGAGAGATTTCATGGAAGAGTAAAATTAAAGATAAGTTTATTTTGGTGCAAAAGTATTTGAGATACGTGAATATAAGGGATCTTCACAAAGGTCATGAAAATGTATATCCTGAACAAATTACACATGGATTCTAAAGCAGTTTTTGCACCAAAATAAATTTATCTTTTAGTTACATTTTCCACAAGCTATTTGGAGTACTTGCATAAGTATTTGTTTTTATTACTGTGATTCATGGAGTCTTATTTTATTTAATGGGTTATAATGCATTACTGTCCTTATTCACTTTGGAATTTAATTTGTCCCAGATTTAGAGTGTGGAAGTGCCTGTAAGTTGGCTCCTATGTCTTCTTGACACCTTGCTAACTTTCTTTAATCACTTTTCTACTTCCTGGTCCAATATATTCCAGGCTTATCTTGTACTTTGCATGCAGTAGCCCAGGAATCAGTCGTTATTCCAAAAAGACTTGTTTCCTTTGAGTACAAAATGGCACATCTCAAACTCCTTTCAGATGTTACATAATTTTAGCGAATCTGTTCCATTCTGAGGATAATTTTTGTCCATGCTTAGTAACCCTGAGGTTCCATCCTTCCTTTTTTTTTTTAATTTTTAAGATCTACTTATTCTTATCTGGAATACAGGTTTCACAGAGACTCTCACATGATGGAGAATTGAGGATAAGTCCAGTTGCAAGCTCCATTTAGGAACTAAGACTATCTATCAAAAGTCACAAAGGAACTGAATTTTGTCAGTAGCTGTATAAGTTTAAAAGGATTTGTTGTTGTTGTGTTATTTTGTTTTGTTTTGTTAATTAAGCTTCCAGATCATAGTCCTTCTGGAAACCTTCTGGTCCCAATCTCAACCAACAAGTTTATTTATTTTTTTTCTGGATAAAAACAAATTTTTATGTATATAAAAGATAACATTTTAAAAGTGATAAAATGAGATGTATCCATCTGATTCCTGTTATGAAGAAGTCTTTAACCAACAAGTTTATTTTAGGCTTGTGATTTGAGCCTAAAGACTCAGTTAAGCCATCCACGGGAAATAGGAAATATCAGGTAAATTTTTATAAGGTATTAAGTTTTTAGGTCATTAGTTACACAGTAATAGAAAAATTGTATAATAATAATTCATTAGTTCTTTCATCTTTCAGTAAAATATATTAAAATGTTTTTACATTAATATATTCATAGTATGTTATATATTTTATTATTCATCAAATTTAGTGCTAAATTTGTGCTACATTTTGTAAACAGATATAAAAGCAATAGTCAAACTTGTAAAAATAAAAAACTATAATGAAATACTGGAATACAATATTAAGTTTTGCACCTCCTTGCTGACAAGATAGAAAGGCAAATACTGTGTACTACATATTCTCAAGACTTTGCAAAAGAACATGATCTATTGCTTTAAAATGTATATATCCTTTTCATAAATTCTAGGAAATTTTTCACTTGAAATTTTAAGGTACATTGTGCTATTCAATAAAGTATAAACTTCTAAAAAGATCCTTTTAATGAAAGATAGAGGGATATTGCCCTCATGACCTAATATTATAATTTAAATAAATGAAGATATTTTGATGATATACAGTCTGATAATCATTCAAGGGCAAGACTGAGTGAAATTTTCTGTAGACTAATATTTTGGACCTTGTGGGTCATAGATTCTTTAATCACAGTTGACACGGTAGCATGAAAGCAGGCCTAAAATATTTATAAGTGAGAAGGTACAGCAGTATTTCAATAAAATTCCATTTCCAGAAATGTGATGATCCAGATTCAGACACATAGACTGTAATTTACAACCAATTCTATAAGTTTAAATAATGTAGAGAAATTATATATATCAGTTACTCTGGTGTTATGCCAAAATACTAATTATCTTTACTTTTCCTTAAACTTATGTGTCAAATGTTAAATTGTTATGCTAACAAAAATGACTCCTCTTATATATTTGTACAAGTAAATATATTTCTCCAATAATATGTAACAAATTAGTGATTGGCAGATAAATGTAGATGAATCTCCAACATTTCATGTTGCGTGGAAAGAAATAGGCACAAAAATAGCATTTTGTACAATTCTAGAGCAGGAAGAATTAGGCCTTGGTATTAGAAAACAGAAGAAAAACTGTCTCATGGGTAGAGTGATGAAGACATTTCTTAAAGCAGTTACAAACTGCTTTTAAATAAAAAGTTAAAAAAAAGGAAAAAAATGGCTAAGAAAGGCATTCACAATTGCCAAGGTAACGCTAATCATGACGAGAATGTTAATAACCTGGGATTGTTGTCCATCCCATGGTTTGGCTCAGTGATAGGCATTTATATATTTCAGAAATAAGATTTCATCTTATAATTTGATTTATTTTACTTATTTTTACACTGGAAAGAGAAGAAAACTAACACATTTAGAGAATTCCCTATGTGCCCAAAAACGTGATTTGTTGTATTTTACCTGCGTTACCTAATGTCATAATAGATCTGTGATGTAAGTGATAGAATACATGGAAACTTTAAGCACTGATGTAAGAAATGCAAGGTGCATACTATAATTGAAGAACTATACAATCCAGGCTTTTCAAATCTCAAATTTTATCTCCTCTTCACTCTTATGTGATTTTCTGATTACTCACAGAAGATTCAAAGAAATGACCACCATCACAAGTATTATTACGAAAATGGCATCCACTTTAAGTGCAGTCTAAAACGGGTAACGGGAGGTGTTTGTAGGCCTTAATTATCTGACTGCTCTGAGCTATTTCTTGAAACACATCATATATTCAAGGCGTATAACCTGACAATCGCTTATAAAGGCACACTACGTAACTAGGTGCACATTCAAATTAACAAGCATGCCTATCATCATCCACATTGTATATTAGGTTATAACTGAAAATTCAAACACTTTTATCAATTTCTTCCCAATTCCTCAACTCCCTTAGACCCAGACAAAATCCTTCTACTCTGTTTTTATGAATTTTGTCACTGGCAGTAATAAATATCAGCATAACTTGATGAGGAAGAGCAGGGCAGACTGTGCCTGGAATGTTGAGTTCTTAGACCTCTGATACCCAGGAACAAGGTCAAACTCTGTGGGCAAAGCTTCTCTGATGAGCAAAAGCCTGAGGCCAAGGTCTAGGCCTGCAGCAAAGGGTCTGCAGCTGGCCAATGGTCCAAGTGTACAACACTGCATGTTTTAAGGATATTCTTGAGATAATCATGTACTGACTGCTCTTCTTGGGTCATGTTGTTGCTTTCTGGTCATCAAGCTTTGACTAGTGAACATCAGTATGGGATGTAGCTATCAAAATCTGTGCCATGTCAAGTCCTGTAATTTGACTCCCCAGTAAAAGGTTGAGACAGTGAGCCTTGTGGGTCAACCTCCCTTCCTTAGAGAAGGAGCTGTCCCTCTGGCAGCCCCTGCCTTAATAATTTTTATCTTGTGTTTGTTTCTTTTTTTGAATTTCTCCATTGCATGTCACTTCCCTTTCCAACTGTTCATGCCACTGCAAGCAGAGGTAAGTTTGGGTTTGGATTACCATTGGAAATTATGGAATTGAATCATCTATTTTGGGGACAACTGGGTAAACTTTCAGGACAGTTCAGTAAAAAACACTTTGGTTGTTAGAACTTGAGTCCAAACAGATATTTTGCAAAATCTCAAGATTTACATTTTTGCTTTGAATAATAATATGTTATTATTCTTTCAATTCTTACTTAGAATGTTTTAAAAATTCGTTTCTTTTGTGTCTCAGGTCACACTAATAATACAGTGCATCATAAACAGAATATAGAAATCTCTCACAACATTTGTATCCACTGAATCTGAAATGGATGGTGTCATTGACATTAAAAGAGTGGAAGCCTAGCTGTGAAAGTCCTTGCCTTGCATGCGCCTGGATCCCATATGGGCACCGGTTCTAATCCTGGTGTCCCCACTTCCCATCCAGCTCCCTGCTTGTGGCTTCGGAAAGCAGTCGAGGACGGCCCAAAGCCTTGGGATCCTGCACCCACGTGGGAGACTTGGAGGAAGCTTTTCATTCCTGGTTTCAGATTGGCTCAGCTCTGGTCATTGTGGTTACTTGAGGAGTGAATCATCGGATGGAAAATCTTTCCCTCTGTTTCTCCTCCTCTCAGTAAACCTGACATTCCAATAAAAACAAAATAAGTCTTTCAAACAAGAAGACTGGACTTCTTTAAGTACTCTTTATTACTGGCTTTAGTCTGACAAGCTAGAGAATGCAATACATAAAGTGAAACAAGTAGCCTGGCTTGGAGAATATAATTCATTCTCAACTGTGAAACAAAATTTAAGATGAAAAGTGTTATTATGTAACCTTTTACTTTATAAGTCATAGCAACATGCATCTATGATCAAATTTTATACATTTATTGCATTTTTAATATATGTGTTTATATTGGGTTAATCGTAATTTTGTGTAATTATTTATTGAACTCCTTCCTCATGGTTATCTCCTCAATATGTATTCATGTTCAAAGGCCCCTTCCATGGCTCTCTGATTAGAAGTGAAGGTTTTGTCATGTACTTTTGTTTGTTTTGTTTGAGGATTTATTTTATCTTTATTTGAAAGGCAGAGTTAGAGGAAAACAGAGAGATCTTTCATCTACTGGTTTACTTCCCAAATAGATGCTATGGTTGGAGCTGAGCCAACGTGAACCTAGGAGCCTGCAGCTACTTCTACATCTCTCTTGTGCGTGCAGGGTCCCAAGGAGTTGGACCATCATCCACTGCTTTCCCAGGCCACAAGCAAGGAGCTGCATGGGAAGAGGAGGAAAAAAAATAGGTTTGCTCTTCAGTGTTTTAGGCTCTATACCATGAATTCAGTGTTTAGCTTCATTTGCTTCAAAAACCGACTTGAATGTACTTACTATATTATATCTAAAGCCAAGATTTGTTTCTTTATCTTTAAATATATTGTATTTATATTCTCAGCTTGTTAAAGATGTATCTCTTAGACAAGAGACAGAATTTATTTTTAGAATTAAATGGCATGTATGATCTTCGATCAACTAGTACAAGGTTTTCTTCAAAATCAATATTTGAAAAATAATTTGGAAAGAATACTTTTTTATTTGAGCAATTTATTTCAATAATTTGATTGAACAAAATTCCCTCAGATAAATGTTCTCCTTAGAAAAGCAAAACACAGTTAGGATCTTTGGAAAGATTGCTATTTTTACAAACCAAACACATAAAATGGCCCTCTCCTTTAAAACCAGGAAATAAGACAAAAACGTAACTATGAGGGTATTTTTATCTTTCAGGTTATTGACTTATCATGAGTAATCAATCAATGTGTATTTTGTTGAGGAATTGTGCTGGTTACAAAAAGCGAGTAGATAAAAGAACAGGTCTTGCAAAATCAGACAAAAGGAAAAAATGATGGTTCTGTTTTATTCTTTGCTTTGTTACAACTGTGGCATAAAAACTTCTCCAAATAATTTTGCCTTAAAACCAACTATTTTGTTATGTCTATTTGTTCTGTCAAGAATTTTTAACAGAGAGTACAAAGAGCTTATGTCTCAGAGTTCATTTGAGAAGACTCTAGCATCGAGAATGATTGGATCACTAGAGATAATATCATTTGGATGTTTGTTTACCCGCATGCTTGATAACTAACTGTGGCTATCAGTTAGGATGTCAGCACCTACCAAGATGTTATGTAGGGATGCTCTATGGGACCCAGGCTTCCTTGAAGCATAGGTTTCCCTAGAGCAATCAGACTTCCATTTTGCATCAGAGTTCTGTGAATGTCTCAAAACTAAATGCCCTTTTGGTGTTCTGCACCAGAAGTTACATAGCATCACTTTTCCATGCTCCATTTGTTAAAGCAGTCACAAACTTACCTGGATTTAAGGAGCGTGGACATGAAATCGCCCTTTCAAATTGCAGGGTATCAAGATCAGTGAGTTCTTGGCTCATCCTGCAAGAACACACAGGCTTTTAGAGATTGCTAAGCCATTGTTGAGAAATCTAATCTGCAGCAACTCCCTAAACATGAGCTCCACACAATTCATGTATTGTTTATGTTTGCAAGCTCACCATTTGTGTTCTCAATAGACTCTTTCAAGCAACAAACATTTTAAGTTGAGCTTTGAATGTTAACTAGTTGATTGCAAGACATGGAAAAGCATAATGCAGTAATAAGAGAACTTTGTGTTCCTTAACATAAAGCCATGAGACAATATACTTTATTTTAAAATCTGTGAAAATTATAATTATTGAAATTTCCTTTGCTACTGTGAAATTAGGATCACATGTAGTGAATGGGTTTTTATTAATAAGCTCTTAAACAAGAGGTCTGTATTGGGTCCAATAAATTATCATTTATTTCAGCTTTTTAATTAGAAGACACAAATGATTTTGGCAATATTCTCCACTAATAATCACAGGATATATATAATTATAACAATTCCTTCTTCTAGCCGAAAGGACTTGATACAGTTACAGAACATATCACTGTTTGTCTTTCTCACTGACAAAAATATGAGCTGTTAGAGCAGATAACCCACACCTAACTGCGTAAACAAACATATTAGCATTTGAGTGACTAGTGAATATATAAATGAAATTATGAGATTAGGACCAACGGACCAACTTAATTAATTATTTTAAAAATTACAGAAGAAAGAAAACATCTTATGCCTCTACATAGCTTATAGCTTTTTACATTTTTCCATTGTTTTTACTACAGAAAATTAAATATTTGAGTACTCTCTAAGTCTATGATTTCAAAAAGTTCTGTTATAAAATCACAAGTTAATAATGGCCATTTGGGAACAGTGAGAAGGCTGTAAGTGAATAATATCTTTCTGCAGTTTGAAAATATTGGTAACGAAATACATCTGTGTGATCAACTTTTAAAATGTGTTCTATGAGGAGAACAAAAAAAAATGAAGCAATTTTCCCAGTTAAATGTAACTGTTTGGTAGGTGTTTGATAGCTACGCAGTATTTTAATACTCTCCTAAAATGTGCAACAAAGTCTGAAACATATGTTTAGTTAAAAATAAAAGGGGAATATTTATGGGAGTTTCTCAAATCTCTTGCCTTAAAAAAGCCTAATTCAGAAGTATTCAATTCAAAATTATTAGTTTGTATTTTTTTAAAGTATGCAAATATTGCTTAAGATTATAATAGAAGTTCTGTCCAACTTTCCAAAATCCTTTAGAGAATTTTATACTGCAAATAGCAAACCATAAAATTTTACTCAAAAATAATGGATACTCAGAGCACATAATTTACACAAAAAGATTCAAGGAATGAATTATACATTGCAGTAGTAGGATTCAATATGTTTGGTTTAAATTAACTGTTTAATGTTCCAAATCATTACTATTCTACAAAGTTCAAATCCATGGGAAGAGCTTCTCAATTATCTAGAAATCACCAACATTTGGAAAACATAGCAGAACAATAAGGAAGCCAAATCTAGATATTTTGGAACATGTAGCTATACTACTGCTGCTCAAGTGCATATCAATAATTGACGTATTCTGAGTTTTATATTTTATACTGTTTTGTAGTCTTTATTTTAATTTTTGTGTTTGAAAGACACACACACTGGGGTGGGAGTGGAGGGGGAGAGAGCTAGACAGAGAGCTTCCAGCATTGGCTCGCTCTCCAAACGCCCACAGCAGCCAGGGCTGGGCCAGCCTGAAGCAGGCTCTTGCATGTGTGGCAGGAGCCCAGCTACTTGTGCCATTACCTTCTTTCTCCTCTGGATGCACATTTGCTCTGGAAAAGGAATCAAATCCGGACTTGAACCTAGGGAATCTGATGTAAGATGCCTATGTGGCATTTTAGTCACTACATCAACTGCCTGCCCTTGAGTTTTATATTTTAAGATGATCTCTATTGGCTACTGAGACTTCTGGAAGTCTGTGAAAGGCAGATTAAGGAGATATTAAAACACCTTGCCATGTGTATGCAATTAGACCCTTAGTTGACTATCTAAAAGTGAAAAATACTTTTACTATCCCATCAATTAATTACTTGCTTTTAGAATTTAATTTTTTAACATTCATTAATTTATTCAATGTATTAATTAAGCATCATGCATAAACAATGAACTATAATTTTGATGACTATGACAAGTAAATGATGCTCTGAATGCATAGAATGAAGAAATTTGGCTCAGTTTCGAGGTCAGAGAACCTCTGCTCTCCCCTAGAGATAAAGGGTTTCGCAGGCAGAATAAACTACCTAACTGAAAGTTCCTCAGTGAAGGCAGAGCAGAACACAGACAAGGAACAACACATGCCAAGGTGGCTGAGACTCAGAAGCTAAGGCAATGTGAAAGGCAAGAAGTTGCCATAGTTGGAGCCAAATGGTGCAAAGTGTTTTCAGAAAACAATAGACATTGAACAGAATGGGGAAGAAGGTAGGAATTGGCACAGAGAAACTGATTGTGATACACATCCAACAAAGACTTCAGCTGAACTCTGGAACTAGGCTGGGCATTCAGCTGCACACCAGTCTAAAGTAAGAAGGCCTAGTTTTCATATTTCTGTATTACTCACTGGATGGAGACAGCCCCCTGAAGGAAGGAAGAACACCTTTGAATAAAGCAGGTCTCTTGTGCTGCAGACAATCCTAGCAAGGTGTCAGCCAGCTGTGGAAGTTAGTCTGTCATTCATAAAAGAGAATCCAGGCAGAACATCATCATACCACTATACCTTTTGATTTTTTACTCATGCTACATATTTGCAATCTGAATGTCATTTCTTTGTGAAACATACCAGGCAGCCAGAAATATATTCCTCTAATGACAACACAACATTGTCTTCTGTGGCAATGTTTCATGTTGTATCTTATTTGTGTGATGTCTGCTGTCATTATACCTTGAATTCAATGAAGGCACAAATCATGACCCTGTTGTTCCCCAAAGCTAACATACTGTCAAGCATAGGAGATATGTTTAGTAAATAAACTGATACTGAAAATCTTAAAGCATTTTTTGGCTTCCACAGTTAGCAGTAAGTGGTGACTGATACTCTATATAGTTATTGAATCTAAATTTGCTTTGAAATATGTAATTGGGAAATAAGAGAGCCTTGTTGTATTTCTTGGATTGCAGGAAGAACACTGAAATATATAATTAATTACAATATCTAATCAGCAATATTTTTAAAAGCTGGAGAATGTCATCTAGAGGCAGGCCTAGTGATTAAGGTGACTGTGTCCCATATCATAGTGTCTGGGTTTGATACCCAGATCTGGCTCTTGACTTCAGATTTTTGCTAATATAGACCATGGGAGGCAGCAGTTATGGCTCAAAGAACTGACATTGAGAAGACCTGGATAGAGTTCCCAGCTTCTGGCTTTGGCCTTGGCCTAACCTTAGCCATTGTGCACATTTGCTAAATGAACCAGCTGGTAGAAGCTAATTCTCTTTCTCTGCTTCTTAAAATAAACAGTAGGTTGTCTGTTTATATGGTTGTAATTGTTATCCTTATTTATTAAAACTATTATAGTCATATTCTTATGCAGAGTTTCTTCAAAGCAAATTGCTTATTATAATCAACAGGATGTTTTAAAATGGCTTAATCATCTCTAAAGAAACAATTATGGATATAATAAATGAGAACACTGCTCCTCCAATCATTCATTAAGTGTTCTGTATAATTTTATATATTTGGCCAAGTTTACAGTATTTCTTTTGTAAGTATGAGTGCAAATATGAATTGGTAAGCAGTAGATTGTATAATATCTTGTATTTACCCTAAGACTTTTATATAGGCTAGGAAGTCAATTCTCCTTTGTTCATTTCTGTGTGTTCATGTGACCTACAAAAAGCTTGAGGTTTATCCACACTTTGCTACTGGAGGTCTGTTTTAGATATTTTACTTTCCAAGTTTCCAGTGTAGCTGCAAAGTGACTAAACAAATTCTTGATATGTTATCCATTGAAGTGTGCTAAATTGAATTAGTTTAATAATTTCTATAGGCTTTTGATAACTATATCTTTTTTGCTTCTTGTCTGTGCAAAATAATTCAGAGTTCCCCATAATTGAACTATTATATTGTGGTCTTGTTAGTTAATCACCCTATAATATCATCCTGCATGTAATCTAATGAAAACAAAGCAACCAAATAATTGCTATTAAAAGTAACACAAGTCTCATCCTGTATTGCCTTGCTTGTGATTGCTTTTGACAGACACAATTAAATGATTCAGTCATCGCTTATAAAACATTATAATCAACAAAAAGCTCAAACTTCTGGATGACACAAAAGAAATCTCATATAGTCTTCTGCAAAAATGTCCTCATGATTATTTGTTTAAATTCTTAAAAATGCATAATGTAGTTTGTTCTCAAAGTTGTCTGGAAACTGTATAGAGACAGAGATCACAGAGTCATGGAATTAGAAAGAATAAGATATAGGGGTACGTCACATTCTATTGAACATACGATTTAACCCAGATGCATAAATGCTACTTCTTCTGAATTTTGAGGTAATAACCTTCCGATTTGAGTGAGCTTTATTTTAATAGAATAAAACTATTATTAATATTTTATAGTTAATACGAATTTAGTGAACAAGTTGTCTCTTACAATAAAACAATTTTTTTCAATTCTCACTTTGTTTTCCCCCCACTCTGCTGTTATACTTTCACTCATCTTTTTCTTAGATTCTAAATTGAATTTCTTCTTTCCTTCGTTCCTTCTTTCCTTTCCTTCCTTCCTTTCTCTCTCTCTTCCTTCCTTCCTTCCTTCCTTTCAAGAAGAAATCATTGCATTTCTCCTGACCTGCTTTTCCTTTTGATTTATTTATATATTAGAGAGGAAAGCTATAGACAGAGGGAGAGCATTGGGGCAAGGGGTGGGGAGCAAGAAAGAAGAGAGAGAAAATATTTTCTGTCTGGTGCTTTGCTCCCCAAATGCCTGCAATGACCAGAACTGGCCAGGCTGAAACTGGGAGCCAAGAATTCCATCCAGGTCTCCTACATGGGCGGTAGGTGCACAGCTACTTGAGCCAACTTTCTTTGTTTTCCTAGGCACTTTAACAGGAAACTAGATCAGATGCAGGCAACCAGGACTTGGTCTAGCATTCCTAAGGTATGCTCACATTTCAAGCAGCAGCTTAATGCACTGCACCACAATGCTATCCACACCAAGTTGCATTTATTTGTTCTTTCTTTCCTTCCTTACTTCTTTCTTTCTCTCTCATTATTTGTTTCTTTTTGAACATTTATTTACTTTTGCTGGAAAAGCAGATTTACACAGAGGAGAGACAAAGAGAAATCAGGCTACATTTCTGTATTCCCTTGTCCTAGAAAACAATAGGCAATTATAATTTATCTTCCATGTTGTCATTCCATTTAATTTCACATTTTCAATAAGGATCTTGATGTTTCCAATGTGATCTGTGAATTTGCTTATGTTTGCCATCATAAAATGTATGCCATATTTTTAGCATCTAACATAGAGTCTGCTTTATAATATATTTAAAATTTTTTTGTTCCAAAAATAAAAGAAGCAAGTATAGAACTAAAGTGTGTGGAAGAAACAAGAAGGGAACAGAACTGTTCATACTTAATCCTGAGTTAATTTTAAGTTAATATCCCTGCTGGGATTAGCACCGGGGCATATGAAGCTAAGCCTCTGTGTACAGCACTGACATCCAATATAGGTGCCAGTTCTAGTCCCAACTGCTCCACTTTCAACCCAGCTTCCTGACTACAGACTGGGAAATCAGCAGAGGATGGCCCAAGGCCTTGAGACCCTACACACACATGGGAGACCCAGAAGAAGCTCCTAGCTTCTGACTTCAGATCGGTTCAGCTCTAGCTGTTGTGCACTTTTGGGACATGAACTAGGGGATGGAAGGTCTCTATCTCTCCTGTCTTTAACTCTGCCTTCCAATTTAAAAAAAAACTTAAAAATAATATCCTTAATGTATTAGTAAGTGTTTTATTCAGTGTTTTTGGAAGTATTAATTATAAAATAAGCCTCCAAACAAATATGGAATAGATCTATTTTATAGTTGTGTAAAAACATTTTCTGGTGAATGAGTATATTTAACAGGAATTTTGCGATATAGACTCATTTATGTCAAACAAGTTCAAAACATAAAATAAAAGGTGACTTTTGCCCTGAACACTGCTGATCCTCTTGTGCTAACTGAATTACTTACTCCTTCCAAGTAATCCAGAAATGTCCAAGAATATTTTATATGAAGTTTAATTTATTCATCTTTGGTTCTGAGACTGTAACAAAGCATTTCCTCATGAACTGCATACAGGTTTGAAGTCTGGTTTGAGTGTATTTTAATGACAGCAGTTCTTTTACAAGAGTATAAGCATTTGTTGGCCGTGTTCACAGTCATCTGAGGATTTGGCTGATATAGATGATCAAAATGACTTACTTGGAATACTGAGAAATTTAGGCCAGATGTTGTCTAGAAACTGCATAGATACTGTCAACAGTAGTGTCTGCATGTAGTCTCTTTGTTATGTCCATCCTGAAAAACTGGATTTTGTACTTGGTGACTTATTTCCTGCAGAGTATATATTCTAAAAGAACCAGGTGGAAGATGCATGGCATTTTCTGACCTGGACACAAAGCTTCCAGAGCATGACTTCAGTCACATTTCATCGATTACAAGAAAACAGCCAACAGATGTAAGAAAGGACATAAGTCAAGCTTAGAAAGACACATCACACATACTGCATTCATAGGTGAAGTCCATCCATCCAGAAAGAAAGAAAGAAAGAAAGAAAGAAAGAAAGAAAGAAAGAAAGAAAACAAAAATAAAAAGTTAGAAAAGGAAAAAAGAAAGAAATCAGGTGAACTCATAGAAGTTACCATTGCAGAGGTGATCGGACCCTGGGGAAGGATTAGGGAAAGGATAATAGGCGAAAGCTTGATTGATGGTAGTAGAATTGTAGCTACATAGCAAATAGGAAGACAAAGCTCTAGGGTTCAGATATAATAATATTAATGTACTGTTTATTTCTCTATTTAACAATAGTAGAAGACAGGATTGTGTGTGTTTTTGTGATAAACAGAAGTTAAATGTTTGAAAGAAAAATAGTATTTATTCTGATTGGGCATTATACTATGTATAATATAAAATGTGAAACAACATAGTAATCAGTAAACACGTGTACTTTTATATGCCTATTATTTTATGCCTACTAATTTTTTAATAAATTAGATTTAATAAAATTAGCTTGTAATGGGAAAAGTTTTAAAAATGCACAGGCAGGCCGCAGTGCAGTGTGTTCGTTTAAATACTTTAAGCCTCATCTATGTCACTGATCCTTTCCCATTCCATCTCTTGGATGTTTTCACTAGCTAGAGGTCTTCGGCAAGACTCAGGTCATGGTGAGCAACACAATCAAGCTACAGAAGGAGGTGAAATTACTTTCACCTCATAGGCCTATATACCCATGTCAACTCAGTCTCCGAAATTACTGAAGATGTCTTAGTGATGTAAATAAGGTACTGAATATAGCTATCCTCCTTTCCAGTCACAGAGAAGCTATACCTAAGCAATGATTAGAAACCTCAAGTTACTTTGAAGATCTAGACACTATGGGGACATAAAGTGTCAAAGGAAAACAGGTTGGGCTACCTATATTCTGACCAACTTCCTTGCACACCTACTAGATTTCTCCCTTTATTTCAGGGGCTAAGAACAAAATAAGTTATGGGGCCTGCCTTGTGGCACAATAAGTGAAACCACTGCCTGAAATACTAGTCTCCCATGTGGCTGCAGTTTGAGTCCCAGCTACTCCACTTCTGATGCAGCTTCCGGTTAATATGTCTGCAAAAGCAGTGCAAGTACTGGTGTTTCCCTCCTGCCACTCATGGGGAACACCTGCTTGCAGTTCCAGGCTCCAGGCTGCAGCTACACCAGTCGCAGCCACTGCAGTCATTTGGGGGAGTGAACAGCAGATGAAAGATCTCTCTCTGTCCCTTTTTTCCTCCTCCTCTCTCTCTGTAGCTCTGCCTTTCAGATAAACAGCTAAATCAATGTTTAGAAAGAATAAAATCAGTTTTGATGAGGAAGGACCCCCACACACTGATGAGCACACATTTTTCATGTTTGCTGGGAACACAGAGGGGGAAGGAGGGGAAGAACGCACAGCACACGAGGTGGTGGCGACTACTTCATGACCTAAACACAATGATCTCCAAATCATGAAGACCCTCAGCAAAGGAGGAAATAGAAAGGGTTTCAAAAGACTCCTTTAAGGGATATGTTAAACTTCTGATGTTTTCATTGTGAAGAAAGAAAGAAAACAAGTTTGTTACGGGGAATCTTAGACATGAATCATATTCAAAATATTTTCATTGGAAAGTCAGATTTACACAGAGAAAGAAACACAGAGAGAAATATCTTCTATCCACTGATTCACTCCCCAAGTGGCTGCAATGGCAGCAGCTGAGCTGATCCAAAGTCAGGAGCCAGGAGTTTCTTTCTCGGTCTTGCACTCGGGTGCAGGGTCCCAAGGCTTTGGGCCATCCTCTGCTGCTTTCCATACCACAAGCAGGGAGCAGGATGGGAAGTGGAGCAGCCAGGGCACGAACCAGTGCCCATATAGGATCCCAGTGCATGCAAGGAAAGGACTTCAGCCACTAGGCTACTGTGCTGGGCCCAAATTGGTAAAATTTTTATTCAGAAACTATTAAAGAGTGGAAAGAGATTTCAGGCTAGAATTGAGCACAATACCAAATACAACAAGGCCAAACAGGAATTTGTAGCCAAAAGACATGCTAATGGGAATCAGAGGATAGAAAAGTCTGAAGCATAAATTCTACGGGTGGGTGAATCATTCCTAAATCAGCTTATCAAGAATTTTTAAAAATTTTATTTCAGGGGCATAGAGAGAAAAAGTGTTTTTCTCCACAAACCCCTACATTGTCTGGGACTGAATCAAGACTGAAACCTTAAACCAGGATTCTCTGGTTTCCTGGTCTCCTGCTTGGATGGCAAGGGCCCAACTACAGGATGTAAGTACTTGCACCCATCACCTCTGCAGAGTCTGGAATCCGGAGCAGGGCCAGTTGTCAACCCCAGTCACTCTGAAATGTGATGTTCGCTCCAACTTGCCAGCGTACTTGCTAAGGGCAGGCCTGGTCTCTGAAGTGACGTAGCAGTGTCTGCTAGGCCTGGATTCTACGACAATGGCCACAGCAGCCAAAGATCAAGAGAAGTCTTGATCTGCTGAGCTAAGGCTCAGGAGAAAATTTGGAGGAGTCTCTCTAAATTTTGATCAAGGAGAGAGTCTTTGTCACTTCCCTGCAATCCCATCTCAAAAGCAACACCTCTATTTACAACCATAGTTCAGCCTGGTGCTCTGTCAGCCTGGCCATGCTGTGCTGTGGTGGGCTGAAGAACAGAACAGATTTGCTGAGCTGTGTTTTCAGTGGCAATATTTTCAAGAAAATCAATTTTAAAAGTCCATTTCTTTTTGTGTTATTTCTAGCACCAGCTTTGGTAGATTTAGGAAAAATGGTTATCTTACTTGCTATACAATTTAACGAATGCTGCTTACAGGAAGGAGCCTGTCATCACACACTGTGGCCTGACATGCTTTCAGCGTCTATCTTTTTGAGACTGAGGTTTTTATTTTTAAAATATGCCATTCTCTTCTCTCCACCAATCATCCTATCTGCCACCAACATACATAATTAACCCTGAGTATTTAAACAAAAATGTCCTATTTATATGTTTTCTTCATTTGTATTTTTTTTTTAAATCCTCTCTAAAGAGGTCATTGAGAAATTGTCACTTCCCTCGAGTCCCATCTCAAAAGAGACACCTCTCTTTACAGCCTCGGTCTGCCTTGATGTTCTGTCCATTTCTGATCCTATCCATTCCTTTTTTTTTTTTTAAAGATTTATTCATTTTATTACAGCCAGATATACACAGAGGAAGAGAGACAGAGAGGAAGATCTTCCGTCCGATGGTTCACTCCCCAAGTGAGCCGCAACGGGCCGATGCGCACCCATCCGAAGCCGGTAACCTGGAACCTCTTCCAGGTCTCCCACGCGGGTGCAGTGTCCCAATGCATTGGGCCGTCCTCGACTGCCTTCCCAGGCCACAGGCAGGGAGCTGGATGGGAAGTGGAGCAGCCGGGATTAGAACCAGCGCCCATATGGGATCCCGGGGCTTTCAAGGCGAGGACTTTAGCCACTAGGCCACGCCGCCGGGCCCGATCCTATCCATTTCTGATTACAATCCCCTCACAAGTTTGTTAAAGATTCTTGATCGATATGTGCTATAATAAAAATAGTAAATGATGGTTATTATTTTTATTATCCATGCATACAACCATTCATCAGTAATATTTTGTTTATTTCTGTGAGTTTGCTTAATGTTCTATTTGATTTTGTTCAAAAACCTGCTTAATAATAATCTTTGTAGTTCGTATTTAGCTATATATGTTTCTCCTTAAATGTCTCAAGTGTTATTCTTGCACCTTAACTTTAGAAATGTAGAATTGCAGACCATATATTTTCTAAAATACTTGAGGTTTAGAATTATAGAAAATAACAAGCTTCTGTTACAGATAACGAATAGCCTCATCATTAATATGTTAATTTAAAAACACCTACTAATGAAATCATATATCATAAACCAATTATAGAGATGTGCTGATAGTAATACTAGTTCACCAAGAATCAAGCATTTAGTTGTTTTTTTTTTAAGATTTTTTCATATCTGTTGGAAAGTCAGACATACAGAGAGAAGGAGAGACACAGAGGAAGATCTAATGTAGGCTGCTTCACTTCCCAAGTGGCAGCAATGGCTAGAGCTGAGCTGATCTGAAGCCAGGAGCCAGGAGACTCCCTCCGGTCTCCCATGAGAGTGCAGGGTCCCAAGGATTTGAGCCATCCTCTACTGCTTTCCTAGGCCATAAGTAAGAAGCTGGATGGGAAGTGGAGCAGATAGGACATGAACCAGTGCCCATGCAAGGCAACAACTTCGACCAGTAGATTATCTCACTGGGCCCCAGAACATAGATGTTTAAATGGAGTTCTAATATCTGTAATTTTTATGTCACTAATATTATGGATCCCTATCTAGGACTTTCCAGCATTAAAGCTTCTATAATTAAGTTTTATTTCTTGTGTATTCCTCAGGCATTTTGCATGTTTTCTGTTGAACTGTAAAACATTATAAAAATCAAAGATAATGAGGTTGGTTAAAAAATGTTCCTACATTCTGATTTATGAAAACATTCCAGCAAAATATTGAGCAGTTTTAGGTTATCCCAGGTCACATACTTGATTATTAATAAAGCATATAATTCAGAAATCAAAGAAGAAATATTACAGCAGCACAATATAGCCTGACTGTGACAGTAATTCATTTATGTTTCATTTGCCTTGTATTTCTCTTTTATATTTTGGAAGAGAAAATATGGTATTTCTTAAAACAATCAATCGACTTTAAATTTGTAATTCATAAACCTTTCACTAAAATGAGCTTCCTGAGAAAGGATACTCTTTGTTCTTCATGTCCCATTTATTAGATCATGTACTAATAATAAAATATTGGAACAATAGCTGCCATCAAAATGGTGAGCATAGTAATATTGATTAATACTGATAGAACACTTTCACTGTGTCAAGCATTGGTTTGGTGGTTTCATCAGGATTACTAACTTCCTTTCATTTAACAGATGAGGAAACATAAATATAGAAAAAGTAAATCAATTGCTAAAGTCAGGGGCCTTGATAAAGCTGGCATTCCAATCTAATTCTGTATATCACTGCTCTCAAAGCCATGGAGTACAATACAGATTTTCAGTAAAAAATCAGTCTGCATCTGAATTGCCCTAGATTCTGTTCTGTGATTAACATGTGCCTGCTATCTTATTGCATCTCCTGTCAGCTTGGATTCTCAATTCCTCAGTTAAAGCCTCCCTTGCAATGTGTCCCTCCCCTGCTTTATTCTCCAAAGAAGTTCTTTAGTTTTTTTTTTCCCAGTCTTCTCCTCTGATATAGTCCATCGTAGCATGAAAATTGTTAGATCGTTACTGCAATTTCAAATGTCATTCAAGTCATTTCAAATCATAGCACTCGATCTTCCGGTCCTAAAATCCGTAATGAGCCTGTAAAGTGCTGACTTCTCAACTATCAACTAGCCAGCAGAAAGCTTAAAAAAGTGAACAATTATAAAGGAGTAATAGTAGAAATAGAATATGATAGCTACTGTAGTTGGTATTTTACAACTTAATTTGTTAACAAATGACTAAATTTTGAGTTGACACATTGAGTTCCTATAAGTTGTATAGAGGAGGATTTTTAATTTTTTTACACTATACATATAAGAAAAATCTTTAAGATTCCATTTTTTTCACTCTGGGAAAAATGATGCATTTTAGTAATTTTAAAAAAATATCTCCTGATTATTCTGTTAGCATTCTATGAAGTAAAAACCATCAAGATCACAGCTGCATAGCATCATTAATGTTTAACAGCAGACCTATTTGTGGCAGGATACAAGCTAAGAGAATAGAGTAATGATCAAATTTAATTGGCTTGATGTTTCCAGTTTTGCTGCATAAATACTGAATAATGCACCACATACTTCCTACCTCACTGCAATCTGAAGAGTTCTTAAAACTTGAGATTAGAGAACTTCTTCCTTTGACCCTGATGCTGCAAATTGCTCACTGAAATTACTCTGTGAAAATTTTTTCGTGTGAGACAAGAAGTGAAGTTACTTTGGTCCTTTGTGCCAAATCCTCTGCCAAATTTTCTCTCTCACCTTAAATAAATCCTCTTTCTACTTATGCAAACTACTGTGCCTCAGGTTAGAATTGTTATCTCTGTGAGAGGCAAGAACTTGGATTAAAATTAAAATACTCAGATCCACATTACTTACTTGTTAGGAAACAAGGACATGTTATACTTTAAGGGGATTAAGCAAAATCTTAAAAATGGATTTGCAAAGCAAAATGATGTTCATTTCATATATCATACAGTGAATACTTCTAAAATTCTTTGTGGGCTTTACAACAAAATCTGTCTGCTTTCCCTTTGTTAATCGGACAAATAAATCACTGGTAACACTACTGGAGAGTTTTGCATAAGATAACGAAACTGCAAAACTGAATACTTACTCAAGTGTCCCTAATCACAGAGGCATGATATCCCTGGACTCAATCTGCTACCCTTAGGCTGATTTTCCCTTGCTCTCTCCTTAGGATGGCTAAAGGAATTCACTAAATTGAAGAAATGGTAATAGTACAACCATTTGCTTTTCCACAGATAAAACCACTGATGGCCAGTATAAAAGGGATTGTTTCATATATATATATATATATATATATATATATATATATATATATATATATATATTACATTGCATTATGCGACACAGTTTTACAGGCACTGGGATTCCCCACCACCACTCCCCACCCCCCTATGGTGGATTCCTCCACCTTGTTGCATTACCACAGTTCAAATTCAGTTGAGATTCTTTCATTGCAAGCATCTACCAAGCATAAAGTCCAGCATCTTATTGTCCAGATAAGTTCAACGGTTTCTTGGGGAGACCATCTCTGGTTTGAACGGCAGAGTATCATCCTGTTCAATTAAAAGCCCCGACATTACATCAGTAACGATTTATAACGTTATGGAATTAGTTGACATGGTATTGAGTAATCAATATATTAAAAAAGAGAGAGAGAAAAAAAGAATGCAAGTTCTGAACCACATCCTGTGACTTCTACAATGACATTTCAATTATTAGCTTATATACAACTGGGTTCTATACACCTTAAAATGGCTATAGATTACTATTCAGCTGTCTCATGTCTATTTTAATTTTAGTATTTAGCAGTTTATAGCGTTGAAGCATGATTTTGCTGAACCTGGCTGTTTTTCGGGTAGTCTAACTCTGTAACTCTAACAAGACAAATGTCAACAGTTTAGGTGAACAGTTTTAGGAGGGGTGTGCAGAGAAATCTTCAATACCCCAGTGAGGAGTAACTAAATTTTGTGTCCCACCCAGTGAGTTATAAGTGCATCCCCGCTGACGTTTTCCTGTTTCTAAGCTTTCCTTGTTCTCTATCTATTCTAGTTTTTGTTTGTTTGTTTGTTTGTTTGTTTTGAGGGGTTTCTGGAGTGATCCTGATGGTCATTACGAGAGAGGGTGGGGACCCAAAGTCGGAACCAGGCAAGGACCAGAGAAGGCTCCTCTCCCTAGTCCTGAAGGAAGTTTACTGTTCTTCTGTTTCTGCGGACCGCTCAGTGCTCCTGGTTGTCGTTCTGATGCCCTTGGATCCTGCGAGGCAGGATTTGGGCTTCTTCCATCCCATGTGGTAGATCCAAATGGGGGTGGGTGACCTCAGAGTTCTTGGCCTCCGAAAGCACTCCAATTCCCTGTGGTCTCCTTGGCAGCTGGGATGTAGTCCTTGGTGCCTATACTAATAGTCCTTGGTGAGGATCTGGGAGTCTTCAGGGTTGGGATACAAGTCTCCTCCTGTCCGCCTGCTCCACTCGGGGTCCCCCCTCCCGGGGATTGTTTCTAAGAGTTCAAAATTTGGAACAGGAAATTCCATGTCTTGTCCAGAAGATAACTATCATCTACTTGTAATATTTCAGGCCTACGGAAACCCACCTGACCGTAATAAAAATTCCGTACAGAGCATGACATCACCTGCCAATCAAAGGAAACACGTGAGCATTACTGGCGAACTGGATACAAGCTAAGTAAGCATGCACCTCTCAGACCCAATTTCAGTCTGTAAGAAGCTTTACCTTTAACTCCTTGGGGTGCCTGGAAATTTAGCAGTAAATGTTCAGATCCTTGCTGTGCACTTTTCAAATAAATATCTGTTTTCTTCCTCAATGCCAGTGATTAGTTTTCTGCATGTTGGGCAAGCAGACCCTGCTAGTAGTGGGAGATCATTCTGCAACAAGAATAATTTGGTATATGGTATTGACTGACAATAGGTTTGTAGTTAGTCCAAAGTGATACAATCTGAAAACACTTATGCAAAAACAATTCAAGTTGAAACATGTTTTGAAAATAACTATTTTTCAGTTCTATTTTTATTAAGGAAGACCTTTAGTAAGTGCAGAGATAGGGTAATTGTTATCCCCAAAATTGTGCCCACTGCTGGACAAAAAATTCACCAGAGATGAGAGTTGATGGAAGGGAACAGGTTTACTCAAGAGGACAGCAATCCTAAGTGGGAAATAGACCTATTCAGCTTCACAGTGCTTTTCCCAATTTTCAAGTTAGCAAGAAAACTTTTAAAGGAGAAAGCAGAGCTGGGGTAAGTTTGGGAATTCAAGAAGTCTAGTTGATCAATTGTCAGGCAGGTTTCTAGATTTGGTTCTGGTAGTCATCCTGATAACAATTGGAGGTAAGCTTTTTTGCTATTGGGTTTGGCTATTTTGCTTGATAATCCAACATGGTCTTCCTTATTTGAGGTCTACTAATTTAGCCTCTTCTTCGCAGTTTCCCTCTGAAATTTTTAGGCCAGCATCTGTCAGAAAAACAACCTTATTAGCCACAAGATTAGCAATAAAATTCTAATTCTAACTAGCATGTGAAAAGGGAAAGAGGAATACATTTGCTTTACAGTTGAAAATGTGTGGCTAGTCACAGATTGGAATGTGAAAAGACAAAAAAAGATGTATTCATCATACAACAGGCACATCATGCAACATGAGCACTTACCAATTTACGGTCAATCCTGCTGTATTGTATGATCACCTTCTATGTTGCTTTAAAGAAAATTCTAGATACCCAATCTTCTGAAAATGCTTTTATTAACCTCTGAGAGTGAAAAATCATAATCATGCTGCTATTTCATCTCTAAAGCCAATAATAATTCTTTAACATCAATGCACATTGAATATCTATTCAGGACTTAAAATTCAAGTGCTTTTATAATCTAGCTTTTTAAAAAGATTTTATTTATTTTTTTGGAAAGTCACATATACAGAGAGGAGAAGAGACAGAGAGGAAGATCTTCCATCCATTGATTCACTCCCATCATTGATTCACGGCTGGAGCTGAGCTGATCCGAAGCCAGGAGTCAGGAGCCTTCTCCAGATCTCCCATGTGGGTGCAGGGTCCTCTACTGCTTTCACAGGTCACAAGCAGGGAGCTGGATGGGAATTAGGGCCACCAGGACAAGAACCGATATGGGATCCTGGTGGGTGCAAGGCTAGGACTTTAGTCACTAGGTTACCGCACCGGGCTCTAACCTAGCTTTTTTTTTTTAACAGTAGTATAGATTCACAGAAAGTTGCAAAAATAGTACATATAGGGGCTGGTGTTGTGGTGTAGCAAATGAAGCCATTCCCCAAGTGACTGTAAGAGTTGGGGATGAGCCAAGCAAAAGCCAGGAGTCACAAACTCCATTTGGGTCTACCATGTTGGTGACAGGAGCCCAAGTCATTGGGCTGGTTTTTGTCCATTTTCTAGACTCATCAGGAGGGAGCTGGATGGGAAGTAGAGCACTGAGAACATAGGCGGGTGCTCATATGGAATGCTGCTGTTCTAGTTAGCTTAACTTGGTGCTTCACAGCACTGGTCCCATCCTTCTTATTAATTTGATCTCCAAGTCTAAAATCTTATCACTTAAGGTCACATAAATGAAATAACACATAATATAGCATCATTTAGGTTTTTTCTCTAAGTGTGATGTCCTTCAAAAGTCTACATTTAATTTAGGGGAAAATTAGCAAGTCAAGCAGCACAGTGAGCAAGCAGAACTTATATGATGGGGTACACATACACACACACCTCATAAATGTTGTACTAAATGGGAATTGAAAGCTGAGGTATTATACAGCAGCTACTGTGATTCAATCATTTATTAAGGATTATTTTATGGCTCATTAATTTCCAGAGATCAGCAGAAAAATCTGCTGGGATTTCTGAAATATCTTCAGTCAAAGAGATACACATATTAAGTGAAATGAAAACACCTGAGGAAAATGAATGATCACAGATCACATTTCCTAGTGGGTAATTAAGAATTGTCTTCATTCACAAGAATGCACTCTTAAGTGTATATACAATCTGTGAGGTCATTGGCTTCAAGTGATCTCCTTTCTAAGACTCAAATCTCCCTGCCCAATTATGTAGAAATATCAAATAACTTATCTTTAAATGATATTTTGGAAGTATTAATGTCAAGTTGACAGTCTCTATAACAACTGAAACAATGATCCTAAAGGCCTCAAAGTTGTAAGTAGTATTGATTCATTCTTTGTTCACTTCTACATTTGTATTAAATATGTAACAGGAGGTTGGATAGAAGCAATAGATCTATATCTTTGAAACGGTTTTGACTATTAAGGGAATAGTAATTCACTATAATAATATCAATTCAAGGTTCTTTGACATTTCGTGCAATAAAAATTGACAGCAGACTTGATCAGGTTTACTGGGGAAATCATTCAGCAGTGGTGAATGTTGACCCAAATCATATCCCCATACCAACTCCACTTTGGGACATACAATGTGAGGAAAGGCATGCAACTGGCTTGCACCTGGTCATAAGAAGAAAGATGTACCTTTATTACTTAATTAAGTCAGTCTATTTTTCACCCCTTGTATTCTTTTATATTACCGTTTTTTTCTAAAAGCTGTGTGTGCAGGAAGTCACATTTGAATTATGTTCCAGATTCATTTCTTAGCTGCCTCCAAATAAACTTTCTCCACAAGACTAATGGTTTGGTGTTTAGACTTCTGAGGTGTGCAGGCAAATGGGCTCATCTTGGTTTGCCAACATAGTCTCCCTTTGCTAATTATTTTATGTTGTTCATAAGTAATGTCAAAGATTCCTATAAGTATTTTATTACACATGAGGTAGTTGTTTTAAAATTAATTGCTTTCCTTCTAAATAATCAACTATGTTTCATTGAAACAGAAGAGACAATACACATTACAAAAGAAACATAAAAACAGTGCTAACATTTGCATAAAATTTATTAAGTCAAAACAATTCAAGCAATATTAGAGCTGCTGAATGTTATGTTCATGCAATTGCACATAATTGTTAAATATCTATGATTTCTTGGAGGCTTTATAGTTAATGTTTTCCTCATAGATGATGCATGGAAATGTCCACTTAACAATTTTGGCTTTTCTCTACAATTATGCATGAGTTATTCTAAGGCTGTTTTATTGCGTTTTACTATCCATGGGTAAGATTTTTAGCACTAAATTCAAAGTACAGGATACAGTTATAAAGTGAATTCCTACTGAAGAAATATGTAAGCTGATCTAAAGGCTTGGAGATTTCTTTTAATGAGATTTGAAATTTGGTATACTTGTTGGGATTAATGATGACTTCTTTTTTAAATCAGAGAATGAGCAACAATTCTAGTCACATACATGAAATGATATAAAAGAAATTCAAAGTCTAATTAATGGGAGTAATGAAAGGAAGAAATGCAGAAATAATGAATCAAAAAACAAGACACACAGAGACAGAATCTCGAGTTGGTTAGCCCAATTGTGTGCTTTGTTCATGAGGTAAGCTAACTTCCAATTTGGGAAAAAAAATGAAAAAAAAAAAAACATAACTTGCTGTAAGTTTTAGGGCTGTGGTGGAACAGATTGCAGTAAGAATAGGGTGAACAAATGTTCTCAGTGAAAAGACCAGAATGAATTTTAGGCTGGATGGACTCTATGCAACATTATTTCTTTGTAGAAGAGCACGAGATATTAATATTTAAAACCTATAATGTTAGAGGTAGATTTTCTGGTAACTGTGAACTTTGAAATACATTAAAAATAAAATGAATAGAAAAACAATATGATGAATAGGGCTAGTGCTATGATGCCAAGAGTTAAGCAGCCTGCCTATAATGCGGAGTCATAGATTAGAATGGTGATTCCAGTCCTGGTTTTTGTGCTTCCCCTTGAGCTCCCAGGCAATTGCCTGGGTATGCAGCATAAGAATGTCCAAGTACTTGGGCTTCTGCTACCCACATAAGAGAATTAGATGATGTTTCTGGTTTTGGGTTTCAGTCTGCTGCAGCCCTGAGTGCTGTGGTCATTTGGGGAATGAGTGAGTGGAGACAAGATCTCTTTTTTCTGTCTTTCCCTCGCTTTCTCTGTCACTCAGCCTTTAAAATAAATACAGGAAATCTCAAATAAATAAAAGATGGGTTGATAAAGAGGTATGGATAGATGGATAGGTAAAAGTGAGAAGTAACTATGGTGCATGATAATTCTAGAATCTAGGTGATTAGTGAATGGATATTCCTGGTATAGTTTAATTTTTTCAGTATGTTCGAAAACGTTAATAACATAATAAGGGAAAATTTACATGTAGAACCAAATTCAAATTCCTATAACATTTTCTAAAATAATTTAAAGGCATTTATTGCTAAAATTATTATTTTAAAAATGATTTTCCACATACATAGCAAGATCCCAGTTACTTGAGGCATCACCATTGCCTTCTAGGAGCTGCACTAACACGAAGCTGAAAGCAGAAAGCAGAAGCCAGAGCTGAGCGTTGAACCCAAGCACATGGGACATGTTCATCCTAACCACCAGGCCAGACATCCATTCCTGCTAAAAATATTTTAATTGAACAATGTTAAGACAAATTAGAAATGTACGATTTAAATCAGGAGTTATTTTCAAAGAATTATGCATCAATTGCATCAAGCTCATCAGAAGTTAGGAAATTTAACAATAACTATAGTGGAATGAAGTGACGCTATGTTACAATCAATTTTCTATGCTATTGTGTAATTCAGAGTCATGTTATATTTGTTTGCTCTTGTGATTTTACTCTATGTATGTTTTTAAAAAATCATTTATTTTTACTGCAAAGGCAGATCAGATTAATGGAGAAGCAAAGACAGAAAGAAAGATCTTCCATCTTTTGGTTCACTGTTCCAAATAACCACAGTGGCTGGTGTTGAGCTGATCCAAAGCCAGAAGCCAGGAACTTCTTGTGGGTCTCCCAAATGAATCTACATTCCCAAGGCTTTGGACCATCCTCCTCTGCCTTCCCAGGCTGCAAGCAGGGAGCTGAATGGGAAGTGCAACAGCCAGGACATGAACTGGCAGCTACATGGATCCCAGTGCTTGCAAGGTGAGAATTTAGTCATTGAGCCATAGTGCTGGACTCTTATTTTATGTTTTTAAAAGATTTATTCTACCTGAAAGTGTTACAGAGAAAAGCAGACACACACACACACACACACACACACACACGGTGGGGGTGGGAGGGAGAGTGATCTTCCATCCTCTGATTCACTTCCCAAATGGCAGCAGTGACCATAATTGAATCTGTATGAAGTTAGGAGTCAGGAGCGGTACTGAGTGACCAATGTGTTGGAAAATGCAAGTTCTTAACCACATCCTGTAACTACTTCATTGACATCTCAAATTTAGTTTATACATAACTGACTGCTATAAACCTTAAAATGGTTATAGGGCACTGTTCAGTTGTCTTGTGTCTATTTTTTTCTTCATATTTATACTTAGCAGCTTATAGTATTCAAGCATAATTTTTACTGAGCTTCGTGAATTTTAGGATAGTCCAAACAGGCTTATAACTCTAACAAGCCATTTGTTGACAATTGAAGAGCAAAACAGTTTTAGGAGGGGTGTGCAGAGAAATCTTCAGCACTGTAATGAGGAGTAACTGATCTTTGTGTCCTACCTAGTAAGATATATGGGAGTCCAAACTAATTTTTTCTTGTCTGTTCTAAACTTTCCTTATTGGTCTCTCTCTATCTATCTATCTGGTCTAATTTTTAGGGCTCCAGAGTGACCCTGATGGTCATTGCAGGAGAGGGTGGGGATCCAAAGTTGGAGCTAGGTAAGGCCCAGAGAAGGTTCCCCTCCCAAGTCCCGAAGGAAGTTGTCTGTTCTTCTGTTTCTGAGGTCCGCTCAGGGGTCCCAGCTGTTGTTCCAGTGTCATTAGACCCTGTGAGGAGGGTTCTGGGCTTCTCTTGTGATTTTAAAAACACAGGATTCACTTTAGATTTACATGAAAATAATATTATACTGTTTAATTCTGGGAAGAATAAGGTTAAGGACAGGTTTAATGACTCAGCACACATACAATGCAAAGTTAAGGTAATCTCAATGGATAGGACAGTTAGTTTACTGTATCGTAAAAGAAAATTATCACTGTTATTAATGTTGCCCATAAAAAACAAAAGCATAATCCTCACTGTACCTACATTAGGGCCTTAGGATATAAGAATTAACCTACAACAAAAAGTTATTCTCTTACATGGCTGGGAGTCATTCCAGTGGAAGTATGATGGACTTGGGAAAATTCATGATGGACACACATTATGAACCTAGCAGGGATAACAGAGTGGAGGGGAGGGAATGTGGGAGAGGGGGAGGGGAGAGCCCACTACCAACTAAATTGTATCAAAAAACAATAAAATTTAAAATAATTGTGAACCTTCAAAAAGAAAATTATTTATTGTTACTTGAAAGGCAGATTTACAGAAAGGAGGAAAGGCCCAGAGGGGAAGATCTATATGCTGGTTCACTCCCCAAATGGCTGCAATGCCTAAAGACAGGAGCCAGGATCCTCTCCCAGGTCTCCCGATGGTTGCAGGCAGGGTTCCAAGGCTTTGGGCCATCCCCTGTTGTTTTCCCAGGTCACAAAGAGGGAGCAAGAAGAGAAATGGAGCAGTCGGGACGTAAACTGGTAACCATATGGGATCCCAGCACTTGCAGGGGGAGGATTAGTCAATTGAGCTACTATACCAAGCCCAATTTACTTTTTCTTATTACATTTTTCCTGAAATAAATATGGCATATGTTCTCGGCAGGAAAAACTGTCAGAAAATGGCTTCTTGCCACTCAGGGTTGCAAAAGAATGACTGCTTTGAAAGTTATCATTGTTGCTGTTCAGGTGTATTCCCATTTAACATAACAGTGTATTACTTGTCACTTTCAGTAAGGTAATACTTAATGATGCCAATCACTTTAATCTGTCTAGATTTTTATAGCACTTGTCTTTTACATGAGTGTATACATAAGGAACCAAGATACTTAGTGTATTATGTCAAATATTTTGGCCAACCCATGAAATATGCAGTTTAATTATGTTTTTAATTTTTGCATGATGCTATCTCTAGATCAATGCAAAAGAAAGCTAAGAAGTAGAAAAGTTTGTTAATCAATCATCAGGAAAATACTTCCCTCTCTTGCTACTATCGTTTTCAAAGTATGATGTAGGATTGACGTTATTATTTATGCACCCTTTTACATAAGCAGAAGAAAGTGGTTTTAAAATCATTTATATAAAAATCATAATCATTTTTCAAGCTGTTCAAATTTTTAAAATAGCAATTATTTTAATTTTCTTTCTATATTAACATTACTAAAATCAAGCCAAAAAGAATCTTTATTTCACCTAGGAATCTCAAGGTGTCAACATCTCACATTTGAATTAATAGCTTATGTCCTGAAGTTTTCATTTTAAACATGAATGGGAAAACAGCATGTGGAAAATGAACAGCAATGTCATAATCATGTATAAATGGTTCAAACTGGGCACAAACATGCAGCCTAATGGTAAAGATGCCTACATCTCACATTAGAGTGCCTGACGTCAATGCCAAGCTCCAGATTCTGACTCGAGCTTCCTATCAATGTAGAAGCCAAGAGGCAGTAATGAGAACTCAAGAAATTGGATTTTTGCAACACTCGCAAACAACCTGAAATACATTTTCAATTCCTGGTTTTGGCACTGGCTAACCTTGGTCATGTGGGGAGTGAGCCATTGATGAGATCTCTCTATCTCTCAAAGCAAAGATAATTCAAAAATTTTAAATCATTCAATTTTTATCAGGTGTTTGTATAACTATTGAGTTAATAGGTATCACAGTTTGATATTATTAGTACTGAATATAGCTAGTTCCTGCATGTATTAAAAATCATGTTTTTCAGCTATGTTTAGTCTTATCTGAAGGGTGATTTAGTCATTTTATTAGGAAAAATAAAGTCACATGTAGCCCAGGCAAACTTGAAAATGCACCATCACCATTGCAATATCAGACAAAAAATTATAAATAACCAAAAAGCAAAAGTCTAAGAAGTTATTGCCCAGATCCTATTGTATACACAGAACTACACAGTTGGTAGGCATGAAATATAATAAGTTTTAATGAAAATTAATACATTTTCTTTTGTCTTCTGGCCTTTAAACAAATACTAGAAGAGTATAATAAGTGCTGATGTCACCTGGTTCTACCCAGAGAGCAAGGTTAACAGTTTTTTTCCACGGGAGTGAGTACTAGAATAATCCACATGTGTCCTGATGTCAGGCCCAGACATATAATTGCTCAGCTGAGGTAGCCCTAAGAGAAGATTGTTGGCTAGATAAAATGATTAAAGGGGGCTCCTGTCATCAAAACAATGTGGAGAAAATTATTTTCTCCCCTTCATCTTTTCTCTTCCCATTTAAACCTAAAGGAGAATGCAGTCATTTAGGAATTGCAAAACAGCATAAAAAGCTAGAATTTTCTTTCTTTAAATTATTACCATTTTATGATGCAGTTCCATAGATCGTGGGATTTCCCTTATCCCCTCCCCAATTCCCTCCCCCCACCTAGTTCCTCTGTATCATTACTAAAATACAGTTCTTCATACACAGTTATATGTCCATCATTGTGGGCATGGACAATGGCAGAGTCCAGTATCCTATTGTCAAGATACACTAAACAGTCTCATTGCGAGTCCATCTTTGTCTGGAAGTAGAGATGCATATTGCATTGTATCCTCACATCAGGATATGATAGTCTCCATTGCATAGTTGCCTGAGGTCAGCTCAGAACTTGAGAAGGGTGCATGAAATAGGCATAGAGAGAAGAAACGGATCACTACAAGTCCAAGATCATCTTGGCCAATGCGAGAAAGTTGTCCGCTTTGTTTAAACAGAAGCAGTCACAAGCTCTGGCACAGATCTTTTACCTCATGGTGTTGCATCCACTCCACCACAGAGTGCAGCTCCAAGCAGTACAATTACAAAGTTTTCTTTAGGGGCAGTTTGACATAGCTTCAAGGGGGACAAAATTTACAACAGCTTGAGAGGTAAGTGAGGAAGGATTACGCATTCCTTGCTTATCTCGGCTTGCCAGCTCCCACCTGCTCTCCTCAAGTCTGGGCTCTAACCTTGGCGCCGCCTGTGACAACCAGACCCCTATCTTAAATTATCTATAGGTTAATAAGTCTGGGCCCTTGGTTTATGAGGATTGGGGTCATTGACATTACTTGGCCATTAGGCCTGCAAACTCAGCCTTTAGGGACACAGTAACAGGATAGCCTTTAGGGTCACAGTAGCTATATATTTTTGTCATAGCAGTTTCAGCCCATACTCCCATCACTTCTATTAGTTTGTAAAATTCTTATCAAGCCATTTCCCAGAAGGCATGCTATATGTCTGGGCCAGATTTTAGGGGAATGGGTAGGCACACAATAAGGTGTCCAGAAATGGCATGGGCTTAATTGTACTCCTGTGTGCAGTTAAAGGCTCACTCACCAAAACATTATCAACAACATTAACTCTCAAGCTCACGTTGGTTGCAAAGCCATCTCACAGGGCCAAACAATGCCTCAATAGATTACAGAAGTCTTAGTGGGGTGGTTGAGTGTCCATGCAAAAAGGGGGTAAGACTGCATCAAGGTGTCAGAGAGAAATCCGCTAGGCCCTGCCAAACAGCTGGAAGCTCCCCTGGGGCCTGCCTAGCAGGGGAGCTGTTTTCTTCACACCTTTGTATTATACATGCCTACTACATGGACCCCAGCACATAATTACTATATATCCCCTTAAATGAAAAGCCACAAAACATAATCAACAACAGGAAGAAAAAAAATAAATTAACAACACCATTAAGTTAAATAACATGCTACTGAATGACTAATGTAGAAATGAAAAAGAAATGAAAAAGAAAATCAGGAACCTTCTTGCAGAAAATGATGCTACTGTATGATCTATGAGTCACTGAATAATTTAATCAGAAGAAACTGTTTTGAAGAGATGAAACTAACCAAAAAAAATATCAAAATCCATTAGATATAGTTTCCACTGATCTTTGTTGGTGAGATATGTCTCCTGTAGGCAACAAATAGATGGGTTTTGGTTTTTAATCCAGTGTACTAATCTATGACGTTTGACTGATGAGTTTAAGCTGTTTACACTCTAGATTAATACAAATAGGTGGTAATTTGGTCCTGTCATTTTAGCAATTGAGTTGTTCATTGATTTAGTCTTCTGTTGTTATTTTACTGGAGTGTTCTTAGCATTCGCCTTTGGTTTTGGTGAGCACTATTCCTTTTCTCTGTCAAGAGAACATCTACGTATCATTTGTAGGGCAGGTTTGGAAAAGGCAGATTCTTTTAACTTTTCTTTACTGTGGAAGAATTTTATTTCATCTTCAAAGACAAAGTAAAGTTTTGCTAGGTACGTTATCCTGGGCTGACAATTTTTTTGCTTTTAGAATCTGGAATATGTACCTTCATTCTCTTCTGGCCTGTAAAGTTTCCTGTTAGAGGTCTCCTGTGAGTTTAATAGGCATTCCTTTATATGTCAATTGATTTTTTCACATGCACATTTAAAAGATCTTTTCCTTATGTTAAATTGAAGAGCGCTTGATTATCATGTGTGGTGGTAAAAATCACTTTCGGTCAACCTTGTTGGGAGTTCTCAAAGACCCCTCTTTTCCCAGCCAGGAAAGAGTCAATAAAAGAGACTTGGGATTTGCCAGAATCAGTATGATCTTAAATACATATACGGTAAGTATAAAAAATGTAGTATGTGATCATCTTTCACTCATGATGTTTTATGTTTCTGTTAATTTTATAATAGAAAGGAAGCATTGGGGATTTTAGATCCCCATTAACAATGTTTTTCAATTTAAGTTGAATTTGGCAATGAGAATGTAGAAAACATCTCTCAGCTGAATGGCTGAATTATATAAGGCTTTCAAAAAAAGTGTTATCAATTATGCAAGATAGATGTTTAAATAAACATTAGTGAGGAAATTAGTAAAGTGTTGAGACACTTAAAGTAATTTGAGGATCTGTGTATGTAGACACAGTATAATAAAGAAATTTATAAAATTATAAGACTTAAAATCAGTTAATGCCTTAGAAGATTATAAACTCATGTCTTTGGGGATGTTTGGGGGTATCAATCATTTACCTTTCTATGACATGAAAATCTGTGACTTAAACATGTAACATCACCAAACTTGTTGACATAATTAACAATCAATCACTCAGAGTTCATTCTCCCAAATAATTTTAGGTGAACCTAAATGTGACCAGATGTGACCCTATGATGTTGAAAGGACATTGCCTTCCAACTTTTTCTTTTGTTTTCTAATTTGAAATACATCGCACTCATGTCAGACAAAATGTGAATCCCAAATAGATTTCTCCCCAATCTTCATCATCTCTGAATTCATGCATTTTTTCCCTTCTGGTTCCTACAGTGAGAGCCATGATAATTAGCTCCATTATTACATCATTTTGTCTTTGAATTTATTGCTCTGAATTTCTTTCTTCATGGCAAGACTGGATCCTCTTTATAAAAGGCTCATCTGAGTAAGCCAAACCAAGCTACCACAACTACACTTTAGATGAACTGTTAACTTATCAAACATTGACTATTTAAAACACAAACCCCGAAAACAGTAAATCGTTGATCTCCAATGTGACCATTTCATTGTCTGAAGGTAAACTGTATTACTAATAGCAATCTCTTCAGTGAAGTATTTATTGCCCAAGCTGCTGAAAGTGCTGTGGAAAGCGAACCTCTAGTCACTTCCAGAATTGCTTCAGTGATAGAAAACCACCATCTCTAAGGTCGCCCCTTTCCAAAGTGTTATGCATCAAACATCTGGGCAACTTGGGTGTAAAAATTACTGACCATATCAGTGCTTCTCCAAGAATTTTGAAGGCACGTTTTAGCAGAGGACTCACAGGGGTTGGTGCAAGTTGTCTTTGGGACTACACTGCATCACAAGCTCTCTTCAACCCAACCCTGCTCCCCTTCCTTCCCTTCTACAGATGTTGAGCCTTCTTACTGAACTTTTGACTGGCTAAATTCCATCTCAGAGTCTGTAGTACACAGAACTCAACCCACAGCAACAGTTATTAAAAGATAAATCCTATTTTTCACAAGTTATGTGAACATCTTAATAAGCACAAATTGTTTTCTCATTCTGCTTGTGAGAATAATTATTTAGTTTAACATTTAAACTCAAGATCAAACAGAGTATCATTCAATATAAACATCAAGGTAACAGAATAATATAATAATGTGAATGATCCAAAATTTTTGCAGACTTTGAATACACTAAGGGAATATTTATTGGACTCTTTTTGTGTTAAAATTATACTAGCCCAGGAGAACAAATAATTAACTTTAAATACTAATCATAATCCTAAAAATTTCTTCTATATAATCTCACTTTTATGTGTAACAAATTACCACAAATTTCATAGATATATTATCTCACAGTTTATGTTGTTCAGGAGTCCAGACATTATGAGTGGGATTGCTGTTCAGGATTTCAAAATACTGAGATCAAGGTGTTGCTAGGAAGACAGTCTCTTCTGGAACATTGGGGAGAAATCTATTTGGAAATTTGGTGGCTGAATTCGGTTCCATGTGGTTATAGGACAGGGCCCTCATTTTATTTCTGGCTGCTCAGCAGGGGACCACTGTCAGCTTCTAGAGATTGCCTTCAAGTCTTTACAATATGGTCACCTTCATAGCCAGTTGACAGTTTAGCTATCCCCCTTTTTAAGGACACCAGAAAGAAATCTGTCATTGTGAATCTCTCTTGTTTTGCTTTTCTCTCTTCAGAGGAAGACTGGATCCTCTTTTAAAGGGTTCATCTGATTAAGTCAAACCCAGCTACCATGACTGTGCTTTTGATGAACTCAAAAACCATTGATTAGGTGTCTTGCCTACATTGGCAAATCTCTTCACCTTTGTGATAGAGCGGATACTCATCAAGAGAGGACAAGCTCACTATGTTCGCAAGTCTTACACACTGCTCAAGGGGAAATGCTTACGGAGGATGTGTGCAAATTCTACCACAACTTAGTTCTGTTTCTAATACCATATTTTCATATAAGTAATGTTCTATTCCTACTGAAATAGTTACAAGCTTCAGCTCTTTTTAAGACACCAGATTCACATTTTGTCTGACATGAGGGTGATGTATTTCAAATTAGAAAACAAAAGAAAAAGTTGGAAGGCAATGTCTTTCCTTACAATACCAAACGTGATAGCTGCTTCTACTCATTATAAGTCAAAATAATCAACAAAAAGGGCTGTTGGTAAGTTGGATTATTTTTCAGTGAAACTGTGCAGTATGTTTTGAATGCATGGTAATTTGGTGAATAGCTAACAGATGGTAGTTAATCCACAAAATTTCAGGTTAATATTAATAAAAAGCAGAATTCAAAGTTTGCTAGTTTTTCAACAAATTTCTTTCTGTTAAAATGTGCTAGAGGTGACTTTATTATTCCTATTACTTTTAATAATATCCACAGAATGTTTTGACTACTGGAAATTTTTATAATTCTTATTTTAAAATAAACTAGCTGAAAAGAAAACTATTGATCTGAATTTGAGTGCATAGTGCATCCCTTTTATGATGTCTCAGAATAAGAGCTTTGAAACCTTTGTTCCCTGTAATCATTTCAATAATCATTGATTTTTTAATTTACACATCAATTTTCAGCTTAAAATTTTAAATGATTGTCAAAAAAAGTGAAAAAAATACTAAAAAGCAAATAAAAAGCTCACTCATTGGGTTTCTATTATCAAAAGTGGCACTAAAGTCTAGTCTAATCTGCTTATCTTATTTATTTTTATTTAACCCCTTTTTCAGTTCCTCTGACAGAAACCATCAATATAAGGCTGGCTTTTCAGTCTCCTGCTGAATTCTGTTTACTGCCAGTGCTTATAAGATTGGTGCTGTGTGAAAGTTAACTCATTTGTGATCCCCAGCACACCCTGATCCCCTCCTGTCCTCTCTCTTCAGATTCTGTCTGCTCATTACCCAGGCTTTACTCAGGGTTTTGTGAAAGAATTTGTTGTTTTTATAATATGGAAACACATTTTACACTAGTAGGAGTCTCATAAACTTTCTCAGGAATATTTTCATCATTTTTTCAACCAAAGCGGTGGTAAATGCATATTGAATCCAATTTTATGATTTTCCTATAATGCCTTCCTCTGCTAGATGCTGATATCTCCTTAAGAGGGTAGAGCATACCCTATTGATGCGTAGACAAATATTGCTTTGCTACCATCATGTTCTCTTCTTTTAAAAATTTATTATTGTTCTTATTATTTATCATTTTATGATACAGTTCAATAAATCATGGGATTGCCTTTATCTCCTCCCAAATTACCCCCCCCACCTAGTTTCTCTATATCATTACTATATAGTTCTTCATACACGGTCATATGTCCATCATTGCAGGAATGGACAATGGCAGAGAGTCCAGCATCGTATTGTCAAGATGTAGTGAACAGTTTCATTGTAAGTCCTTCTTTGTCTGAAAGTAGAAATGCATACTACATTGTATCCTCACATCTGGATATGTTAGTCTCCATTTCATAGCTACTGTACATCCCCTTAAATGAAGTCACAATGCAAAATCAACAATAGGAAGAAAAAGATAAATTAACACTGCCATGAAGTTAAATAACGTGCTACTGAATGATTAATGTGTCACTGAAGAAATGAATAAGAAAATCAAGAACCTTCTTGAAGAAAATGATGCTACTGTATGATCTATGAGTCATTGAAGATTTTAATCAAAAGAAACTTTTTAAATTGTATTTATTTATTTTTTACAATCTTTACATAATTAGGGTAAAAAGGTACAAGCACTACAGGAAGATGGGTAAGACAATTAGGTCTGTATTGTTTCCTTAATATATCTGATGTAAAACGGGATTTTAAGGGAGAAGCCCCACCCAGTCTCCCACCTGCCCCAGGTCCCTAATGTGAGGCATGCTCCGAGGGTCTTGCTCAAGAGGTTTTGATAGTTCAACAGTTCTGAATTGCTGCCAATCTCGCCACTCCAAGCACGATGTCGTTGAAAAATCCACTGATTGACATAGTCCAGCTTAGAGTCTCCATTTGCCCAGTTTTTCACTGCCAACATATAGCTGAGGTGGTTGATTGACTTGTTCTGTCCTCTGTCTTTTTGATGGTTAGGGTTCTGAGTCCGGAAGCTCAATTGGGGAGATCGCCAAAGAAACTTTGTCTGAGGTGTTCCCAGACCAGATTCTTGTATGTACTAGCAAGCTCAGGGCCCGGCACAGTCCATCGCCCCATTCAACTGGTGGTTGCAATTGCTGGGTTGGTTCTTTTTCCATCCCTGTCTTTTACTGGAACCAATGGGTGCTGTAGTCCAGCCTAGTTCTGTCCAGCACATACTCGGCCATCACACAAACCTATATGGGCTGCAGCCTAGGCAGAGTGACCCAAAATGACCCCCACCAGGCCCGCCCCCTGTGCTGGTTTGCCAGTATGTGTGGCTGACTAGTCCAGTCTGTCCCACATCCCCTTCTGCTCTCATACATGTCAATGGGTATTAAAACCTTGTTCCATCTAACCAGCTCAACTATCCAGCCCTCACAGATGTTGTTGAGTGCCTCTCTGTCTAGCCACCCCAGCCCCTGTCCTAGTTTCCATGCCCTCCCGTAGGAGCAGTAACCCAAGAGGGAGGAGCCCACTATTTCCTTCCCAGGTCACTCCCACTTCCGGACTATGCACTCTGCAGGTGGTTCTGTGCTTTGACTTGACAGAATTAGTCCCCAGTGCCAGCTTCTGCCAGCTTCTGCGGAAGAAACTGTTTTGAAGAGATGAAACTAACAAACACGAAAACATCAAAATCCATGAGATATAGCATCCGCTGATTTTTGCTGGTGAAATGTGTCTCTTCTAGACAATAAATAGATGGATTTTGTTTTTTAATCCAGTCTACTATTCTATGACGTTTGATTGAGCTTAACCCAATTACTTTCAGGATTAATACGTATCAGGGCTGCTTTGGTCCTGTCATTTTAGGAATGGATTGTTCATTGATTTAGTCTTCTGTTGTCATTTTACTGGGATGTTCTTCACATTTGCCTTTGGTGGGTGCTATTCTTCTCCTCTGTCAAGAGAACATCTTGAAGTATCATTTGTAGGGCAGGTTTGGAAGAGGCAGATTCTTTTAACTTTTCTTTACTGTGGAAGAATTTTATTTCATTTTCAAAGACAAAAGAAAGCTTTGCTGGATATGTTATCCTAGGCTGGCAATTTTTTTTTCTTTTAGAATCTGGAATATGTCACTCCATTCTCTTCTGGCCTGTAGAGTTTCCTGTTAGAGGTCTCCTGTGAGTTTAATTGGCATTCCTTTGTAATTCAATTGATTTTTTTTCCACATGCACATTTAAAATATTTTTTTCCTTATGTTCAATTGAAGAGAGCTTAATTATCATGTGTCTTGGTGAAGATAGCTTTTGATCAAGCCTGTTGGGAGTTCTGTGCCCCTCCTGAATCTTGTTTTGCAATTCTTGTTCTAGATTAGGGAAAATTTCCCTTATTATTTCATTAAATATATCTGTAAAACCGTTTCTCTTTCTGCACCTTCTGGGACTCCCATAACTCTTATATTTGGCCTCTTAATAGTGTCTTTCAATTCTTGAATACTTTTTTTGGCCTGATCCGGCTCTGCTTCCAGCTTTTTGTTTGCTTCCCCCTGGTGACAGGAAATATCTGCCAATTCTGAGATTCTTTTTTCTGCTTGCTTCATTCTATTTTGGAGACTCACCACTGTACTTTTAATTTGCTCTGCTGTGTTCTTAATTTCTGACATAGCAGCCTTGATTTGCTTTATTGCTGCTATTTCTTGTGTAATATATTCCTTAAATTCTTTGAACTCTTGTATGTGCTTCTCATTGTTGATCAGAAGCTTTAAAATGAGTTTTCTGAATTCTGTGTCCCCCATTTTTTCTATGTCTTCCTCAGTTAACTCTGAGTTTGGCATGGGGGGAATTTTCAGTAATATTCATTGTGCCTTTGTCTCTTCTTTTGCTCTTGGTCATTGTATTTCTAATTATCAGATTCTTCTTACGTGGCAGGTTTCTAAGCTTTTGTGACCCACAGGTCTGCAGTTTGATTTTACTTATCGCTGTTGATGCACAACTTTTTGTTTGCAGCCAATTGTGCCACTCCCTCCAGCAAGTTCCAGGTCTGGGTTCTTATGTTAGATTTCCACCATGATCTCCATAGCCCCAACTCCTGGATCACCACTCTCCACCTCCTGTGCTATCGTGCTGAGGGTGCATGGTTGTCTGAACAACTTTTCTCTCATTTCCAGTTTGAGTAGGTCCCAGGATTATGGAGACACCAGGTGTCCTATATAGTTAGGTTGTTGGTGGTGCTGATCTTGCTGGAACCTATTGGACGTTAGGTGTGGGTGCCACAGGAACTTATTTTGATCTGTAGGATGCTGCAGTTGGTATTATTTTCCCGCTGGACCAGTGCAATCCATGGTACTCGGTGAGTTCTCACAAGCTCAGCACATGAGCAGTTCACTGTTGTCCCTGTAGTCCTAAAGCTATTGCTACAGTGTACAAAATGGCGCCTAACGTACCACTACTAGAGTTATTGATCTGCTGGCCGTCAGGGCTTAGGGCTACCCAGACCTTTCTTGGGTGGAACCTGTAGAATGCCACATTGATGCAGTTCACTGAGTCAAAAATGGGTTCACTTCCAGCTCAGTTTATGCTCAGTCTTTTCCCTTGTCTTTGCCTCCTTACACAAAATGGCACCCAATTCGGCTCTGGGGGGCTGACTGGGCTATGAAATCCACCCTGTTCTCTCATTGCCCATCTGGGATCTGCTGTTCTGTCTCTGCTCCTGGTCAAATCAAACAGACCAGTAGGATGGACAATTCTTTGGGTTCATCTCCCAAGCTCCTAGTGAAAATCCCTTCCCACCTGGTTGCTGGTGGAGATCCGGCTGCTGGTGGAGTTCAGATCACTTTTAGCTGAATGCTGCTGGAGTATTATTCACTGCAACTCCACACCATTGTTTTCGTTTCTTTCCTGTGTCTGTCAGTCTCCAGGTACCCCTCTGCTGTTGTTCTGTCCTCTCCAATTTCCTGGAATGTGTCCTCTCTGCTTCGTCCTGATTAAATGTTTCTCTGTCTGTTTATATGTGTCCTTACCCTAGTCAGCCATCTTGATTCTCCCAAGTTCTCTTCTTAGTGGTGCTCATCCCAACACCTTCATTCATAGAACTTCTAATGTTCTGTGTGCATTCCCCTCTTCATTAGCTTCAATTTTGCTTCACACAGAAAATATCTTTGATTTGTGCATTGTCAGCCTTGTATTTCTTATTAGATATTGTGTCTAAGAATGAGGAAGGTAATTTAGTATAGATGACAAAAGAACACTGAGTCCTATGTCAGGGATCCTGCATTTTGGTATTTCTGAGATTTTCAAGAGTTCTCAGTGACAAGGTTTTATTTCCTCATTCATAACACAGAGGGGCTATTACCAATTGAAGTTGAAATGAAAAGAAGTTATTATGTTCTGTAAGCTGTAAGTCATTCTACAAGGATAATCTTTTATTATTATAGCCAGTTCAAATCCATCTACCATTTCTCAGAGTCCTTTAAATACAAGTTGGCCTCATATTGTAGAACCTGTGCTACTCACCACTTCTCCTTTGTGAGCAGTCTTTGTGTCACCTCACATGGTTCCTCTTGTTCCTTGACAAAAATCACAGTAGTCATTTATTTTCATCCGTGCACTTTTGCTCATGTTCTCATCTTTCATATAATTTTTCCCAGTGAGAAAAGAGTATTATCATGGTAAGAAACATACTGTATAAAGATAAGGAATTAGTATTTCAGATTATTAAATGCAATAGGTAATGAAATATCAAATGGAGGAACATTAGGAACAAAGATTCAATAGTGATAAAAGAGACACAAAGTTTTGGAAGGCATTCAGTTAAAGCTACCCCTGTATTTTTAGCAAGGTGTGGTGGAAAATATTGGTACTATAGATCAAGACTAGAAACAGAGATTTAATACTGAGTTTGTTTTTGCTCATGTAGAGTTTGATCATATAATGTCTGTGAAAACATTCAGGAGAAAATATCTGACAAATATGGGTGCAAATAACAAGTAACTTCATATTGGCAAAAATATGTATAGATTTTATAACTCAAATCTTTAGTGCATGTCCTGTGTGAAACAGTTTTAAAATCTAGGCAACATTTTCTAATGTTGTTTTCTGAATTTTTACTTCCAAACCTAAACTGCTGCAGGCTCATTGTTCTTCATGAATTTAATCTCAAATAAAGCAGATAATACTTGAATCTACTGTAGCAAATCCTAAAACATCAGTTCCTCTTTTTTTTTTTAACCTAACTTCTATTCAGCTCACTGTGGTAGGTAGTTTTTATTATTATAGTGAAATACCTAAGAAAACTAACTTTATGAAGTGGAAAGATTTTTCAGTCTCGCAGTTTTGGAGGTTCAAATCTAAGATTAGGAATCCCCATTGGGTTGGCATCTGATGAGAGTGCCCATGGTGAAAAAGCAGAGTGTAAGTGGAGGGAGGATCACATGGTAAGTCAAGAAACAGGGAGAACAAATCAGATTCAGTTTGCTTTTACAATATTCCTCTCACAGGATGTCACTGAAGACCTAGGGATCTACCCCTAAGCCCATCAGCTAAACACCAATTGTTCATCCTCTTGTTACCATTAATTTATGACTTAGAGACTTAAAGTCCTGCCTAAGCTGGGAGGCCAATCAGGATCAACCCTTAGCATACATAATTTAGAATTGATTACATTTGTCACTTAATATTCTCATACTAAATTTGTAATCAGAATTATTTCTTTTGAAATTGTCGATAGACCCAAATCAGATTGGATTAGGCCATAATATGTATCTTTAATTCACATTTTTGCGCATTCATGGAGCAGTTTCTTCCCCGGTTGGACTAAGAATTCTAAAAAGTCTTTGGGACTGAGTTTATTTACATTTTCTGCTATGTGCAGGCTCCATTTTAACATTCCATGTGGTCGTTCCAAAGCCTCATCATCTTCATTCTTGGGATGTGCAGCTACAAAAGTGTTATTCTCTGGGACTCAAGTAGATGAGTAAAGTGTTCAAAAACTTAAATGTTGGATACGATATAGATAAAATCAATGTTGCTACATGAGTAAATGAGAACAAGGCTTTGAAGAAAGTTTATTTTACTCACATGTTATAGAGAAGGACTCACCATGTGTCACCTTGGACCACAGAGGGGAAAGCTATAGTTCTTGATCAGATCATAAGAGACATGAGGAAAAAGTGAAATTCGGACCTTTATTAAGGCTTCTATTGAAAAAAGCAAGACAGGGCAGAAGAATAAGTTAGAATTTGCCAATCTATGTAATTCTGGTCAGATTTGGGGGGTGGGGTTAATTTCTAATTGTCTTATACCTGATCTTAATGTGATTTAGAGCAGAGGAAATAATGGCATGATGTATGACAGTAGGGTAAAGAATAATTTGCAATATTATGGAATTGACATGGTTTTGAGTAACCAGTATGTTAAAAAAAAAAAAAAGCAAGTCCTAACCACAACCTATGATTAGCTCATTGACATTTCAATTTTAGTTTATATACAGGACCGGCTGCTATATACCTTAAAATGGCTATAAGGTACCATTCAGCTGTCTCGTGTCTATTTCATTTTAGTATTTAGCCATTTGTTGTGTTGAAGTACAATTTTGCTGATCTTGGCAGATTTTAGGATAATCTAGACTGGCTTGTAACTCTAACAAGATATTTGTCGACATTTAAGGTGCAGAACATTTTTTTTTTTTTGCGGGGGGTGTGCAGGAAAATCCTCAACACCATGGTGAGGAGTAACTAATCTTTGTGTCCCACCCCAGCGAGGCATGAGCCAATCCACGCCAGCTCTTTCCTGTCAGATTCCAAGCTCTACTTTCTGTTGTTTGTCTAACTTCGGACCAGAAATGGTCTCCCCAAGAAACTCTTCAACCCATCTGGACAATAAGTAGCTGGACTCTATGCTTGGTATATGCTTGCAAGTAAAGAATCTTGATTGAATTTGAACTGTAATACTGCATCAAGGTGGAGGAATCCACCAGGGGGGAGGGGCGTGGGGAGGGGTTGGGGGATTCCCAGAGCCTATGAAACTGTCACATAATGCAAAATAATTAATAAAAGAAAGAAAAAAAAGAATAATTGGCACTATATACTGGAATTTTCTTATTTGTAAATGAAAAATGTGCTACAGTCGCTAACCCTTTACTGTAATTTGGAAAGGGCTGACCAGGCAGTTTCTCACTTGGTAGCACTTTGGTTTTAGTGTCCTCTGCTACTATGCTTTGGATATTGTTGAATATATTCCAAGGCTTCATGTATAAAACTTTTGTATCAATTATGAGACGTTAAGAGAGTGGAAACTTAATCCGACACTGGTGTTTACAAGTGGGATCTTAAGGAAGTGATTAGAATTAGATAAGGTCATTAGAGTGGAGTGATGGAATTCCAATAGCTATATAAAACAAAGAAGGACTAGAAGAGTCACATATTAACAAATGCTAGAGTTTCATGTCTCTTATTACATAATGCTACGTGTCATTTTGGGATTCTGTTAGCAAGAAGGCTATGACCAGATGAAGTCCTTACATCCTAAACTTTGACAACTATGAGCCAAAAAAAAAAAAAAATCTCCTTTTCTTTATAAAGAATCCTGCTTCAGGTATTTCATTGTATCAATATACAAAAACAGAGTAAGATTCAGTCACAACTTATGGTGAAATTTAATTGCCATGACCACAATATTAAAAGGTGGATTCTTCAAGAGAGGATTACATAATGAAGATTCCGCCCTTGTAAGTGGATTAATGGTGTTGTAGCAGTGGTTTACTGTGGATGTATGTGCCTGATAAAAATGATGCATTTGTTGCAATTTTCTCCCCATGTCACAAGTTCTGATTTGGTCTTCTACCATGTTGCAGGGTTAAACAAGGATTCACTCAGAGCTAACACCTTTCTTTGGACTTCCAAACTTCTAGAACCAAGAGGCAAGTAAACCACTGTTTGTAATTTACCACGTTATACTCAGTACCAGAGCATAAACTCATTCAGTAAGCGTTTAACACATCAAAACTTTATAGTACAGAAACAAATGTGATCAATACAGAAAGAGATTATTATTTTTTTTCTGAAATTACTTCCAAAAATTCAGATACACAATATCTAATTTTCCTGTCATCATAGGACTATTACTTAAACAGTAACTTTGTTCAATGTAATACAAGATACTTATTAGATTCTTGATAGAAAAGTCAAACTCAATAAAAAAAAAATAAGATATGGAAAGATGTATCTCCAAAAAAAAATTATTGTTTGTGCTAAAGAAAGAAGTCAATTTTCTAAAGCCAAAATTGAATATACACTAGATGTGTGTGAATAAAGCTTTGTTGCTATGGAGTTATAAATACTTGTACTCTTTGAACATATTTATTTCAACTGAAAGCCTGATTTTTTGAGATTATGACTAGTATTGAAGACAATTGAAGGATTTTAAAGTAAATTACTGTAAAACTTACACTGAATCAGATAAAGCTTATGCATGTCACTAATGAATTTACATTATGGTTGAATGATTGTACTATTTATAGGTACATTTTTTTTCTCCTTTAATAAACCTTATATATTTTGAAAAAAACTTTTTGAAATTTTTTATTTAAAAAACACAAACACAGACTCTTCACTTCAATATGTGGTACGTTGCATTTTCCAGTTTGCTCAATGCTTTAAAGCTCAAGGATGCCTCTGCTCTCAATTGTGCATGGGCCTGAAGCATCTTAGCTTTTGGCAAGCAGGCAGGAGACGCAAACAAAAATCAAAATAAGAACAAGGCAGACGAAAAGCATGGCACATCTGTAAACATATTATACATCTAAAAACTACAATTATCACTAAAATTGATACAGTTTACAGGTGAAATAAGATTATCTGGAACTGGTCTACCACAAGTTTCTGAACCTGGACTGATACAATAAGTTTATACATATATATATATGTATACAATAAGTTTATACATATATATATATAAAATGTATAAAAAGTTTTGTTTACATCAAGTGGAATTGGCAATCCATGCACATACTCTTAAAAAAGTCCAAGCAGGGCAGAAATCTGGACTAAAAAGATACTTTTCCCTACTCTATGTTGAGTCCAATGTCGTCTTTCATGTACACTTTTTAAAAATTATTTATTTTTAGTTGAAAGGTAGATTTACAGATTCCATCCTCTGGCTCACTTACCAAATGGCCACAATGGCCAAAGCTGAACTGATCTGAAGCTGGGAACCAGAAGTTTCTTCTAGATCTTTCAAGTGGTACAAGGGCCCAAGGACCTGAGCCTTGCTCTAATGCCTTCCCAGGCCATAAGCAGGAAGCTGGATAGGAAGTGGTGTAGCTGTTACATGAACTGGGATTTTAGAGGATGCTGGAGCTGCAGGTGGCAGATTAACCTAACATGCCACTATGCTAGCCCCTAATTATGGAAATTCAGCCTGTGTCAGTAGATTCTATGGCTACGTTTTAATTCTCATGTATAAGTTTATCTTGCAAGATTTTGTTTAGCTATTGGGTAATAGTTTCATGCATGCAAATTTATTCATTTTCCTTGTAAGTAGACAGATTCATTAGGGTAGATTTTGAGAGGTTTTATTTTACTTAGTCAATAATTCTTAATTCATAAGACAAAACACTTTTCTAAATTTCTTATCCACGTTTTTTGTCATTACATGTGTAGTTCTGAATCTTTTTCTATATTTTACATGGAAAAGAAAAATAAAATATTAGTTAAGACAAAATTTCCCTAATACTGTCTCATTCCTTAAATATTTCATGAGAAATGTCACCTACCTTTGTTTCTGACAATGAAATACATGGCTCTATATCTACAGGTTACCTAAATTTACTAGATATTGTAAAGGTCAAATCAACTGGATATCCACCTGCAAAAAAACTAATCCAAACATAGACCTTATGCCCTGTATAAAAATAGATTAAAATGCATCATATTGAAATGCAAAATATAAAATACCTAACGATAACATATGAGACAAATCTAGAATGAACTTGGATCTGATGATGGCTTTTTAGGTATAAAACCTAAGGCACAATAAATTAACTAATTGATGTTATATTTCGTTACATTTAAACACTTTTGCTGTAGAAGAGACACTCTTTTTTTTAAAGATTTATTTATTTTTATTGGGAAGGCAGATATACAGAGAGGAGAAGAGACAGAGAGGAAGATCTTCTGTCCGATGATTCACTCCCCAGGTGAGCGCAACGGGCGGTGCTGCGCCAATCCGAAGCCAGGAACCAGGAACTTCTTTCCAGGTCCCCCACACGGGTGCAGGGTCCCAAAGCTTTGGGCCATCCTCGACTGCTTTCCCAGGCCACAAGCAGGGAGCTGGATGGGAAGTGGAGCTGCTGGGATTACAACTGGCGACCATATGGGATCCAGGCGCATTCAACCCGAGGACTTTAGCTGCTAGGCCATGCCGCCGGACCCAGGAGAGACACTCTTGGGGGAACCAGAAAACAAGCCAGAGTGGGAGAAATTATGTGTGAATAACATATATAATGAAGTATTCTTTATCCCACATATTCACACTCAAACACAAAAATCTTAAAATACAACAGTAAGAATACAATATGATTAAGCAATCAAAAGATGTGGCTAAGGCTTAGTACCTGAGATGCTGTTTGGGATGATCACATTTCATATCAGAGTGCCTGGGATTGAATCCTCTTCCTTCTAGTGTGGCTGCTGCAGGTACAGGTGAGAGACCCAGCAGCCATGCTTCTGGCAGCCCCATAAGAGACCCAGGATGAGTTCTTGGATGCTGGCCTTGGGCTGTTTTCCTATGGGAGATCTGTTTTCTTCTGTCTCTTTCTGCCTCTCAATTAAATGAAGCATATAAATATAAATATAAAATTAAGAAAGAAAAAATAAGAATATCTGAAGACATCTCTTTGATGAACATATAGATAGCATAGATTACAAACATAAATAGGTACTCAACATCTTATGTCATAGAGAATTATAAATCAAAAAGTGATAGAGCTATACACCCATTAGAATGCCAAAAATTCAAAACAATGGCAATGTCACATGCTTATGAGTGTGAATCTATAGGGACGTCATTCATTGCTGGCTGGAATAGGTAATATACAGCTACTTTGGAAAAACAGTTTGGCAGTTTCTTATATAAATATATTCTTATTGTACAATCCACAAGTTTCACTCATTTATATTTATGCAGGGGAGTAGAAAACTTAGATACACACATAAATCAACCCATGAATGTGTATAGCAACTTTATTCATAATTACCAACACTTGGAAGCAGTCAATATATCTTCCAGTATGTGACACATCCATATAACTATCACTCAGCACTGAAGAGAAATCAACTATCTAGACATGGAAAGATATGAAAGAATCTTAAATGAATATTAATAAGCAAAAAGATTACATACTAATTCTAACTGTATGATATTCTGGACAAGGGAAAACTATAGAAAAAAAGTTCAGTGTGGCCAGGTGTTAGGACTCAGGAAAGGTGGCATGAATAGGCAGAGTGAAGGGCAATTTTAGGAAAGCGAAAAACTGTCCTGCGTCATACTGTAGTATACCATAGTAATACATACATCATAATAGTCTATCTGTATTTGCCAAAACCTACAGAATGTACAAAGTCAAGACCGAACCCCAATGTAAATTGTGCAATTTGGCTGATAACCATGTGACATTGTTGGTTTATGCATTGCAACAAAATAATCAAATCCAACAAATGCAACAAAAACATTCTTGCCAGTTATTGATGATAGGGGAGATTATGCATGTGTGGGTAACAAAAAAGACAGGAAATATCTTGTAGCTCATGCTCAACTTTTCTGTGGGCATAAAGCTTCTTCTTAAGAAGTGTATTAAAAGGACATGCACTTATGTCCTTTATTACAATGTTTAAAGAATTAAGTGTATCTATAAATGAGAATATAATAAATATATCACATTATATAATAAGTATCATATTCAAATATGATATAATAAGTATCATATGTATCAATCAGTTACTCTGTATATATTTATTAATTTGAAAGAGAAAGTGACAGAGAGGATGAGATAGGGAGTGCACAATCTTATCAGTGTTTCACTCTCCAAATGGTCAAAACAGCCAGGGCCCAAGCTAGTAGACAGCAACTCCATCTAGGAAATCAGATACTTGAGACATCACTGGCTGCCTTCCAGTCACATTAGCAGGAAACTGAATGGGAACTGGAGTAATTCAGTCTTGAGTTAATATTCTGAGATGGGATATGGGATGAAATAACACTGATATGGAATGCTTGTGATGTAAGAGGTGGCTCACTCTGTTGCACCAAAATGCCAGCTCCAGAAGCAGAAACATTGTGACACAAACTGACTGATGCCTCAAACCATTCATGTGGTTTTAAGAGAGTTACATACATTGTGTGTGTGTGTGTGTGTACAAAATAGAACAACTGTACTAAAATAGACTTTGACAAACTGAGCCTGTGAAATTAAACTGGCTGGATGCTAGTTTTTATAGATTTCCCAGTATAACTTTTACATTTCATTATTTTTAAGATTTATTTTTGTTGAAAAGCAGAGCTACACAGAGGAGAGACAGAGAGAGGTCTTTCATCCACTAGTTCACTTTCTGAATGGCTGCAATTGCTGCAATGGCTGGAGCTAGGTTTGTTCAAAGTCAGTAGTCAGGAGGTTTTTTCTGGGTTTCCCATATGGGTGTAGGGGCCCAAGGACCTGGGTCATCCTCAGCTGTTTTCACAGACCATAAGCAGAGAGCTGGATGGGAAGTGAACAACTGGGACACGAATCAGTGTCCATGTGAGTTGCTGTTAGTGCAAATGGATTATTAATTTGTTACCCCACTATGCCAGCCCCCAATTTTACACTTTAAGTGACTGAAAAAGGCAGTGGAAGAATGATATGTGACACAAGAAAATAACATACAGTTGCAACTTCATTTCTATAAAATAGTTTTATTGGAAACCAGACACAGTCATTTATTTGCTGTCTATAGGGTTTTGGTTTTTGTTTGCTTTTTGCATTATGACATCTTGACTGAATAATTGAGACGAAACATGTATTCAAAGTTAAAATTCTGGGGCCCAGTGTGATGACTTAGTTGCTAAATCCTTGCCTTGTACATGCCAGAATCCCTTATGGGTGCCCATTTATGTCTTGGTTGTTCCACTTCCCATCCAGCTCCCTGCTTGTGGCCTGGGAAAGCAGTAGAGGATGGCCCAAAGCCTTGGGACCCTGCACCTGTGTGGGAGAACTGGAAGAAGTTTCAGATGAGCTCAGTTCTCAGCTTCAGATGAGCTCAGTTCCTGGCCATTTTGGTCTCTTGGGACATGAATCAGCAGATGAAGATCTCTCTCTCTCTGTCTCTCCTTCTCTCTGTAAATCTGCCTTTCCAATAAAAATAAATACATCTAAAAAAAGAGAGAGAAAAATAGTATTCTGACACAGTGGGTCAAGGTTCTGCTTGCAGCAGAGGGTAGTGTTCCTGGCTCCTGGCTTTGGTTTGGCACAACCCTACCTGTTTGTGGGCATTTAGGGTATGAGGCAGTGGATGGGAGAGCAACCTCTCTCCTTCATTCTCTGTCACTCTGCTATTCAATAAATCTCTCTCTCTCAAAATGAATATACAGTTCATAATGTTCATAGAAAATTGGAACTAAAAGCTAAATTTATTTTGCTGGAAAGACCTTAAAATACATGCATAATTTCTTCTTAATATGCATTTACCAGGGACCTTGTAGAGTTGCAAAGCATAATATATTTACTCTCTGTTCCTTTAGAGTAAACATTTGACAGTCCCTCAAACAGGGCCAGTAATGGCCTTCAGGAACCACTGTGAATGGATTGATTGTAATTTGCTCACACACAGTGTTAAGTAGAATTCTGGAGACTCATTTATGGCATCGATTTGTAATACCTGCTGTAGTTGAGGTGTAGTGGAGTAGTGATCCATGTGCCTCAAACTTGCCATCCATTAACAGGAAAAAAGCTAAACTGCTATGATTCTTTCAAATTCCTTTTCCTTCTCTGGCTCTCTAAAAGCTATTTCATTGTTGGTAGTGTCAGATCATTTGTCTCTATTTTGCACCACTGTACTCCGTGTGTGTGTGGGGGAGGGTGTCATCAGTGGCAGCATAATTCTCCCAAAGCCTACAAAACCCCTGAAGAGATTAAAATTACCTTTGCCTTGAGTGTACATGGAGATTTAATTGCTTTTGTGTTTTCATGTTTATATCAATTTAGAATATTTAAATAGTCTTAAACCTTTCATATTAAGTTTTCTGAGAATCGTGACTATTCTCCTATCTGAAATGTTCCAATAATTTAAATTAAAATGCCCAGAATGGAATGCATTTTAATTTGACTTTTGTCAGAGAAGGATGGGAGGAGGAGGTAATTGGAGAAAAGCTATTAACTCTTTCATGTTGTGAACATACCTGAAATTGAGATGGTAAGTTATGTTTTCCATTTCATCCTGGGTATTGTAGTCTCAGGAAGAGGTTGTTTCACTTTGAAATGTCCATGTAAGCTACTATTGTTCCAAAGGAAAATGGGTAATTCAATTGAAGTGGACCCAACTGAATAGTGAATGCAAGTGTAAGACACATAAAAGCAACAATTCTGCTCAGCTGTGCTTTTGGAATCGTAACAAGGAGTCAGGCAGGTGCTCTTCCTGTTTCTCCCATGGTAACTGCTGATTCCAATAATCAAGTCATCCATTCTGTTACAAGTACTTATGAATTTCTGCCTCTGTACTGTATTAGAAATATGCTTGAAATGGCCACCGTGGATTTACTCATGCCTCACTAGGTGGGACACAAAGATTAGTTACTCCTCACTGGGGTTTTGGGGATTTCTCTGCACACCCCTCCTAAAAATGTTCTGCACCTAAACTGTTGACGCATGTCTTGTTAGAGCTATAAGCAGTTCAGACCCCCCCTCCCCCCAAAAAAACAAATAAGTTCAGCAAAATCATGCTTCAACACAATGGACAGCTAAATACTAAAAAGAAAATGGACACGAGACAGCTGAATAGTAATCTATAGCCATTTTAAGGTGTATAGAACCCGGTTGAATATAAACCAAAATTGAAATGTCTGTGAAGGAGTCATGGGATGTGGTTGAGAACCTGCATTTTCCTATTAACATATTGGTTAATCAATACCAGGTCAATTAATACCATAATGTTGAAAACTGTTGTAAATATTATGTTGGGGCTTTAATTGATTGGGATGATACTCTGCCAGCTCTACCTTTAGACCAGAGATGGTCTCACCAAGAAACCGTTGAACTTATCAGGACAACAAGATGCTGGACTGTATGCTTAGTAAATACCTCCAACGAAAGAATCTCAACTGAATTTGAACTATGCTAATGCAACAAGGTGGATGAATCCACCGTGGGGGGAGAGTTTGGGGAGGGGTGGGGGGAATCCCAGTGCCTATAAAAATGTGTCACATAATGCAATGTAATTAATAATATATATATATATATATATATATATATATATTTGAACCAAAAGGGCAGAATCAGCCTAGGAGTTTCAGGAAGTTAATGCCTCTGGCCAAAGTCCTTGATTTGCAGTGGATGAATAATTGAGAAGCAGAGGTTACAAATACCCCTACATCATTGATTTTGGGGTTGGAAATCTCAGAGATATTTCCTCTAAATTCTCCAGAAAATCCTTAGAAGGAGTGAGCTGCCATTACCTACAATGGTTACCTTTCCAACAACACACTGGGTTAGCTTCTTCCCTTCCTTGTTTCCTTATATACCTTGCACTCACATCACAAAAAAAGTACTTCAACAAGACTTTATGGCTTACAGGCTGCTAACTGAAGTGGATAGAATTATTGTATCCCCCACCCACATAGTTTTTGGGGTGATTAGATCATGCCATGAATCCTTATGAATCTGATAAAAATTCTTACAAAAGACACTCCAGTGAACTCTTTCTTCCTTTTTATTATATGAGACTACAATAAGAAGTCAGCAATAGGCCTTCCAGAAGAAGCCCCTTACCAAAATTTTTTCGTATTGCTACTCCACTCTCAGATTTCCAGTCCCCATAACTGTGAGACACTAAATTTCTCTTGTTTATAAGCCAAGTAATCTATTGCACTCTATTATGGAAGCCTGAATCGACTAAGGTAGTGACCTAAGACATTCACGAATCTTAGCTTGTTGAAATAGTATAAACATTCCTTTGTACAAAAAAAATCAATAAGCATGATTAGCTCCTCACTATGATTTTAGTTGATCAGCAGTGGCCATCTTTGTTCAATGTGTTCTGTTGCTAGATCTCAAAGGAGTTTGTGTGAAATGTCCAGAGCTGAGCTGATCCAAAGCCAGGATCTAGGAGATTCTTCTGCATCTCCCATATGGGTGCAGGGTCTCAATGACCTGGGCTATCTTTTGCTGTTCTCTCAGTCTATAAGCAAAGAGCTGGATAGGAACTGCAGGATTCAAAACAGAACCAATGAGCATATGACATACTGGCACCAGAGGACAAAGGATTAGCTTGCTGCATCAATCGTGCAAGCCCCACAACTACATTTTTTTAAATAAAAATTGTGGTCCCAGTACGGTGGCCTAGTGGCTAAAGTCCTCACCTTGAATGTGCCTGTGTGGGAGACCTAGAAGAGCTCCTGGCTCCTGGCTTCGGATCGGCACAGCTCTGGCCATTGTGATCACCTGGGGAGTGAATCATCGGACGGAAGATCTTCCTCTCTGTCTCTCCTCCTCTTTGTGTACATCTGACTTTGCAATAAAAAGTAAATAAATCTTTAAAAAATAAAAAATAAAAATTGCAATTATGGAATGTAAAAAAATCACTAAAGAAGTAAAGTTATACATCAAATCCAAACATGGAGGTTGGTGGAAAAATGTCAGTGATGTAAAGAACCATAATCTTTTAAAACGAGTTGTGGAGTTCAAATCAGTGTTTACTTGCACTATTCTTCAATTTTCTTTAATGAATGTGCTTAGAATAATTGCATTGTTTTTGCACTGGCATGCATTGTAGCATGCCTTGCTTTTGAGGATGGTGTTTCTTCCAGTGAAAAAGTATTGTTAATCAAGGGTTCATCTAGTAGTTACCTACTTCTATAATTGATCACCTCTATTTATTCAATACAACTTTGATTGCTGCAGTATCAAACCAAATAAGACAACCAGGAAATTCCAGGTACCACAAGACTTCTGAGATACCTTGGAGATAAACTTTTGGCACTTTCTTACATGGCATGTACTTAGAATATCTGATACTTAGACTATCTGAATTGAAAACATGTTGAATGATGGAGCCTAAAATTTTGAATTTGGCACATAAGTTTGCTTCTTTTTGCATTTCACAGAAAGTTTCTATCATGAAAAAAATTATTCACAGAAACTGATATTGTAATTTTACAGACCTATAAATGAATTTCATCCCTATTGAGAAACATGCTAGAACCAAATTTCCAAAAATAGTTTCAAGTCTACAGATTTTAATGAGCTTCAAAAAATTTTTATTTCGGGCTCGGCAGCGTGGCCTAGTGGCTAAGGTCCTCACCTTGATCCCATATGGCCGCTGGTTCTTATCCCGGCAGCTCCACTTCCTCTCTATCTCTCCTCCTCTCAGTATATCTGACTTTGTAATAAAAATAGAATAAATCTTTAAAGAATTTTTTTTATTTCTATCCCTGATTATTTTATATCAAATATTATTGATTTTACTTATGGAGTTACACTGGACTATCCTTCCTTTCTCAGCTCCTACTCTGTCCAGATACAGAATGCCTCGGTTACTCTAGGCTGTCACCTTGGACTGCCGTCACAGATTTTGTTTTTTTTCTGAATCAGTTATATTCAGATCTAGTCAGTGGTTTCTTGTGGATTACAAGCTATATGATCTTTCTCAGCTGGAAATTCAAAGCATTGTATATGTTACCCCTCCCCCTTCAATTTACTGTCACATCATTCTTTTGCTTGCAATTACCTTAAAATCCAAACCAGAAAGCAGGCTTCACTGAACTTTTGCTCTGTACCTTTGCGCAGTTTAGCTTCTCTTCCATCCAATTTCTTCTCATATCTATCCAGCAAAATATTTTCCATTTTGTTATTTGGATCAAATTCTTCCAACTGAAGTGGACATTCCCAAAGAATCAACTATATCTAGCAAAAGCATCACTCATAAACAGCTAAATTGGGTTAAATCAGAATTTTCTAAGTTCAGTTCTTTGACCTCCTTTGCTTTTTTCCAGTTCAGCTACAGCACAGGGTGAAATGAGCCCAGAGGCTCTGCTTGGCTGGTTCAGGAAACTCATTCAGAATGTCCTTGCCTGACTACCCCAGGCAAGGAACTGGATCAGAAGAGAAGCAGTCAGGACTTAGGTCAGTGCCCATATGAGTTGCTGATGCCATGGGTGGCAGCTTTACTTGCTGGCTGTGCCACAGTGTGGGCCCCCAAGAAAGTGAAATTCTAACTTCAATCCTGTGAGCTATCAAGGATACACATATTTTAAAAAAAGTTTTATTTTATTTTTTTATTGGAAAGTCAGATTTTACAGAGATAAGGAAGATAGAGAATACCCTAGAAATGGCCCATGGGTTGTACATCCTCAGCATGGTGCTGAACACAGAAATAATCATCTGTACAAAGCAAAGGCTTCTGGGAACAGTGCAACACTGGGGCTGGTTTCTGTTTTGAGATTATTACATAAATAAGAGATGGTGAATTTTAGTCATCTTGCATTGAGGAGAGCAAGCCATCCAGATAAGCTAATTGAGTATAACCCATATGCTTTAAAATTGATTTGCTTATTGAAATTTGTGTAATTTTTAACCTTGGTCAAACATCTATGAAGGTACTAGTGTGTCTATGCTTTTATTTAAAAATCAGATGTTGAGTTCTGCTCAGCACTAGAGTTTGTACTCTGTCCTCACATAAAAAGGCTAATGAGATCTGATCAGACCTTTCCTGTAAGAGCTTCATGAGAAAAATTTATGCATAAGCATAAAAATGTGACAGAATGTGGCACATCTGGGACCAGTAAGCAGTAGCTGAAGCTCATGATAGATGAGCTGGGAGTGACAAAATGTGGAAACAAATGGAGGTGGGAACAGAGGACCTGGTAGTGACACATTCGCACCTCAGGGGCTGTGTGAATAAAAGGTAAGAAGATGAGTTCAAACCTTTTCTGCATGTATGACATTTCTCTTGAAATGACCATATAATAGGTGATTATATAAAAGTGCTTCAAATTTTTCATAGAGAATAGAATTAAAAGTTTATCTTGATGTAAAAAAATAAAAACCAGAATCCCTGAATGAGTGGTCTTCAGTAAGTTAACAGAAAATGTGTTGTATTAGAATCCAAGTATGAATCTAAGAAAAATTTGCTCTAAAACATTTTTTCATGAAATGTTTTAAAAAGTGCCTTTATTTACTCATCAGAATAGGATCTTCCTCTCTGTCTCTCTTCCTCTCTGTATATCGGACTTTCCAATAAAAATAAATAAATCTTAAAAAAAAGAAGTCATCTTGTCCATTAATTATATTTCACTATTTTTTTGTATCTAATGTTTTTTATTTTTATTTAAAATACACTAAAAAGTGAGGAGACTACAGGCACACATGGGCTGTGTTCAGGGGTGGAATGATCTAGGAGAGGAAAGGTGGGAGGGAGAGAAATGCTTCTGCCTTCTGTCCCGTGTTGGCAGGAAGACAGAAAGAACCTGTTCTCCTTGCCACAGGACATCTGTGCCTGGAAAGGGGACTGGCTCAATGATACCATCTCCGGGACCCAGGTGGAGGAAAGAATTTCCTGGGGTGGGTGTATGGTGAGGTGTGGCTGTGAGGTGTCATTTAGTTGTTTTGGATCTACAAACTCCTGGTTGTTTGGCATTTTCTTCATCTCTTTGTGAATGGAAAATGCCACGTTCTCAAAACTTTGAGTATCCCAACTATTCTTATTTTTAAAAAGTGTAGGGATGGGTTTGACATAGCAGTTAGGTCACTGCTTGGGTTGCCCACATCCAATATTGAAATCTGAGTCCAAGTTCTAGTGAAAACACTTCTTTTGGTTTTTTCAAGGAATTATTTTCTTTTTATTGCAAAGTAAGATATATATAGAGGAGGAGAGACAGAGAGGAAGATCTTCCCTCCAATGATTCCCTCCCCAAGTGACCCCAATGGCCAGAGTTGTGCCGATCTGAAGCCAGGAGCCAGGAGCTCTTCTAGGTCTCCCATGTGGGTGCAGGGTCCCAAGGCTTTGGGCTATCCTCAACTGCCTTTCCAGGGCACAAGCTTGGAGCTGGATGGGAAATGGGGCCGCTGGAATTACAACTAGCGCCCACGGACCCTGGACTGGCAAGCACACAAAAGAAACAGGTCTGGGATCACCTCAGATGAAGTTTCTTTGGAGATCCCACCAACTGAACTGCTGAGCTCAGAATCCCAACCGTGAGGAGACTATGTCAGCCAGTGGATTCTGAATAGATTTCATCATGCTTGAAATGGCGAAATTGGCAGCAATTCAGAACTGTTGAAGTATCAAAACTGCTTGAGCAGGACCCTCGCAGCATACCCCACATTGGGGACCTGGGATGGGTGGGAGGCTGGGTGAGGCTTCTCCCTTTGTTTCTCCCCTGACCCCAGTTACAAGGGGAAAAATGATGATATTAGTGTGGAAACAATAGTCTTATTCACTTTCCTGTAGCCCTTAACCCTTTGTACCCTAATCAACTATGTAAGATTATAAAAAAAAAAAGAACTGGCACCCATATGGGATCCTGGCGCTTTACAAGGCTAAAGTCCAATAGGCTACTGTGCTGGACCCATTAAACCACTTCTGATCCAGCTTCCTGCTAATGTGCACCTTGGGTGTCAGTAGAAGATGGCTAAGTGGGTGCTGAATACCCACATGGAAGACGTAGGTGGAGTTCTGGGCCACTGACTTTGGCCTGGCGCAGTCTCAGCTATTGTAAACATATGGGGGATGAACAAACAGATGAAAGATTTTCTCTCTCTCTCTCTCTCTCTCTCTCTCTCTCTCTCTCTCCATTTCAAATGAAATTAAAATAAAGTTAAAAATAAAATAGAAGAGCAATTTACCAAATTATATGGTAAAATTTTACATCATCAAATGATAATTCACTTTCTATTTTTTAAAAACATTTTATTTATTTTAAAGGCAGATTTCCGTAGAAAGAAAGAGGAGAGACACACACTAGGGGATCTTCTATCCCCTAGTTCACTTCCTAAATGGCTGTAATGGCTGCAGCAGGACCAGGGCAAAGCCAGGAACCAGGAGCATCTTCTGGGTCTCCCAGATGAATAAAGGAGCCCAAGCATTTCCATTGCTTTCCCAAATAGTGGCCATATGGAATGTCAACATTACAGGCAGTGGCTTTAAATGCTAGCCCACAATGCTAGGTCTCATCCCTTTCTCTCTCTCCTCTCTCTCTGTGCGCACACATGCATGTGTGCCAATGGGGGTATCTTTGTTAGCTTTAGATTTCTTCCTTATTTTAGAATTGTGGACCACAGGTTTATCTAAGAAGGATTTATTTTTTTTTTGCTTTGTACTGCTTTTTCTTTCACACGCCTGTCTCACTCTTTCCCAACAATAAATTATGAGGCTACTTCTGTGGTAGTCCTGGGGTCCACAGCTGAGAAGCAACTCTCCTAATGAAGGCTCAGGACTCCTCCTGGCGGGGAGGTGAGGGCTGGAACCTTTTAGCAGCCTCAGGCAGCCCTGTGTTCAGGCCATGCCAGGATCCTCAGGCTTACATCGCCTGGCAGCTGCATAGATGTCGTGGCTGCAGGCAGTGATTGTTGGTCTGTTTTCACCCTGTGCTGTGAATCACAGCTCCTGGATTTAAGCAGTGGGGCCAACTCCATTTTCCCATTTCACACAGAGGACTTGTAGTTCTTGCTAGAGGTGTAGTTGCAGCTCCCACTGTCTGCTTTGAAACAGAGGCTCTCAGCAGTGTTCTGTTGTATCTCAGGTCAGTGAAGATTTTTGCCTTACCCAAACCGCATTGACTCCTTTATTTTTACAATGTATGTGCATTGGTAAGTTTGTAGAATGCAGGGGGAATGTCAAAGAAAGAATATAGTATGTTTTTTTTAACCAGTGTCTCCAGGCTAATTTTAAATGCAGCAACTTCCAAGTAACAGTAACTATCAAATTTCCATGGAGTTAAACACATATATTGTATTCTGTTACTAAAGTTTTGCTAATCTGTTTCCAGAGATGCTTAACATATAAAGAGTTATGTAAAAATTTGTAATTCTGTTAGCTGATTAAGGATACCAGGACTGGATCCTGCTCCTCATCTGTCTCTGAAAAGAACTGTGTTCTCTACATTCTAGGCTTCATTAAGTAATTTTTACTCCATCGACTTCTAAATTTAACTTCTCATTGAATATCAGATTACTGGATCCTTGTCTTTACTTACAGTCTAACATACGTCTGGGTAAATCTGTTTTGAAGTCTTAAAAGTACTGCACTTATAGAACTTTAAAGGAAAGGCTTTGAATTAGAATTATATCTGCAAGAAGATATTTCTTTGCTTCTATAAGAAACACTACCTTAATCTAAAGCAAATCATGAGCCAATGGGTTAACATGTAAGACTGAATCATCTTGCTTAGATGGCTTAGCAATTGGACAAATGAACCAGGATTATATGAGTGAATTAATCCATTCTTTTCAAGACCACAACTAAGAAGCTTTCTCATGTGCTGCAGACTAATGATCCCAGGTAGGAATCTTGTATCTCTAGACAGCCAAGAGAGGTCTACCCTCTGGGTTACAGTCAATCACGATCCCAAGGGAATGGATCTCTTTCATTCTGTTACTGATCTTGCTCCATAATCAGGCTGAGGACTTTGACTCTAATGACTCGTCTCTCACTCTCTTCACAACTCAGTTCCTACTCCAAAGTTTATTCTCAATGTTAATGACTACCCTTTCAGGTTACTATTATATACTATATTAACTCTGAAACTCAGTTCATGAACTCACCTATAGATGAAAGAACACCCTTAAAACAGAAATTTGGAATAGAGCTGGGCTGTCAAGTATTGACACTTGATGGAGTGTGACTCTTAAGGATTCACACTAATAGGAGCTAATGAATCACTTGCATCCTTAATATTGATATAGAAAAGTGGGGAATCTATACAACAGATAGATGAAGCTGTTTCTAGTCCAAATATAACTTGTCCATATTATATACTTATGAGATACCAAGGAAGTATTAATCTAAAATAAACAACTTCATCTGTGTTCATAATTATCCCTTTCAACAATTCATGAGTGTCATGAATCAGCTATTTCAAAAGATAAATATCACTGGACTCCAGTTGTGAGTTTTTCCAAATGAGCCAAGATAACCAAAGTTCTAGGAACTTTCCTTTTGACAAAGCATCAGATACTTTTCTCTAGAAAGCTGGCTCTTGTGGCCAGAATCATGGTGCAATGGGCCAAGCTTCTGCCTGTAGCACCAGCACCCCATGTAAATACCAGTTCGAGTCCTGGCTGCTCCACTTTCAGTCCAAGCTCCCTGCTTATGGTCTGCAAGGGTAGAGGAGGGACCCTGTACTCATATGGGAGACCCAAAAGAAATTCCTGGATTCTGGCTTTGGGTTAGCTCAGCTACTGCTGTGGCAGACATTTGGCGAGTGAACCAGCAGATGGAAGATCTCTCTGACTCTCTTTCTCCCTTTCAAATAGAAATAAAAATAAAATAAATATTTTTTTGAAAAGAATAAATTTGGTTCTGGAATAGGATAATGTGTTTTAGTCTCAAATGTTCAGTCAGATAGATTTCAGAGCTACTGGATAGCAATGTGTATACCAGGAAAAACCACAATTATGGCTGATTTCCTAGAAAATGATAAGGAGACCTTACGGAGAGGAACAAATGAGAAAGACAATGGTCTTTCTTGATTATTAATAAAATTGAAATGCTTTGTTCATATATCTGTATCACTTACCCATGGGTTTCATATGTTATACTTGAGTTCTGGGGTAAAATTCTTCTTTGCTCTTAATCTTCAGGCCATAATTCTTAACTTTCACTGAATTAATCTGGTGGATTTCTTTTCTTTTTCTTTCTTTATTTCTTCAGATCTCTTTAAAGAAGAAACTCAACAATACTGATTTTTGTGTAAGAGATACAGGGACTGATGCTATCTATGTGTTACCAATATCAGAACCAAACTGAAGTGAGAAGTTAAAGTATATGAGTATATTCATATACAAGTATACACTCATTACAAATATACACTCATTACTTACGTAATGAGTCACCTACTTTTATGTCTGAGTGTTGAGAGCGCCTATTGATCTATGGGGCTGTCTAGGACAGCACCGCAGACCAACGCCCTGAGGAGGGCAGTGGTAAACAAGTTCAGGAAGTGTCTTCCCCTTGGGGCACGGCTGCATGTCCTGCCTGCGGGAGTGACCTTTTAGCTGATTGGTCGCTTCCCACGTGCAGGGGTGACCTTTTAGCTGATTGGCTAGGTGTTATACATAAGCAGGTTGGGTCCTGGAGCGGGGAAGAGAGAAAGAGGGGAGAAAAAGAAGGAGCAGATGGCTTTCCTGTTTGCATGCTGCCTGGTGGAATAGAGTTCCTACACATTCACTCAGCGTCGGGTTTTCTTCCGCGGGTTCGGAGATTCCCTGACATCTGAGAAATTTGCATTGCATTAAGATATCCCACATGGGTGTGAGGAACCCGATTACTTGAGTCATTATGGCCATCTGCCAAGGCTGCACTAGCAGAAAGATGGTGTCAGGAAGGAGATCAAGGCACTGAACCCAGGTAATCTCACATGAAAGACAGGTGTGTTTTTAAAATGTCTTCTTTATGTTCTTCATATTTGTAAGAAGAAAACCAAGAAGTGAAAATGAAGGAGAGAAACAGACCTCCTGTTCATCGGTTAACCCACAATGGCCAACGTTGAGCCAGGCTGATGTTAAGGCTTGGGAACTCAATCTGTGCTTGGGAGGAACCCAAATCCTGAAACCTTCATCTACTGTTTCCAGGATACACATTAGCAGGAAGTCAGAATTGGAAGTGGAACTGGGATTTGAACTCCAGTACAGGTTATACACATCTCAAGCAATGTCTTTTAAGATTTTTGCTGTTGTTGTTGTTGTTATTGTTAAGGTAAATTTACAGAGAGAAGGAGAGACAAATATCTTCCATCCACTGATTCACTCCTTAAATGGCTGCAATGACTGGATCTTAGCCATTCCAAAGCCAGGAGCCAGGAACTTCTTCCAGGTCTCCCAAGGCTTTGGACCATAACCAACTACTTTCCCAGGCCACAAGCAGGGAGCTGGATAGGAAACTGAGCAACTCGGACACAAACTAGTACTCATATGGGATGCTGGCACTTGCAAAAAGGAGGCTTAGGCAACTAGGACATTATGCTGGGTCCCCAAGCTGTGTGTTAACCACTGCATCAAACATCTACACATCTGCCCTTGGACAAACATCTCGTTTCTAAGAAATTTTTTTTGAAAGGCAGAGTTACACAGACACACAGAAATCTTCCATCTGCAGGCTCATCTTCCAAATGTCTGCAATGACAGGAGCCAGGAAATTCTTCTGGGTCTTTGATGTGAGTGAAGAGGCCCAAGGTCCAGCACCTGTTTGCCCAGGCCATCAGCACTGGGCTGGATTGGAGCAACTGAGATGCGAACTGGCATTCATATGGGATGCCATGAATGCAGGTGGAGGCTTAAGATGCTACATTATGGTATTGGCCCTTGTGGGCACACATTTGTTAACTGGCACCTTATCCTCTAGGATGAATGCCAACTCAGACTCCATCTGTGATAAAATTAATCTTCTTTTCATATCTGTTTAAGTAATTCAGAGAAAAACAAGATAGGTGCTTTCAGTTTCCTCCAGCATCTTCCTTCTCATCTATTTAAAATTCTCAAGAGCTTCAGGGTTACTAACTTCTCTGTTCTCCTCTTAGAAAGTGTTGGTATTTTTTTCTGCTGTCTGCCTCCATACCTAACTTCTCAAGAGAAATTCTAAACTGTAGCCAATCTCAATGCAGCCAGGATGAAAGGCACTGTGAAATGAGGAGCTTCTGAATGCTGGCCTCTCGAAAATCAGTTACCATTTGAGATGCGATGGATTCTATATGGTTCGTGTATCCAAGAGTCCATTGTGATTACAGACTTGGTGATGGAATCTTTGGGAAGCGAAGGTTGACAAGAGATTCTTATGTCTTGGGATGTGTGACCTGTATCTTATGTTGCTCCTCAATATGTCATATTTATTCTTTGGCAGTTCTTCTGAGAGGGTTATTATAAAAGGGGCACTCCTGGAATCTCTCCATTCTGTTTGAAGCATAATCTCTTTCTGCTCCATGTGCCTCCTCCATGGTTCCCTGCCATATACTGCTTTTACCATAAGCCAAATCAAAGGGGCAGCTGATCTTGTGCTTTTTTTCTCTATATAATTTTTTTGGTTAAATAAGTTCTGCTTCAGATATTTCATGGTAGTGATGTGAATCTGACCAGTTTGTGAGGCTAGGTTTCTTGTCATGTCTGGTAGTGAGCGCTACTGTTCCATACATGGGTTTGGGAAATCCCAATCAACATCTACCATTTGCTTCATACAATAGCTCCTAGAAATTATACTCATATCACTGTTACAACTTGGAAAACATACATGAGCTTTAGTGTTTTTAAAACTTATTTCATCATTCAGGTTAAAGTTTCCAAAAATGGAATAATTATATGCTTCAATTAAATGAAGTTCAGTTTAAGCATAATTACTCATAATCCCATTAAAGTCTGTGTTTTGCCCCAATATTTATTTTCCCTTTAGATGTTCAGTAATTATATTTCCTTCATAGTGCACCTTTCCACTAAAACAAATGGCTGAAGATTGTCTTATTGATGACACAGATCAGAGTTTGTTGTTAGTGGAATGGCAAATCATTCTTAAGTACTGAATAAATCAATTGATATATAAAAGCTTAATCTTAAAGGAATTAATTTAGTTTTCTGGCTCTATCAGTTCCAGTGATATGGAACATCCCTATCTTGTTTCAACTACTACAGTGCTGTGGGTAGCATCTGGATTACAACAGAATGGTTTAATTGGAGAGGTGACAAATTTAATTATATATCATGGCTATGTTGTGAGGAACAGACTGACACTCCTCCAAAGAAAGTTGTATTCAAGAATGTCTTATGTTATTAAAATTTGAATTTATTTCATTACAAATATTATAAAGGCAATATTGAAAAACACTATGTGGTTTTCAAAGACAAATACAACTTAAGACTTCAGCTTGTATGCATTTGATTCTGAGATCACTGCTCAGGGATGTCAGTAGAAATCTCTAGCAAGGCAAAATGCAACACCCTGGCAGATATCCTAGTGGCCAAAATTACCTTGGGGTTCAAATACTGTCTTCCTATCTTGTGGTCCTGTGCAGAAGAGCCCATTCCAAGTAGAAAATAATTCAAGCCAGGGACCCGTGTTATGGAGCAGTGGGTTAACTGCTGCCCACAAACCCAGCATCCCATATTAAAGCAGTGTTTCCAGTATTGGCTGCTCCATTTCCCATTCAATTCCCTGCTGATGTGCCTGAGTAAGCAATAGATGGTCCAAGTATTTGAGCCCCTGCAACCTACACAAGATACCCAACAGGAGTTCCTGACTACTGTATTCAGCCTGTCACAATCTCAACTGTTGACATCATTTAGGGCATGTACCAATGGATGGAAGATCTTTTGTTCCCCCTGTCTCTCCCCTTTTCTCTTTCACTCTACCTTTCAAACACATAAAATAATTTAAAGTCCCACCCAGAGTATGGTTTGAAAATGGAGGCTATCCCTTAATTCCTGATCTGAAAATTATGGAAAATTTTTGGATACATCTAGCATTTTCTGTTGTTTCATTTATTTTTGGCTGGAATAAAGCAGCCATTGCCAAAAAGGTTTGGGCTGCTGGATTACTCATTTTCATATACTTTGGCCAGAGAAAGAGCATTTAGATTTTCTGTGCTTGCTGGTGCTCTGGGTTAGAGGTGCCCATGGCACCCTGTCTGGGATATAAAGAAATAATTTGAAAATCCCAAGAATTCATTGGACCCAACATCCTGAGAACTCCTCAGGTCCCAACATTCTTAGGCAGCCCACTTTTTTTCCTACACTCAGTAATCCTATGCTTATTTGTTGTATTATATTCAGAATTTCAACTATAAGAATGAAAAATTGGAAGAATGATTTCTTCATCTTTGCCAGAACTGGAAGCCTGCGTATTCTTCAAATGTGAATCATTTATCATCATCAGAAAGAACTGGGGGTTGACAATGCATAAAAATCTTTCTGATTTATATGAATCAAATGAATTGGGTTTATCTTAGTCATATAACAATATGAATGAGATAAAAATTTTGGTGGCCCTCCTTGCATTGCTGTCCAGTCAATATGAATGGGAATACAATGAAATAAGTCTTAGAGTGTTTCATCATTTTACTGTTCCTTTCCATTTTGATGTATTCTGTACACGAATAATAATCTTAAAGTCATGGGCCTATTCGTTTGCTGTTTCATGTATCCAGAATGATTTTCCTTGCCTTAAATTACATGTAAACACCTGTTTATATCTTTGTTGTAAATCCCCATACATGCAGCATTATAAGACTCATATTTACTTTTTGTGTAAGCTAATCCCAATCTATAGCTATCAAATTTTCCAGGGATTAAAATAATAATGTTTTGGTTACTAAAAGATGTGTGTCTCCTTTGCCTATTAAGATGTTTAATCCAGCAATGGTAGATGATGTGGGAAAGAAAGTACTTTCTGTGAGTTGTTAGTAAGAACTGCTTATTTTTTGTTCAGCCATGGATTTAGAATGCCCTGAACCTAGGAGACCCAGAAACTTGATACGTTCCTTGTTTTTCACCACTCTGCTCTCTAACAGTGAATGAAAGGAGTAAGCAGTACCTCTGAGAGCTGCCCTAGTGATTCTCAGAACCAAAAATCACTGTCTGCATCTATGGGGTTGCAGGAGATGATGATAAAGGAAGTTCTAGTTGGTTTTTTGTGGCTCGAAGTAGAAAATGAGCACCAATCTGCTTCTATTTCTGCATGTGGCCATTGCTTCTACTTTCCAACATGCCTTAATTTTCATTATTTTGCTAATATTTTCGAATTCTTATCCTCCAAAGGGTGTGGAAATTCATGACAGGATTTTATAGAAATGATTATTAACTGCTTCCCTCTCTCCCTAAGAATAATTCTGCATGACAACAATGTTATGGCTGTAGATTTTCACATTTTTTGTTGTTTTGTGAAATAGAAAAGCAAAGCAGGCTTGCACAAACACAAAATTTGTGTTCAAAAGTCACTAAAAAGCAAATTTTAGATTTATACTAAAATTTTATTAGCAAATAAGTATTGGTACAACACTTAAGGATAAATTTATTAAATATGCTTAGTATAGAAGTAATAAATCATCATTGTGTACCAAATAGAATGCAGAACTGTAAGCAGAAGTACATTAGCCTAAGCCATCTAAGCTTGTTAGTAAAATGCAAACATAACTGCCTTTTGTGATAAAAAAAAAAAAACCTGAAATTCTTCCTATATATGCCACGATATTTTTTGATCCATATTTAGACAGGAAAAGGAACTTTCTTTTAAGACTTACTTATTTGAAAAACAGAGTTACTGAGAAAGAAGGAAGGACACAGAGGGAGATTTCCTGTTTGCTGGTTGACTCCCCAAGTGGCCACAGCTACCAGGTCTGGGCTAGGAGACAGCCAAGAATCTGTAATTGCACCTGGATTTCCCATGTGGGTGGCTGAAGTCCAACCCCTTGGGCCGTCTTCTATTGCCTTCCCACGTGCATTAGCATGGAGCTGGGTCAAAAGTGGAGCAGCTCTAATTAGAACAATGCCTGTATCGGAGGATGCAAGCATTTCAGAGTGCTGCTTAAGATGCAGCACTACAATCACCACCTTAAAAATGAAGTTCTTAACAGCTATACACAAAGAATAAATGAATCAAAGCCACAACTGTCACAATTGCTAGTGATTTAGAATCAGTCACATCATATAAGTTTCACAAGCTCTACAGAGCAGTTTTTCATAGACCACATTTTCCATCCTATGTCATGTATTTCAGTGTCATCCTAGACAGTTGAACTAGAAAAGTCCCAAGAGGTCATATTATCAAAACTTCATTTGGAAATGAGAAATCTGATTATCAGAAAAAATACTAAGCTTGCACGTGGTCACAAAACCTCCTGATCCTGAACTGAAAGCTGAATATCTTAATTCCTAGGCCAACGATATTGTCATTATATTAGTAGTTCTCACATTTTTGTGGAACATCAGAGTAACCAGGAGGGTGTCAAAATGCAAACTACTGAGTCCATTCTTATATGTTCTGACTGAGTTGAAGTAAGATAGGAACTAAGAACTCCAACATCATAGCAGATCACAGGAAACTGTTGGTGTTACTAGTCTTGGTAACACTCTTCAAATGTTACCCATCTATTTATTTGTTATTTATTTACTTATTTATTTATAAAGGACACAGAAACAGAGAGAGAGAGAGACAGACAGAGACAAACAAGGGGAGAGAGAGGGAGAGAGAGAGAGAGAGAGAGAGAGAGAGAGAGTCTTTATACATGGACATTCACAGCCCAAATGCCCGGTAAAGCCAGGAGCCCAGAATTTGATTCTGGATCCAGGACTAACACATGGGTGTTAGCAGCCAAATTACTGGAGCCACCACCTGCTACCTCCAATGCATTATCAGGAAACCAACACTAGAAGCAAAGCCAGGGTTTGAACTCAGGACTCTTATCTAATGTAGGAAAGCCAATAATGCCTTAATGCTGTATTGAACGCTTACCCTTCAGAGTCTATAATTTAGAATCACTGATTTCTAGAATTTTCTCTTACATTTCTGTACTATTTTACTGTTTTTTATTGTGGTAAAATAAGCATAACATTTGATTTACCATCTTTATTATTTTAAATGCATATATCAGTGATATTGTATGCAGTCATAATATTCTACAACCATAGCCGTCATCTATCTCCATAACTTTGAATCTTCTCAGAATGAAACCTGTACCTACACAATAGCCCCTTGCTATTCAAATTCTGGCTTCATTTTCAATTCAGCAAATGGACAATCTGCCTCTTCCTTTTAGAAATATAATGTCTGTAATTTATGTACCTCTAACAAATTTGAAGTTGTATAAACTATCAAAAGCTTTTGAGATGACTATTTATAGTAGCATGTGTCTCTAAATAGTTGTCTCTATTATAAAAGCACTCATATACATTAGGAGCAATTCATATGCAATTATGTTCCAGCACTCAAATATAAAATACCTACGTGTGCCAAGTAAAATTGCCACTTATGCTTTAGAGAATCTTCTCCTAAGCCTTTAACTCTTGTTGTACAGTTATATCTTTTGGGATGTATTTGATTCTGTTAATGCTATAACATGCCTCTGATTGTGAAAGACATCATACTCTGAAATTTTTTATTAGTAGTACAAAAATCAACAGCAAAATGTTAGAGAAACTCTATCTGAAATGAAGGTTGTCAGTTATATTGTTTCATTACTACTGTTTGTGGCTTTTAAGATGTGATTCTGGCTTCTTATGGAATCTTAACAGGGTTATAAAGTGGCTTCGGGGAATTTTGTGAATTGGCAACTGTTTTTCTTACCTATTATCTATGGAGAAAAATGTATTTGTGACACTTTTTATGTGAAAAGATGTACATACATGCAATACACGTTGTTAATTGTCCTATGACAAAATGCTCAACATCATTGGGATTGTAAGTTCAATTATAATTAAAAGGATTGATACTGGCAAGTGTTGGCAAGAATGTATGGTAGCTGCAACTCTTGAATACTATAGGCAATTTGTTCAAAACGTTTTTGGAAAACTAACAGCAACTGGCAAAGTTAAAATGCAAATACTCCACGGAGCAGTAATTCCATCTTGGCTACAAATACAAGAGAAATATGCGCATGTTCCACAATACATAAACAAAAAATGATCTTGATAACTTTAAAGATAATGACCACATCCTTGGAAACAACCCAAATGTTAATTCACAGGTGAATGAATAAATATAAGTAATATATTCATGTAATGAAATATAATTACTCAATGGGGTTGAACTCAGCAAGAACAGACTACTGATATATACAAATACATGAAAGATTCTCACATACATCATGCTGAATATAAAGGACCAAACAAAAAAGTAAAGTATAATTACCTTTGTATCAAGTTCAAAAACTGCCAAAATTATTGGAGCTCGCTAAGAGAGGAAATTAGGGAGCTGAGCTGCTAAACGTATTATTTTTGAAAAATTACCTTTTATTTGAAAACTAGATTTTACAACGAAAACAGGAGAGACAGAGAAAGGTTTTCTGGTTCACGCACTAAATGGTCTCAATGACCACAGCTGAGCTGGGAGCTGGGAAGTTCTTCCAGGTCTCCCACTTGGATGCTGGGTCCCAAGGACTTGGGCCGTCCTCCACTACTTTCCCAAGCCACAAGCAAGGAGCTGGATGGGAAGTGGAGCATCTGGGACTACAACTGGCCCCCATGGTGCCACAGAGTGGATGATTAGCATACTATACCACCATGCCAGTTCCAGAGCTTTTGTGCTTAAGCTTTGTTAACTTATGAATAAAGAGATTTACCCCAAATTTCCAAATGATATTTAGATCAGGAATTAAGATGTTGGGATTTTGGATACATTTTGCTAAGCATAAACTGATTCTGTGCTCTAACATTCTTTGCTGCATCACAGAAGCAGATGGAAGCATGCTGATTATTTCTTCATGGCAATGACATGACTAAGGGAAGAAGCTAATCATCTATCCCCTGCCTAGCAGACACAGGCACTACAATGATTTGCTAACAGGAATGGCACTGGTGGGGCTACTGTGCTTCTGATCTTCTATAAGTATTATTCATTCAGTTAAAGCAGAGAGTGCTCCAATTTCCCACACCAAGGTAGTATATGTGGGAGTGAGTAAGAAAATGATTTTCCATCTGTTCAGGTACTATTATCATTCCCCTTACTTGAGAGAGTATCAGTGTAACCCAGTGATGATCATATTACACATTTACCTGGAAGAAAACAAGATTTAATTGGGTGGAATGTGGCAGAGATCATCATCACTATCCTTCCATGTCCTTTCCCTGTGTCAATAGAGCAAAACAAGAATCAGAACCTCAACTCCTGCCCAGCAGCAATGAAGTGGAATGAGCTGATGGGGAGGGAACTACCTAATACTCTACTTAGTTAACATTTCACTTTTCTATATGATGCCATGGTGTGCACCAGGGAGCTGAGCATCAGTCTCAATTCCGTAGCTACCAAGCACAGTGTCATCCTCTATTTTCCTCCTTGCTCATGTCAGAGAGGCCCGTGGAACTGCAGAACTTCTTCATTTACTTAGGATCATCTAAAGTGCATATCATTATCAGGTATATTGAAAAAGGCAGATATGAATCAGAGGTGGGTAGAGAACACTAATGAGGCATCACTTCATCATTGGAAATAGAGGAATTTGGTTGTAGCTATGAAAAGTGGGGCCAAGATATACTTTGAAGAGGAATTAAATAATGCATATTTATAGATAAGTTGGAAATTATCCAATTGAAAGAGAAAAATGATGGTGTGGGAAAGAGAAGTTAGTAGAACAATATTATTGAATAGAAATGATAATAAAGGAGGAATTCACTATAGCTAGCACAGAGTTTTTAGTAGTGCTGTTACATACAGCAGAGTATGAGAACACAAATGCACATGTATGAGGGGATTTCAAAAAGCTCATGGAAAATGCAACTAAAAGATAAGTTCATTTTGTTGTAATAATTGTTGTAAGCCATACGTATGTAGTCTTTTTTAATAACATGCATTTTCATGAACTTTTAAAATCTCTTCACAGTACTAGAAATCTGCAGAGTGAGTTTTCAGATATGAGGAGTTAGGAGAAAGTGGAGAAGAATCATCAGATAATCCGATGCTCAGGCAGCTGACTGTAAAGCTTAAAGTATCAGAATATCAGCCAAATGTTAGCAGCAGTAGTCAAATTCTTTTCTAGCTCACTCTCAACTTACTTCCACTAAGGGTAGGAATATTTAGGATCTATTTATTAATTCATTTAATCTTTATATTGTACTTTGGAATTTTCCTAACACATTCAAGGTATTTTATTTAAACTCTTGAGCTACTATGTGGTCTTTCCCAAATTATGACTGACAGATGAAAAATGCATATTAGCTGTAAATACAAGTCAGTAAATAGGAAGGTGAAGAGCACGGACTCTGAATTAGAGCCTAAATTGTGACTGGCTTTTCTTATTCCTAGCTATGAGTGCATGGGTAGCTTCTCTGGTTCTTTAGCTTCATTTGTAAGCAAGATTACTTGCAAATTGCAATCGATTCCTGGTATGAAGGAGGTTCTATATAAAATTATAGTGTTATTAAGCAAACTCAATTTGTTATCTTGTGCATACCCCATGGGACTTAACTCTAACCTTGCTTCTTTATACAGCTTCAATAATATACACATAGCTATAGGGTTGAAAGCCGTGAGAAATCATCTTACTTAACACCTGCATTTCACAAATATTCATTGTTCAGCTAAGCTCTAGAGAAAAGATGTTACTTGGTCATACACAAGGTAGGTTAATGGTGAAACCTCACCTTGTAATAAAGGTGTCTTTTTATAATTTAATATTATAATACAATAAAAGACACCTTTTAATAATAGGTGTCTTCTGACACCTATTCCACTGTTCCATTTCTTTATATTGACAGAGTCCCTTACTTCCCTGTCAATATATTTTACCTCTTTTCCCCAAACAGCACTGGTTTCCTCTCAGTAGCATCTAAGGATGATTATAATCATCAGATAATCTCTGTGTCCAAATTCTGTCCATGTGCCTTATTTTGTCTATATTTCTGGTCTTGGTATAAGTCATCTTTGCCTTGCAACTAGCTTGAATTGTGTTGGGATTACATGATACTTTGCAAATCAGTATAGTGTATTAGCATGTTGTGTGGATCTGTGCCTTTAATTAATTTATGGAATGCTAAAATCCCCAGCATATGGTCACACAGCAGAATAATGAATCTTAGGTCTGTTTGATTACAATATCTTCCACACCTGCAGGGTCAGGAAAAGGTTGAAAAGCAGCAGTGGATGCCATGTAAAGCTACTAACTGGTTACCCTTTCAGGGTTAGCAGCTTGTGCATGTCATGTCATGCCCACATCTGGCCTCAGCTTTTCGAAAAAGAAATGAATGAAAATAATGCACCTAGAGATAACAAGTCACTCTGTAGTAGATTCACACTAAATATATTAAGGAAAACAAGTTAATGAGGAAGAGGGGTGTTCCCTAGAGACCATCATGTCTTATAAAGTGAAAGAGGTGTTTTCATACCCTTTACGTAGGTTCCTTTTCTGCTCTTTGAATGTATTGGAAAACAAACTGTACATGAATTTCTTTGTGAATATAAACTCAGGAGTGTATAAATAAAGCAGCTTACAGGGTTTTAAACGTAGTGTCTGGAAGGATCAAAGAAATATGGTTTTCTGGACATCGAATTCCTTACGTATTTTGGATACCAACCCATCCTCAGAAGTGTGGTTTGCAAATATTTTCTACCAATCCATAGGTAATCTTCGTTCTATTGATTGCTTCCTTTGATGTACAAAAACTTTTGAGTTTGGTATAATTTTAATTTTCTAATTTTAGTTTTATTGTTTGTTCTTTTCACAAATAGGCATGGACAAATGTCAAGAAGCTTCGTTATTATGTTTCCTTCTGATGGTTCAACCATTTCAGGTCTTAAATTTGTCCTTAACTCATTTGTTTTGATTTTTATATAAGGTTTAGTATAAAGGCTTTATTTTATTCTTATGTAGGTGCATATCCAGTTTTCAAAACATCATTTACTGAAGAAGCCATTTTTATCCCATTGTAAGGTTTCGGCAATTTCATCAAAAAGAAATTTGATGGAAATGCATAAATTTATTTTGAGGCTCTCTGTACTGCCCTATTTTTCTATGTGTCTGTTTTTATGACTCTGCTATACTATTTTTATTACTCTACCTATGTAGTATTATTTGAAGTCAGGCAGTGTGATGATTCAGCTTTATTCTTTTTGTTCACAAATGCTTTGACTATTTGAGGTCTTTGGTGGTTCCCTTCGAATTTTCAGGTCGCTTTTTTCTATTTTTATTAAAAAATGCTATAGTAATTATGATAATGAATTGTGGTGGATTTGCAGATTTTTTCAGGTAGTCGGGGCTTTTATTTTACCATGATTCAGAGGTTAAGCTTTTGTTCAAATTGAAACTTTACAAAGCTACATTTTGGGGCAATTCTCTATAAATTTGTACACTAGGTCCCAGCATGGTAGCCTAGTGGCTGGGGTCCTCACCTTGCCCATGCCAGGATCCCATATGGGCACTGGTTCATGTCCCAGCAGCTGCGCTTCGCATCCAGTTCCTTGCTTGTGGCCTGGGAAAGCAGTCAAGGATGACCCAAAGCTTTGGGACCCTGTACCCACATGGGAGACCCATAAGAAGCTCCTGGCTCCTGGCTCCTGGCTCCTGACTCCTGGCTTTGGATAGGCTCTGTTCAGCTCTAGCTGCTGTGGCTGCTTGGGGAGTGAAGCAACAGATAAAAATCTTCCTCCCAGTTCCTCCTCCTCTCTGTGTATCTCACTTTCAATAGTAATTCTTAAAATGTACACTAATTTTATAAAGGAAAGTGTATGCTGCGATTTCTGTATAAATATTGAATTTTGTTCTTCATTTAAAGTTTTTATTTACATTTGTGACAAATGTAATACTTGTATATTTTTGTGGAACAGAGGGTTATATTAAACACATATAAACAGCATTACAGTGATTACATCAGAAAATTATGGTTTTCATTTCCTTATATTTTTTATTTACTGTGTACTAGATTTTCTTTTAAAAATTACATTTATTATTTATCACAATAGTATGTAAGTATAGAGCTTCTTCCTTTCCCCACTCCTCCCTCCTTCCCTGCTGCCGCCCAACATTTTTACTCCCTGAATTATCACATTAATTTAGTCCCTTGGTAACAGTTGCAATATTAACTTTCTGCATTTAAATGTATTATGATATGGTAAGTATAGGTAAAGGTAGAAAATCTAGTATCATGTTGTACAGAGATATTTACATGTTTCAAAATGGGGGCCCTACTGCTATTCAGAAATAGAGACACTTGTTGCAACATAACTTTACTTCCCAGTAACTAGCTCCTCTCAGTTACTTACACAAAATATAATGTATGTTGTGATCTATAGTCATGCTACTATTCTGAAACAGCAGAATGTGTTGCCTTCACTGTTGTCCTCGTCTGCTACCTTTGTTTAATTACTCTCTGTTCCCCCACTCTTCCTAGACTCTAGTCATCAATATTTTAAATTTAGAGTAACTGAAGATCAGACAGTTTTATGTGAGCAAACACACGCAATATTTGTCTTGCTGTGTTTGGTTTATTTTGAATAACAATGATTTCCAGTTCTACTCATTTTAGCACAAAAGTCAGGATTTCATTGTTTCTATTGCTTAATAATATCCCATAATTTATATATACAACACATTTTTTCCATTCATCCATCAGTCGGCAAATAGGTTAATTCCTTATATTGATTACTATAAATAGTGCCTCAATGAGCACAGTAATGCAGCTCTCTTTTTGAAATTCTGGTTTAATTTGCTTTGGATATATAGACCCAGAAGAAGGATAGCTAAATCCTATGGTAGACCTAATTTTAGTTTTCCTTTTTTGTGGAAACTCAATACTATTCTCTGTAGTGAAGACAGGTCCATGATGATCATTCTAATTTACATACTCATCGAGTGTATTTCTCCATGTGCTTCTGTGCATTTCTCACTTTTTCTTTTTGATAATAATTATTCTGAGATAATACTTCACTATGATTTTTATTTGCATTTATCTAATGACTAGTGATATTGACCATTACTTTCATGCATTTGTTGACTATTTCTTCTTATGAAATATATTTGGATCCTTTGCTTATTTTAAAACTGGATTGTTTGGTATTTGTTATTGTTGCGGTTTATTTGAATTCTTATATGCTCTGCATTTTAAATAATTTTTCAGATAAGGAGTTTGTAAATATTTTCTTCCATTCTCTAATGCAGAAGGTTTTCCATTTGCTATAATATCACTTGTCTATTTTGGGATTTGTTGTAGAGGACTTTCACATTCTTGGTCACATTTATTTCAAGTTTTCTTTTTTGGCAGCATTTGTGAATCATTTGGCCCTCTTAATTTCTTTTTGATAAAATTAATTACAACTGTGTAAAAATGTTTCTGATTTTTGTGTATGGGTTTTGTGTCCCACAACTTTATTAAGTTAATCTATACAAACATTATCTATGGAATCTTTAAGTTTCTCTCTCTAAAGAATTATGTCATCTACAAATAGGGATAATTTAACTAACTTCTTGTTTGTTTCGTGCCTTTTTATTTATTTCCCTTGACTAACATCTCTGGTTAAAACTCTGATATTATATTGTATAAACACATTGAGAATAGATTCCCTACTCAATGTGTTTGGTCCTATCCAGCCTTTGTTACATCCTATTCCTTTTAAATCTAATTTGTTCAAAATTTTTAAATCAAGAATGGATACTGAATTTTATTGAAAGCTTTTTCAGGTTCTATTAGGATGATTATTTAAATTCTTTCCAACAGCCTGTTGATGTAATATATTATGCTGATTGATTTGCATATGTTGAACAATACCTGCATCCTGGGGATAAAGTCCATTTAGTCAGGACAAATGGTTTATTTAATGTGTTGCTACATTTAATTTGATGGTATTTTGTTAAGAAAATTTGTATCTATATTCAGCTGGGATGTTGGTCTATACTTTTCTTTATTTTTGTGTCCTCATCTGGTTTTGTAGTTAAGGTATTTGAGCTCATAAAATCATTTTGGAAGGTTTCTCTTCTTTTCAATCTTTTAAAATAATTTGAGAAGCACTAGTATCAGTTCATTCTCAACTGTTTGGTAGAAATTTTTAAAAAATTTCATGTGGATAGGAGATTGTTTACTAGTGATCCAATCCCTTTATTTATTATTAACCTGCTAAATTTACTGTCTTCAAAGTTCAATTTTGGTAAGTTGTGTATGCAGATATTTATCTATTTCTTCAAATTTTGCTATTTAATGGAGTAGAGATGTCCTTAACAATCCCCAATGACCCTTTGTAACGTCCTTTAAAATCTCTGATTTATCTGAATCTTCCCATTTTTTAATTAAAGGTTTATCAATTTTTTAAGATTTATTTTTATTTGAAATATGAAGTTACAGGGAAAAGGATAGAGAGATCTCCTGTCTGCTTGTTCACTCCCAAATGGTTGCAACAGCCAGAGCTGAGCCAATCTGAAGCCAGGAGCCAGGAGCTTCTTACGGTCTCCCACATGGGTTCAATGTTCCAAGGAATTGGACCATCCTCCTTTGCTTTCCCAGGCCATGAGCAGACAGCCGAATAGGAAGTGGAGCAGCCAGGACAAGAACTGTTGTCCATATGGCATGCTGGTGCACGAAAGGAGGATTAGACTGCTGTGCCACTATGCCAGGTCCCACAAATACAAAGGTTTTTAAGATCACTCTGTCAAGGTGGACTTTGGTTTCATTGTGAGTAAATATCCAATATATGAAATGTGGAAGGACAGTTTGATGTGGAAATTGTCATATGCTTATGATTAGGAAAGAATACATTTCTTTTCTCCTCCATTCCTATGTTAAAAGTATTCCATGACAGGTGACTGGTGGAGATGGAAGAATGCAATGTTTGTTCAAAGTGACTACAGCCCATCTTATCTTCCTGATAAGACTGCAGCACAATGTGTTGGTCTGGCCTACTTTCATCTATGAGCAGAGTTTAGAAGAACATGTGGAAAAGCAAAATGGTTTCCCTTGAGAAGTAAATGCAGCGTAGGCCTCCCTGCTTGCAAGTGCAGCAAAACGCAGAGACTGGCTCTGACAAATTTCACCTTGATTTAACAGGGAGTCTGTATCACAAGGACAGTCAGGGGCCTCTTGGGATAGATCAGTGCTTGCCTTGGCACTTCAGTCACTTCTCAGAAAAGTCACAAATAGTAAGATGTCCTCTTAAGATAACTTAAGGAGACTCCTGAATTTGACTCTTCAAGCTATTAATGTCAGTCTCTTTTCTGTTTCTATAATCTTGTCTCTTCTATAAACCGAGTTTCATCACACAGGAATTCTAGTAACTCACTGTTCTTTGACAGTGAGGCACTCATTGTGATGCACTCATCCTGTTGCAAGCTGTGAGCTTCTGCTCTGTGTCAGAAAAGAGCTCCTCTCTCTGGTACAGACTGTACTCTGGGCTTGCAGATCACCTTAGTCCCTGAGAATGACAGGTTCAATCACACACTTCTGTAATTCTAGGGTCAAAGATTTTGAATTATCAGGTCTTGCACTTTTAATGCCAAAATAATCCAGCTCCTTAATGTTTAGTCTCTGTGTACTATTTTTTCCATCACCACTGAACTTTCCACGTTAACATTTGAAAAAAGAAATCTATTTTGGCTTGGAAAGATCATTTTTTTCAGAGCTGGTGAGGTGGTGCAGTCAGCTAATCCTCCATCGTGTGGTGATGGAATCTCACATAAGTGCCCATCAATGTCCTGGCTGCTCCACTTCTAATCCAGCTCTCTGCAATAAAAATGAATAAATCTTAAAAAAATCATTTTCCTCAATGTGATCAAATAATTTTAAGAGTTCTAGGAAATAAAATAAGTAGCCTCCTTGAGTTTGCTTACTGCCTGAAACCATAGAAATGGATTCCTACGATTCATATTATTTCATACAACTCTTGAGGTAATAATAGTTTTGCTCTAATAATCAATGCTTACTAAAAATATTTTGCAGATATAAAAAAGTCCAACTTTTGTTCTTCAGTACAATATCTCAAATTTTCATTTCAGGAGCTTGAGAATAAGTTGTTTTAAAAATAAAATCAGCTTCCTAGGGAAATAAAATATTAAATAGATTTATTCCGGGTTTTCACAGAACCCAGTACACAACCTCTGAAATTCTAAACATTTTCATCCTCTCTAAATCTTTCAAATGTCATAAACGATAACTTTCCAAAATGTACTGTCTTCAGGCATTCCCTGAATATCTTATTACCATACAAACACCAATTCAATAGGTCTGAGGTTGAGATTCTCCATTTTTAGCAAGTTCCCAGGTGATGTTAGACCATGAACCACGCTTTGAGTGGCAAGAGGTTAAATTTGCTGACTAAGCAAATTTGTTCTTGTTGAAGCAAGCCCTGGTGAAAATGAGCTACCTCAATGTATGTAATCTTGTATTTTCTGTTTTAACTTGGCTTTAAAAGTGATCCATATCAGAATGAAATTGTGGAGAGTTCATGCTTTGGGTGCTCTGAGGCAGAATAAAATAAAAAAATCACATTTTGTGTGTGTATATGAAATTTATAGAGCTTGTGCTATCTCTCCCTATAGCCCAAACTCCCACATTTAGCATTTTGCATGCAGTTACTTTGAATTGGTCTACATCAATGCTCTCTCTGCCTCTTTTCTTTCCTGCTTCTATACCTGGAAAAAACGCAAACATCTATATCCAGCACACCAGGCCATGCACTCTTTGAAAATTTAATAGCAGAAAAGGAGAAGCAAACTGGGAAATACATTTTGAAACCTATTCTCTGACTTCTTATCTAGTTCAAATTCTTTGGATAACTGCACAGGGGAACCCAGGGTTTTTTTGATAGCTGTAGTCCAAAAAATATTCTGCTGTAGAAATTGCCAACGGCTTCTACAAAGCGTCCTCATTCTGACTGGGGTCTTCTATATAGAATAGAGCAGTTTGCAGTACTGCACTGGTGAGTGTGGCAGTGTTAAGATTCATTGTAAGCAAGAAAACAAATATAAATAAGGTAGTTTTTATAGCTGAATTCTCCCTGCCACACACACACACACACACACACACCCCACTAGAAAAAGAGAGACCATTTCATAACAAAATGAGGTGATTGCACTTTTAAGCTTCTCATTTGAGTCTAAGCTAGTAGCTGGCAGGATTACATTACTGTAATATAGTGTATCATTTAGAAGGTGGGGATAAAGATAGAACATGTGACATTATTCTGAGCTGAGGACTAGGAAGGAAATAAACAAGTATCACTTCCCAAGAGGTCTTCTGGAAAGTATCTCATCAAGCAGTGGTGTCTTACTGACCTCTGTGCAGTCTGCAAGATATGCCATGAGGAATGGCACTTCAAGGTGACAAATGAGGAGACTTAAAATAGTCTATAGGTAGATGAACTTAGAAAATAAAAAATGAAGGAAGATAAACTTTATTACTCAACATAAGGTCCTTCAAAGTCGAGTTACTTTTGTACATGCTGATGCCAGCCATTTAGTTTATCCTTAAAAAAAACTGAGGGTCATGGGAATTTAAACAGTTCAATGTAGTCTTTTTCACATTTGCGCCCTTTAAAGATTTTTTTTTAAGGTAGAGTTCAGCGTGGTGGCACAGTAGGCTAATACATTGCCCTCTGGCACTGACATCCTAATAGTCCATGTCTTGGCTGTTCCACTTCCCATCCAGCTCTCTGTTTATGGACTGGGAAGGTAGCAGAAAATGGCTCAAATCCTTGGACCCCTGAATCCATGAAGGAGACCCAGAAGAGCTCCTGGCTCCAAGCTTTAGATCAATTTAGTTCAGGCTGAGGTGGCCATATACGGAATGAACCAACAGGTTGAATACCTTGTCTCTCTTTCCTTCTCTGTTTATCCTTCCCTCTCTGTAAACACTTGCCTTTCAAATAAAAATGAATCATTAAGAATATTATTTGGAGCTGGATGAGAAGTGGAGCAGCTGGAACTTGAACCAGAGGGGATCCTGATGAATGGAAGGCAAAGACTAGCCACTAGTCTACTATGCATTGTGCTCTGATGCTTTCAAAGATTACCTTAATGAGGAAGATGAGGACAATATGGTTTTAACATTGGCTCCAGTTGAATTTGAACCTAAAGAACATCTGGAGGAATCAAGTGTTTCTTCAACTGCAGATATCAAACCTACAGATTTCAAGTCTATGAACACTGGGAAAAACAAGCATGTTCACTTTTCACAAACAAATAAATTAATCAATGCCTGCTCAAAACTTCAGTACAAAACAGGGGTTCTTCCAGCCATTTTGTCCCCAATTACTGATGTGTCTCAAAACACTTTGAGGAAATGGTGCCAGGAACTTCCTATGAGTATGGATAGCCAGAAGATAGAAGTGTTACCTGAGGCTCCAGAGACATGCATATCCTGACCAAAAACATGATGTTCCTGGGACACCACAAGAAGCCAAATTGAAGCCATGTTCAAAGAAATGCAGAGCAAAGACCTTTGGCGCATAGGCTGAGGAAAGCCTTGCTATGACCAAGGGAGAGGAAGAGAGTAACAGAGTTGAAGTGCTGACCTCAGCTCGGGAAGCCATGTTGGCATCTTGGGCCAGAATTGCTGCTAGAGCCAGTCAGCCCAAGGCTGTGAATTTCTGTAACAACTTCAGTTAAAGCCTTTTTTGCAGGAAGCCTCTGGTTTCAGGTGGTGTGTGGTTCATGGCTGACTTCTCCCTGCAGATGTACCTGGCTGGGTTAGTCTGCAGTTCCATGGAGGTCAGATCTGAGTGCCTGACACTCGCAAGAGAATGATAAGTCTCTTACTGTTACCAGCCTGTAATTTTCCATCTCAAGGAATAGAAAACAACATGATACGCCCTGAATGTACTAAAAGGGATAAGACATTGATGAGAAGATTGATGACAGTGGGGAAGAAGATCAAATGCACTGTAAGAAAACAGAATGTGCCAGCCTGAAATATGCCGCCTTAAGTAGTGTTCCAGTGTGATTTTTACCTGAGAGTAGTTGAGAAGGAGATACAAGGAAAGTTCCCTTGCTTCCCGCTATTTAAAAGAAACAAACAAACAAACAAAAAACACCACTTGTGTTTGACAATAAGTGGTATTTAAGTTAATGAAACTCCCACCTCCCCTCTACCAGGAAGGACAAGCGGTGGAGTCCACTGAGAGATTGGCATGCATCTCAGTAATTCTAACCATTCTGGATGTCTCTTGATGCTTCTAGTATAGGCTTATTAAAACTTTAGTCATGTTGAATTCTGTTTGGTTTGGTTCCAAAATCTCTTCCTTATATAAGCAGTTTCAGGAGAAATTTATTTATTTCCCATCTATTTACCTCCTCGCCCCCTGTGCCCACTGCACCTGATTTTTCTCAGCTGCTTACATTAATGGTGTACATTTGTTGCAACTAATGAGTTAGTCAGTTTTGGCACATTAATTAAAGACCATACTTAAAATTTTTATTCTTTGTGATAGAACATGTAGTTTTGACAAATGTTTTAATGGATGTGTCCAATACAAGAGTACTTCAAAAAGACTACGAAAAAATAAAATTTGAAGATACATTGAGAGTATGTATTGGGCCTAGAAGATAAAATCACTTTGTCCCTTATTGGAGTTTGTGAGTGAAGCAATCAACAATGGCATCTATCCAACTTGAGCCTCCAGCTGACAGGAGCAATAGGACACGGTGATGGTGGCTCTGGTAACTCTGGTCCTGCTCCCTACTTGACAGGAGACCTGAATTGAGTGTCTAGGTGCAGCCTCAGCTCAATCTTACCTGTTGCTGGCACTGGCAGATCAAACTGGTGGATGGGAGCTAACTTTATGCCTCTCAAACATTTTTCAAAGAATGATACATTTATGATAGCGCAAAAAATCAAAATCCATAATATACATTTTCTTGAATCATCTGAAGACCCCCTATTTACAATCTAAAATAGATTCTCTGCCCTAAAAATCTCTATACTCAACCTAGTCCTTCTTCCTTCCCATTGATTCCTACATCTGTAGATGGCTATTATTTTCTTTTACCACTCCATGTCTTTAATCTATAGTCTGTAGCTCCTCAGATTGAGATAGCAATATGCTTTGCTCGTTGATTTACTTGGTAGTTCTTAGTGTTGGATGGTATTCTACTGTTGGATATACTGTGGTTTATCATTTATCTACTGGAGGACACCTTACTTTCAAGTGTTGGTAATTATAAATAAAGCTGCACCCGCGTGGGAGACCCGGAAGAGGTTCCAGGCTCCTGGCTTCGGATCGGCGCACACCGACCCATTGCGGCTCACTTGGGGAGTGAATCATCGGATGGAAGATCTTCCTCTCTGTCTCTCCTCCTCTGTGTATATCTGGCTGTAATAAAAATGAATAAATCTTTAAAAAAATATTCTTTAAAGGTAAATAAAATAAGGCAGAAGACATATACACATATTCAGGGCTATAAAGTGGATATTTCATGACTTCCTGTTAACATGTGCAAAATGATCCTTTTTTGATTCAAGGAAGGGGCAGGAACACTGTCATGGAGAAGGTCTCTTTGGTAAGGTTTTTTGGTGTCTTTTCTGCAAACTCTTGGTAAATTTTCACAAAAAAAATTTTGTAATAAATAGATGTTCATATTCTTTTTCCCTCCCCAAAGACAACAAGCATTTCCTGTTCTTCTCAGGCAGCCCTGTCAGTGACTGTGCAACATGGAGTTATCCGGGACAGGGGTCCCTGTCCGACCGTCTCAGCCTCTCGGGGTCCAGCCCCATTTGGCTGTGATTTTTGTCAGATCTGCCTGATGGACCAAGGCTCTCTGCTGGCTGCTGTCTCTCCCTGTTTGTCTTCCGGAGACAGCATCTCACAGTAAATGTCTTGTTCTCCTAACTCTGTGTTTGCTTTCCAGAGAGCCCTGGACCTCAGAAAAGCAGCAGCTGATTTGAAGGTGGAAATGATTTAAATGGAGGCCAGACGGTGTGAAACGTCTGCAGAATTTTCTACTTCTAATATCTTTCTCCCAAAGAAAGAAGTTTTGTTTCTTTGGGGAAATAACTAAATTCCTGTAAATATCTTTTGGGGACCTAAAAATATTGCACAAACCATTAGCACTCAAAGTATGCATTGTCTCAGAAAAAAACAAAATGAAACAACAAAAAACACCTAAAACACCAACAAAATATTTTTATCCATATATATTTTAATTATCACTGTGTGCATGGTAATATTAACTAACGTCAGTGATAAAATAATTCCCCTGTCAGGTTGGAAAGTTTCTAAGCCCCACCCCAACCTGGATGTGCTGCCATAAACCAGTTAAATTATAATGTGAGAAAATGCCTTTCTTTGAAATGCTTTCAACCATGAAAATTCAACTTTTCATTTCATTTAATATGGTATTGTAAATATCAGTTATTTGAGAATACTAAAATTTTATCGATTCCTATAATGCATGTCAAAGTGTACTGAAACATTTTTGAAAGATAAATCTATTGTTTGTTTTTATGTATTTGAAAGGGAGAGAAGAGAGGAGAGCAGAGCAGAGGAGGAAAGAGGAGAGGAAGAGAGGAAAGGAGGGATCTTTTGTATGCTGGTTCTCTGCAAATATTCACAATAGCCAGCATTGAACCACACCAAAGGTAGAAACCCACAACTCTACCTGGTTCTCTCATGTGGGTGGCAGGATGCAAGTGCCCAAGCTTTCATCTGCTGCCACCTCCTGGGTGCACATAAGTGGGAAGCTGGAATGCGAAGAGCCAGGTCTTGAACTCAGGAACTCAGATATGGAATTTGTATATACCAAATGACATCTTAAATACTGCACCAAACACATGCCCATGATAAAAGTATTTGGACAGCTTTCCTTCACTGTGATATCAAGATGTCCAGATGAAGTGTGGTCATTAAGCCTTTTGCAATTTTATAAAAGTAAAACTTTCCTTACAAGAATTTTCAAGAAAAAATACCTTAACAAGTCAAGTTTTTTTTTTTTTTGCACAAGTTATCAAATAGCTACAGGCTGTTTCACTCAAGAATTTGATAAAGACATAATACAGACATTATAAATAATGTTTTAATCCTAGGACAACTGTAAAAAGTAAAACAATGTAACATCTTTTCTAGTCTTATTCCTCAAGGCCATCACGTGGGCGACAAACATGTATTTGGCATTCTACTGACCAGGAGTAGAATACATAGGGAGCAAATGAATGCTTTAGCATCATCTCTCAATTGTATAAAATTTGGGGAATGCTCGAAATTTCTGGGAATTGGGGAGCGACTCAGATGGGAAGAGAAATCTTGGTTGCAATCAGGAAATCCACCTGAAGAAGCACTGTTACTGAATTTTCTTAACTTTCTCAGAGAAAGGACTCTGAATTTCTAAGACTACAGATGTTTGTTATTTCACTTTTCATTTCCAGCTTCCTGCTCACATGCGTCCTGGGAGGTAGTGAATGATGACTCAGCACTTGATCCCTGACACCGACATGGGAGAGCTGGACGGAGTTCCTGTCTCCGGGCTACAATCTGCTCCAGCCCTGACTATTGTAAGCATTTGGGATTGAACCAGATGTTAGGAGATGTCTCTCTATCACTCTACTTTTCAAGTAAATAAAAAGTAAAAAATATATGTAGTGTGTGAAAAGACAACTCAATGGGAAAAAGATATTCTTAAACAGATAATAATGGGAAAATGGCAATTTATATGGCAGAGAATGAAGTTTATGCAAGTTTGCTCAAACATAAGAGTTGAAATAATAAAACTCTTTTTAAAAAATACTTGTTTATTTTTATTTGAAAGACAGTTTAATGGGCAAAAGAGAGACACAGAGCAGTTTAATGGGAAAAAGAGAGACACAGAGAGATCTTCCATCCACTGGTTCACTCCCTAAAAGGCTGCAATGGCTGGAGCTGAGCTGATCTGAATCAGGAGCCAGGAGCCAGGAGCTTCAGCCAAGTCTTTCACATGGGTTTAGGGACCTAAGGACCTGAGCCATCCTCCACTGCCCCCAGTGCCATAACTAGGGAGATGGAACAGAAGTAGAGCAGCTGGGACAAAAAGAGGCGCCCATATGGGATGCTGGTACTGCAAGAAAGAGGATTAACCTGTGAGCCACCATGCCCACCCAAAATAATAAAACTTTTTATGTCTGTGTGCAAAACTATTGCATTTACAAAAATGGCACAAAAGTGAAATCAACAGTCAATGTACATGCATAAATCATTCACATCTTCAATAGCAAAAGGAATTATAACATAGAACTGAGTTAGAACACTAGCTCCAATGGCAGCTGTTAAGCACTAGAGTCATATAGGAAACACCAGAATGGGCAAATATTGCCCAAGTCAAACCCTACTATTAAAGCTGAAACAGGTTTAAGGCCATTCAAATTCAAGCACAGAAATACAAATCTTTTGAAATGCCATTTAGTTGTGTTTGAATTATCTGACTTTTCTTACCATTTCTGATCTTAAACTCTTGTTTTACAAAATCCAAAAGGAAAATACGTGAGAAATCAAAACGAGGTTATGTTAAATAAAAGTAACATACAAATTTGTACTTAAAATGAAGTGAGTAAAGTCAAACCATTACAATGATAAAATTTGATACTTGTTGGAACCTACACTAGAATTTAGGTAATATATGCAATGATTTTCAAGTAGATTATGTGGCTCTAATGTATCTTTGTCCTCAGCGCACTGTTTAATCAAAAAACCTCTACACATGTACAGTCTCTTACAATAGCAGGAAAAGCTATGACTATTTTCAAAGCTGTCAGTTTCAAATGACTTAGGGAATGAAAGGAAGTAAGATGTGGATAGGTGATACAGTATGGAGAAAAAACGGGAATCAGGAGATTCATGCAGCTCAGCTCTTTTTTTTTTTTGCTACTTTTTTTTATTAATTATTTTGCATTATGTGACAGTTTCATAGGCTCTGGGATTCCCCCCACCCCTCCCCACGCCCCTCCCCCCTGGTGGATTCCTCCACCTTGTTGCAGTATTACAGTTCAAATTCAGTCAAGATTCCTTCCTTGCAAGCAAATACCAAGCATAGAGTACAGCTTCTTATTGTTCAGATAAGTTCAGCAGTTTCCTTGGGATACCATCCCTGGTCTGAAAGTAGAACATCATCCCCTCCAATGAGACTACCTTTATGATGAAAGCTTCAGTAAAGATTTCCTGGAAACAACATCAAAAGCACATGCCAAAGAAGAAAGGAAAAAAAAATAGGTAAATTGATCCTAAAACCAAAACTAAAAATATTCATGAGTCAAAGGACATTATAAACAAAGTAAAAAGACAAACCACGGATAGGGCTATGAGTGCGACACGAAGAATTAAGCAGCCTCTTCAAATTCTGGCATCCCATATCATATCAGAGTGCTGATTCAAGTCCTAAATATTCTACTTCCTATCCTCCTTCTTGCTGACGTGCTTGCAAAGGCATAAAAAGATCGCCCAAGTACTTGTGCCTCTGCCACCCATGTGGGAGAACTAGATGGAGTTCCAGGTTTGTTGCTTCAGCTTTGCCAAACTTGGAAATTGTAGGCATTAAAGGAGCAAATCAACAGAGGGTGGCTGGCTGTCCATGTGGATGGAATTGAACACGTGGCAGAGGCCCACTCCCTCAGCAGGCTGGAATTTTTACAGTTTGGGATCTTGGACTTGTTCCTAGGGGTGGGGGAATTACAAGAAAATGGAATGGGTTGGGACCAGCCAGCTTTTCCTAGACAGTTCAACCATGGTAGGTATTGCTCCCTGGGGGACAAGGAAATGCATCCTGAGATAGTGTCAGGTTAGCCTGATCTTTTAAGATACAGTTTAAGATCCTCCTCTGGTGGGAGATTCTCTGTTTACTATCCTGAGCATATAAGGTGCAATATGTGTTCTTGCTCCCTTCACACATGCAATGGAATATTATTCAAATTACAAAAGAAATCGATACATGCTACAAAATGCATGAACCTTGGAGTCAATATGTTCATTGAATAAGTTCATCACAAAAGGACAAATATAGCATGATTCCACTAATATGAGGGAACAAAAGTAGTAAAATTCATACAAAAAGGAGTAGAAAGACCCAGCACTGAAAAAATAGGAAATGGAAATTAGTGTTTTAGGAGTACAGAGTTTCATTTTAAGAAGAGGTTCTGGAAGTTGGTGTTTGTACTGATAGTTCAACTGTGAATAAACTTGTTATAATTGAAGGGTACTCTTAAAATTATTATAGTGGTAAATTATATATATATATATATATAATTGCATTAAATTTATACAAGTTCCACTAAATTCTAAGGCATTCTTAATTTTTTCTCTCCTTTTTTTATAATTTGTACTTATCAGCTTCATTTTATTTGAACTCAACCCGGGTCTTGCACATGGTGTCAAGGATTTGTCTCCCAGGGTGATCACTGGCATGAAGCTGGAATGAAAGACACTCTAATAAGGGATACAAACATCACAGGAAAGGTGTTAGCTTTGACAAATGCCTGAACATTTTAAAAATTACAAATGATTCAGAGCTTCAAGGTCGTATAATGCATGTATCAATTATAGCCTTTTTTGTTGACTTCAGAATTATTCTATGAACTGATTTTAATCACACAAGCCTAATTGTTCCATTTTTGAAAAGAGAAAATCTCTATTTGCTCCTTTGTATTTGTAATTATACTAAATACTTTGACAATTGTACAAATTATGTTTTTGTTCAAATCTCAAAGGATGTTAAGACTAACAAGTTGATATCAAGAGAAAAAGTACATATCTGCTATTACGGATTGTGTGGTCAGAGACCTGATGGTCGTTTATTTCAAATTTACAAATTAAGTCTTGGAACCACAACTGCTCATTCATTTCGTTCAGAAAATTTACTTTTAAGCAAAGGAAAATAAACCTTATTGGGGTGGAAATAAGAGAAAGATAAACTTTACCAGACTGAATAGGAAAATTGACATGAGAATAATTGTCAGTTACCCAAGGGCCTCCAGTGTAAATAGTACAGTGTTGTTAGGGTTTAGCTAACTTTCCCTTACAGAAAAAGTCATCACTTAGCAATGCAGTGTAGGCAAAAATTAGGTCATCAAATATCCTCTTTTTCCTGAAAGTTTTTGAGAAGACTACTTATTTTTAAGCTGTATCCCTGATTCTTCACATTCTGACCAGATTCACTTGAAGCTTTCAAGAGTGAGGAACCTTTAAGCAGCCTCACTGATGTTTCAGTAGCCCAACTCAGAGACAACAAACATTCAACTATAAATGGACATATCCTTAGTAACACAGATGCATGCATGAATTCTATTTATTTTAGTTAAGCTTTGGAAATATATTTATTTTTTCATTCTCAGATGGCTGACTCAGAAGTACCACAAGCACCTTTATTTACAATCATTTTTGCAATCCCATTTAAGGAATGATCTTCACTCCTAGACTAATACACTCCTTGTACTGATATAACCATCATTTTTATCTCTCTGTTGATGGAGACCAGCACAAAGAAATGGAACATATTTCTCTCCATTGGACTGATTTCTCAAGGCGGACAATAAAAAATGCCTCAACATTCTATGAAAGGATAATTTGGAAAACTAAGCATCTGAAGTATAAAAGAAGGTTAACTTTCATTATAATTGTTATGATAATTGTCATGATATGACAAAAATAGCAGCAAACTGTAAATAACACTTTTAAAGAATGATGAGGTGAACCATATGATCGGCAGCCAGTGCAATGCCTTAATGTGATCAGACAAAGCTCTGCTTCAAGCTACACATCAGATTCACACTTACCATGTTTCTCATTCTGTGACACACGCTAAAGGGTCCATGACTACCCAGGGCATATTGTTTTCACAGAAGAAATGTAAATTCCCCCAGGGGGTGGGTGAAAACATACAATTTCCTTTAAGGGGAAAGTTTAAAATTGTAAAAAATGTAATTTCCACACGAATTGTGTTGGTCAAATCAAACTATGTGACTAAGTGCAGAATCATTAGGGTGGAGATACGGAAGTATATTCTCCATGAAGAGCCAGGAAATATTTTCAGTCATATTTTCCCTATCCCAGCTCAGCTACAAAAATGCTATATATATTCACATATTGCTCAATAGTAACATAAGTGCTCACAGCCCATGAATCTGTCATGCTTTTGATCTACACATTCCATTATGCTTTTAATTTTTCCGTTATTTTTTTAAACATATTAACCATGTATCTGATAATTCCAATATCTGTTGTCTTTATGAATCTTCATTATAACTTCACTTTTTTGTCATCATTTACTTCTAGCAATTTTCTTCTGCAGTTATTTATATGATTTTTCATATCTGCTTCTCCTCCTGCAATAATTATTAGATTTTAGGGAACAATTTTCCCTTCTGCCGAGTAATTGAGGATGTATGCAGCCACAGAGGTTGTGTAAGTTGCAGCTGTCACATTTTGTGGGAAAGAAATCAGTCATGAAAGATGTAGCAGATAAATTAGTAAAGGGGTCAGATATTCCCTTGAGAAGATTTATATAGGATCTGACTTCTTTCCCTTTTGGGTTTCCACATTTTAAAAGACTGTTTAAAAATTATCTGGGTCAGAAGGAGCTAGGAAGGAATTTGGAGTGGCTACGAAATCTTAAATAAACAGGATATCAGAACAAGAAGATTAACTGCTGTAACAACAACAGTTACATCGCCGTCGCTTAATATACACATACAATGTAAATAAATCAAAAGTTCAGGGTGGGTATTAGGTAAATAGCCATACAAGGAGAGGTGCAGGACTTGGACTCCTTCTTTTACAGTACTCCATAGGGCCTCAGACTCTACTGTTGTGTTTTCTTGTGGCTGCCGAAAGAAAGTAGAGGATAGTGCAAAACATATTTTTGATGAATTGGATACAGAAATAGTGTTTGTTGCTTCCATTCACATGGCCCCATGTGTTGCAAGTCAGAAAAGATACTGTGAAGAAAAAAATGGGTTGTGTCTGTGGTACGTAGGGTTCCAAGAAAAACAGGCTGGATCTGAAAACTTCTTGTGACTAAAAGACTTAAACACTATGGATGGCTTTGCCATTATTGGCTATGCATTAACAGTAAAAAAATAATCGCTAAAATGTTGGGAGACCTGATCTATTATCATATATGGCAACCACAGTGAATTGTGATTTTTCAGAAGACGTAACATATTGTTTCCACACTCTCACCCTACCCACCTCGTATTCCCCATCTCCTGGCCCCTGAGTAACCTTTACAACAAGAATCAAGAGAATACCTAAGAAGGTGCAGCTGAACAGCAAAGGCATTGTGATATCCGTAAGTGGAAACGACATGAGACTGGTTTTTCTAAATCTTATTTTAATTACACGAGAGACTGAGACACAAAGAGAGAGCACCCATCTGCTGGTTCACTCCCCAAATACCTGAAATGACTAAGTCAGTGCTGGGACATAGCTGGGAACCAAGAAAGCCTATTTTTTCACCTGAGTGGCAAAAACTCAGTTTATTTCAGCTATTATGACTGCCACCCAGGGTCTGGATTAGCAGGAGCTGGAGGTGGGTATTGAAGTCAGGTTCTCCAACATGGGATTAGTGGACGTTAACTAAATTCTTAATTGTTAGGTTAAATGCAACCCCCTCCTTCTTGTTTTTAACAATAATTCTGTGAAGTTGTGACATTATGGAATCAATACCATTTTTCTTGGTACCACTTAGGGTGAATCACCCTCACAGGGCAATGGAGGTTTGGAAAGAATATTCCTAGATTTCTGTGTATTGATGTTCGTCGCTGATTTCCTGAGAGCTGCCTGACATCTGCTTCCAGTGGTAAATGTAGAAATTGTCAACTTCTAACTGGGTTTTAGTTCTGGGCATGGGGTGTTTTCTACCAAATGCAATATTCTGGTATGTTATCGTTATCGTCCAACCCATATATCAAGAGTGGGATGAGCCTGGCGATATATCTAGGTGGAGAGTGATAGTCTTGCAGTACTTGCAGCATTTCTCATTCGAGTTTCTCATAGAAATGCTTAACTGATTATTTAAACTATTGTGACCTTGTTTGTACCCGCTAGTGAGTGAAGAAAGATTCTTCTGCTAAAGTTAGAACACTTATATTACTGCCTGTTATGTGGAGAAAAATGAATCATCACAAAACATGCCCAATTCTGTGCCCAGAGTGATGTCGTTATGCACTTCCATCGTTTTTGTGCCTGCTTGGCAGGGCTGTGATTATCCTATAAATTATGAGTCCTCTGAAGCAGCACACAGATGTCTGAGGGTGCTGGCGCTTGCTTTCACTAGCTAGATTCTGACCTTGAACATTGTCATCAACTGGCAAAACAATGATTCTATTTCCTGTCAAAATAAGCCATCTACTTGTTTAAAAAATGCCTTTTGAGAAAAGGGGGATTAAAATGTATAAAAAATTTTTTTAATTAAGAAAGTTTGAACTTAGAGATAGCATCATTTGTACCCTGCTCAATGGAAGTCTTAAAACCATCCCCTCTTATTTTGTTACCCCATGAGGATGTCTGAGAAACAGTAGCACAGTGCTTTACCAGGGCTCTCCTGATATAAATCTGGCCAATGTTAGTATTCATTTGTAAAGCTCACTTTCCCTTTTCACTGATATATTTTTAAATTTATTTATTTTTATTGGAATGGCAGATTTACAGAGAGGAGCTCGCTAGTTCAGTCTCCAAGTGGCCAGATCAATGCTCTAAAGCCAGGAGTCAGAAACTTTTTCTGGGGCTCCCATGTGAGTGTACAGTCCCAAGACTTTGGGCTGTCCTCTACTGGTTTCCCAGGCAATAAGCAGGAAGCTGGATGGGAAATGGAGCAGACAGGACAAGCACTGGCACCCGTATGGGATCCCAGCACTTTTAAGGCAAGAATTTATCCACTCAGCCATCAGGCCGGGCTCTCCAATGAATATTTTACCCATGTGTTTTCACAACAGTTACAGGATGCTCTGTCTATGCTCATTGTGCTTGAAAAAATATAATGTATAGTAAGCCCTTTAACTAATACTCATGTTTTAGGATGCACTTGCTGTTTTCTGCATCAGGTTATAAATTTCTGATTTGGGAGTATGAAGATCTGTATCCCATTAACACAGAACCATACTGCTCAAAACTCCATAGATACTTGAGACCTCACTGAGTTGTTACAATGTATTTCTTTGGTCTTTGACCTCTGAAGATTATTGAGATAAATAAACATTTTAGGTTACATAGAAATAGAAATTAGGTACCACCATCTGAATTCTAGAATCTTACAGTGTTGTTTGGAAGTATTTTTAGAATGGAAAAAAATTAGGTGGGTTTGTAACTAAGTTAGTGGAATGTAAATATAAAATTTTGCAATAAGATAGCACTCTTCAGAGTAATTAAATAGAAAGAAAAGTATTCTCCATGCCATGATTTCCTGCATCTGATGTATAAAATCATTCGATGTTGAGTTGGAAAAAAGTTTCATCAAAACCTCAAATATCATAAATGCAAGAAATAGAAACCCTGAACTCATCCCCTTGTGCAAGAAGTCACCAAGATTTTTCTATAGGAACAACATGTTTATTATAACACAAAGTTTGTGTGATTGTTCTCTAGTTCCATCTTCTTGACTTTTGCCATGGAGTCAACAACACATGTGCACACTTTGACTTAGCCCTGTGAGAAAGCCAATAAAAGAGTTTATAGCAAGTGGCTGATTCATGTGCACTGAAGCAATCATGAACCAGAGAAGTCATTGTGAAAAGGCACTGGTTGCAGAATTCCCAATATTGAGCCCAGAAAGGAGCCTACATATTTGTAACCACAAGTCACATTCAAAATAAGATCAAATGAACTGAACACTGTGAGGAAATGTGTGTGTTGGGGTTGGGGTTGGGGGTGTGGGTGGTTAGGGGGAAGTCATCTGCTCCCAGGAAACTAGCCTAAGAAACGGCCGAGTGGGTTGTAATTTGGATTGCTAAGGAAATAATAATGAAACTGTCATGTCTGTGGCAACTAGGGAATCAAAAATCCACAAAAAGCAAGCTCCAGGCTGGCTTCCTCATAGGAGATGGCAAAAAGAGGAGAAAATCTCAGAGTAAGAGCTCTCAGGCACATCTGACATCAACTGGTGAAGAGAATTTGTTCTGCTGTCATGTAGGGAAATGAGCTCAAAAATAAGTTTCTCTTTTCAAAAGCTAGTTTTCTGGCCCAAAATCATGGGATTCTTAGAGTTACAAATAGTGCAACATAGCATTTTGTTACATTTGTTACTGATAAGAAAGATTCTTCCTTTGTTCATATTTCAGCTTTGTGAAAGATAAATCTATCAGATTATTCCTGGTGACACATATCACTGCTTGTATTTTCAAGATTAATTTTCAAAGAGTTTGCTTAGTTTTTGTTACTTTAAAAACAAATAGAGGCAGACTATTGGTACAGAGGTTAAAATCCAACTGCCATGCTCTATATAGTATTCAGTATTTATTCCTATCAGTTGTGTTTTGTACGTATGTCATTACTTTTAAGGATACATGAGGACTTTTAATGAAATCATTGAAATCTCAACATTACCCACGTTATTCTCTCCCTGACTCTCAGTATCAATCCTAAAGGTGTATCAGTAAATAATCCTCTTGCCATTTATATTCTGTCAAACAAGGAAAACCTCCTGAAACATTATTCTCAGTCTTCCTTAAGAAGAGAGGAAATGAAAGGGAAAAAAAAAAGAGTCAAAACACCTTTTAAGAAAATATGCAAATTTTTAATCAGTAAGGATTTATATATATATGTATAAATTATGGATTTATATCAGTAAGGATTTATATATATGTATAAATTATGGATTTATATCAGTAAGGATTTATATAATATATATATAAATATATAAATTATGCTGAAATCTACAAAAGCATGTTGAATATGTTCATCTGGAGCTTGGCGAATAGAGTAACATTGCCTGCATAGACATTTGTGTCTACCACTTTTATTTTTGCTTTCAACAATACTTAAATGAAAGAGCTTCATAATAAGAATGAATGAACTCATATTTTGCTTCAGGTCTCTTTACTGATTTGACTAACATGACCCCATTCTGGTGGCATTTAATGATACCAATATCCATACTACAAAATAGTAAAAATTGCTATTGACTAACAATTGTTATGGTACCCATCTAAATTCACTCCAAGTAGCCTTCAACATGCAATGTTTGCAGTCACTTTGACATGTACATTTCTTTGTAAGCAGTCCAGCCTTTTGCTAAGCCATGCGCTAAAGACTAAGATAGGTCCTCTTCTCCCACATTTGTTGGGTCGCTAAGACTCTAACACATGGCGAAAATGCAGTTTTTCTCACTTATTAAAAGAAGTAAGTCTTGAGATCTGACTTTAGATCACACCTCTGGCTGGTGGTACAAACTTAGCAGTTGTGATTTAATTTTCTCTGCAGTTGGAATATGAAATATTATCTTTTATTCTCTCCTCTACAAAACACCATTTCTCCTTATTTCAGAAGGAACAAAGGATTTTTTTTTCTGCTGAAGCTGAGCAAAGAGAGCAAGTAATTCAATTTTACTGCTTCTTCCATTAGTAGTGCTCTTTATTGCCTTTAAAAAATATATTTGACAAGGCATTCCAATTCTCACTGTCTATTACAACAAAAGCTAGGCAAGATAAGTTACACATGGAGGTCACACTTCACTCCTTTTATAAAGTGAGTTGTTTGAAAGTGAGAATTATTCTAGGGCCTAGAAATAACAAAAATGGTTAGGGAGTTTAGAAGAGTTGCCTCATTTCTTGCTTGGCCATCTGTAGTTAATCACAGTTTTTAAATTTGTTTCTTTTTGTTTTTCCTCTTTGCAATGTCCAGTTCACAAGTGTACTAGCAAAGATAACATATGCCTTGAGTAATCCAATAATTTTATGCTCAGTGAGCCTGTGCCCAATGCATGTGCCCAATGCAAGTCCATTTGCAGATTTACCTACATAACACAGAGACTTTGTTTTCCAGCACCTTAATAGAAAAATCCATCTGGATCAAAGAAACCTGAAATTGAAATGATTTACATTTTGTTGGTCTTTCAGTTTCCTTACATATTAAATTTTTCTACATGTCCAATGAGTACTTCCTGTGCTTCCTTTTATTCATCTAGATATTTTCCAAGATAAGAATTTTGCCCTTGGGAGAATCAAGATGGCAGAATAAGGTAGGACACGTTTAAACCGACGGAGAAAAATTTAATCAGGACGAAGCAGAGAGGACATATTCCAGAAAATACGAAAGGACAGAATAACAGCAGAGGGGTACCTGGAGACTGACAGACACAGGAAAGCAGTGGACAGAACGGTGTGGTGTTGCAGTGACTGATACTCCAGCAGCATTCAGCAATCAGCAATCTGAACTCCACCAGCACCCAGAATTCCACCAGCAACCAGGTGGAATGACAACATTTATCTAGATCAGAGTAGATATGCTTGCATTATAAAATGATTCAGATTCACTCATGTCTAGGACACTCTTCTGAAATGCTATCCATTGTATGTGAAAATATCTGTCTAGGTCCCACTGCGCTGCCCTTGTGTAGCTCAAGGAATGGATAGTTGAAATAAATATGGTGGTGATTTTGCTTCCAGTTAGTTTATTGGCTTTAAGCAAAGCAAATTCTAAACATCCTTGCTATTTACACAGCCACTGTCAGAACTGTGGAACAAGGCTCAAACAAAAATGTATCTGTAGATCTGGAGTTTTCACATTGTGCTGCTCCCTTTGTTGCCAACAACTTTTATTACTAACCAGAATCTCAAAATCCAAATTGTGGAACCAGATGTTTTGCCAAGCATTGAAGATGGTTCTTGAGAAGTGCATCGCATGTCACAGTGCTTGGGTCTGGATCTTTGCCCTGTTTCCAAATTGTTTTCCTGGTCTCTGCCCTCAATGTGAGAGATCCAAATTAAGTTACGGTTTTCTGGATTCAGCCTCGCCCATCTTTAGCCATTGTAGGCATTTAGGGAGGGAATCAGTGGATGGAAGGTCTAAATCTCTCTTTCTCTCGTTCTCTCTGACCCATTACCTTTCAAATGAATTAAAATAAACAAAATGTTTAAAATATCTATAGTTTATGCACAATTTTATGAAAGTTTGCTTACAATGATATTAAGTAATGCAATTTGAGCAGCAAATTTCCTAATAAAATTTGAATTATTGAAGCTTTAGGTTGAACTGTGTTCTTATTGATATCTAGGAATGAAAATTCAAGGCTATAAATAGAAAGACTATTAACAAAAGAATACTCAAAAGAAATAAAATATGTATAACATTTAAATTACACAAGTTCAATTTTATGTTTTTTTTTTTTTTTTTTTTTTTTTTTTTTTTTCCGAAAGAGAAGTCAGCATTCTGGTATTACCGGCATCCCACATGGGCACTGGTCCACTTCCTATGCAGTTCCCTGATAATGCACCTGGAAAAGTGCCTGCCACCCACCTGGGAGACCCAGATGATGCTCCTGGCTCTTGACTTTGGCATGCCCCAGCCCTGGCCATTATGGCCATTTGGGGAGTTAACCAGTGGATGGAATATTTCTTTTTCTCTATGTCCTCTCTCATTACTTGCTGAAGAATTAGTACTCTAAATTAGGAATTGTCAAAGTTTCTAGGGCTGAATCAAACCAACATTGGTATTCTTGTAGTGCCATTGGTTAATAGAAGGAACACTTCCATTCTACCTCTTGCATAATGCCTGTGTGCTCTAGCCATAAAACAGATGGAACCATATTCCTGTCACTGGTTCAAAGCACATGTTGAGCCTCTGAGTGCAGATTCCCAAAGTTATAAAATACTGTCACCTTAGGACCCTATCTTTAATGTTCTTCAATAGGTTAATGTCACAGTTTATTCTGTTTCTGTGCTATAGTACATGGAAAAATCAGACAATGAACAGGGTAACTATTCTTTATTCTCTTTGCTGTGTAATGCACGTGTGGATACTATGATAATGAGTTAGAGATTCTGTAATTCTAATCATGGTGGTCCTGGTAGAAGTATCTTGAGCCAAAAGGGTAAATTTGTATTCAGAGTAAGTGTCTGTCCCTATAAGAAAAACTCACTGCTCCCCTCAATGAAGTCATTACCCTCTTTTTCTCAGTGGTGCTATGTTGAGTTCTTGGCATTTGTCTCTGCTATTGGCAGGTTGGAGAACCCGAAATGTTAATAGAAAATCCGATAAACAATAGTTTGCTTAAGGTGAATGTAGATTTTATATTTTATAAAAATATTATATATATATATATGTCTTCATAAGAAGCAAAAATGCTGCAAGTTTGTATGCTTTTTTTACTCAGATCCAAGCAAATGTGCAAAATTTTCTTTTCAGTTGTACAGCCAGTTGAAATGGCTGGATCACATACTTTTTTTTCTTGCTTTCTCACAGTGAAAGCCATAAATTTGTCTCAAAGGAGAACATTTTTAATCTGTATCAAAAATAAACATATTTCATTTGTTTTAATATTGTTACTGCCAAAAGACAATCTTAAGAATAATATTAATCTCATGTAACTCACACTGATGTAAAATTTCTACACATAGGAGCTTTCTCTGGTTCTTACTTAGTTCCAACTTTCGATCCCCACCCTCTCTTGCAATGACAATCACGGTCACTCTGGATGCCAACCCCCCCCCCCCCAAATTAGATTAGCTAGACAGAGACCAATAAGAAAAGCATAGAACAGACAGGAAACGGTTAACTTGGACTCACATATACCCTACTAGGTAGGACAAAAAGATTAGTTACTCCTCACTAAGGTATTGAAGATTTCTCTGCACACCCCTCCTGAAACTGTTCTGCACCTCAATTGTTAACAGAGTTATAAGCCTGTTTGGACTATCCTAAAATTCACGAAGCTCAGTAAAAATCATGCTTCAATACTATAAGCTGCTAAATATAAAAATGAAAATAGACACAAGACAGCTGAATAATACCCTATAAACATTTTAAGGTGTATAGCAGCCGGTTGTGTGTAAACTAAAATTGAAATGTCAATGAAGTAGTCACAGGATGAGGTTAAGAACTTGCATTTTCTAACATATTGGTCACTCAATACCATGTCAATTAATTCCACAATGTTGTAAATTGTTGTTGATGTTATGTTGTGGCTTTTCATTGCAGGGGATGATATTCTGCCAGCTCTACTTTCAGACCAGCAATGGTCTTCCAAGGAAACTGTTGATCTGGACAATAAGAGGCTGAACTCTGTGCACGGTACATGCTCGCAATGAAGGAATCATGACTGGTTATGAGCTGTACAACTGCAACAATGTGCAGGAATCCAACATGCGGGGAGGGGTTGGGGAAATCCCAGAGCCTATGAAACTGTGTCATAAAATGAATTTTTTAAAAAAATTCTATACATAATGACTAATTTATACATCATAACAAACTGAAGAGAAAGATATCAAGCCACATTCATTATACAGATGGTGAAACTAAGGCACAGTTGTTAGGCTACTTGTCAAAGTTCATGCAGCTGAAGGAGCATGTATTATAGTGTAAATGGGTTTAGCTACTGTTTTGGATGTCCACATCCCAAATTGAAGTATCTTATTCGAGTCCTAGTTATTCTACACTCCCAATCTAGCTTCCTGTGGCATTAATCAAAAGCAGCAGGTGATGACCCATGTGCTTGGGTTCTTGCCATCCACCTGGGATTCCATGAAGTTCAGGCTCCTGGCTTCAAAATGGTCCCCAGCACTAATTACAGTAGGCATTTGGCCAGTAAACCAACAGATTATTCTCCCCCCCCCCTCTCTCTCTCTCTCTCTCTTTGCCTTTCATCTACATATATATTCACAGAATTGCATTTTGATGGACAGGGTGTTTAAACCCAGGGGTTTGTGCTCCCAAGTGGAGGATTCTATTCTGTTGTTCGCATTACTCAAATTTAATCCAGACAATCTCATTTTGAGCTTCCATGAATTAATCAGCTTTCTATTTTGCTGTTGAATCTCTGTAGAAGGAAAATCTGAAAACTGGCATCCCTATAAGGGGTTGAATTGAGCCACGTTTTATATTTTATTCTGGTCTAATTTCAAACAGATTTTGGTTTTATGTTAGGCATTACTATCCTGTGGTTTTGATCATCATTAAAGCTTCCAAGTAAGCCTTGGACTTTATTCTGGCAGTTCCCATGTTTTTATAGATTTATTCATCAGTTATAGTGTCAGATAGAATAGGGAATTGTGTGCCTACATGATTTAATTTATCTAGAGACTTTATGCTCCACTTAAAAAAGATAAACATTATGTTATTTTAATGACATATTCAAGTTTTTACACATCTCTCACCAATGCCTAAGCAGGTTTGAGAAAACAAAAGTGTGAAAATAAAATCAAGATGTTACAACATAAATAATTTCATGAATGAACCCATTTTGTATGTGTTTTACTGAAGAGATTTGGTTGAGCTAGAAATGTTAAATTAGTAGAATGATTGATAGAATGGAAGCCAAATGGATGCTTACCAATCTTGCAGCTGAATTCTCAGGAAATAAAAAGAATGAAGGAGTTCAGGATAAGTACATTGCCACACTGAGTGCTATATTCCATCTGTGCCTAAGGACATTTGTAAATGATATAAAGACCATGCCAGAAATATTAATTGAAAACATTAGTCTGAAACTGCCTGTAGCATCCTGTGTAAGTGAATGGCTCAAGGGAAAACGATATTGCTAATGCAGCTGTATCCTTATTCGAAGAGTAAAATCTAAATGATACTTCCGCATGCATGGAACTGAATTACCCTCAGGTGCTTTGGTATATCCAAAACCACAAATAAAGATTTTCCTTCCTAAGGCAACTTAAGAGCTATACACGCTTTAGAGACTAAAAGCTGTTCTAAATCTTTTAATATCAATAACAAAAACATTTATATTCAACAAATCATTTGCAAGCATTTTATGTTCAAAGAAAGAACACTGAAACTCTCATGGGAAAAGTCACACTTTACAAAGCACAACAGTTCTTTGCTGAGGAAGAAGGCTAATATATGAAATGAACAAGGAATATCATCACAAAAAAATTAAAGGACTGATGGTACTGGCAAACAAGTCATGAAAACTTTATGAACAGAATAACAAAATGTTAAATATTCAGAGTCATTTATCTGACCTGGGTTTCAGCTTTGATCTGCAGAAATGAAGCATAACTTCCTATTTTCTCATTTTGACATTTTTCCTTCCCATCATTCCTTTCTGTTGTAATCTATCAAACTTCAGCATTCTCTTACTTTAATATTTAATCATTTTCCTCATCTTATTCTCTAACTTGTCTGAGGAATGACTACAAAAATGAACATAGACACCAACTTCAACCATTTCAACATTGTGGCCACCTAAAAATTCTTCAGAATTTTCTAAAGAATACTTCAGAACATGTAATTCTGATTCACCTCTATCATGTATTTTCTGTACTATTACTTTGAGCTCTTTCTATTTATTGATAAAGAAAATCACAAATCACAAACGGGAATTACTTTCAAATGTAGGCATGCTCTCTAATCTCAACCAGGTCACCATTGATATATATATACACATACACACATATGTATATACACACACATATATATGTAGTGATTTTGATATTTGCCCATTCCAATAAAACAAGTTATTCAAGATTTCTAATTTCCCTGCCATCCTACAAATTTTACTTCTATAGAATTTGGCTAATTGCATGGGTGTTCAACCTTTTATACTCAAAACATTACAAAATATTGCTGAAAAAAAATTGAAGAGCTCCAAACAAATGGAGAATTAGAGTTATATTTTTATAGAAGGCACTTCAGGTAAACCCAAGAGATCTATACTTGCCCTTGAGCTCTTGGTAATATACAATCAAATCAAAATTCTAGAAAGGAGTATTCTAAGCTTAGAAGTTGACAATACAGTTTTAAATACATATGACATTCCAAATTGCCTAAAAGAGCGAATAAAACATGAAAACAGAGCAACACTGCTGTATTCGCACTATTTGATTCAAGATTTACTATAAAACTGCAAGATAATGTGTTATTGCCATAAAGATAGACAAATAGATCTGTGTAACTTCATAAAAATCCCAGAAGTAAACTGAAGCATATGCATTTGTGATCAGTTAATTTTCCTATGTTTCCAACACAATTCAGTGCAGAAAGAAAATTGTTTGCCAAATTATGCTAAGATAACAGCATGTTTCCATGGAAAGGAAACTATCTTAACACCAGTTTCACAACTTAACAGAGAAATGAATTCATCAAAGCTCACAGGCAAACAATAATAAAGGTAACAGCCAAAATCGGCATAACTTGGAGGTGGAAACAAAGCATAAGCTTATGATCTTGAAGTAGTTTCTTTTCCAATGGACATGCAAGTACAAACCATAAAAGAAAGAAAGTAATGATAAATTGATCCTTGATAAAATAACCTATTACATAAAAAATTTGTCTGCAGAATATACTTATATATTTTTATAATTCCATAATAGCAAACTATTCAACAAAAAGTGAATACAAGATTTGAAAAGATATTTCAAAATACAATGATCAGAAAGCACATCAATAGGTCTTTAAGATTATGAGCTGCCAGAGAAATGCAAAATAAAACAAAAGCAGAATTCTACTCTCTGGAGTTGTTAAAATCAATAAAACCCTGACAATACTAAGTTTTATCAAGATTATGAGACAACTGGGAGTTTCACATATTGCTGATCAACTCACTTAGCGATATACCACACATTCAAATTAAGTGTACAAGTTTTAAAATACCATCATGAATTTTTAATAATGAGATCTTTTGTTATTTGGAATTTTCTGAAACAAACAAAGATTTTCTATCCACAATCGTCTGTATGTACTGCTTGGTTCTAATTTCTTTTCCTCCTATAATGAATGCCAATGAACTTCATCCCACAAACCTGCCTGCTTTCTCCCTGGACAGCATTTCTCACATCACTACCAACACTGTGCCACATACAAAGAGACGATGAGCAATGACAGTGTCCTGTTTTTGTCAGCAGTGATGAATGTTAACACCTACTGCCTAAACTTGCACACCTGAAAATAGAAATTGGCTTGAAAATCCTATTGAAATCCCAATTCATATTTAATTTTGTTTCCAGAAACTTGTTAAAATATTTCCTGCTTATTTTCCTTAGTCTCTGTACAGTTTCACATCATTTATCTAACATGTTCAGTGATAGAGTTAAACCTGGAAATATAATAACCAACATATGAGCCCAGCACTACTCCCATCTGTTTGAAGTTACACTCTCCAAGGTGTCAGTTTAGACAGAATGTTCTCCACAGGGTTCTTATGAACCTCAGAAGCTAGTGCATTGATGGAGGGCATTGAGTAAATTCCACTGCATGTATGGAAAATCCTGAGAGGTTCTTAATGTTCAAGAACCATATGGCTTAAATTTTGCTTTTTTGATCCTTTTGATCTTCTATGCTGTTAGCCATAGAGCCCACACTACCCAGAGAACATCACTTCTTTACATTCTACAAGTGCTTGATATAGAAATACATTTTTTTGTTTCTGGTTATAGCAGGACATTAATGGGAAAAATGATATCAAAGAATGGCAACAGCATGATCTCAGGTTTTCCAATTTCATTCTTACCCTTTGGAAATAGCACTGAATAATTTCTGCTTGGATATATTGTTCTGGTGGTTTGTGTTCTTTAAATCAACATTAAAGAGAAGAAATGAAAAAATATACAAATCTTCAGGCAGTAATAAAGCCAATTAAGCAAATAGATCATGCTATCATTCCTGAGGAAAGTTGGTCCAGAAGTAATGTGGAGCCCCATAAGTTTCTTGAGGCAAGCAGTTATGGCTTGAGAAAGACTAAGGACAGCCAACAGTGCTAGAAACATAGGAGAGACAGCTGTACAAAAAGAATTTTGGAGATCCGTGGCAATTAACCACCTTAGCTAATAAGCTGAATTTCCATAAGCAAATACATGTAAGAAACTCTAAGACTGTGGAGGACTATTTTAGAGTAAAAATCATAATTGCTGCTGCTTGTAAAGAACCAGGAAGATTTTCCTATCTGACATAAAAATGCTGCATATTTATAAAGTACTATGTGATGTTTCAACACATGTATACATTGTATAATGTTCACCCAGTGTAAGCGTGGCTGTCTTATGAAACATTTGACATTTTTGCATAGTGAAAACATTCAAAATCTTTTCTTCTTGCTTCTTAGAGAAACCTACAGTGCATTAACATTATCTATGTTCACCCAATTCTGCAATAGAGAAATGGAAAATCTTACTCCTTTGTAACTCTTAGTGCTTGTTAATAAATAAAACAAAACAAAACAAAAAACAACAAAACAAAAAAATCACTTCCCCAATTGTTCCATGCCACCTACTCTCCCTAGACTCTGACAGCTATCAGCACATTCTTCACCTTAATGAGGTCAAGTTTTGTAGGATCAACGTCTGAGATTATGTGGTGCTTGATTTATTTCATTTAACATAAGGACATCCAGTTTTGTCCATATGGCTTCAAATAATGGTATTTCACATTTTCACATGGCTGAACAGCATTCTCGTATGTATATGTAATCATCTTTCTTATCCATCCAGTAATTGATGGACATTAAGGGTGTTTCCACTTCTTGGCTATTGTGAGTAGTGTGTGATTCAGTAAATATGGGAGGTCAGATGACTCTTTGACAATGAGTTCATTTCCTTGGTTATTCATCTAGTAAAAGTATTGTTGGATCAGATTGTCCCACTTCTAGATTTTTTTGAAGCCCTTCATAATGTTTTCCACAATGACTATACTAACTTACATTGCTATAGCTCCTCTCTCTACATCCTCTTCAGTACTTGTTTTACCTTCTGGTTTTATTGGTTAGCACCCAGTCTAACTGCAGTAAGGGGATTTTTAACTGTGGTTTGATTTTCATTGTTCTGATAATTAATACTGGTGAAATATTTTTCTTGTATCTATTGACCATTTGTGTTTCTCCCTTAAAGAGATGTCTGTAGAGAAGGAAAAAAATATTAGCACCCTGGGATCATGTTTATTCCTGGCCCATTTTCTGCCCACTGGAAAAAAATTGCACTGTTTTTCCTTCCCCAGAGGACACACAAAGAAATTCTTCCCATTATTAGGTCCGATCTTCAACACTGTTCTCATGATGGTGCGCTTGCCATGGTTGCAGAGCGGGAAGGACAAATCAGCCCATTCAAAAAGTCACACTGTGCTTCTCTAGGTAGAGGACAAGCATAAAACCTCCTTCCCTTGTTTTCACCATCTTTTCTCACAATTCTGAGAATGCAGAGGCGGTTGTGTTTACTGCTGGCATTTAACGTGCAAGGACCATCTTTTTTTTTTCCTTCTCTATCTGGCATTTGATCTCTTCAATCCGTGCAAAATGTTTAGTCCTCTTTGTTTAATTGAAAAATGTAGGATACCTACTGTATACTTAAAGTTATTACAATGCTCAAAGCTTTTTTAAATGTTTAACCTTAGTAAATATTTGTTTTATCAGATATAAAGTATATTGAATATAAAGTATATATTTAATCATCTTAATAATAACAATAAAATATTTTTAGCATGCTTTTGAAAAAAAAAGAGATGTCTGTATATACCTACTGTCCTTTTAAGAAAAATTTATTGATTGATTTTTCTTGGTATTTGAAAGACAAGGAAGGTTTTTACCCTCATGACATAATCATTTCCCAAAGGCCTCACCTCCTAATACCATCACGTTGGGGGTTTAAATTTTCAACAAATAAATTTTGATTGGACATACACATTCAGATCATAGTAAAGTTCTAATGAGCAAAGATTAAAGAAAATTCTAGAAAAAATTTTACAAGGTAACTGTGGGTCAACCAGTTCTAAGTGGAAACTTTCCCCCGCTTACAATCGTTACTTCTAAGCTTACTTGTGTGAAATCTTTAACTGCATATAAGAATGAATTCTAATTCTTTGACCAGCTAATGCCACTAAATTTTGATTAAAGCCAAGATGCTTCCTGGAAGTCAGCTAAAGTAGGGTATAGGGGAAGGAAGGCTATACATGAACGAGAGAAAAATGAACTGTTAGTGATACTGAAAATTAGGTCTTGGGTTCCAGTGCAAGTTTATTTTCTCTTTTATGATTTTTCTCAGACTGTCTTTCTGCCAGGATATGCTGGAGACTTTCCAAGGGAGATGAAATGCATAATCACAGAAAAAAATCTACTCATTGCTTTAGGTTCCTCAAAGTGTCAACCCAAATCAGAAAAACTGAGTGGTGTTGTCCATGAGTGGAGAGTAAAGTGTAGTCCAGCAGAGCATAAGAGATTTGAATATGAGAAGCATTTTCCTGAGTCTCTAACACAAATCTGTATTGTTTTTTGTTTTTTGTTTTTTTTTTTTTTTGGCTCATCCCCTTTTCCTTAATTCAAGGATTACCCTAAGGTTTAAGAAAAGGTTGACTAAAAGCTTGTTTTCTGTGTGTATACCTATGAATCAAGTGCAGTAATGGCTCAAGTTCCTACAATTGATGCTTTGAAATATCTGGATTCCTCTACATAAACATGTATCTATTAAGACAGAAACTTCATATTTTTTTTTAATATTTATTTATTTATTTATTTATTTATTTACTTGAAAGGCAGAGTTACAGAAAGAAGAAACAGAGACCCCTTGCATCTGCTGTTTCACTCCCCAAATGGCGGAAATAGCTCGAGCTGAGCCAATCCGAATGTGGGAGCCTGGGGCTTCTTGCATGGCTGCTACTTTCCCAGGCCACAGGCAGAGACCCAACAGGGACACAAACTGGTGTTCATATGGGATGCCAGCACTCCACAGCGGAAGCTTAACTGACCAAGCTAGAGCCCTAGTCCCTCTGATTTTGCTTTTTTAAGTTGATTTTTCTTCTCTCCTCTCCTCTTCCCTTCCCTTCCTTTATCTTCCCTTTCCTTCCTTTGCCCTTCCAACTTCTTTTCTCTTTCTCTTTCCTTTTATTTTGTTTTCCTTTTCTTCCTTTTCCTTTCTGTCTACTTGAAAAGCAGAGAAAGGTCTTCCATCTAGTAGCTCATCCCCCACCCCTAAAACACCTGTAATAGCCAGGGTTAAAACCTGGTTGAAGATAGGATCCCAGAATTCCATCAGTCTCTCACCCAGCTTCCCTGGAGTGCTTTAGCAAAAAGCTGAATCAGACATCAACCTGCACTCTGATGTCAACCCAGACTAGAATTTTATGGTTACAGAATTGGCTGAAGGGAAGAGTTTCAAAAGCAAATGAGATCAGTAGAAGCTTCAGAGAAATATTCCCTCAGAAGACTCAAATATATGGAGAAGGGGCTCTTTATCTTGAGATGTTATAGTGATGGGAAAGTGAATTGTAATCATGCAAAAACTATGGAAATTAAAGGAAGCAAGACATGCCAATGGATTTAACAAATACAAAGGGGAGCAGCCTAAAATGTTTAACTCTGTTACTAAATTGTATAAAAACAGAAAAAATATCATACAGCAAAAATATAGTAACAAAATGGAAATTACAAAGCAAGGAATTTCAGCTGATAACTGCTTTCCAAAATATAAATTCATGGACCTGAAAAGAACTTCAGTTAACCCTTCAAGTCAAGTAAAAGTCCTTATATAACCATCAAAGTATTTAAGAAAATCTTCAATTGTAAACACAAATTATAGCTACAGATAAGAAAATAAAGAAGAGTTTATTGAACTATGTAAATACATAGAAGTTTAAATATAAAATTAAATTAGTGAATATAATTAAATTACAAGATGCTTAAAGAATAACAGATTTTAAAGTTTAATGAAAAGCATTGCAATATGTAAAAATGACTAATAAAATAAAGAAAAATTGAAATTATATCCTAGAACTAATGCTAAAGATAGACATCTCCTTCTCAGTAAAAGAGTTGGTATGGTGAATTAGATAACATTCAACTCTAAGGATCAAGTATGAGACATATTTTGTTACACTTATTTGAGAGAAAGAAGAAGAAATATAGTCCGGACATTAGGCTTTGTACTGTCTGTATGGCAACAACTACACTCAGGCCGTCCCACAGCCTGTGCTCCCAGGCAGGACAGACTGCAGCTTTGGCTAAGCCACTACTTTCATCACACCTTCCCTAACTTCTTCAGATAATAGAATGATACTCTGGCCTCTGGAGAGTAAATAGTGAAAGCAGATTTAAGACTTTTCCTTTGAGTTCAGGCATAAACCTGCTCCCTGTTGGCAGAAGTTTGTTTCAGCCTGTATCATTGGCATCTTCATGAAAGTCTGGCATACATGCTTAGACTATAAAGGATCCAATTATTGTGAGAGTGAAGTGAAGCCTATCTTAGCATCATCCTTACTGACCAGGAGATCACTTTCATCACTCTTCCCCGAACCTCCAGTGAACAGTGGAACAAGTTTTCAGTTTTTGGGAAATAGGGCAAGGGAAGTTAACCAAATACTTGGCCTTGAAGCTAGGAGCTGGACCTGTTAGAACTAGCACTAGATAAAGCACAAAGGCTTTTATCCCTACATCAATGCACACAGCCTTTTTACCTGTTGGTATATCACCAGGAGCCATGGATCCTCATTGGACAGAGTTATTTGGCCTGTATTGACTCTGGCATCTTCCTACTCAGGCATGTATCTCCAAGAGTGTTCAGAGTCTGGTGTCTATGAGATGCAGGAATGATTCAGCACAGAATCAGCTTGGGTATCCAAGCAACTGCCTGCACCACCCTTCCCCAGACACCAGAGAATAGGTCAGGAAAGTGAGTGTAGAACATGTCCTTTAAGCTCAAAGCTGCGACTATCTCAATGAGACCCAACACTGGAAAAGGCCTAAGATCTCTCCCCTCAGACCAGTGCTCACACACCCAGCCTCAAGATCTCTAGCATCAGAGTCTGGCCCCTTGGTGCATAACACCCAACCCCTGACCTCTGTGGTGTGCATCCCCAAGAGAGTTCAGGACCTCGTCATTTCAATCCATGTATAACATAGTTTAGTGTCATCCTGTTATCCTGGGTAGGAAGGGGGAGGCAAAAAAATTGGTTTTATCACTGATCCTCAAATGTGAGAAGACAGCAAGGAACACGGCTCTAGAGGTACCTCATTAAAGTGAACGCAGAACTACATATTGAATCTGATCAAATCCATCATTGTGCAGATACTGATGATCAATACTCCAGGGTCATTGTCTACAGACAAAGGCCCTGGACATCCCCCAATCTCAAGTGGACCCACCTATGCTTGCTGACAGCAGCCTCAGGCTTCAAGCCCACCTCAGAAATAGTCTACAGAAAACAGTCTCAACTAACTCATGCTACGATGATCCTGGAGGACCATGGACTTCATGTGTGATCTAGCATGGTAATGTAGATGACCACAGAATTCTTCACTCCATTTCCCCCTTAATATCAAACAACTAACATGGATAAAATTATCATATGCTTAGGAATAACAGATAGGTGAATGCCAAAATATAGCACAGGAACTTGGGGCAGCACTACAGAGACTCACATGCACTACTCACACTTTGGACTGGCACTACTATGATTGTGATTATGCTTCAATTAGTGCAGGTATCCAAGCCATCCGTTCAGGACTCCAGGATAGTCATCCCACAATCCCAGCCACAATATATAGAACCAGCATTCCCAGTGGTTCTAGTCTTGTCCCTATTCCAGTGACTGCTGCAGAGATCCACATGGGTCTCACGTGCCTCTTTTGCTATTACATCAATAACTTTGAAAGAAGATACAAGGAGACTATATTACAACACCCAATCAAAATAGTCTATCAAACTGACAGCTGAAAATACATCTTCAGGAAAACATCTTACCACAAAATGTGCAAATATCAACATAGAGATGTAGAATATGAAAGAGCAAGGAAATACGATCAAGCAAGGGACTGTGATATCCCTGAAGGAGTATGACAATGTTTTAGTGACAGATTCTAAAGAAGAGTGATGAAACAAATACCTGACAACAAATTGAATAGTATGATTATTAAGCTTTCAGAGACTCAAGAGAATACAATCAAATAAAATAAGGAAAACAGGACATGATATGAATGTGAAAATCCTCATGCAACATATTTTAAATCAAATTCTCAAAACTAGATGACAGAGAGAGACTTCTACAGTTTGTAAGACAAAAACACCAGGTAATCTTAAGGGAATTACCCATAAGATTAACAACCGAGTTTTTAGCAGAAACCTCTCAGGCCAGGAGGAAATGAAATTATGTAGTCCAGGCTGTGACAGAAAATCACCACTAACAAAGAGTACTTTAACCAGTGAAAATGCCCTCAATAAATGAAGGAGAAATAAAGACTTCCTGATGCAAGCAAAAAATGAAAAACAGTACATAAGATTCTTTTAAATTTATGATAGTATTACCATGTTATCCAAGCAATCCTAACTCTTGGCAAATAGTCAAAAGAAAATGAAATCGGTATCTCGAGGGGATATCTGCACTCTCATAACCATTGCAGTATTATTTACAACTATGTAAATATAAATTTGTAAACAGAATTGCTATAAATTATATGAGTGTTACCTTATTAGAAATTTCCTGGGCCAGAGCAGTAGCCTAGTGGCTGAAGTCCTTTTCTTGCCTTGCTTGCACCGCGATCCCATATAGATGCCAGTTCTTATCCCGACTGCTTTAGTTCCCATCCAGCTCCTGCTTGTGGCCTGGGAAAGCAGTAAAAGATGACCCAAAGCCTTGGGACCCCTACACCCGTGTGGGAAACCTGGAAGAAGCTCCTGACTTTGGATAGGCTCAACTTTAACCAGTGCGGCTATTTGGGGAGTGAACCAGCAAGAGGAAGATTCATTCTCTCTCTCTCTCTCTCTCTCTCTCTCTCTCTCTCTCTCTCTCTCTAAATCTGACTTTCCAATAAAAATAAATAAGTCTTAAAAAGTATTTAGAAATATGATTTGAGGATTGAATGTGTATAATATTGAATTAATAATACTGTCCCTTTCATAGTAGCCAGTTCGGTGAAATGGTGTTGTCCAATTCAGATTTATAGTTTGTATCTTAAAATGTTATTCAGCTACTTCAACAGAAAGGTCATAAGGAGATGGCCTTGAGTTACTCGTGTTCTAATAAAAGCTGATTTGGGGGCATGAAGAACTTTTCTTTCCATTTCATTTTCTGTGCTGCTTTAAAAACTCTGCAAGTTACCTATAAAATTGAGAGATGAATTCTCAAAGATCTTTTCCATTGCTAGTATTCTATGCTTTTGTGCATGTAACCTATTTTGTCCCTTACTTTTTTATGGACCAAATTTATTATCATCTTCCTTTTTAAAACACATATTTAGTTTACAACTCAATAGATTTGACAAAACCTGGCTAATGATGAGCAATTCTCATCACATTGTAAATTGATGACCCTTCTGGTCATATGCTCAATCTTTACTTGGACCCAGTAACAGTCAGTAGCCATATCCTACTGTGCAGAGCAGGGCTTTCAAGAGAACATTCCATTATAATCCAAATATATTATGTCTACACCATTCAATAAAGTAGCTACTAGTCATATGTGATTATTGAGCATATGAAGTGGGGTTTGTGAGACTGAGGACTTGAATTTTGAATTTTATCTAGTTTTAATTATTTTAAGTAGTCAATAGTAGCTTGTGATTTCCATATTAAATAGCACAGTATGGAGCCTGGATTTCCCAGAATACTAGGGGTTCATTTTATGACTCTTATTTTGGAGTCCTTCACAGATGTTACAAAGTATCCTTGACATTCTAGAGACTCCAGAACAAATAAATATGCTGAGTCATATCTCCAAAATGGCAGGGAATCTTACATCTCACTCTGTACGTAATAAGAATACTTATTTTATTGGTCACAACTCAAAACTAAAATACTTATAACTACCAGATATACAGATAGGTAGAAAACACTCATGAAGGTTAGTATAATGTACTGAACATAGATGCCATTATCTGGTAGTATATTTCTAAAGCTATCATATTCTGTTTTGGGAATGAAGGCAAGATGTAAGACAGACTCTTTCATCATCACTCTAATGGATCCATTTCTACAATTTATTTTTTTCTACCTCTTGATTTTAGGCTTTGATTGGTTAGAAGTTTTGTTTTCCAGAAAGGGAACACCATATTAACTATTCAGAGCAAGCAATTCTCTATAAAGTTAACTAAAAGCAATGCTACTACTGTACAGTGGGAGCAAGGAAGGTTCTCTCTTCCAGGGTGTCACTGGGGAATCTCAATGCTTGCGTGCATGAAGATTAGGATAAATGGGCAATTTTAGCAACACTAGCTTAGCAAGGACTTCAGGATGAATTTCTGGTTTGCCCTACCAGGCATGCAATCCAAAGTACATTAATTTCTTGCAGAAAGTGATAGAAATCTTGAATGCTGGTGAAACAATAGATAAGTAATTATTACAGTCTCAGGAACAGATTTAGCAACAGTTATAGAAATCTTCATTACTTTTTTAGGTATTTATAATTGGCAGTGATTGGATTTTGTTTTCCACTGTCAAGATAAAAATGGATTGGAAAAGTATAATTCACTGCACCAGTTAATATGTTTCCACAGATTATGTTGGATATGTATGCCACCTAAAGATTTGACCACCTTGTTAGTGAAAAGACTCATTTATCACTGTCATAAATACATATATCCTAAAACTGCCAGCTTTTTCAGCCTCAAGTTTGAAACTGAGCTTCCACCTGGTCTCGGAGAAGAATTCATCACAGCTTAGACATCACAGTTCTAAGTTTTGATGATGTTTTTCATCATGGATGCAATATTCCTCTCTCCTAAAAGCTTGCAAATGCAGCCTGGAGATATAAAGAATCCGCGTTCTTTATGGAAAGTTTGAACTAATATGATCCAGTAAATCAGAAACTTGTGTTAAATCTTGCCATTTCCTTCTCACATACTAATCTGAGGAGTGGTAGTTCCATATAATCTTACCAGGGTGTAGTTCATCTGATTGATCAAAGCATTAAATTTTCTTATGATCTGTAGTCAGAATGGTAATGTTTTATCTTTATTCAGTGTTTTCTTTGCAACAGGTACCTTCTATAAGTTCTGCCTCCCTTGGAAATTTACAAACCTTCCCAATCTTACACCAATACAATTATTATTATTAATCATTTCCACAGGCTCTGCTTTCTGAACAATCTAGACTAAGACTCTGCACATGCATTCAGTGCGTGGTCTAGAGGTGTAATCATGGCAAGATGAAGAAGACTACTTTTCTGGAAAGTAATACTGGTCAGTTTCATAGAAAAAAAACACAATTAAGTGAGGTGATGTGAGAGGCATGAACAGAAAAAGGAAAAAAAAATTCACAAAAATGTCCAGGAATATGCAAATAGAAAATTATCAGATTTAAACTTTGATTTCAAGCATGAATTTCCCCCCTTGAAATTTATTTGAGGAGCAAGGAGAGATGACACATTTGGAATAGGAAATGACGTATTGCTACAGACATGAAATAAACAAGGGGGCTTCCAGAAAACAGCAGGCTGATGGGAATTTGTCTTCCTTTTTTTACTTTTGAAGACTTTGGTAGAATTCTATGTAGATATTTGTATCAACATCAATATTGCGGTAAGTACTGATAAAGAAAAAGTATGGGGTGATCATTTGGCACAGCGGTTAAGTCACTCCTTGGGACATTCATATTTTATATGCAAGTGTCATCACTTTATTTCTGATTTTAGCTTACTGTTAATGTTCACTCCGGAAGGTAGCAGTGATGACTCAAGTAGCTGTGTCCCTGCTACCCATGTGAGACCACAGCTCCTGAGCCTGGCCCAGACCTGATTGTTTCAGCATTTGGGCAGTGAATCAGTAAGTATAAGATCTCTCTCACTTTCAGATAAGCTAAACAAATGAAATCTTTAAAAAGAAAAAGCATTATTGTGATAGTATTGTCTTTTAATTTGTAAAATACACAAGAAACTAATAATGTAGTGAAAGTCAAAGAATACTAGGATTATCATGCTACATTCCTGCGACCCTGCCTGATTCAGTGATTGACTTTATGAGATTATTTGATTCTGGCTTATGGACAGTGACATATAGACTAATTTTTGATACTATAAATTGATAAAGATAAAAAGTTCTCTGGTGTGAGGATATAAATACATATGATCTGTTTAAACATTTCATAGAAAATTAACATTATCTATCTTTCCATTTCCACATTTTTTTTGGAAATACCTTTGTATGTCAACATTTTTATAAACTATATTTGTATTTTCCAAACTTTCACATGAAATCTCACCTCACCCCCAGAGTTTTTGAATTTGCAGGTTTAGGCTAGAGTTGCAAACTTGGTGTTTTCTAACAAGTTCCTAGATGGTACTGATGTTGCTAAAACCAAGAATAGACTTTGGAAACCACTGTTATATGTTATTTTGAAGAGTGATGTTAGAGTCTAGTTAGACACATCATTTCAACAACTATGTGTCCAAGTAACTATTAAATGATAAGACCATGAAGTAACCACATTCTGTTGCTCAGTTTCCATGGGAGTTTTAAGAAAAACAAATTGGAAATTTAGAGCCAATCCTGCCCATGTATGCAAAAACTCAATTCCTACTTAGTGTATTTGAATGACTAAAATAAATTTTTAAAAAGTATTTTAAAAGCAACTAGCAGTGCTATTGTAATTCTCTGTGAAAATGTTTTATCTGTGTAAAAAAATCTTAAGAAAAATTTAAAAAGTGAACTAACCAAGGTCTTCTTATTTTTGCTCCAATACTGGAGAAAAATGACCAACAAATGTATGCATCTACTATATTTTTCTCATAATGTAATTCTGATGCTTAAACAATAGTTCTGTTAGAAATTGAATAGACATTGAAAAACTGTTGCTTGATGCCCATTGTTGAGGGACAATGGGTAAAGCTTTTGCCTGCAATACTGACATGCCATGTGGACGGACATCAGTTAGTATCCCTACTGCTCCATTTCCCATTCAGCTCCCTGCTAATGGCTGGGGAAAGTATCACTGGAAGGCCTAAATGGGTCCTTGTTATTCTAATGGAAGACCTGGATGGTGTTCCTGGCTGATAGCTTCAGCCTGGCCCAGTGCAGGTCTTTGCAGCCATTTGCGGAGTGAACCAGATGATGGAAGTTTCTCTCTCCATCTTTTTATTTTGTGTGCACTCCTGCTTTCACTCCCCGCCCCTTTCTCTGACTCTTAAATATATAACTGCGTCTTTAATAAAAAGAAAAGTTTCAATTTGCAAAAAGTAACCACATGTAATAGTTTTGTTATAAGATAGTTTATTAAAAAATTAAAGCTTCATAGGTCACAATATGAGAAAACAGCTCTTTTTTACATGACTGAAAAACAAGGGTGTATAAAAGGTCTGGAGCAGTGTTCTTGACCTTGGCAGCAATATTGCAATAATTTGGAACTTTCAGAAAATGTGAGTCTCATACCTAATTCCACATCAGTTCACTCTGTGTGCATTGGTTTTATATTCCTACATAAAAAATTACCAAGAGCATAGAGTCTGAAGAAAGCTTTAATATGTTATATTGCAGTTTCCATGGGCAAGACACAAGTTAATTGGTTTCTCTAATCAGAATCTTATCAGACTGAAATCAGTATGTCAGAGCTCTGATGTCATCTGAAGTTAACAGTTCATTTGCAAACTTATTGGTTTTTGGTGGAATTCAGTTCTGTGTAGATCTTGGACTAAGATCACAGGGTCCTAGAGGTTGGCCAACCTTGTCCATCATGTGTCCCTTTCTACAACACGGTAGTTGATTCTTTAAGTCCAATAGGATGACACATTTGTTATCTTCAGTCTCTTATTTCTTTTGTATCTGATGCACAGACTTACTGAAAAGTCTCGTTAAGTCAGTTCCATCCAGGATAATCTTCTCATTTGCTAATTTAAAATGCACTAATTATGGCTTTTACCTAATCTATAGAATATTTTTCACTCTTGGCATATAAGGTAACCTCAAAATAAGAGTCATATCCCAGTGTATTCACAACTATCACCTGTATACAAAGGGAACAGATGATATAATCCATATACACAAAGGGGGAAAGAATATTGGAGTTAACTTGGGATTTTAAGTAAGACAGGGTGTAACTAAAAGGTCAATATTTTTAAAGCTGAGATTTCTTTGAATAGTCAAGGTTATGACCCAATGGTCTAATGTAGAACTTAGGAAAAAAAAGAGTTCTCCTCCTGCTAAGGCAAGTACAAGGCATAAAGCCTCATACAGTCTGTTTCTAGCAGCACTTATGCTCTCTTTTGCATTAACTAAAACAACCTTTGACTTTCCTAAGATCGCATTTCCATAAATTAAGTGTCACTTGAAGCACACTGTGAACATAATTTCAGTTTGCTTATGATACTGGTGATCAGAAATTATTTAAAAATGTTTCATTTATTTATTCGTTCATTCTGAACTAGGTAAAAAGAAATTCAAATACTTATTTTGCATTTTGCATTTTAAATGCTAGTAATACCCTTAGGGAAATTGCAAGATTTGAAAGTCTGGTATTTGAATAGAGTGAAGCCCTCTATTCCAGACTTGAAAGAATTCTCTTTATTTGAAATAGAAGAGAAGCAATGAAAGTTATTAGAGAAACATGATCGGTATGTGCTAACACCATTTCATTAGCAGCCAAGCCTGCATCCAATAACTACAAACAGACACGTTGCATGAACCTGCAGTGCAATTTCATAGTCTACCTTCAACTTCCCTAATGTGTACATTCTCATTGGAACCTATTAAAATTTGACAATAAGCCCCAGTAAGTGAAAATAGGATCATGATCACTTAACTGAGAGATGTGGCTGTGCAAAAGACAGCAGAGCACTAAATTTGGTGAAAGCTGAATGAAACCAGCTTGAAACTTCCTCCACAGATTGCAAAATCAAAGCCCAATTCTTCTCATGCTTTATACTTCATGTATTTTTGAAATCAGGAAGGTCACAAGTGGTTCTTTGGTTTATGAAGTTAGAAGAAAGTTTCTTGGTGGAATCGGTGAGTTCAAGAATTTTACCTTAAACCAAATCATAAACATCATTATTTTAAGAAATCTAGGATATGGAAGCATCTGGAATGGTATATCTAGTGAGACTACAGAGAGGAAATTATACAGCCCTAAATTTAATGATGTGCTTGTTCAGGGAAAAGAATGTTTCATCAGCAAGAACACAAGTATTTTCACAAATTTTAATCATACCTATTAGCTGCTCAAACTCCTTCATAATTAATCTCATGGAATGTTCATGAGTGTTCTGTGGTGATCTCTGGGAGTGCCATGTTGATCCTGCCCTCGGGTTGGGTTCCCTACCATTTAAGGCACAGTTTGGCAGTACCTTTTTTTTTTTTTTTTTTTTTTTGATTTACAGAGAAATCTGATACCCAGGACATAATTCATACCAGTGACAAATGGCTTAATGGAAATTTAAGCTCAATATATTGACTCTGAAGAGTAAATTAATTTTCATGGCTAACTTAATATTACATTAAAAAGATCTGGCTCATTTAAGGGAACTTAAGTTCTCAATATGGATTATGGAAGAATTTTATGAGGAAGAGAAACTTCCCCTATGTCATGGAGAGATTATGGTTTAATGTTTTAATTTAATGCTTTCTATCAGCTTTATGCAAAGAAACCCAGATGTCCAAAATTATGAGTAGAAGAGATGACAGAAGGGTTCAATAAAAAGTGTGAAATTGAACTGCAGTGTCAGATAAATTAAAATCTTAAAATCTTAAAATTAATGGGTGCTTGAGAAAAACAATATGAAAAATTAGAACATTTTTTTCTTAATTGTATTGCCTTAAGGAGAATTAAAAAGTGAATATATAAGTGATATAAGTGCTATAAGAGATCACAGAATGGAAACACTCTCAATTCACACATTACTGATGCACCTACTCAACTTTGCCTTCAGAAGGTATCTATTCAGTATTGAACTATTCTTCAGCAACTCCACTTGAATCTCCCTAAGCTTCTCTAACCTTTTTTCTAGTCTGAATTCCTGGATTCCTGTCTCTTAATAGTTCCCTGCTTTTCCACTCCCCTGCACCTCCTCAGTCTGATCTCAACAAGGAAGCTTCATTTGCTATTATTTCAAAAGCATCCCAGGCAAGCTTCCGTCTCAGATCCTTTACTTCACTGTTATTTTACCCAAAATGCTCTTCCAACAGACACCTGCATGGCTACTTGCTCTCTTTCTTCCCATCTTTATTCCAAAGTCCATTTCAGTGAGGCCTCCCCGGCCAGCTAGTCAAAATTTAGTTCTCCATACTGACATTTCATTCCTCCCCTTCCTCTTCTGCATTTTCTCTGTAGCACTTGTCACTATTTAATATGCTGCATGTATTAGTTTCAAAATGAATTGTGTGTTTCTTTTACCAACATGTAAGCACTGCAATGTCTTTCTGTTTTGTTCCTTACTGTATTCCCAGTGCTTAGAACCATGACAGGCACATAGTTGGTCATGGACGCATGTTTGTCTGTCCAAGGAATGGAGGAAATGATAAAAGCCAGCAATGGGACTAGCCATATTTATTAAGAACTCCTTTAGGGCTTGTTACAATGCTAAACAAGTTCCACAGCAATCTGCCCCAGAGTCTTCATGACAGCAACGACTTTGCCACCGGGCCCTTCCCTGCACAACAGGTGTGGAAACTGAGATTCAGAAAAGCAAGATGAGATGTTCCAATACCCTACATCTGGTCACAGCTAGGCTAACATTAAATGCCCTAAAGTTCCACCATCACCCAATTCTCTAAATCAAAGACATGTCCCACATTACATCATCCTTTGCTTAATCTAAGGCAGTGAAGCACATTTTTTTTTTCTTCAAGAACCAGTCTGTTGATTGTGACACTGTTACAGGGCATCTGAAGGATTGAAAGCATTTTTCCAGCATGGATTTGGTAGATTTTACTTGGTGCTGCATTTCAGGGATGTCAGGACCTCAGTGTTGCTATGGCAACTGAGAGCAGTTGCTCACAAAGTCATTTCCTGTAGAGTGATAATCCCTTCTTTCTAGTTTTAGCTTGAACAAATCTGGTAAGTTGTTAAGAGGTGGCTGCCACCAGTGCTGCTGGTTCTATTTAGACATACATTTGATATTTTCCTTCTATTTTTTTGAACATAAAACTTATTTAGCTCCCTTATATTAAATTTTCCTTAAGGGAAAATTTATAATCACACAACTCAATTTCTCTGTCATTTATTGTGGTGTTTATTCTTCCAAGGACAATTTCTGACTCTGCCTTCTCCATTTGACCTTGGGAAATCTCTCAATCTTTCTGAGTAAAAATAAATCTAAACTCACAATGGTGCTAATGATCATTACTTCACAAGTTTCTCTTTTTATTATTTTTTTAACTTTTATCTTTGAGGATTAGATGACCAAGTCTGTTCATAACGCTTCTTGCAAATATTGCTGTCTTCCTTTGAGCCTCCTTCTTTGTCCTCATGTTGTCCCCTTTTCTGTCACCTCACAGATGTGACACTACCACCAGCAAGCACTTTTAGAGATATCTTTAAAATATTTAATTGTTGAAAAATGTAAACAGGGAGAGAGTTGTGATATTTGAAATTCAGAGCTGTCTCTTACGCAAAAGCTTATTTTTACAAGATCTCAATTTCTTTGCACTGCTAGTGTCGAGGACATGTCTTTTCTCAGAGACACAAATTACTGAGAGTTCATGGCCACTCTCACTTGCACGCCATCAGAATCACCATTCCTAGAACTTAAGAATAACTCTGTCTTCTGCTCCCTGTTGAACGTCCTTAATATCTCCAAGGGTTAGTAGCATTACAGCTCTGAGCCTCATTTGCTGTTGCCATTAGTTTTTTCATCTATAAAATACAAGTGTTAATAAAAGTTAAGTTCATATTTGTTGTTAATATTAAATGAGGTAGTGCCCAACATATTTTGTACTATAGTTAACTAACATTTCCAAAACAGGAAGTTCAGACTTTAAGACACTAAGCAGAAAATCTTAGTTACGTTCTGTTACTGCTGGCAACTTTTTTGTTTTTATTTTTCAGTTGCAGGGTAATTGATAAATTTTGGGGACTCCTACTTTCTCTATTTAGAAAGACCTTCATTTCCTGACAACTATTTGAACTGTTTTTTAATTCTCACCTTTGCAGTCATTACCCATATTGCATGTATTGTCAGCATCACCCCTCACATACAAAATATTGGCATTAATGGTTGGTGCCTTTACTTGTAATATTTACAAAATACCTTGTGGTTTACCCAAATGTGTTTATTGGCACTGGGTCTTTTTGAATAAAATTTCAGGAATGGTTTTTCTGTTTTCAAAGATTAATTCTAGTATATGCTCGTAGTACTCAGGGCTCATATCTTTCCTGTACTGTATCTTGCTTCACTTTGCTGATGTCCATTTGCCTTGGGTTCCATTCTCACAAGATTTTTCCTTGTGATTGTGAACTCGGAGCATAATTCAAACTAGTATAGTTAGGAGTGCTATTTTCTGATTCACTTAATAAACACTCATTGGACCCTTGTATGCCAAGCTCTATGCCACCTTCTGTATATACTATATATAATTTTTATAAAGATTTTATCCTGAAGTTGGATATTCAGTGCGGGTAGATAAATAAATATTTAAGGTGTGGAGGATAAGAGGTAAACTTTTAAAGATCATTTTTTAAAGTGCTATTAATAGGCATTCCTCTATTTTAGTGGATTTTACAGTGTCTTATGTTATATCATTAGCTGCTATAAATAATGACTGTGAGCAATAGCATTTAGAGGAAAGAGATAAACGATTCATTTCTCTTTAAAAATATTTATTATTATTTTATTTGAAAGGCAGATTTACGCAGAGAAGGAGAGACAGAGAGCAACTTCCATCTCCTCGTTCACTCCCCAAAAGGCTGCAAAGGGTGGAGCTGAATCGACCCAAAGCCAGGAGCCAGGAAGTTCTTCTGGGTTTCCAATGTGGGTCCAGGGGCCCCAAGGCCTTGGGCTGTGCTCCACTGCTTTCCCAGTCCACAAGCAGGGTGCTGAATCAGAACTGAGGCAGTCAGGATTAGAACTAGCACCCATTTGGTATGGTAGCACAACAAAGCAAAGGATGAGCCTATTGAGTCATTATGACAGCCCCTGAAGATTCATTTCTTTTCCCTTTGAAAATATTTATTTATTTATTTATTTGTATTAGAAAGATTTACAGAGAGAGGAGAAACAGAGAGGAAAATCTTCCTTCCGTTGTTTCACTCCCCAAGTGGCTGCAACTGCCAGAGCTTAGGTGGTCTGAGGCCAGGAGCCAGAAGCTTCTTCCCAGTCTCCCAGGTGCATACAGGGTCCCAAGGCTTTGGGCCGTCTTCAACTGCTTTCCCAGGCCACGATCAGGGAGCTGGATGGGAAGTAGGGCAGCCTGGAGACAAACAGGTACCTGTATGGGATCCTGCTGCATGCAAGGCAAGGACTTCAGCTACTAGAATACCGCCCAAAAGATTTCATTTCTAAAGTCGGAGTCAGCTATTCTAAAGCAAAGAGGAAATCCAAAATATTCAAAAAGTAGTCACTTATTCTCTAATATATGCCAAGTACACCACAAGAGAGTGCTGGGTTATTTACTCTGCTCCATGTATTGAGCTATTAACTTAATACAGGTCAAGTTTGCACCTTGAATTGTTTCTTTTATGTAGCAGTGGTAGCATACAACACTGCAGACTAATCTAATCTTATTGCCGTTTCGGTTCTAAAAGCCACCATACATCATCGGCGTTGTCTAAGACTAACTTCACATAAGATTGAGCTGATGTGCTAACAGCTTTTCCTATAATGGGGAGCATCACGTAAATGGAGTATCCATTCCATAAGCTCCACTACTAATAGGGTAAAATAAAACTAATGCCATTTTCATCTAATTGATGCTCAAGAATCACCTACTTCTTTTGTATGTTAAGACTACAAAAGCAGACTTTACTTAGGCTGGGATGCTTTCCTGAAACTAAGAGATTTGTCAGACTTTCAGACATTTTTCTTACCAGTTAATCTCTATTAGCTTTCTATCTGCTTAGTTTCACAGAAGCATTAGACAAGGAATAAATACAGATTTGTGCATATGCAAATGTAATATTAAATTTCCCTTAAAACTAAAAAGGTATGCTTAGGTTACATTTTCTTTTTAACATTGCTTACATAGTTGAAAAGGATACACACCCATGTGGGCCTCTGATTAGGGTGGGGAGGGTCAGGTGTGCAGGAAGCTGGGTGGGGCAAATGCTTCAGTCCTACTTTTTATTTTTTGATTTTTCTTGTGTCAGCAGGGGAGGAAGGGGAAGGAGCCACTCCTTGCTGTCAAATAACATCAGCGCCTGGGCATGGGGGACAGTCATTTGATAATGCCTTAGAGATCCCGATGTTAGAAAGAGTGTTCCAAGGGTGTTTACTTGAGTGGTTTTGATCGTTCTGAGATATTGTTGGTTTCATTGCCTCAGGGTTGAGAAAATCTTTCCAAGGTCTATTAGCTGACAAAGTCCACCTTAGTGCATCCACATACCCAGGGATATGCTGCAAAGCTTAGCCAGGATAATCGTCCAAGCTGTTCTGCTTTCCGTCCTCTGATGAAGCAGTTGATATCCCATGCTGGCATAGATGAGTCGACTGTCAGGTCCCCTGTGTACATCTGTCCACAACACAGGCATCAGTAACTGAGGAGACCCAGTTCTGATACATGTCCTCCAAGGTTGGACCACACATCCTGCCATTTTTGCCTGTGTCTGGGTTCTGAGGATGGAGGCCATGATTGACTGTATACCACGCCAAGCAGAATCCAGACTGAGAACAGGCCTGGTAGGGGAACCTGGGGAACTTTTAACACAGCACCTTAAAAGCCCTACCTAGGATGAAGGATAATAGTGGATTTAATTTATATGCACCTCTCAAAAAAAAAAATCCTTTAAGATTGGCCTGGACTGTGGATCAGCAAGCCAGAAAAATGACACATTTATTTATATGGATCCACATTTCATCCTTGACAGATATTTGGTTGGATGATTAAGACAGATTTGGATGTCCATATTCCTTACCAGAGTGTTTGCATGAGTGTCCCAGCTCCTCTTTTTTTTTTTTAAAGAAAAAAACTTTTGAAAATTCATTTTTTAAATTTGTAAGGCAGAGCTACAGAGAGGAGAGACTGAGATCTTCCATGCACTGGTTCACTCCTCAAATGGTTCCAGCAGACAGAGTTGGGTCTGTCCAAAGCCAGGAACCCAGAGTTTCTTCCAGGTATGGCATGGGGTACAGGGGCCCAAACACTTGGGCCAACTTCTGCTGTGTTTACAAGACTAGGCAGGGAGCAGAATCGGAAGTTGAGCAGCCAGGACTCGAACCAGAGCTCATGTGCGAGGCTAGCACTGCAGACAGAGGCTTAATATTACCATACCATGGTACAGGTCCCAAGTTCTGTTTGTGATTCCAGCTTATTGCTACTAAATGTCTTGGAAGGCAGTAATGATGGCTCAAGAAGGGTGCATCAGACAATACAAGTGATTTGAACTTAGTTCTGGGAGAGTGCCTCCCTGCCACAGCATCCATCTTTTCTCTTGTCAAGAAAATTTAAATAATGAAAATACAAGGTTATTGCAAAATACTCGTGTTAAAATTGAATGAAAAAATAAATTTATTTCTTGAGACTTTCACAGAGCATTAAAGCCAGAAGTATTCTTGCTTAAGTTGGTCCATTAACAACCAGAAGTATTCTTGCTTAAGTTGGTCCATTAACCAATTGCTTCTCACATATTTTACAGTAAGAAAATCTCAATTGAGATTGTTTTCTTGCTTTTGAGACTGTTTAAAGCAGAACAAGGGCAAAGAGAACAGTACAGTTGGGCCCAGCACTACAGCCTAGTGGCTAAATCTTTGGCTTGCATGCACCAGGACCCTTATGGGCCTGGTTAGTGTCCCGGATGCTCCACTTCCTGTTCAGTTCCCTGCTTGTGGCCTGGGAAAGCAGTCAAGAACGGCCAAAAACCTTGGGACCCTGCATCCTCATGGGTGACTGGAAAGAAACTCCTGGCTCCTGGCTTTGGATCAGCTCAGCTTTGGCCATTGTGGTCACTTGGGAAATGAATCAGTGGGCAGAAAAATTTTCTGTATATTCTTGTGTTTGGATATCTGCCTTTCCAGTAACAATAAGTAAATTGTTAAAAAGAGAGAGAGAGAGAGAGCATAGCACAGAATTCTGCAAGATTCTGTCCTGAGTTCTAAATCTGTTTCTTCAGTGATTAATCATAGTGAGACTGGTGGGTCTTAACATGCATTTTTATTGTAATTTATTATTCTCTGAAACCAAGATGATCATATAACTCCATCACATAGATGCTAGAACAATCAACCAGGACAATTGTTATATAATTTAAAGCAATTTTGGAAATTGCGTAAGACCACAAGTAAAGTATTATAGGGGTTTTGGTATTTAGCTTTGGTTAAATGATTATCTCTTCGATGTATTTCTCAAAAGGAATGAAGAGCCATTATACTTTTTTTTTCAATGACACTGTTTTGATCTGGTAAGGGCTTGGTAATGTTTAGATCACAGCTTTCAGGGCCATCAGATCAGAAACAATTGTCAGAGAACTAACACAGGTCTCCCAGCTTGCCTTAACTTCCGTCTGCAACTGTCTGGCTTGCACTTTTTGCAGTCATTGGTTCTCAGTACTGATGCCTTTCACTTTTCTGCATAGGACAATGGGCCCAGGGCCATCCTTTTACTACTGAAGACCTTAGAGGAAAATTCCAATCATTTATGCATATTTTTGGTGGCTGTTTTTGTTCCCCCAGGAGAATTACCTAACTTATTTTTTTAAAACAAACAACCGGATCACAGAGATGAATAAAATACTGGGGTTGAGAACAGAAATTAAGTAGATGCTCACAGTTGCCCAATATTCATGACCTGTAAGTGATATTTAAAAGGACACTGTTCAGTGGCAGGGTATAGGGGTGACAAGCCCAGGGCAGGGGCACTGAAACCTCTCCTCCACATAGCTTGAAGTATAGCAAAGTGGGTGCTTGGCTGTAGGAATAAACTGATGGGACCAATTATAGAATTGGTCCCTCTTAGTTACAGTCATGGGAAAAGAAGAGTATTTGGGTTCTAGATGTTATGGGCCAATTTGTGAAACATCTCCAAGAGGATACCAATTAATGATGCTTGATATTGGCAAAAAGCATAGTTTTGTATGGGCTTGTGGGTATAAGTTCAGATAATCAAAAAGAGAGTTGACTCAAATGAGACATACTCTGCGCAACAGTATCGGCTCCCCTCTCACTTGTCCTGACATGGGAGACTAGCACAGCCACTGCTGTTCCAGCAAGCTGCCCCCAGGTGTCAATAAAGGTAATAGTGATATTTTGACATGCAAAAAATATTTCTCTTTTTAACTTTCCAATGATCTTATTTTTAAATATTCAAAAGTCAGAGCTCAACTCTCTTCTGCCCCACTTGTAACATGAAATACCTCATCCAAACATCATTTATCATATTTGTTGGTTCTGCACGAGCATATCTCATTTGACCCATTCATCATGTCTGATCTGCTTATCATGTCACATGTTACATCACGTTCCTCGGCCCTGAATCACGTTTGTCCTGCAGAGTACACATCTCCTCTGTCCTGCATGTCATGCCTCATTGGCTCCCCAGGTAAAACCAAGTCTTTTCAGCTCCACCCACTACCTTATATCTTGTTGGCTCAGAAATTATTTCACCCTGGTAGGGGTCCATATGTGGTGCTGCAGCCTGTACCTACCCAGCCTTTTCCCAGCTCCAGTACCTGTGCTTATCGCCTACCACTCCAACTCTTAGGCTATCCAACTGGACTTGTATTTCCATGGGGCTTAGGCCCACATATCCCCTACAAAATCTACCCCCGGACCTGGTTCTCTTGCATGCTGGTTGGTGTCATGGTCCAGCATAATGTGACCTGTCCACTTTTCCAACACTCACTGTTATGCACTGGGATATAGCCCTGACAGACAGGCCACCAGCACTAGCATTTATGTTGGCTGGTGTGTGGTGGTCAGCAATGTTCCATGCTAACAAGCCCAGCTCCAAACTCCCTTGTGGGCTGGAGCATTAGTCTGACCCATAAAGGTCTTCTGGTCTTTCTCCTTCAAACCACCAGGTCTCAGTCCTCCTACTTACCTGCAAGTACAGTGCACTTGTTGTTTGGAGTCCTTCTGCAGTCATTTCTTACCTACATTTATGGTGTTTTTTTCCAGAAATGTCCCTCGGCAGTAATTCCTTACCTGGGCATGAATTCACATATCGTTTCTCTCCCTCACCTGTGTGATTCCTCCAATCTCCCTGCAAATCCTGAAGCACAAGTTCCACCGCCAGATGACCCAAGGGTTGCACCCAGTGCTGTTGGCACCCAGGCTGCGCAACTTGGATCCAGCCTGTGCCGCCACCTGGGCAGTGGCAAAAGGAACCCTTAGCAGGGCAGGTGGGGCTGTCTGCGGCTCCTGAGGAGCAGACAGGGTCTAGGTGGCCCGAGACCAGCCCAACCTGGAACCAGCTCTGTGCCACCACTTGGGCAGTGGAGATGCTAACTTTAAAAGTTTGCTTCTTAACAGACAATTCCAATCAGTATAAAAAGATCCAGTGAGGCATAAATGTGTTATGTTGCATTATGCAACAATATAATTTATCCCTTGAAACACCTAAAATAAACACATGCATTTCTGAGGCATAAGAATATTTATTTTATCTTGTTGGTTAAAATTAATTCAGCATTGGGACCGGCACGATAGCCTAGTGGACGATGGCCTAGACTTCACGTTGCACAGGTCAGGATCCCATATGGGTATTGATTCATGTCCCGGCTGCTCCACTGTCCATCCAGCTCCCTGCCTGTGGCCTGGGAAAGCAGTGGAGGATGACCCAAAGCCTTGGGAGCCTGCACCTGCGTGCGAGACCCAGAAGAAACTCCTGGCTCCTGGCTATGGAGAGGCTCGGTGGTCATTCAGGGAGTGAACCAACAGACCGAAGATCTTTCTCTCTGTATTTCTTTCTCTATATATATCTGTGTTTCAAAAACAAAACAAAACCAAAAACCAAAAACCAAAATTAATCCAGCATGACCAAGAGTTTCAAAATAACACTGAGAGATTATGCTTATCCAGATAGCTTGAGTATGAAAATCACATTGTAACAAGGATAGAGATTATTATGAAAAAAAAAAAACCAGTAAAAATGGGATAAAAATCAGGAATTTCTTGTGAAAAAAATCTATCTGTATAATGTTATTGGGAGTTTTTTCATTCCTGCCCGTTATAGGGGGAGATTTTGCCACTCCATGAATTTATCTATTTTTAAAATGTACTTATAAACAAGTCAGAACCACTAAAAACACACTTATGATATAGTTAAGATCTTGTAACAAGAGAAAATTGGATTGTAAAATACATTAAATAGTTAATTCTACAATTTATTTGAAGAAAGACTCAAATGATGTTTTGTTGTCTGTTAATACCAGTTTTTTTGTTTTTTCTTATTGCCTTTTTCCTACAGCATGATATTTAATATTCTCTCATCTGTAGTGTTGCAGACTAGCATCTGATCTTCTGTCTCTTCTTTTTACACAAACATAAATGTATCAGCAATATGTATTTAGTAACTCATTTACGAAAAGGCAGAATGTAGAAGTAGAAGAATTTGGTTTATTTTCCTTTCTGGATTCACTAAAATTACTCCCCTAGCCCATTGCCAAAGGGGAGAAATACAGGAAAGATGATTCACTTTTGGTGTGTAAGGGGCCAGCGTATGAACTGTAGGATGCAGTTGTAGGTCTTAAATAGAGGCTGTTTGGTACAGATGAAGCCCATGTGAAAAAGCATGCACTGGCTCTGATCTGAGTGGCTCTGAGTGTGTTTCACGCAGCGTCCTGTGCAGAAGTCAACACGCGGCTGCTGTGCAGTAGGATGCGTGATAGCAAGTGGGAGTCTCACCCTGAATGTGAGACAGAGTCGGGAATAAGCTAGAGAAGAGATCATTACAGCTGAGGATGGCAGGTTGACAGGCACAATGGGAGAATGCGCAAACGCAAAGACAGTGTTCCCAGCCTGCTGCTTTACAGGACACAGCACCCACGTCCCGGGGGACTCAAGCCTTTGGATCATTGTCAGCGTCTCATCTCACATACAGACAAGTTGTTCCAGCTGCGACTTTCCCTCTGCAATTACTTCCACTGCATTAAAGCACGATCACCCTCGGTGCTGGGCTGAGACGAAGCCAACGTTCTCGTCTCTCCCTAGACAGCTGATTTTATTTCTCACACACTGACTGAAGTTGGCAGGTCCAACAAGCCATTGAGTTAAAGAGGCCTTCCTGTGAAATACACGAGGGAGCCTTCTGGGGTTTGCCCTTTCACCTTTCCATATCAAAACAAATCATGGCTGTCTGGACTGGGGAGCACCACAAAATACTGCTCAAGAAATCACTGCTGCTGCAGCGGGAAAGAGTTAGGAGAACTTCTCAAGTCATCAGGAAAACAGCTCTGTTCAGGGCATCAGAGGGTGTTCAGGGAGGAATCTGAATGCTGCCCAAGGGAGAATGTCACAGTTACATCAGATCTCTTTATAGTCTAGGTGTTCTTACTTTAACCCACTGTCCTAAGACACCTTACATCTCTACTCCCAAATAAAAAGACTCTCAATGAAACAGTTAAATATACCTTGACAGTATGATACTAGATTTTCTTCTTTTTATTATTAATTACATTGCATTATGTGACACAGTTCCATAGGTACTGGGATTCCCCTCACCCCTCCCCAAACCTCCCCCCCCCCATGGTGGATTCCTCCACCTTGCTGCATTACCACAGTTCAAGTTGAGATTCTTTCATTGCAAGCATATACCTAGCATAGAGTCCAGTATCTTATTGTCCAGATAAGTTCAATGGCTTGTTGGGGAGACCATCTCTGGTTTGAAGGTAGAGCCGGCAGAGTATCATCCCAATCAATTAAAAGCCCCAGCATAACATCAGCAACAATTTATAACGTTGTGGAATTAAATGACATAGTATTGAGTAACCAATATGTTTTTTAAAAATGCAAGTTCTTAACCACATCCTGTGATTTCTTCATTGACATTTCAATTTCAGTTTATATACAATCGGGTTCTATACAGCTTAAAATGGCTATAGATTACTATTCAGCTGTCTCGTGTCTATTTTCATTAGAGTATTTAGCATTTTATAGCGTTGAAGCATAATTTTGCTGAACCTGACTTTTTTCTGGTAGTCTAGACTGGCTTATAACTCTAACAAGAGATTTGTCAACAGTTTAGGTGCAACAGTTTTAGGAGGGGTGTGCAGAGAAATCTTCAATACCCTAGTGAGGAGTAACTAATCTTTGTGTCCCACCTAGTAAGGTGTAACTGAATCTACGCTGTTTCTTGTTTGATTCTAAGCTTTCCTTGTTGTTCTCTATCTATTCTAGAGTTTGTTTGTTTGTTTGTTTGTTTGTTTTGAGGGATTTCTGGAGCGATCCTGATGGTCACTGCCAGAGAGGGTGGGGACCCACAGTTGGAACCAAGCAAGGAACAGAGAGAGCTCCCCTCCCTAGTCCCGAAGGAAGCTTACTGTTCTGTTTCTGCGGACAGCTCAGTGCTCCTGGTTGCTCTTCTGATTACCTTGGATCCTGCGAGGAAGGATTTGGACTTCTTCCATCCCATGTGGTAGATCCAAACGGGGGTGGATCACCTCAGAGTTCTTGGCCTCCGAAGGCACTTCAATTCCCCGTGGTCTCCTTGGCAGCTGGGATGTAGACCTTGGTGCTCGTACTGATAGTCCTTGGTGAGGATCCGTGAGTCTTCAGGGTTGGGATACAAGCCTCCTCCTGCACGGAGCAGGGGGCATACTAGATTTTCTACTATTGTCCATACCTACAATGCCATGATACACTTAAATAGCAGAAAGTTACACTTGTAACTGTTGTTTAAGGACAATAGTACTGTAATGATATGGGAGAAAATGGCAGGAGGGGGAAAAAAGGGAGGAGGTGGGGGGAAGGGGAATCCCTATATTTAAAATGTATCTTAAATAATAATAATAATAATGATGATGATGATGATGATAAAGAATGAGGCCTCTTCTACAAACATTAGGTGTTCATTTTACTTTCTACTAAGTATTTGTATCATTAAATGCAGCAATTTTTAATCAGGTATTTGATCAGCACAGAGCATTAGAATTCACGTCATCAATAACGAAGGGGGTCAGGTGTTTCTTATTGTTGTTAAGACATAACTTGGATACTCACATCCAATATCCAAGTGCCAGGGTTTGAATTTTGACTCTCCTTTTAGTTAGAGCTTCCTGATGAAGTGCATCCTGGGATGCCTAAGATAATAGCTCAAGATCTTCATTGCCTGCCACTCACATAAGAAACTCTGGTTCTGTCCTGTGCTCCTAGCCCAGGCACAGCACCAGCACTGGTGATCCTCCTAGGGCTAGTTGAAACCTGGCTTTGGAAAGCATTTGAGGACTAACCTACTGACTAGATCATTCTGTGAATATCTTTTAAATAATGTATATATAACATTAATATACATATTACATATTAAATTACATATATATTACATAGATTCCTTTAGGGTGCTAAATGATTTACTTCAGCTTGGCCTTCTAACCAAAAATAAATAAATAAATAAGTTTGTTAAAAAATCAGAATTGGGGTTTACATAATGGTTCAATGGCTAATCCTCCCACTGTAAGCACTAGGATCCATATGGGCACTAGTTCATGTCCCAGCTGTTCGGCTTTCCATCCAGCTCTCTGTGGCCTGGAAAGGCACTAGAGGATTGCCCAGATCCTTGGAACTCTGCACTCATGTGGGAGACCCAGAAGAAGCTCCTGGCTTCTGACTTCAGATTGGTTCAACTCCAGTCATTGTGGCCATTTGGGGAGTGAATCAGCAGACTAAAGATTTTGCTTTTTTGTTTTTGTTTGTTTGAATAATTTTTATTGTTTCAAATCAAACTGTTGGCTCAAAGACAATAGATTTTCCTCTTAACACTGCCTTGAATGTGCTCCATAAGTTTTGACATGTTATGTTGATTCCTTCAATTGTTTCAAGCTATTTTTAATTTTCCCTTTGATTTCCTCTCTAAGCCATTGTTAATTTACCAGCATATTATTCAGTCTCTAGCTATGTGTATGCCTTGCGGGATATTTTGAGCTATTAGTCTAGACTTTTACTCCATGATGGTCTGAGAAGATGCATGATAACATATCAATTTTTAGAACTTGATGAGGCTTTTAAAAAAAGATTTATTAATTTTATTGCAAAGTCTAATGTACAGAGAGGAGGAGAGACATAGTGGAAGATCTTCCCTACAATGATTAACTCCCCAAGTGACCCCAGCGTCCGGAGCTGTGCCGATCTGAAGCCAGGAGAAAGGAACCTCCTCCAGGTCTCCCACGCGGGTGCAGGGTCCCAAGGCTTTGGGCTGGCCTTGACTGCTTTTCCAGGCCACAAGCAGGGAGCTGGATGGGAAGTGGGGCTGGCCTAGTGGCTAAAGTCCTCACCTTGCATGCGCCAGGATCCTATATGAGTGCTGGTTCTAATTCTGGCAGCTCCACCTCCCATCCAGTTCCCTTCTTGTGGCCTGGGAATGCAGTCGAGGACGGCCAAAAGCCTTGGGACCCTGCATCCTTGTGGGAGACCTGAGGGAATTTCCTACTCCTGGCTTCAGATCAGCGCAGTACCAGCCGTTGCAGTCACTTGGGGAGTGAATCATCAGAGGGAAGATCTTCCTCTTTGTATATATGACTTTGCAGTAAAAATAAATAAATCTTTAAAAAGTTTCTTACAAATAGTTAATGTATTTGTAACCTGTAAAATAAAAATAGTCCTTTCAGCTCACACTTTTTCAAGGCTTGAAATTTTAAACATACCAACTCCAATTGGCTACATAAAAATGATGGAATAGAGGTATCTCAAGTCCTTTTTCTTGATTAATCACTATGCTAACATTTTTCAATTTGCTTCTATTATTTAAATGTTCAGATCATTTACAATGATTGGAATTGTTTTCAAGAATACCCATTACAGGGTCAGCATGATGGCTTAATTTGCTAACTCTCTTCCTGCAAGCGCCAGCATTCCATAGGGGCACCCATTTGTGTCCTGGCTGCTCTGCTTCCAATCCAGCTCTTTGCTTATGGCCAGGGAAAGTAGCAGAGGATGCCCAAAGCATTTGGATCCTTACTTGAATGAGAGAGCAGGAAGAGGTTCTTGGCTCCAGGTTTCAGATCAGCTTAGCTCAGCTCTGGCTACCATGATCATTTGCTGAGTGAACCAGTGGTTGGAATACCGTTCTCTCTGTCTCTCCATTTCTTTGTAAATCTGCCTTTCCAATGAAAATATGGAAATCTTAAGGAAAAAAAGAAAAAGAGAAAGAATACCTGGCAGGTCTTCTCATACAAACGAGATATTTTTCAAATAAATTTACAATGCTTGTAAAAACAGCAATAAATTCATGCTAATTTCAAAGTACTGTCTATAATATATTAAATACTAACAATGACCAGAGAAATTTTTTTTAGTTTTAGACAACCAAGATTTTTTATGATAGAAGTAACTTATTCTAAATGTGTATAATTGTGTAATGCATATAACACAAAGCTAACTGATTTTTATTTGATTTGTTATTTAAAAATCTCCATTAAGGATTTATCCTCTTAGTGTCATTCAGGATAACTAGGCTTCTCCCACAGCGCACATTTGATATACCTCCAGAACAATAGGTGACACTCAGTTTTATCATCTATTTGTTGTGGTCCCTGACTCTGTGAGCCATCATAGTTCCCCAACTTTACTCCAAAGACTAAAACTCTTTTGCAACTGTAATGTTTTGATTTTGGAAAATTATGCCATTATATTTAAAAATTGTACAAAATAAAAATTTACACTTGATTTTTCCATCATCTGATTAAAAACGTAATCAATTTGAAATATTTTATGAATTGAAAACATTTAAGTAGAAAATAAGGAAGAAGTCCTTCCCCCCCCCCCCAAATTTTTGTTGTTATTGAACATGTTCTTCAGGCCATTCTACTGTTGAGCTGATTTATAGTGTATGTTCGGTGACAGACATGTCCCTACCTCTATTTTTTTCTCCTCCCTGATTGTAGCTTGATCAGAAGGAAAATGAAGTGATGATTTTTTGTTGCGAGAAGTGATCTTTCACATATTCAGTGTGTGCTGCCCCCCCAACTCAACTCCTCTTCTGCCTAGTTACATATTCTCATAGACTTGATATGATTAATTGATTGTTACCCAGACACAAAACAGCTTTCCATTTTTGTGGGCAGATCCACTTGATCAGGTTACTCTTGCTTTGCTGGATAAAATGCTCTTAGAAATTTTGGGTGCTTGTCCAGGAATTGGTTGATAAGCATACTCCTTCTTCTGCAATGATGACGTCCTCTTTTCATTTATTTCTGTTATTCATTCAGTTTGATAAAATGCTGAGCATTACAAGATTATTGAAAAATAGAATTATATGTAGATTATGTTTTTCTTCCTGCCACTATATAGGACAATCAGCCCTACATTTCTACAGGTTCCATACCCATGGGTTCAGTCATCTGTGAAGCAAAATTATGTGGAGAAATGAGAAATCCATCTGCATTTCACACATACACTTTTATTATTGTTATTCCCACAAAATACAATGTAACACTTATTTGCATAGTATTTGAATTATATTTGATGTTTTAAGATGATTTAAAGTGTGTAGGAAATATCAATTACTAAGTATGTCATTTGAATGGGGAGGGGCATAAACATCTGTGAATTTTAGAGTCTGCCAGAAGCCCTAAAACTAATCCCTTGCCAAGACCAGAGGATAACTGAATAGCTACAGACATGTGTTATAAAAGAACATTTTCTTGAAGTACAATAAACTTTAGTGAACTTAAATATAAAGGAAGAGATTATGGATAGCTGAAATTAAGAGTGAGACCTACTACCTAAAAATGATGATGTAATAGAATATAATGACGAAGGATATAGTGTAATGGTTAGGTACTGAATGCACGAGTAAATGAAACAGAGAACAGAAGTCAATGAAATCAGTATATCATGTTTTCTCAAAAAACATTTCCTTCATTTTCAAACAAGAATGTTTTCTTGTACATTTTCCCAATAGATGTTGTTTAAGCCTAGAACAATATATGAGCTAGCTATTTCTGACATCAATTGATATGTTTCAAAAAAAAAAAAAAGCTTGCCAACAGCTTTCCTGGCACAAGCTTTTCCTAGGAAAACACATCAAGCAAAAACACTAATGGATAATGTAACTTTATTTTCCAGCATTTCAATCAACAAATTTAAGTTGTTACCTCTATAAAAGAGTGAAGAATTGCATACTTAACCAGACAACATGGTTAAGGAAATAAAAGTTAACAGTACACAGAAATTTGCAAATACTGTTTGCTCTTTTAAAAAAAAAATTATTTCTTTTTATGGGAAAAAAAAAGGATTCACAGAAAGAAGGAGATACAGAGAGAAAGAGCTTATGTTCACTGGTTCAATCCCCACGTGGTGGTAACAGTCAGAGCAGAGCTGATCTGAAGCCAGGACCAGGAGCGTCTTCTGGGTCTCCCATGCAGTGCAGTTTCAAGGCTTTGGGCCATCCTCTATTGCTTTCCCAGGCCACGAGCAGGGAAGTAGAGTAGCCTGGACACAAGCTGACACCTAAATGGGATCCCAGCACATGCAAGGCAAGAATTTAACCACTGAGCCATTGTCCCAGGCCTACAAATATTGTTTACTTTAAGATATAAAAAAATGTGTGTATACACACACATATATTACAAAATGTAAATCATTTTAGGGAATCCTATGAAATTAACATGATAGCAACACATGTCAATTTCAATGTAGTACTATTTCCCCTAAACTTATCAATTTTAAACTAAACACACTAACAATTGGATCCAATCAGTGGGATCTTGCAGCAAGAGGCAGGAACATTATCATTGGATACTAATCTCTATGAAATGTCAATAGTTTAGTTTATATATAAATGCTCCCAAGTTACAGTAATAGAAAACTTATAAAATTCGGTGTTGCACAAGTAATTAACAGTAGAGGTTGTAACCAATTAAAATCTCAATTTAAACTCACTAAAGATTTATTTTAAGCTCAGTTCTCAGACTAATGAGAATATTCGAGGATCAAGACCATTATACAATTACTTTGTGCTAATATCGTAATACCAGCATGCCCTAATGTTACTCAAAATTTTTCTAATTCATTTTTCCAGGTAGTTAAAGTATAGAAATATTTTTTATCATAGCTCAGCCTGAAATTGGAGCTTATCAGTTCTCCCCACATTTCATCACACAGAATCTGGTTTCAATCCGATATAACTGTAAAAGAGACTGGGAAATGTAGTTTAGCAATATTCCTAGGAAAAAGAAAAGGGACAGTTTCATATGCCCAATGTCTTCTACAAAGAAAGGGATGGATAGAGCAGAAAGAGTAAGATAAATATACAATGTTTATTTAGATACGGTTTTGCAGCTTAAAGGAAATATTATCTGTGTCAATAAAAATGGAATATTTCTTCTGTATTTTCTTTCCATCATAGTCTTATGAAATAATCAAGGGTTGTTTTATTACATTTATTTGACAAATCAAGGAGGAAAAAACTTTTAAAGCCATACTTAGCAGAACCATGAAAAATAACAGACCCCTTAAGTTTTTGTCTCATACTCTACAAAGTCCTCAGCTGAAGCAGTAGCTCACTATCTGATCGCCTGAAAACAACACTGACAGGTAACTTCCCGAGCTATTTCTATTTACGGCATAGTCTTTAAATGGTTTTTAACCTTCACTTCCTTCTGTTCAAAGTTTCTGTCTATTTCTGTCAAGTGTGTTATCAAGTTTCTAGGTGGAACCCAAGATAAATCTCTGTATTGGTGACTGGTGATTGTTGCTGAAGGACAAGAAATTCATAACCGTCCCACGAACAGAGCTAGGGCTGGACTTGGAGGGTAGGTTCAAGAGGACACTCTCTCAATCTAGTCTATTTTGGCGCTCCTTTTGTTTTCCACTCATAGGGCATTTTGAGCATCTTGGAGTACTAACAGTGTTAAATTAGCCATGTAACTGAAGAGAATTTGGATCAGTTGGCAAGAATTTTATACTACTATAGTTTTAATGACTTTATGATGCTTTTATAGGTTTATTTTTATTTGAAAGGCAAAGTTAAAGAGAGAAGGAGAGCTGCACAGAGAGATTCCCATCTACTGGTTCATTCCCCAAATGGTCTCAATACTTCTCTGGAGCTAGCAGTCAGAAGCTAAGGGCTGCTTCCAGGTCTCCTATGTAGGTGCAAGGTCCCAAGCACTTGGGCCATTTTCTGCTGGTGTCCCAGGCCATAAGCAGGGAGCTGGATCAGAAATGGAGCAGACAGGAAATGAATTGGCACCAGCCCCGATTTTGTGACTATTTAAAAATTTATAAGTGAAGTTGAACATATTTTCTCTTGCATGTTTTTCTGATGGACTGTGATGTCTTCATTTTTTTATTTGCTGGACTCTTCATTTAGTAGCACCATTAAGCCACTGACTCTAACGTGAACTAAAAATGTTGTCTCAAAATGCAGTAAATGAAATATTAAGTTGTAAAAAGTTGTTAAGGGAGCCTGCATTGTGGCATAACAGGTGTAGCTGCTGCCTGTGACACGGGCATCCAAGATGCATAACAGTTTGAGTCTCAGATGTTCTACTTCCAATCCAAATCCCTGCTAATGTGGTTGGGAAAGAACATAAGGTGGTCCAAATGTCGTGTCCCCTGCAATCCTGGTTCCTGAATCAATGATTCTCTCTCTCTCTCTCTCTCTCTCTCTCTCTCTCTCTCTCTCTCTAATTCTCCCTTTTGCACAAATTGAGTGTTTTTTAAAAGTTAAGGATTATTTCATTCTAACTCACACTATGTCTTTTTAACTAGAACTGTAGTTAAAGAATGGCATTTGCACATTGAGTTGATCGTAATAACAGATTAGACCCTAATATGCCTTCAATTTTCTAAAGAATAAAAATGAAAGCAGATTACAGGAGATTGTACTCATTTATTCTTGTTTAATATATGTTCTTTTCTCACCATTATGTTATCTAAGATTTCACAAGCTATTAAAATTATTTGAATATTCCCAAAATAAATATGAAAACTCCTTTAGTACACACAGACATCCCTTCCCATTAAACTTCTCTGCTGACTCACAATTCGCATGTGCTCATTTACAGCTAGAGTTTGTGCCAAGTTGGTAGTGAAATACATCGTGTTTATGACTAAGACAAATTCACAGCTTCCGAACACTTCAGCTATATACTTGAGAAACTTGACATCTGAAACTAGATACCTGAGAAATGTGCCTCTGTGGGACTTGGCAAGTGAAGATTTACTGTCTAATCATTTAGTGTGCACAGTGGCATGGATATGGATGGAGAGAACTCAGATTTGACAGTTTTGAGTGTTGCATGTCACAAAGGCCAGCGTTAAGCCTTGCTGTAATTATGCTGTTTGACTGGCCAGTGCTGTCATATGAAATTCCAAAGACTTGCATGCTTTAGGATTTATAAAGATCATCTGAGAAAATGACTATCTGAACAGAATAGCAGAGAACATGCTAAGAATTCTAAGGCCCTTTTGCAGTTTTGCTTTTCCACAGCCTTCATGAGAAAGCAGTTTGAAAAGAGGATAGGAAAGGAACAGTGCTAAGTTGGCCACAGGCTTTGTCATGAGCCCTGAGGCAGCGCTACAACTGCCGTTCTCTAAAGAGACATTTCCAAAGCTCTTAGGAACACATCTGACACTCCAGTGGTTTTTTTTTTTAAATTATATGCAACCAAGAAGAGAAAATCATGCTGTTTTAAGAAATAAAAGTTGTGACTTCACTTTAAATGACAGAAGCATTTTGAGTGTTTTACTTTAAGCTATGGTTTTCTCTTGTAAACAATCTGCAGATAAATTCTTAGAGGGTATAAAAACAAAGAAGTATTTGCATTAAAGACATCAACATTTCTCAAGCACATTGAGTATCACCACTCCACTCTACTCCTATGTGTCAGACTTTTCCCTTAGATTCCACATATGATACAGCACAAGCATGTATGTCTTTCAGTGTTTGGTTCATTTTACTTAGCATCATGCCCTCCAGGTTTACTCATATTGTATTTCCTTTTTAAAGGATGAATCAAAAGATTAATGTAAGTGCCTGTTATGAAGAATATGTGCATAGACCTCAATAACTTTTTTCTGTAAAATAATGTTATTATAAACTTGTTATAGCAGGTTTTAAAAGTATTTAGTTTGAGGCACAATGAAATCTAAAGTATCAATTTGGAAAGAGCCCCTAACTCAGCAACACAACTTCTGCTAAAACTGAAGCAAGTACAGATGCATAAATTCTGATGAAGCTTGGGTGAGATAATGGTGCAATCACTTCAATCTGATGCCAGGATCCATGAGATTCTTTCATGTCTCCCACATGATGCAAGATCCTAAGAACTTGAGCTATCATACTGCTTTCCCAGGTAGCTGGATGGGAAATGGAGCAACTGGGACATGAATGAGAGTCCATTTAGGATGCTGACAGTGTAGGTGGAAACTTAGCTTAAAACAGCTTATTAGATTCCTGCACTACAGCACACCTTCCCAAACCCTGCTTATTTTTAGATATGACAATTTTTCAAAGGCTGAAATAGAAATGGCCAACAAACACATGAAGCATTTTGAGTGTTCAGGATCGGTAGCCATCTGGGAAATAAAAATCACCTGAGGCTTTGCCTCACCCCAGTTAAAATGTCCATCTCCTTCAAAATAAAAAACCAATAAGTAATAGTGAGGAATGGGGGGGGGGGGGGGTGTGAGGAAAGTACCCTAACCCGACACTCGTGGGAATGTAAATGCATGCATCCATTATGGAAGACAGTGTTGACATTTCTCAGAGATCTGAAAATAGATCTACCATGTGATCTATGCAACCCACTCCAGGAAATTTACTGAAATGAAATAAAAGCAGTGTAAGAGAGGGTTATTTATACACCCATGTTTATATCAGCACAATTAAAAATAACTAAAATATGGAATCAACCCATATGTCTATCAACCAATAACTGGAGAAAGAAAATATGGAATAGTACTCAGTTATAAAAAAAGAATGAAATACTGTCTTTTGTAACAAAATGCGTGCAACTGGAAACCATTTATGATGAGTGAAGTAAGCTAGACTCTAAAAGACAAATATTGTAATGTTTCCCTGATATGAGGCAGCTAGTACAGAGTACAAAAAAACGATTGTCATGTTTTAGGCCATGTTTATATTCCAGTGGAAATGTGGTCTTCCTACTTTTTACATGTTGAATGTTATGATTAGTGGAGAATTAATCTTGTGACCATTGAGTGGATTAAAATGATGTCTTTGCAAAAACTGTTGAAGAGAGGAAAGAGGGGGGGCATACCTTTTGCCATTCACTTTACTTTCAGTTGTCTTTATCAACCCATCTATATTTGAAATGGATTTTTATGGTCAGCATGTAGCTGGGACATGAGTTTTAACCAAGTATGATATATTGGTATATTTAGATTAAGTTGCACAGAAACAATTTTTGAAAAATTGCTTATATCTAGTCAGTAAATAAAACGTGTTAATATTTGTTTAAAACATGCTGTTTTGAAATACAGAGATACTGTGGAGTTGCTAAATAATTTACACTTAAGTAATTGTTAATATATTAGAGCTTAAACATGGAATTTTTCTCATATTTTATAGTAGTTTTCATTTCTCTGTTTTCCATTTCTTGCCTTCCTATAGGTTCCTTGTTCTTCATTGAAATTCCACCTTTGTCTTTTCATAATGGCTTTAATTATAAACATTTGTATAACATCTTTAGATTTCTATGTATTATATTTCTACATATGTGTGTAACCAGTCTGCTGCTGTCATTTTATCAGCGTTAGTAAAATACATAATTCTATCTATACACTCCTTTATCCTCCCTCATTTATAATAATTGACAAATATTTCCTCTATGTATATGTAGAACCACATTAAATAATGCTTATGATTCCACTTTCAACGTAATTAAAAAAAAAAGCCTCACAAGGAAAAGGAAAATCTGTTCTAGTACTCAGTCTTTTGCTTGTCATGTACACTCAATTTCCCCAATGCACCAGTATTTTTTCTTTTATAATTTACTTTTCTTTCAGAAAACTTAGTCATTCTTTTAAAGTAGCTATACAATGAAAATATTATGATTTTGACTTATATGAAGAAATGTCTGTGTGTATTATCCTAAGGAAATTGCGGTTGTTTTCATAGATTTTACACCTGCAGTTGGAAACAAAGTGCCTCCTTGATTTTCAAAATTTGGTATTTTTATTGATAATGTATGCTTAATTTATTGTGTTGTGGAAGTCTTCTATAGGTATGCAATCTTTTGGTCAGCCGGATCTGTCTCTGTGAAGGATGTGTTGAAGCCTCCTATTATTAGTTTCCCTCTATTCTCCTTGTATCTTCATTGTTTTTTTTTTATGTTTGGTTCTGCTGAGTTGAATTATTAGATACATAAATATTAATACCTGCTTTATATTCATTGAGAATGTCATACTTAGCATTATAAAGTATTTTTACCTGTCTATTTTAAAGTTTTATTTCACTGCCACCTTCTCAGATATCAGGTTTAGGACCATTTGATTCTTATTATTTGCGTTTGCTTGCTTATGAAAGTTCGCATTTTGAAATTGTCTTTTAAATGTCTGTTCTTTGTACAGCATGTTATTCGTTGGTCTTTTGTAATTTAGCCTTTTTTAACCTTGAAGTAGGCATGTTAACCCTATTTGAAATAGTATGACATCATTCAATTTATAAATATATACATATAGCTTCACAGTGTGACATTTATTTCGTTCTGCTTTTTTCTTATTAAAATTCTCATTTGCACTTACGAAAATATTATTTTCTGAAATTTTTTAAGATTTATTCATTTTATTGCAAAGTCAGATATACAGAGAGGAGGAGAGACAGAGAGAAAGATCTTCAGTCTGTTGATTCACTCCCCAAGCTGCTACAACAGCCGGAGCTGAGCCAATCTGAAGCCAGGAGCCTGGAGCTTCATTCAGGCCTCCCACGCGGGTGCTGGAATCCAAGACTTTGGGCTGTCCTCAACTGGTATCCCAGGCCACAGGCAGAGAGTTGGATAAGAAGCGAGGCTGACCGGGATTAGAACCGCTGCCCATATGGGATCTCAGCGCATGCAAGGTGAGGACTTTAGTTACTAGGTTATCACACTGGGCCCTATTTCTGGAATATTTTTTTTAAAAAAATTGTATAGTATGTTCTTTGTTTAAATTATAACAGTAGTTTACCAGAAATCGGAAGATTTTAAACCAGTTCTGTTCTATTAATATCAATAATGCTTAACTCCTTACAAAGCTGCTAGATGAGAACTGGTTTCTGGTTTTTCCAGCTTCAGGTGACATCCTGGCTTGTCACAGCATTAATGGCAGTCTTTGCTCACATCTTTTGATGAATCTCTTTACTGTCTCTCTGTGTCTTCTTATTTTTCTCTCACAAATAGATATATCATTTTATTAAGACTCTGCCCAAAGTAGAGTGAAATTTTCAAGATCCTTAACTTAATTGTTTTGCAAAGACCTTATTTCTTTAAGACCCATTGTTAAGTATAACAAAAGCCAGGAATTAGAAGCATAATTTGGAGGCCACTATTTAATACTCTCTTTTCCAGATGTCAAAACTTCATTTATATCCCTCATATAAAACACAGTCCTAATACCACCAAAGTCTCTAGCCATGATAGTATCATCAAAGTAAGTCAAAAATATTACCTAAATAACCTCTCCTGACAAAGTCCAAAACATCATCTCCTAAATCATCTAAATCAGATATGGATGAGACTCTGTATATAACCTATCTTGGTAAAAATTCCCTGTACATTTGTGGACCTGTGAAACCAGAAAACAAAGTTCTATGCTTCTAATAAATGTTAGGAAAATTATTGGATAGTTACTCCTAGTCTCATATGGGTAGATTGGATGAAATAAAGAGGTAACTGATTGGGCTCAGCAGCGTGGCCTAGTGGCTAAGGTCCTCGCCTTGATCCCATATGGCCGCTGCAGCTCCACTTCCTCTCTGTCTCTCCTCCTCTCAGTATATCTGACTTTGTAATAAAAATAAAATAAATCTTTTTTTTAAAAAAAAGAGGTAACTGATTATAAATGTGTGAGACATCAAACAGGGGAGATTTTATTAACATTTAAGCCTCAGGAATAATATTTTATGACTCAAAGATCTACCCCTTAGCCCTAATGAGGTTCTATCTCTGGGACCATGTAGGCTCTGCCTCTGAATCCATCTCTTGGACTTCTACCTCTACATCCACAGCGTTGCACTTGAAGTTGTGTTTCCTTTTTCTTGGAAGATATTCCGTGTTGGCAGCTGATTAGCTCTATCAGTTTGTTTCCTGCCTATAGAATATCTGAAATCAGATTGTTGTTCACTTGGACTTTGTCACGTCTCTGTCCTCTTCAGTCTAAGCTGACAATATTTCTGTTGATACTACACTCTCAAGGCACCCACGGTTTTCCTAACCATGCTAGGATGATCTATCCTATTAGAAAATAAGATTCTCTACAAATAAGTCAATTTGTGCCTCTGGCTTCTGTAGAAATCGTTGGTAGATCCATTACTCACAGTTCTGATCTCTTCATCAAAAGATTGTCCAGCGCCTCTCTCCAGAGCATACTTTTCTTTCAGTGGATTTTCTAATTTTAGCATGTGCAATTTGGATTTGCTGAGAGTTTCCAGAATAATTACATGTTTATTTCTTTTTGATCAATAATTCTTTCATCAGTTTAGCAACAAGAAAAAGTCAAGCTATTCCATCAATGCTTTTGTTTGAATATTTTCTCTCCTGAATATCCAGGTTTATTGATGGCTTCTCAAAATCACAATAAGTTCTTATTTTAGTTTTGAGGCTTTACATGTGTTTTTCATATACATCATTGTGCTTCACACACCTTGTACATCAAAAGTCTTCAAGCCCTCATTTGTTACCCAATTTCAGTGGTATTTCCACATATTTAGCTATTTGTTACTGTGGTACTCTTCTTCTACCTAGCAAAGTCCATATCATATCCCTCAAAAGTCCATAAAGAAATTTCTACAAACATGCTAACTTGAAGCAGTAGAATTGTCTTTTTCACATTTCTGGATGTCAGAAGTTCAAAATCAGAGTATAACAATTATTATATTTTTTCTACATTTCTAGGTGAGCTTCCTTGAAACTTGGTTTGTGGTGGTTCCTAGCATTCCTTGGATCACAGTAGTGTAACTACTATCTTTGTGCCACTTTCATACGATTCTCTTCTCTCTGTGTCTTCCTAAGTTTTTCTGAGTCTCTTATGAAGATACTCTTTTTTTAGTTTTAGAGCCCAATCTGAATAGAAGATGATCTCATCTTGAGATTGTTAATTTCATTGACAAAGACACTACAGCTAAATATAGTCACATTGCGTGTAGTGGAAGAGGATGGTACTTGAGGTTTTTTGTTGCTACTACTTAACCCACTATCTATGGATATATAACGAATTTTCTATTTTCTTCACTTAAAAGATTTTGAGACTTCCTATGGGTACATATTCAGGAGGTCACTAAATATAACATAAGAATGCCTACTTTTTGTAGTCCTTCATATAGAAGGGGAAGATTGGGGTCTGATGTAGGGTATTTAGCGGGTAGTGAGAAAGAAATGGATGAGATTAACACTTAGACATAATTTAATGCACTTATTCACAGAGAATGGAATATGTGAGAAAAAATGGCTGCAAGTGTTCTCAGGTGTGTGGATGAATAAGGATTCTGTGAATCAGCATAGTAGTCAAAAGCCTATCTGATATCCAGAGCTTCAGATGAGTATTTTTGTCCTGCATGTTTGACTTGGACCATCATATGAGTCACACATGTTAGAAGATGGCTTAATGTTAACCAGATGTACATGACAGTGAGAATATAAAAGCATTGTTTCCCAAATACATAATGAGACATATGGACCTATGATGTGGGCGTGGGCCTCTTAGAGCCTTGGTGAACAACAACTTAGAATGGGATTTTGGGGTCATAATACATTTAAAAAGTTGATTAAGTCTGTATTTTAATTTTTAGCTATCAAGGTTAATACCAAGAAGAGTGTAAACATACTACCATAATAGCAATAATAACATGCTCCAGAGATACAGTCCCAGAGGGCTCAAAACTTGTCTTTTAAAGGCAGATCTTACCGCTTCCCTCTTTCTCTGGATTTATGCTACCATAAATCATGTTTATTTCATTTCCCCCACTTTATGCCTGTGCTCATTGGAAGGTGGAGATAGTTTCAGATGCCTTGTTTATAGACAGAATACACCCTATAATCCAAAAACACCAAGCAGTGTACCAATTCTGGTGATTTACAAGGTCACAGATTTGCCTCCCACTGTCTCATCACTGCACCACAACTACCATGCCTGCACACACACACACACACACACACACACACACACACACGCTGCTTGTGTCAGACTCGATGTCTATTGTCAATTGCTTGAATGCTCTAAAGTCTCTCAAACCTTAAATTGTTATTTCATATTGTATTGACTGCCAGAATATTTTTTCTCCTTTGCCTTTTCTCCGATTATTGTGGAAAAAATAATTACTGTGTTTCACAAATCAGCTCACCACGTTGCACTTTGTTCATAAGTATGTTCAGCATCATTGGTTAAATCAAGAGATTCCGTTTTAATCTCATCATGTACTCTTTTCTCTGTGATGAGCATCCTGAAAAGTGCTGATCTGGGCAAAGCAAAACAAACAAACAAGTAAGTAAATAAATAAATACAAGAGAGAGAGAGGGAGAGAGACTGCAGATTAAAGATTAAAGATGAAAGGCTTTTGGCACAAATTAATGGAAAATTCACAAGAAAAAAAAAAGTCAACTGATAGGCAATAAACTTGCTAGGAATAATCCACTGAACTTAGATGCTCTTCTCAGAAAAACATAGACTTAATTACACAAATGAAAAAAAACCTGAAGTTGCCAGAATTCCTTTGCCTAGATCCAATTATATTTCCTAGAAATAGAGTATTAAATTTACTTTCAAGAAAAGGAAGGGTCAGCCATTCAGATTTATTGAAAAGTATTTATAAGGATGTTACTACATATTATTCATTAGTTGCTTTTTATAATAAGTAACTCCTTGAAACCAGGCACAAGCAGCTTGGTAGTCATCACCAAAGAAAGAGTCGTTACCAGAAGGATTGAAAAGAAAACAGACTCTTGTTTTGTCACAAGGACCCATGGACAATTGCTGCCATTGGAGACTGCTGTATCTGGTATATAATGATCAGTATACAGAGCACTGCAGTTTTGAATTTTATATCCTCATTTCACTCACAAATGACATCTCTTCACAGCCACCTATGGCAAATCGATGGCAAAAGAGGATTCATTGTCTACAGGGACTTAAACTCTGAGACAGGAGAACTGAAAATCTTGAAGCATTTGCTTACATAGCCTGTGTGACCTTGTTTGTTGTTCTTGTACACATCCTTAATGTTTCTACAACACATAAATCAATCTACCACATTCAAATCATCTCTTTATGACCTTATTCAAACACCTGTTATGCAGAAGTTCACTTTTTAGTATGCACTATTATCATGAAATTACCTAAGCATACCATGTTCCTCACCATTTGGGGATGCCTCCCTTTGATCAAACAAATCAAAATGCTATTTATGGGATGCTTATCCCATCATCAAGATTTCTGCCTCATTCTGTTACCTTCTCTATTGAAATTTTTATTGCTTTGGAACTCACAGATAATATTTCTTTTAGAAAAAGAGACCTGTAAATCTTCACTTTTCAGCTTACTACCAAAGCAATGTTACATAAGAAAAAAATGTCTACAATCAATCATATGAAGGAAAATTAGAATGAATGCTGCACACATTCTATAAAGCAGTTTTATATTTCCTGTGAGAAATAAGTTAACCAAATTGACCTGAATAGATGCCTAAATGAAAAGCATCACAAGAAATATTCAGGAAGAGAAAGTTACAGGATTCAAGCAATAATTTTAAACCAAGGACTTACTGGTGAATTGTCTTTGAAAGAAAAATGATAATGTCCAGAATTAAATGGGCATTTAAATTCAAAGAAAACTGTTTAAAATTATTTTAAAATTGAAACAGATAACTGTCATTTGAGAAATGCCCTGTGTAACAATAGTAGAATTCCTCCCATTTCTAAACTATCAATGGGCTTGGAGGATGGAGGAACATGGCTCCAGTCTATTTTGATTTCACAAAATACTTATTAATATTAAAATTGTTAGCCACAGTTCTGTCTTGGCACATGAAAAGGAAAATACTCTTTCTTTTCAGATGACAGATTGAAGCTCCATATTCCTTATCAATAGAGTGAAAATCTCAGACCTTTGAGTGTCCTAGTTTTTAGAAAAGGTGTATGTTGCAGCCCAGAATGTCCACAATTATGCCAAATGCGAACAAACCTGATGATCTTTCAAGTCTAGACATACATGAAAAGCATTCTCAGCACATATTTGAGAGCAAGTTAATTGCCTAATGATTTTGGAGATTTTTTTTTCTCACTATCTTACTTGTGAATGAGTACAGTAGTAAAATCTTGCTGTCTTCTTCCCAACCAACTGGCTAGTTCATTCCAAGCAAGGACAGAGAACTTCTCTGGAATGGTGTATGTTGTCTCACCAAATACTCTGACCCAAACTGCCTTTAAACATAAGGAGGAAGCATAAGTATGGCTAAGAGCACTGTGGAATGCACAGAGCCTACCTTATCACCTACTTTAAGGGTCTGTAGTAATGAGTGAATCAGTTCACAAGCTGTTGCCTATCTGAATTCAGCTTATATCTATATGGCCACAGTTTTTTGTTGGAAACCAAGAACTGTCACTCTCCCTTGAGAGGTAGTTTTACTTATGACTATTTCTTATGCATGCCAGCAATAATCTCAGTAATACTGATGAACTACTGGCTACTGAGATCTTGACTTTTACTTTAGCATCCCATTTATCCATATTTTCAAAATGAAAAATTATATTACTGTTATTTAATAGAAAGATTAGGATCATTTAGCCAATGCAGAAGCCATAATAAAATAAGAAGTCTACCTTACAATGCCATTCATATGTGCCAGGCATTGTACTCTAAACATTTGATACCACATTACTCCATTTTTCATATGAGACTAGCGCTTAGAGGAAGACACATCAATTCTTTATGATCACACAGATTGAAAACTGGGAATTCAGAACAAAAGATTTAGGTTGTCAAACACAAAAGCATATATATTGCTTATTTTCATAAGAATCCCTCCCATCATCTGGACTCAACACTAAACAGGTGCAACCAGCTCACCTCTTTCATTGCAACCAAAGAATTGCAATGGAGAATACCAATTACTACTGTTCATCTCTCTAGACATAAACTAAGTATGAACACTGTACCAGTGAATCAGAAGTCTTTGCTGTGCTTTAAGATCTGCTCAGCTCTTCTAATAGAAGTTATGTGAAAAGGAGCTGTCACAATAGGCCTGAAGAGTGTATGGAAGACAGTAAACAGAAAACAGTAGAAACCATCATAGGGAGAGAAGGCTTGACATGGAGCATAGCACTGTTGTGTTTGTGACAAAAGGCCACAATACTATTTGCTGTTATTGGGAAACTTGAGTCAGTTAAGTTCCCTTTGTGCCTAAATTTGTTCAAATTGGATTCCTAATAGAGTCTGTAACCAAGATCCTTAAGGAAAATAATTGGATCTGTTTTGTTAGGTTGGTAGGTTGGTTTGGATTGGTTTTAATCAGAGAGATGAATACAGTATCCTAACATAGTATCTTAATCCAGTGTTTGGAATAGAGTATAAAATCAAAATAAAAACATAAAAAATAATAAAATAGGGGTAGGCATTGTGGCACAGCAAGTGAAGCCAACATTTAGTATGCCTGTATCAATGATCAAACCAGGATTTAAGTCCTATGTCTGCATGTGATCCAGTTTCCAATGGACTCTCCTTAAAGACAATAAATAATTTGATTCCTGTCACCTATGTGAAACACTGAAACAGTTCTACCAATCCCTGGCTTCCCCCTGACCAAGCCCTGGCTGTTGCAGGCATTGGGGGATTAAAAAAAACTGGTGGACAATCCTCCCTCCCTTTCTCTCTGTCTTCTCTCATGTCCTTTCCCTCTTGCTCTGTCATTGTGCATTTTAAATAATAAGTAAAAACATATAAAATAATAATAATAATAAAATGAAAGAAGCCTCAGAAATCAATCTGAGCAAAAATTTCTTCTAATTGGAAATGAGGAAATCTAGTTTGCAAAAGAACATCAGGCTTATACTCTGTATTATTTCAAAAAGTTTTCTTGCCAGATAAGGGACATCTATAAGATAGGTTCAAAGAGGCAACAAATCCCAAGGGAAAACTGATGTGCATATACATTCCATGTTTATAATAAGTCATTGAGAATATAAGAATAACTTTATTTTTTAATTTTATTTTTATTTTATGCTACAATTCCATAGGTTCTTGGATTTCCTTTCCCCACCTCCCTAAATTTCCTCCCCTGATTTTCCCCATATTATTAAATAGTATATTCTTTCATAAACAGTTGTAAGTCTTTCATTCTGCTGTTTATGTGTATCCTGACATTGGGGTTACAGACAATGGCAGACAGTCCAGCGTCTTATTGTCAAGATACGTCCAACAGTTCCATTGAAATCCATCTTTGATTTAGAAGTAGAGATGCATACTTCATTGTATCTTCACATCTGGATATGATAGATTATTACACAGTTACTTTACATTTCCTTAAATGAAAAGCCATACAACAAACAACAGAAATAAAGTTTAAAAATTTACAACACCATGGAATTAAATAATATGCTACTGAATAACCAATGTGTTGAAGAAATGAAAAAGAAAAAAATAAAAACCTTCCTGTAGAAAATGATGCCTCTGTATGACCTATGAGTCATTGGGTATTTTAATAAGAGAAAAGAAACTATTTTGAAGAAGTGGAAATAAAAGCAAAAACATCAAAGACCATGAGTTGCAGCAAAAACAGCATTGAAAGGGCTATTGAACCTGTATTTTGCATGAAGGTTACCTTATATCAGAGAGGACATATGATATTTGTCCTTTGGGGATTGACTTATTTCACTGAGAAATGGTCTTTAGATGGGACCACATGGTTGCAAATGATGGAATTTTGTTCTTTTTAATGGCTCAGGAGAATACCATGGAGTAGATGTACCATGGTTTCTTTATCCACTCCTCAATTGACGGGCATCTGGGCTATTTCCTCATCTTTGCTATTGTAAATTGTGCTGCTGTAATTATAGAATTAGAGAGTCCTTTCTTACATGCAGATCTCATTTATCTCATTTATTAAAAGAATAATTTTTATAAAATGAATAATGTAATGAATCCTTTTGAATGGCTGCTACTGGTATAATCTCAAAATATGTCTAATGAGCGGCGCGGCTGCTCCTCACGCGGGCCGGTCGGGGGCGTCACCGCGTGCCCTGGGCTCAGGGGCTGGGTCTTCCCTCACTTCAAGCCTTTTCGGGATCTGTTCTGAGGTGTTTATGGAGGAAGAAAGTTTGAATTTGCTGCCAGGCATCTTTTGAGTGAGCCCTTGGCTCACCTCCTTGGCACACCGCTTTGCCCAACTCTGCATGCACCGAGGCTCTGCAAGGAGGAAAGCCACAAGCAGGGAGCTGGATGGGAAGCAGGGCTGCTGGGACATAAACCGGAATCCATATAGGATCCTGCTGCTTTCAAGGCAAGGATTTAGCCACTAAGCCATCACGCCGGGCCTGGTTCTTCAGTGTGTCATCCTGCAGCATCCTCTAAGACCCCAACCTAGAAAGACTCCCATCCCAAGCAAATCTCTACTAGAGTAAACCCCACCAAGATGTTTAGAAAACCCTTTTTTTTTTTAAGAGAGTTCTTCTAATGGAAGCAGTACAGACTCAACTATAAGAGAGTATATAAAACAAAAAGAGAACTGTAAAAAATAAAAAAAAAATGTCTAATGAAATTCTCATCATTATGTCAACAGAGATTCTAAATATTACTCTCATCCTCCAACCTAGCAAATTGGAAACCCGAAAGACATAGTTTAATAATGTGGCTTTAAGGGTACCTTTCTAATAAGTGATGGGAATGGAGTTTGAAAAAAAAAGCAGTCTCAATTCTTGGCCTATGAGATTACCGTTATTTCTGTTTTTTCAGCATTTGAAATGTTCATATTAGATAAAATACCTTCCCCCAAACACATATACACACACAATTCCACAAACACGCAAAACATTATTTAATTTGGTGAGTTAGTATGTTTCTTTGTTGCTTAATTTGATGAAGAATCAATAAAGCTATCGTGGCAAACTACTAAAAAGTAAAGCATCACAATATTAACAAAAGCATACAGTTCATAAACTTTGGGGAAGGAAGAGTGCTTAACTTGAAGTTGTCTTAAGTTTGACAGGTTGATCATTCAAAGAGATGGATTTCCACTAACTTGGGCATGAAATTACCATTCTTCCCTCTGATTTTATCTGACTTCTCATTAATAAAGCCTTAATTAAAGAATATTAACAAGTCCTACATCTGGTCAAATAAACCTCAGTACATGCCCAAGAGGACTTTCCCAAACCCAGTCAGATGGAGAGTTATGGTGTAATTCTCAGGATATCCCAGGATAATTCTCAGTTATCCAAGGATAACTAAATGTTGAAACTTACAGAACCCAGTAAAATCATTGTAAACTGGTTACATCTATCCTGTATCTCATGCCACATTCAATTTTCCCGTGGTCTGTCAGGACATGATGAAATTTTTTCTTTTCCATTCTCAAAACTCAACTTTTTAATACTCCAGTTAGTTAAGCCTTGGAAAAATATTGACAATGACGTGGGCAAATTCTCTTCAATTACCTACATTTCATGTTATTTGTTTCCTTGTAGGAAATTCATTCCTATAGTGTCTGGGGGGAGGGGATACTGAGGAACATTAGTCAGATACATTCATTAAATTTTTTAAAGTACTCCATCTGAAGATATAGTTCTTAGAAAAATATTCAACTTATATATCATGTGTCAGAAGACCAATAAAACTGAGGCCTGCATGGGGGCTCAATATGTTAATCCTCCACCTGCAAGTGCCAGCAGCCCACATGAGTGCTGGTTTGTGTTCTAGCTGCTACACTTCCCATCCAGCTCCATGCTTATGGCCTGAGAAAGCAGTGGAGGATAGCCCAAGTTCTTGGGTTCCTGAGCCCATGTGGCAGACCCAAAGGAGGCTTCTGACTCCTGTTTTAGGATTGGCTTATCTCTCCATTGTGGCCAACTGGGGGAGGGGGGAAGTTGAACCAGTGATAGAAGAGCTCTCTTTGTCTCTCCTCTCTGTAAATCTGCCTGTCAAATAAAAATAAAACAGTTTTTTTTTAAATCTGAGAGATAATTCTGAATCAGAAAGTCTTTAAATATTTATCTCTTATTTATTTGAAAGACTGAGTTGGTGAGAGAGAGAAATCTTCCATCTGCTGGTTCACTCTTCAAACGACCACAATAGCTGAGGCTGAGCCAGGCCAAATCCAGGATCCAGGAGCTTGATCTGGGTCTTTCACCTGGGTTACTTGCCCAAGCAGTTGAACTGTGTTCCACTGCTTTTACAGGAACATTAGCAGGGAGACGGATCGGAAGGTAGTGGAACATCCAGAACTCAGATTGGCGCCCATACAAGATGCCAGTGCCGCAGATGGCAGCTTTGCACATTATGCCACAGTGCCAGGCCCCTTATTCAAAATTTTAAAATCAGCATTATATTTGATTTTTATAATTTTAACTTTCTTGATTATCACACTCCAAGAACTTAACTGATGAATATGCTAATTACCTTTACGTTATTCTTTCTGCCTGAAGCGAGTACCCTTCTACTCCTTTAAACTTAATTTGTGTGCTTTGAAAATAATTACTAAAAAGTACCAGAGCCAAATGGGATGGGGGACAGACTGGTCTTCTGCTACACATACTGGCAAACCAGGGTAGGGGGCGGGCTTGGTGGGGGTTATTGTGGGTCGCCCCTACTAGGCTGCAGCTCCCACTGGTTGATGTAAGGGCCGAACCAGCCTGGACTGCAACACCCATTGGTTCCAGTGCAACTCGGGACTGAAAACAACCAACCCAGCAATTGCAACCACCAGCTGATCGGGGTGATGGACTGTGCTGGGCCCTGTGCTTGCTAGAACATATAAGAATCTAGTCTGGGAATACCTCAAAGTATCTTTGGAGATCTCCCCAATCGAACTGCTGGACTCAGAACTCTAACCAAGAAAAGACAGAAGACAGAACAGGACAATCATTCATCTCAGCTATATGTTGGCAGCAAATTATGGGGCAAACGGAGACTTTATGATGGACCATATCAATCGGTGGACGACCTCATCGAGCGAAACTGGCAGCGATTCATAACTGCAGAACTATTAAGACCACTCGAGCACATATCTCAGAGCATGCCCCACATCCGGGGCTTGGGGTGGGCGGGAAACCGGGTGGGGCTTCTCCCTCAATATCCCCCTTTACCTCAGATACATGATGGAAACAATATGGACATAATAGCATTACCCACTTTCCTATCCCCCTAAACCTTTTTTTTTCCCTTCTTTTTCCTTTAACTGTAACATTAATAAAATATAATAAAAAATAAATAAAAAAAAAACAACAAAAAAAATAATTACTAAAGATAAAAAAATGGAAGTGAAAACAAGTTCCATAAATCACAGCTTCAAATAAGATAAGCATACATAGGAAAGTATATTGACACAAAAAATAACTATTTGAACGTAAAGATCAATAGTAGCAAAATTTGAATAACTTTGAAAACATTTTTAGTATTGCTGAGCATAGACTCGGTTCAGTCTATTTTATTGCTAATTAATATTATTAATAAATATTTAGTTTCCTAATTAATAAGAAAAGTAAGAATATGCATGACGGAAAATAAGTTTGGTCAATCGCTCTCTTGTTTCACATTCCCTCAATAAACATTACTAGTCACTTCACTTAAAATTGAAAAAGAGTAAATGCTTTTTAATTCATCCTTAAAATGTTATCTTGGTCACCATCATTTAGTTTACTCCTATAATCCCCTGTTAAATACTCTAAGAATATCTATTATTAGTCTTGCTCTTAGTGGGTAAGACTATGGCTACGTAACATCTCTAGGATACAGAGAGGCTGTAAAAGTTCTCAGGATATTCAAGTATTGTACTTCCTGAAATACTCACTTGGCAATCTAAAAAATTAATAAAATTATAACTACAGATATGTCTACATTGTATCAAAATAACAGATTGACACAGCTGGAGAATAAAGCACATGCACTTTATGGCATTGCATTGTCGAGCAAATATGAGCTGACAGGTTTATTTATATTCCACTTTGATTTTTTTTATATTTCACTTTTATTTGGGTGTTGTGAGGATAGAGCACAAGTGACAAAGACCATGTTAGTAATTGAAATTCACAACAGCCAATTTAGAAAAGCACTTACTGTGTTGACAATTCATGCGCATTGTAATTTTTGACACATACTTATTAACACAACCTATGTTCTCTCATTCTTGTCTGGCCTTTTTACTGCCCATCACAGACAGGAATTTCCTATTGCAGAGACACAGTACAATACTAAGCTTTACTAATTTCTTAAGATGCAGTAATTTCACAGCAATATACACAGAATAAAGAGGAGCTTATTTCAGTGTCACAGTGAGAGATTGGCAGTCTGATTGTACTTAAATCTAGAGAGAGTGTATGTGATATAGTGAAAAGAGACCTACTATAGCAGGTATCTTTGTCATAGTTCTTCTATCACCTCAATGGTGGAAATTCAATTTGGTACTTTTCAGCCTATTCTGCTTTGCTGTTTTCAGGGGGAAAGAAGGGGTGATGGGAAGGAGATTGAAAAGGAAGTTCAAAGAGAAAGGAGGAGAAAGAGTTAAGGAGGTAAAATCAGAAGATATACACCTCCATATGAGTCCAAATTTCTGCCTCTTAGAAGGACACTAGTCAGGTTGGTTGAGTGCACACCCCAGTGACCTGATTTTAACATAAGAGTTTCAGTTCTAACATACAAGTTGGGAGGTGTTAGGGCTTCAATACATGAATTTCAGGGGAACATAATTCAGCCCATAGTAGCATATAAAAATTCTTTCTTATATTTTTTCTCATTCAATATTTCAACTGAAGCAGATACAAGATATATTTAATCTCTCATTTTTCAGCAAGTATTTAATAACGGGTTCCTATATGGTTAAGTGACATGCTTTATTCTAGGAATATCATCATAAATGTGGCATCATATATCCATTCAACATTTTTAGTGTAGAGTGGGAAGTGGAATAAGCATATTATGAAATCTCACTGAATGAACCAAGAACTACCCTCTGTAAGCAGAAGGCAAGCTCAGACCAAAGAAGAGGCCTACCAGTCAAGATCAGTATTTGGAGATTTAGGCAGGGGAAGCTTATATAGGAAACAAACTTAGTGGCAAAGGCAAAGTTGATCTCAGTCCTTGAAATGCATGTTTTTCTATCCTGTCATACCATGAGAAGAGAGGGTAAAGGAGAAAAAGATCTGTCATGCTTGAAAACGAACTCCCAGAAACCTCAGACTCACTTCATCTTCTTGGAGACTGATAAGGTTCTAATTCTGGGACCCAGCACGGTAGCCTAGCAGCCAGAGTCCTTTCCTTGAACTAGGATCCTACATGCACACCTGTTCTAATCACAGCAGCCCCATTTCCCATCCAGCCCCCTGCTTGTGGTGTGGGAAAGCAGTTGAGGACAGACCAAAGCCTTGGGATCCTGCACCTGCGTGGGAGACCTGGAAGAAGCTCCTGGCTTCGGATTGGCTCAGCTCTGGCTGGCAGCTTGAAATGTGAATCATCGGACGGAAGATCTTCCTCTCTGACTCTCCTTCTCTCTATATATCTGACTTTGCAATAAAAAAATGAATCTTTTTTAAAAAAAGTTATAATTGTAACTATTCACCAGTAATAAACCAATACACAGAAAAAAACAAACAAACAAATTTTCATATTTATATGCAGTGAAATTTACTAGTCAGTAAAATAATTGGATTATGATTACATGTCATAATATGGTCAGATCTCAAAATAATGTTGAATGAAGGAAGTCAGAAGAAAAGAGTGTCTATTGTACAATTCCATTTATTTAAAATGCTAGAAATTGCAAATAGATAAATGGATGCAACAACTCAGTGGTTACTTAAAACAAGAATGGCCTACGGAGGGAATGAGGAACTGACGTCAAAAGTGTCATGCAGAAATTTAGGCGATGGTGGATAAGTTCTTTATCTTGAATGTGCTGTTATTTTCACAAACATATGTAAAAATCTTAAATCATATGGTTGAAGTATATTCAGTCTTTTATATATCAATAATACTCTAATCATGCAAAAATAAACATGAAAAAATGTTAATATTGGTCATTAGATGGAGATTTGTGAGTAAAATTAGCAAAGCAAAGTCTTCAGAAAATGTAACAGTGACTGCAAAAAAACTAAGAACTTAACAGCTGAGTGTAATTTCCTGCCCCTAGAAAATACAAATGATAATTAGCCCAATTAGCCTTATCAGGTAATTAGAATTATGGGCTCCTTATCATAAATTAATTTCATTTGAGAAATGAACTACAAAGACACTCCTATGATTTGAAATTTGCAGTTTATATGCTAATCACTGAATAGAAGCTTACTACTTTAGCAGAAGCAACGCAATTCTTATAATTGGGACAATGATGGAACCCAAGAAGATGAGACTATGTAGAGAAAAGGGACACCACATGTTAAAAATGTCATCTTCCTTCACAAATTAGTAGTTTATAAATGCAAAATCTTTGGGAAGAAAAGTGAGAAAGGAGAAAAAATACATTTCTGTCTAAGTTGAATGAAGAACGAACGATGGGCATTTGATACAGTGGTTGTTACCCCTTGGCTCACATGCAGTTCTTATCAGAGTATTTGTTTTGAGTCCCAGCTACTCCATTTCCATTTCAATATTCTGTCAGTGGGCACCCTGGGAACTATCAATTGATGATCTAAGTAGCTGTGTCCCTGCCACCTATGTGGAAGGCCAGCATTGAGTTCTGGTCTCCTGGCTTCAGCCTAACTTGGTCCTGGCTGTTATGACATTTAGAGAGTGAAACAACAGATGGAAGATCTGTCTTTCAAATAACATGATAAAAAATTCAAAAGAAAAAGAAAACATTTAAAATATGCATAAAGTAAAATGAAGACAATTTTAAAAAGAACATGTTCGGGTCCAGCACGATAGTGTAAGGGCTAAAGTCCTCACAATGAATGAGCTGGGATCCCATATGGGTACCGGTTCTAATCCTGGCAGTCATGCTTCCCATCCAGCTCCCTGCTTGTGGCCTGGGAAAGCACTCAAGGATGGCCCAACGTCTTGGGTTCCTGCACCTGTGTGGGAGACCTGGATGAAGCTCCTGGCTCTTGGCTTTAGAGGCTCAGCTCCAGCCATTGCAGCTGCTTGGGGAGTGAATCAATGGATGGAAGATCTTCCTCTCTGTCTCTTCTCCTCTCTGTATATCTGCCTTTCCAATAAAAATAATTTTTTTTTGAAAAAAGAATATGTTCATTAGTGCTTCTCTAAGTCATTGACAAAGTAAATATACTAGTATCAAACTAAAAGTTCAATTGCCTAAAACATTGTCAGATGAAAAATTTTATGTGTTGTGAACAAATAGATGAAGTCCTAAAGATATTAACCTGCGGTTACCGCAACGGCTCACCTGTCTAATCTACCCTTGCGAGTGCCAGCATCTCATACAGGAGTCAGTCTATGTCACGGCTGCACCACTTCTTATCCTGCTCTCTGCTTATGGCCTAGAAAAGCAGTGCAAAAGCCTTGGGATGCTATATTGGTAGCAGAGGCCTGAAGGAGTTTCCTGGCTCCTGGCTATGCATCAGCTCAGCTCTGGTTTTTGAGACTATAGAGAGTAAACTAGTGAAGGGGAGATGGTTTTCTCTTTCTGAATCTCCTGCTCTCTATAAAACTGCACCTCCAATAAAAAATAAATCTTAAAAAATACAGATGTACTCAACAAGAAAAAATGAAATTGTAAATTGCTCAATGGGGTGGACTACATGAACTTTTATACTTCAATTTTCTAAGTAATATTATTAACCTTAGAATAAATATCCCTATTTATATATTCAAGAACTTATTCATAGTAGACATTTGTGCAAGAGACTATTGGAACTCATAACAGAATTTGGCAAGGTAGCAGGATATAAAATTAATGAATATAAATGAATGGCACTAAAACGCACAAATAATCCGTGGCTGAGAAAGAAACTGTAAGTATAGTCCTCTTTAAAATAGTGGAGAGGAATCGCAAATATTTTGGAATTAACCTAACCAAAGATGTGGAAGACCCCTATAATGAAAATTATAAAACATTTTAAAAAGAAATAGAATATATTAAAAGATGGAGAAACTTACCATGTACCTGGATCAGCAGGATAGCATCACTAAAGTTCCATATCACCAAAATAATATTAACATTCAATGCAATGCCAATGAAAATCCCAACATTATTCTCAGAAACAGAAGATGCAGGAGTTCATCTGGAAATACAAAAGACCATGAATAGCCAAAGCTATCTAGAAGATAAAAAACAAGCTGGATGAATCACAATTTCAGACATTAAGACATACTACAGTGCAGTGTTCATCAAAATAGTCTGGTACTGGTATAGAAACAGTGAAGATCAGAGGAACAGAATAGAAATCCCAGAACGGAGTCCACACATGTATAGCCAACTAATCTTTGATGAGAAAACTGAAAATACTCTAGGAAAAAAGCCTGGTCTCCTCAACCAATGCTGTTGGGACAATTGGATAGCAGCTTGCAAAAGAAAAAAGAAAGACCCCCACCTGTCACCTTATACATAAATCAGCTCTAAATGGATCAAGAACCTAAATCTGCAACCATAAACCATCAAACTACTAGAGGAACATATAGGAGGCTCTCTCTGAAATATAGGAATTGGGAAAGACTTGTTAGAAAAGGCACCAACAGCACAGGTAGTCAAAGCCAAAACAAACAAATGGGACTACGTCAAGCTGAAAAGCTTCTATACAGCAAAGGGAATATTCAACGAAGTGAAATGGAATGGGAGAAAATCTTTGCACACTACACAACTGATAAGGGACTAATATCCAGAATTTACAAAGAGTTTCAGAAACTCAGTGACATTAAAACAAACAACCCTGTGAAGAAATGGGTGAAAAAAAATTAATAGGCATTTCTCAAAAGAACAAATCCAAATGGATAATAGACATATGAAAAGATACTCACGCTCCCTAGCTGTCAGATACAAATGAAAACCACTTTGAGGTTCCACCTAAGTCCAGTAAGATTGGCTTACATTCAGAACTCTACTAATAACACCTGCTGGTATGGATGTGTGGAGAAAGGTACTCTCCTTCACTGTTGGTGGGAGTGTAGGCTAGTACAGCCATTGTGGAGATCACTATGGAGAGTGTTCAGAGAACTGAAAGTTGACCTGCCATATGACCTAGCTATTCCACTTCTGGGAATATATGCGAAAGAGTTGAAATCTATATCTATTTAAGTGTATCCTGGAATTGTAGGCATGGACAATGGCAGAGAGGCCAGCATTTTATTGCCAAGATATATCCAAATGTTTCATTAGGAGTCCATCTGTGATTTGGAAGTAGAGATGCCTATTTTCATTGTATCTTTACATCTGTATGTGATAGTCTCTATTACACAGCTATTACACATCCCCATAAATGAAAAGCCATAAAACAAAATCAACAAAAGAGAGAAAATAGAGAATTTACAATAACATGAATTTTAAATAACATGACATTGAATAAACAATGTGTTACTAAAGAAATGAAAAAGAAAATAAAAAATCCTTGAAGCAAATGGTACAATTGTGTGATCTGTGAGTCAATGAGGAAATTAGAAAGAAAACAAACTTGACTTTGAATGAGTGAAAATAACAAAATATGAGGAACACAAACTGTGAGACCACAGTAATGGAATGACGGGCACAGCTATCTTTTATTAAATAAATCAGTGTGTTTCTCACTGTTTTAACTGCTTTATTCTTTAACTCAGTTTTGCTAACAGACCCTGGTCTCATTTCACAGATGTGGAAACTGAAATTTAAAGACAAAAATTTGTTCAAACAGCAAATAAATAGTGTGGTTCTCATTGTACCCAAAATACTCTGGCTCCAGATTTCAGGTTCCTGGTCCCTGGTCCATAAGACAAAGTGTGCTAGCTTCTCCTAGATTTTCATTAATGTCACTGAAACTGGATCTAGAAGACAGGTTTGTTAAGAGAGTGCAAGCGCCACAGAAGTGACTAGGAGGGTATTTCTGGTGAAGAAAGGAATCAAGCTTAAGAAAAATCATCATCAGCTTTGAAATATAAATCAAGTTGCTACATATTGAGATAAAAGTACTACTTGGATGGGCAAGTGGCATTGACTGGGAATCATGGAGAGGAAGAGAAGGCTTGAGAACCAACAGATGGCAGATTAGGAACAAGGGCCTAAGTCACTTACCCTTCTTTCCATCCTCACCAGTTGTCAAGTGAGCCCATTCTACACCTGGATGCCACTGCCACATTATTCCTACTGCATCTGCTTTGCATCTTTGCCTGATCTTCTGCAACTTTTGGTTGGGATTGAAGCCCAAGCTGACTCTACTAGTCATCATTGCTGGTGTTTCACGATCTCTGAGGTCCCAAATCTCTATTCTATGGAAAGAAATTTTAGTGACATTAGCTCTTTAAGAATTAAAATATCTACTCCTATATTTTTGCCCTCAGGCATAGATGTGAGTTCCTAATAGGCACATCTGAATATCATTGTACACTGGGATTAGAATTATTCCTCTGCTAACAGAGTAAGTCTAACGCCTTGAGTGGTAGCCTAGCTGCAAAAGTCCTCGCCTTGCAGGCACCCGGATCCCATACGGGTACCGGTTCTGGTCCTAGTAGCCCCGTTTCCCAACCAGCTTCCTGCCTGTGACCTGAGAAAGCAGTCAAGGATGGCCCAAAGCCTTAGGATCCTGCACCTGTGTGGGAGACCCGGGAGAAGCTCCTGGATCCTGGCTTCAGATCATCTCAGCTCTGGCCATTTTGGCACTTGGGGAATGAATCAACAGATGGAAGATCTTCCTCTCTCTCTCCTCTTTGTATATCTTCCTTTCCAATAAAAATAAAATCTTTAAAAAAAGATTAAGTTTAACAATGCCTACTTGATTGAGACATTTTTAAAAGGGAAATATCCCCAAGTATTTCCTACATCCTTGTAAACAGTACTCTGGTGAGCTAGATTACTAATTCTTTAGACTTTCTGGGCAGTCTAAAGAATTACTTCTGTGGTGTATAAAGCATAGTTTTGTCTCCTGTTCCCTGCGACTCTTGTAATATCTGCATTGAAGCTGAAACAATCCAGAACTCATATATTGACTACTTCCACTATTCATCTATCAACCATGCTCTGAGACTACTTTGCACACTTTGAGAACAAAGAAAATGCAGGAAGGGCCCAAAGCCATTCTAACAGCACCTAAAAGTCTAGGTGCTCTCTTGGTAGGACAACAGTACCACAGAGGAATCAACCATTTGGAGAGAGATCCATGCAGTGTACATGAAAAGCAATTGTCCCAAAACCAGAATATTGAAGAAAGAATGACAGATAAGCAGGACATAGGACTTGAGGTTAGCAGGCACGGGTCGAGATGAGGAGGCTGCAGTGGTTTGTCAGTGACCTGAAAGACAAAATAGAAACTTTGATGATACACAAGAGATGTTCAGAAAACACTGATTGAGTGGAGGAGCAAATGAGCTATATTTTATAACATTTTATTGCTTCTAAAATGTGTTCCCATAATTACTTCATACATTCTTCACAATACTCTTATAAAAAGACCAGGCTTTTAGGTCTTATTTTATGGATGATACTTTTGGGATCATACAGGGTTATGTGACTTTTTTCAATGTCATAGGAATTAAACAAAGTGCTACCCAGGCCTCATGACAGTGCCATTGCCACCTCAATGATCAGAGAGCATCAGAAATGATGTCCTTTTGAAGCAGGAACAGGGGCAGAAGTTGTCCCCCTGAGTTCTTGGCCTACGTGTGTTTGTCCTCCAGATTCCACATTAGTTCATAGCTGAGAAATAAAATGGAAAAATACTTAGTGGAACCTCTCTTGGCTGTCAAGATTCCTGACATCATGCACAGCCAACTGAGAGGACAGAACAATTTGTTTAGATGCTCTCATTTGTGTGACTCCTCATAGCCATATTCACACTCTGAAATGCTGCCATGAAACCAGCAGCTGCAATCTTGTGCCAGTTTTAACACTGAAATCCTATGTGACAAAATGAATTTCCACTTATCCATTAACTGATTAATACATAACACTACTTTATTGGAGGATGATTACCTGATGGTTGCTTTCTTGTAAAGACAATCCTTTTGTCTTCTTCCAGATATTCCTTTCCAGGATATTGGCAATGCCAGGCATTGTTGAAGTTAAATACTGTAAATATCATCAATAATTATGGTCAGAATATCAACATCAATGTCAATGATAGTTAGCAGCAAATATACATCTCAGAAAATAAGGCAGAGTAGCTCAATATGGATACTAATATTTGATTCAAACCTTGCTGTAATACCTTATGAAATTAATGAAATCCAGAGGAACAATGTTAATTGAAAGAGTAATCAGATTACCTCCCAAAACACGCATCAGCTTGGCCAGAAAAGTACACATGTCATTAAGAAAACACTTAGAAAAATGCTGCTATAGTTCTTATTTCTATGTGTCTAGGATATTTGCATATATGAAGAAATTGTGAAAGGTAACCCAAAAATGACTGCAAGGAACAGATGTCATCAAGGCTATTAAGCAGGATTGGCAATTAATTCTATGAAAAAGGAACAAACTGGACTAACTTCGTGGTAGAACACTGGTACAATTATTTCTTTGAAAATATATTTCTCTTAAAGTAAAACAACTTCAAAAGTGCTTTTCTTAAGTATATAATTTGCAAATTTATACACATTCACTGTTTTTACTATTATCATATTAATATTTATACTACATAAACTTATGCTTCATTGAATCTATAGAATGTTGAACAATTCTGAAAATGAATCCTCATCAAAAAGAGTGGGTCATCAATTTTCTAAGCCTGAAAGTATTCCAAGACACATATGAAGCAATTTTACAAGAAATTTCACCTTCTAAATTGGCTAGTCAGGGAAATATTTTTGATGGAAAAAACTTTTATGAATCTCTTCACATTCTTCTATACTAGCAAACATAATCATTTATCTATAAAAGACATGACCTAATTAATTTGCAGTTGATGATTATGACAGTAGCAATGATAGTGAAGTAATGAGTCTTGTCCTCAACTTTGAAATGACAAAATTTATAACAGAAATTCATTTACTTAAAAAAACATTTATTGAACATTTACTTGTTCTGCATCATGAGGACCAAAAGCAATAACATTTCTCCATTCTAACAAGAACAGAGCAGCAGTGAGAAATGCAGACACTATAAAGATCCCAAATATGAATTAGCTTTATTTCATTTGACAGCCAATATTTTGGGTCATAAGTGTTTATTCTCACATCTTTATGATTAAAATATGAGATTATTATTAGATACATTTAAAAAATATCAATTTGTTTTTATTGAAAGGGCAGGTGTTTTCAGAGAATGACAGAAAGACCAAAAGATCTTCCATTTGTTCACTCCCCAGACGCCTGCAACGGCCAGAAGTGGGCTGCTCTGAAGCCAGGAGCTCTCACATGCGTGCAGTGTTCCAAGGCTTTGGGCCATTCTCTGTTGCTTTCTTGGGCCATAAGCAGGGAGTTGAATGAGAAGGGGGTCAACCGGGACACGAACAAGCACTTGCAGGGAGAGGATTAGACATGAGCCATCATTTTGGTCCCATATTGCATACATCAATTACTTGGAATTATGTTTTATTCATTCACCACTTAAATAACAATATCAGTTATTTTCAGAAAGTGGTAAAATTAACTTAGAGTATTGCAATTTTGATCAAAGTATTTAAAAAGTGTTTAAAAATAATTTCTGATGCTCAATTTGGCAATATATTTCTAAATTTTCCATAGGAGTTCCATAGTTTAAGTTTTCATTGTTTTCAATTTTTCTTTCTTTTCTCTGGTTTTCCAAATACAAGTATTTTTAAAACACCCAAAATATTTACATCAGATAAGAAAATACATCACTCATTCTCAGAAAAAAAAGGGGGATTTATTTTCTATTACTTGGTTTCAGAATTTAAATGGCTACAATTTTGACTTCATTCAAACACTAGCTGACAATATTTGAATGGTAGTCACGTAGCCATATTATGAAATCATATGTAAATCACAGTACCCACTAAAATAGTGTTCCTTAATTCTTTTACTCCTCCTTCCCTTCTTCTGCTCCCTCCTTCATTCTCTCCTTTCTTCCTTCTTATCTTCCCCCTTCCCATCTTTCCTTCTTCCCTATTTTTCTCTTTTCTTCTTTTCATTCATTTGTACTCTCCACTCTTGAACACAATCCACATTGGTTCATATTTCTTTATTTGTGGCAGCAGTTTTGAGCAAGTCTGAATTAACCAGCAATCCATTCGCAAGTTATTTCAGGCCTTCACACCTTGACAGGAATGTGCCCTGCAGGATTTATCTCTTGTTGATAAGATTCTGAGCAGTGTAAACAACTGATTCTTATGCATGCTGTCCAAGAGCTAAATACAATGGTTGCAGAATAATAGGAAAGGAGGCAACTGTGCCTATCTAGAAAAATCTGTAAGACTTCCTGGAGGAGGTAATATTTAGCCTTCAATGGAACAGTGAAGAAGAATTTGTTATGCACACATGATAGGGAGGCAGTGTATTCCATTCAGAAGAGAACAGATAAAAATATGCTTATTTCAATCAACATCAACAAAATTCAAGTTTTGACTTAGTTAATTTTCTGTGAAGTTTTTGTAAACACTGATTTTTTCCAGCAACAGTATGACCATAGTTAGTGATGAAACCAGGACAGAAACCTCAGCCATCGTGGTTTCAAAACAGTTAGAACTGAATGCATGCACTCTGAATTCCTTTTGATAAGTGTATTTTATGCACACATGTTTGCTGACTCTTCATTTTTCTATAAATAGACACTAGAATTCAATTCGTATAAAAGAAATACATGAGCATAAAACGTGAGAAAAATATTTGTGGCTTTATTTCTTTGACATTGTTGTTATGGAAATTGAAAACTGTAAATTCAGGAGTAAGGTGATCCAAAATAATCTGAATAAATTGAGATCCAAATGCTTTAAAATTGTGGAATTATATAGCCACTAGTCATGTAATATTGATTTTAGAAAGCTAATGTCAAATAAGGTTATAATGTGTTCCAGATTTCTCAGTTCACATAATAAAATCCTAGGATTAGAACATCAATTCTCCAACTTTCAGCTATATGTTCTTCCTGTGATCTGTTATGGTTGCCTGTATGTAAACTCTTCTCTATAATTATATTCATAAAATTACAGATTTAGATAAAACTTCAGTTATCATTTACTGCTTACTGTATTTCTATACAAAGAAATGTTGTTTTCCATACAGACATTAAATTATTAACTTCTACAGTGATGGACATATTGTAAATTAGAGTACTATTCAAATATCGTCCCCATATTACCACCTTTTCTTTAAATGTATCAGTGATATTCCTTCCTAAATAGGATATTTCAAATTTTTGATAGAAACTTTACTCTGCTGTAATATAGAGGAATAGTGTAAGAATTTGTTTCAGTGCTATATTCATTCTAACGTAATCTCATTACTGCTAGTTAAAGAGCAGCATAATTAAAAGATGCTTATATATATATATCAATTGGCAAAAATTCATCTAATTTTAATCAGTCATATAACTGAAGGGATTTTTTTCCTCATGAGATATCTACTGTGAAAAAAAATAAAAAGCATGCTAGATGCATTCCTCCAGAAAATTGAAGCAGACTAACCAAAGGCCTGGGCTTACCTTTCATATCAATAAATAATTTGAATGATTAGGTCTTATTAAAAACAGTTCTCCATTTTGGCTGCCGTGGGGCCAACCAAGCCCTTGGTGGCCCATGTGCGCAGCTCTTTGGCTGCCTTGGTCCCAGCCATGCAGGGAGCTCATGAGGGCTTGGGGGATCGTGCCAATGGAGGCATGTGGAGACTTGGGGGTTCATGTTCAGGCAAAAGGAGCAAGCCTGTGCATTTCCTTACGTGTGTGGTTCATGGACTGATCAATGAGTGGGGTAAGGAGATGCATGAGAGGGAAGACTGCTGAGGAAATATGTACAGGTGAGGAATGACTTCTGAAGGACTTCCATTGACAAGACCATTGTACTTGCAGGTAAGCAGTGGTGCTGAGACTTAGCGCTTGGGAGAGGGGACACCGGAGGAACCTTTCTGGATTAGATCAATGCACCAACTCATGTGAGAGACCTGAGCTGGGCTAGTCAGCATGGATCACCACTGATCACCACTCACCAGTGCACACTAAAGCTAGTGATGGGGCCTACCTGGCAGGGCTTCCATTGGCATGTGCAGGAGCCAGGCTGGAGTGTGGGTCATGCTAGGACAGTTATCACACCTATTGGACTGCATGAGCCAGGGATAGGGGCAGACTTGGCAGGACTAGGCTGTACCACCTGCCAGTTAGAGTTGGGTGGGACAGGCCAGGCTGCAGCATTGGATGGCAAAGGCCAAGATGCAGGATGGGCTATGCCAAGCTAGGTCAGAGCAACCATTGGCACATGCAAGGTTTTTGGCTAGGAAAAGGCCTGGTCGGGGAGCTAAGGATACATACCAGCTGGGTTGTGGTTCCCTCTGGTGAGTGCAAGAGCTGAAATGGGGTAGTGATCTGGCCTGGGCATGGCTTCAGTGTTCCTCAGCATGGGTGTGGCCTGCATCTGAGGAGTGCCAGACTGGGCTAGACTCCATCACCCATTGGTGCTCCTGAGAGCCAAGGTGTGGGTAGGGTGAGCTGGGCTAGGTCTCAGCACCTGCTGAACCACATGAGACCTGTGTCTGGGTATGGACAAGGTATGGCTGGGCTGTAACAACCTGACAGAACAAGAATGGGTGTGGGCCGGAGGGGCAAGGCCACTATTCCTGCCAAGATAGAAAGTAGACTCAGTCAGACTGGACCAAAGGCCTACTAGTGTGTCCAAGACCTGCTGCTGGGAGAAAGCCTGATAGAGAAGCATGGGGGAACTCCTTTGTCAGGAAGCAGTTCTTGCAGTTGACTGCAAGAACCAAAGCTGGCAGCAGTCCAGATCAGGCCAGGTTATAAGACCCGCTGACATACATGTGGATTTTGTTTGAGGGTAGGCCAGGCTGGGCCAGTTTATAACACCCACTGACAGATCTGAGAACCAGAACAGGGTACAGGACAGGCCTGTTGCAGCCTGTTCACATTAAAAGTTGGGACTGGGAGCTAGCTGAACTGAGCTGAGCAGTAGCACTCGCAGCATGACATGGAACTTGGGGCAGATTTGACTGGGACAGGAATATAGCACCTGCTAGCAAATGCTGAGGTAAGGTAGGACATCCCAGACTGTGCCACAGCACCCACTAGTCCATGTGAAACCCAGGGGCAGTGAGATCCTGGTAGGGGATTGTGGGGAACCCTCGTGCTGGGACACGGCTTCCACTGGTAAGCATGAGTACTGGAACCAGGGGCAATCAGGCAGAGCAGGGCTACAAAACTTGTTGGCCTGCATGTGAATTGGGACAGGGTAAGAGCCAGGCTGTGCTAAACAAATATATCCACCTATGCTTGCATGAGCCAGAGTAAATGCAGGCTAACTGGGCTTTGCCACAGCATAGATAGCAAGCACTGGAAATGGGGGCAAGTCCTGTCAAGAAAGACTGCAGAACCACCTGAAAAGCACAAGATCCAGGACTGGGAGTGGGCCCAGCGGGGAAGTTGTGGGTACCTCTCAGATGGGCTGCATCTCAAAATGGTGAACATGAGAATCAGGGCTAGGCATGGGCCTGGCTAGATAGGCAGTGGCACCCGCCAATGTGAGTGTGGTCTGGATAGTGGGGTTGGTTGGGTGGAGCTAGGCTTTACATGGTGAAGGTTATTAGGTTTGCTCCAACTAGGCTGCAGTGCTTGATGGTATATATGAGGGCCGAGTGTGTGATAGCCATGCTTTGCTGGGTCATGGCATCCACTGGTTTCAGTAAGAGACAGGGTTGGAGATAGAACTGACCTAGCAATTGCAACTACCAGTGTGTATGTATAGGCTTATATGGGTGAAAGGCAAAGCCAGACCCCATACTTACAAGCATATACAAGAGTCAGGTCTGAGCTCACCTGAGATGAAGTTTATGTGGGGATCCCCATTCAACCATGGGGGAAATCACAGGATCTGTGGTCTGACTGTGGAGTGCATGTGTCAGAACTGGGCCTTCTTGGTAGCTAAGACAGAGCAGTGAACTGCATGCTCAGATGCAATGGAGGATATGGCAGTCCATTTGGGCCTGCAGAGGACATCTGGTGCCATAGCAGAGGAAACAGGGCAGAACAAATTAGTCAACTACCACAGCAAAGAATTGACAGCAAATATCTGGACAAATGGAGATTTTGGGGTGGACTGTCAGCCAACAGAACTTGCAAGGATTTCCTCATCCATGGATCGGTGAGATTGACAGTATTTCAGAACTACCAAAACCACTTGAGTGGAACCTTCAGGGTATGCTCCACGCTTGGGACCCTGGGATGACATCAGGTGCTGTTTCCCATCCCTGGAAACTGGAGCAGTTGGGAGGCTGGGTGAAGCTTTTCCCCTGATTTCGCCCCTTCCTTCAGATACAGGAGGAAGAAAGGAAAGATTTGGAAATAATGATCTCACCCACATTTCCCTAGTCCTCGACACATCCCACTCTGGTTAACTAAGCATCATCAAAAATAAAAAAAAAAATAAATTTTAAAACAAGACAAAACAAAAGTTCCTTATATATTTTTTAAGAATAGGGTAAGGACACGTTTAAACAGATGGAAAAACATTAGTTAGGGTGAACCAGAGAGGTCAGATTTCAGGAAATAGGAGAGGACAGACTGATGGCAGAGGGGCACTTGGAAACTGATGGACAGGGGAAAGTAGCGGAAAAATCAGTGTGGTGTTGTAGTGACCAGATACCGAGTGGTATTCAGCGAGCAGTGATCTGAACTGCACTGGCAGCCAAAACTCCATCAGCACCAGGTAGGATGGGGAGTTCACTGGAAGCTCAGGAAGTGAATCCAGACAAAGAACTGCCCATCCTGCTGGTTTGATTGGTTTGACCAGGAGCAGAGACAGAAGAGCAGATCCAAAACAGGTGGTGCAGGAACAAGTGGATTCCACAGACCAGACCCCAATTACAGCCAAATCAGGCACCATTTTATTAGGGAGGCAAAGGCTATGGGACAGGACTGCACATTCACTAAGCTGCAACAACATAGCATCCTACAGATTTCACCCAAAATAGAACCAGGTAGTGCCCAGACCTAATGGACAGCAGATTCATAACTCCATGAGTGGCTTTGAGACTGCAAGGACAAGAGTGAGCTGTGCATGCACTGAGCTGGGAGCAAACTCATAGAGTTCAGTACATTGCACTGGCCCCACATCAAGAATAATACCAACCTTGGCAACTTTTGACTCAAAATAGGTCCATGTGGCCCTCAGACCTAATGGTCGCAGGTTCCGTCAAGATCAGCACCACCAACAACCTAGATATTTAGAACACCTGGTGTCTCCCTAATCCTGGGAACTGCTCGAATAGGAAGTGGGAGAAAGGTTATACAACGATGGAGCTTCAGCATGGGATAAAAGGAGGTGGAGTGTGGTGAGCCAGGAGCTGGGTCTACGGAGACCATGGTGTCCAGATCTGAAACTCACTGGAGGGAGAGGGACAAGTGTCTGCAAACAAAGTACTAGGTACCAACCACAATAAGTAAAATTGAATTGTAGACCTGTGGGTTACACAGCTTAGAAACAAGATTTAAGGAGAAATATATGCTAAACAGAAGTACAATGACCAAGAGCGAAAGAAGAGACAGAGGCACAATGGATATCACTGAAGACTCCCCTGTAAAGGAATAAAAGCCTTTGCCAACCTCAAAGTTAACTTAGGAATACATCAAGAAAATGGGGGATGCAGAATTTTTAAAAAAAGAAAAAACTTCTTATAAAGGTTCCTATCAATAATGAGAAGCACATACAGGAGTTGAAGGAATTTAAGGTGTATGTCACACAGGAAATAGCAACACTGAATCAAAATCAAGCAGAATTATTAGAAATAAAGGACTCAATACAGCAAATAAATCCAGTGGAAAGTCTCAACAATACAATGAATGAGGCAGAAGAAAAATCCCAAAATTGGAAGATTTTGTCTTTTTTTTGGTCACAATGGGGAAACACTCAAAAAGCTGGAAGCAGAGTTGGGTCAAGCTAAAACAAGTATTCAAAAATCAAGAAACACTATTAAAAGGCCAAATGTAAGAGCTATGGGAGTTCCAGAAGATGCAGAAAGAGAAGCTGGGTTTAAAGCTGTGTTCAATGAAATAATAAAGGAAAACTTCCATAATCTGGAGAAAGAATTGGGAAACAACATCCAGGAGGGGCACAGAACTCCCAATATAGTTGACCAAAAAGCGATCTTCACCACCACACGTAATAATCAAGCTCTCTTCAATCAAACATTAAGGAAAAGATCCTTAAAGGTAAATGTAAGAAAGAATACAAATTTTCAACAATGAAAAAAGGTACATGTGAAAAAAAAATCAACTGACATATAAAGGAATGCCAATTAAACTCATAGGAGACCTCTCACAGGAAATTCTACAGGCCAGAAGAGAATGGAGCAACATACTCCAGGTTCTAAAAGCAAAACGTTGTCGGCCTAGGATAACGTACCCAGCAAAACTTTCCTTTGTCTTTGAAAATGAAATAAAATTCTTCCACAGTAAAGAAAAGTTAAAAGAATATGCCTCTTCCAAACCTGCTCTACAAATGATGCTTCAAGATGTTGTCTTAACAGAGAAGAGGAATAGCACCCACCAAAATCAAAGGCCAACATGAAGAACATCCCAGTAAAAGGACAACAGAAGACTAAATCAATGAACAACCCATTGCTGAAATGACAGGACCAAATTACTACCTATCCATATTAACCCTAATTAAAAATGGTTTAAAGTCATCAATCAAATGTATTACATTATATAGGAGGATTGTGCAGGATCTGTGCAAGGAGTAAACATTTATATATAAAGGAATGAAGCATCCATAGATTCATGAAAACTATCACCCATAGATACTTTTGTATATGTGTGTAGATATATGCATGTACATACATATATGTATACCTACACACATAGACATATATGTCCATGTACATATATATACACATATATACAGATATATACTCTTTATTCTGTCACTGTAAAATACATTTTTGAGCACATCACATCTGTTGGAAATCAACATTCTTCTGTAAAATTCCATTTTCATTGTCTGTCTTCCAATTTTAATGCAATGTAATTTGTAGTTTCAAGAGTATGTAACAAGAGACTTCCCGTACATTTTTTTATAGAAATGTTATGTTAGAGTGCTTGTCGCATGAATTGTGTTTTCTCACTTGAATAGTAAAGTATAAAGTAACTCTCTCCTGTTTAGTATCTGTCCATTTTTGCTAAATGGTGATGCATATCTATCCTGTAAGTGCCATGAACTTATGAATATTTGTTTACCAGAAGCTTCAACATCTAAATTAATCCTTACACATCTTTTCACACACACACACACACACATGAAACTGAACACTAATGCATGCACTAGTTAAAGCACAAGTTATTCCAATTGCAATGAAAGGTAATAATCTAATTTTATTGATAGATTTTACACATTGGAGTAAGAGGAGCTCAAGGTTTAATATCTACATAGTCATTTGTCCCAACAGTCTTTTGAAAACATACTTATTACCTCAAAGTTTCTTTGGGGATCTCCCCAATCGAAATGCTGGACTCAGAACCCTAGCCAAGAAAAGACAGAAGACAGAACAAGTCAATCAACCACCTCAGCTATGTTGGCAGCGAAATACTGGGCAAATGGAGACTCTGTGACGGACTATGTCAATCAGTGGATTCTTCAACAACCTCATCGTGCTTGGAGTGGCGAGATTGGCAGCAATTCATAACTGGTCAACTATCAAAACCACTTGAGCAAGTATCTCAGAGCATGCCCCCCATCCGGGACTTGGGGTAGGTGGGAAACTGGGTGGGGCTTCTCCCTCAATATCCCCCTTTACCTCAGATACACAAAGGAAACAATTGGGAAATAATAGTCTTACCCATTTCCCTATAGCCCTTGGACCTTTTTACCGTAATTAACTATGTAAAGTTTGTCAAAAATATAATAATAATAAAAATCCATGAGATATTAAAAAAATAAATTCAAGTGTATATTATAAGTACATAGAGTGCTTTTAAAACCAGAGATGCCAAAAATGCCTACCAGATTATTTAAGTCAGAATCTTTGGGATTCTGCAGGTAGTAGTGATTTTTAAAATCTTGCAGCTGTTTTCAATTTGTAACCAAGGTTGAGAATCACTGGCTTGAAAGAGTGTAAGGTGCTAGTTTGTGAGAAGAGTTTCAGACTTCAGTCCCTTGGATGATTTTGAGTCTAGAGTAATCCTTTCATTTATGGGAGCAGCTTGTTCACCTAAAGATTAGAGAGCCGTAGTTCATAGTGTTCACAAAATGGGTTGTATGAACTGCTTTCTTCCATATGATAAAGAGAATTTGATTCATCATATACATGGCAGAATTTGTTCTAAGATTTTATTAATACTGACAGAAAAGTTTAAGGGGAAGCATCTCTTCTTATACACAATCAAATTTTGTGCTGCACTCTGTCAAAAACAATATTAGAATTGTGTAAGACCACAATATCGTAAGTCAGATGCCAGCAGGTGGCATGGAGTGTATTCAGTTTCTGCTCCAGGCATGAACTTTTCTGTAATATAGTTAGTATTTTGTGGTTCTAAACTCCAGTCAGAAATGTACTCACCATATAGATCAATAATAAGAAAGTAATTGAAAAAGCAAAACCATCCATCAAGAAATATTTATTGAATACTGACTGATTACAAAAGTTCAAACATGTCCCAAACTGGTCTCTGTATTTAAACTGAATTTGGATTTTCAGCTGTCATTTTAATTTCAAATTGAACGTTAAATGCTTAAAAAATCTGATTTGAATTTCAAAATTCAATCTCTTAAGATTACAACATTCTTTAGCAATTTCTGTTTCCCCTTTGCGTCTGCTTACCCAAAAGATGATCTGTTCTTCAGGGAAATTTGTAAATATCTTTACATTTAGGGATATATATAAATAGTTTAGGACTACCTGAACATGTAAAATAACAGATACACTGGCTTTGGCTGTGATTTGTGATATTGGTTGATCTTAGTTGACATCTTTCCACGGCCTTTGTATTCTAGAAGCCAGTGATCCCTGTCCTCTGTTGTGTCTAATTTATTGCAGATAAACTTTCCTCTTGATCTTTAGCCACTTGAGTCATTTTTATATCGCTCTGAAGCATGTAGATCTGTTTTAGATGCTCCCCTAGCCACTACATTGAGACCCATAGATTCACACCTTCTGCTCAAAAATTGAGACAAGTAAGACTTTGACTTCCCTATGGGCTTTTTAGAATTATTAATTGTTCATGTTTGGGTCCCACTAAATTCTGTCTGAATTTTTAACAGTAAACAAAAATAGGACATGATTCTGTACATTTACTTCACATTTTAGCTTCCTGAATCACTTCTGCCAAATATTTTGTTTTTCTGTAGTGAATACATTGTTGTTGTTTATCAAGAGAGTGGTAGGAAGCTGTTCTCATATTTTCCGCCAACCTTTTTTAGTTAAATGCATATGGCACGAACCCTAGCTCTGCTCCCTTCAAGTCTGAATTTATTGGAATACCACGATTTTACAGTTCTTGTGTATTCTATGTGTTTTTCCAAACCAACTCAGAAACTCATTTGAATTTACGTTCAGCTGAATTAGTCCTTGCCTGCTTCAAATACCACCATTCTTGTAATGGTAAGAGGGATCCTGATTATGGTTTTATAAGAATGAGAGGGAAAATATAGCATTCATCGTTATCAAAATGTTATCTCCTGCCATACCTATGACTGTGAAATGGCTGAACTGGGAATACGATTTTACTGGGGTATTTATTGTCCTATTTTGAAAGTTCTTTACTGGGAGAAAATTGAATCTCTGATATATTGACTCTCCTGTCAATCCACTGTTAATCAGTTGGAACACTGAGTATGGAAAATCAGTTTTCCTGTTGTTGGAAGTTCAAGAATTTGAATAAGAAAATGTAAAGTAGTTTTAGAGGACAGCAGTATCAGTGATTCACAAACAAAGCTGTACATTAGAATAAACCACAGAATTACTGAAAAATGTATATGATTCAGATTCAAGCATGCAGATTCAGGAGACAGAGGTAAGCTACGTTTCTCCATAGCTTAAAATAGTCTTCACATGTGATTCCTGATTTCCAAAATGAACAAAGCTGATGAGCTTGTATGGTGTACACTCAACCTGCCTCAAACGCTGCCTCCTTAGGTGTGCTTCCAAAGATGATAAAGAAAACTTCATCTCCTGCAGCTGACAAAGACCAAATGGGAGTCAGATGAGGGAGGCATTCAGACTTAATACACAGCTTAAGGCAGTGTATTTTTTGTGCTTCAGGGTAATATAGGATATTTATTTAAAAAGTGTTGTGCAGGTTAACACTCCCAGGTTTCATGAACTGCTTTATGGATACTTAGTAATGAGTAATTCATACATGGATATATTATAAAATTTGATCTGAAGTCTATTTTTATGACAAGCTGAAAGTGAGTTTTTGGGGCCCTTGTTTCCCTCAAAGATTTTGCTTGCCCTTGTGTAGTTACAGTAAAGAATTTAACATATGTGTATAATCAAGTTAGTCTGGACCTTTAGATTTCTTTGCACATGATTTTTTCCCTCTAATAGTTGGACATTCCTTCTGTTGGAGAATGCAAACTGTCTGTTTGGTCATGCCTTTGTAACATAGCCTGACAATGAGTAGGAAGAAAGCACACATGTTTGTTGAGAGACTTGGCAGGATGGCCAGTAAAAACATTACCCGAAGAATTCCTGATCCTGATCCTGGGCATATAAACAGTCTTTCATGCCTGCAAAATGAGCTGTGATGTTTGTTCAGCGGAGAGTTTTTGAAAGCACTGAATTTGCTGATTGATAAATGCCTGTTTGGAAAACAGAGAAAGCCTGCCAAGCACAATCTGTCTCTCAGTAATTCTCAGAGAACACAGATGGCAAGAAAGTTTGGGTCTCAATAGCTCTGGAGTCCCATGGGTTTGTATAGAGTTTAATTACTTTGCAAATAAAATGGAGGACAGATGTATAACACCAGGTCCAGTAAGAAGGTGAATCTTGGTATCAGCCCAAATCATCACTTCCTGGCTCCTCGCATGAATCCCTCTGAATATAGAGACAGGAGGCCAAAACTCTGTGTAGTGAGTTCCATTGCTTGTGCTGCCCAACAATACAGGTAAGAGAATAGGAGAAATATCCCTGAAGGATAATTATTAGGGCGGCTTCAGTACAGATATATTGGCATACAAGAAATGGACAATCTGAAACAGGAGGGAGAATAATATAATACAAATAAAGCAGAGGAAGAACTGGTAAATGAAGAAGCAAAATTAAAATAATTCTGGCAGAGGAAGAAGGAAGTCCTATTTCAGTCGAGGAAAAAGCATCTCATGATTCACTTTGTTCTCAACTGCAGATTCAGAGAAGCCTAAAAATAGTGGAAACACTGAAAACATAGGAAGTGAAATTTGAAAAGCACCAAAAAGAAATTAAACAAATAACTTCCTGATGGAATAAAATACCTTCCATCTTGTGACATGGGCTAGTTTCTCCAGTGCTAGATTTACTCATCAGAATAGACACACTGATTACAGAAAATCCCTTTTGAAAGGCCAAAGTCTAGAAAGGGTAAAAGTTAACTATGTAAGAGACCTCCAACTCTTTCAGAGCTGAAAAACTTCACACTACTACAGAAATGGTTGAAGTCAAACTCTAAATCACTGGGAGTAATTTCTGTATCTTGCCTAGTATGAATAACTGCAATGAATATGGAACTACAAATATCACGTTAAATTTCTGTTTTTGGTTATTTGGGATATAAACTTGTAATTAATATTGTTGAATCATGGTATAGTTCTGATGTTTTGAGGAAGCTCTGTACTCTTTTCCATAATGGTTGCAATAATTTACAAATGCTTCCAATTTGCAAATGCTTCCCTTTTCTCCACATACTTGAAAACGCTTAACCTTTTGTCTTTTTGATAATAACTCCCATAATGGGTATGAAATGATATAGCTTTTTTTAAATTGCCCTGATGTGCACATATACTGCATGCTTTTCACATGCCTTCTACTGATGAGAATTTCTTTTTTTGAAACTTATCTATTTTGATTCCTTGTCCATTTTTAATTAGGTTTACATTTTTCCTATTAAGTTGTCTGTTTTCCTAAGCTAGTCTGGTTGTTAACCCTCATGTTTATTTTGCAAGTATTTCCTGTCATTCCTTAGATTGTCTCTTCTCTCTTCTGTTATGCAGAAGCTTTTTCAGTTTGATAATAATCCCATTTCTTTATTTTTTGCTTCTGTTCTCTGTGTTTTGGGAGTTCTACACAAAAAATTCTTAGCCATTCCAATATTGTGAAACTTTTTGAATCATACTAGAAAATTATTACCAAGATCGATATTAAAGTTTTTCAACTTTTTTGGTGTTTTATACCTTCAAGTTTTATATTTAACTGTTTACTCTGTTGTAAGTTAATTTTTCGCGCATGGTGTAAGAATCGAGTTTCATTTTTTTCTTAGTGTGTGTACCTAGTTTTCCCAACATTTGTTATTAAAGAGGTCATCTTTTTTGTGTGTGTTCTTGGCACCCTGATGAAGATAAATAAATCGACTTATAAACAAGGACTTATTTCTGTAAGATTTGATAAATTTTCATAGCAGTTGTCTGTGCTTCTGAGGAAAAGTTTTAATGGGTTTATTCCTTTTTTCAATAACGATGTTTTCCCCCATTCTCTCAAACATTTTGTTTCCAGTATGAATTTGGATCTCATCTTGACCCTTATTCCTGATTATTTAACGTGCTTCTTTTTCTATAACTGCTTTTTTCTCTAATATTGATATTGAAGTTTCTAAGTATGTTATTGCTGAGTGCTTTTCATGTTTCTTGTACTTGAAGCTCGATAAATTTATTGGGTTTATGTGCATATAATTTTCAACATAGAAAAATCTGTCTTTGTTTGTTAAATATATTGAAAACTTCCCTGTGACTTTCAGGGACTCTATACTCACATGTGTGTGTATGTGTATATGATCACTTTTACTATGGGAATATAAAAAATGAAATTTTCATCTGTGTTTGGAACAGATTTAAATATTTAATTGATTGAAAGCCAAAACATCAGCAGGAAGGATGCTTGATGCACTTTTCAATCCTTTATCTTTTCCCTTTTCAAAACATTGTGGAAAAGGTGATGATTATTGCAATTGCTTATAATTGGTTAGTAGACAGATTTTGGAACTTTTATGTATCAGTTAAATTGTGCTGATAATATTAGAAAATCAAGGATGAGACAGTTATTCCATGGTCTAGATAGTGTGTTATGGAGGTTAAGGTACTGTTCCCTGGGAGAAAGTGAGTGGAAGACTGGCTAAGAGAACAAATGGAGCACACAAAGAACCTCATCCCTCTGCCCTGGAAGAAAAGAGATAATGATACAAAAATTACAAAACAAGAATCGTTTGTATCTAAATTCAACCTCTTCTATTTTAATCAAGAGGATTATTCCTGTGTCCTGGATAAGTCCTTGTCATGCCGCATGCTAAAACTTAAAATAAATTCTGATGGATTTATTGTGTGGTGCTTTATCTTAAACAAACGGCTTTCTCGCACACTGGTTCATATATTTTTCACAACAGTCCTATGAGTTAGATCTGACAAACATTCTCACTTTACAGAGAAGAGAGTCTCAGCAGGAACTGCTACTTTGTACAAGTTAAGCAGCTCCAACCCACAGTGAACTCAGATCTCAGTTTCACATCTCCTGCTCCAAGGACCATGCTCTTCCCACACCACTCAACTATTTAAGAGACCTGCTGGGGAAACAAGCTGTCAAAAAGTGTTGTCTAAGCTTCCGACCTTGCCTTGTTTTTTAAATTCCTTGACTTTCAAACAACCCCAAAGTCGATGATAGGGAATTTCTTTTCTTTTTTTTTTTTTTTACATTTTTTATTATATTTTGACCATCTTTACATAGTTAATTACGGTAAAAAGGTCCAAGGGTTACAGGGAAATGGGTAAGACTATTATTTCCATATTGTTTCCTTCGTGTATCTGAGGTAAAGGGGGATATTGAGGGAGAAGCCCCACCCAGTTTCCCACCTACCCCAAGTCCCGGATGGGGGGCATGCTCTGAGATCCTTGCTTAAGTGGTTTTGATAGTTGACCAGTTATGAATTGCTGCCAATCTCGCCACTCCAAGCATGATGAGGTCATTGACAGTCCATCATAGAGTCTCCATTTGTCCAATTTTTCACTGCCAACATATAGCTGAGGTGGTTGATTGACTTGTTCTGTCTTCTGTCTTTTCTTGGCTAGGGTTCTGAGTCCAGCATTTCGATTGGGGAGATCTCCAAAGAAACCTTGAGGTATTCCCAGACCAGATTCTTTTGTGTTCTAGCAAGCACAGGGCCTGGCACAGTCCATCACCACGATTAGCTGGTGGTTGCAATTGCTCGTTTGGTTCTGTTTTCAGTCCTGATTTCCACTGGAACCAATGGGTGTTGCAGTCCAGCCTGGTTCGGCCCAGCACATACTCGGTCCTCACATAAACCAATGGGAGCTGCAGCTTAGTCATAGCGACCCACAATAACCCTCACCAGGCCTGCTCCCTACCCTGGTTTGCCAGTATGTGTAGCAGACTAGTCCAGTCTGTCCCACATCCCATTTGGCTCTCGTACATGTCAAAGGGTATTGGAGCTTAGTTCCATCTAACCAGCTCAACTATCCAGCCCTCACGGATGTTGTTGAGTGCCTCTCTGTCTAGCCACCCCAGCCCCTGTCCTAGTTTCCATGCCCTTCTGTGGGAGCAGTAACCCAAGAGGGAGGAGCCCACTATTTCCCTCCCAAGTCTCTCTCAATCCCAGTTTATGCACTCTTCGGGTGGTTCTGTGGTTTGACTTGACAGAATTAGTCCCCAGTGCCAGCTTCTGCCAGCTGATGCTGTGGCTAAGCCCAAACAACCCTCACCCACTCTAATTTATGCTTGCACCAGTAGGAATAATCCGCTCAGCCTGGCTTTTCCCTGATCTAGTCCACATGAGGCCCACAGGTGTTGTAGCCCTGCTTAGTCTGGTCTGTTCCCATCCCAGCTCACGCTCTCCAGTGGGAACAGCTGTCCAGCAAGGGAACCACCCCCTTAATTCCTCTGCCGGCTTTGCCCCCTCCCTTCCTGGTTCTCATGCGTGCTGGTTGGGTGCTGCAGTCACATCCAGTACAGGCAACCTCACCTTGGCATTCCATATTGTGGACTGGTTTTTGTCGCAACCGAACCTGGCCCGACCCACACTCTGTTCTGGTGTTTGGATTTGCCAGTGGATGACGTGAACTGATTCAGCCTGGTCTGCCCCCGACACATGCCAAATGTATGCCAGTGAGAAACTTTCCATGGCCTATTCTGGGCTGTTTCCTATCATGCTTCTTGTGCTTACCTGCAGGGACTGTGTCCTGCCAGAGGAGTTGCCCAGGCTCTTCCAGATGATAGGGAATTTCTAATACCACCAAAGAAAACACAGTCTCAAAGTTGGTCCAGGAGAACAAATGAAAACTGAAATTACATTCATATTCTTCAGTATATACACAAATCAACTCAAGATGAATCAAGGAAATAAGTTTAGGATATGTGATGATGAAGCTGTGTAAAGAAACACTTCAAGACATTGGTGTGGGCAATGATTCCTTGGATCAGATGCCCAAAGCACATGCAACAAAGGCAAAACTAAACTAATGGGATCATATCAGTATCAGAGGTTTGGAGGTGAGGCCATGGCATAATAGGCTAAGCCTCTGCCTGCAGTGCCAGCATCCTATATGGGCGCCAGTTTGTGTCCCAGCTGCTCCACTTCTGATTCAGGTCCTTACATATAGCCTGGGAGAACAGCAGAGGGTGGCTCCAGAACTTGAACAGCTGCACCAATGTGGAAAACACAGAAGAAACTCTGGCTCCTGGTTGCCAATTAGTCCAGCTCTGGCCATTGTAGCTGTTTGAGAAGTGAACCAGGGAATGAAACACTTTCTTTCTCTGTCTCTACTTCTCTTTGTAACTCAGTTTTTCAAATAAAACTATTTTAAAAGCTTATTTTTTAAAAAGTCAGAAGCTTTTGCACAGCAAAGGAAATTTTGAAGAGTAAGGAGACATCCAACAAAATGGGTAAAAGTATTTACAAACTGCTTATCTAAGAAAGAGTTAATTTCCCATACATATCAGTAGCCAAAAAGCATTTCAACAACAAAAAGCCATCAGTCCTGTTTAGAAATGGGTAAAGGGTAGCAATAGATAGTAATCTTAAGAACTATAGATGGGCAACAAATATATATTAAAAAATTACTAGTCATCCGTAGCCAGCAGGGAAATGCAAAATCAAAATCACAATGAGATATCATCTCACCCCCAGACATAAAGTAACAAATGATGGGAAGGATATTGACAAAGGGCAACAATTACACATTATTGGTGGGAATGCATATTAGTGTAGCTACTGTGGAAAAGACTGTGGTGATTTCCTTAAAAATTAGAAATAGACTTCCTTTATGATCCATCAATCCCACTACTAGGTATATATCCCAAACACATGAACACATTGTGTTAAAGTAATACATATACCATCATGTTCATAACAGTAGGGCTCACAGTTGCAAAAATTTGAGTCAACCAGAGTGTTCATCAGATGAATCGATAAGGAAAATAAGATATAAAGACATACATATAGTGAATATTATTCATCTGTAGAAAAAGAAAAAAATATTACTATTTGCATCAAGATGGATGCAACTAAAGGACATCATATTGAATGAAATAAACTGGAGTTATACAAATATCACATAATCTTTCTTTGGGAACTAAATTTTTAAAAGAAATGCCTATGTGTATAAATATTGTTGCAATTGTAGGTTTCTCAAACTTTGTTTTCTAACTTTGTCAAACCTGAGTTTAAGAGTGATCTATACTAGTATAGGTTTAATGGTCAGTGATTATTATAAAATGCACTATGTATGAGTGAAATTGATATCTTTTCACTCATTCTTTTTTATAGCCCTTTCCTATATTCCTGTTAAACTTTGGCTTTTTAAATTTTTACTGGCTGAAAATTTTAGTGGAATGCTAAGCCTCTGAGTATAATGGGAATTAAAATACGTTATCTCTAAAATTTAAAAAAAAAAAAAAGGAAGAAAGGGGGAGTGATGGAGGAAGGGAAGTATCATTATATTGTTAGAATTCTAACTATGAACTGCATGAAATCTGTTCTCTTTGTGTTAATATCACATTAACATGAGAATTGGTGAGAATTGAGTTGTACTGATTACCATGCATTCACTGTGACCCTGAGAATCTAATATATTTAACAATTAATTTCCAAAAAAGGAATCACTTGCAGCCATGTTTTGTCAATCAGAAGACATTTCTTTATCCTCAGGATTTTAGAGCCTTTCCTTCTCCATCCACTCTTATCATATTCCTGCTCAGGAACAAGTCTGGAGATCACTCACAACCTGTAGATTTGAACAGAAAAAGACAAATGTGTTTTTATGCCCCACAATGCCCACACCTTTTCACCTCCAGCGAGTTTAATTTAATCTGGGCTCTTGTTCTAAGCTTCCAGCAGATACTTTCTCCATAGCCTCGCTTCTACCTCACCATTTTTGCACCTCCTGTGGTCCCATGCTGTGGCCACACTGTTACTTGTACAGCCTTTCTCCCCCTTTTGGTTCAAGCAGTGTCCAGGATTAGGGACACCAGCTGTTCTACATAACTGGGTTGTTGGTGGTGCTGATTTTGCTGAAACCTGCTGGCCATTACATCTGAGGGATACCTGGACCTATCTTGGCTAGAACCTGAAGAATATTGCATCGGTATTGTCTTTCCTGGGTGACCAGTGTAACGTACTGAACCTGAAGTGATTTTGCTCCCAGCTTAGAGTATGTGCAGCTTATTGTTTTCCTTACAGTCCCACAACCTTTGCCACACTACACACAATAGTGCTTGACATGATACTGATTGAGTTCTGGGTTTGGTGGCAGTTAGGTCTTGGTGCCACCTGGACCTTTCTGGATGAAACCTGCATAATGCCACTTCGGAAATGTTTTCTCTGGGTTACCAATGCAATGCACTGAGATGGAAGTGATTTTGCCGCTAGCTTAGTGCTATGTGCAGTTTAATGCTTTCCCTCCAGTCCCACAGCCTTTACCCCAATACACAAAATGGCGCCTGATGTGGCACTGGTGTGGGTCCAGGCTGTGACATCCAACTGTTCCTACACTGCCCCTTGGAATCTTCTGTTCTGTCTTTGCTCATGGTCAAATCATGCAAATCAGCAGGACAGGCAGTTCTATGCCTGTGTTCACCTCCTGAGCTCCTGGTGAACTCTCCCTCCCACCAAGCTGCCACTGGACCTCTGGCTGCCATTGGAGCTCAAATCTCTTCGTGAACCGCTGCTGGGTTTAGTCATTGCAATACCACTCTGTGGTCTCCGCCACTTCCCCGTGTCCAAGGGTTTTCAGGTACTCTTCTGCCACAGGCATGTCATCTATTGTTTCCTGGAATCTGCCCTTTGTACGTCACCCTGGCCAATGATTCCCTGTCAGTTTAAACCTGTCTGCACCTTATACCACCATCCTGCTTTCCAAAAACATTTCTTAAAGGTGTTTGAAGTTGCTTAGTTGTTGATATCATGCTTCCATGTTCGTTTTAGAGGAAGGCATTGATGTTGGATTATTTCTTTTAGACCAGGGCACTGGATGTTAAATAAAGGTTCATTTTTTTCATGGCCTTTGCTATAGCCACTCACAAGCACAACTTCTCCCTGACTCATTCTGTACACTCCTAGAGTTTTCCTAAACCAATTGCTACTCACAGGGAATTTTAAATAGGCTATTTATTGTGCCCACAAGAAACTAGCAAATCAAGTGGAATGATTAAGTATGGAAAATATCTGAAGATTGCATGATTATAATAGCAAATCTGATGACAGCAAGGAGAAAATGATTTGTTAATCTTCTATTGGCATATGATGTGGTTCCTCAAATATATAACTTTTCTGGATTATATTTTCTATATACTTAAGTCTCATTTAAAAAAATTTATATACAAGTATAGATACTTTATTTTGGAATTAGAACCTTCCGTCTCCTTTCGGGCCCTATTCCTTGTCACTGAAATTCCCAGAAAACTTATGGGAACAAAATGTAACTAAATTAGTTTAACTGCTTTTTTTCTGCAGCAAAGCTTTCTGTGAAATTTCTTGTGCTAGGCTTTGGTTAGCAAATTAGATATCATAGCGGAATCTGTTGACTCTAATTGTAATATAGAGCTAATTTAACACTTTCGAGTAGGACATTACTTATAAAATCTTAGAAGAAATTTTTTAAAGTGTAAGACTTTTTTTCATTTTGAAACTTAGTTCCTTTTTCTTTTTACTCACTTTAATGTGTCAAAATTTTGAGGCTGAATGACTTATATGAATTCATTGGCCATGGCATTTTTAAGTCTGAAATTTTTCTTACCAGGGTCTCTGTAGAGTTCTATTCTGGTTAATTTATAAAGTAATGGAGATTCTATTATCTGCAATTGGTGCAATCAGCAGTGGAATCACAGCTTCAAAAAAGTTCTTTATATTTTTAAATGCTTTTCATTTTGTTGCTATCTCCCACAACATTACATGTAATACTCTAAGAAATGAATGCTTGAAATTTTTCATTCTTTTCCTGAAAAAGCACCTTCTTTTTCAAAACTGATTTTTTCCCTTAGATTTGTGTGTTCTTTTTCTATACATTTTAATTTAGTTAGTTCTTAAAATTTTTATTGGAAAGTCAGAAAGAGGAGCAGAGACAGGAAGATCCTCCATTAGTTGATTCATTTCCCCAAGCAGCCACAATGGCCAGAACTGAGCCAATTCAAAGTAAGGAGCCTGGAGCCTCCTCCAGGCCTCCCACGCGGGCACAGGGTTCCAAGGCCCTGGGCTGTTCTTAACTGGCCTCCCGAGGCTCAAGCAGGGAGCTGGATGGAAAGTGGGGTCGCCAGGACCAGAACCGGCACCCATATGGAATCCTGGAGTGTGCAAGGTGAGGCCATTAGGCTACCGCACCAGGCCCTATTTATTTAGTTTTTATCTGGTTGGGGGCGGGGGGAGAGAGAGAGAGAGAGAGAGAGAGAGAGAGAGAGAGAGAGATTGATTCTATCCACTATCCACTGATTTATTCCTGCAACAGCCAGGTCAGGGCAAACCAAATCCAGAAGCCCAGATTTAATGTGGGCCTCCCATGAGGTAGCAGAGATCCAAATACTTGAACTTGCTACCTCCAAAGATGCATATTAACAGGAAGCTGGATTAAAAGTGGAATAGTAGGGATGTAAACCAGGTGTTCCAAAATGAAATGTGGTTACATATAGTGGCCACTTAACCACTGTGCCAGATGCATGCCCCAGTGTGTTACTTTAAAGGCTTTTATTTATCACTTCTGAAATACAGAAAACACCTCATTAAGGATGACACAACTGTCAACTAAACATATAAAATATGTTCCACATTATACATCATTAGGATTTTTCGAAATTCTGAGATATTACTACTCATCTATTGTAATGGCTAAAATCCAAGACACGGGCAATAGCAGCCAGTAATGATACGGAACATTCATATTTGGTGTGTATAATCATTTTGGAAAAACATTTGGCAGTTTCTCTCAAAACAGAACATACTAAAACTAAGATAAATACCCAGCAATAAATGCTCCTTGTTGTTCATTCAAATTAGTTGAAAACTAATATGTGTCCACATAAAATCTTGCACACAGATGTCCATAGCAATTTTATTCAAAAGTACCCAAACTTGGAAGCAACCACAACTGCCTTCAATGGGTGAATGAAATAATAAACTATGGTGCATCCAAAAAAAGAATATTATTCAGCACTAAAAATAAGTGAGATATCAAGCCATGAAAAGACATGGAAGAAACTTAAACACATTTTATTAAATAAATATTATTTATTTACACAGCTATATATTACATTTTCCCAACTATATGATGACATTTCATAGGAAAAAAACTGTTAACACAAAGATCAATGACTTGCATGGGTTAAAAATGGAGAGAGGGATGGGTAGCTAGGATTCGGGGGATTTTAGAAAGGAGAAGCCCTTTTCTGTGTTACCATAATTGAAATTACCAGTCTGTCAAAAAACTATGGAATGTGTTATACCAATAGTGAATTATAATGTGAACTAGAGACTTTGAATGATACTGATGAATCAAGGTTTTGTTTTCCGTATTTTGTAAATATCATATATTAGATGTCGATGTGTATGGGAAGCTCTGTTTTTATGGGGAAAAAAGTATAAGGGAACTCCGAACTTGCTGCTCAAATTTCTTACAAATCTAAAACTTTGCAAAAAATGTATGAAACAAAGTAAACATTATACTTAATATTATTTTATAAAGAATGTATCTATATTACTTTCCTTTCACATTAATTAATATACTAATTGTTGTCTCCCATTATTATAAAAGCTGCTACCTCTATGACAACATCTCATTTGGGTGCCAGTTCGTGCTCCCACTGCTTGACATCTGATTCAGCTCCCTGCTTATGGTCTGGGAAAGCAGCAGCTTATGGCCCAAGTGCTAAGGTTCCTGACATAAATGTAGGAGACACAGATGAAGCTCCTGGCTCCTAGCTTCAGCCTGTCCCCAGTTCTGGCTTTTGCAGTCATTTGGGGAATGAGCCATCAAATGGAAGATTCTCTCTCTCTCTCTGTTTCTCTTCATTCTTTTGATCTAATACATCTGGTTGAAATTTTAAAACTCACTAAGTGCCTGTATTAATATTTTGCCCCAAATATAACTGTACTTTTTAAATTCTCATCAATAGTTCATAGGTCAGATGCAACAGTCCTTTGACACATACACACAATGCAAACATACATGCATGCTAAGTAGGATGTATACATTCTAGACGAAATGAAGAAACCAGACATGTTTTCAGATGTACTAAGTCATTTAAATATGCTGAGTGACTTTATGACTCTCCTGAGAAATGCATAGTATGCAGTATTTCTACACAAACCTGAGTGATTAACGTGATTTATGAGAGCTTATTATATGCCATATGGCTAAAAAAGTGGACAAAACCACATAAGGATTGGTAGCTTATCTGTGCTTGAATTTGATGGTTGTAAAACTCCGATTTGCATCACTGACAGAAACTGAGTCTGCTATGGTTATTAATTATGTTCACATTGTTAAATTAAAACGTTATTATTCAATCCCTATCTTTCCTCTTCTATAGCCTGATACTGTTGGCCACCTCCTTATGTAGCATTTTACATCTGTTTCTTGCATTCAGTTCAATACACTTAAGATTCACTCGTTTTGTTACAGGCAGAATCCATGATCCAGGAAGTATACAAAACTTTAGATGCTGGTAAAAGCACTGGAGTGGATAGACTGGAGCCGAGTGGGTTTTTTTCTAAGATTTATTTATTTTTATTTGAAAGGCAGACATACAGAGAGGAGGAGAGACAGAGAGGAAGATCTTCCGTCCGGTGGTTCACTCCCCAAATGACCGCAATGGCTGGAGCCGAGCCAATCCGAAGCCAAGAGCCAGGAGCTCTTCCAGGTCTCCCACGTGGGTGCAGGGTCCCAAGACTTTGTGCCGTCCTCGACTGCTTTCCAGGCTACAAGCAGGGAGCTGGATGGGAAGCAGGGCCACTGGGATTAGAACCGACGCCCATATGGGATTCCAGCGCATGCAAGGCGAGGACCTTAACCATTATGCTATCGCACCGGGCCCTCCCCTGAGTGATTTAATCAAAACACTCTGTTTTTAATAAGTAAGTATAACAAATGTCTTTCTATACATATAGAAGTCTATGCATATATTCTTTTGGTTCCAGTTCTCTGCAGCACCCTGACTACACCATCAAAATCTTCAAAACAGAACAAATGAAAAAGGTGACAGTTTTATTTAAAACTTCTACTTAGCCCTCAAAGCTCTGGTTATGCGCTATGCAGTAAGCCATCTTCTGTGTAACTGTGAGGTACCAGGTATGCTTCAAAGAGAAAACATGAGCGCATTTCTTTTATTGACATGATACACACCACACTTTCAGTTAAAAATCAATGTTGTGTCATGGAAGGGAAGAACAGATATAAAAGACCAACAATACAGAGCCTTACTCTTAAGAACAAAACCCTGTGAGTGTTGTGATAGCCAGACTTTTAACCTATTTTGAGATTTTGGACCTGATGAAGAAGTCTATTATTATCTTGAAATCTCCCATTTTGGACCTTCTTTCACTTATATCTTGAAAGAAGAAAATGATGTTACTGGGGGCTCTTCTGTGGAGTGAATATTCTGAGGGAAATAAGTGAGGCACAGAACGATAAGTACTGCATGTTATCGGAAGCTAAAGATAGTCTACCAAATAATATAATGTTGATTACTGGAGTCTGAGAAGGATAGAGCAAGGAGGATTAGTGGCAAATTAGATAATGAATACTAAATCAGAATTAAGAAGAAGGAATCAGTTACAAAGCACAGTAATGTGACTACAATTCTCAATAATCTATTATATATTTTCTAAGCAAATAGAAAAAAAGGAACCTATTACTTCTAATAATTGGGAAAGTAGTGGCCATGAGAAGGAAACATTAATTACCCTGATCTGATCAGTACCTAGTGTACATATGTATTGAAATTTTTACAATGTAATAAATATGCAAAATTGTCAACAGCTTTAAAAATGCAGCCATGGAAATATTAACTAGCCTATATTTATACCGACATAGTGCATATATGTGCTTGCCACATGGTACTCCATAAATATGTACACTTGAAATGATAAAAAAATTAGAAACATTCATGAATATGTCTAGCTTGAAAAATAAACTCAGGCATTGCTTTTGTCTAACATAATTCTCTATTTTACTATATAATATTCCTGAGAAAATTTGTGGTGTCAAATACCATTTAAAACGGAGCTATAATGTAGGGATTCATGTAGTAGTGCAACAGGTTAATCTGCTGCCTACAAAGCTAACATCTCAGTTGGGCACCAGTTTCAATCCTAGCTGCTTTGTTTCTGATCCAGCTCCGTGATAACGTGCTTGGGAAAGCAATGGAAAATGGGCTCACAGCTTGGGCTCCTGTGTCCATGTAGGAAACCCTAGATGTAGTTCTAGGCTCCTTGCTCTTGACTTTCGTCTGACCTGGTCATGGCCATTGTGACCGTTTAGAGTGAAGCAGGAGATAGAAGATAGTTCTCTTTCTGTCTCTCTATTTATGACTTTGTCTTTCAAATAAGGTTTGGTCTTTTGCTATTATTGTTTTTGTTTTTAGAAGAACTATAATATAGGGCCCAGAGTAATAGCCTAGTGGCTAAATCCTTGCCTTGTAATTGCCAGCATCTCATATGGGACCCGGTTTGTGTCCTTGCTGCTCCGCTTCTCATCCAGCCTCCTGCTTGTGGCCTGGGAAATCAGTAGAGTATGGACCAAAGCCTTGTGACTCTGTATCCATATAGGAGACCTGGAAGAAGCGTCTGACTTCACAGCAGCAGAGCGCAGCTATTTTGGCTACTTGGAGAGTGAACCAGCAGACAGAAGGTCTTTCTGTCTCTCCTTTCTGTAAATCTGCCTTTCCAACAAAAATTTAAAAAATTTTCTTTTAGAAAACGAACTACAATATAGGCAACGTACAACATTAACACATACTTAGTAGACTCCTACTATGTTGATAGACTAAATATTGATAGACTAAACATTATTATTTCACTTGGAACTCAGACCATTTTGAGACAATTACTATTATTTCTCCGGTTTAATAAATGGTCACAAAAATTCAATAATGATCATCTGTTAATTTCACTTATATCTTGGAGAGTGAAATCAGTTAACACTGGCTAGGTGATTTCCCCCAAGGATATATGTTGATTGCTAGTCAAATTGCAATCAAAATGTGAGCCAGTAACTTTAATGTTGTTACAATTTGGTGATTCATAGACAATTATAACTGTGCTGTGTACTATGCCTTATAGCATCCTTTCTCAACAAGGATTTCTGAAAAAAAAAAAGTAAGACTTACTGGTCTAAGACATTGTACACAGTTGACAACATTATATCTGATGTGTCTAGAATGACACTAGCTAAATATCAACCCTGAGAGAATTAAAGAATTAGTCACTTAAGTAAATTTTCTGAGTAATTTCATTCTCATAAACTGTCTTCTTTGATCAACACTTCTTAGGTGATGACACTGAGACCTTGATAAGGATAAGCAACACCTGACAATCCTGCAGAATATAGGCTGTTGGGAGCACTGCACGAGTGCCCTGCTCTAAAATAATGACTGGTTCAAGGCCAGGAGGCAGCAGGAAGACAGGAGGTCACAGGTGAGGCGGATCTGCCTCCTTTCCAGGGCCTGGCCAGTCAGGTAGCACCCAGTGGACCCACAGGAATGCAAGTGATGGGAGTGAGAGCTGAAATTGCTATGGCAATAAGTATAGTTATTGTTATTTTATAGGCTAGCCTGTTTTTGCAATTTTTTGGAGCATAGAAAATGTAGCTGTTTTAGCCGCTTTTATAATTTTTAGCTAGAGGAATTAAGGATGCTTTTATTAAAGAAAAATGTTTTTGATTATTGTTTTATTTATGGGGTTGCAGGGTCTATAGTTGTAGAGGGATTTAATATTTGTAATTTTTGTTTTTAGATTTATATTTTTCCCTTGTAAACTATTTTCCCATTGAATAATGGGCAAGTTGTAGAAATAGAAATGTGGTAGGAATGTACTACTGATTAGCAGGTAATCGCATGTGCCTTGGCCTTGGAGTCCTGGCTGCCGCTCCGTGGCTACTGTTGAAGAATGAATAATGGCTTGCTTTGAAGAATATGAATACAGTGTTTTAAAGAATTATCTCTGGGGACACCTGCTTAGCCCTGAAGTGCAGACGGAATGACCGAATGTCTGTACATGCCCCCTTAGTCTTGAAGTAAAAAAATAGAACAATTAGTTGCTTGTGCAGAAGCTTGTGAGGTTTTGAGTAAATAAAAAGGACATCTTTTTCTTGGGCTGTTGTGAGAACGCACCAAGTGTCAGTGTCTGTGTCTTTCTTTATCTCCGACTCCACACACCCTTCCCGAGCTCCGAACTCTCCGCTGGAGCTGGACTCCGGCAATAGGCATCTTTTGCCCTAGTTCTGAGAATCTGGACATCAGGTCTAAGACTATGTATTTTTAAAATTATCTCCTTATAATGCAAATCAGTATTCTAATGGGGGGAGTGTTATAAATTAAATTTTTTTTCACATTTCAGAGGGCTAGAAATCTGAGACCAAAATATCTGCGAGTTTAACTTTTTACTGAGGCCTCTCCTTTTTTTTTTTTTTTTTTTTTTTGTTGTTGTTGGTTCATTGGTTACTTCACAATATCCTATTGCATGAGATACAGGCTGTTTGGGGTTGAAATAATCTTACTGTTTTCCAGAGGCCTCTCCTTTTATATTACAGATGTTCATCTTCTCTTTGTGATCTCTCATGCCCTTTACTCTGTGCACATATGTCCTTGGTGTCTCTCTCTCTCTTTCTCTCTCTCTCTGTATATCCGAATTTCCTCTTATAACAATGACACCAGTCATACCAAGTGAGGAGCCACACTAACCACATCTTTGATTTAATCACCTCTTTAAAGGCCGTATCTTCAGATACAGCCACATTAGTAGGTACTGGTGATTTGGGTTTCAACATGTAAATTGGAGAGGCTCGATTCAGCTCTTAACACCTAGCTAACTCCTGCCTGTGGTTCATACCTCAGTTTCCATGTCAATCCCTTAGGAAAGTTCTCTTGTCCTCAGAACTAGGCTAGATTATGCTGCTATTTCCTCTCATAGTCCACAATTTTTATTGATAGTCCTTATCAAAACTGCAGTTAAGTAGACTCTAGTTGACCCTATCTGTTTCTTCACCCCACCACCCACACACTACAACACGATCTCTGAAGGAAGTGGCCAAGTCTGTCTATTAACAGCTTAATATTTACACCCAGCCTCTTCTTTGCACACAGTAGTGCAGTCAAGTATATGGAACATTAGGCCAATGAATTAATGCACAAATAGAGCCCCTACAGAGAATAATGCAGGAATACAATAGTCTTTTCTCATTTTGCTACTGGTAGGATCCCTTGTAACATTTATATTCTGGGAGGATGACATTCTATTTCCAGTGCTAGGCAGAGAAAGCCAGTGTTTTCCAAAGACTCACATTGCTTTTGTTCTAGGCTTGACATCGATAACAGTCATTCCAATAGATGGTATGATTTCCTTGCAATCCATAGGAAATGCCTACTAGACAGAATTAATATTTGTTCACAATGACATGCACCACCTACCTTTTCTGATTTTCACATCAGCTCTTTAAAGCAAGTCTAATTCCAGTGTTTGCAGAAAATGCAACCGAAACACAAAGATAAAATGCTTTGCCACATTCATAAAACAAAAGATAGTCTGAGCTGAAATTTGGACCCATATATTCATATCTTCAAAGCCCACATGGTTTCTAACGTGCAAAGCTTGTTAAACAATTTTGCAGCAAAGCACTTACAGGCCTGAATGCTACTGGAAGTGCCTAAGGCTGCTTCCTATTTACTCCTTAAAGATCACATGTCTAGATAGGCAGTACCTCCGTGAAAAGGAGAAAAGAGCAGCACCAGTGGGACTGAAAAAATGGGACCAAATCTATCTCTTATATTACACAGATGGAACCGGGACCAAAATATGACTGCATCTTTTAACTTTTGAAATAATCTTAGGATTATAAAAAAAGACATGAAGACATTCCAGAGAATTTCCACATTATACTTCACTTAATTTCCCTTAATATCAAAAGCCAAAACATGAACATTGATACAGCACTGGTAAACATAGATTCCACCAGTTTTGAATAATTTTGAGTGTGCTTTAAGAAGTTATTTCCTACAATGTTTGCACCTGTAGAAAATTTTATTTCCACTACACTTTTGCTATATTTAAAGGAAAAGGCTTTTCTCTTCATTGAACATATAGAAATTCGTAGCTTTTGTTTCAGTAAAGAGATATAATAGATTTAATTTCAATTATGTGTGCAGATGGTGTGGGGATATAGCCCTAGGTGCACTGTGAAAACTGATAACTAATACCATTGACTTAAGTAATGTGTTAAAAATTGTGATGAAGTTCATCCACCATGCCTTTGATTTTATTCCTCCTGGGCAAATGTTCAAAAACAATAGCAAACTTAATAACAACAAAACAGTACCTGGTATCTACTGAGAACAAATTGTACCAGTTACTATCCCATTGTTTTATGTCTTAAATTACTTCATCCTCAGAACAGTTGTCTATGTAAATTAACATTTAATAATTATATTTTCATAAGGAGTGGCAACAGATGATTAGAAGGCAACATGAAAATTTTCTCAGAGTTCACTGAATTCTCACATTGGCTAATCTGAGCTTTGTTTATACCAAAGACAGAGTACTGAATGCCATTTGAAAAATATCCTTATCTCTTAAATTTAGAAGTGAGGAATTTGATGCTCAATAGTGACGGGTAAATCACAAATGGGCACTTAAAATTTCTGCAATACATGGTTCATTTGGGGGACTGTGGTAGTTCTTACATAATTTATAGTCTTTCTCATCTCACTTAGAAGACCAAAGATCATAGGGACTGGAGCTGAGATGCAGCTAGTTAATCCATCATGCCACAATACCAACCACTTTATATCAATTTACCTTAAATAATAAATAAGAAAAACAAAAATATCTCCAAATTTATAAATAAAATTAAATTTCCATTAAAATTCTGTCTATAAGTATTGCTGAATACAAGATACCACAGACAAATGGTTTTACTTTTCTCAATGGAAAAGTTAAAACTTGTTGAGACCAAAAATGCTGAAAACCACTGGCTAAATGGTTAGATTGCTGAGTGTGATGAGAACTGAATCAAAGGCAAACTCTGTATAACTTTCAAAAGATGCACCTAGGTATTTTTTAAGCACGTTCAAGCTACAATATATATTCTGAGGGTTCTGTCCAAGTGGTTTGGATAGTTCTAAAATGCTGAACCCTCGGGATATGTACACATTGAAACTCTGGGTTGATATGAGATGGCGGTTCCTCCTCCCTGGGTACTGGGACGTGTAGAAAGTCATGAGTGGTTTCCCCCTTTGTCCCTCCCTTTCCCCCAGGAACAATAAGAAGAAATAGCAAATTTGGAAGCAATAAATTCACCCAATTTTCCCTAAACCTCAATCCTTCCAACCCTGATTAACCATGTAATCATTATTTAAAAAATAAAATCTATTTAAAAAGATACAATACAAAGGACCATAGCTAGTTGAGTATGGAAAGAAAATGAAAAAAAGGATTTGGGGTTCAAGATAACAAAAAACAGGGAAGCTGTGCTTCAGGGGATGCAGACTGTATAATTTGCTGCAACTTGTGTGTATTATTAATTCCACTTTCTGAAACTGAATTTGAAACATTGCAAACAAAAATAAGTCAGACATTTGTTTTTTTCAAATAATGTGAATTTAAACTTGTTTGTAGCAGATGTAAGGAAGTCTCCAGTGTAAAAATGAAGGTATGGATCTGTCTGTGAAAATATCTTGTAGATTAAGATGTTTAAATATCCACAGATAGTGAGTGGGTCTTATGACTAGGAGGATGAAGATGCTTCTTGAGACACCTGCAATCCATACCACAATGTTAGCTTTTTATAAAATTGCTATGACTTTCTTGATTTCCAGGTTTTATTGTATACACACACACACATATATATACATTTATTAATATGTATTTATATATGATACAAATAAATATATGAAGGGGAATGTCCGAACACTTTTAACTGTTGCAATACATTGATTTTAAAATTTACAAGGCACTTAGCAGGGAGGGTGCCTCAAATTGTATTAATGTAGGATTTCATTTAGGAGATGCCTGAGGACAATTGGATCAGCAATTGCAAATACACTCTTTAATGACCTTTACTTTGATGAGAGCACAAATTATTCCTGTTTAAAAATACATCATTCTATATGGAGGAATCAGAATACCCCTCTAAATGACTGGTAGACTTTGTAAGAGTTTGGGAAAATTACATGTTATAAAGTCAACCTATGAAACATCAGTAGCCTTTGTATATACTAATAATGCCATGGCTGAGAAAAAACTTGTAAGGTCAGAACCATTCACAATAGCTACAAAAATACTTAAGTATCTTTCAGTAAATTTAACCAAGAGTATGGAAGAGCTCCACAATGAAAATTACATAAGATTCTTAAAAAGTAGAAAAAGTCACCAAAAAGTGGAAGAATCTTCATGTTTGTGAAATAGAACAATTAATGTGAAAATATTTGTACTACCCAAAATAGTTGAAAGATTAAATGTGACTCCAATCAAAATATCAAGAACATTCTCTGATCCTGAAAAAAATGATGCTAAAATCAAAATGAAGGCATAAGAGATCCCAAATAGCTGGAGCTATCTTAAACAACAAATTCAGAGGAGTCATAATATCATATTTAAAGGCATACTACGGGGTAATTATAATCAAAACAACCTGGTGCTGGCACAAAAAGAAGCATGAAGACCAATGGAACAGAATAAAAGCACCAATAATGAATCCATGTACCTATAAGTAACTGATTTTTCACAAATGAGCTAAAATCAGTCGTTAGAAAAAGGACAGTCTCCCACAACAAATGGTGCTGGGAAACTATGAAACAAGACCTCTACCTTCTACTTTAGACAAACCGCAGCTCAAAATCAATCAATAATATATTCTACAACCTGACACTGCGAAATTACAAGAGGGAAACATAAAAGAAACTCTGACACTGGCATTCAAAAAAGACTTCCTGCTTCCCGGAAGCACAGGAAATTAAAGCAAAAATAGAGAAATCTGATTATATGAAACTAAGATATTTCTGCAATGCAAAGGAAACATTCACCAGAAGACACATTCAACAGAATGGGAGAAAATATTTTCAAATCATGAAAATGACAACGGATTAATATGCAGAATCTGTGAAGACCTCAACAAACTCATCAAAAATAAATAATCAAATTCTAGAGTGATTTTAAGCATTTTCTTATTTGAAATGTATAGTGATGGAGCTTGTGTGTATGTGTGTGTGTGTATGTGTGTGTGTGTGTGTATGTGTGTGTGTGAAAAAGAGAGAAATTAGAGCGAAATTGTTTCTCTACTGTAGTACTTGAATCCTTATCATCAATTTGGAAAATCTGTATGGAGTTTCTGTCGTAGTTTTTTGGGTAGTGGATCAGCAGACAGAAAAATTGGAAATCAATACATAATCCTTTAAAATAAAAATGGAAAAAGTAAATAACTCAAAATTGCCATGTACACTTTAAATATAACAAACTGTTCATCCTGCAATTCCTCTGTTATCAATGTGTTTCTACTTCCCTTGCAATTTTCTAGATTCAATGGCATTCCAAACAGTTTTCCTTTCTGCCCAATGCACTTCTACTTCAGTCATGCATCCCACTGCTTCCCTGATCTATGTTAAAGTCCTGTGTCTTCAAGCTGTTTTGTGTGTATTATGGCCATATTATTCAACATTTTTCATTCTTAGTTGCTCATATATACTAAACATGACAATACTTAACTTCAAAGATTGTTACAAAAATAAACATTGTGGAAACATTCTTAAGTATGCAACACGAAAGAATAGTGAGAATAAAGTTTTCCTTGCCTATTCTAGGCAGAGTATCCTGACATCTGAGAGGGGATTTATATCTTGGTTCCATCTAGAGTAATCCAGGGACTGGATGGCTTCTTCACAGTTGACAGAAATTCATGATGGGACAAATAAAATTATCATAACACAGATATGCAGTTATGTTTGAATAGTTTATGGTGTGCATCAGTTTGAGATAATCTACAAAAGGTAACAGACTTGCCACTGGAACTTTATGCATGTTTATTAGCCAAAATGGTGTCTTACCTGGAATAAGCCTAGAGAATTGTTATAAAAATTTGTCTTTATCTTCTGCTTAAGTTTTGAAAATTTCCCCCTATAATTAATATGTATTTCCTTTATCATGTGTCTTTGAATACCATTATGAGGACCATTTTTAGTCCCTGAAGCTCTCATTGACTTTCCCTATGTACTGGAAATACACACACACACACACACACACACACACAGGTATGATATAGGGGTCAGTGCATAATCATTTATAGGAGGATACAGGCTTAGAATTATCACACTGAATCGCATTCCTTTATTAATCTTCTAAGAAGACTAGAAAATTAGATTTATTTGGATCTACTTTATGCCAGTTATTGTGCTTTTTTTTTTTGAGGACGATGTTTCTCAGATTTTACCACTTGTCACAAGCATCAGAAGATTCATAAACAGAAAACTGAGCAGTACCTCCTGCGTTTCCGAATGTGGCCTGTTAATCTGTTTTTCTAGCCAATTCTGAGGTAATGATATCACTATTAGTCTGAGGATGACATTTCCTGAACAGTTAGATTCTGGGGTAGGATGGTAAATAATAAAAACTCATTAGTCAAAATCCATGTAAGTGTACTCACAGTATCTTTGATTATAACACTGCATTAAAATAGACAGTCTGGACAATTTTGTAAGCATATAGCAAAGCACAAAAGTTATTGAGAAGGAGTTAGCAAAAGTTTCTCTGAGGCATTGATTGCTATTGTGTAGAGACCTGAACATTAAGTAAATTGGCCCAGCAAGAGGAAAAGGTAGTTACAAGGCAGATGTTATTAGGAGAGAGATCTGAGTAGTGAGCCTACCGTGAGGTAAGCATGAAAAGCTTAAAAATGACATAACCTGACACAAAATGCAATGCATACTGTAATTGCATGCTTTTGGAAAGGAGTTACTGGTATAAAGAAAGACACTGAATCACATCCAGGAGAAATTAGATCTGAACAGTTAGAAACAGAAAGTAGGATTTTGACAAAATAAAATTAGAACTCACGGGAGGAAAGACAACCAAATAAACCAATCAAATAGGTCCAGATGATTTTACGTGAATGATGTTTGCTGAGGCAAGCACTTTTTAGAGTTAGGGCTTAACATGTTTAAGTCACTGCCACTCAAAAATAACATTACGAGATTTTAACACCTGATAACTTGAATAGGAACTGTTTGTCCATATGAGAGCTCTGAAGGGAAAAGAGCCATGATAGAAATTGAAACACTAAACTAATCTTTGACATTTTGTTCTGTGACCTCAATAATATCTAGCAAATGCAATAGTATAGCTTGTTTTGGAACCTTGGATTTCAGTTTAGATGTTTAGAATTACCCAGCAGTCTAAGTGATCAGAAGGGGAAAATGATGTTATGTATAACATATTTAGAATGGATTTTTAACCTAGATAATTCAAAAATAAAGCATCCTCTGTATTATGTTTCTACCTCTAGGTGTGAAACAGAACTATAATTGTTCTAAAATGTGAGTCAGTTATTGGAATTGACCACAATCATTTGTAGATCCCTAGAAACTTCCATTGAATTGTGAACTAAAGTTTCAAATTAGAAAAAAAATAAAAAACAAACACAAAAAAGCTAAAGCCAGCCATTTAGTGACCCTCTTTGAACTAGAATTTAGCTTGTATTTTGACTAACCTCATAAAACTACAAACAAAACATTTTCCAAATTAAATTCTAAAGGAGCTGACCTGTTGCTCTGGTGTCCCTAATTTGTAATTTGATTTGTTTAAAGATAGTAATTATAATAAAGCTGTGGTCACTCAGGTAGCAACTATTGATGCTTCAGGACCCTTTCTGAAAGTGAATTTTGGCCTCTGAATGACCCTCTGCCAAGAACTATCTCCAAAATGCACTATGTTATGGAAGGTACATTGTTCATGACAATAAGTAGACCATCCTTAATAAAGCCCCTGCATTTTGAATAAACAATCACAGAAAATGGCCAGATGAGTAACTCACAGTGTACTCACAAGGACTTATGTTCCTTCCTCGTGAGCCAACTAGTGCTTCTCTATCAAAAACCACATTGCCAACTGATATGTTATTTCTTTTTTATTTGTTAACTTTTCTTAACTTGAAGAACAAATAATTGTACATATGTTTGTAGAGCAGTCTTCAATTTTATTTTCCAGACTAATTATGTTATTTGCACTTGCTCTTTAAAGCCTCAACAAAACAGGGGTTTACATTTTAAAGCAATACAACATCCTTACAAAACTTCTTTTGCTTCCTATATACTAGCCTAATTAAACAAAATGACATGGGGAAGTAGATTTCACAGAATACTGTATTGAGACCACAGCTGTCCTTGGTAATTGCCACTTTGGTGTTACTAGTTTTGAAGTAACACATTTAATAAAGCACTGAATTCCTTCATAATGATTTCTGTCAATGCATAGACACAAATTATGAAAGCATATCCCTCCCTGCTTTGTGCCAAAATTTTCAAAATAAAGGGGTTAAAACTAACAGATTATGAGGGTAAAGTACCGGTCAATGGAAAATGGAGAAGTATGGAGGTATTTGAAGCATCTACATTTTCTATTTCCCCAAGCCATCTTGGTTTATCCCTGTTATCATGCCATGATTGATGGTTTAACTTTTGCCCAGATATTTAATCAGCTTTTTTTTAAAAAAAATTATTTTTTTTTGAAAGGTAGATTTACAGTGAGAAGGAGATACAGAGAGAAAGATCTGTCCTCTGATTCACTGCCTAAGTGACCTCAAGCTTGACCAATCTTGAATGTCGCAGACATTTGGGTAGTGAACTAGTGGATGGAAGATCTCTGTTTCTGTCTCCAGCCCATCTTTCTGTCTTGCAAATAAAATGGAAATAGAAGAAAAATTACTAACACGCCATGGAAATGATTCTACTCATTTAATATGATAATATCAGTTAGTAGTCAGAATGTTCTTTTAAGAATTAACTAATTCATGTGATTTCTAATACTCACTAGCTTCATCTTTTTCATTTTATTTTTGCATACATTCATTTGTTAAGCTCCATGTTTAGACTCATAATTATTTTCTACCTAATAATCATACTTATATATGTATGTATCAGTTGAGTTTTCTGTGAGTTACCTTGATAGGAATCTACTAAAAAAACTTTGGCTCCAAAATTATCACAGAGCCTGCAGATGTAGCGACAACATGATCCCACTTTGACACTTCTTGATTTATCTTAATAGTTTTATATGAATATTACACCTGGGGTGAGAGGTTGGTGGAGGGGCTTATGCTGCCACTTGGACCTCTCCTATGGAACTCCATGTCAGAGTGCCTGGCTCAAGTCCTGGTTACTTTACTTTTGATCCAGCTTTCTGTTAATGTGCATCTTGGGAAGCTGGAGACCGTAGTTCAAGTACTTAGATCCCTGTCACCCACATGGAAGATTTGTATGGCGTTCCTAGCTCCCTGCTTTAGCCTGTTCAAGATTCAACTGTGCTGAACATTTAGGGGTAAACCTGCAGATGAGATATCTTTTCCTTTGTCTCTCTGCATTTCAAATAAATAAGTTTTAAAAAATTAAAATATAAGCCTTTTATATTATTCTACTCTCTCTTCTATTTTAGTTATTATTTTCCTTACTCATATCTTGCATGTATTTATACATATTATGCATTCCACAAATATTCTTCTATTTGTGTATCCATATTTGGTTTATTTTGTGTCTTCACGAAAATTATTAAAGATTCTACGATTGGGATTTAATGCTAATTATATCTTATTTGGGTGAGGTTCATCTAATACAGTCTTCAAGAAAAGCTCATTATTACTCAATTTTCTGAGCTCTTCACTGTTTAGTCACTTTTTTTCTGTAAGCTTGACAATTAAAGGAAACTTTGGCTGAATAAACAACCCTTTTTATGATTTTTCTCTCTTGAATATTACAAAATTGATATTCTTACTCTTTTTTCTTTATATATTGTTCTTGAAAAGTATGATGTAATTATAATCATACTTGGTTTAAAAAGTTACTTGGCCTTTCTATTTCAATATCCTAAGAATAATTTTATCTGTCTTAAAAGTCTAATAGATTTACTAATTTCTTGGAGTTCATCATGATGGTCTGCTCGTTCTTGCTGTCTGATGAGTTTTTCAACATACAGATCAGAGCTTGTATAGTTCCTCAAGTATGTTTTAGATTAAATTGAAAATGTAATGAGTTTGTGACATATTCTATCAGTTCGTTATTGTCAGCAATTCCAATTATACACTACCTAAAAACCTTTTCCTTGTTTTCAATTTCAATCCCTTTCTTTATGATCACTTTTTTATTTTTCTTTACCTCATTTTCATGTTTTTGCTAATTTGATTCTAATTTAATGTTTCATTCAAATCTATCTTTCTTTTACAAGTTGAAGTTTAGATATGTATTGCATTTACCACATTTGTAAAGATCTTTTAAGGATTGTTGTTTTTGCATGTTTTTAAGTATAATTTATGAATCAAAGCACAAACACTCTGAAATTTTGCTTGAGACTATTCAATACAACGTACCGTGTTAGGAGTCTTTCTAATTTCTCACAGATGTTTGAGTAAATTTTCCTCAGCTGAACTTTTTAGTTCTTATTTTATGCTTTATTTCTATAGTAGTTTTATTAAAAGTCACAATTGTGCATTCACATTTCTGAAAATCACATTAGTGATTTATTATGTTTATAAGCATCCTAATTCAGGTACATACTTTTCTATTATGTAACAACAACAAAGTTTTCTAGGATGACCTTATCTTTATGCTTTAAAGGCAGCAGAGGTGATAACAGGAGTTGAACGTGCTTTCTTGCTTTTTCTTTTTGATTTTTAGAGATCGTAAATTTTCTCCCTGTACTTTGCCCCTTTCACTGTGCAATTTTCTCTTTTTATTCTGATTATCTCTTCTTCTATAAAAGCATTATCTATCCAGTATGGCCTACTGAAATAAGTATTCACTTTTAAATCTCTTCTTTAGTGTTCTGATCCAGTATATGATTTTATTTTTCCCATTTTTTTAATCATTCAGGTGAACTGTTCTCTTTCCAATGATGGTTTTACTTGCATTCTTATTTATTTCACAAAGTGCTCCCCAGTTGCCTTCATTTTATGACAAAAGTTATAGCAGATATATAAATTAGCTCAATGGGATTTGACTTTTAGTGACTCAAGGTCTGGGCATTTGCTGTGTTTTAGTTATGATGCCAGACACATAGGGTTTGTTTGATTTGAATAGCTCCTCAAGTTTTTCTTTGCTGTTTTAGAAGCTACATTGGGAGTTTGCAGTTATATTGAGGCTAAGTTGAATTAACTGTGTGCTTCTTCAAATTGCTTTTTAGTGAAATAAAAATCACAGAAAACTGATTAAAATATAATTTTCCAGTTCAATAATTTTAAAGCCACCTTAGAGATCAAGGATTCTAGAAGGCACACTTTGCCCCCTCTCAGTCCCAACCCTTTCTATCTAGAGTAAACACTATCTTCTTTTATACAGCATATATTAATTTTATTTGTTCTTAAACTTCATATCACTTGATTAATGTTTTAGAAATCATTGTGTGTTTATTTGTATTTCTTTCCCTTTTTTTTAAGATTTATTTGAAAGGCAGATCAGATTTTACTGAGAGAAAGAGAGACAGAGAGAAAGATCTCTGATTCACTTCCAAGTGGCCACAACAGCTGCAACCGAGGTGAGTCAACCCAAAGCCAGGAACCAGGAGCCAGGAGCTTATTCCATGTCTCCCACGCGAGTGTAGCATCCTAAGGCTTTGAACCATCTTCTACTGCTTTCCCAGGCCATAAAGCAAGGAGCTGGATGGGAAAGTGGAGCAGCCGGGACACAAACCGGTGCTCATATGGGGTCCTGGCACATGCAACACAAAGACTTTAGCCACTAGGCTATTGTGCTGGACCCAGCAAGGGGTCTCTTAAGTTTTTTGTGGATCTCCTACAAAAGAATTAGGCATTTCTTGGTAAATTTTATATCTCCATGGGAAGAATGAGAATTTTGGAATCGTATTATAACATTTTGCTGAGATGTCTTCACTTGGTTGGGAAACCAGAGATTATATTGTAATTGGGTTCCTGCCACTGCCATGGGAAACCTGGATTAAGGTTCAAATTCATAATATAGCTAAAAACATAGAAAAAAAGTCATACCAAACTTGCACCCAGGAGAAAACTAGGCAGCAATGGGGAGCAACACAATAGAAACAATATCTTCAGTGTTGTAGTCAGGTTAAATACACCCTTGCTACATTCTGCTTTGATTCCTTCTATTCCGTTCTACCCTTTCTGTTCCTTCAGATTTTAGGTAGACTCTACTTCGACCATCACAGGTGTTCTCTTCACCAGAGAAACATGTTAGGTAGTATGATTCCATACAACAGCTATGGGGAAAATATCCAAGGTAGGTTTTTACACTAATATGGATTTGTTTAATCAAAGGAAGTGGACGTGGTTGATATTTTTGTTTTCTGTCTATTGTTGACACAACAAATGACAAAAAAGAACCTGGTGGTTCAAAACAATCTGGTTCATTTTACAGTTTTGTGTTTTTGAAATTCAACAAGGATAGCACCGAAGTAATATCAAAGTGGTGGCAGGCATGCAATCCCTTTTGGAGAGTCAAAGGTTGATTCCATTTCCTTGTCTGCAGTTTGTGGAAGCCATTTGTATTCCTTGACTCATGATCTCCTTTCTCATCTTCAAAGCCAGCAACAGTCTGTCAAATTTTTTCTCACAGCACATAACTCTGACCTTTTTTAAAATCTCCTTTTCTTATATGAAAGAACTCAAGTCATTACACTGAGGCCAATGGAATAATCCTAATCCAAAACAGTAACACCTTCTTAAAAGTCAGATGATTAACAAATTTAATTGCATCTGTAACTTCACTTCACTCTTAGACAACCACTATGGTAGTCAGAATCTTGGAGTGATCTAGCGGGAGAGAGCACATCCTGATCAAGAGGGAGAGGGACAGGTGATCACTGGCACAGTGCTTTATCTGTAGCACATCCCAGATGAGAGAGAGTTTAGGAGCATCCTGGAATTTTAGTATTGCAGAAAAGAAATACAGCATCAGCTACAGAGGTTGGGTGAGGCTTCTTCTTCCTGTACTAATTTTCATGTGTCTTGAAAGGAAGTAAATTGCCCTTATCTCCAGAAATATTTAGATACTGATAAAATTTTTTATGTTATTTATCTTAATAAATGACAGAATAATGCTGTGTTTTACTCTAAGGAAATTCCTCATCACCAAAGAAATATCTTGTACTATCAGGTAATGCAAGAAAGGATTTAGAGGTAAAAATCTGCATATCCATGACAAAGCTAGGAAATTTTATGTCAGAGATGAGTTTTTGTTCACTTCTCAAAATCTTCTGGTTTGTGTTATCATTTTCACAATTTAATTCCTGTAGAAAGATTTTCCACTAACAAAAATGATTCCATTTTGAAGATTTCTCAATACACCACTGATTATATTTAGGAACAAAGGTAAGCATTATCATTTCCTATAATCTCGAAGTAATCCTGTAATCTCAAAGTAATATAATCTAATCAGTACATGTGTTGGGGTGATATGATAGTTAGCCTGTGTCTAAATTAGCGGAGAAATCTACCGCTAGTCTGATACTTTAATACTGATACTTTAATCCATGTGGTACATTAGTTTCACACCAATGAGGTAAACAAAGACTTGTTTATACAATTGGAATAATATATTTAAGACTATACTTATAGCTACTTTCTTGGTATGTATGAATACATTGATTTCATGTATACTGTCACTATAAAAGCAGATAATACTAACAGGAGATGGCATTAAATTATAAACGATAGTTATTCAGGGGCGATTATGCATTTCAGTGTAGCAGATTAAGCCACTTCTTTTGATGCCTGTACCCAGTGTCAGAGTGCCAGTTCACACCCTCATCTTTCTGTTTCTGATCCAGTTCTCCACTAATGTAACTGAGAAGGAGTTCCTGCCACCTGTTTGGGAGACCTGAGCGGAATTCATATCTGTGTGTGTGTGTTTCTCTCTGCACCTTTGTCTATGTCAAATCAATCAATCAATCAATCTCTTTTTAAAGGCAACCAGTGTTAAACTTCATGGTTAATTAAGGACTGGCAGATGAGAGGAAACATACTGATAAACTCTAATTTACTTTCATCAGAAGTTCTAATGAAATCTCGTAGTCATATCTTGAAGAATGTCAGCAAGAAGCCCAACACATCCAAGTAACCGAAAGACGAAACAGGTAACTTCCAAAGTCAGTGAACCTGTTTCATTTTGAGAGATTAATAAATGTTCACTTTGGTGCATTCCTTTTGTGCCTCACATCCTTAAAGCTATATTTTAAAGAAATGCAGAATGGCTTCAAGTGTGACCCATAGGGAAGATGCGGGCACAGTGGTGTCGGTAACTGTGAGGACTGAGATTTTATTTTACTTGCAAGCTAACAAGTTAGACTGGCACATATTTCTGGATACTGGCAGAAGAATCAGTATTTCTGGGGCAAAGACAATGATCTCTGTAACTCACAGCTCAGTGGGGAGTATTCGTTCCCTAGTTGTTTTGATTATCCTGCCCCCCAACTCCTATTGGGCTGACAGGGCAGTTCTGTTGGAAGCTGTTGCTCTCAGAGAGGGTCCCGTGGGATTCTGTTGCTCATACAGTGGGTCCATGCTAGAGCTGAAGAACAGCTGAGAAACAGCAACCACTAAAGGAGGCAGCTATGCCCCTGGCCAGCCCTCACTCCAAGACAGGCATTATCTGTGTAATCCCGGAGAGCTAACGTGCCTAAATTCTGGTCAGGGACTGGGACACTCTCTGACCTCCAACGCCGACCTCAAATAGAAACACCCTTCAAAACAGTCCAGAACAAACGTTGTCAAGTGCCTCCACCCACCTGACATGCAGGGACGTGAGAGATCCATGGAAAAAGGGTCCCAACAGGTGGTTGGGCCATCAGTTGCTAATGACTCATGTTCCAAAGCAACTTCCCCCTTATTGGACACCTGTTTGACTTTACTGGCCAGAGGACGAGACATGACAGCTGGTACGTGCTTCCATAGCCAGGCATCTAAATGCCATAACCCTAAATTCTACTTGTTACCTCACAGGGCTTCACAGATCCCCCACAAAGCATCAAATATCTATGCCCTTCATTTCTACAAATTCCTCATCCTGCACTAAGAAGAAAGGGAGCAATAATTTGAGCATTTTATCTTGTTTTTTTTTTGTTTGTTTGTTTCAGTCTTGGTTTTGGTTCTTTGAAAGGGAGATTTACAGAGTGGGGAGAGATAGAGAAGAGGTCTTGCATCAGTTGGTTCACTACCCAAATGGCCACAAGAATTGGAGCTGAGGGGATTCAAAGCTGGGAGCCAGGACACTCCTCCAGGTCTCCCACATGAATGCAGGATCCCAAGGACTCGGATCATCCTCATCTACTTTTCTAGGCCATAAGCAGAGAACTGAATCAGAAGTGGAACTGCCAGGACCTGAACCAGCATCACAGGGTGGAAGATTAGCTTGCCATGCCACAACGTTGGTCCCTACAATTTTCAACTACGTGTCCTTTCCCATTAGTACATTTAAGATATTCACTTACCTACTGAAATATACAGAATTCACATTTTTATCTATTCTTTTAAATTTATATATTTGAAATGGAGACATGAACATAGAGTGAAAAAGAGTTAGAGATAGAGATCTGTCTTCTTCTACTCCTTAAGTGTTTGTAATGAAAGGGCTGGACCAGGACAAAGCCAGGAGCCTGGAATTCCATTCAAGTGTCTCATGTACATCAGTGGTAGTAGCCCAAGAATGTAAGCCATTATCATCTGCTGCTTTCACAGGTGCATTTACAGGAAGCTGGAACAGAAGGGTCGAGTAGCCCAGACTCAAACAGGCAAATTAATCTCAAATTGAAAAATTTGGATTCTTTTCTGGGTTCGGGTACCAGTAAAATCTGCTCTCTATTTTCTCTATCATCTCAACCATCTTCATCCCTGTCTCAGTTATCTGAACTCACTACTTGGAAAATTAAGTTAGGGCTTTTCCAAATTTATATCATTTTTTCTATATATCTAACATAGCATAATGTTATAAACCTCAAATATGTGTAAAAAATCTATTTGTTAAAAAATAGGCCAAGTGTTTGAGAGGTGCCTGTTAAAAGAATGGGTTTCTGAGTTGATTAAGATGTTCTGAACATATCTTTGAATGTGTTAAAAGCCACTGAATTGCACACTTGGAATGCGTGAAATACAGGCACGTGGATTATATCCCAAAATTGTTATTGTAAAAAAAACTTCAAACTGCATTTTTGTATTTTCTTCCTTGAAACGTTGCATATATTAACTAGCTTTTAATCACTTGTACTTTCCACAAATTTATCTGTTTAATTTCAGACAGTGTATCACCCTAATAAAAATGGAAAAATATCTAATTAGGCTTCATTGAAACATCAAAAAAATTTAAATAAATACATTTTTAAAATAGTACACTTATATTTAATGTTATAATGCTACAGCAGTGGGGAAGTAACTTGATGTTACAACCAAAATATAAACAGTACAATCATTCTCAAGTGTGGCTCTGATATCCATTTAATTAGTCTACCTGCTCTACTCTGTGATTGTCCTTAGATTTGGGAGAGGAGAAGTGTGATTAAAGAGAATCAATAGGTGTTACACTGTGTACTGCAAAGGAACTGACACTTGGTCTTTCATTTACTGGAAAGTGAAAAATCAACTGCTTGCAAGATGTGGTCTAAATTTGTTCCAAATACCTTCTAACCTCTCAGAATACTATTAACCCTGCTAGTGTTGAGTAAATACTTATTAAGCACCTACTGGGGAGAGGCTCTAGAGGGTAACTGCGTTGACAAGATCAGCCCAGCCCTTGAAGATCCGATGATCTAGTGGGCAACATGCAAACACAGATGAATGTCATGATTAAAGCTTTTTTCCTTTGAGTGTAGGATTCACCCAGCTGAATTGTAAAGACATGCCCAACAGAAAAAAAAAAAACCACCACTAAATGTATGAGTGAGTAGTATGCCATTCCTGGATAGTTTTCCCTGGTTGTGGAAAAGGACTGATGTCCCTAATGAGAATTTTTATTCTATAACTCCCTGTTTCCTAAACTTTGCTGTTCTCACAAAAATAAGTGCCAGTATTTGCTTCCTCTGAGATTAGGGTAAAAGATCCTGTGTGTTAGTGACCTCATCAGCTGAAACACACACACACACACACACACACACACACCATTTTCTGCTTTCTGTGTGGACTGCTGCCATCAAAAATACATCCAAGGGGTTAATATTATACTCTACAGAGACATTATCTGTTCTTTCCTGCCTTCACTCCTGGGTGTGAAAATTGTAGTGGTGGGGGGCGCACTACAATGGCTCCACGCAGCTGCTCCTGGATCTGAGATCTGCGTCTCTGCCCTTTGGGAACAGATATTTTCAGGGATTGGGGTACAGAGGTTGTAGAAACAAAAGTTGGAAAGATAGTCTGTGGTGTGGTGTGTATGTTATAAACACATGGAACACTGCCCCAATTATTAAGTTGTACGTCAGGTATGATGAGAAAAACTGAATGGTATTTATACAATGACTGAACTTCATGTAGCTTTGTTCCGATACTTTCTGGTTCCATGAATGACTGGACAGGTGTGTTGCTTCTTCTGGATTTTCAGTGACATGGGAAACAGCTGCTCTTAGAGTACACAGCATACCAGAGAGACTTTTTCTTTGTTCTGCAAAGATGTGCACTGAGCGTGGCTCTCTAGGGAGCAAAGAGCTTCCTATCAAAGCTTAGCACAGTTTTTCTTTTAGGCCTATGAAATAGAAGTTTTAGTAAAATCAGCTTCGTGGGTAGCTCAGGAAAGACAGAAAGCTCCAGTTTTAAAAAAACCAGGGGATGATCTTCTGTCATTTTATTTTGATACTCATCCTGGAACAACCATTTACTTTGGAAAATTTTTACACTTTGTATAGCACTTGATGGTTTGCCAAGGCATCATCATAATTTTGTGCTTTGAGTCATACAATTAACTTGAAAGATTGGGTTTATTGTTTAGATTTTTATAATACAAAGGTAAAGTTGAGAGATTTTAAAAAGAAATTTTCTAAGAAAACAGTGGTAGTACCAGGCAGAGTGACACCTAGTACATCTTATTCCAAAGCCTATTTTTATGATACAATAATAACTTATGATTTTCAAAGTGAAAGTTGAATAAAATCACACATTTTCGGCTGAAGGTTTGGACAGGATGTGCTGGAGCCTTGCTCATGCTGGCATTTGGATGCCTACAAGCATCAGGCTTTCTCCTGAGCTGTTTGATATGAAGCAATAGGATCACCTGGGAGCTCATTAGTTACACAGCATTTCAGATCACACCCCAGACTCATAGAATCAAAAATCTGGAAGTGGGGCCTCCAAATTTATGTCTTAACTGGTCCTACAGACTGCTTTTTGAGATATCTGACTTAAAGGTTGCAATTACATAAAATGCCTTCTATCATTCTCTATTCTCAAAATGCAGCATTTAGTTTGAAAGAACTTTCTGATACATAACACTGTTTTGTCATTCACTACATCTGTTAGTGATGCCTCTTAGCAACATGCAACGTATGAATATTGGACTGGGAAAAGAGAGTGAAGGAGAAAGTTACAAGTTGAGTGATAGTACTATTTGGGCAGACTGCTGAGGGCCTCAGGTCATGGGACTTCAGAGTTAAGAAAACAGTGGAAATAAATACCGAAAGGAACACATTCTTTTTTAAAATTTTATTTATTTACTTTCATTTTATTTTGAAGACAGAAAGAGGTAGATGCAGAGAGAGCTTCCAACTGCTGGCTCACTCCTGAAATGACTCCAATATCCTGGGCTGAACCACACTAAATCCAGTAGTCATAAACTCAAAAGGATATTATGAAAAATAATGCCTACAAGAAGACAGGATAGGGCAATCTGAACCAGACAGACTACAAAAGTCTTATTAAGACGGTGTTATTGATCAGGAAGCTGAAATGAATGGAGAAACGAGCCAATGTACTCCTATCAGAGTGATTAAACAGTACAAATAGGCTAAGCTAGGAACATGCTTCTTGTGGAGCTGAAGTCATAAGAACGAAAAAGTGAGACAGGCAAATACAAAGTGCTGTAAGACTAATCTAAGATGCTTGTATTTTATTCTTGGTGTGATAAGAAGTTATCAAACTTAAAGCACATTGTGATTTGTTTATTAAAAAGAGCATACACTGGGCTGATGCTGTGATGCAGAGGGTTTAGTTGCCTCTTGCAAAGTTAGCGTTCCATAAAGGAGTGCTGATTTGTTTCCCAGATGCTTCACTTCTGGTCCAGCTCTCTCCTGTGCCTTGGAAGGCAACAGAAGATGGATCTGGCTATTGTGGCCATTTGAGGAGTAGGCATAAAGAAATTCTCTCTCTAGCTTTCAAATAAAGAAATTCTGCTGTAAGTACTAGTGAAAGTAAGGAAGCGATGGGAACTCTGTTGCATGAGTTCAGAAAAGAGATTATGGTGACGAAATGGTTTTGATAGCAGAAGTGACGAAGATTTATAAATTAATGATAACCTTGAGCTATCAATTTCAAAAATATTGATTTAGTAAATGGTACTATGTGATCCAGAAGAACAGAGTCTCTGATTTCCGGTAGAGTGGAAAATAAGGCCTTTAAGATGACAGTAACTAAAAACTTAGAATAGCGTGTGTTAGGCAGATATACATACAAGTCATGTTATAAAATTATCTCTCATACAGATGTTAAAAGACAATATGGACAGCAATCCTTGAAGAGCAAAAAAAAAAAAAAAAAAAAAAAACTTAAAAGCAAAAAAAACCTTGAAATTTAAAAGCAAAATTAACTCCTGCCTATTTGAACCTCAAGCTAGTTACCTTCACTGCTCTCTCTACTCTTGCAAATCCTCTTCTGTCAACAAGACTTTTTCCATTTTGCTCTTTTGTTTATTTTCTACCCAAGTACTCTGTCAGACCTCGATGATACCACGACATTAAGATAATAAGCAGATCCATGGCATACCAGGAATTATCCAGCCTCTTCAGAACTGTGGGTCTTACTCAGGGATTCTCATTTATTTTCAAATTGTGGGATCCAGTTTTCCACCTTTCTCACTTTGCACTGTTTTTAAAGCTCCCAGGAACTTAAATTACTCATTTAATATTGCATATGTTTTCACTATAAAATTGACCAATCACTTGTCCTGTTGTAGGTATGTTATTCTATAGGCTGTAAAATGAATGAAGAATTCCTGCAGGAATTTTGCATTGAGAATTGAATCTTCTTACATGATCATATTGAGCTTCCCAGAGAGATAGAATGACTTAATCACGTATATATAGTCAGACCCTCTTACCCATCCATGTTGCATCTGAGGTTCTAGCCAATTTCTGATCATGTACAAAGATGGCTTTGTCTGTGGACCATGTACACTTAATTTCTTAATGTTAGTCCCTAAATAATTTATCATAACAATTTATGTGCTACTTACTGTTTGCTAGTCACTGTTTACATGACATTTACATTGTATCCAACATTTAAAGTAATCCAGGGATAATTTAAAGTATATGGGAACATGTGTATAGGTTCAATGAAGTATTATATCATTTTATGTAAGTTACTTGGCCATCCACTGATTTGGATATCCTTGGGGATGGGAGGGTTTAGAATCAGTTTCTCTGGTGTGGCACCATAGTAAGCTAAGCTTCTGCCTGTAGCATCAGCATCACATATGGATGGCAATTCGAGTCCTGGCTACTCCACTTCCTATTCAGCTCCCTGTTTATGTCCTGGGAAAGCAGCGGAGGATGCCCCAGTGCCTTGGGCCCCTGTACTCACATGAGAGATCTGGAAGCTCCTGGCGCTGAACTGACTCAACTCCAGCCATTGAAGCAATTTAAGCAGCGAATCAGCAGATGCAAGATTTTTATCTCTTCTCTCTGTATTTTTTTCTTTTTAAAAAAATTATTTATTTTATCATGCAGTTCCATAGGCTGTGGGATTTCCCCTCCCCACACCCCTCTCTCTAATGATTTCCCCTATATTATTACAATAATATAGTCCTTCAAAAACAGTCAGTCCATCATTCTGCTATTTAAGTGTGTCGTGACATTATAGGTATGGACAATGACAGAAAATCTAGCATCTTTTTGTCAAGATATATTTAACAGTTTCATCGAGAGTCCATATTTGATTTGGAAGTAGAGATACGTACTGCAATATATTTTCACTTGTTAATATGATAGCCTCTTTAATACAGTTCCGCTCTGTAACATTTTTAATAAATTAAAATAAATCTTAAAAAATTATTTTCCATAGTTATTGAGGTGTAACTATCTATAGCTAGGAATAATGCCTGACTAAAAGCCAGAATACTTTCTTCCTTGTCTTCTATGAATAAAACCACAGTTGAGTTATACTAAACAACTATCTTATAGACTATACTATAAATAAAAAGGGATTTCACTATTCAAAAAATTCCACAAAATATTTTCCCAGAATAACTGATTGTTATAAGTCAATGTACTCATGGAAACAGAATATTCTACTGCAAGGTAGTTAAGCTTGATCAATTGCTGTTAGTTGGAAACTAGATGTATTTATAACTTCTTATAGGCCCTCTTAGTGATTCAACTTGGATCATATGTGTTTGTGTAATCACCTACGTTCGGTGTATTTCAATTGGTTTTTTATCTGTTGTCAAAAATGATACTTTTATACTTCCAAACCTGAAACATTTGAATTATTGAAAGGACCTAATCTTTTCATTTTACTGTTATTTATGCTAGATATTTATTGTTCCTCAATTCTTCCATTATTTCCTTTTTCAGAGATTAGTTGATCTTTTTCCAAGTGCATCGTTTGATTAAATATATAACAGTGAACAGATTAAAGGAGAGAGGGGGAGCAGAAGCATACTATTCTGGTTACTACAGCCTGGAATTCTCGATTTAGGTTAATACCATTTAAAATTATCTTGTGTTCTATTTCAGAAAACAAGGTGCTTCTTATTTCAGTCCTCTTGGAGATGCAGTTAATAAGATCAAAGCTTGAATATATTTTATAAAGATGTATTTATTTATTGGAAAGACAGATTTATGGAGAGGAGAGAAAGATTTTCATGATTGGATAGCCAATAGGAATCTATGAGGTGAATTCAGCTAGAAACAATCCAAAGCCCTCATCAAATCACGAGAGACCAAGTCTTTTTTTTGACATTTTATTATTATTATTATCATTTTATGATACAATTCCATAGGCTCCTGGCATTTCCCTTATCCCCTCCCCAATTCCCTCCCCCCACCTAGTTCCTCTGTAGCATTACTAAAATATAGTTCTTCATACACAGTCATATGTCCATCATTGCGGGCATGGACAATGGCAGAGAGTCCAGCATTCTATTGTCAAGCTATAGTAAACAGTTTCATTGTAAGTCCACCTTTGTCTGGAAGTAGAAATGCATACTACATTGTATCCTCACATCTGGATGTTAGTCTCCATTTTATAGCTACTGAACATCCCCTCAAATGAAAAGTCATAATACAAAATCAACAATAGAAAGAAAAATAGAAATTTACAATGCCTGAAGTTAAATGACATGTTAATAGATATGACAGTTTTCATTACACAGCTACTATACATCCCCTTAAATGAAAAGCCACAAAACAAAATCAACATCAGGGAGAAAAAAGAAATTAACAACACCATGAAGTTAAATAACATGCTACTAAATGACTAACGTGTTGCTGAAGAAATGAAAATCAAGAATCTTCTTGAAGAAAATGATGCTACTGTATGATCTACGAGTCATTGAATGATTTAATCAGAAGAAAGAGTTTTGCAGAGATGAAACTAACAGAAAACAACAAAACCCATGCGATATAGTTTCCGCTGATTTTTGTTGGTGAAGTGTGTCTTGTCCAGACAATAAATAGATGGGTTTTGTTTTTTAATCCAGTCTACTAATCTATGATATTTGATTTAGCTTAAGCCATTTACCTTCAGGGTTAATATGTATGGATGGTACTTTGGTCCTGTCATTTTAGGAATGGTTTAGTCTTCTGTTATCATTTTACTGGGATGTTCTTCCCATTTGCCTTTGGTTTTGGTAAGTGCTATTCCTCTTCTCTGTCAAGAGAACATCTTGAAGTATCATTTGTAGGGCAGGTTTGGAAGAGGCAAATTCTTTTAACTTTTCTTGACTATGGAAGAATTTTATTTCATTTTCAAAGACAAAAGAAAGCTTTGCTGGGTATGTTATCCTAGGCAGACAATTTTTTTCTTTTAGAATCTGGAATATGTCACTCCATTCTCTTCTTGCCTGGAGAGTTCCCTGTGAGAGATCTCCTGTGAGTTTAATTGGCATTCCTTTATATGTCAATTGATTTTTTTCACGTGCACATTTAAAATATTTTCTTCCTTATGTTCAATAGAAGAGAGCTTGATTATCATATGTCATGGTGAAGATCGCTTTTGATCAAGCCTGTTGGGAGTTCTGTGCCCCTCCTGGATCTTGTTTCCCAATTCCTTCTCAAGATTAGGGAAATTTTCCTTTATTATTTCATTAAATACATTTGCAAACTCAGCTTCTCTTTCTGCACCTTCTGGGACTCCCATCATTCTTATATTTCGCCTCTTAATAGTGTCTTTCAATTCTTGAATACTTTTATTGGCCTGATCCAGCTCTGCTTCCAGCTTTTTGTTTGCTTCCCCCAATGACAGGAAATATCTTCCAATCCTGAGAGTCTTTCTTCTGCTTGCTTCATTCTATTTTGGAGACTCTCCATTGTACTTTTAATTTGCTCTACTGTGTTCTTAATTTCTGATATATCAGCTTTGATTTGCGTTATTGCTTCCTTAAATTCTTTGGTCTCTTGTATGTACTTCTCATTGTTGATCAGAAGCTTTAAAATGAGTTTTCTGAATTCTGTGTCCCCCATTTTCTCGATGTCTTCCTTAGTTAACTCTGAGGTTGGCATAGGGTTTTGCTCCCTTGCAGGGGAGTTTTCGGCAATATTCATTGTACTTTTGTCTCTTCTTTTGTTCTTGGTCATTGTACTTCTGGTTAGCAGAGTATTCTCCTTGGGGCAGGTTTCTAAGCTGTGTCACCCACAGGTCTACACCGCGATTTTACTTATTGCAGTTGGTACACAACTCTTTGCTTGCAGCCACTTGTGCCACAACCTCCAGCGAGTTCCAGGTCTGGGTTCTTATGTTAGATTTTCACCATGGTCTCCACAGCCCCAGCTCTTGGCTCACCACTCTCCACCTCCTGTGATATCGTGCTGAGGCTGCACTGTTGTCTCTGCAACCTTTCTCCCATTTCCGGTTGGAGCAGGTCCCAAGATTATGGAGACACCAGGTGTCCTATATAGTTAGGTTGTTGGTGGTGCTGATCTTGTTGGAACCTGTTGGCTGTTAGGTCTGGGTGTCATACGGACCTATTTTGACCTGTACGATGCCACAGTTGGTGTTATTTTCCTGCTGGACCAGTGCAATCCATGGAACTCGGTGAGTTCTCACGAGCTCAGCACATGAACAGTTCACTGTTGTCCCTGCAGTCCTAAAGCTATTGCCACAGTGTACAAAATGGCGCCTGACGTACCACCACTACAGTTCTTGATCTGCTGGCCGTCAGGTCTTAGGGCTACCCAGACCTGTCTTAGGTGGAACCTTAACAATGTCACGTTGATGCAATTCACTGAGTCAGAAATGAGTTCACTCCCAGCTCAGTTTATGCTCACTCCTTTCCCTTGCCTTTGCTTCCTTACGCAAAATGGCGCCCAATTTGGCTCTGGGGGCTGACTGGGCTGTGAAACCCACCCTGTTCTCGCACTGCCAGTCTGGGATCTGCTGCTCTGTCTCTGCTCCTGGTCAAATGAAACGGACCAGCAGGACAGACAGTTCTTTGGGTTCACCTCCCAAGCTCTCAGTGAAAGTCCCTTCCCACCTGGTTGTTGGAGGAATTCTGGCTGTTGCTGGAGTTCAGATCGCCCATTAGCTGAATGCTGCTGGATTATCAGTCACTGCAACACCACACCGTTCTGTCTGCTGCTTTCCTATGTCTGTCAGTCTCCAGGTACCCCTCTGCTGTTGTTCTGTCCTCTTCTATTTCCTGGAATGTGTCCTCTCTGCTTCATCCTGATTAAATGTTTTTCTGTCCGTTTAAACGTGTCCTTACCCTAGTCAGCCACTTGATTCCAAGTCTTGAGCCATACTGGCTACAGAAAGGTAGAGGGCTCTGTCCCTCATATCAGAGGAGGGAATGCATTTCAATCATAAGGACCTTATTCTATCTGCCTTTATGTATGACAGCCAAGATTGATTTTAAGTTTAAAAGACCAGAATCAGAAGTATCTGGGCCCGGCGGCGTGGCCTAGTGGCTAAAGTCCTCGGGTTGAATGCGCCACGATCCCATATGGGTGCCGGTTCTTATCCCGGCAGCTCCACTTCCCATCCAGCTCTCTGCTTGTGGCCTGGGAAAGCAGTTCAGGACAGTCCAATGCATTGGGACCCTGCACCCGCGTGGGAGACCTGGAAGAGGTTCCTGGTTTCCGGCATCGGATTGGCGCGCACCGGCCCGTTGTGGCTCACTTGGGGAGTGAATCATCGGACGGAAGATCTTCCTATCTGTCTCTCCTCCTCTCTGTATATCTGACTTTGTAATAAAAAATAAAATAAATCTTAAAAAAAGAATCAGAAGTATCTAAGAGGATGTAATAATTTCAGCAAATTCGGGTACTTAAAAGTTGAAGTGAAATAATGTATATATAATCATGCATATGTAATATACACATGCTCCATATTCTGGCACCTAAAAATACAGTAAGTGGCTTGAGTAAGCATCAAATTCACTTGAAAAGAAAAATAAAGATGTTTGATTTTCTTTTTATTTGGTTTTTTTTAGAAAGAAATTATTTATTTGAAATGAAAATAGAGATCTCCTATCTTCCATCTTTTCAAATAGTTTAGGAAAGCCAAGACGAAGCCAAAGCAATGTCAGGAAATAACTAATCAGATCTCTCACATGGGTGGCAAGTGGCCATATATTTGAGTCATCACATGCTGTATTTAAAGGTAAATATCAGCAAGATGGTGGAAAAGGGCATAGAGCATGAACATGAGCCCAGACTCTGTGCCGTGGCATGCTGGTTTCTAAGTACTAAATGCCAACCTCTATTATTATTAGTTATGCATAGTTCTGAAATGTAGTGTGACAATTCAGTAATCACATACAATGTATTCTGATCAAATCAGAGGGATTAGCATTTCAGATTCTTAATGTTTCTGCACAGTTGTTTTCAAGGGTCCTTAGTCATATCCCCTCTGTGGCAGAACACACACTGAAGTTTTTATCATATAGGAGACAAAATATGCATAGCAGATACTTAGTAACTAAGTTTTGAATTAAATTTATTAATCAAAATGAATTCTTCAGATTTCTTAAAACTAGAGGAGCTGAATTTGTATTGTGCAGGGAGTGTTTTCAAATTTTACTGTCACAGAGACACAGCAAGGTAGAAATACCTGTATATGTTCCATTTTACATGAAAAAACTAATGGATGCTTTGCAGAGAAGGAAATGTCTCCATCCTTCTGCATAACTCAACCACTGAAAGAGCATCCTGTAATGAAGAGAAGAAAATTGAGAAAACCTCAAAGAAGATAAGACATGTAAGTACAGTAGTCTGGAGCTTTGATTCCAAGCCCAGCCTCCTGGAATCCTGAGAGTGAACAACCATGTGGATTTATCATCTTCACTGAGGAAAGTGCTTGACGGCATCAGGCAGTACACCAAGCTGTTACTTTGGCTGCAGACCCAGGAACCAGTTAGGATCAAAAGCTTGGTTGTCATTGCACGAAACACCTTTTGGGGAAATGCTGACAAGAAGTGTAATCACATTCCATTCCTCTCACACAATTACCAGAGGGGAAGTAGAGTTTTAGTAAGAACATGACAGCTGTAATGTATTTTGTTTATTAAACATGTAATTAATCATCAGGAATTTTCATAGAAAGAATCCAAGAAAATGTCAGGAAATTCCGTTAATTAAGATTAATCTTGAAGTATCTTTCCAAAAGATTTGAAAGTCAGGATTGCATTTTATTATGACAAGAAAATGTATGCTTTAAAACCAAAAGCTTCAAGTTGCGTAAGTTCGTGACATATATCCACTTCTTGCTGCAGGAAGTGAATGAACCTTTAACAGAATTTTCAAAGAAAATGGCCTTTCCACGTCAGTTCTGTACAGTAGCTAAAGTAATCATTAAGTACTCAGACCTTTACACCATTCATCATTCGATTTTAGTTTGTTCTATTATAAATAACTATAGGCAAAATTAGTGAATGGGGAAATGTTTAATAATTCTGTCAAACAACTGTTAAGAGTTCAGTAGTATGGCAGTAACCTGATACGTGTGGTGTTTAGCTAGCTAAACATTACTACATTTTGAATGACAGTATCTTGAAGGAAAAGATGAACTATCTAGGGAAAAAGTGCTAATCAGATGAGTTCTTAAGTTTGATGTCCTAAATCCTTTGCATCAAGAAAAACTTGTAAGTCTTGAATGAATTCAAATATGTTAAACAGATTGTGAGATTTCTACCAACCTTGAAAGATACATGATTTACTAGAAATTTAAAAAAAAGCTATATAAAAATAACCTGTTGCTGGAAACTGTCAATACAATAGATGTTGTTCAAATTCCTACTTTTTAAAGTTGATCTTCATAGCAAACCTGGTTTGTTTTAGCTAAAAGTGTTCACACTCTCTTGAGAGTTTTGACCCCCAAAAATGCTAACATGAAATAAATCTTTTCAGGATGCAGTTCTTTCTATTAGAAATATTTCCCGAATCAACATTGCAATGAACATCTTCTGTAATACTGTTGGAAAAAAAGAATCCATGTCCATACACAGCTTTCAAAAATATTGAAAGATCAGAAGAAATTCCTCTAATCATGACATTTTGTAAGATTGAAAGAAGAAACAGAATTTAAATGATCTGTTCATTGTCCTAATGAATTGGATTGCAAAGTCAGGAACAAGAATTCAGAGCAAAAACTCACAGTGCACTTACTTTAGAATGTTGGGAATTCTTCCATACACTTTAGGTAGATGACAACAGCCAGATGAAGCAGAATTCGGCATCCTCTAGGTAAAAAATAAAACAGAGAGGCATATCATTTGTCAAATGTCACACATTTACTCACGCAAAAAAGCCACAGGCATTTTGAATTGAAATGTTTTGTTTCTACACAATTTTTGAGTAAGAGGGGATATCATTATCTTAATAAGCCTTATTACTATAGCTTGCATACAGTAAGACTCAACAAATTTTCACTGTGATGTTACATGAGTTTTGACAAATGCAACACTGATATGTATCCATTACCACAAGGAAGATGTAGGCATTTTCTATAATCTAAAAATGCCAGTGCACGCAGGCCAAGTATTAGCTAATTGATCCATTGCACTGGCCCTTGCTTTGGCCCTGCATGGCTTCTGATGGGCTTGCAAAGGAGATTGGTTAAATGATACCACCCCTGAAATCTCAGGTGAGGAGCAGTACCTCCTGGGGAATTGGTCATTTGACTGACAGGTAGTCAAGTAGTATTACAAAGGGAGGAGAATATATAACTTCCAACTAGTGACTCTAAGCTAGCTGCTGCCTGTGCCATTTCATTCCTCATTCAGAAAAATTTCTAGGCTTAGCAAGGTGGCCTGCTGCCCAGGTGAACTCCTAGAACTGGACAGGCACCTGGCCTGCCATAGGCCCACAGTGAACACGCCTTCCCAGGATCCCAGTCTCAGTCTCCTGTGCTAGCACTGTGGTACACTGCGGGAGGAGCTACCTAAGAGAGTGGCATGGGGCCCCTGGTCAGCCTGCTTTCAGGAGTAGTATGTGGCACCTCTGGGCATGATGTACCTTGGGACCAAAATTCTGGATTGTATGTCTCTTCTTGCAAAAAAATCAATCTCTCACAGATTTTGTTATTAAAGGATAGGCAACCACACTGGCACACTGGCACAGTTAATAAGGAATTGGTTTGAACTGGGTCCAGAATGGCAGCCAGCTCGTTGTTGCTTTTCTCCCGGCAGTGTGACAGGTGCTTAGGTATGAGGCAAGCAAAGCAGCTGCCTACTACTGGGGATTTCAGTTTTAATTTCCATTTCCAGGAAGTTTCTGAGAATTTTATATCGTTCTTTGGTTCACTGTTCAAATCTTTTCCTTATTTTTAATTGGTTTGGCTGTGTTCTTATTAGTGAGCTAAAAAAGTTGTTTTAAATATATCAGATGCAATTTGAAAATCCTAACCTCCAAATTGCCATTTTGTTTCCATTTCAATGTTGTCTATGTGTCTTGAAGTCAAAACCTAATGATTATTCTTGTTTTGGTGTTTATTTTCATGTTTTGTCTTAAGATATTACTGCCTAACTAAGGTCACAAATATTTTCTACTACTTTATACTTAAAGTTTTATAGTTTAATCTGTTATATTTAAGTGTATGATCAATTTCAATTTCTTTGTACTTGAGGAAGGTTAGAGGATACAATATGTGCAATTCCAGAAATATTTAATATAGGCAGAAAAATTAAGTTTGTTAAGAATTAATTCTTATCCCAGGATATGTTATAGCCTAGTAAATTTTCTTAGTGTAGTTAAAAATAATATGTATTCTGTGTTAGAGAAAATGGTCTATGAATGTCAGTTAAGTTAAATCAAGCTAGTTGATGGTCTTCAACTATTCTATACTCTTTTTTTAAAAGATTCATTTATTTTTATTGCAAAGTCAGATACACAGAGAGGAGGAGAGACAGAGAGGAAGATCTTCCGTCTGATGGTTCATTCCCCAAGTGGCCACAATGGCTGGTGCTGAGCCAATCCATAGTCAGGAGTTAGGAGCTACTTCTGGGTCTCCCATGCAGGTGCAGGGTCCCAAAGCTTTGGGCCATCCTCTGCTGTTTTGGGAATTTCATGAACTCAAGCATCTAACTCACTGCTGTTTATATTTATTTATTGACTAGTAAATCACTTTTTTTTCCAATTTGCATGCCTGGATTATATTTGATTGAATGGCTGGAATTGTGAATTTCACTGCTGCACAATATATTCTTTTACATTTATTTAAAAGGCTTTTAATTTTATTCTGGTTAAATTATTAAAAATGAGTAAAATTTTATTGAAAATGAGTAAAATTTTATTAAGGAAGGTCCCATAAAAATCATTCAGATTAATTAAGTTTCACTAAAATTGAGAGGGGCCCTAAGACCCTAGAGATAAGAGATCAGATAGTCTCCATCTTGCAACTTAACTTTGCCCTGGATCCAATTTCTCTATTTTTTAGCCTCTTGCCTGCCTCTTCAGATAGGGTGTGGTACTCAAAACTGATTTGGGTCAGGGAATGAACCCAATTCTGTTCAAGCAAAGTGTGGGAGGACTTTGAAGGCCACTGGGAACCAGTGGAAAAGCAAACTGGAAGATGAATGTGGGTCACATTGTGGAATGTGTAGTTATGCCTCAGTCTATTTGATGTTTTTCACTGCAGTCAAGTCATTGGTTCTTTCTAATTGGTACCCATCTAATTCGTAGGTTTCTGCCTTTCCATAGAGGCTGGGAGATGGTGGTACTCTACCATCTTTGTGGTTTGCCTGCCAAAGAGATGGCTCTCACTTCCTTGAGAGGGACACTTCCTGTGCTGTGAAACTGAACAAAGGCTGTGAAAAGATTTACATGCATTTCAAAGAGGCAGAGAAAAAGTTCAGAACTTTCTAAAGTTGTCTTGATCAGAGGCCTAGTCAGGAAGATAACTGGAGATGAGTCAAATTGAAAGGAATATCAAGACAGTCTTGGTCAGTAAGTAGTATCACTTCTTTCCCTCAAAATCCATTGTCTTTGTTTTCTATTTTTTTCTGGAAAAGAAATGGTCCAACTACTATTCATTTTCCTGTGTTTTCTATTGCTATGACATGCAACATGCTTTCAGCTGCAGCCAACATTTACATAAGAGCATCACATTGTCTTATACACAAAAAGAAGTATAACAAATGTTTACCGAGTGTAACATAATGAAGAAAAAATATTTGAAAACCTGTTGTTCCTGTAAATAACATACTTGACATACATTTACAGTGGATGACAAACTTAGGAAATTTTCAAAAATTCTGGCATGAATCAACTGTCTCCAAGCTTTCGTTCTTAGAGAAATGTTTGAAGACATTCCAATAAAACTCCATAGCACTTAGGTCTTCCATCAGCCAAACAGTGATGGATGTTTAGACAGTCCAAGTGCCTGTGTAGGCAAGGGGAGGACAACTACAAAGACGCTGGCAAAAAGTAAGGCTGATTTCCTATGTGACCAAATATTTAACATCTTAAAAGAATATTTTTTTACTTTTTCCTAAAGAATTATTTTTGTTCTGGTGTCTGTGACGTTCCTGTTTCAGATTGTTACAATGGTTAAATATCACATTTCTGAAACTGCTTATATTTAACAAATCTGTTCACAGATTGTAGTGTCCAATTTGTTGTGCTTGGTTTAGATCTTGCATTATAGGTTCTTTGTTAAGAATAGATCGGTTGGTGGCTTGTTCATGGATAAATGAAATGTTGGTTTAAAAAGTAACAGATTTGGGGCGAAAACTGTGGCTCAGTTGGTTAAGACACCATATGCCATATGAGCATTTAATATCAAAGTACCAGTTCCAGTCTTGTGAAATCAAGTCCCAATACTGTCTGGAATGTAAATGCCAGATACTATGAGGCCCCATCCTCCTAGCCACCTTTTCCTAACTTAATTCACTGAGTTGAGGAAGTGGAACTACTGCTATTACCGGATTGTAATCACTAGACTCATGAAGCTATTTGGTCCTCCAATAGGTAATACTTTGGTGACTAGTATTGTTTCATTTAGTGGAATTCCAGGTCTGGGATACAAAATATTAGCCACATATAGCTCCCAGACTGACTGAAGTTCACATGGCCATCATACCAACCAGTTGACATCATGCAGGCTGCTGTTGGAGAACATCTTGTAGATGCTTCAAGGCTGGACTACTGATTCCCCACCTTGTTCCTTATCTCAGCTTCTTTTGCAGACAACTAGTGTAAAACAGCTTGGTCAGACTAGATCTAATCTTACCACCTGTAGAGCTCAAGGATCTCCATGATGAAATAGAGAAGCAGCAGCTTGCAGCTCCTTTATGATTCCAGCAGAGCAAATGGCCTTCACAAGACCTCCCTTAAAATCCCCAAATCCCCAAATCCCCTCATTCAGGTAGATCCTCAAAACAGTTCATTACCTAATTATTTTTTGACAGATTAAACTTTCTCCTTGTTTTATCCTCAAATCTTAATCCTGTTATTTTGCTTTGTCACCAGGGACAGGGATTGAGCTTTTTGTAACGCCAGATACCCTTCTTCTGATCCAGATTGCTCCTAGTATACTTGGGAAGGTATCAGAGAATGGCCCAAATACTTGGGTCCCTGCCATTCTTGTGGGAGACCTAGTTGGAGTTTCTGTCTCCTGGCTTCTTCCTGGCTCAGGCTGGCTTTTAAAGCCAGTGGAGAAGTAAATCAGATGTCTTTCTTTTTGTCTTTCTCCCTCTATCTCTGTTACTGTGCTTTAATTGATTAATTAATTAATCATTTTCAAATAACAGATATGTTTAAATGGAGTTAATCAACCAGAAACTGATACATGAAAACTTGTACTGTCATGTCCACAAGTTGGAAGCCACATGGCACTCTGGCTGAAGAAGATACTAGAGGCCCAAGAACATACATCCAGTCTTCCCATTTGGCAGATGGATGTTCTTAGGCTGTTTGAACAGCCAGATGGGCCCAGTTTGGGTTCTAAGCACAGCAGCTGCTCAAATTAAAGGTAACTATATTTGTATGTAAATCACTTCAAGGAGGAAAAAATTTCAAAACAATGTACCTTTTAGAACCTATTTATAAGCATATTCAGAGAAATTTGGATAAGAAAATTAGGAGTGTTTCAGAATTTAATAACTGTATATCTCCTATGGTGTGTATCTGTTATTTTTTTTTATTTTAGGAAATCATATGTCTCTTGATATTTGCAATACAACGAGATTTTTTTTTCAAAACATGCCTTTAGGGGCATGCCTTTGGTCCAGCAATTTAGAAGCCACTTAGGATGACAGCATCTCCCATTGAGGTACTCAGATTTGATTCTTGGCTCCAGCTCTTGATTCCACCTTCTTATTAATTGCAGACCCTGGAAGCCAGCTGATGGTGGCTCAACTAATTGGATTAAGGCCACCATATCAGAGATGTGTACTGATTTTCCAGTTTCTAGATTTTGCCTGGTTTGACTATTGTCACTCAGGATATTTGGCATTTGGCAGGTGAATCAGAGAATGGGATTCCAAGAACTTTGTCTCTCTAGCTCCTTGTTTGTCTGCCTAAAAACTATGTCTTGAATATGGTGATGATGATGATGGTGATGGTGATGGTGATAAGTATTTGGGAACTATAAATACTATAAATATATCTTACTAGATATTAATATGTATTAGTTTCTTCAATCCAACAAATAACAATGATGCTGGTGGTCATTAGGTTGAAACTATAAATATATAAGTATCCAGCCAGTTATTAATATGCATTATTGTCATTAATCCTACAAATAACAATGATAGGTTGATTAAAACTAAGAAGACAAAAAAATACCAAGTATTGGTGAGCATGTGTTATACTTAGTTGTCAGCTTTACAATGAATAGGAGTATAAATTGATTCAAGTTCATTAGACAGTTGCTTGGCAATATTTGCTAAAGCAGAACTTAAGCATACCCTATGACCCAAATATCCCACATTCAGGTGTATACTCAACAGAACTATGTGTATTCAAACTATATTAGTATTAGAATTAAACTTTCTAAATCATAAATTATAAACTTATTGATTTCAAGGTTTATGTTGGAAACATATTTATATGTTGAACAATAACACATATAAGTTTTCACTGCATATTATAACTCAAAGGAGTAAGAAGTAGTTTAAATAACAAAATATTGATTAAACTAAGCAGTGGGCTTATTAGACGGACTTGTATGTCTATCCACAATGTAGGTTTTCACTGCATATTTAGCTAATTTTTCTTAAAAATGAGTCTTTGAGAAAGTAAGAATGAGATTAAATAAAACATTGATTAAAGTAGTGGCCTTATTAGGCTTTTAAAAACTAATTAAAAGTCTAAGGCTATAAGATATGAAGAAGAAACAGACATCTAAGTTGGAAAAAGTAAAATTATCTCTATCAACAGATGACATCACTCTTATGTGGATAATGCTACAGATTTCCTTGAAATTGGTTATAATAAATGTATTCACTGAAGTTCAAGGATAAGAAGTCAGTTGCATTTTCACACATTTTAAATCAACAACTCAAAAAATAATCAAGGGAATAATTCTATATAGAATATCATTAAAAAGAACAAAATACTTATGAAGAAAGTTTTAAAAAGAGGTCAATGATTCTACATAAAAAAACAAGATGTAAGAAATTAAATGGAACACAAATAAATGCCATGTCCATGGGTTTGAAGATTTAATGTTATTATAATGTCTACTATATACAGTGCTCTAAAAATTAAATACATTTATTAACAAACTCCCAGCATCATTTTAATTTTCAAGAATTGGAAAAATTCCTCCCAAATAGGGAATCTTAAAAGAACCAGAACAACCAAAATTTTAAAGAAATAAAAAATAAGTTGTCACATTTTCTAATCTCAAGTTGTATTATAAAACTACAGTGATTAGCACAGTATGATACTGCTAATAAAGACTGACATACAGATCAGTGTAATACAAGAGAGAATCAAAAATAAATCTTTACATATGAATTCAAATGTTTTTCAACAAGATTGGCACAACTTTTAATCAGTAAAAGACAAATGGAGTTGGGAATACTAGATATCAACATGCAAAAGAATAACATAGCACAATTAACTTTCCTTATATCAAATTTAAAAATTAACTCAAAGTGAGGGAGTAGTACCATGTCATTGTAGGTTCATGTCCTGGCTGCTCCACTTCTTATCTAGCTCCCTGCCTATGGCCTGGGAAAAGCAGCACAGGATGGCTCAAGTCCTTGGGCCCATACACCCATGTAGAAGACATGAAAAGAAGCTCTTGGCTCTTGGCTTTGGATTGGCTTGGCATAGAATTGGCTCACCTCTGGCCACTGAAGTTATTTGGGGAGTATAGATGGAAGACCCCTCTCACTGTCTATCCTTTTGTTTGTATCTCTGCCTCTCAAATAAAAGCAAAATAAATCTTTAAAAAATAGTAGCTTAAAGTGGATCAAACCTAACCTTTAAGATCTAAAGTTATAAAACTCTTAGGACTAAATACAGGGAAAAAGCTTTATGAACTGGTTTTTAATGATTTCTTGGTTAAAATACCAAAAACACAGGAAACAAAAGGGAAAACTGGATAAACTGGACTCTAAGCTAAAATTTTTATCCAAATAAACCAAGTGAAAAAAATAATCCATGAACTGGGAGAAAATATTTACAAACAGTGTATCTAGTAAGGAATTAATTTCCAGAATATACTCATATGTGTAATTTCAAATTTATTTGTCCAAATTTTATCTTAGATTGTATTTTAAATTATTTTTAAAGATTTCTTTATTTTTATTGGGAAGGCAAATTTTACAGAGAGGAGAGACAGAGATAAAGATCTTCTGTCCACTGATTCACTCTCCAAGTGCCTGCAAACAACTGGAGCTGAGCTGATCCACAGCCAGAAGCAAGGAACTTTCTCCTGGTCGCCCACGTGGGTGCAGAGTTCCAAGGCTTTGGGCCATCTTCCACTGCTTTCCCAGACCGCAGGCAGAGAGTTGGATTTGAAGTAGAGCAGCTGAGACAATGAACTGGCGCCCATTTAGGATCACAATGCATGGAAGCTGAGGATTTAGCCACTGAGCAATCATGCCAGGCCCGCATTTAAAAAAAAATATATTTTAAAATGGATTATTTATTTCAGTTGCGGAAGGAAAGAGTATGTTGAGAGATTCCCACCAGCTGCTGCAGGTTCACTCCCCAAATGCCTACCAATACCAAAGCTGGACCAAGATCAAGACCAAGAGCTGGAAGCTCAGTCCATGTCTCCCTTGTGGCTGGCAGAAATTCAATCACTTGAGCCATCACTACTGCTTCCCAAGTCTGTATTAGCAGGAAGGCAGAATCAGTAATTGGAGAACATTGTGGTATAAAATATAAAGCTGCGACATGCGGCTCAAGCATCCCAGGTGGGCACTGGCCTATGTTCAGGTTCCTCCAGTTCCAATCCAATTTCCTGCTAATGTTCTGAGAACAGTAACAGAAGAGGTCTGAATGTTTAGGCCCCTACCACCGATGTGGAAAACCTGGTTGAAACTCCTGGTTCCTGGCTTTGGCCTGGGCCAGCGCTGGCTGTTGCAACCATCGAAGTAATGAACCAGTAGATGTAAGACATGTCTCTCTATGCTTCTTCCTCTCTGTAACTCCAAATTTCAAAATAAACAAGGAGATCTGAAAAAAATAAATAAACTTCACAATGAGCAAAAATATATATTTCTCCAAAGTGTATATATGATTATAAGCACATGAAAAGATGCTCCATATCATTGTTGGGGAAATCACACATCAAAACCACAGTGACATATGAGTGTGATGTGAAGATGGCACTCAGAAAAAAAAAAAGGCCAGAAAATAGAAAGCATTGGCAAAAACTGGAGAAATTGAAACACTTGTGCATTTTGCTTAGAATAAAAAATGGTACAACCATTGTTGTAAACAGTATAACAAGTCTTCAAAAATTTGAACTTAACAGTTACCTTATAGTCTAGCTATTTCAATTTTAGGTATATGTCCCCAAAGCCGTGAAAATGGATACTTGAACAGATACCAACACACCTGTGCTCATAGCAACACTATTTATGATACCTAATGTGGAAATAATCAGTGTCTGTAATGAGATAAATGGATAATGAAAATGCATTAGCCTTAAAACAGAAGGAAATACTGACATGTTTCAACACAAATAAACCTCAAAGACTGGATAAGAAAACTATGGTTCATTTACTCCATGGAATACTACTCAGCTATTAAAAAAAACGAAATGCAGTTTTTTTGTGGCCAAATGGGCCCAACTGGAAACCATAATGCTAAGGGAAATGAACTAATCCCAAAAGGTTAGATACCACATGTTTGCCTTAATTTAAGATGATATGATGTCAATATGAAAAACAGTATATGTAAAATGTATTATTATCTCAACCTCAAGCAGCCTATCTCACATGCAATAAGATATTGTGAAGTAACCAATGAACCAAAAATCAATGTAAGTCAGACTGGTTATGATCTATATCAAAGAACTGTAAAAGCTAATATACTTTTAATACCCCATGTTATCCCATAGTGGGGAGGGAGAGCAGAGAAACCATCCATCTCCCTAGATTGTGTAAGGAAGACGTGAAATATAACCTACCAGGATCATAACTGGTAACTCATAGACAACAGACTCGAATCAGCATTAGACAATAGTTAATCTACAAAGACATATAAGGGGAAATAAGAGAGGTCTTGACAACCTCTTAACAGGAGGTCATATGCACAGAGCAGGGGGGGACCCCAGAGCGGAGCAGGGGGACAGGAGGAGGCTTGTATCCCAACCCTGAAGACTCACGGATTCTCACCAAGGACCATCAGTATGAGCACCAAGGACTACATCCCAACTGCCAAGGAGACCACGGGGAATTGGAGTGCTTTAGGAGGCCAAGAACTCTGAGGTCATCCACTCCTGCTTGGATCTACCACATGGGATGGAAGAAGTCCAAATCCTTCCTCGCAGGATCCAAGGGCATCAGAACAACAGCCAGGAGCCCTGAGCTGTCCGCAGAAACAGAACAGTAAACTTCCTTCGGGACTAGGGAGGGGAACTTTCTCTGGTCCTGGCTTGGTTCCAACTGTGGGTCCCCACCCTCTCTCGCAATGACTATCAGGATCACTCCGGAAATCCCTCAAAACAAACAAACAAACAAAACTAGCATAGATAGAGAACCACAAGGAAAGCTTGGAATCAGACAGGAAATGGTCAGCGTGGATTCACTTATACCCTACTAGGTGGGACACAATGATTGGTTACTCCTCACTAGGGTACTGAAGATTTCTCTGCACACCCCTCCTAAAACTGTTCTGCACCTCAATTGTTGACATATGTCCTGTTAGAGTTATAAGACAGTCTAGACTACCTGAAAAAAAAAAAGCCAGGTTCAGCAAAATTATGCTTCAGTGCTATAAAATGCTAAATACTATAATGTAAATAGACACGAGACAGCTGAATAGTAATCTATAGCCATTTTAAGCTGTATAGAACCCGGTCGTGTATAAACTAAAATTGAAATGTCAATGAAGGAGTCACAGGATGTGGTATAGAACTTGCATTTTATTTAACATGTTGGCTACTCAATACTATGTCAATTAATTTCATAACATTATAAATTGTTGCTGATGTTATGTCAGGGCTTTTAATTGATAGAGATGATACTCTGCTGGCTCTACCTTCAGACCAGAGATGGTCTCCCCAACAAGCCGTTGAATTTGTCTGGACAATAAGATGCTGAACTCTATGCTTGGTACATGTTTGCAATGAAAGAATCTCAACTGAACTTGAACTGTGGTAATGCAACAAGGTGGAGGAACCCACCATGGGGGGAGGGTTTGGGGAGGGGTGGGGGGAATTCCAGTACCTATGAAACTGTGTCACATAATGCAATGTAATTAATTAATAAAAATAAAATAAAATTTTTAAAAAGTAAAAAAAACCCTCAAAGATATTCTGGCAAGTGAAATCATCTGATCACATATGGACACACATAGTATGCTTTCACTTACGTGAAACACTTAGAGTAATTAAATTCATACACACAAAAAGTGGAATGATAAATGCTTGGTGCTGGCAGGTTGAAGGGAAAGAATGAACAGTTATTTTTAATTAGAATACAGTTTCACTCTGAAAAGATGAAAAAGGTCCAGAGATCAATGGTGATAATAAGTGATGACTGTACAATGTGATTGAACTTAATGTCACTTATCAATACACTTCAAATAAATAAAATAGTAACTGTGATACTGCATATATCTACTAGAAAAAATTAATTAATTTAATCTTGTCACTTGGAAGCTAAACTAAGTAGGATCACAAAGACTTGGTCTCATTATTTGTATAATAAATTATAAACACCTGATCACTCTTATGTCAATGTTTGCTGAAAGGCTATAATATCTGAAAAATTGATGATCAAAGTCTACTTGATCACATTTATTCTGCTGGTTTAGCCATTTTTAGTTGGTCCATTTAGGACATCAGCCCTTTTAGTTGGCCCATTTAGCCATTTTAGTTGGCCCATTTAGCCATTTTAGTTGGCCCATTTAGGACATCAGTCTTGGCACACTTTAGGACATTGTGGATTTTCATCTAGAGTTAATATGCTACTTCCTATTAAGTAGTCCTGGGCAAGTTAGGTAACCTAACTGAAAAGTGAGATAAAAGTTGTATACTTAGGGCCTGGCATGATAGCATAGCAGTTAAAGTCCTCGTCTTGAACGCGCCGGAATCCCATCCCGGCAGCTCCACTTCCCATCCAGCTCCCTGCTTGTGGCCTGGGAAAGCAGTCCAGGACAGCCCAAAGAGTTGGGACCCTGCATACCCACATGGGAGACCTGGAAGAGGCTCCTGGCTTTGGATGGGCTCAGCTCCAGCTGTTGCGGCCGCTTGGGGAGTGAACCATTGGACAGAAGATCTTCCTCTCTGTCTCTCCTCCTCTTTGTATATCTGCCATTCCAATAAAAATCAACAAATCTTTTAAAAATTGTATGCTTAGTTTGATGGCACAATTAACTCTAAAGTCTAAAATTCCTTTAGCATATAGAGTAAGTTATTAATAAATATTAGGTTGTATTTGTTATTGAGAACTAAAATAGATTCTATATGCTTTTCATTTCAGACCATTAAACTGTATCCATAATTATGACATATAATACACAAAATAAATGTATTTGATGAAGACCAATGATATTAAAAGAGAGATGAAACAGTTACTGTCAGTATTAATTTCATTAAAAAATTAATTTGAGCTCTGTTCTTCTATGTCTCCATGGACCAACTGAAGATTAGATATCTCAGGAAAGTGATTATCTATATTCTAGTTCTCCCAATGCTGTAATGGATACAATTTCACATTCATTTATGCTAGCACATTCAAATCAGAAGTCTTTTTCTTTTAAATAAGAACTTGACATTCAAATATTCTACTGGAAATAATCACTGTAATGTAATAAACCATCTGAACCCTACTGACCACATTGAAAATACATCCCATAGTTACTGGCAGCAGAATAATAGCATGTGATTATATTTAAAAAACCTATTATGCCTGCTTCACAATTCTCTGGGAACACAATAAAATACTTGGGACATTTATACAAAAAGACATTAATTGTTAAGGTATTATTATCATATAAATAGTTGGTAGTTTTATTACAATAATTACACAGTAGTGTTTTTTGTCTTAATTAATGATAGAGTATATTTATTATATAAATTCTTATAAATTAAAATAGAAAATGGGGTTTTAGTTTTTATAGGCAACTTGGGGAAAGTAATACATAACTGGGGCCTTATGTTGTATAAATCAACGGCTGAGATGATCTTATTAGTCCTAGTAAATTGTGACATACTCTGACTTTCCAGGAAAAAAAAAATGCAGAGGCAAGGTTTTTCATCTGTTTCATCATTCTGTATGTAAGCACACAGGGTCTGATTTATCGCATGTGTCCAATACAACAAAAATAAAACTATATGCATTGCTTCAGTTTGTTCTTTCTATTTATTTTTAACTAATGTCCTTTCTATATAAATGGAATGGTTTTATTTATCTCAAGACAGATCATTACATTCTCTATTTCCTTGATTTCTATAACACTGTCAAAGTTTGTGGATTTCAGAAGCTCTTGCTTCTGGTTGTGTTTGTGTTGAGGCTGGGGAAATGCAGGGCATCAAAGCAGAGACTCTGGGCACACAGTAAATCAAGATATTCTGTTGCTTACTGGTGCACTTGGAGTCTCCAAGGGTCAGATGGTAATTTCACTCTGAATCACAGTGTTGTTTTGTTGCTGCATGAAGGGAAGGCCTTGATTCAATTTACAGAGAAGTAATCAACATGACATTTCTCTCCAAATAGATTTCAAGCATTTTCATTCTTTATATCTAGGAGGATATTAAATATATGCTAGCATATTTAATATTACATGTGTTTAAGGTGACGTGCACACACACATACATGCATGTGTATAGAAAAGAAACTTTGGAGGAACTCCTAAAAATGCCCTAGTGAGTTGATTACTAGACATGAGTGTACTTCAAATATTTCATGGAAAATGCACATTATGAACATACTGTCCATGGATTTCAACATTTTGCACCAAAATAAATAATTCTTTTAATTTCATTTTCCATGAGCTTCTTGAAGTCCTCTTTTCTTTTTTAATATAGATGAGCTTTACTTCTCCTCTGTTGCAAACTGATTGTACTGAGTTATTGGAAAAGAAGAACCACTGGCTGCTTGACTGCCCACATCAGCTCCTCAAATGCTCATCATCTCGTCATGATACAGTCACAAAAGGAATACTAGGAAGAACCACAGAACAGCTAAAAATGTTCCTAAAAAAAGAGGTGGAAATGCTGCAGGAATGAATTCTGAGAACACTGAAGACCACAGATTTGTATTCAGAATATTATGAAAATATTACTAGCATGTATAGTAGCTCACGACTTCAACTATGATGCAAAAGACAAGAGGAGAGTGCCTCAAATAAGTGAATATTTTCATCAAGCCTTGAAATGCATTTCTTTTCCCTTTGTTTAGGCTCTTATTTCAGTTCCTTCATAAGTAGAGAAAGAGTATTACCACAAACAACAGGCCATTTAAATAATACAGCATATCACCACCGGAGAGAATTTTTTTTCTTTCCCAAACAAAAGAAATATGTGCAACCTATAAGGATGTGTGCAACCAAGATATACAGAAAAAGCACTTATTACAATCTGGAAGTTTGATTGACAAGGGTTTGAACAATAATACTCCGAATAGATGTAGAAAGAGAGAAATAAATACAATGCAGTTGTTGGATTTTGTAGACAAGACAGAATATGTAAACCGTGAGGATTCAGAATGTCATAATTGGTATGCTACTTATAATTCTAAGAGAGCTATTTTCCGTGAAGCTGTGTTAGATGAAAATGTGACGACTCCTGTCACAGACAAGACAGTGCCAATGCCATATCAAAGCAATGATAGAAGAAAACCAAGAGCAATTTCAGGATGGAGGCTACATCATTCCTTCCCAAATACCAGGGAAAAGTGGCTGACAGTTATCACTTTTGCCATATGTGCTTTTGCTTGAGGTAGTTTGCTATCTGATGTGTAAGTATAAATGGATGGATTAATTATGTGTCTGCAATATACAGATTCTTCCTTAGTTAGTATTAGCTTTTTTTTTTTAATGTGGTGATCACTCAGTAAATATCTGTTAACCACTACATTTTTATCTTTTGGTACTGTGACAACACTATGCAGAGGACATTAAACATTTCAACTTCTTGTCATAATATTCAGTGCTTACAGCAAGATTAGAAAAACTGAAAAACTATTCAACACCAGACTAGTATTTAAAAAACAAAGGTAGAAAAAGAATTTAGATGTTCATGTTTACAAATTTTAAATATGCAATTTGGTATAGTAGATGGGTACTTTCAGGATCTCAAAGAGTTAATTGCAATTTTTGTTAACTTGAACCTTAGCTGTTCCTAGAGATTTTCTAGAAACAAAATGATGTTTTGTGAGGTGTGAGAGGGTGTGTTTTAAAGTATGACTTATAAACCTCTTAAATTGGACACCACTGGAGTGCATTTTAGACACTTAGCAGAAAATAAGTGACTTTATGTTAGGACACAAGGAGGATGTTTAATTCATTTTTTCAAATGGAAGTTACATAATTATGCTGAAATTTAATTTTAACTTTATTATAAACATAACTCATTATATTGGTTTGTAAGGATGCTATAACAGAGCACCTCCTACGGAATGGCTTAAGCAGCACATTCATTTGTTACGGTTCTGGAGGCTGGAAGTCCAAGATAAAGGTGTCAGAAGTTCATTCTCTCGTGAAGATTTCTCTCCTTGACTTGTAGATGACTGTCTTCTCTCTGTCTCAGGCAGTCTTTCTTCCACGTGAGCATACTTCTGATGCATCTTTGCTCAAATTTCTTTGTTAAAAATCTCTGAGTCAAATTGTGTTAGAACTCACTCTGCTAACCCTGTTTTATCTTATTCATCTCTTTAGAGACATTATCTTCAGATACATTTACAGTCAAAAGTCCTGGGGGCCAGGGAGAAAAACAACAACAACTAAAGAAGCAAACTGCAGCTCAGATGGGGTCAGCATGGTGGTGTAGCATGCTGACCCTCCACCTGTGGCCCCAGCATCCCATTTTGGCTCTGGTTCAAGTCCTGGCTGCTCTATTTCCAATCCAGTTCCTCTTCATGGACTGGGAAAGCAGCAGAGGTTCATCCACATCTTTGGGCCCCCTGCATCCATGTGGGAGGCCTGAAGCAAGCTCCTGGCTCCTGGCTTTGGGTCGTCTCAGCTCTGACTGTAGTGGCCATTTGAGGAGTCAACCAGCATATTAAACATCTCTCTGTCTCTCCCTCTCTGTAATTCTGATTTTCAAGTAAAATAAATCATAAAAAGGAAACCTGAGCTCATAAAAGTCACACTTGTTTAAAAAAACTCAAAGTATGCATTATATTTTTTAGATCATTTTTGAAGACGACAGAGCCCCATTTTGAAGGAACTCAAATTACTACTTAAAAGATCAACTCACTTGGAATAGAAATACACTTACAAAAATCTATGAGCAATATAATAACTTGGATTACCTTAAGCTACTCTGAGATTCAGTGGCTTATCTTTTACAATAGCTAATGTGTTTTTAACTAAAACTGTGGTAATATTCAGAATTCTATTTCAAAGTGATTATTCTATTATTCTCAACTAATTCTGATTAGATTGATTTGGCTTCCTGGTTGGGAAGAGTGAGGGTTCTTGAGGGATGGGTAAGACCTATGCTGAACCAAGGAAAAATTGAATAATCATTACTTTCAGATATAACATTAAATAAATATATCTCAAACAGCCAAGGAAGTAAGCTATGATGGAAACATAAGGTAATTTGAGAAAGTGTAAGATGTTAAATCAAGTCCTGAAAGTAAAATTTTACCTTATGTTCATGGAAAGAAAGCATAACTGTTCTTGAAATTTCAATGATGTTTCAGAGATGTACTATCCGTGTTATGTGTGATGCTGACAGTTCTATAATCCTCCTCCATTACATCAAACTTTTAGTAAAAGCATTCTACCAAAAGCAGTTTCCTACTATTTCTCTGGGAATGAAAGAATAGAAATAGGTAAAGTCCAGTGTGGACTAGGAAGGGGAAGAAGAAAACAAAAGTCATAGAAATGCTGCAAAAGCAAGAGTTAGCACTGGGACTTACACACTGGCTAATCCTCCACCTCCAAGAACCACATCTCAAATGGACACTGGTTCGTATCTCAATTGGTCCACTTCCCACTGAGCTCCTTGCTTGTGGTCTGAGAAAGCCCAAAGTGTGGGGGACCCAGAGGAAGCTCTTGGCTCCTAGCTTTGGATCGGCTCTACTCCGGTCGTTGCAGCCATTTAGGAACTAAACCAGTGGATGGAAAATCTTTCTTTCTATATCTCTCCTTTTCTCTGTAAATCTGATTCTTCAATTAAAAAAAAACAATAAATCGTTCATAAAAAAATCAGGATCAAGAAACAGGACCTGGCACAGTAACCTAGTGGCTAAAGTCCTCGCCTTGTACGCACCTGGATCCCAAAATGGGCACTGGTTCATGTCCCTGCGGCCCCACTTCTCATCCATCTCTCTGCTTGTTGTTTGGAAAAGCACTGGAGGACAGCCCAAAGCCTTGGAACCCTGCACCTGCATGGGAAACCCAGAAGAAGTTCCTGGCTTCAAATTGGAACAGTTCCGGCTGTTGAGACCACCTGGGGAGTGAATTTATGGACAAAAGATCTTCCTCTATCTCTCCTGCTCTCTATATGTCTGACTTCCCAATAAAAAACAAACAAACAAACAAATAAATAAATCTTTTAGAAAAAGAAAGAGAAAGAAATGGTCACTCTCTTATTTCATTCCTATAAGGGAATGCTTAGCATTATTAGAGATGTACATGAAATCTCCATAAAAGGATTTAGTTTGTGTTTCAATAAACAAAAATGGATAATAAGGTGAGAGAAGAACAGTCAGGTAAGAACGACACTTGACATTTGGTTTGACTCCAGAATTGAGCTAATACATGATGATATGGAATTTAAGCAGCAAGAAAAGACTATATGGTATGATCTTTAAACACAAAAAAGCATGAATCAATTTTATATATGATTGGGTAAATTATTTTTTGCTTTTGATCAGGATATGAAATGATCAGAGCTTGTAATTTCAGTGTAATATTAGCTAGAAATGGTAGGATGAACTCAACATTACCAATGGGAAGTAAATGTTAGAGTGCAAGTGAGAGGTCATAAGGTTCTGAATGAGATTTGTTACAATGGGAACAGAAAACAGGGGATGGTGTGAGAGTTGAAGGTAGAATTTCCATGACATGTTGAAATATTATATAATGATAAAATATGTTTGTAACAAATTACTTCCAAAAATCAAGATATTTGAATAATAACAACAGATAATACAATAGATATTACATCCTGAAGAAGGGACTTTGGAAGTGATTTGACTTAAGGTAGATTTCTGGCTTGTGGATTCTTATGAATCTGTGGAAAGATATTGAACAATGCAGAAATGGTCTGCAGCATTGACTGTGATTGAACTATCTACCCTCAAGTCAGCTCAAGCTTGTGCTATTGCTGGGAGGCTTCTGTGACTCATCACACAGATTTTTCCATAACCTTTCCTGTATATCCTCATGTCATGAAGGTTGGCTTCCTCCAGACTGAGTAAACTGAAGTAAACCGAGTAAACTGAAGAGTTTTATGCAAAGCTCTAAAGTCTCCCATAATCTAGCTTCAGAAGTTTCATGCTGTCCCTTTTAGAGTATCCCATTGGTTATACAGGTCAGCTGGGAAACAGAGTGGGAGAGAAGTATAAAGATATATGGACATCAAATTAGAGGATCAGTGCAGGACATCCGGGTGGCTGGTGGAAAGCAACCCTTCACATATCCCTGGGTCCTATACCAGCCCATAGATGATCTGAAAACTGAACATTTGCTTTGAGCATTTGAGATATAATTAAAAATATGGTAGCCCTGTGCTTTGCAGAGTTAGAGATGGGGAAGCTTGTTTGAAAAAGAGGTTCATACGGTTGATGTCCCCTTGCAAATTCATTTTGAGTAGGAAAATACGTACAAGAATGCATATATTTGAGTTTAAATATTCAAATCTCAAATACTACTTGGAAGGAACGATGCATACTCTTCCATATTCTGTCCCTTCCAAGTGAATTAATTGCCTCATAAATATGACATGAATCATTGCTTCATGTTAAGTAGAACTTTATGTTTTTTTGGCAAATGATATATTGAAAAACCTTGACAGTTTTTCAACAAAGACCTGTAACAAGTGCAGCGATTGTTATAAAGGCCTGAAGATTTCCAAAAGAGGGATGATTTTTCTGTTCAATATAAAAACAGAAACATTTGAAAAGAATCCCTAGCAGATTTGTTCCTTACACAGAGGCATTTTGTTGTAGTCTCAAATTTTTAATCTGTCACCACGTTATGACAACAGACAACATAGCTAACACAGCTGAATGTACTTGCTTTAACCACATAATATCGAGTGTGTTTAATAAGATAGCATTACCTTGCTTAACTCTAAAGTATGCCATTCTTATGTTCTGTATTTGAAGCTTCATTACTCTTTTCATTACTTGTTAGAACTGCAAATACCACTCTGAGACATTTAGATGTAATTGTAATGTGACAGAGCATCCAGCTTTTATATATGCCTCATTCCATTGAAAAACATTACATTTGTGCTATTGTAGTAGGTGTATAATTTCTTCATTAATGCATACTCTTTGAAAGCTGCAATATTATTTGCCCTAAAAAAATGAGCATTAGCAGTAAAATCAGACTGTCATAGCATCTTAAATTCCTACCTTTCTTCATCCTAAATTAGGAGATCTCAATGATCAATTATGCTATAATGTCTGTGAATGGTTTCTCTTATTTATATTGAACCTAACTGCATCTTTTCAACCCTAACCAAAGAGTTGTCTTGTTTCCTTTTTGCTTCAATTTGAGTAGAAATGTATTTCTTGGAGGATCCATTTCAGCAAAGGATTGATTTCACGTATTTCTCCTAATGATGAGAACAAGACTGCATGCTATCTGTCCAATCTGTTACAGCCCTCCATGAGGGACATTTCAGGTGACATTAATGAATCTGCTGAGTGCACAGTAGCTGAACAGTCAGATACACAATTGGTAGAACACCTGGGAAACAGTTAATTGAGGGGCCATTCTGTTTGAGAGAGAAGATCCAAAAGTTGCAACCACCTTAAATGCAAAATGTGCCTTTTTCTCTTTTCGTTTTTCTTTTGTTTGCAGTTGCTTCCATTCTATAGCAATTATGTATCTAATTTAACAATGCCAATTTTCAGGAAAAGAATAAAGCACAAGTTTACTGGCAGCAATTCGGATACCTTACAATTGAGAAAGAAAGGCTATTATTGATAAAAAAAAAAATAACCCATAGTATACATTTCTCAAGAGATAACTGGAAATTTTCCAATAGTAATAGGAAGTCAGAGAAGGAACTGCTTGGGATAACATTCAGTTGTAGTTGCTCTGAGAATTTATCTGAACCTTTTTTATCTCTAAGATCACACTCAAAATGATAACCAGGTAAATGTAGCCATTTGATCTTTGAATAAAATCTGGGTGTAACTCTGAAAGGGCAAAGGATCCAAACAGTATCTTCCTTCAGCACTCAGTTGTGTTTTGCATGACTTGTTCTATAGTATTAGAGACGACACATATCCTATATCTTTTTCTCTGTATCTTTATTTTCTTAGAATTAAAATTAAACCTAACTTCTAGTCCCTGTTCTACACTACTGACTATAAATTCAGTCTCAGTATTGTGAATCCCTTAAAATCTTATGCTTCTGGGCTATTCCCATCACTGCTTTATATGAAGTTTCCAGAACAATGAGGTGAGTCCCTGTATGTATTGATTCGCATGCTAAGATAACTCTGGTCAAGTCAGCCTGGCCTGTTGGTTCTTTTTAGAGATTCACTGTTCCTGGCCCTTAGGATGCATGGAATTTGTTCTGTCTCCCTTTTTGTACCAGACAGTCATTATCCTTTAAGAGAAAAGTGAGAGAATATTTAGTAAGTCCTTCTGCTCAGACAGCCTGTCACCTCAAACTCCTTCCTGCACCCCATGTTGCTACTTCCAAAGCAATCATCTATTTTTCTGTTTTTAAATTATACTTCAAGAAACATAGGTTTAATTAAAAACAAAAATCCAAGAAGACTGTTGTGGTTCCTGTTGACACCAATCTACCTTACAGAAGTACTAAAACTTATTTTTCCTTATAGTAGAGAGGAAATCAATCTTGGAGAAGAAAGAACTAATTAAAACTCCATACAGTGAATGCCTAATTTCCGGAATTGCTTTGTCCTCCCCTCCCCAACTCATCTGGTTGGCTTCCATGTTAGGACATAAATGGGTCAGATTTTACATGCTCATATTTGTGGCATTGTTTGCAACAGGCTCTTTAGCCAATGAATGAAGGGGAAAAAAATCACTCATTTTATTTCCAAGGAAACCAATTAATTTGTTCTGTCCCCATTGCCACAGGGTATACCTTTAACTTCAGCCAGCTATTCTACAGTGAGATCACTGATCCTAGGAGGGACTGAACCAGGTAAGATGAAGCAGAGTTGGGCCCAGCGGCGTGGCCTAGCGGCTAAAGTCCTTGCCTTGAATGCGCCACGATCCCATATGGGTGCCGGTTCTTATCCCGGCAGCTCCACTTCCCATCCAGCTCTCTGCTTGTGGCCTGGGAAAGCAGGAGAGGACAGCCCAAGGCTTTGGGACCCTGCACCCGCGTGGGAGACCCGGAAGAGGTTCCAGGTTCCCGGCTTCGGATCGTTGCACATCGGCCCGTTGCGGCTCACTTGGGGAGTGAATCATTGGACGGAAGATCTTCCTCTCTGTCTCTCCTCCTCTGTGTATATCTGGCTGTAATAAAATGAATAAATCTTAAAAAAAAAAAAAGATGAAGCAGAGTGGAAGAGGGAGAAACTCTCCAATCATCATTCATTTCCCACTAGTGAAACGTAGCATTATTATTCCAAGGATTGAACGCTCACCACAAAGGGCAGACTAAGTCAGTCCAAGGTGAGAATCTCAATATTGTTCATCAAAATGCTCCTGGAAGTACAAATTTGCAATTCTATTTTGAAATTTCTTTTACATTTATACCAAGAGTCAGACACTGAAATTGACAGAAACAATTCAGACACTAGGGGCTCAGGATTACAGCAATTACAAACATTCTGCAGAAAAGCATTTGATTCAGTAAAAACAAAGTTGCATAGAAGCTTGTTACATACAAAAGAGGGAAAAAGACAATTCCAGGTATAGGGAAAAACTTATCCAAACAGGGTCAATTTAAGCAGACAACATAGTTAAGTGTTGTTGAAGCAATTTGAGCCGAGAGGTTTTAGGGTAATAGAAAGACATCTAATCACATATACAGCTTTTTTTTTTATAATTTACCCCAAAAAAATTTTTTTGCATTAAAATGTTATTCTTTTTTGATGAATGGGACACTTTCATCCTTGCTTGAAGATTTTTGAAAACTTTTAATGTATTGTTTTGTTTTTTCTTCATAGCCATGTTTTGCACAGTGTTCATACTATCAGAAACCAAAGATCATGGTTTTTTAGTGTATTTCTGAATGCAATCAGTATTTAGAATATATTTCAAGATGAACAGAAAATAAGAATTTCATCTGAGAATGTTTCAATTTATCTTAAATCCTTCTATTTCTGATTAGCTAGTAAGTTAGCATCCATAGCATTCTTACTCATAGTAATTCCAGCTTACTAGATTTAGTACTCAGTTGCCATACTTTAATATGTAGTAAATTTAATTTATAGTTAACTTTTTGTCCATGTTCACCTCTGTTCAATTTTGACATTTTAAGACTGCTTACAAATTTATTTATGAAAATTACCTTGGGCCTGGCATGGTGGCCCAGTGTTTAAGTCCTCGCCTTGCATCAACTAGGATCCTATATGAGTACTGGTTTGTGTCTCGGCTGCTCAACTTGCCATCTAGCTTGTGGCCTAGGAAAGCAGTGGAGGATGGCCCAAAGCCTTGGGACCCTGCACCCACATGGGGGAGGCGGGTGAACTACAAGAAGCTCTTGGCTTCGGATCGGCTCAGCACTGGCCATTGCGGTTACCTGAAGAGTGAACCAGCAGATGGAAGATGTTTCTCTCTGTATTTCCTTCTCTGTAGCTCTACCTTGCTAATACAAAATAAATAAATCTTTCAAAAATCTTTATGGTTCTGAATTTAAGTATCTAGCAAATGTAAGCTACCTCTCCGAAGATCCAATAGCACATTCTTTTCTAGACTTCTTTTTTTTCTGAATTTGAATAGTTTTATCATTTTGTGTTACAACCATATAAAATTCTACAGGGTGACATACCACCATTGCTTCTTTCTAGACTTAAAATTTTGTTACGCATTTGTTGTTGTATTATCTGAGAATAATGCAGCTTACTATTAAAAGTTGTAAAATGTCATTTTTAATTTTTTACACTTTGTTCACCAGTTGTCACCAAGTATTCAAATGACACACTCATCTTATTTTTGTATTCCTAGTAAATAAATTTGTAAAATTTAAGATTTCAGCTATAATGGGTAATTATAAAAAGTCAAGTGAACCAAGGAGATTGACAAATTAAATTTTCAAGACATGATACTATATACAAAATGAAAAACCTTTCCATAAAATGTTTCAATATATCCTCCAAAATAATCTTTCAAAAAGTTATCCTTATTTATTCATGAATTAGGAGGATAAAAATAATATGGGCAAAATAATGTGCATGGCAAGCTGGAAAAATATTCACAAAATGGAGATAAGGACGTAAACTGTGTGAAATAAGGATCTAATCAAAAATGAAATAGATTTTCAGAAAGAGTGTGAAATTGTTCATTTATTTGATTATTCACAGACCCATATCTGTTTCCAAACTTTCTGTTCTGTTTTGAATTGTTGGTTTACCATTTCTTCATATCTCATGATTTGAGAATTTAATATTTTATCAATGGCTTGGTAAATACTTCGACACTGCACAGTGTCTGAAAAGTTTTGCAAGTTTTACTGACTTTGTATTTTTTTCCAGCTAATAATAACATAATAGATTTTCTGACTTCTAATGTTTTGAAATTATTACTGCTGTCCTAACAAGAACAAAAACTGTAGAAATTGAAAATCAACATTTCTTTTTAGATAAATGAGAGAACTGTGGTCCCAAGAGACACTGATGCTGTAAAAATTGAAGAGTTTTAGCTATGGAGAAACAGTTTGGGGCAGCAGCTCAAGAAAAGAAGCCTGTGCTGAAGGTAGTAGCAGTAACACTTAAGCTTTAATTAATTTCTGGAGACTAAACAAGAAATAACTTAAGAATTGAAAGCTCTTCAGGGCCCATGCAGAGGAAAGTTCTCTGGGGCTTCTAGAAAGAAGAGAAAAATATCTGTTCTCCTTAAAGGGAAACTATCTTACCTACCTCTAATCCATTTAGCATTTGACCTGGGAAAAGGGAATGCTGAACTGTAGCTCCCTGTATTTTTCTTTTTTCTACTAAATGGAGATAAAAACAGAAGCGCTTGTGAAGGCCACAGATCTAGAGAACAGGTGCAGTCCAAGATGGAGGCCCAGTGGTAGGATTATAAGTAGATTTCTCCTTTCCTTTCACCTTCCCACCATAGCAATCTGTGCAATATGTCTGTACAACTGAAAGAACTGCAAGTCTAAGATATTATTTAAGACATTTCTAGGAAACTTCTTTCAAATACACTGGGAATGGCAAAAGCAAGGCCATTTGGAGGAAAGTTTAGCAGCTGACAGTTACAGTAACAGCAAACAGAAAATCAAACTTTTCTATTAGCTAAATAAAAGCAGACCTCATACCATAGGCTTATTTAACTCAGTTATTTTTTATTCAGTACAGCGTATTTGATTTTTTAAAAGAAAACATTTTCAAAGAGAGAGACTGATTTTCCATCTGGTGGTTCACCTTTAAAAAAAGACTTATTTATTTTTATTTGAAAGGCAGATTTACAGAGAGAAGACAAGACGGAGAGAGAGGTCATCCTTCCCTGGCTCACTCCCCTAATTGCTGCCAGAGCTGTAGCTGAGCTGATCTGAAGTCAAAAGCCTGGAAATTCAATGTGGGTCCAGACTTTGGGCCATCTACCATTATTTCTGCATGTTCATTAGCAGAAAGCTAGAAATAGAGCAGCTGGGACATAAATTGGTGTCTAGACAAGGGATGTCAGTGTTACAACCAGTGGCTTAACCTATTGTGCTAAAATCTCAGCCTCCAACAACTCTTTTAGCAAAAATAAAAAATAAATCAACTACAAGGCATGAATGCTAAAAACAAACAGGTTGAAAAGACAAAGAAGTCATTACAATGTATTTAGCACGGAGTTTAGAATTATAAATATGGCAATTTAAAATAATGATTTTTAAATAATTTGAATAAAAATCCAATTAGCATTAGATGTAAAGCGACAATTTTCAAAGGATGACATACATGTAACCAACAAGTGTATTGTTAACAGTACTAGTCACCAAGAATGTCCAGATAAAAATCATAATGAAATATCACCTGATCCCAGTTAGAATTTTTAGAGAAGGACAGCAAAGAACTGGCAAGGATATGGGGTAAACAGAGCTTTTAAACACTGTGGAAATACAAATTACTACAGCCATTATTAGAAAAAAAAAGTATGGCGATACTTGAAAATTGTAAAATAGAACCACCATATGATTTAACAATAGCACAAAACTGGATAGCAGGTGAAATCAGTCAATCAAAAAGAAATCTATACTGTTATATTGCACCAGTATTCACCATAAACAATAACTGGAAACACTCTAAGTATGCATCAATGATAAATGGATGAATGCGATGTGATACAAATATACAATGAAATATGATACAACCATAAAAGGATTAAATGCTGTCACTTCAGGCAACATCAGTAGAAATGGTGATCATTATGTTATGTGACATAAGCCAGCCCCAGAAGGCAAGTACCATGTGATACTACTCATATGTAGATCTAAAATTATTTAATTCATAGGAGTTGAGAGTAGAATGGTGGATGCTGGAAGCTGGAGAGAGTAGGGGAAAGGGAATGGGGGAAAAGGATGATTAATGAGTATGAAGGAAAGTAAGATAAGGAAAATAAGTTGTACTGTTCTATTTCCAGCTGACTATAAATAATGGCAATGTACTTATTTAAAAAAAAATGTATGAAAGTAGTTTGAATGTTTTAACTTAAAAATAATAAATTTAGGGCCCAGCGCGGTGGCCTAGTATTTTAGTCCTCGTCTTGCACGTGCCTGGTATCCCACATGGACACCCATTCATTCCCAGCTGTTCCACTTCCTATCCAGCTCCCTGCCTGTGGCCTGGGAAAGCGGTCGAGGATGGCCCAAAGCCTTGGGACCTTGCAGCCATGTGGGAGATCCAGAAGAGGCAAATGGCTCCTGGCTTTGGATCGGCACAGCACTGGCTGTTGTGGTCACTTGGGGAGTGATTCAACGGACGGAAGATCTTCCTCTCTGTCTCTCCTCCTCTCTGTATATCTGCTTTTTTCAATAAAAAATAAAGTCAATCTTTTAAAAAATAAATTTAAAAAGCAAAAAAAGAATTTTCCAAAATTAATGACTGACAGCAACCACACATCCAGGAAGTTCAGAGATATGTTTGGTCCGTTCACTCATATTGGAGTTTGTTTAAGATTCTTTAAGGTTAAATTTCTCTAATTCTTGGAATGTTTTAAGAATTACTTCATTTTACATCTAAGCTGTATCAAATAATTTAGCTTTATTAGCAGTAAAATTTTAGTGCAATTAATATTCACTTAGGTTTTGAATCTGTTTCTTAACTAATTTCTAAGATGAATGTAAGGGAATAGGGCCACTTCCATGAGTTATTTAATATTCCAAATATCTTTCATCACTGGATGGAAATCTTGAATTATTTGGCTACAAAAAGAAGCTTCTGGCACAGTGTGGCAAGAGACATTAACTCTCAGTGGATATACGGGTCACGCAGGGTTTTCAGGTTTCGTTTTTGTTTTGTTTTGTTTTTGGTGGCTTGCAGAAGTTTATATTGCAGTGGACTTTGACTGGCTTAATCAGGACAGGCTTCAGAAAGCATAAACAATGGGGGCCTCTGGCTGACCTTACCCCGACCCGTATCAGCTTAGCTTTTAACAGAGCAGGCTCTGCTGACACAAGGATTAAATGACCAAAGGAAAAAGTCATTTAGTCCTAGTAAAAACCTCTATCAAAACAAGTTGAGTTTCCCAGTGTTTGGGCTTCCAAAATATTTGTGTGTCAGGTAAAAGAACAATTGCAATTTTCTTAGCCAGATATATTTGCTAATTTTAAAACTTACCACACTAGGAAGAACGATGAGAAAGACAGGTCAACAGTGCATGTATGTTTCATGCCAATTTTCAGTAAAAAAATTCTGGTTCAGTAGCCCCGAGTTCTGTTCCTCTTAATGCCATTTTTGAGCGATATTTGAGACAAAGGGAAAAGTACTAGATAGACTAATCTTACAGAATTAAGTAAATCTTCCATGTGCTAAAGTAAAAATACCTTGCTACATAACCTGTATTTTATAATGGATTTATTAATTGCCAAGTTTCGGTGGTCACAGACCCAGACTTGTTTCATCTACAGAGGGTCAATTTGTTCATGAACAATTAGACATTCAAAACAAGCATAAAGTGCTAGTTTTAATTGTAGAAATAGAGAAATCTGTAATGTATTTGAAATATTAAAAGTTTAGAGGACAAAAATATCTGTGTTTGAAAATCTCTGTCCTAGAGAATAAAATTTGTGAGTTAGTCAGAAAAGGTCCAGAGTGGTTTGAAACATATGTTTCATATGTATTAGCTGCATAGGAACAGTGGAAAATGGGTTACAAGCTAGAGTGAACTAAACAAGTTGATAGAATTTTACTTTCAAACTTGGAATCACATTAAGCACGTCTAAAAGGAAAAAAGAAAATGCTGCTTTTTCTGATTGTTCTTAAAGAAGGAAGGCCATACACTGAGCCTTCATATTGAAATGAAGGTGCCAAGTATACATTTTTGCTAAATGTCAAACAAGCAAAAGCCGAAAACCAGATTTCAACAACACCATAGAATAAACTTCTGGAATGGAACATTATATCAACCATGTTGTTTAAAACTATCACTAATATTATAATTGAAATCTAGCAGTCATATTTCAGCATGAGGAGCTTCATTTGCCCAGCAACCCCTCTACAGCTCACATGTGATGTTCCACATACTCACTTTCTGCTAGCATTTCTGGTTGAGTCATGTTCTGTGTTCGCACCTTCTGTTTTGTCAGGTGTTTTAATTTTTATCATATGTGATATGCAATTTTGGAGGTAACACTGTGCTGCTTTTACTTTATGTTCATAACATGTCAAGAATTTTGAAGTTGGACTTGAAGGACCATTCCTCAAATGGAGTTAAATTTAAAAAAGAGATAATGTTTTCATAACTTTTAAATGCAAATATGTCAAGCACGATAGTCTCAATTATTCTGTCTGGAATTCAGACTTAAAATCACATACACATTAGTTGTCTCAAAGAGAATGTAGTGTCCTCCCTAAGATTCTCTAGTTAATATTACCTTAATATTCATCTTGGCTATTTCATTTTTTATTTATTATTTTTAATTCATTAATTACATTGTATTATGTGACACAGTTTCATAAGTACTTGGATTCTCCCCACCCCTCCCCAAACCCTCCCACCATGGTGGATTCCTCCACCTTGTTGCATAACCACAGCTCAAGTTCAGTTGAGATTCCCCCATTGCAAGCATATACCAAACATAGAGTCCAGCATCTTATTGTCCAGTCAAGTTCAACGGCTTCTTAGGTATACCCTCTCTGGTCTGAAGACAGAGCCAGCAGAGTATCATCCCAATCAATTGAAAGCTCCAACATACCATCAGCAAAAATTTACATCATTATGGAATTAATTGACATAGTAATGAGTAACCAATATGTTAAAAGTAAATGCGAGTTCTTAACCACATTCTGTGACCACTTCATTGATATTTCAATTTTAGTTTATACACAACATATAACATACATAACATATAACATACATAACATAACATGTTATACATAACATCATATCATCTTAAATTAAGGCAAACATGTGGTATTTCAAAATCATTAAATTTATTCTTGGAAATGCAAGTATGAACTTAGAATGTCAACTGAATAACAAAACATTTTAACACACAAAACCCATACCGTGTTTTCTTCATCTTTATCCTTCAAAGCAAATATTGAAATGTAAAAACCAATCCAGCTATGTCTTGTGTATGTGGCTGAATGCTACATTGATTAGTGTGAAGTAAGCTAGGCTACCACATGATAAAATACAAATCAAGACTTCAGGAACAACAATGAAGTAGAATTTAACCATTCAGCTTTCCAAATAGCATTGCTTAGTCAAATTGTAAGGTCCATGAGAATTCAATTTAGAGATACAATCTTACTGGTAAAGATATGCTGTGCATTATATAACAATTGTGGAGTAATGTGACTGCTAAGAGACTATTGTATAACATAAATGTTTCCTCAATACTGTGTTTATGAATGTTCCCTGCTCTGTAAGTGTTCTATTGAATAGGCAACTATTTCTCCATTCTGTGATTTGTAGACACTTATGGATTTTTCTATTATTATTTCTTTCTTTCTACAAATGTTGCTTTGATCATCTTTGTGCATATTTCTTTGTAAACATGTACAGCCAAGATGCAATTTTTTTCTTTGTAAGAGTTTTGATTTTTCTTGTCAAGCAATCTAAAATTATTGCCTAAAATAAACCTAAATTTCTCCTGCATATAGAAACGAATAATGTTAGGCAACAGCTTTTCCCAGTCTTTCTTGTAAATCAATGATTATGTAACCAATATGACATAGGCAGAGATGGTGTGCAATTCTGAAAGACAGAAGCGCAAATTTCGCCTTCTATTTTCAGTAGGAATGTTTATAAATTGCTATTGAGACTATATTTTAGTTGTCATTAAATTTTTCATTCTAAGATATAATGTTTCTTGACTTTTAATTATTTTTTCTAGTAACTTGTTTATATTGCTAGTATTTTCAAAACCATATATTCCAGATTTTAATTAACATTTATTATGTTTGACATAAGATCACAACTAAATTTCTTTTTTGTTCAGTTTGAATCTCCTGTTATCACCAACCCATTCCTTGAATAGTTATCTTTGTCCTCAGTGACAGAGTGCAATCTATCATAAATGAACTGATACATTTGAGTCAGTGTTATGATCTCTACTCATTAATTATGTATCTGCAAAAATGCTACACAATATTAGTTAATGCAGATTTAGAACAAGTTTTGATTTAAGGTAAAATAAGCACTGCATTTTCTTCAGTCATTTTTATCTTCAATTCTACCACAAGTCTAGGAATATACCTGAAATTACATGTTCACATTATAATAGTGTGTGGAAAATGTCATTTTACTGCCTACTGACCTAAATGATACAGTTTCTATGCTTCTATGCACATGAAAGTCTAGGATAAAAAAATAAGTGATTATCATAAATAGCATGCTTGATGAATTCTAGATTACAATATTTCTTAGAGAAGAAAAGGAGGAAAGTTTAGAGGATGATGGGAATGTTCATCATCTCAATTTGAACGATAGTATTAAAATGTTAGCTGTTTTGCCTGTAAATTAATTCACAGTTCTAAAAAAATTTAAATGTTTGATGTAATAACATTTATGTACATGTAATTTTTTAATCTGTAGTAAATTTGGGAAACTCATGGGACAAAATCATGACTTTTGCTTATAATGGGAAATGGTTGCCCACAGTTCTCGTTACTGCATACCTGTTGACCAAGAGGCTGACTGCCTTTTGTTCCAGACTGTCTTTTCAATAAGACATCCAATGTATTTGGTCTCATAAGGTACAAATTTATTTCTGCTCAAGCTGGTGCATGACTTCAGACAGAACAATGCATAGAGAAATAGAAAACTACACCTGACAACTTGAAGTAAATTTTGATGTCTAAAAGGGATATTAACTTAAATGGCAACATGAAACTTTTGGGAAGATAGGTGATGGTGTTTGGGAGTCAGTATCAAGGTATGGAATGCAAGAAGTAAGAGACACATTTTTAGCTCCACAAGTACACGAACTTTTTTCCACAACTACACAACGCTAAAATTTTTTTTAAAACTTTAGAAAAATGCTTTAGACATTTATTAGATTTAAAAAAATAAATGCTTATTATTCTTCCTTGAATGTGTATTTTTGCATTATCTCTACTTATTATTCAATGTCAATTGTATTCAATTATACATATATGTGTATGTATGTTGCATATATTTACATATATACATATACAGTAAAATGGTAATGAAAATGATTGTCTTCGTGGAGACTGATTTAATTTTGAAGCATGAAGTTTTTATTGCTTTTTTTTTAGCACTTCATACTATCTCTGCAGCAGTAGCAATAAGAGCATTAAATATCAACTAATTATAGGCAAGTTGCCATATCTGTTAAGTCACTTGTGGTAACTCCTTCCAAACTTTATTTTGTGTTTATACATTACTTTTTATCATAAGAAACACAAAACTAGCTTCCTAGATACCAGCTTTCTATGTCCATGCCTCTCCATCTTCACTGATTCACTTTCAAAGTGCAAGTTACATTGTCAAACAATTTACCGCCTCGCTCAGGATTCTATTTAGATCCAATTCTGTTCAAAGGTAGTATGGTTGATAAGAATCTAATCTCTTGAGAGCTTGTGCCAATTCTACTGGGGCTTCTTTACAGAACTAACTGCCTCATTGTTGCCGAATACAGAGCAGTGAATAATGGATTTAAGAAGCTCTGCTATATTTTATGATCCAATAAATATATGAGGGCTTTCAAAAACTGTCAAAAATATAATTAAAAGATAAGCTCATTTTTGCAAGCTTTCAAAATCCATGAATTTTTTCATAAAATGCATTTTCTCTGAACATTTTTGAAGATATCATGAAACATCAATAGAAAAGAAGAACATGTCTGGGGTTATTAACCACAATGGAAAGATTTTTTCACTTCCGTAGATTTGTTTCAAAAGTTATCTACTTGTGACAAATTTATATTTATTTTCTTAAAGATTTTCCCCAAATTATACATGCTTAATGTTCTACACAATGTAAATTCTCCTAAGAAATTTGGAGGTGATATGAATACTGCTAGTTCAAATTCAAAATCAACATCAAGGACAAGACAAATAATATTGAAGAGAATAATAAGGAAGAGAGGGTAACAAAAGGGCAAAATGACAGATACTCGGTATTTTAAAAAGGGAAATTTGGGAGTAATCAACAAATCTCTTAAAAAGCAGAGACTGAGTAACAACAATGATCTTGGGATTAAAAACTAAAGAAATATTCTTTCCTATAAGCTTTCTCTAATACTGTAGCAGAAGCTAAAACTCAGTGAACACAGCCTAGGTAAATAACAAAATATGCTGAAAAACAGTCTTCATCACAAAGATCTACAGTCTTTTGTTCCCCATTGATTTCTGAATAAAGTGCTCCTTCATCTCAATTCTGCAACACACTATTTCTTTGCCACATCCCTCAAAGGGATTGATTTATTTATATATTTAGTTATTTTACTGAAAATAAAAGAACAGAATGACTCTTCTGTCTAAACATTCTCCTTTGTTTTGCTCTGATTTCTGGTAGTGTTTCAGCTCTATTCACATTCTTTGTTTTTTCTTATCCCATCATTCTTTTGTTTTTCTTGCTTTTTTAATTTATTGGAGGAGCAGAAAGAGATAAGCAGAGGGCATCCATCCATTTTTTTTTCACTTGTCAAATGCTTACAACAGACAAACCAAGGCTGGGGATGAATCCAGGAGCCAGACACATAATCCAGCTCTCCCTTGTGGACAGCAGGAACTCAATTAACTGGAGCATCACCTCTAGGATGCACATTACTAGTGTACTGGAGTAAGCAATCTAGCCAGGCATTGAGCCCAGGCACTGCGATGTGGAATGTAGCCATGTTAATTGCTAGGCTAAATACCCACTTGTCTTAAAGTGTTTTTATTTATATAACTTTTTCCATTTTATAGGCAACAAGAAGCAAATTATACACATCCAGAAGAGGAATTAGTCTGGCTCACAGGTCTCATTATGTAAGTATCCTCTTTGAAACTTTTTCATTGATAAACCTCAAATCCTCAGTGTGAAAAATTCCCCTTTTCCCTACTGCATATTTGGCATCTGGTAAATCAGTGGGCTTTGGGCTTTCAGTTTTCTCCAGGAAAAAGCACTTGTATGAGTGACATGGGTTTTTTTTCATGTTATGTCAAGAATTTAATGAACTCTTTCACCTGCATAACCCCCTATTATGCAAAGGATTAAAGAAAATAAGAACACACTGTGAAATTTTAATATTTGTCTTTCTTACAAAAACTGGTCACAGATAAAACAAACTTAAGTCAAATCTCAGCTTTGCAGTGAAGGGGTTTCGTGTGATCTGTCATTTAACTCTTCTTGCTTTCAGGTTCTCATGTTTGCCCACAGTGTGAAAATATTTAAATGGAAAATTACAGAAATAGAAATTAATAATTTTTGAGTAGCTTTCATTGTAATACAATAATTGTTTTGTCTTACTATTGTTAATCTGCTAATTGTCTAATTTACATATCATATTTTATCACAGATAATGTATGTATATGGAAAACATAATAGACGAGGAGTGTTCCCAAAGTTCATGAAATGTGTCTAATGAAAAACACTGTGCAAGGATTTCAATATTTTTTTTACCAGCATCAACTTTCTTTTAATTTCATTTTCCATCCACAAAATATCTTGGCATGTACCCTCTGCAGAACAGGGTGTGCTAAAGCACTTTGTTCTGGCAGTGGCACAGATAAAAATGGTCAATTAAAGATCCTATTCCTTCCTGCTAACTCTAATACCTCCTCATTTGCCAAGTCCATGAAACGTCAGAAAGCAAATGGATCCAAGCTGGATTATAAAAATAAACCTGAATGCATTATAAAACATAACAAAAGAAAATCACTTGAGAATGTTAATGTTTGCCATGCTTTTATGGTTTTTTTTATTTTTGCAAATTACTAGTGACACTTAAAACAAGTGTTGGTAATAGAGAAATGTTAATTACAGGCAAGGCATCTCTCCTTCCCAGGCTGTGCTGTTACAGAACCTGTGCATACTGTTCACAGCCACAGCATTATATTTGAATTTTTGAGTGACACATCTATATATTCTTGAATATTTTAAATTTCCTCTGAGGGCCTGGCAGCGTGGCCTAGCGGCTAAAGTCCTCGCCTTGAAAGCACCGGGATCCCATATGGGCACTGGTTCTAATCCTGGCAGCTCTACTTCCCATCCAGCTCCCTGCTTGTGGCCTGGGAAAGCAGTCGAGGACGGCCCAATGCACTGGGACACTGCACCTGCGTGGGAGACCCGGAAGAGGTTCCTGGTTCCCGGCCTAGGATCGTTGCGCATCGGCCCGTTGTGGCTCACTTGGGGAGTGAATCATTGGACGGAAGATCTTCCTCTCTGTCTCTCCTCCTCTCTGTGTATCTGACTTTGTAATAAACTGAATAAATCTTAAAAAAAAAATTTTCCTCTGAAAAGGGACACTATGTGCCATCTTTTCTCTCCAGTTGCTTAGAAATTTCATAAAACATAAAACACCTAACAATTGTTTGCCCAAATCAGTAAGTTAACAATTTCTAATATTTTTAAGTAGCAAAAAGGCTTTATTAATTTGTTCATTTTTTCCCCACGAAAAATCACAGATATTTTGTAGATGCAATGCTTAAACTGTTAGATCTATTTTTGTCACAACTTTAAAATGTTAAAACACTGCAAGACATCAGCAATTTAAAAACACAGAGTATACAAGTAACAGATAAGACCACAGGATTCAATTATCTTTTCGAGGTATAAGTTCCCTTTCATTGCTGGTCCTCTTCCAGACAAATGAGCCGTAGACACCTCATGTGTGATAGCAGTATTTGTGACAGGATTATTGCTGGATAGGATGAACACAGTTAGGGAAGCATGTGTTTAGAACTACTCGAACTCCAAATGTGTTCACTGGGTTCTCTAGTACATTAATGTGTACTAATAAATGACAGCTTATTTCTCCCTTTCTTGTTTTAGAAGTAGCCATTTTCAGGCCCGGCGTGATAGCATAGCAGCCAAAGTCCTAATCTTGAATGCACCAGGACCCATATGGGCACTGGTTCTAATCCTGGCAGTCCCATTTCCCATCTAGCTCCCTGCTTATGGCCTGGGAAAGCAGTCGAGGATGGCCCAAAGCCATGGAACCCTGCACCCGTGTGGGAGACATGGAAGAAGCTTCGGATTGGCTCAGCTCCAACCATTGCTGCCACCTGGGAAGTGAATCAGCAGATGGAAGATCTTCCTCTCTGTCTCTCCTCCTCTCTATGTATCTGCCTTTCCAATAAAAATAAATAAATCTTTAAGAAAAGCATAGTCATTTTCTAAATCACAATACAACTTACTCAATATCTTTATTCAATGCCAGGTTTTCAGGGTATATAGGCTTTCAGGGTATAGAAAAAAAATTCAGAATACCATTTTTATTCTTATTCCCAATAGTAGTGACAATATGTCCTACATAGTGACAATACTGTCACTACTAATTCCATAAATGCACGTCTTTTCACCTCTGTCCTTTTTTGATGTGTGACCTCCTTAATTATCCTTCACAAATATATGCTTCTTTTCACTAAACAGGCTACACTATTTGTCCATATTCATTTTTTGATAATCTTAACTGAAATATCTGATGTTAAATAGAAAGGCAAGCCTGGAGCCCTTGAAAATGACCACAACTGGTGCTTGGCTTCATTTCAATGACAATGGTGCATACTGAGAATGCTTCTTTTTATGTAAGAATGAGAATATTCATAGTGAATTTGGAATTATTTATATTTAGTTTTCTTCACTTTATGTAATATCATTCTTTAAATAACATTAAATATTGAAATCATCAGTCATTTGGCATTCTTTCTTTGAACAAGCAAAGTTTGAGTCTCCTTAAAGTTGAAACATTAAAAATAAACAGCATACACAGAAGTACTTCCAAAAATCATGGAAAATGGGAATTAAACGTTATGATTATTTTGGTACAAATATCTTTTGAAATCTGTGATTAATTTGTTTCATGGGCCCGGATGCGTGGCCTGGCGGCTAAAGTCCTTGCCTTAAACGCGCCAGGATCCCATATGGGCGCCGGTTCTAATCCCGGCAGCTCCACTTCCCATCCAGCTCCCTGCTTGTGGCCTGGGAAAGCAGTCGAGGGTGGCCCAGGGCCATGGGACCCTGCATCCGAGTGGAAGACCTGGAAGAGGTTCCTGGTTCCCGGCTTCGGATCAGCACATCACCGGCCGTTGCGCTCACTTGGGGAGTGAACCATCGGATGGAAGATCTTCCTCTCTGTCTCTCCTCCTCTCTGTATATCTGTCTTTGTAAGAAAATAAATAAATCCTTAAAATTTTTGTTTCATAATGTATACTTCCATGAACATTTTGGAGATCCCTCTATATATGCTTATGTGCGCTAGACACACTTAGTTTACAATATACTAAAGCAGTACAAGCAGAAGACACTACTAACAGCATGAAGGTGGGAGGTGACTGACACATTATCGTTCTAGTTAATCTGTGTTAGGAAATATTAGTGCCTCTGAGACTGGGAGGTAAAGAAGAAAACTTGCAAGACAGCTCTTATGACTTGACATTCCTGAATGGCTTGGACAAAAGAAGCAAGCAAACAAAGTCTGTTGTCTGGTATTAAATGTTATCTGGAGACTCTAACGGTCTCTAGAGTATCTTGCTCAGTGGAGATGACAATCAACATCAGGGAGAGTTACCCAAAGTGGAATGGAAAATACATAAAAAGTTGCAGATTTAAGCACAAAATGAAAAAAAAAGGGGGAGGACGATATAAAAAAGGACTCTTGATAAAACTTGATAGACTTAAGATTGCCGAATTCTAGCCTTTTGTTTTTCTATCAGAGAAAACAGAAGCCAAAGGGATAGCTCAAAAACCAATTTCCAGATTTGATATCCTTTCATTAGTTTGAAAGTGGTAAAGAACGATTCTCAGAATGGTTTTCCTCCTAGCTGACAATGCTACTGTAAGAAATTAGATGGGCTAATAGGTAGTTAGAGCTCTGTCAAGATGAGACAAGGAGACATCTCTTTCAAAGTGTACAAGATCGTTCTCCCCACAAACTGCTTTTAGAAAGGCATCATATCAATGGACATCAGAGTTTCTAGTTTTATCGTAACAAGGAAGCAGATACTAGCCTTCTGAATTTTTAGCTTATCATGAGAATGAAAAGAAGAAATAACAAGTCACAGCATTCTGATGCCTTTTTTCTTTTCTTTTGAGCAAGCATGACAGGATTAGAATTCCACATCCTCTGACTGTTAGCTGCTGTTCTATTCTTTTTCCCCAAAGTTGCACTTAAAACACTTCACTTTGGCTAGATTTTTGGGTCCCTATGTTGCATGGGTGTCAGATTCAGCTTTTCCTTTATTTACTTTCAATATTGTTACCTATACAATCTATAGATTCTTTTGTGAGAACATTCCCTGAATGCAAATTCCTAGCTTGGGTTCCTTTTGCAGGAAATCAGAAGATGATTAATATGATGAGAACTCTCAGAAACATTTAAAACTGGAATTTTGTATTGGGTTACTTGTTAGACAACTGGAAATAAGAACCATTTCACTAATGGAATGTGGAATATTGGGGACTGTTGACAACTGTAGCCTTATGACTACTCAAGTTCTATTAATGTTACAGGAGGATGAGATCACGGTAGAAGATAAAATAAAATAATATCTCAGATGGTGATTAGCTCTGCAGAACCTTTATTCACATAAATACCATGGAGTTAAACAACTGTTGATCACTGTATTGGTGAAAATCAATGAACAACTGAAAAATATGGAGCAGTGTAACAGGTTAAAGATGCAGCCTGCAACACTGGCATCCCATATGGGTATCATTTTGTATCCTGGATGCTCCATTTCTAATCTAATCCCTGCTATGACCTGGAAAAGCAACTGAAAATGGCCCAAGTGCCTGGACCACTGGCACTCATGTGAAAAATGCAGATGAAGCTCATGGCTCCTGGCTTTAACCTGCCCAGCACTGACCATTGTGGATAATTAGGGAGAGCAAATAAACAGAAAGAAAAAAATCTTTGTTTTTTTCCTCTGTGTGACACTGATTTTCAAAATAGATTAATTTTTAAAACTGAGAGTAATTATTCACCAATTTAGGGTAAAATATGCATCCCATAGACCTCCTTAGCAAGTAGTACATATTTTCCCCTGTGTCTTCAGGGTAAAAAATTGAGAGAATTAAAGTATAGGCTCCAGGATTTTCATTCTCCCCTCCCCAAATCTCTATGCCTCCCATTAATTTCCCCCATGTCATTACAATAGTATAGTTCTTCATAAGCAGTCCTAAGTCACTGATTCTGCTATATAATCAATGGACTATTAAAACTCTTAAGAGAATTTGGCAAGGTTACAGGATACAAAATTAGTGTACATAAGTCACTGGCACTAGTATACACTAATAACTCCATGGTTGAGAAAGAAATTGTAAGTACATTCCCCTTAAAAATAGTGGAGAGGAATCTCAAACACCTTGGAATTAACCTAACAAAAATGTGGAAACTTCTATGATGAAAATCATTAAACATTAAAGAATAAATAGAAGAAGATAAAAATGTTGGAGAAACCTACCATGTTCCAGGATAGGCAGGATCAACATCATCAAAATGTTCATATTACCAAAAGTAATATACAGATTCAGTGTGATCCCAATCAAAATTCCCAACAACATTCTTCTCAGAAATAGAAAAGATGATGCAAAAGTTCATTTGGAAACCCAAGAGAACACGAATAGCCAAAGTCATCCGGAAGAATTTTTAAAAAGCAAGAAGAATCACAATCTCAGTTCTCAAGACATACTACAGAGCAGTGGTCTTGTTCTGGTACAGAAACAGAAGACAACCAAAGGAACAGAAAAGAAATCCCAAAAGGCAGCCCACACATTTACAACCAACTAATCTTGGACAAGAGAATTGAAAATACTCCAGAAGAAAAGCCTGGTCTCTTCAACAAATGCTCCTGGGTCAATTGGATAGCAGCCTGCAGGAGTTAGAAGCAAGAACCTCACCTGTCACCTCATTAAAAAATCAGCTCTAAAGGAATAAAGGACTTAAATCAGCACCCAGAAACCATCAAACTACTAAAGGAAAGAATAGGAAGCATTCTCCAAGATACAGAAATTGAGAAAGACTTTATGGCAAAGTCACCAAAAGCACAGGCAGTCAAAGTCAAAATAAACAAATGGGACTACATCAAACTAAAAAGCTTCTGTACAGCAAAGGAAATGCTCAACAAAATAAACAGGCAACCAACAGAATGGGAGAAAATCTTTGCATACTACCCGACAAACAGGGGACTAATATCCAGGATTTACAAAAAGCTTCAGAAACCCAGGGACAGCGAAACAAACAACCCTGTGAAGAAATGAGTGAAGCTAATGAACATTTTTCTCCATATATCTTAAGACAGACATTTTCCCCCTAAGCTTTTACCTTTAGTTTTAGCTAGCAGTACTTGGAATTCAGTAATCTTAACTTTTTCTTGAACTTTACTTTCCTCATGATGTTGGGCTGTTTTTGTGCTGTCACTTTGCCCCTGGTTGTTCCTGGATTCAGACACCATCCCCAGGTGGCATTCTTCCACCAATCTATAGTACTTTTCCCCTCCATCTATATCTTGGCCAGGAGAGGATGGGCCTCATAAAAAAAAAAAAGTGATTAAAAATTTTTCACTCAGAATCCCAGCTAGACATCCCAGGACATCCATTAATATCTTGATTGCTTCAGGAAATTAAAAAATTTACTATTCTAGAAATAAAAGCCACATATATATTAGCATAAATAAATTAATATATATATATATACACACACTCACTGAATGTTGGAGAGTTGTCTGAATAAATGAATTAATGTTTTTCCTGTAGCATACATCAGATCATTGTAAAAATAAGAAAGAAGCTGTCTTTGTATCTTTAATTTTATATTATATTAAATTTTTAAGATTTATTTATTTTTATTGGAAAGGTAGATTTACAGAGAGAAGGACATACAGAAGGAACTTCTGCCCACTGGTTCACTACTCAAATAGCTGAAACAACTGTAGCTGAGCCTATCTGAAGCCAGGAACCAGCAACGTGTTCCGGGTTTCCCACGTGGATGCAGGGTTCCAGGGCTTTTGGTCATTCTTCACTGGTTTCATAGGCCACAGCAGGGAGCTTGATGGGAAGTGGAAGTGGAATAAGAATTAGTGCTCATAAGGAATCCCAGCCCTTGGATGTGGAGGTTAGCAAATTGAGCCATTGAGTCAGGCCCTCCAATTTTGTATTTTAGCTTTATATATACCTATCCCTCTTAAAAAAACAAAAATCTGAAAACTCTACATAGGGAAATTGACAGATGAGCTATCAAAATGGATACAAAACTGAGCTATCCTTTATGGCCCTTTCACTGCCATCAGATCAAGATGAAAATGTCAGTACCTTACATCAACAAAGATCTGTTTTTTTACTCATTTTTCTTTGCTTTTTTTTTTGCCATGGATATAACAGTATATATACATACATAGACATATACATACATATATAGAAATAACAGTATAACAGTATAGTTCTCTACTGAAATGTGTCTATTCTATGAAGCAGAGTGACCAGAGGCTTTGCCTGAGATATTACTGTTCTCATGGAAGTTATGAGATAAATTACAAGGCATGATTTCAGACTTGATCAAGTTTATATTAATTAATATTTGAAATCGCTTCATTCGGAAGTATTTCACACACAATATAATTCTTCTGTTTGGAGCGTGCAATTCAGTAATATATAGTATACTCACAATGTTGTATAGCTTTCAACTTTTTCAAATGCCTGAGCATTTTCATCACTCCCCAAAAGATACCTTACACCTAATATAAAGTCTCTCTCCTCCTCCGGCGCTGGTATTCACCAGTATGTGGCAGTCACTAACACACTTTCTGTCCTTATGGATTTATATTTTCTGGTTACATCATATATATAGGATCACATAAAATGTTACCTTTGGTATCTGACATACTTCATTTAAAAAAGTCATGTCATTTCATCCAAGTATTTGTATTCTATTTATTATTTGAGAATAATAATCCATTATATGGATATACTGCATTTTATATAATTATTCATCTACTAATGAATATTTAGTTTTTTCGATGTTTGGCAATTGTGAATAATTTTGCTATGAATTTTGTATAGAAATTTGCTTGTGAATATATGGTTGTAATCCTCTTAATTATATGTCTAACCATATAACTGCTGTCTCTTATAGTAACTCTAGGTTCATTGCTTTGAGTAACTGTCAGACTGTCTTTTTAAACTGACTGAACCATTTTACAAAGCACTCAGAAATAGAGAATGGTTTAATTCTCTCCTCAACATTGCCAATATCTTTTAATTATGCTTTTTGTACATTTATCTTAATGCGTTTAAAGTAATATCTCATTGTGGATTTGATTTGCAGCTTCCTGGTGGCTGATGAGGTTGAATATCTTTGCATGTACATATTTGTCATTTTGTATCTTCAAAGAACTGTGTATTTGGATCCTATATCCATTTTCCATGTATTGCTACATGTGGTAATATAGCAAAGGTCTCTGAGAATCTGTTTATGTCGTTTTTTTCTTCTGTTTCTGTTCCTGATACAGATTAATCTCAATCTTTCAACGTTTTCTTTGATTCTTTCTTTTGTCAATTAAAAAAAAAAAGTGCTGAGCCTCTGTAAGTTATATTTTATTTGTTATTGCATATCTCCATTAGCAAATTTATGTTTGGTTATTTTTTATATTTTCTATATCATTATTTGTATTCTATATTTGGTGAGATAATATTTCTTACTTTCTCTTAATTCTTTCAGCAATATTTCATTTATCTAAAATTTTGTAATAGCATATGCATTTACTATGTCATGGCTTCCTCAGGGACAATTATTACTTACTATACTTTTCCCTATTTTCAACCATACTTTCCAGATTTGTCATATCAGTTTTTACTAAAACTGGACCTGTTAAAGCATAAATTGAAGAAACTTTGATAATCTCAAGTAGATGTATGGTTGTTTTGCCATATTTTGTTTTGATTTTTGTTTAATTCCTTTTGTCTGCTAGTTCTTTTCCTGCACTAATTCTATAAAACCCCTTGTCATATACAGTACTAAAATTTCTAGATCATTAGATCTTCCATCATTTGCAAATGAGCTCTATGTGTGTTCATATTGTGACATACTTTCAACACACTCATAGTTTACAATGCTTTCTTAGTCTTCACTTCATGCTCCTGCATAACTTTGTGATCATTCAATTAGATGTCAGACATTAGGGATTTCCTCTGTCTTTCCTGTACATGCGCACAGCACTGCCATTAATGCTATTCCCCAGATCTTCTTTTAAAATTTTTGGACAGTCTCCTCTCCTCCAAGTGGTATTACTCTCTTGGGCAGGAAAATGCTAACTAATTGCCATTGATTGCTTTTCTCACTAAGTTCTCAGATGGGTCAAATTTCAAAAAGTCTGCAATATAAAATAGCTCTCCCGAGAACTGACAGCTAAAATAATGACAGTTCTCCAGACAGTAAACATTCTAAGGAACTCAGAACTGGTTTTCCTCCTACAATGCTACTGTTTTTCACAGCTCCTGATCTTATAGAGATCTTAGGAGTCACCGGTTGTCAAAGCTATTTCTGAGGTGTGGAGAAACAAGGTGTGGAGAGACAGCTGGAAACAAGGAAAGCTTAAGTCACCCCATTAGCTCACTGCTATTTCAAGATCCAGGCGTTTCACCTAGATCAATGCTCTTCTGATTGTAGGAAGAACTGCTTAATTGCCAAAGTTGCAATTAATAAATAATAAATTAAAATTAATAAATTTTGATAACCTTAGCTAGTGATCTTTTCAAGTGTATTTTTTATCATCATTGTTCCATTATTTCAGAATTTTCATTCATTCTCTTAATTTTTGATTTCCTGCTGTTTGCTCACATTGGTTAAATGTGTAACCAAAGACAAATGATAAAGACTGTATGTAATTAAGTCCACCATGCTGGTCCTATGAGAGAAAAAGATGATGGAAGAATGAGTGGGGTGTGTCTGGAGGAGCAATTGCAGAGTGTTTAGCACATCAGTTTATAGAAACTAATGTGTAAACCAGAATACTAAATTTAGAATTCACAATCAGAAATGATTTTCACATGCATCAGAATGCAATTGAAATCAGTAAAGAATCCTGTCACTATGCACAGGAAGCAAAATTATAATCAACAGTCCATTTGGTTGTCAGAAGATTAGAAAACACAAGTAAATTACAAAGTCAAGTTTGCTTTGCTGACAAACTACAAGATGTAAGTAAGAATAAGCCTGGCATTTGATTCAAACTTTCATTGAAAAGTGCTTGGATGACTGATATTGTCAGCATCTTCTTTTATCACTCTATATTTCCCAAATGCTGATTATTTTTCAGATTCATATTTATTGATAAAATAGATTGAAGTCTCATAAACTAAAAATTTCCCAACACTTTCACTTTATTTTCTACAACTTCAAATGTTTTTATTCACTGGTTTTATGTCCAAATTCTCAGAAAATAAGCTTATTTTTCATGTTTCAAAACTATCAGAGTAAGGTGATGGAATATTTGCTTTGCATACAGAATACATCATTCTGTATGTAAGGCATTGTGTACTCAAGAAAATCCAGAAATTTACCAGGAGGAACATGAGAATCACAAATGTATTCATTGAGTCAGCTGAAAAAAGTTTTCTAGTCAACAGGAATTCTTATTAGGAATCTCTATAGTATAATTTAGTAAGGTTATCTAAAATGACCAAACATTTAACAAAACAAGAACACATCTCTATAATATATTTTTTAAATTGATCTGTGAATTTAAAAACCTACAAACTGTTCACCAATGAAGATTAATTGACCAAGAAGAAAATTTGTAAAATAGTTATTCTCAGTGACTTTGGGTTAAGTTTTGCCATAGCAACATGTTTTTCAGTCTTAAAAAATACATAAGACACATAGTAATTATACTTATATATATATCTACGAGGTACTGTGTGTTGTGTCATAACAAGTAGACATTGTGACATTTCTAATCACAGGAAATATGCTTACCCTTTAAAGCATTTAACATTCTCTCTCTCTCTCTCTCTCTCTCTCTCTCTCTCTCACTTTCTCTCTGTCATAGGGGGAAGACTGGAGAGTACTGTTTATTCATTCTTCAAGCTAACATTTTTATTATTTCAGCATTTTATTCCAGATTAGTTTTAACTTTATAAAACAAAAATTATGAAGTAGTATGAAGAATTTACCACAGCCAGATTTCCTTATGATTGACATCTTTTATTACTACAAGATGTTTGTCACAATCAATAAGCCACATTCAGCTTCCCTTGTTTACATCTCCTGTTAATATAATTGCCACAATTAATGGACTACAGTCAATTTCCGCTGTTTTTTTCAATCCAAACTCCATCACCTCCATCCTCCCAGTCTCTAGTAACCAACATTTTGTGCTCAGATTGAAAGGTTTACTTGTTTTGTTCAGCTCTCACTTATGAGGGGGAACACACTCTATTTGTCTGTCCATGTCTGTTGTCTTTACTCAATACCATCTCTTCCAGTCCGATTCTTTTTGCTGCAAATAACAATATTTCAACATTTTTTATGTCTGAATAGTGTTCCATTATGTATAAACACCGCATTTTCTTTTTACTATTTGTTTTTATTTTATATTTTGAACATTTATACATATTTTTCCCTTAAAGCAGATATTAATGCCACGGATTGAGGGATTCATGACAGAAATAAAAGTGTGGGGAAAAGAGCGTTATGTTATTCAACCCTATGATTCAGTGAAGCAAAATTTATAAATAAATAACAAATAACGGGCCTGGCTCAATGGCTTAATGGCTAAATCCTCATCTTATATGGGCAGTTGTTCGTGTCCCGGCTGCTCCACTTACCATCCAGGCCCCTGCCTGTGGCCTGGGAAAGCAGTCAAGGATGGCACAAAGCCCTGGGACCCTGCACCCACATGGGAGACCCAGAAGTAGCTCCTGGCTCCCTGACTTTGGATAGGCACAGCACCAGCTGTTGCTGCCACTTGGGGAGTGAAGCAGCAGAGGGAAGATATTTCTCTCTGCATCTCCTTCTCTCTGTAAGTCTGCTTTTCCAATAAAAATAAGTTGTTCTTAAAAAAAAAAAAAAAAAGGAAATGACAGCCATGCAAATTTTAGGCTCTCTATATTAGTCACAAATAAAACGTGATAAATTTGTGTTTCCGTGAGATGCTGGCCTATCTCAGTATAATATGATATCAGTTCCACATATTTATTTATTTTTCCAAATGTTAGGATTTCATTCTTTTTATGGCTGAGTAATATTCCATCATGCATACATACCATATTTTTTTTATCCAGCTACCAAGTGAAGGACATAGATTTAGTGCTGCGAACTGAATTTGGTTTCCCTTTCTCTAGATCCTCACCCTCACCTCGTATTGCCCGTCTTTTGCATGAAAATCATTCTCACCATTGTGAGGAGGTAGCTCATTTTAGTTTGATTTACATTTCCCTGATGGATATAATATAGAGTACTTTTTCCTGTATTTGTTTGCCATTTGCTTTTCTTCTTCCAAGACGTACCTGTTTAGGACCTTTGCCCTTTCCTTAATTGGATTGATTTGTGGTTGAGTCTTTGTTTTTTATCCATTCAGTCATTATATATCTCTTAATTGAAGAACTTAATCCATTTGTGATTAAGATAATTACTCATGGATAAGGTTTTATTACTAATGTTTTATTGCTTGGTTTATTAGTTGTTTCACGGTTCCTTCTCATTCTTGTTTACCATCTATTTTTGTGGTTTCATGATTTTCTCGAGTGGTGTGCTTTGATCACCTGTTTATTATATGTTTTGTGTCTATTGTGTATTTTTTACTTTTTGGTTACCATGTTGCTTAAAATCTTATGTATATGAAATATTTTGCAATAATAATGTCATTGATTATAAAAATATGAAAGCACACAAAAAAAGAAAAGTATTAATAAATAGTTTCAACTTGTTTTCCTTAGTTCATTAAAAAGAAAAAGGTTTACTTATTTATTTGAAAGGCAGAGAGAGAAAGAGAGAGAGAGAGAGAGAGAGAGAGAGAGAGAGAGAAGTTTTCATCTGCTGCGTCACTTCCCAAATGGCTGCAGCACCAGGGCCAGGCTGAAGCCAAGATCCTGGCACTCTATCCAGGTCTCCCACAGGGTGACAAGTGCCCAGGTACTTTGGCCATCTTCTGTTTCCCCAGGGTGGAAAAAGGAGCAGCCAGGACCCCAGCAATCACCCAAATATAGGATACCAGTGTTGCAGGTGGTGACTTCACCTGGTGAACCATAACCCCAGCCCCCTTGAAATCTTTTTAAAAATACTTGTATTTATTTGAAGCAGAGTGATAGGGAGAGAGAGAGGCACTCCATTCAAGTGTCAGATGGGTAATTGGACAATATACATGAGCTATCTTCTGGTACCTTCCAGGCACATTATAAGAGAGCTGAATGGCAAATAGAACAGCCAGGGCTCCTATGGGCACTCAGATATATGGCACTGGATATGCCAAGTGGAGGTTTAACCTGATACACCACAACAGTGGACTCATATTTTGAATTCTTGATGTTCTGTTTTATATTTTTATTTTGCCTCTCTCTTAGAATAATATTTTTGCTGTTAGTTTTGATTATTTTGCCTTTATTCTTCATTCAAAATCTGTAAATAACTTGGGGCCAGCAGAGTATTACATAAGGCTAATCCTCCATCTGTAGTAGTGGCATCCGATATGGGCACCGGTTCTAGTCCAGGTTGCTCCATGTCTGACCCAACTCCCTATAAATGGCCTGAGAGAACAGAGAGGATGGCTGAAGGCCTGCGGCTCCTGCACTCACATGGGAGATCTGGAGGACTCCTGGCTCTTGAATGTGGATTCTTTCAGCTCTAGCTGTTGCAGCCAGTTTGGGATTGAACCATTTGGGGAATGAACCAGTGGATGAAAGATGTCTCTCTGTCTCTAGCTGCATCTCTGTAACTCTTCTAAATAAAACAAATACATCTTAAAAAAGAGAGATAAATAATTTATAAACAATTTACCCACAAAGTTCACAATTTAGACTATTGTGAAATTTTCTACAAATTTAGTATTACCAATCAGTTTATTATCTCTCAATATTATTTTCTTACTGTTTAGCATTTCTTTCTTTTAGTTTGACAAACTTTATTTACCCTTTCTTGTAAGAGAGATCTGGTGGTGATAACCTATTTATTTTCATGTAGCCTGCTGCTTCTGTTTGATTGACTTCGGTATTTATTACATATCATGTTTTGCTCAACTTAGTCCAATTTTCAACTCCAGAGCTTAATTTTTTAAATTATGTCTTTCTTTTAAGTTTCCATGATAAATTACTACATTTTTGATAAGTCCCTATTTTCTTGAACTTGGTTGAGTGTCCTATGGAAGCTCAATTCACAACAGTTAAGATATGGAATCAACACTGATGTCCATCAACTGATGACTGGATAAATAAATAATGATATATGTGCATAATGGAATATTTCTCTGCTGAAAAAAAACATAAACATTTGTCTTTTGCAGCAAAATGGGTGCAATGGGAGATCATTATGTTTAGCGAAAAATGAGCCAGTACCCCAAAGACAGTATGTTTTCCCTAATTTGTGGTCACTTATACACAGAGTATAAAACATTGCAATGAGTACAATTAAAGTCGACATTTTGAGATTCATTATTGTTTATAGCCATTGTCTATATTCTTGAGGAACAGTGATTTTTTTGCAAACTACTTGTTGAATTGTTTACTGAGTAGAAGATAAAACTTGTGATTTAGTACACAGAAATAATTATATTGTACAAATCAAAAACAAAGTAAGAAAGGACAGAGGAAGGAGGGTGGGACTGATTGAGGGAATGACAAAAGGTAGGATGGGAATTATCATTATGCTCTTAAAATTGTGTATTTGAAATATATGAAGTTTGTTCCTGTTATTTAAATAGAACATTTTAAAGCAACTATTATGAATTCTCTTAGAATTCATCACATGTGAGTTAATTTATGATTAGTCTGTTTTTTATTTTATTCACTAGATGAAGTCATGGTTCCCTGAATCATCTTGATCTTGTTTGGATTACAAGCATGTATGCACTTTGAAGAAGTTGTTTATTACAGTCTTCATTGTGTGTGTGTGTGTGTGTGTGTGTGTCTTTACTTCCACAAATTCTAGGCAGGTTGCCACTGTTATATTAGCACTAGATGCCATTTTAAGCTCATGTATATCATGAGTTCATGATTGGTATGCTGTCATACCTTCAGCACTAGTAGGCATCCCAAGACTAAACCAGTCAAAAATTACATTTGGTGTGTTGTTTAGGATGGACTTGAATAATATCTAAAAATGGCATCCTTTTCTACGAGCCTTCACCTTGATCCAGTGCAGGTGCAAATGCCTTTTCCATCGGCCCGTGGTTAGGTGCCAGAGCTGTCACTGCTTCTCTCCATGGAGATTTATTCCTACACCCCAAAGCAACAAGTTGTGCCTGTCTTTCTTTTCTTCATCCAAATGGATAATGACTCTATTTTGTGATGTCTGGATTTGTGAGAAGAATGAGAATGATAGTTCTATGGCCACATGGCTGCTGCAATGCTTTAAAACACCTGAATCTCAGAAACTCCCCAAACCAGCATAGCACAGGGGCAGAACCAAAGCCCACTCTACTATGGTCTTCTTGCTTCTGTGATTTGTTCATGGCCTATGATCGCTAAAGATGGCTGGAAATGATACACGCTATACCACAAGTTAATTTTATGGGGCCTCAAGTCTTTGCTTGGTCTCTGGCCATGTTCATAGGCTTTGCTTTTGGACACTGCCTTGGAATTGGGCTGTTGGGTTCTGTTTTGTGCAGCGGTTCATTGTGGTATCTTGGACGTTAAATCCAGGCCAAATTTTGCACTTTCTTCCCCCAACAGATGGAATCTCTCTCCACACTTTGCTGTGTCAGGGGAGGGTAGCGGAAGCAGTTCTTTGATCACCAAGCCTAACTCTGGTCCACATGTTCCATCCAGGGGCATTGTCATAGGGGCAGGGTTCATGAGGTTCTGCCCACTAGTGAAGCTCACAATGGTAATGGGTTCCAAGCCTGTGTTTAATTCCCTCTTCTTTCACTAAATAGGCTTTATCTTTCTGTAGATGTATCTAGTTCTTGAAAATGATAACTATTTGAAGATGGTAAGGATGACTCTTTTTTCCCGTCTTCTTCAAAGTCTCAGTTTTACTATTACTGTGATAAAATCAGGTACTGTATGCAATCTTTTATCTGGTTTCCTTAGTTCTTGTGAAGGTACTTTCATGCGTGAATAGCTATTCAAATTGATGATTCTATGGGAAAACAATTGCCAGAGAGTGTTTGCCAGTGTAATTTTAATTTTTTGCCAGTGTAATTTTTGAATTGATACATGGTCATTGTACTTATTTTGAAAGACAATGTGCTATTTTAATACATACCTATCATTTACAATCATAAAAGCAGGGTAATTAGATTTTCCATCCCCTCAAATATTTATCATTTCTTTGGGAACATACAGACCCAGCTCTTTTTGCTATTTTCAAAAATACAGTAAATGATTGTTAGCTGCAGTACCCTAGCTGAGCGATAGAACATTATCTCCCTGACAGGACTTCTCTATTTCAAGGTCACAGGAAAAGTGGAAACTATTGTATGCAGCAGTTTCATTCCAACTTGAAGGTTATAAAACACACATTTATCAGTAAAGACAAGACTTTGCAATCAACACTGTTTAAAAATCTGATTTGTTTTTAGTAGAGAATATGTTGTACCTACTAATACTAATCCTATTAATCATTTGTCTAATAATTCAAAAATATTTTTCTTTCTTTTCAAAATAAGATAAAATCAGGATAATATTTAGAAGGAAGAAATATTACATGAACAATTATTCTTACAGAATAATATATGCAGAAACAGAAATACTACCCTCCACATATCATAGGCTGGCGAAAACTAATTTATATAGTGAAAAATAGTAATCAAACAACATCTATATAATCTCTACTGTTCTGAGCATTATTATAAAGTTTACTTCAAATACAAAATACATCATCTGACCTTAAATCATTTAGTTATTCAAAACACTGACAAGTGTACAGTAAGAGCTGTTATATATCAATCAGTGATTTTTGTAGCAAACTAAACAAGAAAGAAAGATCTTCTGTCTGCTGGTTTATAAATCACCACAACAGTCGGCACTGAGCCAATCTGAAGCCAGAAGTCAGAAGCATCTTCTGGATCTCCCATGTGGGTACAGGGACCCAAGAGCTTGCACCACCCTCTGTTACTTTCCCATTAACATTATCATGGATCTGGATCATAAATGAGCATGAAAAAATGGAGCATGGGGAAAACACCGGAAGATCATCCCAGTGTCTGAAGATCACCCAAGTGTCTGAGCCCCTGCCACTGACGGAAAGACTTGGAATAACGTCCTGGCTTCTGCTTTTCACCTAGCCCAACCCCAGCCGTTGCAGAAAATGGGGAGTGATCAGCAGATGCCAGATCTCTCTCTCTCTCTCTCTCTTTGTATTTTTGACTTTTAAATAAATAAATGAACCTTTATTTTGCTTTGTTTCAACATTATTATTATTGTTATTTTTCTAAATAAATAAATGAACCTTTAAAAGAAGGTTGATGTTCAGCTTACTAAATGTGTTAGGTTAGTCATGCCCTCACTACACTGATGGCCACTGCTTTATTCATAACCTCATTTGGACCTTGACATCCTAAATATTCCTTCCACTGATTCTCCAATGATACCAGAATTATTTTTCAAAGTGAAAGAACTGATTATTCTTTAATCTTCAGTGATTTCAAACACCTGGCTGCCGTTTGAGCCTCACTAATGATTACTTACCCATTTTCACTCTGAAACTCAAGTCTCCACTAAACCTTTATATTTCTTGTAGTTGTATATGCTTTATCTTCTGTCCAGAATTTTCATCCTTTGCTTTTCTGTCCCAGCAAACATGTCACTGAGTATCACTGTTTGCAAGGTGAGGACTTTAACTGCTAGGCTACCGTGCTGAGCCCCATACATCTTTTTTTTTTTTTTTTAATGAGCACATAGGATAGTTGAGAGCCTCATCCATAGCTATAAAGATTTCAAAAGAATGTGGATTTCACAAACAAGAATTTGAGAGAAGTACAGGAGTTCATAAAGAATTGAAATAAATTACGTCTTCAAGTCCAGTGATGAGTGTCATGTGTCTGCTCATCAGAATTTGGGAATACAAAATGACTAAGGCCAGTTATAACACTGAACACCGAGACAGCATGAAAACCACTTAGGAGGATTTGGGAGAGCTCTTAAAGGATAGCTGTGCCTCCCTGCAGCCTTTCTGAGGAATGCAAATCAATAGAAAGCAGCATACAGCAATGCACTCTAGTGACTACTGAACATCAAAAGCTTCCCAATGTTGGCAATGAGTGAGCTGCATTGATCTTTTGTCCCCAACTCTACTGGTACCCTGCTAATGAAGTTTGTCTCTCTGGACTTTGTATCTGCTAATGTACACCATAGGAAGAATGCCTCCTATCAGAGCCTTTAGTCCTATGAGAGCAATCTGTGGCTAAAAGCACCATACTCTTAGAACTTAGAAAAATCGGTTTGGGCCTTGGGATTCGGGGGCAAGTGCCGCTCCTCACAGTGTGGCGGCTGTGGGGGGTGCCCCTGCCGGGTCGGACCCAATGCTGGGGGCTCACGCCAAAGACACTGCCGCAAGGCCGTGAACGAGTCCTCGGCCTCCCCCAGGGCAGCCAGGGCACCATGTAGTGCCAGGCTCTGCCTGCTGGCCGCCCGGCCAGGGAGCTCTGGGGTATTGATTGTCTGAATCGCTGCTTAGGTAGCTACTTGAGTCAAGGACGCCAAGTCACACTGTCTAAGGCAGAGGCCAGAGCAAGTGAGGGACTGAGATAAGCTGAGTCAGAGCAACCACTGGCAGGCGCATGATCTACGGCTAGGAACAGGCCCAGTTGGGGAGGCTTGTGGACACCTAACTGGGTTGAAGTTCCCAACAAGGGGTGCGTGTGCTGGAATGGGGGCTGCATTCTATCTAGGAACAGTTGTAGTCACCCGAGGCACTAGTGTGGGCTGGGATTGGATGCACCAGGCCAGTTCAGATCCCAACACCATCTGGTGTCATGGAGAACCATAGGGTAGATGTGGGACTGATTAGGCTGGGTCTCACACCCCTCTTGAGCCATGCATGAGCTGTATGTGGGTATGGACGAGCCATGGCCGGGCTGAAACATCCAACAAGAACCAGAATGGGGTGAAAGTCAGCCAGGAAAAGCCACTGTTCCTGCTAGGACAGGAGGTGAACTGGGTAGGTTTGGCTCAAGGACCCCCTGGCATGCGCAAAACCTGCCTTTGGGAGGGGTTCTGATGGAGGAGCCTGGGCAACTCTGGCAGGACACAGTCCCTGCAGGTAAGCGCAAGAAGCATGATAGGAAATAGCCCAGAATAGGCCATGGAAAGTTTCCCACTGGCACACATTCAGCATGGGTCAGGAGCAGACCAGGCTGAATCAGTTCATGTCACCCACTGGCAAATCCGATCACCAGAACAGAGTGTGGGATGAGCCGGGTTTGGTCGCGACAAAACCAGTACACATTATGGAATGCCAGGGCGTGGTTGCCTGTACTGGATATGAATGCAGCACCCAACCAGCACACATGAGATCCAGGAAGGGAGGGGCAGAGCCGGCAGGGGGATTAAGGGGCTGGTCCCCTCGCTGGACAGCTACTCCCACTGGAGAGCGTGGGCTGGGATAGAGACAGACCAGACTAGGCAAGGCTACATCACCTGTGCGCTGCATGTGGACTAGACCAAGGAAAAGCCAGGCTGGGCTGATTATTCCTGCTGGTGCAAGAATAAATTAGAGTGGGTGAGGGATGTATGGGCATAGCCGCAGAGGCTGGCGCTGGGGACTGATTCTGTCAAGTCAAATCACAGAACCACCTAAAGAGTGCATAAACCGGGACAGAGAGACCTGGGAGGGAAAAAGTGGGTTCCCCCTTCTTGGGTCACTATTCCCGTGGGAGGGCATGAAAACTAGGACGGGAGCTGGGATGGCTAGATAGAGAGGCACTCAACAACACCCGTGAGGGCTGGATGGTTGAGTTGGTTAGATAGAACTAAGCTTTAATACCCATTGACAAGTACAAGAGCCAAATGGGATGGGGGACAGACTGGTCTTCTGCTACACATACTGGCAAACCAGGGTAGGGGGCGGGCCTGGTGGGGGTTATTGTGGGTCGCCCCAACTAGGCTGCAGCTCCCACTGGTTGATGTAAGGGCCGAACCAGACTGGACCGCAACACCCATTGGTTCCAGTGCAACTCGGGACTGAAAACAGAAACAACCCAGCAATTGAAACCACCAGCTGATCAGGGTGATGGACTGTGCTGGGCCCTGTGCTTGCTAGAACATACAAGAAACTAGTCTGGGAATACCTCAAAGTTTCTTTGGAGATCTCCCCAATCGAACTGCTGGACTCAGAACTCTAACCAAGAAAAGACAGAAGACAGAGCAGATCAATCATTCATCTCAGCTATATGTTGGCAGCGAAATATGGGTCAAACGGAGACTTTATAATGGACCATATCAATCAGTGGACGACCTCATCGAGCGAAACTGGCAGCGATTCATAACCGGAGAACTATTAACACCACTCGAGCACATATCTCAGAGAATGCCCCACATCTGGGACTCAGGGTGGGCGGGAAACCGGGTGGGGCTTCTCCCTCAATATCCCCCTTTGCCTCAGATACATGATGGAAACAATATGGACATAATGGTATTACCCACTTCCCTATCCCCCTGAACCTTTTTTTTTCTTTAACTGTAATTAACTATGTAAAGATTGTCAACAACAATGCAATAAAATAGATTAAAAAAAAAGAAACTAAAAAAAAAAAAAAGAACTTAGAAAAATCACATTAAATCATCTGAGTTGGAAACGTATTTGTTGTGTCACAAATGTCTCCTTGCAGAGAAAGTGTGCAGTTTTGCAGGGTCTATATGATGTCATTTCTATATTTACTATATAAAAACTACGATGCTGTCATAGAAGGATTTGGAAGAGATGGTCTTCAAGGTGTTCCAAGTTGAAACTATTGCGCAAAATGAAACACTGGTTATCAAACTTGTTTGCACACTGGAACCACCTGAAGAGTTTATAGAACTATGCCTGCTTGGATCCCATCCCAATCATTCTGATCTCATGGTGTGGTCTGTGACCTTAGCATTAGATTTTTAAACTGCTTTCCAGTAATAGCAATCTAAGGTTGATTGCTATTATTCTGAAGATTATATGTTATACTTCAAGTTCAGAAGGGATATTCTTTCATTTTCATTTAGTCACTGATTATAATTATGTTTCTGTATTCCTTGACTCAAACTCACATTTGGTATGCTTTTCCAGTTACTAGCAGTGTGTGTGTGTGTGTGTGTGTGTGTGTGTGTGCGTGTGTGTGTGTGACAGAGAGAATGAGAGAGAGAAGAGAGAGAGAAAGAGAAAAGAGAATGTGTGTGTATTGGGGATGGGTTTCACCACCAGAATTTGGGTGGGAGCTAGTCACTTAGAAGCTGTCTTCTTATTTTATCAGTGTTTTTTTTTTGGGGGGGGGCGAACTTTTCAGTTAACAATAATCAAACATCAGATAAACCTCTTTGGCTATGAAACTGCCACTGTGCAGTTTCTTTTTAGAAACTAGAAATGAGAATCCAATTTTTCAGAAAATGTTGACAACAGATGGTCATCATTTTAGACTCTTTTTTGTATAACAAATTGGTTGTCCAGTTGAACATCGAGTATGCTCATTACTAAAATAAATAGATAATGGTGCCATGAATGTCTTAATTTCACATGCCTTGCTCCTTGAAATTCATGTTCTGAGAATTCAGCGTCTACAGATAGGAAGCTAACGTAAAAGGATCAAAGAAACCTATTTATTTCCATTACTATCTACCTGGTTTTCTAAAAATTAAAAAATATGCTGACACAAATGAAAATATAAGAAGGTCACTCGTAGAATTATTCAAGAAACACACACACCTGTTGGGAGTCGGTGTGGGGAAAAATGCAGTCTGGTATGCAATCTTGAGGCATACCAGACTGTTCACAGAGCTATTCTATGCTGCCTGGGTCACTGCAAGCCATGCATGAGGGACAGAAGCAGAGGGATAGGGTCCTTCCAGGGTACTTCTTAGACTTCTCAAGAATCCACAAGACACTTCTTGATTATCCTAATTTGCTCATTCTATCTTCTTTCTCCAGTCTTCTTTCATTGGACAACAGTTTTTCTGAGATTTCATTGGTGCCCATGCTCCAGGACATCACATCTGTCTGAGGAAATCACCTTTCTTCCTTAATATTTTCTTTTTTCGAAGATTTATTTATTTATTTATTTATTTATTTATTTATTTAATATTTTTATTGCATCTTTTGAATTAATTTATACATTAATTACATTGTATTACGTGACAGTTTCATAGGTACTGGGATTTTCCCCACCCCTCCCCAGTCACTCCCCCCATGGTGGATTCCTCCACCCCGTTGCATAACCACAGCTCCAGTTCATTTGGGATTCCCTCATTGCCAGCATATAACAAACATATAGTCCAGCGTACCATTGTCCAGTCAAGTTCAACACCTTCTCAGGGAGACCCCCTCTGGTCTGAAGGCTGAGCCAGCAGAGTATCATCCCGCTCCGTCAAAAGCTCCAACATACCACCAGCAGCAATCCAGGTACAATGAGGCAGGTGCAGAGTCCACTGATTGACATAGTTCATCATAGAGTCTCCCCTTGTCCAGTGTTTCGCTGTCAACATATAGCTGAGGTGGTTGGTTGGATCTCCATCTTCCATCTTTTCTTGGTTAATGTTCTGTTTCCTCCATTTTGATTGAAGGGATCCCCAAAGAGACTTTGAGGTGTTCCCAGATCAGGTTCCTATATATATTAGCAAGCACAGTGCTCGACTCAGTCCGTCACCCCATCAGCTGGTGGTTGCAACCACTGGGTTGGTTCTATTCTCAGCCCTGACCTCCACCGGAACCAATGAGTATTGCAGTCCATCCCGGCTCTACCCATCACACACTCGACCCTCACCTAAACCAGTGGGATGTGTGCTGGTTGGGTGCTGCGTTCCTAACAGGCATAGGAAGCCTCGCCTTGGCATTTTGTGTTGTGTACTGTGTTTATCGCAACCGAACCTGGCCAGACCCCTACACAGCTCCAGCGCTCAGACTTGCCAGTGGATGACGCGAACCGACTCAGCCAGGTCCACCCTCAACCCGAGCCAGATGTATGCCAGTGGGACACTTTCCATAGCCTCTTCTGGGTTGTTTTCCTCCATGCTTCCTGCGCTTATTTGTAGGGTCAGTGTCCTGTCAGAGGAACTGTTCAGGTTCCTCCATCAGACCCCTCCTGGAGTCATGTTTTGCGCATATCAGCAGGTCCAAGGGCCAGCACCACTCTTTCCATCTCTTGCCCCAGCACGAGCAGCGGCCATTCTTAACTGGTCTTCAACTCGTTCTGGTTCCTGCGGTTGGAAGTTTCAGCCCAGCCACGGCTCGTCCATACCCACATATATAGCTCATATATGGCTCATTATTTATTTTTATTGCAAAGTCAGATATACAGAGAGGAGGAGAGGCAGAGAGGAAGATCTTCCTTCCGATAATTCACTCCCCAAGTGACCGCAACAGCCGGTGCTGTGCCAATCCAAAGCTAGGAGCCAGAAACTTTCTCCAGGTCTCCCACGCGGGTGCAGAGTCCCAAGGCTTTAGGCCGTCCTTGAGTGCTTTCCCAGGCCACAAGCAGGGAGCTGGATGGGAAGTGGAGCTGCCGGGATTAGAACCAGCATTCATATGGGATCCTGGCGCATTCAAGACGAGGACTTTAGCTGCTAGGTCACTGCACTGGGCCCGTTTCTTAATATTTTCAAGTGTGACACTTGCACTGGATGGAAATGAATTTTGTTCTACTCATTTCTTGCTAGTTCAGCTCAGGAGAATGATTAGGAGCTTGGAACAGTGAAACATTTCCATTCTTTTTCCTAAAATATGTCTGAAATGATTCATATCTCATCTTGTGGGAAGCAATTTTCTTTCAAATATTCTTGGAGCGAAAAGTAAATTCATTTATCCATCTTGGTTTTGAGCTTAAATAGTATCTTTTCATATTAAGAGATTTTTTTCCCTGTTCTCTGTTTGGGTAATGTTTTAACATCTTCATTAATTATTAATGAAGGGCATTGTAACCAGATCACTTTACTCTCTGATCCCTCAATCCAATCAGCCTAAAGAGGAGGCGAGACCTCAGTTCACCCTACCACACTGCGTTATCTGCACATTCCACTATTTCTTGCCCAAATGTTTATTTCAAGGTGTGGCATTCAGGCAGAAAATAACAGGATAATGAAGCATAACTACTTATTAATGAAAACTACTATTATATATGCAAAGAGTCCAAATGCAAAAGAAGGAAGACTTACTTGCACTTTTAAAAGTATGACAGATCCTACCTCAATATCTCTGCTTTTACAGCTAATAGTTGTGACAGATTATTCTGATTATGCTTTTGTAAGAAAAGAAAGCCAGTAATTATTTTTAGAACTGTAACAGCAGCCACAATAGCATTATCATTTAGCGAAGTCCTGTGTGCATTGGACATCAAAGAATTACTCATTAAATCTATGAAAATAAGAATATTTTGCAATAGTAATTATAAATTCAGTTTTTCACAATCAATGCAAGGAGCCATGGAACAAGTTGAAGACAGTAATTACCCACTTCTGTTTGATTAAATCACAGAATGAATTGCTTGGAATTGTATGTGTATAGGAGGTGAAAAATGGAGAAAGCACTGTATGAATTCAATATGCTCAAATACAAAAGCATGAATAATTATTTTGTAAATTAAAGTTTTACAGTGAATACACATTCACTTTAAAATAAGGTTGACTGCCATTTTCATAGCTGTAGTACATGTAGTATATAAGTATATATTACTTGTCACTTACACAAAATAAAACAGTAAGCGTATTACCTTTTGGGAATAACAGATAATAAAAAGACTAAAAAACAACAATGAAGTATGTATAAACTTAAAATTTCGGCATGATAACAACCAAGCAGCCTGAGTTTGAATTGAGTCTTAAGGGAAAGACAGGCTTGGTTAAAACTGCCCCCTTCAGGGTAGGTGCTGTTGCACAGTGGGTTGGGTCACTACTTGGTATGCATATCAAAGCACCTTGGATTGATTTCTGCTTCCACTTCCAACATAGCTCCCTACTGATGCACCTGAGAGGCAACAGATAATGGTTTCCTACCACTCATGTGGGAGACCTGAATAAGGTCCCTGGTTTTGGACTGGTCCTTCCCTGGCTAGTGCAGGCATTTGGGGAATGAATCAGTAGCTGGAAAATCAACCTCTCATTTTGTCTTTCTCTCTTCATTTGTCACTCTTATAAAGAAATAACAAAACCTTTGAAAAGTCAATACCCTTCTCAAAATGACTCAGAAAACAGTTGTTATATATATTAAACATCTGTTGACAGAGTTTCTAGTTTGTATTTTGCTTATAACTCTTAGCTACATACAGTCGTTGGAAAAGGTTTTAATTAATTTACCTGTGTTGAGATTAAGGAAATTATAAAAAGAAAACTATTGTGATTTATGATTCCTGCAGTTCATGATATCAACATAACCTGCTTGCAAAATATATGTATTTTAAGCTTAAATATAAAGTTAATAAGCATACTCTGAAGCAGATTTCTAGAGTTTCTAGTATTAAGACTTTCTGATTTTTCTTTACATAGTCTACTCTAGGAGTTAGTTTCAGTAATAAGTATTGCATGTCAGAATTGGGTTCAGTGATATTTGTCCATACTCGGTTGAAGGGTTATATAATAAGCAGTTTTCTGAAAATAAGCCTTAATTTGTCTGTCTGTCTATCTATCTATCTATCTATCTATCTATCTATCTATCTATCTATCCATTGTTTGTTTCTCCTCTTAATCACATCACAGGTTACTATAAGGGTAGACAAGATACTATCTGACATGATCATTTTCAGGTTTCAGAGGGAAGTAATCTACCGGAAACAGATACAAAAATATTTTGGGGTATTTGTTATGATCACAGTAATGTTACCTAGGTGTGTTAGAATATGTCAATCACAAAGGTGGTGGCTAACATTGTGATTTAGAAATCACAATGCTGCCTGTAACACTGGATTCCTGTATGAGCACCAGGTCATGTTTCAGATGCTCCATGTCCAGTCCAGCTCCCTGCTAAATGCACTGGGAAAACAGCAAACGATGGCTCAAGTGCTTGGGCTCCTGCCACCTATGACAGAGATCTGGAAGAAGCTGTTGGCCCCTGGGTTCAGACTGGCTCAACCTTGGCCACTGACAGTCATTTAATAAGTTAACTAGTGGGTAGCAAATCTCTCTCTCTCTCTCTCCTTTGCTTGCTCTTTCCATGAGAGTATATATGTGTGTATGTGTGGTGTGTGTGTGTGTGTGTGTGTGTGTGTGTGCCCTATTCTCACTGTAACTATGCCTTTCAAATACAGAATTCTTTACCAAAAAAAAAAAGACACAAAGGGTAAATGTGAATTTGAAGCATACATGGAGAAATGTTGCTGTCATACTCAGGGAATTTGATAGCATACGTAACAGGAAAAAAAGACAGTTTTTAGAAATTACAAAGTGACTTTATAAGAACAAAGAAGTAGAAAAGAACCAAAACATAGTTAGGAGCAACACACGAACAATTAAAAAAAAAAAGTTTGGTCATCTGTTCTGTGAACAGCAGTTCAACAGGAGTCACATTGACTCCATGTCAATTTCTGTATTACCTACTGAGCAAAGCTGAAGGTATGGCCTCTGACCACAAATGCTTAGGTGAATCTTTTATTTAGTTTCCTGTTTAGACCATCTCTTAAATACCAGGCTGCACAAAGTACTTATTGACAAAATCTGTTTGAAGACACAAAGTGCATGTGGGTCACTGTGCAAGCATTCATTTAAAGGTTACTTTAAGATAATAGCCTCTATTAGTGATATCCCTCATGGAGTCATTAAGCTTATTTTGTTGTAGATATTTTTTACACCCCTCTGAGCACTTAAAATGTGAGAAAATAGAGAAAATGATTTTTCTCCAGGATATTACAAAGTCCAAGGGAAACTATCATGGTACAATTCTGAGACAGCCTGGCAATAAGGTAGTCTCTTTGGTTTTGTGTGTGTGTGTGTGTGTGCGCGCGTGTGTGCGTGTTTGTGTGTATATATATATATATATATACACATACATATACACATATATATTCTGTCTGGCATCTGATATGAAAAAGACTTGCCATCTATACACAAAGCTGTAGTGTTAAGATTTTTCTAGATGATCTTTTTCTCTTAAGATCCCTCTGGTGCCAACTTTAATACAGGAAATTAGAAGCCTATTTAAGAGACATATATTATAAAAACAAATACTGAATTTGGAAATAAGCTCTCTCATGAAGAGCAGATCTTGGAAAAATTCAGCAAATCTGGAGATCTGGTGGTATTGTCTTGGCAACTGGCCAATCACCCTTGTGCTATCTAGACTTGCATTGCAATGTAGTGATAACACCAGATGGTCTGATTTCCCATCTGGCCAGAGTTTCTCAAATATTTCCAACAAATAAACATTTGGGGATTCCCAAGTGTAACATGCCAAATGAGAAAATGTGAAGTTTAAGTAGAAAATAGGGAAATGGCAAGTTCCAACAAAGATGTATTTTCATAAGTCATCAAAAATCAATGACAGTTTGTATTATGGTTACATTTCTATGGTCTATTTTAGTTTGCCAGTGACTACTGACCAATGATATTTCAATTTACTATGTGTTTCTTAACATAGTAGTGCCCATTCTCACTTTACCACAGCTTAATTCAGTTGAGCATACTGAGACTTAACAACTTGTAAAGTCATTCCTATCTAGCTGCTAAACTTGATCAGAATGATGAATATTGGTTTGATAAGACGATCTGACACATCTTAAAGTAAACAGATGTGTCACTATTCTCCTGAGTTGTGGGCCTTCCACGTTTTACTTTCACAAATAGGTGACTTCTGGTTTCCAATTTTATGTGGCAATTTTTCTTTTTTGTTAATCTCTTGTGGAATTTTACCCTAATCTCACTTCACTCCTTTTTAATTTATTTACTTTTTTTTTTCTTCCCAGCAACATTTATTTGTTTTTTTATTAAATTTATTCATTAATTACATTGTGTTGTAATTACATAGAATCTGGGATTCTCCCCCCCCCCATGGTGGGTTCCTCCACCCCGCTGCATAACCATAGCTCAAGTTTAGTTGAAATTCCCTCCCTGCAAGAATTTGCCAAGCATAGAGTCCAATATCCCATAGTCCAGACAAGTCCAACTACTTATTGGGAAGACCCTCTCTGGTCTGAGGGCAGAGTCAGCAGAGTATCTTCCCAGTCAAATAAAAGCACTAATATACCATCTGCAACAATTAACATCATTATGGATTTAATTGACATAATATTGAGCAGTCAACATGTTAAAAATAAATGCGATTTCTTAACCACTTTCTGTGACCCCCCATTCACAGTTCAATTTTAGTTTATATACTACATATGACATAATATCCATAACATAACATGATATGCTTAACATCATATCATATTAAATTAAGGCAAACATGTGGTATCTAACCTTTTGGGATTGGTTCATTTCCCTTAGCATTATGGTTTCCAGTTTGGCCCATTTGGCCACAAAGAACTGCATTATGGGAAGGTCTCTTCAATAAATGCTGTTGGGACAACTGGTTGATAGCCTGCAGAAACAAAAAGATAGACCCACATCTCTCACCATATACTAAGATCAAATCTCAATGGATAAAAGACCTAAACCTGCATCCAGAAACCTTCAAACTTTTGGAAGAAAATGTTGGAAACACACTGCAACACTTAGGGGTAGGCCCTCACTTCCTAAAAAAGACTCCAAATGCAGTAGAAATTGAGACCAAAATAAACAAATGGGACCTCATCAAACTAAGAAGCTTCTGCACAGCAAAGGAAACAATCAACAAAGTAAAAAAGCAACCCACAGAATGGGAGATCTTCGCACACGACATAGGTGATAGAGGACTAATCTCCAGAGTATACAAAGAATTACAAAACAGCCAAAACACCAAAATAAACAAGCCACTCAAGAAATGGGCACGGGAAATGGGCAAACACTTCACAAAGGAACAAACCCAAATGGCAAATAAACATATGAAAAAATGCTCAAGCTCCCTGGCAATAAGGGAAATTCAAATTAAAACATCAATGAGATACCACCTAACGCCAGTAAGGGTGGCCCACATGAAAAACAACCAACAACACTTGCTGGCGAGGTTGCGGGGAAAAAGGAACCCTACTCCACTGCTGGTGGGGCTGCAGATTGGTACAGCCTCTATGACAATCAGTATGGAGAACATTCAGACAACTCAAAATCGACATACCGTATGACCCAGCTATAGCACTCCTAGGAATATATCCAGAACACTTGTTTTATGAGAAACCAACATGCACCCCTATGTTCATAGCAGCACGATCAGTAATTGCAAAAACATGGAAACAGCCAAAATGCCCATAAGCAGAGGATTGGATAAGAAAGCTATGGTTCATCTACTCCATGGAATACTACTCAGGTATTAAAAATTTTATTTACTTTTTAGTTTTTAATTGTTATTATTGTTTTCCATGATTCAGTTTTGTAGGAATAGGGAATCTCCCCTCCCCTTCTGCTTCCCACCTTAATTTTTCAATCCCAATATTTCCCCCCACACCAACCATTTCCCCCAGATTCGCATCGTTCACTTCCCCTTATTCACTTCATTACATTTTACAACCTACTAACATTTATCATTTGGAAGGGATATTGTAGTTCAGAACATTTAGGACTACTGCAATCTTCTATAACATTATGGGAGCTAACAGTCTACAGTCATTCTTTGGTAACTTTTTGGTGCACAGATCTAAAAATCTCTGATTTAGAAGTACCACAGACTTAGAAAAACCTTATAGAAGTGACCAGTAAAAGGAAAGCCTATTTCTAACCCCAACCCTAGTTGATGAAGCACACTGGATCAGTACATAGGAATCCATAGGAATCAGAATTTTCTCCATTGCACATGCTCTATTTAATTTCTTTCTCACATCTCTGTTCATGCCTCTGCTTAGCGCTAACAGGATGCTTTTTTGATTCTTCCTCCCAGACTTCTCATCTCTGCTCTGGATACCTCTCAAATCTGCCTCATTTCTTCTGGCACAGCACTTCTGGGATTAGAATTAGGAATCAGAATTAGAATTAGAATTAGTGACTCTTTTAGGCATGCAACAACCAGGGCAAGGTCAGATCATAGCCATGAGAAAGAAACTCCCACCCACATCTCCCATGTATTTACTCCCTAAGTATTTAGGTTATCTTCTACTGCTTACCTAGACACGTTAGCTGGGAGGTGGATCAACTTGAATTGGTTCTCATGGAATACGAGTATGGCAGGTGACAGCTTAATCTGCAAAACGCCGGCTCTCTGGTTCCAGTTCAGATTCCAACTTCCTGGTAATTCACATTCTGGCAGCAGTAGGTAAATGTCTCAAGTACTTTGGTCCCCGTTGTATAAGGGAAGCCTACATGAGTTCTGGTTTCTTGCATTATTCTGACTGAGCCTTGACTATTGTGGACATGAGAAGAATGATCCAATTCATAAGAAATTTCGGCTTTTTCTTTCTATCTCTGATTTTCTCTGCCTTTTAAGCAAAGAGTAAATAAATCATTTTTTTAATGAAAGGAAAATCTGTCATAATATGCTCAAACTTACATGAAAGAAATATAAACCTCTTCTGGAGATACAAATAACAGAATCTGTCAAAATTTTCATTCAAAGACAAGGGAAGATTGCATAACCTTACTGACTCCTTTAAAGCAGGCTTGGGCTACAGATGTTAAACTTTGTATAACATGCAGTCTCCCACGTGGGTGAGAGGGGTCCAAGCACTTGGATCATTCATTATCTGCTGCCCTCAAGTGTGCATTAGCAAGGAGGTAGATCAGAACAGGAACTTTGATATGGGATGTTGGCTTTGCAAGCTATGGTTAACTTTAACATTAGTCCCTGCATTGTGTCTGATTAAAGTGCTAGATACTGTCCTGCTCACTCTGAAGACAGACTCATAGCTTTCTTCTAACTACGATAAAATATGTGTAATAAGAGATCTGTTTTAGGGCCTGGTACAGTGGCCTAGCGGCTAAAGTCCTCGCCTTGATTGCACCAGGACCGGTTCTAATCCCAGCAGTCCCGCTTCCCATCCAGCTCCCTGCTTGTGGCCTGGGAAAGCAGCCAAGGATGACCCAAAGCCTTGGGACCCTGCACCCGTGTGGGAGACCTGGAGGAGGTTTCTGGCTCCTGACTTTGGATCGGCACAGCACCGCCCATTGTGGTCACTTGGGGAGTGAATTATCGGACGGAAGATCTTCCTCTCTGTCTCTCCTCTCTGTATATCTGCCTTTCCAATTAAAAATATAAAAGTTCTGTTTTATAAAAAGGGGAATGGATTAGCTCAATGTTTTGTTTTCAAAAGGCAGAGAAGGCATTTGACCAGATGATTGATTCTCATCTGTCAAGCGAAGCTTTCTTAAATAGAAAAAGGAATCTTACTATTTTTCTAATAGTAAAATGGCCGATTCTCATTTCCTGCCTAATGAATTATTTACATACCTTACTGGAGGCAATTTATAATCAATCTATGCTTAAGCAATGCTTCAGAGGGGGCATGCTCATTTGTAAGAGAATCTTTTTAGAATCCCTTCCATTCTCCTCACTCATTCTGTGCAAAGATTACTGTTCTGGACTCTAGCAAGGAGGAGCTATGTTAAGATTCAGTGGCTCTTCCAAGATCACAAAACGATGGACGAAAGGATCTTTGGCAGGACAGCATGATCTGATCAATAGAAAACCAAGTAAGAACAGTACGTTAGGACCAGAGCCATTGGAACCCCACGGCAGAGTGCTGCCCTTATCTAGCCCACCTTCGGGTCCTGCTGCCATTGGCTGACCTTCCACTGGCTCAGCTCCTCCAGCCACTGGCACTCCCTGACCTAACAGGTCCAGGGAAACTTGCAGAGGTGAACACCTTAAAACAGAAGATGGTACTTTGACTATCTTGGGAAACTTTCTCTTTCTTTCTTGGATTTGTTAAGTTTTATTTGAAAAGCAAATTTACAGAGAGAAGGTGAGACAGAGAGAAAGATCTTCCATCTGTTGGTTTACCTTCCTAACGGCTGCAACGGCTGGAGTTGAGCCATAACAAACCCAAGAGTCTCTTCCAGGTTTCCCATGTGGGTGCAGGTCCCAAGGACTTGGGCCATTCTCTGTTGCTCTCTCAGGCCATAAGAAAGGAGCTGGATTGGAAGTGGAGAAGCCAGAACATGAACTGTCGTCCATGTGGGATGCTTGCATTTGAAAGGGGAGGATTAGCTTGTGGTGCCATGGAGCCAGCTTGAAACTTTCTTTTTTATACCATATCTATTTTTATTTTAAAAGAGAGGAGACTTCATTCCATAGACAGGGCTCCAAGAAGACAGCCACACTTCCCTGCCTTCTGTTTCCCCCATACTCCCCCCTCCCTTCCTTCTCTTCAATAGAATTAACACAGTCATAATTTTAATCCACACTATATTTACAGGTTTAATTTGCCACTAACCATAATACTCAATGATTAAGAAGTAAAAAGACCACAAAAGCACATTTCTACTAGAGTATTAACATGGGCTAAAAATGACTAATCCCAACTAACCCCAAATTGACCATTTCATTCCTACATTTTTTTGTAGTTTCTGCATTAGCTGCCTCATATCAGAGGAAACACATTATCATTATCTCTGATACTGGCTTATTTTGCTAAGCATAATGGCTTTAAGTTGCATCCATTTTGTTGCAAAAGACAGGATTTAATTTTTTCTTATGGATGACTAGCGTTCCATAGTGTGTATGTACTCTTTTTTTTTAATCCAGTCATCTGTTGGTGGGATGATCAACCCAGAAGTTGATTATAGCTCCTAGCTATTGTGAACTGAGCCACAATAAACATGGATGTAGAAACAATTCTTTTCTATGCTTATTTAATTCCTTTTGGGTAAATTTCCAGGAGTGGGTAGACTAGGTCATATGATAGATCTGTTTTCAGATCTCTGAAGAATTGCCATAATTCTCATCAACATTGGAGTAGGGTACATTTTGCAAAGAATGAAACACAGACCGTCAACATACAGATGAAAAAAAAATGCTCAGGATCATTAGCTATGAAGAAAATGCAAATAAAAACTATAATGAGGCTTCACCTTAACTCAGTTACAATGGGTATCACCAGAAAAAATATAAACAGCACAGTAAATATAAATATAAATGCTGGTAAGAATGTGGGGAAACTTTTTAGGTGACAGAGTGGTTACCAATTACACTTTCTTCCCCCAAGATATCTGTTACCATATTTAGCTCTTGCTTAGGAAAATAGCTGGTTTTCACCTCATGGAAAATTCCTATTCTTGCTGCACATGCTACATAAGAGGAAAGATGTATGTCAAAACCCCTGTAGTCCCTCCCCCTATTCGCTATCCATCATTAAACAGGAGGGGAGTCTTGCCTTAAAAGTAGCAGCAGCAGGCAACAGTCCCCAGGAACAAGGATAAATTCAAGTAAAAGAGATCTGCCGACTTTCAGCTTGATCAGAATGTATTGTTTTTGTTTTGTACTGCTAGGCAGTGTAAGTATCTCCATTAATACATCAGCTGGAAAACTGTTTGTGATGATTTTCCTGGGTATCACCAATAACCTCATCCCTATAGCTTTACCTTTTTAATTTATTTCTTATTTTTTTAACAACGTTAATATTTAAATAGTAAACGAAGGTTTTATATGTTTTTCATAACATGTAATAATTGTTCAGTTAGCAGACACAATATTTCAAGATATTTGCATAATGTGTACTCCTAGCATCTTTTTTCCAAACGCTATTTTATATATGTATATTATATATATTATATGCATATATGTATTATATATACACATGTATATTTATTTCATAAACAGCTTCTTGAGACAGGTTTCTTTTAACATTCATCCAGGTTACATGTGTGTCAATTATGTGTCAATCAGTCTTCTATATTATTCCTCAATAACATCTTGTTTGGATGTTCATTTTATTCTCCTGTTAATAGGCATTCAAATTGTTTTCAGTTTTTTTTTTATCTTTTTGCTGTTACAAAAGAGGGTTATTCAGTAGACAAAATGACTTTCATTGCTCCACATTCTTGTATAAATCCAAAGCTTTAGGAGACTTTTGTTAAAATAATGGCACATCAGTCATGTATTAGGTTATATTTTATGCCCCAATTTAAGAAAAAGAGATTATTAATGCCTAATTATTCTATTTGGGCTGTCAGACTGTCATAGATTAAACAACTGGAATTTATTTTTTTATAGTTCTGGAGGCTAGAAGTCCAACATCAAGGTGCTATTGGGGTTTGGCAATGTGTCCTTACATGGCGTTTCCTTTTGCATACATCCATGATGTAAATATGAGTTAGGGGCAGGCTCTTAGAAGCTTGGGAGTCTTTATTTGCTAGCTGGAGCTGACCAGTGGACTATCCCATACCACCGAGAGGGGAATACCCTGATTAGCCGTGTTCTGAGCTTTTTAAGCAGTGGTCATCTCATCAACTAAGCACTGGCACATGATATGTATCATGAATCAACCAAGATAACATCAGTGCACAATACAAATTATCCAATCAACTGCAGTGGCATGAAACACAGATGCTCAATCAATTTAAGCACCATGTCTAAACTATCCAATTAGTAAGAGTTGCATCCTGTTTGGTAGTGAACACTGAACTAGGCAAACAGTTCCTCCCAATTCCATGTACAGAAACCAGTTGGGGGAAATCAGCTTACTCCATGAGCTGTTTAAAAAAAAAAGCAAGACCTCATCCTGGGATGGGATAGTTTCTTGTGGTAAGTACTGTCACACCCATTTCAGGACAATCTGAGAGTCCAAGGTTATGGACACATTCCAGAAATATATCAGGAGATCTGGCCTTACTGTCATCATTTTTCATTGTCTGGGCTGTCACAGTGTCTCTTCCTCTTATGAGGACATGGACCTTAGCGGCTTAGGACCCTACCCTTATGGTTTGATTATTAATTATCTCCTCCCAGATGGAAATTTCATTTACAAATGTAGACATATTAGGGGTCAGGGCTTCAACATCTCGATTGAGAGGCCCACTTCATTTAAAATAGTGCTATCTAATCTATGGCTTAGAGCCCTTGACAGTAGAAAATATTTTTTAAGATGGATTTTTCATTGCTGTTTCTGAAGATGGAGGGGCCATACAGAAAGAATTACAGGTACCACATAGCAGCTGAGAATAGCCACTGGCCAAATGCCGGCAAGGAAAGAGAGACCTAGTCCTAGAATGCAAGAAACTGAATTCCACTGCAACCACATGAGTGTACAAGAGTACCCTAAGCTTCAGACACGAACACACTTATTGATGTTTTTGTTTTACTCTGTGACACTGAACATAGAGCCCATTAACCCTAACCCTACCTGACCATTTTTTCTTTCTTTCTTTCTTTCTTTCTTTCTTTCTTTCTTTCTTTCTTTCTTTCTTTCTTTCTTTCTTTCTTTTTTTTTTTTATATACAGAGAGGAGGAGAGACAGAGAGGAAGATCTTCCGTCCAATGATTCACTCCCCAAGTGAGCCGCAACGGCCGGTGTGCGCCGATCCGATGCCGGGAACCAGGAACCTCTTCCAGGTCTCCCACGCGGGTGCAGGGTCCCAATGCATTGGGCCGTGCTCGACTATTTTCCCAGGTCACAAGCAGGGAGCTGGATGGGAAGTGGAGCTGCCAGGATTAGAACCAGCGCCCATATGGGATCCTGGGGCGTTCAAGGCGAGGACTTAAGCCACTAGGCCACGCCGCCGGGCCCCTGACCATTTTTTCTTACAGGCTGAGCTAATAAGTAAGCCCATTTTAAGTGTTATGGTTTCAGTAACTTGTTATACAAAAGATGTTTAAAAGCTCATGGAAAATGCCTACAGTGGAAAAAGCAACATAGATTTAACTTAAAAGTCAAAATTCTTAATTGTTCATACATAGGAAAGCCACGGACTGTTGTACATTGACCTAGTTCTTGAACCCTGGTTAAATTTGCTTTTAATCCCAGGTGCTGTGTTATTTTGTTTTGTTTTTAAGATCTTTTTCTCAGCTATTCGTAGAGATATTTTTGTTTCTCTTTCCAAACAGTATTCTTTTTGGTTCTTTTAATTGCCATTTTGAACTAGCCAGGACTTACAGAACAATGGTGAAGAAGAATGGTAAATGAGGATTGCTTCAAAATTTTTACAATTACTATGTATTTATTTGTATTTTCCTTGAAAACAGAGAGAGGGACATACAGAGAGACACAGAATGTGTTATGTACTGGCTTACTCCCCAGGTGCCCTCAACTACTGTCAGGGCGGGGTCAAGCTAAAACCAAGTGTCCCAACTCAGTTAGCATCTTTCGTGTGAGCAGCCGAAACTCAAACTATTTGTGTTTTCTTGGATATATATTAGCAGGAAGTTGGATCAGCATGAAGGTGGAACTTGAACCAGGTTATCTGCACATGCTATGGAAACAACCCAAGTGTTGTCTTAACCATTGTCCCAACGTTTCTACAGATTCAAAAAAGAGCTAACATCATTGCTTTCTTTTTTATTTTTAAAGATGTTTTGATTTGGGGTCTGGTGCAATGGCATAGTAGGCTAAGCCACTACTCGTAGGGCCAGCATCCCATATGGGCACCAGTTTGGTTCATGGCCACTTCTCATTCAGGTCTTTGTTTATGACCTGTGAAGACAGTGGAGAATGGCTCAAGTGCTTGGGCTACTGTATCCACGTGGGAAACCTGGAAGAAACTCCTGACTCCTGGCTCTTGGTCATAGGTCGGTACATCTCTGGCCAATGCAGCCATTTGGAAAGTGAACTAGCAGATGGGAGACGTCTCTAGCTCCTTCTCTCTGTAACTCTGCTTTCGAATAAAAATAAATAAATCTTTTTAAAAAGGATTTATTTGGAAGCCTGTTACAAAGAGACAGAGAGAGAGTCTTCCAACTGCTGGTTCACTCTCCAGATGGCAACAATACCCAAAGCTAGGCTACACTGAAGGCTAGAGCCTCATTTGTGACCCCCCTCAGGTATAAACACAGCCAAATACAATTCTACACAATTCTGTTTCATTCTGTATAAATCCAACGTGTTTTGTCTATTATTTGCTTACTGTGAAAGTCAGCATCTAAAATACAGTGTGATATAATTTTGTAAGATCTCCTCATCTCAAATGGAACTCTTAGAAGTTTCAAGGTATCACTCTTTGGGAAGCTAAACTATTTTTCATACCTATGTTAGTAAAAATGACCTTTTTGGGGCCTGGCACAATAGCCTAGTGGCTAAAGTCCTTGCCTTGTAAAACAACCAAAAATGTCAGGCCCAGTGCAATGGCCTAGCAGTTAAAGTCCTCGCCTTGAACGTGCAAAGATCCCATATGGGCACTGGTTCTAATTCCAGAAGCCCAGCTGCCCATCTAGCTCCTTGCTTGTGGCCTGGGAAAGCATTCGAGGACGGGCCAAAGCCTTGGGACCCTGCACCTGCATGGGAGACCTAGAAGAAGCTCCTGGCTCCTGGTGTCTGATTGGCACAGCTCCAGCCATTGCGGTCGCTTGGAGAGAAAATCAATGGACGAAAGATCTTCCTCTCTGTCTCTCCTCCACTCTGTATATCTGGCTTTCCAAGAAAAATTTTTTAAAATACATCTTTAAAAAAATAAAATAAAATAAATCTTTAAAAATATCCTTTTTTCCCCTGGTATATGCCCATACCTCTCCCTTAGCACCATAGACCAGAATTTTAAAAACTGAAAGCCAAATTTAGTAAATGCACTGGGGGCAAAATTTGCTTTCTTCTTCAGATTAGTTGCCTGTTTTTAGCTTATAGGTAGATTTGGTCTGATACAATTTTCCTCTTTTACTGGCTTAAAAACTTTTTCAGATTATTTTTAATTTTATATCTTAAATTTTCTTGAAAGTCAGAGACACAGATGGCTAGATAGGCATGTGGATAGACAGTTCATTTGCCAAATGACACAATAACCAAGTCTGAGCCAGGTTGAAGCCAGGAGCCAGGAAATCAAGCTGGCTCTCCCATGCGGATGGTAGGGACATGAGTACTTGAGTAACTACCTGCTGCTCAGCAGAGTACACATTAGCAGAAAGCTGGAATAAGAACATAGGAGTAGAACCCCAGGCACTGTGATATGGGATGCTGGTGCCCCAAGTGGTGTTTTAATTACTGTAGGAAGTGTCTGCCTCTACTTTTATTTTTTGATGCAACATTTGTGTGTGTTCTTTTAAGATTTATTTATTTATTTGTATTGCAAAGTCAGATATACAGAGAGGAGGAAAGACAGAGGAAGACCTTCCATGCGATGATTCGCTCCCCAAGTGACTACAATGGCTGATGCTGTGCCAATCCGAAGCCAGGAGCCAGGAGCTTCTTCCAGGTCTCCCACATGGGTGTATGGTCCCAAGGCTTTGGGCCATCCTTAACTGCTTTCCCAGGCCACAAGCAGGGAGCTGGACGGGAAGTGGAGCTGCCGGGATTAGAACTGGTACCCATATAGGACCCCGGCACTTTCAAGGCAAGGACTTTAGCTGCTAGGCCATTACGCTGGGCCTGACATTTTTGATTGTTTTCAGTAAGAGACTCAATCCAAAACTTGGTTACCTTTAGTATCAAAATAGAAGTTAGATTGTCATATGGACTTTTATAAGCTTTGGTTATTTTTTTTTTTCCTTTCTAGGAAAAGAAGTTTTTAAAGACTAAAAGGAATTTCAATCAATTTCAATCCTTTACATATGCCTGCCGTGCTGTTGTTCTGGGATGTGGATGGCATCTTAATAATATCTTTAGAATTTATGCTACAACAAATGTAACAATGTAACAAAAAACATTTAGGTTCCACAATAACTTCATTCCTTTACATTACATACTTTCTTTCCAATTTCAGCATTATTTGTATTTACTGTCCTTCACTTGACTCTTCATAATAGATTTTCTATATGCCATTAAAACATTATCCACTGCTTTGGGATAAAAAATTTAACCTATGATCTAAACTTGTGATTCACATAGATTAAGTTGCCTTGTATTATTACTACAAATATAAATAGTGAGATTCATTATAATCACAGAGAAGGCCAAGGACATGAGAAAAATTTTGACAATGACATTGCCAGAACTTTCAGGTGTCTGACAGTATTTAGGCTCCCTTGGATCTTACATGATGAAGATACAGGACATGTGGATGCTTCAGCAGGAATGCCACAGTAACAGGAACTATAAACTCTAGTTTGTAGGAACAAAATGTCATGGGTTCACTGTAATGTACCTTTCAAGTTCTGTAAATGCAAGGGAAGTCTACAAAGATGGGATTTTGGGAAAAGCCAAAAAGCATTCCATGTGAACAAATCTTTCTATATAAAATCAACAAAGGATTTAAAATACAAGCTAGTGTGGAACTTAACTGAGTCCCCATTGGTTGGTGAAATCTTTAAAACAGAACTAGGATAATTCTTTTAAAGTTTTTCAAATATAGCAACTTCAAACAAGCCAGGCTTCACAAAATTTCCTGCTGCTAAAAGAAACTGTCCCCTTCTGATTCACAATAATCAAGCTTTTATAAGTTTTTGGGGTAGTGAGATATTTATCTTCCTATTTCCTCACAATTCATGATTGAGCATATGCAAGTAATATAAATATTAATCCATAAAGATATATCAACATATCATTTATTCTTTGGCAGCTGTTTATACAAGAGTTTCAAAAACCAATTGAGAGTTGGTTACACAGTCTTACGGGGTGCTTTACGAGTGTGATCAAATAAAATCATATATTTATAAAATTTGAAATTATTTTTCTTATCTGTCAACTTTATGTACAGATAGGATTGGAAGTCCAAAAGAACACTTACACATTTTTATCAAGCTAGCTGAAATGAATTTAGTGTTTTTATGTGGGAATTCTTTGGGGAAGTCTTGCTTCGAATTTGAGCAAATGAAGATCTTTAGCTTTCACTCTACCAACCAGAAAAGCACAGGCGGAGTAAACCTGCTTGACACCTGGAAACTACACACAAAGGAAATTATTTCCTCTGCTGAAGGAAACATACTCCTTAACGTACCTTCAGGCTTCAGTACTCATTTGGTGTAGGCAAACTGACCTAAAGACAGAAGGAGGTCCAATAACTGCAGAGCTAAGACCTGAGTTGCCAGGAGATGATAGGGCAATATTTGTCTTTCTAGCTCTGCTAAAGTAGTACATTTTCCCATAAGCAGATAAATAAGTTCATAAACAAAGACTGATGATAAATCTCCCTTTCCCAAGGTTTTACCCTGTATTAGGCAAAAGATGCACATTATTTCCTCACTTTACCACAAACATTAGCACTATTACCTCTGTTTCACAGATGAACAGAGTCAGAATCAGGTTACATACTTGTCTGAGATTACAAATGAAACAGTAATAATAATAATAAAATTTGATAACATTTTTCAACTTCAAATATTATACTATTAGCTTAATGTTTGATATTGTGATCAAATAAGTGTGCATTTTCACTTGACTCATATTTACAACTGAATGTCTGAGTCACACAAGTAATCCTGCTTAATACAGTGTCATATGAAAACTAAATGCTTCACTTTTTCTTTAATATCTACATGACACTTCAGTGTTGAAAGCACACTTGATATTAAGTGTGTAGTTCAACCCTCTTTGTATTCACATTCAGTATTTAAAACCTTAGGCCATTCTGATATGCTATTCTCTGAATCCTTTATTTCTTGCACTTTAAGTAGCACACTCACAAATAAAAGCTTCAAAATATTAAAACTCAGAAAAAATGGAAAAAATGACTGGAACTCCTTCTCCCTGTAGTCATTTTATAAAACAGTGAAAATAGCAGAGACTTGATTTTTCTCTGCCCATAAAAGGAAAGAAAATGAGAAAGAAATGTATTCAAGAAGAAAAAGCCATAGGAAACAGAGGCTGATATTAAGACAAAATATAATGACTTTGAACCTCAATTTTCACATGGGAGAGAGGAGTTAGACATTCCTGATGGTCTGACTTTAATACTTTTGGGCAAACTGTGAGGATATTTCTGGACTAGTAATTACATAAATAGGCTTGATGAAGCAAGAACATGGACTTGAACAAACAACAGCACATATGTAAGCAATAATGTTATCCAGTAAGGACCCAATAATGAATATTCATTTCTCTTTTTTCTATCTTTACTACAATTGTTTTATGTTTTTTGAAAACCACGATCTTGAGGAAAAACAGTACTATCAGGGGTGTTGGATACATTTGTGCTTGTACCTTGATTCTCTATCCCCAAAGCCATGTGATACAGGGCAAGATATTTAAGCCGTGTCTTAATTTCTTCCTCTGAAAAGTGGATTTACTTGTTATGGAGCTTTTATTTGATTTTGATGTATTTTAATTGGACTAGTTATCCAGTCACACATCTCTCAATGAGGAGATACATTTCTAAGAAATTAATTTATACAAAAACTATTTTTAGGATCTTTCTGCCAAGTCATGAGAGCTCCTGCTACTACTTGCTAATTCCTGACTGCAAACACTATGATATAATAAATAGTGCTTAAGAAAAAGAATTTGTGATAATTTGCTGCACAACAATAGATAACCAATACAAATCTCTTGAGAAGCACATAATGTTTCTAAATACAATTATGTATAATTTGTGGATACACTAATCTATTTGTGAAATACAGAAAGTTCTAAATAGTAAGTGAGTTGATGTAAGTTTGGGGAGTATAAAGAGAATTGGAGAAATCTAGCCAAAATGATCTTCAGGGACTGGGACAAGTGTTGTGGCCCAGCAAGTTAAGCTGCCAACTGCAGTGCCGGTATTTCCACATGACAGTCCCAGCTGTTCCACTTCCAATCCAGCTTTCAGCTAGCACTTCTGAGAAATCAGCAGATGAGAGATCTATACAGAGATCAAAGCTTATTAATTTGGCCTTGCCCAGGCCTGGCCATCACAGCTGTTGGGGAGTAAACCAGCAGATGGATGATCTATCACCTTCTCTTTTGTGTCTCTTCCCCTCTGTCTGTAACATTGCTTTTCATATGAATTTTTAAAATGAGTTTAAAAAATAGAAATAATGAAAAATAATTGTATGGATTAATCCCGCTGTGCGTTTGCTTGTGTTTTCATTTGAATAGGATTTGGGAGCAAGGCTGTTTTCTCAACTACATGAAGTACCTTTTGACAAAAGATACAGTACAGACCGTATGTGTGATTTTTAATTTAACCTATTTATTTGAGAAGCAAAGGAACCGAGCAAACTCTCCGTTCCATTAGTTTGCTCTCCAAATGCAATCAATAGCCAGCCCTGAGCCAAGACTGAAGCTTGGAGCCAGGAATTCAATCTGCATATCCCACATGGGTGGCAAGGAATCAAGTACTCGAGCCATACCCTGGCATTTCCTTGGTTCTGCATTAGTAGAGATGGGGATAAAATCTCAGTGTTTCTATATGAAGTCTGGGAGCCCTAACAAGTAAACCAAATCACACCCAAACAAATGCTATTCTTGATGGACAGAAAGGTTAATTCCCAGGAGACCAAGATAAGAGGAAGGGTGTAGTTTAAAAAACCAAAAGCCAATTCTAGTAACTGACCGCACCAATTGAGAATATACCCCACATGGGACCTTGATGCATCTCATAATGGGAATTTCAGACAGACTGTTTATACATTTGAGGTTATGCTTGATATTCCCAAGGGCAATATGGAATCCCAGCTTAGGCTGTTTCTTGCAGGGAGGGAACAGTTTAGCAATTAGATCCGCATTAACTTTTTTAGGCAATGGAGAAACAATGTTGGCTTGAGTGGACATCATTTATAAGAGAGCAATAATCATTTTTTTAAAAAGATGAGATTAAAAAAGAGGGGCTCAGCCGTCTTGTTTTCTGCCTTATTTTGATTCTTCTGCAAAAATATTCTGTACATTGGCTTGTCTATTCTCCATAGGGTAAGACTTTAAGCAGTAGTGTTAATTTTCACTATCTCACCAGATATTGTGACACAGCTAAGGTGTTAAGAGTTTTAACAGTCAGTATTTGTTCATTGGACTGATGCATGTTTTTTACCTGAATTGGGATCAATGGATAAGTAATTGAAATAAGGAGGATAAGGTCTTGCAATTTTTCATTATATGAATGAGAGCCTAAAAGCACAGGGAAATGGTAATTGGGCTAAGCTCACTTGGGTGGTTTGTGCCAAAAGGATTAGAACCCAGATCTCTGACAATTAAATGAATATTCTTCAGACGGCGTAGATAGGTTCTACCTGTGTACCAATGACTGGGGTTTCTATATCAGGGTAAAGTGTTTTGCAATTGACTTGTTACTAAACAATTAGAATATTAAAGTGGTTCTCTATGAGTATTTTCTTCCACTAAAAATGGCAAGACCAAACTCATAATAAAATTATCCTTTGACTTCTTTCCAGTCCCCACTACCATGTGTAACTTTATTTCGAGTTAATTCCATATGCATATAAATGTGCATGCCTGCTGCATAAATGCGATATTGAAGTAGTAAATAAACAGTTTTGCAGTTCTCTCTTAATTAATAACATCTTTGGTATTATTCCATATCAGTGTCCATACATTCTAGAAATACAGATGGCATAATTTCACTATTTTACAGAGAACCATATCTTGGGTATTGTGCTACATACTTTTCTATGTTTCCAGACTTTATGTAAACTCTAAGTATAGGCTTTTTTATTTAAGATAATTAAGGACCAGTGTTATACTGTAGTGGGTTAGCCTGCCACCTACATCAGTAGCATCCCATCTGGGCACCAGTTTCAGTCCCAGATGCTCCACTTCCAAATCAGTCTGGAAAGACAGTGATGAAATGCCCAAATGCTTAGGCTCCTACAGCCACGTGGAAGACCTGGAGGAAGCTCCTGTCTTCGGACTTTCATCTTGCCTAGCCCAGGCTCTCACAGCCATTTGGGGAGTAAACTAGTGGGTGGAAAACTTATCTCTCAGTGTCCTTTTCAAATAAATAAAATAAATCTTTTAAAAACAAGTTAAGGGCCCTGTGCAATAGCATAGTGGTTAACGCCTTGAACGCGCCAGGATCCCAAATGAGCGCTGGTTCTAATCCCAGAAGCCCTGCTTCCCGTCCAGTTCCCTGCTTGTGGCCTGGGAATGCAGTCGAGGATGGCTCAGAGCCTTGGGATCCTGCACCCACATGGGAGACCTGGAAGAAGCTCCTGGCTCTTGGCTTCGGATTGGCACAGCTCCAGCCATTGTGGCCGCTTGGGGAATGAACCATCGGATGGAAGATCTTCCTCTCTGCCTCTCCTCCCCTCTGTATATCTGCCTTTCCAATAAAAATAAAAATAAATCTTTAAAAAATAAAAATAAGGTAAATAACATTTTATTGAAAATATTCAGATATATTCTCATGCAAAAATTATCTTGAATAGCAATTCAGATTGTGAAACAAAGTATGAGAACAAAGTAGTATTGTTCATTAAAGTAGGCAACTCTCTGTGGAATTTGAGAATCAAATAATTTTGAACACTTTTATATAGCATCTTTCTGTCCTGTATAAACTTACCTCTTCATTTCCAAACATTGATCCTCAAAAGTACAGTTCACAAAACTCTATGGATCAAAAAGAACTATAATAAGACATCAAGTAGCAGGTTGGGACACACAAAGAATGATGCCCTTGTCTTTATTTCCAAAACCCAAAATGTTTCAGTATTGAACACAGAACAAATGAGAGATGTTCTATTTGCCTTTTGAGAACTTATTATATCATATATCAATGGGTCATTGTATTTGAATAAAACCATTTCTTAAATGAATACACCTTGCAGGGACTCATTTTACAATCTTAAAACCTTATAGCATTTTGTTTTAATTACATCCTTTTCTGAACCTGGAACAAGAGTAAAGGCAACCTGTGTAACCAAGCTGTCTTTGATATGTAGCTTTTATTTCATTTTCTTAATTTTAAAGATTTGTTCATTTGTAAGGGGGAAAAAGAGCGATCTTTCATTCACTGATTCACTTCCCAAATGGCTTCAGAACTAGAACTGGGTCAGACTCAAGCCAAGAGCCTAGAACTCTACCAAGGTCTTCCACATGGCTGGCAGTGATCTAACCACTTATATCACCTTCTGCTGCCCTATGGGCTGCATTAGCAAGGAGCTGGATCCAAAGTGGGAGCAGCTGGGGCTTAAATCTGCACCCAAATGGATGCCAGCATCACAGGAGGTGGCTTATAAGCTACCCCAGTACCAGCCCATCATTTCATTTATTCACCATCATGTATTTTACTATTATTACTATTTAAAGACTTTTAAAAAATTTTATTTGAAAGGCAGAGTTACAGAAAAAAGGGAAGAGAGAGGTCTTATATCCACAGATGGCTACAAGGGCCAGAGCTGAGCTAATCCAAAGCTGGGAGCTAGGACTTTCTTCCAGATCTCCCCAGTAAGTGCATGGGTCCAAGAGCCTGAGCCATCCTCCTCTGATTTCCCAGTCCATAAACAGGGAGCTGGATCAGAAGTGGAGTAACTGGAACTTGAGCCAGTGTTCATGTACTATATTGTTAACCCCAAATGATTTGTTCTTTCCTTTGTACCCCTATCTTAAAGATGAGGGTCTTGTGGAAATTGTCTTCATACAATATGTGGAATTAATTCTATGAGTTTTTAATACTTTCTTCTTCATTTGTTTTCATATTTGGCCCTAAATTATGTTTTACTATAAAGTGATTAAAATTTTAAATAGGTGAAATGCAAAATTAGGTAGTGTAACATTACATCATTTGATTTAGGGTGTTTAATGGCACATTAAACAAAAAAACATGCTATATGTTACATAAAAATTGAAAACAAAGTTTGGTTTTTTTGGTAAATATAATCACAGCTACTTTTAATGTGTTCACCATAATACTGTAATGTGACACTGTCATTGGAAACTCAATTAAAATAGTAAGTCAGATTCTTAAACTGTTTTTTCTCACTCACCTAGATGAAGAAGTCAAGAATGCCCATTTTTCATATAGATTTTAGTCAAATTGCCCATGTTGATTGTTTTAAAATGCATGTTATATTTAGCACTCAGTCACTTCATGCCACTTTATGTTAAAGAAACTAACAATTGTGTTTCCTTTCATCAGATAATATGTACCTTCTCTTACATATTTTAATAAAATGTTTTGCAGAGCTGCAAGAATGTCATTGCATATCTATCCCTCTACCTTTCAAATAATTATTTAACCAATTAATTTTAAATATTCCATTATTTTGAAAATAACAATATAAATTTTATTTGAATAATCAGTTTAGAGTGTTACTCTTCGTGCCACATCCATAGTATTATTTTATTGCTTATGATGAGTAATTTCACATGGTATTAAATTTTATAAGGAATTTAAATATTTAGCTTATGATTTAATAAGCATTGTTTCCTCTGTAAGCCAAAGTTTTGGATGCAAGTGTTTTAATAAGGATTTGTTTCCAAAAGAAACTGTTAAGGGAGTGAAGGAGGGAAGACAGGAACGGGGAAGCAGTCAATTCAGGATCTAAATTTAAGTAAGAAGCCAGAATCAAACTTACCCAACAGGGCACTCAGAAACACAAAGTACTTACCATAACTTTTTTGACCTTTAGGCAAAAAAGATGGATTTTTTTCCAACCCAGATTATTCACTCCTTAGTAATGTACCATTTAAATACTGGAGACAGAAGTGCAAAAATCCTAGGTATTTTCAGTTCTCTATACTGGTAAAGCTATCATGGATTTTCTGGGGACTTGAGGGAAAGTGAAGGATATAAGAGTGCTAAACATTTCTTACTGTATGTGGGCAAGGAGGCTCCAGGACCAAGGGCAGTCTGCTGAGAATTCAGTGTGTAACACACTGCCAGCAGAGCATTCAGTAGCCTGGAGCAGGGTCTTAGACTGGGTAAGAGGCATCTGAAAATAAATGAACAGGGCGCTAACAGTGTGTACTCCACTAATTTTATGGGAAAAAACCAAGGACTTCACAAATATATACATATATATTTAAATTCAGCCTTGGTTACTTACTGCATGCTCTTGAGCAAATTAATTCAATTTATTCACAATTTCTTTATTTTCATACTTAAAGCAAAAGTACCTAACCTACTGCATATGATGTTGTGAGAATCAAATTATATAATAAATACCAAATCAAGATAATATGACATGGCTGTTATTGAGCTTCTTAATATTTGGATATTATAAAATTTCCCTCATTAAGATTGCAAAAGTTCTCTGCAAAGTTGTGTTAGATAAATTCCAAGGTATTTGACATTTTTAATCCAAAAGCTTCTTAATTTTATATTGAAGATTCTTTCCTGACTGTATGTGTAAAATTGGTTTTCTTATAAGGAGGTAATACCCAGAAAAATTCTTATTGTTCCTCGGATATTATTCTAGATTATTTTAATTTTTTTCACATGAACAATTATATCACTCATGAATAAGAATAATTTTGCTTCATCTTGTGCAATTTCAACATATTTTGCTTATAACATTTAACTTACAGTGGTGGTGAGGACTCGCAATTAAAGATTGAATAGCAATGCAAAATATCATCATCTCAAGCAAAAATCTATTAAAATTCACTGTAACTATCTAGTAAATTAAAAAACACTTTCTTATATACTGCTAAGATTTCTCACTTATGTGAACTTTGAATTTATGCTCAGGTTTACTAAATATTTTCTCAAATTAAAATTATCATATGAATTTTGTTTCTCATAAAAATGCAATATTTTATTACAGCCAGTTTTGTAACATAAATTAACCACCCTCAGATGTATTATTCTTTCCATAAATTGCAGATTTTGCTACTGTTATCACATCTGTGCTCATGAGTTATATATGGCCTCTAAATTGTTCCTCTTGTGTCTTTCTCCTTAGGTTCTTGCATCAGGGATTTGGTAGCATAAAGCTGAGCTAATAAGTATTCCTTTTCTATCTCTTCCAGAAAATTGTGTTTGAGTTTAGAATGATTTGCTCTTGAATGTTTGAGACAAGTGCTTATGAAGCCATCATTTACTCATCAACATGCAGCATTCCTTTTAATCTCTAAGAGTAAGTAGAGTATGAAGAAACTTTTTCTTTCATTGTTCCTTATTTAGAGCTTCTGATTTGGCAAATCAGGTATAGGAATCTAATTACATTGGCTTTCCAGTCTTTGTATGTATTTGCTAGGGCTGCCACAACAAAGTACTATAAACTTGTTGACTTACACATCATAAATTTATTTTCTTAAAATGCTGGTTGCCAGAAGCCTAAGATCAAAGAGTAAATATTGACTTATTCTGAGGTTTTTTTCCTTTGCTACTAGTTGCAATCCTTTCCTTGTGTCTTCACATTGTCTTCCTCATGTGTGTAGTTGCCAAATCTCTTGTATAGGAATAACATCCATATTAGCTTAAAACCTACCCTAATGATCGCATTTTGACTTAATTGTCTTTTAAACGAATCTACTAAAAAGCCACGTTTTGACACATTTCTGTCCATGACATTATTTATCTGTGTATGTGTATGTTATAAAATATGGTAATATGTGCAAAAATATGTACAAAAGATAGAAAGGAACATATAGGCTCATGAAACAGCATAGAGAGCCTAGAACTAAACCCAAACATCTACTGCCAACTGCCCTACAACAACAGTACCAAAATCCCACATTGGACATCTCTTAAACAAACAGTGCTTTAAAAATGAATTTCCAGTACACAAGAATGAAACTAGATCCCTGTCTTTCACCATGTACAATATTTATTTAAAGTGAATTAAAGACCTAAATCTTAGGCCTGAAACTATGAAATTACTACAAAAACATGTAAGGGAAATTTTCATGACACTGGATTGGGCAATGCTTTTTTAGATAAGACCACAAAAGCATAGAAACCAAAAGCAAAAGTTGAAAAAGCAAAGAAACCAATCAATAGAATGCAGAGACAATTTACAGAATGGGAGGAATCATTTATTTATGACATATCTGACAGATCTTTAGTATCCAGAAATATAAACAATTTAGAAACATATGAACTGGAAATGTGATCACAAAATGAGTAGATCGAAACAGACCTTTTTCAAAAGAACACGTACAAAGGATCAAGAGCTATATGAACAAATTCTCGACCACAGTAATCATTAGAGAAATGCTAGTTAAAACCACAATATCACCTCATAAATGGGATGTCTGAGATCAAAAAGAATTTTAAAGAACCAAGTGCTGCTAAAAATGCAACAAAAAGGGCACACCTATAAGGGAACACATTTTCTATTTGTTGGTGAGAATGTAAATTATACAACCATTGTTTAATTAGTAGGAAGTTCCTCAAAAATCGAACTACCATACCATTCAGAAATCTCAGTAATAGAAAAGAAATTGTAGTAATGTGTCAAAAAAAATCTGCACTCCCATATTTATTGCAGCTCTATTCACAATTAGTCAAATAATGGGAACAACCTATATGTCCATTAACTCATAAAGGCATAAAGAAGATGTGGTGGGTATACATAATGGAATACTACTCACTCACTAAAAAATATATGCTATTATTTGCGACAACATGAATAGTTACAGAGGTCATTATGCTAAGTGAAATAAACTAGGTACAGAATCACAATTACCATTTCATTTCACTAATGAGAAACAATTCTTATAGAAGTTAGATGTAACTGAAGCAGAGATAGAGTCAGTGATTAAAGATCTCCCAACAAAGAAAAGCCCAGGACTAGAAGGCTTCACCACAGAATTCTACAAAACATTCCAAACAGAGCTAACCCCAAACCTCTACAAGCTCTTCAAAACAAGAGAAAAGGAAGCAACCCTTCCAAACTCATTCTATGAAGCCAACATCACCTTAATCCCAAAACCGGATAGAGAATTAACAGAGAAGGAAAACTACAGACCAATCTCCCTGATGAACATCGACGCTAAGATTCTCAACAAAATCCTAGCCAACAGAATACAAAAAACATCAGACAGATCATTCATCCAGACCAAGTAGGATTCATCCCGGGAATGCAGGGATGGTTCAACATACGGAAATCCATAAATGTGATACACCACATCCAAAAACTGAAGAAAAAGAATCACATAATAGTATCAATAGATGCAGAAAAAGCTTTTGACAAAATCCAACATCACTTCATGCTAAAACCCTAAACCAGGGTAGGCATAGAAGGAACAATTCACAACATAATCAAAGCAATATATGAAAAACACAATGCCAGCATCATATTGAATGGAGAAAAACTGGATCCCTTTCCACTGAGATCTGGAACAAGACAAGGATGCCCGCTATCACCACTGCTATTCAACATAGTCCTAGAGGTACTCGCAGAGGCCATAAGACAAGAAAAAGAAATCAAAGGAATTCAAATGAGAAATGAAGAAGTCAAGCTTTCTCTATTCGCAGATGACATGATCCTTTACATAGAAGAACCAAGAGACTCAATACAGAGACTGCTAGAATTTATACGAGAGTTTGGTAGAGTGACAGGGTACAAAATTAATGAACAAAAATCAACAGCCATAGTGTATGCAAACAGCCCCAAGATGGAAAAAGATCTAACCAGCAAACTAATTGTATAATAATGTATTGACTTACAGTCTATAATCATAGAATCACTAATGATAAGGTACATGGAAATGAAGTGACTTAAAGCTATTCTTTTATCATAAATCAAGTAGAAAAATAGAGATTAGACAAATAGAATTAGATATGTCTCATAACTAAAGCCACTAGGAAAATTACATATCTACTTTAGCAGAAGATAGAGGGTATGGAAATAATCATAATTCAGAAAAATTTGGAAGAAATGAGTGCTTAATATGATCCCATTCTCCTCAGGCAAAGGAAAATAGAGACGTCTTTCTCTGTTAGACATTCTCTACTTAATTTCAAATAACTGATCATTCAGTGGGTCTTCTACATTTGCTGCTGTGAAAACAAAGATGTGAAAATAGAAAAAACTGACTTGAGAAATTCGGTCACAAGGCAGGTAGTTAGCCTGGTGGTTAAGAGAACATGGAGCTGTCAGTGTCCTGTGTTAGAATGTCTGAGTCTACTCCTGCCTCCAGCTTCCTGCTGTGGGTACCCCGAAGGTAGCAGCAATGGTTCCTGCAGCCCACAGTGGAGGCATACATTGATTTCCCAGTTTCTGGATTCATTCCATCCCAGCCATGACTATTCTGGGAATCTGAAATGTGAGCCAGTGGGTCAGAGCTATTTCATATATATATATATATATATTTGCATATGTATATATACATATATATGTACATTTATATGAGTCTATGTGCTTCTCTACTTTCAAATAGAAATATTAAAAGGTGGGGAAAAAAAAAGATCTAACCAGCAAGATACCATTCAAAATAACAGAGAAAAGTATGAAGTCTCTAGGACTAAATCTATCAAAAAATGTAGGAGACCTTTTTGAAGAAAACTATAAAATACTTAAAAAAGAAATTGAACAAGACCTCAAAAGATGGAGTAACATCCCATGCTCCTGGATAGGTAAAATCAATATCATTAAAATGTCTATACTACCAAAAGCAATATATACATTCAATGCAATCCCAATCAAATGACCCAAAACATTCTTCATCGAACTGGAAAAAATGATACAAAGGTTCATCTGGAAACACAAAAAAACATGAATAGCTAGAACCATCCTGAAGAATAGGAAGTTAACAGGGGAAATAACAGTCCCAGACCTCTGGACATACTATAGGGCGGTGGTTATCAAACAGCCTGGTACTGGCACAAAGATCAATGGAGGATCAATGGAGCAGAATAGAAACAATAGAAGGGAACCCACACAGATACACCCAAATAATCTTTGACAAAAAGACGACAATCCAAGCAAATGGGAAGGTCTCTTCAATAAATGCTGTTGGAACAACTGGTTGATAGCCTGCAGAAACAAGAAGATAGACCCACATCTTTCACTATACACTAAGATGAAATCTAAATGGATAAAAGACCTAAACCTACACCCAGAAACCTTCAAACGTTTGGAAAAAAATGTTGGAAGCACCCTGCAAGATGTAGGTGTAGGTCCTGACTTCCTAAAAAGGACACCAAAAGCACTAGCAATCAAGACCAAAATAAACAAATGGGACTTCATCAAACTAAGAAGCTTCTGTACAGCAAGGGAAACAATCAATAAAGTAAAAAAGCAACCCACAAAATGGGAAAAGATCTTTGCATACTACATAGGTGATAGGGGGCTAATCTCCAGAATATATAAAGATCTCCAGAACAACCAAAACACCAAAACAAACAAACCCCTCAAGAAATGGGCACGGGAAATGGGCAGATGTTTCACAAAGGAACAAACCCAAATGGCAAACAAACATATGAAAAAATGCTCAAGTTCCTTGGCAATAAGGGAAATCCAAATTAAGACAACAATGAGGTACCACCTAACGCCAGTAAGGATGGCACACATACAAAAAAACAACCAACAACATTTGCTGGCGAGGATGTGGGGAAAAGGGAACCCTATTCCACTGCTGGTGGGGCTGTAGGTTGGTACAGCCTCTATGGAAATCAGTATGGAGAACACTCAAACAACTCAAAATCTGCATACCATATGACCCAGCAATAGCACTCCTAGGAATATATCCAAAACACCTGCTACACGAGAAACCAACATGCACCCCTATGTTCATAGCAGCACAATCAATAATTGCAAAAGCTTGGAAGCAACCGAAATGCCCATCAACAGAAGACTGGATAAGAAAGCTATGGTTCATTTACGCCATGGACTACTACTCGGCTATTTAAAAAAACGAAATGCAGTTTTTTTTGTGGCCAAATGGGCCCAACTGGAAACCATTATGCTAAAGAAAATGAGCCAATCCCAAAAGGTTGAATACCACATGTTTGCCTTAATATAAGATGAAAGGATGTCAATCCGGTAAATAGTACCTGTGTATTGTAATATTACTTTAACCTCAAACAGCCTGTATGTAATGCAATAAATATTGTGATGTAATCAATGAACATACAAAGTGAATCAGACTGCTTATGATCTACATCAAAGAATTGTAAAACCTAATATACTTTTAAGACCCTAACCTACTTGGAAACGGGGCGGGAAAGCAGAGAAATCTTCCATTTCCTTAGAATGTGTGAGGAAGATGTAAATTATAACCTATCAGAAACATAACAGGTAATTCGTAGACAACAGGCTCGAATCAGCATTAAACAATAGTTAAACTACAAAGACATATAGGGAGAATCAAGAGCGATCCTGTCAACCTTTTAGCAGGAGGTCATATGCACAGAGCAGTGGGAGAACCCAGAGTGGAGCAGGTGGACAGGAGGAGGCTTGTATCCCAACCCTGAAGACTCCCGGATCCTCACCAAGGACTATCAATATGGGCACCAAGGACTACATCCTAACAGCCAAGGGGAACAAGGGGAATTGGAGTGCCTTCAGAGGCTGAGAACTCTGAGGTCACTCAGCCCCGTTTGGATCTACCACATGAGATGGAAGAAGCCCAAACCCTTCCTCGCAGGATCCAAGGTCATCGAAACAACAGCCAGGAGTCCTGAGTGGTCCGCAGAAACAGAAGAACAGTAAATTTCCTTCAGGACTAGGGAGGGGAGCTTTCTCAGGTCCTTACTTAGTTCCAACTTTGGATCCCCACCCTCTCTTGCAATGACCATCAGGGTCACTTCGGAACCCCCCCCCCAAAAAAAAAATAGAATAGATAGTCAGAGAAATACAAGGAAAGCTTAGAACCTAACAGGAAACGGTCAGCGTTGACTCACACATACCTTACTAGGTAGGACACAAAGATTAGTTACTCCTCACTAAGGTATTGAAGATTTCTCTGCACACCCCTCCTAAAACTGTTCTAGCACCTCAACTGTTGACAAATGCCTTGTTAGATTTATAAGCCAGGTTAGACTATCCTAAAATCTGCCAAATTCAGAAAAATTATGAGTCAGCACAATAAACTGCTAAACACTAAAATGAGAACAGATGTGAGGCAGCTGACTAGTACCCTATAGCCACTTAAAGGTGTATAGCAGCCGGTTCTGTGTACAAACAAAAATTGAAATGTCAATGAAGTAGTCACAGGATGTGGTTAAGAACTTGCATTGTTTTAACACTTACTACTCAATACCATGTCAATTAATTCCATAATGTTGTAAATCGTTGATGTTGTGCTGGGGCTTCTAATTGATCAGGATGATATTCTGCCAGCTCTACCTTCAGACCAGAGATGGTCTCCCCAAGAAACTGTTGAATTTATCTGGACAATAAGATGCTGAACTCTATGCTTGGTCTATGTCTGCAAGGAAAGAATCTTGACTTAATTTGAACTGTAATACTGCAACAAGGTGGAGGAATCCACCATGGTGGGAGGGTTTGGGGAGGGGTTGGGAGAATCCCAGAGCCTATGAAACTGTGTCACATAATGCAATGTAATTAATAAAAAAAAGAAGTTAGATGTAGTTACTAGTGGCTGGGAAATAGGATTAGGCTGGTTTTGGGAATGGCTGGGGAATGGCTTCTAAATTTAGAGTAAATTGTGTTAATCTATTGCTTGATAAAGTGATTATGGATATCAATATGTACTATATATATATTTTTGAAAAACCTCAGATAGGATTGTCAATGTTTTCACCACAAAGAAACACATTTTTGACAATATTGATGCATTTATCCTGATTAAAAAATTGTACAATTATATACATGTATTGAAACATCAAAGAGTATCCCCTAAATATTTATATTTTTTATGCATTGGTTTATGAAGTGGATAAAGCCTAGAATCTCTCTCAGCTAGATATTTTGATCCTAGGTTATTATATACAGGTATGAAAATTTAGGTATCCATTTGTAGGAGTACTCATTTAACATCTGTAACACTCTTCTATTTTAGAATCTGTGTGTATAATCATTGTGTCCAAGAACATTTCCTGTTTTAATCCCACATGTGTGACTGAGTCCTTCTTAATGACCAAAATTGCTATTATCACCTCCTTATTAAAACAAAATGTATAAGAAAAGAACAATTATGAGAACTGCTCATCAAGTTTCTTTTGTTGAAGCATGTAATATCTTTCATGTCGTACCTTTTCCAATCTTCAGAAATACGCTGTATCTCTTAACATTTTTATAAATGCTATCCTCTGACAAACGAGAGCATTGCTAACAAGTGTTATTCTTTTCTTCTTGTTCCCAAGTTGAAAGAATATTTAATAATGTGTTGAATTCTTCAGGGAATAAAATCTGTTCTAAATGATAGTCTTGACAAATATCAAAACAATTATCCACTTCAAGTAAGAATTTCTTTTCTGATTCATAAGTAATGTTGTCCACTTTATGAACAGCCTTGACACTTACAGGGTTACAATTTTCTACTCTTTTTTTTTAAACTCATTGAATTTCTTTTAATCAATGAGGTACTTCAAAAACACTATTTCCTCTTTTTTCAATGCATATAATCTTATTGCTAGAGAGGTGTTGAAACTATGAATAAGAAATAGGCTTTACTCAGGTGCTTATTTTAAAAGTCAACAAGAATTTAGGGACTTTCTTTTTGAATTAAGATAACAATTGTGGCATTAGTGCTTCAGATAAACTGAAGAGTCTCTTAAATGCATCTGTTAAAAAGAGTGAATAGATTTTTCAATGAGAATTGAAGCATAAATGCAACTAAAGTCACAAAATCTTATAATCTTGTATTTCAGAGAGCATAAAGGCTGAAATAAATAACTGTGTTATGACTGTTATGCCAATTTCAGTAAAGAGGACAGCAGATGCTATTTGGTTGGCATTATACGGAATACAGTGACTACAGCCAATATTTACCAAAGAACCATGCATGTTCCAGTCAATTTTAAATATTTTAATTCGTTAACACATAGCTTTAACAAAGGGACTGGAAAATGTCTGCTATTGTTTCTGAAATCGCATCTAGAAAGGACCTTAGTCACAACAGCCTAATGAGAAAGTCTTTTCAGAGTAAATTATTTCACAAGCTAAGAAAAATACATTCTGTATTGGCATTGCATGCATCTGTGGCTACAACATAAAAAAAGATAAGGCATTTGGATTTTTGATTATCTCTACAATAGTGAGTGAAGCTATTATGTTTTTTACTGTGTTAGATTTGGTTCTGCTACTTGAAAATTTGTTTCATATTTGAACTAAAAGATTGATGATGTTACATAGTGTGGAAAACCATTAGAACTTCTACTCTGATTATCTTTTAAATTCAAATGTTGCTTTAAAAACTGTTCCTTTCTTACACATTTACTTGAGAAAAATATACACCCCTTAGGCTCAGCTGTCACAGTATGCTAGTATACATTTGACTTGTCACCATTTTCTATATTGAGTGAATTGTATACCGTATGAAAAGCTTTGAAATGATCTGGTGCTTATTTAATAGATGCTACTGTTTAAAATTAATTTTCACTTGTGTTTGAATAGTTTCTATGTTCAAATATAGACAAATAAAGAGATGATAGTAACCATTGCAAAAATGAAAAGAATGAATTTGAAAATCTCAGAGCTATATCAGTATGGCTGCCACTCACAAGCCCAAACAAGTTCATAAAGAGGGGTTGAGTTTTTGAAAGACTGTTGTAAGCTTAGGAACTACTACGTTTTACTCAATATTTCATGGAAAAGAAGGTGAATTTCCTATTTGTTCTCAAAGAGAATGGTACTGGTTGGAAGTGGTTTCTTTGTGTTACATTACAGATCCTGTGTAAGATCTTGGTTAGCCTGGGGGTAGGTCTTGTTAGGGGTCAGAAATTTGGAGAGGTTCAGAAGCAGGAGCATTTCCAAATTGCAGGAATTTACACTAAAGGAGGGATACTGTGAATCGGTTGACTTTCAGAAACAAGACCATCAGATGGATGGGCAGGAAGGGCACGTTGAATAGCAACTATCCAGCAATGTGAAGCTGTCATTCATTTGCTGGCCTCCAGTACTAGTGTTCTATCACTCATTGATTGGTTTTTAAAAGGCTGGGACAGTCGATCTGATAATTTTCAATGGGTTTGAAACTGTTATTGGCAGGCTTAGTGTTCTGATCAGAAGCTACCTCTAATTAACATGTTCAAAATTGGGACTATAGACACACAAAATAATTGGTCTCCCCTGTTTAAAATGTTGGCAATCATTGTCTTCTAGTTGTGTCTAAGATTCATCATGGAGTCCTAGTTTCTAATGTCATGAACTCAAAATATTGCCTTTAGTACACTGGACTGTATAACATGAAAAACTTAGAGTTACTATGGTGCTGGTAGCTATCCAGAGCAAACAGTAATTACAACAGATAAATTTCTGGGTATTGTTTGTGCTGGTCAGCTTACAGAAAGTTGAAGAGGAACTGAGAGTAGAGTCCTTAATGAAACCCCAAATGATGTAGGTGAGACTGAAAAACTAGCATGTATAACTGTTTTCATAAACCACAGTATAAGAGCATAGACAACACCCAGGCAAAGCTATAAATATATTTAGATGCTTATAAAGGAGCTTCAGGAAACATAGTTTAATATTCTCTGGAAGATTTCTGGGTATTTTATCCCTTAAAATTTTTCCTTAGATTTGGAAACTTTGTGTAAATTTGGTACTCAATGGTGATAGAAGTTACACTGTCTTCAAAAGAAAAAAAAAAGTCTATCTTTAAAAGAAATCATAGCTTCCAGCCCAGATACACTGTCAGAGATACACTGGCTTCTAACATCATCAAAAAATGTCAGTATTCTAGGACCCATTAGTAGCATCATTGGGTGATTTTGGGTCAGCAATACTCTAATATTATGTAACAAACATTCTAAGGTAAAGTAGGATACCTATTATGTTTCGGGTCCTTTAAAATAGTAGACCTGTACACTCAGATCACATAATGATGCCCATGTGATTAACAGTGAGTCAACCTTCAAAAAGTCTCATCTTACTGTTTGCCCTAGATGCCTCACCCAGGTAAACCACATTCTTTCGTTATGGTCCCCTCTTTTCATGATACTGAAATCTAGACTCAAAACTCTTGAACTGCGGACTTGATTTTGCACATGGCCTAGGAATGTGCACATGGAAATTGTTCTCTTATTCAGCCTACTGATGCCCCTCATTGTTTGACTATGCCCTATCTGGTCTCATATCATGGAACATGGTCAGTGTAAAAAAAATTGCTTTTCACTGTAAAGGTGAAATATCTTATGATACAATGTTGTAGTATGCCTACAGAAATCCCACAATTCAGAACATCAGTGCAGAAATCAAGCTTTGTATATGTGATGCACTAAGTTAATTTTGTAAAAATATAATTAGAAAACATTTAATTAAATAAACTAACAATGTTAGATTAGCATTATAGGCAGTTATTTTTAATATAAATCTGATAAAAAAATAAACTTACAAAAAGTCTAAGGGAGCCAAAACTGTGGCATAGTAGATTACACTGCTGCCTGTAATTCCAGCATCCCATATGGGTGTCTGTTCAAGTCCCAGGTGCTCTACTACTGTTGCCTGCTGATGCACCTAGGAAAGCAATGGACTATTGTTCAAGTACTTAGGCCCTTGCTCACACATGAGAGACCAGAAAATACTCCTGAATCCTAGCTTTGGACTGGCTCAGCCTTGGCCATTGAAGCCATTTTGGGAGTGAACCAGAAGATGGAAGATCTGTCTCCTTTTGTCTCTGTGACCCTTTCAAATAAATAAATAAATAAATAAATCATTTAAAAATGTGAAGTATGGGGAGCTTACACAAAACTGCAAATATAAATTGGTAGAATATATGTGAGATGCCATTCTGGCAATATTTATATAATTTTTTAATTTTCATAAGCTCTTCACTTAACTCCAATTTTTGCTTTGCTACGCCTTTCCTATGTATATTTGCCATTGTAAGCTTTGTCTCAAAGTGCTGATTTCAGTTCTACTAATCATAGCAAGTACCAGAGAACTATTTATCTGTCCATCAGGAGAAGAATATTTAATTACGAAACATACATACCTTGTAAGTTTAGGGAGTAAAAGAAGTGAGGTAGATTTATATGTGTTCTCATGAAATGCTTCAGTTGCTTTAAAGTTAAGTGGGAGAATGATGCAAGGGAATTTTAGAAAGCTTGTGAAATATGGAATTAAAAGATAAGCTTATTCTGATTCAAAAAATTTTGAGATCCATGAACAATTTTTTTAAAAAATTGATTCATTTTACTTTGCAAGTCAGAGTTAGAGAAACAGAGAGAGAGAGATCTTCTATCACTGATTGACTCCTCAAATGTCTGCAACAGTCAGATTTGGGAAACTCAAAATCTAGGAGCCAGGAGCTACTTCTGAGCCTTCCTTGTGGGTTCAGGGTCCCAAGGACTTTAACCTCCACTGCTTTCCTAGGCCATAAGCAGGGACCTGGGTCAGAAGTGGAACAGCTGAGATATGAACTGGCACTCATATGAGATGTTGGCACTGACGCATAGAGGATTAGCCTGTTATATAACAGTACCAGCTCCCAAATTGCTTTTTAATGCACATCTTTCGCATGCTTCTTGCAGACTCCCTTCTATGTCCATCACTACCCATTGTGTCAAAACATTACCATAGGAGCAGACTTTGTGTTTCAGAAATTAATGCCTAATTTTGGCTACCTACATTTCAAATCAGAATGCAGGGTTCAAGTTCCACCTCTGATTACACTCTAGCTTTCTGACAATATGCACCTGCAACACAAGTCACCTGTCACCCACATGGGAAACCAAAACTGAATTCCTCATGTCTGCTTCTACCTGACCTAGTCGCAGATGTTGTAAGCATTTTCAGAGTGAAGCAGTAGATGGAAGATCTTTCATTCTCTCTCTCTCTTTCTCTCTCAAATGAATAAAACAAAACAAATTAAATTAAGTAAACCCCCCAAAAAACAAACTGTAATATATTTTATAGAACATCTATGCATTGAAATATTTAAAATTATCTTAAAAATAATACATACCACGCTTTTTATTGTAGTTCCCTTGTAGGAAAATTTTATACTTTGAAGCACAGTATAAAGGGAATGGATTGATTTTTGTGTGCTGCTAGAAATATTTGGAACAAAAATATATGCACTATTATTAGCTTTGTCATGAATAATAACATAAATATTCCTTGTGTCTCAATCAGATGGAGGAACTACTGGCTGATGTAAAATGTGAAACTTAAAATTTGAATGGCTTAATACAAAGAGTTTAATTCTTGTGTACATAAAATCTAACAGTATTTGGCAGTGGATCTTTGTTATCAAGTGACTCACAGGCCAAGGCTGTTCACAGGGTCAGCATGTTTGTTGCTAAATGGTGGAATAAAATGCTTCTAGCTAGCTGAATCTCCAATGTGTTGCCCTCAAAACAACAAACACTGCTCTTGGTCACGCATCGGTGGCAAGAGTAGTTACACGATGCTTCTAACTACAAGTGGACTCTGCATGAACTCAGACACCAAGAGAGAATGCAGATGAGTACTTGCACTCATTCCTATAGAAAATGCAAATAAAGAGAAATTACTAAAATTTGTTAGGACAATAATCCTCCTTTGTTTGCTGGAGGAGATCCTGTGGAGGCCAACTTGGACTTGGAATTTTACAGCTTTCTTAATATCTTATTATCTGACAGGTGCTTTTATCTATAAGATTACAACAAGCCAAGAAGCTTTCACAAATCCAAGAAAACACTTAGCAGCAATCAACAGCACAGAAGGAAATGTACATGAGTTCAAGAAACTCAACAACAATGAAACAATCCAGTTAGGAAATGGTCATAGGCTGTGAATAGGCATTTTTCATGGGATGAAATACTAATGACTCACAGACAAATGAAAAGATGCTCCAGTTCACTAGCTATCAGAAATAGGAAATATGACCAGCTATTCCACTCCTAGGAATTTATCCAAAGGAAATGAAAGCTGTATATGAGAAAGGGATCTATAATCCTATAGTTACCACAGCAGAATCTACAATAGCAAAGACATGGAAATAACCTAGAAGCCTGTCTCAAGAGGAGTGGATAAAGAAATGGTGGATACCTATTCAAAGGATAGGTATCAACAATTAAAAAGAATGAAATTCTTCCATTTGCAACCAAATGGTTCCAGCTAGAGACCATTCTACTCAGTGAAATAAGAAAATCCCAAGAGGACAAATATCATATGTTCTCTCTGATACAAGGCAATCTTCATGCAAATTATAAGATCAACAGCCCTTTCAATACTTTTTTTTGCTGCAATTCATGGGTTTTTTTATTTTTTCATTTTCATTTCTTCAAAATAGTTTCTTTTCGCTTACTAAATTCTTCACTGACTCATAAAAAAAGTGAATTTTTCTCTCCTTAAAAAAAAAAATGCTGGGGCCCAGCAGCGTGGCCTAGCGGCTAAAGTCCTCGCCTTGAAAGCCCCGGGATCCCATATGGGCGCTGGTTCTTATCCCGGCAGCTCCACTTCCCAGCCAGCTCCCTGCTTGTGGCCTGGGAAAGCAGTGGAGGACGGCCCAATGCATTGGGACCCTGCACCCGCGTGGGAGACCCGGAAGAGGTTCCTGGTTCCCGGCTTCGGATCGGCGCGCATTGGCCCGTTGCGGCTCACTTGGGGAGTGAATCATCGGATGGAAGATCTTCCTCTCTCTCTGTCTCTCCTCCTCTGTGTATATCTGGCTGTAATAAAATGAATAAATCTTTAAAAAAAAAATGCTGGAAGCACGTGGCGAAAAAGGCACCCAATCCACTGTTGGTGGGAATGTAAACCAGTACAAACATTACAGAAATCTGAAAGTACATCTACAATATGATCTAGCCATCCAATTCTTGAGAATTTATCCGAAGCTAATGAACTGCGAGATCAGCATATAAGAACATTATTTGTACAAACATATTTACTGTAGCTCAACTCACAATAGGCAAGATATGGAATGAACCTAGATGTCCACCTACTGATAAAGAAGCTTTGGTAGTTAGACATGGTGGAATGCTGCTCAGCTGTAAAAAGGAATGAAATCCTATCCTTCACAACAAGATGGATTCAACTGGAGACCAATACTCTGCGTGGTACTCAAAAGACAAATATCATGTTTCCCTTAATTTGTGTTAACTAACATACAGAATATATTACATGAATGCAATTGACATTTTTTGAGATTTAATTATTGTTTCGTTTTCCTATACTCTTGAAGAATAATGTTTTTGCAATGTACTATGCATTAATTTTTTTATTTAGTGGAAGGTTAAGCTCGTAAATATGAAGAGAATTGAATGGACATCATTAAGAAAATTTTTTAAAAATGGAAAGGGAGGGGTGAGGAATGGTGAGAGTGAGGAAAAAAGAGAAGTTTTGGTGGGGAGTATCATTATGCTCTTAAAGTTACATATGTGAAACACATGAATGTTTTTACCTTTATATAAACAAAAGAGGGAAAAGAAACTACAAATAAGCAAATACAAAATATAAGATTGTAGCTACTTTTCCAAAGGAAAGGTTCACTTTTATTAATTCCATAGCATTTTTTCTGCACTGCAATTTGTGGAAACTTCTATAATCTCAATAGGCTTATAATTTTCCCCTTTCAGTTTGTGCCTTATGATAAAACCAATGCATCCTGTGTCATCAGCCCTACTGGAAAACTCTTTGAAAATATGGTTTAGGGTCCTGGTGCCGTGGCCTAGAGGCTAAAGTCCTCGCCTTGAACACACCAGGATCCCATATGGGTGCCGGTTTTAATTCCAGCAGCCCCACTTCCCATCCAGTTACCTGCTTGTGGCCTGGGAAAGCAGTCGAGGATGGCCCAAAACCTTGGGACCCTGCACCCACATGGGAGACCTGGAAGAAGCTCCAGGCTCCTGGCTTTGGATTGGTGCGCACTGGCCGTTGCGGTCACTTGGGGAGTGAATGATTGGATGGAAGATCTTCCTCTCTGTCTCTCCTCCTCTCTGTATATCTGCCTTTTCAATAAAAACAAAAGTAAATCTTTAAAAAGAAAAGAAAATATGGTTTAGATGCCCCCAAGACACAATCATGTTGCTAAACATCACTGCTCAAAGAAACCTTTGCATAGATGGGGCTGTTGATATCAGAGGGAAGCCAGGTGATATCTGTGGGGAATTGGAATACTTCTGTCAGCAAGAAGACAAGTGACTCTTGGCCACCTGGGAGCAGGTTTATTGTTCAGAGGGAGACAAATTGAAAACCTGTCTACCAGGTGAAGTTCAAGTTTGGAACAGTAGGGCACACTGGGCAAGCCCTAGCGCAACAGGAAAGTAATGCACAAAAGAGCCAGACCTTAATACTGTGTAATCCCCCTAGACAGTCAGTTCTTGGGAACCCTTGGGCTATGGGCCACAGCAACCCAGGCAAAATGAATCCTACAAATAATTCCAAAGTTGTTTTAGATTCTCATTTTCACATTCCTTCTCTATGTCTGCTTTTAGTACTTTGGCTGCAAGTTCCTTCTCTTTATCCCTTTAGAAACATTATGGAGTTTGGAGAGGAGAAATGAATAGACAAAAATGTTACCTTCCGGTTGAGAGTACAACAACGTGGGCTCTGGAAGAATTCTGACTAGAGATCCAGCTCAAGCTCTGTCACATGCAATGTGAACTTGGGCATATCATGAAGCTCCGAGTCTTATGTTCCTCATCAGTGAGGTAGGTTTCATAAACCCTTGTGTTGTATATTAAATTGTGGGAATATATATACTATATGTAAAGCTGCTGGCACATTGCTTGGCAGGCAGTGGATCTTTAATGATTATCAGTTATTACTGTGATTATTTTGACCTGATACATTAACACTTTCCCCTCTGGGACTTGGTTATCCAAGAGATGCCAGAGAATATGCAGTGCTGTAGGATATAACATACCGAATCAGCTAAAAATGCTGCTTAGCAAGAAAAGAGCAGTAAATTTTTACTCTTTCTGAATATATTATTTAATTGGGGGTATTTGTGGAATATGTGCATGCTGGATGCAGATAAAAGCTCCTGGAAACTGTGTCAAGAACCAAGTCCTTTCCTCCCTCCCATTTATGCTTCCAGAAATCACCCTCAATTTTCATTCATTCACTTTGACGAAAAATCTATACATAGGGTTGGTGCCCCTTCCACTTGGGAAATCAGTTCTCATATCACAGTAATGAATTAAGTACCACAACTCCACTTTTAGCTCCATACTACTTATATCTGAGAAACAGTGGATGATAATTTGAGTGCTCCTGGCCCCTGGCTTTAGCTTATCTCCCAACCCCAGTGTTAATTATCTAGGGAGTAAACCAGCAGTGGAAGATCTTCCCCTGTCTCACCACCTCTCCCCTTCTGTCACTAGGTTTTCAGATTTTTTTTAAATTCTAAACCATGCTTAGAGTTTGCCAAATTATATTGACCGTAATCTCTTTGAAATTGCCTCTGGGGCCCGGCAGCGTGGCCTAGTGGCTAAAGTCCTCGCCTTGAACGCCCCAGGATCCCATATGGGCGCCGGTTCTAATCCTGGCAGCTCCACTTCCCATCCAGCTCCCTGCCTGTGACCTGGGAAAATAGTCGAGGACTATTTTCACTTGGGGAGTGAATCATCGGACGGAAGATCTTCCTCTCTGTCTTTCCTCCTCTCTATATATCTGACTTTGTAATAAAAAATAAAATAAATCTTAAAAAAAAGAAAAGAAATTGCCTCTGAATGAAGTTGTAGTGGAGGCAGGCATTATTAATTATTTCCAGGTTTTTGCCTTGCACCCAGAGAAATATTCTAAGTACAGGTATTTATAAGGTGCACAAAGTGATAACGTTTTATTTAAAAAGTGAGAAAACGAATATTCACACTCACATGAAAGTCTGCATTGCCCCACACAGATAATTAATTATCATGAAAGAGTAGTGAACTCAGAAAAAGTGAGTCAGGAAAGGGAAGCAGAGAGCATACTCCAGCACCTCCTCCAGTCATGATCTCCAGTGGAAGACACAGAACACCTCCCCTCCCAATGTTGTCCTCTTTTAAGAGGTTGGAAGGAGATAGTTCTTCAACAGGTGTGAAACCACCTAGTAATTTTGTGGTACTTCCATAAATTCTGCATGGAGCATAAAAATACATATTTCAATGGTACCTCCCCCTGCTACCACCAGGTCCCAAATAGAGCAGATACATCTGGGTAAAGGGGATATTTTTATTGACAAATAGGATAATAAAATTCCACACGGATTGAGTGGAGTGGTGGCTTGTAGGTACCTGCAGCTCAGCAGATCCTAAACTAGCTGCCTGCCTATCCCATATTAGAGTGGGCTCTGTATCTCCCCGCAGAGGGCAGAGTTCCAGCCCAGTGCCTTACAGAGCTTTTATCTCATGAAATTATCACTCCAGTTTCCTACAGACCATGTACATAAAACACCCAAATTGTGCAGTCTTCTACAGTGCAGGGCAAGAATGCAAGACACTTTTCATTTTGTCCCAGGTGGGATCTGGTTTTCTGTTCCAGGTTTCAGTCTCTCAACACTGAAACCCAGCATTAGATAGTAAGGTAGACATTAGCTTATGTGTATAAGAGAAAGAAAATGAGATTCTTTTGTAAGAAAATGGGAATTAGTGTGTTGTTCAGTGAGTGAGGAAATACAGAAGACTTGGAAGCAGGCCAACATTTGCATTGAAAGTCGTGCCTTTTGATAACCTTGTTAGTTGGGTTCCAGTCTTTTTTCTGGAGAGAGCTTCAAGAATTCCCCTGATCTCCATCTAGGGCTTTTAGATCCAATACACTATGCTAATAAGGTGCTGGGCGGGGGAGGGGGGATTTTAGGGAATTTCACAGCAGTAAATCCCTCATTTGGCAATTTCAGGGGACAGAAGGATCCATACTTGGTTTCTACAAAAACTGCTGTCTGAATACAAACCAGACTTTCAGTTTTTTTTATGAGATACCTGCCTGGTCTGTTGGGTGAATTCTCTTCGTTAAATTTGACTAGCATGGGCTTGGCAGCGTGGCCTAGTGGCTAAGGTCCTCGCCTTGATCCCATATGGCTGCTGGTTCTAATCCCGGCAGCTCCACTTCCTCTCTATCTCTCCTCCTCTCAGTATATCTGACTTTGTAATAAAAATAAAATAAATCTTTAAAAAAAAAATTTGACTAGCATGCTTATTGCTACTTTCTCTGTCATGTCTGAATTCTTTCCTGTAGGAACACTCAAAGGAGTATTCTCTGGTCATACCACCATCTGATCCATGAGCCAGAGTAAGGGCAGGCTGGTTAGGCTTTGCCACAGCATCAGCAGGCAAGTGCTGGGACTATGGTACTAGATGTCCTACGCAGGCCTTAATGAATTGATTGTCATATGTCCCATGAGCATTTGGTCATGCTTTCCACTGCACAGACCTCAATAACCGTGGAGACCCAGTTCTGACCCATGCACTCCATGGTCAGATCACAGATACTGTGTTTTCCACCATGATTGGAGTTCTGAGTCCAGAGGTGACCTCAACCTGACTCGTGTGTGCCAGCCAGGGTAGGGTCTGGCTCAGTCCATCACCCATATCTGCCATTGTACACATTGATGGTTGCAATCACCTGGTCAGTTCTGTCCCCAGACCCATCTCATACTAATGGATAATTCAGGACAGCCCAACTCTGCTCATCACACACTCTGCCCTCATGTACATCAGCAGTGGAAATTGCACCTTAGCCAGAACGACACCCAATAACCCTTAGGTCTGCCTGCACTTAGGTCTGCTCTCGCCCCGGTTCCTGTGCATGCTGGTTTGTGCGGCAACCTGGTCCAGTCTGTTCCACATTCCATTCAGCTCTTTTACACATCAATGAGCATTGGAGCCTAACTCAACCCAACCAACCCCACTCACGTCAGCAGGTGCCACCAGCTGTCTAGCCAGGCCAGTCCCCAGCCCTAGTTCTCATGCTCACCAGTGAGAGTTGTCGCCCATCAGAGAGATGCCCACAGTCTCCCCACTGGATCCACTCCCTGTTCCTGGATCTTGCACTCTACAGGTGGTTCTGCAGTCCAGCTAGACAGGACTTGCCCACAGTCCCAGCACTTGACTGCTGATGCTGTGGCAAAGCCCAACCAGCCTGCCCTTACTCTGGCTCATGCATGCACCAGTGGATACAATAAGTTGCCCAGCCTAGCTCTCTCCTAACCCAGTTCACATGCAGGCTAACAGGTTAAGGGATTCTTCTAAGGATCTAAAGGAAGTAATTCTTGTACCCTCTGAACTGTTACTCAGTATATCTGCCTTGGTTATTGGTCCTTTCATATCATATTTGTACAGAAGGAACTATACCAATGCAGCAGCCTTCTATTCTAGAGTGCATTTAGGATATGGCTCTGTGGAACCATGTGAATCCCAAGTTGACGAGAGGGTAGGACTGAGGACACCCTCACTTTAGAGAGCAAAATTACACACCCACCATTTCCCATGGAGTATAAAATCATGGGGTTTCTTCTCTGACCAGTAGAGAAAATTTCATTCTGAAAATCTTTCAGTTAGGGAAAGAGTTTGTGTGGACACATTGGTAAGGGCTCTTGTCCACTTTTGCGGAAAACATTGCATTACTTCATATTAGTGAAATCAAAAATCCTCCTGACTTCTGACCACTCCATAAATAATTGAAATAGAAAAGCAGGACAAAACTTAGAAATTTTTATTTTATGGATATGGAAAGTGGAACATAGAGAGCTTGTGGTGAATTGTTTCACAATTTTTTTTTCTGTTTTTACTGATAAGATTTAAAACACTAAAGTGGTGTTTTATAACTATGTTCTTAGCATAAACACTTCAAAAACTGCAGTCTATGCAAAATTCTCTCTTGCTTTCCCTTTCATTCTGTCATCTTAACCACCATGAATTAATTTTGTGTAAAAAAAATGCCCATTTGATTTACATTAGCTTAATGATAAATGCATATTGCCTTGCCACTTGTTTTGTCCCAGAATTCAAAACCCATTCTGAAGAGTGTGCCACAGCAATCTCCAGAGTGGTGTTGAAATCTGAAAAAAAATCACTGTTACAATTTTCAGATTCAAGATATCTTTGATGTCATCCTGTATTTTATCAGTATTGCTAGACTTTGAGCAATCCATAAATCTTCTGTTTTTTATTGAAAAACTAAAATAGATAGCTCCTTTTGTAATTGAAATTATCATGCATACTTTTGTTAAAATATGCTTATGTATGCTGACAGTGCTGACATATAGGATTAGTGTGCCAGGTATTACACGTGAAAGAAAGATCTTCCATCTGCTGGTTCAGTCCCTAAATGGCTACAACAGCCAGAGCTGAGCTGATCTAAAGCCAGGAACCAGGAGCTTCTTCTGGGTCTCCTAGGTGGGTGCAGGGTCTTAACAGCTTGGGCCATCCTCCACTCCCTACCCAGGTCACAAATGGGGAGCTGAATGGGAAGTGGAGCAGTTGGGTAATGAACTGGTGCCCCTATGGGATCCTGGTGCTTGCTGGGGAAGGATAAGCCAATTGAACCATTGTGTTGGGCCCCAAGTTCACCATTCTTTAAGTCTCATAAGATATGTGAGATTTAAATAACATAAATTACAAGCTGAGTGCTGTTTCACTATACCTTTCTGCCTCTTGTTGAGTGTACTGTGCATTCTACTTCTTGCTCTCCAAATTTATTGATCACAGTGATAAAATACTAAGTAGTGTATTGTGAATCATATATAAAACACAGTAATCTTGTCCTAATGTCTAAGGACCCAAAGACTTCAACAGAATCCAGTAAAAGAATTTCCATTTTCCCTTAAGAACTTACTATTTTACTTCCATTCTTCCTTGGATAAAACAGTTTATTCTAACTTGCTATGGAATTGTTTTATAGTCTTTTAGGTTTATGCTTATTTGCTTTTTCTGAGAGTGGAGTATGAGAAATAGGCTGAATCCATCTTGTATGCCTTATTTTCATTCAGTTTATCCACTGTCACATGCTGTTATTATGGTAAAATATAACTACATTTTATTCTACTGTTTCTTACATGTATTGAGATTTGAACACAGAAATCATTCATGGATTACATAGAATTAACGTCCCTCAAAAATGTAATGTTTACTTCAATTTAAGTGGAAAGTTATTTTAAAATAAAATTTTGAATTAAACTGCTTAATATGACATTTTGACAACATTGAACACTTAAAATTGGCAACGATACTGCTATATGTTAAGCTAAAACGTTGAAATAAAACTTATTTTAGCTTGGCAAATATAACAAGTGGATTTTTTTTAAGATTTATTTTATTTCTGTTGAAAAGGCAGATGTACAGAAAGGAGGAGAGACAGAGGGGAAGATCTTCCATCCGATGCTTCACTCCCCAAGTGATCACAACGGCCAGTTGCTGCACCAATTCAAAGCCAGGAGCCTGGAGCTTCCTCCAGGTCTCCCATGCGGGTGCAGGGTCGCAAGGCATTGGGCCATCCTCGACTGCTTTCCCAGGCCACAAACAGGGAGCAGGATGGTAAGGGAAGATGCCGAGATTAGAGCCGTGGCCCATATGGGATCCTGGCGTGTTCAAAGCTAGGACTTTAGCCTCTAGGTCACCACGCCGGGCCCAACAAGTGGATTTTTAATTAACTTGTTTTAATGTGTTTATTGTTCTATAAACATTTATGTAATAAGTGTTATTGAAAATCTACTCAATTAAGAAAAGCATATGAAGGCACTAAATTGCTTTCTCTTGGTTACCCAGATTAAAATAAAATGTCAAAACATGAATATTTCTTGTATAGTCTATTGCTCAAAGGACGATTATTTTATGTCAAAGCATGGTGTGTACTACAGTTAATGTGCAAATGCTACTTCATGTTAATAACTTACTGTTATATTTACTTTCATTAGTTTATTACTTTCCTGTGACACATATACACTTCTTCAAAGCATGATATCCTCTAAATCAAAAGTAGTTGGATAAATTGGTTGTATATTCACATTGAAGCAGTCTACCTTAACTGATCATCAACTGCTTACAAACAGACCAGTGATCAGGTAGCACAAAACTGTCTGCATAAATTCCACCAAAATCATGAACTGGCATAATTATACGGTAGGATAAGCTTAATAATTCGTTGCATTTTCGAGGTTTATGTAACCTTAGAAAATCTGTGACGTGGCTAGGTGTTTGGTGCAGCGGTTAAGATGCTGTATGGGATGCCCACATCCTATATTACAGTGCCTAGATTTGAACTCTGATTCTGCTCCTGATTTCACTGTCCTGCTAATGCAGGTCTCAGGAGGCAGCAGATGACAGCTTAAGTAGTTGTGTCACTACAACCCATGTGGGAGACCCATATTGAGCTCTAGGTTTATGGGTTCAGCCTGGTCCAAGCCTACCTGCTTTGGGCATATAGAGAGTAAACCAGCAGTTGGAATCTCTCTCTCTCTCTCTGTGCCTTTGAAATATATGAAATAAATTTAATGTTTTTTTAATTTCCTGAAAAGTGGAATTTAATTTTTAAAGGATATTTGATTAAATAGTACATATCTGTCAAAGATAAAAGTTATATAAGTCGGGTCATTGTAGCAAACATAGCATGGTAGTATGGACTGGGTGACTTATAAACACTATAAATATATTTCACAGAGTTCTAGAAATTCATATTACAGATCAATGCACTGGCAGATTCAGTATCTGAATTCCTGATTCATAAATGACTGTCTTTCTGCTGAGACCACATGTGGCAGAAGAGTCTAGGGACTCTTTCATAACGGCACTAATCCAATTTGTGAGGGTTCCACCTTCATGATCTAAGCAGTTCCCAAATGCCTCACCTCCAGTAACCATGGCCGTGAGTAATTAGTATTTCAATATATATTTGGGTGAGAAAGACAAAAACATTCAGTGCACAGCAAGCTAACATTCAAATAGATACAATAAAACAGTTGAGGTCACTAAAAAAACACATTTGCATTTTACATTATTAACAAATTTACATTATTTACAAATTAAATAATTTTCTCAAATGATTCCACCATATTTAAAATGTGCTCTAAAAATATGAAACATATATTCCCTTGATCCTGTGTTTTAAGAGCTAGATGAAATTATAGTCAACTGAAAATAAATAATTAAAATTTCATAATACACAAATCTTAAATCATAGTCTCCTGGAAGATGAATCTGAAAGAAAAGCTGAGAGGTCACGATTTATTTAAAAAAATATTTCTAGTGTGAAGGCAGTAATGGAGTAACAGCAAAATGATAGAAAGGTGGAAGAACACATGCAATTCCAGGTGAGGGCTCAGCCTGATCTTATGGAGAGTTCTGGAGCATGAGCTGTATCTTACAGTATGCTTTAAGGTAAGGTAGAGTAACTGGACTTTTATACCTTCCACCAGTTAGTCATTGGCTATATGTCATTCTGGATTTGTTGTCTGTTGAAGGAAAGACAGATGGGTAAGGAGGATAATTGACATTCCTTACTCTCCTAGGGCAAGGAGACTCTGGTGTCCTAGCATGATACTTTTATGGTGAAGGTGTGAGCAATTAGTAGCACAACTTGTAAGAGCTAAGAAATTAGCAAACAGTATCAGCAACTTATATCAAAAAGAATCCTGGCAGGGCACCAACAGTGTTTCCTGAAACAAGCAACGTGATACTGCAAGAAAAATATGGACTTTAGGAGAAAGAGCTGTATAAGGATATTTTGAAGAGGATTTCATCAAAAAAATGGAATAGAAAGATTGAGTTTGTTGTAATGCAAACATGTGAAACCCACTCCTGGCTTTTTTCATAATACAACTTTTCCATGAACCTTTTGGACACGTCTCATCTATTCAAATGTTAACCTTGCTCCCCTTGGCCAAATTACTTAGGAAATATCTTACACAGATGTCTGTGAATAAAAAATTTTAATTCAAATCCTAGCATAATATTTGGTATGTAGATGTCATTCAGGAGTATAATGTTGAATAAATGAAATCACTTACTTGCTTTTGACTCCAAGCAGTATATTGGGCTTTATTGTCATTTGTTTCATTTTAATATCAATTTTTCTCCTCTCTCATTGCACACAACACTACTTCTGTAGCTCTAATTCCAGTCTTATTCATTATTGTATTAGTTTTCACATGAAAAATACATACATATGTGTGGGGAGCCACGCAGTTGGGTCGGATGGCATGGGTGTGTGATGAGCACCGCTCCTCCGTTAGCAAGGCCGCGAGGAGTTTCTGGCTGCGAGGCAAGGCCCGGCAGAATGTCTCCAGTCACCTCGTTGCTGCCTCACCCCATTGTGTGGACACTCAATCACCTCTCTGATGTTTCATAGAACTCTCCTGAGGGTGTTGTTGTTTTTCTGCTAATGTGAAATGATTCCTGTAACTGGTATGACACCTCAAATTGATCAATCATGTTATGATAAAAACATCTTTAGCGACGTAAGGCTATGACACACAGCTAAAAGTATACAATAGTACAACTGAGCCCACAATGTCTCCAAACATCCTGTTATGTGCCCACTTTTGTCCTGAAGTTTGCCCTAGTATAAGTAATTTTTTTCCTTAAGAAATGGCTTGATAATATCTTGGAACAGATGGCAATCATGGAGGTACAAAGAGTTTGTTTACCATGCGCCTCGAACTGTTACAACAGATGATATGATGCATTTTAATTTCTCACCACAGAAAGCAAAAGTATATGGGGCATCTTCTAAAAGGGAAACAAATGTGAATCCCCTCAAAATGGCTTAAAATCTCAATCTTATACTGGCACTTTTATTTAGGGAAAGAAAACAGTTTCTAAAAAGTTCTATCTTATATTGGCACTTATATTTAGGGAAAGAAAACAGTTTATAAAGATAAAAGGAAGTTTCTTGTAAAGGCCCTGTGTTTGTAGAATGGCTGAGTTGCCTTGATCCCTTTCACTGCCCTTTAACAAAAGAATAAAAAACAATTGAATCAGCACTAGGTGAAGGTGATGGTAATTAATGCATGATTTGATTATAAGATTTAGCAAAGAATCTATGTTATATGCTTTTATAAGATCCTTTTATGACCTTTTATTCTGTACTCATAATATTCTAAGCAATATTAGTTTGTGTTTAGTCAAAATTGATTTTAAGTATAAGTAAATCATTTGTCACTATGTAACCATATGCACTGCCAACCGTGGAGTTCCTGGCCTCAGCCAGGTAACTGCAGGTTTCAATGAGTAATGGTTTATTGAAAATGTTTTCCTTAGGATTGTTTTTTGTATTTTCTTAACCATGATGTAAAAATGAAACAATTGGATATTGTGCAAAAGCTTCTGATGATTTGTGTGTAAATAAAGAAGGCAACTTTTCAGAGTTGTCCATTATGAGCATCAAGCCATAGTGGTCCGCATCTTATCTCTTCTTATCATCTTGCCAATCCATGCACCCTTTGAAAGCTCTCAGTCAGCCGGGAGCTGGTCTCCGGCACATTTGTACACACACACACACACACACGCACACACACACACACACACACATATATACATGAAGGTGCATATGTATGCGTGTGTGTGTGTGTGTGTATAATGGAACTTTGTAGAGAAATTTGTCATCAGTTAAGAAAGAGCCTAAGACCTTTTCCTATTGTAATTAACCAGATATTAGAAAGAATATTTGGGTTCTACATCAGTGACTAAGTTCTCCAGTTCCCCATAAGAATATTAAGAAAAGTAAATAAAATATATTTTGATTGACTAATAGTGTTTAAGATGATCAATGGTGGACTACCAAGGCAGATACCATGGAGAATACAGGCCATGGACCTATTGTTTATTGTCTAAAAAAGTGAGGGAAAATTTTACCTCATTCTGAGAGGCCAGAGAAAAGCTTATTATAAAACATACTGTTGCTAGGTTGCTCTGAAATCTGTTTTTATTTTGATATTTCTTACATTTAAACACTGTTTTGTTTCTCTTTAACAGTGTCTCGAAAGTACTGCTTCTCAAATGTACTGTTCTCAAATGTAACTGTTTCTCCAAAGTATTGCTTCTCAAATGTATTCAGTGGTAAAATCCACAACCTCATATATCCATAAACATCATAACCAGAGGAACATTTATGGGGCATAGTGAATGTGCATCATATTCTTAGTGCAATGGCAAAGATGATCTTATCCCCTCTGTCATTCAATCTCCAAAACAACTTGAAGTCATAGGAACATCAAAAATTTCAATTTCACAGATTAATGTTAAAAACAAAAGTAATTTAACTATGGGGACAGAGTTAGTACAAGTAAAACCAAGATTCAAATCCAGGTGGTCTGAAGCCAGTGGCCAAAGGAAAAAATAGTTTGAAAGTTCATATTATAGTTTAGGGCTCTCTTTGGGAGCCCCAGTGTAACATTCAAACCTAGGAAGATGGCTGGCTCCCCAAATTAATGTAAATGGCATCTCCAACCAGGCAAATAATATTATACTTCATTTTCTATAATTTTTTCAATGTATTCTACTGATCAGTTCTTTAATTGAAATTGTAATGAACATAACCATTTATTTGAGAAATAACATTACAGTGGTTAGAATAATGAAAACACGTGAAAGTACTCACTTGAAATCCTTAAACACAAAAGAAGAGTTAAATCTGAATCTTTGCATTTACTATACTTTCTTATTTTAAAGCTAGGATTTAAGGAATCATTTTGTCTATTTTTAAAACAAACACATTTTAATCATTTTTTTAGGTCAATCCCTTTTCAATTGCAATAGAATATTAGGTGATCTGTAATTTTACCATCTTTATTAACAACAAAAATTTGCAGCAAACATATTGCCTATAATACAAGTGTGCAATGATTGGGTGGAAGAGGCATGAATTCTTACAGGTAGAATTGTCAAGTGAGGGGAGGATGTAGAAATCAGCAGAGTGGAAGCTAATGCTGAGAGGTTGAAGGGTTCACATAAGAGGCACACATGTAAATCGTCAAATCAGACCTGGGTCTCTGTGGACTGAATTAGAGGCTAAAACTGGCTCAGAGCTGGCATTAGGGAAAGGCCTGTTTGTCCATGGGGAACCGTGTGTTCTGTCCAAAATGCCAGAATTACACTGGGACCAAACATAAATCCTACACAAAACAGACCTTCGTGTAGCAAAGGGTAATCCAAGCCAAGTAGGCAGTTTCCCCTCCCCCCTTTAAATACTAATTGTGATATCTTAGGGGGAAATGGATTTGGGGTAAACACCACCTGCATTGGCAGCTGAGTGAGAAAGAAGAGAATTTGGCATCCAAACCCTATTCTGTATGTTGCATTATGAGCCTACTCTGTGAATTACATCTGTCCCAAGACTGCTTCTTTATTGCTAATAACCGATATTGACAGATCAATGACAGATTGAAAAAAAAAAAGGTCATTCATCTAAGTTTGGCTACAATCTGCTCTGTGCTATATATCATGCCATAACTGATTTAGGTGAGGAAATGTAATTTTTAAATTTTTTTTATTAATTACATTGCATTATGTGACACATTTTTATAGGTACTGGGATTCCCCCCACCCCTCCCAAAACCCTCCCCCCATGGTGGGTTTCTCCACCTTGTTGCATTACCACAGTTCAAGATCAGTTGAGATTCTTTCATTGCAAAGCATATACCAAGCATAGAGGAAATGTATTTCTTAATGCTGAGTATAACTCTTGACATTCATAGGGTTCTCCATTTTTGTCCACTATCTGCTCTGGTCACGAATACAGTAGAAAGAAACAGGAAGGGTAGACATGAAGGCAGGAATTGCCAGTATCAGTTATCATGTTTTCCATTTTCATGTGTACAAAATTGAGAAGCAGAAAATTCTTTTTGTGGCCACAGTGGGGTGATTGCAAGGAAGAATTCTGCTAGTCTAGGTAACAAGTAATGTGAGTTGTGAAAGGAACAGAGAAGTAAGCCATATTTTCTACTGATATTTATGTTGGAAAATTGTTGCCACCAGGAACATAGGTTATTTTGAGAATTTGTTGAGTCTCCTCTCTGAGTTTATGAATAAGATCAGCTTTGCAAAATCTCAGAGTCATACAGTTACTGTTCTATTTCCTTGGTCATGAGCAATTAATCATAGTTGTATGCCACGGACAAATAAAAATATTTTTCTTTTAGACAGGCAGGAAGGTTGGAAAGGAAGGCAGGAAGAGTGTTCCATTCAAGAAGACAACTTTATTTATTTTAGGTTTAGTGCAGGATGTTTTATTTAGCTAGTGCACTATGAACAAGAGGGCTAAAAACCCCGAGACAGTGCCAAGCCCGCTACACTACAGCCCTTGGTCCTAGTCATGGGTTTTACAAACTCAGGGAAGTTGTTGGTCCATTCCTTTTGCAGTAATAATGGCACAGACACTTTAATTCCAGTACGTAGTTAGAGGGGTTTCCAAAATGGCTAGCCATAAAACTGTTCCTAGCTATTTTGGTTACTTTTACTTTTTTCCATCTTTACTGGTAAACTGTTACATGCAAAGCTTCAACAGAGCTAATAAGTTTTAATGAAAGAAAAATTTCAGACATACTTGTTCCCATGTGTTTCAACACCTTTCAATAGACCTCACAGCGTTTTTCCTTGAAAGGAAAAATGAGAGTATAAAAGCCCAGATTTATTCTTTCTTCGCCCAAATTCGAGGCTAATAGCATGTTTGAAAGATAGCACACGGACACTAGGAGCAATGTGTTTTAAAAATTTATGTATTTGAAAGAGAGTGTGATGGGGATAGGGAAAGAGAGAGAGAGAGAGAGACAGAGAGAGAATTTTCTACCTGTTGATATATTCCCCAAATGGCTACAACAGCTATGGCTGGGCCAGGACAGGAACTCCATCTGAGTCTCCCATGTGGGTGGTGAGGAGTGAAGAATACAGCCCTCATTTCTTACGTTACAGGCACATTAGGAGAGAGCTGGATGGGAAAAGACCATAATTGGAACTTGAACATGCACTGATATACGGAATACATGCACACCTAGGGGCAACTTAACACACTATGCACCTGCCTGCCAAAATCTTTTTTCTTTTCTTTTTTTCTCCTTTCTTTGTTTTTTTTTTTTTTTTAGTTAATTAATGCCAGCAATATTTTTGAAAAAAATAATTAATTTTATGATACAGTTCCAAAGGCTCTGGGATTTCCCCTCTCCCTCCCCAGATGCCCTCCCCTCCCACACTGATTTCCTCTATTTTATTACAATAATGTAGTCCTTCTTAACTGCCTGACTTTATTCTGTATTGTCCACCCATGGATAAAACTAAATCAACCATTTTATCTATGCCACACCATTTCCAGTGTCTGCAGTTGAAGACATAAACAAAAATAATAAACATCTCCAGGAAAATTCTTTCATATAGCATGTGAGGTAACCAACAATGAGTACTTTGTTTATGCATTTTTACAATGAAGGAGAAATACTGACTCATGTCTACCGTAAGTCTATTATTTTTACTATTGCTATTTAGTTTTGCTTATTTTGTTTCATAGTCCAAGTATTTGACACACACACAATCATACAATTTACTTTTGTGTTGGCTCTCTGATAGTTTGACTACATTTCCACTTTAATAAAAGTTGCCTGATTTTTGATTAAAAGTGAATGGGGGGCCCGGCGGCATGGCCTAGCAGCTCAAGTCCTCGCCTTGAAAGCCCCGGGATCCCATATGGGCGCCAGTTCTAATCCCGGCAGCTCCACTTCCCATCCAGCTCCCTGCTTGTGGCCTGGGAAAGCAGTTGAGGACAGCCCAATGCATTGGGACACTGCACCCGCGTGGGAGACCCGGAAGAGGTTCCTGGTTCCCGGCTTCGGATCGGCGCGCATTGGCCCGTTGCGGCTCACTTGGGGAGTGAATCATCGGATGGAAGATCTTCCTCTCTGTCTCTCCTCCTCTGTATATATCTGGCTGTAATAAAATGAATAAATCTTTAAAAATAAAAGTGAATGGGAATAAAAATGTTAAGTATATATTGGGACAAGCACTGTTGTGCAGCACATTAAGCCACCACTTGAGATGACAGCATCCTATATAGTTCTTGGCTGCTCCACATCATTTAATGCACCTGGAAAAGCAACACAAAGTTTGGACTTCTGCCACCCATACCAGGATTGAGTTCCAGGTTCCTGACTTTGGGCTGGCCCAGATTTTGACCTAGAAAACCATGTGGGGAATGAGCAAAAGAATGTGAGAGCTCTCTGACTCTCCTTTTCTCTCTCTAATTCTGTCTTCCAACTACATAAATAAATACATATTTCTTAAAAACATATGTAAAAAATACATGTATATAAGTTTAAAATGAAATACTTCTTATATCCTATAATCGTAATGAATGTTTTCATTAAATTATGTCTCATACATTTTTTCCAAATGGGCTTAAAATTACATTGTGATGTTTTGTAGAATAAGATCTTATTGTTGATAAAGAAATTTTTTTTTTTTACTTTTTATACTCCCATCAGCCAACCAGTGTTTGTTAAGTATCTACATTTTTATAAGTCCCTTTACCAGGCCTGACACGGTGGCCTAGTTGCTAAAGTCCTTGCCTTGAATGCGCTGGAATCCCATATGGGCACGGGTTCTAATCCTGGCAGGTTGTGGCCTGGGAAAGCAGTCGAGGACAGCCCAAAGCTTTGGGACCCTGCACCTGTGTGGGAGACCTGGAAGAAGCTCCTGGCTTATGGGTTGACTCAGCACTGGCCATTGTAGTCACTGGCAGAGTGAATCATCGAATGGAAGATTTTCTTTTATGTCTCTCCTCCTCTCTGTATATCTGACTTTGCAATAAAAATAAAATAAATCTTTTTAAAAATGTCCCTTAACTTCCTCATGCCTCAGACAGTATGTTTCCTAAACGAAGATATTAAATGAGATAATGTCTAAGATACTTTGAGCCTTAGTGTTATAATTTCACTACAGCCTTATGATTTGTCCCTCTAACATTCATATGTTGACACACTCTGAATTTCTTGTGCAAGTGGAGAAATAGAGCTCTATCTCTCAGATGGAATAAAGCATGGATTACTGCTTGGTAGTTGTCAGAGGCCAGGTCAGGGGAAGGTGTTCTAGGGTTACAGAATATCCATTAGGAGCCATGAATGTTAGAGTTCTGAGATCAGAGTAAAATTCGGGCATTCAAATCCTGCCTGGTCATTAATCAATTTTTAAACTACAGATGGGATTTCACATTATGTGTCATAACAACAGGCAATATTATTTAATTCAGTCTTGGGAAGAACTTGGACATTATTACAACCATTATGTCATAATGGAATTTGAGGTGTGATTGTTACACCTTATTAGAAACAGAGGAAATAAAAATCACATTTATTCTCACTCTCACATATATTTAAATACCATATGAATTTTTCATAACCTGTGTCCTCTGCTGCATTTCATATCTGCTACACCTAAATGATCAGCAAAGTTGCTATTTAGTTGATGCTACCTTAGTTCTCACAGTTCATCTATAATGGTTCAAGGATGCCATGTCTTGTTGTTACAGATACTTATAAATGCTGTCTTCACTGACTTGTACCCCTTAATGAGATTCGTGACAAAGAACACAAAGCAACAAAAGATATTTTTTTATTGTGTAAGGGGTACAATTATATATATATTTCAAATATATATATATACACTCATATATATTTGAAAGTATATATATTGAAATACACAAATTGGAAGTACACATACACACATAATATTTATAAATGAAGTGCATTTGTTAAAACTTAAAAATTGCTAATTTTCAAAACTTTTTGCAAAAAAAAGCTTCTGCTCAAAAAGGCATCCAAATTCTTCCAATTGTAATCATTGCTAATTTCATCTAATGATGTGTTGCATGGTCTATGCTGTGGTCCACCTCTTGCAAAACACTCATAGGTATTACTTACATGTTTACCTTTTTTATTTTTTACAGACAAAACTTACGTGTTTACTTTTGTTTTTCCAATTTTATTAATCATTCTTTGTAATATGATTTCATATGCACAAGGATTCCCTCTCCACATCCCTACCATGATTAACTCCAAGTGGGTTATTTCCAATAACCAGTTACAAAAATTATATATACACACTCATCCTTCATAGAGTAAATAGTATACTCTGTCAAAAAAACAATTAGGTGTATTAAATAACCTAAGTCCTAAAGAAATAACATTTGCTTTTCATCTAATTTCCTGATTGTAAAATTATACACTGGCTCCTAACGTTTTTATGTCCATTATTATTGATGATATTATTCAGGGTGAGACAAATACTTGAAACCAATACTTTATTTTTCCTGGTAATAATTTTGGAGTAATGATTTCACATGAAAACCACAAATTATGTATCTTTGTTAAAAAAAAGAAAATTAGTAAAAGAAATTAGTAGAAGATGGGACCTCATGGAATTTAAAAAGTTGATTCTTTAAGAAGGTAGATTTTTGTTACAAGAAAATGTATTTTATTATGGAATAAATTAAATTGATGTTCACTCTGTAGTTCCTAGCAACTTTGTGCTCAAATCAAATGGAAGACTGACTCAGTTCTCAGCCTCAAGGCCAAGTTGTTCTACAGGTTGAACTCCAAGTTGTCTCATTACATGATTAATTATATCTGCTGTAAAAATGATGCACAGTTTGTGGTGCTTCTACATAAATAGGTTCACTGTTCAAAGTTATAAATTATAAGGAATAGAATGGTCTTTTATTCAACCAGGAAATCACTTTTCCTGGTGGGCTTTTAATAACACTGAATTTATCATGGGTTGACACTTGTACTGCTACTTCCTGCGAGATATAATGAAAAAAAAAATTAAAAAGAACTGTTTATCCACAATAGCCAAAATTTTTTTTTCAAGAATAAGAAAAAGTTGGAGTAGTAACAAGAACACAATCAAGTAGGTGGTTCCCAGAATATACTACATTCCCTCAAGTGATTATTTTCCATGAAAAGTCAAAGATGAATATAAGGTCTTCAAATGCCAATGTTACTGCTATGATGACATTGCACACTTGAAGATAAGCTGAAAGATCATGAGCTATGCTCAAGTAAGATTTGGAAGCTGATTTACATTCATAGCTCTGGTCCTAGGATGTTATTTCAACATGATGACAAGTAGATTTTGAGGCATATTCTGCTAAATGCAGATTATTGATTGATTCTAAAGGTTTCTGCATATATACACACAATGGACCACTACTCAGCAACAAAAATATGAAATTCTGTCTTTTGCAACAAAATGGATGCAATTGGAAACCATTATACTGAGTGAAATGAGACAGTCCTAAAACAAATAGGTTTTCCCTACTTTGTGGTGCTTAATATAGAGAGTACAAAAACTGTAACGTATGTGAATGAAATTGACATTTTGATTGTTTATAGCCCTTCTTTATCCTCCTGAGGAATAGTGGGTTTTGTTTTCCACTTCCTGTTCAATACTTCAGTGGAGGATTAAGTTTGTGAATAGAAATTGAAAGCAAAGAAAAAATAAAAGTTGATCACCTGTTAAAATGCACTGTAAACCACTTCCTTTTTACAATTACAAATGTACAATTTGGCTGTAAGAGATATTTTAAGATGTGTGTTATATTTGAGCAGCGTGAAGTACATTCACCACTGTTTTCAAAGCTGTTTCATCAATACAAAAATAGACTTTGTACATTAAACAGTAACTCTCTATATCCTCTCTCTCCAGCCATTTATCCATCTGATAAACTCAGATCTATTTTCTGTCTCCATGAACTTGTCTATTCAGGATATTTCTTAGAACTGACATAATAGAATATTGGTACTTTTGCATGTGTTTTGTATCTTTTTATGTTTTTATTAATATAAAGACCCTATAAATTCCACAGGTACAATTCCAAGAAGACAACAACACTTCACTCCCTTCCCTTCTCTGCCACAATTATTTACTTTAATATAATGGTTTGAAAATTCAAGCATTCCATAGCAAATGTTAGAAAGTGATTTAGTCAGTTGTTCATATTATTGAAGATTATATATATATGAATATATATATATGTGTGTACATATATATATATATATATATATATATATATATATATATAAAATTTATCCACAAACCTGTTGATAGACTTGGGTTTTTTCCCAGCCTTTTATGATCAACAAGAAATACAAAAAAAGAATGTCGACACATTTAAAAATATGAAGCAGCTCTTGCTTCTCTTCTAATAGTACAATGCTTAGACTGTCATGACTAAATTTATTTGGATGTATTGCATTTAGTATTTGAGATACAAAACAAAGACTGCATATGAGGCTACTAAACACATTACTTCCTTCAGAATATTATAATGAATATCTAAACTTTCTGCAAACAGCCAAGTTCTGCAAAATAGTTTCAGCCATGTCCAAATACACATGAAGAGTATTTCTTATCCTCATTATCATGCATCATTTTTCTAATCTATGTAAAGTAACTAATCAACAAGCTAACAAAATCAATCAATCCTATCAGTCATGATTACTCATCATATAACTAAACGCTAAGGCTCATTATTAATTTTAATCTCGCTGAAAATATCAGTCACTTTCTGATACACGTGATTACTTCCTTCTCATGAAAATATTTTCTTTTCCTTTAACACATCAATAGCCTTAGGCTTTCATTCTCGCAGGCCTCACTTCTCAGTCCTCTTCAATATTTAATCCTCTTCTTTCTAACTTTTTTTTTTAATATTGAAGTACCCTTAGGATGAGCCCTGAGCCCTCTTATCATCTCTTCATTCACCCTTTTGCTTTTGCTGATATAATTTCAACTTGAGTTAAAAAATTCAATGACATTACAATAAATCCTTACTCACATGTCCTGCATGGTCATTTCCCCTGAACTTCAGGCTCATAATGTTCAATTGCATAGCTGATGATTCCCATTGGCATATCTAATAGACATCTTTAACATAACATGTCTGAATCTGAATTGCTAATTGCTGCTATAGATATACTTTTCCACAGTTTCAGCTAATACTAACTCCATATTTCCCCATTGCACTAGCCAAATTCCTTGATGTTAGTTATCCTTATTTCCTCTTTCTATTTCCACTCTATTAAGCAATTCAGGTTTTTTTTAAAAAATAATATTTACATATTTATTAGTGTGGGAAAGCTCAAATATTATGGGAAAGTGGGCGAGACTGTTGTTCCCAAATTTTTTATTTCATCTTCCTGTATCTGGGGCAAGGGAGGAGATAAGTGGAGAAGCCACACCCAGCCTCAAATCACCTCAGTATTGGAGGACGGGAATGGCCACCAGATGTCATCCCAGGGTCCCCAGTGTGGAGCATGCTCTGAGCGTCCTGCTAATGTGGTTGAATAGTTCTTAAATGCTATTGATCCTTCCAATCCCAGCATGAGGAAATCCTTCCAAGTTCCATCTGCTGACATACTCCACCTTAGAGGCTCCATTCGCCCATATATTTGCTATCATCCCTTGGCTGGAGTAGTTGTCCAATATGTTCTGCCCTCCATCCTCTGCTATAATACCAGATGTCCTCTTTAGGCCCAAGTGGACTTCCATATCCTCCACGTGAATCTGGGCATGCCGTCCACTGCTCCAGCTGTTCCACTGAGAAAGCCCATTTTTGACCCATGGTCAGTCCAAAGATCCTGTAATTCTCTGTAGGGTTACAGTTCTGAGTCTAGCAGTTCAATTGGGGGGGATTCCTGAAAGAAACCTTGTCTGAGATGACCCAGAGCTGACTCTTGTGTGTACTTGCCAGTACAAGGTCTGGCTCAGTCCATCACCTTCATCAGCATACACACACAGTGGTAGTTGTAATTGCAGCCCAATCAGGCTTGGCACGCTTCACCTCAAATTTTGCTGGTGGATGCTCTAATCTGGTCAACTCGGTCTGCACTCAGTTCCAGTTCATGCTGGTGGGTGCTGCAGCCTAGTTCAGTCCATCCAGGACCTAGTCCCAGCCCTAGTGTGAACTGATTAGTGTTGCAGCCAGAAACGACCTGTCCTGAACCCTGTCCAGGTTCTCACATCTGCTAGTGCATATTATAAACTGGCCCACCCTAGCCCATCCCCAGGCCTTATCCATATGTATACTGGAGGATACTGTAACCTGCCCTGGTCTGAGCTGCTCCAAGCCTGGTTCTTATGCTCACATATAGGAACTGCATGCCAGTAGAGGAGTTCCCCAAGTTCCGCTATCAGGTCACCTCCCAGTGGCAGATCTCACTCAAATGTGAGTGCTTAGTTACTTGGCCCACCTCCTGTCCTGGCAGGACAAGTGGCCTTGTCCAACTGGCCCACAACCATTCCGGTTCTTTCTATTCAGTGTTACAGCAGAGTCACTCCAGGTCCACATGCAGACACAGCTCTCATGTGGTTCAGTGGGATCCAACATCTAGCCCACCCCATTCTACAGCAACCTTGGCTCTAAAGAACACCAGAGGATGCTAGAATGTAGCCTAGTCTGACTCTCCCCACACCCAGGCCATACCCATGCTGAAGGACACTGCAGGCATGTCAGGCCAGATCACAAGAGAGAGAGAGAGAGAGAGAGAGAGAGAGAGAGAGAGAGAGAGAGAGAGAGAGAGACTCTGCCTATCAGATAAACACATCTTTTTTTTTTTTTTAGATAAACACATCTTTAAAAACAATGCATCTGGGTAATGCCATCTCTGCATAAATTTAACCTAGCAAAACACCCACAAGTGGTTCCATATTTCTCTGAGTGCATTCAGACTTGAAATGTTTAAATGTCCCTACACAGTTTTATATCTCTGTTGCATAATTTTCCTATTTCCCCCTTAATATCTATCATACTGATGATGCTATAGTGTCATCTTCAAATACCGCACTAGGTTCCTGCATCAGACACTTAGCACTGATTATGCTTCTATGTGTCTTTATGGGTCAATTTGCCCTTTCTTGAGAGACATACTGTCTGTCAGTGTAAAGGCTGTGCATTTTATTGGGGTAACTGGTTTTAAAATAAGTGGACACAGAAATGTAAGGTAAGTGGTCTTGCATGTATCCTGGTTCTTATATATTCATTTACTTAAAAATTCATTTTATTATGTGAATTTGAGGTTTACAATATGATATTATGAGATACATACAAATAGTAAAATAGTTACTATAGCAAAACAAGCTAATACGTATATCATCTCATATATAAGATGTATTGGGATCAGTCTCAGAATTCTTGGTTTTGCTTTCTAGATTAGCATGTCCTATATGTTGATTCTTTGATATCTGGTAGGACTTCTCCTCCCTACTACCAAGGTTAGCCAGTTTGCAAGACAGTAAGCATGCCACCTGTCAGCACACTTTTAAGTACAAATAATTTGATACAGAAACAATACTTCTATCAACTCCTGTTTCAGACCGTCACTCCCTGGGCTACTACTCATCTTCCCTAATCACCCCAGAGCCTGATACAGAGAACCAAGGGCAAAACCTGCAGTCCAAATCCTGCTAAAATTATTCCAACCAGCTAATCTTAAACTGCTTACTTTGATTCGCTCATTGCGTCCTTCAGACAATACTACAGAAATTATCGCACGTGGTTCCCGGTTGTTTCTCTATGTGACATAGTCACAGCATTGCATGTCTTTTTCTCTTAGTAACGATGAGCAAAAAACTGTCCTTTCAGTGGCAATTTTCTGCCACTTTGTTGGCCTTATTATACCTCACATTTGCAATTCATGTACTATGTTTTATGGTATATATTAAATATTTATTTGAAATGAATAGAGGGAGAGCAAGAGCATGAGAAAGAATGAAAAAAGTGAGACAGAGAGAGAGCAAGAGAGAGAGAGAGAGAGAGCGCGAGCTTCCACTTCAAATGCTCATCAACCCTGGGGGCAGGCCAGACTAAAATCAGGAACCTGACATTCTATCTCAGTCTCCTACATGGGTGACAAGGGCCCAGGTACTTGGGCCATATTGTGTTGCCTTCCTAGATGCAAAAGCTAGAAGCCATACTTTAACTGCTGGGATGTTGGTGTTGAAAGTCTTGGCTTAACTCATTGTCCCACAACACTATTTTAAAACATATTATTTCTTTAGATAGCTCATCTCATATTTTAATACATACAACAGCCTTTTATTTGGTGTATCTCTTCACTACTTTAATAGTGAAAGCAGGGATATTTACTTTCTCTTCTCACTGATGTATCTTTCAGTGTCTAGAATAGTGTACTGCACACAGTAGGTGTATAATCAAATCCAGTGAGTAAATAAACATAATGAATCATAGCAGTAAAAAGTCAATCTCTGTTCCAAGGGCATATATAATACTCTTCGGTATCTTTTTTTTTTCATAGAACACCGAAGTTAAGCAATTTAGTAGTGTTCTGGACTCATTTGCCAGTTGTTGGCCCAGCTCTTTGCCTTGCTATACACAGTATTCATGTTCATGCATCAGGAAAACTATGAATATTTCCATTATGGGCATTTGTGCCTGTCTCTCAGACTTTGACACTTTATTGATAGCATGTCCAATAGCTCCAATCAAGAGGCCATTCAGTTTCTGTAAGTCCTTATTTTCCTTGATCTTTTCATAGTCTTTCACTGACATTTTTCTTGTCTACCATCTAATAGAGACTTTCTTTTTAACAAGAACAGGATGTATTGTGTCAGAAAAACCTCCTGTCACAGCAGTCAGAAGGGTATGGGTTTCACGAGAGAAAGATCTGAATGCTTATGAGAGCTGAGATTATTTATTTTTAACTTTATTTTCCATTATTTTTTATTAGAAATCCCAATTTAAGAGAGAAGCAGAGACAATGGCCTCTGTTAGGACTTTTCAGATAAGCCCTTTTTGGTTTGTTTAAGTTTGCTGCCACAAGCCAAAACCCCAGACACAGTGACCGCACAGAAGGCTCTATTTCAGCAGGGTAGAGGCCACAGGACAGGAGTGCAGGCAGAGAGAGGGAAAGAGACGTCTGCTGTGATGGTGGCAGGAGGGGGCTCCAAGGTAGAGGGGAGTAAGACGAAGGAGGACAGGGGAAGGGCTGCATGTGAAGGGTAAGCACACATGTGGGAGTGTGCCCTTTTTGTGACTGGGGCAGGCATCACAGGGCGGTGATGGATTGGTGGATAGGGCCATGGCTGGGCCATGAAGGATTGGTTGCTAAGACTGTCGGGACCACAGGGGATTGGTAGGTACAGTTATGGGCAAGGACTAGGGGGAGGGGCCATGAGAGGGTTGGTGGAGAGGGCTGTCAGATATGGTGCCATGAGGTTACAGCAGATTGATGGGAAAAGGGTTACGAAATTACAGTAGATTGACAGACAACCAAATCTGAACCTAAAGGGCCTGAAAATCTTAAGGAAGCTGAGATCTAGGGGAAGCAGATATTTAAAATGGCACTGAGTCCAAAGTGGTGGGACCTTCAGGGCTGATGTTCAAGTCACTCCACAAAGCCTCAACAACCAAGGCTGAGCCAGAGTTGAGCTGTTCTGAAGCCAGGAGCCAGGAGCCTCTGCTGTGTCTCTCATGTGGGTACAAGGTCCCAAGGCTTTGGGCCATTCTCTGTTGCTTTCCCAGGCTATAAATGGGGAGCTGGATGGGAAGTGGAGCAGCTGGGATGTGGTCCAGAGTCTATATGGGATGCAAGCATTTGAAGGTAGAGGATCAGCCTGTTGAGCAATAGTGCTCAGCCTAAGGGTTGAGTTTCTAAAACACAATTTTGAAGAGAGAGAAAAAGCCATGGAATCACAACCAACCATCATCATAGCTGGGTGGTGGTGGGAGGAAGGAGAGGAACAAAACTCAGTAACCTGGTCTAGCTTGCTCAAAACAAAGCCATCAGAAAGATGTGATTTGTAACTGCTTTCTAGTTTCAGCATATCATGATAAATTGAAAGCTCAGAAACTGTCTCCTTGCTTTCGCATGATAAAACCGGAAACCCCAAGGAATAAACATTGGTACTTTGATCTCACCAAAGGCAGCTTTTGGGGAGACAGAAACTTTGCATTCTCTTAAAGATGCTTCCTTGCCATTTTGTGATAAAAGTGGAAGATCAGGGGAATGGGATGCACATTCCAAATATTTCTTATAAGCTGCTATTCTCGTGACAAAGCTAGAAAAACAAAGTGGGATCCTACTTTATGACTCTCAGAAAATAATAAAGAATCATATGTAGAAGTAGAACTTAAAACATGACGTAAAATCTTTTAAACGTCATTTGTATGTGAAGAGATGTGATAAATTTTACTTGATTTTGTGCTATATTCTTCGTCTCTGTTATGCCATACTGAACAGAGATCTTTAATTATAGTTATAATATTTTCTTTTTTTTTAAGATTTTATTATTATTGGAAAGCCGGATATACAGAGAGGAGGAGAGACAGAGAGGAAGATCTTCCGTCTGATGATTCACTCCCCAAGTGAGCCACAACGGGCCAATGCGCGCCGATCCGAAGCCGGGAACCAGGAACCTCTTCCGCGTCTCCCACGCGGGTGCAGGGTCCCAAAGCTTTGGGCCGTCCTCTACTGCTTTCCCAGGCCACAAGCAGGGAGCTGGATGGGAAGTGGAGCCGCTGGGATTAGAACTGGCGCCCATATGGGATCCCGGGGCTTTCAAGGCGAGGACTTTAGCTGCCAGGCCACGCCGCTGGGCCCTTATAAGGGAAATCCAAATTAAAACATCAATGAGGTACCACCTAATGCCAGTAAGACTGGCCCACATGAATAAAAGCACCAACAACACTTGTTGGCGAGGTTGCGGGGAAAAGGGATCCCTACTCCACTGCTGGTGGGGCTGCAGGCTGGTACAGCCTCTATGGAAATCAGTATGGAGAACATTCAAACAACTCAAATTCAACATACCGTATGATCCAGCAATAGTACTCCTAGGAATATATCCAGAACAATTGTTTTATGAGAAACCAACATGCACTCCTATGCTCATAGCAGCACAATCAGTAATTACAAAAACATGGAAGCAACCAAAATGCCCATCAACAGAGGATTGGATAAGAAAGCTATGGTTCATCTACTCCATGGAATACTACTCAGCTATTAAAAAAAACAAAATGCAGTTCTTTGTGGCCAAATGGGCCAAACTGGAAACCATAATGCTAAGGGAAATGAGCCAATCCCAAAAGGTTAAATACCACATGTTTGCCTTAATTTAAGATGATATGATGTTATGTATAATATGTTATGTTATGAATGTTATATGTTGTGTATAAACTAAAATTGAAGTGTAGGTGAGGTGGTCACAGAAGGTGACTGGGAACTTGCATTTACTTTTAACATATGGGTTACTCATTACTATGTCAATTAATTCCATAATGATGTAAATTTTTGCTGATGGTATGTTGGAGCTTTCAATTGACTGGGATGATACTCTGCTGGCTCTGTCTTCAGACCAGAGATGACTGGACAATAAGATGCTGGACTCTATGTTTGGTATACACTTGCAATGGGGGAATCTCAACTGAACTTGAGCTGTGGTTATGCAACAAGGTGGAGGAATCCACCATGGTGGGAGGGTTTGGGGAGGGGTGGGGAGAACCCAAGTACCTATGTAACTGAGTCACATAATACAATGTAATTAATGAAGTAAAATAATAAATAATTAAAAGAAAAAAATTGGCTATATAATGCCCCATTATCTTATTGTCTGATTATTATGGACAACTAGTTAGAGTAATTCATCGGGACAGGCTTGGCGGATGTTTTTCTTTTATTGTTTCTTGTATATTTTTTACTGTTTTTGTCAATTTTTTAAATAAATAAAGCCCTGGAAATTTTCCTCCAAAAATAATAATAATAATAATAATATTTTCTAACAGAAAACTCAGGAGCACATATTTAACAAAAATTGTATTATGGTGATGGATATTGTTATTAAGTTAACTTGGAAATAAATTGCTAACAGCAAAGTTATAAGGGAACTTCCCTGCTGGAGAGCCTCCATGAAACATCAGAAGCCTGAAAAGGAATGACATGGGCATGAATTGAAGGTTGTGGGAACAAACTCTTCTAGGGCTTTCTGCATACAAAGTCAGTAGATGACCAAATTCCAAAGCCCTCACACGCAGGTATTCCAAAGATAAGGAGTTCAAGTACTTGGTGAAAAGTCCTGTTCTTGGTCACATGATGACCTCAATGGCTAGTCAGCAGCTGGAATGAGGATGTGGCCTTAGATCACTGCCATGTTGGTAGAGAAATTTGATACCCTGAGAATCAAAGCTGCTGAGAAGAATTCAGGAGGTTCGTTTCTTTTGGAGAAGTGTTTTGTCCTGCCCTACTTTAGCTATTGCTAGTGTCTGACTCTTCCTCATTGCGCCTCATTTTCCCTCTTCACCCTGGTTCTTGCCAGGCAGACCATGCACTCCTCTTGTTTTTCCCTCTTCATTCTGAAAATGCTTGTATAGGACACCAATTAACAATGCTCATAACAAGACATTGATTTCCAGAACTTTTACTAGTACAAGTACACATGCCATGGAGGTATAGATAAGGATCATTACACTAGATTCCTAATATTATTACACTCATTTCAAAAGATAAAAGGGCATTTCAAAAAGTTCATAGACAATGGGATTAAAATATGTAAGTTTTTCTAGTTAAAGTTTGAAATACTTGCATTACTTTTTCATAATATGAATTTTCATCAACTCACATATACTGATTTCATTTTCGCACCAAAATAAATTCATCATTTAATTACAATTCCAAACTCTTTGATGTACTCTCATATATGTTTTTATATGTTTCTGAATTTTTTGTTTGTGTTATTATATTATAAGAAGCCCAGTTTTAAGCCCAGTACTCTATTTAAAGCACAAAATCAAATCTTACATTCTGTCTTTGGTCATAAGTCTATGAGTCTTTCCTTTCCTTTATAAAAGCATGCTTGATTTCTTGTCAAGATGCTGCAGAGAGCTCACACATTACCATGTCTGCTCCAAGGAGATAGTAAACGAAAAAGCTTAAAAATAGCAAAGAAAAAAAACATAAAGGAAAGAAGATAAACGTTATCAGGAGCCTCCTTAAAGAGAAAACTAAGAATAGTTCAGTTTCTAAGTGGTAAATTAGACTCTCTCCTTATATCTGAGGAAATGGGAACATATAACAAATCCCATGCATGAGCTCACTAGCTGAGGAGTGTTATACTTGTAAATTGGGATCAAAATGTTGTGGGGTCACTCCACAAGAAAAACAAAAAAACACTTCATGCTGGTAAACCACATGAAATTTCCATCTGGCTGATGGATGAGATTCACAGAGCCTCAGGATCAGAGTGAGACTGGAGATCAGAGACAACCATGTCTAACTCAGTTATGGAGGCAGTGGGGGGTGACATTACCCACAGGACTGTGGACCAGGTGGAAGCGATTGTAAAATCTCTAAATAGGAAGGGAAGAGGAACAGGAGAAATGATACATCACTTTGTATATATTCCAGTGGGTGATGGAATCTAGCCCAATCTGGCTCTCCCCACACCCAGGCCATACCCATGCTGAGGGACACTGCAGGCATGTCAGACCAGATCACAACCCCATTCCAGCTCATATGCTCACCAGTGGGAAACAAAACCTTGCTGGGGTGCCCCCTTAGCTCCCCAACAAGGCCTGTTCACAGCCAGAGATCTTGCATGTGCCAGTGGTAGCTCTGACCCAGCTCAGCACAGCCCATCGCCAATGCTTGCTTGCAAGTTCAGCGGCCTTGCCAATGGAAGCCCCTCAATTCATCCTTTACCTGCAACATAGTCACTCAGTGTTCCTCCCTCCTACACATCCCCTTAAGCTCTTCTCTGGGCAATCCACAGTCCTACACCCCAGCCCAGTCTTCCAAAGCCCAGTCTTCCATTTGGTATGTTCTGGCCTGGAACTTTCCATACCCATAAGGTCCCGAGTTCCTGGCACGTGTTCTAGCCTTCTATCTTGCCCCTTTGCCCATTCAATTTCCCAGCTCATTCAAAGATTCCCCAAGTAGATCCATCAGCACTCCGCACCAGTAAGTTAACCTAGGGCTTTCCCCTTCCCTCCCCTCACCCCACTCTGCCTGGGACCAAACATGTTGGAAAATCCCCAGGCTCACTTTGGCCATCTCAATGTGAATCCCAGGTCTCTGCACACCCTCTGACAGTGCTATCTCATAATCCCCCTGCAAACCAGAAACCTGGCACCCCATGTGCCCACCAGTATTGTGCCCACTGCACCTGTGCAATTGTGGCACCTGTGGCAAACACAATCTAAAAATCTCTAAATAAGACTGGAAGAGAAAGAGAAAAAGAAATATGTTACTTTGAATCACTGGTGTCACAAGTCACCACACATTTATTCACTTAAGAGGATACTCATTTATTAGCTGATTGTGCTGTAGTTATGAGCAGGCTCAACCAGATTCTCTGATAAGAGTGTATTAGTACAAATTTAAGGTGTCAGATGGGTTAGGAGATTATATGGCGGGCCCACTTCCAAGTTCATTCAGGTTGTTAGAAAAATTGTGTGTGGTTGTAGCACTAGGTCTCCTTTTTCTTGCCAGGCATCGTTCTTAGATTTTAAAGTTGCCTGCATTCATGTCTTATCCCTAACTCCATGTTGAAAGGTAGTCATGTATTGAATCCTTCTCTGTTTCAAGATCTCTTTGAATTCTCCTCTTGTCACAGAAATTCTCTGTGTTTATGGATTCATGTAGTTAGATTAGGTCCATTCGGATAGTCAACTGTGCCATGCAACAGAACATAATCATAGGAGTGCTGTCATTTCATTCTCAGGTTCCAGGGAATGTGGCTGGAAGGTAATGTTAGCTTGGGAAACCCTAAGTCTAAAATCTCTAAGAACGCACTTCACCCTACCTGGAGGCTCAAAAAAAGCTTAATTCATGGCACCTTCCAGGTTCCAATATCTCATGGCCTTCCTCAGATTCCCGGCATTCATGTGCATTGGCATCAGTGCACAGATGAAGCTAGATGCGGGATGTGAGGGCAAAGAGGAGGAAGTGCTATGTCAGCAGTTCACAGGATTGGTACAAGAGAAAACGGGAAAATTCTCACACCACTACTGCTGAGAAATAACTGGACAGAACACAAACAGGGTCAAGAGGAAGATCCATCAGTTCAGTGATGTGTCTCTGCTAGATGATGTGACTGGGACAGAGGGGCAGGAGGTAACACCATGGGCATATTGGCGAGACTTCAAGAGATGTAAACGGGATAAAATGTAGTAGTACAAAACACTGGTACAGGGTTGTACATGGGCTGTTGATGCGAATGAGGCAAAATGAAGCACCAGCAGTCATAAGGAAATCGCATAGAAAGAAGAGTGTCACCAGTTGTGCATGACATGTGAACAGTGTGAAAAAGAGCAATCTGACACAGCATGGGAACTCATCTAGCCTTCCTCTGTCCCTCCCCTATCATCTATATGATTATGTAATTGAACAGAGAGAGTAAATTGAGCAAATGAAAAGGTCCTCACACTATTGCTATGTGCTCAGCTTTGTTGAGGATGAACACAAGGCAGAGATGAATATACTATACCCATGCTATCAATATAATGCCAAAACCAGACCAGAGGTAACAAGAGCATGAATCAGGGATGTACTGGCATAACTGTACAGGGGGAGAGCAAGGCCTCAGGAAATATAGGTGAGTAACTGAACAGATGTACACTGTATGAGGCAAACAGGAGATGTACTGCCCATCAGTACCCTGATGTTACTTGGGAGAGAATGTGAGGATGTAGAAGAAGGGCCCAGAAATGCCACTGCCAGAAACAACACTGCTGGAGTATGATTTGTCAGGGGATACTTCATGGCCAAACAGAGGAGCCTCACCCCATTAGTGCCATGGAATGACCACAGGCCATGTGATCAGGGCAATTCTAGAATTTGCACCACTTCTTGAAAGTGCCATGACTGGGAAGGCACTGATCTATGTCTTGTTCTGATAGAATCAGCATCCATACCTATTCTAATTGGGTCAAGTCCAGAGTAACTTAGATGCAGGCAATGAGCCCCCTCCCATGTCAATAAGACTAATAGTGCTGCTATGAAAAGAGCCTAGAATAATCACAAGCCTGCCTTTCTGAAAGAGTGATTTATAGTAAGAGTTTCATAAACCATTTTATCCACAAGTGAGTGGCTACTTTTCAGGGTGTGTGTAGATCTGCAAGACACTACCAACACAGTCAGTGGAACACATTCTCCTGCCGTCCTGCTCAGTGCCTGTCATGACTTTGTATTCTAATATCTGAGAACACAAGTCCTAAATCTCTGGACACTCGAAGTATTCAAGATGAAAAGTCAAGTATAAATACAGTGGCTACACTCTGGAATATTACGTGACTAACATGGAAACCAGGTCAATGACTCAAACCTAACCAAGATCATAGTGACTAAATGTCATCATGGGCTATTCGGAGCCTTGGCAAATTTCATTTCAGCAAATAAAAGAATGGCTGACAAAAGAACCCTTGCCACAATTGGCAGCTTACTGACACTTGCTGCTGTCATGGTCAGGAAATCAATGGGCTGTGAGCAATGAATTATCCCCTTACCCCTGGAAGTGATCCCTACAGGCATGCTACAGATGTCAGCCAAATGACTTGCAGCAACACATGCTATTCCTGGCTGCTTTTCCTTCTGCCATGGGAATGGAGGGGCTGACTTGTGTTCAAGGTTGTGAACCTGAAACTGAAAAAGCATCTTGTTCATCACAGAGCCATTTGCCTAGCTGTCTTTCTCATTACACTGCCGTGCTATATTACATGTACCAAAGATAAAATAATTCGGGGAAAAATAATTTTCATGGGTGTAAACTTTCAATATACGTAGTTTTGGGGGCTATGATACCCACCAAAGAAGAAGAGAAAATAAGCTCAGGGACAGATCAAGCAACCTTGGATATTGCCAGGATTCAGCAGGACCACCTTGAATATTGGCATGGCTTGTGCACTGCATAAACCACCCAGTTCCTTAGGCATGCGGCTGCTGAAATCTAACCATATTCCACTCTCCACCATGGTATCTGTCATGCGGAATCTTCCCAGGTGGCAGAGAAACAACTTCTTTTCTCTCCTGAGGTGGAAACATTTTTCATTGGGTAGAAACTTTCCAACTTCTTAAAGATCATACTTTTTTTTTAACTGGGAGGAGCAATCTGTTTAATTATTCTCCCCCAGGGGGTTCTTCTACCATTTCATAAGATTCTTTCTACTAAGCGCTTTGACTTTTCTAAAAGCAAACAGCATCTGGCACAGTCCTAATTACAGCAGAGATGCATAGCAGCTAGTTCACTCTACCAGATGAGTTGACAAGCTGGGCTATTCTGGGCTACCCTTGAGTCTTAGAGGTACACACCATCAGTCCTATCAACTTTTTCTCCTAAATCCTGAAATTATACTTAATTTCTCATTCAGCTCTGTCCCTAACGTACCACTCTCCAGCTTCAATCTGACTGGCTGGTCAGTTTTTGCACCTTATTTATTGTGAAATATTTCAAATAACATTCTTGATAACAGGCCCAGAACTCCTTGCGTTTTCTTGTACCCACAAGCTCCAATTCCAATCTCCAAAGACATTCTGTTAATGTGCTGACATTGTTTTAGTCCAATCTTAGAATCCACAGTTATTTGAATATAACTTACTCTCTCTCAGAAAATGTAAGCTTCAGTCATGCCTCAGAGGCATGCATGGAGTTGTCTGGGCGCGGTGTGTGGGGGGGAATGTCACAGCAGGATACTTGAGGACATGGTTGAAAAAATTAGCCTCTCCCAGAAAGACTATACTGTCTATTGAGAGCTATGGGGAAACAAAAATCTCAATGGTATAAAAACTGTTTAAGTTCTGCTGAACACAGAGTGTCATACTTTCCAAAACTGTGCTACCAGCAACGTTGCACCTGCCGATGCATCACTGTTCCGTTGGGTCTCCCTGGAGTATTCCCTATGCTATCTGATGGCCTGATTTCTGTATTTCTCTGTTAACTGTGAGACCATTATCAGTCGAGGTTTTCGGTTTTAGAATCATTTACTTTAATATTGACACATTAAGAATTTCATGTACTATGATCTTCCAGCTACTGGGTTTTGAGCACCATTCTATTTGTTGCAATTTTTTTTAAGATTTATTTTATTTTTTTGTTGAAAAGTCAGATACACAGGGTTCGGCGGCGTGGCCTTGTGGCTAAGGTCCTCGCCTTGATCCCATATGGCCACTGGTTCTGATCCCGGCAGCTCTACTTCCTCTCTGTTTCTCCTCCTCTCAGTGTGTCTGACTTTGTAATAAAAATAAATCTTTGAAAAAAAAAGTCAATAAAAAGAAAAGTCAGATACACAGAGAGGAGGAGAGACAGAGAGGAAGATCTTCCGTCCGATGGTTCACTCCCCAAGTGGCCGCAACAGCTGGAGCTGAGCCCATCCGAAGCTAGGAGCAAGGAGCCTCTTCTGGGTCTCCCACGCAGATGCAGGGTCCCAAGGCTTTGGGCCGTCCTTGACTGCTTTCCCAGGCCACAAGCAGGGAGCTGGATGGGAAGTGGAGCTGCCGAGATGCGAACCAGCACCCGTATTGGATCCCAGTGTGTAAAAAGCAAGGACTTTAGCTGCTAGGCTACTGCAATGGGATCTCCTTATTGCAAACTTTAGTCTGTGATCTCAAAATGAAATTAGCTTAAGAGAAAAAAAAAGAAATAATTAGCTTAAGAACTGAACAAAAGCATTCTCCAAAAGCCTTTTAGAGCTTGTAACTATCTGTGGTAGAAAGAAATGACAGAGCAATGTCTGACTCTGAGTAGAGAATCTCAATCACAAAGACAAGGGCTGATGTGATTCCTCATTTTCCCATGGTGAGTTGCCCTCATCAAGGGCATCCAGCCCTTGACAACCTCTTTAATGTACCTCAGTGCAAGCAGCTATCTCTTCATATACTCTTAGACCCTTTAAAATGCCTCCTTATTATACACTAATTTCTGTTGAGATCTGCTGCATGTCATAGTCCTGTGGGTGCTGTATCCTCATCTCCGGAGACTATTCCCACTACAGAATTCCAGCTGTCTAAACACTTAGCAGTTACAACCAATGCTGCCCTTGGAAGCAGCCCTCCACACAAGGACTGATGCAAGTTTGCTCCAAATAGCCTAGCTTCCCCATTTGAGAAGAAACAACTTTGAGGTGCATGCAGAGTTCCCTAGGAGAACTGAACTCCAATAACCTAGCCAGAGTAGTAATTTGTTTGATGTTATGTTTTTCATTGGCTCCACTCTTTTGTCTCTCTCCTTCCACTCATACTTTCTTGTAATGACTGTACTTCAACCCTGTGTCAGATTAGAGAATTCAAACATAGCTACTACTCCAGCATCATCATGCAGTGTCAGATGATTGAGAATAATTAGTCCTCATCACCCCATAGGCTTAATTGTTGGGCAACTTCACAAGAGCAAGACTGCAACTCCACAGTTTTAGGTACTTTTCGCATGGCAATAATAGGATAGTGCTTTCCTGAAAATATTATCACATCTGATGCTTTCTAGATCATGGAGTGTTCACAGCATTACAGGTATTTATTTCCCTTGCCTGCAACACTGTGCAGGGCCATGTTCATTCAAAAATGGCCAGCTGTAAGAGATAGATTCCTTATTTTGCGGGAGCACTCAAATGACTCTTGCTCTGGGCCCTAAAGTATTCTCCATTGAAGAAAGACAGTTATATTGTTCAAAGATTTCTTTGAGTAGCTTCTCTTTCCAGCCAACCAAGGTCAACGTACACGTTGGTCATGATAGGATGGACATTTTTTTCTCTTTTCAGTGTTTTTCAGTAATATTCTTCAGCCATGGCAAACTTAAGAAGATAATCAAAAAGCTGAATATGACACACTAGATAGAAAAAGAAGCGTGCCTTTTCATTTGGCTCCTCTTCTCAATGGCTTCCCTTTCAATCTTCAAATGCAGCTTAAGACTGTCTTTGGGTTGCACCGTACATAAAAGACTATCTAAAATGTTGATGGACTAAGAAACTGTAATGTAAAGCTCTCACAACTAATGAATAGCAAGCAATCCACTGTTTTTTCTTACAATGTAGTTTTTATCAATTTGTAAATTTTCAAATATTTAGACTTATTTCCATAATATTAGAGCATTCTTTAAGCAACATTAAAAGTGTAACCATGATCGAAGCAGTGATGTACGAGAAAATGTTATTACAGATACTTACCAAAAGAGCAGAATTATTATTACCAATGTATTAATATGAGGAGATCCACTGGCTCACTTCTCAATAAGACTACTAAAACTATATTTTGAAACAGTATTCAACAATTCAAAGTCTCTGTAAATGGTTCAAAGAACAAATAGAAAGCGAAGAAGTAGCTTTTCAAGAAAATTAATAGACTAAAAATGAGACTGACCAAGATTCTCCCTTCTCTGCCTCATCTCAGAGAGCCAATTTCCTTCCTTGGGTTCTGTGTGGCTTCCTTTCATCCCACAATGCATTCTGTTTATTTACTTTTTATCACTATGCTTTTCACACCCATGACAACAAATGGTATCATACACATTAAACTAAGAAACAAACAGAGAGAAAGAGAGAGAGAGAGATGACTATGACTATACTTAATAACATGGAAAGGATAGCGTAACCTGTTTTCAGATACATCTGAATCCCTGTCTGATTACAAGGGCTTAAACAAATCATTAAGAATCACTCCTGTATTCTGCATTAGACTTATTTTTCTCTTTGTTGTATTTATTTCTGGATCAGTTTACCCCATATGGAAGCAAATGTGCTATTCTAAACATACAGTGTTCTTAGAGTTAATAATTCTGGATACCGAAAGGCTCTTTCTTGATAGTTGCATCTTATGTTTGCCAAAAAAAAAAAAGAAAAAAAATTATGGGGAGGAATCTGGGCATTTAGCTTGATCAGTACCCATCCAAATCTGACTCAACTGTTCTGTGTGGAAGGCTGTGCACCTATGTGAATCTGACCATGTTTACCTTAAGGAAAAAGTCACAAAATTTCACATGGTTATAGCTCAGAATCTGGAGTCAGATTAGCTAGGTTCTTTTGCTGAATGTAATTTACAGGCTGGTTGATTTTGAACAAATTATTTTAGCACCCCTAGACTCCATTTTTTAAACTTTATTATGAAGATAAAAGCACCTACATCCAAAGATTTCAAGGATTAAATTAATTGATTCACACATGAAGAAGCCTGGCCTGTAGTACAGAATAGTGGTTGCTACATTTGTAATGGTTTCTCTGAAATTATTAGAATGCAAGAACATTTACACATAGTGATGGCATGCTCGTAAGAATTACACTGCAAACCTGTGTCTTCCTCTGCATCTCTATTACCAGAATCCCTTTGTGGTTTTTGGAACAGAGAAAAAGTGAAACGTGGTAAGACAGGAAGCAAACGAGAAACTTTCTCCTTAAATTCCGATTTATAAGACCGTTAGAAGGGAAAGAGTAGGGATAAGAATGGAAAGGAGAGGAAAGAAGGGGAGGGGAGCAGAGGAGTTAAAAGCTGCAGTCAGGGAAGCGCCGCCAATCACAGTGTCTGCAGCTCTGCCACCTACTGTGATATTCTGACCTCTGCATATTTACATTGCTTGAGCTTCATGCTCTGATTTGCTTCATGACACAGAGCCACTGTGTCTCATCAATTAAAACGGGCTCTCAAATCTGCAGCTGCGGGTTTCTGATGACTCCTGGTTTCAAAACATAGCATTTCTATTTTATTGTGTCAGTTTTCATCAACTCAAATGTCCTCATGACATAATCTGACTTGAAGATATGCAAATGTGTTCTTACCAGATACTTCTAATTAGGTGGAGGTCTTGGGTGGGAGATATTTCCTAATTAGCTGTGAAATAATCAGGAGAAATCATGCTTGATTATATACAGCAAATTCAGTTCAGTAAGTTCAGGGATAGCACCTACTGCCACAGGACTTCAGATGGGCAGGCACTCAGCTTTTCTTACCCTGAAAGATACTTCATCTCTCTTCTCTCAACTTCTCGAAATCATTTCCACCCCCTCTTTACTCATAATTTGCTGTCAGGGAATTTGCTTTGCATCATAAGTGGACCATCAACCAGGCAGGGAGTAGATGTCATACATTTCTAAAGATACCCAATAGTCCAATCGCAAAGCACACAGGTGACAAGCAGCTTTAATCAGAGATTATTGAGAAATGTTACAAGTACTGCATTTGTGACAGAAGAGAAGTTGTCAGCTAGTGCAGGTGTGACAATGGCAGTGCCTAATTTGTCCTACACAAACAGGGGCTTTAGTGCTATTAACCGAATTGAAAGAAAATCCCTAAAGAGCTACATTTGGCATGAATTTATTTTTCTACACTCTCACTTAATTTGTGATTATAATAAGTGAATGACCCTTAATTTGATTCATTATTGTTAACATTTCATGTTCTTTTTAAAAAGTATTTATTTATTTGAAAGGAAGTGTTACAGACAGAGGGCAATTTCCATCCACTGATAGTCCCGAAATGGTTGCAATGGCAAGAACCAGGCTAGTTGGATGCCAGGAGCTTCCTCTGGGTCTCCCACGTGGATTCAGGAGATGAAAGACTTGGGCCACCCTCCACTGCTTTGGCAGGCTATAAGCAGGGAGCCAGATGAGAAGTAGAACATCCAGGATTCCAAATGGTGCACATATGGGATGGCAGTATCAGGTGGCAATTTTATCTGATTTGTCAAAACACCAGCCCCAACACTTTATGTTCTTAAATCTAATAGAGTTGAGCTAAGCTACTCTTGTGAAATGACAGAAAACAATGGTGAAACTATGAAATTTAGGAAACGTTCTGAATGAAGATTGATCTTCCTGGAGACTTTTGTCTCTACTTGCAATTTTTCTTGATCACTTCCAGTATCATGACTTAGTGGCAATTCAATATGAATCGAGAACTACCTTCAAGGGCATAACCTCAGTTACCTAGCAACCTCCCACTAAGCCTACCTTCCCAACACCATAATTAGATTAAGTTGCCAGACGCTCAGTATCATTAACTTAGAACTCTGGAGTTTAAAGTTCAGGGCACAAATCATATTGAAACCATATCAGCTCCTGTTAGCAACTAAAATTTATACCCACAGGTTGCATTCTAAATGTGTTTTGTGCTTAAATATTACAATAACAATGCAGTTCTTGGGTGTGAATGGTAAAATTTGAGAGTGTCAAATATCTCTGATGCTAATATGATACCTACTAAGAAAGAATAGAAATTCATCTACACTGAAGAGTTCAGTACTTCAGTGATTTAAACAGAATGTAGTGGTTGTTCTGTTAGACTATACTTAGAATTAAGGAAATATGCTGGCTCACCATGATTATAGCATGTGATTCAAGCCAAATAATTTGGACTTCCTAACTCTCCCCAATTTTTTCAGAAATTACACAATAACTGTATTCTCTCTGGAGACTTCTGAATAGTTGTGCTCAAATACACCAATTATTTTTCATTACTTTAATACCCCTTCCTAGAAGAGAGCAGGTGAAGCCACTCAGTCAATGTAACACCTCAATCACATAAAAGCATTTATACTTAAATTGTACCAATCACTGATTAGATAAGGTGAGAAATTGTTCAAACGCAATGTAGGATTGGACAAGAAATAGCAATAGTGAAATGTAATGCTTTATGTAATCAACATAAACAGCTTGGAAAATAATTTCAGGATTAATCAAAGCTTATTTACCAAGAAAACTGATTGAACAAAATATTCAACTTAATTATCTAAGAGCAATTTAAACACATATAATTGACAGTTACTTAATATGCATATCAAGCTGACATCCCCTAACAATTCCAATGTCATTATTGCAATAGAAAACTTCATAAAACAATAGACAACTGAAAGCCCCATTGCCGTATGTTAAGGCAACCTCCTGTCTTGTCTCCCTTAGCACATAGTGTCTGTCCTTGCCTGCCAGTTATCAAGAAGAATTCACTGAATTGAAGGAGGGGCACAATTGACAATAAGCATTTCTAATCACAAGGAGTAACCTGCTTCTCTACAGATAAGAATGAAGATGGCCACTACTGTTCTGGAATGATCTGAGTAGGGGAAGTAAAAGTCTGAGCAGAATGTAACTGGTATGTTCATGTTACCCTAAAACCAACTGCAGGCACTTGGCTATCATAAATTGCTTTAAGAGGAAGGTCAGGCTCCACTGACTAGCCAGGAACTTGGACACTAGCTGATCACACACTTCTTAACTCCAATTTCTTTTTTTAAAAAAGATTTATTTATTTTTATTACAAAGTCAGATACACAGAGAGGAGGAGAGACAGAGAGGAAGATCTTCCGTTCGATGATTCACTCCCCAAGTGAGCCGCAACGGCCGGTGCGTACCGATCCGAACCCAGGAACCAGGAACCTCTTCCAGGTTTCCCACGCGGGTGCAGGGTCCCAAGGCTTTGGTCCGTCCTCAACTGCTTTCCCAGGCCACAAGCAGGGAGCTGGATGGGAAGTGGAGCTGCCGGGATTAGAACTGGTGCCCATATGGGATCCTGGTGTGTTCAAGGTGAGGATTTTTGCCACTAGACCATGGCGCCGGGCCCCTTAACTCCAATTTCAACCTACAGGAACCTGAACTGCTCACTCCTCAGTCAGCCCTGGAAGCCCAGCTGCTTGCTCTGTGTTTTTGTAATAAATTCTCACTTTCTCACACAACCCTGATGTCAGTGATTGGCTTTCTGCGTGTCAGGCCTGCAGACCCAGTTTGGGGGTTCTACAATAGTGCTTCCAACCAGTTTGGGGTGTTGTTTGGTAGAACAACATTTATTCTATAGCACGATAAAAGCAAGTGTTGTTTACTCATATGAATGTTTTCTCTTCCAGATCAGTTTATTCACCAACCATGTCTGTCTCATATCCCAACTTGATTGATTTTAACTTATAGAGTGCATAATTTCAACTGATTGAGATTGGTGGGATAGCAGGTAGAAGAGGTTAGAGGAATTGTGCTAGTGGATGGGAGAGGTAAATTTTGTAGCTGTAAACCTGGCCACGTAGGGTACAAGCACCATAACACTGGGAGTGAATTAAAAGCACTTCTACTAATAATTTGTGTTGCACTGCAGCCCAAGGGTACATGTGACAAATTGAGATAGGTCACTGATAAACAGTAAACCATGATAGTTCTCAAATAATAATTAAAAGTAAATTATTGTAAACCAGTCACTGCTTGAACAAACAGAGCACAGAGATCAACATCTTGGCAAAATTATAGCTTCAACATTTCCTTTCAATATCTCATGTGTCAATAAGCTACAATTAGAAAACTAGAAGGAAAGGGACTTCCTGTGGTTTATGTTAGTTGTTGCACTGTGGGATAGATGCTCCTGAAATCACAAAACAATACCAAATCAAATGGTCATTAAATCAAATCCCACAAATGGTATCATGGGAAGCATAGTTCAATCTTCTTTTAGTTTAGTTTGTTTCTGGAACTTGAACAGAAAAAAATAAATACAAACAAACAAACAAAAATATTTCAAACACTATGCTTCTCTCCAATGGTAATATCACAGCTCCTGGCCAAAATGCTTTAGCAACATATTTTCCCCCCATAATTGACCAGAATAAGCTTCAGGAGTTGTGACAGTGGCAGCCAAGATGACAAGACAACCAAGTATATCACTTCAATTGTTATTGTGAAAGGTGAGGATTCCATGCAGCTGTGAGTGAATCGTTCTTCTGTAGTGAATGAATTTTAAGTAACCAACACTGACTCTATAGACATGCTTTCTTTTTTCAGTAGAAGGCATTAAGAAGTGAGAATACAGGGTCCAGCGAGATGGCTTAGTGGCTAAATCCTTGCCTTACATCCATCGGGATTCCATATGGGCACAGGTTCATGTTCCGGCTGCCTCACTTTTCATCCAGCTCCCTGCTGATGGCCTGGAAAGGTGCAGGGTCCCTAAAGCCATGGGGACCCTGCACCTGCATGGGAGACCAGGAGGAAGTCCCTGGTTCCTGGTTTTGGATGGGCTCAGCTCTGGCCATTGAAGCCACTTGGGAAGTGGACCAGTGGACAGATTTTTCTTTCTGTCTTTTCTTCTCTCTGTGTCTTTTCAATTGAAATAAATGTTTAAGAGAAAGAAACGAGACTACAGACATTCAGAATGCTGATATTATACTCTGTTTTGACTATGTAACAAAAGACTATAAGATGAATTGTTCATAAACAATAACATTGTGGTTTTCACATTTCTAAAGCCTGAGAAGTCCAAGTTTAAGTTACAGTGTCTGACGAGTTTGGGTTCTGGCTTATAGACGCATCTTCTCATTGTGCTCTTCTACGATGGAAGGGGATAGGGTTTCTCTTGGACTATATTATAAGGATTTAAACTCCATTTAGGAAAGGCGCGTCCTCATGACCTAATAATATCCAAAGGCCTCACTTTCTAATATCATCACGTTGAGTGTTAGGTATTTTTGATAAACACAAAAATTCACATTCACATTATATAGCCATAACATATGAATTAACTTCATAGAGAATTTCAACAATCCTATTTTTTTGTTTAAGATATTTAATTATTGTAAGTTCTTCAAAACTATACATATTCCTAACTTATCTCTTCCTATCAATTTTGATCGATCCAAGAAAATAAGGAATTATGCAATGTGAAATGGAATCTATTTTAAAACTGACAAAGATGTAAATGTATAATGCAGACTTAACACTGCATAATCAAGCATTTATTTGTTAAAATTATTCGCAAAGGTGTACCTTGTTTTTTGTTAAATCCCCATTTGAACATGACATTGAAACAACTGGTAAAGACAGTTACATTCAAGTAAGGCAAAGTAATTCAGATACTTTGGCAGAACTATTTTTTATGGGACCTGTGCTAACAGAAGGACTAAAGATGGTAGAAATAGCCTACTCCATGTGTCTTCACCTGTTAATGGATCCTGCAACAGACTTGTTGCTGCTGGGGTAAAAAAAAAATTCAACACTATAACAAGGTAAAAAAGGACTAAAACTAGTTCCATCATATGAGCAGTGACACAGGTGACTGCTGGCTGAAAGAGGTATCCTGGGAGTTTACAAATGTCTCTTCACTAACATACCTTTACTAATACCATCTTGTTCTGATACAAACCAGTAAAAGGCCATTTACTGCTCTGATTTCCCTGTTAACTGGGTACAGGCAAATGGGTTCAACACAGGGCAGATAACACTTCTTACCTATATTGTGTCATGTGCTAATAGTGAATTTGTCCTGGAAGTCATATCCTAAATGAGTAAATAAATCAAAAGCTGAAAACAAACACCTATTGGTGGTGGTGGCAGTATGCTTAATTTTTCTCTTCAGATATGTTTAGCATTCAATGGGTTCCTTCAGTCTAGAATGTCATATTTTTAGTCATGAGAAATTTTCCTGTAATGTTTTTTGGTCATTATATTTGCTTCATCTCCTTCTCTACTCCTCTCACCATCCCTCCCCTCCCATTCATGGCTAATTTTTATGTAGAAGCTCATCTCCACCTTGATTACAAAAACTGTGAATTACCTATGGTTACATCATTAAAACCTAAGTGATATTTCTTATTTCAGATTGAGGAAGGCAAAATCTTGTCTTCAAGAAATGAGAACTGGGGAAGTAGGTCTCATTGCTTCTCACAGAAACTTTAACTATTAGAACTATTTTCAATCTAATATTACATGACTTGCTGTCAGTAGAAATAAGTTCCCTCAAAACTTTGCTCTTGTTTTTTTGGTTCTTTTATCTCCTGGTTTCTCCTTCTCCAGCCTTAGTTTCTTCTTTTTTTTCCCCCCCAGTAAGCTAATCTAACACTTTCTATCTTCTAACGTCCAAAATTTTGTGCACATTCTTTGCATTCCTTTTTTTCCCATTCTATTTGTCTATTTAGGTGCCTCAGAATTTCTCTCCTCTAATTTAGGTAAAATTTCTGGGAAACATAAAAATAAATATATTTAATATTCAAGAGCTGAAGGAGAATGGAATTTAATATTTTAAATCAGTCATAAATATCTGTTTTACTGCTTGTAATAAGAAATTAGAAAAAATGAAATAATCTGTACATTATTTTTTTTTGAAGTTTTATTTTTTTTTTATTGGAAAGGCAGATATACAGAGAGGAGAGACAGAGAGGAAGTTCTTCCGTCCGATGGTCCACTCCCCAAGCAGCCTCAACCGCTGGAGCTGAGCCAATCTGAAGCCAGGAGCCAGGAGCTTATTCCAGGTCTCCCACGTGGGTGCAGGGTCCCAAGTCTTTGGGCCATCCTTGACTGCTTTCCCAGGCTACAGGCAGGGAGATGGATGGGAAGTGGGGCTGCCAGGATATGAACCTGCGTCCATATGGGATCCTGGCACATTCAAGGCGAGGATTTTAACCACTACACTATAGAGCTGTCCCCTCCCCTTTTTTAAAAAGATACATTGTTTTTAAAAGACTAAATTTGTTTGTTTTGAGGGGTTTCCGGAGTGATCCTGATGGTCATTGCCAGAGAGGGTGGGGACCCAAAGTAGGAACCAAGCGAGGACCAGAGAAAGCTCTCCTCCCTAGTCCCGAAGGAAGTTTACTGTTCTTCTGTTTCTGCGGACCACTCAGGGCTCCTGGCTGTTGTTTTGATGACCTTGGATCCTGCGAGGAAGGATTTGGACTTCTTTCATGCCATGTGGTAGATCCAAGCAGGAGTGGATGACCTCAGAGTTTTTGGCCTCCGAAGGCACTCCAATTCCCCGTGGTCTCCTTGGCAGTTGAGATGTAGTCCTTGGTGCTCATACTGATAGTCCTTGGTGAGAATCCAGGAGTCTTCAGGGTTGGGATACAAGCCTCCTCCTCTACCCCTGCTCCACTCTGGGGTCCCCCTGCTCTGGGCATATGACCTCCTGTTAAGAAGTTGGCAGGATAGCTCTTAATTCCCCCTATATGTCTTTGTAGTTTAACTATTGTCTAATGCTGATTCGAGTCTGTTGTCTATGAGTTACCAGTTATGATCCTGGTAGGTTATATTTCACGTCTTCCTTACACATTCTAGGGAGATGGAAGATTTCTCTGCTCTCCTGCCCCATTACGGAATAACATAGGGTATTAAAAGTATATTAGGTTTTACAGTTCTTTGATGTAGTTCATAAGCAGTCTGACTCACATTGATTTTTGGTTCATTGGTTACTTCACAATATCTTACTGCAGATAGAGAACACAAGGAAAGCTTAGAATTAGACAGGAAACGGTCAGCGTGGATTCACTTACACCTTACTAGGTGGGACACGAGGATTAGTTACTCCTCACTAGGGTACTGAGGATTTCTCTGTACACCCCTCCTAAAACTGTTCTGCACCTCAGTTGTTGACATATGTCCTGTTAGAGTTATAAGCCAGTCGAGACTACCCGAAAAAAAAAAAAGCCAGGTTCAGCAAAATTATGCTTCAGTGCTATAAAATGCTAAATACTATAATGAAAATAGAAATGAGACAGCTGAATAGTAATCTATAGCCATTTTAAGGTGTATTGAACCTGGCTGTATATAAACTAAAATTGAAATGTCAATGAAGGAGTTGCAGGATGTGTCAAAGAACTTGCATTTTTTTTCAACATGTTGGTTACTCAATACCATGTCAATTAATTCCATAACTTTATAAGTTGTTGCTGATGTTATGTTGGGGCTTTTAATTGATCAGGATGATACTCTGCCAGCTCTACCTTCAGACCAGAGATGGTCTCCCCAACAAGCCATTGAACTTATCTGGACAATAAGATGCTGGACTCTATACTTGGTATATGCTTGCAATGAAAGAATCTTATGTGAACTTGAACTGTGGTAATGCAACAAGGTGGAGGAACCCACCATGGGGGAAGGGTTTGGGAAGGGGTAGGGGGAATCCCAGTACCTATAAAACTGTGTCACATAATGCAATGTAATTAATAATAATAATAATAATAATAATAATAATAATAATATTAAAAATAAGCCTAAAAAGACTAAATTGAAAATCCAAGTTGCTAGTTACTTATTAATATTGTATTTCTGTGGCTGAACAACATCCCAAGTTGGTTGGACCAGATTCTCAAGGCCGTGCAAACTCTTGCCCCAAAAAGAAAGAAATCCCTTTAAAGCCAATGTTTAGTTACAGCTGATCCAGATTAGCACAATTAGATATTACCTTGGAACACAAGAGATAGTACTTTGGCATCCTCATGCATTGGATTGCTATTCATAAAGTGTTCTCTATACTGTAAATTGAATTTAAAGCTACTTTCTTCCACCCACCAAGTGCCTTAGGCCAGTGACATGTGGTCAGCAGTTAGCACCACTTAAAAATTTCCCTGAAACACACGCTTAGTGTTGAAGAACAATCTTCCATCTACTGACTTACTTTCCAAATGCCCACAACAGCCAGAAGTGGGCCAGGTAGAAGAAGCTGGGACTTGATCTGGATCTACCACATGGGTGGCAGGAACCCAAGTACTTGAAACATTACCCATCTCCCCCAATTTGCATTAGCAAGATGCTGGTTTAGAGGTAGAGGATGCAGGACTCAAAGTCAGGCACTCCAATGTGTGTGGTAACCATCCCAAGTGGCAGCTTCACTGTTGGACCAGTGCTACCACTCTTTTACTTATTTAATCATGATTTCTTTCAGTTCTCTAAACATACTTAGCTTAATTTGATGTCTTTGTGATAAATCTAGCTTCTGGACACACTTATAACTGTGTATGCTGTTAAATTTTTTAGCCAGTGCATGAATCACATTTTCCTGTTTATTTTCATGTAAATTGTTGTTGAAAACGACACATTTTTCATTGTGCATACACTGTGCAACTCTGGGTACTGTTCCTCAGACTAGCACCTGTTATTTTTGTGTTTTTTTAGTTAATTGTTCTACTATTTTTGGTAAACTCTCTCCTCATTCTCATACTCGGTAAAAGTGTTAATCCTTTGATATTTGTCCTCAGAGAGGCAAAGCTTTGAATAAGTTTAGGGTCACCCTAAGATGTCAGAAGTACTTCTATGGCTTTCTTCCACTATTTTGCTGACTGTAGCCAGCTGTAACTCCACTAATGCAGGCCCATTCATTTTCAGCAGTGCCCTGAGCTATAATTTCTCATACAAACTAAGCCAATAAAACTGTGGCTAATTTGAAAATACAGTTTCTACGGTCAGTGTCTGAAAAATTTTCGAACACAAAGAAGGCTACCACTAACTGTCTATTTTCCAGATTTATATCTTGCAAACTAGTCTGACTATGGTCTAGGCTGTATTTTCACTTGATCCTGGAATCACTTCTCAATTACTGGTTTTTTTTTTCACAAGCACTATTCTTAGTGTTTTGAGACTTCACTTTTTCTATGTTCTGTTGCAAATGAATCTGGTTCCTTTGGAGGAAATGATTGGGAGCTGTTTTATATGCTGCCTCTTCCCGAGGCAACATCTCAGATCCACAGTTATTGAGATGGGGATAGGGACAAAGCAAACGTTTTTATTAGTAACAAGAATACTCTAGGAGCTGAGCACCTGGTTGAAGGAGAGAAGCAGGTTGTGAAGGAAGGAGGTTTACCTCTCTTGACATACAAATATCACTTCTGATTTCCTCAGTGTTCTTGCCGTGATGCAGCCACAGCTAAACTTCTTCTCCATGAGCGAAGAGTTGGGAAGAACAAGGAAAAACTCTCTTCACAGGTACTCAGCCAAGACTTAGCTTCAGCAAAGGTAATCAGTGGTCAAAATAGAAATGCTGAATTCCTGCTGCATTCTGGGGAGAACATCCTCCAATTAAAAAAAAAAAAAAGTGGGAACGAAAGAACCATGTGTTCTTCACTGTAGCCGTCTGGAGTAGGGTTTCTACCTGATTGAACTGAAAAGCCTAAGGGAAGGAGGGTCCTGTTTTCAGTATCTCAGCCTTTCCTCATTCTATCTGAATTTTCATAGATTTTCTTTAATAGATATTTATTCATTTGTTCATCCCCCTTTATACTATTTCCAGAGGCTTAAGAATGTTGCTTTCTTATGGTTCTCATCATTGTCATGGGGAAATGTTGGTACAGTTTATTGTGCAGCAACATTAGAAACCAACCTCCCCTCATTATCTCCTTACTACCCTAAAAGTCTGTATCAAATGCTGAGTCAATGGAAAATTTATGAACACATTAATTCATGATTATAGTTATTATTACAATAACTCCTAAGATCTAAATTCAAAAAAGAGCAAAAAAATCCAATATTAATTTTGTGAGAAATCTCTAGTGATTACAGAAGCTATTTGATATTTTATGTAGTAATTAGAAAAAAGAATAAATTAAACTTTGGGAGGATACATACAGCTATTAAGCAAGGTATACCCATGACTAACTAATTACTGAAGTAAAAGATGGTTCTATCACAGTATCCATTCTTTCATAATTACAGTTTTGGGTAGCATTTATCTTAATTAGAAATGTTCGATTCATAGAGAGTCTTGGCACATTATCATTCATACATTCATAAATAGTATGTATGCTATTTGTTTTAAAAGTTGAAGATTAGGTAAGCAATGATTATAAATATCTGGAAGATATATGTGCATCAAACACTTTTCATGCTTTAAACCTTTAATTAGAAAATATTTTAAGTCTTTAAGGTGAATATACATACATATATTTCTTTCAAGATACACTAATGATTTTTATAAACTAGTATTCAATCCTAGTGAAAGAATTTCAGAAAAAAATCATAATTGTTATTCAAAGAGTTTCAAGGGAATTTTGGCTATAAACTGCTTGCTAAATGACTGTATTAGTTTGCTATTTCTATGACAACAAATTGCAAAAATTATAGAGCCTTCAAATAATGGAAATTTATTGCCTCACAATTAAATGATTTGAAGATGTGAAATACAATCACATTAAGTTAAAGCAAAGATGTCATCAGGCCTGCACTGCTTCTGGGAACTCAAAAGGAAAATCAGTTTCGTATGGTTTCCAGGTTCTAGAGGCTGCCCTTGTTCCTTAGCTGTAGTTCCTTGCTTGCCTGTGACATTGGAAAAAATTATTTTCATAGAACCATCTTTCTGGTTTTCCCTTTTGTGATCTTTCACTTTAAGAACTCTTATATTCACATTTATCCAATTTGGAAATGCAGGACAATCCTCTTTTAGCATGATACTTTATATCAAGGTTTGGCATTTGGATATGAACATATGTGCGTGGATTGTTATTATGCATTCCATACTAATAGAATCACTTAAAATTTTATTATGTAAGAATATATGGAGAAAACATTTCTATTGTTATAGTTTGAGGGATGAACAAAACCCAATATATAAATGTCCTCTTCCTCATATACACAATATGTGGCTATAAAATGTTTATATGACTATCTTCTTTAGGCATTTGTAAAACTTAACTCAGAATGACTGTTTTTCCATCTAAAGAAACATGGGATGACAAATGCTTGCAAATATTCCAAACATGTGTGAAATCTTCTTATGACCTTGTAATCTCTCTGAACTTTTTCAATGATAAAATACTGTCAGCATTTGGGGGGAGAAGAATTTTCACATTTGGACATAAAATGAAATGCCTGGTTGAAAGTTACTAAATTCCTTAAATTACAATGTTTGCTGGTTTTGTCCTGCTGAGTTTTGACCAAAAGAGGTTGGTTAAAACCAATAACACTGATTCGAAGAAAATTCTAACAGGGGAGATAGTAAAGGAAAAAGAAGAAAGAAACAATCTTAAATGAAGAACCAGTGAATAATTATTGAAACTATGTAAGTCCTTAATGTGAATTGAGTACTTTTGTCAGTGTTCAAGAAACATAGTCTGTAAAGCATGTTATGTGTATTCATTTTATTCTATTCAGAATGCAGACTTCATGTATTCATTCTCAGACTTTTCCTGCTTTTAAAACTTGGTAGCTATAGGTCCAGTTTAACACCAGAGAGAGCACTAACTTCTCTTGAGAGTTAGCAGGTGACATAGCCCAGCAAGCATGATACATATGAGGACACAAATCTCTGTTTTAAAAGCATTGTGAGATTGGAGGGTCTAACGAAGGGGAGGGGAGGGCATTTGGGGGAGGGGGAAGGCAGACCCCAGTGCCAACTAAACTGTATCAAAAGGATAATAATAATAATAATAATAATAATAATAATTATAATTATAATAATAAACCTTCGGGAGAGTTTCAATGAGTCCCCACAGCACTTGCCCTCCATGTTCAGCCTAATCTAGGACAGTGGGAAAGCATTATGGAATGCACTGGATTTTCAATTTTTTCAGAGACTTATGAGAAAAATACAATGACAGTAGAGAATTTTTCATTTGTTTATTCCGGAAATACGCGTTAGGGTAAGTGTTGCAGCTCAGCAAGTTAAGCCAGAGTGCCAGTTGTAGTCCTGGCTTCTGTTTCCCATTCAGCTTCCTTGTAAGGCACATGGGAAGGTGTGGAAGATCACCTCCAGAGAGGAAGGTAGCAGAAAATGGTCCAAATACTTGGATTCCTGCAACTTATGTGGGAAACCAGGATGGAGTTCCTGGATCCTGGGTCCTGGGTTCAGTGTGGCATACACCTAGCTGCTGTGATGGACATATAAGGAGCACACCAACAGATGAAAATGCTCACTCTGTATTTGCTTCTCTCTCTGTTACTCTGCTTTACAAGAGGAATGTATTATTCCAATAGAATAGGCAGGCACTTTGAAGAGAAAAAGTCAAAATTAAACTATATATCAAATTAAATCTGCTTCCATTATAGGGTTATAATCAAGATATAATCATCTCTCAGAGGGAAAAAGGAGCAATCTTTAAACAATGAGTTTAATTTTTTTAATGTATTAAAGGAAACTGAAGTAGAAGTAAAAATTGAGCTGTTAAAAAAAGATACGCAATCTAAAGTGCTTTTCAAACTACTCAATATCCAATACCTTCCATATAGGATCTCTAGTTCAACTGTGACTTTTTATCTGTTTCTGCTCAAATTTAGCAACCCCCCATCAAAAATATAAATCTAAAGCTGTCACAATAGCTACTCCAGTAGAACTTAATCTTTTCTTTTTGAATTGTGTGCACTTTGAGATACGTGGGTTGTGGTATTTTAAAATAGAGCAGTTTAAAACACAATCCATTAGATCTGAATTACACAGGCCCTCAATCATTTGATGCCTGCATTCTGTATGAGGAAATGGTTGATGTCAAGAGAAAAATGACATGGACAGTTTATATAACATATTTTAGAAGAAGTGTGGTTAATAGAAGTTAGTGGGAAGACTTCTCCCGAAAAAGAGCAAATGACATAAAATTGGGGCAAATACCCTACATATACAATGACAAAAGAAAATAAAAGGAAAATTATAGCTTTAGTATTTAACTGCATCTAAAAGAAACCACTAGTCTTTTCAAAAGTGCTATTTAGTTTGGCAAGTCCTAAGACTGCAATTTTCTTCTTGTTTTATCTGCTACCTTAATCTAAGATCTTCTGAAAAATAAAGCATAAGAGAATTTTTTTAGAGAATATCCTTCCATATGTTGTCTATGAACATAACAGAAGAAAGTATGTGTCTTTTCATCTTTTCTGAGTGATACCTGATTCAGATCTCTTATACCTGTATTAAGACTGATTGTGATATTTGCCGTAATTAATAGGTGTCAGTTTATGAAGTTAGCACTTGAGAAATAGTGTATTTGCTTCTGATACTCTGTCTGTACTTCAAGGAGCTGAGTGTAACTCGTGCCTCAAGTTATAGATAAATAGATCAATAGACTAAGATTTCCCTGGATGTATATAACAAGAAACTTATATAGCAACATAATTATGATTTTTCTCTGAATTTATCTATTAAAATATTGAATGTATATAATTTATCTCTCATAGACTATCACAACTTCTTTCCCAAATTTTTTCCCTCATCCAGCAATTTTTCCAGGGTAAAAAATTTAACGTTAGTAATGAATTCTGCTACTTCCCTGCCCAGATTCATTTGGTAGTTTCTGATTTATATTGTAATAAAGACCCAATTCTTCCAAAGAAGTAAATCTGTGAGGACTAAGTTTACCTTCCCCATATCTGGAGAATCACTGTGACCCATGTTTTCCTTCACTGATTTTCCTCCATCCTCCTTTCTAAGATTTTCCTAAGGTCAGCCACCTTGTCAGGTTGTTGTTTCTAGTATATGAAATTGTTTGCCTCAGCTACCAACACTTTCTCATCATTTAATCCCTTGGACAACATTTCAATTGGGACATCTTCAAAGACTTATCTGACAATTTCACATTTAAATGACTGTACTTCTATTTCTATGTACTGTTATTTGATAACTATGCATCTTCTTTACTAGGTGCCAAATTCTATGAAGGTAGGAACCAAGTCAATTTGTGTTTACTTTTTCATTGATAGAGCTTAGCACCCAGCATTATTGCAAAAAAACAAAAAACACCTTTCAATTATTAACAGAAAGCATGAATTGAATAAGAAAATTTATTTTTAAATAACCTGATATACATTAAATACTTCCTAACTACTCTTAAGCTGATACTAGTCATTTACTCTATTTTAGTCTCTTATTCTCAATATATACATAATGTTTTGCCACTTCCTATTGTTTATCATCTGTAAAGTGTTCAGATTCTTAACAATGAATATATCCCATTTGACCACCAGTCCTTGTTCCAGGTCCTCAACTTCCAATACAGCTATGCACTAATTGCCTGGAAAAAGAAGTGGAAGATAAGCCAAGAATTTGGGCCCCTGCACTCACTTGGGAGACCCAAATGAAACTTCTGTCTCCTGGCACTGGCCCCCAAACCTGGCCATTATGGCTGTTTGAGGAATGAATCTGCAGATAGAAGATTCTCTCTCTCTCTCTCTCTCTCTCTCTCTCTCTCTCTCTCTCTCTCTCTGTGTGTGTGTGTGTGTGTGTGCATGGGAGAGAGAGAGAGAGAGAGAGACTGACTCTGTCATTCAAAATAATAAATAAATTTAAATTCAAAAAACGAAAACAACCTGATGAAAGAATGGAAAAACGTTCTAAAATAAAGATGTTAATTTTGAAAGGCAGCTACACAGAGAGAAGTAGACACAGGGAGAGATCTTTCATACATCAGATCATATTCTAAATGGCCATAACAGCCAGAACTGGGCTGATGTGAAGCTGGTAGCCAGGAGCATCTTCTAGGCCCCCCACATGGATGCAGGGGCCCAAGGACTTGAACCATCCTCTGTTGCTTTCCCAAGCCACAAGCAAGAAGCTGTATTGGAAGAGGAGTAGCTAGCACTCGAATTGGCATGCCTAATAGGATACTAGTACTGTAGGGCCATCCCTGGAACAAAGTTCTTAATGGGTACTTCATCAAAGAAGATATCCAGGTGGAAAAATAGACATATGCAAAGATGTTCAACATCATATATTATCAGAGCAATAAGAAAATTAACATGATAAAATATACAATTATAAAACTCTTAGGGCGGGAAAAAAAAATCCAAATCACTGACCATTACAAATGTGGTGAGGATGTGTCACCCTATTTTGTAACAGAACACCATAACTTCCCCCTCATTAATATCCTCATCCCCTCTTCAGCCTCTGGTAACCCCATCATTAAAAGTTTCATTTCAACAAGACCATAAACATACATACAAACATACATATATACATGTTCATATACACATCACACAAGAGTAAGATAATGTGACCATGTGGTAATTGTCTTTCTGAACTTGATGTATTCCATTTGACATAATGATCTCCAGTTCTATCCATGTTGGTTACAGCATGCTCAAGTGATATTTACTTCAGTGATGAAATGCTGGGTTTGAAATGTATCGGCATAATTTACTGCATTAACAGAACTTAAAATCACATGAACACATCAACTGATGTAGAGAAAGTTTTGATGAAATTTGGTACTCATGGGCCCGGCAGCATGGCCTAGCGGCTAAAGTCCTCGCCTTGAATGCCCCGGGATCCCATATGGACGCCGGTTCTAATCCCAGCAGCTCCACTTCCCATCCAGCTCCCTGCTTGTGGCCTGGGAAAGCAGTTGAGGATGGCCCAATGCATTGGGACCCTGCACCCATGTGGGAGACCCGGAAGAGGTTCCTGGTTCCCCGCTTCGGATCGGCGTGCACCGGCCGTTGTAGTCACTTGGGGAGTGAATCATCAGACGGAAGATCTTCCTCTCTATCTCTCCTCCTCTTTATATATCCGACTTTGTAATAAAAATACAATAAATCTTTTAAAAAGATGATAAATTATGAGAATGATAAAAATTCTCATAAAGTCAGGAGTGAAGAGTAATTTTTCTTAAGTATACTAACTGTTTATACAGGGGTCAGGAAGAAAACTCAACTAGCTAATCTTTCACCTTCAAGCACCAGCATCCTATATGGGCACAAGTTCATGTACTGGCTGCTCCGCTTCACATCCAAATCCCTGCTTGTGGCTTGGGAAAACAGAAGAGGATGACCCAAAACCTTGTGTCCCTGCACCCACCCATGTGGGAGACCCAGGAAGAAGCTCCTGGCTCCTGGCTCAGACTGGTTCACCCCTGCCATGGTGCCCACTTGGAGAGTGATCAACACTTGGAGAGTTCTTTCTCTCTGTCTCTCCTTTTCTCCGTAAATCTGCTTTTTCAATAAAAATAAGTATTTTTAAAAAGAGCTTATACAAAAACCATACAACTAATAGCACCTTTAATTGTGAAAGGATGAATACTTTCCCACCAAGATTAGGAACAAAGCAAGGATTCTATTTATGTCAATGCTATTCAGCACAATACCAAATTTAACTGCTGCAAAAAGGCAGCAAAAACAAATATCATACTGGGATGGAAGAATGTAATTATCCTGATTTGGTGATACCATACTGACCTATGCAGAAAATTTGGGGAGAAAATTTTTAAAATCCTAGTATTAATAACAGAATTTTTCAAGAACATAGAATAAACCCTTAACACACATGACATTACTGTAATTCTGTATGCTAGAACATAATAGTTGGAAACAAAAGTTAAAATGTAACAACATATATGATTTTAAAAATGAAATACTAAGATGTAGTACACATATATGCTGCAAACTACAGAATTATCATTTAAACTTTTAAGAAATACCTAAATAAATGTATAGATACATTATTCTTATGAATTGAAAATCAAAAAGATAATTCTTAGTAAACTAAGCACAGGGTTAACACTTCTGTAAAACTACAAGAAATAATACTTGTCAGATATAGGTAATCTTCTTCTAGATCTTATATTGAAAAGTTAGACACTAGACTAACTGAAACAATTTTGAAGAATGGCAGGTAAAGCCATTGCCTACAAAGCAATACATGTGGTTCATGTCCTGTTTACTCTAGTTCTAATACAGCTCCTGGGCTGATGTCCTGAAAAAAGCAGTAGAAGATGGTCCAGATCTCCCACATGACTGAAAGGGACCCAAACAGTTGGTCTATCTTCTATTGCCTTTCCCAGGTACACAGGTTCAGTTCTTATGAAATGTGTGAGTTCTTACTCTCACAGGACTAGTTTTTAGGGAACTGATTGGTGTAAAGTGAAGCTGCCTTCAGGTTCTGCTTCTTCCAACATATCATGGCAGAGCATGAAGACCTCACCAGATGAGGCCACTTGATCCTGAACTTCAGCCTGCAGAACTGTGGGGTACTTATATTTCTTTTCTATACAGATTACCCAGTAATAGAAATTCTGTTATAACAGAGGAAAACAGATGAATACACACATAATAGACTAATAATAATTTTAAATAAAAAAATCAGTCCCATAAGATGCCATGCTGCATCATTTCATATATCTAAATATACACACATATATCCATATATAAAACAATCTATAGTAACTCTTATTCCTTGTACTGACAATTACTTACAGGACATTAGACATGGTACTGTAACTGTGCCTTTGAAATACATTGTTTTGAGATAAAAGAAGTTAGCTGATTCAAGTCTTTCCTTTAATTTCCCCTTCTCAGAACTGTAACCTCTTATCAAGACCTTGCTAAGAACCCCTCTGCACGGTTACATATGTGAAAAACATAATTTTAGAGACATGGATGAAACAAATCTACAATCTATCAAAATAAATAATTTTGGTAATAATAGTTTTTTATTGTCTAGTAGAAAAACTATTGAAAGCACACAAAAAGAATAAAATACCCCATATATTACCATAAAGAAAAAACATTCATTTTAATATATTTTCATATTTCTGTAAGTGCATAGATTTATTACTAATTGGAATGGTATTTTATATACTATTTTGTATCTTGTTTTTTGGAATTAGTTTTATGTCATTAATATTTTCTGACATACCTTTTTTAAGATTTATTTATATTATTTATATATATATATCTGCTGGATAATGTGGCAATTCCTATATTGTATTGTTTTCAGGAATCTCCATACTAGGGATCTAAATTTCAATGTGAATTTTGATACTACATTCCAATCATAACGTTGTATAAAGTCATTGCCTCAAGCTTTGTGAAATATCACAAATGGGATTTTTTTTCTCTCGAAATTCATGGTATAATAAAATGAAATCATCCAATGCTAAATAAAGTTCTTAAACACTATTTAATGTTGAGAGCATACAAAATATCCTACAAAGTTATGTATATTATAATCAAATAGTCTCTTTTGTGTTATATATTATGTAAATTGTCACATTTTATCTTAAGAGCTTTATGTTTCACAATCTGTCTAGTTGCAATTCACTGACTTAATATTTGTATTAATGTTCAGTTTTTATTATTATTTAATTACTATTAAGATGCATAAATTATTGAAATGTTTAACATCCACAATGAAAAAATCCCTGTATGGCTTAGCAAATTTATAAAATATCAACATACAAAAAGAATAAATCTATTGTAAGTTAAAAGTTAAATTTTTAATGTTCAGATATTTGGGAAATGTTTACTTCATATGCCTGAGAGTGTTGTTGATATGGCTCCGTTGATTAGATTTAATGGGGATTTCTTAGAACCGTGAAACTGAGGATGCCACAAATTACATTGAATCAAACATATAGTTTTTGGCTTTTCTGGTTTGTTTTTTAAGATTTATTTATTTATATAAACAACAGAGTGACAGGGAATGATGCAGAGGGTAGAAAGACAAAGACAGAAAGAGACAGAGAAAATCTTTCATCCATTTGTACCCCCCCCCCCCCCAGTTATTCACAACAGACTAAGCTGGGACAGGGAGAAGCCAAGATCCTGGAACTCAATGTGGATCATCCAGGTGAGTGGCAGTGGTCCACGTCTTCGGGCATCATCTGCTACCTTCCCAGGTACATGAGTAATAAGTTGGGTTGGAAGTGGACCAGCTGGCACTTACACCAGCACTCTGATAGGGCATACAGACATCCCAAGTGGCATCCCAACCTGCTGCACGTCAATGCCAGCCCTTGTGTTTTGCCTAACAAAAAACAAGGGCTAAATCCAAACTAGGCAGTGTAATACGGTACAAAAAGAAAATAAAACACACAATTTAACATTTGACCTTTCATATCATAAGACTAAAGATAATATAGTCAATTTTCAATTTTTTCTTTGTATTTTGATTTGTACTTCACATTAGATATTTTTATCTTGTATTAATTGTACTTACCTTATTATAGTTTTAAATGAGTGTTAAAAAGGGTCATTTATGATAGAAGGAATAAATGCGCTTCAATAAATGCTATACAAATAGGAAGAATGAAAGTTTATTTTGGTACTATATCTTAATTCTGCATTTCAGATTCATAGAATTGACCCATCATTTTCATATAACAGTGCAATTCTGAACCCAAGAAGATTAAAACCACTTGTAACAACAAAACCCAAGTAGTCGTTACTGTAGTAAAATCCAAACAGAAAATCCTTTGAGATTCTTCTGAACTTCAACTCTCAATTATATCATGGTCTCATTTACTTTAGTAATTCAGAATAAGGGTTAGATAAACTGTGTACAATGTACTTAGTCTGTAGATTATACTAAAATTAGACTAAGTCTTTAGAAATTGTCAAGAGTTTAGAAATGTCTGAGATTTTACCCAACTCACAAAACAAAAAAAATTGGCTTCAGTGTGTTATACACAGGAAGACATGAGACTACTGGACCAGAAACAAAGTGTGATATATTACTCACTGTACAAGCAGTAGCCAGGGTATCAGCATTTTCAGAGATGTCCAAAGGTCATCAATTTCCAAAGGGCACTGTAAAGATGAACAGATGATGGCTATACACAAGACAGGCACCATTACAGGAGTTAAACTTTGATATTACAGAACCTGAATCTTCTATAATGGTCATTAAATCCACCTGACCTTTGCTTGAGCAAGAGACATTATCTTCCTATTTTGTTCACTCTGAAAGTTTGGGGGGTGGGAAGGAGTAGCACAGTGGCTCAACGGGCTAATCCTCCAACTACAAGTGGCAGGATTCTATATGGGTGCCAGTTCATGTCCTGGATGTATCACTTGCCTCCAGCTCCCTGCTTATAGCATGGGAAAGCAATGGAGGATGGCCCAATCACTTGGGAGCTTATATCCACATGGAAGAAGCTTTTGGCTTCAGGATTCGGATCGGCTCAGCTCCAGCCATTGTGGCCATTCGGGAAGTGAACCAGCAGATGGAAGAGCTTTCTGTCTTTCCTTCTCTCTGTAAATCTGTCTTTCCAACAAAAAGAAATATTTTTTAAAGAAAGTATCATGGGAAAAAATAGCTGTAAATAATAATGTCTACTCATAATATACCAAAAGACACATCAGATGCAGGGACAATTGTCTTCCAACAGAAATATACATGTATTCAATATTTTATCATAATAATTACCTACATATGCAATGTGTATTATGTACTAAAGGTATTTATCTACTTTAAGTATTGGATCCTCCCTACAGCTGTACTGATATGCACATTCACATTCCACAGATTAGGATTCTGAAGCAGAAAGGTCACACATCTAGTGAGCTACAGAGCTGAGATATAAAACCAGGCAATGTAATTGTGATCCTATTCTCTTATTCACTATGCCATACTGCCTCTTAAGTTATTATTTACATAGTTTGCTTTTTTTGGTCTTGATATCTGAATATATCCTATCTTCTATCTAAGATGGCAAGTCATTTTGTCTTAAAATTTCCATCTAGGTAAGCAACAACTTATGAGTAAAAACAGCCTTAAAAATGTAACAGATAGGGGCCAGTGGCATGGCATAGGCTAAGCCTCCATCTCCTGTATTGGCATCCCATTTGTTGGGTACTGTTTCATTTCCTGGCTGCTCCACTTCCGAGACAGTTCCCTGTATATGGGCTGGGAAATCAAGGCTGTGGGATCCTGTATCCACAAGGGAGACCCACAAGAAGCTGCTGGCTCCTGGCTTCAGATCAGTTCACCTTTGTTTGCTGTGACGATTTAGGGAGAAAATGAACAGAAAACTTCTCTAATCTCTCCTCTCTCTGTAACTTTACATTTCAACTAAAAATAAAATGAACTGTTAAAAATTATATAACACATAGATAATATAATTCAAAGACAGCCAATGTAAATATCACAATAAATAAGGAATTTTGGTTTGTATTTTGGTTCATTCACATTCTCTTTGACATGCCGTAGTCTCTTTCTATGTTTCAAATTTGTTTAATATTGGACACTGTCTTTACACTTAGTAATGATCTTCCAAATATTTTTAAAGTTTATTTTGTTTTGACTTTTTGAATTTAAATAATTTTATTGACACACAACTCCTGAGTTTTCGTTACTACCACAAGGATGTTGTGGGAGGTTTTGCAAAATTTCTTAATAAAGTTCATACACCTTCCTTTCTCTGTTATTTCCTTCACCTACTATCATAATGAAAAATGAACCACATCACAAGTATGAAATGATGTGTTTATCTTCACTTGTAATTAATCAGTCCATAATGGTATTTGGTAAGTATCACTACATATCCACATTTTAATTAAAGGTCTTGACAGGGGTCATTTAACTGGAAGAAATGGCTTAGCTGCTCGCTTCTCTTGCCAATTGAGACAAGAAAAAATTGTAGGGAAAGGATGAAAAGAATACAGAATTTAGTTATACCTCCATATGTTTGAAATAGTGTACTAGATGAGAGAAAGAGGTCATTGATGTCCAATTTATATTGTATTTGTAAGAACTGGAAGCCACAGAGGCCAAATTAGAAGGATTAATTTATACGGGAATTGACATTTAGTAAGTATTTATTTTGTTATTATATGGCAAGAGGAATGAGTAAAGTATAAGGCTATATATATATATAATGAAATGCATATTCATGTTTATATAATATACAGATCTATCTAGGTCTATATTAAACAAAATGCAAAACATATGAATCGGTTGTAATTTTGAACACCATCTGGATATCTGAAGATGAAGTATTTCTATTTTGTGTGCAAAAATATTATTGCGATGAGGTTTTTCCTTTTATTTTAGATCTGCAAATTAAAGACTCAAGATAGAAAGGGGCAGGGTTGGCATTTTGGATTTGTTGGGTAAAGCCACAGCCTGCAAGGTGGGCATCACATATGGGTGCTGTTGGGCATCCTTTCTGCTCCACTTCCAATCCATTTCCTTGCTAGTGGCTTGCGTAGCAGAAGGCCCAAGTGCTTGAACTCATTGCACCCACATGGGATACCTGGATGAAGCTCCCAGCTTTGACCTGTTTCCATGCTGCATGGATGTTGATGCAGCATGCAGAGGCTTATCATACGCTGCGGCACCAGAGGGCTAGCCTTTGCAGCTATCTGGTAAGTGTACCTGACAATGAAAGTCTCTCTCACTCCATCTCTCCCTCTCTCCGTAATTCTGACTTTGAAACAAATAAATTCATCTTAAAAATATAGAAATGGACAGCAGTTCTTTACGTGTCAGTACGCACCATGGAGTGATGGGTGCTTTTTGTTTTTGTTTTTGTTTTTGGGACCAAGGGATGGCTATCTGAGCAGACATTAAGTGAATCTGTCCAGGTTTGTATACATCAGAAATTCTTCATGACAAATAACACAAATTCCTCTCCAAAAAGCAAGGAAATGATGAACAAAAACGTGTGTATCAAAGCATAATGTGCTAAGCTACTGTGAGAAATCAGGCATCCATATAAAACCACTGGGAATTTGGAGAGTTTTTGTGCTTGAGAAGCAGTGGAAGCCAAAGACATTTGTTTGTTCCACAAATTTCTCTGGAACTGAGCTCTTAGCACACTGGAATCATCATAAATGTCCCACAAGACAAAAATTCAGTCATATTTAACATCAGTTTCACAAACCTCATTCTGAGTTCTGACTCTTCATTAACCCCTCAAATGCTTGTCCTAGTTCATATCAAAAATTGACTCATGTTTGTTCATGATTTTGATTCATCTAGAATGGAAACCCTACATAACATTTACACATTCAGCTGAAAGACTTCCATTTCGTGAGATTTTTGTTCTCTGGAACATGCTTGTTGATGTAAACTACTTCTTCTATTAGTACTTCTCAAAATTATGGAACACAGTATATACGTTTCCTAAACTTGTGTGTTGTTATTTTCAGTCATGTATACTTCAACTTTCTTCAGAAAAAAAGTAATTAACATGGTGATACAGATTACACAGGCTTGACCAAAACCACTCATGAGGTAACTATTTTAGTTGCAGAACGTCTCATTTGTGAAACAATCAAAGAGAGGACTACATAATTGATCCTAGTTATTTGTTAAGATGAAAGCAATTAGACTAGTAAGATGATAACCTGAATCAGATCAGTCATTTTGATGATTGAATCAGAGCTCTAGAGTGATTCAGATATGAGGGATTAACTAGTCCTGAGCCGGGAAAAGTAAATCAGGTGATAAAGGATGCATACTATATATGATATATGTCAGAAATAATAGTTCTGTGGAGTGATAATAAATAATATCAATATCAGTATATAATGATTATACAACCCAATGCCATTTACAAAGCACTTTGACATGCAGTATAATTCAGTCTTCACAGAAATCACATCAGATACCATTGTTCCAATTTTATGCGGAGAAATTGTTTCTCAGATTACTGCAGTTTAAATTTCTCATCCAAAGTTATACATCTTATGACTTCTGCAGTAACAACTGAAGCCAATATCTCTTTACTGTTTTTCACCACCATTTGTAGTTGTCATTCATGGACATCAAATCACAATCTCTTTAAAGCTATATTATGTTTAAGAATTTTCATTAACTTGTAATTTTAAACCAAGATTATACTTTTATAAATATTAAGAAAAATAACCAACCTAATTCCATCATAAATTAGCAGATGCATACAATGAACTAAAACTCTATTGCCAATTTCATTTGAAGTTTCTCAAATCCCACTTTTATGAATATTTTTGAATGGAAAGAAGCTTGACCAAGCCTTTCTGGGAAAGTCTTTGCCCTTACCAGATGTAGATTTCATTGTTCTGTAATGCAACAGAAACCTGTAGATATTCTTGACAGATCAATTTTATTTGTAACCAGGTTTTTGAAGTTTCTATTTCGCTATAGATAACATTGAGTTTCTTTCTTTTGAAGATTTAATTATTTAGGCCTAGCATGGTAGCCTAGTGGTATAAGTTCTTGCCTTGCATGCACCAGGATCCCATATGGGTATCAGTTCATGTCCCAGCTTCTCCACTTCCCATCTAGCTCTCTGCTTGTGGCCTGGGAAGCGGCAGAGGACAACCCAGAGCCTTGGGATCCTGCACCCGCATGGAAGATCTGGAAGAAGCTCCTGGATTCTGGCTTTGAATCAGCTCAGCTCCGGTAGTTGTGGCCATTTAGGGAGTGAACTAGCAGATGGGAGATTTTTCTGCCTCTCCTTTTCTCTGTAAACCTTTCTAATAAAAATAAAATCTTTTTAAAAGATTTAAATATTTATTTAAAAGGCTTAATCACAGAGAGGGAGGGAGAGACAAAGATACAGAAATCTTCAATCCACTTATTCATTTTCCAAATGGCCACAAAAACCAGGCAGAGCTAGACCACAGCCAGAGCTCAGAGGGAGCTTCATTCAGTTCTCCCACGAGGGTGCAGTTGGATTACCTTCTAGTGCCTTCCCAGATCCACTACTAACCGGACCTTAGATGAGGAGTGGCAGGCACATGACCCAGCACCTGCCCCTATGAGATGCCAGCATCATAGATGGTGACTTCACCTGCCCTACTACTATGCCAGCCCTGATACTCTGATTTGCATGATCATAAATGTTTCAATATGATGATAATCTTGACAAAGTATTTCACTATATATTTCAAGAATTCTAGATATTTTACATGAGTCCTTTACATGTACTTCACTGATTACAACATACTCAGGGAATGGAACGTTAATTTCCCTTAAAATATATGGGAAGCTATTATACACACAGGAATGAAAGGGTATGTTGAGGGACATGTTTCTAAAGCAGCATTATTGCCTTTAGGAAACAAGATTGCTCTGATAAGGCTCCCAATGTGTTGACTAACACTTCTAGCAAAATACACTAGCAACTCATGTCCCACAGATGCCCTTTTCAAATTCCCTGAGTCCGCTTCCAGGGTTGTGTGGGCTTCATCTTAGACCTACCATGCTAGGCACAAACTTTCCTCATGTGTGCACTCCCCTAAACCCAATGAATAATTGAGTGGCAAATGCTCATTGGAAAGTGTGAATTAAGTTTTAACTGACATTTGGAAGTGTCTACATGCATGCAAAGCTATTCCCAGTGTGAAAGGAAGCAAAAAAGAGAAAAAAAGGTAAGAGAGCCATTAGCAGAGACACAACGTTTTCTGTGCTCCTATCTTCTACCCTAGAAACGCAAAACACCTTACAGTTAGGTAATAACTTTTCAGGCTAGGTAGATATGACATTTTATTTAACAGCTTATTATCATTATAGATAAATTATAAGTTCATGAAATTGTGTATTTGCTCCTTTATATTTTATCTTACTACAATTCCCCAAGTAGGTAGGCAGCCTGGCCAAGGGTGGCATCGTCAAAGAATTTGCACTTGTTTTGTAGCATATACAAATAACATGTTGCTATGTCACAATGATTATGAAAGCCTAGGTAATTTTTCTTAAATTGGAATAACATCTTTTATTTTTTTTTTTACTGAAACTCTAATAATAAGATAACACAGTGTAAGGCGATATACAATGTTACATTGTATTACAAAGAGTTCAAAGTGCTCAGCATGCCTGAGGAGGAAATCAAAGGTACTTCACTCTAAAGCTATCCATCCATTCAACAAACACATATTAATCACACACTGCACAAATGGAAAACAAAGGATTGGGGGAAAATCCCAATTATAATGCTGAACACATAAAGATGGTGCTCAACCATGAAGAGTAAGAGGGTTACATTACTTGGCAAAGAGGAAATACTGTGAGGAAAGCAAAGGTGTGATTCTGACATAAGAACACAAATAAGCAGTATGGTTGAAATTTACTGTGAGTTTTCTCGAGTGGAGATGGGAAGCTATTCAGAAGGAGATTTCTAATCTAAGACCAAGGAGTCTGTACTTTGTTGAGAAATACAATGTCAATGAGTCTTTTTGATAAGCAGGATTTCATGAACTATGATACAGTAAAATGCATGGCAGGAAACATCAAAGGGAGCAGATAAACGAAGAAACTATTTTACACGCACTTATTGAAGACATATAATTAGTAAATCCAATCCTGGAGATACTGAATCACATAAAGTATGACTTAAGCTTTAAAATCTCATAGTCTAGCAGTAGAGAGTGACCTTTCACTATAATAGCTACTATGTAATGTGGTCAGTATTCTTGGGGAAAAAACAGGATTACAAAGACAATGTAAACATAGAAGGGAAATTTATTAAATGCCATTTAAAAAGACTTGAGCTTAAGTGAAGTGATAGTGGAAAGGGAGTAGGAGGAATGATCCTGAAAGATACACAGCTTCAATGAACCGGACTTTGAGCTGTATGCACATTTGCAAGTAGGTAGAAGGTCCAAAGTTGAGTATGGCTAATGTCTGGTATTTAGTTGAAGAGAATAAAACTCCATTAAACAAGTCATAAAATTACAAAAGGGGAGATTGGTTAAGGATACACACTGATTCAATCATATAGAGAGGGCCTGGCGCTATAGCATAGTGGTTTAAGTCCTCGCCTTGAACATGCCAGGATCCTATATGGGTGCTGGTTCTAATCCCGGCTGCTCCACTTCCTATCCAGCTCCCTGCTTGTGGCCTAGGAAAGCAGCTGAGGACAGCCCAAAGCCTTGGGAGCCTGCACCTGCATGGGAGACTCAGAAGAGGCTCCTGGCTTTGGATTGGCTCAGCTCTAGCCATTGCGGCCACTTGGGGAGTGAATCATCGGACGGAAGATCTTCCTCTCTGTTTCTCCTCCGCTCTATATATCTGCCTTTCCAATAAAAATAAATAAATCTTTTTTAAAAAAAATCATACAGAGACAATTGTTTCTTTGGAAACCTTGGTAGAAATAACAGAAAAAAAAAACAGAAAAAGAAAGAAAGAAAACACTTCTGTTTCTTCACTCTCCCATTTCTCATTTCCTGTAAATACAGCATTCCACTGTAGGACTCTGGCTACCATAGTCCCACCCTTAAAAGCCAAGCTCTTGCTCCTTGCTCTGCTGAGTTTGCATAAAATTTCCAGAACCAGAATCCTGGTATTTTCTCAAAAAAAGTAACTTTTGATTCCTGAATAGTATATTTTGCATTTGAGGAAAGAACTTCAGAAGAAAAAGCAGCAGTCTTCCCCTTTACAGCAGGTGAGAGCACCTGTCACACCTTTCTGTTCACAAAGTCAGGGATCAAGCAAATCATGGAGTTCATGTACTTCTACTTCTGAGCTCTGTTTCTGACTGCAAACAAGTCTGCCAATCAGTGTCAGCTTTGTCAGGAAATTCTGTGACATGAATGCCTGGAGTAAGTCCAGTGATTACCTTCTATAGACTATTGAAAAGCTGTCAGAGAAATAACACTATTCTTGCAGCCTGTTCGTTATCCAAGGCAACAATCTAGAGAACAAAGATTAGAATCTTTCCGTATTCTATCATGGATTGGCCAAATTAATGAGCATGATTATCAAATAAACTATAATTTAAGAGAGACAAAGGAACAAAAACTAAACTACAAGGAATCAACTCAAGAAATTCATAGCCTCAATTAGATTTCTAGTACAAGCTGTCTTATCTTCAATACTAGTTTAATTAATACAGGCTCTTGCACATGGAAGGTAATTGAATGGGTTAAGATAGGCAAGTCTGCACTTGAGAAAGGAATAATCCCAAAATCTGTGTTTTGAGATAATAATAATATTATTGAACATTTCAAAAGATTTGAAGGTTGGTATCTGAGTAACTCTTGACATCACACATTTTGATTTATTTTTCTACTAGATTTTCCTTTTCCATTAATTTTTCTGAATAAAGAATAGTTCTCAATTTAAATCACCACAGATCCTATTATATATATTATATATATAATTTTAAATTAATTTTACATATATAATTTAAAATTAATACTGCAGTTATCTACACAGAGTTCAGGAAATATTAGTTTAGCTATGTATTTATTTTGGAATACTTTTTTAGCTCTATAAATTTTGTACTGGTGAAGTTTTAGCAAAGACTTTAAAAAGACTTGATTCATTAAAAAGCTTGATAAAAGATATGTATAACTTTAAATAGTAAATCAATGGTACCTAAGATAACTTCCAATGTGAATTTTAAAGTACAGGGAGAATATAACAAAGCTAAAAAACTCATCAATAGCTTACACATTAACTATGAAAACTCTTGTAGCTTAATATTTCCCAGATCCATCTGGATATCTGTACTGGCATTGCACTGTATGTCAGAGTGATAAACTGAATGTAGATCCAATCAATGTCTGAGATTATGCAAAGTTGTGGCAGAAATGCTGTTGTGCTGTTATGATTTTTAAACCCTTGCATCTCAGTTTCACATAATTATCATTTTAAGATTCAGTGGTTTGCTACTACAACATTTCTGAAAGTAACATGTGATTTTTAAACAATATTTCTGAGTTTCATTAGTGACAGATTTTTAAAAAAGATTTATTTTTATTTGAAACGCAGATATAGACAGAGAGCACGATCTCTGTCCATTGATCCACTCTTCAAGTGGCCACAATGGTTGGAGCTGAGCCAATATGAAGCCAGGAGCCAGGAACCTCCTCCAGGTCTCCCACGCGGGTGCAGGGTCCTAAGGCTTTGGGTCGTCCTTGACTGCTTTCCCAGGCCACAGGCAGGGAGCTGGATGGGAAGCAGGGCCACCGGGATTAGAACCAGCACCCATATGGGATCCTGGTGCATTCAAGATGAGGACTTTAACCACTGTGCTATCATCCAGGGCCCCATTAGTAATAGATTTTTTAAAAAAATGTTTTCAGATATTACATTGCAAGGATCTGAAAAACCCTGCAAGGGTATATTTGTTGTTGATGTTGCTTAATTTTTGTATTTCCTCTGCAAACTCCTGATCACACTGTTTTCTGGTCATTAAAATAGTGACATTCATTTATTTCTGGGTACAACAAGTTGCATTTTGTTGTTTCTTGAGTAATCAGAACAAAGTTAAGAATACAGTGAATGTTGTCAAGACCTCCATGTTGTGTCCCAGTGTCCTTCCCTCCCTCACACCCTCCGTTCCCCCTGCTTCTCATGCTTCCTGCTGCTCCTTCAGAACTGCTGTACTCTAAAATATTTATCCCAAGAAGTCTTCACACAAAAGCAACCAGCTAACTTTAGAATGTCTACATTCTACACCTAATTGTGCTTTAATTTATGCATTTGTAAGAAGACAAGGACGTGTGTTCTATTTCCTGAGTGGCTGATCCTGTTGTTAATCACTCTGTAGAATTAGAGTGACATCCATTCCCAGACATTTTCCATTTTAATTATCTCTATCCCTAAGAACCACGACTATTCTCACATCCACTGGATTGCCCACCTGCTGCCACCTGCAATGAAGAGAAATTGGAACAATCCTGCCTGTTCCCAGGCTTGTTTTTTCCTACTGGCTGTCCTTAAAACCTTAGTTCTCACATTGTGTGCCCTGCTGACATTGGCTGGCATGTAACTTGTCAAGTGCTTGATTACAGTCTCTTTTGTTTGATGAAAAAATATAACAGTACAATATTGTCTTCCAAAGCATCTAAAATAGAAAATGGAAATAAACAGTGGAAAATAATTTCTTTCTGAAGGAAAGGAGTATTTTGTTCTTAATAAAAGACATGATAATAATTTTAATGAATTAGTGTTAAGAGAGCTGAAGAATGAGAGTATGGACAAGAAAATTTCTGTTTACAAAGGATAACATAAAAGAATACAAAATACAACCTGAAGCCTAGCTATTACTGCTTTTTGCTTGAAAGTAATCTGGAATCTTGTTAGCTAACAAAAAATATTTTCACATATCTGTTAATCTACTATTTATTCATACATTGCACCACTCTGAAATTTCACATTCCTTATCAGGGTTTGAAGAGAAAACTTTTCAGAAGGTCTTTTACTAAGAATCATACTAACAGAGAGGTGCTGTGGCACAATGGGTTAAAACACCATTTGGGGCACTATATCTCATATCATAGTGCCTGGGACTGAGTTTCATCTCTGCTTCTGATCCAGCTTATGATAATGGATCCTGAGAGATAGCAAATTTCATACCAGATACTTGGATTCCTGCACCCACGTGAAAGCTCCTGATGGAGTTCCTGGGAACTGGATTTGGCCTGGCCTGGCCCTGGTTGTTGTGCACACTAATGGGAGGGAAACAGCTGATAAAAAAATCTTTCTCAGTTTCTCCCTCTCACTTTGTCACATTGCTTTCCAATCTTTATCACTATCTTTCCATTGAAAAAATAATTAAAAAATCAGACATATTATATATTACTCAGAAAAATCAATTACTGTCTTGTCTTATCTTTTAAAAATTTATCTATTATCCATTTGAAAGACAGAGAAACAGAGACCGGGATAGACAGAGAGCTTCCATCTGTTGATTCACTCCAAAAATGCCCACAAAATGTAAGACTAGCCAAGGTCGGAATCTGCAGTTGGGAACACAATTTACAGTCTTCTTGAATGGGTTACAGTGACTCAAATACTGCAGTCATCATCTGCTGCTTCCCCTAGTGTGCAGTAGCAGGAAGCTGGGATCAAAAGCTGAGCCAGGACTCAAACTCACGCAGTTTGATAGGGGATGCAGGTGTCCCAAGCAGCAGCTTAGCTGCTTAGCTGCTGGACTAAATGACTCTCCTAGCCCTTTTATTTAAAAGAAAAAAAAGTAACACATGTAATGTTAAAATCCAGAAGAATCTGATATTCAACAGTATTTTAGGAACCAGCAGAGGCTAGATAACTGTGCTATTCTCAATTGAGGGAGTAGCCCACGTGAGTAAGACATAGCTCTTGTCATGGTGTTTACAGAACTACTTTTGTAACTTCCAGACTTTGTATGACTTTCTGCATAAAACAATATAAAATACAATTCCAAAAAGTCTCTGCTGTTGAAATAGGTAAGCGAGTAGTGTCTTCCCTTGTCTGCTTTAAATCTGGACTGCGTATCTACATAAGGACACTTAGTATGCTGTATATTGTACAATGATTAGTACCAGCCATGTGTTAAATCTGAGGTCCATATAAAGGCAGAGATGAAATTATTCCTATTCACATTGAAGTGATTTGCTTCGTTTAAAAGAAGTTGCAGCTATTGTCTAACTTTGAGTTTTTCACTAAGAACTTTACATAAGCCTCCTGTTACAATGAGGTTGCTATTCAGGCTTTTTTAAAGACCGAATTTCATCATTTACCTAAAGAGAAAATATGCAAATAACTGGTCTTGTTAATAGTACAATATTATATTTTTATGTAAATGTTAATTGGGGGGATTATTTATTGAGCATGAAAGTTAATATGTAATATGTTTGAAGTGCTTGATAATATACATGTTGTAGCAAACATTTCTGTAAATTGTCACAAGTTCTGTTACCTTTGTATACACTGTCACTTCAATTTGGAAATAAATTTCATAAAAAAAGAATGAGTAAAGCACTAATTTTTGGAGCCTGAATTTGCAACTTTAAATCAATCATGTATTCATGGAAAATATTCACTAATGTGTTAGCAAATGCAGTGAGTGAACTTGTGAACTTCTCATTCTCTCCTCCATCTACAAGTGTGGAATGTCCATAGTTGCAGTTTGATTCTCTTGTCTGCTTTGTGGTTGGATCTTGTGTACATTTTTCTTTGGAGTTCAGTAATCATAATCTACTCTTCTTAGCACTGTGTGAAAGCTGACTGGTGTAATACACATTCAATGCTTAGCACAAAACCTGGCATGATAAACAGAATCCTTGTTTATGATACCATTTTTATCATCTGATAACATTCATGTGAACTAACTAATGTCTCTGAAACTATATGAAATTACCTCAGAAGATGATATTTCCAAATGTTGCAATTTCTAGGACATAACAAAGTCCCTGAGGAACAGTAAATTACAATCCAATTTGCTGTAACAACAAAGCAACCTCAGGAAGTTTCATTTTCAGTGATTGTAGCCTGCTTATCTCCTGTGCATTCTTTTCCTGGCAAATGTCTTACATCAGGCGGGCATCCTCAAGTGAGTCTCCCTTTCTAATAAGCATAGATGAAAACAAAGATTCTGTGAGAAGTTGGAAAGAAATGAAAGGAGGGTGATCATGGGAAGTAATTGTAGCAAACTGAATTTAGTGCTATTGTCAGTTGCATTTATAAAAATTCCTGGGGAACTTTTATCCCTCCCTGATCTAAGTTGTCTGTAAAGAGAATTGAAAGGAAAACATATTATTTGTGAATAAGAAAAAGACGGTTTATTCATTGACACCTATAACAAAATATAAAGTGAAATCTTCCTTGTCTCTTTTGGAAACATAAATACCTTTTAAAATTGCTGTGTATATTCTAATAACAATTATAGGTTATATTAACACAATTTTGTTATATCATTATAACCAATATTAAAAATGAGAGCTTTAAAATGACAGAACTCTAGATGTAAGCTTTCAGGTCAAGCCACACTGCCTGCTCACGGAATGCCACCATTATATAACCAAGGAATTGCTATCTGGTCTTCAACTTCCTCTTTCTGCCAACTGTCAATGGGGGAATCTAACAAGTTATAATGAGAGCATAATTCAGCGAAATACTGGGCAAATGAAGACTCTATGATGGACTGTGTCAATCAGTGGATGACCTCATCGAGTGAAACTGGCAGTGATTCATAACTGGAGAACTATTAAAACCACTTGAGCAAGGATCTCAGAGCATGCCCCACATCCGGGACTTGGGGTGGGTGGGAAACTGGGTGGGGCTTCTCCGTCAATATCCCCCTTTACCTCAGATACATGATGGAAACAATATGGACATAATACTATTACCCACTTCCCTATACCCCCTGAACCTTTTTTTTTTTTTTTACCATAATTAACTATGTAAAGTTTGTCAACAAAAATACAATAAAAATATATAAAAAAAATGAGAGCATAATAATAAGGGCACAAAAATGAGTCATTCATTGAAAGGATATAATAACTACCCTATTTTCTTCATTCTTACCTAAAGTCAGAAATTGATCTTTGTGCCAACACTAGGAGTTAGTTATGTGGAAATTAAATATCCCTGCAAATGTTTTCAAGAGTAGAAGTGTTAAGGTCAATGTTACATTTAAATTCCTACTGTAGATTTGACATTCCACCTATGTGACTTGTAGATTTTTATTATATACATAAGGTATATTTCTAAATTCTAAACGAGTAAGATTTTTAAGGACTTAAATGATTTTCATTTTCTTTCCTGGTAAGCTTGCAACTGACTTCTCCCATATCACTAACCTTCCTGTGCTTACCAAGCCACAGATGTGTAGCTATCATCTTGTTGCCCACAGCTTTATCTACTGTAGCAGACTAGGGTACACACAATTCACGCAAAAATAGAAAAGGAGCTAAGCTTGCTTTTGCTGCTATTCAATCTTTCCTTTCCAAATTGCTTAGAACATTAGTCATAAACCCAATCATGACCAGGATGATGAAGCTGGCATCACGCTGTTCTTCCAAATTGTACATCCTCTCTTCCCTCAATCCCATATGTACCCCATCCTTGTAGTATTTTCCTAAATAAAACTTAACAACCTATCTTTTTCTTCTCCATGTTATGCTTATACTAATGTTGGCGTATACAATGATTTTGAGAAAGCATCAATGATTAATTATCCAGAGATGCAAATATCATGTAAAAGGAAAATCCTGGTGCTGGAGTGATTTGTCCTCCAATGAGAAGTTGTGAAATCTCAGGCACTGGATCTCGATCTCTCTGTCAGGATTCTAGATTTTAGTGTAGATACACAAGAGTCACACGTACATCTGGATTGTTTTAAAGCCGTTTGGGGGAGATTAGACCTCACTGAAGCTAAGTGTTTAGACTGGGCTAAAGAAACCTAGTTGTTGTTCATTATTCAAAGACTTATAGGTGTTTTACAGTATATGCGATCCCATGACATCAACTATGTAATTTCAAGACAGACAATAGCTTCAAGATTTTTAGAAACTTAATTTCAAAATAAAAATTTGAATTACTGAATTTCATCTTTCCCTAACTTACTGAGGGAGAACAAAGGTACAACAAATAGAAGCGTATACCAGCATTATAGAATAGGTGAGAAAAGAACACAATGTTTTTAAGCACCAATTCCTCTTCAAATTAATTCATAAATTAAAAACAATTTTAATAAAATCCAAACAGGTTATTTTTGTGGAACAGTTAAATTGGCTACTGCTGAAATGGTTTCAATAGTTCAACAGTTCTGAATTGCTGCCAATCTTGCCATTTCAAGCACGATGAAATCTCTCCAGAATCTACTGGCTGACACAGTCCACCTCAGAGTCCCCATTTGCCCAGTTATTCACTGCCAACACTTGGCAGGGTAGTTGATCAATTTTCCAGTTTGTATAGATACAGGAAGGAAAAAAGAGAATGTGGAAGCAATGGTCTTACCCACTGTCCTATAGCCCTTGACCCTTTGCACCCTAAACAACAATGTAAAGATCATCAAAATAATAACAATAATAATAATAGTAATCATAAAATTGGCCCAAAATTTAAGATGGAAAATGTAGAAGTATGAAAAGTCTCCAGCATGCCTTGGAACTTGGTTTTTGGTTGTATTTGATAGTACATGTAGGTATGGATGATTTGAACAAAGGCAATAAGAAAACCTGTTTTCATAAAATTCGTGGAGTAGTGAAATAAATGTAGAAAAAATAAAACTGTTGGGGTTGGCACTGTTGTTTACCATGCAAAGCCTCATCCTGTGTTGCTAGCACCCCATATGGGCACCAGTGTGAGTTCTGGCAGCTCCACTTCTGATGTAGCTCCCTGTTAAGGCCTGAGAAATCAGCAGAGGATGGCTCAAGTCCTTAGGAGCCTGTGTGCACATGGAAGACCTGGAAGAAGCTCCTGGTTTGTGGCTTTGAATTGGCCCAGCTCCGGCCACTGTGATCATTCAGGGAGTTAACTAGCAGATGGAAGTTCTCTCTCTCCCTTCCATCCCCCATAAATCTGCCTTTAAAACAAAAATAAGTATTGTTTAAAAATTAAAATTGGTATAAAAGGTGATATAACTTTGTAGATTTAGGATTGGGATAGAATTTCCTAATTAAACATAAAACAAACACAACATAGAAATATAATAAATGTAAGTTCACCAGCATGAAAAATTTCACAAAGAATGAAAAATCAGTAGCTACCAGCACAACTATTATAAATAAGCTTTAGCAAAATATAGACTTTATGAACAAAAAACCTCAGTTAAGATAAGTGATAAATGAGAATAGATATGTGAAAAGATATAATTCAATGCAACAAGAAAAAAGAAAAGTAATAAAGGACATGAATAGAAAGAAACTAAACATGTACCTATCGAATAACTTAGCTCTCCAAATAAAGTAATAAAACCAAAAGATGTTATTTCATACTACATAGTAATAGTCACCTGCAAAATGCTTTTAATTCAGAAGGCAAATACATTATAAACTCTTGGTTATCACAATTTAAAAGAATGAATTAGTCTTACAAATTTTGTCTAGAATGTTATACAGTTTATAAGCAAAAAAAAAAAAGTCTGGAAGACTGGAGGATGGCATTGTACCACACTGGATTAAACCACTTCCTGTGATGCTGGCATGGGTTCAAGTACTGGCTGCTCCATTTCTGACTCAGCTCCCTACTAATGCATCAGGGAAAACAACAGAATATGGCCTAAGTCCTAGGACCCTTGAACCCACATGGGAGACCTAGAGAAGCTCCCAGCTCCTGGTTTCAGGTGGACCTTGCCCTAGGGAATAAATCAGTGAATGGAAGATCTCTCTCTCTCTCTACCCACCCCTGTGGTTCTGCCTTTAAGATAAAAAACATAAATTAAGAAAATCTGTGGACCACCAAGTAGGTTATAATACATAATTTTAATACTCAAAAAGTTTCAACACTCTTACATGTTTAATATAATAGAAAAATTAGAACAGGAAACAAATTATTAACACTGAGTACGGTTGGCACATGATTTTCAATGAATCAGAGACACAATTAATTCCTAACATATATATGACAATACCTTCAATTATCATAAATACATTTATTGCAATTGCTATATTTAAATATAAATTTCCTGCAGGGAAAAAAAGCACCAAGACACATGGAGTAAATGTGGCATTATTTACATTTTACTTGTAGTGAAAAAAATGTATAATACAATAGATATATGATTGTAAAAATTTACAAAATAGTAATAAACTACTTGAAACAAAGTATGATAGAAACACGAGGACAATTTAAAATAACACAATAAAGATTTTTTTCCACAGTGTTGCTTATTTTAGTGAAAAAAAAGGAATTTTGTGGTAAATGTCTTAGGATGATACAGGTTTTTTGGCCTCCTTGATTAGGAAATTATTTCAGCTATAAAATGAAGTTATAAATTCTCCCTGTAAAATGGGCCAATCCCAAAAGGTTAGATACCACATGTTTGCCTTAATTTAAGATGATATGATGTTATGTATAACATATTATGTTATGTATGTTATATGTTGTGTATAAACTAAAATTGAAATGTCAATGAGGTGGTCACAGAATGTGGTTAAGAATTCGCATTTATTTTTAACATATTTGTTACTCATTACTATGTCAATTAATTCCATAACGATGTTAACTGTTGCTGATGGCATGTTGGAGCTTTTAATTGATTGGGATGATATTCTGCTGGTTCTGCCTTCAGACCAGAGAGGGTATACCTAAGAAGCCGTTGAACTTGACTAGACAATAAGATGCTGGACTCTATGTTTGGTATATGCTTGCAATGGGGGAATCTCAACTGAACTTGAGCTGTGGTTATGCAACAAGGTGGAGGAATCCACCATGGTGGGAGGGTGAGGGGAGGGTGGGGAGAATCCCAGTACCTATGAAACTGTCTCACATACAATCTAATTAATGAATAAATTAAAAACAATAAAAAATGATAAATAAATTCTCCCTGTAGGTCTAACAGACAAATTCCTCCCAAGGGAGATTGCTAACAATTTTAGATACTAACCAATTAACTAACAGGAAGATAACCCTAAGAAAATGATAACTAGCATTAATTTGAAAAGAAAGACTACACTCATCTTAGAGGGAAAGCTAGAAGTATACATTCATATATTAAAAAGTAGATAACTTATAAAGCTACACTATGTATATTGAGCATTCTGGTGTGGGTATTCCCTTTTTAAAAGATTTATTTATTTTGGGTCCAGCGCAGTAGCCTAGCGGCTAAAATCCTTGCCTTGCACACTCTGGGGTCCCATTTGGGCACCAGTTCTAATCCCGGATGCCCTGCTTCCTATCCAGCTGCCTGCTTGTGGCCTGGGAGGGAAGTCGAGAACAGCACAAGGTCTTGGGAACCTGCACCCACATGGGAGACCTGGAAAGGGCTCTGGGCTCCTGGCCTCAGATCCATACAGTTCCGGCTTTTGCGGCCGCTTGGGGACTGAATCAACAAACGGAAGATCTTCCTCTCTGTCTTTCCTCCTCTCTGTGTATCTGACTTTCCAATAAAAATAAAATTTAAAAAAGAAGATTCAATTTTATTGGAAAGATAAATCAGATTTATTGAGAGCAGAGACAGAGAAAGAACTTGCATCAGCTGCTTCACTCCCCAAATGGCTACAATGGCCGGAGCTGAACTGATCCTAAGCCAGAAGCCAGGAGCTCTTCTGGATCTCCCACACGGGTGCAGGGTTCCAAGGCTTTGTGCCAGCTTCAACTGCTTTTCTAGGCCATAAGTAGAGAGCTGGAAGGGAAGAGACACAAGCACGACACAAACTGGGTGCGTTTATTAGGATCCCAGTGCTCACAAGGTGAGGATTTAGCCATTGAACCATCACACTGGACCCATGGATATTTCTCCATTAAGAAAAATAAAAAACAAACTGACCACCAAATGAAATCATCTGGGAGTCTAGGGAAAATACAATGTAGAGAAAATAAGCAATTCTACTTCCAAGTAGGATTAGAATAAATGAGCATCAATAGTTCCTGAGCCATATATTGCACTTTTAGCAAATAAATAATCTTTTTTCTCTTTCACTTTGGGTAGAATACATCTTCCTGTCACAGTGACTTGGTGTTAGTGGTATGACTTTCTTTGCCCAGCAGAATGTTAACTGATGTACTCAGGGTCACTGAATTTGAGAACATACCCTAGTGTTTCAGTCAGTTATTTATTTATTTATTTATTTATTTATCTATTTATCATTACAACAAAATACCTGCAACAAGCTACTTATAAAAGAAGCAGTGCTATCTAGTTCATAGTATTGGAGGCTCAATTTCAATATTAAATGTTTTCACAGATTTGACTTCTAGTGAGTGCAGTGGATAGTGGCACAAAATGGCAGGAGCACCAGTAGGACCCAAAGGTAACACATCTAGTCATAGCAGAGACACATACAATAGGGCCAATGTCAGGGTTTTATTATACATACATTCTCTCTCTCTGTCTCTGTCTCTCTCTCTCTCTCCCTCTCTCTCAATGGCCACAACAGCCATGTCTGGGCCAGGCTGAATATAAGAGCCTGAAATTCCATCTGAGTCTCTCACATGAAGGGCAAGAACTCCACTGAAGGACCATAATTTAGCAAGGAGCTATATCAAAGGTTGGAGCAGCAGCCAGGACTGCAACTGGTTCTCATATGGGACACTGGCATCACAGGAGATGGCTCAGCCTGCTGTACCACAATGCTAGTCCCAAAGTCAGGCCTTTAAAACAATTGTCAGATGAGACCTACCTTTGAAGGTACACCCCAAGAAGATCCACAACCTCTCAACCATGTCACCCAGTGTCAAATTTTTTAACACATAAACATTTGAGGGCATTAAACATTCAAAACATAACACATGAGTAGACGTGGTATCAATGAAGATTCCTGCAGACTCTCTACCAAAGATCGCTCACATTCGTATTACTTTATCCTGGGATATCATTGTTTACATATTTACAGAGAAAGCATGCGTGAATGTTAGAGATTCAATTTCCATCCAAGGAAGGGGGTAGATTTCTGATCACACAGACAAAAAATTATCTATCTAGTACCTGGCGCAGTGGCCTAGTGGCTGAAGTCCTCACCTTGAATGCAGCAGGATCCTATATGGGCACCGGTTCTAATCCTGGCGGCCCAATTCCCATCCAGCTCCCTGCTTGTGGCCTGGGAAAGCAGTCGAGGACGGGCCAAAGCTTTGTGACCCTGCACCCGCATGGGAGATCCAGAAGAGGTTCTGGCTCCGAGCTTCATATTGCTGCAGCACCGGCCATTGTAGTCACTTCGGGAGTGAATCATCGGACAGAAGATCTTCCTCTCTGTCTCTCCTCCTCTCTGTATATCTGCCTTTCCAATAAAAATAAATAAATCTTTAAAAATATATATATGTATCTACCTGGGAAATGCTTGGGCAGATTTTCTAGGAGTAGCTTTTCAAACACTGGGATTTCCTAAGTTTGGGACTCCTCAGCAATACTAAGCCACTGAAACTGAAATCCATAATATAAAGCTTCCTGTCTGTTTCCCTTTGTACAAGATGTCCTTGACTGCTTTTATCAAAAGAGGTTCACTGACTTATGGGAGTGATCCAGTTGACCCTAGAAAGGTTTTTTTTTTTTTAAATCATTTTTATTATAATTATTATTTTACATGATACATTTTCCAAGGTATAGGAATTCTTCCTTCCTACTCCCCTATCTGCCCCATTTCCCCTCCCACAATTTTTTCCCATATTATCACAATAGTCTAGTAGATGCTTTTTTTTTTAAGATTTATTCATTTTATTACAGCCAGATATACACAGAGGAGGAGAGACAGAGAGGAAGATCTTCCGTCCGATGATTCACTCCCCAAGTGAGCTGCAACGGGCCGGTGCGCGCCAATCCGAAGCCGGGAACCCGGAACCTCCTCCAGGTCTCCCACGCGGGTGCAGTGTCCCAATGCATTGGGCTGTCCTCAACTGCTTTCCCAGGCCACAAGCAGGGAGCTGGATGGGAAGTGGAGCTGCCGGGATTAGAACCGGCGCCCATGGGATCCCGGGGCTTTCAAGGCGAGGACTTTAGCCGCTAGACCACGCTGCCGGGCCCAGTCTAGTAGATGCTTTACAGGCTTCTAATCACTGGACTCAAGGAGTCATTTGCTTCTCCAATAGATAAGAACCCTAATGGCCAGTATTGTCCCGGAGTGAATTGTGAAAGAGAATTCCAGGTCTGGGCAGAATGTAACAGCTGCATTCCCATAACCTCCAGATCAGCTGGAACTCACCTGGTCATTACAAATTTCTTAAAGTGCATGGCATCACCTTCCAGGAACTTGGACATGAACTGATCACATACCTCTCAACCCCAAATCCAATTTATAAGAATCTTCACCCCTGACTCCTTACAGAACCAAGGAATTAAGCAATAGCTACCAGGCTCCTTGCTCTGTGCTTGGTAACAAATGCCTACTTTCTTCCATCAACCTGATGTCAGTGATCAGTTTTCTACGTGATTAGGGGAACTTATCTATTCTGAAGGTTCTACAACAATTCCTCCAACCAGTTTGGGGTGTTGTTTGGCAATGCTGCTAGGTACATAGCATCTGCATGGACCTGCTTTCACATAACCTCCTTGGAGATTAAAAGGCAAGAGAAACCAAGAAAAATAGTAATTTCAAATTGTAAGATACTAGTAGTCATTAGAGATAATAAGGTTCTTTGTCATTGACTAACGAGTTTTGTGTCCTTTATTAGCATCCATGAAACTGGCAGGTAATTTTCTAACTTACAAGTAGGCCACTACTTTAGAGTTTTAAGTATTAACAGAGGTTAAATGACAAGTGTAGCCAACCTGATTCTAACTCATTACCTGGAGTTGAACTCAGTCCAATTGCAACTTGATTTAGAGCTCACCCATCCCAGGTGAGATAAGTAAATTTACAGTTGATACAAACAGAACTGAGTGATATCAATATACCTACTTTTTAAAGTCACTTAATCTAGAGTGGTCTGTTATGCACAATGATTGGGACATTTGTTGATCAATATTAATATGCTATGTCATGCACTGTGATAAGATTGAGATAAAGAAATGATATAAATGAAAATAGCATCTAGGAAAGAATCATGGATGCTGTATCATGGATATTAAAAGAACTGTAAAATTTTATAGTATCTATATCTATATAATATTTATAAAAACAAGACCTTATAATTGCTAACAAAGATTAGAGGGTTTTTTGCATTCTTTGTTTTTAGCAGTAAATAAAAATGCCTGTATGTTAAATTGAGCTAAGCATTCTGATAAATTTAGCAGAAAATTCCCAATCTAAGTTTTTTTTCTCAAACTGACTCGATAAATCCTAAAAAATGAAGTTAATTATGTAAAAATGCTGACATCGAGTTTAATTTAATAAGTCTTGGAAGGAAAGTGTAATTAAACTTTACAAGTACACAAATGGTGTAGGAAGGTCTCTAGAGCAGCGTGTCCACTTTATCAAGTAAAATATTTTCTTCAGATGTCCTGTCAAAATAGGCATGGGTACAATTGGAAAGAACTGTTGCCCCCTTTTGCTAAAGTACCCACAATCATGAGACACCAATATGGTACATTTGAATATTTCAAGTATAATGTTCAAAGAATTAGACAGGGAAAACGACCTTTCTAGGATGGCTTATTTGGAGTATCTGTTATTTACTGCAAATACTTTTGGCTAATTGAATTATTTTGTTATCTCCAGAGAATGTGCCAATTGATGATAAGAATGTGATGTCAGTATCGTCCAGACAACATAAGAAATGGGAGTAATTATTCTTCTTAACTAGATCTTTCATGTGAGTTTTTTTTTTCCTTAAAACTAGTGCACAGTATGCAGTGCTGTGCTAAACTCTTTTCTCCTAGGATTCCTGAATTTAGTTTTTCATTTGTCATAGCTACATATAGAATTTATGGTAACAAGATTGGAATATTCTTCAGGTCGCTAACAGGTAAAAAAATTAAACAATGCTTAACCTTTTAAGAAATCAGGAAATAAGATGTAATTCTGCTTACACATGAAACTTTGCTCATACATGACATGATAAATACTTTAGTCACTCTTTTCCAGAGGATCTCCCCTCCTTCTTTCTCTCTCTCTCACTCACACACACACACCAACTGACAATACTCATTATTCACAGTATTCCTTTAACATGACCTCACCACAAACACTGAAATACAGGATCAGTTTTCTGTGAACCTCCAGTCATGTTTTCACTGCTCAGTCAATATGTACATCTTTGGTGTGTATTTTAGTTTAAAGGCACATTATTTAATACATATTGTTAATGCATTGATTTCATGACAACAGTACTGACTCAAGCCTGAGCAAAATTTAACACGTCTTCTTCTGTAAGCTACGTTCCTCTGTGAGTACAGCCTTTTTGTATGTAGAACCACTAGACAGCACTTCAACATAATGTCTGGTTACTATTTTAATAACAAAACCCACAAAAAAATCACAAAAGCTTTGAAAAATATGGTACCAAATATATCACAAAACACCTGTTTACAATGTGAGACCTGTTTACAATGTGAGATCTGCAATAAGAAGGGAAGTTCCAACTCAGTTAGGAACATGCACATCATGTGACTCAGATTTTCTGTTGCTTTGTGCATGCCCATGAATGTCTGCAAAAGCAGCGCGGGTACTGACTTTGACGTTACAAATAAGCTGTAGCAAGGAGATAGATTTGAAAATACAGAATCTATAAATAATGTGAATTGCCTGCATACATATTTCAGACCTTGATTCTTCTGTTGGCTGTATTTTAGAATCACATAAAGCTTCTCTTTAAGTTTTCTTCCAGTGTTTGCATATTGTATCATAATTATTTTGATTATAATTAATGTCCAACCAATTTTGCTATTTCCTGCTAATTCTTAAGGCTATTTTGAACCTTTCTTGATCCATGGAATGTGCTGCCAAATATTTTGTTTATGTATGAGTGGTAGCCATTCTGAGCCCTTTAATTTCTGAGAATGTTTTCTCTTGTGGTCCACCATAAATAACAACTTGGAGACATACCGAGTTTGTGAGTCACAAAATTGTTCTCTGGTGGGCATTGTTCTAAAGAGGCCAGCCTTTTAGTTATTGTTGCTACTGTTCTCATCTGAGGAATTGCTTTTTTTTCCCACTGAGATTTAAAGGATATGTTTCTTCAATTGAAAATTTCACAAAATTATTTCATGTCATTTATATGATTACATTTTCCTGATATCTACTGAAGTAGCTCAAAACCAAATGGAAGCCTTTAGCTTTTGAAAATTTCTGAAGTATGTTTTTGACTATTGATTCTGGCCCATTAAGCTGGCACTATTTTAGTGATTATGTCACAATTTTGACATTTGGAGATTTTACCTCTACAGTAATTATATCCAACTTTTAAAATATGCATTGTTCCAGCCAGTTCTCAACATATTTGCTTAGTTCTGCTTACATTTCCATGATTTAATTATTTCAAGTTTCTAAAGTTGGTGCAATTTTTATTTATGTTTTTATATGTAAGTCTAGATATAAAGAAACATTACTTTCCACTGCCTCTTAGTTGACTCTCCCTTATGTTAACACTTTTTATTTACATTTTATTTTGATTTGTACAAGATCTCTATCTGCTTAAAATGATATGTTAAGTCTTCATGCTTTCTTGAATACCATAGAATGCAGTAAAAAGATATTTTTCTAATATGTGTATCGCCTAATGAACTGTTTAAGAATAACTGCCCTCCTCTATGATGTGTATGATCTCTTATAATGCTGAATAATCTTGTCCATGCCTAATCACAAGGGTTCTCTTTATTTATAGATGGAATTTTTGTTATTGGCCTTGGAGAGTTTGTCAGTAAAACTTAGTAAATTTGCTTAAAATAAGAATAATAAAGCCATCTTCATCTTGTAATAAAAGCAAGAATAGGTCTCCTGTCAAGTTTGAAATCTTGAATTATCAACTCCTGAAATCTTGATCATAACTGTTAGAAAAAGTTATTGCACAGAGAATACTGAACCAGAAGAGAGAAGGAGTTTTTTCCAGAATAAACAGTGAACAGTCGATGAGCCAAAGGGATTCTTTATTATCCTTTTTTGCTTTTTCTCTTTTAAGTGTTAATCAATATTAATACATTTGACACCATTCTAGGAACATAGTGACATATCCCTCTTTTGTCCCTCCTCCCATTTTTTTTAACGTTTGAGACAACATCCTCTACACTCTAACCAGAAAAGATGCTATCACTATATTTAAAGCTCTAAGCATTGTCTATAAATGAAAAACTGTAATACTAAGGGGCTTAATATTGTTTGATTTTAGGGAAACATATCAATTAAAATGGAAAACATAATTTATTTTCTAGCCAGTACAAATATTACACAAAGACCTTTTTTTTAAGTTCATAAGTCTACAAGAGGTGTTTCTGAGACTACCACAGGAGAATATCTAATTGTTGTTAGATGCGGAGAAGATGAAAGGATGATAACAAAGATTACCTGTTCATCCCACTACATTCACAATAAGCAGAATAGTTCCATGTGGCAGTTAGATGTTTGTTTGTTTATTTGTATTTATTTAAAGGCAGAGCCAGACAAAAACAGACAAGAGATCTTCCATCTGCTGATTGTTTCACTTTCTAAATGCCCATGACAACTGGGACTGGACAAGGCTAAATCCAGGTGTCAGGAACTCCAGCATGATCTGCTACAAGGATGGTAGATACAGAAATATTGAGCCATCATCCACTGCCTCCCAGAGTGTACATTAGCAGGAAGCTGTATTGGAAACAGGGTAAATAAAACTTGGGCCCGATATAAATTTTAATATCAAATATTAGGGAATTTTTCTTCATCTTTTTATACTGATTTTAATTTAATTCTACTCTCTGCAGTGAACATACTTGTTTTGAAGTATGCTGAAATTTGTTTCATGGTCCATAATATGATTAATATTGGTGACTTTTCATGTACACTTCAGAAGATAATATATTTTAATTATCTGGTACAGTGTCCTATAAGTATGAATCAGGTCAAATTCTTTAATGATGTTACTTAATCTCAATCAAAATTCCAGTAAGGCTTATTTATTCAGAAACAGAAAAGCTTAGTTCTGCTTCAGTGTATTTTATTATTCTTAAGACCCTGGCTCACAAGTCTTGTGTTCTTTTATTGCTATCCCATGAATTTAAACTATCATTCTTTGTATTTATATGGTTTTTATAGCTCTTCTCAGTGGGAGGATTATTTTGACATAATTTACTTTGTAAAAACTAAAAATAGAACTCTCCAACCACCATCTTTTCCTTATAGTCATAATTATCTCAAACAGAATAATTTTCAGCAGTATCACAAAAGAAATTTTTTATATCTCAGATGAAAATATTTTATGTGACTTGAATTTATTATCTAGTCACTTATCAAGTATGTTTCTAGAAAACAGAATGGGTTACAAGTAAATATAAAATGCTAAATACTATAATGAAAATAGAAATGAGACAGCTGAATAGCAATCTATAGCCATTTTAAGGTGTATAGAACCTGGTTGTCTATAAACTAAAATTGAAATGTCAATGAAGGAGTTGCAGGATGTGTTAAAGAACTTGCATTTTTTTTTCAACATGTTGGTTACTCAATACTATGTCAATTAATTCCATAACGTTATAAATTGTTGCTGATGTTATGTTGGGGCTTTTAATTGATCGGGATGATACTCTGCCAGCTCTACCTTCAGACCACAGATGGTCTCCCCAAGAAGCCGTTGAACTTATCTGGACAATAAGATGCTGGACTCTATGCTTGGTATATGCTTGCAATGAAAGAATCTCATGTGAACCTGAACTGTGGCAATGCAACAAGGTAGAGGAATCTACCATGGAGGGAGGGTTTGGGGAGGGGTGGGGGGAATCCCAGTACCTATAAAACTGTGTCACATAATGCAATGTAATTAATAATAATTAAAAAAACAAGTAAATATAAATCAAACGTCTTCAAAAGTGAGATACTTATACACAGGAAATGGCAGGTAATGGTAACTCATCCTTCTTTATATGATATCACCAAACTACAGTTTGAATAAATCATATTTATTAAGGAGAAATGTTCAGGTATAAACCAAAGCTGAGCACAGAGCATAGAAAGTCCAGATGTATCCATACTAACAGCTTTTCAGCCACTGGGTAAACTGAGAAATGTATGTTGTAGATGTGTATGTTTCTATGAACGTACTCGTGTGACTTACTGTGGATACATGTATTTGCACACATATAGATTAGTGGTTTGTGCATGGCTTATTTATCTGTAGATACCATACACTATTTCTAAGAAGGCAAGGATTCTCATCTTTAACTACATGTTACTAATAATGCTATAAATCATTCACTCTCTACAAAACATTACAGCGTGCATCATCTCAATCTTCACAACACCATCACATGCAATAATTTAACTTTGCTGGGTTAATTTGTAGGATAATTTCAAAAAGAACGTGCAATTTGAGTTGGCTATTATGGGATCAAGCATGAATTGAGTTTGCTTTTTTTTCTTCTTCTTTAAGAGACACCTGCCTCTACATGCAGGGATATAGCTATACCTGTAAGTGCTACCACATTTCCTGTTTCCAGATGGCTTCAACAAGTAGGGTACTGCTGTTGGTAGAAGTCCAAATTATAACCCTAATTTTAGGAATCTGTTATATATACACCTATGTATATATTCCATCATAATTTCTCTTACAGAAAAAATTTCAAAAGGAGCTTCAAATATACTCCATAAAATTATAATCTCCAGAATTTTAATGAAAAATGCATTATTAGAATATTCATAGTATCAGAGAATCCTTGGAAACAATTTAAAATAAGAGACTCAAAGTGCTCAAATTCGTATCGAATGAATAGTGTAACTATATGTAGACATTGTGAGTTCACTGAAAACATATCAGACTGAAATAACTCCATGCCCTTTGTGTAGAGTATCAGCATAGCATTATCCAAAGTGAATGTTTTAGGCAGTATTTCTTGATTTTAATGACTCATGAAATGTACCTTAGAGAATCACTATGGAGAAAAATTCAGGAAAAAGGAGTTAAACATAATTAAGCAAATTCACAGCTGGTAGAACCTCCGTATTCAAAGAGCATTAGTTAATCAGTTAGAATTAACGTTGAGTCAGACATTCTGGCAAGAAGATGAAGATCTTAAGGAACTGGCAGCCTTCAGAGTGTTATTGCTCCTCACTTTCCTTCTGGTTCCATCTAGCGGTTGGATTCCCTCCCATCAACTGCCACAAAATTCATCTTGAATTGTGTTTACATTAAATAACAGTTATTCACCAAAACTATGATTATATATCTCAGTGTAGAGCTATTAAGATACGTTCTCTTGCATCTTGGAATGCCAAAAATTAGTAAAATTCTGTCTTTAGGACCTGGATTATACTCCAGATTTTAAGTGTACACTAACTAAATTGATTTAGGAAATAACTTTACATTAAATATTATGCAGTTCTCATGAAATGTATTTCCTGCTTTCTTCTATTGGGTATAGCTTTTGTTGCATCAGCTATTTATTCTGATTCCCCCCATATCTTGGATCTTATTTTATTTTCTATTGGCTTACCTGTTTCATACTGTAATAATAGCACAAACATTAGCCTCAGTGGTGCTTACTTAGAATTTTATGGATTGGAAACAAGTATACATACATAATTTTATTTAGATAAGGTGATTTGAAATAACTTGTTGCAGATGAAGACTCCAGATTTAGGGATGTTAAAGGTACAGATCAAGCTATCAAAACGGCTTTGTTGTGAAGTCTGAACTCTAGTTAAGTCTTCTGAAGAAGTATCTATTCTCTTTCTGCTCCATAATCCTGCTCAGTGGAAAACTCCCGTCGTTCCCAGTAATATAAAGACAAAAAACACGTTCAGTGTCTTCACTCTCTCCATTAGCCATCATCCCCACATGCCACTTACAACTAATCAGGGCACAGTGCAAGCTTGCCTTTTACTCCTTGGGTCATCATGACAAGTTCCTTAGCATGTAGACATCCTATGTTTCAATTTGAACTAAAAAGCATTCTCTCTTCTCCTAGAAACTTCTCTAATAACCAGAGCAGGAACTATTCAAGTCCCAAGAATTTGTTCTTGTTTTAAGATAATCACATGCAATGCTTCCTTTGCTTTCATTTAGCATCACCTTTTTCTTACCTGCTAACAGCAAACTGATATAGTATATTAGTAATGAAGGAAGTTTCCAGATATGTTCTAACACAGTCATCAGAAATGCACATCATCACTGCCATCATCATTCTTATCATAAATAATATGTGCTGAACAATGAATGACAATGAGCACTGACTGCACGTTTCCTTATTTTAGCTGACTGTTCAAAGAGATGATAGGCAGGAATTGCTTTTAGACCATGAGTAAACTGAAAATAGATATGACAAGAAATGGAAAAATAATAAAGAGAGTAAACTCTAAAGCTGGGATTTGAAGCTGGTTCTGTCTCTTGCACCTTGCATCGAGCACATCACCTCTCAATAGCATACAACAAATATAGTAACAACAATAATAAAGTGTCCCCTCTTTTACACATTTTCCCTCTCATCTTACTGTATAACACATTTCTGCTTGAGATGAAATATTCAATCTAATGATTTCTTGGTCTTTCCAATCCTTACATTATATGATACAAAGCATGAACCTTACTCTTGTCCAGCTCAGAAAATAGCGGGGTTTTTTGGTGAATGAACAAAGCAAAAATGAGATTCATACTTTCAATGATAAGAAATATTCCTGAGTTACAGTTAAAAGGATCATTCCTTTACTTTGAAAGAAACTTAGTTACAATGAACTTAACTGAAACATCCCATAAAAGGTAGAATAGTTCCATTCACTTTAGCAGAGGACTAGCAATCACTTGTCATAATGAAAGGGAAACTGGAAGGAGGTGAACTATTATCTTCAGTCTTTACATCAATTCAGTGCTCTAGAGTTTGGAAGAACTATTGTAAATTGATTTTTTCCATACCACCATTTCTTGAAGTTTGGATTGTTTGTTATTTATTGCAGCTTGTATTTGAAAGGATATAACAATTATTAGAATTAAGAAATTATCAGGGAAATAAAAATAGAGCACATCATGCTGTTGAAATAGTTCAGGTCAAATCATATCTTTAAATATGATTGCATTATGGTAGAAAATATCCAATAGCAGCATGTAGGATGCTGAATTTATCTAACTGCATATGAATATGTGTGTATGCATGCACAAAGAGCAATTAGTATAATCTTGAAAATCTGACAAAATGGTAGATACAGTCTTGATTTTTTAACATTTTAATACCTCAGGCTTTAATGAAGTAACCATGAAAACACCATTAAATGAATGCTGAAGTTTTTAGATTTCCTTAAGGTCATGGAAATATTCTCACAGCCATTTCTATGATAAGTGACAATGCAAAGATAAGTGACTTATGCCTCTATCTAGTTTTCTATCTCTCCCCCTTTTTTTTTTTTACAAAAATTGCTGATGATAACACATAAGTATGTTTTATTTTTGCTGTCATGTAATTAATGTGCATATACAGATACAAGTATAAACTTAAGAATTACAAGCAACATATCCAGCCTAATCTAACCATTGCCTTTTCTAAAATATTACTAAAATAATTTCAATAAGTGGAATAAATATCAATAACTAAAATTCAGGATCCACAATAACTAATTGAAAAAGTTAAACTAGTAACTGTAAGATGAGGGAAATTTCTGTTTATAAATCTCCAACTTACATTTTCTTCTATATGATGGAAGAAGTTCAGTTGAAAAGTAAATGGACATCAGATGTTATGCAAATACTCTGTTAATTTTATCAATTGCTTGTTTTTAAGATCATCTTTTAGGAAAATTGGAAAAATCATACTGTTCATCCTTTCATTTTATTCTCAAAATACAGAATCAATGGGTACTTTTCTCTATCTCCAATAAGCTACTCAATGGATAGTAACAGTTATTCCTGCTTGTATTATTGCTAGATCACACAAGATCATTATTTCATGTTAATCAGTGACATTTAGCACTAATGGGAGACACTATGCATGACCACATTCTGAAAACTGCTCGGTATTTTGTTACAGATGATAGCATAGTGATCAAGCCAACACGATGTGACAGCAAGGTGCTTATGACTGCATGTCTCCACAACAGTCATACCAAGAAAAGAACTTTCTTACTGTGGTGTGTTTAGCACAGTCTTCAGAGACATTGTCATCTTGTATTCATCCAGAGTAGTGAAATTAGATAGAGAAGACCTTGGTATTATGTTCACATAACTGGTAGGATGTACAGAATGTCACAAAGAAGAAGCTCTTTTGATACATTCATCTTGTCTATCTTCAACTCATATGAGACACATAATATAATTTTTGCTGACTTGTTTCAATGTCTTGAATCTTAACCAGCATAATATCCAGGAACAGAGCATATCCCCAAGGTCACATCTGCTATATAACCACACGATTATACTGGCTTTTAGTTGCTAGAAATAATCATGGCCAAAACAAAGACTGACAATAAAGTACAGAAAAGGCAGAAAAACAGACCTTTCCTGTCTGTGTTTTGGGAAAACATATTTCTGATAGTCTCAAGATTCCACGAAAAGTAAATCTAAAAGTATGTCATCTCCCCACATATCAAGGTCCTCGCATCTTGGCATAGGCCACATCTATAATAGTGAAATTAATATTTCACAATAAACATATAAAATATTAATGAAAAGCATAGAATAAACATGCATCTGGTTATTTAGTCACTAATAGTATTTTGGAACCAAAAGAGACCTCAAACATAATTTATTCCCACTTCTTTGTTTTATAAATTAGGGAACTAAGGCTCAGAGAGTAAATAACATATCTAAAGTCAAATAGTCAGCAATGTAATACTCACTTCTAGCTCAGTGATGCTTTCCCCTCTCTAGTCTATATTACATGCTGGATGTGAGCATTCTCTTTCCAACCTCATATCAGTAAACTCATCAAAGCATCAGGGATATTCTTATTATCTATAGATACTTTTTCCCAAGTTTTGCAATAGATTTTAAATTTTGCCATTCTCAATGTTAACTTAGTATCTGTCAATTCAAACTTTAGATATTTTTCTGAGTGGTTAATCATTTTCTATTGATTCCATCCACATTACAATGATCTGTGGCACAAATATTCTAAAGATAGTCCTATGAGGGCTTAATCGAATGATTAACAGACTATTCAAGATGCCCACATCCCAAATTGTAGTATCTGAGTAGATACTGACTCCAGCTTGTTGCCAAGACAAAATCTGGGAAGAAGAGGTGATGCTTCAAACAGTTGAATTCCTGCAATCCTGTGAGAGACCTAGAATGAGTTCCTGGCTCTTGGTTTCAGCCTCAGGAAACACAGACATTTTAGGCGTGATCCAATGGATAGGAACTTCTCTCTCTAGCTCTCTGACTCTTCCTGTCTGCCTACTCCCAAACTTTAAAAAAGTTAGCCTATCAGTTCCTTTTTCTGAAAACGCAATGAAGGATAATTTGTACTTTTGTGGATGCAGAATATCTGTGTTTAAGTGACAGCATAAAGTACATTTAAGACAATTTTTTACCAAAATGTGAGGATATTTCAAATAGTGTAAAATGTAATTAAGAAATAACTTGGGCCCGGCGGCGTGGCCTAGCGGTTAAAGTCCTCGCCTTGAAAGCCCCGGGATCCCATGTGGGCGCCGGTTCTAATCCCGGCAGCTCCACTTCCCATCCAGCTCCCTGCTTGTGGCCTGGGAAAGCAGTTGAGGACGGCCCGGAGCTTTGGGACCCTGCACCCGCGTGGGAGACCTGGAGGAGGTTCCGGGTTCCCGGCTTTGGATCGGCGCGCACCGGCCCGTTGCGGCTCACTTGGGGAGTGAATCATCGGACGGAAGATCTTCCTCTCTGTCTCTCCTCCTCTCTGTATATCTGACTGTAATAAAAATAAATCTTAAAAAAAAAAAGAAAAAGAAAAAAAAAGAAATAACTTACAAAAATAATTTTGAAATGCATACACAGGTATGTCCATATTCAGCATTTCCAGAAGTGTTTGAATATTCACATATGCACAAATTTCCAAAAATTTGGCACCAAAATAAACTTGTAAAGATTTTACTTTTTATGGCTTTAAATTTTAAATAAAAATGAAAGAAAAAAGTAACACGAAGCAATACAAAAAGATAAAATACATCATGCAACACAATATGCCAGTTTCAAAAGTATGATATCATGTTTTCACTGATGTGTACTAATACAGAATACACAAAACTAATATATATGAGTGAAATTGACACTTTGAGATTTGATTTATAGCGTTTCTCTACACTCTCGAGGTATAGTGGTTTTCTACTTTATAAATAGTACATGGCTTTGCATCTGAATTGTGTAAAAGAAATAAGGCTTTTTTAAAATAAAAATGCTGTAACTAGTTTGGGCTACTAACTTAAATTTTGCTATCTCACAGCTGACTATCTCTTTCCATTTTGTACATATATTCTCTAGTCATTAATGAACATCATCCTGTTCTTATGAAATAAAAAAAAGAACCAAAAAATACTAAATGCACACATACCTTCCATTTAAATAAATGTTAAACAACTTCTCATGAATGTACGGTCAAGAGTCAAAGGTATAGCATTCTTGTGGTTGCCATAATAGGATGCTTAGGCGTTAACAGTGTTATAAACTGCCAAACCCTTTCCTATAACTTCTTACTGTTTCTGAAAGACAATCAATTTCCTCGAATTAGCATGTTTTTATATTGTAAATTTCTTTTCTATCGAGCATTTTCTTTGAATAATCAAAACGTATTGCAATGAATAGTTTAAGAATAAACTTATTTTTTAAAAAAGAATATACTGATAATCAGAAAGGTATTGAACTTAAGATGAGTAAAACACTTCTATACACTTTCAGCCAAAATTCTGGATCTATATTTTATATTCTCTGAAAAAATCTGATTAAGTTCTTTTATATTATTGTAGAATCAAATTATATGTAAGAATAACTTTTACATCGATGGCATAACACATGAAATAAAAACTACATACTGAGAAAGCAAATGAAATAAATTCTTGGTAGTAGAAATAAAACTCACCTTAAAACTGCCCTAGAGTATTGCTATCCTAATTCTAATGCCAGGATAGACTTAAGAAATCTTATCTAATTTATATTGCATATTTTATTACATCAGGTGAAAATTCTCTCAGTTGCTAAATTATACTTGATTTATATTGAATTCCAGGCAACTGAAACTCTAGAAGTTTGGTTTGTTTTGTTGGTTTGAGGATTTTGTTATGAAATTTAATTCATTATTAGGAAATTGATCTAAATTTAAGTGCCAAACATTCCATCCAATTTATAAGTTATGTCTCAACTCCAGTAGTGTGTAGATAAGATACAAAAGTTTTGCCCTTTGTCTTTAATCTTCTGCATAAATGTTAACAATAATGATTCTCTCTCTCTCTCTTTCTCTCTCTCTCACACAAACACACACACACACACACACACACACACACACACTCCAGCACAGTGCGAAATAGTGAGACATTGATGAGTTACTGTTAGACTTCATCCTATAGGCTGCTGGCAATATGTGGCTATCTACATGTTAATAATCCTTGAAACAGTTGTTCAAGACATCGTGCTTTCTCATGCAAAATGTTTCAAAGGTTTTTGAAAGTCTTTGGAAAAAGGCTTAGCTAAACTTAAAATCCTGGAAATCCATAATGGCATTTTGGACACCTGTAAACAAAAGGAATGAGATCACTCTGATGGTAGAACTTGGTTCTTTATAAAATCAAATGGCTCTTGATGACAAATAAACTGGTGTCCCTTCTCATTTGAGTCTTCAAAAATATTAGCCTATACCATCATTTTGGATATGATTTCTAGGAAGAAACTAAGGCCACTTATCTTTACATATTAAATTCTATCCTTGTCTTTAAGTATATGGTATTCCAATCATTCTTTCATCCCATGACACCTCAAACATGGCTACTCCAAGAGTTTTCAGTACTCCACAGAGGCTTAAAAACCCGTTTTATATGTAAAGAACAGTACTTTTAAGACTTTAGCGAACACAACAATTATGTCTGATCTTAAAAAATGCAGGTTTTACTTAAGTATGTGTCAGAACTAGATATTTATGGTTTCTAACATACAGATGACACCATTGCAGCTGGTACAAGGATCACAGATTTTTTGTTATATGGAACCTAGAGGTAATGCTGAAACTTATTCACTGGAATTACCTGGAGAATTTTAACGGGTATCTGAGTCTTAAACTCACACATTCTAATTTAACTGCTCTGTGGTGTACCCTGAGCATTAAGAGTTTTATAAAGCTCTCAAATCGTTCCAATGAATAGCCAGGTGGTGGGATCACTGTTTCTTTTTTTAAAATTTTATATATAGATAGATAGATATTTATTAATTACATTGCATGATGTGACACAGTTTCATAGGCTCTGGGATTCCCCGAAACCCTCCCCAAACCCTCCCCCCATGGTGGATTCCTCCACCTTGTTGCATTACCACAGTTCAAGTTCAGTTGAGATTCTTTCATTGCAAGCATATACCAAGCATAGAGTCCAGCATCTTATTGTCCAGGTAAATTCAACGGTTTCTTGGGGACACCATCTCTGGTCTGAATACAGAGCTGGCAGAATATCATCCCGATCAATTTAAAGCCACAACATAATATCAACAACAATTTATAGCATTATGGAATTAATTGACATGGTATTGAATAACCAGTATGTTAAAAAAATGCAATTTCTGAACCACATCCTGTGACTACTTCATTCACGTTTCAATTTTAGTTTATACACAGAACCGGCTGCTATACACCTTAAAATGGCTATAGGGTGCTATTCAGCTGTCTCGTGTCTATTTTCATCTTAGTATTTAGCATTTTATAGTGTTGAAGCATAATTTTGCTGAATTTGGCAGATTTTAGGATAGTCTAAACTGGTTATAACTCTAACAAGGCATATGTCAACAATTGAGGTGCAGAACAGTTTTAGGAGGGGTGTGCAGAGAAATCTTCAATACCCTATTGAGGAGTAACTAACCTTTGTGTCCTACCTAGTAAGGTATGTGTGAGTCCACGCTGACCATTTTCTGTTTGGTTCTGAGCTTTCCTTGTTGTTCTCTATCTATTCTAATGTGTGTGTGTGTGTGTGTGTGCGCACATGTGTGTGTGTGTGTGTGTGTGTGTGTTTTGGGTGGATGCTCCGGAGTGACCCTGATGGTCACTGCAAGAGAGGGTGGGGAGGGCCCGGCGGCGTGGAGTGGATGACCTCAGAGTTCTCAGCCTCCAAAGGCACTCCAATTCCCCGTGGTCTCTTTGGCTGTTGGGATGTAGTCCTTGGTGCCCATACTGATAGTCCTTGGTGAGGATCCAGGAGTCTCCAGGGTTGGGATACAAGCCTCCTCCTGTCCCGCTGCTCCACTCTGGGGTCCCGCCCTGCTCTGTGCATATGACCTCCTGTTAAGAGGTTTTCAGGATCGCTCTTGAGTCCCCCTGTATGCCTTTGTAGTTTAACTATTGTCTAACGCTGATTTGAATCTGTTGTCTATAAGTTACCTGTTATATTCCTGACAGGTTATATTTCACGTCTTCCTCACACATTCTAAGAAGATGGAAGATTTCTCCGCACTCTCACCCCATTTTCGAGTAGCATAGGTTTTAAAAGTATATTAGGTTTTACAATTTTTTTATGTGGATCATAAGCAGTCTGACTCACATTGATTGTTGGTTCATTGGTTACCATTATGCTAAGGGAAATGAGCCAATCCCAAAAGGTTAGATAACACATGTTTGCCTTAATTTAACATGAAATGATGTCAATCCAAAAAACTGTACCTGTAAATTGTAATATTATTGCAACCCCAAACAGCCTGTATCTCATGCAATAAGATATTGTGACGTAACCAGGGATCACTGTTTCTTTCAATCCTGTTTGTACAATGAATGCTCTTTAACACATAGAATGATAACAAATTAGAAATTACTGTTTAAAGAGAAAATTGCCTCCAGGGAGGCCATATTGATGATTACAATAAAAAAGCTGAGAAATACATAATTTTAAGTGTGCTGAGTCCTTCCACTACCATGCTGGGACTGTGCTGCAGTGTGGTCCTGCAACTATTCACTTGGGAGTTAGAAATGCAAGATATTAGGTATGTTCCCAAATACTGAGTATCACAACTTGTATTTCATAAATCTGTTCCAGATGATGATTATGAAAATTAAAGTCTGGCACAATTTTAGGTGGCTCTGTTGCCTTTTAAACTGTTCTGTGCCAGATACACAGTCCAGCCAATCAGCTTCATTATGAAGGCCTTAAAAGTGAGCAGAGGAAAGAAGGGAGCCAATCAAATGTGAATAATTGACAGAATACTTAATACAGCCATACATGGAAGCTCCAAAATCTACCCACAACAAAAGGCAAATTTCCTATCTACGAAGGAAGTATTTATGTAGCAAAAATAAGAATAAGTAATATTGCTCATTTATGCAGTATTCTCCCTAGCCACCCTCCCCGTCCTGTGATAAAGCAGAATCATAGTTATGCTCAACAATTCTTTAGCACTCCACCCTGGTTCTCAGTAGGCATTTTTATTTCTTAGAAGACAAATTTGCACTTCAGTTGTCACAATTGTGGAGTGGTGTGCAAGGAATATGTGGAATGTGGAGTCCAGGAGTACTGCCACCAGGAATGCAGGGATACATTTTATAATGCACTTTACTTCTTACGATGCATTTAAAAAGTTATTTGAAAGGCAAAGTTACATACAGAGAGGGAGGGTTGGTAGTGGGAGAGGGAGCGAGGGAGTGGAGGAAAGAGAGAGATCATACATCTACTGGTTCACTCTCCAAATGACCACAGCAGTCAGTATTAGGCCAAGATGAAGCCAGAAGCTAAGAACTTCAGTTTCCCACCCTGGTTGCAGTGGCCCGAGAACTTTGGGCATCCTCTGCTTCTTTTCACAGCAAGGAGTGAGATTATAAATGGAGCAGTTGGAACATGAAATGGCACCTGTATGGGATGCTCTCATTGCAGATAGTCATATTACCAAAGAAGCTACAAAGCTGGCCAATCTACAATCCATTTTAAAGCTGCAACAACAAAATTTATCTGGCCCCAGTTGTCAAGAGTAACACCTAAAAAATGATTTCTTGCAGAAGTAAATTATTACCTATAGCAACGCAGTTTACAGATTTTCTATGGCAAATCACTCCATTATGAGAAGCCAACCAATATATTAGAACAGCAAGGTGATCTCAAAGTGTGCAAGTGGATTAGAACATATATATAATCCTATGTTTTAGAGTCCTTATTCTTGGTGTGTGCATTAAAAGTTGCCTATTGATATCATGAAAACAGTTCATTAACAGTTTGCTATCCACCTTTTCATGTTCATGAGTGATAAAAGTGTCAAAACTCAAGAATCAATTATTTAGCAAATATATGTTGCCACAAATATGCCCCTCAAAGTCAATTTCTTAATATATTTAACTATTTCAAGACTTGGAAAATTTTCAATCTATTTTGTTTTGAAAATCGCAATTTGGATTACAGCAATGTTGTTTTTATTTATCTATTTATTTGGAGGGCAGAGTAAGATAGAGCAGGAGAGAAACAGTGAGAAAGGTACATTCCATCTGCAGCTTTACTCTCCTTATACCTGCAATAGCCAAGGTTGGGCTAGTCTGAAGTCAGGAGCCAAGAATTCCACCCTGATCTCCCACTTGAGCGGCAGGGGAGCAAGCACTGGGGCCATCTTCTACTGCCTTTTAAGATACAGTAGCAGGAAGATTGCTCTGAAAAGCATATCCAGGATTGCAACCTTCAGTCTGATACAGGATGCTGACATTGCAAAATGGCAGCCTAACACATTGCAACATACTGCCAACCCCAGGAGTCACAATTTGGAATATCATGTCTATTGTATCGTGACACAACAGTCAAAAATCTATATGGTATTCAGCTTTGGTGAAACTTGGGGGTAAATTTACTGAGAAATAGATGCCACTAAAATGAGTTTGGGGATCGATGATCTAGTCCGGTATTTTTCACGCTTCAATGTACCTCATACAAGACTGCTTAGGGAATCTTGTTAAAACACATATAGGGGACTCTGATTCAGTAGGTTTGGAGTGAGGTGTGAACCTCTGCATATTCCTAAGTGTCTCCCATAAGATGCCAATGCTACTGGCCCTAGTCTTCCACTTACTGTAGCAAAGTCTTTGGCCATTGTTTCTATCTCAAGGATTGATTCAGATTTCTCTGAGCTGGAAAATTGGAAAGAGAAAGATAACTGGAATCTCTGTAGTGTCTAGGCAAGGAGATAGGGACCAAGAGTCTGGGAAGAATATGAAGAATAAAATCGAGAACTAGTGGTAGAGAAGAGATGGAGGATTTCAAAAGGAGCCTTGTTGAAGATGTGAGACACGGCAGGCAGGAGACAAGAATAGGTCAGAAGAACAAGAAAGAATAACGAGAGGGAAAACAAACAAAAATCAATATAATCTGGCATTTCAGGCCATGTTTTATAGGTTGCATAAATTGCCAAATGCCAGCTTTGCTGTGCTTCTGCACAGGATGAGACTCTCCAAAATGTTTCTGATGGATATCAAAGGACTGTAAAGAGGTAGAAGATTGTCTGATAATCAGGAAGACATGGATCTGACATGAACACAATGTACCGATTTGTTTAATTTTCTGCTTGTTTCCACATCATCTATTTCTTTAGTATATTAAAGAACTCTTCTTAAGAACTGCCTATACCTAAAGGGCAAATACTGCAGCAATCGAAAAGAATTATGAAAAAGCCCACACTACATAAAATATAGTTAATTATCACATGATTTTGCTGTAGTAGGGATAATTTCCAGGGCTTTTCCCTGTCTAAAACAATTTACATTTTTTGTTTCTTTAATTAATACATAAATTAGAGGGATAAAACTGGAATCAGTCATTTTCAACCATATTCTTTTTATTTTAAAGATTTATTTTATTTTATTTTTTATTGGAAAGGCAGATATAGAAAGAGGAGGAGAGACAAAGAGGAAGATCTTCCATCCGATGGTTCACTCCCCAAGCAGCTGCAACAGCTGGAGCTGAGCCAATCCGAAGCCAGGAGCCTCTTCCGGGTCTCCCACCTGGTTGCAGGGTCCCAAGGCTTTGGGCTGTCTTTGACTGCTTTCCTAGGCCACAAGCAGGGAGCTGGATGGGAAGCAGGGCCGCCAGGATTAGAACCGGCACCCATATGGGATCTTGACGTGTTCAAGGGAAGGACTTTAGCCGCTAAGCTATCATGCCGGGCTCCATCCGTGTTCTTTGAAAGAGAAACAGGCGTAAGCAGCTACCAGTGCCAAACTCTGCTGTCCAGGGAAGAACTGATTGTATTCTGTCATGTGTTTTGCAAAGAAAGATGTCTAAAAGAGCAGTGTAGCTATGTGCTACATTATGTAATGAGAGATAAACCGCTAGGTGAGATACTTTTCAAATACCACAGTCATCAGGGTATTTGCTTTGTATCAGTGTTTCTGACCCACTGATATGACGGAGTAGTGAAAGAAAAACAACTAAACAGCATATTTTCAATCTGCTAACTGACAAGAAGAAAAAAGTACTTTGATTTCTCAACTTAAAAAATAAGCTTCAAGTTATTTCAGAGGTAGCAACCATTTTGAACGTTGAGAAATGAATTTGTTCCCAGAAATGAATTTGTTACCATAAAATGAAAATTCTTTACTATATATGCATACACACACACACACACACACACACACACACACACACAAGACTAACATTTACTGTCTGAAATCTGAAATTTATGCCTTGGTTAACTTTAAAATAAATTTTCCCAGTTACTATATTTATAGACCAGTATCCTCCTCATTATCATTTCTATCTCTTCTTTTGAGAACAGAATTATGAGTAGTTTTGTGATATAAAAAAATTAAGTGCAGATGAATCATGAAGATTATTTAAATGAACCTTAAGCCTTATTAAAATAGTTGAGTCATTTTTGCTTCCCTCCCACAGGAGAAATAAAAAATTCATTTAGTCTAAATCATTTTCCCTTTCCTTACCCAGTTTTTGGATCTCTTAAACCCGAGGAAAACTCCAGAACATTTCCATCCATAGATTTAGAATCTATGCATTTGATCCTAGGTAGAAGGGATGGACAGACACTCTCTGATCTGATGCTCTTAACTTTCACAAAATCACATACAAAATGCTTGATACGAAGAAAAAAATGATGACTAGCTCCATTAAAGTAAATCCTTGAGTTTTCATTTTTTCTTCATTTACAAGTTTTCTCCTTTTACCTGTCTGTACTCTTCCCTATGACTGTTCTTGATAAGTTTAATAATAAATGATTAATATATTTGGTACTTTTCAGAACTTTGGAGAATTTCATTACTGATTTGAGAAAAACACTGAAAGGGGTGTTTTTTTTGGGGGGGGGATGTTTAGGGTAAGTCATTGAAACCAAGAAAATAAATACATTCCTAATCTGTGCCCAGATAATGATTCTGAATTAGAGTAATAGTGGTTGATGGGTATTATTTGAGACAGATAAATATTGACCCAGAGGTATGTAAACACTAGTGTATTAATAATTCCTAAAGATGAGGTGTCAATCCCTTACTTTCTAGGGCTTGTTAATTACCTTAATTAGTCTCTGGTGCAGAGATAATGATGTTGTCTTGGAAATCTGAAGTTTAGTCCTACTGTTATCTGTCTTAAGGACAGAGGACATCTTGACAAAGACTCTCTTTCCAGTAAAACTTCAGTCAGACTTCTCTGAGTCTTCATATTGTTTGCAACAGAATCTTTAGCCATTCAGAATGCAGCAATAATCTTGTCAGGTTAAGAAACAAACTCAACCCTTTGCATTTGAACAACTTCAGTATTTTATCACTCTAACCCATTTGCAGTAATAATCCCTTTAAGTGAGTGTAGTCAGAAATTCCTTTTCTTGATATTGCCTCTTAGTAATATTTTGTCCATTGAATCCCTTCCCTGTTCCTTGGTTACAAATTTTTGCTTGTCTTTGTAAATAAACAAAAGTGGTCTTTTACCCATTTCTAAGACTAGTTAAGGAACTGAATGCCATGTAAGGATATTTAAGAATAAAGGCATTTGCAAACAAACAAACAAACATGTTCACCTTAACAACTTAATGTGCATCTATCCCAGGCCAACGAATACAGTAGTGTTGTTTGTATTCCAAAAAAAGAAGGCCTACACCATCTGTATTGTGAAGAAGTGTTCATTCCCCCAAACACACGTTCTCAATTTTTCTCTGCCAAGTAGTTATGAGCATAAATGAATATCTAACTAATGAGTGTATATAAAAAGAGAGCTAATAGGGCAGTGCTGCATATCTTATTTAAAAATAAATAAGGAATGCAGGCTTGAGAATTTCTTAGTTACTCCAGAATATTTTTCACTTTAGGTCTCTATAAGTTCTCAACTATTCCTAAAATTTTTTTAGAAGAATGGTGTTAATTTCTTCAGTCTGTTTTGTGGAGACCAAGAGCTTCTAATGTTTCTCCTTCAATGTTGCTGCATTTGATGGGTAATACAAAGCTTAGAATACTGAGAATTATCAGTATTATCTATATCCATAAGTGACTCAAGCTCCTGATACATGGCAAATAGCTTCCTATGTTATTTCCTAACTTTGTGGAGGAAGTACATCATTTTCATCTAGAATTCCAAGTTATTCAAAAAAGAATAAATTCAAAACACAAACCCATAATGTTCGAATACTTTCATCTCAGGTAATAAACAATATGTAGAGCAGTGCCAAGTTAATTCACAAAAGAAAGTCCTTTTCTCATTTGTTTTAGGAGAAATGACCAATTTTGGCATTGGAGCAGATTTGTGAGAAATAACAAAAAAACGTTAACATCCTAGTATAGAATTCAAAATAAAATCGACCATAAGATATGGAAAAGTCTATGTAGGTTTATTTTTTTGGTTATGGAGCATAAGAATGGTGGGTGGGGACATGTGGGAGCTGAGTAGCAGAGAGAACACACTTTATTATTCATTTTGTTTCAGTGGGGAAAAATTACTAAAGGAGCTGGGCTACAGCCAGAAGAACTAGCAACAATTCTTCGTGAGAAGCACTCCAAGCTACATGGCAACTAAAGTTCCTGAGACTTTACTGTAAAACACAATGAAATATATTATCATGGAAGAATATTTAGCAAGTAGTTGTAAGTTCCTTTCTTAAAACTTAGTAAATTTTATTGCTGAATTTGTAACTTAGCTATTTAACCACCCACTTTTTTCCCTTGTAGTCACAGCTACACAAGTTCTAAGGTGTCACAGAAACATTTCTGTGTTTCCAAGATTGGCTGCTAATTATGATGAGCATCAAGAGGACAATTTGGATTTCCTTAACTGCTATGCAAACAGTGAAGGATACAGGATCCCTATTTTGCATTATCTCTCAACATAAAAAAATATTTCAAGGAAACAATAGTACATAATATCTTTTAGTTCTATAAGGAGGAAATTATATGCATCTCATTTTTTACTTATTGAGAGGAACAAATACCTAAACTATGGTATCATTTCAGTGAGTGTAACGTCAATGTTATTTAGATTAGAAAATGGAAAACCAAATTTTGAGCCAAGAAGCTATCATTATTAACTGGAAAAATCTATAAGACTAAGATAATTCTTACCAACAAGAGCAAATTCCTCCAATAAAAATATAATAATAAATTAAAGGAATTGTCTCTGTATGACAGTATATGATAGGATCCACAAAATGTCACAAACTAAGTCATATATTAACAAGATTTGAATGTTAAGGAAAACAGAAACAGTGGAAAAGCTTGATTATTCTTAAGGATGGGAAGCTATGAATAAATAAATGTTGGGGATTGGATTTTGTAAAAGGTAAACAACATGAAGAAATACATGGATGCAGTAAGAACAATACAAATAGATTAATTGTAAGGATTTGAGTCTGACTAAAACACAGGGAGGGTGTTTTCACAAAGTAACAGGAATAAGTTCTTCTGAAGAATTCTGAGGGTGAAATGAAATAATATGAGTACACATTTTACATGTATTGCACTTTTTTAAAAAAAACAAGAGATACAATATTTCATGAAGGGTAATTTGGTTACACAAAATGAATCTTGTAAATAAAAGACTCTGGAGAGCATTGCAACAAAATTGGATGTGAAATATTATTTCTGCATGAAGTATTAAGAATTGGGATTTGATGATGACAGCGTCCACAGAAAAGACAGTCAGTGTGAGGAGTAATGAGAAATAGAATTTAATGAACTAGTCTTGAGACAAGAGAACACAGAAGCAGAATAATAGAGTTCCAGAATAAAGAGACCTGGATGTCAAAGAAATTTAATTATTTGAGAGATTCCAGAGAACTTTCATGCTTTGATATGACATGGTGACCTTTATCCTGGGTAGTTTTTATAGTGCCCATGAGACAGCCAAGTGTCAATTCCAGCAGTAGTTGTTTCAAATTAAAAACAAAACAAACAAACAAAAAATAACATAGGCCTCATGGCTGTAGTCCAGCTGGCTAAGCCTCCCTCTATGATGCCGGGATCCCATAAGAGCACTGGTTTGAGTCCGGGTTGTTCAACTTCTGATCCAGATCCCTGCCCATGTGCTTGGGAAAGCAATGACAGACGGCCCATGTTTGCGGGTACTGGCATCTACATGGGAGACCCAGATGGAATTCCTGACTCCTGGCTTTAGCTGGGCCCAGTAATAGCAGTTTTGGCCACATAGGAAGTGAACCAGTGAAAGGAAGATATTCTCTCTCTGACTCTGCCTTTCAAATAGCATAAATAAACCTTAAAAGAAATTTTAAAAAAAGTTTAACACAAAATAAATCCTTGTTGGTTTATTAGTTCATGGTGATAATATAAGCTATATTTTTCCTCCATAGTTTTTTTAATTATTTTTATTTGTCAAAGTAAAGAAAATAAGTAAAGTATATAAAACGAACAAATGTGTTATGAAATGAGAATTCTGGCAGAAGAAGTTAGCTTACTCCTTGATTTCAAGAAGATGAAGATGTGTTACCAGCTAATCAAGACTGCAGAACAGGATAAGGACATGTTTAAATAGACGGAGAAACATTAGCCAGTGTGAAGCAGACAGGGCACATTCCAGGAAACAAGAGAGGACAAAACGACTACAGAGGGACACCTGGAGACGGACAGACACAAGAAAGCAGCAGACACAATGGTGTGGTGTCACACTGACCAATACCCCAGTGGCATTCACCAAGTAGCAATCTGAACTGCACTGGCAGTCAGAACTCCACCAGTAACAAGGTGGGAAGGGGCATTAACCAGGAACTCAGGAGGTAAACCCAGTCAAACAACTACCTATCCTGCTGGTCTGTTTGATTTGACCAGGAGCAAACACAGAGCAGCAGGTCCCTGATGGACAGTGAGGGAACGTGGGTAGATTTCCCAGTCTGCCCTCTAGAGCAGAATTCAGCGCCATTATGTATGGGGAGGTAAAGCTTATGGACACTACTGTGTATGCACTGAGCTGGGAGTGAATACATTTTTGGCTCAACAAACTGCAACAATGTGGCATCCTACAGGATCCACCCAAGATAGCTCCGGGTAGCCCTTAGACCTGATGGCCAATAGATCAAGAACTCTTGTAATAGCACATCAGCTGCCATTCTGTACAGTGTGGCAAAGACTTTAAGACTGCAGGGACAACAGTGAGCTATGCATGTGTTGAGCTGGGAGCAAACTCACTGAGCTCACTGCATTGCACTGGTCACAAAGGTAAAATAATACCAATTTTGGCATTCTATGGATCAAACTAGGTCAGCGTGGCCCTCAGATCTAATACCAAACAGGTTCCGGCAAGATCAACAATCTAGTTATATAGGACACTAAGTGTCTCCATAATTCTGGGAACTGATTGAACAGGAAGTGGGAGAAAGGTTGTTCAGATAACGGTGTAGCCTCAGCAAGGTATCACAGGAGGTGAAGAGTGGTGAGCCAGGAGCTGGGGCTACAGAGACCACAGTGGAAGTCTAACATAAGAACTCAGACCTGAGGAATCAGCATGGTAGCCTAGTGGTTAAAGTCCTCAGCTTGTATACACCAGGATCCCATATGGGCACCAGTTCTAATCCTGGTGGCCCTGCCTCCCATCTAGCTCCCTACTTGTGGCCTGGGAAAGCAGTAGAGGATGGCCCAAAGCCTTAGGACCCTGAACCCACTTGGGAGACCCGGAAGTGGCTCTGGTTTCCCAGCTTCAGATAGGCTCAGCACACTTAGGGAGTGAATTATCGGACAAAAAAAATCTTCCTCTCTGCCTCTCCTCCTCTCTATATATCTGCCTTTCATTAATAATAATAATAAAAGAACCCAGATCTGGAACTCGCTGGAGGGAGTGGCACAAGTGACTACAGAGCCATTTGCCAATCACAATAAGTAAAATCGAACCGTATACCCATGGGTGACACAACTTAGAAACTTGTCCAAAGGAGAAGAATCTGATAACTTGAAGTACAATGACCAAAAGCAAAAGAGGAGACAGAGGCAAAATGAATATTACTGAAGACTACCTTGCAAACGAGTAAATGCCTTTGCCAACCTCAGAGGTTTTTTTTCTTTTTTTTCAACCTCAGAGTTAACAGAAGACATCAAGAAAATGGGAGATACAGAATTCAAAGCACTTGTTATAAAGCTTATCAATAATGAGAAACACGTAATACAGCTGTTCAAGAAATTTAAGGAACATGTCACACAGGAAATGAATCAAATGAAAGCTGATATATCAAAAATTAAGAATAGTGTGGAACAAATTAAAAGTACATTGGAGAGTTTCCAAAACAGAATGAATGAACCAAAAGAAAGAATCTCAGAATTAGGAAATTTTTCCTGTCACCAGGAGGAAACAAACAAAAAAGCTGGAAGCAGAGCTGGGTCAAGCTAAAAAAAAAAGTATTCAAGAACGAAAAGACACTATTAAAATCCAAATGTAACAGTTATGGGAGTCCCAGAAGGTGCAGAAAGAGAAGCTGGGATTAAAGGTGTATTCAACGAAATAAGAAGGGAAAATTTCCCTGATCTAGAGAAAGAATTGAGAAACAACCTCCAGGAGGGGCACCAGACTCCCAAAGGGGTTGAACAAAAGTGATCTTCACCACCACACATGATAATCAAGATCTCTTCAATGGAACATAAGGAAAAGATCCTTAAATGTGCACGCGAAAAAATCAATTGACATATAAAGGAATGGCAATTAAATTCACAGGAGATCTCTCACAGGAAACTTTACAGGCAAGAAGAGAATGAAGGGACATATTCCAGATTCTAAAGGAAAAAAATTGTTGGCCCAGGAAAACATACTCAGCAAAGCTTTCCTTTGCCTTTGAAAATGAAATAAAATTCTTTCACAGTAAAAAAAAAAAAATTAAAAGAATCTGTGTCTTTCAAACCTGTCCTACAAAGACCACTTAAAGATGTTCTCCTGACAGAGAAGAGGAATAGCACCCACCAAAACCAAAGGCAAATGGGAAGAACAACCTAGTAAAATAACAACAAAAGACTAAATCAATTAAAAACCCATTGCTAAAATGACAGGACCAAATTACCACTCATTCATATTAACTCTGAATATAAATGGCTTAAACTCATCAAGAAAACATCACAAATTAGTAGATCGGATTAAAAACTCATCTGCCTGTTGCTTACAGTAGACATATCTCATCAACAAAGATAACAGGAAAGTATATCTCATGGATTTTGATTTTTTAAATTTAGTTTCACCTCTTCAAAACATTTTCTTCCTCATTAAATTCTTCAGTGACTCAGATCATACAGTAGCATCATTTTCTTCAAGAAGGTTCTTGACTTTCTTTTTCATTTCTTCAGCAACACATTAGTCATTCAGTGGCATGTTATTCAACTTTTTGGCATTTTTAGGTTCTTTTTTTCTTCCTGTTGTTGTTTTTGTATTGTGGCTTTTTATTTAAGGGACCGTATGGTAACTGTGTAATGGAAACTATCATATCCAGATGTGAGGATACAACGCAGTATGCATCTCTACTTCCAGATCAAAGATGAACTTCCAATGAAACTATTAGCTGTATCATGACAATAGGATGTTGGACTCTTTGCCATTGTCCATGCCTGCAATGATGGATCTATGACTGCTTATGAAGAACTATACTATAGTAATAATATACAGGAATTCAGTAGGGCGGGGAGGGAACTTGGGGAGGGAGTAAGAGAATTTCTAGGGCCGATGGAACTATATCAAAAAATGATAATAACAATTTTAAAAAGTAAAAAAAAATGAGGATGTATATGAACAAGAAAAAACTTGTGTGAGACAAAAAGATGAGATAATGAACATATTAGAAATTATGAACATATTAGAAATTATGGGAAATAGAGTCAGATTTCAGGGAATAATGGGTACTGCTAACTTTGACAGGAAAGTAGCAGTACTTCTTAGAGATGAAGGTTTGGAGTAAAACCCACAGAGGTATCTATAGCCAATGAGGAGGGAGAGGCACTTAGAAATTGAATTTTCTAATTAGATGTATTCAGTCTTTTTCAACTAGCTTGTAGATGTATTCATCTATTAAGAGTAAGATATGTCTTGTAGTTTTACTATTGTCTAATGCTGATTTGAGTCTGTTGTCTATGAGTTACCTGTTATGTTCCTGATAGGTTATAGGAGGAATCAAGAGCGATCCTAACAACCTCTTAACAGGAGGTCATATGCACAGAGCAGGGCGGGACCCCAGAGTGGAGCAGCGGGACAGGAGGAGGCTTGTATCCCAACCCTGGAGACTCCTGGATCTTCACCAAGGACTATCAGTATGGGCACCAAAGACTACATCCCAACAGCCAAAGAGACCACGGGGAATTGGAGTGCCTTTGCAGGCCGAGAACTCTGAGGTCATCCACCCCTGTTTGGACCTATCACATGGGATGGAAGAAGCCCAAGTCCTTCCTTGCAGGATCCAAGGTCATCAGAACAACAGCCAGGAGCCCTGAGTGGTCCGCAGAAACAGAACAGTAAACTTCCTTTGGGACAAGGAGGGGAGCTTTCTCAGGTCCTTACTTAGTTTAAACTTTGGATCCCCACCCTCTCTTGCAGTGACCATCAGGGTCACTCCGGAGCATCCCCCCCAAAGAAACAAACAACGAACAAAAAATTAGAATAGACAGAGAACAGCAAGGACATCTTAGAACCAAACAGGAAACGGTCAGCGTGGATTCACATATACCTTACTAGGTAGGACACAAAGGTTAGTTACTCCTCAATAGGGTATTGAAGATTTCTCTGCACTCCTCTCCTATGCCTTGTTAGAGTTATAAGCCAGTTTAGACTATCCTAAAATCTGTCAAATTCAGCCAATTTGTGCTTCAACACTATAAAATCCTAAATACTAAAATGATAATAGACACGAGACAGCTGAATAGCACCCTATAGCCATTTTAAGGTGTATAGCAGCTGGTTCTGTGTATAAACTAAAATTGAAATGTGAATGAAGTAGTCACAGGATGTGGTTCAGAACTTGCATTTTTTTTAACATACTGGTTATTCGATACCATGTCAATCAATTCCATAATGCTGTAAATTGTTGTTGATGTTATATTGCTTTTAATTGATCGGGATGATACTCTGCCAGCTCTACTTTCAGACCAGAGATGGTCTCCCCAACAAGCCATTGAACTTATCTGGACAATAAGATGCTGGACTCTATGCTTGGTATATGTTTGCAACGAAAGAATCTTGACTGAATTTGAACTGTGGCAATGCAACAAGGTGGAGGAATCCACCATGGGGGGAGGGTTTGGGGAGGGTTTCGGGGAATCCCAGAGCCTATGAAACTGCGTCACATCATGCAATGTAATTAATAATAATAATAATAATAATAAATTCTTTTAAAAAGAAAGGAAACTGGGTCAGCTTTTTATAAATTCCATTATTGTTAAAGCATCTCCAGTAAGAAAAATATTAAACAAAATGTATGTGCCATAAAATAGAATAAGATATGATTTGGTTAAATTATGCCCAGAAAGTGTTTATCAAGAGTTTGAATTAGTTTCCATGGTCATTATAGTAGCAGCTCAATATGAGGTGTATTTTTTTTAATTGCTGAGGAGCAGTGAAGGAGCACTTGAAGTTGTAAAACACTAATTTGTAGTGGATTTTCAAAGCAAATAATCATAATTTTCTTCACATAAACTCTTGACAGTAAAGTCTTAGTAATTGGCATTGCAGATCTGGTAGTTCAGAGCATGAAAGCTTTTAATGTAACAAAGAAAATAAAAATCCCCAGTGATGTTCTAACCTTGCTCAGTTCTTTCTGCCACTCAGAAAAAAAGTGATTCTGCTTTCTGAAACTAGCATGGAAGAACACATTCACTTTCTTGAACCCTGTAATGGACATAAATTCATACTCCCAGGCCTTTATTATTACAAGAAACTTAACTTTGACTGAATAGGGTGCACATTTAGATTGACCTTTAAGATACTTATTAGGACATGGACACAGCACATTTGAATCCCTTGGTTCAAGTCTCAGTTCCATCTCTTCATGCTATCTTGTTGCTAATGCACATCCTGTGAGGCAGAAAGTAAGGGTTCCAGGAACTGGGTTCTTACTGCCCACATGGGAGACCCAGATTGAAGTCCCCAATTCTGGCTTCATCCCCATCCAGCTTTGACCATCATAGGCAGTGGGCAAATGAACCAGCAGATGAAATTTTACTCACAGCTATTTGTTAATCATATTGTTACCAGGAAGGCTCTATTATAATCCTATTGAGCCTAATTTCACAGAACATCAATAGTGGGAAAAGATTCTTTGATAAAAACATTCTATGATAAAACAATACAAAAAGATTCACACTATGCTACTGCTACAACTGAAATTTAAACATGAACAACAACAAAAACAAACAAGCAAAAAACTCTGCAATCACAAGATTGTCCATATACTCCCTTCTCTGTGGTAACTTGAGTCTCACTTGCTCCTTTCCCAGTGACAGTTTTAACCCTGGTTAGTTCTTCCTTTTTTTCCAGAAAAAAAAAAATGGGTTTTGTTTGCAACAAGCATTCTAGAACTAAAACCTACTTGCTTCCAGAGAACCTCGCTAAAATTAACATAAACCCAAATTCTAGAATAATCTTTCAGTTTTTACAGTGTAGTGTTCTACTGTCCCTGATAGGTTTGTCTTCCTTGGTACTACAATAATCCTAACTTTTTGATCACAGATATTCTTGGTGATCCCTCAATGAAGGGTGTCAACTATGGGCACAAAAATTGGCACCATCATCATTGGATAGTAACTTACAAGTACACCCAAAAAAACATAAATGTTAGCAGACAAGACCTGAAGGACTGAAAGATGGAAGGAAAAGAGAGACTGCAGTTATAGAAATGGTGGAGAACCGGTTTAATGTGTAAATAATTGTGACAGGGCACATAAGAGAAGAAAGATAACAAAATCATCATGATAGCTTAATGAGAACACTTTCTATTGCTATTTTAAATACAACTTCTGGAGCTTGGAAGACTATTATTTTGATAAAAGATCAATTTGTATTTTAAAAATGGAACTTATTACAACATTTTTTTCTTTATGTTGCAAATCAACTCAGACTTACACACTATGTTAACAACACACTGATGCTGTAATGTTCTCTTTCTCCAGTTATAGCATGAGCAAGGAAAAGGAGGGTCATTCCTGGCCAAGGAGTGGAGCTGAGAAAACGCTTCATCTCTCTTGCATGATAAAATAACTCAAATTAAATGTTTATTTTGTCAGGCACAGGTCACCCTCAATCACCAATATAACCAAATATTGAATCTAGTTTAAATAATATTGAGGAGTATATTTTAAGAGTGTAGATTATCAGACTTGGAATAAAATATGTGACCTCTCAGAGGGCCTCCATTTCCATCTGTTTCTCTCCCTAAACTGGTGTCCAGGTAAATATGGAGAGAACAGTGCACGTAACTGCACACCACTGTGCTTACTGAAATAAGCAAAAGAGAAATACGATCTTTACCGTGATTTGCGATAAGTGATACAGGATGCAAAAATGTAATATAGCTGAGCAGAATCAACATTTTGATATTTGATTATTATTTATAGTCCTTTTCTATACTCGTGAGAAACTGTGATCTCTCTATTTACTACTTTTTATATTCTTTATTTAGTAGAAAGCTAGGCTTGTGATTATAAAGTAAATTGAAAGAACGTCATTGTAGAACGTTAAAAAATAAAGAGGCGGGAAGTTGGAAGTGAGGGAAGAAAGTATCATTATGCTCTTAAATCTGTGAATATGAAGCACATAAAATTACTTCTCCCTTTATGTTAATTTGTAATTGAAAAAAGGAAAAAAAAAAAGAATATCTTTAACATGAAGGATTCAGAGTCCTCAGATAACATGCCCTCTGTTCCTGTGGTCTCTTGTCAAAGTGTTGCTTATAAACATGGATGCAGTTAACCTTGCTGACAGTCATGACTTAAACTTGATTGTTTCAATTAGCAATCCATTCTCTTTTAAATGGATCACTATGATTGGACTCAGTTCAATCTCCACTAGCTACATATTACTGATTGCAACTGTTCCTCCATCACATCTGTTGACGCAATTGCTCCAGTGAACCCTACAACAATCTAATCAAACCACTGCCTCTACCATAAGGGAACTGAGTTTGCTCCAGGAAAGGAAAACTTTAGGGTACCCCACTGTCAGATCTCATTATGGATTCAAGTTATGGTCTTGTTCGAAGCTGGTGAAAGAGAAGCTAACTGAGATAAACCCTAGGTCCTACAAGATCATCCTTCTAAGTATTTAATGGTGTTCCTGCTTATCAAAATCATCTCCTTCCTACAGATAGGTTTCATTAGGCCAACTTTTCTTCGCCTAAAATTTTTGAAATTCTTGTTAAAGACAGTAATAATAAACTTGTAAGGCTACCGATTTCTGGTGCAACACAACTGAGAATATTATTAACTATATTACTTCAGGCCTTCAGTAACTAATTATAAATACTCCTCAGGCAGATGAATGCCTACGAAAACATAAATCAGCTTTGGATTAAAGAGGAAATATAAGAGATTGAATTGTGAGTTCAGGGAACAATGATTGATAATGTGATTAAGGGGTGTCTTTTCATGAAGGCAAAACAGCAACCAGGAAGAACACAGGGGTTTCTAAAATTGTGTATCTAGAAATGTTATAGTGAATCTGAATGTGTAGGGTAAGGATGAGGTCCTATTATTTTTCTGTTGCTGGGGGAATATTTGAACTCTAAGAGAAATAGCACCAAGCAAGATTTACATTCCAGGGAATTTATTTTATTATGGACACGCATAAGATTTAAAAGTAAAAAAAGGGGAACTCTATGCATACAAGAGATCTTCAAAATCTTTGTAGAAAACACATGCCATAATAAAATCAGTGCACAGTTTTCAAATACTTTTGTAATAATTAACTGTAAATTTTGATTCACATGCTCTATAATTCTGTATTGTAACTGTTCTAGAGCTATAACGGAAATGATAGGCATAAGATTGTGAACATTTCCTAATCAGAGTACAAAAGTGGAGATTTTTTAATAAGTCTATTTAAAATGCTCTAGTGTCTATAGCAAAAATGGTAATATAACACAAAATGTTGTATCAAACACATTTGCCCACTTTATATTCCATAATTCTACATAAATGCTAAATATTAACCAAAACTGGTTTACATTTTGTTACTAAAGTTGTATTTTTTATGTCATGAATTATTTTGAATGCAATTTTTACCTGCATGTGATTATAAAGTACTGGTGTTTTAAATCTTCTGCAAATATATTCAAAGTTTAAACACAATGGGAAATTTCTCCTCTGCTGGAAATTTCTTACAGCCGTTCTGAGTAAAGGAAGTTGTTTCACAAATCAGACATTATTTTAACTGAAGTTAATTAAATCCTAAGCTGTAGGATACCAACCTTATCTTAAAATTTGTAGTTCAAGGCCCGGCGGCGTGGCCTAGCAGTTAAAGTCCTCGCCTTGAATGCCCCGGGATCCCATATGGGCGCCAGTTCTAATCCCGGCAGCTCCACTTCCCATCCAGCTTCCTGCTTGTGGCCTGGGAAAACAGTCGAGGACGGCCCAATGCATTGGGACCCTGCACCCATGTGGGAGGCCTGGAGGAGGTTCCAGGTTCCTGGCTTCGGATCGGCGTGCACCGGCTGTTGCAGCTCACTTGGGGAATGAAACATCGGACGGAGGACCTTCCTATCTGTCTCTCCTCCTCTCTGTATATCTGACTTTGTAATAAAATAAATAAATCTTTAAAAAAAACTTGTGGTTCAAAGGTTAAAAATCACTTTGATTTCAAATAAAATATTAAACTGTGGAGTAAAAAATAGGATAATGCTATATAATACAGTTGAATTATCAGTTGAAGGATCGAGTTAGGCACATTTGGGAATGACTGATATATAACACACATTCCACAGTGCAGTACTTAACCAGCAAAATGTATTCCATTTCCAGCAGACATATTTCCGTGCACGTACACACTATATTTTAGCATAGATATCCACTTAAAATAAACATTATAATTTCCATAATTCTCCTTAATTCCCTAGTTGGAAATATATTTTGAGTATTGTGTTGGCCAATGGCAAGTTTGTACTTTGGAATGCTTTTAAGCTTTCGCATTTCAAAGAGAAATAAATGCTATCCCAGGCAATAATTTTTAGGAAGCATGTTCATATAGAGGCAAGAGTCACAGAATCCAACCCTTTGATTTTCTTCAATGATCTCATGTATCTAAAGTAAAAAGAAATTTTTAAAAATTTGGAACCATGTCATGAAAAAACTGGTGCTTTGATCTAAATCTACTCGTCTAGATAGATCTGCAACTAAATAAGATGTGAAATAATAACCTGAAGTGCTTCTCTTAACTAATGCATAAAAATAGCCAGACACATGGAAATCATGTTCCAGTTTGCTGAGTTAATTGAAGGTATTAGGATGATGACAAATGGCCAGAAGCCCTCATCAATGTACCTGTTATATCTACACAAGTCTTAAAAATTTAGACTACCATTAGCAACAAAGATTGAAATGTCTTAATAGTTAATCTGAGCATAGCAGGTTGTCTTCTTAAATATAAAACATGATGAATTTCAGCAATATTTTATAATTTTAAGGATAGGACACAGTGATAAAAAGATTGGAGTTTCTTTGCTGTTACTTTGAATGTTGTGTGGTGAGTTAATGTATAGATAGACATAGAATCAGTGGAGCATACTCCAATGGAGGATAGAGGGCACTGAGGGAAAATTAGTCATCTGAAACAAAACAATCATCAATATCAAAGAGGGATGCTTTCAAAGTATGGCCAGAGATGATTTAATATCTTTCCCCTACAAAAGGTGAAGTCTAATTCCTTTCTTCTCGAATAGGTGCTGATCCCTATTACTAGCTTCTAACTTTAGCACAACACTGCTAGAATGAATTTGTATGACTTTTGAGACAAGCTTTGGAAAGGCAATAGAGTTTCCCCCAGGTTTGCTTTCAGGAATGTCACCCATGTAACTCAGGCCACATGTAAGTCTCTTTCAGGTGTTTCTGTTTACGATCTTTGTTGAAATTCCAGTATACATTTTTTTAATCTATTTTATTGTATTGTTGTTGACAATCTTTACATAGTTAACTACAGTTAAAGGAAAAAGAAGAAAAAAAAGATTCAGGGGGATAGGGAAGTGGGTAATGCTATTATGTCAATATTGTTTCCATCATGTATCTGAGGTAAAGGGGGATATTGAGGGAGAAGCCCCACCCGGTTTACCGCCCACCCCAAGTCCTGGATGTGAGGCAAGCTCTGAGATATGTGCTCAAGTGGTGTTAATAGTTCTCCAGTTATGAATCACTGCCAGTTTCGAAAATGTATCACATAATGCAATGTAAATAATTTTTTAAAAAATGAAATGCAATAAAAATATATGTTTTTTTTTAAAAAAAAAGAAATTCCAGTATACATCCAGAGTTACCTAGTAGCCATTTATGGCTGAAATTGTCAATGATTCAAGTCCCTTCTATTGACAAATTGCAGGAAAGACTAGAAGCATTTACTCTCTACATAGCTGAGTAAAGAAAACATCTAAAACTGTGAACACCTAATTAGTGTTGTTTTACTTCAATTAAGCTGTGGGAAAATGTTTCTGCACCAGAAATGATTAGATATCCCCAAGAGTAGTGTCTATCAGAGATAGTGAAATGCAATTCTCACAAAACAACATGATATTGCAGGAAATGCCGATGTGTTTTGTATATAAGCTCCTTTATACTAAGGGACATTATTTACATATAATTTAAGAAATGGGGACCTAAAAAGTAGCAATTCTTCCATTTGTGTCCAGTAATCTTCAGGAGAAACTGGAGCTTCGCTGTATGTTGTAATTATTCTAGGCCCTTGTGCAGGTAGAGTCCTGAACTTAAGATAGGAAATGATCGTGTGCAATAGCCTACTGGAGTGAATTACTTAATCATTTCTATTCATTTAATTATGCACTTATATCCCTTGTTGTTTCAGAAACAAAAATGAGAAAGCTTAAAAGGAATATTCTTCAAAATAAAAGACATCATTATGTTAAGGGAAATAAATAAATAAGACAAATATTTGTGTTTTCTCTTATTTGTGGAAGCTAAATAAGTCTATCTGAACACAGAACAATTATATGTAATGAGTTTGTACAGAATGAGGTGGGGGAAGATAGAGAAATGTTGGATAATTAGTACCAAAACACAGATAGAAGGAATAAGTTATCGTGTTCTACAGCACAATAAAAATGTGCATAACTGCTTTTTTTCAAAATGCAATTGATTGATTTTAATTTATTTCAAAGGCAGAAAGAGACAGAGCAAGAGATCTTCTGTCAACGGGTTCACTTCTCACATGCTACAACATCCAGAGTTGCACCATGTCAAAGCCAGGAATCAGGAGCTCCATCTTTGCCTCCTATGTAGGAGACAGGAACCTGTCTACATGACAAATAACCAACAGCCTTCCATCGTGCACATTAACACAAATCTGAAAAAGAAAGTAGATTCAGGATCCAGGCACTGCAATATACAATGCAGGTATTCAAAGCAACATGTTAGATGTTAAAACAATGCCTGTCCCTGGAATTACACACACACATGCACGCGCTTAGGGAAATGGAAAATGGTAACTACCTGATTAGATCATCACACATTGTCTACATATTGTGTACATGAATTTAATTATCACACTCTATCTCACACATATGTACAATCATAAGAATTTTAAACATTTCATAAATTTAACAGACAATATAAATTTGGTTTTAATTATTTTACTATTCAAAATAAAATATGAAATATTAAGAATGACTAACTCACAGATTTCATAAAATCAAATAAAATGATTCCTTAGGAGGATTCTTGTTTCCATAATAAAAATGAAACAATATTTTCTCTCCTTGAGAGAGGTCAGAAAAAAAGAGGTTGTTATAATAAATGGACAACATGTTTTCTAATACTACACAGGCAAGTTCTGGAATTGTTCTTTGTCCTTATGTCTTTTTTTTTCTTGATTTCTGCTAGTAAAAATTAAAAACATAATATATTTTATAAAAAGTCAATAAGAAGGCATATAAATTAAAAGATGAAATTAAAAGGACAAATACCATATATCCTGTCTAATATAAGGAAACCATCATGTAAACTAGGCTTTTGTGTTTTCATTTCGTCACCCATGCGTTGTTTATTCAGTGTCATTGTTAGGAGCCACAGAGTTATGGGCCTTAGACTTGCCCTACCTGACAGCCTGTTGCATTGCAAAGCCTGCCTTGGGCAAGCAGGGCCCACAGCAAGCAGGATATTAGGCCAGAACATCCTGTGTAGAGCAAGCAGAATACGACCTCCACCCTTGTTCCTGTTCAAATAATTAGTTCCTCCCCTGTTTCAATATAGATGATTAGTTCCTTCCCTGCTTCAATGAAGAGAATTACTCCCAGGAAACCCCTCCCTTCCTCTCCTCCCCTAGAGAAGAAGGTATATATATATATGAGGAGTAAAAATAAAGAAAGAGGAACTCTTTTCCACCAAGTACGTGTGTCCGTGTGTTTCCTGGGCCAGCAGCCAGGGGGCTAGCAGCTCGGCATTCCCAGTCCACCCTCAGGGTTTGAGCGTCGTGTCCTGTAGGTCAGGACATGGCATGTTTTTTTTTTTCACTTTATTGTGCTATATTTTTTTCTTTTTTCATTTTTTCTTTTTTTTTTAACATCATACCTGTTGTCGACCTTATGTTAGGGCTTCTCATTTAAGGGAATGTATAGTGATGGAGTAAGAGATTATCATATCCAGATGTGAAAATACAATGCAATATACGTCACTACTTCCCAATCAAAGATGGACTCCCACGGAAAGTGTTGGACATATCTAGACAATGGGATGCTGGACTGTCTGACATTGTCTGTACCAGCAATGTCGGGGCACACTTAAATAACAGACTGATGGAATTATAACTTGTTATGAAGGATTATACTATTATAACATGGGGAAAATCAGCAGGGGGCAAGAAGGGGAAACTTGGCAGGGGATCTCAAACCCTACATAATTGTACCATAAAATTCAAAATAAAATAAAAAAAAACCTGTTTTGCCTCTATTTCATCACCCAATTGAAATATCACTTTCTCAAGATTCTACTTCATTTCACAGATTCATTTATATTCTTAAAACAGCACCATAACTTAACTGATTGTTGGTAATAGCATCTCTGTATGTACAGGTGTGAGGTAGAGAGGCAATATAATGTGATCTAGGTAACAGATCTATTCTTATGAAAATCTAATCATCTGAAAGCATATGAAAAAGTATATGCAATGCATGTCATTCAAATAGCATTCCTAACTTACCATGTTTTTTTTCTTTTCCAAATGTACTCTCAGCAATATTGGAGAGAGTAGGAACATTCTATAGGTATTGTATTTTATAAAGCTATTAAGTATCTAATATTTGTTCAGGGTCACAGGCAAGTCTTATCATCTGATCATAAGGGTACAGGTTTAACATCTTTTGGAAATTGTAATGTAGGTCCATCCAGAATAGAGATATACATCTTCTCTGAGGAATATTAAGTGGGATCAGTGCATATGCACCGAAAAATCAAGCTCCCTTCAGTGATCTATCTCAGTGCACTGTAATTCACTGAGGACTGATAGCCAAGACCCTAGCATTCAGTTAAATGGCTCCAGTTTACTTGGTGATCAGATTTAGCATCACTCGATTTTGCTTCATGAGAAAGCCTCAGACATCACTTTCCTACACAGCAAGAAAACAGACCCTTTAGTATGAATATGTTCATGTTAGCAGTCTTATTTCTTAGTACAAAGTACTCTTATTTCATTGACATTTCAATTATCAAACAATTCTTCCATGTTACGGAGGAATGTGTTGTTCATCTGGTACTGACTACACTTACCCAAGTAGAAAGAATCAAATGATGAAAATCTGCTGCATTGCTAGTCATTTTATCCCTACTTATAACAAATACTGGTTGATATTGTTATTGTTGTAAATAATCTCACCATGTCCAATTTTAAGCTAACAGTGTAATCACTGAATCAGACATTAAGAAGAGATGTGCATAATAAGCTCCTGAGAGCTATTATAGCTCTAGAATATCACTATATGGAGAGCACATAGGAGATCTTTGAACAAAACACAATCATCAGGTGACTGATTCCACCCACTTGTTCAATCGCAAACACCTATTTTCTCAAATTTTTCAGAATAGATGAGACATTACTAAATGTCTTAAATTACAAGTCAAATACAGCTACCCAGAAAATAATTCAATGGATAAATACTTCAACTTTTTCTTGGCAAAGTAATTTTGGTTCCCCAAATCAAATTATTAGATACAGCACCCCTATGTCCTCTCACATGAATTTACTCTAGTTTCCTGTGTATTGATAAATTGCCCACCAATCTTTGGCCAACTTATGATCTTCACATTTTGGAAAATCCGAACTTCCCCTCCACCTATATGAAACATCACTTTAACAATAGTGATCACTCAAGCCTATACTGTTATAGAGGAAAACAGTTGAGGGGGGATAAGAAGAGTGTAAGAAGAAATTCCCAAGCCTAAGGAACTGTATCCTGAAAAATAAAAATTAAAAAAAAAGATTTCTAGCAGTGATTTGCTATATTATGGCAATACATTCCTCTTTAAGTTGAACATGGGTATCTCTATCCTGAAGTCTTGGTGACCAGTATCTTAATATTGAAAAGGCCTTCCTGAAATCAATCAGTGTTGCTTTTGAATGTGACAGGCAACTGGAGAGAGCAACGTAGTGAAGATGTTGCTGTGTGACCACTGGGAATACTGTCACCGAAGAATATGGCGAGCACTGAAAGAATGGTGTGAGGGTATATAGAAGTTTGCACTTACTAGTAGTGCAAACTGCAAATAGATGAAATGCCAATTTATGTTTACATATCTTTTGAGTAGAATAACCCATGAAAACTCATCCAACTCTAAAAAACAGATCTCTAATAGTATCATGATCTCATACAAAATTCAGGAAACAATGCTCAGAGAGAGGATAAATAATAAATAGCCAGTTTTTAAGGGTCAAAACGCAAATATCATGGACTGGCATTGTGGCACAGAGGATAAAGCCATAACCTAGAACGCCAGCATCCCACTAGGATGCTGGTTTATGTTCTAGCTGTTCCACTTTCAATCCAGTTTTTTGCTAATGGGCTAGGCAAAGCAGTGGAGGCGGGTCCAAGTGTTTGGAGTGAAATATTAAGAAGAAAGAACCAGGAAATTGATCATTCACTGTGTTTTCCCCTTCTTTCTATGTAACTCAGACTTTAAAATAAATAAATAAATCTTTAAAATGTAAATATCAATTGTCTCATAGTCCATCTATTCTGATCCAAAGTCACTGTAAGTACCAGGGCAATAAACCCAACCCGAACCCAAATCTTGTAAAACCAAGTCTTATTTTCTTTCCATTTTATTTTACATGTTTAGCATAACAACCTCTTAGTTTATAAACTTGTAGAAAATAGAGTTTCTGACCTTTTATAGGTGGCCTGGCAACAATAAGTGACACCAAACGTATTTGAAAGTCAACTATATTGCTAATTTATTATTAGGCTGACAAAAATTCTTAGCCCAATTACTTATCAGCAATAGCTGGAGAGATTAATGTATGTACCTAGAACACACTCCTCGTGATTCTGATTCATGAGATTTGTAACAACGTTTTAAATCCTGTACTCTAAATAACCATTTAACACAGTTCTAACACAGTTGGCTCTGCAGGAGCACTGGGGAATCACTGGGACAGAAAAACAGCTGTTTGGCACCACTCAGATATACTGCGAGGCTTGAATGTGGGGACTACAAATAGGCAACTCATAATGATTAAGCATTAACAAGCGGATGTGCAATGCACATTCATCCATAGACAACTCGATATGACTGCATCTTCAATTCAGCCCGTAGTGAGAACACCTGTTAACAGTTTGAGTAGATTGCAAGAGTTGAAGCCTGCCCTCCTTCTCACTCTGCTGCTCCCTGTTCTCAAAAATTACCCATCCTCATTTTCTAATCTCCTTGATATTTCTAAAGTCCAGCAGCTGCCATTAAGTGTGACCAATCAGGCTTTTGGTGCAAGAAACATGCAGAGAAAAAAACCACTTTTTACAGAAAGTTGAAAATAATTATTTCGTTATCACATTGGAAACACTGCTTGTTAACTAATGCAAATCAGTGCTTCAAGAGACAGCATCTACAAAGCAAACACCAAATGAAACAAAAATAATTATCTTTTTTGAACTTCTGAATTCTTTTCCATTTTATTCTCTTAATACTATACTGGTCTTCTGTTCATTTGCATAGTTCACCAAGTTTAGCTATGTCCTCTCAAAAATATTGTATGATTTTATTTTCTCTGTCAGTCACTGGTCAATGTCACAGGAATTTTGAGTGTTCTCTATTGCTCTCTCTCTCTCTCTCTCTCTCTCTCTCATACACACACACACACACACACACACACACACACACACAAGCCTGTTTTTGCCCAAGTTCACATCCCCTAGTTTAAGAAAGTTAGGCGCAGGAATAAAGATTTAAATTTCCCCTTCTTTAGCTGTATTCACAAAGCACCAGGTATTCTTTCATGCTCTACATACATAGATGAGATTCAAAAACAGGGACAGAGAGAAACTACATACTGGTCTCTTGATTAGATAAGTTTTTAGTGTTTCCTGTGTTAGCATGATATAGTGTCATGTAGATGAATATAAGGACCAAAACCCAAGCCTAAAACAGAATGAACCATACCTAAAGCAAACTTAAAACTTTAGTTTTCTTGTTGAAAAAAATAAGGGTCACTAGGATCTTGACACGTTATTTTAAGTGTATTCAATAAATATTAAGGTATTAACATTTACACTGATTTCTAACAGGATATTTTTCTTTTTTCAAGAAACGAATGTCAGTTTATTTTTATTTATTTTAACTTTTTGAAAGGCAGCAAATGACAGAGTGAGAGCTTACATCTAATAGTTTACTCTCCAAATCCCCACAACAGTCAGCAATGAACCAGGCTGCAGACAGCAGTCATGAACTCAATCCTGTTCTCCCATGTGGGCATCAGGGACGGAAGTGTCTGATGCCTCCCAGCGCGTGTATTAGCAGGAAGCTGTATTGTGGTGCAGAGGCAGCATAGGAACCTAGACACTATAATGTGGATGCCCCAAGTGTTTGCCCCATTATAGCAAACACCCATTCCAAAAGAAAATTTTTTACTGAAAACATTTCCAATGGGATTTTGCAGAATACGTAAGTCTTTAAAAACCCATAATTTGATGAAATAACACAAAATAAATTGAATTGAATGCATCCGATTTCATTTAAGGATAATCTATTTTTTTTGAAACTTAACAAACTTGAGTAACTCTTTTGAATTTATTATTTATTATTAAAAGGAAAACAACTTAATTTGTTCACCCTTAAATAGGAACCTGTTGTTTCCACTCATTTTGGCAATAGCAATTTTGCTTGATTTTTGATATTTGCTCTGATACATTCTGTGGGTTATGTACCCTGCTGGGTGCTCAATAAATGGTTGCTATATAACTGACAGACAGATGTGTTTGATCTCGTAAGTACCATGGTAGCGAGCACAGATACGCATATGCTAGGAGGGAGATCAGAGATTTAGGGAGTGAGTCAGGGTAGGGGAGGAGAGCAGTGCATCAGAGGGTTCTGAAATAGAGTCCAGTGTGCCATTTAAAATCCTTGCCTGCCAATTATTTGAAAGTCTATGTAGGAAACTATTGAGTTTGAGAAACGTTTTTTTAAAAGTATTAAATAGTATTGTTATTATTATTAAACAAAGTAGGACTATACCTTGACCTTTTGTTTCCTCCCAAGTATCTTCTTACAAATTCTGAGAGGTTAGCAAAACTCACTGGTAGTGAAGCCTAGGGAGGTTTCAGAATATAATAAATATTTATAATGATTTCTTATGATCCAGGTTCTGTATTCTGGCTCAATATGTAATGACAAATAAGAAAATTTCTCTCTTGTCATATGGGGTGACTTGGAGGGACTGCCCCTTTCAGATACAGACATAGCAAATTACTTTTCTAGGACCATACTTTACATACACAAAGTAAAAGATCCAGATCCCACATGCCCAAGCACCTCTTTCATCAAGATACAATATTTCAGGTCACTATTAATTTTCACTAAACATCCCAAGGCAAGATACCAGTCAACTAGGGCCAGCCACTATACCGGAGAGCTTGCTGAAATAATTCTAATTAGCCAATTCTAAATCTACCTGTGTTGCATTATTATTCCTCTCTTCCTATAGAAATTGCAGTAAATTCTCACATGTCCTTCACCCCTTCTGTTTCTTTTTAAAAATATTTATTTATTTATTTATTTATTTATTTGGAAGTCAGAGCTACAGAAAGAGAGAGGCAGGCAAAGAGACACAAAGGGAGAGGTATCTTCTACCTGACAGGTCAATGACATGAAGTTCTTTCAGGTTTTCCATGTGGGGACAGGGGCCTGGGCACTTGGATTATCTTTTACTGCCTTCCCACGTGCATGAGCACGGACCTAGATTTGAAGTAGAGAAGCCAGGGCTCTAACAGGCACCAATATTGATTGCTGGTGTGGCATTACCCACTGTGCCAGTCCGTCCTCCTGATTTCTAATTGCTCATGATGGCTTTTCCCACACGGACCTGTGTGATACACTGTGGCTTTTGTTTCTAGGGATCCATGAAGATATCAGAAGTCTTCCTTCAACAGTCATTTCCATGTCTGTGTGTCTTGCCATACTTGATTAAAATAATCTGGTTATCTCTAGAATATAACAGCATCAAACCAATTATTTAAAATAAGGACTCTAGGAACCTTCAGCATGGAGCGACAGCTTGGTTATAGTGATGATCTACAGCAAGCAATTACACTGAAGAATTAAATTATGAATTCTTTTTAACTTTTTTTATAAATTATGAATTCTTTGTAGTAAAAGTAGGAAAGCACAATGATATAAATTCAAAAGAAATGGATCTTACATATGTCCAGTATATGAAAGGCAACAGCTTAAAATCACTAAAACGGTACCAACATTCAAAAACATGTCAAAAAATAGTGACTATCTAAATGATACAAATTTTATTTATTAATTTTCTTTGAGCTGTTTCTTTGCAATTATGTAGTTGGATTTTAGAGAGGGTAGGTAAAAACATACATGGTCAGAAAATATTGATAGTGGCAGCTGAAAACACTTGTATATAAGGAGATTAAATTTAAATCTGGACTGAATAATTTTACACAGTTATGGAAAATAATGGGTCATGATAAGGTATTAAGTGTTTTCAGTTTTATATATAATGAAACAAAATAATATTGATTAAATGAATTCATTGTGTTCAAATTTTAAAACCCATTTTACTGTTCCTTGTAAGTGTATTTACAATGAATAAATGATGTTTAAATTGGTGTAGATGGAATTGGAGTAAAAGAAGGATTATGATTTTATTTTCAGAATGTGGCAAATGATAAATTTTTCCTCTCCCATCACAGAAATATTCCAAAATTTTCCATAACCGATTTGTATGAAGACCATTTGCAATGTAATTACATACTTACTAGTGTTCATGAGGTGGACCTTCTTATGCCTGGTACTACCAGAGCACTGACCTGGCTTTCCTGCTTTCCTTTCACACCAGGCTTCATGGCAATTAATGAATAGACAAGCCAGTTGCCCTGTATTTCTTTTCTGTTGTTACTTTTCTCAGGTGGATTAAATTGTTGCTTTTTTGTATATGTTCTCTGCTCCATATTTTAAAATGCACTTTTTTATAGGAAAGGGCACTTCTAAAAAATCACTGAAAATGCATATTATAAAAATCCTATACATGGGTTTCAAAACATATTTTGTACAAAGGTACATTTCTCTTTTAATTCCATTTTCCATGAACTTCTTGAAGCACCATCACAGATGTGTTTACAAACAATAGTTCTATTATTATTATTCACTTAAATCAGTAGAGAAAGTAAAACTAAATGTAGCCAGAAAACTGCATTATAAAAATTCTTAGTGAAGCACGTTTTGCTCTTCAGATCGATATTCACACCACTATGTTTATCCAAAGAAAGCATCACTTTGAAATTCTGCAGCTGTGCAGCCTAATGAAAACCCGCAGCATCTGTACCGTGACAGACATTCATTGCTGAAGCCTTGCTGCCAGCCCACTGTTAGGCGTGGAGAATGTTCACCACTGTCTTCAAGAACATTCTTCAAACATTCCAGAATCATGGTGACTGGCCCCATGGACAGACACATTTATCAAGGCATTGCAGCAGATTTTGAGTTTTTTTTTTTTCTCCTCAGTTAATGTGAAACAGAATAGAATGACATTCATCTGAAGTCAAAGGTCATATTTGTCTAGGAAAGAAATAAGCATAACAAAAATCTACTGTATACATAGAGCTAAGAAATCTGGTCTATTGTAGCAGGTCTATTAAAAGTGAAAACTGAGAAAAATAAACTTTCACAGGGATGAAAGGACTCATGAATTCTCGCCATATATTAGATGCTTGGTGAAGGGAAGGGTAAGAAACTTTACATATATTGAGTGATTAAAATGCCTCATGCTATGTCTTACAGATTCTATTTATGTGATCACATTTAATCATCATTGCTCAATAAATAATTATAAAATATGAATAATATGATTATTATATGATCATATTATTATGATTATTAAACAATACCAAACACACCTGCCAGATATTAGAAGTTATGCATATATGAAGAGGTTTCGAAGGTTTATGGAAATGCATATTATGAAAAACTACATATACTTCCAAATTGTCTTACCAAAAAACCCAACTTTGATTTTAATACATTTTCCACCAGCTTTTAGAAACTTTCCATATATTAACTCAGGATAAATTTTCCCAATAAAGCAGAGAAGAAGAATATATTATGATTTCCATTCTAGAGTCAAAGAGACTGTGACACAAACAACATAGAATATCCCAAATGACAGAAAATCAAAGGGATTAAACATTCCATAAAAGAAAAAAAGTCAAGGTTTCGATAAACAGGGAGGGGAGAACAAAAATCAAATCAGGTAGATGACCACCTGCAAATATGTGATTAGCTATCATTCACAGAAGGAATTAGATTCAAGTGAGAAAGCTACTGAAGCACTCTGTGACCATTTCTTCAACTGTACAAAGGAAACAAATTGTGGTTTGGTACACAGATACTGTTTGCTGCATAATAAGCTCAGTTCAATACATCATTCAGCAAATATGCCAAGGTCATTCTAACAAAAGGCTTATATTTAGCACATTTCCAAATTGTTAAGCTGACTGGCTACACGTAAAAACTATATACCTGATGAGTTTCTTCCTTTTGTCTTCTGAACTTGCAGATGGATTTTTATTAAGGCAATTCTGTGAGAATTTTATATCTAAAGACAGAACAAAGAGACCACTGCTGAGTATATTTAAGAAATTCTGCCTCATGAATTCTGTTTCCATGAGACAGAATTCTAAAAATTCACTTCATCTTGTGGTGGTTGTATTGAGTATGGGGGTCTTTCTAAAAATTGAAGGCTTGGTGCCTAAATTTTACTTACTCATTCTGTAGTTTTCCTACTAAAGTGATTCATTTGCAGAGGATCCTTTTTGTGGATTTGTCCTTTTCTTACATTTGACTGTTGTGACATATTTTCCCTAAAATACAGCTGCCAGTTTGATGTACATGCTGTGTCAGCTGGAGGGGTATGAAATGCCTCTCATGATTCAGCTGGTCCAAGAGAGTGGCTTTGATTTTGTTTTCCCAGCCGTTGTGTAAATTGGCTGCTTCTTCAGTGCATTAGAACTAGTTTACATTTCACAGAATTTAAGAGCTTCAGAATTACTAGAAATAGCAGTTATGAAAGATATGAGGACGATGACACTTTTTCTTCTGACAGACACAAACTACGTTTCATTCCCCACTCTGACAGGTGCAGCTGGCTATTGCACAACGACTATGATTTCAAAGTTGCAATCAAGTATTTTGGAAGATGCTAGAAATCTTAGTTTTTAAATTTCCTCCCATTTTAGGCTTTGGTTACTTCATTTCCTTTATTTTAATGCTCTCATATATGTGATGGAAAAACCCTTTACTACATCTCTGTCACACAAAATAAAAGATTAAATATATATAATACCTATTTTCTGTACTAAATATGATCTTTTGGTATGGAGAACACAGTAAGAAAGCAGAGAGTAGAGATAAGTGCATGTAGAATTTGTCATATATGCTATGTTCTGCTTCTCATCAATCTTGACCAACTCAGACCATTTGTTCATTTTTCTAATATCTGCTAATTCAGCAAAATCAGAAAATGTTCCTTAATGGATGCTGTAAATAATCATTATTTTTATCAAAGATAAAGATTTTCATCTACTAGGGAAAATATTAGATCCTCAAATGTAAATGGTCTGTGAAAAATGGAATGCATGTAATTAAACTCACAGTAAGTATATGTCCCTGAAATATTATTTCAGGCAGGAACATTATGTACTGGGTCACTACACAGTTTACAATTATGACAACTCTGTAGACAAGCTAAAGACAAAACTTTCTCCCAACTCTTAACAAGAAATCCCCCTGTTCTTAGTCAAACATACAGGATTTTGACTCATATTTAGCTTTCAGATTATCAATGATGGCATCCTTTTGTGTTAATCCTTATTGTCTGAGTTGGCTTCATGTAGTCTTTCTCCAAGCACCTGTATTCTTTCCTTGATATGCAAATTTTTCAGTACCCAGAGATGTCCAAATTAATATAAATATAAAACAGGCTTTCAGACTAATAATGTCACAACATATGCTTCCTTCTGGAACTTTAGTAAACTTGATAAATTTACTGAAGAAGACAGGAGGAAGTAAGATTAGTTCAGTTTTATACTTGGACAAATTGAATAGCTTTTGAAAAAAGAATTAAGCTCTTCTGATACTATGAATGTTTTTAAAACAAAGCATCAATTAATACATGCTGCCTTTTTCTTACCAACTAAAATTCCAGCAAGACTTGAAAGATCTGCACCACACTCCAGGGAAACTAATTCTCTTTTTCATTCTTGTATTTTTCGATGCATTTATCAAGGACTTTTTTGCATCTGACATCTTGACTTGACATAAATGAAAGTAAAGTAATCATCATCTATGTATTTACAACCCCAGGTGGACATCACCTCAACTTCCTCCAAGGTATTTTTAACTGTGTCTACTCCATCTTTCTATGAAAAGGGTTCAAGGGTTTCTCTCTTTCTCCCTCTCCCTCATTCCTTTAGTTTTGCTGATTTTATACCACAGTGTCCATTTGAACATGGTCAGCTCAAACTGGTTCTCTGTTTTTTTTTTTTTAATGGTACCAGGTGGCATAACTGAGTGTTTAACCTACCTTTCATCTTAAAAAAAAGTTTCATTTGCATTGAGCCAGCAAGCTTTCAATTCCAGGCCCAAACAAAAAGCTGAACAGAGCTGTCTGTAGCCATCTGGTTCAAGCAACTTTCAGCTACACCCAAATCTGTTACCACCTGTGAATTCACCCTGTGAAAATAATCAAGACTCACAAGGGCAACCAGAGTTTTCCTGAGTCACTGTTCAGTTTAGGTTTAACATCTGACAGGAAGGGCATATTAAACCAATTGATATCCCTCTCATAGCAAATACATAGTTGCTTAAGTAATTGTAAGAACCGGCAAAGACTTTGCATAAAAATTGCTTTATTCATTTTGGGGACTGTCTAGTTAAGTCCTGCACTACTAGAAGAAACAGAAAACATGAATGGCTTTCATTCTGAAGTATAGTTCTCATTTCAGTGAAATAATACATCACATGAGAAGACACAATTATACCTAACTGCCTTCTCTTTAGAAGTTTTCATGTCCTTTCTCTAATGAATTAAGGTCTCTCAATTTCCTAACAACAGATAGAGACTAACAGTAGAATGTTGATGTATTGACACATTAGTGTCAAAACTCACAGGCACACAGTTGGTTGATGGTTAGGGATTCCTGCATTTGCAGTGCAATTTCAAGAGTTTTGTCTTTACTTTTACATGTCATACTTCTATTTTCTGTCTGTCTCTCTCTCTCTCATGTTGGTTCAACATGTCACGTTCCAAATGTTTATTTTATGGCCTTAAGAATAGCATCATTGTTCTCTTACAATTCATGGTTTCCAAGATATTTATAAGATTTTAGGCAATGTTTTTGCATTTAATCCATCTTAAAACTTTAGAGCTAGAGGCTAAATTTTAGCTTGCTGAACCTGAGAATGCATAATTATCCACATTTTAGAGGAATTTTTAAAAAAGTTTTCATCTCTTAAACTGGCAACTGAAAGTAGCAAAGAATAAATAAAACACAATCTTTTACAGTCAGAGTTGACAAATTTCAGAATAATGAGCACTTCAATGTGACTGTACAATATGAATACTACCCTGGTTTTATTTTATATAAATCTGTTAGCTTATTTTATGACCTTTACTAGAATTTGTCATTGTTTTAAAATAGTTTCCCTGCTTATATGCTTGTCTTCTTAGTCAGTTCTCAAAATAGCAGACAACATGATTCTTCTAAAAGAAAGCAGATCATGTTACTCCTCTAGTTAATTTCCCTCCCTCCTGCCCCCCCAATGACTGCTTGATTTAGTAATGGTTTTGGCAGAGTGCATGAGACTGTACATTCAAAATGTTTAATTGAAAAGAGTCTGATGAGGGGATTATATTTAGAGATTATGGGTTAATGAATATGAAAAGGAGCAATAAAATGATTAGGAACTAGAAAACTTTCATGCCTAAGTCTGAGTAGACAACAAGAAAGAGCAATTTCATCAAGACTCCATGAGAGTGAGTGAGAGGAGAAGGCTGCCAGAGGGGAGATGTGACCACACACAACCACGACAGAGGTTCTCATTTTTCTCTTCTTTCTTGAGAGTTCATCCTTCTGAACAGCTAGATCTAAATGAAAGCAACAGAAAAAGAGATCCCGAGTGGTGCTATCTACAGATTCCACCTACCAAGGCCCACTGAAAGAATAAAGGAGAAAAATGAAAAGGATGTGTCGGTTCTAGATCTAAGAGAGTATGCCTTCTTCAGGAAAGTGAAGACCACATCCTTTTCTATTACATACAAAGCCTTATGTTCATATTCTTCTCCTTTAACTCTTTGTAACGTTGGCCTTATTTTCTACTAATCTGTCAAACAGCTCTCCTTGCAATTCCTATGACCACCTTTAAAGTTTTTGCCTCACATGTCTATCCCTGTGACTTATTTATTTACTTTAGGGCTCTGTTCAAATGTCAGTTTTTCCCTTGACTATGTTCTTTTTTAACCTTAAAAATTATTTTATTTGCTAATAAAAATTATGTAGTGCATTTGTGGCATACATTATGATGCTGTGAAATATGCATATGAATATCACCCGGAATGCACAAATTAAGCTAATACAAGTATTACATATCCTTTTCTAATTATATGTATTTTGCAGCTGATGTTTCATGTTTTATAATGCTCACTTTACATGTAAGTATTATATATACATATATATTCTACTTTTGAAAGTCATCAACATTGATACAGCAAAACAGGATTGATAATGAGGATCATAACATGAGAAAACAAGGGTATAATATCATGTATATGGTATAATTCAGTGAAGACAACATTTATTTCTGTACCAGACCTCTTCCTACACTTTAGCTCCCTTCCCTGCCCTATAATTCTCTCTGCAAATAACCTTCATCCAATACCCCTTAATGTGCCTTACTGTCAGCAGAAGATGATGTAATTGCATATGTAAAGCTCATAGAAGAAAATTTAGCATATAAGGCATTCAACAGATGAAAATTTTCCTCCATATTGCATCTTCTATTTGATGCTTTACTACTCGGCATCAGAGTCAAATGATATATTCACTTATTCCCAAATACATTTTGACTTGATACAATTTTGAAACTTTGGAATATGTATCTTCCAGCATATCCCCAAAGCTACAGGCAGCCCATGTGAGGTATTAGGGAAAGCATCATTTCATTTGTTATACTGCACATGTTTAGCAGAGTCTAGCCACAGCTGATAAGACATTTTAGATGTTTAGAGTTGATAAAAGAAAAAATAGTTCAACTGTTCACAGATTTAGTACCTACACTGAAAGACAAAAGCATTTTAAATAAAGTTTTGGACAAAAGAAATGTTTTGTGTACCTGCTCATCATCAACATTTGCCATAGAACTTTATGTGGCAAAGCTTTAAGGTTACATAATTGCGGGTGTGATGTTGGAGGTGTCCCATATTTTCAAGTTGGCTATTTTGAAGAGTATGTGATATGACAGACATTTATGTACTTTGATGCAGTCAAATGAAAGGATTAAAATGCTTTATCTAGAGACTTTCTAATACCAAGTTCTTTGGGGAAACGCCAGAACTCTGAAAGATCCTATTTATTGAAACTCAAGTGGCTCAAAGGATTTTACTTTTTTACTGACAAGTAAGACAGCTGGACACAATGAGGTAAAAGTTTTAAGTTTAGAAGAATATTCAGGAATAAAACACATCGGTGCTTACTTATTCACAGAAGTGAAGGTATGCAGATGCAAATTGGACATGTGGATGCACAAAACAACATCTGGAGGCTCCGTTAATTTCCCATTACCAAACGGCCTTGAGCTCAAAAAAAAAAAATCAAACATCTGAAGAAGCTTAGAACAGTTTGATGGGAATTAAGCTATCACTCTAGAAGAAATAGAAATATCTGTAAGTATGACTTATACTGTGGCTATGCCTGTCTTTGAAATTAAGTCTCAGGATACATCAAAGTTACTAAACTTCTTCCACATTAGCACAGTACAATTTTAGGAGGCTCTGCTTGAACAAGAAGCAAACTGAATTCACCCAAAAGCACACTCAGAAGTTTGTTATTGAGCATACAAATTCCAGGGTAACTTGAAATTGCTGATGATTTAACTATGAAAATATCTGAGGACACTAATCTCACTCTCTGCCACAACAATATTGAAAGAGAAGTTGACAAACTTCACCAGTGATGTGAAGCTGAGTGAAAATTGATCACTATTGCAAATTATTTTTGTGAATTAATAAAAATTGTTCTAACCACCTGTAGGCACACACACACACACATCAGGTACTTTAGTATAAAGATGCTTATGAAAATTTGGGGGAGTGTCAGATGTCATTAGCTTACAATACTTTTTGGGATATACATATCCCATATTAGAGTACTGATTCATGGAGTTATGGCACCTCTGCTTCTGATCCTACTTCCTAATGATGGATCCCTGAAGGAAGTAGATGACGATTCAAGTTCTGTGGCCCTGAAATCTGTGTAGTATGGCTGTTGTGGGGATTTGCCAAGCAAACCAGTAAATGGAAAATATATGTATATATCTTAAATACATGAAAATAAACATTAGAACATTTTGACAGTAACCACAGAATGTCACTGTTGCTATTTGAGTAATTAATTTCCCATAGTCAATACTTCAGATATTTTCATCTGTGTTATCTCTTTAATTTCCACAACAGAATTTATAGATAGGTAAAATAGTTTAATTTTTTAAATGACGGTGCTGAAGCTCAGATTAGCTGCTAGATATGCTAAAAATTTCTTGTGAATAAAATATCTTCTTGGTAATAGATAATTTCTTATTTTTATATATTATGTTTCTTCTCCCTCAATAAGCCTACCAATTCCTTGAGAAGAGTGAAGGTGTGGGCACTTCTATTACATCACTGAACTAAAAGTGGTTATTTTGCATTTGTGACTCTCTAAACTTTTTTTCCAAACTGTCAAAGACCCATATAAAGCCCCCAGGAACAGATTTGAAAAGCAATCAATATGCTGTAGGTGGAATTTCTTGAGGCAGGTAAATCATAACTTAGCCACTACATTAGTATTACACTTTTGTATCCTCCTATTTATAAATAGTAATTATGGATGTTTGCTGACTTGAAAATCTGTCTTTCACAATGCAGATTAGCCTTCATCCAGATTTTTAAAAGAGAACCTGGACCATAATGCCATTTCAGATATTGTCAAATAAAACAAGAACAAAACAAAGGAATGAACACAATCCAGTAAAAAGACACATACCTGCAGAAAAACTTGAAGGTTAAGTTTCAACTGACTTCAGGAAAAATTTGTGCTGTACCTTGTTTTGACTCTCCCTGATGCAGCAGTTCAATAACTTTGCAGCTCTGGTTCCAAAGAACACAGGGGACACAGAGGACATCACATTTTCTTCTCTAATTTATAGTTTGGCACATGTCATGGAATACTCTGAAAGAACTTTCTTGACTTCAGTTTAATTATACTTCCAAATAGTGTTTAAATTCACTGTATTTTACTCCTACACCTTCTTCTAATTCATTTCTGCTGATTCTATATTCTTTTTGTAAATGTGCCCAAATTAGATCATGATTGTAGCTAATCAAATTTCAAGCAATCTATCAATAGTGATAGCTCTGTTGTGTCTCCAGGACCCACCTACACTATTCATGAAATAAAACAGCATCTTTGGGAACAAGTAGACTGTTTTGAAATAATTTTTTCATCTTTTTATCCTTTTGGAAATTTAAATTTGCCTTTAAAGTCAGACATGATACTTATCAATTTGTCTAGCTTGGAATTTGCACAGCCTGGGAAGACTGCTAGGAACAGCATTTTTGTAGTACTGAATCATTACTGAAACATCATTGTGATTTTTTTAAAAATCAGGATACTTTTATTAAATTAACTGTAAAAAGGTAATAATCATGTGTACTTTCAATAATATTCTTAGCCTCCGTTCTCGTATCATCCAATGTTTTGTAAGCATTCTAGATCTGTTCTACACTGAACTAATTATCTGTTCACATTTAGCTGGTACAATTAAAAGCATTGACTTTATTTTCCCCCTTGAAATGTTCAATACAAAATGCAAATATAGTTTTTTCTGGTGTTAGTACACAATGCATTTGTCCTATCGGTCCTGCTTGTCCTCTAGCATTGTAGCTGATACTACAGATTGCTGAAAAGACTATTCATTAGGATTAATTGATTAGTGACACAATTAAAACGTTAATTCCAGCACAAGCAAGAGGAATAGACAGCCAGATTTTAATAGAGTTCTCAGAAAGATGTAAGAAAGTACTTTCATGTGTATTGTAAATTTCATTTCACTATAATTAAATATTATATACAAAAATCACTGGTCATTACACAATGAATAACTGGAACACACAGCTTAATTATTTTGATGTGTCTAAAATGAAAATATTAGTGAAATAAAATCTGATGTGTACGTCAATGTTTTAAGCTATCAGTTCTTTCTGATACTTATAAATTATTATTAAAATGTTTGTGGCAGATGCCAAATCTACTTTGTGGGAAGTTTAGGGAGAAAAGGCAAATTAATAAAAAATATTTTATCCTCTGTTGAACCTAATCTCTATATTTGAATGATGAGTAGACTCAAAATGTCCTCCATCAATAATGAACTACAATGCAACTTCATGTGAAAGCAGATTACAACCAAACATCATAGCATACTATTGCAGCTAAGCAACTGAGTCTCAGTCAATGATAGTAGCCAACTTCCAGCCAATTTCAGGGTGAGAGCTGCCAGGTAATGTCCCAAACAGGCAAAAGCCAAAATGTACCATATAGGTAATCTCTACGTGTTTATTTTTATTTTTATGGTCATTAAAGTACTTCTCAACATGATGACATAACTGAATCATCTCCAGCTTGTAACATAGCTAGGTTCTAGAAAGTTTTTTATTTCTCTAAAAACTTTGCTAAATTAAATTTGGCTCATTTTTTTAACACCTACTCAAACCAAATTTAAGTTCCATCACCCATCTTAAACAAACCACAATAACCACATAATTGACTGTCTCACTTCCTCGATGTGCATATGCTGAGTAAATATATCTCCTTATAAGTCTCAAATAGTCAGCACTTGCCCACATAGAGCCACATTCCACACCCCCGACACAGTATTCAACGTATGCTCCTAAAAGCTGGATTTAGAAGATTCACAACAAAAATTCAGATTTGTAGAGTGTTAATCAATATTTTCTCGACATTTTAAGTCCATTTCATTTTTTTCCTTATAACTTTTTTGCTTCAGATACATTTTACAACTTTTGGCTTGAAATGTGTTTTATTTGACAGTGTGCACCGGTGTGCCTACAACACGCTAAGCTGTGAGCTTTAAAACACAAATACTAAACTCTAATTGCTTCTTCGTGCTACTTGAGGGTTTTATATGGTAAATACTGTTACTGTGCTTAGTTGGAAAAATCTTCTGTGTTACAAACTGTTAAACTTCCTATACTATTCTTCTACTTGGATTCAGAGTACAAGAATCAGTGAGAAGCAAATCTAATTCCAGCAGTGAGTGAACTGGACCATGCCACCATCAGGAAGATTTCTGTGGATAGCAGAAAAGACTCAGCTCTTTGTGAGATCTATGATAATAATAGTAGTAGCTTGTAATAGAAGTTAACACTTATTAAATATCCTGAAGTGCTATTTTAAGCATTGCCTTAGGCTATGTTCTCCTGGAAACAGACTCTGAGCCAGGTGGCATGCAGTGTCTTACTAAAAATTCTCTCCTTACTGACTCTTGTAAGAGATGAGGGAAACTATACTGGGCAAGAAGAGAAGCTCCAAACAATGCCATGGGGAACCTGGAAGTTCAATTGCTTTCCAGAGTTACTTTGAATTGAACCAAGAGAAACAGACGGAATTGAAAAATATTTTGACCTTGTACTACTGCTCCTGAGATGTAATATAACCTTGTTCAAATAGTTCCCTACTGCAGAGGAGAATCCTACAGGGGACTCCATTGTGAGCCATCAGCAGCCAACTCCAGGCAGTTGTGAAAATGAGTAAACTAGTTCTGAAGTGGTGCCTCCACAGTACTGACCATATAGAAGAGATATTTTCTATTTTCAGAAAAATTTTAACTTACATAATATGAACAAATTGCATGTGTTTCATATATACAAATTTAAGGACATAATGATGCTTTCCACACTATCCTCCCTCCCATCCATTCTCTCATCCTTCCTATCCTATCCTTCCTTTCTTCTTTATTCTTTTAGTTTTTACAATAGCATTCTTTCCATTTTAAAGGGATCTTTAGAAAGTGCATGTAAATTGTGAAAAAACGCAATGCATGGATTTCATAATTTTTGCAACAAAACAAATTTTTAGTTCCACATTCCTGCTAGCTTTCACATTTCATAGATAAAGAAATTGACCTCAATGGTCAGTAATTAGGCACCCACAGCTTCACTCCAAATTAACCTTTTTGTCAGCACACACTGAAAAAGAAGTATGGTATTGTTTTTTTTTTTTTTTAAAGATTTATTCATTTTATTTCAGCCAGATATACAGAGAGGAGGAGAGACAGAGAGGAAGATCTTCCGTCCGATGATTCACTCCCCAAGTGAGCCGCAACGGGCCGATGCGCGCCGATCCGATGCCGGGAACCCGGAACCTCTTCCGGGTCTCCCACGTGGGTGCAGTGTCCCAATGCATTGGGCCGTCCTCGACTGCTTTCCCAGGCCACAAGCAGGGAGCTGGATGGGAAGTGGAGCTGCCGGGATTAGAACCGGCGCCCATATGGGATCCCGGGGCTTTCAAGGCGAGGACTTTAGCCGCTAGACCACGCTGCCGGGCCCAGAAGTATGGTATTGTATTATTCTCAAAGTGTGATAAACTTACTTGAAAACTTAATGGGAGCTAACATTTTAGCTCTGTATGTAGATAAAATATCTATTTTTTAAAGCAATTGAACTTAATTAATGCAACAAAAATTTATTTTAAGACAGCACAAATAATTGCTGTTTCAAATTCCCTGCCAAGTAAAACTCCTAGTTCATTTAAACCTTGATGCTGTGTATAGGGAAGATCATTATGTAATGCCCTTCAACATTAGTATATGATTACATTTTTCAAAATGAACCTTTTGTCACAAGAAGTTGAAGTGATTTATTTAAGTCTAAGAAATTGAAGGTTAGATCTATATAATGTTAGAAGGAAAATATTAATTTCAATATGCTTTAAAATGTTATAGATGAATAGAAAAAGATTAAACTTTCCCCAAATGTATTTTATGATGCTAGTACAACTTCAGTAGCAAACCTGACAATAGCTACAAGTATAATTTAATCTTATTTATGGATAGAGATGAAACATTCAAAATAGTATCATATTAAAGAAAATCAGAAGAATAGCACATTGTGTCCAAGCAGGATTTATTCTGGGGATGCAAGCACGAGTCAATTATCATGAAAGATATCAATATAGCCTTTTTGTGGCAGCAACCAAAATTAAGTCCCTTTTGTGACTTGTGACGGAAGCAAGAACTGAAAAAGGCATTTCAACTCCCACATTCACAGGAAGATTATGCCTCTCAAGCCTTCCAAAGAGTTGAAACAAAAGTACAATGTGCCATCCATGCCTGTCTGAAACGATGATGAAGTGCAAGTCATCCAAGAACACTACAAAGGACAGCAAATTGGCATAGTCCAGGTTTACAGGAAGAAATATGTCATCTGCCTCAACTAGATGCAGTGAGTAAAGGCATAAATAAGGGATATAAGACTAATAAGATATCTTACTTGCAGTATTTTATCAAATAAATGCAGAAAAATGGTGGTGCAGAATAAAAAATCCAACCAGAGTTTTTTTTTTAAATATGTTCTTTGAGATTATCACAACTTTCTTAATTTGGGGGGCTATAGATATAAGAAATTAGATTTTAAAGTTTTCAATACAGAATTATGTGAGCAGAACAATTTAAATATTTAAAGCTGAACCGTTTTTGCATGGTTGGAAATAATTTTTTGAGAATTAAAACACAATCACAGAATCAAGTAAACATAATACAAATCAAGCCCGAGGTCACCACACTAGAGACTACCGTGCTACATTCGCCTCTCTGTTAAGCCCCATGGATGCAATGATGCATAGGATAGGAAATGTTTTCCTAAAGTGTTTCCAGCCCAGGAAACTAGATGCCTAAATTTACGTTTAATTGTAAGTTACAGTAGATAGATATGGAAATGTATAGTAGAAGAGCAAATGATACAATAATAAAGCAAAAATCAAAAAAAGTGTAATTATCTCCAAATTGAATAGCAAAAAAGTACATATTCCAATAAATGTCCATATAGTACTCCAAGAAAGCCTGATAGTTTCTGATATTATAAAATAGGTTCTTGTTTGTTTTTACTGTATTTAGAAGTTGCAGCATGTAAAAATAAGTGTAAATGAAGGAAGCCCTGAGTTATAGGTGACTTTTGGAGCATTCACTTTGTACAAAAGGTTGCCCTGGAAAAGGCTGCACTTGGCAAAGTTAAGAAGCAGGTGTGCATTCTTTGGTACTAAGAATAGTGTGGGCAATTACAAATGGTCAGTATCATGCTAAAGCAGCTGGCTTTTCAAGTGTAGGAAAATCTACATGAAGTTGAAAAATGTAAGCACTAAGTTTTAGTTCTGTTTTTTTCTTCATTTCAGCCAGATGTGCTTAGATAAATCATTCATTTTTTGTTAATCACAAGAAGAATTAAAAAATCCACTGAAATATGAATGAAAACTAAATGACAAAAATAACTCTTTATGACTGGGTTATAGGAGGGGTCAACACATACAAAAATGTATTTTTCTGAGTGTAAGGCATCACTATCAAAAATACTAATATGGGCAAAAGATGGCTGAAATAGGAATTAATCATTCAGTTATTTCAAATCACAACTGCTACGGATAAATGGAAATGTTAGGTAATGGGTGTATTGGTCATTGTTACAGCTCATAGACTAGGGAGCTGACCAGAACCCTCAGTTATATCATAAACTGTAAATGTCCTTTACTGGGTCATACAACCAGTATCAGTGTCATAGTCTCTAACACAGAAATGATGGAACAATATCTGAATTCATTTTAATAATTCACAACTTAAATAATAATGCATAACTAGTTCCTTGATTTCAATATATATTTATGGATATTTCATATTGTTGTAAAAAATTAATATTTGATTCTTACAAGACAACAGGATCTGAATTAAGGTAAAAAGTAACTGCCAAAATAATTAAAACATAAGATGTCATAGTTTATTAAAATGCTATTACAAGGACTTAGATCAGGCTCAGATGTATGAAAAGCTCAAAAAAATCCTTATAAGAATAAAAAATTGGACAAGCTGAATATCTGCAACTTGTCTTGGACACAGAAAACTGACGTTGCATAGAAAACCATCATGCCCAAATTGAAGATATGAACTTTTCCAGGTTAACAAACCACAAATTTCCTTTCTAGAGCAGGAATCACTGGGAAAATGCTGTATAAACAGTAATAAATGATAAACTAGAAAATATGATGTGGGTGATCACGAGACTTTGGTCCTGGATGTCACAATCATGGAAAAGTCCCACATTTTTATAGGCTTTTCCTATAGGAACCCATGCACTCACAAGATCAGGACTCTTGGGAAAGCTCCCCACTAATCTCCACCAATTGGTCTTAGATGGGGGTGGGGAAGAGCAGTGTTTGTGAAATTCACCCAGACTCGTCACTGAAGAGAACAAAAGGGTTATAAATCTCCAGGAGATCCAACATTGCCAGTTGGCATCAGGGGAAACCCCATGCATGCTGGGTGAAGGGACTGCTTTTCTATCATAGCTTCCTTCTGTCATTTGATGAAAAATACATTAAATATAAGCAGAAAAGGACCTTAAACATATAGATCAAGGATACCAAAGAATAACCACTATAATGGAGGAAAGTTAGATATCAGAACATGAAACAGTTCTACTCTTAGAAAACAGACAGAAACACTTGTGAAATCCACATGCCCTAGGCACAGGCCAAGCACTAATATTTAATCAGAAGATTAAAGAAAACTTTATCTACCCCATTCTTTATACCCTACCACCATCATCATAATCATAAGCCTCCAGGAATGAGAACAGGATTGTAAGAGACAGACTCACATTAAAATTAGATCCATTTAAGATTAAGATATAACATTAATTTTAAAATTATCAGACAGAATTTAAGGTAACTATGATTAATATGTAAAGGCCATAATGGAAGCAGGTATCATCCAAAACCAAATGGGTTGGAACACAAGGGAGATAATTACCATGAGGAAATATTAAAGGGAAATTCTAGAAATCTGTAAAAAAAAAAAAAGGAAGAAAATTAAAATTGATTCCATGAGTTTGCTGTGGTAGACTTGAAAAGGCTGAAGAGGGAACCAGTGACTCCAATGAAAGACTGACATAAATTTCCCAAACTCCAATGCAGAATGGCAAAAAATGGGAGAAAAAACAGATATCCGAGAATCATGAGATAATATAAAAGAATATAATGTGGAAAACTAGAATATTAGAAGCAAAAGACAGTGCAAACAGAGCAGAAGATGTACATGAACAAATAATTACTTAAATATTTCTAAAATTAGTTACAAACATTAAGGTATAAAAAAGTTGAGACCACCAAGCAGGACACACGCACACAAATACTTAACCATAGCATATTCAAAGTACAGAAAGTATAAGACAAAGTGTTTAAAGCTACCAGATAAAAGATCAATAAAATTGATAAAACTAGCAATTAAACCAACAAGAGGAACTCATTCTGGGCTGCAGAGAATAAAAAAAAAGTTGAGAGGTAGTCACTGCAGAAAAGACAGTATAATGGTATCTTATAAAATTAAACATAGTCCTACTGTAGAATACAGCAATCACATTCCTAGTTGGTATTTATCCAACTGATTTAAAATTTATGTCTGCACAAATAACTGCACATGCACTTTTGCAGCAGCCTAAAAATGAAGGAAAACAAGATTTGCTTTTATGGGTGAAATGCTAAACAAATTGTGGTTATCGCCATGCTGTTTCAAGATAAAAATGGATGACTTTTGTGTTAGTGTTGTGTCATAATTTGTAAAGCCTAAGATGCTGGCATTCCATATAGGTGCTGGGTTTTGTTCCAGCTAATCCACAGCCAATTCAGTTCCCTACTAATGGCCTAAGAAAAGCTGTGGAATACAGTCCAAGCTTCCACATGGAAGTTTTCGACATGGGAGACTCAGATGAAGCTCCTGGCTCCTGGTTTTGCTTTGGCTTGGTTTAGTCCTCACCTTTGCAGCCATCTAGGGAATGAACCAGACAATGGATGATGTCTCTGCTTTTTTCCCTCTCTCTATAACTCCTTCAAGTAAGTAAATTAAATCTTTAAAAATGAATAAACACAACATAACTAAATGATAAACGCATATTCCTAAGTGAAAAAATCAGATTGACAAGATCACACCTTAGAAGATTCCACGTACATAATACACTGCAGAAAAGGCAAAACTACAAAGACAGAAAAAGTTCCAGTGGATTCCAGGTGCTTAGAGAATCATCCATATTTTAGTAAGGAAAACAAGTCACATTAGGGACATGTTAGGGACAAATACGCTTTCTTCATATCATACTGATTGATGCATGATGTTATGCATTTTAAGTCACACGATGAATTTTCTCTTTTGGAATTAAAAAATCAATGAAGAAGTTGAGGGGTGGTAAAATAGAATTCAGTCTGTAATGAAAAATACGTAACTGCCATAAATCTATGCTATTATCTCATTTGAAAAAAGAGAAAAGCAGTACTAAACAGGAGGGAAAAAATGTAAAGACTGCAAGCTGGTTAATAAAATCTCATGGAGTATTGGTTAACAATTCTGATGTAATATGTGTATCTACTGGGATTGAAGAAACAAGAAAATGGAGGCAGACAGTTAAAGACAAGTTTCTCACTGTCGAAGTAGAGGTCTACAGATATGCAACAGAAGAAAATCTGAAAAAAACCACAATAGGTTGGTAGGGTAGAAGACATATTTTAACTGCATCTAGCTTAAAATAGATACAGATGGATAGGTATAAAATACTTTCAAAAACTGTATATGGGTCAATCTTATATCCTTGCATATACTATTTGCAGTCTTAGCTGTGTACAAGCAATAATTTGTTAGTAGCAATGAATACAACCAATAACCAGATCTTGTTTCTAATACTGCTCTCTAAAAAGAACCAGGGTTTCTCAAAGAAATTACTGATTACAAAACAATGACAAAGAATATATAAGATCAGCTGAGAACATTTTGTAGTGTTATAAAGTAAGGAAGTACTTATAAATCAAAAGTCACAGGTATGCCAAGGGGACACAGGACCTAACTAAAGGAGTTTACAGTCATCAAAGCTGGAAAAATTAGATAAAACAAACAAGTCGACACTGAAGTACAACCCAAACTATAAGGAAAATATTGATAAGACCAAAGCGATATAAATAAATGAAAAATAAATAAATATATAAGATAAACAGAAATCTCCTATGTGGAAGATGTCCAAATAATTTATGTAGATACTCTGTTTTCAAGGAGGCAGAGTAAAAAATGGAGAAACCTGACAAATGTTTCTCTGCCGCCAGTGGCCAAGGTCAGTGTTACTAGTGATGTCATGTCAATAGTATCTTCCCTTGATCTTATGTGATGAAGAGGGCACTTCACCTCTTTGGTTTTTCTCTTCAAGATTGATAAGCGCTAACTATAAGCAGAATAAATTACAAACCTAAACTGAGGGACATTCTACCAAATATATGAAAAGTATTTCCCAAAACTGTCGACTTCACACAAAAAGAAAACTCTGAGAAACTATAGTAAAACAGAGGAAGCAAAGGAGATTTTTAAAAAAAAAATGTGGTATCGTATTCAAAATCCCCAAAACAAGCAAATGGTATTGGTGGTAGTGGTGAGGAGTGACCTAATAAAGCACAAATAATGCAGAAATAATGCAATTTAACATTAATGCTCCAATGTTGAATTCTTAGTTCTAACATATGATGCTAAGTATAGGCAATGCTGAGTGTGGAATATATTAAAAACTCTCATTATTCTTTTTGCAACAAATCTGTAAATTTGAATCTACTCTAAAATAAAAAGTAAATACAGATAAATATGTAGATAGGTGTTTCGAAGATAAGAAAATACAGGAATAGAAATGGGAAACATATGAAGGATTTTTGAAAATTAAGTATGGCATTAGAGACAAAATGACATTTTTGAAGGGGATGAGAGATTTAGCTTTACATATTTCTGAGAAAAAGTGTCACAAGCAGATATTAGGGTAATTGCAAAGGTCTAGCACAGAAATGCATCTGACGGCTTAAAGAACAATCAATATTTGTCTAGCAGTTATGACAGTACACTTGCTTCTCATTTTGGAGTACATATGATCCACACCTTGCTTCAGTTCTTAACTCCAGCTTCCTGCTAATGCAGAACCTGAGAGGCAGTGGTTGTGGTTCAGGTCGTTGGGCCCCTGTCACCTACTCGCCAGGATTGAGTATCCAGACCCTGCTTTGGCTTACCCAGTCCTAGCTATTGTGGGCAACTGTAGAGTGAGCCACTGGATAGGAGCTGCGTGTGTGTGTGTGTGTGTGTGTGTGTGTGTGTGTGTGTGTGTGTGTGTACGCGCATGCATGCCCCTCAAATAATTTTTTTTAATCCAGCTCACTGATTATGGAGTGTAAAAGCAGTGGAAGATGGTTCAAGTCCTTGGATTTCTGCACCCATATGGGATACCTGAATGAAGTTTCCTGCTCCTGGCTTCACATCAGCTCAGCTTTCGACATTATAGACACTTGGGCAGAGAACTAGTAGGTGGAAGACCTCTATCTCTGTGTCTCCAAAATGCCTATATACCATATACTACAAAGCAACAATTCTCTCTGTAATCTGCCTTTCAAATAAAATTAATAAATCTTTTAAAAATCCTTCTTATCCAAGAACAGATCAAAATACCAGTAAAATAACAGGTGATGTCTGAATACTGTCTGTAAACTATGGTTGATTGAATAATTTTAATGTATGTACACTAACCTTTAAGTGTTGATGGATACACAGTATGATGGTTATAGATGTTAACATCAGAAAAAACTGGGTGAAGTGCATCATGTGGAATCTATTTGTATTATCTTTGCAACATTTGTGTAAAAGTGAAATTATTCTGAAATAAAAGAGTAGGTTAAGAGCATGAATATATGCTAACAAGTTGGAAAACTAATGAAATGGAGAAATTTCAGCATACATATAACCAATCAAGATTAAGTCAAAAAGATACAGAAATGTAAGACAGATCCATATCAAACAATGGAATTGGATGGTAATTTAAAATCTCTCACCAAAGAAAACTCCAGGATCTGATGACTTTACTACTGAATTTTACAAAAGATTTAAAGAAAAACAAACTTCAATACTTTTCAAATTATCCCATAGTATTATTAAGGTTGTACCTCTGCCAAACTTTTCACAAGACCACATTCACTCTAATATGAAAACTAAATAAAGACACAACACAAGGACCAATATCCTTGGTTAAACTAGATACAGAAATTCTCAATTAAAAGTTAGCAAACAGAATTTGATACTACAGCACAAAGATCATATATCATGATTAAGTTGAATTTATCCCAGAGATGCAAGTGCAGCTTCATACTTTGTTGTAAATCACATCAATAAGATGAAGAATAATATATGATAATCTCAATAGATGCAGAAAATGTATTTAATAATAGTCATCATCCCTTCATACTGAAAACCCTCAACAAACCCTCAAAAGAAGGCACACATCTCAAAATGATAGCGTCTATATGCAAACAGCTGATATCAAACTGAACAGAAAAAAAGCTGAAGGCATTTGCCTTCAGATTGGGACCAACATAAGGATATCCACTTCCAGCACTTTTACTCATTATGATACTGGAAGCATTTGCAACAGCAATAAAGGAGAAAGAAATAAACAGCAGAAAATTGGAAAAGAGATATTAAAAAATCCAGGTTTACTGAAGATATAATGTTGGTCACAGTAAAACCTAAACAACCCACCAAAATTTAGCTGTCAGAACTGTTAAACTCATCCAGGGAAGTCAGATGGTACAAAATAAACACACATTTTATATACCAGCAAAATCTTAGGACACAGAACTAACAGTATTATATGCATATATGATGGCTATTTCATAATATAAATATATATATAGATGGAAGGAGCCCAAGGCTTTGCTCAGTTCCTGCTGCTTTCCCAGTTGCATTAGCAGGGAGCAGCATTGGAAGCAGAACAGCTGGGACTAAAATGGATGCTCATATGGGAGGCTGGTGTTTCAGGGAGCAGCTTAATTCTTAGTGCCAGAACACTGGACCCAACATAGCATTTTTAAGGATTAGTAATGATCTTGCTGAAAGAAGAAATAAAAAATACATCCCATTCACAATATCTACCAAAAGTTTCAAATATTTCTACAATGAAAATTATAAAACAATGATGAGAGAAATCATTAATAAATCAAAAGATACTCCTTTTAGATTGGAAGAATAATTGCATTAAATGCCTATACTACCTAAATCATTCTACAGATTCAATTATTACCATTACAATTATTATTGTCAAAATAATAATAGCATGCCTTCTGCAATTAGAAAAAAATCCTAAAGTTCATGAAAAAAATCATAAGACTCAGAATAGCCAAAATAACCCTGAGTGAATCATCATCATCATCAATATTAATTCAGCATCAAGTTGGAGATATTATAACACCTGATCTCAAAGCACACTACAAAGTACAGACATTATACAGTATACAGGCACTGTAGTGACACATTATACTCACTACATTACATATTATATAATCATATTACATGATCAAAAAGCACATTATATATACTTTGTGGTATAAAGTACACAGACAAAATATCCAGGTTTATAGAAGACATTATACTGTACACAGTAAAATATGAACAACTCACCAAAATATGGTAACAACCAAGGCTGATACAATTATCAAAAGAATGAATAAAGAAAATGTGGTAATAGATACATAATGGAATACTATTCAGCTTTTTTTTCAAGTACTATCATTTGCAGCAAAGTGGATGGAACTGGATAGCATCATGTCTACTGTAATAAGCCAGATGCAGAAAGACAAATGTCACATGTTCTTTTGTATATGCTAGCCAAAATTACACACACACACTTACACACATATATATATGTATATATATAATGCAATCTGAACACAGAAAGTTGGGAGCATTGGAAAAAATAAAAGACGTTTGCATTTAAAAAAATAGGGGAAGCTGGTTGTGGTCCATTAATTGGTGATAAAGATATTAATAATATAAGGGGAAAAGAATGAGGGGTATGGGAATGGTTTATGCTAATACCACACAATTTTTATTTTGTAAACTTATTCTGCAGCAAAATTTCAAGGAAAAAAAACTCAGAAAAATATATCCACACTGAACAACAACTTGATTTGTACTACAGGAAGAGGCTGATTGTTCCAGTCAGAAGCTCAAACCTATTACAATCCAAACATTAAAACACCAAAGGCATCCGTTTTATTTCACTTTCACCAAGAAAAAAAATGGTCAAAGATTCATTTCAATAATTGCCTTGTAGCCAGCAAGGAAGGAGACCTCCATGGAGATCCTTACCAAGAGAGTAGATTCTCAATTATCATCTGAAGAAAGGAGGGTGAAAGATACATTTGACAGAGAACAACAACAACAACAACAAAAAACAAAGCACATATAGAGCTCCTAGTATATATCCAGTAAAACACTGACTGTGTGAGAGGGTTAATGTTTGTCCTTTAGTTACTGGAAACGTCAATTGCATTTTTCTATTGAATTCAGGCTCTCTCTAAACACCAAGGGCTTATTTCTTCAGCACTTGACATTCTGCCAATTAATTTGTGGCCTTGAAGTCCTAACTACATCTTGGCTTAGATAAGTTTCCTTATCTTGAATACTGGAATAACACCATAATCCTTCTTAATCAAATGGCAGGGATTTAAAATGGATGCTCTTTCAGAGCTTCATCTGTCCAACTTCTAAGGAGCATAAATTGCTTGAGTCACATGCTTGAGGTTTCAACTTTCCTGCATTACTTTTGCTTTTTTTTATTGCTTTTTTTTTTTTTTTTTTACTTTTTAGAAAAGGCAGCCTACTCTCTTGGAATCCCATCTTCCAACACTACATTGCCAAAGTTTCTTATTGCTCATGATTTAGCAAAATTTATGTGAGTTTTAGTAGGGGATATTTTTGATCAGAGAAAATCCAATGATTCATCTCTGCTCATCTTCATTGCCATCTTCATTCCTAGCAGTGAAAAACTTATCAGAATAAAATGAATCCCACTAAAGCTGTATTCACAAGTATTTATCATATGTAGATGCATGTTGGGTGATTGATTTTTATTTTTAATTTTTTATACATCACATCGCTCTTAAACCTACCTTGGAGGGAAAAAGAACTACACTAATTTACAAAATGATAGCTATTGAGAACTTTTTGAATTAATTTCATTTTTTTTTAATTAAAAGGGATACTTTTTCAAAAGTGTATTCATTTATTCCCAGGAACCCAAAGGCCCTGAAGGCATGAATTGGCTTTAAGTTACAGGCAGTGCCTTATTTTTTTAACAACAACAACAAAAACAAAACCCGAAAAACCTATTAATAATGCAAAGCATGCTAAAGGGGTACTTCAGAAACAAAGTGACACATTTCAGAAGATATTTCCAAACATCTTCTAAGGTTGTTTAATATTTATGATATTTCTACAACGTGTTCTCACCTTTGTTAAGTTGTGACAACCTGTAGTAGCTCTTCTATGTCATATCACTCGTCTCACAATATTAATGTGAGGCAAATGTAAATATAAATACTTAGAGGAAGCAGCTTAACTTTCAGATATTCTAATTCATTTTTCCTATGATTAACATCTTAACGCCATCTGTGAATGAGAGAAAAACCTATGTCTTCTTGGTGTTAAATAAAATCATGTATTTGTATTTTAATGTTTTATTCATTTTTACTTTAAATATTTAATTTTATTTTAAAGCCAGAGAGATAGAGAGATGGAAATACAGCTTGATAGAGAGGAAAAGATCTTCCATCCACTGATTCACGTCCTAGACAGGTGCAACAGCTGGGGCTGGGCAAGGCTGAAGCCAAGAGATTGAAGCATCATCCAGGTCTCCTTTATGAGTATCAGGGACACAGACTTCTGGACCATATTCTGTTGCATCCTTAGACAAATTAGCTCAAACAGGTACTCTGATATGCAATGCTGGTATCACAAGCAAGGTCTTAACAACACATTAAGCCATAACACTGACCCTTTAATGTCTTACAATTATAATACTTTTATAAATTATTTTGGAGTAGGTGTAGTGCAGCATGTTAAGCCACTTCTTAAAATGCCAGCATTCCATCTCAGACACAGTTTGAATCCAGCTATTTCATTTCTAATCCAGCTCCCTGCTAATGTGCAAGGATGGAAAGCAGCAGAAGATGGCGCAGGTGCTTAGGCCTCTACCACTTACATGGGAGATTCCAGCCGAGTTCCTGGCTCCTGACTTCAACCTGTCCCAATCCCAGCTGTTGCCACCATCTGGGGAGTAAACCGTGAGTGGAAGATCTCCTTTTCTGTCTGTCACTTTGCGTTTCAAATAAACAAATCATAAATAAATAAAAGTTTCATAAATTTACTTGTTTAAGCCTTAAAATGACTAAAACGTAGCTAACTGAGATTCAAAAATTCATACATTAAAAAGGAAAATAACAATAACAAAACAACCACTTGTCTGTGATATTCAATCCAATGATTACTTTTAGATTATAGAACTTTGAATGAAATTACTTGTGTAACTGTGATAAGTATGTAACTCTGTTTTCCCTTTCCAAGGAGAAATAAGAACAAAGCATAAGATAATTTTATAGTAATATCTCTTTCTGACTATACTTACACAGAGTTTTCAAAAATGCACATTATGGAAAAATGCTTGAATCTAAATCGTTTTCACTAAAAAAATATTCTTTTTCAATTTTATTATCCATAAACCTTTGGAAGCACCTTCATATATTGAAAACTGTTGGCAAATACATTCATTTGCTTTCATATCTCTGATACAAATGATGTATAAAACATACAGAATTGTGGTAATTGCTACTATCTTGAAGGAAAACTTTCTCCTCAAATTCACATTTTTAAAAGAAAGTGAACCCACATCCTTGCTAATCGTGTTAAATGTCCACAGAGATCTAGAGATCCAAGATTAACAGAGCAAACATTCTGATGTAATTTGTGTATGCTAAAGTCCGTGTTATTTAAAATACACTCTAGAAGTGAGTAGGACAAAACAGAAGAGGAGAGCAAGGTTTTCAGAGTGACTGTTTTGTAGGTGGAGTGACTATGGATAAATGCATGAAAGAAAATAGAAGAAAATTAGATTGGGTTACTACAAAGCAATCATTTAGTTACTTTTAAAAATTTTATTTTATTTTATTTGAAAGGCAAATCTACAGAGAGAAGAAGAGACAGAGTTCTTCCATTGGCTGGTTCACTATATAAATGACTGCAATGACTAGGGCTGTGCCAGGCTGAAGCCAGGAGCCAGGAGCTTGTTCCCTGCCTCCCATGTCAGTGTAGAGGTACATTAACAGGTAGCAGGATTAGAAATTGAGCAGCTAGGAATTGAACAAACATCCTTATGGGATGCCGGCCCTGTAGGTGACAGCTTAAAACACTAAGCCACGGAGCTGGGATCATATAATTACTTCTCCATGTCATTAATCAACTTTTGTTCCTTTACTATTTAAACTAATTTATTTACATATCCAAGTTTGAATAAAAAATAGGTTTTATCCCTTTTCATACTCAGAGATTCAGGAAAAGTTCTTCCTAATATTTAGACTAGCCTGGATATCTCATTATTCAGTTTCAGAGAGCTAACTAGCACCAAATGGCAGTGTTTCCTAATAAATGAACATAAAAGGTTTTGTGATGAGCTGTAAGTACTTCTTTTGAAACAGTGACAGGTCCTTCTTGCTCATCTATTTATACAAAAAAGTGTCTTTTGTACAATAATTATCACTATTGTTGGTTTTCAATAATGCCAATTAACAGAAACAGTATAAATTCCTGATTATTATATCAAACATTATAATTAGCTTAACAAGAATAAAATTGAAGTTTTACCGTCTACACTCGGAGTCTGCTGAAACTTAATACTTTGTGACATTTGGCACAGCTTCAATTTATAGCTATGAAGCAGGAAAAAATTTTATCAGCTAATAATTACAAGTTATGGTGAAAAAGAGAACAGTAACCTAAGTAGTTGAGTGACCACTCCAAATTTTGTAGACCTACGTTTGAACCAGTGGCTGAGTTTTATTTAATTATCAGTATCTAAAATTCCACTAAATAAAATTGAGTCAATTTTATTAATTTTTAGTGATAAAATCTATGTGCTGTTTTAAATTTTGGAAACATACAGATTATCCATCATCTATCTATCTATCTATCTATCTATCTATCTATCTATAGCAGGGTGAACGATTAACAACTATGTTGTCACAATCTCCAACTTCCTGCTAAGGCCAATCCTCAGAAGCAGCACTGATGACTTAAGCAGTTGGGCTTCTGCTGTGGGAGACTGCCTCTGGATCTCCACCTGCCTAGCCCATGTGGGAGGTCATAGACACATGGCACACTGTGCCCTTGGCTAACAGACCCCAACTTGGCCTGTTCACTGGGCATGCTGCAAGAGCAATGGGCTGCACCCTAGTCTTTCTTCCATGCTCTGCTAGGACTTCCTTTGCAAATTACTCTAGGGAGTCAAATATTACATTCATCCTACTTTTCAGCAGAAAACGAGCCTGCGCTGAGATAAAATTTCTTGTGCTTCCTGACCTTTAACTTCATTGGTGGGTCCAGAGGAGACAGAGATATCTGTTAGCCAGTCACAATGTTGTTGTACTGTCAGGATCACTTTCTGCCTGCCACCTTCTCCTATATAAGCTTGTGACTTCTCTCAAATAAACAGATACTCTTCACCACCTGTTTATCTCCAGTGTTTCTGCTACAGACGAACACTGTCGACTCACCCTTCTGTAGTTTTGGGGCCTGCTGGACAGAAGACCCTAGAGATTCTGCAACCCACATGGGAAAACAAGAGTACACTTTGGTCTTCTGTCTTTGGCCCAGGCCCAGATCTGGGTATTTGGCTATTAAGGGAATTTGGGGAATTAATCCATACATAAAGGGAATGGATCCGTTAATCTCTCTCAATCTCTCTCTCCCTTTCTCTCTCTCTCTCTCTTTCTCTCTCTTTCTCTCTCCAAATAAACAAATAAGTTTTTTAAAGGGTTGGTCATTTGATGAAATGATAAAGATGACACTTGGGATGCCAAGACCCTAGGCTTCAGTCCTGCCTCTGCTCCCAGTTTCAGCTTTCTACTAATGCGCAAACTGGGAGGCAGAAGGTTACGGTTCAAATGATTGAGTCCTTGTCACAAACAAGGACTCTGTATTGAGTCTCCTTAACACAAATAAAGAGATATAGATTGAGTTCCTTGCTCTGAGCTTCAGTTTGTCCTAGCTCCAGCAGTTGCAGGCATTTGGGAAGATAATTTTCTGGAGGAAATTCTCTCTCTTTCTGTGTGCCTCTTTGTCCTTTAAAAAATATATATATATATCAATTTATTTTTAGAATTAGAAATAAAAATAAAACATTAGATATCCTTTCTTGTAGTTAAAGGACATAGTGTTTCTTAGGATCAGGATTTTGGGCTAGCAATTAAGATACGGTTTGGGCTGTACACATGCCATCTTGGAATGCTCAGAATTAAGTTCTATCTATCCTCATACTTCCACCATTTTGTTAATGGGTATCCTGGGAAGCAGCAAGTGGTGACTCAAGTACTTAGGACTATACCATCCATGTGGAAGAACAGAGTTCCTGGCTCTTATGTTGCAAGTATTCAGAAAATGAATTAGCAGGTAAGATATCTCTCTCTCTCTCTCTCTCTCTCTCTCTCTCTCTCTCTCTCTCTCTCTCTCTCTTCCCTCTCTCCCTCTTCTTGCTCAAATAAATAAATCTTAAAAAGAAGAAAAAGAAAATTTCCTGTGATGAGCACCAGTATTCTAATAGGAGCGGCACTGTAACATAGCGGTTAAAAAACATAGTTCTGAAGCTACATAATCTAGATTTAAGCAGTATTTCATTATTTGCTAGCTGTGTGACCTTGGACATGTCACTTCAACATTTTATGATTCATTTTTTATAACTATGAAAATGATAATAATAGCATCAACTAAAGTATTGTTTCATTTATGCAATGAGACAGAACTTAATGTGAAATCTTTTGAAAACTAATACAACCATCAGAGGTATCTTCAATATAGTTTCATAAATGTTCTTGTAACACACTGTTCCTATTTCTGAAATATGAAGTAATATAAAATGTGTCAATACTTTCTTCTTCATTTGAGCTCCTATCTCTTTTTAGAGCTAGATTTTTGCTGGATGCGTGTCAATAAAAGAATCCCTTTCTTAGTCATTGTTATGTCATTCAAGACCCTGGATCTGACTTAGAATATTTGCACAGAGAGTGTGAATTGAATGGCTAAACAGCTCAAAACAATTCTTGTATACTATGAGCTTGGATATCCAAACTGAATATTCCAAAAGTTTCACTAATTCCTCTCATGTTATCACTTCAAATATACACTTAAGCTTCCTTGAACATATTCAAGTCTTTCAAAGAACCTAACAGGATGTGATACCTAAAACTGAATAGAATAGAAATATCTTTATAATAGAAATCACATTACTTTTTAAACAGTTTAGTAGGTTATTATTGGAATGAAACCCTGTGTTAAAATTCCCTTTTGGACTAAGAAACTTGAAAGGCAATTGGGAAATGACACAAGGAAAAGTATTCATGGGCATTAAGTCACGGTTTAAAAAGTAGGTTTAAATAGGAGAAAATACACAAAAGCAAATTAAAGCATCAATGACTCTAGTACCAAGTTAGGACAATAGTCAGAGAAAACTGCAATTTTTATGGCTATTTAGGTCATTCTTCTTTATGATGCCATTGAAAAATGACAGTATTTTCCTTCATATCACTGATAAAGAGATTTGATCAATATTTCTATAATATCACTTAAGCTAGTAGAAAATTTAAGGTAGTAAAGCAAGGAAAACAATCAACAGAGCAAAGAGATAACCTAGTCAATGGGATTAATATCCGGAATATTTAAAGAACTGAAGCAATTCAATAACAAAAATAAAAAAAAATGAAAAGTTATCTAAATAGAAATGAGCACTAGATCTAATCAAATGCAGACATACAAATGGCCAACAGATAAATTTAGAAAAAACGAACAACACTGGGCCTTGCACAGTAGTCAAGTGGCTAAAGTTCTCATCTTGCACGCCCTGGGATCCCACATGAATACTGGCTCTGGTCTCAATAGCACTGCTTCCCATCCAACTCCCTGCTTGTGGCCTGGGATGGATGTGGAGGATGGCCCAAAGCCTTGGGACCCTGCACCTGTGTGGGAAATCCAGAAGAACCTCCTCTTGCCATTACGTCCAATTGGGGAATGAATCAGTGGATGGGGGATCTTCCTCTCTGTCTCTCTTCCTCTGTGTATATCTTACTTTCCAATAAGAACAAAGTAATTTTAAATAAAATTTAAAAACTTAATGGTCATAAAGCATTTAACAACAACAGAAAAATGAACATCACCAATTATCAGATAAATCACCTCATGCCAGTAAGATTGGCTATTATCTAAAAGACATAAAATAACAGTTGGGCAAGCCTGTGAAGAAAGGGGAACACTTAAACTGTGTTGATGAGAATATAAATAAGTACAGCTATTGTGGAAGTCAGTACGGATGTTCCTTTAGAAAACTAAAAGTAGAACTATCATATGATCCATTGATGCCACTTCTGGCTTATATATTCCACAGAAATGAAAACTATCTGTTGAGGAGACATTTCTACGATCATCTTTATTATAATGTTATTCATAATAACCAGTAAATGGAAAAAATCTAGCCATCAACTGATGAAGAAAAAATTACACACATATAATAAAATCGTCTTCAGACATAAAAATATATAACAACATGGATGGAACTGGAGGTGATTAAATTAAGTGAAATAATTCAAGAATGGAAAGAAAAAAAATCACACATTCTCACTCACATATGAAATTTTTAAAAATGGGTAATATCATATTAGTTAAAAATGTGAGTATGTCTACCAAAATCTGGGGAGGAAGGAATTGGAAAAGTTTCACTAACGAGTAGTAGATGCAATTTGATAGGGATAAGAACTTTGATGTTCTTTTGCACAGCAGGATGAATATAATGTTAATTTATTGCATATTCCTCTTTTTTAAAAAAATTAAAACATAGCATCTTTGTATGTTTATACTTTAAAGTAATGTCAAGGGACCAGCAATATGATGCAGTAGTTTAAGTCACTGCCTGTGACACCAGCATCCAAAAATGGAGCACTTGTTTGAATACAGGTTGCTGTGCTTCTAATACAGCTCCTGCTAATGAATGTAGGATGATGGCGCACTTCCTTTGACCCTTGCTACCTATATGAGAGACCTTGGTGTAGTTTCCAGCTACTGGCTTAATATTGGAACACTCTTGGTTATTGGTATCTGCTTGGAAGATAAACCATGGATGGAAAATCCTCTCTCGCTCTCTGTCTCCCACCAACACCTTCATGTCTCTCGGTCTCTAAACATATATAATTCTATAACACAGTAAAAACAATAATGTACACATGAAGTTTATTTCCATAAAGAAAAAAAACTTCACTGTTAGGAAAGACACTTGTCTCATAAATTATACTGATAAAAGCAAGGAGAAAAAAAAGCAAATATTATCCCCATAGATGCAGGAAAAGCATTCAACAAACATCAAAATATGGAAAATGTAAAATAAAGTATGTCTTCCAAAAGCTAATGTGCACCCAGAAGCTCAGAAAATGATACCTCTTAGGAACAACCTTTGCAGTTGCATTAAGGTCATACTGAGACGGGATGAGTATCAAATAATGGTATGTGATGATGAAGGCAGAAATTAGAGAGATGGAGCTAAAACTGAGCATTGCAGAGCTAACACACACTAAAATGAGGCAAGCAATGATTCTTTCCTAAAGACTAAGTAGAGCATAATCCTCCTGGCAGCTTGATTGCTGACTTTAGGCCTCCAGAATTTTGAGATAATAAATTCTTGTTGTTTTAGAAATAAGTAAATAAATAAATAAATAAAACACAGGACCAACCTAGAACTTAAGCTTGTTAGAGGAGAAAAGATATCCCCTTGGAATTTCTGAGCACATACTGATCCTTAGGAAGTGAATTTGCAGCTCAATTTTGCATCACTTGCAAGTAAACATGAATCGTCCCTAGGGCAATGACCTTTACTCTGAGCCTAAGAAATACCCATAAAAATACAGTGTCGCAAGGAGTTTTGTACACAATAAAATATCAAAAAATACACAAAGAAATAAAGCACCATGAGAAGTCATAAAAAAGGTAAAATTGGATACAAAAAATTAGTAAGTAGGAATCACCAGATACATAAGTTGGAATAATATTTAAAACATGTATAGAAATAAAATATATGAAACTAGCAATAAGAACCTATAAAATCATGCAAACAAATTATAAAAATGGATGTATGTGCCAGCATCCCACATGTGTAACCAGTTCAAGACCTGGCTGCACCACCTCTGATCCAGTTTGCTGTTAATGCACTTCAAAATGCAGCAGTGGATTGCCAAAGTGGTTCAACTCCTGCACCCATATGGGAGAGCCCAAAGAAGCTATTGGATCCTGGTTTCAGACCTACCTAGCACTAGTGGACACAGCCAATCGAGGAGTCTGAGGAATGAACCGTTAAGTGGAAGATCGCTGTCTCTATCTTTCCCTCCCTTCTTCTTTCTCTTCTTCTCCCTTCCAGATTAAAAAAAAATACACATTTTAATTTAAAATACATAAATATTAAGTAGTGACAATGGATATTAAAAAATAAAGAGCAAAATAAGTTGAATTAATGGTTTAAAAATCTTCGCATAGGAGCCAGGGTGTGATGTACTGGTTAAGAAACGGATAGTGCCATTCACAGCCTTTTGGGGGGTGCTTGGATATGTATCTCAACTTTGCTCTCAATTCCTGCTTCCTGCTATTGGGATGCAACCTTTCATTGCTCAAGTAGTTATATTCTTACTATTCACAAGGGAGAGCTGGATTGATTTTGAGGCTCCTGATTTCAGCCTGCTCTAGTCCTAGCTATTGTAGATATTTAGGTAGTGAAATAATAGATTACTCTCTGTCTTCAGGCCTTTCAAACAAATAAACATAATTTTAAAAAAGAAAATGATGAAAAAATTAAAATGCTGTTTTTAAAAATACTAAAAATAATATTTCCACAAATAAATTACACATTCATCTAACAAAAAATTATAAATTTACTCAAACTACTCCAGTCTAGAAAAATGCAGAACACTCTACATTTTCTACAATCAAAACTATTATAAGCTTGATAAAGTAAAGATAAAATAAACAAATAAGTATAAAAATAAATAATTTCACGATGACTCTAAATTAAGGGTTTGTCATGTTTTTCTGTAAATGGCAAGATCGCAAATGAATTAGGCTTTGTGGGACTGATGCTTCCCATTCTAATCACTCTTACAAAATCAGGTTCAAACAATTTGTAGATGAATGAGTGTGGATGTGTCTCTGACATTTTATTTGCAAAAAAAAAAGTAATAATAATAAGATGATTGGAAGATTTTGCTCTCTGCCATAGTTTTCAAATACATGATCTAAATGCAAATATCCTAAATAAAATTTTAACAAATGTAAAAATTGGCCAGATCCCTTTTGCCAGTCAATATACACATTCTCCAGACATTGTCACACATCTCCTAAAACCTGACTACATCCACATGTCTTGCACACATCCCTCCTACTGGGAAAAACCAATGATGAACTGATATGAATTTGAAAAGTTCAGCCATTTCGTCTAAACGAAGGCATTCTCCGGCTGTGTTAACTTCAAAACCAGGCTTGACCTAACGCTATATTTTACTTGTTTCTTTCCCTTTCCTGTGTTATTTTATTTTTGCCTTTACAGATTTTTCATGTAGAACAATCTTTAAAAATTATTTGCAATTGAGCATCTGTCTGCTTTTAGTTTCTTGAAGATAAAAATTGAATCAAGCAATGTAAAAAAAGCCCAAAAATATGACTAAAATAAATTTCTTCTGTTACATAATTCATCCAAGTGACAAAATAAAAAAGAAAATCGTATAAATTTTGGAATATTTAAATTATCTAATTAAAGAAAATCTAAGCAAGTCTGGTATATAAAAGAACTTCTTTAAGCAGCAAACATCAAACTCAGTGCTGAAATAAAAATAATTTTTAAGGTAGTGAGTAAGACCTAAAATGACAGTTGTCACCATTTCTGATTAGCATTGTACCATATATATAAGGAAAAACAAATCAACAACAGAAAGGTCATAAGGGAATACACAAAATCACCATTATTCAAGAAGGTAACTATTCACATACAAATCTAAAAACAAATCCAGCTAAATTACATGCACAATGTGAGATCTCAGCAGGTTTGCAAGAGAAATAACTAAAATCCAGTGTAATCTAATCTATAGAAATAGATTATAGCAGCTTGAAAACAAAATACAAGAGCAGACATGTGGCATAGTGGTTAAAATACTCATTTTCCATATTGAAGTCCCTGAGTTTGAGTTTCAGCAGCTTTTTTAATTTAGCTTTTGATAATGCAGTTTCTGGACAGCCGCAGATGATAGTTCAAGTACTTGGGTTCCTCCTGCATGTGAGAGACTCAAATTGAGTTTCTGTCTCCTGGCTTTTGATTCGGCTAGATTTGGTCATTGCAGACATTCAGAGAGTGATCAGTGGAGAGAATTTCTCTCTCTTTCTTCTCTCTATAGCTCCTTTTTTTTTTTTTTACTTTTTCTAACAAATAATTTTAAATAAAATAAAATAGCAATAGTGTATAACTAAGAAGTTGTGCAAGTTTCTTTTCAGAGGTATTTACAAAGTTTATTCGTTAAGAAAACTGAAATGAAATAGACTGTATTTGTGAATTTCACATTTTACATTTTATGTAACTGCAACCAGAATTTCATCTGATATAAAAATCTCACAATATTTATTCATGTCATTAATGTTATTGTATCACTGCAAAAAAAATACAGAGCGCATATGTTTAAGCATATGTATTTGGCCATTAATCAGCCATAGACACACATACATACGAGTATATGTGTACAAAAATGAGTGTACATCAAAAAGTTTCTGGAAACTGTAATTAAACATGAGCTTCTGTTGATGCAAAATAATTTGAAAATCATAAACAGATTTTTCATAACATGCATTTTCCATAAAAATTAAAAGGTAATTTGCACAGCTTTCAAAAAATTTTGCCCAAAGTAAAGCGCTTTTAATTCCATTTACATTGGCGTAGTATAAACACACAACCAGAGGAAGTGAGAGTGAGAGGGAGAGCATTGAGCAATGAGAGATCTCAAAAATCTCATTGAAAATAGAATTAAAATGCAGGCATTTGATCTATGCAGTTAGATGCTGGTTAGGATGTCCACATACGGTATTTGAGTATGTGGGTTAGAAGACCAGATCCAGTATTGACTCCAGCTTTGTGCAAATGGAAACCCAGTGATGCAGTAGTGATGGCCCAAGTGACTGCTCCCTGCCACACTGTAAGAAACCTGTATTGAATTCCTAGCTCCTAGCTTCAGATCTAGTCCAGTTCCAATCATTGAGGGTATCTGAGGATGAAACAGTGGATGGAAAATCTAGGTCTCTTTCTGCTTCTCAAATACACACATTACAATATAGGAATACTCATTTTCTGTGGACTTTTTACAGCCCCTTATTCTCTCTCTCACAGACAAACACACACACACACACACACACACACACACACACACAGCCAATCCACCATGGGATCCAGTTGAGAACTATAAATATTTTCAAAAAATGCACCTGCATTAAACACAGAATTTTTTGTCATTCCCTTAATAATATGATATAACAACCATATATGCAAATTTATATTGTATGAAGCATCACTGGTAATGTGGAGCTCTATAGTACACAGGAGGACATACATACGTTTTATGCAAATAATACACCATTTTCAATAATGGAATTGAACATCCACAGATTTCGGTACCCACAACAGGTCCTAGAACCAATCTCCCACAAATCCTACAGGATGGCTGCTTACAGAATAAAATGTGTGTGTGTGTGTGTGTGTGTGCGTGTGTGTTTTTAAAAAGAAAAAGATCAATGGATAATGACATAAAGACTACACTTTACCTCATCACTGATCAGAAAAAATAAATTGATCAGAAGTAAAAAGTAAGAAGAAAGATTGTTACTGCATAGCCATTTTATCTACGTGTACTTGAAATGTCTATTACCAAGTTTTGGCAACAAAGCACAAAAGAGAATTCCATATACTGCCGGTAGGACTGTGAAATATTTCCTTCATACAACTCTATCTTCCTGATTCATGGAACATCTCTTTCTACATGCTGAGTAATAAAAAAAGAGTGATTTTTAAAAAAATAGGCAGGGAATATATTTCATAATTTCAAGACATACACATCATTCACAACAGTTTATAATTCTTATTTTGTTTATTGCTTGAGATAATGCTAGGTATCATTTTGTTCTCACGTATACAGGCATTTCAAAATGTCCCTTTCCTTTAGTCATTTAAAAATTCTAGGTATGAAAACTAGAGTTGATTAGACCTCAATTTTTAAAATCAGAACACCTGGCTCATATTTTTCTGTGGAAAAAAGTCATAAAACACCATTAAACCTTATAGACACACATAATTTAAAATAATAATGAACAAGTTGAGAAGAGAGTTCATAACAAGATAAGGTTTTAAGCCTGGATTGTATCTACAAAATTATTCTACCACTCAACGCTGAAATGATGGTAATAATTTTATAAGCCTGGTTGAAAAACCAATCTGAATTTGAAAGAAATTTCCATTACTTTACTTTTAGCTCCGGAGTGTACAGTACATAAATTGGAAATAAGCACTTGTCAAAGATAGCATTTCCCATTTTCAGTTCTTTTCTAACTTCCATTCTAAAAGGCCTTCTCTGTGTGTGATACCGTGTCAGGATCGCTAATATTGCAGCCTCAGACACCCACCAAAGTAAAACCTGAGACTTGACAAAGCAAGTTACTGACACAGAAAGAATTCCTCACACTACAAAACATCTCCATAAGTAGAATTATTTAAATAATCCATTTAAGAATTGCCAGTATCTAGAACTCTAGATAATATTCTCACCTACTTTGATTTCTCTAATCCAAGCAACAAATTTCAGGAAAATAATAAAATCAATGAAATCCACCATTTTCCAGCTATACAGCTAAAAAATATTGCTAATAACAAGATCTCATATGAAATTTGAGATGTTTAGTAGTTTGGCAAGGCTTTTTAAAAGTTCAAACATGGGAGTGAAGGAGGCAGCACAACGGCTCAATGGCAAAATCCTCAGCTTGTAAGTGCCGGCATCCCATTTGGGTGCTGCCTTATAGCCTAGAAAAGCAGCTGAGGATGGCCCAAAGCCTGGGGAACCTGCGCCCGTGTGGAAGTCCAGAAGAAGCTCCTGGTTCCTAGCTTTGGATATGTATGCTCAGCTCCGGCCACTGCAGCAATTTGCGGAGTGAAACACCAGATGGGAGATCTTTCTTTGTCTCTCCTTCTCTCTATAAATCTGCCTTTCCAATAAAAAATACATGAAAAAAAAGTTCAAACAGATAAAAAGGAAGATGGAGTAAAAATGTAAAATTATTCTTCATAGTATTCACAGTAACAACCGTTAGAATTACAGTTTAAAACAGCAAAGAATCTTTTGATGACCATATTTAAAGCACTTATATATCGAGTATTACCAGTGATTTTTAATGTAGACATTCAGAATTAGAATAATTAGATTAATGTGAACACAGTTAAAGTTTTAGGAAATTGTACCAATGTCCCTACAGATAAATATATACATAAATCAACAATTCTCGAGAGTTTCCTGACCGGCAGGCCCCCATGACCATCAAAGATGTGACACGATTGTGGTCTTCAGCATGAACCACCAAAGACAGTCTGATCCAGCATGTTTGTTTATTGTAAAGCAAGCACAAACTTATAAAGACTAAGAAAGGGGAAGGCAGAAGATTATCTCCCAACAGTCATCCTACCCAACGATGGCACTGTAATTTGCTAGAAGGTATGTCTTTCTCTCTGGACCATCCAGTCATGTAGTAGGTCACCTACAACACACATGGCTGTCACGTATGATACAGGTCACCAGCAGATAGGCCATGGGTCATGCACAACACAGAGGCTGGCAGAGTTGCTTAGCAAGGAAGCTCCAGCACAGCTTGTCCAGGGACAGAAAGAGAGACTGGGGTGCAACCCACTGCTCTCACCTGTATGACGAGTGAACAGGCCAGGTTGAGGTCTTGGTTAGCCGAAACCACTGTCAAGGGATTCTCCCGTGTCCCTATGACCTCCCACATTGGCCAAGTAGGCAGAGATCCAAGGGTGACCTCCCACAAATAGTATATAAAAGCCAGCTTGTCTTTGCACCCTTATTCACAATGTCCATACCTAAACACACATTACTGTTCAACAGTCAAGGTGAAAAAACATCCCTGGTCTCCTGTAATCTTAAACATCTTTGCAAAGGAATACTGTTGCATTGGGAACATGAACTTATCTCTTCCTGATCATATTTTTAATCAATTGTCTGTTGTGCCTCCTTATGAAATTGAATTGACTCATGCTGTTTTCTTAATATGAATGAATGATTTCACAGTATAGTATGGTAATCCTTTTACAAATATGTGGTATTTACTTCTACTTTGTATGTTTTTTTTTTTACTGAGTGTTTGTTTTGGGCAGATAGAAATAGTTCCTTTGACATAGTCAAAGTTAATTCTTGTTTATTTTTTATTATTATGGAATGCTTCATTAATTTGCATGTATTCCTTGTGCAAGGGCCATGCTAATCTTCTCTGTATCTTTACAATTTTAGTACATGTGCTGCCAAAGCACAATGTCTTTAAGAACCTTAATCAAAGAACAGTCCAAATATGAGAATATTAATAATGATGATAATTTACTTAAAGCCAGAAGCAAACTGAGGTATATTCTTTTATATAAGGTGAAGTGCAGATTTAACATTTTCTTTCTTAAATGCAAAATTGTAATAACACCATTAAATAGCCCCCTCTTTTGCCCACCAATAGCCCCCCTCCTTTCTGCAAAATAGCTTCTTAACCAATTATTAAGCTATATATATAGATAATGAAGTTATGTAATGTTTATGTCTGGTTATTTTAACTGATTTCATCACCATGTTTTTATGCATTTTCACTATTTTAATAATATTTCCTTTCAATGTCTTTGTATATGTGTATATTACAGAAACTTTCACTTCATTCATTCTTACATTCACTGATTGGCAAAGGCGACACAGAGAAAGCCTCCAGGCAAGCCTCAAACTCCAAATATCTGTGGTGGTCCCCAAATCTTCATTTTTTATTTTAAACATTCTTATGCCTTAGCATTATATAATCACTTTAAGATAATTTTAGAATCCTACCAAATTCTATATTTTTCTAAGCTGTAGTTAATATAAATCAATTTAAATACTTGATAAATTATATATTATTAAGTCTTACTGTTTAATTGTTTTATTTACATATCTTTTAGTTAGGACTCATTATTTTCACAGGGTATTTTATTAAGCCAAGGAGCTTAACTTTTGCTTGTTTCACTATTTACAAGGATGACTTCTTTATATATTTTTGATGTTTAACTATTAGCAGATGCATGGCTTGCAAATATATTGATTTCCCCCATTCTATAAGTTGTCTGTCATTTTACTGATTTTTTGCATCAAACAAACAAACAAAGCCTGATGTAGACTCATTTGTTTCTTTTCACCTTCATTGTTTGTGCTTCTGGTGTAATATCTAAAATCATTTCCTACATCAATGTCAAGAGGCAGAAATCAATGCAGAAATTAAGCCATATCCTCCATTAGTGTGCCACGGTTAGATAGCCGGTTGCATTCCTGATACCCGTTTCCTGTTAATTTAGACCCTAAGAGGCAAAGACATTGACTCAAGTAAAATTGAGTTCTTGCCACCCAGCCATATGTGAGACTTGGATACAGTTCATGGCTTTCAGCTTCTGTGTAGCTCAACCCCAGTCATTGTGGCATTTGAAAAGCTAACCAGAAGAGAGCTTGTGCCTTCATGTGCTCTCTCTCTCCCTTTCTCTTCCACTCTCTCTCTCTTTCTTTCTTAAACAAATAAGTAGGTCAATGTCAAGGATTATTTTGAATGTTTTCTTCTGAAATTTTACACTTTCAGAGTCTACACATAGGTCCTTAGGCCTAGTTGCTCATATATTCAGGAATTTTTTTGTATGTGAAATGTTTTATATTTGGATGAATTAAATAGTTTCAGAAAAAAATTTCTCTAAATTTTGAAACACTTTCGTGTAACAGAACAAAATCTTTTAAGAAGAAAATGTAGTATTTGCTATTTGTTTGCCTGAGTAATTTCTCCCACTATGTATTCTTTCTCTTTTTATCCCTGCTTTCAAAATAAATGTAAAATTCTTCTATTCTATTGATCCTTCTAAAGAAGTAACTTTTGCTATCCTTATTTTTCAATCACCCCTAAACCAGATAAGAACAACTCAATACGAAAGCAGTAGGCTATTATTCCACTTGTATATAATTTAAACACTTTTACAGTATTTGGAAACTGGATCCAACAATAGAGAAAAAATGTTTTCACAGGAATGTAGTTTGCTTCAATATTTAAAATCAATGTAATATATGGTGTAAATAATTAAACACAAATGAAAATATCAATGTAGAGACTGCATTTAAAAACTCTAATATCCATTCTTGACAAAAACTCTTAACATGTTGGAAATACAAGAGGACTTTTTCTAAATAAGCGTATATTCTAAGAAATTTACAACTCATGTCCTACTATACAATGAAGATGAAATATTTTCCTTTTCAGATCAAGTAAAAGACAGTAATGTTCCATCACTTCACTTGCATTAAACTGCACACAAACTCATTCAATAAAGCAAAAAGTAAAAGGCACACATATTATATAGGAAGAAATAAAACTATCTCTATTTGTAGGTAGCATGTTTTTCTATATGTAAATCTCAAGGAATCTATAAAAAAAGAATATTGATACCAATGAATGATTTAGCAAAAAGATAAATATAAAAAATCAATAACATTTCTGTGTACATCTATATTTGCACACTATAGGTAAATGAATACAAAGTGGATCATAGCCCAAACATGTTTAAAACAATAAAAATACTACAGCAAAACAACAAAGGAAATTTTTGCTACAATGGGTTAGGTAAAAATTTATTAGGTAGGAACCCACAACATTAAAGAAAATATTTTAAAATTCCTTTTCATCAAAATTAAGAATGCATGAATGTGAAAGCACTGCTTTAATAGTTTCTTTTAGGAATGATAAGGCCAAGTCATAGAGTTGTAGACAATATTTGCAAATCGCATTTTAAAAGAATTTGTATCCAAATATGTGAACAAGCATCTAACTCAATAAAAATAAAACTAAATGCTCAATTAAAGAAATAACTTCCTAAAGAAAGTGTATGGATGAAAAATAATCATATTAAAGAATTCTGAACAATATAAAAATATTTCAATAACAAGTTACAAAGAGGATGTAGAGTAAGTGTAATTCTCTTGCTGGTTAGAATACTGAAAATTACATCTACTTAGGAAATATTTTTGTCATTCTCTCATAAAATTAAGCACATACTTACAATTTTACTCCAAGGTATTTATCCAAGAAATATAGAAATTCATTTTTCATGCAAATGCCTGTATCAGTGTTTAAAATTGATTTTTTTTCATAAGCAGCAAAAGTTGAAAACAGCCAAAATGTAATGGATGAATAAACTATGATATATCCATACCATGAAATCCAATTTGGCTGTAAAATTACATGAACCTTTGATATACACAACAGAATGAACCTCAAATGCCTTGCACCAAATGAAACATATGAAGATTTTAAAAAAAGATACACACTTTCCATTTGTATGATATTCTGGAAAATATTAATGTAAGTAAACAAAACACACAAATACCCAAAACGGTGTTCTCCAGGGGGAGCAGCGGGATTGATTTTAAGTATACATCACAAACAAAATGGTGGGGTTTAAAAAACTCTTGGATTTTATTTCTGGTGATTGAAACTAAATTGTATGCATCTACTAAATTCTTAGGAATATATTGCCATTTGTATGTCTACTATTTATAAAATTTAAAACTGAATGAAATGTAAAAACATATATAAGTGTATAACATATTGCAAAGTTATCTAGCCAAAGCCCTTTAAAATGCCATTTCACTAGTGTTGCTTTCTTAATGAGGAAATTGAAGCCACCAACCAAAAGAAAAAAAGTGGGAAAAAGGCAAATAAAATGCTATACCTTCATGATAATTTCAAGGGAAAAAATGTGCAGCAAAATGAACAAAATATTTCGAATAGCCCCTCTTTTTAGCCCTATTTTCTGTGCAGATTTTCTACTTCAGCAAAATTTTCTTGACACGATAGGGAATAACCCATTTGTTCATTGTGGAGCTCAAGTCCCTTCTGTTTTCAATTTGACTTTTGATTTCCCAGGCCCCAGTTCTTAGTAGGTACCCTTTGTGAGTAGTCATGAGAATTTCTTTTATCCTTACAATCACACTTATCCTAGTTAACACACCATGTCTTTCTTTCAATGAATTACTTGAGCTTGAGATCTCCTGATGACGGCTCTGGGAATCAGCTGTTCCTTCCCATCTAACAGGCATGAGTAAGTTTCTTTGATCCCTATACACTCACTTTGGTGACCTCAGCAGCTGGAGCATGAAGTCTTGGATTACAAACCAGAGTCTTCAGCCCCAGTGCATCCTCATTGGAGCAGTGAGCAGAGACTGAAAGCACCAATTTAAGCATCAAAGAAAAGATATAACAAGAAAGGATGGATCATAAAAAATAATAGAGGGAAGTGGCAACCTTCAGTGACTGAATGTTCAAAAGTATCATTTTAAAAATGGTTTTATTGTTTTGAAAAGGTCATTGAGCAAAATTCTCTTGGTGTTACTCATATGGAAAAATAATCTAAGTTTGAATCAAACTGAAATTTGTCCAAGATCCTTTCAATAGATTCTTTCCTTCTGCTAGGCCACTGCCTGCCCCCACCCATTGCTTTAAGGACAAAGGTGCAAATGAAGTAACTATGATCTCTAACTGCCCCGAAAGGGCTAAGTGACACTGCTAAGAGAAGAAATGACCCCATCCCTGTCCAATTTCTACCCTATCTTCTCTCTTCTTCAGCTTCTTTGTGAAAGTTAGTTCTAGCAGTTAACAACTCTGCAGACTATGGGGTAAGAGGCTGTGAGTCATGTTTTAGTTATACTTCCAAACAGAAATAAATCACATGGTGCTTACTTTTCATGTTGCTTCTTTTGGTTTTGATGAGCCCCTTAACTAGCTCCTTTGTGGGCATATTCTATTGATTCATACATGTAAATTCCAGATTTCTACATCAGTTTAGTAAAATGCTAAGCTTATTTCCTATCAGCTTATGTGGAAAATGTATAGCTTTCTGACAGATAACAGGATATACAAGGTTAGCTAAGGGTGTGTGGAAAGATATCTGGGAGGCTGGGTGACAGGGTGGCAGTGTGGAAGACTGCCACTATTTCTTCATCTTGTTTATATTTTGTATCTCTTCTTCCACGTTTTTTTTAAGATTTATTTATGTTATTACAAAGTCAGATATACTGAGAGGAGAGACAGAGAGGAAGGTCATCCGTCCAATGATTCACTCCCCAAGTGAGCCACAAAGGCCGGTGCTGTGCCGATCTGAAGCCGGGAACCAGGAACCTCTTCCGGGTCTCCCACGTGGGTGCAGGGTCCCAAAGCTTTGGGCCATCCTCGACTGCCTTCCCAGACCACAAGCAGGGAGCTGGATGGGAAGTGGAGCTGCCGGGATTAGAACCGGCGCTCATAAGGGATCCTGGCGTGTTCAAGCTGAGGACTTTAGCCACTAGGCCACACTGCCGGGGCCTTCCCCATTTTTATAGGAAAAAACGGAGAAGAGGGTTTTCCATGGTGGAGAGCATGACATTGTTGCCATATGTGGAGTACATTAAAGTTGTCTCATCTGGAAAAATATGGCTGACACATGAATGATGAATATTTTGGAGTCATTCGTGCAAGGAAGGAATGTTGGGGATCCTGTGTTCAAAAGTGCAGTGTTATTTAGTTGATATTAAAGATAAGAGATAGGTATCCAGGATTTGGTGTACATGTCTCTTGTGTTAATGCTATTAAATATGATTTATGAGTACATGATATATACACATTGTTCACAGAATTTTTCGCTCCATTGCTGCATAAATTCTTCACAGTATCCACTATACCACAAACTTTGACATGCCAAAAATGACAAAAAAGTGAACTATGTTGAAATCAACAATGTAACAATCATTAATACCTTTGTTAGAAACATAACAATAGCTCTCTGAATTTTGTGACATCACATCCATATTAGAAGGAAAAATTACCAGAGCTCTTCATTTATTAACCAAATCCATTACCTGAAGGGCATATATTTTAAAATAAAATCACTCTGGTATCTTTTTATTTTGTACAAGCAAATAATGAACAGTGGGAAAAGCAGAACAATTAGGAGAAATTGAAAGACTGGTGACTGCAGTTGAGAATGTATTGTGCCTGCTGGTTAGCATTTCCAAGAAACACGCAGTTTCGCAATGCAATCTCATTCCTGCTTTCGTTGGCACTGCTCTGCATGTTCATGTGAAATGATGGCACAATCTGGCATAACCAAGTCTCTCTGCTTACTGCTGTTTCATTCTGGCTGTTTGGAAATATGTCCTTGTTGCTGAAGTGATCTCAATGTGAGTCCTGGAATGCTGCTTTCTTAATTTTTATTTTTTTTCAGTGTGCATTTATTTAGACTGGTTATTTGTTCGGCAGTCTATTTCAGTTAAGACAGCAAGAACAAATTGTGTTATCCAAACAGAAGGCAATAAAATAACAGCCCAGCATTCCCTCAGCAGCAGGTGCCTCATGGTGAGCACCCTCATACTGTCTGGCTGAGTCTTCCCCGAATTGTCTCAGTGTTGAGAAACTTCCGTCACCACACATCAGAGTGAATTTGAATTAGAGGACCTCACTTTCTCAGTCAGACTAGTCTCCATGGGGCTCTAGAGGGCGCCTTCCTTGGACTCAACATTGTCTAGAGCTTGACTCCATGACACTGTAACCTTTATCCTCTTCCCTCAGGAAACAGGTTTCCCTCTCTTGTCCAGAGCTTATCCAACCTTGTGCAGAGCTTGACTCCATGACTCAGTTACCAGGATCCTCTTCCCTCAGGGAACACCCATGGTTCCCTCCCTCAGAAATGCAGAAACAGGTGCCTACTGTATTGTTCAGACTTGTGGGCAGCAAAGTGCTGTGCAGGTGGTTTACACTGGCTTTTCTGGAAGTAGCTTAATAATAGAACATCTTGGGCCTGACCTAGGGCTCCAGCTTGCCAAGGACGGTAGAAATAGGAATGAGAATCTTGGAGCAGGCATAACAGAAAGAAGGGAGAACCCATCTCAGTGAGGTGGCAAGGCCACTTGGATGACTTGTATTTTCTATTTTTGTTATCTCACTCACCCTCACTGGGGCATATCTTGCTCTATAGCTTGTGTCTTGTTTCAAACATGTGATGCTGTTCTTCTCCAGCAGGAAAATGTGCTTGCTATTTAGTCAGGCTCCCATTGCTCATCAGAATTTAACACTGCCACCTGACTCTTCAACTAATTTATCATTGATAAGAGGAAACTAGAGATGGGACTGTCATTGTGGTGCCACATATTAAGTTGCCACTTTCAATGATGGTATCAAAAACTGGAACACTAGTTTGAGTTCCAGATGCTCTGTTTCTCCATGTTAATTTCCCTACGAAGGCAGAGAAAGGTGGCATAAGTCCTTGGGTCTATATGATCCTGTGGGAGAACCAGATGGGATTTCACGTTCCTGGTCTTGGCCTGTTCCAAGCACCAGTTATCCCATGCAAGAACCAGTATATGGACAGTCTCTTTCTCTTCCTTTCCTTCTGTGTCACTCTGACTTTTATAAATCTTTCTTTTTTAAGTCCAATTGAGATATTTATTTGTGTGAAAGAAAATCTTGCGATGCCCCTCTCATAACAACACAGGCTTTGGCCAGCATTGTGGCACAGCATGTTAAATCACCACTCGGGACATCAGCATCCCAAATCAGAGTTCAGGTTCTAGAGCTGATTGTTCTGCTTCCAGTCCAGCTGCCTACTAATGCACCAAGGAAGGTAGTGGAAGGTGGTTCAAACACTTGGGCTCCTGCTACTCACTAGGAAGGTAAGAAAGAAGTTCCTGGTTCCTGGCTTCACCTTATCTCAGCCTAAATTGTTACAGTCATCAGGGGAAGTAAAGTGGTTAAAAAAAATCTCATTCATTCCCTCCCTCCTTACTTTCTTTCTCTCTCCCATCTTCTCCCTCTCTCTCCAACCTTACCTCCCAGAAACCCTGCCATTCAAATAAATAAATCTTATAAATAACAAAAGGTTTTGAATTTCTTTCATTTTCTGCAGGAGTGTCTATTCACAGAAAATTGTGAATCACAGGGATTTAGAAAAAAAGCAAGGTTCACAGGACCTTGCTAATCACCCAGCCCCATGATGAGCAAGAAAAAACAAAGAAAAGTCTCTATACTAGAAGATTTGCTTTACTTTTATAACATCACACAATAGACTGCTGTTATAACAAAGACTCTTTCTCTGGCTCATGGGGTCGTAAAAACCCAAAGCTACATCTTGAATGCCTTAAAAAATGAAGAAAATGCAAATGCAAAGAGGTTTAGCCCTCAGGAAATTGGCCATATATTTTATTTATTTATTTATTTATTTATTTATTTATTTATTTTATTACATTGCATCATGTGACACAGTTTTATAGGTACTGGGATTCCCATGCCATATATTTTTAAAGTTTTATTTATTCATTTACTTGAAAGAAAAGCAAGAAAAGACAGAGCGCCCCTAATGGCCACAATGTGTAAGGTTGGGCAAGACTGAAGTGAGGAACCTGGAACTTTATCCAGGCCTCCCATGTGAATAACAGGGTTCCAAGCATTTGGGCCACTTTCCATTTCCTTCCTAGGCACATTAGAGTAGGCTCAATGGGAAGCAGAGTAGTCTGGGACTCGCAACAGCAAAAATATGAGATGCCAATGTTACAGGCAACTGTTTAACCTTCTGTACCATGACATCAACCACATAGGTTTTAATTTTGATGTATTCTGCTAGAATGAAAAACTGTTGACATTAGAGCTAATTCCATGAGGTTTTTGTGAATTTTCTGTTCTGATCATTGAACTTTAGAAATGTTAAGTCTTCACATCACGGTCTTTAAAGTTTTATAAAGACAAGCAAAGATTATAAATTGTGTAGTGCTGGAAATATTATAAGATGAAAGTGCCCCTGGTTTGAAACTGAAAAAATTCCGATTTAGATGAATTAACCACATTGTGCATATAAAAAATACTAACAGCCAGGAGCATTTATTAAGCACTGGTTATAGACTAGGCAGTATGCCAGGTAGGGAATGATGTTAGTCAATTTTCCTGGCAAAAACACTGCCACAGCTAAAGCAGGTTAACTAAAGAGATTTAGTGAAGTGAATATATGGGTAGAGCTCAGGAAAATGACTAAGTAACAGTGAAGGAGCACAGTATTAGTACCAAGAAAAGATGGAAATGGGACTGAGGATTACAAGGGAGCCAGCCAGTGGACTCCAACAAAGCTATATCTTGTAAGAGACAGCCACCCAATAGCAACTGAAGTCCCTGAAAAAAGAAAGAAACCATCACCAAATTTTATCTATGAAGAAAGGGGGACCAGGAGAATAAATATCCTGACATGATGTTGTCTCATTTTGCCACAGAGCAGCATAGCTCAATTGATTTAGTCTGTTGACATTAACCTCCACGGGCACTAGCACATAGTGGAAATGGGGAAATAATGGAACTGGAGACAAATGAGAAATATTTAACACAGTGACACAGACGAGTAAAGCAGTTTCTGCCTGCCTCCATAACCCTCAGGTCTGGTCATGGAAATGTATGATCTGTTAGGGAAATGCCTAAAGCACAATAGCAATAGATGATGCCTAACAAAACACACACAAGAAAACACAGTATCTATCACTATTACATGATAATGTTTACTTTTGTTACCTTATTTTCATACAATAAGAATTAATTATTTTAAAGCAGTAACTGTTGTCTTCTTTCTGATTTGGGGATTTTATTGAAGCTTTTCTGTGTTGGGACAGAGCTTCCCAAGCTTTCTTTTTTTTCCAGACTACTCTAGCACCTGGGACAGAATGGATTACCTTTGAATAATACAAATTCCCCAAAACTGCCACTCAAATTGAAGGGTAGCTTTCCACTTGTTCTGGCTCAGTCATATCCAAACAAATCTCAAAATGAAAATCATCTAGCTCCAAGACCATTTAAAAAAATCTTTCACCTCTTCTGTCATCAGCATTTAACTTCTATAATAGGCACTGGGATTGCAAACTGTTTTAGAGTGGCATTGATTAATCATGCTTTACAGGATTATTAAGTCTTCACTGATCCATTGTTGCTGCTAGGTAGAAGAGTGATGCTTTTTCTTCCTCTGATCTGGAGATGATCCAAGTACATGAAGGGCCCTAGCACACTTCCTCCAATAAAAATAAATACATGTATACTCATCAAGTGCATGATTAGTTTATGACCAAATTTGGGACTAATTTTGGAGTCAATGAATCTTTAGATCCTTGTGTAGCTTCAGACGCTACCAGCTTTTCAAAGGGAGCTTCAGAAATGGGGTTAAGCTAGGTTTGATAACTCTTTATGAGGTAGGAATAAACTTTTGGCCCTATGCCATCCACATTTACATTCTTGGAAATTAGCCAAGATTGAATTAGTATTATTCACAGCTACAATCTCTCCACTCATTCAAAATGTTATCAGGAAAGAGAACATGCCATGACAATAAACCGGTATTTACTGAGGCCATCTCCTCAATCTTACCATCACTGGTGTAAAAAGCAAAAAAAAAAAAAAAAAAAAAATCCAGTTTAAAATCATGATTTTAAATTGAAAAACCTTCTGTTTAAAACTTCCTTTCCATTTTACAATCTCAGTTGGAGAAAATGAAGAGGCAGCAAGCTTGTATGCAAGACAGATTAAAAAGTAATGTCAATATCAGTCATAAAAACATGGAATCTAAATCCTCCTGGTACAGGAAATCCATAGCGAAGTCTTTTCCTTATGATTTCTAAATGTTTAGGAACCTTCACATATGTATTTAATATTAACACAAGATGCTTTTGTTCAAAATACAGTCCTAACTGTGTATTTTGGGTAGCTGGGCATTTAAAATGCCCTGGAAAGAAGAATATGATTTTTATCCAATGACTGATAGATTATACCTGGGTAGAAAAGGAATGGCAGTCTCATTTGATCTCTGTGGAAAAATATGTGCCCCGTATGATCAACACCACAGGAGTACACTGGGAAACCTCCAAAATCTCAATAGTGAAGCAAATAAATGAGCAAGGCTTGGAGGTTATATTCTGATTCATGTTTATTGGAAAGGTGAAAGTCTGCTTTTATAATATGTGGTCTGCATCTTTAGACTATATTGTGAGATCTAAAGATAACCGAAGAAATCAGAAACCAGAAGTGCTCAGTTCCCTTGGGAACTAAGAATACCACCGAGTTAGTATTCATTAAACATTTGCTCTATTTTTAAATGAGTTACAGATTTAATGTTCAAAACAAATCATGAAGTACTATTATTAATCTCATTTTAACAATTACCAAAAAAATCACAAATTGCAATTAGTATTCTTTCTTTTTTTTTAAGGCCTAACATTGCCTAACGCTAACACTCTTTTTTTTTTTTTTAAGATTTATCCATTTTCACTACAAAGTCAGATATACAGAGAGAAGAGACAGAGAGGAAGATCTTCCGTCCGACGACCCACTCCCCAAGCGAGCACAACGGCCGGTGCTGCGCCGATCCGAAGCCGGGAAGGAGACCTGGAGGAGTATTCTTTCTTTTTTAACAAATGAGACGCAGAGTATATGTATTCTTCCCAAGGTACACGAACAATTTAGAAAGTTATTCTCAAGAATACTAGAATATGTTAAACTACCATCACTACCTTAAGCATCGCTTTTGCCAGACCATGATATAAAGGAGTTCATGTGGATCATCTTTTAAAAACTGAGGTTAATATTGGATAAATAACTAAACAACAGAGAAGCAGAAAATGCAAATTCGGGTTCAGTATGATAGCTCAGTTGGCTCAGTCCTCACCTTGCAAGCACTGGAATCCTATATGGAACTGGTTAGTATACTGGCTATTTCCCATTCAGCTCCCTATTTACGGCCTGGAAAAACAGTAGAGAATGGTCCAAAGCCTTGGGGTCCTGTGGGAGGCCTGGAAGAAGCTCCTGACATCAGATCAGCTAGCTCCAGCCACTGTGGCCATTTAGGAAGTGAACCAGCAGATGGAAGATCTTTCTTTCTCTCCTTCTCTCTGTTAATCTTATCTTCCTTTCCAATAAAAATACATTTTAAAAAAGAAAACAGAATATGTAACTAGAATAACAGCAAAGAACAAGATTGAATCAGTAACAAAAATCTCCGATTACAGAAAAGCCCAAGACCAGATGATTTCACTACAGAATTCTATCAAACATTTAAAGAAAAATTAATATTAATTATTCTTAAGTTACCCAAAAGAGCTCTCACAAATTCATTTTATGAAGCTAGCACCACCTTGACACTAAAATCAGACAAGAACAATATTGGGGGAAAAAAACACAAAAGGCATTGTAAATGGCATGGCTTTTTAATTTTTTTTCAGGTACTTTTTCTGTTGACATAAAGAAACACTGCAGATTTTGCATGCTGATTTTATATCTTGCAATTTTACTGAATTTACTTATTAGTTCTAATAGGTGTTCTGTGGAGTCTATGGTCTTCTATCTAAGAATTCTTATTCAAAAACAGTGACGATTTTACTTCCTCCTTTTCAACTTAACGTTTTTTTTTTTCTTCTTGCTTTATTGCTCTGGATAGGATATCCAGTACTGTTTTGAGTGAAAGTCGTGAAAGTGAGTATTGCTGTCATATCTCAGTGTGAACGTTTTCAATTTTTTTTCCCATTTAGTATAATAGTAACTGTAGGCTTGTTAAACATGGTCTTTATTATATTCAGCTACATTTTGTCTACATCTAGTTTACTTTCATCAAGAAGTTATGCCAAATTTTAATAAATGCTTTCCTGACATCTACTGAGATTATCACATGATTATCACATGATTTTTGTCCGTCATTCTGTTGCTATGGTACATTAGGCTTATTGGTCTTCATGGGTTAAGCCACTATTGCATCCTCGAGATAAAATCCACTTGATGGTGGCAAACATTTTTTAAAGTGGTATTGGGTTTAGTATTTACGGTTGTCTGCTAGTATTTAAGGATGCTTTAATTTGTGTTACTATTCATACAGGTCTTTAATATTTTTTCTTTTTAAAAAAATTTTGTCCTTGTCTGATTTTGGTGCCAAGGTAATGCTAGCTTCATAAAATGAATTTGTGAGAGCTCTTTTGGGTAACTTAAGAATAATTAATATTAATTTTTCTTTAAATGTTTGATAGAATTCTGTAGTGAAATCATCTGGTCTTGGACTTTTCTGTAATGGGAGATTTTTGTGACTGATTCATTTTATTCTTTGCTGTTATTCTATTTATATAAACCAATAAAGTGAAAGATGATTCCAATTAAACTATAAAGATTAGATGAAATAGGCTGAAGAGGGCACAAAAAATGGAAAGATATCTTGTGCTCACGGTTTGTAAAATAAATATTGCTAAAATATTGAGGTAAACCAAAGCTGTCTACAGATTCAGTATAAGCTCAATACAAAATACTGACATTCTTCACAGAACTAGAAAATAAAAATTGTAAAATTCATTTAGTTTTACAAAAAAAAAAATCCTGAATAAGAAGAAATCAATATTGATTAAAAGGAACACAGGAAGAGACATTATACTACCTGACTTTAGAATGTACCACAAAACTGTAGTAATCATAGTAACAGCTAACATGAAAACAAACTTCATTTATGGAAAAGGATAGAAAGCCTAGATGTAGACCCAAAAATCTATAGCCAAATAGTTTTTAACAACACTGTTGGGCCGGCAGTGTGGCCTAGCAGCTCAAGTCCTCGCCTTGAACACGCCGGGATCCCATATGGGCGCCGGTTCTAATCCCGGCAGCTCCACTTCCCATCCAGCTCCCTGCTTGTGGCCTGGGAAAGTAGTTGAGGATGGCCCAAAGCTTTGGGACCCTGCACCCGCGTGGGAGACTTGGAAGAGGTTCCAGGTTCCTGGCTTCAGATGGGCGCAGCACTGGCCGTTGCGGCTCACTTGGGGAATGAATCATCGGACGGAAGATCTTCCTCTCTGTCTCTCCTCCTCTCTGTATATCTGAGTTTGTAACAAAAATAAATAAATCTTTTAAAAAAACTTTGTTAAGCCTTAGTAATGGGGAAAGGGCAGTCTATTTAAAAATAAGGTTGATAAAAGTAGATGTACACACGCAGAAGAATGAAAGAATATTTCTCATCACACACACAAAACATAAAATAGATAATGTAAGATCGGAAGATACGCATGACGTAGAAGCGGAGCATAAAGGAGAAAAATATCATGACACCAAAGTAAGCAACAATTAAATTGGACATGACCACCAAATCCCAGAAAATAGATCAAAAACAGGCAACAAAGATTTTTTTTTTTTCAGGCTAAAATGCTGCACAAAGCAAAGAAAATCAGAGTTAAAGGACAACCTACACAAGGGAGAAATATTTGCAAGCTACACAGTTGACAAGGCATTTAAAATCCAGAATCTTGTGACATACATTTGTGCAGAAGTTAAGACATTACTTGGGATGCCTACTACCAATATTTGAGTATCTAGGTTGTAATCGTGACCCTTTTCAATTAAAGCTTTTGGCTAATATTTCCCCTTGGGGACAGCAAGTGATAAATTGAGTACTTGGGTTCCTGCCACCCATGTGACAGGCTTAATTCAGTTCCCAGATCCTGAATACAATCTCATCCCAATCAGGGATGCTGTAGGTATTTAGAGTATGAAGCAGTAGATGGCAGATATCTGTCTCTCTTTCTCACTCTGTTTTTCAAATAAATGAGAAAAGACATCTAAATATATAAGGAACTCAAACAACTCAATAACAAGACAGCAACTAATCTACTTGGAAAACAGACAATGAACCTAAACAGGTATTTCTCAAAAGGGAACATGCAAATGACCAATAGAAAAATGAGGAAGTGCTAAGTATCATTAATCGTCAAGGAAATGAAAATCTAAACCACTGTGAGATGTCACTATTATTTCACTATATCACATGGCTGGAACTATACATTATTACTTGAAGTGAAACAAATCAGATACAGAAAGAGAAGTGCTGCAATATGTCATTTATATGCTGAATTTAAAAAATTTGCATGGGAGAATAGGAGGAAAAGAGGAATGAAAAAAGGTGGTCAATTGGTTCTAAGTTATAGCTACATAAAATAAATAATCTCATATTCTATTGCAGAATAAGGTGTCTACACATAACTATGGTGTAGTATGTATTTTTAAAAACCTAGAGGGAAGGATTTTGGATGTCTCCACTACAAATTAAAGATACATGCTTCAGGAGAGAAATATTCTCGCCCTAATTTAAACATTATACAAAGTATACATGCACCAAAATATCACATTATACCACAAATATGCATAACTCTTGTGTCAATTAAGACTTTAAAAACACAGTACCACACTTGTTTTACTACATCACACTGCCTCAAGTCCCAGAACTCACTCCAGGAATCCATACAAGTAACTATTTTAGTTTCCCCAAATCTTCCTTTTCAAAAAGTGAAACACAAAGAAAGTAGCTGTTAATATGTAACGATATTTTAGGACAGAAAGAATAATAGTGTAATTTGGTAAGTTCCAGTGACTTCTCTGGATGTTTAACTTAGGTTGTGTCTTGTACTACATTTGACAACACATAAGCATTGTCATTCAGTGAGATTCTATTAATCAATTGAAAGTAATAGAAAATCCAACTGTATTATTTTGTTGTTCTTTGCCCCAGAAGGTTGGATTCCATGCCTATACAGCTTGCCTCTTTACTATTAGATAGTTTCTAGCTTTTTGTCCTTTACACAGACACAAATACGGGTCTTAAAAAAGAAAGAATTGGATTATTATATGAGAAACCCAAATATTTTTACAGCAAATAACAACTCAGTCAAAAACCTCATTGACGAGGAACGTGTCCAAAGACACTCCTTGTTGCAAGAGCTTGAAGAAAACATTTTAGCTCTGCACATTGCTACATGGCTCTAGTATTATTTAATAATATCATTTCCAATCATTTCCTTTTAGCATGATTAAATATTTTAGGATCACTATCTACATTCTTATCCCCAGTTACAAAACGAGTCCTTTTTAAAAGAAGCTATCTTAAAGATTTTACATCTGTATTTATGTTTCTGTTTTTGTAGACTGTGCTTTTCCCTCATTTTCTCTCTATCTCTTGCTGGGCTTCCTGTGGTGGTTACTCTTCAATGTTTTCCTTGTTGTAAAGTAGTTTTCATTTTTTGTTTTATTTTTATATTTACTTGCTGAGTTATGTTCATTCAAACTATCTGTTTTCAGGCAAATACTTCGTGGGGTTTTTTTACATATCTTTTTTTTAATTCCTCAATGTGTGCTTTCTATTCACTGCATAACTGTAGTGGCTCTTAATGGATTTATATGTTAGTATTCAGTCAATTGTTACAGTTCTTTTTGTATTGCTAAGTTCCTCCTGTTTTGTGGAAGCCATTTTTTCAATCAGGTTTTCTATTATCTGTAGGAAGACACGGTGCTCCTGTTCATCTTTTATCCTGCACTGTCCTTATGTTTAGGAAGAGCTTCTTCTTTCTGTTACTGTCATTTAAACAAAATGGAGATTTTTAACCTTCATGTTGCAAGATGGGCTGAAGTTTAAATGGTTCATTAGTTAGCATCTTAAACGTCGCAATTTAATGTTTCCTCATGTCATTACTGTGAATATGTTAAACACCATCTTCTTGGTGACCAGGCCTACTCTTAGCCTAATGTTGTTCAGAACAATGTCCCCTGCCAGGCTGGATTTCACAGTCCATTTCAGCCCTTTCTTCCACCAATTATGGTGCTCTTAGAAACTTTCTTCCTGGCATATTTTGCTATCCTGAACATATTCTCAGCTTTCTCTCTCCCATCCCCAGAGATTTTGAGGTCGTTTACCTCAGTTACAAGCACACTGGTCCTTTCTTCGGTGGGGTGCTCCCATTTGGGAAGCAACCATTTGCTGGAGATGTATGTGATCCACTCATCCCAAGAATTCCTCTGAGTACCTTGTCCTAACTCTACATTCCCCACAAAATTTCCAGCTCACTGTGTGGCATCACATTGGAAGTAATTTATATACAACTGAGAATCTAATTTTCTCTGTCTCCTGGCTTCATTTAAAATATGGTTAGAAGTTGTGGGGTTTTAATTTTTTTTTCATTTCTTTCTTCATATCTCTTCTAAGAGAAAAGAGACATTCCAAAGTTAGCTGTTTGGTCATAGAACTGCTTGATTATAAAGTTTGATTTTTGAAATTTGCTAAATAATTAGAAGAGTATTATTTGCTAAGGACTGTTAAGGGCCAGACTCAGTGCTATGTACTGTGCATATAATGACTCCATACAGCAAACCTGAGGGCTAATTGCTGCCATTATCTCATTTTCAGATAGAGTAACTGAGGTCCAGGAAGGTTAAGTAATTTTCTCAACCTGCCACAGAGTTGAAAGTAGAATAGCTGAGATTCAAAACCAATTTGTTTTAAACCTAGGGTCCAAACTCTGATCTCATAAAATGATTTTCCACTTTTCATTCAGATTTGAGTCTCCCAGGATTCAAATTACTTATGTAAATTTCCCTTTCTCTAGAGAGTAGCACATTCTTTCAGTCTAATGTGGACCAAACATGAAGGCCACTATTTAAAATCCACTCTGAGTGTGGTTTCCTCAGTTTCACACAGTTCTCCTTTAACCTTGAAAACAGAAAGATAGCTTGCAATTCTAAACATGAAAAGATAAATATATCCTACATTGCAGCAATACATATTAAAATAAACCTCTAACATTTTTTCAAAATTTGACAAAAAAGATGAGTAAAATGTAAACACAGTAAAAATATATTTCAAAATATTAGGCATGTTCAATACTTATAGTACCGCATTAATTTACATGTTTTGTCCACTCTGAAAATTTTACCTATTCATCTGTCCAAACTTCATATATTTAGAAATAACTATTTATAATGATGCATCTTGAACATAATCCAATCAAGAAATATATTTAAGATTATATTTTGTGACTTAAAGGAAACATTTGGCTAAGAATAATATTTCAGAGGTTTTAAATATATATACATATAGGGCAAGCATTGTGGTATAGTGCATTAGGTTGACTATATCCACAAAGAAGGGCCTGAAATCAAGTCCCATCTGCATTTCTGATTCATCTTCCTATTGTGTGCACTCTAGGAGGCAGAAAATAATAGTTCAACTACTTGAGCTCCTGTTAATCATGTGGGAGACCAATATGACAATCCTGATTTCAGTGGGTATTTGCAGAATAATTCAACAAAATGGAAGATTCTCTCCTCTCTCTCAATGTACCCTTTGGATAAATAAAAATAACTATACTTTTTAAAATAAAATATTAAAATATGAGTTAAAGCATAAAACTGACACGTATCAAGAGAATATATACATACAATTTATATGACATGAAATGTATATTTATCATTATGTATGTGCACAATATTTATATGATTCTTATAACTTCAAAGACCTTTAATCTTTATTTTACAACCAACCTAAGGCTCAAACAGATGAAAGATCTTTTGAAAAATACTTCAGCTCCTCAATGTTGAATCTATAGATAAGAATACATATAAAAGCGTCCAGCATGGTAGTCTAGCACCTAAAATCCTCACCTTGCATATACTGGGATGCCATATGGGTGCCAGTTCTAAACCTGGAAACCCTGCTTCTCATCCAGCTCCCTGCTTGTGGCCTGGGAAAGCAGTGGAGGGCGGTCCAAAGCCTTGGGCCCCTGCACCTGTATGAGAGACCTGGAAGAGGCTCTGGCTTCTAGCTTCAGATTGGTTCAGCTCCAGCTGTTGTGGCCACTTGGGGAGTGAATCATCAGATGCAAGATCTTCCTCTCTAGTTCTCCTCCTCTCTGTATATCTAACTTTCTTTAAAAAATTTTGAAAGAAGAATACATATTAAAAAATTTTCAGACTCCCCAGCAGAGAAATGCAAATAAAAACTATATTGAGATTTCATCTATATTCAGTAAAATTGACCAACATTTATAAATCTACTAACAACACCTGCTGGTGTTGATTTAGGGAAAAAGGCACCCCTAATCCACTGCTGGTGGGAGTATAGGGTAGTACACTATGGAAGTCAGTATGGAAAATGCTAAGAGAACTGAAACTTGATCTACTGTATAACCCAGCTATCCCACTTCTGGAAATATATACAAAGGAAATGAAATCTGCATTTGAGAAAGTGACTGTAATCCTGTCTTTATAGCAACACAATCTATAATAGCAAAGATATGGAAACAATCCAGATACCTGTCGAAACAGGAATGGATAAATAAGCGAGGTACATCTACTCTAAGGAATACTACTCAGCCATTAAAAAGAACAAAACTCTACCATTTGCAACCAAATGTTCCCAACTAGAGACCATTAGGCTCAGTGAAACGAATCAATCTCAAAAGGAAAAATGTCATATTCTGTCTCTGATATGACAACCTTTATGCAAAATACAAGATCAATAGATATATTTATAGGAACTGTATAATGGAGGCAAGTATATCGTGAAGTGGGGATACATCACAATATGCTACTCTACTCGCATATGAGGAGAATCTCCAGTGAAACTTTTATGTATTTATCTTGACACTAGAATGCTGACTTTATAACATTCTCTTTACCTACAATGTCAGGATACAGTTAAATAGCAGAATAATGGACTTGTGACTGTTGTTGAAGGACTATACTATTGTAATAATAAAGGGGAAAATGGGGATAAGGGAGAGAGAAGGGTGAGAGTGAAAAGAAAAAAATTCCTGAGCCTAAACAACTATATCTTAAATTTTTTTAAAAATGAACATCCATAAATTTCATACCAATTTTTCACTCTCTTTCATGCTTCAAATAATAGACTTTTTCTTTAAGAATATTGTTAATACACATTATCAATAAAAACAACATTTTCAAAAACAAAAAATAATGCAGAATTCTCTAGCATTCAGTCTTTCTTAACGTACTGGGCTATGTTGAAGTGAAAACTGTAAAGAAATAGAAATGTAATCATGCAAAGATGCAAATTAGAAAGAAATGGGTTTAGTGAATGCAGAGTTTTTAGTGGGAAGGGTAATTTTCCAGTAAATTACAAATTTATGAATACTAGATTGATTTTTTTGAACCCAAAACATTCAGATGCAGTCAAGAGCAGTGTTTAACCTAATGGTTAAACTATCCTTTGGGATACCCACATCCTATGTCAGATTGTTTGAGTTTGAGGCCTTGCTTTGCTGATTCTCCCAATTTCCTACTGATGTGCACACCGGCAGACTCAGCATGTTGGTTCCTTGTCACCCATATGGAAAATTTATGTTGTGTTGCCTCCTCCTGGTTTCAGTCTGGCCCAGTCTTGGTCATTGCAGATAATTTGGCAGTGAACCAGCAGGTAGGAATTCATTGTTTCTGTCTTTTTCTGCTGCTCAACTTAATTAATTAATTAATTAATAATTTAGATATACTCAGGAAGTAACAACACCATTCAATTATCCAATATAACATCTGATTTTTCTCATTATAGCACCTGCCTTATGAGCTGAAAGTCCAAAGGCAGAACTAGAATTACATGTCACATGAATTGAATATTAATTGAAGCAATTTGCAATGAGGACTAATACATTCTGTCATAATACTAAATAACCCACAAGATGTGACAGCATTTTCACCTAATATTTCACTTAAACACAATCAGCTACACAAAAATGTAGCACACACCAATTTTAATTTTCCTATTCAGTGGACATCAGTGGAATGAGTGTACTCAAGTTAGGGAGGGAAGTTTCCAACTAGTTCCTCTAAAGGCACATGATGACAGACTTTATGGGGCTCTAAGCACTATACAAGAGCAAGAACCATTTTATTTTTCTCCATTAGTTGGAGAATATTGAGCTCCAATTCCATATGGAATGGAACTGAATTGCTGCTATTGGGACATTTATGATACCCAACAGCCTGAACGATTTTGTCTGCACAGCATTTCAGAATATACAGCATTGTTTTTAAAGGCTAGAAGTGCATTTTATTTAAATGACACCAGCTAGAAAGCGTACCTCTACATGAAGATGCTGGAATTCAGTAATTCTTTAAAAGTGAGTAAGTCACCTTTATGTTTAAAATTCAGATTTTTTTTTGAGCACAGTCAAGTATTACATGTCAAGACACATTCCTGTTAGAGGAAAACTGTCTTTAATTTCCAAATTCAATTTGTAACCAATTGGCAACTATTTATTCAGAGACATTATTATAAAATTCAGAGACGCAAATGATGAGGACAACGCTAAATAAATAAACAAATCAAACACAGAAGTACTTCTTGCAGGGCAGCGGGTAAAGCAGCACCAACAACACTGGTATCCCACATATGTTTATTTCCTAACTGCTCCATTTCCAATCCCACTTTCTGTTAACAGTCTGTGAAAGCAGAAGATGGTTGAAATGCTTGGGCCACTAAACCACCATGGGAGATACAAATGGAATTCCTGCTTTTGTTTTATAAAGATTTATTTATTTTTATAGGAAAGGCAGTTATACATATAGAAGGAGGAGAGACAGAGAAAGATCTTCCGTCTGATGATCCACACCCCAAGTGGTCGCAATGGCTGCAGCTGTGCCGATCCAAAACCAGGAGTCAGTAACTTCCTCCAGATCTCCCACACAGAGACCTCCCAGCCATCCTCGAATGCTTTCCCAGGCCAGAAGCAGGGAGCTGGATAGAAAACGGGGCTGCCAGGTTTAGAACCAGTGCCCATATGGGATCCCAGATAGTGCAAGGTGAGGACTTTAGCCGTTAGGCCACTGTACTGGGCCTCAGAATTACTGGTTCTCAACTTCCACCTTGCCCAGTCCTAGCTATTGCAACCATCTGGGAAGTGAGCGAGCAGATGGAAGATATCTCTTTCTATCCCTCTCTGTAACTCCAACTTTGAAATTAATGAGTCTGAAAAAAAAATACCAGCACTCCTCAACAATTTCACCAGCTCTTAACCAAATGGAAAACATTTACTCATACACACATATATACTCATACATGCGAAAATACTTATAAAATATCTTCAATATAAATTACATTATTTCTGGCACTCCAACCAAAATCCTTCAATTGACTTCATATTTGCCGCAGGATAAGTTGTTAATGCCTTAGCAGAATCTATAATTTTCCAAAGCAGTGGCATTGCAGCACCTCAACCATCATCCCTAGTATTTAGTCACTGATTTTCTTCCATGTGTTCTTCAGTCTACTTCATCCACAATGAATTCCTTGATATGATTGGAAAACTCAAATCTCAGGGTCTTTGTAACAGCAAACTACAGTTTTAAACATCCTGTCTTCTAAAAGCATGTAACGAAGTATTTCATGTCCTTCACATTATGTACAAAATGAAGTTTATATATATATATATATATATGAAGTTTATATATATAAATGTGTGCGTGATAATATAACACACATACATACACACATACATACTATTAGGGGGAAAGAACCTCCTTTCTTATCCAACTCAAACTAAAGTGTACATTCAGGTGAGCTTTTGTCCTTTTATCTGAGGCCTCTCATATGAGAACTCTTCACACCTGACCACTTTGGAGACTTCACCAGAATATAAAAGCTTGTTGTATTTCCTGCCTGGCTATTACATGCAACCGCAGGACCTACGAAATACCAGTTTCTAGCTCACACCTCACACAATCACAAGTTCCCCATCCCCTAAATTGGTTAAAGATTTCCTCCAAGTTCATCAGTTGCTTCCCCAGACACAGCCCTTCAGGGTGTTGGTTTTGTTACAAAGTCAGATATACAGAGAGGAGAATAAGAGAGATCTTCTGTCTGATGATTCACTCCCCAAATGAGCGCAACGGCCAGTGCTGTGCCGATCCGAAGCCAGGAGCCAGGAACTTCCTAAAGGTCTCCCACGCTGGTGCAGGGTCCCAAGGCTTTGGGCTATCCTCGACTGCTTTCCCAGGCCACATGCAGGGAGCTGGATGGGAAGTGGAGCTACCGGGATTGGAACTGGCACACATATGGGATCCCGGCGCATTCAAGGCTAGGCCACACCGCTGGGCCCTTACCTTCTCTTTTCCCCAGTCTCTCTCGGGCTATGGCTTTGTAAGGCACAAGTCTTTCTCTGTAAAGTAAAACTTAACCAATGAATAACTACTAAACCAATCTTGTTGCCTCATATACCTTTATCTGCTGAATAACTGTGACATAATTGTGTAATCATTCAATCAAGTTAATTATCATACGTATTGCCTCATACAGCTGTCACTTTGGTGATAACAGAAAATTTATTCTAAAAAATTTTCAATAGTGCAAGGATAATTCAGAAAGATCATGGAAAATGGAATTGTTTCTTTTTAAGACTTATTAGTTTAAACTTACAGTTGCAGAGAGAGAAAGAGGGAAGAGAGAGCAATCTTCCATCTACACTCCCCTAATGGCTGCACCAGTTAAGGCTAGACTAGACCAAAGTCAGGAGCCCTGAGCTTCATCCAGTCCTCCCATGACGATCTAGGGGCCCAAGGACATTGGCCACCTTCCACTGCTTTCCTAACTGCATCAACAGGGAGCTAGAATGGAAGTGGAGTAGCTGGGAATCAAATAGGTGCACATATGGGATGCTGGCACTGCAGCAGGCAGCTTAACTCAGTATATACTACAACACCAGTCCCAAAGTTTTTGGTAAAATTTTTTTTTTAAATCCAAGCATATCTGTAACAATTTCATTAATTATGGTCAACACATCAAAAGTTACAAGATTTTAGTTAGGAGAAATAAAATTATGGCATCTATTGTGTATGATGACTTAGTGTATAAAATATGCTACATTGCTGAATTATATATAAAGAATTATATTAGACCATTGATTGGATCTCTTTATAGATTTTGGATATTAATCCTTTGTTAGTGCATAGTTTGCAATTATTTTCTCCCACTCTGTCAGGTGCCTCTTCACTTCGTTCAGCATTTTCTTTTTGTTTTTATTGCTTGTGCTTCTGAGGTGTTTTTCAAGAACCTTTACTTATGTTAATGTACTGCAGAGTATCCCTAATGTTTTCTTCTAGTAATTTGATGGCATTAGTTCATGAACTTAGATTATCAGTCCACTTATCCCAACTTAAAAGAAATCAGCATATGCACCCCCATGTTTACTATAGCTCAATTCATAAATGTTAAAATAGGAAATTAACTCAGATGCCCATCACCTGTTGACTGCATAAAGAAAACGTGATACATTTACATTATGGAATACTACTCAGCCACATAAAGAATGAAATTAGTTTTTTGCAACCGAATGGATGAAACTAGACACCATTATTCTTAGTGAAATAAACCAGTCACAAAAATACAAATATCATATATTTTCTCAAATATGTGACAGTTAATATACAATATAAAAAGGAATATATAGAAACAAATGATGATTTGGGGATACAATTGTCATTTTTTAGTCCTCTTTATACTCCTATGGTACTATGGTATTCGTACTTTTTACTTGCTGAATATTATTATTAGTGGCAAACTACATTACATCTGTGAAAAAAGCAGGTTAAAATTATGCCTTTGCAAAAAATAATGAAGACAAGGAAAGGAGGTAAAAAATATGGCAAGCAGAAGAGTGAGGGAAGGGTGGTTGTCTTCTTGCAACGCTATGGAATGCATAAAATCTGTCCTTTTAAAACTAAATGGACTATACCATAAATACTTTTTACAGGCCCTTAAGCAGTGATTATTAAAATCTCTTGAAATTCAGTTTCAAGAAAACAGTAATTGCTGGTGTGAGTGTAAAATGGTAAAGCCACATTGCAAAAAAGTTAGACAATTCATTACAAAACAATTCTTAACACGGGAACCAGCAATTGCCTGGTACTACTTAGCAGAGCTGAAAAGTTACGTTCAAACAAAAACCTGCATACAGATGTTATAGCAGTCTTCCTCAAAACTGGAAATGTTAGAAGCAACCAAGATGTTCTCCGATAGGTGAATGGATAATTAAGCTATCACATACCCAAAGAAAACAAAGAAATTAGCTATCAAGCCACGGGAAGATATGGAGGACTGGTCCTGGCACGACAGCTAGTGGCTGAAATCCTTGCCTTGCAACTGCCAGGATCCCATATGGGCATGTGTTCATATCCCAGCTGCTTCACTTCCCATCCAACTCCCTGCTGTGGCCTGGGAAAGCATTAGAGGACGACCCAAAGCCTTGGGATGCTGCACCTGTGTGGGAGACCTTTAGGAAGCTCCTGGCTCCTGGCTCCTGGCTTTGGATCAGCTCTGCTCCGCTGTTGCAGTGACTTGGGGAGTGAACCAGCAGACAGATCTTTATCTCTGTCTCTCCTTCCCTCTGTATGTCTGCCTCTCTAATAAAATAAATAAGCAAAATAAATCTAAAAAAAAAAAAAAAACCCGATACAGAAGAACCTTCAATACATAAAACTGAGAGAAAGAAACCAATCTAAAAATTGGCAGATTGCATGGTTCCAACTCTCTGATGTTCTGAAAAATGCAAATACTGTAACAGGCAGTAAAAAAGACAAGTGATTTAGAAGAAAGAGAGGGAAGGAAAATTGGAGGAACTAAAGGATTTTTTAGAAGATTTATGTATTTATATTTGTAAAGCCGATTGTTACAGAGAGGAAAAAGCAAGAAGTCTTCCATGTGCTGGTTCACTCTCCAAAAGGCTGAAACGGCCAGAGCTGAGTTGATCTGAAGCTGGGAGCCAGGAGCTTCTTTCCAGCCTCCCACATGGAAGCTAAGAGCCCAAGGTCTTGGAGCATTCTCCATTGCTTTCCCAGGCCATAAGCAGAGAGCGGGATCAGAAGTGGAGCACCAGGGGTACAAGCCAGTGCCCATATGGAATGCCTAGCTTGCAGGCACGGGATTGATGTTCAAAGCCACCGCAACAACCCCCACAGAGGATTTTCTGAAGCCTGAAATGATGCTGTGCGATTTCATAATGCTGGATACATACCATTAGATATCTGTGGAAACCCACAGAATCTGTGCACAAGGAGTAAATCCTGATGCAAACTACACTCTTGAGTGATAATAGCATATCAGTGCAGGTTACTGGCTGTAACAGTGAACCACTCTGGAAAGGGAAATCTGTAGTGATGTGTAATGCATGCATATCACATGCATGTGTAGTGATCTGCAATGTATGTGGGAGGGGCAGGGAGTGTTCTGGAAGGTGTAGGGAGTATCCTGGAACGCACTGTACTTTCTTTTGAAATTTTTAAAAAGATCTATTTATTTTTATTTGAAAGTCGGACATACAGAGAGGAGGAGAGACAGAGAGGAAGATCTTCTGTCCGTTGATTCACTCCGGAGGCAAGAGGCCACAATGGCCAGAGCTGATCTGAAGCCAGGAGCCAGGAGCCTCTTCCAGGTCTCCCATGCAGGTGCACAATCCCAAGGCTTTGGGCCGTCCTTGACTGCTTTCCCAGGCCATAGGCTGGCAGCTGGATGGAAAGCGGGGCTGTCGGGATTAGAACCAGCGCCCATGTGGGACCCCAGTGTGTGTAAGGCAAGGACTTTAGCCGCTAGGCTACCAGACTGGGTCCCATTTTCTATCGAATTTTACTGTGAATCTAAAACTGTTCTACAAAAGGAAAGTCAACTTTTTAAGTTTCAGTTTCAGCACTGACACGTGGGGAGTCTCTTCAGTAATAGGCTAAATCAGGAGCTTATCATTCTAAACCCACTGAAAAATTAACATTGGCATACATAAAAATGCCTAAGCATTTGTCTAAAAATGAACAGCAAATGCTGTATTTGAAATTTTATAATAATATCTGAACACAGTGGGTGTTCAACAGATATGTATTGAAAAGCCTTTACGGTATCTATATAGATAATCTAGAACACTTGTTAATACTAAAATTCTCATTCACTAAGTCTGAGTGAAGTCTGAGATTGAGCATTTTGAAACATCCTCTGAGATAATGATACTTCTGCTTGTTTGGACCACTCCGCGTGATAAAGATTTCCTAACATGACATCGTTCCAAAGCACATACTTGGAAAAGGAAGATGCCTGTAGCAAAACTGATTTACAAAATGATAAATAATATATGGCTGCATTCTTAGAAAGCCCAACATACACACAGATATTAAAGGGTCTGGATAACACAAGCTGCTGAACTTTTTATATCCCAGAATTTCCCAGTCATACATGACATTATTAATTTTCTAAACAAAAGTTATTCATCATTCTGAAAGCTCAAGGGATATATTTCACAGAATACTCATTTATGCATATTTTTAAAATGCTCTCAATGTTAGCATAATAATAATTCGTGTGTAAGCGTTTCAAGTCTACGTTACCCAACATGTTTTCCTGATCCTTTTTAAATAAAGGAAATGAGTATAGTGAGAGGTAGGTCAAGCATATTTAACAGTGACCTCAAGAAGCTACACATCAGAGGCAAACCAAGCTGAGGTTAAAGTAGATTTCAAATTCTCAGACAGTGTAATGTCTTTATCTTCAGAATGCTGAAGATATGGTAGTTCAGATTGATTGGCCATGGGCATGTCAGAGATGATTAAAGAAATAAAAGAAACAAAGCCCCTATTTTTTTTAAACACAATGTGTCACAAAACAAGAATGAGAACATCTGTTTCTGCTGACTCAGAAATGTACTTGCTATAAATCTCTTCTTTCCAAAGCAGAGGTACCAGTACGTGATTTACTCAAGGTTATAAGTCAAAGAGGTATAGCTGTTATTTCCCCTCTTTTATTTAAATGGAAGGTGGAAAATAGTTAACATTTTCTTGTGTATGTCCAAAGAGAAAGAAAACAATCACCCTGTGAACAAGATTTGGAAAGACTATCAATATTTTAAAATCATACAATTTATAATTTATTTCTTAGCACATGTCCTTAGGAGGAAAACATAATGTGAAATTAGCCCTCAAAGCTGTTTGCAATAGACTGCAAGAATGAGAATTATTAGTTTTGGGATGTTCATGTATTTCTTTGAAAAGCAGTGAAATTGAATTAACAATATTACAGAAAACAGGATGAAATGTGGAGTTACTGACCTTATTATATTTTTATACCTAGTTTTTAAAGGCATCACACAAGATGCTAAGAAAAGTTCAACACAATGAACTGTAAAAGCCAATTTTATAGTATGGGTGAAGCTTCTTATAATGAAATATTGGAAGAATGACACAATAAATTCAAGAAACTCTTAACTTGACTCTTCAGAAATAAACATTATTAATATTTTGGCATATTTCCTTTTATAAATGATTTTATTCCTTATTACTAACTCCTGAGATACACATAAGACTTTTTAACTAGAAAATTTCTGCATTACTAAACATTTAATTAGAACATAATTCTGTGCTCATTGTGTAAATGTGTCTCTCTGTGTGTATTTATTATATGGCTATACACAATCATGTATTAAATATATGGTTATATTTATTGAACCACATATTATATTTTCCACATGGGATTTCATAACTTCATGAAGAAGAAAATCCTCCCAAGTGATCACAGAAACAGAAATTATTATTTTAATAACTTTCAACCTTATTACTGTTTTCAGGTAGCCAAAAACTTTAGGTGAAGGGAGATCAGAAACAGAACAATAGGCCCACAAGATTCTGTTTTATAAATTGCATTTTCTCATATGCTACATAGAAGAGAGAAAGTGATTTGTCATGATTAGGATCCATGATTTAAAAACAACATGGTTTCATTTCTGATTTTTTCCATTTACTTTGTGATACTGGGAAAAATTTCATAATTCTTAAGGCTTTGATTTTTACTCACAAACATATGCAAATTCTGAGCAACAATATGATCTTATACAAGTGTTGGGCTGATTAAATCAAATCAAGTTTTATTCAAGTGTTTTGTACTGCTTACTACACTCAACCAGCTTTTCTCTGAAGAACTTAGACTAGGTCAATCATTAACAATGTCTGAGGCTCCCTTTGAATAAGGACCTTAAGATTATAAAAATATTTGTGGGAATGTCTGAATCTATAATTTGATATGAAAACTGCATAATATGAGATTACCTCTAGAATATGTACAGCTTCAAAAGACCTAAGTAGAGTACTTTATCAATACACTCTATAAAGATAATGATATCCCTTAAGCTATGTGGACAGCAATCTTTGTACCAGTGGCTAAGCTTTTCTTTTTTTCAAGAACAAGTGTCAATTTCCTGTATATAAACTAAAATTGAGATGTCAATGAGCTAATCATAGGTTGTAGTTAGGACTTGTTTTTTGTTATTTTGTTCTTTTTGTTGTTGTTGTTGTTGTTGCTGTTGTTGTTGTTGTTGTTGTTTTTTAACATACTGGTTACTCAAAACCATGTCAATTCCATAATATTGCAAATTGCTGTTGATGTTATATTGGGACTCTTAATTGACTGTGATGATATTATACCAGCTCTGACTTCGGACCAGAGATGGTCTCCCCAAGAAACTGTTCAACCCATCTGGACAATAAGTAGCTGGACTCTGCTTGGTATATGTTTGCAAGGAAAGAATCTTGATTGAATTTGAACTGTAATACTGCATCAAGGTGGAGGAATCCACCAGGGGGGAGGGGCGTGGAGAGGGAGGGGGATTCCCAAAGCCTATGAAACTGTCACATAATGCTAAATATTAATTAAAAATAAATAAATAAAAAAAAAGAACAAGTGTCATTTTGCTGGGTATTCCCATTTTCTTTTTGAATCCCAGAAATATCTGCTGAGATGCCACCTTCCTGGTTGAGGGCTCCACTCAGTATTACAGTCTTCTCCCATTTCCAGATAATATGTCCATTACAAGGTCTACTAGGACTAGTCCATCCTTTGATTTCTGCCAAACTTTACTCCCTCCTGACAGCATGAAAAACACAGTTCATCTCCTGTTACCTAGTCCAGGACAATTTTGAAATTAAACTGTTACTCTTGTGCACTCCTGGAGTTCTCTGTGCATTCTTATGGCATCTTTTTTCATCTTGTTGCATTGTTTACAGGAGCATTTTATTTTTCTCTGGTTGGAGAAAAATAAACTCACAATAGATAAAATTAAAATTACTTCCTGATCAAAATGAGAATCCACTGCACATATATCACCAAACCGTCTATTCTGCTGCCCTGAACAGTGCTTTGAGGCAACAACCACTCTAAGAATGTTGCCATGGAAACAACCATGTTCAGTATTACCTCAAATACACTACTGCTGTATCTAGTCTCAGAGTACATTATATTTAGCTGAGGATAATCTTCCTAACTCTCACTAAACTGGAAGTCCTTATATTAATTATGCTAATATTTATAATATGTAACAAGGTATTGACATGTTTTTAAATTAAAGAGCCATTGTTTATGTTAAAAAGAAAAGATTTCAAATGATAATCTAATAATATCCTAGTCAATGATAGTCCATGAATTTAATAATTTTTTTAATCAACTGTTCTTAAATTCTAAAAACATTTCCAGATACTTTTTTTAATTTGAGTTTTCAGTTTGAGTTGTGATATAACAAGCTAAGGTGCCCCTCTACAAAGCCAGCATCCCACATGAGCACCAGTTCGACTCCTGCCTGCTCCACTTTAGATCCAGCTCCCTCCGATTGTACCTGGTAAAGGAGAAACTGATTCAAGTACTTGAGCCCCTGAATTCAAGTGGAAGATGTAGGTAAGTCCCAGGTTCCTGGCTTCAGCCTGACCCACCCTTAGCCTTAACAACCATTTGGGGAGTGAAGAAGAGGATGGAAGATCTCTTTCTCTAAGTACCACTGCCATTCAAACAAACAAATGAATAAATAAATAAAATATTTTTAAAAAGGAAATTCAACCTCTTCATGTCTCAAATAATCACATATCCCCTGCTTCCTCAGAGTTGAAAGCATTGTTTATACTTAATCTACAAGAGAGGCAGGCTCGGAGAATCAAGATGGCGGAATAGGGTAAGGACATGTTTATGCGGACGGAAAAACATTTAATCAGGATGAAGCAGAGAGGACATATTTCAGGAAATAGGAAGGGACAGAACAACAGCAGAAGGGTACCTGGAGACTGACCGACACAGGAAAGCAGCAGACACAGCAGTGTGGTGTTGCAGAGACTGAAACTCCAGCACGGCGATCTAAACTCCACCAGCAGCTGAAACTCCACCAGCAACCAGGTGGGAAGGGACTTTCACTGGGAGCTCGGGTGGTGAACCCAGACAAAGAACTGTCCGTTCTGCTGGTCCGTTTGATTTGACCAGGAGCAGAGACAGAGCAGCAGATCTCAGACTGGCAGTGCGAGAACAGGGTGGATTTCATTGCCCAGTCAGCCCCCTAGAGCTGAATTGGGCGCCATTTTACGAAAGAAGAAAAGGGCAAGGGAAGGGACGGAGCATGCGCTGAGCTGGGAGTGAGCTCACTTCTGTCTCAGTGAACTGCAACGACGTAGCATTCTACGGATTCCACTCAGGACAGGTCTGGGTGGCCCTCGGATCTGACGACCAGCAGATCAAGAACTGTAGTGGTTATATATCAGGCGCCATTTTGGGCACTATGGCAATAGCTTTGGGACTGCAGGGGACAATAGTGAACTGCGCATGTGCTGATCTCGCAAGAACTTGCTGAGGTCCTTGACTGCACAGGTCGCGCAGGAAAATAATACTGACTGTTTCAGAGTACCAGTCAAAATAGGTTCGTGTGGCACCCAGACCTAACGTCCAACAGGTTCCAGCAAGATCAGCGCCACCAACAACCTAATTATATAGGACACCTGGTGTCTTTCTAATCCTAGGACCTGCTCCAACAGGAAGTGGGAGAAAGGTTGCAGTGACAACAGTGCAGCCTCAGCACAGTATCACAGGAGGTGGACAGTGGTGAGCCAAGAGCTGGGGCTGTGGAGACCACGGTGGAAAGCTGACATAAGAACCCAGACCTGGAACTCGCTGGAGGTTGTGGCACAGTGGATGCAAGCAAAAAGTTGTGTACCAACTGCAATAAGCAAAATCGCGGTGTAGACCTGTGGGTGACACAGCTTAGAAACCTGCCCCAAGGAATTCAAGACTCTGCTAACCAGAAGTGCAATGAACAAGAGCAAAAGAAGAGACAAAGGCACAATGAATATTACCGAAGACTCCCCTGCAAAGGAGCAAAGTCCTATGCCAACTTCAGAGTTAACTGAGGAAGACATAGAGAAAATGGGGCACACAGAATCCGTAAGACTCATTTTAAAGGTTCTGATCAACAATGAGAAGCTCATGCAAGAGTTCAAAGAATTTAAGGAAGCAATAAAGCAAATAAAGACTGATATATCAGAAATGAAGAACACAGTAGAGCAAATTAAGAGTACAGTGGAGAGTCTCCAAAATAGAATGAAGAAAGCAGAAGAAAGAATCTCAGAACTGGAAGGTATTTCCTGTCATCAGGGGGAAGCAAACAAAAAGCTGGAAGCAGAACTGGATCAGGCCAATAAAAGTATTCAAGAATTGAAAGACACTATTAAGAGGCCAAATATAAGAATGATGGGAGTCCCAGAAGGTGCAGAAAGAGAAGCTGAGTTTGCAAATGTATTTAATGAAATAATAAAGGAAAATTTCCCTAATCTGGAGAAAGAATTGGGAAACAAGTTCCAGGAGGGGCACAGAACTCCCAACAGGCTTGACCAAAAGCCTTCTTCACCACGACATATGATAATCAAGCTCTCTTCAATCGAACATAAGGAAAAGATCCTTAAATGTGCACGTGAAAAAAATCAATTGACATATAAAGGAATGCCAATTAAACTCACAGGAGATCTCTCACAGGGAACTCTCCAGGCAAGAAGAGAATGGAGTGACATATTCCAGATTCTAAAAGAAAAAAATTGTCGGCCTAGGATAACATATCCAGCAAAGCTTTCTTTTGTCTTTGAAAATGAAATAAAATTCTTCCACAGTAAAGAAAAGTTAAAAGAATTTGCCTCTTCCAAACCTGCCCTACAAATGATACTTCAAGAAGTTCTCTTGACAGAAAAAAGGAATAGCACCTACCAAAAACAAAGGCAAATGGGAAGAACATCCCAGTAAAATGACAACAGAAGACTAAACCAAGGAACAACCCATTGCTAAAATGACAGGACCAAAGTAACACCCATGTATATTAGACTTTGAATGTAAATGGCTTAAGCTCAATCAAACGACATAGATTAGTAGGCTGGATTAAAAAACAAAACCCATCTGTTTATTGTCTGGAGGAGACACACTTCAACAAAGATCAGCGGAAACTATATCACGTGGGTTTGTTGTTTTCTGTTGTTTTCATCTCTTCAAAACACTTCCTTCTGATTAAATCATTCAATGACTCATAGACCATGCAGTGGCATCATTTTCTTCAAGAAGGTTCTTGATTTTCATTTCTTCAGCTACACATTAGTCATTTAATAGCGTGTTACTCAACTTCTTGATGTTGTTAACTTCTTTTTTCTCCCAGATGTTGATTTTGTTTTGTAGCTCTTCATTTAAGGGGATGTATAGTAGCCGTGTAATGGAGACTGTCATACCTAGTAACATGTCATTTAACTTCAGGCATTGTAAATTTCTATTTTTCTTTTTATTGTTGATTTTGTATTATGACTTTTCTTTTAAGGGGATATTTAGTAGCTGTGTAATGGAAACTGTCATATCTAGTAACATGTCATTTAACTTCATGGCATTGTAAATTTCTTCTTTTCTTTCTATTATTGATTTTGAATCATGACTTTTTATTTAAGGAAATGTACAGTAGCTGCGAAATGGAGACTAACATTCAGATGTGAGGATGTAGTGTGGTATGCATTTCCACTTCCAGACAAAGATGGACTTACAATGAAACTGTTTACTATATCTTGACAATAGGATTCTGGACTCTCTGCCAGTGTCTATGTCCGCAATGATGGACATATGACTGAGTATGAAGAACTATATGTTAGTAATGATATAGAGGAACTGGGGGGGAGGGAACTGGGGAGGGGATAAGGGAATATGAAACTGTATTATAAAATAATAACAACAATAATAAAATGTATTTAAAAAAACAAGAGAGGCAGGCTCAAGGATAATACTGTAAAATAGAAATTTTTGCAAAGATGGAAATGTTCTGTAACAACTCAGAACAATAATCACCAGTTACTAATGGCCACAGGGTAAATGAAGTACTAAATTTTTTTAAATCATTTGATATTTGCATTGTACAACAGAGCTTCCAGAAAATTTTTGATAGGAATATCGGGCATTAAGCACACTGTGTTTACTATAACAGTGTTTCACTTTAGAACTCTGAATCTCTTTTTTTTCTCTAGTCTCAGTGCACATTCAGCCATTCACCATTTGCACTTCATTATCTCCTATGCATCAGTTATTTATAAATATGAAAATCTCTAAGAGATTATGGGCTCTTAAAATGCAAGAACCACATTTTTCTGAATTTAGACCTTACTACAGCACATTACAGATTATAAGCACTCAGCTTTTGTGAACAATGACAGAGCTTTCTCTTTACAGATTTGAAAACACATCTTATGTTATACTCCCCTTAGTACTGGTCCGTAGTCTCATGTAGCTGAGCACCACCAGAATTTAAACGTTCTTCGCTGTGTTGTATGTTAAGCCTCCCAAAGTGTGTTTTATTACTCTAAGAACAATCTAAATAACAACTATAAAAGAAAAATCCTGAAATTTATATCTTTGTTGCTACAATAGATTTTGAAAGAATGAGTGTAGACTTTTTTTTGGTAGTGTGGCATAAAGAAAATAATAAACTAGAGAAGTCTACAAGCAGGGAAATGAAAAATGATCTCTTTAAATGTATGCTTCATTTTCTTCTATCTCAGATGTTTTCTTTTTTTCATTTATGGCTTTTCAGAAAACCACAAGTGAGCACTGGCTGGATAACCACATGGAGCTAAATAAGATGGTTCACTCAGAACAACTGAAGTCCAGCAGGCATTTGGCCTATCTGTTTAAGATGCCACTTAAGCCACTTATGATCCATATCAGAGTTCTTGAGTTCCATACTCAGCTCAAGCTTCTCACTCCATCTCTATGCTAAGCAGATGCTGGAAAGCACTAAGTTGAGATGAATCAAGTAATTGAATTCCTGCCACCTAATTTTCAACTTAAATTCATGAACTAAAGGTCTAGATTTTTGTATTTGTCATGTCCTTCAACATTTAGAATTATTTAGGAAAGAACATTTGACTAGTGAAGGAATATTTTTTTAACTAAAAATTCTTATCTAAAGGCAAAGTAGTTTTAATCAGAGTGAGAATATCAAGGGAGCATTCCCCTCAAGAGGAATGAAGTTCTATATCAGTTTGATGTTTCACACATTTGATTGGCATTCTAGTTGAACTTGAAAACAAGGTCATATTTATAGAGTACAGATCTGTGTATAGCTAACTCTAACAGTAACAAAGGGGTCACTTGTAGAAATGATTAGCTTACTCACTACATTGCGAAGTAATGAAATATGAGATCTGCATTACATGTAGAAAAATGTGTCTTCAGTTTTGAAAGTTATGTAATTGATATTTACAATGAAAATGAAGAACATGAATTGAAGATTTTCCAAGATTTAAGTTTCGTTTTGGGAAATAAAATACAATTCAGATTATGAATTTAAATGAGATTTAATATTTAAAAGTGTACTGGGGTCTATGTTTGGCCTACCAGTAGTTATGTCAATTATGATAGCCATATCCGTCCCAGCTCCTCAACTTGTGATTTCAACCTCCTGTTAACATGTACCTCAGGAGGCAGCAGATAATGATCATAACTGGGTCCCTGCCGCTTACGCTGGATTGCAACCTTGACTCTCAACTTCAACCCATCCTAGCCCTGACTATTGAGGGCATTTGGAAAAGTGAACCAGCAGGTGGTGGTCCTCCCTCTGCTTCTGTCTCTGTCTCTCTGCCTTCCAAATAAATAAGAATATTTTTCTTCTATGTGGATATATTTTTTAAATGATAAGCTTGGAAATAAGCTTTGAATTCTGGGTAGACAAGAGAAAAAGAGAAGAAAAATAATAGTATTCCCATGATATTATTATTATTATTATTAGAAAGACAAACATACAAAAAGAGGGAGATATGGAAAGATTTCGTGTCCGCTGGTTCACTCCCCAAGCGGATGCAATAGCCAGTACTGAAACAATCCAAAACCAGGATCCAGAAGCCTCTTCCGGGTCTCATGGGGATGCAGAGTCGCAAGGCTTTGGGCCATCCTCTACTGCTTTCCCAGGCCACAAGCAGGGAGCTGGATGGGAAGTGGAACAAGGGATAATGAACCAGCGTTCATATGGGATCCCAGCAAGGCAAGGGTTTAGCTACTAGGTTATTGCGTCGGGTCCTTCCACGGTATTTTGGCAAGCATTTTACTCTTCTCTCCAGCAGAAAACACATGATTTTCAGAAATTATCAACTTCTGCATCACTACCTTCACACACTGACTTTTTACATTTCATATTCACATTTAGTATAACACCAAGATTATTCATTACAAATTTCAGAAATGTTATTAAATATCTCAGCCTTATTGTCTGTTAACATCTATAGTAAACTATAAAATGTATTAAAATGTGGAGTTTAGTTATTGTGTTTTTAGGCCTGCTAATAAGTATCTCATTTTACTCTGAGTCAGTATTTATATATTGGAGTGCCTGCATCATTTACTAATAATAGTGGATGATCACTCTCACTTTACACCTAAAGAAAATAATTGCACTGGCAAAGGTCAGGTTCACGTAGCTGAATTTTTCAGAATATAGTTTCAGTTATCTTTAGAAATAATAACTCTAATTTGTTATTTTTTCTTTCATATTTGGGTACAACTGAAATCTTATTCTGTAATGTATAAATGAAATTATTACTTTGAAACATGAGAAAAAGTGAACTCTTCTAATAGGATAAGATTATAAATACATTTTTGCTATATTTTTGTACATACATATATTTTGCTATATATATACATATATAACAAAATACATTGACCAGATTAACAATTCTGCCACTAATACAATTTATGTTACAATGCATGAATGATGATTATAATGGAGTCTTGTAGAAATATTTATGACACATTAGTACCAAATGAATCCATTAGGATTTTGATGAATAATAATTTGCAACAGGAAGTTGAACTACTCAATTTAATTGTATAATTAATACTGAATCAGAGTGGAATTCTCATGAGATTAAACATAATAGCCACATGATATCAAATACATTGACAAAAGCTATGTTTAAATGCACTTTTTAAACTAATTCACTTTTGTAAACCTAAATATTACTATAGCTACATAACTTACTAGGAAGTAGCTCAGGAAGGAAGGGCACCAACAGAGTTGATCTGAAATCTTTGATCCATACTAGTCACCTCTTCTCCCACAGTATCTAATCTCAAAAGATAATTTTATTTCTTACACTATATTTTAACTATCTAACCAAGGCCTTCTCAAAGGAACACTCCCCATCCTGGGCCAGAAGATGACACGTTAGTATTTCTTTCAAGATTAACACAGCATGTTTTATTTTGGCATGCAGGGCTCTGTTCTCTGCATGACATAAATTATTACCAAGCTTTTTTCAAACTTTAATTATTATTAAACTTCGTTTAGTTGATTTGGGATCAGGAATCAGTTTCTCTCCTTAAATGACCTTTTCTTAATCTTGCTATCTTAAAAAGACACTAACATTCCATATTTTCCAAAATTCTTCCATGTGGCCCCTCCAGATCACCAAGGCCATAATATGCTAACCATATGACCTCTAACTTCACCCTCTTCAAACTCTCTGCAGTACTCAAACTGATGTTTATTTTCTTTATGTTCTATTTCCCTTTTCTTTTAGTTTTCATGTTTCAGCCCATGCAGCCTTCCTCCTATTTCTACAAACAACTTGGTATCCTCACATATTTTTTTTTTAGTTTCCACATCAGCTTTTAATGTAACACTTCTAAAATTCCTTAACAGACTCTCATTTCTTACTTCACAATTCACCACTTGGTAATCATATCCTTTTCCACAAGTTCATCTTTCCATGATGACAAAATTACCAAACCCTAAACATTATTCTAAGCTTCTTTCCCAAGTTTCACATCCTTACAACGTGATTAATGTTGGCATTTCCATATGAATATTTCATAAGTACAAGAAACTTTAAAATCTTCCAAAATAATTATTTTTCTCAGCCTTCAAATTTATTAGTTATAATAAACAAACCAAAACAGCTGTCCCAGTACTGTCTTCCTTTTCTTGATTTATGGCATTAGTGCATTAATATTCTTAAAACTACTTGGCCCTAATATTTGCGAATCATATTGATTCTTCTCACTAAGTTAGTCCCCAATTTACAGTTATAAAATCATTTCATCTTTAGTCTCAATTATATCAATAAATTACAAAGCCTAAAAAGTTTTCAGTGGTTCCCCATTTCCTAAATTCTGCATTTGTTTTTTGTTTTTTTTTTTTTTTTTAAGATTTTATTGTTATTGGAAAGCCGGATATACAGAGAGGAGGAGAGACAGAGAGGAATATCCTCCATCCGATGTTTCACTCCCCAAGTGAGCCACAACGGGCCGATGCGCGCCGATCTGATGCTGGGACCAGGAACCTCTTCTGGGTCTCCCACATGGGTGCAGGGTCCCAAAGCTTTGGGCCGTCCTCTCCTGCTTTCCCAGGCCACAAGCAGGGAGCTGGATGGGAAGTGGAGCTGCCGGGATTAGAACCGGCGTCCATATGGGATCCCGGGGCTTTCAAGGCCAGGACTTTAGCCGCTAGGCCACGCCGCCGGGCCCAAATTCTGCATTTGTTAAGGCTTCTCCACATCCTGGATTTTACTTTGCTTCTTGAAACCATCTCTCACCACTCCTGTATTTTCAAACATGCTTCAATCAAATCTGCTCATTTCCCCAACTTTTCTGCTTCCAAGCTTAGTCAGGGAAGTGGTATTTCTACAAGAATTCTGTATGACATAATAGCAATTGCTATGATATTGATATCGTTGTAACGGTAAGTCTGACAGAACTTGATAGGAGCAAGTGCAACACAGTGCCTAGATCACTTGATTCAGAGTTCCAGCAGAACTGGGGCATTGGCAGATTCATAAATATCTTCAAATTATTTTAATATGCAATTCAGTTTAAGAATCACTGATCAAATGAAATGATATGGGTGGGGCCAACATTGAGGTATAGCCTGTTCAGCTGTGGCAGGTAATAATGGCATCCCATTTGGAGAGCCAGTTTGAGTTCCAGCTACTGAAATTCTGATCTAGTTTCATAATAATAATATACTTCAGAATATTGTGGAAGAAGGCCTAAGTACTTGGATTCCTGCCTCTCATCTGAGAGACCAGAATGAAATTCCTGGGTAATGCCTTTTGCCTTGCCCAGACTTGGCTTTGTGGCCACCTGAGCAATAAATTAGGAGATTTTTTTTTAAGATTTATTAAGGAGTCTTTAATAACCAAGCTTGGTGATAACAGAGCACACTAGGAATAGCAAAGCACAAGTCCATATGGCAATCCAACCAATCATAATCCAACCAATCATAACCCCAAAAGGAACAAATGGTCATTACCCTTAAGTCCATCCGTTAAGCTGAAGACCTATGTCCCAGCTTCCCCAACAATATAAGCTATCCTAAGAGACATGCAATGAATAACCTAGACACACTTACAAAGCTTCAGACATTCACCTTTCCCTGGCTGCTCTGCCCACATTCTGTCACTGCTAGGCCTCACCTCTCCTTGAACTCCTGATGGTACGCAAACCAGAAATAACACTGCTATATCCATTGACCCATCTAAGCAGTACACAGGGACCATGCTCAGGGGATTACCTGTCCTGGGTCAGCCAAGAGTCGAGGTGCCAGAGCAATGAAAGCACTGACCAGAAAGAGAGACAGCCTCTGCTTCACAGGTCTTTTAAAGGGGCTTGTGAGGGGAGTGGTTATACAACAATGCAATACCATCCCCAATGAGAAGCACATACAGGTGTTAAAAGAATTTAAGGAATATGCCACTCAGAAAATAGCTACACTGAAACAAAGTCAAGCCTAATTATTAGAAATGAAGGGCACAATGGAGCAAATTAAAACTCAGTGGAAAGCTTCAATAATAGAATGAAATAATCTCAAAATTGGAAGATGTTTCTTATCACACTAAGGAAACAATCAAAAAGCTGGAAATCGAGCTGGGTCAAGCTAAAGAAAGCATTCAAGAATTAAGAGACACTATTAAAAAGCCAAATATAAGAGTCATGGGAGTTCCAGAAGGTGCAGAAAGAGAAGCTGGGTTTAAAAATGTAAAGATATTGAAATATGCATGTGAAAACATCAATTAACATTTAGAGGAACCCCAATCAGACTAACAAACAAAAGAGCTCTCAGAGGAAATTGTACAAGCCAGAAGAGAATGGAGCAACGTTTTCAGCCCAGAATAACAAAGCTTTGGAAATGAAATAAATTTCTTCCACAGTACAGCAAAGCTCAAAGAATATGCTTCACCCAAACCTGCCCTATAAATGATATTTAAAAATGTTCTTCCACAGAGAAAAGGAATAGCACCTACCAAAGACAATTGTGGAGAACATCCCAGTAAAATGACAACAGAAGCCTAAATCAAACAATGAACAATTCATTGCTAAAATAACAGAACCGAATTATCACCTGTTCATATTATCCCTGAATGTAAATGGCTTAAAACATCTATCAAACATAGATTAGTGGATTGGATCAAAAAGCAAAACCCATCTGCCTGTTACGTACAGGAGACACATCTCACCAACAAAGGTCAGTGGAAACTATCTCATGGATTTTGATGTTTTTTTTTCTCTCTCTCATATTAAATTCTTCATTGACTCATAGTTCATACAATAGCATCATTTTCTTCAAGAGTTTTTTTAAATTATCTTTAGCCTTTCTTTTTCGTTTCTTCAGTAAAATATCCTTTTATATCTGTTTTATGGTTTTTCATTTAAGGAAATGTATAGTAAATGTGTAATAGAGACTATTATATCTAGGTGTGAGAATACAATGCAGTATGCATTTCTACTTCCAAATCAAAGATAGTCTCCCAATGAAACTATTAAATAAATCTTGACAACAAGATTCCAGACTCTCTGCCATTGTCCATACTTTCAATGTCAGGATACACTTAAATAGCAGAATAATGGACTTATGACTGTATATGAAGAACTATACTATTGGAATAATACAGGGGAAGCCAGTTGGTGAGTGGGAGGGTTTGGGGAGAGGGTCAAGGACATACCAGAGTCTTTGGAACTGTATCATAAACTAATAATAAAATCTTAAAAAGAAAAATCACGAGTATGCATTAAAAATCTTTTTACCTATCTTAGGCTCAAAATCAATAAATATTTTCTTAAAATAACCTTGAAAATTAGTCTTCAGACACTAACATATTTTTTAATATTTATTTTAAAGGCAGAGAGACAAAAAGGAAAAGACAGAGACAGAGAGATCAAGAAACATATTCCATTCTCTTATCCATTCCCCAAATACCACTAAGCTGGTCTGGAACAGAGCAAAGTCAAGAGTCAGAAATCAATTCTGGTTTCCCGCATGGATGTCACAACACCAAGCACATGAGTCATCACCAATACCTTCCCAAGAGCATTACTAAGCAGTTGACTCAGAAGAGGAGCAACTGCTAATCAAAACCAATACTCTGATGTGGGATGCCAACATCAAAAGTGGCAGTTTAACCTGCCACAATACCAAGCCTCAAAAACCTAATTCTTGAACCTTACCAGGAATACAGAGTTCATTAATTTGCTAAGTAGCATGTTCCATGGTTTAAAAATCTAATTATTAAGACATTCTATCACACTATCAAAATAATGAGTCTGAGGTACAATTAAAGAAGTTTGTCTGTGACAGAAGCCAGCCCAAATGTTATTGGCCTTCATCTCTTCATATATTCCTTAAAATTAAAAAAAAAAATAGCTTTCAAATCCTTTTCAGTCAAAATTGGACAAGAAGTTGGCTCTAAGGCATGAAGATGCTTTTTAATAAGGTCCTACAGCCACTATGAGATTGCCTTTGATTTTGGTGAGCATTTAAACACAGCTTACTTCACATCCTACTGTATCACCATAGCAGGTCCTCAATTAACAACATATACACATATGTATATTTACTCATATGTGCATATAAACTTATACATATATGTGTGTAAAAATGTTGAATTCATAGTTATATTTAGTATTTGGGAAGGCTTTGATTTAGAACTGGTAAACAGACAAAGAAGCTGAGTTTTATACAGATTTTAAAATTACTTCAAGGTGCTTTAAATGGGATCGAGAATTTTCTAAAGGTTCTTTAAAACTACTAACTTATCTAGATTACAAATAGTAAAATACTAAGGGTTTTAAAGTTTAATCTAAAGCTTATGGGAGCATCGAATATTTTATGAATTTAACAAATTAATATTGGTGTTAAAAACAAAATTGATCTTACAATACTAATTTCTGAATATTAAAATCATCATGTATGTTCATGCACAGAGTTCATGCACACACATGCACATTCATGTAAAGACTCAAATTTTACATCTCAGCAGCAGGATGTCTGAAAGCAGTATCTATTTCTTCTTTAATTTCATTCTTACAGTTTCAATTTCAGCAACTTCTGGATCAATGTTCAGTTTTGTTCTTTTTTTTGTTGCTAAATGAATGAATGTAGTTCCCAGGGTGTTGACTGGCCGGATTGGGTGTCACTATCATGTCCACGTAGCTAGTTCTTCTTACTGCCCTGTGTCTAGAAAAGGGTCTTGGCCTTAACCTGCCATTCTTCAGTGAAATGACTGTTTTCACTATGCAGAGGACAGAGTTCATACATCCTCTCTCCTGTATGCAACATTATATTACAATATTTGGGAATTTGCTGATTGCCTGTAAATTCCAATAAAAAAAATCTGCAGCTAAAGCATGACTTGATCATTTACCCTGCTACCCTAGATTTTGCAATGCAGATACAAGATTTATTGTGGCACTCAGCACACATCAAGTCAGATGAAATTTTTATTACTTTCTGAGAAAAGCAAAGCAAAGTAAATAAACTTAGTTTTACATAAACTTAGTTACAATATGTTTGGAAGTATATAAAAAGTGTTCTTTGACACATTCATTCTAGGATGTGTGTGTGTGTTCATATGCATATGCATGGTGTCCACTCCTTGTGTCATTACTCCATCAGGCCACAATTAAAATGAAATGAGAGCACAGAACTTAGGGACACTTTCCTCTTTTGAATCAAATACTATTTCTTGTAATGCAGCTTAAGACGGCTACAGACAGACTGTGGCTTTTTGCATTGCCATATGCTTCTTGGTTTGTACCATGATGTTCATCAATACAACTCATACAATTTAGATTTAAGTATACTCCAAAAAATAGCTGAGCAAAAGTTCTATATGTTACAGTTCCCATGTGCCCCTAAGAGCTTTCTTTTTACCCCACATTACCACCAGTCACCACAAATGACTACTGCTCTGTCTCCTAGTTGTGAGAAAATACCTCTGGTACCTCTCAAATTTGACAGTGATCATTTCTTAGCCTGTAACTTCCAAACTGATCTTTCTACTTCCCCTAATGCATAAAATCTTGGCTGAAACCTATTTATATATAATTCAATGCCTTTTCATAAAAATGTTAGCATTACTGTCTCCTGTAGCACATCTGAAAAGGTTCCCCGGTCATATGTTGTTGAAAATAATAGATGCACTCCATCCTTTAAAATAATTCTTTTAGATCTACTGAAAAGGAAAACTCATGGGGAAAAATTACTTATTTTACATAGTTGTAAATTGCATTAGTATTCAATTAGCCAGAAAAAAATCAATAAATTACCTTAAAATGATACCTTTTAATTTTATTAACTGCTTCAAAATGATGTCTGAAAACTGTAAATACTGGCAGAAGGCATGCTTTCTTTATCTACCTACTCCCCATCTCTTCTGCTATAAAATGGGATGGTGGGTGTCTTAGCATTGTTGAAAAAGAGCAGAGTATAGATATTAGGCAATATGTGATTCTAATAGTCCCATAAAATAGTCCAAGTAACATATTTGTATAATATTTTTGAATCTTACATAACTTCACCACATAACCAAGATTCACTTTCCTGCAAAGTCAATTAAATATGCAATTAAAAGTTATCTCCTCATATCTTCCTCCCATGGCTTTTGGTGCAATTTCTCTAGGGTCATACCCTCCCCACATATCCATACATCATATAGAATCACTCATGCAAACTGTATTACAAATGACTTTAAAATATTAAAAATTCCATTTTGCAATTTCTTCTGCTCACTGATCAGTGTTGTGAATCTCCTTCATCTTGATAAAGGTCATAAAGTTTTTTATTCTTCAAAGTGTCTGATTTTGTGGGCTGTGGCAAAAGGGAGGAGTGAAGGGCAGAGCAGGTCATGCAAAAAGAAACATTACAATCAGCACTAGGAATATGAAAGGATATTTAAGAAGCATAAACAATTCTCCCCCATTCTGGATATTTCTTTTGACTCTCTTTTTCAGTGAATATCTATCATATATGAATCAGCAGAAGAAAGGAGGACATAAATATAAACAGGATTTGGCTTTGCAATAGCATACATTTAGGTTCAGAGGAACAATACTTGTAATCAGACTTAATATGTTTCTAAGATCAACATGGGAGTTTAAAGACAGTCTCTCCTCCATTTACAATTTCCCAAAGAAAATGTTTCCTGACTTAAGGGAAAGGAAATTTTAAGAATAGGAAAGAGCAAGAAGGGCTGGTGCGGTGACATCACAAGCTAATCCTCCAACTGTGGCAGTCACATCCTGTAACAGTGCCAGTTCTTGTTCCGACTATTCCACTTTTGATCTAGCTTCATCCTTATGACCTGCTTAAGCTCAAGTCCTTAGTTCCCTGCACCCACATAGGGCAGCCTGAAAGAAGCTCCAGGATCCTGGCTTTAGATCAGCTCAGTTTTGGCTGGTGCAGTCATTTGGAGAGTGGACCAGCAGATGGAAGATCTATCTCTCTGTCGCAGTCCCGCAGTAATGGACTTGGTGCATGGAGCCGATAATTACACGTGTGGACCCTGACTGATGGTCAAAGCCGAAGTTTATTAGTGGCATCAGACTTTATACACTGAAGATCATATAGGATAAGGGTGGAGGTATTGAGCTTAGCAACAAAACCCCTGAACTGTTTCTGTACTCTTGTTTGGAACTCCTTTTGTCTTGTATATTCCACCAAGTGTTCTCATACACATGCTGTCCACTCAACTGTTCTTATACAAATGATATCCAATCAGGTATACAAAAGGTAGCCATTTGGTTGTTCTCATGAAAATATTGTCCAATTAACTGTACTCCTGTGCTCACTGACCTTCTAGGGTCACATTGTCCTGCTACACCTTTCACTCTCTCCTTCTCTATAAATCAAGGCCTGGAGTGAAGTCATCCTTAAAGAGATGAAATCTCTGAGAGGCTAAGTACCTGATTTTAGCCTGGCCCAGCTTTGGTTACTATGGACATTTCTAAATACATACATCTTTAAAATAAAAATAAATTTCAAAAATGCAGTGGACACAGCAACGTAACTGAAACACTTCAAGAAATAGATGTACAATTTTAAATAACTTGTAGGTAAAAATTAAAGTGGAAGTTACAATTTTAAATACAAAAAAATAAATAAAACTACACTTCTAACATCAGTGCTACAAATAGAGTAATTTATAACAGTGAGCCAAAATGACATAATGCAATGCATAGCAATCAAGAAAATATCATGAAAATTCAGGTAACATGAAAACATTCTAGACAAATGTAAGTAGCAAAATGGATCACCAAAAAAGAAGGCATAAAAGAGCAATTAAATGTAATCGACCACAAAGATGTCAGACCTACCAAATTTTTCAAAACTTAAGTGTGTCTCAATTACCTAAAACAGTTTTAATATACAGAAAATTAGTTAGACAACTCTTAAATTATTTTATGGATTTAGCAATTATTCTTGGCCACTAACACAGAAGTGAACAAAAAAAATAGAGGTTAAGCATGCATACATATAAGCAAAAATTCTAAAAATCCTATTAGCATATCAAAATCGGTACTTAGGTATCACAATATCAACAGGTCACTTTGTTGAATTATAAGAATCTATCTAAATGAGGAAAATATTATCACCTGAACAGATGTCTATACAGCATTGGATAGTATTCATTAACTCTACATAATAAAAATTTATTTCCAAATTTAACTTCATGAATGTATATACTAGATGCATAGAATAAATACAGTACAGTATAAAAACTAAGTTCTGATATAATTTATGTTAAAATTCATGAATTTAGAAAGTATCACTTATCACATTATCCTAAAGATTCCATCTACTGCAATAAGGAGCGCAAACAAAACAAAACAAAACAAAAAACACAGTGGGCTTTAAAGTAGTTCATTATGGAATAGAGTGAGACAGAGGATATGATAACCTATGTAAACAGTTTAAATTCTAATTTTTACTAATAGAATACAATCGTGATTAAACACAGTATCAACAGAAAAAGATTTTAACTACCCATCCGACAATGAAATATTCTGAAAGAACTAAATCATAAATACCTATACTTTTACCAAGTGTAGGCTACACTGAAAACAGAACTATTGAATGTACAATGGGAACATTTAGATGGATATCAATGAATTTGTGAGCTCTGAACTTTAAAATTACCCAAATCATCTAGTAGCAGAAGCCAGCATTTCCTTTTCAGAGTAGTACAACCAGTCAGGACTGGGTTTAAGAATCTTAAGGGTGGTAATAGGGAAGGTGGCATTATATTTGAGAATGATCATAAAATGTATAGTTTTTAGAGTCGATTTTGTTTTTGTGCTTGGTAAGAGATATTACGTCTCTAGCATATGTATCCCAAAGATTTTGTGTCTCTGACTGTACAAACGACCTAGTTTCCTTTATGTACAAAGAACCCATTGCATTAGCATCTCTCTCTTCATTACAGTATAGCAACAACTGCTCAACACTATGACCTGGACCCTGTTCCCAGAGTAGCAGAACAGGGAGATCAAGACCAAAGGTATATTATTTTGAGGATGCATACTTCTCCCCTGATGAATACAAGCGACTTGATAAGGATCAGAAATATCTATACTGTGATGTGATGTTAAATTTCTTTCTAAATGTGCTTTCATTGAGTCTAACAATTGCCAGGTTCTATATACTTTCTCATTCAGAGCTGGAGAGCAAAGCTAGGCAGCCCAGATACAATAAGCATATCTCCAAATAATGGAAACACGATCAGGAGAAAGTCTTGCTCTGTTTATGAGTGTGCAGTGAGGACGTATATGCACCTTCTGAGGAGGGTGTTTAATATCTTAGATGTGAAATCCTAAAACAGGACCTAGCACCCAGGAGGTCCAGTCCTTTGACACTTTTGACCATATCATAAGACTTCTGTACCTGGTTGACTAGGAAGCAACCAGTGATTTGCAACAACCATATAGGAATGTCATGGGAGAGAGACTTTTCAGTTCAATTTGCAGCAGTATGGAGAAACAATATCTAGAAGATAAAAGGGCCAACCCCCATTTGTGAATAGTCAGGAATACCTTGTTTCAAAGAAGGTTTTTACTTATAGGAAGCACAAATAGGATTCCTTGGCCAACTCTGAACTTTTTGAGCACCAGACCACCCACAGTGAAACAATGCACATAGGAACACTGAATGTGGAGAACTCCTTCAGACTGGACAGAGGTAACAAGTGCAATGAATGTGGGGAAGTTTTTAGTCAGAAAATCAACTTATTCAGCACCAAAATTCCTAGCAGGGAACAGCCTTATAAGTGTAAAGCTGATCATCCTTTAGCCAAAGCCAATATCTTACAGGCAACCAGAAAATTAACAAAAACTCAATGCCTTATAATCGCAAGGATTGTGGGAATAATTCAACTGTAAACTTCAATGTCACTGTACACTAAAGTGGTCACACAGGACCAAAGCTTTATGTGAGTGTATCGAACGTGGGAAATTTCTTTCAGCAAACGTTCCATCCTAATTCAACACCAGGTAATTCAGACTGGAGCAAGACCTGATAAATGTGATCACCGTGGGAAAAACTTCTGTGGTAGAAACACACTTGCTAAACACAAGAAAATTCACAGTGGAGAAAAGCCTCTTGTATGCAGCATTTGTGGAAAAGGCTTTAGATGTAGATATGTACTTGTAAACCACAAAAAGCCCATGCTAAAAAATCCTCTCATGAGTAAAATAAACGTGGGAAATTGTTTTTCAAGAAATGGCAACCTGGTAAAACATAAGAGAAAGCATACTGGAGAAAGGCCTCATGTATGCAGCCAGTGTGGAAAAGCTTATATCACTAGATCCCACCTCATTCAGCACACAAAGGTTCACACTGAAACAGTGCATATGGATGAAGTGAAGGTGGAACGCTCTTTGGTGACAATTCCAGAATTATACACCTGGGACTTCACACTAGAGGTAGATCTTATATGCTCAATCTATGTAGCAAAGCCTATAGAAAATGTTCTCACTGGAAAAAGGCATCATGATAGTAGAACTTCTGGTGATCATTTAGCTGCAACTCTTGCGCTTATTTAATCACCACAGATTTCACACTGGAGAGATGCCTTAAGAACATGGCAAATATACTGTCTGTTTCTTCAATGTAATGAGTCAGGAAAGAGAAAAGCTCTTAGAATTGCTTTTGAGAGGGTCAACTACTAGAAGTTCAACTTTCTGCATCTGGACATCTACATTGGGAAGATTACATATAAATGCCAAGTATGCAGAAAATTATGAAGATCCATTTGCATTGTTTAACCTTTCCCAAACCCATAACCGTCTGTAACATAGGAGCCATTTCACTTTCAGCAGCCATCACGATGCCACAATATGTGATGGTCACCCCCAATAAGCTCAGGGAAGACAGGATTCTACTCTATTATTCAATGCAAGGAAACATCAGTGGCTTAAACCCACTCGTGAGTCCTCATTCTCTCTCAGTAGTTTCAGTGTGGAAAAGACCTAGTTCTTATTAAAAAAAATCCAAGTTGTGTTCTGTGGCAACTTTTCCAAAGTTTCCATTCTGGATGGACAACATGGACTGTGCATGTGATGGCTGCGAGTTTCCAATTGTTTTTTCAATATGGACTCTCCCTATATAGCTGAAATACATGTTTTTCAGCCTCCAAATCATTCAGCCTTTGAACATTCTGACCTATGCTAATCAAATTTGGGAAATTTTGTATTGTTTAAACATTTACTCTGTTCTGTTCACTTTGACGACTTTAATGGGAAAAGAATTGGGTTTCACAACATTCTGGGAAGAAGATCTTGGGTGGACACCCAAAACTACACCTTAAAGAGAACAGTAGAATGATGGAGAGAAGTTACCAATCTAGTTTGGTCTAATTGGTTATGTTGCCCAAGCTATTTTAACATATACTGCTTAGAATATAGTTGTTATGACAACTTCCAGTGTTTATGGGGACAGCATGGGTTTAGCCCACTTTCCCCAGGAAATGTTTACTAGTCCCATAGTACCGTTGTTGAAGTATATCTTCCAAAACCTATCCAGAAGTCACAGCCCCTGTAGTCCAAAATCTGGTAATCAGATAAGATCTACAAGAGCTGCAGGAAACGTAACTTATATAATACACAGAATGCTGTCATTTTTCCCGGTGTTCAATTTTTTTTTTAGCATAAACATGTAAGTATTGTTTTTCTATCTTTAAAAAAATTAATCCTTATGTTGGGGGAAATATTGTAGGACAACTGTTAAACTGCTACTGCTGAGAAATCCTAAAATAGTTTGTTAATATTTACAGGAAACATCTTTTAAAAATATGTTTTAAGAGTGGTAAAAATCTGGCAAAGCAAGAGTTATATGTCTATAAGGAATATGTAAATTTAATGTTACTAAGATTCAGTGGGCTGAAAGGGTATAGAGAAATGTTCAGGACTTGCAGAACTCTACCTCATGTAGCTGAGTTCGTATCAGACCAATTAATATAAGAATTTTCTGGTTCATTGTACAGCCCAGGGATGTGGATCTGATAGACATCACTGCAAAGGCAAGAACCCCAGTATAGAAAAGAAATTCTATAGTCTTGGGATATGGGTCTTTTGCTGCCCAGTTAGTATTTGAGTGGAAACATATTTCATTGTATTCCACTGAGAGAGGAGTGACCCTCTCAAAACTGGAAAAGTGTTAAATAGTTGAGTCACTATTTGTATTTGTATTTTATATGAGTTCAGTCTATTTTTAACAGTATTATTAGTATGTGATAATAATATGATAAATGGAACATCATTAAGTTAGATGGTTTTTAAACACACAATACCATTACCACAGTTAACATACTCTTCCTCAAAAATTTTCTCATGCGATTTTATAATTTCTTCTGTTTAGCTCTCTGCGTTTACTAATTTATAAATAAACATTCATTTATGTTTATCATATATCACTGCATTTTCTACAATTTTACACAGATGAAATTACATAGCATGCTCTTATTTTTGTCAACTCTCAAGAAACATAATTGCATTGTTTTCTCTTGATGAATACTGAATACTGTTGAGTAACATTTTATCGTGTGGATGTACTGCAGTTATTTGTCCAACAGTTGTTGCTGGATATATGAACTGTTTCTACATTTTGGCTATTAAAAATAAAGCTTCTTTAAAAGATGGTCTTTTAAATTAATTCACAGAAGAACTTACCTTGCAAAAGAGAAGCAGCATCTCACAACCAAACCCCACCACACATACTGCCTCTTCATTGCCTTTAAAGAGTCAGAACCTGGAATGACATGGGATTCAATATCAATGTCAGGAAATAAGATATATTGCTATTCAACGTAATTACAAGTTATTGCTAATCTATAAGCAAGAAATCATAACACAAGGTGGGAATGGATTTTACGTTTTCTAAAACACCAAGAATAGAACATTCAATTAACTTAAGTAAAATGTGTCAACATGGGCACACTTTCCTTACATGAGGCAGTTACCAGGCACTGAAACCCAGACTGTTCACCTACATAAAATAACTTGAATGCCTCAGAATTTCCCTGTGGTATTTTTTCAGTATCTCAGAGGAATGATTCCTGCAAATTACATTTCCAAGTTTGTTTGTCTTCTGGCTTTTATGTAGGTTTATCCAGTGGCAAGTTCCAAAAAGGAGGGTGAGCGGTAGGGAGAACCAAGGTATCTTCTCTTTCCTCTACACCTCAGTTGGTTTCTCTGGCAGCATCTGTATCAATTTCGAAAATTGACGAACACTAACTCTAGTAAAGAACCATATAAAAGGAGTTATAGCCATAGATACTGATAAGTGTATTCTGAAGAAGGAGTTATAGCCATAGTCACTGGTAACTGTATTCTGAAGAAGAAAGATCTCTCTCCAAAAACAATGTTAACATGTGAGAAATGAGATCAAGGTACTTCCACCTATGCTGCAACAGCTACAGAGTAAGCCTTTTGCCAGTCTTAGCTCAGTTGAGGTTTCCATGCTTGAAAATGTCCTTTTGTGACTATGTAAGGTTTTAAACTTCTTGTAGGGGCTCATTTGTGGCACAGTAAGCTAAGTTGCCACACGCAATGCTGGCATCCCATATTGGAATGATACTTGATATTTCCTGATCCATTTCTGATCCAGCTTCCTGCTAGTTATCCTGGAAAGCCAAGGAGTTATGGCCCAAGTGTTTGGGCTGCTGCCATTCAGGATCTAGCCTAAGATAGAGTTTTTGGCTACCGGCATTGGCCTAATCCAGCCCCCGAGTCATTGCAGCCATTTAGGTAATGAGCTAGCGGATGAATGATTCTCATTCATTCTCTCTCTCTCTCTCTCCCTCTCCCTCTCCTTCTCCTTCTCCCTCTCCCTCTCCCTCTTCCCACTCTCTCCACCCCCTTCAAATAAACATTAAATAAAATGTCAAATAAGTAGTAAAACAATTTTTCAGAGAGCCAGTGTTGTGGGAGCTCCAATTTGACTTCTGGCTACTCTGCTTCTGATTCAGTTCCCTGTTAATGAGCTTGGGAGGCAGAAGATGATGGCCAAAATACTTGGGCCCTGGCCACTCATGTTGAAAAAATTCCTTACCTCAGCCTTGCCCAACTTTGGCTATTGCAGTGAATCATTTGGTGAATTAATCAGCAGATGGATGATTTTCTCTCTCTTTCTCTCTCCCTCTCCCTATCTCTCAACCCCCAAGTTCACTCTCTGTCTCTCAAATACATAAAACTAGTTTTTAAAAGAATGAAACTGGAGAAATAAAGGTGTTGGACAAATTTAAAATAAATAAAAACTTTCTAAATTGATACTTTAATAGCTAAAATTATTAATTTTAAGGACTAAATTAACTCAGATGAGAGAAGAAATTTTTTGAATAAGATCAATTATTCAATATAGATATGTTTATATATGCATGTATCTATTTGTATACATTATAATATAGATACAATACAATATAATTAAAATAAAGTTATTGTAACAGAACATGATAATTCTTTAGCATCAGTATGCAGGTAGGATTGGAATAATGATTATCTGAAGAATGACTGTTGTGACACAGAGTGTTAACGCATGCTTGGGATGCTTTTATCCCACATGGGAGTGTTTGGTCCAATCTTGTCTATTCAGCACTTCCCATCCAGCTTCCTGTTAATACACATGGAAGTTCCAAGAGCGAGGCTTCCTGCCATCCATCGGGGAGAACTGTATTAAATTCCTTGATCCTTGACACAAGGTGTTTCAGCCATTTGGAGAGTGAACCAGCAAATGGAAGAACTGTCTCTCTCTGTCTTGCCTTCTCTACTTTGCTTTCAAATAAATAAACAAATTTTTTAAAACATAAAAATAAAATTTAAACCATGCACAGTAACATAGTGGCTAAAGTCCTTGTCTTGCATGCACCTGGGATCCCATGTGGGCACCGGTTCATGTCCCAGCTGCTCCATTTCCCATCCCTGCTTGTGGCCTGAGAAAGCAGTTGATGAAAGCCCAAAGCCTTGGGGTTCTGCACCCATGTGGGAGACCCAGAAGATGCTCCTGGCTCCTGCCTTTGGATCAGCTTAGCTCCAACCATTGCAGACAATTGGAGAGTGAACCAATGGACAGAGGATTTTTCTCTATGTATTTCCTTCACTCTGTAAATCTGACTTTCCAATAAAAATAAATAATACAAAAATTTAAAAATAAGAAACATTTAAAGATATTATAAAGTTAAGCTAAGCAGTTCAGAAAAAGAGTAGAAAATAATTTCCATAATGAAACAAAATGACCTGTTCATTAAAAACAGTTTCTTCAGCTCTTCTATTCAAAGGAATATTTTTAAAGGCTAATAGGGTATGATGTTACCATTTCTGGTGAAAACCAAACCCAGCTCCATTAAAGATGTTATTTTGAGAAAATAAAGATCTCCATTACTCTACTGAATTACAGTGCTAACAATATGTAAGTACTTCTTTGAGTTTATAATAGTGTCCTATCAGCTCCAGAATGTATAAATTATATCATGTAGATTGCTGATGTAATGTACACATAAATTTTGGGAGAATGATCAAAGCAAAACCGATTCATAATATGGAAATGAGAAGAAACAAAGAAATAAAGGTAAGTAAATATGCTTTGCTCAGCTCTAAAACGAGAACTGCATTACACTAAAAATATTTCTGTTGGATTATAACCTGTTGATTGGCAGGCTGTATTTACTTTTCTTTTTTTAGATTTATTTATTATTTTTTATTACAAAGTCAGATATACATAGAGGAGGAGAGACAGAGAGGAAGATATTCCGTCCAAAGATTCACTCCCCAAGTGAGCTGCAACAGCCTGTTCTGCGCCAATCTGAAGCCCGGAACCTGGAACTTCTTCCAGGTCTGCCACACGGGTGCAGAGTCCCAAGGCTTTGGGCCGTCCTCGACTGCTTTCCCAGGCCACAAGCAGGGAGCTGGATGGGAAGTGGAGCCGCCAGGATTAGAACCGGCATCCATATGGGATCCTGGTGCGTTCAAGGCGAGGACTTTAGCCGCTAGGCCACACCACCAGGCCCTATATTTACTTTTCTTTCCCTTAGACATGCATCTGATATACACACATGTAATATGATCCATTTTTCCTGTAAAGAAACATTCAAAGCGAAGCAAAAACAATCAACCTTCTAATTTAATGGCATTCGGAAAGCAGCTTGTGAAAAAGAAATCACAATATAAATTTAGCAGTAAAACAAAAATGAGAGAAGTTGATTCTTCAGCTTAAGAGAGATCTAAACCATCAGCTGATCGGAGTGATGGACGGTGGCGGGCACTGTGCTTACTAGTAGTACATGTAGGAGCCTGGACTGGGAATGCCTCAAACTTTTTTTTAGGGGGATTCCCCTGAACAAAATGGAGGAATCAAAGCATTAATCAAAAAAAGATGGAAAATGGAGTAGATGAATCAACCACCTCAGCTTTATGCTTGCAGCGGAAAACTGGACAAGGGGAAACCCTAAGACGGACTATGTCAATCAGTGGACTCTGCACCAGCCTCATCATACCTGGACTGTTGCTGATGATATGTTGGTGCTTCTAATTGATCGAGGTGACGCTCTGCTGGCTCTGCCTACAAACCTGAGAGGGCCTCCCTAAGAGGCGGTTGAACTTGAACTGGACAAGAGGGATGCTGGACTCTGTATGGTGTAAACTTTTAATTAGGGAATCTCAACGGAACTTGAGCTGTGGTTATGCATCAAGGTGAAGGAATTCATGATGGGGGAAGGGTTTGGGGTGAAGGGGGGGGAATCCCAGTACCTATGAAATTGTGTCATGTAATGCAATGTAATTAATGAATAAATGAATATTTAAAATAAATAAATAAATAAATAAATAAATTAAAAAAAAAAAAAAGAGAGATCTAAATTAAGAAGGTGGTAAAGAAAGAAAAATGAGTCAAACATAAACACAGACACCTATTTTGAAAGCATTTCATTCTTAAATGTACTGGTGATTCATTTATCTATTTTTCCTTATTTTTCCATAAATAGTAAATTTTGAAAGGTTGTCTTTGTGACAGGTTATTAACCATAAATTCAATCTCTTTCAATTTAGGAAAGATCAAGTCCACTCAACATGGTGGTACTTACAGGTTTGTGTTCTGAAAGTTAGCAAGCCATTATAAGAAATTAAATCCTACCTGTATGACAATGGAGTTAGAAGCCTCCAGTGGTAATAATAAGATTTTGAAAGCAATTTTAACCCACCAAGTCAGGCAATGACCTGAATCATTGATTTTATTTCACTAACGGTATAGTATCATGTCATTTCTTTGTGTCTCACAAATACAATATTTATTTCAATGAAAAATATATCAGTAATTCAACTCCAGTTTTACATTACTAAATTATTTCCTCCTATTTGTTTTATGAGACATTGAAGTTAGGCACTGAGAAATTATTTTACTGTGTCAGGTGATTTTCATGTAGCTCTCAAGATTATAGCTTCTACTGACCAAATGCATTCTTTTAATATTTTATTACACAAAAATCTTTGTTATAATGATATAGCAAATGAAGAAATCTCCCCTAATTTTTGATAAAGGATAGATACATTCGCACTAATTTGAATATTACAAAATGTATACAAGTGTCAATATATCTTCGTGTCTTGTAAAAACATATAATTTTTTTGTGTTAAGAGCAAAATTTAAAAACAAATTCCACTTTTGGGGCTGTAATGGTAGCCTAGTGGATAAAGTCCTTGCCTTGCATTTGCCGGGATGGTGTCCCAGTTGCTTCACTTCCCATCCAGCTCCCTGCTTGTAGTATGGGAAAACAGTCGAGGATGGCCCAACACCTCGGGACCCTGCACCTGTAAAAGAGATCCCGAAGAAGCTCCTGGCTCAGCTCCGGCCGTTGCAACTACTTGGGGAGTGAAGCAGCAGATGAAGGACTTTCCTCTTTGTCTCTCCTTCTCTCTGTAAATCTGACTTTCCAACAAACATAAGTAAATCTTAAAAAGAAAATTCCACTTTCTATTAAAAAAAAAAACGTTTTATTTGAAAAGCAGAATGACACAGAAAGGAGAGAGAGCTTCCGTCTGTTTGTTCATTCATCAAATGGTCACAACAACAGGGGCTGGGTCAGGCCAAAGCCAGGAGCCAGGAACCCCACTCAAGCCTTCCACATGGGTGACACAAACTCAGGTACTTGAGACATTATTCACTGCTTTCCTAGGCACATTAGAAGGGCACTGGATTGAAAGATGAACTGTTGGGACTCTAAACTGCACTGTAATATGGGATGCAGTAATATCAAGGAGGTGCTTGCTGCATGGCAAAGTCTACCCTAAATTCTACATTCTAAGATAACATTAAACAATTGCTTAGCTTTCTGTTTAATAATACATCTTGTATTTCTTATTATTGGGGAGAATAGCTTTATTTGTGAATATTAATGCAGAGGAAAAGAAAAACACAGTAGGGCATGAGTTTTTTATCTCTGTATCCTAGATTAAGTAAGTCCACCTAAAAGTAAAAGAAACATTACTTTCCCTTTTTGACTTTTATAGAATAGGTGGGAATGGTTTCAAAAGTGAATTTGTTTTATTTTTTTCTAATTCTTTATTTTTCATGATACAGTTCATTAGGCTTAGGGATTCCCCCTTCCAACCTCCTCCATTCACCCACCCACCCACATTTTCCCTTATATTGTTTTTTTTAAAAAAATTTTTTTATTATTATTGGAAAGCCGGATATACAGAGAGGAGGAGAGACAGAGAGGAAGATCTTCCGTCCAATGATTCACTCCCCATGTGAGCCGCAACGGGCCAGTGCGCGCCGATCCGAAGCCGGGAACCTGGAACCTCTTCCGGGTCTCCCACGCGGGTACAGGGTCCCAAAGCTTTGGGCCGTCCTCTCCTGCTTTCCCAGGCCACAAGCAGGGAGCTGGATGGGAAGTGGAGCTGCCGGGATTAGAACCGGGGCCCACATGGGATCCCGGGGCTTTCAAGGCGAGGACTTTAGCTGCTAGGCCACGCCGCCGGGCCCCATTTTCCCTTATATTGTAACAAGAGTTTAGTCCTTCAATAACAGTCACAAGTACATCACTCTGCTATTTAAGTGACTTTTCTTTGTATTTTTTAAGCGCATTATTTTAATGAGAAAATCAAGATAGCCAGATTAATAGAAAGTCTAGGGTATGGCTTTGAAAATACTTATTGCTATCCTGTTGTCCCTTTTCCATAAGTTATTGCCTCATTCTCAAACATACCTGTGCCCTAAAGTGTTCTACAAGATTGGACTGAGCTCTATGATTTCTACTTTAGAGTATATGCTTTGAGATTTCATAAGTAACAAAGTACTGAAATTGTCTATATTTGTTCCACCTATTATGTGGTGATCTAACATGTTATGAACATGTTTGACTTATTTATTAATATTAAGTGCCATACACTTAATTTCTCATCTTGAGATTCTGAGACAGAGGTAAAGTCATTTACTCTTTTACTTAAGGGATCTACAATTATTGCAGATTTTTAAATAGTTAATAACTTTAATGACAATTCTAAATGTGTCCTCTTGAAATGTTAGGAAAAATCATTTAGAGAAATTTCTAATTCTTCTTAAAGACAAAACATATCCCTAGTACTGTAAGATGATAACCAGAAGACTGGGAATATAATACATAACAGTAAGCATTATACAGTAATTATAGGTGGATGACTTTGAACCTATAATTTAAATTAAATATAATCATATTATCAAATTAACTGACTTTATATACAGGTGCACAACAATATGCAATATGCCTGTTAGCTATCAGGAAATAAACCACACACTTCCACTCCAGGTATCAATGTACTAACCACTAGTCAAAAGAAACTACTATATTGGCCTTTAATTGTATTGTAGTATAAAAAGGGATAAGCTATGTTCTTCACCTGATGTATTCTCTTCTTTTCTAATGCCATTGAAGTGTAAATTGAATATCTGTTGTGGAGCTATTTTCTGCCTGTAATAGAATCTTTGATTTATAACAGCACTGAATCATGTATTAGCCTTATTTCTCAATATCCACATAGGAGTTATTTCAACCAGAACTGAAGAGCTACAACCAAGAAAGCACACAACAACTGCTTAACATCACACAAGAGAATCATACAGAGGAAAGAGCAGTAATAATTTCACTTTTTTATTTAATTTCAGAACATCTGCACATCAAGGTGATAAGCACAGCAAGACATTTTCTTTTAAGAGAGATACAATTTTATAGTTAGAAAGATCTTTAGAATTTTTTTTCTTTTCTGTCAGGTTGAATATTAAGAAGCCATGGTCCATCGAAGCTAACTGATTTGGAAAAGCTAATAAACAGCAGACCCTGACAAAAAGCCCAATTCTGATTCCATTAATTTGTTTTTAGAATTATTGGATGGAAAAATATTCCACTCATTTTTTCCAATTTTCCACAGAAGATCCAATATTTAAAACGGAGTAGGACCAGCATTGTGGTGTCACAATGTAAGACACCACCTACATCACTAGCATCCCGTATCAGGGTGCTAATGGTTCAAGTACTGGCTGTTTGTCTTCTGATTTGGATTTCTGTTAACGTGTCTGGGAAGGCAGCACAGATGTCTTAAGAACTCGGGCCTGTACCATCCACGTGAGAGACAAGGATGGAGTTATTGATTCCCGGCTTTTGACCTTGCCCAGCTCCTGGCTATTACACACATTTGTGGAGTAAACCTGAGAGTACAAGATATCTCTCTCTCAATTAACTCACTTTGCCTTTTAAATAAATTTTAAAAATAAATAAGTCTTTATAATAAAAGATTGTGAAAGAAAGGAACTAAAACATAATGTACATTCTGTGAATCTGTTTAACTCCCCCTTGTATACAGTAGGAATTAGTTATCACTGGAAATTATGTGGCATTAAACAAAATTCATGGAGATCAGTGGTATTTTTTATACTGAAAATTCCTACAGGCATTTAAGTTTTAGTATTTGACTGCATCAAGAAATTCAGTGTAGTAAGAGTAGATTCATGGGCATAGGGGCCACTTCTGAGTAGGAATTCTTTATGCAATTTTCCTTACTTTTGTAATATTCTAATCTCACAAATTTAGTTAGGCTCATCAGTATCCTAAAATATGACAAAAATAAGAAAAAAAATTCACAAAGGTAAACAGTGGTTGACAAATTATAGCAAAATTAAGCAATAGTTTAGTGCTCATACTTTCCAAAGCATTCATGACTGGCATATTCAAATGAAAGGAATGGGTCTCATTTAAATTAAGTCAGTTGCTTCAGTTAACAACTAACCAATACATATCATATTTGACTGCAACAGATACAAAGCTTGGTTGCCTAAACCCCAAAGTAGATACCAGAAGCATCAGGTACGTCAGGAGACAACAAAACAGAAGGAAAAAGGCAAATTTATGAGAACATTTCACAACAGATAATTCCAAAAGCATTATTGTCCTTGTGGCATAGTGGATAAAATCCCCTGCCTGTGACACTGCATCTCCTAAGGACAACAGTTCGTATCCTGGCTGTAATGCCTCTGATCCAGCCCCCTACTAATAGTCTGGTAAAGCAGTGAAAGATGGTCCTGTTGCATGGGCAGATAAAGCTCCTGGGTTCAGCCTGACTCACTCTTAGCTGGTGGGTGGAAGATATCTCACTCACTCGCTTGCTCACTCTTGCACTTGCTCTCCCTCTTTCTTGTAACTCTTTCAAATAAATAAATAAATCTTTTAAAATATTATGATCCAAACATCCAACCTTCCAAGTCTGATGTGGTTAGTAGATAACTGAAAAAAAGGATTGTAAACTCTACTCAAAAATCAGTTTAAAATTCAGAAAAGATGACAGAAAGTACAAAGAGAGAAAATATAGAAAAGATTTGTTTGGGACCAGTATTGTGGCACAACATGTCAAGCTGCATCCGTAAGAACACTTGTTCAAGTTCCAGTTACTTCCCTTGGAATCCAGCTGCCAGATTACATGCCTGGGAAACCAGCAGGAGATAGCCAAATTCTTGGTTCCCTGCCATCCATGTTGGAGAACTGGACGGAATTCCAACCTCCTGCCTTCAAGCTGGGGCAGCCCTGGTTGTTGCATAATTTTATGTTTATCAGAAACCTCCATGCAGTTTTTATTAATGGGTGTACCAATTTAAATCCTTACCATGCTAGGTTAACTAACAACCTAAGGGTATGACTACTTTTAGACATGTACATTACAAAATGGAAAAAAGGATGAAAGAAAACAAAATTCCAAACAAGTTACACTGTAGGACTGTAATTAGAATGTGAGGGAGGGAGAGATCACAGATTTCATTCCAAGCCCTCTGATAATATCAACATAAAGAATATAGTTGATTTTTTTCAATAGAATGGATTTACAAAGCAACAAACTTTAAAATAAGTTTCTAGAATCACATACTACTTCCTCAAAAAGTCACAAGTGTAGCACATAGTATATCCTTTATATAATAAAATGCAAATACTTGGATCAAGCATTGTGGCAGAGTGGACTGAACTTCCATTTGAAATATTCACATTGCATATTAGATGCCAGATTCAGTTTGAACCTTTCAAATAAATATAGCAAAATAAATATAAAATTGTTAATAAGAAAGACAAGAGAGGACATATAATCAATACTGACAAAGAATTGAAAATCAGTGATGTTCCCTAGAAATCAACAGTTTCAGACTTTACATAGCTCTCTGCTCTTTACAGCTATACCATTAAGCAAATTTTAAATAAGATCCCCTTTCAGGGCCTGGCGGTGTGGCCTAGCAGCTAAAGTCCTGGCCTTGAACGCACCGGGATCCCATATGGGCGCCGGTTCTAATCCCGGCAGCTCCACTTCCCATCCAGCTCCCTGCTTGTGGCCTGGGAAAGCAGGAGAGGACGGCCCAAAGCTTTGGGACCCTGCACCCATTTGGGAGACCCGGAAGAGGTTCCTGGTTCCCGGCTTCGGATCGGTGCGCACCGGCCCGTTGCGGCTCACTTGGGGAGTGAATCATTGGACGGAAGATCTTCCTCTCTGTCTCTCCTCCTCTCTGTATATCTGACTTTGTAATAAAAATAAATCTTAAAAAAAAAAAAAAGATCCCCTTTCTAAGGTGTTTGTAAGAGCAGGACAAATGTTTGGCAACCATAACACAACTCTTGAGATCCCATTGAACTTGAAGCCAAGTTATTTGATAAAATTGAAGAAACGCAAAATTTTATAATTGTATTATGTGACAAATGCTATGGCTTGAATATGTCTCCAAAAGATCGTAAGTTGGAAAGTTAATGACTAAAGTCATATGTTGATGACTTTGGAGATGAAACCTTTAGGAAGCAATTAAAGATAAGATTAAGTACTATGGGTAAGGACACCAAGATAAGATTAGCGGGGGCACAAGAAGTCATCCTCACAAGGAACCACAAAGAAAACAATCTCTCTGACAACCAGGTGAACATTAGAGCATTAGAGAGCTATGGAGCACTACAAAAGAACACGAGTAGCTGACACTTTGATTGCAGCTTTCTGAGACCCTGAGCTGACAACTCAATTAAACCACAACTCAATTGTTGACCCATAAAAACTGTGAAGTAAAAAATGTAGACTGTTCTAAACCATTAATTTCATAGTAATGTATTATACAGTAATAAAAAGCTAATATAACTATGATGGAAAAGGAATACAGGAAGAATAAATAATAGCAACTTGAGTAAATACTAAATGACAATTTACAAGTTTATTTTTACATTTTCTGGTTCTCTGTTCCATACTCTGATCTATTTGAAATGCCCTCTTTCTGTATCTATGTGAAGGAATTAAATTTACATATGTATGTACATTGATGTATATGCAATTGTAAACTAAAATGCCCTCAACCTTTGCATCACCTTTAACATATTTGCAATGAAAGAGTTGTGCTGAAGAGAATTTTGGCTGAAGCCGTATAATTAAACAAAATATTCAGCAAATGGAAGGTCAAGTATTATGACGTGTATATTATAAGGACAGAATGTCAAATTATTCATTTTTAAACTGCACTTGGTAATTTAGCCTTCATAGCCATTTTATTCATTATTTTATATACATTGTTAAATTCCAAATTCAGGTAGCTGTTCTCTGGTGCAGAATAATTTACAAAATACACAGTCAAAATTGCTGGTAACATCATAGATGGTGGGAATTATGCCAGTTAATAAGTACACATGAAATGCAAAAGGTATAGTTAATTTGCAATTATCTAACATTTTTAAACAACTATAATCATTAATGTGGGTAAATTACATTAAGTATTGGGAAATATTCTCAATCTAAAATACTTTTAGAAATCAGAGATCAGAAAATTTTACTTTGTGGATTTTGTCTCAAGCATAGGTCACCAAAGTATAATCTGTGAACCAAATCCAGTTTACCATTTATTTTCATACAACCCTCTGGAGGAAAATAACTTTTACATTTTTAAAAGGTTGAGCAAAATGAAGAGAATTATACCTAATGATGTGAAAATTAGGTGATATTCAAAGGTCAGCAATGATAAGCGAAGTCTTATTGGAACAGAGCTATACACATTCATTGACTTACTATTTGTGACTTTTTGTGCTACAAAAATAGAAGTGAATAGTTCAATGATGATTGAATCTGCCTGAAAAGCCAATATTGTATATTACTTGTCCTTTCTCAAAAAAAAAAATGTTTGTGACGCTTTCTCCAAAATATTGCTTTAAAAATCGCCCTAAAAAGGGAAAAAATCATGCATGTTTACTGCGGTATGTGTTTACAGATCTGTGTATTCCTATAAAGCTATATCTACTTTTTTAATATGTCTATTTGTTTCATTCATTCCATTCCTATTAAGAATAACGTTACATATTCCATAAATGCATGATGTTATTCTTTGCAGTTTCAGTCTTACAAATTCTAGGATTCAATGTTCCAGTGTGGGCTCTATTATTTTTTTCTTTTATCCCTTTCATCATTAATGAGTATGCCTTATCCTAAGTTCATAAAGCCTCCAAGGCATTCCTCTGTTCCACAGCCAGCCCTGCACTGCACTGAACAACAGTGCTTCACACCATCTGGGTGTCTTCTTTACAAAGGTTCTGAAGGGGTGAGGCATTGTAAACCACTGCTTGGTGTTGAAGAGGACAGCGTTGCATAAGGAAGAGAAGCTAACCCTCATCCTCCCTATTTGAAGATACTGAAAACATCTCTCTATAAAATTAAAGCAGAACAAAAAAGGAAGATAAAGATGCCAATGGTGAAGGTTGAAAGACTAATAAAATCACTCTAATGAAAAATCAGCTGTGATGGCTGCCTTTTACATATCAAATGGAGTAGAAGAGAGATCACAGGAAGGAGCTAAGTTAATGTATTTTTACTTTTGTGGACATTAGAACTCTATACTTCTGAAAAGCGATCGTGAAATATTTTTGAGATTTTTCTGTCACTCATCATTTTAAACTTGACATGTGGAATGTAATTGTAAATTTCATTTGTAAAACAATGGGGCAAAGTACGGTACAATTTAAAATGCAGCTCTTATGCAGATAATCACTTCTATTTTGACATCTTATTGAAACATCATATGTACAAGAAGAAATGTGAATCAATGTATATATAAATGTTGCTTTGTCCTCTGATTTCACTCAAAAACAAACTTCTGTATTTGGGAATACAACATGACATCTGACCGTCTCAGACTAATTTTGTCCCACGATCTTAGACTGTCTTGAAATCTGGTACTGTAATGTTTGTTTTCATTGTTTAAGATTGCTATGGCTGTTTGGGATCTTCCATTTATTTTTAAAGTCATCATTACAGAGAGAGGAGAGACAGGGAGCAACAGACAGCGTATGCATCCACTGATTAACTCTCCAGATGGCTGAAACAGCCAGTAACAGGCCAGGCCAAAGGCAAGAGGCAGGAGCTTCATCTAGGTATCACATGTGGGTGCAAGGGACCAAAACAATTGGGTCATCTTCCATTGCTCAACCCAGGCCATTAGCAAAAAGTTGAGTCAAAAGTCTATTAGATGAGGCTGGCAGTTATCAAATCAGACTGGCACTGGCACAGAAACAGAGAGGAAGACCAATGGAGTAGAATAGAAACACCAGAAGGGAACCCACAAATGTATACCCATCTATTCTTTGACTAGGAAACAGAAAACAATCTAGGGAAAAAGGAAGGTCTCCTCAATAAATGCTTTTGGGACAACTGATTAACAACTTGCAGAAATAAAACCAAAACCCACACCTTTCACCATACACAAAGATCAAATCTAAATGGACAAAAGATTTAAGCTTAATCCCAAAAACCATCAAACTTCTGGAAGAAAAGTTGGAAATACTCTGCAAGATATAGGTGCAGACACTCAATTCCTAGAAAAATCATCAAAAGCAAAGGAAGTCAAGACCAAAATAAACAAATGCAACTACAAGCTAAGAAGCTTATGTACAGCCAAGGAAACAACAAAGTAAAAAAAGCAACCAACAGAGTGGAAGAAAATCTTTGCACAGTGCACAGGAGACAAGGGGCTAATTTCCAGAATATACAAAGAACTCCAGAACAACCATAACAACAAAATAAGCAAACCAGTCAAGAAACGGGCAAGGAAAATGGGCGGACACTTATCGAAAGAAAAAATCCAAATGGCTAACAGGTAGATGAAAAAATGCTCAAGCTCCATGGCAATAAGGGAAATTCAACTAAAAACAACACTAAGGTTCCACTTAGCTACAATAAGAATGGCCCATATACAGAAATCTACCACCAACACCTGCTGGCGAGGTTGCAGGCGAAAAAGAAACCTACTCCACTGCTGGTGGGATTGCAGGCTGGCGCAGCCACTATGGAAGTCAGTATGAGGAATACTCAGGCAACTGAAAATCCACCGACCATATGACCCAGCAATTCCACTTATAGGAATATCTCCAAAAGACCTGATACATGAGAAAGCAACTTGCACCCCTATGTTAACTGCAGCATAATCAATAATCGCAAAAACATGCCAATGTTGCAGACGCATGCTTAGCTTGCTATGCCATCACACCAGCCTCTATTTTTTATTTCTTTTTCTTGCCTAATGGCTCTGGCTAAAACTTTTCAAACTATATTGTATAATAGTGGTGAAAATTTAAATCTTTGGTTACAGATCTTAGTGGAAATGCTTCCAACTTTACCCTATTCAATATGATGCTATCCGTGGGTTTGTTAAAAACTGCACTAATCGTATTGAGGTATGTTCCTTCTATATCTAGCTTTTTAATGATATATCATGAAAGGATTTAGTATTTTACAAATCCTTTCTCTGTATCTATTGATATAAGCATATGGTTTATATCCTTTATTATATTGCTATAACTTACCATGTTCATTGGTTGGTGTACATTGTATCACTACTGCAACCTTGGAATGAATCAAGTGTAACATATACTTTTTCACCCATGAGTTTAATAATTTGGGTCTTCTTTTTTGGTTAGTTTAGCCAATGGTTTACTAATTTTGCTTATATTTTCAAAGTTCAGTTCTTGGAACTGGAGTTGTGACATAGTGGGTAATACTGCCACCTGAGACACCAGCAACCCATGATAGTAGTGACTGACATGTCCTTGATTGCTCCTAGTTCTGCTCTCTAGATGAACACAGGGGAAATTAAGGGGATAATTGTTCATGAGTTTGCTGACATTGCAAGATTTACTGTCACTTTGAATGGAGAATTTGATTACTACTTCCCAACAAACACATGCAAAGGCAGCACAACTTTATCTCTATAAGGAATTCTGATTTTAGGAAACTATAGTCTTCTTAAAGGGGACCACTGGTGAACCTGCCCAGCATTACTCCTGCGGAAGAAATTATCTTTGTTGTCCTGAATAGCAAATGAATATGCATTCTGCTTCAAATGCCAGGAGACACTATTTCTGTCTTTCAAGGCTATTTGCGTTACAATCATCCTTGAAAAACACAGCTGCTCTAAGATGTGCTAACTTTGAGAGATTCATGGATACTTATATTCCATATACACCTTTGTGTATATGCACAGACGTATGAAGCTACTTCAAAAAGTTCAATTAAAATGGAGATAAAAGGTAAGTTTTTTGAGGGGGAACACTTTTTTATCTACACATAAAAGGGAGCTTAGAAAAGATCACATACACGAGACAGCTGAACAGTAATCTATAGCCATTTTAAGGTGTATTGAACCCAGTTGTATATAAACTAAAATTGAAATGTCAATGAAGAAGTCACAGGATGTGGTAAAGAACTTGCATTTTTTTTCTTTAACAAATTGGTTACTCAATACTATGTCAATTAATTCCATAATGCTATAAATTGTTGCTGATGTTATGTTGGGTCTTGTAATTGATCGGGATGATACTCTGCCGGCTCTACCTTCAGACCAGAGATGGTCTCCCCAAGAAGCCATTGAACTTATCTGGACAATAAGATGCTGGACTCTATGCTTGGTATATGCTTGCAATGAAAGAATCTCAACTGATCTTGAACTGTGGCAATGCAGCAAGGTGGAGGAATCCACCATGGGGGGAGGTTTTGGGAAGGGATGGGGGGAATCCCAGTACCTATGGAACTGTGTCACATAATGCAATGTAATTAATTTTAAAAAAAGAAAAGATCACATAAAATGCATACTGTAAGACAACTATGCATTTCATTTTTTTCACACTAAATCGCTGAAATTTTAATTCTATTTTCTTAGAATTGTTGAAGTATGCTTGGAAATGCACATACACACAAGCATATACATACACATTCTTGCACATTCATGAAAGTTTACTTTCCAACATTAGGACCATTATCACATACTTCATGACTTTGTTTTTTCAAAATCATTCTTCACTGTATTAAAGAATTTTTATTACTGATTTTAACCTTATTTGCCAGGGGAAAAAAAGAGAGAAGTCCTCTGTATACTAGTTCACTCCTCAAATGCATGCAACAGCCAGGGATCGATCAGGCCAATGAAAGGGCAAAATTCAATCCAGCTCTTCCTTCTGTGTGGCAGGGACATATGTACTTTAGTTGTCCTTTGTGGCTTCCCAGGATATGTATCATCAGGAAGCTGGACTAGAAGCAAAGTAGCAAGGCCTTAGACCTAGCACTCCAATAGGGGATGTGGGTTTTCCAAACAGAGGCCTAACCACTATGCCACAGATCTACCTCTTTACTCTTTCTTTGGAGCAACTACATAGTATTTGATAGTATCTATACTCCCTGATTCATTAAAACATCTGACCCATTTCTATCTTAATTAATTTCCACATGTTTTCCAGAGTATTACTATTATAATTAAAGTGGAAAATATTTTTATAAATACATCATCCATAAATCTGAGCACTTCTATAGGAAAGGCAAAAAGGAATTGAATTATTTGATCAAAAACATATATAATGAAAATTAAAAAGATATGTATATATTTCCTATGTCAATGCATATTCCCCTAACATTATATGATGCTATCTAAATCTTGTTTTTATGTATGCTAAAATATCTTATATCCCCTAATAAAGTTAAATATATCTGGTTTACAAAGATAAATAAGAATCCACCATTGAATACTTGGAAATTAGGATGCTAAACAGATAACAGCACTCCCATGTACACTGTTTCACTATTCACCATGGCAAAGGTTTTGATATAATCCAAATATCCATCATTGGGTGAATGGATAAGCAAAATATGGCATACACGCACTTTAGCCTAGAGAAAACATGCAATATGCAATAACATAGGTGGACTCTAAGAAAAATACTGCACGAAACCATTTATGTGAAGCATTTAAAATAGACAAATACATAGAAGAGCGGAGTAGAATAGTGGTTCTAAGAGATGGGATAAGGGGACATGGAGAGCTATTACTTGACTGGCATATATTTTCAGTTTGGCAAGAAGAGTAAAATAGAGAACTGCTGTAAAACATTGGGCCTGAAGTTAACAGTACTGTATTGCACACTTAAAAATCTGTTAATATGATGCATTTCATAGTAATCACTCTTATCACAACAAAAAGGAAAACAATTAGATTAATTATGGTTAATATTGCTGAACTTTATGTAATTTTGGCTTCTCTACCAAATTCATTCTTACACAAACACTGAAAATTTCCTATACTTGTTCTAATTTTAGATGTCAGATATTTCCATAAAACAGCTACTGAAAAGAGATAAAATCAGAATATCCAGTACTAATTTCTTATATTTTTGCAATCAATGCCACTAGCTTCGCCAGACACAAATAACGCATATGCAATTCATGAGAGTATACATCAAAAAGAATAGATCTTCCTCCTGGAGCATTTCTAGAATGTATTTCATCCCTCAAAGGAAACCATGCAATATAGCTTCATCATATCTTCCAAAATTGAGCTTCATGGCAGTAGACTTAAAAATAGGAATTCATGATGAGCTAGGGGTCAACTACAATTTCAGGTTCATTTTATGCTGTTTCTACTGCTGCTACTAATGCTGCTGTACCTATTTATATATGCAATGTAGGGTTTTTTTTTTTTTTTTAATCTTAAGTAAATGTCTTAGTCATCTTGGGCTGTTACAACCATAGTAACTTAAAAAGGGTTGTCAAACTTAAGCAACAGCCAATTATTTCTCACAGCTCTAAAAGCTGGAAGATGGGATCAAGGTGTGAGCATAATTAGGTTCTTGCGATGACTGTTGTGGACTATACTATCTTCATCATGATCCCTCGCATGAGGAAAACAGGGCAAGAAACTTCTTTATGGTCATTTTTTTCCTTTTTTTAAAGATTTATTTATTTACCGAAAGGTAAGTTTACAGAGAGACGGAGAGACAGAAAGATCTTCCATTTGCTGGTTCATTTCCCTAGCGGCTGCAGTGGCCAGAGCTAAGTCAATCGGAAGCTAAGAGCCTCCTCTGGGTGCAGGGTCCCAAGGCTTTGGGCCGTCCTCTCCTGCTTTCCCAGGCCACAAGCAGGGAGCTGGATGGGAAGTGGAGGAGCCAAGACACAACTGGGATCCATATGTGATCATGACTCATGCAAGGCAAGGATTCAGCCACTAGGCCATTGCACCAGGCCCCACTGTGGTCCTTTTGATAAGGCACTAGTTCCACTCACAAGGCCTAATTACATCCCAAAGGCCCCATCTTCTAATAATATTGTTCCGTAGATTGATATTTCAAGATACGACTTTTTAAGGAACATAAACATTCAGTTCACTTTATCACAACCCCTCTCAAAATTCATGTCCTTCTCATATGGAAAATATGTGCATTTCATTCTAAATGCCTCTATAATTTAAACTCACTCTAGCATCAAGTCTAAATTCCAAAGTGTCATCCAATCCAGATTTCCAACATTTTAAGATCTTTTTGAAACTTGATTTTGTAATCTATCATATCAACTTTCATTTCTACATCATCTCTGCATTTAAAAACCATACGTCATTTCCATGAATTCATTCAACTTACTTTTTGAAATTTTCAGCAGAACATATCCAAACCCAAGCACATATCTGTGTTACCAGTATCTTATCTGAAGGTAGACACCATTCTGTTTATAAGCCTGGCTGGAGTTTCATCCGTAGAGCCATAGCCCTGAATTGAAATGAGTCTGATGTCACCAGACTAAATGTGGGGATAAGTGAGATAACTGTTGCAGGAAGAAACACTAATTGAAGGGAGATAGCTGCTACTTTTCATGTAGGTCTATAGTTAAATAGGAAAGGTAGCAGGAAAAGACAGCATATAAATTGAATTAAATTTTCATTGAATAAGATATTTTTAATTCATTTTTCCTGACCATAAGTGTAATGAATAATTAAGAATACTTCCTCTCTTAGATTTGTGGAAAGCAAAATGTTTCTCATATTCATACAGCAGGTTTATTAGCTACTATTGTTTTTTATCAAAGAGGTCATCTGTCTACAGAATTTTTATCATTTTGGTAATTGTGTTTTGATGGTTATATTTGCATGAATATGTTCAAAGCTTTTGTATCTAATAAACACAAGGATACAGGAAAAAGGCAAAGCAATATGAAAGAAATGGGTACTTTAAATGCCCATGCATAACTATGGTCCTAATTAAAGACTGATTCACATGCAAAATTTCAGACAAAAATCCATTTTCTTACATTTTCACTTAGACATTTCCTATATTGAAAGTGAACAAAGGTCTTATTTTTTCTCAATTAAGCTGTCACTGGGAAAACATTCTGTTCTTAAATTTGCTCTAGTGGCAGTGAGAGGACACGAATGATTCTGCTAAGCATTATAAATAAATGAAACATGTGGTGGCCATAGCAAAGCAGTGAGCAAACTTGGAACATATCCAAATTTAAATAAATCCCTAATAACTTTATCCCAAAGGCACTGAGGAATATCCTGACATGCAATATCAGGAAAACTAGGCAATCTCAAACCTTTCAGTGATGGGGAAGAAAGCACAATTACAAGCAATGTCTGTGAAACCCAGGGATATCACTTACATGCATAATCTTCACCACTAAGTCCTGCTCAATATGGCAACACTTGTTGGCCACCTGCTGCTCCTTAGGGACTTCACTACATGATTCTGTTACACTCTTAAAAATCTTGTTTGAAATAAAAAAAAAAACAGGCCATGGTTAATGTTATCAAATTCGCTGATATTTCAAAATGTAGCTTTGAAGTGGGTAGTATTCTTGTCCATCAAAATAAAATTTAGTATTTACATGGTATTGCAACCCGTTTGTCATTCTTCTTGCATATATATATATATATATATATATATATATATATATATACATCTAAAACATAATCCTTTTAAAGGCTATTTTTATTTCAGTTCATTACTTGATTCAATTTTATTTCTACCTCTTCTTCCTGTTTGAAATCAATAATGCTACACAATAACTACCTCATTTAATATTATGACACTGCAGAAATATCGTGACAGTAGGAGGGAAATTAGTATGCAATATCGGTCATTTTGTGTGTGTGAATTAAATGGAAAAATGTTACATTATGACAACAATGTTTTTCACTTATGGATACATAAGCATTTGTCACAAAATGATGAGTATTAAGGACTAAAACATAACTTAACACATTTGTCTCTCCTTCTATGACATTGGTTCAGACTTTTCTAATATATATGGCATCAGTTATGTAATTTCCTGCCTTCACTTCTGAGTTTTAATTCTGTGGAAGTTGAACTGTGGATTAATTGCTCATACATTCCCTAATAGTTTCAAAAATGCCAAGCAATTAATACATACTCAATGTATGTTTTTAATCAAATCCTCTTTTTTGTATGCAGAAAGTAAGGCCCTGAAAAATTTATGTGATTTTTTTGTAGCTCATAAAGTTACTTGGCAGGGAAACCTAATGAAGCCCTGTAGTGTCCAGTAAAAACTTGGCATTGTTTATTTACTACACTTTATTTGAATCTTGCCTTGCTAACTTGACTTGCCCTTAAGGACAGGACTATGTTACTGAACTTCTAGAATGCACTCTTGGTTCTTCCGTGTGCCTAATTTCAAGCCCAATGTCTGGCACTGGACTACACTGTTCTAAAAATTGCATTGTTAAAAAAAATGCTTTATGAAATGGATGTATATTGTGACAGAGGCTGTTAAGCTGCTCCCTGCCATTCCAGCATCCCATAAGAGCACTGATTCGACTCTCAGCTGCTCCACCTGTGATCCAGCTTCCAGTTAATGTACCTAAGAAAGCAACAGAAGGTGGCCTGAGTACTAGGTGCACTGCACCTACATGAGAGACTTAGATTGAAGCAACACGGGAAATAAATCAACTGATACATGATATCTCTCTCCTCTTTCCATAGTCTCTCTCACTCTCTCTCTTCCCTTCCCTCCCTCCCTCTCTCCTTTTCTCTGTTACTCTGCCTTTCAAACAAATATATCTTCTAAAATGAAAAAATGTCTCGCGCAAAAAATGCTTTATCTTCAGTCCCAACAACTCTGTAGTCAATTGTTTACTCACCACCATTTTTGCCCCATGTAAGTCTCAGGAATATGGAGGGGTACAGGATAACAATCTCTGTGTAGTATTTGGGGGTGCCCAAATGAATATCTATGTCTTTAATTGTACAATTATAGCTGTTAGTTCTCGGAAATTTCATAAAATAAAGTGTTTGCAGTTGGGCCCGGCTCGGTGGTCTGGCTGCTGGTGTCCTCGCTTTGCACGCTCCAGAATCCCATATGGGCATCAGTTCTAATCCTGACAGCCCCATTTCCCATGCAGCTCCCTGCTTGTGGCCTGGGAAAGCAGATGAGGATGGGTCAAAGCCTTGGGACTCTTCATATGCATGGGAGACCCAGAGGAGGCTCTGGGCTTCTGGCTTCAGTTCAGCATAGCTCCAGCCATTGCGGCTTCTTGGGGAGTGAATCATCGAATAGAAGATCTTCCCCCCTGTCTCTCCTCTCTTCTATCTGACTCTCCAACAAATTAAATAGATCTTTAAAAAAATGTTTGCAGTCAATGTCAACATTTCACTATCTATATTACCTTGAGAAGACAACAAACTAAAAACATGACCCTAAGGGACAAAGTCAACAACACAGTTCTATTAAATGTAATATAATATATAGGAAAACCATTCATTTTCTTTATTATTCATTGCACCTTCAAGAATATTATTATTCTAAAGTGTTAATGCTTGTCCAATACCCTCAAATCTTCTTGTAATCCTTTGCAGAAGTAATTCTATCTGGCAATGTGCACTTTAGTCACCAGTAAAGAAGAGCATAAAAGTGATAAATATGAGCTCCTCAGTCCACAGTCAGGGAAGCAAAAAATAGCTTCAGCATATATGTAATTAATAGGCTGTTAAACAAGTACTCTGAGAGCCCCAAGCAGGGATTTCAACCCTAGTACAAGTCTAACCCAAAGTATGAAAAGAAGAGATGGAAGAGAGAACTAAGCTAAAATTGCATAGGTCTCCAAAATTTGACAACAGGCTTAGTACACAGAAATCACATTAGTTTGTTCAAAACAAACGTGGAGTCTTAAATGCACTAGGAAATCTGCACAGACCCATGCAACAATTGCATGCACTTGTGCATAAAGGAAAGTCTTAATGTGAGGGGGAGGAAACCAATATAGAAACAACACTCTTATAAGCCAGCATTTCGTGTTTTGTTTGTAAGATATTGAATGTAAAATTTACGTCCAACTTCTGAGAATTGTTTTTCAGCAATAAAACTTTCAAAAAAATCTTACATACTTAATTCAAACCCTTTAAATTTGTGTTATAAGATGTATTACCATGTCCTAATAAATCAGCACTTAGTTATAACAAATGATCAGAAAGGGCCCTATATTAAAAAGATAAACCAGAACTGAATAGTAAAGAGAGAAGGTGTTTTTAGATCAGACCACCAAAACACTAACTAATGGAGACATTTGTAAGCTCAGCAATGATTTGCAGCAAGGCTCTTGGTTAGAGTGTGTAAATCCAGCATAGGATTTTACATTTATCAGCTGGGACTGTTGGCCCATTGTTTATGAGTCAAAAAGTTAATGAAAAGTCAGGAGTCTGTAAATCCAGACAATAAATTAAAAATTTGCAACTTCTGATTTATAAATAGCTAAATTTAAGAATTGCATATACAACCAAGCAGAACCATAAATTGCATTTAAAATCTTAAGACTAATATTTATAAATCATAGTTGGAAATAAACAGATCATCTTTATACTATCAACCAGTACCAAATGCTACAACTCTGCATTTTATAAGACTATAACAGAAATGTGTCAAGCAGAATACCAACAATTGCCAACTTCAGTGAATGAAATAGTTTATTCTCATTCAGTTACTTTTCCAAGAAATAATTTTTCAATATAGTAGTTACAATACAATTCTTTGCTCTCCCATAGAACTACCTAAAAAGTGAGTAAACAGCAAATCATAATCTGGAAAGACTTCATCTAGTTACAGACACAGTGCTGGCTCTTTTCCCTTAGGATACATGAAAGACTCCTGTGTGAGGACAGTTCTTGGGCAGTCTGCTTTGCTGCTTCACTTCCCACAACGGAATCCCAGGCAAGACCTGACCATCTCAGAGGCAGGTGGTGCCAGCCCCATGTGGTCATCTGACACATGCCACAGTTCTTGGGCAGTCCACTTTGCTGCTTCACTTCCCACAGTGGAATCCCAGGCAAGACCTGACCATCTCAGGGACAGGTGGTGCCAGCCCCATGTGGTCATCTGACACATGCCACAGTTCTTGGGCAGTCCACTTTGCTGCTTCACTTCCCACAGTGGAATCCCAGGCAAGACTTGACCATCTCAGGGACAGGTGGTGCCAGCCCCATGTGTTCCTCTCACACATGCCACAGGCTGTGACAGAGAAGCTGAAGGACTTGAGGGGCCCTCACGTGATCTCGTGTTGGTCTATACCCAATCTCTTCTGAGTGGACAGGGCAGACTTGCATCACAAGAGAACACAGGTAGAGCAGAATCAGGAGAAACTAAAAGCACACGGCTGACAACTCCCAACAGGTGACTGATTCAGAGGAGGCTAAACGCAGCTGGTTTGCCTTTTCCTGGCTCTACTTCAGAGACAGATGGGTCCAGATGAGGTTTGGGGGAGACTCCTGCTGCCAGAGCTCCTCTCTTCATCCCAGCCCATGCTCAAGAATCAAGCACTCCAATTGTCCTGGTGACTCTGGGACCAAGTGAACACCTGCAGCCTTGGGTCATCACAATCCAGATGTGAACAGATGCTAACCTGCTACCTCATGCTTACATCACTTCCTCAAACATTAATAGTGAGTGATTTTCAGGGTTCCCCCCCACTTTAGGGAAATGGAGATAATAATGTGGGATTCTATCCAGGATGTAGGGATTAATAAGGTAAGGACAGGTTGGGGGGCAATTTAAGTAAGAGGTATTAAGGAACAGGGATATCTACCCTGGAATCCAACTGATAATACCTCAGAGGCCACTGCTTCCTACCCTGACTAGTCTGGGGTTAAATGACACAGCCCAACACATCATCATCAATAAGGACTTCAGTAGAAAGTGCCTGCTTTCTTCCTCCTCTGTACTCTCTGACTCATGATATAGACACTCTGCACCCTCTCACTTACAAAACCCATCTATCTGTTGCCTACAGGAGACATATCGCACCAACAAAGATCAAAAGAAACTGTATCTCATGGAATCTGATGTTTTTGTGTTTATTTTCATTTCTTCAAAGCAGTTTTTTTTTCTTCATTGATTTCTTCACTGACTCATAAGTCATATCATGTCTTCAAGAAGGTTCTTGATATACTTCTTCATTGTTTCAATTACATATTAGTCACTCAGTAGCATGTAATTTAACTAATTGTGCTGTAAATTTCTGGTTTTCTTGTTGATTTTGTATTGTGGCTTTTCATTTAAGGGGATATATAGTAACTGTGTAATGGAGACTATCATATCCAGATGTGAGGATATAAGGCAGTACGCATCTCTACTTCCAAATCAAAGATTGATTCCCAATGAAACTGTTAACTATATCTTGGCAATAGGATGCTGGACTCTTTGCCATTGTCCATGCCCGCAATGATGGATTTATGAAGAACTATACTACTGTATTAATATAGGGGAAATCAGTGGGTAGGGGGGAAGGATTCTTGGGGAGGGAGGAAGGGAAACCCCCAAACCTATGGAACTATATCATAAAATAATAATAGTAAAAAAGCAGAAGACCCAAGACTTATCTTTTGGGCCCATTCTCTGCCATGACTTCATAACATGCCCTTTGCCCCTTGCTTTCCATCACTTCAACAGATCTCGCTGCACAACTTTCTCAAATTCCTACATATGGGTAGGCACTTGAATTGATTCCCTGCCTTCAGGGTGGCACTTGTGCCACTCTTCACAGCATGATGTCCTTAGGGGGAACCATGTGAGTATCTAAATCTCATTTGTGTCCTCATTTCCAGCTACAGCTAGAACTCCTTGTCCAAGCACACCATACAGGTCCCTTGGAGGATCTGCACATAGGATCCACCTTATATTACTTAATCAATTTTAGTAATGGGCTTACAGACACAGTGCACTTTGCCATTTGAGACGTTTTTTGTTACAACATTATAAAAGAATTTACATTTCAGAAATTAATTGAATAAAATAAAAGGGCAGATCCTAAAGCCTAGAGGTTGAAGATAATGTTCTTTTCACCTGCTATTTGTTCTCAAGGCCTCAAGACATATCTTACGTGACATTTTAGACTTAGTACATCTTTTTAGCATTAAAGCTAGAACTTACAGATCTGATATGTCAGTAAATTATTGCGGAAGTAACAAAGTGGAAGATCAGAGCAAATAGTCCTGCACGTTAGATACAGAAAGTTCTCAGCTGCACTTCTAACAGAGCTCAAGCATGTTCTATATAAGCAAATAAAACCTGTGAAATTTCATAGCATGGCATTTTGTTTCATAAGCACTTAATCAGGTTTTGTCAAGAAAGGAAGGACTCATTATTCAGTAGATACACACATGCATGTTTCTATACATAAAAATGCATTGATTCTTACAAAGAATTAAATCAAGGTCTGGCATTGTGCCATAAGCTGACACCTGTGATGTCAGTATCTCATAGATAACAGTTCTTGTCTCTGCTGCCCCAATTCTGACTCAGCGTCCTGCTAAAAGGCCTGGGAAGGCAGCAGAAAATGGCCCAAGTGGTTGGGTACCTACACCCACTTGGGAGACTTAGAAGATGCTCCAGACTCCTGGACTTATTTAGAGGCTGAACCCACAAATAAAAGATTTCTCTCTATCTCTCCCTTGCTCTTTGTAACTCTGCTTTTCAAATAAATAAATAAACCTTTTTAAACATGAATAAAATTAGGGATTTCTACTCCTTATCCTTTCATTAGCAATGTTACTTAAAATACTGACAATTAAAATCATAGCATATAAATATTTCCATTTTAAGTTTATAAACCCTAAATGTGTTCAACTCAAGTTAAAATTTTTCTAATAATACCTATTTTAAGATGACTAACAAAACTATGTTAAAGATACACTTTTATCCTCCAGAAAAAAAGAAATATGACCCTAGTTTCTAAACCACTAAGTTTAAGGGGCCAGCAAATAAAGAGAAATACTTTTCAGGTATTGCAGAAAAATTGGTGATATGTAAAATGGGTTACTCCATCAGCAGACTCTTGAGCAACACTCATGAATAGAAATGGAAATAAAGCTTGCTTCAATGAATAAAGAATCAAACAAATAAACGGTAGCTAGAATCTGTCATTTTGCAAAAAGCCAAACCACATCACTATTTGGGTCTACCATGATCTGCTGACACCATTTCCTGTTGCCTCTGTGCCCAGGAAGTTCAGCCCTACACTGTGCATCACAAGAATTCGCTGCTTTCTGGCCACTGCTGTATTTGCCTGCAGGAAGCTGGAGGTAGGGAGGAGGTGGGCTGGAGGACAACAAATCCTTGGAATTCATTCCTCTTTCCTCTGCCTGGCTCGGCCATTCTTCTCAGCCACAGTCTCTGCCTGTTAATCCTCCTACAAGACTCTCACCCAAAACCCAACAGCTACTGAAAAGCTCTCTCCATCAAGTATAACAAAGGCTTCTTTTGGTGCAAATCTCTCAGTCTCCAGCATCATCTTATCAACCAGCCCCCTATCTTTTAACAGATGAAGACAGTTACATTCAAGCAGATTTCAGCAAACAAACAATCATACAAACTAAAAAAACCTAAAATAAATAGACAAACAACAAAAAGTAGAGCCTGGAATCTGACAGGAAAGAGCTGGCGTGGATTGGCTCATGCCTCGCTGGGTGGGACACAAAGATTAGTCACTCCTCACCATGGTGTTGGGGATTTCCCTGCACACCCCCCCAAAAACAAACAAACAAAAAATGTTCTGCACCTTAATTGTCGACAAATGTCTTGTTAGAGTTACAAGCCAGTCTAGATTACCCTAAAATCTGCCAAGATCAGCAAAATTGTACTTCAACACAACAAATGGCTAAATACTAAAATGAAATAGACACGAGATAGCTGAATGGTACCTTATAGCCATTTTAAGGTATATAGCAGCCGGTCCTGTATATAAACAAAAATTGAAATGTCAATAGGCTAATCATAGGTTGTGGTTTAAAACTTGCTTTCTTTTTTTTTTTTTTTTTTTTTTTTTTTTGTAACACACTGGTTACTCACAACCATGTCAATTCCATAATGTTGCAAATTGCTGTTGATGTTATGTCGGGACTCTTGGTTGAATGGGATGATATTCTACCAGCTCTAACAACGGACCAGAAATGGTCTCCCCAAGAGACTGTTCAACCCATCTGGACAATAAATAGCTGGACTTTATACTTGGTATATGTTTGCAAGGAAAGAATCTTGATTGAATTTGAACTGTAATACTGCATCAAGGTGGAGGAAGCCACCAGGGGGGAGGGGCGTGTGGGGGGATTCCCAGAGCCTATGAAACTGTAACATAATGCAAAATAATTAACAAAAAAAAATTATTGCTACAGTTTGAACTCCCAGTTGCAGTAGTGCCCTTCTCTTTGAAGCCATTTGGGAAGAGGAAATGCAGAAGCACTTACAGGTGTAGCTGCATCCACTGGATTGTAGAAGCATGAATCTCTAAAGGAAGAAAAAAAAAGCAAACAATTCATGCTTCTTTGCACAAGGGCCAACTCAAATTGCACGTTCTCTTTAAAGTTACCCTGCAAATGAATCCAGCAGTTAAATTTCCCTGAAGTTTACTTCATGTGACAGTGTTGTGAAAATTACGTGAAATTATGCATGTTGGAATGCTTTTTAGGGAGTAACAGTTACAGTATTATTAAAAATATGTGTCAAAGAAGATAAACCTTGACTTCTTAGAAATAGATAGTGTCTGTTTAGAAAGAAAAGTAAATGTGGAAATAATGCTACTATGCTACCCTGAACTTTCTGAACTTTCTTCACAGGGTTCAAATGATGGAGTTCTAAGAAGAGTACATAAAGCTAACTTTACATTTTTTTATTTTGTGTTGTCATTATTTTCCATAATATTATTTTAAAATAATATTGTATTTATTTTTATTGGAAAGGCAGATTTACAGAAAGAAGGAGTGACAGAGAGAAAGATCTTCCATTTGCTGGTTTATCTCCCAGGTGGCCACAACAGCTGGAGCTGATCTGATCTGAAACCAGGAGCCAGGAGCTTCCTCTGGGTCTCCCATACAGGTACAGGGTCCCAACGCTTTGCTTTCCCAGGCCACAAGCAGGGAGCTGAATGGGAAATGGAGCAGCTGGAACATGAACCAGTGCTCATATGGGATTCCAGGGCGTGAAAGACAATGATTTAGCCACTGAGCCATTGCACTGGGACCATATGTGGTTTTGAAGATATAGGAATTTCCTCCTGTACCTCCTCTTCCTCTGTCCCATTTTCAACCCAACACCATTGCCTTCAATATTATTACAATAGTATGGTCCTTCAGCAGCAAAACAAATACAAAACTAATAGATCTATAGGTAAACATATATATACATATATTCTCATTGATGAACTATATAATGGAGACTAGCACATCAGGAAGTCAGCACATATTGTAGTATGCATCTCTACTCCCAGATGAAACTATTAAATATATTTTGACAGTATGATGCTAGATTTTCTACCATTGCCTATACTGACAATGCTATAATACACTAAAACAGCAGAATGTTGGACCTGTGACTGTTGCTGCACCAAAATGTTTACTTCAAGTCTGTTTTCATCTTGGCTTAAATATTGTGACCATAGTCTATATTAGCCATACTTCCATTTTTATAACAAAATAAGGATTAGATAGTTCTATTGAACTCTTAAGGATCTATCTAGCAGACAGATTCTTGCTGGGTACTGACTTCCCAGTATATAAACAAAACCTAAGTTGTCCCATGTTGAATGGGCTACAACATTTCCAGTAGAATGTTACAATTCTCCAATGAAACTGTAATCATCAAAAGTTCCCATTTTTTGAGGAATCACTTGACTCAGACCTGGAAGAGTCAGTTGTAAGACAGAAGGAAAAAAAAGTGGGAGGGAGAGAACTTTTCCTGAGCTATACTACAAAAAGCAGCCAGCAAATAGATTTAAATTTAGTTTCACAAGGAGTATATGGCCTCTGAAACCTGACAGATATCAGGATCTTTTGAATCAATAAAATCCTATCACCAACATTTGTGCATCTGCTTTTCCACCTCTGCTAAGAATACTGAAACAACATAGAGACACAGTTTGAATAGTATATAATGAAGCCTCTTATTCACTAAGGTTGATTTTCTCCTTCCCAGCCAGATGAAAAGACACAGGTTTTCAAAGCAGTCAACTTGCTCACCCCAACTTGCACTCAGAGAAATCTTCCATTCTAGATGACCTGAGCAATGAGGGACTGTAGAATCATCTGCAAGGTGCTCTCAGAAACACATTGGTTACACAAAAACTTAGTTCTTTCTCTTAAATATCTGTCACTATCCACAGAAACACCACAGTGCCATTCTATCAGACAATTTACAGAGTAAATACAGTATATCCAGTGACTGCCTACAACGTAAGGCACACAGGATGTACTCAACTGCTGCAAGCAATTGGACAAAAACAAACAAAAACACAGCTTGACCAATGGGGAAAAATGTTTGTTTTCATATACATAAATCCATGACAATATCAGCATATTTGAAAGAAAGTTGTTAGATAAATTCAAGTATTTATCATTTACTAGGACTGAAAAAAGCACATTTTTACTTAAGACTATAAACATACATCATTGATTCTGAGCTGTGTGAGGCAGTGGAACAATTTAGTTCAAACGTGAACTTTTAGGGAATCAATTTAACCTGTTTGGCACCTACGTTCAAATGCTGTAGTAGAAGTCCCAGAACTTGGGCAACAGGCACTAGTCACTGTACTACTGACCTTATGTTTTAAGTTAAGAAAACATTTACTTCTGGAGCCACAAAGATCAAGCAGGTTTACAGGCTGCTGGAAGAAGCCTATCAAAGACCATTTGACCATTTGCTGCAGGCCATATGGTTACCTTTTATCATTTTCAGAAGGGTGAAGTCAGGTGCCTCAGCAGCCCATCATTCTAATTTGTCACAGAAACTTGACACCATTGCAATCTATGTGATATTATGGGACTAAACTGAAATCCCCACATCTAGAAGTATATCATAAAGAATTTACTTTGTAGGTTGGCAGGCTTTCAAGTCAGGAGACACTGCTGCATATATACTTTGAATGCCACCACTATTTTTTTTCTTATTGGCAATGAGTTTCTGTGAGGGCAATTTGGACCCTGATTGTATCTCTCCTTAGGCTGCCTTTAGATAACTGCCCGGCACATGTCTGCTGTTGTACTTGGAAAGTGACATTATGACTGTGTTTATGAATCTGTCTTCCTACTTAGAATTTCAGTGCTTATGAGGAATGTGTCTTTAAGGTTTACATTCTCAACATAATATGTGGTATGTAAAAATCAAATATCTGCAGAAGGAAAAAAGACAAAGAAAGAAGGAAAAAGAGAAAGACTAATTATATCATTGTAAGAAATAACAAGCAACACCATTTATTGAACCCTTCACAATACAGTAGAGATTATCTTAGTTGTCTCAAATATTTTCCAATAAAATTTTCAGAGATTCTACTGTCTTATTATGTCTTTTCTATGGTGGCAAGAAATAGGGCCTAATGGAGTTAAAAAATATCCCCCACTCAATAGAACTCACAAATGAAGTAAGTTTTGACTAATTCCAAATGAAGTGTTCTTAGTCACCAAATTCAGAAAACAATGTAAAGCAGAGAATTTGTATTTCTTACACAATCTCTCAGCTGGAGTGCAGTTAAGATGCCACTTGGGATACCCACAATTCCACATTGAGTTCCTGTGTTCAAGTCCCTGCCCCTTTACCATCTAAGTTCCTATTAATGTCCACATTTGAATGAATCAGGTGTAGTCCAATTAGCCAGGTCTCCATTCCCTAGCTGGAGACCAGGACAGAAGTTCTTGGTTCCTGATTTTGCCTCACTTAACCCTGGCTATCTCTATCTACCCTGTCACGGGAATAAACAAAATAAACATAGAAAAAAATGCTAATTCTGACAAGCATGGATGCCATTAAAACTTCAGAAATACTTATTTGGGAGTTTATACAGAGAACCAAATTATTTATATTACTAATCTTGCTCAAATGAAAGGCAGTTCATGAAACAATCTGGTTTTGGAAGTTAATGAATAAATTACTTCATAGTGAATACTATGGATTCTTTCAAAATATAAGTGTAGTTTATATACCTCCTTTTATGTGTGTATATATTCACTTGAAACTAAAATGAATACCCACTCGTAAGTATTTTCCCAAGGGAAATGAAAGTTTACATGGAGACTTACACACACACACACACACACACACACACACACAAATTTGTAGCAGCTTTGTTCATCAAAGCTAAAAATGAAAATCATCCAAATTATCTTTCTAGCATATGAATGAATAAAGATGATGTATCTAGATGATGAAATACTACTCGGCATTGAAAAAGGATCAAATGACTACTAAAAGCAATGATATGAAAACTCTTCAACAATTTGTGCTAAGTGAAGAATGTCAGACACAAAACGCTAACACACTATCTTATTCTGTTATAACAAATTGTCCTGGAAAAGGCAAAATTTTTGAAGCAAAATATCACTATTTCGCAGAGGCTGGGAATGGAGGAAGGAAACAAACTATAAAAGAATATCAAGGAAATTTTGGGAAATATACTACATACTAAATAACTTTTGGGAGATGTATTATGTTACAGTTGTGATAGTACATATATGGCTGAAATTAATTTGCCAAAATTCACCAAACTGTGCATATGAAAAGGATGATTCTACTGTATGGACATTACACCTTCATAAATGTGACTTTAACAAAGTAAAAGAAATTTATATACATGGTAGATAACGAATCCAACACACAAATATGCTGTTACTTAAATTTAAAAAACAGGTTTTACTTACTATATATAAGTATATTAATTGAACTATATTCTGAAATCCCCTGATTATTCATTCTAATAATGTCTTTTGATGGGTTAGTAGATGAAGCTGTACTGACTGTGCCATTCATAAAATATGTAACAGAGGAAACAGTGAAGTTTTGTGCTCTCATTATGAAAAGTCCATCTGTACACACTCTACAGTTACCCTTACAAGTAGAATCATCTGAAGATTTTCTGAAAAGCCCTGGTTTCATTTGATATTTAGGTATCTAATTTGTCTTAGCACGCTGTGAAAACTATGAGCATTTCCAGTTAATAAATACGAGGCTACTGGAACCTTGTAAAATGGAAATAATCAATTTAGCCATTAACCAAGTCTGTGTACTCTACCCTTGCAGACCATTTCTTCATTTATACATTCCAAAGGGACCAGATTCTAAAGTATCTTAGAAGGTAAGTTTAAAACTTAACTCATACTTGCTGAAAGAGCAAGGTGAAATCAAAGAACACAGTAAAAGGATGAAGATGTATTCTTATGATAGTTTCAGTGCAGGAGATGAGGATTTTATTCCGCAGATGGAGAAAACCCTTAGTTCATGCAAGCTAAAATTTCAGCCAACACCTTGCAGAGTGTTCCAAATCCTGGGATCTAGCAGTGGTCATTGGAAAGAAGAGCCGCCTGGGTAACACAGTGCAGAGGCTTTTATCTTCTGTTACATGACCCCTGTTACCATGGATTTCCAAAGAAGTTTATACCACATCTGTACATGTGAATAATTTTTCTTCCCAGGCCAGATAATGAACAGAATTGTGTTATTTGTGCAGAGTCTGGATCATTTTAGGCATGCTTTTCTAGGAAGCTCGTGAGTCATTAGAATTAGGCAACAGGAATGTCTTCCGTCATTAGAAGAAACAGAAGCTGGCTTTGGGCTCTAGGTGCTTCAGGAGAGCTGCCAGTATTTCTCGTCAGGGACCAAGCAATTAAAGAAACACCCAGCTGAAAAATGGAACTCAGACTGCCTGGCTGTGACTCCAGAAGCCCATTCTCTGATAATTCTCATAAGGAAGTCAGGCAGCCAAGTTAAGTGCACAAGCAGGAGGGAAATACAGAATACAACAGAACACTAACTTGATTACGTTTGTTCTTATTCCAAAATACACTTTCATGATTCTAATTAATATACACAGAGCTAGAAAACATTATTTTATAGGTGGATGAAAACAAATAAATCAAATTATGTGCAAGGGTTCAGGTGGCTTAAGATTGAACTTAACAACAGAACATAACACAATCTGAAGACAGATCTTTTAATCACTCTCTCTCTCCCTTCTCCTAGGAAATGCATATCCATAAGTGACTCTGCTTTGCTTTAATCCATTACATTTCTCTTTTCAAACTATTGGTATTCGGTTGGTCCACACAAGAACTTTCTTGTTTAATATGATGTTTACTAAATTCTATTTCATCAGTAGTGAGCATCATGTAATGATTAAAAGGAAAGGTTCTGTAATCACACAGACTTAGGATTAAACCCTAGACCTGTCAGTTATTATACACAGCTATTATATCATCTGTATGCCTCAAAATGAAGCGTTAAATCTAGACCATGGAGCCATTTTGAGAATTTGAACCATGTTCTATACAATAGCCTGGATAGCACCAGGCACATACACTCAGTACATGCTAACTTCTTAAAAAAATGTATTTACTTATTTAAAAGATGAAGAGAAAGAGAAGAGAAGAGAAGAGAAGAAGAAGAAGAAGAAGAAGAAGAAGAAGAAGAAGAAGAAGAAGAAGAAGAAAAGGGAAAGGGACAACAGGGAGAACATCAGGGAGAGAGCGATAGTCACATCTTCCATCTACTTACTGCTTCGCTCCCCAGATGGCCACAATGGCCAGATTCGGACCAGGTCAAAGCCAAGAGCCACAAGCTCCAGCCAGATCTCCCACTTGAGTGGCAGGAGCCGTAGCACTTTCGCCATCTTCTGCTGCCTTCTGTTGCTTTCTTAGGCACATTAGCAGAATTGGAAGTGGAACAGCCAGGACTTCATTTAGTTAGCATAGCAGTGGCAGATGAATCTGTTATGATACAACAGCAGCCCTAAATGTTAATCTTTTACATTCTTTTCACTGCCATTAAGCTCTGCCTCTACTTACAACAAATTCTTTTTTTCTGTGATTCTAGCTCTCCTATCAGATTCTACAGCTACAAGGCTACTCATGGACCAATATATTTACAATGAAATTCCCTTTCTTCACCACCTCACCAAAGCCTGGATATGAGTATAGGTAACAAAATCTGCCTATGAAGGCAGCAGAGACTGGAGGGGGACGGGAAGTAATTTCCTAAAACAGGGGCATCACTAATAGGTACTAATCAACATAATAAAACCAAAGTATTTGTAAATACTTTGATGTTCCTTTATATAAGAAACGATCAAGCTAAATGCTTGCTACTGCTATCCGTGAGTTTTTCTGGTGTATTACATAGTCCACCTAGTTCAAGAAGTTCTGTTATTGTTGGATTAATATATAATAACTACGACAAGAAAACCTGATTCCAAGGAAGACGTAGACATTCAACACAAAATTGTATCCAAAAATCTAAACAAAAATCAGCCTTTCACACAACCGCGCTAGGGAGTGAACCTGAATCCTACTTAGCATTTGCCTGCGTCGAAATCCTCCTGAAGTAAATAAGCCTCACACTGTAGCAGAAATGCCAAAAAAATCCACATAAACATCCTAGAAAGGGTGTGGGAGCTCAAATTAAAATAAAACCATCTGCTGACAGAAGATGGTGAGTATGTTATTTATCAAGCAAATTCCATGAAGTTTGCTGGCTGAGTGATTAGGAAAATAGCTACTCCGGCCTCTTGCCCTCTTTGACTTAGCTCACACAATTTATCCACCCAAACAAATGGACCAATTCTCCACAACTCTTCTGATCAAGCATGATTCTATCTATTCTAAGGTGTCATATTTTGCCAAATTATTCTCTACTTCGATACACTGATCTATTTCATTTTTACTTAGTTCATATAATTTTAAAACTCTTAGGGGATGACTTTTGTGATTTTTTTTTAAAGATTTATTCATTTTATTACAGCCAGATATACACAGAGGAGGAGAGACAGAGAGGAAGATCTTCCGTCCGATGATTCACTCCCCAAGTGAGCCGCAACGGGCCGGTGCACGCCGATCCGAAGCTGGGAACCTGGAACCTCTTCCGGGTCTCCCACGCGGGTGCAGGGTCCCAATGCATTGGGCCGTCCTCGACTGCCTCCCCAGGCCACAAGCAGGGAGCTGGATGGGAAGTGGAGCTGCCGGGATTAGAACTGGCGCCCATATGGGATCCCGGGGCTTTCAAGGCAAGGACTTTAGCCGCTAGGCCGCGCCGCCGGGCCCGACTTTTGTGATTTAATTGCTAAAGACAGAAATGCACTAAGGTTTAGGTCCATTAATTTAATACATATTGTGTAAGGATCCACTCATGATAGATCTTGTTTGAAGTACTTGAAATGAACATGACAGAAAAAAAAATCCCACCCTAACAGAATTTACCATCTATGGTAAGAGAAAGTAAAGAATGCACATTAGTAAATTATATGCTATAATTGAGTAATAACAAATAGGTTAAAAACAGTAGTGAAGCAGGTAATACCTTTACTACTTTAAAGGTACAGGAGTAAATACAGCATTAGTAAACTCTTACTGACTTTAACCCTGTGTATAACATAAATCAGAGTCTGAACCAGCCACATGTAATAGAAAGGGAGTGACTTCTACTAGTCAGGTCTTGGGTCGGGGCATAAAAGAAAGTTTCAAGAGGAATAGATCTATAAACAAGCTAATCAAGAGAAGAAATGTCAGGAAAGCACCGAAGGTAAGAGCAGACAAAAGTACTGGCAAAGCCAAGGATATTCTTCTATCAGGATCTCAGAAAGAGTTAGCAATAATCAACAACCAGGTCCTCATACAGAGAAACAATATTATATACAGAGCAACAATTTTAGGGGACCCCAGCAAACACCTTAATAAACAGATTTTGAAAAATTTAGCCAAATTAACTTCAAGCCTAAATCATAATTCACATGCAATGAGGAGCTTAGAAAAATTATCTTTTTAGGATAAAAGTCAAATCATTTTTTTTTTTTAGAGTTTGAAACTAAAAGGAAGGGAGGGTAGCTATGCTTACAATGTCAGAAGTCCTATCTAGAGCACATCACAAGTGGTATTACAATGTTGTGTTCAGGCAAATTGAAGATAGTCCCAAATACTGAGAGGATCCCAAATGGTTTTGTCAGGCATTCCCCATTAGTTACTGAATGAAACGTGATGATGATTGTGTCATTCAAGGTAATGACAAAGCAGAAGTTCAGGTAATGGCTGCTCATCAACTGGTACTTCAACATCTCAATACATTCAAATCATTTATTACATCTCAAGTACTCAAAAATGCAGGAACCTAGTACTACAATTTTACAGTGATTTTTTTTAATAACCCCCAAAAGTTTTGCCTACATGTATTGTTTTGGTACAGATGAGTGCAGTACTGTCATTTTAATATAGAGGACCAAACCTGCTACATGGAGGCTCTGTCCATGGTACACTCATTTTTCTCTCTAAGTCTTGGTTTTCCAGTGGTGAAATAGAGCAACCTATTTTCAAGGGTATTACGAGGGCCAAATGAAATAGAAAAACACTCAGCATTATGGCTACCAACACAGAAATGGCATAGTAATCACTGGAATATAGTGTTACACTAGAAGAGGCCTAAATAAGATGTCACTCAATACTCTTTCTATGTGACATTCTTTTTGAAACTGATTAATTACAGACGGCATACATGGAAGGAGAACAAGAGGGGTACATAAAGAGGGAGAAAGAAAGCAAAAACAGAAGAAAATCTCCCATCTGCTGGTTCATTTCTCAGATGCTCCAAACCCTGTGGTTGGACCAAGCCAAAGCGAGGAGGTGAAAACTCAATCAAGTTCTTCTATGTGGCTGTCAGAGACACAAATACTTCAGCTATCAGATGCTGTCCTCCCAAGTAGCAGGAAGCTAGAACTGAAAGCTGAATCATTACTCAAATTCAAGTAATCAAATATGGGATGCAAGTGTTCTAAGTGGCAACTTAACTGCTGCAATGAATGCAAGTCCCTTAAGAGGATCTTCATAGGTTATGCGACTTTTGTAATTTCTCCGAGGTTACCCAAAACAAGCTCAGAGGAGAAATTCATATTTGTTGTCTCCTAGCTAAATGCTTTTAATTCTACAATATACTGTATCTCTTTTATGCTTTTTAAAACAAAATTGACCATAACTTTGTCTCATCATTAAGTTATACATTCATGGGGTAGACATGTGGCCTAATAGTTAAGACACCACACCCTGTATCAGAGAGCCTGGGTTCAATACCTGATCTCAGCTTCCCTGCTGAGGCTCTTGTCTATGGCACACTCCTGTATCTATGGTAAACACCTGAACCAATGGTGATGGCTCAATTGATTAGGTTTCTACCATCATTGTGATAAACCTGTATTGAGTTCCCAGTTCATTATTTCAGTATCAGGTACAGACAGAAGTCACTGTAGACATTTAGGAATAAATCAGCAGATGGAAGTTCTTGGTTCTCTCTCTTTCAGAACACTTTTTTTTTAAAGTTCTGCATTTATGTAAATGAGCTTTTTCTATGAAACACATAGTAGAAGAAAAAACGAAATATGAGATTTTTGTGCATAAAAAGTAAGACCAATAGAATAAGCTCAATGAACGGCCCAAGGGTAAAAGAAAATTTCAATTAAAACCATACGTTATTAAATATAGGCTATGCCATTATTCTTTCAATAAATGATTATTCAGAATGATGTTATTGTCTGTTTTTTCTCATTACAAGTATTTTGCAGTTATTCTTGAACTTAACTCACAGAAAGCACAGGTAAGTGAATATATTCAAACACAACACAGATCATCTTGCCTAGCAATTGTTGCTCTACATTCCTCTAACTGACAACTTCCATGTGATATTTATGAATAACAATACTAGGTAAATAACCATAGCACAAAGAGCATTTCCACCAGATTAGCACTATTCCTCACTACTTGGAGCAGCCAAATCACATCTAAAGAAAACACCAAGACATGTAACTCTCCTTGCTGTTTTCCACTTATTTATTTTAAGCCAATAAAAGTGTTTGCATGGAGAAAGGAAAAGGAAACAAGCATGAGGCCTGGCTTTTATCCAACCTTTCTTTCTCTGACTTCCCTCCAATCTATAGACGTATAAACAAATTACATCATTAATGGAAATCGGTTCAAGTGTGTGTGTATCTGTGTGTGGCACTATTTTCATATATCCAACTCTCGATAGTTACTAAGGCAGAAGAACACATTCTACCTTCCAAGAAGCAAAAAAAAAAAAAAAAAAAAAAAAAAAAAATTAGTCACCATCTGTCAGAAAATAAGTTTTCCAAGGAATTATTCCAGAAGTGCTAACCTTTGTTTAATATGTTATTGATTTTCTAAACTGTTAAGTATGGTTTACAACGGTGATAACCTACATGATACCACTCATTAAATCAGTTAATATCTAGTTTATTAGAACATTAACTTTTTCTACAGGCAATTAACTGATAAACTGAGTGTGTGTGTGTGAGAGAGAGAGAGAGAGAGACAGAGAGAGAGTAGAGAGAGACACACTTCTCATAAGATGTTTGTGAGTAGTAGTTAAATACTTCAAATGGCACACAGGAGCTGTGCAGTACATTCTGATTGTTCTCATCCTTCCCTTTCCTTCTGAGATAAAACCAAACTATGATACCATACAATTATAAAGTCTCCTCTGAGATTGGTGAGCTAACCCACACCCAGCCATTGGAAAGCAGAGGTGTAATAAATTAGGTAACACCACTGATGGAAAGATACATTTGTGAGCTTGTGTGTTTGTGTGTTCACACAGGTGGAGAACTTATTAACAGAACAAGAAATTTTTTCAACTATGGAAACACACTGCACTGCCCCATCACTGTTACAATGTAAGGCTAATATTTACTCTTTTACATGCAGAAAGTCTTAGACATTGAAGTCCATAACACCTTGTTTTGAAATTATTCTGGTGGTATGGCCTAAGATAAGTTACTTCACATTTCTGCTTAGTTCTTTCACCTATCTATGCTTATTTCAGGAAATTACACTTTAAGGAATTTCATGTTACTAATTTTTATGAGAGTTATGCTTTCTAGGATTTATTTGTTTTCAATTAAAAGGCAGATTTACAGAGAGAATGAGAGACAGAGAGAGATCTTTCAACTGCCAGTTCACTCCCAAAATGGCCACAATGGCTGGAACTGAACCAATCCAAAATCAGGAGCCTGAAACTTCCTTCCAATCTCCCACATGGGTGCAGGGCCCAAGTTCTCGAGTCATCCTCCGCTGCTTTCCCAGGCCATAAGCAGGGAACTGGATCGGAAGTGAACCAGCAAGGACACAAACCAATGTAATACAGGATGACAGAAACACAGAGAATTATGCTGTTATCCGACCACACAGGTCCATGTAACTTTACTCTTCACAGAAGTAATTTTGAAATCACTGTAACAGACTTTTCTTTTATCTTCTCTGTATGTTTTGATACTTTTATGAGAAGGAAATATTTAACTCCAACTCAAAAACTCTTTGAGAGTTGAGTCCATGGCAAGTTATATTTGCTTTTAGCTAGCACCTAGCATAGTATTTTTTCCATAAGTACAATAATTTGTTAGAACTGAGTTGAACTGAATATTTAAATGCCAGTGAACTTGATTTTTGGCCCATTGCTTCTACCTTGTTTCTTCTCCAAATATGGCTATGCTTATCATTTTAACACATGTTGTGATTTAGTGAAGTGCAAAGTTACTAATGCATAGCTGCTGCTTATGCATTATTTGTTATCTCACTGCAGAAAGTAACTATTGCTATTTTAAATTCTGAAAGAAAAGGATCCAGTTGCAGTACTAAGAAATACTGAAATAGAATAAATTCGCTGTTGACATTTTTCCAAAAAACAGGCAAATAAGATATGCAATACTAAATCCTTTTTAAAACAGTCTATGATGATGTACCAAGTGAAAATAAAATGGTCTAGTAGAATTCTGTGAAGAATATTATTTAAGTTTATAAAGATTATAAATCACTTCAGGGAACAGATGTTTGTATCTGCACTGCTTGTGTTGTCTACTTATTTGGAATGCCCTGCTTCTATCCATATTTATGTATATAAAGTCTGCTCTCTAGTAGCCAAGATGGCTGAACAGGGAAAAGACATACTGATTCTGACCAGAGAAAGCTGGCTAAATAAAAGCAGAGGAAATGTTTTCCCAAGGGAGAGTTGGAGAGAGGCTTGTAGTGGAAATTCTACAGAAAGTGGAGAAACACTGTGGTGAAGGTAGACAATGTAATCACGGGGAAGCAAGCAGAGACAGCACATCAGGGACTGGAAAATATGGCAGATTTTGGAGCCCACCGTCGCAGCCAGAGTTGTCAGTGACATTACCTTATGATGAATCTCACACATCATACTACCTCTGGTTTCAGACTACAGCCAAAGTGGGGAGCAGGGTTTTAAGAGACCAGCGGGCAGGAGCACACCCTCCACCCCCATTTCCCCATAAAGTGTGCAGGGAAGAAATGCCATTTTGAAGAGACTACCATCTTCAGATCAGTAAAACTCTTGGCAGCTGTAACGTGTGCCTGGCTCTGTAGGGGCACACGCTGTTAAGTAAGTGTATCAAAGGGATACATCCATGTTCCCATTGACTTTGAGTCTGGGTGACTGACCTGGCAGGTAGTTGCACACACATCAGGAATGCACACATGTCCATCCTTGTACAGATTCTGGGATGTAAACTGTCAATGTGGAGCACTCATTGGTAGCTGGCACTGGGAATGTCTGTCCTCACTCCATGGGTAGGGCAGGCTTACAAAGTTAAATGGACCCTCAGAACCATAGGACTGTAAGAGTCTTGTGAACAAAGACTGGGAATTCTGTGACTGTATGATATAGTATGTGATGTGTAGCTGGGTCTCTGACTATTCAATGTGTTTGACATCAGAGGCTAAGATTTCTCTTTGCCTGAGGTGTATCATGGCGGTGCTGTGTTCACATCGAGAAATGCACAGATCTTTTGTGTGGTACAAGTGCTGAAGTGGATGGAAGCTGTTGCCACTGTGTGCTAACACAGGAACTGATTGCCTTGAAAGAGAGGAAGTGAGGCTGTGATTACGCTCACAGTCATGATCAATGCTTCCACTCTGCTGAAAAAGGAGATTTGCCACACCCAGTTTGGGTGGCACGCTGGAGTCTTACCCCACACACAGCACACACCTCCAGATATGCACTGAAGCAGTCACTCCACCAAGTCACAGGGGCATCAAAGATTAAAAGCCATCAGAGCAGAGAAACAAATGCTTTCACAAATGCCTAAAAATAAATACAGAAATAAAAGAAACAAAATTAAGGCAGATAAGATGACTTCCAAAAACGAACGCAACAGCAGTAAGTGGTGTGCTTGGTGGACAAAAAACAGGAAAGGTCAATATTTCAATGCCTGCAGTTTGGACAGTAGATGAAGCACCCAGAAGTTGCTATCTACCCAGGAGTTTCACTACCAAATATCTACCCCCAAAAAATACAAGATATGTCTACACACAGAATTGCATGCAAATGATCATAGCAGAATTACACACAAAGGTCAAAAATTTAAATTAATCCAAATGTTTATCAGTTGATATATAAAGAAAATGGAGTAAACACATAACAATAGAATATTATCCAGAAACACATATGTTTGCTACCTAGTATGACCTAAACACATTTTCTAATATGTATGAGTGTGTGTGTGTGTGTGTGTACACGCACGGATGTGTGAGTGTTTATGTTGCTAAGTGAAAGAAGCAAGGCATAGAAGAGCATTATTACATTCATATAATTTCATTTATAGGGGATGTGCATAAAAGGCAAATCCACAGTGACCAAAAACAGATTAGCTACTGCCCAGGACTGGGAGCAAGACTGGGGATCAAACCTAAGTAGGTAAGTGGGATCATTTTAGACTATGGTGATAGTTGCATTACTCTATAATTCACTAAAAAACATTGAACTATATGCTTGAAATAGGTGAATTGCTTGGTATATACACACAGCTTGTTAAAATTGGTACAAAATAGTGTGAAAATATGAGAAAGTATACTAGCACTAATAATCATTTACTCTACTATGAGAATATAATTCCTCTTAAATTATGAACCATCTTGAAATAACACTATATTCTAAGCAAATTTTGCAATGAAAATCTTATTCTTTGTAATACACAAAAATAAAAAATTCTAACAGCCTCTTCATTTTCCTGGGCATGTCTTAAGAAGCTGTCCCATTAAGAAGTCCAAATGCTTCCTCGCAGGATCCAAGGGCATCAGAACAACAGCCAGGAGCCCTGAGCTGTCCGCAGAAACAGAACAGTAAACTTCCTTCGGGACTCGGGAGGGGATCTTTCTCTGGTCCTTACTTAGTTCCAACTTTGGATTCCCACCCTCTCTTGCAATGACCATCAGGATCGCTCCGGAAACCCCTCAAAACAAACAAACAAACAAACAAAAAATCTGGAATGGATAGACAGAGAACAACAAGGAAAGCTTAGAACCAGACAGGAAAAGGTCAGCGTGGACTCACTTATACCTTACTAGGTAGGACACAAAGATTAATTACTCCTCACTGGGATATTGAAGATTTCTCTGCACACCCCTCCTAAAACTGTTCTGCAACTAAACTGTCGACATATGTCTTGTTAGAGTTATAAGCCAGTCTAGACTACCCGAAAAAAAGCCGGGTTCAGCAAAATTATGCTTCAACGCTATAAAATGCTAAATACTATAATGAAAATAGACATGAGACAGCTGAATAGTAATCTATAGCCATTTTAAGGCGTATAGACTAACCCGGTTGTATATAAACTAAAACTGAAATGTCAATGAAGAAGTCACACGATGTGGTTAAGAACTTGCATTTTTTTAAACATATTGGTTACTCAATACTATGTCAATTAATTCCATAACGCTATAAATTGTTGCTGATGTAAAAAAAAAGAAACTGTCCCATTCAGAAATGGTCTCATGCATACATCATGATAATAATAATTTCAGACTGTTACAGGAGAATCTGCTCTGAAATTACAATGTACATTATCATAAACTACCTATAATAAAAACAAAGAAATTTCTCCATATCCCAGTTCTTGAAAGAGATAGATAATTGCTAATAATTTACTCTGGCATTAGCTTGGCATTAAATAATACAGTAAATCAAAGAGTGACATCATTTCAGAATGAATCTACAAAGGTCTTCTGAGATTAACGTAATTGTCAATTTTCAAGCTAATTGCAGACTCTGGCTGTTGCTCCTAATATTCCTTTATAGAGTTTCTTTGTTAGAGATTGATCAGAAGCTCAATTTGACATTTTGTTAAGAACAACACCAACTCAATAAAATAGTCATTTTGAGTCTAAAAGATCTTTCTTAAGGAAGCAAAAGATAAAATTGTGGCCAATATGCTTTCTCATTACACTTATAATGCAGAAAAGGACATTTCCACCTAAGATATATATATCTAGATAGATAGATAGATAAATAGATAGATATAGATAGATAAATAGATATACACAAATGAATATATATACACACATGTATATATTTCAGTAAATGCTTTTACCTCGTGTTGATGGGGATGTGGGAAATTCAATAATAATAATTCAATAATCTCAAGTACTCCTGCTGACATTGTCAAATGGAAAACAATTTATCAGCCTGTAACTTGAAACATAAAAATCTTCTTTCCTACAATTAGTAACCCTCTTTCAGAGATCCTGTTCAAATATCCTGTGTCGGTTTCAATGGGTATATCATCAGCAGCATCCAGGATAAATGCAGCTATGAGAAAAAACCTGTTCCAATTCAGCACCATTTCTTTGTCAGTGTCTATGCTACATAAATTAATAAGGATATTAACCAAAAAATGAGAATGAACTCAGAATTTTGACTCTCGAGACTAATATAGAAACAAATGTCACTTCAGGTTCAATTTGTAAAGTCTTTGTTCTATTTATGGTTTCTGGCCCATGTGACCCAGGGTATCTCTCAATGAGCATCGGCAGAGTCATCATTTGGATCCCCAATCTGCTGATGGCTTTGTACACAAGGTATCATTTATGCAGCAGGATGATAAATGCAATTGCTCCTGGAGGCTCAGAAACAGGTCACAACAACTGAGGAGAGAACAATAGTTGCCTGGTAACCACATTCACTAAGCCAAGGGACTGGTTCCTTTATGCACAATATGTAGAAGGAGTAGCTTGATACTGGGTCTTCTACCATGAACAAATCACCCCTCTTCCAATAGATGAAGAGGTTTCAATGAAAAGGTTGACAGCTAATTTCACTTCCGTTGCTTTTAACTTTAGCCTAGTTTTGTAATTCTTATTAATTATAACATCCAAAAGAGGAACGCATGTGTTAATATGCAGATCAATAAATTTAGATGAACCAAACATATCTATAATATGAGCCCCAAATCAGAAAACAGAACATTACCAGCACCACAGATTCAATCTCTGCCTCAAATTATTCTAGCCAGCCATCCAATATTCCTGACTTCTGACAAAGCATATCACAACTTTGCCTGTATTTTGGAGCCTGAACTTCATTTGCTGAATTTTATATTCTTGATGAACTGGCATATGAAGTCATACAATGACTATCCCCAGTGCTTTATTAACATTCCATTGTGTGAACATTCATTTTTCATTCTATTGTCAATGGAGATATTACCAATAGTGCTTGTACTAGCATAATTTTGTTGAATATACATGCGTACATATTCTAAAAATTGTACTATCATAGAAAATGGATATGTTCAGTTTTAATAAATAATGCTTATATTTTGTCCAAAGTGTTTATTCATTTTATACACCCACCAGCAATATATAAGAATTTGAGTTTCCCCACATACTCCGTAACACTTTATATAGGCATACTTGGTTTTAATGTGCTTAGTTTACTGTACTTCACAGACACTGGCCATGCTGTGTGGAACAATTCTTCCGGTATCATTTGTTCAACAGCATATGCTAACATCAAGTCGCCATATCATATTTGGCAATTTTATCAATATTTTTAACTTTGCGATTATTATTATATCTGTTGGATAATCTGTAATTAGCAATCTTTGATGTCACCATTTAAACTATTTGGGATGCTATGAATCATTCTGATGAAAAATGAAAAATTTAGTCAATGAAGGTGTGCATTCTAGCTGCTCCACAAACTATTTGTACTCGACCAATCTCTCTCTCCTCTTCCTTGAGCATTCCTATTACCTTAGAAACAATAATATTGAAATTAGGCCAACTAATAATCCTATGATGGCCTCTAAATGTTTAAATGAAGAGTCATACATTTCTTGCTTTAAGTCAAAAGCTAGAAATAATGTGTATCAGTGAAATACTCTGGAAATTAAGCCTCTTGTGCCAGTGGGTCAAGTTACAAAAACACAAATGGCCTAAAATCACATTAAAATATGTTCAACATTACTAATTATCAAATATATGCAAATAAAATTCACAATAAGATGTCACTACATACTAATCTGTATGACTACTATCAAAAAAACAAATTATCCAGTTTTGGCAATGTTGTGGAGAAGTTAGAACCCCTAGGGCTTGGTAGTAGGCATGTAAAATGGTACAGCCATATGAAAAACAGTATAGAAGACCTATAAAATTAATACAATCACTATATACACCAACAACTATATGTTCAGTATTTTTCCAAAAGAATGCAAAGCAGGATCACAAAGATACACATTCTTCATTGATGCATTATTCACAACAACAAAGAGGTATAAGAAGTTTGAATATCTGTCAACAGGTGAGTAAAATATGTTGTGCATGTGTGTTTCTTTGATTAGAAGCCATATATCTTCAGAGAGAAGAATATTCTGTCACATGCTACAACATGGATGAATCTCAAAGACCTTAGCTTAAACAAAATAAGCTAACTACAGATGGAAAAATTTGTGAGATTTTACTCAAGGGTAATCAAAAGCACGGAACAGATAAGGAGTTGCTTTTATGGATAAGTTAAAAAAGCACTTTCTTGAAGTAGAATCTACTCTTGGTGAACATGCTATGGACATGGCTGGAATAACACACTCACAGTTAATAAAGCAGAGGCAGAATTTGAGAGGACTTATTTCAATTATGAAAGAAGTTTTGCTGTAATAAAATGCTATCAAAGTGCATAACATCCTACAGAAAAATCTCTTGTGAATGTGGAAAATTTCATGATCTTAATTAACTGCTGCAGCAGGTATGTCCATGTGGCAAGATAAGTCTTTGCTTTGGATGTCCACATCCTATAGAAGAGTGCCTGGTTTAAGTTCTGACTGCTCTGCTTCCAATCCAGTTTGCTGACAATGCACATCCTACAAGTCAGGAGACGATGTGGCTTAAATACTTGGATCTCTGAAACCCATATGGAGACCCAAATGGACCATCCATCTCTTGGTTTTGGCCTGACCCAGCTCTGCCTGTTACAAGCATTTGAGTATTATACCAGCAGATGGAAGAGATCTCTTTCAATCTCTCTCTCTCTTCAAATAAACTGAAAATATAAAATTCAAATAGCAAAAAAATTGCCACAGCTATACCAAATTTCGGTAACCACCATTCTGATCTGTCAGCAACCATTTACACTGAGGGAAGACCAGCATTTTTTAATCCATATTTTATGTTAAGGTATGCATATTTTAGACATAAATATTAATGTCTTGCACACTTGATAAAGTATGAGCATAATTTTATATGCACGAGGAAACCAAAGGAAAATCATGTGACTCATTTTATTGTGAGACTTGCCTTACTAATGTGATCTAGAATAAAAATTCACAACATCTCTGAGGTATTTCTATGTTTTATTTTTCATTTTAGCCTTTCTGGTGGTTGTACAGCTGGTGCATATGACAAGAATACTTATTATAAGAAAGATTTAAGTGTGCCCTGATCCGTCTCATCTCAATTCAAGTGAGAGGAGCTTCTAGGTCCCTTAGGAAAGCTCTGAAAACTGGTCTACTGAACTGTTTTTACACCTCGCAGAGCAGAAACAGTGCTGCACCAATTGTAGCAGCAGTATCTGTGACCAACATTTAGACTACTAAAATTTCTGAGAGTTCATGCAGTGAAAGCATTTTTTTAACTGTATACAACAATGAGGGGTTTTCAAAAAGTTGATGAACATTTTAAACATCAATGAATTATTTTCAAACTTTTTTACACAAAAGATAGCTTTTGTTCTCTCATTTCCCCCCACAAGCTATGTGAGGTACTCTTGTATTTTCCCAACAAAGCTACAATCTCTAGAGACTTTTGTTCAACAAATCTGATAAACCAGGTATCTAGAATTTCAGAAAATACAGCAACAAAACTATCCAATCCTATACTAGAAGCTGCAAGCAATTCTTCACCTGAAATAAAAGCTCTTAGCAACCTAAAGCAGAAGAGGACAAAAGAAGTGGAGGATTTAATGGTTTTATTTCCAGTGAGCATAATAAAATAGAAAATAATGGAAAACTAGACAGAAAAAGTTGATCTCTGGCAAATCTCTAGTCTAGACTTCTTGATATCTCTGATCTTTCAGAAAATCCTAATCTCGTTATCAATGTTCAATAAAACTGAAATTGAGCTGGTGATAACAGGGATACAATAACAATAACAATATCTGCCAACTCAGTATGTTTTCAAACACTGGGTGGTGGTGTGGGCAAGAAAACAGAGAATTCAGGTGTATAGAAGATGAAGCAGAAATCTAGCTCTATTTGATGACCACTATTACTGGACTAGTCAGCATGCAATCAGAAGTACTGACAGGCATGCTTACCTGACAGTGCTATCGTTAATTTGTTAATAGTAGGAAGGATGTCAAATATTGATAAACTTAGTAATTGTTTCTTAAGCTGGATAAGAAAAGCTAACATTTTTTTCAATGCATTGCCTGAATCCTCCAGAAGCTCCTTTCTTATGAACTACAATTAATTAACATCCCCTAAATTTCCAAACTAATTGTTCAAAACTGGAGTATATAATCTTTGAATTCTTTAGAGATGAATTAACTGAGGTTGAATTTTTGCTGTTACTTTATATTGCTCAGTATACATTATTTCTCTTCTCTTCACATTCTTAAAGATTTTTATTTATTTATTTGAGAGGCAGAGTGACAAAAAGAAGAGATAAAAAGAAAGGAAGAGAATTTCCATCTGCTGATTCTCTCTCTGAATGCCTGCCAACAGCCATGGCTGAGGCAGACTGAGGCTTGAAGCCAGGTTCATCCAAGTCTTCCATACAATCTGAAGCTTCCTTTAGGTGTATTAGCATGGAGCTGATCAGAAATGGAGTAGCCAGGAATCAAACTTACAATCTGATACAGAACATCAGCATTAAAAGCTACAGCCTAAATCACTGAACCACAGCACCCATCCCATTCCCTTATCTTCCCTAACTCTACCTAAGTAAATACGGATATACAACCAGTGCCTGCATGTTTTACATACCTATGAAGTTAGACTGTAATTGCCAGGCACAGAATTCAGCTTGTCATTTTGTTTGCAATGAAGAAAAATTCTGTCTATGAGACAGTTTGTACAGCTATACCAAGCTGTAAACTGGAAACTGGAAACATTTTCAAAATAATACCTTTTCTTCTCTAAGAGTATTTTTCTTTTATATGTTTAATTTTCACTGGAATTTCATAACTGTGGATCATATTGTTGCTTTCACATAAGGTATATACTATCTCAGGAATGGAGTTAGCCTTGTTTAGTAACTAAACACCTTTTTTGAGCTACTTTATAAAAAATGTGGTGTATTTACTCATTGGAAATACAATTTTAAAAAGCTGTGCAAACTTACCAAAAGAAAAAGTAACACAAACTGCCAATATCAAGCTTAAGGGAAAAAAAATCAAGAAACAAATAATCAAAACATTTAATATTAAGGGAGTTAAGATTGTGGATATATTTCACCACATTAAATATTTCAATATGTGCGATCAGATATATAACATTTGTAATTTTAAAAATGTGAAGATTTATACAGAGTCAGGGACACACACACACACAGATCAACCATCCATTAGTCCATTCCACAAAGGACTACATTAATAGTTTAGATATTTTAACTCATAACAAATATGAAATCACTACAGAATTAGATTGTTTTAAGCTATAAGTTGTAAACAATTTTAGTAGACAAAGAACCACGCCTTCCTGGAGCCAGGAAAACTATAAATAAATCAAGAATAATGCTTTTGAACTGCTGGGCTAAAGCCTTGAGCCAGCTTTGGCTTCCTTATATTTTCCTGCATCCATAGCCACCTAATGACAATTGTTTTATTCTATTCTAGGATACAATTTGGGACACTAATATACATAAGGGTATTTCAAAGGCTTGTGAAAAAATAAAAGACAAATTTATTTGAGGCGAAAATGTTTTGAAAATCCTTTCATAGTTTTATAACACACATCTTCTATAATCTTTTAGAGACCCCAATCCCATGGATATTTATAAGCACTACTTACAACTACCTGAAAAAAATCAACACAAAAATCATATGAACAGGAGATCCTAGGGCTGGGAAGATTTATAACTGCTTTTCACAGGTACATTCACTGAATTGCATTCAGTCCACTTAAAGGAAAGTTTGGCGAGTATCAATAAATTCGTTTTGAGAAAATTTTCGCAGTATGCTATACTTTTAAAACGTAGTCTTGAGGGCCTAGAGTTTTGGCACAGCTGGTTGTACCTCCACTTGTAATGCCACTGAGTCCCAGCTCCACTTTCTGTCCAACTCCCTGCTAATGCAACTGGGAAAGCAGTGGAGGATGGCCCAAGTACTTTGGGCCTGTGCTACCCATTTGGGAGACCCAGATGGAGTTGCTAGCTTCAGATTCAGCCTAGACTATTGTGGGCATTTAGTGAAAGAATGAGCAGATGATTTTATCCCTTGATATCTGTGTGCGTGTATATGTAGTTCTTTCAAATCAATAAACAAATCATTACAAAGTTACACTGGTGAGTAAAAAAAATCTATACATTTACATATGCACTTACTATCATACAAATAACAGGTTTTCAAAAGTTCGTGGAAAATGCTTATTGCAAAAAATGGGTGGATATAAAAAATTTCATGTCAAAATGAACTTGTCTTCTAATTACAATTTTTTTCACAAATTTCTTAAAGTACGCTTGTAAGCATAGGTATGTAAAAGCTATGAGTGCTACATAAACAGTAACTGAGTTTGTTTTATTCGATTGTATACAAGGTCCTAATTTCAACTGACAACTCAAGGAAGGCCTCTCTGAGAAGTAATGATATATAACATGTTCTAAAGGATGAAAAAGAGCAAGGCTCAGAAAAAGCAAAGAGAAAGATGTGCAAAGGTCCTGCAGTGAGAAAGTTCCTCAGGTGTTTAAGAGAATGAAAGGTCAGGAGTCAGCAATATAAGAAAAATGAGGAAATGGAATGCAATCAGTTTGTAAAAGAAGGCATAGGTGAGCTTGTTTCTTTAAACAAAAAACTATTCTTATTGGAAAGACAGATTAACAAAGAGAAAAAGACAGTCAGAAATATCTTCCATCCATTGGTTCACTCCCCAAGTGACAACAATGGCCAGAGCTGAGCTAATCTGAAGCCAGGAGCCAGGAGCTAGGAGCTAGGAGCTTCCTCCAGGTCTCCCACACGGGTGTAGGGGCCCAAGGCCTTGTGCCATCCTCCACTGCTTTCCCAGCGCATAAGCACAGAGCTGCATCAGAAGTGGAGCAGCTGAAACACATACTGGGGCAAATACGGGATCGCAGCATTTGCAAGGGGAAGATTACAATTTGAGCTATCATGCTAGGCCCAAAGGTGAGCTTTCAAAGGTCTTTACAAACAGATTTAATATTCAACAGATCATTTCAATATCATGGGAAGTCCATGAAAAATTTTGGAATGAAATGGCATGATCCAGTTCATATTTTAAAGGAAATCACTCTGAAGTTCATGAAGAGTTGATCCACCAATAGCTATGAATGGCATCTAATGTCATAAATGTCATAATGAAATTGGGCACATAAAACAAAACACAAACTAGGTATATGAATGACAGAACATTTTTAGCAAGAGTTAGATAACAGGAAACATATCCAATGTATTTAAAGAAAAAGAAATTGCCTAGTAGAAGCATAATAGTTCTAGAATAAAATTCATAGTAGACACTACAAACATGAATGTCTTCATGTGCATTACAGTTACAATGACGTAAAGATGTCTTTCCCAACATTTTCATCAAATGGAGTATGATTTCAAAATTGCCATCCAGAAGGAATTTCAAGGGGCAAGAAATATTCTAAATTAATTTAGCAAATGCAAGCTTAATTTGTGTTTACTTCGCCAACATTTCTGTGCAGCTGACTATGTGCCACAGTGAAGAACAGACCACCCTACACTTGAAATCATAACATGTGGATCTATTAATTATGTATATTTCATATTCAGGTGTCACAATGATGACTTGCAAAATAACACACATAGCACTAACGGCATGTAAGATATTATTAGTATCAACTATGCAGAACTTATGAGTATCTATAGTATAGGTTTAGTAGGTGCTTTTCTAATCAAATTTATACATCTTAAATAACTGAATTACTTGCATGCATATTACAAGAGGGAGGTGATGACAAAGGCTCACTGTTTGCTAAAATTAGTTTTATACACAATAGCAAAAATGTGTCACATTAACCTCACACTAATAATGAGACATTTTTCTGCTGCCCTTGTTTCCCACTTTGTACCATTCTGTATTGTACTAACAGCTGGGAGACTATAAGTTTAAATTTGATGTAGGCTGGTCTGTTCCCACAGTATATTTCCTTCCTTGCAAAACTGTTGCCAATCCTTTTAAATTTGAATTATCACGGTAATTCAACGGAAGCTATGCTGCCTCTCAACCAGTCTGAGCTCTTAATAGCTTATTCATGTATGATGACACATGAAGTAAGCTTTATATTGTATTATAAAGCTGACTGGTTCATTGTGTCTTTATTTTCTGGAGGTCAAAAATGCATGGTAGAAATGTCTCCAAGTTTAAAAGACTGGAATATAATGCATAATTGGTTGGCTCATTCACTGCCCTTACCTGTTTTTATATAGCCACTCTTAATCTTTCAGAAAAAAAATTTCACCTTTCCTCCTTAGGAAATGAAAAAAAAAAATTCTTTGATTTTTACCCATTCTTGCCCATAGTTTTGGCTCATTTGGACATTTACTTTCTCTAAGTCAATAAGAAGTCCTACTTTTAAAAATGCTTTATTTCACTTTCAAATTTTGTTTTCAGAAGGTGCCACCAAGAGATTCCTACAATGTTAAACCATTTCTTCATTTTCACATATATGTGAAAACTAATAAATATATATTCCTGTCAGCTATCACACTGACGGAAATTGTAAATAAAAGGCTGTTCCCCTGAATCTTTCCATTTTGATAGTTTTATCAAGATATAATTCACAAATAAAAATTTTATAGATTTAAAGAATAAAGCATGATGCTTGATATACATACATATAGTGAAATGATTACAATAAAGCTGATGTACAAATCCTTCACATCAAATATTTAAGATTTTGTATGTATGTGTCAAAAATACTTAAAATCTATTCTTTTGAAAATTTCAAGTATTGAATACATTATTATTAACTACAACTACCATTCCATGCATTAGATCTCCAGAACTTGCTGTCCTATAATATATAGTTTTAACACTTCGACAAACTCTCCAGTCCCCTGCCTCAATCCATAGTAACAATTCTTCTATTCCCTATTTCTAGCAGATTGTCTTTGCAAAACTTTAATTATATATGACATACTATAGTATTTCTCTTTCTGTGCTTGACTTACTTCATTTAGTATAATGTTCTTCAGGTACTCATGTTGTGGTAAGTGGCATCTTCCTTTGTAATGTCAATGTTATCCTTATGTGTATATACATGCATACACACACAAGAGAAGTCTTCAAATCATTCAGGAAGTGTACATTATAGAAGAAAACCTTTTTTAAAATTTGGCACATACACATACACATTTGGCTTATCCATAAATTCAGAAATGGATGATAACATTCTTTCCAATCATGGTTGTTGTGAATAATGGTGCCATGAGTTTGGGCCATTTGTACAGAGCTCAGTATATAATACAGCTCTTTACTTCTTTTACCTCCAGGTGCAGGTAGGAATGAGTAGCTACAACTTGAATTTGTGCTTTCTATTATAGTGACAATATTATACAATATGTAATAAAATGTCATAAAAATTTATGTAATATAATCCAGTTTTGGGCCAGGTCTATATTGTTATAATAATAAAATAATTCCTGAGAACTTACTGTGAGTGGGGCTTTTAGTATACAATGTCTCTAACCTTAACGATGCAATTGGCAATGTGCCAATCTTACAGATACAAGAACCAAAGTTCAGAAATCAGCTGGTTCAAAGCCACACATTAAGTGGGTCTGTCAGATATTTTATCCCTTTAGCCTTATACATACAATCCCACAATTTGCCTCACTATGTATGCTTACATTCTGATCATAGAGTAAAAATTAGAAAAAGCAATTAGGAGGAAAAAGCTATTGAACTTCCTGTTTCATCCTTTTGCTATCATGTAAATATTTCCTCTTTAAATTTATTTGCATTAGAAGTAGAGAATTAATCTCTATTATGAAATGTAAAGGAATAAACAGACACCTGGTTCAACTGAATTTCATTTGACTTAGGCATTGCTTTGATTTTAGTGGCAGATCACACACACAGAAATAAGGGATATTCAACTAGTTATGCTGGTACATAATGGATATACTTCCTCTTTTCAATAGATCACAGGCAAATACGTGTTCTCAAAGACCCAAATATCCATAAGGAACTGAGAGGTGGGGGTGGACAGAAAAAGACTACTGAAAGACCAGTTGTTCAAATGAAAGAGGAATATCACAGAAACACAAGACAGCAAGGCTTCATTGATCATTTGTCTACCTGGGATACTCTCAACAATATTCAGATTCAGCCCACTTTGTCTTATCAGAATGTATGTGTGGCAGTATTCTTACGGATTATCTATCTTTACTGAATAAGTTGCAGCAGGATTGCTAATCAAGAGAGAAAAGAAGCTGCCTTTGGAGATGAAAATTGCTTTCCAGTGACTGATTGTGCTAATCAATCTTCAGCAAAAGAAATCAGGATTAAAAGATGGTCAATAATCGCAAAACACTGCTGCACACATGAAGAAAAATAACTGGTAGACAAAGCACAGAAAAGCAATTCATGAGAAAATGTTGCAGAGTTGGATATTTAAGAAATATTTATGTTGGAAAGCAGTTTTTCACAGTTTAATACCTAAACCTTATCTTTAACATGTAGATAAGGAATATGTCCGTATTGCTGAGGCCCTAAGTTATTTGATGACACTTCACAATTTGAGAGTAATCTGAAGTTTCCTATTTAATATTTCACAACTCACTGAAAATATAAAAAATTAACAAGTTTGATGATACATGATTATATTTACCTTCTGATCATTATCTTCTGCAGGTGATTACCATAACTGAATTATCAGCATCAAAATCTTTCTATGAATTCAGACTGCCAGTCTAGTTAAAAAAAAATGAACCACATCATTCTAGCATTTTTTGCTCAGTTTGTAAGTTCAGCATGATATTACAAGCACAATATTCAATTTGTCTTCTGAAAATTCATGAAAAAATGTGTACTATGAAAAACCTACGCACTGATTTCTATTTTTGTACAGAAATAAATATCTTCAACTCTTTTTCTATGAACTTTTTGAAGTACACTCATAATGCTGATTCTTCGACTAGTTCTATGTAAACATTGTGAATAGTATTGAAAACATATACTAATCTCCACCCAAAAAAAAGTGATTTCCCTCCCCCAACCTATTGAGCATTCCAACAAATTATTAACACACTGCATATCTTAGGAATCAAAAGAAATGTGGAATCACACACAAGAATAAAATATGTGAGACAATATCTAAATTTAGAAAACCAGGCAATGGCATTGTTGCACAGTTGGTAGAACTTCTACGCCTATACTGCCACCATCTCATATGTGTGCCAGCTCATGTTCTGGCTGCTCTGCTACTGGTTCATATGCCTTAGAAATCAGTGGAAGATGGCTCAAGTGCTTGGGCCCCATACCTTTGTGGGAGACCAAGAAGAAGTTCCTAGCTTCTGGCTTGGCCTAGCTCAGCCCCAGTCACTGCAATTATTTGGGGAATGAACCCACCAATGAAAGGTTTTCTCCCTTTCTCTTTCTCTGCCTTCCTCTTTTTCTCTGTGTATCTCCCTCTCTATCGGTATCTCTATTTTTAAATAAATAAAATAATAAACTCTAAAAAGAAAAAAAAGAAAATCAAATTTGCTTAAATATGCATAATATGTGTCTTCAAATCTAATGGAACATCAATTATAAGGCTCATTAAAACAATTACAAAAGAAACATTTTGCTAATTAAATAACAACATGTTGCTTTAATGAAAGTCCTGTGAGAAACACAATTTGGAATCTGTTCACACAACACTCTTTCATTTTATGTTTTTACTTCATATTCTACTGTTTATATTTCTAAGGCCCTAGAAATTTCTCCTTCCTACAATGACATTACTTGGAGTATACTGCTCAATTTCCAAAAGATGTAACAAACCATAAAACAGCAATGTCTGCTTTTGATTGGGGATATTACTAAGGTTCCATGATGCATTTTTGTATTTCTTTGCAAACACAGGATTTTGAAATGTTTACTATTTGCTGTAGAAGTACTTAATTTTTCTAACTTCTATTTTTTTTTTTGCTCAAATAAATTTGCATTTCAAATCAAATGATATTGTAGTTACTGATGATATCACTAAGCAGGGAAACACATAATTCAATTGAAATGGTATTAAAAGCACATGGACAGACAATGACACGTGCAATATGATGTCTTTGTAACTGCGAGCTGGATTAGAGCAGTTTTAAGTGGAGACATATCCTGGCTACAGAAAAGTTGAAATGTGAAAAGTGTGCCTCTTGGAACTGATGAAATACATTAATATAATTGCAAGGTGAAACTTCAGAAATAATGAGTGCCAATTCCCCTATTTTTCACAGTGGGACCATGAGACCGAACTATTTGACAAAAGCAATCTCAGATGGTGGGAGAAACCGAGCAATAATTTTAATTTTTAGGACAATTTCTCCTCAATTAATTCCTATTTTGGTGAGTTTTTCCTTTTGAAAGATTTACTGCTTTATTATTTCTATCATTTTTTCATGCTCAAAGCTGCTGTTTGAAGACTGATTTAGCTCATGGCAGTATCAGTTCCTGATTTGTTGAACACACTACAATGTATTGTAAAGAGTGGCTTCTAATCCTTAATAAGTGATCCTAATTGACAACAGAAGATGTTTTTATTTTATTGTCATTAAATTTTTTTCATTCTTGATTTCCCTTAAAATAACATCTTTACGCTACAAAACTAACCAGCTTCCTTCTGTTTGCTGTACTGCTTCTAGATACTACTATCTAATTCTTAAGATGGTCTGTATTATTCAACATTATTGATATCTACATAAAACCATATTACCGTGATTCTTTCTTTAATAATCATAACTATTACCAATAGAATGCTTGCAAAATTATTGATCAAATCAGCATTTAAAGTACTGATCATGGAATCATTTCAAAGCTTGGCACTTTCTGATTTTAAAGGCATTTCCCTAATTGTACATATGTATATCTCTCAATACATTCCTAAGTAATCAAAAAGGAGTATGTGGAGCCAATATATTATAGGCTTGGATCAGTTTGGATTTTTTCACATGGCTTTAATGATCAAGTTCTCAGCTGGTTAATGGCTTATGGTAGGAAATGTCACACATCACTTGCCTGTGAAGATTTTGCATGGCAATATAGATCGGTCAATAATCAAGCTTCTTTCTAAAACAGGGAACTAAATATATAAACCATTAAATCAAGCATCATTGAATACATTACAAGTAAAATTATTACAATATAACAGATGGTTGATATTAACTTCTGGTTATTATGTCCTTCCCACCTACTCTGCTAAAAAAAAAAAAGGAAAAGAAAAGAAAAAAAGGAGAAGCACTGCTCAAAATTTGTTTTTTTAATATATTTTTATTTTGAATTTTGAATTATGTGGTACAATTTTGTATTGGCTGGGATTCCCCCCCCCAAACTCCCAACCCCCGTCAGATTTTCCACAGTGCAGTCCTTCATAAGGAATTATAATTCTATTAGTCTCTTATTTAAGTGTACCCCGACATTGTTAGTACAATGTCAGACAATCCAGCATCCCATTGTCTATGCATGTCCAACAGTTTTATTGGGAATCTATCTTTCGTCTGGAAGCAGGGATGCATGTTCCATTATAGCCCCACATCTGTATATTATAGACCCCAGTACTCCATCACTATACGTTACCATAAGCGAGAAGCCATGAAACAAGGTCAACAACTGGTATGAGTTAGAGCACAACAACACAACAACAACAACATCAACAATAAATTACAGTACCATTAAAAAAAAATGTGCCACTGAGTAACCAAAAATTCTAAAGGCCCAATTAAATATGAATAAGAAACTTCATAATCAAAATAGACTTATGAGTACCTGAACATGAATTGAGAAAGCATTGTGAAACAATAGTAGCATGCTTAGTTATGGATCACAGGACTAAGAAGTAATTATATGTTATTTCAGTTGGTTTCTAATAGGTAGTAATTTCCTTTCCCAGTTGTACTTCAGAACTCATCAGATTGAACTATTAAGGACAATCTATAATGTATAAGCCATACCATGTAAAGTATTTAAGAAGACATTAGATATAAGCTGTTTATCATATTTTCCTTCAAAGGATATGACACTCTACAATATAATTACAGCTATTATGATTCAGTCATTAGCTTGTACACAACGCACATACATATAGAACTATTTCTTGCACCAAAAGGATGTAAGTTCTTTGCTTTTCCCGGGCCCTTAAATTTTTTTTTTATTAATTATGTTGCATTATGTGACACAGTTTCATAGGCTCTGGATGTGAAATTTGAAACTAGCTGAGTGAAGAATTTACAAATCGGGGTTATATAAGTCAAATGTGATATTAGAAAGTAAATTAAGTATTCAAAACACAGAATTTAATTAATACGACTGAATGCAAACATTTGTTTCAAAACATGGTCTCAAGCAATTTCTCAGCATATAGAAATACTCAGATATGTATTAATATCTTAAAAGAATGTCTTATGCTATTGCTAACATTATCCTAGTTAAAATACATGTTTTGTATATAGATATTAAGACATTTTATTTATCTGTATATTAATATTTAAAACATTATACATCCAAATTTGAAATGACAACAATGGTTGGTATTAGCAAAGGCATTACAAAATACTATTCAGAAAAATAAAAGAGATTAATTTAAAATGTTACTATGTTGACTATGTTCTTATTCTTTTTAAATATATAATTTCCAGGAAATTTTATAATATTGAAATACTCCATTTTGCCTATTTTGCAAGACAAAGCCCCAAAAAGACTAATATGTATGCAAAAGATATAACAGCATGAAATATATGTTGCTAGATTACTTAGGCTACCAGCAAAAACTCAATGACCACATCTATTAAACTAAATGATCTGACAAATTATCATAACCCATGCTTGGTTTGAGTATATTAGAAAGCAGGACAATTTGAGGAATTAGAGGTAATAATAATATAAAGCACCTAGTGTATTACCTAAAAATAATAAGCATTCAATACTAAGAGCTAAATTTTTCATAATAAAAAGCATATTGTTTTGGAATTTTTATTGAAAAAATCTTACCAACACATATTGCATCTTTTAAATAATATGACAAAATTAAGTAATATTATATCAAGAGTTCATAAAATTATTAAAACATAAACATGTAGACTGTATTACAGCCATTTTAGAACCTCACATATATTTTCACTAATCAACTTTTTCTGGAAACATCTGAAAGTATTTCAAATGAGAACATTTCCAATTCATAAAGAGTTCTATTTCAAGAAACTAAACTTACAGATAGCTATATTAATCCAGAATTTATGTACTGTAAGGCTCATTTCACTTCTTTCAAACTCTCTCTCTAGCCATATATGCAACTTAAGTTGAAGAAAAAAACCATGACCCTCCATAACAAAATAAAACATCCAATCACAATACAGATTTCCCTGAGGACATCAGTGGTTGTGTATGCAATTTCCAATCTGTTTTCTACCACCCATTCTACCTTTGTATTTCTCGCTAATAACCCCAGAGAGCATCATATTATTCAAGGTAGAGATGGAAGTTGGAAAGGAATTAAGAGATATTCTTCAATAAGGAAAAAAGTTCATCAATGCTTGAGAGTACTATTTATTAAACCTTTAAATGAAATTTTTAAATGCATGTTTTATCTTTTAAAACTGTGAATCAGTATGGAGTGGTTCCAGCTAAAATATGATCAAGAATGCCTGGGGCTCATCTAGTGATGGAGGATTTTTGGAATCCCCAGATTTTTCCACTGATCAGGACTTCAAAAAGAACTGAATTAGGGCATAACCAACAAGAAGCAATCAAAGAGAAATATGCGTCAATAATTTCTGGTCCATAGGGTGCAGTATGCTTGTTTTCAACCTGAAGTCTTCTACAGAAAACTTGTCCTATGAAATTTTATAGCATAGCTCTAAGAAACAAAAATTATGTAAAGAACAGATTTCATATATTTCATATGTATAACCTGAAGTCTTTACTGATACTTCCCACCCTTCCTTCCTAATCCTTCCTCTTTTTTTCTTCTGTTTAATATTTGTGATAGTATACTTTCAATTTCACAGGCTTAGTCCTCCTCTAAACAAAGAATTCAACAAATAAAAAGTTTAAACCGGTTCTGGAGCATAAGGTCTATAACAATAATCAAATCTCGAGATGTCAATTTCACTCATATGTATTACATTTTGTACTCTATATATTAGCAACCACAAATCAAAGGAAAAATTATTGGTCTTATGGGTTCCAGCTTATTTCACTAAGTAGAAGGGTCTCCAGTTATATCCATTTTGTTGTGACATCTGCTATGAAAACTCACACAAAGCTCTAGATTTCTGAATCTAAACTCAAAAATGCAAAGTCCTTAATGATGTTCTTTTTTGTTTGTTATATATATATTTTATTAATTATTTTGCATTATGTGACAGTTTCATAGGCTCTGGGAATCCCCCCACCCCTCCCCCTTCCCCTCCCCTCTCCCCCCTGGTGGATTCCTCCACCTTGATGCAGTATTACAGTTCAAATTCAATCAAGATTCTTTCCTTGCAAACATATACCAAGCATAGAGTCCAGCTACTTATTGTCCAGATGGGTTGAACAGTTTCTTGGGGAGACCATTTCTGGTCTGAAGTTCATCACAGTCAATTAAGAGTCCCAATATAACATCAACAGCAATTTGCAATGTTATGGAATTGACATGGTTTTGAGTAACCAGTATGTTAAAAAAAAAAGTAAGTCCTAACCACAACCTATGATTAGCTCATTGACATTTCAATTTTAGTTTATATACAGGACCGGCTGCTATATACCTTAAAATGGCTATAAGGTAATATTCAGCTGTCTCGTGTCTATTTCATTTTAGTATTCAGCCATTTGTTGTGTTGAAGTATAATTTTGCTGATCTTGGCAGATTTTAGGATAAACTAGACTGGCTTGTAACTCTAACAAGATATTTGTCGACATTTAAGGTGCAGAACATTTTTTTTTTGGGGGGGGTGCAGGAAAATCCTCAACACCATGGTGAGGAGTAACTAATCTTTGTGTCCCACCCAGCGAGGCATGAGCCAATCCACGCCAGCTCTTTCCTGTCAGATTTCAAGGTCTACTTTCTGTTGTTTGTCTATTTATTTTAGGGTTTTTTTAGTTTGTATGATTGTTTGCTGTGAGGGGTTTTGGAAGTGATCCCGATGGTCATTGCAAGGGAGAGCAGGGGTCCAGAGGTGGAGCCAGGCTCGGACCAGAGAAAGCTCTCCTCCCTGGTTCCGAAGGACATTTGTTGTTCTTCTGTTTCTGCGGACCGCTCAGGGCTTCTGGTTGTCTTTCCGATGACGTTGGTTTCTGTGCGGTAGTGTTTGGACTTCTTCCATCCCCAGCGGAAGCTCCAGTTGGGGGTGGGTGACCTCAGAGTACTCCGAGGGCATCCAATTCCCTGTGACCTCCTTGGCAGTTGGGATATAGTCCTTGTTGCTCGTTTGTGGTGAAGGTCTGGGAGTCTTCATGGTTGGGATCCAAGCTTCCTCCTTACCACCTGCTCCACTCTGGAGTGCCCCCCTGCTCCACGCACATGACCTCCTGTTAAGAGGTTGTCAGGATCGCACCCGATTCCCCCCTCATGCATTGGTATAGTAGTTTTATTGTTGTTTAGTGCTGCTTTGAGTCTTTTAAAAAAAAAAAGATTTTTTTTTTATTGTAAAGGCAGATATACAGAGAGGAGGAGAGACAGAGAGGAAGATCTTCCCAATGGTTTACTCTCCAAGTGGCCACAAAGGCTGGAGCTGAGCCGATCCAAAGCCAGGAGCCCGGAACTTTGGGTTGTCCTCAACTGTTTTCCCAGGCCACAAGCAGGGAGCTGGATGTGAAGCGGGGCTGCTGGAATTAGAACCGGTATCCATATGGGATCCCGGTGCATTCAAGGCAGGATGGTTCTTTTATCATCATCCTTAATGATGCTGGTTCTTTTAACATCATCCTTAATGATGTTCTTTTATTCATGCTAACCCAAGTTTTACTTTTCTCTAGGCTTTTATTAATTGAGAACTTAACTCCCTCTCAACTACTGATACAAAAAGTTATACTCTCTAAGGTACAACTCCTGAGGAAAATCTTATCAGACTATATTGTCACACTCCAACATAACAAATGATATATCCCAAAACCAATACCAGTGGTTTCATGGCATAATACCCCTTATCCTTTGAAAAATCTAAGTGTCACTTACTACCCATTGTGGTATTATTGGGACAGTAAAATAACAATGCTGATTTTTAAAAATCTTCATTTACTGAATAGAACCACTGTTGTGGCCATTTTCCAATAATACAGCACCTGATACAGACTAAAGAATGTAAGCTATGTGGAATTACTATATGTTGATGCTATCAAAACCTACCAATATGAATAATTCTAAGTTAACTGACGATCACCAGAAAAATACCTAAATATACTAAATAAGAACATAAATAAATATGTAGAAACATTTTCCCAGAGTATTCAAAGACTGCTTCAAAATTATGGTGATCAATCCAATTTTAATTTTTTTCTTACCTCTTTTTCAGATATCTCTTCTTTAGTACTAGAGGTCTTATAAAATGCAAATGTGTTCTTTTCATCTACATTAACAACAAACAGAATTTTTTAAAAGATAAAAATGTTGCAGTCTAGGATCAGAAATTTGCAAAAAACTAACATCCTCGTATCAGCTGATATGCTTACAATATGAAATACCTATTTTTCTAACCACTTTAAAGGAAATAAACATTGATAAAAATTAACATTTAATGAATAATTAATAGCACTGAATTTTCATAATAATTAATCGTGAGAAATAGGTGTTTTATCATGTTCAAGAGACATGCAAATAATTTTATGCATTGCCACTTGAAAATACTTTATAACAGGTTAATACAAGATTATCCAGAACTTGTTTCAAAGATAAAAGGTAAAAAAAAATGCTGGACTTTATGCCATTCTCTATACCTACAATGTCAGAATACACTTAAATAACAGAAAAATGAACTTGTGACTGTCGTCGAGGGACTATAGTATTGTTAAAATATAGGGAAAACAGTGTGCTTGAGGTGGTGGGGAGAAGTGGAAAGGGAAAAATAAAAATTTTTAAAAAGCCTCTGAATACTTGAATCTTAAAAACATATGATCTCACTAATTATTTCAAATTATTTCTAAATGTTATCTGAATTTAAAATGCAGTGGAGGGTTTGGGCACAATGGGTAGGTCACTGCCTATAATGTTCAGATCCAGAGACTGGTTTGAGTCAGCTCTGCTTCTGATCCAACTTCCTGGTTTTACACACTTTAGGAGGAAGCAGGTAATGGTTCAAATAGGTGGATCCTTGCTAACCATGTAAGAGATCCAGGCTATTGAGTTTGGCCTGGCCCATTCCTGGCTGATGCAGGTTTTAGAGTTAACAAGTTGCTTGAAGATCTCTCTCTCTGCATGTGTATACTGTCTCTTCCACTCTTTCTAACCTTCAAGCAAAAATGAAAATAAACAATTAAAAGTAAACTGCAACTGTTGCTTCTTATTCAGTTTGCTCTTAGCTAGAAATAGAACAAATCTGTTATCACTCGAAAATACCATGGCTTAAAACTGTTAGGTTCAGTAGTAGCAAAATCTCCAGAAAATTACCTGTCATCAAAGCCTTGAATATATAATTAACTTTAGCTAGGTTATAAGCGATGGATGAAGCAGGAAGGGCATTATGACATTTATAGATAATGGGTTTTTTCTTTTTTTTTTTTAAAGATTTATTTATTTTATTACAAAGTCAGATATACACAGAGGAGAGACAGAGAGGAAGATCCTCCGTCCGATGATTCACTCCCCAAGTGAGCCGCAACGGGCCGGTGCGCGCCGATCCGATGCCGGGAACCTGGAACCTCTTCCGGGTCTCCCACGCAGGTGCAGTGTCCCAAAGCCTTGGCTGTCCTCCACTGCTTTCCCAGGCCACAAGCAGGGAGCTGGACGGGAAGTGGAGCTGCCGGGACCAGAACCGGCGCCCATATGGGATCCCGGGGCGTTCAAGGCGAGGACTTTAGCTGCTAGGCCACGCCGCCGGGCCCGGGTTTTTTCTTCATACTAATGAATTAATAGTAAACTTGGCTTAGAAATAAATTTTATTTATCAGTGAAAAATTGGAAATTTCCAACCTTTCATGCCATTTTCTCCTTCTATGGCTGTTTGTTAGAAAGTTGATCTGAATTCTGCCATCACACATCCAGGCAACATAACAAGTATTTCCAGAAGCTGAGAGAGAAAGAGGAACTTTCACTGGCCTCTCCTGGAGCCAAGGAGACAAGTAGTCACTTTGTAGAGTGAGAGGATGTGGAATATAAGGATGGGGGCTTCCTTAGACATTGGTATCTCCTGTGCCACTAGTCATAAATTAGATTTCAGGAATGTAAGATAATATTTTATTGTGGATCCCTTCCTTTTTTTCTGTATTTTAAAGCTGGAAAAAAATACTTGAACTGATAGTCATTATTGCCATCATAGGTAGTCACTAGATCACTTCTATACACCAGTGCTTTGGGAAAACCATTCTCCAAAAGTAAAAATGCAAATCATGAAAATGAGAAGCTCCTTCTCTTGGCTATAAGCACTTTTTGACTTCCCGCCTGCAAAATAAGAAGATATGATGGCTAAAAATACAGCAGCTACCTTCTGATCATAAAGGCTTTTTAAAAAGCACACATCACATGTAGTAAGCAGGGGGATCAAAGGAGGTTGAGTGTTTGATGGAAATGTCAATCCCTACACAGCGTGACTGGCATATTCACAAACTTTTTGTGTGCAGGCCACTATCTGAAACAGTCAAACATAATAGTGGCGAAATATAATAAATGTAAATAAACCCTTACAAGTTACAAAATTCAACCCATTAATACTGAAACCTGATTTCTACAGGTGGAACAAAATGGTTTTATTTGATTGATAACAATGACTGATTTCTGGGATTCATTCATCAACTAATTGTGCCATAACAGGTGCAATTTTTTTCTACTGTTGAACCACTATTTAATACTTTTGTCTTTAAAAGTCATAGTTGTTTTAAAGGATTGACAAATGTACTTAGGAGAAGGCATAGATTCTTATATTACCTTCTGCTTCACAACAAATAATAGCAAAGAGGTATTTATCAAAAATACAACCTATGAGGAGCCAGCACTGTGGCACAGCATGTAAAGCCACCACCTGCATCACCAATGTCTTATATGGGCACTGGTTCCTGTCCCGGTTGCTTCAGTTCCAATTTAGCTCCCTGTCAATGTGTCTAGGAAAGCAACAGAAGATGGCTGGAGTATGTGGGACCCTGCCACCCACGTAAGAGATCTGGAACCTGCTGATTTCCTGCCTTTGGCCTGGCTCAGACCTGGCCAGTTGTAGCCATCTGGGGAGTGAACCAGGGAATGGAAGATGCCTTTCTTGTCTTTCTTTCTTTCTTTCCTTCATTCCTTTCTTCTTTCTTTATTTTTCTTTTCCTCTTTCTCTGTTTCACTCTCACTCTCTCTGGAGCTCTGAGTTTCAAATAAATGAATTAAATCTTTTTAAAAATACAACTACTTGTGTTATTAAAACTCAAATTTGTATCTTTCCACAAATATGTCTAAGATCATCTCCTCTAGTACTCCTTTGTTCTAAATCTGCTACAATCATCAAACTATACTTCTGATATAATTTTGCACAACGAACTGGAACACACACATTGCAGACTTTTTCAGTAATAAAAATGCAATTCATAAACAGGTTTCTTTGAGAGGAAATATTAAGACTTGGTGTCTAATACTCGGAAGATTAGCTCAGACTTTGTGGGTTTTTTTTTCCAACCATAACTTCTCTCTACTGTTGGAACCTGCTTTTGGCAGGATAGAAAATCTAAAATGTCCTTTTGGGAGTTTAGAGAGATGGAACCAGAGAAGACTGATGCTGATGCTTGCAATAAACTTGGAAGGATTTACTAAATATTCCATTTATCCTAATATAACCTTTGGACAACCTCAGAGGAAAATACCTTTATAAAAATGGATTCTGAAAACATTTGCCCACAACTTCTAGGGCCTGGTCTCAAAGTATGGACACCATCAAATCTGTTTAGTGACTTACTATGCACATATTTATACACACACACACACAACACATTCATGAATATGCACACAGATATATAAACTCATAGATACATTCATGAACTAGTGCATACTATAAACATATCTCCTTATGCACATTCATACATGCATATACAGAAGTCTTAAATTAATTCTTACAAATCTTGAATATGCTAGATCTTCCAAGTAAACTACTGAGCTCAGGGGCTGACACAATGTAAGCACCAGGATTGCATAGAGGTGCCAGTCCCAGCTGCCCCACTTCCCACCCAGCTCCCTGCTTAGGACCTGGAAAAGTAGTGAAGGATGGCCCAAAGCTTTGAGAGCATGCACCTGTGTAGGAGACCCAGAGGAAGCTCTTGGCTCCTGGCTTTGGATTGGCTCAGCTTCAGCTGTTGTAGTCACTATGGAGTGAACCAGAGAATGGAAGATGTTTTTCTCTGTGTCTCCTTCTCTCTGTAATCTGACTTTCCAATAAAAATAAATAAATCTTTTATAAAAAGATTGAGACAAGTAATACTAACATGGAGTATGCATCATATAAAATCACTATCTCCAACAGATATTTGCATACCTATGATCATTTCAGATTATACACAATAGCTAAGATACAAAAATAATGAAAGTACTGACAGAGTAATGCATGAATAAACTATAACACCAGTCCAGAACCAAGTACATTTGGATCTTACCACCCATGTGGGAGACCCAGATGGATTACTAAGCTCCTGGCTCCTTGCTTCAGCCTTGCCCAGTCATGGCTGTTGCAGCCATTTTGGGAGTAACCAGTAATGGAAATGAGAGAGAGAGAGAGAGAAGAGAGAGAGAGAGAGAGAGAGAGAGAGAGAGAGAGAGAGAGAGAGATCTTGCCTCTGGATAAACAAGTCTTTTTAAGAAACAAAATAAATTGTGATACATATGGAAAATGGAATATTATTCAGTCATAAAAGCAGGGACTCATGCCATTTGAGATAGTATGAACCTGGTGGACATGATTATTTTGTTGTTATTTTAAAAACTGTTTATTTACTTATTTGTTTGAAAGGCAGAGTCAGAGAGAGAGCGAACAAGAACAAGAGCAAGGAGAGAAAGAGAGATAGTATTGGAGATTCTTCCAAGCTCTGGTTCAAATACTGAGTTCAACTGAGCCAGGGTTTTCAAGGCTTGGCCAAATCCAGGATTTTAAAACTGCATTAAGGTGTTCCACATCTGGCAGGCATTCAAGCCCTTGGACTACATATAATCTACATTCTGAGGTACACCAGCAGGGAGACTGATCAGAGAGAGCAGCCAGAACCTGAACTCACTACACAATGCTGGCACCAACATGTATCATTTTAAAAGAAAGCCAGTCAACTTCATTTCCTATCCACACTAGTATTCACGAGATACTCAAAACGTTTGTTCAAGCTCTTTTCTTCTTGCAAACTAGTTAACTGACACTCCATGGAAAATGTCCCTTTATTAAGAAAACCCTTAATGGAACAGGTACTAGGTAAGGTCCTCCTTTTATAGTACTTATTTCAAGAAAATCCAGTATTCCAGTAATAGAAGAACTGTTCACTAAAGGTGGAATGTTTCATAAATAAGTGATAGACAAATTGATAAATTATTCAGAGTATGATTTTTAAGAACTTAGACGTATAGTCTTAAGTAACAACAAAATAGTGGATCTTCATGTTATAAGGCAAAAGAAAAATGGTTTTATAAATAAAAACAAAGGTGATTCATGCCTAAACAGAATGTACCAGGACTTTCTAAAAAACGTTAATGTCATAAGAGACATTCCAGAAATTAGATAAGAGCAGTATATTATCTTTATGATTTTATTCATTCCATAGGATTTGAAATGATTATCACAGTCATCCAAAGGGCAAGATCACAAAGATAACCAGGGTGACTATGATCATGTTAAGCCATATTCCTACAGTATTTTATGATTCTGAATATGTTTCCTTTATTATGCTCATTACCCTGACTAAACTGTAAGGTACGAAAAAGAGATTGTGTGATTTCTGAGTCTTGTAGAGAACCTGGCATATACAGGTGGATGAAAAACATATTTGCTAATTCAATGAAAAAACTATTTAAGTATGTACCACCACTGCCTTGCATCAGAATGCATTCAGCTATACAAGGGAGAGCTGAATGCTCAAACAACTAACTGGTTTACATAGCTGAAAATTCCAGAGGATGGTTTGAGTCAATAGATCAATGATCCCTACAAGAATACCAATTCGTTCATTATAAATCAATTTCCATCATTATTTTACACTTTCTTTTTCCCTATTGTCATAACAGAGCTGCCTCAAATTCCAAATTCTACATACTTTCTTGTCTAAATTCAAGAGAAAAACCTTGCCAAGATGAAAGAAACACAATAGTTTATATGACTGAGCCATCAGAGATCATATGTCCTGTGCTATATCAGTGATTTTAGCCAAAAAAGAATAAAAGATTCATAATACTGGTTTATTGATATAAGTCAAGCTAGGTTGAATTCTTTGAAGTCACAATTTCACAATCATGTACATACCTGAATATCTTGTCTGAAGAAAGCAGACAGATAAATGGATTAGACATCAACCAAGAAGTAACATAATGCTACATAACAGTGTACATGTGTAGTACAGAATAACAGAGGAATTACACATCAGTGAAGTGAAACCCAATGGACTTTTAAGGATTAAATTGTGCCCCTTCCCTTTAATATGCTAAAGCCTTAACCCCTGATAACACACAAGAAATGACCATGTGAGGACACAGTGAGAAGACAGCAATCTACAAGCCTAAAAGATTTCTCAAGAGAAACTCAAGCTACTGAGATCTTATCTTAGAATTGTAGCCTTCAGAATTATGAGGAAAAAAATAAATTTCTACTGTTTAAGTCACTTAACTGTGGTATTTTATTATACCAGCCCCGCAAAACTAATACATAGAAATTACAGAATTTCCAACTTACCTAGTCAATCATTACTATGTAGAATTCAAAGGAAGTACAGCTAACACAGAGTTCATGCTAGCATTCCACTCATTGCATGGATTTTTCACTGGGTTCTGGGTTCCTCCAACATGCACAGCTTCCTGCACCATTCTTATACAAGTAAATTCCTATCAGAGGTGAAAAAACATTCAAACTCCTGCATTTTTATACTCAGCCTAGTATAACCAAACTTGCAATATCCTCCTAAAAGGCCTTATATAAAACAATATATTTTTGTTTAAAAGAGGCTTACATATACTAGACAATTTTGCTCTTGAAGAATGTTAAACAAGAACAATTTCATATTAGTTTATATTCAGCAGGAGACAATAAAGTCTTCTAGAATATCTCTCCCTAAAATATACTCATGTCTCTGCATGCCAGGGTTGTGGAAAGCCAGTTGCCCTGTACTCCAATTTCAACAACTATTATCATAAATCTCATTCGCAGATGGCTCTGGGTTGATAACGTGCCTATAAAATCTGAGTTAAGAGCTGATAATTTTCAAGTGTTGGAAAATACTAAGCAAATCCAGGGTCCTGTACCTGCACCAACTCAGGAAGGATTGCTATAGAGATCCCTAGCCAGAAGAGTCAGCAACAACAACATATCCTATGAGCACTTGAAAGAGTCTAAACGAAAGTCTCTGGCTTCATTTTGTCTATTCAGAGTTCCTGTAACAGACATGAACATTATGCCATAGATCAGCCTTGCCAGAACTGAACGTTTTTTTTTTGTTTGTTTGTTTTTTGTTTTTCTTTTCTTTTCTTTTGTTTGCTTGGGATCATTAATTTCAGGAATAATCCTCCATTGTATTAATGTACAGTTTTTATTTCATTTACCCTACCACATTCATTTTCACAACTTCCTACCTTGTTCTGTGCCCTAGAAGGCAGACCTTCACATAAATTTCCTACACCGATTGTTCTCTTACATGTAAATTTAATCCATGAAATAAGAAGGTAGTAGGCAACCAATATTCCATCCTTCACTTCTTTCCTTCTAGGATAGTCATAAACAGGAGACAGACACCTTCCACCATGCTAGCTAATACATCTATTAGGCTACCATTACAGGAAAATACAGATGTTTCCAAGTGTCATACAGTCAGACAGGTTGGAGGAAAGCAGGTAGAGAATACACCTAAAAGTTCATGAGGGCAACAAATTACTATGTGGTACAGATGTAGTTTCAAATATTAACAATCATTTTAGCTATGTAAGTTATTACTGGTTGAATATCAACTCTAGTTTTGCTGTAATGGATTTTCCACTGTGGCAGTATGCATGAGGCCCCCACTGAAATGTTACACGGCAAGAGACACACTGAACTCAAAGAATTATAATCAGATTTTTTTTTCAAGAAAGCTGAATAAACAAGTAACTACTTCGAACCTAATTTCTTCTACTTTTTAAACTATAGATGATACATATCTCACAGGATATAAACCTAAAGAAACTCAGGCTTAGCATGATGACTCATTGGTTAAATTCTTGCCTTGCATATCCAGTGATCCCTTATGGGTCCCACTTCCCATCTAGCTCCTTGCTTGTGGTCTGGGAAAGCGGTAGAGAATGGGATCTTGCACTGCATGAGGGACATGGAAGAGGCTCCTGGCTCCTGGCTTCAGTTCTGGCCATTGTGGACACTTGGAGAGTGAACCAGCAGACAGATCTTTGTCTCTGTCTCTTCTTCCCTCTGTGAATCTGCCTTTCCAATAAAAATAAATAAATTTTTAATTTAAAAAGTAAAAGAACTCACCATGTGCAATAAGCCCTGTATTATAAAGGACACCAAGAATAAAGACAATACTGAATCAACTGACCTAGGAAAAAAGTGACATCTGAGATATATATATATATATATATATATATATATATATATATATATATATACACACATATACATATATATGTATAAATCAGTACTTTGAATTTGGATATACTTGTACATAATATAGCAACTATGTACTTACTACAGCAGTTAGGAAATCATTAGTTCTCAAAATAACTTAATTTTTTTTATTTTATTCTGTTTGAATTTACTTCCTCCATAGAAACATCAGGCTCTCTTCCACAGTAATAAGCAATTGCTTCCTTTCTTACTCTTGCACTTCTGCTATGCTAGTTTCCCCCACCCCCAAAGTCAGAGGAAAAAAATGTTTTCTTCTTTTTAAAAGTCTTGAAATAGGCAAGAAAAATATTTTTACATTGAAATGAACCATCTGGCCACTTTAGCCTGTTCTACATCTAATATCCAGCAGTTATTATAATACTTATTGGAGTCTTCATTCATGAAATTGGTATTACAACCATTACATTGCTATGAGTTGTCATCAACTGGTTTTAAATTTATTTCCTCTTTTAATTTATAAAAACTCAAAGTAAAATTAAGAAAATTTGTGAAAGTTAGAGCACTGGTTAAGGAATCTAAATCCAAATTTTAATTTTGCCATTATAGATATATTGTAATAACAAATGATTCACTCAGTTTCCTTACCAGTTAATGAAGGAATGGGACAGAAATCACTCCTATTCAAACTCAGTCTCTGTATCTTGACATTTCTAAGGTATTTTTCATATAACATGTATTAGCTATTCAGCAATTATTCATCAGGCATTGGACATTTAATAAGAATAGAAACTTTTTCAGATAAAACTAGTGAGGTTAAAACTTTTATTCAACTTATTACTGTTAGTGGAAAACTCATAGCTTGAAGCTGTCCTTTTTAATTCAAATCCTATATGATAACTATTGCTTTATTTAATTTTTTTAAAATAAACTGGATGGCCCGGCATTATGGCCTATTACTAAATCCGTGCAGGGTGGGCATCTCATATGGGTGAGGGTTTGAGTCCTGGCTGTTCCCCTTCTGAGCCGGATAGTGTGTCCAGGAAAGCAGCAGGGAAATCGTTCAAGTTCTTGGACCCCTGACACCCACATGGGAGACCTAGAAGAAGCTCCTGGATCCTGGCTTCAGACCAGTCCATCTCCAACTCTTATGGCCATTTGGAGTGTGAACCAGTGTATGGAAGATGTCTCTAAGTCTCTCCCCCTCTCTCAGTATCTCTGCCTTTCAATGAAATAATTAAATCTTTTAAAAAAAATTTAAAATTTGAATAATTGAATAAAGTTTCAGAAGCAGACATCCAATGAGCAAACAAGCAACAACTTTAGCAAATTTGCAAAAAATGATAGGTATTCAAATTGTACCAGTTAAGAAATGTGGGGATGTTTTTAAATTAATTTATAAATAAAATATACTCGCATATGTAACTGGATTTCTAAAGAACAGAATGATAACAGGTACAATCTAGAACACCCTGGACTTTAGCGGCTAAAGCCCTTGCCTTGCACGCACTGGGATCCCATATAGGCGTCGGTTCTAATCCCAGCAGCCCCGCTTCCCATCCAGTTCCCTGTTGTGGCCTGGGAAAGCAGTTGAGGACGGCCTAAAGCCTTGGGACCCTGTACCCGCGTGGGAGACCTGGAGGGGGTTCCTGGTTCCCGGCTTCGGATTGGCGCAGCACAGGCCGTTGCGGCTCACTTGGGGAGTGAATCATTGGACAGAGGATCTTCCTCTATGTCTCTCCTCCTCTCCATATATCTGATTTTGCAATAAAAACAAGTAAATCTTTAAAAAAAGAAGATGAAAGAAAGAACACCCTATTTTCTGCCTCAATGGAACCAGGCATTATTTACCTTAAGAAAATCCCAAAAGCTTGCTGCCAATTTTCCTGCCATCCTTCTCAGGCAGATGTTCTTTGTTGGGTACTTGTGGAATGCAATGGACGGTTAAGTCATAATCTGTAAATCTATACTTAAGTGTTTATTTTTATAGTTAGTTTATTGGTTGCTGGGTATATTTTACAGTCTCCTAAGATTTACATGACACCAGCGACTCTGAAATGCCTACTGGGGAGAGTTTCATACAGATTTCCAAACCAGAAGTATTTTAACTTGTTTTCTACATGAAACTGCATAAGAAATATAAAATTACCTTAAGCAAATACTTTACAAATATATATTTTAAATTAGTAAATGGAAATCGAGCATTGCCATCTCTGGTTTTATCATGAAAATAATGGGAATGACATCAACAGTTACTTTAAAAAATTGAAGACATTGTTGTTCTTGTTTAGATACTATTTGTATTATAATTTAGCCAATACAGGGGCAGGGGTTATGGCATAGAGAGTTAAACCAGTGCTTGGGTTGCCAGCATTCCGTACTGAGGTGTTGGTTTCAGCCCCAACTATTCTGCTCCAGATACAGCTCAATAAGAGAGGTATTGGGTGGTGACTGAGGACTTGGGTGCTTGCCACCCATGTGGTAGAGAAAGAGTTCCTGAAACCTGACTTCTGCCTGGCCCAGCTGGGCTGTTATATGTTCTTGGAAAATGAACCAGTAGGTTTTCTCTGTCTGTCTGTCTGTCTGTCTCTCTTTCACCTTCCCTCCCTTCCTTTCTCAATTCTTCCACCTTTCAATTAAATAAACAAGTCTCAGCAAAATAAATAAAGGAAATATTTTTCTGAACTAATGATGTCATTTCCTTTCATACTAAGCAATGCTAGTCTTTGTAGGGCTATAAAAAAATCTTTGGGGAATACAGAACTCCAACTTTATTTTCTATTTTCTGATACAAAAGCATCAGTAAACACAAATGTCAGTCATTTGAGTCAGTGAGTAGAAGTGATCTGTCATTTCTATTTGAGTGCAGTATGATGTCAGATCTTCTGATTCATTGGAATCAAAGTTCAACATAATTTTCCACAGATACAGCAATCAAAAAGCATTCTGCTTGACAACAAAGGTGAATATAATTAAAACTCTTGAACTATACAGTTTAAAATGGTTAAGCTGGCAAATTTTATGTTTTACGTTTTTGTCATTATATATATATATATATATATATATATATATATATATATATATTTAAAATCATGACATACATATACACACACTTATTTTTTACCTAGACTACCTCAACAACACTGTCAATTCAACCGTCCTCTTACAAGAGAATCATATTCCTAACAACATTTAAAAGTTTCACATACATCATCCATCTAGTCTGTAAAGCATATTTTTAGAGCACAGATCTCAGGAAATATACTTTTAAATGAAATGTGAATGAGTGTGTATTTCCTGCAGTATATAACAACAGACGCACAATAACACTCACAGTGACTATTTTACTTGCAATACCACCAAAATGAATATTAAGGTTCATTTTCCACACTTTAGTAATATTATGAAAAGAAATTTTGAAGCACAGTGTATCTTTGCCTTGAAGAAAATTTTATCCATGGTTTTGTCTGCTTTTCACATCGTGACAAGACTAGGGCCCTCTTGCATAGGTCAGAAAACTATACCAAGTTGCCAGTGTATATTTATATGTACGTAAGTATATATGTGTGTGTGTGTGTTTCTTTTTTCAGAAATGCAGATTTTTAAAATTATGTTTATTTATTTAAAAGGTAAAGTGACACAGAGAGAAATATTATAGTCCCTGGTTCACTTCCCAAATGCCTGCAAAGGCTAGGGCTGGGCTAAACTGGCAGAAAGAACAAGGAACTCCGTCCCAATCTCTTACATGGGGCTCAGGGGTCTGAGCATTTGAACCATCCTCCTCTGACTTCTCAGGCTCATAGCAGGGACCTAATGGTAAGTGAAGCACCCAGGACATGAAACAGTCCACGTGGCAATACGGGATGCCAGTGTCCCAAAAGGCAGCTTAACCTGCTGTAACACAACTCTAGCAAGAATGGCCTACATAAGGAAATCTAATCATACCTGCTGGTGAGGATGTGGGGAAAAATGAACCCTACTCCACTGCCGGGGGGAGTGTAGGCTAGTACAGCCACTGTGGAAGTCAGTATGGAAGGTACTAGGACAAATGAAAATTGATCTACCATATGATCCAGCTATCCCATTCTTGAGATATCAAAAAAAGTGATACCTACACGCAAGAAAACAATCTGCATCCCTATATTCATAGCAGCACAACCCACAATGGGAAAGTCATGGAAACAACCTAGCTGCCTACTAAAAGAGGAATGAATAAAGAAACAGTAGTATATCAACTCCACTGAATACTACTCAGTCGCTAAAAAGTAATGAAATTCTATCATTTGCAACAAAATGGTACCAGCTGGATACTAACATGCTCAGTGAAATAAGCCAATCCGAAAAGGATAAATATCATATGTTCTCATAGGACAACCTTCATGCAAAGTACAAAATAAAAAGATATACACATAAACAAGTATACACTAATATTCTCATAAATGCACAGTGTAATGGAGACTAGAGCATTAGGAAACAAAGAAAAACTTCAATATGCATCTCTACTCCTGAATAAAAGAACCCCCCTCCAATGAAACTGTTAAACATAACTTGACAACAAGAAACTAGACTCTCTACCATTGCCTATACCTACAATGTCATGACACATGTAAATAGCAGAATGTTGGACTCGTGACTGCAGCTGAAGGACAACAGTAGTAGAAATACTGAGGAAAAGAGAGGGAGAAGAGGAGAGATGGGGGAAGCTATATACATATAAAACTATATAATAGCAAATAATAAAAATCTTTTTCTTGCAAATACAAAAAATAATATAATTTAGAGTTCTTTTTTTCTACTACATCTTTTAGGGTAGAAGAAATGACAAAGACTTTTTATTATTTAAACACATTCCTTTTGGCAGCATTTTATACATTAAAAATAAATATATTACATCATTACAAATGTCTGTCTTACCTCTTACCAAAGATAAAAATGAAATCATCCTTCACACTTTCCTTTCCCTTAGAAGAAATCACCATGATCTACTCATCTTACCAAATAACATATCAAATCCATTCTTTCAGACCAACAGCTGATGCTGCACATGCAAACTGTGGAATAGTACATCCTCAAGAGGTGACATAGCTCATCAACCTACTGTTATGTTTAGCAAACTATTTAAGTTTTCTGTGCAATAATTTCCTAAAATAAATATAACAATAATTGCTATTGATGTGCTTGCTGTGTTAAATGGCTGGCTATATAAAAAGCTGAAAAGGGTATTTAATGCATACTGTTAATTATTTTCAGTCACTATCAATATTGTCTCTAAGTATGGTTTCAAGTCTTGCAGTCTCATTATCTCTGAGTGGATCCACTTTATTTCATCTCCAAACACCCTCTAGAGAGATCAATCTGTAGTGAAAATCTGACATTATCACTCCTATACTTATCTGGCAAAGCAGAAAAGAAAAGGTGCTAACATGGCAAACAAGAGCCTCTATGTCTGGACTCTATATCTTCTCTTTAGTCTTATCTCATGCCATCCCACCCCTCACATTACATTCCAATAGCAGTATCCTATTTGTGGTTCCCAGGATAGGTTGTGTTGTAGCACACATTCATACAAATGAAACTATGTCATGTCCATCTGCATTTTTTAAATTCTTTCTTCATCCACTAAGGCCCATTTTTCTCATCAGCATGATACGCAAAAAGTACTGAGTAGTAAATACCTCGCAGGAGATGCCCTCAAACATGGCTTAACAACAGTGTATAAAATCTCCAGCTCCCTTATCTTTTAGAAACCACTTAGGAATAACTCAGAAGTATATACTCTGTATTATTCCTTAAAATTCCCCAGCAGGCCCATTATCAAGTTAGTTACAATAACTTCTTAAAAATAAACTGTCAACTGCCATTTCTTCACCATCTTATTTCTTCACTGGTGTGTACAGCTATCACTTCCCAAGTATACTATATGATCTTGAATTTTAGGGTTTGGTTCTATTTTGGGAGCAATTCCAAACCAAAATCTCATGATGCTAACTAAATCATTAGCATTATTTGCCGCTATAGCTAGAACCCCAAAATCTTATCACTAAACACAATCAGCTTTTCCTCATTTTTGTGATCTAATGAACACTGCTCAATCTTTCTCAATACGTTAGCTAGTCACACTATCTAGAACAACGCATCATGTTGACTATGTCAGTGAGGCACATGGGTTAGAAAAGACACACCCCTGCTCTTTCTTACTTGCCTGAAAAAGTGACTTATACTGCCTTCACTCACTGTTCAATCACCAGAGGTGATCGTGTGGTCAAACGTAACTGAAAAATATGTTATAAAACACAAACTGTTGTTCACCTACCTACCCTCCAATATATTTTTTTTGCAGTTAGTTATACAGCTAAGAAATTTAGCCTCATTTTATTGGATCAAGAGTCTTCCCTACATGACTCCACAATTGCTCTGTAACAACAATTTATGATTTTGATGATCTAGCTAAAATAACGTTCAATAAGCTACTTGAACATAGCAGCAACATATTTTTTTTTCTTTAAGCCCAACTTCCATTCTAATTTTAGCTTTAAATTCTTTACACAATTGAATGCACTGTGGCAGTGAGCTAAGCTGCTGCCTGCAATTCCAGCATCACATAGCAGTGTGTTCCAGGTCTGGCTAGTCCACTTCTGATCTAGCTCCTTGCAAATGTGCCTGGGAAATCAACACAATATTGCTCAAGCACTTGGGCCAGTTATCCATGTGGAATACCTGGATAAAGATCCAGCATCCTGGCTCTGACCTGACTTGTGCCCTTAGGACTATTTGGGGCTGTCAATCTATAGAAGACTCTCTCTCTCTCTCTCTCTCTCTCTCTCTCTCTCTCTCTCTCTCTCTTTCACTATGCCTTTCAAGTATATACATAAATATTCAACAAAATTGTAGACATAGTGTATATATTTAAGTTGTACAACATAGTACTTTGATATACATTTATAGTAATCTGGCTACCATAAATAAATTAATTAACATATTCCTCACTTCATAGTTATCAATGTATGACTTGATGTAGTTCAAATCATTGTTTCTTGCTTTTGTTGTCTGTACTTTGGTGATATACTCAAAGAATCCTTTTAAGGCCAAAGAGCTCTTCCCCTGGGTTTTCTTGCAGAAGTTAATATATTATGTTTTTGAAAATTACTAAGAAGATGTTAAGTGCTTTCATTACAAAAAATGTTGAATATGTGAAGGAATGCATATTTATTTCAATTAAGTTGTTCCATGACACACAGATATTTCAAACTATTATGGTACACTTGATAAGAATATAGAATATTATTTATTAGTTGAAAAATTATAATAAATGAAAGCATAAACACATAAACCGTTAAGTGTGTCTAGGGCTGTTGTGGTGTTGCAAGGTAAGCCTCCACCCTCACCCCATGGCACCAGCATTGCTGATGAACGCTAGCTCAAGGCCCGCTGTTCCACTTCCTACCCAGTTCCCTGCTATTGCTTGTGAGAAGGCAGAAGATGGAGACCTGGATGGAGTTCCAGGCTCCTGGTTTTAGCGTGACTCAGTCCAAGCCATTACAGCCAATTCGGGAGCAAAGCAGCAGATGGACAATCTCTGTCTCTCTTCTCTGTAACTCTGCCTTCCAAACAAATAAAATAAAGCTTTATTTCGTGAGTCTATTTTTTTATCTTCTATGCAGTTATCCAATTTTTCTAACATTGTTTTTTTTTTATTATGTTGCATTATGTTTTTGGAATAGGTTTTCTTTTCTCATTCTGTAATCAGACCAGCCCAGCTCTGGCAACTCCAACCATTTGGGAAGTGAACCAGCAAATGGAAGACTCTATCTCCTGTCTTTCTGTAACTCTGCCTTTCAAGTAATTACATATACACATATATAAGTTAAGAAAAATAGTTGAGCAAAGAGTGAAAATAGATTTCTAAAAACTTCATAATGCATATTAGCTGCAAAATATGAAGATGAAATTGTTCATGCACAAAGTAAATTCTACAGTGCAATGAAAAGCTTCAATTTTCTAAAAAATAATAGCTATTCTTAACTCACATGTGCCTAATAATACAGTTTAAAACCTTACAAACCACACACTGACAAAATTGAATCTTCATTTGAAAATACTGTAATATTAAGAGACTGTGACACACTTCTATAGTACATGATCAAACAGTTTAAAAATTAGCAAAATACATAATTTGAATATGACAATGAAGTATATTTTATCTAATATGTGTATATGCAACATTGCATTTGGTGATTAGACTATATATTTCTATAAGAAATTACATGTTTCTTGGAGAATATTATGAATATTGACCACCTTCTAGGTTTCTAGATCACAAGGCAGATGGCAATACATATTATTTTTTTCTCTTATTTCTCCCTTGTCCATATTTAGTACACTCTTTATTTCACAACTACAATGAAATCTTAGGCAATAATCCACATCTTTCCTTGGATTCCTCCAGTGGCTTCTCTTTCATCTCTTGGTCTTCATCTCCTCCCACCCCCCTCACTTACTTTACCCAGGAGATTTTACTAATTCCATTAACTCATTATAATAATCATAATTCCTATTCCACCCCTGAAATTTGCCAGGATTCTTTCTGAAAACTTTGATCACTCACAGCCAAATTGTGGACATTACACATATATGCTAGCCAAACTTTGTAGAATTGTAATATCAAGATTACAGGTTTTATTGTATGTATATTCAGTAAAGCTGACAACAATCAAGAAGAAATGACCAACTTGATTTTTCATGAACTTACAAAACAAAGACTGCAATAAGTATAAAAATTATTGTTAGTCTTTAGTCTGTCATCTCTTATTTCATGTTCCTTTTAGTTTTTTCAGGAACTCCCTCCCCTGGAGTTGCATCCTGCATCTCTCCATTCGAGGACTCCTAATAGTAAGGATTACCCTCATGAACTCACCTGCAGTTATATGTGTGAAATCTAAAAGCATAAAGCAGTTAACAACCCATAACTCCTTCTTGAACAATAAGGTAAAAGAGCTCATAGTTCAATCAACACTTCATTGTTTCTTAACCCAAATGGACAGCTCCAAAATGTTTTGTCCAAACTCAAATAAACCAAATGTTTATGATTAGGTGGATTATGATTAGATGTTTCACTGACGGTGGAAGCATAACATTGGAAAACAATAATATCCAATAAAAGCAAACAACAGCATATTACAGGATATAAATTCCTGATTACATGGAATCTTGCACATATGTACTAAGCAATGTTCACAAGAATGCTCTTGGCAATGCTGTTTTACAGGACAAAATATAGATTCAATACAAATGTTTTTCCACAGGTGAGTAGATATTCACTGTATGAATATATACTAGAATATTACAGAACAAATAATAAATAGCTTGCTGTATTAATACAGCTAAAGTTTCAAAAAGTCAGAAAAAGACATGCTGTATGATTTTGCCGATCCAAGGATGAGGAAATCCTTTCAAAGTTCATTGGCTGACACAGACCACCTTAGTCTCCATTCACCCTGATATACGCTGATATCACTTGGCTGGGATAGTTGTTCAATTGGTTCTGCCACTATAGTTTGACTTACTATGTGGTTATGTTTATATGCTGCCTTTAGTAAACATGTCATACTTCATAGCAAGACATGTAATAGTAAAGCAAAATGAGTTTAAGGATGACCATATGCCCAGAGATGGAAACTGTCAGGGATATACTTGTTTCTCTGAAGAAACTCATGTAGGTACTTACAGTGATTTTGGTAAAACAACATTTAACAACATATCTACACCTTCCTGTAAGGCCAATGCCCACTCCATCTCACACCTGAATTTTTTTTTCAATATTAGAAAGCTGTGCACAAACCCAGTGGAAAGTGGAAATAAGTTTTTAACTGAAAAACTTCAACAGCATTAAGGTCATTGGAGAGCCTCTCTCTTGAGCAAGGTCTTTTTAGAGCCATGCTAGCTATTTCATCTTCCCAAAAATTTTTTCTTTCTGCTTTGTCCATTCTATACCTTGCCCCTCAACTGTAAACCCTCTAAGTCTGTCTCATCCTCTCAGTCTCACCTTCTTGTTCTGGAATCACAGGGTTGAAAATCTCTTAGCTTCTTCCCAGGATACAGTTCTGCATATATATTTACCTGCATTCTATTTACCTGCATTCACTGCATTGCCCATAAACAAGTAGTGCTCTGGCTCACTGTTATAATCCTCCTTCCTTTTCTTGAAGGAGGAAGGGACAAGTATACCTGTTTTAGATCACTTAATGACATATTTTAAAGATTGTTATGATATAAAAACTAACAAACCAGAAGAGCTGAGTGCTAAGACTACTCCAACCTCAGTAGCCAAAGTGATTAAGTTAATGTCAGAACTATTAACACTGTTTAGGGCATGTGCTTCAAAGTGGAATTACTGGATGAAAAAATTAATGGGTAAATAACCATAAAAGTAAAACATTACCATTTTTATAAAAACCATAGTTCCTCTAAATCTGTAGCTTCTTCCATTAGTAAATATTGAGATATCAACTTCATTTTTGGCTTTGAAAGATAACTAGATCATTTCATGTTCGATCTTACAGCATTTGCTAAAATCAAATTTAATGTGTAGGGCCTTCCTTACTAGCCTCTCTCTTTTGTTTTCAAACTCATTGCTTGAAACATCACATATCTTGTCCAACAGGACTTCAAATTTCTAATTTTTCCATTTTCAGGGCTTTATCTTTCATTCATAAAAGAGAATTTACTTTACTCAAAGTGACTTTTCCTTGCAAAAGTGATCCACATAGAGGGCAAAAAGTCCAGTTCTGACAAACTGCACTATTACTATATATTTTGACCTATAGACTCAGAAATCCTTTGCCCTAGATTTAATAAGACAATTCTTATTTTTAATAGTTAGCCTGTTATGTTGGTTTACTTATCTTGTCAGACCTTCTGTCCTGAACTTAAGTTGGATAAACATGTTGGTTGAGGGCGGGGCGGGGGGAGAAAAGTCTGTCTTGGCAATGACAAAACCACCACATTCAGTAAAACAGCCATAGGACCAGTATTCTAAATGTTGCAGATACTTTTTGGTTTAGTGAAACATCCTACATCTCTCCAAGAGAAGGATAAGAACTTTCACAATAGGGACTGTTTGTGTGGGGTATCTGTGTATTTTTAAACAATTTTATTTACTACTTTCTAAGAAAGAATATGACTCATGTAAGAGACAAAACCAGATAAAAGGAACAAAAACGAAAACTTTAAATTAGTAAAAGTGCATTCTGTACATACTTTGCAAATGCTTTTTTCCTCTATTTTTTTTATTTGTTGTTTTTAAAAATAATGATTACATGGTTGATCAGGGTGGGAAGGATCAAGGTTCAGGAAAAATTGAATTTGTTGCTTCCAAATTTGCTATTTCTTCTTGTTGTTCCTGGGGCAAGGGTTTAAACAAAGGGGAAAACCACTAAAGACTTCTTACATGTTCCAGTACTCAGGGATGAGGAACCACCACCTCATATCAATCCAGAGTCTCAAGGTGTACATATTTCGATGGTTCTGTCCAAGTGGTTTGGATAGTTCTGAAATGCTCTATTTCTCTTAATCTCTGTTTCTCTTACTTTGGATTTGGGCAATGAGAGTTAATAGTGAAAACAAATGGGAGAAGGAAGCCTTGTGTCAGCTAGTGAAGCCACCTCCAGCAAACCTGTCATCCTATACCAGAGAGCTGGCTGAAGTCCCAGATACTCCATTTGTGACTTAGCATCCTGCTGATATGCCTGGGAAAGCAGCAGAAGATGGCCCAAGTACTAGGAGCCCCACAACCCCTGTAGGACACTTGAATGGAACTCTAGGTTCCTGGCTTCAATTTTGTCCAATTCTACTCATTACTGCCATTTGGGAAGTGGACCAGTGAATAGAAAATATCTCCTTTTTTTGTAACTGCCTTTCAAACAAATAAATAACTCTTTTTTAAAACAATGAACATCATCAGGAAAATGCCATGAATTTAAAAATGATATAAAAAATGTACAGAATTAGGAAGCACTTCATAGCAAGTCTATCAGTAAGCAAAATCATACCCTTTAAAACGATTACTGTTTAGTTTGGGGACTCTAAAGCACTTTAATGTGTTAATTTTCTCTTACACTATTTGATCCTGCCCTCTGAAACTTGAAAGAACACAAACCAGATTTATTTTTCTCTCAAAAGAATTGCCCATTCCTACAACAGAAATTTATTCAAGGAAAAGCCTGAATAACAGCAGTTTACACCAACTCAGTCAATGAAAAAGTATTTAAGAAAACAAAAGTATTCTCATGTACACATATACAGTGTGCTCCCTATTCCAGCTACAAAAACAGTATCGAAATATGTGACCAGATGAGTGTCCAGAGACTGAAATGAAAGTGAGAGTGAATTGGTACAAAAAAAATTATAACAGTATGAGAAAATTGAAATAGGCTTTGAGAATACAAAGGAAAAACTAACTGATGTGAACGTTCAGAAATTTGCTTCATCTCTTACTTTCTGAAGATTGGTGATATTGTATAAAAAACAAGAAATTGTCAGAAATCACAGCTTTGAGGGTGGGCCCTGTGGTGCAGTGAGTTAAACTGTCATTTGGGACACACATATGCCATTCTGGAGTATCTGATTCATGTCCTAAGACTTCGCTACCTCAAGTTCCTGACCCCGTTTCCTAATGTGCCTGAAAGGCAGTGGATGATGACTCAAGTAATTAGGTTCCTATCACCCATGAGGGAGACCTGGATGGAAATCCTGGACCCAGGCTTTATCCTAGTCCTGGCCCAGCTATTGAAGATCTTTCTCTATGTCTTTCTCTTTCTCTTTTTGTCTTGCTCTCTTTCCTTCCGTTCTTCCTTCTCTCTCTCTGTTCAGTTATTTTTAAAAATGAATCACAGCATCACTTAGTTCACTGTATATCATAACATTAAAACAGAATAGTCTGTCAATGACCTTAATTCAATCACCTTGATCCACCACCAGCCATAAAACTGGTCCCTGAAGAGTTTATGAATCAGTCCTTCAATATTATTTAGCAACTCGAGTGATCAATAAATTTATCTTCCATTTTTTCTTGTGATCTAGAAATTATCCCTCTATAGATGGGCTTTTCTAATTCTATTCAAAGTAAATTTTACTTCTCATCCACTTTCACTTATTTTCTCACTACCATTCTGAAAGTCCTTTATCCACTAACTCTGAATATAATGTCACCTGAAGCGACTTTCCCAAGACATCTGCTCCCATAGGCAACTCCTAGTCACAACAATGTTCTTTGACATGATTTTTTGTCAATTAAGACTATACATGAGATTTCAAAATCTGATTAACTCGGTTGCCTAAAGGTAAGGAATTTAAAAGGAGCTCAGGGAATAAATGTTAAAGTGGCTGGAGTTAAAAAACACAAAAACACAGCTTCACCCTCTGACTTAGCCTGGAGATACCATTTCCAGACTTGGAACTGTCCCTGTCTGATGAAATTTCCCAGTGGAGATTAGCTGCCATTTTGTACTTTGTTCCATGATGCTCTTTCAGATGATTTGGGTAATTGTACTTCAGCCTTGTACTTTTAAATCCATAGTAGCTCATTGACCTACTGTGGAGCTACAGGGATGTTGCAAAATGAATTTGGTAGAAGCCAGATGTCATACCTCATATTCCTGTTTTTAGAGTTTTAAAGTGTACTCAGAGACACAGCTCCATTTTTCTTCATCACCATTAATATATCATCAGAGTCATCAGCTATACTGAGAATCACAGCTTTTAGGAACATAACGAAATGATGTGATTTGGGACCACTATTTGGTCAAAAATACCTAGTATAAGCTAAACCATAGTTGACTCACCATTAACTGTAGGACCTAAATCAATGTCAAATAAAACCTGCTGAGAAATGCACATGAAAGAAACAGCCTTCTCCTCACCACCACAGGATATGAGAATACAGAAGAAAATAGTCAAGTTCTATTCTCTTAGCAGATTTTTGACAGAAGTTAAACCCTGACAGACCTAAGGAGATGATGTCATTCAACACTTCTCAAACTTTAACTTGTACAAAAATCACTCGGGATCCTCTTAAACTACTGATTCCAATTCAGTAGGTCTGAATTTCTGGAGAGGCCAGAAATCAAAATTGCCAGGAAGCTATCAAATGACGCAACTACTATTGGCATCTGCAGTTAAGGTAGCAAGAATTTAGAGCAGTAAAGATGGAAATTACTGAATGAGCAGTTGGGGAAAGATGGGATATGGAATTAACAGAGAGGAGACAGATGGGGATTCTAATGAGGCACGTTATGATGCTTTAGGGTAGCACCCCTTCCATATGACTTCTCAATCACAATCTATAGATCAAAAATATTTTATTTGTTTGTCCTAGAAACTGGTGAAAAGACTGACATTTGCACCTAGATCTGCTAGGTACAGAATTGGATATGTGACTAGATGTAGGACCAAATACAAAAGAAGAACTGAACAGGCAAGAATTCTATAACCAAATACAAAGAACAGAAAAGGTAAAGAACTAATAAAGGACGTTGGGCTCTGAAGAATCATGCAGTTAGAGAAGTGAACAAAGTTTACCTAAATCTCCCAGGGACCAAAGGCCCTAGGTGACATCTGGATTATAATAATGTAATAATTATGATGAGTGTTTACCATATGTCAGGCATTACACTTCATGTAAATTACCTCATTAATCCTCACAACAACCCAATGACACATCATTCCATTGTATAAGAATGGAACTGAGCCTAACGGCATGCCCAAAGCCATATAATGTATAGGTTCTTGAGTACATTAACCTTGGTTTGCTGAACCAAAAAAAAGGGAGAAAAACCCAATTGTTATTTACTGAAGACCAGTAAGCTTTAAAGGACAGTAGGGAAAGAAAAGTGAAACAGGTATGCCGAAGAAAAGCTGAATAAAATAATTCATGAAATGAGATAATATACTGAGTTGCACGTTGTTCTGATCTTTTTCCACCTATGTTTGTTTGGACCTCAATGAACTGACATTTCAAATACTGACAGACTGCAGACTAACCATACAATACTATTTAGTCATTTTACAGGCTATTTTTAAAAGGTAAAAATCTAGAGGTGAGAATTACATTAAAATAAAATTTCTATGAGAATCATTTTATCCACTAGCCTCACTCCCCTGGCACTGCTGATATTTAAGACCACCTTTTGGAAATTTCAGAGAGAAATAGCTTAGCTGCGTTCTTCCAGTTGGAAGTGCAAGAATAAATGTGCCTACATACCTTTTCTATTTAATCTTTTTAACTTCAGATTTCCCCTCAACTAACAGTGTATTACCACCGTACTCATCAACGAATGATTGGGGTCCATTTTCCCCTACTGCACATGTGAGTTGTTTAGGCTACAGAGAAGGATCCACACTTTGTAATGGAGGTGAATTTTCCAACAGTACACTGGGGAAGCAGTGCCACCTGCAGCCGCACTGAGACTGTGTTATATCCGGAAGATAATGTAACAGTGTCAACCATCATGGAAGAACCTATTGTAAAGCGAAGAGACAGTACACTGCAGGTGTACTGAAAGATGACTAAGTAAACTTTTCTTAGACCTTTCTCTTCTAGCTACAAATACCTTCATTCAAATGCCCAATGAGAAAAGATGAAGCTATCTCCTTGAAAACACATCAAAATACACAAAAATGGCTTTATACTAAAGTTTAGAGTCCTGGAGGTAGCTTACTTAATCAGAAGAGAGGAAGATGAACAATTGCACAGAAAAATATCCAGTGCTCCCTTATACTATGATGTCTAACTTCCTTGGTTTACCCCAAGTAAATGCCCAAGTGATGATTCAACACTAGATGCCTTCACACTCCACCAAGCATAAGTAAGGTTCACCTGATCCTCCCAGCAAAATCTCAACTACTGAAACTATTTTTGAGGATTGTGGTTCCATTTTCAATTTAGTTCCCAAGTACACAACTCTCTGAGGCAGATATAGAAATGACATACCATACCAATGGTATCTAAGGATAACTGAAATATCACCAGCATGAGAATATTTTGGCAGGCATGCACTTCCTTTTGGGTAACCAACAGTCTTGAAATGTAATGGTACAAATAAACAAACAAAAATTTAAAACGTAACCATGACACACTTTTTTTGTTTACAGAAAATCATTTATCCCCAGCTATACACAAGGACATATTTAAAAATACATATCTATCTATCTATCTATATCTATATATATATATATATATAGATATAGATATATATATATATGGAAGGTTTGTTCCTATTGGGAACTATTGCTAAAAAGTAAATGGTTGAAAAGGATACTAAAGGTGAAAATAGATAAATCAGTGGTTGAAAAGATGATAAAGATATTAAGAATCAGTCTCACTGAGGAAATTCTAATTTTCTGATATTCTTACTTTTTAGGTATCTAACTCAAACTTCCTTCATCATAGTCAATATATTTATCTTATAATTAATCCTCTTTGGGTACAGTGCAGTAGCCTGACAGCTAAAATCCTCACCTTGAATGTGCCAGGATCCCCTATGAGCGCTGGTTCTAATCCTGGGAGCCCCACTTCCCATGCAGTTCCCTGCTTCTGGCCTGGGAAAGAAGTCGAGGATGGCCCAAAGGCTTGGGACCCTGTAGGTGAGACCCTGAGGAGGCCCTCGGCTCTTGGCTTTGAACAAACTCAGCTCCAGCCATTGCAGTTGATTGGGGAGTGAATCAACGGATGGAAGAGCTTCCTCTCTGTCTCTCCTCCTCTCTATATATCTGACTTTCCAATAAAAATAAATAAATCTTTTAAAAAATCATCTTTCCAAAAGTAATATGCAGAGATTCAATGTGATCCCAATCAAAATTATAATAACAATCTTCACAGAGCTCAAAATGATGATACAACTACTCATCTGGAAACAAAAGAGACCACAAATAGCAAAAGCTGGAGGAATCACAGCTCTAGAACTCAAATCATACTTAAGGGCACTGGTAATCAAAATATTTTGGGGCCTGGCGTGGTAGTCTAGTGGTTGGGGCCCTCGCCTTGCAGGTGCATGAATCCCATATGAATACTGGTCCATATAACAGCTGCTCTACTTCCCATCCAGCTCCCTGCCTGTGATCTGGGAAAGCAGTCGAGGACGGCCCAAAGCCTTGGGATGTTTCACTGCATGGGAAATCCAGAGGAGGCTCCAGGCTCCTGGCTTTAGACCAGCTCAACTTTGGCTGTTGTAGCCACTTGGGGAGTCAATCAGCGGATGGAGGATCTCCCTCTGTGTCTCTCCTCCTCTCTGTGTATCTGCCTTTCCAATAAAAATAAATAAATCTTAAAAACAATCTTGCACTGGTACAGAAACAGCAGAATAATGGGCTTGTAACTATTGCGAAGGACAACAGTAACAATATGTAATAGTATGAGGTAAAATGGAACGGGGGTTTGGGGAGAAAGGAAGGGGAGAATCCTTATACCTACAATACTATTGCATTATGGTGAGATTTGGCTGTTTCAAAGTGAAACAAACTTTTACTATTTTCTTTTCAACACGGAAATGATAATTACAAGTATTACTCGTGGTTATTCATGATAATTCTAACACAACAACTTTGTCGCAGTGCAACAAGATATCCCAAAAAACACAATGCAGAATGCACTATAACCTGGACTGGCCTCATTAGAATATGGTTTCACTCACATCTGGAGTGAACCACAAAAACAGCACAGCAGAGAGTAAACCCTTAGAGACTCACCTCAGTCATGCCTGAAGTATTTTACTGACCTTATTATCTGTTACACTGGAAAAGTGGTGGGTATTTCTTAGCATTCAATGGCTTGTTCCTTGGACTTTTTTTTTTTCTTTCCCCTTCCCCCTAGGCAATTTGTCCCTTAATGCCTTCAGTTCATTCTTCCTTTCTGCCAGCAAACAGGTATAACCAGTGCATGCCAGTGGTGAGCCCAGTGATGCAATCCCTGATACAGGAAATCCTTTCCAGGATCTAGAAGGTGAGGCTCAACTGAAAGCGCCCAGCAAGTGGCCTTGCACCCCACGGACAGACTACTCTGGGTAGCAGTCTGCCTTGAGAAAACTGGAGGGCGATCAACTAGAGACCATTGTGCTCAGCGAAATAAGCCAATCCCGAAAGCACAAATATCCTATGTTCTCTCCAAGACAACCCTTATGCAAAAGATAAGATCAATAGAAACATAGGTAAACATGTATATACATATCTAAAAGAACAGTATAATGGAGGCAAGTATCGTAATGAAGTGGACACACATCGTAGTATGCATCACTACTCCCAAATAAGCGGATTCTCAATGACATTGTTAAATACATCTGGACAACAGGATGCTGGACTTTCTGCCATTGTCTTTCCATTCCTACAACGTCTTGATACACTTAAATAGCAGAATGAGAATGATAGACTTTTGACTATTGTTGAGGGACTAAACTATCGTTATAATACAGGGGAAGTCAGTGAGGGGCAGGCTGCAAAGGGATATCCCTGAGCCTAAAAAAATTGTATCGTGAAAAATATAATATTTTTAAAATGAAATAAAAATAAAGAGATTAAAAAGTGAGAGAGGGAGAGACAAGGCTTTGGTATTGACAGCTACCAGCAGCTACTGTGACAGTGACAAATTGGTAACTTGCACAATGTATAGAATTCGTTCGGCTCATTCCTGAAACAGTAAATTGTTTTCCCTTCCTACCTGATTAAGTCCCCTATGTGGATGAGGAAGAGAGCCTGAATTAAAGAGAACAGAAACAAATACAAATATTGACTGGCTAGAAAAGGAACTTACTAAGGAAGATGATAAAAAGCAGGGGGAAAACAGATTGCCTTGTAACTTTCAATAAGTCAAGAAATTTTCTTAAAGATGATTTTGGAACGTGCATTCTAAACACACAAGAAGTCCAACTGAAAGAAAAAGCAGAGTCCTTTCACCCCTCTTTCAACTGTTCAAAGGTTCACCCTCCTGACCTAACTTTGTCAGTGCTCCAAGAGAAGCTGTTAGGAGGGGCTCTTGGCTTTTTTCTAGCTGGAGGGCCAGACCACAGCCTGCTGGGGGCTCTTTAAGGGTCCCCGCAGTCATTAACATGATAATTGAGTGTTAGGGACAAGAAAGCTGTAGGTCTCTCAAAAGCCAGCACCTCAGGACTTTTGTTTCCCCTTGGTTCCCTCACTTGACACTAACAGCATTTGGGTCGACACGCACCCAGCCTATGCGGCTTTGAGAGACAGAACGAACGTGGCGCACACCGCTCAGGAGGCCTTGCCAGCGGACGCCCCTCGCCCGGGTGAGCCTGGAGCCCACGAGCAGCAGCAGCTCCACAGAGAAGTGAGCAAGCAGGGAAACTGGGGCTCCAGGGCGCGTTCCGGGCCCGCTGCGGCCAAACCCCTCAGGATGTGGAAGGGTCCTGGGCTGGTAAGACGTGACGCGCCTGAGGGGACCTCACCTCACTCCAAGAGCCACAGGCTGGGCACCTAGGGGTCCACATCCGACGCCTTCTAGAAACCACCTGCCCCAGCTCCCCAGGGCAGGCGTGCGGGGCGGCCGCCGGGGCCTGGAGCCCGCCGGGGGCGTGCGGGCGCAGGGCGGGGCTTGGAGCCCGCCGGGCAGGCGTGCGGGGCGCAGGGCGGGGCGGCCGGCGCGAGCCTGGGCGCCTCCAGCGCCGCGGGACCCGCCCCTCCGGCCGGCGCCGCCTCCCGCAGCCCGGGGCGGGGCCGGGGCGGGGCGAGCCGGGGCGGAGCGGCGCGGGCGCGGGCAGAGCGCGGCGCGGGCCGGACGGCGGAGCTGGGCGGCGGGCGTGGGTCGCTGCGGCTGCCGACCACCGCACCCGGCCGCCGCCGGGGCAGACCCACCTGCGCCGCGGCTCGACTGCGTCCCTCCGCGGGCGGGCGGGCTCCCGGCTCGGCGCGCGCCCGGCGACCTGGTCCTCCTCTCGGGGCGGGCGGCAGCGGCGCCCGGGCATGGCTTCGGCGGGCAGCGGCATGGAGGAGGTGCGCGTGTCGGTGCTGACCCCGCTGAAGCTGGTCGGGCTGGTGTGCATCTTCCTGGCGCTGTGCCTGGACCTGGGGGCCGTGCTGAGCCCGGCCTGGGTCACGGCGGACCACCAGTACTACTTGTCCCTGTGGGAGTCCTGCCGGAAGCCCGCCAGCCTGGACATCTGGCACTGCGAGTCCACGCTCAGCAGCGGTGAGGGCCCGGCGCGCCGCGCGACCCCTGCCCCGCGCGACCCCTGCCCCGCGCAGCCCCTGCCCCGCGCCCCTCAGCCGGGACGCACCCCACCTCTCCACAGCCTCTCCCACCACCTCTCCAGGCCCTGCTGGCCAGCCCCGCCCCGGCCGTCCCTCTGCCCGGCGCCCACGCGTCCCGGGCCCCTTCCCAGTGGGCACCCCTGCGGCGAAGCCCACGCCCTCCCCCTCCTCGCGTGGCCATTGCTCCCACTCTGGAGTAACACGTATGCCACTTTAGCGTTCGCTGTCTTTTCCGGCCAGATCCTTGTGGTCGCGGAGATGGATGTGCGAAGCCTTAGGAAGCCTTCCACGCCCGGTTCTGTTTTGTTCCGAAATGGGACAAGCGGGGCCAATCCTCCCCAACTCCACCGGGATGTGTGGCTCAGTCTTACCTGTGCTGTTCTCTCTCAGGAGCCCTTTGCCCGAGGTTAACCCTTAGAGCCCACGTTTGTGCCTGCTTTACTCCACCGCATCTGCATTTTCCCCAGGGAGTCTCCATTTGAGTTGTATTTCCTTACATATTTGGGGGATATGGGAGGTCGGGATGGAAGTTTAATTTTCTTTCCTTTTTTGGAGACACCATCGCTGGTTGTGAGTTGCCCTTGTTTTTCACTCTAAGTAACTCCTCTTTCTTCCCAGACCATTCTTTTCTCCTTAAGCTACTCACAGATGCCTAGAAACTTGTGCTTTATTCAGACAGCACTGAAAAGCTCCAGGCGGATGGGATGGGGCGGGAGCGGGAAGAGGACAGAGGAAAGTAGGCTAGGGGCTTTATGCCCTGAAGAGGCTTTCTGACCCTCCAATTACCTTTCCCAGCGCCCTAGTTTTTGCCCACATCAGAAATCTTCCAATTTCTTGCTACAAACCCAACTTGCGATTCCTTGCTATAAACCCTTTCTCTCTGTAATCTTAACTCTTAAGCTCCTGGTGTGTGCGCAGAGAATGGGAAATAAAAAGAGAGGAGCTGCTGCTGATTTTCTACACAGACACACACTCACACACCTGAGAAACTCATTAAATTTCTTTGTGACAGTTCCATGACTTTTCCAGGACTATTTATAAAGCTTCATTGGCAACGTTTCAAGTCCCTGCAAAGTTGAAATACCAGGAAAAGCCACAAAACTCTGATTTTTCCTTTGTTTGGTTTCTTGTTTAAGACGGATTGTTTAACCCGGCTAAGTTTCTTCTGTAAATTTCATTTTGTGTGCACAAAAGGTATTTTTTTTTTCTCCTTTGATATTCCCTCAAAATTCCCATTGAAAGATTTCATCTTTGTTGATTAATTCCCTGTGGAAGGCGCTGGTTGGCAGCAGGAGGTCAACATTTAGGCCTTTTCATTCTTTCAGGGTTAGTTGTTTACAACTGAAGATAAAATAAATCAGTGAAATGCCTTTCTTCAGTAACCAGGGGATCCAAATAAACTTTGGAGAAAATATCTTTTCTTTCCCCATCTTCAATAGAAATGGAAATTTATGTAGGAATGCCAGCTTCTGTAGGTCTCCTTAGCAACAGGAATCTTTTGCCCCTTTTTCTCTGTCTCAGGAAATAATAGCCCTCTGATTGCATAAAGACTTTTCAGATAGGTTGGGAGAACCAGCTTCAACTCTGATTTGCTTTTCACCGGGTATCCTTTTCTGGTGGCCAGGAATGTGGGGGAGACGCCAGCTAGGGTTTGTTGAGCAGTATGCAGTGTTTGCTGATCTTTTCTTAATTGTCTCCATACCCATTTCTCTGTGTGTGTATGTTTTTCTTTTCCTTTTTTTTTTTCCGCCTCTCAGGAAAGAAGCAGGAACACTGGAGCTTACTGCAAATAAGTGGGACTATGACTGCCAAGCGAAAAAATAATCACAGGCGGGCACAGCAACTAATCGCTTTCCCTCTTCCCTTTCACACGTGCACACCCTTTATTTTGCCCCCTTGCTGAAATTCACATCCCAGCATCTATTTCTGTTTGAATTTCTGAGCAATCAGCATTACTCCTATTTTGCTTAAAGATCAATTTTCAGTCCAGAAGAAAGTAGAGTTAGTAAGCAAATAGATGAACAATAGAGATTTCTGAAAGGCTGTTTGTAACAACTTCTTGACTTTCACGTTGTGGTAGCAGTTCATTTTGGGTCTGTTGTGATGTGGTGCAGGGTGAAAGAAGGTAGTAAACTGGGTAGAGTGGGGAATGCTCTGAATCCTCACTTTCTTAAACCTTTCTTAAACTTGTTATGTGGAATTGAAGCTTCTAGCCAATAGTGTGTTGAATGGAAACCAGCAATGCTTTCTTTGCCTATTCCAAAAGACTGGCAGCTTTTCTCCATCTGTTTGCTGTGTGGAGTAGCAGAAAACAGGGAGGGAAATGTCTTTTGTGAAGATCTGAAGAGATCCACTTGATGTCTCTCCAAATGAATTACCCTGGGAGAAGCCATTGAGGACAGTTGTACTGTAGGCCCTTCACCAGGATCTTCAGGGCTTAATTAAAAACCTTTGTCTTAATTAGAATTAAAACTGCAGTGAAGAGGCAAGCTTGTATTTACAGAAGGAAAATTTCAGGAATGTTTCTATTGATGACTGTGTGTTCTACTTAGGCTTACTTTCCACTAAAACTTGCCCCTAAGCCATTATTTTTAAACTTGCTTTTTAATTTTGGGACCGAATATGCATCGTTGGCTGTTTATAACTCGTTTTATGGTTTTAAGCAAAAGCAGAACCATGCCTCTTGTGTCCTGGTGTATTGAAGGTTGCATCAGCACTTCTAGTAGGAACCAGTAATCCGGTTGTCAGACAGCTGTGATGCTTCTTTCTCTACAGTGTCCCAATTCAGTGTATGGGGAGAACCCAGGCACTCTTCATAAGTTACATTTTTAAAAAGGAAAAAAAAGAAAAGCAAAAGAGAAAACAGCCAATCGATTACTCTGAAAGCAAACAAGCAAAAAGTGTGCTTGTCGGGAAGTTGGCAATATGCTATACTTGGCCAGCTATGAAATTTCTTTTTAATAGTAGTCTTCCCTAGTACTATTTTGGGTAGCCATTTAATAAATGTTAATCTTAATCAAAGTAGTACCAATGTTTTAGACCACTCATTAGTCACATTTTTTTCCCACAGTGTAGCTAGAGTTTTACTGTATAGTATTTATATGAGAATGGTTTGTGGAAATACTGTGGTTCACCTGTATTCAGAATGCTGATGCCTTAAATGTGCTATATAACCTCTAAATAGTGATTTTTACATTTCTTCTTTAAAATTGATACATATGTAACTATGCTGTCTAAGGGAGATTGCTTTTTAATCTCTAAATCTTATGGACTAAGCAAAAGCAAGAACATACAAATGACCAAGTAAGTGCATTTTAATGACAATAATTTGTTGATATAATAGGTAGATTAATCCATCCTTCCAGCCACAAGATTCTTGATCAAAACATGTCTTTTTCAAATAAAGATGTAAACATCATGCATTTACTTTTCCTATAAATAGCTACCTTTGTAACATGAATCATTGATACTTTTGAAATGGCGCTGTACTGTATGCTAATAACAATTGAGTATTATTTCCAGGTTAAAGAGATTTTTAAAGAGTGTTTTTAGACAAATCATTTTTTAAACTTTCAGGCAAAAATCCACTTTAAAAGGTTTTCAAGAAGTCATCTTAGTTTGTAATTTAAGATAAAGTGAACATTGACAAATCTTAAAAAAAAAGACATGTATCATCTGTGCATATTTTTAATTTACCCTTAATTAGGAAGCAGTTCTATTGGGAAACTTTGTTTTTCGATTTGCTCTTGGGAAGACACAGCTTGGTTCTTGGAAGGAGTTGATATTGATGCATGTTTACAAATAGTTCAGCAAGCCTGGGAGCCACTACAGTTATGCCCACTTCTGGCTTTCATGGAAAGAACATGGGTTTTTAAAAATTCAGTTTCATTTAACCTATAGAGCATAGACAGGTGGAAAATTAGCGCACTGTGAGGTAGCACCACACCTGTCTCAGTGACTGAACCAGAGAACAAGTACAACTTCAAGGTATTCACGATGATTTTTTTTTTCTAGCCTGTTCCAAATTTTCAAGTCTGCCATATTTACCTTTGCAAAAGATATTTTAGTTCATGGACATATATAATTCCTCTTTTGTTCATATTCATGCATGGATTATAATCCTTAGGGAGCCACTTGATCTTTGGCAGCTAAGTGATTCTATTTATGTGAAAAGCCTGGTCTTTAATAAAATATTTCAAAACAAAACTAACATAAACAAGCATATTTCAAACAATACATTTTACCTGCTGTCAGAAACACATTTCAGGAATTTCCTCAAAGTGTCTGTTTTAGAAGGCCAGCCACTTGGACCATAGATAGAGATGGTGCTGTTAGTAGTATTACTAAAAAGGGATGGTGGCATTATGAAGTAAGTGTAATGCATTACCTGGATATGAAAGCAAATGTCTCTGTGAACATCATTAAGTCACAAAATAATCCTGTCCTACAGTAGACCTTGTGCAAGATAGTATCTTCTAGTGGCTTGCCTCAGAGGTTAAATAGATGAAGCATTTTATTCTCCCTTACTTGAATACAACATGATACTGTTTTCAGTAATTGAGAACTTTTTCCCTGATTTGTAAAATTTTTTTGCATTGTGTAGTAACATATGATGTTCATCTAAAATTTGAATGTTGATGTATATTAGCAAGCGTTTGACAGCACTTTTGATAGATCAGGAGCACAAAACTACTATCCAACACCTACCAGTTTTTCAGTCCTTACAGTCCAGATGCCTTGGCTATTTGCAGAGACAATAAACATGCCAAGTAGATAATGCTGTTGCTGGGTATTATTGAGGAGGTCACGGATTGTTTAGCATTACCACAACCTCAATAAATCTGTAGCAGAGATGTGTTACAGTTACTAATGCTGGAGAACTAATTACACCAAAATTTAGTGATATAAGATAAGCAGTATTATATTACAGTCTTGAATTCTGTGAGTCAGGAATTCTGATAGGGCACAGAAAGGATGCAGCCATAGCTGAAGATAACTTCAATATCTGGGCAATGTAACATCGATGATAATTTTCCAAAGGATGTCATTCATGAAATCCCACCTGAGTAGCATGGTTTTGACCCCTAGGTGTGGGAATGGCTGGGCTGAGATCAGCTGGGACTCTTGCTGAACATCTTGTCTGGTGTGGCTTTCCTAGCGTCATGCTTTCAGAGTCCTTTCAGAATGAGTGGATTCACTGACACTGAGACTCCTAAGAGGACCAAACTCTGAGCTAGCCTGAGAAATCCCTACAGCTGTTCCCTAGCACTTTTTTGGTTACTGAGGAACCACATAACTTGCTCAGATACAAGGGGAATAAAATTGGACTCTACTTCTCTTTATAAAATTGTCTGTTTATTTTTATATATTTGAAAGGTAGAGAAAGAAAAATAGTTATCATCAATCACTGGTTCCCTCCCTAAATGTATGTAACAGATGGGTGGGCCATGTTCAAGCCAGGAGCCTGGAACTTAGCATTGGAGTCTCTTGTAGTTGGAAGGTAGAAAATATTTGAGCTGTCACCTGCTGCATCCCAATTTGCACATTAGCTGGAAGCTGAATTAGAAATAAAGCAGTACTCAATCCCAGTCGTTCCAATATGGGATACTGGTATCCCAGGCAGGTTCTTAACCTTTGAGTCAAAATGCCTGTGCCAAACTCTACCTCCTGATGCAACCAGTGGCAAGGTTGCATTGTAGAATGGGTTAGGGATAGGAGATAACTTTTGGACTTTGTTTGGGGTCCAAGTCTGAGTCTAACTGCAAATCTACCTTCTTAATTACCTCTCAAGAACACAGGTATCCATATAGCTTCTATACTTAAAATCTCTTAAATTATTGAAAATAATAATGTCTAACTAAGACGAAAAATTGCTCTCAACCAACATGTGCCTTTAATGATAGAATCACTTTGGATCTGGGGTAAAATGATTCAAGAACCTAGCCTGTCCATAAATAGCGAAATACATACACATTATAATATACTCATAAGGAAAATCATGTATGATAAGTCAGTCTGATTTTAGTTTTTTTAATCATCAGATTTATGTTTTTTCCTAAGGCTTGCCCTTAAAAATGAATACTTTCTTTGGTTTAAGTTGCTCCATGATATGCTTTAAAACAATGCCTTAATTGGAAGTTGAAAAAATATAATTCCACAAGTATATGGAAGTTAGCCATGTAAGTTTCTGAAATTGATTGAATGAATAAAATTTTCATTTGACAACATGAGCTTCTGACTTTAAATAAGATATATTAATTTATCAAAAAGCTGATTTTTAAAAGCAGAATTTCAATGTCACATGTAAAAGGCATTAACAAGACAATCATACCAATCTTCAGACTGCTGGAATATCTCCTTTAAAAATTGGACAAGAATAGCTTTCCTTAACCTTTTTGTTCCTCAGTTTATGTGGGATTTGAGAACACTAATAGAGCATCCACTTTCTGTTCTAAATGTGACTTTAGTATCAAAGACTCCCATTAAAAAAATACACAATAACAAAGCCATGGTGATTCAGGGAACAAGAAAACAAATTATCTGACTCACCTTCATCTCTATCAGCTTATTAGCTATAAATTTAAAGCAATAAACCATGTTTCAGATAGTATCACAGAGTGAAAGAGAGAGCAAGATCTTCCATCTGTCTGTTTACTCCCCAAATGGCTGCAGTGGCCAGAGCTTAGTCCATCTGGAGCCAGCAGCCAGGCGCTTCTGATTCTCCCACATGATTGCATGGCTTCAAAGACTTGGGCCATAGTCCTCTGCCTTCCCAGGTCATATGCAGGAAGCTAGATCAGAAGTGGAACAGCCTGGACGCCAGCTGGTGCCCATGTGGAGTGCTAGCACTTCAGACAGAAGCTTAGCCTATCATGCCACAGTGCTGGCTGCTGCAAAAAGATTCTTTAAAAATACAAGTTGGACCTTCTGAATCACATTCGTTGAGGATTATTCAAAAGATTTGTAAAAATATATGGATTTGACCTTATTTTGCACCAAAATTTGTATTTTGATTTCACTTCCCATGAACTTTTTGAAGTAAACCAGTATTCTCTGTTTGTGAAGACATTCACAGAATCTCAAGTATTCATCTAAGATTTTAAGATGTTTAAACCAAACATTCACCAAAATACTGTCAGAGCATTGTGAATGAAACATGAAGTGTACTGCCCGCACTAGTGACTTACAACAGAAATTATTTCTACTCTCCATTTTCTTATCTTCTCACATGTACCAAATGAGTTGATGTTATTGAAAGATACTCCCTGACTTTGTAGCAGAGGGTAAACATTACACTGGGATAGTCCAGCCAGTTAGTCTGTGCACAAGATACTATACAAGATAGAGTAAAGGAATGGATGAGGTTAGTGGCATCTTCTAAACTAAATATATAGAGGGCTGTGCAGAGGGAAATAGAAATCCTACTTCTGTAGAGGGCATTAGGTGGAGCTGTTGGAAGGCTAGCTTTCCAGGTTGATCCATCCATATTTACTGAAATAATGTCTTAATACTGATTGAGGGTGGTTGTCTTCTGTTCCTTGTTTATTATTAGCTGTGCTGAAGCTATCACAAAAACTTTTGGTGGCTTCAAAGAAGGTCATCCACTTCTAATTCAAGTGCTGTGTTTCTTCCAGCCATTCCGGATAACCAAGTTTTCCAAATGGTAACCTGCATTTATTTTCTAGTGTAACAAGAACAATGTCCAATGCTATAGCTATCACTACTTTTATAGAAATTAATACTGAAAACGCATTGTCGCACAGCAAGTTAAGCCGTTGGTTGGGCCACCTGCATCTCAGAGTGCTGATTAGAGTCTGAGCTGTACTATTTGCAGTACAGCTTCCTGCAAATGCATCCTGGGAGGCAGCAAGTACTTGGATCCCTGCCACCCACATGGGAGATTCAGGTTAAGTACCTAGTTCAGGCTTAGCTGAACCCTGGCTGTTTGGGCATTTGAAGAATGAAGCAGCAAATGGAAGATCTCTCTCTCTCACACTCTCCATACGCATGCACACACACAAACTCTGCCTTTTAAATAAATAAATAAGTACTTTGGAAATTACTATTGGCAGATACTAGTACTCATTAGGTAACACTGTTTTATCACTAAATGCTGATGAAAGCTTTGTAATATAGCACATGGTAAAAAGCAGCAGTCACTCACAAAGATTAGTTACTCCTCACCATGGTGTTGAGGATGTTCCTGCACACCCCCCCCAAAAAAAATGTTTTGCACCTTAAATGTCGACAAATATCTTGTTAGAGTTACAAGCCAGTCTAGATTATCCTAAAATCTGCCAAGATCAGCAAAATTATACTTCAACACAACAAATGGCTAAATACTAAAATGAAATAGACACTAGACAGCTGAATATTACCTTATAGCCATTTTAAGGTATATAGCAGCTGGTCCTGTATATAAACTAAAATTGAAATGTCAATGAGCTAATCATAGGTTGTGGTTAAGAACTTGCTGCTGCTTCTTTTTTTTTTTTTTAACATACTGGTTACTCAAAACCATGTCAATTCCATAATATTGCAAATTGCTGTTGATGTTATATAGGGACTCTTAATTGACTGGGATGATATTCTACCAGCTCTAACTTCAGACCAGAAATGGTCTCCCCAAGAAACTGTTCAACCCATCTGGACAATAAGTAGCTGGACTCTATGTTTGGTATATGTTTGCAAGGAAGGAATCTTGATTGAATTTGAACTGTAATACTGCATCAAGGTGGAGGAATCCACCAGGGGGGAGGGGAGGGGAAGGGGTGGGGGGATTCCCAGAGCCTATGAAACTGTCACATAATGCAAAATAATTAATAAAAAAAAAAGGACCTAAATAAAAAAAAAGCAGCAGTCACTAAAGGTGATAATGTCCCTTCTTTAAATACCAAACCATGCTTTAATAGCAAGGGTTCCTATTAAGCATTGTGTAGAATAACTTTATTAGGGGAAAACACCACATGTTAATGATATTTAAGCTATGAATTATGTTTCTGGTGAATTTTCTAAGAATTCTGTAAAACAGCTAAATTCCTCTTGATTATAAAGGAAAAAAATATGTGTATTCTAGTATCAACACAAAACAACTCTATAAGGGCTTTAAAATGTATTATGTGTTGAAAACTAGTAATTCGGTCCCAGCGTGGTGGCCTAGCAGCTAAATAAAGTCTTTGCCTTGAATGCGCCAGGATCCCATATGTTCGCCGGTTCTAATCCTGGCTGCCCCACTTCCCATCCAGCTCCCTGTTTGTGGCCTGGGAAAGCAGTTGAGGATAGCTCAAAGCCTTGGGACCCTGCACCCATGTGGGAGACCCAGAGACGCTCCTGGCTCCCAGCTTCAGATCGGCACAGTACCGGCCATTGCGCTCACTTGCGGAGTGAATCATTGGACGGAAGATCTTTCTCTCTGTCTCTCTTCTCTGTATATCTGACTTTGCAATAAAAATAAATAAATCTTAAAAAAACTAGTAATTCATCTGGCATTTTTGGAAAATCAGGATTTTCCAAATTTTGAGAAAAATTAGCATTAACTTGATCATAGTTATTATATCACTTATTTGCATGGTTACCTGAGGTTTTTTACATAGCTTAAAATTGGGGCATACTGTACATTGTTGTGGAAAGTCTGAAGAGTAGGACTTGTAAATCATATTGCTATCATCTTAATTAAAACGGGTGTCTAAAGTAGCTGATTTTATGGCAATCTACTTTATGCAGCACAGTGTACAAACAGTATTTGCTTTAAATACTTGTTTGCATATGGAAAGTGTTAGTTTTGATACCCATTGACACTGGAAAAAGTAAGGTGTCATTTTCATTATTTAAACTAGTGTTCAGATTCTTTTAGCTGCCTTTGTGTGTGCATCATGGAGTAGTGGAAAATTAATTCGACACCAGCTAATGTAGGTCACAATGCAACTTAGCCAAGAAAACAAAGTTTAAACTGCCTCAGTAATGCTTCTAGTTTTCCACTTCATTTGCCAAATGCAGAGTAACTTTAAAAAGTTAAATATATCATTTGGTCGTTTCAGAAGTAGGTAGGGTGTAAAGTCTATAGTTACTTTGTTTTTATACACACTATCAGCAGTATTTTGATTCATTCTGCAAATGTGAGGATACGACCTTTTTATCCAAATTCAGAACTGCATGGCATTAATCTTAAACTGCTAAGACATAATTGATGAAGATAATTAGATAAAATAACCCCTAGCTATGTGAGCCAGTTGGGAAAAGACATGGTCTTAAGTGAAGAGATGAATAACTGGGAATATAAGTTTTCAAATATTCAGTAACAGCATTTTTCCTGTTTTTTTTAAACTTATCCATTCTAAGATTTCAATTCCTGATGATAGTTTGATTGTCAATATTGAGCTAGCTAAGTTCCCACCCAACCACAAATGTGAAATATTTTGTTATAAATGTCTTACAAGTGAATAAAAAATATTTAGAAGTTCAGAATATTTCCTATGGATAAGTGAAAATCTCCACATTTTTAGATGGACTGGGGGGAAATTTGTGAATAACTTAAAAGCAATAGGTTAAAAATTACTATTTTGAGATAGCTAGTGGGCATAGTGTGATGCCTCATTTGGCTAATCCTTCCTTTAAAAGCTCTGGGATCCCATATGGGTGCTGGTACATGTCCCAGTTGCTCCACTTCCCATTCAGCTCCGTGTTTGTGGCCTAGGAGAACAGTAGAAGATGGTGCAAAGCCTTGGAACCCTGTACCTGCATGGCAGACAAGGAAGAAGCTCCTGGTTCCTGACTTCAGATTTGCTCAGCTCCTGCCATTGCATCCATCTGGGGAGTAAACAAAGTGTCTCTCCTCTCTTTCTCCTTCTCTCTAAATCTGTTTTTCCAATAAAAATGAATAAATCCTAAAAAGTGCCTAGCAAATGATTTTAATTGCCCTTAGGGATATTAGTTTAGTTTCCTTTGGGAGATGGTTCAAAGATGAAAATATAAGTGGCTGTCTGACAAATTTGAACAAGCTTAAACCAGGTTTTAGAAGCATTATTTTTATCGGGTAAACACTTGGCCTAGTGGTTGAGATACATCCCATACAGAGTCCCTGGGTTCAATACCTGGCTCTGATTCCTGATACCAACTTCCTGCTAATGCAGTCCCTGGGAGACCACAATGATGGATCAGGTGATTGGGTTCCTGCCATCCCCATGGGAAGAATTCCTGGCTTTGGGGTTTGTCTGGATACCATGACCTTTGCAGAATACACAAGCCAATGGGAACTTGCTTGCTCTCTTTCTCTCTTTATTTTTCCCTCTACTTCTCAGATAAATTTTTGAAAATAAAATATAGTTATCTTAATTTGTGATGAGAATTATATGGAAGTTAGGCTTACCCAACAAAACGGTACTATACATTAGGGCAGTGCTATCTGCTCAAATAGTTGTAAAGTTAACAATCTGTTCATTGGTTTTAAATTGTCTCTAATATCCTCAAAGATGTGGCAATTGTGTTTTACATAGAGTAGAATAATCTTAGCGTATAAATAGTACCTAGACAGGGAAATAAATTAGCCAGTGTTTGCCAAATGAAAAGTTTGGAAATGAAATGAGTAAAGAAGAGGCTTTTAGGCACTGGTGTGCGCCTTTGACCTTGTAGCAAAAGTGTGGGAAACTCTTTAACATTTTGCCTATTGTGAAAATTATAATTGAATTTTGATTGTAAGTTCCGTAAAGTAACAAAAATCCTCCAATTGGGCAGCTATGATATAGTCCATAGAATGTTCATAATGCAACAACAATTTCAGACCAGCCTCATGTTTTAACTGCTCACATCAATCAATCCAATCCTGCAAAATGCTAAGTTGTTTATACACATTGTAAACTGATGTCAGCTAATAAAAATACTTTGAAAGGGAACTCAAATTTTGTTCCTGAGTTACATATTATGTTAGACTTGATATTAAAATACAGGGACTTTGTTTTTATGATGTCACTACAGAGGAAAACATATCTTAAATGTGTTTCCCTTGTGTTTTACATTTTTGTTTTGATGTGTGTTGGTGTTATCCTATCCAGGAAAAGTTGTAATAGAAAACTTGAGTGAAGGTTTCCCGAAGAGCAGCTGCAATGCCTCCAGTATGTCACTGTTTCAGTGTTGCCAGCAGTTAAAGTGAAAGCCTCATTTCAAGTTTGGCTTCTAGATCCAAAAGATGCCTCTCAGCCCATTTGAACTGCACACTGGTTTATGGACCCAGGATGTACATTATTTTCTCAAAACTGATTATTGCCTGTTCTTTTGGATCTTTGAAGCTTAGGTTTCTAGTTGGCTGGTGTGACATTGAGCAATAGCCAGTTTGTACAACAGCACCATGGCTGTTGGTATTCTGCAGGGCTGGTTTGTGTTCACTGCTCCTCTACAATATGAGTACATCACTTATAAAAATATGGGAAACTAATGAAAGTAGTACATCTTTAAGGACTCTTAAGTTTTATCCTATTAAATACCATGAGGGTCATAAATGAGCAGCTAAGATTGATACAGTACTTAACTGATTATATGAATGTAAAATACATAACATTTTTTAAAAATAAGGGACTGAAAATTGATAATTTTATGATATTTTGGTTGGTTTACAAACATTTAATATAGGTTAGCAAATATTTCTGGCATGCAAATCTTTAATGGAAAAATTGTGAGAGACAAGTTTGAGGGTCATTTATTATAATATTGCTATGAAATTGCTGAAATCCTGTAGTATACAATAAAACACTTTATAATTTTTACTAAATCTAGTAACGAACTTTGGTTGTTATGGAGATATGTGTGTAAATATGAAACCCAGCTTTTTAAAATGGCCATTAGTGGGCACATATAAGTTATTTTTAGTTTTTTTCTTAAATTGTATTATTCCTCATCTTAGTCTTATTCAGTAAGAGAAAGGGAAATGATAATGAGCCAATTGATGCACTTTGCCTAACTTTGGTTCACCTTTTAGGCTGGCTCTATTTGGAAAATGGATTCCAGTTGCTTATTAAGAAAGATACAATGCCACAAGCCCTATTCTCAATCCCAAAATTTCCAGACTGAACCCTGAAAAGTACTCTGCGTCTCCTTGGCTGTGGTAGCCATGTCTAACCACTCTTTTGGCTCTCTGATTCAGCCTTCAGCAATTCCAAGGTTTTGTTGAGAGCAGTCACTGCAGTGAATGCTTTTGGTCCAGTGAATCATTTCAAAGCCATAACTCTGAAACATGGTGCCATCCACCAGGGAGATATCTCAGGGCTGCAGTCAGAAGTCCCAGCTTCTGGCCAGGACAAGGGGACTCATCGCCCAATTTCTCATCTCTCAGAAAATTACAAAAACAAAAATCTGTTTAGAGAAGTGCATTTCTGGTTGTGGTTCAGAGGGGAAGGACAGCAATATCTGTAGAGTGGTAATGTCCAAGACTTCTTTTTCTTAATTTTTTTTAAGATTTACTTATTCTTATCGGAAAGACAGGGAAGAATGATCCTCCATCTGCTGATTCACTCCCCAAGTGGCTGCAATGGCCAAAGCTGAGCCAATCCAAAGCCAGGAGCCAGGAGCTTCTTCCAGGTCTCCCACACGGGTGCAGTGTCCCAAGGCTTTGGATCATCCTGTCTGCTTTCCCAGGCCACAAGCAGGGAACTGGATGGGAAGTGGGGCTACAGGGACATGAACCAGTGCCCATATGGGATTCCTATGCATGTGAGGTGAGGCCTTTTGCTACTAGGCTACTGCACTGAGCCCGGTATCAGTGACTTCTTTTCAACCTTAAGTCTAGCACATCTTTCTCATTAGCTGCAACTTAGACTAAAAATAAAAGTAAAATAGACAAAGTATAGAACTCGTTATGTTTAACTACGTTTTGGAAGTATTTTCTATGCTATGAGAAGTTTCCTAATGAAGTTCTAACCCCTTTTTAAATAATTGTTCTCTTGATGCCTGCTACATTTTATTGCTTATAAGAAATATGGAAATAATGAAATATTACTATTTCAAGAAAAGTCAGTGTTAACATGAGATGAATATTTTTTCTCTTTTCTGTTACTCTATTCAAAAAGCAACATTTTTCACTCCTGTATTATCCACTTATGAAATTGTCTTCATTGTGTGATTTTTGTTATTTTCATGTATGGAAAAAAAAGTCAATATTTGAGCAGGTATTAGCAACCCAGCTCATTACCAGCCCACCACCTGTTTTTGCAGGTACTTTTATTGAGGCATGATCCTTAACATGTTGCCTATGGATGTTTTCACAATACATGGCGGATATAACTATGTACAACAAAGACCTTGGCCTTCAAAGCTGAAAATCTTAATTATCTTGTCCTTAATAAAAGGAAAGTTTGCTCATTTTTTTCTTAGTCTGTATAAAATGCAAGCAAACATTTTAGCTATTTGAGTATTTAAAATTGATAAAAACTATTAAATTGTTTGATTTTGGGTTGTAAGCGGAAATAGCCAATTATATGGCATTTTAAGCATACTGAGCTTTTATAGGAAAGAGTTTTATCAGGAAAGTCAATCTAAGATCGTTTTTAATTGAATAGATATTTACTTGTGGCATACAAAGGTAATACTCTACAAATTCATTTTTATATGCAACGCTTTTAAGGAAAGTTGCTAAGGGCTAGTATTGTGTATACCAGGTTAAGTCACAATCCTGTATCAGGGTGTTAGTTGAGGGCCCAGTGCAATAGTTCAGTGGCTAAAGTCCTCACCTTGCATGCACTGAGATCCCATATGGGAACTGGCTCATATCCTGGCTTCTGCTCTTTCCTTCCAGCTCCCTGCCTGTGGCCTGGGAAAGCAGTAGAGGATGACCCAAAGCCTTGGGACCCTGCACCTGTGTGGGAGACCTGGAAGAAGCTCCTGGCTCCTGGCTTTGGATTGGCTCAGTTTCGGCCATTGTAGCCATATTTGGGGAATGAACCAGTAGATAGAAGATCTTTCTCTCTGTAAATCTGCTTTTTCAATCAAAACCAAATACATCTTTAAAAAGAAATAGTGTTAGTTAACATCCCATCTGCTCCACTTCCAACCCAGTTCCTGCAGATGCATTTAGAAAGTCAGTGAAGGAGGCCCCAAAGCACGTGTTCCCCCTCTCCCCAACCACTGTGTAACACTCAGCTGGATGGATTGCCCACCTAGTCCCAGCTCTTGATGTCAGATGGGAAGTGAGCCTACACATGGACAATTTCTCAAGTAAAGAAGTTGTGGATAGTTACTAAAATCCATAAAAATGTTGTAAAATTAATAGATTGATCAGAAAATATTTGGCACAGGGCCTTGTAAACAAATTCTGAAAATACTTGATTAATGAATGGGTAGATTTTTGTTTGTTTTCTTTATACTTTGAAAATTTTAATATAATTAAATTTTGATTTTTTTTTTAAATTCAAACTTTTCAACTTACACAAGTTTTTAGAAAGATTTCCATTGTGGTAAAATGCAATATAATTGAATTATATATAACCTTTTCTAAAGAAATTTTAGAGACTTCCAAGCGTAAGAGTTATTCTTTTCACTTTTTAATTCAAAGCAACATGCTGTTAGGGAATAAAAAGCCATAGTATGGCTGTCCTTTTAACTTGCAGTTGAAAGCCAGATATAATTTTGTTTGAAGTTACATGGCTTTGTTACAAATAGATGGCATAAAAAATGCTTTCCCCATTTTTTTGTGATTCATCTTTATATTTTAAGAAGTGTGGATTTGTTCTGTTTTGCCCTTGTTTATTTGTTTCCTGATTGCAGTATAAGTTCTAGTTGAGTGCCAATGAATTTCTTAGGAAGAAAAGATATAGAAGAGAACGCTTAAGTCAGGGATGTACAAGTATAAATAGAAGAAGAAAATTTTAGGTTATTGTATATTCTTCCACTTAGCTTTTATCCTATGGTGGCCAAGGGTGCACTTTGGAAGCTTCCTAGGGAATAATTTTAGAGGGAAGCATCAAAATACCATGAATTCTGCACTTTGGGTTGATTACATAACATTTACAATAGATTAAAATCTAGTTACATTCCCTGTGCATTATGCTGAACCCTAAGAAGCAGCCTGAGACTTCCAAATGACCCCCGGTGCTAAAAAGCTACTACCTACAGGACCATTTTATGTGGTGCTTCCTAACCTGTGTGATACTTTTATAGATTTACTTGGTTTTTTTGAGAAGATTCTTATGAATGGAAAATAGACCAGCATTCTGTCATACCATTTTGAGATCTTTTTAAGAAATGACAACTGCATTCCAATGAGATTTTAATTTCAGTGAATACATGAGATGCTTTTGAAGCTTCCCTGTATGGACATCTACATGTAATAAGTGGTCAGTATGTGCTTACTTTTGCCCTGGAGGAGGAAAAAGAGTCACACAGCCATTGAGAGTGCATTTTTATTTCATGGTGAAACCTATGTGAGAACCATGCCTAAAGTGTGGTAAATATGCCACTGAGATTAAAATTAAAAAGAGAACATAGACAGCAAATCTCAGATAATTTACTGGTGACTTGTTCAGTGGGAAGAGTAGCAAATAAAAACTTTAGCTAATACACATATTTTATTATTTGAAAAGCAGAGAGACAGAAAGCTCTCGTGTTTGCTGCTTCGCTGGGCCAGGTTGAAGACGGAGTCAGGAACTGAATCTGAGTCTGTTTTACAGGTGGCAAGGACCCAACAACCTGAACAATCACAGGTTGCCTCCCAGGGTGGGCATAATAAGCAGGAAGCAAGAACCACAGTGGAGCAGGACTGAAACCCACGACTCCCATGTTATATTGGTGTGCCAAGTGCAGTCTTAATTGCTGCACCAGATGCTTGCCCCAAAACTGGGGGATGTTTATGAGGTGAGGGAATGTTTTCCAAGAAGGAACAACCCGATACAACATAGGTAAATATCTGAGGCTAAAAGCCAGACACAGAAGAATCCATTCAAAGGACAGACAGAACTAATTCTTGAAGATGAATGTTCCCATTCGGCTAGCAGAGAGTGGGGTTGTTGACTGAGAAGGGATAGAAGGGAACATGCTGGGTGACGACAATATCTCTGTTTTAACCTGGATGATAGTTACACTGGTGCATAAATATGTATGAATTCATCAACTTTTCTACTTCAAATTTGTAAGCATTATAGCTCAATACAAACTTAAAAAAATTAGGTGAATGCTCTGTACAGTCCTTATAAGTTTGGCAGACCCATGGTCTGAAAATGATCTGCTGAATCTAACAAAATAGACTTTTCTGAATAATGATATTTCTATTAGTTTTTTGTTGTAAAACATTTCAAATCCCAAAGGTTGCTTAGCCTGCAGTGAAGTCACAGGTGTTGAGCTACGGCACGGGGTAGGCTGCTAAGCACAGCTCCATTGATTCTTTGAGGACTCGCTGCTGCATGGCAATGTCTTTCTTTTTGCTTTCCAGATTGGCAGATTGCTACTCTGGCTTTACTCTTGGGCGGAGCTGCCATCATCCTCATCGCATTCCTAGTGGGTCTGATTTCCATCTGCGTGGGATCTCGAAGGCGCTTCTACAGACCTGTTGCCGTCATGCTTTTTGCAGCAGGTAAATATATTCATTATTTTCAAAACGATATTAATGTTTCATGAGCCTCTCTGCTGCACTGTCCTCTCATGCTGAAGTAGTATGTGTTTGCACATTACATAAAAGTTGCGAGTCATGTGTTATATTTTAAGGTAAATTGGTTAAAGGTTTATATCATATTCTCTGTTTTCAATGTGTTAAGCATTTCACAGTGTACAGTGGCAACTTCTAAACTTCTAACTAAAACATGAATAAATAATACTTCCTGACAGGGCTATTGCCTTAGGGATTGCAACAGATGTATTTACAAAATCTTTTTTACATCCAGTTTTTTCTACCTTTTATTGACCCTGCTGATCTAAGGCAGCATTATTTTATTTATTTATTTATTTATTTGCTGTGAAAGAGAAAACAAATTCAAAATCTGTGCCTTTTAGGTGTATATCTCCTTATAAATAAACATTTATTCTGAAAAATTGTGACATCTAACTTGATTCGTTGGACCAGTTAAATATGAGGTCAATTGTATGTTAATTTAACAACCATCATTCTATAAACTATAGTGGTTTAAAATATTAATCAATACAACTAAGAACAGGGAGCTATTTAGAAAAGACTTGGGGACCAGAAGCCCAGGCCATTATTTGATGTGCATTTTAATTTTCATTTGCAAAAATAGCCTTGAATACATGTTTCTTTAATAACTCAAACTGAAATATTCCTGTGATACCTTCAATTTACTTTGTCAGTCATATCTGACTTGAAGACTACAAAATAAGCCCCTGTGACAGTCAGTAATGAAGACACTGCCAGAACCATCTAGACTGTTAGATTTTGTTAAGCTGCTTAAAGATTAGAATAGATGAAAGTCTCCAAGCTCTAAAGGGCAGTTTGATCAAAAATACGAAGATCAGAAGTGTTGTGCTGCCCCCTGCTGTGTGTGTGTAGTTATGATGTATTTATTTATTTATGTTGATTTATTTGAAACTCAGGCTTCACAAAGAAAGGAAGAGATTTTCCATCCCCTCATTCATTCTGCAGATGTCCCCAATGTCCTTGGCTGGGCCAGGCAGAGGCCAGGAGCTTTTACGAGGTCTCCCATGTGAGTGGCAGGGACCCAAATACGTGGGTCAATCTTCTACATTCCCAGACCATTAACAGTCAGCTGGATCAGAAATGGAGCAGCCGGGACTCAAACTGGGGCCTAATGGGGTGCTGGCATCACAGGCAGCCACTTTATTCACTACTACATTATTGTTCACCACTGTATGCATCTTTCTATTCTCATGAAGACTAATGCAAACAGATGTGTCATGGAAACAAAGGTCAGTTAACACTGAAGGAATTCAGAAGCACATCTAATTCACTTTTTAAGTGAATTGTAGAAGTTTATATAGATGTGATAGTTACTGGCAGAGCTATGGCTGGAAAGCTACTGAATTGTAGACAAGTGGCTAATTCACTACCTATTCCTTCACTTGGATGCCTATTAGGGTTTAAATTAAGCATTTTATTAGGATTTTTGAGGAAACCGACAACTTATCACCACAGATTCTTTCTAATAAAGTAGATAGCATGGTTATAAAAACATTCTGAAGCCTTAGGACAGTACCATAGTGTCATTATTTTATTGTTTTCATGGGTAATAAAATAAGAGTCTCTTATGAATTATTGATTTCCCTAGAGATTCTATTGGTAGTCTCTAGTTTATTTCTTGGTTCATGAACTTACTGTGGTTGTTTTTTATTTTTATAATAAATAACATACTTCTAAATTGTATGTGTTTGGCTATGATTTAGTAAGATCATAATTAGATAATCAGTGGAAATGCAATTTCTTGATAGATTATCTGAAATGCTGGCTATTATTTAAAATTGGAACGCTGAATAATAGAAGTCAGATACCTCTTATTTTAGGATGATGTAGTGTTATTGTTGTCATGTATTATAAATATTCAGTATTGTTGTACATACCTTGTAACTATACCATTTTGCCTTTAACTTACCGCATAATAATATGTACAAAATCTGTGAGAAAATCTATTGTTGAAACCATCTATTATAAACTGAATGTTACTGTTCCTTAAAAACTATTTTTTCAAGTCTAATGAAATTTATGGAAATGTGAAAATAAATACTGGTTGTAACAGAAAATATATTGTAAATGAATATTAACTAAATGGTAATGGATTTGGCCAAAATATAAGTTTTGATTCAGCTATAGCTACCATAAATATTAGTAAATTATAAAATAATAAAAGGAATTCCTGTAGCAAAATTTATATAGTGTTATTCTACTCACTGAGACCCAAAATGAGCATTAGACTGCTATAGTTAAAAAATGTACATTTTCTGAAATTTAATTTCATTCATTTTCCTTTGACACAGTGATTATAGAAACTGGTTTTGAAATAGCAATTAGTTGATTATTCATTTGCATATAATCAAGGTGAAACTTAGAAAGGTTTCTCTCTCCCACATGTTAAAGCCATTAAAAGTTATCTTTAGCTTATATCTGGAAAAGATATTTATGACATATAGTGATCCATTATTGATTGGAATTTTAAGATGAACGAAGTTGGAAAAACTGCTTACTGAAAACAGTGATAGCTAAAGTGTTGGCTGTTTATTTCTTAGCAAACACATTTGAGTACTTAGCTGGTATCACTTATAATTCAGTTTAGTGATTTTTGTAAATGCAGCCATTTCCCTCTTATGTTGGTCTACTTGAAAATGGCCTGCATTTTTCCTCTCAGAGTGTTTTCTTCTCCAAATACCATCAAACCTTGTGACAACCAGCAATTATCTCTGGGTTCACACGAAGAGAATGATCTCTCTCAACAAAGCTTTTTCTTTTCCCTTCTGAAACATTCAATACATAAAGTCAAAACAGGCATATCACTACCACTTGGAAACATGTCTACCCAGGACTACATGCATAGTTAATTTAGTACCATATGCTAATGCCTAGTGTTCATAGGCACTCAGTAAACACTGTTAGATGAATGGTGGAAAGATGGCTAAGGCATGTGGCTTGTAATCTGGTGGAAAAAAAACAGGTATATAAAACAATAACTTTTTTTAAAGCCATTTCTGTCTGGGATTTATAAAACAGCAAGTTTCACATGATCACAAAGCTAGGTTCAAAATAGTTCTAAAAAATAATAGTAAGCCAGGCCAGGAGAGTGATGTATGGGCTAAGTGTCTGCCTGTAGCGTCAGCATCCCATATGGGCGCCAGTTAGAGTCCCAGCTACTCCACTTCTGACCCATCTCCTTGCTAGTGCTCCAGGGAAACCAGCAGAAGATGGCCCAAGTTCCTATGCCCCTGTACTCAGGTGAGGTGAGGGATGTGGGAAAAACTCTTGACTCCTGGCTTTGGCCTGGCCCAGGTACAGCCATTGTGAAGCCTTTTGGGGAGTGAGCCAGCAAATGGAAGATCTCTCTCTGGTGACTCTGCCTTTCAGATAGCCAAAATAATTCCTTTTTAAAAGAAGTAATAGTAATAAAAACATTTTTTCAATGTTTTTCATTTATTTAACAATTACTGGGTATTTGGGGGAAGCATTGTGGCAGAGGAATTAAGCCACCCCTTGCCACACTGGTGTTCAATATTGCCAGTTCAAGTCCTGGATGCTCCATTTCTGATCCAATCACCTTATAATATACCTGTGAACGTACTGGGTAATAGACTAAGAACATGAACTGTTGCCTCCCATATTGGAGACCAAGATGGAATTTCAGTTTCTAGCTCTGACCTGGCCTAGACCTGGCTGTTGCTGCCATTTGGCTAATGTACCAGTGGATGAAAACCACTTTCTCTTTTGATCTATCCCTCTGTCTCTGTTACCCTTCAAATAAATATTTTATATAAATGTATATTTGTATACATATATTTAAATGTGTGTGTGTGTTTATATATATATATATATATATATATATATATATATATATATATGTATATGATACCTAGAACATGCAGCTGTACTCTTGATATTAGATAATAAGTTCTTCAGGGTTTCTAATAAAAAAAAACTAATAATTAAATATGATAAAGACAGTCAAACAGGTGTTATGTATTTTGGTTGAGCTTATTATTTGCTTGAATAGTTACTGAAAGAGGTAAAAACTGGTCTTCACAGCAGCCCATTTACAGCATTGTCCAGTTTTCTACAATTCACTGATTTACTGTTTCTCAAAGTCCAGACTTCAGAATCCACTTTTATCTAAAATAATAATGCTGATAATAGAAATAATTAATCAAGCACCTCCCATGTACAACAGTGCCAGACATACCCTGTCTCTGATATAGCAGTCTTAAAAATAGGTATGAGAGTACCTTGAGCACTTTGTGGAAAATTGAATTAAAACCTAAGTTTATTTGGGTGCAAAAGAGTTTTTAAACTCATGCGTAGTTTTTCTTGTAAAGACTGCTCCTGTGCTTGGATTTCAAATTCCTTTGCCCCAAAGGAAACCTTTTAATCATTTTTATGAGTTTTATTAAAACATCCTCACATTTCTTTTCCACATGCTGTCAGAGGAAAAGCAAACTCAGAAAGGTTAACTTATTTCCCAGGGTTCTCCAACTAGCAAGATGCAGAGCTAGATTTGAAAGGCTGAAAGCCTACATGACGATTCATGACTCATCTTTATTTGGGGCTAGATCATGTATAGAAAAACGAGAGCACAATCAGCCTTGATTTTGAATAAAGCTGTGACTGTGTGCTATGGTTGGAATCTATCCTGTAACTCCATATATTTCATCTCTCAGGAGAAACACCTGAGGGAAATCAGCAACTTGAGATGTCTTAAAGACCACACAGGCTAATCAGTACAGCATGACTGAACCACAGCACATAAGAAAAGCTGTTACAGTAGACTACAGCCCATTTTTTGTGTGTGTAGCTCACAATGACAGGTAACAATATGATGTGATTCTGATCACTGAGTCTAGTTCTTGTTCTTCTCACTAAGGACTTATGTTCCCAGGGGGACTGAGTATGAATGTCCCCTTGTCAGCCAAGGCCTGTAATATAAATTGCAGAACATGTCCCATTTTTGATAATTCTCTATTTTAAACAACAAAATTCATTTTATGCATGAATAAGGGCACTTGTTTTATATTATGTCCCCAACATGCCTCCTCGAGATGAGAATTTATGTCGAATGGTTTCTTTTTCAGAGTCCTGCAACTGATTTCTGCTTCTGAGCTGTTGAGACTAGAGGCTTGTGTTTTATATTTCTTACACGAGCCTGCAAGATACAGTGAGGTGGCTTGAGCCAGAGTGTTTTGCTGAGGTTCAAGGTATCGCCCATCTGCTGCTTCACTCTGAGACGTATCATGGCCAAGGTTCACAAAACCAGGAGCCTTGAACTCAGTTTAGTCCCCCACGTCTAATGCAGAGATCCAGCTACTTGATCTGTCCCCTGTTACCTCCAGGGGGTATACATTAACAGAAAGCTAAAATTAAGAAGAGTTAGGATGCCAGCCCAGGGCACTCTGCTTTTGCACACAGACCTCTCAATTGACAGCTTTATGGCTAATGCCTGCCCTGCAGGAACCAGTTTGACTCTGGGTTTCGGAAGTGTACACTTTTGAGTTAAAACTAAAATGGAGTTCCATTCGCACATCCTCAGATTCTGTATTTCCCATTTGGCAGCATCAAATTACCCTTTGGCTAGGATAATCTATGGTATCACTACTCAATAATTAATTTTATACTACTGCTGCTTTTAGTAATCTTCTGAGTTTGTATCTCCCTATACCACTGTTATTGCCTTAATTGAAGCTTCCTTCAAATGGAGCATTTAAATCCCCAAATTTGGTCTTTCCCCCTCTTTGTTACGGTAATCTTGCTTAAAATATCTAGTTGACTCTCCTCTTTCCTAGAATCTTTTTATACATTTTTCCCTTAATAGCCATTTCTTCATATAACATGAACTTTCTTTCCAACCATTGCCACCTAAGTCATTACTGCACACAAGTAACCCAGATGGGTTTGACTGCACCTCCCTCAAGGGTCTGTCCTTGCTGGTGTCTTCTCCATGCCATCTGTCTTGCATACAAACATATGGGGTTTGTTTCTAAAATATACATCTGAATCTGTCACTTACCACTTTGGTTACCTTAGAAGCCCAGACCTCAGACAAAAAACCAAGCACACCTGCTTTATTTGGGAGATAAAAGCAGAAAACAGTATGGTTAACAGATATAGAAAATGAAACAAGGCTGTGAAGGGAGCCAGGGAAATGGAACATCTTTAACTCACTTTTCACTCAAGCAGCTAGCTTCCTGGAGAAGCTCCAGAACCCAGTTTAGAATATGCACCTCAACAGTTATCTCATTTGCTGGTGGGTTTCTATACCAAAATCTGAGAGTCATTGGTTAAAATTGAGAGAGAGGTAGAGAGGGTAACACTGGTAATTTCTCAGAAGTTCTGGCCTGCTTCACAGACAGATAAGGTGAATTTAATGAACAGAAAACAGTCAAATGCAGATGCTGACAATTGAAAGTTAGGCTAGCAGTACTGGGGTGGTGAGGATGAAAGCATATGGCAAAAATGCCATGGTGAAGAACCCACCATCTCTGTGTGCATGCACCCTTTATTCCAAACATGTGACTTGCCTATAACCACTCCCTTTCCTATGGCTAACATCTATTCAAATCACTTCTTCCTGAAGAAGTCTTTTTGTCTTTCTCTTTTAGCCTAGTCAAATCCATGATCCTTCAAGAAGTATTTGAGGTTCCAGTTTTGTGGCATAGTGGGTTAAGCCACTGTGATGTTGCCTGCATGCCATGTGGCTACCTGTTCTGGCTGCTGTGTGAGCACCTTGCTAATGTGCCTCAGAAAGCAGCAGAAGGTGGCCATTTTGGGAGTGAATCAGCAAATGAAACGCTCTCACAAGCCCTGTGTGCCTGTCTCCATCTCTAACTCTGCCTGTCAAAGAATGTTAAAATAAAAAGAACAAACTGAAATGCTACTTCCTTTCTGAAGCCCTTCTTTGTTTAAGCAGAATTGGTCATCAACATATCTGGATCTAACAAATTAATGTTTGATGCATTATAAGTTAATCATGCCTCTGTAAGTGTTGTACACAATGATTTGTAGTTACCTAAGTGTCTTTTTCCGATATTAGAGCATGAAATATCAGAAGGATTATCAGTGTCCTATCTATCTTATCCCCTTCACTTATAGCACAGAGGATACTCAATTATTGCGTATTGAAATATCCCCCTTTAGAAGAAAATATTGAATATTTCAATGTCAAATGTCTTCTTTTTTGATATTGAAAATATGGGAAATAGTACTTTTGAGTTCCTAGAATGTCTCCAAGGGCACAACATCCTGGTTAGTACATTCTCTACCTATTTTCAAAAAGCTAGAGGATGTGTAAAATGAACCCCAAGCCCCCTTTGAATTCTGAAATGCTGCATAATGTAACTTCGGTTGCGTCTGAGGAAGGGCAAAGAGAATACTACCATAGCCACTGCCTATCATATGTTTCATTGTTAATGGTAAAAGACAACTATAAGCTGGTGATATTTTTCTGATTTCTGAACTTACTGGGTTTTTGCCCCCTATGCAGCATCAATAAAAGTCAAGGAGGTATGTTTACCTGTAACCATGTAGTTCATTAAATGGAGAAAGTTGTTTACAAATCCAAGATCTTATTTTTGTTTTCTATTATGTGTATTGTTTTTTTCCTCTATGATTCTGAAGAGAGTGTACAACACTTAGGGTAATTTTTGTTTGACTTCAGCACAATGAAGGTTTAAGAAAGCTGTTCAGAAGAGTTTGCCAGTGGAGCCTAATTGAGTTGTATTTTTACTTTTAACACTGTAGGAAAATTAAGTTATTATACTGTGGAGGCCAAATATTTTCTAAAACACATTGAAATGAAGATTAAAAAGCTTCCTAGGTAACTACCTCATAGGGACTGGCCAGTTCACAAAAGCAGCAGTGTATTCTTTTAAATGGGATGATACTCTGCTGGCTCTGTCATCAGACCAGAGAGGGTATACCTAAGAAGCCGTTGAACTTGACGGGACAATAAGATGCTGGACTCTATGTTTGGTATACGCTTGCAATGGGGAAATCTCAACTGAACTTGAGCTGTGGTTATGCAACAAGGTGGAGGAATCCACCATGGTGGGAGGGTTTGGGGAGGGGTGGGGAGAACCCAAGTATCTATGTAACGGTGTCACATAATACAATGTAATTACTGAAGTTAAATAATAAATAATTAAAAAAAATGTGATTCAGGCTAGTTACTACTTCTTGCTTCCAACTTCTTTATCATCTGCCTGTCACACTTGGAAGAAAATCTAGACCCCTTGTCAGGGTTCACCAGGCAGTCTGTGAACATGAGCTATGAACAAGCCTCTTCTGGTTCCTCGGAGGCTTCTCTTGTGCTGCCCCCTCCCTGCCCTGTGTACTGTGTAGTCACAGATCTTCCTGATATTCTAATGCACCAGATGTGCACCTGTGTACAGGAGTTTTGCAGTGCCTGGGTTCACTTGAAATGCTCACTCCCTACCAGGTTGACCTTTGCCCCCAGTCCATTCATGTCTGTGCTCAAATGTTTCCTCCTCTGAGAAGTCTTCTCTGACTATTGATCCACATGAACATCCTTTATTCTTACTTTATCCTGCTTTCTTGAATTTTCTTGTCTCAGCAATGTTTCCTATATATTGTGTTTATTCACTAATAACTGCCTGTTTATGTGAGTAGCAATTTAAGTCCCTTCATTATCAACACTGTCTTAAAATGTATCATTTTAGAAACATTCAAATATTTATTGAATGGATGAATTTATTAAATGAGTAAATAAATTACTATATCAAACTCACATTTTATATAGTTCAGCCATATGCTTCAGGATCAGCCTTGATTTGATTTCTGTTTGAATGCCAAGAGAGCGTCCTTTTACATGGACCTATTTCTTCATCTGCTGTCAATATTAACTGAAAAGTGTGGCAGGCAAGTGCTGGCCTAGAACAGTATTGAGCTACGCACATACAAAGATTGTAGAATGCTTGTTATATCTGGTTCTAGAGAGATCCCTTGAGTCCTTGACAGAGCCTTGTGGAGCTGAGTTTTGATTTTTAGGAATCAGTACTCATGAGTTTATCATCCTGATGCCAGACTCTGCAGGAAGTTTCATCATGTTGGTAATTAAGATCTTTTATAGGTGCTGAGAATAGACATGAGTAGATTCCAATAACATAAAATTCCAGCTGAATCAAACACACTATCCTATTGTGCTCCGGCCAGCAGAGCCAGTAACGTGGACACGGACAGGGTCTGGGGATGAAGCACCGACAGGAGACCAGTGATGGTGGAAGTCTCTCCAAAGCCTCCCTTTATTACTCCTTATATACTCTTTCCCCCAAGCCCTTTAACAGAACAATAGGATGCCAGTGAGTCTGATTAGACCAGGTGCTTTTAGCCACAAGCCCATTTCCTCTAGGTGCTCAGCTTAATGAGTGCTAATCAACTCCTTAGCCCACAACACTATTACACTTTTTAAAATATTTAATAAGCTATATTAAAACTTTTTATATTATCAGATAAATTCTTGCCTCCTATTCCTTGATGGTTCACATTTGTTTTCTTGTGCTTCAGGAATTTATGTTAATTTTAAGATGAGTTCAACAACAGTCTTTTTAAAACCAAAAATTTACTCAATATATCTTTTGCTGGCAAACTTTATTTATAAAGGACCAGATAGTAAATACTTTCGGCTTTGTGGGCCATGTGGTTTCTGTAACAGCACACTCAGCTCTGCCATCATAGTGTGGAGAGTGCATAAATGAAAATTATGGCTGTGTTCCAGTAAATCTTACTTTAAAAAAACAGCAGGAGACCAGATTTTGTTGTTGGCCAACCTCATATATATATCTGTACCCCTTATTTTTAGGCATAAGACTATTTCTTACAGATAATAGAAGCTGTCACACAGTAGAGATTTGAGCCAGAGCCATCCCATTAATTGTAGGAATGATTCAAATAAAATACAAACTATGTAGCACTTGACCTGATAGGAAGTTACAAATGTTAAGTGGAAGACTTCATCTCTTGTGTAATACAATGTCTCCCATGTAGTAATATCCACAGGGTAAATATGAGGATAATTGGTATAACTTGAGGTAGTCATATGTTCTTAATTAGTTCATTTTATGTTATTTTTATTGGTGTGTTTTAGATGTGATTTATCACATTTCTCCTTAGTCCCAATTGTGAACAAACTAGGAAATAAGAGCATAGTTTTGCACTCTTGTAACCATTGTTAACCTAGAGTTTCTACACTAGTATCTCCCATGAATTCATCAACATAACTCTTTTTTAAAAAATAGAAAGGCTAGCACTGTGGTGTGACAGACTAATCTCCCATTTGCAGTGTCAGCATCATATATGGGCACTGGTTTGTGTTCCAGCTGCTCTATTTCCAGTCCAGCTCCCTACTTATAACCTGGGAAAACAGTAGAGAAGGTGGCTCAAGTTCTTGGGCCCCTGCATCCACGTGGAAGACTTGTAAGAGGCTCCTTGGCTCCTGGGTCCTGCATTTGAATCAGCTCAGCTCTAGCTGTTGTAGACATTTGGAAAGTGACACAGCAGATGGAAAATCTCTCTATCTCATAAACTCCTTCTCTGTAAAACTCTGCCTTTCAATTAAACAAATCATTTTTTAAAAATAAGTGGAAAATATGTAAATAAACAACTTTTAGATGTAATAGGAAGGGTATCATTAGTTATGGCTTCCTGACAAAGGTAACTTTTGAACCTATTTTTAAAAGATGATAGTTTTTCATAGGTTTTTTGAAGAACCCACATACGCATAGATTTCAAAAGTTTTTGCAGTAAAATACTCTGGCTGTAATAAAAAATGAATAAATCTTTAAAAAAAAAAATAAGCTTCTTTTAATTACATTGTTCTACAGTTGTTTGAATCAGCAAAGATATCAAGGTAAACCTTTTCAAAATATTGCCATGAATTTTATGCTATTAAGAGCAGCAACAATAAATCTACTTGTTAAATCACAAGTTGATCAGTTTCAATGAATTCCCATTCCCCAGCTCTGCAAGAGCGTAAATGCGTAACAGCGGTTTTAACTGGCAATGGAGACAGCATTCTTGGGGTGCCACTAGCAAGTCTTATGTAGTGAAGCAGTTTAGCTTAACTGATACCACTTGTCAAAAACAGTGATAATTATGTGTGTGTTTGCAAGCTAAGAGTTACTACTTTGTACGTCCATGAATTAGATTACACTATTTATTTCATCAAATGCTACTAAAAATTTACTAATTATTAATATGTTAATTCTTACTCTACTGTAAAACTTTCAAATAAAAATATTGTTAATATTTCGATAATTCATATAGAATAAGCACTGTTTGGCCTTTATATTTATTTGGTTAAAAAGTAGTTCTCAGACATGTGTGTTTATATGTTTATGTCATTTTATTTCTTGTAAGGCAGCAATTTCTAATTTTGATTTGCTTTTCTCCCAGTTGTTTTACAGGTTTGCAGCCTGGTCCTTTACCCAATCAAGTTCATTGAAACTGTGAGCTTGAAAATTTACCATGAGTTCAATTGGGGTTATGGTCTGGCGTGGGGTGCAACTATATTTTCGTTTGGGGGTGCCATCCTTTATTGCCTGAACCCTAAGAACTATGAAGACTACTACTAGAACCAATAGTCTCAGATTTGAAAAAAAAGAAAAAAGAAAAACAACCAGTCAGCAAAAGGATTACATCTGCATCTTTTCTAACTCAGTTTTCTAAAACAGTTGTGGAACATCAAGCAATTTGTTCAGTTGATTTAATGTCCTTTGCCTTTTAGCTGTCAACATCATAACCAGCTTTTACATCCATTTTAGGGACATGCACAAATTAAGAGAGTTGATTAGACATAGGCAAATGCTGCAAACTTCCAATATATTCATGTAATTTTTCTTGACAAGTGAAGGGTCTATATGACAGCAACCATTGTGAGAAACTAGTTTGAGTAAGAATTGCCTGAGTCCCATTGCCTGCAGGGGAACAGCTGGCAAAAGCCAACATTTAAAAGTTTCTTTGCACTGACAAAGATTCCACTGTTAGGCCTTATTGCCTGCTGATCCCATCCAGTAACTACATTGGCTGTTTGTTATTTGCTTGAGTGAGCTCTTGAAGATGAACTGCCCTTCAGCATCTAATGGGAGTTGTGAATATAACTGGTTAATAGTACACATTCCACCTTAGAATACTCTTTTTAATGGGCAGTTATGCTTTGGCAGTCAGCATCTCCCTGGGAAGGGAGTCAAAATGTGGAAACATGTGCTTTTCATTATGTGGTTAGAAATTGTTCCTCAGCCCTATCAAGAATGGAAGAGAATTGAGGGTCTCGCTTTCCCTGGGGCAAGAAGAAAGAAATACACATGAGTTGCTTTTGTACCCTTAAAATTACTTACCAAACATTGCAGCTAACAGTTGTGCATATGTAACCATCTTAAATATTTTTATAGAAAGTGCACCATTAGTATATGGTGATTTGTTATTCTCTAACTCTATACATACATTTGCCTATTACACATCAAATTAATACTTGCTCTAGTGAAGTGATTTGAACACTAACCTTGTATTCGTTGTTAAGAGGCTTAGATTGGTATTCACATTTATTTACCACATAAAAATGGGTATACCCTAAAGCTTTGCGCTATGTTTCACTGGAAAGTGTTAATAGAGTTGTCTAAGAAGAAAAATTGAAATGGTGTTAATCTGAAAATTAATGATTCCTCTGTAAGCATGGTAGTCAAAAGAGAGTAGCAATTAGGATGATCATTTTGTGTGAAATTCATTAAGATAGAAGGCTGCTATTTTTTGCAAGTATTTTAAATGTCTTCATTTTTAAATAAATAAATAGTGCTAGATTTCTATAAATGTCTGAATGTCTCAGTAGAGGGGTAGAAATCATCTGGATATCACTTGTCCCTGTGAAGTTGACTGATGCGCTAACTGATTTATACACACAATTATGAGGGGTTCTTGTCAAGCGATTCATTACTGACTGTTCCAGTGGAAGGAAGTATCAATAACAGGGAGTAAGTTTGCAGGTAATCTCACACTGCAAACTTTGTTGATTCTGTTTGGTATACAAATTTGGATAGTTTAATTATAAACATATTTTTATACCAAATATACAGTTCTAATATAAAAGTTATAGATAATTATTTTTGTTAACAAAGACGCTAAATATGTTCTGGTTTTGTCCCTCTTGCAGAAAGAACCATTGGAAAAATCATTTAAAACTTCCCTATATGCGATTGTATTGATACGCGCAGAGTAGGACCTTATAAGTAGTATTTAGTAATTTGCTTTACTCCCCAAGCAGAATTCTGCTTTCAGCTTGTCTTAACAATAGTTGCCAAAAACAACAGCCAAAAAGAAACTACTTTATATTAAAATGATAAAAAATTCCCCTGTTTTCTGAATCACAAAATAAATATGAAGTGCCAGGTTTATTCTTACTTTAGCAATGATAGATTGGTTAAGTTCATCCTAGAGGGAAACCTTTAAAAAGTATACAATGCTATAATCATAATAAACTGACTAAAAATTTCCAGAAATATATTAATATTATAGGATTATTTGAAACAGTTTTATTGAGAAATAGTATTTGGTACAGAATGTCTTACAGTTAATTGTATATGGTCAGAGCAGCATGAGAAATGCAACATTCAGACGGGGATTTTGGCTATTAAACACCCTCTATTGCGAGGTGTCTTTATTCCCGTATAATGGAAGGACAGTACTTTGGTGCTGGTATCAATAAGGCACTTTTCTTGGTCCTAATAGAGGATACAGTGTGCTTTTAAACCAATATCAAATCTTGAGTCCCATCATGTTTTCATTCTCTTGTCAATATGACATCCTGGAAAATAACAAACTATGTTATCGGTTCAAACTTTTCAGTTTACTGAAAAGTTGATTTCTTACATTGCTTTTTTCCCTTCCTAGTGAACTATGCTCTCATCATTAACATTTGAAAGTGTTTCATTACTAACAAGCTCAATACAATATAAAGATTATTGGTCATGTGAAATAGTATTTTGTCTATCAGAATAAACACAAGTGAAATTTTCACCTACATTAACGTTATGTCTTTGAGGCTTTAGATTTGTTTGGTGTTTTCTTAAGCAAAATCGTTAACCACAAACCCGTTGGGTATCTTAGCGATATATACACACTTACATGTAGCATAACGTACTCAGCAGGGCTAGTTTATTTGGATTTCTTGCACAACTATTTAGTCTTTTGTAAGTTCAATGTGTAAATTTTAAAGACATAAATATAGAGAGGCCTATGTGTTTGAAATATAAATGATATATATGGATTAGCATGTACTTGTATATGATTAAACATGCAATGAACTGACTGGTAAGTGATGTCTAATTGTATGGCTAGCAATGTAATTTATTCAGACTGTATTTTTGTACAGAGCAGCACATACTAACCTATGCCTCTGTGTCCTCTTTAATGCCTAAAACTGTGCCTAGAAATCTCATCTGTCTTAAACACGAAAATACACTTCATGCTGTTTATGCTATTAGTTTCTCTACTGCTATTATATATTTATTATTTTTCAATATGACATATTTACTACTTAAATATGAATTCATGGTATCCTGGTTACTTTTTTAACAGTCACCTGGGGAAAACCTGTTTACCCTCCAGTGCTTTTGCGTTTGCAGTTTCATAAGCAATTCTTTATTTCATGATTTTTGTAGTTGACATGAAGTTATCTATGTGGAAAAATGAGAATAAAAGTGGTTTCACTCGTGCAATTTGACTCTGTCTCTTCTTTATTGTGTAAACCGTTTAGATAAAACTAAGTTACCTATGTGTGTGTATATATTTATATAGGTAGACATAATTTTATGTCTAGCTTGTTTTATGCTTTCTTGTTTAGTAAAAGTTAATTTAAAAAAAATCTTACTTGCTTGAGAGATGGGGGGGAAAAAAGAGAGCTGCCATCCACTCTCTAAATGCCCAAAGCAGCCAGAACTGGCAAGTGCCAGGAACCAGGAAATGAATCCAGTTTTCCCACCTGAGTTGCAGGAACCCAGTTACCATCGCTGCTGCCTGCCATCAACAGGAAACTGCAGTCAGGAGTCAGAGCTGAGTATTGAACTGCCAGGTATTCTAATAAAGGCACTTGCCATCTTAACTGAGGTCTTAACCACTAGACCAAATATCTGTCCATCACAGGCATACTTATTATTTTTAAAATATTAATTTATTTATTTGCTTTAAATTGTCTTCCAAGATCCCTTGAATCTTCTGCAGCTGAGTTAAAATACAGGGATACTCCTAAATGTGTTTTTAACTCTTTTAAAATCACAAGAAATGCAGTGTGGGCTCTTAATTATCCTTCTTTGTAATAACTACAAACAAAACTACTGTAATATTTAATATTTAATTTTGGTTTTTATGTAGTTTTTGCTGATTTTAGAGTTCATTAAATCAGGCTTGCCTACATTATCTTTTTTAAAAAAAAGATTCATAACTCCTTATGAAGGGATATGGGGAAAATCAGTCGACGGGTAGGGGGAAATCCCAGACTCTACAGAATTGTACCATAAAATTTAAAATAAAAATTTAAATTAAGAAAAATTAATCATGTGAAAGGCAGAGTTGGAGAGGGAGGGCTTCCACCTCTTGGTTCACTCCCTTAATGGCCACAATGGCTAGGGTTGGGCCAGACTGAAACGGTAAGGTTCATCTGGGTCTCCCAAGTGGGTACAGGAACCCAATCACTTGGGCCATCTTCTGTTGCTTTCCCAGGCCCATTATCAGGGAACTAGATCAGAGGTGGAGCATCCAGGAAATGAACCCACACCTATATGGGATTCCAGAGAGACAGGCAGCAGCTTAACCTGCTACACAATGCTGTCCCACATATATCCTTTTTAATTAAAGAGGTACCTTGAATATTCAGTATGCATGTACCTATGGATGTGAAAAGTTCATAAAATTAAAGAATTCATCATAATTCGCCAGTGTATACAGTGAGTGTGCTTGGATAGCAATTTAAATTAGAGATGCAGCAAAAATCAATTCTGTGAATGCCATAAGCATCTTGAAAATTTTAATGGAATGTTAACCAACTGAGCAGACCTGTTTGCACTGATAAAATAAGTTTAAATATAAAATACATTTACCATACTAATATTCTCTCATGTTCTAAATGAACTTTGAAATTTTGAGAGGTTTCGTGCTTTTTTCCTGGTGTAAGAAAATATTGTAAAACACCTGTAAGCCTATAAATTGTTTAATCTCAAAGTTCCAGAAGTATGTATATTTAAGTTACAAATCCTAACATTTTCAGTTTTTCTATCATTTTAGATCTTCCTTTCAGAGACTTTATTATATTCCTGTTCTAATTTGATAGGGTATTATCATTCCTTTAATGTATTTTGGTATAACTGCTTTCACTTTTACATGTAGTTCCCATGAGCAAATCATCTTTGCAAACATGTCTTATAATTATCTGTGACCCAGTTTTTTTCTGAATTTAGAATACAAGGAGACCTAGCTTCGCTAGGATTTGACAAGGGAAAATCCTTTGCCTTCAGAGATTTCATTGTAAACATAAAACAGGAAAGCAATTTCAATTTGCTTTTCCATAAAATCTGTATAGCCTGTTAGCAGTTTCCTTTAAGCTCATGCTATGTCAACAGAATGTTACATTTTAATGGTTTTTAAGACATTTTGGTTGGAAAATATATTGATGATAACATTATTTTGTATTCTGTGGAGGAATTCACTGAATACTTAAATTATTCATCAAACTTTCATGTTTGGACTTTCTGTTAAAAGGCTTTCAGAAGTGCAGTATTAAATAAGATTAAGAGAGCAAATAAAAATAGAATTAAGTGCTTAGGAGTATTTTCACAGGAAACACTAATTTATTTGAATAACTTCTATGTCAAGCATTAGGATATGGTATCATAGCAATTTAGGTTAAAATCAGACTAAATAACAAAACTCTGTGTAATAAAATGCGAAGTTTTTCTTCTATAAGGGAAAATTGGGGACTGTTGAAGCGCTCACACTTCTTACAACTACCATGTTATGATATCCTGGGCAGACATTCCATATTTCTGCATTTGGAAAATCTGTTTTCAAAGTCACCAGGTAGGTGATTCACACATTTATATTCCAACAGTTAGTCTTATGGCTCCAAAGTGTAACTACAAGAACAGCAGCTGAACTGTTCAAGTGGAAAGGATAATATGTAGTGTTTCTTAGCCAAGATTACAGAACACAATGAATGGTGCTCTTTGTGAAACTAAAGCTGTGTTGAGTGGCTCACCAGAAAGACTCAGTTTTGGCAAGCAATTATTTCCAAGTTGAATGACTTCATACAAATAATGACTATAAAAGCACTTTGGAAGAAATGCTGGAAAATCCTGTCATCAAACCACAAGAAGTCTTAAACGTTTCATTCTCTGCATGTGACAAACATTAATAAATGAAACTGTATCCTCCCTGAGCACATGGACACACACACATAGACACACATATGTTTTTGCCTCAGTGTACATGCATCTAAGAATGACCTGAAGGCAATCCTTACAGATGTAGTCAGATGTGGAGTTAATGTATTCCATATATATAACAGTGCTGAAAACTGTCCATCATTGTTTTGAATTTGGCATTACAAACATACAGTAAGAAATTAATACCAATAATCCATTCAGTATACCTAATTTTTAAGCAAAAATAATGGATCTCAAGGAAGACTTCAAAAAAATTTTAAACCTGAGCAGGAAATATTTCTCTTAAGATTGTTACCAATGAGGGTTTAAATTGTTGAACATTAAGTGGAAATGAAAAAAATATTTTACTTCTCATTGATTCTGTTCATTTTCTACAAACACATGTGATGTTACCATGCATGGTGACTTCTTCCAGGCAAGCATCCACTTCTTATCAAAGCATGTTTAGAGAGTGTATTCCGTTAGTCCATATCACTGCTCAAGTATAATGTGGTCAGTCCTGACATAAAGTACAAGTTATCAGTGATTCCCAAATGATTTCTTTTTTTAATGGGTACGTAGAGAAATTGAGAGAGATCTAACCGCTGGGTTATGCCACAAATGGCCCCAATGACAAGCACTGAGCCAGGCCAAAACCTGGAGCCAAAACTCCCATGTGGGTGCAAGGGCCCAATCACTTGGGCCATATGCTGCTTTACAAGGCACATTAACAGGGTGCTGGATCATAAGAGAAGCAGCCAGGGCATGAACCAGCCCCGAAATAGGATGACAACTTCACAAGAGGCTGCTTAATGCAGTACACCAAAAAGCCAGTCCCTATAATACACAATTTTTACTAGCCTTTTGAAGTACTTTTGTATTTGAGACAGCATTTTTGAAAGGAGAAAAGCAATGAACTTATAGTAAAGTATTGAACATAATCACAGAAAAAAACCATTTTTCTCATTTGGTTTCAAGCTATGTTTCTTATAGTAGGGAAATATTTAGTATAAATTTGATGTAATAAATCCTTATTTAGGCATAATGCTTTTCATATATAATTTCCAGTTATATACTTAGGAGACCATAATATCTTAAATACTATTTTAAAAAAGTATTAGAAAGTACATTTGCTCAAAATTTTTTCTCTGTACAAACCTCAGGATTTAGCATGTATCTTTCCAGGCAACTTCAAGAATAAGGAATACTTTAAGCTACTTTCCCCATTCTTCAGGCCTATATAAAAATACTGTTGTTTTGTTTTGTTTTTGCTTTTATTACTGGCTCAGAAAGTAAAGAAACATTGCTAAATATTAAGCCAGGCACTTGATCTTTGAGAAGTTTTAAGTATGTTTCAAGCCAAAGTGATCTACTGCCGCCAATGATTATGTTACATCTTTGAGACAGAAATGCTCTAAAAGATGAGGCAACAATTGAGACTTCAAACGAAAATAATTGTTTGGCTTCTGTTTGGCTTCTGTTTGGCTGGTGTAACTATTGTCCTGTTTGGACAGGAGAAAAACATGTAATGTGCTGTTGCCGAAAATCTGAATTAGTTTTTATGCCATACATTTGTTTGTTTAGGGTAACATGTATATATTTTGGAAATGCAGCATTTTTAGAACTGTTCTTTCTTTAAGATTTTTTTTTAAATTTTATTGCAATGTCAGATATACAGAGAGGAGAAGAGACAGAGAGGAAGATCTTCCATATGATGATTCACTTGCCAACAGGCTGCAATCCGAAGTCAGGATCCTGGAGCCTCTTCTGGGTCTCCCATGTGGGTGCAGGGACCCAAAGATTTGGGCCATCCTCGACTGCTTTCCCAGGCCACAAGCAGAGAGCTGGATGGGAAGCGAGACCTCCGAGATAAGAACCATAGCCCAAATGGGATCCTGGCACGCTCAAGGTGAGGACTTGAGCCACTAGGCTACAGCACCAGGACCTATAATTGTTCTTAATGTACAGAAATACAAAGGTGAAGTTAGTAAGGATTAGAGAAGAAACGCCTATAGGGAAGACATCTAATCTATGGATCGTCCAAGTATTGCTCTTTGGTTATAACTTCAAGATCTAAGATTGTGTAGGCAGGATACAGGGCAGAGATCTGGCCAGTTGGTGCAATTGATTCCTTTGGAGTTTATGGCCCACCCATAGTATGTCTGACAACAGAAGAATTGGCAAGCAGTAATATTTACACCACATGATCTTGCACCCCTGGTCAGACATAATAAGAACAAAGAAGGCTCTTGCCTGAAGCTAGCTGTCTCTGTTTCTCTTGGCCATTAATCTGGAATTGGTCTCAGCATGTAGCTAGTAATAAAATGAATAAACTTCAGGGCTTTGGGATGTATGCAGAGATGTGAAGAAAAGCAATCACAGAGACTAAGGGAATGAAATAGGGATGCAAAGAGAACTAGTCGACAGGAATCATTTAGCACCCAGAAAGAAAGAGAGATTATTGTTAGCAAGATCAAGTTTACTTATGTGTGTTGGAATATAAGTTTTTCCAATAATTTCCTGTTAAATAAACCAGTTTTGGTTGAACACAAGAAAATCTTCACAGAGTCTGTCGATTCTCCATAAAGAAAAGAAGTACAGGAGGATTTCTTGATAGGTTTCTCATCCCACTGCAGGATGACCAATGCTCTCAATTCTCCATCAGATATTGCTCCCACTTGGGTCATTACAGTAAGTAAAAATGAACACATTTTAATGTTAACTCTCCCATCTATTCCCAGCAATAATTATTAGATGGTATAAGTGTCCTCCAGTCTCTAAAATCACAGTGTTTTCTCTCTCTTGCTACCTCTAGGATACATTGCCACACTGCATTAGCCCATAAAACAGCGTCATTCGCTTGTCCTCTCCAAAATACTAGTTTTGTCCACTTAGCCTGTTTGTACTTGAGACTTCCCTTGAAGGTTTCAGAGCAACACACACATACACAAACACACACACACACACAGACACACTGCCAACTGGGATTTCTCCTGCCTTCACTGCAGTGCTGCTGCTTTCAGTTTAGGTGAATCAAGCCCAGGCATAATCAAACTTATTCAACACATCTAGAGACTTATACTACATGGCTAATAGAGGAAGTCAACGGTTAGTTATTTGATCACTAACATAGCATCTACACGCATGAGAAAATAATTATACCAGAGGACAGAAACCTGAATCCAAGAACAATAACCTAATCTCCACATTTGTATTCCTAATTAAGTTTGAGATTAAAACATTTTTTTAAACAGAAGACTGACCTGTTTGTGAAAATTCACTTGTGTAGCATGTATTTCTATTTTAGGTACACCTAAATGACATATATAAACAAACATTTTCAGAAGAAAGGACATTTCTTCCTTGCAATAAAACCAAAAATGCATGTTTAAATACTAAGTTTGTTTTCTTATTTCTTAGACCAACGTATTTTGGTCGGTAAAACTATTTGTCATCTCTGCAACTCTCTTTGATTGGATAAGTAAAGCATCCTTTTTTCCCCCCTCTTCTGGACCAGGGAGGAGAGATTTCTCTGGTCCGAGCCTGGCTCCACCTCTGGACCCCCCCTCCCTCGCAATGACCATCGGGATCGCTTCGAAAACCCCTCACAGCAAACAATCCTACAAACTAAAAAAAAAATAAATTAAAAAAAACCTAAAATAAATAAACAACAGAAAGTAGAACTTGAAATCTGACAGGAAAGAGCTGGCATGGATTGGCTCATGCCTCGCTGGGTAGGTCACAAAGATTAGTTACTCCTCACCATGGTGTTGCGGATTTTCCTGCACACACCCCCCCCAAAAAGAAAATGTTCTGCACCTAAAATGTCGACATATATCTTGTTAGAGTTACAAGCCAGTCTGGATTATCCTAAAATCTGCCAAGATCAGCAAAATTTTACTTCAACACAACAACTGGCTGAATACTAAGATGAAATGGACACGAAACAGCTGAATGGTGCCTTATGGCCATTTTAAGGTATAGAGCAGCCGGTCCTGTATATGAACTAAAATTGAAATGTCAATGAGCTAATCATAGGTTGTGGCTAGGACTTGTTTTCCTTTTTTTTTTTTTTTAATACACTGGTTACTCAAAACCATGTCAATTCCATAACATTGCAAATTGCTGTTGATGTTATATTGGGACTCTTAATTGACTGTGATGATATTCTGCCAGCTCAAACTTCAGACCAGAAAAGGTCTCCCCAAGAAACTGTTCAACCAATCTGGACAATAAGTAGCTGGACTCTATGCTTGGTATATGTTTTCAAGGAAAGAATCTTGATTGAATTTGAACTGTAATACTGCATCAAGGTGGAGGAATCCACCGGGGGGAGGGGAGGGGGAGGGATGGGGGGATTCCCAGAGCCTATGAAACTGTCACATAATGCAAAATAATTAACAATAAAAAAAAAACTCTAATGTTGATGGATTTGAGTTTCAGCTTTGGCAGGCATTTTTCCTGTGATTCTGTATGACAGCAGATGGCGTCAAGCCCTAAATATATGTTGATTAATCACCAGAAACATCAACTGGTATAATGCCCTATCCCTGCTTTGCTTGCACACAATATCTAGATCACGGAGCAAAAGAATGCTTCTGACAACTGGTGCAACTGCAAGAAGGATCCCTGAAGACAAAATTGATAGAAAATTTCAGGAGTATGGTGGGCCCTTCTCTGAGCCATTTTAGATCTTTCACTATCTGTGTATCAGTAAGTAGTCTATATTATCATTTTCTCCATTTAAGTTTTTCAGGCCATCAAAAGATTGCTTGGCACATTAAACAAAAAGTCCAATCCTTTAGTGCATTCTGTCGACCTACAGCCTGAACAGCAAAGACCATTTGTTTTTTCTAAATTCCATGCAAGTCACATTTCCTGGGTCAAGGGAAAATACATGCCTTGGTTATTTTCCATTCTTATTTGGAGCTAACAATGCAAGGTAAAATGATTTTTCATCTCTGATACCTTTATCAGGAAAATGACCTAAGAATCCACACAACAAACATAGCATGAAGCACTTAGGAGTGCTTTATTTTACATACTATATTTAAATGCTGCAGGAATAAGCATTTACTAAAGATACTATTTGACACTTTAAGAGTCTAAAAATACATAGGTCAAAACTTGCTTCCTCCTTCCTCCACAGTCTTTAAATGCAAATACATGCATATGACAGCACAGAAAAATAGCCCTAATGAGAATTCTCCCGTTCCCAAGGGGTGCCCTCTGCCACCATCTATTTATGGAATAATAGCTAGCTCCTGACTTCATTCTCACATCGTACATTTAAAAGAGCAATTTCCATTTTTGAAGTATTGCTGAAAAGAAAGAAGTCGTCTTTTATCACAGTCAGAAAGGTCAGCAAGTCAGTAATCCTGCATTCACTCACTGACAGAAATATCCTCTTTCCTTCCACAGCAGACCAGAAAAGTAATTTATTTGAGATTGACATTAATACATAAAATACTCAATGCATCTAGCTATAACTGTCCAATCCCTTACATGGTCCAGAGACTTCTTTTGTTGCCTATGACTGTGAACTGAATCTGCTGGAACAAGGATTGTCAATAGGGCACCCAATCCCCTCCCAAGCACGCTTCTATAATATCAAATCTTGGCAAGGCCGAAGCATTTTCAAGTTGAAAATCACCCCATAAGCCATCTTAGCTACTGCTTCTGTGTCTATATGTTGACCTTTACTTTGCATTTACTTAATACACACACACACAATTTACTGAATTTTATGTTTTTGTTCCTTGTTTAATACATTCCAAATGTATTTCATATGTTCATTTTCAGTCCTCTCATCATTCATCAAGTTTTATTGCATCTTTAATATGGAAACACTACTGTAAAAGGCAGTAGGTAATTACTAAAGATATAATCTCAAGAGTCTTAACATTAAAACAAGGGAGCCAATGGGGTGATTATAACAGGCTAATCCTATGCCTGTGGCACCCATTTAGGTGCTGGCTTGAGTCTCAGCTGTCCCACATCTGATCCACGTGGGAAATCCAGAAGAAACTCCCAGTTAGTGGCCATTACAACTATTTAAGGAATCAACCGGCAGATAGAAGATTCATTCTCTCTCTCTCTCTCTCTCTCTCTCTCTCTCTCTCTCTCTCTCATGCTTTCAAGTAAAAAAAAAGTAAATCTTCAAGGAAAATTGAAGCAAGGAACACAAAATATGGGCATAGAAATAACAATTTTCCTGTATGTTTCGGAATGGTTTACATTACAAACAGGCTAAATTTCTTCATTATCTGTGACCTGTATTTGGTATAATCTAATGCATCGTTAGTTTTAAGAGTATATGTACTGATAAGAAATAAAAACGCAACCAAGATAGCATGGGAGACTGTTTTGATAGCAATCCTCTGAAAAAGACTGGAACTCCAAAAGCTATAGATTCAATATAAGACTATGTGACTCAACAGAGTGGTCATGGAAAAAGAAATAACAAGGGAATCTTAATCTATCAGCCTTGGCACTGGTTGGAGAATTTAAGTAACTGGTGAGCATTCAGGTAATTTTGGAGCCTGAATTTGCACTGCCACTGTGGTCCAAAAAACCTCAAAGAAAGCATTTACTTTGAAGTAATCTCAAATGGTGAGTACCTGACTGGCAAATACATCTAAATTTGTCTCTGGAAGACATTGTCTTCACTCCAGACAGACTGACTGTGGACACTTCCAGTTAGAAGATGCACTGTAATTTCATAGTTGCGGAACAAAGATACATTGGGACTGATGAAATATAATTATTATTTATTTATAAGTGATAAAAGGACTTTTACCTCACAATGTGCTCATTGGATTAAAATAGCTGAGATACAGCAGAGTTAATTGTCTGATATATATTGGTCAGTGCCTATAATTTTAGGAGACAAAATTCTATATCTTTAGAAATATGTTTCCAGCCTAACAATTTCAGCTACGACACTTAGTCACAAAGTAATTATGGGGGAAATATTAGGTAAGACTTTTTTATAAAAAGATTTATTTTTATTTGGAAGGCAGATTTATAAAGAAAAAGGAGAGAAAGAGAGAGAGATCTTCCATCTGCTGGTCTACTTCCTAAACATCTGCAAAGGCCACAGTTGAGCTGATCTGAAGCCAGAAGCCAGATCTCTCACATGAGTGCAGGGACCCAAGGACTTGAGTCATCCTCCACTAATTTCCCAGGGCATAAACAGGAAGCTTTATTGAAAGCACAAATGCCAGGACATGAATCAGTGCCCATACAGAATGCCAGTGCTGCAAGCATAGGATTAGATTGCTACACCACTGTGCCAGCTCCCACATAATACTTTTAAGTAGTTTATTTGCAAGATGTGCTTTGTATGAAAACGATTGCTTTGAAACATTACAACATTTAAGTGAAGCTTATGCTTAGGACTGGAGGTGAGATTGGAGATAATCTTACAGGGGTGCTTCCATACATGATATTCTGAATGGTTTATTTTTTTATTTGACTTAAAATGGTATATAGAGGTCAGTGATCTATTAGAATACCATGTTACTATAACCAAGATCAGGATATAGATATTGCCATGCTCATCTCATCAATGTCCCTCCATTTCCTTCACCTCAGACATAACCACTTAATCCCCCCACACCTTTTTTTAAAAAGCTGGTCCACAGAACTCTACATCACTTGTAAGTTACAGTTTTATTTAGTCTGCCTTTGAACTTAAGAAAATGAAATCTGGCAGCATTTGTTTTGTGTCTCTCTTATTTTGATTAACATTATGTATTTGCAATTTAGCCATGATGTCCCCTGTAACTGTAGTTTGGTTATTCTCATTACTGCATACTTTTCACACATTTTTTCTCAGTATAGACTTTTGTAAACATTGGTGCTATGATTATTCTTTTACAGTTCCCTTGAATAGATCATTTGCAAAGTTCTCTTGCATATTTATTTCTTGAAATAAATTTATAGGTAATACGGAGTTTAGAGTCAACCTAATATATAGTTCCAAGAAGTTTTCCCAAGTATTGGCACCAATTCACATGCTGAATAGTCAGGTTCGATATAGCAACAGATGGACTTTCTTCCGTGCCTTTCCCTTTTTTCTTCCCTTTCCTTCTAACCTTCTTTCTTTCTTTCTTTTTCTATCTTTCTTCTTTTCTCCCTCAATCTTTCTTTTAATTTTTGTCATCAGTCCTATGACTTTTAGGAAAACGCATTTTGTAAGTACTATTATGCTTTTCAGTGTTAAGTTGTAGAAGTACTGAGAGATTAACATAATGGAACAATGGCAATAAAGCAAAATCCAGTAAGAACTACACAAAGCGATATTGTCTGTCTGAATATAGTATGAGGAAACTGTGTGTCACAGAATTCGATTGGAAAATGATGGTGGGACACTACTACTAAAGTATAATCAGGAAAGAAGAATGCTATCTAAATCTAATCTGCAGAAATCCATTTTCCCCCTAAGCAGAGTTTGTGCATACAAATCTTCAGCGACCAAGGATTATTTCACTCGGTAGATGTCTATTAATTCATTAAATAAGTGAATAAATGAACAGTTTGTGTCCAAAGCTGAGTATCAGAAATGCTAAGATTCCAAGCAAATCTCTTCTGACAATTTTTTCTCTTTCCCCCATAAGTTCATTTTCATTCCTTCATTCAAAAACAAACAAGCAAACAAACAAAGATGGAGACATTCTTGAATAGCCTTTGTATAGCCGATTTAAGTTTTAGGGTTTCCAAAGTAGAATTATCATTTCTATTCTGCCCAATCCATTTTTTTCTAAGTTCTTTTTGTCATTTCTCCTCTTTTCACTTGATCTTAGCCAAAAGACCGAGAAGTGATCTCTCCTCTTCTCAAATAGGTCCTTTTTCTTTTTTGTTCTCTTTTTTAAAATATAATTTCCATATTTTGTAGGAAAAATAGAATACTGTGCACAAAGCGTTCTAATTCAAGAAATTCCTCTTCATGTCCTGCCTTGCTCAGCTTAGCTCTCAAACTTTAACAGACTCATGCTCTGCCTCACTCATTTCACCCAGTGCAGCTTTCAGTTTTAATTTCTTCGAGAAAATAATTACTTTAGGAGGTTTCAATACATGAAAAATTAAAAATCAAATGAAATTTTAAGAATTCACGCCAACAGAGAATATCCTGTGTAAATAAAGTCACACCTCATAAATATAATACCTATTAGTATCTCCAGACTTTTCTTTTTTATGTTGATTTCCAATTTCAAAGCATAATCAGCTTCTTGTTTTGCACCATTTGTATTTGCATGCCTCCTGAAACAGAGGAATAAATGTCCTGTTTCATTGCTGTTCCCCCCAGGGTTATTTTGGTTCAGTGGACTGATGTGTGTAACGCTTCATAAAATTAAGAAACATCTTATTAATGCCTTCATTTCCCCTTCAGGTTTTTTGTCTATATGATCTATGCTACAGATTATATTTACTGTAAACTTAATCTATTTTTAATGACACTTGCCAAGAAAACCGTGGCTTTATTTTTCTGTTTACTTGGTAGTTGCCTAGCAAATAGCAGCGGTCTATCACTGACTCAGAAGGAAGGTGGCATGTTAAATTTCACCATTTATCAGTTTCCCCTATGTAAATGGCATATCAAAGAACAGTACATTTAAATCATCTATTGCTTGCCTGGGATTTCTTTTTTTTTTTTTTTTTATGAGACAAAGGAAAAAAACATGGCTGGAACTTTACAGCATCTCTGAAAAAGAGTTGCAGCATCATAATAATGCCTTATATTTTTAGTGCACTTTAACATTGACAAAGCACTTTCAAAAAGTAATCTCACTTCATCTTCACAAGAATAAAGCTGTTCAGTGTATTGGTTAGGATATGGCCTCTGGAACTCGCCTCCTTAATTTCAGACCCTGTCTCTGTCATTCATTGTCTGCTAATATGACCCAGGGAAGTTTACAAAACTTTTCCATGAGTCTCAGTGTCCTTGTCCAAAAGGGATGATAATATTGTCTACAGAGTCATATATTTCATCGTGTGAATGCTGTGATAATCATTTGTACCTGCCAGTTATTACCTCAATAATAAATGTTCCAAAATAAATTCTCAGTGGTCTACAACTCTGCATTTATAGTTGGAGGTTGGTCAGAGTTTGACTATGCTAATCATGCTTGGTTTCATTAACAATTCTGGGAGTTGGCTGCTTGTCCATTGATCTAATTTGGCCTGGGCTGGAGTGACTCAGTGTCCTTAATTCTGATGCACATGACCTTCATTCTGCATCAGTCTATTCTGCAGATTTTCTCACATCACAAGATAGCAAAGCCCATTGCACACGTTCATTTCAAGCTTTTGTTTGCTCATACATGCTAATATTACATTGGCCTAAATAAGTCAATCGTCTGAGCCCAGGTTCAAGGGTTAATCAGCCTGATCATGATAGAACAGCACTGAAAATGTACATTACAGAGGGCACAGATACAGGAGAGGTAAAAACTAGACACCATCATAATTTACTACAATAAGCATAACAGAACCAAATGTCTATAACTTCAGTAAATGTGTAAATATTACCATTATGATGAACCAAATGAAATTATCATTATGTGGATAAAATGATAAAATATTAGCAATTTTATACAATTCAACCTTAGATTACTATTATAGCATCCTGTAAAGAGGAATTATTTTCTACGCTTTCCAGTGGAAGAAATGGAAGCCTAAGTAATTTTCAAGGTTATCCAGCTAGTACATTTTAGCTTTTTATTGCAGTATAGTCAGCTGACTCTAAATCCAGTTGTCTTCCCTTATATTACAGCTGCATTTTGAGATGCTTGGTGATAGATGCATAATTCTGTGACATGACTTTATTTATGACACAGAGGCATAATTTCCCAACTTTTTATTGTCATAAAATTCATGCACTGGCAGTGAGTAGTGACACGTGAAACACCTGGACTTTTGCCAATAATGATCCTGTAGCATTTCATCTCCTGACTATTAACTCCTAGAAATAGAAATGAAGCTGGTAAATGTTATCTTGGTGCTCTCAGAAAAGCCACCTCAAAAGCACTTGAGGATTTGTTAGTTAAGGCTAAATATACTATTTAATTCTTGTCTCACATTTTCTTAAGCAAGATGATCATTGCATTTTTACACATTTATTTCTTTTTTGCATGTATGATATATTTTAACCAGTTGAACAGATACACTATGTAGAAAGAAGCATGTGAGCTATCTTAAGAATGGAATAGCTACCTTTACATATGTGCCTACAATACACTAAGCACTAAATCATACACCAATGCCGTCTCTCAGATGCTCCCTACTGAGTGAATTGCCTACATTAATAAATATCCGTACTCACAATACAATTGATTTCCACATATATATACATTCATATTTTAGCCAATTAATGAGCATCTGAATCATACTGCACTTCAAGTTATAAATAATATTTTATATAGCTCAAAAGAGAATATTTATTTGTAAAGGGTAATAAGCCCCTAATTATCACATATTACTGCTAAATTACATTCCTGGGATTGTCAGTATGTTAGTTAAAATAGACCCAGTTTCATGCCGGTTCTGATCCCGGTGGCTCCACTTCCCATCCAGCTCCCTGCTTGTGGCCTGGGAAAGCAGTCGAGGATGGCCCAAAGCCTTGGGACCCTGCACCCACGTGGGAGACCCGGAAGAGGTTCCAGGTTCCCGGCTTCGGATCGGCACAGCACCAGCTGTTTGTGGCTTACTTGCGGAGTGAATCATCGGACGGAAGATCTTCCTGTCTCTCCTCTCTGTATATCTGACTTTGTAATAAAAATAAATAAATCTTTAAAAAGAAAAATAGACCCAGTTTCATGCCTCCTTCCCATTCTCACTAAGTTCAGGAGCATTAAAGGATTCTTCATTCCTTCCTGACAAAGTGGTTATTTTGAGATCGGAGAACTTTGTGTTACCTATTACTTTTTGCAGCAAATTATTGCCCTGATTTACTATGTAGGTGTTGTCAAATCATAAAGAAATATATTTAATACTAATTCAAAAAGCCATAGAAACTTAGTATCATTAGCAAATCCCTAGGGGCTCAGATTTCTCAGTTAAGTGTCCTGTTTTCTCTAAATCTGAGAGGTACATGCACATGAAACACCTGCTATGTGCCATTGAAAGGAGGCAAGAAGGGGAAGTGACATCTCTGGGTCATATTTGACTCCTGTTTCTGTCCTGCTCTAGTGGAGGGATGTTAGCAAAGATATTTAAAACCACTGTCCTTGTTTCTGGTATCTGTATAAGTCTTTAAGTCACAGTGTTGCTTGGCATCAGTGAGAAATGGTGTATGCTTAAGGGACATGAAGTTGTTGATCAAGCCCTGAATTGCAGAAGAAAAAAAAAAACACTTGAGAGATATCTTCTTATATAGAAAATGGAGGACAAAACAATTACAGACCACAAGTTCCTTAAATCTGAGGATGCTGCCAATTAAATCCACTAATCATTTTATTTCAGGATTTTTATTTTTTCGCAGATTGTACTTGCCAAAGATCATGTTGATACAAGAGTATGGACTGCAATGTTTTTTAACCTTCCTTTTTTCATTATGATATAATAAGAAATGTAAGAATTGCATTTTATTATAACTCAATATGCACATGATGTGCACATATTCACATACCAGAAAGAAAAATTCTACTAAACTTTGCTACATATATTGTCTAATATTTTCTACTCTGGCTTGTCCCATGTAATTATTTTTCAAAAATTGGTCACCATCCCACCTATGCGTCAGAAGATTGTGTTTTAAAATATTTTGAATGTAGATCAGAATTTAAGCCATGATTCATTTATTTGTTAGCATAATGATTGCAAGTAAATTAAAAGTCTCTTTTGGTTACTTGTAAAATAGAAATTACAATAGAAATAAGCTACTACATAGAGATATAGTAATATTAAATCAGATAATAATGCAAAGCAAAAAGCATAGTAGATAATCGGTATTTGGTGTTTCAGATAACTACATTTCAATTTTTAAATATTTATTATTTATATTTATTGGAATGGAAGAGTTACAGAGAAAAAGAAAGACAGAGAGAACTTTCATCCACTGGTTCATCCTCCAAATGACTGCGTGGCCGGAGCTGAGCCAATCCGAAGCCAGGAGCCAGGAGATCCTTTTCCTGATCTCCCACATGGGTGCAGGGACCCGAGATCTTGAGCCATCCTCTACTACCTTCCCAGGACCATAAGCAGGAAGCTGGATCAGAAGTGAAGTAGTCAGTACACAAAATGGTGCCCATATGGCATGTTGACGCTTGCAGGCCACCTTGCCAGCCCCTAAAATATTTTAACATTTACCTATTTTTTGGAGCGTTGAAAAAGATGAGAAACGGGGAGGAGGGGTGAAAGAGAAAGAGAGGCAGAGAAAGCACTTTAATCGACTGACTCATTCCTCAAGTGCCTGCAAATGCCAGCACAAGGCTAAGGCAGTACCAATAACTGAAAACTCAAATAGGGTCTCTCACATGGGTGTTGATGGTGACCTAGCTTACTGAGCTATCACCATTGCTTATCAAATTCTGCATTAGCAGGAAGCTGGAGTCAGGAGCTGGACTGGCATTTAAATGCTGGTATTCTCATATGGAAAGTGGATATCTTAACCAGCAGACTAAACATTTTTAAGCATCAGCCTGAATGTCTGTCCCAAAACTAATTTTAATTACATCCGAGAGGAGAGGAGAGGTAAAAGTATATTTATTGTATTATATAACATTTCAAAACTTTAAAAAGTAACCTGAACAATCTGTGTTGTTAAATATATTTCTCCTTTGACAATTTCATATATAGAGAAATCAAAGATTATTTTAATAGGATATTTAAAGTCCATGAAAAAGAAAAAAACTCCATATCCAAACACAACTGACCTAGTTTGGTTGGAAAGGCCATGAATGCTCTGGAAGCATCATTCTGGAACTTGTCAAGCGCCTCACTTCTCCAAGCCATTCAGGGAACTGGACTGATATTTTAATTCTTCTCCCGAAAGCTCACAATCCAGGCCAGCATTTGTGAACACCAATGCACAACTGGTTTCAAAATCACCTTATTTTTTTATTCTCCTCACTCCATTTCATTTCCCCAATGTAAATCATATTTTACATTTTTCTGAAACTTCCAAGATCAACGTCATTGTTAATAAAAAATTACTTCCCTTTGGGCTGAGAATATTTGGGCAAAATCAAGTCCTGTATTTCAAATGAGACCCCCTCTTGTTCAGTATGACTGTGAGAAGCAGAATTTTAGCTTAATTTAATTAGTTTTTCCCTCCCTAATTTAGTAATATAGATTATTATATTCTTCACTGTAGTTGCTACAGTGCACAGCGCAGCTGGGCCCCTTTTGGCTAGCAACTCAGAAAAACAAGTCAGTGGAGATCTTAGAGGGAAACTAATGACATACTGGCTTAAAATTTCCCCTGGTAAGGAAATGCCTTTTCAAATGACAATCTACAAGTGTTTACTAACAGACCTCTACTGACATTGTTGTTTCTCTTCTTTCTCTATCGTTTTTTGACTATACCTGTGTAAATATTGTTGACAATGTATTTCAAAGTATTATTCCAGCATTCTATGCTTCTGTCTTCTGTAAATTGCTTATCATGTCCTGGTAATATCACCTGAAACATAATGTACTTTTATAAGGAAACTGAATGATTACTTAATTGCAGTGTTTTATTTTCACACCATGTACAATTGGATGAAAATGAGAGGAATATGGTAACGCAAATGCAATGCCCTAGCTAAACCAGAAACATGATTGTCATATCCCACTCATCAGACAAATATAAACCAAATCCTTCTTCGAAATGGAAATATGTAGTGGTGACTCCCTGATGAACCGTTGAGCTTTTGATCTGATCTATTTCAGTCATTTTAACAAGAAGCAGTATTATAAAGTAATTTCATAAACTTTAAAATGTTCAGGCAGCCTTAAGAATGGAATAGCAGGACCCAGCGCAGTGGCTCAGTGGCTGAAGTCCTCACCTTGAACACCGGGATCCCATATGGGCGCAAGTTCTTCCCAGCAGCCCTGCTTCCCTTCCAGCTCCCTGCTCATGGTCTGGGAAAGCAGTTGAGGATGGCCTAAAGCTTTGGGAACCTGCACCTGCGTGGGCGAACTGGAAGAGGCTCCAGGATCCTGATTTGGATCAGCTTAGCTTTGGCCATTGCTGTCCTCTGGGGAGTGAATCATCAGACAGAAAGTCATTCTCTGTTTCTCCTCCTCTCTGTGTATCTGACTTTGCGATAAAAATAAATAAATCTTTTTAAAAAATGGAATACCTTTACACTAAGGGGAAATCCAATCAATGTTTTTATATGTTCTGTGCTTATTTGTTTGAAAAGTCAGATTCACAGAGAGAAAGATCTTCCATCCACTGGTTCACTCCCCAAATAGCCGCAACAGCCAGCGCTGAGCCGATCCAAAGCCAGGAGCCAGGAGCTTCTTCTGGGTCTCCCACATGGATGCAGCCTCCTAAGAATTTGGGCCCTCCTCAACTACTTTTCCAAGTCACAAGCAAGGAGCTGGAGGGGAAGTGGGGCAGCTGGGACATAAATCGGTGCCCATTTGGGATACTCACGCTGCAAAGGAAGGATTAGCCAATTGAACCATCATCCTGGGCCCTCAGCACACTTTCTGTTGTATTCAGTTGACATTATTGTGGGGATTTCAACACACATAATTCTCTGTCCTATTTTCATTCCCTTCATTATCTTATGTTTTACTTTTCTTTCTCTTCATTCTACTAACCTCATTCCAAAGATGAAATAGACTTCCGATACACTTCACAACCCACTTTCCCTATTATTTACATCTAACATTAGTATGAAGCATTTATCATGATTAATGAACCAGGATTGACACATTATGATTAACTAATGTTCAGACTTTATTAAAATTCCTCAGTTTTTATATAATCTATTTTAATTACATTTATTTTAATTTTTGCCAACCTACTTTTCTGTTCTAGGACCCCAGCCAGGAAACCAAATTATTTAGTCATAACAGTCTTTTCAACTGTTACCTATGACAGTTTCTCTTACTTTCCTTGACAGTGACCTTGGTAATTTTGGGGAGTACTGATCAGGTATCTTGTAGAATTTTCCTTAGTTTGTTTTGTTTTCATCATTACATATGAGCTATGTGATTTTGGAGGTCGACTATAGAAATTAAGTTCTATTCTTATATCATATCCACTGTTGTTGACTTCAATCACCTGGCTGAGGTAGTGTTTCCCAGATTTCCTTACTGTAAAAGTATGCTTTTTCTGAGAAGCTTTGGAACAGTGCCTGTGGTGTGGAGGATTGGGTTTCCTCCTGTGGTACCAGTGTCCCATATGGGTGCTGATTTGAGTCCCGGCTACTCCACTGCCACTCCAACTCCCTGCTAATGGCCTACAAAGACAATGCAAGACGACCCACGTCCTTGGGTCCTTACATCCCATGTAAGAGACTCGGAAGAGAGTCCTGGCTCCTGGCTTCAGTTTGGCCCAGTTTCAGCTGTTGTGGCCATTTAGGAAATAATCCAGTGGCTAGAAGTTCCCTCTCTCTGTGTCTCCCCTTCTCTCTGTGATTGCACTTTTAAAATAAAAATAAAATAAATATGAAAAAAAAAAAAAAAGAACCAGGAGCTCCTTCGGATCTCCACACAGGTGGCAGGGGCCCAAGTACTTGGGTCATTCCCTAGGGAGTTGCAATGAACTGTCACCCATATGCTATCCTGCGATCTCAGGCAATGACAAACTTCTGTGCCCAAACACTGGCCACTCCACATTGAACTTTTTTGGAAGAAAATCATTATAAGCCTCTTACGTTTAACTGTGGAGAATTATGCTTCACTTTCTTGAGAGCAGAATACATAAATTATTTGAAAAACTCATTCTTTATCCAGGGCAAAATGTTAATGAAGGCAGTAGAATTTGGTTATTTTTGTCTTATGAGAAAAGAGAAGCTAATGGTGATTAGAGGACAAGCAAGGGCACATTATGCTTTGTTACACATAACAAATAGCCATTTATATATTTGTTATAGATAATCAAGTAGGTAAAAAATATACACATATTTTAATGCATTTTATTATTCACGTAGGTATGAGTTTAGAAAAATCATAGAACTGGTCATTACATGAAATCTGAAGATATCATTTATACATGGATGCATCAACATTCATCCATATTATTAATTTGTTCATCAGCCTTTAAAACACAAGTTTATCATATATTAATGTAAAGGGAGGTTGATGTACCCTCATTGTAGGCTTTGATGTGTAGAAAGCTTTAATTGTATTAGAAATCTCTTAATGTTCATATGGAAACTTTTCATTAGGAATAGCTTTTCTAAAAATCAAATTGATTTTTCTTATCTTTTGTATTCACATAAAATTTCCCAGACTTACACTATATTATACATATTTCCCTGAGAATGAACACAGTTTTATATTGACTTTTTTGCTTTGCTTCTTTAAAGTGATACAGTTTTACAACTGCTTGTGTTCAAAAGTGTACTTCCAGTTTTGTTTATATGAAGCCTGTTTGGGTAGCAAATAAGAAAAAGGCAGACTAGTTTTTTTATGAATGCGAGGATATATGTTTTATGTAGTTGACAGACTGCACATGGAGTCAACTTCTGACATCCGTCAGGTTGCAAAGATAGCCTTACCAGTTGCAGGTGTACATCATTTTAAAGGCATGAAGACAGCTTCCTTTTCTGGCCAGTTTCAATCACAGTCCCAGAGAGCACTTCTTGGGTGAGCTTAGATCACATGCTGCCCCTGAACCAATCACCAGGACTAGGGTTCATGAGCTACTTTATTTAGTTGGATAGAACACATAGAGGAGGAGCAGAGAGTAGACATTAACTTCCTTTGTCCCAAAGGGGCTAACATTAAGCAGGAACACTTCTCAAGCAGCTACTGGGAAAGAGGAAAACATTTCTCTTCTCATCAAGTGTTAAAAGGTAGAAATTCCAGATGCAACCATATTTACAGGGGAATAGTTAATCCCTCCAAGAGAACTGTTTTCAAGGGCTTTGAAGTATTTTAGATATTTCCATGTGAGTACAAGATACACCAATCAAAATTATCTTTATGTGTCCATCATAATTGTCTTCCTAAAGAAATCTATCGGCAAGCACAGCCTTAGTCTTGTTTAAATTACTTTGAAAAGTAGTAATATGATTTTCTTTTAAAAATCCCTAAAGGTAACATTACAAACGCTCAAACCCTTTTCTAGGCTTTGCAGATTAAACATAGTTTTCCTGAATTTTAAGCATAATTTGGGGATAGCTCTTATGGCTTTTAAAATAATCTTCAATATGGGCCCGGCGGCGTGGCCTAGCGGCTAAAGTCCTCCCCTTGAAAGCCCCGGTATGGGCGCCGGTTCTAATCCCGGCAGCTCCACTTCCCATCCAGCTCCCTGCTTGTGGCCTGGGAAAGCAGTTGAGGACGGCCCAAAGCTTTGGGACCCTGCACCCGCGTGGGAGACCCGGAAGAGGTTCCAGGTTCCCGGCTTCGGATCGGCGTGCACCGGCCCGTTGTGGCTCACTTGGGGAGTGAAACATCGGATGGAAGATCTTCCTCTCTGTCTCTCCTCCTCTATGTATATCTGGCTGTAATAAAATGAATAAATCTTTAAAATAAAATAAAATAAAATAATCTTCAATATTTGTTACATCTGTCACAAAAAAGGGAGGTTATTGTCAAGATTTTGTTTCTCATTGTCTTTGCTTCTGATAACCTCAGGCTAGTTAAATACTTTATTATTTAGCAATGGATGATTTCATTTTCCTAACTTGTGAAGGTTATTCTTCATTATAAAATTATCTATGCATTGATGATCCTTTAGGCACAGGTCATCATTTTCCTATTTTTCACACCTATGATAAAAAAATATGTTCTCCACTTTTTACCACCATCTCATGTTCTGATATGAAATTGAACCAAAATTTCCTGCTAGACAGAAAATAAAGTCTTTGGCGTCTGTGACCATTGAACAGTTAGAGAACAGATGAAATGGAAATTTCTGCACTTCCAAAATTGCTGTACTTTAGTCCTCTTGGGTCCAATTCTGCATTGTTTGTCTCTGTGTATTGTCATATTTTAATATTTCAAGGTTTTAAGAAGATTTGCCATGATTGTGAGGACTGGAGACTGTGACCTATCAAGAATACTATGTGAAATCTCTGAAGATGGTTTGATAACCCCTTGAACTCCCTTTGGAATTGGATTACCCCACAGGAACCAAGTATACATTCACTTTTTCATTGTCTCTTAAATATATATAGGCAGGACTATGAAACATGGATATTCTATTTCAGTCTAAAAGTCAATCCCAAAACAACAAAATTTTACTATCAAGCAAAGCTTCGGCATATATAAAGAGTTGCTTATAAAGCTATTTTTGAGAACAAAGACGGGAAAACTTTCAGGAGATCAGGTGTCAGATGAAGCATCATTAATTCAATGATTGAATGAAAAATCCTTCTTTTTACATTTTTCCCCTCAAAAGCAACTTCATATCAAGAGGCTGTTACTAGTTGTTTGGGAGTATTTTCTTATGCATTCAAACAAAATTGATTAACTTCTCTAGAAATCATGGAATATAGTTCAGTCCAATGTAGGTCACATGACCTATATGGACAAGAAAAATAACCAAAGGGAGTGCTGTGCTCTGGTGCAACAGACTGACGCGAACTCCCTGTGGTGGTAGGAATGCAGTAGATACCTGAACCAAATTGTGATCCTGCAAGGAAACAGAAAATGTGGCTTCAGCTCATTGCCATTCTGTTTCATTTTCTACTCCAATAAAATCTCCTGAGATTTTGTTTGCAACACATGGGCATTTAATAGCTGCTTATGCCATTTAATATGTGGAAAGGCAAGAACTGAAAACACATTGCAGTCTAAGTACAAAGCAGTTCACAAAATGCAGACACTCAATTTTTATATTGAAGACATTATTCGTAATTTTGAGAAATAAAAATATTTCCAAGTTATTTAACTGGATTTGTTTTCTAGCTCCAGAAATAAATACTGCCCTGTTTTAATTTGTGCAGTGTTCCTTCAAATGCAAAGATGTGCTGAGTCACTGATAAATAATTCACTTAGCCTAGAAACAGATAGATGAACCAGATTCGATTCTAAAAGCCACAGACATCTAAATTTTCCCATACCTTTTGTTGCTAAGATTAGCTAAAAATAAATGAATACTGGTATTTTGATCATGACCAAATAAAAGGTCTCTGCCTTTAAATTTTCAGCAACTTGCCATGCTGCGTTACTATTGTTGCCTCTAGTCATATTATTTTCTATCCAGAGTACTTAGGTCTGCTGCAGCCTAAGTGCTGCACATAGTTGTGGATCATTGATCTTAACCTCCACAAGCAGCCATATTTATAAGTTATCACATCTCCTTTATGAATGTCAAAATTAAGAAAGTGGAATAATTTTACTCTCAGTAATTGAAAAGTCAGTTTCAATTAACTTTATCCAAACCACTAATACAATTCAACATTTTTTTCTCTGATTTCTGAACACTGAAGCTTGCAAAGGATCTTAGTGACCACCTACCTATTCAGTAACTGACCTGGTCTATTTTCCAATCAGATCATCTTCTCACAAATAAATGGTAACTAGAATTTATAGGAATAATAGTATTTCTTGATTTATGTACATTTTAGTAAAAAATAAACAAACAGTGACTGTGGAATCAGTCAAAATGCTTCAGTGACCTTCAAAAATAAAGCCACAACACAGGCCATTTTCCTGAGGTTTCAAAACTACAAATCATAACTTTTTGGTGTTCAAGCAAATCAGCATTTATATGGTATCCTGGCACCATAGGTGGAGGATTAGCTTGCTTTTCTACAGTTCAGGCCCCCAGTGATATATTTAATTTATTTATTTTATTTATTTATTTATTTTATTTGAAAGGCAGAAGGAGAGAGAAAAAGAGAGAAACAGAGAGAGAGAGAGAGAGAGAGAGAGAGAGAGAGAGAGACCTTCCATTTTTGATTCACTCCATAAATGGTTGTAAAATGAGGACTGGGCCAGGCTAAAGCCAGGAGCTTGAAACTCCATCTGAATCTATCATGTATGTGGTAGGGGTCCAAGCACTTGATCCCATCTTTCTCAGGCACATTAGCAGGGAGCAGGAATGGAAATGGAGCAGCCAGGAGTCTAATCACCATTTTTATATATTTGTATATATTTTTACAGGCAGCAGTTTAAACCAGTGCACCATAACGCAGACCCCAATGATATTTTCTATGTACATACGGGTAATATCATATAACATGGTGCATTTACATGTCAATCAGATATGTAAATATAATCTATATCTACTCAAAATAAGCTGAAGATATCCTGTGCTTACTTATTCCAGTCCTATCAAACCCTTAGATAAGCAATCACTGTTATGATTTCTATTACCATGGGTTAGATTCATGTGTTTCACAACTTCACATAAAATATGTGGTTTTTTGCTATCCATCAACTTTTACTCAACAGTACGTCCATGAGACTCAGAGGTATTCATTTGTATTTTTCATTGTTAATATTATTTATTTATATCACTATCTCACAGTTTATTCACTTTTGCTCATAGATTTTTGGATTATGATACTATCTTGAGTAAAATTATTATAATCTGCATAATAGAAGTCTATGTGGCCAAAAATTTTTTTAATTACATTTCATTTTATGACACAGTTTCATAGGCTCTGGGATTCCCCCAGCCCCTCCCTGTGCCCTCCCCCCATGGTGGATTCCTCCACCTTGTTGCAGTAGTACAGATCAAATCCAGTCATGATTCTTTCATTGCAAGCATGTACCATGCATAGAGTCCAGCATCTTATAGTCCAGATAAATTCAACCGTTTCTTGGGGCAACCATCTCTGGTCTGAAAGCAGAGCTGGCAGAATATAATCCTGACCAATTAAAGTATGTGGCCAAAATTTATTTTGTTTGATTATGTACCAAACAGTGGAATTGCTAAGTCATAACCATCTCATATGTTTAGTTGTTCTTTTATCACTTTGTACCCCATAAATATGTACAGTTACTAAGTTTCAATTGAAAGTAAAATAAACCTTTAAAACATTGTGAAGCAGTTTTCCAAAGTGGTTGTAGCACTATGGCTTTAATTTTCATTTTGCCAGTGTCTAATAACAAAGATAAACTTTGCATGCACTTATTGCATATTTACAACTTCTTTTTGTGGATTTTGCTGAATATTTTGTCCATTTTCTTAGTTATTTTTGAGCAATCTTTGCACAGTATAGACATAATTCCTGTGTCTACTATATGTTCAATCAATATTTTTAATATTTCTTTGGCTTGCAGTTTTATTTTTGTAGATGATTAATGAAAATCATGTTTCTTTCTCAAAGGATTCTTGATTCTTTTTGCTCTAGGCTTAATGTTATGTGTGTGCTTGGCTTCTCAAAGAAATCTTTGTTTATTTCAAGTTCACAAAAATATTCTGTAACTTAAAAAAACATTTTATAGGTTTAGTTCCATCATTTAGATATTAATACATCTCAAATTAGCTTCTATGTTCTCTGTCAACAAAATGCCAAAGGGTAATTACTTCCATATGTTTACTAAGTTGTTCCCGTCCTATTTGTTGATGATACTTTTCCCTTCCAAATGCATTAAGTTCCTCCTGGAAAATCAATTGTAAAAAACGTGAATCTTTTTCTGGATGATATATTTTGTTCAGACATACTTCTCTAACCATTCAAAATACCCCAATATTGCAGTTAATGTAGAGTTAAAGAAACTTTGAAATTAGGTAATGTAAGGCTTTTAACTTGGAGACACTAATTTTAAATCTTTGTAAAATGATTTATTTGAAAGTCAGGATGGAAGTGAAGCAGTGAGGAAAAGAGGGAGAGAGGGAGGAGAGGGAGAGAAAGAGAGAAAGACAGAGCACCAGCTTCTATCTGCTAGTTCACACCCCAGGTGGCACTAAAGTCCCAGCCTGGAACAGGTCAAAGCCTGGAACCAGGAATCCCATCCAGATCTCTCACATGGGTTTCAGGGAACTAAGGACTTGGGCCATCCTCTGCTGCTTTCCAAGTCATATTAGCTGAGAGTTGGATTGAAAGTGCATCAGCTGCAACTTAAACCCATGCCAATATATTATGCCAACACTGCTAGCAGCAGCTTAATCCACAACACTACTGCCACAGCCCCAACCACATTTCACATTTATACATGCTAAAAATCTCACAATACAATTTATGGTTGAAGCATTAGTTCTAGAGAACTATAGACCTGCTGGTGTGGATGTGGTGAGAAAGGTGTTCTATTCCACTGCTGGTGGGAATGTAGGCTAGTACAAACACTATGGAAATCAGTATGGTGAATGCTCAGAGAACTGAAAATCGATCTTCCATTTGACCCAGCTTTCCTGTTCTTGAGAATATATCCAAAGGAAGTGAAATTTACATATGAGAAACATAGCAGTACAATCCACTATAGTAAAGAGATGAGAACAAGCCAGATGCCCATTGAAAGAGAAATGGATAAAGAAACTATGGTAGATCTACCCCCACGGAATATTATCCAGCCACTAAAAAGCATGAAATTGTACCATTTGCAACGAAATGGTTACACCTGGAGACCATTATGAGTGAAAAAAGCCAATCCCAAAAGGAAAAATATCGTATGTTCTCTCTGATACAAGGCAACTTTCATGCAAAATAGAAGATAGATATGTACATTAATATGTATATACAGCTGTTCTCATAGATGAAAACTGTATAATGGAGAACAACATAGATAGCATGAACTGGAGACACATTGCAGTATACATCTCTACTCCTGAATAAAAGGAGGATTCCTAATGAAACTGGTAAACATACCTTGACAGTAAGATGCTAGACTTCCTACCATTGGCTGTACCTACAATGCCATAATACACATAAACAGAAGAATGCTGAACTTGTGCTTGACGCTGAATGACTATATAATTGTAATATCATGGGGGAGGGGAGAATAGTGAGGAGAGAAAGGGGTTGGAGGGGAGAATCCCTGTGCCTATGGAACTGTATCTGAAAAAAATTTTTAAATGCATAAATATTTAAAAAGGCAAGTAAAACAAAGACAAAACTCAACAGCCTTAACAATTTCCCACATATTTACAATTTTTGTTAGCTTTAACTTTTTGCTATAGATTTGCGTGTTCTTTTAGGATCATTTTCTTTAACCTAAATATTTTTTTTCAGCAAGCATAACATCTATCATAATAAATTTCCTCAGCTTTTACTCCCTGAAAATGAATATTATTCCCTATTATTTTCATCTTAGAAGCACAAATTATGAACAATAAATGTACACTTTCTGACTTACAATTCTATCAGCGTTGAGAAACATCTACAGTCATTTACTTTCTTAATCAGGATAAAACAACACTGTCATAATCCAAAACATAATTCTATGTCACGTTCTGAACAACCTATCCCCTGACTCCCAGCAAATGGCAATCATGAATCTCTGTAATTTTGTCTTTTCCAGAAGATCATATAAATCAAATGAGGCTCCCTGTAGTCTCTCAAATTTGGCTTCCTTCAATTAGTAGAACATATTTGAAATTTGCACACTTATTATGTGTATCAATAACTCATTCATTTCCAATGCTAAATAGTAATTCATTGTGTGAATGTGTCACAATTTCTTTATATGTACCACACATGAGAAGCACGTGCATTATCTAAAATTTTGACCATGCGTAAAGCCACTAGATAGATTTTTGTGTAAACATATGCATTTATTGGGCCCGGCGGCGTGGCCTAGCGGCTAAAGTCCTCCCCTTGAATGCCCCGGGATCCCATATGGGCACCGGTTCTAATCCCGGCAGCTCCACTTCCCATCTAGCTCCCTGCTTGTGGCCTGGGAAAGCAGTCGAGGACAACCCAATGCATTGGGACCCTGCACCTGTGTGGGAGACCCGGAGGAGGTTCCAGGTTCCCGGCTTCGGATCGGCGTGCACCGGCCCGTTGTGGCTCACTTGGGGAGTGAAACATCGGATGGAAGATCTTCCTCTCTGTCTCTCCTCCTCTCTGTATATCTGGCTGTAATAAAATGAATAAATCTTAAAAAAAAACATATGCATTTATTTCACTGTATGTGAGATTACCGGTTTGTACACTTGACAGGAAACTGCTAAATAGTTTGGCAAAGTAGCTCTGCCTCTTAGTTTTCACACCAACAATACATTTCCATTTGCTTCATATCCTTTCCATTACTTAATTAAAATTACTGTTTTCATTCTAATAGTTAAGTCTTAGTACTACCCCATGATTATCATTGGATTTCCTTAATAATATATGAATCTACCACTTACTGTGGACCAGATGACTATCTGTATATCTTTTTTTTTTTAATTTTTGCTGAAGTGTGTCAACAAATCTTTCTGTAACCAAGTTTTAGTTAGGCTCCTTTGAATCAGCTCCCCATTCATGCACTAACTTTTGCTTTTATTTTTTTTCAAAATAATCATTTATTTGAAAGCAGAGTTAAAGGGGGGGAGAGAGAGAAAGACAGACACAGAGACAGAGACAGAGAGATCTTCTATCCTCTGATTCATTCCCCAAATGGCTGCCATAGCCAGACCTGGGCCACGTAGAAGGCAAGAACCAGGACCTTCAGCTAGGTCTCCCTTGTGGGTGCAGGGGCCCAAGTGCTTGGGAAATTGTCTGCTGACTTCCAAGGTGTTTTAGTAGGGAGCTGGACTGGAAAAAAGCAGCTGGATTTCAAACTGGTGATCATAAGGGATCCTGGCATCATAGGTGGTGACTTAACACACTGTGCTAAAGCACGAACCTCCAACTTTTGAAGAGAAAAATAAATACTGATATTATTCATGAGATTTTACAAACTATTTTTTTTATTTCAGATACATTAAGATTGCCAAAGTCATGGACTTGTGAACTCCATAATTAATGCATACTTCAAACCTCATTGCTACATAGTATTATCATTTATGATCCCCACTGAAACTTCCATCTGTTTCCCATTGTAATAATTATGTAGCTAATGTCCATATACTTAGAGGATGTATCATGGAGCTGGCTTAGTGGCACAGCATGCTAATCTGCCGCCCTGTTGCACCTACATCCCACATGGGTACAGGTTTGTGTTCTGGCGGCTGCACTTCCAATCCAGCTCTTGGCTTGTGGCCTGGAAAAGTACTTTAGGATGGCCCAAAACTTTGGTACTGTGCACTCATGTGGGAGACCCGGAAGAAGCTGTTGGCTCCTGGCTTCAAATCAGCTGAGCTCTGGCCATTGTGGCCATTTGGGAAGTGAAACAGCAAATGGAAAATCTTTCTGTGTATGTTTCTCTCTATGTAAAATCTGCCTATCAAATAGAAATGATTAAAAATTTTTTTTACTTCTTTTTTTTTCTCTTTTAATTATTTATTATTTTACTTCATTAATTACATTGTATTATGTGACACAGTTACATAGGTACTTGGGTTCTCCCCACCCCTCCCCAAACCCTCCCACCATGGTGGATTCCTCCACCTTGTTGCATAACCACAGCTCAAGTTCAGTTGAGATTCCCCCATTGCAAGCGTATACCAAACATAGAGTCCAGCATCTTATTGTCCAGTCAAGTTCAACGGCTTCTTAGGTATACCCTCTCTGGTCTGAAGACAGAGCCAGCAGAGTATCATCCCAGTCAATTGAAAGCTCCAACATACCATCAGCAAAAATTTACATCATTATGGAATTAATTGACATAGTAATGAGTAACCAATATGTTAAAAGTAAATGCGAGTTCCCAGCCACCTTCTGTGACCACCTCACCTACACTTCAATTTTAGTTTATACACAACATATAACATTCATAACATAACATGTTATACATAACATCATATCATCTTAAATTAAGGCAAACATGTGGTATTTAACCTTTTGGGATTGGCTCATTTCCCTTAGCATTATGGTTTCCAGTTTGGCCCATTTGGCCACAAAGAACTGCATTTTGTTTTTTTTAATAGCTGAGTAGTATTCCATGGAGTAGATGAACCATAGCTTTCTTATCCAATCCTCTGCTGATGGGCATTTTGGCTGCTTCCATGTTTTTGCAATTACTGATTGTGCTGCTATGAGCATAGGAGTGCATGTTGGTTTCTCATAAAACAATTGTCAGATCTAAATGGATAACAGATCTAAACCTACATCCAGAAACCTTCAAACTTTTGGAAGAAAATGTTGGAAACACACTGCAACACTTAGGGGTAGGCCCTCACTTCCTAAAAAAGACTCCAAATGCAGTAGAAATCAAGACCAAAATAAACAATTGGGACCTCATCAACCTAAGAAGCTTCTGTACAGCTAGAGAAACAATCAACAAAGTAAAAAGGCAACCCACAGAATGGGAGAAGATCTTCGCACACGACATAGGTGATAGAGGGCTGATCTCCAGAATATACAAAGAGCTACAAAACAACCAAAATGTCAAAACAAACAAGCCACTCAAGAAATGGGCACGGGAAATGGGCAAACACTTCACAAAGGAACAAACCCAAATGGCAAATAAACATATGAAAAAATGCTCAAGTTCCCTGGCAATAAGGGAAATCCAAATTAAAACATCAATGAGGTACCACCTAACGCCAGTAAGACTGGCCCACATGAATAAAAGCACCAACGACACTTGTTGGCGAGGTTGCGGGGAAAAGGGAACCCTACTCCACTGCTGGGGCTGCAGGCTGGTACAGCCTCTATGGAAATCAGTATGGAGAATATTCAAACAACTCAAATTCAACATACCGTATGATCCAGCAATAGCACTCCTAGGAATATATCCAGAACAATCGCTTTGTGATTAAATTTTTTAAAAAGCAATTGTGTCATTTTGGTATACATATATTAGCATATATGATTGAATACCTCCATAAGTGTCTTTTTCATCTAAATCCAACCCAATTATTCAGATGTACATGAAACTGACCAATCAGGATCATTTCCCATTTCATAACTGTTTCAGAAAGAATGTGTCTATTTGAGATTAGGTTGAAGTCTTTTTGAAAAGAGATCTAATATCTGGTGATATTTGTCTTCCTCCTCTTTTAGTCTTTAAACAACTGTTGAAGCTTGGAAATAATTCTTGAACATCTGTTTGACCTTAGCAAAAAAGATTTCAAATGAATTAACATTTTTGGATATGGATATACTCATTCAAAAAAAATAATCAGAAAGCTAGGTTGTTACAGGTCCTATGGTAGACCCATGTGGGCAGGGCACAAACATATGACTTACTCTTCACATATTCAGATTAGCCTAGAGGAAGGATATATTAACAAACCATGTGAATGTAGTTGAATATTGGGCACCTCCTCTCTCTCTCTCTCACTCTGTGTGTGTATGTGTGTGTGTGTGTGTGTTGATAAAGACAATGTTTGAGAATGTAAGAATAAGTTCTCTATATTAAACCAGTCCGTTGGTTTAAAACAAAGTGCAAGAGAGCCCAACTCACTTAATTCAAGAAAAATACTGTGAGCTAGGCACAAAACCCTGACAAAACCTCTTAAGGCCAGCATTTTAGCCTGTGATATTGATTGGGACAGTTGTTCTGAAGTTCTGGAGCCAGAGGGTATGAATATATTTGCCAGCTGGATGTCGTCTGAAGTTTGACATGTGAGATGCTCTATGTCATGACAGTGAGTGATTGATGAAAATTGTCTGACATGGCCAAATGCAAACAGCTCTAGCAACATAACACAGATGACAGCATATACCAAGAAATATGCAATTTGGAGTGGAGCAGCCTGAGCTGAGTTTGGCAGGTGCTTTGTCAAACAAACCTGGGCTGAAAACCAGAAAAATCCCAGACAAAAGTGGTAGCCAGGCAGCATGGCAAGGTTTATGATAGAAACACCAGCAGGTTTTAAATGAGGGATGGCTTATTGAGCATGTTACTAAGGAAGGCTGGAGGCTTATTGTGTCAGCAGTAAAGGGAAGGACAGTCGTGTTGTTGAACAGGACTGGTACAATATTGTCAGCATAGATGCCAATATTTTGTAGCTTATAAAATGATAGTGTCCACAGGCAATAGGTTCAATCCCTGCAGCCATGTGGAAGCCTGAATGAAACAGGGATTCCACCCTTAGAGCTTAATGCTTCTGGAGAAGTGGCAAATTCGGTAAAAGTTTCTGTTGACCAGAGCTAAGCTAGAAAGGCCACAATCTTTCAATACAGAATGCATCTATCATAACTTTGGGTACTTAAAGGAAAGCACAGTTTCTCAAATCACCACACAAAGTAATTTGTGAAATGAAAATCCTTGGAAACATCAAGTGCACTCAGAGAGCACTTGAAATACTTGGTGATCATTATGAGGCTCTTTGTTAAGTTCACCAAACCCAGAATTCGCAGATGCAAAAAAAGAGACATTTTGAATTACTCGTAGGGGTTGGGGATATTGTTGCAATTGATATTTTAAAGCTGTTCTTTCTCTCTTCTCCAATATGTTAATGACTGTAATTGAAACCAAAGACTCTTAGCCTATATATTTATGTAACTCGTTTTATTTCAGAAAACATTTGGGGCCGTCATTGTGACACAGCAAGTAAAGCCACCACCTGTGATGCTTGTATTCCACATGAGTGCCCGTTCCAGTTCCTGCTGCTCCACTTCTGATCCAGCTCCCTGATAATGCACTTGAGAAAGCAGCACAAGATGGGCCAAGTCCTAGGATTCCTGTATCCTCTTGAAAGACCTGGAAGAATCTCCTGGTTCCTGGTTTTGGTCTGGCCCAGCCCTGACCACGGTTGCCATTTGGCGGGTAACCAGTGAATGCAAGCTTTCTCTTGCTTTCTCCCTTTCTCTGTTCTTGTAACTCTGCTTTTCAAATAAAATAAATCTTAACAAAGAAAAATATTTCTGCTAAAGCTATTTCAAAGAACAAATAAATTATCCTTGTAAAGGGATTAAGTAAACTACCTTATATACATACGACTGCAATTCTAAAATTTTGTGAGGGAGATCTGTGTGAACTGGAATGCAGTGAACTTTGAAGAGATATTTTTAATTAAAGCAATAAAAGTGCAAAAAAGTGTAAACATATTCATATTTTATATGAACGGTGGAAAAATAAGAAAATGCATATGCCTGGTTATCTTTACACAGAGAAACACAGAAAATGAATAGATTGCACACAATGGGGAATACAGTTGGAAGAATATGAGATGGAGTGATTCGTCCCTGAGGCCCTGAGTATATCTTCTCTAATATTTTTGACTTTTGGATGTATGTTAATGTTCCATATGGTAAACATAAAAAAATTAAATCAATAAAAATGAAGAAGAAAAAAATTGAAAATTGAAAGAAAAAGGCAGTAAATGAAGTTAATTTATTTAAATACACTTCATTCACACTACAGTGAAAGGAAAAGGAAATGAAGGAAAAGAAAAGAAAGAAGAAGGGAGGAAAGAAGGAAGAAGGGAAGGAAAGGGAGGAGGGAGGGAAGGAAGGAAAGAAGGAAGGAAAGAAGGAATAAAGAAAGAAGGGATGGAGGGAAGAAGGAAGAAATACAGGGAGGGAAGGAACAGGGACAGAAGGAAGGAAATAAGGGAGAAAGGGAGTTCTCCAAGTAATTTTGAATGAAGTATTTGGATAGGATGAATGAAATGAAAACTTGGATAGGATTAGGGGAAGAAGAGAAGATTTTCACACAAAAATTTATCTCTGTTTAGTTTTTAAAAAAGAACAATTATTTGGAGGGAGAAATCTTAAAATTATTTTTGATGTGTCAGGAGAATTGAGCAAATGAGTAAAACTGGCAATGTTGTTCTTATCATTAAGATGATCATTGTAGAGGAAGAACGATAAAAATATGGAATGTGGAGTAGGCAAAAAAGAATCCTGAAGATATGCATTACATTTATGGTGTTGGGCCCAGCGGCAGCGTGGCCAAGCAGCTAAAGTCCTCCCCTTGAACGCACCGGGATCCCATATGGGCACCGGTTCTAATCCCGGCAGCTCCACTTCCCATCCAGCTCCCTGCTTGTGGCCTGGGAAAGCTGTAGAGGACGGCCCAAAGCCTTGAGACCCTGCACCTGTGTGGGAGACCCGGAAGAGGTTCCTGGTTCCCGGCATCGCATCGGCGCAGTACCATCCATTGCGCTCACTTGGGGAGTGAATCATCGGACAGATGATCTTCCTCTCTGTCTCTCCTCTCTGTATATCTGACTTTGTAATGAAAATAAATAAATCTTCTAAAAAAAAAGAATTATGGTGTCACTGTGAATTCATGATGTCTACAAAATGCATGCCTGTTTATGTGAATATATGTGTGCATGTACTTCTCGCATATATATTTGAATATATGGGTCTAGAAAGGCATATATTCATATCTGTATCCAGTAAACAAAAAACTCAAAAAGCAAAGTCACCTCTGACATTATGAAGATGCCTAGAACCCAGATTTAAATCTCCAATATAATTTCTCTTAAGAGCCAGGACATCTTAGAGAAATGATCAGTCACAGGACAAGGACAGGTACAAGATGAGCCTGGAACGTATCATAAACTGATCTATAATTTTAAAGGAAAATGTAATGAACCATTGATAAAATAGCAATTTATAAGTCTACAATAATAATAGATAAATGAATTGAGTTAGAGGGTCTGTGCTTATAGCAGAATGCCGAGGGACTGATTGATACATTTCAAATGATTGTTATTACGGGAAAAATCATCATTTTGGAGCCATAATGATAAAATTTTAGTCAAGAATCATGAATGGATGCTAAAACTAGTGGGAAGTTGGAAAGTTTTAATGAGAATGAAATATTTTCTTATATTTGAAGTCTTTCCTCACAGATTGCTTAGTATTTTTGATAAAGAAAAAAGCAGTAATGATACTCTGGAGAAATTAGACAAAATTTGGTAAAGTAATCACAGTCAACATCACCAATGAATGACAGAGGGACGTAGTGTGCCATAACGCTGTGAAAGCTGAAAACCAGTATGTAGTCATAAGGAAACACTAGACAAAGCCTGTATAAGGATCTGGCAATATAAAAAAATGTGTAGCTAATGAATATTCATAAAATTATTTCAAAATTTAATTTTATCTAAAAAGATCTGAAAAGGAGAGAAAGATCTTCTGCTCACTGGCTAACTCCGCAGTCACCACAGTAGTTAGGGCTGGGCCAGGCCAAAGACAGGAGTTAGGAACTCCACGTGTCTCCCATTCCTCCCAAGTCAGGGCTCCATGTGCTTCAGCTCCCACGTCAGGGTTCCATGTACTTGAGCTATCACCTGTTGCTTCCCAGGTGTGTGCTAGCAGGAAGTTTGGATCGCGAATAGATCCATGACTTGAACCCAGATATGATATGTTTGAGTCCCAAGAGTGTCCTAACTGCTATGTGGAGTGCCTCCCCCATAATATCTATTCCTAGCAATGCACAGGATGCAACTGAAACTATCAACAGTGATTGGTGTGGTATAATTAATACAACAGAATGTTAATCATTATAAAAATGAACACACTGCTGAGATTGCAAAGAACATGGATAAGTCTCAAAAGCATTTTTCTGAGTGAAACAGGTCATACATGAAAGAATATAAACTCTATGTAATTCCACTTATAGAAAATTTGAGAACAGGAAAAGCTGTTTCGTGGAGTCAGGAAACAGATGAGTTTTGCTGAGATCAGAATAGGAGAAAGTGTTGGCTACAATAATGACACTGTTCTGGGATAATGAAAATGCCTTACATCCTGAATGGGTGGTGGTTACATGAGTGTACTTAACCTAATAAAATATGTGATTCTATTTACACAAAATTAGTACCTTGTATTTAAAATATACTTGGATAAAATTTTGTTTAAAAGGTGAGGGGAAGGTATAATCAAAGAAAAGTTTCAGAAAAGAAATATAATAAAAATAATTGGGCCCATTTGCATGGTGGGTGCTGGGTCCATGAGCCCCGGGGATGGGGTTAAGGCAGGGTCCAGGTTGCCTGGCCCAGGTCCTTGGGCCTGCCCATGCAGTGGGTGCCACGTGGGTGAGCCCTGGGATGGGAGTCCGGTGGGGCCCAGGTCACCTGGCCCAGGTCCCTGGGCCCATCTGCGTAGTGGATGCCGGGTCTGTGATCCTCTGGGGTGGGGGTCCAGCAGTGTCTGGGTCACTTGACCTGGGTCCTTGGGCCTGCCTGCACAGTGGGTGCTGAGTTCATGAGCCCCTGAGGCAGGTAGTCCAGCAGGGTTCAGGCTTGGGTCCTTGGGCCTCCTGTGAGCAAGGATCCTCCTCAGTGAAAAAGATGGAGTAGTGAATAGCTGGCAGAGATCCACACAGAGGACAAGGCAACCCCCTGGGGCCTTCAGAAGACATCTGTTACCATAGCAGAGGAAGGAGAACAGAACAGACAGGACAACTACCTCAGCCCAACGATGACAGCAAATATCTGGGCAAACGGAGACTCTAAGGTGGACCATGTGGCCAATGGACATTGGAAGGGTTTCCTCATGCTTGTAATTGACAAGATTGACAACATTTCAGAACTATCAAAACCGCTGGGCAGAACCCTCAGAGCATATGCCACATTAGGACCCTGTGTTGATATTGTGCGGCTGGCTGTTCCTTATTCCTGGGTGCTGGGGCAGTTGGGAGGCTGAGTGTGGTTCCCCCCTTGTCTGTACCCCACCCCAAATACAGGAAAAAGAAATGAAAATTGGAGACAATGATCACACCCACTTTTCCTTGATCCTTGATCCTTCCCACCTGATCGACTATGTAAGCATCGTCTGAAATAAAAGTTTTTAAAAATAATAAAATAAAATAAAACAAAAATAATTGCATTGGTTCACTTGGGTGGATTTTAAATTCAAAAAATTTAATTAAAAAAATTATACATATCTGTATGGCATATGACATGATGCTGATAGAAACACATTGTCGTTGGCTAAATAAAGCTACTTAATAACTACATTAATTCAACATATTTAAGAGAATACCTAAAATAATCTACTCTCTTAAAATTACCACTGCATTGTGAGATAGTCACTAAAGTTGTGGCCTGCAATGCCAGTGTCCTATAAGGGAATCTGTGTCCCAGCTACTCCACTTTCAATCCAGCAATCTGTAGTTGTTTAGGGAAGGCAACACAAGATTGCCCAAATATTTCAGTTCCTGCCATTCACGTGGGAGATCCAGATGAGGCTCTTGGCTTTTGCCTGGTTCAGCTCTGGCTTTTGTGGCAAACTGGGGTGTGAATTAGAATGGAAGATCTATCTGTTTTACCATCTCTCTATGTAATTCTGATTTTCAAATAAATAAACTTATAAAGGTTATAAGCATTCAATACATTCTTATTAGTCATAGTTGCCATGTTTAACAATGAATCTCATTTAAATATGTTCCTCCTAGTTAAGTGAAATTGGGTATACATAATCACCACTTTATTCTGTACATACATAAGTTTTATGTTCCACATGTGAAAACATATATGTGTCTTTCTTTGTCTAGTTCAATACAATTTCTTCCACATTTATCCATGTTGTCTCAAATGGATTTTTTCATTTTGCATTTTCTGCATTTAATACATCTTGTCTAATGATAGAATCTCAAATTTTAAAATAACTATACATTTAAAATAACTATGTTTGCTTTTAAAATAATTCATGTTTTGTTTAATATGTATTTTCACTTGTAGATTGTAACAATTTGTGACAAATTAGATTCTTTTCAGTGATGTGTGGTATAGTGGAAAAAATATCCAGTTGAGAGATCTGTTTTCTTATTCTGATTATTCTACCAGCTTATGTACATTTTCTGAAAGTCATTTGACATTTTTGCCCTGAATTTCTTTATCTTCAAAATGTAGGATGCTGGGTGCAGCATGGTAGTCTGGCAGCTAGGGTCCTCATTTTGTACGTGCCTGGATCCCATCTGGGTGCGGGTTCAAATCCCGGCAGCCCTGCTTCTCATCCACATCCTTGCTTGTGACCTGGGGAAGTGTAAAGAAAGGCCCAAGGCCTTGGGACCCTGTGTCCGCCTGGGAGACCTGGAAGAAGTTCCTGGCTCCTGGCTTCGGACTGGCACAGCTTCGGTCATTGCAGCTGCTTGAGGACTGGGTCAACAGATGGAGGCTCTTCCTCCCTGTGTCTCCTCTTCTCTGTATATCTGACTTTCCAATAAGAATAAATAAAATCTTTTAAAAAATGTAGGATGTTGATCTATCTTTGCTCAAAATTTCCATGATCCCTTTGGTATAAAATTACATGGAATGTTAATCTTCTGATTGGATATCTGAAAAATGTGAGAAACACATTTTCATATTTAAAATCTTTGTACTTTGCATACATTATACTTTGCATACATTTTTGTATGCATTTTGTATACACTTTTGTAACATGGACAATGTGAAGGTCATTTAGTAGGCCTTCCTGAAAACATTGCAAATTCTTGCTTACATCACTAATATGTGTATAAAAATGTGCATATACACGTTAACATTTATGTGAATATGCTAAAACTAAATGCTGATGAAAGGTACTGAATTCTGACTGTCACATGGGAAGAGCCAGCTTTTTGTCTGCAGATGCCGCCTTAACTGAGTCTTTCCAAGCACAGAGCTTTCTGTTAGTCCATAATTGTTTCTCCAAAATGTACTTTTCTCTTCAAATCAAGTAACACCATTCAGTAGGTAGAATATGATGAGGGAGGCTTCTTGTCCCACAGCATCATCCGTATCAGATGGTTGCATCAAAGCCATCTGCATACTGCACAAAACACTACTGGAAAGTTCTAAATTGGATCTAGCATCACTCCATGTCATATAAGGTAGGATTTTAGTTAGACATTTTGTAATTTCATTGAGAATTGATTTAGAAAATATTCTACATATTGGCTCTAAAAAAGCTTACTTTTATCCACATGTTATTTACATTTAAAAATTCTAACCAAAAGGCTTATCTTACTTTCAAATATTTGTGTGCATATATGTCTATATGTATGTATACACACATATATGTATACAATCAATTATTCAAAGAACCAGGAAACATAAGGTTCAGTGTTTGATAATATCTTTCCACAATACTAATATATAAGACTCTGGGATCTCATTTAAATAACAGGAAGTGGCTTAATAAGGCTCATACTCACTGACAATACGTTTTGGGAAATGTCTGCCTAACTGGAGTCTTTGCCTTCTATAATTTACAAGTGGCTTTAATATGCTTGAGAGCGCTGGTCTCTAGTGGCAGTGTGTGAAGACATTGTTCAGTGTAAGAAAGGACGGAAGCAGCTGCTACTGCTGTGCATACTTCACATCACAAGAAAATGAGAGTATATCCTGTTTCCACGGTATCCCACCCCCCCCCCAAAAAAATTTCTACTAAACCTGAGAAAATTTTGTTGTGATGAAGTATGACACTTAGGACTCTGAAATTTATTTCTCTCTCGGAGATTTGGGAGAACTAGTGAAAAGTGTTCTTGAGACAACAACAGAACAACATGGCAATGATTTGAGCTATAAACAGTCATGGTTCACCTGCCTTCTCTTTTAGTGAAACACAGATGTTACATTTGTAACAGACCTTCTGTGGTAATGTGTTTGAGAATAAACACCAGCAGTTTTCATTGAATCTAATTTACCTGCTTTTGATTAGTAATGCTTAACATTTGAGACTCTGGAAGGAAACGTGGGAAGTAATCATCGAATCACTGTTACTTCATGGAAAATTACTTAAATGAGGTCTATGCCCTCGACCATTTTCAGACTTCCCATTAGATTTCTAACTGAGCCTGTTAAACCCACCTAAGGCAGTAAGCATTGACTCTTTAGCCAGAAAATCCACGGGAGATTCTGATGGTTGGTCAATTATTTAAAGAAGATGCAGAAAGGAAAAAAAGAGGATATTTTAGCATTGATTCTTGACAGGGTCCAGCATGTAGCAGCAGCTTGGCATTCTATAAACTGAATTAAAACAGGATAACACCAGCTGGCTGATTATTCCTGGGTCACAAAGCTGCCAAAGAAGGTTAAAGAAACAGAAATGGAGAGTAGGAACAAACTTTAGCTCTCTGAGTAAGATCACATAAAATGGAGTTATTCATGTAGAATCAACTGGAGAATTGTTAACAATGCCTGGATCTCACTACAGAAGATTAAAATCTGTATATCTAGGGATGTTCATGGGAATGTACAACCATGGGTAAAATTCACATTTAAAGGACAAAATTTGGGCAGGTGATGGGCGCACTGGTGAGGATGTCACTTGGGATGCCTTCATTCTGTATCAGCGAGCCCAGGATTGGCCCTTTCCTCCACTTTGCACTCCATATTTCTGTTAGTTTGAGAGACAACAGATGATAACTTTGAGTGCTTACATTTTGCCACCCGTGTGAAACACCAAAGTAAAGGTCCCAGCTCTTGGCTTGAAATTTGTCCAGCTTCAGCAATTGTAGGCATTTGGAGAATGAACAGGATGATTTCTCTGTTTTTCTCTGTTTGACTTTCTATTTGACTTCTCTATGACTTTCAAACAAACCAACAAAAACTTAAGTGATTTCTAGAATGTTTTTTACAGGAGGGTAATTTTAAAGAGGAACTATTTAACTAATTTAAAACAATTTTCTTTTCTCAGAATTTATAAAGATAATGCAGCAATAACAGAAGGTATTTCAGCTGTGATTATACTGTTTTCTTTTTCCAGCATGTCTGTCTATTTATATACACTCCTAAACACTCAAGCATATGTGGTAGTTATTTGATATTAAATAAGCCTGCCTTTTTATGGAAATTTGGAACCAACCTCACTTCCTGGTATTATTTGAACAATGTATATGATAATTATTTTCCCACAATGAAAACTCCATAATTGAAGTTTTAGCTATACTTTCTTATTTGTAGTTACAAAAAATGTGAGACATTTGTAACAGAAGTGATGTTCTTAATAAAAACAACAGAAAACTTTAATAAAGATGACACTTTATTGGATCAATTTTCTGAAAATTACTAAAGTATTTATGTTATAGGTTGGCATAGGTAGATTCAAATTAGAATTGATTCAAAAAAGTAACTTGTGAATTTTTGCTGTGCAGTACTGTGAGTGTGATGTTAATATAACAAATACTTCTCAATTAAATACTTACTTACTAAAAGATAGGATTTTGGAGTTTTCACCATAAAATAATGTTAGATGCTTGAAGAGATAAGAATATGTAACCTAGCTGGGTATTATACAATGCAAACATGTACTAAAGCATCACATGACACTTCCTGAGTAGGTACAATTTCTATGCAACCAAAACCTGCGTTTTATTATTGTTTTTTTTTTTATCTCCATTGTGCCTTGCATGAGCTTGTCTATTCCTGAGGCCTCACTCCAATCGCTTTTTTCAAGATAAATTCCAACACAACCTGTGCCACAAGCTTCCTGGTTTTCCTTCAGTGAGTGAATGAGAGCATTTCCTATTCCAGCCATAAAATAGTCCTGGCAATACGTTTATTGGACTAACTAGTTCATAACATATACTCATCCTTAACCAATTATTCCTTCAAAGAAAATCAGTTTATGTTGAGTGGTTTGCATTGGTCCAATCTGGAGTTACAGGGTAGTACAAGGAGGCCAAACCTACCTAATATAGTTATCTCATGTACATTAGGGTGTATAAGAATGTGCATATGCATGTGTGCATGATGGCAAATTCCGGGGAGTAGATTCCAGCGAATACAATCACCAATGTCAGCTATGCTGATCAAAGTAAAATATTTTAATAACTGGGAAGAATTAATAAATCATAATTCATGACTGTGTATGGTTATTTTTGTTGCTCATTATGGGGAAATATATTATATATATTATAGTCATATAATATGATTATATTATTAGATGGCATTCAGATGCAAGAAATAAAATGTTTTTCATTTCATAGAATATGTAACATTCAGCACAGCACTGTTATTTATATATTTGCAAATCCCCATTAACCATTATTTTGAGAAAATTAAAAGTTTTGTCACTAACATTCCTTGTGTTATTCAAATATTTCACTGCAGACAATATGTTACACAAAGTTCTAAGGTTCTAAAGTGTTCTCATAGCAGGATATCCTTTGTGTTTAAGTATTACTTTTTAATATATAGTCATTATGCCAAAATAAATACATAAAAATTTTTAACAAATTAATTTATTTATTTAAAAAGGAGTGTCACAGAGAGATAGCAGAGACAGATCATCCATCTACTGATTCCCTCACCAAATGCCATGGCGCGGCAGGCTAAGCCTCTGCTTATAGTGCCATTATGCCATGTAGGCACCGGGTTCTAATCCCAGGTGCTCCACTTCTGATCCTGCTGTCAAGAGTATGTAAGATTTATCTCTGTCTGCCCTTCACTCTGTACCTGTGCCCTTCATGTTAAAATTTTTTAAACTCAAAAAAAAATGAATAAATAAAAGCCAGGCTGGGCCAGACTGAAGTCAGGAGACAGGAATTTCTTCTGGGTCTCCCACATGCCCGCATGGGTGTAGAACACTTGGGCTATGTTCTGATGCTTTGCCAGGTGCATTATCAGATAACTGGAACAGAAGCGGCATAGCCATGGCTCAAACCAGCATCCATAATGGATGGCAACTGTGGCTTACCAGTTACACTACAGCACTAGCCCCATAAAAATTCTTATTGAGTTTTCAGGCACAAATAACAGAATGGGTTTTTTCATAGTGATGATTTAGTAGCAATTTTGAAAAATTATATATATGTATATATCAGTTAAAAGAAAATATGAATATACAGCTTGTATTGCTCTTGATATATATGTACCTGTTTAACACTGTACACATTTTTAACCCTTGGAATTAGTTTGTATATCAACACCCTTACACTTTGTTTCTCACTGATCTTTGTATGGTGCTTGCTTTTCATCAAACCAGTTGCCAAAACTCAGCTCCAAAACTATAAGATATAATAATCAAAAGAAGAATTCTGTCTGATCTAATAATGAAACTGAATTTTGTTGTCCTAGTAGTTCACACTGTGTGTAATGGATACTATGTGATTTATTCTGAAATTTAAAGCAGCACTTGGCATTCTAGAATGCCTTGGTAGACAATTTGAGAACTTCAATTAGTTTTGAGAGCTAGAGCCAGAATTTGAAAGCCAGGTTTTCAATCTAAACATATCAAGAGACAAATAGAGACGTGCATCATGTTATATTCATTAATCTTTGAAATTTTAAAAATTCCCTGCCATTTCAGCAAGACTTTTATACTCAAGATCACTAAATTATTTATTTACTTATTTATTATAAATAAATTATTTAGTGATCTTGAGTATAAATAAATAAATAAATAATTTATCTAAATAAATAAATTGCTATGTAATTACCTCTGTTTTCATGGAAACAGAGGTAAATCTGTTCAGGAAAAGATACAACTTGACATTATGTAGACTAATGTTTCAATGTATTTCTAAAAGAGTACCAACACCAATGGCAACAATTCCTGAGATCTATCAATGTTCTGAACTAATCCACAGGTCTTATCAATTTATAACACAATTATGAGTGAGGAAATATTACAGCAAAGATATACATTCCCTCTGGATTTCTTTTTACCACAGCTGATTGTCACAGAATTAGTATAGATAGAATACATCTTTTTTCTTCTAGAAAAAGAATGATAAAAAGCCATTGGCATTTGTGTCACAGGAAGATTTTAGAAGGAGAAAAATCAATCGTCAGTAAAATACTTTGTAGTATATCTTCATTAAAGAAATTATTTTCTAATTTTGGAACTCAGAAAGAGAGATATCGTCCATGTGCAGGTTCATTCTTTAAATGCCTGCAGTGGCCAGGGCTGGTCCAGGCCAAAGCCAGGGGCCAGCAGCTTCATTTAGATCTTCCCTGTGAGTGGCAGGGGCCTAAAAACTTAACCTTTCAGTGCTTTCACAGGCCATTAACAGGGAGCTGGATCAGAAGTGGAACAGCTAGGACACAAACTGGTGCCATATGGGATGCCAATGATACAGATGGCAGTTTTACCCACTATACTACAAGGACAGTCCATGTAATAAATCTTAATAGTAGTAATCTTGTTTAGTTACTATATGCTGAAAAAGGAAGTCAATCAAAATCACATAAATGATTAATGTATTTCATACAATGCCTTGTGATATCCTTAGAATAATTTTGCTAAGGTACTGCAATGATATGAAGGCAAACAAATGACAGAACTCAAGGAGTTTCAGGAGGAGTTCTTAAGAAAGACACACACAGTTAATTTGTTAGTGTCCTGTTGACACAACAAACTGAAGTACTGATTTCATAATACAGGTTATAAGAGAATAAATGACATTCTAACTCCAAACTAACGGTGTGAAAACTGAGACTATGTAGTCTGTTTTACTGTTGAATTATTCTGTAAGACAATTATGCATTGTGCTCTGGTGACATTAAGCTCAGTCCTATGATTTGCTTTAGTCAAATGATGCCTAACACTTTTGGGCACAAACTTTGAGTGAATGTGTGATTCACCCTTTTTATTTTTATAATTTTTGCTCTGCCTCAATGTAGAGCAGAATGCAGCGGATCCTTGAGGCATTGTGACATTCTGGTTGTATGACACAACAACCTAGCCTAACTCATGATTGATGCCTGTCGTTGCTTGTTACTAGCATAAACTTATTGGATGATATTTAAAAAAAACAGAAAAAATCAATTGCTTTCATCAGGTCTGTATCAGCAATTGAAAGAGTTGGGCAAAGGAAGTGGAGAAAGAAGGAAAAATAAAAGCTTGGTAATAACTACATTTTGGACATCCAGGCCCTAGAACTATAGTAAATGGCACCTTCATATTTCTTCAAGTGCATGTGTTTTCTCCAGGGTCAGAGAGCTTTGGTCACTTTCTTATAGTCACATAACTAGAAAAGGACTGTCTTAAAACAAATTGCTTTAATTATATTGCACTGTTACCTGAACTCAGAGCATGAGTGTCCTGCTAGGTTTAACAGCTGCTCAGACCTTTCTTGAAGAGATAAACTGTGGTGCCTTTAGAATTCTAGACTCAGTGGAAATATTTCAGGCAACGATACCCTCTCCCCAAGGAAGTCTCTAGTCAGAAAACATGGTAAGGGAAGTCAGGCTGGCCATTTCTGAAAATGCTAGGTTTCCTCTGGTAATCCATGCTGGGGCTCTCCATTGTACTACTGACACATTCTCCAAACTGCACAGTGATTTGAGGCTCTGACATTTCTTCCTTATGCCTTCACTCTATCCCTTCAAGGAGGCAAGACCATATCATTATTTGAAGTCTTTCTCAGTCTACTCTTGCTCCCTCAGTCCTGATCTTACATAAGTGCCATCTGTTAGAAAATTATTCCTACACTAGTAAAATAGTAAGGAAGACCTGTTTAGAATTATTGAAATAGATGTCAATATTATGACAATACAGAAAGAAAGATTAAGTGCAATTCTTAATGTAGTTGACAGCTGGGGATCCAAATACAGGGAGCAGACAAAGGACATTAACAGAAGGAAGGGAGTAGAAAGGATCATACAAAAGTAACTTGGCGAATTTTAGGATAGTCCAAACTGGCTTATAACTCTAACAAGGCATATGTCCACAGTTGAGGTGCAGAACAGTTTTAGGAGGGGTGTGCAGAGAAATCTTCAATACCTTAGTGAAGAGTAACTAATCTTTGTGTGCTACCTAGTAAGGTATATGTGAATCCACGCTGACCGTTTCCTGTCTGGTTCTAAGCTTTCCTTATTGGTCTCTGTCTACCTAATCTAATTTTTGTTTGGGGGGCTCCAGAGCGACCCTGATGGTCGTTGCAAGAGAGGGTTGGAATCCAAAGTTGGAACTAAGTAAGGACCAGAGAAAGCTCCCCTCCCGAGTCCTGAAGGAAGTTTACTGTTCTGTTTCTGAGGTCCGCTCAGGGCCTCTGGCTATTGTTCTGATGGCATTAGTTCCTGTGAGGAAGGACTTGGGCTTCTTCCATCCTGTGTGGGAGCTCTGAAAGGGAGTGGATGACCTCAGAGTTCTTGGCCTACAAGGGCAGTCCAATTCGCCGTGGTCTCCTTGGCACTTGGGATATAGCCCTTGGTGCCCGTATAAACTGCTAAACGTAGAAATGAAAATAGATACGAGACAGCTGAATAGTATGCTATAGCCATTTTAAGGTGTATAGCAGCTGGTTGTGTATAAACTAAAACTGAAAGGTCAATGAACTAGTCACAGGATGTGGTTAAGAACCTGCATTTTTAAAAAACATATTGGTCACTCAATACCATGTCAATTAACTCCATAATGTTGTAAATTGTTGTTGATGTTATGTTGTGGCTTTTCATTGGACGAGATGATATTCTGCCAGCTCTGCTTTCAGACCAGAGATGGTCTCCCCAAGAAACGGTTGAATTTATCTGGACTATAAGATGCTGGACTCTATGCATGGTACATGCTTGCAATGAAGGAATCATGATTGGATTTGAACTGTAATACTGCAACAAGGTGGAGGAATCCACCATGGGGGGAGGGCTTGGGGAGGGTTTGGGGGAATCCCAGAGCCTATGAAACTGTGTCACAAAATGAAATAATAATAAAAAAAAAACCTCATAAGATTCTTAGTAGCGGGCCCAGCGTGGTAGCCCAGTGTCCAAAGTCCTTGCCTTGCATGCGCCAGGATCCCATATGGACACAGGTTCTTGTCCCAGCTGCTCCACTTCCCATTCAGCTCCCTGCTTGTGGCCTGGGAAAGTAGTCAAGGACAGCCCAAAGCCTTGGGACTCTGTACCCATGTGCGAGATCTGGAAGAGGCTCCAGGCTCCTGGCTTCGGATCAGTTCAGTTCCAGCCACTGCGGCTGCTTGGGGAGTGAACCAGTGGAAAGAAAATCTTTCTCTCCCTCTCTCTCTCTCTCTCTCCTCTTTGTGAAATCTGCATTTCCAGTAAAAATTAAAAAAAATTTTAAAGATTCTTAGTAGAAACAGACCAATGTTGTCAGGCATCAAAGGTGTGGAGAATCTTGGTAAACCAGCTTATAATTTTTTGTTAAAACTGAGCTAGACAATTCAAATAGAAGGCCCAAGTATGAGATCTTGCCACAAATAGGTTCACAGAAGTCTGTAATGTGTGGTCAAGTGGATAATCTGCACACTCTTATAAATCTCTCATACCTCTTATTTCATCATGCCATCTACTTCCTAAAGTTCTAAACTGACACATTCAGTGAACTGGGAAATTTGCTCAATACCCTGTTCAGTGGAAAAATATGTAGACCTTTATGCCTAGATTATTATGGTCTGAAGAATAATTTCTCATTTACAAAGGAAAAAAAAAAAGAGGTAGAGGACTGGTCAAGTGCTGCCATCTATGGGCTATTTTCTGTTTGTCAAGCACTGCATGTTAAGTTCAGGTTGTCTCATTTAATGGTCATGAAGGAGTGCAGGTTAGATTATGTAATTACTCGTATTTTATATGTGAAGAAACTACAGCTTAAGTGAAATGACTTGTGTAAGGTGCTCCTGCCAATCAATGGCAAAAAGGGAACTTTAGGCCAATATTGTTTAAATCTAGACTATCATTACTTAAAATTAAAATAGTAGCTAGGGCCCAGTGTGATAGCCTAGTGGACCCTGCACCCGCATGGGAGACCCGGAAGAGGCTTTTAGCTCCTGGCTTCGGATTGGCTCAGCTTTGGGTGTTGTGACCTCATGGGCAGTGAACCACCAGATGGAAGATCTTCCTCTCTGTCTCTCCTCCTCTCTGTATATCTGACTTTCCAATTAAAAAAATAAATAAATAGTTAAAAAAAGGTAGCTAATAAAATACTGGCAGGGAGGTTTGCTAATTGTGGGGAAAGAGGTGTAGTATTTGGTATCCTCATTATGAAAGGAGGGTTTCAGAAGTACCAGAGGGTCTTTGAATATTCCACTGTGAAAATAATATTTTGTGCACAAATATATATAATTGTGTCTAAATTATAGGGAATAAAATCTCTTGGGCTCACTCAAATGGCAATAATTTGGGCCCATATCTCTTTCAATAAGGGTTCTATGACTAACAAATGGGACAATTCTAAGACAAAATCGAAAATAGAAAAAAATAGGTCAATCTAAATCTGACTTACATGCAAAACATTACTTACATTTCTTCTGTATAAAATGAATAATACACTGCTTAAAGATGGGTCCAGATTGTAACTCTCAGCTCTCTAGCCTAGCTCGGGAACTAATTCTGTTAGATACCATTCTTGCTTGTGCACCTGCAACTTCACAGCACCTATTCTAGCTTGTAACCAACATTGGAGAGAGCTAGCAAGTTATGATCAACAGCCAATAACAAAATAGAAAGTTCATGGAGCTCATTGTCAATAGACTAACCGTCATTGCTTAATTCTCATCCATACCTAAACTGACTCTGAGCCCATTGATTGTTTATTTGATTTGTTCCAAGTACATAGCCGTGACCCAAGTCAATTACAGGCTAGTCATTCTTTATTTCATGAAATGGCTACTGAGCACTGTAGTAAATGTTATTGTAGTACCCAGATCCCTCAGATTCCAAGAACCACAAAAACGTGTACCTCAGCTCAATTTTCACGTGTTTTAGCTTCCCACAGCAAGAACTTTACATCCTTCCACAAGACTGCCCTTGGGCTCCTAGGACCTTTTTTCTGCACACACATAGCTGGAAGTACCTGGGAATTTATTGTTTGGCAGTTGGCAGAATATGAACATCCAGCTTCCTGTTTTTGGAGTATGACAACTCAGACACTTAACTGACTCCAGATTTACTCTATGGGATCAGCTTACCTTGCATAGGAATTTCCAAGATCACATGCTTGCTTGGTTTCCTCCCCTTGCTTATTCTGCCCCAGTCTCTTGCCAATTTCCCCTGGCTCAGAAGCACTTCCTCAATAAATCACTTGCTCAGGAATCCTTGTCTCAGGCTGTTTCCAACGTAACTACATGCTAAAAGCTTGAGCCCTGTGCTAAGCTGCAAGAATTACTACTGTCTTCCAAGATTGAATAATCACAATGCTGCATGTTAGAACACAGCTGATGTATACTACAAAAAACTACTGACAAGACAGGCATTATCATTCAAGAGACCTTTCAGAGAAGTTAATACTTAAGCAAATCCTTGAAGGGTGAATGACTGAATTGATATTCACTAGGATCAAAATTAAATGAAGATTATTTTAGTGAAAGAAAACGCTCTGCGTTGGTAATAGTTTCCCTAAAAGGATGTTTGTGACTTCATTTTACTCTGGAGTCAGTATTTAACAAAGACTTGGTGAGCAACAGCTCCACTGTGAACTCCGCGAGGGCTTAGCACAGAAAGTATTTAAAATGCATTTTGACAAGTGAACTCACAAAGGAATGCATTCTGCCTTTTCTTATTTTTCACCACATCCTCATATTTAGCAAGTTTACATACAATGTCTACATAAAATAGGCTAAGATGCTATTTTTAATATACTAATTAGGAAAGATAGCATTTAATATCTTGCAGAATATTTCTATATCCTTACTGTGTTTCAGGCACTCTGTTGCATTCTGGGTATAAATCATAGTCATTAATAACTCAGGATTTATAATGCGAGTTTTGGTTTTGTCTTAATTCATTAATTTCTGAGGGAGAAAGCACCTGTCTGCTGGTTTACACTCTGAATGGCCCCAAATGCCCACAATGGTCTGGGACAAGCCAGGATGGACTGGGTCAGGACAAGTTAGAAACTATGGACTCAATCCAGGCCCTCCACATGGTTAGCAGGAACCCAGTCACTCAAGCCATTATCCCACTGCTCAGGCTCTGCATTGACAGCCAGCAGGAGTCAGGAGCTGGAACTGGATGTCAGACCCAGGTACTCCATAAGGGACATGGGCATATTAACTTTCAAACTAAATACTCAAACTTATAATGTGGGTTTTTATATACTCTCAAAAGCTACGTATATGACTTTGCATAACTTATTCACTTCCAAGAGAATAAAAACAGTGGGCATCTTATAGGGTCCTTTGCACAGTACAAGAATCAATGCATAAAAAATTCAAAAGCTAGTACCTGGTACGTAATATGTGCTCCGTAAATGGTAAATGTCACTGGTGCTGTTGTTATGGCTGTCGTGGTGTTCCCATTTTCTGTCCAACAGAATTACAATCGTTGTGTTCATTTTGTTTCTTGCTTGTTAGTTTTGCTATAGAGTCAGACTTTCATTGTGTCCCATTCTCCCTAAAGATTAAGAAGAATAGATGATTTCATCACACTATTTTCAGAAATATTGACATACCAGTCAGCTACTGAACACTAAATTTCCTTATTAATCTCAAAAACAAACGATTAACTCCACATCTTGGCAAGATAAATTCATATGTTAAACGGTTGGCTTTCATTTAGTATGTAACTGTACATTTGGAGATAATAAAGGCATGATTATCTGCTAAAATTTCTCCCCTAGCAAGTAAAGAAAAATGAATGCTTTTTATATAGTTACAAAAAATAGTTTTAAAGATATTCAGTCTACCATTTGGTAAAAACTCAGATGTATTAGCCTTTGTAAGTCAATTAGGAAAGATGTGATGTTTTCAAATTCTGTTCTGTAATTCTAAAAATTTAGCATTGTTCAGCATATTTTGTTTGAAATTAAATATTGGTTATGAATTTCCCATTTGTAATTTTAAAAGAAATACAACATTCACAAAATATGTTTCAAGTATTTTCAGATTAAAATGTCTAATTTGATAAATTTGAAATAGGAACCAATAATAATTTTTTAAGATTTTAGCATAAAGTACTAAATATATTTACAATACTTATTTTGTTTGAGAGAAATGATAAGCAAGACATTTCCCAAGTACTTCCACATTATTTTCTGAGCATATGAACAAAAAAAGATGACACTTGTTGTGGGCTGTGGAGCTGATTTACACTCCTTGAGCTGATCACTCAGGAATCAGGCCTAAGGCAGTAGCACCTAGCCTTTGCAGATTCATTGGCGTCCTATTGTCCTGTTGATGGGCTTGGGGGAAAGAGGAGATAATATGGTAATAAAGAGGCTTGTGGAGGACGGCTCGAGAGAGACGGCTCCCAGCACTTGTAACATCTTCCTGGTCTCCGTGTGTCGGTGCTTTTCGCTCGGACATTCGCCGTGCCTACTACGCAGGCTCAGCTAGCCGCGACAGACACTAGAAACTTTAAAAGGATCATTTGAAGATCAAGTCTACTGAGACTTATCAGTTGTCATTGCTTGGTTAAGTATGGTCTGAATAAAGTGTTAACTATAAAATATTATATGCTGGTTCATACCTATCCTTATACATAATACAGGCATCAGAGGCTAGCTATCAAACCTGGAAATTTAATTTTATTCCAACCAGTTTCTTTGTATTTATAGTTGAAAGTATATAATTAAAAATAATGCCTGATATTTTATGCTAGTTTTTTGCACTTAGTGTATTCCATAATAGAAATTATATGCAATGCATACAACTGTTGTTTAATACTTCACTGTGATTCAGAAAATGGTGTTCTTCTTTAGTATAAGATTGGAACATGGCTCTTACAAGTTTCCAACAGTGTTCACACAATACTTTGAGAATTTTCTTTAAGGATCTACAAATCAATACTCTTTTTCATTTGGATCCAGCAAATATAGTCTTCTCTGCTATTGTGGAAATTACTTTCCTTGACAGGTAAAATGGCTAAGTCTTGATCATGAGCATCAGAAGTTCATGATTGTCCTATTTAGGTTAAAAAAAAAAAAACTTTTGTAATGTTATTTATTCATTGAGACCACTTTTTAATTCAAAATAGTATTTGTAAAAAAATTATCACTAAAATTATCACTAAAAATTATTGTTTGAGGGCCCAACATGGTGTCCTAGTGGCTAAGGTCCTCGCCTTGCACTTGCCTGAATCCCATATGGGCACTGGTTTTAACCCTAGTAGCCCCACTTTCCATCCAGTTCCCTGTTTGTGGCCCGGGAAAGCAGTCAAGGACAGCCCAAAGACTTGGGACCCTGTACCTTCGTGGGAGACCTGAAGAAGCTCCTGGCTTCGGATAGGCTCAACTTTTGGTAGTTGCGACCGCTTGGGGAGTGAATCATTGGATGGAAGCTCTTCCTCTCTGTTTCTCCACCTCTCTGTATATCTGCCTTTCCAATACAAATAAATAAGTTTTAAAAAATTACTCCTTGGATGTCTGGGAAAGCATTAGAAGAAATTATATAGCAGTGCTTATGTACTTTGCTAATTTTTGTCCTTAAGAGCCATCCTTTTTACTATTCATCTGAACGACTTTTTATATCAAGCACTCTTATCAATAAATATTTGGAAATTCAAAATTTTTCTAAATGTTGTATATAATGGAAAATAAATTAATAAAATAATGTTTCTACCTATAGGAAGCTGAGTTTTTATTTGAATATATATGCAATAAAAATATTATTTAAAACTGTATGGCCTTCTTAGCCTACCTGTGTAGCTAGGCTGGCCAGGCAGTGCAGCCCCAGGGAATGGCAGGGGCTTGGGCTTGGCAGCACAGGTGCCATTGGCACTGGGTGAAGCCCATGGGCCACCTGGCATCTTGTTCTGGGGATCTGGGGGTGTATTTATGCCGGGACCCTAAAGGATTACACCCAGATGAGGAATGACTGCAGAGGAAATACCATAGAGAAATCCACTGTACTTGCAGGTAAACAAGGGAGCTGAGACCAAGTGATTTGGAGGGAGGAATGTGAGGACCTTTGAGAGTCAGGCCAAAGCACCAGTACATGTAAGATACCTGAACTGGTATAGTTAACATTGACCATCACTGAACAGAACCCACTGGTGCACACTAAAGTTAGTGCTGTTGGCCTATCTAGCAAGGCTAGACCACAGCACCCACCAGTGGGAGTCTCACCCTTGTAGAACTGCAATCTCCATTGGCATGTGTAAGATCTGTGGCTGGGAACAGGTGTGGTTGAGGAGCTAAGGGGCCACCCTGACTAGGTTGGGTTTCCTACTAGTGAGTATGATGGTCAGAATGGAGGCAGTGGTCAGAGCTGGACATGGCTCCATTGGCATGGATATAGGCTGGGTTTGGGGAGTGCCAGACTGGGCTAGACTCCAGCAACAACTGGTACATGTGACAGCTAAGGTGGGTGTAGAAAAGGCTGGGCTAGGTCTTGGCTCTCGTTGAACCACGTGACAACTGTATCTGGGCATGGGCCGTGCATGGCTGGGAACTGGAATGGGTGTGGGCCAGTTGGGCAAGGACATTGTCCCTGCCAGGATAAGAATTGGACTAAGTCAACTTCGGCCAAGAACCCACCAGTTTGCATGAGATCTGCCACTGGAAGGAGATCTGGTAAAGGAGCTTATGGAACTCCTTTGTCAGGATGCAGTCCCTGCAGGTGAAAGCAAGAACCAAGGCAAAGAGCAACTGAGACCAGGCTAGGTTACAGTATCCACTGGCACACATGTGGGTCATGTCTGAGGATGGGCTAGGTTGGGCCAGTTCATAACATCTCCTGGAAGATCTAAGAACCAGGACAGGTTCCAGGACAGGCTGGGTCAAGCTGCAAAGACAAGCAGTTCACATTAGGGATGCCAAAGTAAGGCAAACCATACCAATGTGGGCATGGTGGATGCCAGTTCTGTGAGTCCCAGAGGCAGGAGGGGATCCAGCGGGGTCTGGGTCTCCTGGCCTGGGTACTTGGGCCTGCCTGTGCGGTGGGTGCTGGATCCATGAGCCACAGGGGTGGGGGTATGGTGGGGCCCCAGTCATAGAGTACCTGGGCCCATCTGCATGGATGGTACCATGTTCAAGAGTTCCAGAGGCAATGGTCCAGAAGGACCCAGGTCGCCTAGCCTGGGTCCTTTGGCCAACCTGCATGGTAAGTGCAATGTCTATGAGCCCCAGGGGTGGGGTGCCCTGTGGGGTCCTGGGCAGACAGCCCAGAGAACCAATGGCACCAGAGAAACCTCACTGAATGCCCAGAGGCATGTTTGTGAAGACTTGGTATTTGGGCTTGCAGGGGTCTGGCAATGGCACAGGTGGTGGCATGCAGGGTCCTGGGGTGCCATGTCCAGGATTCATGGTCTGACCATGGAGTTTGTGTGTCAGAGCTAGTTGTCCTCAATGGAAAAGAAGGGGCAGTGGACAGCTGGCCCAAATGATATGGCAGCCCACTGGAGCCTGCAGAGGACATCTAATACTGTAGCAGAGGAGGAAGGGCAAAACAAACTAGACAACTGCCCAAGTCAAATGACAGCAGCAAGTATCTAGGCAAATGGAGACTCTAAGTTCAACTATATCAAACAATGGGCCTTAGAAGGGGTTCTTCACCCTTAGATCAGAGAGACTGACAGAATGTCAAAATTAGCAAAACCACTTGGGCAGAACCCTCAGAGCATGTGCCATATTGGGGACCCTGGGTTGATGTCAGGTGGGCATTCCCCAACATTGGGTAATGGGGCAGTTGGGAGGCTGGGTATGGCTTCTCCCCTTGTGTTCCCCATTCTCCCAGATATAGGAAGAAGAAATAGAAAAACTGGAAAAAATGATCACACCCACTTTATCCTAACCTAATTCCTTCCCAATCTGATCAACTATGTAAACATCATTGGGGGGAAAAAGCATGGCACCCATCAAAATGTACTAGTTTATGGAGGAGGGAGATCATTAAAGGCTAACATTTATGCAAAAGTACCTATGTGAATTTGAGGTCTGAGCTTAGATATGAAGGACTAGAATTCAAGCCTTGTGAAGGAATTATCATTGCACTCCATAGATTTTCACCAGGGTAGATACTTGGGGTAGGCATTTGGCATAGCAATTAAGATATTGATTGGGAAGTCTACATTCTGTATTCGAATAATTGGTTCAAGTCTTGTTCCTCTGCTTCTGAATCAGGTTCTTGTTGATGCACACTCTGGGAGGCAGCAGTGATATCTGTACAAAAAATCAGCAAGAAGTGGGCCCGGCAGCGTGGCCTAGCGGCTAAAGTCCTCGCCTTGAAAGCCCCCGGATCCTATATGGGCACCGATTCTAATCCCGGCAGCTCCACTTCCCTTCCAGCTCCCTGCTTGTGGCCTGGGAAAGCAGTCGAGGACAGCCCAATGCATTGGGACCCTGAACCCATGTGGGAGACTCGGAAGAGGTTACTGGTTCCCGGCTTCGGATCAGCGCAGCACTGGCCGTTGCGGCTCACTTGGGGAGTGAATCATCGGATGGAAGATCTTCCTGTCTCTCCTCTTCTCTGTATATCTGACTTTCCAATAAAAATAAATAAATCCTTAAAAAAATGTTTAAAAAATCAGCAAAAAAAACCAGGAGACTTGAATGCTACTGACCAAATGGACTCAACAGACATATACAGATCAGTTGATCCAACACAGGCATAATGTGCTTTGAAGTGCACATTCGACTCTCCAGGATGGACACTATGTTAAGCAGCAAAATTTTGACCATGATGTTATACAGCAGAAGTCATCTACAGTAAGAGGAAGAGATTTGGGGCCACAATGTGTGTTAATTGGCCAGAAGATACAACAATTTGAATTTAGTAGTTTGATAAGTTTGTAGTAGGAGCTCTTAAGTTACATGGATTGGGAAGAATGACAAATTGTTATGTTTACTAGAAATGTACAGTTTAAATTTCTGTTGATCTATTTAAAATAGAAAAAAACTCATACTTTTAAGAATACATTTTATCCTTCTATTCTGCTTTGATTTTCTCTAGAAAACTCCTCACTCTTTGACACATAATTGTTATTATTATTATTTCAATTGCTTATTTCTTGTTTGACTTCTTCATTTTGTAGTGTTGTACCAATAATATAAAAAGCAGCCCTTAGTAAAGTATTTCTTAGTAAATTAGTAAATTATTTCTAAATTTTATGAAATGTCATTTTGTTGCAAATAAACCTCATTTATATTTAGGTATTAAGGTTTATTGAATATAGATCTTGCATATTTATTATTTCATTTAATCTTCATAGTCACCAGAGAAGCTAGGTAGAATAAGAATTGATATTTATTTTCTCACATAATAAGAAAATAAGAACATGAGTGGAACAAGTGGCTTAAATCTCACCCCTTAGTAATATGCATAATCAAGATAATCTTAATTTCTTTGGACAAATTTTCTTAATATACCTTTACAGAGTTGCGTAGATTAATGAAATAGAATCTAGGGTATACAACCACGCAGCAGAAGTTTATAGAATATTTTAGATTTATCTGGAGATTAGTTATTATTGGGCTTTCTTCAAGGATCCTTCAGTTATTTAAAGAACTTGATTTCAAAGCAGCTTATGAAATACTTCATTTCTTGCCTCACAATATTTTTTGTAGATTCATCCTCTGAAAGAAATGTACATCTGCAAAGCAATCAATGTTTATTTTCCATGTAATATTCATGAGAAACTGTGCTTGTTGCTGTAGAATATTGCCATTTCCAGGAATGTTCTCCCCCAATCTCATCCTCATTACTTGGTTCTCTGTTCAACTGTCATTTTCTCAGAGAAGCATTTGCTGAATTTATTAAAAAGATCCAAATCTCTTTCTCTCTTCTATCCTCTAATCATTCTTTTCTACTCAAGTAATTTTCTTGATATAATCTAAAACTTATGTATTTGTTTGTAATTGGTTATTGCGAGTCTTCTGTCATTATGACATAGTGAGTAAGCCCCCATCTTGTGACACTAGCATCTCATATAATCCAGTTCCCTGCTAAGGGCCTGAGAAGGCACTGAAAGAAGGTCCAAGTGCGTGAGTCCTGGACAGTTCCAAGCTCCTGGCTCCTGACTTCAGATTAGGCCAGCTCCATATACTGAGACCACTTGGGAAGTGAGGCAGTCAGTGAAATATCTCTTTCTTTCTGTGTCTCTTTTTCTCTCTCCGTTTCTCCCTCTCTCTTTAACTCCTACTTTAAAATATATAAATCTTTATAAAAATTACTACTTCTAAGGTAAAAGGGTAAATGTCATGTATGATACATATGCAAAACTCTAATTAAAGTTGGTTGGTATTATTTGTGAAGAATGAAGGGAAAGTTATTCTCAAGTAAATGAATAAACAGATAGTAAGAGTCTTCAAATTGTTCATGGGGGTGTCTCTCCCTCCCTCTTTCAAGATGCACCCAACTTCCTGGCTTTCTCTCCAGAGGTGCTTACCCCTATCCTCTCCCTTCCCTGATTACCTGGTCCCTTTGCAAATAAACTTTTCTGTCTGCAACAGAAAAAAAAAATGTTCATGGAAGACACATATTCTAATTGCATTTTTCCATGTGGGTTTTGAAATACTCTTGTATCCAATTCATGTAACTTATCCTCTTTTAAGAGAGAAAAAAATCAATATTAGGTAATATAATTTAAAAATAGATTAGACTATCTTTAAAAGAAAAGCATTTAACATCTCCCAGAACAGAAGAAGAATATACTAGGAGGTCAAATGAGAGGTCAAACAAATCAATTGCTAAAATCTATTCAACTGTTAAGAATAAAAGACTTTATGGATATAATTGATAGCATGAAATAGTATATTTCATTAAAGAGGAAGACCTTAAGAACAAATTATTCAAAACATATTTCTAATTTATATTACAACTATATCCATGATTCTGAAGACATTACTTAAAGTTATAATTTTTGTAGAGATTATTTGAGGTCATGTTACATTGTAACCCACAGACTAATTTAGACTGGTGAAGTTATAACACTAAATGTCAATGGAAGAAAAGGATGATTCACTGCTTGAGGTGGTTTGTAATTCCACAGGAAGGACATTGCAATTTAGCCTCAAGTAATGTACTACGATGCCTCTTATTATTACATAGTTGCATTCTTGCTTGTCATAAATTTTGCTTGAAGGTAAAACATTTCAATGATTGTAATTATTCTGAATGGCTTTGTAAAAACGTTCTATTGGAAGGAAAAGGAAAATTTTCACACTGATGATAGGTGTTACTATATTAAAAGCAGCATCTTAATAGTAATATGAAAATGCAACTGATTCTTCTTTAAAATATTACTAACAATGGTGAAACAAGTTAAAATCAATTTACTATCTTAAAAGAATGATTAGTATCAACATTATTTATTGTTTTGGGGGCTTAAAATAAAGGCCTTGTGCATGCGTCAAAAGTTTATTACAAATTCAGAAATATGAATCATAAACAGGAAATAGGAATCATAAACAGTAAAATTATCTAGGTAAAAAAATGTCAGAAGAAATGTAATTTGTTTCTAGCTTTTACCTACTTTTTCCTTCTCTGACACTCCACATTAGCTAACGCAAAACTAGTTCCTTGCTGCTCTTAACATTTTCTTACATTATTTAAATGGCTTTAGTTTAAAACAAAATTGTTTATGATCTTTAATCTTAGATGAAAAGAAGTAACAGGTTCGACAGCATATTTTCTTGTACCATGTTAGTATTGCTTTGAGGATTGTGTTTTTAATGCTAAAACACACACACAAATCTTAGCATTTATTACAAAGGGGTCATATTTTTTTATAGCTCTATACATCCTCTGGGCAGGCTATTTCAATTACACTTTTCAATTTCCAAGCCATTTGTTCTGCCTGTGTGGATGGGTTATTCTGAAGAGGCCAAGACATTTCTGATTACTCAATAACCCTCTACTTTGCTTGTTAGGTTACAATTGACAAGGAAGCTTTCATGAATGTGTAACATAGTATGTAATATCAGAGGAAATTACAGGAAGCCTTAGACAAGATTCAAGGTTCCCATCTCAGAAAGGGGAAAGGAATATTTGTAGAATGTTTAGTGCCTTCAACAATGGCTGGATGAATCATTTCCTGTTTATTCCCTGGACAGATATGACCCTTTATTTCCTGCAACAAAATTAGGACATGATGTGCTTATGAAAGGTACAAAAATAATACAAAGCAAGTTTAGTTAAATTTTTACATCATTGATGTGACACAATCTACATCCAATCCCTTCATTCCTCTTCCAACACCTCCAGAACATAGAAATTGAAAGCAGATAGTTCTATACAATTGCTTCTAGAGTATAAAATATTTTTTTCTCGCATTCTGTTTAGGTTTTATTAGATCAGAAAATAAAATGCTGTTTGCGCAGATTTCTTTCAGTCTTAACTTTTTGCTTTTAATGATAAAAATGTTAAAACGTATGCTATATCAAGTGCATTCCTTACTTGGGAATTTTATTATACTAACATGTACTAATACACTAATTTTACCTACTTTACCTACTTGTTTTTTTTTTTTAAGATTTATTTATTTTATTACAGCCAGATATACAGAGAGGAGGAGAGACAGAGAGGAAGATCTTCCATCCGATGTTTCACTCCCCAAGTGAGCCACAACGGGCTGATGCGCTCCGATCCGAAGCCGGGAACCTGGAACCTGGAACCTCTTCCGGGTCTCCCACACGGGTGCAGTGTCCCAATGCATTGGGCTGTCCTCAACTGCTTCCCCAGGCCACAAGCAGGGAGCTGGATGGGAAGTGGAGCTGCCGGGATTAGAACCGGCGCCCATATGGGATCCCGGGGCGTTCAAGGCGAGGACTTTAGCCGCTAGGCCACGCCGCCGGGCCCTTGTTCTTTAATTAGTTGTTGAAAGAGAGAGAGAGAGAGAGAGAGAGAGAGAGAGAGAGAGAGAGACTTTCCATCTTTGATTCACTTTCTAAATGCCTGCAAATGCTGGAGCTGAGACTGCAGATAGCCAGGAGCCAGAAACTCAATGCAAATCTCCCACATGGCTGGCAGGAATCCAGCTGCTTAAGCCATCACCTAATATTTTCCAGGGTACACATTAACAGGAAATGAAATTGGGAGCTAAGCCATGACTTGAACTCAGAACTCCCATATGGCATGCAGTCGTGCCAAGTTGCATGTTAAGCACTGCACTAAATCCCAAACCCAGTTGCAATGTTTTAAATGAACATTAGAAGACAAAAAATAATAATAAAAAATAAGATTAAGAATGTTCCATAAAATATTTTTTAAGAACAAGCTAATAATGATCAAATATTCTCAAAATGGTTTTTCTTTGTGCCTTATTGATAGCCAGGAAGATCAAAAATAAATTTCTGGTCCATTTGTGGCAAGCATACAGGAATTACATAATTTTTAATTCCTTTGTTTTTAAAATATTACATCCATGCAATGCAGTATAGATCTAGTGTGTACAGATTAATGAATTTTTGTCTACTGTGGTTTTTATAATAAAGAACTTAATACACAAGTCAAAATACAAATGATGTGCAGCATCCGATAATACTGAATTGGTGTCCTTTCCTTATCACTATCGTAACAAAGGTAGTCAGATCACTATTGTGACTGCTATATATTCTGAAGTTACTTTTAAAACTTATTTTTATTTGAAGGGCAGATTTTACAGACATGAAAGGAGAGGCACACACAGACAGAGGTCTTCTAGCCACTGGTTCACTTCCCAGATGGCTGCAAAAGCCAGGGCTGAGGTGATCTGAAGCCAGGAGCCAGGAGATTCTTCTGGGTCTCTTCTTGGGTGCAAGGTCCAAAGGCTTTGAGCCGTCCTCCACTGCTTTCCCAGGTCACAAGCAGGGAGCTGGATTGGATACAGAGCAGCCAGGAAACCAATTGGGACCTATATGGAATGAGGATGCCTCAGATTTGAGTATTGTTCTGCTGCGCCAAGCCCCATGTTGTGAAATTTTGTGTCACTGTGTTGTTTTAACTTATTTTTCTTGACCTATTTCAGAACTACATTTTCTAGATTTATTTTGTTGATACTACAATTCCAATTCTTAGAACAAGAGGAATTATAAAACACACTTAGGAGTTAATTTGCAGAACTATGGAAATAAAATAGAATGGGAATATAGGAAATTGGGGCCTAATATAGGAATGGGAATATAGGAAATTGGGTTACTGTGGTTGTCAGGAAACTAATACTAGATGTTCAGAGGGGTTGAAAGGATTCTTGGTTTTGGAAACAGATAAAAATCAGTCATGAGTCAATAGAATAGAAGCAGGAGGGTTTTATTAAAGAAAATGATGAAAAACAGAGTACTTCAACAGCAGGGCGGTCTCATGTGCTGTCTCAGCTCGTCTTTTTGTGATTTGACAAATCCATGTTAACATCTGCACAGAATATTCATCTTATTACTAGGAGAGGCGCAGAAACTTTCAGGAATTCGTGTCCATCTCTTTTTTTTCTCTCTCTCTCCTTATATGGTCACATCTGTGTGTTGCTATGGTAATTGCAACTTGCCTTTCTGCATGTGGAAGTGATTTTTTACTATTCTAATGTATTATAATGAGAATTCGTTTTTGCTTGAAGTCAGGTTAGGTGTTATCTTATTTTGAACCAGTTCTTTTGCCTGTATCTTGGTTTTTGCTGCACTGTCGGGTGGGTTGCCACATACTGTCTCAGGCAGAGAGATATATTGATGTGCTTGTTCTTTCCATCTCTTCCTATCTACTTGAGGCTCCACAGCAGGTGAATCATTAGGTTCTTACTATTCCACGTGTGTGATCCTTGGACACATCAGCATCATCCGGGAACTTGCTAGAAATGCAGAGTACCCGGCACATACCACACCTGCTGCATCAGAATTTCTGTTTACATGGCTCACAGGTGTATTTCATATGCATATTAAAAAGGCAGAGTGTCTTCCATACCTGCAGCTTTCACCTGGTTAAAACCATATTCTTTTTGTTTTGTCTGGCCAAGGGGCCATAATGACTTTCTGCTGTCTGTAATCCATTAGCTCTGTCAATCCCTCTGTAAATAATTCCCTTAAAACAGACATTTTTCAATGAAACACTTTTGAGTATACTGTGTTTCCTGCCAGTAGCAATGATAACTGTATAGATACTATACCCTTATCTACATCATTCTCCATCTCTACTTCTAGCATTTCTACCTTTAACATTCAAAATAAGCTTCATTTAAAAATACATGGAGTTTTGTAGCATCTTTTTCATTTGCAGCTAAGTTGTCAAATTATATACACAACAACTTCCCAGCAATGCAAATTCAGGATTTAAAAGAAAAACACACCATTTCTGGTTCATTTGAGACTTTGTGAACCTGGAGAGGATAACACGACAATATTTTGTGTTGGCATAATAGTGCAGTGCACAGTCTCTAAACTGTTCTTTGGTGTTCCCTGCCTCCTGGTATTTACAGTCTTTGGTGATTCTCTCACCTTGCAAATATGCTAAGCTTATTGACTCACTTATAATAAATAGAATATTGTAGAAATGAAGACATGTGACCTACCAAAAGAAATTGGCTTTTGTTTTGGATGTTCTCTCTTATTTTCAAGTCCCTAGAACTGGAGTCCCAGCTTCTCCACTTTCAATTTGATACAGTTCCCTGCTGGAGGCATGGAAAGGCAGTGGAAGATGTTCCAAATGCTTGGGCCCCTGCCGCCCATGTGACTGACCCTGAAGAATCTTTTGGCTCCTGGTTTTGGTCCCATCTGGCTAGTGAACCAGTGGATGGAAGATTCTCTTTCCCTTTCTCTCTCTCTTCCTGTTCTTCTCCCTCTGTAACTCTGATTTTCAAATAAATAAAGACATTGTAAAAAATAAAATATTTATGAACAAGAAGTGCATTTCTACTTTCACTCCCCCACTAATGAATATTTTAATTAGGAAATGACACCCTCAGACAAAAAGCTAAAAGCTTAACTACAGTGCCCTGAGAGAGCTCAAACTAGAGACCACACATCAACTAATTTCTCCCACATTCTTTTCAAAACAATATTTATTTATTTTTATTGGAAAGGCAGATCAGATTTACAGTGACAGAAAGATCCTCTGGTTTGTTCCTCAGGTGGCCTCAATGGCTGCAGCTGAGTTGCTCCAAAGCCAGAAGCCAAGTGCTTCTTCCGGGTCTCCCACACAGGTGCAGTGTCCCGAGGCTTGGACCATTTTTTTTTTTTTTTTAAGATTTATTATTATTGGAAAGCCGGATATACAGAGAGGAGGAGAGACAGAGAGGAAGATCTTCCATCCGATGTTTCACTCCCCAGCTTGGACCATTCTCGACTGCCCTCCCAGGCCACAGGCAGGGAACTGGATGGGCAGTGGAGCCACTGTGACACAATCAGCTCTCATATGGGATCCAGGTGTTTGCGTAAGTATTCAGCCATTGAGTTGTATTGCCGGGCTCTCCCACATTCTTGACCCATAGCAGCTGTGAGATTATAATTTGTGATGTTTTCAGATGAAAGTTTTGGTGTAATTTATTATGTAGTGAAAAACAATTGACATAATTAGTTTATAAAAAGCATACAAATAACCTGTTTAGTTTCTTCACAATAACAAAATATTGAGTATACTTTATACTTTTTTCTCTCAAAATTAAGATGTTTAAAACATTAATTTTGTAATATGTCTGGGGGTACTTTACATATTTCTTTGGAAGAGACAGAGAGTTGTGCAAATGAAGGCAAATTACCTCTAGAGTCATGTTCCTTTAGAGTAAAATATACCCATGTGTACCTAGAAATATGGACCCTTATATAAAAAATATCACATTCAAATTACTTGTTTGAAAGGAAGAGTGACAGAGGGAGCAAGTGGGACAAAGAGAGGGACACACGGTGGAATGGCTGTTGGAAGATCTGCCTGTTATTTGTATGTATTAGTGATATGGGTATAAATAGTTATAGGTTTGAACTATTAGTATCATGTGCCAGAAAATGAAGGGAATCAAAATTTATCGAACAAAATTATAATGCTTTTATGAACCTAACACTATAACCCTATTCTGTTGTTATGTATGATTTTCTGTCTTATACTTATGTATGTATGTGTATGTGTACCCTATTAAGTCTCACATTATGTATTTCTTGTTTTGATGTAATCAGTAGCAGGTACAAGTTATAAAAAGAGATTTCTGCAATGTTTTCCCAAATAGTAAGATAAAATATCTTTGTTATAGTAAGTTTGATTACTTAATGCTCAACCTACTTTTCTTAAAATGATATTATTTAAATGAACTTAGGAATATCAGTTTAAAATATAGAAAACTGATGCTTTGGTGCCTTTCCATATAGATTTTTTTTGTTGTTTTTTAAAGATTTATTCATTTTATTACAGCCAGATATACACAGAGGAGAGACAGAGAGGAAGATCTTCCATCCGATGATTCACTCCCCAAGTGAGCTGCAACGGGCCGATGCGCGCCGATCCGAAGCCGGGAACCTGGAACCTCTTCCGGGTCTCCCACGCGGGTGCAGTGTCCCAATGCATTGGGCCGTCCTCGACTGCTTTCCCAGGCCACAAGCAGGGAGCTGGATGGGAAGTGGAGCTGCCGGGATTAGAACCGACGCCCATATGGGATCCCGGGGCTTTCAAGGCGAGGACTCTAGCCGCTAGGCCACGCCGCCGGGCCCTCCATATAGATTTTTTAAAAGATTTATTTATTTTTATTGCAAAGTCAGATATACAGAGAGGAGGAGAGACAGAGAGGAAGATCTTCTGTCTGATGATTCATTCCCCCAAGTGACCGCAACAGCCAAAGCTGCATTGATCCAAAGCCAAGAGCCAGAAGCTTCTTCAAGGTCTCCCATGTGGGTGCAGGGTCCCAAGGCTTTGGGCCATCATCGACTGCTTTCCCAGGCCACAAGCAGGGAGCTGGATGGGAAGTGGGGCTGCTGGGATTAGAACCGGCAGGCATACGGGATTCAGGCACGTTCAAAGCGAGGACTGAGGACTTTAGTCGCTAGGCCACCATGCTGAGCCCTTCATACAGATTTTTAAAAACAATTATTTATTTTAAAGGCAGATTGTACAGAGAGACGAAGAGACAGAGAAATTTCCTATACGCTGCTTCTCTCCCCAAGTGGCAGCAATGGCTGGAGCTGAGCCCATCTAAAGCCAGAAGCCAGGAGCTTCCTCTGGGTCTCCCATTATGTGCAGGGTCTCAACGAGTTCAGCCATCCTCCACCACTTCCCCAGATCATTAGCAGGGAACTGGGCCAGAAGTGGAGCAGCCAGGACACGAACTGGCACCCATTTTGGGATTCTGGACTGCAGGCAGATTATTAGCGTGCTACTCCACTGTGTTAGCCCCTGCATAAGGATTTTTTTTTTGTAACACTACTGTCATTGAAATCATCTTCATTTTCTTGCTTTTCTTTAAAGATTTATTCATTTATTTTACTTGAATGTAAGAGCTATAGAGAGAGAAAGAGGGAGAGACAGAAGAAGATATCTTCCATCTGCTGGGTCACTCCTCAAATGGCCACAATGGCCATTAGCTGGACTGATCTGAAGCTGGGAGCCAAGAGCTTGTCCCAGGTCTCTCACGTGGGTGTAGGGTCTCAAGGTCTTGGACCATTTTCTGCTCCTTTCCCAAGCTGTTAACATATCCAACCATTGGATAAAGTTGAAAGCAAATATACTGTCTCAAAATCAACCATGAGAACTAAGCATTACCAATAATTTTGTGAATATATTTTTTTAAGATTTTTTTTAAAGCAGATAAATGCACAGAGAGAGAGAGAGAGAGAGAGAGAGAGAGAGAGAGATGTGGGTTAATCCTCAAATGGCTCGAGAGTCAGGCCTGGGACAGGCAGAAACCAGGAACCAGGAGTTCCATTCAGGTTTCCCACGTGAGTGGCAGTGGCCCAGTACTTGGGCCATCTTCTGCTACTTTTCCATGTGGATTGGCAGGGATCTGGAGGGAAATACGGAGCAGCTGGGACTCAAATTCATGCTCATTTGGGATGATGGCATCGGAAGCAGGGATTTAACTTGCCTGGCTCTACAAGTTGTTGCATCTGGTATTAAATATTAATAAACATTTAGACAGAAAAGATTTTAGACATATTTCATCATAAACTGTTATTCTCAACTAAAAATATTTCTGGAAGACAATGTTGTCTAATATAACCCTTTATTCCTTAAGGTAAAGCCCTGACTCAAAGAATTCTGAATATTAATTTTCTACTCTCCTTTGCAGCTAGAAGCAATTGTGTGACAAAATTTCACACAGTGATATCCAAGGCAGTATTGCTGTGACTTTAAGTTAAATTTTGTTTATTTTCATTTTCTTTGAACGAATAAAAGTGATAGAAAGAGTTCTATGCACTGATTTACTCTCCCAAATACCTCCAGCAGCTGCTGCTGGGCCAGGCCAAAGCCAGGGGCACAGAACTCAGTATGGGTCTCCAATGCAGCTGTCGAGGACACACGTACTTGAGCCATTATTTACTGCCTCCTGGGGTGCACATTCTGCAGGAAGCTGTGTCAAAAAGCCGAGTAGCTAGACTTGAGCCCATATACATATGGGCGATACATATACTGATCAGCATCTTAACCACTCCACCAAATGCCTACCCGTGCTATGATACCTCCTGAACAACAATAAAAACAAAAACAACAAAACAAAACACATAAAAAACAACACTATATATATATATATATATATATATATTTAAACAGGTAAAACAGACTCTGAGGAAAATAGCTCTTATCCTGATTTCTCCGTTTCTACTTGGAGAGTATTAGAAGATCCTGATGCCTACAGTTGCAGCAGCCATTTATGATTAGGAAGAGAGGAAGCTTTGGATTAAAACTGAATATGGTGGGCCCAGTGCAATAGCCTAGTGGTTAAAGTCCTTGCCTAGCACGAGCCAGGATCCCATATGGGCACTGGTTCTAATTCCGGCAGCCCTGCTTCCCGTCCAGCTCCCTGCTTGTGACCAGGAAAGCAGTCGAGGACGGTCCAAATCCTTGGGACCCTGCACCCACGTGGGAGACCCTGAAGAAGCTTCTGGCTCTTGATTTTGGATCAGTGCAGCTTTGGCTGTTGCGGTTACTTGGGGAGTGAACCATCAAACAGAAGATCTTCCTCTCTGTCTCTCCTCTTCTCTGTATATCAGCCTTTCCAATAATTACTAAATAAATAAATAAATAAACCTGCATATGGTAAGGGCAGTAGATTAGAAGAATTTAAAAATCCACAAGGCTTAATAGTATCTTTAGGCTGCTGTGAACAGCTGTAACTGGCTCCCTGTTTCTAGGCTTCTTGTCCTGAAAACAGAAAAATACCTTTATGATTTAGAATTGGTTATTCCAAAAAAAAATTAACTGTTTTACATTTACTATTTTTTAAAAATTTATTAATAGGGGAACAAGCTATAATAAATTGGAAAAACTGCTCAACTTGAGATCATGGGGTGTGTGTGTGTGTGTGTGTGTGTGTGTGTGTGTGTGTGTGCATTTCATCATAGGGAGAAAATAAGCACCAAAAAAAATTTCTTTAAGTGTTGAGGGAAGAAGCGAGATGGAAAAATATCAGATTCTCGAAGAGTTGTAATCATAATTAAAACAAACACAAAGTGGAACAAGCCAGTTGTAAAAGGGAACATACTGCATGAGTATTTGAGTATTTTATGTAGTAAAAATCATAGGAACACAAAGTGGAGCAGTAGTTGTCAGGGATAGAGGGAGTAAGGAAGTCAGGAGTGGCTGCTTGGGCCTGTCATTGTGCCACTGTCCAATGAAGCTGACATCCCATAAAAATGCTGATTCAAGTCCTGGCTGCTCTGCTCCTGATCCAGCTCCCTGCTAATGTGCCTGGGAAGGCAGTAGAATATTGACAAAGTAATTTGGCCCCTGTCACCCATGTGCGAGACCTGAATGGAGTTCCAGGCTCCTGGCTTGACCCTGAAGCTGGCCCTGACCATTCTGATCATTTGGGGAGTGAACCAGTGAATGGCAGACTCTCTCTCTCTCTCTCTCTCTCTCTCTCTCTCTCTCTCTTTCTGTGGCTTTTCCTTTTGTTCTGTAACTTTGACCCTCAAAATGAATAATTTTTTTTATTTAAAAAAGAATGGCTATTCAATGGTTATAAAATTATAGTTATACTACAAAATTCTAGTGTATCTAGTGTATTTATAAGCATATCTGTAGTTTCTACTATGTTATCAAAAGAGCTCTCATTTTGTATCTGTGAGTTCATTTTTACCACGATAAAAAAAAATTACATTTTATTTTTGTCTCATGTTGAGACTGCATTGTCCCTACTTTATTTCATTTTTGGCAAAAAACAAGCAAACAGAAAAACACAAAACTATCCTTTCTTAATGTTTTTCATTGCATTGCATTGTGGAATTTGTTGAAAATTAATTGCCCATGAATATAAACCTTTATTTTCAGATTGGTAATTCTGTCCTATTCACATATCTACCTGTGCTTAGAGCGATACTATACTTACTTTCATTACAGTGACTTTATATTTATATTAAATTTTGAAATTCCAGTATGTTTTTTTTTCTTTTTCTTTTCATTTTGGGCTTTCTAGACTTTTTAATTTTCTATGTATGTTTCAGTATCAGCTTTCCCAATTTCCATTAAAAAAACATGAAAACAAACAAACAAAAAAACCCCTCTACTGGATTTCTGATTTTAAAAATTTGCCAAGAAATTACACAATAACTTTGGAAGAATTACTTGTAGACAATATGTAATTACCAGTTTGTGATCATCATGTGTTTGTGTATGTGAGTGTGTGTGTGTGTGTGTGAGAGAGAGAGAGAGAGAGAGAGAAAGAGAGAGAAAGAAAGAGAGAGAACAAAGCAGAAATTTATTGAAAACAAGAAATCTCCTGTTACAGTAGTCAGCACAGGGGCTCCAAGGCAGAAGTTGTCTGTCACTTTACTTTTAATCATTAATAATACATATATAAAATACAACTGATTTTATAGTTCAACTTTATATGCCACAATGTTGCTAAAAACACTTAGTAGGTCCAGTGCATTGTTTTTTTTCTTCTAGATTGTATACAGGTATAATTGTGCCAACTGCCAGTAGGAGTGATTTTTTTATTCCTCACAAACCCGGATACCTTCAATTAACAAGCTTTCCCGCTTAATTCCTTTATCTATCCCTTTTTTCCTCTGACTATCCCTTCCTCCCTCCCTCCTTTAAATAGTTTACCTAAGGTAACCCATCTAGTTCTAGGATCATTCTTATTTGAGCCTAATTATTATCTTTACGTACAATCCCTACAAAATTATTACTCCAATCTGATAAGGAAGGCAAAACAGAAATAAGGGAAATGTTTAATATTTTTAAAAATTGTTTTTCAATAAGTAACAGAAGCTGAAGAGATGTGAACCAAATAGAATTCATTAACATATATTTCTCTCAGTTAAATCCGGTGTGGTATATCCAATTTTAAAATTTAGATTTGTTTCCGAATCTTTTCTTCAACAAACACATGTACAACTTAAACTGCTAGGCACTTCGCCTAAATATGTATCTGGGGATGCCACTCTATTCTTCTTCGCAGCTTCACAGTCATTAAAAAAAGATATAACCCTGAAGGGATAGATAAAATGTAACATTTCCAAGGCAATCAATAAGTTTTAGCACTTCCAGTATCTTCTTTTAGGTTAAATTGTATTGCAATGCTTTTTAGAAAATGGTTGCCACAGTAACCTCAGTAATCCACCTTCTGAGAATCATGTAATTTTTTTTTGTACCATCTCTCTGGTGAATTTATTGTTCCTATAGCTTGAGAGTGTGGAGGGTAGTTGGGGCTAAACGTTATGTTTTCATTTTCTTGCTTGGTGGTTCCAAGTGAGATAAAGGAAATTATTTTCTACCATGTACAGTTTGTTTTTTGGGAAAGGAGAAGGCAGCCCTACATTCACACAGCTGCAGGCTATTAAAATGCAACAGAGTGCAATCAAATTCTGACATCAGAGCACAATGTTTTTAAGTCCTACACTTGCTGCGCTTGCTCATACACAATTATTTGAAAAATCAAACATGAGACTGGATTGCTCAAATCACTGGTTAATTTTAAAACGTATTTGTGAATAATTGATTGCATTCTACTATTGATCCAAACTGACTTGTGTTTATTGGGCTAGACATTCATGATGGTACATGGAAAATAGAGATGATTCTCTAGTGCTTATAGTGTGTGGTTTTTAAATGAATTTTTTAAAACCCATAGAATTTACCATAATGACTTTTATCCAGATGTTGCTTCGTCAATGGATCTTACTGCTCCATTCTCTTCTTCTGTATTCATCCTTTAAAAAAAAAAGTTTATATAATGAAGAAATCTCAAGTGAGAATTGTAAGTAAATCATAAGACATAAGATATTCAGACATGTGGGTGTTTGGTGACATATTTCCCATCAAAATCACCTTTTCTCTCTTTGTCTCTGCCCACACACAATCAAGGTAGAAAATCAAAAAAATTACTTCACATTCTAGTTACACAGATGTGTAGTTCCATGACATGTTATTTTTGAGTGGATGATATAAGAATCATTTTCACTTCTATTTCAAGTAAACTATAGAGCCCAAACCAAATTTTTGCATTTGGAAAATTAAAATCATGTTTCATTTGTACACAATGACTCACTTGTGTTTTTTTCTATATATGTTTAGTTATAGGTTCACATATTGATTTAAATTTTTTTAGGTTACAATTTACCCTCAAATCATGGCCAATATTAAATTTAATAAAACTATTCCATAGAAAATACATTTTAAAAGTATTATCACTTACTACTTCTATGGTTTTGATTAACTTTCATGTTATAAACTTATAATGCCATGCTTTCCAGTTGTTAATAAAAATATTATTATTTTTATTACTAACATGGGGAAATGTAATAATCTAGATTAGACTTCTGGGTTTTTAAAATTTTTTTTTTATTCATTAATTACATTGTATTATGTGACACAGTTTCATAGGTACTGGGATTCTCCCCACCCCTCCCCAAACCCTCCCACCTGCTGTGATGGCCTAGCGGATAAATCCAACCACTGGGATCTCATATGGGTGCCGGTTATTGTCCTAGCTACCCACTTGCCTTCCAGATCCCTGTTTGTGGCCTGGGGAAGCAGTAGAGGATGGCTCAGAGCCTTGGAACCCTGCACCTGCCTAGAACACCTGTAAGCAGTTTCTGGGTTTGGATTGGTGAACTCTGACCATTGTGGCCACTTGGGGAGTTAACCAGGACAAAAGAAGAGTAAGAAAATGCATTACAACTGTCTTTGCAAGGCTGTACTGCCTTAATAAATATTATTAGGTATTCAAAATAGAAGGCATGACGAGCTAATCTTTGTTTTAGCATAATGATATACCATATTCTAATGTGTATTTCAGATATTAAAATACTGAAGCATAGTAAAACTAATAATTTTCACTACATATTATCATTATTGCCACTAATCTCATATACTGTAGTCTGTTTTGTTCTACACTAACAGAACATCTGAGAATGGATCATTTGTGAACTACAAAGATTTCTTTTCTCACGGTTCCAAGGCCGAGAAGTCCAAGATCAAGCTCTGGCATTTGGTGTCTGATGAGGACCTTCTTTCTGTGTCCTCACATGACAAAAGGCAAAAGGGCAAGAGCAAGCTAACAAAAGTACTGTGAAGCCACTCTTCTACACACCTTGACCCCATTAAAGAAGAAGAATCCCTCATGACCCTACCTCTTCTTAAAAACGCTTCAGCAACACTGTAAAGCTTACACTGTAGCACCCTGTCTTTAGTTCATAACCTTTTCTTAAATGCAACCAGGAACATTTTCTTATACTAGGGGAGGAAGAAAGAGAAGGTTAGGAGGTGGTTGTCACCTGAATCTTTGGGAATTCCTAAATTTGGTAGATAGTAAAGCTTAAGTTTCACTCTCTTTTGTGTGTTTCACCATTTAGATTGCTAGAGAGAGACTTTTTTTTGTTTTGTTTTGCTATTCGCATAATATTATGGCACTACATTTTATGTGTTTAAATTTGTGAATACCACATAGCATACTGAAGTGGGGTTTTCCTGAATTCCCATGAGTTGGCAGAGAGTCTATTTGTTAATAGAGAGTTTATATTTTCATTGACAGGTAGGCACCATCCTAATCTGCCTTTTCTGTTACTGTAAACCCAGTACAAACGAGAGACTGTTAGAACAAAGTTGATGTTTATATATATATACACACATATTTGTCTCTGTCTAAATAGAGATGATCAATTTTTGAAGAATGTGCTACATTTAACATCTGGCAGAAAACTATCAATAAAATTGGATGCAAGGCAAAGCAAAACCCGCTTTGAACAGCTGGTAACTGAGTGAAGCTTCAAGGGCATATTTTCTGTCTTTGTGCTATTAAATCCTGAGCACATATAAATACTGACTTCCTCTCTGATATGCTTGCATTCAGTACGACTTAAGATCTCTTTGCAGCGGAGGGCTGCGGGAGAGGACGTCTAGCTCGGATCCCGAACCCAGTCCGCCATGTGCCCATGGCTCATGGCGGGCTGGGCCCGGACATGCCTGGGTGCGGCCTGCTTCCTTCTGGGGTGAGTACACCGAGGGGGGAGGCCTCCGTGACTGGGCATGTCCGGGACCCACCCAACACCCTCATTGGGTGGTGGGTGAACGGGATTGGGGAGGGGCGCAACCTCGGTCCTGCAGGATTTAACTTCCGGCTGCCAGAGGCGAGCCGAGGGCTGCGGGAGAGGACGTCTAGCTCGGATCCCGAACCCAGTCCGCCATGTGCCCATGGCTCATGGCGGGCTGGGCCAGGGCGGCCAGTGCGCCATTTGGCGCCAGGCTGTGCCTACTGGCCGCCCGGCCGGGGAGCTCTGGGGTATTGGACATCTGAATCGCTGCTGAGATAGCTCTAGAGTGACCCCACTGTTTCTGGGATCTGAGTCAATCCTAAAGATTCCCAATGCCAGTAACTCTTCCTTTGAAGAACTTCCAATCCCTTAATAATGCTGAGCTTTGAACACCTATCAAGTAAAAGATAAGCTCCGGCTTGTGTAGCAGGCTGGCACCTAATGGTCCTCGGAGCAACCACGTGCAGGTGCGTGATTTACAGCTAGGAACGGTCCCAATCTGGGAAGCCACAGCTGGGATGAGGTTCCCACCAAGGGGTGTATGTGCTGGAATGGGGGCTGCGTTCTATCTAGGAAACAGTTGCAGTCACCCGAGGCACTAGTGTGGGCTGGGATTGGATGCACCAGGCCGGTTCAGATCCCAGCACCATCTGGTGTTATGGAGAAACAGGGTAGATGTGGGACTGACTAGGCTGGGTCTCAATCCCCTTCTGAGCCATGTGTGAGCTGTATGTGGGTATGGACGAGCCATGGCTGGGCTGAAACATCCAACAACAAGAGTCAGAATGGGGTGAAAGCCAGCCAGGAAAAGCCACTGTTCCTGCTAGGACAGGAGGTGAACTGAGTAGGGTTGGCTCAAGAACCCCCTGGCAAGCGCAAAATCTGGCATTGGGAGGGGTTCTGATGGAGGAGCCTGGGCAACTCCTCTGGCAGGACACAGTCCCTGCAGGTAAGCGCGAGAAGCATGATTGGAAACAGCCCAGAATAGGCCATGGAAAGTTTCCCACTGGCATGCATTCGGCATGGGTCAGGAGCAGGCCAGGCTGAATCAGTTCATGTCATCCTCTGGCAAATCCGATCACCAGAACAGAGTGTGGAATGGGCCGGGTTTGGTTGCGACAAAACCAGTACACATTCTGGAACGCCAGGGCGTGGTTGCCTGTACTGGATATGAATGCAACACCCATCCAGCACACGTGAGATCCAGGAAGGGAGGGGCAGAGCTGGCGGGGGGGTTAAGGGGCTGGTCCCCTCGCTGGACAACCACTCCCACTGGAGAGTGTTGGCTGGGATAGAGACAGACACGACTAAGCAAGGCTACAACACCTGTGCGCTGCATGTGGACAAGATCAGGGCCACAGCATCAGCTGGCAGAAGCTGGCACTGGGGACTAATTCTGTCGAGTCAAATCACAGGACCACCTAAAGAGTGCATAAACCGGGACAGAGAGACCTGGGAGGGAAAAAGTGGGTTCCCCCTTCTTGGGTCACTATTCCCGTGGGAGGGCATGAAAACTAGGACGGGGGCTGGGATGGCTAGACAGAGGCACTCAACAACATCTGTGAGGGCTGGATGGTTGAGTTGGTTAGATAGAACTAAGCTTTAATACCCATTGACAAGTACCAGAGCCAAATGGGATGGGGGACAGACTGGTCTTCTGCTACACAAATTGGCAAACCAGGGTAGGGGGCAGGCTTGGTGGGGGTTATTGTGGGTCGCCCCTACTAGGCTGCAGCTCCCACTGGTTGATGTAAGGGCCGAACCAGACTGGACTGCAACACCCATTGGTTCCAGTGCAACTCGGGACTGAAAACAGAACCAACACAGCAATTGCAACCACCAGCTGATCAGGGTGATGGACTGTGCCGGGCCCTGTGCTTGCTAGAACATACAAGAATCTGGTCTGGGAATACCTCAAAGTATCTTTGGAGATCTCCCCACTTGAACTGCTGGACTCAGAATTCTAACCAAGAAAAGACAGAAGACAGAATAGGACAATCATTCATCTCAGCTACATGTTGGCAGCGAAATATGGGACAAATGGAGACTTCATGATGGACCATATCAATCAGTGGACCACCTCATCGAGCGAAACTGGCAGTGACTCATAACTGGAGAACTATTAACTCCACTTGAGCACATATCTCAGAGCATGCCCCACATATGGGACTTGGGGTGGGCGGGAAACCGGGTGGGGCTTCTCCCTCAATACCCCCTTTTACCTCAGATACATGATGGAAACAATATGGACATAATAGCATTGCCCACCTCCCTATCCCCCTGAACCTTTTTTTTTTCTTTTTTCCTTCTCTTTCTTGATTTTCCTTCAACTATAGTTAACTATGTAAAGATTGTCAACAACAATACAATAAAATGGATTATATATATATAAAAAAAAAAAAATAAAAAAAAAAAAGATCTCTTTGCAGCAATGGCTGGACAACTGAAATTGGGCCAATCAGAACTGTTACATTTGTTTAAAAGGAGTTACAAGATTTGGGGGTTTTGTCCTCCATCCTCCCCACTTCCACATCAAACCTATGGCAGAGTGTTCACACTGCCTCAGAGTTGGGCTTTGTCTCCCCAGTGCTGAGCTCACCATGATCCCACACAGAACTCACAGCAGAAGGTGGGAAACAGCATCTTATTTACTACCTCTAGTAACCCAGGTTGTTAAGATGCTAAATACGGGCAATTTAAGCCAATTGTTAACCTGTTATTAAGTATGGTAAGGAGAATGGGGAAATACAGCAATGCTTCTTCAAAGGTAAAAAAGAATCACTGAGTCCTTCAGTAAAATTGCCCAGTGTGCTCTGTCCTTTAAGCAGCTCCCTTCAGGGCCAAGGCCCAGCACTCCCTGCCCCAACACACACACACACACACACACACACACATACACACAGGACTGTACATGGGCAAAAACTCAAACAGCAAAAGTGGCTTTTTCCACTTTTTAAAATTAATATGAAAAAAGTTATTATCACCTTTCTCCTTTGGTAATAGTATTGGGGCCTTACATTTCTTTTAATATTTGCTTCTGTTGAACAACTATAGTTTGTATGTTAAATAGTATTGCTAAATTTATAGTTTTGCCATGGTGCAAAAGAGCCATTTCCAGGTGTGATTACAAATACAACACATGAAACATGAATCCATGTTCTATGAACTTGTATTCGCTGCTTTCCAAATATGTACTGAATTTATGTGTTAACAGGTGATTTCAGTTTTGTGAATAAAAACTGGGAAATATACTGATTAACATTTTCATAGTTCTGCTATCATCTTTGCGAAAGGACCCAAAGATGCTTAGTGGCCATTCTTTGCCATTTTTGTAGTCCATATGTCTTGTTTGCTTGAAATCTTGCTGAAGATGTTCTCATTTCCTTTGTTTTACTGTTTGTGATCAGGGCAAGTGTTTATTGACTCTGGTGTATTTATTAATCAATTTGTATTTAATTCACCGTCCTTTCCTGCTATAAACAGTATATGCAATTTGTTATTCTGTCAAAAAAAACTGAATGCACAATAACTTTAGCTTTGGAGCAACAAATAGGCTGAAGATGTTTATATTTGCATTTCCTTGATAGCAGAATTGTATCACTTGTCTCATGATAGATGAAAAAAATCATTTCTTATTTTATTCATGCTAATTACAATGTCAGACACATTTTAATGTCATAATAATGTGATCATTAATCATTAATGTGTGCAAAGTGAAAGCAGTATTTAAATTACTAATTGAGTTTTCAGCATGTAGTACATAATCAATGATTTAAAGTCTATGTAATGAATATTCAGAACTTTTTGGAATATTGCCTATTACCAAGAAATCTGAATAACAAAAGTAACAAAAAGTCAGAAATACAAGATTTTAGGGATCTGTTAAAAACAAGCTCAAAGGTTAATGACATGGAGTTCATGTAAAATAATTGACACTTGGAAGCCGGCACTATGGTGTAGTGGGAAAAGCAGCTGCCTGGGACACTGGCATCCTACTGAGTGCCTGTTGGATGACCCACGTATTTGGACCTTTACGCCCATGGGGGAGACTGGGAAGAAGCTCCTAGCTCCTGGCTTTTGGACTGCCTAGCTCCTGCCATTGCAACCATTTAGGGGGAGTAAGAATGTAAGCTTTCTCTCTCTCTCTCTCTCTCTCTCCCTCCCTCTCCCTCTCTCTTTCTCCTGCCCCTACTCTTTGTAACAGTCTTTCAAAAATAAATGAAATTTAAAAAATAAAACAACTGACATTTGATTTATAGTTCAGATAAACTAAGTATTTGATTACAATAATACATTTTTTAGAATACATGGAGTTACAGAAACCTAAAGAAAATTGTAATTCAGGGAGACTGAATAATGAGAGGAATGATTAGATGTGGCAATTATGTCAGTACTAGAAATTGCAGAGGCTGAATGGCTAGAGATAATGATCTAAGTATCAATCTATCTGTCAAACAGGTAACACTACTACATGCTTTCTTGCTGTCTACATTTCTATGTTTCTCAGTATTTTTTCCTTCCTTCCTTCCTTCCTTCCTTCCTTCCTTCCTTCCTTCCTTCCTTCCTTCCTTCCTTCCTTCCTTTCTTCCTTCCTTCCGTTCTCCCTCTCTCCCCCATCTGCCTCTCCTTTGCTAAATTATGAGCATAAAAGCTGATAGAGAGTGAAATAAAATGCCATGAGATTCAACAAGAAAAAATTCTGTACCCTTGATTGACAAGATGTTAACGGTTCAAAAATTTCTGAAAATAAGCATGTCATTGATCTTTGTAAGTGAGGGGAGCTTTGGTTCATCAAATATATATTCCACAGTTTTCTATACTAAATTTTTGGTTAATCTAATTTAATACCTCAATTATCATCATCATTTTCAACTTTTGAATTTTCACTGCCTTTTCATCATTTTCAAGACCCTGTCTACTCCCAATGAACCTCAGGTATTTTTTTTCAAGTAGGGAAGTGCCAGGATACGCAGCATCATGAGCAAAGGAACAGAGGAGAGTGTGCATATTGAAGATTTTCAGTTCAGACTAAATTAGGTGATATTTCTGGCATTTTCATAGAAGATAACCATTATGACCATTACATTAGTCCTTTATACTTGGAAGATAGAAGAATGCACTTCAGCAAAACAAAACAAAAACAGTTCTTTTGATTTCACTGCTAGACCCTGATACACGACCACATTTCCTTTTCTATACCTAACTGCAGAAATGGTTTCTTAATTTGACATTAATAAGAATCATTAGACTTGGAGTTAGAATAACTTAAATTCAGAAATAACCACTTTCAATGTAGCCCTGTGATGACTTAATTCAGCTTATTTACATTCAGCATCTGTTTTCTCATTTTAGAATAATAATTTACAGCCTAGCAGTGGACTGAGATCATGAGTAATGAATATGAACAAAATGTGAGATTCTTCAAGTTACAATTTGATTAAACAAATGACTTTTCCAGTTAAAGTGCATTGAAATCTTCAAAGAATGACAGAAGTTTTCACAAAGGACTGTTTTACATAATGCTTCTTCCTACTCCAACCTCTATGTCGTATCCTTAACCAGACATGTTTTATTTATATTGTAAATATATATGTTTATATATAGTAAATATATATATTTACAATAAAGAAGATAAAACTGATTTTTGTCTCAAAGACTTTTAGTGTGTTAAGGCTAACACTAATTTTTCTGCACAATTATCACACCAGTTTAAGCAATATTTTATTGTACTTTTGAAGCAGAAAGTTATTCCACTGATAATTGATTAGGATAAGCCACAAGAATAATTTTCAGACTAAAATTGATGTCTGGCTATCCACTTTAGTGCTTGGAAAATTGACATTGACATAGGGAAGAAGGGTGTCTTATCTATTATCACTCCAATCATTTCAGTTATGTTTTGCAGTGTTCCCAGGAGGTTAGACTATTTCTGGAATCACAATGAAAATTCATGGACTCAGACAAGCCTGAAATGTGAACTTACCCTAGGGAGATTTGACCAGTTGGCTGAAATTTAATAGTAATGAGACTGAATTATCTGTTATGGACCAATGGAGTATGCTCTGTTCTATGGCCTCAAGCTACACTTCCACATTTAGCCAATCATTTCAGCATGTATATCAGATTGAAATGGATGGATCAGCAAAATATATCTCCATGACTACATAAATGTCTAAAATTTTATTCCCTACCGTTCTGAATTAGTACCATTATGTTCTGATTAGGAGGAAAACAAATGGATAATGAATACAAGCTGATAATCTTCAAGATGAGCCAGTCTCCCAATGGGCCTCTAAATCTGTCGATTATTTAAAGTTTTAAGTTACACCTTTAAGTGAGGGTCAGGTCTTGCATCAAAAAATGATCGGAATAACCTTCACTAATAAGTTCTTTGTGTTAGGAAATGATTGATTTGAGAATGCACCTCTTTCCAGACTGAAAGGTCATGTCTATGATCACAAGTCACAAATTCCATGAGAATCCCTAACATACAATGAGCACATAGAAGCATTTACTCAGTGGTTGATAATATGCTTTGGCTGAGAATTCTGTGATAGATTAACTCAGAAAAAAAGCCATCATAAATGCCTGTTAGCGAGACAAAACTAAATTTACCAGATTTACTGAAGTAAAGAGCACCTTGAGAGAATGTTAGCCATGTCTTCAAACTAGGAAATTAGGAAAGGCTATCAATGGTTCTTTGAAGCCTAGAATGGGTGATTTTAAGGGAGATATTGCAATTTGAGGAACTGGATGGGAATGGGTAGAGTTTATGTCACAATAGCCTGTTGGTAGGTAGAGTGATGCCAGAACTTTTCAAATAAGTATTGATGAACAAATTGTGTCTTGATAAGAAAGCTACCCAGTTTCTTCACGGATCTTCCTCTCTGTCTCTCCTCCTCTCTGTAAAATCTGCCTTTCCAACAAAAATAAATAATTTTTTAACAAGATGCTTAGGCTATCTTCTGCTGCTTTCCTAGTCACTTTAGCATGGAGTTGGATTGGAAGTGGAGCAGCCAAGACTTGAAGTGGCACCCATATGAGATGCTAATATTATAGGTGGCATATTAATCCACAATCCAGAACACTGGCCACAGGAATTACTATTTGAGGCTAGGCATTCAGTTACATGTGTCTTATCATCAAATTTTGTCTACATCTTCCTGTAATTGATTAAAGAGGCTGTGAAAAAACCATACAATTTCTGTTATAAACCATGCTTTGTAGCACTTTAAATTGTTTTTGTAAGTGAAAAAAGTTTTGTGTTTGTACAATTGACTTTTCTGGTATCTCGAATGTTGCATTTTATCTTGCAGAAAAGTTATAAAAAACCTCTTTTCACATTTTTTTCTGTGGTATGCTTCTGTACTTCCACAGCCCTTTATTTCCATTTAGTGGCATCTTAAAAGGAAAATGGGAAAGAGGGGTATATTTGCTCTGTCATCTAATCTTAAGATTTTTGTTTAATATTGGACATTAACGTGAACATTATATTAGTTCTTATATGGTTACTATATAATTAAGCTTTTGGTGTTCTAAAATATATTATAGATGTTAATAGAAAGCAACATAGAATAGTGAAAAACAACTCTGGATGGGGGATTGAGTTCTAATTTCAATTTTGAAGATTTAAATTACATGAATTTTGAAAAAGACACTTAATATTTCTACTTATTGCAATACGTTCATGTGTATTCAGAATATTCCATATGTCCTTATAGCTTTGCAATGTTGATTTTCTGAAATGGTTTAATCTCAAAATCCAAAATAACAACTTTTGAATACAGAACAGTTAGATTATTTTATTGCTAGTTTTAGAACCATTAAATCTTTTTTTTAAAGATTTATTTATTTTATTACAAAGTCAAATATACTGAGAGGAGGAAAGACAGAGAGGAAGATCTTCCATCCGATGATTCACTCCTCAAGTGACCCACAACGGGCCAGTGCGCGCCGATCTGAAGCCAGGAACCTGGAACCTCTTCCGGGTCTCCCACACGGGTGCAGTGTCCCAAAGCTTTGAGCCGTCCTCGACTTCTTTCCCAGGCCACAAGTAGAGAGCTGGATGGGAAGTGGAGCTGCCGGGATTAGAACCGGCGCCCATATGGGATCCCGGGGCGTTCAAGGCAAAGACTTTAACCGCTAGGCCACGCCGCTGGGCCTGAACCATTAAATCTTAAATTGTAATTTTTGAGTCTGGAGTCTCAAGTCTTCATATTAAAAAAATATATGTTAATGCAGGGTCAGCACTGGCTAACCCTCCACCGGCTAGTGCTAACATCCCATATGGGCTGCGGTTCGTATCCCATCTAGTTCACTTTCCATCCAGCTTCTTGCTTATGGCCTTGGAAAGCAGCATAGGATGGCCCAAAGACTTGGGACTTTGTATTCCATGGGAGACCCAGAAGACTATCCTGGCTTCAGATTAGGTCAGTTCTGGCCACTGTAGCCATTTAATGAACTATTGAATGGAAGACTCCTCTCTCCATCTCCCTTTTTCTTGCTGTAAAATCTGCCTTTCAGATAAAAATAAATCTTAAATCGATTGGCACACAGATTCCCCCTTTCTCATATTATTTTTCAGTATTTCTTCATCAACTCTGACACTGACCAGTTGTGTCAATTCAATTCAGTTCTGACTCACAGTGTCAGATTTCACAGGTTAAGGGGTTAATCTCACAAGACTGCCTTCACTTAATGCCTGTCACAAGCAGCAAATCCCTGGCTTATCCACTATTCTCTCCTATTTGGCTGCAAGGTTGGAGGTTCCAACAACCCTCTCTTCAAGTTAAATAATTTGCTAAAGTTGTGGAAAGATGAGAATTAGGGAGAGAACCTGAGATTTGACAGCTGTAGCCAAAATGCAGCTGGAAAGTTCCTTGTCAACCTACAGTGTTCTACAGGTTGCTGGTTTACAGCTCTAGGGATTGACAGCCCCAAACACTACAGAACAGTGGTAGTTGACCCACATGACAAGTTCCCCTCTGTACATTATGCAGACTCCCTTCTCTTTTTGTGCACAATGCAAGCCAGGCAGACACTTCTACACATCAACAAACATCTGACTGTCCGTGTAGTGGGAAACATGTACTCCACAGTGTTGTGAACTTGGAACCAGTGCTAGCTGAAAAAACTCCACATGACTGCAACATATGTCCCCTTGATGACCTTTAGGTCATTAAAGTCATTATAATAAAATTATCATGGGGCACTCCCACTCCCATCATGCACCTAGATACCATGACACTTCCAATATTTCCTAAAAAGAGCACAAAAAAAAAATGTGTGCTGCTTTAGCTACAATCCAAAACTGCACTCCGTTTTCAGCATTCAATTGGACTCTACCCCAGACATTGTTCCTTCAGAAGGGTATAAAGGGAAGGACTCAACTGTTGAGGTAGCTTTTTTTTTTTAATGGAAATTTACCCCTTTGGTGAGAATGTTTTTGCTAATGGGTGTTTTACCTGGATGAGAGTTTGGAGGCTTTATTTATTTTTTTGGATGTTTGTGATCTTGTTTTTCAAGATTTCACTTTTGTTCCAAATGAATCCTGCCTTCCTGTACATTTTTATGTCTCCACTTTTGAATTCTTTTGCATGTGATTAAACAACCTGCAACTAGCATAGCCAGAGCCCACAACAGAATGACTCATTAGACCCAGAAAAATTCTGTATTTACTATGATAGTTAACAATAAAGGAATCAAATGAATAATAAGATAAGGTATTTCATAGGATGAGATTCAGAAGGGCCCCAAGGTGTAAGGACCTCTATCTCAAAGGGCACATTATATCCTCCTGGTACATGAATGCATTTGCCAACTCAGACACTCCCAGAACCCTGGCATCTCATACATTTTATGTGGATTTCATTACACAAGTCTAATCATGGCCATTGTTGCTTGATACAATTTTGAACTCCTCTTGATCTGCTGGACTCAAGTGGGAGTTAGGGGTAAATATTATATGCTTCTAATAGTAGTTTTTTTGTTTTTTTAGTGACCAGTCCCCATCCTGTAGGGGCTGTCCATGGGACAACTACCAGTTGTCTCTAGAAGAAATGGCAATCTTGCCACCTTTATCAAATAGAAAATTCCAAGGGTTTTAGGAGTTCAATGTTAGAAACTAAGGTCCAAAATATAATAATTTTCTTTGTGTGTGGTTGGGAGGTGCTAAATTTCTATTTTAAAAATTAGCATAAATGTTCCTTTTTACTTGAATGTACAGTTTTGTTTATTAACACAGCTTTTGTAAGAAACTAATCAGATCACATAAGCAAACAATATCTAAAATGTTACACTCACATTGAATTGGTTTCATCAGGGGCCAAAGTACTCCCTGATGGTACATTAGATACTTTGAGAAACTATGTTAATTCTATAAGTCACCGGGGTACCCTTTAATAAGTTGCAACTTCACTGGATTATTAACTTTTTACATAATATATTTCAATTAAAATAAAATTAGAATCCTATGCAACACAATAGTTGATGCCAAGTTTAGTCTAGGAGATTAAGCACTGGAAATGCTGTGTAAAGGCATTCTTGCAAGAATCCAAGAAGTGAACTGAACTTCTATTTGCTATAAGCAGCCCTACATAGAATCAATGAATAATCATTTTCATTCTTCATTTTCTTCAAAAAGTTTCCTTATCTCCAAAAATGAGAGCCTTATAGAATTATCCTCAGCAGAACAAAACAAAATTGCTTTTAGAGATCAAGTCTGAGCAGTGTATTCATTTCCCCACCACATCATTTTGGGTTAGAATTCTTCAGGCCTAATATATTTACAAAGCCATTTTGTCTTAGTACACAATCATTACTCTGTGTTAACAAGTAACTTGTTATAAAAGTAGAGCTAAGTATTCCTTGCTCACTCAGGGCCCATTTGATCCACTAAAAAGCACTTATTGTGATCCATATTTGTAAGCTTTTTCAATATTAGTCTATTTGGGATTGGAACTTTGAAGCCTTATTTGATTCATGGAATCCTGTAGAGAGTAGCATTTTACTATGTTTATTTGTGATATTTTGATTGATTTTATTATACTACTTTATCTTCATGCCATTTTCACTGATTACTTTTGAATCTTGACTTGCCTTTATATGAGTATACATGTTCCCACTGAGAAACTAGTCTGTTAGCTTATGCTCCTTTTGGTATAATCGGGGTTTTGTGTGGCAGTGACTGATAAAAATAAGGTGGAACATTTCTTTGCCTCTAAGATCTTTCAGTTTTATCTTCAACTCTTAGATCCATGCCTCCAATTTAGATAGTTCTTTCTTCTGAATAAACTACAAGTTTAGTGATGCACATTTTTGCAGTGGCCTGATCTTTTCACTTTTTCCTGAAGTAAAATCATACAAATATTTGTAAATTATTACAGATAATACCCCCTTTATTCCTGCCTGATCTTTTCATATATACATAGAAAACTGCTACTTCTAAATTACCACTTCATCAATTGACCATGATGAGTAATATTGCTCACTTAACACAGTAAAATGAACTAGTCCATAAAACACAATGAACTTGAGAAATCATAAGATGTTTTAATGTGACTATTGTTTGGAAAAAAATCTCTAAATTTTGAGTCTTAATTGGTCCTCTGAAACTAGTATTTCCTGAGTCATGACTCTTCCAGTGTTATGGGTAACATATTATTGCATAAATGAGCCCAAGACGGCCTCTGTATGTCATGTTTTTCTTAACTGGAGGCTTCTACCTGCTACCTCAAAAGCTCACTGGAGCCAAACAGAAATATTTAGACATTTCAGTTATATTTTCAATGTCATGTATTTATTTGAGAAACATAGAGGCAGACACAAAGAGATCTTCCACCTATTGGTTCATTTGTCTAAAGCCTTCAGTGGGCATGACGGGTCCAGACCAAGAACAAGCATGTGGAACTCAACTTTGAGCTCCCATGTTGGAGACATGACCCTAAATTCTAAAGCCAGTGCCTTCTGTCCCACAGAATGTACTCTGGCAAAAAAAACTGTATGGGAGCAGAAGAGCCAGGACTCAAACCTGATACTCTTGCTATGGAATACAGGCATCTCACATGGCTTCTTAACCATTAAGCCAAATGCCTAATTCCAAGCTATTTCAAAATTCACCTAAGCAATCACATTCTTTATAGCTACTTAGGGTCTGGTTGCTTTGCATTTTCTATGAAAATTTACTGAACATCTTCCAGCCACAAACTAGTTAAGTCGGCTTCAAAAATCCTAAACCGTATCTGCTGTTTGGAGCTCCCTGGCTCATGGACTCTCTGTTACTGGGTGACATCACAGAGACACGTAGGGCCGTCTGTGAACCCCCTTTCCCGTGGGCATCCCCGGTGCTTTCCTCACTGTCAGTGCTGACTTGTGCCAGGAATAATCTGATGCGTTGAGGGCCTTCCTCTGTCTGTAAATCCCACAGACACATCACATAGTGGAATTTGCTCTGTTTCCACCTCAGGGTCATCGCTTTTTGTTTTATAAGTGGTACAAGGTAAACAAATTTTATTAGGTTTGTCTTGCATTGAGAGATGATATGATAATTCAATACAGTACCTTTAAACAAATCATTTTCCTTTCCTCCCATAACTTTAATTTGTTCTGCTTTCTCTATATTCCATTATGCTACAAACATTTATTGCATGTCTCCTGTGTGAGCAATACTTCAAAAGTTACAGGCTATTCATAGATAAAAAATGTACACATCATCATGCTCTCATATGGCCAGTATATTTTAAATCATCTTTTTACATAAAATATGATAAAATCATACTTTCATTTACCAAAATATATATATAATAGTTCTGAATCATTTCTTTTATTTAAAATAGAGGCTTGTGAAGGTTTAAAGTTTGAATTATTTGTAAGAAATCCAGCAAAAAGAAATAAAGATGTCCATATATCAATTGTTAAAGAATAATAATTTTGGGCCTTGAAAATGGATTTGAAATGTATATTCTTTTAGAACAAAAACAGAAAAGATAGCACAAATAAAAATCTATTAGAATTAGTCAACTTTATTTATCCATTTACATTAACTATGTTATCAGATGGTGATATGTACATGAACGTACATACCACACTTGCTTTGGTGAGCCAAAAATGGCTTCCGATTTCTGAAATTCTGATTCCTTTTCAACAACATTTATTGATTGTCTCTTACGTGAAAGTTCTTTTAAAAATATTTTAACTGTTAAACAAGGGGAATAGGAACACACGGTGAGCTGGGCCTGGGCTTGCCCGGGCCCAAGTGGTTTTTAACTTCCTGGTGAGCAGGCTGAGAGAGGAATGCTTGGGATTAGGGCTGGCCCAGGCCTCACCCGCCGCCAATATCGTGCGGTGGGTGGGACCAGGAGAGTGCGACCTTGGGGTCTGGGTAAGAGACCTTCCAGCAGCCTGTTGACTGCTGGGAGGTCCCGGGCTGGGTCAGACTCCAAGCTTGGTGCCCTGGCTCCAGCCATCACGTACACATAGTAAGCTGGGCCTGGGTGGCCAGTACAACATTTGGTACCGGGCTCCACCTGCTGGCTGCCCGGTGGCGAGCTCTGGGTTCTTGGGGGTATGGAATTGCTGCCTAGGTATATCCATGTTGAGCCCATTATGCTTGTAGGTTGCAAATCAATCCTGAGGGACTCCCAATGACAGAGTATCTTCTCCTTGAAGGTAAGCAAGAGTACTGAGACCTGGTGGTTTCAAGGAGAGAGTCTGGACAATCTGTATGGGTCAGACTGATATGCTAGCCTACTTATGAGTCCTGTGTAAAACTTGCTATCACTGAACAATGCTGACCACCATACACCAGCCCATGCGAAAACTAAGGCTGGGGGCTTGTCTAACATGGCCAGATCCTAGGGATCAGGGGACGGGTCACATTAGGCAGGGCCACAACACTAACCAACACATGAAAGAACCATTTCCGGGGGTAGATTCTGTGGGGGATGTGTGGGCCAAACTCTTTGGCAATACTATTCCCACTCACTGGTTAGCTCAAGAGTTGGGGTGGTGATGGGCTGAACTAGGAACCTGCCATTACTCATGGGTAAAGGAACCAACAACAGTCTGGGCTGGTCAAGGCAGCAGCACCCAAATGCACATCCTAAAACAGGGTGTGGGGTGGGCCAGGCTGCAACGTTCACCAGCTCATACAACACCAAAATAGAAGGCCGGGCTATGCCGGGCACTGGCCTAACACCCATTGGCATGTATGAGAACTGGTTCTTGGAGTGGGTCGAGTGGGGGAATTTGGGAAACTCCCCTAGTGGGTTACAGCTCTCACTGATGATTACATGGTCCAGGCCTGGGAGTCGGGCAAGCTGGGCAAAGTAGCTGCAATGGCTGGCTAATGTGTGGGTTGGTTAAGGAAGGGGGCAGACCTGTCAGGGCTGAGCAAACCATAGCTCACAAGTAAGAATAGAAATCAGGATGGCGCTCAGGTCACGTCAAACTAGGCTCTTACCCCGACTGGTCTGCATGAACCAGGGATGCTAGGCCACAGCATCGAAGGCAAAGGCCAAGACAGGTGAGGGACTATGTCAAACTGGGTCAGAACAACCACTGGCATGCGTGCGATCTATGGCTGGGAGCAGGCCCAATTGGGGAGCTAAAAAGACACCCTAACTGGGTTGGAGTTCCCACTGGTGAGTGAAGGGGCCGGAGTGGAGGCTGCGTTCTGGTCTGGATATGGCTGTAGTACCCCTTGGCACAAGTGTGTACTGGGACTGGATGCACCAAGTCGGGGTAGACTCCAGCACCATCTGGTGCTCTGGAGGACCAGGGTAGATATAGGACTGACTAGGTTAGGTCTCAGCACCTACTGAACCATGTGTGAGCCGTGTCTGGGTATGGATGAGCTTTGGCTGAGCTGAAACATCCAACAGTAAGAACTGGAATGGATTGAAGGCCAGTTAGGAAAAGCCACAGTTCCTGCTAGGACAGGAGGTGGACTAAATAGGGCTGACTCATGGACCGGTATGTGTGAGATCTGGCATTGGGAGAGGTTCTGATGGAGGAGCCTGGGCAACTCCTCTGGCAGGACACAGTCCCTGCAGATGAGTGCAAGAACCATGTTAGGGAGCAGCCAAGGCCAGGCCAGGAAATGGTACCCACCAGCATACATTTGGCACAGGTTGGGGGCGGACCAGGCTGAACCAGTTCACATCACCCGCTGGAGAATCCGAGCACCAGAACAGTGTGGCTAGCACACACTATAGCTTGGATTGGGTGCCTGCTGGGCTGGGCTAGGCAATAACTCTCACCAGCATCAGCTGGAACTGGGGTGGGCCAGGCCGGCTCAGGCCCCAGCACCCACTGGCAAATGTCAAGGCGAGGGGCACCATGCCAGACTGGGCCGCAGCATCCAACCAGCACATGTAAGAACCAGTGAGGTAGGGGGTAAAGCTGGTAAGGGGGAATGTGGGGGCCCCCCTTCAAGAATACCACTCCCACTGGAGAGCGTGAGCTGGGTAAGGGGCAGACAAGACCAGGTTAGGGCTGCAACACCTGTGGGCCTCATGTGAGCCAGATCAGGGAAGAGCCAGGTTTGATTAACTGTCCCTACTGGTGCAAGCATACATCATAATGGGTGAGGGTTGGTTGGGCTTTGCCACAGCATCAGCTGGCAATGGCTGGCACTGGGGCTAATTCTTTCAAGTTAAGCTGCAAATCCACCTGGAAAGTACATGAACTGGAAGTGGGCACAGGAGTGAAATAGTGGGTACCTCCTTCTTGGGTTATCACTCCCACTGGAGAGCATGAAAACCAGGACGGGGGCAAACCTGGCTGGATAGAACGGCACTCACTAGCATGTGTGTGGGTTGAATAATGGGCCTGGTTGGGTTGAACTAGGCTTCAATGCCCATTGACATGTAGGAGAGCTGAATGGGATGTGGGAAAGACTGGACAAGTCTACAGTACATACAGGCAAGCACAGGAACCAAGGCAGGGGGTGGGCTTGGTGGGGGTTGTTGCAGGTTGGTCCGACTAGGCTGTAACTCCCACTGGTTTGTGTGAGGGCCGAGTGTATACTGGGAAGAATCAGGCTGGACTGCAACACCCATTGGTTCATGTAGAAGACAGGGCTGGAGGCAGAACTGATCCAGCAATTGCAACCTCCAGCTGATTGGAGCGACAGACTGTGCCAGGCCCTGTACTGGCAAGCACACACAAGAATCTGGTCTGGAATCATCTCAGACAAAGTTTCTTTGGGGATCTCTCCAATCAAACTGCCGGACTCAGAACCCCAACCATGAAGAGAAGTGTAGGTTCCATGGAATACAAGTGTCAAAGCTGAGCCACTCAGAGGCTCAGATGGTGCAGTGCACAGCATACTCAGGTGCACATGGAGGATATGGCAGTCCATCGGAACCTGCAAAGGACACCTGGTACCACAGCAGAGGACGCAGGACAGAACAAATCAATCAACTACCCCAGCCATGTGTTGGCAGTGAAAATCTGGGCAAATGGAGACTCTAAGGTGGACTGTGTCAACCAGTGAATTCTGCAATGATTTCATCGTGCTTGGAATGGTGATTGGCAGCAATTCATACCTGTTTAATTAGCAAAACCACTTGAGCAGGACCTTCGGAGCATGCCCCACATCTGGGACCTGGGATGGGTGGGAGACTGGGTGGGGCTTCTCCCTTTATCTCCCCCTTTACCACAGATACAGAAAAAAAAAGCAATGATGTGGAAACAATAGTCTTACCTACTTTCCTGTAGCTCTTGACCCTTTGTGCTCTAATCAACTATGTAAAGATTGTCAAAATAAAGCAGTTTAAAAAAAAATAGATAAACAAAGGGAATAATTATTTCAAACAGATTCCACAGACAACCAAAAAGAATTTAATAGAGAAAATTGTATCCCAATATATCAAATAAAATTGATAAATGTGCCTTGACTGTGAATTTTTCTTATCTTAAATTAAAATACCCAGTACCAGATATGTCAGTAACTTCTGAAGTATTATTCCTTTTAAATATTCCACCAACCCAATTTTAGTCATTCATCAAAAATTTCAAGTATCATAGTTATTGATGATGAATTCCATTGCAGATGCATACACATACAAAGCTTTTGCTTTTACTTATCTATATTTTTATAGCAGTTTATTATTTGTAGATCTCTTAGTCATACATATTTTTGTAGCTATTACTGTGCCACACATCAGTATTGTCTTTCTTCCTTTGAAAGTAGGATTTGAATTTTATTCATTTTTGTAAGAATAGTGTCTTAACTATAGTTAGTAATATATGTTACTGTTGAATTAATTTGTCCAATCCAGAATACAGAAGTTTTTGTTTTCAATTTGGAATACCTAGCATACTTTCTAATTTGTTTTTAAATTGCAATCTAATCTTTACTCAAAAATTTCCCTGTGATTTTGTATAAATGATGATCTCCTCTATAGGTTTAGTTTTTTTGCAGAATTAATGCAAGGTAGTACAGTTGATTAAGAGATATGTGTTTCTTGAATCTTAAATTCATGATTTTATGAATTAGTAGTTGCTAAAATAATTTTTTAATTTTAAATGGTTGGTTAAGGAATTCATGAGGAATAAAGATTAAAGTATGCCTATGAAGTAGAGAAAAGATCTTGAATTATAACACAAGTGAGTACAAAACACTTTGGATTCTGTGCAAAACCAAACTATGTAGTGTTAAGAAAGCTTCTATGAACAATAGGATTCATGGATTATGCAAAATTCCATTAACTGGGATAATTCCTAAAATTTGTATCCATTTGCGAAGGAGAAAGAATATTACCTTTATTATTTTTAGAATAAATACTACATTGCTAAATCTTACTACTCATTGACATACAATGACTGAACATATTTCTCCATACAGTACTTTTAAAAGTTGAATTTATTGATACCTAATACATACAAAGTTAATTTACCTAATGAAGTCATACTATCATTTTTTCTAACTTCCATAATATAGATTACAAATGAAGTGAGCAAAAAGTCTTCAAAAATGTGTTCAAAGCTCAAACCAAAATCAAAAAGGGAAATAATCTATGTCACATTATGCAAATTTGTGGCCATGTACAATATCAGGCTTTTCGTATTCAACAACGAAATATTCAGAAATTTTAGGCAGTTTTGATTCATGACATTTTGTCAGTAAATAAATATTGCACAAAAGTTTTGTGGCATTTTTTTCTTGGTGAGATGATGGTTCTGCAAATTTTGTATAAGTTGTATTCTCAGAGTGATCAGAGTGTTATTAAGGAGATAAAATGTGTGAAGCTTTGGTTAGTCTAACTGATGGTGCTCAAGAGAAACATTTTCTTTCTTTATTGATTTTTAAAATGTAATATATAGTGGGATCCTCCCTCTTGGGTTACCACCCTCCACGGAAGGGCACGAAAACTAGGACAGGGGCTGGGGTGGCTAGATAAAGAGACACCCAACAACATTCGTGAAGGCTGGATAGTTGAGCTGGTTAGATGGAACAAGGTTTTAATGCCCATTGACATGTATGAGAGCAGAAGGGGATGTGGGACAGACTGGACTAGTCAGCCACACATACTGGGAAACCAGCGCAGGGGGCGGGCCCGGTGGAGGTTATTGTGGGTCGCTCCGGCTGGGCTGCAGCCCACATTTATCTGTGTGATGGCTTTGTATGTGCTGGGCAGAACCAGGCTGGACTGCGGCACCCATTGGTTCCAGTGGAAGACAGGGATGGAAACAGGACCAATCCAACAATTGCAACCTCCAGTTGAATGGGGCAATGGACTGTGCTGGGCCCTGTGCTTGCTAGTACATACAAGAATCTGGTCTGGGAACACCTCAGACAAAGTTTCTTTGGGGATCCCCTAACTGAGCTTCCGGATTCAGAACCCTAACCATCAAAAGACAGAGGACAGAACAAGTCAATCAACCACCTCAGCTATATGTTGGCAGTGAAAAACTGGGCAAACGGAGACTCTAAGCTGGACTATGTCAATCAGTGGATTCTTCAATGACCTCATCATGCTTGGAGTGGTGAGAGTGGCAGCAATTCAGAACTGTTGAACTATCAAAACCACTTGGGCAAGACCCTCGGAGCATGCCCCACATCTGGGACCTGGGGTGGGTGGGAGACTGGGTGGGGCTTCTCCCTTAAAATTCCGTTTTACATCAGTTATATTAAGGAAACATTACGGAACGAATTGTCTTGCCCATCTTCCTGTAGCGCTTAAACATTTTTACCCTAATTATATCAAGCCTGTCAAAAAAATAAATTAAAAAAGAAAAAATATATAATATATGTAACTCCCTGTGAAAAACATCCATGGTGATTCCCAGGATCCATGTTCTGGGTGTCTACATCCTTGAGTAATTTCCTCCTCCATTGAATAAATATCAGATCTTGTGCAACATATAAAGCTAGATGATAAATGACCTTGTGGTTTCTATTTTTATATCTCTGAGATCGCTTCTTCTGGAGGAAGTCGAATTGAGAAATCAACTGACCATAAATATATGCAATAGGAAAGCCTACAGATGTCCTGCCAGTAACCATTACTAATTATGTGAGTAAATCACTGAAAATTGATTTTCCATTATAGTCATTTCTTAAGACAACAGCAGTGTTGGCTGACACTTGACTGTACCTTATGGGAAACCCTGAGCCAGATTCACCCTGTTAAGCTGGTCTCTAATTTATGATCCATGAAGATATGGAGTAATGTGTGGCAGTAGGTAAGTATGATGCATAGAAAAGATCTATCTATAATACATGTTATAATAAACAGCTGTGACTCCTCTCCTCAAAATGAGAACATTGTCAGAAGATTACCTGCATCTCCATTTCAGTATTCTTCTATTTGTACTGCCCTTTTAAATTACCAGTCATTGATATTAACTTTTCTTCCCTTGAAGATAGGTCCTTCCCCATATCCTTTATCTTACCCTGTAAGTATTATTTTCAGGTACCACCAAATGATTGTATGAAACCTCATGATTCATAAAACATATTTTTGGAATACTTCTTGAAATAGAATTTTAAATAATTGGTATGTGGTATTGAATAATCAAAAAATTAGCTAAGTTTGTTGAAGTCTTTCAGTATATTTATGTATTGTTCACATGCATTTCATGGACTATTTTGGGAGGGTATTCTTAGGTACCTTATATGAGCACAGAAACTGCTCTTTATTAAATTATTTCACTACTATTTAATACTTAAATTTCATTGATTTAGTTTGCCCAAAAGTAGAAACATATAAAATTTTTTAGGAAAATAGAATGATCATTTATTATTGCATTACTTCATGCTATTACTAGGAATCAAATTCTTTCAGATAGTAAAGCTCAGCAAAAATCTCAAAATCATCCACTTAAAATTGTATTTGTTTTTCAAACTTTTTACTTATTTTTTGAGATGTAGAGAGAGATAGAAGAGAAATGAGAAAGCTGGAGAAAGATCTCCCATCTGCTGATTCACTCTGCAAGTGCCTTCAACAGCTGGGGCTGAGCTAGTCCAAAATCAGGGGTTGGGAATTCACTTTAGGTCTCCCATGTGAGTGATGAGGAACCAGATATGTCCACTGCCTCCTGGATGCACAGGGAGTACAGCAGAGGCTCAAATCCAGTAACTCTGATAGGGGATGCAGGCACTACAATAAATGTACACTCCAACCTTGCACTATTTAAGCTAAGCATATTCTATTTGTTTCATACTTTTTTCCTAGGTGTGACATTCACCACACATTGCCAAACATATAGTAATAAAAGTAAACAAATTAAAGAAATCATCTAGAGTCATATGTAATTTAAAATCTTGGAATACACAATTTTAGTGACTATATTTGATCATTTATGCATTTTATTGTTATTCTGCTACATTTGGCTATTCTGAAAAGAGAGATAAATTATCTGCCATCTGGTCAACTTATTGAGTGCTACATAAAAAATATACATGTACTGGTATTTTGCAAATAAAATGATTTTTTAATATAAAAATTGTTCTATGCAGAGTTAATAGTATTCAACTTTGAGTCCAATTCTATTTTTAGGTCAACTATGAAACTTTGGATCAGAGCTCACATGCAATATTATCTCACAATTCTTACAACTTTAATCAAAAAAAAATCAACAATGAATAGTATGAAATTGATAAGGAGTTAACATAAATTCTAAAAAGATGCGAACAATGACATCTGAACAAAAAAATTCCTTAAATTCTTTTTATTTAGAAAGATCATCACAGATGTTTTTTGGTATGGCTACCTGGAAAGAAATTTAATAAACTGTTTTCTCCTACTCTTCAAGTCAACTATTCTTGAGAAATATCTAGCAATACGTGAGGCTGAACATCAAAAAATGCTGAATCTGATATTAAATCTTTTTTTCTACATCAGTATTCCTTCTTGGAACAGCTGTGACTTATTCCCTTCTCATAATTTTTATTAGTTACTTCATGTAAGTATCTGCAAACACTATCTTTTTTTTTTGCCCTGCAATTTTTCCCGATAGAAAGCTCCCCTGTCAATCTCTATATCAGGGATAGCTACTATGCCCTTTTAAGAGATGGTACATCAGAGGTAAAGCAGGACTAATTTCACAGGACAGTCAGGATAGTATGAGAAAAATTAAGGTAGAAATCAATGGAAATCCTACAGGAATTACAGAGGAAAAACGCTGCCTCTGAGTGAAACTTTAATGTCCAATGAAAAGATATTTTCAAATAATGTCATCTTTGACTCTTTTTAGGCTGCTGCCAGTCTTGACTCCTCCATGCCCAGTCCTGTAGGTCATGGATATGAGAACTCCTTCATCACACCCTTGGCCCACTGTGTAGAAGTCATAAAAGGTTTTTCAATTGCTGTCTTAGACCCACCATCACAAAAGTGAACTTGTAGTTACTTAGTATAATATAGGAAACAGCTGTTTGTTATCTGCAGGTGTAATTTCAATGCATCTTATGTTTATTTTGACTCAGTAGAGTTGGAGGAATAAAGCTGTAAGCTCTCGCAGTGTCACAGTGCACAACTGAGAGAAGTCTTTTGTGATATAGAAACATTTTCTATATCTAGAGGATATTACTGAATTAAAATATACAGGGACCCGGCATGGTGGCCTAGTGGCTAAAGTCATCGCCTTGAATGCACCTGGATCCCATATGGGTGCCAGTTCTAATCCCGGCAGCTCCACTTCCAGCTCCCTGCTTGTGGCCTGGGAAAGGAAAACCCTGCACCTGCATGGGAGACCCGGAAGAGGCTTCGGGCTCCTGGCTTCAGATTGACTCAGCTCCAGCCTTTGCAGTCACCTGGGGAGTGAACCATCAGATGGAAGATCTTCCTCTCTGTTTCTCTTCCTCTCTGTATATCTGACTTTGCAATAAAAATAAAATAAATCTTAAAAAAAAAAATATATATATATATATACATACAGTCTTTAACATTGATGGAGCTATATATTCATGGGTTTATTCATGTTGAGAACTGCCTCTCTATTTCCAGCTATACCAAAGAATCACAGAAAATAAAGTGATTGAGAATTCAAATATACAAATATTTGAAAAGAAAAAGAAACATTTTTGAGAAACCATGAACATGTTTATATAATAAAAGCAAGTTCATACATCAAGATAAATTTTGGGCCCGGCGGCATGGCCTAGTGGTTAAAAGTCCTCACCCTGAACGCGCCGGGATCCCATATGGGTGCTGGTTCTAATCCCGGCAGCTCCACTTCCCATCCAGCTCCCTGCATGTGGCCTGGGAAAGCAGTCGAGGACGGCCCAAAGCCTTGGGTTCCTGCACCCGTGTGGGAGACCTGGAGGAGGTTCCAGGTTCCTGGCTCCGGATCGGCGCAGCACTGGTCATTGCGCTCATTAGGGGAGTGAATCATCGGATTGAAGATCTTCCTCTCTGTCTCTCCTCCTCTATGTATTCCCGCCTTTCCAATAACAAAGGTGAATAAATCTTTAAAAAAAAGATAAATTTTTATGCATTTTAGACTGGATTGAAAGTAGCTAAGTGACTTTTCTTTCATGTTACATACAAGTCATGTATTTTTAGTACATTTAGCTTTCTCTTGAACAAATTTGTAATTCTGAGAGTCCTAAATGTAACAATTTTTCAATCAGAAAACAAATGTATTTGTATGCATTGTTTAACACTGAGAAATGTTTAAAACTGTGTGTTCATAATTCTGACAAAGCTTTTCTGTCAACAGTGATTATGTTTTGTACTATGGATGTCTGCACATAATTTCTAAGATCCCTTGCTTACTTGAGCTATTTCAGATGTGTGGGTGGCAGTTTAGTCACACTGTGTGGATTCATGAGCTTTGTTCATCTGTTGGTTGTTTCTTATGGTATCACTTAGTCTTGGTGAAAAAAATGATTAAAGTTTACAAAATTACTGTAACTGAGACTCTACCAACATCCATGAAGGAGGAAAATGGCAATGTGGTTGTCAGGTAATCTGCATAGTTTATCAAAAAAAAAACTTGTGAATTATACAGCAGCGCAATCTACAATAGCAAAGACATGAAAACAACCCAGATGCCCATCCAAAGAGGAGTGATTAAAAAAACAGTAGTATATTTACCCCATGGAACATTACTCAGCCATTAAAAATAATGAAATTATACCATTTGCAATTAGATGGTCCCAACTAGAGAACATTATGTTCAGTCAAATAAGTCAATCCCCAAAAAGACAAATATCATATGTTCTCTCTAATATAAGGAAACCATCATGCAAATTAGAATGTATAGTGATAGAGTAATAGAGACTACCATATCTGGATGTGAAGACACAATGAAACATGCATCCCTACTTTCAAATCAAAGATGAACTCCCAGTGAAAGTGTTGGATATATTTACACAATGGCATGATGGACTGTCTGACACTGTCTGTACCAACAATGTCAGTGCACACTTAAATAACAGACTGATGGAAATATAACTCCTTATGAAGGACTATACTATTGTAACAATATGGGAAAAATCAGTTGGGGTTGGGAATTTGAGAGAAATGGAACCCCAGACTCTACGGAATTGTATCATAAAATTAAAAAAAAATTAAAAAGTTGTAATGTAAGGTCTTGGTTCTAAAAATCTGAAATAGAACAGTAAAAGACAAACTAGATGGATACCAAAAGTTGCAGAACTTTATGGGAATGAAATTTTATCCTGCTTTATAATAACCTCAAATAATGGAGCTCAAAAGAAGCCTTGAAATATATTAACATTTTGATTAAACTTTGCTCAATATTGATGGACTTATTCATAAGATAATTTTTAATGAGAAAGGAGCTTGTGAATTTCTTATTGGTTTTCTCTATATTAAAAAGACATTGATCATGTGTGTTTAGTCTTCTCTTAAAAAGAAGTGGTACAGGAGGGGCACAGAACTCCCAACAGGCTTGATCAAAAGCGATCTTCACCAAGACACATGATCATCAAGCTCTCTTCAATTGAACATAAGCAAAAGATCCTTAAATGTGCACGTGAAAAAAAATCAATTGACATATAAAGGAAAGCCAATTAAGCTTACAGGAGATCTCTCACAGGAAACTCTACAGGCAAGAAGAGAATGGAGTGACATATTCCAGATTCTAAAAGAAAAAAATTTTCAGCCCAGGATAACATATCCAGCAAAGCTTTCTTTTGTCTTTGAAAATGAAATAAAATTCTTCCACAGTAAAGAAAAGCTAAAAGAATTTGCCTCTTCCAAACCTGCCCTACAAATGATACTTCAAGATGTTCTCTTGACAGAGAAGAGGAATAGCACCTACCAAAACCAAAGGTAAACGGGAAGAACATCCCAGTAAAATGACAACAGAAGACTAAATCAATGAACAACCCATTCCTAAAATGACAGGACCAAATTACTACCCATTCATATTAACCCTGAATGTAAATGGGTTAAACTCATCAATCAAATGTTATAGATTAGTGAACTGGATTTTTTTCCATTTTTTAAATTTTATTTTTGACAATCTTTACACAGTTAATTAGGGCACAAGGGTTCAAGGGCTACAGGAAAGTGGGTAAGACTATCATTTCCACATTTTTTTCTCTATCTGGGGTAAAGGGGGAGGTAAAGGGGGAGGTAAAGGGAGAAGCCCCATCCAGTCTCCTACCGATTCCAGGTCCCCTATATGGGGCATGCTCCAAGGGTCTGGCTCAAGTGCTTTTGTTAGTTCAACATTTCTGAATTGCTGCAGAATCCACTGGTTGACATAGTCTATCTTGGAGTCTACGTTTACAACATATGGCTGGGATAGTTTATTGATTTGTTTTGTCCTCTGTCTTTTCATGGTTAGGGATCTGAGTCCGGCAGGTCAATTGAGGTGAACCCAGACCAGGTTCTTGTGTGTACTTGCAAGTACGGGGCCTGGCACAGTCCATTGCCCTAATCAGCTGGTGGTTGCAATTGCTGGGTTGGTTCTGTTTCCAGCCCCATCTTCCACTCGATGGGTGTTGCAGTCCAGCCTGATTCTGTCCAGCACATACTCGGCCCTCACATAAACCAGTGGGAGCTGCAGCCTAGTTGGAGCGACCCATAATGTGACCTGGATTTTTTTTTTTTTAAACCAAAACCCATCTATTGCCTACAAGAGATGTCTCACCAACAAAGATTAGCGGAAGCTGTATCATGGATTTTGATATATTTTTTAAGTTTAATCTCTTGAAATAGATCATACAGTAGCATCCTTTTCTTCAAGAAGGTTCTTGATTTTCTTCAGTGACACATTATTTAGCATGTTATTTAACTTCATATGGCATTGTTAATTTCTTCCTGTTTTTGTTTTGTGGCTTTTCATTTAAGGGGATGTATAGTAATTGTAATGAAGATTGTCATATCTAGTAGCATGTTACTTAACTTATGGCATTGTAAATTTCTATTTTTCTTCCTGTTGCTGATTTTGTATTGTGGTTTTTCATTGAAGGGGATGTACAGTAACTGTGTAATGGAAGTTTGTCATATCCAGATGTGGGATACAATATGGTATGCATCTACTTCCAGACCAAAAATGGACTCTCAGTGAAACTTGACAGTAGGAAGCTGGACTCTGCCATTGTCCATGCCCTTAATGATGGACATATGACAGTTTATAAAGAACTATAGTATAGTAATAATATAGGGGAACTTTGGGGGGGGGAGGGAATTGGAGGGGGTGTGGGAAATCCCAGAGCCTATGGAACTGTATCATAAAATGATAATAATAATAATAATAATAATAATAATAATAAAGAAGATTATGAAATAAAAAAAGAAGTGGTAAAAATCTTACTCTCCATGTATTCTGTTCACAAAGCTGAGAATCAGTATCTCAGCAGAATGATTTTCAGTGGTTTGGGTTGACTTTATTTAGTTATAAAAGAGAAGTCAGGTAGTACGACCAGACAGTAATATTTTAAACTTTGCAGCTGATCAGGAGTCTGACACAACTACTCTTTCACTGTAGTGCAAAAGCAGCCATAGAGGCAGGTGGTTAGCCTAGTGAAGAAGACAACACCAAAGATGTCAGGTCATGTCAGAGATCCTAGGTTCAATTCCCAGCTCCAGCTCCTGATGCCAGCTTCCTCCTAATGCAGATTCTGGGAGGCAAGATGTGATGAGTCAAGTACTTAGGTTCCTGCAACAGATGTGGGAGATCTATTTTGAGCTTCTGGTTCCAAAGCTTTGCTCAGCCCAGTCCCATTTACTGCAGGCATTTGGAAAGTGAACTAGCAGATAAAAGCTCATTTTCACTCTTGCTCTCTCATGTTAAACTATGTCTCTCTGTCTCTCAAATGGAAAAGAACAGTAGCTATTGAAAATATGTAAATGATTAAGTATGTCTGTGTTCAATATAACTTTCTTTATAAATGCTGATATTTCATATACTATTCTTGTTGAAGATTGTTCCTATTTTTCAAACATTTAAAAGTGTGTAAACTAGTCATAGTTTATGAACTATGTCCATGAGTTGGTCATTGGGCCAGTTTCCTGGTCTGTGTGCTAGATTATTAAAAAAACAGAGACAACAACACACACTCAAAAAAAAAAAATGAACAAATGAAGCAACCAGCATGGTGGCATAGCAAGCTGATCCTCTGCCTCTGCAGCAAGATCCCAAGTGAATGCCAGTTTAAATCCTGGCAGCTCTGCTTCTCATCCAGTTCCCTACTGATAGCCTGGAAGGATAGTGGAGGCTGGCCCAAGGCCTTGGACACCTGCACTCATGTGGGATATCCAGAAGAGGCTCCTGGCTCCCAGTTTCAGACTAGCCCAGATCTGGCTATTGCAAACATTTGGGGAGTGAGCCAGATGAAGGAAGATCTCTCTGTCTATGCCTCTCTCTGGAACTTTGAATTTCAAGAAAAATAAATAAATCTTTTAAAAGAAATAGGAAAACAAGTGAAAAAAGAGTACTCAGTTTCAAAATGACTAAAATTTCTGACAGCACATAAATTTCCTCTGTGTTTATTTTAAAATAATACATTTCTATTTTGATTAAAAAGGTACAATTTTTTAGGTGGTTATCCCTCTATCTTAATTAATCATTTGAAATTCCCCTGATAAATATTTCTGTTTTTGTGTTTGAAAAATTAGATCCCTAATTTCAAAAGTATCAAAATGTCTCTACATCTGAGTGTATTTTTGAGATGTCCCTACGGGCCATCAGAAAATGGTAAATATTTTTCCTCCTACCCTATTAAGAAAAAAATATGTACTATAAATATGCACGTTTATTTAGTCTGATCCATATTGACTACTTAAGTCAATAATATTTTAAAAGGAGTATGAAATGAATATTTAAAGAGAAACTTATTTGTACTTCAGTTGATTTTTCACATGTAAGATGTTCTGAATACAAATGTTTAAGGGATTAGTGTATGTTTTAAATACTTTACAATAAGGCCCCGGGTACTTGCCAGTGTGCTTGCTCTGCATAATGTTTCATGCTACTCTCAGGGAAAATTTATTAAAATCTTATGAAATAGGGCCCGGCGGCATGGCCTAGCGGCTAAAGTCCTCGCCTTGAAAGCCCCGGGATCCCATATGGGCACCGGTTCTAATCCCGGCAGCTCCACTTCCCATCCAGCTCCCTGCTTGTGGCCTGGGAAAGCAGTCGAGGACGGCCCAATGCCTTGGGACCCTGCACCCGCGTGGGAGACCCGGTTTCCTGGTTTCCGGCATCAGATCGGCGCGCACCGGCCCGTTGCGGCTCACTTGGGGAGTGAAACATCGGATGGAGGATCTTCCTCTCTGTCTCTCCTCCTCTGTAATAAAATGAATAAATCTTAAAAAAAAAGAAAATCTTATGAAATAGTTATGTGTTTCTCACCCCAGTAACTCTCACCTATTCTGATATTATTAATTACTGTCATAAATTAGCTATAGTTATTTACTCTCATTTACAGATTAACCTTGCTTTTCCTCTCATTTTTTCTTGAAAACTCAGAAGTTGGAACCCAAGTTTTGAAAAAAGGACAATCTCTCTGTCTGCAGGAAAGGATTCCTTTAGGTATTTCAACTATTGATTCACTGAAGAAGTTACACAAGGATAAAGGCTGTCATGCTGGAATAGCACAGAAATCTTCTTTACTTTACCAATGATTGAATTGGGCTTTCTAGGGTGTTTTTTTTTTTTTAAACTAGGCAGAATGACAGAGAGAGAGAGGAAGGCTGGGTGGGGGTGGGGAAGAGAGATTCTGTCATGTGGTAGTTCACTCCCCAAATGCAGAAACATCCAGGGCTGGGACAGTTTGAAGCTAGGAGGCAAGTGCCAGAAAGACTATATAGGTGTCCCGTGTGAGTGGCAGGAATCCAGGCAATGGGACCACCAACTGCTGTCGCATAGGCACATTAGATGTGTAACAAGTTAGATGAACTCATAGATTGTTAAGGTCAGATTCCTGTTGGAATGAGAAAAGGGAGAGTCCCTTTAAAAGATGCTTGCTTCTGCCCAGAAACTGCCTTTAGAAGGACAAAATACCCATCCTCCTGCTGAGTTTTTAGTTTTATCTTCAGAGTGGAAAGAAGTCACCTATGCCACCCCTTTGGTGGCCATTTTGTTTTACCTTGGCCAAGTTAGATAAGACTCTAATTCTCACCTTTTGATAAATTTTGTCCCCAATCTCCGCTTGATTGTTAGCTGCTGTTCTATTTTTATTTTCCAAAAAAAAAAAAAAAAAATCATGCTTAAAACACTCAACCCTCACAGTTTCTTATGTTTTTGTTTGTTTGTTTGTTTTTCCTTTCAGGTAGGTTACTTTCTGGATGCTACAGCAGGTTTTTGGCTCAAATCTTGCTTGATTCACTACTTTGAGTGGAAATTCTTCTTTCACGTGAGACAAGACCTGGGATCGTCTCTGTGCCCGATTGGAAACACTAAGAACGCAGGCCTCAGATATGGGGTGTCCCTCTAGGGCTCTTTTTATTTAAAAAAAGAAAGAGAGAAAGAAAGAGAGAAGGAAGGAAAGAAAGAAAGAAAGAAAGAAAGAAAGAAAGAAAGAAAGAAAGGAAGAAAGAAAGAGAGAAAACAGCAACAATAACAACATGATGTCCTCAGGAAATAAAACTGTGACTCATGATCCAAGGAAGACAAAAATTAAGCACACAGGACTGAATGCACTCATGAGGAAATGTTAAGAGTGAGAATTCATTTTGAGTATTGGGGGTTTCTTTCTTTCTTTTTTTTTTTTTTTTTTGGTGCTATTTACTGATAGAATGTACTGCCAATTACCCTTACTTTGACTTTTTGTGCTCAGTTTAAAAGTGTTATGACATTATAAATGAAAATGACACATTTTAAAACTGTATGTGGTTTTCATTAAAGTCTCATAATTGAGAAAAATATTCTAATTTTGGTAATATTTATTTTAATGACTTCAATAAGAGATTGGCCTTATTTTACCTCAATTGACAAATTGATAGTGTAAGCAAAGACATACTGAGGTATTGTTAGGGAATACAAAAAAAATTTCAAAGATTTGTTTATTTTTATTACAAAGTCAGATATACAGAGAGGAAGATCTTCCATCTGATGATTCACTCCCCAAGTGAGCGCAATGGCCGGTGCTGTGCCGATCCGAAGCTGGGAACCAGTAACCTCTTCCGGGTCTCCCACGTGGGTGCAGAGTCCCAAGGCTTTGGGCCGACCTCGACTGCTTTCCCAGGCCACAAGCAGGGAGCTGGATGGGAAGCAGGGCCGCTGGGATTAGAACCAGCGCCCATATGGGATCCCAGTGCATTCAAGGCCAGGATTTTAACAGCTAGACCACTGAGCCGGGCCCAGGAATACATAATTTTTAATCCAGTACAGCAAGCTCACTTTTAGGGAAGAAAGGCAGCTTATGCATGCAAAAACCTCTCAGGAAACTGGCTTGGCAACTTACTTATAGTGTTCAAAACTTACAAGTGATAAACCAAGTCACTCCCTGTTTTTTTAGTCTAGGTTCGGCCACATATTTATTTCCTATCTTCTTACCTCTTAAAAACCATTTTAAGCACAGGCACTGACATTCCTTAAGCACGTGGTAAAATTTACTCAAAGGCTGAGGATATATGTGGGCCATGTTCAGGAAAAGCGAGCCAGAAAGCAAAATAGTAGGAAAGAAATTGCTTCTGCTGTCCTCAGAGTCCATCCGCAGTAAGAGAACGAGCAAGTACGTGAGAGGCCAAGAGAAGAGCCCGAGGGTCAGCACAGGAATAAAAATTGATAGAGCAGCCGCTCCCCAACAAGGGCTTTAAGGGACTTGAGAAAAGAGTGGTTAGCAGCAATGCAACATCTCTCCCTGCCTCCCAGCACATTCAGGTTCCAGAGTCTTTTGACTCACACTTGGGCAGAAAGGATTACATTAGGTGGGGGAGGTGTGACTTCCAATCTTCTGATTCTGAACTAGATAGCTGATTGCCTGCACTATATCACTGGTAGGCCAGGAACTTTAGGAGATTTTGAGTGTCTTATGGAGAGAGGAATATACTAAACCTATGGGTATTACAGTGAAATCTGGAAGAGGACCTCTCTTGGCTTGGACCTAGCCTCCGTGAAGGAAAAATCACAGGGTTTTTAAAGTAGTCCATCCCTGAGTTTTTTGGTAAAAATTACAAAGCAGTTTGATCAATAAGCTCAGATCTTAAAGGGTTTTTTTTGAAATTTTATTAATTTAACTTCTATTTTGTTTGAAAGACAGAGATGAGATTGATCAATTCTCTGATTCACTCTCTAAGATGCTTCCCAATTCCCATATACAGGAACCCCATCTGGGTGTCCCATAGGAGTGGCAGGGATGCAAGAGGTCGGATCTTCTGCTACCTTCCAGGTTACACTTTAGGAGGAAGCTGGATTTGGAGCAAATCCTGGGGTGAATTCCAGGCCTGCGTATAGGACTGCAACATTCCAAGTGATGACTTAAACTGCTATGTCACAATATTCTCCCCAAACAAAATATGTTCATCTCAGAGGTTGTTAAATATTGCATGATCAAGGGCATTTGTATTGTTATCATCTCTGTTGTATCTGTGAAAATCATTGAATTAAACTATGTTACTGGAATAATATAATATGTAACATGTTTTGTTAATGTGTAATAAGAGGAAGAAAATATTCTGATGAATATTTGGACATTATTTAAGGTCAAAGCATGGGAGTATTAATAAAAGTATTAAAGTTGGGGAAACAAAAGAAAGTATGCAATGTGTCTTTCAACGTCTCTCTAAGATACTAACAGAATTATCTGATTTAACAGCATGCCTTATCTAATGGACATGACATTCACTACAGGATTGTACAATTTTCTAGGGGAATATAATTATGCTTGACTTTACTATTTATTACTTTATCAGAATCCAGACACTATGAAATTATTTTTTAACTTGAAATTTCTAAGTGATACAAATGATAATCTCAAAGTTTATCTTTTGTTGTCCCATAGGCCAATAAACAACTTTTATCTAATCTAGCAATCCTACTCCAAACATTTTTATATCACTTTTAAAATAAAATATAATAACCCCTGTCAGTCCAATACTTTTAAGATCAATTTTACCATCTTAGTTGTTTCCTCATTAATTAATGAGTTGAAAAAATATTTAATATATATCCACTTTGCATTTACTGGTCATATTTTTAACATCTGAGCTATAAAAACCTCATGTTTATAAAAGCTTGAATTTGTATATAAATTTAATAAGCATGTAGGTCATCACATAGATTTTAATGTCATAAAACATAAAACAAGGCTAGATACTAGCTTTCCCTTACCATGAATTGCATTTAAAATTTTTGAAGTGGCCTTTAGATTAATTACATGTATATCATCCAATGACTGCAAGGAGGAAGACAGGCATTCTGAACACAAATTAAATGTTCCTAATGTCATGAACAAGGAATTGTCTCTAGAAGTAACTGATCCTATTTTCCAATTACTTTCAGAAATGACAGAAAAGTAGTAAACCTGCCAAAGCCAAACTGTTTTGGGTAGGTATTATCCAAAGGTCATATTGTGAATACTGTAACAGTCAGTGCAGATATTTACTTAGCTATTACTGTGGATATTTAGTGGGCTGACTCAAAACTGGCAGACCACTGGGAAAAGACATTGTGTAAAATCACTGATTTATAATCCCCCAGGAATGATGCTGAAATTTTCCTTTGACTGAAGTGGAACACTAGATACATCCACACTGACAAATTCCCTGTGTAAATATTCTTATGTGCCATATTTTAGAATATGGAACTCGGGTGTCTTTACTACCAATTACTTGCTAAGGCAGGTGACAGGTGATGTTATTCAGAAGCTATTTATAAGAAAAATGCTGACTGTATCTGGGTGCAAATTTACATGCAAGTGAGAATGTGTTTTCACATCCCATTTGGGTGAGAATATTCTCTTTCGCTATCTTAATTTAACACTTACACCCCCTCTCCCACAACCTGTAGTCCTCTTGCTTTTCTTCTTAGTATTGATCAATGTAAACATAATATACACCTTAAGTTTTTCCCCTTTCCTGCCAAAAAATAACATTCATAAGGTGAGAAAATTTTGTCTATATAGTTTTTATTCCTGCTATAATATATCACTTAAAATGCTCAGTTCATAATAAGTACCTAATATATATGACGATACTTCAAGAAGTTCATGGAAACTAACTAAAATTTTGGAGCAAAATCAATTTTGAAATCCACCTTTGATTTTTGTGGGGTTTGTTGTTGTTGTTTATTTGTTTTTTTAATAATGCACTTTCTTAAATGCTTCAAAATGAATTCACACTTTTAATTCTGCTTTTTCACAAACATTTAGATGTGTACTTCTATATTTTTTAACAGCCTAAAAGTATTACTATTATGGAGTGCAGCCAGTGATGGTAGAAGTCTCTGTGAAGTCTGGCTTTATTGCTTTTTCACCTCTCCTTTATACTCTTTCCCCCAAGTCCTAATTTAGCCAAGATATTGGATACAGATGAGTCCAATTAGTCTAGGTGTTTTTAGCTATGAGCCCAGTTCCTGTTCCTGCCCATCCTAATGAGCGCTAATCAACTCCTTAGCCCACAGTACTTAGGTATTCGCTCCTGCCCACCTGTGACTCACCTATCAACTGAGAGGAGACAGTATTGGATTATTGTGTAACCACTCCCCTTACAAACTCCTTTAAAAGTCCCGTGAAGTGGAGGCTCACTTTTTTTCTGGTCAGGTGCTTCTGTTACTCTGGCACCTCGACTCTTGGCTGACCCAGGATAGGTAATCCCCTGAGCATGGTCCCTGTGTACTGCTTCGATGGGACAATGAATATAGTAATGTTTCTGGTTCATGTACTATCAGGAGTTCCAGGAGAGGTGAGGCTAGCAGTAGTGGAATGTGGGCAGAGAAGCCAGGGAAAGGTGAATGTCTGAAGCTTTGTAAGTGTGTCCAGGTTATTTGTTGCATGTCTCTTAGGATAGCTTATATTGTTGGGGAAGCTGGGACATAGGTCTTCAGCTTAACGGATTGACTTAAGGGTAATGACCACTTGTTCCCCTTTGTATTATGTTTGGTTGGATTATGATTGGTTGGATTGCCATATGGACTTGTAATTTGCTGATTCTAGTATGCTTTATTATCACCAAGCTTGGTTAACAAAGACTCCTTAATAAAACCTTAGACATGTCTGGTGTGATCTCGCTCGCACCCCGTAACATTACTACCCAAATGCCCATAACCCAGGGCTATATGAGGCCAAAGCCAATAGCCAAGAGTGTAGATTAGGTCTTTCAGATACTTGGCAGGAACCCAATGACTTGAGTCATCACTGCTGCTTTCCACAGTGTTGACAGAAGTAACAAAGCTGGAACTGGAAGTAGGGCCAGGACTCGAACCCAGGAACTTTCATGTGGAATGTGGGCTTCTCAAAACTCCTAAGTCAAATTACCTACACACAAATCATAAATTTTTAAAAAGCATTATTCAGGGGCTGTCATTGTGACATACCATATTAACTGAAATGTCTGCAATCAATACGAACAGCACCAGTTTGTGTCCTGGCTACTCCACTTCTGAATCAGCTTCCTGATAATGCACCTAGGAAAATAAGTAGAAAATGGTCCCAAGTGCTGGGGCCCCTGTCACCTATGTAACAGACCCCGATAAAGCTTCTGGTTGCTGATATCAGCCTGGCCCCACCCTGGCTGTTTTGGCCATTTTGAGAGTGGACCAATGGATCAAAGATATCATCTCTCTGTCTCATTCTCCCTCTGTTAATTTGATCTAAAAACTTTTAAAAAAGATTCATTTGACAGAGTCACACACACATAAACACACACACACACACACACAGACTTTCAATTTCATGCTTACACCTCAGATGTCTGCAATGGCTAGGGCTGGGCAAAGGCTGGGCGAGGTCAGTGCCAGAACTCCATCTGGGTCTATCACATAGGTGGCCAGGGATCAAGCACATGGACCAGCATCTGCTGCTTTCCCAGGTACCTTATCAGGCAATTGAAGCATAAATGATGCAGTTGGGACTCAAAGCTGTTATTACAGCAAGTCACAGCTTTACAAACAGTACCACAATGCGGACCCCAGTAAATTTTCTTGCAATACAATTTCTCAGTAATTTCCTTCATTGCTTCAAGATTCTGAATCACAGTAAGAAATATCTTACTCTTTTCTAGATAAATAAGTGAGTTTGCTTTAGCACCAGAGCAATTTGAATAAAACATTTTGCATTTCTGATATTTCTGAGTTTTTTCCTGGTTGGCAATACATTTCGTCCATTGATATGTAACATTTTATTCTTAGTTGGTTTGAAGGGCCTTTTTTCCTCCTTTTTAAAAAGATTTATTTATTTTTATTGGAAAGGCAGACATACAAAGAAGAGAGAGAGACCTGGGTTGCCTGGCGTAGGTCCAGTCTGGTGGGAACCAGGTTGCCTGGCCCAGGTCCTTGGGCCTGCCTGCGCGATGGGTGCTGAGCCCAGGAGCCCTGGGGTGGGGGAATCCAATGGGTCTGGGTCACCTGGCCCAGATTCCTGGGCCCACCTTCAGGAATTGGTCCTCCTCAGTTGAAAAGACGGAGTAGTAGATAGCTGACCCTGATGTACGCCAAGGATATGGCAGTCCATTGGGGTCTGCAGAGGACATCTGTTACCATAACAATGGAAGGAGAAGAGAATAAATTGGACAAATACCCAGCCAAACTATGACAGTAAAAGACTCTAAGGTTGACTGTGTCAGCCAATGGACATTGGAAGGGTTTCCTCATCCTTGCATTGGAGAGATAAGCAGCATTTCAGAATGATCAAAACCACCTGGGCAGAACCCTCGGAGTGTGTGCTATACTGGGACCCTGGGTTGATATTAGGTGGTCATTCCCCATTCCTGGGTGCTTGGTAGTTAGAAGGCTGGGTGTGGCTTCTCCCCATGTCTTCTGTCTTCACCCAAAAACAGGAAGAAGAAATAGAAAAATTGGGAAAATGATCACATCCACATTTCCCTAGCCGTCGATCCTTCCCACCCTGATCAACTATGTAAACATAATCTAAAATAAAAAGTAAAAAATTATATAATTTTAAAAAGACCTTTTTTTAATTGGAAAGGCAGGTTTAAAGAGAGACAAAGATCTTCCATCTGCTGAGCTGAGCTGATTCAAAGTCAGGAGCCAGGAACTTCTTCCTCCAGGTCTGCTACATGGATGCAGGGTCCCAAGGCTTTGAGTCATCCTTTACTGCTTTCCCAGTCCACAAAGGGAGCTGAATGGGAAGTGGAGCTGCTGGGACACAAATCAGTGCTCACATAGGATCCCGACATGTGCAAGGCTAGGATTTAGCCACTGAGAAATCACGCTGGGCCTGAAGTATTTTTTTATTAAGTCTTTACTATGACCTATTTTTGATCAATGAGTTATTCAAAAGTGGTCTGTGCATTACCAAAATTGAATTTTTTAGGCTGACTTGATAGATTAGTTGCTGATTTTTATATACTTAAGAATAGTGTGTATTCTCTAGTTGTTGCTTTTAAATTCTATGCATGGCCACTCAGCAAAATTCATTAACATTTGGCTATTCAAATTTTGTATATCATACTTTTTGTCTACTTGACTTAAAAATGGAATTATATTAAATTCTATTATGTTGATGTATTTGTCTATGATATCTTAAACTTCTGACAGCTCTGCTTCATGTATTGTAAGGGTATTGTACAGGTGTAAGAGGGACTCTCAACTGTACTTGATCAGTGGATATGCAACAAGGTGGAACATTCCACATGGGGGGAGGGCGGGGGGAGGGGTGGGGTGATTCCCAGTTCCAACAAAACTGTATCACATAATACAATGTAATCAATGAATAAAAAAAAACATTAAATGTCCAAAAATTAAAAAAAAAAGAATTAGCACTTTTATATCTTTTTGGAGAACTGATGCTGTCACATATAAATATCATTTATATATTTGATATATGCTAAAATTTATCCTGCTTAGGTCTATTTTCTTGACATTAGTATAGTTAATCCACCTACAATTTCATTAATATTTCCCTGCTATGTATGTATGCTTATATATATGTATATGCATATTATTTATTTATTATTTATATTCCAAACTTCACCTGACCTTCAATTTCAGTAAAAGGTATTTTGAAAAACATAGAGTTGAAATTTGATGTTTTAGAAATACTTATTAAAATCTGTCTCTTAGTTAATAATCTTAGTTCATACATCACTGGGCCTTTAAGGGCTAATTTGTTATACTGGTGTGCAGAAACAAGTTTACACACTCCTGTAAATCTATGTGGAGAAGAGTTATTATTTGGTAACTAAGAAAATCACTCCTAGACCATATGAATGTTTAAGTTCCCAGTTATATGAATGGAAAATGTAAATTCTCACTATGTTGACATATCTTAGGGCTGCAATCTTCTGGTTTGATCTAGAATTTACGCAAAATGGTACTTGCATACCATGAATTCTGAGATTGCAAAGCTGGGCTTAACATTCTGCCTTACCTAATCACTACTGGAGTCTGGTTCATGATCTAATCATGGAAACAGATACTACACAAGCATTCCTGATACTTTAAAACCCCATATTTTGTGTGTGTGTGTGTGTGTGTATCTTCTTGTAGAATCTGAAGCCTATCCTGAAATATCTTTTCTCTGCCTTAAATTCAATAGATATGCATGCCTGCTCTTCTTATTTCTACATATTTTCTCCAATGTACATGATGCCAGCATATCTGGTATGTGCACTTATAACCATATACTTTTTTTTATAAAGATTTTATTGGTATTGGAAAGCCGGATATACAGAGAGGAGGAGAGACAGAGAGGAAGATCTTCCATCTGATGTTTCACTCCCCAAGTGAGCTGCAACGGGCTGGTACGCGCCGATCCGAAGCCGGGACCAGGAACCTCTTCCTGGTCTCCCACGCGGGTGCAGGGTCCCAAAGCATTGGGCAGTCCTCAACTGCTTTCCCAGGCCACAAGCAGGGAGCTGGATGGGAAGTGGAGCTGCCGGGATTAGAACCGGCGCCCATATGGTATCCCGGGACTTTCAAGGCGAGGACTTTAGCTGCTAGGCCACTCCGCTGGGCCCTTAACCATATACTTTTAATACATTTATATGTTATTATAAATTTTGATAATGCCTGGATTGATGTATGTATAAATTTACGTTTCCTTTTCTATTTGCTACTTTTTTCTCTGTTACACTTTTTGCCCCTCTTCCTTTAGGTTTTGATTAATTTATTGGGAGACTAAGTTATTGTGGTTTTCATATACCATTTTTCTTTCTATTGGTTTTGAATATGTTCATGTTTTTTTTTCACTGGTTATCGTTGATATTTATACTATGTAATTATCACATGCCAAAATTAATACCACAAACACTTGCTGATGAATGTAAAATCTTAGGAACACTTTACCTTCTATAATTCCAGTTTGGACACATTTCATACTGTTTTAGGTATGCTGTATCTGTCCTTTTTAAGCTCCACACATTATTTTACACAGAAAGCACTTGTTAAATATGTGTTTTTATTTTCTTCTCCCTTACTGCTAAACATTCTCATCAGCAAGTACATTTTTTATAAGTCCCTTTAGTGCAGGCTTACTTATAATAATGTGCTCTGTTTCCATGCATTTTAAAATGTTTTTCTTTTTCTCTCCTTGTTGAAAGGCAGATTTGCCAGGTATACACTATTAGGTTGACAATTACTTTGTTCGGAACAATTAGAAAAGCATCTTCTGGATTTCATTATTGCTGTGGGATGCTTTGTTTGGTTTACATTTGTTTTGTGAGTTAAATTTTACTCTAGTAATTTTTCTGCTCTAAGTACTTTTAAATTTTTCCCTGCTATCTTCAGGGTTCTTCAACTTTAAATGTATTCAGGAATTGATTTCTTTTCCTTCTATTTAGTAGTGATTCTGTGCCATCACCCAAAAAAAATTTTTCATTTCCTTGAAGTTTCATAAATCTTTAAGTCCTCTTTTAATCCAATCACTCTTGATTTGGGATACCGGCACCACAGGTGAAAGCATAACTCAATGCACCACAATACAGAGCCAGAAAAACTATTTTGAGAACAAATGAGTGAAGTGTAAATTACTGAAACATGCTAAAAGAGGTCATGAACTGATTTAAAATCAGAGTGCTATTTGAGTTCCAGCTGCTTTGCTTCCTAGTCTGTTCCTTGCTAATGCACATACGGAGGCAGAAAAAGTGGTCCAAGTGCTTGGTCGCCTGCAACCCATGTGGGAAACCTGAGTGCAGTTCCTTGCTCCTGACCTCAGTCTGGCACAGCCCAGTCCATTGCAGCCATCTGGAGAGTGAATCAGTGGATGGAAAATCTCTTTCTCTCAGTATCGTCCCTTCTCTCTCTAGCACTCTTCTTTTCAAATAAATAACTGTCTTTTTTAGAAAGTTATTTTTTGGGATGTAGCAGGAAAAATTCTAAATACACCTCCACTCAAAGTTTTTTGTTTTCTGGTCATTTAATCTCACATTATTTCAGAAAACAAAGATTTATTTTATTTTCATTAGAAAGGCAGAATTACAGAGAGAGAGGGAAAGACAGAGAGAAAGATCTTCCATCTACTGGTTCACTCCCCATTTGGCCACAATGGCTGAAGCTGGGCTGTTCCAAAGCCAGGAGCTTCTTTTGCATCTCCCACACAGGTGAAGGGGCCCAAAGATTTGAGTTGTCCTCTGCTGTTTTCCCAGGCCACACAAAGGGAGCTGGATTAGAAGTGGAGAAGCCAGGGCATGAACTAGTGTCCACATGGGATACTGATGCTGCAGGCAAAAACTTAGGCTACTGCTCCACAGCACTGGCCCCTAGTCAAGTGCTTCTCTGTAGATACAAAGTTCGGTGTGACTTTGAAAATAAAAATTTAGATTTTACCCAAGTGAACCTGACTCAGTCTTGTTTACTCTTTCAAACCAGAGTTTCCTTGCGTTTTTTCCAACCTGTCATTATCTTTATAATTTTCTTACCTATAAGACATTGCCTCAATCTGTGTAAAAATCCCTTCTTTCTCTTCCCGTCTTCTTACTTTCGGTGGATATTGATCTCTCGTTTTTCTGTTTAAATGAAATTTTCTAAATCTTGAATCTTACCTTGTAACATTTTAGTTCAAGGAAAAATTTTAGGAGGACATTCCTTTCAAAACAAAGTTTTTAATTTGATAGCAATTGAATTAAATTAATAAAATTTGACTATTCTAGTTACTCACAACTCAATACTGTTCTAATCCCATTCTGCCCTTTTTAGTACAATTAATAGGTTAGGAATATTTTTATTTGAACTGTTTATTGTTTGTTTATCGAGCTGTTCCAAGTATGTAATTCTCCTTAAATACAAGGAATTCTCAGGTGTTTAATTTTATTGTATTGAGATTAATTTATTTTTATTGGAAAGGCAGATTTACAGAGAGAAAGAGGACAGAAAGATATTCCATCCACTGGCTCACGTCCCAAGTAGCCACTACAGGCAGAACTGAGCCAATCTGACACCAGGAGCCAGGAGCTTCTTTCGGGTCTCCTGTGTGAGTGCAGGGTCCCAAAGCTTTGGGCCGTCCTTTACTGCTTTCCCAGGCCACAAGCAGGGAGCTGGATGGGAAGTGGAGCAGCTTTGAAATGAAGCATATGGGATACTGGCACTTGCAAGGTGAGAATTTAGCCACTGGGGCATTGTTCTGGGTCCTATCAGGTTTTTTAAAGCAGGGATTATACTCTATTTTGACACACATCTCCAAGGGCACAGATCTGGAAGCATTAGTATGTTTATGCTAGTTTTCTGACTTACAAAATAATGGGATGTTAAAAGGCTGATTTTAAGGTCTGGCATTGTTGCATAACATGTGAAGTAAAGACATGGGATGCCCACATGCCACATCAGGTTTGATAGGATCCTGCTTCTTCCTCTAATCCAGGTGTCTGCTGATTCACCTGGGAAAGGACAGGTTTTAGCTTAAGTACTTGAGTCCTTGCCACCATGAGGCAGACCTGGATAAAGTTTCAGGTTCCTGGCTTCAGCCTTGTGCAGCCTTGGTTTCTGTGGGAATTTGAAAAATGAACCAGAAGATGAAATCTCTCTGTGTGTGTCTCTCTCTGTCTGTCTTAGCTCTCTGTGAATGCATGTATGTGTTTCCCTCTATGCCAGCTTTGCTTTGACATAAATAGATAAAATTTTAAAAAAGTAAAAATGGACTCATAAGCAAAAAGGCAAATAGGAATCTTTTTGCAATAGTTCCTACCATCATACTATCTTGAACTTATCTGTAGAATCAGCATTTTGACTCAGCAACACCAATGCATGAAACAAAGAGGCTTATATTCTGTTGATTTACTTCTTTAATATCAAACACATGAATCTGTGTGTAGCATCTCCTGTATATATTCACTCTGACTACAAGTATATATTTTCATTTTAGTCCTCCTAAGATTCAAGTTCTTCCAAAATGGAGCGCTTGATTAGTTTTGACAAAGGTAACACAGAGGGCTTTTTATAAATGCTAAACAATCAACTCCTAAAAATTCCTACCAGGGCTGGCACATCATTGCCACTTACTCTTCTCTAATGCCCATGCTAACCTTGTGCAAGGCTTGGATGTATTAAACCCATTCTTGTGATAGATAAGAATACCCTGAGGGTCATGAGCTGAAGAGATTTGAGGTCATTTCTGGCCACCATTTTCCAAAGCTGAATTTTTATTCATGATTAGTCCTGCTTGCTAGTATACTTGCACAAGCCTGAAAGAGGTCACGTGGAAAACAGAAGAAAAGGATATGATAGATATAGGAACAGTAGGAAATGATGAATGATGTTGCAGGCTCCCTGTCCAAGAGGTTTCAAAACAATGAAGATGAAAGAATACATCTTCCTGTGCTCTGAATGTATAAGTCAAGGAATAAACTACTTAAAAAGCATCTTTTTTATGTTCTCATTTGTCTTTTGTACAAATCTTAATATACCCTTTTGCAAAAGTAAATATTCACAGCCAGATTAGACATTAAAAATTCCCACACATACAGAGATAAAATGTTACAAGTGAATGTTATCAAGCACACATCAAAACATTTTAATGCTTATACGTAGGTGAAAATAAAAGAATGACAATGATGTGATGATTCTTGATGAACAAAATGAGCACAGTGATAGTAGCTATTGTTTACTAAACATTTCCATGATAGCTCATTCAATATTTTAAAAAGTATGATTAAGTAGGCAAATGACAAAAGGTAGAAAAGTAGCAAATATATGATAGGAGCAGGATATTTTTACCCAGTTTTGTCTGGCTCAGATTCTTGAAATCTTGTATATATTGCCTCTCCAAACTGTTACCATTGATTTGAAGAGTATCAGAAATTAAAGACTTTGCTAAAGACTTATTTTGTTGGGTGCTACTTTCCTAATGGCATTCTGTTAACTGTTCTAGAAATGAAGATATCCATCTGAGTTACAATTACGCACACATACAGTATAAGTGAAGCTGACATAGATTTAGAGATACAGTATGGAAAAAGCTTTATTTTTTTAGATACAATGTCTTCGATCACAAATTGAATCCATGAAACAAATTCAACTTAGTCCCAAAGTTTAAAAGCAATCGATACTATAAGCTGCAAATTCAGATTAGTTATCCTCTCTACTTTGCCTGCAGTCCATATGCTAATTTGAAAGTCATCCTTATGGAGACACTGATATTCTTTTGTGATGTTTAAACCAGCATGTTCTCCATGACAAGCTTATAAAGGCTTGCTGAAGCAAGTAACAAGTTTTAATAAATTAGATCAGACAGAAATGTCACCGTACTTTTTAAGGATAGACATTTTTATATGTGGTAAGATGAAGAGTCATTTTTAAATAACCTGCATATGTTATCTAAAATGTTACAACTTTTGTATCTAGAGGATTTTCAAGATATTAACATTTAATTTTCAGAGAATAAAAGATTTGCAGAAAGTTTTGAACAAAACACATAATAAAGATAGCATTAGCTAGCATAGACGGTTCCAGTCTCTTCTGTTGAATGATTCTTCACAGGTTTCATTGCATCAGAGAACGCATACCCTATAGAGGTGGACCTGGAATTAAACGCACTAGATAGAAGAAAGGTTGCTGGCAAGATGAGAAAATGCAGGTGCACAAAAAATTATCTTGAGAAAAAATGACATATCATCCTGAGGAGCTAAGGTGAAAGTGATACGGCTGACATGTGGGGCACAAAAGCAGAAACCTGACAGGAAAATAACATATTGAGATGTTTTAAGCTGCCATCCTACTACTTGTCAAGAGACATGTGGAAACACAAAGCAGCCCTAAACCACGAATTTTGAAGTTCAGAACCAAGTTTCAAGTCCCTCAGGCTGAGTGGATGAGAAAACAATTTCCATTACTGAAGTTGTTGAAGTGCTGGGTTTCCTAACAAGTTCAGTACTGTTAGACCTACATGGCAAACTAAATTATAAGGTGAGGGCTTGATTTCAAGAAGAAACCACATTTCAGAAAAAGGGACATAAAGTAGACCCACAGAGCAGCTGACTCAGTTTGAGTATCGACCATGATCATGCTTTCCCTCTCCACCAAGGTTTGGATTGTCCCTAGCACTGAGACAGGATGTACATGGTGACATTAGTAAGCAAATGATTGTGCTACAGATTGTTAAAGTATGCTGAGAATAATATAACAGATATATTGTTAATGTTGCTCTTTGTAACTGGTATTTCAAGTAATAAGAATTTTATTTATTGGTTTTCGTTAAGTTTGACTTGAGCAATTAAAAATTACTTAAAGATTTATTTTTATTTATTTGAAAGGAAGAATTACACTATTGTGTATGGAAGGGGGAGGACTGGAAAGAGAAAGACATAGAAAGGGATATTCCATCCGCTGGTTCATTTCCCAAATGGCCACAACTGCTAAGGTTGCCTTAGATCGAAGCATGAAGTCAGGAGCTTCATCAGGGGCCCAAGCACTTTGGCCATCCTTTACTTCCTCCCTAGGTGTAGTAATGGGAAGTTGGATTGAAAGTCCAGCAGCCAGGACTTAAACCAGCACCAGCATGGGATACCAGCATTGTAGGCAAAAACTAAATTTGCTGAACCACAATGTTGACCAGAAGTAATTATTTCTGCTATTAAAAACATGCACTTGATAGAGGAAAACCTGATTTGGAAGATCTTCAGCTTGACACAAATTGGAACAACTATAAAGAGGAAAGTTACAAGATTCTTAAGACTGCTGAAAGACCCTTAAAAAACATGCTGTAACTTGGGGGGGGAGGGAAAAATACTCTAACTCATAGAAGTAGTGATTTGATTAATCCAATAGTTTGCTATTGTCAGTTTTATATGCAGGAGCTTGACTAGGAATTGGAAGATTCTCGTTTTACTTCTGGAGTGTTCATTATTTAGCTAGAGTAATTCTTTTGGCTTTTTGCTTCTTCCCAAACAAAAAAAAAATAAAGAAAATGGTATCTCTTAGTAATGCCTAAGAGAAAATTAATATAATAATATACAGTTGTTAAAAGAACTGCACTGAAAACACTATGGTATTGACAAAAATTAAGATAATCTAAAAATTATGATCACACATCTGCATTTTTAAAAGATTATGATCAATCCCACACACATTTTTAAAAGATTATGATCACTGCCAGCAAAAATATTCTTGAACATAAAGCCCTGTGATAAATGGCTGTAATTTCACTAATATCATCCCATTCTTCAAACTCTTAGCAGTAATTTCAATTCCCATTCTGGACTTAATATTACAATTTATTTTTTATATTAGATACATCATTCTGTTCCAACAAAACTGAAATGGGGAGATAAATTATTATCAAGTAAGAGCAATGATACAACTTCACATATTTTCTGTCTGTAATGCAACAATGAACTCATTTAACCTTATAAGTGTAGGTGGATCTTTTTTAACTTCAACCAGTACAGGATTTCATATAAATAAATCAGTAATAATTGGGGACTGTATACAACTTGAGAATAAAGTGCTAACAAAGGTGGCAGTAAGGGTGTGGTTCTAATGCTGCTGCTCAGCTGTGGCAGTGTGATCATTTCACTTGCATGTGCCTGCTCCTTTATGATTTGATGGACTGAATTACCTAAGGCAAGACTGACATTCTGTAAAAGGCTTCTTAGCAATCATTTGAAGGTAAGTGAAGCCAATTCTTCAACTCTTTGTTTTCCTTAAATACTACTACTACTACTACTACTACTACTACTACTACACACATCATGTATATATACATATATTGATTTATTGTTACTCATTCAAGCTCTAAAATCACCTAAGTCATGAGTTTCTAATACGCCTACTTCAAACTGGCTTTGTCAATACTTAACCTTCAGCTTTTCACATTCCACCATTTGAAAATATTTCGACAGAGAAGATGAAATATTGGAATGAAATTTGAAATTGGGGCTGGCTAATCCTCTGCCTGCAAGCATCAACATTCCATATGGGTGTCAGTTCATGTCCTGGCTGCTCCACTTTCCATCCAGCACCCTGCTTGTGGCTTGGGGAAACAGCAGAGTTCTCTCTGTAAATCTGCCTTTCCAATAACAATAAATAAATATTTTAAAAGACATTTTAAATGATAATAGGAGTCCTATAAAAGATCAAAATCAAACACTGACCACTGAGGCATCACATTATAAAATACTATGAAAGTACAGTTTATTTTATTTTTATTATTTAATTTCTTAGCATCCTTTAATTTATACTTCATGTAAATATACATACAAGAGTCTATGTTAATGCAAATAATTTTTCTAATAAACTCTTCGATAAGTTCTTAGACCTAACTAGCTTCAGGGATTTGCACTCTTATCCTGTTTGTGTTAAAATTTCAAACATTGAATCCTTCTACCTTCCCTCTTGTTGAATTTTTTCTTCACTTGCTTTTATTCTTTTTCATCTGTTAAACTTCTAGCACAATCGCATAAATACTTTCTGTCTTATCTGCATCTCAAAATAGACCATTTCAGGGATCATTGTAGCTTGCTCATCACCTTCCCTGAGACTTTAACTTCCTCTTTTTTGGGTAAGTGCAGATTTTTGTTTTAAAGAAAACTACAATTTCAGGTTGGTTCTTTGCAGAAGCACTGTTAACCATGTGGATGTGTAACACTGTAACTTCATTTTTTGTAACTTTGCTGTTATTAATGACACCTGGGGGTCCTACTCCAGCAAAACAAAACTGGGGACGATATAGAAAAAAAAATCAAACAAAAATATTTTTTGTGCTTTACTTGAGGTCTCTTGAGAAGCCAAAAGGATTAAGAAGCTTTTCTCAAACTGTAAACTTCAGATTGGTAGCAATATGTTAATCATATGCTACTGCTAATCACCAAATGTTGTACTGGAAAACCAATGCTCACTCAGGTAATCTTCATTTATTACTAAATATCACTAAGTGTTACATTGTTTAATTTAAACACGTTCATTTTATTACCATTAAAAATTCTATTTACATTTGATTTTTCTGTTTTTATTCCATGTCTCAGTGAACAGACCTGGAGTTCAGGTTTGTGGATTTGTTCAAGTACTTTGACACAAAGCAGATGACCTCGTCTCTGTGTGCAGAACAGTTGCAGAATTGTTCACTTTTCAGACTGTTGGTCTTGGGAACCTCTATTATTGATTTAACCTGTTATAGGTGTTGCTCAAAGGACTGATCTGATCTGTCTTTTTAAACCTAGCTTATAATACACCTACTGACTTCTCAGAGTTGCTTATGTCACATTTTCATAATCATAGGTTTGTAAACATTCCATTTACAAATTAAGATATAGAATAATTGTCAAAATGTCCAGATTACCAAGACAGATTTATATATTTGTATCATGCTCTAAGGAATAGGTATCAGTAATATGGTGGAATAGAACTCTCCAGAGCTTGTATCTCTGCAGAAACATTCACACATAAAAACACCTTCACACTAAGGAAATCAGCTGGATCAGAGTGGAGTAGCCGGACTCAAACTGTTGCTCATGTGGGATGGTGGCACAGCAGACTACAGCTAAACTCACAATGCCACATTGCTGGCTCCCTAAAAGTTATTTTTTAAAAAAATAAATATAGTAATTTGTTAAGGATTATACAATAATAAAAGGCATATCTTTCAACACCAAAAATTAAAAATGAAATGTAGATGAAGTGGAGACCATTTTTACAGAAAACTTTTTCATCAAAACAAATTTACACACTGACATTTCTGGCTTATCTACAATAAATCTTTCCAAGTTAAAATTGAATTATGCACCAAAGCAGATATATATAATTTTGCAGCAGAGTTCCCTTAAGGCACTGAGTCTTAGCTTCGATTTAAGACCTCTCAAATGCAAATGTCCAATTGTTCATATAGTTCAAAATTTTAACCTATAGATGAAAACAATTAAATGAAAAGTCAAAACATAAAATGCATGTCACACACAACTAGTATCAAAGTCCTTTTACCATATCATATTATGTTAAAATCTACGTATCCTTTTACCTATTGAAAAGTACCAACCACTCTAATACTCAAGATATTTTTAAAAGACCATCCTTTGTTATCACACACTTAAAATGTATAATAACATTGGTTCACTCTGATTTAGTTTCTGCTTTTTAAGTCCTGTTCCATGTATGATACAGAACCCTGTACCCACGTGGGAGACCTGGAAGAACCTTCTGGTTCCTGGCTTTGGACTGGCTCAGCTCTGGCCATTGTGGCCACTAGAGGAGTGAACCAGCTGGTGGCAGATCTTTCTTTGTCTCTTCTTCTCTGTAAATCGGCTTTTCCGTTAGAAATATATCGTAAAGAAAAGAAGCACGGGCAGAACATTCCATCCAATAGTAGTAGAATATAAATCTTTTTAAAATGCACAAAGAATATTCTCCAAGATTGATTATATGTTATGGCACAAAACAAATATAAAAAATTTGAAAGCCTGAAATAATATTATTTATCTTCTACACCACAATGTTGGGAAATTAGAAATCAACAATGAAGAATTTTTAAAAATTCAAAAATGCACAGAAATTTATACAAAAGTTCTCCTGAACAACTGATAGTTAAGTTTTTCAAGAGTTAAAAGGGAATTAAAAAAATGTCTTGAAAGAAATTTTGAGCTCAACCATTTATAAGCCATCAAGCTAAGGGAATTCATGTAATAACTTGGAATTCACTGTCATCTCATCTCTAAAATGGGTATATCACTAGCAGAATCCCATATATTATGAGGTAGAAACGTTATAAATTAAGTAAATATATTCAGGTAGTGTCGGTTACATGAATAATTGTCAGTAAGTAGTGAAGTACTTAAAAAATGTATTTACTTACCTGAAAGATTAGAGAGAGAGAGAGAGAGAGAGAGAGATCTTCCATAAACTGGTTCACAACTGGTTCACCTCCTAGATGCGAATGGTCAGGTCTGGGTTGGGACAAACCCAGGAGCCAAGGGCCAGGAGCCAGAAGCCAGAAGCCAGAAGCTTCTTCTGGGGCTTCCACATGGGTGCAGGTACTCAAAACCTTGGGCCATCCTTTGTTGTTTTTCCCAGCTCCAGGAAGTGGAGCAGCCTGGACTCCAATTTGTGCCCATATGGATGCTGGTGGGACAGGTGGCTTTCCATGCTAGGCCACAAAGCTGGACCCTAAACTATTTTTATTAGCGTGTTATAATAGTGATGCTGTAAAAGCATTCACCTAGAACATGCATTTTCTTTCCAAAATAGCTGCTGCTGAGGTAGCCTATTTATTTTTATTTTAGAATATCTTTTTCTATAAATGTCTCACAGATGCAAAAGTACTGTGCTAATAACTTCTTGCTTCAAGTTTGAAAATATGTTTTCCATGAATCCATTGAAGAACACTTTTGTGACTGACACTAGCAAATTATTTTTTTTATTAAATAAAGCAAACATTTATTAAATTGTGATAAAAACATTCCATCAAATTACAAAACCTGAGTAAGAAAAACAAACGGCACATGCTTAACTGTAGTTGACATTCAAATAAAATTTGCATTCCCAAAATATTATACAGTAATTAGAAAATACCAGCCAAAGTAATATTAGGATATTTTTCCGTGCGGTCTCAACAAATTTGAACAAAAGCAAATTTTAACAAAAGTAAATTTTACAGTGAAACATAGCAGTAGATTAAGGATCTTAACATGTTTATTTTACTGCTATTTGACACTATGATACAAAAATAAGAGGATTTACTTGACATTTTTAATAAATATCTCATGGGCTGTTGAGTGCCTTACTGGTGAAAAGATTTAACTGGCTAATCTCATCAATCCATTTTGTACATTTAGTAAGCATCAACTCTGCCCTACATAACTCTTAGTTATGAGAAAAGTGTATGGTAAGCAGTCCATTTGATGGTTTACTAATTTCCTCGTTGTTGAGAAGTCCGAGTTGATTATGTATTTAATATGATAACCATTTGTGTGCTGTGAATTGCATTAAGAGTTATGTAGGACACTAGCAAATTATACCTTCAAATATATTCTTTGCCTCCAGGGAAAAACACTCTGAAATATATAAAGGAATAAACAATCATGGAGCCAGTCTAGTAGCTCAACTAACTAATCCTCCACCTCCAAGCACTGACATCCTGGCTGCTCCACTTGCCATCCAGCTCCTTGCTTGTGGCCTGGGAAAGCAGTCAAGGATGGCCCAAAGTCTTGGGACCCTGCATCCATGTGGGAGACCTGAAAGAGTCTCCTGGCTCCTGGCTTTGGATCAGCTCAGCTCTGGCTTTGTGGTCACTGAAAAGTGAGCAAGCAGATGGAAGAGTTTGATCTCTGCCCTTCCCTCTCTGTAAATCTACCGTCCCAATAAAAATCAGTAAATCTTTAAAAGTTTTAAAATAAATAAGCAATCTCCTTGTTTGGCAAAATTTAATCTATTAATTAGTTAGGTTTGAACTATTGTTCAAATTCTCTGTCTACTCAATTACCATCCTCAGTATCCAGAAGAGGAAGTTCTTTCACATGCGATTTCCATCGCAAAATTCACTGAGATGTCGGTTTTATGAAGATACTTTACATTCATTTAGAATTCACTACTTTGGCTCTTATCAGTTGATAAAAAATAATGCATTCCTGTTTATGAAAGTTTGTTGAATGACTATGTAGCATTAACTCTTTTTCATAACGATAACATGAAAAATGTTGTTTGAAAACACTCCCTAACTAGTCCTAATTTAATTAATTACTAAAATAAACTTATATTGAACTTGCATTTTACTTTTAGAATATCAGTGAAATGATAATACAAGCCAAGCTCATGTCTTATTTAATTTTGACTCACCAGCATCTATTCATTTAATAGCAAATTGCTTACTGAATTGAATTAAGCAGCGAAACATCAGACAAATGAAAAAAGTGGCTAATAAGATGGGACATACTGAAGCACTTCTCATTGAGGAGATTTCTTTAATACCTGTAATTACATGATCTTTTATTGAGATGACTGAATACTTTCAATATTGAGAAAGTAATAGCTTTGTGTTATGTTGGTGTGTGCCTGGAAATAAAACAGGTACCTTATCAAATTCAATGGACGTGTCATGAGAATTGATACCTGAGAGTAGCTGTGGAAACATGTTAGAATTAAAACATCTGTGAGAATTCACAGTTAGATATTGCCTTGTGTATACAATTGTTTGGTAGAAATAATGAAGTTTCAATTTATAAAGCTAAATCATGTATTTTGAGTTGAAGAAATGCTTTACAAGCCCTTTACTATATCTAAAGGACGCACTGTGACAGGATACTCATTCAGAACTGAATGATGATACAAAAATTATTGATGATTTCTACTGGGGCAAAGATGGAAGTATAAGATGCTGCCAATTGAGTATACTACTGACTTTGTATTTAACAATATTGATTTTGTTAAAAAAAATGCTGAGTAGCACATTTGTCTTATTTTTTTTCATAGCCAAATGCCTCAGTTTTGACAAATTTTAGCATAATTCATGAGAGAAGGAGCAGCTATTTCATTTCCAAAAAATATTGGCACTGACTGTTTTTGACCAAAGCATATATTACTGATAAAAATATACAGGACTTTGATGCTACTAAGGTGAAAAGGTAGGCAGAAAGTAAAGAACTTAAGGTGCTTAATAACCATTCAATTATCAATTGAATTGAAGATAACAAAAACACAGTGCTTGGTGTTATCAATCAAACCACAAAATGGTTGTATATGTTACGGAGCCACTCTCATGGTGAGGATCCACCATTCTGCCTACACAGGGTCCTGAAACTGTGCTTTACATGTTTCACATGCTGACTTTTTTATGAAATAGGGGGATTTATCTAACTATGGACTTTGGAAGAAGACGTCATGAGATTTTTCTTTTCAATTGTTTTCTCAGTTATCTTTTTTTTGGAGTACTATTCTATGGTTATGCTCAAGTCTGGGGATTTGGTGGAGGATGGTCCAGCCTTTGTGCTGGTTCTTCGTTTTTGCCATGCTCCCTCTCAATTAGCAAGAGCTTCGGGAAGAAGCAAGCAAACTCCTTCAGTGACAAGTCACTGTGACTGAAAGAGAAGGTCATAGACAGGGCCAAGAAAGCAGCAGAGAGCTGCTGGATGTGACTGCTGATCATGGCCTCTCAGTCAGGGTAGGAGTTTTGGTTCACTTGTTCACTTTACAGGGCATGGCAGCCATGATGGGCATTGCAGAGAAAGGCAAGCACTAAGATCAAGGAGAAGGCAGAGCTGGCCGTGGAGTTGGTGTGATCCTGTGATTCCATGAGGGTGAGCCCATAGGCAGTTGGTAGTTACCCAAAAGGAAGTGTGGAGGGGAGACCTTTAAGAGAGAGTGGTTTGAGCTAGAGGAGGCTAAGTGATACAAATGACAAGGTGAGAGGGGTGTGAGCAATGAGTTACATTAGCAGTAGTGTTAGCACTAGGTGATCATCTGATCCATAATATTTTAAAAAGTCATTTATATATATATATGCAAATAGAAACATTTTGATTTAAAGATTTCTCGAGTGATTCTTTAAAAAGAGAGAGAGGAAAAAAAAGGAGAATCAGCATGGCAGAATAAGGTAAGGCCATGTTTCAACAGATGGAGAATCATTAGCCAGACTAAAGCAGAGAGGTCAGCTTCCAGGAAACGGGAGAGGACAGGCCAATGGCAGAGGGGCACTTGAAAGCTAATGGGCACGAGGAAGCAGTGGAGACAATGTGGTGTTGCAGTGACCAGACACCCCAGCAGCAGTCAGTGAGCAGCAACTGGAGCTCGACCAATGGCCAGAGCTCCACCAGCAGCCAGCTGGGAAGGAAAGTCCACTGAGAGCTCCTGAGGTGAACCCAGGCAAAAAAATGTGTGGAATGCTGATTTCTTTGATCTGGCGAGGAGCACAGACAGAGCTGTATACCCCAAATAGTCCTCAAGCAGGTGCTGCAGGAATATGGTAGGTTTCACAACCCAGACCCACACCAGTGCCGCATAAGGTGACATTTTGTGTAGTGAGGCCAAGGTAGTAGGATTAGAAGCACAATAGCAGGCTATGCATAGACTAAGCCAGTACTGAACTCATTTCTGGATCAGTGCATTACACTGATCCCACAGGGAAGACAGCACCAATGTGGCATTCCACATGTTCCAACCAAAATAAGTCCGGGTAGCCCCTTGACCTAAAAGCCAGCAGATCCAAAACTCCACCTGTGCCGTGTCAGGTGGGATTTTGTACCGTGTGGCAAAGGCTGTGGGACTGGAGGGACAAAAGTGAGCTGTATGTGCACTGAGCTGAGAGTGAACTCACTCCCAGCTCAGTGCATTACACTGGTCGCACAGGGAAAATAGTGCCAACTTTGGCATCCTACAGGTCCCCCTGGAAATAGGTCTGGGTAGCCCTTTAGAACCAATGGCCAGCACCACCAGCAACCCAGTTATTTAGGACACTTGGTGTCTCCATAATCCTGGAAACTGATTGAACTGAATGTGGAAGAAAGGTTATACAGGCAACAGTGCGGCCATAGCATGGGATCAGAGTAGCTGGAGAGCAGTGAGCCCAGAGCTGGGCTTATGGAAATCGTGGTGGAAGCCTAACACAAGACCCCAGTCTGAAACTTGATGGAGTGGCATAAGTGACTACAAAGAACCAGGTGCAAAATGCAATCAGGAAAACAAAACTGTAGACCTGTGTGGGTGATACAGCTCAGAAAACTGCCCTAAGGAGAAGAATCTGATAACCAGAGTGTGATGACCAAGAGCAAAAAAAGAGACAGGGACACAAGGAATATTGTTGAAGACTCTCCTGCAAAGGGGCAAAGGCCTTTGCCAACCTCTGAGTTAACTGAAGAAGACATCAGGGAAATGGGGGATACAGAATTCAGAAAACTCATTATAAAACTTCTTATTATAAACAATAAGAAGCACATGCAGGTATTTAAGGAATATGTCACACAGGAAATAGCAATACTGAAACAAAATCAAGCAGCAAATAAAAATTCAGTGGAAAGCCTCAACATAGGATGAATAAGGCAGACGGAAGAATCTCAGAATTGGAAGATATCTATTGTCACAATGAGGAAACAATAAAAAAGCTGGAAGTGAAGCTGGGTCACACTAAAAACAGTATTTGGGAATTTAGAGGCACTATTAAAGGACAAATACAAGAGTTATGGAAGTTCCAGAAGGCACAGAAAGAGAAGCTGGATTTGAAGATGTATTCAATGAACTATTAAATAAAAACTTCTCAAAAATGGTGAAAGAATTGGGAAACAACATACAGGAGGGATACAGAACTCCCATTAGGATTGGCCAAAAGTGATCTTCACCATGGCACATGATAATTAAGCTCTATTTAATTAAACATAAGGGAAAGATCCTTAAAATGACCTATAGAGGAACTCTACAGAGGACCTCTCAAAGGAAATTCTACAGGCAGAGGAGAACAGAGCAATATATTCCAGATTCTGAAAGGAAAAATTATCAGCCTAGAGTAACATACCCAGCAAAGCTGGTCCTTTGGCTTTAAAAATGAAATAAAATTCTTCCACTGTAAACAAAAGCTCAAATATGCCTCTTCCAGACCTGCCCTACAGATAGTACTTAAAGATGGTCTCTTAAAAGCTCCAACATACCATCAGCAAAAATTTACATCATTATGGAATTAATTGACATAGTAATGAGTAACCAATATGTTAAAAGTAAATGCGAATTCTTAACCACCTTCTGTGACCACCTCAGTGACATTTCAATTTTAGTTTATACACAACATATAACATACATAACATAACATGTTATACATAACATCATATCATCTTAAATTAAGGCAAACATGTGGCATTTAACCTTTTGGGATTGGCTCATTTCCCTTAGCATTATGGTTTCCAGTTTGGCCCATTTGGCCACAAAGAACTGCATTTTGTTTTTTTAATAGCTGAGTAGTATTCCATGGAGTAGATGAACCATAGCTTTCTTATCCAATCCTCTGCTGATGGGCATTTTGGCTGCTTCCATGTTTTTGCAATTACTGATTGTGCTGCTATGAACATAGGAGTGCATGTTGGTTTCTCATAAAACAAGTGTTCTGGATATATTCCTAGGAGTGCTATTGCTGGATCATACGGTATGATTTTGAGTTGTTTGAATGTTCTCCATACTGATTTCCATAGAAGCTCTACCAGCCTGCAGCCCCACCAGCAGTGGAGTAGGGTTCCCTTTTCCCCAGTGGAAAGTACAGCTCATGGATTTCGATATTTTTGTTTTTATTTTCATTTCTTCAAAACAGTTTTTTTTCTCATTAAATTCTTCACTGTTTCATAGGCCATAACGTAGCATCATTTTTTTTTTCCAAGAAAGTTCTTGATTTTCTTTTTCATTTCTTCCATGACACATTAGGCATTCAGGAGCATGTTATTTAACTTCATGGTGCTGTAAATTTCGATTTTTATTCCTGTTGTTAATTTTGTTTTGTGGCTTTTCATTTAAGGGGATGTGTAATAAATATGTGATGGAGGCAATGCAGTATACATCTCTATTTCCATATCAAAGATGGACTCCCAATGAAACTGTTAAATATATCTTGACACTAGGATGCTGGACTCTCTGCCATTGTCTATGTCCGCAATGTCAAGATACACTTAAATAGCAGAATGATGGACTTATGACTGTTTATAAAGGACTAGACCATTGTAATAATATAGGAGAAATTGGTGGTAGGTGAGGGGATTCAAGGAGGGGATAAGGGAAATCTCAGAGCTTATAGAACTGTATCATACAATAATAACAATAATAATAATAATGGTTTATTTATTCATTCCCAAGCCAGAGTGAGGCAGAGGTTAGGGAAGAGAATTGGGAGATGTTGAAAGAAAGACAGAGAACTTTCTTCCACTGATTTATTCCCCAGATGGCTACATAGGCTGGGGCTGGGTTCAGAAGAAACCAGGAGGCGGGAGCTTTATCTAGGTCTCCCATGTGAGGGTCTGGGCCTAAGAACACAGGCTGTATATCGCTTTGCTTTTTCCAGTGCATTAACATGGTGTTGGATCTCAGTGGCAACACCCTGCAGGAAGTTGCAGCATACATGGATCAAGAACTTTGAACCAAGCCTTCTGATACGGAATGTTGTTGTCCCAGGTGGTATCCCAAACACTCGTGCAAAGCTCCCACCCCAATAACAATATTAGTGTTGACTTCTTTTGTCAGATCAAGAAATTACGGTAGAAGTTCTTAGATGTTTAATGACCTAGCTTTCTACTCTTCCCTCAGATTTTTATTTTCTATTTTTTCTAATACATGAAAAATAATGTCTTTTTTACTTACTTTCTTGAAGGCTTTTTCAATTTCCCACATACATCTGAATATTCATGTCCAGTCAAACATGTTTATAAAGTTTCAAATTTTTAGGAAATATGTGATTTTTAGTAGGTATCTACAAAGATGATTTTAGTAATAATGTTTAGAGAAAGTAGATTTGGTGATATTGTGTTAGTAAGACTGGTGATCCAGCTGTATATATCTTATTTCACTGAAATCAATTGTATCTAAATATGTTAGGAAATCATAAGCTGTATAAACTGTCCTGACAATTCTATACCTTAGTATACTATTAACCCATGTGTTAATAATTAAACTTATATTTAATTGGATCACTATTCTTTATAAGTTAACACTGTATGTTCTTCCATTCTTTAGTTTTTAAATCTTACTTCTAGATGCTTGATTTTTTTCTTGCTTTCTTCTTTCGTAAACTAATGACAATGACTTTTGTGAAAAATAGAATTTGAGTGTAGAAACCTTGTAAAATGCCTCCTGTGTATAATTCACCGTCATTGCTTTCCATCAGAGCTTTTCATTCTTCAGTTCTTGCACAGATATGAAAATAGTGTTCTTTCAACTTATTTTCTTGAAAGCATTTGCCATTTTTACATGCACCCCTGAATATATCTCAGTTAAAACTATTTAGAGTACTTCATATTTTTAAGAAATAACTGGTTTTCAGTAGTTTTCTGTCGAAATGATTTTAAACTTATTGCAACAAAAATTTATGGATTTGAATGTATTCTTTAGATAGAAAAAATTATTAACATTTCACTTTGGGTTATGCAGACAGTACCCTTTAAGTTGGGAGTTCTTGATGACAAACAACCCATATGGAAAGACTCATTAATATCCTGCCAAATGCTGTAGCAAGTACAACTTGAATCTCCATTAATAATATTTTCCCCTGATTTTATCATGTCCAAAAAGTGCTGATTCTTTGAATGATTGGCAGTAATATGCATTTACAGAGTATTAAAAAAAGTTAGGAGAACCACAGCTTATTTGAAAGAGTTGAGACTGCTGAAACTGGGAATTGAGGAAAAAAATGCTTGAAAAGCAACGCAGTTCCCTTGCATTGCTAAAGCATATGGCCTTGTGCTGCAGGGGAAGGCTGTGCTGAAAGCTGTTCTGGTACAAGCATCCATACTTCCTTATATGTGAGGATACTGAAACTTTGCTCAGCATTTCCTCAGATCTTAAATTATTGTCAAGCTCTAAAACCTGCACATATAACTAGAAATATCTGTTCTATGCAAAATAATCTAGTTAGTGTTGCTTCTCTATTTTGCTAGGTATCTCTCAAATGTAAATATTTTAACTTCCCCCTAACTCATTTTAATCCTTAATCAAATGTATTCCTCAGTCATGTGGTAAAGAAAAATGTATTTTTTTCCTATGGGGGCCTCCTTTGTCCCGATTGTTTTTTATATTGGCAATCTTTAATATATAGCAAAAACAGTAAGATGCGCAATTCCTCAAATCATGATTAATTCTTAAATTATCATTGACGGATATATTGAACAAATACATGTGAATATGTTAGCTAATTGGGTGTTTTTTTCTTACAACTATCTCAGCTAAAATATAAACAAAATAGTTTTATTCGGTTGTGATAAATGGTGTTGGGGATAATGAGAACAGAAACCATAAAGTGCTAAGCAAAACCAAATGTTCACTTCTTTTCTCTCCTGGACACTATTTGGCAAAACATATAGTTGCTTTTTTCCAGTCATGCTGCTAAATATATTTTGTTCAACTTACTTTTCAATTAAAGCATCTCATTGAACTAAATCTCTGTGTTATACACTTGGTTTTATAAAACTATTTCATAGATGGATAATGTAGGGCATATATCACACCATCTTCTTGCGAACAACTGCTTTGAATCAAGTCAATAAATGAATAGGAACTAAATATTTTATATAATAATTCAACTCATATTTTGTAGTAGCTTCAATAATACTCTAGAAAAACTGCGCTGTGTATACATGTGCACTGTATTTTATGCACATATCTGCATGCATATATTAAGCTTTAATTACTAACGTTAACATCAGCTAAAAGTCAGATCTTGGACTGGTGCTTGAAATAGTGGTTAAGAAGCTGCATTTTGGCATAGTCACAGGAACTGCCTACAACATCAGCATTCTATCTGGGCATCAGTTTGTGTCCCAGCTGCTCTACATTCTGATCCAGCTCCCTTCTAATGGCCTGTGAAAACCTCCTGAAGATGACCTAAACGTTTGTGTCCCTGTCACCCACATGGGAAACCTGGATGAAGCACTTAGCCTGGCCTGGTTCAGTCCTAACAGGACTGCATTAGATATTACCTGTTTGATGATTAAATTATAGAAAACCAATTGTTAATAGAAGTAACTTTGTCCCTTAGCAAGACTGACAAAATTTTCTCAGAAGTAGGTGAAGGGGGGCCCAGCGCAATAGCATAGCAGGTAAAGTCCTCACCTTGAACATGCTTGGATCTCATATGGGTGCCGGTTTTAATCCTGGCAGCCCCAGTTCCCATTCAATCCTCTGCTTCTGGCATGGGAAAGCAGGAGAGGTGATCCAAAGCTTTGCTGCCCTGCACCTGCGTGGGAGACCTGGAAGAAGCTTCTGGCTCTTGGGTTTGGATTGACTCAGCTCCAGCTGTTGCGGTCACTTGGGGAGTGAATCATCGGACAGAAGATCTTCCTCTCTGTCTCTCCTGCTCTCTGCATATCTGCCTTTCCAATAAAAAAAAATCTTAAAAAAAGAAAAGATGTCCACATCCAGGGACCCATGTGGTGGCTCAACAGGCCATAGTTTCCAAAGGTTTTGTTACCCAGTATGATATTGCAATCCCTTGTTTGCAAGGGAAGGGTGAGAACACCACCCCCATTGCCTGGCTTTTTAGGAGCCTAAAATGGACCATGGTTACATGACACCACCCCAAGTCCCAGGTGAGGGGGACTACCTCCCGGGAAAGCGATCATGTGATTGATAGATAGATATCAGTGTTACCAAAGGTGAGGAAGGTATGATTTTCATTTTGTGACTCTAAACTTTACACATTCAGTCTTTCTTGACAAACATCCCTTCACAAATCATTCCAGGCATTCATCATTTTGTTCAACTACTTATTTCAGCTAATTTTGTCCTTAATTTTCATTATGGGAACAGGCAAAATTTGTTCTTGTGTTAATATCATGAAAGCTTGCATTTTGTGTAATCAATGAAAAGAGCATTTCTATGACATTTTAGATCTATTTCTGAATTTGAAAAAGGAAACAATCAAGATGCTGTTTTTGTGAAGTTGCGACTTTATAGGGGAAAATGACGATTACTGTAACATTGCAAGGAGAAGCTTTTAAAAAGATAAAGAGGATCTAAAGGGGGAGTCAGGAACAAAGGGAACAATAGATAGGGTCAGCTGCATGCTGGCTTCTGTCCAGGTGCTAAAGGACTGGCTGGAATCAGAATGGTTACTTTCATCCTGCAGTCATAAATACAATTCTCTGATCATGTTGACGGGTGGGTCAGATTACTTTGCAGCTTCAGCTGAAATTTTCAGGGGAAGTTTCTGAAACTTTCCAAACAAGCATTGTTTACCTGTTGAATTGAACAGTCCCTGTAATAAGTCACAAGTTTAGCAGCTATTTTTTTGTTAACGACTGTGAAAAGGAGAGGAAGATGTGTTTTGTGCGGCTACTTGCTATGTTAAAATTTGGAAAGGGAAGGGAAGAAGTTTCATTACAGCTACATTACAATTGTTTGGCTAGGGGATGGGACCACTTTTCACACTGGCATGCCATAGGTGCTAGTGTGAAAATGATGATTAGATTGATTCTGACCAGGTTAACTCCCTTTCTTGAAAAAAAATTTGTCTTATTATTCTGTGTGCTACTGATAGTCATTTCACGAACAGTCTAATATGCCTCCTGATTTGCAAGTCCTGTTTTCCACTGTTTCCTAGAATGGTCTTGGCACAGAGAATAATACACCATTGTCTAAAAACACCTGCACGTTTCACTACTTATGCCTCAAAAAGTGCATCTTTCTATATTACTCCATTTCTATCTGTGAATGAATCGATGATAGTCACTGAAGAATTCTTTAAATGCTACTTTATCCTGGATGAATATTTTGTTGCCTTAAGGAAACTAAGTAAGTATTTCCAATTTCTGCCCATCCATAAGAACTCAAGCTACTTCCTTGGGACTTGTTTCATCAAATCTTGTGTTAGTCATTTTGCGTATAATTTTCTATTGTACCATTCCATGAGCTTTCCATTGGCAGTATGGATTTATTAGTGCCTCTGAACAATGCTTACTGTCAGATGCACAAAACTTTTGTCACTGATGCTTTCATTAAATCTAAGGGTTCTGCCTCAAACTACTTTTATCTCAAACTCTTTGAAACAGACCCAAAGTAGATGATGGAACTATTAAATTTCTTCATCATTCATTTTTCTACTGAGCCATCAAAATGCTATATTTCACCTTCTGATTGGGGTATCAAGCAATGTGAAGAAAGCTGATTTTTATGCTTTGTTATGGTTGTAGCATCAACACAGGCTATAGATAACGTTAATGTCCAACTAAATAAATGGAGACTTGTAGAATAATCAACACCATATATTTTGCTCACAAATCAGATCACAGTATTGCTTCTATTTGTGATAAATTGACTGAGTTAATAGGAATATAAAATTTTTTCCTCCTAAGAGTTTCAATAGATCATTTTTGCTTCTGTTTTAGCTAAAGCTAATAGTTCTTATGGAAACCTCAAATATCCAAGGAGTGAGTCACCTTAATAAACTCTGTTCTGTACTGATTTGATAATTTAGATGTATGAAATGTGATTCGAAAAATGTTATGAACATTCATACTAATTTAGAGATTTGTGCCAAAGCGATTTGAAAATATGAAATTGAAAACAGATGAGAACTGAATTAGATGATTAACAGCCCTTAGATTTGCCATGAAACAGAACAGGTTCCATTTTCTTTTGCAATACAAAAGCTAATGGACAATTTGAGTATCATCTATGCACAATCTATGTAGATTTGTTTTGTAATCTGTATATTTTGTTTTTAAAATAATGCTTTATTCAGTTCAATTTTACCTATATTTTGCAATGTATGGTTTAAGAATATTATTTCATATTGCTTGGCTTTGTTTTTCCATATTACAGGACATATTGACAAAGAATCATGACAATGCCTTCGGAGGCCAAGAACTCTGAGGTCATCCACCCCTGTTTGGATCTCCCACATGGGATGGAAGAAGCCCAAATTCTTCCTTGCAGGATCCAAGGTCATCGGAACAACAGCCAGGGGCCCTGAGCAGTCTTCAGAAACAGAGCAGTAAACTTCTTTCCGGACTAGGGAAAGGAGCTTTCTCTGGTCCTTGCTTGGTTCCAGCTTTGGATCCCCATCCTCTCTTGCAATGACCATCGGGGTCGCTCTGGACCCCCCCCCAAAAAAAATTATATTAGATAGACAGAGACCAATAAGCAAAGCTTAGAACCAGACAGGAAACGGTCAGCGTGGATTCACATATACCTTACTAGGTAGGACACAAAGATTAGTTACTCCTCACTAAGGTATTGAAGATTTCTCTGCACACCCCTCCTAAAACTGTTCTGCAACTAAACTGTGGATATATGCCTTGTTAGAGTTATACGCCAGTTTAGACTATCCTAAGATCTGCCAAGTTCAGCAAAATTATGCTTCAACACTATAAACTGCTAAATACTAAAATGAAAATAGACACGAGACAGCTGAATAGTAATCTATAGCCATTTTAAGGTGTATAGAAGCTGGTTGTATATAGACTAAAATTGAAATGTCAATGAAGTAGTCACAGAATGTGGTTAAGAATTTTCATTTTTTTAACATATTGGTTACTCAATACCATGTCAATTAACTCCATAATGTTGTAAATTGTTGATGTTATGTTGGGGCTTTTAATTGATCGGCATGATATTCTTCCAGATTACATTTATATAATCCAGACAGTAATCACAATATTTTCCCTATAAAATTTTGATAAGAATTAAATCAATTAGTAGCTGCAAAGATTTTACAATAGCCTTTGTCATATGACAAACGAGTCAGATGAAACAAGGTCCTTGAAGAAATCATGACATATGAAATCAAGAACACAGATGGAAAGACTGCCAGTCATGATGAAGAATAATTTGATGGATTAGGAAGGGGAAGGGGATGTAACATGATGCAGAGAAATTATGGAGGGTTTATAGAGTTTATAGAGGGTTTAGAGAGTTGAGGGTTGCCTGAATATGTCTCTTGCTGGTAAACTACCTGCTCAAATTCAGCTGTGTTTGTTTCATGAAAGGTGACTGAAGCCACTTGCAGATTCTTTCCTAATTACTGGTGTAGCACCTCCAGAAGGCAGAAAGAATTACAGATAGAGTCTGAATTATTCAGAATTAATGAGTTTTGCTTACTTTTAGAAACAGATTGTGTGTTAAAATTTCAGTTCATCCAAGTGGTTCTTGCTGGTTTACTGAAATGGCTAAGCCATTAATGAAATCAATGACCCATTCTTTTATATAAGGCCTATATACTTTTTGTTGTTTTTGTTTTGATTTGATTTTTTTTCTTTTCACATACAACTAAAAGAAAGAAAGTAAGCCTGAGTTTGCATGCTTGTCATGCCAACCACATTCCTGTTTACCTGTTCCTCTAACTTCTGTTTTCAGGAGACCTTCAAAGATATCTCCAATCCTACATCTAAGTAATGATCAATGTTACATATGTGTGTCTCAAAGGATCCATTTCATATTAAACAAGTGTTGACATTTTGAGCTGTTTGTCATTTCCTTTTAAAGATTTTTTTTTATTTGAAAGTATTACAGATAGAGGGAGGAAGATCTTCCGCTAGCTAGTTCATTCACAAAATAGTCACACTAGCCAGGGCTGGGTCAGGCTAAAGCCAGGATCCTGGAATTGTGTAGGGGTCTCCCACGTGCAGGATCCACATATTTGAGCAATTTTCCACTGATTTCTTAGGTTCATTAACAGGGAGCTGGATCAAAAGTGGAATAACTCGAACTTTTGCTGATATGAGATATTAGTGCTACAGTCAGAAGCTTAACTAATTCACCCAAACCTCAGTTCTGCAGTATCTCTTTCCCAAAAGATTGAGATTTGGAAAGATAGACGCCAAGTATGTTTTCTTTCGCAAGGTTTGTTTAGCTTATAGCATAGAGCCAGTTATATTTGAAACCCACATTGACATTTTGTTGAGAAGGAGACCTCAAGGAACAGTGAATTAAATCGTTGCTTGGGATGTCCATTTTCCGTGTCGAGTGCCAATTTCAGTTAGCATTACTTCACTTCAATTCAGCTTCCTGATAATGCACAAAGAACTTGAATTGTCATCCACATGGCGGACTCAAATGGAGACCCAGGCTCCTGGTTTTGGCCTGGCTCAACCCTAGCTTTGTGGGCATTTGAGGGAAGGAACCAGCAGATAGATAGATTTCTCTCTCTCTCTCTCTCTCTTTCTCTCTCTCTCTCTCTCTCTGTGTGTGTCTCTTTCTCTCTTTCTCTCTTTCTCTTTGACTATAATAAACTAAATAAGTCTTTTAAATTGTTGAAATAATTACAGAAGGATTAAAACAATGTGATTTGCTTAAACATGAAGTTATATAAGCCTAAGTGCTTTAGAAAATATGGGCATCTTATGTGATCCATTCTCTTCACTGTGTTGTGATACAGGGCTGATATTCAAGTTGATGAAAACAAAGTCTTCTTAAATTTAGATTCTTGTCATTACTGTTACATCTGTCTATTTGCAGTGCACTCCTCCTACACCACCTGCAGTACCCCCATTCCTGAAGGTGAGACAACTGTAGTAGATGACAGGATTCAGAGGACCTGGATTTTTTTTTTGTAACCCCACCAACAATACAATGATTCTTTAGTTTATAAACCAGTGCAAGGAGGGTGCTAATTAATTATGAATGATCTGGCTGGCAAAACATAAGAATCACTCATTAAATATCAAGAGGGCATTGATGGTTGATAGGCAGTTTGAGATGACTAGCATAAGTTCTTAGATTCTCTTCTACTTAATTCAGTGCTATCATCATCTCCTATTACCATTTCTTTTCTTTCTGTGCTGTCATTTGACTTACTATTGCTTAGTTAAAAAGAATGTAAGTGTCTGATTACAGACTAGCTGAATATTAGACAAAACCAGCAATGAAATGGTAAGCTGATTAAAATCTATTTTAATGTATAATCCATAGTAGTCTCATAAGCAAATTATTTCTTAATTAATCCAAGATTGTTAGGTTTAAGAAATTAAGAAAATGCTGTTTATTTTTTTATTTCATTTTGTTTATTAATTTTCCAAGGCAGTGGACATGAATCTCAAAAACTGACCAATAACTTGATTCAAAAGGATAAATATGCTAGAATTAAACACACAGTTACTGTGCATTTTACAATGAAATTATACTTTGGTCACCATGGCTGCATAGTAGGTTAAGTCATCACCTGAGATGTGGCATCTCATATGAGTACCAGTTTGAATCTCAGCTGCTCCACTTCCAATTGTGCTCCCAGCTATTGTGCCAGGGAAAGCAACAGCAGGTGACCGAGTGACTGGGCCCTAGCTACCCATATGGGAAGCCTGGATGAAGTTTCAGGCTCCCGTCTTTGGCCTGGATGAGTTTGGGCTGTTGTGGCCATTTAGGGAGTGAACAAGAGGATTGAGTACCCTTCTCTCCACATCACCTTTCAAATAAGTAAATAATTCTCTAAAAATTATATAATTTAAAGTATATAATTTAAAGCTCTTCACCTTCTTGAATGAGGAACAGCTCAGAATGCAAGGCAAGTTGAAAAACTGAAATAAAATATGAAAATAATTTAAAATATAAAATGGTTGTTTCAAACCTTGGAGTTGTGTAGAATAACAGCTTCATAATACTAATAGTCCACACATGGTACAAAACCAATACAGTTCAACAACAAGAGCAAACAGAACCACACAAAATTCGGACTCATGCATAAGCAGAAGCCAGATAATATGGCATGGTTTACTACTCCTAGAAAAAAAGAAAAACACCTGAAACCAGCAAAACCTACTTTGTGGTATGAGAAAAAACGGTTCTGAGAGTATGAGACCAGAGGAGGTCCGCACTTCCAAAAGGGAAGTGCTTCCGTTGAAAGTGGGGAAGAGAAGTATATCGATCTCTTGGACATTTGAAAATAAAGAGAAAAATCACAGCAAATGGAAAAAACTAAAGGTTCTAAAGAGACAAAAGGACAATGCGTAATTAATACACTGAGCCCCTAATTGTGCTGATAAAAAGAATTATATTTCACTGTGGCAAATATATTCTAACTCCATAAATCCATAAATGATTCAGAAAAAAAGACTTAGAAATAATTATAGAATTTTGATATGTTGTATGCCTGTCCCAAAGAGCATAAATAACATTGAAATCTTAGTTTATAATTTCCTATGGAAAATTAACCAGGGCTCCTTGGAGATACAGTTTCATATAGGAAAGGACAGAGTAAGTATAAAGTGAACTAAGGATTCAAGAACTGCCTTGAAGGTGAGTCCAGTGAATATATTTGGTAAAATATGATTATTAAAGAGGATATGTATTAATAAATAAGTAAATATAAATATTTCCATGAATCAGAAAAAATAAACATTTATCATTATTTTTACAAAGAGGTGTGAAAAACCAGGAAATGTCTTTCTTTACTATGTGATCTCTATATACACATATATAAAAGAAATATCAAAATCAGAAACACCATTTTGTAACTCTGGATATTATAATAGATTATTATAAATATCAGTGACTAAATATACCAGGTAAATATCAGTGACTAAATATAACAGTTAAAAAGGGTTCAAAATGAATGTATTCACAATCTCTTTAACTACTTAATAATTACAAATAGAAAATCTGACCTTACAATGCAGAAATTAATGGTCAGCTCATAAACTGTGAAAGTGACAGAAACCTCTTTTAGGTGTAGAGACAAGAGTAACTTCCTCTATACCATTTGATTCTCAAGCAACATGTCTGGAAGAATGCCAGTTAAGCACTTGTTTGCCATTTTTTTTTCTTTAAAAAAGATTTTTTTTTTAAAAGAAATGAGGTCTATCTCCAGTGTGCACTACATTAGCCAGTATGCTTGTTGAAGTCAAAGTATCATTCAACGTTTTTAGGTCTTCAAAATAGTGGCAAGTTGCTGTCTTCAGAATCCATGGTAGATCACCATCTATCCATGGGAAAATAAACATAAAATAAAATATCACCAGCAGTTAAGAAGAATATAAACTTACAAAGAGCAAGGATTTTGTGTTTTTCATTAAACTATTCATAGACATGAGCTACTGTAGGGTAGATATTTTTCGCAATGTTGATGACTTACTTGACAAAGATATTACATGAGAGAATAAGAGAATTACTTTTAAAAACAGAAAAAAAAGAATCTCATGAGAATGAGAAATGTTCATGGAATAGGAAAGCATTTGAAAATGCCTATTAGGGGCCAGCATTGTGACAGCCAGTTAAATTGCAAACCGTGGTGCCAGTATTCCACATGATCTCTGATTTAAGTAACCAGCTACTCCACTTCTGCTAGAGCTCCCTGCTAATAACACCTAGGAAAGCATCAAAAGATGATCAAAGTACTTGTGTATGCATCACCCATGTGGACAGCTTGACAGTCATTTGGGGACTGAAGCAGTGGTTGAAAGATTCTCTCTTTCTCAGTAACTCTGCCTTTTAAACAAACAAAATAAATAAATAAATATTTTAAAATTATTAGGGAAATGCTGAGGAAATTATACCCATGCAAAATGTAAATATGTTGTAAAAATTAACAAGAGATAATGAAAATTAAATATATGATTTCAGATTCTGAAATATCAGAAACAGCTTAAGTATCCTTTAGTAATAAACTAGAAAATAGTATATGTTGCATCTAAAATATGAAATTCTATGCCATAGTTAAAAACAGAGTTTTAACTATACAGTGAATAACCTATCTTCATTTGGACTTGGTTACTGAAGAAAGCAGGTTACAGAATGGTACAATGAAATCATCACGCACGACAAAGGTGGTGATGGTGGTTAACTTTCTCAGTGAAAGAGGAAAGAAGGCAGAATGAAATTGGAACTGGAGATAACGGTAATCTGAGGAAACATAAGCTCATTTGCATTCAATTTTTAAAGATTTCTTTATTTTTATTGGAAAGGCAAATATACAGAGAGGAAGAGCTTCCATCCGATGATTCACTCCCCAAGTGACCACAACGGCTGGTGCTGCACCAGTCCAAAGCCAGGAGCCTGGAACTTCCTCTGGGTCTCCCATGCAGCTGCAGAAACCCAAGGCTTTGGACCATCCTCGACTGCTTTCCCAGGCCACAAGCAGGGAGCTGGATGGGAAGTGGGGCTGCCGGAATTAGAACTGGCGCCCATATGGGATCCCGGGCGTTTAAGGTGAGGACTTCAGCAGCTAGGCAGTCATGCCAGGCCCTCCATTCGATTTTTAAAAAGAATGTATAAATCTATTATGTCTTGTTTAAATAAACACATATAATAGTTTGAAAATTCAGTGTATAAAAGTAATGATCATTTAATTGAAAAAAATTCAAAATATTTTGTTTTTTGAAAAAAATAAGGAATACATTTAGTTCACAACATATTAATATGGCTAGACAAATCACCAACAGAGAAATTGGAAAGAAGTTTCAAAAAGCATATCCATAAAAACTATGACATGAATTTTTTTAGTGAAGAAGAAATTAGTAATGAACATAATATCAACTATACTTGGATTACTGTAACACTAGGGTTTCATTAAAATCATGTTTTAAATAGAATATTTTAACTGTTAAAATATGCTGCAATATTTAAAGCTTCTGAATTTTTAAATGGATTCTCTTCTTCTGGAAGTGGTCTTTTTCTCTAGACTTGTGTGACATGTTTTTGTCATTCTCTTATATATTTTTTCACTGTCTTGGCTACTTTTGATCTCATCTTTCCCTCTACCTACCTTGCAATTTCTCCTGTCCAAGGAATCCCACTCATCTGTCTCCTGTATTTCTACTGAACATACATTTAGAGGTAATACTTTGAACTTCTTTGACTTCAACTAACATCTTAACTCTAGTTTTAGAATCCTACTCAATTTTTTATGATAGCCAGATAAACATTACCCCCAAAATATGACTCCTGCACCTCTCAAGTCTCAGATACGCAGCTGAATTATCAGGGAACTTCTCACCATCTACTGTATTATCTAAACCATCAGTTTGAGTCTGTTTTTGACTTTAGATTTTTATATAGATTATAAATTGTAAACAGTTATAACTTCGGCTTTAACTTATAATACAAAGTATTGTAACTTAAATCAGGACTAATAATGATAAGCAAAATTTTCTATACTGGCTGACCTATCAAAAGAATAATATTTCCAGGTCAATTTAGAAGCAGAAGAAAATCCCCAGCCACATGCAACTGCCAAGGTTGCTTTGTACTTAGGCAAGTGTTACACTGCTGGGAGAAAAGCAACCCATACTTGGCTGGAATTCTTGGCTTGGTTCATGTCAACTCAATGTTGTGCCAGTGTTGTTATTCTTTAACATCAAATCTGCAAGATGGAGAGTGGACCGCCACCTATGGAAGCTGAGCTTATGAGCACTGAGGGCTAAGCCTATGACTGGCCTGAGCCAGTGCCACCTGCTCATTGGGGTCCTTGGGCAGGGTGGGGGCCACTGAGGGATTTTGATGTTGACAGAGCTACAGCCATAGTTCTCCTTGAGCCAGGCTACTGCATGCACCAGTGTGTAAGTGGGCCAGGGCTGGGGTTAGCTGGGCCAGAGGCCTAAAGATTCAGTGTGCCAGGGTTCCTTGGGCCAGGCTGCCATACAACCTGAGTTACTAATGGCTTTTGGCAGAGCAAGCTGTTCCTCTTTTAATTTCATGCTGGTATCAGACACTTCAGGGTCTCTGATCTCAGGGATCAGAACCCATGGATATGTAGTCTGGCCTTGGTATACACATTGAGTGTTTGGGCCACTTCCATTGCTGACTCCTGTGCAAAGAAACCAATAACATCTCAGAGTAATGATGAAGATGTGGCTGACATAAGCTTTGGCACTGAATGGGAGTTCTCTGATGTGTGACAGGAATCTGTTACTTGAGACAGAGATTCAAACCCGTTGTAGACAAGTCCTACACCCTAATCAACATTACATAAGCTGGTGTTGTGGTTTACGTCAACTGGGCCACACCCATTATGGTTCTCATGCATGCCAATGGGTGCAGCATCCTAGCCCAGCCTGTCCTGTCCCTAGACTGGCCCACCTCCAGTGCCAGCTCTCATGTTCACCAATGGAAACCGAAGCCCAACTCAGGAGTTTTCAAAGTTCCTCTACCAGGCCCACTCCCAGCCCCAGGTCCTACATGTGTCAGCAGGTACTGCTGCAGTCCAGTCTGAGATGGCCTGTCCCATCTCGACATTCACGAGCAGCCTAGCCCAGCCTGGCCCACCTCCAGCCCTCATGTGAGCTGGTGGATATTGTGGTCCAACCCAGCCTGGACTGCACTCTCCTGACTTTCATAATACAGTGTGTGCTGTGGACTGACCCTGCCTGGCTCATCCCCAGACCCAGCTCACAGAAAATACTACAACCTAGCCTGCTAACCTACTCCCAATCCCAGCTGTCACACACACCAGTGGGAGCTGTGCCTAGCAGGGGAGTTCCCCAAGTTACCCTACACAACCCACTCCTATCCCTGGATCCTGTGTGTGCTGTCTAGTGCTGCTGCCCAGACTGACATGATCAGCCCCCAATCCTGGCACTCACTAGTGGGTACTGCAGCCTAGGCTATCTGGCCTGCATCCATTCTGGCTTTCACTGTTGGGTGCTACAGCCTAGATCCAATTGGCCCAACCCCAGACCTGGCTCTTGTGTGGAATGGTGGGTACCATGGCCTAGACTTGCCTCTCTTCTCACACCTATTCTGGCTCTTAAGAGCACCAGTGGGTGCTGGAACCCAGCCCAATTTGCCCCACCCACAGTCCAGCCCACATTCATGCTGATGGATGCTGCAGCCTTACATAGCCTGGTCTTCCCACAGCCCTGGCTCTGATACTCACCAGCAGGGAAGTCTCCAGAGTTTTCCTATCAGGCCATTTCCATCCCCAAGTCTTGCGCGTGCTGGTGGGAGCTTCAACCCAGCCTGCCATGCCCCACCTGCAGTCTCAGCTTTCACTGGTGGTTGTTGAAGCACAGGCCAACCAGGCATGGCCCTTATCCTTTTCTGGTTCTTTTGCATACCAGCCTGCTCTCAGACCTGGCCCATACAAATGCTGAGGCGTGCTGCAGCCTTGCCTGGCCTGGCCCACTCCCATCCCTGGCTCCCGTGCTCCCCAGAGGGAATTGCATACTAGTAGGGGAGTTTCCCAGTTCCACTACCAGGCTTGCTTCCAACTCTGGATCTCATGTGTGCCAGTGGACATAGAGACTGTGACTGGCATGGTCTGTCCTTAGTCCTGGCCCTTTTATGTGTTGGTGTGTGCAGCCTGGTCACACCCACCCTTCTCCCATTCCCAAACTCCACGAGTACCAGTTGTTCTTGTCACGTCTGCTCCTTGGTGTATGCTAGTCTCAGGGTGATACCAAACTCTCCCTTTACCAGATTTTCTTCTGATGCTCCAAATTCAAAACCCTTTAAGTATGTGTCCCCATTTCCCCCCTTTAAACTCCCCTGTCTTATGCAGTATGTCTGACCATTTTGGTTTAAGTTCTTGCTAGTTAGGATGTGATTGTGCATGTGCAAGGGACCCTAGAGCAGAAGACTATGTGGAATGCTGCCAGTGCAAATGCAAAAGAAAATGTAGCCAGTAGAATCAAAGAACCAAAGAAACTAGGGTGCCCCCAGAGCATGAACAAGCTGGAACCCTTTCTGAAGTGAGAGTTCAGTTGAAGGTAGAAATTTGAAATTTAAAAAAAATCCATTTTATTATACTAGTCTGATTCTAAATCTGCTCAATCAGACCTTAACTCTCTGGGTGTTTCTGTTTAACAGCGTTCTCCTTCCCAACCTGTAAAGCTTTCCCCAGACTGCTCATCAGGAAGTAGATTGAATCATATTCTCCTGCTTTTGCCTTCTTGTTAGTACCAAAGCCTTTTTTCTTCTCAAAAGACCTGGTATCACAGACTGTGCTTGAGCACAGTCTACCTCATTCATTTCTTAACAAGGGTACTTCATCATCTCTTGAATTTCCCTTATTCTTTACACAGTTCACTAAGCAGCTCCTCAATTAAATACTCTTCAACTATCCTTTTCAATTATGCTTTTGGTCAAGACCCTAATAGAAATGTTGGTAGTGGGGAACAGGAGAAACTTTAACTCATTACATACCAGTGTCCTATATATGGAACACTTTTATAACTTAAATTGAGCAATAAGCATTTCATCTATAATAACTTTGAAATAAATATTATGTTGTTGGACTATCTGCAAAATTGAAAACTTGGGACTTTACAGGTTAAGGTGGTGCAACAAGCTGATGGGAACAGAGAGAGGAAGTAATTTTTTCAGAATTTTTACCACATGCTGGGCATATAACATCACTTCCTTATGTAAATAACTCTAATGAACTCTTAAATGCTTCTTAATTATTTCTCTTTGGTTGTTGTCTCTTTACATGCAGAAAAGATAGGTAAGAAAAGTTCATGACATGTCTGGGATTTACATGCCTGCATATGACTATTAAGGCCTATCTGGAATTGATTATACTATCATAAGACACTTCTCTTATGTACTTTGCATCATCATAACCTAATGTATCTATTAAGTTTCAATGAAGATACAGTGGCTCATCATGGTGTGAAATTTCCATTTATTTGCAGATAGGAAACATTTTTCATTTTAAATAGTTCCTTTTATTTTTGAATTAGAAATTGAGGGAAATAAATCACTCCTTCAGGAACCAATTATTCAATTCAGATTGTATGTTTTATATATGTGTAACTCCAAAAGTGGACATAAAGCAAATAGATGTTGTTTGTCCATCTGTATAATGATTTATATAGCTAAGATTTCACACATCAACTAGAATTTTCTCTGTCACCAGAATCTGTAACATCATAGCGACAAATAGGACAGGTAACGTTGTCAGCTAGCCAGCGATCAATACAGTCAGCATGATATTCATGACAGCAAGGTAGGACACGAATAATGTCGCCTTCTATAAATTTTGTAATGCAAATGGTACAAGACTTTGACTCGTCATTTTCACCAAAAATTCTCATTGTCAAATTGTCAATCTGCTGTTTGGTAAGTCCTACAGATTGGACCTCCTCTTCTTCGTTTACGAGGAATAATTGAACTACATCATAGAAGAACACAGATTCACTTTCATCAGTTGTTACTGGGATCCTAAATGGATATTCTAGTGCGGCCACTGATGATGAACTTGATGATGAATTTCCTCCATTATTGCCTTCAAGCAACTCTGAACTAGTTTCTGAATTTTCAGTACTAGAGTTGGAGTTAAACGTAATACTAGAGTAAGGCCTATACAGGTAGCGGAAGCTTGAACTGTGAGGTGTTGGGTCACTGGCATATGAGCCAAAGCTACCATTTGAATCAGTTTCACCATTGTAAATGTCATCAGAATCACTGCTTTCAAACTGTGAATGTCCTGGTGCCATGTATTGACTTGGAAAGACACTAGACTCTGAGTCACTATCACTATTCCAAAAATTACTCCACTCACCAAATGCTGTCAGTAACTCCCTCAATGTTCTTGGAGCTCTAACAAATGGTGTATCATTTAAATAATGATTTACATGTCTATGGACAGGAGATCTGATAGTACTAGGATAAGATCTCACTCTTGGGTGCTCAGATTGTGGAAACATATTTTCAAATTCTTGTTCTCGCTCAGTGAGAGTGCTGTCTGGTATCTCAGATAATAACTGTGTACTGTTATCTATGCCATCTCTTGGTGAAAGTTCTTCAGGATGATCTCTCCTTGCTTCACGATTGAAAGGTGTGTCTGGACTTTCTGGTCTTAATCCTCCAAATTCATTATTACCCATTATGTCTGAAGGCATTTCTGTTGGAAAGATATTCCTTGCCCCAAAAGCTGCAAATTGAGGGCTATTTTGGAACTCAAACCTAGCCATTTGTCTTCTCAATAGCTCACGTTGACGAAATCTTGAAAATATCTCAAACTCATTCACCACAGGCAGCTCAAAAATTTCAGGTGATAAATGATAATGAAGTCTTAGTAAGAGTTCATTCAATGTATTCTGAGGTGGGTAATCCTCAACTCTTGCTCTGGTCCTTTGATAGTTGGGACTCCTGCTTCTTGCTCTTCTTTGACCTCTGTTTGTTGGGACGTCTGCTAAGTTTTCAGCTACACCATGTTCTAATCTGGAAGGGCCTGCAAAGGCTGACTCAGATAATGGACTTTCCAGTTCCGTCTCATGATTTTGTGTATCTTCTCCCTCAGGAAATCTTCCAAATGATGCATATTCTTCCTCGGGAGTTGAGCTCCCATTATTCACACTGGAATTCATCCCTACGTTGAAATTGCTACTGCTTATATTACTCTGACTGTCTGTTGTTGAAAACCGAGTTTCTCCTGGATAACTTTCTGTCACATTTTCATTTTGTTCAAAAGAAGAAGACCAGTTTAATATAGATTCACCACTAGAAACTTCATCCGAAGTGTCTTCTCTACCTGTTACCAAAAAAGGGGAGGTGGTAAAAGAACTACCAAAGTAGGAACCATAATTAAAATAGTTTCCTAGAATTTTGTTTCAAGGAACAGAAAAACAGAAACAAATCAAAGAAGAAGAAAGAACTAAAGAAAGAAAAAAGAGAAGAAAAGACCCTGAAAACTTAAATGTTATGATATTTTAAGCAGCTAGAAAAGTTTAATTCCACATAGAAAGAGTGATCTAATGTTAAACAAACCAAAGAAAATGTTTCTGTAAAAATCATGCGGGGAAAAAATCTATTTTTAGAATTTCATCATGTACACAGACTCACATACCACTGTGGAAGATATGATTCCTTTTGTCTGAGATTAATTCCTTGCTCCATTTATGACCCAGCTTTCTGCTGACACACAACCTTGGAGGCAGCAGCTGTTGGCTTAAGTAGCTGTATGCATGCCACCTATGAGGGAGACCCAGGTTGAGTTCCTTCCTCATATCTTCATTCTAGCTCATCCCTGGCTGTTTGTGTATTTAGGGAGTAAACCAGCAGATATATCTCTAGCTACATTTCTCATAAGACTAAATAAATCTATAAAAAACAAAATAATGAAAAGCTAAGTTTTTGTGATAAAGCAAGGTAACTTCAAAAACTGCATGGAAATACACTTTATCCTTTAACTCATCTTTTCCAATAAAAATTTAAAACATCCTTGTACAGTTTTTGAAAATATAAGACTATTTAAATTTCTAAACATTGTATTCTTTTAGGAGATGGAGAGAGAGAGAGAGAAAGAGAGAGAGAGAGAGAGAGAGAGAGAGAGAGAGAGAGAGAGAGAGAGAAATGCAGTGGGATGTGGAGGGATGAAGCTGAGAGTCAGGAACTCATTCCATAGCTCCTGTGTGAATGGCAAGAACACAATTACTTGAGCCATCACCAATGTCTCTCAGGATCTGCATCAACAAGAAGACATCAAGGACAAGCATTCCCATATGGGTTTCAGGTGTCCCAACAAGTGGCTAGGCTGATAACTCAGTTACCCATTCCTGAAATATGACTATTGAATCACTATCAAAATAGAAACAAAATCCAAAGTTTTAAAATAATTTAAACAGAACTTCATGTTATCAAAATTTTGAATTGATTTGAAATTGAAGGACAGACCAAATAGACTAAGGACCATGTGTAAAACAAGATTATTGCCATAGGCTCTATTTAACAGTGAAGATTGCTTTCTTCTCAATGAGAGAAGCACTAGAGTTGACATTAGAACGAGTTTCTCAACATTAACACTGTTTACATTTGTGTCTGGTTAACTATCTGTTTGGGGAAGTTGCCCTGAGTATTGCAAGGCATTTGACAACAATTTTTGGTTTTTCTGCATTGGATGCCAGGAACACCTATCTACTCATTTATGACAACCCCAAAATATCTCCAAATACTTCCAAGTGTTCCCCTGGGGGGAAGTAAAGTTGCCCTCAGTTAAGAACCAGTTAATTAGAATACACAATATTTCTTTTGGCTGATGAAGAACTGACATATTAGCTTAGAAAAGATAATTCTGGGAGAAAGAGAAATTTTCATTAGAATACAAAAGCAAGAAAAAAAATTCTATAAGCTATTTCTCACATTTGTTAAATCAAACCCAAATGCAAACCAGAAAAAAAGTACTTTGACATTCTCAGTAAAGATCAAATGAATTTGTTCTTTATTTATGGGCAGTAACTTAAAATCAATTTGTGCCACTTCTATATACTCTTTGGCTGACATTTACTATTGTCCACTTCCTCATCCATTCCATTCTATTCTTACCCCTCAGCAAAACATACCTTCAATTCTGGGGCCTTCCATTTGTGTGTTGTCTTCATTGTGTAGACTTCTCATTAAGTCTGCTTCTGTAATTTGATCTATGGTGTGAAACAAACTATTACCCCTAAGTATCCTGTAATCTTCTTCACCCATGTGATGTAAAAATGGAAAGAAAACTACATTCTGAACTAGTTGGTGTATTTGTTCTCTGCCCTGAATTTCAAATCCATCTTCTTCATCTTCAGAATCTAAGTTATCCATCTTGAAAAACAAGTGAAAAACTAACTATTATGACATAACATAGATTTATAAAGACTACACTTCCATTTTCTTCACTTTTGACTTCAGTTTGGTTAGCAGGATCCCATTCGTTAGGGCCTGCAGGCACGGAGACTTCTCTAGGCCTGTGTACTGAAGCTTTCACCCTCCTCTGGGTGTTGCTGAGACCTGCCCTTAACCTAGCACTTGTCAGTCACAATTGCCCAGGCACAGTAATAGTTGCCATTATTACCAACTTATAAACCACTAAGGTAGGTTTCATTTCACTCAAAATCAGCAAATGCTGTGAGCACTTACTGTGTATGAAGCCCTGTCCTTTCTTTACCTTCTTCCCCATACATGAGCCTAGTCTCAAACTTTAAGGAGGCTAAAATAGATGGCATTCTAAAAAATGTCATGCTGAGGTCATCTTGGTTAAGTGCAGCAATTTTCATTTTGATAAGCCCAGAAATTTCTGTCTTTTCTTCTTACATCATAGAAGCTCACTATGGCCCTCCTTTACCATTCATGAAGGGCCACTGTAGAATCTTCTAAATTTTATATCATAGTGACATCACCTTGCATTATAAAACTTGTTTCTACTAACCCAAAGCATTTCTTAGGAACTCTCTACAAAGGCTTGCCTTTTCATTTTTTCCTTATGAATATTATAAACACTGCAATGAAAACTACATGGGACTTTCGAGACACTTTTAAAACAGATGACATACCAGTATGTAGTATCATGTAAGTGCAGACAACTGAGAGGCATTGATTACTTAATGGTTGGGAAGCATTTCACAGAAATAATACATTAAAATTTGAATCTTCAAGGGACAGGTGTTTGATGTAACATTTAAAACACTATGTGGGGGGCCCGGCGTGATAGTGTAGTGGTTAAGATCCTCACCTTGAATGCACCAGGATTCCATATGGGCGCCGGTTCTAATCCCAGCAGCCCTGCTTCCCATCCAGCTCCCTGACTGTGGCCTGGGAAAGCAGTCGAAGGTGGCCCAAAGCCTTGGGACCCTACACCCATGTGGGAGACCTGGAGGAGTCTCCTGGCTTCGGCTGGGCTCAGCTCCAGCCGTTGCGGCCGCTTGGGGAGTGAACCATCAGACAGAAGATCTTCCTCTCTGTCTCTCCTCTCTGTATATACACCTTTCCAATAAAAAAAAAAAAAAACAAATAAATCTTTAAAACAAAACAAAACAAAACAAAAACACTATGTGGAAAAACCTGCATCTTATCTGGAATGTGTGAGTTTGAATCCTGGCACCACTTCTGCTCCAGATTTCTGTTTCCTGATCTTAGGTTTGGCTGGAAACACCACCAGTTGTTACGAGAATTGGGAGAGTAAACCAGTGATTATAGTACTATTTCTCTCTCTCTTTCTCTCTCTGCATTTCCAAATTTAACATATTAATTAATTAAAAATTTGAGTGTTTGAATAGAGATATGTTTTTCTGCAGGTGGAAACTGGCAGTAGGATGGGTATTGGTAGAAAGAAACTATTTGAAGCAGAAGGAAGAGCTGGAAGATCTTTGGCTACACTTTCTGGATGTCATAGAAATGTTAAATTGTTTTCAGAAAGAATAACTGACATATACCATAAATTGTGTTTTGAATTTTTTCTTGCAAAACATTCAGCTAGGCAAGTACATGGTGGGCATTGTGAGTCAGTGGTCTGAGATATACTGGTTGGAATCCTGGCTGCTCTGCTTCTAATCCAGGTCCTTACCAATGCCTGAAAAAAGACCAGAATATGCTGTAGATCGTTGGGCCACTGCTACCCATGAGGGAAACCTTGACGGATTTCTTGGCTTCTAGCTTCAGCCTGGTTCAACCCTAGTTAGTGCAGCCATTTAGGGGAGTGAATCAGAGGATGGAAAATCTTTCTCTGTATCTTTCTTTGACATTCTACCTTTCAAACATAAACAAATATTTATTAAAAACAAATTAATCAAACACAAATATTGTATCTTTTCAAAACAAGCAGATTTTGCTATTTTTGTGTACTTAGCAATCACTTAGCATGCTTTAGATGCCACATGGAATTTCCAGGGGAATGGGATTCCAAACTCATTATAGTTGGTTTAGTTGCGGATGAATTCACTGCCATAGTTAAAGAAGTGGACACAGCCTGAGTTATATCCAATCAGCTGTCTCAAATGGCTGATACTGGTAAATGGCTTAAGCATGAGAATATGAAGTGTTACATTTAAGGTATTAGCTAGAACCATTCACTATGAAAATGAGAAATTCTTTTCAACTTTGGTTGCAATACTGGTAGGATATAAAACTAAAGATGCATGTGTCTATCTTGCTTACCTGATAAGGAAAAACAACAGAGAAACGGAGGAAAACAAATGCAGAGAAAGAGACAAATAATGGAGAAAAATATTGAGACCCATCTGAAGTTGGATATGTTTTAGCTTCTCTAGATCTATAAACAATATGTCCAATTAAAAACAAAATAAAACCTGTAAAGTATTATGTGACAAAAAAGGGCCTAATTAAGCTTTAAGAGGAGACTGACATGATCAGTAATCTATTCAGTTGTCAGTCAATTTCTAAAATATGTTTGTCTTGGAAAACATTTTTATTATTCATTTTTAAAAGATTTATCTATTTCTATTGAAAAGGCAAATTTTCCAGAGAGAAGGAGAAACAGAAAGATATTCCATCCACTGGTTCACTCGCCAAATGGGTGCAATGGCCAGAGCTGAGCCAATCTGAAGTGAGGGGCCTCCATTTGGTCTCCAACATGGGAGCAGGGTCCCAAGGCTTTGGGCCATCTTCTGCAGCTTTCTCGAGCCAGAAACAGCAAGCTGGAAGGGAACTGGAACAGTCAGGACAAGAACCATTGCACATATGGGTTCCTGGCACTTACAGACATAGAATTAACCCATCAAGCCAAGACACAGACCCTCTATTATGCATTCTTCAAACATATTTCTGTAATTTGTTTTTAGTTTAATTTCTCATGAAAAAGAAGAAAATTGAGTGATTTTTGCCAATTTGCCTCTTCCAGACCTGCCCTACAAACAATACTTAAAGATGTTCTCTTGACAGAAAAAAGGAATAGCACCCACCAAAACCAAAGACAAATATGGAGAGTATCCCAATAAAAGGACAACAGAAGATTAAACCAAACAATGACCAACCCATTACTAAAATGACAGGACCAAGTTACCACCTATTGATATTAACCCTGAATGTAAAGGGCTTAAACCCACTAAACAGATGTCATGGATTAGTTGACTGGATTAAAAGAAACAAAGATCAGCAGAAACTGTATCTCATGGATTTTGATGTTTTTGTTTTTATTTTCATTTCTTCAAAACAGTTTTTTTCTCATATTAAATTCTTCACTTTTTCATAGGTCATACAGTAGCACCATTTTCTTCAAGAAGGTTTCTTGATTTTCTTTTTCATTTCTTCAGCGACACATTAGTCATTCAGTGGCATGTTATTTAGCTTTTTGGCATTTTTAGGTTCTTTTTTTCTTCCTGTTTTTGCTTTGTGTTTTTCATTTAAGGAGACGTATACTAGCTGTGTAGTGGAGACCAATATATCCAGATGTGATGATACAATGCAGTATGCATCTCTACTTCCACACTAAAGATGGACTCCCAACGAAACTGTTTACTATATGACAATAGGATGCTAGACTCCCTGCCATTGTCCATGACCACAGTAATGGACATATGACTGTGTATGAAGAGTCATGCTTTAGTAATGATATAGGGGAACTTGGTGTGTCGGGAGATTTGTGGATGGGATAAAGGAAATTCCAGGGGCCTATGGAACTGTATCATAAAATGATGATGATGATAATAATAATAATAAAAGATTTTTTAAAATCCTACTTCTCTGTACTATGAATTTCTTCGAAAATTCCCATAATTTGCATTTGTTTCATAAATTATACAATATATTCTATCTTGTACCATTAATACTCATTTAATTCTCAAACGAAGAGAAAAATATCCTGAAGTAAAGTACATAGGAAGTTCAGTTTGTATTAAGGAAGAAAATGGTCCTGGTGGGAGCTCAAACTTCTTTCACCGGAACCCTAACAGTTAGATAACGTTATGTAACCAATTAGCTCCCCGGTAGGGTTTTTAAGCTGCCTGTTTGGTGAAATCTTAATTAGTGTGAGGAGATGTGTATGCGTGTATGTTCATCTGTAAGTGGTATATATACTTCAACACTTTGAACAGATGCCTTATTAGATTAATTGCCATTGTTTTTTGTGTAGTTTCTGGCTACTACTAGAAGACCGATACCTTTAAACTTTGAAATTTCCACTGCAATGAGAATGTACTTCATCCCAAACAACACCTACAATGCTACATTTATTGTTTACTTAAAAATCTTAAATTTTTCCTTGCTGTTTTAAAACAAAAGGAATTTATTAATTTTTCATGTATTTAATTTGAAAGGCAAAGAGACAGTGAGATGTAGAGAGACTGAAACACAGATCTTCCACCTGCTAGTTCTCGTTCCAAATGGCTGCAACTTCTGGTGCTGAGTGGGCAGATGGCAGACACCCGCAACTAAATTTGAGTCACCCAGAGGGACCAAGTACTTGAATCATTACCTCCTGCCTCCCAGTGTGGACATTAGCAAGAAACTGTAATCCCATGCAAGATTTTGAGGGACAGGCATTTAGTGCACAGTTAAGATGCCACCTGGGGGCCTGGCGTGATAGCACACCTGATAAAGTCCTCTCTGAATACACCAGAATCCCATATGGGTGCCGGTTCTAATCCCGGCAGCCCTGCTTCCCATCCAGCTCCCTGCTTGTGGCCTGGGAAAGCAGTTGAGGATGGCCCAAAGCTTCTGGATCCTGCACCCGCGTGGGAGACATGGAAGAAGTTCCTGGCTTCTGGCTTTGGATTGGCTCAGCTCCAGTTGTTGCGGCTACTTGAGGAGTGACTCATTGGATGGAAGATCTTCCTCTCTGTCTCTCCTCCTTTCTGTATATCTGACCTTGCAATCTAAAAGTAAAATAAATCCTAAAAAAATATATATGCCACCTGGAATGGAGTGCCTGGGTTTTCAAGTTCCAGATGTGCATAAGATTGCAACTTTCCACTGATGTGCTTGCTGCGAGGCAGCAGGAAATTACTCTAGAATTGGGGTCCCTGCCACCCTTGTATGGGACCCAAGTCTAGTTCTGGGATACCATCTTCATCCTGCTGCAGCCCAGCTGTTGCAGGCATGTGTAAAGTCAACTAGCAGGTGGAAGATGTCTATGTCTCTCCGTGTCTCCTTGTTTCTTCTGCCTTCAAACAAAAATTTTAAAAACACTTTTTTAAAAAGGGAAAAAAGAATTTCTGAAAGAAAGAAAAAATAATTTCAGTTGTGTGTATCCAGGTTTTGATTCCAACTTCCAGCCACTGTGGCCTGAGACAGCAGTAATGGATTCCTGCTGCCCTCACGGGAGAACTGGATGTCTGGTGTTGGATCCCTCAGAAACTGAGCATTTGGTGATTCAAAGTGAAGCAATTCATGAGCTCTCTATTGCTCTCTCTTCCCCTTAAGTAAATACAAGTTATTTTTTTAAAAAATCTTGCTTTTGTGTCCAACGCAGTAGCCTAGTGGCTAATGTTCTCACCTTGCATCCACCAGGATCCCATATGGGCACCGGTTTGTGTCCTGGTGTTGGTGCACCAAGGACCTGGCCCAAGTGACCCAGTTCTGCCATACTCTCCGCCTCCGAGGCTCACAGATCCTGCACCTACCATGCAAGTGGTTCCAAGTATCCCCCTCTTCTAGGGCTCACGGACTCAGCACCCACCACACAGGTGGGTCCAAGGATCCAGGTCAGGTGGCCTCCGCCCTGCTGGATTCCCCCAACTCGGGGGCTCATGGACCCAGCACCCACTACAAAAGCAGGCCCAAGGATCTGAGCCAGGCAATCTGGGTCCTGATGGACCTGGCGCACACCTCATGGTTCTGGCTGCATGGACCCAGACCAGGTGATTCAGGCCCCACTGGATCTCCGCTTCCAAGATTCATGGACCTGGCATCCACCATCCACAGACTGGCATGGTTCGCCTCACCTGGGCATCGACCAGCAGGTACTTCAGCTTTAGTCAGTGCAGCCTTCCCCCACTTCCATCTTCTATTGGTGGTACTATAACTTAGTCCAGCCCAGCCAGCCCCCTGTGCCAGCTGCAATGTGAACTGGCTGGTGTTGCAGCCTGATCCAGTCCCTTCTGCACCCCATCATGGTTTTCAAATCTGCCAGTGGATGTTAGGAACTGGCCTAGCCTGGTCTGCCCCTAGACCTGACCCATATGTATGCTGGCAGATATTGTAGCCTGGACTGGTTCAGGCTGCTCCTTGCCTTGGTTTTTGTGTTCACCTGCAGGGACTGCTTCCTGACAAAGGAGTTCCCCAAACTCCTCTACCAGGTCTCCTCCCAGTGGCAGATCTTGCACACATCAGTGGGTCCTGAGCCCAGGTTGACTTTGTCTACCTCTTGCTCTGACAGGCACTGTGTCCTTGCCCAACTGGCTCATACCCAATCCTGTTCCTACTATTGGGTGTTGCACTCTAGCCACACCTGATCCACATCCAAAAACATTCATCATGTGGTTCAGCAGAAGATGAGCCCAACCTACACTCACCCTGCTTCTCATGGGTGCTCCCCAGATCTAATGCCCACCCATGTTGGGGGAGATGCAGCCATGTCCACCCCAGTCTGCTACCCCCATTCTGGCTCTCATGCTTACCAATGAAACTCTAACCCAGCTGGGGCATCCTCTTAGCTTCCCAACCAGGCCTGTTTCTAGCCACAGAGCATACCAACGGAAATTGCTGTTCCACATGGGTGAGCCCACATACTCCCCCACAGATTCTGCCTGTATGATTCACTCACATGCTGGTTAGTGTCATAGACCCGTCTCACATTACTCGTTCCCTATTCTGACTCTCATTGGTGGGTTTGGTTATCTAGCCCTGCAAGAACAGTGGCTTTGTCCACAGAAGGCCCTCAGAAGTAATTCCTCACCTGGACATTAGCCTTATGTCCCTGCTTACCCCCACCTGTGACAAGCCCAAGACCAAATGTAAGCCTACACCTCCAAGTTCCCAGAGCATGCTGCAGGGCAGCTCAAGGGCTTCACTTGGTGCCACTGGAGCCTTGGCTGCCCATCCAGGTTTTAAGCCACCTGGCTGGCCAGAGACATGCCTGTACCTGGAGTATCCAGATCATGCCATCCCAAGTCCCCAAACTTATATGGGTGTTCCATATCATGGAACATTTTAGTTATGGTTAAAAGTAGGTACATATCGGGCCCAGGGGCGTGGCCTAGCAGCTAAAGTCCTCGCCTTGAAAGCCCCGGGATCCCATATGGGCGCCGGTTCTAATCCCGGCAGCTCCACTTCCCATCCAGCTCCCTGCTTGTGGTCTGGGAAAGCAGTCGAGGACGGCCCAAAGCTTTGGGACCCTGCACCCGCGTGGGAGACCTGGAAGAGTTTCCTGGTTTCCGGCATCGGCTTGGCGCGTACCGGCCCGTTGCGGCAGACTTGGGGAGTGAAACATCGGACGGAAGATCTTCCTCTCTGTCTCTCCTCCTCTCTGTATATCTGGCTTTCCAATAACAATAAAATCTTAAAAAAAAAAAAGTAGGTACATATCCATATGTAATTACTTGATTTGAAATACTATTGCAGTACTGATTCATATAGGCTAGAAACAGCTATCCTTAAGACAAAATAAGTCTGAAAAATCACAAATAGAGAGCAGTCATTTGACAACACTGGCACTTACATGAGTTGTAACCATAGTTAATTACACCTTTTACTTTTTTTGAGCAGCTTATGATCAAAGTTTCTTTTTAAGAATTCTCCTTTTTATGTTTTTTTTTTTTTTAATTTAAAAGGCAGAGAGACAAGGGAAGAGATATCTATTAGTTGATTCTGTCTCCAAATGTCATGTTGCAAACCAGCAACCTGGAATTCAACCCAGGTTTATTGCCTGGGTGGCAATGGATTTTGGGCAAAGAGAGATTGAGAGTCATCTGTGGGTTGTACACTGTAATTAGAAACTTCATTTCAGAAATTTTACTTAAAAGTTACAACAGAAGACTAAACCAATGAACAACCCATTCCTAAAATGAGAGGACCAAAGTAACACCCATGTATATTAAACTCTGAATGTAAATGGCTTAAGCTCAATCAAATGTCATAGATTAGTAGACTGGATTAAAAAACAAAACCCATCTGTTTATTGTCTGGACAAGACACACTTCAACAAAGATCAGCGGAAACTATATCGCATGGGTTTTGTTGTTTTCTGTTGGTTTCATCTCTTCAAAACACTTTCTTCTGATTAAATCATTCAATGACTCATAGGCCATGCAGTGGAATCATTTTCTTCAAGAAGGTTCTTGATTTTCATTTCTTCAGCTACACATTAGTCATTTAATAGCATGTTATTTAACTTCTTGGTGTTGTTAATTTCTTTTTTCTCCCGGATGTTGATTTTGTTTTGTGGCTCTTCATTTAAGGGGATGTATAGTAGCTGTGTAATGGAGATTATCATATCTAGTAACATGTCATTTAACTTCAGGGTGTTGTAAATTTCTATTTTTCTTTCTATTGTTGATTTTGTATCATGACTTTTCATTTGAGGGGATGTACAGTAGCTGTGAAATGGAGACTAACATCCAGATGTGAGGATGCAGTGTGGTATGCATTTCTGCTTCCAGACAAAGATGGACTTACAATGAAGCTGTTTACTATATCTTGACAATAGGATTCTGGACTCTCTGCCATTGTCTAGGCCCGCAATGATGGACATATGACTGAGTATGAAGAACTATATGTTAGTAATGATATAGAGGAACTGGGGGGGAGGGAACTGGGGAGGGGATAAGGGAATATGGAGTTGTATCATAAAATGATAGCAATAGGGCTTGGCAGCGTGGCCTAGTGGCTAAGGTCCTCGCCTTGATCCCATATGGCCGCTGGTTCTAATCCCGGCAGCTCCACTTCCTCTCTGTCTCTCCTCCTCTCAGTGTATCTGACTTTGTAATAAAAATAAAATGAATCTTTAAATAAATAAAAAAATAAATAAAATGATAGCAATAATAATAAAATGTATTTAAAAAAAAAAAAAGGTTAAGACACCTCTTGGGATGCCTGAATCATAATGGTGTATTTTGAATCCCAGCTCCACTTTCTATTCTAGATTCCTGCTAATGGGCACCCTGGGTTGAATTTCAGGTTCCTGGTTTGCAGCACATTCCTTTTGTTGTGAATTATGATCATCGCACACCAGTATATGAGTTTGACAATGGTTATTAGTCCAAAAAATGTTGTAATGAATAATTTTCACCTTCAGTGAACATCATGTACCCTTTGAAAGTCTGAAGATTTTCACATTAGGGATGCATGTCTGAAGTGTTTTGGTAGGCCTTTGTTGAATAACAATATACACCAAAACTTAAGGGCTTAAAGCAACAATTTATCATTCTTTTATCTCAAAAGTTTAAGGATCAGAAAATTCATAGGATGGATGGTTGGGCTTATTTGTGTTTTATTGTTGTCTCTGAAGTAACTAAGAAATTGTTGGCTGGTTGCCAGTTTTATTTCTTTTTCTCTTGTCATGAGCTCTCCATGTAGCTACACTAGAAGACACTGTAATAAAATTTCTTACACAGTGACCCAGGCTTACAAGAAACCATAGCCGAAAGACCAACAAAATATTTTTTCTCCTTAACTCCAAAGAAACTTTAATCCTTAGTGAATATTCTAGAGACATGTCCTTCAGGGGACATTCAGAGCAAGAAGAGTGACTTAGGGCTTAGGGTACCAAAGTACAATACCTGGTACTTAGTGTTGACTGACCCGAGACAATTTAATTACTTTATTCCTGACACTCAGTTGCCTTATCTGTAAGATGGGGCTAGTAAATAGCATCCATTTCATGATCATAAAGATTGAAATGAATTAATGCAAGGGAAACACTTTAGTACATGCCTGGCATATGATAAACCTCTAATGGAGTGTTAGCTCTTAGTGGACACATTGATGGCTCCACACAGATTTGGAATGTTGAACACAGCAGGAGCAAGGCTTGGCCACTCACTATTCATTTGACTAGAAACAGTACTCTTAAAAACTAGGCCCATGTCAGCATACAGTGTCACTTCTGCATATTGTCCTGAATCCCTGCTTCCCTTTGAAGAAATGAACAATCTAGGATTTGCAGTTATGTTTAACCTACCATAATTGTTCCTCTTGATAACAATCTTTATATTCTTGTCACATATAAAAATACATTCACCTCATGTTTAAGACTGCTAAAATCTTACTTCCATTGGACAATAGCTTTGACAGCCAGGATATGGTCAATTGAATTAGGTCCTGGTACAGAAGAGTCTCCTCAATATAGTTTTTGTCAATCAGAACACTTGTGAAATAGACAAGTCATTCGTCCTCCACAGTCCTGATGTACAATAATAAGATAGGCGGGCCCAGAACAGTAGCCTAGAGGCTAAAGTTCTTGCCTTGTATGCTCCTGGATTCCATATGGGTGTCAGTTCTAATCCCGGCAGCCCCACTTCTCATCCAGCTCCCTGCTCGTGGTCTAGGGAAGCAGTCGCAAATGGCACAAAGTCTTGGGAACCCTGCACCCACGCTGGAGATTTGGAAGAAGCTCCTGGCTCCTGGCTTGGGATCAGCTTAGCTCCAGCTATTGTGGCCACTTGGGGAATGAATCAGTGGACAGAAGATCATCCTATCTCTCCTCTTCTCTATATATCTGCCTTTCCAATAAAAAGAAAATAAATCTTTAAAACAATAGTAAGATAGGTGTAGGATATCTTTAGTTGACAATTCTATTCAGTTTAGTTGATACTTAGTTGACTAGTTCATGCACTCAATTGCGTGCATGTTTCTAGATCCTTGGTTATGACTCAGTCCCATTCCTGAGTCTTCTATGATCTTAATTCAGCCTTGTGAGTTATTTCTATCTTCCTTTCTCCCTCTTACAAGTGTATAAGATATCATACATACATATCATATATAAAGCTTTCATGCTTATCTTATATATATATGTATATATCATATCATATATAGAGCTTATATATAGCTGAGTAGGTTTTCTCAGTTTGCTTGCTGTCTGTAAAAGACTGAGATTACCAAGCATTCTTCTAATTCTGAGCCATTTCTATTGCTTTAGAGTCTAAGTTTATTGTGCCTCTAATAGTGAAAATTGATTTTCCGTGTCATTTCCTGGTTGCTTTTGATGCTCCCTGGTTGTTCACACCTTTAGATAAAAGCCACATTCACCTTTCTTCCTGAGATAGGTTCTTATCTACTCTGTATGGTACGTGAGGCCAATGCCAGTCTGCACTTTTAATATTCTTAAAGTCTTCTTGCCTACCAAAGAACATTGGGGAGGAATGTTCTGAAAACTTCTTGAGAGTTTGTGAAAGGGTCTTACATATTTTTTTTTCACTTAGAACTTTTTTTAATCCCATTTCCATTACCATTTAAAAATTACATATACATGTTTTTAAAAATATGAATTCATACCTGAAATCCAAATCCAGTTTGAAAACTTCTTTCCTATCACTTTTCTTCCATATTTGTAGCTACCTTATTTCAAATCATTTTCAGACCCAACTATAGTGCTGATTCCTCTGGTCTGTAGTTTCTAATTTTGTATCTAAAGCTGCGCATCCATTCCTTGCTACTTGGCCATTTATTTACTTATTTACAGAGAAGTCAAGAAGATTGTCTTAGTTTCCTAAGAATGCAGTCAAAACTGCTGTTAATAAACCTAGAGTATCTCCTTATGAACTTCTCTGAAATTTGAATGGAACATCTAGACAGAAATAGGATTACTAAATTATGGAAAACAAATACACTTAAATTAAAAATCTTGCATTTCCCGGCCTGGCACAGTAGCCTAGTGGCTAAAGTCCTCAGCTTGCATGCACCGTGATCCCATATGGGTGCTGGTTTTAATCCCGGCAGCTCCACTTCCCATCTACCTCTCTGCTTGTAGCCTGGGAAAGCAGTCCAGGACGGCCCGAAGCCTTGGAACCCTGCACCCATGTGGGAGACCAGGAAGAAGCTCCTGGCTCCTGGCTTCAGAAGATCTTATATACTCTTAACTTTATGTATGTCTTGAGATTACATGTTGCACTCTGAGGTTTTTGTTTTGTTTAGTTTTATATTTTACGGAGACATGGTATAGTTAGATATCACTAATGTGAAGTTGCCAAATAATATGGGATTTAAGCTATAAAATTAACATATTGGATAAGAGAAGAAATACATGAGTTTTGCAAACTTAGGATAAAGCTTTGATCCCAAAGTCTTGTTCATTAAATGATCACATGAATTAATACTTGAAGAAGTTATCAATCAATACACTTTTACCAGAAGCCACAATTTAGGTTGAAGAATTGAATATACCTTATAAAGAAAATAGATTTTGCTATTTTCCTTCTTTAGCTGATGACAATTACAGTGATTGTTTGATAAAAGAGTCAAAAGAAGAATACTTGTCCCCCAAATCGTATTTACAAACAGAATTATTCAACACGGAAGCATAACAAAAGAAAGATTAGAGGAAAATATCAGACAAATGCCTTCATTCCTCTCCTGTGAGCAAGGGAAGTTAGTATAGGGATAGCTTTATCTTTGTCTTGAGGGCGAATATACTAGTCACTAAGATGTTCCAAGTATTTCCTTTTTTCTTTTCAATTTCATATTATAGAGTAACCTCACAGTACTTTGCAGTCTCAACTACTTATCCTTCCTGACAGAAAATATGCAAGTTGATATATACCAGTAATGAGGTCCAATTGAAACCAATATTTACAAATACAGTACAATTTTTTGAATCTTATCCACAAATTTCCTAGAATTAGGAACCATGATTCCCAAATCTATAAATTATGAGTTTAGAAAACAATACATAAGATATTCTAGTAGCCCAAGCTAGAACCCTGGAGTGGGATTGACCCTTTTCAGATCTTTTAATGTGCAAACACTCTGTAGGAGGCTAATCAGCTTCCTCAGTCAAAGCTCCCTGATCATATCCTCAAACTGCAACCGGCAACATACAGCTGTGATTAGCTTGAGTCTAAGCTCTTCAGTCATGGAAAAAGCTGTATGACTCTTGCTACATGGGCTCCTGATTTTAATTCACAAAAGAAAATACCTAGAAGGGACTCCTTGCGAAATGTTCTACAAAAAATACAATCACACTATGTACTAAAGACAGCTGGATTTCTATCCTCAGAAGACACACCAGTGTTTCCTCTAATATATTTAGAGAGTCACTGTTTTCAGGCAGTTCTCTGGGAATTACAGGATTCATGTTATTTCTGAAATAAGTTTGTTAAGTGCTATATTTAGCTATCCTTCCTAGCAACTGTTACAGATGTCAATATATTAAACCTAAGTGACAGAACATAAAATATTTGTCTTAAATATGTGGTTCCAGAATTTTATAAGGGATTTTCCCCCAAAGAACACAGTCTTTTTTCTCTTCTGCTAGTCACACACACACACAGGCACACATGCAGCCACATACATTATAAGATCATCTTATTGAAATAGTCTTTCCTCTGAAAGTATTTGGAGAAAATTCCAACTATATTCTTTTCAAATCACTTAATTCTTTTGTCCTATGCCTGCTTATCATTCAGATTCTCACAGGAAAGAGAATTCACTCCACATTTTAAATAAAAGCAAGTTTTAGTAAAAGGTTATTAAAGACATATATTTAGGTTAAGACCTCAGACCAATGGTTCATATTCACTCAGAAGCAGCATTATCAAAGTTTTACCATCTCTACAGCTGAAGGTCAAGAGTTGATAAAATTACTAACATTTGTGAAAACTGGAACTATGGAAATGGGCCTGTTCCATGGGAGAAGTAGTCATGGGCCAATTCAACAGCTGTCTAAGATGTGGCTATGGAGCAGGGACAAATGGAGGGATTATCTTCTGCCTATCCTCACTGATATGTAGTTGCAATGTTCCTCTAGCTTAAATAGAATTCAACAAGGAAGGCTGGGAGGCATTTTGAATGGAGCAAGCTTTAAGACAACAATGTGCAGATGAGCAGAAAATGAAACGAAAGTATGAACAGAAATAGAGAACACTATGTTAGTCCCGTCTCCCCAGGAATATGAATTCTGAGTTGCACTCAAGTCTCCACAGCAAGAGGGTACAAGTAAGCCCTTGTATTTCCCTACTTGATAATTTAAAACAACTGCTTCATATTGGAAGGAGTACTGTTTGCTTTGATTTTTTTTTCCCTTGAAGTCCCATGTGTTTACTGAATTAGCTGTGTACCTCTAAGTCATCTGTGTTTGTGACTTGATTTTAAGGCATTACTGGATAAAAGAAAGCTTTGCATAAAATCTGATAACTGACATTACACTAACACAATCTTAGGAGCCTTTTTCAGTCTCCCACATGGGCATAGGGGCCCAAGGACCTGGGCCATCCTTCACTGCCTTCCCAGGTGCGTTGGCAAGGAGCTGGATCACTAAACTTACTGCACGGCATGAGTCCCCGAATTTGTAGTTTCAAACTGAATCCTTATGTTATCAAGACTTGGACCTTATTTCAGCAACTGCTTTTATTCAACTAGATAAATTCACTTATTTCAATGGTTTGATCCATAGTAAATTTTAGTCTCCCGTATCTTCATGTTGGGCCACAATTTGTAGCTTCATTTTTTTGTTATCATTTCACACTAATTTTAATGGGAATAAATAGAAATATTATCCATTGGTGAGGAAAAATGGGTTGGATTTGATATTACTTTTGTTATACCCACTGGTTTATGTTTCCATGAGAAACTCGATATAAAGCAAAAGCTTGAGTTGTACTTTGGTTCAGAGTATGATCAGAATAGCATGCAACTGACATTTACATTCTTCACACTACTGATTACATTCACACTGCTGATTCAACAATCAGTGGTGTGATTATGAGAAAAGTGATTTACTCCATATATCAGATGATACATCAATAAAATATGAGAACTGAACTGCTTTACATTTAATATCATTTTGAACTTCTAATGTTCTTAATCAAGAAGCAAATTGAAGGTTATTGAAGGTTTTTTCTTCTAACCAATACCATATGATATGAGAAATGAAAATAGAAGAAAAGTACAAGGAGAAGTGGAAATTAGTAGCCAATGAATAGAAAGGAGATGAGTGGACTGTAAATTCCTACAAAGGAGTATCTGTGATTAGGGGGATTCCTTCGAAACCAAGAGGATAGGGTCGTCACTGAAGGCAGGCTAGGATAATATGTTATAGAGGATAGGTTATAAAAGAGTTAATAAAATGTGAAAGGAACAAGGTATCAGAAGTGTGGGTAGGGTGAAGAGTTAATCAAATATTAATGGTGAGGAAGTTTTACTAAATTTTCTCTTTTATTCAAGGGAAATTTATTTATTTGAAAGGTAGAGTTACAGAGCGAGAAGAGATGGGGACAAATGAGGGGGGTGTATCTATCTACTAGCTCACTCCCCAACTGGCATCAATGGCTCAGACTGTGACATGCTGAAGCCAGGGGTCTGGAACTTCATTCTGGTCTCCCACATGGGTAGCAAGAGCCCAGGTACTTGGACCATCCTCTATTGTCCTCACAGAGTTAGCAGGATGCTTTATCAGAAGTGGACCAGTCTGGTCTCAAATTGACACTCATATATGGGCTGCAAACCTTGCAGGTGGCAACACAACAAACACACTCTGCCGCAACACTGAGTTTTACTAAATTGACTCAGGAAGGTTCCTGCTGCAATTAGAGTCACTGTTCCGTGGAAGGTGCTCAGGGGCAGGAACTAGCCAGAAGGACGACTAAAATTTGCTCAATGGAAAATCTCAGTTGTGTAATTTAGTAATGTATGTGTCACTGAGCTCCACAAGTCAGTGGGCACTCCAGGCCTTTATAATAGTGTTTTTCAAACTTCAGTGTGCTTAAAACTCACACAGGGGAATTGTGGAAATGTAGATTGTGATGCTATTGGGTGGGGCCTGACAGGCTGTAGTTCTAACACGTTCCCAAGTGAGGTTGATAAGGTTGCACCTACACACAGTTTGAGCATCAAATTTGTCTAGGATTTAGATAGAATAAAGTAGATCAGAATTTCAATCAAGGCTTATTCATTGCCATTTCATTTGGTGAGTTTAAGTGTTTTCTGAACTATAAAACTGAAACGAAAGTACCTCCTTGGTGGCATCTTTGCGGTCATTCATTAAAATATGATTAAATGTTGTGGGTCCTAAATGAAATGCTTAGAATACGTGTTTATGTCATTATACTAACACATGCTAAGTCTTTTAAACGGTGGTGACATTTATTTTTAGCTATAATGTAACTGTCTTTAATAGTACTAGTTTTCTTTAGATGGTACATAAAATGGTGAAATGATTTTTTTTCTAAAAGTAAATCAGATTCCATATTGCACTCCTTTTATTCTGTTAGCTAAGGCAAAGGAGCTAGAAAGGACAGCAACACCTTACAAAATGAATGAGTGCCCTTGAAGCGCCGAGCTTTCAGAAAAGGGGTAGCTTTCATCCTATCAAATCACATTCAGCTTGTCAGATCAAAACATGTGCGGAGGTAGAGCGACGACAGACAAGAGTCTCATGACAGGAAGACACCATTTCACAATTTTTTTGTTTAAAGGAGCAATAGAATAGAAACCCGAAGTTTAATTAATAATGTCATAATCCTATATCACAGGATAGAAGATTAGAGGAGTGTTTGTTATTTCCTAAACAGTGTGCCTTGATAGCCATAGTCATTTTTATCTGTTTTTTTTTTTTTTTCTGCGTTTTGTCTTTTCCAACCGCATAGCGCCCTCTTGTGTTTGTAGTGGGCCTGGATTTTTCCTATGTGTGTGTACTCTATTGCCTTGCCTCAAACTTGGACTCCAGTGCTGACAACTTCTTTGTATGTATTTCTCAGACACCAAAGCGAGATTAAAACATTTTGTGGTCTTAACAAGTTGCAAGAGAAGTAAAAGAAGGAATTTTCTGAGTCAAGTGCCAATATTTGTTTAAAAACGATGTGTTTACTCTTCATTTTTCTCTCCTCTTTTGTTTTAAATGTAGTGATTACGTTACAGAAAATGCCTATGTGAAAGCAATATTATTTTATCAATTTATTTAGAAGCTATTGACAAAGTCTGCAGTCTACATCACTAAAATTCATTCATCATGCATTTAACATGTACATTTTACCATGCAAAGCTCGAGTAAAGAAAGATTCCATTAAAAACATGCCACCCAAGACTCCATTTTCCAGTGTTCACGTGATTTCTGGCCATGGTGGTTATTCTCAGTTCGGGCACTGGCATTATTTCACCTGTGGACTGAGAGGCGTTGACTTGGCTAGTGCTTCCTGCATTTGAGTGGTAGTGAATTCATCACGCATTGTTCAAACCTTGATGAAGTTACGTGGGAATAGCAGCCAGGACCTAATATTTCTAATGCTGCTAGTGTGTAGTTTAGTGATATATACAGACATATGCCTCCAAAAAGTGTTTGATATGGAATCGTAGTCTATGTGTGATTGAAAAAATAATCACAATTCAATGAAATTTAGAATATCACATCAATGATATGCAAACACTACTGCTGTCCTTTAAATAAGAAAGTGATTTTTAGTTGTTTAGAGAAAGGTATTGCTTTTACAACATAGATATGTTGATAATACACAGAAAAAGGAGTGATCACAGCAGGTGAGAATACAGAGTAAGATTTAGAATAATGAAAGAAAATGCGAAGCAAGGTTGAAACGATACTAAGAGCATATGGATTATTTAATGAAATGGTACAACATAAAGCTGAAAAAGTAGTTTAGAAGGAGTATAATAAGTAGGAGCTTGAGTTGTGGCTTAGAATTTCAAACTTACTGTGCACTCATACAAATGCAACCCACTGCAAAGCTTTTGGGTAGCACTTATTTAAGATGTATCTTTACATCAGATGAGGAGTACACTGGAACTAGAGGAAGTAGAGATAGATATCCATAATATTTTTAACGGTGAAGATAACGGAATGAGTCACTGCCATGCTTATGCACATGATTTTGGGGTAAGGCACAGGAAACAGGGCTGGGGGTGGGGAGGATCTTGCTGAGTAGGCAAAGCCTCTCTTAAGGAGAAAAAGCCACTTCCATCTCAACACTCAGTGAGGCAGCAGATCGTATCTTGTTCATTTATGGAACCATATATCTCTTGAAAATATTTTAAAATAAAGTTTTAGGAGTAGTGGAATTACATCCCTGCCAGCTTCTTACTTCATCTCTTGCACAGCCCTCTCAACATCCTTGCATCTGCTTCTGCAAGGCTTGCACTGCACAGGAGAAGGCCTGCTTTGAAAAGACTGGCAACTATGCCCCAGTGGTTCCATTTTGCTTCTTCCCTGACTTAGAATATTTATGGCTGAATAGGGCTACCATTTTTCTCGGGTTTTATCTCTGCTCTCATTCTACTTATGACTAGGAAATCCCTCTCATTGGTTTGCTTCTCCCTGCATATCTGGACCTATTACAGCCTTTTCCATAACTACGGGCTCTTGTTTGACTGGCTCCTCTCTGGAGGCTCCGAGACACATCCCCATGCCTGTCTTTTAGCTTCCATCAGTTGTCAGGAAACTGTAGCATCCCTTGTCTTGTGTCAGCCTAAATTGAACCTCAGCATTTAGCATCACATGGTGTTCATCGCACATCTCTTTCTGTATCCAAGTTTGCATTTCCTGTCACAGTGATACCAGTGCCTACCCTGAACTCAGCATGATCTTATGTTGAGTACTTCACTATGTTTGCAAAAACCCTATTTCCAGATACAGCCACATTCAAAGGTCCTAGATTCATGTATATTTACGGGAATCACTCTTCAACCTATTACAGTATTTATCTGTGTCTTGTGTATTGCAAGCAGAGAATTAAAATTCAACCTGGAAACCCCAAACACTGAATTGTATCCTCACTTTGCATAGTGGTTTCTGACTCTGAAACTTAAACACGTCATTGAGAGAAGTGTCAGAAATTGATGAATCACCTGGAAGTATTATTTATCTCAAAAGTTACCAAAGATATATTTGAAAATCAAAACTGTAAGAAATAATTGCAGTGATCCAGTGCAGATTTAATATTAGCATAATGTAAATTTCTAAGCAAGCATTTAAAAAACTGTTCTGAACGTCACATAGTGAAGACCTGAGTATAGTTGCAAATAAACCACTTAGGGACCTTTTTGAAATCCATTAGTGGCCTCCATCAGTGCCAGTGTGGCAACGTAATAGTCTCAGTTGTGATCATATTTGCAATGCTCAGTTTTACCCTTGGTTTATAATCAAGGATGAAAAACTACAACATAAGTCTAGTGAGGGAGCTATTTCCTAAGCTTCAGATACTAAATTCCATGTCTTCCCACTGGTAGAAAGGTAGTAAGCTAGCTCAGCAGTTTTTACCAGGTGTAATGACTATGCCTCCTGCTTTTACAATCTGGCACGCATCTTGCTTCTTCTTGTTTCAGCACCCTCTATGTTGAGAATGTAGATTCTTTATTCAAGAAAGCTAATAACAGAACATTACCTCCCAAGTATTCTCTAGTGACCCTTCCAATTCAAGTTAGCTTTCCAGGCCTGTTTTGATTGATAGCTCTATTCTCTGTGTTTCTTAATCATCACATTTTCTTACTGGAAGGTGTGGACAGAGCATTTTAAACCTGCTCTTGGACAACACAAGTTCCATTTTAAATTGAAATTGAAAATGCATCCTATTGCCCTTTGGGCAGCAGGATAGCTTCAATGTACAACTATTACATGCACTGTGAACAGGAGTACATTTCCTTAAGTGACTTTTTAGTAAAGCTGTTGTACTCCTATATTAAAGGCACTTTCTCGGAAAAGCCAACACCTCAGACACACAATCTTTAGCTGTGTGTCTATGACCACTAAGTTAGTTTGACTAGTATATATGCGATGTGAGACCTGCATCGACTCAAAATGCTAGATACTGGGGCTGGCATTGGGGCACAGTGGATCAAGCCAGCACCTGCAGCATACGCATCCTATATGGGCCCTGACTCATGTCCTGGCTGCTCCACTTCCCATCCAGCTCCCTGCTAATGCCCTGGGAAAGCAGTGGAGGATGGCCCAAGTCCTTGAGACCCTGCACCCACATGGGAAACATGACAGAAGCTCCTGAGTCCTGGCTTCTGTCTGGCATACTGCTAGTTATTTAGCAGATTGATCTCCGTCTCTCTCTTTTTGAAACTCAGCTTGAATATCAAGTATTTCAAGCTTACATTTCTCTTGAGTATCACACTTGTTCAAATTAAAATTCTTTTACACCCTACCAGCCCAATTTGAAAAGCTGTTAGTGTTCCAGGCCCAGCCCGCTCTTTTTCCCTTTCCCTCTTATCTCTCTATCCCTTTCTGCCTCTACTTCTCATCTTTTCATTTCAAATAAATAAAAATTTAGAAAACAAGGCCCAGCTCCATAGCCTGGCAGCTAAAGTCCTCGCCTTGAACGTGCCAGGATCCCATATGGGCACTGGTTCTAATCCCAGCAGTCCCGCTTCCCATCCAGATCCCTGCTTGTAGCCTGGGAAAGCAGTCAAGGATAACCCAAAGCCTTGGGACCCTACACCCATGTGGGAGACCTGGAAAAGTTTCCTGGCCCCTGGCTTCGAATTGGAGTAGTTCTGGCGGTCGCGGCTGCTTGGAGAGTGAATCATGGGACGGAAGATCTTGCTCTCCATCTCTCCTCCTCTCTGTATATCTGACTTTACAATAAAAATAAGCAAATCTTAAAAAAAAAAAAAAAACTAGAAAACGGAACAAAACCTGAAACGCTTGCCGTTAAATGCTCTAAAACATCCAGGCAGTTCTGGATATTAGTGGAGTTGTCAGGGAAACATAACACATCTAATATGTGCTCTGTGCGCCACCTGGTGGCAAACACATAGATTGAAAATGATACTTAAGGCTTCCCGAATCTGCTGCAGTGAAGACCGCAGTAACAAAAATGAACGAACAAACCAAAAAATGAAACTAAAAAAATCTGGCCTAATTTGGGGCTAAACTTGCCCCAGAGGACCTAAAAACAAATTTAAAGTTTGCATTCTTTTTTTGTTAAGATTCATTTATTTTTACTGCAAAGTCAGATATACAGAGGAGAGACAAAGATCTTCCATCCAATGATTCACTCCCCCTAGCGGCCATAATGGCCAGTACGAACCGACCCAAAGCCAGCAGCCAGGAGCTTCTTCTGGGTCTCCCACGCAGGTGCAGGGTCCCAAGGCTTTGGACCATCCTCTACTGCTTTCCCAGGCCACAAGCAGGGAGCTGGATGGGAAGCCGACCTGGGATATGAATTGATACCCATATGGGATCCTGACATGTGCAATGTGGGGACTGTAGCCGCTAGGCGTTTAAGCTCATCGATGAGATCAGTGATACAGCTCCAAAGCCTCCCAAAGCTTTTCCCACCACCTCCCACTGACTTCCCCTATTTTATTACAATAATACAGTCCTTCAAAAACAGTCATCAGCTCATCAATTTGTTATTTAAGTGTATTCTGACATTGTAGGGTATTAAGAATGGCAAAGTCTAGCATCCTATTGTCAAGATATAGTCAACAGTTTCATCTGAGAGCCCATCTTTGATTTCGAAGTAGAGATGCATGCTACCCTTATATTTCAATATGATAGTCTCTATTATACAGTTCCTCTATATGACTAGATGTGTATGCATTTTTACCTATATTTTTTTATCTAGTATTTTGAGTGAAAGTTGCCTTAAACCTGAGAGAACATATGATGTTTGTCTTTTTGGGACTGACTTTTTCACAGAGCGTGATGGTCCATTTATTAAAAATGGTAGAGTTTCATTCTTTTTCTTGACTCAGTAGATGGAGTAGATGTAGCAGTTTATTTATCCACTCCTCTTTTGACGGGTGTCTGTGTTGTTTCCATGTCTTTGCTGTTATAGATTTTGCTGAGTAATCTTGAAAAGCTCTTGTGATGAGTCTGAGGTGCATCTAAGTTTGAACTTGCCCTTACTTAAGTTTTCCCTGTCTACTTATTTAGCTAAGTGATTCAGTAATTTCCTATAATGTTGACTATTTTTTGTCAACATGAAATCTTTTCACTTAAATTTCAAATGTAATTAATTGAATAACTTTATGAAAGAAGAGATTTTTGAGGCTGGCAGATTAGCGTAGCAAGCTAAACCTCATTCTGCAAGCACTAGGATCCAGTATGGGTGCCGGTTCTAATCCTGGCAGCTCCACTTCCCATCCAGCTCCCTGCTTGTGGCCTGGGAAAGCAGTATAGGACGGCCCAAAGCCTTGGGACCCTGCACCCGCGTGGGAGACCCAGAAGAGGCTCCTGGCTCCTGGCTTTGAATTGGCTCAGCTCTGCTATAACTATTAGGGGAGTGAACCAGCAGATGGAAGACCTTGCTCTCTCTTTCTCTTTCTTCTCTCTGTAGATCTGCCTCTAAATAAATAAATAAACTTAGAAAATTGTCTTCAATTACGTTTGTAAAAAGAGATCTTGTTCCAGGTCACTTTATGTCAGAAAATTCTATTTTTTTCCATACTTCTCCTGCCAAAACACACTTCTTTGTCTACTTTTTGAATTCAGCTGTAATTGACCAGGAAAAATTGTATGGTTTTATGGTCCACAACCTGATGATCTACATATGTATGCTTTTGCGATGAATTCACAAGAAAACATTTTTTTTCTCACATTGAGGATTTCACTTTTCAGTTTTTGCTAGTAAGCTGTATTGTCACAAGCGACACATGACACCACTCATACTTCTCACTGTGCTTCTTTCCAGCCATCTGACATGGAATGTAACCACAGACGTCCCCTTGGCAAGAAATTCTCCCTCACTGTGCAAGTACACGTGCTAGGGCAGTATGTATATCAGAAGCCACCATGGTTTTTTTTCTATCAAAATATGCGATGAAAAAGAGTTTCGTCAGCTACAATCTGTATGCAATGATTTTGCACCAAACTGATTTTGTTCCCACAGAGTTTATTGATATATTAAGCATAGGGCGAGATTATCTAGAAATCATAGCCTAATGTCAGAATGTCAATCTACTGATGAGCTGTTGAATATTAAACTCATGTAAGTTTTTCAACTGCCAAATTCAGTCAAGTTGTTTTCCAAATGTAATGAAGAAAGAAAGAAAGAAAGAAAGAAAGAAAGAAAGAAAGAAAGAAAGAAAGAAAGAAAGAAAGAAAGAAAGAAACAGGGCCCGATGTGATAGCCTAGTGGTTAAAGTTCTCACCTTGAACTCACTGGGATCCCATATGGGCACCAGTTCTAATCCCGGCAGCTCCACTTCCCATCCAGATCCCTGCTTGTGATCCGGGAAAGCAGTTGAGGACGGCCCAAAGCCTTAGGACCCTGCACCCGCCTGGGAGACCTGGAAGAGTTCCTGGCTCCTGGCTTCAGATTGGCTCAGCTCCAGCTGTTGTGGCCACTTGGGGAGTGAATCATTGGAGGGAAGATCTTCCTCTCTGTCCCTCCTCCTCTCTGTATATCTGACTTTCCAATAAAAATAAATAAATCTTAAAAAAAAATAAAGCAGAGATCCAAAGCAAGGTACATTGATATGGGATGCAGACTTCACTGGTGTCCTAACTGCTGAAATTAAAATTATATAGTCATTGAAAACATACACATCTTACTTTTATTGAATACAGATTGAGTACTATGCAAAGGTACACACATACACATAAACAAACCTACTCAATGGCTATAAATGTCTATATAAGTACAAATGAGGTACCATACAATCATTATATTGTCTTTAAAGTCTCTGATAACCAGTATTTATGAGCACATTCTAGGCAACAAAATATATTGTCTTTCCTTAAGTGGAAGAACAACTTTTTCCTTAGAATTGCAGTCATTCTCTGGCACTTAAAATGGGGTTATGCTGAGTGGTTACTTTACTCCTTCATTCATTGCATCCTTATTTTTCACTTCTACAATGCTCTGATTTATTTATGCCTTCCCTGCCTCAGTAAAGGATTTCTCACAAAATCTTTTATTACAGCTGCTTAGGTTGCCTTGTTACACTGCTGATTCATGGCAACTCTGTGCTCTGTGTTAATTATGCCAGTGTGCCAGCATTATTGCTTAATCTTTAAAGCTGCAAGAGTTTCACTTTTTTAGCAAGATACCTAAAAATCCAGACTTTTTGTCTTAAGGCAGGCTACTTCCATGGAGTACCACAGTGCTAGGACTTGGGTCCTTACTTTGGGGAGGATCTGGCATGCCCCACTGATGGCCTTCCACAGGCCAGAGGCCTGACAGGACCGAGAAGTGAGTGGCAGGCCAGGGACATGATGTCAGGGTGTTTGGCAGGCCACACTGGTGATGTACCACCACACCAATCTGGAAGGCCATGGGCTTCACGAGTCCTAGGCAGGCTGTACCCATTAGCACCATTGAGCTAGGCCATCGGCCTGAGGTTGGGGTCCAAGGGGAGGCCCCACTGATGGCCTTTGGTAGGCCAGTGGTGTGGCTCTGGGGTCTTAAGCAAGCTGCATTCATGCTGTGTCACTATAGCAACCCAGGAGTGTGCAAGCCAGGGATTTAACAGGCCACACCCACAGCACATCACCTGTGCTAAGCCAGAGACTTGAGGCCAGGGTTCTAAAATGGGGGTAGGGGTGGGGAGAGAGGCACTGAAGGCCTTTGGCATCACCAAATAGCCCGGACTTTCCTGTCCTGTTGGACTCAGACATAACAGGGCCTCCAATCTCAGGAACCAGAACCCAGGGTGTGTGTCCAGGCTTTGGAACACACATCACATGTTGTGCCTACGTTGATTCCTGTGCAGAGGAGAGAATCCTGCCCAGGTGTACATAAATAATCAATCAATCTGCTTTGTGAACCAGTTAAGGGCCTCAGATGTCACTTCAAAGTGCAGAGGCCAATGACTTCTGAGTGGTGATGATGATGTGGGGGACACAGCCATTGGGACTGGCTGCAATTTCTCCAGCTCATAAGATGGGTTGTTTAGATGAGATAGGGAGAGGTTTCTAAGCTCTGGACACCCAAGATCTTCTACCATAATCAGTAGCAGGATTTAGCTACAGAAGATGAATTGAATCTATTCTTTCATCAACCCTTAGGAATAAGAATCGGAAATCTCTGAGGAGACAGACAGATGGCTATCTTAGAGTCACAATTGGATGCCATACCTCCTCCTCCCTATGTTAATACTGTCTGCACACCTGTCAGTCAAATGTCCCCTTCCCCAGGATATACTCCCCTTCACCAAGGACTTGAGGGTGATATCATGTAGCCACTCCTCTTTCCACACTCATAATTGACCAGGCAACAGGGAGGGGCACAAGATGAAAGTAGAAACATCTCTCTCCACCTTTCTACTCCTTGCCCTCTTGATCTCTGGATATAGCCATATATGTCTGATTTCTTCATCTTTTCAATAAATTTATGAAAAAAGTTAGACATATCACAATCCACTCATTTCCAATAATATTGATGAATTTGGATTACATTCTTCCCAATGAAATAGGCCTGCCACAGAGACATAAATGCTATATAATTTTACTTTTAAATGGAATCTAAAAAAATACAAACTCATAGAAGCAGAGAATAAGTATCAGGTGTTAGAGTGTGTGGTTGGGAATACTGGGATGTGCTGTTGAAAGGACACAAAACTTTAGTTAGACAGAAAGATAATTCTTTTTAGATCTATTGAACAAAAATTTCACACGGGATTCAAAACTTCTGCTGAGTGCTGCCTACCTATAAGTAGCGAACATTCTCACACAATTTGACAACTTATTGCACATGTATTGTTCCTGTTGCTAGCCTGATAAAATTAGGTACCTAGGGCATGGTGAGCCAGAGCGCTGAGGACCAAACATATGGACTCCTGTTTCTGGAGCTTGATATAATGATCATCATTGTTATTTTCCATGCAGTAAGACTCCTATCCTGGGATTGATAATGAGAACACCTCAAAACAGATGCCAGGGCACCTCACCTGCAGTCTTCCTTAGGTATATTCTACTTTGCACCACAAATTAAGAACTGCAAAAGGCAGGCCATCTGGGGTTATCTACTTCCGGAGCTATGAAACATACTGGGTAACTCTGAAGGAATTCTGGTTTTACAGACAAGAAGATCAAAGTCCTGGTTGTTTCCGGTACCTCCTTAGATGTTACATTCCCCGAGAGGAGCTGGGATGTTTCCAGTGCTTCCTCCCTACCTTAAGATGATACATTGCCTACACATTCTACAGCTGCTCTTGAAAATAATGATCAAAAAATGAGTAGAATTGGATTGGTCAAGGACACCTTAAAAACTGTCTTATACCAAACTCTTCTATAGCACAAGATTAAAAGTTAAGTCAATTTATTTTATTAAACATGACTATATTTATCCAAAATCCTTAAGGGCAAAATTTTCTATAGATCTGTACTATAATACATGTGTGAAACACAATAAAATGTCAGAAGTTTAAAACAAGAAGATGTATTCTGCTTTCATTCATATGATAAGAGATATAGATATTTCTGATATACAGTCTGCTATGACTGGTGATTTAGGATCTAAGATCCTTCAAATTGTGTGTTTTCTATATCTTTAAAATGTGAATTCAAAATTTCCTTTAAATATCAACAGGCAGGCAATAGAAAGGGAAAGAAAAAAAGATATAGGAGTGTATAAAACAGTGGTGTATATCGCTTCACATACTCCGTTGGTCAGACTCCAACTATATGGTTACATTCACTCTAATAGGATGTGGTAGAAATAATCTTATTTTAAGATAGAAACTTCATCATGATAAAATGGCTGTGGAAAATCATTTAAAGAGCTGACACTTTAGCTGCCAAGATCAATTGATTGTATCAGTTTATTGAGAACGCTAGGATCAAGTTTTCCTTGAACTAATTACAAAGGATTTCTGGATTTCTTGAATCAGAATGCAAATTGCTGTTCTAGTGAAATTATACTAGATTATAACCTGGTTCCTATGTGGCATTTCAAATATCAGGATTTGTGCCTAAATTCTAAACAAAAATAATATTTATCTTTAAAAATCTGTGGATGTCAAAAATTAGCCTCCATGTGTCTTTTAATTCAGAACATACATTCACACTCAATATAGACTTTGAAAGTTTACATAGCCATGCAAATTTATAGCCACTCTTTTCTTTAAGGAGCACAGCAGGCTTTCTTGTACTCATTCTAAGGGAGCTAGAAAGATGGTAATTTTATTTGTGTCTCAGTGAAGACTAAAAGTCTACATTATGCTTTTGACATTTATTTTGTGCTTCATTTAACTTAAGCTAGAAAACCAATCTTTGCCCTTCAAGTCAAATCTCAGCAACGCTATGAATGAAACCAGAATCACTGGGCTACTCAGTCGCTTTTATTGACCCCAAATGTATTTTTTATCTTCTGCTGTCCTAAATTGATGATGATCATCACTCCATCAAAACTAGCAGTATTAGGGTTGGCACTATTGAGTTTGCTTGCAATGCTGGCATCCTGGAAGGACAACAGTTCATGTCCTAGCTGCTCTACTTCTGATCTAGTTCCATCTCATATGTCTGGGACAGTCCTTGGGCTCACACGTCCACGTAAAAGACCCAGATGAAGCTCCCGCGTTCCGGCTTTTGGCCTTAGCCTGGCCCAGCCTGTGTTGCTGCAGCCTTTTGGAGAGTAAACCAGTGCACGGGACATAATAACTCTCTGTGTCTCTCTTTCTGCCTCTGTAATTCTACATTTTAAATAGATCAGACAGAGAGAGAGAGAAAACAGCAGGATTATGAATATTCAACCTGCATTTGTACTTCTGATTCAGGAAATTCTAATAATCACTATGTTCTTGTGAATCATTAATTTAATTCAGTTTAGGTCAATACCAATCAGTGTTCAGTGTTTATTAAGTGCCAGGCACAATATATGTTGGCAATACAAAGAGGGATGCATTTCAAAGAATTTATTGAAAGAACTGATAAGATTTAACATAGGTGAGTAACTGCAGGATTTTGAATAGGGAGTGATTAACTTGGAAGACAAAATTGTTTTTAACTGGAGAAGTAATGTTCGTGTTGGGACTATAAAAGCTTATTAAAAGCAAAAGGGAAATAAAAACACTTGATTGCATAAACAGTAACTGCTAACAGTCGTAAAACAAAGTTCTCGGTTTTAACTAACGATGTATAAAGTCTGAAGAGTTTAACTTGGCAGACGAATGCCAGAAAATACAGATGCTTTATGACAAGTAGAGACTGGACTTTATTCTCAGGGCAGTGGAAAGGCCCTGAAGGCTTTAGGGAGATAGATGGTTGATGGTTAAATTTGCAAATTAGTGATTAATGATAATACTATCAGTAGTTGTTTTGTAAGTGGGTAAGAAGACACATGTTTGGGGTGGGTTATGATAAATGGATGGAGGGCAGACACAGAAGCCTTGGTGCTGATAGCAGGATAGGAATAAGGGCAATGGGACTTGATTCAAATGAAGGAATGCAGAAGACATGTAGGAAGCAGAACTGATCCTAGGGGAAACAGACCAGTTTATTGGATCAAAGGAATAGTAAGAATTTGCAGGAAAGGAAGGCGTTAGGATTCCTCCCATATTTCTATCTTTTGGATCTAGACAGAGGCAAGAAATGAAATTCAATACTGAGGCTCTGAGTTCTATACTAGAACTCAGTTTTATGATGAAAAACAGAAAACAAAAAACAGTAGGCAACTCACCCAAAAATTAGGAGTCATGTTTGTCTAAACTTTATGTGAAAAACTATCAATTAATAGCCTTCAAAGGTTGATGTCACCGATGTGGGCTCCAAGTATCAAGTGTGGCTTTCTGGACTGTCGGTTCTGATTAGCTTTCAACTGTGATGTAAACAACATGATATAGGGCTTATCATCTCAAAACCACTGTATTTACCTTAGTTATTCCAACAGGAGCCACTGACATGGTTATGCCGTACATTTAGGTTTTGTCTCTTTTGGCTTTTCTTCATACTGTAATAATACAGTCCCTGCCCCAGGGGACACCACTACTGATTTTTGCTTTTACTTTGATTGCTCATCTGAGTTTTAGATTAAGTTTTCTAAAGGTTCTTTTATTTTTTCACTTGTATGTCAGAAAAAGGAGATGAATCAGGAAGTCTGGAAGCTAACTGGAACATCTTCAAAAGTTGAGTTGGAGGGAAGGATGTTGAAGATTAGAAGTTGCCTACTATTAATGTTGCTGAAGTACTTAAAAAACTTACTCCAATCTTCATTTATGCCTTGGTAAACTATGAAATATGTGAGAGAAAAACTTGGCTTTTGTGCTGTAGCTGGATGCAATAATGCAGTTTTGTAACCAAGGATTCTATTTTCCTGATATATTCTAAGCAAGGTTCTAAATAGATTCTATGACTCAAACTAGGAATGAAAATAAACTCTTTCCTCTTGCATGTAGGTAGAAGGCATCTTCTGGCTTTTGATATGCAAGTAGTGATCAAAGTTATCTATCACAATGTTATAAATAGCCCCCGAACCCTGTAGTGGAATAAAAGGGTGTATTTTATATTCAGGACTTGTTGGTCAACGATTAAGGCAAAGTATACAAGGGAACGTTCTCCAGTGAGGTTGTTTACATTCAAGACGGCATTTTCACTCATCTAGTTGCTTCTTGGACTGGAATAACTTTAAAGCCTAGACCCGGTTATGATCTTGAAGTTGTTAGAATTGTCAGACAGTAACTTGCCTTACTTACAGAGTGAGCATTCCAAGACTCCTGTGGCCCTTGCAAAGTTATTTCTAATCTACCCTCAGGGTTTTAACACTACCTATTTGCTGCATTCTCTCTGTGTGCCTTTGAGATTTATTTATTTTTGTTGGAAAGTCGGACTCAGAAAGAGAAAGAGAACCAGAGAAAGAAAGATCTTCTGTCTGCTGCTTCACACCCCAAGTGGCCGCAATGGCCAGAGCTGAGCTGATCCAAAGCCAGGAGCCAGGAGCTTCCTCCAGGCCTCCCACACAGACACAGGGTCATCCTTGATTGCTTTCCCAGGCCACAAGCAGGGAGCTGGGTTGGATGTGGAGAACCTGGGACATGAACTGACATCCATATGGGATTCTGGCACTTGCATGGTGAAGGTTTAGCCTGGGCCCTCGTGCTTGCTTTCATTTTTCTTGTTACCCTTCCAGAGGATTTTTAGCTCTGTTTTTTTCTTCTCACTTACATTCATGCTTAAAATTTGTAAGTCTTGGGCCCGGCGCGATAGCATAGTGGTTAAAGTCCTCGCCTTGCACACACCAGGATCCCATATGGGCGCCGGTTCAAATCCCGGATGCCCCACTTCCCATCCAGCTCCCTGCTTGCAGCCTGGGAAAGCAGTCGAGGATGGCCCCCATGTGGGAGACCCTGAAGAGATGCTGGCTCCTGGCTTCGGATTGGCTCAGCTCCAGTCGTTGCAGCCGCTTGAGGAGTGAACCATCTATGGAAGATCTTCTCTCTGTCTCCCCTCCTCTCTGTATATTTGCCTTTCCAATAAAAATAAAATAAATCTTTTTAAAAAACAAAAACAAAACGTTGTAAGTGTTAAGGTATTGAATTTCTCTGGAAAGTAAAGGAATGCAATAAGAGGGGCAAAGGAAAATAAAATCATAGGATGACTATTTAGATTAGGATTTCTACATAAGGATGGGAAAGAATATCAGTTTTAAACTGTGAGAGGATCCAGTTTACAGTGCTTTTAAAATCATTGTGATTTTTCCCCAGAGAAACAGCAAAAGGAACTGGCAAACAAATGAACCAAAAAGTACAAATGCAAAAAGAATTTTTAAAAACCTTTAAAACTAATGAGATTTGATTCACACTGAAACTTACATTAGTTTGCATGGCTTTGACTTCTTTAATATGTAAAGTTTGTCAGTCCATGGACATGATGCATTCCTTAATTTTCTTTGGTAATCCAAAATTTCTATCAGTTATAGCTCACAGATAAGAAGTCTTGAGACTGCCGCCCCTCCCTTCACAGCTTCTCATACATGTAATGTTGTAGCCCCCAGCAGCTTTCTCCACAAGCTACCACACTAGCGGGATCTGTCCTATTTATATGGTCTCGTCCAGGTTCCTACAAAAGCCGATGTAGATGCAGTTGAATGGTAATTGAATATAACAGAGAGAATTCTTAGTTTTAAGAAACATTATTTGACTTTGAAAACTTTCAGTAGAAAATAAGGATATTATTATGATAATATTTATCTCACAGAATTGGCTGGAGGGACAGAAAACTGTCAGCAGAAACCACCAGCCAGGACAACTGCCCAACCTTTTTTTGGTGTCCTGATTTGCTGAAATCCCACTACTACTATTTGATTACTTGTTTATTGTTCAGATCATACTGCTGAGCTCACAAACATGGAGTTCTGATCTAAATATAGATTGCTGCAACTCAGGTCCCACGGCAAGAGATGGTGAAAATTCTCTGTTCTAGGCATGTTGGCATTTCATGGATGAAGTAACAGCAGAGTATATTTAGCATGTTGTGAACATGAACATGGCAAATTGGCAGTTTCCGTCAGTTGCTGGCAATAGTTTAGAGTGATGACAAATATTATTTTGATTTTTTTTTGTGTTATTTAGTTATGAGGAAAGTGTATGGTAAGCAGTCCATTTGATGGTTTACTAATTTCCTTGTTGTTGAGAAGTCCGAGTTGATTATGTATTTAATATGATAACAATTTGTGTGCTGTGAATTGCATTAAGAGTTATGTAGGGCAGAGATGATGCTTACTAAATGTACAAAATGGATTGATGAGATTAGCCAGTTAAATCTTTTCACCAGTAAGGCACTCAACAGCCCATGAGATATTTATTAAAAATGTCAAGTAAATCCTCTTATTTTTGTATCATAGTGTCAAATAGCAGTAAAATAAACATGTTAAGATCCTTAATCTACTGCTATGTTTCACTGTAAAATTTACCTTTGTTAAAATTTGCTTCTGTTCAAATTTGTTGAGATCGCACGTAAAAGTATCCTAATATTACTTTGGCTGGTATTTTCTAATTACTGTATAATATTTTGGGAATGCAAATTTTATTTGAATGTCAACTACAGTTAAGCATGTGCCGTTTGTTTTTCTTGCTCAGGTTTTGTAATTTGATGGAATGTTTTTATTATAGTTTAATAAATGTTTGCTTTATTAAAAAAAAAAAGACATTAAGAGATGCTGTTTCAGGAAATTGGATGCTCTTTCCACCACTGTTCTCTTGTGAGATCAGAATACATTCTACAACCTATTTTGCCGTTCTTTGGTAATTTCACCAGCAATTTCTACTTCCAAACTTGGGGCATGTGGATCTGACTGGTGGAAGCCAGTTTTTGTGCTACTGCCTTAGTTTGTGAAGGTGACTGAGCGAACAATTACTTGGAATCTTTAACTTCTACAATGGAAGTTCATTCAGCCTACTAAAAATGGGAGATTCCTAAAACAGAAAAAAATGTCTAAGATGTTAATTTAACGATAGAATGGCATACATTCTTTAGAATTTATCTTTCCTTGTAGTACATCAACACTTAGTTTTTGTTTTCTATTTCTCCACTATTATTAAAGGACGATTCTATCATTTTACACTATTCTTCCTGGCTAAAAGGGATCTATTTCCATCATAAAGGATAGAAGAGCGTGTCTCAACTAAGCACCTATGTCCTGGATAAATGCTATTGTTGTGAGAACAACAATGTCAGTAGCTCCTCTTTGCCAGGAATAGTTTCAGGAAGCAGTAGACTGGGCCTGCTGGGGGAGAGGATCGGGGCAGGAGGTAATTCACCAGCAGAAACATATAAGCTTCTGCAACTATTCACCTGGCTGCAGCTCTGTTTTTAAAACAAGCTGCAAGGATCTTCACCCAGTGATCTAATTCAAAAATTCCTTCTAAAAAGATTGCAATCTTGTTGGTTTAAGATCATAAAATAACTATTCTTTCTTTTTTCCTTTTTATCATTGAATGCTTCAGGGTTAGTGTGTTGCTGCTTGGACCCTGTTTATAATATATTCCTTCTTGGTGGAATGTAAGGAGACATGACCATTTTTATCAGAGAATACCCAAGTAATGGTTGATAGCCTAGATCAACTGATCAAATAGTGTTATAGATGCATAATTTTGACTCCTATCAAATCCTGTTAGCAAGTGAAGCATTGGTTCTTTTTTCTGAAAAATTCAGAGCTATGCTCTACAATCCTAAATGTTTCAGTACAATTCTCCGATAAAGATTTTCTACCAGCTTCACATAATTCTCCAAGCTGTCTCAGATACCTGAACACTGTTGAATTCATCAGGTGATAAGGTCTAAGGACAGAATTGCTTATATCACAGCCCCGTCCAACTGCAGAATCTTCTTTTCTGGAGCCTATTCACTGACAAATATATTGAAGCAACCACACTAAAATGTAGAACATGCTGCTTCTAAAGTCCCAAGGCCCACCAGATGTGGGGTCTCCATCTTGAGGGGACAGAAGATGCAATTACAGGCTCTTAACAGTAGAGGCGATTTCTACAAATTACCCACTTCACTTGAATTTGATGGAAAGGTTCTTATGCTTATGTTATTTATTTATGGCCCTCTAACACACATGGGTCATATCCAGACACTTAGGTTTAAGGTTTATTAATTGCTTTCTTAAGTGAGCATGAACCTGTCAAAATTGAAGACAAGTGTGATGTCAGGTCAGGGCCCCTGTGACTTACACTATGATACAGAGTGAGAAAGCTGAGATAAGACAGTGAAATACTGTTACTTTGTAAGTTACAAGCACATTGTTCTGATATTTTCTTTTTTTTTAAAGATTTATTCATTTTATTACAGCCAGATAGACACAGAGGAGGAGAGACAGAGAGGAAGATCTTCCGTCCGATGTTTCACTCCCCAAGTGAGCCACAATGGGCCGATGCGCGCCGATCCTAGCCGGGAACCTGGAACCTCTTCGGGGTCTCCCACGTGGGTGCAGGGTCCCAATGCATTGGGCCGTCCTCAACTGCTTTCCCAGGCCACAAGCAGGGAGGTAGATGGGAAGTGGAGCTGCCGGGATTAGAACCGGCGCCCATATGGGATCCCGGGGCTTTCAAGGCGAGGACTTTAGCCGCTAGGCCACGCCGCCGGGCCCTGTTCTGATATTTTCAACTTTTTTTAGGTTAAAGGAATAAAAGCATGTGCCTAATCAATAGCTGCAAAGCAAGTTCCTTAGAACTTTATTGATTGACTCAGGTGAAGAGCTCACATATAGAACAAGTCTTAATTTTCTATCTTTAGCTGATACCTTTATACTAATTATCTGTCATCCTGCCAAAAGTTCTGACTTCTGCACCACAGCCAAATAGAAAAGTTAACAAATTATATGTTTGAGACTCACGAAAACTGAATACATCCAATTTTGAATGGTGAAACTAATTACTGTGATTCTCTGAGGAATGCAGTAATATTTCAAAAATGTTTTGTTTGAGAGATAGGGAGAGAACAACACAGAGATAGAGTGCTTTACTTTGCTAATTCACTGCTCAAATGTCTGCAGCAGCCAGGGCTAGGCTAGAGCCAGGATGTGGGAACACAATCATGGTCTCCCACAAATGTGGCAGGGACACAAATACTTAAGCTATCACCACTGGCCCCTAGGGTCTGCACTAGCCGGAATCTGCAATTAGGAACAGAGCCAGGTGTGGAAATTCAAAATGAGGTGCATGTTTCATAACTGTGATTTAACTGCTAGACCATATGTGCATACCAAGAATGTAGTAATATTTAAAATATATTATTATAGTAGAGAAAGAAAGATTCAAAGGTTTTTATTTGGCCACACAGTGATAATGATGATTTGGCTTGGGTTAATAGATCTCTTTAATGAAGTACTTAGAATCTAATAAAATATTCATGGGACTTTTGAGGATTATTGGTGTTACTGCAAACCAAATTCAAATCAAAGTTTCACTAAACCCACAATCACAAGCCCTCACCCTAATGTGCAGGTTATGGTGACCCTCAGGCACTCAGGGCAAATAGAATTAAGGTGAAAGACGTGGGGGTGAGAGAAATTTGCTTCAAATTTGTAAATAACTTTCCTAGCAAGGTCGTTACATATCTGCAATTGTGAAAAAAAGTCTCAATATGGATTAGAAATTATCTGCTTAGCTTAAAATGTGACTAACCACAGGTTGGACATTCAAACATTGCTTATTGGAATTCATCCTTATATTCTTATCTACCAGAGTCTCACTTGGCATTGTGGCATAGTGAGTAAAGCCTCTTCTGGCAACTCTGGCATCTCATGTGGTAGTTGCCTCAAGTCCCAGTTGCTCTACTTCCTATGCAGCTCCTCGCCCGAAAGAAACTCCTAGCTCCTGACTTAGGATTGACCAAACTCAGTCCCTGTCTTTGTGCCTCTTAGGGAAGTGAACCAGTGGGTGAAACAACTCTCTCTCTGTAACTATGCCATTCAAATAAATAAGAATATATCTTAAGAAAAGAAGTCCCACTAAATGAAAACCTTTTTCAAATTTTCAATTAAACTCTCACAGTTATAATCTTTAAAATAAAATGTTGAGTGTTCTATCTCAACAGTATAGATGTAAGAATTAAGACTTACCACATTAATAGAAAGTAAGTGATATTTCTATATTGCCGTGGACTGAGAATTAAAGACTTGATCATGATATTCTCTTTTTTTATTAATTATTTTGCATTATGTGACAGTTTGATCATGATATTCTCTTTATATGTGTATGCCCAATGCCTTTAGAAGCCACCTTTCAGATTTGGAATGTTGGTGGCTTTCTGCTACTACTACTTGGATTTCCCTAGTCAGATCATTATTGGACAGTCAATCTGAAGAGACTGGATGATTTCAATAATTGCTTTCTCATTCTTCACTATAAGATGCCACTGTCTTGTTCTTTACTACTAACAGGAGAGTTACTGCCTTCAGTGACAATCACCCAGATAACTTAAGACAATTTTCCCTATATTTCTTTAATGACCTATTGTGTCTTACTGATTGATGTCCTGCTATCAATTTTTCACGTCAGAGTAACTGACTTACTATGGCTCGGTAGAACAGAAAATAAACTTGGTAAAATGTTATTGCGCAATGTACGTAATCTCTTAAATGTTCAAAAATGAGGACTTGAGCTTAAATGTCATGCCCTGGAATCACACCGTAGAACTGGTGTATGAAATCACTTACTACCATAATCTTTTAGAGACACTGTAGCTGGAACTAGAAATATTAACACTAATAACTTTTAGGAATGCTTAAAAATCTAGTTGGCATTTGCATAAATTGAGGATTTCTAGAGCTTCAATATGGGATCATATACTAGGTAAACAAAACAGTAGGTAAGGACTATCAGAATTTTTTTATGAAAATAACATATGTCACAATTATACTTGTGTGGAAGATGTAGGTGGGTATGTTGTTAGGACTTCATAATTATTGGTTTTAAGTAAGTATTTCTTTTTTTTTAAGATTTATTTATTTCATTCCAAAGTCAGATATACAGAGAGGAGAGACAGAGAGGAAGATCTTCCGTCTGATGTTTCACTCCCCAAGTGAGCCGCAACTGCCAGTGTGCCCTATCCGAAGCCGGGAACCTGGAACCTCTTCCAGGTCTCCCACGCGGGTGCAGGGTCCCAAAGCATTGGGCCGTCCTCGACTGCTTTCCCAGGCCACAAGCAGGGAGCTGGATGGGAAGTGGAGCTGCTGGGATTAGAACTGGCGCCCATATGGGATCCCGGGGCATTCAAGGCAAGGACTTTAGCCGCTAGGCCACGCCGCCGGGCCCTTTAGTAAGTATTTCTTACAGTCACTACTTTGAATTCAGAATTAGAATTCTTATTATGAAGAGGAAAATGAAAGCATTTATTTGAAAATAAATTATATGAATTGTAAACTTGATGATTAACATAATTTCTGAGACAGGAACCTCAAAACCACACTTCTTCTGGATCAGTGTGATATAGTCAATTGTTGGCTTTATTTACTATTAATGAAAAATATTTATTTAAGAAATTATTGAAAATAAATATTTTAGCATACTTCTGGCTATTACTGGCAGAACAAAAAGTATAATATAAGGTGCATATTAACTTCTTGTTATATTTTAATACATAGTGCTAAGTGGGAAGACTAGACGACAATAGTAAATTGAACAGTGAGAATATTATATTTTGTTGCTTAATATTCAAGTTTTGTTTTTAAGATAACTTTTGAATGACTTTTCATTATGCTTATAAGTGTGTTCATTAAGAACAGAGTGAGGGGGGCCAGCACAGTGGCATAATAAAAACTAAGCTAGCCCATATGGGCACCAGTTTGATTCCTGGCTGCTCCACTTCCAATGAAGTTCTTTGTTTATGGCCTGGGAAAGCAGCTCTTAGCTTACAGACTGGGATGGCTCAGGCCATTGGGCCATGCACACAACGTAGGAGATCTTGTAGAAGCTCCTGGCTCTTGGCTTTACACTGGCCTGCCTCTGACTGTTGTGGCCATTTGGAGAGTGAACCAGTGAATGAAAGACTTCTCTCAATCTGTCTCTCAAATAAGATAAAAGGATCTTTTTTTTTTTTTTTTAAAGATTTTATTGTTATTGGAAAGCCAGATATACAGAGAGGAGGAGAGACAGAGAGGAAGATCTTCCATCCGATGTTTCACTCCCCAAGTGAGCTGCAACGGGCCGGTGCGTGCCGATCCGATGCCGGGACCAGGAACCTCTTCCGGGTCTCCCACGCGGGTGCAGGGTCCAAAGCTTTGGGCCGTCCTTGACTGCTTTCCCAGGCCACAAGCAGGAAGCTGGATGGGAAGTGGAGCTGCCGGGATTAGAACCGGCGCCCATTTGGAATCCCGGGGCTTTCAAGGCGAGGACTTTTAGCCACTAGGCCACGCCGCCGGGCCCGATAAAAGGATCTTAAAAAAAAAAAAAAAAAGAACCAAGTGAAAATATGAGGACATCGTGTTGTCTTTAGAATAAAGGTTATATGAGTTCAAATTATTTAATGAGACATTTTGAATGCTTACCACATATATGACATTCACACCATCTCTAGGAATTTCATTTTCATTACATATAAAGCATATATTTAAGCACTTAACTAATGGAACTTCTCAGAGCAAAATTAATCTTTAAGACAGGATCCAAAAAGAAGAAAACCTTTCCAAATAAATATATTTCTGCACAAAAGTCAATTGTATATGTAGGAATACAAAAATATTAAATATAGCCATAAGTTAAAATTAATGATTTATAGCATTCAAGTAAGGAATATCAAGCATGCAGGGACAGGAATAATGTGTGATATGATGAGAAGAACAATCAGTTACTCTAAAGAATTGGAACTGAAGCACGTGTTAAAATTAGAGGATATGAAAATCAAAGCATTTGTGAAAATAGATTAAAAGGTAAGTTTATTTTAGTGCAAAACATTTGAAATACTGCATAGCTTTTAATACATATTTTCATGAATTCTTTTGAAGACCTCTCATGTAAGCATGAATTTTAAAAATTATTTTGCATCAAAAGAAACTGATTTATATTTTTCCATGAACCTTTTTAAATACTGTCACAATTATACCTCCATGTATTAAAAAATTTAAGCAGAAATATGGAAGATGTAATAAAGACTCAAATTGAACTAGGTGCAGAAGTTACAGAGTACAAAACTGAAAAAGGAATCATTGCATGGATTAACAGACAATTAAATGTAGTAGGAAACAGCAATGAGTGTTTCTGGGAAAAAGATGCTAAACATTCCAATCCATCACTTCACTGTTACTTTCATTGCGCTTGAAAGAGGACTCACTGTGATAGAGCTATGTCCCAGAGAATCAGTTGGCAGGTGGGAGAGGGGGTAGTCCTTACTGCTGGCAGTGGCTTTAAGAAGACATTTTGATGATCTTGTGTGATAAGAGAAGGATTGGCATGAATCATGAATGTTTTCCATGCTAAAGCCTCAGAAGGATCCTATCTCATGTTAGCAGAGACCACTGACATCAAAAGTCTAAGATTAAGGTTGTATTCTGAACATCAATGAGAAGTCTATGGTTATAGGAATAGAACCTTTCCTTTTCTGATCAGCATTCAGATTTATAACCAAACAGAGCATGTGCTTAGAGAACAGCATGGAGAAAATCTTTGGCATGTTTGAGTCGGGAACTTGAGCAGATGTCTAAAAAAATGATATGTATATATGAAATGTCTACATATTTTTTAACTAAGTCCTCAATGTATATTTTGTAGCAGACTCATAATCTGCTAATAAATATGGTACTTTAATTCTCTAAATTAATTTGAGACATGATAGGACATGAAGGGATGGCGATTTATTATCACCCATTTTAATATTAATGTACTATACAATTAGGTGGAAAATATACAGCCTATTTGACTTCAGAAAATTAATCTTTGCAAATTAATAATAATGAGGTGGAAATTTGTTTAAGAGTGAGAGAGTACAGAAATTTTTTTTTCAAAGCTAAGTATTTAAATTGTTCTTCTGGTTGAATAATTAGCTTTAGACTTTAGTGAAAGGCCTATAATTTCTGCAACTATTTTTTTTCCAGAATCACGTTGAAACAGTGCCTGAATGGATTTAGGTTTCAGAAGTTAAGTCATAAGAGAAGAAGTCAATCACTACTATGGAAGAAACTTTTTTGTAATAAAATATTGATTTATTTATTTGAAAGTCAGTTTACATGTGGAAAACAAGAGGCAGAGAGAGATCTTTCATGTACTAGTTCACTCACCAGACGGCAACAATAGCCAGTGACGGAGTCAGGCTTAAGCCAGGAGCTGGGAGATTGACCTTCAGTGATAATGTTTTCATTTTTTGTTGAGTTTCTATACAGTTCTTTCTTTGTTGACATGTAAAAACTGTATAATTGGGCCCAGCATGCTAGCCTAGTGGCTAAAGTCCTTGCCTTGCATGCACCAGGATCCCATATGGGCGCTGATTCTAATCCCGGCAGCTCCACTTCCCATCTAGCTCCCAGCTTGTGGCCCAAAGCCTTAGGACCCTGCACCCTTGTGGGAGACCTGGAAGAGGCTTGGGGTTTACTGTTTCAGATCAGCTCAGCTCAACTCAGGCCATTGCGGCCATTTGGGGTGTGAATCATCGCACAGAAGATCTTCCTCTCTGTCTCTCCTCCTCTCTGTATCTGACTTTAAAAAAATGTGTATATTTATGGTTAAAACATAATGTTTTGATATATGTATACTCTGACCTGCACTTTTATTTTGGTTCATTTGTCTCTATATCAATACTGTACCATGTTAATTACTATAGTTATTTGGGAATTGTAACTATTCAGTTAATCCAATATTCTCAAGATTTATCTTCCTCATCAAGTGTGTTAGGCCTTTGTCTTTCCACAGAAACTTTTGAAGAAGGTTTTTGGGTCAAAGACTTCTGAGACTTTCACTTAAATTGTTTACTTTGTAAATTAATTACTAAGAAAATTAACATTGTTTCAAGGTTAAGGTATCCAATGTATAAACATAAAATATGTATCTATTGATTTCTTCTAGGTCTTTAAAGAACTATTATAATATTGTCTGTAGAAACTTTGCAAATCTTGACAGGTTTATTACTAATTCAATATTTTAATATTTGAAAATATCTTTCTAATTTACCCTTATGTTTTCTGATGTTATGTAAAATGCCATTTATTTGTATTAACCTTTATGCAGAAATCTGATTAAAAAGACATCTTTTCTTATAAAACCTAGCAATTTCTGTTATTTTCCATTTTATCTTTACATAATAGTACTGCGTATAAATAGAACAAGCTGCATTGTTTTCCTCTCTAATCCTTAGGCATTTTGCCTCTTTTTCTTGACTTTCCACACTGGTGTAGGATCTCCAGTACAATATTTAGTAGAAATAGTAACAGCCGGCATATGTGTCCCTGATTTCAAAGTAAAATCTTTAATTATTGTATCAACATTAACTATGTTACTTATTGTTAGTTAACCAACTTTATTAAGCATATTTCTATTTCTACTTTGGTAGGCTTTGACTAAGATTTTGGTTTTAAGTAAAACATGACTAATAAAATGATAATATTTGTACTGTGGTCAGCTTCTTTAATTTTGTAGTATAGGAAAAATTCTGAATAACTTCTGTGACCTTAATTATTTACATAATGCTCGATTCAGTTGGCCTATATAATTCTTATCATTTAATTTCCTGATAATGCCTGAATGACAATGCATTATCAATTGATGAAAATAAATGGTAGAAATATCTGCCCTTATACAATTTTCCTGTTCTTGGACTAAGAAAATACAAAAGTTAAAGTTCATTCTTTTCTTCTTTTTTTTTTTCCCAAGATATATTTTTGTTTGCAAATCAGATTTACACAAAGAAGGAAAGACAGAGAGGGAGAGATCTTCAAACTGCTAGTTCACTCCAAAAAATGGCTAAAACAGCCAGAGCTGAGCCTATCCGAAGCCAGGAGCCAGGAACTTGTTCTGGATCTCCCACATGCATACAGGATCCCAAGGTTTGGGCCATCCTCTACTGCTTTCCCAGACCATAAGCAGGAAGCTGGATGGGAAGTGAAGTGTAGCCAAGACATAAAATTGAAGCCAATATGGGAGGCTGGAGCCTGAAGGTGGAGGATTAGCCTGTTGACCCATGGTGTCGGTATGCATGTTCTTTTCTCTTCTCAGAAGACCATGTGCTGTATTGCAATTATTGAACAAGTATTAGAATTCATTGGCAAAACTTTTTGGATTTAAACATTCTTCTTAGAAAATGTACTGGTTAAAGTTTTATTATGTAAAATTTTCTGTTTCCAGTTGAATCTATTTTAATGTTATGTTTTTCTAAGGGATTGTGATTTTCAAAAAAATTTTAATTCATTTATTGGGACCTGCAGTGTGGTACAGTGCATTTAGCTGCCACCTGCAATACTAGCATCCCATATGGGCCCTGGTTCACGTCCTGGATGTTCCACTTCCCATTCAGCTCCCTACTAAAGTATCTTGGAAAGCAGTGGATGATGGCCCAAAATAAAATAAATAAATCTTGTGTATATTATCAACCCTAAAAATGATGACTTTTTGAGGGATACTATCAAGAAAGTTAAACAGCAGGTTACTGCATGGAGAAAAATATTTGCAACTCATATGCAAGGGACCTTCAAAAATTTCATAGATTGGTCCACCATTTTAGCATTTGCAGTACTAGCATCCCATACTGAACTGCTGCCTTGAGTCCTGGCTGCTCTGCTTCTGCTCCAGCTTTCTGCTACTGTGAACTCTTGGAAGCAGCAAGTGTTGGCTCAAGTATTTCGCTCTTTTCCACTCATGTAGGAAACCTGAATGGAGTTGCTGCCTCCTAGCTTTGGCCTGACCCAGCCTTAACTGTTACAGCCATTTGGATAGTAAATCAGCAGTAGATGGAATCTCTCTCTCTCTCTCTCTTTCTCTGTCACTTGCCTTTTAAATAAATAATTTCTTTTAAAAGGTTTATAAAAAGTGTGTGTATTAGGAAAAACTACAGGGATTTCAATGCAGTTACTCTCTTCCCTGCCTGGAATATTCTTCATACAGATTTTCATATGACCGACTACTGCTTACTCAGTTTCAGCTCATAAATACATTCCTGAAGGAGGTCTTTCTTGAACATGTTTTCTGTAATAGCTTTATCTATGTCACTCCATATGTACAATCTGTTTTATTATATTTATGGTCATTACCACTACCTATCAGTTTTTATTTTATTCATATATTCTCTTTTTCCCAAGCTAATGTGTATTGAATTATGTGAGAATAGGAATCTTGCTATATTTTTCGTTCTCTATACTTCATAGTCCCCAAAACCCTACCATGCAAAATTATATTTTTGTGCACTGTACAACTACAGGTTGCTATTGAAACAGATGAATTTTATTTTTTTTAATGTTTTTTCTTTTTTATTTATTATTTTTAATTCATTAATTACATTGTATTATGTGACACAGTTTCATAGGTACTTGGATTCTCCCCACCCCTCCCCAAACCCTCCCACCATGGTGGACTCCTCCACCTTGTTGCATAACCACAGTTCAAGTTCAGTTGAGATTCCCCCATTGCCATCATATACCAAACATAGAGTCCAGCATCTTATTGTCCAGTCAAGTTCAACGGCTTCTTAGGTATACCCTCTCTGATCTGAAGACAGAGCCAGCAGAGTATCATCCCAATCAATTAAAAGCTCCAACAATGAAGTGGTCACAGAAGGTGGTTAAGAACTCTCATTTACTTTTAACATATTGGTTACTCATTACTATGTCAATTAATTCCATAATGATGTAAATTTTTGCTGATGGTATGCTGAAACAGATGAATTTTAAAGAGTGACCGTGGAATTGGCAATGACTGGACAAATGATCACTTATTTGATTTTAGCTCCTAAAAGAATGTTTGAGAAATAGTAACTAATTAAAAAGAACATTTTTTGGGGATGTTTTAATTCACTCTGTGGTCTTTAATAGAGTTGAGCGTGCAGGTTTAGGGTAAGGAAGTTTACATTGGTCAACTCACTTTCCCTCGACTTTCTACAATGTAATTGCTGGTCTCAAGGACTTTATGCTGGCAAGAGTTTTAGTTGTTGTTATATATTCCTTTTATATAAAATTTAAAGACACACAGAGAGATATCTTCCATTTGTGGATTCACTCCCCAAATATCTGAGCTAGCTTGGAACAGGAACCTGGAATTCCATCAAAGGATCTCACAACAGGAAATGTTTCTTTTTTCATGGAGCTTTCCGAACTAGTGATTTGCAGCTTTGTTAGAAGTAGCACTGTTGTCACAATGGATTAACGACCACATTACTAACCCGATAAAAAGATTGTAGAGGTCATGATAGATTACCTTTTTGTCAAACGTCCTCAATTTTGGATGAAAAACCAAAATAATTGTCTTTTATGGGGGCCATTGAGCCTACTCTGACCATATACAGTTCATTCTGGAAGTCAAGCTTTTTTCTCTCTGATTCACTTTATTCATCTTTCACATTTATATTTATCCTTGTTTCCTCTCTGGTACTGCGGTTGCTTCTTTATCCTTTTTTAAAAAACATTTTCCTTTTATAAGAATTCGCTTGAGCTAAGACATGCAACAGAATTTGCAAATACTGAGGTTCAGCATAAACATCAAATATATTACTCACAGATCAAATCTTGCTGACTTTTTTTTTCTGTTTGTTTCTGAAGATGGAAAATCTGATAAGGAAATACCTGTGCTTTTTAAAAGCCCCGAGATTATTGATCTGGGTTTCAAAATAAAGAAAGAAAATGTTTCTTTCATTGGAAGCAAGGGTAATTCATACATTTCTTTTTATTAAGATTTTGTTCTACGGTGCCCTACAGAGAAGATGCATACTTCGTAGGACTGTTATCACCATGATGTTGGAAACATGCCTTGGAGCTTTTCTAAAGCATATAGGCAGGTAGATTATTTCCTTTTAATATGAATTTCAGAGCTGTGCTATTGGCAAAAGTCTTCTAAAGTTATTTCTGAGATGAAAGGATGTAAAAATAAAATATAGATTTTTTTTTCTTACCAAGCAACATCTTCTGTGTGTATAGATGCTGGAAAGGATAAGTCATTAAATGTTTTAGAAAATCTAAAAGTCACTCTTTTTTTTGCCAAAAGAATAATCACATTTTGTTTCTTCACATTTAACCATATGATGTACAGCCTGAAAATTATTTAGGTACATTTTGTAAAAGCTGTTTTTCCAAAATATTTTATCCACATCTTAGAAATATAATAAAGTTGAGGGCCTGGTACAATGACTCGATTGGTTAATCCTCTCCCTTTAAGACCGGGATCCCATTTGGGCACCCAATCGTGTTTCAGCTGCTCCCTGCTTATGGCCAGGGAATGCAGAAAAAGAAGTGGCTCCTGGCTCCTAATTTTGGATCACCTCAGCTCTGGCCATTACGGCCACTTGGGGAATGAACCAGTGGACAGAACTCCTTCTCTCTGTAAATCTGACTATCCAATAAAATAAATAAATCCTGTCTTTAAAAAAAAGAATTATAGTGAATTTCAAATGATTCTATGATGAACAATCATATACTCCTCACTTATATGCTCCTATTACTTTTTATTTTATAGTTACCCATATATATGCATTTCTCTACCTTTTCATCAGTCTATCTCATGTTTTTGGTCTATTTCCTAGTAAATTGCATATTTCAGTATACCATTTCACAGATAGTGCTGAGTATTATATTATATAGCCTCCACACAAATTCATTTTCAAATATGTGTGTTCAATGAATCTTTTCTCTAGTCTGTTTCATTTTTAGCACATTTAAGAAAAACAGAAATTTTAAATTTTGATGCGATTTATCAACTAATATTTAATGATTCATAAAATGCCATATTTAAGCTCAGTGATAACACATGGATTTTATTATAGATTGAAAAGTGGTGTACATGTATGAATTTGAGACTCTGATAGCTTGTGAATGTACTTATTCAATGCATAATGACTTAAATGTTCAAGATTTGCCATTAATCCACAGAGTTTCACCTTCTAATCTTCTAAGGAATTGATTGCTTCACCTTTGTTGAGGAGAGAGTATGGGTAAACAATGATCTAGATTATTTTATTAAGAAAAGATGAAAGAAAGCATGGAATAAGGATGACAAGAAACTATAAAGTAAAGGAAAAGACATACAATAAGAAGGCACAGTAAAAGCAGCAATTTATAGGGATGGGTATTTCAGAAGAGGGATGTACAAAACCAGAAATTTTGGTAGGCTAAGCCATTGCTATGTAATGGCTCCACCCTTGGTTCTCAATAATAATGATAGAGATTCTTATCTTTCCAATTGTGCATAAATTTCAATTATTTGGCATGGTTTTGTTTGTAATTTAAACTCACTTCCATGTCAGCTGCTAAAACAACAAATACGGATAGTTTTCATGGAAGCTTTATATGGATCTCCTGGGCAGCATTTTGATTTTTGTAACTAGACTATTCCAAATCTTGTGTCCTTCTTTAAAGGGACAATAAGATGTGGCAATGCCCTAGGGTAGGGACAACAAGCAGGGATGAGGAGAGAAAAAAGGGCGTGGATTGAAACCCAAGTCCAAGCGCACTACCCTGACCAGGCTACTGTCAGCACCCTTAGAGAAAGGCTGTTTGCAGCCAGACTGGCATGGTTTTCTGAGAAAGACTGTTCAAGCACTCTCATCAAAGCATATATGCGAAGCTTTGACTTCCAAGTAAAAGCATAGCAGTTGAATAGATTCCAAAGAAATGCAGGGGAAACTGCCAGCAATACAACATCCTCAGATGCCAGTTGTGGCTTTAGGTGCTACAAAAACACAGCAAGGGTGATGGAAAAGCATTATAAATGTGCTTTTAGAGAATACTGATGTTTCTTACTACAAGAAGCAATTTGATGCTGACATGTGAACACATGAGCTTGCCCTGTTAAAAGATGAAAATATTTGTTTTCTAACTCCTAAGTCAAAGGAGTTCTTGAATCCATTTTTCTTCTTTCATTTCTTTGAGCACTGTGGCTAAAAGAATATTTTAACTTACTTGGATCCATTTTTAAAAATAGAAAGCAAGCTGGAATGTTAAGTATTATTCCTATTCTATATTCAGTGGAATATCTTCTGTCAATTAATAAATATCCTTTCTTTTTTTCAGAATTTTTTTTTGGTGGAAGTAGGTAAATATTTACTTGGAAGATGCAGAGCAATGATCTAGATAGCTGTGACTTCAATCCCTGGCTCCCCAGGAGGTGTAGAGGGTAAAGGTTCTTACAGATTAAAGTTGGGCTGAGAGGCAAGTGTTCAGCTTGAATTCAAGTTCCTGTTTGGTTGGTGATGCTTGTGGCATTCTTTTGATTAATCAGAGAAGCTGTGCTATTTAGGCAATCTTTGTGATGGCCAAGAAGGCTTTGATTGGGTTAAAGGGAGGGGATGTTACACTCAGGTGGTAGTTACACCCTAGACGTGGAGTTTCCTTAAATCCCTTAGGACAATACTGGCCATCAAGGTCTTAACAATGGAAGAGTAAAATTACGCGTTGAACCTGGCAATAAGGACATTGGAGGAGCAATCTTCAGCCCAGTGAATTCCTTTTGCTAAACATTTAATCTGTATCTTGCGTCTATACTAGGTATAATTGTATAGGGGTTCATTTTTGGTTAGTGTAGAGAAGTGTTGTTTTTGCTTTTATTTCCCTCAATCCATCTTAGGTCATTTTCTTGGACCCAGGTTCAATTCAAGGTACTGAAACTTCAGCAATGAATATCACAGCTCTGCCACTCTTAAGCATGTGGTCTGCATCTCAGGGTGAGAGTCCAACAGAGATAAAAGATAAAATCATTATTGATCTTTAGTGTTTTCTGAAGGTTAGTTTCTATTTGGCATGTTTTTTTTTTATTATCCTGAGGCTAGAATATGCTTGATACTCAATTTCCACAGAGTTAATTTGCTACTCTTTGACATGAATGTATCTTTATGGAACATCTGGAGCACATGCACCTTATTTCTAATCATGTGCCATCAGTATAATCTCATCAATACAAAGGACTACCATAATTTTTTGTGCCATTCGACTGATTAATCTCTTTTTACACTCTAATGTTATAGGGTTAAGGAGAGCTGGCCTACCTGTAAATAAACCAAAGCATAAGTACTTCTTTGCCAGGTAAATATGAACTGCTTCTCATCATACTCGATGATTGATATGGAGGCAAACATAATTTCCTTATCAATAGCTTTACATTAAGAGAATTTTTTTTCTCTTTGAGTAAGGAGACAGGAACTTCTTTGAATCTCCCACATGGGTTCAGGGGCTTAAGGCTTTGGGACATCCTCTGTTGCTTTCCCAGGCCATTAGCAAGGGGCTGGATCAGAAATGGAGCAGATGGGACAGGAATGGTGGGAATGGGATGCTGGTGGCACAGGTGGAAGCTTAGTCTCCTACATCATGCAACGGCCCCTGGACTGGACATTTCTGACAGTGCTGTAAGAAGCTTCTTCCATGTATTTAGCCACCTGAGCTTTGGTGTGGGTCTCAAAGAAATCCTGGTTTCCTATTGTAACAAATCAATGTGCATTTCTGCTCCTTGCACTGAAATTTTATTTTCACTAATGTAGCTCAAATCTGATCATCAAATTAATTCCCCATGGAAATGTGATTAACCACTGCTGGAAATCAGTTTGTGTGTAAACATTGTGCTGTTTTGCATCTACTGACCTTTATGCATTCTGACACCTTTCTGATAGATTGCAATCATATTACTCCTATTAAAATCAGAGAAAATTTAGAAAAAAATAATTGGATTTTGAGAATCAAGATGGTGGAATAGGGTAAGGACACGTTTATACAGACGGAAAAATATTTAATCAGGATGAAGCAGAGAGGACATATTTCAGGTTGTAGCAAACGACAGAACAACAGCAGAGGGGTACCTGGAGACTGACAGACACAGGAAAGCAGTGGACACAACGGTGTGGTGTTGCAGACTGATACTCCAGCACGGCGATCTGAACTCCATAGCAGCCGAAACTCCACAGCAACCTGGTGGGAGGGGACTTTCACTGGGAGTTCGGGAGGTGAACCCAGACAAAGAACTGTCCATCCTGCTGGTCCGTTTCATTTGACCAGGAGCAGAGACAGAGCAGCAGATCTCAGACAGGCAGTGTGAGAACAGGGTGGATTTCACAGCCCAGTCAGCCCCCTAGAGCTGAATTTGGCGCCATTTTGAGTAAGGAGGAAAGGACTGAGCATGCATTGAACTGGAAGTGAGCTCATATCTGTCTCGGTGAACTGCAACTACATGGCATTCTAGGGGTTCCACCTGGGGAAGGTCTAGATAGCCCTTGGATCTGACGGCCAGCAAATCAAGAGCCTTAGTGGTTGTACATCAGGGGCCATTTTGAGCACTGTGGCAATAGCTTTGGGACTGCAGGGGACAATAGTGAACTGTGCATGTGCTGATCTCGCGAGAACTTGCTGAGGTCCTTGATTGCACAGGTCCAGCAGGAAAATAATACTGACTGTGGCATCGTACGGGTCAAAATAGGTCCGTGTGGCACCCAGACCTAATGTCCAACAGGTTCCGACAAGATCAACACCACCAACAACCTAATTATATAGGATACCTAGTGTCTCTCTAATCCTGGGACCTGCACCAACCGGAAGTGGGAGAAAGGTTGCAGAGCCAACAGTGCAGCTTCAGCACGGTATCACAGGAGGTGGAGAGTAGTGAGCCAAGAGTTGGGGCTGTGGAGACCACGGTAGAAATCTGACATAAGAACCCAGACCTGGAACTCGCTGGAGGTTGTGGCACAAGTGGCTGCAAGCAAAAAGGTGTGTACCAACTGCAATAAGTAAAATCGCATTGTAGACCTGTGGGTGACACAGCTTAGAAACCTACCCCAAGGAGGAGACCCTGCTAACCAAAAGTACAATGATCAAGAGCAAAAGAAGAGACAAAGGCACAATGAATATTGCCGAAAACTCCCCCACAAGGGAGCAAAACCCTCTGCCAACCTCAGAGTTAACTGAGGAAGACATAGAGAAAATGGGGCACACAGAATCCATAAGACTCATTTTAAAGATTCTGATCAACAATGAGAAGCACATACAAGAGTTCAAAGAATTTAAGGAAGCAATAAAGCAAATCAAGGCTGGTATATCAGAAACGAAGAACACAGTAGAGCAAATTAAGAGTACAGTGGAGAGTCTCCAAAATAGAATGAAGCAAGCAGAAAAGAAGAAAGAATCTCAGAATTGGAAGATATTTCCTGTCATCGGGGGAAGCAAAAAAAAAAGCTGCAAGCAGAGCTGGATCAGGCCAAAAAAAGTATTCAAGAATTGAAAGACACTATTAAGAGGCCTAATATCAGAGTTATGGGAGTCCCAGAAGGTGCAGAAAGAGAAGCTGAGTTTGCAAATGTATTTAATGAAATAATAAAGGAAAATTTCCCTAATCTGGAGAAAGAATTGGGAAACAAGTTCCAGGAGGGGCACAGAACTCCCAACAGGCTTGACCAAAAGCCTTCTTCACCACGACATATGATCATCAAGCTCTCTTCAATTGAACATAAGCAAAAGATCCTTAAATGTGCACGTGAAAAAAATCAATTGACATATAAAGGAAAGCCAACTAAGCTTACAGGAGATCTCTCACAGGAAACTCTACAGGCAAGAAGAGAATGGAGTGACATATTCCAGATTCTAAAAGAAAAAAATTTTCGGCCCAGGATAACATATCCAGCAAAGCTTTCTTTTGTCTTTGAAAATGAAATAAAATTCTTCCACAGTAAAGAAAAGCTAAAAGAATTTGCCTCTTCCAAACCTGCCCTACAAATGATACGTCAAGATGTTCTCTTGACAGAGAAGAGGAATAGCACCTACCAAAATCAAAGGTAAACGGGAAGAACATCCGGTAAAATGACAACAGAAGACTAAACCAATGAACAACCCATTCCTAGAAGGACAGGACCAAAGTACCACCCATACATATTAAACCATGAATGTAAATGGCTTAAGCTCAATCAAACGTCATAGATCAGTAGACTGGATTAAAAAACAAAACCCATCTGCTTATTGTCTGGAGGAGATACACTTCAACAAAGATCAGCAGAAACTGTATCACATGGGTTTTGTTGTTTTCTGTTAGTTTCATTTCTTCAAAACACCTCCTTCTGATTAAATCATTCAGTGACTCATAGATCATGCAGTGGCATCATTTTCTTCAAGAAGATTCTTGATTTTCATTTCTTCAGCTACACATTAGTCATTTAATAGCACGTTATTTAACTTCTTGGTGTTGTTAATTTCTTTTTGCTCCCGGATGTTGATTTTGTTTTGTGGCTCTTCATTTAAGGGGATGTATAGTAGCTGTATAATGGAGACTGTCATATCTAGTAACATGTCATTTAACTTCAGGCTTTGTAAATTTCTATTTTTCTTTTCATTGTTGATTTTGTATCACGACTTTTCTTTTAAGGGGACGTACAGTGCAATAAAGACTGTCATATCTAGTAACATGTCATTTAACTTCATGGCATTGTAAATTTCTTTTCTTTCTATTGTTGATTTTGAATCATGACTTTTCATTTAAGGGGATGTACAGTAGCTGTGAAATGGAGACTAACATCCAGATGTGAGGATGCAGTGTAGTATGCATTTCTGCTTCCAGACAAAGATGGACTTACAATGAAGCTGTTTACTATATCTTGACAATAGGATTCTGGACTCTCTGCCATTGTCTAGGCCCGCAATGATGGACATATGACTGTGTATGAAGAACTATGTGTTAGTAATGATATAGAGGAACTAGGTGGGGGGAGGGAACTGGGGAGAGGATAAGGTAATATGAAACTGTATTATAAAATAATAACAATAATAATAAAATGTATTTAAAAATTGGATTTTGAATCTAATAGTAATATAAATTTGTCTATCCAAAGAAACAAAAGAAGAGAACATGTATTTACAAAGTAAAATATAATGGGCCTGGCGCAGTAGCCTAGTGGCTATAGTCTTTGCCCTGAACATGCCAGGATCCCATATGGGTTCTGGTTCGAATCCCAGCAGCCCTGTTTCCCATCCAGCTCCCTGCTTGTGGCCTGGGAAAGTAGTTGAGGATGGCCCAAAGCCTTGGGACACTGCACCTGCGTGGGAGACCCAGAGGAGGCTCCTGGTTCCTAGCTTCAGATTGGTTCAGCTGCGGCTGTTGCAACCACTTGGGGGGTGAATCATTGGACGGAAGATCTTTCTCTCTGTCTCTCCTCTCTGTATGTGTGACTTTCCAATAAAAAAAATTAATTCCTTAAGAAACAAAGTAAAACATAAGATATATTTCTATATTTCTGTAGAAAAATGTTGGACGTGTGTCTAGTAAGTGCGTGTGTGTTATATACGGGCACCTATGTATTTGAAAGCTGTACTGTTATATATAGTTTGTATATGTATGATTGTCTTGATAAATATGAATAATTCTTTTTTTCACTTAAAAAAATAAGAGAAAATTTAAAAGGTTTACTTTTACAATTTTACTTGAAAGGCAGAATGACAGGCTGGGAGAGACAAGGAAATATGGAGAAAGGGAGGGAGGAAGGGAAGGAGGGAGAGAATGAAAGAGAGAGAGAACTTCCATGCATTCATTTTCTCTGTAACTCTGCCTTCGAAATACAAATAAGGAAATATATATTAAAAAGCCAGACTTTACTAATCCAATAAAAATAATTCATAAACAATTTTCAAATCCATAAATGCAATGGAAAATTTTATCTTCTGGTTACTTGATTTGTAAGTAGGATTTATTATCCCTGACTTTCTTCTTCCTTGTGTGGCCGTTGGCTTTCCATCTCTTTTCCTATGCCTTCTTCTCTCTGGATGTTAAGTGCCTAAATTCTTCAAAATCCAATTCTATGACTTTATACGTTCTCAATTCATAACTAAAAAGACAATTTCACAGAATCTCAGAGCTTTAATTACTACCTCCATGGAGACTGGATATACATTAGACATCAAGCCTGAATTCTTTACATCTAATTTATTTTTTCTTTTCATCTTGATATGTTTATTTCAAGTAAACATAAAACTCAGATTATTCATTATCTCTCCCAATCTCTGAAAACAAAACCAAAATAAAAAACCCATAGGAACAAGTCTTAGAACAGCAGAGACCTCGAAAACACTGATAGCACTGTCAACTTATAGGAATTTTTATCTGTTCGTCTAGCGTAACCCAAACAATGGTTGAGGCTGACTTTTTCTTACATCTTTAGTTACTTAAAAATCTTAATTCATTGTGTCAAATAAAAAATATTAGGTTCACAGAGTAACTTATAGCTTCTTACTTTAGACAGAATCAATATAAAGTCATGGTAACTGCCACAAACATAAGATTAAGTATTTAGCCTATCAAATTATTACCTTACTGAAATATCTTGCATGAAACAACCAAAAAATATAAACTACTGAGTCCATTCTATTTGTAGAGGTTTTAGCTAAGTTATGAATTTTTATCTCTAGGAAAAGAAACTTAAAACAATGTGAAAATTTATAATGGGTTTCTTTCTGTAAAATCAAAGATTATAGCACTGAGGACCTAGATTGTATCGTATACTTTATTTTCCAATACATAAAATCATTACACATAACTCATAAAGGAAAGGAAAAGGCATCCCAACATAGCTACATTTCCCATCATGTAAGGGGAATGATGTTTATTTCTTTTTTCAAAGAGTAATTCAAAATGTCCTGTACCATAAAATGACAAATCCAACAGTGTTGAGCAGTTTGAATTTAAATTTTTGAAACATCCAAATTAAACATAATACACACATAATTTCCACATACATAAAATGAGTTGTTGATCAAAGTGTCCACCATCAGATGAGTTGATAAAGAAAATGCGATATTTGTACAGACATAGTGAAGTCTTTTTCAGCTATAAAAAGAATTAAATTCTACCATTTGCATCAAAATGGTTGTAACTGAAGGACATTATAATGTTGAGTGAAAAAAGTACAACATAAAAAGACTGTTACTACATGTTCTCCCTTACATGTAGAAGCGAAAATTAAAAAAAAAAAATTTAAAATGAAAACAAAAGAGACAGAAATGCCTATGTATATCAGTACTGCTGTGGGTATATTTTTGTCAAACTTTGTTTCATATATTTTTCAAATCAATAGTTAAGAATGTTATACTACTATAGTTTTAATGATCTGTGATTATTTTAAACTTTACTGAATATAAACAAATGGTTATCTTCCTATTTGATTGTTTATAGCCCTTGATTATATTGCCACTAAACTAGACTATTTATATTTTTTACTTTTTAATTTCTTATTTTGTGCAACATTAAACCCTTGACTGTAATGTTAATTAAAAATGTTTTATCTCAAAAACTAAAAAAGAAATTGTAAAAAAGGGAGAGAGAGAAAAGGAGGAAATAAATTCTTAGATTTGTATATATGAGCTATATTTAATCAGTTCTCTTCATATAAAAATTGCATTAATACGAAAATATGAAGTGTCAGAAAAAATGAATTATAAATTGCTAAGACTAAGTTTCAAAATTAAAACATGCTGGTAGGATCTGTGTATGGCCTCCAGAGGGCGATCAAATTACATCACTGCAAACAATTGCACCACACTGTAATGTTCACTTCCAACCAAAGCAAGGACACACCAAAATTAAAACTTTAAAAGACAGTAATAGTACTCAATCTTTGAAAAGAAAAAAAAAATGGGTGTGGATGTCATTTGAGTTCTGAAGCTTTACAAAGACTGAGTTTATTTATTTTTTTATTTAAAAAAATTTTAATAAAGACCTGTAATTTACTGCTTTTAACTACAGCCCCTTGCATCTAAACAAACTTGATCAAAATGTCAAGATCAGCAAAATTTGTCACCAGTTCAACAGAGTTAGCTTCAAATACAGCCTGCAGTTAATTGACATGTTATTTTATTAACAGAGCTTATTTTAATTAATGGAGTTAGTTAATTAGAAAAGCAGAGAGACAGAGATGGAGGGAGAGGGAAAACAAAAGAGATTGCTGGTTCACTCCCCAAATCCATGTGTCAGCCAGGCCAAAAATGCAAACCAAGGGCTTAGTCTTGATCATCCATATGGGTGATAGGAAACAAGTTGCTGCTTCCTAGGATGTGTATAAGTAAGAAAATGGGATCTGGAATGAACCAGGACCTGAACCCAGGTGCTTTGATTGGGAACCCATGAGTCCCAAAGCACCATCCTAACCACTGCGCTACATAAACTGGTAAATTGTAGCTTCCTCATGTTTCATCGCTGTTTGAGAACTGAAGAAGCATATGAAAACAAAGAGCCACAATCTGGGTAAATGTTACCATATGCTTGTTTCTTTTGGCCATGTCTTTTTTTCCCTCTCCTTTATTCTGTCACAGAGAAAGAGTATCCAATTTGATTATCCTCTTTCATGTCTCGAGAATATATTGTTCTCCTATTATGATGGGTCTTCCAAAACTACATGGGAATTGCATATTATTTAGAAATGCATGGGCCCGGTGCCGTGGCCTTAGCAGCTAAAGTCCTCACCTTGAACGCACCATGATTCCATATGGGCGCCAGTTCTAATCCCGGATGCCCCGCTTCCCATCCAGCTCCCTGCTTGTGGCCTGGGAAAGCAGTGGAGGACGGCCCAAAACCTTCCTTGCACCCGCGTGGGAGACCTGGAAGAGGCTCTGGGCTCATGGCTTCTGATAGGTGCAGCACCGGCCACTGCGGCCACTTGGGGAGTGAATCATCAGATGGAAGATCTTCCTCTCTGTCTCTCCTCTTCTCTGTATATCTGATTTTGAAAAAAAAAAAAAGCATATATCTCTATTAGAGGAGATAGGTGGGATAGGTTCTTCGTACAAGAGTTCTGACAGGCCACAGAGAGCAATGGTGCGCAAGGGAGCAAGGTGTGGTGTGAATGAGATCTGTTAGAACAGAGGGACTCCACTCCCACTCCAGAGTCTGAGGGGCAGTCTAGTCATTTAAATATTTAAATGGGGGGAAAACAAGGTGCTGGTTTTAATGCAGAGAACACACCTGGGAGGCTGTTCAGGAAAAGTTGAAGGCATTGCATACAGTCTGTACACAGGTTAGGGCTTATAGGGAATGGGATCAGGTCTTCCTGCTGCCTGTCCTTTCATCTTTGGTTTATTAGAAAAATTCTTGGGCCCAGTGCGGTAGCCTAGTGGCTAAAGTCTCTGCCTTGCAAGCTCTGGGATCCCATATGGGCGCCGGTTCTAATTTTGTCTACCCGGCTTCCCATCCAGCTCCCTTTTGGCCTGAGAAAACAGTCGAGGCTGGCCTGAAGCCTTGGGACCCTGCACCCATGTGGGAGACCTGGAAGAGGCTCTGGGCTCATGGCTTCGGATCGGCTCAACTCCAGCCACTGTGGCCACTTGGGGAGTGAATCATCACATGGAAGATCTTCCTCTCTGTCTCTCCTCCTTTCTACATATCTGACTTTCCAATAAAAATTTTAAAAAAATCTTGTGTCTCCTAAGGAGACTGTAAAGTTCTAAAACATAAAGACTCTTTATGTATTTGTGTATCTCCCATAGACATCAATGTAATAAATGATGCAGGAAAATAAAACACATGAAATCATCTAAATGATTCAATTATTAACTCTGGCTTCTCTAAATCTGTTGGTATATGAACAAACCAGATTTGAAATGTGCTGTAAAATTTGAAGTTTTGTGATTTTCAGAGTTTGTGAATCTTTGTATTGGCTCTTGGTTAAAAAAATTCCTATAAAATATCTTGGACAGTTTTTAGCTCAATAATATTAATATATGCTTTATCACTTGTTCCAGTTTTATATGCATTTATAATTCCCTTTAGAACTTTGAATATATGCCAGGTCTATCTGTGGTAAAGGCTGGTGAGCTGAATATAGATAGATACCTACCATTTCTGATACCTACCTGTAGTAGAAAGCAAAATGATAGTTACAGTAATAATAATGCCATTCATTCTTATAGTGTCTTATTATTATTTCAGAGTTCAGCCTTCCTCATGCAGACATATAATATAGCAAGAAAATTCACATTATATATGTATTCCCCAAGGGTATTTCAATCACTTTGAATTTTACCAACGTTATTATTCATGGTTGATTAATAAAAACCTGTGTGAGAACATGGCCCTGATATTGGCTTCTAGCAATTCAGGGACAAGGACTGGGAGAGAGGAAGATGGACTTTGTGGAAGAGAATACAGGTAATATAAAATAGGGTTGTCAACAGACTTAAAACCAGGACAGGTAAGAATGAAATCACATCATAGAAAAGATGGGTAACAGCGGTAAAAAGGCGAGTTTCCTTTTCTTTCTCATATCTATTTTTCTCTTCCTTCCAATTTCCTTTTTAAGCCACACATTCTTAAAAAGGGGAGAAATTTCAAAGGTAATAGAAAAGGGCAGCTCTGAAAAGGGCAGCACAATTTTGTACTAGCAGTCCCTTCTGTTTCTGGTTTACAATACTCTTATCCTGGCTACACTCCGTCCAACAGTGAAAACATCAACCAGGAAAGAACACAAAAGGATTGGCAATGATAAAACGGCTCAAGGGACAGTGGTACAAAGCTGGCAAAGAAGAGGGTCCAGTGGGAAGGAGAAAAGAGTTAGAGGCTGCCAATGCCAAAGTGTGAGGAAAAAGTGAGTTCCTGAGGGTGCTACTCAACTTACAATAAAACAAAGTGAAATGAAAATATACATGCCTGAGAAGACTACATTGAAACTGATTTTACAAAATTTCCTAATGATTTTCTTAGGTTTTTTTTTTTTTGCATGTTCTCCTGATCCCAGAGAACTACATAAAAAACTGAGAACCAGAGGCACATGGTGGATTTTCAGCAACTAAGCTTAGTAGCAATGTACTCTGTCTTCACTCTCATGAGCTTTTTAGATTGATCAATCAATTGATTTAAAAGACAGGATGGTACAGAGAGAGAGAGAGAGAGAGAGAGAGAGAGAGAGAATATCTTTCATCTACTGGTTTACTCTCTAAATGGTCACAGAGGCCAGGGTTGGGTTAGGTTGAAGCCAGGAGCATAGAACTCTATCCAAGTCTCCCACATGAATGGATGACCAGGGCTCAAGGACTTGAACCATCATCTACTTTCTCCCAGGATGCACTAGCAGAAACCTGGATGAAAACCAGGCAGCCAGGACTTCAAACAAGCATTGCAATATGAGATGCATGTGTTCCAAGTGCTAGTTTAACCTGTTGTGCCACAACATTCTCCCTAACTCTTCTGTTTTATGATTTATATTCTAGAAATGTTGCACTGCTCTTATCATTTCCTAGATTTTTTAAATGAATGTGTTGTAAATATAGCTTAACCGAGTTCTCATTCCTGGCTCTGCAACACAGTTCCTTAATTCTAATTCTAAGCAAGCCCCTGATCTTTATTTCTTTAGGAAAATCAAGAACTCTGAAAAACAGCATCATGATACAATAGGTTTAACTGGTGCTTCCATTAACAGCATCACACAGCAAAGTGCTAGTTGGAATTTTGGTGTTCCATGTCTGATCTACTTCCTTGCTAATGGCCCAGGGAAAGCAACAGAAGATGGCCCAATGTATTTGAGCTCTTATCACTTATGTGGGAGAGCTGAATGGGTTTCCGTCCTCCTGGCTTCAACCAGGCCTGGCTTTTGCTGTTTTGGCTGTTTTGAAGAATGAACCAGAAGATGAACAGATCTTTTTCCCTGTTTCTCAGTCTGCTCATTCTGCCTTTAAAAAACTATATATATATATATATATATGTATATAGATAGATAGATAATAAATAATCTCAATGTAATTTACCATGTAAAATACATTTATTATGCATAACAAATATATACTAACTGTATATAATTGATTTGTGGAATGATTATATATATATGTATAAGCACATTAGAGTATTTGCAATTTTTTCCGTAAGAGCATTTTTCTAAAATCCAATAGACAGTGAATCAGGTCAGAAAAAAAATCAATATTCTAGTCATCCTTTTGAGAGTACAGTGGAACCAGGCTATAATAATGTTTCATTCAAACCATTCATACCTTGGATTCATAGTGTAAAGCTCTAACAATAATAAACTACTTTTGCCAAAGCCACATAGAGAAGATAAAAAATAACTTCTGTTACACAGATTTACTAGGCTGGAGTACAAGTTAGAAAGATGACCAGGATCAAGTTTAGCAACCCTCCTTTCCTCTGACTGATTTGTTTTGGTTTATCCTTGTACAAGGAACCAATCTTCAGCTATATTTGAGAAATAGTTAGCAATTTAAAGATTTAGGTGAAAAAAAAAAAGCTACATGATTTTTGACAGTGAAGTAATTTAACTAAATTTCAAACCACCAGATTTAGTTTTCCATGAATTTTCTCTACACTGCTTACAAGGAACTACAATATATACATTATAAATTTTTATTATTCACTTCTTTGGAAGGCAGGAAGATAGAAAGAAAGAGAAAGTGAGAGAGATAAAGAGAGAGAGAGAGAGAGAAAGAGAGAGAGAGAGATCACCCAACCACTGGTTTGCTTTCTAAATGCCCATAACATCTAGAGCTTGGTCATGCCAAAATCAAGAGCCAGCAACTTCATCTGGATTTCTCATATAAGTGGCACGGACCCAACTACTTGAGCCATCATCTGATGCCCTTCTAGAGTGTGCAACAGCAGGAAATCAAATTAAAAGTGAAGGTAGGACCTGATCCCGGGCACTCTGATATGGGATGCAAGCATCCCAAAGGATAGCCTAACCCATTGTGCCACAACTCCTTCCTCTTATTATTTTTAATGCCATAACACTAATAACACAATGTTCAGCATTTCAAAACACCAAAATGATTATCACACATTGTTTACTGGCATGGCGCAAATATGATGCAAGAAAAATACTGAAGAAAGACTAATTGAGGATGATACTTGTCCATACTCTTTGCCGACAAGGCAGTGCTGTGCTAGAGGGAGCTACCTTTAGGAGCACTATGCAAGCTATTATTATCTCTGAAGTTTTAAACAGGGTTATTACTACTGATGCACTCAACTATTGGAGTAATACAGTATAGGGGAGAGCTAAAAACAGAATTCAGGAAAACAAACCAGAAACTGGGAGCTAGAAGACATCACAATACAGTCAAGATGAACACTACAGAACATGAATTAAAACAGAAAGAGTAACATTAGGAAGAGTCAAGCATAGTGCATATAATGAAAGGAAAGGCAGAAGTGAGATAATCTAAAGTAGAAAATTCGGTATTTTCTGAAGTCACTCATTTATATAGATCTCAACATGTGAAGAACATACCATTTGGGGATTAAATTTGTCCATGAAAATATTGCACTGAAAAATTATGTACTTCCACAGCTGCAAGTGGGAAGGCTAACATGTTGCTGAATTTTCCTGGTGGAGCCTGTTTTAACAGTCAAAGGCTAGTTTACAATGTAAACACACATTTGGGTTCATTCCTACGCTGATCGATTAAGAGCTCTTTCTTTAAAATGATAGAATTGAAGCATATTTTAACTAACCGTAGTTCTTCAGCTGGAACTGTTACAAAAGATTTGAGGGGTACAGACAGCAAAGCAGTACTTAAATGGATTAGCTATGCAAATGGTGGCAAAACAGATTGGAGGCATCAGAACCCTGAGGGTGCATCCTCAGGGTTCATGATACTCATTTCTCTGTTTGAAACCAGTATTTGCAGATGGGCTGAGTTGTGGGAATGTGTCAGACAGAATGTTATATTTGGACTTCCATACAGATGGACTCCTTTTGTTTGTGGTATATTATCTGTCACTTTGTTTCTTTTTAAAATGCTTCTGTATTGCTACTTGAGGATTTCTTAAAAATATGTATATATTTTAAATTTGAGGAGCAGAACAATAGAGAGAGGGATCATAGATCTGTCTTATACTCTGGTCACTCTCCAAATGGCTGTGACAACTCGGGCTGGGTCAGGGTGAAACAAGGAGACAGGAACTCCATCTTACTCTTCCGTGTTGGTGACCAGGACCCAAGCATTTTGGACCATCTTCAGTTGCCTTCCCAAGTACATTAACAGTAAGCTGGATCTAAAGTAGAGTAGCCAAGACTCAGATAAGCACTCTGATAAGAATGCTGGTATTTGAAGCAGAGGGGTTCACTGGGTCAGAATGTTGCCCCCCCCCCCATGCAATTTGAAGCTTTTGGTGGGAGAAAAACAGCATTTGGCATAGTAGAGTTTTTAATTATGCTGTAACTTCGGACTATGTAAAAAGTGGCCTTATTTTGTATGGAAATACAAAACGGGTTTATAAATCTGTGACACTGTGTTGAAATGGGGATCCTAAGTTGCCCTAAATGTAAGAGATATCATATGCATGTGGTACATTTATATGACAACTTGTTTAGATGGAGATTAAACAAAACCTCATGTAGTTTAAAATAAAGCCTGAAAATTCTTTAAATAATCCATAATATATTAATGACTTTGTGTTTGCAAAAAGCTGCATATGAATATTAATGCCAGAGTATGAGAACTCATTGCATGTGATTGAAATTTTTTATAATAAGCCTGTATATTCATAATTTTGAAATCAGTTTCTTTTATTATTGCAAAGATAAAATGTTAATAAATGGGAACAATCATAACACAGATACAACATACAATATGTGTTAAATATTTTTGCTGCATTTGAATTGAAATTTTCCTCAAATTTGTCTATTACTTAAAAAGTTGAAAAAACAAGTTTGGCTGTTAATGTTCCTATATTCTAAAAGAAGACTTCTTATTATGTTCCCACCCATAAGCCCTCACTCTCAATACTTTACTTGTTTGAGCTTATTATCCTTTTTAGATTTTTAAGATGCGACCCCATTTTAAAATGAAATCATTTTCTAGCCCCTGCTTCACATGGTTCTTCTGGCTGTTGTGCTTAGGAGTAGTAGAAGGAAGATCTAGGGGCCCGGCAGATAGGCTCAATGGCTAAATGCTTGCCTTACATGCGCTGGGATCCTGCCTGCTTCACTTCCCATCCAGCTCCCTGCCTGTGGCCTGGGAAAGCAGTACAGGATAGCCCAAAGCCTTGGGACCCTGCACACACGTGGGAGTCCCAGAACAAATTCCTGGCTCTTGGTTTCAGATCATCTTCAGCAGTTGCAGCCACTTGGGGAGTGAACCAGCAGATGGAAGTTCTGTCTCTCCTCTCTGTAAATCTGACTTTCCAATGAAAATAAATAAATTTAAATAAAAGAAGGAAGATCTGAAAATACAAATTAAGGAAAACTGATATAAGTTTTCCTGTAAATGTAATGTTTCGCTACACTTTTAGTTCTTTATCAAGTAAATTGCTAACAATGATATACTACCATAGTTTTGATGATCTGTGACTATTTAAAAATCTTGTTTATAAGTGAAATAGACATCTTTTCATTTGATTATTGTTTAAAACTCTTGCTCATATCCCTGCTGAATTACACTAATTTATTCGTTGAACTTTTCATTCAGTGAAACATTAAGCCTTTACTAATATGTAAATTAAAAATGTTATCTCAAAAATTAAAGAGGACCCGGTGTGGTAGCCTAGCACTAAAGTCCTCGCCTTGTACACTCCGGGATCCCATAAGGGCACTGGTTCCAATCCCTGCAGCCCCACTTCCCTTCCAGCTCCCTGCTTGTGGCCTGGGAAAGCAGTCGAGGACGGCCCAAAGCCTTGGGACTCTGCACCCATGTGAGAGACCCAGAAGAGAATCCTGGCTCCTGGCTTCGGATGAGCGCAACTGCAGCCGTTGTAGCCACTTGGGGAGTGAATCAATGGATGGAAGATTTTCTTCTCTGTCTCTCCTCCTCTCTGTATATCTGATTTTCTAATAAAAGAAATCTTAAAAAAAATTAGAAAAAAGTTTAAATGCAGGCTAAGGTCATCAACATTAATGAGAGAATTAAATACACAAATATTGATGGAATTTATAGGAGGGTAGGTGGTATAGAAAGGATGTAATACAGGGTTATTACAGTATTTGAGAGCTACATGAGAGTGAAGAAAAATGAACCATATTTAAAATGCAACACCCTAAAATTAAGTATCAAATAAGCTAAACATAGAAAACAGTTTTAAATGTTTAGTATTAGATATATTGCTCATTAAGTATTTCTGGTTCTTTACTTTTGAGCACATTAGATAATTTTATTTTGGGTTACTTAAGGTTTGCTGGGCCATGTAGTTTTGGCAATCAATGTGCACCTAGACTTGATAAATGCTACTTGTAGGTTGAAAACAATTCATAATTTATGTGAGACACGTCAATATCCTTTTATTCATCAAGTGGGGTAATGTTTAAGGCAGTTCCTCCATTTGGATTCTTGAGTATCAATAATGGGATGAGTTCTCTTTCCCCTATTCTCTGATTAATTTGTGATGGTCTTATTTTATGGGAGAGAAATGCCATCAGCTTTCTTAGGCCACCTAGTTTTGTAGTTAGTGACAATTTACAACATAGCTTATTTGCTATCATAGCATATTCTAAAATAATCTCACTGATCAAAATGTCTGCGTGGATAATGGCACATTTAGGAAAAGTGATAAATACGAGAAAAGGGCAATGGGTTTACCTTTAGTTTCTAAATATCTACATTTCATCTATGTATCTATGCTTATATAGAGAAACAGAAGAATACAAGAGGCTGAGGCAGGGGGACAGAGAAAAGGAAATTTCATGAATGTTTTGTATTAAAAAGCATACGCAAGAAGCTGAATTTTTACAAAAGAAATGAATGATGATGGACTTTCATTTGAATCAATAATAATAATTTTTAAAAAAGCCCACTTTTTAAATTCATTTGAGAGGCAGTTACAGAGACTGAGAGAGTGAGTTCACCCCTAGATGGCAGCAATGCAAGGGTGGGGCCAGGCTTCCTCCAGGTCTCACATGTGTGTAGCAAGGGCTCAAAGTAATTAGGCCGTCCTCAGCTGCTTTCCCAGGCCCTACGCAAGGAGTTAGATTAGACGTGAAGTAGCTAGTTGAGGCATGAACCAGCACATACAGGGGATTCCAGTATCCATCAAATGGAAGATCTTCCTCTCTGTCTCTCCTCCTCTCTGTATATCCACCTTTCAATAAAAATAAATAAATCTTTTTTTTAAAAGATTTATTTATTTTCATTACAAAGTCAGATATACAGAGAGGAGAGACAGAGAGGAAGATGTTCCGTCCGATAATTCAGTCCCCAAGTGACTGCAACGGCTGGAGCTGAGCCAATCCGAAGCCAGGAGCCAGGAACTCTTCCAGGTCTCCCATGTGTGCAGGGTCTCACACAAGCAGGGAGCTGGATGGGAAGCAGGACCACTGGGATTAGAACTGGTGACCTTATGGGATCCCGGATGTGCAAGGCGAGGACTTTAATCATTATACTATCGCGCCGTGCCCGAGTGTAATTTTTTAAATCTTTCCCAGGGTCTGTGATTTCAATGATATATGAATCCATTCTTAAGGCCAGAAAATGTCACAAAAGAGTGATAATTGAAACTCAGAATCTGGCCTGAATCTTTAGTTCCCATGTTTGACATAAAGCATACCCTCATGCCTTTCTTCTGCTGAAATCATTCTAATGTCTTCCCATAAAACGTCATTTCCTGCATTTCTAGATACACGGTTTTCCTTTAAGTGTTCACATTTTTAAGGGAAATGTAAAGTTGCCTATACCTTGAGTTGATTGCCCAGATTTTATATCTTTGCAGGAGAAGCAAATGATACATGTACATGGAATGATTAGAAGTACGGATGTTCTAAACATACATATGTGCCGTTGAACCTATTCTCCCACTCACCCTATGCAAATACAGTTTTTCTATTTCCCCCAGAAGAAATTAATTTAAGGATTTAAGTAATTTATTTTTATTGTGGTTCTTTTAAAAGTCATTATTTTACTCATAGCTTCAGGAAATAAATGTTTTTTTTTTTCTTCTGTGATTGGAAGCCTTTAGGGCAGAAATAAATTGCTAGAGAACTTTGGTTTAAGGAAAATAAAATATTTTTATGTTATAAAGAGGATACATGGGGAGAATTCAGAGGAAACTAAAGGTCAACAATTTGTTGAAGGTTGTCCTATCAAAAGATGCCCTTGACAAACAATATTGAGAAACGAATGACATGAATCATCCATTGATTATTTCATGTATTTTTTCACAACCAAGTATGAAAAGTTAAACATTAAATCAACATGTTTATAAACAATTCCATATATTAAGCATTTAAGAAATTTAATATGATTTCCTTCATCCTTTCTTAGATCCTGACTGCTGTAACAACACTAAGAGACAGCTGTATTACAGCACGTCATAGGATACAATAAAATGTATAGATAATAAATCTTAAGTATTATAATAATGCTGTTATGTAGTGCCCAGAACCCTTCTCAGAATTAAAGGATTTCTTCCTACTTTGCAGTTTCTGGAATATCAGTTTGCTGCTAGCTTTTTTCTGCAAGTTGCCCTACTTCTGTCAAGATCATAGGTGCTATGTTTATGCCTGGTCATTGCCAGAAGAGGAAGACATAGTTTTCTCAGAGCAGCGTATAATAATTCTGAAGAGCCCGGCCAAATAATTCCATGGGATTGGCTTTGATTAAGACTGCCCTGTATTCCATCTTCACCTTGTGATGTATTCTGCATCCTTATTTCTGTTCCATGAATATTGATCTTAAATCTCTCACAGAAACATTTCTGTTTTAGAGTCTGCTTCCAGGAGAACTCAACTGGCAATATTTAAAATTTACTAACGCTCACTACTACCGAAGTAAATTTGAGTGGATGAGAGAAAGATGTTTGTTTTTTTTCCATTCACATCTGACTTTGTATCATTATGTATGAATATAAGGTACTCACAACTAAGAATAAGAAATCATTGGTCCCTAAGTTCTCTGTTTTTGTTGCCTGTTATACTTCTATGAGTATTTTTCTTGCCTGAACTATGTTTAAATCACCCTCTTTCTTTTTTTCTATGTGTTCTAAGGGTCCCCAAACCCTGAGGATTTAGCTAGAGAAGCACAGGTTTTTAAGGCTGTATCCTGATTTTTTAAATAATCTAGCTCTCTATTTCTACACTAAACTAGTCTGTGGGGACGACCTTTGCATAAGAAAGAAAACAGTTATGATGAATGCTAAGCAAAAATTTATCTGCTTTAAGAGCCTTCTTTTAGTGATACAAAAATTAACATAAATGTTGAAATTTCAGTTTATTTTTACAACTCAGACCAAGTTTGGACAGTGTAATATAAATTAAATAAGAGCATTTTGTACTGATTTCTGTTACTTCAGATTAATATATTTCAATCAGTTAGAGTAAATGTGGTAAATTGCATAAACTAAGCCCATATGCATACAAGTAGAAAGATTTGGTTTAAGGAACCCTCCAAAAAATTTCAAAATCTCAACCTAAAACTATTCATTATATTTCTGAAAAGGCTGCTGACCCTGGATGTCCGATGTATAGCTACCACAACCTTGTTGGTTAAAGCAAAACATAAACCCTTTCTTCAGTGAAGTTCAGTCATCTCATGAAAAGATCCTTGATACATCCTTATTGTTTTTAGTAATTTTATCCTCTACGCATCATAATGATTCTTAGAACCTACACCATTAATTAATAGTCATTCCCTAAACACTTTTTGAACTGTTACTCTTGCCAGGCAGATGGTATTCTAAGTGAATGGCTTGTAACATGAAACAAAAGAGGAAAAGTTCCATTTTTGTTCTGAAATTTATATTTTGGTAGTGAGCTAAAGTTTATGACTTTTAACTTATTTCCTTATTTAATAACAAATTATAGCATATGTAGTGTTTTGAAAATTATAATTTCTACTGAAGAATGAGTAAAAATGAGAGAGAAAATTTCAGGTTATATACCATCTAAGATATAGCACTGCAAGAAGATAATTTGTTAATGTAAGTCTCTCCAATTTGAATGCCTTTAATAATAAAGGTTTTATTTCTCTCTCTATCATCTGGAGTATGGGCTAGCTTCTGTGGCAACAGAGAGGGAAAATGTTAAATTTCCGGTCCTATAGACTTCTGGCCATAAGTTTTACATGTCCTTTGTGCTCATAATTTATTGGCTAAAATAAACCATTTAGGTAAGATGATCCTATTGAGTATGACACAGTGCAATCGTATTGAGGTCCTAAAGAGAGAAGTATAGTTTAATCAGTTGTTTTAATGGTTCTTTTTTGGAGTAAAAGACTAACACGTGGCAAAGACATGTAACAATGGAAACTAAGATGACAAGGATAAGCCTCATGGAGAAAATTTAATTTAATCAAATGCTTCCAGAAGTAAAGGCACTGGCCATGGCTATAACTGGGGAGGACATTCCAGGTGTTTTTCATGTCATTTCCAAGATATATAGTTCATGGCCAGTGCAAAGTCATCGGGCAGTGGCACGTCCAACACATGTGAGGAAGAGCAAAGCCAGTGTGGCTGGAGTGCAGTGAGCAAGGTGGTATACTGGAGCAGATTGGATCAAAGAGAAAAAGGATAGCAATAATATGTAGGGCCCTGTAGGTCATAACACACACTCTGACTTGCACTGCAGATGAATCTAGTGTCATTATGAGATTCTGACTTTCCTGTAGACTGGATCCTTTTAAGAGCTTTGTTATTTCCCTTACACAAGCATGTTCCTCTTTCTTCTTCCCAGATCACTCTCACGGATATAACTGATATTCATTCCATCACCCCCTCAAACTCCGTTTGTTCAGGACACTGCTGTAGCTGACTGAGTCAGAAGCATCTTTGCACTGCTAGGCCCTCACTCTCAGTACTTAATCACAGGTTCTCCTCGCCTTGCATTGTTGTCTTCCATATTGTTTATGCCTGAAGTGTTTGGGTCTGTGATGTTACCCTTCAATATCAGTTATATTTGGATAGATTCCCAATATTTTGGTGTTTTCCATGTTTTCCCTACTGGAGAAAAACTCCATACATACTACTGCTAGATGTAGAAGCTATGACATTCCAAAAACACCACAGATTCTCCCATTATTGTGGGAAACAGTAATAACAAATGCCTGTTGCAGTAGAGTAAAAAACAAAATCCTTGCTCAACCTAGGAATAACCCTTTGCTGGGGCAAGACAGCACATTGAATACCCACAGTCACTGTTCGGCTTGCTCTACTGAAACATACAGCTTCAAACAAAAACTTAACAAACACCTTTGCAAGTATTCTCAGGAGATAACATTGAATAATATGTCTAAGCACAGTTTCTGGAGGGAGGGAATACCTAGGTTCAAATCCTGCCTCCAATACTTACTATATTTGTGATCTTAGAATTTTCCTTCAACTTCCCTGCTTCTTAAAAACAAAGAAGATATATTCTCATATATATTGCTGCCTGGCATGCAGTGCTCCATAAAGTTAAATTGTTTTTATTATTCATCCTTGTTGGAAGTCAGTGCTCATGCTAGGGCCCCAGGCTACCCCTGATTTAATGGAATGATATGAAACCTACTGAGCTCCCTTTGGTAATAAACTGTCTTTTGCTTTTCCTGGATTTATTTTATTTTGTCATCCCTCAGAGAGAAACCCCATAATAAATTGAGTGACAGGTTTAGATTTCTTGGCAACACTATTTTTCTTCTTTAGCTCCTGACCAAATCCTGAATGAAATTGTTGCCTCTGTCCTATTCCCCAGACATTAGCAAGTCAGGTTTCTACTGGGTAACAAAGCAAGCTCAAGGTATAGCATGTGCACTGTGAAAGTCAAAGCTGTTTTGTCAACACAATAGCAATGGGCAGCTATACAGTGCCAGTCACCAATAAAAGGACTAAGAGCCAAAAGATCATGACTGTTACGTTGTTTTTCCTTCCAGCAACCTGTGGCTTCTTATGTTGGGTTCATTTGTGGAAATTTGCTTAGAAGCTCAGAAGTCATTCAGCAATTTGAGAAGTGAGGACTTCCAACAAGTGAAACAACAACAGCAAAAGAAAATGTATTTGGAGTAGCAATACTCTTTGGTTGTATAATTGTATCATAGGCTATGTCTGGATTTTAGTATAATAAAGAGATGGAATATAAATTGATATTTATTTCTTAAATGTGAAGAAAATAAGATTTCTTTTTGTTAAAAATTTTCAGCTATTTGATTAAACGGACAGATCCTGAGATTGAACAATTAGAGGTGAGAACTATCTTGTCTCTTTTGTTCTATAAGAGCTCAGCGTATGCTTCCCCCAAATACAGAATGATCATTCAGCTGATGACATGAAGAAACAGATGAGGGAAAGGTTTCTGCTTTGTCCTCTGCCTGAATAGAGAAACTAAATGTACAAATATGAAAGGTATCATGTTCCCTCCTCCCAACAGAAAGAACAAGAGATATCCGTGGAAGACGTTTAGTCCTTCATCAGTTTTCAGATGATGCCAGAGGATGTTGTACTACAAAGCTTAACTAACATTTGTCTGCTATTTTTTTTTGCCATCCCCTGTCAGGCTGCTGCCCAGAGTCAAAAGCCCCTTTTCTTTGTCTTGTCACTTCTCTAACCATTTATTTTTCATCGTTGAAGAGGCTATATAAATTGGAATTCAAAGCCACATCTTTGAGAATTACTTTCTCTGTGTGTCTCCCAGGCATATGTGGAAGTTCTTTAAAAAGATCATGAAAAATAAAATTAAAAGATACTTGCTTTGTCTTCTTGCCCTTCCTTGTTGTATTTCCCTCATTCCATTTCCAGGTTCCCTGAATATTCTTAATATATTACTTGTACATTCTTAATATATTCTTTTTTTTTTAAAGATTTATTCATTTTATTACAGCCAGATATACACAGAGGAGGAGAGACAGAGAGGAAGATCTTCCGTCCGATGATTCACTCCCCAAGTGAGCCGCAACGGGCCGATGCGCGCCGATCCGAAGCTGGGAACCAGGAACCTCCTCCGGGTCTCCCACGCGGGTGCAGTGTCCCAATGCATTGGGCCGTCCTCGACTGCTTTCCCAGGCCACAAGCAGGGAGCTGGATGGGAAGTGGAGCTGCCGGGACCAGAACCGGCGCCCATATGGGATCCCGGGGCTTTCAAGGCGAGGACTTCAGCCGCTAGGCCATGCTGCCGGGCCCAATATATTCTTGTACATTAGTTGTATGACATTTCAGATATTAGGGTCTTTTTCTGGGGAGCTGAACATAGTTATATGTATTCATATTTTTTACTTCCCAGATTCTTAATTGAATGCCCAGCATAGACTAGATCCTCAAGTATCAAAAGAATGAATGATGACATCAATAGTGAATCGTTCATTGGTGTTCCAGGCAGAAGTTCTAATAGTTATCCCTGAGTAAAAAAGGAAACATGACTATTGACTCCCATCCTTACTACCACTCCACCAAAGGCAGCAACATTTTGAGAATACATATTGTAAGTGATTATTTGTAGAATGATTATTCTGAGATGCAGATGTCTCATGAGGCTATATTTTTCACCCATGGAGTACATGTTTGTGCTACACCTACTATTTATCATAATCTTTTGGAAAGATTTTTCATTAAGATAAGTCATTTGATTAGCTTAAAATGTAACCAAGATGTCACATGACAGGGTTATGATAAACAATGGAATAAAATACTCCATGTTAGATGCTCTGTTGCTGGTAATTTTGACTTTTTTATCTTCCTCTTAAGTGAATACTCATGCAGGGTGTTGGTATTCGTTTGTGATGTACCATGTAAAGGTACTGCGTATAATGCTGGCATCCCATGTGGGCACTGGTTCCTGTCGTGAATGCTTTACTTCAATCCAATTCCTTGCTAAATGGCCTTGGAAAAATAGCTGAAAATGATGAAAGTTTTTGGGTTCATGTTCCCACGTGGGAGATCCGAATGAAACCCCTGACTCCTGGCTTCAGCCAGTCCTGGCCATTGCAGCCATCTGGGGAGTGAACTAGCTAAGAATAGACAAGCTCTCTCTTTCTGCTTCTCTCTCTCTCTCTTTCTGACGTTAAAAGCAAATCAACATTTTTTTCTTTTTTATTGTTTATTTGCTTGGAAATTCAGAATTATAGAGAGGAGGAGAGAAGGGAGAAGGATGTTCTGCCCACTGATTGACTCCCCAAGTGGCTGCAACAGCAGGAGCTGAGCAGATCCAAAGCCCGGAGCCAGAAGACTCTTCTAGGTCTCCTGCATGAGTTCAGGGTCCCAAGGCTTTGGGCCATCTTCCACTGCTCTCCCAGGCCACAAGCAGGGAGCTGGATGGGAAGAGGAGAGGCTGGGACACAAACGGTTGCCAATATGGGATCCTGGTACGTGAAAGGCAAGGATTTTAGCCATTAGACTATCGCATTGGACCACACCAATAAATCTTTTAAAAAGTACTCATACTATAGGGTACAGTAATAGAACTTGGAAAATACAGTTTTTATAATCTCAAACTATGACTTTAAATATGAAAGCTCAAATTCAAAATGTAAATGAAAAATAATTAAAGTGATTCAAATAAAGGTTATTTAGTTGATGTGCATCAAGAAGTCCTTGAAAACCAGTTAACTTCGCAAGTGGGAATGGAATCAGTTTTATAGTAATTGAAGAATAAAAGAAGTACAATCTTGAAGCAGTATACTGGTTTTTAATGTAATTATGAGAAAACTTGATGTTGGGATGACTTCTATGGGGTTTGTTCAGTTTCTTTCTTATGATCATGAGAATAGCTCTTTTTTATAAAAAAAAAAAAAACATTTATTTAAAAGACATCAAGAAGGGGTTGGGATGCAAACAGAATAGCTACGTTTAAATCTGGCACTTCCAAATGGGGTGTCAGCATCAAAAGCAGTGACTTAATCATACCACAATACGGACCCTCAGAACATTTCTTTCCTGAGGTTTTTTGTCGTTTTTGCTGTTGTTGTTATGGTTAATTTATTTGAAAGAGTTACAGAGAGAGAGAGGGAGAGACATAAAGAGACAAATCTTCCATCACTCTCTTCAGCTGCTTCTCCCAGGCCATTAGCAGAGAGCTGGATGGGATATGGAGCAGCCAGGAGATAAATCAGAACTCATATGGGTTGCCAGCATTGAGGGCAGCAGCTTTACCCAGTTGGCCACAATGCCAGCCCTTCCATAGTTGTTTTTGCAAGTCTGTGAGTTTATTAACTTCCAGGAGAGAAAAGAAGAGCAAAATAAAAATAAAATTAAAAAACAGGAAAAGAGGAGGAAAAAAGGTTAAAAATTCAAAGGTTAAGTTGGAATATGTTTTAATCCTTCTTATGGAAGCAATTGAAGTTTTGAAAAATTTCAGTAGAAATATTAACCAAGATTGCCAAAATGGAATCAATAGCTAATAATTTCAGAAACTACTTGTTATATAATCTGGTGAAAATAATAAAATACAGGCCTTTATTCTCTTGACTAATTTTACAATATAAATTAAGATGTCTAACCATTATCTTTTACTTAATTCTCTTCCATTTGGTCACTTTGTTTTACCATTCATACTTGGGTTACATTGTCTTCATTTGTTAAGTGATTACAGATGTTTAGGTTTTATAATTCTTTTTAGATATCTAGTCATTTCAGTCTGTGCTCTAACCTGAGATTTAGTTACATCTATTAACCGAGGCTACTTTAATTCAACTTTACTAGCAGATTGAGTTAAGAAATAATCTGATGAAAAGTTTATATAAATCCAGAAAGGAGATATTAATACTGTCAGTTTTTAGATTTCTACACTTTTTTCCCCTTTTGCCTTTTGAATAGAGCCAGATTTTCCTTAGTAAAGTCAGATTTGCTATCACTGCTGCACCCAGCAAACTTCGTGACTATTTGTACATTTTTGAGAAAAGTGAAATGAATCCGTTTTGAAATCAGTATAAATACAAGATTAAAGGGATCTTAAGAACAAAAACACACTAAGTATTACAAATCCACCTCTTTCAAAATAGAAAAAATACAGCTGTCATTCATTTTTAGTTTATTAAATATCTGGTTGAATATATAAAAATTCTTCAAGTAAATAATACTTCAAAAAATATCTTAGATTGCATATATACAATACTTAAATATTAGCATGATTTTGAACTAACATTTTTAATGCCTCACATTAAGAATTGGAGGCTGAGAACACCAAGAAAAAGTAAAAAAGTAAAACAAAATATTGTTTAATGATACTACCCTTGGTGGATTTTGCAATAGTCTTCACTTACTTATTAACAATATAACTTTCAAATAGAAGTCATTAAGATTATTAAGATATTTCTAAGGTTTTCAATGCTTACTACCTTTGTCAAGCCCCATAGTTTCCAAAATTTATGACTATTTTGCCATTTCATTCTGATCACTTTTAAAATGGGCATATTCCAGGGGCCATCAAGTGATATAGCAGGTTAATACACTGCTTGCAATGTCTGAATCCCATATTGGAGTGCCTGTTCAATACCTGGGTACTCTACTTCCAATCTGGTTTCCTATTAATGTGTCTGGGAAGTCAGCAGGTGATGGTCCAAGTACTCAAACCCTTGCCATCCAATTACTGCAACAGGATGGGGTTCCTGGCTCCTGGTTTCAGCATGGCCTAGGCCTGGCTACTGTGGCCATTGGGTAGAGGTGAACCAGCAATTGAATGATCTTTTTCTCTTTCTCTCTTCTCTGATATTTTTATTCTTAATAAAAATAAACAACTTTAAAAAAAATTAAAATGTGTAAATCTAGAGATCCCAAAAGTCACAGAAATAGATTACTGATATATGGGATTGGATTGCTGTCATTGAAACACAAAATCTGAAAAATGGAAAAATTCGCGTACCCTAACAAAACTGAGCAAGTGGTTCTATCTATCTAGTTTTGTCTAAAAGTGGCACTTAAAATGTTCTAAAACTATTTCATCCTTATAAAAATGAGTAGATCTGATAATTTTACTATAAAACTAATTCACAAACAGTTGCTGAACATTACTTGGAAATAGCAATTTTAGGAGTGGGTTTTTGGCACAGTGGTTAAATAGTTGCTTGGAATAACCACATCCCATTTCGTAGTGCCTGGTTCTAGTGAGGCCTGACTACCACGTGCACCCTGAGAAGCAGCAGGTGATGGCTCAAGTTCTTGGGTCACTGCCTCCCATGTGAGAAAACTGGATTGTGTTCTTGGTTCCTGATTTAGGTCTTGCCAAGCATTGGTTGTTGCAGGCATTTGGGGTATGAATCAGTGTACGGAAGACCTCTCTTTATTTCTGTTTTTCAATGTGAAAATAAATAAAAACTTCAAGAAAATAATTCTATTAATGTTCACTATTTAATTCCCCATTTTGATGATTTTGAAACAGTCTAGTCTAGGGCAGGAGAATCGGACAAAAATGTGAATACTCTAGAAAAGAAATGGAAGTTAATAGACAGTTAATCTTCACACCATGGGGATGTGTACTAAGCATAGAAATTACTAGTGTTCTTACCACACGTAGGTTTTACTTTTCAGAAATAAAATATGCATTTATATGTAATGTGATTTTTTGAGATTTATTCTGGGCATACTGATTTTTCATCCATTCTTCATGCTGACTAAACTGTAAATAAGACCATTTTGTTGTTATTTTACATATACACTTCTGATTGGCATTAAAGCAACTTACCAGCTTCTATGTTTTATTTGTTTAATATCTCACTTGAAAAGGAAAATAATAAGTATAAGAAGATTTGAAACACAAATAAGTAACAGCTTCCAATAAGTGTTGTTATTTCAGGAACATACATCAAAAGTGATACCTTTAAAGTTAGACTCAATGCGTCATTTTGCTTGTATGATTTCATTTTGAACTTTTAAACAAGTGCTAGAATCAATGAATCTATGCTAAAAGAACCTTGAGTTTTATTTTTGTTTATTCAAGGCAGTTATGAGTAAATTTCTATGCCATTGGGAAATATAAATATGGCTGAAAAATCTGAAATTTCCCGTTTTGATGATATTGAAGAAATCCAAAATAAAAAACGGTGGTAGGAAAATATCCAATAAACACATTATTGAAAAGGTTTCGAATGTATATACTGGATAATCATGATTAGTCTTGAAGCTTGACTTTTTAATAACTGCTGTAAGCTAATCATGGTAACCTTATTTTGCTTGCTTCTTATTATTATACAAGAGAATATCCTCCAGCTCTAGTGAATAAAACAAAAAAGGAGATTTGGGGATCTTCAAAGAAAGGTTTACTGAATGTCAAAAAAAAGGGAGTGGTTGGAAGAAAGATGGTTCTGTGGAGATCATCAACTATTTTTTTTCTTTATTTTTTTTGATGATCTTTACATAGTTGATTAGGGCGCAAAGGGTCAAGGGCTAGAGCAAAGTGGGTAAGACTACTGTTCTTACATTCTCTTTTTTCCTTCCTGTATCTAGGGGAAGGGGAGAGACAAGAGGAAAAGCCACACCCATCCTCCCAACCATGCTAGGTTCCCCGATGAGGGGCCTGCTCTGAGGGCTCTGCTCAAGTGGTTTTGATAGTTCAGCAGTTTTGAATTGCTGCCCTGATCCTGCCTCTCCATGCACAAGTCTCTCTTTGCCTAGATTTTCACTGCCGGCACTTGGCTGGGGTAGTTGATCAATTTGTTCTGTCCTCTGTTCTGGTGCTAGGTGTCCTCTGTGAGCTCTAATGTATCATCGTATCCTCCATGTGCAACTAACCATGCTGTCCACTGTTTTGTCTAAGCCACGGAAGAGGCCTAGCTCTGACACAAGCACTCCACGGTTAGACCATGAACCCTGCAATTTTGTCCATGGTTGAAGTTCTGAGTCCAGCAGTTCAGTTGGGGGATCCCCAAAGAAACCTCACTGGAGGCAATCTGAGACCCTATTCTTATGTGTGCTTGCCTACACAGAGTCTGGCATACTATGTCGCCCAGGTCAGCTTACACACACTGGTGGTTGCAACTGCTGGGTCAGCTCTGTATCCAGCCCTGTCCTCTATGCAAACCAATAGGTGTTGCAGCCCAGCCCGCTCCTACCCACCACGCTCTGCACATAAGCAGTGGGAGTTTCAGCCAGTTGGGGTGACTCCCAATAACCCCTAATAGGCCAACCCCTGGTTCCCATGCTTGCCAATATATACAACAGACTGGTCCAATCTGTGCCATCTCCCATTCAGCTCTCGTGCATGTCAATGGGCATTGAAGTCTAGATCAACCCAACTAGCCCCACTATCCAGCCCACACACTTGTTGCAGGTACTCCTCTCTGTCTACAGAGAGATCGTTAAGTCTTGAAGTGGTGTTGGGCAATATTGGATACATGTTACCAGTAGTCTGAAAATGAAGCCTGGTCATGGGGGAGGAGAGAGCAAAATAGAACAAAGGCTTATCATAGCCCTCAGGGATTATGTCTAGAACCAAGTTTAAATTCTAGTACTTCTTGAAACCAATACTGCACAAGCTGAATTGAAGTTTGTGGGATTTTTTTTTAAAGATTTATGTATTTTTATTAGAAAGGCAGATTTACAGTGAGAAAGAAAGATACAGATCCTTCTGTCCTCTGGTTCACCCCCCAAGTGGCTGCATCGGCTACAGCTGGAGCTGATCTGAAGCCAGGTACTTCTTCCGGGTCTCCCACATGGGTACAAGGTCCCAAGGCTCTGGGCCATCTTCAGCTGCTTTCCCAGGCCACAAGCAGGGGGCTGGATGAGAATTGGAGCAGTTGGGACACAAACTGGCGCCTGCTTATATGTGATCCCAGCTTATGCAAGGTGAGGATTTAGCCACCAGGCTACCGTGTTGGGCCCTGTGGGATCTTTTCATCAAATAAAAGCATCCAAATCAATACATTCACATCAACACTTTTTGAAAATGCTGTCCACTTGGCTGTTATGGTATTTAAGTAGAGGAACTTCCACAAATAGAACACAAATCTGTGGTACTATTTAACAACTCTGTTTTAAAATCTGTGAATACAATATGAAATTCAGGAAAAATATTTTAAATTTCTTTTACATGTGAGGTAATAGCCAAATGAATATGGGTGGAATTCATTAAGAAAATCTTGTTGTTTTGCAAATACATTTGTATTGCTTGGAAAAAGAGGCTTTTAAATAGTCTACTTATTCATTACTTTATTAGAGCTTATTCAACCACTCTTGAGGGGAGAGGAAAATAGAATTGAATGAACCATACATTGTGTAACTCCTTGGTCCCAAAGCCTGGAAAAATGGATGAGAATGTGTGACAGGTGCTAAGGAGACTTGCTTCTCATCGGCCACTCCACTGATTTAGGAGTTGTGATGAGGAAGAAAATAGCTAGCTCACTTGTGAATATTCATTACTTCATCAATTGCCTAATTGTTGATAGGAGTAGAGGAGACAAAGTTTGGGCTTCCTCACCTTCTTTGCCAGGGAAAAAGCCTGCAGGGTTTGATCCCTGTGACTACTACTAAGTATGGGATTGGGCAGATGCAGCCACTACATATACTGAAATAGCAATTACTATCTCTCCCTCTTTCTTGAATAGTGCAAAGGCAGTCTTCATGGTTTCACTGAAGCTTAAGACTCAGAAGCTAGAATTGAATGCAGCTAAAACAGGCAAGGAATAGTAGTTGGACACAGAAATGGAGAATTTCATGGTTCAATGTCCCCGCACTGATGTTACAGTAGGAAAAGCCATTATCATCCTCTCTTCTGTGCCCCAGCTTAGCCAAAGGAGTGATGTGTTATAAAAGGAAAAGCTTCTTGGAGGATCCTACTCACTGCCATGTGTACAGCAACGATGAAAATAAAGATTTCCCAAGGATAGTAGATACAATTTTTCTAAGAGAAGCTAGATATACTGAATTCTGGTGTTCATCCATAGTGTATAAATATTCAGAATGATTCAATTAATGTTAAAATATTTTTAAGAGTGGAATCAACAGGGATGCCAAAAAAGATTATTTTAAAAGCCTGCGGTTTTCTTTGTACAATCACATGCCATACGGCACGGCACATTTTCTAGTTTTGAAATAAATTTTCAGTATGACAGGCAAAGCCGGGGCAAGCAAATTCTAGCACTAATTACTTTCAAGGCAAATAAAATAAACTCCAAACATTTACTCAGTTCTCCATTATAAAGTCATTTTTCTCACCCCAGTAGATGTCAAATACCTCGCCAATTGAAGGTAGAAAATTGTGCCTCTGGTAACCAGAAATCATCTGATTTTCAGAAATGAGATTTTTAACATTCCCATTAGAGCTTTCATGTTGGCTTATTAAGACTAAATGGGCAGCTGAACAAGATTACTTGCCCCAAATAGGAAGGGAAATAAAGGTAATGGTAAGACAAGCTGGCTGGCTATATTCTTTACCTTGCCTCCTCACCTACTTTCTAAAATTGACCTGAGGATTTGACACCATGGGGAGTTTGATCAGTCATTTTTTTTTGTTTATGACTTATGACTGATTTACAATTTGACTTGGAAATTTGGCTCAGGAAAGCATTTAGTAATCATACAAATAAAAAAAGTTGCAAGGAAGGATACTGTAGCATATTGCTCCAGTTTATCCTCCTCCCAATGCTCAGCAACAATTCAAGCAATGATTTAAAAAATCTCCAGCTTGCACAGTGTTTCTATGTTTGTGTAAAAAAATCTGACGGCTGTGACCTCACCCGGCTATCAGGTGAAGTTCTATATTTGACTTCTGGAGGACATTTGCCCTAGGATGTCCTATTTTCCTCTGTCAGTTGGAAACAATAGCATATGTGCCCTGAGGCAAACTATTAACTGTATGCTACCCTCCTCATTTCATCTTTTCCCTCACTTGACAAATCTGCTTCCTTACAACATACCCAGGAACTTCTTATCCCCGTAACCCTTTGTAAGATCAGAGAACCTTTTATGGAAAAGATCTTATAATTTTAGTGAAGCTTCCCCTTAAGCTTCATTCTTAATTGTGGAATAAATTATCCTATCAAAGGCATTTCAATCTCCACCTAGTAGAAAGGGAAATGCTCTTTAATGGAAATTCAGAAATCGCAGCATGCAGCCACTAACTCTGCTGCTTTGCTGGGCCACTTTGCTCTATAGGGTTTTCCCTCTAATTTGCTGAGAAAGCTTGAAGGGTGAATACAGTACAAAATTTGCATACGTGTATGGTCTGCACACTATGCTTGACTTTACTACTGTTTGAGCCAGTGATTTCAAACCAAAATTCCCATTGAATATTTTTGTATGAGGGGCTCCAATTGACTTTAGTACCACTAAGGCACCATTATGCATCTAATTACCAGTTCTTTGGTGAACCAGCTGCAAGAAATTTAGAATAAATCCCCATGGTGATACAGATCAGAGCCAGATAATTTACTAGACATTTGGAAAGATAGAATATGCACATAAAATACAAACTCATTAACCATTGCATTTAAAAATATGCTTAAACTTGACAGGGGATGAAATCATTGTAGCTGCTTCTCCTAGCTATGGGTAAACTATGAAGGGAGTTCTGAATGGTTGACAGGCTTTAGAACGGAAGTCATAGGGTGGAAGCATTCTAACAAGGCAGAACCAAAGTTGAAAGAACATGTATTGGTTAACAATTAGGCTTTATGGGAAGGAGGACACAGCGTGGGACACAGAGAAGATGTAAGATTGTATATTCAGGTAAAGCAAACTGTGTCCAGGAGCTTAGCTTCGATGTGGTATGACATAGTAATTCACAATAGATTCCATGGGAGAATAACAGGATAATGAATAAGAATAAATTGACAAATCATATTTTGGGACTGACATCGCAGCACAGTAGGTGGAGCAATCACTAGGGATATGGGCATCCCATATCAAAGTGCTGGTTAGAGTCCCAGCTACTCTGATGTTACTCTTGCTTTCTCCTAATGCACCTGAGAAGATGGCCCAAGTGTTTGAGCCCCTGCCATCAAAGTGGAAGACCTGGATGGAGTTCTTGGCTTCTGTTTTCAATCTGGACTTGCCCTTGCTGTACGAAACCAGTGAATGGGAGAGCTCTTTGTCTCTCTATCTGATGTTGTAGCTTTCAGATTAGTTGAAAGGTAGCATTACAGAGAGAAGGAAGAGAGAGAAGGAAGAGAGAGAAGTCTTCCATCTTCTGGTTCATTCCCCAAATGGCCAAAAAAGGCCAGGACTGGGCCAGGCCAAACCAGGAGCTAGGAACTTCATTCAGGTCTCCCACACAAGTGGTAAGAGCTCAAGTACTTGGGCCATCTTCTACTGCTTCCCTATTCGGACTGGAAGTGGGAAAGTTGGAAAGCTGGGACTTTAACTCATACCCATATGGGGTTCTGGCATCTAAGGTGATGGCTTAATGCATAATGTCATTTTGTGAAATGCCAGTTTGGAAAAGCTATTTTTTTAAATCTTCCATTGTTCACAAGGATATGTGCTAAATTAACAGTTCCCATTCATTTAAGGGAAATTGACAAATTCAGCATAATTAGACTTCTGTACCTCCTGCCAAAAAAAAAGAAAAATCAAGCTGAAATAAAATAAACTCAAGCTCAGACAAGTCATTTGTCTACAAAATGATGATAAAAATATAAATTATAATATATTGTTAATAAGTATAAATGAAGTTAGATGGAGTCCTCCCACAAAATTCTTGCATTGGTCGAGTACTTCCCTACCAAGTGTAACTGCTGTGCTTTAGTTCCTAAGCTATGTTCCCAAGAAGGTATCTTATATATTCTGCATAATGTTTACTAAAAGATAATAATACAAAACATTTATACTGTACAAATGCATAGGAACTTTTAGAAATTTTAATAGCCATAAAAACACTTGAAAATTTTTATGATATTGTTGTCAAATCTTATGCACACCAATTGCTGACTTTGAGAGATACTTAAGAAAATTTTCCCTATTGTCTTTTGTGGTGCATTACTGTTAAAAGTGAAGATATGGCCAGCACATTGTCAAATACTTCTTTAAGAAACACTAGCTGCTTCTCAATTTATACATACTGAAAGTGATACAAATATATTCAAGAAATTAGAATTATAATAGCATGAAGAGAAGTCTCCAAACAAAAGCAGTAGTGATTAGCTGATTTACATCTGAGAGAGAACTGCTATTCAGAACTATAACACTGGATGGCGTGGTAGCTACATACTGATAGAAAAAACACAGCTAGGAGATTCAAACTGTTTTCTTAATGCTTCAGGCAAGATAGGCATTAGTAAAACAATAGAATACTGCAGTGCTCCACTTTTAAACACCAGTAATGTGTGTAGACTTACTTCTCTTTTCCATTACTGCATAAAGAGCATAGGGAGGCAGGATCCAAAGTGTACACATTTACCTAATAGCTGAAATTCTGAGATGAGTTTTTGCTATCAGACCAAAAACAATGGTAGTAACAGATCTCGCATCACACATCATTATGCTTTATATTTTTCAAAGATGTTCACATTTATTATTTTATCTAACAGAAGAGGGTTAAAACAATCATTTCAGTTATTTGTTATTGCAGATATTAATGAGATACTGCAAAATTAAAAGCAAGTTCTTCTGCCTATCTCATACAAGGTATTTACCATAAAATAAATTGATAATGAATGTAACTTTTAATTAAAAGACACACATATTTCATGACTAACCTTTTGAAAAGTAAGATAAATTGAGCCCACAGGTGTGAATAAATGAGCTGTGTGAAATAAAGTTCCTCAGATGGGCATTTGGTGTAGTGATTGATACCAATTGAGACACTCACATCCAGTACCTTCAGTATATGGGCTCAAATTCTAGATTTGTTTCCCATCCAGCTTCTTGCTGGTGTACAACCTGGGAAGCAGAAGACCATGGATCAAGTACATAAGTCATTGTCATCTGTGTGTGAGAACTGGATTTAATTCTGGCTCCTGGCTTCAGCCTGGCCCAGCCTCCCATTGAGGGTATTTGGGAAGTGAACCAGTGGATGAAGATCTATCTCTCGTGCTCACTCTTGCATTCTCTTTGTCTCCCCTTCCCTTTCAAATAGGACAAATCAATAAAAAATAATGCTGAAAAAAAAATGAAGTTCCTTATTCTCTTGAAATGTTTCCAACCAAACTGGAGCTCAGTTAAGAAAACATCATGAAGGCCTGGTGCAAGGGTTCAATGACTCAATCCTCATCTTGAAAGTGTCAGGATCCCATAGAGGTGCTGGTTCATGTCCCAGCTGCTCAACTTCCTACCCAGCTTCCTTCTTTTGGACTGGGAAAGCAGTTGAGGATAGCTCAAACTTTGGGATCCTGCACCCATGTGGGAGACCTGGAAGAAGTTCCTGGCTTCGGGTCAGCTCAGCTCTGGCCATTGCAGCCACTTGCAGAGTGAACCATCAGATGAAAGATCTTTCTGTTTTTCCTTCTTCCCACAAATCTGATCTGTCTTTTCAATTAAAAGTAAATGAATCTTTAAAAAAAGAAAGAAAAAGATGAGTAGTAGCAGGAAACAAAAACATGTAGATTACATTAACTTGAAGGCAAAGTTAGCAGAACAGGACAAAGAGGAGAAAGTTGAAGCATTAGAACATTATAAAAGAATTATTAGGAAAGGTGAGGTGAAGTGTGTCATCAATGAGATCAGTGAGACTTGCTGTAGGTAGTACAGATTGAGTCTCCAGACCTTGAGAGGATACAAAATGACAAGGCGCGAGAAGACCTAAGCCTCCAGGGTATCAGGGAAAAGAATCTAGGTATGCATTTAGAAATAAAGCAATAGGAGAGATTTGCAGTGCAATGGGTTAAACTGCCACTTGGGTTGCCCACATTCACATATGTGAATGTCAATTCGGGTCCTGGCTACTTCACTTCTAATCTTCTTGCTCAGCAGATATGACTCATTGCTCGAGCCCTTGTCACTCATATGGGAGACTAAAAGGAGTCTATCGCTCCTGGCTTTAGGCTGCCCAGCTCTGGGTGCTGGGGAATGAACCATTGGATAAAAGATTTGCTTCCCTTTCTCTCTCTTTATTCGCCTCCATAGTCCCTACAGCTATTTCAAGTAGGTGATACTAACAAAAGGCATTAAAAGAAGAAATGTAGCAATAAAATAGAAGCTCACTTACTTTAGTTGAGTCAAAGTAAGAGATTGGTCATAGAAATGATGCAAGCACAAATCAGGCAAATAGAAATAGCACTGCAAAATTTCTACCAGGAAGACTGACTGAAGACTGAATCCCTTGGAGCAGGCCTAGAATTGTTTTTAAAATAAGTCTTTATTTTAATTGGAAAGGCAGATCTACAGAGAGGAGTACAGAAAGATCTTCCATCTGCTGGTTCACTTTCCAAATGGCCACAATGGCCAGAACTGAGCTGATCTGAAGGCAGGAGCTTCCTCTGGGTCTCCCATGTGAGTGTAGGGGTCTAAGGACCTGAGCCTTCCTCTATGGCTTTCCCAAGCCATAAGCAGAAAGCTAGACTAGAAGTGGAACAGCCAGAACATGAGTCAGTGCCCATATGTGACACAGGCACTTTAAGGTGGAGGATTAGCCAACTGAGCCATCACACTGGCCCCAAGGCCTAGAATTTGTAATATTGCACTCTGTCTCACATGATCATTTTTTATACATGAGATGATATTGTACTCACAGATAGAAATTAAAAGATTCATTTAACGTTCAAATGAGTTTACCTTTGATAATAACTGGTAAAGGAATTTTATCATTTTAATGGACTAAAATACAATTCTACTTTTAAAAGATATTCGTACGAAAATTCTTACAAAAGATATTCTTTCTCATACATTAAATACTTTCAAATTTATAGTAATATAAGAACATTAATAATGGTATAACAGAACAACTATTTTTGGTAATATCTTCTCATTTTATCTTAAATATTTTGACATCACTAATGATTACCTGAAAAATATTTCATTCATTATAACAGCATTCATAAAATTGCCCTTAGGCTTCAGAGTTGAATATATTTTTGAATGATTAATTAATTCAATTTTTGGTAGCTTAATTGACTCTCTTCTGCTAAACATACCTACTATTATTATTTTTGTAGTGAAAGTAAAGCACGGTAAAATCAGAGGAAAATTCTAAGAAGTAGATAACAGCTGTAAATCTAGTTTTCCACAAAAATGTATAAACATATAACCTATATATTTCTTCCATAGATATTTTAAAAACTTACAAAATGTTTTCTTAATCTTTTGCATGTTTTTCCAAGTGTAGGTGTTTCAAAATTTTATATATATATATTCACAACTGAGTATTGCTCAGAGAAGAAAAAAAAATTCAATTAAAATAGGAGTTTTGGTATGGGCTTTTTGCTGACTGGTAAAATACCCCATTAAAGATGCCCATGTCTCATATTAGAGTGCTTCGGCTTGAGGCCTGACTCCTACTTCAAATTCCAACTTCCTACCAGTGCACAACTTGGGAGACAGCAAGTAACAGTCTTTGCATCCAGATGGCACATCTAGATTGAGTATCAGGTTCCTGGGTTTGAATTTGCCCAATCCTACCTACTGTAGTTACTTGAGGAGTAAACCTGTGGATCTCTGCTAATCCCCCTGCTTCTCGAATGAGGAAATAAATAAAAACAAAATAAAAGTAATAATTCTATCACAATATCTTTGTAATTAAGTGAGAAAGTCCAAAAGTATCTTAAATCTTCTATACCCTTGAGACTTTAACATTTAATATTTTTTTCAGTTCTTCCTGCAGTTGCCTAAGGATTTATATTAAAGCTCTCTGAAGAGTTAGTCTTGTTTACTAAGATTATAATTCAATAACATTTTGGAAAAAATTACTTTTGCTTCTACTTAAAAAGATTTTAATTAAAAATTCCAATAATGTGTATAAAACAAAACCAAATAAGAGGAATTATTTATCTTAATAAGGAATATAATAGTAAAACAGACAATTTACAAAATAATTATTCAGAGGGTCAAATGTTTCTGAAATTCAATTGAAGACAGGCACAAAGAAAGAAGGTATATACAGACAAATTGAAGTTTTATTTTGTAAGCAACATTGGCTTCATTCTGTTTTCTGGGTTGGTTACTATATAAGTACATTTTGACAGCTACATACTTTATTATGATTTATCAAATACAAATTATTTTATGAACCAGAAACAATTTATGTCATAGAACTCTTCATTTAAGCACAACATTGTTTTTGCTATAGTACTGTATTATCTGATATTGGTATTCTCCCAAATTAATTCTACCTCGATGTTAAACCTTAAAACAGAATTTATAAAAGCATTTGCAACAATAAAACAGAATTTATAAAAGCATTTGCAACAACAATGTCAGATTGTTTAAACAAAATGAACTTTCCAAAGGTTTAATTTTATGAATTAGATAATAAAATTGAACCATTAAATTTCATTTAACATAATTGGAGTTTTTGAACCATCTGAATATGGCCATATAGAATTGCCATATCAAAAACTATATGTGACTTTCTTTTGCTGAAAGAGTCAACAAACAAATTGATTTTGGAGGGTACATGCAAACACAAAAGTATATTTGAAAAAAGCAAAATTAGTATCTATCCCCAGTCATTTGATCTAAATATAAAAGTTATTTTCTCAGGAATAGCTTATCATAATTTCTGCAAGCATACCATCTTTGAGTAGCATTTCTCAACATTATTCCTCATTTGTGAAGTAAATGATGACATTTGTTATACATTTGTGTTTTATTTTCTTATGTTCAGGAATATTGCCCATATACATTTATCATCAATTGTATTCTACTTCTCTTTGTACAAAAATCCACTAACCCAAAATAGAATTTGAGTCAATGCTTTTTCTTTTTTCCTTCCTAAAAATCATATTTCTGTCTAAAAGGTTTATCATATGAAATTGAAAGTAATAGAAATATTGATTAACAAATGTAAATGAATATTTTTACATTCATCCCTTTATATAAATAAAAGAACCATTACAGCAAGAATATACAGACAAAATTTTATTTCCTCTATGGCAAGATTGATGTCTCCAGTTTTTCTACATAATTCATGTATACTTGACTTATAATATTCCAGGTTTCCAACTAAAATATCAAATAGGTTTTTGGTGCTAAAGTCACAGCATGGGACAAAGAAGCTAAATGGTATATGGATCCTCAATGTTAATACTTTATTCACCACAACTGTAGAGGGGAAGAAATTGTTATTACTCAATTTGATCTTAGTTCCCTTCACCTGTTCAGTGGGAGCCTGTATGCTGTTCTTAAAAGAGATTGAAACCAAAAAGAACCAGGAAAATAGGCTCTTACTGGTGGTTTCTTTTTTTTCTGCAGATTTCATCACATGTGTATGTGTGTGCGGATATTAACTCTGCATGTATGTCACTTAAGTACTAAATAAGATCATGGCATAAGACAGATGTAGAATGGGAAGTTTACTAAATAGGTACTACACAATTTTAGTACCATTGTTATAGATTTTTTGTTATAACATGAAAAATAATAGGGAGATACTTGAAAAGTCACAATCTTCTAAGGGAGCAAACCAGGGGGCATTTTAAGCATCAAAATAAACATTAGTTAACAAATTATAATAAAGGCACATGATAAACTGGAGTAGATTCTTTTGCAATAGAAGGAAATCACGATCTTCTTGGTCAGTTGGAGCATATGGACACTTGAAGGGTGATGGGTAAACAGCCCTTTGAGAGTTTGAAGAGTGAATAGAGGGCCTAATAAGTAGTGAAAAGGCAATACGTTTTTCAAAGAGAAAATGAATGCAATGAAAATCTTTTAAGCAGCTGTTGTCTGATAATTCCATTTCTAAGATTATTTCATTTGCTATTATGAATATAGTACAAAATTCAGGAAGGTGAGAGCGACGACTCTAAGAGGCATTGACAATAGAGGGAATTTTTTCTAATGGTTAAATAAGAGAGAAAGCACACTACAATGCCATTTTCCCTTCTTTACCTAAAATCTGAGTGTTCATTGTCAACACAATATGAAACAAGGCTTCTTGCTGAAAAAGGTCTTGCTGTAGCGCCAGGTTATCAGCTTGTAATGCCACTTCAAACCCAGAAATTAAGGTAATTAAAAAACAGGGATTCTAGTCATTCTATTCTGCTGATTAACATATATTTATGAAAAGATGATAAATTCACTGAATATATATCACAGAAAATGAAATGGTATGCAATGACAGCATTTCTTTTCTTTCCTGAAGAAAATATCATAGGAAAAGATAAGCTGTACCATCCAGATCATTCTGTAAAAAAGAATCATGTTTTAGTGGATTAGATAATTTATCAGGCTACATTTTGTATTTTTACATCAACAGTCATTAAAAGAAGAAAAATTGAATGTCTTGTGTAGAAGAAGATTCATATCTTCAAAATCATTTTGACTCTCCAGTGGAGCCTTCAAAGTTAATATTCATAACAATAGTATAAATGCGAAATAATATAGCTTGACACAGGGGTAAAAAACTGATTTCTTCAGCTGTACTGATGATGATGATGCATGTTATCTTTCTTATTTATAGAAAATAATATGAACATGCTGTTATGAGTCACCTTCACACTTCTGTGCTATTCTTTCCTGCTCACATCAATAAGATACTCTGTAAAATAACAAGCCAGTACAAATGCCATTTCACTATTGAACTTATTTATGGGAAGGAAGAGCTGAGGTAGAATAAGCATGCATCTACTCAAATGAGGCTAAATTTTCAAGCTTCTTTAGTCTCACTAGTTCTATAGTTAATGAAAAATTATTCATCCTTTATATCCCATTTGAGCTAAATCCCATGCCATAACATACTTCTGTTTATATGGAGTATTTCTGCCCAAACTGTCTAGTGGATTGTAACTTTTAAATTTATAGATACAACGTAAGACATGTATTTAATAAAGTTTTATTTGCTGATTGTTATATTGCAATACCTTTAGAAAATCTGAGAAATACCCAGATGGTGAGGAACCATAAAAGGTCATCCTTTAAATCTGTTGCTAAGTTTATTGTCATTTTTCCAAAGTACCATATCATTGCTTACCACACTATGTTATTATTATCTACATGATATCTAAAATAGGAGCGTTGCTTTTTTGAGACTTGGGGAAGAAGTATTTAATCCTGTATGTATAATGTTTGGCCTGCAGGCCATATTAGGCTCACAGAATCATTTTGTCTGGCCTTCCCAAGGCAACCACAAAAAGGACTTCAAAAGCAATATATCTATAGTGGGCTGATATTTTTAATTTTTAAATATAGTGGTCTAATTTTTAAGTTGATATCTTTGTATGGCCCACAAATGATATTGTACATATCCAAATGGCCCTTGGCAGAATAATGTTCCCTACTCTGTGTTAAAGGGTTAGAATTATTAATACAAAACAGATTGAAATTGTTCAAGACAACAACAAGAAAATCCATTAAATTTTCATTTGGAAACTTGAGAAGATTTCTACTGCGCTGTCTTGGACTATTTACATGAGTAAGATGTAAACTCATGGAGCTGGCATTGCGACACAGTGAGTTAAGCAGCTCTTTGCTGCACCATCATCACATATTGGGATGCCAGTTCAAGTCTCATCTACTCTCTTTCCAATCCTGCTTCCTGATAATGTTCCTGGGAAGGCAGGTAATATGGTCCAAGTGCTTGGGCTATGTCACTCATTTAGGAGACCAAGATGGAGTTCCTGTCTCTTGGTTTCAGTCTGTTCCAGATATGGCTGTTGCAGCCTTTTGGAGAGTGAACCAGTCAGTCAAAATCTCTGCCTTTCCTCTCTCTATCATTCTGTTTTGCAAAAGATAAAACAGAGTTTAAAAAGTAAATTCATGTTGTATTTGTCATTAAACAATGTACAATGTAGGATCAGGTTTCTAATACTAATATTACTATATTTAGCTGAGTCCTGACTTTGCAATTCATATTTCATTAGCTTGGAGTATCAACTAAGAGTGCTAGCTAAGATGTGCCTGTAGTATGGCAGTCATGATTTGTAACATTTTGAGGCCTAAAGTCAGCTTACTTTTTAGTTGACTGTTTGGTAGATAAAGTTCCAGAGGAATGCAAATCTCTTCCCTTGCCATTTCTGTACTCCATCACTAAATCATACAAGACATTCTACAATGAATCTGCTTTGAAGGCATGTTTGCCACTATTAGTGAATGACGGTTTCTTTCTGTTTGATTTGGAGTTCTCAAAGTTATGATCCCTTTGGTGTACTTTCTTTCCTGTTTGCTCTGTTTCATAAATCCTGAGACACCAGAGCAAAAATCACCCCTTGAGTTCATGCTACTACCTAATCTCTTCTCAGGATAAATAAATTTATTTGGAGGCATTCACCTGCCATATTTTTTTTTGAAGATTTTATTTATTTTATTGGAAAGTCAGATATACAGAGAGGAGGGCAGAGAAAGAGTTTCCATCTGCTGATTCACTCCCTAAGTGGCCACAATGGCTGGACCTGAGCCAATCTGAAGCCATGAGCTAGGAGTTTCTTCCTGGTCTCCCACGAGGGTGCAGAGTCCCAAGGCTTTGGGCCATCCTCTGCTGCCACAAGCAGGGAGCTGGATTGGAAGTGGAGCAGTAGGAATATGAACCAACACCCATATGGGATCCTGGTGTATGCAAGGCGAGGACTTTAGCCACTAAGCTACCACACTGGGCCCACTTGCTATATTTTTATGTTTTACTAGACAAAAACTTTCTAGACTTCACAAAGCACAAAGGAAAAACCAAAAGCCTATCCTACTTTCAGTATGTGTGTGGAAAGCCTAAACAGGAAAGAAGTTGTAAACTGAATACTGTAACAAATTAAATCGTCAAAATGTGAAAAACGAGATGCATCCAAAACTGTTAGAATGGTTTACTATCCCATGATCAATGACTATAATTCATAACATTAATAGAGCAATGAAGAAACATAATGTGATGGCTTGTTATTTTATGAATTTGGATGATAATGATTATCCTATGAGGCAATTAGTCACCTAATGGTAAGATAGATATCATTACTGATTCTATTTATATTTCTCTTGTTTTTTTGAAACTTTGATATTATTATTATTATTATTATTAGGAACCTCAACATTTGAAAGTTAAGTAAGCAACAGAAACAGGACCAGGAGTGAGCAGAGCAAGCACTTGGAGGTAATAGGGCAGAGCATGTGCATTTGGGTAGTCAACGCTCCAAAGTGCAAGGCATAGAGACCGGGACTCTGAAATAAATATCTCCTTTTCAGTGAAACTGAAATAATTAGCAGACTACAAGCAGGGATTTTAGTACCAAAAATAATAAGGCACAAAATAGACAAAGTATTTTAAAAATAAGACTTCGATATGATCATGAAACAAAAGTTCTGAAAGAGAAGGAAATGGTTTGTTTAGTGTCGTTATCATTAATTCTGTTAACTATTTCTAACTCTGTGTTACCCAGAAGAAGGCAGGATTGCATTATCTTATTTCATTTCATTCATAGAGCTATGTGACTAATTTTGTCCAAAAGGCCATGAGAAGAAGTAAGGTATGACATACATAGCCTTTATGTCACAACATATTATCATATCTGAAAATATGGTAGTAAAACACTTGGTAGGCATGTAGAAATAAATATTGTTTTCTGTGGTTAAAATTTGGGGGTTTCTTATTATCACACGATCTATCCTTGCAAAGATTGTGCACAGGAGCACATTTCGGTGTAGGTAGGGAAACCAGCACAGTGTAATCCACAGCTCTATGGACAAAGATAAAAAAAATATATAAGGCCTGGAATATTGAAAATAGGCAAAACATCTCCCACTCTGCAGTATGATGTAAGTCTACAAATGTGTAGAACACAAAGAGATAGAAACAGAAGGAAGACATAATTTTAGAACAACAGCAAAAAACAGTAGGAGGAGAATTAAAGGCTAAGAGTTTTGTTTATTAGAAACAGGCTTTACATAAATGCACAAGGTTAGAAGGGCTGTGACTTATGATATGACGGGATCTAGGGAGTGGCAATTCTGAGTTCTGGGTCAGCCAGACGCACAAAAATTAAGGAAGAACCACTGTATGCTGCTTACATGTATGTCTTAAGTAAGTATTTGGTATGTCATGTAAATTGTTGAGATTGTGATTTCTCCACTGAGGCTTTTAAGGTATGATTCCACCACTTTGCATAGGAATATATTCTAAAATGAAAGGGCTTCCCTAATACCAGTTGTTCAAGATAGGAGTTGTAGAAAAAGAATAGGGATGCAGTTACCTTTACTGCTCTGTGCAACTAGCCAGGACAGATCTGTTACTTTGCTTTAAAATATCCTATGTATTAGAAAAATATTCTATGTATTATCAGGAATTCTGCCTTATGTACACTAATAATACAAGGAATAAAAAGAGTAACAAGTAATGTTGAAAATTTAAGCCACTTCTCTCTCTGGACCACATTTATTCTGCAGCTTATTTATTGCAATCATCCTCATTTCTAATTTCTATGAAGTACTATTTTTCTTTACAACTTTGCCTGAAAAGCCTCATGGTTAGACTTAAAGTTTTAGATACAATCCTGAAAATGACCAAACTTTGATTACCCTTGGTTTACATATTAACCACTTTCTGAAACACTGACAAAGTTGTAAGCCCTCAATTATGATTAACTATTATTTAAATGATTCAGATATCTAAATATCACTAAAATATGATGTAATGGCAGGTAAAAGATCTTTGAATCTGAAGATCCCTTTATTTGTTCTTGCTCTAAGATGAGCAGCAATGCCTAGTTTCTCAGCTGTTTATATAAAGTGAATGAGGTGGTGCTTGTTATTACAACACGATTATAAAATCAAAGTATCTCTATTCTACAGCAATGCCCCTTCCATTCACGATCCATCTGTTATTGCCTACTTAGCACACTGTAGTTTGTAATGCAGTGTGCTTCTATGTCTGTAACATGTATGATCCAACTGCTGATAATTAGCGCAAAGAAAATGTGAAAAAAGTGTGTCAAATTATGTCATTGTCCTATTCCAGCATCCGAGACTGTGAGCAGCAATAAAATATCTGACTTTTGCATTTTTTAAAAATGTTTGCACAACATAAATTTGGACACTTTGGGTTTGCATTTTAACACTCTAAGTTGGAAAAATAATGTGTTCTCAGCCCGTAAAGACTCTTTAACCAATATCACTGATAACACAATTTATCAAGGATTTTTTCATAAAAAATCTGCTATAACATCAACTCTTTCAATATTTAACTTACTGTACTCATTAAAGAGTATGCTTATGTACAATTAATTGCAATTCATCATAATATAGGCTATAAACAGAATTCTCTTCATGTATTTAAATAAAGATATATAAATATATTTTAAATTAACATATACTGTAAAGTAAAGAAGCAATTAAATGTTATATATATGATAATAACTAACTAAATACCACAAAAAACATACCTGTAACCAAATAGTTGGGCCTTTTTATGTTTCCTTTTTCCAGGAAATCCTAGGAGTATCTCAGAAATAGGACTTGGAAGGAGTTTGCAGGATTTGAGCTTGTGTTTGTTCCAAGGAGGGTTCATGAACAGTCTTACTCTGCATTGAGTATTCTCAACAGGAATTGTTCAGTGATTAGGTATCGTGTGTGTGTGTGTGTGTGTGTGTGTGTGTGCATATACACATATATATAGATATTTACACATATATATGCTCTCTGTATATGTATTATATCTTAAAAATATATAATCTTTGTATATATTATATAGAATAATATATATTGTATACCATATATCATCTGCATCTTTAATATATATTATATACATATTGCTTGTATATATTCCTCAAAAATTTAAAACAATATATATAATATATGTTATATATATCACATGGCATATAACTATTATATGGCATATATCTAGGAACTGGAAGGTTTGAGGCAGAACTCTACTTGATATTGACAAAGAAGCTATAGTTACGTCTACCAGAAAATGGAAGTGCTTACTTTCCTTTGTGTTTGCAGAGTGGCTTATATCTCTCTACTGTTTCAGATATGATCACTGAGTGGCCTTATTTGAAAATATTATTAGATTCTGTAAGCGTTGTGCATTTTCATTTGGAACATCATGGTCTGGCAGGCATTGTTTTACTTTCTCATTATCTAATTTATGCCTCAGTTATTACTCTCCTCAAACTTTTGCCAACAGTAAATACTGAGATAGTTGAAAGGCTAACGCTCAGGGAAATGGTGAAGAAGATGAAAATGATAATGCACAATAAGTAGAAAAAGTTTTGAACACTAGACTTGATCCCATCAGGGGAAGGATTGAGACAGGAATGAAACACACCTTTTGTCTCCCCTGGATTTAAGGGCACATATAGTTTTTTTTTAATTTTAGTGTATTTTTATTTTGAATTTTGAATTGTGTGGTACAATTTTGTGTAGGCTGGGATTCTCCCCCAAACTCTCACTCTCCGTCAGATTTTCCCCATTTTACTACAATGGTGTAGTCCTTCATAAGGAATTATAATTCTATCAGTCTCCCGACATTGTTGATACAGACAATGTCAGACAGTCCAGCATCCCATTGTCTACACATGTCCAACAGTTTCATTGGGATCACATCTGTATATGATAGACCCCAGTTCTCCATCACTATACATTACCATAAATGAGAAACCATGAAACAAGGTCAACAACTGGTAAGAGTTAGAACAACCACAACCACAACAACAACAACATCAACAACAAATTACAGAATCATGAAAAAAAAACAAAAGCGACACTGAGTAACCAACACATGAGTGACACATTTAGTTTTAAAATCTAGGTTTTTTTTGCTTTAAATGTGTAAATAGCAATTGTTTTGTGTACAGTGTACAATTTGATATTTCAATATATTTTTACATTATAAAACTATTGATTCAAATCAACCAAATTTTTTTTTAAAACTTCATAAAATGGTTTAGAAACATTTGTTTTACTTGTTTGAAAGGCAGAGTGATAGATACAGTGACAAAGACAGGGATAGGGAGGTTTTTGATCCACTGATTCATTTTCCATATGGCTTCAACAGCCAGGAACTAGGCCAGGCTGAAGCCAGGAGTTAGAAACTCCATTTGAAGCTCCCACTTAAATGGCCATTGGCTCAAGTATTTTGGGTCATCTTTTGTGGCCTTTTTAGACATTTTAGCAGGAAGCTGGATGGAAAGTGGAAAAGTTGTAACTCAAAATGTCACTCAAATGGGATGCTGGTATCACAGGCTGCAGTTTAACACACTGAACCAAAATGCTAACCCCTTTTAAATGGGATTTTGTATTACCAGATTAAAACTGCTCACAATCTCCACAATCCCTCAGAATGTAAGCTTGCATAGCCATTATGGAAAACTGTATAAAAGTTCCTCAAAATTAAAAACAGAATTACCATGTGATTCAGCAGTCCTGCTAGTGGTACATATCCAAAAAAATTGCAATTAGAACGTTGAGGAGGTACCTGCACTCCAATTGTCATTGCATCATTATTTAAAACTGTCAAAGTATGGAATCAACCTAAATGTCCATCAGCTGATGGGTAGGGAAAAGTAAGTATGACACATGACACAATAGAATACCATTCAACCATAGAAAAGAAGGAATATTGCAGCAACTCTAAAATATACACTGTACAATATTCTGTGCAATAGATCACTAAAGTTTATTCGTAATAACTGAAAAGTTTGCAACATTTAACGAACAACTTCACTTTCTTCATCCACTTCTACCCTAGACACTGAGAGCCACATATCTAAGTCCATATGCTTTGTTCTTCTCAAATTCCAGATATAGATAAACTCACATGGCACTTGACTGTATAAACATGTATTTCTAAATCCAGATACTGAATTTTGTTAAAATTCCAATTCATTAAAATAAATAATATTAAGAATACTTACACTGAAATATTCTAGGTGTCATATTCTTCATTTAGTGAAGGTAGAGCATGTGTCAACTACTAGTATAGGTTGAGTGTGCCTAATCTGAAAATCCCAAGTCCAAAACGCTTCAAAATCTGAAGCTGTGTTCTGTGCCAATACAGTATCATAAGTGGAAAATTCCACACCTGAACTCACGTGAAGGGCCATAGTTAAACATGATATAGTGACATTTTTAGGCTATTTGTTTAAGGTATATGTCAAACATACATGAATTTTATGTTTAGATTTGGGTCATTTATTCAGGATAAATTATGTATATGAAAATATTCAGAACTATCAAGTCAAAGCACTTATGGTCCTCAAATATTATGGATCAGTGAAATTCAACTTGACGTATAAATTATTTAAGTCAATGTGTTTAAATATAAGTAAATTAAGTAGAATTAGAATGGTAGCAGCTGGGCAGAGGGGAAAATATGGGTATACAAAGTTTAACTGATCAGGCCCGGCGTGAGAGCCTAGTGGTTAAAGTCCTCGCCTTGCACACGCCAGGATCCCATATGGGTGCCGGTTCTAATCCCGACAGGCCTGCTTCCCATCCAGCTCCCTACTTGTGGCCTGGGAAGGCAGTCGAGGATGGCCCAAAGCCTTGGGACCCTGCACTCGCGTGGGAGACCGGGAGGAACTCCTGGATCCTGGCTTCTGATAGGTGCAGCACCGGCCACTGCAGCCACTTGAGGAGTGAATCATCGGACGGAAGATCTTCCTCTCTGTCTCTCCTCCTCTCTGTACATCTGCCTTTCCAATAAAAAAAAAGGTTTAACTGGTGCAAGATGAGTAAACCCTAATTCCCTAAAAATCTATTGTACTGCACAGTGCACATAATTAAACAACATTCTGTTATATATTTAAAAACTTGCTAATAGGGTAGATTTTATGTTCTTTAATCTAACAGAAATAACAATCCTCCATAAGAAAGCTGAAAGAAATTTTGTAAGAGGTGGGTAGGCTTATGGCATAGATTGTGATAAGTCTAACTATATAGTATACTTTACAGTCTATATTATATAGTGTGAAATTCTCTTTAAACTCAAGTCGTATACATTAAACTATGTTACTCATGAATTTTTATTTATTTCCGAGGCAGAGAAACAAAGACAGACAGTGAGGAGCTCTAACACACTCTTGTTCACTATACAAATACCCATAACAATCAAGGCCGTGCCAGGCCAAACCAGGAGGCTGGATCTCAGTCTACATTTTCCATGAGGACGGCAATGGTTCAAATACTTAAGACACTGCTACCTCCCAGAGTGCACATTTATGGAAGCTGGAATCACAAACATATCATGGACTTTAACCCAGGCACTCTGATATGAGATGCAGACATCTGAAGGAGAATCTTATTGTATCAATTATTCACCATGACACCGTTGTACATTTTTTTCTGAGTTGCTTATAATTCAACAAATTGGAAAAACAAAAAAATCTTTCATTATTCTATAAATTGAATATTTATTCTCTAATAATGGATTTTAGTTGTGGCAAATCAAAATGAGCTTACCAGAAAGAAATTGTAACAGCAATCTCTTAACAAGAGTTAAAAGAATTACTTATAGAATAAATTTTACGAAGGATCTGAAAGATGTCCACCATGCAACTCAGAAAATTTTTATGAAAGAAATTGAATAAGACACAGGAAAATGGCAACACATTCCATTTTCATGCACTAAAGCCATTAATATTATTAAAATTCCCACACTATTCAATATGATTTGTAAATTCAATGTGATCCCCATCAAAATACCAGTCACATTCTTCACAGAATTAGAAAAGACTAATTCTGAAATCCAAATAGAAACAAACAAAAATTAGGCAAATGTGCATTGAGCTGAAAGCAGTACCGAACCAAAAGAAGAAAGCTGGAGGCATTAAAATATCAGATTTTAAGTCTTACTGTAGAACTATTGCAAATAAAAAGTGTGTCACATGCATGAAATTAGACCCAGAACATTGGAAGAGGATCCTGAAATGAAACCACACTTTTACAACCAACTGATTTTTGAGAAGAGCAACAGCACAAATACATACTGGAAAAAGGACTGATCCTTCAGCAAAAGTGCTGCGGAAACTGTATATCCATTTCTCAAAGATGGAGCCCAAGGATTCCTCTCTCCCCACACCCTCTATAAAAATAAAGTCAAAATGGATTGAAGACCTGTAACCATGAAGCTACTAGAAAAAAGCATAAGCATCAACATTTTTTGGGGTAAGATCCCAAAAACACAGACAAGAAAAACCAAAAGAGACCAATAGGATTATATGAAGTAAAGAAACCTCAGCACAGTCAACAGAGTGAAGGGCCAACCAACAGAATGACAGAGAATATTTGCAAGTGATCTGACAAAAGATTCATATCCAGAAAGGAACCTCAAAAATTGAACAACCATTCCAGAAATGGGCAAAGGATCTGAACACAAATTTCTCAAAAGAAATACAAATGAAAAATACATGGAAAATGCTCAACATCACTAGTCAGTGCAGAAATGCAAACTGAACCTGCAGTGAGGCATCATCTCTCTTCAAGTAGAGTGGCCGTAATAATACATATATATTATATATATTATATTATATATATTAAGAAGATGGAGGAAAGGGGACCTCGTACACTGTTAATGAGAATAGAAATTAGTGCAACAGTTATGGAGAATACAATGTAGGCCCAACAAAAGGTTAAAAAGAGATCTATTGTATTACCCACTTATTACACATATGGGCATATATACAAAGAAATTGAAACCAGCTATGACAGAGATAGCTGCGCCCCTATGTTCATTGCAATACTGTTCACAAATCCAACATACTGCATCAACTAAGGTATTCATGGATAGATAAATGTGTGATGAAAATATGTGACACATGATGGATATATGATGGATATATTGAGCCACAGAAATAAATGAAATTCCAATATACACACCCTAAACAATGGAACTGGAGATCAATGTGTTAATTAAAATAAGTCAAATAGAGAAAGACAGATATTATATGTTCGCCTATGTGGAAGTTGAGAAGTGGGACAAATGTGTGTTTTTGTTACATTTATTCACATATACTGACACATTCTGCACTAATCATTTTTGGACAAATCTTTATTATGTTGTTGACCTATACATAGAAGAGTGATTTCTTCATGCTGGGACGTGGACTGGAGTAGGAAGGACAGAATGAAGGTGGATAATAAGTGCCAAAACATAGCCAGGTAGAAGTAACAAGTTTTGGCGCCGGTGCCATAATACAGTAAGCCAAGTCTCCACCTGAGGCACTGGAATCCCATGTGGATGCCGCATCGTGTCCTGGCTGCTCCACATCTGATCTAGCTCTCTGCATATGACTTGGGAGAGCAGCTCAAATTCTTGGGCTCCATACCCATGTGGGAGACCTGGAAGAAACTCCTTGCTCCTGGCTTTGCATTGGCTCAGCCCTGACTACTGTGGCCATTCAGGGAGTGAACCAGCGGATGGAAGATTTTTCTCTCTGTAGTTCCATTCCATCTCATCTTTTCCATATGTTTGGAAGCTACCAGTTCCACTCCTTTACTTCTCCACACTATATGTGATACATTAATTGGTCACCCCCACTGTACCATGGAACAGTAGAACGTGTTACTGTTTTTTGCTTTTTTTAAAAAAGAAGTTTGTGGGCCCAGCGGCATGACCTAGCAGCTAAAGTCCCCGCCTTGAACACGCCGGGATTCCATATGGGCACCGGTTTTAATACCGGCAGCTCCACTTCCCATCCAGCTCCCTGCTTGTGGCCTGGGAAAGCAGTCAAGGACTGCCCAAAGCTTTGGGACCCTGCACCCGCGTGGGAGACCCGGAGGAGGTTCGGAGGTTCCAGGTTCCCGGCTTCCGATCGGCGCGCACCAGCCCGTTGCGGCTCACTTGGGGAGTGAATCATCGGATGGAAGATCTTCTTCTCTGTTTCTCCTCCTCCTCTGTATATCTGACTTTGTAATAAAAATAAATAAATCTTAAAAAAAAAAGAAGTTTGTTTTTTATTTGAAAGGCAGAGTTAAAAGAAAGGAGGAATATATTCTTTTTTTTTAATCAAGGACATTTTGAGAGCAACTTTCATTGTGTTCTTTCTTCCCTTCTTTATTCAGAATCTCTGCCACTTCCCCAAGAATGACAGCAATACTAATAGCCAGATATTACTCCTTTAAAATCCTCAGTGCATACATATTATTAGATATATTGTGTATACACAAATACTGAAACATGTAAAGGATTTGTTCTTATATAAGCAAATCTGCTTCTTGTCTTTTGATTAACCAATAACATTTTGGAAATCTATGCCAGACAATGCAGTTCATACTCATTGTTTTTAATGGCCACATTATGTTTACAGTGTGCCTGTGCCATGATTTACTAAAATGTTGGATGTTTTGTTCTGGAAATCTCACCCATTCTTTAATATTTATACTTGGAGTTATGTTTTCTCTTGGTTTTCAAAGACACCACTTCATGTATAATTATTGAAGCTTTTCATGGTTAAAAAAAAATCCTTAGCTGGGCTTTTTAAGTCTAAAGACCTCCTCCCCCCTGCCCCTCGTTGTTTATTGTCCTTTCAATGATCATCTGTGACTACCTCTTGTCTTGGTTGTCCTACTTACATTTCTTCTCTGAGGTTAGACGTCTTTTGGGTCTGGTTTTCCCTTGAAGGAAGGTTTATTGTTTAGGGTACTCAAAGCCAAGTACACTCTATAAGGCTGAGGGATTAGCAGTCTTTGCACACGGTCATTACTTTAGGTCACAAGTTGTAAGTTCTTTGTTGAATCACCAAAAAGAAGCCTTTCTGTTGCCTATTTATCCATTTACAAAGACCACAATTCTCTAAATTTAAAGACTATGAGGACTCAGACTACCTCTTCTGCAATCCTGAGCTGCTGTTCAGCGTTCATGGAAACCAGTAAGCTAGTCAGAAATATTCACAACAAGAATAGAAATTTCACTTGAACATCCTTGAGTTGTAAGATAAGTCATCCAAGCAACTGTACTTTACTGGCTCTTCTACTAGTACTTTCTGCAGTTGTTCAAAGAACTTCCTCTTTTCCAGAGAAAATATCATTCCTTGATACTCTTGCTCACAACTCAGCTGAACACAAAGGTCCTTCTTTTCCCCCTGGTTTTTATATGTGTGTGAATTCCAACGATTGTTTCAAAAGTAAGTTATCTCCTGGACTCCGTGCTTGGTATATGTTTGCAAGGAAGGAACCGCGATTGAATCTGAACTGTAATACTGCAGCAAGGTGGAAGAATCCACCATGGGGGAAGGGCATGGGGAGGGATTGGGGGAACCCCAGAGCCTATGAAACTGTCAATGCAATGTAATCAATAAAAAAAAAGTAAGTTATCATTTGGAGTCAGATTATAGATGTAAGAGACGACCACAAACACAGTTTAGATTTTCATCATCTCCTAAATATCTTACAATATCTTGCAACTTATTTATATCCATTTGGTCCAACTTACATAGAGAATTGCAAATACATGATTAATTGTTTAATTAATTTTATTATTGAATGATGCAATTCTATAGGTGCTGGGATTTTTCTTTCCCCCCTCCCCAAACTTCCCCCACCTGCACTGATTTCTCCCATATCATTACAATAGTATAGTCCTTTACAGTCACTCATAAATCCATCATTCTGCAGTGTAAGTGTATACTGACATTGTAGGCATGGACATTGGCAAAGAGTTCAACATCCTATTGTCAATATATTTTCGTTTTTATTTTCATTAATTCAAAAGAAAATTTTTGCTTTTCTTATTAATTTGCTGCCTGACTCATAGGTTACATAATAGCATCATTTGCTTCAGGAAGGTCTTTGATTTTCTTTTTCATTTTCTCAGTGACACATTGGTCATTCAGTAACATGTTATTTAATTTTATGTTGTAAATTTTCTATTTTTCTCTCTGTTGTTGAATTTAGTTTATGGCTTTTCATTCACGAGATGTATAGTAGCTGTGTAGTAGAGACTATCACATCCAGATATGAACATACAATACAGTATGCATCTTTACTACCAAATCAAAGATGGACTCCCAGTAATACAATTAACAATGTATAAGTATTGTTGAAAATGTTAACATTCAAGAATCTCTTAGTGCTAAGATGTTACATGCATACAAGACAGTTTCACCAGGAACCGGAGACCCTAACTGCCTATCATCCCATCTGGCTCCTACATTTCCAAACAGAGGACTGGGCCTAACTGCTTTTAAGGAAAGGGGATGTAGTCGTCTGCTCTTGGCTGCTTCCTGCTGAGAGGGGACACAGTTGAGTAACAGCAGCAGTAGGGGGGTCCATCTACTGTTCCTGATAGAAGATAGAAATCATCAGGTGTTTGATGTACAGCCTGGCATTTGAAAGGCTTCTCTTTGTTGAAGTCTAGATAACAAAACATAACGTAGTTATAATCCTTCCCAACCTAGTAGGTCGTGAGTTCAGTTAGAAACTTCAGTTTGAATACTTGAGCTCTAGGTAGGTGGTGTAATTGTATTACTGGATATGTTACTAAATCAAAGATTTGAATAGTTACTAGAAAGAGGGTGGAATGAAGAACCTAGATGTTTCCTGCTTTTGTGAATCCTGTCTTAATGGCTTGGCTGGGGGCTGTGTGAACTCCAGGCCTGATAGTCTACAGGACACCCGGCAGGACACCTGGCAGGTCAGGCAGGCAGACCACTCCTCAGGAAGGAGGTACTTGGTGTTTGATAAGATCCACTGCCCTATAGCTCGTCAATTTGTACCTTTTTGAAAGTTGCTTGCTTCAAACCCACCAATAGAAGCCTGCTAAATCATGACTGTATAATTAATAGCCTAAAATGTATAAGATCACTGTGCTATTCAACTGGGGCTCTCACTCTCTCTCAGGCTCGCTCTTTCTTCTTTTTTGTCCTCCCTGCTGATCCTGAAGCAGCCTCGACTGCAGCTGCCCCTCCCCCGCCCAGCCCTGCTGGGCTGTAGGAGGTGGCTGGGAGACCTAGGTTAACCTGAATAAAACACCTTCATGCCTTAAAAAAAAAAAAAAAAAGATGGACTCCCAATGAAAGTGTTGAATGGTTACTTTTTTGATACTAATGTAATCAGGGCTCCTTGAGGACAGGTAGCTTAACCTGTTTTATCCATAGAATATGATACAATGCCAACATATACCAAGTGTGTAATAAATATTTGAAGTGAATAAAATAGTGATTACTTGTTAAGGAACCAAAAGTTTATCCCAAACTCATGAAAGAGTAAAAAGTAGATACACTCTTAGGGTTTGAGCAGCAAAAAACATAATGTCAACAAACCATGCAGATAAGACAAGATCAGGATGAAAACTATTCTCAATATCACAGTCATTGTTAGTTGGAGAAACACATATTGAAAAATATTTGGAGTGTGGTTGTATCATAAAAAAATAGTCTTACATATGAGCTAATCTTATTAGGCTAAATAAATTGCCTAATATAATTTGTGCCACAATTCTTGCAAAATAATTTACATAGGCAGAAAATAGCATGTAATTAATTTTCTCACATGTAAAACACACTAGAACAATAAGGGTTATTGTAAAACAATAATTGTACTCTAATTAATTAATTATTTATTAAGTTTTTTTTTCTGGCAATTAAATGTTAGGTTCCTTGTTAGATTCAGAGGAATCAATGTTGAACCAATTAAAAGGGCTTAAATTCTGTGAAGTCAAAGCACTAGTGAGGGTATAGATAAAGGACCAGCCTACAATGTAGCATGCTAGAATCTGTGGTACTCTAGTTGCTAAGAATAACACTAGTTTTATACAAGATAAACCCTCAGATACTAGAAATGTGACACAATAATTTCTTCCTTCTCTCATAAGCCAAGGGAAAGTGGGTCTGAAGAGGGGTTGCTCCTCTAGGTAGTGATTTCAGGACCTAGATTCAGGACCTTTGGTACACTTGATATATTTCTTCCAAGGTTGCCTTGGTTATCTGCATCTATCCAGTGATTAGGAGAGATATGTTGTATTCTTTCTGTCCATGTTCAGAACTCAGTCACATGACAATCTTAACTTTAGGAGGTCAAGTTAAGGTTCCTTTGAAGAAATGCGTTCAAACCAAAATCTGAATCAGAGAGAGCCAGGCAAAATGGAGGAAAAAAACATATACCAGGCAGAAGGGAGAACAGGTGGAATGGGCAAAGAGAAAATGTCACTTTCTGAAATATGGAAGTATTTTCTTATGGCAGAGATATGGTTATGTTACATAAAGGTTAGGACAACGATGAACAAATACCGTTACTTAAATCTGCAAACTGTGAAAATATTTCAAATACTCCAAATAAAAGTATGAAAATATTTCAAATACCCCCAACATTATGTACAATTTGCTCAACACAAAAGGTTGTGAGTATAAGTATTTTTATCACTATGAATAATGTTCTATAATAAGTGGTTCTTAATATATTTGACTGAATTTCTTAGTTTAGCAAGCAAAAATTAGAATAGAATGTTGGTGAATATTCAAAACTAATTGGTTAACAAAATTAATGCTGGATTTCCCTAGCTATAGGTAACTGCCTAGGTTGCCTTTTGCCTATACAAGTGTTAACACTGCTGGGAGAAAAGCAGCCAATAGCTCGTGGGCGTTCTGGGCTTGGTTAATGACAAATTTGTGTTAACTATACCCGTGTACCAGCATAGCTGCTTACTCTATTTAAAGAAAAAAGATATGTGGGAAAGGCAGGGAACATCAGGCTGAGACATGCAAACCTAGCCCCCCAGATGGGGCAGGTCTGGCCAGGTCTAGAAGCAGGCTGGGGCTGGGCGAGGCCTCAGCACCTGCTGGCATGCATGACAGCTGGGACAGCGTGTGGACTATGACCAGTGGGATTAGGTTGCAACAATCACCAGTGAGATCTGGGACTGCAGGTGGGCCATGTCAGGCTTGGTCAAAGCACCCACAAGCACGCTCAAGAGCAGGGGCTGAGAATAGGCCTGGTAGGGGAACTTTGGGAACTCACATACTAGGCCATAGCTTCTGCTGGTAAGCTTAAGAGCAGGGGTTGGGATCAGGCCAGGTCTGAGCTATAGCACCCATTAGCATAGGTTCCAGCCAGGCTTAGTTGTACCATAACATCTGCCAGCTCATATGAGGGTTGGGTTGGACTGATGCATCTGCTGGCGAAAGCTGGGACTGTCAGTGGGCCAGGCTAAGCCAGACTTCAGCACCTGCTGGCAAGTGCCATGACTGGGGGAAGGCCATCTCAGACAGGACCAGAGTACCTGCTAGCACATGCAGGAGTTGGGGTGGGGAGTAGACCTGGTAGGAGTACTCTGGGGATTCCCTGATGAGCCTCAACTTCTACTGCTGAGTGTGAGAGCTGGGACTAGTGGTGTGGCAGGCTGGGCTAGGCTACCATATCTGCTAGCACACAGGACAGCCAGAATGGGTGCAGGCCAGCTTGGATGCAAATCATGTCAGGTTGAGCCATCATACCTTCTGGCAGGTGCAAGATCCTGGGCTTAGAGTGAGCCTGGTAGGGGAACTGTGGGCACTTGCCTGCTGAGCTCCAGCTCCAGCTGGTGACCATGGAAGTCAGGGCTGGGGCTGGGCAATGCTGGTCAAGGCAGCACCCATTGGCATATGTGTGGGCCAGATCTATGGGAAGGTTAGGCTGAACTAAGCTGCAGTGCCCATGGGTGTGCACATAGATTGGATGTAAGACAGACCATGCTAGGCCATGACAGTGGTAAAAACCTGGGATAGGGGTGTGTCTAGTGGGAGTTATTGGGGATTTCCCCAACTAGGCCAGGGCACCTGTTGGTGTGCATGAAGGCTATGCCTGTGGCAGGTTGTACTGGGCTAGTCTGCAGTACCCATCAGTTCACATGAGAAATGAGCCTGGGGGCAGAACTGAGCAGGCAGTGAATTGGCTGATGCACTTGATAGACTGAACCTGGCCCTGCATTGGCTGGCACACAAGAGTCAAGTCAGAGGTTACCCCAGGAGAGGTTTCTTGGGGGACGCCCCAACTAGACAGCTGGACTCAAACTCTGGCTGCAAGGAAAATCAATATATATGTGGTCTTGGAGTGTATGTGTCAGGACTGGGCCTCCTCGATTACTAATGCCTGTGCAGTAGACAGCATGCCTAGATGCACACAGTATACATGACAGTCAGATCATCTAGAATAGTAGAGGATGTAAAGTGACTCGTCAGAGGATTGAAAGCAGTACGGGTTGGTCAACTCTCTGGGCCTAGTTTTGGCAGTGGTTGTCTGAGTGCATGAATAAACTAAGGTAGACTTTGTCAGCAATAGACTTTGGGAAGATTTTCTGAACTGTGGTGCCACAAAGCTTAGGACATCTCAGAACTGTCAAAACTGGTCGAGTAATACCCTGAGAACACTTTTCCCCACATCAGGGTTTCTAAGGCATCATCAAATAACCACCCCCACCCCCAGGTGTTGATGTAGTTGGACAACAGAGTGGCTTACTCTATTTCCCTCCTGTGTACACAGGAGAAAAAAATTGAAACATGTGTTCCACCTACTTTCCTTCACCTTGACTCTCCTCAGCCTTATCAGAAATCCACATGAGTATGCATTCCTCTCAAATATATAACATTATTAACTAAAATTAAGAAAATCAGAGCTGGATTTATAAATACTTATTCAATTCAATCTCTATTTTTCGTGTACAAATTTGACTTAATATATTAAACTGGCAATTGATCTGGTCAGACATGAATAAACCTTTGTTTACCAAATCAGCTATTAGGTGTTCCATGTTATTTATACTAATATTGAAAATAACGTTTTAGTGACTTTCAGTAAGTCAGCATAGAATCATCAATGACTATTTCTCTTCACTTAACTAAAATGAAAATTGAAACAATTTGCGAACTCAGATTTCAGGTGGAAACCAAGCATTTTGATTGACATATTGTACCCATCCTTTGGAAACATTTTAATTGTTGAAGATGAAATCTGTGTTATGCTTCTGTTTCTATGTCCTTCTTGCTATCTTCTCATATATATGTATATATCTCATATATATGTAATATGTGCATATGTATTAATTTCATATGTTATTTACTTGTTGGACTTCCATATTATTTTTGTATTTTTGACTCTGAAAGAAAGCACGACAAGTGTCTTTTGTAGTCAGAGTGAAGTTTTCCGGTTCCTTGTCTTGTCTTGTCCTACATCTGCCTGCTCTGAACCATCGTTTTAGTTTCCATTTATGGAAATATTTTAGCCTTTTCCTATATACTTTCCTATACACTTGCTCAAATTCAAGTGCTTGCTTCGTCTGAGACGTTACTAAGGAAACTTTATGTCCTACTAACAATGTGCTTAAAACTGCTTCTTGTCTGTATTTCCTACCAACCCTAGGATGCCTGGATTCTGTGAAGCTCTGCTACTTGCCACTCAAGCACTCCATTCAAATCTTTGTGCTGTGTTCTGCTCTGGGTTGAGAGGGTCATTTTAATCTCCTGCTCTCAGAAAACATGTTCTCTCCCTGATTTGGGTCCAAACTGAAAACAGATTCCCCTTTGGGAAAAAAGTGAGGACACTAAGAAATATTCTGCATGACACCATTAAAAAGCACATCTGGAGCCTATTTCTTTTAGATAAGAGTTTTTTTTTTCTATGTAACTCTTCTATCCTAGCCACTGTATGAACTATAATACGTAGAAAGTTTGACCAAATCCCAATGAAATCAGAGTAGAAATTTTATGGATGTTTTGTTTTGCTTGACTCTGGTAATTACATAAATACAGCTTTAACCAGACTGTAACACAGCTATTTTAAATTCTGTCAAACTTGGTGTCCTTTACATGTCTCATATTTAAAGTTCATTAATTTAAGCCATGTATTATGATCATATCTCACAAGTTGCTGACCAGTCTTTAACTGATGGTCTATCTCTTAATCATCATTAATAAATGGGTTCAGAAGTTTGACCAGAGGACAGAAAGAAGGCTCAATGAAAACATTAAGCTACATAAAATAAACTTAGTTCTTAATATATGAATTCCTTTGAAGCGATATATATATATATATCTTTATATATATACGTATATATATATATATCACTTCTTATCAGTTTCAATGGATAAGGACTTGGAAAATCTTGAAAGTTGGGTTGGAGCTAAAGATCATTACATTTTCTAGGGAATTTTATATTTACATATCATGAATATTATCCTTTGAAAGGAATGAATTATGTTAAATAGCAATTAACAAGAGCTGTGGAATGGTTGAAGTCTAGCACTTTGAATTGGGAAAAGATCTTTTTTCATCAATTTATAGACTAAATCGTGACGTATTCAGAGAGAAACCAGTGAAGTGCAATTAGTGCTAGGGATGATTCGGATTTTTGTCATTAGTGTTCATTCAGATACATTTTTCATTTTGTCTTTCTAGTTTTTCTAGATTTTTAAAGCAGGAAAAGGCTGATTTCAAAGATGAAAAAGTACTATGTAGCTAAATACTACCTTTTTGTTAAAGGGATAGAGATATTTTGCCCACTAGGAACCTTGGAAAGCCTATTCTTTTCAGATAAAGCTCTGACATGAAGCAGGTGGATGGTGCCAAATTTAACAATAATATAATTAGACACATTACTCATACAAGCTGGGATGATATTTGAAACTTCTCCCTGAGTGCACATTGCTCCATATCTTCCAACAATCTCATAGACTGAATTTGAACTTCTTCTTCTGATCTTAAAAGATCTATTCTAATTGGCTGTTAATCCCAACAAATCTTTCATCCCTTCAAATTCAATGACAGCATTTCTTTAATGAAAAAAAATCTGTCTTTGGCAAATAATTGTGAGCCCAGTTACAAAATGATTTTCACTATCAGCTATTTTGAAATCTTACGTTACTTTTATTAGCTTTTGTCTATCCAATGCTTAGTATATACATTGTATTATGTGTGTTAAATATTTTTGGTTACTTAATACTTAGAAATAGCTACTGTTTAGTACAAATACTAATATCCAACTTTGCATATCAGTTAATTGGAGGAGAGAAAATTCATACATTTTTTTTGCTAGTTGCAAAGTTATTAATGATAGAGCTACACTTAAGATTCCAAAGCCTATGATAGTCTCATGTTTCTAACCTACCATAAATGTTGAAAGAATAAAAAAGCCTGTTTGGGACTGAAAGAGTGAAAATCCATATCAAACTGAAATAAAATTATGCCTGTAGTCAGTCAAGTTAGTTATAGAGAATAGGCATGGAAAAAGACAGATGCCTGAACATACGTGATTAAATTCCATAAGATTGTTACTTAAACATGTAATGCCCTATGTTTGCAAAAAGATTGTCTCTTGTTTTTTTTCTTTCTTTTTAAAAAGCTTTCATGTTGAGCACATAGCCAGAAATGAAGGGAAGTCTTTAGTCACCCAGACACTAGTCATCAGTACCATGTGCTTTAGGAACTAGATTACACCATGGCCATGTGAGCTTGAAAGCAAGTCTCGGGCAAGCCTCAGATGAGACAGTAGATTTAGTCAACGTCATTTGAGAACGTGAAGTAGAAGACTGACATAAACTGAGCTCAAACTGTTGACCCACAGAAACTCTGACATCATGAATGTGAGGTTTCAAGTCATTACATTTGTGATAACACTACTATGCAGCAATAGATAATCCATACACAACAATAAGGAAGAATGAGAAATAGTGGTATGGGAGAGATGGAAAACTAGTGTGGCATACCAAATGTCAAGATAGGAGAACCTTTCAAAATAGGAAAAATAGTGAACTATGTTATAAGAACACAGTATAATAAGATTATGTGGTATGAAGAGGATATTAGAATTAGCAGGAAATATGAATAGTAGCAAGAAAATCATTAATGTGGTTTTGGGAAGAAGTTTGAATATAGTATGTCATAAGATAGAAATTATAAATAGGTATAAAGATCATGTCAAATGTTAATTTTGTAAAGCCTTTAAAGAACATGGTCTTACAGATCATTAATTTCAGATCAGTTAAGTTACATTCAAAATGTATAGCTCAATCTAATTTTGTCATTACTATATCTCTCTCAAACATTGTATTTTAACGTTTTCTTTTAAAAGATTATCTTGTGAGATAAATTTGGTAGTTAATACTACAATAATTTACTACCAAATTTATGGCATATTCAAAAGAAGTTCTCTAGCTATGTTTATATATAAATATATGCTGAGAAAATGCACAAAAGTGAATAGATTAGAGCAACTGTTCACATGACATCATTGATTTAAATTATTTATAGTTACCATATTAATAAGTTAACAGTTGCATTTCAAAAAGAGTAGCTTTATTCTAACAGGCACACTATGAATCAAAATTCCCAAACTTATCTATTTAGTAGATGTAAGCTATATGATTTTTTTTAATTCTACAGTGGAGTTGAAAATGAAATTAGATCATATAAAGTGATACATAATCATAACATTACAAATATTCATATCTATTGGTTCTAGATTGGTAGATTTTTCAATGGATCTGAATGAAATATTAAATTTTTGAGATAGTGATGTGAACAATTAGTTTTGAAAGAAAAATAAAAAGTTATTTGGGAGTATAAACAGATTAATCATATTGATTAATGTTTATCATATTTTGATATCTTGTTCATAGCAGCAAACTTACATGAGCATTGTCATTTAACGTTGAAAGATATCTGAATTTATTATAAACACTTTTTTATATTTATATCATCAAAAGCAAGAAAAACAAGACAAAACGTTCTTGGTATTACAATAGCTTTTTTTTAAATATAGCTGGCTTATTTCATCTAGAAAGCTATTCCTTTATACTAAAATTCATGGCAGACACAAAGAGATTTAAGATTGAGGCATCCATAGAGATGGGGAGAAATAAGAATTTTCAAACAAGCATCTTCTAAAAAGTTGAATGACCTTTTTGACATGGTATTTGCCAGCAATTTTTCCACAGTAATATGGGAAGCTGAGAAATAGCAATAGCTTTGAAAACTTTCATCCTGCTTTTTAAAGCCTGCTCTGATGTTCAAGCAAATTAAATTTCTCTTTGGTAGTTTCTCTGCTGTCATTTTCTTCATTGATAAAATATGTGAAAACAGAGCATTGGACATTAAATAGCAACTATTTATACTATGATGTTCTCATTATGGTTTAAAGTTTGGGGTGTGCATTAAGGGAAGAGGGATTTGTATTTTCCACACTAATCCTATTTTATATACTTCTATCTGGTATTGTATTCTAATTTATGTTATGTTAAGCCAAACTCACATCTCAGCCAGCTATACTGTCAGAAAACATGAGATTTCAAGGGAAAATATGTAATGCATACTTTTTTTGAAGAACACAACTGGAGAGATACAAAGATGAAGGTGGAAGACTACCAAATATAAAGACAATTTCCTTTGAACTGAATTTGGTAAGATTGTACTGAACAATTTATTACTCTACAGTTCCTGAAGTGTGAGCTTGATTGAAAGGCAACTAGTATGGAGATCACTCCATTGATGTTACAGTATAGGGGCTGCTTTCTTAAAGAAAGCTGATTTGGATATTCACTGATAAAATTAGTATTCATTGGAATTCACTTTTGCAGATATTTATGCTTCAGAGTAATGTATGTATGTTTATGTATGTTACATAAACATCACTTGTTCAACTACAGACATAATATGCAGGCCCTGGACCTCATGAGTCACAAATATTGAGATTCACTGCCATTGACATTTCTTCAACACTGGAGTGATTTCTATCTAGGACAGGTTAAGTGCTTCATGAAATACCAACTACTAATATCACCAACTTTCTCAGTCATCATGACCTTGGGTCTATACTTTGTGAGGCGTGAAGGCTATTTGGAAGATATGAGTATTTCTATGGGATTTACAATAAAAGTGGTGTGTTCAGTGAATCTGTATCGCAGGGCCCAGAAAGGCACAGAACACAGGTGCATGCTTGAGCCCTTCTGTTATTACCGTCTCTCCTCTTAGAAACTGGGACGATGACATCTAAACAGAAACCAAAGACAGGGACCTGAGTCACCAATGTGGCAGAACACAGTCATGTGTTGCTTGTTGCTTTTTGAAAGATTTATTTATTTATTTGGCAAGCAGAGTCACAGAAAAGGGGAGTGGATGGAGGAGAAGAAGAGGGAGAGAGAGGTCTTCTATCCACTGGTTTGTGCCATAAATGACTGCAGTGGCTGGGGCTGGACCAGGCCAAAGCCAGGAGCCAAGAGTATCCTCTAGGTTTTCCAGTACCTGGGCCATTCTCTGTTGCTTTCCCAGGTGCATTAGCAGGGCTCTGGATTGGAAGTGGAGCAAATGGAACTCAAACTAGCCCGTGTAGATTGCTAGTGGGTAGTGGTTTTACACACTCTGCCACAGCTACAGTCCCTCATGTAAATTTCTTGAGATAAACAAATACTACCCAAATCAATATTAAAAATACTATGGATGGTTTTGTTGTTTTCTGTTAGTTTCATCTCTTCAAAACGCTTTCTTCTGATTAAATCATTCAATGACTCATAGATCATACAATAGCATCATTTTTGGCAAGAAGGTTCTTGATTTTCATTTCTTCAGCTACACGTCATTTAATAGCATGTTATTTAACTTCATGGTGTTGTTAATTTCTTTTTTCTCCCTGATGTTGATTTTGTTTTGTGGTTTTTCAATTAAGGGGATGTATAATAGCTGTGTAATGGAGACTGTCATATCTAGTAGCATGTCATTTAACTTCATGGCATTGTAAATTTCTATTTTTCTTTCTATTGTTGATTTTGTATTATGACTTTTCATTTGAGGGGATGTACAGTAGCTGTGAAATGGAGACTAACATTCAGATGTGAGGATACAATGTAGTATGCATCTCTACTTCCAGACAAAGATGGACTTACAATGAAACTGTTTACTATATCTTGACAATAGGAAGCTGGACTCTGCCATTGTCCATGCCCGCAATGATGGACATATGACTGTGTATGAAGAACTATATTTTAGTAATGATATAGAGGAACTAGGTGGGGGGGGAGGGAATTGGGGAGGGGATAAGGGAAATCCCAAGAGCCTATGGAATTGTATCATAAAATGATAATAATAATAATAATAAAATGTAAAAAAAATTTAAAAAAACAAAAGTGGTGTGTTGATTCTGTGGGGCATCCCAACAACTTATTTAAAATGGTGAACTTGGTCTGGGGAATTTTCTTGGAACTGGCAGGAGCTGTGCTTACAAAAGCTGTATTTTTCATCTTGAAGTCAAAGGGGAAGCTAAATGAAAAAGACGTAACTTGGACAAGTGGGTGGTGCTCTTGGATACTGAAATTCTGAAGGCTTCCTATCCTGGTCACGTGGGAGTTGGTGTCAGAAGGGAGTTTCCCTTGCATGAAAGCAATCCTGACAACACTTTCATACACTGGTTCCTCCAGAGTGAAAGATATGCGCTTGGTGTCAGCATTAGAGAGAGCTGAGGTTAGCTTTGGACTCAAATCAAGCCAGTGGCAGTGACAGACATGGTTTGCAGTTAGAGATTTTGTTCAGTTTTTGGATTATCTATCACCAACTTCAAATGCCTAAGTATATTTTGTGTTATTTTACAGACTTTGATAGACTTTAAGGAAATTGTGGTTTTGAAAGAAAGGCAAACCAGGAAACATTTTTGCTTTGCTTTTCTTATGTAATTTAAATTCCCCTTGTCACACTCTGATTGGCAGGAAGTTTGTGATTACTCCTATTCCTTCACTGATTCAAATCACAGGAATTTTTCTTTGTAAAGGATCTGATATGCAGAGTTATCTTTTAAAAAAATTAGCCCACATCCTGGCTGTGCATTTTGAAACCTGTGTCTCCCTCTTGTCAGGGCTGGGTGTTACTTTTGTGTCTGGGGTTTTGTTTGTCTTTTGTTTTGTCTCTGGACTATTGGTTTTCCTATCCATTCCCTATTTTGTACATTGCAGTTCTTGTTATTGTTTGAATCTAATGGGTATTTTCTTGTACTGGAGGCTGCTGAGAGATCTGGAACTTGGATCCTGAAGACCTGACCTTGCATCTGAAAGACAGAACTGTGAACAATCCCTTATCAACTTATAAATTAACCTGCTATTGATTTATTGGATTTCAAGTCTTGCTTGTGATTGGCTTGGCTAAATCAGAACAAATGATTTTTTAGGTCTTAAAGACTAATAAGCTAGATGTTATTCACTTATGTTAGATTCCAAAAGATGATATTTAGGCAGAAAAAGTCCAATAGCAGCTTCTGACCCTATTACATGGTCATCAGTTAGGTTGAGTGACTCTCTTTCTTTGGGGTGTCATTTGTTGGGGAAAGAAAAAGTTTTTGTCATTATTGAGAATAAAAAGAAAGAAATAAATTAGCAGCTCTTCAAATCCTTCCTATTTGCCCCTTTGATGGAAACACTATTGATTAGTTATTAAGGGAAATAAGGACAGCACTCCCTGTGTGATAAAAAATCAATGGTATGCAAAGTGCACATAGGATTATCTGTATTAATTCGGAAATGTTTTGCTTCTTAGTCCACACTAATTTAATTTAAACAGTATAGAAGCTTGCTAGGAAAGACCTTTCCTTACCTCATATTGTTCAAATATACAAATCTGAGTCCTTTCAGAAATATATAAACATACACATCTCCTAGAGTTAGTTTTATTTTAACAGAGAACCTCATTTGCAAATCTATCTCAACCTCACAAATGCTAGATTAGTGTGCTGTATACATCTTTCAAAGAACTGGAAAAAACATTAGTATTTAAAACATAAAATAAGTGAATTTTGTGAATACCTTCAGTGAATTTTGTCTGTTCCTTATCACTAAGAAAAGAGAAAAAGTAAAGAAAGAAAAGAAAAACTAACATGCATTAATATTTCATGCATCAGAACATACACAGACCTTAATGAAATATTTGAAAACTGCAGAATTTTTTTGTTTTTGAAATATTTTATTTATTCAGATCAAACACAAAAATAAAATCCTTACTCCTATAGGCAAACTAATTTCAAATGCTTTACTGACATTGCAGTCGTGCATTGTCAGAGGTTCCATGCAGATACACATATTTATGATGGAAATGACAGTCATTTAATCAGTATATTACCCATTGTGCTCCTTGAGACTCGCAGGCTTCCTTGTGTTGTTCAGTCTTTGTTACTTGTTTTGGGAAGTAATTCCAATTTAATTAGCCACACACACACTCACACACACACACACACAGAGTACAGGCCCAATGAGTATTAAGGATATTTATATTATGCCCATGAGATTGATTGAAAATGAGAAAAAATCAACAGAATAAGAGAATGGAAAAGTAAAAAGGTGAAGGATAGAAAAAAATACTGAAGAACAGAGAGAAATAATGGAAGAAAGGGAAATAAGGAAGGATTGAACAAAGGATGAGTGACGGAGAGGCAAATCAGACATAAATATAATCTTAAAAGACGGAAACAGGATGGCAGAGAAAATAATAAGTAGACAGAGAATTAAATTTTTGATGTCCAGGATGTTAAAATGCTTTATTGTTTATATGTAAGTCTGAAGTCTCAAGGAAGTAATTTTGCTTCATAAAAAAAAGATACTCGGGGGCAGGTGTTGTGGCACTGTGAGCTAAGCCACTGCTTGAGATGCCCAAAACTTGTACTTGAGGGTTCCAACTTCTCCATGATTCTGATTCAGCTTCCTTCTAATGTAGCTGAGGGACAACAGAGGAGAATCAAAATGCCTCAGACTGTCACCCATATGAAAGACCTGAATGGGGTTCCTGGCTCCTGGATTAAACCTGATCCAGCCCTTCCTGTTATGGCTATTTGGGGAGTGAACCAATGGATGAAATACTTCTCTTGGTGGCTCTTTCTTTCTCTCGCTCTGACATTCTACCTTCCAAATAAATAAACAAATCTTGTTTAATAAAAAAGTATCTCATTTGAATGGCAACATTTGTTTATAAGGAACAGTTCAGATAAGGGACTAAAAAGACTACAACAGTACTTCAAAAGTTTGCATAAAATGCTTTCCAAGAAGTTTTGATTTTTTAATAGAGCATACTTTTGCTAGAAATTAGAGCAGATTTATCTAAAGAATAATTCTCTTTGGTCAGTGACAATATTTGGTGCCAGAAAGGTAAAACTTTAGAATTGTCTTATTTTTTTCCTGATAGTCTGCAAATATCATGGAAAAATAAATATTGGAATTTTTCCACTGAGGTAGGAGATATATGGATATATATCCACTGACTCCCATTCTTCATTGGTTGAGGATTTCATCTCAGGCATTCACTTGCCTCCAAAACATTTCCAGATTCTAACTTCCAAATAATATACATGGAAACCTGTAGACAATAATGGAAACACAAGTTACCATAACAAGTTCTGCTCTAACTATGTAATGTTCTTTCCACTTACATATATATCCTCATTATAGAGTACATCTATAATGTGTGGCTTACTTCAAATCGTGATTTTTTTTTTACATCACTTATTTAAGTTTCCATCAGATGGAATTATTTCATTAAAGTCCAGTAGAATCTGCCAAAAACCAAACTAAAGCAAACAAAATAACAAAAGCCCAAATCAATATAGCTTTAACAGGTGAAAGTATGTATTTTCAGAACATATAAACAGTCTTCACAGTTGACCGCTGTGAGTTCTTTCCTAGTAGTCTATTCCTAGTGGCTCTATTCTCTATTGGCGGTTGCCTTTATTCACAGACAAGGAACAGGATCACTTAAATTCAGCCCTCATAAATGAGGAGGACCAGAGGAAACGAAAGCGGAGAGCTGGTTCTCACAACAAACACCTTTAAAGGATTGTAGGTGAGATTTCCCAGAACTCTTCAAACTCCCATTTATGACATGATATTTTAAACATTACATGTCTATTTCTTTTTTTAAAAAAAGCAATGTTTCAGATATATCCATTTAATTATTTGAAGACAGACTGATAAAGATAGAAAGAAATGCACACACACTAACACATATACACTAGTGTGTATGTGTACATATAAACTCTCTTTCTTACACACACACACTTTCCATTTGCTGGCCTGATTTGTCAAATGTCCACAACATCCTGGGTTTCTCCAAGCTGAATCCAGGAATCAGGAATCTCATCTGGTTTCCACGGATGGTGTCAGGGATCCAAGAATTTGGTACATGGTTTACTGCATTCCCGGACACATCATCAAGAATTGGATGGGGTGCAGAATAGCTGTATTCTAATACACATGTACCACAACAAAGACCACTGAATGTCTATTTCTAAAACTAATAATGACAAGGTTGACTCTTTGACTAATCCAACTACAAGTGTGGTCAGACTCTTAAAGCAATGGATTCTTATGCAGAACTGAAGTTTTCTTCAGAATAAGAGAGGAGAAATGGAGGCTGAGTAGCTACACATCTACAGGATAAGTATCCAATAACACCTACTTCTACGTATTCTTTTCTAAATACTGACAGGCTGTAAATACATATAAAACAACAATTTAAAAAACTCTGATGATGAGAATTATTTATCTGTAGTGTCTTGCTCAAGTTCCAGATGGGTAAGTTTGAGTAATTTGTCATCATTCTACAATATAGTACATGTATGCATGAGTGTTTGATGAAGATGAATTTTTCCTTTTTTTGGCCACATGGAAAAGTAAAAATGGACTGAAAATTACACTCTCTCCCTTGACAAGTTATTTAAGCCTCATAATCAGTAACAGTCATTTGAACAGCATGACGGCTGGAATGAGAATTAGTAGGATACTGTAATGGACAAATGGGACACACTTTACAGAAGGAAATTTCTTCAACAAATATATAAATGTCGTTTAAATATGATGGAGGAAAACCATGTTTTAAAAGAGAGAAGAAGCTTAGTTATTTCCAAGGCAATGTCACAAGATGTTAAGTAAATTTATTCAAAAATCCAAGAAATGGAATTGTGTATTTTAGAAATTAATCTTGTTCTACACTTTGTTACATTATTTTGCATTTATTTTCCTACTTGACTATGCAGTTCTTGAGTATAAACATTACTTCATCTTTTTCTCTAGTTACAAGCACAATGTATGTCTTATGTTAGTTGCATCGAATTAAATGAAGTAATTTATTTTACAAGTCAGCCTAAATTATTTTATTTTTTTTAAGATTTATTCATTTTATTACAGCCAGACATGCACAGAGGAGGAGAGACAGAGAGGAAGATCTTCCGTCTGATGATTCACTCCCCAAGTGAGCCGCAACGGGCCGATGCGCGCCAATCCGATGCCGGGAACCAGGAACCTCCTCCGGGTCTCCCATGCGGGTGCAGTGTCCCAATGCATTGGGCTGTCCTCAACTGCTTTCCCAGGCCACAAGCAGGGAGCTGGATGGGAAGTGGAGCTGCCGGGATTAGAACCGGCGCCCATATGGGATCCTGGGGCTTTCAAGGCGAGGACTTTAGCCACTAGGCCACGCCGCTGGGCCCAGCCTAAATTATTTTTTAAACTTTTTTTTTTTTTTTAAAGATTTTATTATTATTGGAAAGCCGGATATACAGAGAAGAGGAGAGACAGAGAGGAAGATCCTCCATCCGATGTTTCACTCCCCAAGTGAGCTGCAACAGGCTGATGCGCACTGATCCGATGCCGGGAACTAGGAACCTCTTCCCACGTGGGTGCAGTGTCCCAAAGCTTTGGGCCGTCCTCGACTGCTTTCCCAGGCCACAAGCAGGGAGCTGGATGGGAAGTGGAGCTGCCGGGATCAGAACCGGCGCCTACATGGGATCCCGGGGCTTTCAAGGCGAGGACTTTAGCCGCTAGGCCACGCCGCTGGGCCCAATTATTTTTAAAGTTTCATGTATTTTTTCCAAAAATTCATAAAATAGTTAGCTAATGGCAAAGTGAAACACTGATATTTTTCTAATAATTTTCAATATATGCTTTCTTAATTTTGTTTTCAGGTAATGAATTTGTCTAAGATGAAAGTGGCAATTCTTTACATGTATTTACATAAAGTAAATTTACTCATAATCTATATTTAGTTCATGAATATATATTAAAATATTTCTAGAAATTATCAATTTTTAAACTACTACGCATTTCACAAACTACAGCTAAATATGATGTTAAATATTTCATTCCTTCTATATCCATATAAATATAAATTTTACTAGACTGTATCAAGCATTTGCTTTCTGTTTTTCATGAAAAAAAACCCCTCATTCCATAAAAATCAATATTGCTAAGAAATTTTATACCAATCATCTTTAATGTCTTTCTGAAATGTAACGCAACTGCTACATGAAAATTTAAATTACTATTTTCCTGCTGTTGCATACTGAGGGCTTTTTCTCCAGTTTTGTATTACTCTATCAACATTCCAGTGAACACGCTTTCACAGTCTTCCTAAGGATGAATTTTTGGATGTGAATTTACTGTTTGTAATTGGGTGGTTACACTAGTTTTTAAAAATATTTATTTCTATAAAAAGTACTGATTTCTTGTGTTTCAAATACAATTTTAATTATTTTTATATGACATTATTCCCTAGTAAGAGTCCAAAAAGTGACTTAATTTCCTAGACACATGATGTTGCACAGGAATCACTTGTGATGTCCCTGTTCTTAATTTCCATGTCTATTGAAAACAGCATGCTGGAGGTTTGCAGTGTCCTTCCCTGGCATGCTCTGCCCTCAGTCCTGACCTTGGAATGTGCCAGCAGGTGCTGCATCCTGGCCCTGGCCAGCCTCCTTCTAGCTCCAGCTTCTGTGAGTGTCAGGTGTGTTCCTGTCAGGTGAATTCCTTGGTCCAGCCTGGCTCAGCTAGCCATAAACCAGTAGGTACTGCAGTCTCACATAGGCAAGCTCAAACCCACAAGTCCCCTACAGAATGTGGCCCCATATCTGGTTCTCTCAAGTTCTAGTGGATGCTTAGGGTCCAGCCTGATATGGCCCAAGCCCCTACTCCGACACATACAGGTGGATACTGTGGCCTAGTCAAGCCAGGCATGCATCTCAGTCCCAACTTTTGCCTGTGTCAGCAGCCTGTGGGTGATGTTATTTAGGCAAGCCCACGTCTCGGACATGGGGGGGTGCCTTGGCCTGGTCCAGACATGTCCTGTGGTTTCCCCCTCCCTTGTCTACCTATGAATTCAGTGCATGGTGATGGGATACCCCAGAAGTCATCTATCCCCCTGTAAAACATTCTCTCAGCCACTCCCATTCCAACACATCTCCAGAACCCCTTCTCAGGGCAATCTGGAGCCCCTCCACCTGGGTGCCAGAGTGGTGTATCCCAGTGTAGTGTTCCCCACCTACCCAAGATATCTTAAAGAAATAAATAGATAAATAAACAAACAACTATGCTGGCACAATGGTATAGTTAACATAAACTTATGATTAATGAGGCCCAGAATATCCACCAGCTACTGGCTGCTTTTCTCCCAGCAGTGTAACACTTGCCTAGATGCAAGATAACCTGAGCAGTTGCCCTAGAGCTGGGGGACTATGTTGTCTTAATGGTATGGGAACAAGTGTGGCAGGGGGATTTGCAGAACTCCCCTGCTAGGCACAGCTCCTGCTGAGGAGCACAAAAGCTGGGGTATGGAGTGGGTCAAGCCAGGAAAGGCAGCAAGCACTCATCAATGTCTTGGCTGGGTTTTGGGACAGGTCAGGCTTGGCCATACTCAGCATCTGCTGGCACGCATGAGAACCAGGACAGGGTATGGGCCACATCTGGTTGGGATAGGCTGCAACACCTGCCAGTAGGAGTTGAGACTGCAAGCATGCCATGTCAGGCTGGATTGAAGCAGCTGCCAGCATGCACAATAGCTAGGGCTGGGAACAAGCCTGGTAGGGGAACTCTGGAGACTTCTCTGTTAGGCTACAGTTCCCACTGATGAATGTGAGAGCTGCGGCTGTGAGCAGACTAGGCTGGATAAGGCTGCAGCACCCATTGGTATGCATGTGGGTTGGCTCTCAAGATGGGTCAGACTGTGAAAGTCTCCAGCACCCACTGGCATTTTTGAGATCCAGAATAAGTGTAGCACAGACTATGCTAGGCTACAGCACCTATTGGTTCACATGAGAGCCAGGTCTGTGAGTGGGCCTATCTAGGCTATGCTGTAGCACCCATCAGTAAGAACCATAATACGTATGGGTCAGTTGTGTTAGGCCACAATATACTTTAGTGAGTGCCAGTACTTGGGGCTTGCTATGTCAGGTTGGGCCACAGTATCCACCAACACCTGTCAGATCTGGAGTAGGGAGCAGGCCTGGTAGGGGAACTTTGGGAATCCACAGCTCCTACTGATGAGTATGTGAGCCAGAGCAGGAGCAGGCCAGATCAGGCTATCCTACGGCATCTGTTGGCATATGCATGAGCCAGGTCTGGGGCAAGCCAGACTGGGTCAGTCCACAGTACACACTGGAATGAGTGAGACAGCAAGTAGTTCAGGCCATGCCAGATTGGACAGCAACACTAGCCAGTACACATGACAACTGGGTGTGGGCCAAGCTGACCTAGGCTGCTGCACTTGCCAGTGAGAGCTGGGACTGGGTACAGATTGGACTGAACCAGGTTGTGGGATCTGCTGGTGAATGCTGAGTTTGGGGATGGACCATTTCAGAGTGGGCCACAACATCTGCTGGCATATACAAAACTCCAGGCTGGAAGTGGTTCTGGTAGGGGAACTTCAGGGACTCCCTTGCTGAGTTGCTGATTTCATTGATAACCATGTAAGGTGGAATTGGGTGCAGGCCAGGCTGGGCTATGCTATTGTACCCACTGGCATGCATGACAGCCAGAATGAGAGTGAGCCAGATGGGCTAGGCTGCAGCACCTGCTGGCAAGTGCCAAGACAGGATGTGAGTCATATCAGTATAGACTGCAGTGCCCCCTGGCTGGTTTAAGATTCAGACATGGGACTATGCCTGGAAGGAGAACTGTGGATATTTTCCTGTTAGGTTGTACTACCACTGGTGAGTACAAGAACTAGTGTTGTGGGAAGACTAGCCTGGATAAGGCAGCCGCACCTGTGGGCATATGTGAGGGTTGAGTCTGGGGGAGCAGGTCAGGCTGAGGCAAGCCACAGCATCCATGGGTGTCTGTGAGAGGCAGATGGACTGGGGCATGGACCGGGTTGGCTACAGCACATGGCGACACAGGCAAAAACTGGGGCTGGGAGAGATTATTGGAGGTTGCCCTGACTAGGCTGTAATACCTGCTGGTATATATATATATGGTTCACATGTGTGACAGGCTGGCTGGGCTGTGTAGTAGCACCAATCAGTTGGGATTGGGATAGAACTAACCAGGTAGCTGCATCCACCAGTATGTGCGTTGGCTGGTGCGACTGACAGATTGAACTTGACCATGTACTGGCTGGCACACAGAAGAATCAGGTCTAAGGTTACTCCAGGCAAGGTTTATTGGGGGACTCCCTAAGTAGATGGTTGTACTCAAACCCTGGCCACAGGGAAAATCATAGGATGTGTAGTCTAGCCTTGGAGTGCAAATATGGGGAATGGACCTCCTCAGTTGCTGATGCCTGTGCAATGGACAGCATGCTCAAATGCTCATGGGAGATGTGGTCATCTCATCCAGGCCAGCAGGGGATACCGACTGCCTCATCAAAGGATGGAAATCATAACAGCTTGGACAATTCTGCTGAATAAGTTTTTCAGCATGTTCCTGGAGCTGTGCATTCACTATGGCAGACTTTGTCAACCAACAGACGTTGGAAAGATTTTCTCAACCTTCGAGCAATGAAACCAACAGCTACTCAGAACCAGCAATCATTCAAGTAATACCCACAGAACATTCTTCCCTTCATTGGGGTCTCTAAGGTGTCATGAAAATGGCTGTCTTCCATCCATGGGTGCTGATGTGCTTGGACAGCAAGGAGCAGATCCCTGCATTTTCCTATTATGCACATAGAAGAAAAAAATGGAAACTTTTGTCCCACCCCCTTCCTCCATACTTAACAAAGGTATACGGGGGGAATCAGGAGCAATCCTAACAACCTCTTAACAGGAGGTCATATGCACAGAGCAGGGCGGGACCCCATAGTGGAGCAGCGGGACAGGAGGAGGCTTGTATCCCAACCCTGAAGACTCCCAGATCCTCACCAAGGACTGTCAGTACAAGCACCAAAGAAAACATCCCAACTGCCAAGGAGACCACGGGAAATTGGAGTGCCTTTGGAGGCCGAGAACTCTGAGGTCACCATTTGGATCTACCACATGGGCTGGAAGAAGTCCAAATCCTGCCTTGCAGGATCCAAGGTAATCGGAATGACAACCAGGAGCACTGAGCAGTCTGCAAAAAAAGAACAATAAACTTCCTTCGGGACTAGGGAGGGGAGCTCTCTCTGGTCCTTACTTAGTTCCAACTTTGGGTCCCCACCCTCTCTCGCAATGGCCATCAGAATCGCTCCAGAAACCCCTCAAAACAAACAAACAAAAAATCCAGAATAGATAGACAGAGGACAACAAGGAAAGCTCAGAAACAGACAGGAAATGGTCAGCGGGGATGCACTTATAACTCACTGGGTGGGACACAAAGATTAATTACTCCTCACTAGGGTACTGAAGATTTCTCTGCACACCCCTCTTAAAATTGTTCACCTAAACTGTTGACATATGTCCTGTTAGAGTTATAGAGTTAGACTACCCGAAAAACGGCCAGGTTCAGCAAAATCATGCTTCAACACTATAAATTGCTAAATACTAAAATTAAAATAGACATGAGACAGCTGAATAGTCATCTATAGCCATTTTAAGGTGTATAGCACCCGGTTGTATATAAACTAATAATTGAAACGTCAGTGAAGAAGTCACAGGATGTGGTTCAGGACTTGCATTCTTTTTTTTTTTTTCTTTTAACATATTGGTTACTCAATACTATGTCAACTAATTCCATAACGTTATAAATTGTTACTGATGTTATGTCAGGGCTTTTAATTGATCGGGATGATACTCTGCCGGCTCTACCTTCAGACCAGAGATGGTCTCCCCAAGAAACCGTTGAACTTATGTGGACAAAAAGATGCTGGACTTTATGCTTGGTAGATGCTTGCAATGAAATAATCTCAACTGAATTTGAACTGTGGTAATGCAACAAGGTGGAGGAATCTACCATGGGGAGAGGGCTTGGGAAGGGTTGAGAGGGAATCCCAGTGCCTATAAAACTGTGTCACATAATGCAATGTAATCCATTAAAAAAATTTTATTCTTGTCCTTTATGATCTATATCAGGCAGTAGGTGTAACAGTATGACTGAAATATTCTTGCCTTGAGCTGTTAATAAAAATCACTCATTCATTAAAAAAATACAAACTTCCAAATCTATTATGTCTTAAAATTATGTGTAAATGCTTTGATAAAGATGGTCAGTTCTTCTGTTCCATATTAGAAGATGCAAAGTCCTAAAAGATGGAGTATATGTCCTTTCCTAGTTCAGTCAGAATCTCTTTTGAATGCCATGAACCCAGCAGATTAGAAAGTAAAATTGATCATACCTCCAATCCTTTGTATAGAATAATAGTTGATGGGCAAATAGTGCGGCACATGTGTTAAGTTGATGTTTGTGATAGTGAGAGCCTATATCAGACAGCCAATTTGGATCCTAGCTGCTTCCCTTCTAATTCTGCTTCCTGCTAATTCATCCTGGGAATTAGCAGAAAATGATGGCTCAAGTACTTGAATTCCTATCACCCAGTCCGTATGACACAGAGGGACTTTCTGGGTCCTGACTTCAGTCCCACTCAGCCGTGGCTACTGCAGGCATTTGGAGAGTGAATGAGCAGATGGAAAGGTTTCCCCCCCCCAATCTCCTCTCTCTGCTCTGAATAAATAATTTAATAAATCTTTTAAGACATAGAAATTGAGCAGGATATGGAATAAAAAATAAATCAAATAATATGTATACATGCAATCATACTTGACAAGAGATGACATATGCTTATCTGATGTTATCATCTCTGTGTGGTATTATGAAGTCAGCATTGATATTGATCAATTAAAATATTTATTTATTGATTGATTTATTTGAAAGATGAGAGACAGAGAGAGAATGAGAAGGAGGGAGAGAGAGAGAGAGAGAGATTTTTCATTTGTTGATTAAATATCCAAAGCAGTCAGTCTGGGCTAGCCTAAAGCAAAAGTCTTGGACTCCATTAGATTCTGCTACATAAGTAATAGTGACTCAAGGTATCCATCATGTTTTGCCTTCCCAGGTTCATTAGCAGAAAGTTGGATCTGAAGCAGGAGAGCAAAGACTCCAATTGGTACTCTGATATCATATCATGGTGTCACAAGAATGACTTAACTGATCACTTCGCAACATGTTCCCAAAAGTTAATATTTATATTTTCTTTCTTCATTATCATTATCTTTATCCTTAATAATTGCTTTAATTAATATTGATGATTTACCCAATGAATTATCTCTAAACTTCATAAATAAAAAATGTGTGCCCTCATTTGTTCTTCAGGTTTCATTTGATTATTATGCTTAGATATCATTATGCGTTATTGAACAATAAATAAGCAACCCTAAAGTATTCAGTGTTCGCAGATATATCCTGTCCTTTCTCATTGTGTAGCAACAGTTCCAATCTTTTCTTTGGTAATCTGGAGCAAGTATCTCAGAAAATGAGTTTCCCATCCATTTGCATGTTTAGTCAGAGACATATTCTAAACTTTCATGTACTTTACTAAGATATATCTTCCTAATTTCTGTTCATCAAAGTCAGTCTGATAATATCCATATTTTAGATTACTTTGGTATTCTAAGGCATACAGTTATAAACATCTCTATCAATCTCTTTATGACAGAAAGGAGGTTCATTGACATACCTCCAAAACAATGCAGTGAAAATGAACTTCTGCTGTTACTCCATGCAAATTGGTATAGAAATAAAAACGCTTGCCAAATCAATAACTGTGTTCCCTTATTGGGGCTGTGTTGATTTGTTCCAGTAAAGATATCACAGCTGTAACAGCTGCTGTAATTAAATCACCATCTGATTAAGTTTGTAATTATTCACACTCAGTCTCCAAGACTTGTACAGGAGAAAAAAAGTGATATAGATTAAATATACATATTTCAATACTTTGATGGTAGGACTCAAACAGTAGTTTCCTCTGGGAATCCAAAGTGCTTTTGATTTCATTTCCTAATAAGGAAAGTATTTCAGGCATTTTGTATTTAGAGCTTTCTATTTTAATGGCCATACATGGTTCAGAAGGCAATCATACACTCAAGAATGAATGGGAGAATAATCACAGGATGAAGTTTTGCTCTACAGGCCTTATGGAAAACTGAGTTAGACCGAGTCCACTATTTTCACCTAACAACCATGTTTGCAGCTAATATAAAAGAGTGACCTGTTTGAGTCCCAGAAATTGTCTATTCATATCAATGTCTTGTAATTCTGAAACATTTTATCAGTATGCAGTAATCACTATAAACAAATTTAGATCATGTTGGAGAAACTTAGAGAAATACATTGTTTCAGTGTTCTTCCTCAATTGGGCCTGGCAAAGGGTGCCTGAACTTTGAACTGGCCAAAGTCTAAAAGCTGAGTAATTTTCCATTTCAGATACTCACAAGTACAATTTCTAACTAAAAGACCTTGACAACATTTCCTGTGTCCTACAGAGGAAGTAATATTTTCATAGACTAAATATCTATAAAATGTATTTAATTAATGAACTACTGCCAAATGTTCCATAGATCCATAGATCAAAATACTGTGATTACCGTTTTTTCCTTGATGCCCATTTGGCTAAATGTGCACATGTCATTTCTGCTGGATAAATACTTGACTTTCATTACTCTGAAAGTCATCCACAGGGGAAATTGGAAACTCATTCAGTGGTGACATCTATACACTGATCTACAGAGCAAAGTTGCAACAGTGTCTCCAACAAGTTTTTATTCCCATATGAATGGGGATGTTTTACAAAGACTTCATGGAGAGCATACCTCCTAGGGCCTCTAGAAAGTAGTTAGAGTACTCACACATGATGTGTATGTTACATCCACTGTAGTATCCTTATAAAGCTAAAATTAGTGTTTTTTCTCTATAGCATTTTACGAAAGTGCAATACCTCAACATTACTGAATATAAGCCTTCACAAGTTCAAGTTTCATTTAACCATACGAATTCTTAAAGCTGATTCTGCTTCACCTTATCACATTGTGAATCTCACATTTTTTATCAATATATCCATATTAATAAATTTGGCCTGGCTCAATAATCTGTAATATCATATTTGGCTTAGAACAAGGATTCCCTTCAAGTCTATTCTTGCAAGTATTCCCCAGATTGTAAAAGCTTTTGGAATCCAAATTATTTTTTCCTGGGCCTGAGTTAGCACTTGTTCTCCAGAACATGCTGTTGTCTAACTCTATTTATAGTTCTAGAGTTAATAAGGAGTGTTTGTAATGAGGCTCAAAAAGAATATGCATCTGCTTGCAAGTCAGTTGCCTCAGTTACTATATTCCCTTAATATAAATAAAGCCTAGTCTCTTCAGGGACAGAAGGAGGGTGTGTGGCTGACAGAAAGAAAACATCAGAGAGACTTGTAAATTTAAGTCTCATATCTTTTCATCTTTATTTTTCCAAAAGTCCACATTTCAATTCCTAAGTCTAGTACTTTCCAACTGATGCTATAAATTTCGCATCAGAAACTTGACAATCTGTGAATTAAATTTTCTTTGCAATTCTACAAATGATGCAGTTAATTTTGGGTCCTATTTTCACAGTTGTTGCTCCTGATATTATAAGAAATGAGATTATTTTTATAGCTGACATATAAGCCCTCTGCTCATCTGCTAGTGACTTGAAGTAAATGTTTAAAGTTTTGATTTTTCATTTTCATGTTCTTTTTCTTTCTGTAAGATCTCCAGTGCAATCAGAGTATATATCCCACCTCTTACTTCTGCGGTCATTACTGCTAACCTAATGACCAAATTCTGCCCAATTGTGGCAGCAAGTCAAATTTGTCTGTGTACATCTGATGTTTAGTTTTAATGAAATGAAATAAAAAAAAACATTCCCTGGTTTCACTAGTTTCATTTAAAATGCTCAGCAACCATAACTGGCTGCTAACTACTGCATTGCATAATACAAAGAGAACATTTCATTAAATAGTTAATAACATAGTTGCATTACTGCTGCTCTGGAGATCCAACCACTTATATGCACTAAACACACACAAGACTTGGAAATACTCACTGACATTATAATGGATAAACAAATTGGACAAATGCAATGAGAATAAAGTATATTCATCAGTGAAAAAGAATGAACTATACATACACAGCATTTGATGAATCAGAGCTACAAAATATTGAACAAAGGAAGGACACAAAGCACATACATTATATTTTATTCCTGTGGAGAGATGATATCAAATAGTCAGTGGTACAATGGCAATGAAAACAAGAAAATTATGAACAAAATATCAGGATAGGTTGAGGAAAGCATAAATGAAGAATTTATGGCTTATTGCTGATACTGTGTTGACTTGAATGTTGATTTCAACTGCTTAATAACTATTTGCTAAACAATCTTATCAGCTATGCACATTTATCAAATATACTTGTTGAAATAAAGCCTAAAGTATTTATTTCAATGTGAATTAAGGAATTATGGATTTCATTACACCCTTGAAGAACCAGTGTTTCTCCTAAACTGTTTTCTACTCAGCAGAATATTGAGGAATATAAGATGAGGTAATTCTCAATGTGTAGGAAAAGAATTATGAAAATACAGAATATTTACTGATATTCTTATTTGAATGCTAAAATATGGAAGATATTATTAATGATGACATGAGCATATCACAGCAAAATAGTATGCAGGTCTCTTTTTTTAAATTTTAATTTTTTAAAAAGATTCACTCATGTACATGAAGGACAGAGTTGCAGAGAAAAAAGATAAAGATAGAGAGAGATTGTCTATCTGGTGATTCATTTCCTGGACGGTTAAATCAGTAGGAGCTAGGCAGGCCAAGCCAGGAGTCAGTGTTTCTCACATGGTCCAGGGATCCAATGGCTTGGGCCCTCTTTGCTACTTTCTCAGGTCACCAGCAGGGAGATGGATTGGAAGTGGAGCAGATAGGATTCCAAACAGTTCCCATATAGGATGCTGGAACCACAGGCAGCAATTTCACCTGCTACTCAAAAGCACCACTTCCTAGACACCCCTTTTTTTCCAGTTGGTTTTTTAATTAGTTGATAAAGTTTAGTTGATGCAGTTGGTAGTGTTTAGTTGGCCTTGGGGTCTGCCATTCCCCTTCCCAACTTCCCTCCTCTCCCCACTGTTCTCCCCTCCAATTTTACAATGGGTGTATTTTTTTTAAGATTTATTTATTTTTTTATTACAAAGTCAGATATACATAGAGGAGAAGAGACAGAAAGGAAGATCTTCCGTCCGATGATTCACTCCCCAAGTGAGCCACAACGGCTGGAGCTGAGCCAATCCTAAGCCGGGAACCTGGAACCTTTTCCCAGTCTCCCACACGGGTGCAGGGTCCCAAAGCATTGGGCCGTCCTCGATTGCTTTTCCAGGCCACAAGCGGGGAGCTGGATGGGAAGTGGAGCTGCCGAGATTATAACCGGCAACCATATAGGATCCCGGAGTGTTCAAGGCGAGGACTTTAGCCAGGCCACGCCACCGGGCCCTACAATGGGTGTCTTTCATGAATTTTCAAAAGTCCATCATGCTACCACTTGGATGTCTCCCAACAGTGTAAGAGATTGTCAGTCATTTCGTCGTGAGTCCTTCCTTGTAGTGCATGCATGAGGACTTATTTCTCTCTGTTTCCAGACCCTTTTAAGATAAAACACTGCATAGTCCTGTGTGGTAGCCTAATGGATAAAGTCCTCACTTTGCAACTGCTGTGATCCCATATAAGTATTGGTTCATATCCTGGCAGCTCCAATTCCCTTCCCTGCTGTGGCCTGGGAAAGCAGTTGAGGATGGCCCAAAGCCTTGGGATCCTGCACCTGCATGGGAGACCCAAAAGAAGTTACTGGCTCCTGGCTTCAGATTGGTCAGCTCTGGCTGTTACGACCACTTGGGGAGTGAACCAGTGGATGGAAGATCTTTCTCTCTGTAAATCTGACTTTCCAATAAAAAAAAAGTCTTAAAAAGCTCATAAAACTATAAAAAATAAATAGGAACTTAATTTCCTAATATTTGATAATGGTGCAATTTCTGTATGGTTTCCTCACATAATCATTGAAGGTAAAATGATGGATGAGTTTAGAATACATATGCAAGTCTTTTTGTTTGCTGTTAAGAATTTGATAGTGATTTTTGGATCTGGTCACTCAAGACAGTGCATAACAGATGTGGCTTGCACATAATTATTATAGAAATTTTTAATTATTTTTACTGCTTCTCTTTTCTGATGTGCATTTGTGTATTGAAGATCCTTATAAATGTACAGCTTGGATATTGTATAAGACTTTCAATAAACTAAGCAAAGGTGAAATTTGAATTTTGGTGTTGATTATTGTGTAAAAAGCTAGTATTTTGAACTATATATGTGTGGTATATACTTACATACATACATAGAAAGGTATTTCTGAGAGCTATATCTGAGTTGCTTATTTTTATATCTGCTTTCATTTTCAGCTTTTCTGATAGTATTATGGAACACAGAACATAGATACAGAATGACTGGACTGAAACAAAACATTCACTTTGTTCAAGAGCTTATTGATTGCTATCAGTCCTGGGAAGGGTGGGTTTGAAAATAAAGCTTCCATTTCTCTTTATGTTGCCAAATCAGAGATATCAAAGAGCTAAAAGAAAATAAAAATCAATGTTGTTGTAGTATGAACTTACAAATAAAGATTGGACAAGAAAGATAAAGAGGATGATGACTGAGACATTTGAAATGGGAAGAGCTTTTATGACTTTAACTAGCTAGGAGTCTTTCTCAAAAGCCTTCAATGTAGTTACAATGGCACAAGTCATCCACATGACAAAAATGTTGAGAAATTTTGAGCTGACCAGTTTCCCAAGTTTTTTATATTTTGGATTCTTTTTGAGTCTAGCAAGATACTACTTCATAACAGATTCATTATGGCTTCTTATTCATGATATAATGTATGGATTTTTCTTACTGAATGCAAAGATGTAAAATGGAGAGTGGGTAGAGCTGTATGGATATAAATGATGACAAGAAATAAAAGGAGCTATGTGACATAGTTGATAACTTTATGAACTGAATGATCCAATATATTGTTGAGGATTTACATGCTGTGAATATATAGTCAAACTTACGTTTTTGTGAACAGGGTCAATCATGGCAGTGTTTATTTATGTTGAGGTTTTTTTTGCATATTGAAGTATGTCTTACAGAAGCCAATAGATATTATTTGTTCTAGTTTCTGATTGATTTTAAGGGATGGTATCTGTTGATGTACAAAATAGCAAAAATCATAAAAAATTATAAGTCTTAAGAAATTATGCATTTGAGATAGACAAGAAATAACATTTATTCACAAATTTCATCGGAATAATATGATATAGATGAATCATGTTGTCTTCAAAATACACTTTAAAAGTATTTATTTTATTTACTTTCAAGAAAGAGTTACAGAGGAAGAGGGAGTGATGGTTATCATTCATATGATTATTCATGCTCCAAATGGATGCTGCAAGTGGCTGGAGCTATGCCAGGCAGTGGGTCTCTCACATGCATAGCAGGAGACCAAGAACTCAGGTCATCTGCTTTCCCAAGCACATCAGCAAAGATCTGGATTGGACATGGAACTTCTGTGATTACAATGTGAATTTGTAAGTTGGCATTTACATGGAATGTTTCTGTTAGAGATTGATGCTTACATGGCTGCAACACAATGCTGCCTCAGCAGAGACCTTTCTAGTGAAAAGTTTGACAATTAGTGAAAGAAACAAGATGGCAAAATAGGGTAAGGACAGAGAATCATTAGCCAGGGTGAAGCAGAGACTGTAACCCCAGGAAATAGGAGAGGACAGGCCTATGGCAGAGGGACACCTGGAGACATGTGGAAATGGGGAAGCAGCAGCGACAGTGCAATGGTATTGTAGTGACCAGATACCACAGCTATGGTCATGTACTGGCCATCAGAACTCCATCAGTGGCCAGGTGGGAAGAGGAATCTACCAGGAGCTCAGGATGGAAACCCAGTGTAGAAATGCCCATTCTGTTGATTTGCTTGGTTCGACCATGAGCAGAAGCAGAATGGCAGAGGACAAGCAGGTGGGTGTAGGAACAGGGTGGATTTCATGGGTCAGAGCCACACACACCAGTGCCATATTAGGTGCCATTTTGTGTGCTGAGGAAAAGGCTGTGAAGCTGAAGGAAAAACAAACATAATTCCACCTGTGAATTTAATTTTCTTTTGTCATGCGATCTAATGCTTTCGTAAGTTTTGAAGTTTAGGGCATGAGTATTCCTAGGTGCCTATTACTCTATCACACTCAATTTCTGTGAACACTCTCCTCTTGGATTTAGTGCTTTAAGAAGTTATTGTATAATAAAATAACATTTTCTTTTGGTTCTAATATTTTTTGAAATTCATCCATACACAGGAGTCTTCAAAGCATTTATACAAAATTCATATTATTAAAAATACACAGATATTTTTGTTATCAGAACACTTTGCATAAATATGTTAGAGGTTCACTGTACATCTATGTTATGTTCTGGTTTGCTTTATCTCAAAGTTTTAACAAAGGCAAATTTTGTTTTAATTGGAATTTGATCACTATAAATAAGAAAAAAGAAATATTTCCATATATTTTTAATTAGTAGCTACCTTACATTTCTTCTAAGCATTATAATCACATATACTCTTTTAAAATAAAAAAGATTTATTTATTTATTTTTGGAAAGTCAGAATTACAGAGAGAAGGAGAGAGAGAGAGAAGTGTCCCCAAGTGGCCACAATCCCTGGAGCTGAGCCAATCTAAAGCCAGGATTCTTCCAGGTCTTCCATGATGGTGCAAATTCCCAAGACTTTGGGCTGTCCTTGACTGCTTTCCCAGGCCACAAGCAGGGAGCTGGATGGGAAGTGTAGCTGCCGGGAACGGGTGCCCATGTGTGATCCCGGCAATGCAAGGCAAGGACTTTAGCCACCAGGCTATTGCACCGGACTCTAAGATGCTTTTCATGAAGACATACAGGCATGTCTTGGTAAAACAAAGAAACAAACGAACAAACCAACAAACAAAATCGATACACAGAGAGATGGCTGAGAGTCCCTGAAAAGAATGGGTACTGAGAAGATTGAGTATCACTTTGCATTTATACATAGTGAATGTACGTTGTGATGGTATAGTCTCTTACAGATTTTCGGTGTAAAAAAAATATGTAGGAGTATCATTGTTAGAGTAAATATCAATGATAAGGTACAATTATCCCAATAAATGCTATATTTGTAGCCTGAAAATACGTGCACTGATGTGATAGTATGACAGCAGAAAGCTTTATCAGAAAAACTGAGCCAAAGAAGACTTGCGCTTAATGCAGCTGAAACTTTCCCACACCTCTGTCTACCATAGACCTAAATGGATGATGAAACCTATTGCGAGAGGTTGTGTGTGTTTTAATCCGTCTCCATCGGGGACACGGTGAACTCCGCAAAGTTAAGCAGGATTTCCCAAGTATTTAAGCAGTCTAAAGAGCATATTTTTAAAACTTCTTTTAATTATTTATCCTCTTGGCAATTAATTATGGTTTTGTATCCTAAGGCATCGATGGGCTTGTTATAAGTGATATAGAGGGTAGAGAATGACTTTTGTTAGCAATCATACATCCAGAAATTGAAGCTAAGGAACTTCTGGAAGACGATCACTGTATGCATTCCTCTTAAAATCTGGAACCCTTCGTATGCAATAAACAATGTGCTATCTAATCTAAATGGCGTATTTGTTTCAGTGAGGGATTTTTGCAGGTAGAAGCTCAGAACTGTTGTGCAATATGACATTTATTGGGCATATATTTCTCCCGGTATGATAGCACCACTATGTTGTAAGGTTGTTGTCTTGGAGTTTGGAACAATGTAGGAGAAGTAGAAAAACAAGTACTCTGTGGGCAATGTGGATTGTAAACTCTGTTTCTCAAACAGATGGCAGGTTCTTAATTCTCTCAGTGGTGGGATTATGAACAAGGTTGTATCAGTTCCCACATGAACATTCATGGAATATTCTTGTGGATGAGTAGAGGGTATCGCCATTATATGTCCTGCTGTACTATGCTTTTCAGGAGTCATTGGAACAGACTAGTTAAGGGCCTAGCTTCCACTGTCCAGACATCTGGATTTAAATTTCAACTCTGAAAAAAAGTTTTCAACTCTGTGTCTATAGTTTTGTGATCCTGAGAAAGTTAACAGTTTCATCTCAAATTTTGGGGAAAAAATGTATATGTATTATATTTGTGTTGTGAAAATTGAACTAGATAATTTAAAAGTTATTTTAAAGAAATATAAAGAAATGTAAATTCTTTAAATTATAAAGAAATATTGTACGGCTCAATAACCCTGAGCTATTTTTTATGTTGCTGGGCTTGCTCAGCCAAAGCATTCAGTACTTTGCACACTAATATATGTCCATGCTTTTGCTTCTCCTGACAAAAACAGGACTTTTGGGCAGATGGAACATGAAAGATGCAATTACTGGAAGGAAAGAAACAGGGAGTCATGGAACTGAGGGGAGAAAGTGGATCTGGCTCACAGGCATGCCTGTTGAAGGTGACTTTGGGAGATGAAGTCCAGGAACTTGTTAAGACTAACACCCTCTGGGCAAAGTGAGGCCTTCTCTTCCTTTACTTCAAGACAGGACCCAAAGACGGCAGTCGCAGATGAAACTGAAAAACCAGAAAAAGTTCACCAAATTATAGGCACAAGTACAGATTACTGGAAAAGGAACTCGTTACAGAAGGAAGATGACTCATAACAGGGCTACAGCAAATAGAAAATGCCTCCAGTTCTCAAAGAAATTAGGGTTAAACAATATCACTTGAATTTAATAGGTGGACATACTTATAAACCAAGAGACAATGATACAGTTTAACAACCTTAAAGTTCAGAGATCTCAGGTACAAAGCACTTATACCATTAAATAGCCCATAGAAATGCTATCCAGCATCTTAAACCAACTAGGTACAGGAAGTGGGACTGGGTTAAGAAAACTGATTCAAGCTCTTCCAAATGTATGACTTAAAATTAATACCACCTGACATTGGAAAGGATGATGATGAAGCTCCAAATATTATGGGAGCAAAACTTAAATGAAATGAAAAGTGTATTTATGTATTTGAGATGCATCTGAAAAGGGGAGCGAAGAGAGGGAGAGTGAAATGGAGGGGAAGACAGAGATGAAGAGGGAGGAGAGTTACTATTTACTGGTACAGTGTTTTACTTCCTTAAATTACTATAATGACAATGGCTGAGTTGGAGCTAGATACAGGAGTCATGAATTCAGTCTGTTTCCCATATGGGTAAAACTGACCTAATTAATCACATCACCACCACTACAGAAGCAAGATTCTGCCTCAGCAGGAAGTTGGAATTAGGAGTGGTGCTAGAAATTGAGACAAGCACTCAACATGGATGCAGAGTCTGAACTGGTATCTAGTGCTGTGTTCAATGACCATGTTTCCTGTGACAAATTTTTATGAGGTATCCAAGAAAGAGGAAAACCTATGATTCAACTTCTGAAGAAGATAAAACTTGAAGAACTTACTGGGAATTGTTATTTTATGGTTGCTTTAAAATTGTTTATATGATTCTGATAATATGTGGATCTGCAATATTTTTGTCTAAGCCCTTTGGACATTGCAGCTTTTTTGTCTTTTTGTCTATACATAATTAATTATTTGCAACTAATTAAGAAACCTGGGGATAAAGTTAGAAACAAGGTTAATATATTTTTATGTAGTTTAAGAAATAATCTTCAGGGAAAGAGTATTCACTTAGGATACCCCATATATAGCTCCCTTACTTTAGTAATGATATAGAGGAGCTGGGGGGGTGGAGGAATTGGGGAGGGGATAAGGGAAATCCCAGGAGCTTACGGAATGGTATCATAAAATGATAATAAATATAAATATAAATATCCCTCAAAAATGGATGAGATTTGCTTATATAAAGAGACAAAGGATGATTCAAGAAAGAAGGTAAACCTGAGTAATGGAGGGTAGTACAACTGCTTGTGATAGCAGTATCCCATATTGGAGTACGAGTTCAAGTCCTGGCTGCTCCTACTCCAATCCAGATTCTTGCTAATATATCTGGCAAGTGCATGGCGGATGGCCCAAATACATGTGTCCCTGACATCCATGTGAGACAGAAGATGGAGTTCTTGGTTCCCTGGCTTTAATATTTTCCCAGGCCTGACTTTTGCAGCCATTTGAAGATCTCTCTCTCTCTCTCTCATTTAGAAAGAAAGAAAAAAAGAAAGAGAGAGAAAGAAAAAGAATCTTCATTTCTTATAACATGAGTCTCAGTATCTTTCAGATCCCATAGAAGACAAGTTAGTAGACAGTAAACCTCTAGGAGATTATAATAGGACATAATACTGGAAAGTTAGATGAACATAAGACTCAAGCAGGGCTTTGTACATCAGGTTAGGGGTTCTCACTACATTTTACAGGTTTTCAGTAGGATTATTTTCTAATCAATGTGCAAGATGAAATGGCTTGAAGGAGGCTAGAGACAAGGAAGCCAACTGGGAGATTGTATTAACAGGCTAAAATGCTATGCACTCCTACTTGGGAAGAGGCAGAGAAAACAAAACAAAAGCAACAAGTTCAAAAGATATTAAAGAGACCCATGTCAGTTTGTAATATATCTATGTAAACTGCAATTATATTTATATGGTTCCAACTTTTACAAAACACTTTCATGAAAAATAGAAGTCAAAGGAAGATTTTGAATCTTCTTACTGACTAAATAGAGTATTGATAGAATCAATAGGATAAACATAGAGATAAAATGCACACATGGACAGAGAGCAAAGCAGGGAGAGGGAGCTAGAGAGAGAGAGAAAGAGAGAAAACAATGGGCTGTTGTTGTGGCATAATGGATAAACCACCACAACTGACCACAAATGGATATCAGTTCTTATCCTTGCTGTTTCACTTATAATCCAGCTCCCTGTTAATGGCCTGGTAAAAGTAATGGGAAATGCCCCCAATGATTGTATTCCTGCCACCCATGTGGAAGACCTAGAAGAATCTCCTGGTTCTTAGTTAGGTTTAGGTTTAGCCCTGTCCTGGCCTTTGCAGCAATCTAGGGGAGTGGGCCAGCAGATGAAATATTCTTCTTTCTGTGTCTCTTTCTCTTTTTAAGCTTGACATTCAAATAAGTAAATAAACCGTTTTTTTTTTTTTTACAAAAGAGAGAGAGAACAAAGTAAGATTCTACTTGATTCATGTGACAATACAATAGTCAACTAGAAAACTTTAGTCTTATATTAGATATATATGGAACAAAAGAAGATGGTATCCAGAACTAGAATATAACTTTGTGAATAACATGCAATAAAGTGGGAGTTAAACATCGCCATCCTTGTATTGACAGGGTAGAATACAAGTAGTCTCGGTGGAGTCTATTTCTATGATTTCCACATTGCAGATATTTGTATAATTTATTTTATTTTATTTACTTAAAGAAATTTGGATAATTGCAAACAAAATGATTTACCTCTGCTAAGACCTATGCTTATATATAAGCACAAGGCACAAACTTGTATACTTACAAGATAAATACTCAAAACATAAAATTAAAATGAAGCCATATTCCTTAAAGAAGAAGAAGAGTCAATTTAAAGTTTAATTCAGTTTGAGAATGTTGACTATTAATGCTTTTCTCAAAAAGTTTCAGCTTGGCCTATCTGAACTATTTTTCAGAATATGATGCTGACTTTAGACAATGACTTAATATCCCATCCAGTTTTTAAAGTATTTTGATTAGTTCCTGCCTGTTAGTAATTTCTCAGACTGATTTTTAGAACTTTTTGAGAGGAGATGGATATAGAGAGTGAGGGAAGAAGCACCCAAGCTTTCACTGGCTGTTTCGCTTTACAAATGCCCATAATGATTGGGAATGAGTCAGGCCAAAGACAGGGGCCAGAAACTAATTTCTAGTCTCCCATTAGGCTAACGAGATAGCTCAGTGGCTAAATCCTTGCCTTGCAAGTACCAGAACCCCAGATGGGTGCCATTTAGCTCCCTGCCTATGGTGTGGGATAGCAGTGGAGGATGGCCAACAGCCTTGGGACTCCTACCCACGTGGGAGACCCAATGGAAGCTCCTGGCTCCTGGCTTTGGATCAGCTCAGTTCCATCCATTGTGGCCATTTGGGAAGTGAACCAGAAGAAAGAAGATCTTTCTTTCTTCTGCAAATCTGCCTTCCCAATAAAAAAAATCTTAAAAAGAAAAGGAACCCAAATACTTGAGCCAATGATGGTCACTCCCAGATTCACATAAGCGGGATACTGGAATTAGGAGCCAGAGCTGGAAATCAAATCCAGGTACTCTAATGTAGGACATAGATAACCTAAGTAGGTTCTTTTTTTTAAAAAAGATTTATTTATTATATTGCAAAGACAGATATACACAGAGGAGGAGAGAAAGAGAGGAAGATCCTCCGTCCAGTGATTCACTCCCCAAGTGAGCCACAACGGCCGGTGCGCGCCGATCCGAAGCCAGGAACCTGGAACCTCTTCCAGGTCTCCCACGCGGGTGCAGGGTCCCAAAGCATTGGGCCGTCCTCAACTGCCCTCCCAGGCCACAAGCAGGGAGCCGGATGGGAAGTGGAGCTGCCGGGACCAGAACCGGTGCCCATATGGGATCCCAGGGCGTTCAAGGTGAGGACTTTAGCTGCTAGGCCACGCCGCCGGGCCCACCTAAGTAGCTTCTTAACCACTAGGCCCAAATGGCTTCTTACCATCATTTTAATGGAGTAAAATAATCACTTTGATGATCATCCAGTAGTTTTACATTCTTCCTTCTGGTATTGTGTAAAATTCCTAATGACTTTTATCATTTATGCAATACAACTATTTCTCAGTAATATTAATGCATGCTTTGTGATGGTTGCCCTATACATGACATTTATAATATTCCTATTGCCTGAGTTTACACAGAAGTATTGAATGTGTGTCTGAGTGTTGTGTACATACTTATCAGTGCAAATAAAGTGAAACAATTGAAAATTTTGTTAAGCCTGTGGTTTTTTCATTAGTTTGAGAATTATGAAAGCTTCCAAAGGATTGTCCAATGTCCACTTTTTGAGCAGAATAGTTTACATTATCTAAAACATAATGAACAACTGATTTCCTTTTACATATGCTAAGTGAAGAAGTGGTTTATACATAGACATGCTGCAGTCTTCACTATTATTTTTCCCAATTAATGCATCAGTTATATTCTTCTACTTTCAAAAGTCTCTTTAATTTCATTCACCATTATTGTGATTCATTAACCTTGTACTATTCTCTCTTCTGATCTATTGCTTTATTGCAAATTTTTATAATAGTTCCCTTCCAGCAGCATTTCTAGTATCTGATCATTAATGACTCTCAATTTCACATTTCAAAGTCTATCTTTCCTTATCAATTCTATGAATTTTCAGTTACCGCTCATTTCTAATTTGAAGTTGGCGATTTTGTATATTCTCCTTTATATTTGCCTTTTCATCATGTATCAACAGTCATGTACCAATTGGTGGTTGGCTCTTTACTACAGGGCCAATGTATAGCAGATTTTTCTCAATCTGAAAACTGCTTACATTTAGACAGAAATTAAATATGAGAGATATGCTTTCTTATTATGGAAAGAATATTGGAAAAAGATTTTAGGCCTTGTATACTGACCTAGAAAAAACAAGTTTAAACATTCACAAAATAGATCAATTGACATATAAAAAATTACAAATGTTTACTTGAACTGTGGCAAACTCCAGATATCTATATATGTCATTCTTTGAGTTTTGCAAAATAGCTTGAGTGACTGTAGTTTATAACGATTTATTACATTCTGTATGAAGAACTGGGATAAAGGAACTAGATTATCTTTTTAGGATGTGTATACATCTTGAAATGAGACCATGTAACTGTACAGAATGTGCAAATATGACATGTTAACTCAAAATTTAAAAGTAAATTAAAAAAAAAACAGAAAAGAAGACTACAGATCTGGAGAAAGCTTATGAATGATAGAAATTTGTTTCACAGTTATGGAGGCCAGGTAGTCCAAGATCAAAGTGCTAGCAGATTTGGTGTCTGGTAAGGAATGCTTCCTGGTTAATAAACAGCTGTTTTTTTGTTCTTTCCATGGGTGGTGAGAGGTCATTAATCATAGTGAGCACTAATTCTAGCTAAGTATAACTTTGGAATTACCAAGAGCAACCAATAGTAGTGTGAGTAAAGAAGGTTCCAGATAATTCTAGTTTTATGATCCATCAAATCATGTCAAATTTCTTTGCTTTTTTCCCACCTATGCATCTGATAAGGCATTTATTTGTGTGCTCTATCTGAACTCTTGAATGATATAATCCATAAGAACAATGAAATGTTCATTATTTTGCATTGTTAAATTTTTCTGGTTTCTGAGGTAATGGTAATTGAATATCTTATAGCATTATTTTAGTTCCTTATGGGACCTAAGCTGCCTTTTGCCTTAATGCTTCCCCTAGATATGGTAGTCTGTGTGTCTATTCCCTATTACGAGTGGGTTTTTTTTATGATTTATTTAATTTTTATTGTGAAGGCAGATTTACAGAGAGACAGAAAGATCTTCTATCCACTGGTTCACTTCTCAAGTGGTTGTAATGGTCAGAGCTGAACCTAACAGAAGGCAGGAGCCAGAAGCTTCTTTTGGGTCTCCTACATGGGTTCAGGGTCCCAAGCCCTTTGAATCATCTTCTGCTGTGTTCCTTGGCCACAAGCAAGGAGCTGGAGGGGAAGTGGAGCAGCTGGGACATGAACTGATGCCAACATGAGATCCAGGTGTGTACAAGTTAAGGATTTCTCCATTGAGCCATTGTGCTGGGCCCAGAAATATGATTCTTAGAGAATTTCTCCTGGCATTAGAAATATGGTGGAAACTATGTTATCTTTCCTGTTAGTGGCAGTGCTGTAAGATTCTACTTCAACTAGAGCACTAAGGTGTTCATTTAGTGAGAAACCCAGGAGCTATTTGAGTATGTAAAGAATACCAGGAAGTCAAAAAAGAATTTTCCCATACATGTAGCTTTGGAGAACAGATTGTGAACAGGTGACACTGCTAAGGATTCAGAAGTGTAGGAGTCACTTCAGAGGAGCAGATGTCATCTCCAAAGCCCAACTGTGAGGGACACTACTGGCACCAAGAATTACAAATCATTTGTGCTTTTCACATAGTCATAACTGATTGGGTTTGGGTTAAAACAGGATGTTAGTATATCGTTTTGTTACCCTGAGTATCATTTGATTGCACATGTCATCTTGAAAAAGAGTCCTATTCTTCAGGACTTTACACCAAGTGTCATTCTCACCTATGAGCCTGTCATGTTTCCATTCACTGGAATTTCCAGAAAAAAGGGATGATGCAGCTATGATAATTTTTCTTGGTAGTTAATATACATTTTTCAAGGTCTACAATCTTCAAAACATAGTTTTCATTGTTCTGTTGCTAGTGTGTGGGTAGCTGATTGCTTGCCAAGGCCATGTAAACATATTTTCAAAAACCAGTGTAACTTCTTTAAACCTAAAATTTAGAATTATGATAAAATAAAAATTTCCTCTTACACACTAATACATTTAATACTATCAGTGACAACATCTTACTAATTTCTTATTTATACAAAATCAGTGGTTTTCATACATATTATAAACACACAACATGCCCTATTTTTCTGATCAATTATTAAAGGGCCTTTTTTTAAAAAATTGAAGTTGGTGTGTATGCTGTCTTTTCTTTGCCTTCCGTGCTTTGGGACTTTATTATTTTTCCTATTTTCTCTATTTTTTAGGTTGTTATGAAGATACATTACTTGTATTAAGATGATTGAACACGTATTACACATTGTCTGAACTTTTGTTTCTATTAAAATTTTGCCTCCTGTCTTGAAGAATGATTCACATGATTCTTTTACTAATTCCATGAGTATTTCATGCTGAATCTTTTGGTTTTAAGGCCTCCTGTACTCCCATGACAGTACTCCCATGACAATTTCCACTTACTTTTCAAGGAGTCCCAGGGATGACTGTATTTAGACTCTTCATGGCTTATTCTACTAATTTTTTTAATTTTTTGGAAGAATCTCTGGGTAGTTCACTGCTACTGCTGCAGATCAGTGATAGCCTGACATTCACAATTAGCACTCAGGTTGGATGTGATAATAGATTTGCTGCCTGAATTACCACTGGCTTTGGCAGAAATATGCGTATCATTTCTTTTTTAAAAAAAGTTTACTTTTCCAATTTTAAACTGGAGAGGAGTTGGGAGGAACATAAGGCTAGAACCTAACTTACTTATGAGAGACTGATTATTGAGAAAGCATGTTGGTCTGAGCTGTCACATACCATAAAGCTATAAAAGTTCTTTTATTTTTCCCCATAGAACTAACAAAAAAACATTTACTGAACTTCCAGCTGAGGAAGATTAGGATACTTTGTGAATATAACGATAAATATAACTCACTTCTTGCTTTGAAATACCTTTCCAGAAGTATGCAGTGGAAATAAGATGAGAGCCAACAAACACTTTTGCCACACATGTGGGGTTCTTTGTGGGGTATTGAGTAATCTAGGCCAGTGGAATAAAAGGTGAAGCAGGTAAAGATATTTAACCTCCCTCACATAGAAAACATTCACCATTAAGTTATACCATATGATATTATTCTGGAGTTTGAAATGAGTACTGTAAATCTGTAAGAAGCAAAGTAACTACACAATCTAAATTTGCCAGCAGTGTGTGGGATGCACTAGAATGAAGAAATACTGGAAAAACAGAACCCTGGTAAATATAGTGTCAACCAAGGAAGAAGAAATGAGACACAAGACTGACAATATAATTTCAGTTACAGCAATAGACTAATGAAAACTAACTGGATCCAGCTATTATTTCAATGGAACAGTGCTTCCCTTTCTTCAGAAGTAGAACCTTTTGAAAGTAATACTCAGGCCCAGCACAGTGGCCCAGTGGCTAAATCCTCACCTTGGCACATGTCAGGATCCCATATGGGCACTGATTCACATCCTGGCTGCGCCACTTTCCATCCAGCTCCCTGCTTGTGGCCTTTGAAAGCAGTCGAGGATGGCCAACACCTTGGGACCCTGCACCTGCGTGGGAGATCCGAAAGAAGCCCCTGGCTTTAGATTGGCTCAGCTCTGACCATTGTGGCCAGCACATGGGAGATCTTTTTATCATCTCTTTCTGTCTTTGAATCTGCCTTTTACATAATAATAAATGAATCTTTACCAAATAAAAAAAGAAAAACAATACTAGATTGATTATATGGGGCACTGTGGTACAGTAAGTTAAGCTTCCACTTGTTATGCCAGCATCCTATATGGCACTAGTTCAAGTCCTTGATTTTCTATTTCTGAGCCAGCTACCTGCTGATGGCCTGAGAAGGCAGCAGAGGAAGGCCCAATCCTTATGACCCTGCACCCATGTGGGAGACCTAGACAAAACCCTGGGTTCCTGGCTTTGGATTGGCCTGGCACCAGCTGTTGCAGCTATTTGGGGAGTGTACCAGGGGTTGAATGATCTCTCTGTTTCTTTCCTTGTCTCTCTGCTACTCTGCCTTTCAAATAAAAATAAAATAATTCTTAACAAAAAAGTGTACCATGGGCATTGTTTGCTCCTGATATTCATATATACTTTGTTTTTCCTTTCCTCATTTGTCTGAACTTCTGTTACTGCTATATCCTTGGCTATCTGATCCTTAATAGTGTTGTCCATAATTTTCCATCACCATGCAGGAAACTGCATTTTAATAATCTTTCAAATTTATTTTCCTGGCTTACAGATATGAGTCCAACTTGTTTTTGTACAGTGTTGCTTTATGTCTCAATTCTATGAGGCATATGGAGAAAGCACAGATCAATATTTTTAAAATGTGCACACAGGAAAATATATTGGAGTAAAATCATGAGTTTATTCTTGGAAACTTTGAGACATTAATATGACAGAAAGGTTAGAACGATAACAAGATTTATCCAATCCAAATGATGATTTTATTTTTCAATTAAATACAGATTTGCATAAATTGCCAATTATGTATTGAATCAAGTATGCATGTTTGAATTAATTGAATATATATAAATTAAATATTGAGTCAAACATATATGTTAAATGTATAACCTATAAAAATGAGGACAATAATGGTTTCTAGTGTGTTCTGTTGATGATTATGTCATGTAAATATATATGATTTGTCTAATTCTCTTGCTTTATAGAGTTTATCATATTTTCAATGTATTACATATTTGTGTCTTATAACTAGTGTTCTGTATTTCTTTGAAGCAAACTCAGTGTTAAGAACTCCACCTAATTTCTCTTATTAGTTGTTTTACATGCACAATTACCTAATTAAAGTTAAATTTCATATGGGTATCAAATACTGAGGATGAATACTTTTGCATACTTAATAGGGAGAAAATAAAGACAAATGATTCATTCTTGTGGCAGATACTATGGCAAAATTGTTGTTAAGCTGCAGCTTGGGACTCCAAAATACCGTACTGGAGTACTGGTTTGAGACCTGCCTCTGCTTCTTACCCACTTTCCTGCTAATGCACCTGAGAAAGCAGTGAAGGAGGGCCACCTGCAGTTCTGGGGCTCCTGTTACCTATGTGGAAAACCTCTTTGGAGTTTTGCAGTCTCCCAGCTTTGGCCTTGTCCAGCCAAGTACATCCATGTGGCTGGATGGAAGATCTTTCTGTCTTTCCCTCTATCTCTGTAGCTCTGTGTCTCAAACAAATAAATAAAACTTTAAAAAGGAACAGTGAGAGAGAAAAGATATTATTTAAAAATAATAAAACAACAATTATTACATACATGATATAGTAGGAAAGCGAGATGTCCAATCTGGAAAAAACAGACATTAACAATAATTGCAGAGTACAGTTATAGGAAATATAGTAGAATGGATGTAAGACAGGTTTAAAATCAACAGCTATGAGTCCACCTTAAGAAGCCACAAAAATAAGCTAGGTCATGCAAACAGTAATAGAGACATTAAAATATATCATTACAATACATAACAGAGCATAACAAAACAAAATCAGTGGAAGTAAAGCAAAACCTAAGTACTTGACAAAATTCAGGTGAATAGTAATGTAATAATCATAATCTGCCAAAATACAACTATGAAAAATACTATAGCCAACATTTACACTCAATGGTAAAATATTATATGAGGTGAACAGAAAAACAAGATTATTTCAAGGTAAAAGTAAAAGTACACAGACAAGTGTGCAAAATTAGGATAGAATTAACTGCAATTTAAAAGTTTGAGGCTGTTCTTTTACATACTATGGGTTGTGCCTGGGACAAAAGGAGTAGAGTTTGGTATAGGACTGGAGTAGCATCAATTATTTGTCCCTTTTTTTAAAAAAAGTCTTGCTATCAATATGGGCACCAAGCACTATATCCCAATTGCCAAGGAAACCACAGGGAATTGGACTGCCCTTGTAGGTCAAGAACTCTGAGGTCATCCACTCCCTTTCGAATCTCCCACTTGGGATGGAAGAAGCCCAGATCCTTCCTCACAGGATCTAATGTCATTGGAACAATAGCCAGGAGCCCTGAGTGGTCCTCAGAAACAGAAGAACAGCACACTTCCTTCGGGAATCGGGAGAGGAGCTTTCTCTGGTCCTTACTTAGTTCCAACTTTGGATCCCCACGCTCTCTTGCAATGACCAGGGTTGCTCCGGAGCCACTCCCCCCCCCACACCAAAAAATTAGATCAGATAGAGAACAACAAGGAAAGCTTAGAACCAGACAGGAAACGGTCAGCTTGGGCTCACTTATCCCTTACTATGTAGGACACGAAGATTGGTTACTCCTAAGGTACTGAAGATTTCTCTGTACACCCTTCCTAAAACTGTTCCACGCCTCAACTGTTGACATATGCGTTGTTAGAGAAATAAGCCAGTTTGGATTACCCTAAAAACCGCCAAGTTCAGCAAAAATTATGCTTCAACACTATAAGCTGCTAAATATAAAAATGAAAATAGACACGAGACAGCTAAATAGCACCCCATAGCCATTTTAAGGTGTATAGCAGCCGGTTCTATATATAAACTAAAATTGAAATATCAAGGAAGTAGTCACTGGATGTGGTTAAGAACTTACATTTTCTTTCTTTTTTTTTAAAAAAAAATTATTCATTTTATTACAACCAGATATACACAGAGGAGGAGAGACAGAGAGGAAGATCTTCCGTCCGATGATTCACTCCCCAAGTGAGCCGCAACGGACCGATGCACGCCGATCTGAAGCCGGGAACCAGGAACCTCTTCCGGGTCTCCCACACGGGTGCAAGGTCCCAAGGCATTGGGCCGTCCTCAACTGCTTTCCAGGCCACAAGCAGGGAGCTGGATGGGAAGTGGAGCTGCCGGGATTAGAACCGGCGCCCATATGGGATCCTGAGGCTTTCAAGGCGAGGACTTTAGCCGCTAGGCCACGCCGCCGGGCCCAAGAACTTACATTTTCTAACATATTGGTCACTCATTACCATGTCAATTAACTCCATAATGTTGTAAATTGTTGTTGATGTTATGTTGTGGCTTTTAATTGGTCAGGATGATATTCTGCCAGCTCTGCTTTCAGACCAGAGATGGTCTCCCCAAGAAACTGTGGAATTGATCTGGACAATAAGATGCTGGACTCTATGCTTGGTATATGCTTGCAATGCAGGAATCATGACTGGACTTGAATTGTAATACTGCAACAAGATGGAATCCAATGAATCCACCATTGGGGGAGGGTACGGGGAGGGATTGGGGGAATCCCAGAACCTATGAAACTGTGTCATAAAATGAAATGTAATTTTAAAAAGTCTTGAAAATGGGGCCCGGCGGCGTGGCCTAGCGGCTAAAGTCCTCGCCTTGAAAGCCCCGGGATCCCATATGGGCGCCGGTTCTAATCCCAGCAGCTCCACTTCCCATCCAGCTCCCTGCTTGTGGCCTGGGAGGGCAGTCGAGGACGGCCCAATGCATTGGGACTCTGCACCCGCGTGGGAGACCTGGAAGAGGTTTCTGGTTCCCAGCTTCGGATCGGCATAGCACTGGCCCGTTGCGGCTCACTTGGGGAGTGAATCATCGGACAGAAGATCTTCCCCTCTGTCTCTCCTCCTTTCTGTATATCTGACTTTGTAATAAAATAAATAAATCTTTAAAAAAAAAGTCTTGAAAATGGTATACATGAGTCCATCGCACACATGTTCTAATATAGCAAGTGTCACAGCCTCTGATACTGAATACGAATGGGTGTGATGGACATGTAGCTATGTTGGATATTGTTAACAAGAACTTGTTCTTTAGCAGTTAAATTTGGATAACTGACATGTTTACAGAAAGGGTGAAGTTTTGGTTGGTACATGCCTAACTGTGGCTTGTGTGCTGGCAGTTACCTTGTTCTCTTCACTCACTGCGTCATTAATTGCCTATATGATTACCACAACTTTGATTCTGCATTGTAATGGAGATTGTAATTGGTCAATAAGATAAGAAGGTAAATACATGGAAAAGGAAGAAATGAAATTTCATTTCTTGAAGATAGCATGAATATATATGTATATATATGCATACATATATATATAAAATTCCAAAGAATCCTACAGATCACTAGTAAATCTAGCAAGTAAATTAAATAAGATTGTAAGATTCAGTTAATGTATGAGATGCTAATATTATTTTGATATTATATCTATAAAACTGGAAAACATAATTTGTGTTTATTATGCTGTATTACTTCTAGATAAATTTTACTAATGCGAAATTTAAATGTGTCATTCTGTGTGTGTGGTTGTGTAGTTATATACAGATTTGAACTCCTGGATTTTGGTTTTGTTTTGTTCGTTGGTTGGCCAGTGTTTCAGATTAAGCTGCTGCCTGCAATGCTCACATCTCAAAACCCTGCATATACTGCATTTATTTCATTATTCAATTTAAATAAGTTCTCAAGGTGTTGAAACGCTTGTGGTAAAGAATCACATGATCTACCTCTTTAAAGGATGGAGTGTGGGGCAGAGGTTGACTGAGAAGGACATGAGAAATCTTTTTGCTTTAAATGAAATGGCATATATTGTCTGGAAGGAAAAGACATACAAAACAAAAAGAAATGGAGATTTTGGTATGTAAAGACTTCATTTAAAGCCAATCTATCTATCTATCTATCTATCTATCTATCTATCTATCTATCATCTATTTATTTATTATTTTCTTCAAAAGACAAAGAGTGAGAGCAGGAGAGATCTCCTGGGCTGGTTCAATACCCAAAGGCCTTCAATAGCTGGGACAGGGTTAAGAAATGTCCATGAACCTAATTCTCAATCTGGGTCTTCCACTCGCTTTACAGGGACTCAAAGCCAGGCACGTTGATGTGAAATGAAGATTTCTTTGTCACTAGATCAAATGCCCTTTCTTAGAAGTTCCATTTGAAAGCAATGTTCCAGTGACAGAGAGGGAAATTATTGCAGTAGAGAGAACACAGGAATCAGAAGATCTGCAATTGTCTCCAAGGGTAAAGGACTTATGCTTGATAGGGGAAGTAAGCAAGGCTTAGACCACACTGGGGATTATTGGATGAAAGACTGTTATGTTAAAATAATAGATCAGAGAATGTTTCCTGAATTCACCCTATCCTCTGAGCCTTTAAAGGAAGTCAGGGCGATGGAGGTCAGAATTCAGGGAATTTGGGGAGTAGAGAAAGACAACAAATGCTTGTTTAGCAAGGATTTGGTTTTAACTGATATGGAGACAAAATATTCAGGCTAATTATTCATGAAACCAAGAATGAATATTTGGAAGCTTTGTCTTTGACCTTGCTGTAGGTAAACACAGTACATGTATGAGTCTGATGTGAGTCATATTTCTTGGCAGTAAGGATTTCCTGGAACAAAATTAGTGAGGAGATGTATTGAAATTGTGGTTGTTTACAAGGTCATAATGCCTGAATAAAATTTCACATTGTTGCTCTCTTAACACTTTTGTATGTCACAGTAAAAGCTCATTATTCACCAAGGCTATGTGTATTATATCTTGTGTAAATTTTTACTGCAACAAAGATGCATTTATTTTCACACAGAAAAGACAATTCATTTTAGTAAACACAGTTGCCTAAGAGCAAATGTGTTTTTTTTATTATTTTTTTATTTAACTTCATTAATTACATTGTATTATGTGACACAGTTTCACAGGTACTTGGGTTCTCCCCACCCCTCCCCAAACCCTCCCACCATGGTGGATTCCTCCACCTTGTTGCATAACCACAGTTCAAGTTCAGTTGAGATTCCCCCATTGCAAGCATATACCAAACATAGAGTCCAGCATCTTATTGTCCAGTCAAGTTCAACGGCTTCTTAGGTATACTCTCTCTGGTCTGAAAGCAAATGTGTTTTCAAAATTAAATGTAAAAAATTAAATTTCTTAATTCAAATAAATATTTTATAGATTTCTAATACTAATCTCTAAGACAGTGTCATGGAGTCAGATTGTCATGGGTGCAAATGAAAGAAGGGGGTTGTGTGTATGTATTTTCAAAAGGAAGAATACTTCTCATTCAAGAGAAAAATGACCAGTCTATCTAAGAGGTGTTACGATTTGTTCACAGGCTATTTTTATGGAAACTTCCAAGTTGTCTCTGTGTAAGAAAACCCTTCTGCAGCACCATTATAAATTGATAAAACAGGGTTAGCTAGAAATTTTGGGAAAAGTCACATTCTATATTTCATGTTTGTATGCAGGCCAGAATTATCTATGCTGATTATCTGCTTGAACTACATTTCTAGATAATTTATTTCATTGTGGCTAACTTCTTTTGATTCTGATCATATTCACATGGACCTGTTTCCTGATCCACATGGATTATTTTGGCTGTCTTTAGGATCTGAGAAGTTTATTACATGATTAGACCAGATGTGAGCTCTGGCTGTTTTGGCCATTTGGGGAGTGAGTCACAAGATAGAAGATCTCTCTTTCTCTCCTCTTCTCTATATCTGCCTTTCAAATAAAAATAAATTTAAAAAGAAGTAATCATTTAAATTTTATCTGTGTTCATATACTTCCCAATTATTTCAAGTTTTATTTAATAACAAATAACTCAAATGAATAGAATATTTATAAAAGTTCAATATACTTTAATATTTATATTTTCCATTGTTACATTTACTGTGTTTCTGAGCAGAGTGAAAATGAATGTTTGTTTAGTACGTTGATAATTACAGTTGCACAAAACCAGGAGGGTTTTTTCTGGTTTTTTTTTTTTTTTGAGATTTATTTATTTTTATTGAAACTTTAGGTCGGATTTATTGAGAGGAGAGACAGAGAGAAAGATCTTCCATCTGCTTTCTCCAAATGACTGTTACGGCTAGAACTGAGTCAATCTGAAGCCTGGAGCCAGGAGCTTTTTCCCGGTCTCCTATATGAGTGCAAGGTCCCAAGGCTCTGGGCTGTTTTCTCCTCCTTTCCAGGTCACAAGCAGGGAGCTAGGTGGAAAGTGGAACAGCTGGGACATAACCAAGCACCCATTTGGGATGCTGGTGCTTGCAAATTGAAGATTAAACCATTGAGCCATCAAAACAGGGCCCTGAAGCCAGGAGTTTCTATTTCACATAATTTCAGTTATCCAGTTAGCTGTTATTTCCTATCAATATGCAGTTTCTAACTAAAGTTTGTGCTTATATCCATAGATGAATAAAATTCCAAATATGTGAAGCTCTGATTAATTCACAACTTTTTACAATCTTACGGAATACTACTGAGTTTAACTTTGTAGGCAGTTTCATTAACGCCTGGAATCAGACTGGACATGAATCAATGCTTGAAAAGGTTTCCATAAGAGAAAAAAGTGTAGAAAGGCTTGTAGTTTTATTGTTATTGCTGGTCTACATTTGTGGGTTTTGATTGAACACTTTCCTAAGTATTAGAAATTATTTTCATTTAAGAAATTCAAAAGGTAATGAAAAATAAATTAGTTCAGAAGTATGAATTGCACCTCATGGAAGTGATCACATATAAATACTCAACAATTTAAACTTCAGTAGACTTCGCCAATCTACAGCAGGTTTTTAAAAAATCAAAGTTCATTATAACCACTTCTGATTTCTAGCAGAAATTACGATATGGCATAATTCATATGTCTATAGGAAGTAAAAATTCTCTATTGCTATTTTCAAGTGATAAAGTACAGTGGGGGAAAAGAGAAAGTATGCAGAAGTTTATAATTTTCTGGAATTATTTTCAGATGCTGAAATTTGAAGCACAGTTGCTGCACAGTAATGAGCCCTTATAATTGCAAAGGGGGATTAATGAAAACTAAGTCATTTTGTGATACCAAGCACAAATTCCTGAAAATGGAGGAGTAGGGAGGAATGAGTCATCATGGAGTGATTAGTCTTCACGAACGGAAGAATTTAGCAAATTGTCCAAGAGCCTGTTAAATGCTCACTTGAAGATTTTATCATCATGTGTCTTATACAAATGTAAAATAAAGTCAGCCAATCATAGTATCTAATTCATTAATCAATATGGTAATAAGTAACAAGTTTGTTGCAGGTTGCACAAAGGCAATTCAAAGAATTACATATATGTGAATATGAGCAGTAAATGAAGCTGAAATACATTTGTAATGAAAAGTGAAAGATTTGTAGGTGAAGAGATCAATTGCATTTCAACTGTAATTCAATTGTAAACCTATGATTAAGAATCATTTGTATTACTATTAGTTTTCTACAACTACTAGAATTTTAAAAGTGTTCCAAAATTAAAAAGACTAATCCCACTGTCTCAGGATTTTGAGAATTTCAAGCTTAGATCATGACTAATTTGCCTTCAAAGACGTTCAGCGATCTTTTTTAGGACCTATTCCTCACAAATTTATTAGTGGCAAAACAGAAATTAGTATCTAAATTGAATATGCTGTTTAAAACACATTTCTAACTCCAAACTTTCTGTAAAATATGCTACAGGCACAGATGATGTAAAAAGGTGATTTTTTTTTTTTTTTGGTAATCAAGGATATGGATTGAGTTGCTTATCTGTATATAATGTAGCAAAAAAGAGCTAACAGCAATAAAATGTGACATCAAGAGTTTTGCCGATGGAAAACATGAAAATAGAAGTTCTAAGACATTTGGATATGTCATAGAGAAGGAATAGCATTTTTGCACATAATTTTAAGTATTTTGCTTGAATAACTTTATGTAAATTACAAGAACACAGTGATGGTAGAAACATTCTGAATTTTATCTGTATATACTTCCCACAAGTTTATTGGCCAAACCTTGAGCACTGGATGACTATGATTTTCTTATTACTGCCTTAGTCTTTACTTTCAGTATTCAAACCTTAAGCATACCCAACAACATCTTCTGTATAAGCTCTCTTGGATTATACAAATTGCATTATTCCAGATTCTCAGCTTCTCTGTAGGTACACTTACTCATCACTCAGATTTCTTTACTTCTCAAGTTATTTTTTGTATTTCAATCAGTCAAAAAATTAGTTCTTCAGGGCAATTAAAGTTGGGCTAACCAGCTGACCCAACATTTCACTCTTCTGTGTTCTTTAACAACTGTATTTTTTCTCTTGTGCACAGGTATATGTTTTGTATATTAAATTACCTTGCAGGGCTCCTTGCCTTGCATGTGCCAGAATCCCATATGGGCACTGGTTCATACTCCAGCTGTTCCACTTCCCATCCAACTCCCTGCTTGTGGCTTGGGAAAGCAGTAGAGGATGGCCCAAGGTCCTGGGACCCTGCACCTGCATGGGAGACACAGAAGTTCCTGGCTCCTGGCGTTGGATCAGCTCAGCTCTGACATTTGCATCCACTTGGGAAGTCTCTCTTTTCATAAATCTGATCTGCCTTTCCAATTATATAATACACATATATTGCATATAATATATACATATAACATACACATATATGTATATACATGTATAATGTTATTGTATCTATGAAGGTATTAATGCATGCTGTTGTTGAGGCTTTGGGAAAGCAAATGCAAATCCACATATTTTACAGGGTACTTTGGTTAAAAGATAACCAGACTATATATGCACTTAAATATTGAATAAGCAATTCCTTTTCTAGGCATCTTTGCAGATATACCCACAAGAATATGAAAGCACACCACCACTCCCCCCCACACACATAGATACAGATGCTTATTGACTGCATGTATTTTGTAATGGCAAAATATTGGGGAAAATGTAATGACCATGCCAAAAGAGTAATTGAATTAACCAAGGTGCACATTCAGCAATAATAATCAAGATGATCTAAAAAGTAAAACATTTTGGACATATCTAAGAACTGACTTAGAATTATTTCCAGTATATTGCCAATAAAAGAGAAAAATGAAGATATAAAAGGATAAGTCAGGACTTCATGAAGTTGGTTACCAATAAAAGGTTGATGGAAGAAATATAGCAGGAAAGATGAAATAAAAAACTTTCATTTTTGATGGAAGACTGACACTCTTTAGCAGTAACGCTTTTGTATAACTTTGATTATGAAATTGTGTTAATATTTCAGATATTATCAAAATAAGTGAAATTTAATTTTAAAAGATTAAAATAAGTAGTACATTGTGGGGATTTAAAACAAAAATAAATGAACACAACTCTGTTATGAGTGCAAATCATAGTCATACTGAAGGGAAAGAAGAGAAGTACTAGGATAAGTAGTAAGCTTGAACAATAGTCAATGTAACCTGCAAGGTAAAACAAAGCAAGAAAAATAAATCCCATGCTTGAATATTTTTTTTAAGATTTTATTCATTTTATTACAAAGTCAGATATACAGAGAGGAGAGACAGAGAGGAAGATCTTCCATCTGATGATTCACTCCCCAAGTGAGCCGCAATGGACCGATGCGCGCCGATCCGAAGCCAGGAACCAGGAACCTCTTCCAGGTCTCCCACGCGGGTGCAGGGTCCCAATGCATTGGGCCGTCCTCGACTGCCCTCCCAGGCCACAAGCAGGAAGCTGGATGGGAAGTGGAGCTGCCGGGATTAGAACCGGCGCCCATATGGGATCCCAGGGTGTTCAAGGCGAGGACTTTAGCCGCTAGGCCACACCGCCGGGCCCAAATATTTTTTTTTAGTAAATTTTATTTCGCAAGAACCTGAAAAATATTGAGAGATCCGAAAATAGATCTACCGTATGACTTAGCCATCTCACTCTCAGGAATTTATGCAAACAAAATGAAATCAGCTTATGAGAGTTATTCGTACGCCTATGTTTATCTTATCTCACAACAGCTAAGATATAGAATCAACACAAATGTCCATTCAACAGATGATTGGATAAAGAAAATGGGAATATATACACTATGGAATACTACTCAGAGGTACAAAATAATGGAATTCTCTCATTTGGCAACTAATTGGAGACAACTAAAAACCATTATACCGAGTGAATTAAGCCAGTCCTTGAAAAACAAACATGTTTTCCTTGATCTCTGCTAATACACAGAGTACAAATAAATGTAATCTATATGGGCAAAACTGACATTTTGGTATTGTTTGTTTAATTCTTTACCTAATGAAGCGTTAAGGCTGTGACTGTGAAGTGAAATGAAAGTACATCACTATAAACATTTTTTTTTAAATAAGGAAGGAGAAGGATGAGTGGAGAATTTGGGTAGAAGGGAGGACAGGATGAGAAGTATCACTGTACTCTTAAATTTGTATTGTAAAATACATGGAATTTTGCCATCTTGTACAAATAAAATAATTTAAAATATCCAGAAATAAATTAAGATCATGATAAATGTTGAAACTATATTCTGGAAATGAACATATGTAAATGCTAATGAGTGAGAAGTTTATCACTGCCAAACAGTACGTTGAGTAAAATATGCTAGGATCAGAAAAGCAAATACCACATGGTCTCACTTATATATGGAATCTTAAAAGGTTGAGTTCACTGAAGCAGATTATAAAACAATATTTGCCATAGGCTGGTGAGAGTGAGAATGAAGCAAATGGGGGAAAGAGAGATGCTGATCAACAGGTACAAATTGCAGTCACAATAGCAGGGAAATTGTGTGTCCTATTACAACTATAATAATACTATATTACTTATTTTTTAAAAAGAGGACAAATTTTGAGTGTTCTTACCCCAAAGAAAGGGATAATTGAGGTAATATATATTCTCACAGTATTGATTTGATCTTCCATAAGGTATAGATGTATTGGAATTAAAAAGAAAGAATATGTAACAAAATATAGCTATAAATAACAGAATGAGGATGAGCAGCTAGCATTTTTTCTTTTCTTTTCTTTTTTTGGTTTTGAAATGGCTTGGTCCCCTTGGTCCCCTGCAACACCCCCCCACAGGGTTCATGCACCAGACACCAACTATACAAACAGGATCAAAGAACCGCCACACCCAGGGCTCACAGACCTGACAATCATTGCACAGGCAGGCCCAAGAATCCACGTCAGGCAACACGGACCCTACTGTAACCACCATCCTTGGGGGTCATGGATCTAACACTAATCTTGCAGGCAGGTAAAAGGGCCCAACCCAGATGACCTCGGCCCCATTATATCCCCTGCCCAAAGAGAGACAGATACACTTGCATTGACTAGATCACTCCTTAAGAACCCCAAACAGCTGAGACTATGGCCAGTCTAAAGCTAGGAACACAGAAATCAATTTAGGTTTCCTACGTGGGTGATTTGACAAGAATACTTGATTCATCAGCTGCTGCTTCCCCCAGTTCACATTAGAAGAATGCTATAATCAGGTGCAGAGCCAGAATGTGAACCCAGATATTACAATATGGGATATGGGCATTGAAAACAATGGCTGTAATCCTATATTTACAGCAGCACAATCTACAACAGTGAAGACATGGAGACAACCCAGATACCCATTGAAAGAAGAATGGATAAACAAGCAGTGATACATCTACTCCATGGAATACTACTCAGCCATTAAAAATAATGAATTTCTACTATTTGCCACCAAAGGGTCTCAACTAGAGACTATTATGCTCAGTGAAATAAGCCAATCCCAAAAGAACAAATATTATTTGTTCTCTCTGATATAAGGCAACCTTCATACAAAATACAAGATCAATAGATACAGGCAAACATGAATATATATACATATATACATATTTATCTAGAGGAACTGTATAATGGACACAAGTATACTGTGAGTTGAACATGCACTGCAGTATGCATCTCTGCTTCTAAATAATGATGGGCTCTTAATGTAACTGCTAAATATATCTTCACAATCAGGTGCTGGGCTTTCTGCTATTGTCTATACCTACAATGTCGTGATATGCTTAGATAGCAGAATGACTGGCTTGTGATTTTTGTTGAATGACTATACTATTGTAATAATAAACAGTGGGTGGAAGGCTGAGTGATAGAGTCGAAGGAGAGATTCCTGAGCCTAAGGAACTGTGTCATGAAAAATAAAACGTAAGAAAAAAATTCTTTCTTAAACACTATACCATATACATGCTCCCATATTTAATTTTCATTTTCCTTTCCACAATCTTTTTGAAGCACCCTTACACATATACACATTTACACACTTCAAGAAGTTCTTGGGAAATGTTATTCAAAGATAAGGCTATTTTGATGGGAAAAAAAGCATTTGCTATTCATGAATTGTTTTTTGGATGATCTTTCTGAAGATCTCTTTATACTTATATACTTATATTTAGAGGTAGATGCACATGCATGCACACACATTGAGACACTATGGAATACTATTTAGCTTTAAAAGATGGGCATCTCTGTCCATTTTGGAAACGGATGATTCTGCGGGACACAATGTTAAGTGAAAAGACAGATACTAAAAGACAAATGCCACACAATGTCATCTACCTGTGAAATGTATAAAAAATGAATTCAAAGAGAAAAGTCAAATAGTGGTTCATAAAGTCTGAGGATAGGGAATATTGGGGAGATATTGGTCAAGGGATACATTTCTAATAACAGAAAGAGTCTGTTTAAGAACACTACTGTTTAGCATGGTGACTAGAGTTAGTACGATTTATACTGTTTTTGAAACTTTTAAAATGTATAGCTTGTTTTTAAAACTTAATGGTATTTCTTTACATTTTTATGTTTAGCTTTAAGTTCAAATGGGAGGGGAAGAGAGACAGTGAAGGGGAGAAAGAGAGAGAAAGGTGGAAAGAGAAAAGGAATAAGAGAGAGAGGAGAGAGAAAATCGTCCATGTACTGTGTTATTTCAACGTAGATCCTGGGGACTCAATCCAGGTCTTCCACATCTGGGGAATGAAGTTGCAGATGGGAGTTCTCTTTGTCTCTCTGTTTTCTTTTTTGTGTGTTTCTCTGCCTTATAATACATAACAACATTTTAAATATTATGTATGTAAATCAATGCTTATATTAAATATTTTGATTTAAGCATTACATAATGCTTGCATATATCATAACATTATGATGTACATTATAAATAGGACACTACTTCAAGAAGTCATGGAAAAATATAAACAGAACATAAGTTTATTCTGTTACAAAATTATGTGAAGTTCATGCAAATTTTTATTCATAATAGGCATTTTTTGAATTTGTGAAGGCCCTGTTATATGCACTAACTTTGTTTTTTCCCTCAAAAGTTGTCAATTTAAACTGAACAAGTTTAATAATAAGAAGTGATAAAATGTTTAGTTGGAAAATATTTTGAATTGCGCATTAAACGCATTGTAATATAAAGGATAGGGAGACAGTGGTATTTATTTTCACAACTATCAAACTTTTGATTTAAAATTTTATAAAGTCCTTAAAAACTTTGGGGGTTCATATTTTGTTTCCTCTCAGTAGCTGATTTACACAAAGTTTGATGTGAAATGTTAATATAACCTCCAAATCCTATTAAAAAATCTCCTTCTTGCTAAATATATTTTTTCAAGTAATATTCTGCCTCATAGCAAGAAGTAAAATAACTCACACTTGTATAACACTTTTTTCTCCAGAGCTTAAAAAAATCTTGACAATTATTTCACATTTCTGAAATTTTTACTTAAAAAAATAACAGCTGCCTGGATGCTTTTGCCCATACATATTTCTTTACCTACCATTGTCTTCTCATTTATCTTAGCTATTCATCACTTTGACTAGTATACTCCTCCTTTCTCAGTTATCTGTCATCATTTACCATGTCTTCCACTTATTTCTCCTCCCTTTAACGTATTTTCTCAGTCATATTCCAATCCATTCTTTTGTGTAGCACTGCCTGCTAGAAATAGCTTATTATTATCCAAATCAGAAATTTCCTTCCTTTTTTTTCAGATGTGACCCACTTATTCTGAAGCTGCTATCAAAAATAGCAAAAGGACAGTAATAATTGCAATTCCTAGACCCTATTAAGATAATGTATTCATTTTTGTAAAGTTTTGCTATTTTTCCATGTGCTACATTAGATGTTAGTTTGTGAACCCAAGCAATTTGGACGTTTTAGATAAACATAATATGCTTCATCTTCCTCATTGATAAAACAGATATAGTAACAAAGCCTACCTTATGTGCTATTAAAGTATTCAGTTAATATTCATAAAGCAAAATAAACAATTTTTACACTAAAGCAAATAATCTAACATATAGTAAATAGAGTATGAATTTAAAAGGAAAAATGAAGTCCACTCTTTCTGAAAATGGACTTTCAGGTTTGCATCATATTAAACCTCTCATAGATAACAATTATACAACTTGGGCAAAACACTCAAGCTGATAAAAATAAAATGTAACCATATTCAACACACTAGTAGTTATATATATATTGTAAAACATTTTTAAAAACACATAGAAAGTGGAAAAACTGGAGTAAACCAACACATAAAGAACAACTTTGTGTTGGACAGTATTTGATTAACAGCTTTTGATGAGAGAACTAGAAGTTCATGGATTTCATAGAATCCCTAGAGTCATGAAGAACACTAAAATATCAAAGAAGCAAGCCAGTCAGCTGCATCAGGATTGCAAAGGTATTTTGGGAGTGATGGGGAAAATCAGGAAAAGAAGGGAATAATGGAATGGAGAGTGCTAAAGCAGGCCTGGTATTTTGGAAGAAAGCAAGAAATAGAAATCTCAAAAAATTTACAAGACATTTCAGCTACTACTAATCACAAGGGAGACAGAGTTACCAGTCTGATAAATATAAAATCAATTGGAAGACAAGTTGACTGGTTAAGAAGCTCACATTTCAGGTATGGAAGGCCTGAGTTCCATACCTGGCTCTACTGACTGCAGCTTTCTTCTAAAGCCAACAGTGATGATGCCTCTGGATTAGATTTCTATCACCCACTTATGAGGCTTGGCCCTTAGCTTTATTGTTCCTGTCTTTTAGGTGCCTTTAGGTGGGAACTATCAACTAGTAGATCTCATTTATTCTCTCCCTCCTCCTCTCTCTCTTTTCAAAACAATTTTTTTAAAGTCAAAGTCATCAGTTAATGTGAGAAAATGTTGTAACTGTGATGTAATATCCAGCATTCAAGAAAAAAAATTGGAAAATGCGACCAATTGTGAGGAATAAAACGTCTAACCAAATGCAGATTGTAAGATGGTTCAAATGTTCAATAAGAAAACTGGAACTTCCTCTGGTAGATGAACATAAGTAAATAAAAAAACTAACTTTATTGCGGATTTCTCTGCTTCTCATTTTGATTGCATTACTATTCTTCTTACCCACACACACAAACATACACAAAATCCTAATCCTAAAGTATCACAAACTGAGCAGCGTAAAAACAACAGGATTTATTTTCTCACATTTCTGTATGCAAGAAATTATAAATAAAATTGCAAACAGTGTTTATTCTTTCTGGGAGGTCTAAGATAATGGTTCTCCCTCTTAGCTTTTGTTGGTTACCAGAAATTTTTGACATTCCTTAGCCTGTAGACATCTTTGTCTACATCTTCATATGGTGTTTTTCCTCTCTATATTTTACAGGATGATATTCTTATGAGAAACTTAGTCACAATGGATTAAAGTCCCACCATATTCCACTATGACCTCATGTTAATGTTACTGATTATATCTACAAGGATCTTATTTTCAAATAAGCTCACATCCTGAGATATTAGTGGTCAGGATTTCAGTATTTATTTGGCAAGGGAGCAAAGAAAACCATTACAATTGCATTTTGATGTTATTTTATGACGCTGATAGATTTTTGTTATTTTTGTATTTTTTAGTGAATTGACGCTGATGATTACAAAATATCTAGGGCTGTTTGCTAGGCTATAGACATAGATTCATGCATGAGCCAACTTTAGCCTGGCCTGATGCTTGTCAACAGTGTTGAATCAAAATAACAAATACAGGTTTGAGGATAAATAAAAGAAAAAGTACAATAGCCAACTTGGGCATTTCAACAACTACTTTTCTGCTTCATGAAGGCAGTCTGGAGCTTTTAACGTGTGCAGGAGGGAGGTTTGAATGCTTACGACATGACTGAAGGCTAATCAGGAATCCAGAGTCAGATGCTGAAATCTGTTATGAGTATGAATACCAAATATTTTCTATGTCAATGCAGTTCTTTGAGAACTTTTCTGATTGTCTGACTTTAGTATTAGCAGAGAAGAGCAGGATGTTCTATTCAAGTAAGTAGCTACAAAACATTATTTTGTTGAGCTCTGAAATGGACAAAACATCGTGTACAAAGAGTCCAGTGCTCCCTTTACTAAGATGAAGTCCACTCAGCCTGGAGTCCATGCTTATTGTGTCCTTTGTTATTTGTGCTGTTTCATATTCTGTCTAGACAAATTCAAAACTGGTCATGCTGACCTAGGAGGGGCAAGATTACTTTGTAACTTCAACTGGCTTTTCCAATGCATTTCTGGAATTTACAAATAAGCATTATTTATCTGTTTGAACAGATATTCTAGTTAGTCATAAGCTTAGTTTGCTCTTGTTCATCAGAACATGAAATAGGGAAGAAAAATACAATTGCTGAGGTTGCAACACCACTTGACAAAAATGCCACTAGAAGAAAAAAGAAAGCATAATAATCTGCATGTACACACAAGCAATAGTCATTGAAAGTTCCGAAGTTAAATCTAGTGTTATGTGCATGATGACCAAATGAGATTATTCCAGCAATACAAGGTATGTTTCATATTCAAAACTAAAGAAATGAATTTCCCTATATCAGCAATGTAAAGAAGAGCATTTGATCATTAGATGAGATGTAGAAAACATTTAAACTCAATTATAATAAAGACTTGAAGAAATCTAGGAATGGAAGAGAACTTCTTCACTCTAGCTTAAGTCATTTATGATATCAAAATACTAACTTTCGTGTATGGTTATACTGAATGATGAAATAGTTTGAAAGATCTAACATCCAAAATAGAAGGTGTGCAGTCTAATCACTTCTATTCAACAATTTCTTATTATTTATGGGAGCATAGAATAACAATAACACATAAATACTCTTCAGGTGGGATAGAAGATGTAAAACTGACTCCTGAGAAATCTACAAAGTCAGGAATATAATTATGCCAACTCAATACAGTTCCAGTTAAATAGTCATATTTTTACATATATGTTATAGTTTTTATTTATATATACAACTATATAGAGCTATGTCTGTATACTCTATTATACACTAAACTATGCATGTTATATACATTATACATATAAGTACATATATAGCATTATAGTTTATTGTATAGTATATAGATTTATATATTTAACTATATGAAAACATTGCTATCTTGGAGACTACAAAACACTTCTGATTTCAAGACTAGTGAAAAATTAATTAAATATAATTATTATGAAAAGAGATATCAGTTTCAAAAACTGGAACACTCATTTTTTAGATCTCAATTCTTCCCAAATAAGTTTATGAAACCCAATCCAATGAAGGTAACAATGCTATAAGATTTTACCTTATTTTTATGCAGAGTTACACAGAAAGAAAGAACTAGCAAGAGAGCTGTTTCATCCACTGGTTTATTCCCCATATAGCTTTGAAAGTCAGTGTTGAAGCCAAGAGCCCAGACCTCAAACCAGATATTCCTGGTAGGCTCAGGAGCACAAACACTTGGGCCATCTTCTGCTGATTTCCTAAGCACATTATCAAGGAGCTGGAGGAAATAGAAAGGCGGAAATTGAATGAATGCTCATATGGGATGCAACATAGCAGACCACAGCTTAACCTGGTGGACATAACACATGACCCCTCAGTTTCTTGCAATGTTAGCAAAGTGATGCCATGTTTTATGGAAAACTTTAGAACTCCAAAACAATCTTTGAAAATTAAGAAGAACACTGAAGAAGAATACTGAAATGCTCTGATTTCCAGTCTTAACATGAAGTTTTAATAAACAAAATGATGTGATATTGGTATAAGTATTGATACAGACATTAAATAGAATTAATAATCTAGAAAATGGCCATTTAATTTGCAACAAAATATCAAAAATAAATTATTTGGTGAAAGGAACATTTTCTCAAACGATCATCTTAGAAATACCAGAAATGAATATGGAAAAAGAAATATCTGAATCCCTGTCTCATTCTATATGCAAAAATTAATTCAAGATGGCTTATAGACCCTAGTATAAAAACCAAACCATAACGTTTTTAGAAGAATATGTAAGAGAATATATTCATCACCAGGGTACAGGCAAAGATGTATCACAAAGCTAAAAAAAAAAAATGAAGATTGCAAAGGGTTAATAGGGCTTCAAAACTGCATTTTGGCTTATGGAGAGATACATTTACATAGTAAGAATGAAGGTCATTCATCGAAAGAAAATATTTAAGAAACATATCTGAATACAGTGATATGATTCAAATGAAGTATAATTACAACTAAAAAGAATGATAAATATGAAGAAAATTCTTCAAAGAAGAAAATATATAAATGGTTCATATATACTTGGGAAAATAAGGATCATTAATTATCAGATAAATGACAGGAAATAAATTGAAAACTTATTACATAACAAAAACTGCTAAAACTGACAACAAATGTTGTTAAATACAAAATATCAGTCATTGCTAATGAGAAAATAAAATAGTGTGATGAATTTGGTAATATGTTTCCTAAAAAATTGAATAAGCACCGTAATATAAGCTTATGTACAAGAGTTCACATTACACAGCAAGTTAATCTATAGCTTGCCATTTTGGTATCTCATTTCAGAGTGCCAATTCCTGTTCAAGATGCTGTTTCCAATCCAGCTCCCTGCTAATGCTGTAAGAAAGACACTGGATGGTGGTCCTAATGCTTGGGTCTCTCCACCCACCTGTGAGATCGAATGTAGTTCATGCATTCTGGCTTCTTGCCTAATCCAGACCAGATTGTGGCAGCGTCTGAGGAGTGGATCAGTGCATGGAATATCACTCTCTCCTTCTCTCTGTCTCCCCTTCTCCTACTTTCCCTCTTTCCATCTCATCTATATATCTCTGCCTCTGTCTCTCCTTTTCTATTGTTTTGACTTTCAAATAAACAAATAAATAAAATCTGTAAAAATGTGCAAATACTTAGCTAATACTAACTAAACCATATATCCACAAAAGACTTATACAAGAAAGTGAATTATAGGTTTATAGGATTATTCATGTTTATCAAAAGCTTTATAATGCAGCTCAATTTTCTATTCACACTTGACTGAATAAACCAATTACAATACTTTGATAAAAGTAAATAAGATTTAGCAACTAAAAGGAAGAAATCACTCATTTTCTACATCGTAGAAACAAATCTTGCAGACATGCTTCATGAAAGAAGCCAGTTGTACAATATTAAAAACCATTATTTCATGTATGTTATGTTCTAGTACAAACATAATTTCTGATATAAGTACAGTAAGCTTCTCGATTTTGCAAATTTCATGTCCAAAGATTCAATTAGCTGTGAATTGAAAATACATACAAAATTGCATCTGTACTGAACATGTGAAAACTTTGTTTTCTTATAATTATTCCATAACCAATATAGTACAGCTGCAATTTACACAGCATTTTCCATTTATTATGCATCATAAGTAATCTAGAGCCAGTGTAAGACATCAAGGAGGAAAAAAAAAGACATCAAGGAGGATGTGCATCTCTTATGCAAACACTGTGTCATTTTATTTGGGGAACTTTAGCTTCAGTGTATATGATATAAGGGATAGGTATAAGAAGATCCTGGAACCAATCACCAGCAGACCCTGAGGAACAACTGTAGTCATCACATCTGTCCTCTTTAATTTTTAAAAAAGATTTATTTATTTTTATTGCAAAGGCCAACTTACAGAAAAAGAACAACATGTTATGGAACAAACAATTGATTAGAAACCAAACAGGAAATTAAAAATTTCTTGAAACCAATGAAGACTCAAACATAACATACCAAAACCTATGGGTCTCTGCCAAGGCAGTGTTAAGAGGCAAATTTGTCACAATTGCTGCCTATATTAGGAAGCAAAAAAGATACCAGGCAAATTAGCTAAGTATACACTGGAAGGAGCTATAGAAACAACAGAAAGTAATGCCAAGATCAACAGAAAAAAAAAAGAAATAATCAAAAGAAGAGAGGAACCAAATAGAGACCAAAAGAATAATACACAATGTCAATGAAGCAAAGAGTTGGTTCTTTGACAAAATTGACAGGATAAAAACACCGCATGCCCAACTGATAAAAAAAAAAGTCAGCAGAAGACAAGAATTAATAGAATCAAAGATAAAAATGGAAACATAACAACAGATACACAGACATACAGAGAACAATCAGAAATTACTACAAGCAACTCTTTGCCAACAACTCAGAAGCCTTTCAAAAAATGGATAGACTCCTGGGACACATATCATGTACAAAAACTGAATCATGAGCCATTCAGAAAATCTAAATAAAGCTACAACCAAGACAGAGATCGAATCTATAATTAAATTAAATTCCTCCCAACAAAGAAAGGCATGGGCCCAGATGGTTTCACTGCTGAATTCTACAAAGCATTCCAAGTAGAAATATTCCCAATTCTTCACAAGTTATTCAGAACAATAAAAAGGGAAGCAGTATTTCCAAACACTTTGCAAGGTCAACATCACCTTAATATCAAAACAAGACAGACACAAAAAAGAAAGAAAACTATAGACCAATATCCCTGACGATCATAAACGCTAGAACTTATAAGAGAATTTGGTAATATCCTGGCTAATATTCAAGATATGCAAAGAACTCCAGGAACACAATAACAACAAAACGAACAAACCAGTTAAGAAACAGGCAAAAGAAATGAGCAGACACTTTTCAAAGGAACAAATCCAAATGGCTAAGAGAAGTATGAAAAAATGCTCAAGCTCCCTAGCAATAAGGGAAAGTAAACATTTTACCCCAGTGAGAATGGCATATATAGAGAAAACTGCCACCAACACTTGCTGACAAGGAAGTAGGGGAAAAGGTACTCCATTCCACTGCTGAAGGGATTGTAGACTGGTGCAGCCACTTTGGAAGCTGGTATGGAGAGTACTGAGACAACTGAAAATTTACTTACCATATGACCAAGGAATCCCACTCCTGGGAGTATATCCAAAAGAACTGGTACATACACATAAGAAAGGAACCTGTATTCTGTACTCATTGCAGCACAATCAACAATTGCAAAAACATGAAAACAATATAGACTATCATTGAAGGATGAAAGAAACTGCGGTACATCTACTCTATGGAATAATATTCAGCAATTAAAAGAAAGAAACTCTACTATTTGCAGTCAAATGGTCCCAACTGGAGACCATTATTATTCTTTTTTAAAATTTATTTTTGTAGGGCCCGGCAGCGTGGCCTAGCGGCTAAAGTCCTCGCCTTGAAAGCCCCGGGATCCCATATGGGCGCCGGTTCTAATCCCGGCAGCTCCACTTCCCATCCAGCTCCCTGCTTGTGGCCTGGGAAAGCAGTCGAGGACAGCCCAAACCTTTGGGACACTGCACCCGTGTGGGAGACCCGGAAGAGGTTCCTGGTTCCCGGCATCGGATTGGCGCGCACCGGCCCGTTGCGGCTCACTTGGGGAGTGAAACATCGGATGGAAGATCTTCCTCTGTGTCTCTCCTCCTCTGTATATCCGGCTTTCCAATAATAATAGGATCTTTAAAAAAAAATTATTTTTGTAATTTTTAACATAGTTGATTAGAGTGCGAAGGGTCAAAGACTAGAAAAAGTGGGTGAGTCCACAGTTTTCACATTCTCATTTTTCCTTCTTGTATCCAGGGGAAAGGAGATAAGAGGATAAGCCACACCCAGCCTCTCAACCATCCCAGGGTCCCCAGTGTGGGGCCTGCTTCGAGGTTCCTGCTCAAGTAGTTTTGATAGTTCAACAGTCCTGTGTTGCTTTCAATATCGCCACTCCAATCAGGATGAAACCTTTCCAGAATCCAGTGGCTGGCATAGTAAACTTTAGAGTCTTCCTTTGCCCAGGTATTCACTATCAATGCTTGGCTGGAGTAGTTGATCCATTTGCTCTGTGCTCTGTCCTCTGTTATAGTATATCTGGTGTCCTCTGCAGACTTGTTTTTGTTGTTTGGAGATGTGATATTTTTGTTTTTATTTTCACTTCAAAAATTTTTCTCCTACTAAATTCTTCTGTGACACATAGAACATACAATAACATTGCCTTCCTCAGGTTTTTGATTTTCATTTCATCAGCGACATATTGGTCATTCAGTAGAATGTGATTTAATTTTATGTTGTTGTAAACTTTCCATTGCCTTTCTTGTTGTTAATTTTGTTTTACAGCTTTTCATTTAAAGGTATGTATAGTAACGGTGTAATAGGCCACTATCACATCCAGATGTAAAGATACAATGCAGTATGCATTATGGATCTCTACTTCCAAATTAAAGATAAGTTTTGAAAATAGGATGTTGGACTCTCTGCCATTATCCATACTTACAATGTAAAGATACACTTAAATAGCAGAATGATGGATGTGTGACTGTTTATGAAAGACTATGCTAGTGTAATAATATAGGGGAAATCAGTTGGGAAAGAGGACTTGGAGAGGCGCGAGGGGAAACCCTAGAGTCTATGGAACTGCATTATACAATACTACTACTACTACTACTACTACTACTACTACTACTACTAGAAAAAACATGTATTCATTTTTAGTGGAAAGTCAGGTTTACATAGAGAAAGAGATATAGACAAATCTTTCATCTGCTGGTTCACTTCCTAAATGACTTCAATGACCAGAGCTGAACTGATCTGAAGCCAGGAGCCAAGAGATTCATTCTGGTTTCCCACATGGGTGCAGGATCGCAGAGCTTTGGGCCATATTCCACTATTTTCACAGGTCATAAGCAATCAGTTTTATACCCTTCAATGTATTTAAAAACAAGTTAAGTATTAAAGAAATTGTTATCTGTGTATGAATATTATGTAGAAACATTATGCAATAGGGTGACTATAGTTAATATTACATTTTATATTTAAAATTTGCTAAGAAATTAGATGCTCTGTATTTAGTTCACACAGTGTCATTTGTTCAGTGAAAGGTATCTTGATTAACTTTGTTATGATAATCATTTTCAGACACATGCAAATAAACATATGAAAGCCTCACGTTGAGGATCATAAATAAAAAGTCATATTTTACATCAGTAGTCAGGGGAGAAAAACTGAAATATAACATGGAAAGTCCAAAATAAAAATATTTTGAAGACAGCAAAGAAATAAATGTTTGTGTCTCCTAAAAATAAGTCTAACATCAATCTCTTTTTTCTAAAAATTGTATTTTAAATTTTGAGTGAAAGTTACTTCTAAGATAGCTTGATTTTTACACTATTCCCGAATCTTCTTGAATTTTAATATTCTTAAACTTTTTAAAAGGTTTACTTATTTATTTGAAAGGCACAATTACTGAGGAGGGAGAGAGAAAGAGAGAAAGACGGCTCTTCAATCCACAGATTATTTTCCTACATTACTGCAACTGATGAGGCTGGGCTAGGCTGCAGGTGGGAGCCTGGAAATCCAATTAGGTGTTTTACTTCTTTTCCTTGTGTATTAGCTGGGAGTTGGATCAGAAATAGAGCAGCTAGGAGTTGAATCAGCACTCATTTTGAATGTTGGTGCTTCAGGTGGTAATTTAATTAGCTCTGCCACAATTCTGGCCTATAGTCTTCAGATTTTAAAGTAAAACTTTTAAATTTAGCCTCAAGCTTTTAACAGTGTTAATAAATGAAGATTAGGTAATGATTTCTAAAATGAGGAAAATGATTTGCATGAAAGTGATGTTAACAATTCTGTACAGACAATTGAGTCTGTCTGATTTGCATATTTGTTAACTCAGGGCCTTTCTCTGTTGTAGCATCTCTCCCTTTCAACAAAATAGTGCTTTATTGTCAATACAGACACAATCAGAAAATTTTAGTAGAAAAGAAAAAAAGTGCATTTCCCTCACAAATATGTACTGCATTATTTCATTGGTACACAAATTGCAAAACAATACTTATAAGATATATTAATTAATATCCCTCCCAGTTGGCTACTTGAATAGAACTGCTTCTCAGAGCAGAGCTGGCAGGATGAAAGCTTCAATTTGTCATAGCTGCTTTTGTCTTTTTTCATCATCTTTGGAAGTGTTTCTCTAGAATCATGGAGGTATGGATATTTAAGGAGATGCATGCCTCCCCAAGCAATATTCAAACAACAGAAATGATAATTGATACATAAATGCCCCCAGCTGTATCTGGTACCCCAATCACTCCAATATGAGACAGTCTTAAGGTGTTTTTCACAGGGCACCTTAAGAAGATCCCTTCTGAATTAAGACCCATTTGCTTTCAGAAGGAAGGCTTTGATCTTGCCTGCATCCTGACCCATTGCTGTTGCAGATATGACTCAGAGAAGTGAGGCTTTAGTGATGAATCTGTTCATTTAATCAATCTATTTTGATTAATTCATTTATTTTAATATTGATTTATAATTTACTTAATTTACTGCTTTCTTAATTGCCTAAATGGAGTTGAAACTAAATATTTATAAAGGAAACATGCATGAAACCCTCACAATCCACTTTAAAAATAGGAGCTAAAAATAAAACATTTATGAAATGAGCCAAATTTATTTTAAACATCTTAAAATTTGGAAATTATATAAACTGCATATTGAATGAAATTTATTAAAAAATCTTCTATATTTTCACCATCAAAGAATACAGAGACCTTTTTGTTTCATGGGCAATAACATGTATACTTGAGAGTTTACTGATAGATTTATAATACTTCAAATTTCTCAAAATGATTACATTTGAAAATCACTGAGCCAGAACATAATTGTTTTTATCCTTTATTTGTGTTTCTACTCTTGTTCAAAATAGGACAAACATGAATTAAAACTAAAATGGTCCAATTAGTATAATCAATCTTTAGTGGCAATTGTAGGCCTTAGTTTATGATACATGAAGTGGGATGGTAGGCTCGAGATATTTCTAAGCATCTGACAGCAGTACTTTATTGAAACTACAATTTACTGGGCAAGGAGTTGTGATGCCCTTTAGTAAGGGATGTGTATTTCATTTTTAAAAAATTCTAGTATAAACAACAGAACTTCAATATAACTTCTGAAGAATAATCGCTTTATTAATGTTTTAAAATTTTCCTTATTTGTTCAGATTGACAGCATTTCAACTTAAATTAAGGCAAACATGTGGTATCTGACCTTTTGGGATTGATTCATTTCCCTTAGCATAATTGTTTCCAGCTGGACCCATTTGGCCACAAGGAACTGCATTTCATTTTTTTTAATAGCTGAGTAGTATTCCATGGAGTAAATAAACCATAGCTTTCTTATCCAGTCTTCTGTTAATGGGCATTTCGGTTGCTTCCAAGTTTTTGCAATTATTGATTGTGCTGCTATGAACATGGGGGTGCATGTAGGTTTCTCGTGTAGCAGGTATTTTGGATATATTCCTAGGAGTGCTATTGCTGGATCGTATGGTATGCAGATTTTGAGTTGTTTGAGTGTTCTCCATACTGATTTCCATAGAGGCTGTACCAACCTGCATTCCCACCAGCAGTGGAAAAGGGTTCCCTTTTCCCCACATCCTCGCCAGCAAGTGTTGTTGGTGGTTTTTTGTATATGAGCCATTCTTACTGGCATTAGGTGGTATCTCATTGATGCCTTAATTTGTATTTCCCTTATTGCCAGGGAACTTGAGCATTTTTTCACGTTTGTTTGCCATTTGGATTTGTTCCTTTGTGAAATGTCTGCCCACTTCCAATGTCCATTTTTTGAGTGGTTTGTTTGTTTTGGTGTTTTGGTTTCTCTGAAGATCTTTGTATATTCTGGAGATTAGCCCCCTGTCATCTATATAGTGTGCAGAGATCTTCTCCCATTCTGTGGGTTGCTTTTTTACTTTGTTGATTGCTTCCCTTGCTGTGCAGAAGCTTCTTAGTTTGATGTAGTCCCATTTGTTTATTTTGGTCTTGATTGCTATTGCTTTTGGTGTTCTATTTAGAAAGTCAGGGCCTACATCTAGCTCTTGCAGAGTGTTTCCTACATTTTCTTTCAAGAGTTTGAAGATTTCTGGATGTAGCTGTAGGTCTTTTATCCATGTAGATTTGATCTTCGTGTATCGTGAGAGATGTGGGTCTATCTTCTGGTTTCTGCAGGCTATTAGCCAGTTGTCCCAACAGCATTTATTGAAGAGACCTTCCCATTTGTATGGGTTGTCTTTAATGATACCTGTAAAATGTAGCATTATTTCAACTTCTAACAATCTGTATCTCATGCAACAACATATTGTGATATACTCAATGAACCAACAATCAATGTGAGGCAGACTGCTCATGATCTACATCAAAGAACTGTAAAACCTAAGGCATTTTTTAGACCTTTTGCTTCTCGGTAATGGGGAGGGAGGGCAGAGAAATCTTCCATCTCCCTAGAATGTGTGAGGCAAATGTAGAGCATAACCTATCAAGAACATAACAGGTAGCTAATAGACAACAGACTCAAATCAGCATTAGATAATAGTAAAACCACAAAGACATGGGGGGTATCGAGAGCGATCCTGACAACCTCTTAATGGGAGGTTATATGCACAGAGCAAGGGGGATTCCAGAGTGGAGCAGGTGGACAGGAGGAGGCTTGTATACCAACCCTGGAGACTCCCGGATCTTCACCAAGAACTATCAGTATGGGCACCAAGGACTACATCCCAACTGCCAAGGAGACCACGGGGAATTAGAGTGCCTTCGGAGGCTAAGTACTCTGAGGTCACCCACTCCCACTTGAATCTCCCACATGGGCTGGAAGAAGTCCAGATCCCTCCTAGTAGAGCCCTATGTCACCGGAACAACAGCCAGGAGCCCTGAGCGGTCTACAGGAACAGAACAATAAACTCCCTCCAAGACCGGGGAGGGGAGCTTTCTCTGGTCCTTACTTAGTTCCAATACTGTATCCCCACCCTCTATTGCAATGACCATCAAGGTCGCCCTGCAGCCCCCCTTCCCAAGACAAAACAAAACAAACAAACAACAAAAAAATTTGGAATAGAGAGAGAACAAAAAGGAGGGCTTGGAACTAGACAGGAAGCGATCAGTGGGGACTCGCGCATACCTTACTAGGTAGGACATGAAAATAAACTACTCCTAACTAGGGTATGGTGGATTTCTCTGCACACCCCTTCCAAAAGTGTTCTATGCCTCAGCGGGTGTCACATGCCTTGCTAGAGGGATAAGCTAGTTTAGACTATCCTAAGATCTGCCAAGTTCAGTAAAAATTTTGCTTCAACATAATAAACTGCTAAGCACTGGAATGGAAATAGACATAAGACAGCTGAATAGTGTCCTGTAGCCAATTTAAGGAAGATAGAGGCCGGTTGTATACGGAACTATAATTGAAATGTTAATGAAGTAGTCACAGGATGTGGTTAAGAACATTGTCTAACATATCAGTCACTCAATACAATGTTAATTAACCCCATAATGATGGAAACTGTTGTTGAAGTTATGTTATGGCTTTTAATTGGTAGGAATGATATTCTGCCAGCTCTACCTTCAGACCAGAGATGGTCTCCCCAAGGAACTGTTGAATTCAGCTGGGCAATGAGATACTGGACTCTATGCATGGCACATGCTTGCAATGAAAGAAACAAGACTAGATTTGAACTGTAATACTGCAATAAGGTGGAGCAATCCACCATGGGGGAGGGCACGGGGGAGGGGATGGGGGAACATCAGAGCCTATGAAACGTTGTTATAAAATGAAATGCAATTAAAAAGAGTCAATAAAAGGGAAAAAAATAAAAATAAACTTAAAATATAAAATAAAATTCCTTATTTGTAAACTTACACTTATTTTCACCCATTTTTTTTTAAGATTTATTTTATTTTTATTACAAAGTCAGATATACTGAGAGGAGGAGAGATAGAGAGGAAGTGGAGCTGCCGAGATTAGAACCAGTGACCATATGGGATCCTGGTGCATTCAAGGCGAGGACCTTAGCCACTAGGCCACGCTGCCGAGCCCTATGCTTATTTTCTGTTAGCAATCATTTCATTCCTTGGCAATTTACCAACCATTTCAGTTTCTACTCATTATTTCTGTCATCACTACTTTCCCAGTTTCTCCAATTTCATTCACTTCATAGCCTAACTAAATGCTGTCATTCTTTTCAAATTGTTAATAAAAATATTAAATCAGATCAGGGAGAAGAGCATTTCATGAATCATAGAAACAAATCCTACAGAGTGAGCAACTACTTGTTTGCATAATATGCTTATTTAAGGGCATACTGCTGACTTTCATCTCGATGCACCTCCAGCATATTTGCAGCAGATTTCTCATTTTAAATCAAACTGTTGATTTAATTATCATGTTACCATATGACTCTAAGCATTTGTTTCACATTATACCTTGGCGATTTTTTTTATTAATTACATTGCATTATGTGACACAGTTTCATAAGCTCTGGGATTCCCCCATCCCCTCCCCGTGCCCTCCCCCCATGGTGGATTCCTCCACCTTGTTGCATTATTACAGTTCAAATCCAGTCAAGATTCTTTCTTTGCAAGCATATACCAAGCACAGAGTCCAGCATCTTATTATCCAGCTGAATTCAACGGTTTCTTGGGGAGACCATCTCTGGTCTGAAGGTAGAGCTGGCAGAATATCATCCAGATCAATTAAAAGCCCCAACACAACATCAACAACAATTTACAACGTTATGGAGTTAATTGACATGGTTTTGAGTGACCAATATGTTAAATATGTTTTATTGTCTATATATAAGCAATAAATGCTTGCATGTTTATTAACCAGAACAGATAACAACATAAGTTAGAGCATTAGTATTTAATGTACTGAAAGATGTAACTAACTGAAAGATAAATATTACATTATTACTTTTATAATTTACATAAATCATATAAGAAATAATGTTACAACTTAAGAACAAACATAGAAGTAAACAAGCTGCACAAATACATTTATATTAATGTAATCAAGCTTTTTAGGATAGTAAGGGAGAATTTAGAAATTAATCTGAACACAAAGTTAACTACTATATTAGTTCCTTAAAAATCTTTGTGAAAAGAGAAGTATAAAAGTGAAAGTCATGGGCCTTTGCACCTGCGCATTGGTGACAGCCTCGTGGGGGACTGGTGGTTCAGGCTTGCAGGGGGCTTAGAGGTTGGTGCCAGTGGGGTGAGGGTTGCAGGGACCTTAATGCTTGCATCTAGGCATTCAGAGTGAGACTGGAGATTTCCTCATGTGCTTCATCCCAGGTGAGATGGGGGAGGGGAAGGGAGAGCCTTAGGTTAGCATGCTGGGCTGGTGTGCTGGTGGACCAGGCTTAGGGAGCTTTTTCTTTTTAAGATTTTTTTTTTTTAATTGGGAAGTCAGATATAGAGCAAGGAGGAGAGACACAGAGGAAGATCTTCATTCTGTTGGTTTACTCCCCAAGTGGCCGCAGCAGTCAGTGCTAAGCCAATCTCAACCAGGAGTTTCTTCCAGATCTGCCACGTGGGTACAGGGTCCCAAGACTTTGGGCCACCCTTGCTTTCCCAGGCCACAAGCAGGGAGCTGGATAGGAAGCGGGGCCACCAGGACACGAACCGGTGGCCATATGGGATCCCAGCAAGTGCAAGAAAGGAGATTAGCAGCTAGGCTACCACACCTGGCCCCAGGCTCAGGTAATTTTGAATAGGCTTGGATCTTGGGTATGTGGAGGGGCAAGGTCCCATGCCAGCACATGTTCCAGGAGCCTGGGACCCCAGTGGGTGTGCAGAACTCCAGGCAAGCACACTACCCCACTGGGAGATGGTGCTTCAGAAAACTGGGCTGCAGAATCCATGCATTCCTGGGAGCAAGAACTGTGGGTTGTTCAAGGGAAGGGAATGAGGCGATGTGTGTGTGTGGACAAGGGACACAGCTGAAGAAGTATGCTGTAGGTGAGGAATGACTTCTGAGGGGCTTCCATCAACAAGGCCACTGTATTTGCAGGTAAGCCAGGGGACTGAGACTGAGAGGTTTGGAGGGGGGAGCTGGAGGATCTTTATGGATCAGACTGATGCACCTATGCAAGTGGGTAACCTGAGCTGGGCTAGTTAGCATAGACCACCACCCACCAGCATACATTAAAGCTAGGCCTGGGGGCCTATCTGACATGGCTAAATCACGCCACCCACCAGAGAGTGTCAGAATAGGAGACCGGAATTGTTAGGCTGGGACATGACACAAAGAATCATGGAAGAGAATCAGGTGTGGGGGCAGATTTTGTAGGGGATATGTGGGCTCATCCCTGTAGAACTGCAATTTCCACTGGTTTGCTTAGAGCTGGAGGTGGTGACAGGCTGAGCTAGGCATGAGCATGAATCTGCTGGATAAGGGCCTACCACCATTTGGCACATGTGAAACTTAGCTCTGGGAGTGGACCTGGTGGGAGAACTTGGGAAACTGCCCTGGTGGGCCATAGCTCCCGCTGGTGAGAATGTGATTCAGGACTGGTGCTGGTCAGTCTGGGCAAGGCACCTGGATTACCTTCTGCTGCTTTCTCAGGAGCATTAGCAGGGAAATGAATTGCAAGTGGCATGTTGGGTCTGTAACAGATGTTAATACGGGATGCATTACAAGCATCCAGTTAACACATTCTGCCATGATGCTGATCCCTGAATTCATTTATTTTTTATCGTGTTTAGAACATGGAAGAAAGAAAATAGGGAATGTTAAAGTATACAGCTCCACTTGCTTCCTTCTTCTCTGTTCTACACACAGAAAAAAAGATACCAGTATGAGGATATTGATTTCCAAAATAATCAAATGAACATATACAGATTATTACAAGCCATCCACATTTTTAAATACAAGACACTATAGCCTAACAAACTTCATATTATACTGTTATACAGCTATTAAATTGTGAATGTTTAAAAATAAAGGATACTACAATGATAAAACTGTGGATAAATACATTTGTTTTTAAATATTTCTTGTATCTAGCAATAGTGAAAGGACATGTAAATTGAATGTAAAATTTACTTTTAGTATGTTTAAAATGAATGCAGATTACTTATAGGGTAGAAAAATTAGATATATTCATAATTAATTTCCAAATGACATTGCCACATGAGCGTACAGTGATGCATCAGTAACTAAGAACAAATTTTCTAAATTGTCATAAAAATATGGGAGAAACAAAAGCAGCATGTGATGCCTAGGCTTTACCATTTGTAGAAGCAGTGCTTGTCTAGTAATTAATTCTTCAACAAATAACTGTGGAATATCAATGTAATAGAGGTTTATTGTTGTATAGTACATTATCTCATTTTTAAATGGATTTTAAATAACAATAATTTATTGTCTTGTGATTTGTAAGTATCAAGAACCTGGAAATGCCTCAGTGAGATGCCTCTGTATTAGGTCTTTCATGAAATTGTGGTTAAAATGTTGACCATGGCTATGTTCTTATGTGAAAGCATGACTATAGGAGGAACTGTTCACTCATGTGATTCTTCACATAACTCAACTGTTCAACCACAGGATTATTCACAATAGTCTAACTTCCCTCTTAGCAGCGGGGAGGGGGTGAAGAGAAGAGGGGCAAGAGACAGTCTGGAAGCTGGTCTTATTATTATTTCAAAGGCAGACTTATAAAGAGAAGGAAAGACAGAGAGAGCAAGATCTTCAATCCACTGGTTCACTCCTCTAATGGCTGTAATAGTTGGAACTGAGCTGATCCAATGCCAGGAGCCACGAGCTTCTTCTGCATCTCCCTGTGGGTGAAGGGGCCCCAAGCACTTGAGTCATCTTCTGCATAAGCAGAAAACTAAATAAGAAGTGGATCAGTCTGGACATGAACAGCTGCCCATATGAGGTCTTGGCACTGCAGGTGGTGGATTAATGTGCTGCGTAATTGCACTGGCCCCTGGAAGCTAGTCTTTTTATAACATAAATTTGAAATGGATACTCCACCATCTCTATCAATTTCCTTTTACTACCAGCAAGTCACTCAAAGCAGCCCACACTCAAAAAGAAAGAGGATCCATAAGGACACACTCATCAGGAAGTAAGGATCATTGGGAGTCATCCTAAAGATTGCCTCTGGGCCCCCAATTATTCACACCTTTCCAAAATGCAATGTGAATTTCTCTCCTTTTGAGTTCCACAAGATAGTCTCCCAACACAGTATTATCTCAAAGACTAAAAGTTCATCATTACCAATAAGTTCACTGATATATGTGCCTTTTAAATATAAATTCATACTTATAATTATCCCAATGATCTCTATTTGTAGGCCTCTGAAACTAAAAGGATAAGCCATCTTCCCCTATAAGAAAGTCATGAAGTAAACGTATACACACTCAAAATCGAGTGGGGGAGGACACGGGCAGAGAATGAAGTTGTAAAATGTCATAGAAATTCTGAAATAAAATGTTTTTGGATGTTTCCTCATTAAATGTCAATTTATAGAGCTAATCATCTATGGTTGTCAGTTCCATCCTCTGCACTTCTAATGTATGCAATGTTGGGCCCTTATTATGAAGGATTAGGCTATTTTCTTTGGCTCTGCTATTGATGGAGCTGGAAATCCACAGGGAAAGCTGTGAGCAAAAGAGTATGACTGCAAAGTATAGACTATAAGAGCAACTGAAAGTCACGTGAGTGAACTATAGAGAAAACAAATTTCTGGAGAAACTGAAGGAAGATTCACATGAAGTAAAACAAGTGGGCACCCCTCTGAGCTCCACTCCATAAGAAAATGAGTCAGCAGAATAAAACCTATCTTGTAAGTACAGAAGTATTAATTTTTACTTATTTCTACCCTCCAAATTTCTAAAAATACTTAGTCTTAAGGTCCATAATTAATAGAAATATATGGAGAATAGGATTCTGAAAAATTTAGGTAAGCATATACAAGTTAAAACATTGCAGTCAGTAGAATGAGACGTATCCAGATTTTGCTCAATATCATTTGATGGGAACATAGATTAGGAGTATTAGTATAGCTATTAACAGCCACTTACACATTCATGCTTCTAAAATTTCCTTTCGTATGCTCACAGCATACAGAATATAAAACACAAATTTAAAATAATCTGTCTCCAAGAGTTGTATGTGGAAAAATATCACAATAATAGGCTGAGAATGCAGGTCACCCTGACACTTAGACACATAGAACTGCAGTTAAGAGGTCACTAATAGACGGATGATGCTCACTAATACTTGTATTTGAAACTTGCTCAGATTCTTTATAAATAATTATATATTGTATTCCTAAAATGGCTCTGAATCTAAATTTCCCAGGGAGAAATAATGTAGTAAGTCACAGGACTAGTTTGGTGTTATTATTATATCTCCTAATGAAATATGAAAACAAAATACCAAATCAGTGAGATCATCTTTGGATATACTCATCAAATCCAGTTTTGGGGCCTACTAATGGTCAAAGTAGATACAGAGCCATATTGATCCAGCCAAAGGACTGACGTGGTGGAAGAATAGTCCAGTTAATTTATTTTCTAACAGAAACCTGCCAAAACCAAACTAGTAAGATAATTGCATGAGAAATGAAAAAAAAATTAGTCCTGTAATTCTTATAGGTATGAAACAGAGAAAAGGTATTGTTAACCAGTTTGATTAGATTAGATACATTTTTTATACTCTGATGATTGATGAATAGACTCATTGTATCATAAAATGTCCTAGATTGAAAGCTCTGTGATGAAACTAATCAACTAGTATGACAAGGAATAACTTGGAAATAGCAGAATGATGCTGTTCTCAAAAGTTACATCCGCATTATGACTGTAGAACTTTATTTAGAAAAAAAAATCATCTACTTGAGTGTAAATAGGATCTGAAGAGATCATACTGAATTAATTAGGCAAGTCTTAAACCCAGTGGAAGTGTTCTTATAAGACCAAAGAAGAGATGATAGACACACAAGAAAAAAAAAGGAAGGATGGGGCAGTGTAGTGGGCTGTGTGGCACAGTATAAACCACAACTTCAGACACTCACTTCTCATATTAGATAGCCAGTTCAGGATCCTGCTGGTCTGCTTCTGATCTACCTCTTAGCTGATGCACCTGGAAGTAGCAAATGATGGCCCATGGAGTCCCTGAAACTCCCATTGGAGACCCAGAAGGAAAAAAAAAATTGCTTCTCTCTCTCTTTCTCTCTCCCCCCCTCCTCAATAAATAAATCTCTTAAAAAATATGGAGGCAGTTGCTAAAGTTCTGCAGCCATAAGCCCACAGGTGGCAGGGCAGTCAACAGTTGATGGAGAACACAATAATTCAATTCTCCCTTTTTACCCGTAGAAATATTTCAATGGTTTGTCAGATTTTAGACTTTAAACTGTCAAAACTGTGAGAAAATAAATTTGTGGTGCTTTTGTGTATGATATATCTATCTCAGGAAACTAATACAAAAGCTAATGGTCTGTAAGATATTGACCAAATCAAATATATACATATATATTGACCAAATAACATGTGCATCTCCATTGGTCATTTTCAATATTGTCTTTCTTAATGTAAGTAAGACTAAAGATTATCAAAGATGAAATCTGGGGTGAACATTTATCATAGCTGTTAATATGTCCAAGACCTACATTGAAGTTCTAGATCCTGGCTCTAATTTACTTATAATGTAGACCATGAGAAGCAGCAGGTAATGGCTCTGGTAATTGGATCTCTGTCACTGAAGTGGAAGACCTGAAATAAGTTCTCCACTCCTTCCTTAGTCATAGTGAGCATTTGAAGACTAAGTCAGCGGATGAGATCTTTCTCCCTCTTTCTTCCTCTTAAACCAAAAAGTCAACTTAAGAATGTTAAATGACTCCTTATGAAGGACTATACTGTTGTAACAATGTGGGGAAAATCAGTCAGGGGGTGGGATTTTTTTGGGGGGAGGCAGAATCACAGTCTTTATGAAATTGTATCATAAAATTCAAAAATTCAACTTAAAAATTTAACAGAAGCAAAAAAAAGAATGTTAAATAATAAAATTTTAAATAATAGAAGGAATCTCAACTTCATCCACCTTTCTCATGTGTACTAGAATTACCACCAGAAGTACTATTGAGCTTATATCCACAGGCCTTAATTGGTGCTGTTGATTTAAAAACTTCAGATACAATTTTATAGTATTGTTCTGTTCTTTTGTCTTGGAATTAACTGATAAATATAACAAAGACAAACTCTAGGGGGAAAAGGAGTAAAAGTTTTCCCCTTTGAAAAGGATTTAAACTTAGTATTAATCATCAGTGTGAGTGCATTCAATAACACTGGCAGTGGTAAGAAGTGTGTACTTACGCTTCAGTGACTGAAATGCTCACATTTTTCTACCCAGGGTTTCTCCTGGTGAATCAAAAGAATAGTCAGGCAGTCCCTTAGTGAGACTAAGAAAGGGAAAAGGATAACCTTGAGAGAGATTTCAATCAAGCCATTCTAACTTCACAACATTGAGTAAACAGTAGCAATTTATTTATTTTCTTTTCAAAATTTTGTACTGAATACATCATTCAGTTAATATAAATTTAGTCCTCTTGGAACCCAATGTGATTGATTTTTTTTTAGGCTTTATTAATCTTGACATTGAGCTTAGGGATTTCATGAACAAAATATTAAGAAGAGGTGAGAGGTCAACAGGATTATCTTCTTTTGCCTCCAATTTATTGGTAATTACATAGATAACATACTCATCTTTTATTATACCTGATTCTTCCTAATTTTATACTAAGAACTAGCACTTGGGGGGAGAATATATCAAATTCCCCAAACTTGTGCTGCGACTTCATACAGCAAAGAAATGAAATTCTTGTGGCATTATATCAGATGTGTTATGTATGTTGGTTACCATATTTTTAAAAGTACGGTGTTCAAAAATGTTTATGTATTTCATTTGAAATATACAGACACCCCCCACAAACATGCACACACAGAATCTCCTAGTCACTAATTCACTCTCCAAATGCTTACAATAGCCAGGCCTACATCAGGCTGAAGCCAGTTCAGAACCCTATCTAGGTTTCTCATGTAAGTGAGAGGGACTTGAGTATTTGAGTCTTCACTTTTTGCATCCCAGAGTATGCATTAACAGGAGGTGGCATCAAGCAGGGAACCTTGGGACTTGATTCCGGCACTCATGTATAATTCAGATGTCCCAAGCTGAAGTTTAAGTTCTGAGCAAAATACCCATAACAGGAGGACACTTTAATAAAAAGCCAGTCTTTAGATTTTCAAAATTTCTTAAATTCATTTTTATTTACTTTAAATTAGAGGGTTGGAGTTAAGGAGAGAGGAAAAGACAAAGAGAGAGTTATCTACTAGTTCACTGCCAAATGCCTCCTATAGCTAGCCCAGAATGAGGCCAGGAGTACAGAATTGCATACCCATTTCCCCACGTGGGCAACAGGGATCCAAGTACTTGACTAGAACTTACTGTCTCCCAGAATGCATTAGCAGGAAATTGGATCAGAAGCAAAGAAGTTGACAAAGAAGTTGATGTCATAATGTGTGATGTAGGTGTCTCAAGCATCTTTTATTGTGTTTTACCACAATGATGGCCCCAAGTATACTTTTAAATTGAGATATACTCAGAGGAGAGCAATCAGAATTTTTAAGGATCTGAAAATGGGTATTATGAAAATCGATTCAAAGCATAAAATATTTGACCTGACTAATAGAGAAGCTAGAAAGGCTATTATAACCATCTTACATTAAAGCTATCGCATAAAAACAATCTATTCGTTGTAGCTACAGATATCAGAACTAAGTGGGAGTGAACAGAACTTAGAAGAATCATATTTTAGTTAAAAATAAGGTAGGTTTTTTTAAAAGATTTTACAAAACAGCTTTACATATTAAAGAATATTGATTTTCCTAAATTAGAGATACTTGATAAAGACCTATTCATTTGCACATGTTACACAACTAAGGTACATATTTTACAAAATATATGCTCTAACTATATCTAAGGTAGAGATCTTAATTTGAAATAGGACATAAGCGATATTTGGGTTTACTATAGGCTACACTTTTATGTGTATTTTATGTGTAATTTTTTTCTGAAGGGCAAATTAATAGCATTCATTCATGTTTAAAAGATTCTGCAGTTTTGAAAAGTGTAGAAATTTTGGCTGTAAGTATTCCTGTAACTGTAGTGTTTAAAATTCTACTCAAAGTAAATGATGAATTTCAGGTACACAGCTTGCTGGTAATTAATTTTCTTTTGTATTATCTTTCAAATTTAAAAGCATTGCAATTTCTTTAACTCACATTGTTGTTAACTCACATTAGTGTATTTTTGGTCTATGCCCAGTAAATATTTCTTTTTCTGTTAACTGGCTTATTTGTTGAAGAGAAGTGTATACATTCTATTTATAATTACCTCAAGAATATAGGTTGTGTAATTTTGAGGTTATGAAAACCAGGATTCACCTGATATGTGAAATGAGTTAAAAAAATATGCTTAGTGCCTAACGGGTTCTGAAATTGCTAGATAAAAATGATTAGGAGGCCCGGCGCAGGAGCCTAGTGACTAAATCTTAACCTTGCATGTGCCTGATCCCATGTGGATGTTGGTTCTGACCTGGCCACTCCATTTCCCATCCAGCTCCCTGCTTGTTGCCTGGGAAAGCAGTTGAGGATGACCGAAAGCCTTGGGATCCTGCACCTGCATGGGAGATCCGGACAAAGCTTATGTCTCCTGGTTTCAGGTCGATGCAGCTCCAGCCCATTGCAGCCACTTGAGGAGTGAACCAGCAGATGAAAGACCTTCCTCTATAGCTCCTTTTCTCTGTACATTGCTCTTTCCAATAAAAATAAGTAACAATAATAATAGAAAAGATTAACAATGAGCAAAATTGGGCTAAATCTGGAGAAATATATTTTAAAATGTTAATAGTTTGCTGAGAGACTATTGAAATGAGATGAAATTTAATTGAAGGATATTTCTACCAATATTTATATGGAAGATAATGTCTGTAAAAGTTTTCCCTCTAGTACCTGTTATCAAGAACTTTGGGGTCCTTTTTTATAATTATTACTGGGAATTAAAGGGCTCTGTTTTCTGCTACGCACTAGGGAAATGAGATGAAATGTCCTTTAAATAAATAATTATAAACTGAGTTTCATTGCTATCTTTAATCATTTCTCTCCTTTGGAGTATACTTTTCTGATCATTCTGAAGAGTAGATTTTGAATTAATTTGGTCTTTGAAGTACTTTAAGAAGATTTCTATCTAGATTCCACAAATTTTTAAATGGGAAGGGAATATAAACTGATGAAGCAGCTTAAGTACATCTGGAATAACCAAGAAAGAAACACATTAAAGTTAATTAGGACAGAGAGAGATGGACAGAAAGACACTTTTATCTCATAATTACATAGATGAAATATGATTATGAATTATAACATTTCTTTAGCTAAATTTGCCAAATGCATAGCCAGGAAGATATAGTTTTTGGCCAGAGATTTCTAGAACGCTAGATAAGCAGGTATAGTGGGACTTACAGCTAACTTGGGTTATTGCTTCTTTACCCTTTAATCAAAATCGAGAACATCTGTAATCATCACAGCAAGATCCTGGACTGTGCCTCTTGGATGTTGTGCAGCAACAACCTCCACTTGGTTATGTTTGGATAGCCTCACATGAGGAGAATACAAGTACTGAGGAATGGCTGGGAGGAAGAATGTTCTGATTTTGTAAAACAAAAATACCCCACATTGCAATATAAATTGTAATGTTCAGCATGAAATGTGGCATCAAAATAGGATATATGCAATTTAAGACTATATCTTTTCATATGTATATTATAAACTTATAAATGATACATTTATTAATGTGAAAGGCAGAGATGCAGGGAAAAGGAGACACAGAGATAGAGATCTTCCAATCATGTTTCATTCCCTAAACAGCCAAAATAGCTGGAGCTGAGTGAGGTGGACACCAGGAGCCTGGAATTTCATTTAGTTCTTGCACCTAAACACTTGGGCCATCTTCCACTGCTATTCCCAGTGCATTAGCAGAGTAGCTACAAATTAAAGTGATGCCCATATGGGATGCCAGCATGTCTTACATGTGGGTGAGGATGGTCCAAGAATTTGGATTATCTGTTGTTTTCCTAGACTGTTAGTTGGGTGCTGTATCTGAAGTGGAGCACCCAGAGCCTGAGCTGATGCCCAAATGGAATGAAGGATTGTAGATGGCAGCTTTACTTGCTTACCATCACAACATTGACTCCAGAATAACAATTTTTTTAGCCTATAAACATTTTTTAAAAGAATCTGTTATAATTAATATAAAAATATACTCTCTATATATGTTTGTATATATAAATAAAAAACTGATACTGTCACACTAAATATAATAAAGGAAACGCATTTGCTTAACATGTAAATTTTTTGGTTTAGATGCAATTTAAACAGTTAGCATATGTTAACATATGTTTTTCTTTAAAAAGAAAAAATGAAAGGTCTTTGAATGCTATTGAATGTTATAGGCCGAGTATATTTGTCTCCCTGAAGTTCATATGTTGAAGCCCTAACTCCTAATGTGATAGTATGGAATGTAGAGTATTCATAATTAGTCATGAGGGCAGAACACCCTTGAGTGGGATTAGTCCTTTTATAAAAGGGATGAATACTCCCTCACCCCTTTCAAACAGTAAGAAGGTTTCATTTGCATATAGGGAATAATCCTTCAGAAGACAATGGATCTGCCAGCTCTTTGATCTTGGACTTCATAGACACCAGAACTAAAAGCAAATACTTCTGCCTTCAGAAGAAGGCTTTATTTGTCACTGCAGTTAAGATATCAGTTGGGGTACTGGTATTCCAAATCATAGTACCTGGTTTGAAGCTCAATCTTTGCTTCCAGTTCTGCTAACATGCACTTGGTGAGGCAATATGTGATGGCTGAAGTACCAGGGTCCTGCACCTAAATGGGAGACCCAAACTGAGTTTCCCGTTCCCAGCTTCAGCATGATCCAGCCTCTGCTGCTTTGCCCATGTGTGGAATAAACCAGTAGTTGGAAGCTCTGGGTCTGTCAATCTTTTTCTCTCTTTCTCTTTCTTACTCTTTCTCTGTCTCTCCCATTCCATCTGTCAAATTAATAAGTAAATTTATAAATAATTTAAAAATATTCTGTTTGTTACCTTAAAAATGATATTTTTGTTAAAGCACTCTGAATGGAATAAGAAATTGAGACAAGCATTCACAAAATTTGTTATACTTTCCAGAACATACTGTTGCTGAACAACACACCAGTCTGGTTGGTGGCATTAGTGTAGAACCTACCCAAACTGGGTCTATTAGCCCAAAGCGCAGAAGCCAATCATTGACATTAGAGTGGTGGAAGAAAATAGGTATTTAACTCAGAGGGGAAGCTATCATTCAACTCTTTGACTCTCCCAGAAGTTAGGAATGAAGATTCTTATACATAGGAAGTTAGGCTGAGAGGCAAGTGATCAGCTTGTGTTCAAGTTCCTGGTTGGTCATTGGAGCTTGTGACCTTCCTGTGATTGGTCAGTGATGTTCTTTAGGAAATTTATTTTGGCCACGTGGGTTCTCATTGATCTAAGGGTTACATGAATGATAGCAGTCACATTCTACACAGACCTGAAATTTCCCTACCCAAATCACTCCAGGATAAAACAGGGTATTGATGTTCTTATGTATTGGAGAAGCAAATGAATCCTTGAATTTGGCTATCAGAATCTTGTAAGGTCAGCTGGATCACTTCCTTAAGTCATTGCATCCTTTTTTGATAAAGGAGAGACAAAGAAACCTTGTGATAAGAGAGAGTAGGTCTTATTCTTACATTGTGGGGATTTGGTTTCAATATCGTGTACTTAAAATAAAAAATTTAAAGATATTTTTCACTGTTCACTTCTCAAGCCTTTTTCCATCAGTGGCTTAGAAATAGTAATGAGAAGATAAATAGAAAAAATCCTCTTCATTAGTGATTTTGCAGATGTATGGTTTTCACATCTGTGATTTAAGTCACGGAAACTTAAATTTCTAGCACTGTTTCTCATTATGTGGCAATGTCTAGTAACTTTCACTGTAATGAAGTTAAATCCTTGCTTTCACATCCTTACAACTCCATGATTCCTTGAAGCTCCTATTTCTCAACAACATTATAAGAAATAAGAAAAAACATGATGATGTAGATACTACACCTAAGTATGGATTTAGGATATATAGTATTATTTATATTTTGAATCAGGAAATGTTACAACAGAGGCTATTTTCTCCTAAATGATGGGCCTAACAGTTAGGCTCTGCTACCCATGTGGAGTCTATCTGCATATTAAACCAAGGAGAATGAAGAAATAATGTACTTTCATTGAATTCTATGCCAAGATAGAATATGTGCATAATACAGTGAATGCCACCACCTATTGTAATTATTTTAATTGTGAAATTGGAATGCATTTCTTCCTAGAACCACATTCATTTTAGTCACTGACTTTATTTTGCATGTATGAAAATTCAGTTCAAGAAGAACCATTATTTTATTTGATCATATTGTTAGAAACATTCAGTATATCTGCATAGTTTAAAGGGATTTTTTAATATACATTTCATTTACATTATCATTTTATATTTAAAAACTTATGATCAATAATTGTTTTTCTCATTTGACAAGTTTTAAGAAATGAGGATTAGATATGTTAAGTGACTTGTACAAACCATTTTACATGTATTTAGCATATTTAGCATATAAACTCATATCCTGAAAGTACAAATACTGTTTTCCTGCCATAGCCATTCAAAGAACGATTTGGTAATTTTCCAAACAATAATTCAAACTACTTATAATTATTAATCTTTGTCAAGGACTGTACATAGTCTCGAGTGTACAAAAATAAATTAGAGGACACGGCGTGGTAGCCTAGTGGCCAAATCCTCATCTTGCAATAGCCAGGATCTGATACGGATGCCATTGCATATTCCAGCTATTCTGTGTCCCACCCAGTTCCCTGCTTGTGGCCTTGGAAATCAGTGGGTGATGGTCCAAACCCTTGGGACCCTGCACCTGCATGGGAGACCCAGAAGAAGCTCCTGGCTCCTGGCTTTGGATTGGCTCAGCTCTGCCCTTGTGGTCACTTGGGGAGTGAACCCCAGCAGATGAAAGATCTTTCTGTCTGCATCTATTTTCTGTATATGTCTTTCCAATACAAATAAATAAATCTTTAAAAACTTGTTTGAAGGAAATTTCTTACATTGTGAGGAAAAACAACAACAAAACAACAAAGAGATCAGAGTATATTAAATGTGTAAAAACTACCATTAAAGGATGGCTGAAAGCTACACTACAAGTAGTTATATGGTGCAGTTATTGATAGTGCAAGTTTTAGAATCAGAGTATTTTGAGATTTTCTACTCACTGTCTCTTTCTGTGTGATTTTGGACAAGGAATTTTCAATCTCTATTCTCTACTTTTCATATTTAGTAAGTTAAGGTAGCTGTGTCTGATAGTGCTAAAAGATAGGGACATAATCAAATGACTTGATATATGGTACATACGCTAAAGCGAGCTTCAAAAAGTTGGTATTTAGGTACAGGTGAATTATGATCATTTGATCTGTTTTTCTGCCTAAAGCAGAGAAATATGGTGTACATCTCATAGAGAGCCCACATTATTGAAAGACCTCATGCTAAGACATAGAAAAAATAAAAATTTACATGTTATAGATACAGTTAAAGGTATATAGAATTGGGGAATAAGAACATATGCTGGGAAGAAGATAAGTCTGACAGAGTAGTTGGGGTTATCTGACTAATGTATTATATGAAAAAATTAAAAATCTCCCAAGATTTCTGTTTTGCCCATTTGGATAGTGCTGATATTACCACAATATCCACTGTAGATACTATCTATTGCAATACTTGCAGAAGTTTGCTAAAATATTTTTGAAGAAAATGTTTATATTACATTATATTAATTAAAAACTACACATGATATAATTCTCTTATTAAATATCTCAAATTGTGAGGACAGAGCCACTGGCTTTCAATTAAAGAAAGGATTGCTAAGCAAAAACCATAAAAGGGTACTTTTTAGGCAGTAATGATGTGTCAAAATTGTCAAAAGGTTGACATTTTATACATTAAAACTTTGAAACAGTGCTATAATATGAATGCTATCATAAACTCATTCACATATAAGAACATTTCAAAAGCAATATCGAGATTATTATTTTTTAAACTTTTGACATTGATTTTCCAATGTTTTAGACAACATCAAAAATAGTGGGACACAGTCAAAGCAGTGCTAAGAGGAAAGGTTATTGCAATTAGTGCTCCTTTCATGAAACTGGAAAGGTACAAACTAAATGGGGTATTCATACATCTGAGTGAGCTAGAAAAAAGAAAATAATTCCAAGGTTAGCAAAAAAAAAAAAAAAAAAGTAAGGGAGGAAATAAACCAAATAAGATCAAAAGAATAATACATAAGCTCAACAAACCAAATAGCTGGTTCTTTGAGAAAATCAACAAAATAGATGCCACACTAGCCCAATTAATCAAAAAAGGAGGGAGAAGATACAAATCAGTAGAATATGAGAAGAAAAAGGAACTATAACAATGTATATCTCAAACATGCATAAAATAATCAGGAATGAATCAACAAACCAGAAGAGATGGGTAGATTTCTGGACACATACATCTACAAAATTTAATCATGAGATAATTAAAAACAGACGTAAAATGAGGACAGAGATTGAATCAGTAATTAAATCCCTTTAACAACAACAAAACAGGCAAGCCCAGAACTGAATGGCTTCACTGCTGAATTCTGCCAAATGTTCGAAGAACTTACCCAAATACTCCACAAGGTATTCAAAGCAATAGAAAGGGAAGCAATCCTTTAAAACTTTCTATGAAATCAACATCATCTTAATAGCAAAGCCAGATAAAGACACATCAAAGAGAACGATAGACCAATATCTGATGAACAGAGATGCCAAAATATCAGCCAACAGGATCCAGATAGATTATTCACCTGGACTAGGTGATATTAATCCCTGGCATGCAGGAATGATTTAACTTTCACAAGTCAGTAAATGTGATACACAACATCAACAAATTGAAGAACAACACCATATGATTATCTCAATAGCTGCAAAAAATATAAAAAAATACAACTAATCAAGCTTGGTGGTAGGGAATACAAATGTGGATAAGGAAAGATGTCATGAGTAACTGCAGGTTTTGATCTTATAAGACAGAGGCTATTCACTGAGGTTAAAAAAGAAAGCAAAATAAAGAGAGAAAGGAAAGAAAAATTGAAGAAACCATATTTATCAAGGACTTCTAAACATCCCCTTCTCCTTTTTAAAATAAGAAACATTCATTTCAGTAGTGACCTCAATGACACATTTATATATTAGTCTGAAGTTAAAATATAGGGGGAGATAGAAAAATAAAAAAAATAAAGATCTATTTTTAATTTGAAAGACAGAGTGACAGAGACTGTGAGAGTGAAAGAGAGACAGAGACATAGAGACTGAGAGCGCGAGATCTCTCTACCATCCACTGGTTTACTCCCCAAATGGCTGCAATGGCCAGGATTGATTTAGGTCTAAATCAGAAGCTTGAAACTCTGTCTGGGTCTCTTATGTGATTGCCAGAGATTCAAGTACTTAAGCATTGTGTTCCCTCCTAGAAAGCACTACCATGCAAGCATAAGCAGGGAACAGAACAGCCAAGACTAGAATGAGTAATCTCATCTGGAATCCTGGTTATCTGCAGTAGCAGCTTGATCTGCTGCACCACAAAACTACCCTGAAAAACAAATGAAATTTGTTTAGAAGAGATAAATGTAAAGTTCAAATAGTGAAGACTACAGAGATTAGTGATATCCCCAATGATACATATAGAATGAAATTTAAGAAAAGTCAAATTCTGAGAACTGAATCTCTGACATTTGGCGATATGGCAGAAGGATAGGGCCCAGCAATGAAAATCAAGGAGGAATCAGAGAGATAAGATAAAACCAACAGAATCATATCAAAAGCATTGGAAGCATATTGTAAATAGGATAAATACAATAAATACAGCGAAGGTGACATTGCAATAAGAAGCATGAAGGTTATTTGTGATCTTAGCAAGACAAAGTTATCATTATTCATCTTTTATGTAAAGAATAAAATAAGGCTTGTTTAGCAAAGGTGATTTTTGGAGAGTAAAGATCGTCTGGATTTGTTGTAGAATAATCATTTCTCATGGATTTGTTTAGATAAATATAACTAGCTTCCATAGAAAATGGATTGCAAGGTGATCAGAGAAAAATAACAAAAACTGTGGAGAAATACAGGAATTTTAAAAATACTACTAACAACACTAGGATAAGAAGGGCTCTAAGGAAAAAATTTGATTGTCATGTAAGGAAGTGACACAGAGCCATTTATGAAATATAAACATTGGATCCTAAACTTCAAACACAGAAGATAGAAAAGGAATGGAAGACAAAAATAACAACAAAGAATAAAGACAAGGACTAGAAAATAGTACAAATATGGGAAGTATTAATTCAACCTATATCAATCATGGTACACATAAGTGGTTTGGAAAAATAAATTAAATGACAAATATTGTCAGAGTGAATAAAACATAGAACCCAACCCTATGATGTCTACAATTCTTTGTTTACATTCACTTTAAATGTAGTACACAAATAAATAAAAGGTGAGTAGGTAACGACATAACATGCTAAAACTAATCAAAACGAAGCTGAAGTTGCTACATCAATTTTAGACAGCACAGACTCCAGAACAAGGAAAGCCATGAAGAATAAAGAAGGGCACTGCACGTTGATAAACAAACAGTAACTATAAGAAAATAGAACAATCCTTAATTTATAACTGTCTAACAGGAGAGTATTTTATTTCTTTGTTTCCAGTGATTCCCCCCCCCTTTTTTTTATCATTAAAGCTTTCTGCTCCACTTATTTTTAAAATCTAAATCACAGTTTTAATTAAATTACTCCTGACTTTAACCTTCAATAGTTCCTTACTACCTGGAGAGTTAAGAACAAGGCTTCTAAACAAAGAACTGTATAATTTAAAAGTAAATGAACATTGAGCCTATGAATAAAAAATAAAGTGTACTGTCACCAAAGATTAAAAGAAAAAAGGGCAAAAAACAAAAAAGGGAAAAAGGAAAGAAAGGAAGGAAGAGGGTGGCAGGAAAATATTCTTGAATCATATCTATAAAATTCAAGAATCTGTTCTCTATATTAATAAATAAAAACATAATAAAAATAAGGTTGCAAATTGAATTGCATGTCACTATTGTTATGATAATTCTATACATTCTTCATCTTTGTGAGAGGTCTTCCAAAAGTTTACAGAAATGAATATTTGGGGGCCTGGCACGATTGCCTAGTGGCTAGATCCTTGCCTTGCATGTGCTGAGAATCCATATGGGCACCAATTCGTGTCCCAGCTGCTCTACTTCCCTTCCAGCTCCCTGCCTGTGGCCTGGGAAAGCAGTCAAGGACAACCCAAAGCCTTGGGACTCTGCAGCTGTGTGGGAGACCTGGAAGAACTTCCTGGCTCCTGACTTCAGATTGGTCAGTTCTGGCCATTGTGGCCATCTGGGGAGTGAACCAGCAGATGGAAGATCTTTCTCTCTGAATCTCCTTTTCTCTGTAAATCTACCTTTGCAATAAAAAGAAATGAATCATTGAAAAAAAGAAATGCATTCTTAGAAAATATTAGGCAAAGATTTAAAAAATATTTTTGTGTCAGAATAAACTTGTTTTTCAATTCCATTCTCCATGAACTTTTTGATATATCCTAATATTTACTATTGGTTTACTATATAAAAAATAAGTTCTGTGTTTTCCTGACTTTAAAGTTCTGCTCTCTTTATTTCAAACTGGTGGAGGTACTCCTGTCTGTTTCTGAAAATTAAAATCTTAACCTTTCCTTCGGACATCATTCAAAATGCCAATGTTTTAAATGTCATGTTGTCTTTCTCAATCTATTTTATGGATTTGTGGTAATTCCACTCTCTGAGCCTTGTTATGCTTTTAGATTTTTTGTATACTAAATGGTATATTTTTATTATACTGTTCTGTCTTTTATCACAGCTACTTTTTAACTTGTTCATTATCCTTCCAAAATACAATGTCTTTTGCAGTATGGCTCAATCCTTTAAAAGTTTTCTGATCTATACAGCACAGATGATCACAAACAACCGGTTGATACCATAATATATGAAATGTATATTGTTGTTTTAAATTTTACATCACTGGGCCTGGCGCCGTGGCCTAGCGGCTAAAGTCCTCGCCTTGAACGCACTGGGATTCCATATGGGCGCCAGTTTTAATCCCGGCAGCTCCATTCCCCATACAGCTCCCTGCTTGTGGCCTGGGAAAGCAGTCTAGGATGGCCCAAAGCTTTGGGACCCTGCACCCCATGTGGGAGACTCGGAAGAGGTTCCTGTTTCCTGGCTTCGGATCAGCGCAGCACTGGCCGTTGCAGTCACTTGGGGAGTGAATCATCGGACAGAAGATCTTCCTCTCTATCTTCCTCTCTGTATATCTGACTTTGTAATAAAATAAATAAATCTTTAAAAAAAATTTACATCATTGATAGAAAAACTGTCATCTTTCATGAAAATTTCCTGATTATTCAGGTCCTTTATTATTCGTCTCCAGTTTGTAATTCTATAGTACTCAATCCCTGCACTAGTTTATTTAGCAGACAATTACTTACTTAATGGTGGCATGTGTCATCCTTAGTAGTTTAAAAGTTGCTTGAGGGCTGGGACAGTTTTCATTATCTCTTTTGTTGTCTTACATTGCCTTGAATACGTAAGTAGTTCAATGAATACTTATTGAATTAGATTGAGTAAAGTAGTCTTTAATACTTCTTCCAAAATGCCACATATTTGGCACAGAAATGAAGCATCAATAAATTAGTGGACAATTGCGAAAATATGAATGCTGCACATAAAATTCAGCTTCTAGAGAGGAATATTTCGCTGTACTAATCCATATCATTTGGCAGTCATACTCCAGCTTCATTTATACTAAAATTAGGCATTGTAAATTAGACAGTTTAATGTACAACTATTATCTTAATGACCATTCATTTGTTCATCATTTAAATCTTTGTTTCAAAAGGATTTCCTTCATTGTTCATTTCTTTGAACTTTACAAAAACATACGCATTGTACATACTGTCTTACATTCACCATTTTTTGCTACTCTTCTAGTCACAGCAAGATCTTCTCAAAATAACAGTTTTGTCATTTAAGATGAAAATTAACTGTAAGCATATCTTCATGTTTCTTTTATTTTTCCATGTGAGAAATATATTCCCAAGAAGTAATACTGAGAGGGTTTACAAAGAAAACATGCTTCTCTTTCTTTCTGTATTCATTTGCCATTTCTAGCTTTTCATGGGCTGTGTAATATGTGACTATTCAGAACTGATCAGGACAGGGCAATTTTTCTTCATGAAGTTTATCACAAAATCGTTAGAAAACACAGTGTTTCATGACAGACCAATACACTGCCAAAAGACCAGGCTTGGGGCTCAAACCTGGCATAGAGGCTGTGGATTGCACAGGGAAAAGAGTTTGGGGATATTTGGGGTTGTGGATTACTGAGGAGAGTACTTGACAGGTATGGAAGGTCTTTCGGGGGCTTCGATGGACTGGGCCACTGCATTTTTAGCTGAACAAGGGGATTGAGACTGGGTGGTTTGGAGAGGGGAAACTAGAGAGCATGTCAGGGTCAGGCCAAGGCCAAGAACCCTGTGGAACTGTACTACCCCTTGGTTTGTACAAGAGCTGGGGATGGTTATGGGGTGAGCCAGACATGATCACAGAACTGACACTTACAGGAACTAAGATTGGTCACTTGGGGAACTCCCCTAGTAAGCCATAGCTCCCACTGGTGAGCACAAGAACTGGGTCTGGGAGAGATCCAGGCCAGGCAAAGCTGCACCACTCACTGGCATGTGTGTGGGCTGGCTTGAAGAGCAGGCTGGGTAGGGCTAGGCCCAGCTGCATCACTCACTGGCACATGCAGGAGCCGAGATAGCACGTGGGCTACACAGGGCTCAGCTACAGCACCTGCTGGTCCACATGGGAGCCAGGGAAGGGATAGGCTAGAAGGGCTAGGCTAGAGCACCAACCCACGAATGCCAAGACTGGGGGAAGGCCATGCCAGGCTGGGTCAGAGTAACCATTAGCATGCACAAGGTTTGGGGCTGAACGTGGGACTTCTAGGGGAACTAAGAGGACTCCCCTGTTCAGTTGCAGTTTTCACTGGTGAATGCAAGGGCTGGGGGCTATTCTGGGCTACAACGTCCCTCAGTTGCATGTGGGCTGGGTAACGGGACATGCCACACTGGGCTAGATCCCAGTACCTGTTAGCACTTGCAAGAGCCAGAGCAGGTGTGGGACAGGGATGAGCTAGTACTTAATTATGCTGTAGCTAGTGAATATTGCATAAATTCCAAAAGCTACCCTATGGTGCTTCAGTGCTTAAATTTAATTAGTAATTATTTAGTTACTACATTCTGAAATAATATTTTTTATTACTTAATTTGCTATGTCTTCGGTATTGAATCTTTGGCCTATAGCATTATATAACTGTCAATTAACATATACAGGAGAAACCACTGACAACCCTAAACATGTGCCATGATATGTATGCCACATTTATTAATCATATTAACCTAACTTTTTCAAAGTGTCAAAACTACTCAAAGTCACCATTCATTAACTAAAAATAATCAGTGCACTAAATCCTGGTACATATGCAAACTTATATACAGAAAAAAATGCTTCAGGTATTTTTTTAGACATTGCAAGATGTAGGAAGGAAATTTGCAAAAAGAGTAATAAAAATAACACTCTGGAACATTTAAATACAAAGGAAAAGAATGTAAAGAGTGTAAAATTATGTATGATTGTTAGTGACGACCAGGATGTTGAATTATAACTACTTCATAAAAACTGGGCTTCGCTTTCATTATTTTAATGTGATTTCAGACATAAGCAATATTATTGTTATATTACTTATGGTGTTCTTTCAGGCCTGCCTTGACATGCAGTGCCTCTAAACTGCTTTTGTAATATTTTTTATAATGATTTCTATTTAAATGTAAAGTCCAATAGGGCTAAATACTATTGTTTTTTTCTTTTTTATGTGCATTTGTAGAATACAATTTGACTTATTATTTCTTCCACTTACTGATTTTATAACTAAAATAAAATACTCAGAAATTTTTTGTAAATAATATTACTTTTGTATTTATTGCAAAATATGAAACTGGAAAATTAACAAAAAACTTAAAATGTGTTATTATTGGAGTATTAAAAAGATTACTCCTCAGTTATTGTTTCTTAATCTTCTAAGCAAAATCTCTACTTCATTTTAAGGTCTAACATATATCTTCTCTCTCTCTTTTTTTTAAGATTTATTTATTTTTATTGGAAAGCTAGACATATAGAGAGGAGGATCTTCCATCTGATGATTCACTCTCCAAGTAAGCACAATGGCCAGAACTGAGCCAATCTGAAGCCAGGAGCCAGGAGACTTTTCCAGGTCTCCCACATGGGGTGCAGGATCCCAAGGCTTTGAGCTGTCTTCGACTGCTTTTCCAGGCCACAGGCAAGGAGTTAGATGGGAAGTCGGGCTGCCAGCATTAGAATCAGCATCAATATGAGATCCCAGCACATTCAAGGCGAGGACTTTAGCCGCTAGGCTAACACGCTGGGCCCTAACATGTACCATTTCAATGAAATATACTACGTGCATCACTTTAAAATACTACTCTTTTGAGAGCTGTGGGCAGTCATAAGATTATGCTATGGTTTGTTATGTGAAGCTAAAATTTTCACTGTGTGAATTCTAACTTAATGATAGCTTTCAATGAGCATCTCAGGTAGAGGAAACTTCTAAACCACGTCAAAGTAAGAATACAATTTCTACTCTAATCTAGCATTTAGAAAGTTAAAATTATTACTCTGTCCCTTCTCTTTCTGTTATTGGTTTTTCATGGCATTGCATCCACTAAAAATTGTGTAACATTTCTTTAAGTAATATATTGAAAATCTGCCTTTTTGAATTTCAAATCCTGTTCAGTTGCATACTATCCTATTTCAAGGGGGCAAAAAGGTAACAAGGAAAGAAGACAACAAAAGTAGAGATCAAATCATAGTATGCTAGAAATTAGACCACCCTTATCTGGACAATAAGATGCTGGACTCTATGCTTGGTATATGCTTACAATGAAAGAATCTCAACTGACCTTGAACTGTGGTAATGCAACAAGGTGGAGGAATCCACCATGGGGGGGAGGGTTTGTGGAGGGGTGGGGGGAATCCCAGAGCCTATGAAACTGTGCCACATAATGCAATGTAATTAATACAAATAAATAAAAAAAAGAAATTAGGCCACCCAAAGCTTTCTGTTCTAGGTAAGACCAAAGTCATTCTGTTTGCATTTTATGCAGCTGGTATATCTTTAAATCCTGGAGAGATATAGCAATTACTTAGGCATTCTTTATAATTTTTAAATTTACTTGTTCTATTAACCAATATTCTATGTAATTCTGGGGCACAATGTATATGTTCATATCTCTACACTTTAATGAAGGTAATTAATATGTCAATCTTTTATGAATTTTTGTTGGTGTAGTGTAGTGAAACATTTGAATCTATAATTACAGCAATTTTTGAAACATGATAAATTAGTATTAGCATTAGCATTTTGGAAAACTATGAAACTTTAAAATTTTTAAATAAAATTACCAATAAAATTAATATCCAGCAATTCCACTATGGTTGTATATCCAAAGGCATTAAAATCATTATGTCAAAGAAATGTGTGCACACACATGGCATGTAAGTTCATTCAGCAGCTTTCTAACATTTTAGGAAAGAAGCCTGCAATTTAAAATGTTTTCAAATTGTTCGGGATTTTATTACTTCTTATACACCAGTATTTTCCAGTCTGAAGTCAGTGAATTAAAATCTGCATAATGAGATAATTCTAGATGAAAGTCTAATTTTGTCTAGTAAAAACATGAAAAGGAACTCCTAAAGTTAGCACAGAGTAAAATGTAGAGTAAAGTTATCTTCAGGCTTGTGAAACATAGTTGAAGTTCACATTTAGACTTGTGAACCATCCTCAAGGTATTTATTATGTATATGCAAATGTTTCCAAATTTGAAAAAAATTATGAAATCAGAAGTTGGTTCCAAGCATATGAAGGGGCCCAGCACTGTGACTCAACAGGCTATTCTTCTACCTGTAATGCCAGCATCCCATATGGAATAAAGTTTTATCAATTTTACTGATATTTGCAAATAATCAGTTTCTGAGTTCATTGATTTTCTCTGCTAATTTTCTGTTTATGATTTAAATAATTTATGCTCTAATTTGTTTCTTCTTCTGTTTTTCTTAAGATTATATTGCTAACTTTGTCCAGTTTCTAAAAGTTTGATCTTGGATTACTGAATTAAAATTTTGATATACATAATCACCAATATAAATTTCTGCTTAATCTTCATGTACATTTTGTCACACAAATTTTGGAAAGTAGTATTTTTACTTCAATATGTTTGTAAACACTTCCTAGAACACGTTTCAACTATTTGCTCTTTAAAACTCTGCTGTTTAATACTGGTTACGCAAAACCATGTCAATTCCATAATGTTGCAAATTGCTGTTGATGTTATATTGGGACTCTTAATTGACTGGGATGATATTCTACCAGCTCTAACTTCGGACCAGAAATGGTCTCCCCAAGAAACTGTTCAACCCATCTGGACAATAAGTAGCTGGACTCTATGCTTGGTATACGTTTGCAAGGAAAGAATCTTGATTGAATTTGAACTGTAATACTGCATCAAGGTGGAGGAATCCACCAGCGGGGAGGGGCGTAGGGAGGGGTGGGGGGATTCCCAGAGCCTATGAAACTGTCACATAATGGAAAATAATTAATAAAAAAAAACTCTGCTGTTTAATTTCCAACTACTTTAGGATTTTTCAACTAGCTGTTATTTTTTAGCTTAATTTCCTTGCGGTTTACAACAGGCTTTGTATCATGTCTATTCTTTCCAACTGGCTAAGCTATGCTTTATATCACAGAGTATTTATTTCACTGAGTGTCCCATATGAGCTTGAGAAGACTGTATTCTGTTGTTGTTGAAGTGTTCTATAAATGTCAATTAGGTCTAAGTGATTGATGGAGCTGTTCAGTTCAACTATATCCTTATGAATTTTCTGCCTGCTGGATCTGTCAATTATTGATAGAAGGATGTTAAAGTATCCATCTGTAATGGATTCACCCGTTTTTTCTTGTAGTTCTAACAGTCTTTTGCTCCATGCATTTTGATATTCTTTTGTCAAACATATAGACATAAAAGGTTGTTATGTCATTTTAGAACATCAGCAATTTCAAAATAATCTTTGTTTTTCCTGAAATACTTCCTTATATTAAAGTCTGCAGTATCTGAAATTAACACAACTGAATTTCTTTGATAGATATTAACATGAAATGTGTTTCCACCCTTTTAATTTTTAATATTTGATTTTGATTTTTTTCATTTTTTCATTTCTATAACTTTGTATTTGAACTGCATTTCCTGTAGACTACATGTTTTTGAGTCTTTAGTCACTCTACCTCTATATCTAATTGATATCTGTAGCTCATTGATATTTAAAATAATTATGCGTATAGTAAGATTCATTTTTCTGTGCTTGGTTGGTCCCACACTTTAGCAGACAGATATACTGGCAAGAATTCACTCAGCTTTCATAGGTCTGAGAAAGTCTTTATTTCTGCTTAAATTTCTTCTATTAAGCTGAAATTGACATATCATAAAACCACTTTAAAGTGTGCAGTTCAGTGGTATTTAGTAAAATTTTAATGTTCTGCTTGCTACCATCTCTAATCCAAAAAATTTTTTAATCAGAACAAATGGGACTCTAATGCCCATGAAATGTTCATTATTTTCCCCTACTACAACATATCAGCCTTTGAAAAATTGCTAATCTGCCCTATGTCTCTAAGGATTTACCCACTCTGAATATTTTATACAAATAAAATATAAAATACCCACCTTCAGGTTCTTGCTTCTTTCACTTGACATAACATTATGAAGATTCAATGTATCTTGTATCAGTCCTTTATTTCTTTTGGTGTCCTTTTTTATAACATTTAATGGTATGAATATTCTAACTGATTTATCAATTCATTTAGTTGTGGACATTGGGTTGTTTCCATTATTTGGTTGTTATAATTACAGTTGCTATAAATACACAAGTACATGCATTTTTTAGTATCTGTTTTCAATTTTTTTCATTATATGCCAAGATTTATGAATGTTATATCAAATGATAATTCTGTGTTAGACTTCTTGAGGAATCATCAAATTGTTTGTTAAAATGACTGTACCAATTCACACTCCAGCAAGCTGTGTATCAAGGATTCCAATTTTCCTACTTCCTTCTTTACATTTGCTACTTCTCATATTTTAAGGATTATAGTTCTGTGAGTTGGATAGTAGACAGTCTCTTAAAGTCCCATGTGCTTGCAGGTGCTATGGTGTGGCAGGGTTGAGGTATATATTTTAAGATGTGAAGCCAGGAGTGAGTGGTAACACAATTAAGTTGCTGCTTGAGATGCCAACATCCCATATAGAGTTCTTAGTAAGAGTACTATTCCTCTTCTTCCAATTCAGTTAACAATTAACTGCTGGGAGGCATCAGGTGATGAGGTCAAGCACTTGGGATAACTGCCAGCTATCTGTATTGAGTTCTGGGATACTGATTTTGATCTGGCACAGACCTGGTTATTGTAGACATTTGGGGAGTGAACCGGCAGATGGAAGATCCGTAACTCTCTCCTCCGTTCTTCCCACCATTTAAATAAAATGCAAGTACATAAATACACATTTTAAACTGAAGTTAGGCCAATTGAAAGGTAATGAAATAATGGAGGCTCTCTCCTCACAAATGAAAGAATTAATGTATATGTTTTTATTCTGGAATTTTAAGAGTTTTTTTCTTTTTTTTTTTTTACATACTCTGTATGGAAACCACATATTAGATACGATTTATAAATGTTTCCTTCCACTATGCAAGTTGTCTTTTCACTTCAAAAAAATGTGTTCATTGCTCAAAAATTTTAATTTTCAGGGGCTAGAATGGTGGCATAACATACTAATCCTCTGCCTGCAGTGCCAGTATCCCATATGGGCATCTGTTTAAGTCTCAGTTGCTCCACTTATGATCCAGATCCCTGAGAATGGCCTGGAACAACAGCAGAGGATGGCTCATGTCTTTGGGCCCACATATGAGACCTGGGAGAAATTCCTGGCTCCTGGTTTTAGGCTATCCCAGCTTTAGCTGTAGTGGCCATTTGCGGAATGAACCAGTGGATTAAGCTTGCTCTCATTGTTTCTCTCTTTGTAACTGACTTTCAAGTAAAAATAAATAAAACTTACAAAGTTTTAAAATTTCAATTAAGTGAATTTCTCTTTAATCGATCTTCATTAGGGTATCAAGTATAAGAATCCAAAGCCAATCATAATAAAAGACTGGTTCATATCTTTCTTATAAGAATCTCTTGATTTTAGCTCTAAAATATTAAGACCATTTATCCACCTTGAGTAAATTTTATGTCATGTGACAAACTGGGTATAAATTTCTTCCTTTGTATGTGGATTTACACTAATCCCAGAGCTATTTGCTAAAGAGATTATGCTTCACCTTTTGTATCATCTTAGTACCATTGTAAAAATGTAATTGTCCACACATGTATGTGGTGGTTAGAATTCTGTTCTTCACACTGGGTCATATATATTTCACTATGACAGTACCATCCTATTTTGAGTCCTAACTTTATAGTAAGCATTTGTGAACAAGTAATTTTAATAACAATTATGAGTCTTCCAATGTTCCTTCTGGTTTTTTTTTTTTTAAAGTTTTGTTTTGTTTTGTTTTGTTTTTTGAAAGGCAGGAAAAGAGACACAAAGAGAGAGAGAGGGCAAGAGAAATTTATCTGCTGGTTCACTCCCCAAGTGGCCACAACAGCTGGAAGACAGCTGATGGGAAGCCAGGAGCCAGGTTCCAAGAGCTTCTTCCAGGTATCCCATGCAGGTGCAGAACGAGCTGAGATCCCATATGGTCTCCGTTTCTGATCCTGGCAGCTCCACTTCCCATCCAGTTCCCTGCTTGTGGCCTGGGAAAGCAGTCAAGGATGGCCCAAACCCTTGGGACCCTGCACCCATACAGGAGACCCGGAAGAAGTTCCTGGATCCTGGCTTCAGATCGGAGAGTGAATCATAGGATGAAAAATCTTCCTCTCTGTCTCTCCTCCTCTCGTATATCTGACTTTGCGATAAAAATAAAATATATATTTTAAAAAGTGACTTTATGGAACAATATGACAGAAAACTAAGTACTTAAATTTGTTCTTTTCTCCACCTATGCCTTCCTAGTCTTTTGTTGCAATGTTAGTGTGGCACATTTTCAATTCTACAAATTCAAACAAATCCAATTTCTCCTGTTACAAGAAAAAATTTGGTGACAAGGTATCCAACAGTTTTGTTTAGCAAAGAATGTTTCATACACTGGGTAGCACTCAGAACAGAAGCTGAGAAGTGTCTGACTAGAAGTATGAGCAGTTGAGTTTTTCTAATCGGTGAAGAAAATAGTTTGTCTTGGTATTTTGGGCCATTTATTTGGGCATGATCTATCAACTGCTTGCCTGTTTGGGGCTGAAAAAAAGTTATTGATTACAAAATACAAAATACACACTCTTTTGTTGGGTTGTTTTTGTTTGCTTGCTTGTTTCATTTTGTTTTTGCTTTCATGAAAAGTTAGACTGTCATTTGCTGTGAGGTAACTCTTGCTGATGAACTCTTGCCTATGTAAATGAATAGTAGGTAAAGGCAGAGAGCAGCTCTTAGCTGAACAGTATTCTATATGCCTTTTGTAAACTATCCATATTTAATCTCAGCACCATGTTCTCTTCTGTAAGTTTTAAGAAAGTCATGAAAATATCCTGGAATTCCCTCCTACTTCTTCTAGTTATGTATCATTGTGACCCTAATAGGTCAGTGAGCACAGGATTACAGTTGGTTGGATAATATTTGGAGGAGAATAACCAAATGGCTACCTTTTGTATACCTTATTGGATATCATCTGCATATGTATATGAGAACACCTGGTGGAATATACAAGACAAAAGGAGTTCCAAACAAGCATTAATGGTTTTGTTGATAAGCTCAACACTTCCTCCCTTATCCTATATGACCCTCAGAATATAAAGTCTGATGCTACTAATAAACCTCGGCTTTTGACCATCAAAAAAAAAAAAAAAAAAAAAAAGAAAGTCATGAAAATATCCTGGAATTCCCTCCTACTTCTTCTAGTTATGTATCATTTGATATAATGTCTGCGTCACAAAATATATCAAAAGAGATTTTGAATACATATTTTGATTCACTTAAAAGGGTGACAAATTACTCAGCCTTAAACATCTGTATTTTACAATTTGGAGATTATGGGTAGAATTAGCCAATTTTCAACAATCAAAATATTTATCAAGGAAGAAACATTTATATAAAAATTATAGCTATTGCTAATGGTGACCTAATAAAAAAAATCTCATTTTCTTATTTGATCATAGAACTTTAGATCTTTCCATGAACAACCCCAGAAGATTTTTATTTATTTATTTTTAAAGATGTATTTATTTTTATTACAAAGCCAGAAATACAGAGAGGAGGAGAAATAGAGAGGAAGATCTTCCGTCCGATGATTCACTCCCCAAGTGACCGCAATAGCCAGTGTTGTGCCGATCTGAAGCCAAGAGCCAGGAACCTCCTCCAGGTCTCCCACATGGGTGCAGGATCCCAAAGCTTTGGGCCATCCTCAACTGCTTTCCCAGGCCACAGGAGGGAGCTGGATGGGAGGTGGAGCTGCCGGGATTAAAACTGGCGCTCATATGGGATCCCGGAGCGTTCAAGGCCAGGACCTTAGCAGCTAGGCCACGGGGCCAGGCCCCCCCAGAAGATATTTAAATTGTCCCAGTGCTCTGTACTTTGTCACAATCAAATCTAGTAATAAAGTTCTCAAGGAAAATGATGCTTTTTTGTTCCATCGCTGGTCGTATTTTTGAATGATTGTGATTTAGATTCTGTATATTTTGTAGAAGTAATAGCTTTTAGGTGAACAGCTAAAATTGCCCATTAATTATATACTTTCTTATTTTCATTATATTGTATTCCCTAGAATTTTATCTTATTTCTTTGACTACCCACAGTCTGAATTACTGATGTTCTTTAGAGCTCTAGTCTTTGTTCTCCTTTCTCATGCTACTTTGTAGATTCCTCTACGGTAAACTTGCCTAGTTTCATGGTTTTAATATCTCCACAGTCAGCTGTGGAGAACATATATCTACTAGAAGCCTTGTGTTATCTGTGGCTGCATTCTCAATTAGTTATTGAAATTTTATAAATATGAATGATAAATACCTTAAATGCATTATGATAAAATCAACAATTACTTTCCTATGAAATCTACTTGTTAGTTAGTTAATTAATTATTTCATGATACAGTTCCATAGACTCTGGGACTTACCCTCTTCCCGCACCAAACCCTTTCTCCCCCCACTGATTTCTGTGATGTTATTACGATAGTATAGTCTTTCATAAATAGTTACATGTCGATCATTCTATTTAAATGCAGCCTGACAGTGTAGGTATGGACAATGGTAGAGAGTCTAGCATCCTATTGCCAAGATATATTTAACAGTTTCATTGGGAGTCCTTCTTTGATTTGGAAGTAGAGATGCATAGTTCATTGTATCTTCACATCTGGATGTGATAGTCTATTACAGTTACTATACATCCCCTTGAATGAAAAACCATAAAAGCAAGATTAACAACAGGAAGAAAAATAGAAAATTTACAACATGAAGCTAAATAAATGGTACTGAATGAGCAATGTGTCGCTGAATAAATTGTGTGCTGTAATTCTAACATCAATGAATTAAACTACACAGCCAAGAATTTTAAATGCTATCTTATGTATTTCAGTGTTTTTAGCCTCTATATTTAGTCGATTGACTTGTTAGTATCAATTTACTTTTGAAAATATGGAAGAAGATAAATTCAATCAAAGAGTATATAGTGCTGGACAGAGACAGTTTTGAGAACAAACTCTGCTAGGGCATTCTGTATGGAAGGCAGAATTTAGCCAGAAGCCAAAATCCTCAGATGTACCTGTAGCTCTTAAGACAGCAAGTTTAGATGCAGGAGGTCATTAAGGGGAGACATTAGCAGCTAGACAATGACAGAGATGAACTTGTGCCAAGTGTCTGAGAATGAAAGCTGCAAAGATAATACTGAGTTGAAAAGGTCTACGGATGGAAGACCAGAGTCTCAGGCTGTATACTTTCCTAAGACATTTGGCTCTATTCCTCTCTCTGGCCATGAAATGATGTACCCGAGACCTCCTGGTTTGGATACCAATTAGTCAGGAAACAAAAGACCCACAAATGAATCAAATCAACTTAAAATATGGTTTTCCAAATTAATAAAAGCTGCCAGGACAGGCTTTGCACAAATCCACTGCCATAGAGAGAAGATTTCTCTTGCTTTCCTTTAAAAAATTTTGTCTTTCCTTTTCTCATTATGTGTCATATCCTCTTCAATCCCTCTTCCTGAAGTGCTGGCTGCAGCAAGACATACAGTAATACATATATTTAGTTACAAATCTAATAATTGCTAATATTAAGAAGTAACCATAGTATGGAAGATAAAATTATTTGAAGAAATGATAGAAATACACATATAGATAAAAAAATGACTGTGTGAAGAGGCAAATAAATAAGGGCTTTAGCAAAAGTGGAAATAGAAATTTCAAATCAAGTAAAAAGATTAATGAACATTATAGAAAAATGATTGTTGTTGCAAATAACAAAAGAGATTTGAAAGAGTAAACAGAAATGGAATCCGGATAGCGTAAATACTTGCTCCAGATGTATTATTTTTCTCAACTCTGGCTGAGAAGTTTCTCAACAAATAAAATTGATTTTGTATTAATTTTTCTAGGGAATTTTGGATGTATTTGGAGAGTTATGTATGAAAAACAGTAGGTTTTAGGGTTCATTGCTTGTAGGAAGTCATATTATTCCTCTAAAACTGGGCCAATTCCCAGACATTCCAGAGGTCCAATTGTTACAGAAAAGATCCTGTAGGAAGTGAATCTCACTACATGAAATCCTTGAGGAAAACTACATCATAGATAAAAACAGATAGCCCTCAAAGCTTTAATCTTGGTGAAATATATTTGTCCTCATCTGGAAGTTTAGAAAGGGGTTATCTTTCTGTTGTATTAATACAGAAATAGTTGTCAGATAGAATAACTATAAAATAGCATGGAAGAAATAAGATCATTGATTAAGGTGAAAAGAAATGCGTGGGAAAATATTTAGCTCAAAAACACTTTAGAAAGAAGAGATCATGGGGAAAGGGTAAGTGATTCTTTAGATAAAAGTGGACAAATGTCAACCAGAAATGGCAATATTAGTATAGAATTGAAGTTATTACATAGAATACAGAGGGATATTGTGCTAAATCCCACATTCCAAGAGGTGTATGGCCTGGCACCTGAAATTTGCTAGTCTATTATCGTCAACCTGAAAAAGAGACATTGCAAAGGTGATTGAGGTTAAGGATTTGGAGAAAATAAATCAATCTAGATTATTCAAGAGAATCCAGTGTAATCATATAAGTCCTCAAAGAAAAATATAAAATTTTCCTGATCGGGGCCAGAGGGAGATGTGAAGACCAAAGTGTCAGAGACACTTAGCAGCAGTGCTTTTGAATATGTTCCATGAACCAAGTAATGTTGACAGCTCCCAGAACCTAAAAAATTCAAAGAAACTCAGTTTCGCTTGGGGTTTCTAAGAAAGAAAATTTTTAAGTTCACCGAGGCCTGATTAAGACTTCTAACCAATGGAATTATGATAAATGTAATATATATTTTTAAATGGCATCAGATTAAATAATTGAGATAATTTAATACAAAAACAAAAAATCAGTTTATGTCTATATAACCTCGCCATTAACAATCAACAGAAAATATAAAGCTCTTGATTTAAAAAAAAAATACATAAAAAATGCTAACAATAAAAACCAGAATCAGTGTAACAAAATATTTTAGTGTATTTTTTCCTTTTTTTTTTTTCCAAAAAAAAAGATTTATTTACTTTTTTATTGGAAAGTCAGATCTGCAGAAAGAAAGAGACAGAGAAAAAGATCTCCTGTTCACCAGCTCATTCTCCAAGTGGCCACAAAAGCTGGAGCTGAGCTGATTCAAATCTAGGTGAGAGAAGAGTTAGACTGGGTAGCAGGCAGTTAGGGTATTCTGGGTCCCCAAGTCATCATTTTTTTCTCAAATATAAAGGGGTATTTTCCCCACCGTGTATTGGATTCACCAGAGCACTTCTATCCCAAGACAAGAAGTGCATATCTTAACGTATCAGGAACATACTTCCCCAATAGACAAGGGTGACATTAGCATATCAATTCCCCACCTGAAGCATTAGCCATTATCTCCGGCCATTGTATGGGAGGGCCTCAGGCTGGTCTCCTTGTCACTGAAAGGAGGACTGGAGGAAGTAGTACTCCTATTCCCAAGGCCAGGAATGTCCAGTGTCTGACACCTGTCTGGCCTTTTGCCCCAAAGCCAGATAACAGGGGGACCAGGAATTTCCTTTTGTGTTTGGGGAGCACCTTAGAAGTAAACCTTTAAAAGGTGCTTTCCCCACCACTGATACGGGTCTCTTTCCACTTTTCCTCCTGCCACTAGGGCAGGGGGTAAGTGTCCTTTCTATCTCAGAGCCCCCTCCCATCACTAGGACGGGAGCCTCTTTTCTCAACTTTTCTAATAAATCTTGCTTTAAAACTAAACTGTGTCTGCACAAAAATTCTTCTTTCCTGCGAGACAAGAATTGAGGTTGCTGCAGTATTCAGGGTCAAAAACCCTACAACATAGGAGCAAGAAGATTTTTCTGGGTATGCCATTTGGGTTTAGGGTCTCAAGGTTTTGGGCCACCCTCTACTGCTTTCCCAGGTCACAAGCAGGAAGGTAGATGGGAAGTGAAGCATCCTAAATAAGAACCAGTGCCCATATGGGATCCTGGCAGTTGCAAGGCTAGGATTTACCCACTAGGCTACTGCACTAGACCCAGTATGTTTTGTTAAATAATTTTTTTTTACAGTATGGCTGAATGGGATTTCCACACTAGAATAGCATCTTTCTATGAGACAGACAGAAGCACACAAAGAAGAAAAGAGGGATTCTCTGCTAAGTTTTTAATCTCTATACATATTCATCCACTTCCTTTTTATAGTTTACAGATACCAATTTTAGCTTGATCAAAACAAAAATGAAAACATTACTCTATGTAAAAATATTTAAAAGCTATCTACTCAGATCATAAACAATAAAAGTCAATTTATTTTTTATTTTTTTTTAATTATTTATTGTTTAACTTCAGTAATTACATTGTATTATGTGACACAATTACATAGATACTTGGGTTCTCCCCACCCCTCCCCAAACCCTCCCACCATGGTGGATTCCTCCACCTTGTTGCATAACCACAGCTCAAGTTCAGTTGAGATTTCCCCATTGCAAGCGTATACCAAACATAGAGTCCAGCATCTTATTGTCCCGTCAAGTTCTCCCCACCCCTCCCCAAACCCTCCCACCATGGTGGATTCCTCCACCTTGTTGCATAACCACAGCTCAAGTTATAAAAGTCAATTTAAAAGCAAAGAAACAAAGTATACATGATACCCTAAAAATGTTTTCCACTGAAAAATTATATACAGTCATCCAAATAACTTATGTATTGAGAAAAAATATAGAAACTTTTAAACAAAATAGCATAATGCAAAAAATCCATTGTATTAAAACATAATTCAATTTCAACTTTCCTAGGTTACGCATTTCAACTATGTAACTGCATATTTCAGATGGTTCTAATTCTATACTTTCTGTGTGAAAGACATTCTCATTTTATTATTATTATTGCACCATTAAGAGGGTATTCATATATTTTTCACACAGTATAAAAAATATACGCTTGATCTCTTTATGATGATAACCTTATTTTCATGAGGTACACATGTAAAATACTAAAACTACATCTTAAAAGTTATCAGTTCAGGGCATGGCATGGTAGCCTACTGGCTAAAGTCCTCGCTTTGCATGTACAGGGATCCCATATGGGCTTCAGTTCTAATCCTGACAGCCCCAATTCCCATCCAGCTTCCGTCTTGCTGCTTTGGAAAGCAGTCGAGGACAGCCCAAAGCCTTGGGACCCTGCACCCATGTGAGACACCTGGAGGAGGCTCCTGGCTCCTGGCTTCGGATTGGCTCAGCTCACCCATTGCAGCTGCTTGGGGAGTGAACCTTCGGATGGATGATCTTCCTCTCTGTCTCTCCTCCTCTCTGTATATCTGATTTTACAATAAAAATAATAAATATTTTAAAAAACTTATCAGTTAGGGTCCAGTATCGTGGCCTAGCGGCTAAAGTCCTCACCTTGAACACCCCGGGATCCCATATGGGCGCCGGTTCTAATCCCGGCAGCTCCACTCCCCATCCAGCTCCCTCCTTGTGGCCTGGGAAAGCAGTTGAGGATGGCCCAAAGCTTTGGAACCCTGCACCCACGTGGGAGACCCGGAGGAGGTTCCAGGTTCCCGGCTTCAGATCGGTGCAGCACCGGCCGTTGTGGCTCACTTGGGGATTGAATCATCGGATGGAAGATCTTCCTCTCTGTCTCTCCTCCTCTCTGTATATCTGACTTTGTAATAAAAATAAATCTTAAAAAAAAGTTATCAGTTCAAGGAAGACAGTTCCACTTTATTTCAAAATCCAAGTCTATAGAATTCAAATAACATCAGATATATTTAAATAGATTTAATACTTTCTATAATTTAAAAGGTCTGTATTTTCCAGAAGCTAATTAATTATTAATTGCAAAAAAATCAATGATATTTTTTAAGATTAAACTTTAAAGAAACTGGAATAGTAATAAAATGATTCCCTCTGCAATTGCCCAAAAATACAACATCTGATGGAAGGTCTGTGATGATCTAGAAAATGAGACATTCCTAAGCAATAGTTTTAGAAATAATTCTGTAGAATATCCTCAGTTCACTCACAAATCACTCATCTGGAATAAAACGAAAGCTTGAAAGCAGGCTAGCTTCTCCCTTATGGACGTTTAGAAAAAATTGCTTACTGCATTAAAACATTTTTGTCTAAACAACAGTAAAAATCATCAGAGTTTAGAAATCATTCACCATGTTCCTCATTTTAGTAAAGAAATTAGGAACAATAGCCTTGACACTTGTTAAAAACCTGAAAATCTTCAAACCTGTATGTGCAGCCTTTTGAGACTTTTAGATGTATTTTTTTTATTCTAACAACAAAGAATAAAATAGATGGCAAGCTTTAAGCTTACCATCTACAGAAAGTTGAAAGCACAGCTTGATTGTATAAACCAGTAGAGATTCTTTACCTCTTAAGATATAGACATCATTTTAACGTAAAATATATTAACTGTGTAAATTATAGGAGACGTACCAAATTACTGTCATTAGTCGTTTACATTTAAGAAATCTTATGCTGAAGACAATTGAAAATAGAAATCCTGGCATATTCTTGCTTGGCAATGTGCCAATTTTCCCAGCAATCAAATCTGGAAATCTTGAAGTCAATTTTTTCCTTATTTATTGTCTGTTACATAGACTTAAAAGTTGAATTTGTCATTGAAAGTCTTCTTAATTATGTCCCTTTGTTTCTTTGCCCTGTCATTGCACTGATTTTGAACTGTGACAGTCTAGATATCTAGATCACCATCATAAATTATCAACCAGTATTTTTTTTTAAAGATTTATTCATTTTATTACAGCCAGATATACAGAGAGGAGGAGAGACAGAGAGGAAGATCTTCCGTCCGATGATTCACTCCCCAAGTGAGCCGCAACGGGCCGAAGCGCGCCGATCCGATGCCGGGAACCTGGAACCTCTTCCGGGTCTCCCACGTGGGTGCAGTGTCCCAATGCATTGGGCCGTCCTCAACTGCTGTCCCAGGCCACAAGCAGGGAGTTGGATGGGAAGTGGAGCTGCCGGGATTAGAACCGGCGCCCATATGGGATCCCGGGGCTTTCAAGGCGAGGACTTTAGCCGCTAGGCCACGCCGCAACCAGTATTTTTTAACTGGTCTTAATTATCTTAAGGTCAATTCCAGAAATATTTAAAAATCACAAGTATTAAACATTTGGCTTTATTCAAAAATCATGTATATATGTATAGTAATTTAAGAAATTATATTTGCACACATACATATATACAGTTATAATTATTTAAGCTAGTAGTTTTATATATATATATATATATATATATATGTATGTATATATACACACACACACACCCCACCTATGTATGTGTATTCACATTCACCAGCTATTGTCATGGAAATTTTGATGTCATTTAAACCTATTGACGACCCTTTCACATCAGGTATGGTGGCTGAAATTTCTGCAACCATCTTATGATCTTGAGTTTTAGCACCATGTAATACAGGATAACTGTATAGACATAGGTGAGTTAGAGGTCAGTGTTGTGGTACATTAGGTTAAGCCACACTTGCAATGCCGCCATTTCATGTGGAATGAGTCCTGGCTGCCACCCTTTCTGATTCAGCTACCTGATGATGCACCTGAAAAAGCAGAGGAAGATAGTGTAGGTGGTTGAACCCTTGAAACCACATGGGAGACAAGCGAGGAGCTCCTAGCTCCTAGCTCCTAGCTTCAGTTTGATCCAGCCCCAGACTGTTGTGGCCATCTGGTTAACGAAACAGCAAATGGAATATTCTCATTCTCTCACCCAATTCCACCTCCACAAGTCTGACTTTCAAATAATTCAGTAATTTTTCTAAAGATAGATGATTTAGAAGTCATTGATGTCTCCTTGGGCAACAAGAACAGTACTGTGTTGATTACACTAGACTTTCGTGTGTGTGTATGTTGAAAGCATTCTGCTTTGCCTTCCCAATGGTTGCAATAGCCAGGGCTGGGCCAGGACAAAGCCAGCAGCCAGGAAATTCATCTTGGTCTTTAACATGGGTGACAGGGTTTCAAGTACGTGGGACTATTTTCTCCTGCTTTCTGGATCAGAAGTGCAATTGCTAGGACACTAAATGGTCCTCCAATATGGGATGCCAGTGTCACCAGCAGCAGCTGTAACCTGTGCTAGTCACCAGGACCAATAACTAAACTTTAAGTGAGTGTATCATCAGAACAGAATCACGATTAGTGTTAGGAGATTATGAAATAAATACATTTATGGGTTAATATAATTGAAGAAAGTATATGCTTTGAAATGTTGAAGACATTATCAATTGAATGCCAAAATTAAGAAAAAGCACCACTATTTGTATAGTATTGTGCTTATTGGATCCTGTTATTTGCTTATAATTATTTCTATGTAATTTAATCGCCTGGTTGTTTAAGTTGTTTTTGTATAAGACATATTCATTTTGCACATGCCCTTTAGTGCTCAAAATAAACCATGCTTATTCAGATAAGCAAAAGTTTTGGATGTTTTACAAAGTCCACATAATCCAAATAACAAAATTACACAAAAAATATTGAAGGAAAAGAAACTACACTGCAAATTTCTCTCATGAATATAGAAGTAAAATTCTAAATAAATATCAACAAATTGAAAAAATTAATGTGATTCACATTTAAAGAAAAATAGAAATGTTATGATTTCTATTTATGATCACAGTCTCAAAATTTATTGATAAGATTTAATATCTATTCATGACAACAAATATTAGCAAACCAGAAAAAAAAACACATTGTTTTTATTGCAAAAAAAGACTTGAATAACTACAATACATATTGCATATAGAGACTAAGCTGGATTTTTTTCTTTGAAGAACAAAATAGAATAGGTTACATTTTATATTAACTTCTACTCAACGTAGTTCTGGTAGTCTGATTAAGTGCATTTAGAAGGAAAATTGAGCAATTAGAAAGGAAGAAACAGAACGCTCATTATCTACAGATGGCATAATTGTGAATGCAAAAAATTTCAAATAGTGTATAAATATTTTAAATTAATTAGTGAACTTGGAAAGGTCACTGAAAGCAACATTAATATGAAATAGTTAATCTTATCTTCACATGACATCAACAAATGAAAAGGGAGTTTTTGAAAAGGATATCATTTTGCCAAAAGCGATGTCTCAATATCCCGTTAAAAAAAAACTGCAAATTCATAAAACAAAATACAAAAAAATATGGTCATAACAGCTGAAGAGGACCTAAATAAGCCTAAATAGATGGAAGAATATTCCAGTTTCACAAATCAAAAGACCTACCTGTGATACAGGTAAAATTCTTCTCAAAAACTGATTAAATACAGTATCAGCAAAAACCCTGGTAGCTTGTATAAGCATACGAATGTGTATAAACTAAGAATTTATCAAAGTATAGATGAAAATGAAAAGAAAAAATTGTACCAGCAAAATGAAAAACAAAATAATCAAATGTAAATATTGTATAATAAAAGTATAATAGCAAAAAAACACAAAGTTATATAAACAATATGCTGAACGGATCTAAAGAATGATTTCATAGCATGTTAAATCAGAATGGATTCTTCCAAAAGTAGCGAGAAATCATGCAAAAATAACTAGACGGTGAAAAAGGTAAAAGGAAAAAACAAACAATAAATGAATTGCCATACCAACATTCGATATTAGTCTTTTTATATTTCTTTCAGGATTTTGTTTATTTTTATTTAGCTGAAAAGCAGAGTTAGAGAAAGAGGAGGAGAACACGAATTTTGTATCTGCTGGTTTAATCTCCAGGGGAATGCTAGAGCTAAAGCTTGGCCAGGCCAAAGCCAGGAGCCTGAAACTTCTTTCAGGTGTCCAATATGGGAGCAGGGAAGCAAGCAGTTGCATCACTCTCCACTACTTTCCAGATGCCTTAACTGGGACCTGGGTTGGAAGTAGAGCAGCCAGACCTTCAACTAGAGTTCATAGTGAATGCTGATATCACAGATATCAGAGACAGAAGCTTAGCATGCTAAGACACAATGCTAAAAATACACAAAAATAAATAAAATTGTAGAAAGTTTTGGAAAGGCAGTGTAACAGAGAGAGGGAGAGAAAGAGATACAGATACATTCCATTCGCTGGTTCATTTTCCATTGACTGTAACATCCATCCAGAGTTGGATCAAGCTGAATGCAGAAGACAGGAGCTCCAATTTGCACACATAATGCATTGGCCAAATCAAGTATAATTTTCTCAATTAAAATATAATGAAACAGATCTGGCATGACGGCTCAGTGGCTGAATGCTCCCCTTATACACATTGGGATCCCATGTGTGCACTAGTTCCTGTCCCAACTGTTCTAGTTCCTATCCAGGTCCCTGTTTGTGGCCTGGGAAAGCAATGGAGGGTGGCCCAAAGCCTTGGGACATTGCATCCAAATGGGAGACCTGGAAGAAGCTCCTGGCTCCAGATTGGTTCAGCTCACTTGGGTAGTGAGCCAGATCATTCTCTCTACATCTCCTTCTCTCTGTATATCTGCCTTTCCAATAAAAATGATACTCTTTTAAAAATATATAATAAACTGACAACCCTCATATCTGTTGAAATCTATATAAGATTGAAGATTATATGAAAAAAATTATATGAGCATTTTGGAAGCAATGTGAGGGTCTTCAGCACATTATCTCAGGCAGGCATGACTTAATCAATGTATTGGAGAAATTTTATATGACAATTATTCATGCATGGTATAAGGAAAACACTAGAGAAAAAATATTAGGGCAATAGTTTAGTACTACATACACAGAAGGCAAGTTTTACTAAAATATTAACAAGTCATACCATAATTAATAATTTGTTATTTGGTTGGAATTTGCAATGAGAGCTGTATGAAACTTTATGAATGTGAATGTTGTATGGAGTCAGTTTGAAATAGGCAAGCAAATGATCTGCAGATTACCTTTAACACATTAAATTACACTCATGCCTCCATGTTCCTCAACATGGAAAAATACTCCAATTGGAGATGTATAATGTTGTTAGAAAAAGAAACATGTTATCCAAAAATGAAAGAGGAGAACCTTTGTCTGAATGCCCAGGATCTGAATAGAAAGTAACTGGAATTTTCATGAGATACAAAGCAAAAATTCATTCTGGAATCAGTACTCACAGATACAAGGAAGTTTGGGGAAGGAAGTAGAATGTTCCTTTAATCTGTCATTGGCATATTGGCATAAAAATGCACTATTCACTTGGTTAATGTGACTTTTCTTATTAAAGTGAATTAAATTAGCAAAAGCAAGAAAAAATGTGCTGTACAAGTGTATAGAAAGTAGACTCTAGCATCTCACCCTCTCTCAAGAGCTGGAATGAAGAAATTATAAAATTTTACTTTTGTAAGGTATAAGAATTAGTGAATAAGTATATTATTTTTGCTTCTCACAAATCAATATGCTTAAGAAAATATGCAGAAAAATTCATGAGAATTGATATTCAAAGCCACACAGAAATGACAATTAGAAAAGCATCTGAGCCATTATTGTTTCAAAAGGTATTTCAGTTTATAAAAGCAAATAGTCTGTTAAAGTGCATCTTTTTGAGTACTGAACTACCAGAAAGAATACATGAACACAAAAACACGGAAAATAATATTAGGTAGGAATAGGAGTGTCCCTACAAAAGTAATGTTAGGAATGGTTAAATGAAATATTTTATAATCAATAATGAGATGTCACAATGTTGTGGCAGACTAACAATTTTAACAGTATCTGTAATACTGAAGCCTGGAAACACATTTCCATTGTTTTAGCAAAGACAAACAATTGTATTCTGCCAACTCCTATCCTCTGACCTTTTTATCAAAATCCAAAATATAGGATATACTGTCCTATTCTAAGAATAGAAAAATGAAGCACAGAAAAATATCAGTATCGGAGTATAATATTGGATGTAATCAACTATCCTCTATGCATCATAGCAAAGACTGTGTCTGGAGGATTATAAATGAGTATCTATGAATAATGAAGACACTAATGAAACATCTACAGGTTGTAACTCCATCTGCTCTTTTGTTTAATTTGCCATATGAATTAAATGGCAGAACAAGTCAAAGAGTGATGAGGGAAAATCGCTTCAAACTAGCCCAGACGGTTCAATAAAATTCTTAACAACCTCAATTTGTGCAATTTTGTGTAATAAATGGAAGAAACTTCTAAACAAGAAAGGAAATTGATAATGCATCTTTGCATGTTTTACTTTCCAAAAACAACTTACTGACATGAGTTTTGCTTCTAATTAAGACACTATATATTACAAATAAAACTCAGATTCAAACAATTATGAATATAAAAGGAAGAAAACAAACTATTAAATACTATATTCCCATTTTCAAACAGTTCTGTTGGATATTTTCTATGATTTTCACAGCAATCAGAACAATGATACACAGAAAAAATATTACAGAACATTGAATTCATTCACTGATTTTAGCAACAAATATCTCCTGAATGTCAGGGCAATTATGTTAGAAGGTTACAGCAATAAAGCTAGTATAAATTCATGAGGAACTTGAATTGTGAAGACAAGATAGACAGGAAACAAAACATGTAAATAAAATACAAAGAAGTGTTATTACAATAATTTTTACAGTGAAAAAGCCAAAAGGAATGGAGGAAGTATTATGTTAGGATATTGTAGTCAGTAAGCTTTATTGAGAGAGTGACGTTTCAGTGAAACAGAAAAGAATAAGCAAGGGGAATTCTTTACAGAGGAAACTAATGGTGCAAAAAAGCCTGGATTTAAGAACATCCTGGGTTTGATAGAGTTCAGAGGGAATACCAGTGTGATTGCAAGAGATTAAGAGTGATAGAGAATGAAGTCCAAGATATATGAGCTAAGCTGTAAGTGTTGTCAAGCTTTTCAAGACTTTACTTTTCTCAGTGAGATGACAAGTTCTGGGTTGGTTTTTAGCAGAGAAGCCACTTAGTCTTTTTTTTTTTTAATGACCTAATAAAAATATTTATTATTTAACATCTGTTTTTTTTTTAATTTTTAATTATATGACAGTTTCATAGGCTTTGGGAATCCCCCTCCCTCTCCCCCTCCCCTCCCCCCTGGTGGATTCCTCCACCTTGATGCAGCATTACAGTTCAAATTCAATCAAGATTCTTTCCTTGCAAACATATATTAAGCATGGAGTCCAGCTACTTATTGTCCAGATGGGTTGAACAGTTTCTTGGGGAGACCATTTCTGGTCCGAAGTCAGAGCTGGTATAATATCATCACAGTCAATTAAGAGTCCCAATATAACATCAACAGCAATTTGCAATATTATGGAATTGACATAGTTTTGAGTAACCAGTATGTTAAAGAAAAAAAAAAAAAACAAAGAACAAAATAACAAAAAAACAAGTCCTAACCACAACCTATGATTAGCTCATTGACATCTCAATTTTAGTTTATATACAGGACCGGACCGGCTGCTATATACCCCGAAAAGGCCACTGGGTACCATTCAGCTGTCTCATGTCTATTTCATTTTAGTATTTAGCCATTTGTTGTGTTGAAGTATAATTTTGTTGATCTTGGCAGATTTTGGGATGATCCAGACTGGAAGCCACTTAGTCTTAAAGTTTCTTTTATTTTTTAAATATATTTTTACTTTGAATTTTGAATTGTGTGGTACAATTTTGTGTAGGCTGGGATTTGCCTTCAAACTCCCACCTCCTGTCAGATTTTTCCCATTTTGTTACAATAGTGTAGTCCTTCACAAGGAATCATAATTCTATCAGTCTCTTATTTAGGTGTACCTTGACATCGTTGGTACAGACAATGTCAGACAGTCCAGCATCCCATTGTCTACACATGTCCAACAGTTTCATTGGGATTCTATCTTTCGTCTAGAAGCAGGGATGCATGTTCCATTATACCCCCACGTCTGTATATGATAGACCCCAGTACTCCATCACTATACATTACCATATGTGTGAAGCCATGAAACAAGATCACCAACTGGTATGAGTTAGAACAGCCACAACAACAACAACATCAACAACAAATTACAACACCATAAAAAAAAAATGTGCCACTGAGTAATCAACACATGGGTGACAAAAAGGAAACACAGAAGTCTCTTGGGAAAAATGATGCCATCGTATAATTCATGAGCCCATGATGAATTTGACTAGAGAAAAGAGACTATTTGGAATGAACCAAACTGAAATAAAAAACATCAAAACACTTGAGATACAGCAAAAAAGCAAACACACAATCAAAAAACAGTATGGATCGGACTATTGGAGTTACATTTTCCATGTAGCTTTCCTTATATAAGAGAGAAAATAAGGTTAAACCTGCCATATGACCCAGCTATCCCGCTCCTAGGAATATACCCAATAGAAGTGAAATCTACATGTGAGAAGGGGATCTGTAATCCTATATTTACAGCAGCACAATCTACAATAGCAAAGAGATGGAAACAATCCAGATGTGCGTCCAAGGAAGAGTGGTTAAAGAAACTGTGGTACATCTACTCCATGGAATATTATTCAGCTATTAAGAAAAATGAAACTATTCTATTTACAACCAGGTGGTCCCAACTAGAGATAATTATGCTCAGTGAAATGAGTCAATCACAAAAGGTCTTAAAGTTTCAACAGGACAATTCTGTAGAAGACAATGGAAGCAAAAGTACAAACCTTATTGTGTTTTCATGTCATTATATCGTTTGATTATTACATGAAATGCAGCCTAGAATCTATGTGGTCACCTAAAATTTCAATATTATATGAAAGAGTGCAGATTATCTTCTAGATAGTTATTTGAATATTGAATGAAATAGTAAACAACTGATCTTTGGTTTAAATTGTTTTTGAATACAAGATACAGGCACGTATGCATGCATACATCCATACAATAAGTATTGGATCAGTGACTTGGTCACACATGTGTACTGCTGATGTGCAGGCACTACTGGGGAGCAATTGGAATTGGAATAATGCAGAACATTGATGGTGGCTCCATTCAGGAATGGTGACAGGGTTTTCTGCCAGAATGAAAATAACTGTGTAGCAGAAAACAGAAGAGTTAAAAATGACTAAGATTTTATGGCTGAATATGTAGTATTAAACAGCTATTAAGCAATGTGGGAGGACTGTGGAATGAACCAAATAGTAGTGTAGAAGTGTTGGAGAGATTAAGGATTTTACTTTGCATTTGTTGATTTCAATATGCCTGAGCATTACCTGCATGTAGTTGTCAAGAGGTCAGTTGAATATTTAAGTTGGAGGTGTACATCTGGGGTCAGGTTACTTACTGTTTCTGAAATTATTGAACTAGAAATGATTAAACATACTAGATGAGTGTGAAGTATTGGATGGTGAAAAGTTCCCAAGAATCCAATCATCAGATAAGTTAGAATTACCCCAGCATATTTCATTTGGGAAAATTCTAAAATACATTAAATTATGGTAGCTTCAGGTAACCACAGAAACTTGATGCTGGAGAAACATGGGGGTACATATGAGAAATCCCCTTAATTATTGCTTGAACTAGTTGATAATTGCTTGTTGATCAGAAACATGTTCTATTGCATGGGAAACATGTTCAATGATTACTATTTAAGAATATCATTTTTAAAATGTCTATACATTAAGCTGAGAGAATTATTCCCTTATAAAACATAAATCTGTAGCAGCTCCTTGATTTGCAGCAATGATATTTGTTTTCCATCAGAAAGTTTTGAGCATACTTTAAATCCATTCTCACCATTCATTGCAGATTTTGTCTCCAATTTCCTCCTCACAAACAAGAAGAAAGTACATAAGCAAAATTATTTGTATGTCACACTCATAGATTCTGTGCCTCTTGAATGGTGCCCAGTACAGAGAAGGCAACAATACATTTAAAAAAGAAACAGAGAGAGAGAGAGAGAGAGAGAGAGAGAGAGAGAGAGAGAGAGACTATAAGGAAGCTGTTTTTTAATATTTGTTCTGTTTTATTTTGAACATTTATTTTTATTGGAAAGGCATATTTACAGAGAAAAGGAGAGACAAAGATATTCCATCCACTGATTCGATTCCCAAGTGTCAACAATGGCCAGAGCTGAGCCAAACTGAAGCCAGGTGCTTCCTCCTGGTCACCCAGAAGGGTGCAAGGTTCCAGGGCTTTGGACCATCCTCCACTGCTTTCCCATGCCACAAGAAGTGAGCTGGATGGGAAGTGGAGCAATTGGGATATGAACCGGCACCCATATGAGATCCCAGTGTTTGGAGTTGGAGGATTGGCCAGTTAAGCCATTGTGCCAGTCCCTATGGTATGTTCCTAATTTAGTTAATTAAGTAATTTTGTTTTATCTACTCAAAATTCTTTTTGCAGCTTCCTTAAGATATTTACTCGAAAAAGAGTCTATGTAAAATAAGATTTGTTTTCAATGATTTTTGGGGAAGGTACATGTCAGTATTTCAAAAGATGTAAAGAAAATATCTTCATGATTTTGAAACAGAACCAGGCACATTGTTGAACTTAGGCAAGTTATTGCCATAGTTTGTCATTTATCAGTTGTCTGAATTGTCATGTTCAAACTTTGAAACAATTGAAATTACATCAGCAATAACCAGACGAAGGAAATATAAGGTAAATCCACATAGTTAACTCAAAACTAAAATGCATTTCTTAACAGTTCAAATTTGCTTCCTTAACAGAATGAGACAAACTGAATTTGTAAAATTTTATTTCATTTCCCTACACAACTTTTCTCCCACCTCACTGATAAGCATTATCTAAAGTTAAATATGTTATATAGATATTCCTGATTTTTCTAACCTTCAAGAATCTGCTCTATAGGATGCCCAAAGAACATTATGTGTTCTCATTTACTAGATTTTCAGTATTTTTCTAGAAATTCAAAAGATATTGCATGTTCCCCTAAGAAGCTTCAATTTTAGTTTGTCACATTAGCTATCTGAACTTTAATATTTTTCACTTCTGAATTACACTTACAGTCCAGTAAACGTCAACATAATCGCTAACCGCACAATATTAGCAACGAATAAAATCACTGATGATTCAAAATCAATTCTGTGTGCAACTTGGGAAATGACTATTAGAATATGTGCATTTGCAATTAACAGTGTTGATAAGTCTGACTAAGCTAAACTCAAAGAAGTTCTAGAAAGGTAATTATCTGTGCTTACAAATGTCTAATAAATTTCCCAATCTATAGTTTGCTGTTTTATCTCTTATTCTGAAACTTGATCAACTTTTTTTTTCAAGTTGAACACCGCATGAGTATTTTTATAACTCCAGGAAAAGGCTTCTATATTTTTTTCTTTTGTACATCACTACTGTTTGGTAGGCCGGATTGATGCTGGCCTGTTTGATACCAAGAAGGGGATGTCAGTTTGGATATTTAAAATGTAGGAAAGTACATTATTTTATACGTCATTTTGGATAACTAATAGCATGTAAATGTAATCAAAAGTGAATACTAAATTGTCCTTTAAACTTTTAATGTTGGTATGTCCAATATAAACTTTGAAACATTGTCATTATTTTTAAATTCTCTCATATGTGATTGGTGAGAAATTTAAACAATTCGGAGTCACTATAGCTTGATTCTGTCACTTCCCAAACTTATATTTTCTCATTAGGCTTATCATTATTTCTTGTTTACTAAATTCCATATATTATTAGCATTACTTATAAATATTTTGTAATGATTCCTTATCCTCCCTGACTATATACTTTAAAATAAGACAAAAAAAGAAGTTTTACAATATTACAGCATCTTTTATTCATGGCTAGTTACATTAAATTGTGTATAACAAAATAACAGCTTTAGTTGAAACAATTTTCAACTAAATTATGTATGAGCTTGTGTTTAATTTATTGTTAAGTACTGCATTAAGGAAGAATTCTGAGTGGACTGCTGCAAAAACTTCTGTTTTACAAAAATATGCTATATAAAAGAGAGTGGTTAGAACAGTTTTTCAACCATGGCACTTGGATATTTTGAGTGAGATAGTATTTTTTGCTGTAGTGGACAATGCTGTCCATTAAAGGATCAGCACCATCCTTCACTTCTACATACAAGCCGCTAGTAGCAAGCCCTAGTGTTTCAACCAAGGATCTCTCCAGATAATATAAATTTCCTTTGGAGTACAAAATGATTGCTGATTTAGACAATTTATGCACTATACTAGACACACAAGAAAAACTGATATGCTGGCTAGTCAGCGAGTTAAATGTTTAGTCTTGGGTCTTGGAGATAACAAACAGGTAACAGAAAGCATTTCAAGTATTTTTTCAAGAAAATTTTGAAACTCAACTTGCACAAAAGATCTGAACTAGACAAGTCATGAACAATTGTTTCTCTAGGGCTTCTCAATTTTATCAGGTACAACACAGATAATTTTGGGAAAACATAATCATTTTACTATCTTAAATTCAGAATCAGACTTTAAAGGTTTAAGCCATAATGCTAACGGTGAGTAAGAAGAAAGATACCACAATTGATATGCATTTCAATATGTTGATTCTCAAACCCAATCACACTAAAAGATACAACAAAGCAATTCATTGTTTCACCTACACAGAGAATTACTATGATTATAAAAGCTTTAGAATGCAGACAATGGAAAGTTATGTGAGCATTACCATCACTGAAATCATTTCTGAAATATCAGACAACTTGATAAAATTCTAAACATAGCAATGTACAATTTATATAGTGACTGTAACAATACTAAGGGTTTTTAAACCATGCAAAATTATCCTTCTATGAAAAAGCAACAATAAGTTGTCATCAGATTATTAAAATCCTGTTTTCACTTCTGTGAATGCCATCTTCAAAGTTGTGTACGATATGGGATGATTCTAGCTAATGAAGGATGATTCTGCACCTAGCTGTCTGAATTCCGCCCAGTGCTCGTTGTGTATTCTAATTGTTGTGACAGGCTAAATTTCCTGGCAAATGCTCTAATAGAACTCTGTAAATCTTCTCAGGGTTGGAATTTTTATCTGGATTAGAATCCATGATACTTTGCTTTTTGCAGATAAATTTAATTCCATTAGCTTATACTGTTGCCAAATACCCCGAACTAGAGGCATTGCTGTAGAACCCCCAAATTGGGTGTGCTCATGTAATCTGTAGAAACCAATCACTGGCCTTTGGGTAGAGATTTATCGGAAAGAACAGAGAACATTTCCTGTCTCCCTAAAGAGTTGGGATATATTCTTATATATTGAAATTACTGATGAGAGGTGTGTTATCAGCTCACGTTCAAGTTCCTGGTTAGTTAGTGGAACTCATAACCTTCTTTGGTTAGTCAGTGATGCCATACTCTTTAGAAAATTGATGATGGCAGGTGGACTCAAGTTGGTTTGGGGGTTATATGAATAGAGCAGTTTATATTCTGCCTAGACCTGGAATTCCCTTACCCAAATGACTCCAGGAACACTCTCCAAAATAACAAATACATAAAGACATAAGCTTGAGCATCACTAACTTTGAAGCTAAATTGTGGTCTGATCGAGGAGGTAGGCCAAGCAATCCAGCAAACTGGCACATTCATATGAGTGAACAAAGACAAAAAGTGGCATTCTAACTTAATGCATTAGTTTGTATTTTTTTTTTCCTTTCAATGCATTGTTGTCCCTTCAGGAATGTAAGAGAACTATTTACATAGTGGTGTAAAGTACAAGTAAAGGCTATACTCAAAATAATTCTTGGCAATTCTTATGCCACTTGTATGTCAGTAACATTCAGGATATATTATCAAAATGGGAGATTAGAAGAATAGTATGAATAACATTGGTATGAATAACATTGTAAAGAATGGTGTTAGCTGTCCTAATTTCCATGGAGACGACCCAATTCATTGTGACACTGAAGAAGTATATCTTATTAAAGACAGGCAAAACTGATTTACTGCTTTGAGTTACTTGAATTACCATGTAATAGGTATGCAATTTAGGGGGTACAATGCAATTTTTCAGCACATAGTGTAGTGATCCAATCAATTAGATTTTCCATTTCCTTTTCTTTGTATTTGAAGACCTCCAGATCCTCTCTTCAATCACTTTATCCAGTACATACATATTACTGTGAGTTAGGTTGCTCTACTGTCCTGTGGAATACAAAAACTCATTATTCCTGTCAATCTGCTTTGGTATCATTATGCAATCTGTCTCTACCTTCTTCTTCTCACCTCTTAATCACTATTACAAGTAGATTTATGACATCCATCTTTATGTGCCTGGATTATTTCATTTAAAAAGATGTCCTCCAGCTCGATACATTTTTTGCAAATGTTCAATGTTTTATGGCTGGATTTTTTTTGCTACGATTTAATAGATAAAGTAAATTAGTGCCTTTTATCCATTTCTCCCTGAACTTGATCCTTTGTGGGGACTTACTTTTTTCTATATGGCTTGATTAGTCATGACTAATTGAAAAGCTGTTCATCAAGTAAATGAAGAGGAAAGAAACTCTAACTCTTATTGAGTGCTTAGCCAGTTATATATGTGAAAATTTTGTAAATTATATTAATCAGACTAAAAATAACATATTAGAGAAGATACAATGACTCTTAAGATAATCAACCCTAAAGCAGTGGAAAAAAGACAAAGTTGATATTTAAATGTGGCTTCAGATAAATATTTTACCACTTATTATCTTAATATAATGATATAGGTCACATACAACAGAAATCCATATAGTGTACATTCATTTTTCCTCAACTAACCTTTCTGCTATTATTGTTGTGCATGATCCTTTGAGATATATTATAAATCCAACAATGTAGTGTCCTTTTGTTTTAACTCTCCAGTATCTTTGGAAGGTGTTTAAATAAAATTTTAAAATCATACATTTATCTTGGTGATTACTATATCAAACTATTCTCTTTTTTATATCCATGTTTCCATCTTGTGTCATTTCCCTCTACATAAAGAATGACTTTCAATAATTTATTATATTGCAGGTAGGTCTGTGACTGATGAATTGTTTCAGCTGAAAAGCTCTTATTCAACTTCATTTTTGAATAGAATTTTGGTTGATAGCTTCTATTCTTACAATACTTTAAGGCTGATGCTTCTCTGTCTTCTCATTTGTATTGTTTCTTTTTTACATTATTTTTTAAAATAATATGAAGAGAATATATTTTATGTTCCACAAGTACATTTCCAAAGAAGCAATCATACTTACTTACTCCCTTGCTTCCCCTCTATACTCTCTCCCTGCCTATAGTCTTGTCAACACTATTTACGTGCATTGTCTCTTACAGGAGACCTATGATCCACATTGTTTTTTCTCAGTTTTACCTGTCTTTCTTTTTTCATTGCTGCTTTTTTTTAAAAAAAAAAAAAGATTGATTTATTTTAAATTGAAAGGCAGATTTTGTAGAGAGAGAAGAAAATGGCCACAGTGGTCATAACAGAGCTAATCTATAGTCAGGAGCCAGGAGCTTCTTCCAGGTCTCTCAGGTGGATGCAGGGTCCCAAGGCTTTGGTCCATCATCCACTGCTTTCCCAGGTCACAACCAGGGAGCTGGATGGGAAGTGGAGCAGCCAGGACATAATCTGATGCCCATATGGGATGCTGCCACCACAAGCTGGAGGATTAGCCTGTTAGCCACTGAGCCGACCCCTCTTCTAGCTACCTTTAATATTCCTTTTTAATTTACTTGTGTTTGGCAAATGAATTATGGCATTCCTTTGTGTAGTTTTGCATTCCTTTGTCTTCTTCTTGCACTTAGGATTAATACAGATTCTTACATTTCGAGAATTATCATCCAGTATTTGTTCAGTTTTTGCTCTCAGGCTTCTCCTTCAGGGAGCCTGTTACATTTGTAATTATTGTCCTGTGGCTCACTATTTTGGTGTCCATGATTTTAATCCTCTTTTTTTTCTTTGTGTTTCATTTTGGATAGTTCCTATTCTCAGTCCCCTTTACAAATTAATTTGAAGACATTCAATATGTTTTTCATTTTACGCATCTTGATTTTCATCTCTTAATATCTGATTTAGTGCTTTTTCATATCTAAGCTCCACTTTGTTTTTTGAATGTATAAATATTGATACAACGAACATTTAATACTACTGTTTGCTAATTTGAGCATGTATGTGAGGTGTCTCAAAGAGCAGCTTACTTTCTCTTCCTCAGTCGGCCATTTCTGAATCAACAGAGTTGATTCAGTTTTTCCTCCCCCTTTTATTGCTTGTTTGAAAGGTCAAATCCTTGAAAGCCTTTACTTCTTAGTAATTGATTGGTTTTTCTGGTTTAATTTACCTCCTTATTATGAGTTGCATTTTATGGCTTTTTTCCATATCTCCTGGTTATTTGATGCCAGACATCATTAATTTTATCTTGCTGGGTCCTGCATACTTTATATCTTTATAGATATTCTCGGATTTGGGACCCAGCACAATAGTCCAGTGGCTAAATCATTACCGTGCAAATGCCAGAGCTTCTTATGGGTGCTGATTCATGTCCCGGTAGCTCCACTTCCCTTCCAGCTCCCTGTTTGTGTCCTGAGAAAGCAGTAGAGAATGGCCCAAAGTCTTGGGACCCTGCAAGTGCATTGAATACCCGGATGAAGCTCCTGGCACTTGGCCTTTGATCAGCCCAGTTTAGGATGGTGCAGCCACTTGAGGTGTGTACCAGGGGACGAAAGATCTTTCCCTGTATCTCCTCTTTGTACATCTGCCTTTCCACTAAAAATAAATCAATCTTAAAACTATGTATATTATTTGTTAGTTGGTTCAGTATAGTCCCTTCAGATTTTGCTTTTAAAGAATTAAACTAAATTCAGAACATTGCTCTATCTAGAATTAAATATTCATCACTGTTAAGTACTCTAATATGTACTCTTAAAATTCATATGCTGAAGTCTGTTTTAGTTAATTCAGGCTGCTATTTCAAAAACAGAAATCAACTGCCCTATAAATAGATACTATTTATTTCCTGTAATTCTAGTCTAAAATCAAGATCCGAGCTAATTTGGTGTCTGATGAAGATTTACCTCCTGATTCACAAATAGCTGATTTCTTGCTCTGTCCACACATGGTAAAATGCGTGGCAAAGCTTTCTGGGACCCTTTTTGTAAGGTCAAGAAGGCTCCACCCTTATGACATAAACATCCTCCTAAAGCCCTTCTTCAAACAACATCACACAGGGAATTGTGTTTCAGCATATGAATCTTCCGGAACATAAACATTCAGTCTAAATCACAGCTCTAATCTCCAATGTGATGATAGTCTGACTCAGGCCCTTTAAGGAAGTAGTTTAGGTTAAAGCAAGTCATTACAGTAATTTTCCAATGCAGTACGATTGATATCATGAAGAACTGGAAGAAGCATTAGAAAAAGGCATATGAAGTCTGTGTGATTGTTTTTCAACGGAAATCCTAGAATATATATCCAAATTGTGATAATCTGTTCTGGTTAATCTACCCAGTGTCCCATGATTTATGTTTGTCTGTGTTATTTGTAGGAAAAAGCACTATACTCAACTCTGTGTGACAACCAGGTTGTTTCTATCAAAACTTTCAGGTGTGATTTCTCCCTATCCCATGCATGAGCTAGTCAGAGCTCAGATGAACAGCATTCATTCATGAATTCTTGACTGAAATGAGTACAGCAAATCTCTGCAATCCTCTCTGTGAGATTCTTCTTCTCATTCTTCCTTGTGAATTATAATTACTTCGGCACTCCTATCTATTCATCTTTGAGAATCTGTGAGATCTTGCTCTATCTAGCTTCTATATATTGTGTGCAACAAGCTGTCTTACGGTAACCATAGAGAGTCAACAAGGTTCAGTCTGATTGGCACCACAGTGTAATCAGTGTTCTTCCTGATGTGGGAGTATGGTTATCTTACAACTGAAGTATAAAATACATGAATTCTCTTTATAAAAAAAAGAAATTAGTTGATTTATGTTTTCTCCATTTTGTATACATTTCAAACAATAAGATAACGTACACCCCTAGTAACACTTGATGAGATGAGGAAGTTCTATCATTGAATATTTATTTGATCTTAAATATTCATTCTCTATTTTCACTAATCTAAAACAATTCAAGAAATGACTGTGCTGGGTTATTGCATTATGCACTATATTTTATTGTTATATAGATGTCCATAATGAGAAAAAGCAAAATTAACCTTCGGGAAAAAAAAAAACAAATCAAACAAGCACATTCTAAAAATATCTGTGACAATGTATGGTTTCATAAAGAAAAATATATTGGTAATATTAATGTTCGTCAATATGGAACAAATGTTTTTACTTAGTTGAAGAATGATTTTTGTTGAGGAATGAATGTTCTTCAACAAGACTTCTAGTGATGCTGTGAACAGATTTTCTGCTAGGTCTTTATAGGCAGGAAGCACTTGAGTGTTAGACTGATTATCTAAGTGACATTGGTTGTTGTGAGTTTATTTCTCACACAGTCATTTTTCAGGTCCATCCACACCTATGATTAGGAAGTGACAGCTTATGTGGTGTTCATTTCAGGCAGCAGGGAGATTCCTTTCCTGTTCATATCCCCAGGTGAAGCCGTTCTTTTTAACAAATGAGGACCTGGACAAGAATCTGACAATTTCTAGTGTTCAGTCTCACCTCAAACTTTAGTTCTCTGTTAGAATTAATTTTCAGTATGAGAGAGGAAGCACCTAGTCAACCAGACCCAACAGAGTAATTCTTACATAGAGACCAATTCTCTTTTGGATTCCGTACTGTTGTTCCAATATTTCTGCGAACTTCATTTTTCAGCCCAACTTTGAATTTCTTGCCGTTGACAAAAGACATTCAAGTAATTTAGTTCCCTGGAGAATATTATATAATTTTTGTTGCCTTTGAGACAGTTTTGTTTCTGTGATTGCACATGCTTCTTTCTCTTACCAAATTTCCCGTATACTAAACCTGATGAAGATATCAGTATTAGTTATCACCATTTTAGGACACACATTGCTAGTTCCAGGTTTTACACATGTGTCTCCAGCACCCATGTTTCACTTATAGAATTTCACAGGTGTGTCATGCTATAGAAGCTGACCACGACATTTGCTTTCATATAAATGTTTTCATATAAATGTTTTCATTCATTTTTAGTCAGAAATTTACCCAGTTGTCTAGTGTTCGAAAAATATTTTGGAATATTTTTAAGTAAAATGTGATTTTCAAGGTAATGAAGACATAAGAGTGAGTAAAATAGAAACATGGTTCAATTTACTGAAAGTGCCCAACAATGAGTAATAAGCATGGCAAAGAGTAGTATATTCATTTTTAATTCAAATTCCTGAATACATTTTACATAAATAGAGCAAAACCTCCCCTCCATGCAATATCTATCATTGTCTTTTACCATTGTATGTAGTGTCAATCTCTGGAGAAAAATTCTTCTTTTTTCCCCAGAAGGCAATGATTTTATTTAAATATATCTCTCTGTATCAGTATGCCACTTGGACTTTCTAAATAATGACCCAAGAGGCAAAACTAGAACCATGCTGTTGTGCAGTCAGATATTCTGGTGGAAGTTAGAAATAAATCTGCAGAAGCATCCTTTTCTAATGTATGGGGAGATTTCTCAGTATAACAGCTATTATATAAAATTAGATGTCTTGGTTTTAAAGTTATACTATGTCTCTAGGAATTAGAGTATACATAAACTCACATGATTTGGGGGAAATATGTTGTCTATTTTTCTATTTTCTGCCTGTTTTTCTAAATATTTTTATTTCAATTAAATATAGGTGCATGAAAATTTTCAAAGATATATACAGGGAAGTTTTGTCATTCTTTCTCCACGCTCCTTAGTGTCAATATCTCGAATACTTACAGTATAATCTAAAATCCAGGAAAACGACAACATGCAAAGTTTATTGCTATTGTACCAGTCAACCATACACTAACAATTACTTGACATATTTTTATCTTAATAGTTTTATGAACTATTTCCACAATACTATTTAGTATGTGAGGGAACTTAGGCTCAGAGGTATATTAACTTCATTGAGGTCACGAAATAAGTCTATGCTTGCCTGAATCAATAGTAGACATTCTCCCATCTAGAGAATTTGCCTCAAGTTGAGAAATTCAAACTTCTGTAACTCACTGTTGTTCTTATTTCCTATTTCTGTTTCTTCATTTTTGTGTCTTTTTTGTTTTGCTTAAATCTAATCTTGTGCCTAAATCTAAACCTGAATCTCCCAACTCAATTCTTCCTCCTCCTTGTCTTAGATTCTTAGATCCTCACTAGTCTCTCTTCTTTTTAAAACCAATAAGTAAAGCAAGAAGGATCACTATGCTCTTACATCATCTATATTGTGAAATATATGCAATTTGTCCACCTCATGTAAATAAGATAAAAAAAGAAATTAGTAAACATACGATAATCTCCATTGACTCTTAAGGAATCATTGACATACCCCCAAATTACTTTCCTTCTTTGCTCCCTAGAGCCTTTCCTTTGCTAGACTCTCACGTTCACAGGAACTATATTCAAAATAATAAAAACGTTCTTTTCTCATTTGTATCTGAGCAATAACTCCATATCGTATATCCAGGACAAAAATCTTACCTTGATCTTACTCTCTTTTGTCAACAATCAACCCTAGAATTCTTTCCTGTTCGTTTCATGTATGCAAATTTTAGCTTTATGAATGTATTTATTCATATGTTTTTTAACTTAAAATTTCAGTTTAGACATATTATTTCATATTTTAAATACTTATGTACCTGGAAATTTTTACTTTTATGTAAGTTCAGCTACTTAATAGAAAATTGTGAATGATGACTTTACACAATCTATATATAAAATTGCCATATTGATACTTACAATGTCCACTATTTTCAATGGAATATCTGTTTCACATTTAGCTGTTGTGTCAGTGTTTATTGCTAGGCTATTTAAGAATGATACAATATTGAGATAACAATAGAAATGTCTTTAGGAAACATCTTTTTTAGTGGGATGTGTGCCCCAAAAACTTTTAGTGACAGACTAGTAATAGTCTTTAAAAATTAAAATGCCAGTATGTGTCTGTTTTTGTAGATGGTAAGCACTCCAATAGTTGACTGACAGAATGCAGAAGCCAGGGACTCCAGAGAACTGATGAAGTTTCAAAATGTCCAGAAGACAACTTGTCATCTTTCAGTGGTATTTGCTGAGCATATGGGGACTAGGATAAATGTAGAGTAATTAGGACATTGAGGCAATCCCCCCACTATAAATGTGGTATTGTTTTTCACACTTGTAATGGAAATTTATCTATTTAATAACCAATGATAGTTTATGTTTCTTAAAACTGTTGTTTCAATATCCCCAAATTCATCTATGTATAAAATCTGATCTTTGAACACATCTCTTTAAAAATAGACTATATGTTTTGGCATATTTTAAGAATCAGTGAAGTTTGTGATTGATCAAGGGTTGACCAAACATTTAAAGTCACGTTTCATTAAGTTTCATCAAAGCAAGAAACACATTGATGAAAAATGGCAACCTAAAATTTAATATAGAGATGCTGCATAACCTGTATTCAGGTTCAGAAACCTCAAGTTTACAAACACAAATACTTTAAGAACTAATTTATCAGCTATATCTTTGAAATATATCCATTGACTTTATGCTCCTGAAAACAGAACAGTGTGTATGCTAAAAATATGTAATTCAATCTATGTAAGTATTGACAGCATTAAAGACAAGATAGATTGTATTCCATAGTCTGCCAAACCTTAACTTCTACAAAGTAATCTTGGTTTCCTGGGCTCTAGATATGACTTTCTTTATGTGATTAATATCTGGATGGAGATTCATTCTGACCTTCAATAATTACTGGATTACCTCTTTTATTTTTACTATTTCCTTATACGAATATAAGGTGAAGACTGATATAAACCCTTATCTCTTAATCCAATCACAAGTTGATTCTTGTTAAGGACAACTTTAAAAAGTCCCTTTCACATTACTGCTGTTTCACTGCTCTAATTCACACTTATCATCTTTTGCATAATAACTTACTCTGTTATCTTGAATGCAATTTATCTTCAAGTAATCTTTTTTCCACATAGCCACCAAATCATTCTCTTAAATCACAGGTTTGATCAAATTATTCTTTTTGTCCTTCGGTATCATAGAATACAATTGTGACAGGGCTATAAAATTTGTTCACACTAGTTACATGTGACAAGTAAATACAACTGGATTATTTTGTCAAAAATTGATATGAGAACAGTGATGGGATGGATCATTTGGAATAACTGTAAAGCTGGGAACTGCTAGAAAAGCTAGACAAAATAATTTTTAGCTTTCGAAAAGAATGCAGATCTAATATGAGTAGTTTTAGGATTATGCTCACATGACAAAAGAAAAAATTGAATATAGCTTTCATCTTCACTTGTCTTCCTAAGATGTTTCCTGATTCCTAAGTTAGCAGTTTTTTACTTGACACATAGTTCTGGAAAGATATAGAATAAAAAACATGGTCCAATGAAATTAAGATATTTTAGAAACCATTCTTTTACATCAGAACCTTAGTACCAAACTATACAGGGCAGGTGTTCGGCACATTAGTTAAGACTTGTGTTTGCCACATTAGAGTCCCTGGGTTTGAGTCTTGGCTCTGCTTCTAATTGTGGATTACTGCTAGTGTGTATCTGATGAGTCGGCAGGTTTTAGCCCAAGTACTTGAATCACATCCACTCAACTGAAGGAAATGCATATAGTTTCTGGATCCAAGCTTCAGCCTGATACAACCCTGGCTATTTGGGGCATTTGGAAAGTGAACCATCTGATGGAAGATCTATCCACTTCTCTTGCTCTGCCTTTCAAATAAGAAGAAGGTAAACAAAAGCTAAGACAGAATTAAATTAAATGAATAGGGAAAAACTATAAATAGACTGTTTCACTGAGCAATAAAAAGTATATCTGATTTAATTAAAGTTCTTTGGCATATTTAGTGGCTTCAGAGTAGCTGAATGCCAAAAGAAAAATGAAGCATTCTCTGTATGAAGATAAGGACAGCAAGACCTTGTCTCACACACTATAATACACAATTTCAACACTCAATCAAAAATAATATGGTTATATGTGCAACAATATTGGATTTTAAAATAGGAAAAGGACATAGGAATGGATTCACAGTATATCCAAATAATAAGATATCTGACTGAGAATTTAAGATAACCATGATTTATGTGGTCAGGAATCAAAAAGATAAGAGAAAGAATGACTGTTAGCTACAAGATTAAAAGGATATTATAAACTTTAAAATACAATAACTGAAAGTAACACTTTAATAGTGGATTTAATAGCAGATTAGGAAATGCTGAATAGAGAATTGAACTAGAAGAGGGATCAGAAGAAAGTCTCTGTAGAAAAGAGAGAAGAAAGTTTGGGGGACATTTTAAAAGGCTCAGGAAGCAATGAAATTCTCTTTTTTATAATCAATTGGATTTCTAGAGAAGATGATAGAAAACTCATAACAGAAAAATTAATTTCCATGTTCACTCAAGACTAAAATGACATCAAACCCACTGATTCAAGATGAGCTGTATTACACAGTCAGAAATAATGAAAAGACCACACCAAGACACATAAGGGTAGATCCACTGTAATCCAAAAACAAAGAGAAAAACTTAAGCATACTTCCAGATTAAAAATAATACGTTGCTGTCACATAAATATAAATTATTCCTATGATTAAGACTCTATTCTAATAATTTCTATTCCAGTTTTGCTTCTCCCCAAAATAATGCATAAGTATATGAGGAAGTTGGGCACCATGTTGCTCAATCACACGCAGGTTAACTGGTTCTCACATTCACTTGACATCATTTGGATGCGCTAGCACATGGGTGACAGGAGCTCAGGTAATTGAGCCATTACCTGCTGCTTTCCAGGCATAAAATCAGTGAGCTGGATTGAAATTAGAGTAACCAGGACTTGAAGTAGCTCTGAAATAGGATGTGATTGTCCCAAAGGGGTGGCTCAACCTGTTGTGCTGCAATGCCTCCCTTAACCCTCTTATACAAAACATTTTCAGGTAGAATTTGATGCTAATGAATGGTTATCAATTTATAAACAGTGAGAAGAAATCTGCTTTTCAATTTTGTGTTGCATTTTTCCTAAATTGTTTTCATATTGGGTTTTGCTAAATTTTGTATTGTGTTTTTCCTAAATTTAGTCAACTTTACACATTTTTAATAAAAATCCATGAGATATATTTTCCGCTAATCACTGGGTTTTGTGGGTTTTTTTCATTTATTCTTTTTTGATACAATTTAGTTGGTGGTGGGCCCTCCCCTCCCCATTCCCCAAATAACATTTGTACATCCAGACTTTAATCTGAATTGTATTTATATGATTTTAAAGTATATTGGAATGAATTTAATAATATTGGTGACAAAATAAGAAAATTTAGCTATTGGATGAATGGAAAATATGGACATTACATCAAAAGAATCACTCATCACTAATATTTAGCAATAACTTAATATGTATGTTAATAAAGAAATAAAATGATACAAAATAAATTGTTACTTTTCAGTAAAGATGTATTATTCAGTTTCTGTCTTTTGTAGAATCAGGAAATTCTAGGTAATTATGGCAATCTTTCTAATGCATTTCTGAAATGTAGATTAATTTTAGCTGTTGCATGGGAGTGTAGCTAAGAGGAAATGAACTACACAGCAACATTATTTTAATTGTTCCCACTATTACATTCATAAAAACAGGTGAACACTTGAAGTCTCTGAAGAAAAAAGACTGTCACTAGAAATTTATTTAATTTATACTTTAGAAACTCATTGCCAGCAAATTTTTTTTAAAGATTGAAGTAAAACAACAACTTTACAAAGATCCACTACAATATATTAGAACTATTGATTGCATTTGGGAGCACATCATATACATATACATACATATACATATACATATACATATACATATATGTGTGGTATATATAAATTATATAAAAAGTAAAACACTACAGATTCATGTGTTCATTCATGTGTATTTTCTATATAGTAACTCAGTAAAATTTAACATTTGCTTATTCTTCTTCCCTACTATTTTCCCTCTTACAGATATCCATCATCTCTTTCCCCAGTTATCCTTGTCATTGCCTAATTGATTTCTGAACAAAGTGCTCTTTCAAGAATGGAGGCTATACATGGTCCTCAAAATGTGGACTTACACTTACTCAGGCCAACCTTATCACAACAACTGCTAGATCTGTAGTCTGTCAACATCAGAGATAAATAGCAACACCTGAAAATTACTAAGTTCTTCGGGGTTATCAGCCAACTCCTGGTAACAGATTAGTTACATTGGATGCATTAATTCCATCCATCATGGAGATTCCAATGTATTATTAAAACCATATAGTTTATCACATAATCACAGCTCTTCTTACACCAACAATAAGAGGTTCTTTAATGCCCATGTCATAGAAATCCATCTGACCTACCATTCCCTAACAATAAATTTCCGGTTTCCATTTCTCATCCATCTATTACCTTTTCTCCTATTTATTTTGTTAAATGATTCATCAACAGAATCACCCAACATCAGAGTGCATACAACCAGTCCTCCATGTAAACAATACCAGAACAACAGTGATCCTAACCGACATTTTACTCTAAGTCATCTTCTTCATAGCTCCCTTTTCAATGAATTGCTTCACAATGGTATCTCTGAGCTGGACTTGAGCATAAGAAGGACTATAGCTTCATCCTAAATTCTTTATATGAACCACCAGAACTGTTACTTGCTTTTCTCTTTTTTTAAGTCCAAATTTGTACCCCAAGCCCTTCAACTTTCCATTGATCACAATATTTGAGTTTTAAGACATCCGACTGGCAGGTTGCAATGATCTATCCTCCTTGTTCCACATTCACAATCTGTACAAAAGCTGTGCTTGTTCACCTTTGTCCTGGGATATTTCTGGCCTAGGATTTGAACATATGCCTACAACAACAGTTCCCTGAGAAAGTATTTCCTCACTAACATCCATATTCACATATTTATTTTATTTTGACAAGAAATAACATATCGTCATCAATACAAAGTCATTTTTAACATCACAATTTAGACGTCTTCTTTAGTAATATTCAATGTTATGTTTGTTTTTATTGTTGTTGTCTATACTACCTGAGATGCATTATGTCATCTAAGTAGGACAATGATGACACTTTTATATTATAATATAATATAAATGCAAATTATGAGTAGTATATAATTATGATTTCTCTCCAAGAGAATAAGGGAGGTTTACTCATTAGAGACCTATAACTTGGGCTGTGTATGCAAAGTAATTACACTTTACATTAAGACTACTCACAGTAAAAATTAAAGAGTAAAATAATATTACTGTATTTTGAACATGCTATTGTCAAAAATCCTATTTTGAAATGCCATTACCAAAAACTTTAAACAAATAAAGTTCGCTTCTAAAGAATTAATTTTTATTGATAAATAAGAGAATAAAATCGTGCTTACTTACATGAGCCTTAAAATGTTATTAGATTAATTATGTTTCCTGGTTTGTTTTTTTACTCCTGGGCTTCTAGTTTTCAATTTTTCTGTGTTACCGATAATTAACTTACACATCAATACAGCAACAACTTTCTAGGGAGATTGCCATCATTTAACAAGACAAAAATCAATGTCGTTTAGTCATACACAAGTTCCTTATTTCCCTACATAATTAGTGCTAAGGAAGCCTAATTTCATTAGACATACTATTATGAGAAAAAGAGATAATTATAACCCCATGGGCAATAAAAATAATAAAGATGTAAACTTTGATTACTTTTCTTATTAAACTGACAAGCAAGAAGCTTTTAAAAATGCTATCCTGCCTGTATTTAAAAGAGGGAATATAGCTCTTGAAAATGAAGTAGCATTTTAAAAAATTTAAAAAGAAAGTAAAGTAGCATTGAAGGTCCTTGGACATGACTTTATGTTGGTATATGATTTTATTTCTTTTGAGTGAACATGTAAGAATGGAGCTGTTTGATCATAATATAGCTGTGCATTTATGACAAACTGCCAATGTGATATTCAAATTGGTTTAACATTTCATATTTCTACTACTATATTACTAGTACAACAGAGTTCAAGTTAACCGAAATCCTTGCCAAAATTGAGATTGTCAATCTATTTTAGTGACCACATTGCGTGTATAGCAGAAAACTGTTCTGAATAATACTGATCTAGATGCTAGTTTCCTTAGAGATTCATTTATTTGAAAGGCACAGTGCCAGAAAGAGAAGAAAAGGCAGAGAGATCTTCTATCCGATGCTTCATTCCCTAAATGGTCCTAATTACTAGGAGCCTAGGACTGCATCTGGATATCCCACATAGATGACAGGAGCCCAAGCATGTATACTGTTCATCCATTGTTTTCCCAGGGAAATAACTAGGGAGCTGAGACAGAAGTGGAAAAGTAAGAACTTGAATTGCAACTCTGAAATGAGATTTGGGAATCACTCAGTGGCCAAACTCACTGCTAAAATGCTTTATTGTGCTAGGATTTACCGACTGAAAATTAGGTATGAATTTGGTACTGTGAAGAAATGGACCTGTAGTTACTTCAAATTCAAATTAAATGAAACTTTAAATAGTAACAACAATAACAAAAGATATACTTTAAAACTAATCTGGAGATAATCAAGGAGGTGGAACAGGGCAAGGACACATTTAAACAGATGGAGATTTATTAACCAGGGTGAAGTAGAGAGGGCACATTACAGGAAATAGGATAGGACAGACTGATGGCATAGGGGCACATGGAGACTGATGGACACAGGAAAGCTGTGGACAAATTGATGTGGTGTTGCAGTGACCAGATATCCCAATGGCATTCATCAAGGGGTGATCTGAACTCCACTTGTGGCCAGAACTCCACCAGCAATCAGGTGGGAAGGGGAATTCACCAAGAACTCAGGAGGTAAACCCAGACAAAGAACTGCCTGTCCTGCTGGTTTGTTTGATTTGACCGGGAGCAGACAGAGAGAGCAGCAGATCCCAAACTGGCATTGCGGGAACAGAGTGTTTTGCATCTTCTGTAAAACCTCACTGTTCCAGAATTTATAGCGACTCTAAGTCTAGATTGCCTTTGTCATCTTAGATTTATTTGTACACAGAAACTTTATTGAAAATGAACTTATAATGTAAAGAGCCATGCGTTTATAAAACAGCAAAAATAACTCAGTATGAAATCACTGCAAACTAAACATGCTTCCAAAAGATTACAAATGTGAATTATATGTTTGCCAATTTTAATTTAATAAGTGTCAGAAACTGATGAAATTTGTTTTTTGAAATCCCTATGCTGAGCCACCTAAAGAGTTTACTTTCTATTTTGGAGTTAGTTCGTATTAATAATAAGAATGTGCTGTATTTGCTGAAAGCTTATAGTTAAATTCTACTCTTTTAACCAAAATAATTTCTCAGTCATTTTGAATTATAAGCATTCACTAAGTTGAGCTGCAATTTAATGCTCCATTTACCTATAGTAGTAAAATTTGATATGGATATACAGTAGTTACCATCATCAGCATTGATTGTCATATTGCAATTGTGGCATTCTTCATAGTATATCAGACAGCCTATTATACATTTGTGAAAGTCTAACAAAATACTTATGCAAATAATGATTTATTAAAATATTTTAAAAAGAACGAAAGCATTTTTTGAAACTATGACCTACTATGCTTAGATCTTCGTAGTAATTCAATAACTCAAAATCTTAATTTCAAAATTTAACTCACCCTTCAAAAATATGCTTGAGTATTTTGTTTTTTACTAAAATATTGTTTAGTTAGATATAAAGCATGCAAAATGGCCAGAAGTGTTTTTAAAATATAATCCACACTGCATTAGTACAGACTATACACTGAAGACATAAATGTATCTCATAAATGTGTACAAATTTTGTATATCAGTTACACTATTTTAAAAGTACAAACATTGATATTTCTTTTTTTCAACTCTTTGTGGCTTAAATAGTGTACTACATTTTAAAAGTTAAATGTAAAACTGGAACACATGTCAAAGTGAATAACATTTTTAGGGACTTGAAACCAAGTAATCTATAAAATGTAGAAATGAAAATATTGAATAAAGACCATTACACTGGTAATTTACACTAGCAATGTCCAAAACTGGCATTAAAATCCTATCAAAGTGGTTGTACACCACAGCCACCTTACAGCGGTTCATACACAGTTTACGACTCTCTGCAATTTGTGGAAAACTTTGTAGACCATTATATAATCAATGTTGTCTTAGATTTCATAAGTTCTGATTCCTTTATTGATAATTTCCTTAAAGTGAAATTTCAGATTTTTTTTTTCTCTTTTAGCCCCTCCATACACTATGTTTAAATTAAGGCATATAATAATATCTTACAAGTTATAGTATGGAAGATCCATATTTCATTCTTTTAGATGAAATATCAAATCTAAATTTTGCTTCTTTCAGAGGCTGAATCAATCATTAGAGATATATTATTCTTATTATCAGTTGTAATCATAAATCAAAGTGTTTTTCCTTAATTTTAAATTTCGTAATATTCTGTAGAGAAAGTGATAATGTCATCTCATGAAGGAAAGTTTTTTAAATTATGATTTTGTCCATAACAATATAATGCCACACTCAACAAAACAGCTTTGTTCATTATAAGAATTAAGAAACTTTAGACTTCATTTCACATACAGAAATATTTGAGAAAAATTTAAGTAACTATTTCCAAATGTCAATATTTCGAACTGTTGGTTAACATTTCTACAGGAAAATCTCCTACAGATATTTTTTAAAATAGTAAGCAAATATGAAATTTTTAAGAAAGGAATGAAAAATTAATAGAAAGAAAATGTATAATAAGAGTATGTAGAATAGAATATTAAGCTGCCAATTGGGATGTTCACATCCCATAATGGGATGACTGTGGTATGGATGTCCTTGCATTTCTAATACAGCTTTCTGCTAATGTGCACCTTGCAGGTCAAAGATGATGATCCAAGTACTTGATTCCCTGCTACTTTCATAGGGTGGATAGAATTCCTACTTCCTTGCTTTGGCCTACCCAGCCCTGACTGTTGAAGATATCTGAAGAGTAAACCAGCAGATGGAACATTTCTTTCTCTGTCAACCTTTGCTTTTCAAACAAACGGATTAAAGTTGATCACAGTGGCTGCCAAGGCAGCATAACAATCTAATAATCTGCCTGTAGCACCAGCATACCATATAGTCACACGTTCATGTCCTGCCTGCTGCACTTCCCATTCAGCTTCCTGTTTGTGGTCTGGGAAAACAGCAGAGGATGGTCCAAGTCCCTGGGACCCTGGGCCCATGTGGGAGACCTAGAAGGAGACCTTGGCTCCTGTCTTCAGATCGGCTCAGGTGTGGGTGCTACAGACATTTGGGGAGTGAACCAGTTATGGAAGATCTCTGTCTCTGTAACTCTGACTTTCCAGATAACATAAATAAATCTTTTATTGGAAAGGCAGATCAGATTCATGAAAAGAAACATCTTCCATCCGCTGGTTTACTCTCCAAATGGCCCCAATGGCTGGAGCTGAGCTGATCCGAAGCCGGGAGCCAGGGGCTTCTTCCAGGTCCCAAGATTTTGGGCCATCCCCTACTGCTTTCCCAGGCCACAAGCAGAGAGCTAGAAGGGAAGTGGGAGAGCCTGGACATGAACTGGCCCCCGTATGGGACCCCAGTACTTGCAAGGCAAGAATTTAGCCACTGAACCATTGCACTGGGCCGAACATAAAGAAGTCTTCATAAAAAATTGATTATTGAGTTGCGTACTCATTCATCATACTTACCTCACAACACACAAGTAAAACTCATAAATACACTAATCTTGACACTATATTGTACATATCAAATATGTGTGTGTATATATACACACATACATATTTACACATATGGAATTATGTTAGAAATACATGTGATTTAGGATAAAATTATTATGTGGTGTTACAAAATATTATTTTACATATTATACATTCTTATTGCAAAGTAATACTTCTATTTTCAGAATTTATTTTTTATTTGAAAGATTGGGAATTGGAGAGATTGAGCTTCAATCCTCTGGCTCACTGTTTAAATGCCCACAACAGCCAGGGTTGGGCCAAACTGAAAACAGGAGCCAGAAACATCCCATGACTGCCGAAGGGTGACAGGAAACAAACACGGGTGACAGGAAACAAACACTTAATCTGTCACATGGAACTTCTCAGGCACCAGAACAGAAAGCTGTATCAGAACTGGAATAGCTGAGACTAAAACAAACACTCTAATATTGGATTCGGGAGTCACTGGCAGCTTCAGATCTTTCCTTAAAGCTAGATTGTAAAATAATTCTTGTTTAATGATTGATGGAATACATTAGTTTCATGGAGCAGACCTTTGGTATAGCAGCCTCTTATTCTAGTCTCCTGACAACACATTCCTTGGGTAGATGATGGCTCAAACATTTGGGTCCCTGCCACCAACACGGCAGACTGGATGGATTTCCAGGTTCTTGGCCTCAGCCTGTCCCAGGCCTGGCTATGGTGGACATTGGGAAGTGAATTCATGAATGGAAAATACTTCATTTTTTTCTTTCTGCCTCTCATAACAAATGAAAATAATTTTTAAAATCCATTAGTTGCAAAAAATGAGACTGTCTTCAACAAGGTAGTTAAATTGTCTGAGTGTGACTGAGAAAATATTAACAGATTGGCATTCATCTTTGATGAACAAAAGTACTCACATAGAATCCCTGAGCCAGCTCAATTCTAAAGCCAAGAGTTTTTGAACAGAAACTGTAGTGCACTCTGACTTGTCTTCTGAGATATAATAAACTAAAATCACTCTACAAAGTGATTACCACTTAATCACAGTTTTGCTATAGCTTTGTACTCTGAAATCTTGTCCTTGGGAAATAAATATTTGCAGTCTGTGTTGTTGTTTTGTTTAAATTGTTATTAGCATGCAACTTTTGTGATATTTATGTGGCACATGCCTTATATTTTCTCTGTTTGAAGCCTAGCATATCATCTCCTCTACCTCTTTATATAATATACAATATACATTGTTTGATCTACAGTTGTCCAGCTATACTTAGTGTGGTGATTTTGCAGAAAGTGAAATAGGAAAGTTCTTCGGATCAATGTTGCTTTCAAAGAATTTAGTTAAGTTGTTGATGGGTGTAATACAAAAGGATATATATTTTAAAGTTTAAAGAAAGTGAGATCAACATGATGACTCAATTGACTAATCCTCCTGCTGCTAGCATCATCATCCCCTATGGACATCAGCTCATGCCCCAGCTGTTCCATTTCCCATCCAGCTCCCTGCTGTGGCCTGGGAAACCAAGGCCGAAGGCCTTGGAACCCTGCACCTGCACTGGAAACCCAGAGGGGGCTCTTGGTTCCTGGCTTTGGAGCAGTTCATCTCTGGCCATTGCAGCCATTTGTGGAGGGAGCAGCAGATAGAGGATCTTTGTCTTTGTCTCTCTTTCTCTCTGGAAAATCTGCCTTTGCAATAAAAATAAATCAAACTTTAGGGCCCAGTGCAGTAGCCTAGTGGTTAAAGTTCTTGCCTTGTATACACAAGCCAGAATCCTATATGGGCACCAGTTCTAATTCTGGCCACCAAGCTTCCCATCCAGCTCCCTGCTTGTGGCCTGGAGAAGCAGTTGAAGATTGCCCAAAGCCTTGGGACCCTGCACCCACGTGGGAGACCCAGAAGAGGCTCCTGGCTCCTGGTTTTGGATTGGCTCAGCTCTGGCTATTATGGCCACTTGGGGAGTGAATCAAAGGATGGAAGATCTTTCTCTCTGTCTCTCCTCCTCTCTGTATATCTGCTTTCCAATGAAATAAATAAATCTTTCAATAAATAAATACATAAAACTTTAAAAAATAAGGAAATGAAAATTAATACTTTTATTTTGATGCAAAATGTTTTGAAATGGATGAATAAAATAGGTATTCTGTAAATTTATGTAATTGTTATATTATTTAAAAAAACAACCAACGTGAATTTCAAAAATGTCTTCACCAAAGCAAACTTTTTAATTTTCAAAGACTTATTTATTTGAAAAACAATGTTTCAGAGAGTAGGCAGAGGGAGGGAGGGAGAGGGAGATAGAGAGATCTTCCTTCTGTTGGTTTACTTTACAAAATGGTCACAATTGCCAGGGCTGTACTTGATCGAAACCAAGAGCCGCAAACCCTATCTGGATTTCTGCTATGTTTAGTACAGCCACAAGTCATTTTTGGCTACTTCCCCAGGCATGTTAGCAGGGAACTGAAGTGCAAGTCGAGCAGCCAAGATTGGACCAGGCACTCACATAGGATGTTGACATTGCAAGTATCAACTTAACCTACTGAACAAAATGCTGGCTTTCAAACACTTTAATTCTACTCTTCCTGCAAAGTTTTAGATGTGTGTTGTCATACTATATTCTAAATGGTTCTGAATTTAAATTCTCAGAAAGCAACACCTCCAAGTCCCGAAATCTAGTTCTCAAAGAATAGTTTGATCATTGCTCTTCTGCATTCAACTAAAATTTTATGATCATTTCAGTGAAAAATTAGTAGATTTTCCAAAACAATATTAATTAATGTATTAGGAAATCCTATATGTCAAGTATTTTTTTTCATTGTTACCTATGCTATTCATTCCAAATGACTTAAAATAATCAAAAGTTTCTAATCTAATTCTAAAAGTAATATAAATGTTTCCATCCCAATGATTTTGGAGAATGACAACTAACGTATCTAGCAGTACCTTCATTATGAAACTTTAATTTGAATTTTTATGCAACATTCATGAATTTATAACAAAATAACAGGCAAAGTATAAATACAATATTGTTGCTATTGTAAAGTTCAAACTTATTGTAACTATCATAATTGTGAAAGCTTTTTCTGTTCAATTCCTGCTATAGGTTTATAAAACATTTCCCTATGGTTTACAAGGTAGAGAATTTTCTTCTGGTAATTTCACAGTCATTTTCTGGTTGGCTTATTTTTTGATAGTTCCCTTCTGATCGAGACAATCACATGCTTTGTGAAGTGTGGAATTAACAAAAAGTAAGATTTACATCTAATAAAATATAATTATTTTGTTGTTGATCTTTTTGGTTGCTTTGCTTTAATGCTGTGGTTCTTTGACTATATTTGAATGGACTCCATTCCAAACACCATAATAGATGAATTAAAAATACCATTATTACTTTCTTCTCCAAAAGCTTTCCCAGGTAGAAAGTATTTATATGCTATACAAAATGTAGACCGTATACCTGAGTCATCAGTATTAAAAATAATGGCTAATAGCATGATTATGCTACCACAAACTATAGAGAGTCACTTATTCAATGCTTCAAACTGCTTAATTTTTCACAATGAGAGTACCAGGACCCCATTAACTTTTTATGAAAAATAAATTTTATTTTTGAGGAGTTATTCTACTAAATGATTCCATCTTAATTGCTTTTGATGTTCCAGACAGTAGTGAATAAAGCAACGAATGATTAATCTCTTCTTGTATCTAAATGATAAGGGTTTATACTTTCTCTCATTCTGCTAGCAAGGAAATTTCTGTTTTTACTCGATTAGCTTATATCCTATTTCATCTGCGATTTTTCTAAAACAAGTCTAAATTCCATGGAATAGAACCACTGAGAGATAGTGGGTATTAATTGTCCTCTAGTTAAAGATGTAGATACCATGCCCCATTATTAATTCACCCTATGATAGCATCCCAGAGGAATTCTAAATGACAGGGAGAATTTTATATTACAATATGATTGCAATTTTGAATATCACTGATGAAAGTTTACCGAAAATTTTTTAAATTCCCAAAATATATTAATTTACATGACCACAGAAGCAATAGATCTTACTCATTTGCACACAAAATTACTGGAAAATGGGCCTCATGGCATCAATATTTCTGTTAATGAATTCACTTCATTCAGAGAATCAATGCTAGTTCAGTTTGTTTTCATGCTAAGAGACATATATTTTAACTTTAATTTCTTTTAAATTAAGAGATCAGTTTTCTGCTAAGGTTTAGAATCTTTGCACAATTTGATAGGAAAACATGAAACTGATGTCTTAAATAGTTTCATAGAAAGCATGCATACATGGAGGGAAACCAAATTAGTATCACAGAAATGAGAGGCTGTTTCAAATAGTCCATAGAAAATGAGAATTAAATGATAAGTTTATATTGCTGCAAAATTTGAAATTAAAAAATACTTTTATTTTTTGTTTGCTTGCTTGCTTGTTTTTAAATGGAGAAAGAAATTTTCCACCCACTGATTTACTCCCCAAAATGTACATAACAGCTGGGGATTGAGCCAGGCCAAAGTCAGGAAGTTGGAACTCAATTTAATTTTCTCTAACACTTAGGTGGCAGGGATGCAATTACTTGAACAATAATTTCTCTCCCAGTATGTGCATTAGCAGGTAGCTAGAATTGGAGGTGGAGCTGGGACTCAAATCCAGGAATCCAGAAATGGGATGTGGGATACCCAAGGGTGTTTTAATGACTGCATTAAATATCATCTTCATACCAAAATATTAAAATCCATGCATATTATTCCTAATACATATCTTCACTAACTTTTTGAAGCATCTTCACATGCAGAGATTTCAAAAATTTCACAAAAAATTAAATACAGATTTTAACTCAAATTTTCTACAAACTTTTCAAATACCCTAGTATGAGAGGATAGAAAAGTAACACATGAATGCACATTAGAATTAGACTAAGGTCCCAAAAAGTCAGGGAAAATTGTTAAGAACTTTATCTTTTATTATGGACAGAAAACCACACAAATTTTACTAAGTAAAAGAGCAAAATCAAATACACACAAGTCTGAATGTTTAAAGCTATCACTGACTTTAGGAGTGACTTGAAACCTTGTTTCCACTATTTTCATCCCCAGGATACACTTTCCTCTGAGCCAACTTCTCTTTGCTTTTATGTTAGGTTTTCTGCTTCCTGAGTGTGACAATATGTCTGTGAGCAGAATTAGGTTTATTATTTTGTCCTCTCAGTCACCCGAAAAAAGAGAATATCTTTCTTAATATTTGGTCCAAAATGTAACTTTATTGACATATTCACTCATGTACGAACTAATCCAAAATAGAATTCTTTTGGTCGGGATTATATCATACTCAGGCCAGAACTAAAATCAATAATTACATTGTCTAACCTTGGAGGAGTGAAATGATTTCCCTGGGTAAGTGGGAGTTATCTAAGCAGTAGACAAATCTGTGGATAGGGTAACAGAAGATATCCACTAAAGGATGTTTGAAGAAGAGATTATATTCTACTTGGGAAGAAAAGAAATGAAGAAATATTTCAGAGAGGTTATACTATTTAATATATTCCTTCAAGGACACATTAGGCATAAAATATGAGGTAGATCAAAAAGAATGCCTTTTCAAATAGAATATACAGCAGTAGAAAAATACAGACACAGGAAAAACCCAGAAACATTTTCATGCAATAAGTGGTCAGTTTGCTGAAAATTTGGAAATTTACTTTTTGAGTTTTTAATGATACATTAAAGATTTTGCATCGAACTTTATAAATAATATGGAGCCACTAGAGGATCAGGAAAAGGAAAAACTTCATTTGGGGAAGTTAATCTTTAAGAATTTACAATGTTGGATATAAATATCCAAATGATTGCAGGTCATTTTCTCATATGCAGATTTCACTTCCTTATATTTCCAAAAGTGGGATAACTGGGTCATACAGTAGATCCATTTTCACTTGTCTTAGCACTTTCCATACTGATGTCCATAGTGGTTGTGCTAGCCTGCACTCCTACCAGCAATGAAGGAGGGTACCTTTCTGGCCACATACACATCAGCAGGTGTTGTTAGTATATTTCCAATTGTAAGTGAATCTTATATTTATAGCAGCATAATCTATAAGAGTGAAGACATAGAAACAACCCAGATGCACATCAAAAGAGGATTGGATAAAGAAACTGTGGTGCATCTATTCCATGGAATATTACTCAGCCATTACTGAGAATTTCTACCATTTGCAACACAATGGTCCCAAATAGAAAACATTATGCTTAATTAAATAAGGTAATTCCAAAAGGACAAATATCATTTATTTTCTCTGATATCTGGCAACCTTCATGCAAAATAAAAGATCAATAGATATACAGGTAAACATGTATGTACACATAGTCATCTAGAAGAACTGTATAATAGAGACTAGCATATCAAGAAGTGAAGATACAGTGTAGTATGCATCTCTACCTCTGAATCAAAGAGGGACTCCCAATGAAACTGTTAAATATATCTTGACAGTAGGCTTCTAGACATTCTACCATTGTCTATATGTACAATGTCAGAATACACTTAAATACACTTAAATGCAGAATGGTGGACTTGTGAAAGTTGTTGAAGGCCTGTATTATTCTAATACTACGATAAACAGTGAAGGGTGAGAGAGATAAAGAGTCGGTAGGGGAAATCCCTGTGCCTCGGAAACTGTATCATGAAAAATAAAACACACACATGTAAAAAAGATTTTATAATGTGGGTGAAATTTAATACAAATATTAGCATAGTCAATGCGTGGCCTTCCTCAATTCCAAATTATAATAGAATTTTCTTTTATGATATTATATGTGAAATTTTATATACAACTTCAGTTGGAAAAATCTTTCTTGTTCATCTCTTTAAATTCTCTATTTCCGTCACCTAATTTAATTATTTTGTGTACTAGTACTCACTCTTCCATTGTTGATCGTACAAATGTGTATTTAGCAATAAATCTGAATTTTTGTAATGACAGTGCTTTAGTAGCACTAGAATATTTCTGGAAATGCAAAAACTGTGGAGAACATGAATCTTACCTAATGACAAAAGATTCTTGTGTAATCAAACTTTAATGGTGTTCCAAAACCTTCTCCAGTTCTCATCTGTACATTTCCTGGTAAAATTACATTTTAACAAGAACCTTATCAAATTAGTTTATGTAGATCCCAGTTCTCACATCTACTCAGATTCTTCATTGATTCCCATTCCACAGGTGATGTAGGAATGCAATTGGGCTAGTTTTGTCAAAATCGTCCCCTAGCTTTGATGTTTCCCCTTAGTAATTTTTCACCCACCGAGTCTCAACTTGCTTCATCCCAGAAAAATGACAAAAGAAGACCAAATCAATGAACAAGGCATTACTAAAATGACAGGACCAAATTACCATCCGCACATATTAACCCTGAATATAAATGGCTTAAGCGCAATCAAACGTCCTGGAGTAGTAGACTGGATTAAAAAACAAAACCTGTAGGAGATGCATCTCACCAACAAAAACCAGTGGAAACTATATCACCTGGATTTTTGTTTTTTTCTTGTTGTCAGTTTCATCTCTTCAAAACACTTTCTTCTGATTAAATTCTTCAATGACTCATAGATCATACAGTTGCATCATTTTCTTCAAGAAGGTTCTTGATTTTCATCTCTTCAGCTACACGTTAGGCATTTTGTAGCACGTTATTTAACTTCATGGTGTTGTTAATTTCTTTTTTCTCCCTGATGTTGATTTTGTTTTGTGGCTTTTCATTTAACGGGTTGTATGGTAGCTGTGTAATGAAGACTCTCATATCTAGTAACATGTTATTTAATTTCATGGCATAGTAAATTTCTATTTTTCTTCCTATTTATTGTGGCTTTTCATTTATGGGGACGTACAGAACTGTGAAATGGAGACTGTCATATCCAGATGTGAGGATACAATGCAGTATGCATCTCTACTTCTAGACAAAAATGGACTCCCAATGAAACTGTTTACTATATGACAATAGGATGATGGACTGTCTGCCATTGTCTATGCCCACAATAATGGGCATATGACTGTGTATGAAGAACTATACTTTAGTAATGATATAGGGGAATGATGTGTGTGTGTGGGGGGGGGAATTGGGGAGGGTTTAAGGGAAATCCCAGGAGCCTATGGAACTGTATCATAAAATGATGATGATAAAAGATTTTAAAAATTAAAGTTTGGAAAGAATTACCTAGCATAATGGAAGACAATGGGAATGATGCTTTCATAATTTCCTTCCATACGTACATTCAATATATACTGATAAATATTTATTTTAATGCATTTAAAAATAAAGTTACAAATGAACAGTGCATCAAAATGTTCTAATCTGATTTGATTATATACTTATTAGATTATTTTATTTTATGGCAATCATATTTAAGAATGAAAACATTCAATACTGGTCTAGGCAAGCATTTCTAAAGTTTGGTCTTCCTATCAAGAAGTAGATTGGTTAGCAAAAGGGATTTACATGAAGTTTTTTTTAAAAAAATGCACAATGAGGTAGAAGTAACATTATTTGCAGTATCTTGAGAGTTTGCAAAAGTGAAGCATTGATGATATGAGATAAACAATATGTATGCCTAGAGGGAAGTTTGTCTTTATAACTTCCACTTCACAAACCAAGAAGAAATTTGCCCACTGTTTAGCAGCAGAAGAGAGTTAGCTATATACCCACTCAATATTGAAAATTCAATTCTCAAGATTTAGACCTAGACATTAAATTGCAAAAGCAAAATACCACAGCATATACTAGGTCTGCATAAATTCCTACTTTTTCAATGATGAGAAACACAGGGAGAAAAACATAACTATGAACAATAAAGAACAGAGTAATTTCTATTGAGACTCAGATGAAAAACAAACTTATAAAAATAATTTTCTAATGCAAATGGAGTAAATTTTTAAAATCTGGCTTATTCTTTCTTAAGAAAGATTTATCCTTAAAATAATCATTTTAACCATAAAGATAGAAAGAGCAAATGAAAAGGCTACAAAAGTGGGAAATAAAACTGTCAATAAGCCTATGTCTAGTATTACTTATAATCAGTAAAATGAACAGTTAAAAAAAAAACTATAGTAAATGTATCCACAACATTGCCACAATTTTAGCAGTACTTGCAAAGAGTTGAAAAGCGTACCTTATTTTACATTATTGATGGCAATATAAATAAAGCATTTGGTGAGTTTACAAAATTTATCAAAATCTGAAATGTATTGAAAATCATTTATCATTTTTCATCTTAATCAATCAACTGAAAAATATCCTGTTGATATTTTATCACAACATTCTGTATAATGAGAAATTAACAGCACACTACATTTATGCAAATAAGACAACTGTTGAATTATTACATATATTACTTCAAAACTGAGGACCTTACACTGACATTAATGTGGTTTCAAAGAAGTTTGATGACAGAGAGAAGTGTTAAGATACATCCGTATCTACGATTCAGTATGCATTCCAGATCAAAGACGAACTTCCAATGAAACTGTGAATTATATCTAAACAATAGGATGCTGGACTCTCTGCCATTGTCCATGCCCGCAATGATGGACATGTGACGTTTATGAAGAACTACACTATAACAATAATACAGGAGAACTCAGTGTTTGTGGGGGGCAGGGGAAGTTACTGAGGAGGGGGAATGGAAATCTCAGGGCCTATGGAGCTGCATCACAAAATAACAATAATGAAAAAAGAAGCAAAAGAAAGATACATAAATATCGATGGGTTGTTTGATTTATTCTTCTGCTGTCATTTTATTGGACTGTTCTTCGCATTTGTATTTGGTTTTGGTAGGTGCCATTCCTTTTCTCTGTCAGGATACCAACTTAAAGTGTCATTTATAGGGCAAGGCTGTAAGAGGCTAACTCTTTGAGATTTTCTCTACTGTGGAAGAATTCTATTTCATTTTCAAAGACAAAGGAGAGCCTTGCTTGGTACGTCATTCTGGGCTGACAATTACTTCCTTTTAGAAAATGGAATATGTTGCTCCATTGTCTTCTGGCCTGTAGAGTTTCCTCTGATATGTCATTTGTGACTATAACTGTTATTCCTCTATACATCAATTGATTTTTTTCAAATGCATATTTAAGGATCTTTTCCTTATGTTTGACTGAAGAGAACTTGATTATCATGTGTCGTGGTGAGATTACTTTTGGTCAATCCTAACAGGAGTGCTGTGCACCTTCTATATGTTGTTTTATCAATTCTTTCCCCATATTAGGAAAATTTTCATTTGTTATTTTGTTGAATACATTTTAAAACCCAGCTTCTCTTTCTGTGCCTTCTGGAACTCCCATAACTTTTATATTTGGGCTTTCAAGACCTATTCATATTAATCATGAATGTAATTGGCTTAAACTCATCAATCAAATGTCATAGATTTAGTGGGCTGGATCAAAAGGCAAGACCTATCTATCTGTTGCCTCCTGGAGACACATTTCACAAAGGTCCAAAAACTCCAAAACAGTTTTTTTCTCATATTAAATTTTTCATTGACTCATAGGTCATACAGTAACATTTTCTTCAAGAAGGTTCCTGATTTTTCTTATTTCTTCAGCAACACATTAGTCATTCAGGAGCATGTTTTTTAACTTCATGACTTTGTTGATTTTGTTTTGGGCTTTTCATTTAAGAGGATGTATAGTAAACTGTGTAATGGAGACTGTCATATCTAAATGCGAGGATTGCAGTATGCATCTCTACTTCCTGATCAAAGATGGACTCCCAATGAAACTGTTAACTATATATTGACAATAAGGTGATGGACTGTCTGCCATTGTCCATGCCCGCAATATTAGGATATACTTAAATAGCACAATGACAGACTAGTGATTGTTCATGAAGAACTATACTATTGTAATAACATAGGGGAAAATAGTGTGTGAGTGGAGGGAATTCGGGGAGGGTGTAAGGGAATCCCAGAGCCTATGCAGCTGTATCATGAAATAATAATAATAAAATGAAAAAAAGATATATCCGTATCATTTTAAATAATGTAAACTGTCGCCGCCCTGCAGCGACACTAAAATGACGAGGAATTTCAAGCGCCTGGTAAAAACAGGAACCGCCACCGCAACCGGCACACAGACACTGAACAAACACATACACAAACGAATGAACGAAAAAAGGGAAGGCAAATGAAAGGGCAAATGAAAGGGTGCGAGACGAACCAAAAAGAGAGGGTTTATTGCCAAAAGCGGGCGGCTTATATACAGTTCTCCATCGATCACTTCTCCCCGTGGTCCATGGGGCGCTATCTGATAGGCCAGCAATTGCAGCAAGGGAGAATTAGCCTATCCTTGTGACTTCCTGCCTGCCTACTGGCAGGACGAATCCCGTCTCCTGGCACTCAGCCAGCCGCCATCTTGAAGCCCCTCATCTGTGTGGGGTCGGCCGCTCCCCACAGTAAACCCTGCTAACATCATGGTTTGACTGTTACTTGCCACAATCAAAATAACAAGCAAAACATTACTAAGTAAAGATGTAGTCTAGTGTGAGGATTAATCTATATACTTCAAAAGAGATGTGGATCACGGAGAGAAGAAAGGCAGAAACACATGGATTTGGATTCATGTTACCAAGATAGAAATCTACAAGAAATAGGCATATCTGTGTGTTTATACACAATATATGTATATATAATATATACATTTCATATACATTGCTTTTGTGGTTTTTAGAAGATAAAAAGCCATAGCCCTCTGAAATCTGTATGGCAAATGTTTTCCCAAAAAGGGATGATATTAATGACTATAGTGTGTCTGTTTTAACACTGTAATGAAGACTATTATCCATTTTAAAGCCCAGGTTTTATATTTTACCCCCAAGTCACTAATTCCTTGAGTTTCTCGTCATAATCTTCCTTACCATGTAATTACATTATCACATAATTGGAAATTATATTGAGACAATGAGTCCCTGGTAGACAACCATCCAGTTTCTGATTTACTATAAAGTGAGAAAGTAATTACTGCTTTCCTTCTTTCCAAAATAAATGAATTCATTGCCAGAGTGCCTTAACTCTTTGATGCTAGCATAAAAACTTTGTGCATTTTTGAAATCTGACCAAGTTCGTTATCTCTAGTATTTTGAGAAGTCTGTAGAGATTATTCTGAAGTTTTAAATAATTTTGTTAAGTAGCATTTCTTACACGGTAAACATGTTTCAGTAAAATGCATGTGATATTGGTAATGGTGCTGGGCTATCGCAGTCTTTAGTGATTGGAAGGTCTTTTGCAGAATGTTTTTATTTCTCAAAGGAAACCCCTTTGGGTGTCATCAAATGTAATTCCGTGGAGTCAGTGAAGCTTCTTTTGCATTCTGTTGGATAAAGTAATTACTTTTGCCTCTTAACCCATGCACCAGCATTTACCTACTCCTGAGAGTGCTATATAGAACAAATTTGCTCAAATAGGTGGCTGTCTCACAAATTGAATTCCAACTGTTTTGTGTAACATAAATTGCCCTGGCATAGTCACAGAAAAAATACAAGTAAGTGTGGTCAAATGGATGCTAATTTTTACATGCAGTTATAGTTTTAACTCTACACAATAAGAAATTCATTTGGTCATTATGTTGTACAATCAATATCATATTGAATTATACACATATACCCACATATGTAATATATTTGTATGGTATTATTTCAAATTGTCCATTAAAATTGAATGAAAAGATAAATATTTTATTTTTTCATTTTAATAATATTGATCCATTTAAAAGGCATAGTTGACAGAAAGAGAAAGAGACAAGGGTCACATAGAGAGAGAGAGAGAGAGAGAAATCTTCTAGTTACTGTTCACTCCCCAAACAACTGCAAAAGTCAGATCTAGGCCTAGCCAGATCTAGACTGAAGACAGGAGCCTGTAACTCTGTCTTGATGTCTTCCATGGGTGGCAGGAGCCCCACCTACTTGGGTCACCTACTGTCTTTCAAGAGGCATTAAAAGCAAATTCAGTCAAAAGTATGGTAGCCAAGATGTGAAGCTGCAACCATACTGGAATGCAAGCATCAAAATCAGTAACTTACATATTAGCTATGCCACGGTTTTTGTGTAATACACATTTTCTACGAAGTTTCTGAAAACCCCTCACTTGCATGTATCAATTCAGAACATTTCAAAATATAGTTTTATGTTAAAACTATATTGGGCTGACTGGCTGTAATAAAATGAATAAATCTTAAAAAAAAAAGAAACTATATTGGGCTGGGCCTGGCGTGATAACATAGAGGTTAAGGTCCTAGCCTTGCACGCGCCAGGATCCCATATGGGCGCCAGTTCTAATCCCAGCGGCCCTACTTCCCATCCAGCTCCCTGCTTGTGGCCTGGGAAAGCAGTTGAGGATGGCCCAAATCCTTGGGACCCTGCACCCGTGTGGAGACCTGGAAGAGCTCCTGGCTTTGGATTGGCTCAGCACCGGCCGTTGCGCTCACTTGGGGAGTGAACCATCGGACGGAAGACCTTCCTCTCTGTCTCTCCTCCTCTCTGTATATCTGCCTTTCCAATAAAAATAAATAATTCTTAAAAAAAAAAACTATATCGGGCTATAGTTTCCCTGTTTGTTTATATACATTTTGTATTTAACTAACTAGAAAATACCAATTTGGAATATGATGTGATGTTTTGGTTTGTCTGAACATTGCAAATCATCAAATTTGGGTAATTGACGTTTCTATCATTTCAAGTATTTATCATTACTTTGTAATGAAAACACATACTATTCTTTCTTCTAATAACTTTGGAACATACAGTACATGATTAGCTACAGTTAGGTGTTATACAATAGATTAGCAAAAAGTATTCCTGTTTATTAAAGCAAGGTTTGGAGGCTGGTATTGTGGCCTAAGAGTAAAGTTGTTGCCTAAGATCTGGCATCCCATATGGTTATCAGTTTGAATCTTGTCTTCTCCATTTCCAATTAGTCTCCCTTTCTGGGAAAACATAGGAAGATGGCCAACATGATTTACCCTCGCCATGCTTGTGGGAGACCAGGATAAAACTGCTGTCCCTTGACTTTGGTATAGTAGAGCCCTGGCTGTCGTAGCCATGTGGAAAGTAAACCAGTAGATAAAAAATCCTTTTCCCTCTATCTCTTTATCTCCTTAAATTGCTTTCTCTTTTCTCCCCCTCTCTAATTCTGTCATATAAATATTCAAAAACACTGAAAATTTGTATTAATTAGGCATTTACCTACTCATGGCATAGATGATCAACAATATCTCTCTACTTCAGTGAATTCAAATTTTAAAAATATTTATTTATTTTACTTGAAAGTCAGAATTACACAGAAAAAGAGAGAGAGATTTTCCATCTGCTGATTCACTCCCCAAATGGCTGCAATGGCCAGAGCTGCATTGGTCCAAAACAGGTCCAAGCCAGAAGCTTTCACTAGGTCTCCCACACAGGTGCAGAGGCCAAAGGATTTGTGCCATCCGAAGCCACTTTCCCAGGCCACAATAAGGTAGCTGGATCTGAAGTGAAGCATCTTGGAAGTAAACTGGTCCCCATGTGGCATGCTAGTACTGCAGGAGGAAGATTTGCCTGATATGCCACTGTGGCAGCCCCAGAAATTAACATGTTGTAGATTCTATATATAAGGGAAATAGTGTATACCTCACTGTGCTCAGCTTTTTCCACTTAGCACAATGTCTCTTCCTCTATGTTGCTACGAATGACAGAATTTTATGGAGTTTTTGGTTTGTTTTTGTTTCAAGACTGAATGTATATATGTAACACATTTTAAAAGAAAGATTTATTTATTTTTGTTGGAATTGTGTATTTACAGGATAGACAAAGAGAAAGATCTTCCATCCACTGGTTAACTCCCCAAGTCAGTGCAATGGCCAGGGCTGAGCTTATCCAAAGCCAGGAGCTTCTTCTCACACGGGTACTGAGTCCCAATGCTTTGGGCCGTTCACTGCATTCCCGGGCCACAAGCAGGGAGCTGGATGGGAAGTGGAATAGCCCATATGAGATTCCAGAGCATGTAAAGTGAGGATTTAGCCACTGGGCCACTGCGCCAGGCTCTATATCACATATTTTTAAAAATCCAGTTGTCCATTGATACTCATTTCAATTATTGTTGTAAGTCAGTTTCTATGTACGCATCTGTGGGGGTGCAGGTTTATTTTGAAAAATACCTTATGTTGTTCAAACTGCACATTAATTGGCAAGAAAATTTATTTTAAAGGTGTTGTTTTTATTGGTACAATTGAAATATTAGGGAACAAATATGAAGACATTAATAAACTACATTTATAATTTTGCTTAAATATATTTCGAGAGATTTTTTTCTATACTTTTAGATATGCCATAATCCCATCACTGTCACTCCAAGTAAATTTTATAATCTCAAACCAAAAGTATTTTAAACAATTGAAATATATTTTAAGCAATATTTTTATATAATATGACTGAAAGTAATCACAGTATTTTCTCCTTCCATCGTGTATATGTACCAAATATTATATATGTATTATATAGTATATAATATATACATAATATAATATGTAATGTATAATACATATATACATGTATTAATATATATGTATGTATTATGGTTCACTCATTTGAGCATTTCTTACCTTTAGCCATTTAGAAGTCATCAATTTCTGAAACTCCCCTTACTTAAATGTAATTAAGCAATAATTGTGAAATAAGATTGTAGTGATGCTTTTCATAGAAAGGGATATGTTTCCATTTTAGATGTCACTGTTATATAAATATAAATTATTGCTAGTCTAATATATTCAACATACTAAAAATGTTTTTTGTCATGCAGAATCATTTTAAACTCATTAAAAATAAAATGGTGGCTACTTGATCAGGAGAAAACCATGAAATACAGTATTTTATATCTCTAAAATAAAGTGAACTAATATAAAACATAATATGTCCTATACAGAAAGCAAACCATCCCATAACTACAGGATCATGCAATTAGTAGGTGCTAAATAAATATTAATATTTACAAAAACACCATCATATTTCATCATATTTCAGCATAGGTATAATAAACTGTACATTAATCATCCACACATAACATGAAGCAAGAGTTCATTTTCTAAAACTATGCAACATTTGTTTGTCACTAATGAAACTAAGTAGAATCACACGAGAAAAGAAATTGCTGAAGAAATGGGTTAATTCTGATTGAGGAGAAAAAAAATCACAAACATTACATGCCATCATTATGTTTTTAACTTGGGGACGTGATCTGCTTGAAGTGCTTTATTTTAAACTTCTCTGCTTAGAACACTAACAGTGGGCAGAGTTCAGTCAAAAGCTGTGATGGTTGTGGAAACTCAGTAAAATGCTATCTTTCCCTGTTCATTCTACAAGAAATTATTCAAGTTCAATGTGTTTAAAGGTATTTATCACAAAGGAAATTTCACAGAAGTAAGTTAATAAAACAAGAAGCTAAATGACAAATGCTGACACAAATACACACGTGTAGGTTTGTTCTGTACTTTCTGAGACATTCAGTACTAATCACTTTTGTTTTTCTGGATAAGATAAATGCAGAAACCAGTAGTACCCCCTCAGATCTTCTGACTGGCTTGACCATTATAAAATACTTCAATGAAAGCTGAAACGGTGGAAGGAAAGGAGTTCTTGTCTTGTTCAAGTTATTGTACTCCTCTCTAGTCACTGGTTGGAAAGAGTAGCAATAGGGACCTGTAAGGAAAGCTTGGTCTTCTAAAGATCTCCACTTATATGACATGCAAGTAGGAAAGAGTATGTCACTTTCAGCATCTCCAAACCTGGTGAGTCCATAGCATCCAATATATGAGCTAAATTTCAAACTTCACATTACCTAATAGGTGTATACTGTGTGCCTATGGGGGAGGAAAAGCATTTATAAATGAGACAGTTATTTTTAAAAGATAATGGTAAAGGCTTTCCAAATTTATGAAGAACATATACTTACAGACCTATGAAGTTCAGTAAATAGAAGTAGGGTTAAGCAAATACTACTGACATTAGAGATAAAGAGAACATTTTGAAAATACCAGAGTATAATGAAACATTATAAATGAGGAAATGATGATATGAACAATATCTGATTCTCATCATAGAGAGTCTAGAAAACAAGTGATACAAATTTTTTTTACACCTTGGTAAAAATTAAACCATATATGCAGATATAGATAGTCTTCTAAGCTAAATAACACTAAAAGAGTCAAAGTTAATATACTTTTCTAAAACGAGGACAGAGAATTTTAACATATCTGAAAATGGTTTAAACAGCATACATTAAGTTATAAAGTATTTACTGAAGAAAATTTGCTAAGTTTTGGTAATAGCTACAACTGTGACAATGAGTTGCTACCTGTTTTTATTCTTTCATCCAGCAGAATGAGGGAAGCTGTACTCTGAGCACATATGATGAAACAAGCACTCCTTTACCCCCTGTTTCTCAAGTGCTGTGGTATGTCACTTTCAGCACAAGCTATCAGCATGTCTTATCCCTCCCAGTTCCACCATGTAGGAACTAAATTCAAAGGTTCCATGTCCCAAATGGAAAGAGCTCATTTTGTCTATCTAGCTTCCAATTGTAGGTCAAATTTTGTATGTTGGAATGGGAGTCTGATGGCGCTTGCCCCAACTCACTTTTAGATATTCCACAAAAAGAGAGGCAAGCTCAGATGACCTACATGCACTTTTCCTTCCCAGAATCATGTATAAAAGTCAAGACACCAGTGTAAAAGATGCAATCTATTGTCTGCACCCCATTTACAGAATCATGATTCAGATGTGTTAAGGATGGGAAGCTGGACTACAGAAGCTGAGAATTCTGATGCTGTATCAAAAGCAACTGAACATATTTGGAACAGAATCTGGAAATGTGAAATCCTTGGAATTACCTCCAAAGTAAAGGATATTTTCATTGTAAGCAACTAAAAGGATGCTGGTAGTCTCATGGGGGCAAAAAAGTTAAACTGTAAGCCAAGAAATTTATCATACAGAAGACAAGGAATATAGTTAAGAAAAGTCCTCTGTAGTTCAGAATAAACCTCACAAAATTACCATAAAACTTATTTTTAAAGATTTATTTGTTTTTATTGGAAAGGCAGATTTACAGAGAGAAGGAACAGGAATGACCAGAGCTGAGCTGAGCCAGGAACTTCTTCCATGTTTCCCACATGGGTGCTAAGTTCCAAGGCTATAGGCCATCATCTATTACTTTCCCCAACCACAAGCAGGGAGCTGGATGGGAAGTGGAGCAGACATGACACGAACCAGTGCCTATATGGGGACTTGGCAGGCGCAAGGCAAGGACTTAGCCACTAAGCCATCGTGCTGGCTGGACGCAAAAACTCCTTACAAACAGACCCAGGGTTGATTTAATCGAGTATGTGTTAGTCATGGTTCTCCAAAGAAACACAAGGGTATTTAACACATACAATACATGTACACACACACACACACACACACACACAGAGAATCTTCCATCTGCTGGCCTACTTCCTAAAATTACCCCATGAAGCACTCAGAATACTGTTTGAACAAACATCTGGGCATTTTGAGGCCCTGCCAAACTGTCACAAAAAAGGTAATGATAACAATGTGTCAATAGACAATACTCAGTAGAGTCTAACAATTAAGTGTAGCAAGCCATATTGATAACCAAGAAAGAGAAAGTTGAAGATCCCCACTACTATGCTTAGGATCTAGCTCCTTGCTAAAGTACTTGGGAAAACAGTAGGTGATGGTCCAAGTACATGGACTTCTGCCATGCTTGTGACAGACCTGGATGGAGTGTCTGTGGGAATGTGGCTGCCTAACTTTAGCTGGTGCTTGGCTCCCACTTACCAATCTTACTTCATATCATAAATATATGAGATATGCCATATGTGACAAATGATGATATTATGATTTTTTTATACTTCAGGAATAACTATTATTTATCTTGACAGCATGCATTAAATGGGATGTATTGACTTGCCTATATGAAGAGGTCTAATTTCTAAATTTGTAATCTTTAGCACATTGAGATGTGTATCACGTTCTGGTTTAATGCTTATTCAATAATAAAACTGTTTTCTTCTCTATTTTTTGGAGCAGTTTCTCACCTGGCAAAAGATTTTGTTTTTAATTATATTTTACCAACATATGGTGTGTGAATCATATGGTAATAAAGCTTTTATTTTAAATATGAAGGTTACACTGCTTTATTTTTCTTTCTTTGATAAATACCATTTCTTAGGTTTGTTCTATGCATACATGAAATTCAGATTAGACAGTGTTAAAATTTTGGCTTCCACTAGAAATATAATTTGAAAAACACAAGAGAAAAAGAGTATTTCTTTTATTTATATTTATTCTTTCGGTTATTCCAGGATTATTTTTATCATGTAATTACATGTGCTCTTATATTAATCTACTAGGGCTGTATAACAACACACCACAGACTCGGTGGCTTAAGCAACAGAAATTAACTTTCCCATCATTCTGGCAGCTGGAATTGCAACATCAGGGTACCATTATGGTAAGATTGTTGTCAGGGCTTGTTTCGTGCCTTGCAGAGAGCTTCATTCTCAGTGTGTCCACACATGGAGGGCCAGCATCCCTGAAGATTAAGGCTTCATCTTTACAACTTCATTTAACTTCAATTACTTAACTCTAGATATAAACTTTATCTCCACATACAGTGACAATAAGTATTAGGGTTTTAATATATGAATCTTTGAGGGATAGTTCGGGTCATAGCAGGGCTCAAGGTCTTCAATTGGTCTACCTTGTCTTCCATTTTCAGTTTTTATATATTTCTTTCATATACAATGTACAGGGGCTTTGACTGTATTTAAATGTACTAGAAGCCAATAACATGTTTCAGTTCCATGTTTCCAAAAACAGCTGTGATTATAAGAATATTTTTAAATTTTACACTCTATACTCTATTCAAATTAGTAAAATGTCATTCTATAAAATACTTTGACAGATTCATGAAAAGTAAATATGTGGTTAGTATATGAACCATCCAGTACAACACTCGGCATTGATCCTAAAGTAGTAAAATCTGTATTAAGAGCTTACCAATTTGTGCACAATTGGTTATAGTAGATGTATTGGATATATCCATGAACCCCCCAAAATTTCAAATATTCCTTTAAACGGTTAACAGGTAAGCAAATTGTGGTAAATCAATAATGTGGAATGTTATTGTGCAAGAAAACAAACTATTGAGGTTGGCTTTGTGGTGCAGTGGGTCAAGCTTCCTGGGAGGGCAACATTCTGTATCAGAACATCAGAGCTCCAGGTGCTCTACTGCCAAACCAGCTTTGCTCATACATCAAGGAAGGAAGCAGACTATGGCCCAAATGGTTGGTCCCCTGCCACCCAATGAGGAGATCCAGATGGAGTTTCTGGCTCCTTGGTTTGGCCTGGTACAGACCTGACTGTTGCAATCATTTCAGCAGTGAGCCAGTGGATGTAAGATCTTTCTCTCTCTCCTTGTACAACCCTTCAAATAAACAAATAAATCTTTTCTTAAGATCTATTTGGTTTTATTGGAAATTTAGACATACAGAGAGGAGGAGAGACACAAAGAGGAAGATTTTCCATCTGCTGATTCAGTCCCCAAGTGGCCACAACAGCCGGAGCTGAGCCAATCTGGAGTCAGGAGCCTCTTCTGGGTCTCCCATGTGCGTGCAGGGTCCAAATCTTTGGGCCATCCTCAACTGCTTTCCCAGGCCACAAGCAGAGAGCTAAATGGGAAGCGGGGCCCCATGCGGCTGGAGTGGGGGAGGAGCTCCCGCGCGGTTTCCAGATTGCCGTAGCCGGGCGGAGGCCTGAGCATCTCAAACCTCGGGCAGCCATGCTGCCCGGGGTGCTCGGGTGCCCTGCCACGAGTCCAGCCTAGCACAGCCAGGCTTACCACCACGTACATAAGTACGTGGGGTGAGCCGCTCGCGGGCGGCCAGTGCTCCATTTGGCCCCAGGCTGCGCCTGCTGGCCGCCCGGCCAGGAAATTCTGGAATTTGATTCCTTTGATATGCTACAGGAGTCACTCCATGCTGAACCCACAGTTCTCTGAGAATGTGTATTAGTCCTTAAGAGTCTCAATGGCAGTAAATCTTCCTCTGAAGAACCTATAGTCACTTTATAGTGCAGATTACCAACACCAGTCCCTTCAAAAGCAAAATTCTGGGCTTGTCCAGCAGGATACCCCATCACCTGATAGGAGGAGGGATCAGCAGAGTGGTCACAGAAGGCAAGACTATGACATTGTCTGGCATTTGAGAACCATACTCGGGGCTAGAATGTGTCAGGTATGGGTGGACCAATCCCTGTGCAAACTCTGACCCCACTGGATGGTTTAGAAGGGCCGGAGGAGTCTATGCAGGAGGCATGACAGTCTATGGGGCGCGCTGGGCTGACCCAGAGCAACCTCTGGCATACTTAACACTGGCTGGGAACAGGCCTGGTTGGGGAACTTGGGGGAGGCCTTGGCTGGGTGGAGGTTACCAGTAAGGGGTGCAGAAACTGGAAGGGGGCTGAGTTCTGGTCGGGTCACAGTTGTACTCCCTTGGCACAAACATGTATTCGGACTTGACGCACCATGCTGGGTTAGACCGCAACACAGTTTGGTGCTCTGGAGGACCAGGGTAGATGTGGGATGGACTCGGCTAGGTTTCAACCCCAACTGAGCCATAGATGAGCTATATGTGGGTATGGACGAGCCGTGGCTGGGCTGAAACTCTCAACAGCAGGAACCAGAATGGGTTGAAGAGCGGTGCTGGCCAAAGGACCTGCTGGTATGCGTGAAACCTGACACCAGGAAAGGGTCTAATGGAGGAATCTGAACAGTTCCTCTGACAGGACACTGACCCTAGAAATAAACGCAGGAAGTATGGAGGTAAACAACCCAGAAGAGGCTTTGGAAAGTGACCCACTGGCATACATTTGGCTCAGGTTGGGGGCAGACCAGGCTGAGTCGGTTCACGTCATCCACTGGCAAATCCGAGTGCTGGAACTGTGAGGGGCCTGGCCAGGTTTGGTTGCGATAACAACAGTACAAAACACCAAATGCCAAGGTGAAATGGCCTGTGCCAATAGGGAATGCAGCACCCAACCAGCACACCTCCCACTGATTTAGGTGAGGGACGAGTGTGTGATGGGCAGAGACGGGAAGAGCTGCAATACTCATCGGATCCAATGGAGGTCGGGGCTCAGAATAGAACCAACCCAGGGATTACAAACACCAGCTGATCGGAGTGATGGACTGTGGCGGGCACTGTGCTTACTAGTAGTGTATTTAGGAGCCTGGACTGGGAACACCTCAAAGTTTCTTTGGGGATTCCCCTGAACAAAATGGAGGAATCAAAACATTAACCAAGAAAAGATGGAAGATGGAGTAGATCAATCAACCACCTCAGATATATGCTTGCAGCGAAAAACTGGACAAGGGGAAACTCTATGGACTATGTCAATCAGTGGACTCTGCACCAGTCTCATCGTACCTGGATTGTTGCTGATCTAATTGATCAAGGTGACGCTCTGCTGGCTCTGCCCTCAAACCTGAGAGGGCCTCCCTAAGAGGCCGTTGAACTTGACTGGACAAGTGGGATGCTGGACTCTGTATGGTGTGAGCTTTTAATTAGGGAGTCTCGGTGGAACTTGGGCTGTGGTTATGCATCAAGGTGGGGGGACTCACCATGGGGGAGGGGTTTGGGGTGAAGGGGGGAGACTCCCAGTACCTATGAAATTGTGTCATGTAATACACTGTAATTAATGAATAAATGAATAGAAAAAAAAGTGATTCTACAGGATTGCTTCAAAAATACTTATGGATACACTGTAACAAGCAGGAAAAAGATTTGTACCCTGAGAACTATAAAATGTTGCTGAAGCAAATGAAAGATAGAAATGAAATATAAATCACAGCTGACATACACAGAAAAATATGTACATGAATGTTCATAGTACTATTATTCACAACAAATAGAAGGGGGAGAGGCTGGCACTGTGGCATGGGTTAAGCCATTGCTTACAAGGCCAGCATCTCATATGAGAGCACTAGTTTATGTCCCAGCTGTTTTGTATCTGATTCAACTCCTTGTTAATGTACCTGGCTAAGCACTTGGGCCATTTCCACCCATGTGGGAAACCTAGATGACTCTTGGCTTCAGCCTGGCCCAGCTCTGGCTGTTGAAGCCTCACAGAGAGTGAATCAGTGTGTGGAAGATCTCTTTTTAGGCTATCCCCCTCCCCCTGTTATTCTGCACGTTAAATAAACAAAGTAGTTTCTTAAAAGTGAAAACAACCTTAATTTCCTTCAACTAATCTGTATGCAATATTTAATATATTCATGCAATGGAATAATATTCAGTCATAAAAAAGAGGGAAGTGTTCACAGTTTTGCAATATGGCTGAACCTTTAAACATATGCTAAGTAAAAATATCAAGATAGAAAAAGCAACATGACATGTATGTTTCCACTGAGACATGCAGAGTTTGCAAATCCATAGATGCACAGAATAGATTAGGGCTGCCAGGGTTGGAGTGGGGATGGGGTCTCTGCAGGGAGCAACAGCTTAATGGGTTTGAGATTTCTTTTTGGGGTAGTGACATGTTCTCAAGAGAATAGCAGTGATGGTCACAAAGCATTCTCAATATACTAAAAGCCATTGAATTTTATTACTTTAAAATGTAAAAAATGACGAGTTATATTTTATATGATTTTTATGTTTTAAAAATAATCATACACCTACATCATAACCCCACAATTTAGCACCCATATATTTATCCAACAGGTGAAAAAACATATGTCCATAAAAAAATTACACACCCATATTCATAGAAGCTTTATTCACAATAACCAAAAGCTGAAAATAGCCCAAATGATTATTAACTGGAAAATTAATAAGCTGCATTCAGTATTGGAAGTTGAATGGAGCATTTATAATACAATAGTGGGCAAAAAGCTAGCAGATATTATGCTATAAAAACAAAGTTGACAACAAAAGTATGCATCGAATTTTTCCAATTAAATGACAATATACACTATTGTAACAAAATGTGAAAAATCTGACGGGGGGTGGACTATGAAAAGGAAATAGGACAATATTTGTAAATGTTATATTTTAAGACACATCCTAGTTGAGGTAATATCATTAGTGTGCTATTAAATGCACACTTTGAAACAGAAGTCCTTAATTATAGTGTTTGTCAATTCCATGGTCTATTTATGCTCTGCACAACTGATTATAATGTACTAACAGTTTTATAAAGGGTTTGCAAATGTTTCAAATATACGATAATCATTTGGCTCTACTATACTGTTAGGACAGTATCCTATTAATTCTTTTTTTATTAAATTTATTCATTAATTACATTGTGTTGTAATTACATAGAATCTGGGATTCTCCCCCCCACCCTCCCCCCATGGTGGGTTCCTCCACCCCGCTGCATAACCATAGTTCAAGTTCAGTTGAAATTCCCTCCCAACATCCCATAGTCCAGACAAGTCCAACTACTTATTGGGTAGACCCTCTCTGGTCTGAGGGCAGAGTCAGCAGAGTATCTTCCCGGTCAAATAAAAGCACTAATATACCATCTGCAACAAATTCTTAAGCTTCATGTTTTTCATAATTAAACTAAGATTGTATAAGTGAAGACTTTTTCTTACAAAAGGCAATAAAACAGTAAAAACTGAAATATTTCACAAAACACTAATGAAATTATTTTCACTTCTGAATTTTTACAACTTACATAAATTAAACAATTTATGCATCGTTCAAATCCCAGGTGCATGAATTAAATCTATTTTACCATTGAAGTGACAAAACTCAGTGGACCAAAAAGTCTGACAAGAGGTTTTATTTGTTAGCTTCTCAGTTGAAATTTTAGCCCAACTTTCATGATTTATAGTCACTTTTAATTTTAGTAATTTTAAGACAGATTTTCTTCTTCACCTAACAAATTGACACTTCTGGGATTTATGTTTGCATAAGGTGGGAGATAAAGTTCTATTCTTAATACGTACAGTTTTATCACTATCAATATGCAAAATATACTTATTGTTTTCCCAGTGACTTCAAAATGTGAGTTTTTGAATAGTATTCTGAGTTCCCATGTTGCTTTTGGATCTGCTGCCAAGCCTGAGTGTTTTCTGGACCAGTGACATGCCACCATAATTAATATAAAAATAATCATTCTTGCAAGCAGCAGGACAGTCTCATTCCTTCTTTTGCAACAAATTCATCATGTCCTAAGACATTTAATCCTTCTGAGGTTCAAGTTTCATTTAGTGAGCTTCACAAACCTTTTTATAGAGATATTTTTCAATGAAATTACATTTATTGTAGGGATTAACTTGGAACATTTGATATTTTTGCAATGTTGGATGGGTGTCACAATGAAGATTAGAACTTTATATTTAAAAAAAACCCTTTATTTTCAAGTAACCTATCTAACAGGGGCATATGAAAATTAATAAAAAAATGTGTACCAATTATTTCAGTGGGCATTTTTGAAGCAAACACAACAGCCAGTATCAGCTTGCTTAGAATATACAGTTGTCTATCTCAAATTGGAAAATCAGTTACTTTAATCTTGATTAGCTAAGTTTATTTTCATGAACTTTTTTATCCTGTTACAATGAGTTCACAACATCACACACACACACACACACACACACACACACACACGCACACATATACACATTACCATAGAGAGAGAGAGAGGCAAGATATTTTTGCTACTAAATATTGAAAGATACCATGATATAGAAAAACAAAATCTGTTGAAAACTGGTATTTCATGCTTTCGGAGAAACCTCTGTTATGTGAAAATAATTTTCATCATCTGCCACATTTTTTCTAAAAACTATGTAGATTTTGACACCGTGACTTAACAAACCTGAAAAATGTTATGGAAAATTCTTTTTCTAAGCACTGTATAATAAACTATTCTTCAATTATTACATTGTATTACTTTGCTTCAGAGTAGTCATAATTAGTTTTGAAATGTTATATTTTCTTGGATGTTCTTGATCTTTAGGTTTCTAAGTCCTATTAAGTATCTTCTTTAATCATTAGACAATGATATGAGACATATCTATCACACAAATGAAAAATCAGAAGATTTAGGTTTGAGCAACTAATGAAGACAATAAAATTAATACCAGCAAGAAATAAGAAAATTCAGTTAGCTCTGAAATCAAAGTCTTCATTATTAAATATGTTACATGTAATCCCAAGAATAATTAGGGGAAAACAAACCTAATAATTCCATTTTTAAATGCTGATTACTGGTTTGAGAGGGTAACTAGCGATGAAAGTGACATTTTAGTTGTTTGCATGAGCACATGTTTGCTGATGTTGAGAGACCTTGAGAAAACTTTCGGTTCTCAAGACCACCCAACTCTATCTCTGTGGTTCTTAAATCAGTGTGCAATTTTACTAATTGACAGAAATAATTCTAGCTGAAAGTCAAACTTACAAAACCAGAAATACTTTAATGATTGCATTGTGAGTAATATGTGTCTTTAGCTTGAGTTTTTTGTGTGTTTGATTGTTTTTTTTTGTACTGAAGATTCAAAAAATATATTTAATTAGTTATGGCACACATTCTGAGAAGGTAGATGTAAAGGTCACAAATTCTTACATGAAAAGGATCTGCCAATTTAATTTTAGAGTGAAGTTAGGACACAATGATTTCAATTTCTCCTGAAGAACTAGAAGTAATTACCAAAACTAATTATCTTGGTCTGGTCTGAGGTTAACAGCTGGCAAAGAATGATACTTGGCTCTCTATAAGGACAAGCAATTATAAATGTTTGCTTGAACTCATTCTAAATGGTTGTATGGAGATCAGATTTAAGTTAATAAGCACAAAGTTCTGAGTAGACACTTCACTGTATAATAACTGAAATTTTAAGCTTTAGATATCAGATACATTTTGGATTGATAAGAAGCAAAAGCATACCCTGACACACAGTAAGAGATTATGTTAGCTTTCCAATTTAATTTTCTTAGGGTACAAATTCTTATCAGATGTGATGTGGCAGCTCAGGGCAGCAGTGGATATAGTAATTTTCAGTAAAGCTTAGCTTGTTCCTCAGACTTTCTCATAAGGGAAACACAGTTGTGGTGGCATGGTTTGTGCAAGTTAAGATGAATTTTTGTTATCAAATGACAACTTTAAAGATGTATTTATTTATTTTTATTGGGAAGACAGATTTGCAGAATGAAGGACAGAGAAAGAAAAAAAATCTTCCATGCACTCTCCAAATGGCTGCAATGGCCACAGCAGAGTTGATCTGAAGGCAAAAGCCAGAGGTTTCTTCTCAATCTTCCACAAGGATGCAGGGTCTCAAGGCTTTGGGCCACCACCTACTGTTTTCCCAATTTACAAGCAGGGATCTAAATGGGAATTAGAGCAGCCAGGACATGAACTGGCATCCAATGGGGTGCCAGTATTTGAAGGTGGAGAATTAGCCATTTAAGCCATCATGCCAAATCCCTCAAATGAGAGCTTTGAACACAGATCTTGAGTTATCAAATAGAAATAACTTACATCAATAGTTGAAATACTTCTGCTGAAGAAATCTTTCTATGATCATTGTACTTTGACTTTTTTAGTTGTCGGATCAAACTAAACATCAGAAAGGAAATATCCTTTTTTAAAATAAGGAGGTAGATCTTCCCTGAGAAGTATTTCTAACCACAGCTTTCATGTGTACAGTATAATTGTGATTAATCACACTTGCCTTTTTATTGTGCATCTCTTCTTAAATTTTGCTTAAAGTTTACTTCTTTGAGAGATGGCAAAAGAGAGAGGTAGAAAGAGCGAGCAAGAAGAGAAAGCCCATCTATTAGCTTACTCCCCACATGGCCACAACATCCAGACCTGGTCAAAACAGGGAGCTAGGAAGTCCACACAGATGTCTCCAAAATGGATTCCAGGAACAGAGCTACTAAAGCCATCACCACAGCCTCCCAGGATCTACAGTAACAGGAAACTGAACTCAGGTGCCTGAATTAGGAACTGGGAACTATTTTATAGGCCTTGGTTTCTGAAAATATTTTATGTATACTCTAACATTTTAGTAACACTTTCCTTGAAAATGAAATTTCACTTTCAAATGCCCTCTCCTTTCAATAGAACATATGGCTCAAATTCTTTATCCTTCAAATCATTAACTACATATTTCCACTTTTCCTGGAGACGTGCCCTAGTTGCAAAAAAAAAAAAAAAAGATTTGTTAGGTATACTTAAACTTTGCTACAATTCCTGTTTTTCTCAAAAATTCAATGGCACTCAATGGATCTTTCAATCTGACATTATTTGCTCATCTTTATATCTATACACTTATTTCAGATTCATATTTCCTGACTTATTTCAGATTCATATTTTCTGAAATATGATTCCAAAATAGTTTCAGACATTTATACTACTCCATTTATATTTCTTCATCCAGGATTACTACTGATTTTTGAATCATAACTTTATCATCCATGCTTGTAACTTATGTTTTATAACTTTTATTATTTCATATTCTCCTGTGGGGAACTTTTGCAGTTTGGTTTTGAAATTGAGATATTTCATTCTAATATTATCCTAACTTTGCTATCATTTACTTCATTGTTTTTGAATTAATATTTGCCTTTTATTCTTTTGTTATTCTTGGAATTTCTTGTTCTATCATAATGTGAAAAGATTGTCTGATTTTTATCACACTTTTTCTTGCTTATTAAAAAATGATAAACCTGCATATGTTTTTTCAATTTATTGTTTTTTCCAAGGTAATTTTACTATTTCATTGTATTGAATCATGCATTAACAAATATAATAGGTTTTATTAGCTACTCTTTTATTTTTTTACAATTTGTTGATTTTTTTTTTATTTGAAAGACAGAATCCCAGAGAAAAGCAAAGACAGAGAAATCTTCCACCCACTGATTCATTCCCAAATAGCTGCAATGAGCAAAGCTGAGCCAATCAAAAGCCAGGAGCCTGAAGCTTCACCCAGGTCTGCCCTGGGGATGCAAGGGCCCAAGGAGTTGAAACATCCTTTGCTGCCTTCCCAGGTCATAAGCAGGGAGCTGGATTGAAGAGGATCCATCAGACCATGAAATGCACCCTTATGGGATGCCAGCGCAGCAATCAGAGGATTAGTCTGTTATTGCCATCACACTGGCCCCACAGCTACTGTTTCTGATAAAGGGTAAAGTGAAGGGCTGAAGGACAATTCAATGTCTGCAACATGTCTGCACTTTACCGCAAAGCCTTATGGAGAAATTTTGGGAGGATGTTGTTACATTATGTACTCTATTGCAGCCTTGGACAAGATGACAGTCATTAGCATAAAATAACAGATATATCCTTACTGTATGATGCTAGCTTAAAACTGGAAATGATATGATACTTAATATAGCTTCTTCTTGGATTATAGGGATTTAAGAAAGAACACAGGTTTTGTAGCAACACCTGTATACAAAATATTGTCTCACCAGACCTAGAGAGTCCAGATGATGTTTTTGCTTTGGATTTTGTAGTTACTACATGGATCTCTGATCAGGAAGGACTCACAAGAATAATACAAATATATAAAGATAATAAGGAGTGTGGGGCTCTTCTATGTGGATAAAATTCAGCATCAAGAAGAGAACATCCTTCTGTGGCAAATCTATTACAGTCTGTACTCCAGTGATGCTGACAAATATTTTACATGCAGAATACCATGATTATTGTATAGTCACTGCCACTCAATTGGTATTACTGGACATTTTAGGTGTTGCAGATACTATTAATGCAAAAGTTTCATTTGATCCATTTAAAATTATTTTCATTCAATTGATCTTTGGGTGTTTTTATTTGAAAAAATATGCAAAATATAATTATAGATAGTAAAATATCCAAGTATCCTAATTCTGTTTATTATTCATTTAAAATGTTTTAGAATATGATTTTAAAAGCTACTTTTTATTCATTATAGGAAATTGTCAATCTCATGTGATTGAAATGGAAATATGTTATCATTCAGCATTAAAATACAAACTGTATTTCATTGCTAAAATGTTCATCCACAAAATTAGAACAACTTTAAATGATAATCGATATTTTATAATTTGTTTATTATATAATTAACTTTAAAACAAACCTATCAAAACATTACAATTAAGGACTTTATAAGCATCATCTTGTGAAGCTTTCTAATTATTCTAACAAAGATTCTATTCTCAGAACAACTTGGAGGACCAACCAGGATAGTGACTGAGTAACAGCTTCAGCAACCACATCCTTGCAGACTCAAATGTGAACAGATACACACACCAAGCAATCTTCACAAAAGTTATGGATTGCAAGTGAGAGAACAATATAAACTTATCTTGTCATTTTATAAGAAAAGTCAAATGGAAGAATGCAAGAAGGAAAGAGCTGCCTATGCCATCCTTCCCAGTTTCCAGGTAGTGCTGTGTACACAGATGCTTCCTACATTGGAGAGGGAGATGAATTGAATTGTGGTGCTGTCTCTTTGCTAAAAATGCTGAGAGAGAGAGAGAGAGAGAGAGAGAACTTCAGTCAGATCTAGCACCTGACAAGGCTCCAACTATCTCACTGGTGCTCACAGACTGAGCCTATTGACTTTTCCAGCATCACAGTGCACCTGTGTTCTGGTGGGTCAGACTAAAGCCACCTCAACAACTTTGTGGGGCCCAAGAATTGTGGTACCCAGATATGATCAACCTGTGATCAATTTGGGCAGCTAGAGGGCTGTTTTTATCACCCTTACCAACTTCAGGGAAACAGCAAGTGGTCAGGGATCCATGTTTTGGTAATCAGTGCTGGGTTGGTATATTCCAATGCTGGGAAGACCCTAATGATTTTCGCCCATCATCCAGTGCCTGTGAATGGAGTCTCTGGAGGTATATCAAAATCAAGAAGAAACCTTGACTCTCATGAGACAGAATTGTTTTGATACATAAAATCACCAGCCAGCCTCTTGCAGGTGTGATGTGCACCACTAAGACTTCACGGAGGCTAATGAAGAAAGATTGAGGTGACTCTCCAAGGGCCTACTAGAGGAGCTGAACTGCTACCTTTTCTATATTTCCTACAACCTTGGGCAGATATTCAGTGATCATAGGACAATTTTGGTGCTCAGTGTTTGGCTGCTTTAAACCAAAATTGAGCAAACTTTAATAATCCATGTTCCTAAGCCAGTATTTGCAGAGTTTCTGGACCTGCTTCCATGCTGGTATTTATGCACTGAAAGAAACAGTATCTTTAAAATGTACATATTATCTAAAATGATTTACAGATTCTTTGTCATCCCTGTCAAACTCCAATTGATATTTTTCACAAAACTAGAAAAGACCCAGACCTCCAAAGGCCCAGAATAGCCACAGGGATATCAATCAAAACAAACAAAACAAGGAGATAGTATAGTACCAGTCTTTAAAAACATCTTACATCTTGGTATGGTGGCACAGTGAGTTATGCTATTGCTTATGATTTCAGAGTGTCAGCTTGAGTTTTGGTTACTCTGCTAAATAACCTGGTAAGGCCATAGAAGATGGCATAAAGTAAATGGGTCCCTGAAACTTATATAGGAGACCAGCATGGAGTTTCTGGGTACTGGATTCCTGGCCTTGAACTGGTCTGCCATTTGGGAGTGAACCAGTGGATGGTATATTTTCTCTCTCTCTCTCTCCCTCACTCTCTCTCTCTCCCCCTCCTTCTCTTCTTCCCACTCAATTAAATAAATTTTAAAATTAAAATAGAGTCAATTACAGTTATCTCTACTCCTTAAAAGAAGATATAAAATATATTACAAGTTGTATGGTAATGACAAACACACAAAAAAAGCACAGAGCTATGGAACTGAAAAGGATGAAAAGGAACATTGAAAATAAACCCACACATCTACAACCAGCCAATCTTTGACAAAGATGTTAAGAACATATATTAGAAAAATGGATACCCTCTTTAATACATGGCTTTCCAAATGCATATGAACTAAACAAGATGCCTATCTCTCATCACTGAAAAACATCAACTCAAAATTGATCACACACCTAAATGTGAGACCTGAAACTTTGAGACTATTTTTAGAAAGCATTAGGAAAACACTTCAGGACATTGGTTTTCTGGATCAAATCCCCAAAGCACATGAAATAAAAGCAAAAATAGATTATTGGGATTTCATCAAATTAAACAGCTTTTGCACAGTATGAAAGCAATGAATAGATTAAAGAGAAAAACTACAGAATAGAAGAAATGATCTGCAAGTTGCACATTTGATAAAAGTTTAATATCCAGCAAACTTAAACAACTCAAACATTGCAACAGCAAATCCACAGTACAATCCAAAAAAGAGACAATAGATCTAAATAGCCATATAACGGAAGAAAACACACAAGTGTTCAACAGCTGTTCAACACCATAATTCTAAAGAATTTGCAAATGAAAAGCACAATGAGATGTCAGTTCATTCCAGTAAAACTACTACCAAAAAAGAAAAAGATTACAAATGTTGAAGATGACACGGAGAAATTGGAATCTTTGCATTGGTGGAAATGTAATTCTCCATAGTATTTGTGGAAAAATAGTATTAAGGTCTTCAAAAAACTAAATATTCCATATAATTAATCAAGCCCCTTCCTGGGTTAACAGTCCAGAAGAAATGATATTCATCTGTTATAGAGGGGAACTTCCCTCCCATGTTTATTTCAGTACTATTCACAACATCTAGGAATTGGAAACAACCAAAGTGTTCATCACTGATTAAAGGATAAAGAATATGTAGTATACATGATGGAATATTATGTAGGCATCAAACCTCTTGTCATTTACAACATGGATAGAAGTAGAAGTTCTTCATTATTGTGAATAAGTCAACACAGAAAAAAATATCATGATATTACCTATAAAAATAGTCTAAAAAATGGTCTCACAGAAGTCAAAAATATTAAGGTAGTTATCAGAGGCTTGGGAGAAAACTGGGACGTGAAGGATGGAAAAAAGTGGTTTGGTACTAAGCTATAGTTAGAAAGGAATAAGAAATTCTGGTCTTCTATTGCACATTATATTGAAGGTAATGTTAATTTACTGCAGATGTCTCCATTACATAAAACTAGAAGATAGCCTATTTGGATGCCTTCACTGTAAAGAAATGTTAAATGCTTGGGAGGGTAAATGTATTTACCCTGATTGGATATATTCAATGTATCCATGCAGCAAAACATAGATAACCCCATATGGGAAATTTCTCTTTTGGCCTTACCAGAAGGAATCAGGGATTACATCTTTTGGAATGTGTTTAGTGATAATCAGCTCTTATGTGCTTGTGTGTGTGTGTGTGTGTGTGTGTGTGTGTATGTGTGTGTGTGTGTGATGAATATCATTCATGGACTAATCTAAAACCACGCAGAAAGGTAGTACATGTCAATAGTTTATAGGATAGTTCCAGTAAATTAAAAATATCTAGAACAAGCAAATTGCCGTTAAAAAGGATTCAGAGATTTCCATAATAGCATCAGAGTTACTGTACTTTTAATATGTGAATACTACTTCATGTATTTAGATTTCTTGACATCTGGAAAGGTGCTATATATTTAAAAGTTAATTTGCGTAAGTAGTCTGTTTCAGAGGTACTCTTAATAGCATTGAATATTTAGAAAAAATCATTTTATAATTTTAATAAACTATTGAATACCTATGCAAAAAATACATTGTACATCTTTAATTACAAAAAATGAGTCATTTCTGAAATAATAAGTAATGCAATACTTCAATGAATAAATTAAATCACTTCATATGCTGGAGATTGAGACCAGATGCTTTTTATGTTCTTTAATTACATGATTGTGATTCTGTATTTCCGTATTTCATGAGCAAGACTCAAGAATTTCCTGAACTGAATGAATATTTTGCTTATTAACAAGAATAAAATTACATTCCAAATTAGATATTGCTAACTGTATTATTCAGACTCCTTATACTGCTGCTCACTTACATATTGGAACATGATTCAAAACAAGCAAAAGGCAAAGGGATTCCCAAATAGAAAAATCTTGTTTTTCCTTTTTGTGGATTTGGAAATTTTACATCAGCAGCCATATCACTGACATTTAAAATTATTATCTATATGTTATTGTATACCCTATCATAAAGTTCACAGCGTGAATGCTGATTTCAGTTTCTTTAACTTTTTTAATGCTATTGATATTTTTCTTTATCATTGAGTGTATTGGTTTTTCAAGTTTATTAGTTGCTTCAGTCCTGCTGCTAAACAGTACAGTGGCTTTGAAGGAAGGTTTCATACAGCATTATTCTAAGAAATCACACCATAATTCCAATAACAATACTTTGAAGTGGCAAATAAATCTGGAGTATTGTCACTTATTTTTTATTAACTTCCACAGATATGTTGCAGGTAAAATTTCATTTCCAATAAAAATTCCAACCAGAGGGACTAAAATTCATTAAAAATAAATCACTCTAAAACTGTTTATTTTTAAACATTAAGAAACATAATTCCCTTTGCTATTTTCAGTTAAGATAAATCGAGGTTATAAATGTTATAGATATATGAACTAGGTATCTTTTCTTTGAAGATTATTCTATTATTAATGAAAACTTCAGTTTTATTAAAATCACCCAATGTAACATTTAATTTTCCCTTTTATCTACACTTGTAAAGGTAATAAATTGTTTTCTATGGCTTTCAAGTGTACTGATTTACCACACATTCAGTGCCCTTCACACAAAATTGAGCCTGCTATTCAAAACTGTATGTCAACTGATGAAACATACCAAAATTTTCATGCAAGAGCTGAATGTTTCCTTGAAGCATCCATTAGAGTTGTCAAATCTCACTTTATGAAAAATAAAATAAATAAATAGAACCCTTTTATCCATTTTGTTTAACAACAAGCTAATTTTATATGCTAATAAAACTATCGCATACTTGCATTTGCATTTAACTCTGACTAAAGATCACTGCAGCAATTTAAATAAATATATTTATAGTGACATATTAATTTCTTGAACTTATTATCAATAAAATACAATATCATATTAAACACCTATTTATTCTCTTTTAATTTTTTTTAATGATGTTTACATAGTTGATCGGGGTGGGAAGGATTGAGGTTTTGGAAAAAGTGGGTATGATCGCTGTTTCCAAATATCCGATTTCTTTTTCCTGTATCTGGGGGAAGAGTGAAGATGAGGGGAGAAGCCATACCCAGCCTCCCAACTGCCTCAATACCCAGGGATGGGGAAGGACCACATGAAATCAACCCAGAGTCCCCAAGGTGGTTTGCTAGTTTTGAAATGCTGTCAACCTCACAAATCCAAGGGTGAGGAACACCTTCCGATCTCCATTGGCTGACATAGTCCACCTTAGAGTCTCCATTCGCCCAGATGTTTGTTGTCATAATTTGGCTGGGGTAGTGGTCCAATTTGTACTGTCCTCCTTCCTCTGCTATGGTACCAAATGTCCTCTGCAGACCCCAGTAGGCTGCCATATCTACCATATGCATCAGGGCCGGCTGTCCACTGCCCCATATTTTCTACTGTGGAGGACCAGCTCTGACGCATGAATTCCACGGTCAGAATACCAATCCTGGAGTAAGACCCCAAGGCGTTCATATGCCCCCACCTGTGCCATCATCAGACTCCTGCAAGCCCACACACCAAGTCCCCATTAGCATGCCCCTGGGCAACCAGTGAGCTTCTCCTGGAGCCACTGGCATCCTGGGCAACCCAACCAAAGCCCCTCACCCAGTAGGTCATCAGCTTCCATACAAGCCAATTGAGTTTAACCTATGTTTAGCACTGAAGATGAGAACCACAGTAGTCAAGAAGAATAGTTGCATTTTTTTCCTCATAGAAATTTCTGTTACATCACAAAGACTAAGGTTAAAAGAGGTTTAGAAAGTTCCATATTGTCAATCAGAACTGTATTTTCAAAGCTACATAATTCTAACACTGAGTTTAGAAATGATATAAATCTATAGCAGGTAAGACACGAAACCCTATCCCAACAGGTTTTTTTAAAGGTTTATTTGTTTTTATTGCAAAGTCAGATATACAGAGAGGAAGATCTTCTGTGCTTTGATTCACTCCCCAAGCGGCTGCAACTGCTGGAGCTGAGCCGATCAGAAGCCAGAAGCCAGGAGCCTCCTCCGGGCCTCCTACATGGGTACAGGGTCCCAACGCCCTGGGCAGTCCTCCACTGCTTTCCCAGGCCACAAGCAGGGAGCTGGATGGAAAGCAGGGCTGCTGGGATTAGAACCAGCACCCATATGGGATCCTGGTGCATTCAAGGCGGGGACTTTAGCCGCTAAGCTACTGTGCCAGACGCTATCCCAACTGTTTTTTATGAATGACTTATTTGTGTATTATTGTGCTGGTTCAGGAACAAAACGTTGTTCAGCTTTACTATGAGTACATTGAGGTTGAAATTTATTATCCATACGTAAGTTCTGAGTACATTTGAAAATTAATGAAAGGGGGAGGGCACTGTGGCAAAATGGGTTAAGCTGCCACTCCTAAACCAGCAACCCATATGTGCACCAATTCAAGTCCTGGCTGTTCCACTTTCTGATCCATCTTCCTGCTAATGTGCTTGGGAAAGTAGCCATTAACGGCACAAGTCCTTGGGTCAGTGTACCTGTTTGGAAGACCCAAATGAAGCACCTGGCTCCTGGGTTTAGCATGGCCCAGTCCCATTCATTGTGGCCATTTGGGAAGCAACCAGTGAGTGGAAGATCTCTGTCTCTCTCCTTCTGTCTCTGTAACTGCCTTTCTACAAATAAATAATTTTTTTAAAAGGAAATGCATGAAAGGCAACAAACAGCCAAGAGATTTTTTTTTTTTATTTTAAAAGTTATCTGTCAGGAAATCAGTTGTTACATCAGTTAACACATAATAAATCTTATCCAAAAATTTTTTAATGTAAAACTAGTTACAAATACCAAATTCAAACTATTTGAAGCTACTTTAATTTCTTTTGATTATTGTTATAGTCACATTTAAAATAATAATGTAAAAATGTTTTTTCCCTTCCTTATTTTTCTTCTCCAAACTTAGCATGTTTCTGAATCTTACTGTTTCTGAAAATTTTATTTTTATGTTGACATGATTTTGATTTTCTTTGCAGCATTTTTTGCCATATTCTTGAAAGTAGCATTTCACAAGCAACAAATTTAAAAATATTTACACTTGGAGTTGGCATGTGGTACGGTACATTTTTAAAATATTTTGATGTGTAGATTGGAATAATGACCAAGTCCCAGAGATGCCTGCTTCCTGATTTCTGTTATTATGCTTCTGAATATGCTAATGGCAAAGGAAATATAAACTTGAGATGAAATTAACATTGTCAGTCAGCGGATCTCATGATAGGGAAATCATTCTGGATTTTCTTGGAGAATCAAGTGTAATCATATGGATACCTAAAAGTGGAGGAAGAAGACAGAAGTATCAGACAGAAAGATGTGATGATGGAATGAGACAGGAGATGCTGACAACCTGAATATAGACCTGGAGGACCTCTATAAGACTTCTGATATACACAGAAACTGACTAGTGCGTTTGTGTTGTTTTCAGGAGCTAACTTTGTGATAATTTATGACAGCCTCTTTAGGAATCTGAAGTAGATTTTGCTATTGGATATAAGATGCTAATTACCTAAAAATTACAAAGTGCTATTGGAACTGAGAGTCACTGGAGCATGGAAGAAGACTGAGGAGAACGTGGGAAAATCTCAGATTGATTTCAACAGATTACTTTTATAAGTCTATGCTTGGAGAATGCTATCAGCAAAGGCTTAGACTTTAAAGATGGAAGCCTCACAGTAAATGAGGGGAGAAAGGATTCTCGTTATATAGTGGCAGAAACATGACTGGAATTATGCCCTGTAGTTATGTAAAACACAGAAACAGTAAAAAATAAGTTTGGCGACAGCTGAGGGAGTTTCCAACAAAGTGGTAAATGTACAACCTGATTCATTTGTTGCTGTTTTTGGTGGACTGTAAAGAGATAAATTGACAGAACTGTTAAGCAAAAGGAAGTACGTCTTGACTGATAATTCTTAGCCTGTCCTGCAAACTAAAAGCTTCACTGTCAGAGATCATTTTGCAAACTCAAGAAGGTTGCCAGACAACTTTTCACTGATACTTCAGTAACATGCAAACATCGTATTTACACATGCACGCATGACATTGTATTTACACACGCACACAGGCATGCTCTTTTGTCAGTTTCAAGTTGTGACTCACAAAGTATCCCAAAGCTTAAATTATCCAGAAAGCACAAGGATATTTATTGTCCCTCGTCCATTTTAGCAAAAGTCAAACATAGAACGGAAATTTCTAGGAAATGTTGATGGATATGACCAGAGCTGGCAGCTTTGCCCTCCAAGGGCTGAGCCAAGAATAACAAAATACAATTGTTAGGACTTGAATGTTGATCGAGTTTGTCTGGGTGCAGTTAAAGTACCTTAGACACATTTTCCTTCCAATTTATTTTGCTTTCAAGAAAACATAGCTGTTATCCAATATCTGTCCAGCCTTCCATTTTTGGGTAAGATAACCGATTTTTAAACTTTTTAAGTCTGAAGATGGAGAAGAATTTTGTCCCAAGATGGATTATACCTCAGGTCTCACCCATTCCTGATTTATGTGAATTAGATGATGAGATATGGGACTGTAAACTGATAAGATTTCAACGAAATTTTCTATGTTGAGCTGATTCTGTAACGGAATGAGACCTTTGGGAAACATGGGATTGAGATTAATAAAATCTTCAGGTGTGCCAGACATAAATCTTTAAGGTCCTGAAGGAGGACTGTGACATGCTAACCACCTCAGTGTAAGTGCACTGAAAAAAGAATGACAATAGTTTTAATATTCATTTCCCTGACAATTACTGACATTGAGTCTTTCAATATATTTATTACCCTACTTTCTGAAGTATCTGCTCAAGTCTTTTGAACATTTTTATATTGGGCTATGTGACTTTTTAATTGATTTGTATGAATCTTTATATTTTATTTTTTAAAGATTTATTTATTTTTATCTGAAAGGTAGATTTTTACAAAGAGAGAGAAGAAGAGAAAGCCCTTCCATCTGCTGGCTCACTCTCCAAATGGTCGCAATAACTAGAGCTGAACTGATCGAAACTGAGAGCCAAGAGATTCTTCTGGATCTCACACGTGGGTGCAGAGGCCCAAGGAATTGGGCTATCCTTCACTACTTTCCTAGGCCATAAGCAGAAAGCTGGATCAGAAGTGGAGCAGTTGGAACACAAACTACACCACACTGTCCCACAATCCTTGTTTTAAAATTCAAATCCTTCCATTTGTAAGTATATTGTAAATATCTTCAGTCATTCTATGACTCATTTTCCCATGGTGTTTTTCTGAAGAACACACATTCTTAATTTTAATAAATTCTAATTTATTAAACAATTTTGTTTTCTGTATAAATATATTTTCTATCCCCAAATGATAAATCTACTTTTATTTATTATTCCCTTAGAAAATATTTCTTTGCTTTCACATAAAGATCTACAAACCATATGATAAGGATTTTGTGAATTATGTCATGCAGAAATCAATTTTATTTTTTCCATATGAACATTCAGTAAGCTTGGATTTATTTAACAACAAACAGAAAAGACATAAAGCACTTTTGTCATATCTGCCTCTGTGTCTCATGTAGAACATGTTGAGGTTTATGTGTGTTTTTATTTCTCATCTGCCTGAATTATCACACTGGTCTATCTTTTCTAACCCTTGGGAAAGTACACTTTATATTAATTACCGGAGTTTTACTATAGGTATTTACATCCTATAGAATTGCTTCTTTCATCTTATTTTTTAACTAGATGTTTTAATTAAGCTGCACCTTTTATATTTCTATAAATATTTACAAATCAGATATCTGATTTCCACCATGAAAGGCCTTTACAAATTTAATTACTATTTGATTGAAAAGATATGTGAATTTGAGAAATTTACATTTTGTCAATATTGGCTGTTTCCAAACTATGAGCAGGATATTCTTTTTTTCATTTTATATTTTTACATTGACAAATTTTGTAACTTTCCAAACCATTGTTGTACACTGTAAGATCTTTATTATAATTATTTTTGTAGGCTGTTCTAAACTATAACATTTTTAAAAATCATTGAAATATTTGCATTAACCTTACATTTAAAGAATATTTAATTAATAATCAATGCAACACCTGACACTTGAATTCTGGCACCCTCAGCCAGATTAACATTTAGTTACTGAAAGTAACTGAGATTATGATCTTAAAGCACAGAGATTTAAAGATTACAGGCTAGAACATTCTATACTGTTTTAGCCTTCCATTAACTAAACACACTTAGAATAAAATCCAACATTCACGCAGACTACAAAGCACTACATGTCCTAGGTGTTGTCCAACTTCTTGCTGTTCACTTATTCTTCACTCTCTCATTTACTATGCACCATACACATTGCCAATTTTTCCTGTTTCTAATAAATGTTTCATTTCAAGGCTAGTGATGCTGTGGTTTGTCTTCAGATCATAAAAATCCCTCATCTTTTACTTCTATGCTCTACTCATCGGTTATTTCCTATGCCTAGGTTTCTCCTTTTGCCTTTCTTCCTACTTGTGGCTGATTCAGATGCACCACTTATTAGTCTCTTACCTACAATTACTTTTTATAATCAAGACTTGTCTTCCCTTATAGACTCTGCTAAGTCCCAGACATAATTGTAATTTCTTTGCTGTTTTCTTTCTAGCAATTAGTATAACTGAAATTAAACAATTAGTTTTGTTTTGCTATCTTCTTTTTGGAGACCATGAATGTATTATTTCTGTCATACTCATTAATGTTTTTCTTTTTGGCTTATAGTCTATCAAACATGTTATAGAAATCAATAAATATGTGTCATTAAAATGCAAACAGTAACGAAAAATGACAAATTAGCAAAACCAACAACTGATGGCAAGGGACAAAACTGGGATTAAAATTCAGATGGAAAATTCACTTGAAATGTCACCATGAAAAATGAAAAACATTTTTATAAATATTAGGATAATACACTTAGCTGCCAATGAGAGGAGTACTAGAGATGTGAATTTAACTTGGGGATTCATCTCCTACCTTAGGACAGACTCACAAAAGACAGAACTACAAACACCTTTTGTAAGATGCCTACGTGCCTATTTGTAAAAGTGACTGAAAGACAACTAACAGGAACTGGCACTGAGTTGTCCATAAAGACATCACCCGTGATGCTGGCAGCCCATAGGCTGCTGCTTCAAATCTTGGATGCGCCACTTTTATCCAGCTCCCTGCTAATAGCCTGGAAAAGGCAGCAAAGATGCCTCAAGTATTTGGGGCCCTGAGATTCATGTGGGAGCCTATGTGAAACACCTGGTCCCTGCCTTCAGTCTGATCCAATCCTGGCCATTATGGCATTCTGGGGAGAAGGAAGAAAGCCACCAACATGCACTCCTATGCTCATAGCAGCACAATCAGTAATTGCAAAAACATGGAAGCAACCAAAATGCCCATCAACAGAGGATTGGATAAGAAAGCTATGGTTCATCTACTCCATGGAATACTACTCAGCTATTAAAAAAAACAAAATGCAGTTCTTTGTGGCCAAATGGGCCAAACTGGAAACCATAATGCTAAGAGAAATGAGCCAATCACAAAAGGTTAAATACCACATGTTTGCCTTAATTTAAGATGATATGATGTTATGTATAACATGTTATGTTTTGAATGTTATATGTTGTGTATAAACTAAATTGAAGTATAGGTGAGGTGGTCACAGAAGGTGGCTGGGAACTCGCATTTACTTTTAACATGTTGGTTACTCATTACTATGTCAATTAATTCCATAATGATGTAAATTTTTGCTGATGGTATGATGGAGCTTTCAATTGACTGGGATAATACTCTGCTAGCTCTGTCTTCAGACCAGAGAGGGTATACCTAAGAAGCCGTTGAACTTGACTGGACAATAAGATGCTGGACTCTATGTTTGGTATACGCTTGCAATGGGGGAATCTCAACTGAACTTGAGCTGTGGTTATGCAACAAGGTGGAGGAATCCACCATGGTGGGAGGGTTTGGGGAGGGGTGGGAGAACCCAAGTATCTATGTAACTGTGTCACATAATACAATGTAATTAATGAAGTTAAATAATTAAAAAAAAAAATAAATAGGTACAGCCTAAAAAAAAAAAAAAAAAAAAACAATAGATGTACTCCCTGAACCACCAAAAAAAAGAAAGCCTATGGAAGGACTCTATTTATGCATCTCCTTGCTGCAGTCTAAGTTTCACATAAAATAAATGATGTACAAGTAAAGGAACATTCAAAGAAATTGCCCATGATAAAAAGAAAAATATTCTAAACAGAGATTTCTTCAAGTTCAAGAATTTCCATATATTTGACATAGTCAATTATTATGTCTTTAAGTCAAAATAAAATTGTACCTTTGGGCCCGGCACCGTGGCCTAGTGGCTAAAGTCCTCGCTTTGAAGGCCCCGGGATCCCATATGGGCACCGGTTCTAATCCCGGCAGCTCCACTTCCCATCCAGCTCCCTGCTTGTGGCCTGGGAAAGCAGTTGAGGACGGCCCAATGCATTGGGACCCTGCACCCGTGTGGGAGACCCGGACGAGGTTCCAGGTTCCCGGCATCGGATCGGCGCACATCGGCCCGTTGCGGCTCACTTGGGGAGTGACTCATGGGACGGAAGATCTTCCTCTCTGTCTCTCCTCCTCTCTGTATATCTGGCTGTAATAAAAAAAAAAAAAAATGTACCTTCAAAAAGTCCTTCAAAAAGGACTTTTTAAAAATAGTCCTTCAAAAAGGAAATACAATGTAGGGGTGAATACACTGCTAAAAGTTTTCTTATTTTAGTCTCCAGGCCTCTGTTGTAATTCTCCATAGTCACTAATACAATATTTATGCTTTAATTTATTATCAGCAGCAAATAAATTAATGTGTTTTTACCAAGGATTCTAGCTCATTAATAGAAATGCAGTGAGCTTTAAATGACATGCTAGACTGCAAAATATGTTTTGGAATAATTAGTGTCCATCAAATTTATTGTTGTCCAAAACAAAGTATGTAACCAGCTACCCGTGAACCATAATTATAACAATTACTTTTGGAAGATTTTCAAATGAAGATCACCTGTTTGTTCACTCCTTCATTTTCTTCATACAAACTTTGAAATGAATTAGAAATGATAGCATGCACAAGTATATTTGTAATCTTTTTAAACCCCATATTTGGGCTGGTTTTGTGGCACAGAGGATTTAGCTGCGGCTTGCTATGTCAGGATCCCATATGAGGGCTGATTCAATTCCTGGTTGCTCTGCTTCCAACCAAGTCACCCATTCCCTGCTAACATACCAGGGAATGCAACATAAGTTGGCCCAACTACTAAGCTCTCTACCACTCATGTGAAAAACCAGCATAGAGTCCTGGCTCCTGACATTAGCCTGACCAAAATTGATTCTTTGTAGCCATTTGGTGAGTCAATATTCATCTTTTACATTTATTATTTATTCTTAGATTATTTAAGAAACTAGGAACCAACACAGTAGTCTAGTGGCTGAAGTCCTTGTCTTGCACGTGCAGGCATCCCATATGGGAGCTGGTTCATGTCACTGCTACTTCACTTCCCTCCCAGCTCCTGGCTTGTGGCCTGGCAAAGCAGTCGAGGCTCAGCTCTGGCCACTGCAGCTACTTGGAGAGTGAATCAGTGGATGGAAGATCTTTCCCTCTGTTTCTCCTTCTCTCTGTAAATCTGATTTTCCAATTAAAAAAATAAATCTTTAAAAAAATTATTTAAGAAACTAGAATCAGATAAGCATAGTTGTGTTGAATCATGAATGTTGACAAAGAACAACTATAAAAGCTAATTTGGACCTTATAGGAAGCAATAAGTATCTAACACAAGTGTAATTTGTTTGATCAGCAAATATGTCAATGATTTAAAAATATTTTAGTTTCCTTTTACTAACAAATTTAAAATAGCCTTGTGAATTGTCATGTGAAACAAAGATATTGTGATAATTTAGCAGTCTTAATTTATAAGTAAAATTATCAGAAAAATTATCATTAATAATAATCATTAATTGATTAGAATTATAATTAATTAGAATTATTGTTTGGTTGTTGTAACCTAAATTAATCATGTTTTCTAGTTGGCTTATATGTGATTGGAAATGTTTTTAGAGAATACAAAATTATGGAAGTCAAAAGATTCAAAACAATCATGGCTGGAACCATAAAACACATTAACCAACAAGAGTTACCTGCTTATTCTACACGGTATTTCAGAAAGCAGACATTTGATTTTTTAGGACCCTAGGGGTTTTTTTTTTTTTTTACTAAGATAAAAGTTAGGACTGATATCAACACAACAATAATTAGACTTTCATAACTTTTACACACTGTGTCAGTAGTGTTTGTATTATCATAGCTTACATTTTTACACCATGTGGCATATGGGTAGTATCTTTATTATAACCAAAATAACCTAATCAATTATTGTCTCTACAAGACAAGACACATACCCTTCGGCATTTCTGAGAGGCCTTACCTGGGAATATTAAAATCCAAAAATTTGGGAATTTCAAGTTTTTCAATGTCTTTCAGGGTTGCCAAAAAACTCTTAAAATATCTAGTTGAAATAGAATCCCCTTATATGACACAATATATCAGATTTACCACTCAAAATACCTTTAAAATAAGAATGGATCTAAACAAATCACAACTTTTAAAACTTCGCTGTTTTTAATCAATTAGAACTTAACAAAAACCAGAGAGCACAAAGACTACTTCAACAAAATACAAAGTCTATGTCTCTGTCACCAAAATGGAAATAAAACATTTGAAAATAAGAGCACACAGAATAACCACATAACTTGGAAAAATTTAGTAAATTCAAAAAGAGTTTACTGGAGCTAGCTAGAAAATTAAGAATCCTCAATTAGACAAAAACTATTTGAAAGAAGATGTCATAGGTTTTCAACTGATTTTAAAATTAGAGCTCAAGAATATTTCCCAATGTTTACTAACATAAGTATTTAAAAATATTATTTTAGAAGAAGATTGGACTAACAGAGGATTAGATTTTATGTCATTGTATCTTTGATACTAATGTTAAGTTTTTAGAAAATGCTGTAAGCAATGTTTTAAGACATTTTATTATACATAAATCTTAGAAGATTTAATTTTTAGACCTTTTGTGATTTCCACACACTTTCTTCAACTTACATCAGCCTTCATGTATTTTGTCCTATTTTTAGTCCAGAGTAAGACAGCCATTCTTTTAGGACAAAATATTTTACAAGTAATTTTTTCATCGAGTAAATTTTTATAAGCTTTTTAACCAAGATTGTATTTTCACACTGTGTCCATGTTTTCAGTTGTTGATTTTTAAAATTTGATTTCTTGAAATACCTTTAAAACTCTTCAAATTAAGATTTTTAAATAAAAGAGCATTTCCAATTTCAACTTTTGTTACTTGTATGCCGTCTTAAATTATTTATTGTATATGGACAATTTATGAAAACGTGTGTCAGCAAACCCAAATAGTTTTTCATAGAATTCAAGAGGCTAAGAATAATTTTGTGTTTAGAGTCATTTATCTCATTTAAATCAATATTTTTAACTTTTCAAGATCCCTCCCTAAAGAGGTCCAGAACAAGAGCTGATGAACCATTGTTTTGTAGTGACCCTTGCCCAGGAGTAGCTTGTCAGCTGGCTTCATGTTGCCTAAGAATCCCTGCTCGGGGACTCTCCACAGTATAAAAGCCCCCGGGCCGTTTCCCCGTGGCGAGCCCTTGGCGGAGGGGCACAGCGGAGCAACAGGAGCAAGCGCAGACGGCACAGAACCCAAGTCCCAACAAACTGCAAAAACAAACAAATGCAAACCAATGCAAGATTCAAACCCAAACGAAGCCCAAACCACAACGGAGTCTTCCGCGGCGTTCAAACCGAAACAGATTCAAACCAAAACAGACCCAAACCACAACAAAAATCTTCTCAACCGCGTTCCTGTTGTACTAAGACCACGGAGGGATTCTAATCCGCTGCAGCATAACACTGTCCTCACAGAACCACAAAGAACCACACAGAACCACACAGCGCGAGAACAGCGGCTCCTCGGCCAATGGATTTGGCCCCTGAGAGAAAAATAGAGACGCCTCCTCGGCAGGAAAGCTTTCTCCTCACAGAAACCGGCAGAACAAGGACAGTCTCCTCAGGCAATGTCTTGGCCCCTGAGAGAAAAATTGGGAGCTCTCCTCGTCAGGTAAGCGCTCTCCTCACAGAACCAGAACATAATCTCCTCAAGTGACCGACCCTTCGGCCCTTGGGAGAACAACGAGTGGCTTCCTCGCTGGGAAAACACTTTCTTGATATAATCCAAATAAAACCAGGACTTACCTCCAGGAAGACCAGAAGGACTGTATCAGCTGTCACGACGGGGGCCACAGCAGTCACCCCCAATCCTTCAGCCACTGGTGAGAAGGTTATGGGGGCCTGGGACATCTCAGTGCCGCCTCTACTGTAACTTCACCGAGAGGTGGCACCTGGAATGAGGTTGCGTCCCGGCGGGTTAAAGGTTAAAGGGCGCTGACAGCGCGCTCACACCAAAGACCTCTTGATCCGGAACAGACACAAGGGAAAGGTTTTCTTTTTCTTTTTTTTTTTTTTTCTTTTTTTGATTTAATTTTTTATTACAAAGTCAGATATACAGAGAGGAGGAGAGACAGAGAGGAAGATCTTCCGTCCCATGAGTCACTCCCCAAGTGAGCCGCAACGGGGCGGTGCTGTGCCAATCCGATGCCAGGAACCTGGAACCTCTTCCGGGTCTCCCACGCGGGTGCAGGGTCCCAAAGCTTTGGGCCGTCCTCAACTGCTTTCCCAGGCCACAAGCAGGAGCTGGATGGGAAGTGGAGCTGCCGGGATTAGAACCGGCGCCCATATGGGATCCCGGGGCCTTCAAGGCGAGGACTTTAGCTGCTAGGCCACGGTGCCGGGACCGGGAAAGGTTTTCAAAGCTGCAAGCTGTAATTACAGGTGGGCACGAACAAAAGAGAACAGAGAACAAGGGAGCTAGATCAAAGAGCAGGGGAGTAACATTTCTCCCTCCTTGTTTACACAAGCTCATTTGGGGGCCTTGGTGGTGCTTTGTGCTCACACCATTATCTTTACAGGCTGATTTAGAAGTAGTGACTGTGCTTTTGTCCTATCAATGAAAATGTGGGAAATTAACATGCTGACATATTCAAGTTAAGGAAGGTCCACCAAACCACTCTGATCAGGGCAGAGGAGGGTGTGGTCGCACAAGAAGCATCAAATGGCATGCACAGGCATGTGGGGGTCACTTCAAGTATGAGGTTGAGTCAAGGTTTGGGGCAAGCTATCGTCCTTCCCAAGGATCAGTGAAGCGTTGGGAATCCGCTTCTAAACTCACTTAGGTAGTTGCTGCAAACCTCAGTTCCTCCCAAGCAGTTGCCTAGTGACCTGAGTTCCTTGGCACATGCCTTTTCATAGGACTAGTCTTCCCAGAGCAATTTGTGAGAGAAAGAGCAGCAGAGAGACGCAAATCGCAAACCATGTAATAATCTAAACTATGAAGTGACAAGAAACCAGTTCCCAAATGTTCTTACTGGACACTAAGCGAGTGAATCCATTCTCAAGAAGAGAGTAGTTAAGTTCTTCCTCTTGAAGAGAAGACTCTCAAAATTTGTTGAAATAGTTTTTAAGTCACTAGAATATATTTTATAGAAAATAGTATTTAATTTTCTGTTTTTATTTACATAATTGGTCAAAGCAAGTAAGATGAATGAAGCTGTTTTATATGAAATTGTTCACAGTTCTTCATATAATTATTTTAATACTTTATTTAACAGTCCAATGCACAATCCAAATATTATGTTTAGAGAAGATATTTCTAGCCTTATAAAAGAGTATGATATTTCATATCAATCTTTTGATAACATCCTAAGATCAAATAAGGAAATATGTTTTTATTTTTTAAGAACTTCATTGCTCTATAAGATTCTCAGGGTCACAGCAAATAGATAATTACTACAGCAAAATTATTTTAGTTTCAATATGATATGTTTTGAGATAGAGCAAGATTCTTTACGATATTGAAATTTAAGTATTTGCCTTGTTTGGTGTCTTCTAAACAGCTTCACCTGGCATTGGGCTGGACAATATCACTGGACTCCGGGAATTCCGATCTCTTCCTGCTTCCTAGGAAAACTCTCCTTACCATAAGGTACAGAATTTTACAATTGCTAAGTGTGTTTCATATTTCCTTCCGAGGACATTTCTTCATTTATTTCCCAAATGATTATAATTAAATAGCTACTCCACGTAAACCAGCCGTTAACCTCAGTGAACGCTATCCCACATATTATCTTTTGGGAGCTAACGGATGCTGTATTAAAGTGCTTCTTTATTCCTATTATGTCTACCTTTCTCAATTCTGGAGGACAAGGTAATCATAGAGGCCCGAAGTGTGAACATGCATGTGTGTGTGCACACCTGTGAGTATTTGTGAGTTTCTCCTCTATTTATGGAGTGCTTTTCATTCATTTTAATTTTGTTTTTGAAATATTTATTTGTTTGAAAGATAGTAGAGAGAGAGAGGGGGGGGGGAGAAACAAGGAGAATTTCCATTCACTGATTCACTCCCCAAATGGACAAAATAGTCCAGGTTTTGACAGACCAAAGTCAGAAACCTGAGACTTCTTTGTGATGTGACACATAGGTACAGCAGCACAAGCACTTGGGCCACTACCTGCTGCTTTTCCAAGTACAGTCCCAGGGAACTGGACAAGAAGTGAAGCAGCCAGGATCCAAACTGGGTCCCATATGGGCTGACTGTTCCTACTGGTGCAAGCATAAATCAGAGTGGGTGAGGGTTGGTTGGGTTTTGCAGCAGCATCAGCTGGCAGATGCTGGCAATGGGGGCTAATTCTGCCAAGCTAAACTGCAGGACCACATGGAAAGTGCATGATCCAAGAGTGGGAGTGGGCACCCCCCTCTTGGGTTTCCACTCCCACTGGAGAGCATGAAAACCAGGACTGGGGCAGGTGTAGCTAGACAGAACGGCACCCACCAGCATGTGTGTGGGCTAAATAGTGGGGCTGGTTGGGTTGAACTAAGCTTCAATGCCCATTGACATGTGTGTGAGCTGAATGGGATGGGGGACAGACTGGACCAGTCTCCTGTACATACTGGCAAGCATAGGAACCAGGGCAGGGGCGGGCCTGGTGGGTGTTATTGTAGGTTGCTCCGACTATGCTGCAGCTCCTGCTGGTATGTGTGAGTGCTGAGTGTGTGGTGGACAGGATTGGGCTGGACTGCAACACCCATTGGTTCGTGTAGAAGACAGGACTGGAAACAGGACTACCCAACAGTTGCTACCACCAGCATATGCATAAGCTGATTGGGGGGTGACAAACTGTGCCAGACCCAATACTCACATGTACACACGAGAATCAAATCTGGGATCATCTCACACAAAGCTTCTTTGGGGATCCCTCCAGCTGAAGTGCTGATTTCAGAACCCCAACCATGAAGAGAAGTGCAGGTTCCATGGTCTAAACATGGAGTGTATTTGTCAAAGCTGAGACTCTTCTGTGGGTCAGACAGAGCAGTGGACAACATATCCAGGTGCACATGGAGGATATGGCAGTCCATCAGAACCTGCGAAGGACACCTAGTACCACAACAGAGGACAGAAGACAGAACAACTTGATTAACTTCCTCAGCCGCATGTTGGCAATGAAAATTTGGGCAAACGAAGAATCTAAATTAGATTATATCAGCCAATGGATTCTGAAGATCTCATCGTGCTTGGAATGGCAAGATTGGCAGCAATTCAGAACAGTTGAACTATCAAAAACACTTGAGCAGTGCTCTGACCAGCAGAGCCAGTAACGTGGACAGGGAGAGGGTCTGGGGGTGAAGCACCGACAGGAGACTAGTGATGGTAGAAGTCTCTGCGAAATTTTGCTTTATTGTTCCTTAACCTCTCCTTATATACTCTTCCCCCCAAGTCCTAATTTGGCCAGGAAGCTGGATACAGATGAGTCCAATTAGTCTAGGTGTTTTTAGCTACAAGCCCAGTTCCCAGTTCCTGCTCATCCCAACAAGCGCTAATCAACTCCTTAGCCCACAACAGAGCAGTGCCCCTGGAGCATGCCCCACGATGACAAGGACCCTGGAATGGGTGAGAGGCTGAATGGGGCTTCTCTCTTTATTTCCCCCCACACCCCAGATACAGAAAAAAATGAGGGAGAGAGAGAGAGAGAGGGAGAATGTGGAAACAATGGTCTTACCCACTTTCCTGTAGCCCTTGACCTTTTGTGCCCTAATCAACTATGTAAAGATTATCCAAATAAAATAATAAAAAAAAAAAAACAACAACCATGTATCTCAGTTGTAACTGCAATTCATGCAAGACTCATGGTTTGTAATATTTCAAAGACGTCTCTTTTGCCTGAGTATTCTGGATCTAGCCACATAGTGATCTTTCTAAAATGCATTTCACTTTTATATTAATGTGTAAATAAGCAATGCACTTAGAGAGGTGGTAAATTGTGACTACTAAATTCAAGCAACAAGGGACACTAAGAATTTTGGAAATGGTTTCCTTCTCCCCAGTTATAATCAATTATAGCTGAGGGCATAGGGTGGGGTGTTAGATACCTATGTTGGGAGTCTCTTAAGTTATTGAAGGAAACTTGTCAATACATATAGATGAAATAGACTGTGGAGACCAATAATAGCTAGTTCAGATTTTTGCTGGGAAATCTTTGAGATACAGGGCATTTTCTTGGTGGCTCTCAATAGTGATTTTTGAAAAACAGTCAATGTGGTAACTGTGAAAGAGACATCCTCAAAGACAGATGGTCTATTTGCACTGTATGGAAAAAAAATAGGATGGGGAATTTATAAATGATGGCAACTTACTTTACAGAGCTCTGGAAATTGAATGTCCAAAATCAAAGCAATGACAGATTTGGCATCTGATAAAGACTCCCTCTCTCAAAGATGGTACCTTTTTATTACTTCTACAAGAGCAACAGGATGCTGTTTGCTCAAATGGTAGGAGGTGAGAAAAAGAGCAAAAGAGAGTGTTATGGTATTCAGGCTCTGCTCTGAGGTCACTAATTCCACTCATGTTGTTCCTTTACTCATCAATTAATCGCATTCTAAAAGCCCCACTTTCTAATACTATCACATTGACATTTAAGCTTAAGCAAATGAATTTGTGGTGACACATTCAGATCAGAGTACTTTACAATGCAGCTCAATTTACACACAATGTTCTCTTGCTATATAAATAAGTGCTTAGAAGGCTTTCTGCACTGAATCTCCTAGCCTACCCTTCCTGCCAGATTTGACTTCTTCCTTACTGGTTTTTGTAATTCCACTTAAGTTTACTACATCAATTCAACCTGTTCCTGAAAATCTGGTACCAGTACTGCTTCAGTTTTCACAAAAATCAGCTACTATAAGCATCTGTTGCTCTCACTTCTGTCTTCTGAAACTGTACAAACTCAGGTTCAGGTTTACACATACAGACTTTTCTTATATACACAACCCCCCATCATAAAAATCGAAATTTTGTCTTCCAAAATTGTTGTGTGTAATTTGGGTTTATTTTAGAAGATAGAAAATTATTTTTAAAAGATGGAAATATTAATCTCAACGCAGTGCAGTGTTTTCTAAATAGTAGAGAAATACACATATCTAGAATTGCAGAAAGAATAGGGTAAAATTAAAGTAAGTTTTTTCAAAGCTACTTAGTCGGTCTGGTATATTAGCAAACAATTGCCCAAATATTGACTTTTCATATATAAGAACAAAGCAATCATTCTTTTTAAAAATATTTATTTTTTATTTTATGTATTTATTTGCAAGACAGAGTGAAGGGGGGGGGGGGGGGGAGAGAGAGAAAGAAAGAGAGAGAGAGCAAATCCCTGCCCAGGAATTCCATCTGTGTCTCCCACATTGGTGATAGGGACCTAAGTATTTGAATCTCCTTCTAGTGCCTACCCAGATGGATTCGCAGGCAGTTGAATCACAGCCAGGGCCAGAACTGATAGTCTGACATTGGATGTTGCTGCACCACAATGTCAATCTTACGGCATTCATTCTTATTGGAATATGTAATTAGCCCCAAGGTGAAATTATCTGTTCTTTACTTTTTTAATTTTTTGAGAAAACTCCATATTCTTTTCCTAATGGCTCTACTAATTTGCATATCTACCAACAATATAATAAGGGTTTGTTGTCTTCATAATCTCACTAATGCTTACCTTCTGTCTTCTAAATGATAGCCTGCTAAGAAGGTATGAGGTGATTTTGTATTGTGACTACCCTTATCATTAGTGTCATTAAGCTCCTTTTCATATATTAATTGACAATTTCTGTCTTACTTGGCAATTTTGTTCAAAATTGTATATTAATGGTCATCATCACAATATACATAGCCATATAGACAAATTATTTCACATCACTCTAGTGATGCACTGTGTAGATATGTATCGAAAGATCACACTGCACAACTTAACTATGAATAGTTCAATGAAAACCTGAAATAAAAATGAAAAGAGACAACTTCCACACAGTTTCTTTCAATTTTTTTATAATTTGTGACTTAAACAAATTTCATTTCAGTGACATATACTTCAGTTGATGCGTGTATTTGTAACTTGCATATGAAGTTATGTCTTCAAACCCCCTACTGATCATCATGCCTGGACAGATCTTATATGAAGATAGGATCCATTTAAATTGTTTGGGATGGATGGGCATTTTAGAAATTAAATGCTGCAAAAAATAAAACATTTGAGTATAACTTCTTGATCTAAATAAATAAATAATTGGACACAAATCTTGAATTTTCTTATCTCTACTTTCTTACAAATCTGATTTTTTTTAGAAAGCCAGATGATTTAAGAAACAAAACTCATTTTGATGATCTTGTTTAATTATTTCGGAAATTGAATTTTTGGATATTTTTCAAAGTTAAGGAATGTTGTGTGAGTTAAACACTAGTGTTATTCCAAATTGGCTGTCCATCCATAATGAACAGATTTGTTTCTAGTATTAATTAATATTAACTTTAACTTACACTTATTTCTCAGGCAAATGTGTGTTTTTGAGAGCGTACCATCACAAAAGTTCAGAAAACCCAGAGTGAAGCCATCAAAATAATAAACACATTTATTCAACTAATCTTACACTCAATTACTAACATTGAACATGTGTTTTCTGAATGCAGTGCTATTGAGTTTTTTTTTTATTTATTATTGTGTGTCCATCACTACAGAATTTGAAACTTGGTTAAGATTCCAAAATTACTTATTCAGAAGTTGCCATGCTTTCCACTTCAAAGGTAAATGGATGGTTGGAGAATATATCTAGCCCATTGTATTTTGACATTAAAAGAAAAATAAATATCAAAAGTGAAAAATGTTTATAATATCATTTGTACAGATTCCATTTATTATCTGATTTTAATTTTTTATTTTATTGATCAAAATGTGAACATATGTATTTTACCTAATCTAATTAAGCCCTAGCTACTACTGATACTGTGTTATTTGCTTCAGAATCACAGTGTAAATGTCACAAGTTACAAATTATAACTAGATGTTATAAAATTGAAAAATGAGTATTTTCTTTAACATCTGTTTTTATAGTGATTGCATATCCTGCTGAAAATAGTTTATTTTCTTTTTTCTTTTTTTTGAAGATTTATTTTATTTTTATTTGAAAGTCCGAGTTTTACAGACAGAAAGAGAGAGATCAAGAGAGAGAGAGAAAATCTTTCAATTGCTGGTTCACTTCCCAACTGGATACAATGTCTGCATCTGAGTTGATCCGAAGCCAGGAGCCAGGAGGTTTTTTCCAGGTCTCCCACGTGGTTTCAGGGTCTGAAGTACTTGGGCCACTTTCCACTGCTTTCCCTGGTCATAAGCAGAGAGCTGGATCTGAAGTGGAGCAGCTAGGACATATTGGGTATCAGTGCTGCAGGGTAACGATTAGCCTGTTATGCCAAAACTGCTAGCTTCGATAGTTTATTTTCATTTATTTGTTTTTAGGCATTTTGAAAAACTTCCCCATTCCTAAAATCTTAATTGGGCTGAGAGCATCTAAGTACGTTTCAATTATTTTGTTTAATAAGTATACCTTTTATACTTTAGTCCATTAATCTAACAAAATTCATACTTTAACACATCCATTAAGCTCTATAATGCCTGTTTCTTCATAGTTCGGAATACTATCTTTTATCTCCTCAACAAAAAAATATTTTGCTGCTGCAATGCAAATTACTGTATTATAAGAGTGAGAACACAAAAATGGAAAGATTGAGAAAACTAAAAAAAATTATCAGCAAAATATATTGTGTGCAGTCCTCTGTTCTTTAGTATTTGAACTTCATCACATTCACCAAGGTTTCTGCTATCAACTTTCTTGGTGTTCTCTAGATAGGACATTGAATGAAATAACATGCTTACATACAGGAAAAATTTTTAGGGCATTACCTATCAGTAGGGATTTAGATATTCTTTAATCTTTTAAATCTCCAAGAATGTGCTTCTTTTGGATTTTCTATATATTTACTTTACACATGAAATTCCCATGTACTAAATTCATACCCATATGCTTCTCACAAGATTTTATTATAAATACATTGAACGTGCAGTTTTATCTTATTGCTTGTGTCTTATAGGTAGCTCTCTATTTAGCCTTCCCGCAGATCTGTGTCATGGCACATCAATTTTGTGATTGTCAATCAGCCAGTTTTTTTCTTAGCTCGTCTCTTTTTTGCAGTGCCTTATCATATGCAAACAATAGTGATGCATTTCTCTTTGCAGCTATCTTCCTGGACACCTCCTCTTCCAATGTATATGGTCATTCAGTCTATTTTTTCTCTTACATGTTACATCAAGCAACAATTTTACCAAATATATTGACTTTACATAATATGTTTTGCCTTTTACCTAACATTTTGATGGATTTTCTTACTGATTCTAAAACAAATTTTAGGTTTCTCTTATGGAACTATCCCGCTTCTACTTTGAATTTCTGTATGAGGAAGCTATGCTCATCATAATTTTGCTTAACAGGTCTTCCCATTCCATGGCTTTTAATGACAAATTTTAATTTCTCACTTATATGTCTGTGAATTGCTTGGTGTTCCATGCATTTAGCTTTTGTCAGGGCTTGCCTCCAGATCTCAGATTGGGTTAAGGTCTTTTGACATGCCCCAGTTCCCCTGAGACAAGCAGGCCAACTGAGCAGGCTGTTATCATAGTGATGGCAGAATATCAAAAGGCAAAACAAATGCCAAAATGTTTTCAAGCCTCTATTTTTGTCATGTTATTCATATCATCTCTGCAAAAGCAAACCACATAGCCAAACTCATTTGTAACTGGAGGGAATCTAAATGAAAGATGTGGGTCATAATTTCTTTTTCTTATTTTCCTGTATCTGTGGGAAGGAATGAGAGAAAGGGAGAAGCGACATCCAGAATCCCAACACATCAGTTCTGAGGGATGGGAAACGGCACCAGATGTCATCCCATGGTTCCTATGTGGAGCATATTCAGAAGGTTCTGCTCAAGTAGTTTTGATAGTTGTGAAATGCTGTTGATTTCGTGGCCCCAAGGATGAGGAAATTTTTCCAAGGCCCATCGGCAAACACAGTCCACCTCGCGGTCTCCAGTTGCTGTCAAAGCTTAGCTGGGAGAGTTGGCCAATTTGATCTTCCTTCCCTCCTCTGCTATGGTACTAGATGTCCTCTGCAGGCCTCAGTGAACTGGTTGTCTTATTTCCCCATGTACACCTGGGCATGCCATCTACTACACCGGCTTCAGCAACTGAGGAGGCCCAGTCATGATCAGACCACAGATATTGTGATTTTCCCCACAGTTGGAGTTGTGAGTCAGGGTCTGGTTGGGGAATCCCCAAAGAAATCTCACCAGAGATGATCGCAGACCTGACTCCTGTGTGTACCAGCCAGCACAGGGTCTGACTCAATCCATCACCCACATCAACCTACACACACACTGGTAGTTGTAGTTGTTGAGTCATTTCTGTCTCCAGCTCCAGCTCATATGCAAACCAATGGATGCTGTGGTTCAGCCTAACCCTGCCTACCATTCATGTGGCCCTCACACATACCAGCTGGAACTGCAGTCCAGTTGGAGCAACCCCAATAAACCCTACCAGGCCTGCCCCAGCCAAGTTTCCTGTATGTGCCGATATGTGCAGCACACTGGTCCGATCTGTCTTGCATCCCATTTGGCTTTTGTACACAATGGGTACTGCAGCCTAGCTCGGCCCAACTGACTGCATTACCCAGCTAACACGTATGCTGGTGGGTGCTATGGCCTACCCAGTCAGTCCTGCCCTCAGCCCTGGTTCTCTGGTTCATGCATTCACCAGTGGATTCAGTCAGTGAGCCCCGGCTGGTTCTCCCCTTAACCCAGCTCACATGCAAGTCAATGGGTATTGTAGCCCTGCCCAGCCTGGTCTGTCCCTGGTCCTAGTTCTCACACTCACCAGCAGGAGCAATGGCCTAGCTGGAGAATCCCTGGTTATCCTCCTACCAAGTTCTCACCCCAAAGTGTTACGTGTGATGGTGGGCCCTGCCACCCATCCTGGATTTGCCTGCCTCACCCTAGCCCAGCCTTGAGTGAGAGTTACGTGTAGGCACATTTAAAAGAGAAAATATGAACTGTCTGTGAATGGGAGCCACATGTCAGATACTGAGTAATTTTTAAAAATTTGAATGTCATAAATAGTTTCGTAATATTAACACAGAAAATCTGAGGAAATGTGCCCTTTTTGCTTGCCACTCTTACTTGTAATGGGTTACAAGTGCATCCAGAAGGCTTCCACTGAAGAACAAACTCAAAGAAACTTAAAATTTGTGATTGTCTGAACTGAATTTAAAAAAAAAAAAATCACATTGTAACTCCTGAAATGGAAGGTTAAGTAAATTTGAAGTGAGATCACTGCATTATGCCATCGGTCTGAACATGATTTGCAGGGATTAGAGATAAGTGAAGCCTAAGGCTGAATTAGATGAATGAGTTTTTGGAAGCTGAGCCTGAAGAAGTCAAGTGAAATACCTAAGCAATAAAGCTATAGCTTAGCACTGTGAAGTTATTTTCCTTTCCCTCTAAAATATGAAAGACTAAAATGGAAAAAAATCTATTCAAAGAGCAAGGGACATCAATATTCCTATATTGGAAGTTCACATAAATATATTGTCTCAGCTTGCAGGACAACTTTGTTCCATCTGTATAGATAATAAATTTTCAGAACTTTTTGAAAATGCTGTATGCTTTTTTTGCTAAAAGTCTCAGCATTTTCCATCTAACATATTCTTCTATTGCACTATCAAATGTTTCTAGAAAATCTTGCTTCTTAGAATAAAAAAATACTTGGTTTTAGGATACTCATTGTAGAATATACCCTCTCCCTAGATCTACAAAGTCTAATATCTCATTCTGAAAATATCAGAATAGAGTTCTTGTCAAAGAGGAAAACATTTTTAATAGTTCAATAATATTTTATTAACAGATTGTATGTTATACACACTTCTTAATTTTTCCTCAGTCAATCCCATAGAGTGTCTAGAGAGTATACTGCACAAATCAGTTGTCCTTACTTGAGCTAAATGGATTGAACTATTGCATCCCAATCTGTTTTTGTTATAGAGAGTGGAGTCATCTTGAGAAGTAGTCCACTGGAAAATGCAGGGCTCAAAAGCTTGAAGAGATCCTCAAATAGGCTAAGAACCACATGCTATCCATCCTCTAATTCCCTGCCTTTCTATACACTAATTTCTTTCAAATTCTTCCAAAGGGTAGTTGCTAAATCTATTCTATCATTCTTAATAGCTTATTATAGTTCTTACAATGAATTTTAAATTACTTTTGCAAATTTATTCCCTTATCTTCTGATTACTCAACTTGAATATAAGCTTCATAGGGATACTGACCTCACCAGTTGCATTCACAGAATTATTCCCTTGCCTCAGAGTAGACACAATTATTTTGGACACTATTCCATGCTGTAATATTGGAATTAATCTACTAGTCTAGTATTTTAATAAGTGAAAAATCATCAATTTATTTTGTTTTCTGTATTCATAGCTTTTATACCCTTTATTGCATATTGTGTACTTGATAGATCAAAATTTATAAGGGTATATTAAATGCCACAATCATAACAAACATTAGCCAATTTTTTATTTCAAGAAAATACTTAGGTATTATGCAATTATGTTTTTTGTCATAAGATTATTATTGATATTTTATGATGCCAATTATCTTTTGTCATATATAATCCCTTTGGCCTTTAGTTGCCCGCTGGATACTAAGATTTCCCATACTTTGGACTTTGATCCAGATATATATTCATAAGCAACCCATTTGGTATCTGAAAGATGACAAGTTTGTGGAGTGGTTTCAGCTGGAAAATTAAGATTTTAAGTTGTTTCAATCACTCACACATAATAAACATGTATTGACAGACACTTGATCATAATGGAGACACATACATACATGAGACCCATTCCTGATCCCAAAATTCTGTAATCAAAAGAGCATTTTAAATAGTTAATAAAAAGGTGTACTTTGAAGAAACTGTACACCAAATAAATATGTATTTTACTTTTATTTTTCTAAAAACCTTTTGAAGTACTCTTCTATTTAGGTTGTTCAAAAAACATTTAAAAAATTTTCAAAATACTATAGTTTCAAAAAGAAAATAGTGCCACTTTGTTTCTGGCTGGTCGAAACAGGATTCAAATGAGGCAGGGAAGATGTGACATTAGAGAAACAACCGGTGCTAGTATTTTCTGAAAGGTGTTTATCATCTTTTTGGTAGAAGAGGCTTACATACACATAAAACAATACAATAAGCCACAAAGCAAAAGTTTGATATAGTTGACTTTTAAGCCAGTAAGCATAAGTCTCTGGAGGTGGAACCTGTGATGATGGACTAGAAAAACTGAAGAAAAAAAACACACATAAGAAAAGAAGCAGGGGAACAGAGAGAGGGGGAAATGCATGTTTATCTTAGAATCATATGTATGAAATACAGGAAATCTGTTCTCTTTATATCAGTAAAAAAAAATGGAATTCGAGCATAAAACTGCAATTATTTGCAGCAAACAGTTCAATGTAATAATTGGAAGGTGCAGTTCAAAATATATACTGAGAAGAGAAAAACTTGTCAACTAAATGAAAACAAAATGTAATAATAACAATAATAACTAGTAAATATTTAACAGTTCTTCAAAGGACATTTTGCTATTACCTTGTCAATCCTCTCTATTTTATTGGAGCTTCAGAAAAGGAAGACACACATTTTCAGGAGATGTTATAAAAATTATCCTATCACTAAGACACATATTTTTCACCAAGTACTCAAATAAATAAAAATAATAATGTCCAAATCTTAAAGCGTAGACATATTTTATCATATTTTTACCATGTGTCATTTTTTTTGTCTAAAGCACAATGGAGTTGAAACTCCACGAAACCCTCTCTCATATTAATTTTTCTTCCTTCTTCTTTCAACTTTCAGAATTAGTGGTACAAAAAGCTAGACATGATTTAATGCTGTGATTAAACAGATATTTATCCCCCAAAAACAGTAATTACAGATTACCTACTTTTTAAATTTGTGCAACTTCTGTTGCTATCCAATATTGTATTCTTGAGTTGCATCCATGCTAAACATTTTAGCTTTTACTCCTTATTTTGAAATTTTTGAAATGAGACAGAATTGTACTGAAAAAATTTCTATTTGCTTCATCTTGATGTCACAGCAGCAGCATCAACAGCCTAGTGTTAGACGCTGTGACCTCCTGATTAGTGAAAGACTGAACTCCAAATTCATCTCTGACCAGGCTTATGATTTTGACTTTAATTTCGATTGGAAAATGTCTAGCCTTGCCACCCTTAGTGGTGAACCCAGATGGAGCTTCAGTCTGCCATGACACATTCATTTTGGGAGTGAACCAGTGGATGGAAGATCTCTGTCTTGCCCTCTTCCTCTGTCACATTGCCTTTCAAATAAATAAAATATTTTTATAAAAAGTTGTGGAAAGGGAATAAAAGCATAGTTTTAATTTGTTTTAATTTTTTTTTGAAATTCAGTTTTTTTATAACATACATTTTCATAAATTAATTTCTGGCCTCTTGAATGGATAAGTTTCAATTTCTTCACACAAAAAATAGATATATTTTAGATACATTTATCCATGACCTTGTTGAAATACCTTAAATTTCTAGGTAGACTGTCCTAAGATCTTGGTGAAACATTTTGGTTGGCAATAAAATGTTGGCATCAGTAATGTTTTTTTCTCTAATTAAGACTTCCATTTTGTATTTAACATTAATTTGTTTGGAATGAAATTTGAAGCTGTTATAACCTACTTTTACTATTTTTGGTAACTTTTTTCAGTCACTCCATTGTTGACATGAGAAAGTCATTACCAAGATAACGCTTCAAGGAAATACTTATTATCCAGTTTCTGAGACGGTAGTCAGTAGACAGTTTTCTTCTGTTGGCATTTTACCCAGCAGTTTCACTTTCAGGGCAGCCTATGTTGGATAGAACGGCTTTGGGCCTAGTTCAGAAAATTGATGGGAATAATTGCTCCAGAGTTTATTGCTGGGCCTGTTAAGGATGCATTAGATTGTGTCAAATTTTTTTACTTCCTTCTTTCTTCTGTCTTGTTTCACCTCCCTTCCCTCACACATTGTGATGTTTGATAAGCACCATCCACCCAAAAACTGTCAGAACATCTCTTCTCAGAGAAAGTAACCTGCAAAAACTGCGCCTAGCTCATTTTTTTTTTATTACCAGTAAGTTGATTCTCATATTGGAATCACATCTCAAATATTATAATTTGTCACATAATTCATTCACAGAAAGAGGAGTATCACTTCATTTGCAAAACATTACCTCCCACTTATTCCCAAGAAAGTGAGCTTCTGAATTCACTTTCCAACTTAAAAATAACATATAATCCATTAAAACTTACTATGTTTATTTACCTATTTGTTCATTTGAGAGGAAGAGAGAAAGACTGAGATCTGCCAAGTGTTCATTTACTTTCTAAATGGTGGCAACCGCCAGGTATTAGACACAATGAAGTCAAGAGCCAGGAATTCCATTCTAGTCTCCCATATTGGTGACGGGTCCCCAAGTAACCGCATAGCCTGCTGCTGCAATCCCGGCTGCACTGGCAGGAAACTTGATAGGAAGTAGAGAAGCTGAGACTCAAACCAGTATTATGATGCAGCATGCCAAAGTCCCAAGTGGCTGCTTAATCTGCTATGGTAAAACACAGCTGCCACTTCTAACATCTTTTGTCAATTTTTCTTATAGTTATTCAGCTTAGAATTTATCAGTCAGATCTAGGGCTTATTTTAGAATTTTATGGCATTTTTTGTGGTAAAATTATAGTTATATTTTAATATATTAGTCAACTTTTTATGACTATCTAAAAATTAATTATTTTGGACCTCATTGGCATTTTTTCAGTTAATAACTGAATTCATTAGTCATATGTTCATAGTTTATGGCTCATTAATTTCTATAACAAGCAAAAACAAAAATAATTTCTGTCATCTCCTTTTTTATTATTATTAATTTGGAAAGCAAACAGAGGGAGAAATCGTCCATCTGCTGATTTATTCCTCAAGTAGTCACAATGGTCAGGGTAGCTCAGGCCAAAACCAGGAGTCTGAAACACCATCTGAGTTTTCCACGTGGGTGACAGGAACCCAAAGTACTTGGGCCACCATCTGCTGCTTTCCAAGGAGCATTAGTAGGGAAACAGATCAGAAACAGAGCAGCTAGGACTCGATATGGCATGGCAGCATCACAGGTGGCAGGTTAACCTGCTCTGCCACTGTGCTGGCACCTCTAATATTTTTTTTTATTAGCTAGCATTTAGGTTTTGTTTTTTATCTCTATTGGTAAAGCATTGTGCCTAAAGCCTTTGGTTTACACAAGTTTATATGAAGATCCACAGAAGATTTAAAACATTTTCCTTGGAGCTTAAGTTTTTAAAACAAACATAAGCAGTACCATAGCTATTCAAATCTTGATATTACTTTCCTTATATAATACATTTTGACAAAAATATTTGTTTTGAATCCCCTAAAAAAGGCAACCTTCTAATTATTCCTATGCTTTCTTTTTATTTTAATATTGATGTGTGCTTAAAGACATGTTAATGGACTGTCATAATTTCAGATAGGGCTACTACAAAATAGAAAATGATTACTGGGCCCGGCGGCGTGGCCTAGCGGCTAAAGTCCTCGCCGTGAAAGCCCCGGGATCCCATATGGGCGCCGGTTCTAATCCCGGCAGCTGCACTTCCCATCCAGCTCCCTGCTTGTGGCCTGGGAAAGCAGTTGAGGACGGCCCAATGCTTTGGGACCCTGCACCCAAGTGGGAGACCCGGAAGAGGTTCCAGGTTCCCGGCATCGGATCGGCATAGCACCGGCCCGTTGCAGCTCACTTGGGGAGTGAATCATCGGAGGGAAGATCTTCCTCTCTGTCTCTCCTCCTCTCTGTATATCTGGCTGTAATAAAATGAATAAATCTTAGAAAAAAAAAAGAAAAAGAAAATGATTACTGTGTTTTTGTTTAATCTCACTGAAATTTAATTTACTTTGATATTGATATTGCTATAAGCTGATAATTTTTTTCAAGTTTTTGCCCTTACCTGTCCTTTTATTTTCAAATGTATATGTTGGTTCTCTTTATATATTGTGATATTGTTCTTTCAATATGTCATAATATTTTGTGTGGGGAGAAGATAGGAGAGTTTACATTGTTACTTTCTATTCTTTGCTTTAGTCAATTTGTTTTCTGTATTTTAATAACCATTTATGTAGTCTTGTCTCATTTTACCCTGGCCATTTTCTTTCTTTTTTATTTTAGCCATAGACTTATTTTACCCCCCAAAGATACTCATTTATTGAGTACTGTAAATATCTGCATATCTTCAAAAGTTAAATGAAATCCCGTGCACTCATTCACATGATAGAAAATTCAACACACTTCTATATCTTTTATTCTAAGTCACTGAATACAGCAGACAAAACCAATGTTTTGATTTAGAATTTGTCTTGAAAAATATTCCTTCCAAACTTTAAGTTTGAAGTTAAAAATTGTTTCGAAACTAATACCATGTAGGAATCAAGTTGGCATGTTTTATATATTTATGTGTACAAATAGTATACCAAGCAAACTAAAGACTCAAAAGTGTTCATCTTTATAAATGGGCAATTGGGGAAAATTAGATAAGTATGGACACATTACATTTTGAAATATACTTTTTCATTAACATTTATATATATTCTTCAAATATTTAACAAAATAAGAAGAAAAATAAAATATTTAATTATTTCTGTTGATTAGGTTCTAGGTAGAATAAAAAGACAAGGAAGTTATGGCCCTGTTCACCCCCAGATGATTTAATAGCAAATACGTAAACGTGAAAGAACAGATGAAAATACGAAGAAAGCAGTATGATCATGTCGCTAAAGAGCTGAAGGGAGAAAGGGAGAAAGGTGATGAAACTGTTAGAGCAGCGTAGCTGGGACAGATATGACCTAGGGACATGAATGAAGAGCGTTTTCCTTGAAAACGGAATCGCACAAGAAACGTCTGACAGAAGCCATAACTCAGTGGAAACACTGCTTAAACAAATGGTGCTGGGGGAGAGGGTGGAATACGCTGGCTTCCTTCCTCCCTTTGCCTGTTGTCAGTACCTCTTCTAGATCTGATGGATGGAAATCCTTAGGACAAGGGAAGCTGAGAAAGGCGCTCTCCAGCGGCCAGTCACTGGTATTGCAGAAGAAACTGGAACACATCTAGGGACAGTTAACTGGTTCAATCCTTTAAAACATGACAAGGGCTACCATCAACATGAAATATCAGGAGTCGCTTCTCAGCCTTTTGGCTAAGAGGAAGTGTGGAAATATCAGGAGATCATAGATGGACACTATAGTTAACTTTGAAAATGTGTTAGTTCACTAGATATTAGGTGTAGTATTAAACGCAAAAGCATGTAATCACAATGTTATTTTTTTACTGTTTAGATGTAAAGGACTTTGTGCAGCTGGAAATTTCTTTCATGCAAAGATGGATGAGAGACAAATAAAAGGATGTTTTTCTGATAGCTTTGCCTGGAAAGGAGGCACTTTCCTACTCAGATGGCAAGGTTTCCTGAGGAGAAAAAACTGGCCCCTGCTGAGACTCAGAATGAAAATCACTGAGTGACTGAAGCCTGGGCATAATTACTGATAGCCCAGAAGAAGCATGAGAAATAGATAAGATACAGTGAATCTCATTTATAAAACTTACTTCTATGCTACATCTTTTGAGTAATTTGAGGGAGATTTAAGAAAAAAAAAACTATGTAAGAATGCAGTGAAGACTGAATATTTGGTCCCAGGAAAGAAAGAAAAATTACAACATCTAATCAATGTTGGCTATTAAAATTGTCTAAATGCAGATAAAGTTTGAATTTTGATTTCTGGTAAGGAATATCAACCATCAACTAGTAAGTCTCATAAAAATAATGTAACACTTATTCAGGGAAATAACAATTACATTTATTTCTGGAACCAAACTCCTCAAAATTCTCAATAGAAATTCATCAACAAAATATTTCTGACAAGTCGTACGTTGACTAAAACAACATGTCACAACAAAGTTGAATGTTAGATGGATAGAAGTCTCTATCATAATTACCAGTCAAGCCAGCCATCTGAATACAGAACATTGATATTAAAGCACATTTCAAAGAAGTCAGTTTTTCAAGGGACCCACTTTGTGAGATGGAAGTTAATGATATAATTGGAAACAGTTCAAAATATGCTTTACAGTATACAACTTCTATAATATGAAAAGTTTTCAACGTGTCAAGATAGTTAGGTGAAATACTGAGGATATTCCTATTTTTATAATACACAGTATAGCTTCTGAACAGGTGTTCACAAAAGAACTTATCTTGTCACAGAACCTATTTGAGATTAAAGCTACCTTACATTCTGTGTGATTAGATTTTCACAGTTCTCACTTTGGGTAACTGAGCTATTTCATGACATAGATGAATTTATAGTATCTAGAAGTACGGATGAATACTGCATTCATTAGTATTGTAAATACTAACATATTGCTATCCTTTATTCAACATTATTAATAATATAATCAGTACTGATATTTGAAATTACCATACTGAGCATGTTATATAACTGAAGAAACTACGGTCTATAAATAATTCATCTCAACATACCAAATAAACTAGATATTATATTCATTTTGTGGGGATGCTGAAACTTTGAACAGGGCCAAAAATGAAATTAGCTTTTGTTTGAAAAGTTGAAAAAAAGACTATATTGAAAAAGTAAAAAAAAAAAAAAAAAAAAAAAAAAAAAGCGTATTTAAGAGCAGCAAAAGGAATCCACTTTCATGAAAATTCAGGAAATTATGTAGCATTTAATTTAAAAACTGTCACCCTAATATTTCGTATCTGTAGAGTATATGTTAAAACAAGTCACACATAATGGTGTCTTGGGAGCAATAACCAGGAAATACATTAGTAATGATAACTTGATCCATGTTATTCTAATTGCCGTGAATTGCTGAGGATTTTCATCTATAACTTGGAAAGATATGTAGGCCAAAGTTGTTTTGAGAATGGCATAATAGGTTTTCTGGGAATTATTTATTTCGTATTTTTCATCCACTGCACATTAAACACTATACCAATGTAAGGTTATCCTGACAAACAATTAAAGGCAATACACAGAATTAAGTAGTAAAGGTTTATAAATGAAGTAGCTTAATGGGTGTTCCACAGATTTAAACCTTTCCTCCTGCCTTTCAAGGTTTCAGACAAGAATTAAATGATCCTCAGTCCTGGGTGAACACTGATACCATTAGCAGAGCTTTAATTTTAATAGAAAGCATATTTGAACCTACCACCGAATCACTAAATCTGAATCTGAGTAACACCTGAATATTAATGTTTTCTGCAAGCTTATTACATGATTCTGAAGTGGAAGGCTTAGAATTACTGGTCCCGTCAAGAAGTATCAAGCAGCAGGTGACGGGAAAAAATATGTAACAAGAAAATTCGAAGGAACTCAGCAGTCAGACACCATCAAGAAAGAGTCAAAATTATAATCTCAAAAATTAACAAAATAATTGCAATGGAAGTAAGCATTAAGATACTATAGAGGAAGTCTATAAATTTCTTTAAAATCTAACCTGAACAGAAATTGTCCACAACAGTGACTGTTAAAGCTTGTCACAGAATTGAAACAACTGGGGACAATGTGGAAAACAAAGAAAAACATGCCCAAGCTGCACCATAAACCGGAAAGGATGACTGTTCTGGGGGTTGGCACCTTTGGCTTTTAGATATTAGTACTTTTAAAGTTCCAAACACAGTTTAATATGCAGTACTAAATATTTCTCAACATTTAATGTTCAGTAGTAACCTGGGAATCCTGGGAAAGTGGAAAATTTTATTCTGCCAGTCTGAAGCCATATTCAAGATTTTGTTTTGTCAGTATTTCCCAGATAATAGTACTGCTGTCCTAAGAAACATATTTTAATTAATTAGTTTTAATTAATTAATCCGCTTATTTAGATTATGTATGTCTGAGTTCATATATGTATGTGTGTATATACACATGTAAAGAGAGAGAGAAAAAAAGAGGCACACACAGGTTGAGAGAGTTCCCATGCATTGTTTAACTCCCAAATGCCAACAATGGCAGGAGCCGGGCCTGACTGATTCTAGGTCTAGGTGAATATCAGGAATCTAAATATGCCATCATTTTTGCCCCTCAAGATTTGTATTCGCAGAAGATTGGAATTCAGAGCAGAACTAAGACTGGAACCCAGTTAATCTGATGTGGAATGCATATGGCCCAAGTGATATCATAAGTAACTATTGGGACATGGGTTCTCAAACTTGTTTGCATATTAAAAATTACCAGAGGAACTTTCAGAGTTGCTAATGCTATAACCCAACCCCAGAGGCTGACAAGCTGATGTGGATAAGCTGCTTATTAATTTTCTTTTGATTGCTATTCTCTCTTGCCTTTATCACTCCTCTGTATTTGTCATCTCATTGATAATCTTTCAAATCAGCTACCTGAACCAATGTCTTAGGTCAAAGTTCATGTGTCTTTCAACACACCTCATTCTAAGTGAAGTTTTTCCCTAGTCACTTCCCTTGTTTCAAATTTCAATTTTTTTCACAACAATATTTGTTCTTTCCCCTCTTGTCTGTTGCTTTCCCAGTCTGACAGGAGAAAACAAGAACAAAAAGCAGCTGAGATACTCCAGAATTTTTTTCTATCATCTCATAATACTGTTTCATGCACTCTCAATAAATTAGGCTGGAATTTTTACTGTGATAAGTCTTGATCTGAAAATGATTAATAAATAGCTTGTGTGATTTTTATATCAATTTTTGCCACCTTCAGCTCATTCCTGGATTGCCTTTCATGAAATAAGTCACAGGAGACCAGACCCTTTAGTTTGTGAGAATATTTTATTGTTTTCTTAAAGTTTACTATTCTGGTACTCGCAACTCTTTAAAATTTTTTAATTAATTAATTAATTAATTTTATGATGCAGTTCTATAGGTCCTGGGATTTTCCTTATCTGCTCCCCAAATCCTTTCCTCCACTAATTTCTCCTATATTATTATAGTAATATAGTCCTTCAAAAACAGTCATAAGTTCATCTCCTCGAGACTGTTGTATTGCAACGTGAAGGTACAAAGCAGTATCTGCTGCCAAATCAAAGATGGACTCTAGGGCCCAGCGGCGTGGTCTAGCGGCTAAAGTCCTCGCCTTGAAAGCCCCGGGATCCCATATGGGCGCCGGTTCTAATCCCGGCAGCTCCACTTCCCATCCAGCTCCCTGCCTGTGGCCTGGGAAAGCAGTTGAGGACGGCCCAATGCATTGGGACCCTGCACCAGTGTGGGAGACCTGGAAGAGGTTCCTGGTTCCTGGCATCGGATCGGCGCGCATTGGCCCGTTGCGGCTCACTTGGGGAGTGACTCATGGGACGGAAGATCTTCCTCTCTGTCTCTCCTCCTCTGTGTATATCTGGCTGTAATAAAATGAATAAATCTTAAAAAAAAAAAAAAAAAGAATTTGTCTATTCGAAAAAAAAAAAGATGAACTCTAAATGAAATGGTTAAATAAATCTTGACAACGGGATGCTAGACTCTGCCATTGTCCACAGTTCCAATGTCAGCATGCACTTAAATTAAAAAATATTTATTTTATTTTTAATTGGAAAGACAGATCAGATTTACAGAGAGAACGAGAAACAAAACTCTTCCATCTGCTGGTTCATTCCCAAATGGCTGCAACAGCTGGAGCTGAGCTGATCTGAAGCCAGGAGCCAGGAGCCAGGAGCTTCTTCTGGGTCTCCCACACAGGTACAGGGTCCCAAGGCCTTGGCCCATCCTCCACTGCTTTCCAGAGCAACAAGCAGGGAGATGGATAGGAAGTAGAGTAGCTGGGATACAAACTGATGCCCATATGAGATGCTGGCACTTCCAAGGTGAGAATTCAGCCATTGAGCCATTGTGCTGGGCCCACTCAACTGTTTACACTGTAAAAGAATAGGCAAATAAAGCTGCAAAATTCATACGGTAGGAACTTTATCCATCAATGTATCCAGTATCCATCTAATAATCGAAGCAATATTTATTGAGTGTGTACTGTGTGTCAGGGAAAGTGTCCAAATCTGGAAAAGGCAACAAAGAGGGCTTTTTGACTGTTTTCATGACAGTAAGGCAGCAAAAGGAGGTAATTTCATAATGTGTTAAATAATCTAAAAGAAATACAGAAGTGAAAGAGGCAGGGGTATGTATTGAGAAGTATGATTTTGTAGTGGTTAATAATAGGACATCTTTTTTTGTAATGGTTAATAATAGGACATCTTTGATGAATTATAAGGCTTGACCACTTCATTCATAGGATAATGTTTCAGGGTGTCACTTACTTTCATTAAATACACACAACCATAACATTATTATTATTGATGAGATTCTCCAATTTATACAACCAGATTACATTAGAAAATAGAAACAGGCTGTTAAACACATGAGTATTTATAACACAAATTACTTCTAAATTAGAAGCAATAAATCTCATTAAATATACTTTTAGGAATGTAGAATTGCATAAATTGCCCAATAAATTTACACTTAAACACATTTTAAATCTATAATGTTTGCCTTTATTCAATACATATGCATTTGAATACTGGGAGAATATAGTTGGAATGTTCACAGCAAACTCTTGGAAGCAGTTACCTTCAAAGGATAGGATTGAAGCAAAGTGGCAAGGAGATTTTACTCAAAAGTGTGCTCCTCAAATTTTATAGTATATTTGCTGCATTTTTCACAATAGTTGCAGAAATGGGAGTGCAAAAATAAGGAAAAGCCAAGTGAACAGTGACTGCTGACAAATATGTGCGGAAACAGAAAATAGAAGATTTGTTTTAAAAATGAAACCCCCTTATGCAAATTCCTGAGGTATATGATTCCTTTACAATCTTAGCCTATTGATAAATGCCTATATCCTTACAGGCTTTATGGGTTTAGATTATTTTTAAAACGTTATCAAAATTAAGATTTTTTTTCCTTTAAAACTCTTTTCAGGAATCTGGTATTACCATGCAAGAAGCATTTTATGACAAATAGTAAGATAAGAAAAAAAACGCTTGAATTTTCAAGGGAGTAAGTTTTAGATGTATAGAAAATCAATTCAGGATAATCATTACTTTGCAGATAATATTAGCATGTAGATAAAAAAAATAAGAAGAATTTAACATCTTCCACTGTGGTATCTACATGTTTTCATGCCTAGCAGTTCTTCTCAACCACTCTTGACTAAACAAAAATTTCCCAGCTTAAATCAGCCTTGAAAACCATTTTGTATTAATTATTCTCCCAAATCAGCTGGCTTTCACTGACTACCGCTAAGGCTGCATTATTAAATATGTCTTTTCCCTAAGCCTGATCACCCTTTTATAATCTTTTCATGACTTCCACTTTGAAATACACAGTTAAACTTAATGGTATTTTGGTTTGATTATATTCTGCAGATATGTTAGTTTAATATAGGTATAAAACACAGATATAATTTAATAATGCAACAGCTGCACATATATTAATAAAATAGTAGAATAATATAAAATAATAATATGAGTAATACTGTAACAGCATAAATTTGTAGCATCACTGTTCTATAGGCCAGAAGTCTAGACTGGTTACAGTCTTAGTGCGACATTTGAAAGGCTGAAACCATGGTTTTGATGTATTCAACACTTATCAAGATATCCCAATACAAATCCATTCCTTTTTGTATTTGGAATCTCTCTTTTTCTCCATGCACTTGTCTTTTACGTCCGCAACAACAGGAATATGTATGTTTTCGAGGGCTAATGTGATTGGATTAGGCCCTTATCAACAATCTAGGATAATCTCCCTATTTGAGATACATAATGTTAATGACATACACAAAGTTCCTTTGGTCATATAAGATAACCTATTTATTGCTTCCAGAAATAGAAGGATGAATTATATTATAATAAAATAATATATGTAACATAAAATTATAATTCCCTACTAAAAATTCTGTGTGTGTATTTTTGTGACTTGCATAGGAAAAGTATGAAAGTTATACTTTATGTATGTCTCTGCTACCTGATTTTGTCAAAATAAACACATTTAATTTGTCTTTCTAAATATATCTAAGTATTTTTAAAGATGAAGAAACAGAGGCAGATTATTAAAGAGCTGCTGTTCATTGGTTCACTCCCCAAATGCCTGCATCAGAAGGAAAGGGGCTGTGCCAGAAGCCTAGAATTTAATCTGGGTCTTCAAATTTGAACTGTCACATTCTCCCTTCCATAGTAAACATGAGTAAAAAGCTGGAATTGTTGTGCCGGATTTTGATATCCCCAGAAAATCATCAAGTCTGTAGTCGGTGCTAAGGCATAAAGGTGGTTTATTCAGGTTAACCTATGTCCCCCAGCCACCTCCCCCAGGGCTGGGTGGGGGAGGGGCAGACGCAGCGGAGGCTGCTGCAGGATCAGCAGGGAGGGCAAAAGAGAAGAGAGAGTGAGCGAGAGCCCCCCGGTTGAACAGTACAGGGTTCTTATACATTTCAGGCTACTAATTATACAGTCATGATTTGGCAGGCTTCTATTGGTGGGTTTGAAGCAAGTAACTTTCAAAAAGTACAAATTGATGAGCAATAGGGCGGTGGATCTTATCAAACACCAGGGACCTCCTTCCTGAGGAGTGGTCTGCCTACCTGACCTGCCAGGTGTCCTGCCGGGTGCTCCGTAGACTATCAGGCCTGGAGTTCACGCAGCCCCCAGCCAAGCCATTACGACAGGATTCACAAAAAGCAGAAAACATCTAGGTTCTTCAGAATCAAGCGTAAATATAGTACTCAAACTCATATACTCCAATATGTCATTCAGCCATCCCTAGACAACATGTTTTTGTTTAAACCATTTATTTGAAACACAGACTGACAAAGAGAAAAGGAGAGAAAGCACTCCCCCATATGACGAGTTACCAAATGGCTGCAAAGATCCATAGCTTGGTCAAAGCCAGGAACTTTATTCAGAGCTCACACATGGGTGCAGGAGCCCAAGTACTTTCCCAGGCCATTAGTTGGAGAGTTTGATTGGAATGAAACAGCAATTAATTGGACTGGCACCCATGTGTGATGTCAGCAACAAAACTAATAGCTTAGCAAGCTGTGCTGCAACACTGGTCCTTGAGGAATTGTGTCAAATGCCCTTCCTTGTGGCTTAAAAATTAAAGAAACATTTTTAAAGTATATAGCAAAGAAACTTGAAAGTAAAAAGATGCTGTATTTTAAATTTCAGATTGATCTTTAACTTCATGTTTGGAAAAATATTTGCTAGCCTACTTCGTTTTTGTGACATTTAGACACAAAGAAACTGACTGTTCAATATGGAAGATTATGCTAGCCTAATCTAATATGCTCCCTTACAATTTTCTGGTTGCTAAGAAGTTAGGATTAGAAAGTATTATATATTCACTGGCCTGATAAAGAATAAAGATATATTATCAACATGTGACACACTATACTCTCCATGAAAAATAAATCTCTACTAATTATAATTTCCCAAGAGAAGCTGTCATGCTTTGTAACAAAGAAAATTAGAGTGGTAATAATGCTACAAACTTTAATTACACACATATATTCTTTTATTATATCAATTAAATCACCATTTCCTCATCAATATAATGTTTACATACTCTGAATATATGATGTTTTCAGATTTTACCCGGGAAGTTAAGGAAATGGTTAAAATAAAATAGAAAGAATATTTTAAACCCAATATCTGAAAAACAAAGCGCTAAATACCATTTAACATTCTACAAAGAAACATTTCTGTGTTAATTGTCAAACATTAAGACAATTGCCTCAGTAGATATAAATTTAATCTTTCTGTAGACAAATATTTCATTTATTCTAAAACAGCAAAAGCTGGATTAACTTGAAAGATCCTATTTTTAAGGCTGATTTAACATATTTTGAGCAAAAGTCTTTTATAATAAGTACAGAGTGATGTTTCACACTTAAGTGAGAAATTGGCTGTGAAAATACTTAGTACTCCATAAAAAGAATCCTCAAACAACGATGTTGCTATGAAAATATAGCTGAAGTAATTCTGCCTAATAAATAGTGCTTTAATTTTCAAACCAGATAGATTCTAAGGAGGAAAGTATGGGTTATCTGGAGTATGCCTCCTTTTCAAGGTTCAGCTTAAGTTAGGTAAAACAATACTAGGCAAGTTATAAAGTAACTGTATTTGAAGAGTCAGATAAAAGACAGGAGGAAATTGCATGTTAGAGCTTCACAAACGTGAAAACCTTAGGCCAAACTATAGTCATGGCAGTGCTTGTAGTCTAGAATGCACTGATACATTTGTAATTTGTGATGAAGAACAGCCTATTCTTGGAAACAATGTGTGATTGTTAATGCAACTGTCCTTTGAAAACTCAAGTTGAGACCAAATTCATATCACACATAGAAATACATAACAGAGTAAAGAGCTAAACAAGCTGAGTAAATTGAAAAAAAAAAAAACTCAGTATGAAAGATCCCTTCCAATAAAGTATAGAATAACCACAAATGAAAATATTTACATATGAATGTATGTCCTAAAGGCTATCAAGCAAAAGGAATCAGTCTATGAATACATATTTGTAAATAATTTTTTTAAATGTTGTGTTTGTTCAAAAGACAGAGCTAGAGAGAGGTATATATATATAGAGAGAAATATTCCAGCTTTGGTCCACTTCCCAAATGGCTGCAATAACTAGAGCTAGGCCAGGCTGAAGCCATGAGCCAGTACTCCCCTCCAGATCCCACACATGGATTTATTTTTCCACATTGCGAGTTCAATTGCTAATCATAAGAAACAAAGATATAAGCTAATGTCATCTTTCGCTACTGACTATATTTTAGTCAATTATAATTATTATTTTAAATAACTATGCTTTAACTCTGAAACAGGGAGTATCTCTGTGGCCAAGGTAGGATTATTACGGTGAACGCTTCACCAAATACAACTTAAATTTTTGGAAATTTTGAGATCACAAAAGCCATTACATTTCAAGTATGTGCAACTGATGCAAGAGTGAATTGTGGTGATACTGCTGTTAGCCTGAAGCATTTAAGACATAGTCATTTTTTTATATTTAAAATGTACTACTATTGTTAATAAAGTTATTTATATTTTATTGTTGATATATTAATTGTGGGAAATTCTAAATTCTGTTGCCGTATGTAAGTCTTATTCCTCAGGATATATTCTTTCTGTATCGATTAGTGTGAGTTCAGTATTATTGGAGAAAGTTTTATCTCTGAAGTATAATAAATTTATTAAGCTTACCCACAGTCACTATAAGAATAATATATGTCTAGTTTCTGGTCTAATACTCAATAATAATACTCACTGTATTACTCTTTATAAAAGCCTCTATATCGAAATAACTTATTTTAGTATCGAAGTCAGAATTGCTATTTAAAACACTAAGGATTTAAGACACAGAAACAATAAAAACTCAATGAACATTAAGGTGATGAAAACTATTACATTGGAAAATCATATGCGGTTGACTATATTTTCATGGTGATTTTAATTCTGTGGTATCATTTGGGAATTTTAAAGCCAAAAATCTAAAATAGATATTTAATGTTTCTGCCAGTGAGATTAAATTTCATGAAATTGGTTGATTTTGTTTTGGCCTCTTTTATTTAGAAATAATACAAAATAACATGAAGAAAGGTTACCTATATATATATATTTTTTTTTTAAAGGTTTATCCCTATTATTACAAAGTCAGATATACAGAGAGGAGAGGCAGAGAGGAAGATCTTCCATCCGATGATTCACTCCCCAAGTGAGCGCAACGGCCGTTGCTATGCTGATCCGAAGCTGGGAACCAGGAACCTCTTCCGGGTCTCCCACGTGGGTGCAGGGTCCCAAGGCTTTGGGCCATCCTCAACTGCCCTACCAGGCCACAAGCAGGGAGCTGGATGGGAAGTGGAGCTGCCGGGATTAGAACCGGCGCCCATATGGGATCCCAGGGCGTTCAAAGTGAGGACTTTAGCTGCTAGGCCACACCCCGGGCCCAGGTTACCTATATTTTAAAGGGAGATCATGGATGACTTGGAGGGAAAGAAAAATTGCTTCATAATATTTACTCTGCTTGGGCCCAACGCAGTAGCATAGTAGCTAAAGCCCTCATCTAGCACAGGGCACCGGCTCATATCCAAACAGCTCTGTTTCCTATCCAGCTCCCTGCTTGTGGCCAGGGAAAGCAGGAGAGGATAGCCCAAGCCTTGGGACCCTGCAGCCAATTTGGGAGACCTCAAAGAAGCTCCTGGCTCCTGGCTTCGGATTGGCTCAGCTCTGGCCATTGTGGCCACTTGCGGAGTGAACCAGCAGATGGAAGATCTTTCTCTCTGTCTCTCCTTCTCTCTGTATATTTGTCTTTGCAATAAAAATAAAATAAATCTAAAATAAATACACTGCTTAGTAATTTAAATAATTAAATGAATGAGTTTAGATATGAGTTACACTTTAAATATTGAATACATGTAAATAAAGTAATTTTCCAAGCCTTTTTAAACACAAATTATACATATATCAATAAAGAATCATATTCATAGAAAGAATTAATTAAAATAATGCTTGGAGTCACAATTTATTAATAAAATCAGTAAAATTGGGAGCTAGGCTAGTTAAGACTAGCATCTTAACAAGGGTAGGATATTTTAGAACCTTCTTATTACATTTTCTTTATAATATAAATTTAAAATGTCTGTGTAATAGAATATAAAACAAACTCTAGGAACATTAATTTTGTAGAACTTTGAAAAACTGAGCTTCTCAGAATGTTAGGTAATTAAAAACTTAAATTCTGTAAAATCATTCATATATGTGAATATTTCCTCACTCTTGATTTCCATTAGTACAAATCTTTGATCTTGTGGTTTTCAGTGTAAAACAGAAAGCATGATTTTTGGGAGGAGAGGAATATTTGCTTTCAAGTAATACATTTTGAAAGTATGTGGAGTATTATTTAATGGTGATAAACTCCAGTTTCTACAAGCACCCATGGCTCCCTGCCTGGTTCTTAGCATTCTTATGCTGAGGCCACCTCTAACACTTCACTATGTCTGAGGAAAGTATCTAAAATGAATTCACACTGAGGTGTTGATGACTGTGTCAGTGTGGTTTCTTCTCATGCATCTCCTCTTTCTGACTGTGAGTTACTTAAAGGCAGGAGTCATGTTTTATTCATGATTGTTGTTAGGACCTCTCATGGTGCAAAGGCTAGGGGACAGTCTCTACCACAATGACTCAACAAAAGTAATTGCTCATTGCAATGCTGAACAACTCACTTCTATTCTACTGTGAACCCTTCAGCTATTTTCGAAGTTGTGTTTTAGGATATGAAGAAATAGAAAAAAGAAAGAGGAAATAGATAATTTGATGAGGAGGACAAACAGAATAGTAACAAATAAATAGTAAATAAATAAATAGTAAATAAATAAATAGTAATAAGTATGTAAACAGTAAATAGTAAATAATAAGTAGTAAATAATAAAATAAAAATAAAATGAAAATAAAATAAATAAAACAAATAAAAATAGTAAATAGTAAATAGTCAATAGTAAATAAATAAATAGTAATAAATATGTTTTAAGAAAAAAAAGCATGCAAGATGTGTTTGATTTAGGTCATTCCCTTTTAGTAATGCGAAAAGGGGTATCTGGAAACCAAAAGAACAAGTGAATACTGAGGACCCCATGCAGAAGCTCTTTCCACGGGCCATCTGCACCATCTTATCTACCAGGTCCTATTAACCTTATTTCACGGATGAAAAACAACAACAACAAAGTTCAGAGAATTTCTCAAGATTGTGTTATCAATAGTGCATTATGTGGGTAGGTTGAAGCACCTTTTAGAATGCCAGCATTTGATACTGAAGTGCCTGAGACTGATACTAAATAACCCTTTGAAGCAGATTGCTCAAGTACTTAGTTTTCTGCCACTCCATTGGAGACTCAGATGGTGTTAGTTATTTAAAAAGATGGTAGAGTTCTAGTTCATACGATATTACGATATTATTACGATATTATTACGCACAGCTAATTCCCACAACCTGGTTCTTTACCGTGAGCTGAAACACACCAGACGCAACGAGGTATCTTAGGAGGTTTATTCCAACGGAGCAGGAACGGGTAGAGGTGGTGAAAATCAGGAGGAGAAAAGGGGAGAGGAGAGAGAGGGAGAGACCAGAGAGAGAGCAGAGAGACAGACCAGAGAAGGAGGGGTAAGAGAGAGGGATCATAGGAGAGCGAGCTGCACCTGGGGGAGCCTTTTTGTCGGCCAGGTGTAGGGGGTGGGAATTGGGAGGGATTGAGGCCACGCCCCCAGGGGATTGGCGCCTGCAGGTGAATGCCTAGGGATGATTGGTGAGTGGGCTGAGTTGGGGAGGGGGCTGGAAGATTGGGAGGTGGGATTCAGGTGGAAAGCCAGGTTACATCCGATTGGTGGATAGCTAGGCCGGCGCGAACTTCATGAGCTGTGAGGAAGAAGGAATGGCGCCCGGTATTGGAATAACTCCTTACAGATGGAGTTTGTGGATCCTGGCTTCAGCCTGACCTAGCCTAGCTGTGCTGTGACATTCTAGTAATGAACCAACAGGCAAAAAAATCACCTTCTATCACCTCTGACTCCACCCCTGACTCCCTTACCCCCTCTCTATTTCTTGCCCCTTTTCAAATAATTAAAAGTAAATAAACACACTTTAAAAAGCATATTTAAAAAGATCATATGAGTGGCAAGAGGTAGAATCAAGAGAGCAAGGCAATTTAAAATTTAAAAAAAAATTTTTTTAATTTGTCAAGGGAATAAAAAACCAAAGATCACTAACAAATGAGTAAATAAGCACTGGCACTTTCTGTTTGCTTTAGGTTAACATGTAATTTTACTTTACACACACACACACACACACACACACACACACACACACAAAATTGAGCAGTTAATATAAAGAGCTCCGAATTTCTCTAGTCTCACGCACTTCCCATTATTACTAACACCTTGAAAGTGTGATGCATTTAGTAAACTTATGACTCAATACCAATGCATTATTACTATGAAGATTCTGTGATTTTGAAATACTTCACTGTAAAATCCCCTGTGCTTCATCTATTCATCCTTCGCTCTATTCACTGAACACAAATAAATTGCTGAAACTTAAAATTTTATCATGTGTACTTATCTATTTGAAAGGCATAAAGTTGGACAGATGTAGAGGCAGACAGATCTTGCATCTTTTGGTTCACTCTCCAAACATCCATGACAGCCAGGATTGGACCGGGCAAAACAAGGAACCTAGAACTAATTCAAGTCTCCCAGATGAGTGACAGGGACTAAAGTACTTGAGCCATCACCTGTCGCCTCTCAGAGTTCATCTTACCAGGAAACTGGAATTAGTAATAAAACCAAGACTAGCACCTAGGCACACTTTGATACTGTGAGAGGAGTTAGACTGGGTAGTAGGCAGTTAGGGTATTCTGGGTCCCCAAGTCATTTTTCTTCCCAAATATAAAGGGGTATTTTCCCCACCATGTCTTGGATTCACCAGAACAGTCTCTCCCAAGACAAATGCATATCTTATCAGGAGTGTTTCCCCCAGGAGACAAGGGTGACATTAACATATCTATTCCCCACCTGAAGCCTCCACCCAATTCTGTCTCCAGCCATTGCCAAGGGGGTGGGCTTAAGACTGGCCTCTTTATCATTAGAAAGGGACCAAGGAAGTTGGCCAGTGACACCTTTCTGGCCTTTTGTCCCAAGGCCAGGTACCATGGAAACCAGGAATCTCCTTTGTTTATGGAGAAACATCTTTGAGGGGAACCTTTAAAAGATGCTTTCCCCACCATTAGTATGGGTTTTTTTCTCTTAGCTTTTCCTCCTGCCACCATGGCAGGGAACTAGGGTTTTTTCCTCTCTAGCTTTTCCTCCTGCCACTATGGCAGGGGACTAGGGTCTTTTAGCTTTTCCTCCTGCCACGATGGCAGTGGATAAGGGTCTTTTTCTGTCTCAGAACCCCCTCTCGTCACTAGGACGGGAGTCTCCTTTCTCAGCTTTTCTAATAAATCTTACTTTAAAACTAAACTGTGTCCGCATGAAAATTCTTCTTTCCTGCGAGACAAGAATTTGAGGTTGCTGCAGTATTCGGGGTTCAAAAACCCTACAACAATACGAGATGCAGGTTTCCCAAGTTCAGTCTTCAATGCTTTGCTACACACCTACCTCTGAATGTTTAGGCTTTTGTCTACAATTCTATTTTGTTTGAAAGGCCAATATGACAAAGAGGGAGGGAGGGAGAGAGAGAGAGAGAGATATCCAACCACTAGTTCATTCTCTAAACAGGTGAAACAGCCAGAGCTGAACTGATCTGAAGGTGGGAACCAGGAACTTCTTTTGGGTGTCCCATGTGGGTGCCAAGGCCTAAGAACTTTGATCATCCTCTGCTGCTTTCCCACTCTATAACTAAAAAAGTGGATTGGAAGTAAAACAGCCAGGACACAAACTGGTGCCCATATGGGATGCCAGCGCCACAGGGTGAAGAATTAGCCTCGTGCACTACTGAGAGAGGAGTTAGACTGGGTAGTAGGCAGTTAGGGTATTCTGGGTCCCCGAGTCATCATTTTTTTTCTCAAATATAAAAGGGTGTTTTCCCTGTCAAGTCTTGGATTCACCAGAGCACATCTCTCCCAAGACAAGTGCATATTTTAACATATCAAGAACAAGCTCCCCCCCAAGGGACAAGGGCTACATTAACATACCAATTACCCACCTGAAGTGTCAGCCCAGTTCTGTCTCTGACCATTGACAAGGGGGAGGGCCTCAGACTGGTCTCTTTATCATTAGAAAGGGACCAAGGAAGTTGGCTGGTGACACCTTTCTGGCCTTTTGTCTCAGGGCCAGGTACCATGGAAACCAGGAATTTTCTTTTTTATGGAGAAGCACCTTTGAGGTGAACCTTTAAATGATGCTTTCCCCATCGTTAATACGGGTCTTTCTACTTTTCCTGCTGCCACTATGGCAGAAATCTGAAGTATCTTTTTCCTCCTCCTGCCACTATGGCAGGGGGCAAGGGTCCTTTCTCTCTCAAAACCCTCTCCTGTCACTAGGACGGGAGCTTCTTTTCTCAGCTTTTCTAATAAATCATCCTTTAAAGCTAAAATATGTGTGCATGAAAATTCTTTCCTGCGAGACAAGAATTGAGGTTGCTGCTGTAGTGGAGTCAAAAACCCTACAACACTACCATGTGACCCCCATGTTTACAGTTTTATACTTCCAGAATACCATATAGTTGAAATGATGCCCTAAGTAGCTTTTTCAGATTGAATCATTTCCTAAGTAATAGCCTTGAAGGCCTTCTAACGACGTTTCATGGCTTGATTCATTTCTATAAAGGTACATCTCGGTTGCTATCAAGTTTTCTAAATTGTGAGTAAAGTTGTAGTAGATATTCATAAGATGATTTTTATGTGACAGTTTCTTAAATTATATAGGCAAAATTTTAGGAGAGTGATTGATTAATGAATTGCATGGTAGGACTCTTTTTACCATCATAAGAAACAGAAGCCAGCAAACTAACCTCATTAAAACTGCATTGTATCTCATTCCCAGTAGTAATGAATATCAGTGTTATCTTTACAGCAACATCAGCTGTAAAGTATTATCAGATATTATTTTTATTTTCACCACTCTAGTTAGTAATGTCATCCCATTGTGTAAAATGAAAATTCTGTAATAACGTACATGATTCAGTGTAATTTCAGGGTCTAGCACGATAGCTCAGTTGGCTAATCCTCCCCCTTGCGAGCACAGGGATCCCATATGGGTACCAATTCATGTCTCGGCTTCTCACTTCCCATCCAGCTCCTGGCTTGTGGCCTGGGAAAGCAGCAGAGGATGGCTCAAAGCTTTGCAAACTTGCACCCTTTTGGGAGATGCAAAGAAGTTCCGAACTTCTAGCTTTGGATCACCTCAGCTCCTGCCATTGTGACCATTTGGAGAGTGAACCAGTGGATGGAGGAGCTTTCTCTTTGTCTCTGTAACTCTGCCTTTTCGATAAAAATAGCGAAATCTTAAGTAGAGTTTCATTTTCACATCTTCTATACATTTGAAATCTTCAATGAGGTGTCTTTGAGTTGTTCATTGCTATTGTCTGAATATTGGTGTCTCCATGCACCGAATCTGCCAGACACTTGATGTTGGACGTCCCAGTATCTACAACTGTGATGAATGTTTATTTTACTTATAGGTTACCCAGCTAAAAATTCTTTTGAAAACCTTAATAAATTCACACATGTTTTCTTACTAATCAGTTTTTAGAAACCTTGTGTGTTTTGATGAAAAATCCTTTACCTCTTAGATGTTTTGCAAAGACTTTCTCTAGGTCAGTAGCTTGTTTATTTCATTCTTAACATTATCATTGAGGCCAGATTTGTGGCACAAAGGATTTGTCAGCTAGGGGGAACATCAGAACCCCATATCAGAGTGCCAGTTCACGGACTGACTGCTCCACCTCCTGTCTAGCTCCTTGCTCCTTGCTGTCTTCTGGGAAGACAGCAGAAGACAGCGTCAGTACATGGGTCCATGCCACCTGTTTGCAAGACCAACCTGAAGCTGTTGCTCCCTGGATTACATAGCTGTTGTAGTTGTTTGAGGAGTAAATCAATAGATGTTCTCTTCCTCTCCTTGTCACTCCTTCTTTGTGTCATTCTGCCTTTGAAATAAATATTTTCAAAATACTGGGCCCAGCGGCGTGGCCTAGTGGCTAAAGTCCTCGCCTTGAAAGCCCCGGGATCCCATATGGGCGCCGGTTCTAATCCCGGCAGCTCCACTTCCCATCCAGCTCCCTGCTTGTGGCCTGGGAAAGCAGGAGAGGATGGCCCAAAGCCTTGGGACCCTGCACCCGTGTGGGAGACCTGGAAGAGGTTCCTGGTCCCAGCATCGGATTGGCGCGTACCGGCCCGTTGCGGCTCACTTGGGGAGTGAATCATCGGATGGAAGATCTTCCTCTCTGTCTCTCTTCCTCTCTGTATATCCAGCTTTCCAATAATAATAAATCTTTAAAAAATATATATATATTTTCAAAATACTATTGTCATTACTCTTAAAATTTCAGTATTTGAATGTTTGATAGCCATGGATACTATCTCTTTTAAAAAGTAGAGAAAATTGCCTACTGACGTGCAGGAGGATGAAGTTGTTGGTTCTTACAGCATGCATACACAAAAAAATGTCTCTAAATGGAATAAAACCATAAATACAGGAACTGAAACCATTGAATTCTTAAAAGAAAAATTAGGGTAAGCCCTTTGGTTTGGGGATGATTCTTTTGAACAGAACTGAAGGCACAGGCTACAAGAGCAAAAATAAACAAGTGAAACCACATTTAATTTAAAACTTCTGTTAAACAAGCGAAACAGTCAGCAAGATGAAAAGGCAACCTATGAAATGAGAGAAAATATTCACAAACATCTAATCAGGACTGTAGAACCAAGAGAATGTGGCATTGCTAAAAGAATACACGAATATATAATTGTAACAGAATATAAATCTCAGAAATAGAAACACATAAACATAAGAAACTGATATTTGAGCAAGTACCAAAAATAATTACACAGCAACTGGATTTTTTTTTTTTAACAAATGGTATTGCAAGAATTAGACATCCATATTTAAAAAATTAAGTGTGGACACAGATGTTACACTTTTCACAATAACTAACCATGGGTCAAAGATATCAATGTAAAGTACTAGCCCATACAATTGTCACAATATAAGAAATACATTTCTGAGCCACATGGAATCTGTTCTTTGTGTTAATATCACATTAACATGAGAATTATGTTGTAGTCATTATTATGCATTTTCTGTCAAAATACAGTAGATTAATATAGTCTAATCTAGATAGGGTGAATCTATAAATGAAAAAATAATCTAGATTTATAGTATTTTCTCTCAGTTACTAAAATAAAAGGACATTTTAGCTCAGAAAAGGGATCCTGGAAGGAAGAAAGCTAAACAAGGATTTGGCTTTAACATAAAGGTGATATCAAATATATGTCCAGTGCAACAATGGAGGCTCAGTGTATTGGAGAAAATTTTCAAAGCAGTCATAGTACAATGTATCTAGAAACACAATTTATTTTCATGCTCAGCATCTGACAAAATACATTACACTGGTTGTGTTAGAACTAAATAAAATTACTGTTTCGTAGGAGTGCTAAAAGGTTCTGATGGGAAAAATCTAGTACTAGAAAAACAGAAGAAGTAAATACATTGCAAACACAATGACAGCAACTAGCAGGAGGTTAATAGGGGAAGAACAACTAAGTTTTCCTTATCTTTCTTATTAAAGTCATTTCTCACTCTCTCTTCTCCCTCTCTCAATCCATCCTTCCCATCTTTCTTAACATATGGAAAATGTTACTTTATGTGATTTTATTTGATGTATTCACTATGACCTTCCCCATTGCATATTATAAGCACTGTACTATCAGGCCGTTAACATATGACTGTGTATCTATGGAAAAATATACAGAAATTATTGCAAATGTTTTTCAGAATTTGCAAAAAAAATCACATTAGTGATTTGTCAGAGTTTCAAATGTGGGATACAAGAATGTCTGTGAAGTAAGTGGCATTGACAGTTATTGAAAGTATTGAGTGGGATTGATAATTACAATAAAATTGAAAGACTAAAATTACTAGCTGGATAGAAAGAGGGACACCTGTCCTTAGCAAAATTGTGGAAGAGTGAGTTATAACTTACTGGAAGAGAGGAGTCATTGCTTCTGCCAGTGCTTAAACTATGAGGCATACGTTTCAGAGATAAATTTGCAAAAATAAGCAGGAATAAGGCCTTGAGGATCATGTGTGCTGTGCTAAAGAGAAGACATTTTTCTGTAGATTACTAGGAAGAATTGCAGGGAACAACTATTTGCATTGGGAAAGTAGTTCTTGGCAAAACAGGAGAATTAGATATTTGAAATTTGAGACATACACTAAGTAAGGCAAATATGTAGGAATTTAACAATACCTATTTTGCATAATGCTTAGGATGGTTTGGGGTTGTGATTTAGTAGTTATTAAACTGCTTCTTCCAATTTTAGCATCCCATTTGGTCATGGGTTAGAGTCTTGGCTGCTCCACTTCTGATCCAGCTGCCTCTAAACACACCTGGGAAAGCAGAAGATGACCCAAGTACCTGGATCCTTGCAACCTTGTGGGAGACCTGATTGAAGCTCCTAGCTTCTGCTTTCTGGCATCTGGCTTCTGGCTTCAGCCTGGCCCAGCCCTGACTATAGTGGGTTATTTGAGGGATGTAGTAACAGATGGAAGATCAGTTTCTCTGCTCTCTGTAACTCTGCCTTTCTAATAAGAAAATAAATCTTCAACAAAATGTACTTAGGGATTCAGTATAGTTAAGTTGGGATATTGTTTACCAAGGCTGAATTTTTGAAATACACTTAATTTGTGTTAGAGAAAATAAGTGCACTAACATGCTTAAAATTATTATCTAGAGAGAGGTTGAGCTTAAACTTGCTTGTGCTTGGAGAGACACACAAGCATTTTGAAATATTTCACCCTAGAGACTAAAAATATCAACTGAGAATAAGTTACCAGTGAATGTACTGTTCTCTAATTGGGGAGACTTAACAACTAAAATTTAGGAAGAGAAGAAAGCAAAAGAGTTATTCTGTACCATATAATGTAACTTTACCTAAAGATAAAATCTTTTAATAGTTATTCATCTAAATTAAATTCTCTAATGTCATTATTTGACAAAGAGAAGAATTAAGTTTTTGAACCAAGATAAAATAATTTTGGAAATTTTTATAGAAATCATACATGCTATTTTTCTGATTTTTACGACCTTATCATTTATTTTATTTATTGAGATGAAATCCAGACATAAATCATCTAGATTTGAGTTATTACAATATAGCAAGCATACTGAGAAGATTTAAAATTTAACTGTTTAAGATGATGATAAGCTGTATAGATGCTATCCTGTTAAGCAGGGATAAGGCCTTGGAGATCATGTGTGCTGTGCTAAGATATAATATACATAATTATATTTAATTATATATTAGATACAATACTATTTGACTCAATGCCAAAAAGTTTAAAAATGGACATTTAAGCTTTGAGTGTATGATCAATACTGCACTCTTTCAACCTTGTGAAGACTTGACTTTAGAATATTTGACAATCTGTGAATGCTCAATGATCAATAGAGATAAAAGGAAAATTACGATACTCCAATACTTAAAATTGTACATGAATCTAAACACACATAGTCCCAAATTAATTTGGTTTGAGAGATTATTAACTGAGATCCATTAGTTTCTCTTTGAAATTTCGTACTATTTTTATGCTAGAATGTTATTGTCAATAAATAATCTTCATAGTAATTGGATATTTTGAAATCAGAATACAGTGCTATGAAAATGTGCTATTTCTTCCTGAATAATAGTTTGTTGTTAGTGTTTGTTGGTGTTGAACTATGATAATTAAAATCACTGACAGCAAGGAGATTTATTTTGTGTTTTTGTAATTTTCTTCTGTTTTCGCTGAGGATGAACAAAGTAGGGAGAAAGTAGATAATGCTATGAGTTGCTAAATAATATATCATGCAAAGAAAGTGTTCAAATTGTGAGTAATTAGTACCATTGTTTATATATGTGAATGGATTCATAACTTTTCCCTTTTCATATGTGTGCGAAGTGTTTCTTTCATAAGCTTTGTAGCCAATCTAGCAACACACACACAGATACCACTTCAAAAAGAACTTGCTGTCCAGATGCAAGGACTGTTTTTAGTTGACAGCTTCCAGCCATTGGTTTAATCTCTGTCAGCTTTGGAGTCAAAGGTAAGCTGTTATGGGACAGTCGGTCAAGAACTGAGCAAGGTGCTGTGCAAGGGCCTAGGCCATTTTTAAAAAAGAATATTTTTGCTAAGTGATCTTTGCTCTAGAGCTCCTGATTAAGCTGTCAGAAATGTTGTCAAGTCTAAATCACATTCTGACAACTCTTCATGCCTGTTCCTGCTTCCTCCCTTTTTTTTCCCATCTGTTACTGTATAATAAACAGTTTTACTTTTAACTCCCTCTCATCACTAACTTCCCAGAGAAGTCAATATTCATCAAACATCAAATTCCTATTTGTAGATGTTTGAAATAAATTAGCAACATGAGGTTTGAAGTAGCTGGTTTGCCAATGTACAACATTTTTAAAACATTTTTTAATTTTTATTGGAAAAGCAGATATACAAAGAGAAGGAGAGACAGAGAGGAAGATCTTCCTTCCGATGGTTCACTCCCCAAGTGGCCACAATGGCTGGAGCTGAGCCAATCCGAAGCCAGGAGCTAGGAGCCTCTTCTGGGTCTCCCAAGTGGGTGCAGGGTCCCAGGGCTTTGGGTAGTGCTCGACTGCTTTCCCAGGGCACAAGCATGAAACTAGATGGGAAGCAGGGCCACCGGGATTAGAACCAGCACCCATATGTAATCCTGGAATGTTCAAGGCGAGGACTTTAGCTGCTAGGCTATCATACCAGGCCCCTTAATGTACAACTTAAATCTAGAGAATTGAGAATGGATGTATCAAATATTTATTGGCATGTCTCTTAAAATACAGAAACATTACTCTCATACGATGGGACAAATTGTGTTTCCCCCAAATTTTTTTACATGTTGATCCCTTAATCAATTATATCTCAGAATGTGACCATATTTTATGATGGGCCTTTAAAAAGTGAATTAATTTATACTGAGGCCATTAGAGTGGGACCAAATCCAATCACTGAGGCCCTTATTGGAAGAGAAAATTTGGACACGTTGACAGACACCAGAGATGTACATGCACAGAGAAAGATCATGTGAAGAGAAGAGAGCAGCTACACAGAGACCTCTGGGCATGCTCAATCTGTTGATACCTTGATCCTTACCTGCTAGTCGCTCAAAATGTGAGCAATTTAATTTTTGTTGTTTAAGTCATTCAATATGTAGTGTCTTGTTATAAAAACCTTAGAAAACTAACACAGTATTAAACTGTAAACTAAAGTATGTTAAAAATATATAGAGCTGTCAACACTGTTTGTAAAGCTGGCATCCAGGATCAGAGTGCAGGTTCACTTCTGGAATACTCCACTTCCAGTCCAGTTTCCTGCTGATGGATCTGGGAGGGCAACAGAAAATTCTCTAACTACTTGCAGCACCAAAACATATGTGGGAAACTAGATTGGAGTTCCTGGATCCTGGATTTGGCCCAATCTGTATTTTGGTTGCTGTGGCCCTTTTAGATGTGAGCTAGCAGATAGAAGATATTTTTCTAATTTGCTCTCTTTCAAGTAAATAAATATTTTCAAAAATATATTGAACTTATTAAAGAATTAAAAGGCTATTTAAATGTGTATTCGAAGAACTAAGGAGTACTTGTTGACACTGAGGAAACACTTATGGAATAATCTTACTGTATAACAGAGCTGGTTAATGTCCTAAGGACAATAAAATAAAAAAAAATCATACTGTACCAGACATAAATCATTTGCCTCATTATCAGGCAAAAATCTTCAGAGTATATGCGAGGAAAACAGATATTAGCATGTTCATAAAGTTACATTTCCAAGAAAACGACACCAGTTTTGTGGACATGGATCTAATGGATCTAATCATTGCTATTGCAGAACCATCACCCAGAATAATTGGAGTTATTGCTACAGAATCCCCAAACTTGGGTCCACTCACCTGATGCACAGAAAATAATCACTAACCTTGGGGTACTGGAAGAAAGTAGGTATTACTTGCAAAATGCAGAGCAAAGGGCCAGCTAGCAACAGCTAATTCCTGGGTTCTCTGAGGAGTTACAGTTGAATGCTATTATAATTAAAATTAGGACTCAGAAGTACATGTTTAGTTTGTGTCCAAGTTCTTGGCCAATCAGTGATACTTGTAATCACCATTTGATTGGCCTGTAATGTCATGCTTTTTGGAGAATTTTTATGATGGTCAGGTGGACTTCAGTTGGTCTGGGAGGGGAACATGCAATTGGAAGTTATCTTTTGCCCAAGATCTGAAATTTCTCTGCCTGAACCTGGAATCCCCACAAACAAATTACTTTTGACAATACTACCCAACAGGGATTTACCTATTAGAGAAAAAATACAAAAAACAAACAGAAAACCCGACTTCTTGAGTCTAGTGATTAGAACTTTGTAGGCCAGATGTACCACTTCCTCAACTCAATGACTTTCTTTTGATTGTAAATGACAGGCAGAGACACCTGGGGCTAAAGGTGACAGCCTGGGATCCAGTGAAATCTTGTTTATCTTTTCAGGGATGCTTAAGTAAGGGTTGCTTTTCACTACCACCATTTTACTTAAGCTGCTCTGAATAAAGTCACCAGCATCTGTCTTCTTGCTTAAATTTAACGGATTCCTCTCCCTCTTCTATCTGTTCTCATGTTACTCCACCTGCCGCCTACACTGTCAAAATTCACCCTCTAGTTTTTAAAATAAATATCTTTCTTTCTTGGATTTTCTGCTTTTATATCTATTTGTGTGTAGCTAGCATGGTTTATCCTACATCATTTTTATTTTTCCTGCCCAAACGCTAAATAATGAAATAGTTTCACAGAACATTCCGTTATTTGTCTTCTCTCTCATGCTAAGTGATTTCATTTAATATCATTGTTTTAAATGTCATCTAAATTATTGTGAGTCCAGATTTTTATCTCTTAATGACTATTAAGTCTCTTGAGTTGTAAACTCATATATGAAAATTTCTAGGAAATGTGTCAATTTGGCACATCCTTGAAAGAAAAATCAATCAAACTTCTGATTCGCACTCCCTCAAAAAAACATGACTATCTCATTTTCCACAGTATAAGAAACCACATACAAGTTTAAATCCATGCAAAAAAACCCAAAAAACAAAAAACACTAGGTATTTTTATCCATTTCCTGCTCTTTGCATCTCACATTCAATTCACCAACAAGACCCAGACATTTTGTCTGCAATATATACTCCAAATCTGTCCACTTCTCTCATTTCCATTGTAAACTCCATTATTCTGGAAATTATTATCTCAGACTTATGTTATACTGAAATACCCAAGCTTCCATTAATTTGCCCATACAGAAAATACAGAAACATCTTGGAGCAAATGTGCGATAGAATGCTTTCCTAATTAAATTCTGAATAATGTCTCATTTAATTTGGGATTATTTTATAATTATAAATATTTATATTTATAATTTATATTATAAATATTTTATAATTCACCTGCATTGCGTGGTGCAGTCGTCACTCCTGTATCCCATCCATCATTGAGTCTGTCTAAGTTCAAGTAAAATAATCAAATTTATTTTTGAATTCAGGAAACCCTTTTCCATTTCTATATTGCTTTATTTGCTATATCCTCTGTCAGAATTACTGCTTGTCCACTGTGCAAAGATTGTTCAATCAAATTTTAGATCACAATGACTCCTCTAGATGAGCCTTTCCATAGCATGTTAGTTATATTTTTTGCATATGAATGCACTCTTTCTAAAAAAATATGATGGGTATCCTTTCTTCTACCACCACATATAATTTCTGTTTTATTAAATTTGTCCTCTTCAGTGGATGTTATAAATTTTGGTTAAACGTATCTTCAACCTTGCCAATCTTGTCTGTTGCTGTGCTTGGCTTACCAGCCTGGTGTTAAGAAGCTAATGAAACACCAGCAATCAGTGAACAAATTATCCTTACAACACAGATCCCTTGAAGCAAGGGTTGCCTAAAGGTCTTGGTAGTTCTTAGGGTCTTCATACTACTACCAAGGGTTTTTCCTGCATATTAATGAGATTCTTGTGATGTGGTTGAGTGTTATAAGAATTCACGGAGAAAAAAATCAATGAATTTTTCATAATGGTATGTGTGAAAGAGAGATACTGTAGACATGTGCAGACTAAAATTCACTTGCTAAAGTGGAGTACCTACTGCTCAGTTTAGATGATACCTTCACTGTGAATACTTTGAACTTATACCTGTTAACAGACCTAACTCAGTGCCATGCGATATTAGACTCAACATAACCTCATTTGGAGAAAATGTAGAAAAAAGATCATTGGCAAACCCACAGTATTCAGGAGGAGTCAGAGAGGAAATTCCTCTGTGGAGGAATATTCAGTGGTGCTGTCAATGTTAGAATAATTGTTTTTAATCCACTTATATATTAGAGCAAATCAAGGCAGTGCTGTTCTAGAGCGTACTGTGTTAAAATAAATGACAGGTAAAACATTTTTAAGCTCAAAAATGTAGAAGTGCATAGTTCTTATTTTTTAAAATCGGGCCCGGCGGCGTGGCCTAGCGGCTAAAGTCCTCGCCTTGAAAGCCCCGGGATCCCATATGGGCGCCGGTTCTAATCCCGGCAGCTCCACTTCCCATCCAGCTCCCTGCTTGTGGCCTGGGAAAGCAGGAGAGGACGGCCCAATGCATTGGGACCCTGCACCCGCGTGGGAGACCCAGAAGAGGTTCCTGGTTCCCAGCTTCGGATCGGCGCGCACCGGCCGTTGCGGCTCACTTGGGGAGTGAATCATCGGATGGAAGATCTTCCTCTCTGTCTCTCCTCTGTATATATCTGGCTGTAATAAAATGAATAAATCTTTAAAAAAAAAAATCTGTTTATTTTTAATGCAGCGTGAGAGAAGTTCGGAAAGAGAGAGAACAAAAGAGAAAAAGAAAATAAGAAATTTTTCATCTGGTGATTCACTCCTCAAATGGCTGCAACATTCAGGTCTGCATTAGGCCAAAGCAGGAATCAGGAACTACCCTATGAGGGTTTCAATGTGAGTGGAAGTGGCCCAAGTACTTGGACCAGTTCTAACAGCCTTCCCAGGTGTATTACCAGGATGTTTGATTGGAAACAAAGTAACCAGAACTCAAATTGGCACTGTGATATTGAACAATGGCACAGCAAGCAGTGGCTTACCAGCCGCATGCACCACAATGCCAGCCCCTTGCTTATAGTTCTGTAGATCAGACATTGTAACTGCATTTTCTGAATTGAATGAAACATTGTGATTATTAGAATTTAGTATAACACTACTAATATAGTATAGCATAACAAAACATCAACTATATTGACCCAGTCTCAAAGAAAAATTTAGGCATAATTATGAGAAATGGTCCTTTTTAGAAGCACTAAAATTTTTGAATCATTATTTTTACTACTAAACCTGATTTCCAACCAAAAGTCTCTAGACCTTTATTATACATGCTGGTCAATATGTGCAGATGCACGTATTTTTATCAAAGAAAAAAAAAGTGCCTTCTCTGAAAAGTAGTACTTTTCTGGGACTTTTATAGAATAGGTTAGAGAATCTTCTAGAATATAGAAAAGTGAAAAAGGGGAAAGAGAGGGCCAGCCCCTCTGGCTTGCAATATATATCTTCTTACATCATATGTTCAAGATTCTGGCGCACTGTTTTTGTTTTGTTTTGTTTTTATAGTTTTTCCCATTCTTTGATTCCTTATTTGTGGTGATTAAGTTTCAAGATATGATTCCCTGGAACATTCTATGAAAATTAACATGACATAAGTAAACCACTACAGACTCTCTGCCTCTGTTCTAGTCCCTTCATTTTCCTGCACCCCATTCTGCCTAAATGCTACACTCTTGATTACACTATTAGTTTCTGATCATGAATATTACTGTTTGGTAGAATCCCTTATGTCCAGGTTCAGTGCGGTGGACATTTATTTGGCTTAGTGGTTAAGATACTGGCTAAGTTGTCCACATCTCATTATGACCAAATTCCAGCTAGCAACCCCAGCACCCTGTTAATGTACATCCTGAGAGGTAGGAAATGATGGTTCAACTAACTGAGTCTCTGATAGCCTTTTGACGGAAATGAATTTAGTTACAGGCTCCTGGCCTGAATCCAGGGCCTGGCTAAGACTCATTGTTGGCATTTAAAATGTAATCCAGTGAATGGGCTATCTCAAGGTCTCTCTGACCTCTCTCTCTCTTAAATAATCAAATACAATTTAAAAAATTAAAATAGTTCAAGAAGACTCACTGGCTGTTATCACTATTATAGTGTAAGAGGAAAACATCTTGGGAGAAGATGATGAACCAATATAGTTAGAAGGGAAATATATTCTTATGATATTGTGTATGAAAAATATGACTGAGTAAAGGAAACATTGAAGAAATGTAATGCATAATAGCAAAGCAGCTAGAGTGTAAGGAGCTGGATGTTTTAAGACAATAGAGCCAACATTGTCAAATGTTTTACATGCAATTTTCTTTTGAATTTTTTGGAACTGAATTAAAGACCGACTATAATTCAATCTCAGATGCCCAGGTGTGCACTCTAAATGTTCTGACTAACATAAAACAATGATTACACAATTTCAATGTCAGGCAATACCAGTATTATAAATGTAGGGAGAAATATTATTTGACAACTACCATTTTTCTTTTAAATACTTTTTTTTGTTTTTACATTTTTCTTAATATAAAACATTTTGACTCCTTTAATGAGCATTTAATGACAAAACTTGAAAAGTTAACTACCAGGGGCTGACATTGTAGTGTAGCACATAAAGCAATAGCCTGTGATTCTGGAATCACATTTGGGTGCCAGTGTGTGTCCAGCTGTTTCACTTTCAATTTAGTTCCTTGATAATGGCCTTGGAAAAGCAGCAGAAGATGATCCAACTGCTGATCCAACTGCTTGGTCCCCTGTACCCACGTGGGGAACCTGTCCTTTTTCTGGCTTGGCCTTGACTATTTCTAACACCTGAAAAGTGGACCAGAGGGTAGAAGATCCCCTCCATTCCTGTAATTCTGATTTTCCAAAAAATAACTTTCAAAAGTTAACTGCTAATCTGATACTTCATTCATGAATATGGCAGAAATGGTTTAAGTTAGCCAACACCTGGTTGTCTCTCAGTTGGTTGGACATACATACAGCTAGGTTTTAATTACCAACTTCTTGCAATCAGGGCTGTAGATCCAGTTTTCACCACAGAACAAGAACAGCAGTGTCAGGTTTCACTTTCTGACCAGGACAGTTAAGAGAAGTTCGTGTCTTCTCCCAGGTACCCTTGCAGTCTTCGATTATCAAGTCTCTTATCATCAATAAATATGTTTTCCTATCTAAGAAGAATTATATTGAATACTTAAAATCTAATTCGAGATTAAAAAATGGAAAAATTAAAACAAAACTGCTATTTTGCAAAGTTATTCAGTTTGTTTTCAACGTAAACTAGGCTACCCTGAAAACACTGCAACATTTTTTCTGCTTTGATTATTATGAAGAGAAGGATGGTTATAGGCAAAAGATATATAATATACTCACTACTTAAAGAGAAAGTGTATTGTAAATATTTTAGATGGAATACTTGTATTAAGATTTTGTAGTATTAGCTTCATTTGTTGATTTCTCATTTCCCTATGTTAACATATAGAAAGATCAGAAACTCTCCAAAGTGTGTATGTGAGTGATGTGGTGGAGTATGCATACATATGTGTGTGTTCATAAGCATCGGTTTGTGGATTTACCTCATTAGCTCCTATTTGCACTTTTTCTACTTAGTATCTTGGGTTTAAAATATACAGAAAATTGTGGGCCTGGGGCAGTAGCCTAGCGGCTAAAGTCCTTGCGTTGCACATACCGGGATCCCATATGGGTGCCGGTTTGTGTCCAAGCCACCCCACATCCCATCCAGCTCCCTGCCTGCGGCCGGGGAAAACAGTCCAGAGCAGCCGAAGGCTTTGGGACCCTTCACTTGCGTGGGAGACCCAAAAGAAGCTCCTGGCCCCTGGCTTCAGATCAACTGTGTTCCAGACATTGCAGCCACTTGGGGAGTTAACCATTGAATGGAAGATCTTCCTTTCTGTCTCTCCTCTCTGTGTATCTGGCTTTCCAATAAAAATAATTAATCTTTAAAATATAAAAATATTGTAATCATGTCTATCAATCCATCACCACTAATGAACAATTAGCATTAATTTCAAAAACAGACATTTGGCCTGGAAGTTAGAATGCAGTTAGGGACACCCACATCCCATAATGGAGTGCCTGGGCTTCATTGCCAACTCTGCTCCCCATTCAAGCTTCCTTTTAATGTACATTTTGACAGGCAATAATCTGTTGGGTCCATGCCACTCATGTAGGAGACCTGAATTGATTTCTTTGTAATGTATTGGCTTGATTTGGCCTAGCTCCAGGTGTTACCGGCACTTGGGGAATATCCAGCAGGTAAGAGATCTTTTTGTGTCCCTGTCTCGCTTTCAAATTAATTAAATAAATAAATATTTTAAAACAAGAACAAATACTTACAGCAATCTACCAAACTATCATTCAAAAGTTATCTTTATCATTTGCAGCACTATTTAAAGACAATTTTCTGAAATCCTAATTTCCATATCTGAGAATTTGGTAGACCAAAATCCCATTAATTTTTAGGGTCTCATTTTCAGTAATCAGATGTCAGTGTAAAAAGTATACCAAGTTAGTATACACTTTAAGTATTTTAAAAATGTCCTTATTTTTATGGTATATTTTCACCACACCCTCTTCTCTGTTCAGTGACTATTGCCAAGCCTCAGAATAAGATGGAGTGCAAGTCCATTTGACAGTTCCTATCCCCTATTTATCACTGGAGGAAGAATGAGAAGAGGGAAAATCATACAACTTGGTGTTTATAAATATTAATATTAATCCTCTAACCCTTCCTGTTCATCTTAGAACTGAAATGGGAGAAGCTGTTTCCATAGAAACAAACCACTGGGGCAGCTTCTTTGTCACTTCTCTTCTGCTGGGAAAATCAAGCCAAAATGGGATGAAAGGGTCATTCTCCTTCATAGGAGTTAACATTGGGAACATAGAATTAAACAGGAAAATACATCATATGAAACTCTATTATATATTTGAGTTCCTACTAGCAAGCCAGGTACTTTTGTGATAATGTAAATACATTATTTTAAAGTACAAGAAAGTAGTCTGATTCAAATAATTTATTTGATTATTAAAAGAGTGATAAAAGATGGAAATGTGTTCTTAATAATTTTTTAAACAAAATATGGCATAATCAGCATCCTGAACAGTCAACAAAATTTAAAAAACATATATAATGTGATTTATCTTAAGTACTACTATCTGTGTATGCCTAACAATTGGGAGGAAACAGAAAGCATGTAGAAGAGAAGGTGATGTTTTGTGAAATATAGCAAGAATACATTTTATATTTAGGATTGCCTTTTCTGGGAGCTTCAGGTATGTGAATGAGAAATCTGTTTCAAGAGTATAAGGCACCTGTATGCTACAATCTTATTTATAGTTACCAATATTTTTCTCAAAGCTATAGTTGCCCTTGAATTCCAAGTAAATATTATCTTGTCATTCACTTGATTGGTTATTGAACTTCATTACTGACATTGCAGTATTTTTGCTTTCAGTCTCAAATCGACTATTAACTGACTTAACATCAACAGTATAAACACCCTGTGGTAGATTTCATGATTGCTTTGCATTTTTTCAAATTTTAACAATGTTTTAATACTCTATGATACTATAAAATATGTGATGACCTTTTGGAATATTATCTTGGTGGGAATGTAAAAGACAAGAGACGTGGAAAGGGAGAGGGAGAGGGAAGGGGAAGTGAGAATAAAGTAGGCTTTCTGCTTATGGGCTGGGAGAGCAGAGGAGGATGGCCTAAAACTGTGGGACCCTGTATCTGCATAAGAGACCTGAAAGAGACCCTTGGCTCCTGGCTTCGGATGGGCTCAGCTCTGGCCATTTTGCAGCCATTTGGGGACTGAAACAGGATTATCAGTCTCTCTCTTTCTCTCCTTTTCTCTGTAAATTTACGAAAGAAAGAAAGAAAGAAAGAAAGAAAGAGAAAGAAAGAAAGAAAGAAAGAAAGAAAGAGAAAGAAAGAAAGAAAGAAAGAAAGAAAGAAAGAAAGAAAGAAAGAAAGAAAGAAAGAAAGAAAGAAAGAATTTTTGAAAGGCTAGGAGGTAATGTATTTAGTGCTTAATTCGTCAGACACTGAGTTAAGAATTTTACATGCATCAAATACTTAAAGTCCTATAAAAATCATCTGTGACAAGAATTAATGTTATTAATATTCACTATTTACCAAGGAGGAAATACAGATTTACAGAAGTTAGATAACTTGCCCAAGGCAATATATCTCTAGTATATATCAGGAGCAGATTCTTTGTCTCCCCAAATCACTGTTTTTACCATTACATCTAGAGCTGCAAACAAGTACACCATGACTTGGCGTCAGAGTGCAGAAATGTAGTTTGGTGAGTGTGTTTGTGCACGTGTGTGTATGTGTTTGAGAGAAGAAAAGAGACAGAACTGGAGCGAGATGTAATGACTCCAGCCAGTATAAACTATTTTCTCACATTGCTTTTGTAAAGCAGTTGTTTTATCTTATACCGGATGGTGTATGAGTCTGTAAATTCGTATCTATGATTTTATGAAATTAGAACAGAAGTAAAGATCAGAAAGAAGTAAAGAGCAGAAGAAATCTACAGAGAAAAAGATGGAAAATTAAATTTCATGATCAATGACAGTAGCAATATTTTAAAAAATTTGCATATATTGCCATGCAACAACGAGAGAGGTTCAAGGTCTGAGAGCAGGAGTCCAGAGGACTCTCAATTATATTACTTTAAATAAAAATTTTGCAATGAATTTCTTTCAGGTATCCACTTAAAAATTTGACCTCATTGCCCTTGATCTACTCCTCCATTATTTCTTCCTGGCTTATCCTGAGAAGACAAGAAATCCTGTATCTTTGTCCTATTGGAGGTTTTGCTACATGGACTTCTTGTCAACGTTTCTAATCGCTGTTTATTGATGTTTTATCTCAACCTCAAAACCTTAATGGTCATTTTCTCTAGTTTCCATTATAAATATATTACAGTTTAAATTTTAAAGTTTGTGCTGATATACAGCTTATCCCTATTAGTTGAGAATTACTTGAAATGCTCAGTTCTAGACATATATGCAACTAAGATACATCAACCGCTAAGGAAAACTGGAACCGTACAAAATTAGGTTAATATCAAAGATAAACGATGTCTGTGTGTAACGGCTATATTGTTTCAGGTGAAGATTCAGTGTGTTCTCAGTCAAAATAAGTAAGGTAGTCATATATGGAAATAAATTGGAAAAAGTTCTGAAAGTTTTTCTTGATTTCAGAAAAAATTATTGCAAAAGAATTGGGAATTTTAATCCTAAATAATTTCATATGGAAAACAAACTCAGCCACCTCTGTTGTTACTGTACAAAATTTTGGCTTACTCAAGAATATTCTTTTTTATTTTTTTAAATTTTATTATTATTATTATTGTCATCATCATTTTATGATACAGTTCCATAGGCTCCTGGTATTTCCCTTATCCCCTCCCCATTTCCCTCCCCCCCACCTAGTTCCTCTATATCATTACTAAAGTATAGTTCTTCATACACAGTCATATGTTCATTATTGCGGGCATGGACAATGGCAGAGAGTCCAGCATCCAATTGTCAAGATATAGTAAACAGTTTCATTGTAAATCCATCTTTGTCTGGAAGTAGAAATGCATACTGCATTGTATCCTCACATCTGGATATTAGTCTCCATTTCACAGTTACTGTACATCCCCATAAATGAAAAGCCACAATACAAAATCAATAATAGGAAGAAAAATAGAAATTCACAATGCCATGAAGTTAAATAACATGTTACTAGATATGACAGTCTCCATTACACAGCTACTGCACATCCCCTTAAACAAAAAGCCACAAAACAAAATCAACATCAGGGAAAAAAAAGAAATTAACAACACCATGGAGTTAAATAACATGCTACTAAATGACTAACGTGTAGCTGAAGAAATGAAAATCAAGAACCTTCTTAAAGAAAATGATGCTACTGCATGATCTACGAGTCATTGAATGATTTAATCAGAAGAAAGTGTTTTGAAGAGATGAAACCAACACAAAACATCAAAACTCATGCAATATAATTTCCGCTGATTTTTGTTGGTGAAGTGTGTCTCTTCTAGACAATAAATAGATGGGTTTTGTTTTTTTAATCCAATCTACTAATCTCTGACGTTTGATTGAACTTAAGCCATTTACATTCAGGGTTAATATGTATGGATGGTACTTTGGTCCTGTCATTTTAGGAATGGGTTGTTCATTGGTTTAGTCTTCTGTTGTCGTTTTACTGGGATGTTCTTCCCATTTGCCTTTGGTTTTGGTAAGTGCTATTCCTCTTCTCTGTCAAGAGAACATCTTGAAGTATCATTTGTAGGGCAGGTTTGGAAGAGGCAAATTCTTTTAACTTTTCTTTATTGTGGAAGAATTTGATTTCATTTTCAAAGACAAAAGAAAGCTTTGCTGGATATGTTATCCTAGGCTGACAATTTTTTTCTTTTAGAATCAGGAATACGTCACTCCATTCTCTTCTTGCCTGTAGAGTTTCCTGTGAGAGATCTCCTGTGAGCTTAATTGGCATTCCTTTATATTTCAACTGATTTTTTTCACATGCACATTTAAGGATCTTTTCCCTAAGTTCAACTGAAAAGAGCTTGATGACCATGTGTCTTGGTGAAGACTGCTTTTTATCAGGCCTGTTGGGAGTTCTGTGCCCCTCCTGGATGTTGTTTCCTAATTCTTTCTCTAGATTAGGGAAATATTCCTTTATTATTTCATTAAATACATTTGTAAAACCAGTTTCTCTTTCTGCACCTTCTGGGACTCCCATAACTCTTATATTTGACCTCTTAATAGTGTCTTTCAATTCTTGAATACTTTTTTTGGCCTGATCCACCTTGTTTTCCAGCTTTTTGTTTGCTTCCTCCCCGGATGACCAGAAATATCTTCCAATTCTGAGATTCTTTCTTCTGCTTGCTTCATTCTATTTTGGAGACTCTCCACTGTACTTTTAATTTGCTCTACTGTGTTCTTAATTTCTGATATACCAGACTTGATTTGCTTTATTGCTGATATTTCTTGTGTAACATATTCCTTAAATTCTTTGAACTCTTGTATGTGCTTCTCATTGTTGATCAGAAGCTTTAAAATGAGTTTTATGAATTCTGTGTGCCCCATTTTGTCGAAGTCTTCCTCAGTTAAATCTGAAGTTGGCATAGGGTTTTGCTCCTTTGCAGGGCAGTTTTCAGTAATATTCATTGTGCCTTTGTCTGTTTTGCTCTTGGTCATTGTACTTCTGGTTAGCAGAGTCTTCTCCTTGGGGCAGGTTTCTAATCTGTATCACCCACAGGTCTACAGTTCGATTTTTACTTTTTGCAGTCGGTACACAATTATTTGTTTGCAGTCAATTGTGCCACAACCTCCGGCATGTTCCAGGTCTGGGTTCTTATATTAGATTTCCACAAAGAACTTTGTAGCCCCAACTCCTGGCTCACCAATCTCCACCTCCTGTGTTCCCATGCTGAGGCTGCAGCATTGTCTCTGCAACCTTTCTCCTACTTCCGGTTGGAGTAGGTCCCAGGATTAGGGAGACACCAGGTGTCCTATATAGCTAGGTTGTTGGTGGTGCCAATCTTGCTGGAACCTGTTGGCTGTTAGGTCTAGGTGCCACACAGACCTATTTTGACCTGCACGATGGCGCAGTAAGTATTATTTTCCTTTGGGACCAGTGCAATCCCCGGACCTCAGTGAGTTCTGGCGAGCTCAGCACATGCGCAGTTCACTGTTGTCCCCTGCAGTCCTAAAGCTGTTGCCACGGTGTACAAAATGGTGCCTGACGTACCACTACTAGAGTTCTTGATCTGCTGGCCGTCAGGTCTGAGGGCTACCCAGACCTGTCTTAGGTGCAATCTGTAGAATGCCACATTGATACAGTTCACTGAGTCAGAAATGAGTTCACTCCCAGCTCAGTTTATGTTCAGTCCTTTCCCTTGCTTTTGTCTCCTTAAGCAAAATGGCACCCAATTCGGCTCTAGGGGGCTGACCAGGCTGTGAAATCCACCCTGTTCTCGCACTGTCCGTCTGGGATCTGGAGCTCTGTCTCTGCTCCTGGTCAAATGAAACGGACCAGCAGGATGGACAGTTCTTTGTCTGGGCTCACCTCCCAAGCTCCCAGTGAAAGTCACTTCCCACCTGGTTGCTGGTGGAGTTCCAGCTGCTGGTGGAGTTCAGATCACTGTTAGCTGAATGCCACTGGAGTATCAGTCACTGCAACACCACACCGTTGTGTCCGCTGCTTTCATGTGTCTGTCAGTCTCCAGGTACCCCTCTGCTGTTGTTCTGTCCTCTCCTATTTCTTGGAATGTGTCCTCTCTGCTTCATCCTGTTTAATGTTTCTCCGTCCGTTTAAACGTGTCCTTACCCTATTCTGCCATCTTGATCTCTCAAGAATATTCTAATATTGCAAAAAGACCTGAATTCTCAATATCGTTGTTGATACAAGTCTCAGTATATACCATTTACATGACTTCAATTTCTGTAAATTGTTGTTCGCTGGTTTATAAAATGGAGATAAAGTTACTTCCTAGACCACTTTAGCATTTAAAGGGATGACATACAAAAAAAGCACAACAGCTGGCTTATTTAACTGCCAAATAATGTTAATTCTCTTTGCTCCTGCCATTTCCTTCTCAGTAACACTGATTTGGTTTTCCAGATATCTTCTGAATGATTTTTCCATACTGTCACTCTTGATACCAATGCAATTGCATGCCCTAATAGTTGTCAACAAAAGGCTGGGTCGAATTTTCTCTTACCTTTTCCTATTTCTCCTACCTAGAATGATGGCAAGCCAATTGAGATTGCTCAAGAAGTCTCATCAAATTTATCTCTCAAGCTACTCATCAATTCTCTCTATATGGATTTTATTATTGTGAAATGCTATCCTTTGAGTCATAGTGTACTTTCTTGGGATTATAACTCTTTGAGTGTAAGGATTCAAGTTAACAAACATTTTGCTTAAAAATGTGTTGTTATTCTACAAAATAACCTTAACGCTATAGGACTAACAAAAAGGTTAAAAAAATATAATCACTAATGAAAGTTGGGTGTTACAGAAGATGTTCATGCTTGAAAACTAAGATAAATATCATGGATTTAAAAGTTATGGGAGAATGTAATGAGAGAAAAATTATGCTTATCCTGTTTTCACTTGACATAATGCTTCAAAGAGGTTAAAACAGGGGGAAAAAAGCCCATTACCATCATTCCAGTTGGAACAAGTCCTCAATCAAGGAGAGAGTATAAAATGGCTAACCGAAATAATTTCACTGTGGTTTGCTTGCATTTGATTGCTTTTAGATTTTGTCTGCAAAAGAAAGTGATTGTTTAGACTGACTAAATCATACTACTTTGTGCCCTTAGTCACTGTGGCAGAAACAGAAAAGGAAATGACAGGCTGGGGTTTTCTTTCTTTCTTTCTTTCTTTCTTTCTTTCTTTCTTTCTTTCTTTCTTTCTTTCTTTCAAGAAGGAAACGTAGACCCTTCCCTTGATGATGAATGAATATTATAGTTAGTTTATGATGCTCTGAGTCTTATGGGAACAAAGTGTGAGCAGTGGGAATTTCAGAACCACTTGATAATCAATGTTGCAGACACCCTGTAGCTTATGAAAAAGTAACAGCCTTTATTACTGTTATTTGGCAAAGATTGTGACAGGAAAGCCTAAGCACAAAGATAAATATAAAAGATTGCTGTTTGGTCTTGCACATAGAGAATCTAGTTAAAGTGGCAGAGAAGCAAGGAGAGTTCATTTTGCATATTTTTTTGAAATTGCAGATAGCCCCCCAAATAAGATTGAGACAGAGAACTCTTTCAAAGCTGTGATGATTTAGACTACAAAATGAAATAAATTTCACTTAAACTAGAAGCTATTTTAAAAACGAGTACCATTCTAGAATTTTCTAAAGGTTTAAGTATGAAATTCATTTAAAAATTTTACCAGAAACTTATGAGTCCTATCTTATTTTAAAATAAATTCACTCCATTGTAAATTTGGGGGGGGGAACAATTTGTGATGATACTTTATTCACTTTCTAATGCTAGTACTAACCTAGATACTTACGACAATACACATTAATGATCTTTCCACTTTGTACATGGAAAGTGTGACCCAGATCTCACCATGATGGAGTCCAGGTATCATTAGGGCTACATTATTTCCTGGTGTCCCTAAGGGAGAATCTGCTACCTTATTCATTCAAGATGGGCAGAACCAAATTTCTTGCTAAAAAAGTTCCATTTCCTTGTTGGTTTTCCCTGCATATCGTTTCCAACTTCTAGATGTCTTCCACATTTCTAGACACAGGGCCAGAGCTGTGGTTTGAATGTTTATATCCCATCTACGCAAATTTATATGCTAAAATCCTAATTCTGATGGGAGTGGTGTCAGAAGAGGCCTTTGGAAGGTCATTGGATTGTGAAGGCACAGTACTCCTGAATGAAATTAGTATCCTGATAAAAGAGGCCCAGCAGAGCTTGATTGGCCCTTTCATCACTAACAACATATCAAAAACTCACCATCTTTCAGCCAGAAAGAGAGGCCTTAACAATCAACTGGCCAGAGTTTTGATCTCGGATTTTCATACTCAAGAATTGTGAGAAAAAATTTGTTTGTGAATGACACGGTTCTTGGTATTTTGTTTTAGCAGTCTGAAAAGACTGAGGCAATCCCCCTAATTCATCTTCAGAGATAGCAACAAAGAGTGGGGTCTCAACATTTGCATTAAGTTCAGTGTCTTCCATCATCCCATTCTTCTGAAACCAGATCCCTAATGTAAAAGCAGGACCCAGTCTCTTGTCTGTCCATTAACACAAGATGTCTTTGTCCTCTCTCCAAAGGAATTCACTTAAGGGAGTGAACCAGATGGCCTTACAAGCTTCTAATCATTGGACTCAAGAACTAATTTGCAGGCCTAGTGTAGAAGCCTAGCAGCTTGCACAAGCCAGGATCCCATATGGTTGCTGGTTCATGTCCCAGTGGTCCCCGCTTGCCATCCAGCTCCCTGCTGGTGGCCTGAGAAATCAGCAGAGGATGGCCCAAAGCATTGGGACTCTGCATCCTCATGGGAGACCTGGAAGAAGCTCCTGGTTCCTAGCTCCAAATTGGCTCAGCTCTGGCCATTGCGGCAACTTGGGGAATGAATCATTGGATGGAAGATCTTCCTCTCTGTCTCTCCTCCTCTCTGTCTATCTGACTTTCCAATAAAAATAAATAAATCTTAAAAAAAAAAGAGAAATAATTTGTTTCTCCAACAGATAAGAACCTTGATGGCCAAAGTGTTTTATGCAGGGGAATTCCATGTCTGGGCAGAATGTAACTGCCACTGTCACTTAACCCTTAAATAACTGGAGTCCACCTGGCCATCATAAATTCCCTAAAAAAGCATAACACCACTGACTAATCAAAGGAATGTCATGAGCACCGTAATCAGGAACATAGACATGAGCTGATCATGTGCTTCTAAGTCCAAATTTCAACCTGTAAGAATCTGCATCCCCAACTCCTTGGAGAGCCTGGAAGTTAAGCAATAGCTTCTTTGCTCCTCACTCTACGCTTTTCAATAAATAATCACTTTTTCTGCAACCCTGATGTCAGTGATTGGCTTCCTGTGACTCAGATGAACAGGCTCAGTTTGGGGATTCTACAACAGTACCTCCACCAGTTTGGAGTGTTTAGTATCATGCTCTGTCTTACTTATCTTCTTTTAAGTACTCATGTAATTACATTAAGCCAACTAGATAATCTAGAAGAATTTGTCTATGTCAAAATTCTTCACTTTAATCTTGTCATCAAAGTCCCTTTTTGCCAAATAAGCTAACATAGTTACAGGTTCTGGAGATTAGGGCACAAGTTTTTGTGTTTAAAAATCAAAGCTATTGCTGCCTATCATAGGGAGAAGGAAAAAAAATGATTATTTTCTGATTTTTGTAAATTGCTAACATGATCATTTAAGAAACTTCATTAGTCATGATTTAAGGGATAAGTAATTGCATGCGAAAAAACTAATTGTCTTGTTCAGATATGTTATCGGCTGTTGGTATGAAATCAACTTCACTACTGTTTACATTCTTAATTATAGTTGAGTAAACCTTTGCGCGTAGGCTGAGAGTGCAGGTGAGGGAAGGAAAGCAAGGGTAGGTGAGGCAGTGAGTGAATGGCATTGCCTTACTTAAAGCTTCTAATTCATGATTTTAATTTTATTTCTGTAAAGTTCTCCATATCTGCAGGAAATTGGAAAAATGCTTCAGTAGATATAATTGTTCTATGAACTTTGAGTATGTTGGTGGATACATGTGCACGGGGTAGATATGAAGGTCAACACAATTTGATAACTTTAGACTCAGATGTAACATTGTTTGGTTTAAAAAACTGATTTTGTCCGAAAAAGTTAAAAATATCTACTTTTGAGCATGAGGGACTCATTGAGAAGCAAATCACATATCGGACTATACTTGTAGGATAACAACTTATAGTGTGGACTGAATAAGATTTCATCTACATTTAAATTAGAAACGAGTATTTATATTGTTATACATCGTGAAAAGAACTTGTTTATTTTCCTAATCACTCTACTGGTATTTGCTACTAAGTAGTAATAGGTTATCATTTGTTAAAGCTGTAAAATAAAATAGCTTTCATATGTGTGTCAATAGGCATTCTGTGGAAAAAAAATTGTGTGTCCCCACAGCAAAAGTAATTTTGTGTATTTTATACAGAGTTTAATGAAAGGTAAAAAAATATTAAAGGTATATTGTGTCTAGTCAGGTCAAGAAAATATGTGATTGAAAAGTAAAGAATTACACTAGATTTAGAATTTTTTTAGTATCTAAATTTGAACAGGGATTTTACAAAATTATTTCTAAAATGATTTTTATCTTATATGGCATATAGTGGTTTTAGCAAAAATGTATTGAATGGTATTCCTAAAGTACTGGCAAGTAAAAGAAGGTTGTAATTATGCAATGCAAACCCCTTTCCTCCCTCAACTCTAATTTCATAGGTACTTACCATTAATTATATTACTGATTTTTTAAGTAAATTGAAAACAGAAACCCTCCAAACATATTGCTCTTCTTCAGTATGAACAATTTACCAGTTAGGTTTCTGGAATCATTAGATTAATATTAGTCAAATGCTCATTTTGAATTTTCTTAGTGTTTGTACAAATTAATCCGGCTAAATAATTGGACTTCAAAGAGAGTTGACCCTATGAAAAATTGCCCACCTTCAGTGTCTTCTAGATACAGAAAATCTCAAAATTAATGATCACTTATTCTCTCCTTGTCAAAGAAAGAAGGAAAGAAGATCACTCTAACATACAAAGCATATTAGAAATATGACATGAAGCATTACTTCAGAATTATTTTCTTACGTAGGTTATTCAAAACTATACTTGTATGGTTTCTCTAAACAATTCCAGTTGTAGAATTTTTTTTGTAATTGTGGCACAAATAAAAAACCATTGCTAGCTCATGCTTAGAGACATTATCTGGAGTAGCAGTCTGTACTCTTCAGCTGGAATTGTGCTACTGGTTTGAGATCCTTGAATTTTTCCACTTTAAAAAGAAAACTCAATTCAAAACACATTAAATTTAGTGAAAACTATAGTATAGACCAAACTGTTTACTCCATACACTTTGTGTGATACTCAGAAACTTTAGGATCTACTTTTAGCTTTTTGTTTTTGACAAAACATTGGTGAGTTTAACACCTTTGTTTTTACCATTCAGTTAAAAAGCATCTTCAGTTTGCTTTGCTGTCTTTAATCAATGACAGTATCAGTTGAAGCCACTGCAGCTATGGGTAATATGTAATTAGCAATGTTATTCTTTCCAGGAAAAAATGATATGAAGTATGACAGTAAACGTCTTACATTAAAAATATTTTGTGGGCCCAATGCGATAGCCTAGTGGCTAAATCTTCACCTTGCATGAGACAGGATCCTATATGGGTGCTAGTTCATGTCTTGGTTGCTCCATCTCATATCCAGCTCTCTGCTTGTGGCTGCAAATATTCAAATAATTGTGTATTTCTTATAAAAATTCTAACTTTTCATTGTTCTTACAACTTTGGGGATCTGTCTTCAGCATGACTCAGTCCCAGATTATGGATATTTGGGTACTGAATCAGCTGATGGTGGATCTGTCTCTCAGCCTGCCTTTCAAACAAATAAATACATCTTTTTACAGAAATTTAGTTTCTAAATAAATATAGCTTTGAAGGCTGCCTCTACAATTTGTCTTTCTTAAAAATTATTGCATTTATTTTCTTGATTCTTTGCTATTCAATGTATATGTATAATTTTCCTTTGATGGGATTTTATTAAATTTATAAAATAATGTGGGTGATAAAAGATTCACTCTTCACAATCAGGAGGAGTTTTGGATACAGACATAAAATACGAGGAAAGAATTAGCAGAAAGCTATTATTGTCATAAACAGACGTCACAAAGTAGATTAAGGGGGAGGGGATATTAACTATGTTTTCACACTTGATAAAATGCAAAATCAATTAGGATAAAATGTTTTAATAAACTAAAAATAGAAGGAAACATCTTAAATGCAGCAAAATTTGTATACAATTTGCCAATTAGTGTGAAAACTTTACAAGTTATTTTTTCTAATATCACTTTTACTTAAATTGTAGATATCAAGAGAATTAAAGTGGGCAAAGAAATAGAAGTTTCAAAGAATGAATAGAAATTTAAGTTGCTCTTGACAGATTATGAATGCTTATATGAAAAACTCCAATGAAATTTTGTGTTAAATAAGAAGTAAAAATCTTACATATGAGGTCAATATTCAAAACACATTTACATTTCTGAACATCAGCAGCAGTTAGACCACACACCTGATTTTCACTCTCAATGTTGTACATTAAGAGACTTAAGCTTTATGAGTAGTTTCTGTTAATGAGGTGCAGGTTCACTGAAGAATGGCACTAGTCGTGCAGCCCTGAGATTTCCTGAGGGTGGAGAAGCTGATTTCATTAAGCTGAACCAGTCCTTGCATGCTCAGGTTTGTGTTTCATGACCTCATATGGTGAATTTGGGAAATTAGGAAGACAGGGCTAGAAGTCCCCAGACTCTTTTGTGGTTGCTATGCATGCTGTTTTGTTTTTAAAAAGCCAATGTGATGAACATTTTGCCTAGTGATTAAGACAGTGCTTGAAATGCTTGTATCTCATAGCAGAGAGCCCAGGTTTGAGTCCAAGCTCTTCTCTGAACTTTAGCTTTCTGCTAATCTTTGCAGATTGTGTCTGGTTGGTTTTCCCCTTCATCACTTATCCAGGTCTGCAATGATTATAGACAACAGCCGAAAGTGACAGTTTGGGGTCTTTGGGAGGTAACTGAACCTCTGTGATCCGTGTGGGAGACCCAGATTACATTCTGTGCTGCTGGTTTCAGCCTTCCCCTGCCATGGCTGAAGGGGGCATTTGGAAAGTGAACCAGGGAACAAAATTTCCCTCTTTGCAGTCTGTATTTTTGCATTTCAAACAACAACAACAACAAAAAGTGAATGGCTCTCCTTCACTTCAAGCCAACAGAGATGGTTTAAAAGATGACTGGAGAGTCTTGTATGTATCCTATGATTTGAGTAACATTGAACTGATTCTAAATAATCAAAAATAAGAGTTTCTGATTCTTGTTCAAGGGTGGCAGTCTAGAATTAGAGAGGGTTCCTTTAAGGAAAATCAATGATGAGGATGAAGGTAAGAAAGGCCAGAATTAGGCAACATTTATCTTTTATAATTTTGTTTTTACTTTTGAAGGGCTGCCTTACACTACCTGAAACCACAGTAGGAAACTAATAGAGCATGGAACAGGTGGATACAGAACGCTCTGCAGATCATGATAGGAGTAGTAAAAAACTCATTAGAGAAAGGAAATTGTCCACCACACAGGAATTTCAATTGATGTTCCCAGCAGGGGAATCTCTCAGAAGTTCATAATACAAATAAAAGTCTCCATGGAGAAAAGATGCCAACTGTTGACATCTGTCACAAGCCACACAATAAGATGAATGCCCTTTCCTTCTCATTCCCATCTAGTCCTGAGCCCAAATCTGAAGATTTCAATAGGAGTACCTTGTGAGTTAATAGGAAGGAGGTGCTCCAAGTAGCTTGCAAAACAGAGAGGACTGAAAAGACAACGAGATCTATTTTGCCTTCTGAAAAGTTGTTTTTGAGATTTAAAAAAGCAGAGCTTTTTCAATAAAAATCTCCGTGTGGAAGGTAGGAATCCAATTACTTGAATCATCACTGTTTTCTCCCAAGGTCTGCAGTGACAGAAAGCTGTGGTCAGGTATCTGGAGCTAGAAATCAGATACAGCTACAGCAATATGGTATGTGTGTACCATAACTGCTAGCAAAAGTCTACTCTTCAGCTGATGGTTTGAGAGATGTTGAGAGATTTTCTTCTATGGAAGAAGTTTATAAAACAAACATGAAATTCTTCTCTTCCCAGATTGTATCTGGCTAGTGTTGTTCTCTTTTATCACTTATCCAGGTCTGTAATGATCCTAGGCATCAGCCCAATGTGACAGTTTGGGGTCTTTTCAAGTGTTTTGGACATGTGCCACATGAGTTGTTTGTTTTGGTATAATTTGCATATACTTTTGCTATATGATGTGCATTTTCTTAGTATGCATACATTGTGGAGTTGCTTAACCAAGCTAGTCAATACATATACTGGTTCACTTACTTATTGTTTTATGTGATGAGAAGACAAAATCTACTCTCTAAGCAATTTTATAAGAAATTATAATCACCACGCTTTGCCATAAATTCAATGAACTAATTCCTGGTTTCTAATCAAAATTTTTTAATCATTTGTCAAACATCTTTCCAAACCTTCCTATTGCTAATAAGCATTCTATTTTCCATTTCTTTAGATTCCACAGATGAGATCATAGAATATTTATCTTCCTGTATTTGCCTTATTTCTCTTAACACAATGTCTTCCAGGGTCATTTATGTTGTGGTAAATGATAAGATGGGCTTATTTCAAAAGGCAGAATATTCTTTCCTTGTGTATCTATATTACATTTTGTTTATTCATTCATGTGTTGATGGACACTTAGGTTGCCTCCGTATGCTGACTACTGTGAATAACATTGCAATGATCATGGGAATCAGATATATTTTCACTAATTTTATTTTCTCTGGGTATATATCTATATCTTCATATAGCTAAATCTATATTTCAGTATATGTTATGTTTATTTTAAAATCAAGTACATCATAAAAATATTTTAAGAAACTACCTACAAAAATTTATAATGTTACTAGTAAAATAGCCATCATAATTATTATAAAAATTTTAATTTCACTGGTGAGAAACTATTTTGGCTTTCAGACTGGAATTAAGCAAAATGCTTGATATTGACTGAGATATATATATATAATGCTAATATTTGTGGTAATCATCTGTAGAGTGTGACATTTCTGATAAAATGCCTGATAGGCCATTCTGGAGTATGGATTTTCTGTTATAATGAACTACTCATGATTGAACCTGAAGTAATTAGTAGATTACTAATATATAGATATATTGAAGTCTATGGTAAAATATTTTAAAGAAAATCATAAATTTCCATTACCGGTGTATGAAGGTTTGCATGCATAAAAATATGAAATCTAATATTACATCCTAAAGGAGAAATAAAAGGACGTCAAATGTTGCAAATAATTTTAACTCTGCTGCTTTAGCTAGAAAAGGAAAGACAGAGGACGATTAAATTCACTGTCTAGCCTGTTTATGAAATCAAATTAAAAATGGAAAAAACTTGACTTCTGGTGAATAGTGTCGCTTAATTGAATGTATGCAAAGCATTTAAAGGATCTGATATTGATAACATTTGAATTATATCTTGAATTACCAAATAATTGTCTTTTACTTATCTTGGAAATAATTTATGTAATATTTCAAGTAATACAAATGACATTTTTAAAGGATTCATTTATTTATTTGAAAGTGTGTCTGAGAGAAAAAGAGAGATGGAGGGAGAGAGTGTGCTGTCTAACCTGTTGGTTCACTACCCAGATGGCTGTGATGGCTGGAGCAGGGCCAGATAAAAGCCAGGAACCAGAGGCTTCACCAAGGTCTTCCATGTGGGTAGCAGGGGCCTAAAAACTTGGGTCATCCCTCATTGCTTTCCCAGGTGCATTACTAGGGAGCTGGACTGAAAATGGAGAAGCCAAGACTTGAACCAGCTTCCATATGAGATGCTGATGCTGGTCCCCAGATAACCTCTTTTGGTTATATAAGATTTTTTTTTATTATTTAAGTTTTTGTTTTGTTTCAGAGACATTGAAAATGACTGTGAGGGTAAAAGAGAGAGAGTGAGAGAGAGAGGGGGAGGGAGAGAGAGAGAGGGAGGGAAAGAGAGAGAAATCCCTTCTACTTATTTGTTTCACTTCTGAAAATTCAAGAGCTTTGCACTGAATTTGGGTTTCCCACTTGGTGGTAGAGGCCTACTACCAGAAAGAAGCACAGAAAGGGCACAGTCAAGACTCAAAACCAGGCCTTCAATATGGTATGTGGGCATTCTAACTGCTTTGTAAATACATTGTCATTCAAGTTTTAATTGATTAGAATTGTTAGCACATTTATGTGTAATCTGCAGCTTCCGGGTTATTGTTCATTTGTTTATTCTGAATACATTCAAACAATGAAACAGCAGAGTGAGTGAGCTGCAAGACTCTAAGCATAGATTTCCTATCTCCCCTGCCTATAAAGATAAAGTGTATGCCTTGCAGATTTTCTTTGCAACTAAGAAGTACATACTTTAAATATTAACATGGTGTATTACTTCTATTGTAATGTGATGACTTGCCTTAATTTTTTTAAGTTTATTTGATATTTGAATGTTAAATAACTAAACAAGACTCCCAAGCAAGTGGATATAACTATACTGAACTATAACTCTTTTTTTTTAGAAATATAAAGGAAGTGTCCTTCCTCATTAAATATCAAATCGATACATAAAATTACACAAAACATAAAATAGTAAAGAGGATACTAAAGGCTTCTAGTTACTTTTATACTTTTTCATAGAATCTCATATCTTCCAGAATTTTATCATTAAGGTACTACATAGTTTTGGTCCAAGAATTTGATATAATTAAATGTGCTTTGCAAACTCTGATTCATTCCTATTAGCTATTGATTTAAAAGGTAGAAAGTCAATGAGTCTTTAGAAACTATGTAATAACTTCATAAATTTACTATTCATTGCTGTTTGTGCTTGCTTTTAGAACATTCAGTAAATTTACCTAATGAATTTTCCACTTGTCAAATGCTGACTGTGGAGTTTCAGGGAATTGTAATAATAAGATAAAGTGGAAGCAGAAAAGGACATATTAAGGAATATCTCCTGGGTGTTTGGGTTATTGCTCACTTAAGCAGTTGTATGATATTCCCTTTCTATAGCTCAGTACTAATGACTGTCATTTTAAATGAATTTGTTAACAATGTAGTCAGATGAGTCCTTAGGGCTCAGAGGGTATTGCATGGTTACCCCAAACTCCCCCTTTACAATATAAGCACTTTCACTGAACAGCTCAATGAAAGCACAGCAACTGTCCAGAAGCCATTTCTTTCCCTCGAAGCCCCACCAAAAACTGTGCCACAAAATTCAGGGAAAAGCAGCAACTACGGATTTGTTTTACAGCACAGACAGTTGTTATAGAAAACCTTGTTTCCTTCCACTCCAGTTTATTGAATTCACCTATAAATTATTTCCTTTTTGGACCTTAATTTATCCATTCCATATACTTAGTACCTTGAAGCATTCGAATGTTTTTTACCCTATAACTTATTTTCTGTTATCACAGATGGGAAAGTGAGAAATATATGCTTCAGAATCACTCCTACTATCTGCTATATAGATTAAACACTTTTTTTGCCCATTGAATTTCTGATTCAATTTTTTCACAGAGCATTGAAGATATTGCTAATAGACTGACAATGAAGCTGATTCTTTTCTTAAAGCTGTAAGAATCATAAAATGACTAAAATAGTCTTTTAGTTAAGTGAGAAAGAATTTCAGACTTAACTAAATGTTGTGATAATAGAATTGAAAGTCACCTATGTGCATCAAATGTTAATGTAGTATCTCCTTGTACTCACTCTCATATTGCAGATATGATGCCTTATATTTTAAATATTTCACTATTTTAATAAAAGAAAGATACCTCCCTACATGACCACATTACATTATCAAAATCAGAAAGCTAAGACTGATACTCTTAATATACACTCTTTAATATTTCACTAATTAATTTTGTGTCCATTAGAATAAAATAGCTTTTTTCCATTTTTCCAAATACATACTGTCATTTCTTATTTCATTCATTTCTTTGAATTGCAGAAATAGGGAGAGTCAGAGACAAAAAGATTTTCCATCTGTTTATTCATTCCACCAAGTGGTTGTAATGGCCATGGCTGATGCATGCCAAAGTCAGGAGCCTGAAACTGCATTTTGTCTTCCACACGGATGGTAGGGGCCCAAGCACTTGGGCCATCTTCTGCTGTTTCTCCCAGATCATCAGCAGGGAGTTAGGTCAAAAGTGGAGCAGTCCAGACATAAATCCATCTCATGAGGATGCTGGCATTATAGGTGATGGCTTTATTTGATATTCCATAATGCCAACTCTGACCCTACCAGTTTTTGAGGAGAATAGATTGAAAATTTTGTAAAATGTCCCCATGTCTTTTATTCCAATGTTCTTGGGTGTAGTAACTTACAAGATAGCCAGACATACAAAGATTATTTGCAGTTTAACTTGCTATCTGTGAACTTTCCTTTAGGCCTCCATATATATAGATAACTTACTCAAATGTGCAGCACAATTTTGATGGCATGGCTACTGTGTCACAAGCAATCTTGTAGGAATCAAGGGCCATAATTTAAAGGATCATGGTTATTGTCCTTGAGCATTAGTTGGCTATATACTTCCTGGTATTTTTAGTTACAGTATGTACTGCATCTTTTCCTCTCCCAATTTTTGAAAAAGACTCTTATTTATTTTTGAAAGAGAGAGAGAATGAATTTATCATCTACTGGATCTGGGAACTTAATCCATCTCTTACATGGATGGCAGGAACCCAATTATTTGAGCCATCACGATTACCTTCCAGGGTCCACATTAGCAGGATGCTGGATTCAGCAGCCTGAACCAAGAATTAAACCTAGTCACTCCAGTGTGGCACACAAGTATTCCAATTACTAAATACTAAAATAAATGCCAGCTCCTTCTGCAATTACTTTGCTTGTGAGGGTATTTTTTTTTGCGGGACCGGGGGGGAGGAGGAAGGTGTAGTTAGATAATGTATATTTTACTGTAGCCTGGCTTCAGTCTGTCATCCTTAAAAGCAGCAGAAATTCTTGTTGTATGTGAATTGGCTGAATGTTTTGAAGTGGAGATAGAAGCATAATACCTCAATCACTATCTGTATTTTTTTTTTTTAGTGGATTTGGTCAATCCTTAAAGTTTTCATAGATACAAGGTATTCTATTTTATGAAGTTGAATGTGACATTGACATCATTTCCTCTTTACTCCATGTTGAGTGGCTAAATATATAGTAAAGGGAAAATGTAGCTTATAAAGAAAATAAGATTTCCTCCAAAGAAAATTTATGAGAGCTACTCTTGAGACTGGAATCACATAAATTTCAAAGAAAATAATCTTGTGTACAACAAATGTATGTAAGACTTCATTTACATTGTAGATGATACCATTGACCTCTGCTTGGATTTTTTTTCCATTAAGTTCATTCAAATCTCCACCTTTTTGAAATTCAATGTTAATGTAAATCATTTAAAAGTATATATAAGAGATCATTTAATTCAGGGTTTCATTTTCAGTCTGGGATGCCATCATCCCATATCAGCCTGTTTGAATCTCGGATCTACACCCAATGCTAGTTTTTTGCTAATGTACACCCTGGGAGGCAGGAAGTGATTTCTGAAATGGTTGGTTCCCTGCCTCCCATGTGGGAGACTCAGACTGAATCCCTGACTCCTGGCTTTGATCTGGTGTAGCTCTGGTCATTATGGGTGTTTCTGTGAGGAAATCAGCAGAGTGGATATCTCTCTCTCTTTCTCTCTCTCTGCCTTTCAAAAACATAAAATAAAAAATTTAAAAAACATGGCTTAAAACATATGAAATAAAATGAGGGATTTTATTTAAAGCAGTAATTGTGGAGATGGTTGTACTTATTCAAGTTCATAAAAACTATAGATCTATAGATAAAGATTTATGGATAAACCAATCAACAAATATGTATGTAATAAAACAGATGAATGTGGTTCACTTTAGCAAATAAAAGAATGTGTTTTAAAACACATAGAAACTAAGCATCAGAACACTGGTGGGAATGTTACTCTGATTTTCCTGTTTACTTATGAGATTTTTCCTCCCTCAGCAGCTCATACAATTTAATGTATTTAAGCAAAAGGCTGCAAGAATTCAGGGTATGCTTAGAAGTGTTTTTCACCCATTAAAAGGAATTTCTGATAATCCTTTGCAGCAGTAATCGTGAAATCCATGACACAGATATGAAATAATTGTCTTTAACTCACAAACTGAAATTTTAAAGCAATAATTTAATGAAAAGCAAAAGTGCTTGAATAATACATTTTACCCTGAAAGAGGAAAAAAGTAATTAAGAGTGTCAGAACCAGCTGTCAAGTTTATTTAAAAACCCATATTTCTTTCTTTGAAAGTATTGACATATTTATTGAAAATTTTTAATTCTTATGTAGGAGAATTTGGAATTGTCTACCAGTATTTATCTCGAGAAAATTCTCTTACCCTGATTCTGAATTAAAGTTGCAAGATTGTAAGCAAGTTTCACTTGTTTTGCTGTATACCAGATGAGTTTTTGCAGTATAAGTATCCCTGTTTAATTTTTTTTTAAAAGATTTACTTTTTATTGCAAGGCAGATTTACAGAGAGAAGGAGATGCAAACATGAGGAGCTTTCATGCACTGGCTCACTTCCCAAGGGAGTGTAATGGCCAGGGTTGAGTCTACAAGAAGCCAGTAGCCAGGAACTTCTTTCAGTTCTCCCAAGTGGGCACAAGATCCCAAGATTTGGGCCATCCTCCACTTCTTTTCTAGGCCACAAGCAGGGAGCTGTATGGGAACTGGAGCAGCTGGAACATGGCCCGGCACCCATATGGGATCTCAGCATGTACAACTTGAGGATTTAGCCAATAGGCCTTCTTACCTTTGATATAGCCATGTTATTTTAATCTCATGTTTCAGGCAAGAATTGTCATGAAAACATGCTTCATGGCTAATGAAAATTTTACAAAGTTATTATATATATAACAGAAGTTATGTGTGAATTTTTTTTAATTTCCTTGTGGCTATGTCTTTAAAAATGAAAACCTTGGTTCAGTTCTTTAGTTTGTATGTATTTTCTCGTAAACTAGTATATTCTAGATTCTAGTCAAAGTTTTCATATTATCAAGTTGTGAAACATTCAAATGATTATTAATTTCCTTGCCTTTAAAACTTGGAAGCTAGTAAAAATTTTTAAATAAGGCATGATAACTTTAATAGTAATTATATTATATTAAGTACAAAAGTAATCCAGAGATGGTTTAAAGTGAATGGAAAAATTGTATAGGTTATATGCAATTATGACAGCATTTTATTTAAGGGACTTGGATATCAGTAGATTGCTTTTTAGGATTTAATAATTGATTTGAAAGACAGAGTTACGGAGAGAGAGAGGAGAGACGGAGATACAGATCTTCCATGGTCCACTCCTCAAATGGTCACAAAGAGTGCAGCTGGGCCAGGCTGAAGCCAGGAGGCAGGAGCTTCTTCTGTGTCTCCCATGTGAGTAGCAGGAGCAAAAGGACCTTGGTCATTTTCTGCTGTCTTTCCCAGGCACATTAGGAGAGAGTTGGATTTGAAGTGGAGCACCTGGGACTTGAAGTGGGACTCAGCTTCTGCAGGTAGCAGCATAACTCATTGTGCCATGGCACAGGCCTCACAGCAGATTTTCATGTATGTGGGAATCTTTGTACCAATTACCCACAGATACTGAGAGACAACATTATTTTCATTTAAATCTCGGGGGAAACCCAAATAACAAGCATCAAGGATCAGATACCCACTGTTTTATGAAATGTGTCTGACCAGCATCCATCTAAACATTATTTGAAGAAAATAGTAAACTAAATAATACAGACAGGAAGGAATTATCAGTTTTTCCTCATGGACTGTGGTTACTTGAATCAACATAAAAACAGCATGCACTGCTAGCAGCTTTGTTATATGGCATCGAACAAGATATTCAAAGTGTATTTTATGACATTATGCTCTGGTGAAATGTTTAGGTAATAAAGAATTCTGTGATCATATAATTTTAAGAAATACCATATGCTATATTCTTCCCTAGAAATATGCAGTGCATAAGAGCATTTTACAAAGAAAGGCAAAACCCGCAATAAAAAAAAAACCCCACAAACAAAAATCAGAGGTTAGTATTTGCAATGGTTTGGAATACATTTGAAACTAAAAGTTCCAGACTAGTCTGTCCAGGTAAAATCTGATACATTTTCTATCATTATGCACTAAAGTTTTGTGGAAAAAATTTGCACATATAAGAATACAGGGCCCAGTGCAGTAGCTCAGCGGCAAAAGTCCTTGCCTTACATGCGCCGGGATCCCATATGGGTGCTGGTTCTAATTCGGGCAGCCCCACTTCATATCCAACTCCCTGCTTGTGGCCTGGGAAAACATTCGAGGACAGTCCGTGCACCCACGTGGAAGACCTGGAAGAGACTCCAGGCTCCTGGCTTCGGCTCAGCTCAGCTACGGCTGTTGCACTCACTTGGGCAATGAGTCATCGGAGGAAGATCTTCCTCTCTGTCTCTCCTCCTCTCTGTAGATCTTACTTTTCAATAAAAATAAATAAATCTTTAAAAAAAAGTACAAATATGGGGTTTGATTAGCCAGTTAGTGCTAACTGGCTTAAGTAGTTACCAAAGATGCAATCTCACTTTCCTTATCCCCTTTATCGTATAAATCATAAGAGTGGAATCATTAGCAATTAATCTTTATGAACATTGAAAAGCAACATTGCTTAAAGTCTGTTTTGCTTTTTCTATTTTTTACTCATTTATTTTCACTTTGCTTAAGAGGGAGGGGAGAAGAGAGAAGGGGAGTAGGGGAAGAGAGAAAATCTTCCATCTGCTGGTTCACTCGCTAAATACCTGCAAAATCCAGGACCAATCAGGATGAAACTAGGAGCCAAGAACTTAGTCTGAATCTTTCACATGAGTAACAGGGATTTTTAAGTATGGGAGTCGTTATGTGCTGCCTCCACAGTGTGCATTAGCATGAGTCTGGAATCACAAAGGAGCTGAGACACCAATCAGGCACTTGAATGATAGATGGGTGTCCCACATCATGTCTTTTTAATTTGCTATTATTATTTTCCATGATAGAGTTTTGCAGGTATAGGAATTCTCCCCTTCCCCTTCGCTTACTCCTTATTTTTAATTCAAGATACTGAAAAAAAAAAGATTTATTTATTTTTATTGGAAAGGCAGATTTACAGAGAGAAGGGGAAACAGAAAGAAAGAGCTACTTTTCGCTGGTTCACTCCCCAAGTAGCCACAATGGCATTAGCTAAGCCAGACCAAAGCTAGGAGCTTCTTCCAGGTCTCCCATGCGAGTGCAGGGTCCCAAGGCTTTGGGTTGTCCTGGACTACTTTCCCAAGCCACAAAGAGGAGGCTGAATGGGACATTAACTAGCGCCCATAGAGGATGCAGGCACATGCAAGGCCACTAGGCTACCATTACTGGGCCCAATTTAAGATGCTTTTAACATCTACTATTTTTTTTTTTGAGTAGAGATAGTTTTATCCTCTAATCTTTATGCATCTATCAAAGCTGTCTTCAGTATACACTCAGAATCATATTGCCACATCACTCAAAAATTATTTGCCATGTTGATGTAATTAATATGATGTACTCCAAATGTGTCTGTAAAATCACCACCCATTTTAATGAAGACCCAGTTCAAATGACTTTCCACTAATGAGGCAGGTCTTGACTCTTGTTGCATTGACATTGATCTTGCCTTTCTTTTGGTTCTGAGGCAATACAGCTTCTATGGGAAAATGGTTCATTTCTCAGAACTTTGTTTTTCACTGAAATAATCACAAGCATTTCACTTGTAGTTATATGCAATTAATAATTTGAAATGCATAAAAAGAGATGCATAAAAATATAGGGCTTGGCAGATATTAAGGTCCAATAAGGTATGGTATTAATATGTCTTATTACTATAACAGGTAATCTGCAATGTATTGATTGTGAACAAAGAACTCTATAATATATAAACATTTTGAGGACATATTTTATTTTTAAAATCACCTCAGTGACCCCAAAATTCTGTACATTTCTCTGGCATGCATTGCTTGTCCATTTTGTTTTGTTTTGGCTTTAATCCATGGTAAGTGAATTAAAAATGAATTATTTGAATAAACATCTAATTTCTTTTTTAAATAGCAAAATACTTTCATTTTAAGTTAACAACTTTAGTGAGTATATACTATTCATTCATCATGTTATGGATACTTTGAACAATATTGGAGTAAGAAGATCTGTGACAAAATATTTGTTTAGATATGTATATTTACTTATATGCTTGTGGCTATATTCGTTTTCCTGAAATAGCTTTGTCTTTACCATTGTTGGTCACTACTTAAATTAGGCTTTTGTCGCAAAAGTCCTCATCCTATTACAGAATTATATTGGAACAACAGATATCAAATGATGCATGTGCAGTTGTAGTTTTAAAGACCCAAATTTGAAGGATGAATCTTCCAGTGGCAAGATTTTCTTGTTATATCTGGCCAAATGTGGTTCCTATTTGGCCACTATCTCTCCTTGAATAATAAGTATGGGAGATTGTTCCTGCATCTCTGCCTGCTTATCCCATGCAGGACACCATAGGCATATGGCACATGACACATGGCACACTGTGTCTCCAAGGCAAAGCCCTGGCAGTGGTCTCAACTAACAGAGACTCCATCTTTGCCTGTTCACTGGGCATATATCCAGAGTAGTAGGCTGTATCCCAATTTCTCTGTTCTTGCGAAGCTGTGCTAGAATTTCCCTGATAAGCAACTCTGAGAAGTTAAGTGCAACCCTCATCCTGTTTTCCAGTCACACGTAATGATCATGCCCAAAGGTATAGCTTTCAGCCCAGGTGCTAGCTTATCTTGGTCTGCCTGCACGTGGCCTAAAACACTAAGCTATCAACCCTGCTTACAGAATGTAACTGGTGACTTGATTAGAGTGTCCAGAGAGATAGGCATGCCTACTGGCTAGTTATAACAGTGCAGGTTGGGAGTACTGTCGAGACCACCCTTCTGCCTTCCCCCTCCACTGTATATATGCTTGCATGATCTTTCCAATAAACGGGCATCCCTCACCAAAAAAAAAAAAAAAAAAATTAGGCTTTTGCTATTATTGCCTTTATTGGAGAGAAAAAAAGGATGACATTTAACTAGAAATTCTTTGGGGATGAGGAATTAAAGTCCATCTAGAAACACACATATTCGATACTAAAATGAATTTCTGATAAATGAATCTTTTAATATGCCTCACTGAAGGCAAAATCAAATTTTGTGAAGTTTAGAAGAAAAATAAAAATCTGTGCTGTTTTTGTCATGTAACCCAGAGATCTTCAAGATTCTAAAATTGTCTGCACTTTAATAATAGTAGCCATTAAATTAGGCAACAGCCAGTATATTAGACATACAAGTGGGGTTTGACTAGACAAACAGTCCTCTCTCAAATAGTTCATGGAGTTTTCTATGATTGTAGAGTGGTAAAGGAAAGCCAGATCTTTCTCTGCTCCAAGAAAAGGTACAAAAATGGAAAAAGACAACAGAAATGGTGACAAGCAAATGGCCTAGATGATAGAAACTGAAGTTCTCATTGTTAAAGTAAGGGTGTGGTGTAGCAGAAATCTGTTAATGATGAAAGACCATGATCAAAATGTCAGGGTGAAAAATTAATAGTGATAAGAGAAAGGTATAAAAACATGTAATTATATTAACACATTATTGTTAAGGTATTTCTAAGGATGGATGGGATAAAAACATGATAATCAAACACTGATAATGCAGGCCCAGCACACTCATTTTTATGCATGAGCACACCATTCACAGCTGCAATTAAATAGCATCTCAAGAAAATGGAAAGTAGATCCTCTTTTGGTATTAAAAGTTCCAAAGTGAATGAAAAACAAAATACTTAGAAATTTTATAGAAATGACTGAGTTCAGTAGTGTTCTATTAAGCTGAAAATGTACTCGACGGAGATATTAACTATATGTTATAGAGACAGAAATATATTTTCTGTCCACGAGGTATGATCTGTGAACTTTATACCTGGACTATCTACACTATGCCTTGCCATGTCATTCCAAACATTAGATTCTTTTTCCCAAGGTCCATATTGTGATAATAACTTTGGATTAGAGGAATAGAACCAGAGTAGTACATTTACAACTCGCTATGGTAAATAAATGAAATTGACAAAATAGGTGAACTCTCCTTGACAAGCAAATGCTTTCTTAGGCTTGTTAATGCCTTATGATTTTGGGATAATCTCTAATCAGTGTTAAAAATTGATGCTCTCTCTCTCTCTTATTTTGTTGTCCTGAATGAGGACAGAAAATTTTTAACACAATCGAATTATCACATCTGCACTATAATTAAACAATCCTCAAGAAAAACAAATGCAGTATAGCAACAAATTCAATATAGCTGTTTTATTTGCCCTTTATGTTACAGTATGATGCAGTTTTGATAATAAAAGTGTATTGAGACATAATACAGTCATGCAATGGATGAAGTAAACAGAACAACAAAGGTCAAAAGTTAGTGAGGAAGCGAAGCAACTCATAATTTTCTTTCATCTTTTTCTACAAAAATTTGCTCAAAGCAAAGTACAAAAATGTTCATCGAAGTACTATCAACAGTTCCAAATGGTAAATTACTCAGGTACCTATCAAGAGTGAATGGATATTAGAAGTTTAATATTTATGCACAAAAGAAAAATATACAGCAACATAAAAACATACTATAACATGCAACAAATAAACTTCAAACACAACAAACATTCTTTCCCTTTTTTAAAGATTTATTTTACTTTTATTTGAATGGCAGATTTACAGAGAGAAACAGATATAAGTTTCTTTTTTCTGCTTTTTTAGTTACTAAGTGGCCCCAAAACCAGCAACCAGGGGCTACTTTTGGGTCTCCCATGCGGGTACAGGGTTCCAAGGTTTTGGGCCATCTACTGCTTTCCCAGGCCACAAGCAGGGAGGTACACGAACTGGTGCCTATGAGGGATTCCAGCACGTGCATGGCAAGGATTTAGCAACTGTTCAATCACTCCAGGCCCAACACACATCCTTTTAAATGCCAGTAACAGCTCAGGTTGGGCTAGGCTGAAGTGAGGAACCAGGAACTCCATCCAGGTCTCTCATGTGGATGTCAGGAACTCACATGCGTGGCCAGCATCTTCTGCCTCACAGGGTGTGCATTATCAGGAACCCGAATAGAAAAAGTGAGGAAGGATTTGATCCCAGACACTCTGATAAAGGATGCTATCTCCCCAAGCAGCAGCTGTGTCACAATGTCTGCCCCTATAATAGATATCTTAAAGAAATTGAATAGGTCATATTATAAGACTGTCAGTACGTGTCTTCAAAAGACCAAGATTCATGGTATGTTTGTTATTTCTGAAGATTCTTTGGAGGTGTCTATTTGTGTTCTTAGGCTTAAAATAATAAAAAACAATCTATTTCTGGTTTTTGTTTATGTAACTTATTTCTAATAGCTAACAATTCTGGAGAAAAGCTGGACCCAGATATCCAAGTTTCAGAAAGAGCAAAAAAGAACCTCCAGATCTAGAAACAAACAGACCACATTTAAGAAGAAAACACACACACAAATTCAAATATAATTACAAAGTATTTTAAATGTGCAATTATTTTAAAATGTATATACTATTAAAATAATGTAAGGGACTATTAAAAACATGAAGAGGTTTAAAATTCTAGAAAAAAAGTAATAACATCTGTTTATATTTTCGTTTCCTTTAATAACCTTGTTGAGGTTATAAAGTACAAACTGAACTTGAGATTAACTGAAAGATATCTAAAATTTTCCTTAGATTTATGTTTTATATTTCTTCCTCTGAATTCTAAAGAAATTAGACTACCTCTGATTTTTCCCATACATAATACTAGATCATGGAACATTTGACAGATTTAAAAATGATAAATATTTAGAGTGTGTTATTAATAAATGCAGTCAAAATATTAAAATGTTGTCTTTATCTAAAATGTAAATAATATTCACCAAATGTGCAAAACTGCATTCAATAAAACAATAAATAAAAAATAGATAATGATGATGCATATCTGAAAGCAATATGCATAAAAACCTGACAGAAGGCACAGATGGCATTATAGTAAGTGTTCCTCCTAATTGCAGGAAAACCTTTTCTCTTGGGCAAACCACTCTGAAGCTTGTATAATGTCTTTCATGTGAAGACACTTGGCACAACAAAATTTGATTGTCAATTGCCCTAAATCTCTAGAACTAAAAGGATATCTGATTGGCAGATGTTAAAGTACTAATAATAATTTCAAAGGTAAAAACATGTAATTTTGAAGGTATCATTTGAAAGTTATGATTATAAAGGTAAAAACATATAAATAATTCCAAGGTGAAGACATGTCTAATGTCAGTGTCCTAAGAGAGAAGTAATGCAAAAGACATGAAAAGATGTGAAGTAAACAATGTCAGATCGGGAGATACCATATATTGACAATCATAAAATGCTGTTTTTGCAACGTAGAAACCTCTTTTGACATAACTGCACATCTGTTTGGGTTACAGTGTGATATTTTGATACATTTATACAATGCATATTTATCTACTTAAGATACTTTTGTAATCCATCATCCCAAACATTTGTCACTTCTTTGTGATGAGAACCTTAGAAATCCACTCTTCTAGTTATTTTGAATTATGTCTCAATATTAATTATAACCATCTTCTGTGTAGCAGATCTCAGCTTACTTCCCCTGTCTGGCCGTGATGTTGTACCCTGTATACTTACTTCTCTGTATATCCACATACATACCTTCTTCATTCTCTAGTAACCATTATTTTGCTCACTAGTTTTGTAAGTTGAGTTTTTTCATATTTCACATATTAGTGAAACCGTGTGATATTATCTTTCTATGCCTTGCTTACTTTGCTTAATATCAGTTTTCCCAGTTCTTGTTATGAAGACTGACAGGCTTTTTTCTTTGAACAAAACTATTGTGTGTGTGTGTGTATGTGTGTGTGTGTGTGTGTGTGTGAACATACATAACATTTTTGTCATCCATTGTTTGGTGAGTGGACACCTTGGTTTATTCCATATCTGGTCTATTGCAAATAATGTAGCAGAAACTATGGGAGAACAGGTATTCTTTATATACTGATTTCATTTCTTTTGCACGAGCATCTAGAAGTAGGATTACTGATCACATGGTGATTCTATTTTTAATTTCTTTTTTTTTTTTTTTTTTTTTTTTAAAGATTTATTCATTTTATTACAGCCAGATATACACAGAGGAGAAGAGACAGAGAGGAAGATCTTCCGTCCGATGATTCACTCCCCAAGTGAGCCGCAACGGGCCGATGCGCGCCGATCCGATGCCAGGAACCTGGAACCTCTTCCGGGTCTCCCACGCGGGTGCAGTGTCCCAAAGCATTGGGCCGTCCTCAACTGCTTTCCCAGGCCACAAGCAGGGAGCTGGATGGGAAGTGGAGCTGCCGGGATTAGAACCGGCGCCCATATGGGATCCCGGGGCTTTCAAGGCGAGGACTTTAGCCGCTAGACCACGCCGCCGGGCCCTATTTTTAATTTCTTAAGGAACTTCCATAATGTTCTACACAATAGCTGAACTGATTTACCTTTCAACCAACAGCACACGGGAATTTCCGTTTCATTTTATCCTCACCAGCATTTTTTTTATTTTTCTTTGTTTCTTTGCTAATAGCCATTCTATATGGGGTGAAATAGTATATCATAGTTTTTTTAAACATTTTATTTATTTAAAGGCAGCACAACATAGATAGGAAGAGGAGGAGAGAAGAGAGAGAAAAGAAAGAGAATGTTCCGTCATCCTTTTACTCCTAAAATGGCCACAACAGCCAGAAGCCAAGCTGAGTTAAGAGAGTATAACTCACATCTACATGGGTGGTAGAAACCCAAGTTCTTGGATCACCATTTGGTGTCTTTCCCGAGCACATAAGCCGAAAGTCAGGTATGAAGCAGAGCGGTGAGGACTCTGGTATGGGATTTTGGCATCTAAAGCCACACCGTATCCTGTTATACCACAATGCCAGCTGCTTCTTCTTTTTAAAGATTTATTTATTGTTATTGCAAAGTCAGATACACAGAGAGGAGGAGAGACAGAGAGGAAGATCTTCCATCTAAAGATTCACTCTGGCTGCAACAGCCAGAGCTGAGCTGAACTGAAGCCAGGAGCCAGGAACTTCTTCCAGGTATCCTATGCAAGTTCAGGGTCCCAAGGCCCTGAGCCATCCTATACTACTTTCCCAGGCCACAAGTAGGGAGCTGGATAGAATCCGGGGCTGCCCGGATTAGAATCTGCGTGCATATGGGATCAAGGCTTGTGCAAGGCGAGGACCCTAGCCACTTGCCTATTGTGCTGGGCCTAATACCAGCTTCTTAAGGTTTCATTTCCCTTCATATTTTCAAATTTGTTTACTCTTTTATATCTTCTTTTGAGAAATATTCACAGCATTTTTCCACTTTGATACATTTTTTTATGTATTGACTTTATATTTTGCAGTAAGGTTGCCTTATATCAGAATGAACATATGATATTTATTCCTTTTGGATTGGCTTATGTCACTAAGCATAATGGTCTTTGGTTGGGACTATTTTGTCTCACTTTGATATTTTTTGCTGTTGATTTTTTATTCCTTTTATATTCTGGATACTAATCCTTTGTCAGCTTGCAAATTATTTTTCCCAGTTTTTCAGTTGCTACTTCACTTGCTTGATGTTTTTCCTTGCTGTGCAGGCTTTTAATTTGATTTAATCTCATTTGCCAACTGGTTGTTGCTGCCCTCTGTGCATTTATATTCTTGAAAGAAAATAAAAACAAATAAATAAAAAAACCCTTGCTCAGAACAAAGTCCTAGAGTAGCTTGCCCTGTATTTTCGTCTAGCAGTTTTATAGCTTCAAATTTTACATATGTCACCAATCAATTTTGAGTTTATTTTTGCACACAACATTTGTATTCATATCTGCTTTTCCCAACACCATTTGTTGGCGAGTGCATTTGAGTGTACAATTTTTTTCTTGAGAGCTTCACTGAAAATCATTTGACTGCAAGTGCATAGTTTATTCCTGGCTTTTCTTTTTCAGTTTCATTGGTTGGTGTGTTTTAAGACAATGTGTTGTTTCAGTTATTAATACTTTTAGTATTTTAGTATATTTATTATAAATATGTAATTGGGCAATGTGATGCCTCCAATTTAGTTTTTGCTTAAAATTGCTTTGGTTATTTATTGTCATTTCTGGTTCTATATGAAATTTAGTACTTTAAGACTTATTTTCGTTTTTTGAAAGGCAAAGCTACTGACCCACAGGGACACACACACACACAGCAAGAGCGGGAGAATCTTCCATCTGCTGTTTTACCGCCCAAATAATTATAATGCCCCAGACTGGGCCATGCTAAAGACAGGAGCTTCATCTGGTCTCCCACATGGGTGCCAGGAGCACAAGTACTTGTACCATTCTCTGTTGCTTTCCCAGGTGTGTTAATTGTGAGTTGGAATCGAAACATATCAACTGGCACTTGAACTGACCTCCATATGGAATGCTGACATTGCAAGCAGCTTAATCCACAATATTTGCCCCATGATTTGTATTTAGCTGCTTTTATGTTTTCACACATTCTTTCCAAACTCACCTCTATGAATTTGAGAATAGTCAGGAGTATAAATTTGCTATTCACTGAAGGCTGCATAGTTAAAGGCTTAATACTTCAGATGAAATATTTAACACAGTGTTTTCTATAATAATTTATGCAACATTATCTTTCTTGCTGTGATTCAACCTTCACATAATGATTATAAATTGTTACTGCAGTCAGGTAGATTCTTGTGAATCTAAATTTAATTTAATATGTTTACAAACCTACATCATCAAAATGGAAAGCCAATGTACTAACACCTACAAATTATAATACTATTTGTTTCATAAGCAAAGTTGATATTCTTGTAAAAATGTATCTTTTCCTAATTTATTATGAGATAGAAATGTTTTAACGAATTTATCTACCTATTGGAAATTGTTGTTCAATAAATTAAATTTATTGAATTAAATAAGATGTGTGCAAATAATGTAAACTACAAAAAAATAAAAGAAAAATGAAAGAGCATGTTCTTGATCTGGCACCGTGGGAAAGCAGGCTCAGTTGCCTGCAGTGTTGATATCACCTACGGATACCAGTTTGAGTCCCAGCTGTTCCACTTCCAATGCAGCTCCCTGCTAATGTGCCTGAGACAGCTGCAGAGGATGGCTACCCACATGGGAATCCCAGATGAAGCTCCAGGCTCCTGGTTTCATTTTGTCCCAGCCCTGGCCATTTGGGGGGATGATATCTCTCTCTGTCCTTCCCTTTCTCTGTGTAACTCCAAACTTTCAAATAAGCACATCTTTAAAAAGGAAAGAATATTTTCAGAATATTTTAATAGGCTGGCCTTTGTAAACTTAATATGACTGATAGAAATTCTAGAAAAAAATGTATTAATATTATAATAGAAATCATTTAAAATAGTTAAGATAGAAATAGCTAAAAACATTGGTGAATTCACCATAGTCAAAATAAAAGAAAAAAGATAAACTTGCATAAAAATTGTTCATGGCAAAGTAGAAATATACATAATGGGTAATTAATAGACTGAAAAGATTTACTGAATTATTTGAAAAATAGAACTAAAGAGAGAGAGAGGGAGGAAGAGGGGGAGAGAGCAAGAAAAAGGAAGTGATATCTTCCATTCACTGCTTCACTTCCCAAATGACTGTAACAGCCAGGCAGAAGCAAGGACCAGGAATTTCTTTCACATCTCCCATAGGAGTGCAGCAAAGCAAGCACTCGGGCCATCATTTGCTGCTTTCTCAGGAGCATTGACAAGTTGTTGAATCAAAAGTGGAGCAGCCAGTACTTAAATCATCACCCATATGGAATGCTGGGCTTGCAGGAGGTGGTTTTCCCAAACATGTCACAGCAATGATCCTGAATAAAGTTTTAAATGAGGTGACAAAATGGACAAAAAAGTGAGTCATTGAATATGCCTGTTTAATTATCACACTTGTAACTCATAAATATTTATAATTAAATATAATTATACTAAATGAAATAAAGTAAATTTTTGAAAATAAAAGTAAATATCAAAGTTGAATAGGAAATTCACAAAAAAACTACAAATGGCAGCAAGAATATTTAAACGTATTGAATAATAATAATTCCTAAAAAGTCTTAAACAAACCAACATCTTTTTCTGTAAATGCTTAAAACACTAAATATTTTTTGAAAACATCAATTTATACAGTAGATTTATAGATGATAGAATTAAAACAGAAGACCATTTTGGCACAAAACCCATTCAAGTTTTTACACAGTATGCCTTTTTGAAATGAACTTTTTGAAGACTTCTCACATACTTTGTTAAAATAACATGAGGAAATATTCTTGCAGTCTGTTGGTGGAAGAGCAAATTGGTAAACATTAACTTTTTTTTTAATGAGAGTATCTATCAAAGCTTCAAATATGTTTTCCGTTTAATAACTATTTATAATTTTTTATTTCTTTTTTCTTTTTTATTATTATTATTTTTTTAAAGATTTATTTTATTTTTATTACAAAGTCAGATATACTGAGAGGAGGAGAGATACAGAGAAAGTGGAGCTGCCGGGATTAGAACCAGCGGCCATATGGGATCAAGGCGAGGACCTTAGCCACTAGGCCACACTGCCGAGCCCAAACTATTTATAATTTTAGAGGAAATTTATGAAGAGAATTATCACCATTAGACATGCCCTATAAGAAATGTTAAAGGGTTTCTTTGAATTCAAATGAAAAGATGATAATTAGCAACATGAAAACATATGAATGTAATACAAAGCTCTGTGGTAAATGTAAGTACATAGTCAAAATCAGAGCACTCTAATGGTGGTATGCAAACCATTTATATTGTTAGCATAAAAGCTGAAAGACAAAACTGAAGCAAAAATAGATAAAATACAATAAATAAAATTGTAAATTGTGACATCAGAAACGTAAGATGTGAGGAGTAGAGTGAAAATGTGGTCTTTGTGTATGTAATTGATGCTACCAACTTAACTTAGACTGTTAAAATAACATGTTCTATATAAAACTCATGATATCACAAAACAAACACTTAAAAGCATAAAGTTAAAGAGAAAGGAGTGAAGGAATACTAGCAGAGAAAAACATCAAATTACAATGGAAGACAGCAAGTGAGAAATAAACAGAAATAAAATGAAAGCAATAAACTGAACAACAATAGTAAGTCAGTACACATTGAGAATAACTTAGGCTCCAGAGCAGTGACATAACAAGCTAGTGCTTTACCTGTGGTGCCAGCATGCCATATGGCTTCTAGTTCATGTGTCAACTACTCCATTTCCCATCTAGCTCCCTACTTGCGACCTAGGAAACCTATGGAAGATGGCCCAAGTCCTTGGACCCTGCACCCACGTGGGAGAACTGGAAGAGTCTCCTGGATCCTGGCTTTGAATCAACTCAACTCTAGCCATTGTGGACATTTGGGGAGTGAACCAACAGATGGAAGGTCTTTCTCTCTTTCATTCCTTCTCTGTAAATTCTTCTTTTAAAATAGAAATGAATAAATTTTTAAAAAGGAATAATTTAAATATAATGGATTATGCTAGAGTGACTGAATTTATTTTTAAAAAGCTAGAAACCAGGTATATAGTTCCTATATGATACTCCACACATTTGTATAAAACACAATAGGATATAAATGAAGAGATGGAAAAAGATATTTGTGTACTTGATTGCCTAAAGAAATTGAGTAGCTAAAATGACATCATACAAAATAGACCTAAGTAAAACAAACTAGCAAGACTCGAAATCTGTCATTACGTTATGATAAAAGTTTAATTTACCAAGAGAATCTGTTATAAAAACAGATGTACCTCACTTCAGAACACCTAAATATACAGCAGACACACACAATTATGTGCTATAATATAACACATATATGAGGTCTTGAGATTTTCATGAAAAATATGTGTCATGGCAAAACTGTGTTTGGACTTCAAAGAAATGTGTACCATAACAAACTCATCTTTTAATCCCGTTTTTTTTTTTTTTCTATTTGAAAGGCACAGAGTTTGCTCTTCAAATGCCATGCCTATGTCGGTTAGGTCTGAGGCAGCCAAAACCTAGATCTCCTATATGAGTATCAGGCATCTAGGTACTTGAGTTTTCACCTCTACCCTCAAGAGTCTACATTAGCAGAAATCTGAATTTGGAAGTGGAGCGAGCACTCTCACTTGAGCACTCCAATACGAGTGTCCCATCTTAACCATTATGCCAAAAGCCTACCTTCCATGAACTTCTTGAAACACACACAAACACATAGACATCCCACAAAATTGAACAATATTCTTCCCTGAAAAGTAATATTATTCTATTTATTAATGAACCTAGAGTACTTTATGCTGAGTGTAATAAAGTAGATACAAACAAATACCAAATGATCTTACTCATACATGAAATCTAAAGAAGCAAGAGATTTAGAAACAAAGTTAGAAGGATGATATTCATAAGTTTGAGGTGAGGAAATTGGGAGATGCTATTATAGCATACAAAATTCTACTAGAAATGGACAAATTCTAGAGGCCTAATATAATATGTTGTTGTGAGTGAAGTTAATGATAATATAGTACAGAACCCAAGTGGGATATCAGGAGGACACTTGAGGTTCCTGGCTTTAGGAAGGTTCAGGTCCACCATTGCAAAGATTTGAAGAGTGAACCAGCAGACAGAGGCAGAGGTTACAGTGATTCAGTGGATTAAATTGTAATCTGTGATGTCTGCATGCCATACTGGAGAGCTGGTTCAAGTCCTAGTTGCTGTGCATGTGATCCAGCTCTTTGCTAATATGCCTGGGAAGGCAGTAGATAAGGGCCCAATTATGTTGGCCCCTGGCAATGATTTTGAAGATCTGCATGGACTTCCTGGCTCCTGCCTTCAGCCTGGCCCGGCCCTGGCCATTGTGGCCACTAAGGAAATGAAACAGTAGATAAAAGAATGTCTCTCTTTCTCTCTCTTTCCCTTTAGCCTTCTCTATCTCCTTGTCAAATAAATATTTGTTTTAAATCTAAATAATCCTATATTGGGGCATATAGTGAAAGGAATTCAAAACAGGATGTCTAAGAGATATTTGCACACCTGTGTTCACTGCATCATTCATAGCAGCCAAAAAGTGTATACAATCTCAATTTCCATATATTAATAAATGAATAAAGAAGATGTGATATATATGTATATATATATATACACACACAATGGTTATTCATATTTATAAAAGAAGGAAATCCCCCATATGCTATAATATGGATAGATCCTGAGACTATTATAAGCGAAATAAAACATGAACATATACATACATACCACCCACATACATACCCACATACATGCTGCATGATGCCACTTATACAAGGTGCAAAGCATCTAAGCTAACCAAATACAATGAACCAGAAAATAGAATGGTGGTTGCCAGATATTGGGGTTGGGAAGATAGTTGAGATGTAAATTTGAAGTAATTTAAATAGGGAAATATTGAGAGAATTAATTTATAGTTTTCTCAACAGGAACAATAATAAAATAATAAATAAATGTATATGTAGATTTCTAAGACAAAATTTAAAGGAGGAATATGCAAGAAAATTTCTTCTGTAGTTAAAGACAAAGCTAGGACTTTTATAAATAACTAGCAGAAAACTTTGATTCCAACAGCTAAGTGAATATATATCAGTCTTAGACTTTGAACTAAAATTCTAAAGGAAAAGAGATGTGCTCGAATGCAACAGGATAAAAAATAATATTGGCTAACCACACTAAAGACCATATTAACAAAATATTTTTGAACTAAACTGAAGATGAAAAGAAGCTTCCCCCAAGACTCTTAATATAGAATATGAAGTTCAGTTTTGTGGGTGACAAACCATTAGATGCTGTCTGGTTTAGACTACATACCATTCTAAGTGAGTAAAAGTGATTATTTAATGCTAATTTTAAACTTAATACCATAACATAGCAAACTGTTCATGGGGAGAAAATCCTTGAGTTACTTAGAAACTAGTTCAACAAGAAAGTTTAATTGGAGTTAAATATTATGGCAGAACACTGTCACATTTAGTAACCAATTTTAGTGCTACTGTCAGCTTGGTTATAGAAAAGAGAGCATTGGGACCAGGGAACATGGATAATGAGGTGTTTTACTATTAGTAATAATAATAATAGCTAAAACTTCAAGAGCATTTACTCTCTATCACATCTTATATTAACCCTTCATTGTCTTATTTAATATTATACACAACTCATCTGCTGCAATCACAGATGAAGAAATTAAGGACCAAAAAAGTAAAATATCTTTGTGAAGGCTTATTTATCCAGGTAGCATTGGAGCAGAATTGAAATATCGGTGTTTAAGTCTAACATTGCAAAGTTGTTTGTCACACAGGTCTGATATTGATTTCTTCGTCTGACAAATATTTAGTAAAAAATTGGGGCATGTTTCTTAACTTCTCTTGGTTTTATTTTTCTGATTTTACAAATGGGTTCTTTCAACTCATATCTGATGTTATTATAAGGAATTATTAGAATATAAGCATTCATTGAATAGTGACTTAATCACTTATGTGGCTATCATCAAGAATCACAAAGTTTCTAAGACTCTCCAAGGACTTCAAATTGACACAAACCGAAAAAGCCTTCCTAAAGCCACAGACAAATCCAGTGATTTGAAAACAATGAACTTCAAAAGTAAACTGCTTTTAAAAATCCAACAAAACATAGAAAATATAAGTTGATGTTAGACTAAATGATAAGAAATTAATGAAAAATAGTGAGCATATATAATACTTCTAAAATATTAGGTTATTTAATGTAAGGTTTAAAACATGCCTCACCTGTTGGCATGGAAATTATTGTTATTTTAGAATAATAGCTGAATAAAAAGTAAAAAGTGCTTTTTCTTTTTTAATGTGCCTGTCTTAAATGGGGAAGGCGATTCATGAAACTGTCACCTAATAATCGCTTTGGTAAGAACAGATTTTGGGCTAGTAAATGAGAACCATTTTTCTTCATAAAGTTTTAAAATAAAGTCTGCTGTATGGTTAAATCTACATATGTACATTAAGTGGAAATAACTGACATTTACTTATTTTTTTGCCTAGTTTAGGATTAGAGATCCTTCTTAATCTATGGTAATCATACCTCCATATAGAGGTCAAGGAGGAAAAGGTTAGAATTCTTTCACACTAGTGTGACATAGTTCTTGTGTTTATTCTATGGAAATTTGGTTATAGTCCAGAACCTTGAAGAACCCACACCTGTTCATTCAGTGATTAAAACAGTTGTGAATATATAAATGGTTTTTGAATAAAACTGATTTCTACCTGCAGTGGACACATTTATGTAGTTTAAGCAATACCTAGATATTAATTTTCACAGATTTTATTCAGGATAAAAGTTTTGTCAAATAGTCTTTGATTAGTTTTAGCATCCTGAAATTTCAAGTTTAGGATTAACAAGAATCAAAGTGGGCTGGTAGAAAAAGAGCAAAGGAGTTCCCTTATTCTGTGGTATTGGGGGTAAAGTCTTTAAAAGGTCTCTTTGGAGAGGATTGTAATTCATCCTACTGTATATTGGAACTTAATTGATGCTGTTTGTGGGGGAGATTTAAAAAAATCAGTATATGCCAAAACAGATGATGGCTTCTAAAGAGCATGAAAAGTATTAGAAATCAATAGGACAGAGTTGGCCGACATAGATACATTGACCAAACCACAAGGTAATTAATCCTCAATCAAGGGGATTTCTGCAGTTACAAGTGTAGATATTTCTCTCATAGCATTTTGAAATTGGATCATGACACTTGAGAAATAGTACTTTAGCAGTTTTAATTATGTACATTTTGCAATATAAGAATAATGCAGTGTGTGTTACTTTTATATCAGATGTTTTTCCACAAGGTTAAAGCAACATGTTGTATTACTATGTAAGAAGTTTATTGCCTTGGTAGCTGAAATTTTGAGATGGGGGATTGAGTTAACAATAAAGTTATATCCCTTTTGTCCTGGAAAAAGATTGTCACAAGCTGTACATCTTTATACAACAAAACAACTAAGAAGCTCAAAGAAACTAGCGGAAAACAATAATTATTGATAAACTGTAATCAATTGACATTTGAAATAAAAAGATAAAAATCAGGTATAGTCAATTGAAACTAGTCGGGCTTTAATTAGAACCATGATTTTATGATGAGTTTTAAAACAGATGAAACATTTTATGCAATGAGTGCTTGGCACACTGGTTAAGATGTTGCTTGCGGTGCCCACATTCCATACAACAGGGCACAGGTTGGAGTTTCAGCTTTGCTTTCAATTCCAGCCTCCTGTTGATGCACAATCTGTGAGGTTACAGACAACAGTTCAAATATTTGAGTCTCTGTCACCTCATGGGAGAAATAGACTGAGATTCTGGCACCTGCCTTTAGCCTCGCCCAACCCTGATTGTTGTACGTACATAGGGCATGAGCCAGAGGATGGAAAATCTCTGTCGCTCTATCTTTCAAATAAAAGGAAACAGTAAAGGAGTGGCATGATGGTGTAGCAAGTTGCCAGCATCCCATATGGAGGTTGTTGCAATTCCTGGCTTTTCCACTTCATTCCGGCTCCTTGTTTATGATCTGGCAAGGCAATGGAGGGTGGCTCTAGTCCTTGGTACTCTACACCCATGTGGGAGATCTAGAGGTGGCTCCTGGCTTTGCATCAGCTCAACTTTGGCCACTGGGGTCATTTGGGGTGTGAACCAGTGAATGGATGGTATCTCTCTGTGTGCCTCTCCCTCTCTTCCTGTAATTCTTTCAAGTAAACAAAAGAAACAGTAAATACATTTTTTTTCTAAAAAAAAAGACATAATAGAAAACAATGCAAGTTCACTGTAGTGATTACTATTTATTTCTTATTTGAAAGGCAGATTTTACAGAGAGGGAAGGAGAGACAAAGACAAAAATCTTCCAGCTGCTGGTTCACTCCACAAATGGCCACGATGGCTGAAGCTGAGCTGATTCAAAGTCCAGAGCCAGGAACCTCCTTGGACTCTCCTACATGGGTGCAGGGTCCCAAAGACTTGAGGCATTCTCCACTGCTTTCCTAGGTTATAAGCAGGGAGCTGCACAGGAAATGGAGCAACTAGGACATTAACCAGTAACTATATGATATGAGAGATATTAACATGATATGCCATCTCAGCTAACTGAATTTAGTGAATATGAGCTGTAAGTCCTCTACACTATTTATTAAATGCATTTCAGAGAGAGAGAGAGAGAGAGAGAGAGAGCGAGCGAGCGAGAGACAGACATAGAAATTCAGGATTCAAACACATTTGTATTTTAGGGTTTTAGGTATTCTATGTCAAATCAGAGCCTTATTTTTTTAATTTTTAAAAGATTTCTTTATTTATTGTTCGGAAGGAATAGTTACAGAGAATGATAGATACATAGAAGATATTCCATCTGCAGGCTCTCTGCACAAGTGAATGCAACAGTCAGAGCTGGATTGGTCTGAAACCAGGAGCTTCTTCCCAGTCTCCCATGTGGGTGCAGGAGCCCAAGGACTTGAGCCATCTTCTGCTGCCTTCTCAGGCCATTAGCAGGGAGCTGGATCTGAAGTGCAGCAGCCAAGATATGAACCAATGCCCATATGGAAGGTTGGCACCACAGGTGGAGGATTAGCCTATTATGTCACTGTGCCATGTTGTTGATTTTTTTCTTTTCTATAAGAAGATATAATTAGCTGTTGTCCTAGTTTTTCCTTCAAGAGTATAACTCAAAAAGTTGAGACTCAATGGAAAAGATGATCATTAAAATTTCTTCAATGAATAAGCAGCATGCATCAATTAATATTATTGATTAGGATGTCCACAGCTCATATCAAAGTACTCGAGTTAGAGTCTTGGCCCTAGAATTCAGGTCCTGTCAGTTCATAACCTTGAAGATAGTAGTGATGGCCCACATAATTGGATCTCTGGTGACATACGGGAGACCTGGATTCAGTCCCCAGCTCCCAACTTTGGCCAAGCCCACATTGTTTTGCTTTGTTTTTAATGTATTTATTTTTATTTATTTTTTATTGTTTTTTGATACAATTTAGTTGGCAGCAGGCTCTCCCTTCCTCCTCCTCCAAATTCTCTCCACTCCGCTCTGTTCTCCCCTCTAGGTTCATAGTCATGAATTTTCCCAAGTCCATCATGCTTCCACTGGAGTGTCTCCCAGCCATGTAGGAGAATAACTTTTCATTGTAGATTAATTCTTGTATCCTAGGGCCCTAATGTAGGTACAGTGAGGATTGGGCCTTCGTTGTTTATAGGCCGTGCCAATAACAGTTATATGTGGACACTGACTATCTCAGCTGCTAATAAACAATCCACCTCTTGTGGATGGCTAATAAATGAATTACATCACACGTTCTTGTTACATGAGGTACAATTAAGTATGAAGTAACAGTGATTGACATAGAGTAAGATTCACATATGATATCTCTAGATTTGACATCATATTATATTATATTAGAGCAAACATATGATATCTGACCTTTTGGGATTGGCTCATTTCCCTTAGCATTATGGTCTCAAGTTTGGCCCATTTGGCCACAAAGTAATGCATTTCATTTTTTAAACTGCTGAGTAGTATTCCATAGTGTAGATGAACCACAGTTTCTTTGTCTAGTCCTCTGTTGATGGGCATTTAGGTTGCTTCCAAGTCCTTGTGATTGTTGATTGTGCTGCAGTAAACATTGGGGTGCATGTTGCTTTGTCGTATAACACGTCTTTTGGATATATTCCTAGAAGTGGTATTGCTGGGTCATATGGTAGGTGCATTTTTAATTGTCTAAGTGTTCTCCATACTGACTTCCATAGTGGCTGCACTAGCCTGCATTTCCACCAGCAGTGGAGTAGGGTTCCCTTTTCTCCACAACCTCACCAGCAGGTGTTGTTGGTATTTTTCTGTATGTGGGCGATTCTTTCAGGTGTTAAATAGAACCTCAGTGTTGTTTTAATGTGAATTTCCCTTACTGCCGGAGAGCTTGAGCATTTTTCGTGTGTTTGTTGGCCATTTGAATTTGCTCCTTTGTAAAGTGTCTGTCCATTTCGTGTGCCCATTTCTTGACTGTTTTTTTTGTTTTTATATTATTGTTGTTTTGGAGCTAATTAGAGCCTTGTTTTAAGGAAAAGTTCAAGTTGCATTTCCATATTTCCCTGGTAAAGCTTCAGTGTTTGACAGGCGTTTTGGGATTTTTAAAGAAAACATCATACAACATTTCATGGTATATCATATTTTGGGGTTGACCTGAAAGACTGCCAGGTTAGAATGGAATACATGCTTCCTTCAGTCCATTCAGGATCCTGTAACAAAACATCACAAACTGAAGCAAGTTATAATCAACAGAAATTAGTTACTTCATTCTGGAGAAATTAGTGTACTGGCCATTTCAGAGTCTTTGCAAGGGTTTGCTTTCTGATTCATAAATACTAGCTTCCTGGCAAGATTTTCATGTCCTTATATTGTATTAGTGCAAGCTAGCTTTCTACAATCTCTTTACTAAGGTTAATAATCACAATCCTGAGGGCTTGCCAAATCAAATCACCTCTTAAAGCCTTCACCTTCAAACACGATCACACTGAGGAGTAACCACAGAAGTATTAAGGCAGTATTAAGCACAGGGACAAAGAGGATACTTTTGCAGGACCAGAATGTGATTGTGTGCTGTCCTGTCATTGGGACCACAAGTTCCAGGAGTTCAACAGTTATGGGCATAGAAGTTTCTCACACGGAATTTCTTGCAAGCCCATATCAAAGAGCTGAAACATGTTAATAGGTTTAGACTATGCCTTCCTTGGCAGAGAGTTAATCTTAATTTAAAAAAAAAACTGCTTATGGGAAAAGTAGAGTATCTGAATATAAAATGCCAAATAATCAAGCAACTTCACCTACATATCCAGAGCTGTGTTATCTTCCACAAAGAAGGAAATGGAGGGGGGATACTTGGCACAGTGCTTAGCATGGCGCTTGAGATATTTGTAGTCAGAGTGCCTGAGTTCTAGCTTGAATTACAATTCCAACTTACTGTTTAGGGCACTCTAGAAAGCAGCATGTGATGGCTAGAGTACTTATATCCCTCCCATCCATTGGGGTAAATCTAGATTGAGTTCCTAATACTGGAATTTGGCATGGCTTTGTCCTGCTGTTGCAGGAATTTGGAGGAGTGAATCAATGAATAAAAGATCTTTGTCTCTTTTAGTCTCTCTTTTTTCCTCTGCCTTTCAAATAAATAAGAATACATTAAATAAAATAAGTACCTTTTATTTTATACATACCAATGAACAATCCAACCTGTTGTGGTTTTGCTTAATTAAAGTTCTATTAATACTGAACTACACACATTCATTAATGTATTATCTATGACTTCTTTTACACTTTAATATCAATGGAACAATTGTAGCAGAGATCGTCAGCCTCAATAAGACCTAAAATATTTCTTCTCTGACTTTTCATAAACAACAATGATTAGTGCAGATTCGTGCACTAAGGATCAAGGTCAGGAACTGCCATCACAACTTAGTATAATTTAGAAATTAAATATCATGATCTTGGATTGAGAAAGACAAAAAAGGCTATTAAGAATTCTGGACTGCCGTGGCCTTCATCTTTGCTTCTTTGGTTCTTATTAAGCCAAGGGTGAAGGCCATTGAACCAACTGCTGGAGAAATAAAGTCCACTATCCTGGTCCACAAATGTAAATGAGCCTATGGGAATTAATAAACAGAAAATAGATTTTTTTACAGCTGACATAAATTCAAATCAGGAAGAATCTACCACAACCAGATGGCCAGTATGATTCTTTGTGCATTCCTTGGTCCTTGCTTTGTTTTTACACAATGAGTTCTTGGTTATAAAAACAAAGAAGAAAAAAAGAGAAGATTTTATAATAGCCTGTAAAGCATTTACTTCCTCTGAGCATAGGCAATACTGATTCTGTTGTGGCTTAGAAATGAATTTATTGGCAGCATAAACTGTTATTGGGTCTTTGGTAGGGTAAATTCTCTTTGAGAATGCCAGTTGGAAACTTTGGGGCCAGATAGCTATATCAAACCCCTTCCTCCTCAGATTATTCTTTGGGTACTCTTCATTTAAATTTATAAATAATCCAGAAAGGGAATCATCTTCCATGAGTTCTTCTAACAGTATCACTCATTTTAAGGTTTGCATAACTCCTTGTCTACTGACATAGTATATTATTCAAAGATCTCTTGAACAAAAGGAAACAAAGTAGGTTCAACAATGGTCTTGTTAGCATGGGATTCACTGATCTTACCATAGTCATATCACTTGAGCTAAATTTACCCTGATAGATTAGCAAACAGAGGAGTGGGATACTTACTGACTCCTTGAAGTCACCAGCAGATGATAATTGTTTGGATTTTGAAAGGCTGTCCTCCAAGTTGTGGTACATGTGTTGGACAAGAGTCATCCAACTAATGTGATGTATGTGTTAAACTGTAATAATGATATATGAATGCAGGTATACAGTAATGTGGCCTATGTAGTTAGGATAAATATGTTGAGGAGCCAAGGAATGAAAATAAACATGATCTTCAACCAACATCACTTTGGATCACCATCTAAAAAATTTAAGTTTCTCATATCCACAAATGGAACTTATGCTGAAACAAAAATTCTGGTTCATATTGCTGGGGTTTAAGGGTAGGGAATATTCCATTTAAGGACCTCACTGAGTTTTATTGTACTGAAATCTGTGACTAACAGTTGAGCATGTGGGGCTTTTCATGTCAACAAATCAGTAGATGTAAGAATTTATTGTACTGGCTGAACTAATTGACCTTTATAATCATTAGGATCAATATTTGCTAATGCAAAATGGGGTCAAGAATGATTCTATTTGAAATATGAGGAGTCACTGAAGCATCTCTTAGCATTTCTTTCTAATATAGTTAAGTAACAATGTACTTCTAGTGGATCCAAGTTCCTTCACTTACAGAGCTTCTATCACCTCACAAATTTCACGGAGACTTGACTTTTCTTCTGGGTCAATAATCTCATTTGTCAAGTAAGGATATTTGCTATGTGCATACTATTTTCTCTCACACTACTTTCAAACAACTGCCTTTACCATGTTAACATCTGCCTTCTTAGGAGTGTCTTTTATCTACTTCAAATGTTGTTTTAGTAGTCTTCCTGAGATACCCTTTCTTTGGTTTTCCTGGCTTCATCATCACCTGAATTTTTTTTAAATTTGTTTTTAACTAAATAGTACCTGGCACCTAACAGGTGTTTCATAAAATGTTATCTAAATGAACACATCATGCCATTTGGTTATCAATGATGTCATCATATATTGTATGTTCTCTTCAAATTCTTTGCTCAATAAAAAAACATAATATATCTACATATAGTTATCAGACTCCTTGTTGAAATTCCGGTAAATAAGATACAAAAGAATTCAAATGATTTCACAGTGATAAAAATGACATTTCTATTTGGTCACAAGAATTCATCCATATTAAACTACAAACTGTTCAGGAAAGCACTCTAAACATACTTCTGCATGGTTCAATACTTCTGAGGTTTTTCTAAATCTGTAAGATATTACTTTTGCATTTTAAACTTTCTAAACTATATACTTATTTGTGTTAATTTAATTAATGATAAAGAAGTAAATATTTGAATGGAATACAACACACTGAATGCCAAATGTTAAAATCTGCTTATATTTATAATTGAAACACACATAATATACATTTAAATACAATTTATAATTCTATGGATAACTCCTTCATATAATTGCAGAGGGTTTTTCACTTTATAGAAGATTCTGTAAACTCCACAGAGATTGTAACTGGAGTAAAATGGATTGAATTTTGTAAGAAAATGTTGAAGATCCTTTCTTATTAATAGCACAGTAGCAACTGAAAATGGCTCTCCACCAGGATATATTGTAATGTTCCACTTCTCTATTCTATAAACAATGTATTAACAGCCATTTGCTATAAAAGACCTAAACATATTTTTTAAACAATGCCTGGAAACGTTGGAAGAAACACTATGGGAAGTCACTAAGGCTCCTATTAGCAGTGAGATAATAACCTACCAGTGTCCCACATCAAATAGAAATGGAAGAGTAACGCTTTTCTGAACTAGACCTCATACAATAAAGCATTTCATTGAAATAAATGCCACAGTAATTCTTGAGAAATTTGTGCTCCACCATGATGAGATTTTGGAGGGGGTGATAATGATGGTCAAGACTTATCAACTAACTAATTATAGCATTAAATTAATGGATGATTTAGTTCAGATCATGGATTTGTTAAGACATTCTGATGACTTCACATTAGTCCCCAGAAACCACAAGAATACACTTAATTCAAGAACCCACACAGAAGCAAACAAAAATTATCAGATACCACAAATTACAATTTTAGACAGAAATGTGTCTCAATATTAACAAAGGCAAATAACAAAGAGATCCTAAAATTGAAATAAATATAGGCCCACAATTTTTTTTCTTAGATAAAATTTACAGTGGAATTTTTACCAAAATGTTTCTCTCTGTCTTAATGTCATAGTCAGGAATCTGAGCCATAATCTGTTCAAAAATCTTTGTCATGAATTTTCTGTTTCAACCTACACTAGGCAATCTAAAAGCAAAAACGTTTTCAAGTCATTAGGTAGTTTGTTTATTTCCTTGGCACACAGTTAGATGTATTTTCTTTATATAAAAATCATCATTTATTTCATGAAATAGTAAGTAGAGGTCAGATCTGTCAAAGCCATTTAAGACAGTTTAATAATTTTGGAACCTATTTTATGAATGGTGAGATTAGTAATAACAACGATAATGATAATAGTTAATCAATATATGTTGCTAAACACTATTACATTATATGAATTACCTTATTTTCATATGTAAAATAACTTTGTGAAATAAATGCTCTTATTTGTTTTATAGATAAAGAAAAAATTCAGTAAGGCTAAGCCATTTATGTAGTCATGTAATGAATGTTCATGATAGGCTTAAACGTTGGCTAATTATTAACTAGTTAATCAGTATTTTAAAGGAGAAAGTTGAAATATTTACTTGAAAGACAGAAACATGGAGAGAAATATACAGAGAAGGATCTTTCATCTGCTGGTTCACTGGCCAAATTCCTGAAAGAGTCAGTCCCAGGCCAAAAGCAATAGTCAGTTATGTAGTCCTGGTCTCTCATATGAGTAACAAGCAATCAATACTTGAACCATCACTGCTGCCTTCCAGGATGTGCATCAGCAAGAAGCTGGAATTGGGCGAGGAGCTAAGACTTAAACTTAGATATTCCAGCCCAAGCACCATCCTAATACATTTAAGTGCCCTCCACTGTTTAAAACAACAAATCATAATTTTTAACAGCTTTATCAGACAGATATTAATTTTGTAAGATTTGTTTATTTATTGGAAAGGCAGATATACAGAAAGAAGGAGAAGCAGAGAGAAAGGTCTTCCATCCACTGGTTCACTCCCCAAGTGGCCACAAAGATTGGCGCTGAGTTGATCCGAAGCCAGGAGCCAGGAAATTTTTCAGCATCTCCCACACTGGTACAGGGTTCTAAGGCTTTGGGCCATCCTCTACTGCTTTCTCAGGCCACAAGCAGGGAAGCAGTATGGGAAGTGGAGCAGCCAGGACATGAACCAGTGCCCATATGGGATTACGGAACATGAAAAGTAAGGATTTAGCCTCTTGGCTACTGTACCAAGCCCTGGCAGATATGTCTTATGCATCTCTATGTTTCATATCTAATTATTCCAAATAAAAAATGTCTGAAGTGTTGCATTGCCTTTTTGTGATGTCCATTGTTTTGAATTTAAAAATGAATGAAAAATGAATTCAAGAATGGGCACTTGGCCTGCTGGTTAAGCTATCCCTGTCTCATCATAGTACCTGGGTTTGGTTTGGTATCTATTTCTGATTCTTGACTCAAAGTTCCTAATAATGAAACCCTAGGAGGCAGATTTAATCAATAATTTGAATTCCTGCTACTCACATGGGAGGTCTAGATTGAGTTTTCTGCTCTTGGCATCAACACAACCCAGCTTCAAAGATTGTGTATATTTTATGAATGAAATAGCTGACTGAATATTCTCCTTGCTTTTCTCTATCTTTCTGCCTCTCAAATGAATTAGAAAAAGAAGTTATTCACATGAAAGTCCCAACAGAGTTTATTAAATTAGTGACTTATTTTGTACTTGTATCGCAGGAGAAATTGGTAAGAAAACCTACAGTTATTTAGGGAGTGGAGAATTAATCAGATGTATTCGTTATATAAATAAAATTTATTGTAAATACAACATAATTAAAAGATTGTATTGTGGCAAGACTAGTCAACAGTAACATAAATGAAATAGTGAAAAATATAAACACTTTACATGGCTGATGTTTTATATGTATGTGACTTTACTATGTAGATAAGAAACATGACTTTTACAACTGGAAAACAAATTCATATATTTCGAATTTCTTAGAGAATGGGTGGTATATTCTCAGGTGAGGTTTGTTTTGCTTTTCTTTCATTCTGGACTATTATTTTATGGGATAGTTTTTGTAGAAAAGAGAACAACTTTTCTTCTCAATTTGCAGCATCACATGTAAAAACAGAGTAAAACAAAGAGTTGAAGTGATATATTTTAGAAGTAACAAGGATATGAGAGTTGTTTCATTTGGGGGAAGGGAGAAAGAGGCCGTAGAAGAGTAACACTAATCTGAAGATGGTTAATTTATAGTGAGATAATATTTTAATCATGGTAAGAAACTAGGTACTTGGATATGAATACAATCCTCAAAGCATTTCAGGAGCTGGTAGAGTCTGCTTATTGTCTTTTAAAGGTGAAGCCTGACATTGTGTGTTATATTTCCATTACTGTGTAAATAGTCACTGTATAATTCACAAACATTCATCAAAACCCTGACAGCTTTAACTGTGTTTGCTTAGTACAATTTTGCATGGAGGAAAAGGGCTGTTATCTAGCATAGATCCAAATGGGGCAATAATGGATAATAGATGGTCCCAATTGAGAGTGTTGACATCATTGACTATTTGGATAGGACTACTTGGAATTAAATCCTAGCTGTTTATTTGGTGATGGTGTGACTTTGAGCAGATTACTGTTTTAATGTACTTCAAATCCTTATCAGTAAAATTGAGAAAATAATAGCACTATTGGGAAATTAGTGGGAATTTTGTGATTGTTGTGTGAGAAATTCACAGCACAAACTGAGGAAGAGCATATCATACAAACTAGGCACTTATTAAGCAAGAGATAGTACTCTTACTGATAGATTAAGAGCTATAGTGGTAAACAGCAAATGAAATAACAAAGGAAAAGAGAGGGTGATGCAAGAACAGATGAAGCAAATGGTTTTGCTAAAATGCACTGCAAAGAGGTGGTCCTGAAACGTCAGGCTTAAGGAATATGCATTTGGTGTATGCTGGGTGTCAATCCATCTAGTTCCTTTACTTCTTGCTCAAAGGAAAAATCACATTTCTTTGGCTACTGTTGCAAGTTGAGTTTCCCCGAAGCAGACTTTGAGACAGTGTTTGGAGTAAGGGTGTCAAGAAACATCAATATCTATGGACAAGAGAAGGAAGCATGACTGGGCAGCAGGAGAAGTGTTTAAAATTCTGTATCAAGGTCTAGGAGTACTTGCCACTGTGGAGTTTTATCCTGCTTTTTTGGAAATTAAAAGGTAATGATTTTTCTTTTATTTAGAAGAGGACATCTAAACGTACCCAAAAATTTGGAGGTGTATTATATTAACTTTCAAATCTTCACTGAATTTAATACAAACTCTCTTGAGTATAAGGCTATCATTAAGGCTTTCTGCATGCTGGCCATTTCTTGTTCATCCAGATTTATTAACAAAATATCCTGGTGGATCAGTGGGATTTCCAGTTATCTCTTTGAATGATATTGTGAAAGAGAACAAATGCATTAACATAACCGTAAAGCAAAACTATAAATAGTCATTTTTGTTCATTTCATGAGAACACAAACTACAGGAAAAAAGAACATGTGTAACCAACCGCAGCCAGGATACCTGTGCTTGAGGCTATAATGATATGCTCTCAGACAGTGACCATAACTGAGGCTTCTATTCCATTGAGCTCCCTGTATTCTTTTTTTTTTTTTTTAAATTTTAAGATGTATTTCCAAAAACATTTGAAATCAGAGCACAGCGTTTCTTTTCTTTGTTTCTTTTCTGTTTTTGATGATGTGGTGGGTAGGGTGGAAGAATAAGGGGAAGTGGGTGAGACCATTCCTTCCAAATTTTCTTTCTCTTCCTCCTGTATTTGGAGAAAGGGGAGAGATAAAGCGAGAAGCCATACACACCCTCCTAACCGCCTCAGAACCCAGGAATGGTGAGCGGCCACCCAATCTTATCCCAAGGTCCCTAATGTTCTGCTTAAGTGGTTTTGATAGTTCTGAAATGCTTTCCATCTCACCAATTCAAGGATAAGGAAATCCTTCCAAGGTCCAATGGCTGACATAGCCCACCTTAGAGTCTCCATTTACCCAGATATTTGCTGTTAACGCTTGAGGGAGGATTTGATCAATCTGTTCTGTCTCCTTCCTCTTATGGTATCAGGTATCCTCTGCAGGCTCAAATGTACTGCCATATCCTCCATGTGCATCTGAATATGCTGTCCACTGCTCTAAGCCACTGAAGAGATGCAGTTGACACATGCACTCCATGGTCAGGCCACAGATCCTGTGATTCTCTTCATGGTTGGAGTTCTGAGTCCAGTGGTTCAGTTTGGGGGATGCCCAAAGAAACCCCCTCTGAGGTGATCTCAGACCTGACTCTTGTGTGACCTTGCCAGTACGGGGTCTGACTGTCCATCAGACATACCAGCCTATGTACACACTGGTAGTTACAATTGCTGGGTCAATTCTCTCTCAAGTTCCATCTCTTATGCAAACCAATGGATGCTGTGGTCTAGCCCAGCTCAGCCCACTACACACTCAGCCCTCACATATACCAACGGGAACTGTAGCCTAGTTGGAGCAACCCCCAGTAACCTCCACCAGGCCTGCCCTCAGACCTAGTTCCTATGTTTGCCAGTATGTGCAGCTGACTGGTCCAGTCTGTCCCACATTCAATTCAGCTCTTGTGCACATCAATGTATGTTAAAGGCTAGCTCATCCCAACTGACCCTGCTATATAGCCCACATTCATGCGGGCAATGCCACCGCCTGTCTTGTCAGTCCCACTCCCAACCCTCATTCTCATGTTCACCAGTAGGAGTTGCAGTCCAATAGAGAAGTACTCACAGTTTCCCTACTGAGCTCTCTCCCAGCCTCGCATTTGACCCCGGTCCCAGCAACTGCTAGCTGATGCTGTAGCGTAGTCTTAACTAGCCTTCAGTTACTCTGGCTCAAGCATGCACTGGTGGATACAGTCAGCCCAGCCTGGCTTCCCCCAAACCAGTTTACACACAGGCCAAGAGGTGCAGTAGCCCTGTCTGGTCTAGTTTGACCCCAGTCCCAGTTCTCATGCTCACCACTGGGAGCAGTGGCCCAGCAGGGAAGCTTGTTCTGCCTATATATGGGACTTGCATCCCTCCCCCATGTGTGTGTCTCACATGGACTGATGGGTGCTAAGGCCCAGTGTGGCATTGCCTGCATCAGCTTGGCAATTGCCAGTGGGTGCTAGAGTCTGGCCTGGCCCGGCCTGGTCTGTGCCCAGTTCCAGCTCACTCTGGTGGGTGCTGCAGCCTAGCTCAGTATAGCCAGTCCCCAGTCTCAGCCTTAATGTGAACTGACTGGTATTGCAGCCCAGTCCATCCTGTCTTCCACCCTGTCCTGGTTCTAGATCTGCCAGTGGGTGCTATGAAGTGGCCTAGCCTGGCCCACCCTCAGACATGACCCACATATATGTTAGTAGGTATTGTGACTTGGCCTGGTCTGGACTACTTCTTGCCTTGGTTCTTGCACTTACACTCAGGGATGGCATCCTGACAAAGGAGTTCCCCAAGCTCCTCTATCAGGTCTTCTCCCAGTGGCAAATCTCGTGTACACAGGTGGGTCTTTGGCCCAGACTGATTTGGTCCACCTCCAGGCCTGACAGGAATATCAATCCTGCATGATTGGACCACATCCATTTTGGTTCTTACTATTGGGTGTTATAGCTCAGCCATACCTTGTCTATGCCCAGACACTGCTCTCACTTGGTTCAGCAGGAGCCAAGACCTAGCCCAGCCTGTCCTAAACTCACCCTGGCTTTCATGAACACCAGTTGGTGCTGGAGTCTAGCCTAATCTGGTGTACCCCAGATCCAGTCCATACCCATGCCACGGGATACTTGCCACCCTCATTCTGTCTCTTGCACTCACCAGTAGGGACCACAACCTAGCTAGAGTGTCCCCTTAGCTCCCTAACCAGGCCTGTTCCCAGCCACAGATCCTTCACATGCCAGTGGTTGCTCTGACCTAGCTAAGCATAGCCCATCCCATCGTCTTGGCCTTGACCATCAGATGATGCAGCCTGGCCTGTCTGGCCTGTCTCCAGTTCCAGCTCTTGCTGAGGGGTGCTGCAGACCAGCCCTGGCCAGTCTGGTCCCATCCCTGGCTCATGCAAAGCAGAAGGTGTGATAGTCTAGCCCAGCACGACCCATACTTCAGCCTGGTTCCTGCACATGCCAGTGAACTAAGGTTGGCTCTTCCCTGCCTGGTCCACTCCCCTCCAAAGCCAAACCCTCACACCTGCTGAGAGGTAAAACTACCTTGCCCAGTCTGACCAACACCCAGGCCTGAATCACATGTTCACCAACGGAGAGTTACATCCCAGGCCTCTCCCAGACCCAGATCTCACACATGTTACAGCCTGGACGATCCCAGCCTATACCCAACCCCAGTACCCATGAGAATTGGAGGGTTCCATGGTCATGCCTAGTTCAGCCTGTCACCACTCCCAACTCTTAAGCAAACCAGTGGAAATTGCAGTTCCACAGGGGTGGGCCCACATACTCCCCATAGGATCTGTCCCCAGACCTCACATGCTGATTAGTGTCATGGCCCAGTCTAATATCACCCATTTCCTATTCTGTACTGGCAGGTACTGTGATCTAACCCTTCCAGGTAGGCCTCCAGCCTTAGGTGTAATGTATGCCAGTAAGTGGTGGCCAGTGGTGGTTGATGCTAACTAGCCCAACTCAAATCTCCCACTTGGGCTGATGCATCAGTCTGACCATTAAAGGTCCTCCATGTCACCCCTTCAAGCCTCTCAATCTCAGCTCCCATTTACCTTCAAGTATAGTGGCTTTGTCGGTGGAACTCCTTCAGAATGCATTGCTAACCTGTAACATAATCCCTCGGCAGTCCTCCCTCCTACACATAGCCTTTCCCTCTTCCCTAGGCATTCCACAGTCCCTGTGTCCCAGCCCAGTCTTCCAAAGCCCAGTCTTCCAGTGAGGTGGAGTGCTAGCTTGGAGTTCTGCCAAATCCCCACCACTAGGGTCCTAAGTTCCAGGCATGTGTGTGTGCAGGCCTAGGACCTGCCCCTCTGGCCACTCAAGTTCCTGGCTCATTCGAAGTCCCCCAAGTATAATCCACCAGCACACTGTGTCAACGTGTTAACCTAGGGCTCTCCCCTCTCCTCCTCCAACCCCTCCCTGGACAAAATGCCTCTGCTTGCACTATCACCTAGGCTCCTTGGAAGCCTGCACCCCCAGGTCCTCACAAGCAATGTGCCAAGGCTGGGTGCAATGGCCATGGCCAGTGCCTGTGGAGGGTGCAATCCCCTGTATTCTTGTTGTGTTGGATCCATGTAGCTTTTTCAGGGCTGGCCTAGAGAGTAAAAAAATATTATCAAAGTATACCGTTGTGAAAATTAGGAAAAAAAAGAAATAAGGAAGATTAAGGGTGGGTGGGCATTAGGGACAGGAAAGAATGTAGGATTGGATGTATCATTGTGTTTCTAAATCTGCATTGTCAAAAATGTATTGTGAAATTTTTTAAATTAAAAACTTTTTTGAATTAAAAAAAGGAAAATGATGATAGTATGGACACAAGCATCCTGAATACTTTGTATTTTGAAATATGACTTAATTCTTGCCTTACAAACCTCTGTATGCAATATTGTTGTTAATTTATTACATTGAATGATGTGGAACATTTCAGAAGCCTCTACCTAGCTTTACAAATAATGACAGACTTTACTCTCACAGGTCAAGCACCATATCTGAGGGTTTGGTAACTTCAAAATACATCAATTCCATTTATACATTCAGTTACAATGGAAATGACCATCAGATTCGTTCATAAACCTAGTAGACCCACTGCAAATCAGTTTAAGCTGCAGTTTGTCATATACATGCTGTAGACATTCATTTGAATGGATGGATAGGGCATAATGAATCTCAGAGTAACTTAGGACTGTCAGAAACTCGGACCCTAATCACAAATCCTTGAAATAGTTGGAAGGGAAATATTATTATACCTCATTCCTAAAATGCTGAGGGCCATACTCCAACTTTCTAGAGACCTTGATTCCTTTTCAGTTAACATGTCACAAATTTGAAAACTAACTCATATCTGGTATTGATTTCAGTGGATTGCCATATATTACTTATTCTGATGGTACAATCTTACTGACACATTAGGTGGTTGTCAATAAATTGTTGGTCCCCTCTTTCTCCATGTTCCATTAATCATCTTAGTTCAGACTTCCTTGGTTCAGACTCCCACTCTAATATTGTATTCTAATCACACCCACCTAGCTTCTGGCAGTTAATTTCTTCCATGTGATTTTATTGCTTCCAGTTCTACTACATCCATTGCTGTTAAAAAATGAGAAGAAAACAAAGCTAAAAAATAGTATGATGGGGCTGCATTGTGGCCCAGTTTGTGAAACCAGAAGCCCATGTTGGAGTTCTAGCTGCAGTATAGGCTTTTCTGCCTCTGACCCAGTTTCCTGATACTGTGCCTCAGAAACTAGCAGAAGTTAGCCCGACTGCTTAGGTATCTGTAACTCTTGTGTGAGACCTGGATCAATCTCCTGGCTCTTGGTTTCAGCTTGGCCCAGCCTTGGCTGCTGAGGCCATTTGGGGAGTGAATCGGCAGATGGAAGATCTGTCTCTGTTTCTCCCCTCTGTAACGCTTTCAAACAAATAAATCTTTAACAACGCTTTCTACATCCTCAAATATGCTGGGCAACCTGTCCTAAAATTGATCTGTATGAATAACTTTGTTAGACTAAAGGCATCATCTTTTTTCCAACTTCCTCTTCCATTTCCAATCTTTTCCTACTTTACCAAAGAAAAGTTTTCCTTCCATTAATTGTATTAGAGTTCTCCAGTGCTATACTTACAAGTTTAACAGTGGAATAATTTGACAATTTCTGCCCATGTTAAGAAAATTAATACTATTAATGATTAGAACTCAAATTATTTTTGCAGCACGGGTGATTTCCAATTATTTTCTGTCTCCAATTATTAATTTCATCCAGTTATATGTCAGAAAGAGTGAAAAAATTGAGAGACACTGGTGTAACAGAACTTTATTATTATCCAGTTACGGTTTTTGAAGTTTACTCAGCTTTTAAGTTTATGAAGATGAGAAAAATACACAGAAAAAAATATATAGCAATAAGTAATATCAGCTACAGATGCATGTTAATTGATTAAGCAAACTATAGCTATTTACTTCAGATAGCATACTTCCGACACTTTTATACTTTAGTTGATTCTTAGTATCTCTCACAATTCATAAAATATGCATGCTTCTTTTGCATATTGTTAATTGTTTACTAATTTACAAATTATTTTCCAATAATATTTGGTAAAAACAGAAGAAAATCAGTATTAGGGATCTATGAACATAGTATTTACAAAAATTATTTTAATGTAGACATTTATGTTTTTTCTGCAGACACAAATTACTAGGATAATTAACAGCTTCAGGATCTAAAATGCATCACATGTGTCAAGATTACATGAAAGAAATACAATGTTAATATGACCACAAACAGAAAACAGTTAATACAAAACTTCTAAATGTGAAATAAACTTGTTAGCACATTATTTTTCATGATGGCTTGGTTATATCAAATCATCATGATATTTGGATGATATTAGATATTTCAAAAGACAGATGAACTTTTTATTTCAAAATGTCAATGTATTCCAAAATAATTTTTTCAACCTCCCACATTTAGATAATAGATATTACATTATAAATGTGCAATGTCTAAAACATTCTCAAAATCCCTTTTGAAGAAAAAGGGTTCTGAAGCTGAGATAGAGGGGCTGGGCCATCAAAGAAAAAAAAAGTCTATCTCCGTTTATGTTCCCATTACCTGAAGCGTTTGAAGTGCCATTAAAATACTTCAACTTATTCTGCTTGCATGACTTCTATTTTGCATAATACAATTCATCGATCTCTATTCAATTACAGTATACAAGGGAACTTTAAAAAGTTCATAGAAAATGCTATTGAAAGATGCGGTTTTTTTGTTGCACATTTTTGAAATCTGTGCATAAAAGGGGTATTCAAAATGTTAATGGAAAATGTGTATGATGCAAAACCTGTGCATGGATTTCAAAATCTCCTATACCAAAGCAAACCTATGTTTGAATTACATTTCTATCTGAACTTTTTCTGTATTGTCATATATTCAGGACAGCAGAGAAACACAGCCATTTGATCATTAGATTTTCTTCAAGATTCAATGTCACTGATTAAAATGTGAAGTAAAAAAAGTAAAAATGTAATGAAAATACTAAATTTTACAGAATATTTTAAAATGTAAATATCTTTCATTTAAAGAGATCAAGAAAATGCAACCGATTAAAAGCATGCTTCTCAATATACCATGTAGAATTGAGCATTTGACACCGCAATTACAACATTAGTTGGACACCTGTATCCCATGTAAAAGTGCCTGAGTTCAGGAATTCATACTGATGTGCTTCCTGTGAAGCAGCAGGTTATGGCTCAAGTACTCTGGTCTCTGACGTAAACGTGTGTAACCTGCATTAATATCACTATTGCCAGCATTTGGATGGTGAAAAGACAGATGGAAGATCTCACGCTCTCTTTCTCTCTTTATCTCTCTGCATCTGCTTTTTGAAATAATAGAACTAAATAAAAATTTTCAAATTAGCATGCATTAATAGCTTGTGTATATTATGCTGATCATATTACTTTCTGAATCTGTGCATGTATATGTGTGTACATCTGTCTGCTTGTAATAATGTCTATCCAATAAAAGAATAAAACCTAGAGATGTGTTTTGTTAGTTTCTTGTGCTGTTCACAAGGTTTTTTGAAACATCTACACTAATGAAATACTCCAAATATTTATTTATTCATATTTCATATTTGACAGCACAATTTATTATAATTAAGAGAGGTTTTATTATGCTGTATGCTCAAGTGGAAAGAATAACATCTCTCATTTCTGTCATATATTCACTTCAAAGTTCCTTCATTTTAAGTACATATCTGCATGACTGATTTAGATTCTGATGTGTTTACACTAAAGTGGCAACATTCAGGCCAGATACATAACTATTTTTTAGATTTATTTCATTTTTTGAAAGGTAGAGTTATAGACAGGGAGACAGGGAGAGAGGAAAAGGAGAAAGAGAGGGCGACAGAGAAAGAGAGACAGAGAGACCTTCCTTTTGCTGGTTCATTTCCCAAATGGCCATAATGGCCAGAACAGGGCCAAGCAAAAGTCCGGAGCCAAGAACTCTATTTGGATCTCTCACATGGGATAGCAGGGGCCCAAATACTTGGGTCATGTTTTACTTCCTTCCCAGTCTCAAGAGCAGGGAGTTGGATTAGTGGAGCAGCCAGGAGTTGAACCGGCATGCATATGGGATGTTGGTATCACAGGTAGCAGCTTCACTTGCTGTGTAGCATCAGCCACAGCTCTGTTAATATTAACACATTCTAAGAAATTACATTTACTTTCTTATGTTCTCTTTATTTTATTTAAAGTTTTTAAAAGTTAGTTATGTGTTACTTATGTTCTCGTTATTTCAAGTACTAACACACTTTTCAATTTAAGTCAATGCTAAATGTTTGATTTTTAAATTACCTAGATTCATTAAAATTAGTTCCAGCTACTTTTCTGATAGATGTACAACGCTATACATTATTTGAGAAATAATTTATTCTTAGAAAAGTTTGCTATTGGTTCTGATTTCTTTGTATACCTTTTATTTGAATGAAAATAATTGTTAGACTCTCTGCTTGTTTTAGCTAACACGAAAAATTCTGCTACCATGACTTTTGTCCAAATATTACCAAACTCTGACACTAAAGAATTATACAGCAGACCTATAAAATTAATGGATGGATGGATGATTACATTCCTGTTAAATGCCAGTGGTTTCACATATGTTTTTCAAATTGGATATAAAGATATATGTTTATCTATTATACCTCAATAAATACTTTATTTCTTCTTTTTTGCTTATAAAACATAATTTTATTCTTATGTACTTGCAAGCAATTGGTTAAAGTCTGAGCCTGACCCAGAAATCTGAAATTTCTTTATTACTCTTCACTATGGCTAGACATCCATGACATCTTTTAGACCATTTTCTTGAACACACTATGTCTTAAATCCTTCTGCATTAAAATGTACATTTTTGTTTTTATTTTTAATGTGAATAAAAAATAAAATTCAAAGGAAGCAAGAGATAATTCTACTCTCTGAGTACTTCAGTGTTTTTAACTAACATCTATAAGTTTTTATAATTGGAATGGTGCAAAATACTGAGAAACTATATACTGAGCACTGTATAAATATAACTTAACTAAACAATACGTTTATTTCACATTCTTATAAATGTACAGTGGCTCCATGGTTCCTCTCATTAAAATGCACACACACATATACATACATGCATGCGCAGAAATATATATTTTTGAAATGTAGCCAGTGTAAAGGAGAATCATAAATTATAATGGTGTTTAAATATGTTTTCAATTTAAATAAACACATATGGCTGGCTAATAGCTACCATATCAGAGCAGATAGTGCAGCCTATAGGCTTTATCATTCTAAACATCCTGCTAACGCATGGAAGAATGAGAAAGGAAATGGAGGAATAGCTATTTTCTTCAGAACTGTTGCTCAAAAGTGGCACTCATGTTCAATTAAGTTCCATTGATACAAAGTAATATAATATCACCTAAAAGGGTACATGTAAATAAAGACATTTTTCTAGTTGTTTCTGAGTTATAGCAGTGAAATATGGAAGTGAAATGTATTATATTGACCAGGAGAAGTTTATATTAGTTCCGATTAAAATAGCAAAGTTTACTTTAAAAAAATTTGTTAATAGGCTTGTATCATGCCACAGTGAGTTAAGTCTCCTTATTCAACACCATCCTTTATCAGAATGTCAGTTCAAGTCCTGACTATTTCTTTTCTGATCCATCTTCTTGATACTGTGCCTGGAAATACAATAGAACATGGCTCAAGCAAGTTGGTCCCTGCTCAGCTATGAGGGATAGATGAATGGAATTCCTGGCTTTCAGTTTCTGGATTCAGCATGTCTCAGACCTGGCTATTGCATCCCATTAGAGAGAATCAATAACTGGAAGATCAATTGTTTTCACCAACTGTTGATCTGCCTTTTAAAATAAATACATGACTTTTTAAAGGAGTTTTGAAATTAAGATTTTATTTACTTATTTGAAAGTCAGTTATAGAGAGCAAGAGCAAGTGAGTAGGTGGTTGAATCTTGTGCTTATTGGTGAAGGCCATGGGCTTTCTGTGTTTTTCTGGTCTAACCCAATAAAGAAAAAAGAAAATAGATGAGGGAGGAGAACTGGTAAAAAGTTCAAAATGGAGAGAACATCTTGAATTTTCTGACATCCATTATGAATCTCATAAGGTAATATAATCCCACTTCTCTAGTAAAATGCAAACAGATGGTTGAAGCCATTTGATGCTGCTGAATTCACTAAGTAGTCATCAAGATGCAGAACTGACAGAAGTTGGGCTTAAGCAAAGGGACCCAGAAGAATCAATATCCTAATACAAAAAGAGTATGAAAATGGATGTCTCCACAAAAGAAGAAAAGCAGAGGCAGGAAAAGAATCAGGAAGTTTTAAATTTTCATTTTTATTTTTCTAAAGATTTGTTTATTTTTACTGGAAAGTCAGACATACAGAGAGAAGGAGAGAGGAAGATCTTCCATCCGTTGATTCACTCTCCAAGTGGCTGCATCGGCCAGAGCTGAGCTGATCCGAACCCAGGAGCCTGGAAACTCCTCTGGGTCTCCCATGAGGGTGCAGGGTCCTAAGGCTTTGCGCCATCCTTGACTGCTTTCCTAGGGCACAAGCAGGGAGCTGGATGGGAAGCAGGACTGCTAGGAATAAAACTGGCAGCCATATGGGATCCTGGTGTATGCAAGGTGATGACTTTAGCTGTTATGTGATCGTTCCAAGTCCTAAATTTTTTAAACCAGAAAGACTTGCATTTAGAATATCAAACTTCTGATAGATTTTTCACTAACTAGTAGAGTGGTATGGGATAATTGCCTTAACTTATGACAGGTCAATTTTATCTTTTGTCAAACTTAAAATATTGATACTATTTATTAATATTCTTTCCATGGAACATGAAGAAAATTAATCAAGGTTCAAGTTTTATCAAAAAGATACTTTATTCATTCATGGACCTCTACAAAGCCAGCTTAAGGAATTCAATACACTAGAGGTGTGTCATTGTGATGCTTTGTCCTTTCTAGTTTTCATACTGATTATTAAACTTGGGTCATGCAGCTAGCTCAGTGATTAAGGGGCAGTTTGCTGCAGTTCATAGATTCATGAGAATCACGTATGGGGAAGAATGATAACTAGAAAATAAACAAGCATCAAGCTAGATCTCCAAATAATCTTTTTGACTATGAAATTCTGAGTCTACTACAAAATTTTAAAAGCATGTATTTATTTAAAAGGCAGCACAGAGAGAGTGAGAGAGAAGCCGAGATGGGGTGAATGGAGAACAAAGAGAGAGAAAGAGCGGGAGAGAGAGAGAGAGAGAGAGAGAATCTTTCACCCACTGGTTCAATTCCAAAAAAGGCCACAACAACTGAAGCCAGGAACAACATCTTGGTTTCCTATTTGGAAAAAGAGGACACACATACTTGAGTCACATTGTGATGCCTTTCTAAGATATATTAGCAGGGACCTGAATCAGAAGTGCAAGCAACCAGGCCTGCTGGAGTTCTGGGATGCCAGCATCATAGGTGGTGGCTTAACTTACTGTGCTGTAACACTGGTCCCTATTATGGAATTGTATTAGTTGAACATCACCAAAGGAAAGAAAGTATTGATCATTTTCACAGGTATTCAGTCTCTTTCATCAAGTTGTATGTGACATCTATTTGTTATCAAAAGCAGCAAAACTGATCAACGTATTTTTTAATTTCAAAATATTCTTATTTATAATACCTGCCTTGATATTATAAAATAGAGCATAAATTTCATATGCCATAGCTTTCCTATTTTTCACAATTCATTATCTATAATTTATTCAAATATATCCTACTTTATTGTAATGAAATTATAGAATTCATTTTAGTTTTTAGGTAAGCAGGTGCATTTATGAGCAGATGAAGTATTATAGGTTCATTCGGATCAAAACTACTCAAAGATGGAAGGTCCTAGTATGTTATCCAAGTAATCTGTTTAATGCTGTAAGTTCAAATACTGAACATTCATTCTTTTTTAAAAAGGTTTATCTTATTTTTATTGGAAAGGCGGATATACACAGAGGAGGACAGAGAGGAAGATCTTCCGTCTGATGGTTCACTCCCCAAGTGAGCGCAACAGCCGGTTCTGTGCCGATCTGAAGCCAGGATCCAGGAGCTCCTCCACGTCTCCCACGTGGGTGCAGGGTCCTAAGGCCCTGGGCCATCCTATTCTGCTTTCCCAGGCCACAAGCAGGGCGCTGGATGGGAAGCAGGGCCGCCGGGACTAGAGCCGGCACCCATATGGGATCCCGGCGCGTGCAAAGTTAGGACTTTTAACCACTACGCTGTCGCACCAGACCTTGGACATTCATTCTTAAAAGTGCTGTTCCCTGAAATTAATTCAGTCACTGAATATATGTGCATTAAACATCTAACAGTGTCCTAGTTGCTGGAGTATAACAATGAATACATCTAAGAGAAATCATCCTTCCCTGTGGAGCTTACATTTTAGTGGAAAGAAGGAGTAGTAATATTAGTAATACACTGATACTATTTGAACGACTGTAAATTCAGATCCTCATAGGAAACACTGAGGAAAGAGACAAAAAAAAAAAAAAAAGCGCAGCATAAGGTCTATTCAGTGGTGTGCCTGGGGTTAAAGTAGACAGTGTATATCACAAGTGAAGATATTCAAATTTATCTTACTTTTAAAACATTGTATCAAGCATATAAAACACAATTATCAGTGAAATAAAACAGCAGATGACAGGTTGTAGATTCCTATGGTACTTTTGATGCAAACTGCAGCATCAAAATGACAGCCAGAAATATACTCAGAGTTACCATATATTTATACCTCTTAGAAAAATGTTAGTTCCCTGTTACAATCAATCTACTTAATGTTTCCTAGTGTTTGCAATTCAGCATTGTCTACGTTAGCTATCAGTTGTTCTGATCTGGTGTGTTACAAACCTCAACTCCATGCCCAAGTTAAATCCCAGGTATAGATAGTTTTAGGAACTCATTTATAAGGCAATATCTTGCAAAAGATTATCATTACTTTCACTTCTCACTAACCCAATAAATGGACCTTCAGTGATAGGGGAACATTGCAGACAGAGGAGGGTAAATGATATATGAATCTCATTGTCAGCTTCTCCCCACCTCCGTTTTCATTTTTTTTCTCTTCCTTGTCTTTCTAATAGAGATTCAAATTATGGATGTTCCTTTCTTTCATTTGCTTTTGTAGTAAAGATTATCCAGAAAACGCGATTTTTATTCAGGTGATTATGATGCACAGTTCATTTTTCAGTGGTGGAAATTACAATGTAATCATTGAAATAGATTTTCAGGACCTGGTAGATTTTGTTAGTTCATGAAGCCTGTATTTGAATTTCATAAAAGTGTGTTTATGCTGTCTAAAAATCCTTTCTGCTTCTTCACAAAGAGTTTAGAGTCAAAGTTATTATTTGACGTCTTTATTCTTAGTGACATATTTATTTGTTTGAATGATAAGCTTCATCTTTCAACCTAGAAGTGGTTGAAGAGAGGTGTAAGTTAAGATGAGTTAAAAATACGTTCCATTTAAATGTGAAAATTATTAGATATATTTCAGCAATTTTTCAGAGTGTGCATTTAGACACTGTGGGTTAAGCTGTTGCATGGGACATCTACATTCTATGCTGGGGAGGGAGGGAGGAAGGAAGGAAGGAAGAAGTAAGAAAGAAAGAAAAGAAGGAAGGAAGAAGGAAAGAAAGTAGCAAAAGAGAAAGGGAGGGAGAGTCTGGTTGAAAGAAAGAGGGAAAGAAAAAGAAAACAATAGAAGCAAAGAGATAGAGAAAGAAAAAGAGAGAGGAAGGAAGGAAGGGAGGAAGGAAGGAGAGGAGGAAGGGAGGGAGGGAAAGAAAGATTCTTGAACAAAATGTGATCACTTCTTTCCCTTATATGAGGATTTGAATATATCTTATTTTAGATTTTTTTTCTATTATGTAAAGGCTATGATCTCACAACTTTTTTCTCAAGATGGTCAAATGTGCATTATTATTATTACTCTTATTTTATTCCATTATATGGAAAATTATTTAAAAGCTAGAGAAAATTCCACAAAAGTGAACTCGATAAGATTCATCATGCAGAAAGCATCTTCAAAGGCAGCCGCCCTACACAATGAGGAATAGAATATGGTTACCTCCTGCATGTGCTAAAACAAGGAATTATCTTGAAATCACTGTCATCTTGAAACCACTGGATATGACTTTGATATACTTCTACTATAACTTTAGGTTAAAACTCCATAAATGAAGGCATAACTCATTAAAAATTATCACGTTTAAGCTTTTATGACAAATTAAATATACTTGTATATGTACAAATAATACTCCTTACATCCTGAAATGAGATTTCTAAAACATATAAGTTAAAACCATAATTCTGTTTTCTATAGAAAGAGTAAGCCTATAAAGCACAAAGGCATAAATGTTCAAGTATTCAGATCAGCAGCTGATTTTAAAGAACACACAGTTTTATTGTAATACATGATCATAGATTATTCAGATATTGACTTGGTATTTTAACATTCAAGCAGAAAGTTGTAGCCCCCCCAAAAAAGAATATATTAGAAATTATTTTGTGGAAAGCAAAATAGCTTCATTTTATTTTATTTTATCTACTTTTACCATGTTTTCATGGCCATGCATATTAATCAGGGTATTTTTAAAGTAAATACCTTTAAAGCTTTTATTTATTCCTATGTATCTGGAAAGCAGAGACACAAAAACATTCTATCTACTGATTCACTCCCAAAATGCCAAAAACAGCTGGGGCAAGGCCAGGACAAAGTTGAGAGCATGGAGCTCAACCTGGGACTCTAACTTGGGTGTCAGGAATGCAACAATTGGAGCTACCATACACTGTTTCCCAGGGTACACATTAGCAGGAGTCTAAAATTAAAAGCAAATCCAGTATTCTAACGTAGGCTCCCTGATATTGAATATGAATGCTCAAAAAGCAACTTATCCACTGTGCCAAATGCCCATTTCATCTTTTAATACCTTCTACAAGTGTGAATCAAAAGGTTAAAATTGATATTATATATAACAAAAACAAACTGTATTGTAAATTGTGACTATCATATGTAAGGTTTAACACTTTTTCAACAGCTTTTTAATATACACTTAAGTACTGAGTTCCTATAATATTTGAAGTATCAGGCTAAGTATTGGTTATTAAAAATACAAGGAAGTGGGACAAGTTGTAAACAAAGTCCACTAAAAAGGCATCCAACATAGTCCAGAGTATTTCAGAGAAATTCTCATGATGATATTATCGATTCTAGAACAAAGAAAATTTCTAGAATCAATGGTTTTGTAAAGTAGAAGTATTTGAAACTAGTAAACAACACATTTTTGCCGACTACTGCTATCACTATAGGCCTAATCAGTGAAAAATGTAAACCTCTTGCTATCAATGACTTTTTTCTTTTTCCTTTTTTTTAATTTTTATTTTTTATTATAGAGTTGCATAGGCTCAGGGATTTCACCTTCTGTCTAAATGATTTCTAAATATATCATTGTATTTTTATATTTTCCAAAATAATCATTCAACTAAAATATTAAACAAAAGATTCAAAGACATTCAAAATTCTTTTATACATTTTCTGGAAATCTCACTACCAAAATCCAAGCAGAGAAACTGCTTAAAATGTGTGCGAATGTAATGAAAGTTAACTTTTTCTGCTCTATAACTTTATATTATTAGTAATAACCTTAAATCCTTTCACAACACTCATTTTCTCCTAAATAAAAGTTTGATAAAGAGCCTCCTTATACTTTTTTTTTTTTGCAAGTGGAAAGTCATCTAAGAGAGAATCCTTCATTACTTTGGGGGGCACATTAGGGATTATAAGATTAATAGTCATCCTATATATTTAGGTGTGTAGATATTTTCTTCTGGGGCCAGGCGTGGTAACCTACTGGCTGAAGTCTTCTTTCATGCGCCATCAGTAATCCATATGGGCACTGGTTCGTATCCCAGCTCCTTCACTTCCCATCCAGCCCCCCCTGCTTGTGGCCTGGGAAAACAGTTGAGAACAGCCAAAGGTCTTAGGACCCTGCACCCATGTGGGAGACCTGGAAGAAGCACCTAGATCCTGACTTCAGATGGGTTCAGCTCTCACCATTGGAACCACTTGGGAAGTGAATCAGTGGATGGAAGATCTTTCTGTCTCTGCTTCTTTCTATAAATCTCACTTTCCAATAAATATATCTTCTTCTACAATATTTTTTAAAAAGATTTATTTATTTTTATTACAAAGTCAGATATACAGAGAGGAGGAGAGACAGAGAGGAAGATCTTCCGTCTGATGATTCACTCCCCAAGTGAGCTGCAACGGGCCGGTGCACGCCAATCCGAAGCCCGGAATCAGGAGCCTCTTCCGGGTCTCCCACATGGGTGGAGGGTCCCAAGGCTTTGGGCCGTCCTGCTTTACTTTCCCAGGCCACAAGCAGGGAGCTGGATGGGAAGCAGAGCCGCCGGGATTAGAACCGGCGCCCATATGGGATCCCGGGGCGTTCAAGGCGAGGACTTTAGCCACTAGGCCACACCACTGGGCCCTTCTTCTGCAATATTAATGCTCAAGATTCCTAGATATAAAAACACATATTTATCTTAAAATAAACAACTCACTTCCTTTTAAAAACCAAAATGTTTGTATTGACATGCTCTGATAAGGAATAGTAACATGCATTGCAATTGCATACTAAGAAGCTGTAGTTTGTACCACCAAGGCTTATAGTGGTAAAATTAATAACTTTTAAGAATACAATAGAATCCTTATATTTCCATTTTCTTTTTTTTTTTAAGATTTTATTATTATTGGAAAGCCGGATATACAGAGAGGAGGAGAGACAGAGAGGAAGATCTTCCATCCGATGTTATACTCCCCAAGTGACCACAATGGGCCGGTGCGCGCCAATCCGCTGCCGGGAACCAGGAACCTCTTCCAAGTCTCCCACATGGGTGGAGGGTCCCAAAGCTTTGGGCCATCCTCGACTGCTTTCCCAGGCCACAAGCAGGGAGCTGGACGGGAAGTGGAGCTGCCGGGATTAGAACCAGAGCCCATATGGGATCCCGGGGTGTTCAAGGCGAGGACTTTAGCCGCTAGGCCACGCCGCTGGGCCCTATATTTCCATTTTCTATAAACCTTCTTAAAGGCATGTTCCACACATGTATAGAGCCATTTAATAATCAGTGCAGGATCCATATTATTTCAGATAAAAAAGGTATGTAGAAAAGTTAACAGTAGGGTGCCATATACTTTATATTCAATCCAGAAGTGCAAATACTATAAAAATTATATTGATGCAATATGCATAAATCAGAATTGTTAGTAACACATAACATCGCCAATGTTGATAGCTACATTAAAAGTTAACATCTGGTAGGAAACTGAGCTCATTTAGTTCCTTCATCTTATTTTTCTTTTGCTTTGATTTCTTTTTACGTTTTAAATTAAAAAAATCTTAAGAATGGAATATTTCAAGAAATAGCATTAAATTACTTCTGGAATAGTGGGATAGATAGATAAATAGATAGGATAAATTGACAGCAGATGAAGTGTTAAATGAAAGTTTGGAGAAATATACCTAAATCCAAGATCAAAAGCAAATCAACTATTGTTTCTTCTTTTAGGAATGATAGATTAGATTATTGGTGGTCAAAACGTATCAGTAACATTTCCTGGCAGCTTTACAAGAACAACAAAGCTTAGACCATGCCCAGGCATGTTAAATCACAATCTGCATTCTAACAAGATTCCATGCCGTGCTACCTATGTGTATTCAAGTTTGAGAAGTAGTTTTAGAGGATGCTTCAGGTTTAATTAATATGAAAAACCACACTAGAAGTTATTTTATTTCCTGCTCAAAGTTTTTGCTTGAATCCTATGTGATAATGAGAAATTGTTGGTCTAGCTATGATAGTAATTTTTTAAACAAATGCTTAAATTACAAGTACATCGTAATTATGCAAAATGATAAATTTAGAGAGATGCTTCTGGCTTTTCTTAATGGTTTCTGCCTCTTCAAACACAAGGAAAAATGAAACTGCAATCATTTGTCATTACAAACAAGTGAGGCCACTTTACTTGTGATAGCACATCATGGGCTAAGCCATAATCTTTAGACATCTTCGCTGCACAAAATTTCAGACATATGCAGTGATAAACTAAATTTCTGTTTGATGTTAATCAGAGAAATTGGCACCTGAAATTGATTTACATGTCTCTTCATTCATTCATTTAGTTTCTATTTGACTTGTGTTAGTGTGACATTAATACAGAGAGAACAATATATGTTGCAGATACAGTTCTAAAAATATAATGGTATTCCCTTCCTCCTTGCATTTCTCCCTGTCCCATTCTCACTTTTTCTTTCTCTTGTCTTCCTTATTCCCTTTGTTCCATCCCTCCTCCTTCCCTCCCTTTGTTTCTTCCTTCCCTCCATTTCTTCTTTCTTTATGTCCTTCCTTCCTTCCTTCCTTCCTTCCTTCCTTCCTTCCTTCCTTCCCTCCCTTTTGCTTTACAAATGAAAATCACATTGAGTTTCCATCTAACTGGTGAGATTGGCCTACATTCAGAGCTCTGCTAACAACCCCTGCTGGTGTGCATATGGAAAGAAAAGTACCATTTTTCACTGTGTGAGTATAGGCTAGTACATTCACTGTGGAAGTCAGTATGGAAAGTCCTAAGAGAACTGAAAATAAACCTGCTGAATTACCTGGTTATCCCACATCTGGGAATATATCCAAAGGAAATGAGATCTGCATTTGAGAGAGGGATCGGTAATCCTATATTTACAGCAGCACAATCTACAATAGCAAAGACATGGAAACAACCCAGATGCCCATACAAAGAGAAGTGGTTAAAGAAGCTGTGGCACATTTACTCCATGGAACACTATTCAGCCATTTAAAAGAATGACATTTTACCATTTGCAACCAAATGGTCCCAATTAGAGACCATTATGCTCAGTGAAATCAGTCAATCCCAAAAGGACAAATACCATATGCTCTTCTCTCTGATACAAGGCAACCTTAATGCAAACATAAAATTAATAGCCCTTTCAGTACTATTTTTGCTGCAACTCATGGGTTTTGATATTGTTGTTACTATTTTTGATTCTTCAAAATAGTTTCTTTTTTTCGTATTGAATTTTTCACTGACTCATAGGTCATATAGTCTTCCTTACAGAACTCTTTTTTTTATTATTTTATTTTCCGTTTCTTCAGTGACACATTGGTCATTCAGTACACATTATTTAACTTCATAGTGCTGTAAATTTTTTTAACTTTATTTTTGTTGTGGATTTTGTTTTATTGCTTTTCATTTAAGGGAATGTGTAATAACTATGTAATAAGCAATATCATATCCAGATGTGAAGATACAATGCAGTTTGCATCTCTAGTTCAAATCAAAGATGGACTCCCAATGAGACTGTTAAATATATATCTTGCCAGTAGGATGCTGGCTGGACTCTCTGCCATTGTCTGTACCTACAATATCAGGGTATACTTAAGCAACAGAATGATGGACTTATGTCTGATTATGAAAGACTACGTGATTATGATACTATAGGGAAAATTACTGCGGGGGGGTACATGAGGAGATGATAAGGGAATTACCAGAGCCATTGGAATTATGTCATAAAATCATAAAATTTAAAAAAATGCATTATAGAAACTGCTTCCTTAAGTATAGGCTCAAATTTGAGTGTATTCATGAATATTATTTTAAAACAAACTTCTTACTAAAGAATTAAAGACAAGGTTAAATGAAAAGACAAGAAATAGTTATTTTCTGAAAAATTAAAAGTTTACATATAAATTAAAATGCTTTAGCAACTTGAGTTTTTCAGTGAAACTGGTTGATTTGAAGTTAAAGAGCAACAAAAATCAATATTTATAAAATGATTATTTTCTTTACAGGTAGTTATAATACAAGGTGTTACGTTGATGACAGTATGACTATACTTTGTCAAGAAAGACATGTAATTATTTTGATTTCTTTCTCCTTTGGCAGTAAACAAATTTCAATGAAGCTGAGAAATTTCAGTGAAGAAGAGAAACAGTTATACTCAATGAATCATACAATATGACCAAGTGGGATTAATTATTTCTTTGAGGTATTCAAGATTGGTTCAACAATCAGAAATCCATTAATGTAATATTTCACATGATCATATCAATGGATGCAGGAGAAAAAAAGCATTCAAAAGATGTACAATGCCCATTAATGACAAATACTCTGCAAACTTGAAATGTAACTTCCTTAATTTGATGCAGAATATCTAGAAATATTTATAGCTAACCCAATACCTAGTAGTAAAGAGCTATATTTCTTTTTGCCTGTGATCAAATACAAGGCAAGCATGTTCCCTCTTACTGCTACTATTCAACATCATACCAGAAACCCAAGTTAAAGTAATATGATACTGTACATGCCTTTCTTTAAAAAATTTTATTTGTATTTATATTTATTAGAAAGGCAGATATACAGAGATAAGAAGAGACAGCGAGAAGCATCCTCTCTCTGCTGGTTCACTCCCCTAGTAGCTGCAATAGCCAGAGCTGAGCTATTCTGAAGCCAGGAGCCAGGAACTTCACCTAGGTCTCCCACGTGCGTGCAGGGTTGACTTTGGGCTGTCCTCAACTGCTTTCTCAGGCCACAAGCAGGAAGCTGGATGGGAAGTGGAACAGCCATGACAGAATCAGTGCCCTTATGGAATCCCAGCACATGCAAGGTGAGGACTTTAGTCACTAGGTTACTGCACTGGTCCCAATAAATGCCTTTCTTAAGAGATGGGAAAAAGTCCTGGACAACCATAAAGCATGCTTGAATGCAAACCAAACCAAAAAAAAAAAAAAAAAAACCCACAAAAAATAACAACAACAAACCAGCTAGTGTACCTAGTGATTATAGAAAGGCTACAGAATACAAAGTTAATATATGAAAGTTTATTGCTCTCCTATAAATCAGTCATGAACTACTGAAATTCAAATGTAACATACTTCATCATTTACTTCAGTACAATATGAAATGGTTGGCTATAAATAAAATATGTACAAGAGTTAAGAAAAGTTAAATAGTTCTGATTATAGAAACAAAGTATCAAAGTAATTGGGGGATCACCTCATGTTCATATATTGGAGAAATAAACATTGTCAAATTTTTAATTTTTCCCAAATTGATCTATTCAAATCATTCACAATAAAGACCCTACAAAATTGTTTTGGAAAACTTATTATAATACCTACATTAAAAGGCCAAAATATTCAAAACAACATTGAAGAGGGAAATCCAAATTAAAGAACCAACATTATTCCACTTCAAGAATTAGTATAAATGTACAATAAAAAGGATAATGCTGTATTAGCAAGAAGCAGACAAATAAATCAATAAGAACAGAATAGAGAGTATGAAAATATACCTAGAAAATATAGTGCATTTTATCTGTAACAAAAAAATGATGTCAGGTAATGGAAGAAAGATCATCCTTCCAATGTATGATGTTGGAACAACTGTATGCATGCAAAATAAGGGATAGAATATTGTCCTTACATTTTTCCCCCAAATTAACTTAAAATTGACCACACATCTCAATATAAACACAAAACTGCAAACATTTAGAAGGAAAATAGAAGATAGTTTAACTATAATGATATAATTGATAATTCACACTACATTAAAATTAAAACTGCTCCAGGAAAGTTACTTTCAAGAACATTAAAAAGATAAGCCAAAGTTCACGTTAAAGTGTTTCTAAGTCACTGTGGGGGATTGGCCCTGGATCTCTGCCTGCTTGGTCTATGTTGGAGATCATAGGCACACGGCACTCTGTGTCCCTGGGGGAACTCCCTGACAATTGTTTAGGTTAACTGAGACCTCAACCTGTTCACTCGTCATACCGGCTCACTCGTCATACCGGCAAGAGCAGTGGGTTGCACCCCAGTATCTCTTCTCTGTCCTTGGATGAGCTGTGCTGAGACTTCCTTGATAAAAAAGCTATGAGAAATCAGGCGCAGTTTGAGTTACCTGCCAGTCTAGCTGCTATATATGAGCTGCAGCTTACCTGCCAGCCTTAAGTGTTGTACGTGACCTATGACATGATTGGAGAATCCAGAGATAGATGTGGCTTCTAGCCAATTACAGTGCCATTGTTGGGTAGGAGGACTGTCAGGAGATGCTTCCAGTCTTCCCCTTTCTTAGTCTATTTAAGTTCTTACTTGCATTACAATCAGCAAACATGCTTGACCAGACTGTCTCCAGTGGTTCGTGTTGAGGAACACCACTACCATCACCTCACCCCCTCAGCGGTTTCAGGGGCCTGCTGGCCAGGAAACCCCAGAGAAGTCACATGTTCCACAAAACATGTCTTTAGATGTAGAATATATGATGGACACTTAAAATGCAACAATGACAACATGGAGGCAGGAGTTGAGGCACTGAGGTTTAAGTCTTGTTTGGGAAGCCTGTATCTCATATAATAATAATTCCTGGGTTGAATCCTGCATCTGCTTCCCACCCTGCTTCCTGCTAATACATACAGTGGGAGCTATCAGATGATGGCTCAATAGCTTTTATCTCTGCCACTCGTCTGGGAGACTGAAATGGAGTTCCTGGTTTCTTAGTTTAAAACACCCCATCCCTGGCTGCTGTGAATTATCTGGGGAGTGAACCAGCAGATGGAAATTTTCTAACACTCTGGCTCTTTCATTTATTTTATTTTTATTACAAAGGCAGATATACAGAGAGGAGGAGAGACAGAGAGGAAGATCTTCCGTCCCATGATTCACTCCCCAAGTGACCACAACAGCCGGTGCTGCGCCAGTCCGAAGCCCAGAACCAGGAAACTCTTCCGGGTCTCCCACACGGGTGTAGAGTCCCAAGGATTTAGGCTGTCCTCGACTGCTTTCCCAGGCCACAAGCAGGGAGCTGGGTGGCAAGTAGAACTGCTGGGATTAGAACTGGCGCCCACATGGGATCCTGGCGTCTTCAAGGCGAGGACTTTAGCCGCTAGGCCACGCCGCCGGGCCCGGCTCTAACTTTCAAATATTTAAAAATACATCAACTTAGAAGTAAATTAGGGAATTTTGCAATATGAAAAATACAGATGGATCTTGATGACCTTAATACTAGAGGAAAAAGGCAGCTGCTGGAAGACTACTATGAATTAATATACTTAAACATGATATTTAAAACAGTAAAACTTGTAAAATTGGAGAGCAGAATGACACAGGGGAATGCATACTACCAACAGGGAAGAAATAGGGAGAAACAATTTAAGAGAAAATAGTAAGGATTTATTGTAACATAGAAAATACATATCTACTAGTTTCAAACTTTAACCACAATTCTCGTGCATAAATAAATGGTTGCTTTTTCAAGAACTTACATTTGGGCACGACCCGGTGGCCTAGCGGCTAAAGCCCTTGTCTTGAACGCACCGGGATCCCATACAGCTGCCGGTTCTAATCCTGGCAGCCCCACTTCCCATCCAGCTCCCTGCTTGTGGCCTGGGAAAGCAGTTGAGGACAGCCCAAGGCTTTGGGACCCTGTAACGTGGGAGACCTGGAGGAAGTTCCTGGCTCCTAGCTTTGGATCGGAGCAGCTCCGGCCATTGTGGTCACTTGGGGAGTGAATCATCAGAGGGAATATCTTCCTCTCTGTCTCTCCTTCACTCTGTATATCTGACTTTACAAGAAAAATAAAATAAATCTTTAAGAAAAAAAAGTTTAAAAAAGAATGTACATTTAACTTATTTCCCTAACCCTAGTATAGAAACAGAATTGTGTTTGTAGAGCAAGAAGAGAAATTTCATATTCCATGAATTAATAAAGGCAGAAATTGATCTATTTTGTGTTAATGGCATCAAGCGATTCAAACCCAAAAACACGATTGTCCACTTTTCCAAATACTCTTCTTACTTATTTTTTTTCCTAGAAGTCAAACTGAACATTTTCAGCAGATGAAAGAAAGCATCGTTTAACTGCTTCATCTGTGTTGGCCCATTTCCCACATCCCACCTGACAAAAAAATACTTCATGATTGTTTGGCAAAGATTTTACTTGATTTTCTTATATGGTGTGACTGTGGTTATATCTGTCTAGCAGAACACAATTCTATGAATAGAGTTGCATTAGTACATGTTGCATGAAGTCATAAATATGTTTTAGACTTATTTTTATTTGAAAGGAAGTTTTGAGAGAGAGAGAGAGAATAAAAATGTTCCATCCATGGTTCACTCCCCAAATGTCCACAATGGCCAATGTGGAGCTGATTTGAAGCTGGGAGCCAGGAGCCCCCTAGGACTGACCATTCTCTGCTATTTTCCCAGACCATAAGCAGAGAACTGGGTGGGAAATGGAACAGCTGGGAAATGAACCAGTACCCATAAGGGAAGGCGGTGCCCAGGGTGGAAGATTAGCCTGTGGCACCACTACACCAACACCAGAAATCTTTTAATAACCATTTGGTGGTTAAAAATTAATATTGGATCTTCTACACTGCCAGTTTCTGAAATGCACTCACTTTAAATGATCTTACTTTCTCCTCCCTCCTATCATGTTCTGTACTCTGTTATCTACTGTGAACACTAATCATACCTTCAATAGAATAATGGGATTTGCAATAGTTTTATGTTATGGGGATAACTCATGAAAATGGAACAGAGATGTCAGTTTTGCTTTTTTTCTGATGATTAAAACTTGGCCTGGATTCATCTGAGATATGTGTTTATATCAGAATACTATTGATTCTCAAAATTTCTGCTTCACAGAAAGCACCACTATGCATCTAGACAAATTTCTCTGAAGGTAGTCTAATATTACACATTCTCTTGCTTGCTGTAATGCTTAAAATATATTTACAGAAATTGCACCATTTGACAATTGTAACTATCAGTATAACAAAAAATAAACGTACTCTTATCCTTATGTAGTAGAATCTAAAGGTACACATGATTCAATATCTGTCCAATTTCATAAGGTAGTGATGACTTTATAAGCAGAATTCCATACTTGAGTATTCTTTGTGGTCAGACATTAACTCCCATAGAGGGTAGTAATTCATGAGAGTCAAATATTGTAAGATGTTGATACAGGCCAGCCACTTGTTTATGTCATTAGAGTTACACATTGGTGATTGGGTCAAATTGGTTTTTGTTTCATTTTTTTTTTGTATTCCCAAGGTCTACTGTAATGATTAATTGCAAGGAGAGAGAGAGCATGCTACTTTAACTTTGGTAAAATGTATTACATATTTTGTAATTCCTGGAACCTAGATCTCTTCTTATATCTCAAGTGCTTTCATTTTTAGTTTTAATTACTCCTCTCAAATATTTACTTTTCTTGTGATTCTTATATCACAAGATTTTTAATGCATTTATTCTATTTTACCAAAAAGTTAATTTAAATCTGTCACAGTGTGTTTCCCTTTCACTTTTTCTCCAAAAAAATTTATTTTTAAAAATAATTGATTGGGGCCTGGCAGCATGGTCTAGCGGCTAATGTCCTCGCCTTGAACGTGCCAGGATCCCATATGGGCACCAGGTCTGGTCCCAGCAGTTCTACTTGCCATCCAGCTCCCTGCTTGTGGCCTGGGAAAGCAGAGCAGGATGGCCCAAAGCCTTGGGACCCTGCACCCGCTGGGAGACCTGGAAAAGGTTCCTGGTTCCGGGCTTCGGATCAGCACAGCACCGGCTGTTGCGGCTCACTTGGGGAGTGAATCATCGGACAGAAGATCTTCTTCTCTGTCTCTCCTCCTCTCTGTATATCGCTTTGTAATAAAAAATAAATAAATCTTTAAGAAAATAATTGATTGATTTTTTTTTTAACTGAAAAGGAAGGTTTACAAAAAGAAGGAGAGACACAGAGAAAAATCGTCTATCCTCTGGCCCACTCCCCGAGTGGCTGCAATGGCCAGAGCTGAACCAATCAGAAACTAGGAGCCAGGAGTTTCTTCCAGGTCTCCCATGCAGGTGCAGGGTCCCAAGGCTTTGGGCCGTCCTCTACTGCTTTCCCAGGCCACAAGCAGGGAGCTGGATGGGAAGAGGAGCAGGCAGTACATGAACATGGCACCCATATGGGATCCCAGTGCATGTAAAGTAAGGATTTACCCACTGAGTTTTCCTGCCAGTTCCACAAAGTTTTAAAATTCTGATTTTAGTGTCACACATTGCTGGGGTCCATGCAGTAGGTGTGAATAACTCGAAGGTGTGAAGAGAACAGTTCCCCTGCTTGGCAGGGCCTGGGGTAGCTTCCAGCTGTTTGGCAGGGCCCAGCGGATTTCTCTCTGACCACCTTGACGCAGTTTCACCCCCTTTTGCATGGACACTCAACCACCCCACTAAGAATTTTGTAATCTATTGAGGCATTATTTGCCCCTGTGAGATGGCTTTGGCAATCAACATGAGCTTAAGAGTTAATGTTATTGATAATGTCTTGGTGAGTGGGCCTTTAACTGTGCACAGGAGTACAATTAAGCCCATGCTGTTTCCAGACACCTTATTGTGTGCCTACCCATTGCCATAAAATCTGGCCCAGACATTTAGCATGCTTTCTGGGAAATGGCTTGGTAAGAATTTTATAAACTAATGGAAGTGATGAGAGTATGGACTGAAACTGCCATGACAAAAAATATAGCTACTGGAACCTTAAAGGCTATCCTGTTATATAGCTACTGTGACCCTAAAGGCCATCCTGCTATGACAAAAAATATAGTTACTGTGACCCTAAAGGTTAGCCTGTCCTTGCAACTCTTTAGAACATAGAAAATGTAGTTGTTTTAGCTGCTTTCATAACTTTTAACTAAAGGAAATATAGGGCGATTTTACTAACATCATAAAAATATGCTTTTGATTATTGTTTGATCACTTATGAGGTTGTAGAGCCTGCAGTTGTAGAGGGATTTAATGTTTGAAACTTTTTGTCTTAGATCTTTAGGTTTTTTTCTCTTTTGATGTATTTCTCTCATTAAGTGATGGATAAGTTGTAGAATAAGAATTGTAGTAAGAGTGTATTACTGAATAAGATGTGTTGTCTACTGAGAAATTCTTGGCTGCAACGTCAGAATGGATAATGCCCTGTCTTAGGGTGAAACAATTTGTAGAATTATCTTTGGAAACTTTCACTTGTCCATTGTAGAGTTGAAACTTAAATGAAGTAAACATGGCTCATTGCTAATTGCAATTCTTTCCGCTGTTATAACTCTTGCTTTACTTGTTTAGTTAAACTGTGTGAACTTGCAGGTCTAATGGCCAGCGTGACCTTCAGTGCCAATGGCCCCTAATCCCCATAAACCAAGGCCCCAGACTTAATAACCCATACATAATTCAAGGTAGGGATCTGGTTGTTACAGGTGTGCCAAGGATAAAACCCAGACTTGAGGAGAGCAGGTGGGGACTGGCAAGCTGAGATAAGCAAGAAATGTAGAATCCTTCCTCATTCACCTCTCAAGCTGTTGTAAATTGTGCCCCCCAAGGCTATGTCAAATTGCCCCTAAAAGAAAACCTTGTGCTGCCAGAAACAGTGGACAGCTTTCTCGCATGGTCCACAACGATCTTGGAATTGTAGTGGTCTGTCTCTCTTCTTTCTACGCCCATTTCACGCACCCTTCTCGAGCTCCGAACTCAGCTGGAGCTGGACTCCGGCAACACATGTTTTGACTCTGCATTTTAATAATTAACTGTAACATTAAAATAAATAGACTAGTATAAAAGCTGCATAAAATTTAAAAATCTACAGTGTGGAGTCAGTCAACATTACACAAAATCAAGAATCTTGGATTTACTGATTTTGATGCCCATATCATACTTATATTCAAGTTCTTTTATTTCCAGTTTGCATAAACCTTGACTTGGCCATGGAGGAAATCAAGAGAGGTTTGATGTCCTTTCCGTATTTTCCCAAGATATGAAATAAAACCAAACCCCATCTGCATTTTGAAATGTGACTTTGATGCTGTGTACTCCAAATGGTTTTCTATAGCATAATACTAAGAACACTAGTTTAATATGTAGATTCATGGAACATCAGCCATGCTGTGTCAAAATCGTTTGGGTATTCAATTAGAACAAAACATCTGTATGAAAGACACTGTATTATATCATATTGTATCCTAATATACTATGGAATAAAAATATAAACACATTGACATTAGAAATTCCATGAGAGTTCTACCTTACTCTTCTGCTATTAGCAGATAACAGGCATTCTTTGGATGATATCTTACACCCTAAGGAGCTGAACAATGAAATAGACACATTAAAGTAGGTCAAGGGAAAAAGAGGCATCATTAATTTCTTCTGTTAAAAATGGTCAAGCTTTTCATATGAAGAAATAGCATAAAAATAAAATAATTATGTTAAGAAAACATATTTTGGGACATGTAAAAATAAGTATGTTAATTGTGCTGTTTTTAATAGTAATAATATGTACAGTTCACCAGTAATTATGCATCATTATGTAACTGTCTTAGTCTTGTGTTGAATTACAATTTCTGGCTTGTTAGCTTTTTCTTACATGTGAAGGTAGGAAAACCAAAGGTTTTATCAAATTATAAGAATTTGGAGCACAGCCAGGCTAAAATCATTGAAGTTCTGAGTTTGGATCACAGCCAGTTAAAAATCAATGAGGTTCCAAAGTTTAGTCTTCACTGAATGTTTACAGAGGTTTTCCTCAGCTGCCAACATGTAAATGGCTTAAAATGAATTAAGTATGGGTTTTCTGGTACAGAGACAATTCTGACACTGAAGTATGAGTTTAACCGATGACAACCTGTTATAGACAATACCTACAAGAAAGAGCTAAGAGTACATCACCTACCTCATGTTAACTAATAATTGAACTGCTTAATTTGAAGAAATCAGCAAGAAACAGGAAGACATCTGTCATCTTCATTGTGACATGTACTGATTGTTAAATTTTGATTAGTGATTTCCTGTGTGTTTGAGATATTTTGATTAGACTGAAGAATGGCATGTGTAACAGATCTATTCTTTTGATCAGGAAAATGTCTTCATGTCCTCTTTTTTCATTCTTATGCTGAGTTTGAGATCTTTCTTGTCCCCTTTTCTTCTCCCCCTTCATTCTCTATCTCCTATTTTTTTTCCCTTTCTACCAAATGAGAATAGGCTAGAATTTCCTTCAGCAACATAAGAAACACTGAAAACCCATAGATGTAACCACTGTTTTGTTTCTTCCTCATTGCACATGTGATTTGGATTGGATAGTTCATCTGAGTGGTACCGATATTAAATATGATGATTTAGAGATAAGAGTTCCATCATGTGACTAAACAATTTTCTGAAAATATTTATTCTTTTTTATTGGAACGGTAGATCAGATTTACAGAAATAAGGAAGAACAGAGAGAAAAATCTTACAATTTTACATCCACTGGGTCCCCAAATGGCCACTACAGAAGGAGCTGAGCTTATCCAAAGCCAGGAGCAAAGGGCTTCTGCTAGGTCTCCCACATGGATTCAGGATCTCAAGACTTTGGGACATCTTCCACGACTTTCCCAAGCTACAAGCAGGGAGCTGGATAGAAAGTGGAGTCAGGACATGAACCGGCACCCATATGGGATGCGGGGTTTGGAGATGCAATTGAGCCATTGTGCCAGCCTCATCCCATGACTAAATAATTTCAAACACATGAACATTAAGATTGCCACAGCACTAGATAGGGAGAAGGCAGATGACATGTACAGGTTGCTTTATAGCCAAGAAATGAAGCGACACTTGACTCTGTCTTACATGTTAAGGAGTCTGGGAAATGTGATTTTATCAAGAAGGCACATTAAAAATCAATTTGGTAAACACAAGGCTTTTTCTCTGACATAGTATCTATTCACTCACACATTCTCTTTGCTGATCCAAACTTCTCTAGCCTTCTCACACTAAAAATTATAAAATATCCTACCTTCTTTAATGCTTACCATCTTGTAAGAATTACTGAATATGAGTTTAAGACCTCTGGGTGTATATATAAACATTTTTATTAAAAAACAGAATGAACACAAATATTCTGAATTAATTTTCACTGTAATTTGTTTTATCTAGGTTTCTTAATGTGAGACTTGGCCTTTGTTTTAATAGCTATACATGAAATTATTGTTAGTATTATTTAATTCCTTGGAAATGGTAGAGCATGATTTTTAATCCTTATGTTTAGAGGTATTAGAAATGAAAGATAATTTTCCTGTAGTAATGTGTCACTAATAGCACATACAGAAAGGAAAAATTGGGGTAGGCATTTGGTACAGCACTTAAATCACCAGTTGAAATGCAATCATACCACGTTGGAGTACCTAATTTGAGTACCAGTTCCTCTGCTTTAGACCCAGCTAACCGCTGATGCACACTTGGGAGGCAGCAGGAGATGGATGGCTTAAGTATTTGAGTGTCCCACCTACAGGGAAAACATGAATTGAGTTCTGAGCTCCTGGCTTCAGACTTGCCCAGTCCTGGCTCTTGTGGGCGTTTGGGGAATGAACCAACAGAAGAAAGGTCTCTGTCTCTCTCTCTGTCAACTAAAATGCACATTCATAAAAATGAAATTGAATAAAAGAAAGAAAACTCATTATTCATGGGCTATTTGCTGGTGACTCCCCTATATCCATACACTTAAATTTATACCAAAACTGTAATATTTAAGAGATCCCTCAGTATCTGAGGCATTGAATGAATCATATCTGCATGGGGGCAAGGTTTATAGGATATGAAAAGATTAAAAAGAATATATTATTAAAATAAAAGTAATATAAATAGCAATGTGTATACATATCTATAAACATAATAAAGCAGCCATTTAAGTAGGCAAGGGCTATACAGATATAAACATTTGGAGAATCTTAAGTGTGTGCCAGTATTTTCCTGGTCATCAATATAATTAAAAATAATTCATACAGTTGACTTACAAAATGACATAAAAATACAATTATAACCTAAGATGAACCAAGGACATAGCAAGGATTTGGACAATTTGACTGATGTTCTTAAACCGAATAAGCCTGTATGCTTAGCTCCTAGTCACCATGGCTACAGCCTGGCATTATATTAATTTTATAAGGACAAAAATCTACATGCTGATGAGGTTATCATTAAATATGATAGTAGTCCAACTTTACTCCCAACTTGAAGGATTCACAAGAGGCATGTGTGGTGAGGGGTAAGGGAGTGTAAATTCACAGGATGATGAGCTTGTGGTTGTAAACCAAAACAACATAGGAAGTTTACATGTTTATTAAATTTCACATACTTTGTTTCATTAATCTAGTAGACATCTAAATCAATTAAATGCTGTATTTCTCATATGAACTCTATACAGCAGGCACTGTTGTGTAAACAGTATCCATATCAATTCTCTTTGGGATAAATACTTAAAAGACTTTTTGTCATATTTGTCACTTGTGCAAAAATCACATTTGGTTACATCCTCATCACCTCTTACAGTATTGTTGCTTTAATTCCAAGAAACCTCTCTTTCTATGCCTATACCTTCTTAGAATTCTATCTTCCTCCACTTCCCAGAGAACTCCTTTTAAATTTTCTATCATTACACGATACTCATTCATTGAAAACTCTGCAGTGATTTCTCTTTTTAGCGAGTGTAAAATTAAAAGTCTTCACTGTGGTTTGACATTTTCTACATGGTTCTACCTATCTAAGGCTGTTGAGTCTCACTCTGTTTTTCTGCATATCGATCACTGTATTCAAGTCATAGTACTATTACAGTGGTCTTAGCCAAACATGCACTGCGCTAGATGTTCATGTTGTTTGTAATGTCCTTTTATCAAGTACTCACAGGACTAATACTAACATTTCATTATGGACTCTGCTTATGTAATATCTTTACACTAATACTTGATACAATATATGTATTTTATTATACTTTACTTGTTTTTCTTGTAGACCTGAGAGAATAGGAAAGTTTGCTATTTTCTTACCTTTATATGCTGATTGTCCAGAACACACAGAGCAATAAAGCCATTCGCTAAATTTCACATAAACAAATGAATGTAAAAGTGACCGAATGTTGGAAGAGACAAAGCTTATTTTCCTCAAGTGATGGTATTTATGTTAACTACTGTTACATGACAAACTATGACAAAACTGCACACTATCACAGTAGCCATTTTTTTCTTTAAAATAAATTTTTTGTTAAGTTTTTATTTTGAATTTTTGTTTTTGAATTTTGTGGTACAATTTCGTAGAGACTGAGATTCCACTCCCCCCTCAAATTTCCACCCCCAATTTCCACCCCCAATTTCCCCACATTGTTACAATAGTATAGTGTCTCGTAAGAAGTCATGATTCCATCAGTCTGCTATTTAAGTGTGCTCTGACATTGCACAGCAGTCATTTAATTATCTCTCAGATTTGTAAGAAATTCCAACATGGGTCACTAATATCTATAAAAATATCTCAAAGTTATTAGCTGATAGGTACATTGGTCTACTGAAACTGTTTGATAAACATGTCTGTGGGCTTGGCAGAGATGGTTAGAAGGCTGGACTCACTGTATTCTGGTAACTGGAATATCTAGACAAAGCTTGTGACAGCCTCTGTATATTAAGGTTCCCTACAGGATGGTTCTGTGATCAAAGAACAAATGCTCACACAAAGCAGGAGGGTGCTATGTCACTTTTTATGAGCTAGCTTCAGAAATCATACAGTATTTCTAACATGCTACATAGCAGCATTTTTTTCTTATAAAAGCATACTATATTGATTGGAGCTTCAAAAATCAACCCAGATTCAAGGGTAGTCTCCACATAAAACCAATTTCTCAATGAAATGGTTCTTTGAGTTTGTGGCATTAGAAAGTATCCTCACAGATGGCTTTTAATTGACTTAATTATGATCGATTTTTATTACCCGCTATCTCAGGAGACTGACCTTACCTGATGAAAATAAAGTAGGTGGTCAGAAATACATTTTTAAAAAACAAGTTTTAGTTGAGCTTTGTTATGCTTTCTCCTGAATTTTACATTTTTTATGTGCCAAAACTGTCCTGTATCTGAAAAGGTAAACTGATTTTGGCCAAGTTAAACAAATGAAGAGAGATGAAGCGAGTTCAATGTAGAGAAATCTCACTAATATTTCTAAGACTAAAGAATATATACCGGGCCCGGCGGCGTGGCCTAGCGGCTAAAGTCCTCGCCTTGAACACCCTAGGATCCCATATGGGCGCTGGTTCTAATCCCGGCAGCTCCACTTCCCATCCAGCTCCCTGCTTGTGGCCTGGGAAAGCAGTTGAGGACAGCCCAATGCTTTGGGACCCTGCACCCGCGTGGGAGATCCGGAAGAGGTTCCAGGTTCCCGGCTTTGGGTTGGCGCGCATTGGCCTGTTGTGGCTCACTTGGGGAGTGAATCATCGGACGGAAGATCTTCCTCTCTGTCTCTCCTCCTCTCTGTACATCTGACTGTAATAAAATGAATAAATCTTAAAAAAAAAAAGAATATATACCTAAGCACATTACCAGAAAAGCAGTATATTAGAAATTATGGGGTTTTCTCCTTACTGCTAGTAGAGTGGTACATTTTAAAATTTGACAGTAATATTTATTATCAGTATCATCATTTCACAATTATCACTGATGGTCATTTATATGTGAGGAAATCTTAGAAAGGAGTACAGTGGTAATATTTTCCCACTTGGATACCCACTAAAACTAATAAAAGAGTGCTACAAAAGCACAATATTGAGTAATTAACCTGGATATTATAATTATCTCATAAATTATATTTAATACAAAGTCATTGATTTTTTTCACACGCTAATATAGTTCTTACAGAAAATTAATTTATTCATTTATTAAAAGGCAGAGTGACAGATAAAGGCAGAACTATTACACAGGCTATTTCACTTCTCAAACATCCTGGATAGCTGGAGTTGGGCCAGATCAAAGACAGGAGAGCCAGTATTTCCATCTTGTTTCCCTATATGGGTGCCCCAGACTCACAAACTTGGGCTATCATCTATTGCTTCTTAGGCTCAATAGCAGGGTGCTGGCTTGAAAGTGGAGTAGTGGGGACTCAAACAAGCACTCCCAATAGAGGATGCATGCATCCCAAGCAGTGCCTCAATCTACTGCAACACAGAATATGCCAATATAATATTTGTACTATAGTTGTGTATTGTGATTTAAATACTATAACTATTAAGGCAAGTGTTTAGCCTAGAGTATAGTGTCCAAGTCCAATTCTATCTCTGGATCCAGATTCTAGCCACATGTTAATGCAGACTCTGGAAAGAAGCAGATGATGGCTCAAATAGGTGAGACCCTGTTACACACATCAGAGGCATATATTGAGTTGTGTCTCCCAACTTTAGCCAGGCCCAATCCTGGCCACTGTGGGCAGTTTGGGAGTGAATTGGTGAAGGGAAACCAGTTCCGACTCTCTTTCAACTGAATAAGAGCTTGACAAATACTCTGAATATTGTTCTTGAATATTATAATATTTATATGATTTGCATAGTATAAACATGGAGTATAGTAAACTATGTAAATATTGCTGGCTTCATATGGAGTAAAATGTGATTAACAATTATTAAACTATGAAACTATAATTAAAGTTTAAAATTACCATTTGAGTCTGATGTATATTCTAGTTTAATCTTTGCTCCTGAATTGGGAAATCACAACTCACTTTCTTTCTCTGAAAAATATGCCTACTATAAATGAAAATAATATCTACTGTTAAATTCCCCAGGGAGACGCATTTCATGGCATCTTGGCATGGACAAATGATAGTTTAATAAATACTTCGCAATGTGAAGTATATATTTTGTGTAATAAAATCACTGACAATGAATTTCCATTGTGGGTATTGCCTTCAGGAGGACTTTACCATTTAATGTTTGACATTTTTTATATGAAGATACATTTGTTATTCTCTGTTCTTGAAAAGAAAAACAACTGAATGCTAGTACTTTGAAAATTTCAAAATATAATACATCTTTTCTATGTCACCTCATGAAGTATATAAGGTGGTTATCTATTTCACATAGATACCTTTTGAAAAGTATACACTTTTCATTCAGTCTTTCCCTATCCAATTCTTCAGTGAGTTCTCAGAATTTTTGAGTATGGACTCTACTATCAAAAATCAATGAGTATGGAAAACAAATACATGAATAAACAAATAAGGCATGCATACCCCTGAGGAAGCAAAGAAAATAGATTAAAATTTCACTGAATATAAAAATGTATTTTTAAGATTAATAATTATTTTATTTGAAAGGCAGAGTAAATCAGACAGGGGTTGAGTGTTGGGGAGTGAGAAAGAGGTAGAGATCTTCCATCGATTATCTCATTCCTCAAAGTGCTATAGCATTCAGATCAAACCCAGGTCAAAACTATGAGCCGGAACTATCTTGGTCTTTCATATGAATAACAGGTGTCCAAGAATATGGGTAATCTTCTGTTTTCTTTGTTGGTGCATTAGTATGAGTTGAATTAGAAGAGCTGGGATTTGAAATCAATGGTTTGATATAGGATGCTGGTGTCACCAAATAGTAACCTTAAAATGCTACAGCACCAATCTCAAAAATTGATTTATTTGTATCATTAGTTTGTATGGTAATTTTTCTTTACCTTTGTATGAGTTGAATTTCGCAGCCCCCAAGATATGCTCAGTTCCCAACTGTTAGGACTTCAAAATTTGTCTATTGGAAAATAAGTTATTTCCCGATATAACCAAATAATAATGTAGTCATATTAGATGAGGCAAATCCTACTCTAATGACAAATATTTGTAAGAGAGATATCAGAAACTTAGAGAGAATGCCCTGTGACATTAGAGATTAATATGATAATAGTCACAAGTCAAGGAACTACTAAGCACCCACCAGAAGCCAGAAGGCAAAATGAATGGCTCTTCCAATATGTTTCAGAGATAGTATTATCCTATCAACATTTTAAATTAATATTTATGGCTTCTAAAACTATGAAAAGATAAAGCACTTTTGTCTAAACTACCTGGTTTGTGATTATTTTTATAGAAGATGTAGGATATTAATACACCTCCCAATTATGCTACAGTCAATTCTACTACACCACATTCTTGCACTGCTAATTTTAGATTGACTTAGGCTATTGTTTTGGGGTGCAGCTAGCCTTCCTAGTTTCCCACTACTGCTGATGCCAATGAACATCAGATTATCAACGGCCTATTTTATTAACATGGGCAATTTCATACTATATGAAATGAGAATTCCATTTCTAAATTATTCTAGCAATTGCAGGTCTTTTCAGCTCCTTTTCTCCACCAAAAAAGATTAAACAAGGCTACACAGGATGCCATGAAATCGAACATCAAACATATACAGTGAATTTTAAATTCATACAACCCCTAATGATTTCTCAAAAGGAAACATGATTTCTACCTTTACAGCCTTGGAAAAACTAGAGTAGCTCACACATATTTGTGAAAAGGACACAGATTTTGTATTGAAAAATTAAAAGATCCTCTCAAATACTACTTTTTTCTCAAGCAATAAAACAATTATTAATCATTTATTATTCTTAATGTTCATTAATTCTTTTGACTCAGAAAGCATAATGCATCTTGAAATGACAAGTTGTTTACTTTTTACTGAAAAATTTTAAGAAAATATTATCAAATCTTACAGTAGAGTTTCAATATCCTGGACAGTTAGTTTTGACATACTCACTGATTTCTCAAATGGGAATTAGGTTATATATGTAGTCTAAAATATGCCACTAATGACTCAGAAACTGTAAACAGAAATTATTTAATCTCCAAGGAAAATACTATCTTGATAAATTCATGATATATACACATGCATACGCATGCACGTGCACACACACACACACACAAAATAGTATAGTTTCCACAGTTCCATTGATCCACATAGACATGTTCATAATGGACTCAGTAAAGTTACACTGAGGCAGATGAGTTAACATCCTTTGTGGTTGCTTTGCATTTCTATCAGTTCTCAGTACTAATCACCTCTAGATTTGAACAAGTTTAAACTCCCTCTCTTGATTCACTTTTATGAAGTAAAACATAACAGGCAATAGCAGTTACCACAGATATATATAAAAATGTAAACAGGATTCATTAGTAGTTTGAGTAACTACTCAAACTACTAATAGTGAATTATTGGCATTACATTTTGATATTTCCCCAATTATTTGCTAGAGTTGGAAATGTGTTTTATTTTAATTTAAAGTTTTATTTATTTATTTGAAATCCAGAGTTGCAGAGTGAAAGGGATAGACACAGAGACAGAAGGGTTTTCCATCTCCTGCTTTACTCCCCAAGCTGCCTCAGCAGCCAGGGCTGATCTAGACAGAAGATAGATGCCTGGCGCTCCATCCAGTCTTCCCTATGAGGGGCATGGCCCAAACACTTAGGCCATCTTCTACTCCTTTTCCTAGGCCACAAGATGAATGGCAAATGGAGCAGGTGGATTAGGTATCAGTGCCCATATGGGATGCCGGCTGTTGACTGGATGTTTTCTTATTTTTACTTTCTAAAATATTTGTTTGACAGAGCAAAGAAGAGAGAGGGGTAGAGAAGGAGGGAGGGAAGTTACAGAATGGGAGAGAAATCTTTCACCCATGGGTTAACTCTCAAAGTAGCCATATTATAACATTCAGATCTGGGACAGGCTGAAGTCAGAAGCCAGGATCCCTTTCCAGGTCTTCCACATGGGTGGCAGGAGCCCAAGTAAGAAGCTTGATGAGATGAGGAGGAGCCAGGACATGAACTGTTATTCTTACAAAAAAACACCAAGGTCCCAAAGTGGAGGCTTAACTATCTATGTCAGAATCCTGGCCCTTTCATTTTTATTTTTGTATATGGTATATGAAGTTAACAAAAAAATTTCCCCAAGTCTCCTCTGCAGAAGGCATTCATAATAGAGTTTTGTAAATTGTGATTTGTAATGCATTAGTTGAGGAGAGATTTGACATTGCTATTTGCAGTTAGAATTTATTTTTAAATGAGATAAAATGGTTAGGGCACAATAGAATAAGAAATATTACCATGCATTACAAAGATAAGGGTAACTTTTGGGAGATTTCGGTTTAATTCTTACATATCTGTGTATGTTCATGTCTTTCATATTTGTGAAACACAATACATTCTGAAATAGGTTACTGAGATACATATTTAGAGTTATCTGCAAGCCAATATTATTATCTTGAGATATTTCAAAGAATATTATTATAATTAATTATGTAGAAAAGTATACCATACGATGACTTGATATTATCCACTGATTTCTCTTTTGACTAGGAAGTTTTTTAAACTGTAGTATTACATTCATTTAAAATGTATTACTGCATTGATACAATAAGATGAAACAGCATAAGTTATTTTAATCATGCTACTTAGTACCCATCGTGTTATATGCGTGCTAAATTTATTACAGGTTCTAAAGTAGTTATTTGTTTCAATATTATCTGCAGTTTTTAAGAATTAGATTCTTAATAAAAGACTTTAAATTTAAATTATTAGTTACAATGAAGTTAAAGATACAATTGAGCCCAAAATCAGTGCTTTTAGTAGGCTATAATCCTTTACAGCATACAGAAAAAAACTTGTACCTGAAGATCACAACGTGTTATCATCATCTTATTTAATAAAGTATATGGAATAAACCTACATATTCTTGGAATAATGCCATGATCTTTACACTCCCAGGATTTCTGGAAGCCTAAATTTGTTTATTTGCTATAAAAATAAATAAATCTTTTTTTTAAAAGAAGGTAAGCTCTGATTGGATGTTACAGGATTTGCAGGAAAATATTTAATAATTAAAGAAAGAGAAGGAGAGATGGTATTATTTAATCAGAGAAGAGGCTATAGAAATAGAAAATGTTATCAGAGGCCGGCATTGTGGCATAGTGGTTTTAGCTGCTGCCCACAATTGCTGGTATCTCATATGCATGTCGATTCCAGTTCTGTCTGCTCCACTTCTCATCCAGCTCTCTGCTGGTGCACCTGGATAAAAGCAGCCAAGAAGGGTCTAAGTGCTTGGGTTTCTGTACTCACATAATAGACCTGGATGAAGCTCCTGTCTCCTTGCTTCAATCTGGCACAGTCCCAGCTGTTGCCCTCATTTGGGGACCAAATCAACATATGGAACATCTGTCTCCCCCTTTCTTTCTCTGTAACTCTGCTTTTAAGTAAACAGCCTAACTCCTTTAAAAAAGTTATCAAATTTGGGCCTCAGGACGGGGCGTCTTGCTCGGATCCCGACTCCAGCCACCATGTGCACGTGGTGAGCTGTCCCCGGGTGGCTTGCCTGGGTTCCGGGGGCCGTTCCCTTCGGGGTGAGTACACCAAGGGGGCAGGTCTCCATGACTGGGTAAGTCCGGGGCCCACCCACTGCCCTCATTGGGTGGTGAATGGGATTTTTGAGGGTCACGACCTTAGGCCTGGGGGTTTAAACTTCCAGCAGCCTCTCAGCTGCTGGTGGGCCTCAGGACAGTGCGTCTTGCTCGGATCCCAACTCCAGCCACCATGTGCACGTGGTGAGCTGTCCCCGGGTGGCCAGTGTGTCAGTTGGCGCCAGGCTCTGCCTACTGGCCACCTGGCCAGGCAGCTCTGGGGTTTTGGTTCTTCAAATCGCTGCTTAGGTAGCTCCAGGTTGATCCCACTGTGCTTCTGGGATCTGAGTCAATCCTAAAGATTCCCAGTGACAGTAACTCTTCCTTTGAAGAACTTGTAATCACTGAACAATGCTGAGCACCGAACACTAGTTCATGCAAAAGCTAAGGGTCGGGGCTTGTCCAGCAGGATATCCTATTACCTGACAAGATGATGGATCAGCAGATGGGTCACATTAGGCAGGGCCATAACCTTAACTAGCATTCGAGAACCATATCCAGGGGTAGATTCTGTGGGGGATGTGTGGGCCACAACTTGTGGAAATTCTAGCCCCACTGGTTAGCTCAAGAGTTTGGGTGGTGATGGACTAAGCTAGGTGTGACCAAGGAGCCTGCCATCAATGACAGGTAAAGGAACCTGTAACAGTCCGAACTGGTCAAGGCAGCAGCACCCAAATGTGCATCCTGAATAGGGTGTGGGGTGGGCCGGGCTGCAACATTCACCAGCTCATACAAGGCCAAATGGAAGGCCAGACTGTGCCAGGCACTGGCCTAAAACCCATTGGCATGTATGAGAACTGGGTCTGGGAGTGGATCAAGTGGAGGATCTTGGGAAACTCCCCTGGCGAGTCATAGCTCCCGCTGGTAAACATGTGGTCCAGACCTGGGGGTTGGACAAGCTGGGCAAAGTAGCTCCAACAGTTGGCTAATGTGTAAATTGGTAATGGAACGGGATTACTGGGCAGGACTGAACAAACCTTAGCCTACAAGCGAAACTAGAAACCAGGATGGAGCACAGGTCATGCCGAGCTAGGCTCTTGCATCTACTGGTCTGTGTGAGTCAAGGACGCTAAGCCACAGTGTCTAAGGCAGAGGCCAGGACAAGTGAGGGACTGAGCCAAGCTGAGTCAGAGCAGCCACTGGCATGCGCATGATCTATGGCTGGGAACAGGTCTGGTTGGGGAGCTAAGGAGACACCCTAATTGGGTCGAGGTTCCCACCAAGGGGCGCGTGTGCTGGAATGGGGGCTGCGTTCAAACCAGGAAACAGTTGTAGTCTCCCGTGGCACTAGTGTGGACTGGGACTGGATGCACCAGGCCAGGCCAGACCCCAACACCGTCTGGTGTCCTGGAGGACCAGGGTAGATGTGGGATGGACTAAGCTAGGTCTCAACCCCTACTGAGCCATATGTGAGCCGTATGTGGGTATGGATGAGCCATGGCTGGGCTGAAACATTCAACAGCAAGAACCAGAATGGGTTGAAAGCCAGCCAAGAAAAACCACTGTTCCTGCTAGGACAGGAGGTGAACTGAGTAGGGCTGGCTCATGGACCCACTGGTATGCGCAAAATCTGGCATTGGGAGGGGTTCTGATGGAGGAGCCTGGGCAACTCCTCTGGCAGGACACAGTCCCTGCAGGTAAGCGCAAGAAGCATGATAGAAAACAGCCCAGAATAGGCCATGGAAAGTTTCCCACTGGCATACATTTGGCATGGTTGGGGGCAGACCAGGCTGAATCAGTTCACGTCATCCACTGGCAAATCCGAACACCAGAACAGAGTGTGGGTCGGGCCAGGTTCGGTCGCGACAAAAACCAGTACACAATATGGAATGCCAAGGTGGCATGTGGCCGCAGTGCCCAATAGCACACGTGAGAACCAGAAAGGGAGGGGTTAGAACCGGCAGGGTCAATAAGGGGTGGTTCCCTTGTTGGACAGCTACTGCCACTGGAGAGTGTGGGCTGGGATGGGGACAGACCAGACTAAGCAGGGCTACAATACCTGTGCGCCTCATGAGGACTAGATCAGGGAAAAGCCGGGCTGGGCAGATTATTCCTACTGGTGCAAGCATAAATTAGAGTGGGTGAGGGTTGTTTGGGCTTAGCCGCAGCATCAGCTGGCAGAAGCTGGCACTGGGGACTAATTCTGTCAAGTCAAACCACAGAACCACCCAAAGAGTGCATAAACCAGGATTGAGAGAGACCCGGGAGGGAAATAGTGGGCTTTTCCCTCTTGGGTTACTACTCCCACAGAAAGGCACGAAAACTAGGACGGGGGCTGGGGTGGCTAGACAGAGAGGTACTCAACAACATCCGTGAGGGCTGGATAGTTAAGCTGGTTAGATGGAGCTAAGCTCCAATACCCATTGACATGTACGAGAGCCAAATGGGATGTGGAACAGACTGGACTAGTCTGCTACACACACTGGCAAACCAAGGTAGGGGGCGGACCTGGTGAGGGTTATTGTGGGTCGCTCTGACTAGGCTGCAACTCCCACTGGTTTATGTGAGGGCCGAGTATGTGCTGGGCAGAACCAGGCTGGACTGCAACACACATTGGTTCCAGTGGAAGTCGGGACTGAAAACAGAACCAACCCAGCAATTGCAACCTCCAGCTGATCATGGTGACTGTGCCAGGCCCTGTGCTTGCTAGAGCACACAAGAATCTGGTCTGGGAATACTTCAAAGTTTCTTTGGGGATCTCCCCAACCAAAATGCTGGACTCAGAATCCTAGCCAAGAAAAGACAGAAGACAGAACAAGTCAATCAACCAACTCAGCTATATGTTGGCAGCGAAATACTGGACAAATGGAGACTCTATGATGGACTATGTCAATCAGTGGATTCTTCAACGACCTCATTGTGCTTGGAGTGGCGAGACTGGCAGCGATTCATAACTGGTGAACTATCAGAACCACTTAAGCAAGGATCTCAGAGCATGCCCCACATCCGGGACTTGGGGTGGGTGGGAAACTGGGTGGGGCTTCTCCCTCAATATCCCCCTTTACCTCAGATACGTGAAGGAAACAATATGGAAATAATAGTCCTACCCACTTCCCTATAGCCCTTGAACCTTTTTACCGTAATTAACTATGTAAAAGTGGTCAAAATATAAGAAAAAAAAGAAAAAAAGTTATCAAATTCTAGATATAACTGAAGAGAAGGTATGAAAAATTATTGAATATGACATTCAAGTCTAATGATTTGGGGAAGTGTATGTAGTATTGTTACTGTTATGCACAGTGATGGAGAAGGCATTTTGAAGACCTGGTTTAGAAAGAAAGCAGAGATCAGGAGAAATATTTTTGAAATAGCAAGTTTGAAATATAAGCTTTAGGCTTATAAAGAGAGACCCTGAATAGGTCATTGGCTCTGACAGGGATTTAAAAGAGATCCTTTAATGATTTGGTATTTATCTGCAGATCTCAAATGAATCATCTTTTCCTCCAACAAGTTTCAGCTCCCTTCCCCAAAGCTGCCATCTGTAGCTATTATAGTCACTAAAGAATCTGTATTTCTCCTCGACACAGCTGCAAGCCACTGTGCGGTTATTTGATCGATGCTTTCCTATCTCCCTGGAAGATGGAAATGTCATTAGTACAGAAGTTATTAGAAACCACTGAATTTCTAGCACCTAGCCCAGTGTTTATGAAATACAAAATGGTCAATGAATAAATATCATTATTGCATTCATATATTAACACACAAGATTAGTTATTAGAAAAAATGAGCCTCCCCCAGCTCAATACAGTAAATCACGTATATCTGTCTCTGGTGTAATAGGACTTTTTAAGGTAAAACCCATAAACTTCGGAAGTGAAACAGGCATGGGTATACCTGGAACAAAGAGACTAAGAGAAGGGAGTAGTAGCAAAACATGCTGAGTGAAGAGGGATTTCAAATGTAAATCTTGAAGAATGGCTTCCTGATCTGTTTTATTGTGGCTGAAACAATGCTGGATGACTTACATAAGACCACAAAAGGTGAGGTAACTTCTCCCTGGCTTTCTATTTTCGGCCTCCACATTAAATTCAAACCACTATGCCATGATGAACCCAAACAGGTTTATAAAACGCCAGATTTATTGAGAGGAGAGACAGAAAGATCTTCTTTCCTCTGACTTACCCCCCCAAATGGCCTTAACAAACCAGAGCTATGCCAATCCAATACCCGGAGATGGGTATTTTTTTTAGGGTCTGCCATGAGCATGCAGAATCCCAATGCTTCTGGCCACCCTCCACTGCTTTCCCAGGCCAAAAGCATGGAGCTGGAGTGGAAGTGGAGCAGCTAAGGTAAGAACCTGTACCCATATGGAATCGAGGTGCTCGGAGGTGGAGGATTAGCCAGTTGAGCCATCACACCGGGCACATGACCCAGGCACATGGCATGGTCTGTTCAAAACTGTTTGTGCAAATAAGTGATAAATACTATATGTGCTGAGTTGTAAAAGAACTGTTGATTATTAAATCTAGCTCAGAACAATTCCAAAAAGAGCCATCATAGGCTCTTTTTTTCTTAACCAGTTGATTCCCTTTGGAAAATCAGCTGACTTATCTAAATATGCCTCTTATTGATATTCTGCCTCATGTTTTTTTTTTTTTTCTTGTGAAGCAAAGTGCGTTTAAAAAATTATGACAGCAGTGTCTTCAGTGCCATGGTTCCTTTGAGAACACTAGACCTGTTCAATCAAAAGGTATACTCTCTTTGCCCTTCCCCACCTCTGGTATTTGACATTATAGCAGCCAAGATAAGGAAATTAAGTCCATTACAAGATAACCTAGGAAACTGGTCCTGAACATTAAGGAATGAAGGATCACTTCAGAGTTAACCTAGAAATTTAACACTTAGCTTTTAGTACTAACATCAGCAGATTTTCAGTATCAAGGCAACATTCCTTCTGCTAGAATTCACCCAGTCTGAGGACACACCAAAAGATAAGAGAATGTTTAAATTTAGATCATCATAGTAGTCAACATTTTCAAAGAGATCCCTATAAAACATAAGTTTGGAAAGAATAAGAAAAATGTTGTGATTCAAATTACACTTGATTGTGTAGAAAATGTTCTTTAGAAAACTTTGTAGAACACATGATAGAATCTAAAAATAAGAACTAAATTTCCAGTCTCCTTGGGGGAAAATGCTTTCTCTGCATCCCTAAAATACATATATTTCTGTGGTTTTCTCAAATATATTTAAGAAAAACCTAACAAACAGTCACGGTGATTCATGAAAATTCTCTTACAATCAATGGGCATTTCTATATAAAATGACACAATGCACAGAACATACAGCTAAAATATCATTCAGCATTTTCTGATAAGAGAAACTACATGAAACTTCGTGGAAGGTTCATTTTTAGTGTCATAAATATGTGCCACGTTTTAAAGCCTCTAGAACACAAGGAAGTGTTTTTAAGAAAATTGGTGAAATTTCAGTGAATTATATTCTATTATGTTGTTCATATTCTAAGTAGCACAGTTAATAAAATAAAGGGCTTATCTAGCAATCTGAAAATTTTGGACATATTATTTGAACTTCTTTTATCTCTTCAGATGCAAATGCTTTCTGCTATAGCATTACTGAGGACTTCATCAAACAGCTTTACTCATAATGGCACTCAAAAGTTAAAATGTATCTGAAATTTTTAGTAGAGAGTTAAGAGATCAGCTAGATGTAAATAGCTCATCCAGACATAAGTATTATCAATTCTACCATCTCAAAATTTTCTGAATGATTAAAGTTCAGGAGTATATTTTCATATTTGTTGAAGTAAATATGTGGATTTGGAATAAGGAAGATTTTAATAGTTTTCTTTTCATTGCTTGATCATGTCCACCAGTTTGCAGGCAGACTTCAAAGTAACTTTCAAAGATGTTTTTAATAAAATAAAATAATGAGCGATATTCCTAATCACCTATTGTCTCAACTTAAACAGCTCACAGGCTTACACAATTTTGCTTCATTCCTGAAATGTCAGTTTCCTTTATTTGTGTTCCTATATGTTTTCCTGCAGTTACTTATTCAAACAATATCTACACTTCATGCACTTTAATGAGATACTATAAAAAATTTTTAATAATTTGCTTATTTCACATAATGTTTTATATATATATATATATGTATATATAGATACTTATATGCAATTTGAGTAATGCTTATTTTCCAAGATGGGATCCTAAGTATAAATATATATAAATAAAAATAAACTAATCATTAATACACAGATTTATTCATTTGAACAAAATTAACAGTGAGTATATCGTTCATCCTAATCAAATCATGGACATTGCAAATATCCCGGGAACTTGACTATTGCCTGGTTTCAATTATTAATTTCTTGCAAAAGTAATCACTTACATCATCAATCACCATTTTTATTTCTGCCTACCTTTAAAGAATTGTATTTTTAATTGGTTAAAAATAAAATTTATAGAATACAATGTTTTATTGCTACATACATTGTGAAATGATTAAATCAGAATATTTAGGGTATGCATCAGATCAAAAGTCATGATTTCTTTACAGCTACAATGTTTAAGATCATCTCAGCAATTTTTAAATTGTCTCTTAGCAAGATTGTCTCTTGAAATTTTGAAACATAATACATTGCTACTAACTCTAGGCACCTTGCTGTGCTACAGAACATGAGAGAACTTATCCCTAATTTCTTGTACCCAATGACTGATGTCCCCTTTCTCTACCTGCCCCAACTGTGCACCCTCTGGTATGCACTATTTCACTCTGTAGTTGTATGCCATGAATTTTAGCCTCAACCAATGAATGAGCCATTTGGCATTTGTTTATCTGTGCCTGCCTTATTTCACTTAACGTGATTTAGATTCACTCATGTTGCACATGTCAACATTTCTTGCTCCTCTAAAGCTAAGTAGCAGTCTGCTGTGTATTTACATTATATGTTTGAACCCCTCATCTGTCAATGCTCACTTACTTTGTTGCCAAAATTTGGCTATTTTAAATAGTGTTACAATGAATACAGGATTGCAGACATCTCTGCAGCATACCAATCTCAGTATCTAATTTTGATCTTCTGGCTTCATAGATTGAGCTTTCCTGCTTCCCTCCTTTCATAAATGGAATTATAGGGTATGCACCCTTCATATTTCCTTTTCTTCAACTTAAACGATGTCTGTGAAATTCATGTATGTTATTGCCTAACACTTATTTCTACAATTTCATCCTTGTATCTTTATCACCTCTTCTGTTGATGTGTATGAAGACTTGCCTCTCAGCTAAGCAGTTATGGAAAATGCTGCACTGAACATTATTGTTCCTGTGTTTTGTTATACATACTTTATGATGTTGTTATCTTTAGAATATATGTAAAAGTAAAATTTACATGTTTTTACTTAGTATTCTCTACCAATAATTTGTCAAGACAGTTATTATTTTAAGTACCACATGTTGTATGTAGGATCTCAATCACACGACACTCACAATACTTAGTAATTTGAATGTTCTGTTTTGTTTTAAGAATTATTGTTGGCTTTACATGGGCTGTGTGCTTGATTTGTTGTGTGGTTTTAAGTTCAATTCATTGTTGCTTTTATATAATGTTAAACATATTTGAATGCTTTTGTGACCATTTCAATAGCCTCTTTAGTATGAGGTCATTTAAAACATTTCATTCATTTTGTTTTAATTAGTTTTCATTTTGATACTTAGAATTATTTGTATGTTCTGGATACTAGTTGCATTTCTTTTTATTCACACATAACTTTTCATTCTGTGACATCCATTTTCAGTCTCTCTTTTTTAAAAATTTATTGGAAAGGCAGATCAGGTTTATGGAGAAGGATCTTCCATGCGCTAATTCACTCCCCAAACTGCCGTGATTGCCAGAGCTTAGTTGATCTGAAGTCAGGAGCCAAGAACCTAGAACTTGCGGGTCTCTCATGCAAGTGCAGGGTCCCAAGACTTTGAACCACCCTCTCCTGCTTTGACAGGCCATAAGGGATCGCTGGATGGGAAGTGAAACATGAATTGATGCCCATACAGGATCCTGGTGCTTGCAAGATGAGTGTTTCATCATTGAATCATTACACTGAAGCCTCCCCTCCCCCCCCCCCACTTTTTCAGTCTCTTAGTAAGGTCTTATGAAGAATATAATCCCATTTTACTGAAGTCATTAGGTCAACATTTTCCTTTAGATCAGTGGTTCTATGTGCTAATTAAAATATGTCTACACCAAGCTCATGGAACTATTTCTATCACCTTCTATAAGTTTCCTATTTTCTTTCATAGCTTTAAAATCTGAAATCTTCTGTCTTTTGGTGCGACATAAATACTGAAAAAGTGGCCTTCATTCTCTATAGAACTACAGTGTCATCTATGCCATAATCAGGAGAGCATGTATGAATCTCTTTGCAGATATTCAGGTATGTTCCACTGACCCATTTGCCTATATTCAATTGATATCACACTGTTGAAACTACAACAAGCCCAAAGTAATCTGAAATATCTGTACGACCAACTTTTTGAAATGTGTTCTTTTAAAGACTGCTTTGATAATTTGACTTTTTATGTGTCCCTATAAATCTTAGTATTTATACACACATGCTCTCACACATTAGATAGGATTAATCAGGGTTTCATTGACTCTATAGATCAGTTTTCTGGAGTTTACATTTTTATAACATTGATTGTCGATTCATGAGCATGTAATATATATTTTTTTGCAATTCTTTCAATCACAAAATTTTCTTTACATTCTCATTTATAATAGATGCTTCTCCTTAAAGGTCTCACCATACAATATATATTTAGTATCGGTTGTTTATTGATGGTATTTTTAAAAGATTTACTTACTTGATGGAGAAAGATAGCGCTTCCATTCACTAGTGCACTCCCCAAATACCCAAAACAGTCATAGACAGGGCAGACTTAAGCCAGTGCCAATAATTTCATTTGGGTCTCTCATGTGGATTTTAGGGGCCTGAGTATGTGTGTGGGTCATAATTCTTTGCCTCTCAGATGCATTAGTTAGGAAGCTGGCTCAGAATCTCAGGGAAACTGGAACTCAACCAGGCACTTCTGTATGGTATGAAGACATCCTAAGCAGTAGCTTAATTTCATTGTGCCACACAAAGCCCTTCCCTTGACATTACTTTTTAAGCAATATTTTTGTCATGGTTTCTTAATGAGAAAAGCAATTAGATTTTGATACTGACGTGGTCTTTAGAAAACTTGTTAAATGTACTTATTAATTGTAATCATTCATCTGAGGATCTGTTGGCTTTTCTGAGTATATTTAATCCCACATAATAAAAGCTTTTATCTTAAAAATATAAGTTTTATTTAAAATTTATATAACTTAATTTTATTGAGTCATTACATCAAGTAGTATTTTAATTAAATTTGGTGTTTGCTGTAGCTCATTCATTATTTTACCAAATTAAACAAATTTCATTATATTCCTAGTTTCTGAGTGGTATTTGGTTAGTTTTCCAATATTTCTAAGATTTTCTGCATCTCTTTTTATCCTTCAGACATTAACACAATGAATCACACTGATGTTCTATTTTATGCTTCAATGCTTTTAAAGATATTTATTTTAATTTATCTATTTTATTATTTTATGATACAGTTCTATAGGCTCTGGGATTTCCATTCTGCTCGCAACAAATTGCCCGTATATTATTACAATAGTATAAACAGTCATAAACAGTCATAAGTCCATCATTCCGCTTTTTAAGTGTAACCTGACATTGTAGGTATGCACAGTGGCAGAGTCCAGCATCCTACTGTCAAGATATATTTGACAGTTTTATTGGGAGTCCATCTTTGATTTGGAAGTAGAGATGCATATTGTGCTGTATACTCACATCTGATTGTGATAATCTCTATTTACACAGTTATCATACATCCCCTTTAATGAAAAGCCATGAAACAAAATCAATAATAATAAGAAAAAAATAGGTTTTCTCTTTTTTTCATTGGTTCAGCAACACATTAGTAATTCAGTAGCATGTAATTTAGCTTCATGTTGTTACAAATAAGTTCTTACATATTGGTGATTTTTTTCTATAATTCCTAAGAAGTGCTTGATGAGCAAAATAGAATGTTAGATATGGACTTCATCACAGTATCCATCATCAGATTAATGGATAAAGAACAACTGATTTTTATATGTACACACACATTGGGATAATATCCACCTTTTAAAATAGAATGAAGTTCTATCATATACAGCAGACTGATTGAAACTGGAGATCATTATTTTAAGTGAAATAAATCACACACATAATACACATAGTTACATCTTTTCCCTTATATGTGGCAGCTAAAATTTAAAAAGGAAAAAAAAATGCTCACATTAGTCAAACTTCATTTTAGATCTTTGTCAAAAAATCAGTATTATTTACTAGTATAATTTCAATGAATTTGTTACTATTTTAAATTTTATATGATTGAAGTTGAACATCTTTTTTACTTCAGTTTTCTCTTTTGCCCTTGCCTATTTTCTTTTTTTTTAATGTTTTTTTTTTTTAAAAGATTTATTTTATTTTTATTACAAAGTCAGATATACTGAGAAGAGGAGAGATAGAGAGGAAGTGGAGCTGCCGGGATTAGAACCAGCGGCCATATGGGATCAAGGCGAGGACCTTAGCCACTAGGCCACGCTGCCAAGCCCGCCCTTGCCTATTTTCTTGGCTGACAATGGTCATGTAGATTTTACTTGTTAAATTCTAGTTATTGGAGTCACTAAGCCTTTTGTTAAATTAAACCTTTGTTAACTAAACCTTTAAGTTAAAAAAACCTTTTATCCAGTTTTACTTAGTTTGATTTTCATTTGTTTGTTTCCCTTCATTTATTTGTTTACAATATAATGCAATGCTGACTTCAACATCTTAAGTCTGGGATATTAGATATTTACAAGCGATTTTTATCAGATTATTATCTTTCAATAGTTCTATCAATGCTCTAGGTCTGTTGATCTAAATGTGTTGTATTCCTTCTCAAAATGTTACACACATTTAATAGTTAATCTTAGGTTCAATAACTAAATTAAACATATCAATACTTCACCCATAAGGATTATTTTTTTTCTCATAGAAAACACTGAATGTTCCTATATATGTTTTCCCTTCCACTTGATGAGCAGAACATGTCATTTTCCAATTTTTTTTTTTTGGTTATTGGAAAGTTGTCTATCTTTTCATATGGTGATAATAAAAGGTACTATGTCACAACCCTTGTAATTTTTTAAAAATGTGGATGACTTTGACATTTTTATGCTTAAGCAGAAACTGTGTGATGAAACTGAATTGTTTTTCCTATCTGATAAAATTGTTTAAAGAAGAACTGATGTGACTAAAAAGGACAGCCCTTGGGACCCCTAAGAGGTGTGCCTGTGACCAATGAGAGACTCAATAGCAGGCACTTGAGGATGAAGCTGACTGGTATTTAGTTGAGAATCCTTCGTAAGAATCACTTTGGGTTAATCTAACGACATTCTGCACTTAAGCCAAACTAGTAAATTTTCATCAAAATAAAATACCTACTATCATTGAAAAGCCCACTTAGGCAATAGAAAACAACAGGACACACACATTTTTAATCTAAAGTACTGGACTGGGAATATAAAGTAGTTACTGGTAATAACGTCTTGATGAACATATAGAGTTGACTGTGTAGAGGCCCTTTTATTTAAGTGTTTTTTGAATTTACTAACTGGTATCATCTGGGAGTTTGCGAAATCTTGACGCTCAGGTGAGAGTCCATAACAAGTTACCAACATTCCTGGCCTTAGTAAAAAGCTCCACAGCTGATTTCAGTGTCTAGGCATTGTGGAGAACCTGTGCTGTAGGAAAGGGTAAGAATCTAGTCTGAATGAAAACGCAGAAAAACACAAGAAAATCTTTAGCTGTTGCTAGGTCCCTTGTCAAGTTCCACTTGGAAAGTTATTTTTTTTTCTTCTTCAGTAGATGATAGATACAATTATATGGTTACTGGAGTACTGCAGGAAGAAGTGCTTGATGAGTCCGTGTGTGTGTAGGGGGCAGTAAGGATACTAAGCGAGTGAAAGTCACTTCTGAAATTTTTAGAAAATAAAGTCATAGGAGCTGTTTATAGTCCAATCTAATTCTAGCCTCAGTGGTGGGAGGAAGGGATGGAGGAGGCATAGTGAATATAGGCACTGAAAGAAGTGTGGTTAGGTTTGGTGAAATCTCATAAGAAAATTGATCATCATTGGTTTCTATTACCCATGTCTGTTCAGTGCACTCAAGTCAGGAGACAAAAGTGAGAGGAACGCATATAAGTAACCCAGGTAGTGGAAGCAAGTGACCCTTCTTCTCAGGGTAGTCCTCTTTGTAAGTGGCAATGCTAAATCATTCATGACCTCATGTGCTGCTTTTGGCAAGCGGCTCCCTAATTGCTCCTGTTTTGCATCGATTCTGCGCAGCGTGGAAAAGCGAGTCTCCAACTTGATTGTGGATTTATTGACCACCCGGTTCCTCCTCAGCTTTCACCTTGCAGGCCTCGCCCACTCAATTTTAAAGCCAGGAGCTAGGAACCGCACCTGTTTCCTCTTCTCCAAGGAAGGGCTAGGCATTTTAATGCGCCCTGTTTCAACCAACCCCCGCCAAGGTGTCGGCGTTTCTGTTTTCCAGCTCACCATCCCCCCGCCCCCGCATCCCTATCTCCGTGGCTGAGGGCCTGGGGAGGAGGGAAATCCGCCCTCAGACGCACCACATCCCTAGCAAGCTACCTGCTTTGTAGCGCAGCCGGCGGACCGCGCGGACCCACCTGCCTCCAAAGTTTGGGGCATAAGGACGACGGAGTACTTAGCCTGGGCTATGGCTCAGCCGTGGGCTCTGGCTCAGCCGTGGGGACTGCAGGAGACCCGGGAAGAAGTCGCTGGGGACGGATTCACCGACGTCATCAAGAGCCGCGCTGGTAGGACCCCTCTGTCTTGCTTTTTTAATGTGGAGGCTATTCTGGATACCCTGCTGCTCTTGTGCAGAGGTTGTGCCCTGGAAGTTGGGAGAGGGTTTAGGAAAGTTGTGTGGTTCCGAGTGGAGGAGTAGCAAAGGACTGTCGCTGCACCCCTGCGCTTGGGGAGGGCGGGGACCCACGCAGGGCGCGTCCCAGGGAGGGGAAAAAGGAGGGGGTTGTGCTGTATAGTGGAAACTTAACGTGTTTCATATTGAGCCAAGTAAATATCAGTGGTGGTGGGGGGGTTATTTATTTAAGAAAGCGACTAGATACTCACTTATAGAATAGTCACTTGTTTTAAAAATCAAACGCAAAGGAATGGACAGCTTTATATATGGTGGTGGCTTAGGGGGAAAGGGGAGCAATGCGCTGCGAGGTGCGAGGAGAACGCGGTGCAGGTGGAGGAAGGGTGTGGCCCAAATGAGAGTTCAGAAATCTGAGAAGTTTCCTCTCACTTGATAGCTGTAAGGAAGGAAGTGCTGGCAGCGTTTCCCTCCCTTTTCCCTCCACCCCTGTACGTGTAAATTTCATTTATAATAAATCTTCTGGTGCTTAGTAGTCTGCCTACATATGCAAACACTTGTAAAGCTGATAGGTCTTTAAAGCTGTAAATGGTAACAGCTGTTAAGCTTTCCCTAAGGATGAAGTTTCAGCTGGCTGAAATCTCCCCTCGCCCTTGGAAAAGCACCAAATTTAGGCTAGCAAAGTAACAGGACGCTGCTAGTTTATCTAATGCATACAGTGGGATGTAGGAGAGGACCGAAGTTAAGTTAGAGGTATGGTCCATGGGGAAAACAAAAATGAGTGTGAGACATGTTATGTGGGTAAGCTATATACTAGCTAACACTTCAGAAGATGCGGAAGCTGTTTCTCCAGAGCTCCAGTAAGGTCTTGATGTACTTGAAAGGTGGTAATGATGTCTGTAAGTCAGCACATGCTTGTGTCTCTGACAAGGTCATGGAGAAATCAGTTACTATTTCAAATGTACCACCAGACTTCTTGAACTTTCCTTACCTCATTAATAACTTAAATGCTCCCTAGATTTTAAAGGGAAGAATGACAATTTTTTTTTAAATGCAATACCCTTAGCATTAAACATCTAAGATAATAAAATTGGCTTTAAGTAGATTCCCTAAAATAATAATGTGGAAAAATACCTTGGGTAGTTTTATTCATTAATTTAAAATTGCCATTGTTTATACATTTTATTGGATGATAACCTTGCAGCTACAATTATCTGAAATATGCAGAAGATTAATTCACTGTATTCTCTATGAATCTGTTACAGAGAATTGCTTTGCAAAAAAAGTGCTAATTTAGAGATTAATTCTACAAATTAATTCTATTTATCATTGTGCTATTTCTAAACTCACCAGTGCATTGTGAAAAGGAGAAAAAGATTCACAAATACATCCTCAAAACTAGATTCCTGTAATCTGGTGTGCTTTGAAAATGATTGTTTTATCAATAAAGAAAACTCATTTACCTTTATGTAAATCCAGATTCATATTTAATCCTGTTGAGAGTGGCTTTAAAAATGCAGTGATTGCATTATTTTATTTTCATCTGAGTTTAAGCTTTTATTCAAAAACTAAGTAATTCAGTTGAGATGCATGGCAGATCCAACAGGTTATTTAAGTTTCGAAATCTGCCTTCATCTTTTTGGTAAGCCTTTTCATTTAGGATTTTAGAATCTTTAGGCAAAATATAAACTAATATTTCCATTGATTATTTGTTTATGTACCTTTTAAAATGAAGAGTGTTTTCTTTTTTTCTTTGGTAATTCTGAAATGTAAGTGATGACTGCTATTAAGTGTTTTTGTAGCCTGTTTCTGTTCATGGCAACAATATAATGGGATAAGCAGAACATTGATACCAGAAAAAGTGAACCTAAGAACTTTTTGTCTCACTGGTAATACTGTTCATTCTCATCTCCCACCCCCATCCTCAGCAAACATACAGTTTTTTTTTCTAGACCTACTTAAATGATAAGGGGAATTTAAAAATATTGTTCCAGTGACTCAAAGAACATGAAATGAATTTTATAAAAGATGTTTAATTACATTTTAGTGGTGATGTTGCAGTTTGGGCAGAACTCTTTAAACTGAGGACACAATGATGATGAGTAACATACGGCGACACTACATGTTGGTGCTTCATTAGATTTTGTGCAGTAACTTTATCATTTGAGAAGTCACAATAGTGTGAAATCGCCACTACTGTTACTTCTTTGATCACAGCTATATATTCCTAACACAATTCAAGAGGCAATACTTTGATGTGATAAGGTTTATACACATGACCTTAGTAATTATTTGAGTACCATCCATGAGAAACTATATGCCTTGGGAGAATGAGTACACCAAAATAAAAACATTTACTTGTTCTTAGACATAAAATCAAGTATCTTAAAACTGTAAATTCTCAATGCTTAAAAGCATTTCAGTATTGTATATTTGCAGTTAACTTCTCTTGTTTGGAAATAGCAAAGATGGACACTTGGTCTCCTACTGGTTAGGAAGACTTTGCTATATGTAGAAATATCTCAGTGTAACTAGAACAGTTCTATGCTGTTAATCTTTTCAAACAGACATAAATTTAGCTAGCACTGATTTCTTGTATGAAGCTGGTGATGTTTGTATTTATTTGGCATCTCCTGGCATGTATTTAGGTCCTTTACTGGCACAGAATAATATTGAATAAACTATGCCTATGGCTTTGCATGATAAAAGAGTTTCTTGACCTGTTATGTGTTAAAAACAAATTCAGTCATATTCTTCATAAGAAAACCAGAGAGGTTATACCCCCCACCCTGGGCTAATAAATAAAGTAGATATTTATTGGTCTGCCCTTGGTTTCTATTATAAGAAAGACCTTTCAGGTGATGAATTTCACATTGATAGACTCCATGTTGTATTCCAAATTGACTATAGAAGATTATTAATTCAGAAGTTGGATAGATTTTAGGTAGATCATACATAGTGATTAGAAAAAGCCTACTATACAAAATAATATATAAGTGTTAAGCTAAATAACTAGCTGAAAACATGCTAGACCTTTTTTTTACAATCTTTAAGAAGGTAATTTAATTGAACTTATTTTATCAGTTTGAGATAATGCTGTTATGCCCTTACAGTACTATAGCACTAACGAATATTCTCAGGATAAAGCAAGCATCAAATTAGATAAAGATATTGGGGATTTTGCAAAGGGGAAATGTCAGTAAGAAATCAGAAAATAGTTTGATTAGCCCTTCTTTCAGAACTTTCAACTATTTTATATAGAAATATTTTCTAATTAGACCAGTAAGTATCAAAAGAATCACTCTAGTAATGAAACCATCTTACCCATGTCTGGAAGATTATATCAGCATAAGTGAGTTGGGTAGTTTATTGTGCATGTTTATAGAAGACCAGTTTTTGTGTTTGAATATGAACAATGAATTCTTGAGTGTTAAGATTATAGGAGCTACTTTTAATGGATAGTGGCTACTAGAGTATATTTTATTCTAAATTTTACCCTGTGTTAGGTTTTTGGACACGAAAGCAGCTCTACCGTATGAATGATTATATGAATAGATAGACCCAATGACTAAAATCCTAGAATATCTTCCATTGTCATTCTGGTTTACAGATAAAGACATCAATATTTATGAGAGTTAAAACATGTTTGTATTATATTAATTCTCAAATATATAACAAATTAGACTGAAGGGCACTCAGATATCATTGAGTTAAGGAATACATTTGACTTGGAATTGAAGACAATTTCTAAATTCCTTCTTAAAATTTTCAATAAAGAATGATAGTTGATTTCAATTTAATAAAAATATATGGTTTATCTTGAATTCAATAATTCTGAACTCTAAATTTATCTCTATAGAAACTGTTGACTATTATAATGAAGTTGAAACTAGCAGTAATACCTTCTAACCATTCTGGGAAAATGTGCTTAGTTTTTGGAGAACTATGTAGTGATGTGCTGGAGCTGGTTTGCACTGACTCCTGCACTCCAACTGTGTGACTCTTGTAACTGCAAATTTAGTGACATTGTTTTGGTACTTAGCGATTACCATAATGGGTTTATTTATACCAGAGAAATGGACAAATGCTATTAATCAGGACTTCTGTTATAAGAATGTTATTAAATATCTGCCACTATAATCTTATTATATTGACAAAGGAAGAAATATAAATTCCACTGTATTGAGACTGTATTATGGAGATACTACAGTTCAATAACACAATAACAGGATAAATGTTGCTTTACAAATTTTCCGTAGCATTGGCTTAACATCTCAATGATACCAAGGCTCTTGTTTCTTTGATTTTTTTTTTTTTGAACTTTTTGTTGTGGTTACAAGTTGACGGTCATTGTTCTGGCATCACCTGAGATCAAAAGAAAAAAGAGAAGTGTCACCAATTAAAAGTGTCTTTCAGACTCCATTCAGCAGACTGCTGGCTCTGTGTCATGGCAACAGTTGTGTAATGTGACCGACCTTAAGTGTCAAAGTTGATGAGACTGAACATTCTGCTCTAGTAACCTATATGAAGATAAAGAGGGGCTAGGGAATGAAAACAGTGTGAGAATAGTCAGCACCTGACTTGGTTTACTTCATTTGCTTCTTAACTTGGGCCTTGTTCCATGACAAAGCATGTAGTACATCTTAAACACCTCAGTTCTTTCCTGCTTTTACAATAATAAATTTATGAGGCCGGTATCATGAATTCTGTTTCCTTTGAAATAGGTACAACTCTTCATAGCGCATGAACTTAGATTTAATAGCTGTTACTTTGTGTTTCCAGCTTAGAATTCTCTATTCCAGTGAAACTTGACCCTGTGTTATCCCTTGAAACTGACATGCTGTTTTGAGAATGGGCATGATTTCACAACTACAGGAATGTTCTGTGACAAGTACAGATGAACATCATGTGAAATATTTAACAGATATATTTTAATCTAAGAAAGCTGAGTGCGATTAAGTACCTGTAAACACCTTCACATCATGTTCTGTCATTGCATAACTGAAACAGGTTTGTTTGACAAGCCAGTTTTAATGGAAAATGCCCCTGTATGCCCTGTCCTTTCTCCAAACTATGTCTTCACCTTCATGTAGCATTATTTTAATATTGAGGATAAGCTGCTAATTTTGAGCTTGTTTTATACAATGTAGAAGAGTATGTTATTATTAGGTTCCTATCCTGAGGAATTGTTTTTCACTAATTAAAGCATCATAGAAGTGAGTGGAAAACCAAAAAAGAAGCTATATATTGTTTCATGACTTGAATGTATTTGAGATGTGATGATTTTACACAAATGAATTTAATTTCAAGAGCTTCTGACATAAAGGAAATAACAGTAACAATTACATCCGTAGTATAAATTTTCTGAAAAGTAAAGGCTACCTGAACTTTAATCAAGGCCTCCTGGGGTTATGAATGAGTACCTGGGCCCCTCTTCCAGCCTATGGTTATTTTGACTGAGGCTCCACTGGGAGTTCTAATAAACAACTAGTTTTGATAAGCTTTGGAACTTGACTTTTTTTTTTTTTAATCTTTAAAGTATTTTTCAGTCTGGTCATGGATTGTTAAGAGGAACCCTCCTTGGCTGTCTGCTGTGTGGTGATGATTGACTGTTCCTGCTTTTCCTGTGAATCCCGTGTACAGTGAATCCTTGGCAGTCCTCACCTCACGAGCTCTCTGAGATTTAGACTTGCTGAGATGGTTTGTGTCCCTCCACTAATCTCAGAAAATACTACCCAATGTCTATTGTGCCTATTAGGATCAAGTTCAAAGATAAGAAAACCTATGGGTCAGAAGAACAGAGAAAAACTTGAATATCAGAAATAGCTGCCTAAATGTGCCTGAGAGTTAAGAGACTTATTAATTGTAAAACCTAAATGCAAACTAATTGACCTCAGTTGCATTGTTTCTAGCTTTCCTGTAAAATGACCCACATTATCCAAATTGGAATTCTAGGTGAAGTACTTTTAAACGTAGTAACCACACAATGATGAATAATAAGCAGATTTAAACCAAGGGAAGTGTTTTGTTTCACATGCAGTGTCAAAAATGAAAAGGAGCTTCTTTAGATACACAGCTCTAATTGTTTGGAGCCTCAGCACTACTTATTTTAGTAGATTAATATATGATAGTATATTATTTAACTCACATTTCTTGTTGAGCTCAGGGAACAATTTTTGTTCCAGCACTTTAAGAGCTTAGAAAATATATTCAATTTGACCTTCAGGTTATACTATGGGAAAATTGGAGGGGGAAAAACCTATATCAGTAGGCTAATCAAAGTTAGGATTTGGATATGTATAGGTAATTGTAACGGAGTGAAAGAAATTTGATTTTTTTTTTACACTGTAACTGCAGTCACTACTACATCAAACAAGAGAAAGGGAAGCAATTTTATCAATTCTCTATTTTTTTCTTTCTCCTTCCTATTTCCCTCTTGAACCTTATTGTTACTCCTTTTAGAACTAAAGTTACTGCCATCAATACTCTAGTTCAATTAAATTACAATACAAATAGAATTCTTTGGAATGGCTTCATTGCTTTGCCACAATTTTGTAGCATTTGGCCTATGGGGAAGTATTTTCCAGGATTCATTATGCCAAGTTTCAATCCAATTTTACAATAAAACTTGTATAAATTTTGGATTGCTTGTAATTTATTTTACGACATAGCAACTATGCTTTAAAAATTTGGCTCATTTAAAATTAGAATTTTGATTTGATACAAACACTAGCTAATACAATTATTTAGAAACACCTAAAGACTCCATAAGTCATATTCCAGTGTCACAGTGATTCTCAAATTTGTGTGTGCATCCAAATTCTTTTGAAGGCTTGTGAAAACACAGATCATTGAGCTACACTGTGACTTCTCTTGTTAATTAGCTGTGGGGTGGGGCCAGAGAAGTTTGGTTTTTCACAAGTTCATGAATGCGGCTGACCCCAGTTGGAGAAACACTATTCTTGCATAAAGCGTAGGAAGAAATTGGACTGATTGGCAAAAGCATGAAGGAGTGCATAGTTCTTTGTTGTAGGAAATAATGAATGATATAAGATTGTTCAGAGCTGTTGGTGATAGTGTTCATACTACAGTTATGTTCCCATGACATTAAGTCAAAAAATACAAAGGAATCAAATATATTTATCTTTATACATTTAAAGAAAAAATACCATGGCAGGTGATATGAATGAAAGCATCTAAACACAGGAATACTTTCAAATAGAATTTTATCACAAATTCTATGTGTCCGTTACATGGGTTTTCTTTGAAAATTTTATTATGTGCAACTCATTTAAAATGTGGTTTGTGTGCTTAATGTGCTAATGTCCCAAGTGCTGGGGTATGCTTTTGCTATTCTATGTGGTTTCCCTCGTTATTCCCTGTGCTGGCAGTTACGGCAGCCTCCCCTCCCCTTATCCATTGGCCAATGGTCTCCCAAACAGACACTTCTCCAAAAATAATGAAGACTACTGAATTTCTATTGTAACAAGTCCTCAGATCCTCAAAAAAATCACCTGCCAAAAATATTCAGTCACACAATGTGAAACTGTCTTCTTAGATTTTTCTTTATTGATTTTTCCTTTACTATTGGAGTTGAACAGTTTCTTTATACTTCATCAAGTAAATTTGGGACTCATTGGCTAAAAAAGCCAATATATTTCTCATGTATAATTTCAGGGTAATATTGTTACACAGTGCATGAAATAAGCTTGAAGAGAAGGCTAGTTCTCTAAACACATTTTATCGTGGATATCTTTGAGAAATATTGCATGGATTGCTGTTCCAGGGAGCTTGATCTGGCAAAATAATGTATAGGTGTATGTGAATTAGAATATGTCAATCAACTGGGACTGGCACAGTGACACATCGTACTAATCCTCCATCTTGTGGCACCAGCAGCCTATGTGAAAACTGTTTCATGTCCCTGATAACTCCACTTCTGACCCAGCTCCCTGAACTGGGAAAGCTGCAGAAGATGGTACAAGTCATTGGGGCCCTGCACCTGGATGGGAGGCCTGGATGAAATTCCGGGCTCCCAGCTCTGGATCAGCCCAGCTCTGGATGTAGCAGCCATTCCAGGAGTAAACCACTGGATAGATCTCTCACTGTCGCTCTCTAATCCTGACTTTCATGGTACAGACATGTCTGTTCTGGTAATTTAAAAAAAAAGTGACAGCCTAAAATGTAAATCACAGATAAATAATTCTGATCTAAATAATTAGGCTTGTGATATGTGTACATGGGCGTATATATTTACATATGTGTATGTGCACATACATGTTTGAAGATGAATAATAAAAGATACTACATCTGTGCATGTGAGGTAAAAGTAATTTTTACATATTTTAATATATAATCTATAAATGATACTATAAACTTAAGAGTACATACTTGAATCCTATTTTTCAATTGATTACTTTACATGTAAGTATAGCGTATTATCACTCTATTAATGGGATATGTACTAGAATCACAAGTGTGAACTCAAAAGAGCCCATATCCAAACTTCAAATGATTCCCATAGTTTTGAATCTATAGTCTCTATTATGGGCAGAGATGCAAGGGAGAAGATCATATGCACAAGTATGGAAAAGTGTGTTTCCTGAAATGCATTTTTATTGAATTCTTTTTAAAGATTTATTTTTAAAAAGGATTTATTTATTTTTATTAGAAAGTCAAACACAGAGAGGAGGAGAGACAGAGAGGAAGATCTTCCATCTGGTGATTCACTCCCCAAGTGAGCACAACGGCCAGAGCTAAGCCAATCCGAAGCGAGGAGCCAGGAGCCTCCTCCAGGTCTCCCACACGGGTGCAGGGTCCCAAGGCCCTGGGCTGTCCTGGACTGCTTTCCCAGGCCACAAGCAGGGAGCTGGATGGGAAGTGGGGGGCCACTGGGATTAGAACCAGTGTGCACATGGGATCCCAGTGTGTGAAAGGCAAAGATTTTATCCGCTAGGCCACTGTGCTGAGCCCCTAAAGATTTATTTACTTAAATAACCGTAGTACAGACAGCAGGTTATATAAGCATTTTTACTATGCTCATTAACCATATAATTATGGGGATTTACCTGCATTTGTAAAAAGTACCTGTAAAGGGTAATTGGACAGGGTTCCTGCTTCCCAGATATGGCCTAGTGTGGCCCCGCAAGTTGAAGGCAATTGGGGGAATGAAACAGTTAGGAGCCTTCTCTTTGTGTATATCTCTGCCTGCCTCTCAAACAAATTATAAAAATAAAATGAAATGTTAAGCTTTAGCATATTTGGCTTAGCCTGTTGCATATTATGCAAAATACATTAAATTATTAGTTAACATAGTAATAGCCATAAAATCTCGAAATGCACTTTCTCAAATGTATGCATAGCTAATTACTCTGGCCATGTAACTATAGGTTTGGGAATGGACTGGTCTTGAGTCATAAATAGAAATTTCTTACAAAGAACATTTTTAATTGAACCCTGTAAGAAAATGCATTATTGGGCTCAGCAGCGTGGCCTAGTGGCTAAGGTCCTTGCCTTGATCCCATATGGCTGCTGGTTCTAATCCCGGCAGCTCTGCTTCCTCTCTATCTCTCCTCCTCTCAGTATATCTGACTTTGTAATTAAAAAGAAAAGAAAAGAAAAGAAAATGCATTATTAATCATAGCTAATCAAATGTGTGAAATGCTTGCTATTTCTTTCTAAAGAAATACATGTTTTGCAATAAAGTAATGCATTTTCTAATATTTTTAGTCAATTATACTTTGATTTAGAGTAGTGGTTGTGTTAGAGATATTTCTTAAAAGATGTAGAATATATTTCTAGATGCAAAACTCCATTTTCTTAATTAAAACATAGGGTATCTTGTTAAGAATATAGATGAAGGGCCCGACGCAATAGCGTAGCAGTTAAGGTCCTCACCTTGAACGTCCGGGATTCCATATGGGCGCTGGTTCTAATCCTGGTGGTCCTGCTTCCCATCCAGCTCCCTGCCTGTGGCCTGGGAAGGCAGTTGAGGATGGCCCAAGATCTTGGGTTCCTGCGCCCACATGAGAGATCCGGAAGACCTCCTGGCTTCGGCTTCGGATTGGCTTAGCTTCAGCCATTGCGGCCGCTTTGGGAGTGAACCATCAGACGGAAGATCTTCCTCTCTGTCTCTTCTCTCTGTATATCTGCCTTTCCAATAAAATAAATAAATCTTTAAAAAAAAATATTGATGAATACTAGAACAAAAATCAAGTTAAATCATTTAAAATTGGTATCTTACTTTAATTAGATATGGAAACATAAGGCAGAGCATGTTAATATAGCAAAGCAGACAGACTTTCATTTACTTTCCAATCCTAAGAATCAAATTTTAATTGACTAGCTATTTGCTACTAGTGATTATTTCTTCCAGTTTTTTTTTTTGTGTCTTGTAAATTAGGTGATACACACATTAAAAATAATGAGGAAATTGTTCACGAGGAAATTGTTCACGATATCTTAGGAGGGGCTGCAGTAGGGCAAGAGTTTGGCTTAGTAGTTAACATCCTGTGACGATTTCCACATGGCATATCATGGTGCCTGTATGTGATACGTGTTCCTGCTCCTGACTCCTGGTTACTACTAATTCAGACAGTGGGAGGCAGCATTGAGAGCTCCAGTGATTGAGAGCTGCCATCATATGAAGACTCAGATTTTGTCTTCACCCTCCCCAGCCATACACATTGCTGGTATTATGGGAGTTAACCAGCAGGTGAGAGCTTCCTATATCTGTGCATCTGATTATTTAATTTAATTGTGAGTTGCTTTTAAGTACAAAATACCCATGGAAATTCTGAAAGGTTACAGAAGCATTTGTTTTTGCATTAGATTCTTCTGTGAAAATTATAATTGTTGATAGCCAAAATGCTGAATCTAATTTGAAGCTTGAATCCTTTTTTCAGCATTTCTGTAAGACTCTAGATTATCTGTTGAATGATGTTGATTCTTGGTAATTTATTACAATTGTAGTAGGGATTTTCTCTATCAGTTACGATTATTTTAAGGTGATGTAAGACTTCCATTTCTTTTGTTTTAACTTAAATCTAAGTATGCATAGCAAGTTGTCATTTACATGGTCATACTGTTGTGAACGTCAGTCAGTCTTGGATGAAGAGAGTGAAGTGTACTGATTAATTCACAAATAGTATTAACTGGGGAACTTGAAAGTCCCCCTGTTTCTTCCCACCAATGCTACACAAAGAATTGTGGCTATCCCATGATTTGAATAGAACAAATGTTTTTCTAAAACATAATTTTCCTACCCCAGACTTTTTTATGTTTGCTATTTCCCATCATATTCCTGTCACATGCTTACCACTCTATTATACTTGCACTAATCTGCTATTTCAGTATAATTTGATTCATGGTGGACAACATATGCAGAGGTATAAAATAGTATGAGCTTAAATCAATATAGTAGTACTAAGGTTTAAGTATAATACTTTAAAACATCAATTATCAAAGCACCTGTTGAACAATGACCATGTATCTCCTACAAAACTAAGAAAAGCAGATTTTCAAGATGGTGCAATATAAGTGCCCAAAGCTAGGTTCTTGAGGATCTGTGTTCTAATTTAAATCTATTATCAGTTAACTGGCTAATTTAAGATAGCAACAGAACCATGACATTCTACTTTTTGAAAAATTTTGGTGCTTTGTTGAAATATAATTGACACCTAAAAGTTACATATTTAATGCATATGTTTTGAAAAATTTGGGCATATGCATATACCTGTGGTACTGTGACCACACAAATGGTGCAAAACTTCTAACTGCATCCTTATATACTCAGTCTTTTTAAGAAAAAACACTTACCATTGAATATATCTCTTAACTTGTGCTAAAGTACACAATATTATATTGTAAGGCAGAGCTCTTATTTCTATTGCATGATAAACTTTATAGCAGTTGTTTCCTTTCCCAGGCTCTTGCAACCACTATTTGTACTTCCATGAATATGACTATTTTAGATACTTGATGTAAATAGAATCAGGCTCTCATGTCTTCTGTGACTAGCTTATTTCACTTGACAGGGTTCCTTCATGTTGTCACAAAGAGCAGGATTTCATTTTCAAGGCTGAGCAGTATTCTATTGTGTACTTACACCACATTGTCTTTATTCATCCATGTCTTGAGTATTGCAAATAATGCTGCAGTGAATATGGGAAGGTAAATCTCTATTTGAGATCCTGACTTTAATTTTCTAGCAATTTACCTGGATATTTGATCACAGGCTTAAATGGTAAATTTATTTTAAAACTTTTTTATTCATCTCCATAATGTTTCAAGATTTATTTATTTTACTTGAAAGTCAGAAAAAAACAGAGATCCTGCATCCTCTGATCCACTCCCCAGATGGCTGTAATAGCCAGAGCTAATGTGGCAAGAAACTGCGGATCAAGAGCTTTCTCAAGATGCCCCACGTAGGTGCAGGATCCCAATAACTTGGGCCATCATCTGCTGCCTTACCAAGCACCCAAGTTGGGAACTTAGTTGAAGTGTTGTAGCCAGTGCTAGAACTGGAACCCATATGGGATGCCAGCACTGCAGATGGAGAATTAGCTGGCTAAGCCACTGCATTGGCCTCAAGTCTCCATATTTCCCATAGTGGGTTCATCATATTAACTTCCCATTGCAGTGTATGAAGGTCCCAGTTTCTAATTTCTCCATTTATGTACCCCTAGTTACTTCCATGCATGTGTAATAAGTTTGTTTAAAAAGATTTGTTCTTATTTGAAAGGAAGATTTTTACATCAGAAGGACAGTCTTGCATCTACTTCCATCCTTCTACAGTGTACTTCACTTCCCAAATGGCCAAAAAATGCCACAACTGAACTGATTGGAAAAAAAAAAAAAACCATCCTCTGCTGCTTTCCCAGGTCATAAGCAGAGAAATGGATCATAAATAGAGCAGATGGGACACAAACCAGCACCCACATGGCACTAGAGGATTAGTTTGCTTTGCTACTTTGCTTACCCGATAGACATTCACAATAGGTGTGAGTGATAGTTTATTGTGGTTTCGAGTATTATTTCACTAATGATTACTGATGAGGAGGATTTTTTATGTACCTACTTTCATTTGTATTTTTTGGAAAAATATGTATTCATGTTTTGTCCTTTTAAAAATTGAGTTGTATCTCTCAACATTGAGTTATGTGCCTAGGAATGAAACAAAATGTTTGGCAATCTTGATGTGGGTAAGGGTCATGGAAACAAAGGAGCAATTGGATAGTCATGTGAGATTTCATAAGCTAATGATATAGTTTGTGATAAAGCAGAAACTATAGCACCATGTAACAGTGAAATGGGATATAGATTGAGTTCTGCAATCTGCTTCGTTTTAAAAAAGATCATTAAAAGATAAAACAATGGGCCTAGTAGCAAAATCCTCACCTTGCATGCGCCAGGATCCTCTATGGATGCCAGTTCATGACCTGGCTGCTCCACTTCCCATCCAGCTCCCTGCTAGTGGCCTGGAAAAGCAGTTGTTAGCCCAAAGCCTTTTGACCTGCATCCACATGGGAGACCCTGAAGAGACTCCTAGTTCCTGGCTTTGGATTAGCTCAGCTCTGGCCATTGTGGCCACTTGGGAAGTGTACCAGCGGATGCAAGATCTTGCTCTCTGTTCTTCTCTGTATAAAGCAGACTTTCCAATAAAATAAATAAATTGTAAAAACAGAAGATGAAACACTGTATTTCTAAGGTAGTTAAAAAGGTTAGACTTCTTGATAGTTTAAAAACAACAGTATAGAAGGCTAGTTCGGAGCTTTCTTGAGGTGAGGTGTATATTGCAGAAATAATATTGAATAATATTGAATAATATTGAATTAAAATAATTCAAAATTTTAATTTTCACTTGTGCTATTAGAAAAAATTCTTTCCACTTAAGCTTGTAATATGTACATATTGTGTATGTATTTATATAGCATAACGTTCAACAACATAAAAATGCAATAGTGGAAGATAATATTTGTGTGTATATGTGTGTGTGTGGTCCAAAGTATTATAAGAAGTACATATATAAAAGAGCCAAATTTAAGAAAACACAAGTCTATTTATTTGGAAGGCAGAAGGACACAGAGAGACAGAGACAGGGAACAGGATAGAGACACAGAGAAAGACATAATCTATCTACTATGGCAAACATCCTGAACTGGACCAGGCCAAAGCCAGGATCTCAGAATTTCTTTCAGATCTCCCATGTATGTGGCAGGAGTCTAGGCACTTAGGAGCGATTCTTATGATTTCCAGGGATAGTAGCAAGGAACTGGGTTGGAAGTGGAGAAGCAGGGACTTGAACCTGCCCTCTAATATGGCATCAGTGTTGGAAACTGCCCACTACACCACAAAACTAGTCTCAGAATCTGCTTTTTTTTAATGATCCTCAAAGTCCTTTTAGGCAGTGTAATTTTTTAAAAGTCCAGTATTAGATATAAAAAATTTTGTTTGGTCATGGATATATGATTTTATTCATATTAGCATTCTGATGAAGAAACCACTAATCACAGAGAATGTGTTAGAAATTCTGTTACTTCTTCCATGTTGGTCAGTAGAGCTGTTTCCTACAGAAAACCACTGCTTGTTGCTCTGTCAAAACTGTGTACACATTCTGTAAGCCCTTTGATTGTGGTAGTTCAAATTTCCTAATCATTTTGCTAATGTGCTGTGAAAGATGGAAGACTTGCATTGTTTAAGTGATAGTCAATCGTGAGTGGGTGGGATTCACATTAAAGCAACATTGAAGATACTAATACTTGGCAGCTTAAGGAAGGGCTGCCTCAAATTGAAGCTTGAAAAGTTACTGGAATAACTTTCCAATAATGCAATTCATGGCTTTTTAGATTCCCGGTATATATATATATATTAAACATTGTGTAGAAATTTAAATATCTGTGCCCTGACTCTCAACACCAGTAAAATCTCAGTTGTGGATATCAACAACAAAAAAAGAAACAATTATACTTTGAATAAATCTAATCACATACAATTGATGCTGTCATGCACTTTGCAAATTCTTCATAGAAGGACATTTTGCCCAACAGCCTTCAGTAAACCTTTTCAGGGTACCGTCAGTTGAAGGGCAGTGCCTTGGGTTAGATTATTTTCTTGTATAGAGTTCACATACAGACTGACCTGTGTTGATCATATAAAAGTCTTTTCTCAAAATGAAGTCATAGTTTCAGTTGGCCAGAGGGTTGAAAACACTGCTGCTGGGCTAATGCTGTAGTAAACTTCTCTCTACCCACTGTTGCTTCTTTAATGTTTTGTTTTATAGGTAGTCAATCTATGGGAGTCCTGACTACTTATTAATCAACCTAAGGTCTATATCAAAGGTGGATGCATAGTAAACACCACATGTAACACTAGGCAGCAAAGTTAAGTATATCAGCTGGGTATTTTGCAACAAATTAGTTTTAGGCCTGAAGAAAAAAAATGCAGTAAGGATGATTTAATAAAAATAAATCTTCTAATATGTACTAGAATCTTCTAATATGTACTTAGGCCTTTCTTTAAGATATATTACTGTTATAACATTTCTGAAATGATAAACATAGTTGGAAAAACACTGTAATGTGCATGATTGTTGCCATTTATATTTCCTCATTGACCTAAGGTTGACTTCTGTCTCCTAAAACATGTTCTTATTGAATGTTCTGGAGATTGGAAAGTGCTTGACATCAACAGTTCCTGCTTATAGAATCTGCATCACTCTCCATAGGAGCTTATTAAACTACCTCTTTTTCAATGTTTTCACATTCCACCTCACAAAACATTTATTTGTTCTGTTATGCATCAATATCTCTAAAATTTTTAAATAGTAGAAGATCTGCATTTTAATTAGGTATAATCTACTTTTAAAGTCAGTTGGAATTTTTTTTTTAGGATCAAACATCTGTAATATCCAAAGGTGTTGGCCTACAGCAGAAAAAGTGGGAGTTCACATCTGTATTATTGCCATCCTCAGAAAATGAAGTCCTATTAAAAACATGTTTATAATGTGCTCTGCTCTCTAGGAAGCAAAAGTTTATATCCTGGAAAACTACTAACATTTCTTACAGGCAATAAAAGTTTCGTGACAGCCCAAACCTATGATGTTAAGCATATGCTCAGGCATCTTAAAAATGTTACTACTAATTAATCTATAGTTATAAATAACTTTCATTGGCCCTCCTTGCCTAAATAAATATGGTAATTTATGATTTGTACTGTTTCATACAAATATGGTTGTGTGCCTTTTTGTGAAAAAGTAGTTACTCTTTCATGCTAAATAATTTTGCAATAATGAATGCTAAGGAGATAAGATGAACTACCTAGTTATTTAGGAACGCCTCATTTTTAGATTTTAGCCGCAGTTCCTAAGCCTTGAATGAGATAAATTATTAGAATATTTCTTAAGTCTGTACTAAAAATTTCACATTAAAAGACAAAATGATGAGAGGTGAGGATGACTCTTGGACTGACCAAAACCTTTGCACCACTGCATCCAAGCATCCAAGATAAGGCCGAGGTGAAGGACAAACCAGAAATGATCTGCCAGGTTGTCTGCTAAATGGCTCCTCTAAAGCCAGAACCCAAGCCTAGAAAAGGTGCCTGCAAAAAAGAGAGAAGATGCCCAAAGGCAAAAAGGGAAAAGCCAATGCTGGCAAGGATGGGAATAACCCTGCAAAAATGTAGACCTAAACAGACCAGGCACAGAAAGCTGTGTACTTCTGGTAACTGTACAGTTTGAAATACTATTTTTATCAAGTTGTATAAAAATGCCTTTGGTTTTCCTTTTTTTAAGCTATGTTAATACATGGTACTTTATTGTTGTTTGGGAGGAAGGGCATAGGTCGTTAACAGAAGCTGTCCTGAGCTGGATTGATGTGGGGGTAACACCTGCCCCTTGTATTTCAGAGCAATGTCCTCCAGGTTGCAGGAGAAATTCTCTGTCTTTGACACACAGCCACAATGGCACACAACCTTGTGGCATGGAAATTCTAAATTGGGTTTTATGTTTTCCTCCTCCTCACCTTCCTTAAGCACAGAGACCTGTTGGGACCTGAACCTCTCCCCCACCCACACCAAATTTGTTACCAGTATGACAGGCAATCTGCACTTCAAAGAGGCACCACTGAGCTGGTATTCCTCCAAAGAGCAGTGGTTCATTTTCTAGATTATGGATCTTGAGTTTGAGCATTCTTCCATTTTCATTTCAATTCCTCAAAGTCAAGGTCGGCTTGTGACAAGGTGTTGAACAACATGCAAAATGTAAAATATATCAACCCTCACTCTAAATTTGCCATTTTCAGAGCATCAAATGAAGACTTCCTTAGGTTTTATAGAGGCTTTCTGTTTCTGGTAGTCTAATGAGGAGGTAGTTGAAGGTGGTTGTATCCTGTTTATGACTGTCTATGTCCTGCTTGAAGAAATACCATGATTAAGAATCCTTAATAAGGCTGGGCACAGTTTGGCTTGGGGAAAAAAGACAAAAGAAATTACTAGATTTTGCTACATTAAAATTTTAAGTAATTTTTATTTTAGAGTTTAATTATTTGAAAAGCAGAGTTACACACACAGGGACGGGCGGGGGTGGGGGGAGATATTTTCTGTCTGCTGGTACACTTCCAAAATGGCCACAATGGCTAGGGTCTGGACCAGGCTGAAGTCAGGAGCCTGAAACCCCACCCAGCTCTCCTACATTTGTGACAGAGTCCTACATACTTGGGCCATCTACTGCTTCTTTCCTAGCACATTAGTAAGGAGCTGGATAGGAAGTAGAATATCAGAGACTTGAACCAGTGCCCATATGGGTTGTCAAGTTTAGTTGGCAGGTTGACCCACTATGCCACAATGCTGACCCAGTAAATTGTATTTAAAACATTGAAATAATAGGTTGCATATTACAAGAAGCTGCAGGTACATGAAACTTGTAAAAATAATTTTAAGAATGATAAGCTAGAAAATATACAAATATGGATCCATAATGCTTTTCTTTAAGATTTATTTATTTGAAAGTGTTGGCAGAGACAGGGCAAGAGAGGGAAATAGAGAAAAAGGGAGATAAAGAGGAGAAAGGAGAGAGAGAGACACACACAGATACTTTATCTCTACTGATATACTCCCTAGACGGCTACAGTGGATAGGATTGTGCCAGAGCAAAAGCAGAAGCCAAGAGGTTCATTGTAGATGCAAGGACACAGCGCTTGGGACATCCTCTGCTGCTTTTCGCAGACCATTAGCAGCGAACTGGATCAGAATTACAGCAATTGGGATGTGAACTGGTTGCCAGTGGCAACTTCACCTGCTACACCACAGGGGTGGCCCCCAATTATTACTGTTTGGTAAAGTAGAATACAAAATATGATAAAAAGCAGTCAATGTATTTTCCAAAATTTTAAATAAAATTGTTGGTGACTCACCATGAATGTCATTTTGTGAAGTAAGCACATTGGAGCGATGAAGTGGAAATGCCTGGGCAATCTGTAGGTAACCAGGTTGAAAGTGCTGTTTTCCATTTTTGATCTGAATATAGTTTCTGGTTTCCATTTCACTGTTTTGGATGGTGGGAGGGAAGGAGGAGGAGAGAAAGGGGAGAGGGGAGAGAGAATGAATGGTCTCTCTGTTGGTTTGCTCCCCAAATCTCTGCAACAATGAACAAACAGGACTGGTCGGGCTAAATCCTAGAGCATACACCCTGATCCTGTTCTCCCACATGGGTGGCAGGGATGCAGGTACTTGGAGTATCATCCCTCTTCCAGGATGTGTGTTAGGAGGAAGCTGCAATTGAGAGCAAAGTGAGGACTCCAGTCAGGCACTACCATTAAGGAATGTGGTTGACTTAAGTGACCTCTTCAATGCTGTACTTTAACACTTGCCCAACATTTAAATTTTCAAAGAAATGTGGATTATATAATAGATTTTATTTTTTTCAATGGAATTTCCATTCTTCTAAAAAAATCCTACACATTTTAATGAAAGAGATCTCAGTTCTGTGATTGGAGGTTCACCTTCACACACACGTTCTCCAATATATGTACCAGCATATGGTTTTTTTTTTTTTTAATCTAAAATCATGAGAAAATGAGTCATAGGATTTATAATGGAGAAATGCACTATAATCCTCCTGAGAGAATTACATTTCTGAAATGAAAGAGGAAACATTACAAGCTTTAAATTTAAGAATTGGCAGAAATCAAATAAAAGCAATACAAGATAAGAGTACATATGCTCTCCATGTCAGCTTAAAGTTTGGTTTTGGAACCCAGTTTCAGAACGTGTGTACAAGGATGGTGATGTGTTATCCATCTTAATTTTTGTTTATGGTCTTTTAAGTGTGAATTTGTGCATATGCTGCTAACAATGCATTGTTTTGCTATGAATTCTGCATATTAACTTGTCAAATACTGCATGGTATTGTTCACTATATTTCTCCAATGTTTAAAATTCACTATAGGCTATGTCTGTGTAAAGTAAGTTTTTATTAGTCATACTTTTTTTTAAAAATGTATTGATTGGAAAAGCAGATTTACAGAGAGAAGGAGAGGCAGAAAAATACTCTATCCACTGGTTCACTCCTCAAATTACCACAACCACCAGAACTGAGCAGATGCGAAGCCAGGAACCAGGAGCTTGTTCCTAATCTCCCATGTGGGTGCAGGGTCCCAAGGCTTTGGGCCATCCTCCCCTGCTTTCCCAGGCCTCAAGCAGGGAGCTGGATGAGAAGTGCAGCAGCCAGGTTATGTTCTGGTGGCCATTTGGCATCCCGGTGCTTGCAACAGGAGGGTTAGCCAATTAAACCATCATGCTGGGCCCTAATCATACATTTCATGTATACTTCAGGAGTAAATAAAATATGGAACATTAAGTGTATATTAAGATTAATTTACTGTTTTAGGAGTTTCTTTTTTTTTTTTTTTTTTTTAAAGATTTATTCGTTTTATTACAGCCAGATATACACAGAGGAGGAGAGACAGAGAGGAAGATCTTCCATCCGATGTTTCACTCCCCAAGTGAGCCGCAACGGGCCGGTGCGCGCCGATCCGAAGCCGGGAACCAGGAACCTCTTCCGGGTCTCCCACGCGGGTGCAGTGTCCCAATGCATTGGGCCGTCCTCAACTGCTTTCCCAGGCCACAAGCAGGGAGCTGGATGGGAAGTGGAGCTGCCGGGATTAGAACCGGCGCCCATATGGGATCCCGGGGCTTTCAAGGCGAGGACTTTAGCCGCTAGGCCACGCCGCCGGGCCCTGTTTTAGGAGTTTCTAAACATTCCTAAAAACTTGAATTCTAGTGGTCAGGTCTCAAATACAAATATTTGCTAAGAATTTGGAAACTTTGAGCTAGCAGCAACTCAGAAAAAAGGTAATAGTGTAGATATAGCAAGCTAGTAATTGTCTAAGGATGTGACATCTTATCTATATACAATAAAATCTGTGATCCCTGCTTTTGGCTTAATAATATCTAATTTGATATAAAAATTTAGATTAACTGTATTTTTTCTGTTGATTTTTAAAGTTATGGGCCTTTTGTGATTCTGAACAATTTTTATATAATCATTTTGATTTGAAAAATCTAGAAATACTTTATGCTAACACTTGGGGTTGGGTTTTGTTAAAATAACATAGGGGGTTAAAATTAGTTACAGCAGTTTCAGATTGAATACTGTGGGAGAACTGTTAGAAAGTTGTAATTTTAGGTGCACAAAAAGCTTCCACAATTATTTAAAATGCTTCATTATCCTGGCATTTGGCTGGTCTTTTGACTATGTGACTCCAGTGCAATAAAATAGAAACATTCCTAATTCAAGGAATAAGCTTAGCCTTAAAAATATCTGGAAAATCAACTTTAAGTGTTTCCCTTAGACTTCCTCATAAGATGCAAAATGTACATGTATTAGAAATGGGTTTTTATCAGTTTATGTAGAAAATCATAATAGCACATATGCAACTGCAAAAATTATGCCACCACTTTGTTCTTTTACCTTTCAATGTATTGTATAGAGACAGTAAGTGTAAATTAATCATAGGGCAAAAATTATATCTATGAGGTCATTGATACATAATTTTCTACCACATGAGAGATTTTGAATTCCTTTATTGCCCTTTTTCTGATAACATACATTTTAGTGTTTGTGTTTTGTGGTTAGTTATACAATATGATGTATGAATCTTATTTAAATACACATATTATAATTTTATTTAAGCAATTATTAGCTACAAATGTATATATTTACATATAAGTGTAATTATGTTAGCATAGACCTGATTTTGACCATTCCTGGAAGTTAATTCTGTTTCGAGAAAAAAACCTAAGTTTTAGCTATTTAGAATTGTATTCCTTCCACTTCTTCTAATTTATCTCTAGTATTTTTTTACTGAAATTTTGGTAATCATAAATACAATGCATTTCATAATTACTGAAAATCATTAATGTGTTATAAAGAAGAATGCTAGATTTATCTGAACATGAATGTATCTCTCTTTAGGAAATAAATGGCATTAAACATGCATTTAACACTTTAAACAGTTTTGCCTGCCTTAAAATTTGCCTTGAATACAAAAATGAATTGAAATTATTGAATTAAAGATACCTTTGAAGTAGCTTCCTGTTTGTCCATTGCTAACCATCAGTATTAGAAAATTACGAAAATCTGTAAGTAAATTGATGATGAGACAATTTAAAATTGTGTGTGTGGCACTGTTAAGATCCAGTTTAATATTTTAAAGGCAGGAAAAGCTATTCTTTATATCAGACCAAGTGTATACTTCTCATTTCTATGATAATGTGATTGTTTTGGAATTACAAAAATACTTGTCTCCTCTGAATTTGAGCCATGTTTGGGGTAGATTCATTTGATTTGTTAAACTCAGAAATGTCCTTTAAGGCAGTATAGCAGCTTTTACAGGTACATAAATGGTCTTTATATTTAAATATGTTGCCTGAAACACATTCCCATCTGTTTTCTGTAGTTTACACAAAGCATTAGTTCATTTCCAGGGGTTCAAAATTCTAATTCTAAAGGTTAAATTCACACACAGAGAAGCCCAGTGGGATTAGAATTCCTATTTTAGAAAATATGTGTCCTTTTGCACTGTGAACAAGGCTTGCTACTCAGCTTTATCTGGATGCCGAGCCATTACACTGGTACTTCTTTCCTCTATAAGCTTGTTCTCCGCCTTAGTTCTGATGTAATGGCACAAAATGATGAGCAGTTCCTAGGACTAAGAATGAAGACATCTGGAGCCTATGATAAGAAAACTACTTGAACTTGGGAGTTTTGTGAATCTTTTTAGCTCTTTTCATATAGTCCAGAGTTGCTGAAATCTTAACTATTAAAAACAATGAGTAATGTGGGCATTTGTCATGACCATTAAGTTGCTGCTTACAAAATCACCATTCCATATCGGAGTAGCTGGGTTTGATACCCAATTGTGAATCCTGCTGCCAGCTTCCTATATATGCAGAATCTGGGAGGCAGTGGTCATTTCCCAAGTATGTGGGCCAATGCCACCAACATGGAAGACCTGGCTGGAGCTCTTAGTTTCTGACATCAATCTGTCCCAGTTCCACGTGTTGCGGGCATTTGCAGAGTAAACCTGTAAATGAAAACTCTCCATATGTCTGGATGTCTGTCTCCCTGCTCTCAAATAAATATATATTATTAAAAATGGTGCCTTATTTGGAAAACTGTCTATGAGGCATCTTTATTGCTGCAGATAGTAAAATTATACTTCCCAAATGCTTTGGGATGAATTTAATTTTAAGTATTTGTTGTCGCAGCGTGTATCCACATGTGACATTGGAAAGATAGGTTTCCTGTTGCTGACCACTTTTGTATCAAGTTTATTTCAATAAAGTCAGAATTTTCACTTTGGAAAATTTTCATTCGTATGTTATAAATATATATATATGTAAAGATTGTTTAAAATATTTTATATTTTAAATATATAAGTGTATGTATATGTGAGTAAAGATTCTTTAAAATATATATATGTGAGTCAAGATTGTTTAAAATGTTTTTCTGTGCTTGTTGCTTTACTTTAAAATGAAAACTTTAAAGTTAAAGCCTTCTTTCAAACCTGAGGAAATTATGTCCCACAAATGAGCAAATATTCTAAGATGTCTTGGTCACAGAATAGTGCCTTAAGTACTATTAAATAAATTCAATTTACTGTAGACAACTGTATTTGTGCCACCTTTGTCTAAGTCAGTTTTGGTCTACAGAGGAAAGTTCTGTGAGCAAATTGTGATCCATTACTTCTCACCTTGAAGATGAAATGATGGTGGTATCGATACCAGGCATGTTTGGGGAAAAAATTAAATATTTGTGAAAATCTTGAAGGAAAAGGCAAATAAGATTTTCTTAATCTGATAACAACTAAGTTAAATATATTAATTCAGGCATTGAGAAATGGGAATCTCATGTGCAGTTGGAAAAATGTGTGCTCATTTAGACATCAGTAAGTGAAGAGTGCAAAAGAATTACAATAGACCAGATTTTCCCATTAAACACACACACACACACAACACACACACATCTGTAATAATGTATTTGGCATCAGAAAGGTCACAGCATAAGTTGTGGGGCAGAAACAACAGAGGTTAAAAGAAGGCTTTGGTTCTAAGCCATAAAGAGTAATTTGGTTTGAGAGAGAATTAAGTATGAAATTATGAATTATGTTACATCATTTCTATAGAATTATAAAGTTCAAAATATTCTATTTATCTTGGTTTTCAAGCAATTATTTTAAGAAAACCAGCTGTCAATTGCTGATGCTTATTCTTTTGTAAAAAAGCATCAAAGTCAAGACAGTGACCATAACTCCACAAGTAGTTGAGTGCTATGATTCTCTCTGTGGCTAATTTTATTTCTAATGGCCTAAAATGTCATGATTATTTACCTTGGTATGCCTCTCTTTACATTCTCTGTGCTAAGTTCACTGGTCAGTCTACAAATTTACATTTTTTGGTAATCTCATGGCAAGTTATTTCTTTTTAAAAGTTATTTAAAAAATTACTTTTTATAGGAAAGGCAGATGTACAGAGAAGAAAATGCAGAGATTTTTCTATCCACTGGCTGCAGTGACCAGAGCTGAGCTGATCTGAAGCCAGGAGCCAAACTTCTTCCAGATCTTTCACATGGGTGAGGGACTCAAGGACCTGGGCCATCCTCTGCTGCGTTTTCAGCTCACCAATCGGGGATCTGGGCTGAGGCAGGCAGAGGATTAGACTGTTGATCGACCATGCTGGCCCCGTTATACTGTTTCTTTAATAAATTTTCTGCCATACATTTTATCTTTCTTTCTACAAATTCTTTGATTTGGATAATTTATCCCTGTGTATATTTAAATTTTCTTTCTCTGCTTTGTCCATCTAATTTTTATATTGATTTATAATTTCCTGTTATTGATCATTTGGTATTTTTATTGGCTTTTTTCTTATTTTTACTGCCATATATTTAATATCGAAGATATTTTAGCAGATATTTATAGTCTCATGTTACCTTTCTTTAACTTTTCCACATGCATTATAAGCAAGTTAGTATAGTTTTCTAATTTCACATCACTGCCTTTTATTATAAATATTTCAAATTCTTGATTTGGCTGTTCTTTCATGTTAAAACCTGGAGTTGACCTTGACTATCAGTTTAAAATATAGGAATCAAAATGATGATTGGCATTTTCATATCTGTGGGCAGATAGGCTTTACTGTAGAATGTTTGGGGTTCAATAGTTCTTGCTATTTCTCTAGAAAGTCATCAAAGTTCTGTAGGTTTCTTTTGTTCTTGATGGGAACTGTTTATCTGGAGGGAAATCTGCTTTTCTGCCTAACGGTAGGAGTTTTTGTGTATCTCTGACAATGAAGTTATACTCAAGTCAAGCAAAAAAAGGAAACTGGTGGAGTTACTATTCAGGGTCACCTGCATTATTCTGCCATTTTCAATATAGTAATTCTATCTTATCCTCAGCTGTGCTCAGTTACCTAGGTTAAAAGACTCTCTGGATCAACATTTCATAAAGCTAACCAATTGTCTTTTGTTGATGTGTATAAAGTGCTGGTCAGCTTTTGTCACTATAGTGAAAAACTAGGCACAGATTGTTTATGAAGAAGAAGAGGTTTATTTAGACGACAGTTTCAAGGTCCAAGGGCTTGATGTCTCTGGTGTTTTCTCCGACTGAGTGAGCCTGCCTGTGTCATATCATGATGATTTTCAATGGTGGAAACGCCTCTACATGCACATGGTGACATCTGAGTCCAGGAACAGAGAGGAAGAGGGGAGGCCAAGATTGAGTCTTATTTGTGTCTGCTTGCTTTTCTGAATCCTTCTCATAGCCTTGGGATTCAGGAAAGATATTAAACATGTATGTTCAATCAAACATTTTAAATCAAAACAGTCTATAGTATTTGCAACATTTTACTAGTAGATTCACATGTGATATTCAGATGTTCAGTTTCCTAATTGTTTTATCTCTTTTGGAAAACTCAGGAGATTTAAGTTAAAATTTAGAAGAATTAGACAATAGAGTTGAGAATTTGGCATTTGAATGTTCAGGCCACACCATTAAAATTAACTATTCGTCTTCCACTTGCATGTTTATCTTGTGTTATGAGCCACCCACTCAGGGCTGTTCTTAAATGTGGCTTCATAAATCATTCAGGATAGTTACACAAATATCATGTAGCTGAAAATTAGACATGATTCTCTCAAGTACTGGATGTGTGACTATGTTGTACATTTTTAAGATAAAAAGTGTGTAGTGAAATCATACATGAAAAATATATCACTTTCAGATTAATGCCACTGTATACTATCATTGTCCAGAAATATTAGTAGACAGCAAAAAGATATACCCAAATTTATTATGATTGTTCTACTCTGTAGCTTATAATACTATGTGAAAAATAACCATAGAGTATTTTTATAAAATGTAAATTATTCAGAGTAGATTACCTCAGTTGTATTGAAATAAATAAATGGGAATGCAGCATAGTGATATATTCACTTGTAGTCTGTGGTTCAAAACCTACAAGATGAGCTGTAAATCATTAGCCTCCACATATATTACCTATTTATGTTTTACTCTCTATTAAGTTTCTTATTTTCCATTTTACTCTATGAAAATATTTTCTTATAAACATTCATGTATTTTTTTCTTATTTATGTACCATGATTACCATAACTTGTAGATCAGGCATGAACCTGGGAATCTAGTATATTTCCCTAAAGTTGGGAATTTATGCAAACTAGAACCAAAGTAGTCTCATAAGTAATTTTCTCCACCAAAAAGATAAATGAAGGGCTGAGAGAGGACATTGTGTTATTTCCCTGATGTTGAGTAAAGCTAAACTCTATTTTAATGCAATAAATTGAATTTTCAAAACCACAATATTTGATCATAGCAGCAGCTACTCTGTCATCTTGATGCTTTCCCTGTCTTTATTTGCAGCTTCTAGCATTATTCTTCCTACTTAAAGATCTACTTAAATATTTTTCCCTCTCACACATGAATGGTCACAACATTCTTATACAAAAGATTTTTATTATTTTATATTTGCAAATGTGTGTAAAGATTTATATACAACCTGTAAATGTCAACTGATTTCTCCACATTTAAATTCTGAGTCAGAATCATTATGCATTGGCAACTTCATATCAACAGAAATTGTTCTGGTTATAAGGAGAAATTACTCTGGTCAACTCATTTGTGTCCCCAGGTAAATGAATTAAAATGTCAGACCTCCAGTGTAATGCTTGAAATGACTTTTTAAAAAATTCATGCTATAATAGAGAAAGCAAAATGGCCAACTGTGGAGAACTGAAGCTACAGTGGACTCACTAAATTAGCTAACATTTGATATCTTTTAAGATTAATAAATATCTGTGGTATATATCTAAAATACATACTTCTGACACATGCCTGCCCCCTCCCTCCATGGGTATGTAAATAAGCCTATATTGTATGTATAAAAACCTATATGAAACTGGTGTGGAAACCACAAGAAACCAATTCAAACCTGCTTGAATTGTCTGTCACTCTCTCATTTAGCATTTTCACTGCATGCCTACTTCCCTCCTCTCCCCTGCCTCCATACATTAATTTTCTCTGCTAAGTATCATAGCAGTAATATATTAAACCAGTAGCCCCTTAGTTTGCATGTTACATGCTTAGCACTACGTAGTTTTCACTGTTAGCCATCTTTAAAATTCCGCAGAAGATTAGATGCTTGGTAAATTGTTTTTCAGGTATCTAGATATGGTCATCTCTAGTCAAAGCAATAGGGAAGCATCTATGGGAGGTTAAGGACAATAGAACACATGCTTGTTGGCTGGTAGAAAACTAAAGACATATCACTGATTGGAAACTAAAAGATACGGGTTTAACTTTAGTTTTGCTGATCCACAATCTCTTTTATCAAACTGTTAGGGTAGAGAGGATTATCTTCCAGATTGATTTATGCATATTGGTTTTTCCTTGTTTAGGTTGCCTGTCTCATTCATTAATGCTTGACTTCTTTCACTGACTGTTTGGGGCTTTATTTCTTTCTGTCTGGAAGCATCCCAGTTGACAGACCAAAGACCCAACTCAAAATGGCTTCAAAAACAAGGAAATTTATTATCTAAACTTGATAAATGTTCCAATACAAACAATAAGATTGTCAAATAAGAGTCTGAATGAAGGGTTGGTATTGGTAATAATATTGCTGTTGGTAATAATATGTTGTGTTGCTATTACTAATAATATTAAGAACACAGACCAAAAAAATAAAAACAAAAGCGAAACTCAGACAAACCAAGAAGACATCCCATGTGGCTTTGTCATCCTGCATTGGACACATAAACTAATACATAGTAGGTTTCAAATAAGTCTCACATAATACCTTATAAGCAAGGAGTAAACTATGAAATAGTTCAATTTTAGACCTTGGCTTCAAAAATGTACTTAAAAGAAATGTGTCTTAGGATGTCTTTAATTTATTTACCATAAACATTCTTCAGCTGGAAACATCCTTCAAAGAGTATTTTAGATATAAGGGTTTTTTCATCGTAGCACATTATCATTAGTGTACTTATAATGAGGGCTAGTTATCAGAATACAGGCAAGGAAAATAAACTGTGTCATCAACGTTCTTCAATCTGGAAGCATCATCTGGGTAATGGCCGTAACGATAGTCCAGCAATTTTCACTCCTTTGTCTTCCAAGACCTGTAAAACCAGGTATTCTTCTTGGTATTCATGTAGATTACTTGTGTTAAGTTTTAGGCACTGACTTCAACTCAGTCATTATTGACAGTTTAGAGTGAACCACTGGATGGTGTTTTCTCTCTTTTATAAATGTATTTTTAAATAAGCATGCTTATCTTCACCTATGATCTGTAATCTTGTTGCCTTTAAAAGTCGAGAAAAACCTATCAATTGATGCACATAGTATATAGTTCATACCAAACAATTTTTTTCCTTATAAATGCAATTAAACTTGCACCAAAAAAAATCCTCAAGTGTTAGTGCTGACACCCTGGCTTAATGCATGAAGCCATCATCTGCAGCACCAATTGGTTTAATTATTGCTAAAATTTGGATTTGCAACAATAGTTTGATATATTAAACTTTACCAGAGAAACAAAGTCAATAGGGTATATATGTATTTAAACAAGTATGTAGGCAAGTAATTAGGTAACCTGGATATGAAGAAGAGCACTTGCACACTAGGGAGATATTTATTGTAAGGAATTAGCTCATGTTATTATGGAGGCTAAGAATCTGCAGATCTGTATCTTTCCGGCTGGAGGCATAGTACAGCCAATGATTTAAATTTCAGTCCTACAGCTGACCAGACTTAAGGCCAGAGAGGAGCTGATGGTTCAGTCTAAATCCTAAGGCCAAATAAAAACAATACCCCAGGCATGCAATCAGGCAGGAGTTTGTCCTTAGACTTTTTGTTATATTCAAGCCATCCATGATTGCTTGAAGCCTACCCTCATTTGAGAGGACAATATGCTTTAGGCTATTTTAAAAGGTTATTATTTGAAAGAGAAACAGAGAGAGTGTGACAGAGACAGAGGGAGACAGACAGACAAAGAGACTGACTTAGGCAGGATTTCTATCTGCTGCTTCATTCCCTAAATGGCTGCAACCTCAGGGTTGGTCCAGGTTCAAGTTAAGAGTTCAAAACTGCATCTGGGTCTCTCACATGAATAGCAGGAATTCATGCATGGGCCATCTCCCACTGTCTTCCTGGGTGTGTTAGCCAGAAGCTGGACAAAAATTGAAGTTTCTGGGACTCACACCATTGTGCCATTACATACACTGTTGTCACAGAGGCAGTTTAACATTCTGTGCCACAATACTGAATCCTGATTCCAGTGTTACTGTTATCCAGAAGGCACCTCTCAAACACAGCCTCAATAGTGCTTGGCTACATGTCTGAGTAGCCTGTGATCCACTCAAGTTGACACATAAAATTTAAATATCACATTAACTTTTTCAAATGAAATATTCTTTAACCGTAGTTTTCTCTGGTTGGAAAATGCCTACTGGCTCACCCTTTGGAAAGCACTTGTTGAAGTTTTGCCACATGTGTTCTGGAATTGAGTATTTGCATGAGGATACTTTTAAAATAAAAAAATAGAATTAAAAGGTAGTTTACTTAGGCACAAAAATCCTGTAGGGTATTTTCTATCTTTGTATTGCAGCTAAAACTATTTTTTGGTATTTTGAAATTATATATGTGTAGAGTCTTCTTCAAAAGTTCATGGAAAAGGTGTATAGTGAAAGGTATATGCATTTCAGATGTTTTACATAAGTCAATGTAGGCTTAAATTGTATTTTTCATCTTTTAAAAAAATTCTCAAGTATGATAATGTCTAAGAACCATCAAGCTAAGATTTCCAGTTTACGTTTCCAAAATATTTGTAGTTGCAAATATGCCACAGGCACATTTTTTTAAATTTTCAGTTTTTAATTTTTAATTTTTTGATTTTTATTGTAGTTGAGTTCCCATCTCCCAGCTTTGACCTCCTGGTCATTGCAGATATTTAGAGGATGAATGTTTTGAATGTGTGTATAAGTGCTTTCTCTCTCTCTCTTTCTGTGTTTATGCTTGGATTCACCTTTCTAACAAAGAAGGAAAAAGAAAGAAAGAAAAGAGAAAGAGAAAAAGGAAGAAATGAAAGGAAGAAAGAAATTTTGCAAGCTCATTCACGTTTTCATTCAAGAAATACTAGTATCTGCTATGTTTCAAACAATGGTCTGTATACTGAGATACTGTGGAGAACAAGTGAGATGAAATACCTGCTTTCAAGGCAGTCGGCTTCCTTAGTAGGGAAGAAAGATAATCAACAAGCACATGAGTGACATGATGTGATCTTTGGGGTAACCATGAGTGTGTTGACAAGATAAAATAAGGAGGAAATTTGGGGGCAATGGTTTAAGGTAGCGTCTCTGAGGAAATTACATTTTAGCTGACAGCCTAGAATGACTCAGCAGTTGACCTGCAAAGATTAGGAAGACAGGGCATCTCAGGTAGAGCCTGTGCAAAAAAATAGAAAGGAAGCTGGAGTGTTTAGGTAACGAAGCCTAGAGAAGAATGAGAGATGAAGTTCTTTAATCTCTTCGTTCTTAGGTAAATTTCTCCTGAGCTAACTCTAAGATCACTTGAAGGGCCAGATAGCTAAAGTTTTAGAGTTTAACACTCTCACTAAGATGCAGATGCTCACAGAATTATCACTATGGAACATAGTGAGGCGTGGGATGCAAGCAGAGAAAAGATTGCCCACGATATGTATTAGTACATATCAAATGTTTCCCATAAACACTGTTTCAAATTTAATTCAGGCCAAATAGAAGTGCTTCATTAAAAAAAATAGTAGTTCATATATCCATCAGACCTCTAGGTTTATTTAAAAATGACGAGTGATGTGATTTAACATCTTGAGTATATATTCTCACATAATTTTGTTGTAAGTTTTTGTGTTCTATGTTTACTCTTTGTCTATCCTAATGTACTTTAAATTTTTTAATGCCTACTTTTAAAGTCTATATATGCTATTCTTAGCTCATTGGTCTTAGGAAATTTTCTTTCTTTTGTTGCTTTTTCTTTTCCAATAAGAAATCTAAGAATTATGTTTTCTATATCTGTATCATACTTTTTATTTCCTTTACTGGATATTTTCTTAAAATGTAATTAGAAATTCTTAATCTTCATTGTTTCACATAAAATATATAAAAAATAAATACATAACAAATGTATGTATAATTTCAGAATCTATGTTCCTAATACCAAACCTGTGATGTATAATTAGCTTTCTCTTTTAATGTGTTTTCCTAGTCTTTATAATATAGATCTGATTCTTAGATTTTATTTCTTTTTCTTAATATATGGAGTTGTCAACCTTCTTAAGGTTTCATACCATCAAGATTTAGTTGTTTTGAATCATAATTCAATTTAAATTAGAAGTTTTAGCTGTCATTTTCTTTAGCTTCTGAGTTAGGATTTTAGCAAGGTGGTTGATCAAATGTTCCTCAGCAGACCATTTATGTCATGTGGTGATATACTTATAAATGTACCTCATACACATTTCATTGAATGGATGTTGAAATAAATTTCCATGGGGAAAAAAATTAAAGTCAAATCCAATACATGTTTAGGATACATTTTTTAGTATGTTTAAAGTGAAAAATATAGTTTATTATTCTAGAAAGTCAATTTTATAAGTTTGACATTTCTCAAAGTTATCAGCTCCTTTATTTTTGCTATGGTGACTATAACTTGTAACATTAAAATAATTGCTTCCAACTTCTAAAAGTGGAGAAGAAAACTGTTTTGCAGTTCAACCTTCTTATCTAAAAGCTAAAACACTTCATAGTCCTTCTATATTGTGTCTGGGATTAAGGTGCTTTTTATGACATTTTTTTAGCTTTTGGAAGTACTCCTCTTTTGGTTTGAACTGGCAAAACTGGTATTGATCTTGAAATTGATATTCAAAAAGTACAAAAAAATTTCAAATAAGACTTTTTCTTGAACTGTGGACTAAACTTGGGATAATGACTAAAACATAAATTCAGGCCTTAAAATGTGTTTTTAAAGGTGATGAATGTTAGTACACAAAACAAATATAAAACTAAGTCTCCAAAATTAGCTATGCGGCAATGCAGTCTTCCTTGTATTAGTAAAATGTTTATAAATATTTTCTGGCTATCTGAATTTATTAGGTAGTACAATCTCACAATACATAGATAAACTCAATCTATGTGATTTTTTTGTTTATCCATTTGAAAATATCAAAATTTATTTTGTTAATAAAGTACGTTCACATGTATTATCAATCTTCTCAACATCATATTTTATGATAATACTGATATATTCATGCTATGTCTTTAAAGAAATTACAAAATGAAAATTCACAGTGGAGAGAATCATAGTATAAACTAAAATATGATGTACCTTTTATTTTCATGTGAGAGTGGCATCAGCAAATAGTATTTCTCTGTCAAATACATCACTGGATTAAATGCAGGAGCTGAATTGAACCTCCCAGACAATGTAAAGTGATCAGTTGGTTATATTCCATTGCCAGGGGTTGTGGTGGTGATAAAACTATCCAGTGCCTCCAAACTTACACTGAGAGCCCCACATCTTTTTTTCAATTACTCTTCTGATTAATGTTCTAAAAAAACAAAACAAAACACTTAGAGAGTTTATATATATTTTTATCCATTGAGACACTGGAAGGTTAAAGGGCTCACCACCAGGGCTTAATGGGAAGTTGGCAGTAAAGCAGTAATCAAATCTCAAATATTTCCTCCAACAGATTTGCTCACACATGGGAGGCATTCACCAGGTCAGTCTGTGATTGAACTGGTCACTGTGCACATTGTTCTCCAACTGAACAGGAAAAGTGTTCAAATTCTGCTTCTGAGAGAAGTGGAATCATGAAGTATCCTATCACTTGGCTGAGTCACCTTTCCAGGTTTATTGCAGAATCTGGGTAAGCAGAGGTCTGAAAGCACTGTTGCAACCTCACTAACAAGACACTGCACTTTTCTCCTGCAGACAAGGCTATATGCTAGGACAGGGCAGTATGGCAGAAACAAAAATACTTTGTTTTTAGGATTTTTTTCAATTCTCTAGAGAATACTCCTCCTCATCCTCCTCTAGAGAATACAAAACTCTAGAGAATACTACTTTGGTTAATGTCTTAGAAATATTGTTCAGTCTTTTTTTTTTTTTTAAGATTTACTCATTTTATTACAGCCAGATATACAGAGAGGAGGAGAGACAGAGAGGAAGATCTTCCGTCCGATGATTCACTCCCCAAGTGAGCCACAACAGGCCAATGCACGCCAATCCGAAGCCGGGAACCAGGAACCTCTTCCGGGTCTACCACGCGGGTGCAGGGTCCCAATGCATTGGGCCATCCTCAACTGCTTTCCCAGGCCACAAGCAGGGAGCTGGATGGGAAGTGGAACTGCCGGGATTAGAACCAGCGCCCATATGGGATCCCAGGGCTTTCAAGGCGAGGACTTTAGCCGCTTGAAAGGCAAGGAAATCACACACACACACACATAGGGACAATATTCAGGGATAGAATGGCCAGGGAGGTAAAAGCTGGCAAACATGTTTCTACTTTCATCTTGTATCCAAGGGAAGAGAGTGAGCACTTTTCCACATTGCTTGGGTTATTTATGAGCTTGAAATGGGGCATGGTTACATGATACCACACCATGTTCCAGGCGAGGAGGACTACATCCTGGGAAAGGGGTAATTTGATTGATAGGCAGATGGTATTATGGAGGGCCAAGGAGTTAAGGCTTCTAGGTTGTGATTCTAAGCTAGCCACCTGCCTGTCCTGTTTCATTCTCCCCTCGGTGATTTTTGATTCTTATTTTTTTTTCTTAATTACGTTGCATTTTGTGACACAGTTTCATAGGCTCTGGGATTCCTCCAACCCCTCCCCGTGCCCTCCCCCCATGGTGGATTCCTCCACCTTGTTGCAGTATTATAGTTCGAATTAAGTCAAGATTCTTTGATTGCAAGAGTATACCAAGCATAGAGTCCAGCATCTTATTGTCCAGATAAATTCAACAGTTTCTTGGGGAGACCATCTCTGGTCCGAAGGTAGAGCTGGCAGAATTTCATCCTGATCAATTGAGAGCCCCAGATCCTTATTTTCAAAGGGTGGCTGAGGGGTGTAGATGCTACTTCCTACTGAAAAGAGAGCATAGGCTTTGCTTGTCTTATGCAGGAGATGGTCTATATTCAGAAATCTGTCACTATTTTCTCGTCTTATTGGACCATCTTACGAACCAGGGCCAAAGATATCCCAGCAGATTCCAATGGCTGTGTCCTCCACTTCCATATTACCACTAAGAGAAGTTGCTGGGCTTTTTTTTTTTTCCTTTTTTTTTTTTTGGTCTTTTGAAGCAGCATCCAAAAATACTTGATGGGTTCAAAGATGCAGGTTGACTCATCATTCTTGTGCACGTGGGCATACAACTTTTACCTTGCACAGGAATCAGCATAGGCAGTGACACAACATGCACTCTATGCTACAATGCCAGGAAATACACTCCTGGGCTCTGGTCCCTGAGTTCAGAGATCCTGTTGCAGCTGAAACCAACTAGATATGAAAGCCAAGTTTTCTTCACAGTAACAAAATCTGTCCTTGTGGGGACCAGTTCAGGTCCCTGACCTGCCACTACTGCTTAGGGACCCATCTGGCTCATGGCCTGCTGAAGGTCATCAGATCAATGGGGCCTCCCCACCCCACCTGAACCCTGAGCACCATGGCCTCAGACCCCTGGCCTTGTGCTGTGGCGCATTACAGGAGTGGTTACCTAGGACTTCCGCATAGGGCTTCTCTGCTCCCAGCTCGATGCCACACTCTACCATTGAGGGTAATGTACCTTAGGACCAAAATTTTGGATTTTTAGGTCTCATTCTGCAAACGTCAGTCTGTTGCAGATATAATTGAAGAATAGGCAACTAGGCTGTCACACTGATACGATTAACATACAGCTGGTGTAAACCTGGCCCTGAATGCCAGCCAGCTGTTGTTTGATTTTCTCCCTGTAGTGTAACACTTGTCTAGGTACAAGACAACCTAGGCAGCAGCCTGCAGTTGGAGCATGTGATATATTTGTATTGACATAGATATTTGGAGTAAGTATCACCTGTATTTGGATTTATACATACAAGTGATAAGCATGCATCAAATATTATTTATGTTAGCCATATTGTATAATCTACATGTATTCATCATCATTATTTACCATTTAGAACATTTAAGAAATGAATCTGAAGCAAGCATTCAACTACAAAGCCAAGAGCAAAATTACAGAAAATTTTAAGCTTTTTATTGAGACTAAAGCCAAACTTTGTTAAACATATTATAGACTATCTTACTTTTGTTCTAATTTTATGAAGGTTTCAGGGAATGTATTGCAATTGTGTTTTCATTTGCTACAATGAGCTTTCAATTCCATTATTAATTGTCCATTTTTTACACTGTGCTAGCTATGTTCTTTGTGTACATATTCTGTTTTTTTTTTTTTTGGCAATGTTGAGGATGTTTTATTATTTTCCAGTTTAATGAGAATGCAAGTTGAATCTCAAAGAATTTACATAACTTGGCTCAATTTTTACAGCCTGATTTGTACACACAGTTATTTGCACAATTTTGGTTTTATTTATTTATTTATTTTAAGATCTATTTTATTTTTACTGGAAAGTCAGGTATACAGAGAGGAGGAGAGACAGAGAAGAAGATCTTCCCTCTGAAGATTCACTCCCTCCGTGGCCGTAACCGCTGGAACTGAGCCAATCCAAAGCCAGGAGCTGGGAGCCCCTTCCAGGTCTCCCACACGAGTGCAGAGCCCCAAGGCTTTAAGCCATCTCGAACTGCTTTCCAAGGCCACAAGCAAGGAGCTGGATGGGAAGTAGGGCTGCCAGAATTAACCTGGCGCACATATGGCGTCCTGGTGCGGGCAAGACAAGGACTTTAGCATCTAGGCTGCCATTCCAGACCCTTAATTTTATTTTTCAAAAAAATTTTTATAATATTTTTAAAAACATTTTTTATAGTATTTGAACAGAGGGAGGCAATAAGGAATTATATGAATGGGTTGCAGAGAATGAGTATTCCATGTGCTGGTTTACTCCCCAAAGGGCCTAAAATGTTAGGTTGGGCCAGTCCAAACCAAGTCTCCCACATGGATGGAAATGGTTCTAGTGTTTGAGGCATCTTCCACTGCTTACTGAGCGTGTTTTCAGGTAGCTAAATCAGAAGAGGGACAACTCATTATTTTAAAAAGCAAAAGAATAAAGCAGCAAAATTGGCCCAACTGCAAGACATTATGTTGAGTGAAGTAAACCTGACTCAGAGGGACAAATACCACATGTTCTATCCTATATGTAGGAGCTAAAATTAGAAAATAGAAAAAGAAAAAAAGAAATATGTTTATTGGTATTGCTGCAAATAGTTTTGTAAAATTTTGTTTTATACTTTTACCATGCCAAGGATATACTTTTACCATGCCATGGTTAAGGATATTGTGCTACCATAGTTTAATGTTGTGTGATTACTTTTATTGTTATTATTTTCTGATACAATCCCAAAGGCTCTGGGATATCCCATGCTCTTGCCCAAGTCTCCCCACCCCTTACTGATTTCCCCTCTACTATTACAATGAGTGGTCCTTCTTGAACAGTCATAAGTCAACCATTTAAATTGGCTTAGTTCTGGCTGTTAGAGCCACTTTGGGAGTGGGCCAGCAGTCTCTGTCTCTCCTCTGTCTCTTCTTCTCTCTGTATATCTGACTTTCCAATAAAACTAAGTAAATCTTTAAAAAATGGATTTGATACCCAAAAACTATGAATTGAAATAAGAACCATTCCCTAAGATGATGAGCAAAACAACGCCTCAGCCATAGTAACAAAGAGCATCATGAGAGAGCAACCACTTAAAATTAGAGATGAAAGAAAAATGGTTCCAATTGTTTGCTCTTTACAAGGGTCATGATACTGGGGTCCCCGCTGCTCTGTGCATATGACCTCCTGTTTTGTTTTGTTTTGTTTTGTTTTCACAAACAAAAACTTCACTGTTTATTTGGAGGCTTATAATCAGTTACTTTGTAAATGTAATTGTTTTTTATTTATTTATTTATTTTTTTATCCCTCCCCTCCCCCCGGTGGATTCCTCCACCTTGATGCAGTATTACAGTTCAAATTCAATCAAGATTCTTTCATTGCAAACATATACCAAGCATAGAGTCCAGCTACTTATTGTCCAGATTGGTTGAACAGATTCTTGGGGAGACCATTTCTGGTCTGAAGTTTGAGCTGGCAGAATATCATCACAGTCAATTAAGAGTCCCAATATAACATCAACAGCAATTTGCAATGTTATGGAATTGACATGGTTTTGAGTAACCAGTGTATTAAAAAGAAAAAAAAAAAGGAAAACAAGTCCTAGCCACCACCTATGATTAGCTCATTGACATTTCAATTTTAGTTCATATACAGGACCGGCTGCTCTATACCTTAAAATGGCCATAAGGCACCATTCAGCTGTTTCGTGTCCATTTCATCTTAGTATTTAGCCAGTTGTTGTGTTGAAGTAAAATTTTGCTGATCTTGGCAGATTTTAGGATAATCCAGACTGGCTTGTAACTCTAACAAGATATATGTCAACATTTTAGGTGCAGAACATTTTTTTTTTGGGGGGGGTGTGTGCAGGAAAATCCTCAACACCATGGTGAGGAGTGACTAATCTTTGTGTCCCACCCAGCGAGGCATGAGCCAATCCATGCCAGCTCTTTCCTGTCAGATTTCAAGTTCTACTTTCTGTTGTTTATTTATTTTAGGTTTTTTTTTTTTTTTTTTTTTTTTTAGTTTGTATGATTGTTTGCTGTGAGGGGTTTTCGAAGCGATCCCGATGGTCATTGCGAGGGAGGGGGGGTCCAGAGGTGGAGCCAGGCTCAGACCAGAGAAAGCTCTCCTCCCTGGTCCCGAAGGACGTTTATTGTTCTTGTGTTTCTGCAGACCACTCAGGGCTTCTGGTTGTCTTTCCGATGACGTTGGTTTCTGCACGGTAGTGTTTGGACTTCTTCCATCCCCTGTGGAAGCTCCGGTTGGGGGTGGGTGACCTCAGAGTACTCGGCCTCCGAGGGCATCCAATTCCCTGTGGCCTCCTTGGCAGTTGGGATATAGTCCTTGTTGCTCGTATTAATAGTTTGTGGTGAAGGTCTGGGAGTCTTCATGGTTGGGATCCAAGCTTCCTCCTTACCACCTGCTCCACTCTGGAGTGCTCCCCTGCTCCACGCACATGACCTCCTGTTAAGAGGTTGTCAGGATCGCTCTTGATTCCCCCTGTATGTCTTTATAGTTTCGCTAATGTCTAATGCTGATTCGAGTCTGTTTTCTATAAGTTACCTGTTATATTCTTGGTAAGTTATATTTAATATCTTCCTCACACATTTGAGTAGAAATATATATGTAGTATATATATATACAATATATACATATAGAATTAATTCTATTCTAAAATTTACTTGCTATTAAATTCTAGATTTATTACATTATTGTCTATAAAATTATCAATATTTTTTTCTAAAAATATGTTGAAACATTTTTTCTAACCTACCATGTGATCTGTCATGTACAGTGTTCCATCTGCTGCTGAAAAAAAGTCAATTCTGCAGATGCCGTATGGGAAGTTTTCAAATGTCTGTTTGGTCTGGTTGATCCAGGGTACAACTTTGTGATTAGTTTTCTTTTGAAATTATTGTCCTTTCTCTGGAAGTGGGTAGTCAGTACCTTCCGCCTTTATTGGAGGAAAGTTTGCCTATTTTGTTAGGTTTATTAATAATTGTTTTATATATGTTTACAATTGTGATTTCCTCTTACTGAATTTACATTTATCATTACATAATAATATTCTTTTTTCCTCTTTTCATTGGTTTTCATTTAGAATTGATTATATTTAGTGTAACTGTAACTATTCATACATTTTTTTGGATTTTATTTGCATGGTATACCTTGTGCCATTCTTTCAGTTTCAAACTTTTTATGTCATTAAAGATGAGTTGAGTTTCTTGATAGCAGCATATAGTATGTTTTCAATCACTTTTATTATCACATATCATCCACTTTTATTTCAGTCATGTTTATTATCTTTTAAGTTGCTTTGTTACTTTTCATTTGAAAGTTTTAAGATTAGTTATTCTTCATTAGAATGGTGGATTTACAGAGAGAAGTAAAGACACAGAGAAAGATATTCTGTCTGCTGTTTTACTCCCCAAATGGCCACAATGGCTGGAGCTGAGCCAATCTGAAGCCAGGAACCAAGAGTTTCTTCCAGGTCTCGCACATAGATGCAGGATCCTAAGGCATTGGGAAACCCTCTGCTGCTATCCCAGGCCACAAGAAGGGATCTGGATGGGAAATGCAGCAGCTAGAACACAGAACCAGCATCCATATGGGATGCCAGCACTTGGAGCTGGAAGATCAGCTAGTTGAGCCATTGCACTGACCCAAATTTGAAAATTTTAAAAGATTCTTATATTTATTTGAAAGAGCAATAGGGGAGAGAGATAAGGACACATGGAAAAGGAAAGATCTTCTGTCCTCTGGTTAATTCACTCTTCATGCTATTGCAGAGCTTCCATAAGCTTTCTTTATTTCTCTTGATTCTTTTTTTTATATCTCTCTGTTTCCAAGTATTCTATGAACTATTTCTTTTAGATCTATTCTTCTATTGATGCCTTCCATTAAATTTTAATTTTACTTATTTTCATTTGAAGGGATTTTCTTAGATTAAGTTATTTCTGTCTGAAATGTCAATCATAATATCAACTCATTTTCATATTTTCCCTTGTAATTTGTTGAGTTTTCTTTAAACATCAATTTTTATTTTTTGTTTATAGAAAGGGAAAATTTCATGTATTTCATAAATAGTTTTAAGAATATAGTGATGCTTTCTATCCTATCCTCCCATCTTCCCTCTCTTGCACCCACCCTCCCTTATTCTTACCCATCAGCTTTCTTCTTTATATTTTGATTTTTCAATGACAAAGTTTAAATTTACTTTATAATCACTAACCTAGCTAATTTATTTCCAGTACTTTGTTTGTTACATGAAGTCATAATTCACCCAATGTGTATTTGTTTTTTTTTTTTAGTTTATTCATGTATTTGAAAGGCAGAGCTGCCAAAATCAAGAGACAGAAAGATCTTCTGCTGGCTCATTTCCCATATGGCTGCAATGCCCAGTGGTGGGCCAGGCCAGAGCCAGGATCCAGGGAATTCTTGTGGGCCTCAAATACAGTTGCAGGGGCCCAAGCATTTGGCCCATCTTCTATTGCTTTTAGGCCATTAGCAGGGAGTTGGATCAAAATTAGAGCAGCTGGAACTTGAACTGTTACTGAAATAGCATGCTAGGTGACAGATTTACCATCTAAACACATCTAGCCCTAAACTTTCTTGATACTCCTTATGATGCCATCTGCACATTGAAAGATTTCTTGTGTGTTCTAGTATTCTTAATCTGGCTTTGTTTATGGATTTTCTCGCAGTAATTATGATGAGTCTGCTTATTTTCTAAGAATATGAGGATACTTTTGTTGTATCAACACTAGGTGACACCCTAAGTCAGAATTTCTTACAAATATTTTATGCATTTACTGTTCTTTTTGTCCAAAAAGGTGTTCCAAGCCTAGACTTATCTCATCTTTTGTCATTATGTTCCTTCTGATGAACTTGAAGACTGGATACAAAGTTAGACCATTCATAGAAGTTACTTTCTGGGGCTGTAGGAGGCAGAGATATCCATTCCAATTGCCACTGGTGTTGCAGTGCTCAATTACATCTGGAACTCACAGCCTAGAACATCCATTGCAGCATGAATGTAGGACCAAAATTTGTATTGCTGTGATCTATGTGCTGCTGAAGTGTACTGACAAGATAAAGTCATTGTATCCATCTATAGGTGATGATGACTAAGATGTAATTCTAAGCTGGGACCTTGTACTGAGGCACGTTCAGAGACTGTGCCCATAGATCCTGACATAGTTATAAGCAACCATTAATATTTGTCCAGTAGTGCATATTACCATCCTAGAACAGAGCCTCATGACAGTTTTGTAGTTCTTATTGTCTGTCCATGTTGGGCAGATTCTTGGCCCACAGGCTAATGCTAAGCAGGGTTGTACCTGAGTCCACTTGTCACTAGGACCTGGCTGGACAGTCTCAGGTGTACATTACAGGCTCCTGTGAGGTAAGCAGTGACATAGTCTAAACTGTGTCCTGCTGGGAGATAAGTCCTGTGAGTGCTGGCCTGAAAGCAAGCATTGTCTTTAATTATTAGCTGTTGCCAAGCGATATAAGTAGATGTCCTTATTCTGAGCTCTAGTGTTCAATTCCAAGTATTTGTTTTTTTCCTGCTCTACTCTCTGGGAATTGTAATATTACTTCACTGTCTTTTGGAGGGTTTACGGAGGTTTGGTGGATGTGGTTACTTGATGGTCTGGATAGGGATTCAAAGATTCAGTTTGCCCGTATGACCTTGTGGATACAGGATGTGAAGCCCTGTCTGGATCCGATTATTTCATGGCCGACTTAGTACTGAGTTTGAAATGTGAGATCTAGTCTAATTTTTGTTTTCCAAGTTGGTGTTGAACCATTTCTCATAATACTGTAGTACATGGAGTGGGATGAAGTGTGACAAAGATAACTACTTCTTTACTTCTTCAATACCTCTTCATTATCATACTAAAACCAGGCACTGTGGTCTCTCACCTGGCTCCCATAGTTCTTGTGAAGGTGATTTGGTATTTAAATAACTATTTTGGATGCTGTCTCTGTGGAGAGATAATCGTTGTAATATGATACTGAGCTGTCATCTTGTTCAGACTCTCAAAGTATATTTTTATTTGAATTGGCACATAGTAATTTTGTATAATTATGAGATGCAATGTGTCATTTCAATACATGTATATAGTGTGCAATGATCATAAAAGGATAGTTGTCATGTATCACCTCAGACATCTAATGTTTCTTTGTATTAGAAATAGTAAAAATCCTTTCTCACATAGCGTTTTGAAACATTGATTTATGAAATAAAGTTACCATAGTGTGACACTAAACATTAAAATTTCTTTTACTACTAACCCTTTGTACTAGTTTACCATCTTATTGACTTACTCCTCTTACCTCAACTTTCTTTCCATCCTTTCTATCCTCCTCTGACATCAACTTTTCAATTTCTGCAATTAGGGCATAAGGTATTTGATGTTATCTATATGAATTAATTGACTAGCAAAAGGTCCTCCTTATTCATCTATATAGTTAAAAATGATAGCAACTCACTCTTGGCTAATATTGACTGACATTTCACTGCATGTTTATGGTACACTTTTTTTGTAAAGATTTATTTGTTTTAAAGTCAGATATACAGAGAGGAGGAGTGGCAGAGAGGAAAATCTTCTGTCTGTTGATTCACTCCCCAAGCAGCCACAATAGATGGAACTGCGCCGATCCAAAGTCAGGAGCCAAGAGCCTCTTCTGGGTTCCCCACGTGGGTACAGGGTCCCAAGGCTTTGGGCAATCTTCAACTGCTTTCCCAGGCCACAGGCAGGGAGCTGGATGGGAAGCGGGGCTGCCGGGATTAGAACTGACACACATATGGGATCCTGGCGTGTTCAAGGCGAGGACTTTAGCCACTAGGCTACCACGCTTGGCCCTATCGTACACTTTAAAAAAAAAAAAATTCGTCAGTCAATAGATACTTAGGTTGGTCACAAAACTTAATTATCATGAATAATACTGAAATTCACAAGTATTGCAGATACTTCTTTGAGATCAGATCAGACAATTAGCATTCTCTTTCTTTGTATTTGTGTTTGCAAGCAATGATCTCCTCTTTTCTAGTTCCTTTTCATTTTTTGGTTATTAATTACATTTTATGATACAGTTCCATAGGCTTTGGGATTTCCCCTTCCCCCATTCCAAGTTCTCTCCCTGCCACTGAGTTCCCTTATATTATTACTATCATGTAGTTCTTCATAAACAGTCATATGTCCATCAGTGCAGGCATGGACAATGGCAGAGTGTCCAGCATCCTATTGTCAAGATATAGTTAACAGTTTCATTGGGAGTCCATCTTTGGTCTGGAAGTAGAGATGCCCACTGCCATTGTATGCTCACATCTGGGCATGATACTCTCTATTACGCAGTTACCATACATCCCCTTAAATGAAAAGCCACGATAGAAAATCAACAACAGGAAGAAAAATAGAAATTTACAATGCCATGAAGTTGTCAAGAGGTTTTGATAGTTCTACAGTTCTTTAAATAATATCGAATGCATTAATGTGAACGATAGTTGCCACAATGTGCTATGAAGGATTAAAACTTAATTATTATTTTACTGTGTTTTGGTATTCATTACCCAGTCTTCCTGTATTCCCAATGATCTTACTTTTCCCAGCCTTTTGTAGTCACTATTTTAAGTTCAGATTGATATTTCATGACTTCCACGTATGAAAAACATTAAGATTTGTCTTTTTGTGCATGACATATTTCACTTACCATACTGTTCTCCAGGGCCATCCATGTTGCGCAAATGCTGTTTTTTCATTCTATTTTGTAGCTGAAGAGTACACCATTGTGTATTTTTACATTTGCATTGCCAGTTCGTGTATAAGAGGACACTAAGGTTGATTTTATTTCTTGGTTATTGTTTATAGTGCTCCAGAAACTATTCATTTGCAGATGTCTCTTTGACATAATGGTATTGCTGAATAATATGGAAGTTCTTCTATTTTTTTGAGGGACTTTGAAATTATTTTCCTCCATAACAGTTGTACTAATGTACATTCACACCACCAAGGTATAAGAATTCTCCTTTCTCTATATCTTTGTCAGCATTTTTTTACTAATTATTTTGCATTATGTGATAGTTTCATAGGCTCTGGGAATCCCCCCACCCCTCCTCGCGCCCCTCCCCCCTGGTGGATTCCTCCACCTTGATGCAGTATGTGAGCATTTTTTAATCTAGCAGTTATTCTAACCATAATGAGATCTTATTTCATCGATTCATGTTGACTAAACTAATATTTAGATTTATTACAAAATTTTACACTGTAGCACATTTTATGTAATTTAATTTCCAAGCTATCTAGGTATAAAATGTAATGCTTCATTATTTCAGAAATAATATTTTTGAAACATTTCATTATTTTATAGAAATAAAATCTAGCATGTGATTTTTAAGTTGAATTTCTTGAGTATGATTGTGATTTTACAGTATATGTAATAATGTTGTTAAAGCAGTTGCAGATTTGTACCCTATTTAGTTTTCAATGCAAATAAAATGTATGTATAATAAGATGCATTATGTGTTGGGTAGTTATCACCTACTATACCAGCCTATAGTATTTGCAATGCAAATATAATAATTATAGTTTAATTACAATTTTAGACTATTTTTTAAAAAAAGATTTATGTATTATTTGAAAGGCAGAGTTACAGAGAAAGGGAGTGGAAAGGATAGACAGAGGTTCACCCTACAAATGGCCTCAATAGCCAGGTTTAGCTATGCCGAAACCAAGAGCCTGGAACCTCATCCGGGTCTCCCACATGGATGATAGAGCTCAAAGTTACTTGTGCCATTTCCCACTGCTTTCCCAGGCACATTAGCAGGACTTTGGTTCAGAGGTGGAACAGCCAGGACTATAACTGATACGCATGTGGGATACCAGTGATACAGGCAGGGGCTTAATATATTCTACCACAATACTGGCCCTCAGGCTATTTCTTACTATTTAAGTTCATGCTGAAATATAGTGAAACTAAATTTTTAAGCAACTAAAATGAATTTTTACTTGGGAAAGTCATATAATAGTCATTATCCAAACTAAATGTCAATGTATTTGGACTGGTGTTACTTAAAGTACAATCTACAGGATATTATTTTTAAATATATTTATTTGGACCAAGTCCAAAATGGCAGAGGCCTTCAGGACTGATGTTCTAATCACTTCTTAAGCAATCTACTGTATGTGATGCTTTCTGGGAGTTTCATGTCGCTTCCAGGTGGAGTTTCAACTTCCACATGGCCATCATTTCATCTCCCCTCTCCTGGTCCAGATGAGGCACTGCTTGGGAAGTTTTATATCAACCTGAAGAACAATGGCCAGCTTGGCCTTGATCTACTGTGGACCTAGAAGTAGAATTGCATTGCCTGGGAACAATCAGAGCAGAACTCCTGTCAGCCTCACAGAGGCAGGGCCTGGGAAGACTTCGCAAGGGAGATCTGTGCCCATGTCTGGTGTAACAGTTGTGCCAGGGGTGGAAAGTCACAAAGCAGGAGTAGAAGCATGTGAGAACAGGCTCTTTTTGTTGTTGTGTTTTAAAGATTTATTTATTTTTATTGGAAAGGCAGAAATACAGAGAGAAGAGATAGAGGGAAAGATCTTTCATCAGATGGCTCACTCCAAAAGCGGCCGCATTGGCTGGAGCTGAGCCAATCTGAAGTCAGGAGCCAGGAGCCAGGAGCTTCTTCTGGGTCTCCCATGAAGGTGTGGGGTCCCAAGGCTTTGGGCCATCCTCAACTGCTTTCCCAGGCCACAAGCAGGGAGCTGAATGGGAAGAGGGGCGGGTGGGATTAGGACCTGCACCCATATAGGATCCCAGTGCATGCAAGGTGAGGGCTTTAGTCAACATGCTATTGCACCAGGCCTGAGAGTAGGCTCTTAACAGTAAAAAGTGATTGGCCTAACAGTCAGACCTGCAAAAAGTAGCTGGCATTTGTGAGGAACTGGAGATGAATGAAGGAATGCCGTGTATCAAGACGGGAGAAAAGCAGGGCCCGGTGATGCAGAACCAGTAGGAAATCTCCATTTACTGTTCTTTCTGCCAATTCTTGGAGCTTGGAATAAAAATAAAGGTATGATAGATAGACCACCTTATTAGCGTGGTGTGCATTTAGACCATTTGTATCTGTGGAGCAGAGTGAGCTGAGGATAAAGCAACAGTGAGAGTCGCTGTAGCCACCGTACAATAAATCCAGGCTCACACAAGCTGACATGACTTGACAGACTATCCATGTATATTATCTTTACTATCTGTTTGTGTCCTCAACTGTTGATAATTAACACATTTTCTGTTATTGTTTCATAGAATGATGAGAGGTTTTCAGAACAATTACATAAGAATAGGCAATTTATACAAGGGCTGAAATTTTACATGCCAATAGAGAAATTTGAAAAATGGAACATGTGAAAATCTGTTTCTTTTTTAACATGTGACCAGGAGATCTCCAGGTCCACTCTACACATTAAAATGAGTTTAGAACCTAAACATCTCGCTAGCAAAATGGGGTGACACCACATAGCACAAAACAATGAACATAAGGTAATCTTTGTTTTGTGCCTTTGGACAGAAAGACTGAAGTAACTGGGCTGATGTCAACCGACAAGACACCAAAAATAATGAATAATTTGGGCCAATGAATGATCAGAACCAATGCAAAAACAAACAAAACATTATTTGAAATTTAGTTAAAGAAGGAGGGAGAGAGGAACATATTGAGGAACCAATCTTTCATTCACTGGTTCACTCCTGAAATGGCTGCAATATTCAGGGCTCAACTAGATAGAAACCAGTAAATCCGTCTGGGTCTCCCACCTAGGTGCAGGGGCCTAAGAACTCCGGCAGCCTTCCACCACTTTCCCAGGTACATTGGTGGAGAGCTATGTCAGAAGATGAGCAGCCAGGATCTGAACCTGTGCTCTTACGGAATCCTTGTGTTGCCAGCAGTGGTTTAACCCATTGTGCCATCGTATTAGCCCCTGTGAATCATCAATTAAGGGATATAAGTTAAGATATTGTCTTTGTAGAGAGAGGGAAACAATTAACTGAGTTTGTTTCAGTACTGTCTGTTTTCTTCCAATGAGGACATTGCCATTCTTAGTGGATCTGGGACATTATTAGAAAGCAATAATGGTAAATATATCCTAAGTCAGTAAGTTAGTTAGAAACTTAACTATGCATGTGCATGAAAATTTGTAGTTTTTCCCATTATCAAACACTTGCTACATACAGGAATCTATACAAAAGTAAAAATGGCTCACTAATCACTACTTTTAAGCAGTAATGTTTTTATTAATGTTCTTTCAAGAATGTAATTTCTGATTTTATTTTGTTTCCTTAAATTTAGTGCTTTTCTAAAAAGTCTTTGTTAATATTTTTGTATTATTGCTCATAAAGGCATATTCCTGAAATTGAATTTGTGTTTTTTATTTAATGAATTTATATACTGGGAATTTCATGGATTTCATATGTACAGTTTTAAGAGCATAATGATACTTTCCACATGAATTACACTCCCTCTTTCATTCTCATCTTGCCTTCTTCCTTTATTTTTCTTTTAATTTTTACAATAACACACATTTAATTTACAAGCTTAATCACTAGCTTAATTTTCTGCTAAGTAATGAATTCAGGCCCAGAGCAGTAGCCTAGTAGCTAACTCCTTACCTTGCACGTGCCAGAATCACATATGGTGCCAGTTCATGTCCCAGCTGCTACATTTCCATGTAGCTCCCTGCTTGTGGCCTGGAAAAGTGCTGAAGAATGCCCCCAAAGTCTTAGGACCCTTCACCCATATGGCAGATCCAGAAGAAGCTCCTGGCTCCTAGCTTCAGTTCAACTAACCTCCAGCCATTGCAGCCACTTGGGGAGTAAGCCAACAGACAAAAGATCTTTCTCTCTTGTCTCTCCATCTCTCTCTATATCTGCCTTTCTGATAAAAAATAAAAATAAATCTTAAAGAATTCAACAAACAGTAACTAGAAAAAACACTCCTCTTCAGGAGTATAGACAATTTATAAACAATAAACAAATCTCAAAAGGTCAATTTCACTCATGCATTGCATATTTTATACTTTGCATATTAGCCTACATGAACAATGAAAACATGATCTTTTTCTTTGGGGGACTGACTTATTTCACTAAGCATAGTGGTTTCAATTACATTCATTTTGTTGTGAAAGAAGGATTTGTTTTTATGACTAAGTAGTAGTCCATTGTATATATAAGCAGCACAATTTATTTTTTAGGATTTGCTTATTTTGAAAGTCATGGGAAAGGAAAGACGGGGAGAAGGAGAGAAAGAGATCCTCCATTTGCTATTTCAGTCCCCCAGATGGCTGCATTGCAGTAGTCAAGGCTGGGCCAGACTAAATCCAGGAGCCAGGAGTCAGGAGCTTCATCTAGATTTCTCATATGGGTGGCCTGTAAATTGCACAAAAGATCTTATGCTTCTCAATGTGCCCCCTCTCTGTTCAATAACTCACCCAGCACTCAGGGAACTCTGAGCCATTTAACCCAGACTTAGTAATGGTCCACGTACCAAGCCAGATCCCCATGCCCTGTCTCAGTGACAGGATTCCTGTTGTCACAAGGATCATGCAATCCACTCTCAGTCCCTTGAGCCTTTCTATTCATGAAGAGAATCAGTTTTCCCAGAGCCAGCTGTCTGCCAGAATGAGGTCAGTTAGTTCTCCACCTAGGCAAGTTGAGTCCATCACCTGTGAAAGGGAGAGGGTAGGGCGAGTGGTATGCCTTGCTTACAGATACCTAAGTGGATGTCCTGATCCCTAGACTTCCAGACCAGATTCAAAGTCAAAGGGGATCATTGATTTAACCCTCCAATAAAATTTCTGAAACATGCACAGACTATAGCAGCCTCTACTCCCCTTATTAAAGTGGTACTTTTATTCATACTGCTTACAGATGCTTGGTGTGGGGTGGGGAGGAAAGAAATGTGCTCTTCTTTTATAGGGTTAAGTATGTACCACATCTAACAGTAGGATTTCAGCTGGATGCTAGACCCTGGGGACCATGGTGTTCTTCAGGCTGTATCATCAGTGGTATAAGCTGCTGTAGGTTACTGTCAGCTCTCTCTGAGAAGATGGCTTTCCCTCCAGTCCCTATCTGTGCAAGTCACTGGTATTATCTCACTTGCTACCATGTGACCAAGTCATTCCTACTGTTCCACAGCATCTCTAATCTTTCTGTAGATTTTCCATAGTAGATGTCTCTGCATTTGTTCCTCTGGGAATATGATTCCTTTTCCCATGGTCAAAATCAGCCTATCTTTGCACTGTTCACCCCTGTTGATTCCATTGTAACAGTGGTCTTTACTCAGAGTTTCATGCTTAAGATGTAAATGTTATCTAAATATATTATGTAACGACCATTATATGTATCTGTATTTCAGAAAAAGTAGCAATCTGAAAGGTTGTTTATTCCACTGAAGTTCATTAAGACAGCACTTTAGTATTAATAAGGTTTTGTTCCATAATCTTTTGTGACACATTTAATCATTTGTGTTATCTTAACACACATTTTCAAACATGATTCATATGTAGCATAGTAATGTTTACCTCATTTTTTCTTAGTGTAGCTGTTTTAATGGAATCCATATTGTTTTAATTGAATGTGCAAAGTAAAAGATCATGAATCTTTTAAAATCTAATTCTTCAGTATTATCTGGACATCCATAGATCTACATATCCCTAACTTTAATCTGTTGGGGAATTGTACCCACGTATCAGTCAGTCTGTTCTGAGAGTTTGCAGTAGCTAGAGAGATCTGAACTTAGTTTCTCAAGTTTGTGCAATCTGTTGTGAAACAAGGTCTCTAACCCCAGTCTCCTGCTGTCAGCTGCAGTTAACCTGCCCATTACATTTGTGACCTTACTAAGATAACAGACATAGTATTTGTCGTGTTAAAATTTATGGAATAAAACCTGTATTTTAGTAACTCAAAACAAGGTAGCAACTTCTTGACATCGTATATGATAAGTTTAGTTTCCAGTTTCCATTTTATTCTTTATAATGTTTTGTGAACACAAACAGAATTTGTGGTGAATACTTGCCACACTTGTGCATTTTGATGACTTGTTCTTGCTTTTTATCCTTTATACGAAATCACAGTAGTGATATTCAACAAGTTAGCCTGAGATAAGTGTTCCTTATTTGCAAAAGGAATGAAATTCTTGTAATCCTACTAGCTTCTTAGTAAGAAACAGTTTTTAAGCTACAGGCAGGGGAATATAAATGTTGATACTGGGTTATAACATTTTTTGATAAAATTTTGATGGGGATTTTTTGGTGTAAATAGTGTTTTATTTAGTAATTAAGTGCTTATTTTAATACTTCTTTAAGCTAAAAAAGTAAAAACTATGAAAGTTTGAAGAAATATATGGCCTTTATTAACTGTATAAAAATGTATAAATTAGTCCTTTCGTGGAAATTTGAAGTGATTCGGCAAACATATCCCATGTAATCATTTTGACAGTATGCAATTATACACAATTTATTGTTTTAGCCATAAGGTTTTAAGGAAATTGTTAACACATTAATGTACTCTATATACTACACGTGTTTCACATTTTAGTGTAGTATTGATGCCCTTCATGATAAATTGTAAACATTTATACTGTCATATTTGAATTAACCATAATGAACTGTATAATTTTATACCAGCCTGGAATTGTTATAAAAGTATTTGTACGTCGGTTCATTCAGTGCTCCAGGCAACCTTTCTTGTTTTCTCAGGCAAATAATCTAAGTCACAGAGTGGCAGCTAACTTTAATAAGGGCAAAGATCATCTATAAATGTGGATCAGGGATTTGAACTTAGGAAATCTGTGCCCAAGAGCCCTTACATTTAATTATTAAAGTACACTATCCAAATTTGTGTAGGAATTGATTTTTGAACAGGTAAGAATTGTTAATTGTATGGTTTTCTGTGAAATACTTCTAGGCACATTTTAGCTAATACATTCTTCCAATTTTTCTGTAGTGTGTTTATACGGAATCCCACAAAATATTACAATTTGGCTGGTATCAAGAACTCCTGCTAATAAATAAGGGCTAAATTGGGATTCAGTTACTAAAATTTGTAATAATCAGAATTATGGAATGTTTGTGAGTACTGTTCATCATGGATTATTAAAGCAAGACTAGAATCTTGGCTGAATTACCTGTTCTATTTGTGTAACAGATCATAGTTGGGGTGATGATATAATAGATCAGGAGAAATGGGAATATCCTTAACTGTTCCAAGCAATATGTTTATTTTGTCATAACTTAAGATTGTAAAATGTTGTTTTGTTTGTACCAAACACTATAGTGTTAGCAAATAATTTAATATGCTAATAAACTAGAATATTTCCCACTGAATTCCTAAAGTCTACAAAAAAAGATATACTAAGAGAAAAAAGAAAAGCAAAAATAATGAAAACAATTCTAGCATATGAATGTAAGATAAACCTCAATTTTCTGTCAAGTCTGATCAATAAGTCTATGAATCAAAGTAAATTCTTTTCAAAGCAATTTCACTAATATCAGAGCAGTACATGAGGTAAAGAGAATAGCGAATCATGCAACAATATCATCGAAATATGACTTTAGGAAAACTTAAATCAGTTTTGTAGCGGAGAATGTTAAACTAAACTGCTACTTGTGACACTGGTATCCTATATTGCAGTTCCAGTTTGAAATACAGGTGCTCTGCTTCCAATACTGCTTCCTGCTAATGGTTCTGGAAAGGTTGTAGTTGACGGCTTAAGTACTTTTGCACCAATATCTCCCATATGGGATACCTGGATGGAGTTTCTGGCTTCAGCATGGCCAAGTTCTGCTTTGTGGCTATTTGGGGAATGAAGTAGCAGTTGGAAGACTGATCTCCATCTCTTTTTCCATCTCTGTCACTCTGCACTTCAAATAAATGTTTAGTAAGCTTTTTTTAAACAAAGAAGTAGAAAAAAAGATAACATTTAATAAAGACTAACAATTCACTTATTACATCATGCTATTACAGTAAAAAAAAAAGTCAAGATTTACAAATAATTTTATAAAGTGTTAGGGTTTTTTCCCTATGAAACAACAAATCCGTATGACTGAATGGGAGAGGCTAACACTCTGTAAGAAATATAATGGTACCAATGTTAAAAATAAATATTGATCTCAGCTCTAGGCAACTGCCTAGGTTGCCTTGTACCTAAGCAAGTGTTACATTCCTAGGAGAACTGCAGCCAAGGCATTCTAGGCCTGATTAATGCCAAATTTGTGCTAACTATAGCAGTATTCCACCATAGTTACCTATTCTTTCTTCCTCCTCCTCCACTTTTTAAGTGAGTTAGGTAGGTGGGGGAGCTCCAAGCCAGGATGAGCCATGCCAGCCCCAGATGAGGGGCTACACATTTCCTGGGGAAATGATTCTGGGGATGTATTAGAGTGGGGGAGGCTGAGGACACTGGGTATGTTTGACAGTGGAGGAATGACTAATGGGATTTTCCATTGACCCGGTCACTGTACTTGTAAGTAGGTGGAGTGATTTGGGAAGTGGGGAACCAGAGGACAATTCTGTGTCAGGTCAAGTCACCTGTGTATATGAGAGACCTGGGCTAGGCTAAATAGTGTCTCCCACCACCCACTAGCACGCATAAAAACTTGGGCCAGAGGCCATGCCTGGCTGGGGTAGGCCCAGTACATGCCCATGAATATAGGAGCAGGAGGTGGACTATGTCAGGCTGGACCACAGCACTGGATCTGTACAGATGCTGTAGGGGGCTTGTGGGCTCATCTCTAGGACTACAGCACCCCCTGGCTGGTGCAAAGGGCTGGGGATAGTGACAGGCTGAACCAGGATAGATCACAGAAATGATCTGACAGGAACCCACTTGACACTTGCAGGAGCCAGGGCTGAGAGGATGCCGTGCTGGGCAAGACTGCAGCATGTGCCAGCACATGCAAAAGCTGGAACTGGGGGCAGACCATGCAAAGCAGGATTGTGGCACTTGTCAGTACACACAGGATCCTGGACCTGCTAAGACACAGTTCCCACTGGGGAGCCAGATAGCTGGAACTGGGAATGGGGTAGGCCAGGCAAGGCTGCAGTACCCGTCGACATGTATGTGGGCTGGGTTTGGAAGCAGGCTAGATGGGGCTAGGATTTAGCACCTGCTTGTGCTTGCAAGAGCCAGAATTGGTGTGTGACAAGTTAGGTTAGGCTACAGCACCCACGATTCACATGAGAGCCAGGTCGGGGTGTGGTCCAGAGTGTACTGGGCTGAGAGAATGAGTGTGAGCCAGTTGGGCTAAGCAACAGTATGCACCAGTGAATGCTAGGACTGGGGGCTGGCTATATCAGGCTAGAATGTAGCACCTGCCAGTGCATGTGAGATGCAGGGCTGGGAGTGGGCCTGGTAGGGGAACTTGGAGAACTCCCTTGCTATACACGTCTCCCATTAGTGATTCTGAGAGCTGCAACTGGGGTGTTAGGCTAAGCTCAGCTAGGCTGCAACACCTGTCAACATATGCATGAGCTGGGTTTGGGGGTGAGCCAGACTGGGCTAGGTCACAGTGCACACTGAGTGCAGCAGTGAGAGCCAGGATAGGGTGCAGGCCAGGCTGGAATGTAATGCAACACCTGCAGTTCATAGGAGTGCAGGGAGTGGACCAGGATGGACTAGGCTGCTGCACCCACTGATGAGAACTGGGAATGGGGACAGGCTAGGCTGAGTGAGCCAGGCTGTACCATGAAGTGGTAAATGCTGAGACTCGGGGAGGGCATCTCAAACCAAGCCATAGCACCCACTGCCACCTGCAAGACCCAGCACTGGAAGTTGGCCTGGTAGGGAAATATCAGGAACTCTCTTACTGGGACACTGTTTTCTCTGGTGAGACTGAGAGCTGGGACTGAGGGTGGGCCTTTCTGGCAGTAGGCCAGGCTGCACCCACTAGTGCATACGAGAGCCACAATGGGTGTGGGCTGCCTGGACTAGCCTGCTTCACCCACTAGCAAGTGCTGTGACTGTGTGCAAGTTGTATTAGGCTGGACTACAGTACCCCCAGCAAGCGCAAGATTTGGGACTCAGAATGGGTCTGCTAGGGAAACTGGACACAACCCTGCTAGGTTGAAGCACCTGCTGATGAGCAGAAGATTCAGGACTGGTAGTGGACTGGGCTATGTAAGTCATCAGTGCCTGTCAGCATTCATGTGGGCTGGATCTATGGGAAGTTGGGCTTAACTAAGTTCCAGCACCCATGGGTGTGACCAAGAGCCACATAGGACGTGGGATAGACCAGGCTAGACTGTAGCAAATTCCAGTAAATGCAGAAACCAGGGTTGGGGTGGACCTGCTGGAGGCCATTGGGGATCACCCAGACTGGACCATGGCACCTGCCGGTGTGTGTGAGAAGATTGTTCCTGTTGGGGACTGGGATAAATTAAACCTCAGCAGCCATCAGTTTGCTTGAGAGGTGGGGATGAGGGCAGAACTGACCAGGCCTCAGCTCTGGCCATTGCAGCTACTTGGAGAGTGAATCAATGGACTGAAGATCTTCGTCTTTGTCTCTTCTCCTCTCTATATATCTGACTTTGAAATAAACATAAATCTTAAAAAATAAATCTTTGGGCCTGGCAGCATGGCCTAGTGGCTAAAGTCCTTGCCTTGAATGCACTGGGATCCCATATGGGAGCTGGTTCTAATCCCAGCAGCTCTACTTCCCATCCAGCTCCCTGCTTGTGGCCTGGGAAAGCAGTCCAGGACAGCCCAAAGCCTTGGGACCCTGCACCCGCGTGGGAGACCTGGAAGAGGTTCCTGGCTCCTGGCTTTGGATCAGTGCAGCACCGACCATTGCGGCTCACTTGGGGAATGAATCATCGGACGGAAGATCTTCCTCTCTGTCTCTCCTCCTCTCTGTATATCTGGCTTTGTAATAAAAATAAACAAATCTTTTAAAAAATAAGTCTTTAAAAATAAATAAAATTTGAAAAAAGTTGAATTTTTAATGTTCTTGTTATGATTCAATAGTGTATAATTAAGGTATGTTTGAATGTTTATTTTTGTCCTTTCTGGTTATACTTATATATGATATAAATAAATATCATTGGGAAAGGTGCAATGGCTCGACTAATTAATCCTCCACCTCCAAGTACTGGCAGCCTATAATGGGTGCCAGTTCTAATCCCAGCAGCCCAGCTTCCCATCCAGTTCTCTATTTGTGGTCTGGAAAATCTGTAGAGGATGGCCCAAATCCTTGGGACCCTGCACACACATGGCAGACCTATAAGAAGCTCCTGGCACCTGACTTCAGATTGGCTGAGCCCCAGACATTGTGGCCATTTGGGGAATGAACCATCAGATGGAAGATCTTTCTTCCTCCTTTTACCTATAAATCTGCCTTTCCAATGAAAATCAATCTTACAGTATTAAAAACAAAATACTAAGATTATTTCTACAACAGGAATTATTATATCTGTAGACTTAATTATATAGACTTTATTAGGCAGTTTAAATCAATGTATATTTTTATTTCAGAATAAATCATGTTCCAGTCTGGTTTTGGATGAATCTTTTTGGTGAGCACAGATGGCTTATGTTGTAGCATTTCCTTATATTTCCATAATAGAATTACAAACTTCTGGGTTAAGACAACACTATTTGGATAATTACTTTTAATAGCTTAATATATGCATTCAATTTTTCAACAGTCCTGTGTTCAAATAATACGTATTAATTACAGATACAGGTAGATATTCAAAAAGCACATATTCTGATAGCCAGTTTGAGTTTGTAAGTAAACATTTGTCTGAGTTAATTATCAACTTGAAGATAAATTATTAAGTTGTATTGACTGTAGGGTTTTAGCATCCTGACTTTGACACTTTAATACCACACTTGCCAAAGATCATCAAAATCATGATCATGAAGTGAGTTAAGTGTAATGGTGGGTTTACAATTTGTTAAAGGTCAAGGAGCTGGAAAAATTCAGAGTGAGATAATCTGTGTTGGAAACCAAACTCCCACTACTAGATGAGAATGATACATGTAGGTTGGCAGAATGCCAGCCACCAGCTGCCTCTGAATGACATTCCCAGCTGTGATAGTTGTAGAATTGAGTTTTAGACTGCATTTTATTTTAGGTTGTTCATTTATTTATGTAACAGTAAATATTTTATCTATCACTTTTTTCTTCAGAGTATAGGCAATAAATTTGAGTGAATTTTGGGATTATCTGCTTCTAAAAAAGAAAAACCTTTGACATGTACTTGTATAAAATTTGAATGCAGTTTTCATTATCAGGAATTTAAAGAAAAGTAGATATGCTCATCAATTTTAGTGCAATTGAACTAAAATTTTCAACCCCTCAAAAAGAGAAAAAGAAGGATTTGAATAGCAGTGCAAGTTTGACTAAAATTTATGTAAAACATACTTATAATAAACAAAACAATGACTGGATTCTGAACTCATAGAACAAATAAAATGATGAATGTAGGAAAATGGATTTTAATACAAAACATGAAAAAACATGTTTAAGTGTTCAGTAGTTTATTTAGAAAAACATGTCACCTAGCACTAATCATGTGTCTCTTATTTTCCCATGCATATAGACCTTATCTCTTATGCTACTATATTGAGTGGTACTCTTATGTATTGAGTAATACCTTTAATAATGTATATAAACCATCAGAGATGATAGGATCCTTGTTGGGTTAACTTTTCCTAATAATGATGTATGCCAAATTTTCTATTAGACATGTTTGTCATAGGATTTCCAATACAGAATTTATTGAAAATAAGACCTGCCCCTTCAGTTCTTTGTTTAAAAAATGTTATATTTTGTGGTTTATGACATACATTTTATTGTGTATCTTGAAACCATCTTATAGCTTAGTTTGCGTTTCTTTCATTACACAATGTTGTGTGCAATACATACATATGAATGCATTTCCCAAGGTTCATATGTTAGAAATCTGAACTCCAATGTGGAAATATTGGGAGGTGGTACTTTCAAGAGATGCTTAGTTGCCTTGTGAATGAATTAGTGCCATTTTAGAGTGTTTATTATCATATGTGTCCTTTTTGAGAGAATGAATTTTGTTCCTTCTTGTTTTCTCTCATCTCCTATCGTCTTATACCTTGGGGTGAAGTAGTAATTGCCCATAAACAGATGTAAGGGTTTTTGTCTTTTTTTTCTTTAAGATTTAGTTTATTTGAAAGGCAAAATTAGAAACAGAATGCTTCAATCTGCAAATTCACTCCATAAATGGCTGCAATGGCCAAGATTGGGTGAGGCTGAAGCAGGGAGCTTCTCTGAGTTTTCCATGTGGGTTAAAATGTTCCAATTCCTTGACCCATCCTCCACTCCTTTCCAAGGGAAGTTAGCCAGGAGCTGGATCATAAATGGAACAGCAGGACTTGGTTTGTTGGTCATATCGGTCGCCAGCTACTCAGGCAACAGCTTTATTTGCTATGCTACAGCCATCCCCATTGCCAGCCGTTTGATCCATGACTCATCAGTCTCCAAAAGTGTTAGAAATAAACTTGTGTTCATTTTGAATTACAGTCTCAGGTATTTTGTTGTAGCAACACAAAACAGATTGATGGTTTCCACTGTCAGAATTTCTGATATGAAGCCATCTTTGTATTCCTGGTACAGATCTTGTAGTCCACAGTGTATTTTGAATATTGTGTTGGATTTGTTTGACTGGAAAGTTTTACTTAGTATCTTCATATCTATCTTGATGAGCAAAATAGACATTCTCTTTCCTTCATATCTTGCTATCTTGGTTGCTATACTCTCTTAAGTAAATTAAACAATTTTGCCTTTATCTATTTTTTATGAAAAACAATGGGTTTTTTAATTCCCCTTTAAAAAAAAAATAAGTATTATGCTTCTCTGTAGTGCTTTGGTCTGCATTGTACATTTGACTCTATAACATTTCCTTAAAGTTCAGTATATATTGTTCCAAAATGCATTAACCTGTGTAACACTTGTTCTGTATTTTTGTCTGCCTTCTCCCAATACCTTTCGTTTTGCATACTTTATTCCAGTTAATCAAAATAAGGAAGATAAATGAAGCAATAGCAAAATCACAGCTGATTTAAGGTACCTGGAAGGAATATTTGTGAAAATTACATCTTCATAAAGCACAGTATAATAATTGAATAAATTAGTTTTTAAATTTAACCACAGGGGAAAAATTATTCAGCCTTGAAGATAGCCTCTAGGGCAAAGTACACATAGTATTTGTCATTCATTTGACATTTTTTTTAAAAAAAGTCAGTCTATTTTTATTCTAATAACAGGTTAACTCTAAGGCAGCCTAGAAAAGATAATATTGAGTACAAAAATTAATTTTTGTATTTGCACAAATAAACCACACATAATTTATAGTTGAGTACTATAAATGCTCTTAATACACAACAGGGTTTTACTTACAAGAATGCTACAGTTTGAGATTAAGACACTAAATCCGTAGACATAAAATTTCAATCATTACCTCCTAACTACTCATAAAATTCAGTGCAGTTATTCTGTCTTCTTGCTTTCTTAGTAGAACAATCTATGAAAGTGTAATATATTTCCCTTGAGCCATTTTTTTTTACAAATAATCTCTTGCCAAATGTGTTTTTGTCTTTATCTCTGTGTGTGCATATTCTTGACACTCTTTAAATGTGTCCTTGTATGTAATATGGACATTTATTATCAAATGGAATAGAGGAGACCCAACTCATACGGACTGACATAAAACTGGAATTCATGGTTTCTTATACAGAAAAAAACATAATTAGCAGTGATAATGAAGGTTGATTTTTCTTGCCTCTGGTTCTGTCCTTTTCTCCAGGACATACTGTAATCATACTTCTCATCCTTATTGTTACCGTGATTCAAATTAGATTTCAATGATCAATTCTGTGTTGATGCTTCAATTCTTTAATCCATTCTGATTCGTTTCTTATATTATCAGCTCCAAAACTGTGTCTCAGTGAATATTTATTTTCTGTGTTCTAAAGCATGACAAGCTGCACGTTTTCAATATAAATGGAACTCATCAACTGAGAGCCCATTAAATGTCATCTTATCATATTTTCTATAGTTCATCTAGCAGTCGTGTTATTCTCCTACATTTCCATAAAAGCCACTGAAGAGTCACCCCTTTCTATATTATTCTTTGAATGGCTACTCTACTGACTAATTCACCAAAAGACTTTTAGTGGTTTTTTTTAGTTTTTTTTTTTTTTTTAATTTTGTCTTTCTTGGCTCTTCCCATTTCTTTTTTTTGTTGTTGTTAATTAAATCCCTACCTTATTCCAGGTTTTCATATCTGCATTTAACACTCTCTGTTCATTATTGCTGTTCTTGTGCTGTATTCCACTAGATTTTTTCTTTCTAAAACACATACACAATTGTGTAATTTTGCTATTCAGTATTTTATTAGCTACTTAATGATAGGTAGCTAGAATTCCATATTAATAATTTTCATAATGTTGATAGTCCTGTGTTCACATAAGACATTTCATGTCTCTGATGTTTATTTTACCATCCTTATTTGTATATACAATGTTGATATTAGAATCCAACATTTTTTCCATTTATGTTTCTACTAACAGTACATATTAAGTTATGTATTTGTTGGACCAGTGTAGTAGCGTAGCAGCTAAAGTCTTCACCTCGTATGCACTAGGTCCCATATGGGCACCAGTTATAATCCCAGCAGCCCTGCTTCCCATCCAGCTCCCTGCTTATGGCCTAGGAAAGCAGTTGAGGATGGCCCAAAGCCTTGGGACCCTGCCCCAGCATAGGAGATGTGGAAGAACCTCCTGGCTCCTGGCTTTGGATCGGCTCAGTTCTGGCCACTGAGGCTACTTGGGGAGTGAATCAACAGAAGATTTTCCTCTCTCTCTCCTCCTGTCTGTATATCTGATTTTACAATAAAAATAAGTAAATCTTTTTTAAAAAGTTATATATTTGTTGTATATGTACATTAAATATTAACATTGACCTCAAATAATTGAAATGATTTTGCTTACTGTCAATGTCATGAAATGTAAAAATTTTTTCAATCTGTTTCAGTAAATACTTACAGTGTTTAAATGATTTTATATACAATAGTTATTTTTTAAAAGACTTTATTTATTTTTTTAATTACAAATCAGATATACAGAGAGGAGGAGAGACAGAGAGGAAGATCATCCGTCCGATGATTCACTCCCCAAGTGAGCGCAATGGTCGGTGCTGTGCCAATCCAAAGCCAGGAGCCAGGAGCCAGGAGCCAGAAGCCTCTTCCAGGTCTCCCACGCGGGTGCAGGGTCCCAAGGCTTTGGGCTGTCCTGGACTGCTTTCCCAGGCCACAAGCAGGGAGCTGGATGGGAAGTGGGGCTGCCGGGATTAGAATTGACGCCCATATGGGATCCCGGCGCATTCAAGGTGAGGACTTGAGCCATTAGGCCACGCTGCCGGGCCCAATAGTTCTTATTTTTAATATGATTAGGGAATACTAGAATTTGGAAGATGGAAAAACCTGATTTTTCATCTCAAACATAACAAGAATCATGTTTGTGCATTAATATCTTTACGTAATCTTTTGTCAGATGCCACATTTCATTCATTCTTTTTTTAATATTTATTTTTATTTGAAAGTCAGATATACAGAGAGTAGTAGAGACAGGAAGATCTTTTGTCCATTGATTCACTCCCCAAGCAGCTGCAATGGCCGGAGGTGAGCCAATCCGAAGCCAGGAGCTTTTTCCAGGTCTCCCACGTGGGTGCAGGATTCCAAAGCTTTGGGCCATCCTCGACTGCTTTTCCAGGTCACAAACAGGGAGCTGGATGGGAAGTGGTGCTGGCAGGATTAGAACCGGTGCCCATATGGGATCCCAGTGCATTCAAAGAGAGGACTTTAGCCGCTAGGGTGCCATGCTGGGACCTCAGTGATTCTTTATTCTATGCTTTTATGATATTGTGATACTTTCATTTTTCCTGACATTGTATACATTAAACCAAAGACTACATCACACTTCTCATACCACTTACACTCTACTATGGAGGAAGTATAAAGAAGCATATACTGTATCCAAAAAATAAGTGAAACAGACACTTGCTGTGTATATCTGCCATTGAGCTGGACAAGTGTTTTTAGTGCAAAAACGTTGTATTTTTTCTTTAAGACTTAAGTGAATTTTCTTAAGGTTTTCCCACTGGCAAAACAGAACTATTGCTACTCTGATGAATACTTGAGTGAAAACAAATGTGGCACTTTTAACCAATTACTTTTTTAAAAAAAAGCTATACTTACTAAGTTTATATTCTCTCTTTGTAACTTAGGCTTGTTCATCCATTATATTCAACCCAAATTTAGGAACCTTGCCACAACCTGAAAAAATAATTCTCTGTTTACCTGTGGTTTTCTTGATCTTCTAATTACTTTATTTTTTCTTTGGGATTTGTTGATAGGTAAATAATTTTTAGAATAGTCATTGTCTAATATATGTAACTGTTAAGGCTTTTCAGTATTAAAAACTCAATAAAAGAGTAAAGCACAATCTTTAAACATTTATATTAATGTAACCACTTGTATTAATTCCTTGCTTGTTATATATGCCTACAATGTTTTATCTACTCAAGAAAGTAGAAAGTAAATGAGAAGGAAAGAACTGCAATTACTCCTCTCTTTTGAAAGTAACAGGACATTTAAGAGATAAGAGACTAATGTAACAATGCACATCTGTAGGCAGTAGTTTTTTTTTTTTTTTTAAAGATTTATTCATTTTATTACATTCAGATATACAGAGGAGGAGAGACAGAGAGGAAGATCTTCCATCCGATGATTCACTCCCCAAGTGAGCCGCAACGGGCCGATGCGCGCCGATCCGAAGCCGGGAACCTGGAACCTCTTCCGAGTCTCCCATGCGGGTGCAGGGTCCCAATGCACTGGGCCGTCCTCGACTGCTTTCCCAGGCCACAAGCAGGGAGCTGGATGGGAAGTGGAGCTGCCGGGATTAGAACCGGCGCCCATATGGGATCCCGGGGCTTTCAAGGCGAGGACTTTAGCCACTAGGCCACGCCGCCGGGCCCGGCAGTAGTTTTTTTTAAAAGTTTGAATAATTTAAGAAATATAAGTGACAAAACCAGTGCTATTACTAGTGCATGAACTATACGAAGGGTATAACTCATGACTTTTATTTTTGTGTTCATGTTTGCTGATTGTCTTGTTAATGCTTGTCTGACCATGCTGATTGAATACACTTCAGGATATGAAACTTATTGGGACAAATATTTGGAGAAAATCCTGCATACGCCTAATAAAATACATATAAATATTTTAATGTGTACACATAGCCTACATTTCCACAACATTAGAGTGAATTTTTCCACCTATCCACGTTAACAGGTGTTGCTAATAGATTTTGAAATGTAGGCCGATCTCACTGGAGTTAGCTGGGACCTTTGTAACGTACTTTGTACTTGTACTTTGTAATTGTATTTGCCTAATAGTTAGGGAGCCTGGACAATTTTTTTCATATATCTACTAGCCATTTGCATTTGTTCTTTTAAAAAATGCCTGCCCCTTTTCCTTCCCCCATTTCTTCACAGGGTTGTTTGTTTTGCTGTCATTGAGATTCTAAAGCTGTTTGTGAATTTTGGATAGTAGTTGCCTATCTGTTATGTAGTGTGCAAAGGTTTTCTCCCATCCAGTTGGTTGCTTCTTCACTGTGTTGATCATTTCCGTTGCTATACAGAAGCCTTTTAGTTTGATGTAGGCCCACTTTATTTAGACTTTGATTGTGGCTTTGGTGACTTTTCTGAGAAGTCTTTAGCAATGCCTCTATTTTGCAGAGTACTTTGTTTACTGCTAATAATTTGATGTATTCTGACTTCAGATTTAGGTCCTTGACCATTTAGAATTGATTTTTGTGTAAAGTAATAGGGGTGGTGTTGCTTCTTACTTCTGCAGGCTGCATTTGTTGAAGATACCAGGCTTTTTCCCTGGATTATTTTCAGTTTTATTGTCGAAAATCAGTCGGCTATACATATGTGGGCTCCATTCTGGAGTTACTATTCTGTTCCATTGATCATCTTCTCTGTATCTGTACCAGTACCAGACTGTTTTGATGACCACTGCCCTGTAGTACGTCTTGAGGTCTTCAATTGTGATTCTTCCAGCTTGATTTTTTTCAGGATAGCTTTGATTATTTGTGGTTTTATTTATTTCTAGATAAATTTTCTTGTCATTATTCCTGTTTCTGATTGGAAAGTTGTTGGGATTTTGATTGGGATCACATTGAATCTGCATATCATTTTTGGTAATATGGAGCTTTTGATGATGTTGATTCTGCTGGTCTAGGAACATGGTAAATTTCTCCATCATTTAATGTCTTAAAATAACTTGTTTTTTTTTTATTATTGAATCATTATTATCCAGCCGAATTATGTACTACAACTATCATACCAAAGGGGGAGTTTTAAGTAATTCAAGGCAACATGTAGCTTCTGTTTTTATTTTAAAAGTCTGTAACTATTGTAGCTAGATTCTGTGTTAGTCATTTTCACATGGTCAGGTATTACTTGGTCTTCACAATCATGTTTCATATATAAAGAAAATGAGTTTGTGAGTAGCACAAAGAGTGTTGAAATAAAGAACTTTTCTTGGATCTTAGCATGCTATAGCCTGTGGTTTTCAGATTTGTGTTCCTACTTGCCCTCAACTATTTTCCCTCAGCCTGCAATATACGAGAAGAGGTTAGCAAACTATAGTATGTTTTTCTGTTTTTTTTTTAATTTTTAATCTTTTCTTATCATCATCATCATCATCATCATTTTATGATACAGTTACTTAGGCCCCTGGGATTTCCCTTATCCCCTCCTCAATTCCACCCCCACACGTCCACCAAGTTCCCCTATATCATTAGTAAAGTATAGTTCTTAATACTATGTCCATTATTGTGGGCATGGACAATGGTAGAGATTCCAGCATCCTATTGTCATATACTAAACAGTTTCATTGGGAATTCATCTTTAGTCTGGAAGTAGAGATGCATAGTGCATTGTATCCTTACATTTGGATATGATAGTCTCCACTACATAATTACTATACACCCCCTTAAATGAAAAGCCATAGTACAAAATCAACAACAGGAAGAAAAACAGAAATTTACAACACCATGAAGTTAAATAACATGCTACTAAATGACAATTTGTCAATGAAAAAGTGTAAAAGAAAGTCATGAACCTTTTTGAAGAAAATGATGCTACTGTATGATCTGAGTCATTGAAGAATTTAATCAGAAAAAAACTTTTTTTTTTAAAGATTTATTCATTTTATTACAGCCAGATATACACAGAGGAGGAGAGACAGAGAGGAAGATCTTCCGTCCCATGATTCACTCCCCAAGTGAGCCGCAACGGGCCAATGCGCGCCAATCCAAAGCCAGGAGCCAGGAGCCTCTTCCAGGTCTCCCACGGGGGTGCAGGGTCCCAAGGCTTTGGGCTGTCCTGGACTGCTTTCCCAGGCCACAAGCAGGGAGCTGCATGGGAAGTGGAGCTGCCGAGATTAGAACCAGCGCCCATATGGGATCCCGGAGCTTTCAAGGCGAGGACTTTAGCCGCTAGGCCACGCCACCGGGCCCAGAAAAAAACTTTTTTAAAGAGATGAAACTAACAACAACAAAAACCAAAATCCATGAGATATAGTTTCCGCTTATTTTTTTTGGTGAAATGTGTCTTCTATAGGCAACAGATAGATGGGGTTTTTTTTTTAAAGATTTATTGATTTTTATTGGAAAGCCAGATATACAGAGAGGAGAAGAGACAGAGAGGAAGATCTTCCATCCGATGATTCACTCCCCAAGTGAGCCGCAACGGCTGGTGCTGCGCTGATCCAAAGCCAGGAGCCAGGAACCTCTTCCGGGTCTACCACGCAGGTGCAGGGTCCCAAGGCTTTGGGCTGTCCTGGACTGCTTTCCCAGGCCACAAGCAGGGAGCTGGATGGGAAGTAGAGCTGCTGGGATTAGAACAGGCACCCATATGGGATCCCGGCGCATTCAAGATGAGGACTTCAGCCACTAGGCCACGCCGCCTGGCCCCAGATGGGTTTTATTTTTTAACCCTGTCTACTAGTCTGTGACATTTGATTAAGCTTAAGCCATTTACATTCAGGGTTAATAGGTGTGGGCAGCAAATTGGTCCTGTCATTTTGGGAATGGGTTGCTCATTGATTCAGTCTTCTGTTGTTATTTTACTGGGATGTTCCTCGCATTTGCCTTTGGTTTTGTTTGGTGCTGTTCCTCTTTTCTGTTAAGAGAACATCTTTAAGTATCATTTGTAGGGCAGGTTTGAAAGAGGCAAATTCTTTTAACTTTTCTTTATTGTGGAAGAATTTTATTTCATTTTCAAAGACAAAAAAACTTTGCTGGATATGTTATCCTGGGCTGACAATTTTTTTGCTTTTAGAATCTGGAATATGTCACTCCATTCTCTTCTTGCCTGTAGAGTTTCCTGTGCGAGGTCTCCCATGAGTTTAATTGCCATTCCTTTATATGTCAATTGATTTTTTTCATGTGCACATTTAAGGATCTTTTCCTTATGTTCAATTGAAGAGAGCTTGATGATCATGTGTCTTGGTGAATACTGCTTTTGCTCAAGCCTGTTCGGAAACAACCAGGAGGGGCACAGAACTCCCAATTCTTTCTCCAAATAAGCGAAAATTTCCCTTATTATTTCATTGAATACATCTTTAATCTCAGTTTCTCTTTCTGCACCCTCTGGGACTCCCATAACTCATATAATTGGCCTTTTAATAGTATCTTTCAATTGTTGAATACCTCTCTTAGCTTGATCCAGCTCTGCTTCTAGCTTTTTCTTTATTTCCCTCTGGTAACAGGAAATACCTTCCAATTCTTAGATTCTTTCTTCTGCCTTCTTCGTTCTATTTTGGAGACTTTCTACTGTACTTTTAATTTGTTCCACCGTATTCTTCATTTCTGATATATCAGCTTTCATTTGATTCATTTCCATTGTGGCATATTGGTTGAATTCCTTGAAATCGTGTATTACGTGCTTCTCATTGTTGATAAGAAACTTTATAACAAGTGTTTTAAGTTCTGTATCTCCCATTTTCTCGATGTCTTTGTCAGTGAACAGTGAGGTTGGCATAGGGTTTTGCTCCTTTGCAGGGAAGTCTTCAGTAATATTCATTGTGCCTTTGTCTCTTCTTTCGCTGTTGGTCATTATACTTCTGGCTATCAGAATCTTCTCCCTGGAGTAGGTTTATAAGCCGTGTCATCCACAGGTCTACAGTTCGATTTTACTTATTACAGTTGGTACTCGGCTCTTTGTTTGCAGCCACTTGTGCCACTCCCTCCAGCAAGTTCCAGGTCTGACTTCTTATGTTTGATTTCCACCATGGTCTCCATAGTCCAAGCTTCTGGCTCACCACTCTCCACCTCCTGTGATACCTTGCTGAGGCTGCACCGTTTTCTCTGCAAACTTTCCCCCACTTCCAGTTGGAGCAGGTCCCAGGATTAGGGAGACACCAGGAGTCCTATATAGCTAAATTGTTGGTGGTAATCTTGTTGAAACCTGTTGGCCATTAGGTCTAGGTGCCACACAGACCTATTTTGACCCATACGATGCCATAGTCTGTATTATTTTCCTGTGGGACCAGTGCAATGCACTGAACTCAGTGAGTTCTCGTGAGCTCAACACATGCACAACTCACTATTGTCCTGTAGTTCTAAAACTTTTGCCACACTATACGAAATGGCACCTGATGTGCCACTACTAGAGTTCTTGATCTGCTGGCCATCAGGTCTGAGGGCTACCAGGACCTGTCTTGGGTGGTATCTGTAGGATGTCACTTGTTGCAGTTCACTGAGTCAGAAATGAGTTCACTCCCAGCTCGTGTATGCTCAGTCCTTTCCCTTGCCTTTGCCTCATTAAATAAAATGCAGCCCAGTTCAGCTCTAGGGGGCAGAGTGGGCTGTGAAATCCACCTTTTTCCCTCACTGCCCATCTGGGATCTGATGCTCTGTCTCTACTCCTGGGCAAATCAAACAGACCAGCAGGACAGGCAGTTTGTCTGGGTTTACCACCTGAGTGCCCGGTGAACGTCACTTCCCACATTGTTCTTGGTGGAGTTACGGTTCCAGGTGCAATTCAGATTGCCACTTGCTGAATGCCACTGGAGTATCAGTCACTGCAACACCACACCATTGTGTCCGCTATTTTCCTGTGTCTGTCAGTCTCCAGGTACCCCTCTCCTGTTGTTCTGTCTTCTCCTATTTCCTGGAATGTGCCCTCTCTTCATGCTGGTTAATGTTTCTCCATCCATTTAAATGTGTCTTTACCCTATTCTGCCATCTTGATTGTCCTCAGATTATAGTATATCATGGTTAACAAATATGAGGGACAGGCATTCCTGCCACCTGCAAGGACAGAATCCAATTTGGGAGGACTGTATCTAGGACAAGATGCTCTGCTTTTAACAGTTTATTTTATTTTTTATTATAAAGACAGGTCAGATTTATGGAGAAAACAAGAGAAAAAGCTTCCAGCTGCTGGATTTCTCCCCAAGCTGGATCACTCCCCAACCACAATGGCTAGAGATGAGCTGATCCGAAACCATGAGCTAGGAGTGTTTTCCAGGTCTCCTTTGTGGGTGCGGGGTCCCAAGACTTTGCGTCATTCCCTACTGTTTTCCCAGGGTCATATGCAGGGAGCTGGATGGGAACTTTTACATCTGGGACAGGAACCAGTATCCATATGGGATCTCTGCACTTGCTGGTAATTGGCCATTGAGACATTGTGCCTGGCCCCATTTTATAACTTTATACATGCATTTTGTGAAGTGTGCTGTGTGACTACATGATTCTCATTGTGTGAACCTAAAATAGTCATGCATGCTATTCCTTCATAGGCTGCGATTCACATTCAAGTGAACACTATGGTTAAATGTGTTTTATTGACAATTTCCTACTCAGAACAGCACAGTGATACCAGAACAGACTATTTACTTGCTAACAAATTATTTTGACATTTTAATTTTTAAAAGATATATTTAATGGAAAGGCAGACTTGGAGAGAGGGAGGGGGATCTTCCATCTACTGGTTTACACCCCAGATGCCTTTGCTGACCAAGGCAAAGGATAGAAGTCTGGAACCCCATATGGATCTCCCACATTGATGGCAGGCACTTGAGCCATATTCTGCTACTTTCTCAGGAGCATTATCATGAGCTCTATTGTGAATGGAACATTAAGAACTAGAAGTGATTGTCACACAGGATGCAGGGTTCTCATTCAGGGGTTTAACTCCTTACACAACCAGCCTAGTCCCTGATTTTATAAATTTATTTTATATCAGTAAAATAGTGCTTGAAGAAACATTTTCAGTTTGTTGATATCTTACTGTTGCTTGTAAAGCAAAGCATTTTTTAAGGAATTGATTGCTACAGAAATTATTTTAAGGACTTATGTTTATAGAATAGTAGCAAATGGCTTTCCCTGATGCTTCAATTTTAAAAGAATGTCTTAATACTGGCAAGAAATTGTGTAAAATTATTTTCTTATGTATGTTAAGCTAAGAAGTCAACACTGTTTTTTTAAAGCATTGTGAGCAGTAATTAAATATAATTGCCTATAATTCAATTCAAAATAATATATATAGCTAATGACATCAATTCATGTAGAGATAGCAAAGAAATAGTAGGATTTGTGTCCAACATAAAAAACTAAAATGATTGGCATCCTGGTTCTTTTGTATGCAATGTAAGGGTGTGTTTCAGATGAAGGGGATCATGATTCTTTATCTTTGAATTAAAACCTTCTGTCCTGCATTTCACAATGGAAGTCCAGTAGATAAAATAATGAACGTTTTAATAGGAGCAGTTGACAACTGAAAAAAAAAAACTGTCTAGGTTTTTGTAACAAGACATGGAAAATATTCATACTGATCAGGAAACAGCCAGCAAAGTGTCATTTGGTCTCTATCTTAAGGTAGCCATGTGGCCTTGGCCATACTCTCCTGTCACTTTTGTACTGCTTGCAGCTTATTGCTTAGGAATAGAATATTTACATTCCTATTTTGAGAATGGTGACTGATAGGGGCCCGCATTATAGCATAAAGATAAGCCTCTGCCTGCAACTCCAACATCATATACTGACACAACACATGGCTGCTCCACTTGCTATCCAGTTACCTGCTTAAGGTCTGGGAAACCAGTATAACATAACCCAGGGGTTTGGGCCCCTGAATCCATGTGGGAGACCTGGAAGAAACTTGAGGTACTTGGCTTTAGATTGACCCAAATCTGGCCATTACAGCATTTTATGGAATGAAGCAGCAGATGGAACATAACCCTCACCTCTTTCCCCTCTATCTCCCACTTTTTCTTTGTAGCTTTCCCTTTCAAATACATGAAACATAAATCTTCCCCCCAAAAATTTGACTGACTCCCAGTGTTAAGACCTAGTAATGTATAGGTTGCTTTGAACTTAATGTGCTTTTCAAAAACATAATTTATGAAACAACATATATTAACTTATGCATAAAATCTATTAAAGTCCATAAATTTGCTTACATTTGCAAGTGATGTGATTCAAATTTTTCTTAGTAACAATCGTGAATGTTCCTGCTTAGAAGAGCAGAGAAGTTGGCTGGACCACATTGAATTCCACACTGAATTATAGCTATACTAGACTTTTCCTTACAGTTAGTCCAAGGTACAACATTATAACTGTACCAGCATTAATGGAAAAAGTTAAAGTTATTTTTGAGAAACCTTACTATGTCTTGTATATTATAGAAATTAATAGATTTAGTTGGTTTCTTTACTATAATGCATGCCAAAATTTCCATGTCAGTTGGATTTTCTCTTTGACCTTTATTCATTTTGCTAACAAAAACTAGAGTAGAAAAAAGTAATCTCGGGGTAAAATATTTCACTTTTTCAGATCTAGGTCAGATATGATCTCCTTTCTCTATCTGAGATCCGGGAAGTAAAAAGATACCATAAGAAGACCAAAACTATGTGTTACTGAGTTTAATGACTATAGTTGGTGACATAGAGCCACACAAGCTCTGCTGAGATCCTGTGCAATCTTCTTTTTAACAAGGTTAATTTATTTGAAAGTTATAGTTGCAGAGAAGAGGGAGGGAGAGGAAAGAGTTTTCATATTCTTGTTCATTTCCCAGATGACTGCATCAATCAGGGCTGGGATTGGCAAAAATCAGGAACCAGGAGCTTCATTCAGGTCTCTCACATGTATAGCAGGGGCCCATGTATGTGGGCCATACTCTTCCGCCCCTCCAGGCCATTAGCAGGAAACTGGTTTGGAAATAGAGCAGCTGGATACACACTGGAGCCCATCTGGGATGCTGACATCACAGACTACACACTATGCCACATCGCTGTCCTCATATTCTTGTTTTGTTGCTATTTTGATTTATTTTCCCGTCCTGAACCTTTTTAGAAGCAAACACAGTTACACTGGTCTTATTGTATATGTTCACAGCTGACAGCTTATAAATGGAGGGAAAACTTGTTTCAGATTTTATGTTTGATCCTAATTTTCCACTCTTATTCCCATATGATTTTTATGAGACTTTTATATTTCTTCTTTAAAGGATAAAGTTTATTTCTCAGTCTCCTTGATTTTGCATTGCATTACATTTTAGAGTTAGGATGAAGTGACAATAAAAGTGTGCCAGTTTCAAATCCATGCTTCAATATGTATTGGTATTAGTTTACTCTCCTGTTCCTCTTCCCTGACCATGAAATGCACTTGCCTCAACTAACCTTTTTAACATAAAATAAGTAAGATACACATGAGGTGTAATTAACTCATCTGATGCTGTCAAAGATCTTCCTAATTGCAGTAAACCCATACATGGTGGTTATTGTTAGGATGGACTTATATATTTCATATTTATGGCAATAATTAATAAACCAAATATTCTTTTTGAATGCTATAAAAAACTTTTAAAATGGAAAGCAGTCCCTGCACTAAAATTCCTATATTTTTCAAAGCACATAATAACTATTGAATAAAGGAAGAATTGAGAAATGTACCTAGGTTAAATGAAGTTGCATAGTATTATATACTACTGAGAGTCTTTAATAGACACTGTTAATTTCTGAGAGATTGAGTTGGTTGGATTTTATATTCATTTAACTTCAGAAAAATAATATTAATGGATGTAATTAGTAATATCTATCTAAGCATAATTTTATAAATGAAGTTATTCATGCATCGTTTAGCATAGTGATCAATAATCCTAGTGCCTTGAAAGTTTCACTTTCGAATCTGTCCGAATGAAACACTTTTTATTTATTCATTTTATTTGTATTTGAAAGGCATATTTACACAGCGAAGGTGGAGGGAGAGTGAGAAAAAAAGAGGAAGAGAGAGAGTGAGAGAGAGAGAGAGAGAGAGAGAGAGAGAGAGAATCAGTCAGTCTGTCCATCTGTGGGTTCACTTTCCAGATAGCCAAAATGGCTGGAGCTGGGCCAGGCTAAAGCCAGAAATAAGCTTCTTTTTGGTTCTCCCACATGGGTGCAGGGTTCCAAGGATATGAGTCATGCTCTGTTGCTTTTCCAGGCCAAAGCAGAAAGCTGAATGGAAAGTGGAGCAGCTGGGATATGAACCATGAACTGGCACCCATATGGGATCCTGGCTCTTACAGGCAGAAGATTGGCCTGTTGAGACATCACATTTACCCCCATGAGACACTATTTATACTGGAAATTAATATATGTCATTAAAAAAATTCTGCGCAGAGTGGCATGGCAGACTTTGTGATGCAGTGGATTAAGTCATATTCCATATGGAAACAAAGGTTTGAGTTCTGACTACTCTGCTTCCCCTTTGTTTTCTTGCTAATGCTTCTGGGAGGCAGTAGCACTTGGCTTCCTGCCACTCTTGTGTGATGCAGTTGCTAGATCTTGGACTTCATCCCAGTCCTATTGTCGCCATTTGGAGAGCGAACCAATGTATGGAAGATCAGTTAGTCTTTCTCTGTTTCCTTCACTCCCTACCTCCCTTTTACCCCTCCCTAAACAAATAGATAAGTTCTTAAAAATAGTCGGTGAACTTCAAGAATTATAGAAATAAAACATATGCCAAGGAATTAAAGAATGAATTAAAAGGCAAGTTTATTCTTTTCTGTTTTATGGTGCCTTTTCATACTTTATTTTTTCTTATTAGTGTGATAATTTAAAGAGAAAAAATTCAAAGTATCTCATAAGAGAATTCTAAGAATATAATGATATTTCCTCACTCCTTTCAATTTTAGTTTTTTATATAACATTTTAGTTTACATTCTAAAATATTAATGATCCATTACATAAAGAGTTCAAGTAAAGTGGTAAAGGACATTAGTTCAGGAAAAATGGAAATCCATTCATAGTTATTTTAAATGGCATCCATTCAAAAAATATCAAAATATGCCTAATTAACTTTCTTTTAAAGATTTATTTGATTGGTGGAATGACAGAGAGAAGGAGAGACATTCCATCTGCTGTTTAACTACCAAATAAATGTCTGCAATATCCAGGAAAGGATAAGTATTAAACCAAGAGCCCAGGAGTCTATCTGGGTCTCCCATGTGGGTGGTAGCAGGGGCCAAGCATTTGGAACATCTTCTGCAGTATTAGCATTGCGCTGGATGAGAAGCAGAGCAGCCAGAACTCAGCAGCTGGTGCTCAACAGTGGCATTCCAGTGACAAAGACAATTAATTTACCAGCTGTGCCACAATGCTTGCTCCAAGCTTAAATTTAGTTTTATTTGTTATGAACTTTTTGAAGCATCTTTACAAAAATTTTTCTGTGCCATTTTCCCCTATCATCCTTTTAAGGAGAAACCAGTGACTATGAGTTATAAGGGAGCACAATAATAAGAAAACAGGTATGTTTTCTACAGAAGCACAGCTATTGTGTGGGATATAGAGAATTTGCTAAGCACATGTTTCATTCATCAATACTTCTTGTGAGCAACCATGAACATTATAGTTACATTTTTGAATCTATTATGTAGTTTTTGAGGGAGTTGCAACCTCTTAGCGTGATAAGTAGCTGTTATGATGAGTGGATAAAGACTAAAAGCCAGAATTATTATATAGAAGGTATTTAGCGATTCGTATTTGACAATAAACTGTGCCATTTCAATAGTAACATACTTATCAATATGTGTGGCTTTTAAAATCTGACTATGGTGCATGTTAATTAATAATTATTCTGAGTGTGAAAAGGATTTATTACCATTTTTATAATTACTTAAAATCCAGTTCTAACAAATGCACAAGAGCTGATAATTTATTCCATTTCTTTCTTTTTGAGAAAGCAAAGCTAAGTGTACCAACATTAACTTATTGATTGCAATAATGAAATATCGAGGCAGGATTGCTGCACAGATTCCAGTCTTGGCTGCTCTGCTTCTGCTACACATCTCTCTAGTGCTGCATCTAGGAAGCACTGGATTATGATTCAAGAGTGTGGGTCCCTGCCACTCTTTTTTTTTTATTGTTAATTATTTTGCATTATGTGACAGTTTCATAGGCTCTGGGAATCCCCCTCCCCCTCCCTCTCCCCTCCCCCCTGGTGGATTCCTCCACCTTGATGCAGCATTACAGTTCAAATTCAATCAAGATTCTTTCATTGCAAACATATACTAAGCATGAAGTCCAGCTACTTACTGTCCAGATGGGTTGAACAGTTTCTTGGGGAGACCATTTCTGGTCCGAAGTTAGAGCTGGTATAATATCCTCACTGTCAATTAAGAGTCCCAATATAACATCAACAGCAATTTGCAATGTTATGGAATTGACATGGTTTTGAGTAACCAGTGTATTAAAAAGAAAAAAAAAAAGGAAAACAAGTCCTAGCCACAACCTATGATTAGCTCATTGACATTTCAATTTTAGTTCATATACAGGACCGGCTGCTCTATACCTTAAAATGGCCATAAGGCACCATTCAGCTGTTTCGTGTCCATTTCATCTTAGTATTTAGCCAGTTGTTGTGTTGAAGTAAAATTTTGCTGATCTTGGCAGATTTTAGGATAATCCAGACTGGCTTGTAACTCTAACAAGATATATGTCAACATTTTAGGTGCAGAACATTTTTTTTTGGGGGGGGGTGTGCAGGAAAATCCTCAACACCATGGTGAGGAGTAACTAATCTTTGTGACCCACCCAGCGAGGCATGAGCCAATCCATGCCAGCTCTTTCCTGTCAGATTTCAAGTTCTACTTTCTGTTGTTTATTTATTTTAGGTTTTTTTTTTTTCTTTTTTTTAGTTTGTATGATTGTTTGTTTGCTGTGATGGTTTTTCGAAGCGATCCCGATGGCCATTGCGAGGGAGAGTGGGGGTCCAGAGGTGGAGCCAGGCTCGGACCAGAGAAAGCTCTCCTCCCTGGTCCCGAAGGACGTTTATTGTTCTTCTGTTTCTGCAGACCACTCAGGGCTTCTGGTTGTCTTTCCGATGACGTTGGTTTCTGCACGGTAGTGTTTGGACTTCTTCCATCCCCTGTGGAAGCTCCGGTTGGGGGTGGGTGACCTCAGAGTACTCGGCCTCCGAGGGCATCCAATTCCCTGCCTGCCACTCTCTTGAAAGACCCAGGTGGAGATCCTGGCTGCTAGCCTCCACTTGACCCAGTCTAGTCTCTTAGCATTTGCAAAGTAAACCAGCATATGGAAAATATCCGTTTCTTCTTGATTGTATCTCACTCTTTGAATATTTTTAAAGATTATTGATTTGTACTGAAAGGCATATTTATAAAGAAAAGGAGAAAGAAAAAGATCTCCTATTTACTCCCCCAAGGGGCTGCAACAGCTGGAGCTGAGCCAATCTGAAGCCAGGAGCCAGGAGCTTCCTTTCGGTCTCTCTTGTGGGTGCCGGGTCCCAAGGCTTTCTGCTGTCCTCTACAGATTTCTCAGGCCACAAGCAGGGAACTGGATGAGAAGTGGAGCATCTGGGGCATGAACTGCACCCATATGGATCCGGGCATGTGTAAAGCAAGGATTTAGTCACCAGGCTACCGTGCTGGGCCCCTTCTTTCCCTGTTTGTCTCTCCTTTTCCTTCTTTATCCTCTTCACACCCTTGCATCTTCGCTCTGCCATTCTGCCTTTCAAATAAATAAATAAATAAATCTTTAAAAATTGTAATTTATCTTATAAACATTGGAATTGTTTTTTTAAAAGATTTATTTATTTTTTATTACGAAGTCAGATATACAGAGAGGAAGATCTTCCGTCCGATGATTCACTCCGCAAGTGAGCCACAACAGTCGGTGCCGTGCCAATCCGAAGCCAGGAACCAGGAACCTCCTCCAGGTCTCCCACATGGGTGCAGGGTCCCAAAGCTTTGGGCCATCCTCGACTGCTTTCTCAGGTCACAAGCAGGGAGCTGGATGGGAAATGGAGTAGCCAGGACACAAATCAGTGCCCATATTGCATTTTGGCACTTGTAAGCTGAGGATTTAGTCATTGAGCAATGATGCAGGGCCCTACAACTCAATCTTAACCATCATCTATAATCATGTTTATTTCTTGTTACAGAAGTAAAAAGAATTTTAATTATACTTAAACCAAATGTTTCCTGTATTTATTATTACATAAAGTATTGTATGAACACGTAACCATCTTAATTTTATAACTTGAAGAATTATCTTTTATTTTGCTTACATTGAGAAAATTATGCTGTACTGGTAATTAACATAATTGTCTCCATTCACATGAATTTGTTCAGACGACACATGATACTGTGAGTAGCTTAGAGTATCCATGGATACAGGACAGATAACGATTTCCAAGTTGAGTTTCCTTTACATTTTAAAGACAATGCAGCTTACCCAAACCAACGTCACTGGAGTGTTTGCAGACGCTCCAGTGTTATCTTAGTAGATTTAGCCTAAATACAGATAATATAGTTCAAATATGAATTTAAGTGCATAAAATGCTTTCCATGAAGTTTGTCTTTTCTCACTTTTGGAGAGGTAATTTCATAAAACCTAAAATAAAGAAAAATAGATTCATGTCTTTATAGATAAGTTTGAAAGCATTCCATAGACAATTTGTCTTATGAAGTGCAATATTAAAGCAAGAATTGAGAGGAATTTTAACAATTGAAAGATAATATGAAGCATATTTCTACTTTGGAAGAGATTTGACACTTTTTAATTATCAAACTGTGCATGTATATGTTCATATATATATGTATTTGTAAATATATGCAAGTCTCTACAATTATAACACTTGGATAAATGTATACTAGAAGTGTATTCCGTGTCCGAATCTTGAAATAGGCCGACTTTGACTTAACAGTGAAATGTCCCTCTTCCCATTGAACATTTCACCTAATTTTCAGAATTCTGTGTAGTGTTTGGGACAAAAATAAAAATTTTCAGATGGCAAATGCATATTTTAAAATTTATACGAAGCGGATATGAAAAAAGGTTTGGAATTAATGAAAGGAAAATATATATTAAAGGTTAGTTGTGAACAATTACATTGAAGCACAAATATGTATAAAATACTTTAAGATTTGGGCCTGGGCCCAGTGCAGTAGCCTAGTAGCTGAAGTCTTCACCTTGCAAGCGCTGAGATCCCTATGGGTTCTGGTTTGTGGTTTGGCTGGTTCACTTCCCTTCCCGCTGCCACCTTGTGACCTGGAAAAGCAGCTGAGGATGGTCCAAAGCTTTGGGACCCTGCATCTGTGTGGGAGACCTGGAAGAAGTCCCTGGCTCCTGGCTTTGAATTGCTCAACTCTGATCATTGCAGCCACTTGGGAGGTGAACCAGCAGATAGAAAATCTTGCTGTTTCTCCTTCTCTCTGTAGATGTGACATTTCAATACAAATAAGTCTTTTTTTAACAGGTATTTTAAGATTTTTCACAATATTTTTTTTCAATATTTTTAAGGTTCTGTTTTTATTTTTTGCATTTTATGACACAGGTTTATAGGCTCTGGGATTCCCCCAACCCCTCCAAAAAGCCCTGCCCCATATTGATTTCCTCCATATTATTACAGCAGTACAGCTCATAACCAGTCATAATTCCTTCATTGCGGGCATGGACCATGCAGGGCGTCCAGCATCGTATTGTCCAGATAAATTTAACAGTTTCATTGGGAGACCATCCCTGATCTGAAAGTAGAGCTGGCAGAATATCAACCCCTCCAATGAAAAGCCACAGCACAACATCAACAGCAATTTACAACATCATGGAGTTAATTGACATAGTATTGAGTGACCAATATGTTGGAAAATACAATACTTTAATAACCTCTTAAAATTATTGATTATTGTGGCAATTAGTTTTTTTTATCTGTAATTTGTTGATGGACACAAGTATTCATACTATTTTGAAAGCTAAAATATTTCTTCATAGAAGAATTTTGTATAATTTCTGCCCCGGAAGTGAACAAATCTTTGTTAGTAATAAAATGAGTATATAAATAGTATATTATATAGATTTAGTATAGTATGTTATATTATGCAAAAATAGTATAGTATATAAATAGTATATCCACAGAGTGGAATACTATGCAAAAATGAAACAAAGTAGACTGCGGCCAGAACTGTGGTGCAGTGAGTAAGGCTGCTGCCTGTGATGCTGGCATCCTCTGTGGTTGTACATTTGAGACCCAGCTGACTCACTGTTGATCCATCTCTCCACTAGTATCCTGGGGAAGCAGTGGCGTATATCCCAAGTGCTTGCACCCCTGTGGGAGGCCTTGAATGAGCTCCAGGTTCCTGAAGTTGGTGTGGCTCAGCCATGACTATTGTAGCTATTTGGGGAAGGAACTTGTGAGTGGAAATTCTATATCTCTTTCTACTTCTACTTGTCAAATAAATTCATTAATCTTTAAAATGTAAGTATTATTAAAGAAAAAAGTTAAAAATGAAAACAAAGAACTACAGTGGCATGTCCTGACCTGGATGAACCATATAGTCACTTGGTAAAATAATCCAGCGTCAGCAAAGTATAGCCTGTGTGGTAAGAGTGGTTCAAATTACTTCATTTTGCTGAACAAAAGCTAACTGCTAACTTTGGAACTCATTAAATTGATTTTTAATGTAATTACATAATGCCTGCTTGAAAATCCTACAAACTGACCTTGAGTAAGCTGATAGAAACTTCAGAATAATCTGGCCCATCCCAGTTAACATATCAAGAGGACTGGATAGTGACTACAGGCTGAAAAGTATCACCTCAGATTCTGATAAGCCCCCTTTCAGCTTGCTGGAGACCAACATACATCTGGTCCTATACCTTGTTTCCTAACCTCCCCTTTAGCTTCCCTGCATGCGCCTTCAAAAGGTCTCCTGCTAACTTTAAAATTTGAGATGGTGGGAATGACAGCTATGTCTTCCAGCTCCTGAGAGTTCTAAGATCTTGATTAAACCTAATCTCCTTGTAGTAATTCTTATCTCTCAGCTTGGGGATTAAAGTGCTGAGAAGCCCAACCTTGTTTTCCAAAACAATTTTATTGATTTTACATGAATTTAAGGAAAATAACATTTTCTTAATATAAAATATATATACAAGTTATTATTTATTTTCTATGGATAGTTCACTGACATTAATACACTCATAATGTTTGCATAATAATCAATCCTCTCCATTTCAAAAGCTTTTCACCATTCAAATAGAAACTATATTTGTTGAGCAAGTAATCCTGTAACTCTACCATTCATTTGCATTCTGGATACATTTGCCTATACTATTTTTATGTCTGCCTCATTTCAATTAGTGTAAATTTGTCATGATTCATCTATGTTAATCGGTGTATTGGAAGTACATGTTTTGCCTGAGTGATATTCTGATTTGTGTATAACTGTATTTCAAGAATTGATATCTATTTATATATTTATTTTAAAAAATCAAAAATTGTATACATGCTTCATTCATGTTGTTGTGAGGAATATGAATTTAGAGACTTTAAGATTTTATTTTTATTTTTATTGGAGATCCAGAGTTACAGAGAGAAAGAGAGAAAGAAAATTCTTCCATCCACTGGTTTACTCACCAAGCCAGGCCTTGAGATTTTGTTTTTAAGGTTTATCTATCATTATGTGCTTAAAGTTGTGTATATGAAATGCTTGAAATCAATTCTATTTATATAGGTAAATATTTACACAATAAATATGAAGATAAATAAATACTTCTATCTTTCTATTTGGAAGGCAATGTGAGAGGGAGAGGCAAAAAGATCTCCTGTCTGTTAGTTCATTCCCCAAATGCCTGCAACAGCCAGGGCCCCCTTCTGCATCTCCCATATAAGTCAAAGAAACTAACATACTTAGAACATCATTTGCCACTAACCAGGTGCATTAGCAGGAAGTCGAATTGGTAGTACAGTGTAGCTAGAATAAGGACCAGTCATTCTAATGTAGAGTACGGATGCCCCAATTGACAGTTTAATGTGCTGCCCCACAAGACTAGCCACAAGCCTAGAGTCTCTTAATCTACCATTTTGTTGATGTCAGTCTCTGAGGTAAATGCTTTAAATATCAACAGTTGAGGTACTTTGGTTAACAGAATTGTATTTGGGATGATATGTCCCAGTGGTTTCCTGTTGAGTCACCAACTCGTTATTCCTAGCCTTATGTGATGTTTACATAAGTCTGTCACCTTGAAATTTAAATTATTTATTGTATGCATCTGTGTAATTTTCATTGAATGCTTAAGGCTTTAAAAAAACTTATGGAGCAACGAATGAGAACAAACTAATGATGCCAGTGACATAGGATCACAAAAGCATTATGTCAAGTGTAGAAAGAGTCACACACAAGATTACACCTACTATATGATTCAATTTCTATGACATTCTGAGAAAAACACCAACATTAGGAAACAGAACAGTGTCTAAAAGGGAGGACCGGGAAGTCAGCATAGACGTTTACAAGCGAATGTTTTGAGGTGGTGGAAATGCTCTAGATCTGAGTGTGGTGAAGGATATAGGACTAAATATATGTTGAATATCAACATGCTATACTCTTAAGACATGTGAATTCTCTCGCCATCTGTCCTCCAGGAAGAATAATGCTGAAAACAAAATATATAATTTACCTGGCGAAATTCTTTTCCATCAGGGTAATTATCAGTGATGTTACTAGATACATAATATTCAAGTAACGTTTAATTGAATAGTGATATATTCCTCTTTTTAAAGATTTTTTTTTTTATTGCAAAGTCAGATATACAGAGAGGAGGAGAGACAGAGAGGAAGATCTTACATCCATTGATTCACTCCACAAGCAGCCACAATGGCTGGAACTGCTCCGATCCGAAGCCAGGAGCCAGGAACCTCGTCCAGGTCTCCCACATGGGTGTAGGATCTCAAGGCTTTGGGCTGTCCTCAAGTGCCTTCCCAGGCCACAAGCAGGAAACTGGATGGATAGTGGGACTGCCAGGATTAGAAGTGCCACCCATATGGGATCCTGGCACGTTCAAGGTAAGGACTTTAGTTGCTAGGCCACCACGCCGGGCCTGTGACATATTCCTTTTTTAAAATTAGCTATACAGGATACTTGTCGCCTCAAATGCCCTAGTTCAGAGATTAGCTGATATGACAGAAGTGCTCCTGAGTTACCACTTCCTTTAGATACAGTGTATACTATCTTTCCAGCTGCTCAGGGTACTTGAAAGGAGATAATCATCAGTAATCTGAATTCTTAGTAAGATAGCTTGTTTACGGCAACGATTGACATTTATTTGTACAAGAGTCCTCTGACATTTAGTGGTTTGAAACAGCAAACTACTGTTCTTTCAGACATTCTGTGAATTTGTTGCAAATTATTTATGTTTAACCTCAGTTAAGGAGGGATAACCCAGGAGAGTATGACATCTAGTATTTTGGCGTCATCACTGGGCAGGGTGGCCTATGCTCAATGGCATCATGGTCTCATAGTTCTTCCCATTAACATGGAGTAACTACTAATGCAGTAGAGCTTTTCAAACATCTTAAAATGTAACATTTATTATTGTCCCGTTGGCCAAGGCAAATCACATGGTAAAACCCAAAATGAAATAGAAGAGAAATTCCATCTCCATGTTGGCAAGTGTCTACCAATAGTGATGGGTGCGATTATAAATATTCAGTTTTAGAAGGGTATAAATTACCATTTGATTTATGTGTCTCAGTGTATAGCTCAAAGAGTTTTCATAAATAGACTCTTAGCTTTCCCTGAATTCCCTCATTGTTATTTGTAATCAGTATCTGCTTCTACCTAGAGACAACAGTTGATATTTACTCTTTCTATTAATTTGTTTTCCTTAAAATAGTGTAAATGAAATCATACAGTATATTATCTTTTGTATATAGTGTGCTTCACTCAGCCTGGTACCTTTCAGAGTTAACCTGTCATTATTTTTCTATATGCTATTATTCTATATTGCTTTAACACATTTTCTTTATCTATTTAAGATAGTTTAGATTTGGAGCAAGTATAAGTATAAGTATAAGTATAAGCAAGTATAAGTACATGCTATAAACATGTAGAATATTATGACAAAATATATATTCAGTCATTCTTTTTAAATGATTTTTAAAAAGATTTATTTATTTTTTTTTTTATTGGAGAGTCAGAGACAGAGAGGAAGATCATTCATCCAGTGGTTCACTCCCCAAACGGCCACAATGGCCAGAGCTGAGCCAATCTGAAGCAAGGAGCTAGGAGCTTCTTCCAGGTCTCCCACACAGGTGCAGGGTCCCAAGGCCTTGGGTGGTCCTCAACTGGTTTCCCAGGCCATAAGCAGGGAGCTGGATTTGAAGCGGGGCCACCGGGACATTAACAGGGCATCCATATGGGATCCTGGTATGTGCAAGGTGAGATCTTTAGCCAATAAGCTACCGCGCCTGGCCCCATTTATTTTTTAAAAGAATTTATTTATTTATTTATTTATTTATTCATTCATTCTTTCATTCATTCATTCATTGAAAAGACAGATTTACAGAGTGAGGGAGAGACAGAGAGAAAGATCTTCCATATGTTGTTTCACTCTTCACTCTCCAGGTGGCTAAAATGGCCAGAACTGTGCCGATCGAAAGCCAGGAGATTATTCCGGGTCTCCTATGCAGGTGCAGGGTCCCAAGGCCTTGTGCTGTCCTGAACTGTTTTCCCACAAGCAGGGAGCTGGAAGGGAAGTGGAGCAGCTAGGACACAAACTGGTGCCTCTAAGATATCCTGGCAGGGAGCTGGCGGTGTGGCCTAGCAGCTGAAGTCCTCGCCTTGAGCTCCCTGGGATCCCATATGGGCACCGGTTCTAGTCCCAGCAGCTCCACTTTCCATCCAGCTCCCTGCTTGTGCCCTGGGAAAGCAGTCAAGGACGGCCCAAAGCGTTTTTTAAAAAAAATAAAAAGATATCTTGGCACATGCAAAGTGAAGACCTGATATTCATTTACCTTTTATAAATGCACGAAGGTCAAGTTGCGTATGCTAAGAGTAGGTTTAATATTTTTTTTCTAAAAGTGTACTATTGTTGTTTCTTTCCTGATCTTAAGAATATGAGTCCTGATTGAATTTGTTAATTTTTGACATCTTCATTGATCTTTCTAAGAAACAGCTGTTGTTTTGGTGATAATATCTATTTTATAGGATGTACTTCATTTATTTCCATTCTGTTACTTCTTTCTTTGTTGTAGAGTTATTTAGACCTTTTTTAAGTTTAAGGTATAAGGTTAAATATTGATTTAAGGTTGTTACTCTTTTTTAATATAAGCACATACAATATGAATTTCCCTCAAGCAATGTGCTATTGCTGCATCCCCAGTGTTTTGATATGTTATATTTTGGTTTTGATTTTCCTTGAAATATTTTATAATTTCCCTTGTGATTTCTTCCTTGCCCCAGGAGTAGACTTTTAATTTCCAAATATTTTTGAGTTTTCCAAGTTTCAGGTTTTCTTCTATTATTTTTTAATTGTATAAATTTTATTTTTGATTATCTTTATATATTTGATTAGGGTGTGAAGGTTCAAGGGCTATAGGAAAGTAGGTGAGACCGCTGTTTTCACATTCTCTTTTTCCTTCCTGTGTCTGGGGGGAGGGTACAGATAAGGAGAGAAGCCACACCCAGTCTCCCAATCATTCCAGGGTCCCCAATGTGGGGCATGATCCAAGGATCCTGCTCAAGTGGTTTTGATAGTTCAGCAGTTTTATGCTGCTGATCTTGGCGCGCCAATCAATGAAATCTCTAGACTCCACTGGCTGACATAGTCCACCTTAGAGTCTCTATTTGCCCAGGTATTCACTGCCAACTCTTGGCTTGGGTAGTTGATCGATATGTTCTGTCCTCTATCCTCTTACATAACCATCCTCTGTTATGGTGCCAGGTGTCCTCTGCAGGCTCCAGTGTACTGTCATATCCTCCATGTGCATCTGGATATGCTGTCCACTGCTCTGTCTAAGCCACTGAAGAAGCCCAGTTCTGACACATGTATTCCATGGTCAGACCATGGACCCTGTAATTTTCCCCATTGGTTGGAATTCTGAGTCCAACCATTCAGTTGGGGGGATTCCCAAAGAAAGTTCATTTGAGCTGATCCCAGACCTGATTCTTGTGTGTGCATGCCAATACAGGTTCTGGTACAGTCTGTTGCCCAAATTGGCCTACATGCACACTGTTAGTACCACTTGCTGGGTCAGTTGTCTCCAGCCCTTTTATGCAAATTAATATGTCTTGCAGTCCAGCCTGATCATGCTCACTGCACACTTGGCCCCCACACTAACAGTGGGAATTGCAGCCTGGTTGGAGCAACCTTCAATAACAACCCCTCCCTCAGGTCAGCCCCCTGCCCTTGTTCCTGTGCTTGCCATTATGTGCAGCAGACTGTTCCTGTTTGTCCCACATCCCATTCAGCACTCATACATGTCAGTGAGCATTGAAGCAGAATTCAACCCCACCAGCTCCCCTATCCAGCCCACGCATGTGCCTGTCGGTGCCATTCTCTGTCTATTCATGCCTACCCCAGTCTAGTTCTCATGCTTACCAGTAGGAGTGGCAACCCAAGAGAGAGGTGCCTACTGTTTCCTTAATATGGCCACTGCCACTCCTGGATCTTTCCAGGTGGTACTGCAGTTTAGCTCGACAGAGTTTTCCCCCGTGCCAGCATCTGCTAGCTGATGCTGCAGCAACCAACCCTCACACACCCTGGCTTATGCATGTACAAATAGGCACAATCTGCCAAGTATGGCTTGTTTCTGATCCAGCTTACAGGCAAGCCAACAGGTGTTGCAGCCCTGGCCAGCCTGGTCTGCCCCCGATTACAGCTGGGGAAACAAATGAACTAGATCTCTTGTGTTACATAGAGATATGTGATATGAAGCTATTTTGTGCTTTTATTTTTATGAATTACTAATTAGGTATTTGGAAATAATGAAAGATACAGTGTCAGAGAAATAAATTTAACTTTATAATAATATTTGAGCTAAATTGAATATTGTGTTTAGATGGCAGCTATGTGACTCAGCAAATTAAGCCAGAAACTATGACACTGGTATTCCAGTTCAGTACTGGTTCAAGTCCCGGCTGCTTTACTTCCAATCCAGCTCCCTGATAATGTGTCTGGGAAAACACCAGAAGTTATTCGACCCTTGCCACCCATGTGGAAGACTTGGATGAAATTCTGTGCTCCTGACTTGCTGCTGGCCCAACTGCAGCATTTGTAATCATTTGGGGAATGAAGCAGTGGTTAAAAGATCTCCCTCTCTTTTTCTCCATCTCTGTAAATTCTGCCTTTCAAATAAATAATTAGTTAATCCTTTAAAAAAGATTTCTGTTTTAAGCAATTTAACTGATACATCTACAGTCTTTATTCTAAATGGTTTATTTTGTTTCCTTGACAGTCGGAATTACACAGAGAGGGAAGAACAGAGATAGAGAGAAAGACGGAGAATGAACCTCCATCTGCTTGTTTATTCCCCAAATGCTGCAGTGGCTGTAGCTGGACTGGTTTGAAGGCAGGATCCTGGACCATATTCTGGATCCCATGTGGGCCATTGGACCATTGTCGCCTGCTTTCTCAGACCAGTAGCAGGGAGCTGGATTAGAAGTGTTGCTGCTAAGACACAAATGAGCATTCATATGGGATTCTGGTACCACAGATGGAAAATAAGCTTGCTAACCATTCTGATACAGTCTTTAAAAAAATATTTTCAGGAAAAAGTTGTTTTAAGATTCACTCTTTCTACTCATTCTTTATATATATCTATATACATATATATATATGCATATATACATATATATATATATACATAAATTTTGAATTTTTGAATTATGTGGTACAATTTTGTATGGACTGGGATTCCCCCCCAAAGTCCCACCCCCGACAGATTTTCCCCATTTTACCACAGTGGTATAGTCATTCATAAGGAACCACAATTCCATCAGTCTCTTATTTAAGTGTACCCTGACATTGTTGGTACAGACAATGTCAGACAGTCCAGCATCCCATTTTACACACATTTCCAATAGTTTTATTGGGAATCCATTTTTCATTTGGAAGCAGGAATGAATGTTGCATTGTACCCCCACATATGGATATAGTGGACCCCAGTACTCCATTACTATATAAATTTCCATAATTGAGAAGCCATGAAACAAGGTCAACAACTGCTATGAGATAAAACAATCACAACCACCACAACAACAATGACAAAATCAAATTACAGCACCATGAAAAAATGCGCCACTGAGTAACCAACACATGGGTGACAAAAAGGAAACACAAAAGTCTCTTGGGAAAAACGATGCCACCGTGTAATCCCTGAGCCAGCAATGAATTCGACAAAAGAAATACCGTATGTTCTCTCTTATATAAGAAAAATCAGCATGGAAAGAGTAACTTCAATAATCTGATCCATACTGCTTTTTTTTTTTTTTTTGCTGCATCACACTTGTTTTGATGTTTATCTCATTTTTATTTATTCCAAAAACTTTCTACTCAATCTTAATACAGATTCTAACATTCACATGCATACAGGAATGTATTTGTTCAATACTTAAGGGAAAGTAGTTTTATGTGTTTTGAGATGTATAAAAATAGATCCATATTCGAATATATTTGGAAACAGCGCTTAATGAAATTTAAGAAATTGTACTATGTATCATGTATGTTCTTGAAGAGGCTAAATCAAAGATTAGAAAATTATGACCAGAGTGGGCCAAAGTCAACATGTTACCTCATATTGTAGGTAAAGTTCGATTAGAACACAACCATGTGTCAACTTTGACACAATAGTAATGCAACAAAATAGTTGTCATAGAAACAATATAGCCTACAATATTTTGTGTCTTAGTATGCAATTAAATATCATATAGAACAGGGGTATTTTTGTGTTTAAATGAGGTTTTTTTTCTCAGTTTTTAAAAATGAGTTTTTGGAGCAGTTGTTTGGTGTAGTGATTACCACACTTGCAACACCGATATCTCATATCAGAATCCCTAAGTTAGAGTACCACATCCACTGCTGATCACATATACTCTGAGAGGGCAAAATATTATAACCTAAACACCTATATATATCCAACAAATTTTTGACAAAAGGCCTAGACTGTACATTTGGAAAAGAATTTTTTTTAAATGATGATGGCAAAGTTGGATGTGTATGCATAGAAGAATGAAGTTAAATCTCTTCTTACCGTATTCTAAAATATCAACTCTAGATGGATTAGAAACCTACATTTAAAACATGAAACTATGAAATTGAACAAAAATGTAGAGAAAATAGTTTCAGACATGTTCTAGAAATATTTCATGCAGTATTCTCGATCAACTCGCACAATTCACACAATTTGCAGGCAATAGATGCAAAATTAGACAAAAGGAAATAATAGAGTGAAGAGACATCCAAATGAATGAGAGAAACTATTTGTAAGCCACTATCTGATAAAAGATTGAGATTTTATGGCAAACAACCAATCCTATTATGAAATGGACAAAGTAAATGAAAAGGCAGTTCTCAAATACGTGATTATTGTAAACATCATTTGATATGAGTGAAGCTGAATGTTTTCATTTGATTGTTGCTTATACCCCTTGCTTATTTCTCTGTGGGAATATGACATTTTTACTTTTTATTTGTTGGACTTCTTATTTGGTGGAGTCATTAAAGCTTTGACTCTAAAATAAAAGCACATTATATAAAAATTAAAATAAAATCCATTATATTCTAATTCTAGTAGGTAATAAGTTATATTTTGACTTCTGTTATAATCTATGTTCAAATTTATGTGATAGTAGGCATCCAAAATACTTACATTGATAAAATATCTGCATATAGTGCTTGTGTATTTTCTACTAGTACATCTTTTACCCACAGGTTAAAAGGCATTAAAAGTTGACTATCTTTTTTAGGTAACAAAGTCAAGTTTTGCTCAGATAACTGAGAAATACTAGGCAGTTATAAGAAGACCCAGATAATGAGAGAAGCTATTTTTAAAAGATGATTGTAATGCATTAAAATGTACAAAATCATTACCGGTAATTATTTTACTATATTACTGTTTAAACCAGTAAGATAACCAAAGAATTTTTGTGTGTAAACATAGCATCATATTTTACTTTCATCTGAAGTATATGTGGCAGTGCAAGGACTAGACTGCTATGTATATAAAAAAAAGCTGGCAAAATTTGCATATTTTAAACATACCAATTCAACCTCAACTGTATTGTGTTACTGAACTTTATTATCCATATTAAAATCTCAAACTTGTATATTACTTCACTTAATAGTTTAATATAAGGGTATTTCCCCCATAAATGGAAATAGCCTATTAAATCATTTATATTCTCCCACTGAAATGAAATGTCATATTTCTCATATACTAATGCTGTTATATTTTGCTAGTGTGAGTAAATATGTCTTTTGTACTCAAAATGAAATATTTTCATTTATTTTTTACTCATTCATCAAAATTACAAGCTGAGTTTTGTATCTCCATTATTACATTAAAACTATGGGATTTACCAGAAAATGAGACAAGTGCTTAAAATGGAGTACATAAAGGGGTATTCAAAAATTCATGTAAAATGTGTATTATAAAAAATATTTGTGGATTTATAAATTTTCCCCACCAACTTAAGCTGTTTTTAACTGGTTTTAAGATGTCTGAAAAGGACCTAATTTCAAGAATTAATAAGGGTAAGATTTCAGTAAGGGAAGATCCTGTATGAAAGCAGCATGAATTTACGAAAATTAAAAGCAAAAACAAACATCAAATTTATGGTGGTGCTTAGGTGGAGGAATGGTGAAACTATTGATACCTTACAAAGTATTGATGGGAACAATGCCTCCGCCTGAAATTCAGCAGTTTGCAAATGAATATCTTCTTTTAAAAGGATGAGACAGTGTTGAAAATAAAGCCTGTAGCAGGAGATGACACATGAAAATTTGCAGGGAAAAATCTTTTCCATTCTCTGTGACTATTTCAAGCATAAATAAAAGCAAACATCACAGACATCCCAAATGGTTAAATTTACAACAAGTCTGCCTGAAAAAAAGTCAAGTAAACTTTCTACTTGATGAGCATAAAACCGTTCTGCCCACATCAGCTGCAGAGAAGAGCAAAGCTTTTAGTGGAGATGTTAAACAAGTGATCTCAAAATCCTAGAGCACTTCTTCGCAGAAGCAAACCGGGAAGTAAGTCGTGCCTTTACCAATACATCCTGAAGAAAATTGCAGTCAAAGCAATGATTACTCAGGGGTAGAATTGGTCTAATCAAAGCAAAAATGACAGGCCAATGCAAACGTCAAAGAGCAACAGTTTTGGGGACCATTAAAGGCATTTCAGTTGTTGATATCTTGGAAGTCCAAATGATGATAACATTTGTTTTTTTGGTAGAGTGTCTGGATTAAGTTAGCCAAAGTGTTAGAAATGCTCCCTGGAAAGCTTTACTACAGAGTTCTGTATAGCAGTGTTCTGCGTATAGTTCTAATAGCAGTGCAATTTTGTAAGAGTTGTGATGATAAATGACTAGGCATCTACCTTAAAGTCCTGATTACTCTACCTCTAGTTCTTTTTATTTTCTAATGTTCAAATAAGTTTAAACTGCACTTTTTTTCCAGGTAATAATGTAAAAAAAAAAATAAAAACTCCATTGACATAGTTAAATTCCTGTGGCCCTCAGTTGTGAGGGATGGAATAAATGACTCACATTGCTTTTTTTTTCTTTTACTTAATTGTATACATTTTATTTTTGATAATTTTTACATATTTGATTAGGACACAAAGGATCAAGGGCTAGAGGAAAGTGTTTCGACATTCTCTTCTCTCCTTCCTAGTGGATGACATTGTTAATGACAATATTTGAAAAGTCCTGATCAGATTTAATAGAGAAAATGATGAAATGTACATTTAGTAAGAATTCTTTAACATTAAGGCAAATGGAATAGCATCTTTGGATGAAGGAACAGCATATGAGAAACATCTTAGGAGCTAAAAACACTTTTGTATCTTGGAAGCAATGTTTGTGAGTATGCCATGCTTAGAAAACATACCACACTTCAGGCAAAATGGGACAGAGGAGTAAGTAACTTAGTTTACAAAACAGGTTATCATGAAATTTATAGGGCACTATTGGGTTTATTTAAAAATTCTTATGTAATGTGTTTTTGGAGTGTTTGATTTGGCACCCTACACCCAGATGTGAGTAAAGCATCTTCAAATATTTAACAGAAATGTGAATGGAATTTTTGCACCAAATTTATCACTTAAACATATTTATTTGGAAGAATTACAGAGAAAGGGAAAGATACAGATATATAAACAGATAGCAGGACAGAGGCAAAGAGGGAAGGCTGGAGAGAGGGTTTCCATCCTCTGCTCCCAAAATGGATGTAACACCTTGGACTGTGCCAGACCAAAGCTAGGAACTTCATCTGGATCTCCCACATGAGCCCCAGACACTTTAACCATTCTCCATAGCATTTCCCAGACCTTTAGCAGGGAGCTAGGTCGGAAGTGGAACACATGGGAAACAAATGGATGCCTACCTACAATGCTAACCCCCCCAAAATGTATATTTTAAGCCCATATTCCATTTTTTAAATAAATCTTCTCATGTGTGATCAGTACCCTGCACATGTAACTCTTCTTCCTTTCTTTATTCCTTTCTTCTTTACTTTTATTTCTATGTAAAAAGCATATACTGAAATCTTTATCAAGGAATGGACTAGAAGAAACCAAGAAATAGACACACATACACACGCACACTTAGATATATACATATGAGGTATAAATATATATGGGAGTAAAACAGAAATCTGTTAAAATGTGTTAAAGTAAAAAGTATCAATTGGAAAATATGGTACAGGGAAACAAAGCAGAGGAAGTATATAACGGGGTCGCAGGCGCATTCATAGTAGAAATAAAAATAATGTTGCTTGTGAGAGGCCTATTGAGACTTTTGAACAAATACCCGAAGGTGATGTAAAAGTGAATTGTACAGGGCCTGGCGGCGTGGCCTAGTGGCTAAAGTCCTCGCCTTGAACGCCCCGGGATCCCATATGGGCACCGGTTCTAATCCCGGCGGCTCCACTTCCCATCCAGCGCCCTGCTTGTGGCCTGGGAAAGCAGTCGAGGACGGCCTGATGCTTTGGGGCCCGGCACCCATGTGGGAGACCTGAAAGAGGTTCCTGGTTCCCGGCTTTGGATCGGTGCAGCACCGGCCCGTTGCGGCTCACTTGGGGAGTGAATCATTGGATGAAAGATCTTCCTCTCTGTCTCTCCTCCTCTCTGTATATCTGACTTTGTAATAAAATGAATAAATTTTAAAAAAAGGTGAAAAAGACAAAATTATCTGTTTAAAAAAAAAGTGAATTGTACAAAAGTAGCTCTACATGTCATCAAAAATATTACAACTCTAACGCAGATGTGACAGTTGATCCAAGCAGCACAACAGTCCATGCCCTTGTAGAAGAGTAACAAGGAAAAAGGAGAAGAGATGAAGTCACATGTCATTTGGACATTAGGTGGCTTAGTGCTTTGAATGAAAATTTGCAGATTATGGCTTTTATTCAGATTGAGTAGGGAACCCATTTGGAGTATTTAGAGTTTATGATTTTTGTTCAGATTGAGTGGGGAAATCATTTGGAGTGTTTAGAGTTGAGAAGTGACATAATCAGCTTTAGATTGTTCAAGAGTTTTGGTGATAAGAGATGAGTGTGGACAATGGCAGAAGCAGGTAGACCACTAGGGAGGCTAATTTAAAAGTAGGCAATCATTAATGATGCTTTGATGAAGGCAGTTGTAGTGAAGTAGTTTTCTTTGGTCTGAGTGACATTTGCTAGTATGCAAATAATTAGAGGTAGCTGAGTGAACATTTTCCTATGGAAATTTGTCCCTGTGGTTTAAGGCATTACTTTGGCATTTGGGAGCTTTTGTACCTATTTTCTAGTTTCAGGAAAATAAATTATATGTGATGCCAGAGGTCTCTTAACTGAATTAAACATTAGTATAAAAAGTTGAGTCTCAGTAAAATATTTGTATTTGCAGAAAATCGAGAAACTTTGAAGCTAAGCAGTTACTTGTAGAAAATATAAGGCTATGGTCATCTTATATTCCCTAAATGGTTCAGTATAAAATGTCTAGCTCTTTTTGCAGAATTATTCTAATTAAGGGAGTAGATTTAAGGGGTTTCTTTTATGTTTTACTTCAGCAATCAGTGAACTTGCAGGAGTTCCTAATCGAAAGCCCTCATGGCCCAATTTACATTTAATATAACCTAGCACTTTTCTTGTTTCTCCAATTGTGCAAATATACTATTGATCTCTCCTAGAGGCCTGATTCAACATTATTCTTAATGCTTCCTTACAAGAAAGCCTTTTCCTTTCATACTAAAAGTTTTCTGCTTTATCAAGTTTGATTCAAGTGTGTTCTTTCAGATGGGAATCAAGCTTTCCTTCACTTCTTCCTGTGTTCTGCATGAATGTACAAATAGTTATTATGTGACATATATGGAATACACATAGAAATAAGTAGAGTTTCCTCGGTAGCAGTGCATGTAAGATGAATGCAAAGGCACACTTTGAAAAGAACGATAAATACAATAAAGCAATTATGTAGAGGATTGTGTGGGAAAAATCAAGGGATGAAATCTACAAGGGGATTAATAAACCCTTCAAAAGCTCAAGGAGTGTCAGATTCTATTTCAGGAAATATCATTTAAACCAAATTAGTTGGAATAAAGAAGTAGATTATGAATGAGACAACTGAGGCAGGAAATGCTTTAGCAGTTTGGTACACAGAGACATCCTTCTTTAAAGATTCATATTTATTGGAAAGTCAGATTTATAGAGAGAGAGACAGAGAAAAAGACCTTCTGTCCACTGGCTCACTCCCCAAGTGACCACAACAGCCAGAGCTGAGTTGAGCTGATGCAAAGCCAGGGTCCAGGAGCTTTTTCCAGGTCTCCATGCGGGTGCAGAGTCCCAAGGCTTTGGGCCGTCCTGGACTGCTTTCCCAGGCTACAAGCAGGGAGATGGATGGGAAGTGGAACAGCCAGGATACAAACCAGCACCCATATGGGATTTCAGCATACGCAAAATGAGGATTTAGGCATTAGGCTAAGACTCCTGACCCTAGAGACATATTCTGTAAAAACTTTTGAAAATGCAGGAAATAAGATGCCAAACCATATGAAAGAAGCACATTTTATAGTAGCATATTAATAGATGTTAAAGTTTTATAATATCGTGATCTATTCACTCTCTATCACATTATTTAACTGTATCTAGAAACTCCTAGGATTAATATCTGTCATAACTATGAAGTAGTGATCCTAGATATTTCAGAAAAATCAATCAGCTGTGCAATAATATTCAATATGTCTATGATGTTCATAGTGGAGAAGTCAGACAATATTACATCATTTTGTTTTCTTCATTTTTCATTGAAGGAAATATTAGAGGATAATGTTAAGAAAGATGCAACTTTTACCCGATGCAGGTTGCTAAGCCTATCCAATTTTTCCTGCTTTTGTAGAGTTTCAAAAATATTTCTGAGGTAGATGCCATATATCCAGAGAAAAGACAGAATCTACAGCTTACTAAAGCAGTGATTAAGGATTTTCTACTACTTCAAAATACGGCGTTCTTCCCATCATAGGCTCATTTTTTTTTCTCTTTAACATGCTCACTCAGTTTTAAAATTTATGGCATAATGGGTTCTGTTTTTTGTTTCATTTTGTTTTGTTGCAAATTTCTGATTCGTGCTTTGTGATATGATGGTAACCTTAGACTACTGCTACTCAAACTGTAGTGTATGGATTAGTAGCCTAAAATCATCAGTCTGTAGGAAATATACAGTCTAATGTATTGTCTGAAATGTACTGACTTATAATATGAAATTTTTAACATTCCTAAGTGAAATTTATGAATTTCATGGACAGATAATCATAGGTTTAAAGACTAAGGACTCAGGCCCGACATGATAGCCTAATGACTAAATCCTCATCTTGCATCTGCCAGGATATCATAGGCATCGGCTCATATCCCAGCTGTTCTGCTTCTCATCTAGCTTCCTGCTTGTGGCCTGGAAAGCAGTAGAGAATGGCCTCAAGCCTTGGGACCCTGAAACCATGTAGAAGACCTGTAAAAAGCTCCTGGCTCCTGCTTTTGGATCGACTCAGCTCTGGCTTTTGCACCCACTTGCAGAGTGAACCAACTGACAGAAGATCATTTTCTCTGTCTCTTTTTCTCTATCTGCCTATCCATAAATAAATAAATAAATAAATAATTATAGGGTAAGAACTCCATATTAGAGTTTATTAGATTTCTTACAAGATCTGTGCTCACTTCAGCAGTACATATACTAAAATTGGAAATCAACAGCCATAGTGTATGCAAACGGCCGCAAGATGGAAGAATATCTAACCAACAAGCTACCATTCAAAATAACAGAGAAAAGCATGAAATATCTGGGAATAAATATAACCAAAAGCGTAGAAGACCTTTATGAAGAAAATTACAAAACACTCAAAAATCAAATAGAACAAGACCTCAAAACATGGAACAACATCCCATGCTCCTGGATAGGCAAAATTAATATCATCAAAATGTCTGTACTACCAAAAGCAATATATACATTTAATGCAATCCCAATCAAATTACCCACAGCATTCTTCATTGAACTGGAAAAAATAATACACAGATTCATCTGGAAACACAAAAAACCACGAATAGCTGGAACCACTCTGAAGAACAGGAACTTAACAGGGGGAATCACAGTATCGGATCTATGGACATATTATAGGGCAGTGGTTATCAAAACAGCCTGGTACTGGCACAAAGATAGAGAGGAAGATCAGTGGAACAGAATAGAAACAACAGATGGAAACCCACACAGATACAGTCAATTAATCTTTGACAAAAAGACAACAATCCAAGCAAATGGGAAGGTCTGTTCAATAAATGCTGTTGGGACAACTGGTTGATAGCCTGCAGAAACAAAAAGATAGACCCACATCTCTCACCATACACTAAGATCAAATCTAAATGGATAAAAGACCTAAACCTACATCCAGAAACCTTCAAACTTTTGGAAGAAAATCTTGGAAACACACTGCAACACTTAGGAGTAAGCCCTGACTTCCTAAAAAGGACTCCAAAAGCACTAGAAATCGAGACTAAAATAAACAATTGGGACCTCATCAAACTAAGAAGCTTCTGTACAGCAAGGGAAATAATCAACAAAGTAAAAAAACAACCTACAGAATGGGAGAAGATCTTTGCACACTACATAGGAGATAGAGGGCTGATCTCCAGAATATACAAAGATCTCCAGAGAAACCAAAACACCAGAACAAACAAACTGCTTAAGAAATGGGCACGGGAAATGAGCAAACATTTCACAAAAGAACAAACCCAAATGGCAGACAAGCATATGAAAAAATGCTCAAATTCCCTGGCAATAAGGGAAATCCAAATGAAGACAACAATGAGGTACCACCTAACTCCAGTAAGGATGGCACACATACATAATACCACCAACACTTGCTGGCGAGGATGTGGGGAAAAGAGAACCCTTCTCCACTGCTGGTGGGACTGCAGACTTGTACAGCCTCTATGGGAATCAGTTTGACGAATACTCAAACAACTGAAAATCAACATACCATATGATCCAGCAATAGCACTCCTAGGAATATATCCAAAACATCTCCTACACAAGAAACCAACATGCACACATATGTTCATAGCAGCACAGTCTACAATCGCAAAAACCTGGAAGCAACCAAAATGCCCATCAATAGAAGACTGGATAAGAAAGCTATGGTTCATCTACTCTATGGAATACTACTCAGCTATTAAAAAAAACGAAATGCAGTTCTTTGTGGTCAAATGGGCCCGACTGGAATCCATCATGCTAAGAGAAATGAACCAATCCCAAAAGGTTAAATACCACATGTTTGCCTTAATCTGAGATGAAAAGATGACAACTTGGAAGATAGTACCCGTATATTGTAATATTAGTGCAATCTCTAACAACCTGTATCCAATGCAACAAGATAATGCGATATAATCTGTAAACCAACAATTAATGTCAGAATACTTAAGATCTACATCGAAAAAATGTAAAACCTACTATACCCTCAATACACTATGTTAACCTGTAATGGGGAGGAAGTGCAGGGAAGTCTTTCAGGACCATAAAAAAGTGAGAAAAAAGTACAATATAGCCTATCAAGATCAAATTTGGTAATTCATAGACAACAGACTCAAAGCGGCACTAAACAACAATAAAACTACTATACCAATGCATGAGGGGGGAATCGGGTGCGATCCTGACAACCTCTTAACAGGAGGTCATGTGCGTGGAGCAGGGGGGCACTCCAGAGTGGAGCAGGTGGTAAGGAGGAAGCTTGGATCCCAACCACGAAGACTCCCAGACCTTCACCACAAACTATTAATATGAGCAACAAGGACTATATCCCAACTGCCAAGGAGGCCACAGGGAATTGGATGCCCTCGGAGGCCGAGTACTCTGAGGTTACCCACTCCCAACTGGAGCTTCCGCAGGGGATGGAAGAAGTACAAACACTACCGTGCAGAAACCAAAGTCATCGGAAAGACAACCAGAAGCCCTGAGCGGTCTGCAGAAATAGAAGAACAATGAATGTCCTTCGGGACCAAGGAGGAGAGCTTTCTCTGGTCCGAGCCTGGCTCCACCTCTGGACACCCACTCTCCCTCGCAGTGACCATTGGGATTGCTTCAAAAACCCCTCATAGCAAACAATCATACAAACTAAAAATACCGAAAATAAATAGACAAACAACAAAAAGTAGAGCTTGGAATCTGACAGGAAAGAGCTGGCGTGGATTGGCTCATGCCTCGCTGGGTGGGACATAAAGATTAGTCACTCCTCACTATGGTGTTGAGGATTTTCCTGCACCCCTCCCCCCAAAAAAATGTTCTGCACCTTAATTGTCGACAAATGTCTTGTTAGAGTTACAAGCCAGTCTAGATTATCCTAAAATCTGCCAAGATCAGCAAAATTATACTTCAACACAACAAATGGCTAAATACTAAAATGAAATAGACATGAGACAGCTGAATGGTACCTTATAGCCATTTTAAGGTATATAGCAGCCGGTCCTGTATATAGACTAAACTAAAATTGAAATGTCAATGAGCTAATCATAGGATGTGGTTAAGAACTTGCTTTTTTTTTTTTTTTTTAACATACTGGTTACTCAAAACCATGTCAATTCCGTAATATTGCAAATTGCTGTTGATGTTATATTGGGACTCTTAATTGACTGGGATGATATTCTACCAGCTCTAACTTCAGACCAGAAATGGTCTCCCCAAGAAACTGTTCAACCCATCTGGACAATAAGTAGCTGGACTCTATGCTTGGTATACGTTTGCAAGGAAAGAATCTTGATTGAATTTGAACTGTAATACTGCATCAAGGTGGAGGAATCCACCAGGGGGGAGGGGAGGGGGAGGGGTAGGGAGATTCCCAAAGCCTATGAAACTGTCACATAATGCAGAAATAATTAATAAAAAAATTAAAAAAAATAAGTTCCCTTCAAAAATTTGCTTACATAATAAGCTGTTGAAATATAGTGTGTTTGAGTATAAAACCAAAATCATAACCAGTTGATACGAGAGTGTGAAATTTCCTTCGAATTAGGAAATAGTTGATGGATAAATCTCATTAAGTAACTGAATGCAATCTTTAGATCAGTGGATTTTTTTCCCGAGGATCAACATACTCCTTTTGAAAATGAGTTAGTCACAAATGTCAGTTGAATACACATTTTAAATCCATGCTTCTATTACAAATGTTGCTGCAAATGTGTGCAGAATACTTATAATAACAGCTCATAAATTGAAAGTGCACTCTTTCTCATATTTTTATGGTTGTTAGGCATATCATTCCCATAAACTTTTGATCATCCAATAAGTGAGTGACTGGAGAAAGCATATAAAATGCTTCATCGTATTCATTCAATCCTTAAAGGTAGCTTGGGATTCATCTAAAATATTTTTTTTGGCTCTGAAATTATAGGGAAGTAAAGGATAATTGTGGCTTTTAAAGCTTTTGAATGTTTTCAATAATACGTTTTATACAATGTGTTATTTTCATGTATTACAAGGTAAAATATAAAGAAATAAGTTGTGAACAAAATATTTCTACTTTTGTCACCTGCTGTATCTAAAATTAGGTAGACCAGGATTTGTTGGTTGAGTACTTTGAGTGAAGAGGCAAGATGCAGAATAAGGAAATCTAAAAGCTGATTAAACAATATGTATTGTTATGAAAGAGAATGTTTGTTATTCCTTTATTGAAATTATTTGTCAACACTTTTTACATTAGCTTACAGAAACTGTGAGAATATTTACAAAGAGGGAGTATGTATTTGACCTATAAGTTAGGAAGCTGGTTTTTATGCCTGTATCCCCTATTAAATATACTGAGTTGAAATCCTATCTCTAATTCCTGATCTCTACTTTCTGGTAATACAGTTCATGATGGCTCAACAGTTGGGTTCGTTCTACCTATGTGTGTGACTTGAATTGGGTTTTTGAGTTTCTGACAATCCCAGTTGTTGCAGGCATTAGGAGAGAAAATCAACACACAGGAGGGTCTCTCAGTTCCTCAATTACCCTTCCTTTACGAGTTAAGTAGTAATTGTGAGAAAATATGTTTGTATTCACAAGTAATTTTACCTTTATTAAGGTATCATTTGTATGCTATAAAATTCACTCAGTTTATGTGTAAAGTTCAATGACTTTTAATAAATACAACAAATCTGCATAACCACCACCACCACCACCAAAGTTTCAGAACACTGCCCTAGTTGCAACAGCCAGCTCTAAACAACCATTAATGTTTTGTCTCCATGGGTTCATGGGTTTGCTTTTTCTTAATATATCAGGTAACAGAATTATAAATATGGTTTTTGTGAATAGCTTCTTTCAGTTAGCTTTTTTTTTAAGGTCACTCATGTTGTAGTATATATCAGTACTTTTATGGCCAAATAAAAAGAATCATGCCATAACTTGTCATGGTCATAATTCAGTTTGCTTGTCAATCCAGTTTGTAAATATTTGGATATTTCAAGCTCTAGGCTATACGAAAATGCTGCTTTTATTATTTAAACAGATTTTGTCATGTGGATGATTACTGGCAAAACCCAAGAGCCATTATTAACAAGGTGTCAAGAAATAGTTCCACAGGCTTTAAAGGTGTACAGGAATTGAGGACAAAACAGAAATAGAGGTAAAATCCATTTGGCTAATAATAGTGAAAATTTTCTATTCTCTGGACAAAGCACCAATCAATACATTATTTAACAAAAAGTAGACATCTATTCTGGTCAGAAACAAATTTTGATAAGTTACAGGATAAGAAAAATTTATCAAACTAACAAAAATATTGTCTGAGTGTTCTGTACAGGAACAACAGATTTTCTAAAGGGAAAGATTTCTGACCAGTTAAAAAAATAAAGGAAGAAAAAAAAGTTGATGGAAACAAGCAATTTATGTCTTGCTTTCAAGGTACATTTTCTAATAGATTCTTCGTATTTCAGAAAATGCGTGCTATTTGATAGTTTGGATAACTATCTACTTGAGATCCTCTAGGGATATACTTTCACAGGAACGGTTCATGTAAATCGTGTAACATGGTTGTCAATTCTGTTATTTACAATAAAGCAATCCCAAAATGTGCTCTACTACATATTTAATCAAATTACCAGAAAGCTTGTATTACTGTGTAGGTTTTGAATATGACTTTCTTCCTAATGAGAAAAAAAAAGCTGAATGACTATCCAAGTAATAGAATGTAGAAATGTAATTTATTGATAATCTGATTTTCAGATGATTCATTAACCTCTTCTGGTTACTTTGTAGTTTAAGAAACATGGCCTATAGAAAGACATCTGATTTTCTCAAGGGAAAGAGAAATATGGAGCCTTGTGTGATATTGATTCTGAAGTTATATTGAATTTTCTGGATGAATCTGTACCAGAATCCAACCATAAAACACTAGGTATATTAAATGTTCAGGAAAAAATAACACATTTTGTTTAGAAAATTTGGAAAATATTGCTTAGCAGAGCCCCTTTATTAGAACTGTGTATTGTATATTAATTATTCTGATAAGCATTTCTGTGAGGTATGTTAAACAGATTATATGACACTGCTTCCTATGCTTGTTTTACAACAGAACTCAATTTTTAGGTGTACCAATAAATGCTGTGGATATGTATTCTGTATAAGACCATGGAAAATACTGATCCAAGAAAAGACATGGAAAGATGTAGGAACAGGACAAAATATCAAATGAAAATTGCTAGATAAGCATAGTAATACAGCCTAAATGTCACCACTGAATCTTGTCGTTATGCCTGTAGGGATGAAATGAAAGAAAATGGGAAGAATCCAATCCTTCATCCATATATATATAAACAAGATTCAGTGAAATCTGAGTTCTGTTTATCAGGTATAAGCTTAGAAAGTATAGTATTTGAGAATATTTTAAGTCATTCGCGTACATATTTACTGATTTTAGAAAACATTCTTTACTCATCATTGCTAAAATACCAATACTGAAAACGTATTCCAAGATTTAAATCATAATTCTCCAACTCAATTTCATTTTTCAATCCTTTGCATACTCATCTCTAATATAAGCTTATTAAAGGTGAGGAAATCCCTATGCCTATGGAACCATATCAAGAAAAATGGAAAAAATTGAAAGAGCAAACTCTAAAAAAGATAGAGTGTGCATTGCGGGTTGTTACAGCTTTCCTGTGAGATTGTGATTTACCAAGAATAGTACTTGGCACATTTTGAGCATTCAAACTTTAAAGACTGTCATTATCAGAATACACTCTCACAAAAAGTGGTCACGTATTCTAATTATGTGTAAACAATTAAGAGTATCACTTGTTGCAATTGTTAAAGTTATGTAGGACCTATCCTACACTGAAAATAAGACCAAACCATTAATTACTCCAGTTTATAGATTGTCTCTTCATTATGTTATTTGATGTTCCAGAACTTTTGAAAATTTTTTCCAATCCTGTTTGATAATGTTTGTCTTCATTGACTATGCTTTTTTTCTCTGTATCCTTTTGGCAGGATTTATTACAATTTTTTAAAAAATTTTCCCCCTTTCTACTTTATATCTCACGGATTTTGATTTTTTTGTTTTAGTTTCATCTCTTCAAAACACTTTTTTTCTCATTAAATTTTTCACTGACCCAAAGATTATACAGTAGCATCATTTTCTTCAAGAAGATTCTAGATTTTCTTTCTCATTCCTTCAGTGACACATGAATCATTCAGTAGCATGTTATTTAACTTCATGGCATTGTAAGCTTCTGTTTTTCTTCCTATTGTTGATTTTGTATTGTGACTTTTCATTTAAGGGAATGCACAGTAAATGTGTAATGGAGACTATCATATCCAGATATGAGGATATAATGCAGCATGCATCTCTACTTCCAGATCAAAGTTGGACTCCCAATGAAATTGTTAACTATATCTTGACAATAGGATGCTGGACTCTGTCATTGTCCATGTCTGCACTGATGGACATATGACTGTTTATGAAGAACTATACTATAGTAATGATATAGGGGAACTCACTGGGGTTCCGGGGACTTGTGTAGGAAGGAAGGGAAATCCCAGGGCCTATGGAATTGTATCAAAAGGATCTTTTCCTTATGTTCAACTGAAGAGAGCTTGATTATCCTGTATCATGGCAAAGATTGCTTTTGGTCGACTTTATTGGGTGTTCTGTGCCTCTCCCATAGTTTGTTTCCCAGTTCTTTCTCCTTATTAGGGAAATTTTCAATTATTATTTCATTGAATAGTTTTAAACCCAGCTTCTGTTTCGTGCTTTCTGAAACTCCCATAACTCTTATATTTGACCTTTTAATAGTGTCTCTTAATTCTTATTTTGACTCAGTTCCTCTTGCAGTTTTTGATTGTTTCACAGTTGTCTTCCAATTATGAGATTGTTCTACTTCACTCATTCTGTTATCGAGGCTTTCCACTGAATTTGTCATTTGCTGTATTATGTCCATCATTTCTAATAATTCAGCTTGATTTTGTTTCACCGTTGCTATTTCCTGTGTGATGTATTCCTTAAATTGTTTGAACTCCTTAGATGCTTCTTGTTGTTTTTAATGGCCTTTATGACCTTTTTAAGAATTATTTATTCCCAGTTAACTTAATGTCTTCCTCAGTTTACTCTGAGGTTGACACAGGCTTTGCTCCTTTTGTGGCGGAGGCATCAGCAACCTTATTCATTTTGTCTGTATCTATTCTTTTGCCCCAGGTCACTGCAACTCTAATTAGCAGATTCTTTTCCTTGGGGCTAGTTTTTTTAAGCTGTGTTGTCTGCAGGTCTACAGATCAACTTTACTGATCCTGTTCAGTGCCCAGTTCTTTCATTGCTATCAATTGTGCCACTCCCTCCAGTGAGTTTCAATCCCAGTCTCCTGTGATACATCTCTACTGTGGTTTCCACAGCTCCTAGCTAACCGCTCTCCATCCCTCTAAACCCATGCTGTGGCCATGCCATTGGCAGCTCAGGCTTTCTCACTCCCAGTTCCAGCAGTACCTAGGATTATGTAGACAACATCTGTGACTTTAACCTAGATGACAAGGTTTTCAGTGGTGTCTGTTGCATGGAATTTTTTTTTTTTCTGGCTAGAACCTGCTGGCAATAAGGCGTGTGGGCCACCCAGACATATTGTGGATAGTATTTGCGGGATAACAAGTTGGTATAGTTTTCCCAGTTGGACCAGTGCAATGCATTGAGTCAGAAGTAAAGTAAATTTTCTGTTGACTTAGAGCACTCATAGTTCAGTGTTATCCCTTTCCTTCTATCCCATCCAAGAACCTTTGCCTTAGTGCACAAAATGGCATCCAGTGTGGCACTGGTAGAGATCAGGATCATGAAATCTACCTTGTTCTCACAACTGACTCCTTGGGTTGTGTCATTCTGCTTCTATTTGTGGCCGGATAAAACAAATCAGCATGACCCACATTTCTATGTCTGGGTTCACCTTCTAAGTTCCAGGTGAGTTCCCTTCCCACCTTACTTGCCACTGATAGGAGTTCTTCTTGCTGATACCTGCTTCCAATTAAGTTTAGGGATTAACCCACACTTATTTTAGATGTATCCTATGAGATGACACATCAGTACTTTCCCAGTAGGACCAGTACAATGCATTGACCTGGAAGTGAGTTCTTTTCTGACTTAACTCATGTGCAGATTGCAGTTGTTCTCCCCTCCCGCATCTGCCTCACCCAGTAGCCTTTGTCTTGGTACACAAAATGACACCCATCGTGGCTCTGGTGGCGATCTGGTCATGAAATCCACCCTGTTCCTGCACAAACTGCCACTCTGCTTCTGTCATGGTCAGATAAAAAAAAATCACCAGGACCCACAGTTCTGTGGTTAGATTAACCTCCCAAATTCCAGGTGAAGTACACTTCCTGCCTGGCTGTTGATAGAGCTCTGAATACTGCTGGTCTCTTTGGTCACTTCAGTACTGCTCCTCTCTCTTTGCTGCTCTCCCATGTCCATGGGCCTCCAGATGTCCCTTATGCCACTGGTCTGTCCTCTTCTATTTCCCAGAATCACACCCTCTCAGCTTCACCTTGGCTAATCCTTCTCCATCTGTCTAAACCTGCCCATACTCTATTCTACCATCTTGAAAACATTTCCAATTTCTTGAAATAGCAAACATAAAAAAGGTCTTAACACTAGTGCATGTGGTTTTAATAAGTTTTCTGCTTGTAACAAAATGCTTCAGTATCATAATAGTATTGTAATTCTCTGGTAAGATGTGGGGTATTTGTAATATTTGCAGCTGAAGGAATGTGCTTGACCTGTTATATGAGTTGAGTATTCCCTATTTGAAATGCTTAGAACTAGAAGCATTTCATTTCTTAAGACTTTGCAATATTTTCATACATATAATTACATATTTTGAAGATTAAACCCAAGTCTAAAATCAAAATTTATTAATGCTTCAAATATACCTTACAAACATAGGCTTATTTTTGTTGCACATGTTTTTATTATACCTCATCACATGAAGTCAAATGTACAGTTTTTCTCTTGTGGCTTCATGTTGACATTTAGAAATCTTCAGAGTTTTTAGCATTGTAGATTTTAGATTTTAGAGTTAAGAATGATAAGACGGTGCATTACAGTACCAGTAAAAATATAAATTACTGCAACATTTTGGCTGGGTCTGGTAGTTATGCTTTCGTAACATATTCTGGTTGGTTTTCAAAATAATTTTTGAGTGTATTTTAAGTCACATGTATGAAATAAGATTGTGGTATACTGTGTTATCTATGATATTGTAACACATCATCCCAAAACTCAGTCACTTCAAGCAAGTATTTTCCCATTTGTCTGCATAGTCTAACTTACAGATTATAATCAGGCAACTCTATTGTTTTTGGTCGGCCTTCTTCACAAATTTGAGGATCAGCTTAATATCATTTAAACTAGGCTGACTGTCTTTGATGCTATGGATGATCCAGCTCTGCTCTGCTTGGCTCTTAACTTCCAGCCTCCTTTAGCCTCTGCTTTGGTCATGTCTGGTTAGCCTGTGTGTGATAGTAAGGAAACATGAAATTACATAGCAGAAGATGTAGGTACAGAGAGGGGTATAAAACCATGGCTATTTGTAGAATTTGCCACAGCTTGGTGATTAAAAATGATGACAAAGTATTACATCCATAACACATCTTCAGGGAATTTGTTACTTAGTAACAGAATATCATTTTTCATTAATGTATATTGCATGAAAGAATACCACAAATCTAATTTTATGAAATAAAATGAGGGAGAAAACTAGAGAAATCATAAATTATTGAAGACTAAAGACTTCCGGAGAAAATAACATTTTGAAGTGCTTATAGTTAAACAATTTGAAGATACTAGGTTGATAACATAGAAAATTATATCCAGTTTTACAGTAAGAATCTCTAAAAATATAAAAGCTGATCGGTTTTGCCTAGTGTGTTTTATTTAATGCGCTTTTATACAGCACCAGCTTTTTAAAAAGATTAGCTTATTTGAAAGGTAGAATGTAAACATATATAAATATATAGATGAATAGAGTAACACCATCCACATCTTTTTTCTCGAACTCCTGCAACAGCTGAGTCTCAACCAAGACAAATCCAGGAACCAGGTCCCCAACATAAGTGACAGGTACACAGTACTTGGGGAATCATCTGCTTGCTCTCAGGCACATTAGTAAGAAGTTGGAATCAAAGTGGCAGAGCTAGGATTTGAACCAGGCTCTAATATAGGGTGTTGGTTTCCCAAGTGATGGTGTAATATACTCTGCCACAATGCCTGCCCCTAAGTCTGTTAAACCATTAGTGCAATATCTTTAATAAATGAAAGATTCTTAGAAAACAATAGCATTTAGATGTACCATTTCTAATTGTATTCTGCTTAATAGACAAAATTAGTAAATAAATAAGAGAAAACTTAGTTTCTGATTTGAAATTGAGTTTTAGGGGAGAAAAGTTATCTATTTTATGTCAGCATTTAATTGTCTTTGATTTTAAAAAAGCATTCTACATTGTATTCTCATGGAACTGCAAAGGTTTATCTGTGCATTTTTTTGAGCAATTATTTAGGTTCTTCTTGGTACTGAGGATGTTAGTAGAAATTAAATATCAAAACAGTAGGTAGTATTTACACATTGTTTTAAATGTGAGCCCCTTTAGTTGAAGGAATTAAGACAAAAACACCCATTCAGATGTCCACAAAATAAGTAACATTTCAGTCTGAGCTTTCCCTGTGAACATTGCTTTGATTTGCTATCCTATTTCTAGATATCCAGAGAAAGAAATTTAACCTCACGGGAGATAAACTCTTCATGTTTCCCTTCCTAAATTTCTGAACAGAGACACTCTTTTACCTTCAATATGAAGACAGTATTTCATGTCAATCTTCCGCAAAGAATATATGTTAAAAGAGATCTTAAAAAGGAATTATTTATGTAATTGCCCATGAGGTACAAAAATTACTTAAATGGAATTATTCATGAATGGAATAAAATGAGGAATTAGTATTGCTATCTATTTCATACAATGCCATTATGGAATATTAACAATGAAATACCATTTATCTCAAGAAAGAGGCAAATATCAGTATAGATGCACCTGGCCAGCATTGCAGTGTACCATCAACTGTGTCCTGAATAGGTACTCGTTTGTGTTCCAACTGCTGCAGTTCTGATTCAGCTACCTAATAATGGCCTGAGAAAAGCAACAGAAGATGGTCCAAGTACTTGGGATCCTGCCACCAAGATGAAGCTCCTGGCTTTTTTCTAATGCAGATTTAGTTTTGTTTGCATAAATTTACAGCAGTAGAATATCTATGTCATATGATATATCAATTTTCAGAATTCTGAGGAATCTCCGTACTCCCCCATACTGTCTTTCGTAATGGTTATACCTGTTTATATTTCCTCTAACATTGGATCAGGATGTACCTTTTTCTCCACATCCTCTTGAGCATTTATTATCATTATTTAAATTTTTGAATCATAGTAATTGTGACTAGGATGAGCTGAAGCTGCGATGTGGTTTTTGTTCACATTTTTCATGTGTCTTGGCCATTTTTATTTCATTGTTTGAAAATTGCCTTTTTATGTTCTTTGCCCAATTACTAACTGAAATCTTGTTATTGTTTTTGTTGTTGAGTTTCTGATCCTCATTATAGATCCTGGATATCAATTCTTAATCAGTTGCATATTCACAAATATATTCTGCCATTCTGTTGGTTGCCTCTTCAATTCGTTGAGTGTTTCATTTGTGGTACAGAAGCTTCTTAGCTTTATATAATCCCAATGTGTGTTTTTTTTACTTTATTTTTTAAAGATTTATTTTCATTAGAAATGCCAACTTACAGAAAGAAGGAGACACAGAGAGAAAGATTTTCCATCTATGGGTTCATACCCCAAGTGGTCTTAAAACCTGGAGTTAAACCTAATCAAAATCAGGAGCTTCTTCCAGGTCTCCCATGCAGGTGCAGGATCCCAAGGCTTTGGGCCATTTCCCACTGCTTTGCTAGGCCACAGCAGGGGGCTGGATGGGGCATAAAACAGCTGGAACATGAATTGGTGTCCTTATGGGGTCCCAGCATGTACAAGGCAAGTATTTTAGCCACTGAGCCATTGTGCCAGGCCCTGTTTTCACTGTAATTACTTTTGCTTCTGTGCAGTATCAGTGCTTATGTCAGTGTCATGGAGAATTTCTCTGATGTTTTATTCTAGTAATTTGATGGTGTCAGGTCATAGGTTTAAATCCAAAATTCATTTTGAGTTGATTTTTGCATTTTGTACAACACATGAGTTGGGATCTATATTTCATAATTCTACATTTGTATATCAATTTTTTTTCAAAACACCATTTGTTGAAGAGCCTGTCCTTTTTCCAAGGATTGATTTTTAGCTCATTTGTCAAAGATCATTTGGCTATAGCCATGTGCATTAATTTAGAAAAATGTGTCTTTATACATTCCAACTGAGTGGATTTGTCTAATAAGTGTTTATCCATGCTGCAACTTTAAAAGATGATTCAAAGTAATGTGCAAGTGTGGAATTTTCTGAAACTGATTTGGTTACCGATATGAGTAGCAAATTATGGACAGCTATACCCATGACAGATCCCCACAGACAAGGTATTAAAAACAAGCTAATTACAGATACTTACTGAACACCTTCCACACACTGCATTCTAACAAAAGTGGAGTTCTTCACATAATATACACAAAGATCTCTAGAAATAAAACATCATCTGTATTACGTTATTCTGAGACAGAAATTAAAACATCTATGGTAGAAATAAAATATTTAAATATGTGAATAAATATATATACTTATTTTATATGTATGTGTATATATATATATATATATAATATAATATAAACCAATAATGGTTACTACTGTTCTGGAGGGGTAAGAGTTCCTAGATCAAGCTATTACAAATTTGCTTGTTAATTAAAACCCCAATCCCTGAGGATCTCAAACTCCAGAGGCAAGGAGCACATAGCAGAAAGCAGAGCAGCAAAAGCTGAAAGTACCCTCCTTTATTGCAGTTGAAGGAATCTAACTCTTAAAGGTCCCATCCCTTATCATGGTCACGTTGGAAACACCTGAATTTTGTAGAGGCTATGATTAAAGTCATGGTAATTTTATACATGGGAATTAGTGCCAAACTTGGATTACTTGCTATGACTAGTTAGCTACTCAAAATGTGGTGTATAAATACCTAGCATCAGCATCAACTAGGACTGTCTTAGAAATAACAAATTCTGTTTTCAGTTCATATGAACAGAATGAGAAACTATGTCTTATTATTTTGTAAAGATTATGTATTGAAAGAGTTACATGGTGGGAGAGAGAGGGAGAGAGAGAGAATGAGAGAGAATGAATTTTCATTTGCTTTTTCAATTCCCTGATGGCTTCAACAACCAGGATTCAGCCAGGATGGAGCTAAGAGCCTGAGACTTGGTCTGTGTCTCCCACATAGGTGGGTGGTGCCAACATAATTGGATCATCCTTAGATGCTTTGGCCAAGCCATTATCAGGAAACTCAATTGGAAAATGAATAGGTAGAACATGAAATGGTGCTGATTTGGGATGTCAGTGTCATAAGGTGGCAATTTACCTACTATATACTACAGTGGTGGCCCCAAATCTACATTTTAAAGTTGCTATGCGATTGTTAAAGATTTTGAGTAGCACAGTTGTATGAACTGTTATTTGAATTAGTTCATCAATTGTATTTGAAAGAAAAAGAATACATTTGATGGTTCACTTAAACTTGCAACAGCCAGAGTTGGCCAGGCTGAATTCAGAACCAAGTAATTTTATCCAGGTTTTCCATATGGATAACAGGGCCTGGTTACTTGATCTCATGTCCCCTAGTTCATATTATCTGGAAACTGGCATGGTTGGCAGTGGGGGGAATTGGTCATAGGTTGTCCAGTGTGAGACACAAGTCTTCCAAGTTAGGGTTTTACCAAATGCCTGCCCCAAGATACTAGAATTTGTGGTAGCATATTCTTTTCATCAAATTCTTACACTTAAGTACTAAAACATATGAAAATAGAGCATAAATGGTTGGAAGCAAGATTTCAGCAACCGTACTGATTAAAGCCATTGTTCCATGGGGGACTCCAGAGCTCTACAAGAACACCTTAATGTCTACAATACAGTAGAAAGATCACTGGTTCTAGTTTTAAAGGGAACTTTCAGGACAACTCACCTCAGGCATATAAAACCATAATGATAAATCCCTGAGTGGGACTACCAGTTTGCCCAAAATTGCAAACCTATGTTTTTCATTTTAAGATGTGGTTATATCAAAATGATATCAGATCACAAATGTCAGCAATTGCAAAGATTGGCAAACAATGTGACTACATGTATTCTTCCATGTTCTGTAAGGAAATGATGATAGAGGGAAGAAGTGACGGTGTACCAGAAAAATCTCTCAGTAGTTTAGAAAAATTCCATGTCTTAAACACTTACTTTAAAAATTTAAGAAAAAGTATCTATATAGGCTCAAGAGATATGCAAACCTGTCCTCTTTGAATGCATTTGTTAGTATTGTTTCGGAAACATAGGCTTATGCTGGTAAAAGCGCAGGGTAAAAGAAACCTTAGTAAAATTAAGTCAGCAAAGATGCTAACAAAATAATAGTATAAAAAATTTTATCATGTGTGCTTATAACAAAAATGAAACCAGAACTGAATCTATGAAGATAGAATTGAGGAACTAGTGCTTTAGGTATAAAAGTGAAATGGCAAGAACATGAAACTGATGTGGAAAAAAAAAGAGTATGAGTGTTTCCTGAAACATTTATGATTACGACAAAAAAAATAAGAAAGAAATCATACATTATATGACATGTTTAGAATAAATTATTTGAAAATCCATCTTTGGATTTTAAAAATTTTTTAAAATTTAAAAAATTTTAAGTAGATATAACTAGATAAATACTTAAGAACACAAAATTAAGTAGATCTAAGTCTTCTATATAACTTTAAGACTGGAAAACATTGATGTAATACCTATGTTTTCATAGACAAAAATAAAATTGTTGACGTCGTTCATTGTATTGGTCACAAAATTCTCAGACACATCCTGGCTCAGGAAATACTGACTCAATCAAGAAAAAAATCACAAGATATTTAAATCAGATACAGGTTAAATAAAAAGAAAAAATGTGGCTTTTTTGTAATTTAAAAGTCCACAAACCATTGTCTCAGATCATGCAGAAAGTTGCATATTATTCAGCAGAGACTAAGAAAGGTGTTTATGCTATATTAGTAAAGTATTATAACTATTCTATTAAACATTTCTTTGACAAAAATTAATGTGTAATGCACTAATAAAGAAAAACTAACAAAAGGGAAAACAGAACTTGAAGAAGTTATATAATAGATGTTGACACACATGAAATAATACTTGTTCTAGGCAAATGGCTATAAAAGTTGATGAAGAGTAACACAATTTTTGATAAAATAATTGTTAATACACAAAGAATGTGATGTGATACTAGATTTTCTACCATTTCCTATACCTACAATGTCATAATTCACTTAAATAGAATGATGGACTTGTGACTGTTGCAGAACTGTAACAATATGGAGAAATTCAATATGGGTGAGGGATTGGGGAGGGGTTCGGGGAATCCCAGAGCCTATGAAACTGTCATAAAATGAAATAGAAAAAAGGAAATCATTTATACATGCCAGTGATATCTGGTGATGCAAATATTTAACCATCATATATAAAATATTAATAAAATTTAACATATATATGGGAAAACTAGGCGGGCAGAAGAAAGTGGGGAGACTGAAAAGGGAGATGGAGGGAGGAATCTCTATACCCACAAATCCATATAATGGAAAATAGTAATAAAAACATAGAGGAAATTCAAATAAATAAATATATGAAAAGAAAAATTGAAAGTTAAATGGCTAGTCAAGCAGTAAGACACAAATTTTCCGTTACAAAACAGTGTTAGTAGGAACAGTTTGTGGGAACAATTTGACAGTAGTGTGTCAAGGGTTAGGAATTAAAATTTCAGAAATGAGTTGATATCATAGTCATCATTACTTTAACAAAAAAGAAAATTAGAAATAATTTAATTTTTTTTTAACAACAGGGAATGTTTTAGCACCATGATTTTGAAACTGTCTCAAAGTTTATTAAACTCTCCATTATTAAAAACAAGTTCGACTTGAAATAAAGAAACTCATTTTGTTTGGCATATGTTTTCTGATTTCTTAAACAGGAAGAATTTTTAACACTTCATTATTTTGAAATGTTTTGTAGTTTATACATATTTATCCTAAACAAAAAACTTTAGTCTTAATCTTCCCTGAAAGCCGAGTAACTCAAGAAATTAGTATTGCTACTCTTGTTCTAAAAGTAGAGTTGATTTACTTGCAAGAGAATTTTCTCTTGCCCATTCAATTTTCTAGTCTTTTTCCACCCTGCCTAATACCCAGGAGATGGGCCTCTGAGGACTATATCAACCGGCATTTCTGTACTCTGACTTGATTTGTTGACCTAGTAGAAATCTCTGGCAAAAGAAGTGCACATTTGAGGGGAGAGAGGAATTTACCATCATGATTTACTGCAGTTGACAGGATAACAGTAGGTGCATTTTCCAAGGCCATGGCTGCTACTTTGCAGTCCCTCTTCTGATCAACTCTCTCTGTGCCCTGATGCAAAATTAATATTCCTTCTCATTGTCCCTCCAGGCACAAGAGGATAAATACTTTTCCATATTGTGTATCCTACTATGCTTTCCAATTCAAATACATTGCTTTAACCATACAAACCACACTTCCGTTATCCCATCGTGTGTTATAATTGTGTCTGCTGTTAGAGTCTAATGGAAACAGCTACCCAGGAAGTTCATGGATATTTCAATTACATCATAAAAGAATATGTAAATTTTAGAAAATTTAAGGTTGCTGCTCTGTGTTAACAAGCTTTCTTTGAGAGAGATTTTTGATTAAATGCTAAAAATAGGATGTCTTGCTGTGACACAAAAATATGGCTTTAACTGTAAAATATATCTGAAAATGAATGGTTTCTTACATTTGATAGCATAAACATTCTATTTTTAGCTAAATAGACTCCTGAAATTTTGGTGTCATCTTACTTATCTGTCACCAATCGCTTGTTTTCAAAGAATACTGTAATAGTCTGAATGTGATATGAAGCCTTTGTGTACATGGACAACACAATATGTACAGAAATCCATGACATGAAGTTTGAATTTCAATACAATATCTAAACATGTATATATCTATATAAATAGCCACAAAATAAAAGCAAAGTCTTCTCAATACTATAATTACTAGAACAGGAAAAAAAATGATATTTACCCTACTGTGAGGCAGTTATTTGATCTAATGCAGTAGAAATTATTATCCATAACTATTATTTATTAAACTCCTAGTTTATTACATTTTTGATGTTGTAAGAAGTGACTTTAGTAGAAAGAATAAGGCGATGCATTTTATGGAGTAACTTATATTTTAATAAAGATAACAACCTATCATAAATTTTAGTAGTATAGCCAGAAGTATTTCCCAAATCAAAATTCTGAGTGAAGTGGTGCTTTTGTTAAGGGGAAACAAACATTAATGCAACTAGTAGAAGTACCAATGGGGAAATGGATAGAGGCCTGCAAAGAGAAGCAACTAAAAACTCAGACACAGATGATCAGGTCATAGCACTTGAAAGTTGGCATTTGACTTATCACCTTCTTCCAGGGTTTTCTGTATTGTCTCTGAAAGACATACCTTGTGATGTACAATGTGATATTAAATTATAAGCACCATGGATAAGCATTTAACACAGAAGTAAGATATTGGTTGGGACGAGTTTGACTCCAGGTTGCTTTCCAAATTACAAAGCCTGGGAATTTGCAAGTGATATCTCAAATAATTGTGTCTCTGTCTCCCAAATGGGAGACCTGGGTGGAATTTGTATGGTTCTGATTTCATTGCTGTAGCACCAGTGCAAATTAGTCTATTTTAAAATTCTTGTATTTAGATAAGTATTATGTGCTCCTACTCAGCCTTTGTAAATTTTTAATGAAAGATTAAGATGCTTAGTTGAGTGCTATTTGTGCCCTGCTTGTTTTTATCTTTCAAATCAGGCCACTCTTTTTATCATTGTTTTTTTCTGTTGTGTATATAATACACAAACTATATACACAGGCTATAATACACTTGTTTAAAATTTAAATTACAAATAAATACATACAAGTAAAACTTGTACAAATCCATGTTTTATAAACGTTATATACATGATGAATGAAATATAACTTGTATAATATAAATGTGTAAATATTTAGTAAAAAAATCAAATTTATACAAATATATTATTTTTCCAGTTTAATACTTTTGTTGTATTTTGTGATATATGTACACTGAGAATACTCTAATATCCACCACCACTGATATGGATCTTTTGGATCAGTAAAACATTTTTGTTATATAGCTTTTTAATTTGTAATGTAGTTCTTAACATAGTAATTGATAATTCTTGAAAATATTGAGAGTGAGAGCTCTGTCAGTGTATAGAAGACAAGAATATAGTTTAAAATTTAAATGAATAACTGGAAATACATCATTACTGTGTTTCAATAGAGCAACACATTAAATATTTCCAGATATTATTGGTTTGGTAGCACAAAAATAAGAGTTTAGTGAGTTTTCATGGACTGAAATAATGTTCCCTTAATCATTAATTTTATACCCTTACTTCCCTAAAGTCAGGGTATCAATGTATATTTGTGTATAAATATACTCAATATATATGCTAAATAACATCTGTGAAATAGTAATTGTATCAGGATAATATGGATACTTAAAACAAATTATGTATAGTTTTATACTACCCTCAGTTCTGCTAAATCATCACATATGTATCATTGAAAGACATTGCAGTAAGCAAAACTGTGAAATGAAAACCAGAGAGTGCATGGAAATTGTAGTTCAGGGGCAACACATTAATAAAAGCTTTCTCACAGGACAATATAGAGGTACCTAATAATAATGATTTCATAGTTTTTTGCATGTTAGATTATTAATTATGTAGAAATACTACAATTGATGAAGTACTTCACCTTAAGAAACACCTGGCATTTTCTTATAGAAATTATTTTGGACAGGGTTTGCATTTGCCAGTTACTGTAAAATGATCAAAACTGAGGTATCAAGTTTTAGCATAAGACATAGGTGGAGGTGAACTGGAATAGCTGGTATATATTGAAGCAGTGTGGTGTGTTCCTGTGTACTCCTGTATGGTTCCATTCAGAAGGATGAAGTTTTCAGTTTTTACCTACAGATTCTATTGGAAAAAATTACACACATGTAACTGTTATTGAAAAACACATTGCAAATGGAATTCACTGAATGGGTATAATTCACTCATATTACCAATATGTTCATATATATCAGCTTGTATCACATTTAAATAATTACAAATCTAAGATGTACATTCTGTGCTGTTGAAACGAATTAAAGCTGTCTAAGGATTCATGAGGAAAAGTGTTCTTTATTCCACTTACAGATAATTTCATATTAATTGAATATGACAACTTTCAGATTACTATATATGCTTTGAATTATGTTTATACTTTCAGGTAAGTAGTAAAATTCTGACAGTGAAACAGAGAATGTGTATGGTAATCCCATAAAGATAATTTAAAATAAAATTCCTAAAACATACTTGCAAGCTGTTGCATAGTCCATCTTTACATGTAATTTTGCCCTTGCAATGTATTGGGTCACTGAGAGCAATGTTTGCTCTCTAAGAGCATAATATATTCATGATACTTGTAAGAGTTTTAATAATCCTGGATCAATAACATGCCTAAGCGCATTTTAAGAAGATACTGGTTTGCAGCATTTATTGCTTTTGATTGATTACTAAAATGTGGACTATTGCATTTCTAAAAGCAGTTCTTTTTCTTATAAACAAAAGAAATAAAAGGGAAAATAGAGTTGTAAGAGAAGATTTGGCATCTTTTCTTCCCTAGGAAAGTATTATTAAATATATAACAGAGAAATCAAAACGTGCGCAAAAAGTTAAAATGGACATCTATATAGAGAATAAATTATACCCAAACCTATACACAAGTCAGTGTTATGGCACAATAGGATAAGTTGCCAACTGTGATGCTTATATCCCATATCACAGTTCCTATTCAAGTTTCAGCTGTTCCACTTTGATTTCAGCTCCCTGCTGATGCATCTGGGAAAGAAGCAGATGATCTAAGTATCTGGGTCCCTGTTGCCCATGTAGCAGAAATAGTGAGTTCCTGCTTCCTATGTCCTGGCTTTATATTGACCCAAACCTGACACATTAAGGAATGAATCAGTAAATGGAAGATCTCATTTTCAGTCTTTCTCTCAGCCTTTCAAATAAATATATTTTTTTAAATTGGCAAAAATGTGTGAAATAATATTTACTTGGCTTTTAATCTGATTCTGTTTTCATGATATTTCAGTATGAAAATACTCCATTTTCCAAATTTCTAGCATGGTTTTGAAAACTTGAGTCACTTAACTAATCAAGCCACCTCATTACTAGCATTAATTACAAGTGGAATCATTAAATTAGAATTCATAACAGATCATATAATATTTCATGTTAAACTCTATTTATGTTTACCTAATTTGAACTTGCATGTTGCTAAAGAGTTTTACCCAGAATTTAAAAACTGTGAATGACATCAGAGTTAAACTTATCTACTAATAAGATGCTTGAGACCTATCACTTTTATCATAGTTAGGAAAAAATATTTTCTGTGCAAAGTATCTCTGATGTTTCCTAATGAATTGCCATAGATTGCTACCAATCACATTAGAGAAATAAGCAAATAGGATTCATCAACTCAGTAATAATTTTATTAAACACTTTTCATATGCTTAGATGACAATTAAAAACTTTAGGAAATGGTCTTTGAAGAATATCTACTTGACAAATTACATAAAAATTAATACTACAACAAATCTAATAAATTAAAAAATGGAAGCCCGGAACTTCATGGTGTTTATGGAAAACCACATTGTGAACTTCAAAATTTTCTTAGTGTGACAGGCCTTCTACACTAGTGTCTTTAATCTTGTTATTCTCAGATCCAGCTAGCATGATGTAATAAGCATCAGGAGACTTACTTTCTGGGTGCCGTTCTTAACTTCTGTACTCCCTATTCCATACAGTGAACAAAGAATTTGGGGTTTTTTATTTGCATTTTTTTTTTTTTTTGCAAATTCAGTGTACCTGGTATCTCAATGTTGTTGATAACTATAAATTTTTCAATGCAGGGCCTGATCCATCCCTTGCAGCTGCAGGCATTTGGAAAATGAACCATTGGATGCAAGATTCTGTCTCTCTCTCTCCCCCTCTGTGTGTGTGTGTGTGTGTGTCTGTGTGCACGCGCGTGTGTGCTATTCAGACTTTCAAGTGCAGAAAGTAAAAAAAAAAAGATTTAAACCAATAAAACAGGCAGAAAATATTTACTGATTATCTCAAAGTTTAGAATTTGAGTAGTAGAATGATATTGATCATATGCAGAGTTGAAATATACATGAAAGATCATGAAAGGACACTAAAATCCTCTGATGCCATACAAAGAAAGGCACATCTACCGTGAGCTTTGCAAATGCTATCTTAAATCCTCACCTTGCATGCTCAGGGATCCTATATGGTGCCGGTTCATGTCCTGGCTGCTCCACTTCCCATCCAGCTCCTTGCTTGAGGTTAGGAAAAGCAGTAGAACATGGCCCAAAGGCTTGGAACCCTGCACCCATGTGGGATACCCAGAAGCTCCTCCTGGATTCTGATTGCCTCAGCTCCGGCCGTTGTGGCCACTTGGGGAGTGAATCAGTGGACAGAAGATCTTTATCTCTCTTCTTTTCTCTGTATATCTCTGCCTTTCCAATAAAAATAAGTAATATGTGATTTTAAAATGCTATATTTCCTTTTCTAGTTTCAGACAGAATGAGTTTGGGAGATTATGAAGCAGTAGAATAAGTAATCAAGGAGTCTGGATTTAGGGCACAAATGACAAATGAAGGTTTGTAGAGAAAACAGAAATAAAAAGATGAGGTCTTAAGTGCTTGGATTTATTACTTAGAAATGGCGAGAGTAGGAGGCATGTGAGAAGTTAGAATTTGAAAGAATCTTGTTGATGAGCTTGCCTCTGTCCCAAGTATGGTGTTTTCAACAGACTCAGACTCTGTTGATCTCCTTGTGCTTGAGCTCAGGACATTAAATGAAACATTGGTAAAAACACATGAATAAGCACAGAACGATAGTATGTTTAGAAAAATATAGTTAATTCAAAAGTATCTTTAAAAATGGATTTATTCTTATCAGAAAGCAGGTTTACAAAGAGAAGTGGAGATAGAAAGATCTTCCATCTGCTGGTTTGCTCACCAAACAGCTGCAATGGTTGTAGCTGATCCAATCCAAATCTTGAAGCTAAGAGCTGCTTTTGTGTCTGTCGCATACATGCAGGGTCCCAAGGGCTTAAGCTATCCTCCACTGGTTTCTGAGGCTACAAGCAGGCAGCCACGACATAAACTGACATCCATATGGGATGCTGGCACTTGATGGTAGAGGATTAGCATTTTGAGTCACAGCACCAGCCCCCAAAATAATATATCCTAAATATAAATCTCACTCATGGATTCCTATAGCTTGTTTTATAATTTTGAAATCAGTCCTTTATCCACGAATTCATTGCTACATGATTTCCATTTCAAATCCCATATCTCTCCTAAATTCAGGGTTTGTTCTATGTATTTCGGAACCTTTAATGAAATTTGCATAGGAAACGTTCATTATCCTTTTGGCACACTGGAATCCTGATATTTTTGGCAGAAGTATCTGAAACAGCTGAGTTAAAGAAAAAAAGAGTTTTTTTATATTTAATGAATTAATAAAGGTAAAACATGATAAGCTTTAATGTTTTTGAATTTTATCATTCACCAGTGAACTCTTTTTATTTTGATAGAGAGGCGAAATAGCACAGAAGTCTCTTCTCACACTGGCTTGATAACACTACTTCAGACAAACTAATTTATTATTGATGACCTGTGATGCTTTTTTATTTGTCTCTGTTTCAGCACTTCTGATATGTTACGTGAAGCTTATTGATTCATTCGGGTTTGGCTTTTATGATAATTTATTGAAAGGGAGCCTTGAAGAAAGCTTACAGAAGAGATGAGCATTTTTCATGTACTACTCAAGTGGAATAAAAGAAACATAAAAGGTCTGTTTTTCTGTACTTGAATTAAGGGTTCTGCAAGGATATAGCTTGGGTAGGGTTTTTGGAGAAAGGATATTTTTAGACGTGGTACTCGTGTTTATTCAATAAAGAAAGTTAATGGTTGACTATGAAGTTTTAAAAACATAGAATTTCAGCATAAAATCATAAATCAATACAGTTTTTCCAGGACTTGGAAAATTTCCGCTTGGAGGGACCTCAGTGTGTTTTGGTAAAGCTTTTGGCTAAAACGGACTATTGTTTGAAATATATTGTAACTAATATTCCCGTTATCTTTGCATCAAAAATATCTGAAAAGTAAAAGTAAATATCCTGTTTTATCTACCAAAGCATTTCATGTAAATGTGTAATTTGTCTTGATTGGATCTAAATTGGTGAGCAGAGAGAATACATGCATCATCTTGGGCCTCTTGGGACAGCAAATTGAATTCTCCCATGTGTTGTTCAGGCTTGACTACATTTGTCTGGTTTTATCTCTACTATGCAAAAAGATTACTGAGTTTTATCTTCCCACTGGTGAACAGAAAAGACAATATTCTCCCTTTTACTGATATCTTTCTTCCTGAAAAAAAAAAAAAAAAGCAACTAAGTTAGTTAGTTTTAAACAGCAGATAAAGGAATCCTGAATGGTAACTAAAATTGATGTTCAGTGAAGAATATTTGATATTGTCAGGTGATGAGAAACAGTTGAACAAAAAGTAAGTTTAAAGCTTTCAATTTTATCGAACTGTTCAAGTTCTATCAATCTTGTTGCTGTAAAGCTAGCCTGTAGCTTTTCTTTAAAAATCAAGGGGCGGTAGTGGCAAAGTACTAGAGTCACAAAACTACTTGTTCTTCTTATATAATTTATTACACTAAATTAAAATATGCTTTAAGGATTGCATTGTTATAATTTTGAACTTATAAAGTTGTCTTTGAGTTAAATAGGTGATAGAAACAAAAAAATAGATAGAAGCTAGAGAAGTGGAAAAGGAATAAAAAATACATGTTCTGATACTCAAAGTAGGTACTATTACTATTATATAGATATTGAAGACAGTCAATCAAGCATATAGTAAAAGCTTATTTTCTAATTCTTTCACTTAGAAATAAATTTAAGCATACACGGGATCAACTGAAATATTTGCAAGTATGTATTTTGTTGTTTCAGTAACTATATTAATTTTCTTTTTTTTATTTAATTACATTGTATTATGTGACACAGTTTCATAGGTACTGGGATACCCCCACCCTCTCCACACCCTCCCCCCATGGTGGATTACTCCACCTTGTTACATAACCACAGTTCAAGCTCAGTTGAGATTCCCTCACTGTAAGCATATACCAAACATAGAGTCCAGCATCTTACTGTCCGCCCTAGTTCAACGGCTTCTTAGGGAGACCCTTCCAATATACCATCAGCAAAGATCTACATCATTATGGAATTAGTTGGCATAGTAATGAGTAACCAATATGTTAAAAGTAAATGTGAGTTCTTAACCACATTCTGTGACCACCTCATTGACATTTCAATTTTAGTTTATACACAACTTATAACCTTACATACATAGCATTACATGTTTTACATAACATCATATCATCTTAAATTAAGGCAAACGTGGTATCTAACCTTTTTGGATTGGCTCATTTCTCTTAGCATTATGGTTTCCAGTTTGGCCCATTTGGCCACAAAGAACTGCATTTTGTTTTTTTTAATAGCTGAGTAGTATTCCATGGAGTAGATGAACCATAGCTTTCTTATCCAATCCTCTGCTGATGGGCATTTTGCTTGCTTCCATGTTTTTGCAATTACTGATTGTGCTGCTATGAACATTGGGATACATGTTGGTTTCTCATAAAACAGGTGATTTGGATATATTCCTAGGAGTGCTATTGCTGTATCATACAGTATGTTGAATTTGAGTTGTTTGAATGTTCTCCATACTGATTTCCATAGATGCTGTACCAGCCTGCAGCCCCACCATCAGTGGAGTAGGGTTCCCTTTTCTCCACAGCCTCGCCAACATGTGTTGTTTGTGCTTTTTTTCATGTGGGCCAGTCTTACTGGCGTTAGGTGGTACCTCATTGATGTTTTAATTTGGATTTCCCGTATTGTCAGGGAATTTGAGCATTTTTTCATATGCTTATTTGCCATTTGGGTTTGTTCCTTTGTGAAATGTCTGCCCATTTCCCGTGCCCACTTCTTGAGTGGCTTATTTGTTTTGGTATTTTGGTTGTTTTGTAGTTCTTTGTATATTCTGGAGATTAGCCCTCTATCTCCTATGTAGTGCACGAAGATCTTCTCCCCTTCTGTGGGTTGCTTTTTTACTTTGTTGATTGTTTCCCTTGCTGTACGGAAGCTTCTTAGTTTGATGAGGTCCCATTTGTTTATTCTGGTCTTGATTGCTATTGCCTTTGGTGTCCTTTTTAGGAAGTAGGAACCTACCCCTAGATCTTGCAGAGTATTTCCAACATTTTCTTCCAAAAGTTTGAAGGTTTCTTATCAGTATTTCTATGTGCGTATGTGTTACATACCAGAGATCCAAGGAAAATTAAATAGAACCAATGTCATTTACATTTAGAACATGAGAGCATTTTGTTGAGATAATTTATTTGTAAAACTTTTGTACATATAAAGATCAACACTGTGGTTAGGTCATGAAAAATATTAGACAATTCTTTGCATTTGGGATGTAGAAGAAATGGGCAGATGGAAGTACATCTTAGAAATGAAAGCTTACAGGAGGAGATAAAATTTGAATTGGGCTTCAGACCTTTTTGTAAAACTGAAGAGAAATGTTTTGGAATTGATATGATCAGAAGTATAGTTTGAGAGTGATGTGTTATCATAGCAACATGTAGCTTTTGAGGAGCTACTGACTTTTGCAAATATGATTAATTTTAGATTGTTGAGGCATGTATTGTAATCTAAGGAATTTGGATTATGTCTGCTCCTTTTCTAACTGAAATAATTGTACAGATACATACTTAGACATAATAAATTATATGTAAAACATACATTTATATATTCTGCAGTTGATTGCATAAGCATTATATATAATGATTATGGATATGTGTGTACGTATACTACAGAGAAAGTGTGATATTCTTCTACCCAACCATTGTAGTAACAACAAAATCAAAACAACTACAATAGTATATTTCAAACATTTTAGTCACCTTGAATGATTTTCCTTGGATTCTACCTATAGGCTTCAAAGTGTTATTACAGTAAGTTTTCCTTGTCATGAGAACTTCAAAGAAATATCGGGCTTGGACAATATTAAGGAGTCTGTTATATACATGTGTTTGTAAGACTTGGACAGAAGAATGGCATATTGGGGAAAATAATGCAAAATAACTCAATCAGTTATATAAATATTAGCACCTAAAATGAAAAAAAATGGATTGACAAAACCTAATGCATGAAGTTATTGGGGGAAGTTAGGATGGGAAGAATGACTAAGTTATATAAATAAAAAATTAGGGTATGGGGGAGATGTATGGCTGTTAGTGGATGCAGGACTGACTGGGAAATCTATAAATAAAGCTAAATTAAAAATTAAGAGTATAAGACCAGAAATATGAAATAGAATTCTAGCCTCTTTTTTAACATTTCGTGAAGTGACTCAAGATTACTGTGGTGGAGGGTGTGAGGGGAGGCAGGCAGTTCTATGCCACACAAGGTTGGTTAAACCACTGCCTGCAACATTAGAATCAGTGGTCCTGGCTGTTTCTCTTCTTTTTAGGAGAAAATGCCATAATAGCACTGTGGTCAAACCCAGATTCAAATTAGAATGGACACCATGTTTGCCACATTTGGTGAATAAATGACATGATTTATAGGATTAATGGAAGATGCAAGGAAGGGATTACAAATGATTGAACCAAATGAATGCATGCATCTATCTTTTAGACAATACTTTGCTAACTAAAAATTGATGATAGACCAGCAAAAATAAAAATATGACAAGATAATAAACCTGACATGTGTAAATATAGGTGTACTTTTTTCTGTATGAGACATTGATCATTTCTTTTAGATTTGGGTTATGGAAATTTTCCTACTTCTATGCCTTGAAAAATGTTTCAGTTATATACTAGACATTGCAAGCAATCAAGTTTTTATTGACATCCATCTTTAAACAGCATTGCATTTTTTTCAGTTATATGAATTATTGGTGACTGCTTTTGGATATGTTAGCTATAGTTTTATTCTTTATTTATGTTGGTACTGTTTTATTTTCAGCGTACTCCTAAGTCATAACCCTTTGTTCTAGGGCATGGAACATACTGCTGAGACAGGCTTTTCCTTGGGCATCAAGGAATATGTTTTTCTTGAGATGTTTGATGGCATCTCTGTAATCCAACTGAGGTAAAACTCCAGTGCCTCCTAGCATTATGTAGCTTCTCTTTTCTCTGCTCAGTACTCAACAAACAGGTGACTGCTAACATTCCATGTCTTTCTGACGTGTTATACCCTAGCCTCATATATGGCATGATGGTGAAATCACATGCAGGTTTCTAAGCCCTGTACCTGCACAGATCCTGCTTCTATGTCACCCTTAGATTAGCAGGTTCCATCATCCTCAGAGGCTTGATACAGATCTCTGATTCTGATTGCTCAGTGATATTGATCAGGACATTATTTTTCTGTTCAGGTACAAAAGTGCTTCTAGGTAGTAACACAAAGAGATACTATGATTGATTTTGTGTTTCCTTTTGCTGAAGGATCACAATCCTGTGCTTTTCCAGTTTCTACAACCAGTTTCCTCCTATGGTTTGTTAAATTATAGTGTTTTTTCAGTGTTACAATTTGTTACCAATTATGTTTTTCCCTATACAATCTAACATTCTGTGTTCTCTTTTTTCTTTGTCGAAACATTCAAGTCTTTTTGATTCAGGGTAATTTAAAAACCAGGATAAAAGTAAACAAACTAACGAAGTCTTTTCTCTCATGGTCCAAAAATCTGCTCACTTAGGGAGAGAATCACCATTGTTTCTAACATATTTGAAATCAGTAATTTTTTAGACTGCCCATATGAGTGATTTTATGTGATTTTTGTCTTGTTGAATTTAACATAATCTCAGTTCAATTAATGTTACATATTATAAGAGCTCATTTCATTGTGCACATGAACCACATTTATATCCATTTATCTTATTGTTTGCATTTCTTGACTGTTTAGAATAGTACTACAGAGGGATGGGGGGATTCCCAGAGCCTATGAAAATGTCACATAATGCAAAATAATTAATAAAAAAAATAGTACTACCATAAGCCTGGGAGTGTAGATATTTCTTTGACACATAGATTTTTTTCCTTTTTATTATATACTCAGTAATGGGATTTGGATATCATATCTCATTTCATTTTTAGTTTTTGAGGAACCTTCATGTTGATTTCCACAATAGCAGTACAAATTTATGTTCCTACCAATAGTGTTCAAATGTCTCCTTTTCTGCATATCCTCTTCAGCACTTATTCTGTCTTTTGTGGACTAATAGATGTTCCTGCAGTGAGTTGATACCTCATTGTCATTTTGCTTTGCATTTCCCTGATTAATAATGTTGATACTTCTATACATATTTGATTTCTATATTTTTATTTGAAAAATTTCTGTTAGGATTTATTGCCCATTTTTAATTGGGTTTGCCTTTGAGTTGCTTCATTTATTTATATAATGTGCAGGTTAAGTCTTTGTCAGCTCTATATATTTCAAACATTTTTTCACTATCTGTAGGTTGTCCCTTCACTCAGTTATACTCTTACTTTTACTGTGCAAAATCTCTTTACTTGGAAGAAATTCAGTTTCTCTGTCTTTACTTTTATTTCTTGTGCATTGAGATCCTAGAATCAAAGATGAAAATGTAGACATTATGACTAACGTAACAGAAATAAAACATTTCATTATACTAATTAAAAGAAAAATAAGATGAGAGAGGAAAGAGTAGATGGGATGTATACACTTAAAACTGTATATGTGAAATGAATGAGATTTGTTTTCATTTTATAAATAAATTTAAATTTAGAAAAATAAAATTTAAAAAGAAAAAGAAATGTTTGTGATTAAAAAATTGTATGGGTGGCTGGGTCCCTTCATAGAACTAAATGCACTTGTGTTGGGCCACTAAGAAGTGTCCAGAGGCATACTGCTGGAAGCTTACTTGAAGAACAGGTCTGAAGGAAGTTTAGGGTGAATAAAGCCAAATTAATGCAGTCATGGGGTGTAGTATATTCCCCCACCCCTCTGCTTTTCAAGCGTGTTTTTAAGGTCTTGGTGTTTTCATTCAATTATGCCCTGGCCTTGAGGATTGCAGGGGAGGCCTGTGCACGTCTAATAATACTATGTTTCCGAGGGTTATAGGAACACCTCTAACGTGTAGCATAGACCACTTAAACAGAATGTTTTGAAATTTTTACTAGTATATGTAAGCACATTGTTTTAATAGTGGAGGGAATTTATATGATAGGAAAACAGGTGAAAATGCAAGATTTAATAGCTGAAGTGGATTTAGAACTCATAGGCTATACCCAGAGAAATACAGAAAAGTTGTAAGATAATGTCTACAAGGAGATAATTAGGTTACCTGGTCCTTTACCTGTGTCCAGGCATTACTACAGAAAATTTAAGTCATTACTTTTATGGGGTTTAGAGATCCTGAAAGCCCTTTAGTTTCAGAGACAGTAGAGGAGAAATGAAGAAATAAGTTTGAGTCACCAGGTTGTTTATTCTGAGGAACAATATGAAGTGAAAACTATCAAATAACAGCTTTAGAAAACATTTACCCAAAGGTTTGGTGTGTGCTATAAATTTGAGACAAGAGCATAGGTTAACAAGCTAAATTGTACATTAAAGCAATCAGAATATAGCGTAAGTAGTTGATTAACAAATTTAAGCACAAGTGCATGAAAGACTTAAAAGCAGTCTATCAGAGATTTAAGTTACATGAACTAAAGAAAGTGGTGTCAATTTAATGATATTAGTTCAGGACAGAACAATAAATCAGTTTTAGCAACTCTTTAGATGCCTTTTGAAAAAATTACAATTAATTGATTGCAATTATCTTTTGTTAGTAACGTGAGTTTACCATGTTTTCCAAATGGTTTACAAACATAGGCAAACAGATTTTAAACAGGTGCAGTAGGAGCCATAAACCTCATTAACTGACAACAGACACCTCTCCATTTCACTTGGCATTTGAAACAGACCCAAATAATCCTTTACAATTGCCCAATCTCTACTTAAGTGTACCAAGATGACTTAGGGAACATACAAACAAGCACATCTACCCTTTTAAATAATTTTTCTGTTACAGAAACTCCAAAAGCAGGTTCACAAAGAGTAAAAGGTATAGCAACATTTCCTGACCGGCAAACACAGACAGTAATGACTGATAATTTAAAATTTTCCCAAAGTAATTGAAGCTGGAAAAGAGTGGCATCAAACTAAGATTACAAGGCCCTTTCTGATTCATTCTTAGGAAGCCCTGAGGTGAAGTAGTGTTACTGTAAAACAGCACCTGCATACACATACACATACACACAAACACACCCAGGGAACTATTAGAATAGAATTCTGATTAGCAGTTGTTATCTTGCCACTGCACTCATAGAAGCAAACAATTTTAACAAAATACAAACATCAAAAGACAGACATGTGGCCACCACACACAATTCAGAAACCAGACTGACTTTGGTAACCCAAAATCTAGGGACCTAAACCTGATCGGCCATGAGGATGTCTCATGCAGACCCTGACTCAAGAAGTTAAGCTGTGTCCAGCCTTCTTGATGCCCAAATGAATACTCATAACAGAAACAAATCAGATAGTGAGATACCTGTTTATGGGTAAAGGTCAGTGTAAATCCTGTAAGCCAGGAAGACAAGATCAGATGCTGGGGCTGTGCTAATCATCACAGTGGCCCCCCCAGACCACTGAGCCAGCTTCTGGAGTTCAGGATGGCCACTGCCCCACTGACTAGGACCTCCAAAATGTTGTAAAGAGCAAGATAGGACATGCCAGACAAATCTAGGATATGCTAAGGAGTCTTACCAAATTTCAATAGAAATTAGCAAGTGAAAAGTCACCGAGATAATCCAGACTGAATCAAAACCTTGAAAGGAAAAAAGTGATCATTGCTGTGAAATCCATCAATGAAACTGAAGACCTATATCTAGTTTTTCCAGCAATATAAATTATCCTAAAATATGTGTAGTGAACAACCTGGACACATTTACAAAAACATACATATACCTGTTACTGACTTCTTTGACCACATTTTATTGTTGCTGGACCTCACTTTGTCCTGGAACTCTTAAAAGTTCAAAAATTAGAATTAGAAGTTCATAGACATCTATAGCAAAAGCATTTTGACATAATGAAATTTTGCCCCACTTTGACCATTGCCAGGGGGCTGTCCCAAGGAAGCAGTGTGCCATATCGTTGTGAGTGGTCACATTGATCAAGTAGGCAGATATACAAAGGCAATCTCCCAGATTAAACATTATGATATGGGCATAAAAAGAGATTCATAGACAAATGGAAGCAAGTAGAGACCCTAGAGGTAAGCTCACTCATCCACAGTCATGTGAACTGAACGAAATTTCTAGGAGTTGCTGAGAAAATCGTAACTAGATCTTCAGCAGCACAGTCATTAAAATTTGTACTTATATAAGTACTCAAATAAAATATTCAATGTTATTATGGTAATGCTTCCAAAATTAATCTATATGTTAAATGCCTTCCCTGTAAGAATCCCAATTGACTGTTACTTGAGAAATTAATTAACTGAATCTGAAAAATATCTGGAAGTGCAAATGACCAGGAATTGCCAAACTAATATTGAAAGAGAAGAATGAAGTTGAAGGCCTCACAATTCCTGAAATTCAAGTTTATTTGAAACCTACAGTAATTACAATCTTGTCTTGGTAAGGAAAGCACAGAGAAATTTTAGATCATAATAAACCATTATGGTTATGATGAATTGATTTCCAACAGCTGTTTCAGGACAGTTCAGTGTGGAGAAAAATATTTTCAACAAATGGTGCAAGACAAACTGGATTTCTGCAAAATATAGAAGGAAATCTCTACCTCACTCTTCACACAAAGTTTGACTCAGATAATACACCCAAATGTTAAAGCTTCACAGCAAAAATACTGAAAAATAATAATAAATCTTTTTTAAAATGTTCTGTTTGAAAGACGGAGTGACAGGGAAAGGAAGAGTGAAAGATCTTTTTGTATCCTCGACTTTACTCCCCAAATGACCACAGAGGCAAAGGTCTATGATAGGACCAAGCAAGGAGCGTGAAACGCCATCTGTATCTGTCATGCAGATAGAAAAAGGCCATTTTCAATTGCTTCCCTAGACACCTAAGTAGACAGCTGGACCAGCAGTGGAGCAACCTGATCTTGAATCAGCTGTGTCATACAGGATCCTGGAGGCGTTCTTAGCTTATCATAGCACAAAGCCTTCAGGGCAGTAAATTTTTCCTTGATTAGATAACAATGTCTTGGAACAAAAGGGTTTTTTTTCCCCCTTTTATTTGAAATTGTGTGTGTGTGTGTGTGTGTGAGAGAGAGAGAGAGAGAGAGAGAGAGAGAGAGAGAGAGAGAGAGAGAGAGAGAAGGAGAAGAAGAGGAGGAAGAGAAAAATCTATCTGTTGGTTTACTCTTGAAGTGGCTGTAATAGGCAGGGCAGGATCAGGCTGAGGCTGTAAGGCCTCCCAACTGGGAAAAACCTTACCAATTGTCTGGAGAGAGTGAGTTTGCCTAATGACCACTGAAGAGGAGGCTTAATGCAAGGAGGAACCCTAAACATAAACAGGGAGGGGGCTATGCAATTAGGGGCGGGGGCTAGTTGCAGGTGCCCCTTATCTCTCAGGCTCCCAGGCTCTATCTAAACTTAATCATGAAATATTCCTTCAGCTATTCACTGTTTTCTACTGCAAGTGAAATACAGAAAGCAAAGAAAAAGCAAATTAAATCCTTCTGTCCTTCCAATCCCAAATGTTCCTTTTCAAAGCCAGGGCCTAGAACTGTCTGGACCTCAATGTGCTTCCTACTATGGTATGCAATAGAAGGATCTGGGTCAGAAAGACAGTCATAACTCAGATTGTGTGTCCCAAGTCATGTGTTGACCACTGCCCCAAATGCCCACCCCAAGAAGAAAAGTATTGCAACAAATGAAAGCTAAAATACACTGAACTTCATCAGAATTTTAAACTTTTGTATTACATGTGAAATCAAGAAAGTGAAATCTACACAGTGTAGAAAATATTAGTAAAATCAATGTCTAGTAAGGGCTTCTATATATAATTGTGTAAGTCCACATTAAAAATAATAAGATTGAAGACATTTATTCAAGAAGAAATAGTTCTAGTGAGTGCATAGAAAGTCAGTGTGTATCATTTATAATAGAAAAGTGCACAAAAACATGTATTGGCCAGCATGTATAAAACCATACACCATTAAATTTTATAGGTAGGTACAGAAAATGGTATATTTACATTGCAGAAGTTGTTGATACTCTCTCCAATCTTAATCATTGAATTACTGATTATCCAGAAATTTCACACCTAAGCATTTAGGAAAGAGACATGAAAACACACATTCCTATAGAATTTTTGCAGGAATACTGGTAGCAGCACTGTTTCTATTAGCTAAAATTTAGAAATGATTCTTTTGTCCATTAAAGGAAAAATAGGAAATTTACATAGCATATATCATGCAGTGTACTATTAGCTAGAAATAATGGTGCACGTTAACTGGGTGCACCTGGAAAACACTAAGTGAAACGGGGTAGACACAAGTGACTGCATATTCCACAATTCTATCAGAAATGTGTCAAATACACAAGCACGCATTACCTAAATGCTGAACACGGAGGGTAGAAACAGTGGGAAATGAGTGATGATATATAAAATATCTTTTTTTTTTAAGATTTATTCATTTTATTACAGCCAGATATACACAGAGGAGGAGAGACAGAGAGGAAGATCTTCCGTCCGATGATTCACTCCCCAAGTGAGCCGCAACGGGCCAATGCGCGCCAATCCGAAGCCGGGAACCTGGAACCTCTTCCGGGTCTCCCACGCGGGTTCAGGGTCCCAAAGTTTTGGGCCGTCCTCGACTGCTTTCCCAGGCCACAAGCAGGGAGCTGCATGGGAAGTGGAGCTGCTGGGATTAGAACCAGCCCCCATATGGGATCCCGGGGCTTTCAAGGCCAGGACTTTAGCCACTAGGCCACGCCGCCAGGCCCTATAAAATATCTTTTAATGGTGATAGACTATATAATAAGATTGGGGTGATGACTTTAAATATACCCAAACCCACTGAAATATGAAATCCAAAGGGATGGATTTTATGGTACACAGTTACTTACCATTAAACTGTTAAAGATGTACCATGGCATTCTGCTCCATTTTCCCTAAAACTGTTTCATTTGGGTCAAGAGAATTAAATGATACTCAAGTTACACAATGGATGCCTTGTGTATGCAGATCAAACTGATTTAAATTATATAAAGCTAAAAATTCAGGTATTCAGCCGGCCCTGCTCACATTTTACTTGCTCACTAGCCACATGTGTTGGTGTCTAATAAAAGCCTCATTGCATGAGGAAGACAGAACATTGTAATCATAGGAAGTTCTGTTGAACAGAGATGCTTGGGTGATTTTGTTCAATTGAAGATGGAGTCTTGCTACATTCTTTAAATGGATCAATGGTAAATGCTGAGACCAATTTTAGGATGCTGCTAACACTTAGTCTTCTACTTCACACATTAAAAGAGAACTTTCTGTAGTACTTCCACATTTTTTTTTTTTGTTTTTCTCTTTTGTTTTGGCTTTCTCTTGAAGTGTGAGAAAGCTCACTTGCTGCTCTGAATGAAGACAGTAGTTTACTAGCAAGAAGTCCAAAGGTGGGAAAACTATCTGTTTGAGGGAAGGGTGAATTAAGATGGATATAGAAAAAATACACTGAGGAATAAGCTCTGTGAAGAAGAAATTAGGTTTGTAAGCATTTTCAGAATATAGAAACAGATAGTCTGAACCACAATATAAACACAAAATAGAAAGCAAATCTATTTCTATTGTCTCTGATAATTTTGGTGTGCTTATTACCAATGAATGTTAATCATACAAATTTACATGTACCAAACATATAATTTTATGCACACATATGCATATACACACATATATGCATGCATATATATATGTATTCTTGTTCATAATGTAATAGGGAAATTACTTTTGAAAATTTGGAAAATGCAGATAAGTACGCGAAAGAAAGCAAAGACTACCTATATTTTTACCATCACATGAAGAAAATTCTGCTGTTGCAGTGTTTATATATTATACTAACATTCTAATACACTTCAAAAATATAGTTTACATGATCCTTTATATTATGAATACTTAAATATCATGGTTTTATGATTTACAAAACTGATATCCAGTATTTTAACTTAATCACAATGAAAGCAAATATTAATTACAACTAAAATGAAATATAAAGAAAAATAAATATATGGCTAATGCTTACCCAAATTTTTAGTTTTTAAGCAAACAATATTCACAACTTCAAAGACAGTATTTTGGAAAACATAACCCACAGCAACTTCACAGTTTATCATGATAAACAACATCCTGCTATAAATGGAATTTTTAGAAATGGTTTTCAGTCTTGTCAGGAAATCCTTTTTCTATCTACAACTATTCTTTTAACATGGCTGTTAAATGCATCAACCCCGAAAAGTCAAAATGCATTCTAAGTCTTTCCCATATTCGGTTCAAATGTTTGAAAGGACCTTTCAGTTCTGGGTTGTAAATTCAAACGTGTTTCTGGTTGATATTTGACAGCTGTATCACAACCTATACTCTAAAAGCTATTGCAGTCTATCTGCTATCCAATGTTAACACGACACAAAATATAATCACATTTGACATTGCTGAAAGAAGCCACTAGTAGAATGGATGAGAGACTGAGATATCATATGTTTCTTCTTATCAGACAGGTGTATGTGTGTATGCTCACTTTACACTTACACAGTTCATATTGTTCTTTGCTGGTTTTGTTTTTGAGGGGATGTCGCTCGGATAAATTTAGGGTTGTTCATTGTTGCATTGGATACTTACAATAAGGAAAATAAAAAATCAGTATTGTTTAGACACAGGGGGTGTTAGTAAATTTCATGTTTTGCTATAGTTAATATAAAATTTAGAGCCAAACGATCTTTAAAAAATACTTAACGTCAAAATTGAAAAGAAATATCGACAAATCTCATGTGTTCTATTACAGAGTTTTGCTGTAGAACATATATTTTCCTTTTATATTGTGTTAAAATGTGATGTCTCAAGTAGTAACATTTTTACTACTGAGAGTAAAACAAAAGATTGTTTTCTCCCTTTGTCCAGCATCTGAGTGGGGAAAAAAAATCTGCATTTATGTTTGCAATTTTATCCTTTTCCCATCACAACTGGGAGACATCAGATGTTTGTGAGTCAGTATGCTGATATTTTTTTTTAATGTAAAACATTTTTAGAGAACTTTGGGATCACTTTTTTTACTTAGTGGTTTTAAAGTGTTTTATGGATCACATATACAGTGTGATTTGTATAATCTTGTTATATCTAAATAGGGTCAGAAATGTATCTTTCAACCATTCTGTAATTAAGATGCCTCTTTAAGTTTTATCAGGTGCTAAAGATTTTAGTAACTAAATATGAAAGTAAGCATGTGTAATCATCTTTCACAGTTTGTTCCCTTTGTATGGATGAAAGTGACCAAGTTATTAGTAATTCATTGATTGCAAATGTTTACTACTTTGGACTTAACAAGTTGGTTGCAGAATGATTTTGTGTTTCAAACCATGCTTTGTAGAATATACTTTTCAGAGCAGTGTTTAAAATAACTGTTAAAATAAAGTTAATGCTGGATAACTGGCATATTTTTCTTTAACCCAGCATTCTCATATATTGTCCCTGATCACAAAAATTACACTGATTACAATTTTAGAAAATTCATTGCTATGATTGAAGAAGAGTATACCCTTGACATAATGTATTGGTGAAATGTTACTGAAGTTTGGTGTATTATTGCTAATTGCTTGTGACCAACTAATTATTTTGACACTGGGGATTTCTTAGGAGCAAAGGGGAAATATTTCAACCTTCATTATGTAGTCATAATCTCTAAATAGATTATTTTAGAGAGAGGAAAACAGGGTAGAATGATTATAGCAAGTATATCATAGCGACTTGAAGAATATACTGTATTGCTTCTGTCATTTACACTAATGCTCCATCTGGAGGTATTTTGGAGCAAAATGAGCTACAGCTTGCGATGCCGCCATCCCATTTGAGTACCAGTTTGTGTCCTGGCTGTTCCACTTCCTTCCTGTTCAGCTCTATGCTAATGTACCTGGGAAAGTAGTGGAACATGGTCCAAGTTCTTGTGTCCCTGCACCCATGCAAGAAACCATGGGGTTCCTGGCTCCTGGTGTTATCTTGGCCCAGCTACAGCTGTTATAGCTATTTGGCTAGTGAACAAATGTACAAAAGATACATGTCTCTATCTTTTTCAATATAAGTCTGCAGTTAAAAAAAATAAGATATCAACCATGAACAATAAATATACTAACATTTTTAAATAAAAATGTAGCTAATCAAGCCTCAAATTTTTTGTCAAACAAATATTAATTTGGTTTTGTTTCTAAGTTGTTGAATAAGATACTATATGGGGCCCGGTGGCGTGGTCTAGCGGCTAAGGGTCCTCACCTTGAATGCTCCAGGATCCCATATGGGCGCCGGTTCTAATCCCGGCAGCTCCACTTCCCATCCAGCTCCCTGCTTGTGGCCTGGGAAAGCAGTCCAGGACAGCCCAAAGCCTTGGGACCCTGAACCCGCGTGGGAGACCCTGAAGAGGTTCCAGGTTTCCGGCTTTGGGTCAGCGCAGCACCGACCATTGCGGCTCACTTGGGGAATGAATCATCGGACGGAAGATCTTCCTCTCTGTATATCTGACTTTATAATAAAAAAAGTAAAATCTTTAAAAGAAAAGATACTATATGAATGGGGGCAAAAATAGTATATGAAGCAATTATTTCAAGAAATTATTAATGTCCTATTTTAAAATAATTTATATTCTGATTTTTAAATTTTATCTTGAAATCTGTTTCAAAGAAATAATGAATGAGTGAAAGAAAAGTATACAAAGATCTTCATTCCTCTGGTCACTTACAAAATTGCTGCACAGCAGGGGCTAGGTCAGGCTAAAATTGGGAAATGGAAACTCCATCTGTGATCCCATGTGAATGACAGGGAGCTGGATTTGAAGTAGAGCATCTAGAACTTAAATTGGCATTCTGATATATTTTATTGGGAGGTTGAACTCGCTACACCCACCATAGCATCTACTGCTTTTAAATTTATATTGCTTTAAAAATCAGATCTGGGAGATTTGGGGGTTACTTAAGTGGCCAGTGCCAGCTGTCCTAGACACCCAAGTAATGCATAGCTCAGGTCTTCATAACAGAGACCTGTTCTTTTATTCCACAAAACTGGCTGCACCCTGTAACAGTTCCTCATGTGAGAATGAGAATATACATGTATATTAATTTATGTCTAAACATGGACAATAACTGGGTGTTTTAAACCAACAAGAAACAGTTTGTGATTCTTTTAGCTTTTGAATTTTCCAGTGATTTTGCTGTGTACACTCAGGAAAGCTTGACTTTTATTTTGATTTTTATATTTTATATATTAATATGTAAAGAAAAAACTTCATGAATTTCATAGACACAATCCCAAGAATACATCAAAGTTTCTCTCCTCATTCCTTCCTTTCTTCCTTCCTCTCCATTTTATTTATTTATTTAGCTATCTTTTTATTTATTCATTGTAAGAATCTTTTCAGTTTATTTTATAATCACAAGCACAGTGATTTTTTTAAATTAATTACATTGCATTATGTGACACAGTTTTATAGGTACTGGGATTCCCCCCACCCTTCTCTAAACCCACCCCCCATGGTGGATTCCTCCACTTTGTAAGCACAGTGACTCTTTTTATTTTATTTTATTTTTATACTTTGTTTATTTGTAAATTTCCACCATCAAAATTCGTATGCAATTCTCCATGCAGAAGCTATAAAGGGCAGGAACTTACTGTACTCATGTTTGCTTTCCAGGGCGACCATTGTGGAGTCGTGAACTCCTGCGGGCAACACCACCATACCCTAAGGGTACCAATTTGGATCCTTGCGGCTTCACGTCCCATCCAGCTCCTTGCTGAGTGACCCTGCTAAGGAATCAGAGGGTGTCACAAGTCGCTGGGCCCATGCACCCTGTGGGAGACCCATATGGAGCTCCTATTTCTTTTTTTTTTTTAATATATATATATATATATATATATATATATTTTTTTTTTTTTAAATAATTATTTTGCATTATGTGACAGTTTCATAGGCTCTGGGAATCCCCCTACCCCTCCCCACGCCCCTCCCCCCTGGTGGATTCCTCCACCTTGATGCAATATTACAGTTCAAATTCAATCAAGATTCTTTCCTTGCAAACATATACCAAGCATAGAGTCCAGCTACTTATTGTCCAGATGGGTTGAACAGTTTCTTGGGGAGACCATTTCTGGTCTGAAGTTAGAGCTGGTAGAATATCATCCCAGTCAATTAAGAGTCCCAATATAACATCAACAGCAATTTGCAATATTACGGAATTGACATGGTTTTGAGTAACCAGTATGTTAAAAAAAAAAAAAAAAGCAAGTCCTAACCACAACCTATGATTAGCTCATTGACATTTCAATTTTAGTTCATATACAGGACCGGCTGCTATATACCTTAAAATGGCTATAAGGTACCATTCAGCTGTCTCATGTCTATTTCATTTTAGTATTTAGCCATTTGTTGTGTTGAAGTATAATTTTGTTGATCTTGGCAGATTTTAGGATAATCTAGACTGGCTTGTAACTCTAACAAGATATTTGTCGACATTTAAGGTGCAGAACATTTTTTGGGGGGAGGTGTGCAGGAAAATCCTCAACACCATGGTGAGGAGTAACTAATCTTTATGTCCCACCCAGCGAGGCATGAGCCAATCCACGCCAGCTCTTTTCTGTCAGATTCCAAGCTCTACTTTTTGTTGTTTGTCTATTTATTTTAGTGTTTTTTTTTTTTAGTTTGTATGATTGCTTGCTATGAGGGGTTTTCGAAGCAATCCCAATGGTCATTGTGAGGGAGGGCGGGGGTCCAGAGGTGGAGCCAGGCTCGGACCAGAGAATGCTCTCCTCCTTGGTCCCGAAGGACATTTATTGTTCTTCTGTTTCTGTGGACCGCTCAGGGCTTCTGGTTGTCTTTCTGATGACTTTGGTTTCTGTGCGGTAGTGTTTGTACTTCTTCCATCCCCTGCGGAAGCTCCGGTTGGGGGTGGGTGTCCTCAGAGTACTCGGCCTCCGAGGGCATCCAATTCCCTGTGGCCTCCTTGGCAGTTGGGATATAGTCCTTGTTGCTCGTATTAATAGTTTGTGGTGAAGGTCTGGGAGTCTTCGTGGTTGGGATCCAAGCTTCCTCCTTACCACCTGCTCCACTCTGGAGTGCCCCCCTGCTCCACGCACATGACCTCCTGTTAAGAGGTTGTCAGGATCGCACCCGATTCCCCCCTCATGCATTGGTATAGTAGTTTTATTGTTGTTTAGTGCCGCTTTGAGTCTGTTGTCTATGAATTACCAAATTTGATCTTGATAGGCTATATTGTACTTTTTCCTCACTCTTTTTATGGTCCTGAAAAATTTCCCTGCACTCCCTCCCCATTACAGGTTAACATAGTGTATTGAGGGTATAGTACGTTTTACATTTTTTCGATGTAAATCTTAAGTATTCTGACATTAATTGTTGGTTTATAGATTATATTGCATTATCTTGTTGCATTGGATACAGGTTGTTAGAGATTGCACTAATATTACAATGTACAGGTACTATCTTCCAAGTTGTCATCTTTTCATCTCAGATTAAGGCAAACATGTGGTATTTAACCTTTTGGGATTGGTTCATTTCTCTTAGCATGATGGATTCCAGTCGGGCCCATCTGACCACAAAGAACTGCATTTCATATTTTTTAATAGCTGAGTAGTATTCTATAGAGTAGATGAACCATAGCTTTCTTATCCAGTCTTCTATTGATGGGCATTTTGGTTGCTTCCAGGTTTTTGCGTTTGTAGATTGTGCTGCTATGAACATAGGTGTGCATGTTGGTTTCTTGTGTAGGAGATGTTTTGGATATATTCCTAGGAGTGCTATTGCTGGATCATATGGTATGTTGATTTTCAGATGTTTGAGTATTGGCCAAACAGCACAGTGATTCTTTACATAAAGAACTCTACAAGTAAAAGACCACTGTTCCACAATAATATTGATATGTGCTATAGACAGCAATTAAATCACAAGGCGTCACTTTTGTTTGACATACATTAAATATTTTATGCTTTCCATTCTATATTTGCTTTTGGGGCCTGGCTTATTTAAGAAAGCATAATAGTTTACAGTTATGTTATTTTGCTCCTTAAGACAATACTTCATTCTTTTTTATAGCTGAGTGTATATATATCATGTTTATGTATTCATCAGTTGGTGGACAATGGGATTGATTCCATATGTTAGATCTTGTGAATTGAGCTGCTATAAACATGGGAGTGCTTGTATTTTGTATAAATATGAGGGTATTTGTATTTTTCATTTGTCTTCAACATCTTTGGTTAAATTCTTCAGAGGTGTTTAAAACTTTTGTAACTACCATTAATGGAATCTCACTCATGTGATTGTGTACATAAATGCCGTTAATTTTTGAGTGTTGAATTTATAACCTGCATTGTTGCCTAGTTCTCTTAGGAAATCTTGTATTTTTGTTATTTTTCTGGAGTTTAATAATACATTCTTTAAGTAATTTTATAGTTTCTGGTATTAAGTTTAGCCTGGTATTAATTTAAACCTTTAACCTAGTTTGAATTGATCTTTTATATTGTTTGATTCTGAAAAGATAGTCATCTCTCCCTTAAGGATTTTTGATACCCTCATTGAAAGTTAATTGCTGAGTATGTGTTTTTATTTATGATTGTTCTTGTCCATGTTTAGGCCAGTACCCTACTCTAATAATTACTATTATTTTGTAATCTGTTATCAGATTATAAGATGCATCTAAATTTGTTCTTCTGAATCAAGGTTGCTTTGGGCATTCAGCCTCTTTTGTGGTGCTATATAAGTTAGAAATACAGCTGATAGGCCCGAAACACAAGAAATGATAAGGAGATTATAGGCAAATTACCTGGATTGATCAATTTATACTGATCAATCTGTGTTTGTAAAATTGTTGCAGTGTAAAATGTAGGAAGGTACATACATTGAATGTTAATGAAACCATTTTGAAGAATAAAATATTTTAAGCAAACCATTTTAGAATTTGGAAAATATTTTCAAAGATTGTGATAATATATATTATATTATAGTATCCCTCTCTTGATATTCAGTATAGATAGTTCTCTTCTTATTTTCCAGTTATGTTTACTGTCTTAATATTTCCATAGTCTTACAGTTGTGGCTCTCTACAGTATTTTAAAACTTACTATGTGTTGGCATGTGTCTTATAAATGGATTTCATTATAATTCTGAAGATTGTTTTACTATATTTGTATAAAATTGAGAATAATCCCCTGTCCTTATGAAATACATTTTGAAAAATTAGAAGTAATGCATCCTGATATCTTTAAGCTTGTAGTACTCTGACAGCTTTAAATATATGTGATGTATCTTTGTGAATTTTTAATTTAGTAAGGAGAAGAAGATAAAGGAAACTTGTGAAATTGGATATGTAGCTTCACAGTTCTTACACATTTGAATAGTATTCTCAATCATGAATATAACTCATGTTATTTAAACCACTAAGTCCCTAAATAAGGGTCTGGAGAAATGTGTATTTAGTGGATATAGTGTCATTTTCTTTGGATCATCTATGTTCATGAAAGGGATGGTAGACCCTGGATGTAAACCATTTCCAGTGTGGTGAATTACCATTCTAGAAAATGTCTATTAGGGCTTTAAAGTCAGTGCTGACAAAAAGCATCATTTTGTCTAGAAAGGAGACATGGCAACTTGGGTCTCACTTATAAATCAATTACTATTTATGATTATGTTGAATTAGCAAAATGTCACATGTATTAACAGTGAAATGGCATTGCCCTGGGCTTCATTTCTTAGTAAAGCTTAGTGAAACTTCAGTAATGGAAGACAAAATTCCAACATCAGGCATGGTAACACACTGTATGAATTTTTAAGTGCATACAGGTGGATGTTGAGGGAATTTTACCCTGACAACAATGGCAATAATTATTATTGAATGCAAGTAAGACAAAAGTGTGTGATGAATTAGTTTAATATTTTGTGCAAAAGAAAGACAAAAATTACTAAAATTGAAATTTAAGAACAGTACATGATTTTTAAAAATGAACTTCTAATAGCCAATGTTATGGCACACATATTAAGCTGCCTCCTGTGACGCATCCCACATCATACCACCAGTTTGGATCTCTGATATTCCACTTTTGATCCAGTTCGCTGCTAAGGTGCCTGGCACAGCAGTGGAAGCCACCCCAGATACTTGGGCCTTGTTACCCATGTGGACGACCCATATGGAGTTCCAAGCTCCTGGTTTCAGCTTGGTCCAGCCTTCGCTGTTATGGACTTATAGGGAGGAAACCAGCAGGTGGAAGATGGCTCTGTCTGCCGCTTTGTCTCTGTCATTCTGTCTTTTGAACACATAAAACATCTTTAGAAAACATGCTAGCTCCAAGGACTACATCCCAACTGCCAAGGAGACCACGGGGAATTGGAGTGCCGTCTGAGGCCAAGAACACTGAGGTCACCCACCCCCATCTGGATCTAACACATGGGATGGAAGAAGTCCAAATCCTTCCTTGTAAGATCCTAAGTCATCGGAATGACAGCCAGGAGCCCTGAGTGGTCTGCAGAAGCAGAAGAACGATAAACTTCCTTCGGGACTAGGGAGAGGAGCTTTCTCTGGTCCTCGCTTGGTTCCAACTTTGGGCCCCCACCCTCTCTTGCAATAACCATCAGGCTCGCTCCGGAAATGCCTCAAAACAAACAAACAAATAAAAAATCTAGGACAGACAGAGAACAAGGAAAGCTTAGAATCAGACAGGAAATGGTCAGCGTGGATTCACTTACACCTTACTAGGTGGGATACAAAGATTAGTTGCTCCTCACTAGGGTACTGAAGATTTCTCTGCACACCCCTCCTAAAACTGTTCTGCACCTAAACTGTTGACATATGTCTTGTTAGAGTTATAAGCCAGTCTAGACTAAAAAAAAAGCCGGGCTCAGCAAAATCATGCTTCAACGCTATAAAATGCCAAATACTAAAATGAAAATAGACAGGAGACAGCTGAATAATAATCTATAACGTTTTTTAAGGTGTATAGAACCTGGTTGTATATAAACTGAAATTGAGGTATCAATGAAGAAGTCACAGGATGTGGTTCAGAACTTGCATTTTTTTTTTCTTTTAACATATTGGTTACTCAATACTATGTCAATTAATTCCATAACGTTACAAATTGTTGCTAATGTTATGTTGGGGTTTTCAATTGATCGGGGTGATACTCTGCCAGATCTGCCTTCAGACCAGAGATGGTCTCCCCAAGAAACCATTGAACTTATTTGTTCAATAAGATGCTGGACTCTATGCTTGGTATATGTTTGCAATGAAAGAATCTCAACTGAATTGAACTGTGGTAATGCAACAAGGTGGAGGAATCCACCATGGGGGGAGGGTTTAGGAAGGGGTGGGGGGAATACCAGTGCCTATAAAACTGTGTCACATAATGCAACATAATTAATAATAAAAAAATGAAATGCAAAAAAACCCATGGTGCTTCCAAACTTTCAGAAGTTGAATATGGTATTTGATATTTTCATTCTGACAAGAATATTCAAATGCTGAATTGCTTCTTTGTGCATTAATATTTTATATTAATCATCATCATCATCATAATTGTTGCTTACCCTAGCACATCAATATTTACCAGGAATTGTTGTAAGCACTTGTCTATGAATATTTCATGTGATTTCCACCCTTACCATATGAGACATATGTACTACTAATACCAGTTTTTATAGAATAGATTCCTGCAGCAGTTGTTGATATAAGGATTTGAGTATGTTTTTGTATATATGGATGAAGTAAGCTTAAGCAGAAAAGGAAAAAAAGAATGCAAGATGTTTGACAAAGAGGTTGCTCCTCAGTGTATGAGGGCTCCATCCCACTATTATTGTCTGGGAAATGGTGCAGAACAGTGATTATGAAAATTTTTGTGTAGTAAAATCACTAGTGGAGGTTTTATTTTTAATTTTTTTAGTTTTTAATAACCTTAATGCTATAGCTCAGATTCTGATCCAGTGAATCTTGGGTTATTTCTGAAATTTATTGGTGTTGTTGAAATATTCTCAGGCTGTGGAATTGCAGGTCTGATTGTGATCTGGGGACCACATCACTGGTGAGAAGGTTACTAATGGTTGTTGCACCTGCTAAAGACTGGAGTGAGATTAATTAGTATTTCTCCATAACTGACTGATCTCCGCCCCTTGAACATAAACCTTCTATTATTTTGAGCTGACTTAAGGATAGAGCTGACATACACCTATAGGTAGAAAAGTGGAAAGTTTTAACAAAATCTGTCATCATGGATTGCAGTTGTAAGTACTAAAGTGGTATGGGAGGAGCCTAAGTGTTGTATTATGTCTTATATACAGATATGCATTTTGAGGTGAACACACTGGATTAACTTTCAAAAAAGCTGACAGCATGCTAACTTGTAATGGCAAAATTTTCAGTTTGGGGCCAATGTCTTGACAACATCTACATTTCCTTGGGACATTTTTAATAGGCATTGAAACCAATTTGCAATAGATCCTCCAGGGTGATTCTCTTGCACATTCAAAGTTGAGAATCATCGCTGTAAATTATATGCTCTTATTTTATCATAATATATTATAAAATATTATGGCATAGAAGTTAAACATCCTTGGCTTTCTTTTTTTTAAAAAAAAAAGATAAATTTGTCTTTTAATTCTAAATAATCATATAATCATTTAAAATTGTGGTACTAAATGCCCCCATAGCCATCACTGGTGTTATTACATTGCTAGCTAATTCACATGATGAGGAGCACAGAGAGCGCTCAGATCAAACAGAACTGCTGTGCCAAAATGCTGTTTGCATCCCCAAATCTCATGATGTTCATAAATTACTTTATGTGGCTCATTAGAGAAGCAGACATTTTGTTCAATAGAACTACAGGTTTTACTCTGTGGAGTCACATCTGTTTTCTTTCCCATTCCTGTGCCTGGTATTCCCAATTCCAGTGTTTCTATGTATTTGGCCCTTTTTATATATAAACTGTATTCAAAATATAAATGAGTTCATTCTTTCATACTATTTTTTCTGAATCTAATTTATTTCACTTGCGTACTGTCCTCCAAATCACACATGATCTGTATTGCTGCAAATGATAGTGTAACCTTACTTTAATACTAAACAATATTCTGTTGTAAATATGTGTATTTATATACCTACACATATAAATCAGTAAATACATATAGCACAGTCTCAATTTGTTTGTTAATGGACTTTTGTCCATGTCCATTGTTCATCAATTACAAATAAAGGTGCAATGATCATGGAAGCACACTTACAATTTTAATTCCTTCATTCATACATTTAAAAATGGGCCTGCTCCACAACATGTTTAGCTGGTCATTGCACACATTCAAATGCAGCATGCATCCTGTCTCTTGGGTCTGCTTTCTCACTAATTTTTGTTAAGATTTATTTATTTTTATTACAAAGTCAGATATACAGAGAGGAGGAGAGACAGAGAGGAAGATGTTCCATCCAATGATTCACTCCCCAGGTGAGCGCAACGGCCCGTGCTGCGCCGATCCAAAGCCAGGATCCAGGAACCTCTTCCAGGTCTCCCACTCGGGTGCAAGGTCCCAAGAATTTGGACCGTCCTCGACTGCTTTCCCAGGCCACAAGCAGGGAGCTGGTTGGGAAGTGGAGCTGCCGGGATTAGAACTGGCGCCCATATGGGATCCCGGGGCATGTTCAAGGCGAGGACCTTAGCCGCTAGGCCACGCCGCTGGGCCCATTTCTCACTAAATTTTAATGTTTCCTCTCTACCTGACAAATCCTATTTATTCTTTATGAATCAAGTAAAATGTTTTCCTTTTTGTGCCATTGCCAAAATTCCAGAGTTGACCACAAGATTTCTACATTCACTTTGTGCTATTTATTTCGTTATGTAACACTTAACCATAGTTTCTTAAGATTTTCTAGTTTTCGGGCTCGAGACCATAGCTTAGCGGCCGAAGTCCTCACCTTTCATGCACTGAGATCCCATACAGGCACCAGTTCTAATCCCAGCAGCCCTGCTTCCCATCTAGTTCCTTTTGTGGCCTTGGAAAGCAGTCGATGACAGCCCAAAGCCTTGGGGCCATGCACCCACATGGGAGACCAGGAAGAAGTTCCTGGCTTCTGGTTTCAGATCAGATCAGCTCAGCTGTGGCCATTGTTGCCACTTGGGGAGTGAATCAACGGATGGAAGATCTTGCTCTCTGTCTCTACTTCTCTCTGTATATCTTACTTTCCCCCCCAAAAAAAAATCTTTTAAAAAAGATAATCTGTTTTTCTGTACTCTTTAAACTATATACCCTATGAAGAGGGAATCATGTCTAATACATCTTTGAATCTGTACAATCTGAAATGTCTCCATAAAGTTTGATCAATGCATGTATAGAAGATGACTCTAAAAAAAAGATCTAGGGTTTGCATCCAATTTAGCCTTGAGTATAATCAAAATCATTTAATAGGAGAAGTTATAAATTTTTCTGTATAGTATATAAAAGTCAACCATTTTATAAGCTATTTAAAAGTCTTATAACTATCTTTCTCTATAAATGTTCTCCAAAATAGCTTTTACTTTATCTGTCCTCTTTAAAACTAAAAGCCATCATCCTGGGTTATGTACCTTCCAATGTACCTGACCAGGCTCCAAATGAAACTGGAAAGACTACATCAATAGCTTTTAGTGCTGTATTAGATATTGTCAAACCCAAACGCTTTTTTGTGAAAGGAAATGTGAAGCAAATCAACTTGGAATTTTGAAAAGTTAAGTTGAAACACATAATGAGCGCTTTTTTTTTTTTATCAATTTGATGTGACATTGTGTGACTTGAAGAAATTTACCACATAAACAAAAATTCACTTTATCTGTAGATTTTCATCACTTTTTTTAAATGTTTATGTCAGATTGAGTTTTCTAGCACCTTGTCATTTATGCATCAAAGCATGTAATTTATGCCACCTGATTTTGAATTTACATGAATCTTAGAGACAGTCTCAACTAAAATACTATATGGCATCCCACAAGAGATTCTAAGAGGATACAGTTTCTCACTTGCTCTCTCACATGATTCTCTTGGCTTTAGAACAGAATTCATGTTGGTTTTCATTTTTGTGCAATATATGAGCATGGTTTCTATTAGTATTTCCTGGTTTACTCCTTTCAAACTGCAAAATTGATCTTAACCTAGTTCACAGAAAATGTAATTAATACATTTGTCTATTTTGAGGCATAGCTTTTGTTTGACGTCCACATGTAGATTTTTAATGTTACACATTTCCATAATGATTCTAACTACTGCTTACATATATCTATAAGCAGATATATAGAAAGTACTATCTTGAGCTAGAAAACAAGGAATGATTATGCTATTCATACTGACTCTATGCCTGCTGTTACACAGTTTTTACCTTCTGTTTTGTAATGTTGCCTTCCTCAGCATGGTCTCCAGAGCTGCTGCTAAACACTAAGACTTTGGAGAGAGTTTCAGCTACCCATTGCTCAAGAGGGATACATGCCATCCAATTAACACTGAACAGGCACAATAAAACATCTGTCCAACCTCGTTTAGCAGGCTTCCCCATTGAAAATCCAATCATGTTGAAGAAGAATATGAATGCTGATTGGTTAACTATCTCTTCTGCAAGAGTGAAAACCAGAATCTCAGATTGAAATGAAAATGAGCTAGTGTAGTTCAACCATTTCTTACTCACTAAGCTATCATATCATGACTAATATTTGACATTTATGAGATGACCGCCCCACATATAAATTAAATGTAGCAATAATGTGTTTTCATGTTGGAAATAAGGATCAAATAAACTATTTTGTGGTACAGTCACTTTAGCCTAGCAGTTAAGAGGCCCATGTGCTATATCAGAGTAGCTTGATTCAGTACCTGACCCTAAGGCCTGACTCATCTTCCTGGCTCAAGTAATAGAGTTCCATTTTGGATAGCTATACTCGGTTATTGGCTGTTTCTTTATCCTTGACTCAGCCCCAGCCACAAACGGGCATTTGGGGCATGACCCAGTGTATAGGAATACTCTGGCCCTTGCCATGTTTTTTGAGTGTCTGTGTGTGTGCATGTGAATGTTTGCATGTCTTTCAAATTAAGAAAAAAGTCTATAAATCAAATTTGCATATGATGGATTTTTAAAAATGTGAGTAGGAGCTTTTCTTCTGCTTGTTATATTTTCTATAGTATTTTTGAAAGTAGTAGGTGTTTAATATGAGTAGTTTTTATTATGATTATAGGAAAACTAAGAGAACTATGGATTTGGATCACTTAAATAGTGAGACTACATTTAACAAAATACAGGCTGTTTTTCTGAGAAAAGTCAGATTAAACACAAACAAATTGTATCTCAGCAAATATAACCAAAGTGTTTAGGGATGGTGCTGTGGTATAGCAGGCTTAACTACTACCTGAAATGGTTCCATTCCATATTAGAGCACTGGTTCCAGCTCCTCTGCATATTACTTTGCCTTTCAAATAAATAAATAAATAGTTTTCTAAAAGTATGGATAGTAAAATGAAATGATGTGTATTTAGACATACTAAATGAGCGTTTACATTAATTACTTTTTAATATGAATATCCTGACATATAATATTGTTTTAAGATACATTTGTTTTTACTGGAAACAGACTTACAGATAAAAGGAGAGAGAAAGATCTTCCATCTGCTGGTTCACTCCCCAAGTGGCCACAACACCCAGAGCTTAGCCAATCTGAAGCCAGGAGCCAGGAGGTTCTTCTGGGTCTCCCACACAGTTGCAGAGACCCAAGGCTTTGGACCGTCCTTGACTGCTTTTCCAGGCCGTAACAAGGAACTGGATGGGAAAAGGAACAGCCAGGATGTGAACTGGTGCCTGTGTTTGATCCTGGCATGTGCAAGGTGAGGATATAGCCACTGAGCCATTGTGCTGGGACCCTGCATTTGTGGAACTGAGGGTCCATGGCACAGAGAATAAAATAACTTACCTAGGAAGGGCATTTGATACAGTGGACTGCTTTTCTTTCACTTAGCTAGCAACAGTCTGAAGTTGGATATGATCCATTCTGATTTTGATTGTAAGAGGTGCAGTTCACTAACTCCATCATGCCCTATAGTGGTATATTGAAACAATGATTAACTGGCGCAGTAGAATGACACAGCAAACTTTTTGTCCACCCTGTGGTACTGGCATTTCACATGGTTGCTGGTTCTTGTTCCAGCTGCTTCACTTTTGAACCAACTTTCTGCTTGTGGCCTAGGAAAACAGCAGAGAATGGACCCTATCCACCACATGAGATACCCGGAAGAAGCTCCTGGCTTCAGATTGGCTTAGAATTTAAGCCATCTCCTTCATTGGTAGCGTTACATTGGAACACTGATTTAACATTCTGTAGTTATATATATGAAAAAAATATATATATATATGTATTACTTCATATATATACAAAGGCAATCATATGAAGTAGTCTCCATTTTATATAGAGAAGCATTATATTTCAAATTTACTTGTACTATCCTTAGAACTTTCTAATGGCAACAAAATTATAAATGGCTCATTAAAAAGCTAGCAACACATAAAAAGTAATATAAGAAATAGCATGATAGAGGTACTGCTCTATAATCACACATAGGACATAAAAACGTAAAGAATAGTTCATATTCTTTATTACATTAAAGTACTATTGAGCAAAGTGGTACATATGTCATACAGAAAAGAGGCACCATGATCACACATGTAGATAGGAGTGGGTCTTGTGAAACTGGGTTATAGTTGCTTTTTAGATGTTCATTTTTAAGTCAATTTACAGAAAACTTTTTTTTTTAAGATTTATTCATTTTATTACAGCCAGATATACACAGAGGAGGAGAGACAGAGAGGAAGATCTTCCGTCCAATGATTCACTCCCCAAGTGAGGCACAATGGGCCAATGCGCGCCAACCCAAAGCCGGGAACCTGGAACCTCTTCTGGGTCTCTCATGCAGGTTCAGGGTCCCAAGGCTTTGGGCTGTCCTGGACTGCTTTCCCAGGCCACAAGCAGGGAGCTGGATGGGAAGTGGAGCTGCTGGGATTAGAACCGGCGCCCATATGGGATCCTGGAGCTTTCAAGGCGAGTACTTTAGCCGCTAGGCCACGCAGCCGGGCCCACAGAAAACATTTTTTAAGATTTATTAATTTTAACTTGAGTTATAGAGAGAAAGGGACAAAGAGATGTTCCATCAGCATATTCACCAAATGACTGCAATGACCAGAGCTGAACCAACCCAAAGCTAGGAAACAGAAACTTCTTCGAGTTTCTCAAGTGCATGCAGAGGGCCATCATCTGCTGGCTTCTAAGCCATTCCCTTCAAGGGGAGCTGGGTTGTATGCAGGACAAGGATTGGTGCTCATATGGGATACAGCCGTGGTAGGCAGAGGATTAGCATGCTACACCATTATACTGGGCACCCAGAAAAAATTTTAAATGCACGTAAAATGGATTATTTAGTAGTTAAGTCAACCCTGTAGCATTGTAGTTTGTTTCACAATTGAACTGTAAATTACTTGTTTATCATGCAAATCCCAACAAATCTTTTGTTCATTCTCTTTTTTTTAAATAAAAGCTTACTTATCTAGCTATTTAAATGACAGAACAATAGGGAGAAAAAGAAAGTTCTTCCATCTGCTGGTTCACTTCCTAAATGCCCGTGCCAGACTGAAACCAGGAACTAGGAACTCCATCCGATTCTCCTACATCAGTGGCAAGGACATAAATAATTGTGTCTTCTTCAGCTAATTTTTGAAATGTTAGCAGTCAAACAGAGCATCCTAGACTAGAATGGGCACTCTGATATGCAACATTGCCATCTTGAAGTAGTGGCTCTCTACCACAGTACCAGCCTCTCGTCTGTATGAAGTTTGGGAGGTCTATTTCATGCTATTGGAATTCACTCTGTCTTCTTGAAAAAATAATTCTTAGAGATCTTTAACTGTCCATTTAATTAGTAGTTACTACTTACTAAGCCTACTGTACAGATAAAACCTTGGATTTTTTTGCCAGTTGATTTCTATACAAATTCTACTATTTATTGACTTCTGTATTCCTCCCACACCTTGATATTCATCCACCAGCTGTTCATTGTAGTAAACACAGGCAATTTGTTCTGAGAGGGTGGGTTAAGCACAACTTTCTTCTGCTTTTGAATTTCTGAAAAACCCAAACATTGTCTCATATTTGATATGTACATCAAATGAATATTAAATTGTTTTCACAGTGGTTGACACAAGTTCTTTAAAAAGTCATTAAACAGTTTGGGAGGGGTCTGGGCCTTGGGGTTGAGGGCAGCTTGCAGCTCCCTGCTGTGTGGCGGCTGTGGGGGGTGCCCCTGATGGGCTGGATCCAAGGCTGGGGACTTAGGCCAAAGTCACTGCCAAAAGGCAGTGACTGAGTCCTTGGCTTTGGACAGCCAGTGCACCAAATAGTGCCAGGCTCTGCCTGCTTGCCACCCAGCAGCAAGCTCTGGGGTTTTTAGGATATGAAATTGCTACTTAGGGACACCCATGGATCAGACCAGCTTTAGTGTAGATGAGAGATGAATTCTGGGTGATTCCCAGTAACAGGGTCATGAAACTTTAGGGCAAGCATGGGGACTGAGACTTGATGGTTTGGAGGGGAGTGTCCATAAGATCTATTTGGGCCAGACTGATTCACCAGCCAAATTAGGAATCCTGAGATGGGCTGTTAGCATAGAGCATCACTGACTGCCACACACCAGTCCACACCAAAGCTATGGATGGGGGCCTGTCTGGCAGGGCTAGGTACCGTCATTTGACTGGGTGCTGGAATAGTGGACTGGTCATATTTGGCAGGGTCAAGACACTAAACCAGCACGTGAGAGAACTTGGTCTGTGGGTAAACTCTGTGGGGGAAGTGTGGGCCCAACCCTGTGGAAAAACAAGTCCCGCAGGTTAGCTCGCGAGCTGGGGTGGTGATGGGCTATGCTAGGAGTGAACATGGCACCTGCCATCACTTACAGGTAAAGGAACCGATAGCAGTCTGGGCAGGTCAAGGCAGCAGCACCCGAAGGTGCATCCTAAAATAGGATGTGGGGTGGGCCGAGCTGCAACTGGAAGGGGGCAGACCAGGCAGGGCCAAGCAAACTTCAACTCGCAAAAAAGAAAAGAAATAAGGATGGAGTATAAGTCATTCTGACCTAGGCTCATACACCAACTCATCTTCATGAGGCAGGGATACTATGCCACAGTATTGAAGGCAAAGGCTGAGATAGGTGAGGGGAAATATTTGTTTCATAGGTGATTTAGGAAGCATATTAAGAGAGAAAGTAACGTGATTTTTACATGTTTTCATAAGTTGCCTGCAGAAAAAAAAATCTGTTAATCTTACTAAATCCCTGAAGAAAGTGGCAATATATTTTTATATGCCTGTTAAAATCTTTTTCTATTTGTGATTCTAGTAAAGTTATGTAACAGGTTATCTACACAATTTAGGGTTATTAATAGGCTGAGTTGGCATTTTTTTTTTCAGTAAACCAAATCTATTTTTTTCCTTTGCACTGCCTCAAAAGAAAGTAAATTTAGATTCCTGTTCATACCAAAAAATTTCTATTCCTGGTGATACCTAATGCTTTCTTTTATCAAGCCAAGGGTACCTAATTGGTATTTAATAAATGGTTAAATGTCTCCCACAACTAACAGATGCTGCCAGCAAGATTTTGGCACTCCATGGATTCTGTATATTTATGGTTGAAAGCCCTGACAGAAGCCCAAATTGCTAATTATCTGTGTTGTTTACTAGAAAGAGAGCAATATGTTTTAGGTCCTAGGCATTCATGCACGTGACACAATTGGCATTCTATTTGAAAAATATATCTGGCACATGGTATTGCTCTGATGCAGAGCTTCAGATATCCTTTCTTGCACAGGAGAACTGTAGGGGACCCTTGAGGGGAAGCAATTACTTGATTGATGCAAAACCAGGCAGAGTGAGTTAGGCTCTTGGCACTCTTGACTGTGGTCCAACATCTTTCAAGTTGCGATTCAGTGAAGAGGAGGAGTGTATTTGCTGCTATTTCAATGTTGCTATTTCAATGTGTTATTTGAACATTCTCTTCAACAACAATTCTGTTTTACTTTCTGTGTAGGTAATTTCTGTTTTACAGAGTAGGAAATTTCTACCTATCAAATCTGGTATGTATATATATATATTATATATATAATATGTGTATATATATGTATATATTTTATATATATATATGATCTTACCCTTGCCTTACCTTACCGCTTTGTTTTTCAATTTCCTCTTGTTATCAAGCTGTGTGGAAATCCTAATCATACAGGTAGAATACTAGTAACATACCTATAAATATTTGTGAACTGTGGCACATTGTCCCTTTTCTATCATCTAACATGTAGTTGGAATTTGCTGAAAAGCAACTGTTTTAAGGTCATGTCCTGCAGTTCTGGCAGTAAACCCACTAAGCTATGATTATCTGAATGCTTTACATTAATATTTAGACACATTTTCTTTCTATAACTTCAAATTCAAGTAGTATTGATGATGTGCTAAAAATCAATGCAGATGTTACATTTCTCTCCACAAGCTACATTATAATTTCCTGAAAGTTTCTGGTAAAAGTAACAGATCTGAAGTTTTATTCTAGGCCCTTCTTACTAGAACTTAAATACTTTTTCTCTAAAAACATATTAATGTTAATGATTATTCTGTAGTCCCTTTTAAAAAATTGTTTTCATTCTTATAACATTTCTTAAAGAATACCAATTCCTGAAATGCTAAACAGTTTGCCCTTGAGATTTATAAGTAGAGACATGGGAATAAGACACAAAAGAAAAGTTGGAAAATTTTAGTTTACATAATTCATGCTTGGCAATTTACTGTATGTTTTTGGATTTTTTAAGTGGAACTATATAAACTTAAGAGCACTTATATGAACAAGATAAAAAAATAGTTGCTCTTCATTCATTCATATTTTCATACATTCAACCAACACTTATTGAAGGCTTTTTGAGTTTTAGCTTTATGTATTAAAAGGAAAACTAGAAGGTCATCTTTGTTAACTATTGAACAGTTCAGAGAACAAATATATAAACACAAATTAATACAGTACTAGGTTGTAAAATCTAAGAATATAGTGCTGTGGTTAATAATGTAGGCCTTTCTGTTATCTGGATTTTAATCCAGAGATTATTATTTACTGGCTGTCTGCCTTAGAAAGGTTACCCAACCTCTGTGTCTGCTTTTGTGTAAATCTATACAATAGGAATAATAAAGCACCTACCTTATTCTGTTCATGAGTAGATTAAATGACTTATTATTTGTAAGGTACTTGTAACAGTCTAGTATAATAAATAATCAATAAGCATGAACTATTTATCTTGCCAGAATAAGCACCGGAGAGCCAAAACACATTATCTGGTAAAGAAATCTTAGAGAGGGCTTTATTAGCACGTTTCTAAGTTAAACGCTGAAGAATGGGCACACGCACATAGTATTTCAAAGTAAAGAAAGGTATTCTCTTGAATTTATGAACTAGAATGTAGACTGCAGGAAAGTTTTGTTTCATCTTCTCAGTGTTTAGCATTTGGTTTTTTTATTTTTTATTATATTTTTGGCAATCTTTACATAGTTAATTAGGGTAAAAAGGTTCAAGGGCTATAGGAAAGTGGGTAAGACTATTATTTCCATATTGTTTCCTTCATGTTTCTGAGGTAAACGGGGATATTGAGGGAGAAGAGTGTTTAGCATTTGTAAATAATGGTCACAGATATATAGTAATCACAGTATTTCATATGAAACAAGATCATGAAAATTCAAAAACTTAATCCTGAGCCCAGATAGCAGCAGGTGCATAATATCACCAGATGAGACATTCATTTCACATTTCATCAGTGCTCCTTTGGACTTCTGACACAGGGTATACTGATGAAATGTACTTATGCTACTATTTTCCTTTCAAGCTAGCTGCTTCACACACCCTGAAGTGTTTTATTTTTTGACCCCTGATGAAAAGATTCCTGTGGGGAGTAGCTGAATTAGATGATAGAGAACTATGCCAAGGTCAAGCCATGAATGGCCTGCTCGTTATGATTGGAAGAATAGGTTGTATCTTGAAGGCTCCAGGGAGCCACTGATGCTTATAACAAGGGGAATCAGGTGATGAGAACAGCTCTTTGGGAAGGCCATACTGGCAACAGTGGGGAAATAAGTCGTGGAGAGTAGAGTGTTTTCAATTTTTGAATGTGGACTTTGAAATACCCAAGAGCTGCATGAAATCCAAAGGTTCTTTCTTATGTGAGTCCTGAAAACTAAGCATGATAACTTCAAGTAAACTGGAAGGCTGGAATCGATGAGTTTATCAAGGTGGGGAGGGAAGGAAGCATGAAATTTAAAACACAGAAAATTTCACAGTGTTCAAATGAGGATTTGGAGAAACTTGGTCTAAAAACAAACAAGAGTATGTTGAGACTTCAAAATACTTTCTTTTATTGAGATGTAATTTATGTATAATAAAATGTACACATTTTTAAGTGTAAAGATTAATTTTAGTAATGATACATAGGCACGTAACCACCATCAAAATGAAGATGTACAATATTTTCATGACACCAGTTCTTTTCTTGCTTACACTTGATTCTTTCAGCCAAACACTGACCCCAGGCATCCATTTATCTCATTTCTATAACTATTGCATACCTAAATATTAATATAAATTAAATAAAATAGCATGTAATGTTTTGTATTCTCCCTCCCTAAATTCCCCATATTATTACAGCCATTAATACTCAGTTCTTTAAGAATGATTTACTTGGGCCCGGCGGCGTGGCCTAGCGGCTAAAGTCCTTGCCTTGAACGCGCCCGGATCCCATATGGGCGCCGGTTCTAATCCCGGCAGCTCCATTTCCCATCCAGCTCCCTGCTTGTGGCCTGGGAAAGCAGTCCAGGACAGCCCAAAGCTTTGGGACACTGCACCCATGTGGGAGACCCAGAAGAGGTTCCTGGATCCCGGCTTTGGATCGGCGCACACTGGCCCGTTGTGGCTCACTTGGGGAGTGAATCATTGGATGGAAGATCTTCCTCTCTGTCTCTCCTCCTCTATGTATATCTGACTTTGTAATAAAAATAAATCTTTAAAAAAAAAAGACTGATTTACTTATTTGAAAGAGCTACAGAGCAAATGGGAGACACAAGTCTTTTCATCCACTGGTTCACTCTCCAAATGGCTGCAATGGCCAGAGCTGGGCCAGCCCAAAGCCACAATACCAGAGCTTTCCCTGGTTTTCCCACATGGGAGCAGAGACACAAGCTCTTGAGGCATTTGCTTTTGTCTTCCCAGATGTACTATTGGGTAACTGGATCATAAGTGGTACAACCATGACTAAAACCACTGCACATATGAGATGCCAGCACCATATCTGGTTGCTTTTACCCACTAAGCCATAGTGCTGTCCCAATATTTTTTTTTTACTATCTCTGTACTATTCTAAACTGTTAATGCACTACAATATGCTTGTCCTTTCATCAGGTGAGAGAGTTTCAGATTATATCCGGTTCTGTATTATTAAAGTAATGGATGACTAACATATATATACACATACATGCATATGTGTGTTTGTTTCTTTTGGTCAAGCACATGGAAGTATAATTGTTAAGTTCTATGGTAAGTATTTGACTTACTTTATAATGTACTGCCCCATATTTTATAAATTGACCACATTTTCAGTCTCATCACAGATATATAAAAGACTCATTAGATCCATATTCTCAATAGTACTTGATATTTTCAGTAGTTTTAAGTTTAGCCATAGAACCATTTGTGTACTGTTTTCATATCATGGGTCTTTTTTCAATTCCAATGGCTGCATAGGATCTTTCCATGTGGGTATTATACATTTGAATCATCTTCTGAAATATCTGTTTAAAATTTTACCTATTCAAAAATAAAAGTTTTTGAAGTTTAGTTTTGGAGACTCACACTGCAATACAGCAGTAAGACCAATAACTGAGATGAAAGCATGCCATATAGGTAATTATTCATGCCATAGCTGCCCCACTTCCAATTCAGCTCCCTGCTAATGCGTGGGGAAATGCAGCAGCAGCAGACTCAAAATCTTGCATTCCTTCATCCAAATGGAAGGACTGAATGAAGTTGCCAGTTTCTGTCTTTGGCTTATCTCAGTCCTGGCATTTGGGGAGTGAACTAGCAGATAGAAGACCTCTCTGTTCCTCTCAAACTCTCTCCTTCTCTATCTCTGCCTTTCAATTGCATAGATAAATCTCTTTTTAAAAAGTTTATGTGTTTGACAAACAAACTAGAATAGATAGAGAACAACAAGGAAAGCTTAGAAACAGACAGGAAATGGTCAGCGGGGATGCACTTACAACTCACTGGGTGGGACACAAAGATTAGTTACTCCTCACTGGGGTATTGAAGATTTCTCTGCACTCCCCTCCTAATACTGTTCACCTAAACTGTTGACATATGTTGTGTTCTAGAGTTAGACTACCCAAAAAACAGCCAGGTTCAGAGAAATCATGCTTCAATGCTATAAACTGCTAAACACTAAAATTAAAATAGACATGAGACAGTTGAATGGCAATTTATAGCCATTTTAATGTATATAGAACACGGTTGAATATAAACCAAAATTGAAACGTGTATGAAGAAGTCACAGGTTGTGGTTGAGGACCTGCATTTTTCTATTAACATATTGGTTAATCAATACCATGTCAATTAATGCCATAATGTTGTAATTGGTTGTAAATATTATGTTGGGGCTTTTAATTGATTGGGATGATACTCTGTTGGCTCTACCTTCAGACCAGAGATGGTCTCACCAAGAAACCATTGAACTTAGCAGGACAATAAGATGCTGGACTGTATGCTTGGTAAATACTTCCAATGAAAGAATCTCAACTGAATTTGAACTATGGAAATGCAACAAGGTGGAGCAATCCACCGTTGGGGGAGGGTTTGGGGAAGGGTGGGGGAAATCCCAGTGCATATAAAAATGTGCCACATAATGCAGTGTAATTAATAAAAAAGAAATTTAAAAAAGTTTATGTGTTTGAGAAAACAATGAGGAATGGTTAGGATCAAATGACCACATGCACTGATTCATTCCCCAAATGCCCATAGCAACCAAACCTGGACCTAAATAGAATTAATAGCCAGGGACACAATATAGTTCTCCCCTATATGTAGTGGAAACTTCGCAACTTGAGCCATCACCACTACCCACCCCCGACATCCTCAAAATCCACAGTAAGAGGAAGCTGGATTCAGGAACAGGAGCAAGGTATCAAACCCAGGCACTCCAATCTGGGAAATGAGTAAGTTAACTGCTAAACTAATCTGTTACTATATAACTGTTATTGTATCTTACCCATGTGGATATTAAATTCTGGGGCTTTTGAATTCCGTCATTTTCCCCCTCAAATGAATGTTGCTTCTTTAAAAATATATATAGTGTTTATTGGACTTAATTTGCAAACTCTTATTTTTGAGTGTCAATTCTGGTGTCAGTTATTTTGAGCCTTCTCTGTGCACATGTGTGTCAGTAATCCGATACAGTGGTGAGCAAAGAGAACCAGGCATTGCCGTTCCTGAAAATTTCCTTTTCTGAATTCCTTCATACTACTGCTTATATATGGTTTTCCTCACTTCAGTTTGCTGGATCTCATGAGCAGAAGCATTAGAGTTTTTGCACCGTTTACCATGCTACATCCGACAGTGAATAACTGCACTGGAATCTGGGATGACATGAAATCCGTTTGGTTCACCTCCCTCCTTTGAGCACGTACCCACTACTAGATTGTAAACACTTCACTTTCCTTTAGGTTATATAGTGTCTTTGTTTTGTTTTGCTTTGTTTTCAGGAAAGGAAGCATTCTGGTAAAGTGATTCTGTCATTAGTGGAACAAGATTCTCTAGTTGCAAGAAATCTGCTTGTAAAACCATAGTTACCTCAAAAATGGTATATGTGCAATACCTTTCTAGCAGCTTGCATTGTCTGCAGTTTCAGTTGACTTGCAAGGGAGAAAATGAAATGAGTCAAACATCTATCATTGATATATTACAGTAATTAACAATGTATTTGTCTTAATGTTTCTCATAGAATTGGTTTTCTACAGTAAGAATTGTTTTATAACTTAATATCATAGTGAATGGATATCGCCATGATAAATTATGCAACTATTGATGTGACTTGTTAAGTTCACATTAAGACATCTTTTAGGATTAAAATTAGAAAAGAATTTTGGAAGAATGCTTTATTTTAAGCTAACCACAAAGGATACAATCTTTTTTTTTTTTTTTTTACATTTATTTATCTTTATTTGAATGGCAGATATACAGGGAGAAGGAGATACAGAGAGGAAGATCTTCCATCTACTGGTTCATTCCCTAAGTGGCTCTAACAGCGGAGCTAAGCTGATATGAAGCCAGGAGCCAGGAGCAGGTGTCTCCCACGCAGGTGCAGGGTCCAAAGCCTTTGGGCCATCCTCCATTGCGTTACCAGACCACAAACAGGGAGCTGTACGAGTAGTGAGCCGCCAGCACACAAATTGGCAGCCATATGAGATGCAAGGTGAGGATTTAGCCATGAGGCTATTGTGTCGGGCCCATAATTAGAAAATTTATAAAGTGGAATTTATTTTTTTTTATCAGCAAGTTTGGTTTGTCACATTTTCCAAGTGAGAATAATTTTTCCTGGACCATTTCTTAAACATGCAAAAATAATGATTTTCACACATCTTATAGATTGCAAAAAACCATTTATTTTATAATGTAGATTTGAAAAGATACTTTCTATAAATACTAGAAATTCTGAGCAACAGTGGCCATGTGGAATTTCTGCATGGGTAAACTCAGCATCATTTAAACAAACGCCATTTTCTATGAAACAGGTAGGAACTGATAAACACTTCTCACCACAAATATCTCTTGTACTTATTTTCAGTACTTTGAAAAATGCTAATAATCATTAGAATAATTCCAAGTGAGTTCAAACAGTTATTTTAGAAACAGAAAAGAAACATCAGTGTAGTAGAGAGCTTTATTTTTAATACTTTGACTTCAAGGTCAGAATCAATTTTTCTTTTATACATAATGGTGATAGGAAAGGTAAAGGCTAAGAATCAAATCCATAAGCTTTTATCTTATTATACTTAATGAAACATGGGTGTTTTCTAAGAGAAAAGAAAGCACCGTGCAGGGATAGATTTGGTTTCAAACTACAAAAACATGTGAGCGGTATGTAGGGTGTCATACAGATGGTGTAACACTTTCCTCATCTGCAGAATTAATTGAATAATACCTTCTGCAGACAGCTTTGTGCTATGTAAAGTTTTTGAAAGTTTGTGTGTATTCAAAAAGAACACATTTAATGTATTTTATCTATACTGTTTGAAGAGCGTAATGGATATTTCCTACTCTCTGTCCTCCTTCCCTACCTTCCACAGTTCCTCCTTCTTATTTTTCAAGTTATGTATTAATATAATTTTTATTACATTTTATAACACAGTTTCATACAATTTACTTTCCCTGACAAAAAAAAAAGTTTAAGAAATTATTGATAGGAAGTCTCACGTTTGCCCATCCTTGAAGCTTCTGCAGATGTTATATACTATTTTGCCTGTATCACCTTCATTTTTATAACAGGTTTACTAATTTATTTGAAAGAGTGGGTGGAGGTTGAAGAAGACAAAAAGACATTCCATTATCTAGTTTGCTTACTAAATGCTGCAGTAGCTCAGGCTGGGGCTGCACCAAGATGAAGGAGGACAGGAGCCAGGATCTCCATCTGAGTCTCCCTTGTGTGTGACAGACCCCCTAGAGGGCATCCTTCATTGCTTGCTTTTCCAAGCTGTGTCATAAAGCCAGCCGCTCATGTTCAAATATGAAAAAAAAAATGTTTTCATTGGATGTAGAATAAAAAGAATACATTGTTATTCTTTTTTTAATTTATTGATTTTATATTAATTACATTGCATTATGTGATGCTGTTTCATAGGCTCTGGGACTCCCCCCACCCCTCCCCATGCCCTCCCCCCATGGTGGATTCCTCCACCTTGTTGCAGTATTATAGTTCAGATTCAGTCAAGATTCATTGTTATTCTTGTATTAGATCTTTTACTTGTTTGTTCCTTTACTGATAATGTGTTTTTACTTCCCTGGATGCTTTAATTTTTTTTCTTTTTAACAGTTCCATTAATGTAGGCCTGGTTTCATTGTATTTATGTCTTATGTATGGTTGTTTCTGGAAACTAAGAATATTTATCAACTCTGTGAAGGTTTTTTCTTTTTTTTTTTTTTAATTTCATCTTGTGACACAGTTTCATAGGCTCTGGGATTCCCCCAAGACCTTCCCATGCCCTCCCCCCATGGTGGATTCCTCCACCTTTTGCATTAGTACAGGTCAAATCCAGTCATGATTCTCTCATTGCTACCATGTACCATGCATGGAGTCCAGCATCTTATTGTCCAGATAAGTTCAATAGTTTCATTGGGAAACCATCCCTGGTCTGAAAATAGAGCTGGCAGAATATCATGCCCTCCAATGAAAACTCACAACACAACATCAACAACAATTTACAACATTATGGAGTTAATTGACATGGTGTTGAGTGACCGATATGTTAGAAAATGCAAGTTCTTTTTTAAAAATATATTGTTTCCTTCATATATCTGATGTAAAAGGGGATTTTAAGGGAGAAGCCCCACCCAGTCTCCTACCCACCCCAGGTCTTGGATATGGGGCTTGCTTCGAGGGTCTTGCTCAAGTGGTCCCGATAGTTCAACAGTTCGGAATTGCTGCCAATCTCACCGTTGCAAGCACGATGAAGTTGTTGAAGAATCCACGGATTGACACAGTCCATCTTATAGTCTCCATTTGCCTAGTTTTTCACTGCCAACATTTAGCTGAGGTGGCTGATTGATTACTTCTGTCCTCTGTCTTTTCATGGCCAGGGTTCCAAGTCCGGCAGTTCGACTGGGGAGATCCCCAAAGAGACTTTGTCTGAGGTGTTCCCAGACCAGATGCTTGTATGTACTAGCAAGCTCAGGACCCAGCACAGTTCATCACCCCAATCAGCTGGTGGTTGTAATTGCTGGGTTGGTTCTGTTTCCAGCCCTGTCTTCCATTGGAACCAATGGGTGCTACAGTCCAGCCTGGTTCTGCCCAGCACACACTCGGCCCTCAAACAGACCAGTGTAGACTGCAGGCTAGTCAGAGTGACCCACGATTACCCCCACCAGACCTCCCCCTGCCCTGGTTTGCCAGTATGTGTGGCAGACTAGTCCAGTCTGTCCCACATCCCATTTAGCTCTCATACATGTCAATGGGTATTAAAGCCTTGTTCCATCTAACCAGCTGAACTATCCAGCCCTCACGGATGTTGTTGGGTGCCTCTCTGTCTAGCCACCCCAGCCCCTGTCCTAGTTTTTGTGCCCTTCCGTCGGGGTGGTAATCCAAGAGGGAGGAGCCCACTATTGCCCTCCCAGGCCACTCCCAGATTATGCACTCTTCGGGTGGTTCTGTGGTTTAACTTGACAGAACTAGCCCCCAGTGCCAGCTTCTGCCAGTTGGTGCTGTGGCTAAGTCCAAACAACCCTCACCCACTCTATCTGTAGATTGCACCAGTAGGATCAATCAGCTCAGCCTGGCTTTTCCCTGATCTAGTCCTCATGAGGTCCACAGGTGTTGTAGCCCTGCTTAGTCTGGTCTGTCCCCATCCCAGCTCACACTCTCCAGTGGTAGTAGCTGTCCAGCAAGGGAACCACCCCTTATTGCCCCTGCCGGTTCTGCCCCTTCCCTTCCTGGTTCTCACGTGTGCTATTGGGCGCTGCGGCCACATCTGGCACAGGCAACCTCACCTTGGCATTGTGTATTGTGCACTGCTTTTGTCACGACCAGACCTGGCTCAACCCACACTCTGTTCTGGTGTTCGGATTTGCCAGTGGGTGATATGAACTGATTCAGCCTGGTCTGCCCCCAATCCATGCCAAATGTATGCCAGTGGGACACTTTCCATGACCTGTTCTGGGCTGTTTCCTTTCGTGCTTCTTGCACCTACCTGCAGGGTCTGTGTCCTGCCAGAGGAGTTGCCCGGGCTCCTCCGTCAGAACCCCTCCCAATGCCAGATTTCACACATACCAGTGGGTCCGTGAGCCAGCACTACTCAGTTCACCTCCTGTCCTAGCAGGAACAGTGGCTAGAAAATGCAAGTTCTGAACCACATCCTGTGACTACTTCCTTGACATTTCAATTTTAGTTTATACACAACCGGCTGCTCTACACCTTAAAATGGTTACAGGGTATTATTCAGCTGTCTCATATGTATTTTAATTTTTGTATTTAGCAACTTGTAGTATTGAAGCATGATTTTTACTGAACTTGGCAAATTTAGGATAGTCCAAACTGGCTTATAACTCTAACAAGGCATGTTAACAATTGAGGCACAGAAGAGTTTTAGGAGGGGTGTGCAGAGAAATCTTCAATACCTTAGTAAGGAGTAACTAATCTTTGTGTCCTACCTAGTAAGGTATATGTGAGTCCAAGCTGAACATTTCCTTTCTGGTTGTAAGCTTTCTTTATTGGTCTTTGTCTGTCTAATCTAATTTTTTTTTGGTGGGGGCGGGGATCCAGACCAATCCCTGATGGTCATTGCAAGAGAGGGTGGGGAGCCAAAGTTGGAACTAAATAAGGACCAGAGAAAGCTCGCTTCCCGAGTCCCGAAGGAAGTTTACTCTTCTGTTTGTGAGGTCCGCTCAGGGCTCCTGGCTGTTGTTCTGATGATATTAGATCCTGTGAGGAAGGATCTGGGCTTCTTCCAAACAGTGTGGGAGATCCAAAAGAGAATGGGTCACCAAGGGCTATATCCCAACTGCCAAGGAGACTCCTGGGAAGTGATGATTTTTTCAAACACTTTGCTTCTTTCTTCCTTTTCTATGAAACTGCCCGATACCCCTATTAAAATTTGCTTTAGGTAATGGGAAAGCTATTGATTTATTTTTAAAAATTTCTTTATTTTATTACAAAGTCAGATATACAGAGAGGAGGAGAGACAGAGAGAAAAATCTTCTATCCACTGATTCACTCCCCAAGTGGCCACAATGCCCAGAGCTGACCTCATCCACAGCCAGGAACCAGGAGCCAGGAGCTTCTTTGAGGTCTCCCATGTGGATGTAGGTCCCAAGGCCTTGGGTCATCCTCGACTGCTTTCCCAGGCAGCAAGCAGGGATCTGGATGGGAAGTGGAGCAGCTGGGACGCATGAACTGGTGTCCATATGGGATCCCAGTGTGTGCAATGAGAGGATTTTAGCCACTAGGCTAACTTGCCAAGTAATTTTTTTTAATATGAAGACTTTCTGTTGGTATATTCAAGTTATATCATCTTCTTAATATCTGTTCACTTAACCCTATATATTTTCCACCGCACTGTAATTTCATCAATGAAATTCCCTCTGTGGCATATGTTACGTGTTTCTGCTTAGTAATCTACTTGTGGTTACTCCAGCTTTCGAAAGATATTGATTGCTAATTTTACCAAAAGTGTCACTTACAGTTCTGTTTTGATTGCTTAATTTTTCTACTCATTTTGTGTTATATTTCTTTTTTTAATACAAGTGATTTTTTATTTGTCTCCAGATCTGAGGAGTTTTACCATGTTTCATGCTAAATATTTCTGTATTTCCTGTTTTTATGGAAAGCATGGGTGTATCTATGAAATTCATATATTGAAAGGTTAATTCTTTCAATATCATGTGAATGGAAATGGGACCATTGGAATGTAATTAAATCAGGACTAAGGCAAGCTTATTGTAGGATTATTACTTTTTAAATAAGGAATACAGAAGACCGTATTTCCTCTTTTTCTGCATCATGTGAGGTGATCCAGAAAGGCACTTTCACCAGAACCTGACAGGATTGTTAAGCCTTAGTTTAAAATTCCCTTGCTCCATAACTGAGAAATTCATGTTTGTCTATGGTATTTTTATAACATCAAACGCAAAAGACAAAAACTGACTTCTACAGGAGTTCTGGGCTTTTTGGTATTAACTTCCATCTTTATCTTGTTAGATTAGAGCAGTCTTCTGTTAGTGGCTAATTTTGCCTTCTATTGCTGCATCATCGTACTGAGTCCATTGCTTGATGCCCCTTGATTTATGAGGTTTTCTCTTCCGCCTGGCAGGAAGATGAGCTAATTCAAGCTCTGTGCCAGTTTGGGTTATTATGTTATCTTATATTTTGGGGGTTGTCTTTTCCTGTACTTTCATTATTTTTCTTCATTTTGTTAATCTGTTTTTTTGTTGCTAATATCACAGAGCCAAAGACTGTGCAGATTATAATGAAAAGATTTGATTCATAGTTCTGCACCAAAGGCAAGACACTATATATGTTCATCAGTTTTGTGCTGGCCAATGCCTGAGATGGAATAAAGCGTCACATGTCTTGCTATAGAGAGAAGATATGTGTACGGTTGTCTGTTATCTCTTCCTTTTTTTCTAAGACCAGCAGGATATAGTCAGAAGGACTCCCTTCTAATGACTCTATGTAATACTAACTACCTGCCACAGAAGTGACCCCTAAAATTCATACCCACTTAATAACTCAAACTGATAGTCTAGCACACGAAACAAACTATAAGACATTGACACCTGATCAGCATTTAATGATCAATATACCAATGAATGTTCAAGGAAGAATCTAGAACTCTGTGCAGTTTCTCTTCTTTCCTATACTCTGCCTTGCCAATTCTAGTCATGCCGATCTCTCTAAAATCAAAAAATCATTTCCTCATGTTGGAAAGATTGCCAGAGTCCTCTTTGAGTCCCCAGTGTTGTACTTTAGCCTAAAAATTCTCCAGAAACTAAGCTGGGGCAACCACAAGTTTCAATCTGTAAGTTTCTGTATCATCAGAGATCATTATTTTCTGTAGAGTGCTTTAAAATTAGCATTTTACGTACTTGGTCCATATTCAGTTATTTCAAGTAAGAGGACCAATTCAGTTTATATTACTCAACCTTGGCAAAAAGTGAAAATCTTTTTATTGTTAAAGAACAGTATTATCTGTTCCATTTTGTTCCTCTCACAGCATTTCAATTAATAAGTTTGATATCTTTTATAATTTATCTTTTGCATGAACAATAACATGTGAAGTTGAATTATATCGACTTTCATGCATTGCCAACATTATCAAAATGTTTGAACCAAGATATTCAAGAAAAATGTGTACATTAATTACATCATAAAGTTTTAATATACCAAGAAGAAAGCAAATTTATGATTCCTAGCTAGCTCTTTTGGAGAGATTAGACCATAAATTTGAGGGTGGAGATGTTCTTTTGCTGAGGATAATAACTTATTAAGCTCCACTTAGATTGCCCCTTTGAAAAATCTGACTATGATAGCCTATATTTGTGAAAATGAAAAAACACTTCTTATGCAGGCACAGCAAGCAAGAGAGTGAGATTTTAAAAAAAAAGCTGAAAATCCACAGCAGTTCAGGATGAGTAGAGTATCCTCAAGCATTCCACATCATTGAAACTGGCACTGGCACAGGTAATCCGCTATTATGACACCAGTATCCCATATTAGAGCACTAGTTCAAGTCCTGGATGCTCTGCTCCCCATCTAGCTCCGTGTTAATGTGTCTGCGAAAACAACATATCATGAGTCAAGTGTTTTGGGCCCCTGCCACTCATGTGGGAGACCTACATGGATTTCCTGGCTCCTGGCTTCAGCTTGACCCAGTATAGCTATTGTGGCTATTTGGGAAATAAAGCAATGTATGGTTTACTCATATTCTACATTTTTAATGATAAATACATCTTTTTAAAGTGTAGCAATATTTGAATGGTGATGACTGATAACCTAGAGCCTGAATTTTGTTTTCTGTGAAAATTACGCTAGTTAACATTAAAATTAACATGAAATTATGCAGCATGCATGAGACATTTATAATCATATTGTAATGAAAAAAGGAAAGTGGTATCTATCATAGAGTACAGTACATTAGCAAGATGAGATGGACCCTTGTAGTATCTTGTAGTGACATTTAGAGACACATGTAAATATGGAAACAATCAATTTGGATAGTGGGATTAAAACCAAAACCAAAGGGCCCGGCAGCGTGGCCTAGCGGCTAAAGTCCTCGCCTTGAAAACCCCGGGATCCCATATGGGTGCCGGTTCTAATTTCGGCAGCTCCACTTCCCATCCAGCTCCCTGCTTGTGGCCTGGGAAAGCAGTTGAGGACGGCCCAATGCTTTGGGACCCTGCACCCGCGTGGGAGATCCGGAAGAGGTTCCTGGTTCCCGGCTTCGGATTGGCACGCACTGGCCCGTTGCAGCTCACTTGGGGAGTGAAACATCAGATGGAAGATCTTCCTCTCTGTCTCTCCTCCTCTCTGTATATCCATCTTTCCAATAATAATAAAATCCTTAAAAAAAAAAAAAAACCAAAACCAAAGTATGGATGAGACTTACAGTATGTACTGCATATTTAATTTTTTCATTTAAAAAATTGATGATACAATTCTGTGGGCTCAGGGATTTTTCTCGCACTTCTCTCTCCATTGCCCTCACCGCTGCTGATTTCCCCTATTTTTACATTAATGTAGTCTTTCAGAAACACTCACTAGTCCATTACTCTACTATGTAAGTATCTCCTGACATTGAAGGTATAGACATTGATAGAAAGCTCAGTGTCCTATTGTCAAGATATATTTATATCTGTATTGAATATTAGCAGCTCTATTTTATACTATGTATAACATGAGGTAACAGTTTCCATTTACTAAGCCTATATAGTTTAAGTGTTTGAATCATTTGTCTGTTTTTTTTTTCACTAATGTGAAAATTGTTCAGTATTTCTGGAATTTCTTTACTGAAACTATTTTTGGAGTCACTTTGATCCACATGAGAAAAGCAAGCACTTTACCATAAATTACATTGCCTGTGTTACCTTGCTTAATCATTAATGTTATTCCATAATCTTTGGGTTTTGTCTTCAATTCAGATCTACCCTTGATGAGTAAATATTTGTATCTATTAGCATTGAGAAAGCAAATATTCCTTTAAAAAATATGTTGAAACAGGTAATTGAAATCTGAGAATGCTTTGTTTGTCTTGGTTTTTCTGCCTGAATATCTCTCATGGAATTTAGGAATGAAGTTTTTACTACTCTAAAGGTTCATTATAAGGCTGGAGAAAAACAGCTGAAGATTTTTTGTGTCTTTGATTTTGTTCAGTTTGTTTTTTGAATCAACCTTATCTTAAGCAGGTGGGTGCCTACTTTGATCTATATGGCAATGATAAACATTACATTTTAAAACCATGAATGTATTTTTCTATATTTTGGAATAACTCAATTGGTAGCCTAGCAATAGGATTTGTTTCCTAGTTTCCTGTGCATACCAACAAGGAAAGAAAATTTGATTTACTTTTAAAGTATTAAAAATTTTAATTCAACATTAGAAAATTTAATTATCAACTAATCACATATTCTTTTCTAAAATTCCTCCATTGGAAGATTCCTGATATGGGGAGAAATAACCACATTTATCTTACTAACTCATACACTTATTTGTAAATGGCTATGTATTCCTTCCGAGCGTAATTAGATTTTAGGATGTGGAATTCTAAAGTGACAAATTTGTGAAGTAATGTAAACTATCCATATTCTAATAAAGTATCTAGTTTTGAAGATTGTCTCAGTACAAAAGTATTAGATAGTTTTATATATGAACCTTTTTCTATTTTTAATATATTTAATTTAGAAAATAGTGGGAATTTGGCCCAGTGGTGGAAATGCAAATTAAATGTGTATATTCTGTATTGAGGGCTTAGGTTCCATACCCAGCTCCAACCCCTCATTCCAACTTCCTAACAATATGGTCCTGAGAGGTAGCAGTGATGTCACAAGTAATTGCATTACAGACAGTAGAGTTTGTACATTTTACCCTGCCCTCCTTCTATCTCTCCCATTTTTCTCTCAAATAAGTAAAGAAATTATATATATATATATATGAAAAATATAAACAAGAAAATTGCTCTCTTTTTTAAGATTGTTAACATATTTGTTAACAAAGGCAGATTTACAGAGAGGAGAGACAGAAAGATCTTCCAGTCAATGGTCTATTTCGCAAGTGGCTGCAGGGCCAGAGCTGCTGACTCAAAGCCAGCAAGATATATTACATATGTATGTATAAATATATATATAAATAAACTGAAATACAGAAGCTAGTAACTCTAATCATAAAGGAAAAGGAAAACCTAATTGCTTGATTTTGTCAATTTATGCTCTATACATTTATGCAAATATTGCATTGTACCCTCACAAATATGTACATGTATTACATAGTAAACACTTTTTAAAAAAGAAATTAAAATATATTGTAATTGAAAAAGCAGTAGAGAGAAAATAGAAACAAAAATACGTTAGATATGTGTGAGAAGTAAGACAAATGACAGGAATCAAGGATATACCAACAATAACATTAAAGATAAATGAGTTTAAGAATCCAGTCCAAAGCCAGTTTGTCAAAGTGAAATTTTACAATATGCATGCATAGATACTACTGTTGGAAAACATGTTACATATTCAAGTTGCAAATGGATTAGAAGGAAAATTTGTTTTATAATATAGCATATAAAAACCAAAAATAAGGGAGTTGGAGTAGCTATACTAATGTAATATAAGAGAATCTTTGAAAAAAAAATTATTCTGAGAAATAAAAAGCATTGTTTATAATTATAAAAGTCCAGTCTGTGGCATGTATGGTAGTGTAGGAGTCAACCCTTCTCTTGGAATGAACACATCCCATGTCAGAATGTATAGAATAAATTTCTGCTTCATTTTCTGCTCCAAATTCCTGCTATGCAAACCTTGAGAGGCATCAGATTATGGCTGAAGTACTGTGATCCTTGCCACCCATGAGGAGAGACCCAGAGATTTCCAACTGGGGCAGCTCAGTTGTTGCATTTTGGGAGCGAACCAGTAGTTGGAAGATACCTGTGTATGCATACAAGTGTGCAACTTTCAAATGTTCAAAATTAAATACATTTTTAGAATTCATTTAATCACAAATAACAATTATAAGCATACCTTCATCATTAATAGAGCCATAAAACAAGTGAAACAAAAGCACCAAAATAAATTGAAAAATAATTCTGCAGAAAAATTGAGACTTCAATATCCCAATGATAGTGATGCAACAGTCAGAATATTAACAAGAATTAAAAATGATATAAACTCAACATCAAAATAGACATTAATAAGACACTATTCCATATAGCAGTAGAATGTATATTCTTATAAAACACAGAATTTACCAGGTGACACAATATATTTTTTACATCTTTTTTTATGAACTACATTGCATTATGTGACACAGTTTCATAGGCTCTGGGATTCCCCCCACCCCTCCCCAAACCCTCCTCCCATGGTGGATTCCTCCACCTTGTTGCATTACCACAGTTCAATTCAGTTGAGATTCTTTCATCGCAAGCATATACCAAGCACAGAGTCCAGCATCTTATTGTCTAGATAAGTTCAACGGTTTCTTGGGGAGACCATCTCTGGTCTGAAGGTAGAGCTCGCAGAATATCATCCTGATCAATGAAAAGCCACAACATAACATCAACAACAATTTACAACGTTATGGAATTAATTGACATGGTATTGAATAACCAGTATGTTAAAAAATGCAAGTTCTGAACCATATCCTGTGACTTCTTCATTGACATTTCAATTTTAGTTTATATACAACTGGGTTCTATCCACCTTAAAATGGTTATAGGGTACTATTCAGCTGTCTCGTGTCTATTTTCATTTTAGTATTTAGCAGTTTATAATGTTGAAGCATGATTTTTACTGAACTTGGCAGATTTTAGGATAGTCCAAACTGGCTTATAACTCTAACAAGGCATATGTCAACAATTGAGGTGCATAACAGTTTTAGGAGGAGTGTGCAGAGAAATCTTCACTACCTTAGTGAGGAGTAACTAATCTTTGTGTCCTACCTAGTAAGGTATAAGTGAATCCACGGTGACCATTTCCTGTCTGATTCTAAGCTTTCCTTGTTGTTCTCTGTCTATTCTAATGTGTGTGTGTGTGTGTGTTTGGGGTGGGGAGCTCCGGAGCAACCCTGATGGTCATTGCAAGAGAGGGTGAGGATCCAAAGTTGGAACTAAGTAAAGACCAGAGAAAGCTCCTCTCTTCCCTAGTCCCAAAGGAAGCTTATTGTTTTTCTGTTTCTGTGGACCACTCAGGGCTCCTGGCTCTTGTTCCGATGACCTTGGATCCTGTGAGGAAGGATTTGGACTTCTTCCATCCCATGTGGTAGATCCAAATGGAGGGGGATGACCTCAGAGTTCTTGGCCTCCGAATGCACTCCAACTCCCCATGGTCTCCTTGGCAGTTGGGATGTAGTCCTTGGTGCCCGTACTGATAGTCCTTGGTGCGGATCCGGGAGTCTCCAGGGTTGGGATACAGGCCTCCTCTGTCCACCTGTTCCACTCTGGGATTCCCGCCTGCTCTGTGCATATGACCTCATGTTAAAAGGTTGTCAGGATCGTTCTTGATTCTCCCTTTATGTCTTTGTAGTTTTACTATTGCATGTGAGACAATATATTAGAAGACACTGCAACCCTCAACAAATGTTAAAAGGTATGAAATATAAGGTATGATTATGGAACAATAATACCATTAATAGCAAAACAAACTGTGATAATCACAAATTTGTGGACATTATAAAACATATGTACATATAAGCAATGAGTCAAAGAAAAAAATGCCATGAGACAAAGGTGTTAGGAAAAAAAATTGGGGCCAGGCACCATGGCCTAGCAGCTAAAGTTCTCACCTTGAATGTGCCAGGATCCCATATGGGTGCCAGTTATAATCTTGGCGGCCCTGCTTCCCATCCAGTTCCTTGCTTGTGGCCTCAGAAAGCAGTCAAGGATGGCCCAAAGTGTTGGGACCCTGCACCCGTGTTGGAGACCTGGAGGAGGCTCCGGGCTCCTGGCTTTGGATCGGCTCAGCACTGACCATTGTATTCACTTGGGGAGTGAATCATAGGACAGAAGATATTTCTTTCTGTCTTTCCTCTTCTCTCTCTCTCTCTCTATATATATATATAATTTTGCAGTAAAAATGAATTTTTTTAAAAAAAGAAAATTTGGAGAATAGCAGAAATAAAAACACAAGAAAATTAATTAGGTAAACACAGTATTTACTGGAATTTGTGTTGGCAAACACTTGCATTAAAAAAGAAATACCTCATAATTTAAAACTTCCAACTTAAGATACTAGAAAGTGATAGTAGGCCAAATCTGAAGTAACAATCATGAAATTAATGGAGAGTAGAGTATACATGAAAAAAGTATATAGACTAAAAATATAATACAGGAAATTCAGCAAATTAAACATTAGTTTTTAGAAAAAAGGCAGTAAGTTGACAAATATTTTGCTAGGCTGACCAATGAAAATATTATTATAACTTAATAATGTCAGAATTTCTTCATTTTCAAATTTAGCTACTTTTAACACTTTGTCATAGCTGCTTCGTATGTAGATAAAATATATTTTTTTTTCTTAAAAATGGAAATAATGGTATCACAAAATCTATTAGTGGTAGCAGTGATAAAGTAGGAAAATAAGAAAAATGCAATCCCAGTTGACTTAACTTTCTTTTTTAAGACTCGTTTATTTTTATTAGCAAGGTAGATTTATAGAGAGAAGGAGAGACAGAAAGATCCTCCAATCTGCTAGTTCACTAGCCAAGTGGCTGCAGCATCCAGATCTGAGCCGATTCATAGCCAGGAGCCAGGAGCTTCCTTTGGGTCTCCCACATTGGTTCAGGGTCCCAAGGCTTTAGGCCATCCTCAACTGCTTTCCCAGGCCACAAACAGGGAGCTGGATGGGAAGTAGAACAACCAGGACATGAACCAGCAGCCATATGGGATCATGGTATATGCAGGGTGGGAATATAGTCACTAGACTGCCACACTGGGCCACAGACGAATTCACTGTTTAAATTCTACCTAAGATTTATTGAAATCCTCTAGAAACCCTTAAAAATACATGGAGGGGGATGATGAAATAATTTACAGCTGACACTGTGAGGCCAGAAACCAGAAACCAAATACCACAAAGTCATCACCATTAGAGGGGAAGATTACGAGTCAAATGCTTTATAAACATTGAAACACAAATCCTGAATAAAATAATAACTGTATCAAATAATATATAAAATGGAAATGAAAGATTTGTGTGTGTACATACATGTGAATGATGTAGAAATTATTCAAGATTCTTGGAATGTAAACATTTCTAAAATCCAGAAGGTAATCAGGTGATACACTCTATCAATTAAATAAAAGATCAAAAACACAGGAACATCTTAAGAGATATGGAAGGATTTTGACAAAATACAACACTGTTTATCATGAAACAGTATTAAAGCCTGGAATAGATTGAATTACTCACAGCATTACGAAGGACAGCCAAGAGCTCCCAACAACTAACATATTTAATGTTGAAATTCTAAATTATTTCTCATGACTAGCAAATAGAAATGATATGAGTGGGGATTGGATTGCATATAAGCACTGGTTCATGTTCTGGCTGCTCCATTTCCCATCCAGTTCCCTGTTTGTTACCTGGGAGAGCAGTGGAAGATTGCCCAAAGCCTTAGGACTTTCACCAATGTAGGAGAACCAGAAGTTCCTAGCTCCTGATTTTGGTTCAGCTCAGCTCTGGGTGTTGTGGCCACTTGGAGAGTGAACCAGCAGGTTGAACATCTTTCTTACTGTTGCTCCTTCCTTCTGTATGTGTAATCTTCCTTTCCAATAAAAATGGATAAATCTTTAGGAATTTATATGAGTGGTTAATACTCCAGTTTAGCATTATACAAGGGTATATATATATGTATATATATAGTCACTACTCCACTATAGCATTATACAAGATCTCCCACTTAAACCTGTCAGAACTATTAAAGAGAGCTTCAGGAATATTACATGTTTTAAGATTCACTTTAGAAGAGTGAATTTTGCTTCTAAATACTGCCAATGAAGAAATTATAAATTGAATTGAGAATGTTAGGAACCGGGTTAAACCACTCCGGACGTTAGGGTGTGAGCTAGTCAACCCCCAGAAAATGACAGTCTCACTGGTAATGCAAAAAGCAAACAGAGTTTATTGTGCCAGCATGCTGGGGTCAGACCAGATTTGAGGCATGCAGGCCAGCCAAGCAGTAGTCAGACCCCGAACTAGGAAAGGCAGGAGATTATATAGGCCCTTTTGGCTGAGAAATACATCGAAAGTAACAACTTTAGACATGTTAATTTTTATGGGCTCAGGCACAAGCAATTTGCTTCATTCCCATACTTATTGTCTTTATGGCTCATCCCATTCTCACAGCCTTATTTCCCTCCTGTTCCTGGGTTAGTTGATAGATCATAAGGTTGCAGGACAGCAAGGAACAGATTGATCGTGAGAGTGGATTCTTCCCAGAGTCCAGGTGCCTCTTGTCCTAGCAAAGTAGCAATTTTCTCTGCACAAAGAAACCTCACATTGCCCAACAGTAACATTCCATTCTAATATTCTAACATTTTACCTACACTCTAACAAGAACCAATGTTTATCACAAAAAGTGATTAACTATAATAATGCAACACTTATATATTAAGTGCTAAAAAACATTACTAAGAGGAATTACAAATCTAAACAAATGGGATATTATGTTCATGAAGATGTAATATCATTAATATGACCATATTTCACTTCAGCATGTATAGATTCCATGCAATCACTGCCAAAATCTCAACATAATTTGTGAAAATTGACTAGCTCTTTCTAAAGACAATATGAGAATTATGGAACCCAGAGTAGTCAAAATAATCTTTAAGGAAATTAAGAATTTAGAATACTGCAGGTCCCAATTTTAAACTTAATACAAAGCTTTACTAATATAAAGTTTGTTTCTAGCATACAGTAGACTTGTGAATGAACGACTGGTGTTGAACTGAAGGAATAGAAATAATCACTTTCTTTTTGCGTCAATAGAGTTTGATGAGCAAACAGGAGAATTCAAATGAGAAAGAGTGTCCTTTCATTTAATTCTTTTGGGAAAAGTGTATGAATACACGTAAATTCACAAGTTTGCTTTCCTGCCGCACACCATCTGCAAATATTTGCTGTATGAAAGCCTAGACCAAAATATAAGAGCTAAAGCTGTGAAACTGTTATGAAAAAAAAAAAAACTCAGTAAATCTTCATTATCATGTGTTAGACAATTTCAATAAAACCAAAAAGATTAAGGGAAAATAAATCATTTGATCATCAAAATTGATTTTGTGCACCAATACTAACCATTAAGGAAAGGGGCAAGCATTAAGTAGAATGGTTAAGTTGCTTTGTGGGACGCATGTATCCCACACTGGAATACTTGATTTTGGTTCTGGCTCTGTTTCTTTCTTCTTTTTTCAAGAGATACTTTCTTTTATTTATTTATTTTTATTGGAAAGTCAGATATACAGAGAGAGAGAGACAGAGAGGAGGATCTTCCATCCACTGGTTCACTCTACAAGTGGCTGCAATGGCTGGCACCAAGCTGATCTGAAGCCAGAAGCCAGGAGCTCTTCAGGGTCTCCCACACAGGTGTAGGGTCCCAAGGCTTTGGTCATTCCACAACTGCTTTTCCAGGCCACAAACTGGGAGCTGGATGGGAAAATGGGGCCACTGGTATTAGAACAGGCACTTACATGGTATAGCGGCCCTTGGCAGACGAGGACTTTAGCAGCTAGGCTACCGTGCCAGGCTCAGCTCTATTTCTATTTAGTTTTCTGCTAATGTGCACCCCAGAGATATGACACAATGGCTCAAGTACTTCCATACCGCACAGCTCTTACACAGGATAAAAGTTAGTCTCATCAATAAATTGTGCTGGTAAAACTGGATACATATATGTTGAAGAATTAGATGTGTACCTTCATAAATCAAGTTAGATCAAAAGACTGAATTAAGGCTCTGACTATGAAATTTCTGGAAGAAAATATAGAGAAAACACTTTTAAGATGTTGATATAGGTGATGCCTGCTTGGATAATATCCTTTCCCACCAAGCACCGGAAACAAAAAAGAAATTAAACAAATTGATTTCAATAAACTCAGAAGCATACATATCAAAGGAAAAGATGAGCAGAAACATCCAACATCATGGAAAACATATGCAAACTACAAAGGATTAACATTTAGATTATGTCAACAACATAAAAAGCTGAACAACAACAAAAACAAAAAAAAATCAGTTAAAAAATAGACAAAGGACCCCAAATACAGTTCTTAAAGGAAAGAATATAAATGGCTAACAAATATATGAAAACAAATTTACAGCATCACTAGCCATCAGGGAAATGCAACTTAAAGCCACAAGGAGAAATCATCTCATCCCTATCAGAATGTCTATAAATCAAAAGACAGAAAGTAACAAATGGAGGGGAAGATGTGGCAAAAAGGACACTTTTTAGACATGGTTAGTGGGAATGTATAGTAGTTTAGAAAGTATGGAAAACAGTATGAAATTTTCTTTAGAAATAGTGTGAGTATGAATGTTGCATGCTAAGCCTCCTTCTGCTAGTGCTGGCATCCCATACGGATGCTGGTTCATGGCTCTGTTGCTCCACTTTTGATCCAGATATTTGCTTATGGCCTGAGAAGAGGATGCCCAAATCCTTGGGCGCCTACACTCACATGGGAGAATAAGAAGGGACTCTTGGTTCCCAGGTTTGGATCAACTCAGCTCTGGTCATTGGAGCCATTTGGGAAGTGAACTAGCAGATGAAAGACTTCTCTGTCTTTCTAAAATCTGCCTTTCAGATAAAAATTCTGTATATTTGAAAAATACAAATAGCCTTGCTGTGTGATCTAGTAATCCTGAAACTGGGAATATACTCAGACATGAGTTTGATGTATCAATGGGATAACTGCACCACCAACTTTATAACGTGTGTGTGTGTGTGTGTGTGTGTGTGTGTGTAAAATATATTCAGCTATAACAAAGAATGACAAGTCTATTGAGACAACATTTAGGTCAGTAGTTTCTCAAAGCCCAGCATGGAAGAAATGTGGATAACTGTTAATATATGTGAGATTTATTTGGAAATAATGAGTCTGTTTTAAAATTAGATTGTGATAACTTTTGTGCAGCTCTGTTAATACAGGAAAAAGAAATTGAGGGTGTATGTTTGTGACACAACTTATCAGTTGCCACCTGGGACACTGCGTCCCCTATGAGTCTGACCCAAGTCTTGTATAAAGTTTGCAATGCAGACTCCTTATAACATAAACTTTGAGAGACCATAAACAGAGTCCCAAGTTCTTGGCTTCAATCTGGCCCAACCATAGATAATCAGGCATTCAGGGAGTGAATCAACAAATGGAAACTCTTTCCCTGTTTCCTATGTCTCTGACTTCCAAATAAATAAGTAAAAGATAAATTGCATACTTCAGATTGGTATTTTTAATGGAGTCATGAAAAAGGAAATGCATGCAACGTAAGATGATGTAACTGAGTTTTCTGTCTGAGACTGCATTTTGCATGTCCCATCTCCTGACTGCTAGTATATGAGCTCTGCCTGCACTGCCTGTAGCTGCTGACTGCTTAGACACAACTGCTTTTCTTTGTTGATTCAGTAGTTCTGGACAGCTGGTTCAGCAGATCTGTGTGCTGACCACAGAAGATAATGAGATGCCTCTGCAGCTTCCAGGAAAGCCCTGAGATTTTGAGTGCCAACAGGAGATAAATGGACATGAGACTAGAAGTGAATTGTGAAACTAGATTGGCATCAGACTAAATTGTGAAGCTAGATTAGACAGTGAAACCTGCCACATGTCTTTTTTTGTTGAGCTTCTCTGCTCTCCTCTCCCATTTCAAATCCATTTACAAACAAGAAGAGTTGAAATGGTTGGATAATAGCTGTAGCAGTGTGAAACTAATAAAAGAAGAAAAAGAAAGAAAAAAATGGCTGGGCCTTGGAAACTTATGAAGGCTAGCCTAGACTAGATGTCCTATGTGATTTGTTCACTCAACTAATAGCTAGTTAATGTATTTTGTCAGGCAAGAAATCAGCTGTGACTACCAACTTGAGTATGTATATAGGACTTCTGTATTTCATTTGAGCTTCTCACAATATTGAGGCATGGTATACCAATCTGTTACCTGTGTATTTCTTCTCAGTGATGGGTGGGTGGATAGATAGATAGATAGATAGATAGATAGATAGATAGATAGACAGACACCTTTCCCTTTGGTAAATTCAATCTGAGTGTCAATTTTTGTCTCTTCCTTCACATCCAAAATCATCATCATCATTATACAAATAAAGCTAACACACAAAAGAACAAGGGTTTTCTTATTTTTTTGTTGTAGCTCTTTCCCCATCTTTCACCTGGTCTTGATCCTTCTTTAAAATGTATCCTACAAATTAATTGTTTTATTTCAGGTGCAAAGAAAGGGACATACACAGAGATAGGGAGACAGAGACTGTCTCCATCTACTGATTGACTTCCTAATGTCACTAAATCCCTCATTCTGGGGCTGGGCCAGAATTTGGAGCTGGGAACACAGTCCCAGTCTCCCTTTTGAGTGACAAGAACCCAGTTGCCTAAACTGTCACCTGCTGCCTACCAGGACCCAGATTTATAAGAAACTCTTATCAGTATCCCGTGCAGGGTTTCAAAACCACACATTCCAGTGTTAAGTTTGCATTCTTACCCAGTGCTTAATGACTGGACCAAATGCCTTCCCTCTTAGTTTGTTTTATTTAAGTGAAGCATAGCTCTTAGTGTTGCTATATGCCTTTTTTTATGGCTGATTTTTAGAAATGTTACAGCTCTTTTGGATTGTGACTCTTTTTTATTCCCGGTTCTTTGTCTTGTGGACACAAAGGATGAGCCAGATAGACAATGGAGGATGCGTGAAAAGAGAAGTTTATTAAATGAAAAGAAAAAAGCAGAAGAAAAAGCTCCTGGCTGTTTCAATCAAGGTCCTAGGAGAGGGGACCCTTGGGATGTTGTCTAGGGGGCTACATTCTTATGTCTGTGAGGGGAGTTTATACAAGACTTTGTAAGAATGACAGTCACAGATGGTCTTCCTGCAGTGCCAGAGTTGGAATCTGGAGCTGGATGTGTCTAGCTGTCATTGTGCCCTGGTGTTTTGTTTTGTTTTGTTTTGTTTTGTTTTGTTTTGTTTTGTTTTATCTTGCTTTGTTTTGCTTTTAATCAGTTTCTCTTATTTTCTAGCAGTGGAGGAACTTTGCTGCAGGCATATTATCATGTCAGGCTTACATGTTCAGCTTCTTTGTCAGGCTTGATTGTATCTGCATATCAGGATTATTTCTTGGGCCCTTTCTGCTTCTATCTACCTGAGCCTCAGCTGTCTTCTGCCTGAGTCTTACAATCTATGGTTCCATACTACCACTACCAATACTGTAACTTTGGGCAAGTCACAACCTGTACAGATTTTAGATTACTCGCCTGGAAAATTGATATGATTAATATAAATGGAAGTCAACATTATTGTTTTTCTCTGTTGTACCAAAAGGTTTACTTGAGAGTTAATCCTTTATAACAAATACTAATTTCAACTTGAGTTAAAATAATTTCATTTCAGATACTATTTGATATTTAAATTTCTGGATAAATTTTAAACCGCTAATGGGAAAATTAGAAATATGGTAGATGAGACAGAGTTTCGAAGCTGTGGTATAGTGCTCTAAGTCTTTGGGATGCCGATATCCCATGTTTGAGCCCAAGAAGCTCTACTTCCAACCCAGATTTCTGCTGTGAGCTTCCAGCCCAACATCTGTAACAACTAGTAAGAAATTCGGTAGATAAAACCTCAGACCAGATTTATTTTATCTCTGCATATGATCAATAAACCTGTAACCTCTGACTCAATTCTTAGCTTCTCTTGCAAGTTTTCTGAAAAACCTGAGGGGAGTTCAGCCATTAGAAATCAGTATATTTGAGGGAGACTTGTGACTAATTAGATCAGAGGTGGGAATAACTGAAGTATTTTTTCTTGTTTCAGAAAGTGCCTTTTTGACTAATAACACCCCTATGATTTTTAAAGCTTTTCATCTCACCCAGAGTATAAAAGTGAAAGTTATTTAAAGTAAACAAAAAGAAGGAAATGGGTCTCAAGCTGAGCAGAAGATTCTTTACTGTTCTGCAGACACCCCTGAATAGGTCACATCAAAATAAAGATGGCTGAAGGAAAGGGTACAAGAACGCGATCTTTGCTTAAGCAATACTACGAATTAATTATACTTCATTGAAACAAAACAGAGGAGGAGAGACAGAGAAAGAATTTCCATCTGCTGGTTCACTCCCAAAGTAGCTTTAAGGCCGGAGTTGTGCTGATCTGGAGCCAGAAGGCAGAAACAACTTCTGGGTCTCCAACATGGTTGCAGGGTCGAAAGGCATTTGACTGTGCTTTACTGTTCCCAGGCCATAAGCAGAGAACTGGATGGGAAACAGTGCGGCTGGGACACAAACTGGTGCCCATATGAGATCCCAATGCTTTTGATGGGAAGATTAGCTAATTGAGCCACTGCACTGACTCTAAGATTTTGCTATTTACCAAAATAAGCAATACTTAAGAAATTAGTGCTATTAAAGTCTATTTGAATGGTCTTCAGTGCAGATCAAAGACAACTACTTTAGAGATATTAATGGAAAAGAGAAGACAATAAAATGGAACAGGTGAGGAGTGAATTAAAATTTAATACATTAGAATCAAGATGGCGGAATAGGGTAAGGACACGTTTAAATGGACGGAAAAACAGTTAATCAGGTTGAAGCAGAGAGGACATATTCCAGGAAATAGGAAATGACAGAACAACAGCAGAGGGGTACCTGGAGACTGACAGATACATGAAAGCAGTGGACACAACGGTGTGGTGTTGCAGTGACTGATACTCCAGCAGCATTCAGCTAACAGCGATCTGAACTCCACCAGCAGCCGGAACTCCACCAGCAACCAGGTGGGAAGTGACTTTCACTGGGAGCTTGGGAGGTGAGCCCAGACAAAGAACTGTCCATCCTGCTGGTCCGTTTCATTTGACCAGGAGCAGAGACAGAGCAGCAGATCCCAGATGGACAGTGCGAGAACAGGGTGGGTTTCACAGCCCAGTCAGCCCCCTAGAGCTGAATTGGGCGCTATTTTGCATAAGGAGACAAAAGCAAGGGAAACGACTGAGCATACACTGAGTTGGGAGTGAACTCATTATGACTCAGTGAACTGCAGCAACGTGGCATTCTATAGGTTCCACCCCAGACAGGTCTGGGTAGCCCTCAGACCTGATGGCCCAGCAGATCAAGAACTCTAGTAGTGGTATGTCAGGCACCATTTTGTACACTGTGGCAATAGCTTTAGGACTGCAGGGGACAAGAGTGAACTGCGCATGTGCTGAGCTCGTGAGAACTCACTGAGTTCCATGGATTGCACTGGTCCCAAAGGAAAACAATACGGACTGTGGCATCGTACAGGTCAAAATAGGTCCGTGTGGCACCTAGACCTAACGTCCAACAGGTTCTGATAAGATCAACGCCACCAACAACCTAACTATATAGGACTCCTGGTGTCTTTCTAATCCTGGGACCTGCACCAACCGAAAGTGGGAGAAAGGTTGCAGAGACAATGGTGCAGCCTCAGCACAGTATCACAGGAGGTGGAAAGTGGTGAGCCAGGAGCTGGGGCTGTGGAGACCACGGTGGAAATTTAACATAAGAATCCAGACGTGGAACTCGCTGCAGGTTGTGGCACAAGTGGCTGCAAGCAAAGAGTTGTGTACCAATTGCAATAAGTAAAATTGCATTGTAGACCTGTGGGTGACACAGCTTAGAAACCTGGCCCAAGGAGAAGACTCTGCTAACCAGAAGTACAATGACCAAGAGCAAAAGAAGACAGAAAAGCACAATGAATATTACCGAAAACTCCCCTGCAAAGGAGCAAAACCCTATGCTAGTTTCAGAGTTAACTGAGGAAGACATCGAGAAAATGGGGCACACAGAATTTATAAAACTCATTTTAAAGCTTCTGATCAACAATGAGAAGCACATACAAGAGTTCAAAGAATTTAAGGAAGCAATAAAACAAATCAAGGCTGATATATCAGAAATGAAGAACACAGTAGAGCAAATTAAAAGTCCGATGGAGAGTCTTCAAGATAGAATGAAGCAAGCAGAAGAAAGAATCTCAGAATTGGAAGATGTTTTCTGTCATCAGGGGGAAGCAAACAAAAAGCTGGAAGCAGAGTTGGATCAGGCCAAAAAAAGTATTCAAGAATTGAAAGACACTATTAAGAGGCCAAATATAAGAGTTATGGGAGTCCCAGAAGGTGCAGAAAGAGAAAGAGAAACTGGTTTTACAAATATATTTAATGAAATAATAAAGGAAAATTTCCGTAATCTGGAGAAAGAATTGAGAAACAAGATCCAGGAGGGGCACAGAACTCCCAACAGGCTTGGTCAAAAGCGATCTTCACCAAGACACATGATAATCAAGTTCTTTTCAATTGAACATAAGGAAAAGATCCTTAAATGTGCACGTGAAAAAAAAAATCATTGACATATAGAGGAATGCCAATTAAACTCACAGGAGATCTCTCACAGGAAACTCTACAGGCAAGAAGAGATGGAGTGACATATTCCAGATTCTAAAAGCAAAAAAATTGTCAGCCCAGGATAACATATCCAGCAAAGCTTTCTTTTGTCTTTGAAAATGAAATCAAATTCTTCCACAATAAAGAAAAGTTAAAAGAATTTGCCTCTTCCAAACCTGCCCTACAAATGATACTTCAAGATGTTCTCTTGATAGAGAAGAGGAATAGCACCTACCAAAACCAAAGGCAAATGGGAAGAACATCCCAGTAAAACGACAACAGAAGACTAAACCAATGAACAGCCCATTCCTAAAATGACGGGACCAAAGTACCATCCATACATATTAACCCTGAATGCAAATGACGTAAGCTCAATCAAACGTCATAGATTAGTAGACTGGATTAAAAAACAAAACGCATCTATTTATTGTCTAGAAGAGACACACTTCACCAACAAAAATCAGCAGAAACTGTATCGCATGGGTTTTGTTGTTTTTTGTTAGTTTCATCTCTTCAAAACACTTTCTTCTGATTAAATCATTCAGTGACTCATAGATCATACAGTAGCATCATTTTCTTCAAGAAGGTTCTTGATTTTCATTTCTTCAGCTACACGTTAGTCATTTAGTAGCATGTTATTTAACTTCATGGTGTTGTTAATTTCTTTTTTCTCCCTGATGTTGATTTTGTTTTGTGGCTCTTCATTTAAGGGGATGTATAGTAGCTGTGTAATGGAGACTGTCATATCTAGTAACATGTCATTTAATTTCATGGCATTGTGAATTTCTATTTTTCTTTCTATTGTTGATTTTGTATCATGACTCTTCATTTAAGGGGATGTACAGTAGCTGTGAAATGGAGACTAACATCCAGATGTGAGGATAGAATGTATGCATTTCTACTTCCAGACAAAGATGGACTTACAATGAAACTGTTCACTATATCTTGACAACAGGATGCTGGACTCTGCCATTGTCCATGCCCGCAATGATGGACATATGACTGTGTATGAAGAACTATATTTTAGTAATGATATAGAGAAACTAGGTGGGTGGGAGGGAATTGGGGAGGGGATAAGGGAAATGCCAGGAGCCTATGGAATTATATCATAAAATGCTAATGATAATAATAAAATGTAAAAAAAAGTTCATACATTAGGAAAGAGGCAGGTAACGGGAATGAAAGAAATACAGATTTTATAAGAGAGTGATCAGCCATTTGATTCAATTTGCTCATTGACCTACGTGCCGGCACTTGTTTCTCAGTGTTTTTGCGGTTGAACATCTAGAGTCAAGATGATTTGGTTCTTCTCTGGGCCCCTGTCAATACTGCACACTGCTATACTTTCATAAATGGAAAAATAGATCTCTGTATAAAGGACTAATCTCATTGATGTGAACATGATTCCTGACATGATTACCTCCCTTATACTGTACTTCCTAATGCCATTACCCTGGGGCGATTTGATTGGAAATGCTAACATTAACAAAGAAAACATAGGACATTGTTTTGCCATTACATAAATTCTGAGGCTATAAAAGCCATCTCTAACAATAACTGAAGAGGAAATGCTGCAGTGTTGTAACATAATATGAGAGAAAAATGTGTTTTCTAAGTAGGAGATGTTTACTAAGGTTGCTATGTTTAGTTTTGTAACATGGGATCAGAAATCATCATAATGGCTTGGTAAGCCTACTGATAAGAGAAGCTTGGTTATGAAGGGACAGACTGAGAGAAGACTAAAGAGGTGTTTGATCTTAGATTACTAGATAGAGATAGATATAGAGATATATAGACATAGATGCCTCACAGGTTCTAATGATGGAAGAAACAGAGGCAAAAATACAATGAAAGCAGCTAATCAAGCTTACATGTTAGAAACTGAAAGGGGCCCATAGAAGCATCGATTTGCTCATATGCTTTCATAAAGTATATGAAAGTAATGTGTTATGAAATTGTAAAGACCGTTCTCTCTTTTTTATGATTCCTCCTGTATGCTACTAGCACACTTCTGCACATATTGAAGAGATAGGCTTATACTGTGGGTGTGGCTACAGAGTAGCAGGTATGGGAATGTGTTGTTTCACTTGAAATTTCAGATTTTACTATGGGAAATTTTGATAAAACAAGAATGAACAGCAGTTTCTCAACTTGGAATATATAAAGGAAGATACTTTTTTTCTTTTGTGTAATCTTACCTTTTTATTAAGAGTGAGAAGATTGAGGGTTGAGATACTGCAGACTAAACTTCTACTTGGGACATACACAACCCTTATTGGAGTGCCTGAGATTGAGTCTTATCACTGACTACTTTCTATCTTGTTTTCTGCTAATATACCTGAGAAGTAGCTAATGGTAACTTAACTGCCTGAACCTCTGCCACTCACATGAGAAATACAGATGAAGTTCTCAGCTCCTAACTTTGGTGTGGCGTGGCCCTGGTTATTTTAAACATATGGGGAATGGAGCAGTAGACTAAAGAGGTCTCCCACTTTCTTTGTTACTGCGCCTTTGAAATAAATGAATAAAAACATTGTAAAATAAAGTGAATGTGAGAAAAATAAAAGTCAAATAAGGATGAATGGAAAGAACAAGGACTAATGAAATTAATAGAGATAGCTATCATGAAATCACAATATTGCTAAAAGTAACAACCGAGATCATGAATCAAAACAGTAATTTATTATCAAGAAATATTGTTAGAATAATGAAAAGGCTCTTATATTTGTCTAATGAGCCAATTAATGAAGAGGAGTGAGTTATATGAATTATTTTGAAATACAATTAAATTTCTTGCTGATTTGATTGCAAAAGCAGGCATGAGCAGAAATGACATAGGATACATGCCACCACACTGAGGTATTGTCAGCAGTTTAGTGCATTAAAACAATCAATTGAATGAGTATTTACGATCACTTGTTGGATTTTAAAATACACTGAATCCTCATAGGTAATATGAAAGGACTTTTTGTAATTTGAGCAAATATGTATCCATTTAAATAGCATTATCAGTATGAACTCGGCTGAATTTATACTTGAATCTGAGAAAAACAGTTATACCATCCATACAAATAGTATCACCATGCTATAGGAAATACTAAATTCTTATTATCTGAAGAAAAATACATATAATTCTTGTCCATTGACAATATGTTCAGACTATGTACCCAAAGTTGTGGGGAAAACAGGAAGTTCAGGCAATGAATTTTTTCTGGACTTTTTTTTCTTGGAAGTGTATCATTTTTATTCAAATTTCTGGTACTTTCATTTTTACAAGTAAAATTCTCTATATTATTGTAATTTAGTATTTTGAATCCCCTTTCCTAAATGGAGCCACAAAGCAGTCTAAGCCCTAGGCTCCACCAAAGTTTCATCTGTTCCTGATAGTAAAGACAGGCTAAAGTGTATCAGGTAGGATTAATTGAATGTATCATGTGTAATAAAGCCAACCTAAAGTATAAGAAGGTGATGTGGGAGGAGAGACAATAGTGGTGACAAAATTTACATTTAACATTGGCAGGTTTTAGCTTCTCAAAAAGTGATAGTGTCCCAAAATACTGTACAGAGTAAGGGCAGGAAGGATTGTTTATAAAATTTCTTCATAGAAGTGGTAATTATGGGCCTCACATTATTGATTGAATAAATATACGTTTCTAGTTCTGTGTATCCTAAAAAATACCAGCAGATAGATATGCTGATATACAAAATCACCATTAATCTTCACTATGGACTGGGAGTTTACCTTATAATATCCTTACTCTTTGGCTGCATGACCTCAAAGTTTGCACCATAGTTGAAATGGTCAAGATTTCATGAGTAGCAAAAGGCAAAATTCTGTGATGGACAGTCTTTGCACCACAGCATCCTCCCGGGTAAATCTAGGGATGTTGTCTTATCTTCAAATGATTTTCACTGTATTTAGGTTCAATAACTTTATTAGATCCCACTTGCAAGTTATACAACAATACGAACTACTATGATAAGAACAGAAAATCAAATTGTTAAAATAGAAATTAGTCATTTGTGGAAAGTCTGTATCTTCTTATTTTGTGGTAGCGTTACTAGAAAGAATTGTTCATAACACGTGGCACTTGTCAGAGAATTCTGTAATGTTAGTTTTAGTTTTACTTGAAAAAGAACACTTCTGGAAGTAAGCATTTGAACCTTGTCAGTCCATGAAACAGGAGGAAAGCACAGTAGCTGATGACACTGCCATAGCTTGAAGAGTCCCTCAGGAGAAGGGAGAAGGAGCAACACTTAGATGAAACCTTCTTAGACATCTGCAGAAACACACACTTGTTTTTAGGTGAAGTCATAGCCCTTAACATTGTTTATTATTGTAGGCAGTAAGTATCACTTTAAGTTCTGTTTCCACCCATTTGATTTTTCAAAGTGCTGAATTTCATATGTATGCCATCTTCACTGAAGTGTTGTGAACCAGACAGAATATTTGGGATTTCTGAGGAAATGGCTGTGAGCTATTACTGCACAAGTAAAATTTTTGGTACATTTTACTAGGATAGTTTCTAGCTTATATGACTGTGGTTACTGTTTTTCTATATTGGCTGTGCTAAAAAATGTAGCATCAGGTCTACTCTTAAATTTCTAAATATCTTAGTGTAGCACACTTTTATTAACTATCAAGACAACATTCAACAGATTTTTAGGAATTGTTTGTATTGCACAAGCCAACTTTTGTACAAAATGTACAATAACACCCAGTTTCTCCCTACCATCAGAATCTGGAAACCACTATTAAATTTCTGCATCAATGAATTAAATTGCATCAGGTACCTCCTACAGGTGGAACTGGACAGTATCTGTAATTTTCTGTCAGGCTTATTTAACTTAGCATAATGTTTTTACAATTCCATGTTGTGGAATATGCCAAAATTTTCTTGCTTTTTGGCTGAATGATACTCCATTGTTTTATATAATACTTCTGTTAAAATCCATACATTTGTTGGTCCTTGAACATTTAGAATGTTTTTGTGGCTTGTACACTGTAAATAATGTTACAGTAAACATGGGAGTACAACTACTGCTGGAAGATTCTGAGCTTAATTATTTGGGATAAATTCCCTCAAGTGAGGTTTCTGAATCTATGGTGACTATACTTTTGACTATTTGAAGAATATCAATACTATTTTCCATAGCACATGCATATTTTATATACCTAAAAATTATCATAAGGATTGCAGATTTACATATCCTCACCAGCATTCATTTTTTCTGTTTGTTTCAAATAACAGCCAGCTTAAAAGATATAAGCATTATCTTTTCTCTCTTTTCAAATGTTTCTTTCTGTTCAGAAACTTTTTGGTTTAATGTAGTCCCATTTGCTTTTGCTTTTGTTTCCTGTTGGGGGGGAGGTCCACTTCCAAGAAATTACTGCCAAAATCAGTGTCCTGAAGATTTTCTTCCATTTTCTTCCAGGTGTTTTACAATTTCAGGTCTTACATTTAATTATTTCATCTGTGTCGATTTAATTATTGTATATGGAATAAGATAAAAGTAAAAAAAAACCTCATCCCTTTGGTTGAAAGGATTTTAGTCTTAGTACTCAATACTCACGTGTAATATGAGCTAACTTGAATTTGTAAGTGTATTTTTGGGCTGCATTCTATTGGGTCTGTAGTTATGTAAGTACCATTCTTTTTTTTTTTTTTTTCTGTCCAGATTGTTTTATTGTTTTTTTTTTTTACTTCTTTTTTTAAAAAATTATTTATTATTTAACTTCATTAATTACATTGTATTATGTGACACAGTTACATAGTTACTTGGGTTCTCCCCCCCCTCCCCATACCCTCCCACCATGGTGGATTCCTCCACCTTGTTGCATAACCACAGCTCAAGTTCAGTTGAGATTCCCCCATTGCAAGCGTATACCAAACATAGAGTCCAGCATCTTATTGTCCAGTCAAGTTCAACAGCTTCTTAGGTATATCCTCTCTGGCCTGAAGACAGAGCCAGCAGAGTATCATCCCAGTCAATTGAAAGCTCCAACATACCATCAGCAAAAATTTACATCATTATGGAATTAATTGACATAGTAATGAGTAACCAATATGTTAAAAGTAAATGCGAGTTCCCAGCCACCTTCTATGACCGCCTCCCCTATACTTCAATTTTAGTTTATACACAACATATAACATTCAAAACATAGCATGTTATACATAAGATCATATCATCTTAAATTAAGGCAAACGTGGTATTTAACCTTTTGGGATTGGCTCATTTCCCTTAGCATTATGGTTTCCAGTTTGGCCCATAAGTACCATTCTTTTTAAAAACATTTTACTTATATAGTGTATTTTAAAATTGTGATGTGTGAGCCCTCAAGCTTTTTTTTTTCTCAAGATCATTTTGTCTATTTAGGTTCTTTGAGGTTATATATAAATTTTAGAATTTTTCTGTACTGTTTCTGTAAATGAATGCTTTTGGGATTTTGGTAGACATTGCATTCCAACTGTAGATTATTTTATATAATATGGAAATTAAGTAATATTAGATATCCTAATACATTAAGAAATGATTTCTTTCCATTTATTCACATCACCATAACTTTTATATGAATATTCTGTGGTTTTCTGTTTATAGGTCTTTTTAAAAAAAAAAGATTTTTTTTTTTTATTTTTATTGGAAAGCCAGATATAAAAAACAAAGAGACATAGACCAGAAGATCTTCAATCCGCTGATTCACTCCCCAGGTGGCCACAATGGCTAGAGCTGAACCAATCCAAAGCCAGGAGCCCAAAGCCTCTTCTGGGTTTCCCATGCGGGTGCAGGGGCCCAGGGCTTTGGACTGTCCTAGACTGCTTTTCGAGGCCAGAAGCAGAGAGCTAGATGGGAAGTAGGGCCGTATGGGATCACCGCACATGCAAGGCGAGGACTTTAGCTGCTAGGCTACCACGCCAGGCCTGTGTACAAATCTTTTAATTCATTGGATAATTGTATTACTGATTACTTTGTTATTTTTTGGTATGGTTTTTAAACAGACCCATTTTTAAAATTCTCTTTTCATGTTAGTCATTTTGGTATAGAAATTCAACTGATATTGTTCATTTTGCATATTACAACATTGCTGAATTCACTTTTCCTGAAATTTTTTGTGGAATATTTATTATTTTCCAAGTGTTAGATTATTTCATCTATAAATAGTTTATTTTACTCAGTCATTCCTACTTTCAATGCCTTATAGGTCTTTTGCTTAATGTTCTATCTAGGGAATCCATCTCATATTGAATGTATTTGATGAGTGCAGGTACCATTGTCTTGTTCCAGATCTAAGAAAGCTTTGTTTTCCCGCATTGTACATAATATTAGGTGAAGGATTTTCATGTAAGATTTTTATTATGTTGAGGAAATTTGATTCTATATCTAGCTTTTGGGAGCATTTTTTTATGAGAACCTAATGAAATTTGCCAAATACTTACTCCACATCTATTCAAAAAGTCATAAAAAGTTCACCCTTTTTATTCTTAATGTGGTACATCATTTTACTGAGTTCCACATGTTGAATTATTCTACGTCTCATGTCAAATCCCAGTTGATTGTAGTACATGGCCATTTTAATATGTTGTTAAGTTCAGTTTGCTATCATTTTGTTAGAAAGTTTTATGTTTATGTATATTGAAGTATTGGCTGGTAGCTTGCTTTATTCTTGGTGTCTTGATTTTGTTGTTGGGTACCTTTGGACTAAAAAAAATAAATTCAAAGTATTTTTTTCTTTTTAAAACTTTGGAATTTTTTTTATCAAGATTGGATTCTTTGTTGAAAAAATAGGCAGAAAAGCTGTCGTTTTTGATGATTGTCTTTGGAATTTGTGTGCTTTGTTTTGTTTACCAGTTCAATCTCCTTTGAATCAGTTTATTTACATTTTCTACATCATTATCAATCAGTCTTAGTAAGTTGTATGTGTCTAGGATGATACCCCTTTCTCTCATGCTTTCTGATTTGTGATCATATACTTGTTCTTTACATATATAAAAACTTTATATATAAAATTTTATACATATAAAAACTATATATATATATATAGAACTTTAAAACTCTTTGATTTGTAAGTAATTTTAAGCTTACAGATAAGTTGCAAGAATTATACCTAAATACTCTTCATCCAGATTTTCTTCTTGGTAAAATTTTGACTCATATTACTCTTTCGTTTCTACATGCTTTCCTTTGTATGTGTGCACATTTTGTGAGGCTTGTAATTATGCAATATATTGATATTTAAGGGAAAGATACACATCTCTTACTTGAAGTGTATTTCCTTGGAACAGGAATAGCATCATCTAAAATCACTGTACAGACACCAACTTCAGGATGTTTAACATTTCTTTGATTTATTACACATATTTTGTCTTTATTATTTTTTTGTTTTTAAAGATTTATTTATTTTTATTACAAAGTCAGATATACAGAGAGGAGGAGAGACGGAAGGAAGATCTTCCGTCCGATGATTCACTCCCCAAGTGAGCACAACGGCCGGTGCTGCGCCAGTCCGAAGCCAGGAGCCAGGAGCCAGGAGCCAGGAGCCAGGAGCCAGGAGCCAGGAGCTGTTCTGGGACTCCCACGCGGGTGCAGGGTTCCAAAGCTTTGGGCCGTCTTCGACTGCTTTCCCAGGCCACCAGCAGGGAGCTGGATGGGAAGTGGAGCTGCCGGGATTAGAACCGGGGCCCATATGGGATCCCGGCACGTTCAAGGCGAGGACTTATGCTGCTAGGCCACGCAGCCGGGCCCTATTGTTTAGCTTAATGTTCTTTGTAACATGTTTCTCCTTTAGAGAAAAATCCAATCAGTAATCAAGTTGTCTGTAGCTTTTTGCCCTACAGGTTATACCATGAACAAATGACTTCCTTGCCTTTGCCATGGTTTCCTGATACATGATATGTGGATGTTGAGGTAGCTGGTGTCCATGTTCTAGGATTATCTGAGGATCATGTAATATACTTTATGTTGCAAGGAAAATTTATCTTTTTATTTTAAATCACATCATTAAAGTTATATTAACATGTAATATTTATGCACATTATGAGGTCCAATACAATGTTTTAAAAATATACACAGTACACAGCATAAACCGACATTGTGAACTGTAATTACAGCACTGTAGGTCACTAAAATTCATTACTTCTGTGTTTCCATGCTCTTTATCCATCCTCCATTCATCTCTCAGCCTATTCTTTTTTTAAAAAAGATTTATTTATTTTATTGCAAAGTCAGATATACAGAGAGGAGAGACAGAGAGGAAAATCTTCCGTCTGATGATTCACTCCCCAAGTGAGCCGCAACGGGCCAGTGCGCGCCAATCCGATGCTGGGAACCAGGAACCTCTTCCAGGTCTCCCACATGGGTGCAGGGTCCCAAAGCTTTGGGCCATCCTCGACTGCTTTCCCAGGGCACAAGCAGGGAGCTGGATGGGAAGCAAGGCCGCCGGGATTAGAACCGGTGCCCATATGGGATCCCGGGGCGTGTTCAAGGTGAAGACTTTAGCCACTAGGCTACTGTGCTGCCAGGCCCTCTCAGCCTGTTCTATTCCCACTGTCTAGTAATCAATATTCTAGCCTTAAAATTAAATAGTAATTTGCATAAAAAGAGAGTACATGAAGAATCTGCATGTATCTCGCATACTTGTCATAACATAATGACACCTATCCGTTTTGCTCCAAATATGGGGAATTCCATCTTATTTATGACTGAATAATACTATGTCTTTTAATGATTGTTTATTCATTTTCATTCATTTGAGTAGGAGAGTGAAAGCAAAATCAGGAAAGAGGAAGAGAGAAATTTTCATTTGTTTTTTCACTCTCTAGTTCCCCACAGGAACCACAGCAGAGCCAAGTCAAAGCCAAGACCCAAGGACTCCATATGGTTCTCCATATAGAGTTGCAATGTCTCAAGAAATTGACTCATCACCTGCTGGCTTCCATGCAGAGTAACAAAAGTCTGTTGGAGGTTGAGGCAGGACTGCATTCCAGGCACTGAGATGACCTAAGTGGCAGCTTAATGTGCTGCATCATAACAGCCCACCATGTTTTGTTGATCCATTCATCTTGGGTAAACGCCTGGGTTGATTCTGTCTTTGTTGTTTTGAAAAGTGTTTCAGTGAACATGGCAGCATAGAAATTTTTTACATGCTGATTTCATTTTCTTGATGCATATACCAAGGCACAGTTGGCTCATATTGTAGAGCTGTTTTTCAATTTTGTGAAAATTCTCTTTTGTTCCCCATAATGACTGCAAAGTTATATTTTCACTATCAGTTTATAATGGTTCCCCTTTCTCAGGAGTGGGCAACTTCTGACCATGTGCCATATAGGGGCTGCAAAATCATTCAGTCTGTCTCTACCAAGGAAACTACAGATGAGACTCAAAAATGACAGGTGAGATTGATTTTTTTATAACAGCCATTTTAACATAACTTGAAGGAATAATTAAAAATAATATTGGGGGCCTGGCATGGTAGCCTAGAGGCTAAGGTCCTCACCTTGCACACACCATGATCCCATATGGGCGCCGGTTCTAATCCCAGCAGCCCCACTTCCCATCCAGCTCCCTGCTTGTGGCCTGGGAAAGCAGTTGAGGATGGCCCAAAGCCTTAGGATCCTGCACCCGCATGGGAGACCTGGAAGAGGTTCCTGGCTCCTGGCTTCGGACTGGCTCAGCTCCAGCCATTGGGGCCAGTTGGGGAGTGAATCAGCCGACAGAAGATTTTCCTCTTTATCTCTCTTTCTCTCTGTATATCTGACTTCCCACTAAAAATAAATTTTAAAAATTGAATATTAATATTGGGAATCCTACTATTTTTGGGGAGTAGACACAGGCTGCATTTGCCCAGTATTTTCTAATATGCTAATCTCCCTTGTAGGGTTTACAGTTTGTGTGTGTGTGTGTGTGTGCGCGCATCTGTGTGTGCATACCTGCACATGTCCTCTGTGGGTTAGTTGTTGCAGAGCAGAATATATTATATTTTTCTTTTGGGGACTATCTGCTTTCACATGCTGGTTTCCAGCTGGGTCCACTTTGCATTTGACTGAAATGAAATGATACTTTGTTGTGGTTTTGTTTGCATTTTCCTGATGGTTAACGATACTGAATACTTACATCTGGCAGCCGTTTCTATTTATTGATTTCAACTTTGTTTAAATTTGCACTAACCTGTGGTACAAAATTTCAATATATAAACACAATGGAAGTTGATCATACTAGACTAGAGAATTAACCCTGTCTTCCTACCTTATTCTATGTGTGTGCTGCCTACCAGCTCCTCTCTCCCAGTTCTTTATGTGCAGTGTGTATTATGTGAGCTGCAGTTGTCCCATTCTGCTACCGAAGACAATAAGCCATTCCCTCCTCGTGGCTTTGTTTTTGATACCAGCAAACTCCCTTTACCTCATCCCCCCCACTCCTCAGTTACTAATAATCACTGCCCTAACTTCTGGTCAATTATATTGTTACCACCCACATATGGGAGTAAGCATGTGGCATTTAGTCTTCAAGTCTAGCTTGTTTCCATCGATTCTGCTGCATGTGTCAGGACTGCATACTATTTGTGACTGAATAATATTTCATTGTGTATGCATACCACATTTCCTTTGTCTCTTCATCCCTGGTTGGACGCAAATGTTATTTCCCGGTCTTGACTACTGTCAGAATGTATGTTTATATCCTTTTCCACTTAACTAAATTCTTTTATTTGTTGTTGACTTTTTTCCATTTTCACTGAACCAATTTTGACTTTTTTCTTATCACTAATAGCTTTGTAGTGATATTTCCACATTTGAAAAAACAGGGAGTAGACTGCCTTTTTATGTATTAAGCTTTGCTAATCACTTCAACTAGAATGTCTATGAATCTCTCAGATCTTCTTGGGGGATGTGTTTTCTGGGCTTGTTGATACCAATTCTTTTTTTTTTTTTTTTTTTTTTTTTATTGTTAATTATTTTGCATTATGTGACAGTTTCATAGGCTCTGGGAATCCCCCCCTCCCTCCCCCTCCCCTCCCTCCCCCTCCCCTCCCCCCGGTGGATTCCTCCACCTTGATGTAGTATTACAGTTCAAATTCAATCAAGATTCTTTCATTGCAAACATATACCAAGCATAGAGTCCAGCTACTTATTGTCCAGATTGGTTGAACAGTTTCTTGGGGAGACCTTTTCTGGTCTGAAGTTTGAGCTGGCAGAATATCATCACAGTCAATTAAGAGTCCCAATATAACATCAACAGCAATTTGCAATGTTATGGAATTGACATGGTTTTGAGTAACCAGTGTATTAAAAAGAAAAAAAAAAAAAAATAAGGAAAACAAGTCCTAGCCACAACCTATGATTAGCTCATTGACATTTCAATTTAGTTCATATACAGGACCGGCTGCTCTATACCTTAAAATGGCCATAAGGCACCATTCAGCTGTTTCGTGTCCATTTCATCTTAGTATTTAGCCAGTTGTTGTGTTGAAGTAAAATTTTGCTGATCTTGGCAGATTTTAGGATAATCCAGACTGGCTTGTAACTCTAACAAGATATATGTCAACATTTTAGGTGCAGAACATTTTTTTTTTTTTTGGGGGGGGAGTGTGCAGGAAAATCCTCAGCACCATGGTGAGGAGTAAAACTAATCTTTGTGACCCACCCAGCGAGGCATGAGCCAATCCATGCCAGCTCTTTCCTGTCAGATTTCAAGTTCTACTTTCTGTTGTTTATTTATTTTAGGTTTTTTTTTTTTTTTTTTAGTTTGTATGATTGTTTGTTTGCTGTGAGGGGTTTTCGAAGCGATCCCGATGGTCATTGCGAGGGAGGGGGCGTCCAGAGGTGGAGCCAGTCTCGGACCAGAGAAAGCTCTCCTCCCTGGTCCGGAAGGACGTTTATTGTTCTTCTGTTTCTGCAGACCACTCAGGGCTTCTGGTTGTCTTTCCGATGACGTTGGTTTCTGCACTGTAGTGTTTGGACTTCTTCCATCCCCTGTGGAAGCTCCGGTTGGGGGTGGGTGACCTCAGAGTACTCGGCCTCCGAGGGCATCCAATTCCCTGTGGCCTCCTTGGCAGTTGGGATATAGTCCTTGTTGCTCGTATTAATAGTTTGTGGTGAAGGTCTGGGAGTCTTCATGGTTGGGATCCAGGCTTTCTCCTTACCACCTGCTCCACCCTGGAGTGCTCCCCTGCTCCACGCACATGACCTCCTGTTAAGAGGTTGTCAGGATCGCACCCGATTCCCCCCTCATGCATTGGTATAGTAGTTTTATTGTTGTTTAGTGCCACTTTGAGTCTGTTATCTATGAATTACCAGATTTGATCTTGATAGGCTATATTGTACTTTTTTCTCTCTCTTTTTATGGTCCTGAAAGATTTCCCTGCACTCCCCCCCATTACAGGTTAACATAGCGTATTGAGGGTATAGTAGGTTTTACAGATTTTCGATGTAGATCTTAAGTATTCTGACATTAATTGTTGGTTTATAGATTTTATCGCCTTATCTTATTGCATTGGATACAGGTTATAAGAGATTGCACTAATATTACATTCTTAATGAATTTAATGGGTTTCTTCAAAAAGAAAAGCCAGTAATCTCTTGCTCCCTCTGGTGTCATTTTGCTGTACTGCACATCTACTACAGCAGCAAGGTGCCGGAAAACTCGTTCCCAGGCATCTCTGCTAGGTATCCAGAGTATGCCAGGTCCTGTCTGCATTCCAAGACAGGCAAAACAGGAACCAGTTCCTCATGTAACCACCAATTGCAAGGAACATTGACAACACTCTCTACCCTTGTATTTCTTCTGGAGTGAATTTTAAGTTGTATTGATCTTTGCCTAGTATGTGAGTGTTCCAGGGAAGCTATCCCTGTTCTTTGTTCTCAGTAGCTCCCAAGCATTTAGAACAAGAGACAGGAAGGATATTTGTCCCTGGGACTCTTCCCATGAGGTTAGAGCATTGGATTTAAGATCCAGTTTGCTTTTTACATCTCCCAAGAAAAGCTGAGAAGTAGGCGTTTCCTTGTGATCCCATGGCGCTTTAGTTGAGCAATGACTATGATGAAAGAGCTGCAGTGTGCTTGATTCCGGGCTCTCCTGGGTGCAGAAGCTACTTACCTTCTCTCCAGATTTCTCACAAAAGGAAGTCCGCTGTGTATTATTGAATCAGTGTCTCCATGGAAGGAATGAGGGTCTGGGTATTTCTATTTTTACAATCCTGCCTACATCAGTCTGTTTCCTATGTATGTTTTCACCTGTATGATTTACATATACACACGCACATACATATATACACATATATAGTCTTACTGTTTTCTGTTAATTTAGTTGCACTGAACTTGAGCGTGGTTAGATAAGTTCACTAATTGGCATACAAATGGAAGATATAATATGTGAAATAAAGAAAACATCATAGAAACTGATATATATGTGTAAATATATACAACTAAAAGTTGCAATTTAGTCAAGAATATACTTGAGTAAAATTGCCTTGATTCAATTGTTGAGTATCTGGATTTATCAGAAAACTAGAACCAATACAAGATTATGAGACTTTAATGAGACTTATATGGAATTACGAGAAAATTCCATATAAGAATTTTATATGGAAAACAGTCATTTTTGGGAGACAAAACTAATAAAAAAAATACCAGGAATTGTCTTACTCCTGTATCTGTGCCCTGCCAAGCTAACTAACTTTGGGCTCACCATTTGAATTAATAAATTCATGCAACCCAAATTTTGCTAAGATTGTTTCCTTTTCCTTTAATCTGTTTAGGCATGAGGTAATAATAACTGTTTAGTCTTTGTACTATAGCTGACAGGTACATTCTTTAACAATTTTCATAATTAGAATAGACACACTGACAACCCTGTTTTAAATGCTGTCCATTAACCCACCAGCCTCCCCTGTGTGCAAGTAAATGATTATTTTAAAGGCAAAATAGATTGTTCTAAAAGGTCAAAGGTAAACACTTATGAGCTATGTATTTTACTGTTGGCCCTATATCTTGAAGTATTTTTGATAAAACTTGTGGCAGTATTTATTTAAAAGGTTGTTTTAAAATGCTTACATGGCAATATCATTATAGACAGAAATTATTTCAGAAGAGCTCTGCAAATGTTCTGAAGAAGCATTGGCCCCAAAGCAAGAACCTGTCACTATTGAACAATAAGGATATTCTATCTATTCTAACCATTGAAGTTGTAGAGAGTAATTTGATTCATTAACTTAAATTATCTTTTATCAGCTAACACTATAAAACTTTAGACCTTCTATTAGACTCAATGATAGATATACTTGTAAACATGAATTAAAGAAACCTTTCAAGGTAGCTTAATTTAAAGTTATTTTATGTTTTCTTGAAAGTAATAAGAGGTCTCAGGGAAGAGACTGCTCATCACTGGGGTTGTCTCATGTGCTTTAATGGAAATGGTGGCATCTGAGCTAGGCTTGAAATACCAGAGAAAATGTCTTTGTAAAATGTAAGAAACAAAAGAGAATTTGTAAGCAGAGAAAGCAGCATGTGCATGAGATGAGTAAGCCTGGTGTGTGGATAGGGAATAATAAATAATTCCATAAATCCAAGCAGAAGATTCATGTGAGGAGGTTGTGCTGTAGTTTACAATGTGGCACTTAGAGTTTTAAAATCAAATTTAAAATCTGTTTTAGGGTTAAAACCAGGAGATTGAGGACATTAGCACTAGCCCTCCCACTATTGAGTTGGAGTCGGGAATTTCGGAGCCCAAGTGAGTCCTAGGTTTCTCTAAAATGAAACAGATTTAATTGAAGAACTTTATAGCCTCTTCAAGATCTAAAAATGTATAGTATATGTGTATATAGTATGTCTATAGCTATGATTAAAGAAATCAATTAAAATGCTTTAGAAAAATTTATGTGTATACTGACACACAAGGGATCCCGAATTTCATATAGTTTAAAAACATCAATATTTTGTGTAAAATACAAAGCGATCAAGGAAGAAAGAGAAAGGCAGTGTAGGGTTTGTGGCACCATGAGTTAAGCTACCTCTTAGAATGCTTGTATTCCATATAACTGTATAATGGCATAAGGTTCATATCAGCTATTTTGCTTCCAATCCAACTACCTGCTAATGAACCTGGGAGACAACAGATGATGGCTTACATATTTAGGTTCCTACCAACCATGTGGGAAACTAGATGGATTTCCTCATTTCTAGTTTTGGCCTGGCCCAGCCTGCACTATTGTAGCCATTTAGAGTAAACCAGTATATAGAAGATGGATTGATACCTGTGTGTGTGCATGCACACATTCTCTGTCAACCTACCTGTCAAATAAAATACTCTTTTTAAAATAAAAATGTGTGATTAGAATTTACATAGTTACATACAGAAATGAAAGAATACTTTAACAACGATTTAGTATCCAAAGGGAGATATAATTTGTATTTTACTATCATAACATGCCATTGACTGTTTCAGCATGTTAGTCCTCATTTACACACTTTTAAATAAGCCATTTTACCTGTGTGTGGGAGTAGTTAAGTATGCTTATAGTAAAGTATTCCGAATAGAAGACATGATGCTTTAAAGTTGTTATTATTATTGATTAGGCAATTGTTAAACATAACAGTTTGGAATTCAAACACTGAGGCAATTTTTGGAAGTCTCCATTTTCTAGATTGCCCCATTCCTATGACCATGGCAATTAATCTATACAGCAGTTTGGGCACATACATAAAATAAGGTACTTGAAATGCATAAAACATGAGTAGACATTTGATATAACAATTATCCATTTTGGACTCCTGTGTCCCATACTAATGTGCCTGGGTTTAGGTCAGCATTCCAGTTCTGACCCTAGCTTCCTGCTTTCCTACTGATGCGCATTCTGAGAGAAAACAGACAACTACTTGCACCACTGCTGCCTACGTAGGAGAACAAAATTTTGTTCTGGGCTCCTGGATTCATTCTATTCTAGTTTTAGCTGTTACAGGCATTTAAGGAGTGAATCAGTAAATGAGATGAACTCTAACACTCACTCTCTCTCTCTCTCTCTCTCTCTCTCTCTCTTTTCTTTCCCCTCCCTTCCCTTCTTCCCTTCCTCTTCTTGTCTCTTGTTTCTCTCTTTCTCTGTCTTCCCTCCTTCTCTGTTTGTCTCTGCCTCTTTTCATTATTTTTGTCAGTATATCTTTCACAAATAATGAACTTCAAATGCATAAGATAATATACATAGGATTGCATAAGTATAGTGAAATCTTGACACCAGAGACCTGCTGCTTTCAAAATAATCTGGGGGGTCAGCATCATGGCACACTAGCTTAAATTAGTGTTTCTGAAAGCAGAAATCTGATATTGGAGTGCTGGTTTGATTGCTGGCTGCTCTGATTCCAATCCAACTCCCTGCTCATGTGTCTTGGAAAGCAGGAGAAGATGTGAGAGAATCCTGTCTCTTGGCTTCAGCCTGGCACAGCCTTGGCTGTAGGATTCATTTGAAGAGTAAACTAGCAAATGGAAGCCATTTCTCTCTCTCTTTCTCTTTCTCTCTGTTTTTTCCCTTTTGCTCTGTTGCATTGCCTTTCAAATAAATAAATAAATAAATAAATCTTAAAACCATATTTATAATTGTGCATGTGTTTATTATGCATTCACATTTACTATATATACATATACTTACACATTTATTATATATACATTTATTATTCACATAGTTAGCATATATATTAGATATAAATGTCAATGCAAACACAAATTTTTTTAAAATGTTTTAAGTAGATATAGCTTTTTTAACAATGAAATTAATTTAAGTGTCTAACAATGCAAATACATGCCAACAGTAGCATGCACATGAATATCTGATTAGATGTTTTCTATGCATTGATACATATCTGTACTGTTAATGTAAATGTTGACATACATTACAGTAACATAGGTTGCAAATCCTTTATATATACACATATATATATAATTCTATGCTGCATTGTGATAAATGCTAGACTGTGTTGTTCAAGAGCGATAGTTTCTAACTACCTTTTCTCTCAAACTTTATTTTTTATGTCTGAGTTAACATTTTAAATTTGTATTTTAAAATGTTTGGCCTGAAGCCAAAAAGTTTTATTGACTTGCTGTTATATAATATTGATTGTTATGTTATGTTAATATACTAGTTCTCAAATTCTTCTCACTGGGAGGGTTTCTGAGTATTACTCCTAAAGTTTTAAATTCAGATTGAGGGTAGAATCTAAGAGTTTACATTGTTTGCAAGAGATGTTCTTTATTGACATTTATAATTGAAAAGGTTTAAATGAGAAGTAGTATAAGGCGTAATACTTTTACTTTATGATATTTTCTTAAATTTCCCAATCAAGGCATGGAGTAGGGTTTTTTAAAATTATTGATTATTTACTAGACCTTACATATTTAAAGATCATTAATATTTTGGACAACTTTGTAGGTACTCCAAGACACTGAGTATATGGAATTAGAAACCATTTCTCAGGCTTTGCTAATTCTAAAAATGAAATTATTTCCAAAAGTTTGTGAAAAATGTAAAGTCAAAGCATAAGTATTTTGGTGCAAAAACACTTAAAATATGCATTTTGATAAGATGCATTTTCTAGGAACATTTAAAAGTACTCCCATACCATAAGGAAAAACAAACAAAAAAACCTAGATTTAATATATAGTGTATACACAATTTTGGTTCCAAATCCCAAATGTGAGACTTCATGCCAGGACTGTACCATAAGGGTGAACAAGTTCACATGATAACTTATGATTTTTATTTTCATGTGTTTATTCTCATTCCCTAGTACTTAGAAAAATCACTTGTCTCTTGAAACTCAAACAATCTCTCTCTCAGTTTAATGTATTTAAAGCAATATTTGGGGACATAATTCATTCTTACTGCTTTACTTTTTCTGGCATATCGTGCTAATAATTGATTCTACCAGTGAAAATAATCAATATTCGAGTTGATATATTAGGTGTACTTCATTTTCATTATTGGAAATATAGCAGCTGTCCCATGGTAGAGAATTTTTTTAAAAAAAGATTTATTTTGGGGGCCCAGCACAGTGGCCTAGCGGCTAATATCCTCGCCTTGAATGCTCTGTGATCCCATATGGGCACCAATTGTAATCCCGGCAGCCCCACTTCCCATCCAGCTCCCTGCTTGTGGCCTGGGAAAGTAGTTGAGGACGGCCCAAAGCCTTGGAACCCTGCACCCACGTGGGAGACCTGGAAGTTTGTAAGGTTTGGGTTTTTTGTTGTGTTTTTTTTTTTCGTTTTTTAGGGTTTTTGTTTTATTTATTTATTTATTTATTTATTTATTTATTTATTTATTGCAAAGCCAGATACACAAAGAGGAGGAGAGGCAGGAAGATCTTCTGTCTGATGAGTCATTCACTCCCCAAGTGAGCGCAACAGCCAGGGCTGAGCCAATCCCAAGCCAGGAGCCTGGAGCCTCTTCTGGGTCCCGGAATATGGTATAAGGAATTATGTTGCTCCTTCATACTACCTTATAGTATTTAATTTTCTGAACATGCTATAATATATTCAATCAGTCTTACAAGTGAGTATTTAGGTGGCTTTTGATACTTGCTAATATGATCAGTTATTACATAAATTATCTTATACATGTATAATTTAATCTTTCTGCATGTGTATCTAAATATGACTTCCTTAAAATAGATTTATAAAACTCAAGAGTTTGTGTCTGTGTCTTATGCTTTTATACAGTACATGAGTATACTTGTTTTCCCCTGTGTTGATGAGCATACCATGTTACCAATCACTCAAATATTGGGAAATCTAGGAATTTAAAATGCCCAGGCAAATCTCAATTTTCATTTTGAAAATTTATTATTTGTTTATGTTTAACTGAATTACAAAGGTGGGGCCACTGTCTTGCATGGACTGGCTTATTCCCAAGAAGACCACAATAACCAGTGCTAAACCAGGCTGAAGGCTGTCACCAACATGGGTGTCAGGAGCCAAAGCACTTGAGCCATCCTTCACTGCTTTTCAGACTAATTTTCACTTCTTAGTTTTATGAGAAATTCAACAACTCCTCACATGATTAAGATCCATTTTTATTTCCTTTTCTGTTAACTGTTTTCCTATTTCTGTTAACTGTTTTCTTTCTGTCATGTTGTTGATACTATCTTTTTGTTTATGGGATCTGTAGACAATAAATTACACATTTTTTAAGGGATAGCTTTTCTGAGAGTATAAAAGTCCTTCAAACAGAGTGGCTTAAATGTGATAGAACTGTTTTGTTTTTGCTCTTACATTTATTACTCCTAACACAAACACTGGGGCTGTGAAGCAAAATATGGGTTGTTTTATGGACCCGAGGTAAAAGCTCTAGTTTTTATTGTCCCAACAGATCAGGAATAATGGACAAATTCAGTGGATTGTGTACATAATTATTTTAAAAGCAAAATTCAAAGGTATTATGCCTAGGTTTCAGCTTAGCACTATTGGCCAAAATTTTGATTTAAACTGTGTCTACATGACAATGAGTCTCAGACACATGTTCTTAGATTTAGTTTTGCATATATAGTTAAACACCATAGAAAATGTCATAATCTTTGTAGGGAAAATGATTTTACTACCAGAGATTTAAATGGCCACTTTACCAATTTTTCCCCTTATTATGAATGCTTTTCTGCAAAAAGGAAACTTATTTGTGGATTTTAATATGCCATTTATTTTTTATGGCTTCAAGGCTTTGGATCTTCTTTTTTTTTTTTTGACAAAGATTGACAAATGTTTTATTTGCAGCAAAACTGCTATACATGGACTTCGCATTTTGTATTATTTATTAGATGATATATTTTAAATTTGCATTATAAGGATTTATTCATTTCACTAACAAAGAATTGTGAAAATAGTAAAGGATGTGACCAAAACCCAGCAAGACAATAGAAAATAGCTATACAAAATACTCATAGGAAAAGATGTTCAACATTACTCATGTTTGACACATATTTATAACAAAGTTTCACAAATTACTTTGCATCAAAACTGATGCTCTCAGGAATTTTTTTTCAACTTTTTTTCTTCTCGATTTGCTTTCTTATCTTTCTCTTCCCTCCTTTGTATTTCCCCATATTTTAGCTAGCCTGTCTGTTTGGAGGTCGTTGAGATTTCTTGGGGTTTGTGAAATGTTGTTCCAGACCAATACCATGTTTGTTTTGTGCTTGAAGATTTCTTTCATCAGCATTCTGCAATTTAACTCTGGGGATTTTTTTTACATCTTTGGTTAAATTTAGTCCTGAATTTTAAATTATTGTACCTCCTGTGAATGGGGATTTTTTGTTTTTCCTTTCAGTAAAATCATTCTTGGTGTATCAAAATGCTACTGTTTTTTGCCAGTTTATTTTACATCTTGTGACATTATACAGTTGGCTTATTGGTTCTTTCAGCTCTTATGTGTAATAGGTAGTTCTGTGTACAAAATCATGTTATATGTACAAATGGATATTTTTTTTTCCTGCCGTAGGAATCTGATGGCCTTTGTTATTTCTCTTCAGTTGCTCTTGGTGGTACTTCTAGTACTGTACTGAATAGATGTGGCAGGTGGCCAGGCTTGACTTGTTCCTGATCCATGGGAAATTTTTCAGATATGTTCCTTCTAAGATTTTTATCATAAAGGAACATTGTATCTTATCAAATGACCATTATACATTGTTCTAGATAATCACATGGATTTTGTTCTTTATTACTGTCATTTATTAGTATTGATTGCATCACAGAGATCAATTTCACTTGATCTGTATATATATGGTATTAGATTCTGTTTGCTAGTGTAGCATTGAAAATTCATGAAGAATAAGTCTGCGCTTTGTTTTGTTTTTTATCGTGCTGTGCCTTAGTTTGTTTTTGGTATCAGGCAGCAGTGGCCTAGTAAAAACATGTTGACAGAAAAAAGAGTTGAAATTTTTGATCCCATGGTAATTCTTTTTTTTTTTAATTTGTAAAGATTAATTTATTTTTATGAAAGATAGGTTTTCAGGGAGAAGGAGAGACAAAATTTTCATCCATTGATTTCACTACCCAAATTGTGCAAAACCAGAATACAGGAGCCTCTTCTGGGCCTCCCACGTGAGTGCAGAGGACCAATGCCTTGGGCTTTGCCCTGCTGCTTTCCCAGTCCATAAGCAGGGAGCTGGATAAAGTGGTTTAGCTGGGACACAAGCCAACACCTGTATGGGATGCCAAGGCTTACATGCGGAAGATTAGCCTGTTGAGCCACTGTTGGCCTAATTCTTTGCAGTAATTCCAAGTTGTTTTCTGTGACAACTAAATATTTTATGTCCCCATCAGCCATATATGAGGGTTCTAATTTCTTTCATATACGTGTCTATACCTCTTTTGGGAAATCTCCTGTTTGTACCAATACATTGCATGGGGGTGATGCCAACAGTTCTTCTTTGTTGTCTGTTTTTCACTTTGGGATTTACAATTTTAAATTGTCGTTTGTACTTTCAGTGAAAATCATGTCACAAAAGGCAAGTTTTGTACTTTAAAAGTACATCTCCACACATATTCTAGTTTTACATGTCTTGTAAGATTTATTTCATTTGTATGATTGTCCTTCATGGTTGGGATTCAAGATATGCTTCATTTATTTGTTTACTGCATTGATGAACTAAACCATTGCTCTTTGGAAATTAAAAGAGCTGATGAGTTGTAGGAGGCATATATGATAGCTTTGGGAAATATATAGGAAAGAGAGCTTGAAATGCTCATTAAATTGAATTAATAATTGAAATAAAAGTAATATACTTTGTAAAAGGTGATTTAATGACTTGGAAAATTTAATTACGGTGATTTGATTAAATTAGAGTGTCACAAAACATTGGTGCCATCAGAATTGATTTGCAAACACCATTACAATTTTAGATTGATGAAACTACAATGAGAGATGAAATGATTTTTCTCTCCAGTAAAAAGTAACAAAACTGAAGTTACAGTGCCGAAGAAGTATTTATATATGGATAATATACAGTCCTACTCTTCTCCTTCTTCCCCTCAATCTTTCTTTTTTTCTATTTTCCTTTTCCTTACTTTTTTTAATTTTTAATTTTTTTACTGTCTTTCTCAGTGGCTGTTTCTTACTTCTGTAGTCACACATACTAATTTTTCCTCTCTTTGGAAATGAAGACATCGTATAATCTTTCAAATGTGTTTGAGGAGAGAAATGAAACTGGCTGCTATCAAAATTCCCATGACCACTTAAAACACTTTTGACTCACTCCTGAAAGATTGTTTTTACTCACTTACTGGTTGCGACATCCTGTTATAAACCAAGATTTGTAAATGACACAGTGTAGTGAAAACTAGAGACAAGTGAAATTTAAAGAAGTTGAAACATGAAAGCTGACCTTAGTTGTTCAAGATGTCTTATAAAATCATTTAAATAAAACCAGATGTTAAATAATAAATATTTTTATTAGGTCATTAAGTTGAATTCTATGACATTATGAGTTGACCATAGAAGAAACTATGACAATAATTGTGTTTGTATATCATGGATAGCAGGATTTTTCTAATAAATTGTAAGGGACAATATTTATGGCATATTCAAATACACAGCTTTCTGTATATATTGTTTTATTTTTTGATAAGAAAACTCCAAATATATTTAATTATATTTTCCATGAAATTATACAGCTTCTTTGTGTGTATTCAAATAAATACAGGCATATTATATGGATAGATACGTTTAAGTAATTATCATTTCTGTACATATAAAGGGATACGTTTTACAACATCTGGTGAAAGAATTGAATTTATTTTCTTCATTTGTAATGTAATGTTGTTATAAAATACTGTCAGGTTTAAATGGATTGTCTTTTGCTATTAGCTTTTCCTTCATATTTCCCCCTCAAAGTCAGTATTTCACATGTTTGTGCTACAGATCCACTTCTCAGAAATCTTACTCTTTAAACAAATGTGTATCAGCAAATGCTATCTAGCAGCACTTTGTATATTTTTTAAATATTCATTTTTATTACATAAAAATGAATATTAAGTAGGCACAGTTTAATAGGCTCTGGGGTCTCCTTTCCCATCCCCAAGTCCCTTCCCCTCTGCACTTGTTCTCCCCTCCAGTCTTACAATGGGTGTCTTTCGTAAATTTTCACAAGTCCATCACGCTGCCACTGAGGTGTCTCCCAACAATTAGCCATTTTGGTGTGAATCCATCTCTTACTATTCCTCTCTTAAGCCCCTGGAATGGTTTACTTTCTTTCTCTATGAAGAATTTGATTATCTGATGATCCTTTGTAAGTGAAATTATACAATACTTGTCATTGTGTTCCTAGATTATTTCACCAGGCATAATATCTTAAAATTCATCCATGTTATAACGTGTTAGAATTCTCTTTTAAAATGAAGTAATGTTATATTGAACATACATAGATAGGTAGTGTGTGTATAATGAGTCTCCAGAAAATCATAGAAAATATACTAATTTTCCATTTTATTTTAAGACATTTATTCAGATATAATGGATAAATTTCATGTATTTCACTATACAGATTTAGAAGTATAATTATACCTCCCACCCCACAGCCCCTCCTGACCACACACCCTACTCCTTCCATATCTCTCCATTTCCTTCTTAATTTCTGCAATGCCATATTTTCATTTTACTTCCCAATCACAGAATTAACACTCCATTAGGTAAATATTCAACACACAGCAAGTTGGAAAAGAAACAAACAAACAAATGAACGAACAAAAATTATTCCTTGGGAATGTAGGCAAAGGCTATAAACTGTAACAAATCACAAAAATTACATTTTTTGTACTCTGTATATTATCACAGATCAGGGAAAACCATGATATTTGTATTTGGGAGATGAGCTCATTTCATGCAGCATGGTGGTTCCCAAATACATTCATTTAGTTTCAAAAGACAAAAATGCATTCTTTTTTTTAATGGCTGACCAGTATTCCATAATATATGTGTACGCATTTTTTTATCCAATCATCAGTTGATGGGCATCTGGATTGATTCCGTATCATAGCTGTTGTGAATGAAGCTGCTTACAAATATGGAGTTAAAGATAACTCTCATATACTGATTTTATTTCTTTGGGGTAAATTCCTAGAAGTAAGATAGTTGGATGATGTGTAGATATCTGAAAATAGATTTTTCATAATGGCTTCAATAGTTTCCATATTTCCATTAATAGTAGATTAGCCCACCTTTCCCCCTGCCTATATGCTTACCAGTATTTACTGTTTTCTGATTTCTTCATATTAGACATTTTAGTCAGTGTTAATAATACTTTGTGGTTTTTAGTTATGTGTCCCTGATGGCTAAACTGAGCATTTTTTATATGTATGTTAACCACTTGTATTTGACCCTTTTAAAAATGTGTCTTCATGTCCTATGTCCATTTGTAAAGCAGCATTATTGTTGTTGAATTTCTTTAGGTATTTAAAGATCCTGGAAATTAATCCTTTATGTTTTGTAGTTTGAAAACCTTTTCTTCCATTCTGTTGACTGCCTCTTAACTCTCTTGCAAGTTTCATTTGGCATGCCAAAGCTTCTTAAATGCCTATGGCTTTCAAAATTTGACACCAGAAATATTTCAGTAACATTTCCACAAATATTTCAAAATTGCCTCAAAGGTACACTCAGGCACATGTGAATACAGATACCACATTTTGTTTATCTATGTGATTATTTTGATTAGTTCTTCTGTTAAGAACAATAGTAGTGTGAACATGAATGTGCAAATACCAGCTTATAATTATCCTGCATTTACACTCAAATGCAAAATTGCTGTATCATGTAGTATTGCATTATGATTATCATCTTTCTACACTCACACAGGAAGTACACAATAATTCCAGTTTCTACAGGTCTTTGACAACACTTCTTTTCTACTTTCTAAAATTATATTCATCTTAATAGTATAAAATTATATTTTATACAACTTGTTTCCAATTTTCCAATGCCTAATCGTGTTGACAATATCTTTATGTGCTTATTGATTATTTTCATATCTTACTAAAAGAAATATTCAAATTTCTTCTGTGATTTTAATGGGGTTTTAATGGGGCTTTCTTTTTTCTTTATATTTTTAGGAACTTAATCATTTGTCATAATTTGCAAGATTTTTATTTGCAGTATTTCACAAATATATAAGTCTGTTGATAGTGTCCTTGATGTAAAAAATAATTATTGTGCAGTCTATATTTCTTTTATTTTGGTGTCTGTCTTTTCAGTAATACATCCAAGAAATTATAGCCAAGATCATGTTCATGAAAACTTGACTGGACATTTTCTCCTTTTGTTAACACTTTATTTCTTAGTTTTTTGTGATACAATTCCAGATGCTCAGAGATTTCTACCTCCCTCTCCCATACTGTTTTCCCAACTAATTTCTCCTGTATTATTATGTGTTCTTCTGAAAGTTTTACTTTAAGTTTTACTTGAATGGAAAGAAGACTGTTTTACCTATATGAAGTAAAATGTAAATAATCATAACTCATTAAAACTATGTAGTTATAACATTCTAAAGTATTGATTTGACAAAGATATAAGGAAATTTTACAAATTGTATTCCTGATAAATGTAGGTAGTCCTTTCATTTATTGTTTCTGATTTATTTGTCAAAAAACTTGTTTCCTGCCTATGATATTCCAATGTTTTCACACCACACACACACAGAGAGAACCATATTTTCATTGACCTTTCATTCAGTGATTTTTTTACCTTGGCTGATTTCATATTTTTTGCTGTAGTGAGCAATACTGCTCTAGTAAGCATTATGGCGCAGTTATTTCTTTGGTGCTATCTGCACATGTCTTTTGACTATATAGCTAATGATCAGATTGTTGAATCCTGTGATGCATGAAGATAAGATATAGATGAAACATCTCAAAATTATAAAGGCTATAGGTCACAAACAGCCAATATATTGAGTGGTGAAACATGAAGTTTCTCCCCTTAGATCTAGAAAATGAAAAGGAAGTCCATTGTTATGCAACATCCTGCTGGAAGTTTTAGCAAGAGCAATTGGAAAGGAGGGAGAAATAAAGGGCATCAAAACTGCATTATCCATGCTTGCTGATGATATCATGTTGTGCATGGAAAAATTTAAATACTCCTCCAAAAAGACTGTTAGAATTGATAAACCAATCCAATAAATTACCATATTATACAAATGAACATACAAAATACAGTAGCTTCTTAAACCCTAGTGATGAACTCAATGAAAGGGTAATCAAGAAGGAAATATCGCTCATAATAGCTACACAAAACAAATATTTAGGAATCGATTTAACCAAAGAAGTTGAAGATCATTACAATGAAAATTATCAAACATTGATGAAAGAAATAATTATAGATACATAAAAATGTGGAAAGATAAATCAAAATCCTTAAAATGTCTTTACTACCTAAAGCAATTTACAGAAACAGTGTAATCCCCATCAAAGCATAAATGGCATACTTTACAAAATTGGAAAAAACAATCCTAAAATTCATACTAAATCACAAAAGACCCAGAATAACCAAAGCAATTCCAAGTAAGAAAAATCAAGCTAAATGCACAACAGTGCTGCATTTCAAAGCTATTGTAGTTATAACAGCGTGGTACTGACATCAAAACTGATACATGAACCAATAGAACAGAATAGAGAGCCCAGAATATAATACACAGACATACAGCTGGATGGTTTTTGATGGAACTGCTCAGGCTTGATAGATAATCTCTTCAACAAATTGTGCTGACAATACTGTATATGTATATGTATATGTATATGTATATGTATATGTATATGTATATGTACATGGATATGGATATGGATGAAATTAGATCCATACTTCTTACCATATACAAGAAACAACTCAATATGGATCAATGATCTAATTCTGAGACTGGAGTCTATGAAGTTACTAAAAGAAAGTGGAAGGGAAATACTCTAATATATTGGTGTAGAGCATGAGTTCTTGGACAAGACCCTCTGAACAAAAGCAACACATGCAAAACTAAGCAAAGAGAACTTTATCAAACTCAGTTTCTGCCCAGCAAAGGAAATAATCAGTTGAGCAAAAAGAAATCCAATAGACTGGGAAAATTTTTTTCAGGCCTTCCTAGTTGACGAAGCATTAATATCCAGAATGCATAAACAAATAAGAAAACTCAAAAAAAATTAACAAACGACCTTAATAGTTATCGAAAAAATAGAAATGATGAACAAAATATGAAAAAAAGCTCCATATCACTATCGATCAAGAAATGCAGATCAAAGCCACAACGAGATATCACCTTACCCCAATCAGAATGGCTCAAACCCAAAAGACATGGTAGCAGATGTTGGAAAGTATGCAGAGAAAGAGATACAAGCACTGTTGACAGCCATGTAAATTAATGCAGTCACTTCGGAATTTCTTTTCTTTTAACATTTATCAATTTGCAAATCAGAATGACTGAGAATCAAGGGGAGGGAAAGAGATCATTCATCATCTGTTTTCCCTCCCCATATATCTGCAACCACCATATCTGAGGAAGTTTAAAGCCAGGGACTAGGAACTCCATCCTGATCTCTCATGTCCATGTCCCGGGGGCATACCTAGTTGGATCATCTTCCTCTGATATCCCAGGTGCATTAGCACAGAGTTTTATTAGCTGCAGAGGAGCTGATACTTGAACTGCCGTTCCAGTATGCTTCAGGAAAGACAGCGCTTTCGATCTGTGCAACAGTGTCAGCTCCAGGGGGTTCTTTTTGTTACTTTTCAAGAACCATTTAATCAGCTTTAGAGATTAAAAAAAACGTCAGTTATAGAGTTTTAATTTTAAATTTAGAACAAGAATCATTAAATGGCATAATCCAGCATTGTCACAATGCTTGTCTGTTCTCCTCATGCTTTCTGCCCCCGTTTTTCCTAGTAGTGAATCCTTAAGAAAATATGTCAGTGGGATGGGTATTGTGGTCCTGCATATTTGGTTATTACCTGATGTGTCCACATTCTGCAACCAAATAGTAGCTTATGTTCTAGCACCTCTTCTACTAACCCAGATTCCAGCTGATGTATCCTGTGAGGAAACAGGTGAGAGTGCCTAAGTTCTTGGGCTCTTACCACCCAGTTCACCTAACCCAGCTCTGTCTGTTGGAGGAATTTGGGAAATAAAACAGAAGATGGATTTTTGTCGTTCTTTCTTGCCTTCACTCTGTACCTGCGTCTCTCCCTCTCTGCTGCCCTGTTTTTAATTTTGATCTAAATAGATAAAAGATATTAGAGAAATACATCATGGATGTATTGATGCTGTTAGCAGACAATAGGCATTTGTGTTATTAATCAGTATTCCCTTCATCATATATCCTTGTAGAATCCTAAACTTCATAATTCTTCAGATTGTACTATCTGAGTGATGGATCTGAATAAAGCAATAAAAATTAAATGGACATTTTTATTGTAAAAACTCTTCTCAGTTTAAAGTGGTGCGTGTGTGCATTTCTTACATATTGTAACACAGTGAAAATACCATAAACTTTAGGATATGTATACTATAGAAGACTCCATTTCCAATACAAACAATGAGTTTGAAATGTGTAGGAATGTGAGATAGATACCAAGTCAGGACAAGAGAGAGAAAAATCCAGGAAAAATACTAGGAAAATGCTCTAAGGTGGAGTACGATCTATATTGGATCCAAGACAAAGAGTGGGAGGATTATGTGTTTGAGTAGAAATAATCCAGTGAATAGTAAGAAGAATGTGTCTGTAATAGTGTTCACTTGAGAAAAAAGTCTTGCACCAGGTCAATAGAGTAGGAAATTTATTTGCATATAAGCAATTAGATATCTATTTTGAAATTGTGAAAACGTTTAACTTTTTTCTGATGCTAAGAGAAACGTGTGAAGTGGCAAAAGGCGTATCAATGCACATTTTGATCATGTCACTTGCTGGCTACATGACAACAGATAATTTTCCATCATCTGTATACTGATGAGAAGTATATTTAGAGAACAAAGAAAACCTCAAGATAACAAAACAAATCTTACTATACATGGATTGATACATCAATAAGTTATAATTGCCAGATGTATGTGAAACAGAACTTTGTCAACATTGGTATAAGCAGGGCATTGCATATACACTCATCTGTTAAGTTTTTAGCATTAGCCAAAATTTAAGTGTATGAGTCAGTACAGTGAAATCTGTTTAGTTCATGAATTCAGAAAAAAAGGAAAACCCTGAACTTCAAACCAAAGATTGAAAAATTAATTTGCAAAATAGTAAAAATATTGTGGTGGAGTCATTTTAGTATTTTTTAAATGCCAACCTTTAAATGACAAAATAAGAATGTTGAATGGTAGATCCAATGGTCTGTGGTTCAATACTGTACTTACATCTCCCATATAAATAGTTGCTACCCTGATTTTTAAAGCCTAAGCATTTAAATTTTAATTTTGGGAGTTTTGTTGTTTTATGATTTTCTTTCCTCCATAGATGTATGCATATACACACATATACTTATGTATACATATGTGTTTTTATAATAGATTTATACTCTCTTGATTTGACTCTTTTAAGCATGCCAGTATAGCAATTAGATAACCTTCATGAGCCCTAAGTGTTAGAGCCAAAGATTTTCTTTCTGTAAGGCTTTTCTGAATAAAAAAACAATAACAAATATCATGATCTTAAGAAGTAAAATGATAGAGGAGGTAACCAATCTAGATACTCTTACCCTTATTTTAAAATTCTACTTTTGGTAATTATAGATGTTTAGCCAGTTAGCAAAAACAAGCACAGCTCTCACAGTTGATAAAGCAGATTTTAGGGAAAAAAAATCAAGAAACTATGCTTCCCTTTCAGTACTAATTTAAGCTCAAGGAAAGTGGATGTAGACCTCCTGCTACTGCTGTTGATCTCTAGTGGTGAAGAGTAATTCAGTAATTTTAAGTGCTAGACTTGTCTGATTCCAGGCATGACTTTTATTCTTGTCAGTGAAATAAGCAGCTAAGACAGTGAGGGCAAATTCTGTAGAAGATCCGTGAATAGTAACAGAAATTCGTGTATTCTCATCTTGTTCATACACTTTCACAGATCCAAGCTTTTTACCTTTAGACTTAAAAACCTAAACCCATGAAAACTTTGAATATGTTGTCTGAAAAGGCATTTGTTTCAAGGATCTATGTGTCCAAATTATACTTAAAAGAATCTATAGTGATATTATAAAAAGCTCTCAATGAATATAAGCTTTCAAAGTCAGATTTCTGGGAAAAGCATGTAGTTGAGAAGTTATGAATCCCATATCTCACATCAGAGTACCTGGGATCAAGTCGTCTCTATTGATTCCAGCTTTCTGCTAATATACACTCTGGGAAGCAATAAGTAATGGCTCAAGGGTTTGGGTCTCTGACTCCCTTCTGGGAGACTTGTATTGAATTCCTGGTTCCAGACTTCAACACCAACCATTCCAGCTACCAAGAATTCCCTCACAAGATTTTATATTTTAAAAAGTAACTTAAACATTGGACCATCTGACTCCACATTTCCTCTCCCAGAAGAATGGACCCTAACTGCTGTTAGGTAAACTAATACTAATGGAGTTGTTTGTGACACTGTCTTACTAAACTTTTCCTAATTCACTTGTGTCTTCTAGAAGCTAAAATTCTGATTTGAACTTTAGTTTGTACAACAGTTACTGAAGCGTGGCCTACCAATCATCTTTTAGTAAGGGAACAAGTAAAAGAAGTCCAGTTATTTGTGACATAACAGTAAGGAAGCTTTGGAGAGCTAAAATTGCCCCCATAGTAACCCTAACTAGCCAGAAATTTATACTTCTGCCTCTGCCAATAATTTAATGTGCATTAAATCAGAGAAGGAGTGACCTGGAACACTTTGTCTTTTTGCTGTAAGTGGATTACCTGAAGCAGATGACAGGTGAAAACTGGAGCAAGACAGTCCTTTGAAGAAGGAATCTTGGCAATCACTTACATCTATCACATAAGTGTTATTCAGAAATTTGAGACACTGAAATCTAGGCTAACGTTTTGAAATAGTATTGGCTTATTTATGTTTTAATATATTTTTCTAAATATTGATTTTCAAATTTCCAAATAAAAAAAATGTCCTTTAGATAAGGGGCAGTGTTATGTTTTCCTATAAAGTACTGCTCTACTTTTTCATAGATTTATTGCTATAAATAGATATTGACATGCATGATTTTAAATCTGTATGTCCCTTGAGAATGCATAGCCCCATTTTATTCATTTATGGTGACCTAAATATAATAGCAGACCAAAATAAAGGATTTTGATTTACTTAGAATTAATGTTCATTTGAGTGCTTGACATGGCTTTACTCTTCAGTTATGCCCTGCATTTGTATAGCTATTGGGATACATTTTCAAATATACATTTTCCTTTCTCCAGTATGACTGCCTCAATATTGTCTTTGTTATTCATTTGATACTTACTAAAAATGTGAGGCTAAACTAGGTGCTCTATAGACCTGTTTATATAGAGCCTGTTGCCATGGCAACTAAGTGCTTCTCATTTAGAAAATAGACTAAATTTGGGGGGAAGTTAGGGTAGCAGCCCGAAGAACCCTTAGCCATGTTAAAGTGTGTTTTCTATGAGAGGAAATGAAAAAACATGAAAGTAATTCTCCCAAACCATATTACTTCCAAATAGCTATTTCTTTGTCAAGTTACTAAAGGATCAGTCATAGTAAAAAGTGGGGATTGTGTTATTATAGATTTATGATAGACATAGTCCCATCTATTATCCAACTAAACTGCATAAAAATACTGAACATACAAACTTGGCTCAAAAGTGTTATATTTTAATACCAAGTATAAACATCAACAAAATACCATGTTACATTTGGGAGAAATGTGCCAGATCACTTTGTTCTCTTGAATGATTTTTCTAATAAAGAGATTTTATTTACTCTTAATTAGCTCAAATTTCTAAAGTAGTTGTAATTTATTGCAAAAAACTCACTAACCAAAGGTTGCATCTTTAAAAGTATTTTGACATTTAAAATAGAATATTTTAATTTGACAAAGCAGTTATGAGCAATTTCTGAAGGCTGAAGTAATTATTTCACTGAAATTTTCTCAAGCAGAGAAATCAACTGTGCGGTAAAAAATGGGTTGTTTCCTTCAGCATTCATGATTGGACCTTCATAATATTGTTAATGATTATGAGAGGGCAACTGAAGCATGTCAGCGATTTCTTTCATTACAAATGATATCTTGTCACATTATTTTAAAAGGCCATAATACCAGCTTTGTGAGAAAAATAATCACAAGAAACCTATTTGAGAATTCCTTTGTTTCCTCACAAATAATTTTCCTTCCTTCTGCAAGTGTAGATGACTTAGGATTTAAATCTATTTGTAATTTAGGCATTGATTCAAAATTTTTAAAAGAACTTAGCATATTGATGAGTGATGCTTAGAAATGAAAGTGTCAGTAAATAATCTGCTACCATATGATGGCATTTAAATGTTTTGTTATTTAGCATCCAAAACACACTGTATTTTATTTTACTGGTCTTCTTTGATTTACTTCTTGTCAGTGATGATAAGAGTACGTACAGCCATAGCTACTGGTGAACAGTTCTTACTCAAATATTTATATCCTATTAGTGCTGTTTTCACTAATAAGCAACAAGGCTCTCATAACCAAGCACTTTTATTTGGTAAACTTATATATATCGAGTATGTTTGTGTGTATGTATAAGTAAGAGTATTTATGTTTGTCTCTGTATCCATCTGAACATTGTCTCCCTACATTTTAAATCTTTATACCATGCCTGAAAGTATTTGTGGTAGCAAAATTAAAATCACAAAATGTGATAATTTATTAAATACTTCAAACACATAGGAAGAAGCAGTATGACATAAAATTCACATGACACATTGTTATATATAATACTTCATATATTCTCAATATATGTTATGATTTAGAAAGTGATTTGTGAACTATACCAGTGAATATGAACTACAGAGATACAATTATAGACACCAATTTATGTCACTGCCACATATTTTATTAAAAGTTTCCATTTTTCTATGTAATAGTGAAATGAGTCTCAATGTCAGATGTGGTATATATAGCAGGTAGATTTGTTGAAATTCCAAAGGAATTTTAATTTCTTGATAAACATGTTTTCTTTCTTCACATCAAGTCTGAAGATTTATACAATTGCCACATACTTCCATGAGGACCACAACAGAAGAAGGACGATACCAAGAGTAACTTATATAGGGACCAACACTGTCATGCAGTGGGCAAAGCTGCTCCCTTGATGCCAGTGTCTCATGTAGGTACTGGTTTGTGTCATAGCTGCTCTAATTTGCATATGGCCTGGAAAAAGCAGAGGAAGATGATCCAACTTTTGGGGCATCTGGCAACCTGTGGAGACCCAGATCAAGATCCTGGCTCTTGGCTTCAGACTGGATAATGGGACCATCTAGGGATTAAAAGAGTGAATGGAACATGTCTCTTTCTGTAACTCTTGACTTTCTAAATAAATAAATACCCACCTAAATACAGATAATCAAAGCAAATCAAAGCAAATAATGCAATTTTTAGGATTCATTGTTTATAGGAAAGTCAGATACACAGAGAGGAGGAGAGACAGAGAGGAAGATCCTCCATCCAATGATTCGCTCCTCAAGTGCCCACAATGGCAGGAGCTGAGCTGATCCGAACCCAGGAGCCTGGGACCTCTTCTGGTTGCAGGGTCCTAAGGCCTTGGGCTGTCCTCGACTGCTTTCCCAGGCCACAAGCAGGGAGCTGGATGGGTAGTCGGACTGCCAGTATTAGAACTGGTGCCCATATGGGATGCAGGCATGTGCAAGGTGAGGACATTTAGGCACTAGATTATCATGCTGGACCCAAATAATGCAATTTTTATTCAAAGATTTTTTTTGTGAAAGTCAGAGTTACAGAGAGAGCGAGAGAGTGAGAGAGAAAGAGAAAGGTGAAACATAAAGAGATAGAATCTTCTATTCATTGGTTTACTTCCCACATGCCTGCATAGTGACCCAGAAGTTTCATTTAGGTCATTCACATGGATAGTGGGGGCCCAAGCTCTTCAACCATCTTCTGCTGCTTTTCCCAAGCCATTAGTAAACTACTAGATTAGAAGTACAGCATCCAGGATGAAACAAAACCACATTGGATGCCAATGGCTGTGGTGGTGACTTAACCCAATATACTAGAACACCAGCCTCAAATAATGTAATCTTAATTATTTTGAATGGAAAGTCTCTATTTACAATGTTTGAGCAGAAAAACTAAAGATAATGAGACATCCACCTGTGCTTTCCCTGTCAAATATCTTAGATTTCAGTGGACTGTGCAATTTCTAATATCTTCCCTGAAAAGAAAAATTAGCTTGGTGTAATTTTAATATATGTCCTATTTAATAAAGGTACAACATTCATGCTCATTTTCTTTGGAGATGTGTTTGATTAGTTTTTGCTAGGGAGATAATGTGAAAAGCACCAAATGCAAGGGGTTCCTTAAGTTGAATGTGAGAATTATTATCAGAAGTTTTCTGTTTCATGACCAAGCTTCCACTGTTATTCATAAAAAGCATCTATTAAATAGCAAATTGGCTGTATGTGTGGGAATTACAAAATGGGAGCCAGGTTTTAACAGTGCTGCTGTGTAGTATTTTCAACATAAACAGACATTTCATATTGCAGGTGATAATATAAACACAACATACCAGAAAGACCTGCCACTAACCCAAAGATGATGCATGGTTGCAATATGCTTTACTGTGAATCTAATCAACTATTATAGGGTAACTGTAATCAGAGCACTGGCTTTAAAGTCAGACATATCTCAGTTGTTGCTTAACACTTCTGACATTATATGTGTTGCCAAATCTCTGTTTCAAAAGCTTTATCTATAAACTAGCATAATGATTTATTTGCACACTGTAAAGAGTCCACAAATTGACTTAGAAAATTCTTATTCCAGAGGGTTAAGGCATCATAGACATTTAGCAGGTATGAATCATGACAACTTGTCATATTTTACAGAAAATTATGTTCTGTCTTTTGTAAAAGTTTTTGGAAAATGAACTTGGAAGATAAAATCTCCGTAAGTGATTTCTTTATGTTAGGCAAACTTCTTGCACTTATGTAAAGATTTAATGCTGTTCTAGACAGGAGGAAAGGAATATAAAGCCTGGAGAGATACTTGTATTTACTCCAAATTTTTCTTTCCCTATTATGAACCAGGCACTGCATCGGGGACTGAGCATATGTTATAGCATTCCATTGCCAGAATAATAATCCTTTGAGGCTGATTTAATTTGTCTCACTTATACAGCTGGAAATTTTAACATCAGTATGTAGCATCAGTGTACCTTGATACCATATCAATATATTTGACTATTAAAATGCTTAGATTTTTTCTTTTTTGTTTTTTTTTATATTTTTAATAATATTTTGCATTATGTGACAGTTTCATAGGCTCTGGGAATCCCCCCACCCCTCCCTCTCCCCTCCCCCCTGGTGGATTCCTCCACCTTGATGCAGCATTACAGTTCAAATTCAATCAAGATTCTTTCCTTGCAAACATATACCAAGCATAGAGTCCAGCTACTTATTGTCCAGATGGGTTGAACAGTTTCTTGGGGAGACCATTTCTGGACCGAAGTTAGAGCTGGTAGGATATCATCCCAGTCAATTAAGAGTCCCAATATAACATCAACAGCAATTTGCAATATTATGGAATTGACATGGTTTTGAGTAACCAGTATGTTAAAAAAAAAAAAAAAACAAAACAAGTCCTAACCACAACCTATGATTAGCTCATTGACATCTCAATTTTAGTTTATATACAGGACCGGACTGGCTGCTATATACCTTAAAATGGCTATAGGGTACCATTCAGCTGTCTCATGTCTATTTCTAAAATGCTTAGATTTTTATGATTAGAATGTACACTAGGGTCAGATCTAAGGCAGTTATCATATCCTTAAACTGTCCTAACATTAATGGTGAGAAGTTCACATTCATAGATGCACAGCAGGCAGGAGAAGTCTTAGGGGTAAAATCCATCCAAAACCTGCCAATCATTGTTCCTGATTTCATTGGGAAGACAGGTATGTAATGGAAAGGATAGTGTAATTAATAGCATCCTTCCGGTTACTTTAATCTTTTATACTTTCTTCATTTTGCTCTCTTCCTTCTTCTCTCCATCCTGTATTGATAAAAAATGTTGTGACTGAATCATACATTAGTGGTGTATCAGAATAAATTACCCTGGTTTCAATTGTAGAAAACTTGAAATGCGTTTCTGTGTAGTTTTGTTCATAGTACATATTTTAAACCAAGCATAGTTTAATAGCAGTTTATTTGGAATAGCTAAATAAAAGACTCTCACAGTGTCATTTTATCTATCCCCCAACACAGTGGACTTGGCTTTCCCTTGCCCCTACCACTAATATTTTGCATCATGTATTGATGCAGTTATTTTAATTAAAGCAATCCTAAGAATTAATAAAACTGAAGAGGACCCACCAAAGGTGTGAAAAATTGGTAGAAAATGGAATTTGTGTGAATCGTCTAAGTTGACTAGAAGAAAAATAGATTTGGGAGTAGATTGATGGACTGCCCCCTTTGGCATAGTAGATAAAGCCACTGCTTGCAATGCCAGTATTCCTTGTGTTTGCCAGTTTGAGTCCTGACTGCTTCATTTCTGATCCAGCTCTCTGCTAATGTACCCGGGGAACAATAAAAGATGGCCTAAGCACTCAGAATGCTGCATCTCTGTGAGAGACCCAGAAAATCTCCTGACTACTGGTCTCTGAACAATTTAGCTCTGGTCATTGAAACCGTTTGAAGAGTGAACCACAAAATGAAAAATCTTGTTCTCTGCACTCTGTCCCAACACCTCTGTCTCTTTCCATCTGGAAACTTGCCTTTTAAATCAATCAATCAATCAATCACTATTTTAAAATGTGTTTAAATTTTAGTAGCAATGCTCAAAACGAAAAATGTAAAAATGGGACTCCTCAGTGCATTAAAAAAAAAACTAAAATTTCCATTGAAGCAAGTGTGAAAGGGGATGTCACTTGGTATTTTCCTTATTCAATAGACAAATTTTAGGTGTTTTATATTGTTAAGTACACAAAAATTTCATAAATATTTGTATAAGTATGCATTTGGTCTTTCTTCCTCAACTCTTTTCCTACTAGCACTAATCTTTAGCTGTGAATTTTGTATTCTATGTTGTAGCATTTATGTCAATAGAGGACATAAGTCTAAATCATGCTTACTTCACAGAAAATCTAAAGCCCATGAATACTTTAGGCTGGCTCGGTGCTCGATTGCTAGCATCACACTGTCTTGAGGAACACTTGAGAGTTAAAGTGAAGTAAGAGAAAAGCTTTCAAAAATATAAGTCACATGAGGTGTTTGTTGTTGTCATCCTCCATTTTCCACTTTTTCCTAATAATAAAACTATTTAGGAAAAGTTATTATTTGAACAACTGTAGGTAGAACAGCGAATTATTTCTCTGATCATTATTTTAACTGAGATTTTTTTAAATGCTATTGGTAGGTGTCTTTAACCATGAGTATTACAGACCTACATGATTTCCTAACCCATTTTGTCTTGGTTGTTCTCTAGCTAGAACTGCTTATTGATTTAATGTGTCTCTCTTTCTCCGATCATATATCTTTACTGAAAGTGCATCAAACAGTAGTTGTTCAGGTTCAAATATAAATTTTTTCCATTTTTAAAATCTATTTCCTTCATCAATGCTGAAGTGAAAGCAAGTATGTATTAACTTCTTAAATCCTGAAATAAACTATAAATAACAATGTGAAAAATTAAGGCATTGCACACAATAAAATCTATGAGTCATAAATGGTTTATTTTTTGCCTCTGTAAAAATTTCACTCTTCAAATATGTAAACTATGTAAAACTCAAAAATAAAATATATTTCTATTTCTCTACAGTTGTTTTCTCCTGAAATAAATTTAGAAAGTTTATTTCTGGTCTGGCATGTTCAGAAGTTCTTGAAGCACAAGGTTTCTTAATAATGTTATTTTAATTTCTTGACATTTTCCTCTCATAATGAACTGAAGTTTTGTTAAACTAGGTTGTTGATTTTAAAGTTTGGTTTGGGAGAAACTTTCTGGGGGTAAAAGTGTTCTTTAGGAATACTTCAGTAGAAAGGAATGGGTTTTAGATATCACAGCAGATAACATTGAATTGCTTTTATATTCTTGTTAGGCTGAGTGATTGTTCAAGAAAAAATATTTAATAGACAAATACATGTGTTAGGAAATTGGCAAAATGTTGCTGGCTTTTGATATAGCAAAAGAACAGGGCTAACTCTGGAGGGTATAAGCTTTAGTTAGATCGGAGTCTGTCACAGTGTCTAGTTTCTCCTCTACCTACTTTGCTTCCTACTTTGGCCTGAGCCTAAAAAGAACAAGTGTTTACTCAGCACACATTTACATTCTTTATCATTTTATAATACTAAAAATTAAAATCAAATGTTTCTTTAATGATACCCCCAAAATGAGTTTTGATTCTGCTTTGTGTCAAGGGGCATTTCAAAAGATTTATGGAAAGTGGTGTCAGAAGATTACATTAACACAAAAGAAAATGTTGAGCTCAAATCATCGGAAGGGGTCCCTAAGAAAATTATGAGGAATACAAATGATAAAAATTCAAAAATTTTGAAGATTTATTTATATTTATTGAAAAATCAGATTTACAGAGAGAAGGAGAGACAGAGAGGCAGGTTTTCCATCTTCTGATTCACTCCCCAAGTGGTCACAACAACCAGAGCCCAGCTGAACCAAAGTCAGGAGTCAGGAGCTTCTTCTGGGTCTCCTCCACCGGTGTAGGGGCCCAAGGGTTTGAGCTATCCTCTGCTGCTATCCCAGGCCATAGGCAGGAACCTGGGTGGGAAATAAAACAGCCAGGACATGAAACAGCAGACATATGGGATCATGGGGCATGAAAGGCAGGATGTAGACACTTGGCTATTTCGCCAGGCTGCCAAATTTTTGTAATATATACTTTCCATGTACTTTTTGACTACTACTTGAATGCATTAATTTTGATTTTGTACTAGAGAATACTTATTTAATTTCATTTTCCACTAAGTTTATGAAGTACCATTGTGTATTTGTTTTGTGCATGTGTCTGTGTATACATGTGTATATATATACTTATATTCATATGTATAAATAAGTGTATGAATTATGCATCTTGATAAACTGTGAGTGGAAATAATACAAATTAAAAGCAAATGAAAATGTCTGTTATGGGACAAACAGAGTTATCATGACATTTTAAATTCATTTTCATTTTTCTCCATTATTATTATTATTATTTTATGATACATTTCCATAGACTCTGAGATTTCCCTTACCACCTCCCCAAATCTCCTCCACCCAACTGATTTACCCTATATTATTACAATATCATAAACAGTCATAAGTCCATTATTGTGGGAATGGACAATGACAGACAGTCCAGCATTCTATTGTCAAGATATATTTAACAGTTTTATTGGGAGTCCATCTTTGATCTGGAAGTAAAGATGAATATTGTGCTGTATACTCACACCTGGATATGATAGTCTCCATTGCACAGTTACTATACATCCCCCTTAAATGAAAAGACAATACAAAATCAGTGACAGGAAGAAAAATAGAAATTTACAATGCCATGAAGTTAAAATAATATGCTACTGAATGACTAATGTGTCATTGATGAAATGAAAAAGAAAACCAAGAAACTACTTGAAGAAAATGATGCTACTGTATGGTCTATGAGTCAGTGAAGAATTTAATGAGAGAAAAAAAACTTTTGAAGAAATGAAGCTGAAAACAGTATCAAAATCCTAATGGATATGTAATGATATAGTTTCCACTGACCTTTGTTGGTGAGATGTGTCTCCTATAGGCAACAAATAGATGGGTTTTGTTTTAAAATTCCAGTCTACTAATCTATGAAGTTTGATGAGTTTAAGCCATTTACATTCAGGGTTAGCATTAATAGGTGGTAATTTGGTCCTGTCATTTAGCAAAGGATGGCTCATTGTTTAATTTATACTTCTGTTGGTATTTTACTGGAATGTTCTTCACATTTGCCTTTGGTTTTGGTGAGTGTTATTCCTTTTCTCTGTCAAGAGAACATCTTTAAGTATCATTTGTAGTGCAGGTCTGAAAGAGGTGTATTCTCTTTACTGTGTAAGAATTTTATTTCCTTTTCAAAGAAATGCTTTGCTGGGTATGTTATTCTGGGCTGACAATCTGTTTTTTGCTTTTAGAGGCTGGACTATGTCACTCCGTTCTGTTCTAGCCCATAGGGCTTCCTCTGGGGTCAACTGTGAGTCTGATTGCCATTCTTCTATAGGCCAATTGATTTTTTTCATGAGCACATTTAAGGATCTTTTCCTAATGTTCAATTGAAGAGAGCTTGATTATTATGTGTCATGGTGAAGTTAGTTTTGGTCAACACTGTTGGGAGTTCTGTGCCTCTCCTGTGTTCTGTTCCCCAATTCTTTTAGGGAAATTCTTTTAGGGAAATTTTCATTTATTGTTTCATTGAATAAATTTATTTTTAAATTAACTTTCTTTTTTAATTTTTATTTTTGATGATTTTTACATAGTTGATTAGGGTACAAAGGGTCAAGGACTACAGAAAAGTGGGTGAGACAACCATTTTCAAATTCTCTCTTTTTTTCATTCCTGCATCTGGGGGAAATGGGGATACAAAAGGAGATGCCACACCCAGCCTCCCAACTACCTCCATTTCCTGGGATGGAGGACAGCTACCCAACACCATCGCAGGATCCCCAATGTGGGTCAAGCTCCAAGGGTCTTGCTCAAGAGATTTTGATAGTTCAGCAGTTCTGAATTACTGCCAATCCAGCCACTCCAAGCACGATGAAATCTTTCCAGAATCCATTGGTTAATATAGTTCTCCTTAGAGTCTTTGTTTGCCCAGATAGTCACTGCCAACACTTGGCTGGGATAGTCGATCAATTTGTTCTGTCCTCTGTCCTCTGTTAAGGTACCAGGCGTCCCTCTACAGACTGCAATGTATTGCCATTTCCTCCATGTGCAACTGGATATTGCTGCCCACTGCCCCATCTAAGCCACCTAGGAAGCCCAGCTCTGGCACATGCACTCCATGGTCAGACAATGGAACCTGCAATTCTCTCCATGGGTAGTAGCATTTGCTGGGTCAGTTCTGTCTCCAGCCCTGTCTTCTGCATGAATCAATGGGTGTTGCAGTCCAGCCCAATACCACCCATCACACACTCGGCCCTCATGTAAACCAGTGGGAGCTGCAGCCTAGTCAGAGTGATCTGCAATAACTCCCATCAGTACTGCCCCCTGCCATGATTCCCATGCTTGCCCATATGTGCAGCAGACTGGTCAGTTTGTTCCACATCCTGTTCAGCTCTCATACATGTTTTTTTTTTTTTTTTTTTTTTTTTTTAATATTCATTTATTCATTAATTACATTGCATTACATGACACAATTTCATAGGTACTGGGATTCCCCCCCTTCACCCCAAACCCTTCCCCCATCATGAATTCCTTCACCTTGATGCATAACCACAGCTCAAGTTCCATTGAGATTCCCTAATTAAAAGTTTACACCATACAGAGTCCAGCATCCCACTTGTCCAGTTCAAGTTCAACCGCCTCTTAGGGAGGCCCTCTCAGGTTTGTAGGCAAAGCCAGCAGAGCGTCACCTCGATCAATTAGAAGCACCAACATATCATCAGCAACAGTCCAGGTATGATGAGGCTGGTGCAGAGTCCACTGATTGACATAGTCCGTCTTAGGGTTTCCCCTTGTCCAGTTTTCCGCTGCAAGCATAAAGCTGAGGTGGTTGATTCATCTACTCCATTTTCCATCTTTTTTTGATTAATGCTTTGATTCCTCCATTTTGTTCAGGGGAATCCCCCTAAAAAAAACTTTGAGGCATTCCCAGTCCAGGATCCTACATGTACTACTAGTAAGCACAGTGCCCGCCACCGTCCATCACTCCGATCAGCTGATGGTTTTAACCCCTGGGTTGGTTCTCTTCTGAGCCCCGACCTCTATTGGAACCAATGAGTATCGCATCTCTCCCCTGCTCTGCCCATCACACTCTTGTCCCTCACCTAAACCAGTGGGAGGAGTGCTGGTCGGGTGTTGCATTCCCTGCTAGCACAGGCCATTTCACCTTGGCATTTTGTGTTTTGTACTGTTTTTTTGTTTTTTTGTTTTTTTTTTTTTATCGCAACCAAACACGGCCAGGCCCCCACACAGTTTCAGCACTTGGGCTTGCCAGTGGATGACGTGAACCGACTCAGCCTGGTCTGCCCCAACCCGAGCCAAGTGTATTCCAGTGGGTCACATTCCAAAGCCTCTTCTGGGTTATTTACCTCCATGCTTCTTGCGTTTATTTGTAGAGTCAGTGTCCTGTCAGAGGATCTGTTCAGGTTCCTCCCTCCGACTCCTTCATGGTGTCGGGCTTCACGCATTCCAGCAGGTCCTTCGGCCAGCACCACTCTTCAATCCGTTCTGGTTCCTGCTGTTGAGAGTTTCAGCCCAGCCACGGCTCGTCCATACCCACGCATATCTCATATATGGCTCAGATGGGGTTGAGGCCTAGCCGAGCCCGTCCAACGTCTATCCTGGTCCTCCAGAGCACCAAACTGTGCTGTGGTCTAATCCGGCATGGTGCGTCAAACCCGAATTGATATTTGTGCCAAGGGATTACAACTGTGACCCGACCAGAACTCAGCCTCCCTCCAGTTCCTGTGCCCCTTAGTGGTAGGCTCCATGCAGCCAAGGCCTCCACCTGCGCAGGTACATGGGGTGCGAGGCTCTCGGGCAGCTCTCATACATGTTAATGGACACTGAAGTCCAGTTAATCCCAACCAGCCCCACAATCCAGCCCACACATCTGCCAGTATGTGCCACTCTCTGTCTAGCTATGCCTGACCCAGTCCTGGCTCTACAGCTCACCAGTTAGGCAATCCAAGAGGGAAATGCCCACTGTTTCCCTACTGGACCCACTCCCACTCCTGGAACTTGCACTCTTCAGATGGTTCTGTAGTTTAACTTGTCAGAATTTGACCCTATGCCAGTCTCTGCCAACTGATACTGCAGCAAAGACCAACCGACGCATACCCACTCTGGCTTGTTTATGCACCAGTAGGAATAGTCAGCCTAGCCTAGCTTTCCCCGATCCAGCTCTCTTGCAGGCCAACAGGTGTTGAGTCCTGCCCAGCCTAGTCTGTCCCCATCCCAGCTCTCACGCTCTCCAGTGGGAGTGGTGGTCCAGCATGAGAGAACCAAGCAGCCCCCATGCTCGGTTCATCCTCTCTCTCCTGGGTCTCACGTGTGCTGTGAAGTTATAGCTCCCACCGGTGAGCCCGTGCTCCAGACCTGGGGATGGGGCAAGGTGGGCAAGGTAGCTTCATCCATTCGCAAGTTTGGGTTGGTTTTGGAAGGGGACGGACCAGGCAGGGCCAAGCAAACCTTAGCTCACTGTCACGTGCAGAAACTAGGCTGGAATTGCAGGTCATGCTGGGTTAGGCTGTCATATTTGCCAGTGTACATGAGTCAGGGATGGGAACAGACTGAGTAAGGCCAGGTGCCTGCACTCACCAGAAAGAGTTGGAACTAGGGGCAGGCCGGGTCAGGCCAGGCTACAGCATCCAAAGGCAAATGCCACCTGTGATGCACCAGATCTGTGGCTGGGCACATTGAATAGATCTATAAGGCCAGCTTATTTTTCTGTGCCTTTTGAAACTCCCACAACTTATATTTGACCTTTTAATAGTATCTCTTTAATTCTTGAATACCTTTTTTTTTTAGCTTGACTCAACTCTGTTTCAAGCATTTAGATTATTTCCCCATTTGACTAGAAATATCTTCCAATTCTGAGATTGTTTCTTATGCCTCATTCGTTCTATTATTGAGACTGTCCACTGGATTTTTAATTTACTCTTTGTGTCCTTCATTTCTGATAATTCAGCTTGATTTTGTTTCAGTGTTGCTATTTGCTGTGTAACATATTCCTTAAATTGCCCGAATTCCTGTATGTGTTTCTCATTGTTGATAAAAAGTTTTATAATGTGTTTTCTGAATTCTGTATCACCCATTTCCTTGATGTGTTCCTCAGTTACCTATGAGATTAACAAAGGCTTTTGCTCCTTTCTAGGGGAATTTTCAGTAATATTCACTGTGCCTCTGTCTCTTCTTTTGCTCTTGGTCATTGTACTTCTGCTCAGCAGATTTTCCTCAGGACTGGTTTCTAAGCTGTGTCACCCACAGCTCTACAGTTTGACTTTGCTCATTGTAATGGCATATGGTTCATTGTTTGCAGTCACTTGTGCCACTCCCTCCAGCAAGTTTCAGATCTGGACTCTTGTATCAGACTTCCACCACAGTCTCTGTAGCCCTAGCTACTGACTAGCCACTCTAATTTCTGTGATCCCGTGCTGGGACTGCACTGTTGTGTGTACAACGTTTCTCCCACTTCCAATTCATGTGGTTCCCAGGATTAGGGAGACACCAGGTTTCCTAAATAACTACAGTATTGGTGATGTTGATCTTGCTGAAACCTGCTGGTCATTCACTCCCAGCTCAGTGCATGCACAGGTCACTCTTGTCCCACCATTCTTTACCACACTTTATAAAACAACACTTGATGTACCACTGAAGGAGTTGTGGATCTGCTGACCACTGGGGGCCATCCTGACCTGTTTTTGGTGTATCCTGTAGGATGCTATGTCAGTGCAACACAGTAAACCAGAAATTAGTTCATACCAAGCTCAGTACCTGCACAGTTCTGTGCCATACCCTTTGCTGTCCTACCCAAAATGGCACCCAGTGAGACTCTGGTGGTTGTCTGGGCTGTGAAATCCACTCTGTTCCTACATAGCCTGTTTGGGATCTGCTGCTGCTCTCTAATCCTGGTTGAATCAAACAAATCAGCAGGACAGGTAATTCTTTTCCTGGTTGCACCTGCTGAGTTCCCGGTGAATGCCACTTCCCACCTTCTTGCTGGTGGAGTTCTGGTTGCCAGTACAGTTCAGATAGCCGCTGGCTGATTTCCACGGGGGTATCTGATCACCGCAACACCACACCATTGTCTCTTCTGCTTCCCTGTGTCTGTCAGTCTCCGGGTGCCCCTCTACCATCAGCCTGTCCTCTCCTATTTCCTGGACTGTGCCCTTTCTGTTTCACCCTGGATAATGATTCTGCATATGTTTGAACACGTCCTTAGTGTATTCCACCATCTTGATTCTCAAAATTTGTTTTCTTAAGAAAATGACTGCTTAGAATATATTCCATAGCTACATTGTGACATTTTCCTTTTAAAGGGATAATTGATCATATTAAATGTACACATGTGGAACTACTAAAGTAAATGTATCCTTTTTTATCTTTGAGCATGAGTGGTATGATGTATGGTTGAGAATTGAAATAGTGTAGAACTCTCTCATTCTGCAAAATTGTTGAATGTCTACCATGGCCCAGGTAGAGCTCAACTCTCTAGAAATGCAGTTGTAAACTCAAATTAAAGCACATTTATGGAGCTTTTAGTCTAATTAGAGGTTATAGGAAATAAATGTTTATAATTCAGTGATGTTAAATGCTGTGGAGAAATTAAAAAATGAGGGATATTGAGCAATCTGGAATGTGGGCGATTCCATTGAAAATAGTAAATAATGTTAAAAGCCCTTGTCTATACTCCTGAAAAACAGTGACTTCTCGACTTGCTTGTTGAATTCTTTATTTTATGAAGGATTAATCTATAATTGAAGAGTAAATTGAAAATATTTCATTGCAAAAATTAAAAGAATAATATGGATGGAAGGAGAGGAGAGGGTAGCATGGGAAATAGTATTATGTTCTTAAAATTTCATATATGAAATAAATGAAATTTTTACCTTTATGTAAATTAAAATTTAAAAATAATATTATTGAGCTACATTAATTAAGTATTGTTTTTCTTTTGTAGTTTGGTAACTGTCCCCATCAAATCAACTCTTAGAGTTTCCAAAGTGTTAGAGGGAAACAGAAATGAAAGTGATCCAGCAGAACATAGGTCTGGAAATGAAAAATATTGCAACTGTGTAGTCCCTTGGGAAGAACTAGTCAGGTCTTAACATAACTGCAAAGAAACCTAGCAAATGTAAGGGACAATATGAAATTTTTCATTGCATCAATTGTGTCTTCTGAGGACGGTTCCGTGAATATGCTTTTGATGAGATTCGGCTATATTTTAACCTGAAAACAGAAAAAGAAAATATTAAAGTTAGTCATGATAAATCATTGAATTATAAATTTTGTTGAACGATTTCATAATAGCAAAACTCCCAAAGATTTCAAGTTCATATAGGTCTTGTTTTACACAAATAGCTTATTTCAAAATGTGTCCTCTTAGAAGTTTATAGATTTCATTTATGTTTTCTAATAAGAATACTATGTAATAGGCTTACAATTAAAAAATAGACATGGCTATTAAATTTGTCAAAAACATTATCTTAAGCTACCATGCATTTTTCTCAGTAGTAATACCAAGATGCCCATGAAGAACTAATTTTATTGGAAAGTTAGATATACACAGAGGATTAGACAGAGAAGATCTTCCATCCACTGATTCACTCCCCAAGTGGCTGCAATGCCTGGAGCTGAGCCAGTCTGAAGCCAGGAGCCTGGAGCTTGTTCTGGGTCTCCCACACGGGTTCAGGTCCCAAGGCTTTGGGCCACCCTGTACTGCTTTTCCAGCCACAAGCAGGGAGCTGAATGGGAAGTGGGGCTGCTGGGATTAGAACCGGTACCTATATGGGCTCCTGGCTCATGCAAAATGAGGACCTCAGACACTAAGCTACCACACTGGGCCCAGAGAAATATTTTTTATGCAAAATATCATATAATCTTCTGTGGCAAAATTTGAGGAAAGTGAGCTCCTGATGCCCTTTAGTTAGTCTCTTCAACACTAAGTTAATTTATCACCCACAGGCAATTAGATGAGATTTTTCTCACAATTTGGTGTTTAATTTACTGAACAATTTTTGTAGACTTTACAAATAAAAAAATCATTTCTTGTATTGTGAATATTTAAATATTAATAGGATTTTTTCTGTCATTTTGATCAGTGCTTTACAGAAAAAGCGAAATTAGGTCATTTTGTAATGGTAAAAATAGTGAAATATGCTTTCATATCTCCAATTTCTCCCTTCTCTCTCCCCAAAGAGTTGCACATATTAGACTATATTCATATAACCATAAATTACATAATGTTACATTCCACAAAATTTTGAAATAGGTGTCTGCGTGCTCTTGAGAATGTGAAGCAACTGATGTTTTCTGAGTACCTGCTCTCCAGTTTCTGTCAAAGCAAATGGTGATGAGGAATGAAGATAATGGCAAATGGAAGTCTACAGTTTGATTCAACAAATGAAGGATACTCTGGAAAGAGAGTGCAAAGCTTTCAGGCTTACAGTCTTTAACATGCTTGCAATGCAAGAATCATGACTGGACTTGAACTGTACTACTGCAACAAGGTGCAGGAATCCACCATGGGGGGAGGGCATGCAGATGGGCTGGGGGAATCCCAGAGCCCATGAAACTGTGTCATAAAATGAAATGTAATTTAAAAAATTGATTCTTCATTGAGAATACACAATTACTATGAGAAAGAGTGAAAAAGCATATTAATGAATTATACATTAAAATCAAAGATCCTCATTTGGCAAGAATGCACATAAATGGCTGGAAGGAGAAATAAATCATTTAGGTATATGGAATCATGAAAAATACAGCAATAATGAGAAATATAAAAACATGTCAAAATATCTGAAAAAATTAGAATGTAGGTGGATAAAATGTACAGGGGCATATGTACTGAGAATGACTAAATGTATTCATTATGGAAGGGAAAAAACTTTCTGTGTCTTCCCTTCATTAAATGAAGACTTGAGTGCCTCATTCAAAATACATTGTAATCTAACTACTATCTCTTTAACCCTCTTGCTGAGTTTATTATTGCTGCAAATAGGGTAATCAACACTTTCAATGCCTGCTTTCTTAACAAAATCAGTCTGCACTTTTCTGTCCGTACTATTGTAACTTTGATAATGAAGTTGAGGAAGACGTTTAGAGAAAAGGAAGAAATCAAGGAAATGTAAGATTTTTAGGTACTGTCCCAGACTCAGCCTAGTAGCCATGGCAACCACAACAGCACAGTTTATAGTCAAGAATATTTCCATTCTTGAAGTAAAGAACTAAGGAACTTTAACTTTTCTTACATAATTCACTAATTGCTTATAACCCTCCTATGGCAGTGACATATGTAAAAACTCCATTTTTATGCTCTTCCCCGGAGGGCATGATGAATGGTACCTAACTGACCTGTCTTCTGGTCAAAATTGATTTCAATATTCCATTTTGTCATTTTGATATAATGCTTGTAATTTTGACATTAGCATGCTCTGCAGTACATTATTTTGAATGACCTGCTAGATGTACTACGTAGCTCCTTCAACACCTGATTTTTATCTATAGTTATATTACAGCACATATTTGAGTTTGTATTGTGTGCTGCACGGATAGGTAGACCCAAAAAGCAAAAGAATTGGTTGCTGCTGTGGAGATTTTACAATATGCAAATATTTTGCTTGAAATGAACAGGGTAAGCAACAAGGAGGAAGAACCCAGAGGCTTCAGTCTCAAATGTAAGATCAGATCTGCTTCTATTATTCTCCAATTGAATAACCATGGGAAGGTATCCTGGTGACATCGTGACAAGTATCTTGTCTAAATCGAGGTCTCCTCATCTCTGAAATGAATTGTTTATATTTTAATAGTTAATAATCATCATGTGATTCATAACAAAATTTTAGCTAATGTTCTTTCACTCTAAGTTACATAATATTGATAAAAATGTATTCAAAATGCAGATTATTAATGCCAGAAGCATAAGTACAAGATCAGTAATGGCAGAGTCCTAAGAAAGGACTTCAAAAAGTTCATAGAAAAAATAAAATAAAGGACATGTTTATTTTTCTGAGAAATTTTTTGAATTCACACATGATTTTTTTTTATCATAGGCATTTTCCGTGAAATGTCTGTTGGCCCCATCATGTTCGATAAGTGATATTTATTGGAATTTAGGTAAAGAATAAGAACCTAATTAAAGCAAAATGTAAATATTAACATATCCCCGAGATTAGTATTTTTACATAAAGTTAAAGCATACACATCATGTACAACTTCAGAACCAACCACTTTTAATTTCGTCTATAATGAGAATCTTGCAAAATTTTTCCAGAATTGTAATAGTAAATCTTTGTAAAGTATAATTATTTTAATGAAATTTCTGGGAGATCCTGAAGTAATAGAATCTTTGGATTTTAGTGATTCTTCAGCATTTCTATTTTCTGTTAGAATACAGTAGCAGAGGAGGACATGCCATGAGTGAGACCACAGTTTTATGGTAACTTCCAAGTGGAAACAGCAGATTAAGTGCAACTTCTAATACCAGATCTTCTACTTCCCTGAGCCTTGCAGTGTGTTGAGAATGTGTTTGAAATAAATAAATTAAAAAAGAGAGGAAAAAAAAAAGAAAGCCGTGTTTGGAAAGTTTTAATTGCAAAATCTAAGAAAATGGCAGATTGTAGCAGTGAAAGAAACTAATGGAAAATAATGACAGAAAGCGAGGTCAGGCTACAAAATTCATATGAAAATTATGTGCTTCCTACCTTCTAGTTCTTTCATGAGCAGATTGAATTATGGATGTGGATGTTTGTCACAGTGGTTAAGATACCTTTTTGAACACCTAATTCCCAAGTCTGGCCCTATTTCTATTCTACTTATGGTTCAGATACTTGAGTCCCTACTACAGATATGAGAAACTTAGATTTCATTACTGGTCCCTTTATACTCACACACACACACACACACGTTTGAGAGAGAGAGAGAGAGAGAGAGAGAGAGAGAGAGAGAGAGAGAATGAAAGGCAGATATATACATGTCGGATTTTACATAGAGAAGGTAATACAGAGAGAAAGATCTTTACGCTGCTTCATTACCAAACGGCCACAATGGCTAGAGCTGAGCTGAATCTGAAGCCAGGAGCTTCTTCTGGGCCTCCCATGCCTTGGACCATACTCTGCTGCTATCCCAGGCCATAGGCAGGGAGCTGGATGGGAAGTGGAGCAGCCAGCACATGAACCAACACCCATATGGTATGTCAGTGTTTACAGGGGAGGATTTTAGCCAACTGAACCATCACATTAGCCCCCATATTACTGGCTCTTGACTTCAGCCTAGCCCAGTTATGGCTGTAGTGAACATACGACAAGTGAACTAGATTCGTTCTCTCCCCCCTCTCTGCTTTTATCCTTTCTTGCTCGCCCTCGCGCCCGCTCTCTCTCTCCCCCCCCGTCCCTCTTTCCCTCCCTCTCTCCCTCCCTCTCTCCCTCCCTCTCTCCCTCCCTTCCTCTCTCTCTCTTATTGCCCCTGCCTTTCAAATTAAAACATTTTAATTACATTTGTGTGGGTCAGCTTTGTGGTGCAACAGGTTAAACTATAATCTGTGATGCAGGGATTCTGTAGGAGTGCTCTCTGGAGTCCCAGCTGCTCCTTTTTTGATCCAGCTCTCAGCTAAGGTACAAGGAAAGCGAAGAAAAACAGCTGACCCTACCATCCACATAGAATCCATAGGTTTCAGTCTCCTGGCTTCAGCCTGGCCCTGACCTGGCCACCACAACCACTTCGGGAGTGAACCAGCACATGGAAAATTGCTTTCAGTATCTCTTGTGTCACTTTGCATTTCAAATAAATAACATAAATCTTTCAAAAATTACATGTATAAACAGAAATGCAAATGTCATTAGCCCTATTTCCCTGTCTGCTCAATATACAGTGAATACGCGTAACCATAGTGATCAATAAAGTCCACTCTAACCCACTGAACACTGGCTTCTGGTGGGTATTCTAGAAAAGATTAGCTTTTCCTCATCTTGTAAACTCCTTTCCTACGGGATCACCAGTCTTCTCAATGTAATGACCATATGATCCACTGCAATATGTTGAGCCAATGTCATCCAAAGAAATTGTAACTGAATACATTTCATTCAGCTCCAGTGAGTCGTATGTAGAGTCATTTTTGATGCATTTATATAGGTATGTATGAAAGTGTGCATGATTTAAAAACATGATTAAAATAGTAAACTACAGACATTTGTTATTTTTCAGAAAAAGTTTTATTGTACCAGTGGTAATGGTTTTTGTTCTGCTTATCCAAATTTCTTCTTCTAGCAAGCGAATTCCCTGAAATACATTTTAAATATGATCACAAGTAAAAATGCTGGCCATCAAATTAGAGTGGCTTTCTCCGATGGATTTATTTTTTGAAGTTAGCTTTCTAGAATCATCTTGCTTTTCAAGTCTCTGTTGTGACTGATTATACTTTTAGCCTGAATATAGCAACTCAAAATATTCAGGTTTTTAGTCACTTCTCAATTTTACATTATAAACGATGGCACCCATTCATTGTACACAACTCATGCTGATTTGGGGTTTTCACTTTTCATTTATATAGATGTCCATCACTGATAAAAAAAGGATGTTTCTTTAATAAAGTCTGTAGACATAGCTTGTCTGGAAAATCTGTGAATTAATTGTTTATCACCAATAATGAGATCATTAAATTCAGATTTTTCTGCATGAAAGAGTGTTGGCAATTTAAATTAAAGCTTGTACTAAGCATGGTACTAGATTATAAATGAATCAGAATGAGGCTTGAATTTAGAGTAAGAAATTGAGTCTGTAAGCACTGAGGTAATGTGTTTTTTTGGGTTGCTGACTATTTTTTCCTTTCTTTCATATTGGTCCACATGTTCTTATTGAATAAAAAAATCCTCTGCTCTATAAGTCAAGTTTCTCTCTCTCCCTCCCTCCTTCCCTCTCTCTCTCCCCCCCCAACCGTCCCACACACTCACACTCACACATAACCACACATACAAACTTATTCACTTAATTTACTTAATCCATAAACCAGCTGAAATGACTAAGAACCTATAACATAACTTTTGGTAGCCTATAGGTATAAGACAGGAATTCTTTTTTTTTAATTTATTCATTTTATTACAGCCAGATATACACAGAGGAGGAGGGACAGAGAGGAAGATCTTCCATCCGATGATTCACTCCCCAAGTGAGCCGCAACGGGCCGGTGCGCACCGATCTGAAGCCGGGAACCTGGAACCTCTTCCGGGTCTCCCACGCGGGTGCAGGGTCCCAATGCATTGGGCCGTCCTCAACTGCTTTCCCAGGCCACAAGCAGGGAGCTGGATGGGAAGTGGAGCTGCCGGGATTAGAACCGGCGCCCATATGGGATCCCGGGGCTTTCAAGGCGAGGACTTTAGCCGCTAGGCCACGCTGCTGGGCCAAGACAGGAATTCTTAAACTTTGTCATGCATTGAAATCACCAGGAGGACTTGTTAACACAAAGATTATTGGCTTATACTCCCACAGTGTCTGACTCAGTGGGAGGGGCAGATCTTGAGAATTGGCATTTGGAACCAGTTTCCAAGCAATTATACACTGTTCCAGGGATGGGATGGAGAACCACTCTTAAGATGTCTCAGGTGTCTCATTACAGTCCAACTTTGAAGCATTCTCGTTTAGGCAACTACAGCCGTGTGTTAACTTGCGTATTGCTTCCAGTTTTACACCTCCTCCCCCTTACAGAGTGTTATTTCTAGTGAAAGCAGAGAATAAAAACTGCCTTATTTGGCTTTTTCACCCATTTATGCCATATTTCCCACCCCTTTCCCTTGATTGACTATTTGCTAGCTTTGCTTGTTTTGACTGACTGCCAAGCCTTTTACTTTTTAAATAAAGTGAGAGACAGAAAGAGATTCATCCATGAATTCACTCCCTAAATGCTCTGCCAGACTCCTGCTCCTAGAAGTCCAAGCCAGTCCTCCCACTTAAGTGTCAGGAGTTCAACCACTTGAGCCACCACAGCTTGATTAATGGTAAGCTGGCGGCAAGAGCCAAATCCAGGAATCTAACCCAGACATTCTGATATGAGATGTAGGCATGTTAACTAGTATCTTATTGGCTAGGACAAACCCTCACTCATTAAACATGTTCTTAACTCACATTTGTGCTTGATTTTTTTCATTTGTCTAGAATGATCACCCGTTTTTTTTTTCCCCATAGATCTTTCTATGACTTTGTCTCATTGCAATTACATCATTCCCCTACAGACTTACCCTGACCAATCTATCTAACATAGCATTTGGTATTTGACGCCAGTCACTATATTTGTAATAAAGTTCCTTACCACCAAATGGAAGCTTCTTCAGAATTTGAATCTTTTTGCTGTTGTTTACTACCCCCATACTCTTCCATATTCTATATTGTTTATGTGGAGCTACCTTCTTCCAAGTTTCAAATATGCATTTTATTTCCAACCCTACAGTGTCTTCTGAGATTATAACTTAGACATTTACAAAAAAGTCTTAACACACATTCACATATACACAAGTACACAACTGAAGATTTTTTGGCTTTCATCTTAGATTCATTAATTCTTAAATTGTGTTTACAAGTTTATTTGTGGCTTGTACATTTTAATGAGAGTAATGTTTCTACCTGATGTTGTACTCATTAGACTAAGCTACAAACTACTGATAAAGATAGAACATTAATTGCCGTGCTGGTAAAACATGCCTCTTCTGAGTGATTTCCTGTGGATCAGCTAGTATCAAAATGGCAGTCCAAATGGGCCTGGTGGCGTGGCCTAATGGCTAAAGTCCTCGCCTTGAATGCACCAGGATCCCATATGGTCACTGGTTCTAATCCCGGCAGCTCCACTTCCTCTCTATCTCTCCTCCTCTCTGTATATCTGACTTTGTAATAAAAATAAAATAAATTTTAAAAAAATTGCGCAGTCCAAAAGCCAGACAATGTAGTAACATGTCTATCAGATGATTAAAATATATGTATGTTTTTTACCTTCCAATTTCATAAGGCAAAATAAGGCATGCTTCATGATAGCATTTACATATTCAAGATTAAAAACAATTTCATGTATACTTATAAAACTAATTGATAAATTTTCTTCAGCAAATGCTTTAACCTCTTCCTTTCCTCCCTACTATTACAAAGCATATTCATTCACCTTTGCCTATAAATTGATTTAAATGACTTGCTAGTAAGCCTTTTACTTTTCTATCCACATGATGCCTAGTGGTTATTTTCCCTAAAATTTCAAAATATTTCATCAAATCTCTGCCTAAATTGAATTTGCAGCTTTCACTAAAATAAGTTCTCATTCTTGTCTTTAGTTCTGGTAAGGGTAAAATTATTCTTCTACCCATTGACATAGCATTAGGAAAATATTTGAGATATGTAGGTACAATTTTCAGAACTCATTAAAACATTTGAGCTATATATATATATATGTATATATATATATATATGTATATATATATATACATCTGTTTTGATTCATAATGGTGAAATGTTTATCATAATCTAAATCTTGTAGTTTCACCAAGAGAAAAAATGAAAAACTGGACATTTTAGCATAATTCATTGGACAATTGAATTGATACTTAAATTATTTCATCCCAGATGTATCATTCACATTGACATGTACAAAAATGTCATATTACCTGGGATACAAGTGTATTTCCTAATTTCTTTTGATCATATTTTCAAGAGTTTTGGCAAAATTTATTTTGTTATTATTATAACTACTTTAAAATTGTATAATGTTAGTATGGCTTTCAGTGTTTTATTCCTCTGTAATCAAATCTGTGTCTCTCCAGTAACCTGGAAAGCAGTTTATATCTGTGTGTGTGTGTGTGTTTATGTGTCTGTGTATGCATGTTCCGTATGTGTGCATTGGGAGGAAAAGGCTATATCTTATTGCTTCAATATCTTTTAGGATTATATGGCAGAATTCTCTGTTGTTGTTAAGAGAAATAACTGTTAGTACACAATGATACAGCACCAGAAATGGTTGCCCATGGTGCCTTCTTGTCAGGCCCCAGCACTTCACTTTCTCCCTCCCATTCAACTGATAAACTGCATATAGTCTGACTTAGATTGCTATACCTTATAATAATAATATTATAATGGGATTTGATTAGGGTGTACAGCCTTTGTTTATACTTCTGAGAAACAATCATGGGTTTATTTATTTATTTTTGACTTTCTTTTTGGTTCTTTGTTTTTATTATCTTGATTTGGGATATGTTGATATCCTTGCCTAATTGAGTGTTAAACCTGTGCCTGTGAAGCAAAATGAAAGTATGCTATTGCAAGAACTAGGAAAAAAAAAGAAAAAACAAGGAGTCGAGTGGGTGGGAAAAGCGAGCAGGAGGAAGGAGAGCATGGGAAGTGTATATTGTGGTGCGTGGATGGTTTGCCCACTTTAAATAAAAAGGGAAAAAAGTTAACAACACATATTATGTGTTCAATATCTTTATTAGTCACAAAGAGGACATCCTATATAATCTCTTATTAATTCCCTGGCATTAAGCCTATACTTCCAGTGAACAAGTCTGGTGGTGTCAACTTTCGGCATAACACCCTTACATGAATCCCCAATCTCTAAGAAAAACTTTCTTGCTCTGTTGCTTAGTTCCTTAACTAAGACACAAATTTCTGTATTTGTAGCCTTGGATTTCTCCTAATATTTTCTGTTCTATTTGAAATGAGTTGTGTCAATACTCTCCACTGTTTTAGCTTAATGTTTGTGTATCTGTATGTGTATTTGTGTCCTGTCCGTGGGGTAGATTGTCCATGTTAAAGTTATCTCTTAAAAAAAAAAAAAAGCTATCATTACCAGGGCCCAGCGCGATAGCCTAGTATCTAAATCCTCACCTTGTAATGCACCAGGATCCCATATCGATGCCAGTTTGTGTCCCAGCTGCTCCACTTCCTTTCCAGCCCCCTGCTTATTGCCTGGGAAAGCAGTGGAGGGCGGCCCAAAGCCTCAGGACCCTGCACCCGATATAACAGTTACATTGGGAATGAACAAACAGACAGAGGCTCTTTCTCTCTGTATTTCCTTCTCTTTTTATATCTGTCTTTCCAAGAAAAATAAACCAATCTTAACAGCAACAACAGCAAGACAAAAACTATCACTTCTGGGGCCAGATAGAGGCTTAAGAGGCTAATTTTCCACCTGCAGTGCCAGCGTTCCCTCTGGATTCCAGTTTGTGTTATGACTGCTCCACTTTGATCCATATCCCTGCTGACAGTCTAGGAAAGCAGCAGAGAATGCCTCAAGTCCTTGGGCCCCAAAGACCCAGAGCAAATACCTGGCTCATGGCCCCAGATCAGCACAACTCTGGTCATTGCAGCCATTTGGGAGTGAACCAACTTGTGGAGGGTCTCTTTGAGTGTCTCCTTTTCTCTGTAAATCTGTCTTTCCAATAAAAATAAATCTTTAAAAAATATATCACTTCTTTAAAATGATATCCCTGGTTAAGACCCTATTAAGTTCAGTGTTTTATATGAACTCAATATGTGTGTTTACTTTACCCATTCTTTCCTCGGAATCACTGGGTAACCCTATGGGACCAGTGTTATGGCATAGTTGCTTAAGCCACTCTCTGTGATGCCAACATCTTATACTGGTGTTATATCAATTCCAGGCTGTTTCACCTCCAATCCAGAATCCTATTAATGCGCCCAGGGAAGCAGCAGAAGATGCTTAAGTGCTTGGGCCCCTGCACCCATGTGGAGGATCTGCAGGAAGTTCTGGGATCCTGGCTTTATCCTGGACTATCCTGTCAATACCCTACCCACCATTGCAGCCATTTGGGGAGTGAAATGGTAGAAGGACAGGCTGTATTCCTCTGTCTTTCCTGATAAATAGAAAAAGAAGTCTTAGAAGCAAAGGTCCACATTGGCAGTTACATATGGTCTTGCATATGTCACTTACGTGTCACTACATGTGCTTCATTTCTTCCACTCTGTTATCTCATACTAAAGTTCAGTTACCTAAAGAAGAGCAATGCCATCTTACTTACCTTCATGTCCTGGAACATAACATTTAAGCTTTGGACTTTGACTTAGGTTTAGAAAAATGTAAATTAACAGTAGATGAGCCTAGGTTATATTTTCTACAAATTATATTGCAGTGAAGGGTTATGCCATCTTGTGTTCAAAACTCTGATTGAACCTTTGGTCTAACTAGATGCTGCTTGGGTTGCTTGCTCTGCATAATTGATGAGTTTTGAGTTCACCTCCACTTCAAATTGAACTTCCTACTGAAACACATTCTGGATAGCTGCTCAAGTACTTGAGTTCCTGCCTGGCCCAGTCCCAGCTCTTGCAAGCATTTGAGGAATGAATCAGCAGATGAATAGTTCTCTCTCACTCACTCATGCTCTCTACCTTTCAAATAAATAAATATATATATGCATTTAATGAGTTTTTTGAAGATATGAAATATGCTTTTCAATCATAATAAGTTAAAAGTCCAAGGCAATTTCTGCTGTAACTTCGAATGCATGTAGGAGAAATAGTTATAAACTTTATGAAAAAATACATTATCACTGCATGACTTTCAAATGTTTTGCATCAAGTAATATGTCTTTTAATTTCACTTTTTTCATAAACCTTTGAAGTATCTTCAAGTGCCCACATAGTCATGCATTTACTGGACATATTGGTTTTGTTCATTTAAGGTAATTTAATCCTTTGATACCAGTGTCCAACTTACAGTGTAACATTAGAATTAACTGACTGAAGTGCTATCCATTCAAAGTCAGAATGAAACTGAACAGATGGAATGGCCAAAAGCATGGAGTATCTAACACCTGTGAATTATACCCGGGTCAGTTACCAACCAGATTCTGGGCTGTATTCAAGGTGTTGACTTTGATCTTTTTCCAACTATAAATATTTCATCCAAAACAGATGCAGTTTTGGCATAACATTTTTCAGGAATTGCCTGAGACAAAGATAGCACTATTTCTCAGACTAGATCTAAATTTCATTACAGCTCTGTTATTCTGTCCATGGAGAGATTAACCTCCAAACTGGAAATTCTGATTTAATATTACAAATGTATGAAAAAAATCCTGGATGTGCTTCTAAATTTTAGATCATAATTAATATTTTTGACTTGTTTTTTGAGAAAGGTTAACAGTTATCTTTGCTTTCAAATGTGCAGTGCCTTGGACAGGGGCATAAATGATTCCAATGTAGAAGGTAAAATGTGAACATAATTTTGTGAAGAATTCTTAAATTAGAGCATATTCTCAATTGTCCTCACCATGTTGGCAAGAAAAACTTTGAACTATTAGTCATTCAGTTTAGGTACAACAAAGTATCCACATTTGAGTGCTGGCAAAAATATCTGCATTTAAATTCATTTTGTTATTTGTTTATGTTATATAGCTTTGTGACAGCACTTCATACACTTATGACATTATTTCACTGTCTGTGACTTTAGACAAACAGCATACTTGATTTGTAGATCCTTATTTTCCTGCTATTTCTTATTTTTTCTCATGTCCCTTAACTTTGTATCCTCACAGTTGAAGGCAAAACCATACAGTGACAGAGATACTTTGTATGCAACATGTGTCATCCCAGTAAGTACTTTTTAAAGATTTATTTTTGTTGGAAAGGCAGATAAACAAAGAGGAGGAGAGACAGAGAGGAAGATCTTCCGTCTGAAGGTTCACTCCCCAAGTGACCGCAACAACTGAAGCTGAGCCGATCCAAAGCAGGAGCTTCTTCCAGGTCTCCCACAAGGGTACAGGGTCCTAAGGCTTTGGGCCATCCTTGACTGCTTTCCCAGACAACAAGCAGGTAGCTGGAATAGAAGTGGGGCTGCTGGGATTAGAACTGGTGCCCATATGGGATCCCGGCGCATTCAAGGCAAGGACTTCAAGCACTGTGCTATCACGCCAGGCCCCATCCCAGTAATTTTTTTTAAGTCAGTTGTGTTGGCGTGGATAACTCAGAAGTTATAACATCCCAAACCCCATATTTCCATGACAGATTTTAGACATTGTGGAAGCGAAACTCTCAGGTTACCTCAAAAATGTGTGTGTAGCCATAATACACTTCAACTCTAGTACAAACAGTTCAAAACTAGTGTCTGCTTCACAGAATAGATTTGGGTAGAAGAGGAACTGGAGATGGAAAAGGCAATGGGAAAATACTTTGTGAATTACTAAATAAGTATCTTTGAAAGGTGTCCTGAAAACTCAAAACCCTCATCCCATTTTCGTTTTTCTCCATTTTCATTCACTTTTCAGTCTTATTCTTGTATAAATATAGGGGATTATCATGTCTTAGATGATTTATATTTAAAGGTTACATGCATATTGCAGGATGCTTGCTGTTAGAGGGTTAAAACATTTATTTTAGTTACTTTAGGCTATTTTTATAATACTAATTGACAGTAATTTCACATATGAGTAGTCTGCTTTCTGAATCTGTATACATTGAAGAAAGACTATTTCAAGTTAAATAACTCATCACATTATTATTTTTATGGTGAGAATATTAAAGGAATCTTAGAAATTTGGAAATATCCATTTATTTACTTGGATAATGTGAAGTGAGATAGGTGAGTATAGTCATTTCCTACAGTCTGCCTGAAGTTTTGTACCCTTTGTTCAACGTCTTCCTTTTCCCCGTATTCCTACCTCTATGCTGTGGTAATCACTTTAAATTATTTTTGTGACACATTCTTTTGTATTCTACATGTAATAAGAGATTATACAGTATTTATCTTAGCATGATTTCTTGGTTGCAGTTATGCAATGTTCTACATTTCCATCCATGCTATTCCAAATGACAAAGTTTTATTATTTGTAAGACTAATATTCCATTTTGGATTCATACTATATTTGCTTTATCAATTCATCCATTAATGGACACTTGGTTTGCTTCTTGGTATTGTGAATAATGCTAAAATTAACTTAGGATATCAGATACCTTGTTGGCATAGTTATTTTAATTCCTCCAAAGTGAGATTGTTAAATCCTATGGTAGTTCTATTTTTGTTTTGTTTTGTTTTTGCTTGTTTGTTTTGAAAACCCCATGCTGTTTTGTAAATTGTTTATAAAAATTTACACTTTGATCAATATTATTCAGTAAGTGTGTAAGGAATAAGATGGTATCTTTTGTTTTTTTATTTGTGTTTTCCTTATTTTAGATGCCAAGGATTTTTCTCATGTATACACTTACCATTTTTTGTCTTCCTTTGCAAAACATATGTGCATGTTCTTTTTCTCATTTTTCAACTTGATTGTTTCTTGCTATTAAGTTGTTTGAGTCCCCTTTATATTTTTAATATTAGCTCCTCACCAGTTACAAGATTTATAAATATTTTCTTTCCAACTGTGTGTTGTCTCTGCACAGCTTTGTTTCCTGTGTACAAACTTTTTAGCTTGATGTTATATCATTTGTCTATTTCTGCCTTTATTACCTGTTCTTTTTGTGGTCGATCAAAAACTAATTGCTCATACCAAAATCCTGTAACATTTTTCTCTGTTTCATTTTAGTCCTTATACAGTTTCAGGTCTTAGGTTTAAATGTTACACTCATTTGGGATGAACTATTTCTGATCTCTGTAGGACTACTGAGAATAGTAATTGGTTAGTATGACTTGGATATTTTTTTTCAATGTTTTCCCCAGATATTCCATTGTGGTGTTCTATCCTATTTTTGTCAAGTGTGTGTTGGCACTGCTCAGAAGTATTACTGTCTGACATGTATTTTATTATAACTATATGGATCTTTAAGTTAATGACTGTGGATTGTGTGTAGCAAATTACTTACATAATTACAGAACTTCAATAACTGATTTTAATTTATTTAAAATTAGATAGCTTTCATTTATATTTTCTATTTTTACATTTTATTTTGAAGTCACATATAAGAACTATATGTATTTCTGAAGTAATATTTGTTTTATGCATATATGTGCTGCATGAAGTCCAATGAGTATGAACATATGTCTCCTAAATTTTCCACATTTCCTTATATGGATAGCATTCAAAATGTTTTCTTCAAGTTTTTAGTAGAGAAATACAAATTACGTTATCATTATCGCAGTCACCATAGTTTGGGATAGAATGCCAAAACTTCTTATTTCTTTCCAATTGTAACTTTTGAAATGAACAACCAGATCTGGGCCAAGCCAAAGCCAAGGGCCAGGAATTGCATCCAGGCTCTGCCATGGGTGCCAGAGGCTCCAGCACTTGTCCTACCATCCATGCTCTCTCAGACACATTTGCAAGGAAACAGATTGGGAGTGGAACAGCCAATTCAAATGGATACTCTATTAAGGGCCCTTGGCGTCCCAAGTGGTGGCATAATATGCTGTGCCACAACACAAGCCCCTACTTTGCTCATTCATCTCCTCATTGCCTTAGCTATTCAGGTTCTTTCATAGTTCCACACAAAGTTTAGTGATGTTTCTTCAAATTTAGTGCAAAATGGCATTTGTATTTATACAATAATTGCATTTCCTGTATATATTGTTTTGAGTGTTATGAACAGTTTGGTTATTTTTGTTCCTCTAATGTGATGGGACATTTTTCCATCTCATTGTCTCTTCTTCAAATTCTTTCATCAGTGATTCCCAGTTTTTCTTGCAGAGATCTTACACTTTTTTGGTTGAATCTATATTTAGGTGTGTTTTCATTCTTAGGGAATGAGACTGCTTCCTTGATTTATTTCTCAAATAATTCTCTATTTGTATGCAACAACACTACTGGATTTTCTATGTTGTTTTGTATCCTGCAACTTTATTGAATGCTTTTATTCTGATCAATCTTTGGTTGATTCTTTTGGTGTTTTGTATTTATAGGAACATGCCATCTGCTAACTGTGGTTATCTGACTTTCTCTTTTCCAATATAGATATTATATCTTTCTTTTGTTTAACTCTATGAAGTTCAAGTGATTAAATATCTTATAAAAAGCATTATTTTTAATCAGCAACTTGAGGAAAATAATATTCTTATTTTAATAGTCTTTGGAGCAACAGAATGGTGATTCAGAAGTTGTCTTGAGTTGTTAGCTGTCGATTTGAAACAGGATAACTTCCATGAATTTCTGAAAATGAAGAGAACATTTTCTTTCCTCGGAAAAACTGGATGAATGAGCACAAGGAAGGGTGATTAGCAAGTCTTGAATTAACCACTGAAGTTGTTTGAAAATATGTCTACTTTCAGTGTTTAAAAGGTAACATGATACAAGTTAATTTTAGACAAGAGTAAATTGTATAGAACACTTGTAAAGCCAGAGTAAATTCTAAGCATAGTAAAATTTATAAACCTTAAGTAAATTATTTTTCCTATTACTGTTAATAATAGTACTATGTTTAATTATACATAAAATAGTAAATGAAACTCTGTGAAACATGTGAGAGCATAATTTGGAAGAGATTGTGAAATACTGGTTATTAAGAATTGTCAAAGACACTGTTATTAAATATCAGCAGATTAGGTTATCAAAAATATATTAAACGGCTTCTTTTCTGTATAAGTGGTGAAGATAGGAACAAGAAGCGATCAAAGTTAGAGCTCCATGCATGTCATTGAAAACTTTGCTCCTCTACCTTTGTTTAGTCATTTGTTCAATTATTTGCCCATTTGTTTTAGTAATATTTTGGAAGTCATATTATGCAAATTTTGGTAATACAATTTATTTATTTTATGCTTTTGATGTACTAAGTTGAAGCCTATATTTATACTTTAGGAAATTGGCAGGTAGTACAGTAATTTAGCAAGATCACGTAACTACAAAACAATGAATTTAAAATGTTTCTTTTCTCATCCATGATTTTTCTACAATTATACAATGCTGGTGAACTTTTGAGTTTCCCCAAGAGCTGAGGGTGTGAGAACATAAAAGAGAAGATGCAAAAGTCACTTATGAAAACAGAGTTGTGTTTCTTCCAAAAATATAATTTTGTTACATTTCTCCAATATCCCTTCATCCAGCTGTCACCTGGCAGAGCTCTGTAGAAATGCTGGGATAAGGTACAAAAGTACATGTTGCTAAACTCTGGACTTGAAGCCAGGGTGGGCATACAGGGACCAAATTAATCCCATTAGTCCAAAAGCAAAACAAGGACTGATCTTTAATATATAGTAAGTTTTCATATCTTCTAAATCTACTGTTTCTTTGTAAATTAATTAATTAATTACAGAGAGACAGGAGATAAAGACATGAAAGAAGGCAGACTGCTCCAATTCACTGCTTCACTTCCCACATGTCCACAGTGACCAGATCAGAGCTGCAGCCAGGCTCAGAAAGTAGAAACTCAATGCAGGTGGCCAGTACTTAAGTTATTGCTGCCTCCCAGACCTCTGCCCTGGCTGGCACCTGGAGTCAGGAGCCAAAGCCACAAGTTAAACCAAGTCATTCTGATTTGGAGTGCAAGTATTTTAACTGCTAAGTGAAATGCCCCAAACCTACTCGAGTCATTCTGATTTGCTCTACATGGATGTAATTTATATCTGCTTTTTCCTCACATAATAGTTTGCCTAATCAGAATCAACAGTCAATGACCCAGAGCTATGTTTTTAATTTTTCACAATGCATTAAGATTCTAAAGTCCATAATTTTTATAATTTATCTTATTTATATGCCTATCTCTATTAAAATATCAATATGCTTCTATTTTTAACTTTCTAATACTTAATCCTAAGAAGTATCTGTTAGGACAAGTATTGTTATTTTGCTTTCCTTACAGATAAAAGCATATAAAAGAAATTAGTATCTTCAAATCACCCAAATGTACATGGCTAATGATTTCAAGATAGGCTTTTTTTCTTTAATCTGGGAGAACAACAATTTATTTGATGTATCCTATGTAAATCACCCTAAATTAAGTTTACCAAGCAAAAACTCTTTATTTTATGTGAGGTAAAGATGGCTTGCAAAGCTGAAAAGAACATTTTTGACTGTAAGGAAGGCCATGGTGAATCCAAAAGACTACAAGCTTTTGCATTCAGTTCCTAGATTTCTTTTTGTACATTCAAGTATACAAGTGTAGACCACCATTCTCTTTCACTTTCTTTTGAGATTAAACTTTATCATGAATTGGTACTGATTCCTTTCATCATGTTATTACATAGACTACTCAGAAAATGCTCCTAAGCAAAGGTGATGTGAATTTTGATATGGTCAAGACAGAAGTGAGAGAACTTTTATGGAGGGGCATAGTTAGGCAATTGTACAAGGAAAGGGAAGATTGCAAACACTACCAGATATCTCTAAAAATCTATCTGTATGGAACAGTTTCTTAAAGCAAAAAATCTAGTGCTAAAATATGTTATGTTTTTATAATGTGACAATAAGTAGTTTGAGGTTCCTTTCCTTCTCCACAGCAGAAAATTTAATTGGGTATCTGCCAAGTGAATTATGGTAAAATATTTTTTTTCCTTTCTTGGTTGATTGTCCCCTTTTAAAACACATCAGGTTTTGAGCCAGCCATTTTTGGAACTTCTTCCTCCATCCTTCTAATGGCTGGGTATGGGTTATCAGTGGGCAGATGACACTTAGTAGTAGCCTGGCTGCGGAATGGTGAGTGCTGTAGTAACACTTTGGGATGGGGAAAAATTTAGTCTTCTTTTGTTGATTTGTCCTTGTCTATTTTGGATGTCATGAGTAATTTGGGGATACTAAGTGTGGCTATAGATGGCTCTGTAGACTGAAGTACTCTTTATTTATGTGTACACTACCATAATTTATACTCCGCAAACATCATGCTGTACGGGAACAAAGCATTTCACCAGGAAACCTTCTTCCTTGAACTTCAACCACAAAGCAAATCACAATCATATTCCAGATCTTGGATTGCCCCAGGCCTGTCTGCTACTGTCATCATTCTGGTATGAAAGATATCAGGACACCTTTCAGAAACTCTATTCTCATATTCTACAATGTATATCTAATATCTGCAAAGAGGGTAAATTGAATTAACTTTTATGTTTCCAAATTCTTTATTTAATGCACACACATCCAGTTCACTTTCTGTACAGACTTAGCATATTATATTTCAAAATGTTACTGTAGAAAATAACACAACTTTGTGCTCACATTTTCTGTGCTACAGGTTTCAAAAGATTTTGTAACTAGGAAGTCAGGTCTTAATTGTATAGAGGAAGCCTATTGGTGAATGAAAAAAAAACCATAAACGTGATAGAAAAGAAAAAACATTTGATAGGCTTTTTTGTGGAATGCATTCCATTCTATGTGAATATAAAATGTCATTGGGAAGATGGAAATAATTAAAGGAATCAGATTGCAAGGCGAGATAGTACTTGTCGTTATTGATATTTGGGATTGGATAACTCTATCCTTAGGGATTCCATCAGTGCTTTGTAGGACATTTGGCAGTAACTGCTTCCTTTACCAGAGATTGCTTTTTGTGCCTGAGAGAACTGTTTCCTTCTGGAAAGCACCAACCAAAAGATGATATTCAACATTATGAAACAATGCAGTTTTGTTATGGCTCATGTATTTTATTGAAGCAAAATATCTGTAGTTGGTCTTTAAACTTAACTTGGAGATTAACATTTATTCTGTACCCATCATTTAAAACAATGATCACTTACCATGAGATGATCCTACCCTGTAAACTTTTTTTTTCAAGTAGGAATCCAGGCCTTATGTATAGCAGATCTCCAGGAATGCCAATGCATATTAGATTCCTGTGCACACCTTTGACCTATGGATGTAGGAAAGTGAAAGTGGACTGTTAGAGATTTGATAATTAATGGCTTCTCAGATGCTTTTGAATCTATAAGAGAAAACAACCCTGTATACCAATGCTTTTAGTGTGTTACAATGTAAAGTATCAAGAAATGAAGTTTATAGAGAACAGAGGATTTTTAATGTCCTAATCTAGAGGACCTGACAAAAATATTGATGTGCTTGAGACCTGACTTCTCTTATTGACTTCTCTAACCAAGTAGAAGTACAGTTATTGATAGTGTTAGTTGTTGTCACTTTTCTTTTTTCCACTCAGTATCTACTGATACCAGCCAAGTTTACCCATGTCACCAGCTTGTTGCTTTAGTTAAACAAAGTGTGTATGAGAAGAGGTTCATGCTATTTTAATATTTCTAAGTAACATTTTATTTAATAAACACTTAGCTGTTAAAATTATTAAATTTTTAAAGTGCCACATATCCCTTTGGTTTTAGTTTACAAATTATTCCATGTTTATGGAATAATTTTGCATATGTATACACTACATACTGATCAAAACAGGATATTTAACACTTCATTTCACATTTCAAGCTTTATTTTCGAAATCTATATATAAAATGCATATTAGGCTATTGTAAAAAGTCATTCCACTGTGCTATAAGACCCTAGAAAATGCATAATTTCTACAACCTTCTGCATATATTTTAAATTATCCTAGAAGATGACTTAAGACTAGTTTGAGGGGATTGGCAATATATTGCTTTACTTTTTTTCAGGCAAAGTTCAACATATGTTTTCTTTAGAAATCTTCATTTTTGGTGGGCATTAGAAAGAGTGTGTCCCCAGCTCTACTCCTGGCTTCACTCTGAAGCAGCAGTTGATGATTCAGGTTCATGTGTCCCTGCCACCCCCCAAGGAAAAACTGCTTTGTGCTACCAGCTCCAGACTTAGCCCCAGAGCCTAGGGCTCTTGAACACATTTGGGGAGTAACCAGCACATGGCAGCTTGGTGTCTCTGACTCTCAAATAAGAAATATTTTTAAAATCTTCATTCATTTAAATAATATTGATAAGACAATGTGGGTAGTTTTTTTAAAAAATCCAATGTTGGCAAATGTAGTTGTCACATTTTAAATGTATATTTGCATATGTAACCAGTTGATGTTAAGAAACCATACATTCAAAATCAGAAAAATGCAAAAGCAGTTAGAAGACAGATTGATCAATCATATTCCAAAATTGTAAAGAACGAAATTTCCCTTGATAGTAGGAAAAATACTAGTGAATGTTGTAAAATGTAATCACAGTTATAAAATAGTGGTAAGATAGATGTTTACGAAGGCCTTGCATAATGCAGTATGAGAGCAGTGATGATATTTTGAAATGTTTTGTTTTCTAGATTATACATTATTAGAAATTATAGACCAGAGAATCCAAGCTTGCACTTTCTGTCTAAAGTAAAAAACCTAAGCATCTAGAGTTTTGATGTCCTGGGGCAAGAAGAAAGTGATGTCATGGCTTATGGCCCCATAAGACAGAGAAGGGGAAGTACTGTAGTATTTCGCCTTTCTATTCCACTTCAGCCTACAGTCCATTGGGTGGTTCCTGCTTACACTGAAGGGGGATCTCTCTCAATCTACGTGTAGGTCTCTGAAAACACATTAAGAAGTGCATCGAAAAAACAGTTACCCAGCTATTGCTTAATCCAGCCATGGTGACATCTGAACTTAACCATCACACAGACATAGACTCCCTAATAACTGCAAATATGTCTTTATTTCATATAAACTATATATTTAATAAGTACTAGCAAATTATATTCTCTATGAAAGCTGATGTATTTATTTAAGTGTATTCATTGGTATTATTTTGGCAGTTGCTTATTTTGATTAGGAAAGACCCAGTTACTTTAAATTTAGAAATTATTCTATATTTGTAACCAAATAATGAAAGCACAATACCATGGTAATTAAAACAAATTGTTGTTCGAATATACAGGAAGACCTATGAATATATAGCAACAAAAATGATTATAGTTCATGTCCTCTGAAGGCAAGCTATATCCAGCCATTGAATGCATATCTGACATTTTTAGATATAGTATGGTAGGTTGAAAGATGTGCTGGTTTTCTTGGCATTACATAGATACCTGGGAGGGATTGGCTGTCACAGATTGATCCTACGCATCTTGTTTGACATCTTCTAGAAGTTAAAAGACTATTGACAATTCAGAAGGAACTGCATACATTAGATTTATGAAATGAAAACTTGTTATTTTCAATCAAGTGAAGCTTTAAGAAAGGCATAGTGAAATATAAGTGAAAATTTATAAACTGATTTTCATTTATTTTGATTCATATGTATGTTCATATACTTCTGCCTGTCTATCCGTCCATCTTATAGCCATCTATTTACCTATTTATTGCTGTCTTGAAAATAATGAGTGGAAATTCAGTAGGAAGCCAAGTAGCTTCCAAGTATCCTTTCATTCAAAACCAAGACTACAGGGCTCAAATCTAGGAATGCAACCATGAACTGTTGACCTGGCCTGCTGTTCTCTGGCAGATATCTAATTACTAAATAAATAAATAAATAAAATTTTGCTGGATAGCTCCACTAAAACATACATTTATCCCTTTTTCCTGTTTTTTTCATCTGAGAATATTTTTTATAGATGAAGAGACTACAGCCATGTATTTTTTGTTAGAAAATGAACATTGAAAAAGCAAATTTTTTCTCAAGAAAAATTGTTCAGAAGTTAGCTTGTTTATATTCATCAACTGAAATCTTGCTAGGTACCGTAAGCATAACATTGCTTGGCTACAACAGCCAATGACTCCCTGCCAGTATGTAAGCAAATAGTTATCCCTTAAATTGCTTAATTACAATGGTGAACAAATTTGGATGTTAAAATTGCTACCAGCAGTCAAAAATTTATCAGTCTCATTTTTTTCTCCTTTGCAAGGTACATGAATATCGTATTTTATTCTACAATGTGTCTGTTGCTGATTTTATAAATCTATGTATGCATGTATATATATATATATATGTGTGTGTGTGTGTGTGTGTGTGTTAGTAAAATTGATGTTGTAGGAACTTGTGACATTCTCTGTCCCGCATTTTATTTATTTATTTTTTGTCCCGCATTTTAAGGTTCCCTGATACAACAGGACATACAGATTGAAGAGCATAGTCATTAGCCTAGTGTTCAATCTCATCTTAGTATAAGACATTCACTTTTTTTAGGTAACTAAACATATTCCCTTGCTAATTCTAAAATGGTTCATTATGTTTAGCAGAAAAATTTCCCATTTGTTTCTTCTGTGACTTTTTCTTAGCAAAGATAGATAGATAGATAGAGATAGAGATATAAATACAAAATATATATTAGTTGATATATTTATTCTTAGCAAATATATATATATATCACTTAATATCCTTAATTTATCCAGTAAAACTTCTACCTGATCTATGTTATCATAGCTCTTGTATGTTCCTTTCTGTAATATTTATCAAAAAGTATTTCAGTGTGTGTTATGTGTGGCTATCTACCATAGATTGTGAGCTCCAGACCATGGTGTTTCACTACTAAATTCATAGTGCATAGTGTAGTCCTTTCCATATAAGTAACAAGAAATGTTTTTGATATATTAAATTACACCAAGTTATTAAATTATTTAATGCATTAACTTATTTGAAGTTTGGTGCATTTATAAGAAAAACAAGAGACACAGAGAGATCATCTATTAGTTTACTCCTCAAATTTCCACAAGTGCCCACCTCAGCCCAGGCTGAATCCAAGAACACAGAACTCCATCTGGGTGTCCTAGAGGAGTGTCAGGGACCCAGGTCCTTGAGTCATCACTGCAGGGACCCAGCTATAGGAAAAGATTTGAAAACAAAGCTAGGATTCTAACCTAGGCACTCCAACCTGATATGAGTCCCAGGTGGTATCCTAACTGCCACATGTAATGTCAATCCTAAGAAATGTTTTTAGCTCAAAACAATAATCTTTCAAGGGAATTTGTGTTATATAATAGAAATGAGTTAACAGGGTTTAGATGCTGCAAGTATCTAAGCCATGATAATACACTGATAAGAGCCCAGCTGAATTTACACCTGTCTGCCATATTTCAAAATATCTTACTACCTAAAATTACATACTGAAAGCAATATCTAAGTTATCTCATTCATCATTTCCACCCAAAAACTCCCCACACTTAAATCTTTGCCTAAAATATTTAGCAAGGATAAAAAACAGCTTCTACAACACTAGATTAATAATAGTACAATGGAAACTTAGATAATTACCTTTTACTTTTGCATATAGCTTTTTAAGCTCTGAAACAGTCACATGTTCCTGAACATTACTAAAATATTCCTGTAATCGCTTCTTTCAATTAAATTGTCCTTGCTATCTTACTATTAATGTATTTTCCCTTTTACAGGGTCTTTTTGAGTAAATTTTCCCTCAGATTTTAGCGAGTGATATTTGCCCTGAGTTCATTACTTTTTTTCAGAAGACTAGGGGAATGAAATGTTAACTATGTATAACTACTTTATGGGGGCTTTGGTAGGAAACAAAGCAGAAACATTCTGAACATAATTTCTGTTTCCAGATTAGGCATCAGGCATTAGGGACAAAATTCATGCTTAGTGAGAAAAGAAGTAAAAATTATATACTCTTTAAGACCCATGCAAGCCCCGCCAACAGTATCTACTGTATCCCAGCGTATGAATGGCAGATACCCATGTTATTTTAGCCCTGGGCGTCCTGTAAGCAGGATATGCCAGAAATACAGATGTAAGCTAAATTAATTCGACTATATCATATTATTTTTGTGGCATGGTCCCCTATCTTGAAATTATTTCTAACTTGCATTCTATCTCTTATTCACTCTAAGGGAACCATTGAAACCTAGATTCCATCCAGATTTTGTCGGTTCACTTAAAAATAGGGTACAAGTTTACACATTCTCAATCATTACTAGAAGTCTCAGGTTGAACATAGTATAAATCAAGCATGTTAAATTCATATCAGCTGAAAAATATTTTAAGGACTTCTGAGAATCAAGATGGTGGAATAGGGTGAGGACACATTTAAAAGGACAAAAACATTAGACAGGGTGATGCAGAGAGGGCACATTCGTGGAAATAGGAGAGGACAGACCAACAACAGAGGGGCACCTGGAGACTGATGGACACAGGAAAGCTGCGGAAACAGTAGAGTTGTGTTGCAGTGACTGATACCCCAGCAGCATTCAGCCAGCAGCAATCTGAACTGCACTGGCAGCCCAAACTCCAGCGGCAGCCAGATGGGAAGGAGAATTCATCAGGAACTCAGGAGGTGAACTCAAAGAACTGCCTGTCCTGCTGGTTTGTTTGATTTGACCAGGAACAGAAACAGAGCAAATTACCTCCTATAATCTATAACCCTGAATGTAAATGTCCTAAACTCATCAATCAAACTTCATAGATTAGTAGACTGGACTTTAAAAAATCTATTTGTTACCTATAGGAGATACGTTTCACCAACAAAGATAAACTAAGCGGAAACTGTATCTCTTGGCTTTTGGTGTTTTTAGTTTCATTTCTTCAAAACACTTTTTTTCTCATTAAATTTTTTAATAACTCATAGATCATACAGTAGCATCATTTTCTTCAAGAAGGTTCTTGATTTTCTTTTTAATTTCCTCAGTAGCACATTAGTCATTTGGTAGCAAGTTATGCAACTTAAATGGCATTGTAAATTTGTATTTTTCTTCTTGTTGATTTTGGTTTGTAGCTTTTCATTTAAGGAGATGTACAGTAACTGTGTAATGGAGACTGTCATATCTAGTAACATATTATTTAATATCATGGCGTTGTAAATTTCTGTTTTTCTTCCTTTTGTGGCTTTTCACTTGGGGCCATTTAAAATGACTGTGTAGTTGAGGCTGACATATCCAGATGTGAGGATACAATGCAGTATGCATCTCTACTTCCAGATCGGAGATGGACTCCCAGTGAAACTGTTGGATGTGTCTTCACAATGGGATGCTGGACTCTCTGCCATTGTCCATGCCCATCATGATGGACTTATGACTGTTTCTGAGGAACTATGCTGTTGTAATGATATGGCAGAACTCAGGGCGATGGGGGTGGGGAGTACAAGATGTGATAGGGTAAATTTCAGGGCCTATGGAAATGTATCATAAATAATTACAATTTAAAAATGGAAAAAATCGTATCAGCTTTAATTGAAAGAAAAGTACTCCCTTAAATCTATATGCAATTTTTCTAAAAGAGCTATATTTTGTAGATATATATTGGCAATCTTTATGAAGTTCACAACATTATGGCTTTTGGCCTAGCCGTTACTATTGAGTTCCACTTCTGACACTACCTTCCTGCTAATGCAGGACCTGGGGGGCAACGAGGGGGATCTAAGTGATTGTGCTCCTGCTAACCCACATTGGAGATGCAGATTTCATTTCCAACCCTAGAATTCTGTCCAACCTAGGCGTGATGCAGAATCTCTCTCCCGTCCTATTCATCCTCCTCCTCCTCATCCTGTTGCTTTTCTTTCTCCCACTTTCCCTCTTCTTCCTTCCTCTTCTTCCTCCCTGTTTCCTTCCCTCTATCTCAAAAATAAATAAATAAATAAATAAATAAATAATAAAATTGATTGGGAAATGTGTATTATAGAAAAACTATAAATGGGTTTCAAATAGTTTTACAGCAAAATGAGCTTATGTTGTTAATTAATTTTAGTATAATTTCCAAATTTTGTCACAATATTCATGTTAGGTTTTTAAACAGTACCAAAGAAAGTATATTTGACATTATAATAAATGTTCATCTCATATATATATAATATGGTGATAAACAGTTTAGTGTTCTTAAATATCTTTATAATTTTATGTGGCCTACTTTTTTTCCTAACAAACTTCCTATAAAATAGAAATTACAGTAGGAACAAATGTTCTGGTGCCACATGTTAAACTGCCACTTGTGGTTCCTGAATCCCATACTGGAATGCTAGTTCAGGTTCTGGCTGCTTTGTTTCTGATACAACCTCTTTACTGATGTGCCTGAAAGGTGGTATAAGATGACTCCAGGGCTTGTGCCCCTGCCACTCCCATGGGACTGCACAATGCAGTCTCAGGCCCTAGTTGTGTCTATCGTGGGCATTTGCAAAGTGAATTAACAGAAGATCTCTCTCTCCTTCTCTCTTTTTCTCTTTCAGCCTCCCTCTCTGCTTTTCTCCCATTCTCCTCTCCTTTTGTCCCTCTTCTGTCTCCCTCTGTCTCACCCTCTCTCTCCTTTTCCTCTCTCCCTTTCTCCTTCTTCCTCTCCATTTTCTGCTCACTCTGTGTCACACTGTCTTTCAGAAAAGCAAATGGAATACATCTTCATTAAAAACTAGGCTAGTAATATCCTAAAATTATTATTAGCAGTAACCTCTATTGGGAAATGTGTGGTATATGAAGATATATTAAAATTAAATATTTAATTTTCTATTTTAAAAATGGGTTAATGTTTAGTAGGGTGCTTCTCCAAGTTGTTCCTGAGAGTATCACAACATTTTATCTCCTAAGCACATTAAATATCAGAATTCTCTACACATATCCCTTATGGTGAATAGAACATTAATGATTCTTAGCATTGAGAGTTCAGTATGTGTCAGGCACTTTTTTAAGTGGTTTATATGCATTCTCCTATTGTATTTACATTTCAGTACCGTGAAGTGTTTATTATTATCATCACCTTTATTTTTCACATGTAGCTAAGCTCAAAACATTTGGAATATGAATAGGAGACAATGCTTCCATAATATCATAATAGAAAATGACACAGTCAGAATGTCATACTGCTTGAACAGGACAGCTTGCAAGGGAGCGGTTTAGCAAGGTGTCCAGCAAACACATGGACTAAACCCTGGAGTAGCGTTCCTTGAGGCATTGGGGGCCTTTCGGAGCTCCCATACTTGGAAGTGCATGGGGCTAGCATTCAGGGATTTTGTCTGAGCATTTTCATGAACTCGTTCTGATTGTGAGCTGTCCTTTTTTCTATAAGCATTAGGTGATTTTGCCATAGATGGAGAGGTTTGAAAGAAATTATCTGAAAGGTCAGTCACTGTTTTTTTTCCCAATATACTCAGGTTCTGTATTTTTGTGTGAGAAATATCAAAACTGTTAGCCCCTCAATTTTGATAACATCCTGTAATGCTATGTTTATGTAATAGATTCTTGGCACAGACAAAGAGATTTCATATTCAGTGACCAGATGAATTTATCTTCTCTTGTGGGCAGCTGAACTATGCAGAAGTTCTTCGGCTATCCACATGCCTATCTATGTCTTTAAAAAGATATAATAGAAGTGTGCAGTTTATGATTTCTATTACAAAACTATTAAAGCTAAAGTCTAGACTCTTTCTTTTAAAATGAAAGAGCAATTCTCTGATCTGTCACATGCATGACAGTTCAGATAAACAAATTGGCTACTTCATAGAAGCAATGCTTTATATCTTATAGAGAATTTTCTCCACAATATCATAATGATGAAAAACTTAATAAATTCTAGTGCTCAATTATAGTTATAAGGCAAGGTAAAAGATGAGTCCTTGAATTTATTTTAATTTTACCTGAAGAAAATGGCCCATACAAACATTAAGTACATTATGACTTAAATTTGGTGACTCTAATTTATTCTTCAAAATGTGTTATTTTCACAGCTATTTGAAAACCTTATAATGAGCAAGATCTTTCACTGACAAAGAGATATTTCAAAAAAGTCATTTGTGAAATGTTCCTTTAGAGTTCAGAAATAAAATATAGGCTATTTACACTTTGGACAGTAGGCCCAAAATGCAAAAAATGTTGCATTGACTTATTTTCCTTTTTTCCTTGTGATTTTTTGCTCATCTTATTTCCAGAATCATTAACAGTTCAGCTAAAAGAAAGCAAGAAAGGTATAAAGAGAAGCAGTGGTCAGCTCACAAAGTGCAAATAATTGACAAGGTATACAATTGTAAACCTTGTAAAAGTAAACCAATGGCTGTAGGCTACATGAAAAGATTTTGTATTTCTGGTAATTTCATTTAGCACTAAAAAAAGAAATGACAGAATTTAAGGGAGTTGTTACAACCTGCTGAAAATATATATAACGAGGAATTCCCTCTTAGTCAAAATTGTATGTTATGTTTATAATGACTGTAATTTTTATCAGTTATCTGAAGACAAGGGCAATTATTGTCATTTATAAATTATATCAGCTAAACCGTAAGGTAACTGTTAAATGCATAGTGCTCATGGCTAGTGGTAAATTTGCTCCTTTCTTGAGGTTATTATATTTCTTTGACCTAAAGTGCTGTTCCTTATCACAAAAGTGCTTCCTACAATTTTCTAAGTCTGAAATGAAGAACTAAAGTTTCTATAGCTTGTGTATGTATATTTGTGTGTATAAAGCCTCTTTGAAATATAAGCTGATTTTAAAAGGCAGTAATTGTTTTTTCCAAAATTCATATGTGACTGTAATTCCCAGCTGCTCTTGAATTCCTGATAACATTTGGATAAACATAGCCAAATCAGTTATTAAGATACTTACTGTTAAGCTAGGATATGTGAATATATTTGTCTATCAGAGAAACTTTGTTACTAACTTTCAATTATTTTCAAAGGGTAAGTACCTTTGATATATTTTAACTCAGATTTTATTGAATAATATGGTTCTTAAGACAAAGCAATTGAGTATTTACCAGGGGATTTTGAATAATTTCCTTAAAAGATTGCAAGATTAACAGAGATTATTCATCAAAATATATGCTTCTTTGGAAAGGGCAGGCCTAAATGTTGGCAGAATTGGAAATTTTATATATATATATATATATATATAATTGTATAATTTAAATTTAAATTTTATAATTATATATATAATTATATAAAAATTATGCATGACTGTATATGATATAATTTGCATATGTGTGCAAATAATTTGCAACAAATTTGTAGTTTACAATGGCTTTACTACATAGTGTTGTAGAATTTTAATTTCTTTTTTTTAAAAGATGTAGTTTTTTATTGTTATTGAAAAGTCAGATATACAGAAAGGAACATCTTCCATCTGTTGATTCACTCCCCAAGTGGCCGCAATAGCCAGAGCTGAGCTGATCTGAAGGCAGGAACCAGGATCCTCCTCCGGGTCTCCCACATGGGTTCAGAGTCCCCAGGCTTTGAACCATCCTCAACTGCTTTCCCAGGCCACGAGCAGGGAACTGGGTGGGAAACAGGGCCACCGGGATTAGAACTGGCACCCATATGGGATCCTGGCATGGGCAAGGCAAGAACTTTAGCCACTAGGCTACTGCGCCGTGCCCAACATTTGAATTTCTAATGGTAGACCAATTTCTTACTTTTGAGGGAGGAAGGGTCATCTTTTCATCTCCAGATGAATGTTTGAGAACACTTTTGCCGATGTTATCTAGAAGTATGTAGGATGTGGCTCAGAAGCTTCTTTATTACCAGATAAATTTGTTTTGAGTTGCTGCATTAAGGGAGACAGAGGCCAGAACTAAGTAAAACAATAATGTCAGCTGCATTTGAAGTTAGAGTGTGCAGTTCCAATGCTGGATTTATCAATGAAGAATATTCAACCTTGTAATTAGTTGGAATCAAGAAATATCAATGGTAGCCTGAGGGTGTCTGTGATAAAGCTGAGAAGGGAAAACACTATATGACGTCCACTCTAATAAGAAATAAGCAAAAGACAATGTGAATACATGGGAAGCAAATTTGCCTATGGTGACTACCCTACACATCACTTTATGGAGACTAGCTATAGATGTGCAATGAGGAGCATGTTAAGTTTTGCTATAGCTTGTCGTCATTATAGAACATGATGTGGCAAACACAAAGCTCACAGCTTTTAGTGAGATCAGAAGTGTTATAATTCCAAGTTCAAGAGAATGCAGTCTTCTCTTATCATTACTGAAAAAAAATAAACAAACCAAAAGGGATGACAGGGAACAATTAGTTCTGGACACAATTTGGTTCAGAGATGATTTCACAAAATTATGGTTAGAGGGACCTTTGAACAAGATATAATCGGCTCCTCAAGGAAACTGGCACAGCTAAATACAAGAATTCTAAGGAATCTTTTAGGTGAAAGGAAGCCCACAGTAAATTTTAAAAATACATTGAACTTTAAAATTCTTCTCATCTAGTTATTTTGAAAAATTACAGTACTGTTGTAAGCTATAGTTACCCTACTATGTTATCAAACAGCAAAACTATTTCTCCAGGTTTGGCGCATAGGGTTAAGCAACAACTGGTAATGCTGGCATTAAACATGGTTACTGGTTCAAGACATAGCTGCTTCACTTACCATCCTCCACCCTGGAATGCAGAGACAAGTGATCCAAGTACTTGGGCCCCTATCACTCACATGAGAGACTGTGGTGCAAATCTAGGACCCTGGCTTTGGCCTGGTCTAGCAGCCCCTGCTTCCTTTCTCTCTCTCTCTCTCCAACCCACACAACTCTGCCTTTCAAATTAATAATCTTTTTTTTAAGATTTATTTTTATTTTTATTGGAAAGTCAGATATACAGAGAGGAGGAAAGGCAGTGAGAAAGATCTTCCGTCCGATGATTCACTCCCCAAGTGAGCCGCAACAGCCGATGCTATGCCGATCCAAAGCCAGGATCCAGGAACTTCTTCCAGGTCTCCCACACGGGTGCAGAGTCCCAAGGCTTTGGGCCATCCTCAACTGCTTTCCCAGGCCACAAGCAGGGTGCTGGATGGGAAGTGGAGCTGCTGGGATTAGAACCGGCGCCCATATGGGATCCCGGGGCGTTCAAGGCGAGGACTTTAGCCGCTAGGCCACACTGCCGGGCCCAAATTAAGAAATCTTAAAAAAAGACTTCCCTTTAGCTGAAATATGGTACCCATTATCCACTCTTTATATCCTCCAGTATCTAATGAATGTTATTCTACTCTCAATTTCCTTGTGACCAACATTTTAACTTCTATAAATGAGTGAGAACATAGAGTATTTACCTTTGCATACTTATTTCACCTAACATATTATCCTCTCGCTTTGTCCATATTGCTGCGAATGACAACATTCCATTCTTTCCTATGGTGAATAAAACATTGTGTGTGTGTGTGCGTGTGTGTGTATGCACATGTACATGAACATGGTCACATGTTTGTATTTTCTGTCAGTGCAGGACACTTTGGCTGATTTCATACCTCAGCCAGAAAGTGTTGCAGTAAATGTTGCAGGAATGTTTTTGATATTGTAATTTCATTTACCTTGCATGGTCACCCCATTTGGATTTATAATACTGTTCTCCATAAACAGTAACAAACACTGGGTTTTAATTAGAAACTATAAAGTTGCATCAAATTCTTAAAAACAAAAAAAGCTTTGGACGTGAACACATAATTGTATTGATTACCTCTTTCCTTCCTCCTTGATTCCTCTCTCCCTCCCTTTTTCTTCTATGAGAAAGCAATATTTTAATAAAGAAATTAAGGATAAGGCAATAATGCCAATGCGAAATAGTGGTAGACGCTCAAGAAAAACTAGATCTTACATTTGCATTTAGTGAAAATGTGAATTTCTGCATTCCCTTTGGAAAATGGTTAGGCAGATTCTCAAAAAATTAAATTTGTAGATATTATATGGCCCAGAGATTGCATTCAGACAAATTTTAAAAAGAAATGAAAATGTGGGTATCCACACACACTCAGCAACTATGCATGATTGTCCATGGCAACTTAATTTGTAATAGTCAAAAGCTATAAACAGCCAAGATATGCTGAAATAAGTCCTTAACTATTTTTCAGGCAATGGAAAAGTGCTCATGAACAGAAGGGAAGACACTGTTAATAAATACAAAGCTTTTAATTAGGGAATCTCAACGGAACTTGAGCTGTGGTTATGCATCAAGGTGAAGGAATTCATGATGGGGGAAGGGTTTGGGGTGAAGGGGGGGGGAATCCCAGTACCTATGAAATTGTGTCATGTAATACAATGTAATTAATGAATAAATGAATATTAAAGAAAAAAAATAAATACAACTTGAATAGACATTATGCTGAGCTAAAAAATAACCAATGGAAATATTCTACAGATTATCAATATTTAAATATAGAAAATACTGTAGTGCTTATCAGGGAATAGGAGTGGTGGGTAGAAGTGACAGGTGTGTCTACAAAGGGGTATACATGGGATATTTTTGTGGTTGTGTGTTAAGTGTAGTACTGGCTACACCAATCTAGACACAGCATGAAATTATCTAGAATTATACACATACATTTTACCCATATTCATTTCCTAGTTTTGAAACTGTATTAAGAATTAACAATTACATGAAAACTAGGTAATAAGTATATAGTGCCTCGCTGAATTATCTTTGCCACTTCTCATGGATATTTAACTCTAATGAAATTATATAAAGTTATTTTAATTAATATATTTATTTTATATTGTAGATTACTTTTGATATTTTATGTTATTTCAAAATTATTAAGACACTTGACATCTGTGTTCTCTATGTTTCTTTTTCTTTTTCATTATATCAAATAATATTGGCCCAACATAATAAGTTGAGAAATACAACTTCTGTCTTTTTGAAGAATATAAAACTTTTGTTCATTCTTTAAATATTTAATACAATCACCTAGTGAAATATATAGGCCTAGAAAATGATCTCTTTAATTTCCTTATTGTGTACAAGTCTATTCATGTTCTCTCATCTTGGTTGAGTTTTCATAAATTTTGGTTGTCATTAGATCACTGTAATTAGGTTGTGAAATGTTAGTATAACATTGTTTGTAGTATTTTCTTAATGTCCTTAGAAAGATTTTAAGATCTGTAGCCATATCACCTGACTTATTCCTATGGGTGATTTTTTTCCTCTCTTTTTATATTACCAAGAAACCCCATGTAATTTGCACCTAGCCTGTCTTGAGAACTCATTTTCTTCATCATTCTTTACTGTCCCCCCACAGTTATTAACTGTGCCCTAAAACTATTTTTCTTGATGATTTTTAATGATGTTGTGATTTACTTGGCTATACTGTTTTCTGCCTTTATCCTTATCGATGTCTTCACTAGTTAGCCTTTTGTACTAAGTTTAAGAATACTTTTCCATATGGCTGCTGTTACGGTGCAGTGAGGTAAACCACTGCCTGTGCTGCTGGCACACAGTATGAACACTGGCTCATGTTCCAACTGCTGCACTTTCAATACAGTTCCTTACTAGTGCCCATGGGAAAGAAGTTTAGGATGCCCAGGTCCTTGAGCCCCTGAAACCCATGTCACAGACCCAGCTTGAGTTTCAGGCTACTGGCTTCAGCCTGACAAAACCCCAGCCATTATGGCCATTTGAGAGTGAACATTCAATGGAAAATTGTATGTATTTCTCTCTGTTTCTGTAACTCTTCCATTCTAAGAACCAATCAAATCTTTCAAAAATAATTTACTGTGATAACATGAGTTTCAGTCATCCCTCTAATAATGTTGCATAAGTGTTTTTGGTTGTCATCACAATCATCTGTTTCCAATATTTGTGTTTTTAATGCAACTGAAGTCTCTGTAAGGCAGGAGTCACCCAAGAAAACATCTTACATGAAGTAGTTGCAAAGTAAATGTCTAAATTATTTAATGGAAATAAATAGTTTATAGTATCATACTAATCTCAGTGCACTAGCCTGAGCAATGAAATACCATTATTGTAGGCATTGATCTAATAGCCTTAGCATATTATATCCTATCTGGATACTTTCTCTAAAAATACCATTTTGAAGCTGCTATAGCCTGTATCACTGGCTGCTTTGATCAAGTAGAATTGCATAGACTTCAATGTTTTTTAGTCTGGGAAACTGATTGGGAGGTTAGGGTAAAAAACTACATTACTATATGAAGAGAGACCATCTTGATTCTCCCTTTACCCTGTTGTAGTATCAGTCTCAGTTTGCTGAGTGTGGCTGCAGCAGGTGCTATCCTTAATCAGGAAGTACCAAGAAGCTCACACTTTGAATGGGAGGAGGGGGAGCTTACAGGGAAGAGAATGGAATACCTGTGCTATATGACTGTAACACCTGGGTGCAGGGCAGGTTGTTGAGGCAGATACAGATTGTGACTGATTTCCTGTATGCAGACTGAATGTGAAAACTCAGTTTCCTGAATGCCATGCATAGATTTCATGAAAGGTTTGGGGGACATACCATGAAGTGGCTTGATGTTCTGTATAGTACTCATGTCTGGGAAGAAGAGGTGTACTGGTGTCATGAGCTGACTCTTGATTATTAATCAGATGCTTTACCTTGTAACAATGAGTGACTTGGATTCTGAGCACAATGCATGGCTACATCATGCCCAACTTAGATGCCACACTTGGATTCTTGCCCTACCCAAAACTATGACAGGAGCTTCCTGGCCCCAGCCAGGACAAACCCCTGGGCACATCTCCAATGCAAGTCACAGGTATTGCATTAACCCAGAAAAACACATTTCTAAAAATAAAACATTTACTAAATCAAATGGAGGCTGGTGTTGTGATATAGAAAATCAAGCTACTGGTTTTAATGATGCCATCCCATATTGGATGTGTTGGTTTATGTCCTGGCTACCCCACTTCTGATCCAGCTCCTTGCTAATGTAACTTAGAAATCAGTGGCTCAACTATTTAGGCCTATGTGCCAATGGTGGAAAAGTGGAATAATTTACTAGCTTTAGCCTGGCCCAGTCCCGCTGTTACAGCTATTCTGTATGTATGTATGTATGTGTGCGTAATATTATATATATATATATATATTCTCTATCTCCCTCTCTCTATATAAAGATAGATAGATATAGATATGTAGATAGATACAGATATATAGATATTCCCTCCCTCATCCTCCCTCCTTCCTCACCTCTTTTTTCTCCTCACTCACTCTGTGTGTATGTATGTGTGTATGTATGTGTGTGTCTGCCTCTCCTCTCCTTATCCCCATCTCTTCTTTCTTTCCCTCTCTGTAACTTTGATTTTCAGATAAATAAATACACCTTTAATCAAAGGGAAAAAATCTCCCAGATGACATAAAAGGAATCCCTAAGATGTGTAAGATTAAATGCTGAAACATAAGATATGTAAACAAGGAAGGGACTATGACTCCCCAAAAAAGAGTATAATAAAATACACAAATACTAATATGTTGTGAAAAAAGTACAGGTTGAGAAAATTTGAAAGAAATTCATAAGAATCATTAACAAGTTCATGAAAAACACAGACAAATAAGGATGTGTGTACATGACATGAATGAGAAATTCTACAAAGAGATATTGGAGAAAGTTCAGAAATATTACAATGAAAGTTTTCAGTGTGTCAAAGACAAAATGAAAAAGTTAACAACAGAATTGCTGTGGCAGAAAAAGGAATACCTGAGTTGGAAAACAGATCTTTTGAAATGTCTCAGACAAAAAAGAAAAAGAAATTAGATGAAAACAGTGTTTGGCAGTTGTTAGAGATCATTAAAAGGTTAGAAACAGGAGACGTAGGAGTTGCTGAATTACAGGAAAGAAAAGAATGACTTAGGAAATATATTCAGTGAAATAATAGCTGAAAATTTATGCAGTTTGCAGGTGTGGACATACAAGCACATTTAACACAACCCTTAAGGAATAATCAGAAAAGATGATCTACATGACACATTATAGTCAGATTTTCAAAAAGTAAAACATGAAAGTTCAATCCTAAAATATGCAGAAGAGATATGCCAGGACAACAAATTTATTGACTTTCTATCATGTAGGTTTTCTACCTACTTGCCAAGAAGAATGGGGAGATGTAGTCAAAGTCTTAAAACAAAAGTCAACCCAGGATACTTAATCCAGCAAAACTCTCACTTATATATGCAAGTAAACTACAGATCATCCAAGAAAGCAAAAATTGAAAAGAATATGTCAATACCCAGCCAGCCTTAGAAATGATATTTTTGGATATATTACACACAGAAACAGAGAAAGACACTCAGCATCATGAACGGATGTGAAAGCAGACACCTCTAAGTAACAGGATAAAAAATACTCAAATATAGAGTTATTCATGAGAAAATGGCAGGTGTTAGTCATCCATTATAAATAATATCCTTTAATATCAGTCAACTAAATACTTCAATTAAAAATATAGACCGGCTGAATGGATTACAAAAAGACCCATTATGTGTTTTCAAGAAGCACACTTCCCCAGTTAAGTTACACACAAACTTAAAATAAAAGAATGAAAAGAGATATTCCATGCAAAGAAAAGTCAAAAACAAGCAGGTGTAGCTTTATTAATAACTGATTAAATAGAGTTTAAGATTAAAAAACTATTGTAAGAAACAAAGAAGGTCATTATGTGATGTTTAAGTGATGAGTTCCACAAGCAGATAAGACTATAGTAAATACATATTCACTCAGTGCTAGAACATCCAGTTTTATAAAATAGATATTAGTGGATCTAAATGAAGACATAAACTCCAATACAGTAATAATCAGGAAATTTCAACATCATACTTTTATGAATGGACAGAAAAAAGCAGATAAGATTCCATAAGGAAACAATAGAACCAATGTACATTGCAGGCCAAATAAGCATGATAGATATAAAATATTTCATCCCACATAATCAGAATTCATGGACTATTCTTCAATGCATGGAACATTCTCCAGGATAGATAACATACTAGGCCATAAAAACAACTCCAAACAAATTTGAAAATGAAAACTGAAATCATATCATGTATCTTTTCTGATTACAGTGGAATGAAGCTGGAAATTAACAACAAAGGAAGTATTCAAAGTCAGAATCAAGATGGCAGAATAGGCTAAAGACAAATTTAAATGAACGGAGAGCATCAGACAGGGTGAAGCAGGGAGGGCACATTCCAGGAAATAGGAGAGGACAGGCTGGCAGCAAAGGGGCACATGGAGACTGACAGACACAAGAAAGCAGTGGACAAAACAGGGTGGTGTTGCAGTGACCGATAATCTAGCTGCAGTCAGCAAATGGTCATCTGAACTGCACCAGCAGCCAGAACTCCACCAGCTACAAGGTGGGAAGGGACGTTCACTGAGAGCTAAGAAGGTAAATACATAGAAAGAACTGCCCGTCCTGCTTGTCTGTTTGATTTGACCAGTAGCAGAGACAGAGCAGCATGTCCAAGATGGGCAGTGTGGGAACAGGGTGGAATTCCCATCCCAGTCTGCCCCTTAGGGCCAAATTGGGCACCATTTTGTATAAGGAGGCAAATGCTATGGGATAGGACTGAGCTGGGAGTGAACTCATTTCTGGCTCAGTGAACTGCAACAACATGACATCCTACAGGTTCCACCCAAGATAGTTCTGGGTAACCCTCAAACCTGATGGCCAGAAGGTCAAGAACTCTAATAGTCACACATCAGGTGCTATTTTGTGCAGTGTAGCAAAAGCTCTAAGACTGAAAGGTCAACTCTAAAGTGCACATGTGCTGAGCTGGGAGTAAACTCGTTGAGCTCAGTGCATTGCACTGGTCCCACAGGGAAAATAATACTGACTTTGCATCATACGGGTCAAAATAGGTCCATGTGGGCCTCAGATCTATCAGCCAACAGGTCAGCACCACCAATGACCTAGCTATATAGGACACTTGGTGTCTTCCTAATCCTGGGAACTGTATGTGAACTGGAAGTGCAGAAACATTTTACAGACAATCGTGCAACAATGGCACAGGATCACAGGAGGTGGAGAGTGGTGAGCCAGGAGCTGGGGCTACAGAGACCGTGGTGGAAGACTAATATGAGAGCCTGGACCTGGAACTCGCTGGAGGAAGTTGCATAAGTGACTGCAAACAAAGAGCCGTGTGCCAAGCATAGTAAGTGAAATCGAATTGTAGACCTGGGGGTAACACAGCTTAGAAACCTGCCCCAAGGAAAAGAATCTGATAACCAAAAGTATAATGACCAAGAGCACAAGAGGAGGTAAAGCACAATGAACATTACTGAAGACTCCCCTACAAAGGAACAAAAGCCTTTGCCAACCTCAGAGTTAACAGAGAAATACATTAAGAAAATGGGGAATACAATTCAAAACACTTGTTATAAAGCTTCTTATCAACAATGAGGAGCATGTAATACAGGAGGTCAAAAAATTTAAGGAACATGCCACACAGGAAATGAATCAAATTAAAGCTGATATATCAGAAATTAAGAATACAGTGGAACAAATAAAAGTACAGTGAAGAGTCTCCAAAATAGAATGAATGAAGCAGAAGAAAGGATCTCAGAATTGGAAGATATTTCCTGTCACCATGGGGAAACAAAGAGCCGGAAGCAGAGCTGGATCAAGCTAAGAGAGGTATTCAAGAATTGAAAGACATTATTAAAAGGCCAAATATATGAGTTACGGGAGTCACAGAAGGTGTAGAAAGAGAAGCTGGATTTAAAAATGTATTTAATGAAACAATAAAGGAAAGTTTCCCTGATCTGGAGAAAGAATTGAGAAACATCCAGGAGGGACACAGAACTCCCAACAGGCTTGACCAAAAGCAATCTTCACCATGATAAATGATAATCAAACTCTCTTCAATTGAACGTAAAGAACAGATCCTTAAATGTGCACGTGAAAAAATTAATTGACGTATAAATGAATGCCAATTAAATTCACAGGCGATCTCTGACATGAAGTTCTACAGGCAAAAAGACAATGGAACAACATATTCCAGATTCTAAAAGCAAAAATAATTGTTGCCCCAGGGTAAAGTACCCAGCAAAGTTTTCCTTTGTCCTTAAAAAGGAAATAAAATTCTTACACAGTAAAGAGAATACACCTCTTCCAGACCTGCCCTACAAATGATACTTAAAAGATGTTCTCTTGACAGAGAAAAGGAATTGCACCCACCAAAACCAAAGGCAAATGTGAAGAACAGTGAAATAACAACAGGAGACTAAATCAATAAACAATTCATTGCTAAAATGACAGGACCAAATTACTACTCACTCATATTAATCCTGAATGTAAATGGTTTAAACTCATCAATCAGATATCATAGATTAGTAACTTGGGTTAAACAAAAACAAAACCCATCTATTTGTTGCCTACAGGAGACATATCTTACCATATCTAATTGATTTTTATTTTTTTTTAATTTCATCTCTTCCAAACTCTTTATCATTAAATTCTTCAGTGACTTGGGCCCAATGCAATGGCCTAGGAGCTAGTCTTCACCTTAAATGCACCAGGATCCCAAACGGGTGCCGGTTCTAATCCTGGTGGCATGGCTTTCCATCCGGCTCCCTGCTTTTGGCTTGGGAAAGCAGTCAAGGACAACTCAAAGCCTTGGGACCCTGCACTCAAGTGAGAGACCCGGAAGAGCTCCTGGCTCCTGGCTTCAGATCAGATCAGCTCCAGCTATTACAGCCACTTGGGGAGTGAATCATCAGATGGAAGATCTCTCTGTCTCTCCTCCTCTCTCTATATATCTGATTTTGCAGTTAAAAATTCTTCAGTGACTCATAGATAATGCAATAGCATCATTTTCTTTGAGAGGGTTCTTGATTTTCTTTTCCATTTCTTCTTTAGTGACTCATAAGTTATTCAGTAGCATGCTAATTAACTTCATGGTGTTATAAATTTCTGCTTTTCTTCCTGTTGATTTTGTTTTGTGACTTTTCATCTAAGGGGATGGAGACTATCATATCCAGATGTGAGGATACAATGCAGCATGCATCTCTACTTCCAGGTCAAAAATGGACTCCCAATGAAATTGTTAACTATTCTTGGCAATAGGATACTGGAAATATGACAGTTTATGAAGAACTGTTCTAACAACACATGAAAGATATTATCTACCCAAATCTAGTATTATTTATCTCAGGAAAGCTGTGAAACAAATCAGTAAACATGATATATCACATCAACAAAATGAAGTATAAAACTTATTATCTCAATAAATGCAAACAAAATTTTTAAATTTTTAGTTATTATTGGAAAGTCAGATATACCAAGAGGAGGAGAGACAGAGAGGAAGATCTTCCGTCCAATGATTCACTCTTAAGTGGCCGCAATGGCCGGAGCTGAGCCGATCCGAAGCCAGGAGCCAGGAGCTCCTTCTGGGTCTCTCACTTGGGTGCAGGGTTCCAAGGCTTTGGTCCATCCTCCACTGCTTTCCCAGGCCACAAGCAGGGAGCTGGATGGGAAGTGGAGCTGCTGCATCCATATGAGATACTGGCATGTTCAAGGCGAGGAATTTAGCAACTAACCTACTGCACCGGGCTCCACAAACAAGTATTTTTAAATTATATTTTGTGACAGAAATGTTTAAAAATTGAGTATATACATTGAACATAGCTCAGCATACTCAGGACAATATATGTTAATCCCACAGTCAGCATCATGTCGGATCTGGAATAATTAGAATAATTTTCACTTTCACTATTGTTACTTAGTATAGTTCTGAAAGTTTTAACCAGAGCCATTAGGTAAGAAAAAGAAAGAAGGAATACAAATTGGAAATCAGGAGTCTAAATCATCTGTTTGAAGATAATATGATCTTTTATATAGAGGAACCAAAAGACTCTAAGGGAATGTTGGAGCTCAAAATATAATTTTAAAAAGTTGTGTGATATGTAATTCACATGCAACTATTATAGTTGCAAATGTATACATTAATATCTGAGGTTTCTATAATGTCCCATTGGACCTTATGTCTGTTTTTGTTCCAGTATCAGGCTGTTTTTATTATAACAGCCCTGTTGCATATCTTGAAATCTGCTCTTGTAATATCTCTGCCTTTGTTTTTGTTAAGATTGCTTTTGCTATTCATGGTCTTCTGTCTTTCAATATGATTTTCTGGATTATTTTTCTAGATCTGTGAAGAATTCCCATAGTATTTTGGCTTTGAGTACTGTGGACATTTTGATGATATTTATCCATAAACATGGAAGATTTTTCTATTTTTGGTGTGTTCTTTAACGCTTTCATTAATATATTGTGATTTTCCTCAAGAGATATTTCAAGTCTTTGCTCAATTTTATTCCAAGTCTTCAAATTTTTGTAGCTATTGTAAATACAACTGGTCTTAGGATTTATTTCTCAGCTAGAGCATTGCTGGTGAATATAGAATCCTTCAGTTCCTTTCAGATTCAAAGTATGACTTATAGGTTGTTTGTACGGTTAACTTTTTAAGAAACCTCCAAACTTTGCATAGTGGTTTTACCAACTAACATTCCCATCAAAAATGTAATGTGATTTCTAGTTGCGAAAATCCTTCTTAATCTTTTGTGCATTTTAAACAATGTTGTTTGTCATGCTGGTTTAATTTCTAGTTCTGCCATCAAAAATAGTCAAAAATTACTAGAAGTTTATTGATTTCAGACATTATATTAAATATTTAGTCATTCTATTGTATTCTTATAGAAAACATTCAAGAGCACAATTATTCCTGTTTTACAGAATAGTAAGCTGAAGTTATGTAGCATATTGTAAGTCATCTATTTGTAATTTTAACTCAGCTTGTCTCACTATTGATACAGTCTTATTTGACAGTATGTCATATTTACTTATTGTGTAGGCCAGGGATTTTAGCGCAAGCTCCATTGCCTGGTGAAACTTAAAACTCCAATCCCAAAAAGCATTTAACATCTCGTAAAAAAAATCTGAATTGGATCTAAATGCTCAAAATATTTAGAATTACAACAGAAATTACTTATAGTGTGATGCAATTTTCTAAATTTTTAAAAATTATAATGGTATACATTCTTATTAATCAAATGAAGTAGTGACCATAAGAACAAAAATGTCATAAGAATAATGCATGTGAAAGTAGCTAGGAATGGCATGATCGTGATCGCTCAGCAGGCTGATCCTGTGCCTACAAACACCAGCATCCCATATGGGCTCTGGTTCATATCCCACCTGCTCGACTTCAAATCCAGTGTCCTGCTTATGATCTGGGAAGATAGTGGAGGATGGCCCAAAGCTTCGGGAACCTGCATTTGTGAGAGAGATCCAGAGGAGGCTCCTGGCTCCTGGCTTTTGATTGGCTCAGCTACAGCAATTGTGACCTTTTGGGAAGCGAACCATTGGATGGAAGATTTAAAAACAACAACCACAACAACTATCTTAGACATGTGCAAAATATGTATAAAATTTAATGAAACATTTGTGATTTTGTAAACTTATAAAGTCACAGATACTTCTTATACTTCTAATACTATTTTGGTTTATATTCTACAAACATAAATAAAATAAGTCTACATTAATTTGATGCTACTGAAAAAGATGTAGTATTTCTTCCATTGCTCTCAATACACATCTAGCTTCCATCTATAGACTTTGACTCTGAATCTGGAGCTCTTATTCTAGCAAATAAATGTCAGAAAAACAGGCTCTGTGTCTGTTTTCATCATCTCCATGCCACCATGGTTTTGGCACATTGCATTGTACAATGTTTTACTGGATGAGGGGAGGAATGCAATGCATTTTTCAGGTACAGAACTAGAGATTATGATATAGCAATGAATAAGGCAAACATGCTCTACAGCCTCAAAATTGCCTTCTTCTGGGGACTACAAAGCATTAAATAAGGTCACATGAGCCTGACCAAATTATTTAACTTTCCAGTGTCGATTTCCTTATCTTTAATAATGATAGTATGGTCTTCTTCACAGACTCAGTATAAGCACTGAATATAGCAATCCATATTTGTAGATAAGTACATAGGTGTGTATATATATACACACACATATATATGTATATATATACAAATATACATGTGTGAAATATGTATACTGTTACAGAAGGACTGTCTTGGTTGTTTGAGAATTTGTTTTTATGAAGTAAACAGAAGTGCACTATGCTACGAAATTGTATAAGAGATTATAATTCTAGCTAGAGAGTAAAAATGTTTCACCCTCAAATTTATATGTTAGACCTAGATGGGAAGTAAACAATCACAACTGAGAGATAGCAGTAGGACAGAAGGGAGTGGGATAGAATGTCCAATGTTCTGAAAGGAAAATAGAATACTGCCAACCAAGAATACTATATTGAGCAAGCCTGTCTTTCAAAAGTGAAGACAAAATAGACTTTCTCAGGTGAACAGTAGCTTGAAGGAGTTTAGCACCACTATACCTGCATTACAAGAAGTACTAAAGAAAATTCCTTCAGTTGAAATGAAACAATATAGAGCAACATTAAAATATAAGAATGTATGAAACCCATTGGTAAAGATAAAGAAGTAGAGTACAATATTTTGATAACAATGGCAAGCAAACAAGTTTTAATGAGAAAATGTTAAAATACAAAAGTACTAAATATAGCTAAAACAGACTCATTAATGCACAAAACTCTGTAAACTATATTAGCAACATATAATACCTGTATTCATGTGCAGTTGGTATTAACTTAAAATAGAACTATACTAAAAATAGAACCCATTCTAACCACAAGGAAAACACCTAAAAAATGTTCCAGAAAAAAGGAAAGTCAAATTCCGTTAACACAAAACAAATACAAAGGAAGACAACAGCAGAGAGAAATAAGGAAAAAGAATGACAAGATTAGCAGGAAGCAGTTAATATACATATATACACCTGCACAAAGTAAGGCAATTCTGTAATGTATGGCAGGCAGGCTGAATGAATGTGGATAATATGCTAAGTGGGATAAAACATATTCCAAAAAATATAGTACATGATCTTATATGCAGATTCTTGCAAAGCCAAAATCATGAAAGCAGAGAGAAAGGTCAATGGTTATGAGGAAAATGAAGACCTCAGAGAAGGCATATAAAGGTACAGCTGTGTTGATCAAAGCATCCTAAAGATCCAATATGCATCACAGGGCCTATATTGAGTATTATTTTGCTCTGTAGTTGATATGCTCTAAGATCTCTGATATTCTCATTGCATGCAAAGGTAATCATTTAAAGGGGTGATATATTTTATAGTGATCATTTTACTATGTATATAAAGATATTCTGTTGTATATCATATCATATATATGTAATTATAACTTATTTTATAGAAGCAGAAAAAGAAATCCTAGCTCATGGTTCACTCCCTAAATTTCCACAATGGGAAGCTCTTGGCTAGAGTCAAAAGTAGCAGTCAGTTTTTTTTACATTTATTTTAATTGAAAAGGCAGATTTACAGAGAGAAGGAGACAGAGAGAGAAAGATCTTTTCATCCGATGGTTCACTCCCCAAGTGGCCGCTATGGCTGGAACTGAGCCGATCTAAAACTGGGAGCTTCTTCTGGGTCTCTTATGTGGGTTCAAGGTCACAAGACTTTGGGCCGTCCTGTACTGGTTTCCCAGATCACAAGTAGGGAGCTGGAAGGGAAGTGGAGCAGCCAGGATATGAACTGACACCCATATGGGATCCCAGGACATATAAGGTGAGGACTTTAGTCATTAGGCTACCATTGCCAGGCCCAGCAGTCATAATTTTAAATGAGGTCTCCCACAAGGGTTACAGGGCCTGAACCACTCAAGCTGTAATCATCAACTCCCAGAGTGTACTTTAGCAAGATGCTGAAGTCCTAAGCTGAAGACAGGTGTGTGAGCCAGGAACTCAGATATGGCACACAGGCATTTCAACCAGTGCCTTAACTGCTATGCTAAATGCCAACCCCATACTTTTCATTTTAAAAGTCAAAATTTATGCTTAGAAAGTGAGAATAGACTTATGGATACATGAAACAGAAAATGCAAATTCTCTAAGACAGGAAGGATTACAATATTTTGGAATGACAAAAATATCCAGTATGGCTGGAGTGTAGTCAGAAAAAACGGGGGAGGGGGAAGTGAAATCAGAAGCTGCAGAAACAAGTGTAGAACAAAAGCCATGCGTTATTCTTTTATATAATTTGCAACCTCAAAGACAGGTGTGATAGCCATGGAAGTGGTGATTTGTTAAAATACAGGAATTTTCAAGTATTTTCAAAATAACTTCGTGGAACAATGTGTGTAATAGTTTACAGACGCTCTGCTGAGTTCCTACAGACTCAGTCTTCCTGGTTCATTTGAAGCACTTATCAATTAAACATAAACGTCTGTAAAGTAGGGATTATTTTATATGTACTTATGTCTGCACTATGTTACATGAAAATTAAAGTTATATATTATGTAAAATGGTGATTGAGCAGTTGAAATGTACACTTACGCCATAGGAACTTATGCACTTACGCCATAGGAACCAGTATTTCAGAATAGTAATATTGACAAATGTCCCATATGCTAAATGAATTATTCCTCATAGTTTCATAGTACAGCTGCTTAAGCTATCTGCTTTTTTGTGGGAGATGGAAAATTTCCCTATCCAACTAAATATCTAATAGATTGCAGAAAGAAAACCTGTGATTTCATAAATTCCCTTCCTTGAAAAGATGTTTCTTATGAAAATATTTTGAATGTTTTGTGTTATCATTTCAAATTATAAATATCAGTGCTCCAAGAGAAAAAGATACTTAAAACATTTTAGAGAAAATTATTGCATAGATTTATGGCAACTTTAATTTCTTTTGCAAAAGACTGATTTACAAGTAGCATTTTTAAAATAGAAAATATACTTTTTCTGAAATTGCACTTATTCAGTGGGTAAACAAGTTATGGAAGAAATTCAGCTAATCAGATTTCTTACTTTGGGAAGAAAGCACTCTTCCCAAGTCAAAATATCAAGAATAAGTTCAGCTCGTGCAAGAAACACACAGAATACTAGACTTTAAGTATGTCCAATCTGCAAAAGATAGCATTTTCTTAGAAAATCCTTACTTCAAATTTTTCATAGAAAAACGTGAGGCAAATTGCATTTGCGAAAGTGCATGCTATATTTTGTGATAAAGCAGAGACATGAAGCTGAGCACACAGAATCCTTATTTGAAAAGTACAATCAGAAGAGAGAGGTTTTTTGTTGTTGTTTTGGTTTTGTTTTTATTTAACCATGAAAGGATTATTAAAATTAGTAAAAATCAGCCAGGATTTCAGTGTGAGTAATATGAGATGTTGCAAGGAACTCGGCTTTTGGTATAGTTAGAAAAAGAGTCTAATCCAAGGGCTTTGCATCTGTACAGAGGATCGAGTAGATACTGAAAGAGATTTGCAGATCCGCTGTTTTTAGCAGGGAGAATGCTCGTTAAATGCAGAACGCTGCTCTGCCTCATGTGTTTGCTCTGAGGTGTACGTTTTGTTCGACTGACGTATCAGATAGTCAGAGTGGTTACCACACCGACGTTGTAGCAGCTGCATAATAAATGACTGAGAGAATCATGTTAGGCATGCCCACCTAACCTAACTTGAATCATGCGAAAGGGGAGCTGTTGGAATTCAAATAGACTTTCTGGTTCCCAGCAGTCGGCAGTAATAGAATGCTTTCAGGAAGATGACAGAATCAGGAGAAAGATGCTGTTTTGCACTATCTTGATTTGTTACAGCAGCCAACTTATTGGCATGATGGAGTGACAGGAAAAACAGCTGGCATGGAAGGTAGGATTATTAAAGCTATTACATCATTATGAATACAATTAGAAGCTGACCATGACAAAGCATATGTTTGAACAAGCAGCTGTTGGTGGCTGGGGTTTGTTGCCGAGCTCTTCAAACTCCGCAAACAGTGTTGCTTTTACAGAAGGGATTTTAAAATTACCTTGTGCTGCGTTAGGATTTTGGAGGGTGTGCTTGCCTCCAACGTCAGGGAAATACTTCTGGGATAGAAATCAGTGTTAGAAGATTTTAGAATAAAGTATTTTTCAAAAGTCTAGGTTTCTCCAGGTAAATGATGACCGGGGAGGTTGGAAGGGGGGCAGCCTGTAGGGAAATCTACCCCTGCTCAGTTACATGCAATTTAGTTTCAAGGACTGATTGATATTTTGGATATTCAGATGTTGAAAGAAATGAGAAAAATGAGAATGTGTAGAATGCTTGACTAGGTTGGAAATTGTTACAGTTGGTTTCTGTTTTATAAGGAGTTTGACTGTCAGTCATTTCTCCTCATCAATTTCTAGCTTTTGAAATTTATTCAGTCATCCTGCATTATAGGAAGCAAATATATCAATATCTCCTGCAGGGTTTTTCAGCAACTCTAGCATCTGTTTCAGCTATTGAACTGTATTCACGTTTTGCCAAGTTGATAGCAACCCAGCCGGTCTATCATTTCTCGCTTGATTACTGCTCTTAATTTCTCTGTATCAGCTTGTTTCTGATAGATCTCTGAAAGCTGTTAATGAAAAATGACAGAAGATGCTAAAAATTACTGAAAACTGGAGCTTTTAATTGTTTATTTATTTTTGGTGCCTTAATGAGTTGTGTCTTACATTCTTTCTTGCCTGCGTACAATTTTTAGAACCCTGATTCTGTTTTGCAATATTTCTTTCAGTCAGATGATACTTACAAGTACTTTCAAACAAATGGAGCATGAGCATTAGCTGTATTTGGCTCCCAAAATAAAGTTTCGGGGAAAGGGGAAACAATACAAGCTTTCTCTAGAAACTATGCATTATTTCTATATTCTATCTTCATACGCTGTCATGAGGATCTGTCAGTGAGTGTATATTGGACCGAACATGCTGAAATAATTTTTATCACCACTAGGGTAACAAGGAAATAAAACATTCAAAGCTGTTTTTAACAAGTGAGTGATATAAGCAGATGTTAAATAATATAGATGTAATTATCCTGAGTATGAAAAGCATGCTATTAGCTGTATATTACAGGAGCTTTCAACTCTCTGCCCTGTCTTTCAATAGCTTGAGGTAGCTAAATCATCCAAGTTAATAAATGATCAAATATGAACATCTAATATGACCTTTCAGTGTGCACAAGTTTGCTCATGTATGCTGTGTGTTTTCTGTTGTAATTACCCAGTCAGTACAGTTAAGGAACATACTGACTGTTATGTAACTTTTCCCCCTGAATGTTAGCCCATGTTTTTCAATTACGTATTTCTCTTAGAAAGAGTGAATTAAAACAACATGTATTTGAATACCAGTGAATCTGGTAACAACTGATGGGCTAGGAATACAACTTAGATTCATCTAAATTAGTGTCATTTAAAAAAATTGTCAGAAATTTGGGTGAGTACTTTTTAACCTTGAAGCATGCATGACTATGGTTGAAGAGATCATTCATAATTCATTCATGCATCAAGAAAGAAAATAGTTTCTAGATATATCCTTTTTGAAGTAAAAATATTTTTAGTACTGTGATTTAAGCTAGTGAATTCTTTCCTTTTAATACTTTTGAGTACTGTGCATTCTTTTTGTAGTTGTTACCATACTTGGTTAATCTTTGGAAAGCTCAAAGATTGACAGAGTATTTTGCATGCAAATCATAGAGAGTTTTTTTGGATTTTTTTTTTTTTGGCTCATTGACAAGAACTGACTTTAACTAAATTATTCTTCAAAACAAAGTCTTCTGCCAGTTCCATTTCTCAACTTTTAAATAGCCATTTTAAGTGACAATTCAAGTCTAGAAAAACTCTTGCATTTTACATTTAGCCGGACTCTTCTTTTGTGAATTGTCTCCTATGGGAAAAAATGTGAGTTTCCTGCTACTTTCGCACCCTGTTACCATAGTGACTTAAAAGGGTTTCCTTTCAATGAAGATAGTAATTTAAGGCGGACGCTGGACTTCCTGAGCCATGTGTGTGTGTGTCTTTGTGTATGTGTATATGTGTGTATGTGTTTCTTTGTTAGTTTGTACTTCAGGCTTGCTTCATTTGCGACTAGAGAGTGCTCTATGTTTGATTGCACTGATGAACGGAGAGTATAGACACTAGGTGGCACCAGCCGTTGATTATTAATGAAATCTTAAGGGCTTTGGACCACACACCTGAAGCACAGGCATACCCTTACTGATACATGTACAGTGAGAGTTGAAAATGATGGCAGATCATTCTGACTGTGAAACATAATATATAATATACGTGTGAAGGAATGAAACTATGTGACGTTCCCCAACCCCAATTCCTTAACTTTGTGTTTCCTAAAAGATTTCAGAAAAAATAAATAAAGGTGAAGAACAAATCCATAAAAATAGAATGTGTATATGAAAGAGAGGTGGGAAAAACGAAATATAGTATGAAACTTTAAGCATATTTTAAAATTTAGAATTGATACATTTTTGAAATGTCTTTCCCCACCCCCTGCAATTCTCTAAGAACCCATCATTTAAGCTAAGGCATTTATGTTAATAAAGTGAAACTTGCTTTTAGGTAAAAATCTATTTGAACATTATTTTTTCATTCAAAAATATCCAAAAGTTTCATTTTAGTGATAACAGTGTTAAGTGAACTTTCACACATGTTGGAAAGACTGTCATTCAGGTGTATTGCTTTTCATACAGAAAGATGAGCAAAGGAAGACACTAATTGCTTAAGAAATATGGTTTAAATATTTTCTCTATGAATATTGTTCAACCATATTATTCTCTTTGTCATGATGTCATCTATATACATATTTTTAACAGATTTATCTTTTTTTTTTTTTTGCAAAGTCAGATATACAGAGAGGAGGAGAGACAGAGAGGAAGATCTTTCATCCGATGGTTCACTCCCCAGGTGGCCACAATGGCTGGAGCTGAGCCAATCCGAAGCTAGGACTTTAAACACTGCACTATCACGCTTAACACGTGCATGTGCATAACCTTGGAAAATATGTTTTGCAAAGCTCTTTAAAATGTGAAAGCCACAGAATTTTTTATGTAGTTTAGAGTTAATAAAATAAACTGAAGAAAGTCTGAATTAGAATAGGAATAAAAAATAACTGAGCATATCCAGAAATACCTTTCCCACAAAAATAAGCCAGAGTTTTCCCTCAGTGGAAATTCTTGAGAAAGAGTATAGTTTTCAAAAGAACAAATTCAAGCAGCTAACAGTCATATGAGAAAATGCTCAGGCTTCCTAGCTATCAGGGAAATACAAATAAAAACCACATTGAGATTATATCTAACTTCAGTGAGATTTACCTATATTCAGAACTCTACTAACAATATCTACTGGCAGGGTATGGGGAGAAAGGTACTCTATTTCACTGTTGGTGGACATGTAGCCTAGTGCAACCACTAAGGAGTTCAGTATGGAGAGTGCTTAGATAACTGAAAATTGATCTACCATGTTACTGAGTTATCCCATTCTTGGAAATATATCCAAAGGAAGTGAAATCTGCATATGAGAAAGTGACCTGCATCCATATCTATATCAACACACTCCACAGAAGCAAAGACATGGAAACAACCCAGATGCCTGCCAAGAGAGAAGTGGATAAGGAAACTTTGATATATATACTCCGTGGAATAATACTCAGCCAATGACATTCTGCCATTTACAAGAAAATGGTCTTAGCTGCAGACCATTATGCTCAGTGAAATAAGGCAATCCCAAAAGGACAAATAGGAAATGTTATCTTTGATATAAGACAATCTTCATGCAAAATGCAAGATCAATAGATATCAGTAAACATGTGCATACATATATTCTCATAAGTGAATTATATAGTGGATACTAACTTACTGCAAAGTAACAATATGTTGCAGTATGCATTCTTACCCCAGAATAAAAGGAGGACTCCCAATCAAACTCTTAAATATACCTTGACAATATGATACTAGATTTTCTACCATTGCCTATATGTACAATGTGATGTTACAGTTAAACAGCAGAAAGATGGACTTGTAACTGTTGCTGAAGAACTATACTATTTAATAATATGATGGGAAATAGTGAGGAGGTGGAGAATATGGATGGAGGAAGGGGAGATGGGGAGGGGAATCCCTACACCTACAAAACCATATTATGGAAAAACAGTTATATACATTAAGTGTAGGAATGAAATGATCACTTTGGGATAAAATTGTCATTCTTGGCTTATGTTTATATTTCAGTGGAAATGTAGTCTTGTGATCTTTCTTATGAGTAGATATAAATTATACTTCAGCAAATACTGTTGAAGAGAAGAGAGAAGAGCTTTTAAAAGGAAGTGATGGAAGTATGATGGTTTTATTGACATGTACATATTGAATGTATAAAATCTGATCTCTTCATATTAATAACAAGTTTAAAAATTCCAAAAACTGAAAGCCAAGCTTTATTTATTCATTTTCAAAGTCATAGTTAGGGAGAGGCAGACTTAGTGAGACAGAGATTCTATCTGCTTGTTCATTTCCAAGATGCCCACAACAAGCAGTACTGCGCCAGGGTGAACCCAGGAGCCAAAACTTCATCTGGGCCTCCTATGTGGGTCACAGGGGGCAAACACATTTCATCTTTTTGCTTCTTTTTCCAGGTCATTAGCAGGGAGCCAGATCAGAAGTGGAGCAGCTAGGACAGAAACTGGCACCCATATGATATGCCAATATCATATATGGTAGCTTTATTCACTATGCCACAACACCTGCCCCAGATAGGATAATTAGGAAAAGTAGAAAAGTAATACAGCCATGGATGCTCCAGTGTTCCATGAAAAACTGCACAGCATGGGAAGTTATAGAGATTATGGTATAGCTTTTTTTTCTTTTTTTATATTTTATTTTTTATTCATTGATTACATTGTATTATGTGATACAGTTTCGTTGGAACTGGGAATCACCCCACCCCTCCCTCCGCCCTCCCCCCATGTGGAATGTTCCACCTTGTTGCATATCCACTGATCAAGTACAGTTGAGATTCCCTCTTTGCAAGCATAAACTAAACATAGAATTGACAATGAGATGATCACAGAAGATGGTTAAGAAATTGCAATTGTTTTTAACACACTGGTTACTCAATACTGTAACTATTAGTTACACAACGAAGTTAATTGTTGCTGAGGGTATGTTGGAGCCTTTAATTGATCGGGTTGATAATCTGATGGTTCTGCCCTCGGAACGGACAGGGTCTCCCCAGGAAGCTGAGGAACTAGATTGGACTATAATATGTTGGACTCTATGTTTAGTTTATGGTATAGCTTTGTAGTTAGGGTATACAAGTACTCTCTGCTGGATGTAAGAAGATGGTAGATAAAACAACAAGTTTTATTATCCTGCCTTTGCTGTGACATTTAATGAATACTGTGGACAAAAAAAGAGGGTTTCTCACAGGATTATGGTGTAGTTTTATAAAACCAGCCCCATCTGACTTGAGAGTGGTGTCTCATAATGTGCCCTGGCCCTGTTTGGCCTGTGAAATGCCAATGTGTGATACCTGGAGAAAGTTTCAAATAACTTGTCTATATGGATAGTAGAATAAATATGTTGAATTATTAGGATACCAAAGAATTATGTGAACACCTAAAAATATATGATGATTCAAAAATTATGACTGTTAATACGAGTAAGTACAACATTCTGCACTAAAGTTCAAAAGAATGAATCTGAAAAGTACAAGATGTGAGAGAATTAGAGCTTAATAGTTCATTGGGGAAAAATAGCTGATGATTTTATTGCACATAATCTCAGTATTAGTCATATTCTCATATAGCATCTAATTATAATTAATAAAGTAATATTAGATATGTCTCCAGAAAAAAACAAGAAAATAATTTTCACAGTCATGTTGTTCTAAATGACTGCATTTATTATTTCTTATGGATATCCATAGCCTAGGAGCAATTTTAACACAAGAGAATGTGTTCACTGAAAGTTCTTTGGCACCATAACAAGCTAAGGGGCATGAAAAATACTAGAACATTGAAAGGTAGAAGGATTTTTGGAGAAAGAAGAATAGAAAAATAATGATGCTGATTTCGTATGATAAGTGAGCTATATACTAAAGAAAAGAATTCAGAGTCATTTGTGCCTCATTGATAGTAAAGGAAAAATATTCTTCCAATTAGTTATATAATCAGAGAAGTGACTACTTTGTGAGATAGTGTACTCATTGTTCCTAAAATGTTCAATGTCAATTCCATAATATTGCAAATTGCTGTTGATGTTATACTGGGACTCTTAATTGACTGGGATGATATCCTACCAGCTCTAACTTCGGACCAGAAATGGTCTCCCCAAGAAACTGTTCAACCCATCTGGACAATAAGTAGCTGGACTCTATGCTTGGTATACGTTTGCAAGGAAAGAATCTTGATTGAATTTAAACTGTAATACTGCATCAAGGTGGAGGAATCCACCAGGGGCGAGGGGAAGGGGAGGGGTGGGGAGGATTCCCAGAGCCTATGAAACTGTCACATAATGCAAAATAATTAATAAAAATATATATATAATAAAAAAATGTTCAATGTTGAGAGTAGAGCTACTGAGCCACAGGGAAATTGAGGAAGGAGAATGTCTGTGATTGTTCCTATGTCTAAGAATCTGTGCATCTAATCATTTCAAGATGAAACATTTCTCCCTTTATAGATATTTCATTGAGTGTGTCTGCTATTCCACATGATCTACACAGATTCAGTATAGCTGCACGTTTCACACTTTTTTTTCATTTGGCCAGCTAGTTAAAATGGTTTTCATGTTCTAAGTTATTTTAAGAGAATATTTTATGACATATAAAATTATACATGAAGTTATAGTCTGTCGATAAAGTTTTGTTACATGACAAACTCACCATATGTTTAGATATTATTGTCTCTGAAGACTTTCATCTTAAAATAGCAGTTAACTATAGTGACAGAGACCATACAAACCACCAAGTCAAAGTAATTCTATTTGGTCCTTTATAGTAAATTTTGCTAATTTCACATGTAAAGTAAAAGAAGCTATCCCATTGTTCCTTGAGTCATGTATCTATAATAAGCAAAGTTACAGGTAAATAGCAAAGACAATAAACAAAAATTGTATTCACCTGTAATATTTACATGTGAGATTTTGAAAGGTTGCTCAAACAGTTAAATATGGAACCATTTTGGCTGTTAATCAGTTGAGACATTATACTTGCTGAGGAATGTTCATTTAAAGTTGTTATAAGAAGATGTATGGTCTTCATAATCACTGAGTTACATGTTGTATCTATCTCCTTTGCCTAAGTCCATAGATCTTGGTAAACTTGGCAAACTCTGCTAAGATTTAGTGATTTTTTTAGTGTTGCTATTTAGTTACTTTGTGATTTCACTAGACTTACAGAAAGTATAGAAGTCAGCGGAAAACAAGGTAAAGTGAATGGACTTGAGCTCTTGCAGCTAGTTTGTCCCTCGCGAAGTATATTGACTCTGGAAGCAGCTTGCACAATGCAGACTCCAGCATAGGAGTAGAAAAACATCAAAATGTTCTTGATCAACATGTTTTAGAAAGGATCAAAGAGTAAGAAGGTGAAAGCAAATGCACTGCACTATAAGAAAACTGTTGTGGCTACTAGGAAATCACTGGTAAAACATGCTGGAATAAAAAGTTCTTACTGGGATATTTTCCTGGACATGTGAATATAATAGAAGAGATATTTTCAGGTCCTAAGATAAATCATAATCAGATTCTAAGTATAAAAATAAGAGCTTCTGCAATTTTCATCACACTATAAAATTTCTGTAGTTTCACAATGTAAAAGTAAAGCCCCTGCATCCTCCCTGCATCCCCCGAACCCCCTCCAGGGAAGGATATAATTTCTGCTGACTGCTAATCCTGGAAATTCCTGCAAAACCCGTAGGATTCTTATTTTATCTCCGTGAGGATGTTACTGAACCTCTACCTTGTGATGCCTGTCTCTATGGTAACAAATACAGGGTCCGAAGGAAAATTTTCCTATTGGCTTAAGAATATGGAGTGACAAGGGAGCCTTGCGAAGGAAAAGAACCTAAGGCAGGGCAAAAGAGGTAATTGAGGAAAAGTTGTTATGAAGGAGCTTTTTCGTGTTTGCACATAATTTCATTTCCCCTTATCTATGTCAGAATAAAATAGCAGCCAACATCAAAGTAAAGGTTTAAAAAAGAAGGTTCTTAACAACTGTTGTTTTCAGTCACCCAATTTTATGTAACTGAAGTCCAGTAGCTTTTTCCCCTTAGTTGACTTGTCTTTTATTATGAAGAAAAAAGATTGCTTCTTGCCTGAAATTGTAAGGGAGGGGGTCTGCCCTGGCAAATTTAGTTCTCGTTATTTCCAACAAAAATCTTGATCTTTAAAAAAAGATGTCTCTTTTGAGTTCAGGGTAATAATATTGAGATCTGATTGGCACTGCTTGAAATGACTGAGCTTCTCAGGGAGTTTTGAAAACACAGTGGTCTTCCAAACTGTTCTTTTAATTTTGTTGCTTATAAAGAGAAATACTAAATATGGCAAACAATAATGCTCATTGGAAAACTAAGGATTTTTTAGATCACACTGAATAAGATTTTTTTGTTTTTACAATTTTTTGTTTTTAAAAAAATACAAAGTAAACAAAACTATTAGAAGTTTAAAATATTTGATTTTCCATATGCTTCGCATTTCCTTTGTCTTCCTTTTAGTGGAGATAATATGAACATATTACATTTGAACTGTTCAAGAAGGGAGACAAGTTAGGTTCTTCTTTCTTTTATGTTAGAAGTGTGTGTGTGTTTACTGTACATGTACTATACTATATATACAGTATAGAGAGATTATATGTTATATATATATATATTAAAAGTATATATACTGTTATTGTTATAAAGACTTTAAATATCAGTGCTAGTTGTACATAATTCAGAAAAATAAATCTGCAAGAATAGTGATGTCTCATTATATTATTCTTATTTATATTTTGATGTTTCACTTGTCCCAGGATTTTCATTTATGTTCAGGTGAAAGCGAAGACAGAGAGATTATTGTAAGCAAACAAACTTCATAATTTGATCAAGGAAATTAATATCTTAGCAATAGGTTAAATATATTTCAAGTGATATTTTGCAAGATTAGATAAACAAAGATTTATTTAGTGTTTGTTACTCTGAGATAATAGTGCTTAAAGCTTTAAAAGACTTAAATCTTTGGTGGCATTTTTCCTGACCTTGCTAACTATATAGATTCTCTGTGAACATATAGTTTTCACATATTTAATCCACTAATTATAGACCCTTGTAAACACTTGTAAGACTGTCTTCGGGACATGTTCAATTGTTATTAATAAAAAAAATAAAACAGTAGAGCTAGGTGCAATGTTTCAGTGACATCTTTGTTAATTTTAAGTAATCCTTTCCTGATATATATATAAAGAAACTGCATCATAAGATGTGATCTCTAAGGTACATTTGCTGTAAAAAATTAAGATATATACCATTTTGAAAAACTCACTTCAACTTAAATTGTAAATACATATAGTACATGCTCAGCATGGCTGGCCTACAGAAAACTTACTTAGTTGGGCTTTGGGGTTAGATCCCAAAGCATTCTAAAGGGGATGATCAAATGAGTGAAAAGATGATCTGACATACTGTGGTGAATAAAGCTTAGGAAATGTTATGCATGATCATATATACAGTAGTAAGGATACGGCCTAACTGAATAGAGTTTGGTGGTACACTGAGGTTACTTGTTGCCAATATATACTTGAAGGTAAATGATGCTTATCAGATTTTAAACAGAAATATTGATGTTCCTCTGCAATCTGATGATACAAAGACCTAAGAACATTGAGGAAAATAATTTTACCAGCATTATTCTGCGTTGCTCATAATATTTTTACGATTATTTCACAAGTGGCAACAGGGTACAGAGCATCTTAGTCCGATTTACCTAGCATGGATTTATTTTTTGATTATTATGGATATCGCTTCTCAGCCTTTTGGCTAAGATCAAGTGTATGTTTGATTATTATGGAGAGAGTTATTCAGTCTGTGCACAATATACCAGATAATGGACAGTGACACAAATGCTAACTTGAAATTGTGTTATTTTTAGGCAAGTTGTAGGATACATTCAGTTCTCTAGGACAAGTGTAAAAAGGAAGAGATTGAGTTAAAACTAGCCCATAATAGAAGCAACAATTTGTTGAGTAGGACTCAGTTTCTTCTTCCTTTGGCAGTTAAGTCTTTCATGGACTGCTTCCAGTGGCCATAGTGGCAGGAGATTTAAGTCATCCAGAACAGCATTAGAGCCCACCAACTGAAGTACCAGGTTTGCTTCTGCTGCTTTCCATTCCCACAAAGGTTTGTTGATTAATTCAGACTGCCAGACTCTATGCTAGAATAAAATGACTAAGATGTGGTCCTGGAGGAGTTTAGAGATGAATTTGCTTTATGTGGATGAGAAGAGGAAAATATCTACAGTGACAACATAGCAGAGAGCATCAGCAACTGTGAATCCAGACAGAAAAAACTGGCTTAAAAATAAGCTACAGGTTTCTAGGGTTCCTTGTATAAGTGAGATGGAAGGAACTGGCAAAATCATCAAACAAAAGGACAGTTGAAAGGGAAGAAAGCAAATTCAGTGAGAAACAATTTAGTCATTCAAAGTAAAAGTGTGAAGTTGCATATTTTTTAAATTTTATTTTATTTCATTTTGTGACACAGTTTCATAGGTTCTGGGATTCCCCCAACCCCTCCCCATGCCCCCCCCCCATATTGGATTCTTCCACATTGTTGCAGTAGTACAGTTCATATCCAGTCATGATTCCCTCATTGCAAGCATGTACCATGCAGAGTCCAACCTCTTATTGTCCAGACAAGTTTAACAGTTTCATTGGGAGACCATCCCCGGTCCGAAAATAGAGCTGGCAGAATATCATCCCCTCCAATGAAAACTCACAACACAATATCATCAACAATTTACAACATTATGGAGTTAATTGGTATGGTATTGAGTGACTAATATGTTAGAAAATGCAAGTTCTTAACCTCATCCTGAAGGAGCACTCAAAACAAAACAAAAAAAAAGGAGTGTGCCTAATAGTTGTTGCTTATTTTTTCTAGAATCAAACCTAAGAAGTAGTGCTTAGGTTGTTACAAAAGTCAGTCGATGAGGTTAAATTTGTTTTAATTTAGTTATGGAAACTTTGTCTCAGGAATATTTCAAAACAATTTGCTTTCATATATAATTTGTGTACATCTGTTCCTGGAAACTCTTTGCCATGCTATAGCTGTAGAAATTGTTATTCTAGGTGTATATCCATTTTTAATTAGAAACAGTCTAAATGAATTTGACTTATGTCTAAATAAAAAGTAATCACAGTATGTATCCTTCAAGATTATACTGGTGAGATAATAGTGTAACACTGTATATAGGATAATCCTATCACTACATACATCTTTAACATGAAGAAATTGTTAATTACCAAGGCTTCAACCAACTTCACTGTCTTCCCATATGATTGGTCTTCAGCTACATATCCTTATTCCCCTATGAGATAAAACTTGTAAGTTTGCATTTTGCTTTGAAATTAAAGATAAGCAGGATATTTTCTGAAAATTTTAATTGTCTAAAGTGTCTCACTATGCAATATATTTCTTGAACAAATTGTACAGGAAGTTCTCTCTCTCCACTTCTGTCTCAGGCCCATCTCTCCCCACCCTATCCCCTCTTGTCTTTTTCCTCATCCCTCTTTCCTCTTTATATATAAATAGGTTTTTGTGTGTATATATGTATGTGTGTGTTGATCTGTGTCTCAGGCTTCCTAAAGTAATCTAGACATATCAGGAACAGGCAGGAAACTTCTCACAACCAACTTTCGTGAGTTAACTTATAGATGAAAGAAAGAAATTCTGTATAGCTTTCTTTTTTACAACTTTGTATTAAGCTGTTACATAAAGAGATATACAAATCACAAAGTTTATAGCCTGAATTTTCAGAATGAGAACGCCTCAGTAATTACTCAGGGTAAGAAGAAAATTTGCTAGGACTAAAACCCTCAATTTTACCATTTCTTAATCAATATTCTCTGAAAGCTAAGTGCCATGAAAACTTCTAACACATCATAGATTAAGATACTCCCCTCCTGAAATTCATGTGATAGAAGCCATATAGTTTGTGCTGCTTTGTTTCTGGCCATTTTTCCAGGCATTATGTTTGTAAGAGCCGTCTACTTTTTTTTTTTTTTTTTTTTTTTTTTTTTTTTTTTTGTGACGCAGTCATTGTCAGTGCTGCCCGATGTGCCATTATCAAGCTGCTATACCAAAGTTTACTTATCCCATGCACTCTAGGTAGATGTTTGTAAAAATTCTATTTGTCAACTCTAAAAAATAATGCCTCTCTGAACATTCTTGACAAATACTAAGAAATAGAGTTGCTAGGTCATTATAATAGCTGAACACTCACTTTTAGTTGATAATACCAAGTGATTTTTCATTATATGTAAATAAACTTACTTGTCACCATTTTTAAGTTCCGGATATTGTCGCCATTACTTAGTGTTATCAGTTTCTAACTTCAGCCATTCTGCTTATTTTGCTTTGGCACTCAATTGAATTCTTATTTCCATCTTTGCTCATGACTACTTAGTTTGAGAACTTTTTAGGATTATTAGTCCTATGGATACTGTCTTCAGTTAGGAAGCTATTCTCATATCAAGTTCATTTCTACTTAGAGATGCCAACTTCTTTTTTATAAGTTGAAATTCTTTGTTATTTTCTGATTATGTCCTCTCCTTTATTATCTGTTTTTGCGAACATCAAGCCACATCTTGTACAGAAACTTAGAATTTCAAGTCTAGGAACCCTTAAAAATGTTTAGTTCCATTTCTTAATTTGACAAATGAAGACACTAAAACTACAAGGAAAACATTACTTCCTCAAAGTCTCTTCTAGGTTGTAGTAAGACTAGTAATAACCTAGGACTCCAGACACCGAAGTAAGTGAAGTTTTTTTCCCTATTAAATCATGTACAGTTTTTATTTCCTTTAATAGGATGACTCAAACTCCTTGTCTTCCTGTGAAGGCCAAGAAATGCATGATGCAGTAATTATAATAGCAAGTGAAGAGTGAAGGATGATTAATCTTATTGATTGTGTGGACAAAACTATCCTCAGTTTACCAAATGTTACATTGCAGTCGTGCAGTGCTTGTGTAGATAAATAGGTAGGTAGATACAACATTTGGCCTCAGATTTTTTAAAATTCACTAACTTTGGTGTTATTAAGTTTCTTCTCTGACTCTTGTTGTTTCTGTGTTGCCATTCCAAATTTGATTCTAATATGAGGAATTAATTCCAGCCTATCTACAGTTGGTGAATAGGAACACTACTTTTATAATATTCTTTCTGAGAATGGGAGGAAATTCAGGTTACAAAATGTAATTGCAAAAATAATACTACTTATTGAGTATTTTACATGCTAGGTATATCATATTTTTCATGCATTGTTTTAGTTGATCCATAGAAATACTCCCAAAATATGTTTTTACTATTCCTATTTCATATGGCAAGAAACTGAGTCCTAGGGAGTTAAAGCTACTTTATGTCATGGCTGAAATGTGAAGGAGGTTTATCAGGTTCTAAAAATAGCACTCTGTCCATTATCCCACTCTACCTATTTGGAAGGAAATGGATTTATGATACAGATTTGAGTTACTCCCTGCTTTAATGTTTCAACCATATATCTTAGAGACTTTGTGTTCAGCTTATTAAACTAAACTCTTGGTGCTGATTTCTTACTATTGGGATATTCAATAGTAACAGGTAAATTCACATCAAGACATCAGATAATAGCTTATTTTTTCTTGCATTTGGAGGCCAAACATATTATGAATTTGTGATAATCAATTCTGTCCATCTACCTATTCTGGAATTTCCCACACCCAAATATCAGTTCCAGATATCTCTTCTTCCACTTAATAGATGATTTTTTTCCACAGGTGCCTGAGAAACAATGTGCTCCCTACTCTAGCTTATATTTTTTGGCAGAGTGAATCCCTTTTGTCATGCTCTTTATTTTCAGACAGGGCAGATATCCACTAGTGCCTCCACCAAGAAATATGAATACATGTGACTTACATAACATGTTATTTTTTTCTCTTGAATAAGAGAAGCACATTTAAATAATAGTTGTTTAACTGTTGTTATTTCAGCATGTAATGAAATTATCCCATAAACCTAGAACCTCTAATTCATAGAAATTGGAATATACAGAGCTTTACACATAACAAAATACTTTAAGGCTTATTTTATTCAGGTAGCAGTCATGTGAATTTCACAAGGTAGAATGTATTATTTCTCTTTATTTAGATAAAAGTAACTAGTTGCCATCTATCTATCTATCTATCTATCTATCTATCTATGTATCTAATAGATTGATTTTAACTCTGCTCTCCCCTCTCCACAGCACCTGCCAGTTAATACCTTAGTTCAGATTCCTTTGTCTCACTTTGTATACAGTGATAAGCTTCCTAAATTCCCTGTGGTCTTGATTTTCTCTCTAATTCACTCATCACAAGGCTACTAGGCACATCTCTTGCAAAGACAAATTTTAATGTGTTACTTCCCTGCTGAAAACTGACAAGTGGATCCCTATTGTTTTCAGTTTAAAATTCAAGTAACTTTTGTGGGGGTAAAATGCACTTTGCAAGATTTTCCCTATCTTGAAATCCAGTCTACTCTTTCATGCACCATATAAATGTCTCATTCTAACTATACAAACAGTTCTCTAAATACAATGCACTTTCTTTCCATGAGCCTTTGGAAATGTTGATCCCATCTCATACTCCTAAACAATTTTCACTCTTGCATAGTCCCCTGATGTGTGCCTTATAATTCTCCAGTGCTTGTTCTTCACTTCTGACTCAACCATATACTTCTATGTATACTTCCACAGCGTCCTCTTCTGACTTATGTTAACCCTATGTCCCTGTGATATACATTTTGGATTTTTATTTATCGTATTCTTTCTTAATAACATTTGGGGACTAATTTGTCTATTCCATTTTTACCCCTTGCCTAGGACCTCTGGTTGACGTGATTCAAATTTTACTTAAAGCGATAAATTATACAGCCAGCAGAAATAACATTTTGGGGGGTTCTAATTTAGTATCATTTCTGTTGCATCTTTCTCACCTCCAGTACAGCTAACAGCAATGATGAGTAGTACTGTTTTCAAGATTGTCAAGATTTCCATGAAAATGAGTTGAGCTTAGTCATTTTTGTCAGTTTCATATTATTAGAAGTTGGAATATTTCATTGTGATAGTATGATAGTTACCCTACATAATACTTTTAAAGTTTTAATTTCCTTGTGATTCATGTATTACATCCCTTGCAGTCTTAATGCATTCAAATTATTCACTGGTGAAACAATACAAATAATTTAATGGAATGATTCAGTAAAGTTGTAGAAGAGTAAGTAAGGTGACAGCTAAGTTTATGAGGTGCACAAATGCAGGCAAAATGTAAGATAATGCAAAGCAAAAATGGGGTCCTTTTTACTGCTTCAATTGCTGATGAAAAATAATGTAGTTCAGAAATAACCCAACTGTACTATAAAGCTTGCTTATTATAAAGTATCTATGAGGTTAACAGCATATATCTACCGGTATTTCCTCATTGACTTTTTGCTAAAAAATGAGAACCATATTTTGTAGCATATGTTTGGTGTATTGCATTATACCAAAACCTCAGATTGATGCTGGAAGTTCTTCTATAAGCTTATAGGTAGCCTGAGGCTTCAGAGAGAGTAAGAATTCAGTGGATATATTGTTTCACCTCCATTCTGTCTCATGCACAGCTTTGTGTATTAGGCAGTTAATAAAGAAGTGAATTAATTCATTATTTTATAATCTCTTAAACCTTTTCTGTGGAGGGAAAAATTTCAAATATGCATAAGTGTATAGCAGGTTGATTCTGAAATGTATTCATTTTTTACAATCACAAATTGTTTTGACAGAACACCACATGCCAGAAGCTATGTCTATTTAATTATTTATTTTGCAGCCTTTTGTGCAAGTTGTGTTCGTTCTTTAGTGACATTATATACAGTCCTTTACATACATAGTAGAAGTCAATGCACTGTGTTTAAAAAGTACATTATAGCTGGCCAAATTCAGTTGTGTATAATATCCTACTAATTTCTTAGAGAATGAAGCAGTCATCTGTAGAATCATATTACCAAAAACAAAGGTACACTTTATTGCATCATACAAGAAAATCAGTTGACTCGTGACTACATTTATACACATTGTAAGCATGGTGGTATTTGTTACATAGTATGTAAATAAATATATTGACCTGGAGAATACGAAAGCACTAGTTGAAAAGGGAAGAAGGTGGTATATAGCCAAAGCTCTAGTGGGAATGAACTCCTAACGTGTCATTGTAAATTCAAGGATATAACACAATAAATTCGTTACAAAATAGTTTTTAACCTATTGTTTGCCCATTACATGAACTTACATGAAAAACCAGCCTTAATATGTAAATAGCACTCTGATTTTTAGAAAGCAGCAGCCCAATTCGCAGCCATATGCTCTGACTAATTAGTTTTGTGTTGGGTTTAGCATGGCAGTGATAAATTGGGGAAATGTGTAAGCAGCACTGTGGCAGAATAATATTGAAGGTAAGAGGCCTGAGACCACTATTGGAGAGAAACAAAAATAACATGGAATAATACTAAGAGTTGAATTTTCTTTCACATGATAGTCTTAACTACAAAGCTTTATTTTGCAACTGAACATTTTCTTACAATTTCGATGAAGACTTACTATCATGATAACAAATGTTATAGCTCTTTGTAGCATAATCATATTGATTTGCATTAGACCAATTTATACTTTTGAAGTATTTTATTCCTACTGTTTATTGATTAAAAGCCACATATATCTTTGTTCTTGCTTTATTTATCTTCTCATCATGTTTCCTTATTTCATTACATTTACTCAGTTCTGGTATCATTAATTTGCTAAGTTTTGATTCTTTGCATACTGTGTGGAAAGTTTTGAGTGGAATACTGAGAGAAATACAACAATTCTTTGTAAAATCTTTCTTCCCTGAAAAAGTTTAGAGTTGTTACCAGAGAAAAGTCATTCTCGGAAAATTGATGATTGCTGTGATATATCCTCACCCTGTCCTTTGCCCTCTTTCATTCTGACGTTTGTTTCTGTACTCATTTCCCCTAGCATTTTGGTAAAAACAAAACACAACATAGCGCAAGAGAAGCAGCATAGACATTATTGCATCACAGATACCTGGTGTCTGTCTTGTCATCAAAATCAGATTACATACATCTTTGCCCAAGCCAGACTTGGAGAAATGGTTTCATTGAGATTATGTGACAAGCGATATGATGCCTTTTAGCATCTAGCTAAGCTGTATTTCAATACCACAGTTCCACTGGATTCATCACAGAAGCTCCTGATGCTACCAGGAAAGTGGCTGAATTTTTTTTTAAATGCCTATGGGAATTGTAGCCATTTAACTGGCTTCTCATCCATGCTCCTAAAAATATGGCTTCCCATATTTGCACATGGTGAATGGAGGAAATGCTTATTTTTACCCTTTTCAATCTAGATTATTGCTCATGGAAGACCTATATCTGAACACAAATGCTTGTTTCCTCATCTTAATAATAGTATTACAGCATAAGTAGCTGTGCAAATTAAATAGATGAAAGAGCCTGTTGGGACATTACTACTCATTTAGAAGCTACTTGTTACTTTTTGATAGAAGGGAAAGTTTAAAAGGTTTACTGTTGCAGTCCTGGTACTGCTTTCTCATCACATTTGCCTACCTCATAACTCATTTATCTTCTGTCTGTGATGGTGATAGTAAAGACGATGCTGCTGATGATAATGATGCCTCATGATAGGCAACTATGATATCAAACATGATCTATCCTGAAGACACAACACTAGGGACAGGCATTTGTGGAGATATGGGGATGTAGAAGGAGAGTGAGTGAGACAGAGGAAGAAAGAGAAATGGCGAAGGAGTGAATACATTATTTCAGCAGAAGAATTTGATCCAAGGATCTTGACTTCATTAGATACAATTTTCCTCAATTCATCCAATTATGTATACGTGAGTCCATTCATTCATCACTACATATATTGAGAATATTTATCTATAAGATGCACTCATATAAATTGAACCATATGGAATTGTTCATATTTGACTGTTTCAACCTAAAAATGGTAATCAGTTATGATACAAAGCCAATCAGTCTACCAGTGTGCTGAATAAGTAGTGTGATAAGATGCTATAATGACATGAAACATGAAACAAGTAAATTTTTGGAAAATAAGATGATAATTGCATTATACAAATGGATATGATAGAAATATAAATTGATACAATCCACTACTGAAATCATAGTCAGGAAAAGTTCCTTTCTATTTCAAAATTTTTAATCCTGTGTGACTTTTAATACTGTTAATAATTGATTGAACTGTGAAGAAATAGACAACTGGGAAGTGAACAATGGATATAAAATTTTCTACTTTAATCAAATTTAACTTACTCCAAGTCAAATAAATTTTACTGAAACTACACACTCTGCTTTCCTATTGAGACACTGGGCTGTATTCAGCACTATGCTTAGACAACATTATGATCAATTTTGCAAATGCCACTTAATATGCTTTTGGGCTAATAGATTAATGGAAGAGGGATTGATATAAAGTATAAATCACAAATTGAATAAAACCATAATTTCTATTATACTAACACATTTTAGTGTAATCATGTAATACTTATTAAATTGTAGATATAAATTTGTAGAATATGCAGGAATGTAAACAGAAGACCTTGCTCAATTACTATGCCTCTTTGAGTAAACTATTGCTGTCCATGAATGTTGGACACTGTTGATTTCTGAAATATAGATAGAAATAAGAATATAATGTTTAGTGAATAATATAGAAAAAATAATATATGCAGCATAAAGGATTTAATATGTGATAGCATATGCTTTACAATAAAATTCCAAATATTGTACATGACCAGTTTTTGAGAGCTTAGTTTCTTGCAAATAGCAATATAATCACACCTTAACAGCATTTAAAGCTCTCCATATCCTCAAAAGAATACCAACGTGTGATTAAATTTATGGCATGGAGATAAGTGAACCTATCCTGGATTAACTGAATGAAACCAATAAAATCATAGAATTCATTCAAGAGTCAAAAAAGAAGGTAAAAATTAGCAACAGTGTCCGAATTATGTGAAATAGAATGAAAGATGTTTTGCTGCTGCCTTTGAAGATGAAGGAGTCATGAGTCAAGGAATGAAAATGACCTCCAAAAGCAGAAAAAGACAAAAACATTGATTTTGCCCTGGAGCCTCTAGTAGGAGCAAAAACCTGTTCATACCTTTAGCTCAGTGTCAGGATTCTGATATCTAACTCTTCAGAAACTAAGTAAGTATGTACTTGTTTAAGTTACTAAGTTCATGATAATCTCTTATATGTGCAATAGGAATATAACATGATTGAATACAAATCCAGGTGCACCTTGTTACCAGCATCACAACTTGATAAACTTATCATAATCTGAAAATATGATGAGTCAAGGATGTATATAATATATCTAACAAACACTAAAACTAAGCAATATAGTACACTGTAGGGTGTCTGTTGTTTATGTTCCTAATTGCATGGCTGATTGGGAGCTGGGGCTTTCCTACTGACTGGTCAAAGTTACAAGTGATTGTCTTGCAAACCGTTGCTAGCACAGGAATTGCTGAAAAAAAAAAATTGAAGCTCCAAGTTTCTACTGAAAGAGTGTTGCCTTTGTACTGTCATAAAGTTGGAAAATCTTGACTTGTATGATTGTGTGTGTGTATTTGCATAGTAGTTCCCTCTCATTCATGTTTTTGCTTTCCATGATTTGCAGCTAACTGCAAATAGCCATTGTCCAAAAGTACTAAATGGAAAATTCCAGAAATTAAATATTCATAGGTTTTCCAGGATTGTTAATTTGAATGTTTGTCCAGCATATTCATACTGTATGCTTTGCCTATCCATTAGTTACTTGACAGCAGTTATCAAGATCCGCTGTAGCAGTATTGTAAATTCTTATGAGCGGATAAGCCTTAGGTAGTAGTTTCATGCTATGTCACAATACTCATTCTGTTCATCTGATTAGGAGATATTCAGTCCTTTCACATTATCCCAATAATAGTAAACACAGTACAGTGAGATATTTTGCCAAACCATATTCACATAACTTTTACCATAGTATTTTGCTACTTATGATTCTATTATATCATTAGTTGTAAATTTACTACTGTGATGAAATAGTAAGTTTATTATAGGCAAGTTTATATAGTGAAAACATAGTGTATATAGGATTTAGAACTCTCCATGGCTTCAGGCATCCACTGGGAGTCTTGAAAAATACCCTGGGCCCAGCGCAGTAAACTAGTGGCTGAAGTCTTCGACTTGCATGTGCTGGGATCCCATATGGGTGTCAGTTTCTGTCCTGGCTGTTCCATTTCCCTTCCAGCTCCCTGCTTGTGGCCTGGGAAAGCAGTAGAGGACAGCCCAAAGCCTTGGGACCCTGCACCTAAGTGAGAGACCCAGAAGCTCCTGGTTTCTTTCTTTGGATCAGCTCAGCTCCAGCCATTGCAGCTACTTGGGTGGTGAACCCATGGTTGAAGATCTTCCTATCTATCTCTCCTTTTCTCTATAAATGTGATTTTCCAATAAAAATAAACTGATCTTTTAAAAAATATACCCTATAGATCAGGAGGGGAAAGTGTGTGTGTGTAAATATAGGTATATATTTGAATAATCTAAAAATACACATTTTGCCACCTGCACATCTTAGCCCTAAGGCACATAAACATACACTCTTTTTTTTTTTAATTTTATTTTATTGTATTGTTGTTGACAATCTTTACATAGTTAATTGCGGTTAAAGAACAAAAAAAAAAAAAAAGGTTCAGGGGGATAGGGAAGTGGGTAATACTATTATGTCCATATTGCTTCCATCATGTATCTGAGGTAAAGGGGGATGTTGAGGGAGAAGCCCCACCCGGTTTCCCGCCCACCCCAAGTCCCGGATGTGGGGCATGCTCTGAGACATTTGCTCAAGTGGTTTTAATAGTTCTCCAGTTATGAATCACTGCCATTTTCGTTCGATGAGGTCGTCCACTGATTGATATGGTCCATCATAAAGTCACCATTTGCCCCATATTTCGCTGCCAACATATAGCTGAGATGAATGATTGACCTGTTCTGTCTTCTGTCTTTTCTTGGTTAGAGTTCTGAGTCCAGTGGTTCGATTGGGGAGATCTCCAGAGAAACTTTGAGGTATTCCCAGACCAGATTCTTGTATGTTCTAGCAAGCACAGGGCCTGGCACATTCCATCACCCCGATCAGCTGGTGGTTGCAATTGCTGGGTTGGTTCTGTTTTCAGTCCCGAGTTGCACTGGAACCAATGGGTGTTGCAGTCCAGTCTGGTTCTGCCCAGCACATACTCGGCCATTACATCAACCAGTGGGAGCTGCAGCCTAGTCGGGGCGACCCACAATAACCCCCATCAGGCCCACCCCCTACCCTGGTTTGGGCTTGGCCGCAGCATCAGCTGGCAGAAGCTGGCACTGGGGACTAATTCTGTCAAGTCAATACACAGAACCACCTAAAGAGTGTATAAACCGGGACTGAGAGAGACCTGGGAGGGAAAAAGTGGGTTCCCCCTTCCCGGGTCACTAGTCCCGCGGGAGGGCATGAAAACTAGGACGGGGTCTGAGGTGGCTAGACAGAGAGGCACTCAACAACATCCGTGAGGGCTGGATGGTTGAGTTGGTTGGATGGAACTAAGCTTTAATACCCATTGACAAGTACAAGAGCCAAATGGGATGGGGGACAGACTGGTCTACTGCTAAACATACACTCTTATATACTGGTGTGCATACTTACATGCACACACATATTTGTAACACATTGCCTTCAGTTCTGTGTTTGCCCAAGGACAATTCACAAACCTGTGAATAGAATGCATTTGAGTTTGAGTTGGAATTATTAAACTCATGGTAAACATCATCAAGGCAACTGCATATCTAGATTTTCATTTCACTGATGAACAAGTTTGAGTATACAAAGTGACAGTTGTTATTAAAATTTGGATTCTGTGCCTATTTCAAAGTAAATTCCTCCTACAGTCTATTTTCAAGCCCCACTTTTTAGAAATTTCCCTTTATAATCTCTGCATTTATTATATTACTTTGCATTTCTATTACAGCCACTTAGCCTACCAGGAAGACACTGAAGTTTTAAGTAGCACTGGATGGGACTGAATTAATAATACAGCTTTTCAGTTGGAAACAAGAATGTTTTTTGAAGTATCTTGCACTTTTTTTCTTATATTAGTTAATTGTTAGATTGAGCATTTTTAGAATCTTTTGCTTCAAATTGCAGTACACCTTAACTAACAATATTTCTTAACTTTAGTGCTTGACAAAACCAGGATATTACAATCTCGGCGTACAATTTGGCCCAGCAGTTGGTCTCTGCTCAGATCATTTAAAAGGGTAGTTAGAGAAAGTCAACAATACACATAAGTCTATAATTTAGTTTTGCTGCACAAATGCTACAACAAAATGCATGAAAGGCATTAACCATTTACAACTAAAAACTACAGTGTTTTGTAACAAGGACCCAATCAAGCAGTACTATGATTGAAAGGTTATGCAGATGGCCCTCATTTTTCAGTGATTTCATGTTTGTGAATTATCCAACTTGTTAAAATTTATGTATAGCCCTAAAATCAATACTCATGGCACTTTGACAGTCATTCATGGAAATGCATGGGAAAATGGGGAAAAATTTGTCATCTAACCCACTCAGTACTCCATCACCTTCTTTAAACTCTCATTGTTTAAACAAAATGTTATTTTTGTAGTCTAATTAATGCTTCTTTTCATCATTTTATGCTATCTCTTACTGATTTTCACCAATTAAAATGAACTCTAAGCATGCTAGTAAAGTACTATATGGTGTACTAAAGAAACTTCATGTGCCTTAAGGAGAAAATAGACATGTGAGGTGAGCTTCCGTCAAAAAGCAGTTGCCGAGTTGGTAGTTGCTCACTCAATGTTAATGTATCAACAATATCTATTTTTATGGCAGTATCTTCTAACAGAAATATGCACACAACAGGTTTATACATTTGTTTCACAAAAATTTGACCAGATATCTGCCAAAAGCCTAATGTATTTTCCCTGAGAGGGGTACTTCAGTATATTTGCTAATTCAGTATTTAAAGTAATTTCATAGAACACAACTGCAGTAGTAAGAACTGACTGAGTTGTATTCCTCCCAGGGCACTTGCCCTGTGAAGGCACAGACTTCCTAACAGTAATGAAAGCACCATGGTATCATTAAGATTCTTATGGTCCATTGTTTCGCTATAATTCAGTTTTTGTGAAACAAGTGAATTTATCATTAGTAAGGCTCCCACCTGTACATTAATAATTCTTTTGTGGTTTTATTCCAGTGTATTAAAATGGTAACAACAGTATCAGGAATTACATGAAGTAAAAATAACATGACTGTTTCTGAAATGAATGTCAGAGAGGCTCTATGGAGGATAAATGATTTTGCTAAACAAAAAAAGTGAGCTTTTTTAGTTATATAACTTCTAATGTCTAATGTTCTTTCTCTCTGCTATCTTTGTTCACTTTTCTGTGAATTCTCCTACTCAACTGTTGTATGTATCATTCTTATGATACAATCCCTAACCTTCAACTCCTGGCACCATTTGAAAATGGGCAAATAGAGTTTTTAAAATTTATCCGCTTATATTTAGCTCAGTAAGAGCCTTCTATGTGTTCCCAAAATATGCTTTCAAGGATCCCCAGATAATTCAGACTGTAGCCTATCATCACAGCTTTGTACACAGTTAAAAAAAATCTGTAAAGCTTCTGATGATAACACTAATATGCTAGTTCAATATAACATTTGGTTCAACAAATACTATATTCACAATGACAAGCTTTATAAAATTAAGATAGATCACTTCCAAAGCCTGTTTAAATTTACAAAACACTCATATTTCATCCTACTTTATTAACTTGGCCATAACTTTCTCAGAAATAGCTAGCTAAGATAAGGACAGAAAGTTGTGTGAGTGTTTGTTAACATAACTTTGTGTATGTGTGTGTGTGTGTGTGCACTTGAGACTCTGTATAAAAATATGTATAATATGAAGGAATATATGTATATATGCATGCAAATATGTATGTAAATAATAGTTCATGTATAAATGCATACGTTATAGAATTTGTATATATGAATTTGTATGCATATATATTTAGAAAATCATGATTTGTAAAACATTTATTGGAGAGGCATAGAGACAGAGTTCCCATTCACTAGTTTTCTTCTCAAATGTCTACAATGGCCAAGATTGGGTCAGACTGAAACCAAAAACTAAAAATTCAACCCAGTTCTCACATGTGGATGGAAGAAACAAAACTATAGGAATTTTCACCTGCTGCCTCCCAGAATCTTCATTAGAAGGAAGCTAGAGTCAATAGCCAGAGCTGGGATTCAAACTTGGTCAGTCCAGTACAAAACTTAAGCATCTATGTTAACCAGCATCTTAACTACTAGGCCAAATACATACCCTCTCCCACCCAAGCATTGTACTAATAGGACGAAAAGGCTGTGGAACATTTGCATAATTCAGAGAAAAAAACTTTCATTAATCTATAACTGTGCTTCAAACTCCTTCTTTTAAAAAAAGATTCACTTATATAAAGTGAACAGGTTTCATGTATTTCATGCATGCAATTTTAAGAACATAATGATACTTCCCACTCTGCTCTTCCTCCCTCTAGTACATGAAACAACAGGGAAGGCATTCTCCTTGCCTTTAGTCTCTCTAAACACCAAGGCAGATACTGCTAACACTGCTGCAGTGAGCATTATGGAATGTTTTTAGCATATTTTGAGATATTTTAATTAACACATCATTTAAATTAAAATCATAAGCCTGTACCAGTAGTCTTTATTTTCAGTCTGATTTTATGTCACTTGCAAATTTAGAGGCAGGGAATGAAAGAACACTCCATTTTAGCAAAAATTGAGTATTAGCATGTATAACTTCTATGAATAGTTTCTTTTCTTCTTTTCTTTTAATTTATTTATTTTTGCTGGAAAGGCAGATTTACAGAGAGGTGGAGAGACAAAGATTTTTCATCCTCTGGTTCACTCCCCAAGTGGCCACATATGATACAAAAGACAGGAGCCAGGAGCTTCTTCTGATCTGAAGCCAAGAGCCAGGAGGTTCTTCTATGTCTCCCACATGGATTCTGGGTCCCAAGGCTTTGGGCCATCCTCGACTACTTTGCCAGGCCACAAATAGGGAGCTAGAAGGGAAGTGGAGCAGCCGGGACATAAACCAGCACTCATACGGGATCCCAACTCATGCAAGGTGGGGACTTTAGCCCCTAGTCCACAGTGCTGGGCCCAGTGGATAGTTACTTTATACAAATATTTTATTACAAATTTTGCTGACATATAATATGTATACACTTACGGGATGCAGCGCAATATTGCAACACATATTCAGATAATTTTTTAACTTATCATATCTACTAACAAATGAATAATAGGATAAATAAATTTTGAAGTTAAGAGGCTAGTATTGTGACATAGCAGATTAAACATCAGCATCCCAAATGGGTGCCAATTCAAGACACACCTGCCACAATTTCCATCCAAATCCCTGCTAATGCTCCTGGGAAAGCAGTGGAAGATGGCCCCAATGCTTGAGTCCCTGCATGGATGAAGGAGACAGAAAGGTCACTCTGGCCTCTTGACTTTGTTCTGGCAAAGCCTGCACTATTGCAGCCATTTGAGGAGTAGAACAGCAGGTGCCAGATAACACTTTCTCCCTGTCTTACATATAGGTATGGATTATACAGATTTCTTCCAAGTAAAAATAAATACTAAAAATAAGTTATACACTATTCTATATTGTTGTTCAAATTTTGAAGAAGTGAAATTCTCCAGGAAGAAGAGAAGCTATCACTATTTCAATATCATTTTAGGCTTTATTTGTTCTTTCAGAACATAAAGAGTAATTGCTAATTATCTAAGAAGAGTCTCTTAGGGTTTTTTTAAGATTTATTTTATTTTTATTGCATAGTCAGATATACAGAGAGGAGGAGGATAGACAGAGAGGAAGATCTTCCGTCCAATGATTCACTCCCCAAGTTACTGCAATGGCTGGTGCTGTGCCGATCCAAAGCCGGGAGCCAGAAACTTCCTCCAGGTCACCCACGTGGGTGCAGGGTCCCAAGGCTTTGGCCCGTCCTCGACTGCTTTCCCTGGCCACAGCATCAGATATGTAATGTGTGTTGCTAATATTAGCTGGAATCGTTGTTTTGAAGTACAGATCTTAGTTCAATAACATAGCACATTACAGCAGACCGAAGTTATTAACTTCAATTGATAAAGAATTATGAATATAATTATCATCCTGTTAATTATTTAAAGTCATGAATTATGCAAATGCAGCAGGTATTATTAATCATCTGCATGAACCAGAACAATTTCCCTAAAAGAACATATAAATATTAAAAAGTCTGACTTGGCTCTATTACGTGCTGTTAGAGCTTTAGTGTTCCCTTATGTGCAATGTTTGGATTCCGTTCTCTTTTATAAAATGAAAAATGCCCCAAATGCATCTTCTAGAAAGGCCAAATGAATGTCATTAGATTTCTGTTTTTGCCTATAAAATGTTTACTGACTGTGTGGTCCCATATGTTTGTTTATCTCAAAGATACGTTTCTTTTAGGCTGGTATTGGTCTGTGGTGGCTGATGCCCTACTCACTAATAGTACACTGTGTGGATGTCCTTGCTGTGAGACTAAGCTACACATAATACTCTTGTAGCATCTCGTAAATATTGGAATTTCCCAAAATTAGCATACATGAACCTTCCCCTAGTGCAGAAGAACAACAGGACAGTTATTGAAATTGTTTTGACTAATTCCTTTTACTGCACTTGCGGTTTATAGAAGCAACATAAAGGAAAATAATAAAGAATTTCCAAATTACAACTTCAGAGAATACACAATTAGTAAGAACCATGATCTAGAGTTATACTAACATATTGTTGTGAAATTTTCTGGAAAAGTGCTGGCCTTTTCCTTTAAGATGCAATTTGTGGAAATTTTACAAAGGTTTCTCAAAACAAATACTCTTCTACTCAACATATTGGAGTTTAATTCCTAGTTTTAATTTAAATCTATTGTCATTTTATGTAAAATAATATGCTAAGTGTCACTTTTTAGAATTTTTATCTTTAGTTCACTAAATGATTCTAGTTCCTGTCAGTTTACATGCTCATGACCTATGTATATGACCTGTATTTGAAAAATACCGAAGTTGGGCAGAATGAGGGAGGAGGTGCAGGACAGACAAAAGACATGTGGAGACAAAGAGTTCAGAAGCAGTATATTGCGCATTCACAATAAGTGAGTATACCGACTGTGTTGCTGCACATTTCATAGGCACAGCTTTTTGACATTTTCTTTACCCATATTTTCTAGTAAGTTAATAGCCAAACATCGTACTGTCATAAAGAAAATGTGGATTTATATATAGTTTGTGTGTCACATTTTAACCACTAGATTTGCAGATTTGGTGTCTATACAGAATATTTGATTTTATAAAGGATTTGAGAGAAGGAAATGGGGTTTTTAAACTGTGGGTTTGTGTACTTGACGTTCATGAAATTTTGCTTTTGAGTTTGCTTCCCAAGACTACCAATGGATGAAAATATCAAACACTTTTCTTTTTTTGAGGTTTTGCTATTCTTTTTATTATGTATTTTAATTTGTGATGATGCTTACATAGTTGATCAGGTTGGGAAATGTCAAGCATTAGGGGAGAGTGGGTGAGATAATTGTTTTCAAATCTTTTTTTTGCCTCCTGCATGTGGGGGAAAGGGGAGAAAAAGGGAAGAATCTGCACCCAGGCTCTCAACCACCTCAGTACCTAAGGATGGGGAATAGCCACCCTGTGTCATCCCAAGGTCCCCAATGTGGAGCATGCTCTGAGGGTTCCACTCGAGTGGTTGTAATAGTTCTGAAATACAGTCGATCTCACCAGTCCAAGGATGAGGAAATCCTTCCAAGGTCCATCTGCTGACACAGTCCACCTTAGAGTCTCCATTTGCCCAGATATTTGCTGTCAATTCTTGACTCTAGTATTTGTCCAATATGTTCTGCCCTCCTTTCTCTGCTATGGTACCAGATGTTCTCTGCTTCCCCCAATGTGCTGCCATATTCTGCGTGTGGACCTGGGCATGTCCTCCACTGTTCCATCTAAGACACTGAGGAGGTCCAGTTCTGACACATGCACTCCATGGTCAGACCAGCAATCCTAAAGTTCTCCCCATGGTTGCAGTTTGAAGTGCAGCGGTTCAGTTGAGGGGATTCCCAAAGAAATTTTGTCTGATGTGATCCCAGATTTGACTCGTGTATGCTTGCCAATATGGGGTCTGGCTCAGTCTGTCATCCATATTAGCCAGTGCACACACTGGTAGTTTCAGTTGCTGGGTCAGTTCTGCCTCCACCTACTTCTTTTACATAAGCCCGTGAATCCTACAGTTCAAAGCAACTCAACCCTCTACACACTTGTCTCTCACATACACCAGTGGGAACTGCAACCTAGTCAGAGCAAGTCCCAATAATCGCTCCCCACCCCAGGCCCACGCCCACCTGGCCTTAAGATCTAGCCCACACTCATGCTGGCAGGTGCCACCACCCATTTACACAGGCTTGCCCCCAGCCCTGATTCTCATACTCACCAGTGGGAGTTGCAGCCCATCAGAGAGGTGTCCAATAGTTTCCCTACTGGGCCCACTCCCAGGCCTGGATCTTGCACTCTCCAGGTGGTTCTGCAGTCTACCTTGACAGAATTTGCCCCCAGTCCCAGTACATGCCAGCAGATGCTGAGGCAATGCCCAACCAGCCTGTACTTACTCTGGCTCATACTTGCAACAATAGATATAGTTAGCCCAGCCTGTCTCTCCCCATAACCCAATTCACATGCGGGCAAACAGGTGTTGTAATCCTGCTTGGCCTGATCTACGCCAAGTCCCAGTTCTCAAGCTCACCAAGTAGAAGCACTGGCACAGCAGGGGAGCCGGCGCTGCCCCACTATCAGGCTTGTACTCCTACCCCCAGGTCTCATGCAGGCTGGTGGGTGCTGCAGTCCAGTCTGCCATGGCCTATATCACCTCAGCATTTGATAGTGGGTGTTATAACCTGGCCTCACTCAGTCTGCACCCGGTTCCAGTTCATACTGGTAGGTGCTACTGCCTAACCCAACCCAGCCAGCCCTGCCAGCCCCCAACCCCAGCTCTAACTAGAGATGATTGCTGTTACAGCCTGACTTAGCCTGTCCTGCATCCAGTCTTGGTTCTCAGATCTACCAATGGGTGTTATAAACTGGCCCAGCTTGGCCTGACGCACATGTGTGCCAGTGGGTGCTGCAACCTGGCCTGGTCTGGGTTGCTCCCTTCCTTGGTACCTGAAGGGACTGTGTCCTGACAAAGGAGTTTCCCAAGCTCCTCTACCGGGTCTCCTCCCAGTAACAAATCTCATGCACACTGTTGAGCCCTTGGTACAGACTGACTTGGTCCACTTCCTGTCCTGGCAGGAACAATAGCCTTGTCTACCCAGCCCACACCCATTCTGATTCTTACTGTTGTGTGTTACAGCCCAGTCACATCTGGTCCATGCCCAGACACTGCTCTCAAGTGGTTCAGTGGGTGCCAAGACCTAGTCCAGCCTGTCCTACTCCCACCCTGGCTTTCACAAGTACCAGTTGGTGCTGGAGTCTTGCCTAGTCTGGTGTACCCTAGACCCTGTCCACACCCATGCCAAGGGACACTGCAGTCATGTACAGCCCAAACCACTGCCCCCATTTCAGCCTCCAATTTACCAGTGGGAACCACAAGTCTGCCAAAGCATCCCTTTAACTCTGCAACTAGGCCTATTCCCAGCCACAGATCTTGTGCATGCCAGTGGTTGCTCTGACCCAGCTCGGTATAGCCCAATCACCTGTCTTTGCCTTTCCCCTTGGATTCTGCAGCCTTGCCTTTCCTGGCCCACCCCCAACTCCCAACGCTTGCTGGTGGGTGCTGCAGCCTAACCCTACCCAGTCTGCTCCATCCCTGACTCATACAAACTGGTAGGTGTTTTAGCCTAGCCTGGCATAACCTGTACTCCAGCATGCCTCTTGCACATGCCAGAGAACTAAGGTTGGTCTGGCCCTGCCTGGCCTGCCCCACTCCATAACCAACCTAACTCTTGCTGACAGGTGGAGCTACCTTTCCTGACCTGACCAACACCCAGAACTGAACCACATACTCATCAGTGGGAGATACAGCCCATCAGGGGAGTTTCAAAAATCCCCCCACCAGACCCATTCATAGACCTAGATCTCACATGTGCCAGTGGCTACTAGGCCCCCATCCAGCATAATCTGGCCCCTCTGTACCAGCAAATGTATGAGCCAGTGGATGTTGTGGCCAGGCCCGCCCCATACCCTATTCTTGATTGTGCTTGTGAGTGCTGCAGCTTAAGTCATCCTGGCTATACCCAACGCCAGTACCCATGAGTGTCAGAGGATTCCATGGTCATGCCTAGCTCAGACCTTCACTACCTCCAACTTTCAAGCAAACCAGCAAAAATTGCAGCTCCATGGGTTGGGCCCACATAACCTCCCTCTCAAACTGCCCCCAGACCTAATTCTCACTCGTGCTGGTTTATGTCATTGCCCAACCTAACATTACCCAGCCCATATTCCGACTCTCACTGCCGGGTACTGTGATCTAGCCCTGCCAGGTAGGCCCCCGGTGCCTGTGAGTGATAGTTGGTGGTGGTCAATGCTAACAAGCCCAGCGCAGGTCTCCCACATGGGCTGGTGCATTAGTGTGACCCTTCAAGTTTCTGCAGTTTCCCCCTCCAAACTGCTCGGTCTCAGCTCACTTGCTTACTTGCAAGTACAGTGGCCTTGTCGGTGGGCGTCCCTCAGTAGTCATTCCTCACCTGCAGCATAATCCCTCAGCGGTCCTCCCTCCCCTACATCCCCTCACTCCATTCCCTGGACAATCTGCCCTCCATCCTCTGCTATTGTATCAGATGCCCTCCGCAGGCCCCAATGGACTGACATATCCTTCATGTGCATCTGGATATGCCATCCACTACTCTGTCTAAGCCACTGAGGAGGCTCAGATCTGCAAGAACAGTAGCCTTGTTGATTGATGCAAGTCCCTCATAGGACATTCCTCACCTGGATGTGAGCCTGCAGGTCTCTGCATGCCCCCACCTGGGCCATCCTCCACTTCCCCGTCAAGCCTGCACCCCCAAGTCACTGCTAGTGCACTGCAGGTTGGCCCGCGGGCTTCAACTGGCACCACTGAGGCACCAGGCTTCCTGACCCAGGCTGTGTCCGGCCCCTTCTGGGGCTCACTGGTCTAGTTCCAATGCATACTTGTGTCAAATGACCCAGGCCAGAAGACGATGGCTGTGTCTGACTCCTTCTGGGGCTCACTGACCCCAAGCACTTACTTTTCAATATTTTTTTTCAAAATTGAATTAAAATGTGTGGGACACATATATGAATTTGTACATTAAGTATGCTTGTTAGGGGGAAGATAAAAATTGGGTCAACAAATATGTAAACTGAATTCTTTGCATGATATTAAATAAATTTAGATTCAACATAATGTCTGGTTTTGTTAAGAGTTCTACTAGTCATGGTTTCTACTCATTTTATCAAGTTTGTGCACTGCTGGATTTCTGGACTTATCCTCTGGACTCTTTTCCAGTCTATACCTGGAGTCCATTTAATGAATATTATTATTAAAAAGATATTATCTTAAACACTTTACAAAAATCTATAATTCATATAACAATAGAATCACCTGAATGCTTTTGTATTTCTATTTTGTAGATAAGTGACTTACACATAAAGCAGATAAATAAGTTGTCCAAAACCGCAGCTAATCGGACACAGACATGGGCAAACTAGCATTGCAGTGTCTGTCTAATTTGGATACTGTGTTTCGGTAGTGGAGACCCTGTCTTAGTTCTCATGCCTTGAATTCATGGAGATTCCCCAGTGTTTGTTCACAACACCTTACTATGTCAGCATCATTCTGCAACTTATTCAGTTCAAGAATGCCAGTCACTTGATCACTTACCTTCCGCCCCACACCACAATGTTCCCTGCAACAACCACGGAAATCTCCCACACAAATTCCAACAATGAGTTGCTACTTCAGCCAAAACTTCAGACTTTAGCTCTGTTATGGTGCTACAGCATATTAAGTCATTTATACATGTTTCTCCTTTATTATAAGTTATAAACTTTATGAGCCAAGGGATCATATTGGTTTTTTTGTGTGTGACCTCAGCCCTAAATAAATGAATGGACTAAAATGTACAAATGAATGATGAGTTTCTCACTGCGATACATATTCAAGTTAGAACTAAATGACCAGTCATTATGACTATGATAAAGAAAATGCCTGCATGTGAACAAGTTGGATACTTACTACCATGATGTGTTTTCTGGCTTTCTCATGTCAGTTCCTTATGAAAACTTACAGCTAAAAAGTGCCAGTCAGAACTCTCTATCCATTTTGCGTGGATCAGGTTAGTTGATTATGATGCCCAGGCCCTAGTTCCTATGAGATGTGTTTATATTATAGTACAAAAAGAGCCACTGTATCTCTGTTTCTTCCTAAGTTCCCTTTTGTATTTTTCCAGTTTATAGAAGCTACATTTGCACAAAGTTCTGAAATTTTATCTATTTCTGTAATCTTTTACTCAAGGCTTATTTATCTCAGAGATGATCTATTCTTAAAGTTATTGCTAGCAATCCTTATTCATTTGAGGAGAGAAACTAATATTCCTTATAAAGCTATGACTTAAAACAAAAGCATAAGATTAAATGGCAAGACAAATAAGTATCCTAAACATACATTTGTAATGAATTGGCAGACTGCAAATGAACTTCTGACCTAAGTTTGTTTTGTTTGCTAAAATAATGCATGGATCCTAATTTTTAGGAGATCTGTTTGTATCTTGGGTTTATTATAAGTATATATAGTATGGAACACTGTTTTGTCCTTTAAAAAAATTTATGTGTCTATTTACCTGAGAGGCAAGGTGATAGAGAGAGAAGGAGAAACAGAGATAGAGAAATCTGTGAGCTCACCAAATGGTCCCAGTGGCCGGGGATGATGACATTGTACCAAAGCCAAGAGCCTGAAACTCCTTACAGGTCTCCAACATGGGCGACAGCCTGATCAGTTAGATCATCTTCTGCTACTTTCTCCGGTAAATTATTAAGGAGCTGTACTGGAAGCAGCATAACCAGAAATCCAACCACCACTCCCATAGCGATGGCATCATCCCAAGGGGCAACTTAATGTGTTTATGCCACAATACCGCTCCCACATTATTCTATATTACTTTTATATTATACTATGCTATAATTCATGAATTCATAGCTAATTATTATTTCTACGTATAAAATAATGTGTTGGTTTAATGGAAAATAGTTGAAAACAGTAGCATTTTTTATGTATAGCTGAAATATGATGCATTTTTTATTAATATTTTGCATTATGTGGCAGTTTCATAGGCTCTGGGAATCCCCCCCACTCCTCCCCACGCCCCTCCCCCCTGGTGGATTCCTCCACCTTGATGTAGTATTACAGTTCAAATTCAATCAAGATTCTTTCCTTGCAAACATATACCAAGCATGGAGTCCAGCTACTTATTGTCCAGATGGGTTAAACAGTTTCTTGGGGAGACCATTTCTGGTCCGAAGTTAGAGCTGGTAGAATATCATCCCAGTCAATTAAGAGTCCCAATATAACATCAACAGCAATTTGCAACATTATGGAATTGACATGGTTTTGAGTAACCAGTATGTTAAAAAAAAAAAAAAAAACAAGTACTTTACCACAACCTCTGATGAGCTCATTGACATTTCAATTTTAGTTTATATACAGGACCGGCTGCTATATACCTTAAAATGGCTATAAGGTACCATTCAGCTGTCTCATGTCTATTTCATTTTAGTATTTAGCCATTTGTTGTGTTGAAGTATAATTTTGCTGATCTTGGCAGATTTTAGGATAATCTAGACTGGCTTGTAACTCTAACAAGACATTTGTCGACAATTAAGGTGCAGAACATTTTTGGGGGGGGGGGTGTGTGCAGGAAAATCTTCAACAGCATGGTGAGGAGTGACTAATCTTTGTGTCCCACCCAGCGAGGCATGAGCCAATCCACGCCAGCTCTTTCCTGTCAGATTCCAAGCTCTACTTTTTGTAAACAGTAGCATTTTTAAAAGAGAGGAAACAAGAAAGATCAGATTTATTCAAAATGGTAAATATACAGGCACTAAGAAGATATTAAGTATCTATACAATCCACTTGTAATTTCCTCTTAGCCTATATTCAGATTACCCAGGGGACAATGCCAACCTATTTGAATACTAAACATTATTTCATCATTGTATCTTGGAAATTGTTTAAAGCCATGATTCTTAGGCAAAATTCTTTTTTCATCTATGGTTTATTCTTTATTTACCATACAGCTTAAATGCAAAAATGTGCAGTATTGAGGGTAGGCATCATAGCGTAGTGGGCTAATTCTTTGCCTGCAATACTGGCACCCTGTATGAGCAGTGGTTTGTACTCCAGTGGCTCCACCTCTGATAACAGCTGTCTGCTTGAGGCCTGAGAGGCCAGTAGAGGATGACTCAGGTGCTTGGGTCCCTGTATACACATGGGAGATCTGGAGGACGCTCTGAGCTCCTGACTTAAGATCAGCCCAGCTCTGAATGTTGTGGCCATTTGAGGACTGAATCACAGGATACAAGGCCTTTTTCTTTGTTTCTCCTTTCTGTGTAATGCTACCATTAAAAATGTGTACCATCAAATGAATTGAAAGCTTATGTGCATACAAAATGCTGCACATGGAGATATTAATGGCAGCTTTATTCATCACTGTTAAAACTTGAAAACAACAAAGGTGTGCTACAGCAGGTGACTATATGAGTAAAATATGGTACTTCCAGACAATTAAATATCATTTAGTGATTGAAAAAATAAAGCATGGGTTATTGAGCCATGAAGGAAATGCTCAAACTCTAATTACATATTTCTCAGTGAAAAGAAGCCAGTGTGGAAAGGCTACATACTACATGATTGCGATTATATGACATTCTGGAAAAGGGAAAACTATAGGGATGATAAAAAGATTGATAGCTCTCAAGGTTTTGAGACAGGAAGGGGTTGAATAGGCAAAGTTACAGAGGTTTTATTTAGGGTGTGAAAAATATTCTTGGGGCTGGCATTGTGGTAGAACAGGTTAAGCTGTTGCCTGTGATACTGGTATAGATATAGGTTCAATTTCTGGCTGTTCCATTTTCAATGCAGGTTCCAGGTAATGTACCTGGAAAAGCAGAAGATGGCCCAAGGACTTCAGCCCCTGCTACTCATGTGGGAGACCCAGAAAGGGATGTTGGCTTCCAGATATAGCCCAGCTCAACCACAGTTGACATTTGGAGAGTGAACCAACATATGGAGGGTCAATCTCTCTCTCTCTTTTTTGAATTAAATGCAATGCAATTGAAGAATATTCTTTATGGTACTAAAATAATACATACGTTGTGTTGAACACTTCCTCACATCTGCAGATTTCACAACACGAAGAGTGAGTCTTCAGTATTAACTGGGGGCTCAGCATGATAATAATGTTTCAGTGCATGTTTGCCAGCAGTAAAAAATGAACCACTTCTCAAGGAGATGTTGATAGAGGGGCTATATATGTCAGGGACACAGCATATATGGGAAATCCCTGTATCTTTATGTCAGATTGTTTTTGGGTTTTTCTTTTTTTGAAATGTTCAAGCTTCTCTAAATAAGAGACACATTTTAAAATGTGCAGCATAGTTAGGGTCATCATAATAGAATGAAAAGAATAAAGAGAAGATGCTATAGACCAGAATTATAAACAGCCAATAAATATGAGCATATATTGTAAACAACTAGTGCATGAAGTAAATGAGGTATAACTGCTTTTACTTTTTCACGATCATATTGGAAGTGATCAGTAGAGCTGAAGAGTCTGTGAAGTGGACGTGCTCAGACTTGTTGGTGGGAGTATAAATCAGTCTTATGATTTTCTACAGCAGTTTGGCCAAATACATAAAGAGCATATTTGATCCTTTGACCTGGCAGTTTGTCTTCTGAGACTCTTCCCTAGGACATAATTAAATACTACAGACAAGGTTGGTTGCTATGTTATCTATAATAAAACAAAAAAGGAAAATACTGACAACCTAAGTAGCTACAGAGTTAAGCAGGTTAAGTAAGAGTTAAATAAATCTTGAGATATCATTGAAATGGAACATTATGCATTTATTAAAATAAGCTTCCAAGAATTTTAGTAAAATTAATTAAAATTGATCATATATCAATTTTGAAAATGTGTGGAAAATAGGTGGTGTATGTAGTTTTTTTAATAATCGAGATAGACAACCTTGTTTTGCCTTTCTTTGCCTCATTTATTTTATGTAACATAGTGTCCTTCAGTTCCATCAAGGTCACAAATTCCAGGATCTTGTCCTTTTTAATTTATTGATTATTATTATTTCCCATAATAGTGCTGTAAATATAGGGTTTCTCCTGTCCACCTCCCCCTCACTGTTTAATCCATAATATTACAATAGTATAATCCTTCAACAATCATCACAAGTTCAACATTCTGCTGTGTAAGTCTGTCAAGGCATTGTAGGTATAGGCAATGATAGAAACTCTAATATCCTATTGTCAAGGTGTATTTAACAGTTTCGTTGGAAGTCCTCATTTTATTAAAGAGTAGAGGCACATATTGTAATGTATCTTCACTTCCTGGCATGCTAGTCTCCATTACAAATTTTATCTATGAGGATATATTTATATGCACATGTATTTATCTATATATATATTATATATTGCATAAAAGTTACCTTATATCAGAGAAAACATTTGCTATTAGTCTTTGTGGGATTGGCTTTTTTCATTGAGCAAATGATTTCCAGTTGGGACAACTTTGTTGCAAATAGTAGAATTTCATTATTTTTTATTGTCTGAGTAGTATTCCATGGACTAGATGTACCAAGGTGTATCTATCCATTCCTCTTTTTGACAGGCATCTAGGTTGTTTCCATGTCTTTGCTATTGTGGATTGTGCTGCTATGAATACAGGGATGTAGATTATTTTCTCATATATAACTTTCATTTCTTTTGGATATATTCCCAGGAATAGGTTTGCTAGGTTGTACACTGGATCAACTTTCAATTGTTTTAGCACTCTCTATACTGACTTCCAAAGTGGCTGCATTAGGCTACACTCTAACCAACAGTGAAGGAGGGTACCTTTCTCCCCATATCCACACAAGTGTTATTAGTAGAGTTCTGAATATAGGTCATTCTCAGTGGAGTTAGATGCAGTCTCAATTTGTTTATTTATATTTCCCCCATAACTAGGGAGCCTGATATGACTGTTAGACATCTGAATTTGTTATTTTGAAAAATACCTGCACATTTCCTTCTCCCAATTCTTCAAAGAGTTGTTTATTTTTCTGTCATTGAGTTTCTGAAGCTCTTTGTAAATCCTGGTCATTACTCCCCTATTGATTGTATAGTGTCCAAAGATTTTCCCCCATTCTGTTGGTTGCTTCTTGATTTTGTTGGTCATTTCCTTTGCTGTACAGGAGCTTCTGATTTTGATGTAGTCCCATTTGTTTATTTTGGCTGTGACTGCCTGTGCTTTTAGTGACTTTTCTAACAAGTCTTTCCCAACTCCTTTAACTTGTAAAGTGCTTGTTATGTTTTCCTCTTAAAGTTTGATGGTTTCTGTATACAGATTTAGGTCCTACATCCGTTTAGGGCTAGTTTTTTAATAAGGTGACACACGAGGGTCTTGCTTCTTACTTCTGCAGGCTGATATGCAATTAACCCATTAACATTTGTTGAAAACAGCAAACATTTTCCCTGGAGTATTTTAGGTTGTTTCTTCAAAGATTAGTTGGCAATGCATGTGTGGGCTCTTTTCTAGGATTTCTCTTTTTGTTCCATTGATCTCTGTTTTTGTGCCAGCATCAGATTTTTGTTTATGACCAGTGTCCTGTCGCATTTCTTGAGGCCTGGAATTGTTATTCCTCCAGCTTAATTTTTATTCTTCAGGATAGCTTTGGCTATTCATGGTCTCTTGTGTTTCCGGATGAATTTTTGTATAGGCTTTTTATTTCAGAATGTTGTGATTTTGATTGGCATCACATTGAATCTATATATTACTTTCAGTGCTAAGGAAATTTTTATGATGTCGATTCTACTAATCCAGCAACATGGAAAATTACCTCATCTTTTAATGTCTTCTATTTCTTTTTAAAATGTTTTGTAATTTTGCCAAAGTTTATTCCAAAGTATTTGAGGCTCTTCTCAGGGGATGGTATTTATGAGTTCTTTTTCAGCCATGGAGTTGTTTCTGTATACTAGGGCCATCAAAATTAATGAATCAGTATTTAGTAATTCTGTACTGTACGTCCCTGCTAGACTATTATGAGTTTCAGCATTGTTTTAAGTTTTTTGCTTTTATGTAGAGAATCATGTCATCTAAAAACAGGGATAATTCCAATCCCTCAGTTACAAACTGAATTCCTTTAATTTGTTTTTCTCGCCTAATAGTTCTGGCAAGGAACTCCAATACTATTTTGAATAGCAATGTTGAAAGTAGACATCCTTGTCTAGCTCCAGATCTTAGTGGCAGTGGAAAAAATTCTTATCTTTCCCCGTTCAATATGATGCTAGAATTGGATTTTTTGTATATTGCTTTGATTGTGTTGTAGAATGTTCTATCTATGCCTATCTTGCTTCATGTTTTCATCATGAAGTGGTGTTGAATTTTGTCAGATGTCTTCTCTGCATTCATTGAGAGGATCATATGGATTTTATTCTTTGTTTTGTTGATGCGGTGTATCACATCTAATTGTTTTATGTCTATTAAATCATCACTGCATGCCAGGGATAAACATCAGCTGCTCCAACTGGATTATCTGTATGATGTATTGCCAAGTTCTGTTGGCTAATATTTTGTTGAGGATTTTTGCATCTATGCTCATCAGGGATATTGGTATGTATTTTTCAATGTTGCATCTATCTGTCATTGGTATTAAGGTGATGTTGGCTAAAAGGAGTTCAGAAGGATGGCATCCCTTTCTATTGTTTTGAATCACTTGTGGAGGATTGAGATAAATTCACCTTGAAAAGTTTGGTAGAATTCATCAGTGAAGCCATTTGGTCCTGGGCTTTTCTTCATTGGGAGATATTTAATTACTGATTCCATCTCTGCCAGACACAGTTTTAAAGAATTTTTTTTTTTAAATCACTATGTAGTAAATTCGGATCAGCTCAGCTTTGGCTATTGCAACTACTTGAAGAGTCAGTCAGCGGACATAAGGTCTTCCTCTCTGTCTTTCCTCCTCTCTGTATATCTGACTTTCCAATAAAAATAAATAAGTCTTTTAAAAAATTCAATTTACTGATGAAATTTGATGTAGATTTAAAAATGATCTTACAAACTACGTGTTTGGAATCTGTGCCTCTGAATTCTTGTGTTGAAACTAAATTGCCACCATGTATTAAACTGTGAGGGGCCCAGCAAAACAGCCTAGCAGCTGAGGTCTTTGCCTTGCATGTACTGGGATCCCATTTGGGTGCTGGTTCATGTTCCAGTGCCCCTGCTTCCCATCCAGCTCCCTGTCTGTGGTCTGTGAAAGCAGCCAAGGACAGCCCAAAACTTTGGGACCCTACACCCTGTGGGAGACCTGGAAGAAGCAACGGCTCCTGGCTTTAGATCGGTTCAGCACCAGCCACTGTGATAATAGACAGAAGATCTTCCTCTCTGTCTCTGCTCTTCTTTGTATATCTGACTTTGCAGTGGAAATAAATAAATCTTATTTAAAAATACATTCAACTGTGATGTCTTCAAGAAATATTTAAATAATGAGATCAAGCTCACAGGTAAAGCTTTAGTGCCTTTTTTTAAAGGGCCAAAGGAGATACTGTTTTTATCTTTCTGTCCCTTCCACCACATAAGGACATAGCATTTCTTCCAGGTATAGAACTTCCGTACTTGGGATGCCATTTTAGAAGCAGAGTCTGAACCTAGCAGTGCTTTCATGTTGAACTTTTCATTCTGTAGGATTGTGAGAAATTAGTGTCTGGTGTTTATGAATCACCTACTAAGGTGCATATAATAAGAGAAAAAAATTACAGCATAATTTTATTAAATCTGAAAATCCAAATGGAATGAGTTATTCTGTACCCAATTTAAAAATAAATAAATAAATAAATAAACCTCTTTCCTAAGATCACATTGTCATTATACATGTTGTGTCTTCTTGAGAGGAAAAATAATATGACAAGAAATGTAATTACTAAGTGCTACATTGAAGGATAGCTAATTATTTTCTATTCGCTGTGAACAGGCTCTCCAAATGTTACTCTCAGGAATTGCCTGCAAAATTAAGATGGAAAAATGAGGAAGTATGATCCCTAAGAAATTATCTGGAAAATGAACTGCCAAATCATTTCTCCATGTCCTATTGCTTGTTAAAATCTTCCTGGTCCTAAGTGACATCAGAGTTCTAAATTTCTTTTTCTAGCAGATTCTGCCTTTTGTATTATAGAAAGTCCCAAAGGACTGGCAGTACATGGATACTGCTTTGTTGTACCTTATTGGTTGATCTCTTTGCTGCAAAAAAGAGACATTGTTCCTGAAATGACCTTAGTAGCGTGACTGGTTCTACATCTTAGAAACCTACAGTTTTACAGACGATGTTGGCTACATGGCTATTTGTTTAAACCATCCTGATTGGAAAAGTTTGTAGTGAATGAAAAAGGAAATAATTACTGTTAGAACTTTCCCGAAGCCTTTGTTCTTTTTAGGCCTCAATAACAAAAATACCATAAACTATGATGTAGAATCTGAGAAGTACAAAATCAAGGTACCAATGAAGGTACCGGGAGGTTAGTCTGCTGAACACCCATTTCCTCGGGGACAGTGGCTTGTCACTGCATCCTCCCACAACCGAAAGGGCAAATTATAATGGCACTGATCTCAATTCTGATACAATGACCTCTCAAATGCTCCCCCTTCTAATGTAGTTGCCTTGTTGAGTAGAATTCAATGTATAAATTTGAAAGGCAAACATTCACATCATTGTAATCAGACATCTCAAAGAATTTTGAATTGTCTCTGCAGTTAATGTACTTGCAAATTTCCTTTACAAGAAAAACATGTATGAACAAGAAGCTTTCACTGGATCATTGATGTAAATGCCTGATAATTTAGTGCTTGTACTGGAATTATATTTTATTTTCCTCATAGAAAGTAAGTCATTTTTACTTTGTCAATGCTGAGTTTAACTTAGCCTCAGGATTCTACGTGTGCATGTTTTTTTGATCAACCCTGAACTGTGGTAATTCACATTACTTTACAATAAACATAAAGTGCTAGATGATTTCAAATCTAGTTCAGGTACTTCAAAAGGCAAAAATACAAAACTTTCATTAATCTGTGTTGCATGGTCCTATTCAGTTGCTATTGCTACTGGGAATGTACAAGTGCAAGTAATATACAAATCACATATCCCTTCTGGCAAAAGACTGGGTTATTAATGCATAACCAGAACCACGAAATTGTTCCTTTATTGAGCAGTGTTTTCTGTCCAAGCTGCTATTCAAGTAAACAAATATCAGAAGTATCTCAGTTAACATAAAACTGGCAAGAACCAAAGTTAAAGTGTATTCAAAAGACAAGTGTAAAAGTGACACGGAGGAGAATGTCAAAAGTATGTGAAAAAATGAACATGCTAAAAATATTTATCAAAATGGCCATTAAAAGCATTACATTTATTTATGCACAGATTTTCACCTTTCCCTTTCCCTGTGTTTCTGTCTATTCCCACACTGTACATTTCTTTGGTCTTTTGTCTTGAAGATTTGCCACAAAACTTAATGGACTATGACAGCTGCCTACCCCTCTTACTTCACTAGGCCTTCCCTATAAGGAAGATGCAAATTTGTGGGTATTTTGGAAAGCTCCCACTTCACATGAAATGATTTCCAAGGAGATAAGTGGAAACAGAGTAGGAAATGTCTTATATAGAGAACCTCACATAGGCAGGCATGCTTGTAAATATTATTTATTTAATGTAACAACTCATTAAATAGATGATATCAATACCATCTTTCTAAGGAAACTTGGAAAAACTGGTCAAATCAAGAAAACCTCTGCTAAGTTCTACTGGTAGCAAAGGGGAAAAAGTCAGATGTTTACCTAAACATTTCTCTCTGAAATATGTCATTCTTGTGTTCTTTCAAATTGATTTTCTTTTTTTTAATTATTTCATTTTATAACACAGTTCCATAGGCTCTGGGATTCCCCCAACCACTCCCCTAGCCCTCCTTCCATACTGATTTCCTCCATATTATTACAGCAGTGCAGCTCATATCCAGTCATAATTCCATCATTGTGGGCATGGACCGTGCAGGGAGTCCAGCATCTTATTGTCCAGATAAATTCAACAGTTTCATTGGGAGACCATCCTTGATCTGAAAGCAGAGCTGTCAGAATATCATCCCCTCCAATGAAAAGCCACAGCACAAATTCAACAACAGGTAGAAACATGGAAATTTACAGCATCATGAAGTTGACATGATACTGAGTGACCAATATGTTAGAAAATGCAAGTTCTTAACCACATCTTGTAACTACTTTATTGACATCTCAGTTTTAGTTTATACATAACTACTATAAACCTTAAAATGGTTACAGGATACTATGCAACTGTCTCGTGGCTTTTCTTCTTTCATATTTATCTTTAGCAGCTTATAGTATTCAAGCATTATTTTTACTGAACTTTGTGAATTTTAGGATGGTCCAAACAGGCTTATAACTCTAACAAGCCATTATTAACAATTGAGGAGCACAACAGTTTTAGTTTTCAACAACAGAGTAACATAATAAGCACTTGATATCGGGAAAAAGTATTGATTTTATAAATATTTAATTTATCATTTAAAATGGGGGCTAGAGCTTACCAGCTTAATTTTTGTTAGATGAAAAGTTTGATTTAAATTAGTTTTTGTACTATAAAATGTTTTATTATGTTATACCTGTCTATAAAGAAGATTGAAGTCTTGATAATAAGAGTTATTTGTCACTGTTCTGCCTCTCTGTCTCCTCCCTAGTATGAAGACTTGAAGTTAGGTTGGCTAGGGTGGCTGATTGATCAGTGAAAGCAGAGGAGGTGTAACACGCTGTTGTCCAAAATTCTCTATTTTCTAAGCTATTGCTATTGATGCATCTGAACACCTGCCACTTTTATTTACTTCCCTTGCTTTATGTTCACCTCTGATCATGAAACTAGACTTCAGATTGTAATATGAATTCATTCTGCTTGTTTTTGTCTTCTTTACATAACGTGATGAACTCAAATACATGAATCCATTTGAAGAGGCTTTGCTACAGCTTTATTTCAAAAATTATATAATTTTTCAAAATGTATTTCTGACTGTTTCCTAAATTAAAGAAGCTATTCCATTTGGGAAGTAGTATTTCAAATAGGGAAAATTAAAGAGAATCAGCAGAATGAGAGTAAATATTTGGAAGTTATAATTCCGACAATGAGTTAATAACCAAAATATACATGAGAATCTATAACAGCACAAAAACAAGAAACCAGACAATCCAGTTGGAAAATAAGCAAAATCTCTGAACATGCAGTTCTTGAAGAAATTTAGGTGACCAACAAATACATGAACAATATCTTTAAAGGCATTAATCATCAGGAAAACTCAGATCAAAACCACAATAAAGTGTTCCAGTTAGGTTGATTAACTCCAGTTAGGTACTCCAGTTAGGTTGACTAACTCCAAAAAGACAAAAGATAACAAGTGTTGTGATGCTGTAGAGTACACAGAACTTTTGCATGATGCTGGTGAGCAACTAAATTAGTACAATTGTTTTTGAAAAAACAAAATGGCAGTACCGTTAAAAAACAACTAAAAATTGATCGACATAAAATCCCAAAATAAGTCTATCTGAAAATAGACATATGCAGTCCCAAGTTTATTGCAGTCAAGAAATGGAAACAACATAAATGTCCATCTGCTGGTGAATTGATAAGTAGAAGGTGGTACATATGCACAATGGAACATCATTCAGTTCTGAGAAGGAATAAATACCTTTCGTTTCTTTTTTACTTTATTTTCATTTTTTCATGAGATGGGTGGAAGAATCTTAAATGTTTATCACTTGATGAATATATAAGGAAAATGTACAAATTTCACATTGGAAAGTGGCTTGACCATAAAAAAAGGGAAGAATGTTGACATTTGTACTGTTGTGGATGGAACTGTATAGGTCATCATGTTAAGTGAAAAAAGTACAGAATGACAAGTACTGGAAGTAGCCATTTAGCCTGATGATTAAGACAACCAAGTCCTATATCAAGGTACCTGGTTTCTATAACCACATCTGGCTCTGAAATTGCTGCTTATGCAGAAACTGGGAGGCACCAGTGATGGCTAAAGTGATTTTGTTACTGCCACCCATGTGGGAGACCTAGGTTGGATTTCTGAATCTTGGCTTCTGCCTGGCACAGTCCTAGCTACTGTAAGCTTTGTGAGGTAAACCAGAACATGGGAATTGATTGTTTCTTTCTCCCTCTTTCTCTCTAATGGCCAATTCTCCAATAAATACTTCAAACAGCAGGAAGACAAGTACCATTCAATCTCATTTATATAGAGAGTCAAAAGGATGATCTATGAGAAGCTAAAAGCACAATTGTTACTATCATATACTGGGGAAGGAAGGAGGTGGGAGCTGGGCAGTGAGGAAAGGTTGATTAGCAGGTACAAAATTAAACTAAAAAAATATTTTTGGAAAGACTTTGGAGTTCTGTTGCACAATAGGGAAGCTATAGATACTGTAAATGCACCTTAGTTCTTTCTAGAAAGAACTATAAGGTAGAGTTTTTTGGACTTTAATCATAAAAATATAAATCTTCAAGAATTTATTTTTATTTCTCCTGATTGAATATTGTAGAATATATACGTGTATCAAAACATCACATGGTATCTCATATGTATGCATAATTCTTAGGTGTCTGTTTAAAAGTTTTCTTAATTTAAAAATCAATTATATGTAATACCTCATACAGAAAAAATCACTACTAAGAGACAAGCCAATTAATTATGCTAGAGAACAAGTGACATAAATAAAAGGCAATAGCAGACAGGGTAGATTCTAAGAAAATGTATTTAATTTTGCCATGTCTTGTATATAAAATGGGGCAATGATACTTGCCTTCAAAATCTGTATAGAATTTATGTGAGATAAGGCTAATAAATATTCTAACATTAAGGTACTTACTTGCCATAGTAGTAAGATGTCCCTTGGAGGACCTGGCATTTAGCCTAATGGCTAAAGTCCTTGCCTTGCATGCGCTGGGATCTTATATGGGTGCCCATTCATGTTATGGCTGTTCCACTTCCCATCCAACTCCCTTCTTGTGACCTGGGAAAGTATTAGAGGATGGCCCAAAGCCCTGGAATGCTGTACCTGTGTAGTGTATTTTTTAACAACCAGTTTACTGAGGAAAAACTAAAAGTTGGACGTGAGAGTTTAGTCTACCAATTAAAATAGCCACATCTGACATCCTAGTACCTGAGTTCAATACCAGGCTGCAGTTTCTAACTCAGGTTTTTGTTGATGCTGGCCCTGGGAATCAACAGCGATGAATCAAGAAATCAGTTCCCTACTACCTATATGGGAGATCCCCATTTCCTTCTCAACCCCTGGTTTTAGTCTTAACATTAACTCTTGCAGGCATTTTTGGAGTCAACCAGCAAACAAGGGCTTTCTGTCATCTTCACTTTTCCCCAGTCTGCATTCATGGCCTCTTACCCTCCTGTCCTCCCACACCCCTTGGTCTCTCAGTTAATTTTTCAAAGAAGAAAAATTCCAATTCTGATTTGTAGTGTTTACTGAGATTTGTGGTGCAAATACTTCAGCCACATCCAGTTTCAAGTTAAAATGATGTTAAGTGAGTAGTTAGAGGTGTTGGGGCATATTATTATATACCATTTTATCATGCAAACACAAAGGTGTAAATAACCTAATATGTATATGAAACAACTAGGCAATAATGAATTTTGAGTATTATAGGTACTTTGATATATTTAAGCATATGCTAAATATAAAAATGAAAATAGACACGAGACAGCTAAATAGTACCCTATAGCCATTTTAAGGTGTATAGCAGCTGATTGTGTATAAACTAAAATTGAAATGCCAATGAAGTAATCACAGGATGTGGTTAAGAACTTGCATTTTCTAACATATTGGTTACTCAATACCATGTCAGTTAACTCCATGATGTTGTAAATTGTTGTTGAAGTTGTGTTGTGGCTTTTCATTAGAGGGGATGATATTCTGCCAGCTCTGCTTTCAGATCAGAGATGGTCTCCCAATGAAACTGTTGAATTTATCTGGACTATAAGATGCTAAACTCTCTGCATGGTCCATGCCCTCAATGAAGGAATCATGACTGGTATGAACTGTGCTACTGTAACAATATGGAGGAATTCAATTTAGGGGGAGGGCTTTTTGGAGGGTTTGGGGGAATCCCAGAACCTGTGAAACTGTGTCATAAAATTAATTAAATATGTATATATTTAAGCATATATACATGATTTAATGTAACAAGGATTGCATTTAGTAATATGAGAATACCTCAGAAAGTACATAAACTAGTATGGAAAGATGAATAGGGTTTATGCTAAGTTATTATATCCTATATTTTTAAAAAAACTGTCAGAGAGGAGCTGGTAGGTTTCAAAAACCAAGAAAAGATAAGGAAATGGAAAGCATGGTTGACTGGTTTGGTAGGTTTTTGCTTGCCCACATAAATATATTAAGAAATGGATGTTTAAAAAAGTAGGATAGAGAACAACAAGGAAAGCTTAGAACCAGACAGGAAACAGTCAGCGTGGATTCACATATACCTTACTAGGTAGGACACAAAGATTAGTTACTCCTCACTAGGGTATTGAAGAGTTCTCTGCACAGCAGTCCTAAAACTGTTCTGCGCCTCAATTGTTGACATATGCCTTGTTAGAGTTATAAGCCAGTTTAGACTATCCTAAAATCTGCCAAATTCAGCAAAATTATGCTTCAACACTATAAACTGCTAAATACTAAAATGAAAATAGACACGAGACAGCTGAATAGTACCCTATAGCCATTTTAAGGTGTATGGAAGCCGGTTGTATATAAACTCCTATTTGGTTTTTGCCTTATGTCCTTTAAATTGTGGTAGTTTGCAGTGTTTCTCAGTGTATGTATATTCATAACTAGAAACTTACAAAACAATTCAAGAATTTGACTTTTTTGTGCATTTCAAATTGCATAGTTTGCTTCAATGATTTCTATGATACATTGCCACGGGTCATATGAACCAGTGTTCAAATTAAAAAAGCACTTTTTTAAAATACCTTTGTTATTTGATCTCTTAACAACTCTGAAATAATCCTATTCACTAAAGATAAACTATTTGTTCATAAGAGACTATCAGTAGTGAAATGCAGGTTTTGACACATTCTCAGCAAATGTGTGGTGGGTTTTTGTTTTTGTTTTGTTTTGATTTTGGTTAGTAAAGATTTCACTAGTTTGTATTTAAATGTTCTCTCTCATAATAAATATAAAACAGTGCCTACAAATATAAATCACATATATCAGGTCTTTTGCCTGTAAATAGTACACATATGACACCATTTCTCTAAATTGTAATTAAGGTTATACACTCTGTTCCTAATTGTGGAATCTACTAGAGCCTTACCCACTGTAAGTATGCAAAATCAGGAAGCTGTGACAAAATGTAAAAGCAATATTTTGCAGACAAATACTGCTGTAATGACAGTGTGAGATGTGAGGAGCTCCACAGATACTGTGCAAGTGAAATCCACAAACCTGGCATGAATTCTAATGAAGCAATTACCTGACATATCTGAAAACTGTCTTGAACATACAGGAAATAGAGGAAGATGTACACTTAGGAGGCAGCAATATCCCAAGTGGTTGGACCCTGACACCATGATGGAAGACTTGGATTGACTTCCTGCCTCCTGGATATTTGGATATGGGGAGTAACCAGGCTGATAACATGACTCTTCTCTCTGTTCTTTCTTCTCTTTCCCGCTTCTCTCTTCTCTCCCTGTCACACAAATAAATTTTGGAGGAAACAAAACCTACTAAACCTTATTCAGCATTGAGAATCTATGACATTTGAGCAATAACCCACTCTCCTCCCCACCAGCACTGTGTAACAGGAGATTTATTCTGCATGAATGTGGCAAAAGACAGGTTACTTATCTGTGGTTCTCTGTTTTATGCTGTGCCAACAGAGGTTGCTGTGATACATTGCCGTCTCTGGTCAAAATTATGAGAAATGACTGCTTCTCAGTCCCCTGAATAACCATACATGATGCAGTTCACTGTTGTCATGAATAGAGAGGAAAAAAAGACAAGACCAGGAAATGAGAAATAATCGACTTTTCAATAAATGTGAGATGAATCGAAGTCAACATGCAAATAATTAAGTTGGACTCTCTCAAATGAGAGTGAGAACGAGAAGCTGAGCGAGTACTTAACTTCTGGAGACATATGAGATATGAGATGCATGTATGCACTAATGATTTGGGATGGATTGCAGATAAATGGATTAATTTTACAATTTTGACCCAAAAATCAGTGTTGAGGAAGGCTTTAATAAGCATGCCACCAACACTTAGCATCTGATGCATTCTCACTGGCACAAAAGTGATACAAGATGTTGTTCATCCACTCAACCCTGAATAAATGAGGTACAGATTTTCATGTACATCCCAAGGTCTATTTTCTCTCTTATGGAAATAGAACCTCTTATTTTTTTTAAAGATTTATTCATTTTATTACAGCCAGATATACACAGAGGAGGAAAGACAGAGAGGAAGATCTTCCGTCCGATGATTCACTCCCCAAGCGAGCCGCAACGGGCCAGTGCGCACCGATCCGAAGCCAGGAACCTGGAACCTCTTCCGGGTCTCCCACGCGGGTGCAGTGGGCCGTCCTCAACTGCTTTCCCAGGCCACAAGCAGGGAGCTGGATGGGAAGTGGAGCTTCCGGGATTAGAACCGGCGCCCATATGGGATCCCGGGCGTTCAAGGCGAGGACTTTAGCTGCTAGGCCACGGCGCCGGGCCCAGAACCTCTTATTTTTAAGTGAGATCTGGGACTCTGAGTATGAAGTCTTTCTCTTGCTGTTACAGTATGGTGTGACCATGTAACCTTGTCTTGACAACTGAGGTATAATCAAAACTGTTGTATGAAATTTATATCTAGAGATACTAATCATGAACTTGCGCATCTTCCTCATTCTTCTTCAATAATACTTGAAAGCGGAACTTGATGGATAGGATAGGCATCAGGGCAACAATATGAAAGCTAAGTATCTAAGATGAAAGTTTATATAAAACTTATCCCAGCGGATCCTAGAGCAACTGCTTAATATTTGAGAAATAACAAGCTTTTTTATTTTCCTTAGCATATGCTTTATATATGCTGTCACAGCAGACAGACTCTGATCTCAATGGATATAAGAATCACTGACAAATTGCTGTGGACCAACCACATTATTTCACAATGACCAAACTTGGATGAAAAAGATGATACTTGGTTTCCACAGAGCTCATGTTGCAGTGGTAGAGAGACAAATAATAAACACTTTTTAAAGAATAAAATTCTGTGTAATAACTATACAACCTATAGAAACTAATATGGATTGTGTGGGGAGTTTAATTAGAATGGAATGAAGAACGACTATATAGCAGTGTTATCTGAGCTGATACTTGAGTTAATGGGCACATTGGCACATGTGATGACTTAGATAAAATCATTCCAGATAGGCGATCAGTAAACACAAAGGGAGAAATGAGCTTGTCAGGATCAAGAAATCGAAAAAGTTGATTTGTGTGGTTAGAGAAAGCAATGGAATGTGCGACAGAGAAATAAAATTAGAAAATAAGGTGGAGATAGACTAAACCAGGTTTAGTGTACAATGGATTGAAGCAAAACTGAATTATCTTGCTCAGAATTTTGTCCTGGTGCCTTTTCTTTCCCCATCTCTTTGCTTCTTTGTGTATTTCCCCATTTTCCAGTCAACTTTTCTATCCTCTCTTCATTCTTTCAGTCGTCTTGCAATGTGGTCCATTATTTCCAGAAACTAAAAATCCAGCATCCCAAAATTTTTCTTTATAAAAATTTTATTTTATTTCTTGTTTTTCTTTTTTATTACTTTGCATGATACTCTTTTGTTCAAGCAGTGTCTTAACTACTATCAAACACTCCAACATTTTTTAGATATTGGAGAAAGCATCAAGTGGATTCACAAAACACGAGCATAATTATGAGTAGTACCTGTATTTAGTAATTAGTGAGAGTATAATTAATATGCAAATATATCATTTAAAGTGTATTATAAAACATTTTTAACTTCAAAGGAGATAATTTTGTGGAAAATTAGTTTAAAACTTCATTCTTTAATACTGCAGGAAGCTTAGATATATTTTGTAATTTCATTTTTCTCAATTTTGCCTGGCATATAATAATTGCATATATTTATGGGGTGAAGTGTGATATTTCAACATGTATTTACTGTGTGTAAGGATAAAATTAGCATAATTAGCATTGTTAAAAGGTAAATGAAATGAACCTTCTAGCAGGTTTATATTATTGTGTGATCATATAAACCAAGCAAACAAAATATTCTGCATATAGCAAAATTTGAAAATAAAAATTGAGCATGAATTAAATATTTTGAATACATTTCTCTAGCATGTATTATTTGGTAATTGATGATTTTTGATTTATGCATACATTTTAAATTTGAGACATGAAGGAGCAGGTTTAAGGAACTGAAGGCAAACATGGCTGAAATGTACAAAGATAAATGCGTTGATATGTTTTTTGCAAAAAAAAATTAGATTGGGGTTAGCTAACTGGATTTCATCCCAAGAGAAGTGGAAAACCACTTATGGATCTTAATCTCATAGAATGACATGATCAGCATCAGCTTCTGATAATTCACTATGACTTACCTGTTGGAAAGGTACTTTATTGGAAGTAGAGGGTATTAATCTATATCTGAGTGAAAATGAATTACATATTTAAAACTTAATTAAATTAGGGTGAAGAGGACAAAGAAATTCTAGATAAAGTTGTGACGGGATAGGTTTGAGGAAGACACATGAGAGGAACAAGGTTGGGACAGAAGGTATTGGGTTTTTTATTTCTTTTAAATTTTGGGTCATGGTAAGTTTGAGGAAGAATTATTTAACAAGAACTAGAAAGCATGTGTCTGATAAAGGTAGAACTCATTTAAAAGTTTCTCTTAAATCATTGCTCATTCAGTAGGAAAGTGGCATAGACACGTAAACTCAGATGGTTCTATTTTCTGAAGAAATCATTCCTGACAAGATGGATATCCAAATTCCGTCATACCAGGAAACACTGCCTAATGTGAATTATTGTTTTGTTAATAAGTGTCATAGAGCATCCAAAGTCTTTGGAGTATCCAACAGAAAGCTATCTGGCATGTAACACTTATCAGCACAAACCTTGAATGAATATTATCCAGAGAGTCCTTGTTGACAGATTTAAACTTTTTTTTTCAATTCATCCTAAAATGACTATATATTGAAAACTATGTTCTTCTTTGAGAAATCACCGCAAAGAATGCCCTCATTATCAACCAAATTATAGTTATAAATAAATTATTATTTACATATTATACAATATTTGTATTAAATTATACATTAATTAGGTTTAAAACTTTTATAAAATATGCATGCAGTTAAAATATAGATTGAATCCAGATAATGCCTTTCTGTGTGAGACTAAACAAAATCCAAACACCTCCAAAAAGTCATTTTGAATTTTACTTGTTTAAAAAATTTGTAAATTCCATGTAATGCCCATATCCTTGCTGCAGCATAATATGAGACTTTTTTCTAAAAATCACTTGCACAGTATTTTTTTGTTAAATGATGAGTACTGTTATTTTCCGGGAGAAAAGAGTCTGTCCACAAAATTTTATTTACACTTGCAATACAAAGTTTTTTTTTTCTTTTTCCTGTAGCATTTTCAACAATGAGGATTTTTTAATAAGATACTGTAAGTCTGTTCTGTTTCTACAACATAAAAATAATAACTGTTGGTAAAAATTGCGCAAAAGCTGCCTAAAGACTTCCTTGTGTGATTTTCAGTATACAAACTGGAAAACCTCCCCGCCCCATCTTTTTCTTGAGTCTCACGGTGCGATTTTGCTTGTAACTCAGGTCACATTTGCTTGTGTCTGCAGTAACTGAGTCCTTTTGGTCTTCAGGCAGTTTACAAGATAGCTGGCATATGCCAGCAGAATAAAAATAAATAAATAAATAAAACCACTAACTATTGAAGAGCTTGAAAAATCTTTCATGGTCTAATGACCTTTCTGAAAATGAGATATTTATGCTGCGAGGCTGAAATGTGAACATGGGGGAAGGGAGAAGGAGGTCATTCACTACAGAGAAATGTAATATACAAAAGCTCTCAGTCTTAAACTAGTGGGTGAATTATGGAAATCAAAGAGGCCAGTCTCTTAGCATGCCCTGGGCCAAATGCCATGAAGTGAGGTAGTATTTGCCAGGAGACTTGTGAATCTAGAGGGTGTTTTTCCTTCATCCTTAACTCATTGAAAGCCTTTGAAGAATTTGAGGTGATGTTGTAATGGTTGCATATACTTTAAAACTAAGTTTTACTCATTTCTTTGAGAGTCAGATAAACAGAGAGAGCAAGCATTCCCATCAACTTGTTCACTCCCTAAATGCCTTCAATGACTGGTTAGTACAGATTGTAGCCAGGAGCCAGAAACTCCATCCGGATCACTGGCGTGAGTGTCAGGAACTCAATTATTTGAGCCATTACTGGCTCCTTCCAGGGTAGCATTAGGGTGAAGCTGGAGTCAGGAGACAGAGCCATGTAGCAGGTGCTTCAATATGGGAATAGACATCTTAACTGCTAAACTAAATGTCCTTTCTGACACACAGACTTGTAAGGGGTCATTCTGACACAATTTGTGGTGAGAAGGTTACAGGGCAAGCCAGAGCTGAGGCAGTACAGCTTCAGAGCAGACAGAGATTGGCTGAAAAAATAAATTGTGTTTATGCAATCAGATTAGATGAAGTTTCCAGTTTAGTTAGTTGAGGACTTTAAAAAGCTAAATGACTGCATCAACATACACAGATACCTGTGCGGAAACATCCATCATCCTTGTCCATCAGATCTCCAGGTAGCATTGGCTGCCTGTAATACCAAATGCTCAAGGTATTATTTGTTCTTCTTTAAATTTTTTTTTTACTTTTTTTATTATTTTATGATGCAGTGCCATAAAATCTGGGATTTTCCTTCTGCCCTCCCCAAGTTGCCTCCTCCCTCACTGATTCCGCCCATATTATTACAGTAATGTAGTCCTTCATAAATAGTCCTAAGTCTGTCGGTCTGCTATTAAAGTTTATCCTGACATTGTACGTATGGACCGTGGTAAAGAGTCCATCAACCTAACGTCAAGATATAATCAACAGTTTCATGGGAAGTTCATCTTTGATTTGGAAGTATAGATGCACAGTTACTTTATATCCCGTTAAATAAAAATATAAAACAAAACAACCAGAAGAAAAATAAGAAATTTACAACAATATGAAGTTAAATAACATGCTACTGAATGATCAATGTGTCCTGTTATTGTGTAGTGTTTGGTATCACCATACTATATTGAACTTTGACCTAATATCACCTTTTTAGACGATTGCAAACTAATACTCTGTATGCTTCCATGTAAGGAAATATTTATAAAAATATCTGTTTACTGTAGTCCTTAAATCCTTAAACGAGACTTACAACCACCAAGTCCACGTGATCATTAGTTTCTCATCCAGCCCTCTGGAAGATGATAACATTCATTTTCCCTCAAGAGGCTCTTTCACTGCATAAGTAGTTTACACATGGTGTTGGCAATTGTGTTGGAAAAAAAACACCTCACGTAAAGTGTCATTTTCAGGGAACAATGACAGGGTTTGCAGATATGTTGGATCCTAGAAAAAAAGATTGGAGAAAAAAAAAAAAAAAGAATCACAACCCGATGTTGGATGGTGGTGCCATTTAGCTGAGAGTCTAACTCTGTGTGTGTTTGCAACTAGGAAGTGATTGTGTTCCAGGGTAGAGCTCAGCTTCAATTTACACCAGCTTAGTCTTCTAAATTCTCCCTACTTTTTAACTGTCTCTCACTTTTCAGGGTTGGTATAATTTAAAGCTTTGCTTTTTTTATTGGTATTAAAGAGAATGAACTTCTTAAGTAGCTAAGAATATTGTAACAGCTCCTAATCAATTGTGAGGATGCTCTTTATGGCAATATCTGAATAGATAAAATATGAATATCCTTAACAAATAGGGTGGGATACTATGTAACATTTAAAAGAGGTGTGTTAAATAAGTGATTCTCAACCAAGCATAGTTTCGATCCCTGGCCGACATTTGACAATGTCTGGAAATTTCTTTTTTATTGCTTTTGTGTTGACTTAAGGGAAGTATTTATATTAGCATCTAGTGCAAAGAAGCCGGGTATGTTGCTCACTTACCTAAAAAAAAAAACAGAAAAATCAGCCTTCCAAAAAAGAATTATTTAGTCTAATATGCTAATAGTACCACCTTGGAGAAGTAACATTTTAACTATCATATATATTTTTATGTAGAATATACATTATATATGATATTTGATAGTTATATAATAGTAATGATAAATTCAAAAATGTAATATTGAGTGAAAAAAAGCTATATAGTAATGGGAAAGTTTTATACTAGTTGTTATTTTAATGTTAGGTGATTGATTTAGAAAACCAAACCCAAAATTTCGGTGGCTGGACATGAAAGATATTCCTTGTTTGTGTCACAGTTCATTACAGTGTATAGCCACAAATGGCTTTCCTATATTTGGAGAAGTAAGAAGACAGACTTCGATTTTGTTGCTCCTCTGTTTCTTGTGTATCAGTACTGTCTGCATTTTGCCAATGAATGATGGAGTAGGAAAGAAAATAGTCTTTGAAATTCCCAATAATAAAGTGGGTGAAACTGATCAAAAACCATGCCTGGATGGAGGAAGGGCTATGAGTCATAATTACATGCTGAACAGCTTTTCTCAGGAAGTTCTACCTCAGTATATAGTGGGACAACATAGATTCTATGGATAGCATTAGATACCTAACAGTTTAGTGAATTTGTAATTGTTATGTAAGCACATATAAGCCATGCCATGTATTGTTATGGCTATAAAAATGTATGTGATAGAGCAATTTGACTGTATTACCGTGCATAAAATGCATATGTGGAGGCCCAGCATGATAGCCTAGTGGCAAGTACTGCTAGCTTTGCACACACCAGCATTTTATCTGGGCACCGGTTTTAATCCCGGCAGCCCTGCTTCCCATCCAGCTCCCTGCTTGTGGCCTGGGAAAGCAGTAGAGGATGGCCCAAAGCCTTGGGACACTTTGCCCACATGGGAGACCCGTAAGAAGTCCCAGGCATCTGTCTTTGGATTGGCTCTTTCCGGCTGTTGCAGCCGCTTGGCGAGTGAATCAGTGGAAGGGAGATCTTCCTCTCTGTCTCTCCTCCTCTCTGTATATCTGACTTTCTAATAAAAATAAATAAATCTTTTGAAAATGCATGCATGTTGACATTCTAGCAAGAAGAAAGCAGAATAGGCCCAGAGGTGAGGAAACCAACATTACTTTGAATGTATTTGTATCATATTTGTATGATTAGATTGTTGATGCTAAATCAAAGTAAGTTATTAGTAATTGTGTGTGTGTGTGTGTGTGTGTGTAGTGCTCTGGACATCTCTGCCAAATTTTATCTTTCTCAAAATATATAATAAAGAACAAGCAGAGTAAATTAGATATGTTTTGTATCAACTAATTTATTTCCAAATTGGTACATAGTTGAGATATGTCTTCCATACCATTTTAAAAATTTATGTAATAGCCTTAGTAGTAGAGAACTATATTGTTATGTAAGCTCTTATTCATATCAGAGAATATTTTCAAGAACATTATGTATCGCTCCTTATTATATGGGCCCATCTAGGGTAATATTTAAAACATAATACTGATATACATTCCCAAATATCTTGAAAAAAAGTACCTGCATAATAACATATTGCTGAAAATGTTCTTACTTCTTTTTACCTCAGTGTTACGAGTAATGTTTTCTTTTGTTTCTACGCTATACCTGGTTTTTAAGCGCTCATGTGACTTTATGTAACACCTGTCTTCCTCAGATGAAAGAGAAATCCAAGCCCAAAGCAAGGACAACTCAGAATTCAACTCGTGTGTGTGTGTTTTCTGATTTTCTCTAACAATAGAATCTAAGGAAATTCATGAGGCTTATAACTGGAGAAGTCATTCATCCTCCCACCGGTTAAATGTTATTGAGGATGACTCAGTACACAAATCCTTATTTCATGAGTCTCAGGTGAAAGAATTCTCCATGAGGAGCACCTTTTTTGTCCCAGTTTGATTCAGGGCTCAATATTGGTCCAATCATTCATGGCCTGCAGGCAGTGTCACATAGTAAAACCATGACATTAGTGACTCTGTTGGAGGAAAAGCAGCTGTTCTTAGAGAAGGGAGATGCATCGTGGATGGTGCTGATCTTCCAAATTATCTATTGTCTTTGTGTTTTCCATGATCCACACTGTTGTGACAGAATTCTGAATTTTGATTAATGAGCCTCTGTTTTTCAGAACCTTATGGCTTTATGTATACATTATCTCCTATTATAACACTAAAATAAGAATGCATCCATACATAACATCAAATCAGGAAATGTGTCAGGTTTTCCCCTTTACTACATTATAGCATGCACATATTAAAGGCTAACTTACGTACTTTGAAAAGTTATTTAAATAGAGCAATGACAAGAAAAATGACTAGATCATTATTATGAGCTAAGGTTTTGTATGTGTGTTTCTCTTTTTAGAGTGATTTTGTAAGTTAATAAAGAGGATAATTGGCAAAATCCTAGTATAAATTTTACACATAATAAAGCAAAATTATAACATGCCAATTAAAAAGCAAGTATATAAGAATAGCTTAGCCAACCCTCCTGGTTCAGGTCCTTATGCAAACCCAGATCCTGTTGGTATTTATTACTTATCAGGAAACAAAAAGAGCCACAGATGTTGCTTTGAAGAGCAGGATGTTATTAATTACTGTTTTAAAGACCTTTTTAACCACTTCAGTGGAATAGGAAGTCATTTACACAGAATCATTAATAACCTTCACTGAATTTAAACCATGACTCTCATAAGAAAAAGCTGTCCCTCTTTCATAATTTCATTGTTACCTACTCTTTATCAAAACCCAACATATTTAGCAAAAATCTGTTTAAATATCTATTTTCTATGCTCTGAATTAAGCATTAAAGTCAAAAGTAGCTGAATTACAAAGTCTGCTGTGGCTGGCATTATGGGCAGCAGGTTAACCCTCTGCTTGTTACCCAGCATCCATTATAGGCTAGAGGTCCAGCCCTAGATGCTCCACTTCTGATCTAGTTCTGTACTAATGAACCTGGGAAGTCAGAAGGAGACCCAAGTGCAAAACTTAGTCGCCATACTAATGTGAGAGACCCAAGAAACCTAATGAAGCTCCTGGCTCCTGATTTCAGCCTGGCCCAGTTCTGGCTATTGTAGTCATTTGGGCCATAAACCAGTGGATGGCAAATCTCTCTCTCTCTCTTTCCCTCCTTCCCTCCCTCCCTCTCCTTTTTTCCTTCTCCCTCTCCCTCCCCCACCCCAACTCTATGTACCTCTCCCTCTGTAACTCTGAATTTAAAATAGATATTTTTTTAAATATTTGCTTTTATATTTTAGTTGAGGTACAAACCCAAAGTTACAGATCCATGAAAGCATTGTGATTAGGTGGAGGGAAAACTAAAATATAAGGCTGTACCTAAATTGAAAATAGCATTATTAACAAATCAGAATATCGCAACAAGATCATTAAAATGTGTATAACCATAATATAAAACTTAGAATAAAATATTTGACATCATAATAAAGTAGAAGTAACTCAGCAAAATTGTTTGGTATCCTCCTATTTTAAAAGGTGGCTAATTTCTTTTTGCCCTATGCTTGAAATAAATTAAGAATGAAAAGATGTCATCAAAAATGTATGAACTATTTGCTGCACATTATTATGTCTTTTTCTTAAACACTAATTACTGAAAAAAGTTAATTTAAAATATTTTGTTTTCAAACCAAATGTGCTTGACTTGAGTGTATGTGTGCCTTGTTAATAGTCAGTCTTGACCCAGATTGGAATATGGATTGTTAGGGACATCTTAAACTCTCTACGATATTCGGACTATAGATGCATGTTACTGAGTACTTAATCATATAACTATATAACATATCATGCATTATATGCTTGGAAGTACAAAAAGTTCTTGGAAATGAAGCTAAAACTTAAGTTATTTTGGTGCAAGAAAATCTTAAACTATTGTTAATATGTTTTTACAGTGCACATTTTCCATAAACTTTTGAAGACCCCCTTGCATATTTACTATGTATACAGATATATACATAATATATATTATAAAGCACACAGTGCATATTATAAAGCATTCATTAATTATATATCATATAGGCTCAAGAATTTCAAGCTGTAGTAGGTTTTAAATTATTTATTTCATTGAGAGATAGATAATCAGAAATAGAAAGCTCCTCTCAGCTGGTTCATTCCCCAGTGCCTGAAATGCTCAGTACTGGTCCAAGATGTCCAAGCTTGAAACTTAGAATTCAATCCAGGCCTGCCACATAGATACAAAGAATTCAAACACAAGCAATCACCACTGATGACTAAGGTCTGTATTAACAGAAAGCTGGAGTCAGGAGCAAGAGTCAAAGATGTAGCTCAATTACTCCACTTTAGAGTAACGCAGTTACTCAAATACATCTTATTTGATCTTAGCTACTAGATTGTCTGCCCTAAAAACTTTGTTTATTGTAGTTTTTACATGTTTTCATAAAATTAAACAGGAAATTTAATCTACATATTAAAGTTTTTTGAAGATCTAATTATTTTTATTGGAAAGGCAGATTTACAGAAAGAGGACAGACAGAAAGATCTTCCGTGTTTACTAATTTATTCCCAAAGTGGCTGCAATAGCTGGAGCTGAGCTGATTTGAATCCAGGAGTCAGGAGCTTCTTCTGGGTCTCCCAAGCAAGTGCAGGGTCCCAAGGATTTGGGCTGTCTTTGACTGCTTTCCAAAGCTACAAGCAGGGAGCTGAATGGGAAGTAGAGCAGCTGAGACACATCAACTGGTGCCCATATGGTATCCCGGGACAGGCAAGGTGAGGATTTAGCCACTGGGCTATCGTAGCAGGTCCCTACAGATAAAGTTTAACATATTTCCATAATATTTAGTTATGCTGCTAACATGAGTGCTAACTCTATAATGAAAAATACCCCTAGTACATTCTACCCATAAATGATATAGGTGATTTTTAGACTGTTATTTACTTAAGAAGATGATGTTTACTTACTAATTTGAACAGTCACCAGCTAGCCTGCACACAGCATGGTATAACAGCAACACATATTTTTTTGTCTTGCAACTTATTTTGCATCCGTATATATTTTTAAAACCACTGTTACCTGAATCACCCATTAATTAAATCATATTTTTAAAGAAAATTAGACATTGTGGGCAATAGAATAAAACAAACTAGTTTCGGATCCTAGGACTGAAGAAAGGAGTCCTCCAATACAAAAGGAACAAGTGACTCAGAGCTGGTGGTCTTTTTTAATTTCCAAATCTAGTAGAAGAAGGCATTCAGTGAGCTAAGTTTATTCCTCCCTGAATTGAACAGCAGGCCTTGCATAATGTCATATGAGCCTGGGACAACAGACAAGGGCTGTTGAATGGAAACTGCTAGCAATAGGCAAGTGTGTATCCTTCTCCAGAGGCCTAAGACAACTCTGATCTAATGAGATGTGAAGGCAGCTAGCCTTCTGGGAAGCCTGTTGTGCCTGAATGTTGAAGTTACCCTCACCTTCCCCAAGAAATCCCTAGAGGGCAGAGTGGCACCAATTCAAATCCTTAGCCACTGCAATAACTTAATTCTTGCAGGTCTGGTTGCCCTATACTGTAGATAATGTAATAGTGACAGGGTACTGATAGGGCATACCTTGAAATGAAGGATCAGTGTCTGACCCAAAGGGAAGAGCGGTATCCCATCAGCATCCTGGCCATAGAAATCTCATCCTCATCAAAGAACTGAGGCTAATTGTTCTGTCAGGGAAATATCAAGCAATAACAAGACAAAAAAAATGATGATAAGAGATGTGTCCTAGGAGTCTCCTCTCCTCATTGGATCTGGGATATCTCCCAATTGCCTAGAGACACCTGGGAAGCCGCAAAGTACTGCTAAAGGTATTCACAAGAGGAGGATATCAAGGAAGTCACTTTGATCCTTGGCCCCAAGAACCCCCTTCTTCCACCCAGAGATATTTGGGGATCTGAAGAGTATCATTGTGGGTATTCTTCTACAGTAGTCATTGGATAAATGATAAAATTAGGTATGAAATTCCATATTCTCCATGTATATAAAGAGAAAGTGCTCAGGTCAGAAATCACTCATCATACTAAAAGGAAAACAAATCACTACTAGAATGAGAAAAAAAGGTACCTAGTAATGCCATCACTAAGATGAGTAAGGTGTTATAATTCTCTTACAAGAAGATAAAAACCAGAGTCAAAAATACTAAATAGCAGAAACTTTTAAAAAATAGTTTAAAGGGCCTAGTGGCGTGGCCTAGCGGCTAAAGTCCTCGCCCTGAACACGCCCCGGGATCCCATGTGGGGGCCGGTTCTAATCCCGGCAGCTCCACTTTCCATCCAGCTCCCTGCTTGTGGTCTGGGAAGGCAGTCGAGGACGGCCCAATGCACTGGGACCCTGCACCCGCGTGGGAGACCTGGAAGAGGTTCCTGGTTCCCGGCATCGAATCGGCATAGCATCGGCCCGTTGCGGCTCACTTGGGGAATGAATCATCGGACGGAAGATCGTCCTCTCTGTCTCTCCTCCTCTCTGTATGTCTGACTTTGTAATAAAAATAAAATCTTTTAAAAAAAATAGTTTAAAAAATATAAAACCTTAGCAAACAAATAGACATTAAGGAAAATGAGATGAATAAAGCTGAAAATGTCAGTAGTTGTATAGACAAAAGAAGTACTGAATTCTCTCTCTCTCTCTCTCTCTCCCTGCCTCCCTCTCTCCTTTTCTTTCTCTTTCCCTTTTAAAATAAATATTCACAATTTTTAATTTTTAGAAACCTCTTAGAAATATTGAAACTATACAAAATATTATGTGTGTCAGTGCGTGCATATATGTATCTGAAGGAGAGTGAAATGTGAATAAAACTAAAATATTACCAAAAATAATGGACAGACATTTCATAAATTTCATTAAAAATGCAAAACTCTCTGTTAAATAAAGAGGAGTGAACCAAAAACAAAAGGTGCTCAGGCAGTTCTATGAAAATATACATGATGATTGGAATTCTGAAAGCTAGAGGGAAGGACAAAAGGTTTAGGTTCATAGCTGACTCAGGACTTTTTTTAATGGACCAATTCCTCAAAAAAATCACAGGTGGTTGAAACTCAACAATGCAGATGGTCTAAATGGTCCATGGGTGAGCATATGGAACAGTGATTAAGACATTGCTTGGAGCACCTTTATGCTTTATCAGAGAGCCTGGTTTCTTTCTTTGTTTTCTTTTCTTTTTCTAAGAATTATTTGTTTTTCTGGGAATGGCGGATTTACCGAAAGAAAGATCTTCCATCTGCTGGTTCACTGCCCAAGTGGTCACAACAGCCAGAGCTGAGCAGATCCAAAGCCAAGAGCCAGGGGCATCGGGACATTAACCAGAGCCCGTAAGGGATCCTAGTGCATGCAAGGTGAAGATTTAGCCACTGGGCCATCATGCCAGATCCAAGATCCTGGTTCTTGTGCCAACTTCACCTCATAGCATAGTACATGTACATAGTGGAAAGGCAGTAGGCGATGGCCATAGTAGTTGGGTACCATCCACCTCCTTGGTGCATATGAACTGAGTGACTGAGGGAGTGAAACAGAAAAGATGTGAGCTCTCTCTCACTCTCTCTCTCTCTCTCTCTTTGTCTCTCTGCCTTTCCAATAAAATAAAATTATTTAAAGAACAACGATTTAAAATAGTCTAATAACCATGGAAGTTTGAATTTGTAATAACAGTTATTTAAAAGCAATTCCAGGGCATGCAGGATTTCACTGGAATATTCCAACATTTAAAGAGTTAACACCTATTTTATATAGGGTCTGCCAGAAAATAGAAGAGTAGATAAGACTTCCTATTTCATTTTACTAGGTCCATACTACTATGAAACCATAACCAAATAAGCATAGCTTCCAAAACAAAATGAAAAAAACAAGGCAGTATTCCTCATGGATCAAATATGAAAACCTTCTAAAATATAATAGAATATATAAGAATGCCTCAAAATGGTCATGGACAGTAGAATTAGAGGATAAGTATATTTTGGTGTAAAATTTTTGAAAGTCACATGTAGTTTTTCTGTAACACATTTTCCTTGATCTTCTGGAAAACCCATCATAAGCGTACATTTCAAAAATTGTGTGAACCTAAATAAATTCATCTTTTCATTCCATTGTGAACATTTTGAAGCACCCTTATACAAAATAACTATGTGTAAAAAGATCTAAATAGTATGACCAAATGCGATTTATTTCCGAAATACTCACTCATTATTCCAAAATTACTCACTACCTTTTAAATGCACCAGCTAAATTAGAAAAAATGCTCTAGTCATCTAAATTTTGTATAAGTGTATGACAGAGTTTACCACAAATTCATATTTTTTTTAAAAAAATCACAGCACAGTAGGATAGAGGAATGTTCCTCACCATGCAAAGAGGTCTTACCAAGGACGTGTAATTGACATCACGCTTCCTAGGGACTACTGCATGCCTGCCTTCTATTTTCAGGAAGAAAACAAGTATGTCCACTCTCACCACCCTGATTTAGCCACTCTAACAAGGTGAGACAAAGAATTAAAGACACATATTTGAATAGAGGTGAAGTTTATTCTATTTGCAGTAAATGTAAACACAGAAAATCCCAAGGATTACACCAAAAGGTTTCTTAAAAGTATTGAGTTCAGCAAGGTCTGAGAAAATAACATCAACATGCAAGAATCAGTTTCAGTTCTGTAGAAGGGCAAGAGAAAAGCAGAAACAAGAATTGCAAAATACAACAGCATTTATAATCTCCCCCAAAAAATTATCTTTAAAAAGGGGGAAGGAGGGTGCTGTTGTTACATAGCAAATTAAACTACTGCCTAAAGCACTAGTATCCCATCAGTTTGAGTACCATGGGCACTGCTTCTGCTCTAGTTCCCTGTTAATACACTTGGGAAAATAATAGAGGATGACCCAATTGCTTGGGCACCTGCCACCCAATTAGAAGCTCCTGGCTTCTGGCTTTGTCCTGGCCAACCCTCAGTCAGTATGGCCTGTTGGAGAGAGAACCAGCAAATGAAAGATTCATTCTCTTGCTCTCTTTTTCTCTCTCTCTCCTCTTTTTTATTCTCTCTTTGTAACTGCCTTTCAAATAAATAAAGCAAATCTTAAAAAAAATAATGTACACAGAAACACTGGGATGAAAGTTATCAAGTGCTGTGAACAATGGAGTCCTAATAAATGGAGAGCATGATGTTAAAGTACAGATGGCAGTTCTCTGTAAATTGGCCTACTTTTTAATGTGATTCTTACCAAAATCTCAACAATGCTTTTGAAGCAGCACAAGTTATTCTAAATTTTTTATGGAATGCCAAGGCAATTAGAATAGCCAAATACTTTGGCAGAAAAAAAGAGTAAGTTGCAATGATCAATTTTTTTCAATTCAGAATTCTTTTTTGTTTTATTAACACATAGTAATTGTACATATGTTATGGGGGTACAATGGAATTATTGAATGGATATGTGTATTATATAATGAACAAAGAATTGACATAAAAAGCACCTGTAGCCTACAGTTATCATTTATTATTTATGAAACCTTTAAAAATCTCTTCCAGCTACTTTGGATTGTAAATGGTTTGTTCTTAACTGTAACCACCTGGCTGTCCAATAGCACACTAGCATTTATTTCTTCTATCAGTTTATAACCTCCCACCAGCTGACTAGACTCCCCTTATCTTCTCTCCCTCCTCCTCCCCAGTCTCTAGTAATTACTATATATTCTGGTTTTATGTTATCAGCATTTTTAGATGCTACATGTAAGATCATATTGTTTTTGTCTTTCTTTCCATTTTGTATTAATATAAAGAAAACAATTCCAAGATAACCATCCTTCCTATAATTCTTCCCTCAATGCCCCTTCCTTCTTCCTTTCTCCCCTGCCTTAATTTTTGCAATTCCATACTTTCTATTGACTTCATAATCACAGGTTTAATGTGCCAATAACCACAGTGATCATTCTGTGTCTTACGTGCTGAATATTGTGATTACAGCGATCACTCTTCCTAGCAATAAATTTTCTTGTAGAGTTAAGGCAGTCAAGATTGTGTTACTAGAGATTCACAGACACAAAACTCCATGAAATAGGATAGAAAAGTTAAAAGTATATCTCTACAAATGTGCATTTCTTGTTTGTTTTCTGCTGTTACAAGTGATATTCAAAATATGCACGTAATTACTTTGTACATTTGAATGAGACTGGGCATATGCATGCATTTGTGAAACTATTGTCATATCAAAGTTACTTTCAAGTTTCCTTTTTCCCCTTTGTTTCTGGGAGAGAGAATCTATTGAGGAAGGAATAACCTTTTTAAAATAATGCCTCAGTAACTGGACATCAATGTGAAAATGTGAACCTCAAACTATACATGGACTTAAATGTGATCATAAAATATAAAATTGAAAACTCATACAAAAACAGAGTATCTTTTGAATCTAGAGCTAAGCAGCACATCTTTAGAGATGATACCAAAGGCACAATCCATCATAAGAAATTTGGATAAATCAGACTTAATCAAAGTGAAGGAAACAATGACATTCCTCTCCTTCATCACCTTCCCTCTTCCTCCCTTCTCAATTCCTCTTCCCTCTTTTAAACTTCGGAGATAACATACTCTAGACTCACTCCATGTTAAATAGCTTCATGTTTCACCAAATAGGCCTAGTGGCTGAGGTCCTTGCCTTGATCCCATATGGCTGCTGGTTCTAATCCCGGCAGCTCCACTTCCTCTCTATCTCTCCTCCTCTCAGTATATCTGACTTTGTAATAAAAATAAAATAAATCTTATAAAAAAAAGTAAAAAGCAAAAAATACTTTTGTTTAGTGTACACAAAGACAATAGATATATGGCTGTAAACAATAATTGAATAGAAAAATGACCATTTCACCCATATACAGTGAATTATAAAGTAATCTTAGATCATTAAAACATACCCACATAACATCATTAATGATTCGTTTGACAAAGGTATAAAACAAAGTTTTAAAAAACTATACTCACAGTGATACTGATACACACACAGGATTTTTAAATTATTTTTGCTTGTTTTTAAATTTTTTTAAGATTTTATTTATTTTTATTGAAAAGGTGGGTATATAGAGAGGAGAGACAGAGAGGAAAATCTTCGATGGTTCACTCCCCAAGCGGCCACAATGGCTGGAGCTGAGCCAATCTGAAGCCAGGAGCCTTTTCCAGGTTTCCCACACAGGTGCAGGGTCCTAAGGCTTTGGGCCGTCTTCAACTGCTTTCCCAGGCCACAGGTAGGGAGCTGGATGGGAAGTGGGGCAGCTGGGACACAAACCAGCGCCCATATGGGATCCTGCCATGTTGAAGGCGAGGACCTCAATCACTACACTATCGTGGCGGGCCCTGTTTTTAAATTTTAGCTCCTACACATAAGACAGAACGTGGTATTTGTCTTTCTGAGTATGACTTATTTCACTCAGTATGATGACTTCCAGTTGAGTACATTTTGATGCAAATGATAGAATTTCATTCTTTTTTACATCTGAATATTATTCCATTGTGTAGATATACAACATTTTCTTTATCCATTCATCTGATTAAGGATACCTTGGTTGAGTATAAATTTTGACTATTGTGAACAGTGCTGGTATAAATATGATAGTGCCAGTATCTGTGATTCATTATGTTAAAGTCCTTTGAGTGTATTACCAATAGTGAAATTACTAGATCATATGGCAAATATATTTCTTTTTTTTTTTTTTTTAAGAAATCACCACACTGTTTTCTACAGTGGATGTAATGATTCACATTTCCATCGGCAGTGTATAAGGGTTCCCTTTTCTCCACATCCTCACCAGAGTTTGTTATGTTCTGTGTTTTGGATTTTACACATTCTGACAAGGGGTAAGGCATTATCTCATGGTTTTCATCTGCATTTGCCTGATGACTAGTGATATTGAGCATTTTTTCATGTATTTGTTGGTCGTTTATATTTCTACTTTTGAGAACTATGCTAAAGTTGTTGGCCTATTTCTCATCTGGATTGGTTGCTTTTTAGTTGTTAAGTTTTTTAGTTGCTAATATACTCAGGATATTAATCCTTTACCAGGTGATCTGCAAATATTTTCCCCCTATTCTGAAAAAAAAAAAACCTGTTCCAAATACCATTTCATATGTGAGCACTAATCTGTGGTAAATCAAGACCACATAAATTAGCCCTTATTGCTGAACTAATTTGCTGCCCACAGCAATGGCTAGCACAATGCCCAGAGCTGAGGTCCAGTGGTAGATTCTTAAATTCTCAGGTGAAAATCTTTGGATCCTTGTTAAAAAGTTTTAAAATATTTCTATAGCTCTCAGATCTTACTGGAGGAAGCAGATATATGAATATAACACATTCTAGTCTAGTACTCCACTTGTGGACTCCTAAATGGCAGATGCTAGCCCGTGGTCTTTGAAATACACCATTTGCACATAGTACTCTCCAAATTTTTGAGACTAGTATTAAAATCATTTCTAAAGGTGAATTTCAACATTTACTTATAAAGAAGATAGGTATCTTTTGAAAGCCTCAAAGCTCAGAACTCTGTTTTAGCTAATGAATGCATACATACAGTTGTCTAATTCTGATCTCCTTGATAAAATGCTTTCCTCTGCTCCACCTTATCCTATGAAGAGCATCTTACTAAAAATGCTTATTTTTGTCACTTTTTCTTGTGTTCAGAAATTTCCTCATACAGTAAATTCAAACTTATATTCTTAGACCCTTCTGTATTCTAAATATTTTTATTTCAATAGCAAGGTTATTTAAATACTCTTTACTCTAAATATGTTCAGTTTTTTTTCCCAAGTCTATCTATTATTTACTAGATACAGTTTTGTAGGTATAGGGGTTCTTCCCTCCCCACCCTTTTCCTCTTCCCTCTCTCCCCATATTCCCTTCCAGCCCCTTGTCTCCAAATTATCACAGTAGTATATTCCCTTAGTAATGGTTACAATGTTAATGTTCTATTTAACTGTATCATAACATGGTAGGTTTGGGCAAAGGTAGACGATCTAGTATCATATTGTAAAGGCGTATTTATGTGTTTCAATGGGAATCTTATTATTTGGGAGCAGAGATGCATGCTACAACATAACACATAACAGAGAAGAGCATACTGGGAGGTAAAGTTTTGTTGCAGCTTTGTCTTTTTAAATTACCAAGTTAAAGTTAATGCTGTACAATGGGTAATAAAATAAATATTTCATTAACAAACATGAACAGCAGAATTGTCTAGGGTACCTATGTGATCTTAAGCCACTTACATAAACTAAGTTTCCATTTTCTCATAAATAGGAAGATGATAATGTAAGGTTGTTAAAATAATTTATTTCTGAAAATCCAGTTCCCTCCTGGTTTTTTGACTTTTTTTTTGTACTTTTATATACATTTGAAATGTGAAAACATATATATACATATATATATATATATGGTCAATTAATTATCCTAATGAGATTCATAGCATGGCAGTGGTATTAAGGTTGAAATTTTTGTCATTGATGGACAAAACTGTAGTATTGTGGGGTAATATATTTTATTGTAATACTTCTGTTGAAGTTACTGAATGGTGTAATCCTGAAAACAAAACAAAACCTAAGTCCAAACAAATTACCTCCCATGTTTATAGAGGGCAGAAATGCATATTACTTCCCATTATGCATAATTGAAGTTGTAAAATATTGCTATAGTATTTTGGTGATTCAACAGTTCAGTGCATCGTTGATCAAAGAGCTCATGCTAACAGAGTATGCCACAATACAGCATATGCTAATCGCATGTGAATTCATATGGTCTCTCACAAATACAGAAATGTAAAATTTTCAAATCCGCTGGATATCAGAAATCTGGGTGGCAGAAAGGGATATAATTTGATATTTGAACTCACAAACTGGGTTAGATTAGTGAGAGATGCAGCAATATTTGAAGGTCTGTATGACCTTTACATAGCGTGATCTACTGAAAACTGTTTTTCTAAGTGTTTATATGTATGAACATTGACATTTAAACTGAAAACAATGAGATATGAATCCTCTCATTAAAAAGGATGCTACTGACTATTGTTCTTGAAACTATGTTTTCCTTTATCTTGCATCATAAATTCTTTTGTAAGAAAAATGAAATTAAATATATTGCTGTCTATAACATGCATCATTCAAGTATTATAATCAAGGCTAGAAGTATCATATTTGAGCTTTAACTTAGGCAAATTCAAAACATGTCACAACAGTGTTGGCTGTTTGATGTTCTGTGGCTGTTTTTTGTTTGTTTTCAAAACACCACTGTGTTACACCTGAGGTGAAGTAATTACATCATCTTAAAAGTGGAAATGCTGATATAGTAGTTAAATGCATAATCAGTCCTTCAAAAATATGTAGAAACTATCAGTTAACATTCTGTGTGTTTGGAATATAGTGGTGACAAAAACAGTTTTTACCTTCATGGTGATTAAAACACATTCCTTTTCAAGTATGTGGGTTTGTCAATTTTCTGAAAGTTTTTGCTACAAGCAAGAACAAGTAGCTAAATCTTATCTTTAATGTTTGTCTTAGCTTTGTTTATCCCGAAAATCAGTATCTTCTATCCTCTAAGAAAGTTAATCCTGACCGTCATTCTTTGTGTAACTTCCTTAGAATCCCAGCAGGCCAATCTCAATTAATACCTCCTATTCCCCATATAAAACTAATCCAATTTGTCTTTGTCACAAGATTTTACATTTGGCCTAGCTGAGTGATTTGGTTACAGTATCTGTGATAAATACAACCTCAATTGGGATCATAAAAGATCTTCTCTAATTGTCTTGGTTCTATTATTTCTTGCTTACATATTCACTATTTCTTTCATTCCTTTGGTCTTGCAGGTATGATTTGACCCATTGATTTCTCAGCTCTTGCTCAGACTTTCATAAAACTGCCTAGACCATGCATTACTCCACCTTTAATTACAGCTTGCATCATTTGTGTAAGTTGTATTTAATTTCAGTATCATTACCAAAAATAAAAATCCCACCACAGGGCAACAATTGCAGGCTGCTACCCCTGACTCTTACTCTTCCAACCTGGACTGCTGAGAAAGACTTTGCCTTTGAAAATCCACAACAAGCGATTAACTTATTTCAACCTTTTGTAAAATATGGGCTTTTATATGTAATATTTAGTTTTCTTATTTGAAGGCAGAATGATAGGGAGAGAAAGAGAGAGAAAGAAAAGACAAAGATCATCTATGTCTTAATTCACTCCCCAAATAGCCATCATGGCTAGGGCTGCTTCAGGACAAAATAGAAACCTGACATTTTGTCCAGATCTTTCACATAATGGCAGGGGGCCATGTACTTGAGCCTTCCCAAGCATGTTGCGTGAAGAGGATAAGAAGCAGAGCAGCTGGGACTTGAACTGGTACACCAATACATGGTGTTGATGATGCAGGTAGTGATTTAACCCAATGTACCACAATGCTAGTTCAAGATTATTGCATCTTTAAGGTCTAAATAATATATCCTCGTAACTATGTTTGTATGGTTGAAGTGTAAGCATTGCCTTGAGTTAACTTTAGCCACAAAATAACTTTGACAACATATCCACTGTATTAGGATTTTAAATGTATATAATTTTAATAATTCCTGAATAAATATATAACACTCAACACCTTCTCAGATCTTCCCAACCCCAGTAATGTCTTCCTTCTCTAAAACTAGAACAAAGTTTCTTTGCCATTTATTTGGCCAGCATTTATGCCCCAGCTACAATGATATACTGTCTTATTGTGTTATTATACCTAGTTTTAGATCCATTTGAATGAAATCTCAGAGTAAGAGTTTTAAAATACATATGAAAATATATTATTATACAGAGTAGCACAGTGCCTTAAAAATATTGGCATTTGATAGATAATTGCCCTATTGCTTTAGTGAAGTTTTTTAAAGATTTTATTTTTATTTGAAAGTCAGATTTACAGACAGAAAGATCTTCTGTCTTCTGATTTACTCCCCAAGTGGCTGTAACAGCCATAGCTGAACCGATTCAAAGCCTCGAGCCAGGATCTTCTTCCGGGTCACCCATATGGGTGCAGGGTCCCAAGGTTTAGGACCATCCTCTACTGCTTTCCTAGGCCACAAGCAGGGAGCTGGATGGGAAGTGGAGCAGCTAGGATATAAACTGGCACCCATATGGGATCCTGGCCCATGCAATGTGAGGACTTTAACCACTATGCTATCATTCAAGGCCTGCTTTTTTTTAAAGTTTAAGACAAAACAGGATCATTAACCTATTGACCTTATGTAATATTTACATGTAAAGGATTAAAGAATGAAAATAATATTGATATAATAGAAGTTTAGTTTTTAAAGATTTAAAGATTTATACGATCTGAAGAGAAACCAGAGTAGGATGCTGTCATTTTGAAAGTGCTGTTTCCATGTGATTTCACTTATTAACATTAGCTTTTTATTATATGTGTGTTCATGCCTGTGTTAAACCTTGACATCCTTGGAGAGTATGTCTTGAAACCTTTGTAAAGCTCTAAACATTCAAACATCAATAAAACATCAAATTCCACTCTTAAAATGCAGTGAAGTTTAACTGAACAAAAGGCCCTAAATGATTATATAAATGCAAATAATTTATGAAGCTATTAAAATATAATCTACCACGAAAATAACAACAAAAACAAAACAAAATAGCATTGTATCACCTCCATAATTTTTTAGCTATGCGCTCACCTGAATTACAAGTAACTGTATCATGAATGATAGTTGCTATAAAATGCGTGCCTAGTATGTTTTCTTTAAAATAGAGCAGTTGTACTCAAGAGCTTGTTTCTTATTATTTCCTGTTAACTGGATGAGGTGTTTCTACTCAAATAGAAAGTCTGCAGTATGACAATCCATATGTTTTTATAGAAATGAAAATTCTTCCTAATGTTTAAATCATGTTCTGTTATAATTGGTTCCGTAACTAAATTGGTACCTCTGTCATTTGTCATTTGATGAAAATAATATATCAAAGATTTTGTTTTTCTCCTACAACCTGTGGACCTTATGATTTGTATTTTTATTGCCTCTGACTGTGTTGTCCAAGTTAACTGCCCTTCAAGTCTGACTAAACCTCTAACTCATATTTGCAAAACTATTGAACAGTCCACTCAGTAAAATAGCTCTTAGCTTATGTATTTGTTTATCGGATTTAATTTCAGCTTTTTAGGTTTTTAGAGACTATAATAAGACTGAATGCCTTCAAAAAATCCTAAGTTCTTACTGCTGTCAGTATCAGACTTTTAACTACTCCAAAGTTTCATTTATTGAGCCAAGAATCATTTATTTTGTGAGACTTTACTTTCTCTTTCCACTGCCAGAATTATCAGCTATCTTTAGGGTAGCAGATGTGGGAGAGATGTTTCAGAGATGAATGGTGGTGTTTCTCTTAAAGGAAGAACATTTGCTTCAAATCAGGAAAATCAATATCTGCACTAAATAAGGGAAATTTAGGCTGCTTTAAGGAAAGGAAAACTAATGTATAATCTTGGAGCCCTCTGTAGCATAAGTGACTTACATAAGTACCTTTGTGAAACATCTAGATTCTTGATGTAGTGGGAGCTTTGATCTTCATTAAGAAAAGTCAGATCAATATTAAATTCATAATGCAACAAATTTATGAGAGGGAAGAGCTGATTAAATAAATCAGTCACTTGTAAAGCACTAACATTTAGTAATAAAAGGCCTGTCAATATCTATTTTGTTAACTAAAATCTGTGTGACAAGGCAGTCATATGGCCTACCAGGTAAGATGCCAGCTAAAATGCCCATGAACTGTATCAATATCTCTGGGCTCAATACTTGTTTCTGACTGCTGACTCCAGATTCCTGTTAACATATTCCCTGGAGAAGTAGCATTGATGACTCAAGTAGATGGGTCCCTGGAACCTAGCTGGGAAACCTGAACTGAATTCCCAACTTTATCCATAGCCCTTTCCCAGCTGTATAAGACATGTGAGGAGCTGCCTTTCTCTGGGTCCCTCTCTTTCATTCAAATTACTAAATATTTTTAAAATCTGACTTTTGATGCAGTAGCATAAGCCACCACCTGCCATTACAGCATCCTTGCACTGATTCAAGTCCCAGGGCTGCAATACTTGTAATTTGGCTCACTCTGATGTGCCTATAAAACAGTCTTGCCACCCATGTGGGAGACCTAGTTCCTGGCTCCTATCTCCACCTCACCTAGCCCTAACCATAGTGGGCAAGTATGTGGAAAAGCTTTATCTCTCCCTCCATCATACTGTCACTCTGCCTTTCAGATAAATAAATCTTTTATTAAGTCTGTTTTGCTGATGAAACTTACATGAAATTCAATAATTTAAATATATTTAGTTAATGTTAATTCCTATGGCTTGAAGTCAACAGTCCTAAAATGTGTAATGTAAACATTGAGTGGTTGATGTTTGTGTTTTGGTAAACCCATATTGCTATTTTGAGTTTATTTCTTATCATTAATTAAAATTTAATAATACTGATTCTTACAATGATAACTTGAGCTTCAAGATGCTTCTGTTGATGCTGTGAAGCCAATTTTTGTCAGTTTTGTTTTTATAGTTATAAATAGGAGCAGGCTTCCGGCACAGCGCTTATGATACTGCATGGAATGCCCACATCCAATTTTGGAGTTCAGTTCTCAGCTCTGCTTCCAATTTCAGCTTCTTGCCCGTATACACAGGGAGAGACAGTGGCGATGGCTCAAATGGTTGGATACCTGCCACACACCCACAGTGAGATTCCTAGCTCCTGGCTTCATCTGAGTCCGGGCCCAATGATTTCAGGCATTTGGAAGAATGAACTAGCAAATAGAAGATTCTCTCTCTCTGTGTGTCTGTCTTTCCTGTCCCTTCCTCTCTGTGTCATTCTGTTTTCAGTTAAATAAATAAATGTTTCAATGAAAAATGAAAAAAAAACCATGAATACAAAATTTTAACAATTGTTATACAAATAAGTCCACAGGGTCCTATGGAATGCATATATTATATTATATTATATTATATTATATTATATTATATTATATCATATATTTATGTAACAGAGTGATTCAGCTGGAATGATTTTAGACTTTGTAGTATTTACACTTGCATAATCATATATCTTGGAGATAGATCCAATACTCAACACAGAATTCATTTCTTTTTTGCATATAACTTATGCATAAAAGTATAAAGATAATTTTTTAAAAGAGATTTATTTACTTATTTGAAAGGCAGAGTTAGAGAGAAAGACAGAGAAAGAGATCGTCCATCCACTGGTACACTGTTCAAATGGCTGTAACTCATGGAGCTAGGCTAGTCTGGAGCCAGGAGGCATGCGCTTCATCTTGGTTTTGCCTATGGGTAGCAGGGATTCAAACACTTGGACCATTTTTTGCTGCCTTCCAGGCACATTAGCAGGGAGCTGGGTCAGAACTGGAGCAGCCAGTACTTGAACTGGTGCTATATGGAAGGAGTGCCAGTCTTAAACACTACACCACAGCACTGGCTCTGAAAGCAATTTTATAGAATACTTTCGCACACCTACATTTTTACTGAGACCTATCAAATAAACTCAGGTGTGGACTTTTCACTTGTGGCATCATGTTGGAACACAGATGTTAGATTTTATTCCATTTCAAATTTCATATCTTCAGGTTAAGGATGATAAATCTGTATAAGTACTTTATGAGTTAGTTTCCTTTTTTGTAACCCATTATTTCCCAGAGGTACATAGCAATATCATTCTTATTAATTTGAGACACAAATTAATCTTCAGTAAGCAGCATCTTGTAAGGTTGTATGACTGCTTTATTACAGAGAATGATGATATTTATCGCTTCATCTCATATTCATCTTTTTATACATAGTTTACTAGAAATTTAAAATAATCATGATATGATTAATGTCCTTAAATCTGACCATTTGCTTAAAGAGCTAAAGAAAATTATGCAAGTTAAAATCTAATTAACAACAAAGGAAATGAATACACAGAATAATGTAAAACCGTGAAAAGATTCTATAATACAAAACTAATTTGCTCAAAATTTATAGCTCAAAAAATAAAAGGACACAATTTTCTATAGAATTAATGAATTATCTTTAGTAAAATAATTTCTAAATCTGAAATGATACAGTTTGATAAGGTAGTGTAATTGAAATATATATCTCCATGTTCCCATTTCAAATAGATAAAGTAATATAGTATCAAGGATAGGGCATATGTGCTTATTTCCTAATTTAAAGGGATGTATTTTTAAATGCTACCATTTTATTATTATAAGCAATGTTAAATAGAAGAGGGCTGAAAAAAATACACTTTGTTATATTAGCTCTTAGTATGTTGGCACTACTTTCTACTTGCAGTAGTAATATATATTCATCACCCCAGTTTAAACATCCTGATCAACTTACTATTGACATTTCAGTTTTTCTCAATTTCAGAGTTGTGAAGTTATTTCCATTTTATTTTACATAAGTTTCTATGTACTAATCCTTTCATTTCATATTCTATAAATCGTCTCTACATCTTTTGTCCATTTTTAGTTGGGCTGCAGATTCATATCTTCACCAGTAATTTCTTTTTTTGAGAAGTTTTGTCTTATTTTTTTCAAAGGCAATGTTAGAGAAGGGATGGGAGAGTAAGAAAAGAGAGAGAGGGAGAGAAACAGAGAGAGAGAGATCCATCTTCCATCCATTGGTTTACTCACCAGATGACTGCAATGGCTCGGGTAAGTCCTGGCTAAAACCAGGAGCTTCTCATAGGTCTTCAATGTGGAAACAGGGCCAGAACTACTTGGGCCATCTTCCACTGGTTTCCCAGGACAATTAACAGGGAGCTGGATGAGAAGTAGAGCAGCCAGATGGTCCTCATGTGTGATGCTGGCACAGCAGATGACAGCTTAATGTAATATGCCACAACTCTAGCTCATTGTAATTTTTCCTTTTAAAATATTAAAGTGTTTTCCTTTTCCACACTACAAATAAATCTAGATAGTTTTATGGGTTTTTTTGGTGTCTATTGCATCAATAAACAGTTGTTCTCACATCATTTTTTTAAAATATTTACTTTTACCGTACACATCTGTAGTTCTGCCTCAATTTTGCATCAAGATGTTCACATGCTCCAGGGCACCCTTTCTTATTCTATTCTTCATTTGCCAGTTCTTGTACCAACATCAGGCTTTTCAGTTACTACTGATTTTTAATTAACTTTAACATATGGTAGTTAGCATACTCTACCTTGCTCTTCAAGATTGTGTTAGATAACTCTGTTCCTTTATATAAGTCAAAATTAACCAAACTATCAACAATCCTCTGAACTGATGTCCATTCCCTCAATATATATATGAGAGAGAGAGAAGGAGAGAGAGAGAATGGATTAGTATTCTGTGCCAGAAAGAAACTATCATTTTATTGTAACAAAATAATAAGCAAACCCTAAAATGCATATTACTAGGCAAAAGGAGTCATTCTGAAAAGACTCCGTACTATAGGATTCTGGAAAAGGGAATCTGATAGGATGTAAAGGATCACTAATTTCAGCAGTTGCCAAGAGTCAGTGAGAGGGAAAGGATAAATAGGAGCATCAGAGAGGAGTTGAGGACATCGAAAGTACTCTCTATACTGCTACAGTAGTGGATAAATGCCATTGAATATTTGTCTAAATTCTGAGAATATCAACATTAAGATGGAACTCTATTATAGGCAGTGGGCTTTAATAATGATGTGACAATGTGGGTTGATCAGTTGTAAGAAATATATCACATTTGCATGGCATTTAACCAGTAAAACAAACTATGTGTATATGGTCTAGTTATATATGAAAAATCTCTTCACCTCTCATTTTACTGTGAACCTAAAACTCATAAAAATTTTAAGTATTTTAATAGGATAAGGCATATTTCTTCATCATAAATTTTAAAACATGCTTAGTATAGAACTTCTGTTAATGAGTGTGGGTAATTCCTTTGGAAGTAGTGATCCTCGTGCACATGTATATAATTTTTCTTATATTGTGCCAAGTATTTTTATTTTTTTTACTTCTGCATATATTTAATATAATGTTTATTTGGCCTACTATTATTCTGGGTGTTCAAAACCTCATACATATTTGCTAATTTGTCACTTCTTCCTTATATAACACCTTGACTATTTAATAAGCAGTTGTAAAAGTCAAGAGAATAACAATGTAATTAATGAATTAAAAATAATAAATAATAATAAAAAAAGTCAAGAGAATAAGTATTAATTGAATGGGAACTACATAATGAAGTTAAATTCAGAACAAACCACCAATGGCAGATGATCCTTCATCATTATGTGCATAGCTTCAGTGAGTGACTGAGTAAAGATCGCAAAAAGATGACAGCAAAGGGCCTTGGAATATCATATTAAGTAATTATATATGGGCTTTAAGGACATCTCAGGCCAAAGTGGAGAAAGACCTCTCTAGGACCATGGGCTGTCGATTATTTGTCAGTCATTTCACCATAAAAGCAATATTTTAGATAAACGTTTCCATCATCTTCCCTCAATTGTCAAAAGAAAATCATTGAAATTCTCTCAGGGCAATTGAGAATATAATAATGTAATGATAATGTGGAAATGATTCCAAAGTGTTCAGTATGTTATTCACTTTGAATTTGATCAAAACCATCAATAGTAACAACTTTTGTTGGAGTTGTATAAGTGATGATTAGTTTTCAGTGTGTAGTTATTCTCAGGTGACTGCAAACATTTTTAATTGCTTACTATATACTTCCAAAGAGGAACAGTTTGGTATAGTTATATCCACGAAATAAATGACATTGTGTAGAACATCAGAGTAGATATTTTGAAGCAAGTTGACAGGATGACAGTACAGTTACTCACAGTTCAAGCTACCACAATAAAGAATGTAATGAGCCATAATGCTATTATTTTTCACTTTAGAATTTCAATGTTGTATTTCATACAGTTCTTAAAAGACCATGCATAAAACATTGTGATGATACAATAGTGAGCTATGTAGTCATGTCATTTGCAGCTAACGGTCAATGACTGAAGGAAACAGTGGAAATTTTTCCTTAGACTTTTAGAACTGGTAGCAGGAAAAACTGCTGTATAATGGATTTTGTATTTGGGAATCACTCTGGAAACATCTGTAGATAAAATAGCATGATCCTCTATGTTGCTAAAAATCTCTATACATTCAGCTACAGTGGGCAGGGCTTCTGTGGCTGCAGCATCTACAGTGGTCAGAAACTTGTTTTGCCCATATTCAGTACCCACATCCAAAAAAAAAAAAAAAAAAAAAAAGATAAAAGCATTCCTCTGACAGGGAATTGACCACTAACTGAATTTCAAGGAGGCTAAAACCTTGAAAGGCTAATGACTACAAAGTGGAATGTTGAATTAGCCATCTCTAGGAGAAATTGAACAAGCATCTAGCTTGGATTTGCTTCTAATATGGTATGACACAACTTCATCATCCTGCTAACCTAATGGATAGAGCAACATGTTCCCAGATATTAATAAACAGAAAATTATAAAAAGTGAATGTAAAAAGATGCTATGTTGCATAATTAATAGTGTAAATGTGACACTGAACAAGTAAGAATAAATTAAACTCTTGAAATGAACCACATTGAAAGAACACTTCAGTGAAAGTAATGCTATTTACTGTCCTTATTAACATACAGAGCAATTCTGTTGGATCACTTAGCATGGTAAGCTTATTAGGAAAATCACATTGGTTTCAGCAAAGAACTCATCTGACCTTTCTAAGCAAAAATAGCATGATGCTCACATAATTGGTGGAAGGATCATCTCTACGCAGAGAATAGTACTTTGCAATCAACCATCATATTGAGAGGAAATGGATTTTTTTGTTCAGGATACAGATATTTCTGTTTCATTCCTTTCTAAAAATATATTATTTCTTTTCATTGGAAAGTCAGATCAACAGAGAGAAGGTTAGACAGAGAGAAAGATCTTCTTCCAGTGGTTCACTCCCCAAGTGGCCACAACGGCCAAAGATGAGCAGATCCGACAACAAGAGCCAGGAGCTTCTTCTGGGTCTCCCACACAGATACAGCATCCCAGGGCTTTGGGCCATCCTCAACTGCTTTCCCAGGACACAAGCAAAGAGTTGGATGACATGTTGGCAGCTGGGACATGAACTGGCACTCGTATGGGATCCCAGTGCATGCAAGGCAAAGACTTAACCACTAGGCTACTGCTCTGGGCCCATCTTTCTTTTTTTTTTTTTAAAGAAAAGGAATGAAAGTGGTATTTACATCAAGTGTAAATATCACCTTCTTTGCTTCCATGTGTTCCTCAGAAAGAATAGCTTTTCCCATATTTATCTTCAGAAACTCCTTGATAACACCAGAAAAAATCAAGTATGCCATTTTGGAAATTCCAGATAAATTATATTTGAAATTTCTGAGTTTGTGCATATAGTATAAAAGAGTTATGATGGATTATTAAAGCTGGGATGGTCAGTTCCACATTATAAAGGTATTAAAGTCAACTAGATGTAATATTTTGTGAATAACAAACAAGAAACTTCTTTATAATAAGTGGCAAGAAAATTAATTATTTTTTAAAGTTTCTTTTTAATATTGCTTACATAGTTGCAAGAGATGTACACCTATGTGGGCCTCTTATTAGGGTGGGAAGGGTCAGGTATGGAGGAAGATCCTGGGACAAATGGTTTATTTCTTTCTTTTTTTGTTTTTCTCCTGCGTCTCCAAGCGAGGAAGAGCAGAGGGCCACTCCTTGCTGTCAAACTACATCAGCATCCAGGAATGGGAGACAATCATTTGATGATGCCTTAAGATTTCGATATGGAGAAAAGTGTTCCCAAGGCTGTTATTTGGGTGGTTTCCATATCTCTGATACTGTTGGTTTTGTGGCTCAGGTTGAGAAAATCTTTCCAAGGTGTGTTGATTGACAAAGTCCACCTTAGTGTATCCACAGACCCAGGAACATGCTGCAAAACTTATCCAAGAGAGTGGTCCAACCTGTTTTGCTCTCCATCCTCTGAAGAGACACTTAAAAATCTCTGCTAGCCTAGATGAGCTAACTGTCATGTCCCCTGTATGCATCTGGGTTATTGAATGGTAAAACAGACTTCAAATTATTTCTATGTTATCAAAATTATAATGACAATATAAAGAAAATAATGTGAAGGAAGAATTAAACATGTTCTTTCCTCAGACTCTTAAATAACTTGGTAACTGTATTTGCGTATATGTAATCTGACCCAAAATTTTAGGATAATGATATTATTAGAGGAAAACATAGGAAGCACTCTCCAAGCTATAGGCATTGATAAAGACTTCTTAGAAACGTCACCAAAAGCACAGACAGTCACAGCCAAAATGAGCACGTGGGACTACATCAAACTAAGAGACTTCTGTACAGCAAAGGAAGTAATCAACAAGCTAAAGAAGCGACAAATAGAACGTAAAAAAAAATCTTACCAGGTCTTAGAATAATGTTGTTGGGTCAGTTCTTTGTTTTCTTTATACTTTTAAAAGCACGTACGAGGGGGTGGGAGTTTGGGGGGGGAATCCCATCCTACACAAAATTGTACCTCACAATTCAAAATTCAAAATAAAAATATATTTTAAAAAAATAATTAAAAAAATAAAAGCGTGTATTTAGAATCCATTTGAAAAACATGTGTTTGAACAAAAAGCAAAAAGAAAAAAAGCACTATGTAAAAACAGTAGTATAAATTCCAGGCAGAGAAAACCATTTGGCAGAAAATAATGCAATATATAAAAATAAGTTTTGCTAGTACTGAAAATCAGTCCTGAAAGCAGGTTCATAAACAAAGTAATAACACTGTTATTTAAAGATAAAAGCCAAAAATACTAACATTTCAATGTGAAATTTTTTACTGTTTGCAAAATGGTGTTTATTTAAATGATACAAACATAAGCTTTTTAAAACAGATAGTTAGTCATTAAAGGGAAATGTTATTTAAATATATTAAGACTTTGATTTGATAAGTACCTTAAAATATTTATCAAAGTCATTGATAATTAACGATAAAATTTTCTGGTGGACTCCACGAACAAACTAATATTGAATTTATTAAATACGAATTTAATAAATAAGAATTTTAGTGGAGTTTGAAAAATGCCACTAGCGCCTTACGGGTTTATTGGCTTCCCTCACCAGAGCACCCTTAGAGAAGCTGATATTTTTGCTTTGTGACTGCTGACATCTGTTGTGAAATGTCAAGATTCCACTGGAATGCTGGCACTTAGGCTGCAGGCTACATTCCAGATCCTGCCAGCTATTTCACCAAGCACAGTGGCTCTGTTTTGTGGACCAAAAGTAGAGCTAACCATATTGTCTTCAGTTGAACTCTCAGCACCTCCACAATCTCTAGTAGTATAAAAGTGGCTCGCTGAAATTTTCTTTGTTCCACTCTGTTCTGAGAATTAATGAAATAGGTTTTTATTTTTAATTTATTAAGTTTATTTAAAGAGTGGGGAGCTCACAGACATTCATGGACTGTGTTCAGAGATGGGGAGGGTCAATGGGGAAAGGTGAGAGAGAGAGAGAGACCCCCTCCACATTGCCAGACTACTTAAGTGCCTAGGAGGGGTAGTTAAAATTCATGGTGAATCCATCTAATTAATTTCTATATAACTTGTGTTTGTGTAAATGTCTTGCACTTTTAAATGATCAGAAGTGATTATTTTTAAAGTAATTGTTATCAAGACCTAATATGCCTAAATACATTTGTAAATAAATCCAAATCCATATTAGACTTAAAATTATTTTTGCGATATATGTTTGACATATACATTCTAGAATTTGTATAAGTACAGTTTCTCAACAGTAAATGGATCCTCCCTTGATATTCAGTATATTTAGTATTAATTTGACTTTATCATATCCCCTTTTCAAAAGTATTCATAATCTATTACTATCCAAATCTGTCATAACAGAGACTCTACCATGGCAAAAAAAAAAATGAATTGTGAAGAAATCTAGCATTGTTCCTGTCCAGACATGCAAAGGGTTTTGTCTGCATTTTATATATGAATATGAGTGACCAATTGTATGTTATTTTCCCTATGAAGAAATACCTAAATAATCTTATGTCAAGCAATGCCTTTTTAAATGATAACCATTCAAATGGCGACCTATGTGTGTGTTGCTGACACAAAGCTTTCAGATGTTTGATAATTTGTTTTAATTAAGCAACGAAAGGCTCATGATGAGTTTCTGAGTATCCAGGCGTGACCCCATGTACCAGTAGATTGCTCCTCTCCAGCTCATTTTGAGTCAACCTTTCCCACCCATTGAACCCTAAACCCTATGATGCCTCAAAACAAATTTTTCTGCTCCACATGAATATCACATGTTCAGTGCAAAGAAAACATGGAACACAAGTTTTGAAATGGCTTGTCCGTTAATTAAATAAGCTAATTGGCCCTTTGCAAGTTTGAAGTACAAAGACAGACCTGTAGAAAGCAAGGACAAAACAAATCACTGTTATATAAAAAGGGCTATAGGCGAGATGGGTAGCCAAGGGAACACAATGTAAGCTAAAGATGGAAAGTGACATTGGCAGACGTGATAAAAAGAAGAAAGAAAATCCTTCACCAAAAAAAAAAACTGTCAACACCTTTACTTGGTACCTTCAAAAGAAAAAGTCACCTTGATTTTTGCTTTATTTTTGTTTACCTGTTTATACTTTCCAGTAAATAATGACAAAGGGGCTAATGAATTTTCCACCCATAAATTATTTTTCTTTGTCTTGGTTCTTGAATCCTAGACAATACTGTATCTGAGATTAACTTCAAGATATTTAGTGGCAGTTATTTAAAAAAAATAAAAGCTATGAACAGGCTAGCTCAAAAATTACAAATTAACATTTCAATAACACTTCCTAAATGCATTCATAGTTTAAGTAGTGATGTTAAATTGTTTTCCATTTCAGTTGCATTTGTATGAATCCTCCGTGATTTTAAACTATTCTAGTTCCTAAGGCATCAAAGTTTCCTAGTTCACGCATTAACATTTTCTTCTTTTTTCAGAAACTAAACTGACCAAATTTATTTCATTTCACTTATCCCTCTCAGGGATTCATTTCAGATGTCATTTTCTCAAAATGTGTTCCTAAACCACTTGCATAAACTCTGATTTTCAGAAGAATAACTGGAGAAAGAACTTCTTTGATAATATCAGAATTATCTATTAGCACACCATTCTATAAAAAGCTGTATTTGTCAAATATCTGTTGTATATGATGTGGTATGCCTGAATACCAATTAAATGCAGTTCAGAAAAACAGGTGCATCGTTTCATGTGGCTAGGATTGCAGAGGGAGCTTTATCTGTCATTGCTTTAGACATCTCAGTGTCTCTCAGCAATCACTGAGAGAAAAAGAACAGCATCAACATGACTGGTCTGAGCTAACAATGATTTGTTCTTTGGGATAAGCTCATCCCCTGAGCACACTACCCCTTGCAGCCTGAACAGAATTACAGATCTGTTGACAATGGTGGTGAGACACCTGGATGAGCAAATTTAAAGACCATTTTTTTAATTCAAATTGTACATTGTATTTATATATGATAGCCAAAAAAATGAGAATTGCAAATTGATAGTTTAACTCAGTGAATTTCAATGTGCCTTCGTTTTATGGTATTTTATTATTGGTTGGCCTATCAGTTAAATGTAACCAACTTTTAATCACATAAAATGCATATGGAATTTACTACTTGATAAATATAATGAGTGTATGCATGGAATGACCTTAAAACCACTAGTCAGGATGAATCATATTTTTAGAGATCACAACAAATTACTGTGAATAGCATCTCACTATTCTTACAGTTTAGTCATTCTCTTTTTATTTTAGTGGTAGAGTGATAGTTGTTTAAACGGATAAACTGGCACCACTGAAGCTGCTCCAGGCTGAGGTTAGGAGTTAGAAAGTCCATTCAGGTCTTCCATATGGCTGGTAGGGACCAAGTTACTTGACCCATTTGCTTCTGCCTTTCAAGTTTGCATGTTAGCAAGAAGTTAGATTACAAGCAGAACTGAGTCTTGAACTAGACACTTCAGTACAGGATGCAGGAGCTCCAAAGAGCATCTTAACTGTTGTGCCAAATGCTACCCCTTCTGGATTTTTAATGACTATTCTATTTAATGACATTTATATAATTAGCCATTTCTCTCTTCATCAAGTGCTTTTACTTGTAAATAACAGAATTTACTATCTCTAGAATAAGCAGTCCAGAATACGTTAAAGATACAAGGTACTGAAAAATATCTCAGACAGAAGGAGATTTAGATAGATAGAAAAGCTGCAAAAACAACAATAAGACACAAGCAGGAAGGCAACAATAACACTACCATTAGAACTACAGCACCACTTCTGCAGGTGATGCTTTGTCCACCCAAATGATGCTCAGAGCTGAATGGCACAATGTCCACCAGAACATCCTGTGGAGGCCCACAGTGCTCTGTACTGACCAGAAGATTATTCTCAGTATTCACTGCCTCCAGCTGCTCAGTGTGCTATCCCAGTTTTGCACCAGGGTATTAGATCGGTGGAATCAGTTTCCGCTATTCTAGCTAAAAGAAGTAGGCTTAAAAATTAAAGATCTATCAAATGTAATACATTTAAAAACTTTTGGGTCACAACAGGTGTTGGATATCTACCATGGTTAACATATATTGAGTACTTTTTTGTAAAGATTCTTATGTCAATTTGCAGAATAATGAGATAAGTTATTATTATTTTAAAAAAAAACCCTCCCGTGTAAGCCCTGAAATGAGAGAATACACAGTTTCAGTGCTACAGTATTTCCAGTTGAAGAACCTAGATTTGTAAACTTTCCTTTTATTAGAAAAATACATTTAGGGTAGGTGGGGGGGAGCAGCAGTTTATACTGTCACTTGAGCATAAATCTACAGCCACTGTTGGAGTATAGAATCAAGGTGGAGCTATTCTGCTTCTGATCCAGTTGCCTGTTAATGCTAATGCAACTGCAAAGGCATGAATAACATTCCAAGTTCTTGGGTCCCTGCCACCCACATGGGAAACCAAGATGCAGTTCTTTATTCCAGCTTTGACTAGGCCCAGCCCTGGATGTTACAACAATTTGGTGAGTGAATAAGGAGATGGAAAATTCTCTCTCTAATTCTCTATCCCTCCATCTCTCTGCTGCTCTGTACCCCTTCCATCCCTCCCCTTCTCCTCCCCCCGTCTCTCTTTCCCTCCTTTTCTCTATCCTTGCTTCCTTCTTTTTCCCCTCCATCTTCCCTGTTTCTTTCTTGCTCTATCACTGTACTTGTCAAATAAATTCTAAAAACCATTTTTAGAAAGTACATGTGGTTTTGAGTCTAATTTTCCCCATGTGAGCATAGGCCACATTTTCTATTCATAATCATTGTGATGTTCTTTGTGGATTATAAAATGGTACTACCCAAGATATTTGGGAAAAAACAGAAAAGTATAAATATTATCTCTGTAGTACACAGTAGGTTCTGTACTCATTTAAACCGTGCGGCTAGCACTCACATGCAACTACATAGACATTCCTTGTCTCTTGGGCCAGGCAGCTATCTAGAGTTACATCTGTCTTTTCACCAACGGTACAATACCCCTAATTTCAAAAGCGAGGAGGAGCAAGAGAGAATATAACAGTTCAGAACAAATCTGCCTTACATTCCGCACTTTCCTTTTTTTGATTAGTGAATAGTAAGCAAAAGATAGTTCTTGTGAGTGATTATCAACAGAGAAGATATCTAAATGAAGCATAGCCAAAGTATTTAATGTCTTTAAATACTTTGGAATATTAAAAGTGGGCATTTCTATGCAGTTTCTAAATTAGTGCCAACTTTTGTAAGGAATTATTTTTCTTGATTTACTTATTGGAAAGTCAGAGAGAATCTTCGCTTCCACTGGTTCACTCCCAAGAGGGCAGTCAAGGCCAGGACCTGGGCAGGCCAAAGCCAGGAGCTTCTTTCAGGTCTTCTGTCTTCCACATGGGTAGCAGGAGCACAAGCCCTTAGGCCAGCTGGCACTGTTTTTTCCAGGCTGTTTCAGGGAGCTGGATTTGAAATGGAGCAGCCAGGACACAACCTGCAGTGTCCATACGGGATGCTGGCCCTGCAGCCGTGACTTTACCCACTATACTCATTTTACCCCAAAATAGCTATCTTAGGAATTATTTTTGTCATTGATTTTTTTTTCCTCTCTTATTTTCTAGATCCTGGGAAAAAACTGACCCTTCACACTTGGCTTAAATCTTAGTATGATATAGAATAAACTAGTGTTGTTAAAGGAACAAAAGAGTTAAATATTTAAATCGTCATGTTATGATTTTTAAATGTTTTTAATAAAATGAAAGCTAGTTTCTCTTGTGATAAGCAGTTTTATTCATAAATTAAGTCAAAAATAGGAAAAAGGCAACATATCTGAAAACAAAGTACTCAAATTACATTCTTTGTGTACAATGTCAAGGAAATGAGGCCAAAAAGTTGTGTATATTCCCATTTCGCTCGACACATTTGGGAAGTGATTTAACTCTGAGGAGCATGTTGATAATTTGTTTTGAAAGCATTTGGTGCATACTTTCCACACTAGAGCTTGCCAATATGCTTTAATTGTATAGCAAGTTATAAAATGAAGCTTCATTTAGATTCTGCCAGGTCACATTAAAATACACTTTAATCTATCCTTTGATTTCATTTTGTTTCTCTAGCTTTCAATAAGCTCAGTTGTTTTCAAGAAACTGTGTTCCCAGAAACAGGATGGATACTAATGTCTTCCTTATTAGTCTTTGAAGAAAGTAAATGAGTCATATATATAGTTACAAAACCAAAAATTAGATCAAATAGATTTGCAGAATAAATTGTCAGACTTGATCATTTCAGGGAAAATCAACCAAGTTCAAGTACAATTTTCAATCAAATGTCTAAATCTATAAAACCTAATTAGAAAGCTTGAACTGAATTCAAAATTCTCTTTAAGAAAAAATTCTCTTTTGCTCGTACTTAATTTAACCAAACCAACAAGCACCATGTAGTTAAAAGAAAATTGGCATCTCTGCCCAAGTACTTAGCTCAGGTTGTATGATGACCCCACTTTTCTAAAATTGTGCTAGAAATGCAAGCATTTGTTATAGTAGTTAAAATTCTAGTTAAGATGTTTGTGTACCATGCCAGATTGTCTGGGTTCGATTGCCAGCTCCTGGTCCAAATTCTATCTCCTGTCAGTGCAGAGCCTGGGAACCAGCAGGGCATGGTTTGAGTGGTTGGGCCCATGCCGCTCACATTGGAGATCTAGGCTGAGCCCAAACCCTGTCCTGTCTCTTGAAGATTTAAAAGGTGAGCCAGCAAATGAGAAAAGAGGCGCTTTCTCCCTCTCTTGTTCCCTCTTCTCCCTCTGCTTCCTTCTTCTATTCCCTCTCATTTTCTCATTTTCTACCTCGCTAATAAAAAATGAAAGCTTACAGTAGAAATAGTAAAACTTCAATTTTGCTAACTTTTGTATCTATAAAATCCACCTTATGTAATAAAAAATCTAGAGCAGTGATTAATGATAGTATTAAAAAACTTAAACGTAATTTTATTTTGATTCTGAATTCTGTATGAAAGCCATATATATATATATGATCAGTGCTACCGAAAATTCTCCAGTCATTATAAAATATTGTTTAAACTGACAAAGAAATAAATGAAGGTATTTCCACATTTCTTCCCAAGGAAGTGGTCAGATTGTTTCTTAGTCACTTCTTTCTCCCCTGCTACATCTGGAGAATAGCAGTTGTGTGTGTAAGTGCTGCTCAGACTTCTGTGTGAAGTCAAGTCACTATGGATCTTACTAAGTTTCAGGTTCTGATTTGATAGATTTAGGGTGTACCTGAGATCACATGCTTAGCAAGCTCCCACTTTATGGTGAGGGTGTTATTCAGTAGGTGGTAATGATACATATAAATGTAGTTTTGTCAAGATCAATTGAAGTCTTCATTTAAACTTAGATAATACCTAATAATTTTAGTTACTGTTATCCAGTTCATAACTCAGCAGATTTTTTTCAATGTCATCTGGTAGCATTCATAGAGATTGCAATAGTAAAAGGCTTAGAGTTAAAAACTAAATACAGCAGGATTTATAAATCTCAGTACTTAGGCACATTACTTAACTCCCTAAATCTCAATTTTTCATCTGCAAGTTGTAGATGATAGCTTATGTAATATTGGGCTGGCAGTTTTTTAAACCACAAGGTTCCATAGCTCCCAAGAGAGTTTAAAAGCATCAGATTCCTTCTTTCCTTCTGCACATCCTATAGTTTGTTTACATAACCGTGTGTGTGCGCGCGCGCTTTTGCTGGTCTAGAATATTTTCAATGCTAGAAAAGGTTGTAAGATGAATAAAGTTAGAGAGTGTTTTGTTTCAAGTGAGAGCAGGCTGTAAAGTGATTTATTAGTACCCTTCTAAATGCTGTATTCCATACACCTGGTTATGACTTTGGGGAAAAATTCTAATTTATACCCCTTTCCAAGTGACTTACCGTGGTGCTTTGCAGATGACAGACTCTGGAAGAAATGAATTTTTTCCTGCTGTAAGTTTTGTCATGGGACAATTTTGATGTTACAGAAACAAAAATTCATTTCTAACTGCTTGGCAGGTTAATTTTAAAGCAATTGTAGAACAGTGAATCCCCATTGGTAACTATTATGTTTACTTTAAAAAGAACTCTGTTGGCTGATTATTGACACCATGCAATGCTTTCACGTGTGTGTATGTGTTTCTGAAGTTCACATGCTGAGTTAGTCTTCACTACCAAATTTTTAAGTAGAAAAATTAAGTCATTTTAATTGACAATAAAATTTACAAAACAAGTAAGGAAATATTTTTTATTTTGTCCATGACATGACATATATCACAAACATATAAAAATTAGAACACTTAGATGGTCTTCTTTTTAAAATACCCGTGCCCATTTCACATTGGAAATGAAATACTGTAATCCTCATGTCAGCCAAGAATTAAATTTATTTCTATATTTGGTTGCTATTGCTCAGTGATAAAAAAAAAAATCCTACTTCAAAAAGATCTGTGCAGCGAAAGGAAGGAGACCAATAGCACATTTTAGAGCATTTGGAAACCTTATACTTGCTTGCACACTTACAAATTGTTTCATATTGGACAGGAGTTCATAGGCCCCCATTGCTAACTTTGAAGTAATTTATTTTCTTTCTTTGCTCATTTGATGCATTAACAAATCACTGCCTCTTTTGTCAATCTTCCTTTATCTTGTCACAGACCAATCGGGAATGAATTAATAAAGTATGCATATTGAATAGAGAAGATACATTAAAAATCATAAGGATATATAACTGAAAGAAACAATAACTCTCCAGGTCCTTTTACCCAGCCCCCATCCACATCCTTATCATTCCAAGGTTTTGCTAAATTATTCTACCCTAATTGATGTTTGATAAGACCGCCAAAGACATTTTTAAAAGCTGTTGTCAACCTTTCACATAGGCAAGGGTGGTCATCCTTGTTGGAGGCAAGCATTATGGCATACCTCTGAAAACTAATGATTTAGTTGATTTAGATACAGCTTGATTTAATCAATGTTTGTAAATTTCATAAAAGTATACAATGCCATCTCAAAATTAGTTCCACATAGGGGTCAATATGCATAAGTTGCTTGAATCAGTAGTTGGCATATAATAAGTACTCAGTATTGCCTGCTATGGAGTAGAATTTTCCAAAAGAGATGACCTTTCTAAAGAAAAACCACAAGCTTTTCAATTGAAAAAACAAAGATAGGCAATGGAAAATTTCTACAAATTACTCCTGTACAGGATTTCATTTTATCCTATGTTAAGTTTTACAACACAAAGCCAAAAGCCGCTTTGAGAATCTGTTTTGACATCCCCTCCTCCTTCATTGTAATTCCGAGTTGCCCTCATTCACAATCCTCCATTGAAGACAGCATTCCTGCAGAACTCTGCATGCCATAGAGCTGTACAGACTACAAGGCCAAGCAGTAAGGGGAGCTGGACCTGCTCCATATTGAACTTGGAGCTGCAATGCAGGCCGAGGAGCAGCAATACAACAGGAAGGGGTGTTTCTGAGCTTGTGAGCAACAGTTTGTATGGAAGAACAGCTGAAAGAGTGACCAGAAAGTATTTAAACCTTGAGGAATAGAACGGGTGCTGTGTATTGCAGTTAAATCACCAGTTGGAACACATGCCTCACATCCCATATCACAGTGTCTGGATTTAAATATAGGCTCAGCTTCTGATTCCAGCTTCTGCAAATGTCCACTTGGGGAGCCAGTAAGTGATGGCTATATTACTTAGGTCCCTGGCACAGATGGGAGTGATCTACTGTGGGCACTGGGCTTCTGGCTTTGGCTTAGCCCATCCCTGACTGCTGTGAGCACTTGGAAGTAACCAGCAGATGGGAGATTTCCATGTCTCGCTCCCTCTCCCTCCCCCCCTCTTTCTTTTTCTCTCTCTGCTTTTGAAATAAATAAATAAAACAGAGAAGCTTCTTTCCAGTGGACCATTAACATAATAATAAATATGAGGAACAAAACATTTTTCTCTGGTATTTTAAGAAAAGTTGATTCTTGTGGTAGCAAAGGCACCTGCTACTTAGGATGCAGAGATTCTAACAATGTAGCACATCAATCTAAACTAGGGTTCCTGAAATAACACCAATGATTTTATTGTTTTTGCACTTCTGAAAAGTAGAATTTTAGTATTTTATTATTTCTGAAATAATAATGTACAATAATAATTTGTATAAAATCATTACGTACAAGTTATTGTGTTCCCAGTGCTGGTCTAAGTATATTATGAGTATTAAGTCACTTGTAAATGTAGGAGTTAGGTACAGTATTATCCTCTGTTTTATAGTTGAGGAAACTTAGACACAGAAAAGTTCCTTTTCTGAGGTATTGCACAATCTCTCTTGCTCTTACTCTCACTCTCACCACCCTCTGTGACAGATACACACACATACACACACACACACACACACACGGAAAGTGGCTAAAATGAACCACATGATCCTAAACATTACATCCTAAAACTATTTATCAAGACCTTGTTCCTTCCCAAAAGCTGCTTCTAAACCAGTGTCACCTTTAAACCTGGTGGTAGCTTACAATTTATGAAATCAGTATTGGCTCTCAGATCTAGTGTCCATTCCTGCAGGCAGAAGCCTCTGCATGCTGGAATAGCACAGTGCAGGAAGCAAGAACATTGACCTTGGGTTCACATTTGAGTCCAGCGTGTGATACTTATAGGCTTACTGGGAGTCCTCAAAACAATTAATCAAAACATATTTTCTGATCATTGCTAGATTAAGAACAGATAAAATAAGTAATATAAAAGATCCTGCATAAGAATTAGTCATCCTCATTGGTTGTATGCTACAAATTATAAATATTATAATACCATGTTTAAGATTCTGACACAACCCACCTATGCAAGGTTGGTTTTACCAAGATTTATTTTTTCATCTATGTGTTTGCACATATGTGTATTTCATTAAGTATAATTTTAATATACATATTTGTTGTATCCATTGTTATAGCCTCTGTCTATACATATATATGTGTATATATATATAATATGTATGTATTCCAATAATATTATACACACACAGACATATATATGGGACAATATATGAGGGGCAAATATTGCAGCAAAGTGAAATAAACCACCTTTTGCAATAATCAAATCCCATGTCACAGTATCAGTTCAAGTCCCATCTGCTCCACTTCTTGACCAGGATTCCTGCTAATGAACCTGGGAAATCAGCAGATGACAACCAAAGTAAATAGACCCACGGCACTCTTGTGTTCTTGGCTTCTGTAGCAGGCATTTGGGAAACCAACAGGCAGATAGAATCTCTCTCTCTCTCTCCCTTACTGTCACTCTCCGTCTTGCTTTCTCTTACGCTTTGCTCTCCCTCTCTCCCTCTTCAAATAAATTCAATAATATTTGCAGACCACAAGGATCCCTCCAGACACCTCTTTATAATAATCTGTGACTCTTGCTGCCATCTCAGTCATCATGCACGGTGATGATTTGATTTGTTCTTTATGTCTATAATTTTGTGATTTTAAGAATATTATAAAAATTGAATTATATGGTATTTAATCCCTTTTAATTGGCTTTTTTCACTGGGTGTAATTCCTTCCAAGCCCAATTCAGTTTTTGGCATGTAGCAATTGTTTGTGATTTTTTTATTGAAACTACAAATTGTTAATTCAGGCATTGTTATGAACACCCAATAGCCTGTTTAACCATTTCCTAATTGAAAGAGATTTTGTTTGCATTCAGCTTGGGACTGTGACCACGAAGAATTTTTGTGGGGTTTGTATGACGTTAAATTTTCATTTCCCTGGGTAAATACCTAGAAATAAAATTCCTAAGTTGTTTATTGAATATTTAATTTTATTGCTCTTGCTTATTTTTTAGAAAACAATAAACTACTTTTCAAAGTGGCTGTAGGGTTTTACATTATGTGTAGCAGTAGCTGCATGATCCAGTTTGCCTGCATAGTTGCAGGCATTTCATGATGCATTTTAAGTCTTAGCTGCTCTGATAAATGTGTGATGTTACCTCACTGTGGTATTAATTTGCACTTCTCTAGGGACTATTGATGTTAAGTTTTTTTAACTTGTTTTCATCTACATAATCTTCAGTAAAGTATTGTTTATTTATTTATTTTTTATTTCAAATATCTGTATGCTCAAACACCATTTAACAAAAAGCCTGTACCTTTTTTAGAAGTAAACTGGGCCTGTTCATATGATTTTTGTTCTGGGTTCTCCGTTCTGTCGCACTGTGTGTTAAATCTACCTCTCCAGCACTATATTTTTTTAGTATTAATTTTTAGAGCTATTTGGTTGAAAGTGTGACAGAAAATAGGGGGCCAGAAATCTTTAATCAGTTGAGTAACTTGGGTGTCATGATTCTCCCCACTTTGTCAAGATTGCTTTGACTTCCAGGGTTTGCACCTTTCCATATATGTTTTAGAATTAACTTATCTATACATGTAAAAAAATCCTTGCTGATATTGCGGAAGACATGCATTACATTTGATATTGATTTACATAAATTTGGGCTTTCTATCACAATGCGTATTCTAATACATTAACACATCCTATCTCTCTTCTTGAAAGTTATTATTTGATTTTTTCCATCATTCTTTGTTTTTAAACAGTGTTCTGAATCGGGGATATATTATGTATTTATAATTCGAATACACCTGTAACAGACACTGTTTGTGTATATAATTATCAAAGAAAGGCAAAATGACAAGCACTCAAATTGTAATTTTGAAGTGAGGGACCCAATGAAGGAATCATGACTGGTTATGATCTGCACTACTGTAACAATGTGGAGGAATTCAATGTGAGGGGAGGGCTTGGGGAGGGGTTGGGGGAATCTCATAAATGAGGTTTTAAAAAAAAAGAAAGTGAGGGACTTTTCAATAATAACTAGCTAAATACAAATATCATGTGTATATGATGATAAAATAAATTATGCAGTTCTAATTTTATATAGGGATTGATAGAGACCTATACTTTTTCAGAAATGCAAAACTTATTTTTAATTACATTAAAGTCATGCATCAGTGTGTTCCTAAATGTTGCATTTTCTATAAAGGTATCAATATCCAAAGATTTTTTTTTTAAAAGAATCTCGTTAATTAAGCACAATGGGAAAATGTGTTCTTTTAATGGCTAGCTTAGAAGTGTATTAGCCAGAAAGAAATAATAAACTCCTCCAGTAATCATGTGTTTGCACAAGCATGCATGCAGAAATACCCAGATTTGGTCTACTATTAATAACCAATTTCAGTTTAGATCTTGAACCCAGAATATAAGAGCAAAATGAGGATGTCTATATACTGATTTATGCAGACACACATGCATACGTACAATCTTAGGGCATTTTTCATTAAGCAGACTACATTGTCAACAGGTTAAGTTACCATATGATTCTGATCTAAATGATAAGACATTCTACCTTATTTATTGAGTGAAAACACCATTTATAAATCACTATGGAAATGCAAAACTTCAACATGAATTTCTAGGGAGTATTTTATACTTAAACTGCAAGACACCTTCATGAAAAACAAATTTTTATAAATATGCTTGAATGAGCCATATTAAAGTAACCATGAATATCATTTACTTTCATCCTCATTGCTTCAAAAGGGAGAAAACATTTCTTTTTCTTACTTTTCTATATCAGCAACAACCCTAAAAAGAAACAGAAACCAACAAGGATAGTTGAATAAAGTATAGAAAGGGACTATTTTCAGAATTGTAGGCATGCTCAAAGGAAAGAAAATGAGAATATTCAAGCACATAGGGACTTCCTGCCTTAGGCAATTGAGACACACGCTCTCTTACCAAGCCAAAAGCACAAAATGAAAGAAGTAGCACTTTCTAAAAACACTTGGAGATGGAGCAATGGACATTCAAAACAGAATAGTGATGCACAGGGGATGGCATTGTGCCTTGAGGATGAAGCTGCTACCTGCAATGCCAGCATGCCATATGGGCACCAGTTCAAGTCCGGGTTGCTGCACTTCTGATCCAGCTCTCAGCTACTGGCCTAGCAAAAGTTACAGAAGATGACCTAAGTATGGACCCCTGCTATCCATCTGGATGAAACTCCTGGCTTCTGGCTTTGGCCTGGTCCAACCCATAATGTTGAGGGGTGCCTAATTCCGTATGGAAATGATGGTCCATGATGTTTCATGACTATCACTAATGAAGCATTTCAGCAAAAACTTTTCATTTACTTTTATGTTTAAAAGGGAAGCTTTTTCATTTGTAAATGAGTCATGATGACTAATGAAGTATTTAAAAAGTAACTATGGCACAACAGTAAAAATAATATTTAAGGACACTGTGTCCCAAACAGGTGGATGAAGTTTATCATTTTTTCTCCTGCCTTTGACATGTGTATTACAGTCATTCTGAAATAGACATGAGGGTAAGATCTATAGTTAAGAATGAAAAAAGAAATCTCTCCAAATAAGAAACAGTGTATCATGACTTCTATAAAAAGAGTCACAAACTTTGCCCTAGACAATTTGTGGAAATAAATTAGCACTATTCATTTACTAATTATATTAGATGGTACTAAATTTCATAATGTAGCATTTTTCATATCTCCTTCAAAAATTGTTGTGGTAAGCCTCAGTATTGCTTTCTGATTGAACAATTATTCCATTTATTAACATAAAAAATATATGTGGCCACACATACACACATATGCATATTTCCCTTGCAATTTCTAGTTCTTTCCTGTCATTAACTTATATTCTAAAACTCATGACTGATTATCTATGTCTCACAAAATTAAAATGCACCACTACATAGATATTTTTTGGAAAATATCATTGGAAAGTATTATTGGGAACAATTGCTCAAATAATTAACTGCAAATAGACATTTGAAAGTTTAAGTGATGCAAATCTTCTTGAATTGTAATAAAATCACATTTTAAAATTTTATTTGTAAGTTCCTGTAAGAACACTAACCAAAAAAAAAAAAAAAAAAAAAAGCATTGCTGATGCTATAATTTTTAAAATAAGAAGGGTGTTGGGTCTGGCTCAGTAGCCTAGCTACTAAAGTCTTTTTCTTGCATGCGCTGAGATCCCATATGGGTGCCAGTACTAATCCCAGCAGCTCCACTTCCCATCCAGCTCCCTGCTTATGGCCTGGGAAAGCAGTCAAGGACGGCTCAAACCCTTGGGATACTGCACCCATGTGGGAGACCTGGAAGAGGCTCTGGGATCCTGGCTTTGAATTAGTGCAGCTCTGGCCATTGAGGTCGCTTGGGGAATAAGTCATCAGATAGAAGATCTTCTCTCTTTCTCTCCACCTCTCTGTATATCTCACTTTCCAATAAAAATAAGTCTTTAAAAAAATAAGGATTTCTTGGGAGGGTCTCCGGGGTCTCTTACATGGCATAATATTTTGGAAAATATAATACAGCATGTCATATACTTGCTACTCTTTTTTCAAAGAATGATGAAGTGGGTTTTGCAAATTTTTTAAGAAAAAAAAATTTCTGGTTTCAGCATAGATATTAACATAGCTTTTTCTTTAGTCCTATAGTATTTATTTTCAATTCTTGCATGCCATCATTTGCTACATATGGAACAAATTGTCAAGTTCTTTACGTCTTATGTGATTAGATGAGATTAAAATCCATTTCTTATAAAATCAAGAATTTTTTTAAATTCTATTTTATCTTTCATCAGAACTTTAAGAGTAACACAGATTGATTTCTGAACCTCTGCCTCAACTTTCAGCTCCTACTGTAATATTCTAGCTTATGAAAGTGACTCATCATAACTTCATTAAGCTATTTTTTTCACCTCAAATATAAGGACTACACAAGTTTGGTATATATGTATGCATATATGTATGCATATACATATATGCATATATACATATACACACAGTTTTAAATTTGAAAATAATAAGTTATTAAGAAATACTGTTAAAGCTCTCCTTACTGACCTCCATAGTGGTTGTACTAGCCTACACTCCCACCAACAGTGAAGGAGGGTAGCTTTTTCCCCACATCAGCAAGTTTTCTTCTGAATGAGTTTTGAATCTAGGCCAATCTCACTTGAATTAGGTGGAACTTCAATGTGGTTTTCTTTTGTAGTTCTGTGATAACTAGGGAGCCTGAGCATCTTTTCGTATGTTTATTATCCATTTGAACTTGTTCCTTTGACAAGTATCTGTTCATTTCCTTTGCCTGTTTCTTCACAGGTTTTTTCCAACCCCCCCCCGCCCCCGTCCCTGAGTTTCTGAAGCTTTTCGTAAATCCTGAGTATTACTCCCCTCTTGGTTGATTAGTTTGCAAAGATTTTCTGCCATTCTGTTGGTTGCTTTTTCACTTTGTTGATTACCTCCTTTTCTGTACAGAAACATCTTGGCTTGATGTAGTCCCATTTGTTTGTCTTTGCCTGTGCTTTTGGTGATTTTTCTAAGAAGTGTTTCTCAGTTCCTATGTCTTGAAGATTACTTCATATGTTTTCCTAAAAAATCCCATTTCTGGGAATATATCCAAAAGAAATGAAATATGCATATGAGAAAGGGATTTGTAATCCTATATTTACCACAGCACAATCTAAATAGCAAAGATATGGCAACAACCCAGATACCTGTTCAAGGAAGAGTGGATGAAGAAACTATGGTACAGCTACTCCATTGAATACTACAGCCATTAAAAGAGTGAAATTCTACCATTTGCATCCAAATGGTCCCAACTAAGACCATCATCTCAGTGAAACAAGTAAATCCCAAAAGGACAAATATCTTATGTTCTGTTTGATATGAGGCAACCATCATGCAAAATATAAAATCAATAGGCCTTTAATACTATTTTTGCTACATCACAGGAGGCTTGGTATTTTTGTTTTCATTTTCATTCATTCAAAAAAAATTTTTGCTTTTCAAAAAATTAATGTCTACTGTTTTGTGTTCTTAAAAAGAGATTAATTATAATAATAAGCAGTTTCTTTTTAAGATTTATTTCTTTTTATTGGAAAGTTAGATTTACAGAAAGAAGAAGGGACAGGAATAAAGACCTTCCATGTGCTGGTTCACTCCCCGAGTGGCCACAGTGAGCTGACCTGAGCCCATCTGGAACCAGCAGCCAGGAGCTTCTTCTGGGTCTCCCACGTAGGTGCAGGGTCCCAAGGCTTTGGGCCCTCCTTGACTGCTTTCCCAGGCCACAAGCAGGGAGCTGGATGGGAAGTAGGGCAGCTGGGACACATGATCAGGCACTCTTAGGGATCCCGGGGCATCCAAGACAAGAACTTTAGCCAGTATACTACAGTGCTGGACCCAATTTCTTTAACAAAAAAAAAAAAATGTTGCAGATATCTGAGGATTAAAGCAGTGAATGAAAAGTCTGTGTTGATCTCCCATTCTCTGTAACTCTAACTTTCAAATAAATTGGTTAATTCAAAGAATAGTTAGGGATATAGGTTGCCTCTGTGAGAAATAAAGAGGATAGAGGCAGATGGGAAGAAATGCCTCTCGCTTTTATAGTCTTTATGTCTCATGTTAGTGCTTCACATCGATGAAAACTGACAAGTTAGCACTCAGCAAAGAAGCTGAGGCCTTTAAGTGTATAGCAGCCAGTGTCATAATGGCAGAGCACAACGAAGAAAGGTGGAAACTAGACTGTGCTAAGACAGCCGGAAGAGAGGGCAGCGAAATATCTCAAGTTTTTGCATAAATTAAAAAGAAACTAGAATTCTTTAACAGTGAAATAATTTGTTGCTGGATAGACCTGCCTCGCGAGAAATGTCAGAAGAATAACTTCAGAGAGAAATCAAACGGTAAAGGTCAGGAGCTGGATCTACATTTAAAAAGGAAATATGTTAGAAATAGAACAAATGAACATAAACCCGTTCAATTTTCTTGTTCCTAGTTAATCTGGTAGATGACTATTTATTCAACACAATAATAGCTATGACCAGTATTGAGTTATTAGAGCTTGTGAATAACTATAACAACGATGTTATAGTATCTATGAAGGAGGAACTGAATATACTCTTTTAAAAGTTAACTGCCCTACCTGTAAGAAAAACAAATATTGGACTGGGAGTAAAGAACATATATTATAAACCCTTCCCTCAATCAACAAAAGAATTCTGCCCGAACTAGAAGTTTAATTTTGGCTTCACATGGCTATTAATACAAACTCATTTCCTTCTTTTCTTAAAAGCTGAGGAAAATCTGTAAATGATAAAGGTAGGTAGAGGTGAGAGCCTAATGCAGTTCACCTTTCCTAATGGATTTAGCTGCTGCCCTTGGTCCAATCTTAAACCACAGATCTATTATTTTTCTATAAACCATCTTTTGTGGAGCCAATTGAATTATTTGATTCCTCTGTTTTCAGATTGAGAATTCACTGAGGAAGCCCTTTTCCCAAAACTTCTTTTGTCTTCCTTTTCAAAAATGAGAGCATTAGTGTTCTGTCTTGCTCTCTTTTCGAGATTTTAAAGGTATTACCTCAGCATGTTAAAATCCTCAGTAGTACCTCATTTACAAACATGAGGAGAGACATATAGTTTTTTAAACAAATAGAATAAGGAAAAAGATCTAATGCATATATATGCATACATACATGTACATATAAAAACTGGACTCAATAGCTTACCAGCCTTCTTAATAGGCAAAATGAAATAAAGCAGTAAACATAACCCTGAAGATTCAAGGCTTTTCAGTCCTTTAAAGACTCAGTCCTGGGCCCAGCGCCATGGCCTAGTGGCTAAAGTCCTCGCCTTGAACGCACGAGGATCCCATATGGGCGCAGGTTCTAATCCCACCAGCTCCACTTCCCATCCAGCTCCCTGCTTGTGGCCTGGGAAAGCAGTCAAGGACAGCCCAAAGCCACGTGGAAGACTTGGAGGAAGTTTCCAGCTCCTGGCTTCGGATCAGCACAGCACCAGCTGTTGTTGTCACTTGGGGAGTGAATCATCAGACGGAAGATCTTCCTCTCTGTCTCTCCTCCTCTCTGTGTATCTGACTATGCAATAAAAAAAAAAAAAAGACTCACTCCTTTAAAATGTTTGGAGAAGGGAATATTTGACCCAGGGCTTGCACTGATCAAGACAGTTGCATCCCATATTGGTTGGAATATGGTGGTTTGAGACCAGACTCTCCTCCTCATGCCATGTTCCTACTAATGCAACCCTAGGCAAGTACTTGGATGTATGCTGCCCTGCTAAGAGAACTGGACTGAATTCCTGAGTCCAGTTTAAGCCCCATGCCTCAGGCCAGTGTGGGTGTTTGGGAAATTAATCAATGGATGAGAGTGCTTGTACTTGCTCTTGTTCTTTCTCCGCATCTCAAATATTAAAAATACTGACTTAAAATGTTTGAGAAAACATGAACTCTGTAGTTTTGAGATACCTTTTGAATCTGACATATTTTGTAGTATTTTAAGCAATGATGTTCAGTGTGATATAGATTAAAGGCAAGTTTTCAAGAAGCCAGATTTTAGAATTTTTTCTTTCTTAAAAACTCAAATGGAATGGAACTTTGGCATATAAACCTGTTTTTTAAAAAGCTCCCTCTAGATTTAGCCCATTTTTGATACCTTATTCAAACTCAAAGAAAATACTTTATATGGTTTCAAAGAGAGGTTCTCTTTCAGGCTTAAGGGATAAATACTTTTCTGATGAACCCAGAACAATTTTTACACCAAATTATCAGTGGTTATTAGTTGTGTGATTTTTTTTCTATTTATGATTTTGCATTCTGCAGTAAGAAATTCAAAATAGGGTACCACTAATTTGCCCTCTCCTTTTCCATCTCCTACCCTCTCTCCCCATCTCCTCTCCTCTTCTACCTCTCAACACATACCAGAGAAAATAGCACATCCAGTTTCATCTGCTACATGTATCTCCTCATGCTTTCTGTGCTCTGCACATCTAAATCAGGAAGCAATTGAAGCTTCAGCTTTGGGCTCCTGCATTTGATTGAGCTCTTCAAAAACACTGGTGAGGCTTTCACATGGTCATGTACTTGGAAATATGCAAAAGTTAAGATCATCCTCAATTTCCAGAGCCTGCGATCTTTGACTCTTTTACTCTCATTTTTTCCCTTCACACTATCAACTTAGTATTCAGAAAGACCTTATCAGGATAAAAATTTACTCAAACTATGGGCAAAAGCTGGTGGTATTAAGAACAGAATAAATATTTTGACATGTGGGTGGGTTTTTATTGCCTTTATGGTTTAAACGAAAAAAATTCAGAAAGTGTGTTTGAGCCTAAAAGTTAAATCTAAATGCCACCATCCACATAGATGTATATTGTTTCTGTTACTCTTGCCTATACAATAATGACTTGGTCCAGACTTTCAATAAATGTGCCTGCGAATTGGTTTTGAATATAAAGCAATGGTAAAAGGGCATTTAGAGTCAATTTTTCCAAGAATCTAAATATCTTGTTTAGAAGACACTCAGAATTCACATTATTCTCATTTACACGTTTATACTCTTCCTGAACTAGAAAATTGTATTTTTAGTTGTCAAGGATCAGATATATTCCTTACAGATTTTTTTTCCCATTGTGCATTTTGTGTTTTCGCCACCTCCTTCACATGAACTTTTACAAATCAAATGTTCAAAATTTTGTTGAAGTTAAATTTACATGTCTTAACAGTACATTGAATTTCATAAAATTCGCCATGTAATTCTCCAAAATGGCCATACCATAAGCAGTAAATAAGAATAACTGTTTGTCTATATCCTCACCAATATTTGATGATGGCAGTGCTATGTATGTTTCTAATGCTAATAGGAATTGTCATTATTATTCAGTCTTTCATAGATCATATCTTTGATAATCCACCAGTGCTTTCTTCTCAGAGTTTTACATTTTGCATTGCATGCTTAGGTCTGTGGTTCATTTTGTGGTATCATTTCTGAAAGGAACAAGGTATGTTTATCGATTTGGTGGTGTTGTTTTTTTGTTTTTGTTTTTGTTTTTCGGCATATGTATGTCCTGTTCAAGCACCATTTGTTGAAATTACTATTTTCTGTCATATATTTCCTTTGCTCCTTTATAAAAACTAAGATGAACATATGTATACACATACATATATATATATTTATACATGTGTGTGTATAGCTGGCCTCTAAATCCTAATTGATCTTTTTAGCTGTTCTTTTGCCAATATCATTCTCTCTTGATTACTATAGTTGTAAAGTCTGACCTCAGTCCTCTAACTTCATTCCTGCTCTTCAATATTGTATTAGCTTGTGTAGTTCTTTTGTCTCTTCATGTAAACTTTAAGCTAGCATTTCAATATTTACAAAATAATTCAGTAAAATTTTAATTGTCACTGCATTACATCTGTAGAAAGTGACACCATGACAAGGGTGAATCTTCTGTTCATGACTATGGAAATTCTCCTTTGATTTCTTTCACCAGAATATTTTAGCTTTTCTCCTGAAATACTGTACACATTTGATGAGTTTTATGCCTAAGAATCTCACTATTAGTGATGCTAATATAAATAACTTCAAATGATTTTTAAATTTGTCTTTGTATCCTGCTACCTTGATAAACTCATTACTATGAGATTTTTTTGATGATTATTTAGAATTTTTGTTTTCAAACCATCTACTTGCATCTTCCCTTCTGGCCCGTAGTATGTTGAAGTGGTGTAACAACGGTAGACATTCTTGCTTTGTTTGAATACTAGGAGAAACTTATCAGATCTTTCAATATTACGAAGAAATTTCCTATAGATTTAATGCAAATGTTCTTCATAATTGAGTGATGTTCCCTCTAGAAGTTTTTACATAATTTGTTTCCAGAATAGATATTAAAATTTGTCAGACTCTTCTGCTGTATGCATTCATCCATTGGTCAGATTATGTGATTTTTCTCTTCTAAATTGCTGATATAGTAAATTGTGATAAATTCCAAATATACAATCAGATTTGCATCGCTGGATCAGACTTTCTAGGTATTATGTAACATTTATGCTTAAATTTTGTTAAGAAATTTCCTACTGGTATAGAAGGTACATTTGTTTATGTTTCTCATGTGTCTTATAGTCTTTCTGGATAAGGATTTTCTTCTTTTTTCCTATTTGTGATTTTTTTTTTTGTAGTCATTCTTTTTAAAGATTTTTTTTTATTGGAAAGTCCGACATACAGAGAGGAGGAGAGACAGAGAGGAAAGTCTTATTTCCCTGATTCATCCCCCAAGCAGCCAAAATGGCGAGAGCTGAGCTAATCCAAAGCCAGTAACCTGGAGCCTTTGCCTGATCTCTCACGTGGATGCAGGGTCCCAAGGCTTTGGGCCGTCCTCTACTGCTTTCCCAGGCCACAAGCAGGGAGCTGGGTGGGAAGCGGGACTGCCGGGATTAGAACAGGTGCCCATATGGAATCCTGGTATATGCAAGACAAGGACTTTAGCCACTGGGGTACTTGCCAGACCATGGAGGAGGATTTTCTTGAACTAATTAAATGTACCCTGTATTGTTAGCTTCTCTTCTGTTTTTTGAAAAAAAAAATCTGTGATTGCTGTTGCTTCCTTAAACATTTGGTTACATTTTTCAGTTAAACTATTGACCATAAATTTTTGTTTTTTTTAGAAAAGTTGGGTTATGAGTTCCATTTTCTTTATACTTATATGATTGTATCATACTGAGTGATTTGCAGGCATTTGTTTCCAGAAATAAAAAGCATGAATGGGTATATTGCTTCTAGATTGTAAAATATTTGTGTGAAGAATTGTCCAGAGTATTTTGTCAATATCTTTTTTATATCTTCCACATCTGTAGAAATATGATGTTGTTAGTTTGCATCTCATCATTTTTCCTTTCTTTTCTGTTTTTACTTTCACTGGTTTCAGCTGTATTTATTATTTCCTTGTTGAATGTTCTGCTGCTTTCTCAGTTACCTTAGCAGGATTGGAAGCAGAGAAGCCAGAACTCTGACCAGCTCTCTGAGAAGGGATGACAGCATCTAAATGATTTAGCCTACTGAGCCGCAATGGTGGAACCCTAGTGTGCTTTCAGTAAGCAAAGTAGTCAGCTTACATAGCAACAAATTCTTAACAAGAAGTTTGCAGCTGAATAGTGAAGGTCCATATATATGATTAAACTACAAGCAGAGATGAAAGAAGTTCATGCACACATGTACACACACACACCAAACACTTCATAAATAATGTAAGCTTAAACATATCACATACAGACACATGATTTGAAAACAGAATGTTGCAAGCAGTGGCAATTGTGTTTACTTCTCAAAGTGAGACAATGGAAATGAAGCAATTTTAAGCAAAGAAACAACAGTTTTGATGGAGTTTGCATTCCAACAATGCAGATCCGTATTAAACATATCCAGAATTTAGTTTTGTTTTATTTTGTTTTGTTTTACTACTGCAACAATACAACAAAGCTAAATGCTAGGAGATTGCATATGATGAATTTTTCTAATAATCTGAGATGCAATGCCAAGAAAGTGCATGAGAAAACATCAGAGGAGTTAAATTGTTGTAATGTAAGGTGGAATATGAGGACAGCAGCTAGGTTAGAAAAGGTCTGTTTATTCCTGATCGTATTTTCCACTTGGGTATCAAAGTGGTGCTCAATATCCTTCCAAAATCGATATGATAAGGTCACACCCATGTATAAGTAATTCTTTGGTTGTGTCAGTGGACTTACTCCTCACTACAACACCAATTTTGCAATTTTCTGCTCTGCTCTTTCTTGGGAAGTTTATGCCTCTTCATCTTTGTCACCAAGACCTTTTGTGTACAAACCTTTCAGCAAATTGTGTGGCAATAGCAATAGATCAGAGAGTAGGAGGGAAAACAAGGTTAAGGTACTCCCCCACTTGTGTTCCTTGCTGATGTCCTAGTGGTGAATGTGCTTTTGTATTGTTCTTCCAACAATGGTAGTCCCTCACCTTGCCATATTAAGTCTGAATTAACAAATGAATCTGCACTCTTGCTGCTTCCTAAGTTACTCACTGTATGCTGTTTGATCCTATTAGCCTGGACATAGTTTTAACCATAGTTTTTTCATAAATTTGTTTTATTTTAGATAAATATTTTAAGGCTTTTATTTATTTATTCGAAAGGCAGTATTATGAGACAGAGAGGGAAATGGGGAGGAAGAAATGGGAGGAGGGAAGGAGAGAGAGAGAGAGAAAGAAAATAAATTTTCCCATCTCCTAGTTTCTTCCTCAGATGGCCACAACTGGAGCTTGACCAGGCCAAAGGGAAATTCTTAGCATTCAGTCAGAGTCTCCTGTAAAGATGGAGGGATCCAAGTACTTGAGCCACTTTCTCCTATTTTCCCAGACACATCGGCAGGGAGTTAGATGGGAAGCAGAGCAGTTTGTAGCCCAACCAATACCTATATGGGACACCAGCATCTCACCTGCCGCACTACAGTGCTGGCCCCTTTAAATGCTTTAGAATGTGCCGTGTAGTTTCTGCTAGGATCTGCACTGATAGGAAAAGAAGGCAGTATGTTACTGCTACTTAGTTCACTACGTCCAGTGTATTTAATTTCTTTCTATTCATAATACCTTTGTTTCATTGAAAAATCTTTGAAAGCTTTGTTTATTGCCTGCACATTGACTTCACAAAATGATTGGCACTATATAAAAACTAGGCAGCATATAGTTGGTTTGAGTCTTAGATACATTTGTAAGGAAATTTCCTTTCTTGATCCTAGAAAAAGTGTTAATATATATACATCAAGTCTTGAAATCAAATAATTCTATGTCTTGGACAATATTGTCTGTGAAAATATGAATTCATTTCTTTTCTTGTTTTCATGAGCTATAGCTCTGCTTTTTCTGTGCTGTGTAAGAAATTGCAAAAAGTGTAAAACTGAACTCATAAGAATCCAGATTCCACTAACTATTCTATTCTCTCTCTTCTATTCAATTCAATGTGTTATTTCAAAACCACAGAAACAGAGAGCTATAGGTTGTCCATCCAGTGGTTCATTCCTCAACCTTTTACTATTTTAATTGACAAGTCAACGCAAGTATCACTGGTGCAAAGAAAAATAAATTTGGGTGTCAGAACAGTTTGATTGAGGAATCTAAACTTACACTCCCACCCAACAGTTAAAAGGCAGCACTCCCCTGCAAGAGCAGTGCCAGAGTATGCCAACTAAACCAGATTTCAGTATGACCCCAGGATTTGATTAATGATATTCTCCAGATGCCGAGAGGGGAACTTTCAACTCTAATGAAATGAAACAAATAGAATCAATGGTCACCTGTACTGCCATTACACAAATGATTGAATTATCTGCTGATTATCTTGAAGCAGCTATTACAAAAAAAAAGTTTTAACAGCAATTTCAAATTTCCTTACAAGTAGAATAGAAGAAATCATAGGTAGAAAAACAATACATATAGAATAATGTGCAATTTTAATACTGAAAAATAAAATGTTACAGATGATTTTAGCAGCAGGAAAGAAGAGAAGAGCTAGAATGGTAACAATTGTACAGTATGAACTGGAAAGAAAATAAACTAATAAAAAGCAAACAAAGCCTCAATGACCTGTGGAATTACAATTAAAGATCTGTGATCCATGCCATGCAGTCATGAAGAGAGAAAAAATACAAAACATTCCTGAACAAGTGCTTAAGGAAATAATAGCTAGGGAACAAAACAAATTTGGTAGGAAAACAATACTGTATGGTTCAAAGAACTTAGCTCACAGACTAAACTGTAAGAAAGCCATTCTTGGACCACGAGCAGTCAAACTTCTGAAAACCAGTGATAAAGAAAAAGACAAAATCTTAAAAGCAGTGAAAGAGAAAGGAAACTATCTATAGGCAAAAAAAAAAGTTCAAACAACAAAGGATTTTTTATGTGAAGCCACGGAAGCCAGAAGGAAATGGCATGACATTTTTCAAGTGATAAAAGCAAAGAACTGTCAACTTCCATAAAATAGAAAAGGAGGCAACACTTCCAAATATATTTTACAAGACAAGAAGTAATGATACCAGAACAAGTACAATATAAAGGTGAACAAACAAGAAAACTGTAGACAAACAGTTTGTACGTGTGGAGATGAGCTCCCTAACATTAATTGACACTTTGTATTAAGAGGATAGGAGTATAATCGTTTCATATCAATTGATACAGTAAAATACAAAGTTTGACAAAATTCAAAATTAATTCATAATAAAAACTGAAGGAAAACTAGGAACTGAGAAATTCTTCAACTTCAAAAAATTATAAAAACCCATACAAATTATGTAACGGGCCCAGCGTGATGGCTTGATTGGCTAATCCCACCCTCACAAGCGAAGGGATCCCATATGAGCACTGGTTCATATCCCAGCTGCTCCACTTCCCATCTAGCTTCCTGACTGTGGCCTGGGAAAGCAGTCAAGGAAAGCCCAAAACCTAGGGAGCCTGCACTGGCGTGAGAGACTGAGAGGAGGCTCCGGACTCCTGGCTTTGGATCACCTCAGCTTGTGATCACTTTGGCAGCACATATACTAAAATTGGAATGATACAGAGAAGATTAGCATGGCCCCCGCAAATGGATCACCTCAGCTCAGGCCATTGCAACCACTTGGGGAGTGAATCAGTGGACAGAAGAGCTTCTCTGTCTCTCCTCCTCTCTGTATGTTTGACTGTCCAATAAAAATAAATCTTTAAAAAAAGAGATTATTATACTCTTCAAAATAATGAGCTCAATAATAAGTTCAGTAATGACTCAAGATACAAGATCATTACGCAAAAATTAAATGCTAATCAGTATATATAAATTCTGATTGTGCGGGAAGAGTAAGTTTAGAGACCTATATTATTGTAGCTGCAGATTTAGAAGATTGTATTATTCATTTAAAAGCTATTGAAAGGGCAGATGGCACAATAAATTCTTATTATAATAAAATACTATTTTAAGGCATATATATAGCATATATGTATTTTAAGTCTTGTATATATATATATGCAGTAAACTACTGAAAATGAAAATGTTGAATGTAATTGCTTACAGTGATTCTAAAAAGTTAAATAATTTTATGAAATAATTTTATGAATCTAGCAAAATTATAATGGCCCTATATGCTGCAAACAGCTGATGAAAGAAATTGAAGGCCTAAGACGTAAGTAAATGGAATATGTACTGTATTTATGAGGTTGCAAGGAGTAACACAGAAAATGAGTTCATTTCTTCCAAATTAATGTATGCATTTATGAAAAGATTTAATTATTTGGAAAGCAGAGTTACAGAGGGATAGGAACATACATACACACACACACACACACACACACACACACACATACATAAGGACAGACATACAGAAAGAGAGGAAGAGAGAGACCCTTTGCATCTTCTGGTTCACTGCCCAAATGATCAGCATGATCAAAGCTGGGCCAGGCCAAGTCCAGGAGCCTGGACCTCCAGGCAGGTCTCCATGAGCTTGCAGAGGTCCAAGTGCGTCAATCGTGTTTTCCTGACTTTCCAGTCCCATTAGCAACAAGCTGATTCAGAAGGCACTCATATAGGATGGTAGTGTTGCAAGCAGTGGCTTAATTACTAGGCTACAGCGTAAGCTCTAATCTGTACCTTTAATCCTATTCAAACTTCAGCATGGTGCTTTTTATTTATATGGGAAATCATCAAAGTACCTGAATTCTACCTGTTAGATGTTTTCTGGCATCAGTGCCAATAAACTACATTTTCCCACTGGACTTATCTAAAGAGAATTCTTTTGAAACCTAAGTAATGTATGCTGCTAGACAATATTTAGCAGCATAAATCACCATGGAGAAGGGGAACATAAATAGTTCAAAATGATTTTCCTAAACCAAGAAATGTATGAGATTTATATGAATGTTAGCTATCAAGGCTTTCTTCCTAGCATATACTTTCTGTAAAGCTGTATTAATCATAATGCTTGAGATTGAACCTAGTAGTTAAATTAGCTCGGGAAATGACCCAATCCTTCCAAATTGACATAAATTAACACCTTTATAGTTTTTAATAACTTACAAATTCATTTCTTCTTCACATTTACGTTTACCATTCATTCTAATTTCTATTCCATAAGTTTTATGATACAAGGATTAATAGGTAATATGGAAGTGTATAAGTAAAGATGAGTCTTCATTTTACAACATGTTTCATAAAACTATATGGTGAGAAAGTAATTTTAAAAGCCGATACATGATTTTGTAGTCCTAAAACGTGCTTTGCATTCTTCAAAAAGTATAGGGCTGATTAATTTGTGGGTAAACAATTCTAATCATATTTCAAATTATTTTAAAAGTATATGCATACTCTGCAAGCTTATAAGTATTTTAAAATCCATCTGTTTTTTTTTAAGACTGGCTTTGAAATGTGAAGGTACAATGCAATACGCATCCCTACTTCCAAAACAAAATGGACTCCCAGGGAAAGTGTTGGACATATCTAGACAATGGGATGCTGGACTGTCTGACATTGTCTGTGCCAGCAATGTCGGGGCACACTTAAATAACAGACTGATGGAATTGTAACTCCTTATGAAGGACTATACTGTTATAATAACATGAAGAAAATCATTCGGGGGTAGGAATTCAGGAGCAGGGGAATCCCGGACTCTGCTGGTTTGTACCATAAAATTTAAAATTCACCAAAAAAAAAGACTGGTTTTGGAATGTTTGTTGTTTTGTTTGTGTAGTCATTGCAGACAGGCAGTAATATTTTTTTAAAGATTTATTCAGTTTATTACAAAGTCAGATATACAGAGAGGAGGAGAGACAGAGGAAGAACTTCCGTCCGATGATTCACTCCCCAAGTGAGCCTCAACAAGCCGGTGCGTGCCGGGAACCTGGAACCTCTTCTGGGTCTCCCAGGTGGGTGCAGGGTCCCAATGCATTGGGCCGTCCTCTACTGCTTTCCCAGGCCACAAGCAGGGAGCTGGATGGGAAGTGGAGCTGCCAGGATTAGAACCGGCGCCCATATGGGATCCCGGGGCGTTAAAGGTGAGGACTTTAGCCGCCAGGCCACGCCGCCGGGCCCAACAGGCACTAATATTATCTACACAACACAAATATACAATTATATCCATAATACAAAGCATTGTTCAAAAGCACAATGTGATCGAACAAAATTTGATTATGCAAATATTGAAAATATATGCTGTTGTAATGGATTCAAAGATTCATAGTGACAAAAAGTTCTGTGGAAATTTACCTGTATGCAATGCCTACCAAAGGGTTGCAGAGATATCCTGTAGACAGATTTGCAAAATAATTTTAAATATTCATATTTGAAAATTTCTATAGTGAGACAAAGTACCTAGAATTTCTAAAACAATTTTAACAAAAATACTAAAGTAGCAGCAGTATTCCCGTCCAGCGCTTAGGCTTATGCTGAAGCTGCAGTACTTACCGTGACGGTGGTGTGCTTTGGGTAGAGAGGTGAACATATTTATCAACAGGGCAGAACCTGTATCTCACAAATCGGCTCAAGCACATATTCCCATTTGATTTTTGGCAAAGTATCATAAATCAGTGGAGGAAAGACAGTATTTTCTTTTTCATTGAAAAGGCGGATATACAGAGAGGAGGAGAGACAGAGAGGAAGATCTTCCATCTGATGGTTCACTCCCCAAGTGGCCCCAATGGCTGGAGCTGAGCCAATCCGAAGCCAAGAGCCTGGAGCTCTTCCAGGTCTCCCACGCCGGTGCAGGGTCCCAAAGCTTTGGGCCATCCTTGACTGCTTTCCCAGGCCACAGGCATGGAGCTGGATGGGAAGTGGGGCTGCTGGGACTAGAACCTGCATCCATATGGGATCCCGGAGCGTGCAAGGTGAGGACTTTAACCACTACGCTATCGCACCAGGCACAGGGACAGCATTTTCAATAGTGATGCTGGAGCAACTGGTTATCTATACCAAGAGGAATCACACAGACCCCACACCTTATAAAACTCAACTCAAAGTGGATCATAAGTTAAAACTTAAGTAGAAAGAAATATAAATGTTAGAAGAAAAAGTGAAGAAGGATTAAGCGTTCTTTATCTGAAATCTCACGGTGTGCCTCATATACAAATACTATGTGTAAATTTAAAATATCTGTCCTACAAAATGCATATCAAACTATGAAAAGAGTTCTTAGACCTGACACCAAAACCATTATCTGTAAAGGAAAAACAACTGAATAATTTTAATAAATTGAAACTTTTACCTTACAAATAGCCTGCTTAGATGACGTGAACAACAGAGGGAAAATATTTGAAAACCATATATTTAACGAAGGAATTATATCTAAATATGTAAAGCACACTCAAAATTCATCAATTAAAAAAACACCAAGGAACCCAATTAGAAAATGAACAAAACACAGCAACAGAGAGAATACATTAAGGAGAAACGGGGAAGCGGGGAGTTAATAATTAATGGGCTAAAACTTTCACCTAAGCAAGAAGAGTAAATTCCAGAATTCTGCTGTATGCTATTATATCTACTCAGTAATACTGTATGTACACTTAAAAACTGTTAAGAGGATATATCTCATGTAAATATTTTTACCACATAAAATTAGTAAGATAGAATATTCAGAGAGCAAATAAGCCATTTTCAATGCCATTACCCATCAAGGATATTTGAATTAAGGCCATGGTGATTAAACCTTGAACAATTAATGCTAAAAAGGAAAATTTAAGTGATAAAATCAAGTGCTCTGTGAGTGTGTGTTTGTGTGTGTATGTGTGTTTGTAGGTATTTGACCAAATCATTATGACACTATGTCACTGGCCCGGTGCAGTAGCCTAGCAGCTGAAGTCCTTGCCTTGATCACACCAGGATCCCATATGGACACTGGTTCTAATCCCAGCAGCCCTGGTTCCCACCCAGCTCCATACTTGTAGCCTAGGAAAGCAGTTGAGGACGTCCCAAAGCCTTAGGACCCTGCACCTGCGTGGGAAAGCCAGAAGAGGCTCTTGGCTCCTGGTTTCAGATTGGCTAAGCTCCGGCCATTGCAGCCACTTGGGGAGCGAATCATCGAATGGAAGATCTTCGTCTCTGTATATCTGACTTTGCAATAAAAATATATAAATCTTTGGCGAAAATAAGACACTGTATCATGTATCTTAGGGCCCAGGTGATAGCCAGTGCCCTTCCTAACTATCTTCTTACTGTCGTGGACTCCCAAAGGCAGCAGGAATAGCTTAGTTTGGTATGAGAGACTTGGACAGAGTTTCCAACTCTGGGCTTTGCAGATATCTGAACCAGTGGATGGAGAAGTTTATTATCACTCATAAATAAATAAATGCTTTCCAAGTGCTGGTAAGGATATCAAGAAATGATCAAACATTGCTGATGGAAAAGTAAAATGGTGCAGTCATATTTGAAAATGTCTTGTTAGTATCTTAAAAAAATAAAAGCAACTAAATATATACTTGCCATATGGCATTGTGATGATGCTCTTAATGATTAATTTATATTTTTAACATTTAAAAATATTTTGTTTTGTTTTATGATACAACTGCATAGGCTCTGGAGTTGCCCATGCCTTTCCCCAAGGTCCCTCTCCCTGCCCCCCCCATTGATTTCCCCTCTAGTTTTACAATGGATGTCCTTCATGAATAGTCACAAGAGGTACATGATAATTTTGCAGCTTTATTTGTTGGAGTATAATCTAGAAATAAGCAAAATGTCCTTCAGTATAGTTAATAGTTAAACTATAGAACTTTGATAGAATTGCGTGAATGACAAGGTTATAATAGCACTGGATGAAAAAAGTGAATCTGAAAAGGTCACATGCTGAATAATTCCGTTTATCTACCTTTTTGAAATGATAAGCTTATAGCAGTAGAGAAGAAATTTGTAGATGTCAGCTTTTAGGACAAATGGAGATGGTGGTCAGTGTTGCTCTAAATGGCTAGCGAGAGAAATTTCTTATGCTGATCAGATGGTTTGGCACTTTGAGAATCTGGCTACACAAATCTGCACTTGGGAAAGAAAACAATCTGCACATAGAAAACAAATACATATACACACAAAGTATTAATGTCAACTTGCTAGTTTAGTATTGCATCATAGTTATGTAGAATGTAGTCTTTGGGGGAAATAAGAGGGAAAAAGCTCATAGGATTTCTATACAATAGCTCATAGTGACTTCCTATAATTATTTTATAACAAAAAACTTAATTTTAACAATCCTGATTTGCCAGTTATTAACAATGAAAACTTGAACAAGCTCCTTGAGCAGTCATTTTTACCATGGAGCTCCAAAGATCTGACACACTTAGTTATTGTAAGGTCTAAGTGAAAGAAATAAGTGGCTGAGAGCCACAGGAAAATAATGACCAAGTCTCTACAGAAATTCACTGTTTGGGTTAAATGTCATCTTATATACCTGTCAGCTTTCTACATCATTTTAAGGATGTCTTCCCACCTACATTATAAAACCTTAAGGAAGGTATATGCATTCCACACTGTGTAGAAGGTATTACAGGTGCCAAATAATCTCTGACTGCTGAATAAGGATGAAAGACAGTTAAAATGTGTCCAAAGGCATTGAGTCCAAAGGCATCATCAGCCCTTAGTACATTATTACCCTGGGCACAATTTTTGGTATATCTGGAACTGCAGTTATTTTTAGAAATATGCTTCATTATTTCTCAAAGTTGACCAAGTGTTGGAGTTCACCTGTGAGACACGGAGTACTGGGTCATACTTCAATAATTTTTGATTTCCCAGGGCTTGCACGTACTTGCTTCCTTTGATGTTCACATGTGATACAGAATGCCCTGTTTTGTGGACTGAAGAACTATACATGTGTCTTGTCTTTAGACATGAGTTTATAGAAAACTCGAAGTACAAGATAGTAAAAGAAGTTATGTTCTGGGGAATATTGTTCCTGAAAGTTCAGAGAGATATTTCCACTAACGTATAGATATGAATCAAAAATGGCCCTAAGACATTTCATTTTGCTTTATGGGATAGTTACTTATATTTTCACACTATGGGGAGGAAATAAGGTGATCTATGAAAACAGAGTGTTTAAAATCTATTTTTAATCATAATAATTTAAATAAAATTACCTATAATTAAAATTAGACCTCATGTTTTATTTTATATAGAAATTTCAGACAAAATAGCAATATTGTAATGATGGCATCCTAAATATAAGATTTATAATTAACTATTAACATAAACATTAACATTGTTGTCTGATTCAGTGTGTCATTCTATATTTATCCATTATTTATTTCTGTGCCAAGCAATTGAAAGTTTGACACAGAAAAATGAGTCTGTCACTTTAACAAATGATACTATAAAAACACTCAAATAGCTTTAGCAGGGATTATTATGATTGTGAAAGGAGTATCTTTCTAGAAAGTGTTACTAATGTTTCTTGTAAATGTTGGGCTCAGTTGATACATAAAAATAACAATGAGGAAGAAGATGAAGAAGGCTCCTTTTGGTAGGGAATGATTAGAACATGCCGGATCAAGCACTGCAATGGATACAAAGCCTCCGCTGAAAAGCCTATGCTGAGCACTGACGTAAGAGAATGGTGTGTCAATAATCTACACCAAAGAAATTGAACACTCATTACTAAAGAATCTAAGTATAACCACAACTAAACTTTAGCATTTTAGAAGATGTTTTACTCCCTTCTGAATGCTCTTCATTTTAGAGAAAACTTGTCCCAGGAGGCTCACACATGTTCTGCCTTCAGCACTCAGCTGCTACATTCCATTGCTGTTTCTCTTATTCTTGCTGTTGGAATCATCAATATACAAGTTTTCACTGCTTCCCATGGTAAAACATTAAGTTTGGTAGACAGTGGATACATAACAAATGCATAGAATTTTCTGGGCATTTCTTTTGTTTATTAGGTTGAAGTTTTTGGCATTGTTGAAGGGGGAAGAACAAGAAAATCATTTAAAAATCCCTTCTGAATCAGAACTTTTCTGCTGTTATTTTAGAAATGTACTTGAGACTATAGAGAGTCTTGCTCGGGTTTGTTACTGAAGGGTTTTTGTGTTTGGCAGGCTTTGAGAGCAAGTACTATATTCACTGGGCTATTCTGCTTGGATACTAATCACAACACAGTTGAGCATTATTTGGATTCATAAGGCTTGCCATGCTAGAAGCACAACCTTATATGTAGTGTCCATGGGCAGTCCTATTATGGGAAACCAACTTGAGAGAAAAGGCGGGTCACTTGCTTGTGCGCAGGTCCTGGAATCTGAAATATCCAGGGGCCTCTACAGAAGCCTGGCATCAGTAACTGTTGACTCACTCAGTGCTGGGATCACTCACTTTCGCCTTACAGGACTCAGATCTTGGAGGCAACTGCCTTCCGAGGAAAACACATAGGAGAGCCTGAAGTGTTACTTCTTTGTTTCAAAGCTGCTGAAGTTTATTGGTTTCTCTTCGTTCCTGAGCCTACTGGAGCAATAAAGTTTGAAGAAATTTTTACCAAGATTGTTATCCCTGCCTTGATAATTACCTGTTTTCCAGATGCTTTGGTGGGAAGAAGTGGAGGACTGTTGTAAGTACAAAGTAACTAAAAATATCTCTTACTGTGGTTTAACTTTTCATTCTTGCTGAATTCACTGATTAGGCAAGTAGGTTTATTAGAATTACTTGTGTTTAAGCATAAATGTTTTATACATTCTGCATATATGTGTTAATATACTCAGGTGTGTGGGTTTTTCCACTGGGAAGACGTTGCAAATAATGAGGTAGAGTTACTCTTTTCAATATAGGCAAACACATCTTTCTTGTTTAATAAGCTATTAAATTAATAGAAAATGTATAATGTGCCTAGGGTGTTGGTACAGGCCATTTGCTGCAACATAGTTTGTATATACAAGGTGCTATATTGATTATTTGACACCTGTGTATTAGTAATAGTTATATGTGGAATAGTGACCTGGGATATATTTTCAGTGAATTAACTGCTATGTGGGAATGGTGTACAGGATTAAAGGTTAGAATAACACTGTCTTTTTTATGTCTTGGTGGGAGATATTGAATAATAATGAGTTGTGATGGATAAATGGCAGGTGGAAAATACTGATAAAGGTTAAATTTCAAAGTTATTTTCTCAGCTACATTTAGCATGAGAGTTTTTCTCAAATAATGGTGTGTTCTACACTGACAGATGACCAGTGTCTTGTTGAAAAACAACATTTTTAATAATGTTGAGGGGTGCCTAATTCCGTATGGAAATGATGGTCCATGATGTTTCATGACTATCACTAATCAAGCATTTCAGCAAAAACTTTTCATTTACTTTTTATTTTTAAAAAGGAAGCTTTTTCATTTGTAAATGAGTCATGATGACTAATGAAGTATTTAAAAATTAACTATGGCACAACAGTAAAAATAATATTTAAGGACACTGTGTCCCAAACAGGTGGATGAAGTTTATCATTTTTTCTCCTGCCTTTGACATGTGTATTACAGTCATTCTGAAATAGACATGAGGGTAAGATCTATAGTTAAGAATGAAAAAAGAAATCTCTCCAAATAAGAAACAGTGTATCATGACTTCTATAAAAAGAGTCACAAACTTTGCCCTAGACAATTTGTGGAAATAAATTAGCACTATTCATTTACTAATTCATATTAGATGGTACTAAATTTCATAACATAACATTTTTCATATCATCTCCTTCAAAAATTGCTGTGGTAAGCCTCAGTATTGCTTTCTGATTGAACAATTATTCCATTTATTAACATAAAAAATATATGTGGCCACACATACACACATATGCATATTTCCCTTGCAATTTCTAGTTCTTTCCTGTCATTAACTTACATTTTAAAACTCATTATCTATGTCTTACAAAATTAAGATGCACCACTACATAGATATATTTGGAAAATATCACAAGTATGTAATTCCAGAATGAAGTAAGATAAAGCTACATGCGTCTTTGTCATCAACATACAAATAACTTCCTAATGTATTAAAATTCAAAGAGTTGACCTTTTTGGAACATTTTTAACCGAGCAAGTAATACCTTTGTGACCTGACAATGAGTTAGTTGAGAAAAGCAGAGATATTATCAGGGTTATGTTATGTATTAAATTTTATGTTTGACAACCCACTGTTTTCTGAGTGTTGAAACATCTGATCCGGTTTCTAAAATGTCCTTACTTTGGAATACTTCTACTAGACCATTTGGTTGTTCTTTGACCAAAGGAATAACCCTTTGAGATGATGACTATGGTAGCACGCATTTTTTTTTTTATTTTCAGAATTACTCAGATAATCTATTGAGAACAATTGCTCAAATAATTAACTGCTAATAGACATTTGAAATTTTAAATGATGCAAATCTTGAGTTGTAAGAAGATAGTTTTTTAGAATTTTATTTGCGAAGTCCTTTGAGGGCACTAACCAAAAAAAATCAATGCTGATACTATAGTTTATAAAATAAGAAGGATTTCTTGGGAGGGGTTTCTGGGGTCTCTTATATGGCATAATATTCTGGAAAATATAATACAGCATGTCATATGCTTGTTACTCTTTTTTCAAGGCGTGAAGTGGGTTTTGCAAGGTTTTTTTAAGAAAAAAATTTCCAATTTCAGCATAGATATTAACACAGCGTCTTTTTTAGTCCTGTAGTATTTATTTTCAGTGGCATTCCATAATTTGTTACATGTGGAACAAATTGTCAAGTTCTTACCAATTTAGGTGATTTAATAAAAGAGATTAAAATCCACCTCTTATAAATTCTGGAGTTTTTCTAAAATTCTATTTTATCTTTCATCAGAACATTATCTCAAGAGTAACACAGATTGATTCTGAACCTCTGTCTCAACTTCCAGCTTCTACTGTAATATTTTAACTTATTAAAATGGTTTGTCATAGTTTCATCAAGGTATTCTTTATCTCATCTTAAATATCAGAGCTGTAATGTTTTGGTGTATGTTTTTTTATATATTTATGTACCTGTACACAGTTTTAAATTGGAATGTACTGGGTCTGGCCCAGTGGCCTAGTAGCTAAAGTCTTCACCTTGCACACACCTGAATCCCATATGGGCACTGGTTCATGTCCCAGCAGCTCCTCTTCCCATCCAACTCCCTGCTTGTGGCCTGGGAAAGTAGTCAAGGATGGCCCAAAGCCTTGGGACCCTGCATCTGTGTGGGAGACCTGGAGGAGCCTCCTGGCTCCTGACTTCGAATCAGAGCAGCTCCAACCATTGTGGCCACTTGGGGAGTGAATCAGTCAACAGAAGATATTCCTCTCTGTCCTCCTCTCTATATCTGACTTTCCAATTAAAAAAAAAATCAAGCTTTAAAAAAATGAAAGTAAATTGGAAAATACTAAGTTCTTAAAAGAGACTAACTGAAACATAAGCAGAGATTTAAAAAAAAAAGATTCATTGACTTATTTAAAAGGCAGAGAGAAAGAGAAAGATATTTTCCATCTGTTGTTTTGCTCCCCAAAGTGCTACATCAGTCCATCTGAGCCAGGTCAAAGCCATCAGCAGGAAATTCCATCTTCCCCTCCAACGTCTCAGGTGCATGAGCAGGCAACTGGATCTGAAGTGGAAGAGTGGAGACTAGAAACTGCCCTCCAATATAGGGTGCTAAAGGCACAAACCGCAGCTTCACCTGTTGCACCACAATGATATTCTCTGTCTTTAAGGATAATTTTCTTTATCTTGTTCTTATAAGTGTTTAAATATAAAATATTTTAAAATAAATTGACAAGTAATGCTAATATCTGCTCTCTATCTAAAAGAACATGATTTCCAGCTCTACCTTCAGACCAGAGATGGTCTCCCCAAGAAACTGTTGAATTTATCTGCACAATAAGATGCTGGACTCTATGCTTGGTATATGTTTGCAATGAAAGAATCTTGACTTAATTTGAACTGTAATACTGCAACAAGGTGGAGGAATCCACCAGGGGGGGAAGACATAGGGAGGGGGTGGGGGGAAATTCCAGAGCCTATGAAACTGTGTCACATAATGCAACGTAATTAATAAAAATAAATAAATAAATAAAAGAACATGATTAACCAGGAAGGAATGGGCACATGCAAGCTTTGTGGGGCCTGATATTTTACAATTTGCAGAGAAGAAATTGTTTTTAAAATTTAACACTAAATTTGATGGCTTCAAATTAGATGGGTTTTGGAAAGGACCCCTGTGATTAAGGTTTTAATTGTTTCATGAGAAGTCACCTGTGTTTGATAAGATTCATTGAGATGAATCTTTACTCAGTTACATTTTAAAATAAAATTGATGTTAGTTATAATTCTTTAAAATATATATTATTTCTGAAAAACAGCTTTTATTTATGCAGATTAGAGAGTTAAAGACATTTAAAATGACAGATATTTGACATTTCTGCCTTTCATTCTGAAAATATAAATTCATTAAAGTGATGTCAAACTCAGTTAATGGAGGTAGGATAGTTATTTCAGATACATAAGGTATGTCATTTGAAGCCAAGCCAAATCACAATGACAAAGAATAATGATGACCTTGGTTTATTTTATATAGTACATTCAGGTTGTGATTGGATTCACACAGTTGTGCTATAGTCCTAGGAGATATTTATTCTGATATCAAGGCAATTGGTTCATATTGGAGCATTTTGTTTGGAAGGTCATAGGATACCGTATGGGAAAATCACATTTTTATTAGCTGAAGCCAAGTTCAATATTAGAATTTATGGAAATATTTCTCTTTGAGCAGTATATTCTACACACAAGTGAGTAAACGCTTTGTGGTCTGGTCCACTTAAAACACCTTTAAACTTCCCTGGGTCTCATGCTATAAATATCAGCACTTGTTTGGATCGTCAAAGTTTCACTTCAAAGTGAGGTTAAAATGACATCACTAGAAAGTAGTTAATTATTTCGCCTATTTTGGAGAGGGGTGTCTATTTCAGTCTCATGTGGTATTGTCCCAAAAGCTTTTCTAAAACTTCAACCCCCCTCTCTAACCAGCAATAAATATGCCTTGCTGCTAATCTGATACTCCCTTTTGAGTGGAAGGATCACACTAGTAGTGTTATCATCTGTATGCAAAATATAATTACCAGATTAACAGCCAATGTGATTCGTTTTGTTAAGTACTATAAAAGGTTTGTTTCTCCAAATATTACTGCGTGTTTTAATATTTGGTATGCTTGCATAAACCCGATGATTCCTCCAGAATTTCTGGACTCTTGCAACACTAAAGGCATAGCCTTAATCTTTCCCCATTCAGCATGACTGTCCTGAACCTATACAGAGGAAGGAGAGCAACCTAACCTAAGAGAATGAATCCCTCAAATTCACTATGCAAGGGTATCTTAAATTTCCCAGCAACAGTTGTAAGTGATAGCAAGCAGATGAGAATGAAGAAATATGTCACAGCTAATTCGGGTTTAACAGTCCTTCGCGTCTTAGCCACATCAAATCTAACCTTTACGTATCACTCACACCTTCCACTTGAGATCTGAGACCTCCATTAAAAAAGGAAGGGGTGGTTATTTATTTGAAAGGCAGAGAGTTACAGACAGGTATGGAGAGACTAAGAGACAGGTCTTCCATCTGCAATTGCCACATTGGCAGACTGGGCCAGGACAAAGCCCAGAGCCAGGAACTTCTTCCACATCTCCCACATGGGCGCAGGGGCTCAAGTATTGGAACCATCCTCCTCTGCTATCTTAGGCCATAAGCAAGGGAGCTGGATGGGAAGTGGAGCAGCCAGGACATGAACCAGCACCCATGGGATGCTGCTGTTGGAGGGCCTGCCCCAAGACCTCCATTTTTAAAAATACCTATCTTTGGGCCCGGCGGTGTGGCCTAGCGGCTAAAGTCCTCGCCTTGAAAGCACCGGGATCCCATATGGGCACCGGTTCTAATCCCGGCAGCTCCACTTCCCATCCAGCTCCCTGCTTGTGGCCTGGGAAAGCAGTTGAGGACGGCCCAATGCATTGAGACCCTGCACCCACGTGGGAGACCCGGAAGAGGTTCCAGGTTCCCGGCTTCGGATCGGCATAGCATCAGCCCGTTGCGGCTCACTTGGGGAGTGAATCATGGGACGGAAGATCTTCCTCTCTGTCTCCTCCTCTGTGTATATCTGGCTGTAATAAAATGAATAAATCTTTTTTAAAAAAATACATATCTTTATTGGAAATACAGATTTTTTTTGAATTTTTTTAATTAATTATTTTGCATTATGTGACAGTTTCATAGGCTCTGGGAATCCCCCCACCCCTCCCCATACCCCTCCCCCCTGGTGGATTCCTCCACCTTGATGCAGTATCACAGTTCAAATTCAATCAAGATTCTTTCCTTGCAAACGTATACCAAGCATAGAGTCCAGCTACTTATTGTCCAGATGGGTTGAACAGTTTCTTGGGGAGACCATTTCTGGTCCGAAGTCAGAGCTGGTATAATATCATCCCAGTCAATTAAGAGTCCCAATATAACATTAACAGCAATTTGCAACATTATGGAATTGACATGGTTTTGAGTAACCAGTATGTTAAAAAAAAAAAAGCAAGTTCTTAACCACAACTTCTGATTAGCTCATTGACAGGAAATACAGATTCTACAGAGAGAAGGACAGACAGAAGATCTTCCATCTGCTGGTTCATTCCTCAAATGGCCTCAGTGGCTGGAACTGAGCTGCTCCAAAGCCAGGAGCCTCTTTCAGGTCTCCCATGTGGGTACAGGATCCGAACAACTTGGGCCATCCTCCACTGCTTTCCCAGGCCACAAGCTGGGAATGGAATGGAAAGTGAGGCAGCCTGGGCTAGAACTGCTGCCCGTACAGAATGTCGGCACCTGTAGGTGGAGGATTAGCCAACTGAACTATTGTGCTGGGCCTGAGGTTTCCATTTTAAAAGCTAATTTTTGTTCACCTTGGAGTTAACTCTTCATTTTAATCTTATGTCACTACTGTGACAGAAAGTTTTCAGTACATAAAGGAAAACATGAAGTAATTTTCACGGGTTCCACAATCCCCAACAGTGGCTTTACATAGTATATGTGATGAGATGGCACCCTAGAGAAAATGGTCCCAGCAGGCTGGATTGAGCTAAGCAATCAGTTTCTTCCCTATCTCCTTTATTATCTTTTGTATTCTGCCTCAGTGCATCCCATTCACTCTGCCATTATTTACCCCAATCTTCACTAATGGAAATTGGGAAAGAATCAACAAATATCCTTTAACCGGCATGGAACTGCCATGCCTTTCCTATACTGACAAAATGCAGTTGCTTTTGTTTTACTCATGTTTAAATGGCTCTTCCAGAACTGCTACCTCAATATTTTCACTCCTTGTAATTTTAAGGAAATTACTATTCATATGCTTAAAATGTGAGAAAAATCAATTTTTCATGTCAGTTTTGGAATATATTTAGGGCTCATAAAAATATTTAGTGACCTTACATTTCTATTTAAGGAAGTGTTTGAGGAAGAGCTTTGCTTCTATTTTTACTATCTATTCATTTTATTGTAGCTTATGTGTTTTAATTATTTTTAGTAGGAAATTGTGGTTGTTCTAGGGAATAGGAAGAGTATTAATACATTACGGAAGTCAATTCTTGTGAGATAAAGGAAGAATATAGATAATTGCATGGGTTTTAAAGAAGATGAATGTAATCTTTTTGTCTTTTATTTTTTCTTTTTTAAAAATTGTTCAATATTGTTTACATAGTTGAGGGGGATACACTCCCATGTGGGTCCCCATTAGGATGGAGAGGGTCAGGTGTGGAGGAACGGGCTGGAACAAATGTTTCAATTTTTTTTCTCCTGTGTCTGCAGTAGGGCAAAGGGAGTGGGCCACTGCTTGCTGTCATACTACCTTAGCACCCAGGGATGGGGAAAAGTTATTTGATGATGCCTTAGAGATCCCAACGTGTGGAAGAGTGTTCCAAGGGTGTTACCTGAATGGTTTTGATAGTTCTGAGATGTCAACAGCTTCTTTGCAGAATAGCTGAGAAAATCTTTCCCATGTCTGTTGTCTGACCAAGTCCACCTCTGTGCATCCACAGGGCCAGAAGCATGTTGCAACGCTTGGCCAGGAGAGTGGTCCAACCTGTTTTGCTTTCCATCCTCTGATGAGACATTTGGCATCCTCTGTTGGACTAGATGAGCTGGCTGTCATGTCTCCCATTTGTATCTGGGCAAGCTGTGCATTGCACAGGGATCAGAAACAAAGCCGGCCCAGTCCCAACACACCTCCAAGGTCAGATAACACATAGTGTGATTTTCCCTGTATCCAGGGTTTGAGTGCAGTCATCTAATTGGGGAGTCTCCCAAGAAAACTCACTTGGGGTGATCTCAGACTCCTGTGTACACCAGCCATTGCAGAGTTAGGTTCAGTTCGTCAGCTGGACCAGCCAAGGCACATAGTGATGGATGCAGCTACTTGGTCAATTCTGCCCCCCAGCCCCATCTATCATGCAAATCAGTAGGTACTGTGGCCTTACCCAGCTCAGCCAAAGGGCACACTCTTCACACACACCAGCAGGTGCCATGACCTAGTCAGGTTGACCCCCAATAACCTCTAATAAGCTCACCCCCAAACTCAGCATTTGCATGTACCAGCATATGCTGCAGCCTAGCCAAGTCCATTCCACATCCCATCTGGCTCTTATGTATACCCATGGGTGCTGCAACTTAGCTCAGCCAGATCTGCCCCCAGACCTAGCCCACGGGTATGCTGATGGGTGCTGCTGCCTTGACCAGCCTGACCCCCCAGCACTCACTCATCAGTGGGAGTTGTAGCCCATCAGCGGGGGACCCACAGTTACCCTAGCAGACACACTCTTATGCCTGCCAGGCAATACTGCAGTTCCAACTGACATGAAGATTAATATAACCTTAAAGAATCTTTTTAAAAGGTTTACATCATTATACTTCTAGATTATATTTAGTAGATAATAAAACTGTACATGAGGATGGCAATGAAAAATTGACACATTCCAAAATAATAAGTAACCTTTTGCCAATTTAACTTCAACTTCAGTTTGTATCTCTTCTCTTTATCATGAAAAATCCTATTTAAAAAAAAACTGTGAATTGAGCACAATCAGGGTTCACATATTCTTCCCTATTATGGGCAAATAAAGGGTTAAGCCTTTAAGTATTCTCTCTCCCCTTTGAGTTTTGTTTTATTTTGTTTTAAATTGCTCTCCAGTCTTCCGCTCTGTTTTTGGCTGAGGCTGTTTGGAGGATCAGGACTATAAAAGGGCATCAACATCAGTAGCTTTTCGCTCATTCCTGGCACCCATGGTTATTTGCACACAACTTGCCTGCTCCTTGATCAGATTACAGTAGCACTAGCACCTTAGCCCCAGCTAAGTGCTGACTTAAAGGGCAAGAGAGTTAGCACACTGTTGCAACTGCAGACATTAGCCTGGGGAACTGTATGAAGATAATTTAAAGAAACAAGACAGAGAAAAATCACAGAATCAGATTTGCCCAAGTATTTTCTTCAAAAACAAGTTGAGTCGTTCCTTCCTGTGTTCCTGCTTAAAAGTGCAAGATTCAAGATAAATTGGTGCCTGAGTGAACACAATAGCATCAGAATAGTTGAGAAAGTAAAATATAAAATGAAAAAAGCAAAAAAATAGCTGTGCAAGTGACAAATTCTAGTGATCCTCCTGTGTTGGAAAGTCATCGGGAAGGCAGGGAGGGAAGCTAGACTCTAATGAGTATAAGCCGTATGAAAATAATGTTGGCTTGTAGGTGGTTAAGTGAAAGAGCTAATGCGAAGCTCAGACAGCTGAGGAATCCTGATTTAGTAGAAGCTGAAGGGCAGGGCAGGAGCCATGTGAGCGAACAGCTGCTGCAGAGCTGGAGGATTCCTTTGGATTAGGTGTCCACAGCCCATTTCTAATGGGCAGTGTCGGGAAGCACTAAGTCCTGACGCAGAGCTTCGCCCTGTGGCATTTGCACTGCTTTACGGTTAGCGTCTCGGAATAGATTTGCTCTCAAAATAAGTCAAGAAATCAAAATAACCAAAGAAGTGACCCCATAAAGTTGGAACCGCATGCTTTCGCGTGATCGTTGTTTGAAGAAGGAACACAGAGCTGATGCTTTGTTAAGCCGTGTGTTCATTTATCCACGCAGCATGCATGTATATGGGATGTCTAGTTTGTGTCAGGTAACATTCTGTGCTCTGCAGATAATGGTCTAAACAAATAAACTCGTAGAATTTAGCATTTAGGGGAAGATGTAGATAAAAATACATATGAGATTTAAATTTCACTTGAGATAATAGCTATGCTATAAAGCACACATTGGTAGAAAATGCATAATAGTAAGATCTAGATTCATTGAGAAATTGAAAATGTATTCCTTAGAAAATTATACTCAGGGTAAGAAAATGAAAAATTGAGTTAGGAAATAATTGTGCATGAGAAAACAGGGAGCCAAAAATGTTGCAGTCACAAGGAGCATTTGTGATGATGGAACTAAGCATGAAGAAAGAACTGAAGGGGCCAAGTACGGTAGCGTCTTGGCTAAATCTCTGCCTTGCATGCACCGGGATCCTATGCGGGTGCTGATCTGTATCCTGGCTGATCCACTTTGCATCCAACTCCCTGCCTGTGGCCTGGGAAAGTGGACAATTGCCCAAGGCCATGTGGGAGATCCAGAAGAAGCTCCTAGCTCCTGGCTTCAGATCAACAGAGCTCTTGCCATTGCAGTCACTTTCAGAGTGAACCAACTGATTCAAGATCTTTTTTCTGTCTCTCCTTCTCTCTGTAACTCTGATTTTGCAAAAAAAATTATTTTAAAACAAAAGAATATGAAAAAAGGTCAGCTCTTTTCAAGTATAATCAATAAAGTGTGGAACAAGCCTGAAGATGCCTTGATGGGCTGGGATCTTGTGATGCAGAGCCTTGAAGGTCATGGACATGATTCCAGTCTTCATAGGATGATCACTGAATACCTTTTTGTTTAATGGATTTCTGGAAATGCAGTCATTTTGACGTTTATGTGTATGCATGTGTTTTTCTTTTTAAGACTGTCACTCTATTTCTTGAAGGATTGGGAAGTGCCAAAGATAGGTGAAGGCCGAGCAGTCTGAAGCTATTGGAGTAGCTATTCCAGATGCGGCAGCTGGTGGTGACTGGAATGGTGATACAGAAAATGAAAAATCTGAATTTTTTTTCAAGGATAATTTGTGATGGACTAATTATGACAGATTTTAATCAGTAGGGGTTGGTATTGAACTTTGTGTTGTGTCCTCCTGACATGTACAATTCAGTAAAAACAGTGCCTTTTACAAACAGGGTAATGGAAGTAGAACTGTGAAGATGCAAAGGATTGGGTGTGGCTACATTTTTTGTTTAATTCATAGCATGGATACTATGAGCATGGGGATAGGCAGCATAGAAAACACGTCATTATTGGAAATTTAAAAGTGTGAGCCACAGAGTTAGATCACCAACTATGAAGAGAGGTAGGTCAGAAACTCTAAGAAGACAAAAGCTCCAAAAATATCAGAGAAACATCTAGGGAAAAAAAAAGAAAACGAAATGCCAAGGAAAATACTATTTCTGTAGAGATGGGCTGTTCCTTTCAATCTCCAGTTTAATGAGTTTGTGAATGAGGATTCACTTTCAGCCCTAGTTACCTTAGTTTCCTGTATCTGCGATCCATTCACCCCTAATTTCTGCTCCCATGATACTATTTCTCTGAGATATCACCAAAGTGTTGCCTTAGTAGAAAAACCTCAATAAATATTTGAATTGCATAATCTATTCAGCTTTTTTCTTGCACTCTGCACTTCCTAAAAATACCTTCTTTGGAGACCCCATTTCAACTGACTACTGTATAATGAAATGAGCTTTCACTGTAAGACATTTATTATAGTCAGAATTTCAATTGCTCAGAGTTGTTAAGTAATATGAAAAATCATCCTTTAGAGAATACAGAACTGCATAGATATGACAAAGTAAGTTTGTACTTTATTTAATGCTTTTTTAGTTAATATAGACGCATATTGGAGAAATGTCTAAAAATTTTTGGGAGCCATTAGTGAAATTGATTATTCTTAAATATTAAAAAATGAGAAACATTACTTAAGAAACATTGACAATCCAGTTTAAATAAAAACTGAATTATACTGAACAGAGAAGCAGTTTGAGTAATTGAAATTTAGTCAGGGATGTGTGTGATGACATACTTACAAGTTAACTTTGGGGGGAAGGATGACTTGATAGAATATTAGTATGATATTCGGCAATGCTGTTACCATTAGATTTTTACTTGCTTGTAACTAAACATGTTTCTCTCTGCCTTTTTGGAGACTATAGCTCTATGCTTCAGAGAAGAGCATACAAAACACACATACATGCATACAACTGCTATGAAATGTCAAGGGAATTATAAAGCATAGTTAAACAGCAGTCATAAATGAGTACTTATTAATAGTGTGATTGTAGAAGGTTTCATTGAATAAATACATTTTGTAAATAGACTTTAGGGTATGGGAAGATGGGCCTGGAGAATTAGTATAGGAAGCAGTGATGCAGAAATAAGGATTAATGAGGTATTGATTTCTTTTACATACAGTTATTAGCAGCACCTTGTATGTACACATTGTTTTTCTTGATTTACACAATCGTCACCAATGATGTGTGCCATGGGTAAAGTCTGTGCTAACTGGCTAACTGTCAGGTGATACTCTGAGTGAATCACTTGTATCTCAATCAACACCCACATTATCTTTAGGAGGTAGTGGAGTACGGTAATTCATCTTTTACCAGTGATGTCTCAGAGATACAGGAAGGATTTGCAAACACAGCTCAGCTTGTATGTGGCAGAATCAGGATTTGAATCATGACTCAGGGTTAAAGAGTTCTAACTAATCACTTGCTGCAACTTCTCAGAGCTTGTTAAAGTCTGAGGAGAGAATAAATATAAACTACAAGAATCCTACTGCCGGGTCCGGTGCAGTGGCCTAGCGGCTAGAGTCCTTGCCTTGAACATCCAGGGATTCCATGTGGGTGCTGGTTCTAATCCCAGCAACCCCATTTCCCATCCAGCTCCCTGCTTGTGGCCCGGGAAGGCAGTCAAGGACTGCCTAAAGCCTTGGGTTCCTGCAACTGTGTGCAGGAAACCTGGAGGAAGTTCCTGACTCCTGGCTTCAGATAGGTGCAGCACCGGCCATTGCGGTTACTTAAGAAGTGAATCATCAGACAGAAGATCTTGCTCTCTGTCCTCCTCTCTGTATATCTGACTTTGTAATAAAAAAATCAATCTTAAAAAAATCCTGCTGTCTTCTACCAAGGACACAGTGTGTTCCATTGAGAATGCTGTTTTCTAAATATGAAAACTTATGGTTTGTGTACTCACAAACTAGAGACCTTGACACACTGTATTTTCTTTGACACAAACTGAGATGTTCTGATTAACCCCATGTGTATGATTTGGATCTCCACAGAGAGCTAGGCATGATGCCATCTATAATAGAAAACTTCCTTCACTATTTTGTTCTGACCTCTACCTTAATATATGAAATATAAAAAAAAGAATCAGTATACCAATACAGCTCCTATATGTTCTTTTCATGTATAGCTGGCTTCCGTAGTGTGGCCTCAAGAGGTTTTTTTTTTTTTTCCTGAGTTTACTTAAATTATACATAGACAATTGTACTACATGGCTAGAAAACTGAGAAATGGCCTTAAATGAGCAAAATTTAGTTCTGTTAAATAATTTAATTTGTATATTTTAGTAGGACTTTTAATCATAATGATAAATGTTATTCCAGTGATACTTTGCATAAATAGCATTGAAGTTCCTATTATATTGCTTTTTGATACAGACAAGATAGTTTTTATTTAAAATTTTTCTTTGTTATACCCAATATGTTATGAGAGCAATTTAAAAATTCATGAAATTTTCAAATTCAAAACAAGTTTATTGATGCAGAATTTTGGAAATCTACACATTGTTTTTTGTAGATTCTCTCTCTCATTCTGCCTTTAACATCTCTTTAAAGAAGATGTATGGGTGAGAAATATCCCCAATATGTTATCTTCAATAAAACCATTTATTGGTCATGTGTGTTTTCCTGGTGCAAATTAAAAAGGAACTATATTAATTCTATTATAGTGTTAAAAATACAACCAAGTATTATCTTTTTTGTATCTTTATATACTTCCATTGGATTAGGTATTGAGATTCTCTTCTTTTTTTTCTAGAAAAGATTTGCACTTTCAGTATTTTATTCAAGCTTCACCCTGCTGAGTTCAAGTGAAGTGAAGAACATCATAGCATTAAAACCAATCAACAAAATTTTCTGTTCCTCTTGCACTTAAAGCAGTAATCAATACTGGCTACCTTCGCTGTGTTTGAAGTATGCTGCCTTCTGTGGAGCTGGTGTGCTGAGTTCTGACTTTGTTGCCATGTTGAGGCTTGTTTCAGTTCAATCTGCATTTCAGGTTCGTTTTCTCTACTCAGTCTTGGAGTGTTAGTAGTAATTCTTCTTGCTTTGTAATCTTCCATTTATTGCACCCATCTCCATGGCTTTATAAAACCTATGTGAAGATATCTTTCCAAGTTTTATCCCTGGCTTAGGTTTCTCCATTGAATTTCAAAATTGTAATTGTGTCTGCCTGGATTACATCTCCATTCTTTTGTGGAAAAGCTCTATCCACTCTAAAGGCCAAAACAGAACACACAACTTCACTTCCCTCCCGTGAAACCTGATTCATTCTCCGTTCTCTTGGTCATTTAATGGAATTAGCATTCATCCAGTTACACAAGCCAGAGATGTATTTTGGTTTTCAACTTTTCATCTCTTTCATCTGCCTGTATCTAAACCATTGCCAATCATTTTGGGTCTTATCCAATAAATTATCTTTTTTATAAGGATTTATTTGTTTTTATTGGAAAATCAGATTTACAGAGTGAGGGAGAGACAGAAAGACTTTCTATCCACTGGTTCACTCCCCAAGTGGCCACAACAACCAGATGTGAGCTGATCCGAACCCAAGAGCCAGGAGCCAGGAGCCAGGCGCTTCCTCCAGGTTTTCTCAAAGCTTTGGGACATTTTCTACTGCTTTCTCAGTCCAGAAACAGGGAGCTGGATGGCAAGTAGAGCAGCCAGGGTACAAACTGGTGCCCGTGGGATCCAGGAGCATGCAAGGCGAGGCTTTAGCCACTAGGCTACTGCACCAGACCCTCAATAAATTATCTTTTGATCTGCTTCTCTGTCCCATCTATGCTTTCATCTTTTTTTTTCTCACTAGAAATACAGCAGCCTTTTCCTTTCTGGTTTCTCTTCATCCCTTTGCATCCCTTTTCCCCCATTCTAATTCAGTTTCTGAAATGCATTTTAGAAATTTAGTCAATGAAATTTAAGCATACCACCACTCATTTAGCTGCCTTAATTGTTTCTCTGGCTACTAGGAAAGCAAAAACAACAATAGGAGCAAACTAAAAGGCTAAGCAGGCTTGACACTGCCTACTTCTCCTGTTATCTCCCATGGTGCATCACCTGCCCCATCACCATGCTGGTTGTCTGTCTTTTCCTTAAATAGGCCCCACCTCTTTGTGCTGTAGGGCTTTTGTGTGTGCTTTTTCATCTGTCTAAAAGTCTTCCAATCCCCTTTTCTTTTTTTTTTTTTCCTCAGCTAAGTGACTCTGTTCTCCTTACAACTATATCTCTGGATTCCCTTGGTAGAACAGATTACCCCACAATGTAACAACCTTCTGTAATACAGGGCAATGTTATGATTCAATATGAATGTATATAGCTAATTCAACCATGCTATTCCGACTACATGGTAAGTTCCCAGAGCCCAGGTGCCTCAACTTTCTTGGTCTCCATTATTCCCCTATAATCAGGCAAACATTAGCTATCCAAATAAATAGTTTTGGAGAGAGGGAGATTGAAAGAGAAAGAAATAGCAAGAAATTGATACTCCGTCCACTGTTTCACTCTCCAGATGGCCACAAGAGCCAGGGCTTGGCCAGGCCAAAACCATGAGGCAAAAATTCCACGTGGATCTTCCACTCCCTGGCAGGGGCGCAGGCAAATGAGCAGGCATCTGTCCTCTTCCTAAGCGCATTAGCAGGAAGTTGAATTGAAACTAGAATAGCCAAGACTAAAATTGCCAGTATTAATCCACTGTAACCTCATATGATTGGTCTCCCAAACACACTGTTAACCACTTAATTGATCAATATAAATATATCAATTTATACATAATAAAATAGCTTGATAGCATTTTATGAAAATTTTGGATGACAACAAAAATAATTTTGGTTGGAGTTTAACATAAAAACGACTAATGAAGATTTGCTGTCTTATATAATTTTTATTTCCTTCTTTCATGTTTGCTTTTACTTTACAAACTGTTGGCTCTTGACTTTGCTCTGTTTTAAACTCATTTTTTTCCTTCATCTAAATAACTAGTATTCTCAAATAACTAGTATCTAGAATATATAAAGGTCACACAAATCCAAAACCAAAACAGATGCTTGACCTCAGAAAGGAAGAAAATGTCTGAGTAGACATTTTTCTGAAGCAGTTTCTGTATATGTGTCAAATAAGCACATCAAAAGTTGTTCAATATTACCAGATATTAAAGAAGTATACATTCAAACCATACTAGATTATTACTGCATACTTATCAGAATGGCTGAAAAACAAACCAAAAAATAAAAAGCAAAAAAAACTTGGCAACTCTAAAAATTTAGCAAAGCAGAGAAATTGGGTGGGTCTTGTATATATTGTTTTGGAAATGTATAATGTTACAGTCATTCTAGACAAGAATTTGGGAGTTTCTTCTAAATTAAACATGCAATGACCCTCTGATCCAACAATTACCTTCTTCGGATCATATACTAGAGAGTAGAAATGTGTAGTTACCGAAAAGCTAAAATTTATTTTAACAATTTAAAAACTCAAGTATCCAGACAGGTGCTCAACAAATTGACACATTCCTATTGTTGGGTACTACTCATCAATAAAAAGGAAGGAGTTGCTAAAACTCAGTATTCACATTGCAAATGCATATCAAGGGCAACATGCTGAGCTGGCAAAAGCAGCTCAAAAGAATAAAAATACTTTTATTCTCTTTACATAACATTATTGTACTAGTGTATGTATTAAGAACAGGTTATTGGTTGCCAGAGGTCAGAAATAAAGAAGGAATATTTTATGTAGTGTTACCATGAGGGAGCCTTGTTATAATGTTTTATGGGTTTTTTGTTTTGAGGGGGCATTTACTTATTTGAAAGGCAGATTTACAGAGAGAAGGTGAGACAAAGATCTTCCATTGCTGATTCACCCATCAAATGGCTGCCACTGCTGGAGCTGAGCCAATCCCAAACCAGGAGCCAGGAACCTCCTTTGGATCTCCCACGTGGGTTACAGGGTCCCAAGGCTTTGGTCCATCCTCTACTCTTTGCCCATGCCGCAAGCAGGGAGGTAGATGGAAAGTGGAGCAGCCAGGGTACGAACTGACACCCATACGGGATCCCTCTGTTTATAGGAGAAAGATTAGCCAATGGAGCTATTGAGCTGGACCCTGTTATAATGTTTGATATCTTGATTGTGGTATTTGTTAGACAAACTTATACTTGAAATTGCATCAAATTGCATACATAGTCTCAGAGGATACAAATGCATACCTGTTATGTCTGGGAAAATATGAATAAGCTACATGAATTATATAGATAATACCCCTTCTTTTGAGATTTTGTTATAGTTATGGGACAGTGTCAACTTTATGGGAGGCATGGTGAAGCCAACACAATACATCCCTTTATATTTCTGTGCAACATCCTGTGAACCTATAATTATTGTAGATTTTTTTTTTTTTTTAAAAAAAAGGACTTGATTTTGTAAAAAGATCTCAGTTTCCTGGATCTACTGTATCATTACAAGGCTTAGCTAAGAAGAGCAATGATCTGGTATAGTAGGTAAAGCCACAGCCTGTGACAGCAGCAATTCATATGGGAACCGGTGTGTGTCTCAGTTGATCCACATGTGATCCAGCTCCCTGCTAATGACTTGGGAAAAGCAGTGCGAGATAATGCAAGAATTGGGGCCTGTGCCACATACATGAGAGACCCAGATGAACCTCCTGGTTCCTGGCTTCAGCCCGGCCCAAAGATGGTTATTAAAGCCATCTGGGAAATGAGTCAGCAGATGGGAGATCTCTCTCTATCTCTGTCTCTCCTTTGCTGTGCGTAATTCTTTCAAATAAATAAATCACCTATTTTTAAAGGCCTATCCAAGGTGTCTTATAAGTTAGTAAGTCTATCACTCAGATTAAACTGGATGTTTTAATGCTAATCCAGTAGAATGCAATTCATTTCTGCTTTATGGAAACATGCATTATTTATTGAACAAAATGCCATGATGGTTTAAGCTGCATTCTATAGTCCTACTTTGTAATGTGTTCTGTTTCAGGTTATTTATAACCAAAACACTTAGGTGGGAGGACTGTTGTTTTAGAAGTATGTTATTCCCTAGGTATGCTAACCAGACAAAGATTGTATGTGTTTTAAGTCTGACTCTACGTAACAAGTCAAATAATCCTGAAAGAGCCAATATTTGTTTAATATTTACTGAGTGCATACCATATGCTAAGCTGAATATGACCATTACTGACTCTCGTTGAGTAAATTAGGAAACATAATGTTGCCACACTGCTTATTATTCATGTGAAAAGAAAGGATATATGAAATTGCTTGGTGAACGTCAAAATGTTTTGAATAATTTCTATTCTCTGCATTATTATATCTATTATTAATAATAGATCATTTATGTAAATCCAGGAGATAAATATACATCTTGATACACTGTATAAACAGTTACATAGATCAAGAGGCGATATCTGGTAGCATGTTTGTATATGCGTTTTTTTAATAGTGATCTTAAATAAATCTGTCTGTAATTGCTACTCTAGTCATGCTTCTAAAACACAAATCAGATCATGTGTCTTTAGCTTCACATCCTTTAGGGAATCTTTTAACTGCAGGGTAAAAGCCAAGGCTCTAACACGCAAGATCTTTTATAATGTGCCATCTGTTTGCATCTTTCACAGCTTCAGCAGCTTCCCAACCAAGTTGTCTCTGTAAAAGAAAAAAATCCTTGCGATTCCATAAATGTATCTCATGGTTTCATGGATAGGACTCATTCTCATTTCTTAGAATGTTCCCACAAAATCTAATATCACCACATCTCTTCCACCAACAGTTTATTTTCAACTTTGCTGATAAAACATAATGGAAATACATTCCTAATTACCATGGGCAGAATATGGTGCCTCTGATAATATGTTCCTGGTGCAAAGTCATTGGAGTCATCTTTGCATACACTTATATCATCTCTTGTTGAAGTCCAGTTGCTTCTTGACTTCTTCATTGCCTTACTCCTTGAAGGGAAAGGCTGTACTTTTTATCTATAGGTGCCTTATGCCTAGTAACTTAGTGGGGCACAAATGGATGACAGCATTTATCTGATTGGTCCATAGTCATCAGATCATTGTGCATTTGGCACTCAGACATCATCTGGACTGAAAATTTTGAGAGTGAATACTGGCATGTATTATTTTATACACACACACATACTGGAGAACAGAATAATCATAAATAAGGGTTTTGGCGTCCTCAGTGCATCATCAAAGTTTTAAACATCATCCAAGAATGTTGGTCACTTGTAGTGTTCATGTAACCAGTGATATCTTTTGGTTTATCTGTATGGCTTGTTATATTTCTTTATTAATCTCAGAAGAAGTGGCAGTGTTGTAAGAACGCTGCTGATTTGTGGATGTTCCTTTGAGTGGCTGTGAAGCTGAGCTATCTGTGGAGATCTCCACTTGATGGGAAGCTTTAGCGAGGAATGAAGGGGAGAAATTGTGAGATCCTCTCTGCGCCTCGAGCATGTGCGTGACCTGCTCTGTGTGTCGGCTGTTGGGTGTCTAAGGACAGATCCCCAAGGAAGTGAATGCTTGGCTCAGATCACCTTCAAGACAAGTGTTTGCTTCTGCTTGAGCTATTGTTAGAGGTTTCCAGAAAGGGACTTAGAACAGAATGTCCATTCCAGAGAGTATTCTGTTTCAGATGGCTGCCTTCCTGAGCTCATATTCCACCCTGAAGGCTGGACACAGTGATTGGAAATGTTTCATCTGCTTTAATCTGCAAGAGAGCTCATTTATCAAAGCAAAGATAGTTGCTGGGTAAATATGTGTGTAAAAGCATGGAGTCCCATAACACATATGCCCACACACAAGGTGAGAAATATTTATTGAGTGACTCAAATAAATGGAATTAAACAGCCTCTTAAAAACAAAAATAGGGTTTAGTCAGTCTAACAGCCTGCTCATTTTGTGCATGTTTGTCATTTATTATTTTTGTTCTGTGTTCATAAGCATTTTAAGGCCAGTACATTTTTAACGTTATGCTAGCATACTCTTCATATAGCAATGAATTTTAAATTACTAGTGTCTTGAAACCTTCTAATTTGTCGAGTATAACAGAAATCCATAGATCTGGTACACGTAGACATTTTATAGAAAAAAACACTATTGATTTACTAGTGTAGTGAATCCTCTGATCTGATTTTAAAGTGAAATTGAGTTTCTGCAAACTAAAACAATGATTTAATAATTTTTATTTCATATTTTATCTTCAAATATGTTTGTTTAAAAGGTTTTTTCCCTTAAATTGACATAAGAATAGTCTACTTGGACTTGAAGATTTGTCACCAAACAAGATTTGATATGGTTTCTTTACCTTGCTCCATGACAATTGTTATGATGACAGCTCTATCACTGATTTTTTTTCTTTGTGAAGGCATATATCACTATGCTTGATCTTCACCTAGAATAGGATATATAACCATATTTCAGTCTTAGGTGCTAAAAGCAAACTGGAACTATCCAGTCTGAAAACATTGTGCCCAGATTTAGCTAACAAGGAGTCTTCTACATAGCGTAACAATAGCATATTGTTTAACTATGATATGCTGTTTTCACAATTGGAAATACAGACTCTGAATAAGTAACAAGACAGTTGAATTCTAATCTGCCTTCTAGAAATCAAGTTTGACCAGAGTTCTTAATTCATATATATATGTTGTCTTTTATAAAAATGATTATGATGTTGTCACCACGCTAAGGTGTTTGTAATTCCACTCTTACAAAAACTGGCAAAGCAATATAATTCCCACTTTATAGATGAAGTAAGGGAGTTCATATTATTTGAGACATTGTTTGATTTTTTTTTACCTCTACTGTAGATTACATATTTCTGGATGTTGTAAACCACACATTATTTGTACTTAGAGTATAACTGATTTTACAGTATTACCTTGTACTAGGAAAAAATTCAATGAATATGTATTGAGGTTACTAACAACTGTCAAGTGATGTAAAAACATGGCCACCTATCCAGAAATTTCTTTTGTTTCCAACAACTTAATAATAACTATTTTTAAAATAATAACCATTTAATAAATAATTTTCAGAAATACTTTTTAGAAATAATTTTTATATACAAATTCAGTCAATTAAAAAATATGTAAGGTCTAAACAGACACATGACAGTGATTCAGTTTAAACCTAGGAATTGTTTATTCAAATTTAACATGAAGTTTAATTGCTCTCATTAAAACATGTTCTACACAAATTCATTTTTGAAATGTTGGTTCCTTATGATAAACAAAAGTATAACCTTTTTGTACTACAAATATAAAAAGAATAGTAAATGTGTTATTTATTTTCTGATTATCAGAAATCATCAATATTTTATACATACATTAATGAATACAGTGTCCCTTCATCAATTATTGAAATCAATTATTTAATATTAAAATTAACATGTGATTAATGTGATTACATAAGTTGCAGAATAGTTTCAAATGTAATAAGTGCAACTGTGTATATGAGTGAGTGGTTGGGAGTTTGTGTAGTATAGGCAGAAGAATGCTGGGGTATCCCTTCATGTGAGTTGTAAGACAAGGGTGTTGCCTAACTAAAATAGCTAACTTCTTAGATGTGGATTACTTTTGTTTGTGAGTGTCCTTTTGATATACCCTTGGAATTTATTATTGTAATATGTGTATCACAAAGAAAAATAATGTGTTGCTTGGAAGGAATTTTAAGGATAGTAAAAGGAACAGGGCTGAACATGGCTGCAGCATTTCTGAGCATGCAAGTGGGCTGGGTGCAGTGACAGACTGGACTTGGCTAGGCTGCAACACCTGCTGGTGCTCCTGAGAGCTACAGTGGGTGTTGGATAACTGGGCTAGGTTGCAGTACCCACTGGTCCACATGAGAGCTAAAATGGGTGTGGGATGATCAGTTAGAGCCACAGAATCTGCAGGTGAATGCCAGGACTGGAGGCAGCGATGTCAGGTTGAGCTGAACACGCAAAGGTGAGAGCGAAATTTGTAGATGGAAACTGGTCTGATGGGGGAACTTGGGGAGCATCCCTGATGGGCCGAATCTCCCACTGATGAGTGTGAGAGCCAAGGCTAGGGGCAGCCTGCACCAGGCCATGCTACAGTACTCATTGGCATACATGAGAGATGGGTTTAGGGGTGGGCCCACCTAGGCCAGCCCACAGCACCTGCTTGCAGGTGTAAAAGGCAGCACCAGATACAGGCCAGGTCAGGTTGGGCTGCAACCTAGTGGGTACTAGTTCATATGAGGGTCACGACTGATGGCTGGCCAGTCTGGGCTGGGCCGTAGCACCTGCCAGCATGAGCTGACACTGCAGGCAGGCTGGGCAGGCAAAGCAGAGCCAGACTTTATCACCTGCCAGCAAATGCGAAGGTGGGGTGGGCCATGACACACTGGCTCTCAGTACTCACTGGCACACATAAGACCCAGGAATGGGGGCAAGCCTGTTAGGCAAACTTCAGGGAGTCCCCTGCAAGGCCAGTGCTCCCACGAGAACCACACCAGTTCCAACTAGGCTGCATTCTGCACTGGTGAGTGTAAGTGCCGAGTTTCTGGCAGGTTCAGTTGGGCTAGGCCATGGCATCCCTTCAATTTGCACGGTAGATGGGGAAAGAGGCAGAACTAAACAAGCAACCAGATTCACTGATATGGGTGACAGATTGAATCAACCCAGTATTAGCTGGCACACAAAAAAGTCAGGTCTTGGATCACTCTAGGCAAGGTTTCTTGGGGGAATCTCCAACTAGATGGCTGGACTCAAACTCCAGCCACAGAGGAAAATCGCAGGATAGGTGGTCTGAGCTTGGACTGCATGTATCAAGACTAGGTGTCCTCAGTGCTGATGCCTGTGCAATGGACAACAAACCCAGATGCACACAAGGGCTATGACAACCAGATCATCTAGGCCAACAGAGGAATTTGAGTGCCACATCAGAGGATTGAAAGCAGAACAGGTTGGACATCTTTCCTGGCCAAGCTTTGGCAGCAAGACTCTGGATCTGTGGATACACTACATCAACCAAGGTGAACTTCATCAACCAATAAACCTTGGGAAGATTTTTTTTCAACCCTGGAGAAATAAAAACCAACAACTTCTTTGAACTATCAAAACCATCCAACTAACACCTTTGGAACACTCTTTCCCACATTGATGTCTGTAAGGCATCATCAAATGCTGTCCCCCATCTCCAGTTGATGTAGTTTCACAGCAAGGTATGGTCCCCTCCTTCCCCACTGCTTTAGCAGATAGAGGAGAAAACAAGGGGAAAAAAGGAAATATTTGTCCCACTCTCCTTCCTCCACACATAGACCCTCCCCACCCTAATCAGTGGCCCACGTGAGCAGACATTTTTCTCAACTATGTAAACAACATTAAAAATAAAATAAAAAATTTTAAAGATAGTAAAGGCATTTCCACATAAACAGGAATTTAAACTGGAGGTATTCAAAGAATTTGATGTATTTCTCTTGTATCTAAAGCTTGATTTTTTTATCTCAGTACATTTAACATGTCTGAATAATGTTCAATTAACTGTCAAATCTGAATATTTAACTTCCAGGTCCAAGAAAGTCAGTGTCAGAAATGAAATTGGAACATATTTACATAAGTAAGCATCAGTCAGAAATATTATCTTACAGCATGTGTGACTTCCTCTGTTTTTTTTTTAAAGATTTATTTATTTTTATTACAAAGTCAGATATACAGAGAGGACGAGAGACAGAGAGGAAGATCTTCCGTCCTATGATTCACTCCCCAAGTGACCGCAACGGCCGGTGCTGCACCAATCCAAAGCCAGGAACCTGGAACTTCCTCTGGGTCTCCCACGCAACTGCAGGAACCCAAGGCTTTGGGCCATCCTTGACTGCTTTCCCAGGCCACAAGCAGGGAGCTGGATGGGAAGTGGAGCTGCTGGGATTAGAACCGGCGCCCATATGGGATCCTGGCGCATTCAAGGCGAGGACTTTAGCCGCTAGGCCACGGCACCACCGGGCCCACTTCCTCTGTTTTAGTTAGGTGCATACTGCTTGTTATTAGTAATCATTTGATAACTCCAGACATTCATGCAGCTGGAAAAGCAGAGTATTTGTTTTATTAACAGCAATCAATAGCATGATTTCTGACATCTTATTCATTTGGAGAATGTCACTTAATGCAAGAATGAATGTGAATGCTTTCACATTTTAATAAATTTGTCCATAGAATCACATAAAGCATGTTTGTTATGCTTTGAAAATCAAAATCTCCTAAACAAAAGGAGGAAAAAGTCAAAATGACATTTTCATGCCAGTTTCAATATAGATATTTTGCTGAATAAGAAATAATTTTTATGTTTGACATATAAAATTGTAAGCTTATTTATACAATGAATACTTTATGTACATTTAGCATGTGCTAAGTACATTTGGTTGATAGTGAATAAATAGTGACAGCATAGATGGGTCCTAGCATCCTGGCCTCTGATATTATCTGTGTTTAATTTGGTTTTTGTATGACTGATAGATTATTAGCTCTGTGTAATACTGATACTATAATGATTTTACCCTGTAAAAAGCCCCACTGTGCTATTAGTTCATTAAGACCTGTGCTGCTGCATGTTATACAGCTATCTCACTTGGAAGAGACAAATCTTAGCATCTAAAAAAATTTTTCATAACATGTTGGAGTATCTTCAGACACTCAGTCACTCACACATACTGCATTTCACATGTCATAGTAGTACTAGGTAAAAGGTTAGCAAAACAGTTCTCCCCTCACCTCCAGGGAGAAAATTTTATAAAATGTCAAGTACCATGTGAAGATTGATATGATACAGTTTGAAGTAAATTTCAATGGCAGCATATATGAAAGTACATGTTAGTCACATTAGTCTTCCAGGAGATTCCAGAAGACTTCAGAAAGGTGAAATGGACTGGGCTGAGACCTAATGGAAAAAGATAATTTGCCAAATTAAGATGGAACAATATGCGTGAAGAGGTGGAGAGAGGTTTTGCAGTGTATGTCTTTATGAAATTAAACAAGTGTTCATTGCCCAGTTCAAACACCCAGTGATATGGTGAGACAGAAAATATAAGCCAGAATCAGAACATGAAGAACAAGTCAAAATTCTATAGGCAGTCAGGAAGGCAGTAAGCAACGTAGGACAGAGAATTAATGCAATCCAATATTCATGTTTTAGGCCTTTATATACAGAGCATTCTGGCACCATACTGACATGCCATAAATTTAAGAGATGCATGGCAGTAGTTCTCAAACTTGAGCTTCCATGGCTTTCACTTGATGACTAGCAAAAAGTTATTTTAGAGCTTTACCCTTACTATGTGTGGGAAGGCCCAATAATTTACATCCTTATAGGTTTTCAAGGTGATGCTGATAGCTGTGGTTCAGACCCCACAGTGGTTGTCAAACTTCGTCATACTAGATTCACCAAGGGAGCTTTTAGAAATGTGTCTACATAGGGCGTTGATTCTAGATCATATAGATCAGAATGTAGAAGCACGTCGGGTACAGACTGTGTCCTGAGCTACTGTCTGAAGGCAAGTGTAAGAAGGTTGTATGGAAGGCCAAGTAAGAGCCTTTCTAACACGTTAGAAATAAAAAAAGTAGGATGCAAGCAGCACATTCATGCTAGTCCTGGAATTTGACTAGATAATGGGGAAAGAGAACAGTGGAGAGAAATTGTCTAATATAGGTTTATGTCACATGTATTTGTATATACTGTCTTATAGAAACAGGGTACAAAGCTTATATGCATAGAAATGAAAAGGATATTTTTCAAATGTTTACCCAATTATGTAAGTGGTCTAGTACCAGTAATCTAAATTTATAACTGAAGTTTGAAGACAAACCGTAGAACTTATATTTCGCCATTCTGATGTAGCCAGCTTATTCGTCAGGAAGATTGTGCAATTTTGACTTGAGCTCAGGGACATACACCGCACATCCATACCTCATCATGGTGAGAGATCCAGCAGGGGAGGGCTCTTCATAAATCGTGGCTGAAGGCTGAGTTTGGAACTTAAGGTAGCCTTTATAATAATAATAATTTATGTGAAATAGTCTGTGTCCTGGAGTAGAGGGATAATGATATAATAACTTGTTTATCATGGCTAAAATGCAGAACAGGAAATAGTATCCCTCCAACAGAGAGGAGCAATTAGAACAATCATTAATCAGGGTATTTGCAGCTACTTTGTGCAGGGCTACTTGCCATTAGCTGAAATAAAGCTTTCTGCCATGGTGACAGAATCTTGTGCAAATATTGAATGTGTTTAGGTTGCTAAGGGAAATTAGAAGTCAAGTAAAGCATATGCACTTAGAAGTCTCTGTCCATGAAAGGCACTGATTACTTCAAATCACTATGGGAAAACGTCATTCATTGAAGGAGATTATTACAGGTGACAAGCCAAAAATCAATCTTAACTTAAAAATTGGCACATTTTTTCTCTTGCTACACACTGATGGCGACTCTGTTCCGTGCATGTGTTATCCGCCTTCTATCACCTACTTGCCATCGCCTACTCCCACTTGCACTGTTTTAGCCCCAGACTCCCACACCAAGGCTCCCAAACAACTGTGCCTCTGTGTTTGTTCTCAGGGCTAAGTCTTCCTGAACTGGCCTTCCCTTGCCCCACTCTTCCACTTACCAATAACGTTAACAACTAAAGCTTTATTTTCAGCTCATTTTTAAAGAAACCCTTTTCTTTCCAATGGTCCTTCACTTAATGACAGTTAAAGATGACTTAAGTTCCATGATGTAACTCTATAAAAATGCACAACAGCCTTCATTATAGTTTTGTCAGTTTGTTTTTACGTTAATCCTAGAATGTAGTTGCCTTGTTATGTTTATCAGTATTACCGACAGTGCTATTTTGTTGTTGTGGCTCCCACGCCTGCCCATATCTACGGATGAGCATTAGACTTAGCCCATAAAATTATTTATCTTCCAATATTATAGTTAATATTGTAAGTTAATATTTTAAATAAGCAAATGAATATTTAAAAGCATGTGAAGAACTGAGCACATTCTAGCACAATTATTAATTATCTTTTCAATGCTATTCTTGTAACAGAAAGAAGAAAAGTTCATGGAAAATGCATATGATTTAAATAACTGCAGGGTTTCAAAACTCTGCACCAAAATAAGTTTATGTTTTAATTCTCTTTTCTTTCATGAACTCTTTGAAGTACCCTCCTATAATCTTCAAAGGGAAAACTGAGAATGGTCTCATTTCAAATGCCAGACATTCTAAACTAGGGATAAGAAGTGTATTGTTTTGCTAGGACCACCGTAAGAAACTAGCCCAGCAGCTGGGTGTCTTAAACAGGAAGGCATTTGGTTTCGGACAGCTCCCCGATGCTGGGTGTCATGGGCGGGGTACCTCTGGAGGCCTCACTCCTTGGCTAGCAGACAACGCCTTCCGCATCTGTCTTCAAAGTGATTTTGTCCCATACCTGTCTGAGCTGATTTTCTTTTCTTTAAAAGACGCCAATCCAATTGGATAAGACTCACCCTAAAGGCCTCATTTAACGTTTAATGATCTCTTTAAAGACCGTGTCTGCAAATATAGAAATATTTTGAAGCGCTGGCCTTTTGGACTTGAGCGTATGAATTCTGAGGTAATAAGGAACACAGTTTAGCCTATAACGGGAGCATTTCAAGCAACAGTTTTGAGAGCCAAAAAAATTGGCACATGAATGAGATACAAGGAAGAAGCAAATGACTCAGGGCTGTCCTCCTCTACTGACCCTGGGAAATGCTGTTCTTCGTCCCCAGCCCTACCAGGACTGGATTGGATTGCTTGAGAGCCTGGTCGGGTTTTTTTTCCCCTTTATTTTAATGAAGGTTGCAGACAGTGTGATTGCAGTGCAAATTAGTCCTTTGTGCAAGGCACAATAGCAATTTGTAGCCACACAGTGCCAGAGGGCAAAACAGCAGTAGCAGAGTAAAGAAAGGTGATCAGAAAAGGACAGAGGGCTAGAAGGGTAGCAAAGAGAGAAATTAAGTTATGTGTTTAGAGGGTAGAAGATTTTGAAAGATAATGCCTAGATACATAGACAAGCTAGATACACAATCAGAGAAGGCCAAAGGCAACCTGGCATTTCTCTACAGCTTTACTCTTTCACCTGCTCACTAGCCTACAGCAAAAAACAAAAACATACTTCATCACAGCTGGGAAAGACCTGGGGAATATTCACCTTTTCTTCATTTTACAGATGTGGAAAGTGAAACTTCATTTTTCATAGGTGCATACAAAGCTAAACCCAGGTGGATGCTACAGGTGAATTTCATATCATTTCACATTGCTCTAGAGTTGCATAATTAGAACAAGTCTTTGGAATGAAAGGACCAAGATAGTATCTCATAATGCTTCCATAATCTGCACTACAACTGAAAGAATGATAAACTCAGCTGACTATGCAACCATTATATTTGTATAAATGTAGTTTATATATGCATATACATGGATTGATGTATTGTACATACAATGTATCTAGGCACATGTATGCTTATAGACATTATGTCTGTTTATAGAAAAATCTAGCAATCATCTCTTAAAGGGATGCTTCTTCCCTGATGACCTGTTTGAAAGTTAAATGAAGCAAGCATCTGCTTTCTCTCTCCCTCCCTCCCTCTCTCTCTCTCCGCTCTATCTCACTACTCTCTAATTGTTTCACTGACTGTCTGTTCCCTCCCCTAGGACTCTTACTCCGTACTCTCCCAACTTTTTCTCCATGTGGACAATCCCCCAATATTTCTCTCTAGTTATTTAAAAACATATACTTGTCTATTTGTACTTTTTTGAAAGGGAGAGGGTAGAAATCAACACAGAGAAATCTTCCATCTGTTGGTGCATTCTCCAAATGCCATTTTTTGTGCAGGCACAATGACATAATTTTTATAAGATTTCCTTTTTAATTTTTATCTTTCTTTGAAGTACAATACATTTCCAGTTGTTGTCAGAAGAGGAAGCTATAAATGATTCTTTTTGGCAAACAGTGCCCTCATTCATGACAGCTGCTTCCTGCTGAGCCGGGCTGATCTCTGCGCAATACTGCTCCCTGGCAGAGTAAGTCCTTGCAATTGCATCAGCCATATTGAATTTGGTTTGGAATAAAAGACATAAAATTAAAATGGAAAAATAAAATATCCATTTTATTCTGTTATTATTTTATTTATTATATTTAATTCAGGCATTTGAAATCAGATTTATTGGAATATGTTAAAATGCATTTTCAAGATTGTATCGCACATAATTTAAGCAATTGTCTCAAATGGCTTCTTGTGGAGAACAGTTCAGGAAATTAAGGCTTGGCCTTGCTTTTGTTTGACATATATTCCTTTTAATTTCATAATAAATGAGCTTTATATTTCAAAATCGCATTTTATATATAAAAGCTTCTGTCAGTTTGCAACAAAATATCATTTTACAGAGAACGGTGTGTTATTACTATTTTGCTAGCAATTCCTAAGAGTATCATGTAAACATGGACACATAAATAGTTTACAAATGACAGACAGCTATAAGGAAAAAAACCAACATCTGCTGTAGAAGTTCTTCTGTTAAACCCTACTTTCCATCTGGAGCTGACACGAGCCTGGTGAGGTTATGCTAGACAGTGAAGCTGCAGGCATGTACACCGTGTGCCAGACCAGCAGCCTCTGATTAAGCAACTCAGGGTACAGGTAAAAGAATGCACAGCATTTGTAGACTTCCCATCCTCCCTGTCCTGGTTCCTTTTAAGCTTACCAACACAGTAGTCAATCTCTTCCTTTTCTTGGATGTCAGCTGTTTTACCTGCCACACTTCATAGTGCAAGCTTTGACGCAGTCACTTTCCTCTTTGTTTCTTTCTTTGTCTTTTTCTTTCTTTTTTCTTTCTTTCTTTCTCTTTTGTTTTTGTTTTAACACAGTGGTGGTAATGGGCTTGACTTACAGGCTTAATGAAATGAAGGAGACAGTAAATGAATCAAACTTATCATTTGCTTTACAAAAGCAATTGAGTAGTATATTTCAGGCTTTTAACCCTTGCTTGATCAGGAAAATTTCACGGCTTCATTGTCTAGAGTTGAGATTCAAACGTTATAACATGAGAGGGCTAAGACACAGAAATCAGAACTTTCAAATGATGAATGAAATCACCTGATGGGCAGGTGTTTGGCCCTTTGATCAGAACCTTGTTGGGATGATTGTGTTTGCTATCCCAGGGCCTATGTTTGAGTCCTAGCCCTGTTCACTCCTCCAGGTTTCTGCCTCTGCTCTCAGTAAGACAGCAGGTCCCGGCTCAAGTACTTGAGTCCCTGCCAACCACAGGAGAGACAGGGATCCAGTTCTGGCTCTTGGCTTTAGACTGGCCAGCTTTGGTTGTTGGGAGTCATTTATGGTGTGGACCAGCAGATGGAAGATAACTCTCTCTCCCTTTCAAATAAAAATAAATACAAATTTGTGAATTTTAAAGGAAACAAATAGCAACAATTAAAAGGAATGAAAGCTATAGGTGCTTTTGTGGGCACAGGACAAGGAACCCAGAACAGGGTTAGTTAGGCTGTGAGGAGTCAGTTGGAAAATCGACTCAACTTCGAAAAGTCTCTGCTCTCTGCGCAGAATCCTGTGGTGTTGCTGGGCTTTGGCTGATTGCCTACTTCTAACCTAAAAATATCCCAACCTCATTCTTTTGTAGTGGCAGCCAGAGGCACAGCTGTGTGGGGACTGGCTATCTTTTTTGTTGGCTTTGACAAAAAAGCTGAGAGTTGGTGGACTTGACTGTGCACCTGTTGAATCCAAGTGCTAGGTTTAGTTATCAACGCCACTGAAAGTGATTTCAGGCTTTCTTTCTAATGACTTATTAAATCCTAGGAACATTTTCTCTCCTAAATCCTCTTCCTTGCCCACAAGTATCTCAGATAAATACAGGTGAATTTATGAAACCCATTGCACAGTGATTGCCATTGAAGACAATTTTCATTAAGTTCTCAAAGTGTTAAACTATAATAAACTCATGTAACTTAGCAGAATTGAAGAGATTTTAAAATATTCTTAACGAATCACCCAAGAAACAATATTTTCATTCTTAGATTTACTCTTCCTCCTTAAGATATAAAAATTTCATCTCTACATTTTTTATACTACAGGATGTTTAGATTTAAAGTAGACTTTGGATTACATGCATTGTTTTGGAGAAATTCATTCTTTCAAAAAATGGAGTAAACTAAAACACCAAGTTTGTATTAAAGTTGCAGATTTGTTTTAAATGCTTATTGTTAGCCTTATAAAATGATTTTATTTAAAGATCAGCTAATCATTAGCTAATCATGGCATTTTGTAAATATATTTGTGTAGTACTGATATATTCGCAGATGAAAAGAATAGTCATTGTATAATACCAATGGCATGGTTTTTTTCCCCTTTCTCTCCCTTTTTCCCTGCTAATGTTGGCTTTTGACTAAATCATTGCGTTATAAGTACCACTTTGACTACAAATCAGAAATCGGAAAAACAAATGTAAACATGAAGTAAAAAAAAAGCAGTATCTCTTACGAAATACAAACCACAGCCTTCTCTTTCTATGAATCTGTCAAGGATGCAACTTCTGTTTGGACTGGGTTCAGGGTTTTGTTTTGTGCTATTTTCTCCCTTTTGCAGTAAGACATTTTGGGTTGCGGTTTGCTGACAATATTTTCCACAGTAATCAGTGATTTAGCTGTAAATAGAGGATAATTATTGCATCTGGGGAATACACATTAGAAGACATTGGTATTTCTGGTTCATGTATAGGTGGAGAAATACTTTGCCAGATGGGCATTTACTTACTTATTTTCCTGGCCAGAAATAACTGGCAGTGTGTTAGAAAGTGTAGAAAACACGAGTATTTAGTTGGCAGTCAAAAGCCATGTCTTAGAAAGGCTGAGTAGCTCTAATGTACTGAGAGTTTGTTTTTTGTTTTGTAATGACCTTCAGAAGCAGTTTTCAAAACATTTGTAGATTGTTGTTGATGCCAAAGGGAATACTCCTTTTAAAAACACACTGGTCATTATAATAGCTTTGTAACTAATAAAGACAGCAGATTTTGAGCAAATTTCTTCATAACACATACTGTGCTAATAGCTCTACACACTTTACATAGTAAATTCCTAGGGCAAGGTTGTGAGGGAGTTGTTGTTATTCCCATTTTTCAGATGAGAAATTCTGTGTTACAGCTCACCTTCAAAACCCAATCTTCCTCCTTCACAGCCCTAGGTCGTTGGCTAGCCAGCATGATGCCTCTGTGGACTCAGCTGTTACCCATCAGGAGGTCTGCCAGCTTTTTCTGTAGTTACCTAGGCTGTAATTGTTCTGTTCCTGAAACAAACTTCATTGCGGAATGGTACACATTGAATACTATTGCGACCAGTCACTTTTTTGTAATTTCTTATTTTGGTCTGGGGTTATAAAGATATCCCAACTTGCATCTGGGTTTAAAATATTGTGGTTTTAAATATTGTGAGTTGTTCAATCAGCAGATTCAACAGATACTGAAATTTTAGACCTAGGTAAAAGATACCAGTCAAATAACATCACTTCCCCTGTGTCTGTAGAGGAAATAGAGCTATTGAAAATTCAATCAAATCATTTTAGATTTTTAGTCAAGTACAATATTAGAATGTGGGCCTCAATGTTAATTAATCTAGATCAGCATTTGCATAGAAACAAGTGTACGTCAGGACCATTTCAGTCATACATGGGCAAATAAATAAATAAATAGATAGCTGGCAAACTAAGAAAGGGAAAGAAAAAGAACTTGCAAACTCAAGTAAGTGAAAAGTGAAGAGCTATGTTTCAGTTCAAGTAAAATTAGTCTGGGAAGCCCAGGTGATGCCACCTGGCCAAATAACCACCCCACCCAAACCCCCATCTGAGCTTTCACAGGCTGGTGAGGCTGGGACTAATAATGTAAGTAGAGCTACAATTCCAACAGGCTCTGTGCTCTTCAATTTGAAGAGCTAGGATTACCTGTGATTGAATCTGAAGAAATCACCTGCACATTGCTAAGTCAATCGACAATGTAGTTAGGGAGTATTATGTTCTGATTGGCCAGTGGCCATCACATGTCCACTCCTTGTGGAGCAGGAGCAAAGTAACTTCTACCAACAAGGATCAGAGAGGAGTAGAGACAGGTAAGTCAAAACAAACAGTAAGGAAGATGAGATGGACATCAAGTGCAATAAAACCCTGATCCTCTATGTTCCTCAGACTCCATGTATGTGTAAGTATATATATACTCAGTGGCCCTCACAGGTATAAAAACCAGTGTGCTTCAGTCATGATGCCTTGCTGTTGATCCTTGTTTGTGTGTGTGTGTGTGTGTGTGTGTGTGTGTGTGACCTAGACATTTTTAAAAGTGTATTTATGAAGCATTTTTATAAACAATCATTTTCCTTTGAAAAGGATGTAAAACAAATGATTTATACCAAGAGGTTGGTTGTTTAAAGTTTAGGTATATAAACAGGTGATGTGGATTCTTCAGAATATCTAGATTAATCAACAATAGCAAAGAAACATGTGTTACTTTTCCTGCAGCAGAAGCTATTTCTCAGATTGCAATAGTTTGGGGTTGCTGATTTGTTTTGTTTTTGGCTACTGAGTCAATAGTTCTAGAATATTTTCATTATCTTTTACTTTTATTAAGTTTCTCAATTTGGCGATTAAACGTAGGAATTATACCGTAATACCTCTACTTTTTCTGTTTGTGATTTATCTGGGACTGATTATTCTGATAGTTACATTAAATCCCTCATTTAGCAACTGAGACTAAATGCCCATACTTTGAAAATACATGTTTACTATCTCATTTAAAATCCACACTATCCCATGCTGATTATTTTAGATAACTTCAAGCTGTACTCTGATTTTTCCTTTTTCTGAAGTCAGGTTTTCTTTTGTTGTTGTTGTTGCATGTATTTATTCTTGTACATAAAATAATGGTATGTGATAATTATTGGCATTTTAAGAAACACAGTATTTATTAATGCAGACATTTCTTGAAGAAAAACATTTCTAAAAAGCAGTAGCTCTAAAGTGTTAATTCAATTTTACAATAAATTTCTACATTAAATTAGACCAAACACTTCTAAACTCAATGCAGTCATTCTACAAAATAATTCTTAGATGCAATAACAACAACAAGGCAGATTTGTTTAATTTTATTAAAATCCTTACTTTGCAACCTTGTCATTGCATGGCACTAGAGATAGTCAAAGCACTGCGGGGAAATATCTAGTGATATCACTTTCTTTCTATTACAAGTTAACTCTTGGGTAAGCAGCAATGAAAAAGGAAAGGGACTCTCTGCCTAAGAAAGTCTATTAACGCAACACTGAACAAGACCCCTGGCCATAAAGCCATTTAGACTTTTACTCTTCACCTAGAGTAAGTAGCACTTCAGTGTTAGGTTTCACATAATGTCAACTATAATTTCTTCTGTTACAGTTTTAATGGCCAACAGCCTATGTATTAAGAGTATGAAGTTCTGAAGTAGCTCTTAAGGAGGGAATGTGATCATTGTGATTTTCTTGTTTCAAGGCTATAGGCGTCGGGCTATTTGGCAACAAGCACTATTTGGCTGCCCAAGGGTCCAGTGACTGACCTTGAGCTGAAATTCCAGCTGCTTGAGTCATGTGACCCTCCCCATTCTATTTTTATCCTAGTGGTAATTAATACCTTACATTTGGAATGACAGGAGTGACTTAGAGATTTGGTACTTTTCGAAGAAGTATGCTTTTCGCTTGAAAGCAAGCAAACAGATCTGTATTTTCATTTGTGTGATGAAGTTAGTCTACACATTTGCATGATGTTGCAAGTCTTTGCTAGTTTGAATTTAACACTGATGCATTCTTTGCTTTACAATATATTTTGATAGTGTACCTTAGCATTGCACATGAAAATCTGAGGTGTAACAAAAAGTAAGGGTAAGCAGTTTACATTTTGAGTTTGAAAAAATTAGTTATATAATAGAAATATAGAAAGAGTGGGCTGCTAACTGACGGAATTTATTGCAAGGTGGAAGGAAAGAGGTCCAGCAGTAAACAGTACCTGGCTGTTAGTGCAATATCATTGTTCATGGTGCTCAGAGACTAAGGACCTTCCATCTTTCTGTGTTGCTTTCTGTCTCCACTGTCACCTCACAGTCTAATATGACTGCTAAATTTCCAGCCGTTTTCTAGCCAGCGGGAAGAAGGAATCCTGTAGAGTAAAAGTGTTGGTCCAAGTGGCATGAGCTACCTTTAAACAGCTTTGCTCCAGTGCCCACTGACTCCTTCAGCTTGCTTCTGTGGGTCAGAGTAGCCCACTTCTGTCTTGTACAGAAATTGGTCTTGAAGGCTTTGTGCAAATCTCTAGTCCTAATACTTGACTTGATTGCCCATCTACAGGGCATAAATCCTTGTCACTATCAGCGTAGTACGAATGACTTTTCACTATAGGTGTAGAGAACTTGAGTTTGGAATCCTTGGGGAAATCAATAGTTGTGGTCATATATAGCTGGATGACCTATATGAGTGCCTTTTCTCACAACCCTTAAAATCAGATAGATTTTTAATATTGTGAGATTAAAGAGAATGTAAAAATATTTCCCTTTTTCAGTGTGTATGAAGTTTCAGTTTTATAAGATGAGATGTTCTAGGAATCAGCCATATGACCTCATGCTTACAATTAATGATGTATTCTACACTTAACATTATTTAAACTATAAATCTTACATTAGGTCTTCTTATAATAAGAATATACTATTTTTAAAAATACTTTTCCATTTATGTACTGCCTTCAAAGTCAACTGGATTCTCTGCTCTCTCTAGTGGGCGCTGATGCTGTTCTGCCTAATTGCCTTTCCCCAGGTCTGTGTACCCAGCTCCCAGCTGCCTGGTTCTCTGGAGAACTTTCTGGGAGGCTGCCTGACTCCCAGGAGAGGTCACCTTGAAGCCAGGGACTGACTCATGTGGGAGTACAACAGTCCAGCACCTTTGCCACAAGGTGAGCCAAGCTTTGTGGAGCTTGGTACTCCAGATTTCTCCAAGGGATCCTGGTGATCTCAGTCCCTAACTGGGGTCACATTCTTGTTAGGTGCCCTCCACCCCTGGGTGACTCCCCTGAGCTCTTAACTAACCTCCTTGACCTCCTTCTCTTTAGAGTGCTTCCTAAATATAAGTGATTTTAAAAACATTTATGGAAAATATGTATTAGGAACAACCTATTCATGGATTTAAAAATTTTGCATTAAGATAAACTTAAAATGTCATTTTCCATTTATTTTTTTGAAGTACTTGTGAATCATTTTCACAAGCACTCTATCACAGATTCTGAGTGGATCAATTTTGAGATAGAATTCGAAAGAAACAAAAATTGTCCCAATGTATTTATCCCTCAATGTCTTAGAATCTTAGAATTTTGCTGTAGTTGATGCTCAAAATATGGGCAAGGCAAGTCTCTGACCATGGGTAAATCCTTCAAGGGTATCATGAATTTTCTTTGCTGTGTTCCTGTCCCAACTTTCCTGTCTTTGGCTGATCTGATGTCTCCTCACAATTTTAAATATCAGTAATTCTACACCGTTCTACACCTATCTGATAGTTTCTTGAAAGTAACTTTACCCATAACGTTTCCTGTAACAACTTGCATACAGTACATGCACAAAATAAATCCATTACTTTAAATTGATGCATTAAATGTTGTGGTCATCCTTGAATGTGGTCAGTTCAAAGTTGGGAAGCGAAGATAGGCGTTTGGCAGAGCAGTTAAGGATATCACTTGGGATGCCCACATTCCATATCAGTGCCTGGGCTGCATTCCCCATTCAGGCGGTTACCTTCAGTGTCCTGCTAAGGCACATCCTGGGAGGCAGGAGGTGACAAAGGTTCAATGCTAACCCTCCCTACATGTTGAGACCTAGGCTGAGGTCCTGAATTCTTCCTCTCTGATTTTAAGTAAATAGAAATATATAAAATTTTTAAGTACTGTTCTGAAAATGAGAAGAGTTGGGAAATTATGTGAAGTCATAGAAAATGGAAGAGAAAATCCTATCAGCTCTCACATGTATTTGTGAAGCATGTTTCAATCTACTTGGGGAGGACTGACATGGTTAAGTGAGTTTAAGGTGATGGAAGATCAACATACTTGGATGGGCAAGTAACAGATGGACAAAGATTTGTTAGATGTGAGTAATGATGGAAAAGCAGCCTTCTGATAGTCTCTCAATAAATTATAGTGCCAGGATTGCCAATGCCATACAGGTGAGAAGAGATGACAATTGTTTTTGCAATCATACCCCTCCTGTTTACTTGCCCTTCCACTCCCAAAGGCGGTTTGGCATCAATAGATCTTGAGTTGGTGCATGGTGCACATTAAACACATACAGGCAAATACTGCCAACAGTTCTGTGCTATGAGCCTGCTCTCTGGTGAAACCCTGAAAGAAACCCATGTAAGAAACGGCATCTAAATTTGTTTTAATTGGCAGATAAATTTGTATGTATCCCTGTTTATAATAACTCTATCGTCTTTCATCTGAGTTTCTATTTATACAAAATATTTGTTGTTCTGACTCAGGGGGATTTTTAGGACACAAACTTCTTGACAGCCTGAATTAGTTCAGGTCTAATTCAGAAACAGAAGCCTCCAGATTAGAAATCCTGGAGCTAAAAATGTGCTGGACAGAAACAGAGTGTGACATGGATTCACAAAAAAATGGAATGAAGTAACAGAGCTACTCATACACAAGAATCTTGGCAAGAGCTACAGTGGGAGTCGGGACTGAGTTGGCTTGGGCTAAAGAGTTGAAAATTGCAAGAGTCAGAGAAAGTGTCTCTGGATGGAGATACAGCATTGAAGGCCGGACCTTTCTCCATGCAGGTGTGGAGGAGGCCAGAGATGAATAGAAAATGAGAGAGAAAATGATTGTTTGAGAAGATTCCATGGTAGAGGCAAAAGGAGAATTTGAAAGGCGGCTGCTTTGACAGAGAATGTGTCCTGCTTACAAATGTCACCCCATAAAATTTGAGGATACTATCACTTTTTAAAGTTTCAGTTCTTGAAATGTTGTCATCCATGCCAACATTTCCTTGACAAGGAAATAAATTTGGGAGACTAGAAGTAACAAGCTCAGGTCTCACAATTGTTGAGACAGAATCAGCTCCAAATCCAGCATATAGAAGTGGTGAGGGGCTCCAGAGTTTGAACTCCGCTTGTGCTATGAATGCATATAAAATCAGTTTGCACACCTATAAAATAAGGATGATCGCCATATGTTTGCTATAAATGTCATATGTGAAATAAGAGGGTTCATTAAGACAGTGTGATTATCATAGAGTCTGATGGAGTTGAGACGCTTACTGCATGGAAGCTGCTCTTGATCTCCTTAGTTCTTCCTCAGCGTCCTAGGCAAAGCCTCTTTGCGTTGATAGCATCCCCTGGCTGCTGCTGAATCAGCCACTTTATCTTTCTGTGATAGCAGGTGGACAATTTTCCCTACTGCTCTGGGCTTTAGTCTCTTTACCTGTACAACAGTGGTGAAAAAAATAGCTGGCACCACCTTACCCTGAAGCTGGGAGGATTAAATGGGTTAGCATGTGGAAAGTGTTTAACATTGAGTAACATCTGGCATATAACATGAATTTAGTAAAATAATAATTTTTGACTTATTATTGCCTTTATGCTTTTCATGTGAAAGTTAACTGCAAGCTAGAGCAGAAGTATTTGCTTGCTGGAAATGGCAGGTAATATGTTTCTGTTTTATCAATGAGCAAACTGCACTTAAATGAATCAAAATGCCTTTCTCAGAACTATTAAGATACTAATCCATGCTTCAAACTCAGGTGTAGCCGTCTCTAAAGATGATGTTATTTCCACTTCACTGTACTTTTTTCAAGCAAAATAGGAATAATATTCCCTAAATCATAATAATGCTTCGAGTATTGGATGACATAAATACAAAATGCACAGCATATAATAAGCATTTAGTGAATTATTTTCCCTTCTTCCTTGGGCTAGAAATGGTTGTTTCTTTTATATTCAGTCCTGATATTACCAGCCAAGTGCCTTGGGCATAACGTTAGTTAATAGGCTTAGTATGTTAACTTTCAGGCAGCCATTTTGATACTTGTACTGAAGCCTGGTTCTTCACTCCTCTTCCACGAATGCTGTGCCCTTCAGTTACACTGTGTGGAGCATCTCAAAGCCACAGGACAAAGACTGTGTTTCAGTTAGTCAAATATGCAAAGACCAAGGTCTTGTAAGTTTTAAATACTGAAGTACAATTTATGCCATTCCCTGTTCCCATAATCATTGTAGTTTCTCTCCCTCTGTCCTCTTATTTTCTAGCATAGTATCTTGAAATTTTAGCACTTTGTAGGATAGGCACTTGGTGATAATTTAGTGAAATGTGGAACAAACTGTAACACAGTGTACTAAAAGATATAATACCAGAAACATAAATATCCTATGATACAACATTTAACATTTTTGCTCTGGAATATTTTATTGATATTCCTTTTTTTTTTTTTTTTTTTTTTTTGCTTAAGCTTCAGAAGAACTTGTTCTCCTGAACATTCCAGTATGGAATAATCTTATTAATTCTATCAAGCTTATCATTCCCAGCTGAGATTCTATTAAACCAGTATGAATAGATTACTGTTTAGAAGATTATGCACTTTGGTGTCAATAGGAAGAAAAAGTAATGAATACACCTACCCAGCAATTGAGAAAACACTTTACTTTTAAATTCTTAATGAAAAAATTGCAATGAAGCTTTACCTTTTGTCTCTATTCACTTTCTTTTTTTGTTTTTTGGGGGTTTTTAAATTATTATTGTTTTATTTTGATGATCTTTACATGGTTAATTAGGGCTCAAAGGGTCAATGACTACAGTAAAGTGGGTAAGACCATTGTTTCCACATTCTCTTTTTTTCCTTCCTGTATCTAGGGAAAGGGGAGAGACAAAGGGAGAAGCCCCAACCAGCCTCCCAACCACCCCAGGGTCCCCAATGTGGGGCATGCTCCGAGGGCACTGCTCAAGTGGTTTCAATAGTTCAGTTATTCTAAATTGCTGCCAGCCTCACCATTCCAAGCACGATGAAATCTTCAGAATCCATTTTCTGACATAGTCCACCTTAGAGTCTCCGTTTGCCCAGATTCTCACAGCCAACACTTGGCTGGGGTAGTTGAGCAATTTGTTCTGTCCTCTGTTTTCTGTTGTGGTACCAGGTGTCCTCTGCAGGCTCCATGTATTGCCATATCCTCCATGTGCACTTGGATATGCTGTCCACTGCTCTGTCTGAGCCACTGAGGAGGCTCAGCTTTGACACATGAACTCCATGGTCCGACCATGGAACCTGCAATTCTCTTGATGGTTGGGGTTCTGAGTTCAGCAGTTTGATTGGAGGGATCCCCAAACAAACTTCATCTGAGGTGATCCAGACCAGATTCTTGTGTGTTGTTGCCAGGAGAGGGGCCGGCACCGTCCGTCACCCTATCAACCTATACATATGCTGGTGGTTTCATTGCTGGGTCAGTTCCATTTCTAGCCTAGTCTTCTACACAAACCAGTGGCTGTTGGAATCCATCCCAATCCTGCCCACCACACACTCAGCCCTCAAGCAAACCAGTAGGAGCTGCAGCCTAGTCAGAGTGATCCATAATAACTCCCACCAGTCCTGCCCCCTGTCCTGGTTCCCATGCCTGCCAGTATGTACAGCAGACTGACTGGTCCAGTCTGTCCCACATCCCATTCAGCTCTCATACATGTCAATGGGCATTGAGGCCTTAGTTGAACCCAACCAACCCCATTATCTAGCCAATACATCGGCATGCTGGTGCACACTGTTCTGTATAGCCATGCCTGCCCCAATCCTGGTTCTTCTCCAGAGGAGTGGTAACCCAAGAAAGAGGTGCCCACTGGGCCCATTCCTGCTCCCAGATAATGCACTCTTCAGGTGGTTCTGCAACTTAACTTGACAGAATTATCCCTCAATGCCAGCATCTTCCAGCTGATGCTGCGGCAGAGCCCAAACAACCCACACCCACTCTGACTTGTGCTTGCACCAGCAGCAACAGTCAATCCAGCCTGGCTCTTCCCTGATCTAGCTCACATGAGGCCCACAGGTGTTGTAGCCCTGCCCCCATCCCAACTCATGCTCTCCAGTGGGAGTGGTGGTCTAGCAAGGGAGCCCCATTCAGCCCCCTTTACCAGCTTTGTCCCACTCCTCCTGTGATTCTCACATGTGCTGATTGGGTGCTGCAGCCCAATCTGGCATGACTCACCTTGCCTTGGCATTTGCCAATGGGTGCTACAGCCTGGCCAGCCAAGCCCACCACCAATTCCAGCTCATGCTGGTGGGGAATACAGCTTATCCCAGTCCAGTTGGCACCCAGTCCCAGCCCTAAGGTATACTGGTATGTGTTGTGACCGAACCCGGCCTGACCCACGGTCTATTCTGGTGCTAGAATTTGCCAGCAGGTGATGACAACTGGCCAGGCCGGGTCTATCTCCAACATGCGCCAAATGTATCCTGGTGGATACCTTTCCCTGGCCTGGTCTGGGCTGCTTCCTACCATGATTCTTGCACTCACCTACAGGGACTGTGTCCTGACAGGATTTTCCCAAGCTCCTAACTTCTCCCAATGCCAGATCTCAGGCACACCGGTGGGTCCATGGCCTAGCCCTATCCAACAGTAAGAAACAGAATGGGTGAAGGCCAGTCAGGAAAGGCCACTGTTCCTAATAGGACAGAAGGTGGTCTATTCCCGTTCTTTGTTGAATTGATACACAATTTTTTGGCACATCATAAAGATTCCTGTGTATCAAGTTAAGACTCAGGGAAGTAAAAAACAAACAACTATATATATCAAAACAGCGTAACCACATGGCTAGTATTTAAATTTCAACATATAAGTTAGTCATTTTTAATTGGTTGATGATGATATATCCTTTTAAAAATCAAATGTAAGCACTGACTCTCCACACATGTGTGTGCACATCTTTTGCATATATTTTGGGACATTCAGGGATCTCTAGAAGTCACTGTATGATTTATTTTCACTAACCAAACAGGAGTTACACAAAGCTATCACTAAACTGAGTGAGTTAATGAAAAAAATATTGTGTGTGTCATTTTTGGGATAATTGCCATAGTTTTACTAAACAAAACATGCAAATTTAACAAAGCCTGACTATTTTCTAATGTTAAATGTCTCGCGTTATAAGTATTTCCAATAGTGATTTATAAAACTTCTTTAAATGAATTTTCCTTCCCTGAAGAATAATGTTGATCCATCCCCACCCTATGACAATTTTATAAATATAGATACCACCTGTTATCTTGTCTTTATTCTGTTTTATTGTTTTTGCTTGTTCTGAAAAAGAAAAGCTTTAGATTTAAGTAGATGTAATACTTAACATTATATGATACATACATAGATCATTTGAGGCAAATCAAATGAAATATTGAAATATTTCTGACTAAAGTGTGGCAGGATAAAGTGTTACATAATAGGTAGGCAGTATTGTCCACCTCAGTCACGTATATTTTATTAAAATGAAACCTTTGCTTGCATAAGCAGAATTGTGTGGGTCTGCTTGGAGGTCTCTTGTCTATTGTTGCTTCCGTATTCTTCAGTTATCCTCAGCCTCTATCAAGATGCTTGTTGAGTTAACGTCTTTCCAATTCCATACCTCTATTGCTGGAAATGGAATGATGGATGAATCCATAACCCATGTTCTGGGCCAACAGCTAAACACTTCTTCCTCAGAAATGAGCAAAGGAAGACTTCATATATCTTAGAAAGGCTGCCAGTCCCTGTTTTACACTTTAACTAAATATATGAGTTAAGTGGGAATTGTCAATATAGAAAGGAAAGAAATTTACGGTGGAGAATAGTATACAAAAAGTGTTAAAATACGTGGATACCTTTTTCCTAAGTTACAATATTTACAGTTATTAGAACATTGCTTGACATATATAAGGGGTTTTCAGAAGTTCTTGAAAAAAATGTATATTATAAAAAAACTTCCCAGACTCTTGGGCCTGGAGAAAGCCAAGGACTCAGTCACTGCCTGAGGGAACCTTGGGAACTGGATTAAAATCCTAGCTCCAACCTGCCACCAAAACCTTGCAGCAGGACAAGTCTGGGAGGGGTCCGGGCCTTGGGGTTGAGGGCAGCTTGCAGCTCCCTGCTGTGTGGCGGCTGTGGGGGGTGCCCCTGCTGAGCTGGATCCAAGGCTGGGGACTTAGGCCAAAGCCACTGCCAAAAGGCAGTGACTGAGTCCTTGGCTTTGGGTGGCCAGTGCACCAAATAGTGCCAGGCTCTGCTTGCTGCCTGCCCAGCAGCAAGCTCTGGGGTTTTTAGGATATGAAATTGCTGCTTAGGGACACCCATGAATCAGGCCAGCTTTAGTGTAGGTGAGAGATGAATTCTGGGTGATTCCCAGTAACAGGGTCATGAAACTTTAGGGCAAGCATGGGGACTGAGACTTGATGGTTTGGAGGGGAGTGTCCATAAGATCTATTTGGGCCAGACTGATTCACCAGCCAAATTAGGAATCCTGAGATGGGCTGTTAGCATAGAGCATCACTGACTGCCACACACCAGTCCACACCAAAGCTATGGATGGGGGCCTGTCTGGCAGGGCTAGGTGCCATTACTTGACTGGGTGCTGGAATAGTGGACTGGTCACATTTGGCAAGGTCAAGACACTAACCAGCACGTGAGAGAACTTGGTCTGTGGGTAAACTCTGTGGGGGAAGTGTGGGCCCAACCCTGTGGAAAAACAAGTCCCGCAGGTTAGCTCGCGAGCTGGGGTGGTGATGGGCTATGCTAGGAGTGACCATGGCACGTGCCATCACTTACAGGTAAAGGAACTGATGGCAATCTGGGCAGGTCAAGGCAGCAGCACCCGAAGGTGCATCCTAAAATAGGATGTGGGGTGGGCCGAGCTGCAACTGGAAGGGGGCAGGCCTGGCAGGGCCAAGCAAACTTCAACTTACAAAAAAGAATAGAAATCAGAATGGAGCACATGTCATTCTGATCTAGGCTCTTAACCTACTGGTCTGCATGAGGCAGAGATACTATGCCACAGTATTGAAGGCAAAGGCTGAGACAGGTGAGGGGCTAAGCCAACTGGGTCAGAGCACCCACTGGCATGCGTGCAATCTAGGGCTGGGAACAGACTCGGTTGGGGAACTGTGAGAGTACACCCTTGCTGGGTTGGGATTCCCACGGGAGGGTACAGGGGCTGGAGTGGGGGCTGCGTTCTGGTCTGGATATGGCTGCAATCTCCCTAGGCACAATTGTGGACAAGGGCTGGGCACACCAAGCTGGGCTAGACACCTTAACCATCTGGCGCTCTGGAAAACCTGGGTAGATGTAGGATGGACTAGGGTAGGTCTCTGCCCCTACTGAGCCATCTGTGAGCAGTGTCTGGGTATGGACAAGCTTTGGCCGTGGTGAAACAGCCAACACCAAGACTTGGAATGGATTGAAGGCCAGCAAGGAGGGATGGCCCACGGAACCACCAGTATGTGCAAGACCTGGCATAGGGAGAGGTTCTGATGGAGGAGCTTGGGAAACTCTTCTGTCGGAACACAGCCCCTATAGGTGAGTGCAAGAACTACAATATGGAGCAACCCAGACCAGGCCAGAGAAAGATATCCACCATCATACATATGGCATAGGTGGGGGCCAGACCAGGCTGAACCTGTTCATATCAACTGCTGGTGAATCCGAGCACCAGCATAGAGTGTGGGTCAGGCCGGTTTTGGTCACAACACATACCAGTGCACATTAAGGAATTCCAAGGTGAGGTGAGCCGTACCAAATGTGGTTGCAGCACCCAAACAGCACACGTGGGAATTGGGTGGGAGGAGGCAGAGCTGGCAGGGGAATGTGGGCTCCCGTGCTGGACAACCACTCCCAGTGGAGAGCATGAGTTGGGTTGGTTTCAAGGGAGCAAGGATAATTTATGACTTTTGAAAAAATAGGGACAAGATGACAGAGTATAAGCAAAGACAGAAAAAACAAAAAGGGACAGCATTAGAAGTCTCAAAACTGCTTTCACAATCCTCGGATCTAGTTTTGTAAATTAGAGTTCTCAGTAAATGTAGGCCAAGTCCCAGCTGTACCATAGTGTTAGCACTAAAACTAAGCCACATCTTGAGTCTCCTTTTCTTTTTAATCCCTAGAGGTTTCAAACCAGAGATAGGGTCAAAATAAACTCCTCCCCACCTCCACTTCCCCAACAAGCAGGTCTCATTTGAGACAGAGAGTTTAAACACAGAGTAGTCAGACCTGATTTTCTTCTGAATCTTCTGGAATCACAGAAGCTAACTGTGCCATAGCATTATATATTGCTAAGCTTATACTGTAAGATCGGGATTGACTGTTGTTACTGAAGTTATTAATGAAAATCATAAATGCGTTAAACTCAAATCTGCAGGTTGCATATCTCTTTAAGGAATTTTACCCATTTCCTTGACTTAACTGAAGCCTGGGCTGTTTTAAAGATGCTTTCCTGGGACAACTCAAGTTCTTTCAAAATAATCACTATTAATAATATATCAGAAATATTGACCTACATAGACACATGCCACCATTTTCAGGGAAGAAGCAGTGATCCTTTGTAGCTTGTACACTCCTCAAGGGGCTGATAAACCAACAATGAGAACAAACTCACACAATATTTTGCTTACAAGTGAACCAGTTTTATGAAAACCAAAGTACATGAAAGAGAGGGAACTTGAATGGCCTTGTGGTCAAGGAACTATTCTGTTTGTGACTAAAAAGCTGTTGGAGAAACTGCCAAGGAGGCCACAGGGAATTGGATGCCCTCGGAGGCCGAGTACTCTGAGGTCACCCACCCCCAACCAGAGCTTCCACAGGGGATGGAAGAAGTCCAAACACTACCGTACAGAAACCAACGTCATCGGAAAGACAACCAGAAGCCCTGAGCGGTCCGCAGACACAGAAGAACAATACATGTCCTTCGGAACCAGGGAGGAGAGCTTTCTCTGGTCCGAGCCTGGCTCCACCTCTGGACCCCCGCCCTCCCTCGCAATGACCATCGGGATTGCTTCGAAAACCCCTCACAGCAAACAAACAATCATACAAACTTAAAAAAAATCTAAAATAAATAGACAAACAACAGAAAGTAGAGCTTGAAATCTGACAGGAAAGAGCTGGCGTGGATTGGCTCATGCCTCGCTGGGTGGGACACAAAGATTAGTTACTCCTCACCATGGTGTTGAGGATTTTCCTGCACACACCCCCCCCCCAAAAAAATGTTCTGCACCTTAAATGTTGACACATACCTTGTTAGAGTTACAAGCCAGTCTAGATTATCCTAAAATCTGCCAAGATCAGCAAAATTATACTTCAACACAACAAATGGCTGAATGCTAAAATGAAATAGACACGAGACAGCTGAATGGTACCTTATAGCCATTTTAAGGTATATAGCGGCCAGTCCTGTATATAGACTAAAATTGAAATGTCAATGAGCTAACATAGGTTGTGGATAGGACTTGATTTTTTTTTTTAACATACTGGTTACTCAAAACCATGTCAATTCCATAATGTTGCAAATTGCTGTTGATGTTATAATGGGACTCGTAATTGACTGGGATGATATTCTACCAGCTCTAACTTTGGACCAGAAATGGTCTCCCCAAGAAACTGTTCAACCCATCTGGACAATAAGTAGCTGGACTCTATGCTTGGTATACGTTTGCAAGGAAAGAATCTTGATTGAATTTGAACTGTAATACTGCATCAAGGTGGAGGAATCCACCAGGGGGGAGGGGTATGGGGAGGGGTGGGGGGATTCCCACAGCCTATGAAACTGTCACATAATGCAAAATAATTAATAAAATATATATATATAATAAAAAAAGCTGTTGGAGAAATCCATTATATTATTTCTACAAGTAATGTTAAAAAAATTAGCACTAATTTTATACTGTCTTGCCCAGAAAACAGATTTCATTCTGAACTATGGTTTTTATGGAATTCTGCTAAAAATCCCAGTATTTTATTTGTAGATGAAGACAATTGTAATATATACACACACACACGTTTCAGACTCTAGAAAATGATTTTAAAATAAATGACTCAAGTAGGAAAAATTGCACTACCTGCATTAATATTTATTATATTGCCACAGAAAAGAGTGTGTTGTACTGGGAGGGGGATGGACAAATATGTCACATGATCTGATCTCATGACTAATACTAAAACTAAGGATGGTATGAAATAGAAACAACAATAACTATTATTTCTAGTGAACTTTGATTGAGAATTTTCAATGTTCTATTAGCAAACTGAATCGACCAATATACAAAAGAAATTTGACAACACAGCCAGGTGGTATTTATTGTAAGTATGCAAGGCTCATTAAATATTTAAGAGTAAGTATAGGTATTTGTGTGAACAAGTTAAAGAAAAAATAGATAATCATATCAATGGATAAGGAAAAATGCTTCCTACAGGTCAACATCTATCAATTATAAATAGAAAATCTCTAAACTAGAAAGAAATCAAATTTTTCCAACTTCATAGACTATTTAAGACACAACAAACTGTTATTCATATTGTACTTAATGGTAAAAGACAGTGCTTGTCCCTGAATTTCAGGAATCTTTTTTTTTTTTTTTTTTTTTTTTTTTTTTTTTTAGCCTCATTGTGGAAGTTTAGCCAATACAATGAGGCAAAAAAAAAAAGAAAAAGTTAAGGCATATTGATTGGAATGGAAGAAACAAAATTGCATTCATTTGCAGATGGCATGATTTTCTACATAGTTTTAACCAAGGAATATACAAACAGAAAGCAAAAACTACTCTTTTTAGTAGACTGAACACACTCACAGGATTTAAATTCAGCCACACAGAAATCATCATACTTCTTTTTCTGTGCCAGTACCAGATTCATTTGATCATCACTGCCCTTTAAGACCTGGAAACGTGACTTCTCCGGCTTTATTTTTATTCTTTAAGATAGCTTTGACTATTTGTGGTCTCTTGCGTTTCCAGATGAATTTTTGTATCGTTTTTCCAGCTCTGTGAAGAATGTTGGGATTTTGATTGGGATTATGTTGAATCTATATATTACTTTTAGTAATATGGGTATTTTGATGATGTTGATTTTGCCAATCCAAGAACATGGTAAATTTCTCAATCTTGTGATATTTTCTTTTATTTCTTTTTGTAATGTTTTGTGATTTTTATCATATATGGTAAATCTTCCACATATTTAGTTAGGTTTATTTCAAGGTATTTAAGGTTCTTCTCTACTATTTTTTCTTGGGCATGTATTTATTTTTCTTGGGAAGGCAGATTTACAGAGAGGAGATACAGAAAGATCTTCCATCTGCTGGTTCATTCCCCAAGTGGCTACAACAGCCAGAGCTGAGCTGATCCAAAGTCAGGGGCCAGGAACCAGGAGCTTCTTCTGGATCCCCTACATGAGTGTAGGTTCCCAAGGCTTTGGACCATCCTCTACTGCTTATGCAGGTCACAAGCAGGAAGCTGAATGGGAAGTGGAGCAGCCAGGACACTAACTGTAGCCCTTATGGGATCCTGGGCATGCGAGGCGAGGATTTAACCACCGAACCCCTTCTCTTCTTCTGGTAACTATATTACGTAAATCATATCAAGAAAGAAAGAGACGAGGATGAACATAATCTATTTTATTCACTTCAGAATTACAAAGCCTTTATCTTCATGGAGCTGGCATTATTCAGTTGATAATCTTTCCTTAATTTATGTAATATAAGAAATAACTGTAACTGGCTTATTTAACTTGGTCTGGGTACATACTCAGGTAAGTAAAATCAGATCTGCATGGGCTTACCAAATAATTGTGAACTATCTAGAAGTATCCATCTTTATCTAGGCATCACTGTTTTTCACTGAAAATGTAGAATATTTATTAGTATTTATTAATCTCACAAATTGGCTAATTAAACATTGATTTTGCAGAGATCAGCTCAGAGTTTTCCCTCTTTTTTATGCACACTAATTGCTTTTTTGATTCTCTAGACTCTGAATTCATCAAGAGATTTTACTTCTTGTTGGTACATTTACTAGTGGTTGGTAAATTATAAGCAACAGATAAGCCATCTGATAAATGAAACACTTGAGAAAGCATTAGGTCAAATTGTGAGTCAGTATTGCAATTAAGTCCAGAGTTCCAATCCTGGTATATCAGGAATCTTGATTTCAGTCTTTAATTTGGGTATCTAGTGATTGCTGGGAAGGAAATTTCATCTTTATTCCTTAGAAGTGAACAATGGAAATCTGTTTACACTTTCTCCTCAATATTTTTCCTATTGTTCAGAAACTTATTTAATGGGGTCCAATAATGGAGTCAGGACAGAAGTAAAAGATCCTTACTCAAAAATTGTTAACCTTCTTATTACATGTATAGCTGTCAGGCATGAAGTTTAATTGTGTGATTTCAGTGGCCTTGGTCCAGGAAACTTCCTTCACTAAGCAGTATCTAAAGCAGTTTTCATGATAGTTACATTTCTAACTATTGATTTTCATTACCATGCAGCATTCACAAATCCGAGAGAGAGCTGTAAGAAGCTTGAGTGTAGTTGAAATTGTATGAAGAGTGACTTGGTGTTTCTGTTCATTGGGTAATTTTGATCTCAAATTATTTTTGTATACCAAATACGTTTTAACACATTTTTGTTATACATTTGGCATAAGTAGTAATTGACCCTAAAATTCCAGCAGAAAACAGATTTTATTTAAGATGAAATGGATTTAAGTTTTCTTTTCTGGGTAAAAGACATGGGAATAGATTATTCAATGCTCTCAACTTTCCTATAAACCTAGATTTGCTTTCAAGCTATAAAGTTGAAACCAAGTCAAAAGTTTGAAAAACATAAAAGTAACAGTGTCCCTTGCTGCACAAATTCAAAAGCATATCAGTCTATTTATACTTTTCATAAAAAATGTTTTCCCTGAGGTTGTGCCTTCAGGAAGAATTGATGTGAAGGTATTTTATTTAGATTAAAATGCATAAATGAACAACAACGTTAAAATAAGCTGAACAAAACACAATAATTGGGATTTTCAGTACATAATTCTTTGCACCATGTCTCATCATTCAAACTAAAAAGAGGCTATAGAAAACCAACTTGCTTGCAAATAAATACAAAGTTTCGAGTCTGGAAATAAGCTTTTCTGGATGTATACTCCACAATACTTGTGAAAACAGGGAGCGGATACCTGAAATATTTACTAGAAGAATGACCTGACCGCATTACACGTCAAACTCCATGTTGCCAGATTTCAGACATTGAATAATTCTCTGAATTGAATTCATCTTCGTATAAAAAAATTAGGCTGAAACATTTTACAGCAAGTTTTGACTTACTTGAGAAGTATTGATTACTATTTGGGAAGAAAAATATTTCCCTAAATCGCCTCCATTTTATAAAGAAAATCTTCTGTTAATCTCTTTTCCACATCTTCTCATATATCTTATTTCACTTTTAATTTCCTGTGAACTTATCTTCCCTGTTAAATTTTTCCTTGCCCTTTCTCAGTGGTGACTGACAATGATACTGTTGAGATGTGCCTCTTTTTAACACCCAGACCACTTTCCGAACTATATCTGTCACTCTGTCAGATTTGTTCAATCGTGCCTACGCTGTGCAGATCTCTCTGACCAGGTATTCTGGTATCTTCCCATCTTCCAATTCCCACACTGAACATGTCACTTGCCTTCAGTGTCCTTTGTGAGCAATTCAGAAAGTTGTTTTTAATCTACTTTTCTCTTGCTGAAACAACATCATTAACCACTTTCAGTTAGTTTCCTTTCTTTCTATATATCACGTTTCAGAGCTTACCTTATCCCCCACTGCTGCTTCACTATATTATTTTAGTTTCAGAATTTTTATTTATTTGAAAGGCAAGTTTAGAGTGAGAGTGAGCAAGAGAGAGAGAGAATCTTCCGTCCTCTGGTTCACTACCGAAGTGACCATAAGAGCCAGGGCTGGACCAGGCTGAAGCCAGGATCCAGGGTTCAGGGTCCAGGGCCCAGGAGCTTCTGATCTCCCATGTGAGTGCAGAGACCCAAGCAGTTGGGCTGTGTTCTGCTGGTTTTCCAGGGCATTGTCAGCGAGCTGGATCAGAAGTGGAACAGCTTGGAAAATCCTGCACTCTTTTGAAATGTGGATGCTTAAGGCCACAGCTTAGCCACTGTGCCGCAATGCTAGCCCTTCCACTATACCTTTCTTATTTTAGCGTGTAATGCTGCATCTCATTATCCTATATTTTTTTTGTTTCAATTGTCTTCTCACTTGAATGTCCTTGTTTCCTTCTGTCTGTTTTCTGTGCTTGGAACAGCTTTGCAGATTACAAAATTACCTTTTTCCTTGCTTATTTTAATGTGTTTGCATAAATAACTACTCAGAGCAATTGGGAGGAAAATAACCTAGGTGAATTGTGATCCTGCGTTGTCCCGCATTTGGAAAACATTTTATTCCTAAATCTTATTATCTTTACCTAAGTTCATTTTCTTTACTTTGCCTATTCCTAGTTATACTCTTAATAGACCCCCGTCTAATCTAGATGGAACACTTTCGATTATAAATTCTTAACAGTTCCAGATCATGCTTACTGGAAGATACATGTGTACTATTTAAAAATTTACCAGAAGGCTGATGTGGTAAGCGTATACTCTGCATGTATCCTCAGGCCACAGAAACAGTGTTTAGTGGATATTAGAGCTTGTTGGATGCTCTCAAACTCAGCGGACGTAGAAAACAATGTGCTCCTGTTGCAGACATTAAAACAATTTTCCCCTAACACTTTTATTCACACTTCCAATGACGAACTTCTTGTAGCAGCAAGAAAATTGAGATTTTTGTCATGCAGTTTTGAAACCCAAACAGACATGTAGGAGGAAGAAGCAGAAGTTCTGTGGGTTTGCCAGAATGGTAAGGACATGTTGTCTTGCGGATTACTTATTAAAGTCAGTGAGTTCATTAGGCTGAAGTAGAACACTCTACGCTATTAATCAAGTTTAAATTTAGTCCCTAAACTTAGGTTCATTATAATTCAAAATCTACAGATTTAAGCAATCATTTAAAGAATTGCCCTAATATTACAGTTCAAGGAGGTGTTTAAAATGATTGTAATTTAGGACTGTGAGTTGATGCCAAAAAGAAGAGGGAAACTAAAGAAAATAACAACTGCAAATGTCAACCTTAATTAATTGCTAATATCTTACCAAATGAAAAGGTTGAGAATGTCCAATCTGGCCTCTGTGGGAGAGTAGAATGATCTATTAACCATGCTTGCCATCAGTCTAGGAGAAGGAAGAAGGCAGGCTTACAAAGAACCTGGAGACCCTGTTCTGTCATTTAAAAATGATTGGCATTTAAGTCCTGTAAATTGTTCATTGAACCATTTAGTTTTTGATTTGTACTATTGTGTTTTTGATGTCTGGTTAAAAATATGCTATAAAAGCCATCCTTTCTTCTGAATTCTTGAGCATATTAAAAACAGTTATTCTAAATCTACCTCAGCTAGTTTCAATTTGTGAGTCTTCTCTAGACTATTTTTTGTAATTTTCCTTTGTATTTTTCTTTCTTCAGCATAATTGTATTCTTTATGTATCACCAGATTTGACAATATTGAGTACTTTGTATTAAAAATAGTGGAGAAGAAAAAAAATGCTATAAAAATAGTGTAGTAATAGTAACTCACCAAAAGGGGCTTATTCATCTGACACATAATTCCATGATTCTTCTTTTTAAAACTGTATTTCTTTTTAGAAAGAAAACCAGCGGGTTTTCTCACGTGTCTGTTGATAAGCTAAAGGTGGATCTGTTAAGGATTCGTGCTGATGATTTCAATGAACTGCTCATAATGGTCACTAAGTAAATAAAAACTTAGATTATAAGGAGTTCAATGGTAGTTTAAACCCCAGAAATTGCCATGCTTTTCAATAAAGTGGTATGTGGCTAAAAGCTTTATTGGATGAAGCTACAGAGATGAATTTGACGTGTTTTCCCCTATTTTTGCGGGGAGAAGCTTCTGTTATGTGGTAGATTTTCTATCTTAAATTCAGTTAATCATACCATCTTGATCTTCAGTAACTTATGCCATTGGTCTGTAATAATTTATGATTTCGAAGGTATTGAAAGTTGTATTCTACATAGAGGTATGAATATATACATATATACATATACACAAACATAGACACATATATGTATATATATTTATTTAAAAGCATATAACCTAAGACTTATAAAATGTATTTTAAAAATATTGAAGAAAGATACTTGAGCGTTTTCAACAAGAAACAATAAATGAGATTCATGTTTACCATCATCTTATACAGCATCATATACCACGAATATAAACAATCCTTATGTATCAATTAATGGTCTTAAAAATTAAAACAGCAAAAAGACTTTTGAATCGTTAAAAGGAAATGTTTCAGTTTATACAAAATAATTAGGAAAAATTCCCACAGGTTTTATTGGGGAACTACATGGAGGGAAAAAAAAGCATATGGATTTCATTTGGCCAGTGAAGAACAGAAATTATCAAGATATACAATACAATGAAAAAGAACTCACAACATTTAGCGACAGATTGACTGTGGGTAGCAGAAGCTTGTGAATATCTGATGATAACTTTCTAAGTCTTTAGCTTGGAAAACACATGAGTGGGTCGGCGTAGACTTTTTGTTCTAGAAATTGAGAACGCTGTTACTTTGAAGAACTTTCACTCTCCTCTACTGTACTCTTCTAGTTCTGGGCTCTTCTTGTTGTAGGTGGAGGAAGGTTGCACTTGTGAGCACAATTCTCCTTCAGTAAACATTATTCCATGATGATTTGATTCCACCATTGCCATGTATGAACTGGCCTGACGTATCACAGTGTTTTGTATCTTATATAAGATAGAAAGGTTATGGGTTTCCTTTGAGATTGTATGTATGTACACACATACACACATATATATGTGTGAATAGTTAATCTTGTTTCTAGACTTAATATAAAAATAATAACTGAATTTTTCAGAGGATTCTCAGGAGCATTGATATATGCTAGTAAAGATTTTTGGAGCAAAATGACATTATATGAATTTCACAGAAGCCTATGAGAAATGAAAATTTTTAGTGTTAAAAGAATTAAGATTGAAAATGTTTCCCCTGCCAACCCAAACCAATACCATGGATGAATTTTCTGATTGAACCAGTGGTTTCAGTTATTCCAGCAAGAGTGTTGTCGCTCTTCTAGTCCATGGCCTCTGAATCTGCGAGTCAGGTCCAGGCATCTTTCTTTCTTTGCCAATTCCCATCAAGTATGCATATGACAAGTCTTCTTCTAAGTGCTTTGAATCCAGTCAAGGTCTTCATGTCATTTGCTCATTAATTCTCCCTTTCTCTTTCAGAGTCCTGTGAAACTGCTCCTCTTAAAAAAAACATTTGAATCATGTTTTGGTCTTCCTCTAAAGCACTGATTTGAGCATGTTCATATATTTGGTTCTCAAGATTCCCAACCATTTGATCAGAAGCTAATTATTAAAACGATGTTTGATATTTGAATGACACTTGACGATTTCAAAGAGTTTCTACTTAGTTAGGGCAATATTTTACAAAACTGCATATGGCAGATAGTTTTTATTGCCTGGCTCCTAGGACAGAGGAAAAAAGACTAAAATTTTGCAATTTGCAAATTCCAGATCTGTCAGCTGTTAGCTCTGAGACCTCAGTTCATACCCTCGGGTTTTAAAGCAGTGTTTTTCCCAGATCACTGCCTCTCCCCCGCCAGCAGTTTTCTCTTTATCCACCTCTCACTGTCCAATCATTTCCTTCCAGATTCCCCACTCAAATGCCTGGCATACCACGGCCCATTTCCAGCTCTGGTTCCTCTGTGATAAGAAAAGAACTCTGAAAATTAATTTTGGAAACGTGAATGGAAAATAATTTAGTAACTTGTGACATAGACTCTCTGTGTTTGGACACATTAGGGATAAACATACACTTCAGCATAGTTTTTTGTGCTACTGAATGGAGGAACTGGTTGAACTTACAATGAGACATTAAAGGTTTCATGGGAAGGACACATGTTTTGAAAACTGGCAAAGGGGGGCTTGAAATCTGGTTGTCATTCACTAGTCACATTAATAAATTGTGTTGCTTAAAGTTTCTCAATCTCAGATTTCTACATGATAAAACCAGAGTAAAAATATCAACCATTTTGGCTACTATAGTGTTTTGTGATATTAATATGTATGTAAACAACACTGGGTGGAATTGTAATCATTTATAATGGGTCGTTTTATTCCTTCCCATCACTTTACTTTGGGTATGTTATTTAGCATCCATGATCCTTCACTTTACTCTTTTGTAAAAATGGGGAGGTCAGTGGTAACTCAGCCTTAGGAGCCGTTGAGAACTGAAAAGGCATGTGCAATGCCCTGGGAATAATACTCAATTCAAAAAATTCAATGATATAGTTAATGATAAAAATCAAATATCCTGTGTTTCCATTAGAAAGGTTGTCTAAGTACACCAAAATTCAGTTTCCTTGTCTGCTAGGTAAGGGCAGTGTTTTTCCACTAATGTTTTACTACCATATTAAATTAGATATATGAAATGTTTTGTATGTAATAAGACTATTGTTATGCAGAATATTCCACAATGTAAAAATTTGTTGCAAAATTTCAGTTATAAATTATTACTATAAAAAACATATAAGTTTGACATTTGGTTCACTTACATAGCTCCAATATAAATATGTCAAAAAGTACAAAGATTCTTAGCTTGTATTTACATTTTGCCATGAAGTTTGCTAGAAATATGTTCTATTAGTTTACTATATCCTGACAGGACAGAGGAAATCACCTAGATTTTGTAGAATGAATCCTGATTATTACAGTCTGTAAACTGAACATTCTTTGAGAGAAACTCCCATTTCACTTTGAATAAACCAAATCAGATATTGCCTTTTTCAATAGATCACAATCTTAGCTCATGGAAGGGCCTTAGAATCCTTCATGCCTTTTAAATAATACATTTCTAAATTTGAAGAGCAATGTCAACTTGGACTTTGCTCTCCAAATTTATTTATTTATTTGAGTGGAATGTGTTTGAGGATTGCATGTACCAATGGCCTATTTTTGAATCACCCAGGCATGCTCAGCTGAGGCAAAAGGTTAAGGCTCAGATACAGTCCTCTCTGAAGGCAGCCAAACCATGCTCCCTGGAGCATGGCCATCTTTACCCTGAAGAATTCGAGCCCTCCTTCACTGCCTAGGCACTGTCCTGCATTGACTATGACCTTGGTGGGGAAGAGCATAGAGCAAAGAGCAAGCAGTTCTTCTGTTCTTTCCATATGTGTTACATAATTGAAAGATGGCTGTGTTGCTTTTGTTCTGATCAAAAATAGTCATGAAAGTGGCATTGATACACGTGAAGGCATTTTCTATGGGAAATAAATGGCCAAACATCTAATGATAATCTTGGGCTTTTGCTCATCAGACTAATCATTACATGAGAAACAATAAAGCAATCTGGGAATCTAAAAATTTGAAGTATATGGGCCAATGTTGTGGTATAATGAGTTAAGCTACTACCTGCAGTGCTGGTGTCCCATTGGGAAACAAGGATAGCACAGCTGCTTTGGCTTCTGTCACTCATGTGGCAGACCTGGATATGACTCTAAGCTTTCTTCTGATCATTTTTGAGAAAGGAAGACAGACATGGAGAGCTCCCATCTGTTAGGTCACTCCCCAGATTCCTGCAGTAGCCAGGATTAGCCAGGCTGACGCCAGAGAACTGGAAGTCCATCCACAACTTCTGCATGGGTAGCATGAACCCCTTGCCTCACGGAGAGCATATTAGTAGGAGGTTGGACAAACATTCCAATGTGGGGTGATGATCTTTTCAACATTAAGCCAGGTGCCGTCTCCTGTTTTGTTTTTAAAATGGAAATTAAACCAATGGGGATGGGCAAGATTGGGATGGATTCCAACAGCCACTGGTTTGTGTAGAAGACTAGGCTAGAAATGGAACTGACCCAGCAATTGAAACCACCAGCATATGTATAGGTTGATAGGGTGACGGACGGTGCCGGCCCCTCTCCTGGCAACAACACACAAGAATCTGGTCTGGATCACCTCAGATGAAGTTTGTTTGGGGATCCCTCCAATCAAACTGCTGAACTCAGAACCCCAACCATCAAGAGAATTGCAGGTTCCATGGTCGGACCATGGAGTTCATGTGTCAAAGCTGAGCCTCCTCAGTGGCTCAGACAGAGCAGTGGACAGCATATCCAAGTGCACATGGAGGATATGGCAGTACATGGAGCCTGCAGAGGACACCTGGTACCACAACAGAAAACAGAGGACAGAACAAATTGCTCAACTACCCCAGCCAAGTGCTGGCTGTGAGAATCTGGGCAAACGGAGACTCTAAGGTGGACTATGTCAGAAAATGGATTCTGAAGATTTCATCGTGCTTGGAATGGTGAGGCTGGCAGCAATTTAGAATAACTGAACTATTGAAACCACTTGAGCAGTGCCCTCGGAGCATGCCCCACATTGGGGACCCTGGGATGGTTGGGAGGCTGGTTGGGGCTTCTCCCTTTGTCTCTCCCCTTTCCCTAGATACAGGAAGGAAAAAAAGAGAATGTGGAAACAATGGTCTTACCCACTTTACTGTAGTCATTGACCCTTTGAGCCCTAATTAACTAGGTAAAGATCATCAAATAAAATAAAAATAAAATGCAAATTAAAATCAGAAGCATATTTGCAAGAGAAGTTCCAGCAATTTTTAACTGAGATGAAAAGTTACAGAACCTATTAAGCCTTTGTGAATTGAGGATAATAATGGTGATATAGATATTTTATTATAAACTATGTAATGTGTATATGATAATTTCCTAGTGAATGTAAGCTGTCATTTTTGCTTGTTTAATAAATTATTAGAGAATAAGTTAATGGATATGTGATTTCCATCTTTCAAGCATGAAGAATGTTTAAATGATAAATTCTGTCAGTAATTTCCATACTTCTGACACTTGTTTCCTTCAGTGTTTAAAAATATTGGTGTAAGCAGACACTTGATATCCTAAATTTGAGGGAATATGTTGTCATGACCACTTAAATGATATATGATAACTCATCTGACAGTTAAATTGTCAGTTTGATTGAGAAATGAGAGACTTGTGTAGATTAATTTGATCTAAATGGAATTTGCTTTATATACAGACCAAATGAATAATGACTGCTTCTGGAGATGGGATAGACAGGGATAGCACAATTAGCAGGGACACTTGGGAATGAGGTTGGAGCAAGTGGGAGACTCTGTTTTGTCAGTCATCAATATTCCTGCTCTGTAACAGGTAGTAAACAGACTTGTCATTCAGTAGCAGTTATCAAAAGCTCCAGGACTTGATGTAGTAGGTAATATGAAAATATAAAGAAGATCGTTGGAACTATCGTCTCTGGCATGATTTCCCATTCTGATCATGCTTATTGGAGGGTCAGAGTGGGGAGTCCTGGTATAGATAGGATCAGTGTAAAGAAAGGCAGCTCTTTCAAGTTAGCAGTTCAGGCCTGGGGTGACTAAATTACAATACACAGTTTTGGGGCATCAGGCAGTGAATTCCAACAAACAGAAGAAGAATCTAGCCAGGAAACAAAGCTGCATCAACTTCCCAATGAATTGGCCATTGCGGCCTTCATAATTGGAGCACCTTCAATCCTTCAGCTTCTTGAGGTTGGTACATGATTGAACTTGAAGGATAAAGAGCTCCAGGCTACACATGGCAAGTAAATAACTCACTAAAGAGCATTGTTTTTTATCTGCGACACTGTGAGGTGAGATAGCGGAGAGACAGAGAGATAGAAGGGACACAAGATAGTGCTTCCATTCATCGCTTCACTCCTCAGATGCCCCCAATAGCCAGGAAGTTGCGGTCTGAAGCCTATAGGAGCTGTGAGTCAATGCTGCTCACCCATATCAGTGGTAGAAATCTCGTCACTTCCGCCATCGCTGTCACCTCGATGGTCTCTACTAGCAGGGGGCTGGAATCAGATTGATCCAGGCATCAATCCCAGACACTTCTGCATGAGATGCTGGCATTGTAACCACTAGGCCCATCACCTGCTGCTACTACAAAGCATTTTCAGTATGATACAGGGATATAACACTTTCCACATAAATGTGAGCATTATGAATGATCAGTACACCAATACACTGAATGTAATTTTGTGTAAGGTGTTAAGGCAGAGTCATGATCGTGCTTGATCTGAATGAATCGTGTTTTGTTTCTCTTTACTTCTACAAATTTATACCTGAACATGACATCCCTAGTGAATCTTTACTGTTTAATCCTTTTCCTTTTTTGTATTTTATTCTTGATTTTCATTCTACAAATGTATTTACTTCCCTGGTAAGTTGGATACTGGAAGTAAAATTGAAAGCTGAGCAATTAGTAAGAACCAATTCATCAAGGACCCTTACTATATGTAGTGGGTTGGATCATGCCCCCTTCAAATTCATGTGCCTTTTGGAATTCCAAAAATTTAGCTGTTTGCAATTAGAATAATTGTTGACATAATCAGGGTGAACCTTTAATCTAATATGGCTGATGTCTATATGAAGAGGAGTAGAGATCCATTAGAAGAATTACAGGAAGAATTGCACATGATAATCACAGGCACTGGAATAATGTGTCTGCAAGCCAAAGAAAGGCAAGAAATGTTGGCAATTCCGTAACATAAGAAAAAGGTGTAAAACAGATTCTCTCCAGTGCATTTAATGAGAACATAACAGTCAATACCTTGGTTTTGGATGCATAGCTTCCAGAAGTATGAGATGATCTGTATTTTTTTATAGTTTTTGTTGACTTTACTTGTTTAACCTTAAATGGTATATACTACTATGTGACTATGTTACAACAGGCTTCAACAATTAGTATATCATGGAAAACAATTTTAACATTGTTTTATCTATAAAGACCCTAAACTGCTAGAACTGTATTCTACTGGACATCAGTTTTGTGTATCTGTTAAGACATTTCTAAAATAAGAATTTCCAAGGGTTTAACAAAAAGAAGCAGTGATTTCTTGAAGCAAAACAAAAGTTTGAATTGTGGATCAGGCTAATATCAATGTGACATTTAGTGGAGTTTCTCACAGTAACCTCTGTGCACTTAAAAAAGGCATTTTTCAGTAGATTTCTTATCATAGTCTTAGTGATGTAGACTAGCCTGGAAGGGTCAGATAAAAGCATATTAGATGTACTGTGAAAAAATAGGTACATGCTAAATAGAAGCAAGAAAATAAAGAATTGTCCCTCAACCAAAAGCATACAATTTATGTTTGTTCTTAAAACACCTAAAACAGGGCCCAGCGTGGTGGCCTAGTGGCTAAAGTCCTCTCCTTGAACACGCCAGGATCCCATGTGGGTGCCGGTTCTAATCCCAGCAGCTCCACTTCCCATCCAACTCACTGCTTGTGGCCTGGGAAAGCAGTCGAGGAGAGCCCAGAGCCCTGGAACCGCACACCCAGAAGAAGCTCCAGGCTTCTGGATTGGGGTCTGCTCAGCTTCAGCCATTATGGCCACTTGGGGAATGAATAAGCATATGGAAGATCTTTCTCTCTGTCTCTCCTCCTCTCTGTACATCTGACTTTCCAATAAAAATAAATCTTTTAAAAAAAGAAGAAAGTTGAGGTTATTATAATTGTTCCTGAGCCAGGTAAGTAAAGTGTCAGTCTGTGTGAAGATTTTCACAATATAAGCCCAAATTTAAGCTAGTTTATAACTATGCCTCTGGAATATAAGAAAGGTGATGTGCAGTCAGGCCATGTCTTTGATAATTTAGTTAAATCATATGAAGAAAACTGCGTGCGTAAGAAAATGTGATTAACTCACTAAAAATAAGAATGTCATTGTTTTCACTTTGTTTTGACAAGTGAAGGTGAAGAAAGATATCCTTTTAAACTGTGCATAAGCAATTCCAGTATCCTCTTAGGAATGACAATTGGCTTATAATATGGGTTTGCCTTTGACAATATTCATAAAGGATAAGATAATGAGTTGGCAAAAGAGCCCATGAAAGCAGTCGGGCACAAACACCAAGAAGTGCTTGCAGCCAGAGGTCAGGGGAAGAGGTGGCAAGAGATAATAAGGAGTTAAGAGGGAATCAAGTCAGGGAAGAAAGAATGCATTTCTGCCTCCTTTTTATTTATTTATTCATTTATTTAATTGGGGGGGAAGACACAACAAAATAACACACTCTGTTGCAGGATGTTAGAGAGATTAGGATTCAGCTTACAGATGTTTTCTTGAATTCAGTGACTGGGGATGCAATCAGAAATTCAAATCTGACTTTGAATTATCACTAGCAAGTTTTTGCTTATGGCTTTAAAATGTGTTATTTTTTCCTAATGTTATCAGTTCTCAAAAGAGATCTAATTTTTAAAATATAGACTGTTTAAAAGATGGATTAAATGAAAATATGTATAATTTCAGGAGACATTTTGGCTATGGCTTTGGAAATAAACTAGCTAGAAGTAGCAGTCTGTCTAAATTGCCTCTTCTTTTTTCTCAGAGTATTGTCTGTGCCAGATAGCTGTTTAGCACTGACCATGGAAGCACTTTCCTGCTGTTCCTTTTCTTCTATTAAAAGAGAAATTGCTTATGTTCCCTTTGGGAGATCATCATGAATTTGAATTGTCAAGAATATTGATGAGTCTTGATTGATGGGAAACTGATGAATGAAATTTAGTTTTACCCCAAAGGTATTAGCTCCATAATAGAGCACATGGATTTTAACAGAATTCCTTTAAGCGATTTTCTTATTGTACTTGATACTAAATCATGTATTTCAATTTAACGGTTTAAATATATGTTCAGGAGTATCTCCATTAAGCCAGTTGTAGTTTCCCTGTCTTTATACCAGTTAATTTTCTTAAGTCTGATGTGCTGTATTTCTTTTTGGAAAACTGTATTACCCTAAGATAATAAATTTTAAAAAGGTGTATTATATCTTGTGGGAAATAAAGCCATTTGTAGCTAAGTATTCTTTCTTAAATATAAATGATTTGTAGTCAAAAACAGAATTCTGAATCATGTGTGTATAGAGAACATAGCACCATCTACGTTTGTTAACCACAATATGGAACTACTTTTAAAAACTGCTAAAATTTTCCCTTACTGTGTTACAGTTTTTTAAATGGACTTTCTGTCTTCTCAATGGGATTATGCCTATTTAAATTTTTCATTAATTCCCAAACTATGTCTCATAGTAATTTTTTCTTATATTTTTGTTCTAAGTTATTACGCTTTGGAGGAAAAGTAAGAGCACATTTTGTGATGAATTATGATAGTAATATGATTGCCAGAATAAAGCATAAAATGGCAGTATACTTAATATTGTATAATACCCTTTTCTTTTACATTAGTGTTTCTTAAAGGTTTTCAGCCAGGTAACCTACCAATTTCCTACAAAGAATTAATAAGTAACTTTTATATTTCACATACGTAAAATATATCCAGAGGCCTGAGGCACACTTTAATTCATACAGATATGCACGCATTTATAATGGCAATTTTTCCATGAGGAAATAGTTTTGCAAAATTCCCTGTGTGTCTCAACAAGCCACAGTGATTTCCTCTATCTAAATTGCTAAAAATGGTGTGAATATATAAATGTAAATTCATGTAAAGATATTACATATTTATGCGATTTTTTCAGTTTTGCTTTAAAGCATTTCATAATTTCTAATATACCTGTTCAAAATATTACCAATTGCTTATAGCTCCACCCTCATTGAGTATTTTGATATAATTGTTCATTTAGAGAAAATAAAATACTTGTAACTGTCATTTTACTTGTTGCTATAACTCATATCCCATGCATGGAAATTTGTTTTGGTTTTATTACAAAATTATCAACTAGAAAATGGAGGTCTTACCAATTCTCTTTTTGTTTTCAAATATAATTTATTCATTTAGAATCTGCCTTTTTATGTTCACAATATACCAACTGCCTTTTAAAGGCAATGAAGTTTACATTCAGAAAAATTGATTAAGTTACCTAAGCTTGTAGGTAACTGACAGAGCGAGGCTTTAACTTCAGAACGGTTTTTTACATCCAAGTTTACACTATCATAAACTGCCTGAAGGCAGACACCATGATTTGTATCCTATATATATATACACACAAATAAATTATATTTACTATTCAGATCTGATGAGCATTTTTAATTACTTGTGTGTCTTTAAAGATAGAGAAACTTGGTGGCAATGTAAAGATCCAGGTCCTTTGGCTAAAATATCAAAGCAGAAGCAAAATCTGTCTAAATACATTTATGAAAACTCCATTAGCAGTTAAAATGTGAAGGATGTTTACAGACACAACTAAAAATGTAATGCAGATTCCTTACCTTATACTTGCTGACGCCAGCATTTAGAACCAACTCTACCCTAGAGACTTGTAATACATTGTCATTATGGCAGGAAAACCTTTGGACTATTCCAGAGAGTTAACTGAAAATATAGCCTGGATCCATATACGGGGGTTCTGTCCAGGCTCCTTCTCCTGGCCACAGGGAAGTCTGTGCTAGATGGCAGGAGACACCGGAAGGCCTGTTGAGCTTCCTCTGTCATTGACCTGGCTGTATTCAGGACTGTAGCTGCCAAGCTTAGGTGTGTGCTACTCAGTGCTTCCTGTGATCCCCCAAAGTTATGCTTAGAAATAATCCATTGCAGTTTGGTGACTCACTTTCGCACAATCAGGACAATAATAACTTGAGAGAGGTTGTCAAATGATGATGCGTATATGAAGGACATGAGTGCTGTGGAAAATCAAAGTCACAGGGTAAGGGAGATCCAGGGGGCCTGAGACCTGGAAAATAGGATGAAATAAGGTGTCATGATGGAGGAAATGAGCAAGTGAGATTAGAACAAGTCTTGAAACAAACAAGGTATCTGAATGAAAGATTATGTCAGGTAGAGGGGGAAAGCAGGAAAAAAAAGACTCTGAGGTAGGAGGGGATATATTTGGTGTATTCAAAAAATATCAATGAAGTACATGTTCATTATAAAGTAGGCGGTAATAGAATATCATAAAATTCAGGGAGTTTTCCAGTACAGATTAGAAACGTACACATTTTCATTTCCGTTCAGTGGAAAATACTCAGACATTTGCAATAACAATGTAAGAAGAAACTCCTTTCATATTTTTAAATCTCTCACCTGGTGGCCTTATTTTTACTTCAGTTAGCTTTCACGAAACTCCTTCTATAAATTCATTTGAATTTGTTGAAATAACATATCCCTAAATTTATATTCATATTTCATCTATCTACATTAGCATGTAATTAAGGTATACCAGTACATGAGCTGGACTGAAAACAATTAGAGTGGGCTCTTAGCAGCCCTATATTATTGTTACCTATTGCTTTGTAACAGTGTATATCCAAATTTTGAAGTTGCTGTAACTGAAAATTGAGAGGAAATTGACATATGCAGAGAGAGAGAGCTGACAGGGTGGTTTGTTCCCCAAAATGTCCACAATAGCCAGGAATGGACCAGGCTAAAGCCAGCATCCATGAACTCTTTTTGGATCTCCAATGTGGTTGACAGGGACGCAACTTTTTTGAGCCATCTCCTGCTACTTCCTTCTCAGGGTACACATTAATAGGAAGCTGGGTCCAGGAGCAGAGCTGCTCATTTGCTATAGGCTGCAGGCATTGTAAGTGATGCCTTGACTGCTAGCTCAAAAGCTGAGCCCTGCAGTCACTTTATATTTCACAGTTTTGTGTGTCATGACTTTGGGCATGGGTCAGCTGGATTTTTCTACTTCCTGTGATATCAATCATAATCATAGTGGTACTCAATTAGCATATTAACAGGCCACATAACTCCAATACAACTCTACTCCCACATACACTGTTTTGGTGGGGACAAATTGAAGGCTTGATTCACTAGGTCTGATGAATGTCATATCTATGCTGGACTTGCCCAGCATGATGAACTCTACAGAGTTCACATGGTAGCTCAGAATCCTAGAATGAATGATACAAAAGACACAAACTGTAAGTTCCCAGTATCCGAAATCCTTGACCTGGAAGCCAAAACAACATCCCTTTTACTACATTCTGTTAGCCAAAGCAAACAGAGTGTTCCCAAGTTCAAGGGATGGAGTGAATACTGACTTTGAGTGGTGGAATGTCAAAAATGTTTGGAGATATCCTTCATCTTCCAAAAAACAAAATTCAATTCTAATGGAGAATCGCTTTCTGGTTTAACATTGTTCAGGACATATCTAGATCCATCACTAATTATCTGGGAGAACACAATTTCAGTGGACCCAATGAGCCAGCTAAATGATTGAGTATTGGAATAGATAGGGGAGCAAGTATTGGTCTAGCAGTTGAGATGTTGATTAGGATGTCCACTTTAGAGTACCTGGGTTTGATGCCTTGTTCTGGCACCTGGTTCCAGCTTCCTGGAAATGTTGTCCCTGGGAAGTAGTAAGTGATGACTCGAGTCATTGGACTTGTGTCACCAACATGCAAGAACTGGCTAGACTCAGTTCCCCAGATGTTAGCTTTGGTCCTGGTCCGGCCTCACCCTTGTAAGCATTTAGAGAGCCAACAAACAGATCGGAGTTCTCTCTGTCTCCCAGCCTCTCTCCCGGTTGCCTTCTCAAATAATTTGAACATGCTAACAAAAACAGATTTTGTCAGAATTCCAATTATTCTTTTTCTTTTACATTTCTTCCCATTTCCCTAATCTTTAATTATAACTAGTATTTCCAGGTAATGAACTTAAAAATCATGAGTTTAGTATATTTTATAAGAACAGGCATCCATCTAAACATGACATAATTGTAAATTTGGTTCCTGGAATGTATTTTTTTTGTTTGTACTTAAGCTTCTGCATAAAACTATCACTTTCTGTTTAATTTAATTATACAGTTTTAAATTCCTGTCCAATATGAAAAAATTCCTCCAAATGAGGTTCTTGTGGTTGTTATGTACTGCAGTACATCATTGTGAACAATATGCACAGTCAAGTGTTGGTGATTCTATTCTTGCTTGAACCCTATCAGCCATCTTCTCACGAGCTTTTTGGCACATCTGCTTCTTTCTAAAAAACGATGGCAGGGAGGTGTGTAAGATTGAATGAATTGTTTCTTAGAGTTTACTGTGCTTCTTTCCAAACTTTGTCAGTAAAGGCAATTGCTTCTTGAGTAGTACTGGTGGTTCCACACCCCCTAATTACCATCCAGCCATTTAGAGTTGAAATGGTAATCAAACCAATGAAAGCCCAAGATTAGCAGCATTGCTGCTTGTCTTTAGTAGAGAGAGTCATCTGAATATCTATAAAGGATTTTGTGATGCATTCTCTGGCAGATGCAGTTAAACAAATGCAACACAAACTTAAAATACAGCTTTGAATTTTCGATTGGAGTTTCAGTTGGGCATATTTCAACTTCTGCAATTTAATTATAGTAGCAAAGTGGTCTGAAGAATCAGTTGAGATGAATTAAATTTTAAAAATATTTAGCTTTATTAGAAAAAAAATTTTCAACTGGAAAATTTATACAGTTTGTCCCACAAAAGTTGCTGTTGATACTTCTATTAAAATGATTAAATCTGAGTATATAATGACATTTGAGGCCAATTCTCATTTGAGGAATAACATGCTGCATGACAGGTTGTGAGGTGTTAAGAGATAATTGCATGCCTAGAAGGTGTGGTGAATCATATGAGCAAAGGCCAAGAACATCCACAGACAGAAATTCAGTCATTTCAAATATTACACCCTGGTGTGTGTTATTCCACTTACAAAATTACAAGCTCACTGGCTGTAAATTTAAAGACAAAAAATGTACTTAAATTTGCACTCTCATCATTTCCTTAAATGTACTTAGATATTTACCAACCTAATAAAATGTATTCAGTGCATAATTATAAATTTACCAGGGCTATTGAATAGGGGTAATGTGGCAAATAGTAGCCTGGACCTCCCTTTTGAACTGTGCTTGATTGCCGGCAGTATGAATCAAAGAAATGTAATGGCAGATCAAATAATCAAGCATGTGTTCCTACACATGTTTATACCCCTTTATGTTTAAATATGTCTTACTAAAATTTTTGTATTTACACCCAAATGAAACTTCTTTCCCTAGTTCCAGGGAGACTAGCGCATTTTAGAGTACACAGCCAAGGAAAATAGCACATAACGGAAAGGACAGAAGGAGCAGGAGCATTTTTATATTTACTAGTTTGTGTTTAATAAAATAATAACTTTGTAGTGCATTTCCCTTGATTCCTTACTCATCTAGAAGTGGGATTATGCTGGGAGTGGAAACAGTGTTAATTATCTGTGTCCAAATAACCTCTGCAGGGGCTGCTCTGAGTACCTCTCTCTAGTGCCAGAACAATATTTGTGGGAGACGCATGACAGAAGTCAAAATTATGCATTTCAACATGGACTAGTTTTGAATTCTAATTTTTTTTTTTTACATTTGAAAAATGTTCATCTGGGCCCAGTACAGTAACCTAGTGGGTAAAGTCCTTGCCTTGCATGGGCACTGATTTGTCTCCCAGATGCTCCACTTCCCATCCAGAACGGCCAAAGTTTTGGCTTCAAGATCTGCTCAACTTTGGCTGTGGTGGCCACTTGGGGAGTGAATCAGTGGATGGAAGATTTTTCTCTCTAACCCACCTCCTCTCTGTAGATCTTTCAATGTAAATAAGTAAATCTTTTTAAAAAATGATCTGTTTCTTAAACTCGTGTGCCTTAGTTGATACACCTGCTATGATATACACTGAACCAGAGTTGTTGTTTATTCTTGTCATTATTCCTAAACAAGAGTATAGCAACTGTTTACATATCAGGTACTTTGTATTGGGTAGTAAAAATAATCTGGAGACAATTTAAAGCATACAAAAGGATATATGTAGATTTTATGAAGATACTGAATTATTTTGTATAAAGAACATCAGTATCCACAGATTTCTATATCTGAGATGGTTCTGGTTCCATTATTCCACAAAAACTGAGGCTATATATTATACATTATAGATTTAGCCTCCAATTTTTGCAAACTCATCTGGGAAGTATCACTTTATTTTATACAGATGAGACTTTCAACTTCAATGAGACCTGTATTTGTCTATTTGTCCAGTGGTGAGTTTACATTATATATTCCCTTGCTGTCATATAGATTGTGCTTTCAAAGGGGAATAGGTCTTTCTTGTTATCAATAAGATTATCAGATAGTAGTAAGCACTACTTACTACTATTGAGTATTGAGTATTGAGTTGAGATAGTGAGTGAGTGGTTATTCCAATCTTGGTAGTAAAGAAAAGCTTTGCAAGGGCATTGTGTTAGTAGAGAGCAGAGTGTCTGGAGTGACCCAGGTATTTTGGGGGAAAAGGAGGGAGTAACCAGCACAAACAGCCAGAAACTGTGATTTCCTTTGTGTTTCAGGAAGCCGTTAATTGAGTGAGAGATGGAGAGCAAGGGAGAGACGCATTTTATAGAGAGTGAACTGGAATAAATCTTTCTCAGTTTTGCCATATGTGGAAAGAACAACCATACCTAATAAATGTGGAAGATTGTTATGAAGTTCTTAAACTACATGAATAAACCCTAGTTTTGAGGCCATGGTTACTATAAAAGAAATTATACAATTATTAGTCACTGAATATATGGCTATTCTATCCAAGCCCTGGGGGGAAAAGAAAAAAAAAAACAGGACAACACAGGATGAGACAGGACAGGACAGGACAGAAAAACGTAAAAAAGAACAGGAAGGAAAAGAAGGAAAGGAAGAAAGGAAGGAAGAAAGAAGAGAGAGAGAGGGAGAAGAAAAGAAAGAAAAAAGAAAAAAAAAAAAAAGGAAGGAAAAGAAAACCCTTAACATGTGTCAGCTTAGTGAGGGTTTATTAGACTAGGCTGACAACCATAGGCATGGAAAGCAGAGAATTGAAGCACTAGCAATGGCATTTTTGTGTTTCAGGAAAGCCTGCCCTTATTTAATCTGTAAGGAAAGCAGTGGTGTGTTTTCCAGAGGTATTTACATTAGAGAGAGCCTATGGCTTGTGTAATAATCTGTGCTGAAGGATCAAAATGTACATCTTTTGCTACAGAGAAATTTAAATATATGGTTGAATGGTCTCTTTGCTTATGAAGACAACTCTGGTTGTTGTTTTATGGACAACCCTCATCAGTCTTCTAAGATACTTGGATAATAATCCAACTGTAAGCTATCTCATGTTCTAGGTTTCTGTTTTGATGGAGAAATCACTTGTTTCTAAAATTTACATAGATTATTCAAGCCTTTATCCTTCACACTACTGGTAAAATAAACCACAGTGGAAGCTTGACTTTGTATAATATTTGAACATACACTATGTAAAAATGTAACAAATCATCATTCTGATTACTGATGTCTTAATCTTTTTCTCATATTCCAAATCTTAGGCTACGACATGTTTTCCTGTATTCACACTAGTTTGGGCACCAGATTGAATTTTGTGGCTTATTTTCCACACTCTTCAACTTATACAAAGAATAACATACTGCTGCAAGAAGAGATATTTCTCTTTAGGATTTGTTTATTTTTTTTTAAGATTTATTTATTTTTATTACAAAGTCAGATATACAGAGAGGAGGAGAGACAGAGAGGAAGATCTTCCGTCCCATGATTCACTCCCCACGTGAGTGCAACAGCTGGTACTGCGCCGATCCGATGCCGGGAACCAGGAACCTCTTCCGGGTCTCCCATGTGGGTGCAGGGTCCCAAGGCTTTGGGCTGTCCTTGACTGCTTTCCCAGGCCACAAGCAGGGAGCTGGATGGGAAGCGGAGCTGCTGGGATTAGAACCGGCGCCCATATGGGATCCTGGCGCATTCAAGGCGAGGACTTTAGCCACTAGGCCACCATGCTGGGCCAAGGATTTGTTTATTTTTGTTGAAAAGGCATGGTTACAGAGAGAGAGAGACAGAAATCTTCCCTCTGCTGGTTCACTCTCCAAAAAGCCACAGTGGCTAGAGCTGAGCTGATCCAAAGCCAGGAGTTTCTTCTAGGTCACTCACGTGGGTGAAGGGGTCCATAGGCTTGAGTCATTCTTTCCCAGACCATAATCAGGGCACTAGATTGGAAGTGGAGCAGCCATGACTCTTAACTAGTGCCTATATGGCATACTGGCACTGCAGGCAGAGGTTCAGCCTGACATACAACTGCACCAGCCCCAAGAAGAGAACTTTGTATTTTTGACTAATTTTCTAAGAGGCTTTATGCAGATTATGGGTGTAGATCAAATTCCAGATTCCACATAAAAGGAAAACATCAAAGACATTTTCTCTCTTATTAAAGCCATCAACAAGAAGAACTTGACAATAGTTTTCTTACCAAGGTTATCATCAGCCCTCTAACTACAAGGAATAAAAAGCTTTTTTATCTGTGGATACTGTGTTGTATTATTCTCTAGAAACCAAAAGATAATATAATGACATACTTAAAAGAATAAACTTAAAGTAATTTTTGAAATAATAAAAGCTTAAATTTTCTCTCATTTTCTAGCAGTATAATCTTTATTTAGACCCAATTTTCTAATGTATAATATTGCAATGAGTACTACATATAATTTCATGAAGAAAATATTGATAAAGGCAGATACCTGGAGACCAGGAAATTCCTTTGCCCTTGGAAAACCCCCTCTTTGAACTAAAGCTTTAAAAGGGTCCCAACACCCCCCCTTCCACGGGTCTTTTCTATCTCAGAACCCCCTCCCGTCACTAGGGCGGGAGTCTCCTTTCTTAGCTTTTCTAATAAATCTTCCTTTAAAACTAAAAAAAAAAAAGAAAATATTGATATCACTATCAATATTAATCATATAAAAGATCATATCTATGATATAATGATGCATTTTCAGTATTATCTAAAGTATGTAATTGTAATGCTGACTCAAATTTATTATGTTGTACCTGTTTATATAAATTTTTTAATAAAAACACATGACTCAAAAGCCATTGGTCTTTATCCATAAATCTGAATAATGATTATACTGATAATACAAATAATTATTACAAATAATTATTATACAAATAATCCTGATTTACTTTATTTATTTGCATTGCCTCTATTGCTGTTTGAAAATATCTTGTAGCTGAGTTAATTGGAAATTACTCTTATTTCATATGGCTGTTACCAATATCATATTCAGCACTTGACTCTGCTTCCCTCATGAAAGTTGAGAACCCCGACTCCTCTCCTCAACACTATTTGTGACTTGACAGACATCAAAGGCTGTACCATAATATGAGCAATGATGAGGAAAGGTTCTGTTTAAATTGATACTATCACTTCCCCAACTTCATATTTACTGAAACACATTGAATTATCTCAGATATCTAAGGATATAATACTCAGTTTGCCACCATCTTTTTTAAGGATTTAATCCCAGTTAATGTTGTCCTTGAAAGGTGACAAACTAAGGAACACAGAGACTGCCACTTTTAGTTTGGGGGTGGTGGTTTGAACTATTTAGATGATCAAAACATAATTGGAGGAAGAGTGTCCAAGAATTAGTCAATCATATAAATCAGAAACCAAACCTTCCCTTTGGTCGGTTTCATGTAAAAGCTATATCTATGTGCAAGATAACGTTGGATAAAGAGCCACTACTTGAATCTTTGGAGATTGAATAATTGAATAATTTAGAGATTGACTAGTTGGCATTTTCATGATTTAGCATCCATAACTGGTTTTCTTAGCCATATTTTGACTTGTTGTAGGAAATCTTAATGGACTATTTGAGAATTTGGGTTTGATATGTTTATGTTCTTGCTGTGAGGTGTTTGTACATGTGTGTGCAAATATCTTCACACAAGAAATTTTGCTTCTAGCATTGGATAATTCAGAATGTGGTTTTCAGAACAAGAAAATTAATTTTCTGTACTGTAGTTACTTTTGGAGAGTATGTGCCTAGCTTAAGTGAAATTCACTAAACTTTACCTGGTGGATTTGCTGACTGGTTGTTTTACTACCCTAGAGACCAATTAGGTGCATGTGGAGTTTGGTAAGCGTATAAAATTTTACTTGGATGATGATTGCAAAGCAAGTGAAAACAGTGTCATGCAACATATGAAAACTGATGAATTTATAGTTAGCCTCTTTAATATGTTACACAGTAGTAGCTCTCTGATCACACTGAATATCCTTGAGGTTCTTCTTGGCATCTGAAAACGTTTTTAATATTTAGAACTCTCATAATATAGGGAAGACATCCATTTATACTTTATATTTGCAGTATTATTATGTGTTTTGAGTACACAAGTCCATCATTTTATATAATATATATAGCAAAGCCTATATTTGGAAACACTAGTAGGAAATTTGTGACCAATCACTTAAAAAATATTTGATTAGTAAGTAGGTCACAAAACACTACTCGTGAGAATGAATCCAATTGTAGAATATGAGAATTTGTTACACTCTACAATGTAGTCCTGTATTTGTAACTCCAATAGGATTCATGCAAAATCATGCTAATCACACAGTAACAAGGAACACAAGAAAATGGATGGATGCAGCTATACAATAAGACACAGTTGTTAGGTGTTTGAATTCTGGACCTAGGCTGACTGCTGAATTTCAATCTCAGTGCTACTGTTTAACAGCCATGATCTTGGGCCAGTTACTTAACCTGTTTCTGCCACTGTTTATTTTGAAGTAACAGTATCACATTGTGGCCTTGTTTGAAAGATATATCACTTAAACTATGTGCTCTTTGTAGCTATGGTATGATACACAACTAGTACTATCATTATCCAGAGAAAAATATATGGGAGTAATTTTAGATGGAGGAGTCAATAGGAAATTAGAACTTAGTATATAGATAAACTTAGTCCCTATACCACAGCTTGGTTTTGTTTGTTTGTTTTTGCCACATTTCCTTAATTCCTGTTGGAAGCCCTTTCAGGGTCACTTCCATTAGCGTTTGTAGGATAGTTTGCTTATCTCGGGAGAAAATGCCCGTTAGTGGCAAAGTGTAGTGGCTGTGTCAGGAAAATCTATTAAATGGAGTCCTCAGTTTTCATCCCCAAAATCGTCTAAATGTATGTTTCTTAGGGGACAGTGTTGGATAAGTAAATGGATAAAGCCATAGAGTGTTAAAGTTAGATGGTACCTTAAAAACTGTTGGTCCAGCCCCTTTATTTTATAGATGAGAAAAGTGAGGCTCAGAAAATAGAGTGATTTTTCCAAAGTTACAGTCGTTATTGTTTGAGATGAAAATATTCAAGTGTCTGCCTGCATCCTATGTAATTCCATTAAAATTTGGTGTCTAAGCTAGTGTCTAAAATAGTCCTTTTCAAATAGCAGCATTTATTCCCTCCTAAGCATTTCTGTACTGTTCAGAAAAATCTACAAAGCATGGCACAAAAACTATCCCTTGTTCTTTCAACCTCTGATTAAGACAAAAGCCCAGACTCCACATTGTCCTTTATAAAAAGCAATCAAAATATTGAGACTAACGTGCAGAATGTTAACAGTATATTGCCTATTTGCATATGTACTGGCAGTATGCTTGTTGAGTAAAACTCACTTGAAATTCACAAACATTAGAAGACATTTCAGGACAAGTCCTAATTAATGAACCAACCACTAACTGAAGCATGTATTTATGATACTTTCAATTCAGAGCAATAGCTCCTAACCATTGATGGCAGAAACATGATGTATATGGCTCTTGTTCTGCCCTTTTAAAAGTCAAATAAAACTGCTCTCCATTAACACTGATAGGCACATGAAGAAGCTGGCTGCCCAAAGATTCCTATTTATACAAAATATGTGCTTACCTAATAGCTATTAATTTTCAACCTTGGAGTAGACATTTTATGTGCGAAGGTGGCTGCTGGTGATTTCATGAATAAGCCAGAGAAACATATTGAGGAATAATACCATCCACTTAGTTGTCAGCCTCCAAAATGGGGGAAAAAAGAATAGCAAAGGATAAATGTGGTACCAAGCATGGGTGACTTGGGAAGCATTTAGATATGGGAAACATCAAAGAGCAAGAAATGACGGCAAACCAATGCCAGAAACAAGGAAGAAAATGGCAACTGTCATGAGTATCCTTGAAGATATTAAAGAATGGTTATAAACAGGGAGAGGGCTGGGAAGTGCTGGCAAGGGAGGCATTGAACATTTTTTTAAAAAATCCACCCCATCACAAAAACAAAAGGAAGATTGGGGCTAAAATGATGGATAAAAGAATGGGTAAAGCTGCCACCAGCAGTGTCAGCATCCCATATGGGTGTCATTCATGTTTCATCTGTTCTTCTTCTGATCAAACTCCCTACTGTCAATCCAGGAAAAACAGTGAAGGATGGACTAAGTACTTGGGTCCCTGCTACCTGTATGGCAGACCTGGAAGAAGCACCTGGCTTCAACTTTCCCCAGCACTGGCCATTGTGGCTATCTGGGCAATGACTCAGCAGATGGAAAGTCCCTCTCTCTCTAGTTCTAATGACTTTCAAATAAATTAACCAACTAAATGTTTAACAGAAAAGTAAGCATATTACTCTTCTCCAAGGCAAAGATAAAAGATACACAGGCATATACATATATACATATATATATGAAAAGAAAAAACAATATATATGTAATATATATATATAGGAACATTATCCCTATCATTTAAACTGGTGCATTCTTTCCTTCGCCTGTATTGTCTGTTGCCAGAAACCTGGCCACAGCAGTGGGATTTAGGAAAAGGAGATTGTTCCTGTGACAACTTGAATTAACTAATTTCAAATGAAGAGTTTGCTGCCAATAAATAGCTGATGGAGTTGGCTGAGTCTTACCTTCCTGATGTTTCTGGCTGTCAAATAGACAGTGATGTTTATCGTATCTAATGCAATAGTCATATATAAAGATATATTTATCATGTAATAAATAATGGTTTTATGGCATAAATGGGATTTGAAAATATTTATTTCAAAGGCAGAGCGGGATGAGGCGAGGCGAGGCTCCCTTTGCTGGCACACTCACCTAATGGCTACAGTAGACAAAGCTGGGTCAGGCCCAAACTGAGGGGCCCTAAACTGGGTCTCCACTGTGGGTGGCAGGAATCCAGATACTTGGACCTCCACCTGTTGCCCTCCCAGGAGAGTGGGAAAACCAGAAAGCCAGGACACAAACCAGAAATGCAGCCCACATAGGATGTTGGTATTGGGAGCAGCTACTTCATGCACTATGCCACAATACTGGCCCCATTGTAACTACTTCATGATAAACTAGTTAAAAGGGAAAATTGAAATCGAGGTATCCTGGACTCAAAATACAACTCTTTTTTTTTTCTGTATGCTTAACAGGAGACTTTGTTTCACTCTGTTTCTTCATTTGTAATAGAGTGAATAATTGGGTTGGCATGTGGCACAGTGGTTAAGAGCCTACTTGTGATGCATGCATCTCCTTTCATGGAGTACCTGATTTCTGGTTCCACTTTAGATTCAGCTTCCTGTTCAGGTGCACTCTGGGAGGCAGGAGGTGATGGCTGATGTGGGTGGTCACTGCCGCCCATGTGGGTTATCTGTGTTGAGCTCCCCCAACCCTGGCTTTAACCTAGCTTAGCCCTGGCCATCGTGGGCATTTGAACAATGAATTAGCAGATGACAAATCAGGCTCCCTCCTTCTGTCTCTCTCTCTCTTTTATTGTCTCTGACATTCAAATTTAAAAAAAAAAGTTTAAAAATAATAATCGTACCTGCTTCATAGGGTATCTGTGTGGAATGAGCTCATAAGTGAAAACCATCTGGAAGAATACCAATGACACACCAAAGGCTATTTTCATTGTGGTCACGTTTTGGAAATAAGTGTGACATAGGACATTATTACATTCATGTAGCATACCATGTTAATTAAGTAATGATACTGTGTAGGAAATAAATTGCTGATATTCTCAGCAGTCTTAGCTGACGTTATTATCTTCTGCTTCATTATTTTTTCTTATTAATCATGTTTGCATATTTCAGTTCATAATTTCTGTTGGCTTATTTATAAAAAAAAGACGAGTATAAATTCCTCTTTGCCTCACTTGGTGAATATGTTTTAAAAATTGAACATTTTAATATATAAAGGCACTGTTAGAAATATGAAGAGGTGTTAGGCACAGTTTTTGCCCCAAAAATGTAAAATATCTTAAAAATGAAGCAGCTTACATGACAGAAAAAATAAATGGAACAGTGAAGTAATTTTCTCTTCGGAAGTAATTCCTATAAATAATGAAGTGGAAAGTTATAGAAAATGTATTTCTACAGAGATGTGTGCTTTTCTTAAGTGGCACAAGTTTAATTTATATGTAAAATCTTGGTGATTCTTACTCCCAATTCTCTTAGTCTCTTTGGGATGCTGTAACAAAACAGCAAATTTGGACAATACATAAACAATAGGGATTGGTTACTCAAATTCTTGAAGCTGTTAAGCCCAAGATCGCTGTGCCTAGGTGTTTGCTGTTTGGTAATGAGTTTCTCCAAATCATGAATGGCACCTTCTTGCTGCATCCACGCATGATGTTAGTGCACAAATTCCCTTGGCCTCATTACAGGGACATTATCCCCATTGGTGAGCTCTCTACCCATGTGACCTAATCATGTCTTTAAAATCCTGCCTGGTGATACTATGCCCTTGAGGAAAAGAGTTCAACATAGGAATTTGAAGCGAGACACAAACATTGAAACCATAGGGTTAATGAAACATAACATTGATGAAGAGAAGCAGCAGGAGGTTATGGGCAGCCAGCTACTTGGAGTCATGGCAGTTTTTGCGTTTTGTACCTCTGCATAGCTCTCTTGTCTTTGAATGAATCTTACTCATGCCATCTCCAGAAAACATTTCATTTATTTTAAGAAGAAACCTGTTGTTTAATATTGCAAAATAAATTTGCGTTCATTGTCCAAAGTAGAATATAGAAAAGCACAATGAGGATAAGCAGTTGTCCATAATTTGAGTATTCTAGAATAGTGTTACTTGTACAAGACATATGTGCCTGTTGAGAATTACATAACGATACCCAAATTTCACTGCACACTTTGTATATACCATATAATACTGAGATTGCCTTTTATGTTAAATGTCATCCAGTAAGAATTTTTTTTTAAAGATTTATTCAGTTTATTACAAAGTCAGATATACAGAGAGGAGGAGAGACAGAGAGGAAGATCTTCCGTCCCATGATTCACTCCCCAAGTGAGCCGCAACGGGCTGATGCTATGCCGATCCGATGCCGGGAACCTGGAACCTCTTCCGGGTCTCCCATGCGGGTGCAGGGTCCCAATGCATTGGGCCGTCCTCAACTGCTTTCCCAGGCCACAAGCAGGGAACTAGATGGGAAGCAGAGCTGCCGGGATTAGAACCAGCGTCCATATGGGATCCCGGGGCGTTGGAGACGAGGACTTTAGCCGCTAGGCCACGCTGCTGGGCCCAGTAAGAATTTTTAATTTTTTATTCATTTGAAAGGCAATGAAAGGGAAAGAAACAGACAGAAATCTCCTATTCATACCCCAAATTCCTGGGGTGGCCGGGAGTGAGCCAAGCTGAAGCCAGGATTTAGGAACTCGGCCTCGTTCTCCTGCATGGGCTGCAGGGACCTGGGAGTTTGAGGCATCACTTCTGCCTCTGGATGTGTGTCAGCAATAAGCAGCAACCGGTTGTGGAGCTCAGGGCACAAAATCAGGCACTCTGATAAGGATGGCAGCGTCGCAAGCGGGTCTTAACCACTAGGCCAAACACTTGCACCTTAAACGCTATCCATTTATGCCTCAATTTTATAAATAAGTACTATTATTATATCATATAAAAATAAATGAATTCAGGCAGTTACAAGATGCAATAACTTATTCAAGGTCACAGTGCTGGTATGAAATGGGATCAGAATTCCAAAGGTGACAAGCTCCAGGTGCAAGATTTTTAACCTCTAAGAATGTTATCTTTTAATACCATTATATACACATGATTTGGTAAGCTGCATAGTTAACTTGATAGCTCATATGCTTTTCTGATATATTTAAATACTCTAATAATTTGATTTTTCATAAAAAGATTACATAATTCAAAAAGTAACAGGAGAAGGAGGAGGGAGAGAAAAACTAGAGGGAGAGAGAAACAGAGTTCTTCCTTCTGCTAATTCACTTCCCACTTGGTCACAATAGTCAGTTTGTGAGGGACTCCATCGATGTCTCCCATAGATGGCAGGGCCCAAGCACTGGGGTGGCGTCTCCTGCTTTCCCGGGCTTATCAGCCTTGAGTATAAACGGAAACACAGTTGCCAACACTCAAGCTAGCATTCTGATATGGGATCACAACATGACAAGCAGAGTCTTAGCCTGTGCCACCACAGTGTTGGCCCCAGGAATTTGATTTTTTTCATCTATTAATAAAATAATTAATAAAATATTAATAAAAGCTATTAGACACACCAGAATTATTTAAATCTACATTTGGTCTATATTTAGTTTGCGTCTAGTTTTTCACTGTGGAAATTTTCTTGCATATTTTACAAAAGTTAAGAGCATATGTGTACATTTTTAATGACAACATTTATTTCAACAATGTATGTCAGGTATCAGTGAGCATCAGTGAAGCAAAGACTTGCTAACATATTGGCTCAAGAATAGTGAGAAGAGGCACTTAGAAACTAAGAATAAAAATGTAAAGCCAGTCTTTCCACTCCTAAATACATTAAAAATCTATTATAAGTATATTATATTCTAATGGTGGAAAAACAGTATAAAACAATGTTTTTCGGGTGGAATCTATTTCACTGTGGAGAGGAATGAAACGCAGGTGCTGAAATCTAAAGAATGGATGCAAAGTGCCCTGTCAAGGGCTATACTGGTTAGAACCAGAGTAGATGTGAGGAGAGATGTTTTAAGAAGATATGCATATATTACAGTTTTATAAACACATGGAGATTTGTAAAGATCAAAGTTATACCTATTTTGCTTCACTTTCTTTGTACTATGGATCTCATGATACTAGATAAACATGTATTACAATTGTCCTTGTATAGGTGATTTAATGACATTAACCAAATGATGATTATAAATGAAAGAATTAGTTCTATTGGTTTATAGTTATAAATTAACAGATTCACTAAATAGTTTTCCCCCAGGTCTTGGAAGTATTAAAAAGCTTAAAATTATTTTTAATTTGAATCAAAGTGCAATTTTTATATGGTATACAATGTGATGGTTTGGCCTGTCTCCATTGAGGACAAGTTGAAGTAGTTCATTTAAAAATTCATAATCTTAAAAAATGCATCATCTCGGGCCCGGCGGCGTGGCCTAGCAGCTAAAGTGCTCGCCTTGAATGCGCCAGGATCCCATATGGGCGCCGGTTCTAATCCCAGCAGCTCCACTTCCCATCCAGCTTCCTGCTTGTGGCCTGGGAAATCAGTCGAGGACGGCCCAAAGTTTTGGGACCCTGCACCCGTGTGGGAGACCCGGAGGAAGCTCCAGGCTCCTGGCTTTGGATTGGCTCAGCTCCAGCTGTTGTGGTCACTTGGGGACTGAAGATTGGACAGAAGATCTTCCTCTCTGTATATCAGACTTTGTAACAAAAATAAATAAATCTTAAAAAAAATTCATCATCTCACAAATGTACTGTTTTCTATGAAAAAAAAACTTAAGAATCTTTCAGCATTGTAAAGTATATCAAGCATTATTATTAACAATGGAAATTTGAATGTTCTGGAAAATTTTTGCAGCATCTCAGGGCCAAGAACTAAGGAGGCCATTGTCTGAGACTGGACGTTGTGTGGTACGTCTATAGAGCTGATTTCATCTTACTCTAACCCCTTGTTGTTGCCTTCAGGGGTTGCTGAATAGCATTTAATTGAAGGCTGACTGAGTTAGATATATGCCTTGTATAGCTGATGGGTTTTGTTGCCAGAAATACCCTTTAACATATCAGTGGGGAAGGTTTTTGCTTCTGCTGGTCTGAAAGGTGTCCCTCAAGATTCTATTACTCAGCTCATTGAGAAAGGCTTAGAGCTAAGTCAAGGATGGAACTATTGAGCTCCATTTGAGGAAGGAAGCAGAGACAAATAATAGCCCCAAGTTGGCTGCAAGTCCTGCAGATGTTCAAGTTTGTAAAAAATGTAACACTCACAAATATTCTACTTGGTGAGACTTTTTATAACAGATCTTTAAACATAGTTCTGATTCTAAATTCATTTTTTTATCACAGTGTGAAAATTAACACTGACCTTCCACAAGAACCAACAGTATAGATTTTCTTCCTGTTTGATTTCTGAAAACAAATATCCCTATGATACTGAATGCATTATTCTTTGCTTTTTGTTTCTTTAAACTTGCTTTTACTCCATGGGAAGGGCATGAAATAAAAAATAAAAGAACAATATTAAGAAATAAATAGGCCATGAAAATTGTGCCTTCTCTCCTGAAGTGAGTCTAGACACACTCACGACACTGATGTGACTATGGAAACTGTAAAGACAGTGGCTGAGAGCTGCCAAGAACTTGGCTTTCCCAAACTTAATGGCTGCAACTAAATTTCCTCCCTAGGAGGTGAACAGAAATCATAGCACAGTTTGAAAAAAAAATGTATACCTCTCCAAGGTTCCTGGAGAACAATTATGGCTGGGATGCTTTACTCTTGTAGAGAAAGCTCTGTATCCTCTTATTTTAAACTGTCTTCCATTGAGCAATAATGCCTCCCCGACTGCACTTAAAGGCACTATATTCAATAATGTGTTTATAAGCTGGTCTCATTTTTCTCCTTATAATCGGAGATGGGTAGCTTACTGCTGCTTGGAGTTGACTCCAGGAAACACAATTTTCAAGATGGCATTTTTTACAAATGTGGTTATCGGGAATAATAACTCCAGAGACAAAGATTTAATGGAATTACTTCCAATTTTTTCAGCACATCACCAGGTTATTGAAGTTCCAGTTTTAGGTTTGTGAATTCAGAGTTCATATTGTTCCCTGATGTACTGTGTATTTCAATTTGTATTACCATATATAGGCAGTAAGTTTGGCTCCAACTCTCAATAGGGGTCAGCGGAGTCTAACCATTCAGAATCATTGTACCTGAATCATTTTTTTAAAGATTTATTTTTTTACTTTTATTGCAATGTCAGATATAGAAAGGAGGAGAGACAGAGAGGAAGATCTTCGTCTGATGATTCACTCCCCAAGCAACCGCAATGGCCGGTGCTGTGCTGATCTGAAGCCAGGAGCCAGGAGCTTTCCCCAGATCTCCCATGTGGACGCAGGGTCCCAAGGCTTTAGGCTGTCCTCAACTGCTTTCCCAGGCCACAAGCAGGGAGCTGATGGGAAGTGGAGCTGCCAGAATTAGAACCAGTGATCATATGGGATCCTGGTGGAGCTGCCAGAATTAGAACCAGTGATCATATGGGATCCTGGTGAGGAATTTTAGCTGTGAGGCCACGCCTCCGGGCCTGTAGGTAAATCTTTGATAACTACTCATTGCTTTCTTAACACTCTATTTTTCAAATCAAGATACAGTAAACATACATTAGTGAAATAAAGAAAATCCATTTCAAATACCATTGCAGTGGTCTTTGGTTCAAAACTTATCATTCAGTTTCCCCACAAAGCTCAGGACATATAAATTAAGTTCATCTTGTTGCTGTTGATAAATAGCATTAACATTGCACAAGGAACTGTATTCAGCACCTTGGAACTGATCCTAATCGTAGCCTAAGGAAGCTGGAATTACCATTATTCCCATTTTACAAAAAATGAAATAGAGTTAAAATAAAATGCTGAGTTTACACAACTAGCATGTCACAGAACTGGAATTCAAGTTCTAGTTGATTTGCTTCAAGTTGCAGAGCCTCATATGTTGCCACTTTGCTTTATTGATGGCAGGCCTATCAATGTTAAACATTGAAGTAACTTTCCCTAAATTGTGAAATTCATTCCCAGTTTCTTCCAAACAAATGCCCAAACATTTCTCTTTGTGTCTTATTGTCCCCCAAAGCTTCTAGCCTGTGTGTTACTTTTTAAGTATTTTACAACCTAGTTCCCTCCTCATGCCAAACCTAGAGAAGACATTTGGTGATGGCATTTTCAAAAGCCTGCATTTTGCTTTCCAACTCTGCTTTATTCCAGGGTCACAAGGATGAGTTAGAGGAGTGTAGGTAAGAATTTCAGACCTCGCCACCCTGCTTTTTCAAATTTCCCTGTGAAAGTGCACTATTTGCCGTAAGCAGTGGCCCTGGCTGTCCCTAGTTGAAAACTAATGATAAGGGGAAGTACACTTCAAAAATATATATGTGGACAGGTGCTCCTAGATGCTGTGAGGAAGCATAATTTGGGCCCAACTAATTATCCACGTCTTGCCCTCACTACAAACAGAAATGTTTGAAAAGTTGTGATTTGATAGTGATTGTGAGGTCACCAGTCAAAATGATCCTCCTCTGCATACACCCTGGAAAAGGAGGCGAAGATTTTAAGTACAAATTGATGTTTTGTGTTGCAGTTATGTTTCTTAGCTTGTGGGTCATTTACAAATCTTTATTAAAAATGTTTATTAACAAAGAAAATAAGGTTCATTGTTTCATAGGTAAAATGTTAGGAATAAAACGATTTTTTCCTCCTTTCCTTGAATTTCCTCTCCTTGTTTCATTTCCTATCATTTTTGTGATAACGTACTATTGTATTTCATAGATATTGTCTTAAGTGCTTAATGATGCTTCTCACCATGATGTCGCTGGCCAGCAGCGACACTAAAAAGACGAGGTATACTCTGAGGGTCCGGAAAACACCGGAACCGCAACTGAACCCCTCACTGCCAAAAGCGGCTGCGTTTAAATCCTTATCTCCTCTCCGCTGTCCCCATTGGCCTAAGCTTTCCTCTGCGCTTCTCCAGCCCTCTTTCCGCCACCCTTCTTCCCATATTTCTTCCCGTACTTTCGGCTGCATTTCTCCGTTCTTGGCCCTGGCTCTCCGTCCTGTTTTTGCTGCTTCTGTCTGTATCCCTCTTTTCTACTTTCTCTCCGGCACCTTCCTCCCGCCCGTTCTTCTTCTTCCTCTTCCCGTATTTCTCCATCCGCTGCAGTCCGTCTATCGTGTTCCTCCATCCGTCCGTCCCAGTCTCCGTCCTTCGTCATCTGCCGCCTCGCTTTTTACTGGCTACTTTTGTATCGTTCTCGTCCAATCACTTCTCCCCGTGGTTCCACTTGGCGCTACGTGATAGGCCAGTAGTCACTGCAGGGGAACTAGCCTATCCTGTTTACCTGCTGGCGAGACCAGCTCCGCCTCCTGGCCCTGGGCCAGCCGCCATCTTGCTACGGTCCCTGCTATTCTGGCTTTCCTATTTTGGGGAGCGACTTCAGCACCCCGCTCCCCACATCATAATCTCCCTCCCTCTTGCTCCCTTTCCTTTTCTTTTTTTTTTTAATTTTTACAATGGCATACCTTCAATGTTCTTCATAATCACAGCTTTCATCTTGTACTAAAGAAGTTCAAGAAACAGTAAGTAGAAGGAAACATTGTTCCTGACTACTGTAGAATAACGGCTATAAACAGCAAATGACAAGATGCGACCTCATAGAATACAGGTTTTTCTGTATATCACCACAAGCAAGGGGAAATGTATGATGTTTGTCTTTTGGGGTCTTGCCGGAGTCCAGCTCCAGCCTGGGTTTCGGAACTCGGGAAGGGTGCGTGGACGAGGCGAAGAAAGAAAGAGATGGACCACTAGGATTCCATGATGATAGTGGACTATGCAATAAAGCCGTCCGCTTTATTTATACAGTCAGTCAAACTCTGGCTCAGACTTTTTACGTCATGATCAAATGGGTGTTGCTAAAGATAATTCTGCCGTTTGTCTCACCTAAGGAAAGCTCAACCAGTAACACATACCTCTTGAATCAGCTAAGGGAGGAATGTGTCCAGGAGGCAGGACCCAAAAGATCAAAGAGAGAAAGAATGGGTTTCCCCTATACCTGGGAAGTTAGCACCCTTGATTAACATATCGTCAATGGGAGAGGAAAGGCTGTAAACAAGTCCCCACCACCTGAGGACAGAACACCTTTGATTAACATAGCAATGGTGGCAGCCGTAGCAGCAGTAGGTAAAAACCTTTATGCTAGAAGCGAATATCAGTAACATCAACTTCCAAGCTCGCACAGATACCCTACGTCAACTGTTAACTCCGCAGGGGCAGACAGTGCCTAGGCAGATCACTGAAAACTCAGTGGGAAAGTCCGGTGTCCGGCAATGGAAAGCGGGCTGCATTCAGGTGATCAAAACAATGTCCCACCGGAGCCCTGCTCGGCGGGGAGTTCCTTCGCGGCCTTGCCTGCAATGGAAGCAATGTTTCTCACACCTTCCTGTTTTTCTACATCCATCACACGGACCCCGGCAGGGTCTTGCTTATTTCGGTAAGCACCATAGTTTCCAGTTACCTCTATTTTGTTACAAAATAAAGGATTTCACTTTGAGGGCTGAATAGTGCTCCATAATGTACTTTTTAACCACTTTTTCTTTATCTAGTTAGCCATATATTTGCTCCATTACAAATAGAACTACTATCAACATGGGACACGGATAACTTCAATATGCTGATTTGATTTCTTTTGGGTCCATTCCTAATAGTGGAATGACTGGGTCATATGGTAGATCTATTTTCAAATTTCTGAGAAATCTGTCTGTGTTCTATAATGGCTGTACTAGTTTAAGTTCCCACCAACACTGTATAAGGGCATCTTTCCCCCCATATCTTTGCCAGCATTTGTTATTTTTCATTTTTTCGATGATAGCCATTCTAACGAGAGTGAGGTGAAATATCTTTATGGTTTTCATTTGCATTTCCCTGGTGACTAGTGATTCTGGCATCTTTTTATATGTCTGTTGGTCATTTATATTTCATATTTTGAAAAATACATATTCATGTCCTTAGCCCATTTCTTGTCTGTATTATGTGTTTTGTTGTTGTGGCATCTTTCAACTTCTTATATATCCTGGATAGTCATCCTTTATCAGATTCATAATGCATAGCTAACAAATGTTTTCTTTCATTCTGTCCATCTTTGCCTTTATTCCTGTTTTTGCATTTATTTAATCCGTTTTTGCCTTTATTGCCCATGCTTCTCCAGTCATATCTAAGGAGGTGGTTTTTTTGGTGGTGGTTGTTGTTTTGGTTTGGTTTTTGCCTATGCCAAGGCATTGTGGTATCTCCCCTTTCTTTTCCTCTAGTTCTCTAAGTATTTGATGGTTTCAGGTCTTAAATTCCCTAGTACATTGTGAGTTGATTTGTTTTACACTATATGTGGTAGTGGGCTTGTTTCATACTTCTGCCTATAGAAATCCAATTTTCATAACAGCATTTATTGAACAGACTATCCTTTTCACCATGGAGTGATTGTAGCTCGATTGTAAAAGATCAGTTGGCTTTAGGTGCATGGGTTACATTCTGGAGTCTCTAGTCTTTTTTACTATGTGCATGGGTCAGTACCAGGCTGTTTAGTTTACAACTACCATGTAATATATCTTGAATGTTGTGGTAACTACAGCTTGAATGCCTGCTTTATGTATGCATGTGTGTATGTATGTATGTTTAGGATTGACATAACTATGTGGGGTGCCTTGTGATTCCATATGAGTTTCAGTGTCTTTTTTTTTCAGATCTGAGAATAATGTCTTAGGTATTTTGATTGGTATCATCTTGAATCTGTAAATTGCTTTGAGTAGCATAGATGTTTTGATGATATTAATTCTTCAAATTCACAAATATGGACTTTTTTTTCTTTTTTGTGTCCTTCTCAATTTCTTTTTTTGTTTTGTAATTTGTCACTGTAGATTTCTTTCACATCCTCATTGAAAAAATTTACCCCAAGGTATTTAAAATTTTTTTCAGCTGCTGTGAATTGGACTTAAAGTTCTTGCTCAGCCATGGCATTAGTTATGTATACAAAGGATATTGATTTTTCTGTTGATTTTGTATCCTATGATTTTGTCAAGACCTTTTATGAGTGGCACTGATTTCTTGGTGGTGTCTGTTGCTTCCCTTGTGGTTGGGGTCTGATCATCTGCACACAGTGATGATTTGCATTTTTGGTTTCCTATTTATCCCTTAGCTTGTTTTATCTTGTCTAATGGCTCTGCTTATATTAAATAGTGGATTATTATATTAAGAGTGGATAGCCATGTCTTATTCTAGATCTTACTGGAGATGCTTCCAACTTTGGGGATCATTTTTGTACTCATTTTACCTTACTATTATGTTCTTCTCAAAATTGATTACTTGTAGTTACATGGCCATCTTGGGCATATAGCAGATGTGCTGAGATGTAGATATGTTTGGCACTGAAGTGCTAATGTTGTAGGATTTTTTTGAACCCCGAATACTGCAGCAACCTCAAATTCTTGTCTCGCAGGAAAGAAGAATTTTCATGCGGACACATTTTAGTTTTAAAGTAAGATTTATTAGAAAAGCTAAGAAAGGAGACTCCCGTCCTAGTGACGAGAGGGGGTTCTGAGATAGAAAAGACCCTTACCCCCTGCCATAGTGGCAGGAGGAAAAGCAAAAAGAGAGACCCTAGTTCCCTGCCATAGTGGCAGGAGGAAAAGCTGAGAGAAAAACCCATATTAATGGTGGGGAAAGTATCTTTTAAAGACTCTCCTCAACGATGTTTCTCCATAAACAAAGAAAATTCCTGGTTTCCATGGTACCTGGCCTTGGGACAAAAGGCCAGAAAGGTGTCACTGGCCAACTTCCTTGGTCCCTTTCTAATGATAAAGAGGCCAGTGTGAAGCCCTCCCCCTTGGCAATGGCCAGAAACAGAATTGGGCGGAAGCTTCAGGTGGGGAATAGATATGTTAATGTCACCCTTGTCTCCTGGGAAGCATTCCTGGTAAGTTATGCATTTGTCTTGGGAGAGAGGTGCTCTGGTGAATCCAAGACATGGTGGGGAAAATACCCCTTTATATTTGAGAAAAAAATGACTTGGGGACCCAGAATGCCCTAACTGCCTACTACCCAGTCTAACTCCTCTCACACTAACAAGGTGATAGATTATGCAACTAACTACAATATGCAAAATGATAAAAGACTAAAAAAGTCACTTAGAATAAGTATGCAATTGTTGTAGGGTTTTTGACCCCGAATATGGCAGCAACCTCAATTCTTGTCTTGCAGGAAAGAAGAATTTTCATACGGACACAGTTTAGTTTTAAAGCAAGATTTATTAGAAAAGTTGAGAAAGGAGACTCCCATCCTAGTGATGGGAGGGGGCTCTGAGATAGAAAGGACCCTTACACCCTGCCATCATGGCAGGAGGAAAAGTGTGAGGAGCGATTCAAAGGTCGTCACGGATAACCTGGACCCGGCGCCATTTCTTCTTCCTCACAGCTCATGAAGTTCGCACTGGCCCAGCCGTCCACCAATCGGATGTAACCTGGCATTCCACCTGAATCCCACCTCCCAATCTTCCAGCCCCCTCCCCAACTCCGCCCACTCACCAATCATCCCTAGGCATTCACCTGCAGGCGCCAATCCCCTGGGGGCGTGGCCTCAATCCCTCCCAATCCCCACCCCCTACACCTGGCTGACAAAAAGGCTCCCCCAGGTGCGGCTCTCTCTCTCTTATGATCCCTCTCTCTTACCCCTCCTTCTCTGGTCTGTCTCTCTGCTCTCTCGCTAGTCTCTCCCTCTCTCTCCTCTCTCCTTTTCCCCTCCGGACTTTCACCACCTCTACCCGTTCCTACCCCGTTGGAATAAACCTCCTAAGATACCTCGTTGCGTCTGGTGTGTTTCAGCTCACAGTGAAGAACCAGGTTGTGGGAATTAGCTGCGCGTAATAATATCATAATAATATCGTATGAACTAGAACTCTCATCTTTTTAAGTAACTAACAAAAAGTAAGAAGACCCTAGACCTCTGCCATAGTGGCAGCAGGAAAAGTGGCAAAAGAGACCCGTATCAGTGGTGGGGAAAGCATCTTTTAAAGGTTTACCTCAAAGATATTTCTCAGGCCCGGCGGTGTGGCCTAGTGGCTAAAGTTCTCACCTTGAAAGCCCCGGGATGCCATATGGGTGCAGGTTCTAATCCCGGCGGCTCCACTTCCCATCCAGCTCCCTGTTTGTGGCCTGGAAGGCAGTTGAAGATGGCCCCAATGCTTTGGGATCCTGTACCCATGTGGGAGACATGGAAGAAGTTCCTGGCTCCTGGCATCAGCACAGCACCAACCATTGCGCTCACTTGGAGAGTGAATCATTGGATGGAGGATCTTTCTCTCTGTCTCTCCTCCTCTCTGTATATCTGACTTTGCAATAAAAATAAATAAATCTTTTTTTTTTTTTTAAAAAAAGATGTTACTCCATAAACAAAGAAAATTCCTGGTTTCCATGGTACCTGGCCCTGGGACAAAAGGCCCAGAAAGGTGTCACTTAACCAACTTCCTTGGTCTCTTTCTAATGATAAAGAGACTAGTCTGAGGCCCTCCCCCTTGGCAATGGCAGGAGACAGAATCAAGCTGATGCTTCAGGTGGGGAATTGATGTGTTAATGTTGCCCTTGTCTCTGGAGAAGTGTTCCTGATATGTTAACATGGACTTGTCTTGGGAGAGACATGCTCTGGTGAATCCAAGACATGGTGGGGGAAAATACCCCTTTATATTTGAGAAAAAAATGATGACTTGGGGAACCGGAATGCCCTAACTGCCTGCTATCTAGTCTAACTCCTCTCTCACATTGAGGACAATGCTAATAAAAAGATTTGAAAAAAGTCTGTGCCAGTGAAGAACCTAGATGTTTCCTGCTTTTGTGATTCTGCCTTAATTGCTTGGCTGGGGGCTGTGTGAACTCCAGGCCTGATAGTCTTCGGGACACCCAGCAGGACACCTGGCAGGTCAGGTAGGCAGACCACTCCTCAGGAAGGAGGTCCCTGGTGTTTGATAAGATCCACTGCCCTGTAGCCCATCAATTTGTACCTTTTTGAAAGTTGCTTGCTTCAAACCCACCAATAGGAGCCTGCTAAATCATGACTGTATAATTAATAGCCTAAAATGTATAAGAACCCTGTACTGTTCAACCTGGCGGTGGGGGAGCTCTCTCCTTCTCTTTTGCCCTCCCTGCTGATCCTGCAGCAGCCTCAACTGCAGCTGGGAGACCTAAGCTAACCTGGATAAACCACCTTTATGCTTTAGCACCGACTTCAGACTTGATGATTTTCTGGGGATAACAAAATCCGGCACAACACTAGGAGATATGGTAATTGAGAGGCTCATGGACATTTTAATGTGAGGGATACTTTATCCAATCCGAGACCCCCAAGAACACACAACATAACACTCTCCACTCCTCACACACAACTTTTACACTTGAATAGATTGTTTTTAAGAATCAATCTCATTGATTTGCAAGAAAACGATCCAGGAAGTGGGTCTGAAACTTTGCTGGAAATCAGAATGGCTCAGAGATTTCTGTAAATATACAAAGGCCCAGGTCTTACTTGCCTTTATGAGCTTAGGGCTCCTGGATATTTATTAGAAAGGTCTTCAATTGAGCGTGATGCATGCTTATTTTGTAAATAAGAAGAGATACCAATTCTCAAAACTGTATGTACGTTGGAGTCTTTTGATTCTCTTCTGTAGAGACTCTGATTTCATGGTTATAAAGTACAACTTGGGCCCTGCGGCTTTTAAAAAACCAAGATTATTAATGATGTTTGAGAAACACGTTTCTGGAGTCCTGCTACCCAAATAAGTAATCCAGCCACCATCACAGCAGCCATTCCTGAGACCCTGTTGTCAATGCCAAATTTTAGTTCTCAGCCAAAACTGCTGAACAGAATCCATTAAAAAACAATTGAACAACAAACCCACAAACACCCCACTCACAAAAAACCCAAGACAAATGTCCATGGATTTTGTAGGCACCTATTTTCTTTGAAATTTTTGAATTTTTGTTGGGGGGGGGGGAATTTAAAGAAGAAATTGTTGAAGATCTGAAAAACAATTCCTAAGACGATCAACTTTTTCAGAAAATTGTAGCTACACAATGTGTTGCGTCTATTGTGTTAAAATGTGCATTAGACCCAAATACAACCATGAAACGGCAACAGTTCTCCAACAATTGAGCAAAGATAAAATGCCTAAGGAACAACATGGATGACTTACCAAGAATTAGCTCACTGCCTTAAGCACCATTAAAAAAAAAAAGAAGAAAAAGAGGTGGGGAAGCACAAGTAGATGTGTGTATTCAGTTGTGTACATGGCATTGAACCTTTGGCATTAGTAGTCAGAGCATCTTGTCACAGAGCATTAATGCATACTATAAAAGGTACTTAAACTTTTGAGACACTACTCTAGGAAGTCAGGCCAAGTTAAATTTGTAACCATTGCTAGTTATTGGGATGATTCTGGGAAATTTCTCTGAGCTACAATATCCTTGCCTATAAAAAGGATGTAACTACACCATCTTTATTATAGGTTTGTTGGAAGAGTCTTGGAATGCAGTGCCTGCAATTGCTAGCTTACTGCCTAGAACAGTCACGACTCCTTCAAACTTCAAGTCCCTAGTAGCAGACAGAGGTGCTGTGAACTTTTTAGCACCAGTGCTTGGAAGGCAAATGAATACAAGTCTGGCCAGCTTTCCTGTTCTTTGATTAGTAAAGGTTCTGGTTAGGTGTGAATTGAGCATGGCTTATGTTAACTCAGATAATAAATACTCTTCAGTTGCAAGTATTTGCTGGAAATACAATCAGCCATAGGAAAACATTCATTGTCCACAAGGTACTTTAGATACTTTGCATGGTTGTGCAGTTGTGATGAACTTAACCAGAGAACACCTTTCCATAGTGTTAAATTACTTTTCCCTTTTTAGATCTTAATCAGTCATTTCCTTCCTTTCTGGCAAAGAGCTAGCTTCTTTTAGAAACTCATAAGCAGGATCTGTTTTTTTTTTCTCTTCGGGCCACTAACTTCCATAATTACCTCTGTTTTCTTAATGTCTTCACGTTTAGCCACATAAATCATTTCCTCGTCGTTCCTGTTCTCACTAAAGTAGGGAACCTACTTGCCAAAGTTTGGATTTGATTGAAAGGACATGACACACTTTTTCTCTGTGTAGTATAGTCATTTGCACATGTAAGAGAGGCAGGAATGCCTACAGTAATAGGACAGAAGAGATATTCTCAACTAATCTTTCTAAGCAGGACGACAGTGAGTAATGATTACAGTTAATTAAGTTAGGCAACCTCTATTTCCATTCACTTAGCAGCACTGCTAATTATCTACTCATGCTACAAGGTTTCTTTAGTTCTTCTGTAATCTGGATGCAGTACTCTTTGTAAGCAAAGGGATCTGGTACGATTAATGAGCTTTTGCTACCAACGCCTCCTGTTCTCTCTAAATGAAATTTCTATATCCGGAAATTGAGACTAGAAAAAGGAGCAAGGTTAAAAACAAAAGAGTCTAGTCACATTTTAACTTGCTTCCAGCACAGCACATGCTTATAATTGCCAAATATTTCATGCTAAAAAAAAAAAAGTAGGATTTAAGTTGTCTCAGGAGCCTGGCATAATTGTGTCTATTGGTAAAAGTGAAAAAACACAGAACTTAGCTCTTTAAAAATGTCAATGAGGCCCAATGTCACTTTATGTTTTATACTTCCATTTGCATTAAATAAGCATTATTAAGCACTTACTCTTTGCTAAGCTCTGTGTCTATTGAGATGCAAAAGAGGCAAAACAAACCCCAACTGTAGCTCCAGATTTCTTTACATAGACTTTAAGCATTTGGACAACTTACTCTTTAAAGAAACTGAGAGAACCGCAGCTCTACTTGGGTATATTGTTAATGAAGCACTTGATCAAAATTTAGTGTATGTGCTTTGATCAGATGGGGATTGACATACTTAAGAGTTTTATTTTTAATCTGAAAATCCACTTCAATCTTATGCTCTGGGTAAACAGTCATTACACAAGCCTGGCACAATTCTGTATTTTCAAAGAGGCATGATTCAAGGTTTAACTTCAAAGACAATTTTGAGTAAGTTACAAAGATTATTCCTTTTATTTAAAAAAGCAGTGTTGATGCAGATGAATTTTGGCTTCACTCTTAAATCATCTCCACTTTTGAGAATTAATTTTTGTGTTGTGCTCAAGGTTGTTTCAGATTTTAGGATGCATTTTTAAAAGGCATGTTGAGGGGAATCTATATTTAAAGGTGCATTTGAATACCAAACATTTTTAAAATTTCGATCAGAAGTTCAAATGTGTTTTGAATAGCACGGGTGTTTTTACAGTTGTTTCTATTCTTTGTGGTATCACCCAGGTGCATAACTTGATGGGTCCACTCTTCTTTATGCGTCTTTCTGTCTGCTTCTCTTTCACCCACATCAGTTTGTATAAAGGAGTGTTCTCTGGAGTTCACAGGAAGACTAGACAAAAATACAGGTGTCTTCATAATAATCAGCTCCTCTAAATTCTCTCCAGTTATGCTTGAGTCTCAGAAAAAGCCTATATAAAGCAGACGGCACAGTTATTACTAGAGGAACTGAGGTGACTGATTAGAAGGAACGTAATCAGGTAGATTGAGCTTGTGAGGGAAGAAACCATTCCTGAGAGAGGGGAGTGCTTCTCAAACGCTTTCTGTGAAGCTGAGTCTGAGAAGCAGACCTCACTATTCACAGCAACTGGAGCGGAAGAAACAGGTGCAAAAAGATTGTGCATTTGTCTGCTTGCTTCTGTGAGGCTGGCCCAAGATTATGCACCTGTTTTCTCTGTGCCTGGCTATGACTCTACCTCTAGGTTTATCATATCCCATAGAATGTGTAAGAGAAAAAGTACCAACAGGGAAATCAGCCAAAAGCTTTCCTATGAAGGTGTAACCAGCCTCCGCGGAATTTGAAATGACTGAGGTTTCATCTGGTGAGGAAAAGCTGCAGCTAAATGCCACAGCCATTCAGAAGAAAGATAAATGCCACAAGCTTTTGGAAGCAGGCTTTCTTAAAGGTGACTCTTTTGGTCAATTTGAAACCTCTGAGATGTATTTGAATTACTCTTCTTCCCACAGGCCATTTTATAAAAGTTAAATTGGGGTTTTTATTGCCGAAAGGGAAGAGAGGGATTGAGCTTAGCAACCTATAGGATAATACTAATCACTGAATTAAGAAGGAACTCAGCTTCATGTTTGGGTTTTTGGCTAGGTGAACTTTGTAGGAATCTAAAATTACTTCTACTTTGGAAAAACGAACAATAAAAGGGATCTAAACCTTAATAAACAATAACATATTACCTCAAACTAAATTTTTAAGGGCAGAGATATCTGTAAACTCATTATAAATCTAATATGAGGGTCTTTTGTCTTAGCAGAAAAATGTGTGTTTATGTATATGGTAATAAATTTGTATATGCACATGTTTTATATATACATATATAATATAAATTCAAGTTTCTTGGCCAAAGACAAATAATAAGGATAATGTGAATAATCATTTAGGCATGCTGAGACAGGCACAATTTATTAGGAGGCAAACTTGGCCACCAGTTGTAAACAATGATTTCAGACTGCCTAGACCAGAAAAGTCTAAGAATGATTTCAGAGGCTGAACATTTGCTGTAAAATACTAGCTTTTAAGTGAAGTGAAAATTTATAATGCTCTTCTTAAAATTATAGGAGGTTCAAAAATTCTAAATCCACATGGAAACCTTTTCAATGCATAAAATATGTTTTGTGTAGAAAATATTAATTTGTAGAGTTGTGCTACTTTTATTAACATCCAAATAGCCTATGACTTGGATCAGGTATTTTTTTTCCTGTTATTAAGAAAATGACTCATTTTGGGAGTTAGCTCAGTTTAAAAAGTTGACATAAAATATACCTTTTTAAAGTTAAAAATATAGCTTGGGGAAAAAAAAGGTATAATCATGGTTGCAAGGCTACTTGCATTATAAGTTTTCATGTAATTTGGTTTGTAAAACAAGCTACCCACTTTTGGAAATACTAAGTAGTTGCCATTTCTTGCAGATTGCAGATCATCTGTTACTGATATCATCTTAAGTTTTTCTCTGTGTGTTTCAGTTTTAGGTTTGTTTTATTTACATGACATCGCCCTGGAAGTACAGAGGCCAGTTAATGGTTTATGAGTTCAAGCTGAGCTGAATATACCTAAGCTCTGGAGTGCTTGACATTTCATCACAAGCTGTGTTGATTTGCAATGTTTACTGTCCTATTTATTGAACCTTCACAGCTTGAACTATGCCACCAGCTTTGCTGACATTGTGGAGATTATCTCTAAGTGCATGTACATATTAAAGAATAATTCAGACATATGTTAAGAGCCATCACTGGCCCATTAATATGTTGAATAGTTCTTTATATACCTATTTGTTTGATTCGTTCCCCCAATGCTCTGTACCTTGATGTTTCTCCTTTGATCCTCCTGCAGACTTACGAAGCGCACAGAACAGAGCAAGGCTCTGACCCCCTAAGAGGGCATCAGGCTTTTCTTAAAGCCCAATCCACTGGGCCTCCAGCCTGGTTTCTGAATCACTTCTGAGACAGGGCCCAAGAATTTGCATTTTAGTAGGTTGCTCAGGAAATGCTGTAGCTGCTAAATAAGTAAGAACAGAACATGAGTGTTGTTAATAACAGAACAGAATCATTCTAAGTCTGTTTAGAGAAGTTTCCCACTTCAAAAGACAATAGATGATAGATCCCACAGAGGACCGAGGCACATATTATAATAACTAATATGTTAAAATATTGCATAGATTTGAATGCATATTTAAGGAGATTATTTTATTTTTGCGAATAACAGTAGTTATTTAAATTAATTGACATTATGTATTTCTTTGGACCCAAGTGAACAGTTGGTCATTAGGTATCACATACGTAAAGACTCAGCTCTCCAATTACGCCTTTCATTCTTATCCACTGAGAGCCCTCCCTAAGCAAAGATCTAATTTATGCTATTTTAAACAAAATGAGAGTATGAGCCATATGTTGTAAGTAGTAAAATCTATAACATATATCAAATTTTCCCAATTTGGGCCAGTAATAAGATATTTTTTAATCCATCATACTGAAGCCACCACTCGGAAACCTAAACCATAAGACTGGCATATTTCATCTAATTATAATGGCTAATAAAAATATTAAAATGTGTCTTCGAAGATGCTAATAGCTGAAATCAAGCATTCAAAACTGTAACCTTAGCTATTTTTGAAAGTTATATGCTCATTTGTTGTGGTCCATTTCTTTCAGTAAAATTTAAGTTTTTGATATATCTTAATTGAGTACAGCATTTAGATTAAATGTATAAAATGGACAATTGACTTTTAATGGAATTTCATCTACATGCTCATAAGAATTTGGGAGGTGGGCATTCCTTAAGGAGCTAAAAATTTCTATTACCATCTTTTTCTCAGTTTCCTTGATTAAAGGAAATTTATATTATTATTTATTTTGGTTTATAGAGTATTATTTTTTGGCCACTATTACCTATAGTACGCTTTAGAAGTCCTCAGTGCTATAATGGTATTTTCAGTTGTTTTAATTCAGATGCTGTAGTAATTTGATAAAATAGGAATGATGCTTAAAAGATAAATGTGCCATATTTCTCATCTTTTAATAGTTATAGAACTAATTTATTCAAGCCTGGCTCACTTGGTTTGTATTTTATTGTTCTGATGATTAAAGCAACTCATAATTACTAATATTAATTATGTTTATGATGATAAATTATGATTCTACTTATATAGAAAGAACCATTTTTAATGGTGCTTTAGAGTCCAAGTTTGAGTGCTAGAACTTGTGTATCCTTTGCCTGTCATTATTTCAATCTTAGCATTCAATATATGACTGTAATGTAACAGGCATTCACTAAGGTAACTAAATGGGTGAATGAATGAATCCTGCAGACAAACTTTTTCAAAGGGAGTAAAGGTTACTTTTACTTTACTTTAATGTTTGTTTTTTCCAGATGAATACTATATATGACATTTTACTCTGATAGCTGTTACAGCATGAATTGAATGTGAGAACAAAATGTATTGAGATTTTGTTTTTTTCTTTATTAATACTGGATTTCCTTTAAAGCCCACTTGAATCTTTCAACATACCATAATGTATTTACCTATTATGTTTTCTGATTATTTATGGTCTGACAGAATTATACCTCTTTGGTCAGATACAGCATACACACACACACACACACACACACACTCCATATATTTTATTGTGAGCCAAAACTTGAAAATGCAATTGAAGCTGAGAAAGGAAAGGAATTGAAGTAAATGACTTTTTTTTCACAGTTATACAAAATTGAGCCTCTCTGTGTTGGGAAAAGCATTGCAAATACGAATGAACAGGGGAAAAGAAGAGAAATTAAACAGTTGGAAGGAGGTGGTCACTTGTTTGTATCTTCCTAGGCAAGTTTAAAGTCACCAAATAGTAAGAAAGGTCTGCTGTGCTTTGGTGCACATTTGAGACTCAAATTAAGAACCTGTGGGAAAGCACATTTTAATTAAACCTGTCAACAAGACATTATGTAAAGATTTTTTTTGCAAGTTAAGAGTTGGACTGTATAAGCATAATGAAAAGTGACTAAGGGGTGGTGTAATATTCACTAAATCATCGAGAAATCTAGACAAATCTCTTTCTAATAAAAATGAGAATCAGTGATTTCTGCCTGAGCCCTTTGGATAAAAAGCAATGAGGAGAATTTTCGCTACATAATTAAAGACAATGAAATTGTCTATCATGGCTTAGCTGCATTAGATGATTTCACTAACAAAAAATCTTCTTGAAGCATAATGTTTTTCACTGAGTTTAATTGACACATAATTTCATAAATTTCTTGGGTGCAATGTAAAGTTTTGACACAACTCTACTTTTGATATATATTTTCAAGCAAAAATTAAGTATAACCATTGAGAATGTGAATTACTGTAGAAAGTACTATTTACCCAGCAAATTGTGTGGCTTCTTTGAAATCATTATTTTCATAAAGTATAACTAAAAATATATGTTAAAGACATTACAATGAGTAAAAACAGTTTGTGTGGATTTGCTGCTCAAAATTGTTGATAGCTATGTTTTAGCTAATTTGCCAAAAAACTGACAGATTCCTGCAGGCACAGCTTTTAAATGCTTACCTTGTTGATATTCGGAGTTCTGAAAGTGTTTTATTAGTTTCAAACAACTACAAAGCCACATAAGAAAGTACTGCTACTGAAGGCCCTGTATAGCACGTGTAAATAAAGATTCTGTAAAGAGTATTTTAAAACCTAAGAAGCCGTTGAACTTGACTGGACAATAAGATGCTGGACTCTATGTTTGGTATACGCTTGCAATGGGGGAATCTCAACTGAACTTGAACTGTGGTTATGCAACAAGGTGGAGGAATCCACCATGGTGGGAGGGTTTGGGGAGGGGTGGGGAGAACCCAAGTACCTATGAAACTGTGTCACATAATACAATGTAATTAATGAATTAATAATAATAAATAATTTTTTTAAAAAAGAGTATTTTAAAGCATAAGTAGCTTTGAAATTTGGGCAATGAATAAGAATGTTGACAAATGGCAATACAGTGTCAAGAGATTGCAATTATTGAAATATTTAATTTATTTATTTTAGAGACAGAGGATGTTGCCATAGTTGGTTCATTCACCAGACACCTGCAATAGCTAGTAAAGGGAGGGAACGGTCTTCACAACCAGTAGGAAACTCAGTCCAGGTCCCGTACATGGGTGACAGGGACACAGGGGCTCAGGCCACCGCAGCTGCCTCTCAGGATCTGTGTTAGCAGGAAGCTGGAGCCAGGAGCTGAAGCCAGAAATTGAACTCTTGCAGTCTGAAATGGGATGTGGGGATCTTAACCCCCTAGACCAAACAGGCACTGCCTACAATTGCTCTATGATTAATCAGCATAAAAACATGCCAGGTCAAGACCAAGAAGTTTGGGTCTTCACATCATGAGATTGGATTAGATGATTTATAAAGTCCTAAGGGAGAAAGAAAATATTGAAGATGTTGCCTGTGCTCTGCCTTAGGTCTCCTTTCCCACTTCAGTTTAAAGGTTGGTGTTTATTTGAAAGACCTAAGTTAGAGAAAGAAACGTGCATACTCACACACAACTTCTGCCTAACTGGTTTGCTCTCCAAATGGCTACCCAGGCACCTCAGAGTGCATCCTGGTCTCCCATGTGGGTGGCAGGGGCCCTGGGTACTTCTGGCGCATTCCTCACCGCTTCTTGGGAGCTTTGCCGGCGGGATCCCAAGTGCTCCCAGGTGCTAAAGCGCCTCTTAATTATCGCCCCTACCCCTTTTCTCGACTGTATTCTCCACTGGCTCACCTGTACTTCCTAAATCAACTTCCAGAGAGAATAGCCACAGCCCAGCCCCTTGTGTCAATAACAGGACAAAACAGAGCATTTCCAAAGATTAGGCAGAGATTGTTTTCCTGTTTTAAAAAGCCAAGGCCAAGCTGCTTGGGGTTGTGGAGGGTGGTGGGGGCGCTTACATGCTGTGAGCTGGAAGTGGAGAGGAGCAGTCTGTGGAGCTGATATACAGTGGAAAAAGTTTGTAAGAGCTACTCGCTGGCAATGGGCCAGATACCCTGTATGTGAGTCAAACACCCATGCAGCAGCAGGGACAGGATATGTGTTAAGCCACTTTTAGACACTACAATAGCTCCTCCAAATTGTCTGGGCATTTGTGTTTTGTCCCCTTCAACTCATACCATTTTCAGCATAGCCTTCAGAGTGACCTTTTAAAACCTACACCTAGGTTGTGTTCATCTCTGGGTAGAGAACATTATTTTATTTTATTTTTTTTAAACATTTATTCATTTTATTACAGCCAGATATACACAGAGGAGGAGAGACAGAGAGGAAGATCTTCCGTCCGATGATTCACTCCCCAAGTGAGCCGCAACAGGCCGGTGCGTGCCAATCCTATGCCGGGAACCTGGAACCTCTTCTGGGTCTCCCACGTGGGTGCAGGGTCCCAATGCACTGGGCCGTCCTCAACTGCTTTCCCAGGCCACAAGCAGGGAGCTGGATGGGAAGTGGAGCTGCCGGGACTAGAACCGGCACCCATATGGGATCCCGGGGCGTTCAAGGCGAGGACTTTAGCCGCTAGGCCATGCCGCCGGGCCCGGTAGAGAACATTATTGTGCTGATGCAGCCACTGTCTTTACCAAGATGCAGCCTCTTTCTGGGCTGCCCTTCAGCCACGCTAAGCTGCTATCATTGCTCAAATGCCAATATCTTTCTTCTGTTGCCTCTCCCTGGAAGGCTTCCTCACCTAGCCTCAGTCTACTCTGATAACCCACTGACTGTATACTAGCAGGTGCATTGCTAGTCACACTGTAGTACCTGTTTCGTATTTGCTGCATAAATTATTGAAAAGACTAGATTCAGTTGACAGGAAAAGAATGAAGCATGTACTATAAGATAGTTCATGTTTATTTTGCAAAGATAAGACATTTCAAGGTAAAAGATAGTAAATTATAATTCCAGGCTCTGGGCTTAATTCTATTGCTTAACTAACTTTGTGAAGGACTTTCATGTGCGAGTGATTCTCTGTGTGCTTATAATTCTGTCAGTATTTTGGTAAATATTATCTGAATTATAACTATATACATGCATGTATAACTGTATACATTATATATATAATATGAATAATGTTTGTATTTAGGAAGAAGTTAATAGAGACACGGGTTAAAATTGGTGTTGGATATAGAGGTTGTTGTTAATAGAAATAAAAGTTGTAGCGGAAATCCTTTTAGATGAGTAAAGAACCTTGCTGAGGAAAGCACACAAGGAGAAAGTAGCATGGTGCTGGGGAAAAGGATATTGGCAGGGATGGAGGGAAAGTTAGTATTGAAACATCATGTAACAGGTGGATGTTTGGTCCAGCACAGAAGATACCACTTGGGATGCCTGCATCCATATCAGACTGCCTGGGAATAAGTCCTCCCTTTGTTTCCATTCTAGCTCCTTAATAATTCCCATTCTGGATTAGGGGACAACAAGGTATTGTTCAGATGTTTGGGTCCCCAGCACCTATGAGTGAGATCTGGCTGGAATTCTTGAGTTTTGGCTTCGTCCTCAAGTTGTTGGAGGCATTTGTGGAGGGAACCAAAGGAAGTAGTCCTCTCTATAGTTCTGTCTGTCTCTCTGCCTCTCAAATAAAATCAGTCATAAGGTTTTAAAAATCTGATTATTCCACTTAAAAAATAATGAGACAGACAAGTTAGATTAGTTAATATAATACCTATGGTGCAAAAGAAATTATACTGAGATGCATAAGTAACCCTAATTGCAAAGGCATTTTGAGAGCAGTGTATCAGATTATCACATGCCAAAAAGACTTCATTTTGGAGACTTCAGTTTTCTCATTAATTTTATCACTAATCCATTCATTTTCAAAATGTATTTCAGGATTTTACATCAGGTTGACTTTTAAAACTTCTGTATGCAGATGAAAGTTTCTTTTTCTAGCACTGAGTAAGACAATTGGTCCTATTCTGTACTTGAGAGTGCAGCAAGCTTGTGTTGGCACTGCAAGCAGGATTATTAAATAACCAATTACTATTCAGACTGTGTTACATTCCTTAAAATTACTCAAGCAAGAGTCTTGAGTTTGTTCAACCTGAACGCATCTGATATCCTCAGCCAAGCAGGAGATGTAAATTGCAGAGCTTCTGGCTTTCCTAAGGAGGAATCAGGCACACTTTGCCCCCTTAGGACTCCATGGCTAATGACCTGAATTGTTTAAATTTCAAGAGTAGTCAGGTCTCCAATGGTGAGACTGCTTCATCCTTTCTGCTTCTGTTTTGTTCCATTGTATATGACGGTACAAATGCCAATTTATATGCAAATTTCACATCCAAGTGATCCTTTAAAAGTGGATCTCCTTCACATATTTGATTAGTAAAAATATGTCCTTGATCAAAGTTTTATATTCCCAACAACACAAGGAAATTCTAAAAGGAGGTAATGATTTATAACCGTGACACATGGGAGAAGTAGTAACTATGTGGCTTACTGCAGTTTTGGAAATCATCCATTCATTCACTCACAGTGGGTCTCAGTTGTCACATCTAGAAACACTGTTTTTTCAGGTTCATTCATTTCAAGTGTCCAATAAGATAAAATATGTAAGTACTTCAGCTATAAAATGTGACAGTGTTGTGTTTTTCCAACTTTTAATGAGATATGATGGCCAAGTTAAAACTGTATATATTCAGCATGATAATTTGTTGTATGTATATACTGTAAAATGATTATAGTAATAAATCATTCATTATTTTTCTGGTAGAAAATAATTAAGGTCTATCATATCAGAAAATTTCAGTTATACAATGCAGTATTGCTAACTTTTGTCACCACACTTTTGCCACATTTATTAGTAGAGAACTGGATTATAAGTGGAGTAGGCTGGACTTGAATGAGCACTTATATGTAATGCCAGCATTACAAGTGGTATCTTAACTTGCTATGCCACAAATACCTGCCAATATGAACGTTTTTAATGAATATGTAACAAAGATTCATGGTGCAACACTTTTAGCTATTTATTTAATTCTGAAGTCTAGTATAATGTCGTTTGAACTTGGAACAATATTACTGCTGTTAAGAAACTACATTTACTACGTAGTTTTAAGCATCTGAGCTGTGTCGCCTTGCACATACTCCCAATATGAAATATCTCTCCTACTCAAACCAATTCATCCATCCATTTTAGCTTTCCTAGGTCTGTTTCACCTGTCTTGGCTCATCTCTCCACATTTACATTTAGTCGTAAAGCATTCCCATCTGGAAAAATCCAACTCATGAACGAACCTTTTCCAAAATTCTGCTTAACTGCTCAAAACCTCACTTACTCGTATAGACTTTTGTTTTGTGGAATTCCTTTCACTCAATTCTCCACTTACTGTTTTCTGATAATTTCCTATGGATTAGTGTTGATTACATAATTTTTAAAATTTCTTGAGGTGCTATATTTTATATTACTTTTTCTTCAGCAGGCATTCTGCACGCATCTGATTCACTGTTTACAAAGCAGTAAGCACTAAGTAATTAAGTCACATGATGAATACTATGTTCACAGAAACCTTGCCTCTGAACCCCCCTTTTCAAAATTATATGTATTAGTAGTTTGGGCACAGGCCCACAAAGGGATATCCCTGTACCATGATGGTTTTCATTTGGGATATCCCTTTGCTGTGCTCAGTGCTTGAGTTAAAAGGAAAAACCTTATCTTCATGGGAATGGTGAAAAAGTGTGAGTCATTTTTAGCTTCAACCTCAGAATGGTCTACCTTCTAAACTGAAAAATTTTTTTTCATCTCTAATCTTTTTTTTTTCTTTTAATTATTTATTATTTTACTTCATTAATTACATTGTGTTATGTGACACAGTTACATAGGTACTTGGGTTCTCCCCACCCCTCCCCAAACCCTCCCACCATGGTGGATTCCTCCACGTTGTTGCATAACCACAGCTCAAGTTCAGTTGAGATTCCCCCATTGCAAGCGTATACCAAACATAGAGTCCAGCATCTTATTGTCCAGTCAAGTTCAACGGCTTCTTAGGTATACCCTCTCTGGTCTGATAAACTGAAAATTTTGTGCAGTATTTCAGAAGAAAGCAAAAGATTAGCTTTCACCATGTGTACAGTTTGTTTTGACTGCTCACAATAATATGGGTACGTTTGTAGAGTCTTTGTTGATTTACTTAACGGATGTTTCTTACTGAGTAGGAAGACCTATACTCATTCTGTCCCGTATAAACACTGACTGTGCTTTTCTGTATATTTCCCTGCCCATTCTAACGAAAAGTAAGGTGGAAGCATCAATGAAGCTGATGGCCTTGTTATAAAAAATCAGTTATTTTTCCAAACACTTGTTATAAAATCGCAGTCTTGATTGTGATTTGGGCTGACAATATAGCTAATCAATATCGGTGTACCTCCTTGGTCTTATCATTTATACTAGGGAGCTTGAAGCTGGGAACATTGAGGCTATACTCTTTTTTTTTTGATTAATTACATTGCATTATGTGACAGTTTCATAAGCTCTGGGTTTCCCCCAACCCCTCCTCATGCCCCTCCCCCATGGTGGATTCTTCCACCCCGTTGCAGTATTACAGTTCAAATTCAATCAAGATTCTTTCTTTGCAAACATATACCAAGTATAGAGTCCAGCATCTCATTGTCCAGATAAGTTGAACAGTTTCTTGGTGAGACCATCTCTGGTCTGAAGGTAGAGCTGGTAGAATATCGTCCCAATCAATTCAGAGTCCCAACATAACATCAACAACAATTTACAACCTTATGGAATTGACATGGTTTTGAGTAACCAATATGTTAAAAAAAATGCAAGTTCTTAGCCACATCCTGTGATTAGCTCATTGACATTTCAATTTTAGTTTATATACAGAACCGACTGCTATACCCCTTAAAATGGCTATAAGGTACTATTCAGCTGTCTCTTGTCTATTTCATTTTAGTATTTGAGGCTATACTCTTTTATAGTTAATTTTTCTTTTAATTAGTTATGTCTGTCTTTTTAAAATCTATTTTCTTTTTTTTTTAAATTTTATGGTACAATTCCATAGGTTCTGGGATGCAATCCCCAAACTGCTTTCTTTTCTTTTTTTTTATTATTAATTACATTTCATTATGTGACACAGTTTTATAGGTACTGGGATTCCCCCCACCCCTCCCTAAACCCTCCCCCCCCCCATGGTGGATTCCTCCACCTTGTTGCATTAGCACAGTTCAAGTTCAGTTGAGATTCTTTCATTGCAAGCGTATACCAAACATAGAGTCCAGCATCTTATTGTCCAGATAAGTGCAACGGCTTGTTGGGGAGACCATCTCTGGTCTGAAGGTAGAGCCGGCAGAGTATCATCCCGATCAATTAAAAACCCCAACATAAGATCTGCAACAATTTATAACATTATGGAATTAATTGACATAGTATTGAGTAACCAATATGTAAAAAGAAAAAAATGCAAGTTCTGAACCATATCCTGTGACTTCTTCATTGACATTTCTTTTTTTAATATATATATATATATATACAGATATATATATATATATATATTTCATTAATTACATTGCATTATGTGACACAGTTTCATAGGTTCTGGGAATCCCTCAGCCTCTCCCCGTACCCTCCCCCCATGGTGGATTCCTCCACCTTGTTGCTGTATTACAGTTCAAATTCAGTCAAGATTCTTTCATTGCAAGAGTATACCAAGCATAGAGTCCAGCATCTTATTGTCCAGGTAAATTCAACGGTTTCTTGGGGAGACCATCTCTGGTGTGAAGGCAGAGCTGGCAGAATATCATCCCAATCAATTTTAAGCCACAACACAACATCAACGACAATTTACAACTTTATGGAATTAATTTACATGGTATTGAGTAACCAATATGTTAAAAAAAATGCAAGTTTGCTTGCAATGGGGGAATCTCAACTGAACTTGAGCTGTGGTTATGCAACAAGGTGGAGGAATCCACCATGGTGGGAGGGTATGGGGAAGGGGGGGAGAACCCAAGTATCTATGTAACTGTGTCACATAATACAATGTAATTAATGAAGTTAAATAATAAATAATTAAAAAAAAGAGAAAGAAAAAGGAGAGAGACAGGGAGAATAGGAGGGGACACACAAATGATTCCTTCTGCTGGTTAAAGTTCTAGATGCCAGTGATAGCTGGGGCTGGACCACGCTAAAACTTGGAATGAAATCTCTGTCTTCTCTGTGAGAAGTAGGCACTCAGTTACTTGAGCTATTACCAACTGCTTCCAAAAATCTGCATTAGTGGGAAGTTGGAATGAGGCTTTGGAGCTTCAAGTTGAACCCAGGTACTCTGATGTGGGTCTAGTCTAAACTGCTGGGCTAAAAAGCCACTCTGACCCTTAACATTTAAAATGCTACTTCTGTTTCTCTTGAACTGTGTGACCTTAGGCAAGTTAGTTATCATACTGCACCTATATTCTTCACCTATAACGTAATAATTAGTTACTTAGTACTTGGAATATGTGAGCAGTCAATGAGATTTTTCCATATGCAGTACTTTGAACAGTGCCTGATATTCAGCCCTTGGTGCACAATTGTTCATACCACGTGAGTATCTAGTTCTGCCGTTAACAAATTACAAGCTGTGAGTTTCGTGTTGTTATTCTAGTATAAATAAAATCAGAATGCATGGTTTGGTGTTTCAATGTGGGAATAATTTGTGCAAAACATTTGGCACTTTTGTCACTTCTTTGCTTTCCAGAATTTGGATCTAGGTGACCTCTATATATAGGAGTGTACGATCTTTTTGGCTGAGAGGAATTATTTGCTTTGTCCTTACAGCTACTCTTGATTTATATTGATGCTACCAATTATGTTTTCATTTTGAATTTGGAATGGGATTGTTATCCAATCTAATTTTAGCTACATGTTGGTGAATTTCAATTGTAATTTACAATAAATGATAATATCCTCATATCACAAAAAAAATGCAAGTTCTGAACCACATCCTGTGACTACTTCACTGACATTTCAATTTTAGTTTATACACAGTTTATACAGGCTCTGGAGCGACCCTGATGGTCATTGCAAGAGAGTGTGGGGATCCAAAGTTGCAACTAAGTAAGGACCAGAGAAAGCTCCTCTCCCTAGTCCCAAAGGAAGTTTGCTGTTCTTCTGTTTCTGCGGCTTCTCAGGGCTCCTAGCTGTTGTTCTGATGACCTTGGATCCTGCAAGGAAGGATTTGGGCTTCTTCCATCCCATGTGGTAGATCCAAAAGGGGGTGGATGACCTCAGAGTTCTCGCCCTCTGAAGGCACTCCAATTCCCCGTGGTCTCTTTGGCAGTTGGGATGCAGTCCTTGGTGCCCATACTGATAGTCCTTGGTGAGGATCCGGGAGTCTCCAGGGTTGGGATACAAGCCTCCTCCTGTCCACCTGCTCCACTCTGGGGTCCCCTTTTGCTCTGCTAACCCCGAACTGATTCTCCCCATTTTATTACAGATACTGTTACTAAAGCACAGAGTATGGTTTTTTTTTTTTAAGATTTATTTATTCTTATTGGAAAGTCAGATATTCAGAGAGGAGGAGAGACAGAGAGGAAGATCTTCTGTCCAATGATTCACTCCCCAAGTGTCTGCAACTGCCGGTGCTGAGCCGATCCGAACCCAGGAACCAGGAACTTCCTCCGGGTCTCCCATGCCGGTGCAGGGTCCCAAGGCTTTTTGGGCCATCCTCGCCTCCATTCCCAGGCCACAAGCAGGGAGCTGGATGGGAAGTGGAGCTGCCGGAATTTGAACCAGCGATCATAAGGGATCCTGGTGCATTCAAGGCAAGCACTTTAGCTGCTAGGCCATGCGGCTGGGCTCAAAACACAGATTATGTTTCTTAAGTGAAGCTGCTATTCTCTGTGAAAATAATGTTATTTATGTTTACATAATACTACCTTCTTCAGTTTAATTTTTTAAAAAAGATTTACTTATTTTTATTGCAAAATCAGAAATACAGAGAGGAGGAGAGACAGAGAGGAAGATCTTCTGTCCGATGGTTCACTCCCCAAGTGACTGCAACGGCCTATGGACCGTTTTTTTTTTTTATGTGTTCATCGCATTTAATCACAGATTGCTTACAAATATAACAGCAGGGGCGCTACATATGAGAGGCATCGTAGTGATGAGCTGGAGGCAGCCACCAGAGGACACTTGTACCTCGCACTTGCCGTTGGAAGCCACTCTCCCTCCAAGTGTGAGACCCTCTGGCTTGCTGTAGGACAGCCTTCCCTCACTCTAGTAAAAGCAGATTTAGGATATAAGGAAAAATTGAATTTTAATTTTTCTGCAAGGTTACCATGTGGGTTCCTGGGGAGGAGATGCAACCAAAAAGACATGGTGGGGTCAAGGGTTGAGGAGGGAGGGCAGTGCTCTCTTGGGCAACTGACAAAATTTATTTTCAGGGTTTCAGTTTGTATACATTCAGCAAAGGCATAGTTCAAACATAGTTCAGCCCAGACATCGGTTACAATTATCAGGTTTGATATACAACTCAGGTCAGGCAATTCCAGGAGAATTAACAAGGCACCAGGATCAAAGCCCCATTAGTGTGAGATGTTGATAAGGAACACCATTTTGATCTAGGATAATTGGCTAATTAAGCGCAAATGTTCGCCATGTATCAGGGAAGCAGGAAAGCACATCCAAGGACTCACTGGGGGCAAAAGTGCATGCTGGGCGCGAGGTCCCCCCAACTCCTCTTTCCTGGAGCCTCTTCTCAATGGGATCCCACAGGCCTTTGCGGCCCCAGGTATCCTGTTGGATATATTCCGACATATTTCTAAAATGTATCTTGCTTGGAGTTGGGCATTTAAGCTACTGGTTGAGGAATTATTCAAGGCATCCCGATTGTACATTTTTTGAATCCCGGATACTCCCTATTAGAGCTTTCTGTTACTGTGAAGCCTGGGAGGAATAAGGTGGTAAGTAATTGGGCTCCTGTTACTTACATAGAAGCCCTGAATTGAATTCCTTTCTCCCAGATTTGATCCTGCCGTTGCAGGCGTCTGAGGAGTGGAGTAGTGGATGGGAATTCTTTCTGCTCTCTGCTCCTCACATAGGCATAATTGGTATAGTTTTGATCATAGTTTTATAGACTTACATAGCATTTGTAGCTGAAGCCAACTATTTGTGTTTTGAGGTGGTGGTTTCCAAGATTCACTTGCTACCATTGGTAAGTTGTTCTGTTTCTGGGAGTATCAATGACGCAGTCTTTTAAAACACCTAATATTGTGTGAGAGTGGATTTACTGTTAGATTCTGTAGGCATCATGTTAAAATAGAATATGTATGTGTAATGAAAGATTTTGTAAAAGGAAAAAAAAATCCACGAATCACTTCCTGTGACATTTAGAATTAAATTCATTAACCAAAATAATACCATGCTTCATCTTTTTATATTCTGCTCCCTTTAGCATCTGGTCCTTAGTCTGTCTAATTGCATTATAATAGCTCTGTGTTGCAACAGATGCTGCAAGGCTTTTTTTTTTTTTCAAGAATGATAATCTTGTTCTAGATTTTGGAATACCTGCTTTGCCATTGTCTTTTCCATTTACTAGAGCCAGAAGGAAACAAACCAATGTTTACTTTTTCTTTCATTTTAAATTTATTAAGAGCTTAGCATTGTTTAATATCAACAATTCTATCATTTTCACATCAAAAATGACTTTTTACAAAGTGGAGTTTTCAACGTCACATTCCTAGTTCTGAGACTAAGATGAATGATTATCCATGGAATGGCCAATATAGTGGACAGGGCCTAGCAGATTTTATTTTTTATTCATTTAATACTATTCATTTTAAACATGGGATATGTTGGTATTAGTGTTTTGCAATAGATTTTTTTTTGTAGTGAGTATGAGATCATGTGAAAATGGGTCAATTAGCAGAATAATATTAAAGGTAATCATAAGTCAGGCACATTGTGGTGCGACTAAGTTGTGATGATCTTACCATATTGTACCAAAATGTTATTTTTAATTCAGAGGTGAGTGACCTGGTGCACTTCCAATTGTGATTTGTTTGTTATTATTACTGAAAATGCCTATTTTTTTCAATTATCCATCAGTATCTTCAGTGTTAATAAGCATGATAGCATTACAGTTTCTTTGGAATTTTTAGAAGTAACAAATTTTGGATAGGAATAATGAAAATAGGCTCATTTTGATTCTATAATGGTAGGAACTGATTATATTGTTTCATATTTACATCATAAGAAAATTATTCAATATATCTGTCATGTCTGGCAAATAATTGGAATATTCATTTTATATAGCTCTGCTTTTTGTGTTAATACACAGAGTTCTATTGTTGAAATTATGTCGTTAAAAGACGTTAGAGAAATGAGTCTGTCATTTATGATTGTTCTCTAATTTGATTAAATTGAACAGAATAATAAGTCACCTATGGCTAAATTGAATAGTATACCAGCAATAAAACAGTTGAAAGTTAAGAATTCAATCATAGATTATTGGTTTCTATAACACCAGGCATTAAGCTATGAGGAAACGCCAAATGGCAGGCTTACTTTGTTGCTGAAGGATCAGGTAGCATTCTTCCCATCAACAAAGAAGCTGCAGCGAGTCAGGGCAGGGAGTTTTTGCCTCACCTTCACTATTTAATAGTGGAGTTCCCTTCAGTGTGACACTTAATATTGTTAGTGTCAGGGACTTGCATTGAAGCAGCTAAAATGATTGCTCCTTCCCATTTCTCGCTCTTCAGGATGTGTCGTGGAGCTGTTAGGTGTATAGGAGGAGGTCCGAGCTGCGTGCCGAGGGGTCTTGAGTGAACACGGTTGCAGTGGCATGTTCATGTTCATGCTTGTCTCTTGACTCGGGCAAAGCAGAGGGTGATGTGACAGTCACAAATAGCTTCCTTGCAGTTGCTTTGTAATTTTGATTTTCCAGTTCCTGTATCTAAAGTGAAAGAATGTGTGCGGCACCATGTGTGGTGCCTTGTGGCAAATTGTGCTTACCGATTTTAATATTGTTCAATAGTAATTTTAATTAAAAGTGTATTCATTTGACAAGTGGAGTGACAGCAAGACAGAAAGAGAGAGAGCTTTTATTTTGTGATTCAATTCCTGAAAGGCCGTATTTAGAGCTGGGTTTGACTGAAGTTGGCAGCCTTGGCCTCCATCTGGGACTTTATGTGGGTGGGAGAGGCCTATGTGTTGAGCCATCTCCTGTTGCTTTCCTAAATATAAGAGGAGGCAGCTAGAGTTGAAGTAGAGCAGCTGGCTCTTAAATTAGTGCACTCATAGAAGATGCGGGCAGCACAAGTTGCACTGTGCTACAATGCTAGCCCCTAATTAAAGTTTTAAGTTAGAGCCCAGCATTGTGGCCTAGTGGGTTAAGACATTGACATTTTGTAAAAACACTGGTTCCTGTCCTGTCTGCTCCAGTTCTGATCCAGTTACCCGCTCACGTGTCTGCAAAAGCAGCAGCAGAGGGTCCAAGTGCTTGGGCTCCTACAATCATGTGGGAGCCTCAGATCAAGCTTCTGGTTAGCCATTGCAGCCATCTGGGGAGTGAACTAATAAAGGACAGAGCTTGCCTCCCCCTCCCTCCCTCTCTCTCTCTCTCTCTCTGTAATTCTATCTTTCAAATAAATACATCTTTAAAACATTTTAAGTGAAAATGCAAAAGGTAGGAATTATGATATATGTTAACTTCTTTGTGTGCTGTGTTATGAGAAGTGCGGTGATGAGGTTGGCATGCAAACCTTCAGTACCACATTCAGCCACCATTCAGCAGATCTGGACTGTGCCAGTGGCTCTGTTCTGTCCTGATGACCTAAAGCACAGTCTTGAAACTGTACTATCAAAATGCCATGTGCTTCATCTGGAGCCCAGGAACCAAGATCGGAAAAAGATTGTGTCTTTTTTTTTTTAAGATTTATTTATTTTATTACAAAGTCAGATGTACAGAGAGGAGGAGAGACAGAGAGGAAGATCTTCCGTCCCATGATTCACTCCCCAAGTGAGCCGCAACGGCCAGTGCTGCACCAATCCGAAGCTGGGAACCTGGAACCTCTTCCAGGTCTCCCACGTGGGTGCAGGGTCCCAATACATTGGGCCTTCCTCAACTGCTTTCCCAGGCCACAAGCAGGGAGCTGGATGGGAAGTGGAGCTGCTGGGATTAGAACTGGCGCCCATATGGGATCCCGGGGCGTGTTCAAGGTGAGGACTTTAGCTGCTAGGCCACGCCGCTGGGCCCAAGATTGTGTCTTTATTTGCCCTGTCAGGTAACTGAACATTAGCATTCCGTTCCTGTTACATACTTAGATAACACAATGCAGTATCATCTGTACTTGTGAATTTATCATCAATATTTTGTACCAAATCCCAGTTGCTATCAATGTCTTAAAACATCATATAATAATATATAATAGGAGTTAGTATGGTAATCATTCTTTTGAATTTGAAATTATCATATTTGCCAAAAAGATATTTGTAATCCCATAGAATATAATTACGTTGTGGCATAACTCATTTCCTTCATTTATTGTATGTTTTAAATTTCCATTCCGTTGATTTAAAAACATTCTGGAGTGCTAATGCATTACCAGACACCAGAGATGCACAGCACAATATAGTTAAGAACTCCATGTCTAGAAGGAGATACAGGTGAATTAATACCATGGTATGCAAATTGGGCGTGACTATACCAGCCGGGAGGACTGCAAAGGCCATTTGGTTACTTGATTTCGAAGCAGGCCTGGTTATTTTCTTAGGGCTAATATGTTCCAGAGGGCATTCTGGAAAAGAGAAAAGTCAGAATATACAGGGTCAGGGAGGGGCGACCAATGTCAGCAGTCATGTTTGCTTCCTCTAGTTGTGATATGGCCTTAGGCAGCTAGTTCAGGGTCATGAATTCAAAAGCCACACTTCTCCCTCGGATACGAAGTTGTGTGACCACGCCCCGTTGACGTCCAATTAAAGCCAGCGTGGGGAGGAGCTCAGTCTCTGGCTTTGGGGTGTGGTCTTTGTCTCCTGCTCTGGGCTCCTCTTGGCCGCTGGCGCACAGGCTGGCGCTCTGGCTTCCTTCGCGAGGACCGACGCCGAGGTCTGAGGTAGCAGTCTCTCTGCCTTACCCTTTCACTTTTTGGCTTTCCCTCCCTGAACATGACCCTTGTATGTCTGTATTCCTCAACCTCTGTGTAAACCATACCACTTTCTTTTCTTTTATGATTTACTTTTATTGGAAATGCATATTTACAGAGAGGAGAGACAGAGTTTCCATCCGCTGGTTCAGTGGCCACAATGGCCGGAACCGAGCTGATCCAGACCCAGGAGCCAGGAGCCTCTTCCAGGTCTGCCACACGGGTGCAGGGTCCCAAGGCGTTGGGCCGTCTTCGGCTACTTTCCCAGGCCACAAGCAGGGAGCTGGATGCGAAGTTGAGAAGCCGGACAGGAACCGGCACCAATATGGGATCCAGGCGCATGAAAATTGAGGATTTTTAGCCATTATGCCGTTGCACTGGGCCTAATACCACTTTTTTTTTAAACTGATACAATTTTTAATGTCACGTTTGAATATTTATACTTTTCCTGATTATTATGTGTGAGGTGAAACTAGAACTGTTTAAAAGAGAAAAACAAATTAGTACATCAATAATTGTGCATTTTTCCTTTTTTCTTTTTGCTCTACTCTTCTCACAACCACCAATACCACTTTTTTTTTTTAAGATTTTATTGTTATTAGAAAGCTGGATATGCAGAGAGGAGGAGAGACATAGAGGAAGATCTTCCGTCCCATGATTCACTCCCCAAGTGAGCCGCAACGGCCGGTGCTGCGCCGATCCGAAGCTGGGAACCTGGAACCTCTTCCATGTCTCCCACGCGGGTGCAGGGTCCCAATGCATTGGGCCGTCCTCAACTGCTTTCCCAGGCCACAAGCAGGGAGCTGGATGGGAAGTGGAGCTGCCGGGACCAGAACCGGCGCCCATATGGGATCCCGGGACTTTCAAGGCGAGGACTTTAGCTGCTAGGCCACGCCGCTGGGCCCCAATGCCACTTTCTTAAACCATGTAGGTGCCTGTGCTTAAAAATGCTTTTCAAGTATGAGGCAAGAAACTAGGAAATAAATATTCACCCCAAACCTATACCACAACAATTGCGTTTCCTGCCTTTTTCCCCCTTTGCCAATGCACACGATGCCATTTGCAAGTAGTTTTTGTTAATTGTTAGAATGTGCTAGCTGCCGTGATTTTGTATTTTAACTGACCACATGTTACAGAGAGTGAAGCAGTGAAGAGGAGGCAGGAAACTTCAAAGCGTAGATCAAAGCCTTGGGTCAGCTTTTTAAATCCTTCATTCTTTCAATAGCATCCACCTGTAAGAGCAAAGACAAATGTGTTTCACCACCTTGCATTCTCATCATGCCTGGAGACAATGCTTGGGTGCTTCTCAGGCGTCTGGGCCCTCAAGTGTAAAACCTCAAGAGGCCAAAACACCCACAGGGTTGCTTTTCAATTAGAATGGTCAAAAGGCAGCTTTATTTGCCCTGCTGCAGCTATCTAAAATGTTGCTTTAGTTGGCTTTCTGGGAGAAATGTTGATGTGATGTTCCAGATGTTAATGGACGTCATCCAAAAAGCAGCAATGTTCTCCAGCTCAGACAACAAACCGGACTCGAAGGCACACTAAAGGCCTCCGGTCTTCTGCTTGACAACTCCTGTTGTGAGCAGTTTGGCTGATATTCCTTGCTGTACAAGGTTTTTATCTTAAAAAAAAAATCAGTAATATTTAACTATTATCACCAGCTTTGATTTCAAGCAGGAAAATGAAGGAACTAGAATGGTTACCAGATAACTAGGACAAAATGAAATTTCAAGTTCAACAGTAATCAATAACTCAAAAAAGAAGAAGCTTGGGCATGCTTTAAAAATTCTTTGATGTGTGAAATGTAATATTCATACAAACCCAAATATTTAATATATTAAAATGTGATTAAACTGGCTATAATTAGATTTGATTCTATCATTGGCAGTATAAATTGGATGTATATCCATTTTATTAAAGTTTTAACTGACTGGCCAAGTCAATAATATACCAAATATAATTTTCATTTAAAGATTTGAGTTTCGGGCCCAGCGGCGTGGCCTAGCAGCTAAAGTCCTCGCCTTGAACGCCCCGGGATCCCATGTGGGCGCCGGTTCTGGTCCCGGCAGCTCCACTTCCCATCCAGCTCCCTGCTTGTGGCCTGGGAAAGCAGTTGAGGACGGCCCAATGCATTGGGACCCTGCACCCGCGTGGGAGACCCGGAAGAGGTTCCTGGTTCCCAGCTTTGGATTGGTGCAGCACTGGCCGTTGCGGCTCACTTGGGGAGTGAATCATGGGACGGAAGATCTTCCTCTCTGTCTCTCCTCCTCTCTGTACATCTGACTTTGTAATAAAATAAATAAATCTTTAAAAAATAAAAGATTTGAGCTTTAAAATTCTACAAACTGAAGTCACTTCTTAAATATGCAATCTTCTATAAGTTATTAACCTATCTGTGTCTGTTTTCTCTTCCGTAATGTTAAATTTAAAAAGAAGAGCTAAAAATGAACAGAACAACAAAGGCATTAAGTGGGCTAACATTTGAATGGCAATTCTAATTCCATCATTTTTGTTACTGGAAATATAAGTTTACTCTTGCTAAACAATATGTGGTTGATGGAATACCTAACATTGTTTTGCTTCTTTTAAAATGGTGCATTTCAAAGGCACAGAGCAGAGAGAGATGAGCGAGAAAGGCATATTTTCCATTTACTGTTTTATTTCCCTAAATGTGACAACAGCTGGGAACAAGCTGGGTCAAAGGGTGGCGTGGAGACTAAAACTCCAGCCGCAGGTGAGGTGAGGTTGCTGGCAGGCAAGTTGCCGAAGCGCGCTGCTAAATCCGGGGTGCACCCAGGTAGGAAACTGGAAGGAGCAGAGTGCGGCTCAGCATGGACACCCTGATAGGGGACACGGATATCTAAAGTGATGTACTAGTCAGAGGATCAAATGCCCAAACCTTAATCTTACCTTGAAATAAATTAGCCAAGTTGGTCCTTTCCCTTCTTTACATAAAAAAATAAATAAATAAAATGGAATCTTCTGCGGATAAATAAGATATCATACTAAGTTTGGAGACTGGTTTAAAGATTTAAAGTGTACCAATAAGTGGGAATGCATCCAGTTGAAATCGTCATTGGTTTTTAAAAAAAATCATGAAATCAGGAACTTGACTGCAGTTAGGACCTCCTTTAGTGTGTTACTCTGACTCTTCTCTCATTTCCTTTACAAACTTAAGTTTGCAGTTTTGCATCTGAATCACCATTCATAAATTGACAATATGAAATTTTTACATAGTGGTTATGATGAGAATTAGCCTGTTGTGAGGTCCCTGGGTTGAATTTCTACATTTAAAAATAATGCTGCCTGAAATTTAATATTTCCACTGCCTTAAGATATCTTTTTTTTTTTTTTTACTTCTCCTGCTTTCTTTTTATTAGAATTTAATAAAGTTTGTTAACTTGGTTAAAAGTATATCTGGATGGCAATTGGTATTTGTTTCCCGCCTCCTGGCAATGATGATGCTGAAGATTCTCTTTTGAAAGCTTTCCTTTTGATGTGTATTGAGTTAATTCTTACTTGTGCTGTGACGTCTCCCTGACTACCACAAAACCCTTCAGCCACTTGCTACAGTAAATGGAAAAGTGCCATAGCGTGACAGGATGCGTTCTGAAAACATGACTGCACAGAAAATAGCAAACCCTCTGGAAATCTGTATTTCCCCTTCAATTTCACAGCCTCCAGTAACTTGATAATTCCACATTTTAGTGTCTGTCAGCCTCAACAAGATCTGATAGCCAATGTGAATCTCTATTGGAAGAGAGTAGAGAAACATGAGAGAGATCACCCGATGGCCAGTGGAGACACTCAAGGGAGGTAATGGTTGTGTTCCAGACATTGTGAGAATAATAAGGAACAATTAAAGAGTCTGAGGAAATAGATCATTAAGACGTTTATTTTTTTTTAATTTTTAAAAAATTTTTATTAATATTTTGCATTATGTGACAGTTTCATAGGCTCTGGGAATCCCCCCACCCCTCCCCTCCCCTCCCCCCTGGTGGATTCCTCCACCTTGATGCAGTATTACAGTTCAAATTCAATCAAGATTCTTTCCTTGCAAACATATACCAAGCAGAGAGTCCAGCTACTTATTGTCCAGATGGGTTGAACAGTTTCTTGGGGAGACCATTTCTGGTCCGAAGTCAGAGCTGGTATAATATCATTTATTTTTTAATCCTTTTTAAAATTTTTTCAGGTTTTTTGAGATAACATGGATTTGCTTTCCATTGCAGTCAAAGGCTTAATGATGTGCAAATTCAACAAGTAGAAAGTGTTAAAAAGAGCATAATTCAGGAATTTAGGCAAGAGCCATAAATAGTACTCAAACTGTGAATGTTTATAGTTTGCCTTTGGAATATTGCTGATAAATTAGTGAAAAACATTTCATAGAATAAATATTTAATAAACTGCAGAGGCACCCTGAGTAGTATTAATAGAGGGATACGAAGTTTCCCTTATTTGAGTAAAAATGATGAAATGTTGCAATTAGAGCTAGAGATAAGGTTGAAAACAATAGTTTTTTTATTAGCTACCATTAATTTTTTAGCTACTATGATTGGAATGCAAAAGGCAAAAATGTAATAATTCTAACTAAATTGGTTACTGTCTATACTTAGGTTTAGTTCTGGACGATTTCACACTTGAAGTTGAGTAGTGGTTCTGGAGAGTCCGCATATTGCCTCTGAAAATAAACACTGTGTTACATTATATTGATACTTGTTTAAGCTGTGGGTCTCGACTCATTAACATATAGTTCTATGAGAAAAAACAAAACAGCATTTGTTCAAGTGGGCTAACTTATTTAGAATTAAAAAAAATATATGACCAGATTCTTGGAGGTTTATCAGTGAAAGGAGTCTGCCAAGTAAATCAATAGTGTAATCATGATTCAAAAAATTATATAGAACTCTTAATGAACATTACCAATTCTTTTGCTAAAAACTATTGATATTCCACTCTTAAATTACTCTCATTTATATTGCTTCCCTGAGGACCTAATTAATCCTCAGTTGGCATCACCTAATTTGAATTGCAATTCTGTTTTTAGGAAAAAAGTATTTAAAGAAATAATGATTCGCTACTTTAGGTTTTTCATTATTTTTATTTGACATTGCTTTTAATGTTCTTGAATTTAAAAAAATTGTGCCACAATGGCACATTTTCTGCGGTACTGCTTTAGTGATTCCTTGCATTTCTAAATTTGTGGCATGAAAAAAAAGAGTTATACATCAATCATTGCAGTGAATCAGCTGCCAGATGCCCACATCCCTCGTCAGAGTAGCTGGCTTTCATTCCAGATTCTTTTTCGTGCTGTTGCAGATTCTGAGAGACATCCGGGTTAGCTCGGGAGGGTTCCGGGTACCTGCACTGGGAGAGCTGGATTTCGTTCCAGCCTCCTGGTTTGTGGTCTTCTGAGGAGTGAACTGGTACATGGGAGCACTCTCTGTCTCTCAAATCAATCAATAAATACAGAACTTACATACTTACGGTCTTCCATTGAGTTCAAAACCCACTAAAACCAAAAAGGAATTTCCAAAGGGTAACAGTTGATGTTCCAAGTGCATAGGCATTCTGGCTACATTTGATAACATGATGCTAGAAAAATGTCTTATCCATTAATTACTGAGATCTTTATTGAGCCCAGCTGTGACTTACTCAGCAGTTTCATTGTTCTGTCCAATTCAACAGAACTTTTTCAGACATCCATAAACACAATTTGACACTAGGAAGTCAAATACCTTGTTTGATCTATTTATAGGCCCTTTGCCATGTGTGGGTTTAAGTATGTGCATATGATATGGTTCATTCCAGTGAGACAGATGGTATGTTGTACTGACTAGGGAGAAAAGTCCACTTAACAACAAAATGATTGATCTTTGCTTGAAGATATACCTGTAATTTAAAATGTAGAATATACACTGATTCATTTCTGATTCAGTAAGTATTTATGAACTCTTGTTAGACTGAATGGACTCTGGATCTGAGCTAATGTGCCAAATATGGTAACACAAGGACAAATTTTAGTTCAGCAGTCATGGAAATGAATTATGACCATCATTATTTGCTCCCACTTCAGGAAGACTTTAATTCTAGCATTAAATGTAGCACTATTCTTTTAGAAAATAAAATTTCCATTCCTAAGAAGTTATTTGATGATAAAATATTTTTGAGAAGTTATTTGATGCAGAAATTTGCTGAGCAAAAAATTTTAATTGCTTAAGCAGTTAGAACTTTGTCAGATATCATTGTCTTAATTCCAAGAATGCAATGCATTATACTAAAGGAAGAATAACACCAGAGTCTTTGAGGTAGACTATTATAAGAAAATTAGAAGCTTCAGGCATAATATCCCTTCTTTCTGAGTTTCATAAATAGAAAAAAATCTCTTAAAGCAAATCATATTTTCTGAATAGTTCTATTAAGATAGCAAATTATTTTAGTGAATAAAATGTCGAACCACAACAAGAAATGGAGGGGGTATTCTTTTATTTCTAATAATGTCTCGTGTGTTAATCATTGCACTTGAGTTAAATTAAATATGACAGATGTATCCTATGAAAGTCTGTAAATTTAAAGATACTGTACTGACTTGTACAAGTTTGGATTTTAATTCAAAGTCATATTTGAATGTCTAACCTCAACTTTAAGGAATTTGGAATAAGCATGTCACTTCACCCTTCAAGTAAGTAAATACATCTTCAGAATAAATAAGAGAAGAGAATGCTCTGAAAGTTTCCTCAAGGTAGAAAGGTAGTCTGAGTACTAAGGCCATAGAAACGTAGTTTTTATTACCAGAAATATCTTCAGTTGCTTTCATTTGAGCTGCTTTAAAAATAAACAGGCTTCCTTAAGTAGGAAAAATATCCCACTTGGGAGTATGTCCGAGTGAGATGAATATAGTTTCATCATATTTATCATTTGCTTCCTCAATTTAGTAAAGGAATACTCATGAGCATTTATCATTATACATCAGGTGCTATGTATTCAATAAACACCATCACATTAGATTTTTCCAAACGCCATTTGAAATAGTTTTCCTTATGCTCGCTTCTTGCTATAGATACTAGGGTTCAGAGAGATTAAATAATTTATATGGTTTTACAGTTCGTAAGTGGCAAAATCTAGATTTAAGTTGCAATCTGAGCCCAAACTCTATTTACTTAGCTTTATTTAGACACTAGCGATATAGTTGCCTCTTTAAAGTTACTAGGGTTGTATTTTAATGTAAATGTGAAAGCAGAAAAACAGACCTTAGAGTTTCTCACAGAGACCTTTAACGCAAGAATTTCCAGAGCAGCGTTAAATTCCCTGCTCTGATTGCCGGTGTGCCCTCCCATTGCTCTCAGGGCTACACAGTCTCCCCCTGCTTCCCACATTCTCACATTCTCACTGTTCTCTGCATAAATTGTAGCTGTAGTCTTTTTTTAAATACAAACATTCTTAGTGATTGATAAGATAGACATTCTTTTCAAATTTATACTTCATTATAAATTTTATAACTGATATATATATATAATTCAATTAATGAATTCTAAGTTGTTGACTTTGTCAGCCATGACTTTGCATATTAGTAAAGAGATTCATGGTATTTAAAGGATATTTTTAAAGTATGATTTTAAAATACAAGAAAAATACAACTAAAGCATTGTTTGCCTAAACATTTTTCCTAGTAGCTCTTGTTGGTGTTTGGCTGTCAGATTTACTTGCCATTCAAATTGCTCTATAGTTATTTTTCTTGTATAGTTAGATTATAAAACTGAAAAAGAGTTGCTATGCTTTCATAAAAATACTCCCATTTAAAACTCATATCCATTTTGATTGGCCTAGCATTTCTTCAGCAACCGAGAGTCAACATTCATGCAATAATGCTTTATTATATATATGTATAGATTAAAATATTACCCACATTTAGTTCATTATCCCTGATGTTGCATATTGCAGCTATAACATAATTTAAGATGTTTTCTGTTATTATAATGAACATTTCTGCACATAAATCTGTTAGATTTTTCTTGTTCTAGTTGCTATCATACAACAAACATATATATATATATATAGTTTGTACTTGGTTTTTGAAAAATCCTTGCAGAATATCTTGTTTTTCAGAAAGGAAGCTGTATTTTTGAGGAAGTAATTTTTTAATAAAAAAAGCTTGCCTTAGATGAGAAAGATGAGATGTAATGCCACTATAGAACAATGTCTTAATACATTATAAAAACTCTCAGTATGTATTTATACAGAGAGAAAATGCATTCATCATAAGTCTGTTAATTTTAAGTCCCATTTGGTTCATTTGCTAACTCATAAAGTAATAAAGTCCTAGTGTTTAGGGGTGATACTATGATCTCAGTTTGTATTTTTAACAGGAGATCAGTGGGAAGCATTTGCTGAAGTGAGCAAATCGTGAGAGGTAGAGGAAAGGACCGTTTTCAGAGGTGCGTGCACTAATGAGATGGTATTGATGGGCTGCAGCAACAGTAGGAAGACTGTCCATTCCCAAATCTAAGGAGTTAAGGGAGAGCAGTTACTCAAACTTAGAAACATAGTCGCTATAGAACACATCCAATAGCAGTCGTGGTTTGCAGAAAGAAATAGTCTCTGCCAAGCTGATCTCTGAAACCTGCAGAGAAGGTACAGAAAGGAGTATACAGTTTTCAGATTCATTTCAGAATCATCTCTATTATTAAACACACACACACACACACACACACACACACACACACACACACACAGGATTCGGCTCTCCTGAGTGATGGTTTTAACAAACTTTACCATATCCTATGGCAGTAGGCCTGTTCAACAGCAATGGATTTGCACGTTGAGGAAGTATGTATGCATCAAAGAAGCTTAGTAATTTTTTCCCCAGGCATGCCACCAGCAGATAATAGGTACTGGGATTCAATCATATTTACACCTGAGTACAAATCTCGTATTAGCCAGAAACTATTTAGTACGTTACAGAAAACCACAATTTAGTGACATTATCAAGATTCTTAGAGCAACAAGGCTTATGGTATTTTTTGTGAAGATTTATTGATTTTTATTTGAAAGGCAGAGTAACACAGAAGAGAGACAGATCTTCCATCTACTGGTTCACTCCCCACATGGCCGCAATTGCACAAGTTGATTCTGTCCAAAGCCAGGAACAAGGTTCTTCTTCTAGATGTCCCCCATGTGTGCACTGGTCCCAAGCACTTGATCTGGCCTTCCTCTGCTGGTTTCCTAGGTGATAAGCAGAGAGCTAAATGGAAAGTGGAGCAGCCAGGCTTGAACCACATGGAATGCAGGCACCTGCAGGCTGAGGATTGGCCAACTGAGCCATCGTATCACCCCAAGGCTAATGGTATTTTAAAAATTAGTCTAGCTGGCAAGATTCTGTCTCCTCTCCTGGTAAATGGGAAAGAATCTTTCAGCACTGAATACAAACATATTCTACCCTTTTGTGAAAGGTTAACTTATACGTTGCCATCCAGATATACGGAACTATATTATTACAAGTAAAATTATATTAGAATGACAATAGGAAGTAGTATTGTTCAGATGGTACTACAGAGTACAGCTTTCTACGATGCAAACGTTTTGTGTCTGTAATGGCCAATATAGTCAGCAGTTGCTTGTGGTTATCAAGTACTTAAGATGTGACAGATGGGACTAAGAATCTGAATTGTAAAATTGTCTTAATTCTTATCACTTAAAATCTAAATGGTCTCATGGATATATACTGTTTGGGCAGCACATGGTTGGATGATAGTGAAGGTAAGGACATAAAAATTTGTAAGACTGATGAGGTAGTAACAACCCCCATGTAAACATTTATTGAATGATCACTGCCACAGTAATATTGTAGAGTGACAGTTGAACAATCAACACATTTCTGTACCCCTCTCCTGTGCTGTTGAAGAGGAAATGTCTAAAGATAGTAAATGCGAAAGACACACTTTCAGATGTTTAGTGAGGAAAGAGGACTGGACCATCTTGAATCTGGGATGGGTTCTATAGAACTTCCTTTCAGTATTTTTCTGCTTTGTTTTGAATCAGTCTGGAAAGCTAACTCAATGGCTTGAGGAAAAGCTTTAAAGGAAGCTTTTAAAAAATGCTGTGGTGTTCTCATCTATCAATTGAGTGATAAGAATCTAAAACTTAGGGCCAGTAGTATGGTATAGCATCTTCAGCTACCATCTGTGACGCCAGCGTCCTGTATGGGCATTGGTTTGTGTTCTGGCTGCTCCACTTTTGATCTAGCTTACTGCTAATACATCTGGGAGGATGGCTCAAGTGCTTGGGCCCCTGCTGCCATATGGTCGGCCCAGAAGAGAGCCCTGGCTTCAGTCTTCAGCCTGGCCCAGGCCTGACTGCTCTGGCCATTTGGGTGGTGAACTAGCAGATGAGAGATTCGTGTCTCTCTGTTTTTTTGCCTCTGAAACTGTCTTTAAGATTAAGTAAACAACAAACAAGGCATTTTTTAAGAAAAATAAAAATTATAGTATCTTTTATAGAAAAAGATCTTTTTATTCAACTAGTTGGAGTATTTTTTTAAAGATTTATCTATTTTATTACAAAGTCAGATATACACAGAGGAGGAGAGACAGAGAGGAAGATCTTCTGTCCCATGATTCACTCCCCAAGTGAGCCGCAACGGCCGGTGCTGCGCCGATCCGAAGCTGGGAACCTGGAACCTCTTCCATGTCTCCCACATGGGTGCAGGGTCCCAATGCATTGGGCCGTCCTCAACTGCTTTCCCAGGCCACAAGCAGGGAGCTGGATGGGAAGTGGAGCTGCCGGGATTAGAACTGGCGCCCATATGGGATCCCGGGGCGTGTTCAAGGCGAGGACTTTAGCTGCTAGGCCACGCTGCCGGGCCCTAGTTAGAGTATTTTAAGGTTATTATTTCAAAGGCAGATAGACATGCACATCCATGCACACACACAGAGATACACAGTGAGAGAGGGAGAGATTAATTTGCCATCCTCTGGTTCACTCCCCAAATGCCCACATTAGCTGGGGTTGGGCCAGGCTTAAACCAGACACTAGGAAATTGATCCAGATACCCCCACATATCTGGCAGGAACTCAGATACTTCTTCCATCATTGGTTGCTATAGAAGCAGAGCGTTTGGGGCTCAAATCTGTGTGCAGTTATGGGATGTAGGAGTTCCAAGCAGAGCGTACTCCTGGGTACCATGTGCCAGCTCCAGTAAGATTCTTGAGATCATGTATTATTTACATTTTGAGAGTTTCTTCCAGAACACAGAACTGTGCCAAGACCAAACTCCATAATTTCTTATAATTCTGTTTTCATTGATATAACTTTTATGTTTCACTCTTGGAATAATTACAGTTCCAGACAGTACAATGTACTTACGAGCCTCTCTAAGTTTGGTGTCCCCAGAAATACTCAGCGAAGACAGTGCCTAAAGGGCCACCTGGGTGGGTACTGGTAGTTGGTGTGGTTGCATGCTGGGTTGTAAAGTTTCCCTCTTGCCTATGAAAATAGGATCTCTGGTATATAGCAGGCGTTACCACAGATCATATTGTCTCCTGACAAGTTTTTATTTGCAGATTTAAAACACAAAAGAATCAATAATGCTGCAGAAGGATTATCTAGAAACACAGCTTTGGTTGACCTACCTCTGTGAAATCGGTAGGGTGAGAGAACAGATTAAAACACGTATTCACACAGATCTTCCTTAATCATCTGATTATTTTGTATGTTTGAAAAAGTCTTGAAGAACTCACATTGATTTTAGCCCTCCTCAGGGGGCACCATAAATTCGAAATTGTTAAAAATACTTTAAAGATTTCCATTATCTTTCTATCTTCTTGTTTGTTATACACATATATTTTATGAGTAAATTGTGATTTGTTTCTAATAATTTATATGCATTGTGAGGTGGTTTAGGTAATGTCCAGGGCAAAAATTGATACTAAATTCATACCAAATATTGTCTTTAGTATAGGAAAACAAGTATTATGATAAGAGACAATTTGAATTTGTGATAGTTTGATGCTCCTGGGGTTGTCACAATAGCCCGAATACAAGTCTGTGTACGACCGAGGAAGGATTTAAGAATACCAACGTAGGCACATGCACACTCAAGTGATTTCTACTTCATTGCATGCTCTCTGCTAGTTCTTGATATGCATTGAATGTGTTTACAGGCAACTCACTGATTTCCAATCTGAGCAGTGGCTAATATTGATACTCCTTGCTATAGCTTCTCTCCAAATGTTCTGTGTGCCTGATAAAACTGTACTGAGGCATGTACAGAAGTTGTTTTAATATGTCGAGTGTATTATTTACATGAGAAATTGCTTTCTCATAAACTTTGCCTCATCTATAAACGCTTAACATGTTCACTATTTGTGTGTAGTCTCATAGCCAGAGTGATTGTTATTTGATTTGGAAGAAATAATGGAGTTTTTAAAAGGATTTATGTCAATATACCCATTTTGCATTTTTGTGTATATAGGCAACTTAGCTAGCTGTTTCCTTCTGTATAAATGTTCAAAACCTTGCATTGCATACATTAGAGCTTATGTGTTTCATACATGATGTGGCTTCCAAATGATGATGGACATTGTGGGTGATTTATTTGTAGTATGTATTTTATATGTGTATATATGTGTATCCAAAACAAAAATTTAAGTAGCATAAATATATATGCTATATATTGCTTTCTGTTAAATATTCAGGTTCTTCAACTAAAGTTTAAAGAACAAACTTGTATTTGTAGAGAAGATAACACGAAATTGAATTTCCCGCTTTTAAATCGTTTTACTATTAAAAATTTGGGGCACCTTGTTAACCTATCAGCTATCTTCCCTGAAGATGACTTTGACCTCTGCCCCATGACATTGCTTAAATATGTTACATAATTTCGCATATCACATCCAAGTCTTTATGTCTCAGATACTGTTCTGCTTTAATTCAGAGCCCCCTCTTTGTTTCTCCTGTTCTTTCATCTCACCCAAGTTTTGTGGAGTCATTCTCATACTACCTTATCTCTCTCACAAAGCTGGAAGTTTGCTGATGACAGCAGCTGAGTGCGTATTAGTAGCTGGGTATCCCAGACTTGCACTGGGCCTGGCATAGAGTAGCATGCAAGTCAGGGGTGCTGAGTGGTGGAAGAAATGAACGTAATGATAACTGCTTTTCATAGGTGATTATGTGTAAACAAAAAGTGAAATGATCAATCTTGCTGTGAGTGAAAGGTAGTTGTTAAGATTGCAATTAAATCTGAAGTTTGTGCTGCGTTAAAAATAATGCATTTAACACATTTTCAATGTTTCTACCATGGAAGCAACCCATCATCATGCAATCAGAATCTGCAAACTTTTTTTTAAGATTTTTTTAATTGGAAAATCAGATACACAGAGAGAAACAGAGACAGAGAGGAAGATCCTACGTCTGATGATTCACTCCCCAAGTAGCCGCAACAGCCGGAATGAGCCGGTCCAAAGCCAGGAGCCTCTTCCGGGTCTCCCACAGGGGTGCAGGCTCCTAAGGTGTTGGGCCGTCCTGCACTGCTTTCCCAGGCCATGAGCAGGGAGCTGGATGGAAAGTGTGGCCTCTGGGATTAGAACCGGCTCCCATATAGGATCCTGGCATGTGCAAGGCGAGGACTTTAGCTGTTAGGCTACTGTGCCGGGCCCACAAACATTTATTTTAAGGTGTATACGAGTTCATGGCAAATTTGTATTACATCAGTATTTTTGGTGTTATGAACTTTCATAAAAAGTCAACACAATGTTTAAAAGTATATTATAAAATACATTACAATTTTATTGACTTACTAAAATGGTTAGGGCCTTATTATTCAAAAATAGTCATGCATCACTTAACCATAAGGATATGCTCAGAGAAATGTGTCCTTGGGGATTTTGTCATTGTGTAAATATCGAAGGATGTGCTTATACAAACTGCATTTATATAAAGATTATATGATGTCCGTAGGTGATAGCTCCACCTTCGGGTATTCAGTTGCTGACTAAAAGTCATTTATGTGCCTTATGGATACATATGTATGTGTGTATACATATGCACATAAACATGTAACTACACATATATGAAGAGTTATGTCATAAAACCTAAATACTATCCAAGGTCATGACTTAGTTCATTATGGCTTAGTTATTGCTTGAAACTTTCTATAGCTAAAGTGCAATACTGGTTAGAGTCTAAACAATTTACTTTTGTTTTAGATAATTTCAGTAAAAGTACCTTGTAATGTAGTAAAATCCACACACCCTCTTTTTTAACTTTCGAATTTTAATATTGTGTTTTTTACTTGTTTGGTTTTTCTCCACCATCCTCTACAGAAATTTAGAAATGTTCTACAATAATAACATATGCAGCAAAATTAATGACAATGAATATAAATATTTGACCAGAGCCATATATACATACAGATTGAAGGCCTGATGTTTCAGAGCATGTATCCAAAGGTTGCTGGAACACCTAATGCATAAAAGACACCAGTAGCTAGAGTGTTATGATAACAAAGAACATTAACCCGACAACAGCTAAAAGCACCTTCCCACACTCCTGCCACTTACTGCCAGTAGGAAAGAAAGAGAAGAGCCTGTGTACACGTGGTGCTACTGCAGTGCGTGCTTACTGGGACAGGGCTCCGGAGCTGTGAGCTAAGGATGCCAGCACTGTTGAATTTAGGCAGAGCTCCTGTGCTGGGAATGAGCAGGAAAGCCAGGTTCCTTCAACGTGTGTCCAATGCAGCCGCAGCAGCAGGAACAGAAAGCCCCCAAGGAAGAGACCTGTGGCTGGGAGTGAGAGTGCTGCTGAACACGAGGCCAGCTGACTTCATGCTTCATGTTGGGAGTCCCGGAAGGTGAAGAAAATGGAAAATAAAGATAAATTCTGACTTTTAGAGAGGAGAGCATTCTCCAGGGAGAGATAATTTGTTTTCTTTTTTTTTTTAAAGATTTATTCATTTTTTTATTACAGCCAGATATACACAGAGGAGGAGAGACAGAGAGGAAGATCTTCCGTCCGATGATTCACTCCCCAAGTGAGCCGCAACGGGCCGGTGCTGCGCCGATCTGAAGCCGGGAACCTGGAACCTCTTCCGGGTCTCCCATGTGGGTGCAGTGTCCCAATGCATTGGGCCGTCCTCAACTGCTTTCCCAGGCCACAAGCAGGGAGCTGGATGGGAAATGGAGTTGCTGGGATTAGAACCGGCGTCCATATGGGATCCCGGGGCGTTCAAGGCGAGGACTTTAGCTGCTAGGCCACGCTGCCGGGCCCGAGAGATAATTTATTTTCTATAAGCATCTCTAACTATAAAAAATTCCTGTGACTTTTGTGTATTATAGACACTATAATTTTTCTTTGAAGTGAAATATGTTTTCAGGTTTCTGATAGTATTTGTTAAAATCTAGGAAAATATTAAGGCATCACTTTATTTTTAAAAGGATTTATTTAATTTTATTGGAAAGTCAGACACAGAGAGGAGGAGAGACAGAGAGGAAGATTTTCCTTTTGATGATTCATTCCGCAAGTGGCTGCAGCGGCTGGAGCGGATCAGATCCGAAGCCAGGAGCCAAGAGCTTCCTCCAGGTCACTGATGTGGGTGCAGGGTCCCAATTTGGGCCATCCTCGACTGCCTTCCCAGACCAGAATCAAGGAGCTGGATGGGAAGCGGGGCTGCCAAGACTTGAATCAGTGTCCATATGGGATCCTGGCATGTGCAAGGCAAAGATTTTAGCTGCTAAGCTACCACGCCAGGCACAAGGCATCACTTTAAAAAAATTTTGGATGAGTACTATCTTAATTATGACCAATGGAATATTGCTTTAGAAAATATTAATGACCTCTCTGAGGCCACCTACATTTGATGTTCTTTTGTGCTCTGTTGTTTCATATATTCAGTAACAAAGTTGATTCTCATATGCTAAAAGTGGGTAGATGCTATATAAATACCAAGATAAACAACAAACTTAGCTTTATTGGGGCATTAACCAATGCAAAATATGCGTGAACATAATCTTTTCTGATGGTTAATTGTCTGAGGAGAAATATTGTAGGAACGGATGACATTTGTCCTTCGAATGTAATTGGTTCAGGCTGGATCATAGCTCTATGTGGAATAGTTTTGTGAAACATTAACCAGGAAAAGAGTAGATACGATAGAGCATTAGAAAATCTGGGAACAAAGCAATTACATCTGTAGGAAAGAGCATGCGCATGGCGAACAACCTTTTACCTGCAATGTGGGAAATATAACAACCATCTTCAGTTCTCTACAGCAACTTGCACCATTTTTTTTTTTCTGATCTGCTCCCTCTTATTTGCAGCCCACATTACACAGGTAGTATCAGCTCCTGCATCTCGCTAGGAGGGGAGGGGAGAAAGCAAAGGGTTGAGCTGTTAGGAGACATTGTTTTCCAGCTAGATTTATGAATAGAGAAAAAATAGAAGTTATGGAGACCCTAAGAAAAGCACAATCCATTTTTGAATTTTCAGTTCTCGTATGTTTTCTGAATCTGAGAAAAGCTATGGAACTTAGAAAAATTAGTAGACATTTTGTGCATACAACTTTTTACGGAAAAATCCAGCAGCTCAAGTACTGCCACATTCATACTTAAAGCATTTTTGCTTGAACTGAAAGGATTGCAATTTAACAGTCCTTGCTTTTAAATACCTAGATAAAAGAATGAAAATACTGAGAGATGCATAAATATAGAAAGGAAAATAAATAGCATTACATGTCAAATATGCTGGACTTTAAAAATGGCAGCATAATTATACTGTATATGTTACATTGAATTTATCACTTGACTACAATCCACATTAGCATATGTGTGCAATCTTTTATTTACAGACACTTAAATACATCATATATGACTAGAGTGTAAGCATTTAGTTTTATTTTGGGCTCAAAGTTATCCTATCAAAGACATCCTTTTCTAGGGAAGTTTGCAAAACAACATTATTTCGTTATGGTTGAAGAGAAACGTTACATATTATGCTATATATGTGTAGAATGCAATGCATGTATATAGCTTAATATATAGCACTTTGTGCTGTAATATAGTGTGAAACTCACATGGACCATAACTCTGAGTGAATGCATGTATGCTGTTTTGGCAACTGCTCATATCTATACATGGTGTGGAGGAAGTGGATATGAATGGAAATGTGCATGTAACATTGCCTAAATTTTGATGAAGCCATCAGTCTGTGAGCCAGTGAGTTTAAGCAACAAATTGCATCTCCTTCACATCTCCTTGTCCATTGAGTGAGTAAAAAAAAAATCAGTCTCCTCTAGTAAACGTGATTTATAAGCTTCATGCTCATCACTTGTTTAGTGGATAAAATTTACACCAGCATGTGATTAAATAGTAACTTTGGACTTACGTGATTGGCTGCAGCAGGGATGTGTCTCATTGCATGTGTAAGTCCTTAGAACTGTGAGATTAGACATGCTAACAAACGCTTGCTCCTTCTTTTAGTTTATGAATATAAGAGAGTTATTGCAATTTTTAACTGAATAAGCCCTTTGGCCTACTTGGTTTTTCTCCTGAGAGCCTTCTTTTGTTTCTTTTCTTTTTTAAGGAGTCCTTTTGTAGAGGCAAATGTAAATGTTCTCTAGATTCTACTTTTGCATCTTACTGAGAATAATAATTAGCTCATTAATTTCAATTTTTTAATATGCTTAGGTCAACAGGATTCTTTCTGGGGCTTCTCGTCAAATACCCATGTGTACAGTTTTGTTGTTGTGTTTTGCTATTTTTTTCTTTTCATCAAGGTTGAGTCAAAGATTATTAATTCATAACTTTTTATTTCCCCCAAAGTCACATTGTGATCTCCTTTACATTGATGCTTATGACTGTACTTTTAGAATGGAGGAATCAATTAAGAACTGAGTAGTGATAAGTAGGAGCCCCTCATGGCCAATGTTCGTTTGAACCCTCAAATTTCACATTTTGATGTATGTATTGCGTCTGTTTAAATGGGTGAGTCAGGCTATTTGTTCATTTCGCAATTATTTAGCTCCCTCACACGCTATTACTTTCACTTTTCTGTGTCACTTTTGCCAGAGCCAATTATTAGTAAGCAAGAAATTTGTTAGAATATAGTAATAATTTATTGAAAATTAAATAATTATTTCAGAAGTCTCATGTTAGCATTGTCTTATCTTGTTTTCAATGTTTAATTTAGTTTGAGAGGCAGGGAGACAGAAATGGATAGAAAGAGGGGAATTGTGGCAGGCATGTATCCATCCATTGTGCTGCTAGCGTCCCAGTTCAGCATGATGCTTCAAGTATAGTTTGCTCTGTTTCTGATCCAGCTCTGTGCTAACATGCCTTGGAAGTCAGCAGATGATGGCCCAGCCCTGGCTTTTGGAGCCATTTGGAGAACAAATCAGTAGATGGAAAATCTTTCCCTATGTTTCCTCTCAATCTGCTCCACCTTTCAAATAAATAAATGCATCATTTAAAAAAAGAATAAGTCTCACAGTGTGATTCAGATTTGAAAAGATAGAAGGAAGGAGAAAGAGACAGAAACAGAGAGAGATAGAGTCTCCAGTCATTTGCTCCCCAAATGTGCACAAAAGCCACAGCTGGGCCAGGTCAAATCCAGGAGCCCTGCACTGCATCTGAGTCTTGCTTGTCGTGGCAGTGGTCCAAGCACTTGACTGCTGCCTCCCAGGATGCATTACTAGCTTATAAACATTCTCCAACATTGAATCCTGACATTTGCATGGTGTTATGATGCTTTTGGGTTAGGTGCAAAAGAATGAAATAGCTACTCAAATGTCATGACATCCACAGTTAAGAGTCCAAATTAAAATATATTGATTTGGAGATGCATTATGGTATAGCAGGTTAAGCTGTTGCCCGTGACTTCTACATTCCATATGGGTACCAGTTTATATTCTGGCTACTCCACTTTTGATCCAGAGGCCTGCTAATGTGCCTAGTAATGGAATTGAAGACAACCTAGGTGCTTGGACCCCTGCACACATGCGGGAGATGCGAAAAAATGTTCTGACTCCTGGCTTCAGCTTGGCTTGGTGTTGGTCATTGTGGCCATTTGTGAAGTGAACCAGTGATTGGAAGATCTTTCTGTCTCTCATTTTCTCTTTATGACTTTTGCTTTCAAATAAATGCATAATTAAAAAAAACCTTTTAAACATCATGAGTTGAATATTAAAGTTTGGCAGGCTACAGACCACAAAATTGGAATAATTCCTTCTGTTTATTGATTAGATTTAGAGTTTAGAAGAAGTGATGTGCTGAAGCTAATCTAGAATTTAGATATTAAAGGACTAGAAAATATGCAAAAATATAAAGAGAAGTCAATGACAAGGTAGCAAGCATGAAGAGCCAATATTTTTTTTTCTTTGTTAAATTTCTGGCCCAATGGGCTAGATTCTTTGTATTAGTGTCTTCATCGAATGCTTAAAATCACCTGAGGAGGAAGGACCTGCTTGCTATTTTGTTTAGAGGCTGAAAGTTATGCTTAAGATCATGCAGTTATATGACAAATTCAGGATTCAAATCTCTACACCTCATTGTGAAGTAGGTACTTAATAAACACTGCGTCATGCTGTGCTGAATGACTATGGGTAGAAAAAAATGTTTTGTAGAATAAAGGTAACAATGTGCACCGTAGATAAGTATTTCACAAGAAATCCCCAGCAAAAGCAGGCTGTCTGATTTCTCAAATGGCAGCTGCAGCCATCGCTGCAAGTATGTATTTTCAGTTCTCAGACTTGGATCCTGACTTATAAATTAAGTGCGACCATTTACTTAATATAACCAGTGAATTTTCAAATCTTTTCAAGATGTTAACAATTTTATTGATTTGTAGACTAACCACAATGGTGAGTTGCTATGTTTACCTTGCAAATAGTAAATTTAGTATACTCACCACTATTAAGCAGTTACCCAAGAAAACATCTGAAAACCTGTACCCAGCCCCAGATTTCTAGACCCTGTGGAACAGTGAACTTGTTCAGGATCCTAATATGCTGAGATTTTCAGATAAGATTTCTCTGTGGAACAGTAAGATTGGCAATCTTATTTTTTGTGTGGCCGAAGTTGGCGAGTTTAGAAGCAGCTGTGCTTTTTGGCAACAAATATAAGTTTTGTGCAAGAGTCTAGTGATAAGGTCCTCTGAATTACTCTGTTGAAGAATAAAATGATGCATTCTACTTTTATATTCTTCTTTAATTCTTTGGTTCTATAAATAGAAATATATAAAATGATATGGTCTGCCAAAATGAGCTAGACAAATAAAGCCATCTGTTTTGGTTTCTAATAAAAACCCATTTTACATGTAAGCTGATGTATATGTATATGTGTGTGTATGTATATGCATATATATATATATATACACACACACAGAAATAAATGTATCATTACTAACCTTACTACTCTTATGTGTTACATCATAACACGTAGGGGCTGGTGAGGTGTCCTAGCATGCTAAATCTCCACCTATGGTGCTGCCATCCCATATGGGCACCAATTCTAGTCCTAGGTGCTCCACTTCTCATCCAGCTCTCTGCTTATGGCCTGTGAGAGCAGTGGAGGATGGCTCAAGGCCTCGTGCCTTTGAACCAATGTGGGTCTGAGACCCGGAAGAAGTTCCTGGGCAGGAACTCCATCTGGGTCTCCCACATGGAGGTGGCAGGGACCCTAGCATTGTGACCATCTTTCCACTGCTTTCCTAGTCCCTTTATCACAGAGCTGAGTGAGAAATGGAACAACAGGGACTCAAAACATCACTAATATTTGATGCTAGTATTGGTGGTGGCTTATCCTACTGTGCCACAGCAATGGCCCCAGCACTACATTATAGTAATATATAATAAATATATTCTTTTGTTATTAGCAGCAGATTGCTTCCTGGAATTCCCACTCTAAGAAACTTTAGTCCATTATGTAATGTGGTACAATATTCCTCCTATATATTTCAGTCATCTTTGTATTACTTATATTATCTAGTACAATGTGAATCCTGTATAAATTTTACACGTGGGAAATGTATTATTTAGAGAAGAATGTCAAGGAAAAAGTCTGTATATGTTTAATATACACACAATTTGATTTGTTATATTTCCCACCTGAAGATGGCTGCCCGAAACGACTCTGTTTCTATCTAGTAATACTGCACCCGTGTTTCCTAACTTGGCAGTTGAAAAAGAACGCATTAAGTCTTAGGGCTGTTGTCTCTGTAATCTGTGTGCTGCTACAGAATCTTTTTTCCCAGGAATTACTGAGTGCTGGGTGATGAGAGACTGTGAGTTCTCTAAAAATCCTATCATCTGACAGCCTCTTGGTGAGACAGTGAGGCCTGGCTTTGGCTGCACCATCTGACTCTATTAGAGGATAAGGGAAATCTGATTTGAAAGGAGAGTGAAATCAGTTTGGGCAGTCTCAAGCCAATTTCTCACAGTATGGATTTGCAAAATGAGTTTGTTCCGAATTCTTGATTAATAGCCCATAAACCGAGTTGTTTTAGTATTACCTGCCATTTGGAATAAAAACACATTTTGTCACAATCCTAGAAATGTAAGATTGTAAGCTATAAAAATGTCTGTTTCCTATCCAGAAGATGCCATATTTTTAAAGCACAGAGCTGGAAACTTGTCTTTTTAGAAACAAGCATGTTGTGGTGAATGAATGATAAATACCAGTGGTTCTTAGTACCCTAGTAAAATTGTAAAATTGTAGTTTAGAAAATAATTGGCATAAAATACTGAATTATACCATTTATAATGCCTTTAGAAACAATCACTAATACAGAATTAAGTCATTCTTTTTGATGTAGTAGTTGTGCTGTTGTTAGGTCATACTCCATTTTCCACCAATTTCTTCACTGCTAAACTCAGTTAAAAACATCAGTAGCACACACGTGTTTAAAACCATTTTTGAATAATTCTGAAAATCTGTCTTAGGTTAATGAAGCATAAAACAATAGAGATTCCCTTTCCTGCAACAATGCGATACAATAAAATAGCTTCCTACATCTAATAAAAATGAACTCGCCCCCTTTGCACTCCATTAGAATTCGAAAAGCTCATTTTATGCTAAAATAAGATCTGAAGGTTTTGACCTAGTAAAGCCTTCATTTTCTTGCTTTGCTCTCTGTCCTCATTTATAATAGAACCAAAAACCTTGGCTTCTAGTAAAAAGTATTTATTAAACTCTTACATAAATGTTACATTTTAGGGTGACCAATTCATCCTGGCTTATCAGAACTTTCTCAGTTTTAAAATCGAAGTCTCATGTCCCAGAAACCTGCTTAGTTCTAGGCAAAGCGAGATGTTTCATCACGCTACAGCTTCTTGCGGCTCTTGCGTATCTTTGAAATGACACCCAAGGTGCTAAACATATTTTCCTAAGACAAGAGTTTGTGGCTTTCATCGACGCCACAGCATCGAAGATCCCCTAATATGTGGGAACCACTGATTCTGAAGGGGATAGCTACATTTTTTTAAAAGATGGATTTATTTGCTTGAAAGGCATTGTTGCAGAAAGAAAGGAAGATTTTCCATACAATGGTTCATTCCCCATATGGCCTGAATTAGCCAGACCTGGGCTGGTGTGAAAGCAGAAACTGGGGGTGGCTTCTGGGTGCACTCCGGCCATTGGGCCATCCTGCTTTTCCAGGCACACTAACAGGGAGCTGGATTAGCTGTGGAGCAGCTGGGATGCCAACCTGTACCTGTAGGGGATGCTGATGCCACCGACAGTAGCTTTGGTTGTGTTAGGGTCCGGTTTTATCTGCTCCCTCAGAAAGAGTCTTGCTGGTAATGCAGTAGCAAGCAGAGTTTATTGCGCCAGCATGCTGGGGTCAGACCGTTCTTGGGGCAAGCAGTACAGCCAGGGAGGAGGCTGGACCCCGAGCCAGTAAAGGCCAGTGATTATACAGGCCCCTTTGGGTGTTACATACATCATAGCCCGTTCAAATCCAAACACAGCAAATGAATTTAAAAAGTAACACGTTATCCAATCAAAGTAACACTTCAAACACATCAGCCATGGATTCTGGGTATCAATAGTTCATCCTGTTTCCTGGCACAGGACAACTGCCCTGCCACTCAGGTGTATTCTATAGATAGGGCTCGCAGTACTGGTCACTGTAGATTTGACTTGTGACACTGGTCAGTAGCCCTGACTCATCCTGACTAGGGTGCCATCTCCCAATGGCCCTGGCTTATCCTAACTAAGCAAAGCAGTGACTTCTTGGCACCAAGGGGCCTGGCAGCCTGGCTTAGCATTCTACTATTCTAACACTCTAACATTATACTGACACTCTGACACTTGCTACACTCTGCATAGCCCTGAATAAATAATTCTTAAACATGGATGATAACAATAAAAGCAGAGGGAGGTATTTGTGGCAATGGCTAAAGACATTGCTTGGGATGTGTGCGTTCCATATCGTAGTGCCTGGTTCCTGTCCTGGCCGAACTAGCCATTGCAGCTTCCATTTAATAAGAACCCTGGGTGGCAGCAGATGCATGTCCAGGTGCTTGAGTCCCTGCCACCCACAGGGAAAACCTGGGTTGAGTTTCTAGTTCCTGTCTTTGTCTTGGCCCAGCCCTGACTGTTTCAGGCATTTGGGTAAACCAGTAGACCACTCTGTTTCCACTCTGTTTATGTCTTTGCCTTTCAAATAAATAATGTAAAATATTTTATAAGTAATAATAAGATGGAGACAATTTTGAAAATACTTTTGTTAAATGCTTAATAAACTAGAGCAGTTCCGTCGTGTTTACTTTCCATTGTTGGTTGTCAGTTGTTAGCTGTGCAAGTTGTAGCTCATAGCTTAGGGCACTTCCTGAGGTTTGGAAATGAAAACTGAGACTTGAATTTTGTTGACAAACTTACTGGCAGTGGTGTTCAGTCAAGTTGCTGAACATTTTGTGATTCACCCTTATTGTATGTAAAATTGGAAACTAATGCTTCGTTTTTATATATTTAGAAGTCAAAGAGAAAATGTATGGTAAGCCTCTAAACTTAGACAAGGTAGATAGGCCTATCCCTTTGCTCTTGTGGGCACTATGTAAAAAGCAACTATTGCTAAGAGCAGAAGGAAGTGTATGTTTGTGACACACACGCACACACACACACACATACACACACACAGTTTTACAATTAAAAATAGCCCTTGCAGTTTCTTATCTTATTCTTACCTAGAGTTTATGACGTTCAGTCCCATTCCACTAAAAATGATTATACCAATTGATATACCGAGAACAAACTTTTTTTTCTTGAGGCAATATCATTGTTGGACATTGTTGTAAATCTCTGAGAGTGAAAATTAAGGGTTGTGTATATCAGCTGAAACTGTTAAAGGGTACAGAAATGGAAAAAAATTTTAAATTAAATACCTTTTGCTTTAACATTTTCTTGTCAGATAGGAATTCCTGAACAGAAAGTGCAGACTAACCAGTATACAGAAAGTTAAAGAGTGGCTTGAGCCGGTAAATACTGAAATCTCTATAAGTATTCCAAGTGCTTTTCTGAAATTATGCTGCAAAATCATAGACTTACAGTAATAAATCCCCATGTAGCATAAAAGTTTGTGTGAACTTGTTCAAATCCTTTGTTCTTGAGAGTAAATATCATCTTGTTATTCAGGTTGACACTTGTAAAATACTACCAGAGCTGTTCTGCAACTTGGCTGGCTAGCTTCAAAACTTCACCTTGGACTCCTTACGACTTTCGAACTTGTTTCATAGCTAGATTCCACTGCTGTTCAAATCAATGGCACATTTCCAGTTGGTTGAGAAGTTAGTTTGAGAAGATTTTGACATTCTGAAATGTCCATAATTGTTTTTGGCATCTCCAGATGAATAACAGAGAGGTTAGATCAAATCCTCATTTAATGATTTGTGTCTAGCATTTTAAAATTTGAAATATATGTTCATTGTTCCATCCCGTTGATTTTGTTCCAATGACAAATCACTTGGAGCATGCTTTTAAATGATCAACTGGAAGCATTTTTGTCTGCTAAATTGTATTGGATACAATCTGTGATTGTGACACTGTTTTGATTCAATCTAAAAGCTGTTTCTGAAAAACATGCAACTTAATTGAAAGATCAGTATGGGCTTTTCATTTAAGAGTCTTTATGAAACATAAAAGTTGCTTTGCCAGTTGGAATAGTTAATAGTTTGATTGTATCAGCGTAAGATGCAAAAAAGTGTATCTATGGCAACTCTTTATGTTGTAAAAAATTGTGAGGACCTTTATTTAATGTGACTCCTTTTTGAATTCATTTAATGAAATAAGTAAAACTGGGTATGAAATTAGAGTCTAAGATTAAAGCACAGTCATATTTTAACCTCAGTTATCATGTTCCCTGCTCCATCATCTTTCCCTGTGTAGTAAATGGCAGTGGGTTTGTGGCAGGAGTCGAATAGACGCACAGACCCCTGCAGTATGTTGCAGAAGAAAGTTCTGCTTTGAAAAGACTTCGTTTAGTGAGTCTCTCTCTCTTTTTCATTAGTTCATGCATTATTCTCTTTTTTCAGAGGAGATTATGCCTTTATTTTGACTTTTGCTTTAACCACTCCATTCCTGTGTCTTTGCTCAACCTCCTAGATAAGTATGTCATTACTCTGCAAATTGTACTAGGATACAAAGCAAACATGAATATGTAAAAGCCAGACCATAGGGACTGGATTTTCTAAGTATATAAAAATAAACTCTCTTTTTAATGTTTCCCTCTCATTTTACGTTGCCTAAGATCGGATAAATGCATATATTCGTTTAATAAGAAAGCTCTGATGTAATCAAGTAATTATTACTTAGTATTTACTCACCATTAAGCATTGACCTGTGAATTGTCGCTATGCTTTTTGTTTTGATGAAATTCTTCCATTGATGTATTAAGAACTGGTAGTCATAGTGTTGGTAAAGAGAGCGGGAAAATCTTCCCTGACACCTTTTTCTTTTTGCATACTAATACTCGCTTGTTCAGATGTGTCTACATATGAATGTGTGTCGATACACAGAAATCACATGTACATGTGACCACACAATAAAGACCAACTTTAATGTGTCTGTTTACTCTGTAAGTAAATTATCATTTCCTTCAGCGTTTAGATGGGATTTTAACATGATAAACTGACATCATTATCCTTGCTAGGCAATCTGCTAGCGGTGCTCTTCCAGCAACCTAGCCTTCACCCCCGCCCACCGCCCACCACCTTTGATATGACGTTAAAATAGTTTCCCCCATTCTGCTGATGTAATTATCCTTGCATAATTTTGAGCAAGATTTCCTGGCAATGTAAATTTCACATAATTGTCAATATGGCTGGAGCTCAAATGCTGCTTCTATTCAATTTGTTTACCTTTCAGTTTGAACACAGTTTTTGTGTTGTAAGAAAAATAGGAAGAGATATTATTTTAGTAGACAAGGATTGTTACGGATGGATTTATTTTAAGTAAATATTGGCTGCAAGGGGTTCCAGGAATTTTAGTGTTTTTTTTTTTCTTGGAATCCTTAACCATAATACTTACCCAAAGCATTTTTTTTTTCTTTGAAAAAAAATTTTTTTCTCAGATGATGGTAAAATATACAATTCTATTAAATCTCAATTATCCTTTGGAATTCCTTGGAATAAATTGTTCATAAGCTTTCCTGCTCGAAAACTGGCTTCATTTATTGTTCATTTCTCAAAACTCAGGAAAGCTGTTGTTCTTCAATTTAGATCGGTGCTGACAAGGGCCTTTTCAGAGCAGCACGTGTTAGGCTGTAATTGGTCATTACAGAATTTTTTGCTTGAAGAAATTCAGAAAACAAGAAAAGCATGTTCTTCTTGTGTACGTTCATTTGTGTTGAAAAATAAAAAAAAATGACACCAGGGATAATATATAAATTGGAAGAATTTGTCATTTTACTGTGCAATCAATGTGCTTAAAAGGAACTAAAATCAACATGAACATCTCCGAGAAACTACTTTTCTTCATTATCTAACCTCCAAAGTACCCCTTTATTTTTTAATGTGAAAATTGAAATTGAAACAAGGTGAACAAAATCTAGGCAGGTGACCTCCTTGAAGGAGATGAGAAGCTAGAAACCGCAGAAATGGGTTGATGAATAGCTCTAAGTAGCTACTCAACTACAAATGCCTTTCTTTTTCTAAAAAAGGTATAGGGCAAATAGAATCAACATTTTTGTTAGCTTCCATAAAATTTTATTACTTTATAAACACTATAAGCAGAGATTTCCAAGATAGCCTTACTATTAAGACTAAAGTAGTTGGTACAAAGATATGCATGTATGGTATACATTCATATTATTTGAAAGAAAGTAAAGGTTTAATAAGGTAAGATTCAATTACAATCTTGAAGTCCATCCCCCACAGATAAAGCTCCATGGAAGAGGCTGATACAAACTTGCCCATTGTTCTACTTTTTTTGGTTCTTCCTTCCACCTTATCCCTCTAGAATCACACACCTTTCAACTTATATGTTTGAAGTCTTAACAATGTCGGAATATCACAAACTGGTGTGTGCACACGCACACACACATATATATATGATTAACTGGTGTATATAAAAATAAAAATAAGCCAGTTAAGATGTTGCTAATGGCCTTCTATATGGTTTATATATAAATATATATATATACACATTTTTCTCTGTTCCAGATCAGTTACTCACTACCTTGACCTTGCCATCTACAAGACACTTGTTCCCAAACTCTAATGTACAGAATAGTTCCATAGGATTTTTTAAAAATGCAAATTTTAGAACCCCATCATAAAGTTTATTCTTTCATTAAATATAAAACGGGCATTCCTAGAGTCTTCCTCATTATCACTCCAGATCACAGAGTCATTTTTGCAGTTTTGGTGGAAATGCTCATTTTTTCCCTCTAACAATATCTAAGTGCATTTTAGGCACTAGATATACTTGATGGCACTGCAGTTATTTTACTAAAGATTTTACACTCACTAAAAAGCATAATGATTCACAATGTTTGAATCAATATTATGGTACAAATTATTGACAGTTCAGCTGACTAAAGAGTTAACATGGCTAGTACTATAATGCAAAGGGTTAAATCATTGCTTGTGATGGCAGTTTCCCATATCCATGCCCTGGTTCAGAGCCTGATTATTCCATATCCAATTTAGCATTCCTGCTAAAGCACCTTAGATGTCAGTGGAAGATGGCTCAAGTGGTTGCACTGCTGCCACCCATGTGGGAGACCAGAATGGAGTTCCCAGCACTTGATTTCAAGCTGACCCAGACCTAGCTGTTCATTTGAAATGAGCCAGCAGATGGAAGATGTCTCCCCACCTCCCTCTCTCATATTTTATTATCAATACTTCATATTTGCTATGTACAGAAGCATGCATTTATATAGGATCCAATAGGTGTATCTGTTATCCATGAACACACAATGAACAGGAGTTGTATCTTTTAGTGGTTCATGTCCCCATTCTGCACAAGTGCTCTCTCTGCTGAGGCGGTTTAAGGCTGACAGAGATCTGTGAGATTTTGCATGCCTTTGAATAGATTTTACACATTCTTTGAGAATAATTTGTCCATTGTATGGGTAGATATAATTCTGTGAAATCTCATGGGTTATGTTATCAATCTTCCTTCTGATTGATAAACACACTATTGTTTGTGCATTTTATTTTTATGACACCCCTGCCTGGTTTGATCTCATTGAGAAAACAGAAGCATAAAGACAATAAAAATATTGGTCTTAATCCCATTAAAACTTGAATATACTAAGCATAACCCGAAGAGATAAGGGCAAGGCACAAAGGTGCATCCTCTCCTCATGCATCCTTCTAAACAAAGTGGCCAGACATAGAGGCAGGCAGAACTTTGGCAGCAGTTATTGTTTCAATGGCATCACCCATCATCCCCAGCCTTTCAGTGTGTTTCTTGTTTCCTTGGAACCATCTGAAAACCCAGGTGCTGTTTCCTACGCTACTTTGTTGATACTTTTGATACCCTGTGTTATTCTCTAAGATCAGTCTATTCCTCTTTCCTTAAACATTGTTCAACCCTTATCTAATACTCAGCAACTTTTTTCTGCTTCTGTCCTACTCTCCAAAGCTTGTCTTTACTGCATTTTTGTCTATATAAATGCCTGTAAAGTACAATTGACTTGCTTCAGTTCCTGTGTTCGTGTCAGCTTTCTTTTACAGAAGATTCAGAAGTGTTTTCTGCCCTCTCATTTAGTGTTGTCCTTTTACATTTCATTTTAGTATTAGAGACAAATCCTCTGATTTTATTGTCTAACACAGTTGTAGCTCTAAAGAATTTCAGGCCAGGTCATAGGGGATAGCCTTACAATGACCACTGCAGACTTGTATCTAGGAATTATAATCTGACAGTCATCAGATTTCAAAATGAGGATGGCTACCTCTTTCATTGAAAGGAATCCTGGCCCTTTATGTAACCAATGAAAACATGATTGAAATGCTTGGCAAGAAGTAAAGTTGTAAACAATAGGCTTCCAGAGTCTGTTGGCAGAGAAATCCCAAGCATAAAATGGGTGTTCTCTATGCCATAAAAAGCCAATTGTGATTGCAGCTCATAGTCTGTGATGCAAGTGGGCAACACATACATTTCATATTTCCATCCTAATGTTTTAAATGATGCAAAATGTCTTTTCTGTTTCCCATAGTACTTCTTGCCAAACATTTCCATCATGTTTTCATTGGTTACATAAAGGGCCAGGGTTCTGTTTAAAGGAAAGAGGGTCGCACAAGAAATTCCAAGCCAATTCCTGACTGTTTAAGAGATCACCAATAGGAAACCTACCTTTAGATTCCTACCTAGCTAGGAGGGGTCAGGCAAGGCTTAAAATCCCAAGACCCTATCTTGAACTTTGGGGTTCTCTCCCTCTCTCCTTTGAAGCAGTGTTCCACCTCCTGGATCTGACCTGGGAGGTTCTTTCTCCTTCCGTCTTCTATGTTCACCTGGTCACTTCACAAATAAAACTTCTCTGTCTGAAGCTAAATAAATAAATTCCAGTTATATACACTCAATTTACACATAATGAACCAAATTGATAGGTGTTTCTATCTCATTAAAAGAAATCTGTATGTGAGAGTAAAATACAATACCAGTAAAAAGGTTTCTTATTTTCATGAGATAATTAAGCTGTCTTCTTTCTATATTAAACATTTCAACTTCAGGATAGTGGCAGAGCCTATATTTTTGACCATAGTTGACCATAAAGCCTTACTTGTAAATGGATTTAGAGTTTTTAAAAGATCATGAACTATTGTGATTGTAAAAAAAAAAACATTCAAGAGGTGAATACACAGAATCATATTTATGTTTTCTACGAACTATGAATAGAAACTGTCACATAAACTCCAATTTACCACATCGCCTCTTTTGTAAAGCCTTCTCTGGCCACCAGCAAAAGCAGTCATTCTTACCTCCTCTGCTACATGTCAGCGCTTCTCCCATTCTAATATAATTATCTGTGAATAAGCCCATGTCATTGGGCAAGCTGTGAACTCCTGCGGAAGAAAGACCTTCACTGATTAGACTTTCAATTCCTACTGCATGGGGGGTTGGCAATAAAATGCAATTTCAACAAATACATGAAATAATGAATATTACTTACTGCAATTCTGTTTATGCATATTTCAGTTAAGTATATTGGGCAGTGATAGGATTTCACTGAGTCCTGAGACAATCTGTAGTTTAGCAAATTTCAATGGAAAGAGTCTAATTACATATCACTGTGCATATTGAAAGAGTTTTTCTTAGAAAAACAAAAGAGAAAGAAAAGGAAGTGACAAAGGAAGGATTTCATGCTGTGACAGTCTTGTTCTTCTTTTAGAAAATTGCAGTGGGAAAAAAATAATGTTTCCTTTTTATTTTTAAAAGCATGAAAGAGGGTGACACTTTCGCTACACAGTGCATACCCTTAGTTTTTTATTAGCAAATATTGTATCTTTTAAAAATTTCTTTATATTCTTTTTAATGTTGTTTACCCCATTTTGAGGGATGCATGCCCATGTGGGTCTCTGATAAGGATGGGGAGGGTCAGGTATGGTTGAAGGTGGATGGCACCTGTTTTTTGTTTCTTTTTCCTCCTGTGTCCACAGGGAGAGGAATGAGAGGGGTTGCTCCTTGCTGTCAAACTACATCAGCAACCTAGGGACAGGGAGTAGTCATTTGATGATGCTTTGGAGATCCCAGTGTGGGGAAGAGTGTTCCAAGGGTGTTACTGCAGTGGTTTTGATAGTTCTGAGATGTTGACAGCTTTGTTGCAGCAGGATTGAGAAAATCTTCCCAACGTTTATTGACTGAGCAAGTCCACCTCAGTGCATCCACAGACCCAGAAACATGTTGCAAAGCTTGGCCAAAAGATTTGTCCAACCTGTTCTCTTTTCCTCTGATGAGGCACTCGACGTCCTCTGTTGGCCTAGATGAGCTAGCTGTCATGTCCCCCATGTGCATCTGGGTGTGCTGTCCACTGCACAGACATCAGGAACTAAACCACTTAGTCTTTGGGGGGTTATGTGTATGGGTAATATTTTAAAACTCTCCAGGGGATTCTAATGGGTAGCAAGGACAAATAACTGGCTTGGAGTTATCTATAATTCTACTGCAATTATCAGAAGACAGAAGGCTGTGGTAATGATTTCAGTGATTTGTCTGCAAAATACATTTACAAATCACCTGAGAAGCAAAATCATGAATTCTACAAGTAAATTCTTTTTTTTGTAAGCTGCTTTTTGCCTTCATTTTAAAGGAAGTTCTGAATATTTGTTTCTGGGAACAGCAGTTAACATTTTCAGATATTTGGTAAGCTTTTCTAATTGACTTTTTAGCTTTGATTTAGATATATCCTGTTTTAAAATCATCCTCACATTTGTATTTACATTATCAGTAGTGCCATGGTGACATTTTCTTCACCTTCTTGTTAATTTGTTTTTATTATTGTATGTTTTATGGCATCTCTGTGATCCAAAGTCAGTGAGTTGTCCATTGTTGGCTTTAGTGTAGTTTCATTCTTGTTCTAAAACTAAAGTGCTGATAATTTTAGCTCAAATTATTTGAAGGTCATTATTAATGATTTTTACTCATGTACACACAAATAACAAGAAGCAAAACAGCTTAAATATATCTGCTGTAGAGTTCTAACTATAAGGTTGGAAGAACTCAACGTGCAGTGTCCTCTGATGTGCGCATACAGACTTTCTGCCTTAAAAGAGAGTTCTAAAACTCAAGTCTGCATGGCAGATGGTGGAATGATGCCAGAATTTCCAATCTGCTTGTTATAGGAGGCATATCATATGTTTATTGATTATTGCAATTCTATTGGCACTTTAAGATTTTATATTTAGTGTTCATAAGCTTAATGTAAATAGGAGAATGTAGTTACTATTTTAATGAAAATTACAGAAGCTCCTTGAATTTGAGTAAGACATAAAATATGTCCATTTATGCAGTTGCTGTTTGCATATGCATGCATAAATGAGAGTTCAGTGCTCAAGGCATTCTGAAATAAGTATACATTTTCAAAAATAAAAGTTGGATCAGAAATTCAGATTATTCAATATCAGTTCAATTCCTTCTGTTGTGCCATTAAAATCTTATTGCTAGAAGTGATTATTCTTTAAGAAAAGCAGATTCCTTAATTTACAGTTCTTGCATTTTAATTTGCCCCTATTAAAGGAAGGATTCTTCCATTTCCGGAAGACCCTCAACTTCTAAAAAAAATAAACCCTTTAGTCAATACCGAATAATACATATTTTTTACTGTTAACTATTACGGCAATAAACATCATTAGTGATGCAGAGTGCTTAGATATACATGTGTATATTTGTTATCTAAACACAGATCTTTGTGATTAAAAGAAATAAACTTAGGTCTCACGGATAAGTGGACACTCTATGTTAAAGGTAGAAGAGAAAAAAAGCTGTAAGTTAAAGGGAGACCTAGAATTCTAAAGAGTCAACATTTCGATTTGTAGTTGCAGTTTTGCTCTGACGTTGGTTGACCCTTAGCTAGGGGCAAATGTGTGCCCCATTCTAAAAAAGTTTCCTGAAAATCACTAGAAAACCTGCCGGAGTGGATTTATAACTGTTATCTGACCACGGAAGGGTGTCGGGATAACGGAGTGTCAGCCACCTTAGATTTATAGGAAGCAAGTAGAAACTGCATTGTGGACCTCCACCTCTTCTTCCTGAGTCTTGGTATCCCCTTTCCTTTCTTCTAACCACTGCGAAAACAGCACCCAGATTAAGACACCTAAAAGAACATCAGATACTCAATATGTGCTGAGCAGTTGACTATGTCAGAACAATCACTCCCATCTGTGCTAGCCCATACATGCATTACAGGTTACTAGTGCAGTCGAGGCTGACTTCTCCAAAGCTTACCAGTTAGAATGTTTAAAGATTCATTTCCCCACTTGAAATCTACATGCTGTACTCGGTAGATAAACAGTGAAAAGATGTACTTACCTCCAAATGTAATGCCAGTCAAGTTTCTACTGATTGTGTATATATCTTTGTAAGTGTCCCCAAGCAAAGTTGCTTTGAACTCAGCATAGCTGCTTTTGTTTCCCTTGGATTTAAAAGAGAATAGCATAACAAAAGAAAATTTGTTTTAAAGCTCCTGCCTTGATAGCAAGTTACAGTATTTACAAGCAACATCCTTGTAAATGTATAATTTATATATTGGATAAGGCTAGACCAGCATTTCCACTAAGAAGTTGGATGAAAAACAAATTGTTAGAATATGACAATTTTATTTCTTTGGAGAGGCGTATCAATCTGAATTGGAATTTTCAGTAGTTAAAAAAATCCCATTTAACTTAGTTTAACCCAGTGTTTTCTAACCTTGTGTCACTAAAAATTGATTTTGTCAAGTGGTACACAGCTTTTAAAGAGACTGGAATTTTATGAAACACAATACAAGAGTACCCTAACTTTTCTTAACTATACTAGTTGCTGACAAAAATTGTTTGCTTGGCTAAGTTGTAATTCGGTTTCTGAGCCTTTTCTTAGACCTAGGCCCATCTATGTACTTCCTTGTAAAATGCAGCAAAGAATCCTGCTACATCACGTTAAGTAGGAACCTCCATGCTTAATATCTCATCATTTTGCACATCTGAGCAGATTCCCCAACTTTCACTATGCCTTGGGTGATTGCTCTCCATGGCCTGTCTTAAGCACCATTCCTGTTAAGTCAATGTGTCTAGAACATCCCTTACTCTCTTACTGATTTTCTTTTCACTCGCATAATTTTGCGCCAAGTTTACGAATTCTCACTGGCTCACACTGTATTCAGAGGTCGGCCCAGTTTCTCCTCCCATGTGCAAGGCCATGTTCCTTGTGCTTTTGCAATGGTCCTGAATAAAATTTACCTTCCTCTGCTTTAATATGTCCCATTATAGAATTGTTTTAAGAGACTATGCATTTGTATTGAAAGATAGCATTCAAGGCAAATCAAAAAACTGTCTTGGCTTGGTAGCATTAGTAGAAATTTTTAACCTTCAATCCATTATATATTTATGTTTTTTTATTAAAAGTTTTCATTGAATTATTACTCTATGGAAATACTTATGCAGAATGAAAGATATTTACATTTTTCTCTGTAAAGTTTTCCTATTGCCTTTAATAGTTAGAAAAATATTTTAGCATTACACAGCGGCTTGACTGTAGAAAATGTTTTATGTTCATCTATGCACTAAATAGCAGTATCAAGCAGGACTTCAGAACCATCCCCTCCACAGTCACATGATCCATCAGTCTGTGTGTTGGCTAAACTGGAAGACATTATGGTGGTTTTCTCTCAAACGCAATATAAGATCTTCTCTTTCAGTTTTCACTGTCTATTGTGAAACATTATATCATGGTCATGAGATAGGTTGTTCAGTCCTAGCAAAATATTATTCATTAGGTTAGTAGGCCCTCTTTATCAGCTTTCTTTATAGCCAACTATATCCAGCAGATCCTGATTACATATTACTTTATCATTGGGTTGTTAGGGAGATAAGTGCATAAAAGTCAACAAAAATTATATATTATAGATTCTATTATAATTATATATTATATATTCTATTATAAATAGAAAAGAATTTAAAACAAAAGATAGACTTTCTTTTAGGATGTAGTGTGCAAGCTGGAAAGACAGTTTTGGTTGTGAAGAGAAAAGTATGCATCAAAGGAATGGATTGACTTAAGGTAGAGTTCCTGCCAAGGTTTTCACTTTGGTCTTCTGTAAAAAATACAGTATGAAAGGTTGAGCAAAAGCACCCAGTTCTGATTGGCTGTTTTATTCAAGACTAGCTACATATCACTGTTGATTGGCCAATTCCAGGTGGCAAAATATGAAGTTTTCTCAGGTTATTCATCTCAGCAGTTGAAATATGCCAGAGCAAAGGCAGTAACGTTTTTATTTAAAAAAATTATTATCACTGTTTCTGTATAACATCTACTCAGCAAATGGCTGCTTGATCCAAGTTATATGGTATCAGTTAGTAATTCAGCATCCATCTTAAAGTTTCAGCTTTTCCTAAGACTCACAACAGATATGTAGAGCTATTGATGTAATGATGTATTAGTTTAGCTGAGAAAGTTAAGTCTCAATAATAATATGAGTCCTTAAATAAAGACCGAAAGAGGAATAGTAAATAACGCTGTCTACTGTTAGTGATTAAGGGAACATAGTCAAGTTTGAATGTGAGCGTTGGATTGTACATGGTTATATCTGGTCTCCAAGGATAAGGAAAATCACCCACAGGTGAGATATAGACTAAGCAAAGAGCTCATAATTAAGATTCATAAGCACTAAATACCAAGGACGCCACTGATAATTCAACTTTCTTAAGCCTCTGTTGAAATATTGTAGTAATAGTGAAAAGGAAAGTGATATGCTGTGACAAAGATATTCACAATGTTTGTATCTGGCAATGAACTTGGATCTATAATATTTAATAAACTCTTACATCAGTAAAAGACAGCTGATCCATTTGTTCATGGGTAAAGTGCTTGAACAAGAACTTTATTAAAGTTCACATTAAAAAGATGGGTAATAAGCATGTACATAGATATACCTCATTTCATTTGTAATCAAGGAAAGACAAGTAAAGAGTCATGAAATGCTACTACAGAGTCACCAAAATGGTTAAAATATAATGTGAGTATAATACCAAGGATTGGGGCTGATATTTGGACCCATCTGGAATTCTCAGATATTACTGGTTGGCGTATAATTTAGTATTTGGCAATACTGCTAAAGCTAAATTTAATATATCCTTATGGTCTAGCAGTTTTTCTGAGACTTACATACTCAAGAGAACTTACTGCATATATCTGCCAAAATGTCACATTCAAGACTGTTCCTGACCCTGGCCCTAGACAGCACTTCCTGATAACCAAGTTCACCAGAAGAAGTACTTCAACAGTAACAAACTGCAGGTATCTGCCTATGAAAGTGAAATGTCATGCTTCCCAGAATGTGGCTTTACTTGGAGCACAGTGCTCCTGTTTCTGAATTGTGTTTAATACTATGTAGGTTGTTTAATAAAGTTAGAGGCATATTAACAAAAGAGAGGAATGAGGAATTTTTTTTTTTCTGGGAAGTCCATGGAAATATCTAGCTGCCATCTCTTTGCTCCTTATATGGTCAGATGTTACCTGTTGTGGCTGATAGGCATGCCATTTAGCATGCTAAAATATTACCATTTAGTACGTAATGAGCTGTAGACCAATCTAGCTCAGCCTTGCTCTCCTAAACTGACAAGAGCCTGGTTCAGACAAGAGGAACCAAACCCATGTTCTGTAAGTCTTGAGATTAGATGGCTCAAATGTGCGCCTAAATGCCACTGCAGTGTTACACATAATAATACAACCTGTGAGAATTTTTGAGACAGATTTATTTATTTGAAGGGTAGGAGAAAGAGACAGACAGACACACACACACACACACACACACACACACACAGAGGAGTCAGAGAGTCAGAAGAGAAAGAATGAATGAGAATTTCCCATGGCTCACCTGGCTCACTGCTCAAATGCTGACAACAGCAAGCGGCTAAGCTGAGCCCAAACCAGGAACATGGAACTCCATCTGTGGCTACCATATGGGTTGTAGAAACTAATGCCTCACAGGTACTTTTATAGAAAGCTGGTTTGGAAGAGGAATAACCAGGACTTTAACTGGACCTCTTGTAATTAGAACTGGCAAATAAAATACATGGTGTATTCATACAGTGGAGTAGAACAAAATAGTAAAAAAAAAAAAAAAAGAAACTAATTATTGCTACTTGGGTAGATGAGCCCCATAAGCATAATGTTGAATATGAGCTGAAGAATCTTACTGTACAGGTAGGTATTTGGTGTAGCTGCTAAGATGCCATGTGGGATGTCCACATGCCACATCAGAATACTTCTGATGCTCTTTCTGAATAATGTCCACTCTGAAAGGCTGCAGATAGGTAATGGCTCAACCAATAGGTAAGGCCTCTGTGACTAACAAGGAAGACATGGATTGAGTTCTGGGCTTCTGAATTGGTTCTGTCCCACCTCTAGCTGTTGTAGGCATTTGAAGAGGCAACTAATGAATGGAAGCTTTCTCTCTCTCTCTCTCTCTCTCTAAAATAAAATAGAAATAACCACTTGAAAGACTTTTATACTGTGTGGTTCCATTTGTTTCAATTTTAAGAACTGGCCAAAGTCATCAGTAAAGATAGATTTGCATGAGGGTCACTTTAAGCTTGTTCAGGACTCTTTCTTTTATATCTGCTTACAGAAATGGGCAGGGCGTTTATTTCACCTAGTTTTCTGTGCATGTGTAAGAGTATTCATACATCATTCTAAGTATGCATTCAGCCGCTACTAAAAGGCTTCTAGTTGTGAAAATGTGTTTTTTTCCTATTCTTCCTTCCATCTAGCTCAGTCTCCTGAAAAGCAAAGATTCTTTGTTATTAAATTCAAAGTTTAAAACAAAACTCCGCTTTTCATTTGTACCAGATAAACATTACTCAATCTAACTTCCATTATCTCTTTGTGGATGTGGCTTTGACCAAGACTTTTCTAAATGAGACCGCTAGGCACTAAAGAAAAACAAAAGGAAAAACAAAATGGAGGGGAACCATTGCATGTCTTTTGAAATAATAATACAATTTTGAATTTTGCAGTTTTAGAAGCTTCTAAGGCATATTATCTGACATCTGTTCCATCTGGAAAAATATTCATGTCTTATTTATGTAAGTGATTTCTTAGAACACTATTAGAAATGTTGCTGAGCTATGAAAAAAAATTCATCTCTAATTTGATCAATATGTACTTACACATATGTCATTAGTTGCTGTTGCTCTCAGCCTTTAGTAGATGTTTTATGGGCCCCGTGGGCCACAAGTTTGCTTTATTGTAACAGATTTTAAAAGAAGAAATCTCATCAGTACAACAATACCCACATCAATAGAGGTCACGGTTTAAAGGCACTCTTATTGTCTGCAACTGTGTAATAGGAGTTAGAAATGATAAAGTGGTCTACTCCAAGATGCTGTGAAAAGGGATTCTTAGTTCTGAATACACTACACCCTCATTAAATCAAAGCAGAGATGGCAGAAAAAAAGTTGCTAATGTGAAAGTATTGTAGTGAACTTTGTTGAATGAATTAATGAATGTAAAGAAAATGCAAGAGCCATATACTTGAGCAAGGAGTTGCAGGTGTTGGGGCCGTTGTGCTGAATGGAGGAAGAAAGAATGTTGAGGCAGGCATCCAGCTGACTGTCCTCGGGTGCCTCGGTGATGACCATCTTGTGGTGAGCTGTCTGGGGCTGTTCCCATCAAAGGATGCTGATGTTGATATTTGTTGTTTTGTTTTATTTTTTGAATTTTGTTTTTGATTTTTGATTATGTTTACATAGTTGACTGGGGTGAGATCATTGTTTCTAAATCTCACCCCACCCACTTCCTCCTTTATCTGAGAGTAGGGGAAAGATTAGGAAGGAAACCATACCCATCCTCCCTGCCACCCCAGCACCCGAGGATGGGGAACAGCCACCTGATGCCATCCAAGGGTTCCTGGTATGGAACATGCTCCAAGGGTTCTGCTTGAGTGGTTGTGATAATTCTGAAATGCTGTTGATCTCACCAATCCAAGGATGAGAAAATCCTTCCAAGGTCCATCTGCTGACACAGTCCACCTTACAGTCTCCATTTGCCCAGATTTGTTGTCAATGCTTGACTCTAGTATTTGTTCAATATGTTCTGTCCTCCCTCTGCTATGGTACCAGATGTCCTCTGCAGGCCCAGTGGACTGCCATATCCTCCTGTGGATCTGGGCATCCTGTCCATTGCTCCATCTAAGCCACTGAGGAGGCCCAGTTCTGACATATGTACTCCATGGTCAGACCAGAGATCCTGTAACTCTCCCCGTGGTTGAAGATCTCAATCCTGCAGCACAGCTGACAGAGGATAGTCACATAAATCTTGTCTGGGGTGATCTCAGACCTGACGCATGTGTGTGATTGCCTGTTCTGGGTCTGACTCTGTCTGGCATCCACATCAGGCTACACTCACATAATATTGGTTTTAATTGGTGCATCAGTTCTATCTCCAACTCTGTCTCTATGTAAGCCAGTGGATGCTGTGGCCCAGCCCAACCCTGCCCACCACACACTCAGCTCTCACACTCACCAGTGGGACCTGCAGCGTAGTAGGAGAAATCCCCAATGACCCACACTGGGCCAGTCCTATGCTTATCCCCCATAGAATCTGCCCTCAGAGTTGGTTCTCATATGTGCTGGTTAGTGTCGGGGCCCAGCCTGACATTACATGTTCCCTGTTTTGCTGCTCGCTGCTAGGTCCTGTGATCTAGCCCTGCCAGGCAGGCCCCCAGCCCTACCTTTAGTGTGCACCAGTGGGGGGCAGTCGGCTGTGAACCATGCTAACTAGCCCAGCTGAGATCTCCCATGTGCACTGGTGCCTTGGTCTGACCCATAAAAGTCCTGAGGCTCCCACCCTCCAAAGTGCTCTGTCTCAGCCCCCTTGCTTACCTGCAGGTACAGGGCAGGTGTCAACGGGAGTCCCTTGGAAGACATTCCTCTCCTGTAACATGCTCCCTCAGCGGTCTTCCCTCCCATACATCTCTGTACCCATCCTCCCTGATTGATCCATCGAACACATGCATATCCCCAGGCTCGCTGGGCCTGCCTGGATGCAAAGCCCTTAGTCTCCCCTTACCCCTGTAGGCACAATTCCCGAGGGCCCCCACAAGCCCAATTACCCCCTGGCTCTCATGAGCGTGGGGCTTTGTAAAAATTGCATTTACTTGAAAGGCATGGGAGAGAGACAGAGAGCAGAGGAGGGTGAGAATCTTCTGTTTATCCCACAAATGACTTAAGCAACTGGATGTGGACAAAGGCAGAGCCTAGAACTCCAAGCTAGTGTCCACACGGTTGGCAGCAACCCACGTTCCTGGGCCATCACCTACTGCCTCCAGTGAGCATATTAGCTGGACTCTGGATCAGAGGCAGAGAGAGGACTTGAACACAGGCACCGAGCTCTGGGAGGAGGGTGTCCTAAAGATGCTCTTAACTGCTGGTGAAGCCCCACTAGTCATGGAAATGTAATATTTCCCTTCTTCTTTCCTCCATTTAGCTCGGGCTCCTAAAGCAGCAATTAACTGCTGTGCCAAATGCTTGCCTTCTTCATTTATTCTTTTCAATGATTGTATCAAACAGCATTTTATGCTATGTTGTTTTAAAAATAAGGAGATTGAGACTTTAGGAGGCTCAATGTTTTGTTCAATGTCACACATCTGCTATGCTGACGTGAGGAGAATAGATCCTGGTTATTTTTAGACTCCAAATTCTGATTTCTTAAGATTACCTCCAGAACTAGGTGAGTGAAAATCCATTAACTTGAATGAATTCTTTTAGTTCCCAACCTACTAGTTATAAACTATAACTGCCAGAGCAATCCCTCTGAAGAGAAAATACTCCCTCCCAATTGATTGTCAAGATAAATGGCTTAAATACAAATGTCACGATCTTTTAACTAGATGAGATCTTTTCACTTTTTTCTTAGCTTCAGGCATTTGTGTTGCGTGTTCAGTGCAATAAATAAGGCAGTCTTTAGTTCACATGCCCCACCAAACTTACTTTTTGCACTCATAAAGCTAAACTTCTTTAAAGGTTTCTGTATTCTCTGTTTCTACTTCCATGCCTTCTATAGCTGTCTCAACCTCAGGTAATCTGATTTATGCCACATTCTTCAACTGAAATTGATTTTGCTTAAGCCCAACTCATTCCCAGCTTCATCTTCCTGCTCTATGGTATTGACAGTTTCTCAGTGCCTGCTGATGGCAAAGTTTCTGGCATATTCCCCTGCCCTCATTGTCTTCTCCACTGTCTTTGTAACTTTCTTGTAGATGGTTCTCCCTTTTTGATTCTCTTTTAATGTTCAATTTCAATCTTAACCTTCAACACATTTTTAGTCATCCCATCCAAATGTGTAGCAATACAATTTCTTCATAACACCTGATTTTTTATCTCCAACTAAAATTATCTTGAGGTGGAGCTTCATATTCCTACATATTTTGATTATACTCAATTGTGTACAGTTACTTCAAACTCAGTATGCTCCAACTCCTCGTAATGCTGCTGCCACATTCTTTAGTGCATCAAAATGCCACGTCATGCACTAATCATAATATCCTCAGGATTTGAGCTGTCAATCTGTGTCTTCTACATCACTGCTCTAACATAATTGCGGTTTCAGCCACTATCATTTCCTGCCACCAGTTGCCTGCAATTGCCCTCAAATAGATCAGTTGCCAACCCCTTTGTTCACTTTATAAAGATTTTTTGTGTTTGTGTTTTGAAAATCATATTGACAGAGGATACACACACACACACACACACACCCTTCCTTCATTCCTTCCTTCCTCCCCCTCTCCCCCCTTTTCCATTCGCTGGTGTACTCCCCGGATGGCCATAACAGCCTGACTGGGCCAGGCCTAAGCCAGGGGCATCATCCAGGATTCTCACATGGGTAGCAGGAACCCCCCAAATTGGACCATCTGTTTTTCTCAGGTCGTTAGGAGAGAGTTGGATCAGAACTAGGCTGGACCCGTTTATGAAATTTTGAAGTAACCGTGTATGTGTGTGTGCACATATAAGCTATTTACTATACATTCAAAGTAAAACATTGTTAAATTTTGTAACTTTCAAATATAATTGGATTTATAGTGTTTACATAGGCTAAACAACTCATTTGATGGTACTGTTTTTTCTTCTGTTAACTAGATTATGCTGCCTTTCTCCTGAATTACTCAGTTTCCTGACTTTTTATTCATTATGTTCCCCTCATCAAATTCCCCAAATTCACTCCTTAAATTGTTATCAACAGTAGTTTTCCTAAAATGAAATACCAGTCATTCTGTTAACACTACTAAAAATGGTTAAATTCTCATACCTGTAACAATGAAGTTTGAATTCTGTAAGATGCTCTGCATGGGAACTAGCATTGTGGCAAAGCAGGCAGAGCTACTTCCTGCAGCAGGCATCCCATATGAGTGTTGCTTTCTGTCTCAGCTGCTCCAGTTCTGACACAGTTCCCTGATAATGGCCTGGGAAAGCAACAGAAAATGACCCAAGTGTTTGGCTCCCTGACCCACCTGGAAGACCTGGCTTTCTGGGAAAGAAATCAGCAGATGGAAAAATCTTCTTTTTTGTAATCATGCCTTTCAAATAAAGGATTTTGCTGTTTGTTTTATTTTGTTGCATTTATTTTTAAAGAGATGTTCTTTGTGAATTGAGCTTTGCACTATTTCATTCTATTTCCTTCTAGTTCTCTTTCCACAACACTCATCAAACCTATAGTCCCTCAACCAAAACAATGTGTGTGGCTGTTTTCAAAGGAATTAATTGGGTAGTGTAAAAAAGTTAATTTACTTTTTTCTAATTTTCATTAAAATTTATTTATTTACTTATTTATTTTTAAATTTGAGTTTTATTGTACAATTCCATACGTTCTGGAATCCCTCTCCTAAATATACCCAAAAGAAATGAAAGCTGCCTATGCGAAGAGAATCTGTAATCCTATATTTACAGCAGCACAATCTACAATAGCAAAGACATGGAAACAAGGCATCTCAGTTGTTTCCAAAGAGGAGTGGTAAAAGAAGCTGTGGTACATCTGCTCCATGAAACATTACTCAGCCATTAACAAGAAAGAAATTATACCATTCATAATGAGATGGTCCCTCCCAACTGAAGACCATTTTGCTCAATGAAATAAGTGCCAGAAGGATGAATACCATATGTTGTCTCTGATGTAAGAGCCATCATGCAAATTATGAGATCAGTAACCCTTTCCTTACTGTTTTTGCTGCATCCCATTTGTTTTGATATTTTTGATTTCATTTTCATTTTTTCCAAATAGTTTTTCTCTTGTCGAATTCATCTCTAGCTCATAGATCATGCAGTGGCATCATTTTATCCGAGAGGCTTATGTATTTTCATCATCCATGCATTGGTTATTCAGTGGCATGTTTTTCTGACTCCATGGTGCTGTTAACTTTTTTTTGATTTAACTTCACACCTGTTGATTTTGTTTCGTGGCTTCTCATTTAAAGGAATGTATAGTGATGGTGTAATAGAGACTATCATATTCAGATGTGAAGATACAATGCAATATGTATCCCTACTTCCAAATCAGTGGTTTCCCAATGAAACTGTTGGACATATCTAGACAATAGGATGCTGGACTGTCTAATTTAAGGTTTATTCAGTGCAGAATATGAGTCAAGTAGGCCAGGAAATCGTAAGTCTAATAACATTTATTGGGTCTTAGAATGTGTTACAAAGTCTAGTCTGAATATATGCATTCCATAGCAATACATTTTTATTTGTTATTACACAGTGAATGTGCCATTGGCTTGGTCTAAAAAGGTAGGCCTCAGGTAAATACATGTGAAGTTTTTGCAGGTTTTAGGAAATCCTAAGTTACAGATATAGCGACAGAATATGCTGGAAAGTATACTAATCACTTGTAAGAAGGATGTTTCAGGTAAAACTTAAGTAATCTTTCTCTCTTAAGTAAGAGATAAAGAAGAAAGGGTTGTGCAGTGTTGCTCCAGTAGATAAGAGGAAACAGATTTTATATGCACATCATCCGTGTCAAATTGACCTGATGGATAAGATTAATGATATTGTCAGAACACTCCTCAGGCAGGTCTCAGCAGGTGTTCCTTTTAGATGCTTCCAGTGTTTTCAGGGAAAGCTTATTGTCACAATTGTCCTGTAAAAATTGCTGCTTCCATTTGTTGTATTTCTGTGACTATGTGGTTCTTGAATTCCTTGAAGTCTTCCCAATTCTTCTCATGGTCTCTGACAGATTTTAACATTATTTTTTTGAATTCCTTGTCTGGTAGAGCTTCCATGTCTTCATCTCGCATCTCCGAAATAGGCATTGGCTTTTGGTCCTGTTTTGGTGGGGTGCTGGCTCTCTCATCTGGATCATTACTTTTTCTGGTATTTCTCCCATTGTGTTAGTGTTTCTTTTTGAGAGACCCAGGTACCAATCTGCTGAGGGGTCTCCAAGCACTATCCTGCAGAGATCAGAGCCTGCAGGCGTGGAGTAGCAGGGTGCGGGAGTTTTCAAGGCACTTTTGGTGCTTCTCCAGTGCACTGGGCCTCAGGGCGCCACTTCCAAGGCTCAGTGGATTCAGGGCGCACTCTCAGCTCGTCCCCTACACGTATGCGACCACAGGGCCATATTACTCAATACTATGTCAATTCCATAATGATGTAAATTTTTGCTGATGGTATGTTGGAGCTTTTAATTGATCGGGATGATACTCTACGGGCTCTTCCTTCAAACCAGAGAGGGTCTTCCTAAGAAGCCGTTGAACTTGACTGGACAATTAGATGCTGGACTCTATGTTTGGTATATGCTTGCAATGAGGGAATCTCAACTGAACTTGAGCTGTGGTTATGCAACAAGGTGGAGGAATCCACCATGGTGGGAGGGTTTGGGGAGGGGTGGGGAGAATCCAAGTACCTATGAAACTGTGTCACATAATACAATGTAATTAATGAATAAATTAAAAAAAATTGCTGCTTCAACTCCTGTAATTCTTCTGGAACAAGCCTTTTGACCCTTATATTCCAAACCTTCCTCGTTCTCTCATCTCTCTTCTTTACCCAACAAACTCAAGTTTATCATCTAGGTGCTTGCCCTTCTTCAGAAAATCCCCAAGTTGAGTATTACAGAGGACTCTCTCTTATGTGTCAGTTCAATACCACCCAATCACACTCTTCCTTTAAACACACTTCAAATTGCTTGTCAATTTCCTGCTCACATGTCCTTACATCCTCATTAGTTACCCCCTCATTAGACTCAGAGCATCTAGAGGGATGAACATTTATCTTTTTCATTGTTAGCTCCCTAGCCCCTAGCATCAGCCTGGCACTTAGTAAGAGCTCAGTAAACATTTATTAAGTAATAAAATGAGTAATTTTGACACACACAAGCTTGTTAAACGTTAGATCTGGGAAATAAGGCAAAAAGACAAGTTGTGACCTTTTAATGTCATATTAAAGCATTGTTTAAAATATCTGCTCAAATGTTGATTTTTCTAGGGGAGCACAGTTTTGCTTGAATTAATATTTATCATTGATTAGAACTCAGTTCAGAACTATTTTATGTGAACTTCAAAATGTCCAGCAGAGAGGCAAATGATTTTTTTCTCATAGAAAAATATTAAAGAACATGATCATTGTGCCCTTTAAGATATTAACAAATCTTGTATCTAATTTAGCAATCTTGTTCTAGCATCTTTTCTTTCTGTAACTGTATGGGTTCAGTCTTTTGAATTCTGCTTTGAGCCATTTTTAATTTCCTGCCTGTTTCACTGAGAATTAGTTAAGTAAATGTTTCCATATTCTTAGAATGTGTTTATGAAAGAACAGTATATTCTGCAGGGCCTAGACTATGCAAGAAACATAGAGCTGAGCTTTCTGGAATTTCCAGGAGAGCAGTCTATCCCCAAATGTGTTTGGAAAAAATTCAGATTTTTTCCACTTTGAGATTTTGCATAGGCTGTTTGTATACTTACGGCTCTGGGAAATCTGGAGATGAATTAAATCTTTTTAACTTTGTTTAATGTAACATTTCAAGATTATTTGTCTTGTCCACAGTTTTGTTCTGGAGTAACCAGGTTAGAGTCACTGGTTTATTTGTAGCTTTGGATGACAGTATTTTAAACTACAACTTTTGTATTTGATATGCTGTTCAAAGATTCATTTTGCCTAAATTTATTTGCATTATTAAGATTCAGTTATGAAGCTCTAGACATACATTTTCAGAAAAGCTTTATTTAATGTTGGGAAAGGTATTTTGGTTTCAGCAGTGTGATCTTAGAATAGTTTTAAAGGGTTTCTAAACCTCACCAGGGATTGGGACCATCTAGCCTATGGGCTGTATATGGCCTGAAAAAATTACTTGGTCTAGCCCTGCCAGGCCAACTGCAGGACTAGAAATTCAGTAAAAGCCTATAGCAGGTGAATTTTTAATTTGGTGATTTTGAATAGCCAGCTAATGATACAAATAGCCAAATGGCAAGTGGCAAAAAAAAAAAAAAAAAAAAAAAAAAAAAAAAAGAAAGAAAAATGCTTCTCACTTGTTAAGGGGAACTAATTTATAGTTGTATTCTATAAGAGTCTACTGAGATAGTAAAGGATCCAGGGATACCTGCATGAAAAGGCCCTGCTGTCTAGTTACAAAGAGAAATCCCTAGCAAGTGAAACACTGTTGAGCAATTAAGTACTTAATGGGTGCATTGATTTTATTAAAGTTAAAAGTGGAATGCTGAGAGATTTAGCATTGTGGGGCGTTAAGTATTCGAACAAATATTTTGCTTTTGACTTTTGGATTGGTTGATTTTTTAAAATGTGGGCATAGGAGTGGGGTAGAAGAATGGGTAGACTTGACATCTAAATCTACTTCAACTTTGTTCATGAGAAAAATGGAAAGAAATTATTAAAGGATGCTCTATTGTAATTTTCTTCTTGGCCTTCTAAGTGATTACATGATGGCTCCACAAAGCTAATAATAACATTAATTTTATCTTGCTTTGAACACTAAAATTCATTAGTCTTATATTTTCTCTTTCCTCATAATTTTGCCTTGCTTTTGCTAACTTCACAGTTTTCCGTTCCAATCAAGCTTTGTCGTGGGCTGTGTGCTGAATTGCCCTGTGAAACACTGATTTGCTTCTAGTCCCTATAATCTGTCCCCTTAAAGGCTGGAGATTGAAATCATTAAGACTCTGCTGTGCCCTTGATCTCTGCTCAAAGAGTATGGAGATTGATTGGTTGACAGTAGTTGACCTGGATGACTCAAAATGAAGTAGTGATGAAAAATCAAGTGCACACATTCAGAATATTTAATCTGTGAACATTTTCTTTAGTTATATTTTCTCTCACCTACCCTCCCCCCATTTTTTGGTTGAATATTTAGTATAGGATTTCTCCAATCCCACTTCCTGTTTTTACTCTTTTCAACATCGTTCAAGCTCTTTGGACTTCTCAATTTCTTGAATTAGCAATTTAGAAATGTTGTTTGTACGCTGTGAAAAAAAAAAAATGAAGTGCCTCAGAGAACGTATTATTACGTGCCAAGGGATCATGAGAAAATTTTGGTTATTATTGACAGATACTTATTCAGACCAAACAGTTTGATTATAGCTGGTCTCAGCAGCAAATGAGTTATCCTGTAAACAGACAGACATTTAATGGAGCAAATGTCACCTCTCTTCTGTGGCTTTAAGCTTAGAGCTGGTATCAGTGCTAAAAATCACCTAGACAGTTCATGCACAAATGTAAACATCTCTTCAAAGAGAAAACCACTTTGAAGTACAAACTTTAATATTTCTTTCCCTTTAGTTTCTGTTCTTTGTGTTTCCTACTTTTAAAGGTTAAAATGAATTATTTTAGACAAGTTATTTGCAAGTATTCTGGTAATATTTCATCAGACCTATTTGAGAACTGACCCAATTAAATTGAGTTAGCATATTTGGTTCAAGAAAATATCAGAATAAGGATTGGTTTACTTCAGGACTTAAGTGAACTTCACAAAAGTGTCTAAGTTCATGCAGATTGCCATCAATTTGTAATGTTGATAATGATGAATAAATTCAATCTTTAAATTTTTAAAAAAAGTGTATAAGGATGATCAGGTAATAATAACTTTCTAAAAATGTACTTTGTTAGTATTCTATCGTGGCCAGCTCCTTGCTGTTCTCTGGAGGGAGGTGGCCTAATTTAGGCATGGTTAGCATTGAGAGCAGATGGAGACAGGCTGTGCAGGGACTGACGGACATTGTTCGACTGTCCTGCGTGTCTCGTTTTTCACATTTCCCTGTCATTATGTTGCGCAACTCATTTCCAGAATTTGTAAATTAAGATTGCCTGTCTGGTTTGTTTTGAACATTTCCACCGTTAGGACTGCAGGCTGGGTAACAGTCACCTCATGTAAGGGAGTGGTAGCCATCCATACTGGCAAAATGGGAGCCTTCCGGGGCAGGGAAACAGGCTTTACAGAAGAGGTGTGTGAGGTTGATTGAGTGTGCGCATGTGGGGAGACAAAGTCCCCAGTCACCTGCAGGATAACAGTGCTAACTTTGGGACTCCATTGTCTGTGAGGTTTTTATACCAGTTTTAGAAGCATCACAACAAAGACAGTTCTTTGAAAATTGTAGTGGAAATCTTCTTAGTATTCAGGCCTGGTAGACAATACCGACTTGCTTAAAGTTTCATTTAACAAGCTTGTTGCGATAAAGCAAAAGAAGCATAATTCAGGCTTCCCTTGGTCTGAGAGAAAAGACTCAAGTGGAGTTTAGAGCTGGGCTTCAGTGAGTTTGGAGAGACTTGGGGAAGACTGAGTGAACAGCTGACACCCCCCACCCCCGCCGGGCGACCACCGACAGAAGGTCAGGGAGACTGAAGCTACATCTGCAGTGGTCGCAGGCAACATAAATTATGTCTCGTGCCACCACCTGCCTTTCCTACTCTGGGGATAAGCTGCTTCTGCTTGCTGCGTCCTTTGGTTTACCTAGCCAGTGTGGTACCCGTTGCCCCTGCATTGGCACTTGCCATTCACTTTTCAAGTTCTCTTTTATTTCAGCAACGTTCAGTGCTGCCGTCTGCCGAGCTACAATTGGAGATGTTTGTGAACCGTCGTTTACTGCTACACAGAGCCGTTAGGAACAGAAGGCTGGCTTTCGCTTTACCAGCCCAGCTATCCAACTGGTACCAGTATCAGGGAATGTAACTGACAACACCAAATGAGGCTCTTGCTTGCTTGAACAACAAATAGATGAACATAAATTATAAATGACCATAAAGTGCGACTATCTATGTGTGTATTTACAGTCATATAAAATGGAATTATTTTTCTAAAGTGTCGCGTTTCATGAGAGTTATTTTATAGATCTATAAATGTAGGTTACTGGGTTTGTAAGAGGATTTCTAATTCTTAAGCTTGTACAGATCCCACCAGGATATTTATCTCACGCTGTTTTTGAAAGGAAGGTATAAATTGAGAAAATAATAAACAAACCAGGAATCTCTCTTGAAAACTCACCCTACATCATGGCCTCATAAAAATGTCCAGAATTCTTGTTGGAAGGAAATTCATAGAGGATTGCAGGTTTTGTTTTCTTTGCAGTTTAACTTTCTGCCACTATGCAGACAATGCTGAGTGCACGGGGGTGAGCAATGCTGAGGGGTTGCTGAGGCCAAGCAGCTTTGTGCTGGCTAACTTGGACTTCCATTAGCATCCATACACCCACACAACTTGTTTCAAACATTTCAATGATAATGATTGCAGGTCACTGAATTTAAAAATATGTATTATACTGATAAGAAAAAAATCATTTGTTTTTCTATTCGCAAAAACACACTTTTGAATGTAAAAAATCTCTATCAAATGTGATTTTTTTTAAAAAAAATTGTTACTTATCAGCCTAGCTAAAATGAAAAGTAGGTGTGAAAAAGCTTTTCGGAAAACAAAAAAAACTCAAGTAGCAGAAAGAAACGTTATTGTCCTTCACTTGCAGGGCTGCAGGGCTTGCCATATTTAAACGTGTGACCTGTTTTGAGTATTTGGGTCAAAAAGAAGGCAGGCACCAATGTTTAAAGTGGCACAAACAGAAGAGTGAAAGAGAAATCAGTTACAGCAGAAAATAAAGGAAATTAAAAAAAATCTGCATCCATCAATGTTGTTATTCCATTTAGAGACTAGGTATCGTGTGACCCTCGTTCACTCAGTCATTGGCACCCCCGGGATTATTGGCAAGTCAGAAAAGCTGCTTCTGATGGTTCAATGTGGAATTAGATGTGCCTGCGTTTAATTTTGTGCTCGTGTGTGACTTTGGGCAGTTTCTTAAACTTCTCCAAGCTTTGGTTCCTCCGCATAGACAGGAATCAAGAGAAGTGCTTACCTGATGTTGTTATTGTGAGTATTATATATATTCATGTGCTCAGAATGTTTAGGAAAGAGAACATGGAAAGCACTGACAATATGTGTGACTTTGACAAAGTTTTCTCTCTGTTTGCTCAGAGGTAATATGGATCACATGAAGATTAACATTAAAAAGTACATGAAATATTCCATGGAGTAGATGTACCACAGTTTCTTTAACCACTCTTCTTTGGAAGCACATCTGGTTTGTTTCCATGTCTTTGCTATTGTAGATTGTGCTGCTGTAAATAGAGGATTACAGATCCCCTTCTCATATGCAGATTTCACTTCTATATTCCTAGGAGCAGGATAGCTGGGTCATATGGCAGATTTATTTGCAATTCTCCAAGCACGCTCCATACTGATTTCCACAGTGGTTGTACTAGCCTACACTCCCACCAGCAGTGAAGGAGGGTGCCTTTCTCCCCACATCCACGCCATCAGGTGTTGTTAGTTGAGTTTTGAATGTAGGCCAGTCTCATTGGAGTTAGGTTGTATCTCAACGTGATGACTAGGGAGCCTGAGCATCTTTTCCTGTGTCTGTTAGCCATTTGAATCTATTCTTTGGAAAAATGTCAGTTCATTTCCTTTGCCCATTTTGTTACAGGGTTTTTTGTTTTGTTTTGTTTTGTTTTGTTTTGTTTGCTGTCCCTGAATTTCTGAAGCTCTTTGCATATCCTGGATATTAGTCCCCTATCACTTGTGTAGTGTGCAAAAATTTTCTCCCATTCTGTTGGTTGCTTCTTCACTTTGTTAATTCATTCCTTGGCTGTACATAAGCTTTTAAGTTTGATGTAGTCCCATTTGTTCACTTTGGCTTTGGTTGCCTTTGCTTTTGGTGTCTTTTCTAAGAAGTCTTTCCCTGTTCCTATATCTTGGAGTGTGTTTCCTATGTTTTCCTTATATTTTGATGGAATATTGTTCAGCTATTAAGAAGAATGAAATCATACCATTTACAACCAGGTGGTCCCAACTAGAGACCATTATGCTCAGTGAAATGAGTCAATCACAAAAGAACAAATACCATATGTTCTCTCTTATATAAGGAAACCAGCATGGAAAGTGTAACTTCAATAATTCGATCCATACTGTTTTTTGTTTGTTGGTTTGCTTTTTTGACTGTATCCCATGCGTTTTGATGTTTTTTATTTCAGTTTCATTTATTCCAAATAATACTTTTATCTTGTTGAATTCATCACTGACTCATGGATTACATGGTGGCATCATTTTTCCCAAGAGCTTTTTGTGTTTCCTTTTTGTCACTCATGCGCTGGTTACTCAGTGGCGCATTTTTTTCATGGTGCTGTAATTTGTTGTTGATGTTGTTGTGGTTGTTCTAACTCATGCCAGTTGTTAACCTTGTTTCATGGCTTCTCACTTATGGTAATGTATAGTGATGGAGTACTGGGGTCTATCATACAGATGTGGGGGAATAATGCAACATGCATCCCTGCTTCCAGACGAAAGATAGATTCCCAATGAAACTGTTGGACGTGTGTAGACAATGGGATGCTGGACTGCCTGGCATTGTACCAACAATGTCTGGGTAGACTTAAATAAGAGACTAATAGAATTATAATTCCTTATGAAGGAATACACTATTGTAGTAAAATGGGGAAAATCTGTTGAGAGGTGGGAATTGGTGGGGGGAATCCCAGCCTATATGAAATTGTACCACATAAATCAAAATTCAAAATAAAAATATATTTTAAAAATTACATGAAAAACCTACCAGTGTCCTGCAATTTCTAGATACCCAAGATTGTTAAACATCCACTCTTTTTTCTTGCTTTCCTAAATTATACTGAATGCTGCATAAGATATAAAAGAACACTTGTTGTTTGAATAGCCCTCTAACAGGGACTAAAGAAATACCTCCTCTCGTTTATTCACTATTTTATTAAGTTATGACACCAACTAGATATAAAGTATGGATAGCTGTAAGAATAAGCATTGGGATTTACAATTTTTATCCCCAATAAGCCACTGAATGTTTTCCTGTTGATAAAAAGCTGGAGTCTATCTACTTTCAGCCATACTTCTCTTATTTGTTTTCAATTTTTAGAAAGTACAATTTGCTATTTGATTGGGACCCTGGGATGACACCAGGTGACCGTTCCCCCTCCCTGGGTAATGTGGCAGTTGGGATACTACAGGTGTGACTTATCTCTCCCATTGCCCCAGATACAGGAAGAAGAAAACAAAACCATGGAAACAGGGATCTCACCCACTTTCCCCTAATCCTTGACCCTTACCACCCTAATCAACTATGTAAACATCACCAAAACTAGAATTTTTTAAAAATGTGCATTTTGCTGCCTGAAAAACAAAAGGAAAGAGCATACTTGAATCGGCTAGGTCGCTCCCCCAATCCCCTCGGGGTAGGAGAACTGAAGTCTAGCCAGGAGCTCATCCAGATTGCCCTGGTGGGAAGCGGTCGCTGGAGCCATACTGCTGCCTCCAGGATTCTACATGGAAAGAAGTCAGGAACTAGGACCAGGAACTGTAGAAGACAATTCAGTTCTGGAAGGTGGCATCTTAACTGTTACCCCAAATGCCCAGCTCAGGTTTCCTGGGAGGAGTTATTATGGGTAGCACACTTCCTTGCCTCATAGTTCTGTGTATACGAGGTGTAAAAAATTGAGCCTCACACACATTTGACTAAAAATGGTACATTATTATTTTTTTTCTTGGACTACCATACATTTTGGCATTAGACCCTCTTATCTTAATGTTTCTGATTTCTTCAAATGCCATCCTCATTACATCTTTAATAAAATTCATCAAGGTTTCAGGTGCAACAGGAACATTCTGGATTTGTCTGGACTCTCCTTCCTCTCAAGGGTGGTAATAATCACTTCAAAGTATCAGAGACTGTTTCTGATCCTGGCTCAAAGTCATGTCGATCAGTGACATCCAGTGAGGTCTTCAGTGTAGCAGAGCCTTCCTTGCAGGCATGTGTGCAAGCAGGGCAGCCCATGCAGAGCTTGCTGGTGGACTGGCACGTCTCCGCTGCCGGCTGTCTGATGTCTGCATGCAGTTCTGATGCTGGCGTGCTTAGAAGGTGGAGAACCAAAACGAACACTGTGCTTCCTCCAGATGGACACTGTGATCACATGCCACTCAGAAAACCATCTTTCCTCCGGTTTACAATCTCCAAATGGAAAGCAGAATGTTTAGGTTCTTGGTGTGGTTATGTGGAGTGATTGCAGAATGTGGCATGAGATAGAGTATACCCACAGGCAACATGAGTTCACTGCCTCATGATGATCAGTATGCCTAATCAGCAGTATATTGATGAGTGTCTTCTTCGGGGCTGCTCTGCTTTGTACTAACTAGCCTTGAAGTTTCTACTTTCCTGTACTCATGCATAGTTGAGCTCATGAAATATTTTACCACAGATCCTCTCGGGTCTGTTTATACATATCTAGTAAGGCATATTTTGGTACAATTCATGTGTTTTATCTCAAGGTAAATTTCAAGATAGAGTGAAAAATGAATTCCTTCTGTTTTTCAGGCAGTTTTCCTCATGAGAAGTAGGTCAAGAAACATTGAACACAGAATAAATTTATCTCTGAAAACAGCTCTTCAGCTCGGGATTGTTTAAGGATGGCCTAGAATCTGTGCCTAACATTCTCTTGCATCTGCTTTTTCAATATTCTGAATTAGCATGTAGGTACAAAACATTGCCGTGGCATTGCTCTTATGCTAGTCCCCATCGTCTGACCCCCTTTGTCAGGTGAGAAGGCACTTGTTAACCAGCACAAAAATGATTTTCGAAACAAAGTTAGCATGCGTCTTATCCACGAGGCTGCCAGTTGACTGAAAGCTACCAGGACTTCTATTATAAATTGTCCTCATTCTCACTTGGTTTAAAGAATACTTTGAAATACAAAACGAGGTGGACTGTTTTTATTGTTCTCCACCCTCTAATCCCTCAGGCTGTTGAAGTCTTAGATTAGGAGGGGACTTGGGGAGTGAAAGAGAAGAAGGAATACACATGCAAATACAGAGACAGATGCAGAGAGACAGAGACCATCACCACCATCTGGAGGTGAACCAAATATGTATGGATTTCATATGCATGGGCTTCAAGATTTATGCCAAATAACCTTCTTTAAATTGCATTTTTTCGTGAATCCTTCGAGATACTTCTCGTATTTCTTTTGTTTTTTTCTATCTAAATGAATTACAAAATGCAATCCTAATATAATTTGTATGTTTAAAATTTAATTGGTTTTATAAACTAAAGACATCCTGGTTTTGCTACAACATTTCTTCTATTTGCTACAGACTTTCTAAATTTGTGTTCTGGCAGAGTGTGTTCATGCACGCATGCCTGTGTCCATGGATATGTAATAGTTTTCTGTAAATTTAAGGCTGGGAAAAAGATGCAGGCTGTAGATCATTCTCTGATAACTCTGACAAGCACCTGCTTATTTCTTTCAGTGAGCTAACTAGATGCTGGAAATATTGAGCACTTTAGTCATCATTCTGAAAGGATTGCTTCATGTTTGATTGCACGAGCCTATAATGATTTTGTGAAACTTTCAGGAGGATTTTAGGAAATAGATCAAATGGTGCTTACAATTGAAACTAAAAAAAGGCTTTTCTATTTGTATTATTTTATTGGAGTGGGAAATTGGGAACTCTTAAAATGTCCCTACATATGTCACCCCTGTAACTTTGGCAGCCTTTTGTCATGATCACATTTTCCCTGGTCATTCATTATTGCCCTGCAGATGGGAGCTGTGCAGTATGCCAAAGAGTAACAAGTCTCAAGTTAAAGAGTCTATGAGTGTGTTTATTGTTTCTAAGTATTAATGCATGTGAACAGCTTTTGTTGACTGGCTTGACTTCTCAGAGTCTGGTGCACTGTCAGTTCTTGGAGGTTCAGTAAACTTTTTTTAGTGTTATACACACATGTGTAGTCTGCTGCTTCTGAGTTGCTAAGGAAGTTTGCCTGGGTCGTCAGTGAACTCCGCATTTTATCCATGTGTGGTTCAGAGGTGGGCAGTACAGTGAATTTCATCACTAATGTAGAACTCACACTGCACATAACACTGGGATAATCAAAATTGAGAGAGAATCCAAACACAAATAATAGATGAAAAACCAAAATAATTAGTGCATCGACCAAACATCTAACCTTCAGTTACTCTAAGGAATCCTGTAACTTGTTCTTCTGAATGTCTTAACTGACAATCCAGCAGTACTTTTATAGGTGTGATCCTTTGCTTGTTTACTTCTTTAGCTTTTAATGATAGTCATTTTTCTGTTGAGTTTCAGTTTCTCCTTCCTGAAAATTCTATCCCATCGACCAATCCGGAAATAATGAAAAAGGAGAAGAACAATGGAGGCTTTATGCATTACAGTGAAATCTATTCATGCCCATGTACAAAAGGCTACAAATTGGAATGGTTGAAATTATCTACTTCTATTTTGTGCTGCATTTTAGGAATATCAATGAAATTTGAAATTATATGGTGAAATGGAAAGTTTGAACAGGAATTATATATTGAAAATGTGACAAAAGATGTAGACTGAATCATCTTAGGTGTTAAGAAGGGAATATGCCTCATGTCTTATATTTTCTTTTTAGACAAAGCCTTCCAATTTACCTGGAAGCCCACATCATGTTTCATTTTCTACTCATATAGCAGAGATTGTTACAGTTATAATAGCTCTCTTTCTCCATGAAAATGGACCATTCGGAGTGGTAGATATGGTTATTTTAATTTTATAATATGGGAGGTGTAGAGGTATAATGAAAAAAAAAAAGACTTTGTAATCAAAGGAAACTTCAGTTACCAGTTGTGCAGCCTTGAAGAAATAACCAGCATCTTGCAGCATTTCATCTCATCTGTTGGTTAGGATGAGAGTGTAGGAAGACTATCTTCCCTGTAGGCAACTATAAATCTAAAGCATGTATCACGTATGAAGTTGTTATGATGAGTAATTGTACTGCCATGCCTTCCATCGAAGATTGAATATTCAGGTGTGAACATTGATCGTTTTTCTAAGATTAACATCTGCAGTAATTTATATTATGTGTCATTTTAATATGGGGCTGTTAGCTTTGTAATTCAACATAATCAAAGAACCATTTGTATTTACAAGAGAATTTTTTTGCAATTGCCTTATTAACAGCTCAAATTGATTACAACTTATTTCTAGTGTTTTCATTTGGTTCTTTATAGACTGAAATGCTGAGCTCTCCCCATCTGTTCATGCACGTTTTTCACCTTTTCCTTTAATATCTAGACACTTGATTTGTCTTATTAGTAGGAGTGATTTTAAAGTCCCTTGTGATAAGTATAGGAGCAAATTTATTTCTGAATCTGATTGTCTTGGCAGCTTTACTTCTTGAAAATAGGTGTGTTTTTGCTTGCTTTTCTGCCATGCATCTTTTTTTTTTTTAAGTGAACGTTAGACACTATATGTACAAGAAAAATAGACAATGTGGTAAATATATTTAATCCTGGAGATAGGCCCAGCTCTTTTTCTGTCAAGCTATTATAGAATGGGGTTTGAGTCAGTGGAGTTAGTATCGAACTGGTTTGGGGGGGTTTCTTGTTGCTATAGCAACATTCAGAACACCACAGACTTCAAAGACCTCCAGTGATGGACTGCCGCTGTCTTTTGCTTAGTCTGGTTCCTAGGGTGCTAAAAGGGATTTCTATCTTCCTGTGCCATCCTCAGCTTCCAGCAATCCTTGCATACCTGCCCCTGCTTCAGTAGCAAAAGACCACTCTGCTTCTATCAGCATATGATCCTGGGCCCAATAGGCTAGCCTGTCCTTCTCCCCAAGTCTTCTACCCTCCCCCACTCACTGAAAAGCAGATCTTTGCCTAAACCCATAGAGGGTAGAGGTGCCTGCCTTTCCTTTAATGGCTTAAGTCGTTTACTTCCAAAGAAGGGTCTGGCAAAAATGGATTTGATTTCATGCCTGTGCATCTTGAGAGAGCTTCTTCCTGTCTACTGTCTTACCTCCAGTCTTTGTTGAAAGTTACCAGACAGGGGCCCATAGAGTAACTCCAAAATGAGGAAATACTGCTTCTGTCTGTGTTTTCAAGCGTTGTGAAATCTGACAGCAGCCTTAAGAACTATCATAGTTTTAAGTGTTTTCTTCTGCCCATGCCTATGGTAGCTGCTCCTTCCTGAGTGCTCTGACAAGGGTAATCAAACCGTTCATATGTTCACTGCCCTTGGAGAGCATTCCAGTGCTCAGCTTACCGTATTGCATTGTGCCATCGTCATCTTACAGAAGTGCTCAAGGAAGTAGGCTTTCAGGGCTTTCCGAGGTTTTTCTCACTGGATTGCTTTGTTTCATTTCAATAGAATATCTGAGACAAGCTATTTGTGGGGAAAAAAAGAGACATTTATCTGGGTTACAGTGTTGGAGACTGAAAATTTAGAAAGACTGTGGTGTGGGCCCCATGGGAAATGGTGGAAGTGGGTGCACGAGGAAAAAGTCACATTTCCCAAACCATGACACCAGAGAGTGGATGGGTGAGACTCAGGCTGCTGACACATCCCTTTCATGAGAACTAATCACCGTCCCACAAGCAGTACCTTCATCCCCTCCAAGAACATGCCCCCAATGACTCCAGGCCTTCTTAGGAGGCCCCATCTCTCCAAAGTTCTACAACACCTCCCAACAGTACTACCTTGCAATATGTCTTCAACACATGAGAATTTTTGGGGGGGTGAGGCACATAGCTGCAAAAGCTCAGCAGGTGGAACATTATTCTAAACAGATGGTTCTTGATTATGATATAAAACCCAGGAGTATTTTACCCTCATCCACATTCATCGTCTTAATCATTACAGCCCCCTTTATTTCTGTTTTTGAGAGATTGGATCATAAAAGTGATATTTCACTGTTTGAATTTAATAAAAACATACTGAGGATCTTTCATCTGAGAGTTACAGAGAAATATGTGGGGATGAAAACGAAAAGGTGCAAAAATAAAAGTCACTCTTTCTCAAACCATTTTCATTCAGAAGACAGAAGCATTAAAATGTATATTCAGAATTGGCGTTTAAAAAGTAAATTGTGGTGTTGAAACTATGATTGCCCACAGTTGTAGCCATGCATGTGGACCATGGTCTCCTGGTCTTGTTATTTCAAGACCATGTGAGGGGCAAAAGGGTGATGTCAGCAGTGTGATGCTGACTTCGAGATCATTCTTAAGAGCAGTGTCACCAGGAACTTTTGGCTAAATTTCAGTGACGAAGAAGAAATATGAAGAAAGGGCCCCCATTTTACATCTCAGTAAAACAAGTTACATAGAGTAGTTCACAATTTCATGAAGCATGGAGGCACAAAAGTTAATCAAAATGTTCCAAACAGAGAAGAGGGAGTGCATATCCTCTGTGTACTAGGCATATAGCTCACAGTAGTTTTTGGATGGCTAAAAGGTTTTGATTTGACAATTTATCATGACATTGAGGGAAAAGATTATTTACCCTTGATTTTAAAAATCTTATTCAAATCACTTCTCCACAGTACATAATTCATATTCTATCACATTCTTTCCAAGATGCTCAGACTAAAACTTGAACAAATCAAGACAGGTGTTTTGAAATAACCATCCCAAAGTTCAGTCCAGGTACAAGGTGACAAGAATGGCTCATGGGCAACGAACTGTCTGCCGATGCTGAGGACCAAATCAAACAAAAGCAAAGAACATGAAGAACCAAAAGAAGTTAATTATAGGAAAATTAAAGTAGACATTCATTTTTTATAGAGTTTATGTTAAAACTAATTGGAAATCCCCATACATATTAGTTGCAGCAGAACTTTTAAAATTCCATGCACCAACTCAGACTTCTTTCTTAATCCTTTTCATCTCCTCATAATGATGCATTTTAGATTGTTGAAGGCTTGTGCTAATGCAAAGTGATGAGCTGTAATCTAAAATTAACCAAGAAAATAATGTGAAAATTTCATGCATGCATTGATATTTCTCTTTGGTGGTAAACCAGAGGGATATTGAAATATGAAATTTCAAATACCCTGCTGATTATGCTAGAATGAAAAATAAAATGGGGGATTTGTGGTTTATTAACAATAGAAACATTAAACAAAACACTAAGAGATATTTGTATGTCGACATTTAACTGCCCTTGGCATTTTGCACTTGGGTTTTGTTGTGTAGCAAGTTACAGGGAAGCTCTCTTTAAGTATATCTAGATAGTGTCAGTTTGTTAAGCATGTCTCCTTATAAATGTCCACATTATCCACAAGTGAATTTTATTGATGATGTTACATCAAAATTGTTGCTGGAGTTAGTGCTGTCTGTAAAATGAGTACATTAAACAGAAATCCATGCTTTTTGTTTTGGTATGTTAATTTGTTTTTCTGTTCAGGATAGCTATGCTTTCGTGTTCAATTTTGTGTATACCTTAAGTATTCATTTCATTCTTTACCACGATACCTGTTACAGACAACAATTAGTATTTAAATTTCAGGAAAAAAAAAACTCAGCAAGATTTACGAATCTTTCAGTGCTGCTGATTTTTTTTTTCTCATTAAGTCTGGGCCTGATGTAACTAAAAGAAAAAAATGAAAAAAGGGTGGGTAGATTCTGGTTGGATTTCCTGGTCACCTCTAACTATGCGAATTGCTGTGATTGGCATGCATTGACAGTTCTTATTATCACTGATAGCAAGCCAGAGACACTTCCAATTTGTATTTAAATGGCCCTACGCAGAAAAGGAAAACTGAACAAACCAAAACATCCCCGTGTGTTTATGCAGATAAATGCCAGTTAGCTGCTAAAAATGACATCAGTATTTTTCCATGCAGTTACAGTTACAATCTATATTGTAAACATTACAACATTTAGGAGAAGATCTCATCTGAATGTGGCATGGAAAAAATGATATGAATGAAACTGATCCCACAGTTAAACAGTGAACTCCATTACTTAAGGGTTGTATAAATTAGGCTACTTGGTTTTAAGTCATATATGCATAAGTTGAATTAGCTATATCAAGCATGGAATTTATTCTGTAGAATAAATCTATTCTAAGGATTCAAATGTGTCTCTAAGAAAGCAAAGGCAAATCATAATTGCACCTTAGAAAATTGTGACAATCTGCGGCTGGCATAGTGGCGCTGTTGGTTAAGCCGTCACAGGTACCAGCACTGTCCCAGTTTGAGTCCCCACTGCTCCACTTTCTGATCTAGCTCCCTGCCAATGCTACTGGGAGGCAGTAGAAGATGGTCTGAGTACTTGGCACCCAGCACCCACACAGATGAAGTTCCTGGCTCCTGGCTATGACTGAGCACAACCCTGGCTGTTGCTGTCATTTTGGGAGTGAACCAGCCCATGGAAGCTCTCTCTGCTTCCTTTTTTTCCCCTCTGTTATTCTGCCTATAAAATAAATAAAATACATCTTTGACAAAAAGCAACTCCGAGGGAGGGCTGGATGTTGGACAATAGATGCTGATGAAGGGCGATGCAGCTCCCTCTTTCGGCCCCTGTTTAAGCTTCCTGCCAGTGTAGACTCTGAGGCCCATAGGTGATGGTGCATGTAGTGTGTGTGGAATATAACTATATGTAATACATAGAGAATTTTAGCAATATCCCAACAAGGTGTACAAGGTTTTCAGTGTTAATGATTTTTTTCCTCAGTAAGTCTTTGTCAAATAATATTAAACAAAACATGCTGTTTGGATTCCTTGGTCACCAAATCTATATTTGAATTGTGGGTATGGGCATGAATGAAAAGTTCTTATCCCTGATTATAATCCAGAGACAATTCCAATTTTGTTTTAAGTGATCCTATGTAGAAAAGGATAACTGAACATAAGTCATATATTTGTATATATGCAAATATACATATTATCTTTGTATAATTAGAGTGATTAAAACCCAAATTGGAATTGTCTCTGGATTCTTCATATGTGTGTGTGCTTATGTATGTATGTTACATTTTTATAAATTATTTGCATTCATGCATGACGGGGTAAACATACACTTAAACAAATATGTATGATTTATACTTGCAGTTAGTGTGCTCAATATGTGAGATGTTGCAGGATTGTGGCCCTTTTTTGTTACTGGTAGGAATGAGATTTTATATAGAATTTTTGGGAACCAACTTGAAATATGTAACAAATGTTATAGAAATAGTAATTCACCTGGATCTGCCAACCTAATGTTTGAGAATCTTTCCCAAGGTAATAACCCTAAACTTGATAGAGGCTTTATGTACATAGATATTATTCATAAGATTAGTAGCAAAAGTATTGGAAATATTTTTCAACATTTAAATAAAAGAATGATAGTTTTCATGGACTCATATATAAAATAATACAACTAACTGTTAAAATTATTTTTACGGACCAGCATTGCGGTCTAATGGATTAAGCCATTGCTGGAAATGTCAGATCCCATGAGTGCCAGTTCAAACCCTGTCTGCTTTACTTTTGAGCATCTCCCTGCTATTGTGCATGGGAGAGCAGCAGAAGATGCGGCAAGTGCTTGCATCCCTGCTGCTCATGTGGGAAACTTCGATGAAGCTGCTGGCTCCTGGCTCCTGGCTCCTGGCTCTGGTCTGGCCCAGTCCTGTTCATTGTGTCTGTCTCAGGGGAGAAAAAAAAGAGACAGTGGATGGAAAATTTCTCTCTCTCTCTATTTCTCAACTTTGTGTTCCAAATAAGTAGAATAAATCTTTAAAAATGTTTTTTGACAGCATTGGAAAACCTCAGTTCTTTTAAATACAGAAGCAGGTTATTAAAATACTTCTGCAATGCAATTAAAATTACACAAAGAAAATGCTAGTGAGGTATGACAGATCTTCTATGATAGAGTTTTCAATACCCACTTTTTCTCTAGTTTCTAAAATTTGGCTAATAAACAGTAATTTAGTTGATAAATGAATTAACCTCAGCATTTTATTAAACATTAAGAACACTAATGCATCTCTCTGTTCAGCCTAATAAAATAGATCATATTAATTGTTTTTAGATTTATTTATTCTGAAATTCACAGTTGCAGAGAGATGGAGAAACAGAGAGAGAGAGAGAGAGAGAGATGTTCCATATTCTGGCCTACTCTAGATAACCAAAACAGCCAGGGTCACCCATGTGGGTGGAATAGGATCAAACATGAGCAGTCCTCCTCTGCTCTGCTCATGTTCACTGACAGGGAGCTGAATCAGAGGTGGAGCAGCAGAGACATGATCTAAATGATGACTTTACAGATGGTGGCTTTAACTACTATGCTATAACACCAGCCCCAATCATATTCTATTTTGTTGTTGTTGTTTTTACCTTGATGCTTCACCTAAGCTATTTATACACTGAATGACATATACCTGAGGTTCTTTTTGTCTTTGAAGATGAGGCCTCTTTACCATGAATTCTTAATTTCCTAATCAGTGAATATACTTGTCTAAATTTTAATATTTAAGTTTCTTCTTTTCATATTAGTTCAGCAATGCATAGTGTTCTAGTTTTAGCAGGTATTGGTTCTTTCTACTCATCTCAGTGGGTGGCTTGTTATTTTCAGCGGCTTTTGTGCAATCCTTTGAGGTGGTGGTTTCTAAGCTGTGAATGCATTGTGTCTATGCAGAGAGGGGTGTTATTTCTTGTATGGCATGATACTTTTATATATGCTATGAGAACAATCAATTTTACATTTGAATTATTCCCTCATGACACAGGCTAATTTGACTAAAGAAAGGTACATATTATCTAAATATGCCTGATTAAGCCATAAAATATCTGATACAGTTAAACAAGTCTTTATGGATCTCGATTTCTCCACTATAGTATGCCAATCTTTAACATCAAGGTTTACCATAAAAAGGCTCTTTTTTTTCCAGAAAGGATTTTGCAGCAAAATGTATTACAATAAAATTGTATCTATATTGACAGAATCCTGAGGAACTAAAAATATAAATGGTTGTTTGAGAAAATACTGTCTAAGGCAATAGGAAGAAAATCCACTATTTCCTAGGCTGGTTCAGGAGTCCTGGCTTCTTTTGGCATAGTTGAGACCCAGGTACTCATGCGTCTTTGAGCCTCAGTTACTGTTTGTGGATCCATAAAAGGAACACTGTGTTAAGGGCGCAGGGATATGAAGCGCAGAACAACTCTTAGATAAACATGGGAAAAACACAGGAAAAAATAATATAAATAGGCCTATTGCTAACAATACAGCTGTTCTTGGAAAAAAAGGTATAGCATCATGCATCAATTTATGTAAGAGCCAGAGTAATGTCTTTAATTTTCATCTGATAATTTTTCAAACCCTGGAGATATTTGAGAATCTGTGTAGGTTTGTACTCACCATTTTAGGGGCCTATGCCTAGTCCTACAGAAAACCCATACATTATATAAGGATAACAATATTGATTGTATGTTATGGGTCAGGTGCTTTCTATGGTATTTGAAGATAATGAGATAATGCCCACAATCATACTAAATCCTGATTTTTCAGATAAGGATATTGAAGAAAAGATTGCTATGTAAAGACAGAAAATGTGACTTTTATGTAGGAGGACTGGGCTTTGAGTCTGGGTAATATGGCTCCAAAGCATTTTTGCCCAATAAGGTTTCTATACTTCCTCTTGTGAAAAGATTAGAATAAAGAGGCAGATTCTAGAATTTGAAATTTGAAGAAATAGATATGCCTTTTCCAAACTGTATTTCTTTTTTTTTTTTAATTATTTATTATTTAACTTCAGTAATTACATTGTATTATGTGACACAGTTACATAGATACTTGGGTTCTCCCCACCCCTCCCCAAACCCTCCCACCATGGTGGATTCCTCCACCTTGTTGCATAACCACAGCTCAAGTTCAGTTGAGATTTCCCCATTGCAAGCGTATACCAAACATAGAGTCCAGCATCTTATTGTCCCGTCAAGTTCAACGGCTTCTTAGGTATACCCTCTCTGGTCTGATGACAGAGCCAGCAGAGTATCATCCCAGTCAATTGAAAGCTCCAACATACCATCAGCACAAATTTACATCATTATGGAATTAATTGACATAGTAATGAGTAACCAATATGTTAAAAGTAAATGCGGGTTCCCAGCCACCTTCTGTTACCACCTCACCTATACTTCAATTTTAGTTTATACGCAACATTAAGTTGAGGGAAATGAATTCCATATAATGAAGCGATTAACTCAAGTCCATAGAGCTGGTTAATGCTGGCGCCAGAATTCAGGTGGGAACATTCTTGCAAAGCTCATCACAAAGCTGAATTGTCATTTTTCATCACTTTAAGTGGTGAAACTGAGGCCCATTATGATTCAATAGCAGAGCTTCCATTCCAACCCAGATAGGCTGGTTCAGAATAATATAGGATACTGCCAAGACCGGGTGGAGGGACTGCTATAATATTCCAAAAAAACTGGATCCACTTGCTTGATAGGCAGCAGGAGGATCACTGATATTCGATGGTGGAAGAAAGGACGCGTTTGTGGCAAAGTGCAGAAGGAACAATCAGACAGATATTGCTTAATTCCCAGGCTCCCTAGGGAGTTAGCGGTATTGATTCTTTTTTTTTTTAAAGATTTTATTTATTTTATTACAAAGTCAGATATACAGAGAGGAAGATCTTCCGTCTGATGGTTCACTCCCCAAGTGAGCCGCAACGGGACGGTGCTATGCCATTCCGAAGCCAGGAACCAGGAACCTCTTCCGGGTCTCCCACACGGGTGCAGGGTCCTAATGCATTGGGCCGTCCTCGACTGCCTTCCCGGGCCACAAGCAGGGAGCTGGATGGGAAGTGGAGCTGCCGGGATTAGAACCGGCGTCCATATGGGATCCCGGGGCGTTGAAGGCGAGGACTTTAGCTGCTAGGCCACGCCGCTGGGCCTGGGGGGGTGGGGTATTGATTCTTACAGATTACAGTTGGGGCTGATGGATGGACACTCAGCTCTTGCCCAAGTCCCCGGTTGATCTATGCTGCTTGTGCCACTCCTTTGACTGGTTGTTGATCTCATGCCCTTTAGGGAATTTTGAGGATGACAGTGTGAGCTCTAGTCAGTGGAAGGGTTTTGCACTTTTTGTCTGGGCCTGGGGCTCTTGGAAAACAAACCCTTTAAGGCAGGTCCAATGTCAAGTTTTATCTGAGATCTTCTGGACTCTGTAGCACCATCTGTATTACTACCTCAATGCAGTGAAACTATGTTAGTAACAAGTTCATTTGCTACCTTAGAAGCAGGACAAAGAAGGTTTAAGCTAAGTAACAGAGGTGAAGCACTTGATGGTATCTGGTGTCTCCATCCAGGGCATTACATAGGGACTTGTTCTGAGGTTTTGAGCCATTATATCATGATAATTCAGGATAGGCACTACCTTATAATGTATTTATAATCTATTTCAAAGTGGCTTGAAAGTTGGAGAATTATGTCTTTCATTTCCAAAATAAAAATTCTAGGGATCGTACTACATAATCATTTTAATATTCTCTAATGTTTGTAGTGTGTCATGGTTCATGCCCATCTACACATGGAATCATACAGGTTTTTTTTAAGATTTATTTATTTGTATTGCAAAGTCAGATATACAGAGAGGAGGAGAGACAGAGAGGAAGACCGTCCGTCCAGTGATTCACTCACTAAGCAGCCGCAACAACCGCAGCTGAGCTGATCTAAAGCCAGGAGCCAGGAACCTCTTCCAGGTCTCCCACATGGGTACAGGGTATCAAGGCCTTTGGCCATCCTCGACTGCTTTCCCAGACCACAACCAGGGAGTTGGATGGGAAGCAGAGCTGCCAGAATTAGAGCTGGAGCCCATATGAGATGTCGGCTTGTTCAAAGTGAGGACTTTACCAACAAGGCTTACTGTACTGGGTCCAGGATCATACATTTTACATATATACTTGCATGTATGAAATGTATATAGAAATATGTATGTGTAAAGTTTATTTGTAAATATGTGAACCAAATATATATTAACAAAGCATTCAAACCATTTACATTGGCCATACAAGGAAAATAATTGGCCAATTTGCATTAAAATATTAAGTGATGATAGCATTTAGTATAAAATTTGGAATTTATAAAGATAAAATAAAGTAAATTCCACTTCAAACCCCCTCTTTTTTTTTATATTTATTTTATTTTCATTACAAAGTCAGATATACTGAGAGGAGAAGAGACAGAGAGGAAGTGGAGCTGCCGGGACCAGAACCAGCGGCCATATGGGATCAAGGCGAGGACCTTAGCCACCAGGCCACGCCGCCGAGCCCAAACCCCCTCTTTTTTGACTCAACAAATTCTCTTAAAACCTCAATTTCTGTCTACCATTTGTTCTGTAATATTGTAACAAACCAGACTTGCACTACAATTTCAAAACCTTTCATATCTCCAAATTATATTTTCCTCTGCAACTCCATCTCATTTCTGCCCAAGTGCAAAGTAGTTAATTTGAGAACCTCTAATATTTAATTTACTTGCTATCCTAAATTCACGTTTATTTAAATTTTTAATGAAAATATAGATAGAACTTACTCATTGGCATTAGGCCCTGGGGAAAGTGTTCTCAATAATAGTCCTGTCACAAATCTTAGAAATGAAATAAATACTTTTTTTACCCAGTGGAATAATAAACTTGAAAAGAGAAAGAAATCTGTCATTAAGAATCTTGGAAGAAGCCGTCATTAGCCACTTGTCATCAGTATTAGCAACTCGAGCTGAATAAGAATTGATTGTGTGACTCTGGACTTTTCTTTGCTCTGCCACTTAGATCATGCATTAGCATTGGCACCTGATTAACTCTCAAAATGGTCTCATCCTCTGATTAGCTCCCAGGAATCCTTTTGTATTCTCAGAACTGATTTTCTGAGCTTCATCCTAAAAGACAGAATCCAATGTTCTTTTACTGACTGTAAAATTCTGTTTGTGCTGGAAAAATATTTAGCCTTAGTCTATTTATACTTCTTGGCTTGCTCCTCGTTTGTGCTAACCTAAGACTTCCATATTTGGTGAAGAGAGAATAAATGAATGCGTCTAAACTTTAGTACTGTTTTAAGTGCTTTCTGTATTTGGCATTACACATAAATGAGCAGTATTGGTACTGACCATTGCTGCCGCTCCAACCTGCTGAGTTTCCTCAGAGCATGTTCTCCCCCTAAAGAGCTTTCTAGATTGATTGCTATCTCCACTAATACTTGGCCATGTTTAAGAAAAACATGCTTGCTTTAGTGTTTCAGTGTTGAAAGGTATGATAAAGAGAAAGACAATGATAGAAATCATGCTGTATTCTAAGTGGAATACTTTTTAGAAAGTTTTTTTTTAAAGAAATATTGTCTTTAAAATGTGTGCGTCCATCTTAAGTTTAAATGATGGGATGCAGCACTCATTTTCTGAGATGAAGAAGCCAAGGACAGTGCACTGCTACAGAATTTTATCTTATAGGATGCACATACTATTGATTGACCACTATGAGACCTACTAGGCAAAGCATTTCAACACACTTTTTTCCTGTGATATGCATTTCCACAAACTCTTTGAAGGCCCTCATATGCATAAATTTCAAAATATGTTTGCATCAAAATAGACTTATATAAAGAGGAAATAAAGCAAGAGGAGAAGAAGGGAGAGGAGGGGAGGGGATGGACAGCAAACAAATGTGTTCCTTTGTGCTACTCTGGATTCAGTTTCTCAAGAAGACCTTGAGGATTCTGATGGAACATATTCTACTGTTTTATTAATTTTTTACTCAAACACTTCTGTCCCTCATTGAGAGTTTTTCCTGAGAAGACTGATTTTCTATCACTCCTGGGATATCTTGAGATATCCTACAGTTAAGCTTTCTAAACCATCCAGTCCCTGAAGAAAGCCCTAGTGCAAAGACATAAAGTGCTGTGGATATTTCTGGTGGAAAATATTCAGTATATTGTAGGTAACTCAAGTTTATCCCAAGCAAATACGATATGGAGCCTTGTTCATATGTGCAATGTCAATTCCTTTTAATATTTAAGTATTTATTTACTTGTTTGAAAGGCAAAGCAACTGAGACAGAAGAAAAGACACAGCTCTTCCATTACCTCGTTCAATCCATGAATTGTTGAATACCCAGTGCTGGGGTTAGGTCTAAGTCAGGAACTAAGAACCCCATTCTGTTCTTCCACGTGGGTGGCAGGGACCCAAGTACTTGGATCACCTGCCATTGCCCTCCCATTAGCAGGCACGTTAGCAGGAAGCAGAATCCAAAGTGGGGCAGCCAGTGCTTGAATCTATGCTAAGAAATGGGATGCTGGCATTGTAAGCCGTGGTTTGGCATGCTATGCAACAACATGACTCCTACTATAACATCTTGTTAATCTTTCTTTTGTAGTAAGGGTTGAGAGAATAATTTCATGTGATTTATATAGACCTTTGTAATAAACCAACGTAACAGCCCTATGTTTGATCATTTGTTTCTTAAACATCTTTTTAACAAAATTTTGGAAATGGTTGTTGTGCGTATTTGGCTGACTGCTATCCTTTTTACTTAAGAAGAACTGTTTTGTAGGTTGTTAAAATAGACATATACCACATAATAATGTACTGTAAAACGTAGTCAATGGAGAAATAGTGTATTTTGAAAGCAAAAGTGATTAGACTGTAGAATGGAAACCAGTATCTAGTTAGCACTTCTGCTGCAGTTTCCAAATATTTAATTTTAACTTGTAATTAGATTGGAGGCCCTTACATTATTTTGATTTATTTTCTAATAATTAGTCCATTATTATTATTTTAACAAATTAAGTGACCTTGTCATGAGACTGCCCAAGTATATTCCATGTCTTCATACTAATTAACAGTAACTTATTTTTACCCCTCACAAGTCTATACACCCACATATTCATGTTGAAACGAGATGCTTGAAATCATTTTGTAAATTATAATCCACTATAAAACAATCATTATTTACATTATTGATAAAATCATATTTCAGTCTTTTGAACATGAGGAGATGCAATTTATATTACCCTTTCATATTTTGTTTTTGTCTTTCAAATAGTAGACTTCAACTTCTCCATGTTTATAAATACTATAAAAAGCTTAGAAATCATTAATATGATATGATAGTCACCTAAAAATGTCTGTTTTATGGTATAATACAACATATAGAATTTTTAAAGAAATTTTGGTATGTATGAATATAAAGGTTTACAGTTCTCTCCATTTCTCTCTTTTATAGTATCAATATTTGTCATAACTGCATCTTCTTCAGTGTTCACAGTTCTGTACCATTGGTTTTCTTGTAATAGAGCTGAGCAAGGTGAGACTCTAGGAAGTTACATAATGTGCTCAAGGTCAGCACGATCGTGAGAGTTGAGTTGGGGTCTGAATGTAAGATTTTGAGATTATATTAATTCACTAACCCGTATGGTATGATTCATGGCATTTAAAGAAAAAGAATTTATCAGTTGTGTAATTTACCTCATGACACTCCTTTTCCAACTATAACCACCTGGTAGCTATTCATATAACCTTGGGATTCTTATCTCTTTTCCATTATAGTGTGTTCTTCCTATCTTACTGTTATGTCCTACTTCATAGCAATTTCCACAATAATATATAAAAAACTTTGAAAAGATTCCTTCATTGTTTTCAATATATATTGCATTGTTATTTTTATAGATATGCAATTGTGTGATTATGGAAGGTTCTGACCTTAACTCCAATTTCATAAAGTAGCATGAATTCTGTAAATGGCAGGGGATGAGAGAGAGTTTGTATTCAACCTTAGCTACTGTGGTTTTCCAAATTGTTTACTGGCCTCTGTGAACTCCATACAACAAAAAACACCTGACCCCCTGAGGAAGAAGTAACATTTGTGATGGTGGAAAAGGATCAGAGAGATCATCATTAGCATTTCACATCGTATTAGGACTCACGGCGGTCATGAGAGAGAACAGAAAATTGCAATCTCATATTACAGAATATAATTCAACCAGACAAGTCAAGGCAGATTATTTGTGAGAAATAATCTCTTCTCAAGTTTCTATTTCTAATAGGGATGAAAATACGTAGGCAGTCTTCAGTTCAAAGGCCAAATTTTGGAGAAGATATCTTCAACTACTTTTATGCTTAATGCTAGCTAACACTAGTTTCATCAGTATCATAAAGTAGAAGGAAAATGTATTGCCCTAAGACTCAGTAGATCTAAGATTTGATTATAGTATTAATTAACTGTTTGGTTTATGGGACATGCTCTTGCAGAGCAGAAATTTCTTCTTGAATATACCATGTCAGATGCGGGGAACTCCAAAGCTGTAATAGTCCTCCCTTGAGTAGATGCTCACATTTGGGGGGTGATGAGTGTCGTTGAGGCTGCCTTCAGAAGAGGACAATGTGTGTGTGTGTACCACACTTGTGTGGTTGCACATGTAAGTATATACAATCAAAGTATGTATGTGTGCAACAATATGATATATATGGTAATTAGAATTAGAAAAATGCTCGCATTTGTTTTATACATTTGTCTTATACATCTGCCTAGGAGATAAAAGTGTGTGAAAACACAAACTATATGATCAAAATGAGAGTTATCAAGTTAAATTCTAGGGACTTCATGAAAAAATGACTAAGGTAGAGAAAGTATGTGACATTCATGGAGACATTTGGCTTGTGTGGCTAGTATGGGTTTGTTGGTTCAGATGAGGGTACTTCGATAGTTCATGGAAAATGTAATCCTCGCCTTGCAAGCGCCTAGATACCAAATGGGCCCGTTTGTGTCTCAGCTGCTCCACTTCCCATCCAGCTTCCTGGTTGTAGCCTGGGAAAGCAGACGAGGACGGCCCAAGGCTTGGGACCCTGCACCCATGTGGGAGACCTGCAAGAAGCTCCTGGCTTTGGATCAGCTCAGCTCAAACCATTGTAGCTACCTGGGGAGTGAACCAGCAGATAAATCATCTTTCTCTCTAAATCTGCCTTTCCAATAAAGATAAATATTTTTTAAAAATTCTAAGATGAGTATTTTGGCACAAACATTACACAACTCCATGCATGGCTTTGTCATAGTGTATAATTCCATGAACTTTTTGAAGAGTTCTTACATGAGGTAAGGTGTGTGTATGGCTGCCAACAGACTTGATAAATAATAAATTTATATAAGTGTTTTGGAGTGAAATTGTAAAGGCTTTTAATGCCATTCTGAATAATCTGGCCTTTAATGTCAAGGCCAGCATTTCACATACTTGCATAATGTCTCCAGAGTTACGTATTTCATTATTAGATGGATGGTGATGCCATTTATTGACAGCGAGACCAGAACGGATAGATTTGTTGTGGGAGATGAATGATATTGTTGATGTAGCTGCAGTGCATTTAGGTGGAGGGAGGTATTAACTAGAGTCAGCTATGTCAGTCCAAAACTAAGGACATCATTCAAGATGAAAAATACGAAGTGAGGTGTCATCCATATTAATATAGAGTGGTGGTTGAGGTTTGCTTAGAAAGAATAAACGTAGTAGGCCAAAGGAGCAGACGTGAAGGATATACAGGAGTCCTGGAGAATTCCAGTATTTCAGACTGAATGGCAGGTACTTCTAAGTCTGCAAAACAGGTAATTAAGGAGCCCTTGTCTTGAGCGGCAAACCAAGAAATAGTGCTATTTCTGAACATCAGAATCTTAGTAATGTCATTCAGTGCACAAGTTTTACCTACTATATGCCTATTGAATTGTGTCTCCCAAATCTTTACATTCGATTCAGATTCATACATTTTCTGCAGTCTTCTATATTGAAGCCCAGTGCTTCCTATTCCTATTCCCAGAGCCACGTTCTTCTTCCTGGAATTGCTGCACTTCAATCTGAGTACTGTCATTGACATCTCTCTGCCAATGTCCCTGCATCCTTAGAAAATGATTAATTGATTAGTTAATTACCAGTGATATCTATTAAATAGACCTGTATGTGTCTACCCCTCTCCACTCCCTCTGCAATGAACTAATACAGGCTGTGGTCACTTTACACCTGGGTTCTGACTGGACTCTGTCCACGGTCTTAAATTTCTCAAAATGACCTGAGTACTGTGAAATTTATTAGTAAGTTCCAAACCTGATATTAATATATTCCCTACGGACTGGCTTTGTAGCAGAGAGGGTGAAGCTGCTGTTATCTGTGATTCTGGCAAGCCCATTTGAGTGCTAGTTCAAGACCCAGATGCTCTGATTCCATTCTAGATTGATAAAAATGGCCTGGTTAAAAAAGCAGAGGATGGCCCAAGTTTTCTGGGCTGTGGATGAAGCTCTTAGCTCCTGGTTTCAGCCTGGCCCAGCCCTGGCTGTAGTGGCCATCTGGGGAGTGAAACAGCAAATGGAAGATCATTTTCTCTGTTTTCCCCTCTCTATCACTCTAAATAAACAAATAAATAAACAAAGTAATTAATTTTTAACAAAGTCTGCTTTGGTTTCCTACTGACTTCACACTGAATTTCATGCTTCCTCTGTACTCCCAGTTAACTTTTGGAACTCAATTGAAGTACCATTTTATTGAGGCACTCTGTTTTTTTTCAAGTTCTCTTAATACATAATTATGACAGAACCTCGAGTTTTGTGTATCAGGGAACTTATATGTATATCTGTATCACCTTACCTATTCTGTTTTTTTTAATGTCTCCTCCTCTCATTAAGCTATGGCGCGAAAAGGTCAGGAAGATTGTCTCTTCCAAAATTGAATTTCTACCACCTAGTACGTGTCAAGACATATTCGACACTAGACTTAATAACCTTGCATTTTATCTATTAGTTTCCTGTTGCTTGTATTAAATTTTCCACAAATTTCGCAGCTTCTAACTATACTGATTTATTTTTAAAGAACTTGGCCAGTCAGAAATTCATTAAGCTGAAATCAAGTGCAAGCAGGGCTGTGTGGCTTCTGGAGGCTTCACAAAAGAATTCTGTTTCCTTGTCCTGTCCATTCTCTAGAGACGTCCCACATTCCTTTTCTGATGGCCTTCCTTTTGTGTCTTTCAAGCTCACAGCATTGGGCCAAGCCTTTTGCATCCTCTGATTCTCCTTATTTTGCTTCCTTGTGCCTCTTTCAAGGACTCTTCTGATTACACCAAGCTCACCTGGATGATCTAGACTAATCTACCTGTCACCGCTTAGCTAATTATCCAGCCTACTTCCTTCTGTACCCCCAATTACTTTTTGCTATCAAAAATGACTTTTTCTGATATCAGACATTAGAGTGTTGACATTCTGGGAAGAGCATTATTCTTCCTACTGCACTTTAATAGAAATAAGAACTGCAGAGAAGAAAAATCTACAAGAAAACTGAAGAATAAATCTGATCTTCATTAAATTTAAACACCTTTGGTGAGCATTATTGGGTAACACATATTGTGCTAAGTGCTGTGACTGTAAGAAGAGTGTTTAAGTCAGTCCCTGTCTTGGAGGAGAGAAAGCATATAGGTGATATTGCGAAAAATATATCGGGCCCTGCGGTGTGGCCTAGCAGCTAAAGTCCTCACCTTGAACGCGCCAGGATCCCAATATGGGCACCGGTTCTAATCCCGGCAGCTCTCACACTCCCTCACATCTCCAGGAAACAGCTTCAAGTAAATTTTTCTGAACTGTTCCTTCTTTGCCTCTTCCATTAATATGCCCTGCATATTTTTATTAGCAAAAGAAAATAAGGTATAAACACACACCAGAGGAAATGAATATAATGCATGCTACTTAAAATGACTGTATAACAGCATGTAGATTATTAATTCCGAAGAAGGCAGATTTTACTTTGTTTTCTCATTTGCTTCGTTACTAAATTATCCTATGGGTATCCTATGATTTAACCTATAACTGAAAGATAAGGCACCAATGTATTCATTATAGTGTAAACTCCATTAGAAATCAAAAGCAAAAAACAAAACAAAACAAAACAAAAACAGCCAGATAATATTTAGGATGAAATTAAAGAAAACAGGGCCCGGCGCGAGGATCCCATATGGACACCGGTTCTAATCCCGGTGGCCCCGCTTCCCATCCAGCTCCCTGCCTGTGACATGAGAAAGCAGTTCAGGATGGCCCAAAGCCCTGGGACCCTGCACCTGCGTAGGAGACCTGGAAGAGCTCCTGGCTCCTGGCTTCGGATTGGCTCAGCTCCAGCCGTTGTGGTCACTTGGGGAGTGAAGCATTGGATGGAAGATCTTCCTTTCTGTCTCTCCTCCTCTCTGTATATCTGACTTTCCAGTAAAAATTAAAAAAAAAAAGAAATTAAAGAAAACAACACTATTGTGCTGGAGTGAAAGATATTTGTGAGGATTGAAATGTATACACATGACAATATGGGATACTTTTCAAATGTTAAAATGTTTCCATATTTTATATGACAAAAATTGAAACACCATCAACAAGCAAATATATTATCATTATTATTTAAAATATCAACAGTCAATACAACAAACATCATAAGGGAGGTTCAGTATTCAATTCTTGATAAGTTGTAGGTTCTGAATTGCAGAATTCCAGGATGCCCTTGATGTGGATTACAGCATATATGGATCCCCGGGATTTGGAACAAACAAGAGGCTCTGAATTCAGCCATATTTTGCATCTGTACTAATATGTTCAACTTTCACAAATCTGCTCACCTTATGGCATCCCATATTATTATATAATTACAGTGTAAATGAAAGATATCTAATTAATATGACAAACCATGAACTTTGATTCAGATAATCTGTCAGGTTCGTTACTGTCACTTGCTAGCTTTACTCTTTATGACTTTGAATCTTTTATGTATAAATAACAATTAATTATGCATTGAAATTATAACAGTGAAACAGTCTTATAAAAAGCACTTATATATTCAATCATACAATTAGCTATGTTGATATTTATCATTCTGAAGAAACTACACGCTACCATAACAGTTAATTCATTGGAGGCACATTTTACTTTTATTAAAGGAAATGGATGAAGAGAGAATATCTGGTACAGATGCTTGTATGTTAAAACTCACCTTCAGTGCTATTTATACAGCGAACGTATAACATTTTGCACTTTATGCCAAGGATTCTTTGCTGCCTTCAAGGCCTGTCTAAAAACACCACTGTACATTTAATTGAAAAGAATAAAAATATTATTTTACTGCACATTTTTCACTAAAATGACCCTGAAACAACTCTCTTCACATAGCTTCTTAGTTAGCTTCAAGTGGAGGTCATTGAATATGTTTTAAATATTTCCAAACATATGCTTTCAAAGGCCCATGTCTTAGTCCATTTTCTGTTGCTATAATCAAACACCAGAAACAGGATAACTTATAGAGAAAGATTTGTTGAGCACATGGTTCTAGAAGTCCAAGAGCATGGCACTGGCTTCGGTTGAGTTTCTGGTGTGGGTCTGTTGGTAGAAGCGGGGAAGGTAAATGGGAATGTTTGGAAGGGAAAAACCAGAAAGGGCTACATCACTTTTTGTAACTTGCTCTTAAAATAACTAAATGGCCCAGTGCCCTGGAAGTATAAACTCACTTAGTAGCACAAAAGGACTATTCATTAGGACTCTGCTCCCATTACCAGAACAGTCCCATTGGGCACCACTTTCTGTAACTTCTACATTGAGGTACTAAGGCTCAGGCGAGTTTTGGTGGGAACAAACCCTAGCAGACTCATGTGACTGATGTCTGATGGAGAAGGTATGCATGTGCATGGGGTAAAAACACATGATTGTTAATGGTATTGTTTTCCTAAAGGCATGTAAGAAATAGACATAGGGACCAGTATTCCTGCAGTAAGTCTATGAATATGGTTAAATTTTTACCATGTGAAATATGCCATTTCTTACGGTTTTCAAGAGTGTATACAATTGTGGAAACCAAAAGATTCAAAGGAGATTAAATTAGAGTTGAAAATTATCACTGTTGTTATATATCTGCACGTGTCAACAAATGGAAGACTTTAATATTGTAATTTACACATCATGTAGATGACTTTAATATTGTAATTTACCACACAACTTGTAGATGATGCTGATATTGATCATGTGTATATGGCTTTTGGGCATAACACTATTAAATAAGAATGCATTTTATGATGCTAAAGAACTTCTCATTTAAGAATAGTTTCAACTCTCATTTATCCTCTATCATTTCTGAGATTGATTAAAACAGCCACTCACTGACTAATATTATGATTTAGATAAACTGATATTCTTAAGTGCATGCATCCATTATGGATAAGTTATTCTTTTCTATATGTCATCTGTTTTCAGAAGCAGTGGATGCTTAATACTGAAAAATAATACAAAAGCAAATAGCTTTACTTTGCCAGGGCATATCAGTAATGGTCCTTTTGACCCAAATAAATAAGATATGAAATTTTCCAGGTTTAAATATCTCATAGATAGATTCATCAATTGGACATTGGCTAATATGAGTACATTTACAGTAATTCAAAGATAGACTTTGGCTTCAAAAGAATATTTTCAAAATATCAAGATTGATCATTTTTCTGTTCATTTGACTCAGTGCTAATTTATAACTGGGGTAAGAGAGAACATTTTAGAATCATGAACTCTGTGAAACTGGTTTAATAAATTTTCACTCTAATACCTTGACTTGAATGGTTGGGACTTTTTCAGTTTTTATGTGTAAACTATGATGAGTAATACTTGCATTTTTATGTAAAATTTCCTGACTTTTGGATGAAAAAAGGTACTAGAAAATGTTGAGTTGTACCGTAGTCCTTCTATGAAGAATTTTCATGTTGAACAAATGTATCTTGGAAGCTTTGCCTCCGTGCTGACACTGTGCTACTTGCTGGGATGGGAAGCTAATAGAACTCTGCTCGTCCCGAGGCGTCCGCTGTGGGGCACCAGGCCCTGCTCAGAGCATGGAGACGCTGAAGAGCAGGGCTGAATCATTTCCATGAGGATTGGGCCAGGGAGGCTCAGAAATAGTTTTTATAAGTAGTCATAGCTGATAATTTATTTCAGTTATTTTAGAATATATAATTAATATAAGGACACATTCCACTTAGATGAAATTGTTTTTCTGCAATGTCTGTGCAACATTTTAATTTCCTGTGACTTGACTATACCAGTTATTTTACGGATGTAATTTGAGTCCCAAATATCAACATCACTACTCATGTTTAATTTGATCTGTGAATAACTTCATTTCTACATTTAAAATAACACACATACAAATGAAAACTGTTTTAAAGATTTTCAAATATGAAGTATATAAAATTTCCTCATGGCTTGGTATTTTTTTATTTCACATTCTAGATGAAAGAGAAGATGTTCAAAAGAAAACATTCACAAAATGGATAAATGCACAATTTTCTAAGGTAAGAATGTTCTGTTACTTCTCTTTCAAGATAGGATTTGCAGAATTTTTATATACCTGCGTATTTTAGATGTCAATATCATTTTCTCATATTTTCAGACTATTTTAGCTGTACGGACCTGGGAATTTTAATTTTTAATTTTTTAATATTTTATTTAACACAAAAGCAGCAGAAGATGTGACAAAAATAAATTATTTACTTTTATAAAACATGTCTCTCATATCTGCACATAGAAAGGAATTCAAATGAAGGAGTAAGACTGCTTGAGTCAGACTGACTATGTGCCCTTTAAAATTGATTTTCTTCTCTATGACATATAATCTGTAGGTTTGGCCTCTCCTTATTGGTATAGGACACTGTAACTGAGCTATATTTTTTACATATTAATTTTATTAACTAATACATATTTCATCTGTAGCAGGTTTAGTTTAAAAAAATCTGTCTAGTTGTTGATAATGCAATCCTATCAAGTAACAAGAATATGTCATGTGTTAGAAGATATAAGGAATTTTCATTTTTATAAAAACTATTATTTTTGTCCACTTTGATCTTTACCAAGTCCAAGATAAGTTAATAGTACCACTTGGGATTTATTCGGCCATGATAACATACAGCATATTTCAACTCATTTAAAATGGAAATTCGTCCTCCTTTTCTGCAGACACTAATCTACATTCTTAATCATATTTATTTTGCAAACATAGCACACCTCAAGGTCAATAGCAGATCTCTAGGTAATTATACCTCAACACAAAGTAATTTTTTTTTTACCTTGAAAATTGGCATTAAGGTTGTATTGAGAAGTTAGCTTAGGTAGAAGGTCTTAGGTTAGAATAGCTTAGATTTACATTTAATCATACTGGATTTGGGCTAATCAGTTAAATATTTTAAGAGTCAGTTTCCTTATCTTCTTACTGTTTGTCTTTGTTTACATGCATTATTTTCAGTGCCTACTTGATAAATCCAGATAATATGATTATAATGCTAATAAAACATGATCCCTATATGCAAGGCTTCAAGTGTTAAACACTTTGATAATGTGTATTTTGCCTGGTTTATTGTAAGCATGTTGACTTATTATAAGGGAAAATTCCAAGCAGAATGTTTAAAACTCTTAATACGTATGGGTTACTCTCCACAATCTGTCTCATTTTGTAACAATTTCCATACTGCATACAAAGCAATCCACTGGAAGATATGATTTTAAAGATTGTCTCTTTGCTGTTTTTAGATATTTAAATATATCATCAATTTTATCTGATACTTGATAGCAGAATATTACCAGGCCCTATTTTACTATGTCAATAAGAAGGATACATTACTCAATTTTATTAAAAAAATTTTTTTTAAAGATTTTTTTTTATTATTATTGGAAAGCCGGATATACACAGAGGAGGAGAGACAGAGAGGAAGATCTTCCATCCGATGTTTCACTCCCCAAGTAAGCCGCAACGGGCCGGTGCGCTCCTATCCGATGCCGGGAACCAGGAACCCCTTCCAGGTCTCCCACGCAGGTGCAGGGTCCCAAAGCTTTGGGCCATCCTCGACTGCTTTCCCAGGCCACAAGCAGGGAGCTGGATGGGAAGTGGAGCTGCCGGGACTAGAACCGGCACCCATATGGGATCCCGGGGCTTTCAAGGCGAGGACTTTAGCCGCCAGGCCACGCTGCCAGGCCCTATTAAAAAATTTTTGGCGTGCTGGGCTGATTATTCCTGCTGGTGCAAGCATAAACAAGAGTGGGTGAGGGATGTATGGGCATAGCCGCAAAAGCTGGCACTGGGGACTAATTCTGTCAAATCAAATCACAGAACCACATAAAGAGTGCATAAACCGGGACAGAGAGACCTGGGAGGGAAAAAGTGGGTTCCCCCTTCTTGGGTCACTATTCCCACAGGAGGGCATGAAAACTAGGACGAGAGCTGGGATGGCTAGATAGAGAGGCACTCAACAACACCCGTGAGGGCTGGATGGTTGAGTTGGTTAGATAGAACTAAGCTTTAATACCCATTGACAAGTACCAGAGCCAAATGGGATGGGGGACAGACTGGTCTTCTGCTACACATACTGGCAAACCAGGGTAGGGGGCGGGCCTGGTGGGGATTATTGTGGGTCGCCCCAACTAGGCTGCAGCTCCCACTGGTTGATGTAAGGGCCGAACCAGACTGGACTGCAACACCCATTGGTTCCAGTGCAACTCGGGACTGAAAACAGAACCAACCCAGCAATTGCAACCACCAGCTGATCAGGGTGATGGACTGTGCCGGGCCCTGTGCTTGCTAGAACATACAAGAATCTAGTCTGGGAATACCTCAAAGTTTCTTTGGAGATCTCCCCAATCGAACTGCTGGACTCAGAACTCTAATCAAGAAAAGACAGAAGACAGAGCAGATCAATCATTCATCTCAGCTATATGTTGGCAGCTAAATATGGGGCAAACGGAGACTCTATAATGGACCATATCAATCAGTACACGACCTCATCGAGCGAAACTGGCAGCGATTCATAACCGGAGAACTATTAACACCACTCGAGCACATATCTCAGAGCATGCCCCACATCCGGGACTCGGAGTGGGCGGGAAACCGGGTGGGGCTTCTCCCTCAATATCCCCCTTTACCTCAGATACATGATGGAAACAATATGGACATAATAGTATTACCCACTTCCCTATCCCCTTGAACCTTTTTTTTTCTTTTTCTTTCTTTAACTGTAATTAACTATGTAAAGATTGTCAACAACAATACAATAAAATAGATTAAAAAATTTTTTTAAAGTATATCTAATGAGTTAGTAGTTTCCAGCACAGAAGTTAAAAAAAAAAGTAAACCTGTTGTGGAACATATACTTTTGCAGTCCATAGCTTCTTTTAAAATAAGTGCATGTAATAAAGGAAGAATAAAATACAACAACCCAAATGCCCAATGATAAATGGAAAATATTATCGAAGATTTTCAGAATGGAAATTTACAGTTCTCAAAATGTTTGCAAAATGGTTATATGTGCATGGTTTAATTGCTATATGTAGTGTTTTCGTTACATTTTTAATTTCAGAATTTTGAAACAGACAATAAGTTTTATACACACATAGAACAATCGGAATTGCAAACTTTCTGAAATAATCAGTGTAACAATATTCTGAATTGTTGCATCAAATCAATGAGCCATTCGTATAAAGCGTTAAACATGACAAAGTCAAACATTGTGAGTCCTGATTCCCACAATATAGATAAATCTTTACTCTCTGTACCTTTATATTTTCAAGTATCATTTAGCACAACTCACCTGTTTATACCTGAACCAAACGCTGATTGGTGAAAACGTTCTTCACCCTGCCATGCAGCATTTGGATATTTTCTCAGTGCCTAAAAAATGCCCATGTCTTGCAATCTGTAGGATGATCACATACTTGATTATATTAAATCCCTTTTCCCAAATATTTTCATTCTCTTTTAACTGTGACCTATTTTCTGTTCATTGTAAAGAATCTCCTAGATCAGGGCAGTCACTATGTTTCAAATATAGATATGCCATTATCAAGCATATCCTAGACATTAGGAATATGATACTTAAAAGATAAGGGAAAAACTTAGTGGTCAAATGTATATGTATTTGTGGGTGTGTGTTTACTTTTAATTTAGGAAATCTGAAAGATATGTTCTTCATGTTTCTGTCAGCATATCAGAGCTTAATAATTGTTAGATGATTTTAAAGATAATTGGAATTAAGAGAAAAACTAGTGGATTAATGTAAGCTACTTGGTGATACTAACAGATAAACATAATTTGGAGATATATTACTGAAGTCTGATTGATTGCAGCAGTGTACATGTTTGAGCAGAATTCTAGGCCTGAAGGACTCACAAAATGAGTTGCTGTTGAATCTCCTGATTTTATGGGACCGACATGAATATTTGGGAAGTGTTGACTAATTACTAAATGGAATAAAAAATGAGTGCTTTTATGTGGGTAATCTGATCAGGCAGTATTCTAGGCTAAAGGGAATATGGACACATTTATGAAGAAAGATCTAGCATCAGAACCCACTGAAGGCAGGAATTTTTATTTTCTTAGCCCCCCGCCCAGTGTTCCATAGGAAACATTGTGCTAAAAGTATAATTTAATCTACTTAGTCAATTAATTCGATGCTAGGTTCAGACAAAGGAAAATGTCTAAAGGGAAAATAGTTTATTGAATAGAACTAAGAAATATATTCAAAGCAGTGATAAGTTAGTTTCTATGTGGCAAATTAGATACAGATGTGCACATAGATACAACTACAAAAATGAATGCAAGTGAAACATTTAGCAGTGAGGAACACATATTCTGATTTATATAATATTTGTAAAATATGGGGACATCACAAAATAGGTCATTATTTTAGAAAACTACAGAATCTATATTGTAAGGAAATAAAATGATTAAATATATCCTTATGATTTTGGTGTCATTCGAAGTCAAATGTGCCTTCTTGGTGAATCCAGCTGTTCTTTCCTCAGTACCATTTTAAATTAAGCCTTATCTCTTTCCAAAACAAGTCTTCTATTAACCTTTGATTGCCAAAATTTCCACAACTATGTGATTTATCACATCTGTTCTGTAAAGTGAAACATTATTTATCTCTAGCTAAACACAAAGCTATTTCTAGATAAGGTAAATTCAAGTTAAATATCCTTTCTATGTAATTTGTAGATATGTTGTAATCCTAAAAATGTTTAGTTCTTATTTCCTGATAAGTGCAATTTATAATCATAAAATCTTTCTCATTCACACAGCCGTATTCAAGGAAAGTCTAGTTTTGAAATCATGATCAAAAATAATTTTGTTGAGAAACATGCTTCAGATTGTTTGAAGGAAAATAGTTTGTGAGAACAAATATTTACTTTTATGGCAATGAAAAGATACAAATAGTCTATATCCCAAAAGTGTGTATATTTTTACTTGAACTTGATCATTGTTATTTAGATCCTTTGCCTCCACACTTCTGAATCTTCTCAATGTAACATGCAGCTTTGCGTTTGTCTTAGATTTGGCCTTTCAGCATAACAGTGCCATGAGGTGGAATTAAGTGTTATTACATATTTCCCCAAGAATTCTTCATAATTTATCTTCTACACTGTGTGCTGAGCCTGACACAATGCAAATAAACACTGACATCTTGAGTGAAGAAACCAAAGTTGTTTGCAGGATTCTTCACCTTAGGCAAGACATTACACCTATATTTTCCTTTTGTGAAGAAAGGTAAAGATACATTTCCTAAATTTAATTTTTCTCCTGTGTCCTGCTGGACCTGTAACAAAACATCAAAGACAAGGTCATCAGGAAAAGGGAAACATGCAAATATAAAATATTGTCATTTCATCCTTTTCTGAATTGAAGGAATCATTCATTCACTTAACTACTGGTTCTCTCCTTCCTATCTATGATTTCCTCTGCTCTCATCTGCTCGTCTTAAGAATGTGACATTGAAGTTGGAATGATTGTGCTCCTCACTCTGCAATTTTGTGATACTGTTGAAATGAGGATGGATTTTAATTGTACAACATAGTTTGTAATGAATCGTTTTTTTCTTTGCTTCTCTAACTTGGATAATTCTGTTTTCAAAAGTAACTATTATCTCCAAAAATGACTGTTGGAAATTTCAGTTTCAGTCAGTGACATTTTATTTGTTTGTTTTCCCCATGTCCATTCCCAAGGTCCAAGTAGATGATAAAATATTACAAAAGAGGTCTTGGTTATCAGTCAGTCCATTCTAGTCTGTATTTTTTTTCAACAAAAATGAATGCACATATCTAGACATGTATTATCTAGACATGTATTTTTTTTCTCTTTTTTCATTTTGTCTTTGTTTTACGTCCTATTTCTGGTTGACCTTGTGGCTTCTCACTTAAGGGAATCTAAATAGTGATGGCATAATAGAGACTATCATATGCAGATGTGGAGATACAATGTAATATGCATCCCTACTCCCAACCAAAGATGAAACTGTTGAACATGTCATACCCATCTGTACTCACAACACATACTCATATATACACACAGTCAGTAAGCATGGTATGTATTTGAAATGAGTTTAATTTTTAAATTTTATATCAAATTGGAAAGAAACAAGGATGTTATAACCCCAATTTTTTTCAAATGAAAGATACAGTATGCTCATTTCATTCTTTTGCATATGTTCCAAATATAAATATTCCAAACAAATTTTGATGTTATAATCATGCTAAATACCTTCTGTAATAGAAGTAATAAAGCAGAGCTCTGATGCTCTGGGAGATTTACTATGGATATCAACAGACTCTGATGTCCTGTCTTCCTGTTTCCTCCTACTATTTGGTTTCTGAAAAGCCAAATCACTGGAGAATGAAGAGCAGTGAGCTATATCTTTAGAGGATGATGACCGGCCTGTACAAGGGTTTGGTAACTCATAAATTCCTTATTGTGATTGTTGTGGAGACATAAATATTTATATGTGAACTTGTAGAAACCTTCATTCCCAAATAATAAGGATCAGGACCCTTTTGAATATTTGTCTAAAATAATTTTACAAAAAATAAAGAGAAATGTTACACCACTGTAGGTAGACTCTCCAACATCTGCGCTTGGTTAGTTAAGATGGCTTGTAGGATGTTGCATCTGTTTGCAATTGAGATAATTATACCAGCTGGTTTAATCCACTGACCACCATTCCCATAAATGTTTTTCTGAATCTAATCTTTGCAAAGTACCCAAGTAACAAGGGATATCATTCAGTTAGTGAAAGGAAAATTGGATTGTGATAGGTCTCACTGTTTTCAATGAAAGGTAAATAATTCATTGTTTAATACTGTAGAATAATCTCAAAAGTAAGCTTTTTTTTTTAAATCAACCTACTGTTACAAAGCTTTTGATCATTCTGGCTACTGTTAAAATGTACGCATATTTACATTCTAAGCTACTATATTTGAAAGCATCTTATGAGAGAATTAAAATTGTTCAGTATTATATGCATATAGCATGGAGTGGTCTCAGTGGAAAGCATATTTAGCGTGCAAGTGCAAATATTTACCAGTTAACATGATTGTTGCCAGCAAAAAGCAGTTCTCTATAGCATATGAGCAAATGCATTATTTATTTGATTTATTCTGTTTTATGACCTCATATAATGCTCCAGCAAATCAACACATTGCTTTTAGTGATTTATTTTTATTTTAGGAACAGTTGTCAGTCTTTTTTTTTTTTTTTTTTTATAATCCATTTTATTGTATTGTTGTTGACAATCTTTACATAGTTAACTATAGTTGAAGGAAAATCAAGAAAGAGAAGAAAAAAAAAAAAAGGTTCAGGGGGATAGGGAGGTGGGCAATGCTATTATGTCCATATTGTTTCCATCATGTATCTGAGGTAAAAGGGGATATTGAGGGAGAAGCCCCACCCGGTTTCCCGCCCACCCCAAGTCCCGGATGTGGGGCATGCTCTGAGATATGTGCTCAAGTGGAGTTAATAGTTCTCCAGTTATGAGTCACTGCCAGTTTCGCTCGATGAGGTGGTCCACTGATTGATATGGTCCATCATGAAGTCTCCATTTGTCCCATATTTCGCTGCCAACATGTAGCTGAGATGAATGATTGTCCTATTCTGTCTTCTGTCTTTTCTTGGTTAGAATTCTGAGTCCAGCAGTTCAAGTGGGGAGATCTCCAAAGATACTTTGAGGTATTCCCAGACCAGATTCTTGTATGTTCTAGCAAGCACAGGGCCCGGCACAGTCCATCACCCTGATCAGCTGGTGGTTGCAATTGCTGTGTTGGTTCTGTTTTCAGTCCCGAGTTGCACTGGAACCAATGGGTGTTGCAGTCCAGTCCAGTTGTCAGTCTTGTACCATCTTACCACAGATATTTAGTACATAAAATAATCTTTAAAAATTCTACCAAAACAGTATCTGTTGAGAGCCAATTGTGTGTCAGACTAAGTACACTGATGAAGCCAAAGTGCAGCTTGGTTCTTCCTCTCTAAAAAATTAACATTGCAAGGAGGAAACAGCTACAGAAAATAATTAAAATAAAGCACACTTTTTAGTACACTACAGTGTTGTTTGAACACAGAAGAATGACTAACTACTTGGGAAAGAAGACTTTTTTTTTTAATAGTGACATTTTGCCCAACATTGTCTGTGAAGGACAATTTCAAGAGAAGTAGACAGCAATTGCAGGTAGAAATGTAGAGTGGTGGAAGAAGTTTGCTTTGTCAAGTTGGTAGTACCTAAGGAAGTCTGTAGGAGTGGAGGAGAGAGGAAGCACCAAGCCAATCCCGAGTGTTGTGTTGTTGTGGGGCCTGGATGGGCCAGCAATGAGATACTGGTTTAATTCTGTTAGCATTCCACATTTAGTTGAAAAATACAAGGGTCTAAAATTACAGGCAATTAAAAAGTAATTTTACAGCCTCACTACCACTCACCTTTAATGCAAAATTGAGTCTGAAGCCTAGACTCAACACATAAGGAATAGATAGATAAATAGATAATTAGATAGATAGATGGGTTTCTAATGAAAGCAAGAGGATTTTACTTTTCAAAGAGAGATTTAATGAAATCACACAGGTAGTTGCAGCACACTCCATCTGAATCACTTAAAGAGTATGTTAGGCCATGGATTGCTCAGGTGGGACCAAAGCATTTTGATTTCTAACAAGTTTCTAAGTAGTGTTGATTCTGTTGATGTAAAAGTCACACTTTCAGAACCACTGCCATGGAAATTCAGCCCATCAATTAGGTCTGTGGGATGCAACGTTTGGGGAAACTCTGCTAAGTAATTTACTGAACCCTGAAGGGGGAAATGGCATTTGCTTTCTTCCAGCTGAGAAGTTGAAAATCTAGCCTAGTTAGGATCTACCTTGTGGAGATTATACTTAGCAAACTAACTGAGGGGCTGCTGTTTGCCCCAGCTGTCAAGAAACCACTTAGGATGCACACAACTCCGACTGAGACCTGGCTCCAGTCCTGGCATTTCTCTTGATGCCATATTTCTGCTGATGCATACATTGCGGGGCAGTGGCTGACAGCTCAAGTGGTTTGCTCCATGAGACCCAAATCGGTTTCCTAGATTGAGTTTTCAGCTCCTGACTTCAGCCTGTCCTACCTGTTTATTATAGAAATACTAGAAAGACGAAGTGTTCTTAGATAGCTAGAGAATCAGTATGGGGACAAGCACTGGAAACAGAAGCCTGAGTTTTAATTCCGTATTCCTTTTTTTTCTTTGTGTGTATGTACTTGCATAAGTTATCACGCATTTCTAAGCCTCAACTTCCCTATTAAATATTGACTTATAGGATTAACAGATGTTCTACATACGATGCATATCTAGAGTGGACTTGGCACATGGTCAGCATTCTATTAGTGTTAGTTACTTTTTTTAACCTTTTTGAGACGACATAAAGAATCAAAAACGCCTGAGAAGAATGGTTAAGGCTGGTATTTGACTTTTGTATTGTTTTCCTAAGACAGGATATCTGATGGATTTTTGGTTCTCCAGTGTTTTTTTTTTTTTTTCTTAAAGGGGTGTGGAAATTGACTGCATTTTAACAAGCAATATGTGAGCAACAATGTCTACCAGATTTGAAATCATGGATTTATGATTGCATTTGCTAGAGCTAGTAGTGGAAACTAGAAAAATAGGCTAAGGACCTCAGAGCACAGGGGCAAAAATGCATTGCCTGGGAACGAAAATATTTACAAAGCAAGTCAAGACACAGAGGCAAAGAAAAAAACCAGAGGTCCAAGAAGTTAAATGGAAAAAAAGAATCAAGCCTGTTGTTATGCATATGGCCTTGGGAATGTTTGTTGGCCCTGAAATGTAGCTATTCTAGGAACACTTCTCTTCTTTCTGTTTGACCCTCACCTGCTAGATCCTGCGTCACCCTTTTGGTTGGATTACTCTCTGGTTTTTAGAAAATTGTAGTTTCAGGTAGCTTCCTGAAGAAGGGCGCAAGGAAGACCATTTATTTTCAGATCCTTTGTTCCAGGGTTCCCTTCTGCTAATTTTGTAAAAACAGATTTCAACTTGTAGAACAGGAGATTCACAGCTCTCTGGGTCCCTGTCTGCATGGGCGATCCAGGTGGAGCTGAGGGTTCCTGGTTGAGCCCTGTCTGAACTCACACTGCGCCAGCCTTGAAGAGTGAATAGAAGCGAGGAGATGCCGGTCTCTATTGCCCTGCCTTGGAGATAACAAAGGAATCTTTGTAAAACTCAGAGGGAGGCATAGAGGCTTCCCCATATGACCTCCTGACCTCTACCCCCACAGCCGCTTTATGGTGTACCCCACAGAGACCTTGTGCATTTTTGTTTAATTCTTACCTTAATATTTCATCATCAGAAGGACCTAATATCATTGATATTGTGTTTTTTTATTTCAAATCCCAGTTGCTCTTTATAAGTATGTATTAACCTTGTTTTCACCAATCTTGTTAGAATTCCTTATTTCAAATTTGTGTTTTTTTTTCATTAGTTCTTTTAGATTTTCTTCATAGACAGTCATGTCATTTGCAAAGAAAGGCACCTTCATTTCTACTTTCCAAACAAATACCTAATGTTTTTTTAATCCTCACTGCATTTTCTAGGGTTTCCAGTATAATGTTAATAAGCAGTAGTAAAGAAAGGGAACAGTCCCACCTTCCTCCTGACCCAGGGGACTGTTTCTGTATTCTCACCATTAAATATGCTGTTTACAAAATGATTCTCATGGTCTTGTTTCAGAAAATGAAGAACTTGCCCGGCACGTGTCGCTTACTTTTCAGTTGAATTGCGCCTTCCCCACAGCTGTCTTCTGCTCCCTGCTTGCTCATGCTTTCTGAATTCCTTATTTCCTATTTATCCTATTTAATTTTATTTACTTACTTTATTTTGGGAAACATTTGCAGTTTTGGAATCATTCCTCAAATTATCTAACGATCTTAGCTTATTGTTTCCATTTAAATATGAGTTATTAACATTTGATAAAATTAACCATCCCTTTCTAAGAAAATGCTTAATGTAAAGTGGGATTATTGCATCATTTACTAATATGTTATGCTATGTATTATAAGAAGAGTCCAAATGTCATTATATTATTGAATGAGGACACACATAATACATACTGAATGAACACAGAGAAAGTATAAGTATACTCCAGATGAAGAGTTAACATTGTGTTGGAAATTATTGGAAATCACAACCCAATGTGGAAAATCAGTTTTAGACAAAACACTCACACAAAGCAGTAATAGTGTCTCAATTTGCAAACACACTTATTTACTTAAAAAGACCAAAAAGTATAACACTAAAAACACAAATATTGATGTAAAGGAATATCCATAAAATAATTTAGTAACAGCAGATTATAGAATGCATATGCAATTAAATAGACTTCATACATATGAATGATAATGTGTTAGAAGCCTGTGCCAATGGAACATATTTTTTTAAAACAAGAAAGTTTCAATATCGGCATTTAAATTTATCGTGAAGAACCCAGAAGAAAATTAAAGGGAAAGATAGTTTATTCCAGAAAGACCTGCCTTAATATCACAAAGGTATTGTTTTTAATTTAATGTATACTTTAAATGGTATTATAATAAACAATAATTTATTCTGTGTTTAACCAAATCAGTTCTAAAGGTTATATGGAAAAATAGATATGCAAATTAACCAGAAACATACCAAAAATAGATACCAAGTAAAAGGTAGAGGGCAGGAGAGAACATATGAAACTATAAATTGGAACTTGAGTAAAAATGTATTAAATTTGGGCTTAGTTTTCAATAAAGCTAGGAATTTTGAAAATGTTCATGCAAATTTATTTTCTGTCAAATGCGAATGGCTGTACTAGTTTATATTCCCATCAGTGTGGATTCGGATGCCTTTTAGAGTACAGTATGGAGAGTTCTCAGAGATCTAAGAACTGATCTACTATGTGACCTAGTAGAAAGATATGGGACAACACTGAGAATATGTTAGCATTAGCCAATGCAAATTAGAGACAAGCAACTCACATAATTTTTCAATTTCTTAAAACCAAATTTAAAATCTAAAATGAAAATAGATGAAATTTTATGTAAGCATATTTAAAGTTGTATTCATTTGCTTGAAACCAGAGTGATAAGAGGGGCTGAAACAGCTTTCCTCCATTTGCTGACCCACTCCTCCCAGCTGGTAACAGTCTGGGTGGGGCCAGGCTGAAATCAAGAGCTAGAAATTCCCTCCAAGACACCCACCTAGGTTGGGCAGGAGCCCAAGCACCCAAACCATCACCTGGGAGGTGCACCAGTGGGACATGGGATGTTAACCAGAGCTGCACTCAATCCTGGGCACTCTAGTAGGAGGCATGGAACTCAAGTACTGATCTCACCAACCTGGCTCCACAGTGCCTGCTCCAATGATATATTTTACTTTAATCATTTATAAAACCGAAGTATTTTCTATTTAACATATTCAACATGTAGTCAAAATATTAATTATGAATGAGATGATTTATATTCTTATAGTACATTTTTAAAATCCATTATGCATTTTACACCTCCAGTGCCTCTCAGAGTCTCAGAACATCTGTATTTTAGACTTAATAACCACATGTGACTAGTGGCTATTATGCTGTACAGTGTAGGTGTGAAAGAATAACAGAAGATTATGACCTGGTTTGGAAGGAAGTTTTATCACTTATATTAACATCCAAAGTGCTAGAATCCAGTTAATTATATGTTTGAATCTAATTGCAAAGGAGATTACAAAATGTCACTGAAGAGATATCAAGACATTGTTCATCAAGCTAAAGGTTTGTCTAAAAGTCTGGGTTTGAAATAATTAAATTTAACTGATAAAACTTTCATGCAATAGGACATAATATACTCTTTCTGATGTTCAAAGTATATTCAAAGAGCAATGTTGACTAAAGTATGAGTTTAGGAATTGTTAATTGAATAAAATAGATAAATCTTACCTACTAAGTTTCTTTTCAGAACCCCCAGGACAATAAATAAAGAGGCTCATGAAATATGTGCCATCACTCTTAGGAGTTTAGTATATAAGGTGATAGCAAACTTGTCACATGATGGTCATTTACCAATTGGTTTGGTGTTAGGCAGAACTAGCCTGGAAAATGTGGCAAAAAGGAGTGAAAAATATCATTCCATGGAACGGGAAGACGAGAGGAAGGAAAAGTCACTTATTCTTTACACGTGTATATGACACAAGAATGCAGTAATGAATATAGTACCACCTCAGATGCTGAGAAGAAAAACAAGATTTGGTCAGAAGACATCTCTTGAAGTGAATGAACTTTTTCTTTTTCTTTTCCAGTAGTCCTTAATGGATAATCATGAAAACACTTGTAAAACCGAGAGTTACATTAGTTTCCAACTCAATCAATAGGAAGCTTTTACAACTAGCTTTTCCTCCTCAGATTCTTACTGTTACTAATATTTGTCCTCATCAGTGACTGCATTTTCAACAGAAATCACCCTTTATGTGGGTTATTTTTTTTGGGGGGGGGTGGAGCGCTGAGTTTGTAAGCCTTAACGTAGTATAAAACACGGAATTTCTAGCTATTTCTGTTTTAAGAGATCACACTTAAAGTTATGTTAGTAAGTAGAATAATTACTGAGAATGTATCTAAAGATTCCATCATTATCCCATCAAATAAACTTTGGGAGAGGACTTTGCTCACTCCTATTAGTGATTGTGTGTGATACAGAGCAACCGAGAAAGTGGGTTGGAGGAGTTGCTGTAGAACCCTTACAAAAGAGATCTTCTCACCCAACACACACAAATCCTGTCACTGACGTTGTGGTGGTGGAAGAAAGGAGGTGTTGTTGTTGTTGTTGTTGTTTGCACAGGCACAGAGCAGTGAGGTGGGCAGCCATTCCCTAATTCCCTGACCCCCTGAGGGATTGTGTTGAAGGGTCAGATAGATGGGTTTAAGTTTGCATGAGAGATCCAAGCTTGCTCAGTATGTGCCCACGTTTTTGGTGGGCCAGTAGTGTTAGGGCCTTTCTTTTGATTAGTTGGAAGTAGCAGCTTCTGCTATATAAGCCACTGGTAGTTGCTTTTTGACCTGACATGGAATCCCCCAGTCTGAAAATTTCAAGGCAGTGCTGACCACCAAAGTGTTGTCAATTGGAGGAGCAAATGACCTCATGAGTCCAGACATGAGATCCTTGTAGGGCCAGCTGCACCAATTCCTGTGGTCAGTTAGTCGGTTTCAGTAAATGGATGAATTCTCTATTAAAATGGCAGAGCAAAAGACACCTGAAATGATGGACATTAGGAAACAGCTTTCAAGGCTGTGTTTGGGACGTCAGATTCATGTGCACATGAGACAAGCAGGTGTTTAAGAAACATGGATGTTAGTATGTGGTCTCATAGAGGAAACTTCTGTTGTTGCTTGATTACTACAGGACTGGTTACATGTAGCCCTGTCACAGGCAGTGGCCAGGTTCTCTTGGTTCTTTTCTGCTGAAGGACGGAGTAACAGATTAAAAATAAGAGATAAAGGTAAGGACAGGAAAGCAAACATTTCTTGACATATGTTCCAAGGAAGGAGCAAGCTGGTGGAGAGGTCATGTGGCACTTTTCTTTCCTGACTTCAGGTCTTGTCCCTAAACTGTGAGGCCGTTAACTGCTGCTGATTGGCAGCTGGGAACTGCATACCTTGGGCTCTGTGTGCATGTTACTTCCCAGTCTGCACTGGGAATGCCCACTGTGGCCAAACTGCAATGTAATGCGATAGCATCACTCCAGTGTCAAACTGGGTCTCACAACCATAAGCCTTTTGGCTGAACTCCTAATTTGTTAAAGTGCTTTAACCACAAGTCAAACTTCAAAGTGAATGGTCTTGAGTGGTCTTGGTCACATGACACCCAGTGTAAGGGTCTATGGCCCTTCTCCAGTGGGTCCTGCCTGATTATCTGCCTCAAAGTCCCTTGCCAGTAGATGAAATTTGAGGCTCAATAACATGATAAATCAGTTATCATTTTAAGTATTATAAAAAGCATATTAATTTTTACGCCTCTGACTAAACTGATAAAGTGTCCAGAAAATAAATAGCAACATGTGTAGGGTATAGCTATATAACTTAGCCATATTGTATTATGTAGATTACATAAAATTTAATTAGCTTTGGCTAAAAGTGATATTTTCAGCCTAAACTAGAAAATTTAAGAAATAGAGCCAGATGTTATAATTATACCACATAGAAAGTTCTAAAGAACTATATCATATATTCATAATGCTTACAGCATTAGAAGAACATTTTTATTATTATAAAACCATATTCAAAAGGCACAGTTACAGAGAGAATGGGATACACACACATACAAGCTCATATATACAGAGATGCAGAGAGAGAGAGAGAGCTTCATCCATCACTCCCCAATGTGAATGCAGGGGCCCAAGGACTCAGGGAGCTGGTTCAGGAGTGGAGCAGCCAGGGCTCTGAGAGGTGCTCATATGGGATGCCCATACCACAGCCTGAGGAGTAGCCTACTACATCACAGCTACGGCCCCAGAGAATCTAAATTTATTTCTTTTAAATATCAAGATGGTTTATTGAAAACCATCTACAGGGGCCTGGCGTAATGGCGTAGTGGCTAAAGTCCTTGTCTTGAATGCACCAGAATCCCATGTGGGTGCTGGTTCTAATCCCGGCAGCTCCACTTCCCATCCAGCTCCCTGCCTGTGTCCTGGGAGGGCTGTCAAGGATGACCCAAAGCCTTGAGACCCTGCACCTGCGTAGGAGACTTGGAGGAGGTTCCTGGCTTCTGGCTTCAGATTGGCTTGGCTCCAGCTGTTGTGGTCACTTGGGGAGTGAAACAATGGATGGAAGATCTTCCTCTCTGTCTCTCCTCCTCTCTGTATATCTGCCTTTCCAATAAAAATAAATAAATCTTTTTTTAAAAAAGAGAAAAATACATTAAAAAAGATACAATTTCCAAAAACCCCCCATTTACAGTATAATTTAATATTTTTAGGAGAAAACCTTAAGATTTATTTGGAAAGGGTTATGTCATATTTTTAAAGTGCACCCTCTGGTTCAGTACCACATCAGCATATAGAACTGTTTCTAAGAAACATCAACAGTAGTAAAGTAAATGTGTTAAAGAACTTGGAACTGATTAAAATTAAAAAATGGTTGGTCAGATTCCACTCATTTTGAGAAAAATTTACATAAGCTCTTTGCTCATACCATTCAGACTCAGCAGGTAATTGTTCGCTTCAATAAACAAGCTGTGTTGGGGAAAAAATAAAAAATTTTCTCTATTTTTAGTTCTTGAGTAGGACCCTGCTGACAAAAAGTATTGTAATGAGAGGACCGTCAGCAGAAGTTATTAACATACATCCCTCATGCAGACATGGGGGATACCCAGGGAAACACGAGCAAATCTCTATTTAGAATTCTGACTTAAATGGCATTTTGAGCAAAGAAATGTTTTTCAAAAGAGTGACAAGGGAAAAGAGAGCCTCTTCACGCTCCCTTGCGCCTGCAGAGTGGGATGGCAAAAGGGGCCGTTCCTGGTGGATGGAGACTGGTTAGTGCAGTTGTCACAGCTGGTAGGGAGACACCTCTGGTGCCCTCTGCCGGCCATTAAGGATCTGCAGTTGTTTCTGGGGCCTAAACTTCCTTCCTAAAAGAGAGGGGAGAGAGGCACCATTGTACCTGGTGCTGCGGATAGGGGAAGGGCAGGAGAGCTTATCTGCTTTTTTTCCAAACTGCCTTCAGTTCAAATCAGTTCTGTGAAAAGGTGTGTTTGGGGATGGTATGTTCCAGTTCCAGGCAGTTGTCTGGACATTGTAACATATTTTGATATTTTTATTGGTGATACTTTCAAATCTCGAGTGTGTTGACTAGAGAAACAAAAATAAAGCTTTCATACAATATTACATATATACTGGGCTAATTTGTAAAAGAACAATCAATTCATACATATTTATTTTTTAAAATTAGATCATTGCCATTCACCTTTGAACAATTTCTCTCATTTATTTTATCCCGAAATTTCGATTAAGAGCTCTAAAAAGCTTACACTTTGTGGTATCATCTAAAATATGATTTGTGCTCGTCATTATTCAATCTTTGAAATGGTACTTTATCATTGCTTAAATCAGCGAGGGCACATTGAACGAGGTTGGAGAGCCACTCTGTAGAACTGAGTCATTAGCCTATAATTTTGCAGTGGATCAAGTACTTGTTTACATTACTGGGAAAAAATAATGACCTTGCAATTGGCTCTTAGATTTAACATTTTTAATCTGACTTTTACCATCATTAAATATAACTATTTGCATAGAAGATGTAAGAGAACAGACCATCATTAGGTCACAGTTTAATCTGATTCAATTTAAATCCAACAACAATAGCCACAACTGGAAGTTTACTGAATCAAACATTAGAGTTAAGTTATGCTCAAAACCATGTTGATAGGGGGCTAATTAGTCCTAAATTTAAAAATATTACTCTGCTGTTGCTAAAGATCTTTCCAGAGATTTATTGTATTTGACCTAGTATTTCCAAAGGGTCAAATGGTTTAATGTCTGCCATTCCCTAAAATAAGCTATGTTATCTTTGCACTTACTGTAAATGTTTATGAACACATCTTATTTTACTTGGTTTCCCTGGAGGTACAGGATCAAAGCTTTCCACAGTGACAATGTGAAGGCTGGTCTCCAGCAAAGATTTACAGTTTCCCATGAATAAACATATGAAGCTTAAGTCATTATCTCTCTGTGTCCAAAACACCCCTCTTAAACTCCTGTTGAAAAGAGTGGCAAATACTGTAGGAGCAGGGCATGTCTGCCTCCTGACAGTCCCTGACATTTCAATAGCAGAGGAATTCATATTAGAAAAATGGACAAGGAAAGCTTGCTGGCCCAAATGATTTGGTCCTGGAAAAAATGTTCTTGTTGGCAAAAGCATGAACAGAGGCATCTTTATAAAATTTATATGTACATTTTAAAAACACAGTAATTGACATAGAGCCTAAATTAAAATAAAAGATGTTGAACCACATTCAGATTATAATAAGTAACTGAGCCTAAGTGTAAGTTTGTATGTTTTTCTTTCTGATAGAGATCTTAGCCATGAACCTTACGCTGAGCAACAAAAGAAAGCTTTTTCTCCCTTACCTTGTCCATAGAGGAAAAGCAAAAATACTTGGTAATCCACTAGTATTTCTCTCTCTCTCTCTCTGTCTCTCTCTCTCCCTCTCTCTCTCTCTCACACGCACACACACACCCAACGGCATCCTTACTGTTGTAGTCACAGTTCAACAACTTCTATTCAACTCTGATTTTTTTAGAAGTAGTAATAGCCATGGCACACAACTGAAATGAGTCATTCATCATTTACAAATATCTTGACTTACAGCTTGAAAAACCACTGCCTACATGATTTGCTCAAATTACTTGTGTTAGTCACCTTTTACTAAAATACCTTGGGAAGAAAAATGTTTGTTTCCCTTAACTACTTGGAGGTACACAGTTCAGGATGGGGGTTGCCCATTAGTCTGCCATCTGGTGGAGACAAGCAACGGGGGAGTGGGCCAAGAATTAGAGAAGCGAGGGTGTATGCAGCTTAAACATGCCACCTTCATGAGAGCATTTCCTTCGGAATACAAACTCGTTGTGACCTGAAAGCCTCAGACCAGACCCATTTCTCAGAGATCATAATTGGGTCAGGTCTTTTCATTCATCCACTCTTAGGACTTCAGTATTTATGAACATGTGTGTGTCTTTGAGGAGCCTAGTCCCATTCGGTCGATGACACCGTTTAGCAAAGAATCAGGTGCTGCATTACTGGTATTGCCTGGAAACTGTTGCTCTTGTGTGTTGACTTTATGACTGTGTCACTCCAACCATTGGTTTCCCAATTTGTCTCAGCGCCAACTGTAAATCAGAATATTAGGGAATGCTGCCACTGGGGCATCCAGTATCTGGGAAAACAAATTGAGTTTCAAAAAATGTGTGGTGTGGTTCTCTTTACTGCAATGCATTATAAGCTAGACACTCTGTTTTTAAGATAAGCAAAATAAAAAGCAAAGAGAAAGAAAAACACGATAGGTTCTGTGCCTATTTTACTTTCTTAAATGATCATTCAGGAATTTGACCTCAGAAAACTTGGAAAAGACAAGTTATTTAGCAATATCAGAGTCGGGATGTTTTGTTTTTAATGAGAACAGGCATCTTAATTTTTCTTTAGAAATGACCCTGGGGGAAGTTTGTTATACAATCAGAATGCTTTAAATTAGCCGTGTAGACTTCTATGTGAGCAAATCTGGGTCACCCATCATTTCCAGGTACATGAGGAAGAGGCACCAGTTCTGCTTTGATGAATGCGGCTTTGAAGGCAGAGTGTCACCATACTTTGCATTGTGTGGATTTTTATACTGATAGTTAAATCTACTGGCATTACTGCTGCTTGGATTAGAAATACTTAAAACAATTCAATTTCTACCAGACTGAACACCTACATCAGACAGATGTTACTTTAAAATAAGCATGTACCTACCAAATAAAATCATTCTACAGCTTTTGATTGCTTCTGTCAAATTATGAAGTCTTTAATGTAAATAAATAGATCTAGCAACAAAAGGTCTGAGTTTAAAAGGAGCAAAAAAATATGATCCAAAAGCAAATAAGAACACTCACAGAAAGTGATTGCAAGCTGTGAGGCTGCATGTTAAAGCAGAGGATTCAGTTGTTTTTCCAGCTATTTTGGGAGGGAAATCACTGGTTTCGCAGAAATGGCTAATCGCTTCCAGTGTGAGGAATAGTATTGATCAACAGTATATTAGTAAATGTGTGAGCTTCTCACATTCACTGAAGTGAAGTGAGAATCTGGCAATCTCTTTAAGGCAAGAATTTGGTCTTTTTTAACGCATAGGAAGTTGGATTTAAATCTTTAGACCAAAATCTCTTTGTATGTTTGTTTGTGGATACAGAACCTGTAAGAGGTAGGCACAAATAAAGACATACATTTACTTATAATTTATTTCTAGGCTTGGTAATCACTACGCAATAGCAAAAAATGAATTTAAATCAATGAAAATAAAATTTTAAAAAATACATGTGGTTCCTCCATTATATTAGCTGCACTGCTTAGCTGCCATGTGTTTCTGGTGGCCACCACATACAGTGCAGGTACAGAACACTTTCGCCAACCCCGAAAATTCTAGAGGACATCCTGATTAAGCTCTTTGCAGTGTTATAAATATAGCTTTTAAACAATATCAGCAATTATTTAGTATGTATTATTTTCCAAAATACCAACTCTAATCCCAATGTGTAAAGGAAAGTAATACACCTTTGAAAAGAGTAGATATCTTTCATGTTTTTTAGATAAGAACGTGTAACTTGAATTGAAGTAGGAGTTGTTGACAAAAATTAAACTGCCATAGAGACAGTTGGAAAAAGAAACAAATTCTGCACAGGGTATCATTTTTAGAAAGGGAACAAAAATGCCCTAAATTGGTACATGTGGCAGTTTGCTAAGTAAAGTTATAATTAGACAAAAAATCATTGTTAACAAATTGAGGGTAACAACAGTTATAGTAAGCAATCCCCAAAGGGCACTAAATGAAGATTTCCAAATAAGATACAGACTCGTGTTCTTTAGGCCAATTATTCTATACTTTTGGGGAGTACTGCTTTTCATACAGGATTAAAATGCATATTCTTGTTATTGCGTATCAATATTACTGGTGTGAGTTTCAAGAACAGGAATATACTTTTCACCTTGCTAGATTCAAACTCCTTGTAAACAGATTTTAGGTGTTAGTTCAAACTGTGGCAGTACTAGCTGACTGTGCTTTCCTTGCTAGTACTCAATTACAACTTCATATTAGATGCTACTGAACAGGAATCTAGTTGGTATGATAGGATCACAATGCAGTTGACTGTAATTAGAACTCATGCCAAGTGAAAGGAAGGTTTTAAGCGTACTCTGTCTAAAAGTAACACTATGTTTAGTGATATCACAGCACGGTATCTAATTAAAAAAAAAAGAACATTTAATCACTTTTCCTAAATTACCCACATTACTCTTATTTGTCATTTTTGCATTTGGTGAAGACAATGCAGTCAATATTGAAATAAGGGAAAAATTTTTTTCACAGTTGATCTAATATGGTAAAATATGTTCTGTTAACACATTTATAAATACTTAAAATGTTTGATGCAAAGGAAAACACCTACCTGTAAATATATTAAATCTATGCTATAGGCAAAGAAGAAATCCCTAAACAATTGAAGTAACATTTTCAAACAAATGCTAAGACCAGTGCTTTTGATCTGTTATTGTTGTGGTTCCATGTGTGCCAACGTGTTCACCCGTCAAGCAGACTACTGTGTGTAGCGACATCTCATATAAGAAACTGATATAAACCAAATGGATTTAATCTATGACAGCTTTCTTCATTTTCATTCATTTTTATGAAACCTCTAGACTATGAAACAGAATAGCTAAAAATTAGACAACTATTAATTATAGGGTTAATTAGATTCTAGCCCTAGAGCTAAGAGAATAGAATGAGAATTAGAATAGCACCCAAACTTTCAAGTTGTCCAAATGACAAAATTCAACAAATTAATTCTAGTAAATTAAAATCAGATACCAGTTCTATGAAGTGCTTTTCATGGACAGAGAAAATTTACAAGGGCCAACTATGACTTCCCAGAATATTAACAAAACTTCATTGTTGAAAAAAAGTAATGTGCGAATCTAAAGTATATTGTAATTTCATCACTTGAAAATATTGAGTTCTCATTACAAAGACATGACATTTTCTCTAAAATTAATGAAATTTATAAAAGAAAATGGTTTTGTCTTTATTCTTTTTTGGCAAACGTCAGATATCTTAGATTCATTTTTAACTGCAGGAATTATGCTTGTGCCTTTTCACAATAGTCATGACATTTTCTGAAATATCTATTAACACCAGCATAATGAAAGCAAATCATTATTTTACATTTACATTCCAGTTAAGCAGAAGGAATATGCTAGTACTCCATTATTCTGAAAGAGAAATTTCAAAATGAAATTGTCCACACATTCGCAGACCAAAACAGCAAACTAGTGGTGGCAGAGGAGAGGTGTTTTGCAGTGTTTTGTCACATTTCATTTTGATTTTTACTTTTTCTCTGTTTGACATATGTTCTGAGCTACAGTGCTGTAAAGTTTTTATAGGCAGAAGTTTGAAATGACCACATTACTCATGAGCTCGAGAGGCACAAGTGAGTTTTTAGCATCTTTCAAAGCTGTAGAAATAAAACTTTATAGTACCCTACCGCGGTATATGTTGTTTTATGTGACACATTTTGTTCCACTTTACTCTTTTCTTTATTCTCTTCATTGTTCTTGAAGTACAGCAGATTTGGCATTAAAGTTTTGCTACTACTTAACGATATGACTTACATTGCATTTTACAATACTCTTTATATTTTTCCATACAAATTGTCTTTGATCATTAGTGATCATCTTTTAAAAAAAGTTTCAGATGACCATTTTAAATATAATTCATCGTGAATTGTGCTGCTGTTGAAATACCCATTTTATTTGACTTCCAAGTGAATCCATAACTATTGGTTGACACCAAATATGAAAGGTGAAGATTTGCTTTCTCTTAGCAAGGTAATTAAAAATCTTTAATACTTATACCACCTAAGTTATGTTACATAATCTAGCTTCTGCAAGGATACCAACATGCTGAAAGTATCCGAACTATCAAGTGATTCTAGAATTTCCTGACTGCAGAGGGAACCTAGGAGCAGGCTGACTATCAGCCTTATCGCCTGCAGTCGTCCATGTGATCAGAATGGAGTTGATAGTCAGCTATTCCTTCTAAGCTCTGCAAGCCAGCTGACTATGCTGCCAAACAGGCCAAATCATTGCCACCGCTTATGACATTAGGATGAAGAAATTCCTTTTGTTTCTTAGAAAATATCTCCTAAGTTTATTGTTCTGCCAGATCTTGAAGTGGAGCTTCTAAGGGTTCTAGTGCAGTCATTACTGGAAGAGAGCTCATCTTAAAGAATAAAGCACAGCAACGTGTGCACAGCTGACTTTGATTCGAGAAACAACTTTGCTTACTACGTTATTACTTTGTTATCAGTATTTGATACTGAGCTGTACTGGTTTCCCTACTTGTGAATCCAGTTGAAATGTCGTGATTGCAACACATGCCTGCACATACACATGCAAGTATGACATTTCACATACAATATTAAGTACCTTTAAATGTTGTTATGGAGGATAATGCACATGATTATATATGTGTGTGTATTTGTACATATGAATATACACACATCCACACATATGTATATACACACACATAAATGCACACACAGGATTTTCAGGTGTTTTGTCAGTTGCACTTTTAAGCAAGTTAAAAAGTGATTACAACTTAGAGCCTGTGGATGATACATGCCTGGAATCATTAATGCAGGGAGGAAGCACTCCCATCTGGACACACCTCCCTATCATTTATGGTTTATGTTTGAAAGAATTGATTTAAGTTTAGTGAAAGCTGTGAGTGACTGCTTTATCCCAGAGAAGCCATACAGAGGTTTTGCTCTTGCCTGTGCACACTATGTGACATTCTCTGCAAGTAACAGGGTGCAATCAGCTTGATTATCAAGGCCTTTGTTGGAGGTTATGTAGAAAGGAGAAAAGAATTTTCTCCTTTAATTAGAATGTGGCAGTTAAATGACAGAAGAGACATTGTGGTGCATTAACTTGGAAAGAAATGAAGTCAATAGGACAATATAGGCTGAGGTTCAAGTGAGAGTGCCCAAACATGGGACTCTCCAGCAGTGTGCTGAATATGCTTCTGTTTTTGTTGTTGTTGTTTTGTTTTGTTTTGTTTTGTTTCTGTTTCTGTTTGTTCTCTCTCTGGCTGCTTTGCTTCGTATGTGGGACATCTGGCTCCTGGATGCTGGTAATGTTTGCATACTCACACATCAATCAGAACTGGCGCAGGGCCTATTAGGGAGCACCAGCCAATTAGGTGACATGCCAGCACTGCAAAGCACTCAAGCATGAATGCCAAGGAGGGAATTCTGCTGGTCTGACATTGACACGGGCATTGAAGGGACCTTTTTATTCATCTGGCTGTACCATTGATGTCACAGTTCTGCTAGATTAGGCATGTGGATGTCAGGTCATATAAGGCTTTATTTATATCATTACTTGTCCCTGTGTAATTCAACTGGAGCAAAAAATAAAAATGATTTTGAGCCTTAGTTTCCAGGCTTTGTGGATGTAGAAGGATCATTGACATGAAATATTCTTGCATTTCTGACTTATGAACAGCAGACAAAACTGCTTATTCTGTTTCCAGACCCGTATCATGGCATCAGTAACTACAGAATTCTTCATACAAGCACTCAGCATTTCAGAAACAATTATCCTATGTTTCCAGTATAAAGAGAGGGTTACAAAAAATGTAATTGTTCATGATTGAGTTCCAAATATTAAATATAATTAAGTATGTCAAATATGTTTTACTTTTTTCCTTAATATGACACTGTAATATTGTCATTAACCCCATTTTGCTTACAGGTAAAGAGACATGGAGGAAAGAAATCAGTTTACAAAAATAATACTTAGCTCATAGTTGTGTTAGTATTTGCTACAGGAAAGCCAGATGTTCCTTGGATATTATTTTCTGCTTATATGAGGGTATTTCTAAAAGTCCACAGAAAATTTAATTTAAAACTACATTTGTTTTGCTGCAAAAGAATTTGAAAACCTTCCATATAAGAGGTCTTAACGAGCTGATGGAAAATGCATATTATGTAAACATTATGGATAAATGCAATGATCGTGGGCCCAAGATAAACTCATCTATTTTGTGTGAATAAGTGCTGCCATTCAAAGTCCAGGCAGTTCTGTAGTCAGGCTCATACATGAAGCATTTGACCTTTATATGCTTTACAATCAGTTGACGAAAGCTGTATTTCCTGCTTTGGCATCTGCCTACTTGGCAAATCCCCCAGCCATGCTTCTGGCAGGTTCACAACTGTGACTGTCTCCTGCTTTTCTGCAAAGACTAGAGCTCCTCTCCCTGAGCTGTCCTATTATTTTGAAAATTGTTTTTCTTGACTTGACACAAAAGAGCATAATAGAAACCATGCATGGCCTGTTTCCCAAAGAAATTTGCTAAGGTTCTCCAGGAAGAAATGTTGGGTTCTAAATATGTATTTTTTCTCATATTTGAATTCATGTATTTTGGTGGCTATTTAGGAATGAATTTAATAATCTATGGCAATAAAATAAAATAAAATTTCTGTACTCTTACAGCAATTAATTTAATCATTTTGATTTCCATTTTAAAAAATTCATGTCATTTGACATTTATTTACTTAATTTAATTTTATTTGAAAACAGAGAGACAGAGCAATATCTTCTTCCATTACTGGTTTACTCCCCAAATGCCCCCCAGAAGCCATGGTTGGGCCAGACTGAAAAGAAAGCTACTGAAACTCATCTGGGTCCCACATGTACTCCTTCACTGTTGTTGCTCAGGGCTCAGAAGAAGAGCCAGCATGCAATTCAGGCATTCTGATACAGGATGTAAACACTGTAAGAAGTAGCTTAACCACTGAACCAGTAGTCCACCCCCATTTGCAGTATTGAATGAAAACTAGATCAAATTTTATGAGTAATTGGACATAATAAAATATCCCTCATGTCTAAAACCTTAGAAAATAGTATTTTGTTCTGGGAGGAAATACCATAGCAATGCATATGTCATCCAGTTCATGTAAGGCCATAAAATTATTTGAATTAAAATACAGTTTTGTGTAGTGTGCCTAGGCAGATGTACTGAAGAGCATGTGCATACATGCTTTACATATACACACATGCAAGTTGAATGGAATATATCTTTTTTTTTTTTTAAAGATTTATTCATTTTATTACAGCCAGATATACACAGAGGAGGAGAGACAGAGAGGAAGATCTTCCGTCCGATGTTTCACTCCCCAAGTGAGCCGCAACGGGCCAGTACGCGCCGATCCGATGCTGGGAACCTGGAACCTCTTCCGGGTCTCCCGCGTGGGTGCAGGGTCCCAATGCATTGGGCCATCCTCAACTGCTTTCCCAGGCCACAAGCAGGGAGCTGGATGGGAAGTGGAGCTGTGGAATATATCTTTTTATACCAGATATAGAGCTTGGGATTTCTTTATCAATGTAAGATAGAAATTGCTAAAGCATAAAAACGAGATTAAGCATACTGTCTTCATTTACTTATCACCACTTTTCAGAAATAGTTGCCCTGTGGTGCCTTTTTAATTATATTGCACATCTTTCAATTAAACATTGGTTGGCTGAAAATTAAGTGATGATTCTAATGTTTGTGGTAGAAGATCTGAAGCTGTGTTATTAAAAATCTACTAAAGAAAAGGGAGAGGTTTTTTTGTCTATGGAGTTTATTATGCAAACAGGACACTGTGCAGATGCTAGTAGAAACGTGATACAAGTGTCACTTAAACATTTCCAGTGAGAAGCAGCCCTTTATGTCAATGGGGATTTAAGATACTACCTCCTTCACTCCTAGAAAAAAAACCTCATGAAAAAGTAGATATGAACTTTGCGTGGTAATAGCATTAATAATCTTGAGGAAATTATCACATTCTGGGCATGACAATAAGGACTCCAGCTTACCCGGCCTAAGGTGAATGCGCATCTGACCTCACTGCCCTGTTTCTGCCTGGGGAAGCCATAGCACAGGGACTGGAAAACTGGTCCACAATCACTCCTTTTGGGCCTCTGGTGATCCACTGGCACCGCTTCTTTTCTTGCTTACCTAACTGCCCTGAAGATCTCATTCCCAAAATGAGATGGTGTTTTAATGAGCTGTTTGTATTAATTATGAACTAGAACTACTTTTTAAAAATAGCTCGCAATGTTTAGTAGTTGGAAGGAAAGGAACACTTGCCATTTTCAAAAGAAGAAAAATAAAACCTGGAGCTTAACGGAGAAAAGATGCTTTGAAGATCAGGCCATGCCCATTCATGTAACTGACTAACTGGCAGATAAGGACATATCTTGTAATATTATTTTAGAATCACATTGGTGTAGATGTAGTATTTTCTGTGTAGGGATGGAGTAGAAGGGGGATACTTAACAGGGTAGGGGGGTAAAATGTAATCATGTAGTAGAATTCAAATAGAAAAGGAAAAACCAAAATTAGATTTTAAATGTTGACATTTTCAATGGGTAATTGTAGATATGCATGCAGTCATAAGAAATAATAGGGAAGGCTCCCATGTCATTTTTTCCTATTTTTTCCCATTGGTGACTCTTAAAACAGTTCATTTTATTTATTAGAAATACAAAGTGACAGAGAAAGAATGTGGGAAAAGATTGTACGAGCAATGATCCATCACTTTTAGTAACAGAGCTAAAGAGTAGGAGGTAAATTGTATTTGGGGTGTGAAGAAAATGAGAGAAACAGGAGCATCTAATGAAGAATAGCAACAAGTTTGGGTTACCAAACTATAGAGAATATTGAAAATCAGAGATAATTGTTACATACACAGCTAAATGTTTGGCTCCCCTTTGCCTGTTGCTTCAAATAGTCAATTACATACGGTATTACTTGAAAATAAAACTACTGTCCTTATGCTCTATCCATGGCGTTGCACTTCCAAGAATGCACTTTCAGGGTCCTAGATGGCTGTTTACTTTGCAGTTGAGATACCAGTTGAGATGGTGTCATCCCATACACATGTGTCGGAGTTAGAGGCCTAAGTATGGTTCCTTGAATGTTGCTTTTTACGAAAGTGTGAACCCTCAGAGGCTGCACTGAGGGCTCCAGTAATTGTCTTTCTGCTACTCACATGAAAGTCATTGATTGAGTTCCAGATCCTGGACTTTGTGGGCCTCCGAGGGCTGAATCAATGGATGGGAGTATGCACTTTCCCTTTACCTCCCATCCCCATTGTCACTCTAGTGCTCTTCCTTCTGTCTCGGATTCAAAAATAAATAAATAAATACTTTTAGAAAGCAGGGATATTTTGACTCTGATTTTTGGAGGGGGAATTGAGTTTCCGTGGCTTAGCACCCTTTCCTTTGGGGTCCTGCCTTCCTGGAGTATATTTAGTAGGTGATGGGTCTACTGCTGCTATTTAATTGCTACCTGGTAGGCACCACTAGGCAAATTATTACCAAATACACATTGCAAGAGATCTTACACCTTGTCTCTGATACTAGCTTCATTGTAACTAAATGAGTTATTTTCATCTCTAGCTCCTGGGTCAATGATTTAGTTGATGTGAAACTGGGTAGATAACAATAGTTCTTACCAAGGTCATCCATTTCTACATGTAATTGGTAAAACGAGGTCACAAGCAACTCCTAAGCTGGTGTTAGGAGCCACAGACTTATGGGCCTTAGACTTGGCCTACCTGACAGCCTGTTGCGTTGCAAAGCCTGCCTTGGGCAAGCAGGGCCACAGCAAGCAGGATATTAGGCCAGAACATCCTGTGTAGAGCAAGCGGAATAGAACCTCCACCCTTGTTCCTGTTCTGATGATTAGTTCCTCCCCTGTTTCAATATAGATGATTAGTTCCTTCCCTGCTTTAATGAAGATAATTACTTCCAGGAAACCCCTCCTTCCCCTCCTCCCCTAGAGAAGAAGATATATATATGAGGAGTAAAATAAAGAGCAAGAGGTACTCTTTTCCACCAAGTAGGTGTGTCCGTGTGTGTCTTGGGCCAGCAGCCGGGCATTCCCAGTCCACCCTCAGGGTTTGAGTGTCGTGTCCTGTAGGTCGGGACAAGCTGGAAAGCAAGGTGGGAGAGGTACTATGTAGGGACATTTATTTAATTGTTCTCTATGAAGCATATCTTGGAGTAGACTGGAGGTGAGGCCCAAGGACCCTCAGGCTGGCCGCTTGAGTAATCTTGCAGGTGGAGACAAGGCTGCAGAACAGTAGCAGGGATGAAAATTGAAGGGAAGGAGACATTTTATATGAATTGTAGTAATGGCAATTTGTGCCAAACGGTGACATTTGTCTCTCTGTTCATTATATGTGTTCCCTAACCCCTGCAGTCCAACTTTAATATAGCATATAAGATAAATAGCTCTACAACATTTATTTAACCATGGCTCATAGTTCTTATGCTTGAACATTTAATATGACCTAAAGAGTCCTGGTACAGCTTTCTGCCAATCTTCAGCTTGCCTCCCTAAATTATGTAGAAACACTACCTCATGTGAAAACACTAGCCTACTCTGGACTTCCTGGCATCCTTCAGCTCTCAGCGAACCTGTGACCTTTATTTTTTTTCTAAGATGTATTTATTTATTTTTATTGGAAAGTCAGGTATACAGAGAGGAGGAGAGACAGAGAGGAAGATCTTCCATCCATTGATTCACATCCCTAGCAGCCGCAATGGCCAGAGCTGAGCTGATCTGAAGTCAGCAGCCAGGAGCCTCTTGCGGGTCTCCCACATGGGTGTAAGGTACCAAGGCTTTGGGCCATGCTTGGCTGCTTTCCCGGGCAACAAGCAGGGAACCAGATGGGAAGCGGGGTCACCGTGACCAGAACTGGTGCCCATATGGGATCCCGGCACGTTCAAGGTAAGGACTTTAGCCACTAGGCCACCTCACAGGGTCCCCCTGTGACCTTTCTAAAGGCCCCTAGCTCATAGTGACTTTGACATTCCATGGTTATGCCCCGCCTCCCCCCCCCCCCCCCGCCCATCGTGCATCCTCTGAATAGCCTGCACTTCCCTTCGCAGCAACCGGCAGAACTGAGATACACTATTTCTTGGCCAAAGATGTGAAAATTCTATAAAGCTTTTTGTCTTCCCATTATTTGTGATGCTATTCACTCTCTTTCTGTATTTTTACTAGTCACATTTTACATACATTTTTCAGTGGTTCCAAAAATACCTTGGTCTTGTACTTGTTCTCTTTTTTGTTTTCCAGGCTGCTTATAATTTTATTTTTCAGATATATGAATCACCTCTGCCATCTCAATAGAATCTTAAACAAAAGGGAACCAAAAAAAAGGTAACTGCAGGATAGACTGCCGTGAGCCAATTTTTTTTGTCTTTCAGTATAATTGACTAGATAATCAGACTAAATTTTTATTGCCTAATGTGAAAAAAAATGCCTTGGTAGCATCAGTGGGTCGCGTTCAACAAATTAGTTTTCAGGAACATTGATGAATGAAACCTTAGCTGCTCTCCAGAGCAACTCTAATCCAAGAAAATAAGCAATTCCTGTGTCTCTCCCCTCTGATGCAGGTTCACAAATAGTTCATTTTGACAAAGACATCTCAACCCATATGAATTGAGATTTCTTTTGCCGACTTACAATAGATGTGAACACAATTAGCGCCCAACAAAGGATTGGATATTCTATTCTGAGAATGGTAATTATGGTTTTGCCAAGAGTTATGAATTAATCTTTAGGAAGACATAAATTAAAATCTGTTTAGCTCGGTAACATTTGTCAACTGTTAATGAGAAATGGTTTTTTTTTTTCATGAGAAATAATTTTTGAAATGTCTTTTACCGATATTCTTCGTATAAGACATTTTTTTCCTTGAGACTATGTCCAAAATAATAACCCCTGGGCCTGTTTTTTGCAATGCCTTCCCATGGGTTAAGTGTATATATAAGCTATCAATGTAAAGTACTTGGGTAGAAATAGTTGGAAATTTTGAAGCAGAGGAAATAAAATGGTCTAAAACACCTTGTGAAAAAAAAATTTGTTCAATAACTATTCTTGATGACAGCATGGGTTTCTTATAATTTTATGAGTTAATGCAAAGATAGAGTTGGAAAATATTTAATATGAATCTGTAAAGATAACACATTTCTCTTGGAGAAAGTTTCTAAACAAAGCAGCTATAGGGCAAAGAGGTACATATTGCTGCCTGCCCCTTAGCCCAGAGAACTGGCACTGCAGGGCCCACAATGGAGCAAAAGTTCTTCAAAGATAATAGTGCTCCTGCAGCTTTGCTCTGTATAATAGACTCTTCCTGCCCTGTAGCAGCCTGCCTGCTCTCTGAACTCCATGGGATTTGACCCTTTGAAGACTTTTCTTTTAAAGAAGTTTGTCCTGTTTGTCCAGATTTTACCCAGTAAAGGTCAGCTATAGCTGTTAATAGTTTTGTTGAGGTTTCCATATCTCAGGACACAGTTCTTTACTTGCTCAATATTTTCTCTCTAGTTTTCCTTCACCGTTTGAAGACATTTTTAAAGTTTTGCTTTCTTGGCTAACTATGACACTGTACTTTCCTTTGGATATTTGATACTTAACCTATGAAATAAGTCAGTGAAGTGGTCAGGCATTTGCCCGTTGCTGTGCTTAAAGAACCAGTAAGGTGGCGATTGTCTTTTCACTGTTGGTTTTTCTCTTCTTGCAGTCTCTCCCAGCATTCGTAGATGCATGTCTTAGATTGGCGGTTTTCTTCCAGTGACGCTGGTTTTGGGTTAGTCCTCTGTTTGATTTCTAATTGGAAGGAAAGCCCTAGTGCAACCTGGTAATCCGTCTTCACTGGGATCTGTTCATGGAACTAAAACAGCTCTGACATGATAGCCATATTTAATTATGAAAAATCTTTTATTCAGTTGGACCCATGATCTTTATAAATATGTATATGGTATTTCTTCTGAAATTGTTTCCCTTGTAATTTTTCATACTTTTGTTACTGTCCTCAAAAAGAGTTTACAAAAATGCTACTTCGTACATAAAAGTTCAACATCATTCCCTAAAAAGGACTTATATTAGAGACACATAACTGACTATAAAATGATTATCATCAATAATTGATTATTCAGCCTGTGATGATATTTTTAAACATTTTGATGAAAATGAAAGTAAGAAGTAAGCTATGTTAGTGCAGAAATGTTTTAAATCTTTGCACATAAAACATCTTTAAAAAGGCTTATTAAAATTCTGTTATGAAAAAAACCAATATAAGGATTTCCAAGATTTTGTCCCCAAATTTAATACCCATAAACTTTATAATCAATGATATTTATTTATTTTAAAGTGTTACAGATAGAGGGAGACACAGAAAGAGAGGTCTTCTATGCCATAGTTTAATCCCCAAGTGGCTGCTGTGACAAGGATGGAGCCGGGAGGAAGACAGAAGCCAGTAAGCCAGTAGCCAGGAATGTCATGTGGGTCTCCCACATAGATGGCAGGAACCTGAGCACTTAGGTCATGTTTTGCTGCATTTTTGAGGCCACTAGCAGGGAGCTGGGTTGGAAGTAGAGTAGTGGGGACATGCACCCAGTGCCTATAGGGGATACCAGCTTCACAGGTGATCCCTTTACAAACATAACTACATTGTCAACCCCCATTTTCTCAAAGTTTTTGAAGAACCATGCCATAAGCATTAGATATCTACTGGGGCCTGGCCTGGTGGCATGGGGGCTCAGTGGCTAAATCCTAGTCTTGCACACACTAGAATCCAGCATGGGTGCCAGTTTGTGTCCTGGCTGCTCCACTTCCCTGCCTGGAAAAGCAGTCCAAGATGGTGCAAAGCCTTAGGATCCTGCCCCCACATGGGAGACTCAGCAGAAGCTCCTGGCTCCTGGCTCCTGGCTTTGGATCAGCTCAGTTCTGGCTGTTGAAGCTATTTGGGCAGTCACCAGTGGGTGGAAGATCTTTCTCTCTGTCCTTCTGTCTGCAAACCTGGCTTTCCAATAAAAGTATAATAAATCTTAAAAACCAGAAAGCTACCTACTTACTATATATTGACTATATACTTAACACACTATACTCACTATCTACTGCTATAGGCTACTGTTGATAAATGTAGTACATATACCTAGTATCCCTAGCAATAGACGGATCCAAATGCTGACTAAGTATATGCAATTAATGATTAAAACACCATGAATAATAAAGAACTATTCATGAAATTACTAGTAATAATTAGGTATTTCTGTATGTTAATAGCTTTCAGTGAAATTGAATTTAAAAAAGAGCAAATGTCTATGATTTACATGATAGTTTCAGTCTTGAAAATTTCACCGTACATTTAAATGTAAAAAAATAGCTTGCATTAATATATAAAGTAGAGATATAAAATGGAGCTAGGTCCTGAATTCTCATCATTTACCAATTTGTCACTTACTGTTCAGAAAGCTTTTTGTTGGACATGAAACAGTTGTTTTATAGGACTGCTCTGCAAGTTGCTAGATGTCTGTCATCCTTCAAACATCTCCCCGTTCATTATAATGTAGAGAAAAGTGCTTTCACAAATTTCCTAAATGTATCTACAAAGTGGTAATTCACACTGGGATGACCTGCGGATGGGAAGAGATTTTTTTTTCATTGCATGTTACTGAAAGTAGGACAAACTGTTTAACCACACAGAGAATTGTAATTTTGTTAAATGATGACATCTGAAGGAATGTAGCTTTAAACAAAGTGGTCCTATGATATCATCAGTACCCAAAGTGCCTTTGATTGCCTTCCACTTGCTACTTTCCCTCTCATTCTGTTCAACCCTGTATTGCTGGAATTGTCACCATTTGTAGCGTGACATTCATATTCTGGCATAGGAGGATGAAGCAGGAAGCAAGATCAAGGGATCGGTCGTGTCCATGTCAGGAAAGTTACATCTATCCCAGAAATGCACAGTGATCATCTTGTTACATGTCACAAGTGTCACAAGAAGTCACCTTTTGAGGCCAGTGTTGCCAATTAGGGGCTTTCCATCATTAGAGATCTCTTTATTGCTGGGGATTTTATTAGAACATTCCTTATTGCCAGGAATTCAAGTATGACCTCCACTTAGGCCATTGCTGACTGCCTGGGAGGCTCCTGTAGAGGGGTTCAGACTTACTTTCAAAGGCTCAGCAGTCGAGTAATGAAAACAAAGTGATGTTAGCAGATTCACAGGGAAAAAAAAAGGAATCTAAACAGAATTTCTTGCATTGTATACAGGAGGTACACAAATAAGAAACTCAAAGAATGGCCCGATGGTGGAATCTTTTTTTTTTTCTTTTAATATTACAAAGTCAGATATATACAGAGGAGAGACTGAGAGGAAGATCTTCCGTCCGATGATTCACTCCCCAAGTGAGCTGCAATGGGCCAGTGGGTGCCGATCCGATGCCGGGAGCCTGGAACCTCTTCCGGGTCTCCCACGCAGGTGCAGGGTCCCAATGCCTTGGGCCGTCCTCAACTGCTTTCCCAGGCCACAAGCAGGGAGCTGGATGGGAAGTGGAGCTGCCGGGATTAGAACTGGCGTCCATATGGGATCCCGGGGCGTTGAAGGCGAGGTCTTTAGCTGCTAGGCCACGGCATCGCCAGGCCCCTGATGGTGGAATCTTAAATACCCTTTTTATAGACATGAGTGAAGTAAGGGCTGTAGCCATTTTAGAGGGAGAATAAATGATTTTTAGGAGAAAGAATGAGCTCAGAGAAGAGATAGTGGCCTGGGACAAAGTTATGCCAAGCCCTAGGTATGGTGTTTAATTTTCAATCTCTTCCACTGTGATATGAGTTTTATCTTCCTTGGTTAATGAAATTTCAGTAAGAACATGTGAGGCAATTGTGTTCCTCTTTGGTCGTTTTGGTCTTCAAATTGGCTGCTCCCCAGGCGCTCTCAGTCTGAAATTCAATGTAGCATATTTGGGTGTAATTGTTTTTTTTCTGAATCACACACTAGAAATAGAGTTGTGTATTTTAGCTGAACAAAGATACAATCAGGATTTTGTTGACAAGAAACAATGAAGTGCTTCTTCTACACTTGTCTCTCTACCCTGCTCCAGCCTGTGGCTTCCAAGACCCTGAAGTAGCTGAATGCAAAATCTCCTAAGAGCTGATTCCCTATTTTCAGTATTAAAAAAAACATTTAAAAATTAAAAGAAAAAATATAGAGGGAATACATTTTCATAATGTATCAAAAAAATAGTGTTTTTGTGTTTTCAGTGTAGGTCGGCTGCTGTATCTCCTCAGGATAGCCATTTGTTTGCTGAGTTTATTGGTAACAGAGAAGCAACCAAGCAGTGTCTGCTGCTCAGTGGAACCAGAAAAGAGAATCATCAGACAAAATTAATGTTCAAGATCTAGATAAACAGATTAACCACTGATTTCTGTTTTTTCCAAGTGGGATTAGTAGTTCACTGAAATCTAAGTTTACATGACATTGAAGATAGTTCTTAAAAGTAATGTTGTAGTAGCCTGGTATCTATAGTACTACTCATGTTTTGTATTGTTTCATCTGTTACTCCCCCATTCGAGCAGACATGCGCTCTTATCTACCAGATGAAATTGCTGGTACCTACATAACGTTTTGCCTAAAGTTACTGCAAAATTCACGGTTGTTATCTCAGAAGGCACGGATACACTCAACAGAAAGGAGTTCATTCTACTATGATCTAAAAGGGTTTAGCCTGGTAGCAAACAACTAGGGAAACAAGTGCTTACCCTCTGTGCTTCGAAACCTGTTGAATAACTGAGAATTGGAATTGCTGTCTCCATTTGCATTTATGTGTCAAGTTTTTAAAGACTCAATGTATGTAAACTGGCTTGATTCTAAAATTAAAACAAAACAGAAACAATTCCAGAGCAAGCTGCTTTGAAGTAGCCACAGCGTAATGAAAAGAGCTATAGATTTCTTCAAAAGTCTCCAAAGGGAAACTAGTAGGATATCCTGGAGACTTTTTCATAATAGCTTTTTTGAGGTATAATTCACATACCGTGAAATTCACCCTTTAAAGAAATGAAATTCATAGGAGTTTTTAAAAGCAAATTCACAGAGCTATGCAGTTATCACCACTAATTGTAGAACATTTTCATCATGTCCAAAAGAAACTCGGTGACCATTAGCAGTTGCTCCCTGTTCTCTTGCCTCCTACCTTAGCAGCCACTAATTTATGCTCCATCTCTATGAATATTCTTACTGTAGAAATTTTGTATGAGAATCAGACTATGTCTGGCCTTTAGTGATTGTATCTTCTGTAATTATGCATAGTGTTTTGATGTTTCCTCCATACCATTGAAATTGCCGGCCCTTCATTTTTTTAGTTTGTTGAGTAAAATTCCATCATAGGAATATAGCAATTTTTTATCCATTCGTATCAGTCCATTAATATTTTTGCCCCACTCTTTGCTTCCAGGAGACTTTTTATATGTCATAAGCCATATCTGCCATTATCCTATAATTATAAGAATTGTCATGCTTTTAGTTGATATGCCTATTTTTTTTTTTTGTCAAGAGGCAGGAATAAAAATGTGAGTTGTATGTTATTGTAAAAGAATTTGGGATTACAAGTGTTTTCAGTGACTTGGAATTACATAGACATGCTGGCAGGGTGACCTACATACTTTTCTTATATAAGCACAATGCTAATATTTAGGGTGAAAGATTGATTTTATTGTATGCATAGATTCTACGGGTCATAAATTAAGAAAAGACACAGAAAGCCTGTCTTTTCTGCGTATTGTCATGTGTGTAAAGATTTAAAAGAGGAATTTGATACAGTGAATAGGCCTGGAATTTTGAAGACCTGCACTTGACTTTGCACTGTTGGCTGATTTCCAGTTGTTTTCAATATTTAAAGCTATATTCATCACATAAAACAATGATTTGCTAGTTTTAAAATATAGTTCCCCAACTTTGAATACATTGACAGGTGGGAACTCTGCCCTTTCTTCCTCAGTATAGGAGAGTAAATAAAGCAAGCCGAGGAGAGCAGAAGTCACACTCTGTGCTTTTCACACCTAGGTCATGAAAGATTCCGCAGCTGCCACTTTGCTTGCTGTAACATTTGTTGCTTGGGACTTCGAGCTACCATACACAAAGTGACCATTCTTGAGGTCACCATGCTAGCTAGAAACCATGTAGTTAGCACCTTGGGGCGGAAGATACATTAACAGAGTAAAAATAACCAGATGCGGACTGAAGATGGTGGGAAGTAGGATTATGACAGAAAGTTGGTTAAATTAGAGTTGCTAGAGCTGGGACTTTTGCAAACAAGGCTCCTAGGAGTCAAAACCAAAGAGAAAATAGACATGATATAAGTCATTATCTCATGGTAGAAAGCTTATCTGAACTCATTACCCTGATGGTGGAAAACTTATCTAACCTCCACAAAGATGAGGTATATACAGTCTTACACATAACACCATACAACTTTGTCATGTGGCTGGTTAGTTTTCTAAGAGGCTGGATAGTAAGTAACCAAATCAGAAAGTTACTAAGCAATTAATATGTGTATATTCTATCATTGGTTATTTAGCTATTTAGGCATTAAATTCTTATAAGAATCTTATGCATTAGCTACTATTATTGTCCATATTTTTACGTAGAAATTGAAGTGCAATGATGTTAAGGGACTTTTTAATGATACTAGAACTAGTAGTTATTTGCAGTCAGGATTTGAACCTAGAAATTCAAGTTCTAAAACTTATGCTCAAAGCTTGCACACTTTATTGCTTCTGGAGAGCTTTTTAGCAGTGTTAATTATGGTGTTCCTAAGCAAGTGATGAAAGATCTTCACAGATTGGTTGTGCTAACCCTTGATTAGAAGACAAGGTTATAAAGGTACTTTAGCTAAGTGGGTATCTATGTATGGTAAACAAAGCTAATTCACAACCCTGAGGGGGACATCCTGCCTCTCATTCTCTTTACCAGGCTTCTCGATAGATATGGTTTGTACCTGTCACTTTATTTACATATCAAATATTTATAGCTTTATTCCATGAAATTTGCTTTCCTTCCCTGAGCATATAAGCCAAATCAAGTGACCTTTAGTGAATCCCACACCTCTGTGGGTTTCTGATAACTTTATTATGCTTGGCTGCCAATTTCTATTCAGTTGAATAATTTCTATTCAATTGAATAATTTTATAGACACAGAATATTACAATACCAATAAAAATGTACTGCAATCTTAAAAGAATGTGCTGGGATTTTAAAAGGATCCTCAAAACATACTTATGTGGGAATGGTGATATACAGCTTATTGAGCAGAGAGAATAATCTAAAATGTTTTATGAAGATTATAGGACACATGTAAAAGAAATTAAACATGGTTAAAATTGATATTTATGGAGTGTTTACTAGTTAAAAACTAATATTTATGGAGTGTTTACTAGTTAGTTTTATTTGTAACAGTTTTGTTAAATAATGCATTTTGAAGGTATTTGTGTACTCTTAACTTTTTTCCAGAATGTTCTATGCTGAACATATTGTTTCTCTCTGACATGCCATTTATATCATGTGATTAAATATTTCTGTTATTTTAAAAAAATATTATATACTGGGCCCAGCGTGGTAACCTAGTGGCTACAGTCATTTCCTTGCATATGCCAGGATCTCATATGGGTGCTGGTTCTAATCCTGGCAGCTCCTCTTCCCATCCACCTCCCTTTGTTTGTGGCCTGGGAAAGCAGCGAGGATACCTCAAAGCCTTGGGTCCCTGCACTGATATGGGAGACCTGCAAGAGGCTCCTGGCTCCTGGCTTCGGATTGGCTCAGTTCTGGCCATTGTGGCCACTTGGGGAGTCAATCAGTGGACTGAAGGTCTTCCTCTCTATCTCTTCTCTTCTCTAAATATCTGCCTTTCCAATAAAAATAAATCAATGTTTTTAAAAAATGACTCAATCATAGAGTTGATCAGTCATTGGTGCTGGAGATTGCTCATGTTTATGCATAGGATGCAGTGCAGTTTTACCCCAAATAGAATAAAAAGTGAATGTAGACAAAGATTGGCAATGACGAAACTATTTCGGCAATGGTTTGGGATAATACCAATAATATTAAAAACTATCAAATTCTATTTAATTTCATATTATTGCAGTGTATCAAGATGTTGCATTTTCTTTTTTTTTTAAAGATTTATTTTATTTTATTTTTTTAAAATTATTTATTATTTAACTTCAGTAATTACATTGTATTATGTGACACAGTTACATAGATACTTGGGTTCTCCCCACCCCTCCCCAAACCCTCATGTTGCATTTTCTAAGGTAAAACAAAGAAGGGGAAAATCCCTTGACTCCTGTCTTATTCAGGATTCTCTGAGTTTCCTTATTTAAGATGCAATTGCAGAGCCTCATGAGCCCATAAACCTCATGTTATGTGATGAATTTACCGTTGCGCGCATCACCTTGTTCAGTGTGCAGTCAGAATTGTTATCTCGTGGAGAAATTGCCTATAAAATGCAGGTAGTAATATCTACTTCGTGAGTTCTCCCTCCCTGAGTAAATTCTACGTATCTAGATGGTTAATCACCAAAATGCTTTACAATGCAATGCTGTCTGATTATTCTAACTGTATATTGAGTTACTGTAAGAGACTCTACTGTGGCTTCATGACTGAAATACTTTGTTTTGTTTTTAAATAAAAATGTTGAGATGGGAATTCAGCCTAGTGCTTGAGTGCCCATATCCTTCATGGGAGTTCCTGAGTTCAGGTCCTGCTTCCAGCTGCTGATTATGCACATCTGGGTCATAGCAGTGAAACCTCCGTTGGGCTTACTTTGGCTCCGGTGCATCCCCGGATGTTGTGGGCAGTCTGTCTACCTCTAAGATAAATAAATAAATAAATATATTTTAAAGGTATTGGTCAATATTTTAGTAATAAAAATTGTTTCATCACAGTGAACATGATCTCCATCTGCCCTGCGCAGCCACTGACTTTGTTAATAAAAGTCCCATTTCATTGTGATGTTTCTGGCGCTTTCAGGAAAGTATATACTTAGAGACAGTTTTATAGTGTTTTTAATTTTGACAAACTATGACAGTAATGTCAGATAGTGTCAGTTGAAAATAGTATAAGAATGAACACTTAACTCTAAAGTGAAATGTGTGGTCAAAGGTATTCAAGGATCAAAGTCATTTTTACCCACAAAATACCTGCTGAGTTTCTCTGAGAATTAAATATGCCAGATGAGCAATGATCTAAGATGTAGGATGCCAAACTATTTAACTTGTGTTGTGTAGTCACCCAAGTGACAAAATTGATGTAGCATTCAGCTATCCAGTGATTCTCATAAAATTCAGGGAGCATATTTAATAGATAAGTTTATTTTAATGCAAAATTTTTGGCATCCACATATATGAGGAAGTTTCACAAACTTTGTGGAAGCTACATATTATGCAAAAAACTATGCAATGCATAGATTTCAGAATTCTTTCTACCAAAAGAAACATTTGCTAATTAGATGTTCCACAGAGTGTTTAAAATTCTTCCTACATATACACCAAAGTGTATATATCCATGTATATGGTTTTTCCATGCAAATTATCTGGTGATTGAAGTAAGTAATGGAAATGAACGATAGCCACATGTAATCAAAATTTTGAAGAGTAAATATTATCTTTATTGGAACAAAACAATAGATACAGATTCTTAGAGTATCATATTAGTTACAGACATTTATAACATTTATAAATGGGCCGTGCAATACCAGTAACTCAATACAGTAAAGCAAAAAAAAAATTGTTTATACCCTAAGTCATAGGGAAAGTTCCAATTTGTGAAATGTTATAAAGGCATTTAGGGATGGCGTGTTTTTTATTGCACACTGTGAAGTGTACCAGTTGCTGTGAAGGAATCTACTCTAGGAGCTTTGGCCAAGCGAAAGAGTAGGCAATTAAAATGAAATGAAATACAATTAGTTAAGGAAGTTACCATTGAAGAATTAAAAGTTCAGGAATTTTTCTCCTGTCCAGTTGGTAATACTTGGAAAACTACATTGGAGGGCAGACTGTCAAGAAAAAGTCATCAGATAACATGGAGCAGAACCTATAGACTTGCCAGCTCAACTTACCACTCTCTCTCAAGTGTGCCTCAGAACATGAAGGAGCTGGCCCCCTCACATACGTTCTACAAGGGGGAATGTACATGGATTTTTATAAGTAATAAGATAGTAGTTAACACAGTTTAAAAGAATAGCATGAATCAGTATAGATATTGAAATGGGATAACTGTGTAGTATTAGTTGCTCACATTTTAGAACATATATGTACATTTACATCAATCCATAGAAATTTCACATAAAATTCAGATGACCAAAAAATATGCATGGATTTCAGTCTTTTTGCTCCAAAGAGACATTTTCATGAACTTTTTGAAATCCCTTGGTATACTTGGTATATGTGTATATATACTGTGTATTTTTACACATATACACGAATATGTACATATGTGTTCTAATTTATTAATATTATAGAAAGCAGTAAACATATAAACAAACATACTTAAGCAAATGTGTTTGTGCCAGAAAGCACAGAGCATGTATGTTTCTTCTCATCCCAACCATTTTATAGTTTCATATAGAGAAAGCAGAATTTGGTAATGGTTGTGTTCTTCCCTCTGCTTCTAGGCACTGGGAGGTTGGCACATGGAAATATTTTTCTTTTTTCAATCTGTATGTACTGTTTCCCTTTAAGAACTGATCATGTGCCTATTAGTCTGTAGCTTATAGTCACCTGACAATTTTTTTCCATGATTCTGAAGGCCAGAAAGCCCAAGTTCAAGGCGCCTATGAATTCAGTGTGTGATGTGTCTGTGTTTGCATTGATATCCATCTCATTATTGTGACCTCTCATAGCAGGAGAAGCAGAGCATTCTTTCAAGGCTGTCTTTTATAAGGCATTGATTCCACTCATAGGGTCTCTACCCTGATAATTGAATCATGTTTTAAAAAAAAAATCTCTACCTCTTAACACCATCATTTTTGAATGTTAAAATTTAACATGAGAATTTTGGATAACACAGAAATTCATTTAGCAGCAGTGACTGTGTTTATCCCTAGATAGAGATTGTATTATTTTCAGAGCATGTGTTTACTCTGTAGGTACATATATATTCTTGTAGTAAATGGAGATTAAAACTCTCTTTTGGAGTGGTGTCTCGGGGGACTCCGCGGCTGCCTTCAGTGGCTTAGCAGTATTGACTCCTCAGGCTGGAGCAATTTGATCCTCTCAAAACTCAAACTGATAGTGGGAACTTCCTTTCCTGGCTTATTTCCTCTCACCAAAAATTGCTCTTGCGTTTTCTATAAACAACTAGAAGATAACTGCCAACCTTCTGTCGTGCTAAACCACTGTCTGCAGAGGAAATCTGTTTCAAAGCTGGAAATACCTTGAGGAAAGCCACTGAATGTGACTGAACGAAGCAGCATTTGAAGAAAATGGAAAGTAGGTTCATTAGCAGCAATGTGCATGCATATTTATTCATCCAGAATAGATGATGAGCACTGAGTCTAAGAGATTGCTCAACCCCTTCAATACAAAGATCGCCAGATAGCAGCAGACCGGCAGAACTAACAGTCATCTCAGAAAATCTGGATTTGTAAAGGGGTAATTAGAGTGCGAGGAAGCATGAGGAATGAAGCAATAGGAGGCTATGCAAAGTGCGATGCTGATACAAACGAAGTAACAAATTAGAGCTAACTGGGCAAGTCATAACAGGCTTCACAACGTGACGAGTGCGCAGAATTTTCCTCCAACTGGCAACTTACAAATCAAACGAACTGTCTTCGTGCTTCTTGTTCATCTTAGATTGCAGTTAAAAAAACTTGTTTCTAAAACATGGGGTACAGATGAGACATTGGTTAGAACAAAGCATGAACAAGTGCAGCAGACACTGGAAGATGGCTATGGGAGCTTGCCAAATTTAGTAGAAAATGTCCATATTCCATTTTCCACTCCATTTTTGAAAAAGATTTAATTTTTTACTTGTAAGAGAGTTACACAGAGAGGGGGAAGGAAGGGGAGGGAAGGAAGGGGAAGGAGGGAGGGAGGGAGAGAGAGGGAAAGAGATGGAAAACTTTGATCTGCTTGTTTACTTACTTTCCAAATGGCCCCAACTGCTCAACTGCCAGTGCTGGGCTAGTCCAAAGCTGAGAGCCAGAGGCTTCTTCAGAGCCATGCTGATGGGTAAAGGGCCCAAGGCCCTGGGGCCGCCTCTCCTGCTTCCCCAGGCAAAAAGCAAGGACCTGGATTGGAAGTGGAGCAGCTGGGACTCAAACCTGTGCTTATCTGCAATACTTGTACTGCAGGCACACAGTGCCATTTTGCCTGTTAAGTTTCTACTTTTGCCTGAGAACTTTGACACCACTGTAACTATGGAGATAGCTAGAGGTGCTGGAAGATGGAGCCTATAAGTAGCATCCTTTGGCTGATGACAGACTGAGTAACAAAAGCCCTTAAGTTTTAACCTTGTGACTGGAAAGTATGAAACACACCATTTACCAGATTGCCAGCAACACTGGGTCTTGGTTGATCACAATTCTGTTTTACTTATTATTTCACCTGGAGTTGGCTTCCTATCATCTTATCACTTCTCTTGATGTTTTCCATGATCATCATCTCAATAAACCACCTGAATTCAAATTTACATCTTTGGGACTGATTCTGGGAACCCAATGTCTGACATTCAGCAATGTACTAGCTGTGAGGGATGAAAGAACAGACTAGAAGCGTCCCCTGTGTTGCTGGTGTAGCAAACAGATGGAAAGTAGACTTACTAAGTGGATTTTCACTGCCTTTCAATACATAACAGATGTTTTGTTCAGTAAAGAACCTTCCCAGCCAGACCCTGAGGAGATCAAGAATGTTATTATACTCCAAAGTATCTGGCATTATGAACTGTATAATACTAGATTGTGTTGTCTGTGGTACTGCTACCATCTCCATGGGCATCTGTAAGATCTTGCTACTCCAATATGTTCCATTCCATCGTGTGTCATTGTCCAAGGAGATGTCTATCATTCTTAAATTTTGGTTGATGCTCAACTCTCTTAGCTCTTCTTTTGAGTCTTTTTCCCAATACCTTCCCCGCCACTATCATTTTCACACTGTTGATACTCTGTTCTAGAAAGATGTTAGCCTCTACAGGTGTTGTAGCTCCAGTGCTGTGCCCTGGGGTATTGTTAATTTTCCCAGTGGTCTATTGGTTATATTGCTTGGTGCTTTTGACATCCATGATGTGACAGCAATGCAACTCTAACCATAAAATGACAAAGGAAAATGTCCCATCCTTGGTCTCACACTATAATACAGTAAGTCAAGTAGAGCATCTGGACTAAAAACAAAAGGTGCTTTTTTTTTTTTTCCTTTTTGTGCATTGCTACTGTGAGGAGGATACATTCTACATTTTTTCTGTATTTTAAGACTAATTTCAAAACCACATAGCGTACACCTATTTCCTTTTTTACTGACTTCACTTAAACTTAAATGCATGTTTTCCAACAAAGACTGTATTTATCATGTCTCTTAAATATAACACGCTGAAACAGCTTTTAGTAGTAATTAATCAACAACCTGGAACATTTGTTTATTATGAATGCAGGCATCCAAGCACTCAGAAATGTATTGTTGGAGCTACTAGTACAAACTATTCACACTACTTCAAAAATTAATGTGATTTGTGACCATATCCATTGTATCCACTGCCTTACTCAATTTCAGCTGCAGCTGTTTTGTTAAGCAAATTAATAAAGGATGCCAGTTCTGCTTTCCCTTTTGGGAATTGTACTTTTTAGACACATGCTTTTACTATCACCTGACACCTCTCACCGTGCTCCTTTGTCTTACAAATCTGAATTCTATGTTGAGTACTCGATGCTTATGGTTAAGAAACAGTGCTTCACTGGTTTAGGTGAGGGACGAGAGTGTGATGGGCAGAGCCGGGGAGAGATGCGATACTCATTGGTTCCAATAGAGGTCGGGGCTCAGAAGAGAACCAACCCAGGGGTTAAAACCATCAGCTGATCGGAGTGATGGATGGTGGCGGGCACTGTGCTTACTAGTAGTACATGTAGGAGTCTGGACTGGGAATGCCTCAAAGTTTTTTTTAGGGGGATTCCCCTGAACAAAATGGAGGAATCAAAGCATTAATCAAAAAAAGATGGAAAATGGAGTAGATGAATCAACCACCTCAGCTTTATGCTTGCAGCGGAAAACTGGACAAGGGGAAACCCTAAGATGGACTATGTCAATCAGTGGACTCTGCACCAGCCTCATCATACCTGGACTGTTGCTGATGATATGTTGGAGCTTCTAATTGATCGAGGTGACGCTCTGCTGGCTCTGCCTACAAACCTGAGAGGGCCTCCCTAAGAGGCCGTTGAACTTGAACTGGACAAGTGGGATGCTGGACTCTGTATGGTGTAAACTTTTAATTAGGGAATCTCAACGGAACTTGAGCTGTGGTTATGCATCAAGGTGAAGGAATTCATGATGGGGGAAGGGTTTGGGGTGAAGGGGGGGGAATCCCAGTCATGTAATGCAATGTAATTAATGAATAAATGAATATTAAAGAAAAAAAAAAAAAAAGAAACAGTGCTTCAACAAGAGAAAGAAAAATTGTGTTGCATTTTTAGTCATATTGCCTGAAATATAATAAGTATAGCTATGTTTAATTTCTTTTTACTAATGTCATGGCCATATCAGCTGAGAATCTTAGTGTGTGAATATTTGGTATTGTGATTCATGTATAGTAAGACGTTAATGTGAAAAGGAGATTGTTGATTTGAGACATAAAATTGTGTTAGTCCTTCTGATGACTTCAAGGTTCATGTTTTCTTTGGATATCATTATGCATCTTGGCTCTTTTTAAAGTTTTATTTATGTTTTCAATTTTATTATTAGTGGGATTTACAGAGAGAAAGAGAGACAAAGATCTGCATTCACTGGTTCACTCTGCACATGGCCATAACAGGTCAGGGCTGAGCCCATCCGAAGCCAGGAGCCCAGGGTCTCTTCCAGGTCTCCCACATGGGTGCAGGGTCCCAAGGCTTTGGGCCGTCCTCCACTACTTCCCCAAGCCACAAGCAGGGAGCTGGATGAGAAGTGGAGCAGCCGGGATTAGAACTGGCACCCATATTCAATCTCAGTGCATGCACGGAGAGGACTTTAGCCACTAGGTTACCATGCCAGGCTCACAGCTTGGATCTTGAATTGCAACTTGGGATACTACATGAATTTTGCCATCTTGCCAAATAATAATTATTTTAAATTATTTGAAATAATTATTTGAAAGAGAAATAATTTTGCAAGGTTGGAATATAGGAGCCGGGAGCTGATGCAACTACTTAAGTCATTAGCTGCTACCTCCCAGGGTGTACATTAACATGAAACTGGAAAAGGAAATAGTCTGAACTTGAATTTGAAAATCTGATGTGGCATGTTGGTTTCTAAAATGTACTCCTCATAACCCCCTTTCACTGTAAGCCCAATGCTGCTGTCACAACCAGAAAAAAACTGAGTTTCTTTGTATAATTTTGTTTAGTTTCTATTTCCGAGATTTTTCACTATCTCATTATCTTGTAGGTATTTCTCTCTCATTGTTGAAGGAATGAGATCTTTGTGTATAGATTATATCCACATGGTAGTGTATCACATATTTCTCTGTTCTCTGTGGTTCTGATGGGTTAGAATCTAGAGGGTAGCTCATGTGTGAGTTCTGCCCCCTCGTCTTCGCTGTTGTATATTTCCATCGAAAGGTACACAGTGTTTGTTATAAGTAGGCTTTCATGGTTGTTGCCTTAGTTATTACGGAGTTACCAAATAGTAAAGTGGCCATGATTCCTCTCTCACTCTCTTTGTCTCTCTGTTTCTGAAATAAATACATAAAAAAAATATTTGAGGAGCCCAGTTAACTTCTCCTCATGTTAACACATTTTCTTGCTACGTTACAGCTCCTCTGTTTTGAATAATAAACAGTCAAAATTAAATGAAACTTCAAAAAAGTTCCTGTGGTCAATCAATACTGATTTAAATAATTTTTATGAGAAGTGACTTATATATGTATATATATATATAAGACAAAGGGCAAACTATTTATGGCTAAAGGGCTTATAGATCTATAACACCAAGTAGTATTTTCAACTTAAATAACACACAGTGCAAAAAAGCAATAAAACTCAACTGCATGGCCTTAATGTGCCTGCCAATGTTGTTTTGTATAAATTAAATTGCCTTGGTAATGCAAATATTATATTAACAGCATTGGTGCAAGTGCTTTTAGCTTCTGCACTTCTTTTTGCTCTATTACGTGTTGTGAAGACTCAATTCTTACACTGCTTTTTTCTATTAAGGCCTTTGCAAAATACTGATGTGTACTCTGTAATGATGATTTTTGTCATTAGATTGTCATATTTTTGCATAATCAACCACCCCCATTATCAAAGGTATGCATTCTGTTAAGGTGTGCTATGTTCTTTACCCCAGAATGTAAATAACAAGTGACTGAGTTCAGGAAGCTGAAGTTTCAGTCTAAAACAGTTCATATAAAAATGTCCCTAACCGATAGGAGTTGTGTTCTGTCTACTGGAAGAACACAAATAAAATCAATCAGTGCTCAAGTGAAATGGCTGACATCATGTTACCATTAGAAGAAAGCAAATGGAAACCAGCCATGCTCTAACATCCCATGAAATCTTGGACACAGAAGTACATGTGCCTGAAATGGCATAGCAGTACTAGTGTGTGGCTCAATCCATTTTGTGTGGCTGTAACAATATAGCTGCCAGTGGAACATGTGTAAGGAAAGAATGTCTAAAATGGATCCTGAAAATGGTTTATTTTGTTTTGATTCTAGTGGCTAGAAAATAGAAAAGGAGTGGTTCTGATATCTTGTAGTAGAATGCGACAGAAGTGAGAATGGGGAGGGCTGGAAAAGGGAGGTTAGGAGAGATGAGAGAGACTAGGTTAACCCATCGGTGATAACCCACTTTCATAGTAGCTAACTCACTCCTGCTAAATCTGACCTGCTCAACACCGCTATTAACCCCTTAATAAAGACAGTCGTGACTCAGCTACCTTCAACTAGTACCCACCCATTAGAATCCCGCTACCTGGGCCCAGCACGATAGCCTAGTGACTGAAGTTCTTGCCTTGCACACGCCAGGATCCCATATGGGTGCTGGTTCTAATCCCAGCTGCTCCACTTCCCATCCGACTCCCTACCTGTGACTTGGGAAGCAGTAGAGAATGGCCTGAGGCCTTGGGACTCCACACCCATGTGGGGGACCTGGAAGAAACTTCTGGCTTCAGATGGGTTCATCTCTGGGCATTGTGGCCACTGGGGGCACAAATCAGTGGACTGAAGATCTTTCTGTATCTCCTTCTCTCTGTATATCTGCATTTCTAATAATGATAGATAAATCTTTAAAAAGAAAATCCTGCTACCTGTTAGAATCATCACATTGGAAGCAAAGCTTCTAGCACATGATTTTGGAAGGATAAACCATATACAGTCATAGCAGTTTACAGTCCAAAAGTTCAAAAGCAACAACTAGTAACTGAGATCATCTCAGTGATGAAGTTAATACAACATGGTGTTTGCAGTTTGCTAGAAAGAAAAAAATAATGCTAACTTCTTTACAGTATGCTTATTGAAGTTTGTGAGGAATTATAAAACAATATTTTTTACAGTTATTTTGACTGTTGGGAATATTGACATTATTTAAATATTAAAATTTCATTCAGCATGTAATAGGTATCGAATTTGTATGGGACAAGTGTTGTCCTAAGGGCTTTGCTGTTTTTTCTCATCTATTTACAATGACTATATTAAACCTGAAAAAATATACAGTTAATGCTTAAAGAATAGTAGTGGAAATAATTGTATTCTGAAATTAGATAGAATGGGTGATTCAATAATACTATAAATAGCCTTTATTTTTAAAAAATGCATTTTTTCAAAGTTGGCTATACAGAGAGGAGGAGAGACAGAGAGGAAGATCTTCTGTCTGTTGATTCACTCTCCAAGTGGCCACAATGACTGGTGCTACATCGATCAGAAGCCAGGAGCCAGGAACCTCCTCCAGGTCTCCCACGCGGGTGCAGGTCCCAAGGTTTTGGGCCGTCCTTGACTGCTTTCCCAGGCGACAAGCAGGGAACCGGATGGGAAGCGGGGCTGCCAGGATTAGAACCCGTGGCCATATGGGATCCTAGTTCGTGCAAGGCAAGGACATTAGCAGCCAGGCTACTGCACTGGGCCCTTAGAAGCCTTTATTAAGTATTACGTTCCAACTACTCTTTGATCTTTGAAACATTTATTAAGTCATACCTTTTCCTATAGTAAGACAATGCAAAGAAAGAAAACAAATGAGCATCTATGTAAATAGGTAAGAAAAAAAAACCAAAATAATAATACATAATTTAACCTGGACAAAAATAGAGGAATAAAGGAAAGAAAAACAACCTGTGGAGCCCGGTGAAGTAGCCTAGTTGCTAAAGTCCTTGCCTTGCATGCACTGATATCCCATATGGGTGCCAGTTTGTATCCTGGTTGCTCTACTTCCAATCTAGCTTCCTGCTTGTGGCCTGGGAAATCAGTGGGAGATGGCCCAAAGCCTTGGGACCCTGCACCCACGTGGGAGACCCGGAAGAAGCTCCTGGCTCCTGGCTTCAGATGGGCTCAGCTCCTGCATTTGCGGCCATGTGGGGAGTGAATCAACAGATGGAAGATTTTTCTGTTTCTCCTTCTCTCTGTAAATCTGACTTTCCAATAAAAATAAGTAAACCTTTTTTTTAAAAAGGCTCAAATAAAATATTTTATTTTTACAATCTTTCAAAGAATATCAAGCAATTTATATTCTTACATGTTACATAATGTCTGAAATTTCTACACGTGCAATTTTATACAAAAATAGACTATGGAACATGGCATGGTAGCCTAGAGGCTAAATTCCTTGTGTTACATGCTCCAGGATCCCATGTGGGTGCTGGCTCATATCCTGGCCACCCCACTTCCAATACAGCTCCCTGCTTGCTGCCTGCAAAAGCAGTCAAGGACATCCCAAAGTCTTGGGCCCCTACACCCTCATGGGAGACCTGGAGGAGACTGGAGGCTCCAGGCTCCAGGCTCCTGGCTTCGTATTGGCACAGCTCCGGCTTTGCAGCCACTTAGGAAGTGAATCTGCATATGGAAGATCTTTCTTTCTGTCTCTCTAGTTTCAAAGATTTATTTTATTTTATTTTATTTTGGAAAGTCAGATATACAGAGAGGAGAGACAGAGAGGAAGATCTTCCGTCCAATAGGCATGTAACCCACCATTCTGTTTCTATACAATTTCCAGTAACCATCGAAGACAATTTTTGCTCTTGTACTGACATTGGTTTTAGCCCTTAGCTAATCAGTGGTTAAAAATGATATACCACTCTAGATTTAATCATCTATGTTTATTTATGATTTACTGCATGTGAGTGAAATTGTCATCTTTTCATTTCGTAATTGTTTAGAGCTCTTCTCTGTGGCACTACTGAGTCAGGGTCGTTTTGCATGTTGAACTCTGTTTGATGGAGCATTATGCCTTTGAATATAATCAAGAAAGAAAAACAGAGAGAGAAGAGAGGCAGGAAGAGAGAGGGAAAGAGCGTGGATGAAGGAAAGTATCATTTCTTCAAATTACATCTATGAACTGCATTACATCTGTTCTCTGTGTTAATATTATATTAACGTTAAGAGAATAAACTCATGTACGAGAAAAACAAGCAGATGAATTGTGTACTGCCTCCTTCCTGGAGAGAGAATTCCAAGCCTCAAAAAATGATCTGACAAACAGAAACCAAACCAACAAGTCAACCTAACAATGACCAAAGACTTAACAATGTAACAAAGCAAGGCATTCAAATAGGTGATAAAACGGATTTTAATCCGGGAAGGAGCCTTGCGTGAACTGAACTCAATTTCCTTTTGACAGAGTTAATTGGGTGCTTTAAAAGGAGACTGACAAGATGAAATTGAGTGGGTAGACCCAAGAGTCAGGGAGTGAAAAAATACTTCAAGCAGAAGAAGCAGGAGTGTCCATACAGCTTACAGGGATTTACCAACTGGCGCTTGCTTGAGGCTCCTGCTCTCCCGCAGAAACTCGGGGATGAGTTGAGGACCGGCTGGGAAGAGGGCTAGAGGAGCAGGACGAGGATTCTTTCCAGAAGAATGTGGTTATTGAGTTCCCCTCGGGTTCAAGGAAGGAAGACACAGTCTTTCTTCTGAATAGTCTATTTCTCATTTGATTGCCTTTTGCTTGTACAGGTCCAACCCAACCATCTACTGAGGTTGGGAAACACAAAATTAATGACTGGAGATGACTGTTGAAACACCCCTTTGCGGGTTTTTGGAGGGAGGTCAGTTGAGAAGATTGCTACACACTAAGTTCCAAGCATCTTTAGGTAGTAGTAGAAGAGCAGCAGTGACAATAGGATGCATTTTCTGCTTTATACTTTCAGTGGTTATGGTGATGGCACAGATATCAATTCCGTAATAAAGATTATTTCCCAAAGCAGAACAGGGATGAGGCAAAAGTTCTGATGGCCTTTCTGAGTGGCATGTGCACTGTTGGCTGCTGGTATACCAGTTGCCCATACATGAGTCATTGTGATGCTGGATTGTTCAAAGGATACATCATGTTGTTTCACTGCAGAATCCAGGACCTTTTCAAATGTGATCGGAGGCAAGACAAGCTGAGTGTCTGTCAGGGTCTAGGCACTCAGATTTCGTTTTCAATGGTGCCAAGTAAAGAGAGACAGAGGAAAATTGAAGACATCAATTCCAAGAGTTGTAGTCACAGTTCTTGTAAGGACTGATGAAAACAAACTCCTGAAACAAACTCCCAGTTTGAAAATAATTTTGTACATTAAAACTGGATTTATATCATCTAGAAAAATGTTTATTTATTTGGAATAACATTTATAATAGATTACATTTCTAATGTCAAATCTAGTTAACAGAGTAATATATGAAATATATGTAAATATCTAATATATGAAAGTTAAGTGAATGAGGTAATAATGCATTACCTAATAATGTTACCTCCCTATTCAGGCTAAAAACACCTCTACATTTCTCAAACATGTGAAAGAAAGGAGAAAATTAAAAAAACTATATGCATAATTTGTCTTAATGTTAAAAAGAAGGACATTGTAGATAAAGGTTGAGCCCGATGCAGTAGCCTAGTGGCTAAAGCCCTTGCCTTGTATGTACCAGGATCCCATATGGGCGCTGGTTCTAATCACAGCAGCCCTGCTTCCCATCTGGTTCCCTGCTTGTGGCCTGGGAAAGCAGTCGAGGACGGCCCAAACCTTGGGACCCTGAACCTGTGTGGGAGACCTGGAGAAGAGGATCTGGGTTCCTGGCTTCTGATCGGCACAGCTCTGGCCAGTGTGGCAGCTTGGGTAATGAATCATCAGATGGAAGATCTTCCTCTCTGTCTCTCCTCTCTGTATATCTGACTTTGCAATAAAAATTAAATCTTTTTTTTTTTTTGAAAAGGACATTTTAGCTAAAGGCTATACTCTTAATTGAAATCACCTGCAGGGTTAAATTAGCCCTTTCTGAAGCTTCAAAATTGCCAGGTAACTTACAAATACAGTAGGTGCAAGAATTCCCAAGGGAAGTAATTGACAATTCTCAGACAGGTCATGTGGTGGGAAGAACTTACATTCGGTATCCATATCTAAGCTACAGTTGTGTTGGTGGGAGTCCCTCCCTCCCGTTGGTGGGAGATCTCAGCATACATGTTTCTCTGAGAATTTTAAGGAAATATGATTTGCAATAATGATTGATAATCACTAAGCTTATTAAAGAAATAATTGCCCTTCCTTCTAATTTCTTGTGCTTTGATCGTTTTGAACTTTTGCTAATAAGTTATATTTTCATTTAATTCTTAACGTTGTTATTGAATCATAACATAGTCAGAAAAGTATGTAAGCCATAAAAATAGATAATCACTACTTGGATCAAGAAATAAAGATTAATTTGCTTGATTTTTACTGTACTTTCTTCTTTGTAATGTTAAAAATCTAGGTTCATAACGACAATAGAATTACTTACTTGGTTTATCTTACTGTTTATACTGATTCCAAGATGACAGATCTTCGATTATTTTATAAAACAAAATTAACACTTGGAGATTAACAGTAATTTTTACATTGATTCTATTGCAACACGTTTATCACCGTTGATGAATGCTTCGCATAGGCTGTTCTCAGTCACTGGTGTGTTCAGAACTTGTGTGATCAGACATTACGTCGTCTATGTTTTGTCATCTGTTAATGAAGATTTCATCTTTTTTTTCCTGAGTTGCTTATTAGCTTTGCTTGCTCTTGGGCATTTTATTTTTTTTCCAGTTTCTTCTTTGTGTTAAGGATAACCCATGCCTCTGAAAATTTTTCTCACTGTCTTTCTTTTCCATCTTTTATACTTTATCCTTGGGTCTCCAAATTGCAGTATCTTCCATAGTTCGAGATGAAAGAATCCAGTCTGGTGACAGTGTTTATTGTGACCTTAGATGAGCTGTCACTGAATTCAGAAAAAGTCCTTATTGATCATAAATTGAACCTCAGCTTCCAATAGCCCTATATCACAAAGGTCCAATGCATTAGCTATTATGGTGTTTTATTAACTGTGTGAGTGTGCTGTGAAGATGTAGGCTGTGTATCGCACAGTTCTCTTGCATGTGCGATTTCTCATTTGTTTGCCATGTTTCATTTACTCACGTTCAGTTACATTCTAAAACAATGAAGTGGCAATGTCCAGAAATAAATAATTCATAAGTTTATTAATTACATTACATTATGTGACAGTTTCATAGGCTCTGGGAATCCCCCAACCCCTCCCCATGCCCTTCCCCCATGGTGGATTCTTCCACCTTGTTGCAGTATTACGGTTCAAATAATAATTCATAAGTTTTAAGTCACATCTGCAGTGAGTGGCATAATGAAATCTGTGCCATCCTGGTTTGTCGTGCATGGGCCATATGGTCACACTGTATACACTAGCTGTAAATTAGTCACATGTGACTCAGCTTTTTAACTAAACAAAATGCTAAGACAGCTAACTTTATGAAAAGAAAAAGTTTATTTGGCTCATAGCTTTGAGAGGTCATTTCCAAAGTCATGTGATCCTAATGGTGTGATTAGAGTGGTGGATGACAGTGACTTAACACACACATGGGAAGGATGACATTGTGAGCTAGAATGGAGAGAGAGTGACTAGGCTGCTCTGGGGCTTTTCTAACTGATCCCAGGGGAATGATCTTTTGGAGACATACCCCCAGTGACCTCAAGGGACTTTAACTACTAATGATTCCATTTCCTTACAATGGCACTCTACTAAAGACCAAAGCCTCAACGCTTGGGCTTTATAGTGAACACCCAAATAAATGCAACCTAGAGCACTGGCTCTCCCAATTACGGAAGCAATCATCATATTACAATACTTGTGATCAAATACCCCTTGTGTATAACCTAATGCGGTCTTACATACCTCCGTCACTTACTTCACTTTGCCACGTCAGGTAGTCATTATATCATCTCAAAAAAAGATATTGAGTGAGCCCATATTAGTATAATTTTTGTTATAGTATACTATTTTAACCACTCTACTTATTATCAGTTTTGTTCATCTCTTACTGTGCCTAAGTTATCGGGTTGACTTTATTGTAAGTATGTACGTGTAGGGAAACCATAGAATACATGCGGTTTGGTAATATATTTGCTTTCAGGCATCTTCTGCACTTTGTTTAATGCTGTTTGTCAAGAATCTGGTACATATTAGGCATTAAAATATTAGCTGGTTGAAGAAAGACAAAATTGAAAAGGGGAAATATATTTTTCATTTCCCTCTCTCACCTAAAATGTAGTAAGTATATGTGGAACAGAAATGAAACACTGGAAAAAAAAAAGACAGGATGTGGTATAGAGGCTTAACTGTTTAAGGAATTGAGTGGTGTGGTCTGGGTCATAAATTAGAAACTGGAAGAAATTAGAAAATTTACACTCGTTGGACCCTTTGTAGTTTCTAGAAGTGATTGTGCAACCCTCTCCAGGAAAAGGAGAGAGACAGTGCCCACAACCACCACCACCACTCCACCAGCATTCACTGAACTCAGAAGCTAATCTGTTGGATGTTGGACTTCTGTGTAACATGCTGTTTGAAGCATTTACTTTCAACCTGGAGACCCTGGTTCTGATGTACTTCTGTAGGGACTAGGAGCACTTTGTGTGTTGGTTGAATGGATTGGGGTGGAAAGAACCTGTTGTACAGAACTGATTATTAAAAATCTACAATGACCTTAAAGTTCATAAATATTTTAATGAACATCTTAATATGATACAATTATAGTATGCCTGATTGCTTTCTAGCATGCTGACACAATGCAGTTAGCATACAAATTGCAAAATATAATGACATATAGATAACTGTATTCACATGCTTCCGCATAAAGCAAGTGTGAGAGACAGATGGGACTCTCGAAGGAAAGCATTGACAAGAATTTCTGCTACCAATTGGTGTTGTATTGCTTAACCTGAAAGGAGATTTATATGAAGAGCCTCCAGAAGTGTTTTCATGTGTTTTAGTCAGAATAGATGTTAGTACTTTCACTTAACTTCTGTTTGGCAATACCGTCAGATTGTTTTCTTCCTAGTTTACAACTGCCACATGTGCTTTTCCTTCGAATAGCATATTTCCCATGAAATTTCAGTTAGGTAATTTGCACTATCTCATCAAGACAGAATAAAAATATTTTACTTAAATTCTGTCCCACATCATGGGGTTTAATGATCTGGAGTAAATATTTGGACATGCTTTGCATTTTTATTTACTATTTTCTCAAGCTTCTTGTGAGTGGCGATTAGCAATGTCTTCCTTAAGTTTCAGAATTGTTTTAAGTCTTTGATATTGAGAACTCAAGTAGAATTCTGGTTACATACACTAATGATATTTCATATTTAAAATATTAAATATCAGCTTTAATTTTTGAAAAGTTCTCTCTCCTGTTGTGGAGACCAGGAAAAACAATTAAGCATTATGTTGGGCATAGGTGCTTTACATGTCAATTATTTGCTGAATGAATGAAAAATACATAAATGGATAGTTTCGGTTCCAACACATCTTTTTAAAAACATGTATTTGTGATTTTTGATTCTTGATGATGTTTACATGGTTGGTGGGGTGGGAAGGATCAAGGGTTAGGGAAAAGTGGGTGTCATATTTGTTTCCAGATTTTCTGTTCCTTCCTGTTTTGGGGGGAAGGCCACAGATACTCCTACAGATCTTTTATCTCTGTAATGCACATTCGTGCTAGGTATTAGCTGATTTCTGTCCTTTTTGCTATGGGAAAGCATCATTGCATCTTGCCCATTTAGAAGTTTTCTTTCAATCCAAAAGTTTTCTCACGTCTTAAGTTGAAAGTTCATTTGAACTTATCCGGAAGCTCTACTATACTGATGTGAAGTGTCAAAATTATTAGAAAGCATGAATATGAAATCAACCACAAGTTAACAAATTAAGCAAATGAACAAACATAAACAGTGAGTCTTTGCTTGGTATGAGAGCCAGAAATCATCTGAGAAGTAAGATGAAGTCACTTACAGAACTTTATTTTTAAACTGAAACTTCTAAATTTTGAGAAATGGGTGGTGAATGGATTTCTGATATATGGAGCATGAAGCAGTTGGAAACTGTATTAAGGCTTGTGAAAGATATCCCAGCCTCCCATGAGACTGAAACTTTTTGAATCAACGTGTGATAAAATCGATCGGAACTTTATCTCTGCTGCTGGAAACATGTGGCGACCTGTGATTGCTCTGAAGTAAGTGAAAGAAGCAGAGCACATGTTGGAATTCACAAGTGGCTGGAGAGGTTTCCCCTTCTTCACTGCGCAGAAAGACAGTGGCTGAGAATCCAGATTGAGAAAATGCCAGATGTGCAGTAAAGTGGCTCAGGAAATTATTGTATCCTAGCACTTCTCGAAGTTTCTACTTAAGGCTATTCTGCATGAATATTTGAAAAAAGGTGATGTCAAATATAAAAGCACAAGAGACCCTTAGGGCTTAGTATCTTTATTTGTGTTAAAGTTTCTCATAAATAATTCTGTTTTGTAGTATAGGCTCTAGTATATCTGTAAGCATTGTGACTTGTTTTAATATCAGAGTTACCCTTAGGATACCAAGTGTATTTATTTCAAAGAAATAAAAAAATAAAATGAGTAATATAGTTCAGGTACCTCAGATCATTGCAAATTAGTCATCGAGTCCCTCTTAGGTTTTCTTGGATTAAGTGAATAATGCCTTGGGATAGAGTGAAATTCAGCTAGTATATTTCTGAGGACGTGAGAGGGGGCGATTCAGAGAAGAAGAACCCATGGGAAGAATTTTTCAACTCACTGTCAAGTAATTCATCTCACTGTAAGAAAAGCTGATTTTCAGACAGCTTAAGGTAATAGAAGATGTCAAAATTCCAGGGTTTTGTGTGTTCAATAGCCCACTTAACCTGCTGGATTACACCCTAGGAATAACAAGTGAATCATAAGGTAGAGTGACATTCAAGCACACTTGTTTTCTTCAAATGTTAATATTTTCCCCTCAAAATTATATGTCTAGAGAAACTTGTCCTTAGAAGCAGACTGTGAGGGTCAGAAAACCAAATAGGTGTGTCAAATATGTGCTTGGATTCGCACCCCATGATGTTCTCAACTCCTGGGCTGGGGAAATTATAGCCCAAAGGGAGGCTGCTGGTTTACCTATTCTGTATTCCATCAGGACGAAGGGCAAGTATGGTCAGAGGCATAGATATTGAAACACATATAGTAGTTTTATCCCATTTCCTGTCAACTGACAATGTAAGAATTTTCCATCACTGAAAGAATGAGCCTCCCTGGACAGATAATTTTCTCAGCTTATGGAGTGTATGGTATTTTTGCCAAGTACAAAATAGCAAGGGGCAGGAACTTGATAATCCTAGAAGGTAACTTTAAGGAGTTTGACCAACCAAGTATCATGTGCAGATTGGACAGAATTCACTAGACAAAAGCAAATCCAAGGGCTTGCTTACCTCACTTGCATTGCCTGAACCAAACTTGTAGTGTGTGGTTCATAAGACTGTATATGTAATTATCAAATGAATGAGTAAATACATGAATGGGCACACAAATGAATGTATCTCTGAGATTTTAAGGCACTTTGTATTCAGACATCTCACACAGCTATCTATTGTTCTTCTGAATAGACAGAAAAGAGAAGGTTTATTGATAGAATGCCTGATTTTTTTTAGAAGACTGGGACTGGTTGATTCTAATAAATAAAAAGGGCAGTAAATGAAAATTCCTAAGAATGGGTTCAAATCGTTTGAGCACACTGAGTGTGTGTTCTCACCTATAAAAGAGATTGATAGTACTTGCTTTTGCTGGTATGGTGTTTCTGAACTGTGCTCTTCATGAAATACATCCCCATACATTACATCAGCATGCCGAGTACAGCTTCTAATTTCTTACCCCGTTTACTGGTACCCTCAGTGTGATCTTGGCAAAACACATGTACGATAGTACAGTGTATGGTCCCATGGAATGTGTTAGCTCGGCTGCTTAACTACTCATTAGGCCCATAATGTCTAGCAGGTTACTTCATCTCTCCTCTGTAAAATGATGACAGTAAACCTTTTTCTATAAAACTTAAGTAGCAAAAATTTTCACAGTACTTTGAGTTATGACTGACTTGTTAATGTGCTCCAGAAATCCTAGCTGTTGTCACTCTTCTTATCATATTTAATATTTGAATCTACCTAAACACACAGGCAAATACTAATGTGTACATAAGGAAATCTAACCTCTAAACATGAAATACTGGTTTCTTTTTTATCATTTTTATTTTCTCATTTTTAAAATGGATATGTGTGGCTGTTACTTTTCATGCTTACTGTTTTTTTTTTTAAAGATTTATTTGTTTTTATTGGAAAATGAAATATACAGAGAGGAGGAGAGACAGCAAGGAAGATCTTCTGTCTTTTGATTCACTCCCCAAGTGACCACAATGGCCAGAAATGAGCTGATCTGAAGCCCAAAACCTGGAGCCTCCTCCGAGTCTCCCATGCGGGTACACGGTCCCAAGGTTTTGGGCCGTCCTCGACTGCTTTCCCAGGCCACAAGCAGGGAGCTGGACTGGAAGCAGGGCTGCCGGGCTTAGAACCGGTACCCAAATGGGATCCCGATACATACCATGCGTGGACTTTAGCTGCTAGGATACTTTGCTGGGCCCATATTTTCTCATTTAAAAAAAAATATTTATTTTTATTGGAATGGGAGAAGAGAAGGAGGTGCAGAGAAAGATTTTTGGTCTGCTGGTTCACAGCCCAAGTGGCCACAAGGGCAAGAGCTAAGCTGATCTGAAGCCAGGAGCCAGGACTTGTTTCGCATCTCCCACGCAGGTACAGGATCATCCCGGACTGCTTTTCTCTAGGGCGCAAGCAGGGAGCTGGATGGATAGTGCAGCAGCTGGGGTATGAACATGCGCCCATATGGGATCCCAGCTCATACAAGGCAGGGATGTTTAGCCACTGAGCCATCATGCAGGGTGTGAAATACTGATTTCTTAAACTCTTATGCATGCTGATAGTTCTAGATTCATTTGCCACAGCATATCTTATGCTATGGCAATACCAGCATATCTGGAATTCCTGTTGTAACTTGCACTCTTTTAGGTATCACACCTTTGTATTGGCCATTTAAGCTACCTAGAATGGCTTTCCATTTCTCCAACAACCTTCTTCTGTCCGCCAAGAGTTTTGAATAATATGGTCACAGGGATCACCTTCTACTATTTAGTCAAATGCAACATTTGCTCCTGGGTCCTCAGAGTGATTTTTTTCCCCATGATCTCTGACAAATCAACTAGTAAAGCCTTGCCAGGGGATGGCAAGGTGTGTTTTCCATTGTAGATCTGTGAAGAAACGCTCTGAGGCCGTATGAGAAGGTGACCTCTTTGTTCTGGGTAGTACTGAGCCTTCTCCAGGGGAATATTCCAAAAAGATGAGGTTTTATTGCTGTTCAGTTTTCCACAGTGCTGACTGCTTTTTCTTCCCCTTTTTGGCAATCTTGTTTGGCAAAGTAATGCAGATTTCATCCAAGGCTCTTAAGAATACATTGTAATTATCAGTGTGGTTGGAAAAGGCTTCTTCTCCATTGCATCTCACATCTCAAGGATTTTTGCTGGATTCAGATGTCAGCATGGAGTCAGCAACGTTTGAATGAAGGGTAGCAATGAAAGAGACAGTAACCCAGTGGTGGTGCTATAGGGTAGAAATGGAGGCTTAGAGGCAGGGGTGGTCTCCTTTTTTTTTTTTTAATATGTGTTCTATGAGGAAAAGAACAGTGTGTCCTGGAATACTGTTTACTCTTTGCCAGTGAGTCTCCATCTTAGTTGGAGGAACATTTGAATGTGTGTGTGTGTGTGTGGACAGGTATTAAGGTGCATGCGTATTGAAACAATGGGGGAAATTCCAACCTAAAGAATACTATGTTGCTGTACGTGCACTTTATCTCCAAGTATTTTTGATACAATGACATATTCGGTTTGTAAAGTTGTTAAACTACTTCTAAAAAGTCTTCAACAATTTAAGCCAAAGATATCTCCCCGAAGTCGTTTTGTGATAAATATACAGAGCCAAGGTTCTAAGGAAAAAGGACAGCTTCTCACCTTCCGCTGAGCCTCAATGTCCCTTTCATTACCACAAAATGCAATTTTCCCATTGTGAGTCTTGTCATGAAATATTTTATTGACAGAATAATTTACATATTTATGAAGTGCAGTGTGATGATTTGATACTTGTATACAATGTACAACCATGAAATTAGGATAATTAGCATCTCCATCTCTTTAATCATTTGTCATTTGCTAGTAACAGGCACCTCCAAATTCCTCCTGTAGCTCTTTCTAAAATACAGAAAACAATGTTGCGGACCCCCGTCATCCCACTGCAGGCTGACTAGGAGAGCTTATTGCTTCTGTCTGACTGCATTTTGGTGCCTGTTACCTGATTTCCTGTCCTAACTGCATCCCGGCTATGTCTAGCAACCACTATTTCTGCTTCCGTGACATGAAACTCTTGCTTCTACAGAGAAGCCAGAAGATGCCTTATTTGTCTTTATGTGTCTAGATTATTTCACCTAACATAATGTCCTCTAATTCTGTGCATGTTATCACAGCTGTCAGAATGTCACTCTTTCTGTGGCTGAACAACATTTCAATTATGTGTATATACCACACGTAAAAAAAGTTCACTCATCTTCCTTGATTCTATATCTTGGCTGTTGGGAATAAGGAGATAATAAACATGTCCCTACAGGCATCTCTTTGATAAAATGGTTTCATTTCCCTTGAAAATATTTGTAGTAGTGTGACTGCTGCATAATATGGTAGTTTTAAAGTGATGGAATTTTGAGAACCTCTCTGAGCTTTAACTTTGCCACTGTTGAAATTAAGATAATTATATCTTATGCACCAAGGTTACTTTGCTAACTGACACAACGTTAAAGAGCTTTTGAAAATGCAAAATGCTTCACAGATATTGTTATATTTAATATTATTTCAAATACAATTTTGAAAAATTAACAAAGTAAAAGATAATGTCATCTCAAAGAATCTCTTCCCATGTCAGCCACAGATTACAGCTCAAGCTTGGTTAATTTATTTAAATATCTTAGACTCATTTTCTTTTCCAAAATTAAGGATTCTGTGTTGTACCTCACCATGGAGGCATATGGGATTGATAAATACTCTTTCGCAGCCAAAAAGTTCACTGGAGATAGATTTCATTGAAGTAACACAGATATAATAAAACAGACAGGAATAAAGAAACAATGAACATGTAGACAGAAACTTCTATTCCTGAATTTTTACTCATTAAATTGGCTGATCCAAGAGAAATCTCTTCTATCGTAGTCAGGTGAAACAAGTGTCAGTTCTCTTTATTTCTCCAAATCAAATTAAGTGTGCTTCTAAAGCTACACGTACACCTGCTATAGGGTAGACTATCTAATTTCTTCTCTGTGGATACTTTTGGGGGAGTGGGTGTAGAGTGCCTTATAGCTTCTCGATAGCTTCCACAGAATGAGCCAAGGGCTCACTCTACCATTTTCTAAGTAAGTTGATTTATTCTAGGAGGAGGCAAGCCCTTCTTTTCCTACAGAATGAAGCTACACAGATCCTTTCCCATTGGCTATTGTCAAGACCAAGAAGAGTTTTAAGTGTCACTCCTCTGCCTTGTCTGCTTCCATCTCTTGCCGTTTCCTTCAGTTTGGGCTAGAATCCCATAGCTTACTTGAAATGAAAACTCGCCAAGAGAGCTATTTGTGGAACAGTGACTGGCTACACGCATCTGTTTTTAACCAGTTTAGGGTTCAGTTTCCTAACTGGTAAGTTCAGAGAAACAGATTGGCTGCACACCTTGGAAATCACAATCTCTAAGTCATCAGAGGAAGCTGGAGGCTTCCTGCCCCACCCCCACCTAGTCTTCAAGCCTTTCTCCTTATCTTTCCTTAGAACCTTCCTTAGGTCTGGGCAGGGTGTTGCATTGTTGGAATTGTAATATATCAATAGTTTACATTATCTTAATTTCCTAATTTCCCAAGACATTTGAAATGTTATAACATGAAAAATGTATGAATTTCCTCTCTGAAAAGTTAATTAACAATTGCTTTTATTTTTCGATGAACAGCTTCATGGCTGAAATCTTAGCAGTTTTTATTAGTTGGCTAAGTAATGCTGAATTAGGCAGTCTTAGTCTAGTGCCAAATGAAGCAATTCTTTTCCAGTCCACGTACAGCTTACTTTCATTTAAAAAATTCTAATTCCATGTATAAATAAACATAATTTGAATGGTTACCATGAATGAGGAAGCTGATATCAAATGCTATAATGCATCTATTTTTATGGAATAAAAAAAGAAAAAAAAATGAATTAATATATCCCAGTTGAGATTTTTCTTTTTTCTTTCTTTCTTTCTTTCTTTTTTTTTTTTTTTTTTTTTTGAGTTCTTGAGTTCGGCTGAAGGCCAGATTCATAATTGTTAATGTATATGCTTTCTAAAACTTGCTTAAGGAAATGGGAGTGAAGCTTGTAAAAGGCAATTAAAGATTTCTCGTTGAAAAATCCTTCTCCTTCCTTAGTGTTGGAGAGTGTAGTGCTTTCTCTGCATGGGGGATGTGCTGGACAACACATTAAGAACTGTAGCTCCAGGAGAAATGAAACTTGTGTTTTCCAAAGATACTAGAATTAGGTTGTTTACTAATTTGTTAAAGTGAGTGCACTTGCAAAATGCATAAACATTAAGTTTTAATCTTTGAAACCTTTTCTGCATTTTTTTTGTATATTTGTTACTTTCAAAAAGAATATGAGTGAGAGAGAAAGAGACAGGCCACCCGCTGGTTCATTCCCTACTTGCCCTAAATGGCCTGTAGAACAGTCCAGGAAAAGCTCCAAGCCAAAATACAATGCAGATATCCAAATGGTTTCCTGAAATCCAGTCGCTTGAGCAACAACCACAGCAGAAAGCTGGCATCAGGCGTAAGGCAGGGATGGAGTACTAAGCATTGTTGGTTTAGAAGTACTCTCTCTACATATTTAACCACATCCAGTGATTCCCTAACTTTCCTGCTATTTGGTTCTTCAAGTACAGTCTTTTAAACTTGGAGTTCTCTAGGTGCCATGCTGGACGATTCTGAATTAATTGGTTTGTGAGACGACTTGGTCATTAGGGTGCTTAAAACCTCCCCAAATGACAATAATGTGCAATGGTGGTTGAAAACCATTTAGCTTGTAAATAGCATACCAGTGCCTACATAAAAGCCAGTAGACTCAAAGAAAACCCAGACAGAAAACAAAAATACATTTTCAAAGAAATAGATACTTTATATAGAAATATTTCTTATAATATGAAAATGAGCATAATGAAGAAGAAAACACTTGATCTATCATTTTGTTACTTTTAATGTAATATAATTATCAACCCATTTAAAAGAAATATGAAAAATCAATTCATAGATAGTTTGGTATAATTTTTAGATAATATAGGAAACTGACACTAAGTTAATTTATAGAAAGAAAACAGCAAATGACAGGATATTAGCAATCATATATATTTTTAAAGATTAATTTATTTTTATTGCAAAGTCAGATATACAGAGAGGAGAAGAGACAGAGAGGAAGATTTTCTGTCCGATGATTCACTCCCCAAGTGAGCACAACAGCCAGAGCTGAGCTGATCCAAAGCCAGGAGCCAGGAGCTCTTTCTGGGTCTCCCACGCGGGTGCAGGGTCCCAATGCATTGGACCCTCCTCGACTGCTTTCCCAGGCCACAAGCAGGGAGCTGGATGGGAAGCAGGGCCGCCAGAATTAGAATCAGCACCCATATGGCATCCTGGTGCATGCAAGGTGAGAACTTTAACCACCACGCTATTGTGCCAGACCCAGCAATCATATTTTTAAGTGAGCACAGTTTTTCTTCTAATTTCTCCTGTTTCAACATTTTAATTCATTTTTAGTACATCCAATGTGATTTGTAGATGTAATTCTAATGTAATTATATTCCCTTCCTCTCTCCCTTCCCCTCTTTTGCCTTCTCTTTCCCTTCCTCCCTTATTTATTTATTTATTTATTTATTTATTTATTTATTTATTTATTTATGGCAATTCAGGATAGCATTTTAAATTTACATTATAGTAAATTCGCTCCATATTTCACCAAGTAAGAAATGTAACAACAACAACAACAACAAACCCAGAAAGTCCTTAGTTTAGTGAAAATGCAGACAATGACTATGAGTAATAATTCAATGTAAAAATGACCTTCTGACCTATCAACAGTAATTTTTAAATAGTCACAGGTCATTAAAACTGTAGCAGTACAACATCCTTACCCATTGGTTTGACAAAGGAATAAAAGTTTCACAAAACTGTATTTGTAGAGATGTCGACACAGAGCCATTTCTTTTTCCTTTTGTTTCTTTCCTTCTTTCTTTCTTTATTTGTTTTGTATATATTTTAGCTTACCCATACAAGGGAGAATACTCAGTATTTGTTTGGGGTCTGACTTATTACTCAGCATAACGTCATCTTGAAACCAAAGCATTGTAATGTAAAAGCATGTCCCACGCCCCATGCCCTTTCCTTCAGGTGCACATACCCTTGGCTGCTCTATTGCAGAAGGAATTTGCTGACTTAAAGGAGTGATCCAGCTGACCTTACAAGCTTCTAATCATCAGACTCAACAAAGGAGTCATTTGCTCCTTTGTAGATGAGAACAGAGGTGGCCTAAGAGGGAACTGGTTCAACTGGGAATAGAACTGGAACCCATATGGAAACTGATTGCCCAGACAGGTTAACCTGCTATACTACAAAGCTGGCCACTAAATTGACTTTTTTCTTAAGATTTATTTTATTTGAAAGCCTGAGAAAGAGAGAGAGAGAGATTGGGAGAGAGTGAGAACAAGAAAAAAGGGAGGGAGGGAGGTTGAGAGAGAGGGAAATGCGTTTACTGAATCACTTCTCAAATGACCCCAGTGGCTGGGGCTGGTTCAGGCTGAAGCCAGCATTCTGGGACTCTATGAACTTCTCCCACGTGGGTGACAGGGGACTGAATACTTGGGCCATCTTCTGTCTCTCCTGGCCCGGTAAGATGGATGTGGAGCAGCAAGGCCTCAAACCTGTTTCCTATGGGATGCTGTCCATAGCAGGCAGTGGCTTAACTTGCTGAATCCAATGCTGGCCTCTATTTCTATGTAGCTACTTTTACAAAAGCTTTGAAAGACAGAGTTTCCAGGGAGGGAGAAACAGGGGCGAGGTGAGGATGTTTCGTCTGCTCTTCATTCCCCCAAATGGCTGCACTGGCAGGGTGAAGCTAGCAGCCAGGAACTTCTTGAGAGTCTCTCCCACAGGCTCAGGGGCCAAAGCACCTGGGCCATCTGCTGCTGCTTTTCCAGCAGCCTGACCACAGGGCTGGATTGGAAGTGGAGCAGCCGGCACAGCTCCTGTTGTTCATGCAGGATCCTGGCATCACAGGGAGAGCTTTACCCGCTACACCACAACACTGGCTGCTGCAGCTACTCCTATATACTTTTCTATGATAAAAATGCACTGCTTTTGTAAGGAGAGGGGAAAAGAGCGTTTTGTTTTTAAGTAAAAAAAGCAAAATATTTAGCAATTATTGAATAATGCAAGCACATTTAAACTAAGAACAGATCTGTAATCAAACAAAATTCATAACTTTAATTTTTTATGCTAGACATAAAAGGCAAAATGAAATAATTGAACTTTATAAAAAGCAGTAGAGGAAATGTATTCAATTAAATCAATAATCATATATAAACAAATGCTTTCCAACATCTGTATATACATTAGTCAGTACAGGGCCCGGCACAGTAGCCTAGTGGCTAATGTCCTCATCTTGCATTCTCCAGTATCCCATATGGACACTGGTTCTAATTCTGGTGGCCCAGCTTCCCATCTTCCCATCCAGCTCCCTGCTGGTGGCCTGGGAAAGCAGTTAAGAATGGTCCAAAGCCTTGGGACCTTATACCCGCATGGGAGACCCACAAGAGTCTCCTGGCTACTGCCTTTGGATCGGCTCAACTCCAACTGATGCGGTTGCTTGCGGAGTGAATCATTGCATGGAATATCTTCCTCTCTGTCTCTCTTGCTCTCTGTCTATCTGACTTGCCACTAAAAATAAATCTTAAAAAATCATTCATTTTAAGTAATCCAAACCCCCAATAATAGGTCTAAAATGTCTTCATTTGTGTTCTGAAGCCTGCTTGTCATTGATCATGACACTTCAAATAACAAAACATCTAAATCTACTCACCAGTATGAGTGCAAATGTTCAAATCCTATAAAATACAGTATACTATATTTATATTCACTTGTTTATGCTCTTCAATTTTGAAATAAACTTAATTCATTTTTTAGATATTGTTTAGTTTTATGTGAAAGGTGGATTTACAGAGAGAAAGATCTTCTGTCCTCTGGTTCACTCCGCAAATGGTTGCAATGGCCAGAGCTGTGTTGATCTGAAGCCAGGAGCCAGGAGCCTCCTCTGGGTCTCCCATGTGGGAGCAGGGTCCCAAAACTTTGGGCCACCCTCCACTGCTTTTCCAAGCTACAGGCATGGAGCTGGATGGGAAGCGGAGCAACCAGGACTTGAACCAGTGCCCATATGGGATCCTGGCACTTGCAGGTGGGGCATTATCTATTTGAGCTCTCATGTTTCCCCAACTAAAAAAAAAGTTTGAAACTGAATCTTAAAATTAAGAAAAATGAAACTACCTAATTTTAAACATAGAGGGTATAAAACCTACAGCTATGTGAGAACATGACCAATCTCATTTGTGATCAAATAAAATCATAATAACTTATTTATACTACATAGACTTCCAATGTGAGATTAACTAGGTGAATCCCAGGAGAAGGGTTTTTACAGTATCTGCCAGAACTTATATGCAGACATTTTGTCAAGCAATTGCATTTATAGGGATTCTCAAAGAAACGTTTAAATACATGTCTCAGAATTGAATCACACACACACACACACACACACATATAGAGTCTAATTGTAAATATAGTGAAAAATTAAAAATGACAAGTCTTAAGGATGCCAGTATCACGTGTTAATCCTCTGTCTGTGGTGCCCCCATCCCATAGGGGGCTCTGATCCATGTCCTGGCTACTCCACTTCTGAGCCCATCCCCTGCTAATGTGCTTGCGAAAGCAGTGCAGGGTTGTCCAAGTGTTCGGGACCTGCACCTGTGTGGGAGACCCACAGGAAGCTCTGGACTCCTGGCATTGCGTCGGCCCACCTCTGGTCATTGAGGTCCTTGGGGAGCTAACTGGCGCACTGAAGATCTCTCTGTCTCTCCTTCTCTGTAATGCTGCCTTTCAAACAAAAAAAATCTTTGTTTAAAATTATATCTCTGAACTTTAAAGATTTTGAAGTTTAAAAATTTTAGAATTGTACTGATATTAAAGAAGTAATTGCACTGGTATTAAAAGGTGTTCCAGATAGATGAATGAGAAAGTGAAAAAAAGGTGTCGTACACATACACTATAATGCTAAAGTATGAACCCATTTATAAGTGCATATAAATCAAAATATAAATTCTACCATTTCTGAAAAGTGCAGTATGGATAATGTCATTTTTTTCTTATTAAGATTTTCCAAAGGTGTGTTGCATATCATTGAGTGCAAAACTTTTTGAAGCAATGCTTTGATTTCTTATATGTATCGCTTATCTATACATGCCTGAAAGATTTTTTATTTAGTAAGTTATTTTGTTTAAGCATAATGCATGTCCTCATGATTCCTCAGAGGCAGATACAGTCACTTCACTCTTCACATGCTTACCTTTACAAATATTCTTGACTTCTGTTGTTTCATCACCTATGCTCTTTGTCTTATGAGTTTAAGTTTAGTTACACACAATGCACATACTTCTTCTATTCACCACTTTTTCGTTTTTATTTTGTTTTACTTTGTTTATTTTGTTTATGGAGAGAGACAGAAAGCTTCTTTGCATGGGTTCACTCCCCAGCTAGTCTCAATGCCTGTGGAAGGGAAGAGATGCACCTAAGCCAAGAGAAGGGAACTCAATCCAGATTTCCTGCAAAGGAGAAGGGCTTCCAACTGCTAGGGTCAACCTGATGGTCATTGCCAGAGAGGGTGGGGATCCAAAATTGGAGCTAAGTCAGGACCAGCGGAAGCTCCTCTCCCTAGTCCCGAGGGAAGTTTACTGTTCTTGTGTTTCTGCGGACCACTCAGGGCTCCTGGCTGTTGTTCTGATGACCTTGGATCCTGCAAGGATGGAAGATTTGTGCTTCTTGCATCCCATGTGGTAGATCCAAACGGGGGTGGATGACCTCAGAGTTCTTGAACTCCGAAGGCACTCCAGTTCCCCATGGTCTTCTTTGTGCCAGGGTTTAAGCAGACCTGTCCAGAAAGACACCTTTTAGTCCAAAACCCTGCAGGCATACTCACCACAATCACCAAAGAAACAATATGACTCAGTTTCCTTTGCTACAGCATGCTAGTGTTTACTCCATGCAAATCCCTAGGGCTGCTCATGGAGAGGGAGCCATTTAAATGGCTTATCGCAGAATCTGGGTCAGTATTCATTATCTAAAAATGGTTTGTAGAAGATCCTTCAGTTCTTAATTGCATATGTTATAGATGTAGAAGAATATGACTGGATTTTGTAATTTGCATTTGGAAGCTGGGAAGATTAAGAGAGGGCTAGAAATTGCATTGTCAGATAAATAACTGAATCTTACAAGATTGGGCTGGACTGTATGGTCGTTCTCCTGGCTGAAGAGTGGTGTGGTCTCTGTCTAGTTCAAAACATGATTGCAGACTTTCCTGCATGTTAAAATTGATTTCCTGCCAGTGTAATTTATATTTAGCAGGGAATATTATGTCCCAGCTACCAGCTCGGTATCTTTTTTTCTTTTTCTTTTTCACTTCTTAGTTCTTGTTTTTAGCCAAAGGAAAGCAAGATCAGCTGGAAGAACATTGATCTGTGGTGTCTAGGTCTGCACTGGTTAGGACATTCTGCCCTAGAACAGCTTATGGAAAGAATACAGCTGATTCAACCTGGATGCTTGGGCCAGCAGATGCTGGGAGTTGCTTTCCATGAAAGCCTTATCTTCGGTGGCTGTTTATGCCCATTTATTCGCTGTTGGATATCACACATGTGTATTGTATTTGGAATCTCACTTAACTCCCACATATTGTAGTTCTCTGAGAATCCCGTGTTCCCATATGTGCCAAATGTGAATGGAGCAGCCGAGAATGGCTGGCACATATTGTGCATCATCTTGCCCCTGTGACTTCACACAAATTGCAAGACTAAAGAATTAAAAATTCAAGATTGGGATTTCAAAGTGTTGATTGAGGATTGGGACTTTTCTGAGTGCAGGGCCCTGTGTAATAGCATGTTACATGAAAGTGGAACTGGGGGCTAGCCTTACAGACACGTCAAAATTGTATGTGAGATGTTGTGGAAGCCAAAGGAAAACAGCTTTTATTTAATTATATTTTTAGTTCCTTGGAACCCTGTGCCTATATACATTTGAATCTTGAAAAGTGACGGGAACCAAAGCTCTCACAAGCGCAAGGAATAGGATGGTCAGACCTGCTGCAGACAAAACCTTAGGCAAGCTATTGTGTACTCTGGTAAACTTTTTAAAACAAGATTTATTTATTTTTATTGCAAAGTCAGATATTCAGAGAGGAGGAAAGACAGAGAGGAAGATCTTTCATCTGATGATTGATTCCCCAAGTGACTGCAATGGCCAGTGCTGCGCCAATTTGAAGCCAAGACCCAGGAACTTCCTCCAGGTCTCTCACGTGGGTGCAGGGTCCCAAGGCCTTGGGCTGTCCTTGACTGCTTTCCCAGGCCACAAGCAGGGAGCTGGATGGGAAACGGGTCAGCTGGTGTCCATATGGGATCTCAGCAAGTTCAAGGCGAGGACTTTAGCTGCTAGGCCACTGTGCCAGCGCCCCTCTCCTCCCCACCCCCCTAGTAAACTTTTAACCATTGTATGCATTACCAGGAGGAGTGCAGACTGCTTTAAGCAAATCTTAGTTCCCAATAAATTGCAGATGTATCAGCCAAATGCGAGTACGGTAATGAACAATGCAAAGCATGCCTTACTTATTTGTGTTTTTAGCCTTCTGATCAGCAGATTATTCCAAATAATTATTCTTAATAAGACCTAAATGGAAAGGTCTGATTGAAAGGTTATTTAGTAAGAACACTTTTCAATGAAATGAGAGAATCATTAATAAAGTGAGAGTATTTACTAATTCAAATGTATAAGATATTGGCTAATATATTATTTATGACTATAAATATTCCCTGTAGGCATTGTTAAAAACGTCATATCTGGGCCAGTAATGCTTTAAGCAGTACCTGAAATACTGGCATCCTGAATGGGTACCTCCAGTACAGCTCCCTGCTAATGCTCCTGGGAAAGCAAAAGAAGATGCCCCAAATCCTTGGGCCCCTGCAGCCTTGTAGGGAACTTGGATAAAGTTCCTGGCTCCTGGCTTCAGCTTGGCCTACGCCAGCTATTGTGGTCATTTGGAAAATGAAGCAGCAGAGAGAAGATCTCTTCCAACCTCTTCCTCTCTTTCTCTGTAACTCTGCCTTTCAAATAAATAAAATAAATCTCTAAAAGCCAAGCAAAACAAAACAATGTAGCATCACCCACAATCCTTCCCTTGTTTGCACTGGGTGCAAGATGACTGCTCCACATCACCCACTTTTTAAAAGCAGATTTATTTATTTATTTTATTATTGGTTTTACTTGAAACTTAGAGTTGTATAGAGAGAAGGGCAGGCAGAATAAGAGATCTTCCACCCACTGGTTCACTCCCCACATGGCCACAACAGTCAGAGCTGGGCCAGTCTGAAGCTGCGGGCCTGGAGCTTTCTTTCATATCTCCTACATGGGTGCAGGGGCCAAAGGCCTTGGGCCATCCTCCATTGCTTTCTCGGACCACCATCCGGGAGCTGGAAGGGAAATAGAACAGCCAGGAATAGAATAGGTACTACAGGTGGTGGAAGATTAACCTACTGCACTACTACACGAGCCCCCATTCACCTTTTTTTCTGGAAGTGTTTTGGCCTGTTTTCTGCTGTGTTCCAGAGGGCATTAGCAGGGAGGTGGTCCAGAAGTGGAGCAGCCAGGCATAGCACCAGCATCCATATGCCAGTGATGCAAGCAGTTGTTTAACCTGATGTGCCAGGCTCTGCTGGCACTGTTTTTTTTTTTTTTAAGATTTATTTTATCTTTATTGAAAATACAGGTATTCAGAGGGAAGAAATACAGAAAGGAAGATCTTCCGTCCTCTGGTTCACTCCCCAAGTGGCCACAACGGCCAGAGCTGAGCCAGTCTAAGTCAGAAGCTTCTGGGTCTCCCAGGGTCCCAAGGCTTTGGGGCATCCTCTACTGCTTTCCCAGGGAGTTGGATCAAAAGTGGGGCTACCAGGATTAGAACCAGTGCCCATATGGGATTCCAGCGCCAGCAAAGTGAGGATTTAGCTAGTAGGGTGTCATGCTGCGCCTGCTTGGAGTGTTTTTATTGTCAGACTTATCAGAGATTATGTTGTCTTTTCTTCGTTGTGGTTCATTGTTTAATGAATTATTTACAGTTGTTTTTCTCTAACATTGCTCTCAGTACCAACAAATAAAAAAATAATCATTCTAGGAAGTGTCTTATTAGTTGATGCATGGACAGCTCAGAAGCTGCATGCTATATAGAGCAAGTTTTTTTTTTTTAAATATGATACCCTGTTTTGAATCAGAGTAGAGGCAAAAACAAATGATGTCTACCCACTTTTGAAGTACCTAGGAAGAGTTTCAAGTTGAAAGAGACTTACTGCTTTTCAAAACACTGCTGTGATTGACTACTTTTAGAGTGTCTGGGGTTGGTAGTAAGTAAAACCTGTTACATCCTAATGATGCCCAATGAGCCATGGGAAATGAATAGGTGGATGCAGTCCAGTTGCTAGAAAATAGTTGTTTGTTACTAACTTGTCTGAGAGGAAGTGAGCATTTTCATTTATCAGCAACAGAGTCTAAAGTGTTCCTTGCTGAAGCATTTCTAAAAGCATTATGCTCCTTTGAATACTGATAAGGACTCTGAAGTTAAAGTGTACAAATAATTTTAAAAACTGGTGCTATTTTTTGTTCCTTTAGTGCATATCGCTTTCCCAGACTCCAAACGCAATAAATCCTGTAATTCCTATTATATATAACATTAGCTGCAAGGCAGAATGTAGTTTTCTTTAAAAATCAGTATAAATATATTTATTCTTTTATGGATTTAGCATTTTTATAGTGAAGTCTACAAAATTCTGTTACAATTATTTAAATAGAGAAATATGTCACACATTTACATTAGCTCATATTACTTTGCTGTGCAGTGGAATCTGCAAACTTCTTTCTTCTCTCAAGCTCTAAGCTCATACCCAACAGTCAAGTTTTCCCCAACCCCTCCTTCCTTTCTTCCCAGCATTTGGTAACTGCCGTTATGTCTTAACTTCTAGGAGATTGCTTATTTTTTAGATTCAATGCAAAAGGGTGAGGTCATCTGATATTCGTCCTTATGTGCTTAGCTTATTTCATATAGCATAAGAATCTCCAGGCCCATTCATGTTGTTACAAACAATAATAGTTCATAGATTTTATGGCTAATTTCCCATTGTGCATATTTACCACATTTTATTTATCCACTTAACAGTTGATGAACACATATAAACTTTTCATTTCTTGACTATTTTATTTGTTTAACCTGCAATAAACACGTCAGTGCTGATGTCTCTTCAACAGATGGGTTCCATTTCCCTGGGATGTGCATTGTTGATTGGAATTCGTGGATCCTATAAAGAGTTCTACTAGTCTTTTGAGGAACCTCCATACTATTTTGCACAATAGCTCCACTAGTTTCCATTCCTGCCAGCAACGTGCAGTGGCTCCCTTTTCTCCACATATCCACCAGTGCTTGTTGTCTTTTGTCTTTTGCTCCTAACCAATCTTATTAGAGTGACCTAATATCTCATTGTGATTTGTATTTCCTGGATGACTAATGAGTTGAGCATTTATTCCTGAATACCTGTTTTTCAGTTGCATGTCTTCCCTTTGACAGATGTCTGTCTGGATCTGCTGTGATTTTAATCTGTTGTGATTTGAAAGGCAAAGGGGAGACAGGAAGAGATACGGTGATATCTTTTATCCACTTATCCATGCCCCAACTAGTCCACTCCCCAGAACCTAAGAATTCCATCTGAGTCACTCACGTGAGTGGTGGGGACCCACGCACTGGGGCCATCATCTGCTCCTTTCTCAGGTGCATTTGCAGGAATCTGTTTGGGAGCACAGCAAGCAAGTGTTGAATTGACACTCTGATATGGGATACAAGCATGGCAAGAGGTGGCCCATCCCACCCCCAAGTGCCTGTTTTAAAGTTGGATTATTGCTAGTCAGTGGTTAGTGTTTCTTACATATTCTGGATGTTAACCCTTTGTTAGATTAAGTGTTCCACTGGGCTATTCTAATGTGAACACAGTATTAATAACCACAGTAAAATGACAGGACCACTACCACAGGTAAACAGTTCCACTACATTTCCTAGCTTTTTTTTTTTTTAAAGATTTTATTATTATTGGAAAGCCAGATATACAGAGAGGAGGAGAGACAGAGAGGAAGATCTTCCATCCGATGTTTCACTCCCCAAGTGAGCCGCAACGGGCTGGTACTCGCCGATCCGATGCCGGGACCAGGAACCTCTTCCGGGTCTCCCACACGGGTGCAGGGTCCCAAAGCTTTGGGCCGTTCTCAACTGCTTTCCCAGGCCACAAGCAGGGAGCTGGATGGGAAGTGGAGCTGCTGGGATTAGAACCAGCACCCATATGGGATCCCGGCGCACTCAAGCTGAGGACTTTAGCCGCTAGGCCACGCCGCCTGGCCCCATTTCCTAGCTTTTTAAAAAGAGTTATCATGACCCCTACACTCAAATGGCTGATTTTCCAGAAGTGATGCTTAGATATTTTATCCAAAGAAATCAGTACAACACTCTTTGTTGGAGTGAATGCCCTTATATATCATAATCAGGGACGGAGAGGCACGCTTTATGCCCAGGTCTGGGTTGTGTCAAATGCATAGGTTAACTTCAATCAGTCCTCATCGGTCCATGCACATATTCATCCATCTTCCTATCCAAAAGCTTTGTCAACTGGTGCTCTGAATATGTTTACCAGTTCCTTGTTAGGGTTAGTTATTTCTAGGCTTTGGAAACAGTGTGAGTTAATTAAAGAAAAACCAAGTCCACACATAGATTAACCTGAGGGAAAAGGTTTTTGATTAAGCTGCAAATAATTTCCCTTCAACCTGATTTGTGGCATGGAGGTTTCCATTTAAAAAATGCAGGAAAGAGCTCCCTTGCCTGGGGCATCCAGTTAAAAGAGGCTGGGGTAGGAATTTAGTGGATTAAATAGGGTGAAGGGTTAATTTCCTTAGTTCTATTATGATTTCCATTGGGTGCTGAGCCTCTACCGAAGCCCATGACTTCTGTTAAAAAGTTGACTCCTGCATTTTTATCAGCATTGATTTATGGCCCAGGGAGTGAGTGCCCTTCCCCTTGACCATGCAGGTCCAGGGTTAACACTAGTTCTTGATCATCACTTGCACTTTGCTTTTCTGACCACTTCTCTGTCAAATAATATCACTAGTAACCTCTCCCTATACTCTCTGATAAGTAAACCCATTCTTTTCCTGCCAGAGTCTGCTTAAAGCCCTCTGAAATAATTTACATATATTGCCTTCTTATAAAGCCACTTTGTACATTAGAATATCAACTCTTCTGAGGATTTCCACTTCTCTGTGTTATGACAGCATTTAATGTATTTGACAATGTGTATGTTTGTTGTGGAACATTCACACTGTGTGTGTTTGTAGAAGTTTATTTTTTTTAAATCCTCATATGGCTTTGTTACAAGGAAGTGGGAAAATAAAATTATTGTAGACAATGTGTCTCAGACACAAACATCTTCAATGATTTCCTTATGTACAGTTCTCTGTCACCATAGGTCACACTGGTTACACTTTTAGGATTGTACTGTCATAAAGATTATTGTAGCACAAAAACTATTTGTTTAGAAGTATCCCCTGACTGTTCCTGGCTTATGCTCTTTTCAGGGGTATGGAACCATTTTGCTGCCAAGGGCTATTTGGACATTTATAACATCATTAACGGGGGATACAAAAGGATCAATTTAAAATTTACAATAGGCCTACTATAGGTGGGCTGAACTTTGAGTCCTGCTTGCTATTGCATTGATAGGCTCAGACAAAATGATTTGTTGGGCCTATTGTTCATCATCCCTTATCTAATTGCATGAGAGGGCAGATTGTTTTCCTTTGGAAATTGTCATTTGAGGAAAAATGAGGAGGAAATGGAGAAGAAGTGGAGTAGGGCAGAGACCCCATAGCCTAAGAACAAGGCATCTTGCTTCTACCAAGGTTTGGAGATAGATTCCAGGGGAGCCAAGGGTCATAACAATTGACAGTAAGAGGGAAAAGTTGGGTTTGCAAAAAAGCAGACTTTTCCCCTTATAATGAGATTAAGAGATTTAAGTGGAGGTATGAAATCTCCTGTGGTTCTTGGATAGTTCTTTTTCACAGCTATCAAGAGTAGCATACATGTGTTGGGGCCTGGCGCTGTGGTCTAGCTGCTGAAGTCCTCGCCTTGAATGCACCAGGATCCCATAGGGGCGCCAGTTCTAATCCCGGTGGCCCCACTTCCCATCCAGCTCCCTGCTTGTGGCCTGGAAAAGCAGTCGTGGACGGCCCAAAGCCTTGGAATCCTGCACCCTCATGGGAGACCTGGAGGAAGTTCTCACAGCCATGTGTTACTCCTAGTATTTGTTTGGGAGAAGATGCTATTTAGGAACCTGTTCTTTACAGTCTAATGTTCTCAGATTTTCTCAATAACTATGTATAATTCTTTTATGTTGGGAAAAAAGAAGTTAAAAATGAAGCAATTATTGCCAGCATTGTGACAAAGCAAATTAAATCTCTGCTTGCAATGGCAGGATCCCATGTGAGCACTGATTCAAGTCCTGGCTGATCCACTTTTGATCTACAACCTAGCTAATGCTCTTTGGAAAACTGGTACATAGCCCGAATGTTTGGGTCCCTGCAACTGTGTGGGAAACCTTGAAGAAACTCTAGCCAACTTACTAGCTTTGGCTTGGCCTAGTCTCGACTTTTGTGGCTATTTGAGAAGTGCAACAAAAGATGGAAGATCTCTTTCTTTTCGTCTCTCTCTGCAACTCTGCCCTTTATGAATTAAAATAAATCTTTTAAAAAATAAGAAATCAGTTTATGGTGAATTTGCAGTGCCATGGATCTTAGTGCAGGATATTCATAGTCATAGTGTTCACAATAACAAATAATTGTTATTGTCATCTCATAAATCAGTGTAAATAATAAACTGCAGCCATATGGAAGAATATTGAATAATCATAATGTAGAACAAGAAAGATGTCTGCAAATATTTTCTAAAAGGGTCAAATGATAAATTCTTCAGACTTGCAGGATATGCAGTATGTGTTGCAGATAATTTATACCGTTGTGATACCAAAACAACCATAGACAAATATGAGTGAATGGGCATGAGTGGGTCTACTACAGCATTACAAAACCTACTGACTGGTCCATTGGCAGTAGCCCTCAAACTCCTATGTTAGATGAGACTCCAGAAAGCACAAGTCTAGGAAGACCAAATCAGAGTAACAGTGTGCCTTCATCTCATATTGGCAGAGCCTCCAAGAAAGTCCTGTCCAGCTTCCAATCCCACTTCCTGCTTCTATACATGGCACGTAGCAGGTGATACCCAATGAGGAAATGTGGGTGGGATTCCTGGTTGGCCTGACATAGCTCTGGCTGTGGATATTATACGCATTTGGGAATTGAAATTGAACTAGTCTCTCTCTCTTTTTCTCTCACTTGAAATAAATCAAAATTAAAAATATCATGTTGACATTCATATGTATGTGATAAATCTTTAAAAACCAAGGCAAAATAAAGAGAAAAAACCAAAAAGGAAAAAAACAGAGAGGCCTAAGTATGAGCACATAGGTTTAGAAGTGAATTCTTACTAATATTTCTTGACCTGTTGGGTTTGATGGTAGCAACCAATATTCATTGTATCATTGATAATCTTCACAGTGACCTTCAATCTAGAAGGATCAGATAACAGTATTTGTGAAGTAGATTTGTTTATTCATCAGAGGCCCTATACAACCACAAAATCTGTCATCTCATTCAAAGAAGTTTCAGAGCCTGAAAGGAAGTCAAGTGACAGCAGTCAAGTAGGTTGAAGAGGACCACCCCTAAAGCTACTGGAGCAAGAACTCAGCCGAAGTCACAACCCTGCATTCTAATGCTGTGTTTGCTGTGCAGTTCTCCTCACTAAGTCCATGTGCATCCATCTCCCTAGGAACAGACGGGCATTTATCCTGTCATGGTTTTTCTGGCACCCAGTCTCATTTGAGCAGCTTCAGGCATTGTAAGATAATAAGCTCGTCAGTGACTCTGATGGTTTGTGCAACCACAGTCATTGAATCTCAGGACACTTTTTCTCAAAGTCAACAATTTTTCCTTTGTGTAAGTAAGCCTCACTTTCTTTTCTGGATAGACTCATTTGTGCCAGAACCCTTTTGCTGCCTTATAGCCTGAACCATTCAGTTATTTTTAGTGTTATCTACTTCCTTTCATTAGCACAGAGCTAAACTGTGCATATTTTGTTCTTTCAGCTTTACATAGATTAAAATCTTCTAGCTTCTTAGCCATTCATTTTAGCTGTTTCTTTGAATTTCCTACAGTTCATTTTAAATCCTCCAATTTAGTCTCATATGCCCAGAATAAATACAGCAGCTTTCTCTCATATTTAATCGCCTACTCCTAACATAGTAGGTATAAAGATTATAAGCCTCTATAACTTTTCCTGTTTGTTCCAGTAGTGAGTGATTTCTTATCCAGAATATAAACTCAATAATGTTTGCCTTAATATCCCTATTCTACAATTCTGGCTTTCTTTCCTCAGGGCATTATTTCCTTACCCTCTTAAAATATTCACCACTCCTATGTCTCTTTTGTTTTTAATGTACACCCTATCATATTGAAGAAAGACCTATGATTAGTGATTTCTCTCACGTTAAAACTTTTCAATACTGGTAGCCACAATTAGGTAGGGAAAAAAAGTGTTGAATTGCTTTTGAAGGAAATTTAATCATCTACATTCGGAAGAGGTGAAGTCTCCACATCCTACAGATGGTTTAAGAGGGATTGGAAGGTTGCATCAAGATTTGTGGTTGCTTTCTAGTCTCTGGGCACTAACTTGACTCTTCTGATGGAGAAATTGAGGGTATGAGCACCTGTGGGCTTCTCCAGCCACCATTCAAACTGCTCATTTCCTGAAGCTCTTCATCTTTCTCTTCTGGGAATACCAATTTGTGACTACCTTCCTCTCGGTGGGTATCTACAACCCGGTTTCTTTGCCCCAATATTTATTCAGTATTAGACTTTGCGGCTGTATTTCTGCATATGTTCCAAATGCTAGAAGGTCTTGTATGGATTTTATTGTTATACTCTATTGCAGTTTTATCTTGTAAGCAGGAAGTATATTGATGAGTTGTGCATAAGGTAGGAAGTTCCTCTGAAACTAAAATCTGCCTAACCTATTAGAGAAGTAGAAGAAAGTGTAACACGACATACATCATCATCACTCTTACTACACCTGCTTATTATTTATGGTACAAGTTTTCAAATAGACTCCTAGAAACACATGTTCACAAAGGAGCATCATCAGTATTAAACAAATCAATGATAAATAGTCATGAGTTTGTAATCACATTATACAAAATACATTTTTATTCCAGTAAAATATTTTGTTGTGACAATGTAAAGAAGTTAGTATATCAGTCAAGAGAGGTAACACCCTTGAAATAGTGAACTTACTTATTTGATACTAGGCATGCATAAACATTTGTTAAATATGTATTTCACATTCCTCATACGCACATATGTACTTAAGACAAAACACCTCGTCAGTCATATCTTGATGGTTAAAATCACAATGGAAGTTAGTTAACAATATTTTTAACTTGAAGGCTAAAAAAATGGCATTCTTGTTTTCATTCTTTAGGAATGAAACTTAAAGATCTTTTGTTAGCTCTTGTAACAATTGGATGATTCTACATGTGGACTTTCCACTTTAGATGTGAATGCACAGCCTGATTTCTCCTGGCTACCACTGACCCCACACCCTTTCAAAACCTTGTCTTCACACTACAGGTATTTGAGTTTCAAATCTTAATAAAACTTGCTTTCTGTGCTTAAACCATCATATTTATATCAAAGCATATTAGTAGGAAAGCTGACTGCGAAACATGTCAACACATACATTGAGGCTTTTACCATTCATTTTAAAAATTTATAGTAATGGTCAAATACACTTGAATGTATGGAATTAGGATAGATGTAGACAGTAGAAATCTAATACATTCAAAATCTGATATAGTATGTAATATTTGATAAAGCTAGTTATACATACTTTTTACAAAAGTAAGCAAATATATTGCCTAGGGCAGGAAGAGGGAGGTGATATTTAACTGAATTTCAAATTGGGGTATAGGAGAGTAGTATTTACATTCTAGATAGCAAAGGGCAAGCATGTGCCAAAACTTAGAATAATACATTGCAAGGTGTTTGGAAGAACAATGTATAGTTATATGTTTCTGAAATATTTGGTGTTTGAAGGATGAGTCAAGAGTCAGACAAGAAAGCAGAGTATGATCATAATATGAGGACTTTGTAAAAACATGTTTGTAATCTGGCAAATAGTTTCTAAAACATTTTAGCTATATCTATAACAAAGGCTCCTTTTAGTCTAGGTTCAGAGTGGAAATTCCTCCTAATGTCAGTAAAGTAACACAATAAATGTCTATTTTTTAATACCCTGCTTTCTGTAAATTATAATTTCTGTAATATGTCTAGAGAACTATTTCTTTTTTTTTAAAGATTTATTTTTATTACAAAGTCAGATATACAGAGAGGAGGAGAGACAGAGAGGAAGATCTTCCTAGAGAACTATTTCTATCCCTATACTGTCACTGCTTTCAAATATGTGGTGGCTGTGATGCCCTTGGTTTGGTGTGGTTGGTCAGCTGATTAAACAGGGCACACTGTTACCAACTTTTGGTAGAAAAATAGGAGGAATGAAAGGAATGTGACAGAGAGCAGCTGGGTGCGTCCACTTTCTTCTGTGTCACCCTCCATATTCTACATCAAATCCAAGAATTTAGAGCTGAAAGGGAGCGTGGTAGCATTCAGCTCCGCGACGCTGCACACCAGCTATACACACAGGCAATCAATATGGTTTGGACACAGCTGATATAATTTGGTGGAGCTCTAATTGAATTTTCCCCCTTCTTAATATCATTACACCTACAGAACATCTCCAATTAGGTATCCCCCCATCAGTCTCAAAATTAAATATCCCAAATGGAACTCATTATCTACTCCCACATAAACCAGCTCCTGACTGTTTCCCATTTCTATTATAGGCACCACTGCTTCCAGGCTCCTAAATCTGCACTCCCTGGAGTCATTTTTGCATTCTTTTCTCCATCCCAAAATCTAGTCACCAAATGCTCTAGACTACTTTCTGAAATGATTTCTATACATAACTTCCTTTACTTTATGGATAAATGTTTTTAAATACAAGTAAACAAATCAAGGAATCATTGGAGAAAAGAATGGAATCCGAAATAAATATATGAATATTCACTGCTCTCATTACATTTATTTATAGTGTTGCAACCTAAAGATTGCAACATCTGAGAATGCCTGCATATAAGCAGCTGCATATTTAGACTTTTAGAAGCTTAGTGAATTTATCATAGTGATTATAATGATTTTAATTCATTTTAATAAATATTTTTGATTTGTCATGTACAATGTTTTTATATGTACATATTTTGTAATGGCTCGATCAAGCTGATTAACATCAAATATTAGCTCATGTATTTATTTTTGTTGTAAGCTCACTTAAAATCGCTTAAAATGTTATCTTCTAGAATATGGCATGTTGCTGTTAGCTATTTTCACCATGTAACATGATAGATTTCTTGAAGTATTGCCCCAGTCTTAATGGGGATACCTGCCAGCAGGCCCTGAGATCACCAAGGGTGAGGCAACGATGTTCTTTGGCCACAGAGACACTGGAGACAAACTGGTGGGAGATTGCCATTTATTAGGGGAACTTACAGGCCTAAATAGTATTAGAAAAGGGGAAAGTTGGAGGGCAGTCTCCACAGCATTCCCACCCAACAATGACATTGCAGGTGGCTAGTAAGCATGTCTATCTCCCTGGACCCTCCAACCAATTCAAAGGTCACATTCCTCACGCAGGGCTGGAAGCTGAGCCTCAGCTGATGGGCAGGTAGGCTGGGACTCAGCACAAACTACCCCCACTCAAAGATCTGTAAGTGCTACTGGTAAAGCCGTCCTAGCAATGCTTACTGTATGTACTTGAGCATTTGTTTCATCAATTGTGTTAAACTAATTACACCTTCAGATAGTCCACTTACTAGACTCAAGATATGGTTTAGTTACTCTGGGATCCCTCAAATCAACAATTTTGGGAAGTCCCCAGATTTCTTTTACTCACTGGAGCACGTCAAATTTTGTTTACTAAATATGGGATTCTATCTTGTAAAGTTCCTTAAAGGGTTCTATGCAGAGAAAAAAATATATATATAGATTATACTGCTTATCTGTATTTGTCAGCATTTCAACCTATGCAGTCATGGATTTGAGATATCGTTCATGTTCGAACCAATATTCAACTCTGTGTACTCAGTCTCTTGGCAAAGTGCTCATATCTGAACATCAGAGAAAAAAATCCTCATTGTTTAAGAGGAAAAACATTTTTTTTAACATGGAAGTAGCCAGTTTTATCATGTAGTACTCAGACCTGTAATAAGGGCTGTGGTTTGAAATAGACTTTAATTCACTGAACAAACTCTGGAAGAAATAACATTCTAATATTTACATTTAGTATTGGGTTTAATTTAGCATTAACATTTGTATATTCTTCATCTAAATGTGTACCTATTTCTTGAATTTATATGAAAAAAGGAGAAGTTTCCATCCACTGCTTGATTCCCAGAAACCTGTAAGAACCAAGGCTGGGCCAGACAGAAGTCAGAAGCTTGGAGCTCAACCTGAGTCTGCAGCGGGGGAAGAAGGGCCCTCATTCATGAGCCATCATTTATTGCCTCCCAAAGTGTGCATTAGCAGGAAACAGGAAGCAGGGGCAGAGCTGGCAGTGCAAGTGGCATAGTAACCCTGGCACCAAACACCCTTCCAGCTTTTTAATTTGTAATTGTTTTTCACAAGGTTAATATTCTCCTCAAGTCATAACTTATGGGAACTCTTGGAATGCAGATATTTGAAGAATTGTTTTTGTTTTCTAACCTTAATAGAATGTACTTTGATCATTTCTGTGTTTTCATCTTGACATTTCCTTAATCTCTTTATGCCAGCGTACTCCAAACTTCTTATCAAGATTACCCAGGTACTTGGCTATTTAAACTTCATAGCCTTAATGTGTTTATAAGTTTACATGTAATTATTGAAACCTTCAGTTTCTATAAATTAAAGTGATAATCTTATTTTCAATATACTTCTGCCTTAAGTGTCTCTTCCCAATTGAAATTTGAAGTCTCATTTTGTGAAATGTAGCTTTATTTATTTTTATGCAAATAAACCAAATGGGTCCTGCAAAGCCTATGGAAAAAAGTTTAAATATGGGTATATACATGTAGCAAAAACCAAGTACCCCTTCACCATTATAACATTATTGTGGGAATTTGTTTTTTTGTTCAGTTGATATTAATAAATTCATCCATGCAGGAACCAATAATACAGCAGTTCATTTTCTCCTGATGTCATCTCTGTAATAGAATTTCATCATTACAAATCATATTTTGATTGCTTAAACTTATGCTTATTTGTAGTCATAATATTTTGTATCTAAGAAAAAAATGTATAGAGGCATCAAGGCAAATTTCTGTTTCCACTGGTAAAACAGATTATGAAAATATAGAGACTGACATCTGGAGTGAGAGACAGAATTCTGTCATTTCCCTCAAGTGAAATTTCTGCCAAATATATTTTTAAATGTATAGATTCCTATTTTTTATGAAAATTGTATATCAGTAAACTTGTTTTACATATGTAATTTAATAACAGAAAAATTCCTTTTTGAGATGCTCAGTAATTTTGTTGAGACTGTATGGTACGGTGTAAGATTTTGAACTTATGATTTAAAACAAAAGCAATTTTGCTGACAGACAAAATATCTGGAATCAGTTCAGAAATGCTTTTGTGTTACGCTGTTCCCTCTCAGGCTCAGAGATATTTTCTCAATAAGTAAAAATTAAAATTAAACTTAAAGTCACAATTTGTATAAAAGAATTTATTTATCGCCTACAAAGGTGAGATGCAACCTTTTGTTTGCTTGTTTCCTTGTTAGTTTTTAAGAATACATTTGGTTTTGCTATTTAAAAGTATTATTATAGCAAATAACAAGTTTTCTCAATGCAAAAGGAACAAAGGGAAATGCAACAGGAAATAGTTAACAAGAATCCATTGTAGGCTTTCGGGTTTCACTGCACTTGGGCAACCTTTTAGTCCTGCTTAGCCTCCCCCCAATTCGTGTATGCCATGATAATGCCTCTGCTAGACCTTGTATGTTGGTATTCATAGTGTAGCTTTTCTCTTCGTTGTAAATGTAGTGATAATGGAAACTCTGCTGTTTAACATATACCTCCTCTATATACTTTACACAGAGTCTAGAGGTTAAGGAAATATTTAAAGGCTAGGTGGACAAGTAGATACATAGACTAGTAAATGGTTGTATGAACTGATTTATTTTTCTTACCAATAGTTTTAGCTTGCATTTCTCTACACAGGAACGAGGGGGAACATATTTTTAAAATGTTTAAGAACCACTTTTGTTACTTTTTCTCTGAAATCTGTTAAGTTCCTTTGCAAGTTATTGAACTTCTTCTAATACTGTTTTATAATCAATAAATGAATGAGAGCCAATTTCCGGTTTTAATCAGAAACAGTGTAACCCAGTGTTTTCAATCCTAGTAATTCATTTGACATGACATTATGGCTTGAACATTTCAAAGGGTAAGCTATACTATAAGCAAGTAGTTTGAGTTTTCTTGATAACATTTTCAGAAGACCATTTAGAATATAAAGAAAGATCTGAAAAAGAGATTCTGAAAATAGGAACTGGAACTATCGTTCTCATCTCAAGAACTTTGTACAAGCTGTTCCTTGGACAACCATTTGCTGTTAGTTTGCATAATGAAATTTTTCTCATCTCTTAGATCTCAGCTTAGTTGTATTTCCTAAAAGACATATTCTTAAATTCCAAAATCCAGGTTAGCTCTCCTTCCTTCCTTGGACTCTTTTATTTTAAGCATTCTCTATCTTAACATCATATTCTGCCTGTCATAACACATCATGATATATGGTTGGTATTCTGTCATTTACTTGCTATTCCCTGTAATAAATTGGAAGTGCCAAAGGACAAATTTCTATGTGTGTCTTTCTTGTTATTTTATCTGCATTTCCTGGTGTGGCATCAAATAAAAAATTCAAGAAGTGATTGTGGAAGGTATAATTAAAGAGGTTCCTCTAAATTCTTACATTAGCACAACACCAAATATATATACAGGAGACCAGCTTCAGCTGACTCGAGAGCTTGCAAAGGATGTGTGGATCAGCGAGAAGATAAGAAGAGAGCAGAGGAGGCATGGACCACTATGGCATGATGCTCATAATGGACAACTCAGAACATTGCCTTCTTTATTTATACACAAATCATCACAAGCTTTTGCACAACATCCAGTTGTTTCATTTTTACTTCATTATAAAAGAATGATTATAAAATCAATCCTAAAAAACATTAGTATTATTTTACCTCAGAGAAAATATTTTCAGCAAGCTATTACTCATTCAAACCTGTGGTGACCTGCTGAAGCCAGGAACGCCATGGTTGACAGCACATGCAGTTACATAGTGACAAGTGGTTTATCTATTTCCAAAATCAATTTTCACTAAACATAAACTAATATTACGAAGAGTACAGAATTAAAAGAAAAGCTCATAAATGAAAGGAATTTATAAAAGCATATAACATAGATTCTTTATTAAATCTTATAATCAATCATGCATTAATTACAACCACTGTCACCTAGTGCTGATTCAATTGTTTTTTGTTCTTTTGTTAAAGGGCAGTGAAGGGAATCAGGGCAACTCAGCCATTCTACAAACACAGGGCCTTTATAAGAAACTTTCTTTTATCTTTATAAATGGCTTTCTTCCCCTAAATATGAGTGCCAATATAAGCTAGAAGTTTTTATAAACTGTTTTCTTTCCCTAAATATAAGTGCCAATATAAGGCCTGGGCCTACCAAGACTGTTTTACTCATTTAAGGAGTGACACAGTGGATGGAAAATATCCTTGACTATCTGTGTTTCTCTGATCTGAGAACAACAATAAAAAGAGATAATTAAAAGAGAGAGAGAAATAGAAGGACAGAGTAATGAGAGAACAGAGAAAGGAAAAGATAGGCAGAGAAAGGGAGTGCGTGAATGACTGTAGTCTTTTCTTAGATCTTGGGATTTTACCTCTGCATTTCTCATTAAGTTACTACAGTGCATTTCACAAATACGGAAATTGCAAGTCTAGACACAATTCTTGCTGAAACACTCTAGAGAGTATTGAGTTCATCTATACAGTGGTAGAAAAATGAAATCTGAGAGAAATTTATTAAAAGTGATTTTTAGATCTCATTTTTCTAACTATCCGCAAAGTATTAAAATTCTTTTAAAAACAAGTCTGCATGATGATTGGATTTCACACTGTATATCTTAGTTTAAATCAATGGAAAATGTATTTGGATAGATGATCTATTCCTGGGGCCACCTGGGAGTATTGACTGTTACACAATAATGATCATCTTGAGAAAGTTTGTCCACTTGTGTTTCACTAGGGATAGGACTTGATGTATCAAGTCACATTTGTTGAGATCTGTGAATGGCTTCAGAAAAATATTAAGCTTCACCCTTTTTTGGTACATGCACTGACTCAGGACTCCATTCATCAATCACTAGTTCTGTTTGCAGGGGACACATTCAGACTTCTCTTTACAGAGTGATTTGATTTACTCTGTGAGTCGTGAGTTGGTGCTTCCTGGAAGAAGTGTATGTGGGTGACACCAAACAAATTGAATATGAAAGTTTGGACAATATAATTTGTTGATGATTTGTAACATGTATAGACTACCTGTATTTGTTGATAGTATAGAAAGATGATTATAATGGGGTATGAAAGTAGGCATAGGAATATAGATAAGGTACAAAATAGTTGAGATTTTTTTCCATAGTTCAGTTGTCATTTGGAAAGTTTTTAATGAAAACTGAAAATTGAGATAAAGAAATTGTTAGTTATTTAAAAAGATGGTAGAGTTCTAGTTCATAGGATATTACGATATTATCCCGCGCAGCTAATTCCCACAACCTGGTTCTTTACCGTGAGCTGAAACACACCAGACGCAACGAGGTATCTTAGGAGGTTTATTCCAACGGAGCAGGAACAAGGTAGGGGTGGTGAAGATCAGGAAAGAAGGGCAAGAGAGAAGAGAGAGAGAGAAGAGAGAGAGAGGAGGAGAGACCAGAGAGAGAGGAAAGAGAGAAGAGGAGATAAGAGAGAGAGAGGGGAGAGACCAGAGAGACCAGAGCGGGAGGGATAAGAGAGACCAGAGAGCCAGCTGCACCTGGGGGGTGCCTTTTGTCTGTCAGGTGTAGGGGTCGGGGGATTGGGAGGGATTGAGGCCAGGCCCCCAGGGGATTGGCGCTTGCAGGTGAATGCCTAGGGATGATTAGCGAGTGGGCGGGGTTGGGGAGGGGGCTGGAAGATTGGGGTGGGATTCAGGTGGAATGCCAGGTTACATCTGATTGGTGGATGGCTGGACTGGCTCGAACTTCATAAGCTGTGAGGAAGAAGGAGTGGCGCCGGGTCCAGGGAAGGATATTGGAATAACTCCTTACAGAAATCATTTTTTAAATGAATGAAAAACCGTGAAAATATAAGAAATCTACCAGTTAAAGGGTACAACTGAGGTATGGCTTGATGCTCTTACATTTATAGTATGAGTACAAAGAAAGGTTCAACACTTTATATATAAAGGTTCATCAATTTATATATTATATGATGGCAAAAATAAAAATAAGGCTGTGTAAACTACTCTCCGGCAAGGATGTTCTTCGACATGTTGAGCACCCTCTGTAATTTCCTCCTGATTACGATGTACTTGTTTTTTCTCCCACCAAGGTTATTTGCCATGGTCTTTTAAATTCTATTGGTACTACCTGATTGTGATTTTAGCAGGCCAATGTTTTTGGACGCATTTGTTCTTGGATGGTCCACACTGCTCTAAGTTTAAAGTAAGTTGGCCCACAGGTTTCCTATTTTTTTTTCTTTTTCATTTTCCTGCTTTGACCTCTTCATTTTCCCCGCTCTCTGCCTGTTCTACTTAA